>NW_027223771.1:2185000-7562500 GCF_028538775.1 Myotis yumanensis | reverse complement strand
CCACACCGGCCAGCCGGGCTGTTGTCCTTGCTTTTAAGAGCTTTATCAAAATGGTGTCATTTGGGCAGTTTTTCAGAACTTGCTTTTTTACTTATTTATTTTTAAATTGTTTTCTTTTCTTTTCTTTTTTCTTATCATTGTGTTTCAAAGGTCTCCTCCTGCTATGTATGTGTGGCTGTAGTGTGCTCAGTTTTGCCGCTGAATAGCGTTGCCTTCTGGGAATAGGATACAACGGATTGTGTTTCCACTAATACTTGTCGATCGTCGGTCCTGCGGTGCCTCATAATTTCCCTTCTTATGGATGACATTTGCGGGGGTGGGAGGGGGTCGGGTCCACTTCGCAGAATGATTTCACATAGAGCTGCTTTCCCGCAAACAGTCGGTAACAAATGAAGATGAGGGGCCAGTTGCCTGCTGCCAAAGCAAGGAAATATCTAGAAAAACCCCACAGCACGGATGGCTGGGGAGAGTCGTTGGGAACAGCACATTGCGATGCATTGTCCATAGGGTGGTGAAGCAGAGACTCCACTCCCTGGTCTTGCTGCAGGATTTCATTCCTGAGGCTGAAAAACTTAAGTTTGACTTCGGTAGGGTAGAGTGTAATCATTGGGGGGGAAAATCGCCTCCTGTGTCCATGTGATCGAGTTAAAGCTGAAAGACAGACTCCATTTTGAGTCTCCCCCCCCGCCCCCCCCCCGTAAACATTAAGCTATATAATGAGTGTCTCACTTCACCGTCTACAATAGCTTCATCTTCCTGATTTCCTAGCCCTTTAGGAAAACAGACATTAAAAAATATATGCAAAAGGGAAAGGTATTTTGGTTAAACAAACACACACCCCCCCTCCCATGGAAATAACTAAGCATTTTTCTCCTTATTTATGTATCTCATGTCCTTCGGGACCACTGAATGGGAGTTTTTATTACTAATACTAAAAATACATTGTGTAGCATTTAAAGATTTTTATACCAGCATCCGTCTTTGAAAAGTCAGCTCTGAACTTCTGCCTGAATTTACAAGGACGTGCTTAAAAAACCCTCAACACCAGAGGAGGCGAGAATATAATAATATCGATTTTCCTTTTCATTTAAGTGCCCGATGGCTCGGTACGCATCCAGACCAGCCACACTCACGGGGGGAGCCCTCTGAAGAAACGTGTAAAAATCAGTCGACTCGAATGTTAATCATTCCCACCTCGTCCCCCCACTTTTTTAAAAAAATGATACATGCTAAAAATGCAAGTTTCTTTTTTAAAGATTCCAATAGACTTGTTCCTTTGTGAATGTCCAGATCATCGAAAACGGGAACATTTTATTGGGGAAAAAAAAATTAAGCTGAATTTCAGTCGAGCAAAAACAATCCCATATGCATAACTCTTTAAGAAAAAGAAGAAAAAAAGATGGACTTTCCTTCTATACAACTGACTCACCGCCTTGAGCTAAACATTTCCAAGGAGAAAAGTGGTCTAGAGGGTAAAGAGTAGGGGTGGGGGTGGGGGTGGGGGTGAGGGGTAGGTTTCCATGAGGATAGCTTTTGACTCGTGTTCAGGTCTTAATTTTTTTTTTTTTTTTAAATATTCACAATCGATGGGCTGCATCATGGACCTCGGAACTCTCTTGCTATCATCCCAGAGTGGGAAAGAGAAACCGACCTTTTTCTTAAGAACAGAGGAGCCCCTAACCAGGCAGCCTGGCTGCTTAGGAGACAAACCCTTCTCCAGACAGAGCTTCGGGACCCTGATTAGCCGTCTTCTTTTTATTTATTATTGACAATCCAGGAGCCTGAGCCCTGAAACCCGATCACATGGAGGCGACGCGGGTTCCTCTCTCTCTTTTTTTTTTTTTTTTTAAGTCCACGTCTTCCGAACTCCCTTCCTCCAGCCATGGCGAGGCTGGCCCCCCTTTAAGGACCCGGTCGGGGGGACTCCGCCGCCTTTATTCGTTAGGTGGCAGCCCTCGGGCGCTCTGGCTTTGGGGAACCATCTCCTTTTGGGGACGTTCTAGGCAACCCCAGAGGAGACCTGGGCCGGGTGCTTGTGTCTGGTCACTCTCACAGCCAAGGAGGCGAGAGGGAGGTGCCCGCAGGGCCTAGGGCAGGTGCGAGAGGGTTTCCGCCGTGACCACCGATCACGCGCCTGTGCGGCGCGTTCCAAGGTCCCCACTCCAACCAGGAGACGGGTCCCCGGCCGAGGCGTCCCCCCCCACCTCTGCCTTTGGGGGCCCCTAGGACACCCCCACCAGCCTCGGGGCCAGCGCAGCCCGCCCCGTGCACGCGCTTCGGCCGCTCCCCGCAGCCGTCCACGTGGTGGAGCGCCGAGGCGCGCGAGGAGCATTCGGGGAGGGAGGGCCGCGGGTCCTCGAAGCCCCGCCGGGCCCCTAACCCGGGCCCCCACATTTCCTCTCGGGGAGGGAGGCGACACTCCGAGGGCAAGCCTGCCAGGGCGCCCGCTGCGCCCCCTGGCGGTCGGCGCAGGGACGCGCCCTGGGCGCGCGGGGCCTCCTGTCTGAGCGCCCCCCCACCCCCCGCCCTTCCCCAGCTGCGGGCCGTCTCCCCTCGCATCCCCAGGCCGAGCCCCCCCGGGCCTCGCCCTTCCCCCGTCAGCTCTCCGCGAGCCCCGCAACTCTGGGCTTGCAGGTCGCGACGCCGCGGCCGCCGCAGCCTTGCGGGGCAGTGCCCGCCTTGGGGGTCTCCTTTCTCCCAGGTGCGCCCCTCCCGCCGCGGTCGGGCTTCCCAGCAGGGCTGCGAAAAAACGCCGCCTGCACGCACGGCTTTATTTATTTTGCAACAGCTGCGAGAAACAATGAAGCTTTTCAAGAACGAGGCAAACGCGCCTTCCAACCGCGCCGTTGTTTTTCAATGAACCTCTCGGGCCCCGCACTCCCCGCCCACCCCGCTCCCTCCCCTCCGCCTCTCCCCTCCGCCTCTCCCCGCGCGGCCCCCTCCGCCGAGCCCGGACTGGCGCCTGGGACATTGTTTTTGGAGTCTTGCGGGAGGGGAGGGCGCGTGCAGAGTGGCCGGCGCAGTGCGGGTGGGGGCGCGAGCGGGGAGGGGGCGCGCGCGCCAGCGAGCGAAGGAGCGGGCCTGTGGGTGCGCGCGGGCGGGGGGCGGGGGCGGTGCCTGTCCGCCTTGCACCTCGCGCTCCGGCTCCGCTCCGCACGTCCCGGGATCCAGGGCTCCGGCTCTTGGCGCGCGCCGGGCTGGGCCGGGCCCTGGGCGCTGGCGGCTGCGGCGCTGGCGGCTCCCGGGGGCGCGCGGGAGCGGGTGCGCGGACCCAGGCGCGAGCGCGCCAGCCCCCAGTGTGTGGCAGCGGCGGCGGCGGCGGCAGCAGCGCGGCGAGGCTGAGGCTCTTGTTTACCAGCATTAACTCCGCTCGGCGGAGGAAAAAAAAAAAGGGGGGAAAAAACCTGCGGACACGCGAGCGCACCGGGCGAGCTCGAGAGAGGCGGGCGAGCCAGGGGGACGCAGCCCGTGCGTCTGCCCCCGGCGCGCCCGTGCGGGTGCCTGCAGACCCTCGGCCCCGCTCCCCGGGCCCTCCACGCCCCTCCCGCGCCGGGGGAGCTCCACGGCGCGCCGCGCGCCTCGGCTTTGACCTTCAGCTGAGCCGGAGCCCCCACGCGCGGAGCCGGCGGCGGCGGCAGACGGGGGCCGACGCGGGGCGGGCGCGGGAGCGCTGAGCGCGGCGCGGGCGGCCCGCCGCTTTGTGTGCGCCCTGGATTTGGGCAGGAGCTCGCGGCGGCGGCGCTGAGGGAGGCGGCGGCGGCGAGCCCGCAGGACCAGCCGGAGCGGAGCCGCTCATTCATTTCTGACTCCGCATCTCGGCCTCGCCCGCGCCCGGCACTTCGGGCAAAGCTTGGGAACTGCAGCGCGCCCTCCCGCCGCCGAGGCTCCGGCAGCGGACCGCCTCCCCCTGGGGTCGGGGTCGGGTTTGTGTAGCCGTAGCCGGGACGGATTTGGGCTCGGCCCCCTCTCGGTGCAGTTGCCCCCCCCCCCCTCCTGCCTCTCTCTCTGCTTTGAAAATGGAGGCCTTGGCCGCTGAGCGCTCGCCCCGGTGCGCCCCGGGTTCCCCAGTGCGCCCAGCCCTCGGCCGCCGCTGAGCGGCCCCCCGCGCCGCCCGCCCCGTCCGCTCCGCCTCGGGAGTCCTGTTTCCGTCGCCCTCGCCTTTGGAAAGGGGGGCGAAGACTGCGCCGGTGACTGTCCCTCGCCCTCCCCACCCCTTTTTTATTGCTGAGAGAGGAGAGTTTGGCCCTAAGCCGCAGGGATGAAGTCGCCCCTCGGAGGAGGGTCCCTGGCCTCGCTGTGGGCGCTCCTGCTTCTGGCCGCCGCGCTCGCCTTCTGGCCGACGAGCGGAGAAAGTGAGTATCTGCCCGCCGCCCGCAGCCGCCGCGCGAACTTTTCCATCGACGGGCTGCGCCCTGTTGGCGAAATCCGAGGGGTCGTGGCTCTCGTCCCCCCTCTTTACCCTCCCCCCCCCCGCGCGGGAGCGGCGGGTGGGGCGCAGAGGGGCTCGGCGCGGGGGCCCGGGCTAGTGACTGACACCCCCGCGCGCCCTGGCTCAGCGCGTCCCCCCGCAGGAAGGGCCCTGGGGGCTTTCTCTACCCAAGTCCCGAGCGCCCCGCCCCGCGGGCAGCGCGTCTCCGAAGCGCTCAGTGCCCCGCGAGGCGCTGGGACGTGAGCGGGGAAGTTTGCTCCCGGCCGGACCCCGCCACCCGCACCTCGTCCCCCTCCGGGCGCGCGGAGAGGATCGGCGGCCGCCCCGGCCCCAGCGCGGCGCACGGACGGCGGGGACTGCGCTCCCGCGGGCGCGCCGAGCCCTGGCAGCGGGGCAGACTCGGTGCCTGGCGGCGGGGAGCCCCCTGGCCCGGAGGGTGCAAGTTCTCCTTGGCGAGTTGCCCGGCGGAGGGGAGGACCCGCGCCCCAGCACCCCTTCCCAGACATCTCAGCGCGGCCTCCTGTCGCGCGACGCGCCGGGCACCCCTCGGGCTCTTTAGATTCTTGGCCTTGCCCGTCACTTTCACTCGATCCGCCGCGGGTGACCCGCCCCCGGCTTCCCTGGGCCGCGCGGTGTGGCTCAGAGGTGCGGGGAGCGGTCCTCGCCGAGTTCCGCATCCCGCCGTGCAGCCCCCCCCCCCCGGGGGGGGGGAAGGTGCGAAGGCGGGGGTGCCCTGCGCCAACTACGCGCTTCTGGGGCGCGCGTCCCGCCCGAGTTCCGAGGGCTCTGGGACCTCCCACTTCGTGCCCATCCCGTGGACGCTCTCCTCCCCCGGGCCCGGCTGGAGGGGGTGGTTACGCGGCACCCGAGTGCGCGAGTGGGTGTGTGGCCGGAGCCGACGTGCAATTCCACGGCGGTTTTGCGACGTGGGAGTGTCGCCGCCGCCACACACACACACACACACACACGGCCGCGCCGCGCGAGGACACGTCGATGCCCGGGGCTCCGGCCAGAGCGCGAGGCTCCGCGGAGGAGGAGGAGGAGGAGAGAGGAGCGTGTTTTGTTCTGAGCGCGCAGCCCTGGCCTTGGCTTTGAGGCCAGAACTGTGTGGAGCTCTCTCCCCCCACCCCCCCCACCCCCCCCACCCCCGCGCACTTCCTTTGTACATAGTTAATAAGCAATATCGCTCTACACGCGCTATCGCTTGCAATCTGATAGCTTTTGTTTGGGTAGCGTCTGTAGGGGTAGGGAAGAGCGGGGTGGGGGGAGGGAGCGAGGGGGGGAAGAAGTTTCCTTACCCCCCCCCCCCCCCACCACCACCCATGGGCTGCGGAGGGAGGCGAGGAGGGGGTCCCGTAATTCTCAGAGAATGACAAAGGTGGCTGGCCGGCTGCTACATTGTTGAAGGTAAGGTAACTCCATGGCGGTGACAAAGTTTCAATGCAGGCACAGACCGCGGCTGGGAGCGGCGAGGGCGCGCTGGTGAGCTCATGGTTGCCAAGGGTATGTATGCAGGTGGTGCCAATTAAAAACCACCCCTGAGCCCCGAGGAGCGCAGGGCAGACTCCGGAGGCATCAGGGGCTGCCTGGCCCCGTCCAGGGAGCAGTTCAGTTCGCAAAGGCTGTTTGTCTAAACACACCCTCTCCTTCAATGCCTGGTAAGCAGCGAGTCCCCCCGACGGAGGGAGAGCAGGTTTTTTTTTTTTTTTTTTTAAGAGAATTAGCGTGTTGACTGCGTGGAGTTAAGACGCGCCTCGAGGCCCGCCAGACCTTGCCCAAATCCGAGTCCTCCTGGTCTTTTGTTTTCTCAACTTTCAGCTCATTGGATTGGGCGAGAGGCTTGGGGTTCCTGTCGGAGGCTCACCGACCGCATTTTGGGGTGTGAGTGGCGGGGGGAGGAGGGGGGCTCCTAGCCTTTAAAAGCTACGTAAAAAGTTTGAAAGACACGCCTGAGACTGAATCCAGGGAACGCTCCTTTGAACCCCTGCGGTGTCTCTGGTTTGGTGATTTCAGGAGAGTAACTTCTGAAATTCACAAAAGGAGGGGTGGCCTCGCCTCTTCCCAGGAGTCGTGGAAGCAGGAGTGTGTCAGGCATTTTAAAATAAGATGTCCTGTTGCTTGGAGCGATTTTCATGAAAATACATTCTTTCTGGGCAGGCATTGTGTTTTTTTTTTTTTTAATATTTTTTTAAAATTTCCTTGAGAAGACAGGCGGGAGCGGGTGTTTTCACGGGTGTTCCCAATCCCACATAGCCAGAGCTTACCTCCCAGAGGCCCTGGAAATGATGGGCACCTGGAAACACGGTGAGAAGCCAGGAGGCGCCGGAAATGCCGGATTTTGTTGAAGATCTAACCCAGGACCTGGCCCTCCCCAGGGTGGGCATGGATTCCGTTTGGAGCCCAGGAGGTGCTAGGACACAACGCTGACAGAATACCCATGGGATCCCACCAGGGTCTGGCTGGGATTCTCTGGGCGGGCGAGGGCAGCCATGAAGATTGGGGGGGCGGTCCCCCATTGTGCTGGCCTACTTGGGGTCAGTGGTTCCTCTTGCTGCCAGCAATAGGATGAGCTTAAAAAAAAAAAAAAACAACCCTCGAATGTAGACAATTTAGAAGTTTTGGAATCAGAGAAAGTCGCCCAGGCGAGAGGAGGTTTCCTATCCCTAGACTGTAAGGAGGTTTGGAGGCCAGGCGTGGTGGCCAGATAAGCGGATGGTTCTAAAAAAAAAAATATTTTTAAAAAAACGTAGTGCGCTTTGAAACGTGCCGTGGCCATCTCGTAAAGAGGGATTCCGTCAGCTTTCCGCGCCAGACACAGGCACGGCCGACGGTCAGGTATGTGACCCGGTGGCGAAAGGAGTTGGTGTTCTATTACCAGCAGAAGGAGTTTGGGGAAGAGCCCACGTATAGCAAAGGCTGGTGTGTCGACGCCTCAGAGGGAAGTAGCCAAGGGCACGGTCATTTCTCTAGGTTGGATGTGCGGGGAGGATTCGAAGAGCCCAAACCTTAAGAAATACGCGCAGGTCGAGCGGGAGAACCTTAAACACACGCAAAGCGAAAAGAGGTCAGCCCCTCAGGATCACGTATCGTGTGGTCTGATTCCACGTATGCAAAGCCCAGAGCGAGCCAATCCATAGAGAGAGAGAGAGTAGAGCAGGAGTTGGAAGGCTGAGAGGAAAGGGGGGGGGGGGTATGAGGGGGAGGGGAGGTGAAGGGGAGGGGTCCCCAGTTTCTTTTTGGGGGGGGGTGATAACATGAAAATGCGCTACAATTAGATCCTGGTGCCCCTCGCACAACTCTCTGAATATTTGAGAATGAGTGACTTTTATGGCATGTGACTTCTATGTCAACAAACCCGTTCTTTTTATTATTATTATTATTTTTAAAGAAATGGGCGAAGGTGGGGAAGAACGCCCTGTTCCATAGGCGTTAGGTTGACATGATTAAGTGCATCCGGCCACCAGGTTGGTGTCCGGCTGCCCCTCTTTAATTTAGGGAGTTCTGCCATAATTACAATCATACCACCAGCTCATCCTTGAAGCTTGAAGTTTGTGGGTGATAGTCAAGTCGTCGGATGGCCTTTTTTTTTTTTTTTTTTTTTTTTTTTAGATCACATGCATTTTCCACACTGTGGCCATTTCGTGAACAGAATCCGGGAGAGATGGACAGCCAGGAGAACAGAGTGCTGGTTATAGAGTTGAGATTCAAGATGGAGGGGCTGGATTGAGACACACACACACACACACATACACACACGCTAGTGAGGTTTGTAGCAGGAAAATTCTTCACTGAGTGTTGGTCTTTCCAAGATGAGAGTTTAGAAGCTGAGTTCGGATGGCTTTTAAAAAAAAAAAAAAAATAGATATTTCCAGCTCCTTCCATATGTTTTCCAACACAGAACTTAATGGAGTGTTGTCAGCGGGTCAGGAATTTTCACTTTCTTTTCGGATATTCCATAGAACCCACCCCGGATGGTAAAGACTAATGAAGATGAGCTGTTCATTTGAATGTCGTGGGGTGGTTTTTCTGTTTTTTTTTTTTTGTGTGTGTGTGTGTGTGTGGTTTTTTTGTTTTTTTGTGTTTTTTTTTTTATCCCTTTGTTGCTTATTTTATTTCTTGCACAGCTTTAGCATCTGAGCTGGAAAAAGCATCTTTGTAACCTACAGTAGCTCTGCAGGCAGACTGTCCTTAAGGGGAAAAAAAATTTCTTACGGAGCAAAAGATTTGTACAGTCCAACAAAGGCATGTGTGTGTGTGTGTGTGTGTGTGTGTGTGTGTTGTTACCACACTGTTCTGCCCTTCTCCAAATTTACCTTGGCCTTTTAACGGGAAGGGATGTAGCGGAGAATTGCTGTTTACGTTTGTTTTGGGTCTTTGTTTTGGCTGAGTTCACCCAAGAAGAATGTGTTTCCTCTCGTTACTGTTGCAAGAGCAGGGCAGTAAATGCAAATGAAGTGGATCATTTTCACTTGTTGCCTTCAGAGCGGTGCCAGTGGGGGGCGGGGGGGGGGGGGGGGGGGGGACCAGGGGATCCCTTAGGGATGGCCGCTTCCTTTTCAATCCGGGTTTTCATGGGTTTTGTAAGAACGTACATACGGGTAAGAAGCAACAGGGGGGACACAGCCAGCACCGAGTGGGCACCTGCTGTATGCAGTGTGCCGGGCCATGCCTGAGCCCACGGAAGCGAGAGAGGATTTTGCTTTTGGCCTGGGGACATTTTACCTACTCCGGCCTGAAACAGAGTTGCCTGCAAACACAGTTACACGATACATTGTTTTCAAGGAGACTGCATGCAGCATTTTTTTTTTTTTTTAAATAGGCCCTTTTGGAACCTTGCTGTGGACTTTAAGATAGTGACATTAAACCCGTGGGTCTTCTGAAGGCCTGTGCTGGGTGCACCCTCGGCCTCGGGGTGCGGTGTCCCGCTGCAGGCCATGACCTAGAGGACACATTCGCCCGCCCGTCACGGTCCGCCACCCTGCCTTCTTGATAACGGGGGTTGTTTTGACAGTTTTGATTTAAAATGGGCAGCGTCAGAGCTCCCCTTTGCCAACACGCCAGGAGCCACAGGTGCGCGCACGCCTGTCACGTGGCACGTTCTGAGCTGCAGGGGCCGTGGGACTTCGGTCACGACTTTTCTGCATTGGCCCTGGCCGTTGTGTGGCTCAGTGGTTAGAGCTTCGCCCCCCTACCCACCAAAGGTTTGTGGGTTCAAGTCCCTATCAAGGGCGTGCCAGGGTTGCAGGTCCATCCCAGCCCCAGTCCAGGCTCATGCGGGAGGCAGCCAGTTTGAGGGGTCTCTCTGACGTGGATGTTTCTCTTTCCTCTCCTCTCCCTCCCTCCCTCCCTCTCTCCTTCTCTCTCTAAATAAAAATCAATGGGAAAATATCCTCAGGTGAGGATTAACCACAACAGCAACAACAACAAAACCTTTTCCGCTTTTACACATCGCTTAATTAGCCTTCTGGAAATCAGGACACTTTTCTAATTTGAAGACTTTGTCTAATTTCCACTAATTTGCTGCTTTTTAAAGGCGTGCGGGGGTAAAAATGAAATCGAGGAGGCAATTAGAGCTTGGAGCGTGTCTTAATCATAAAACGCACCAGCCACGTTTCTCCGGGTTGTGATTTCCTTCGATTTGTTTTCAAAACTCAATTTAAAAAAATAAAATAAAATAAATCAGCCCAAGTTCACAGGGGAAGTATTTGTGCCTGCGGGCCAGCTCGCTCGTCGCCAACTCCCGACAGGTGCTTGCAGAGGCCAGGGGATGCGCGTCTCTCAATTTACTAAATACGTGTGCTAATTGCACATGCGCTCCCAGGGCAGTTTCCTGATTTCCTTGAGATGTTCTTCAGGCAGATCCCAGGCAGCCACGTGAATAATGAGCCCAGCGCTCTGACCCTGCCTTCAAAATGGAGTTTGGCAACGAGAGGGAGTTTTCTAGTTATTGGTAAAAATAGGATTTGAGTGAAACTAGGAAGGGGGAGCCCGGGCAGGGTGGCTCAGTGGTTGAGCGTCGACCTAGGAACCAGGAGGTCAGGGTTCTATTCCCAATCAGGGCACATGCCCGGGTTGCAGGCTCCATCCCCAGTAGGGGGCGTGCAGGAGTCAGCCGATCCATGACTCGCTCTCATTATGGATGTTTCTCTCTCTCTCCCTCTCCCTCTCCCTTCCTCTCGGAAATCAATAAAAATATATTTAAAGCAAAAACACCAAACTGATTTCTTTCTGAGGGAGGGACACGTGTTTGGTACAAAAAGGGGAATAAACAAGTGAGGCTGTTAGAGCACTAGATGCCTCGACCCTCAACAGGGCAGTTTCTTTTGTTAAATTGCTGTGGTCTTCTCTGACCCAACATATTAACAATAGCGTTGATTTCAGACTTTCGAAGGCCATGTTGTTAGCTGTTTTTACACCATCAGTTTTACTCCTATTGTAGCGGGCCAGATACTGGTTTTGAAGAATTTCCTATCCCCGCCCCCCCCCCACACACACATATTCCAATTACACTTAGGGCTTAGGAAATCAATCAATTTCACAATCTCAAGGGAATATTGATATTTCTAGACTCGAGATGAGAACTAGTTTTTTTTTTCTCCTCGTCTTAGTGGAATGAGCCCCCTCTCCTCCTCTCCCTCTTTCTTCTTCTTTTGTTATCCTCCCCCGAGGATATTTTCCCATTGCTTTCCTAGAGAGAGTGGAAGGGAGAGGGAAAGACAGAGAGAAACATCGACGTGAGAGAGACACATCGATGGGTTGCCTCGTGCACCAGCCCGACCAGGGCCCGGACCACAGAGGAGCGTGCAACCGAGGTACGTGCCCTTGACCGGAATCGAACCCGGAACCCTTCAGTCCGCAGGCCGACGCTCTATCCACTGAGTCAAACCGGCTAGGGCTGGGCCGAGTTCTTAAGTTAAAAAAAAACTCATTCTCCTACCATAAAATGCCTTACATATGTTTTTTTTTAACCTTACATAAGTTTTGAAGGCTCTGAGTCAAACCGTAGGAATTATTTGCTGTGCTTACATAAAGCGCCAAAGAGACCAATGCCAAAGGCCTCCATTTTCTCCTTCTTCTTCTGCCCCGGCCTGGGAGGATATATTAGACGTGTAGGCTGCTATTCAGATTGTACCGGGACACAGCAGAAAGCCATTTCTTTTACGATGCCTATGGTTGCGGTAACTTATTTTTTTAAAATATATTTTTATATTTTATGTTATTTATATTTTACTATTATATGCGGCTCTTACTTTTTTAAAAGTATTTTTTTGTTGATTTCAGAGAGAAAAAGGGAGAAGGGAGAGAAAGACAGAAATATCAGTGATGAGAGAGAATCACTGATCTGCTGCCTCCTGCATGCCCCCTACCTGGGGGTCGAGCCCACAACCCGGGCATGTGCCCTTGACCGGAATGGAACCCGGGACCCTTAGGTCCGCAGGCCGACGCTCTATCCACTGAGCAACACCGGCTAGGCCGAAACTGTAATTTTAATAGAACCTACTTAAAAATTAAATGAGTTAATCTATACACCAAGTGCATAGGATAGAGGCTGGCATATACTAAGCCCCTCCGACCTAAACTTGCTACTGTTTTTTTCTTAAAATATATATTTTTTATTGATTTCAGAGGGGAAGGGAGAGAGGGAGAGACAGAAACATCAATGATGAGAGAGAATCATGGATCAGCTGCCTCCTGCACGCCCCCTACTAGGGATCGAGCCTGCACCCCAGGCATGTGCCCTGACAAGGAACCCAACCTGTGACCTCCTGGTTCATAGGTTGACGCTCAACCACTGAGCCACACCAGCCGGGCATCACCGCTCTTATGGATGCGACGTGCTCTTTGCAAAGTGCCAGGAGGACAGGACACACGTGATGCTTGACGGCCCTGGCCATGTCAGTGTGATAGCCAGGCACGTAGTAGGTGCTCTAAAGAATACAACTTAATTTTCTTAAGGTTTCTGAACGAGATTGCTTGTGGAACACAGCTGTGTGATTTTACACTCCCCCCTCTCCCCAGGCAGTAAACAGTGACCAGCCCCAGGAGTTCTCCTTCCATTTGGGAGATCTGTTTATTATGCTTTGCCCCTCAATCCTTTCATGTGTCAATTTCTGCCCGAGGCCTGAGAAATGTCCGGTGGACACACTTTGCCCACCGCACCAACGCGGAGGCGCCACCTAGCGGCCAGCAGGGAATTGCAGCCTCTTGGGTGACTTAACAGTTAGTTCCCCAAGGATGAAGATAGCTGGTCCCCTCCGCCCCCCCCATCCATCCTACCCCCACCCTGTAGACTTTGCTTTCTGGCTCCGTTCCTGGGACCCGGTTGCAGGAAGAGCTGCAGGTTGCAAGCTTCTGCAGCAACCACTGCATGTGGCCCTGGATTAAGGTTATCGGACGGTGTTAAGCATGAGGGACTTAAGTTCTTGCTAAGCGATGTAAACAGTTTGGGGAGATGTTACGCCATGTGGTGTGCTTTTGACAACGTGGGATTTAAGATGTCGTCACGGGACTTGAATACGTGAGAAGTCCCACACTGTTTCTTCTGGGGTGAGAGGTTTAAAGAAAAAAACACACACACAAAAACAAACAAGCCCCAAACACACATACACACACACACACACACACCCTCACCCTCCTGATTCATGTTGAGAAAAAGAAACCGAGGTATTTACTTCCCGTTGCTCCGTCTAAACACGTGGGTACACGTTAATTATCATCCTCACAGGAGTCCCCTTGGGCAAGTAGATGTTGTTAGGGTGCTCGCTGGCGAGAAATCCGAATAGAGACCAGCAGACCTTCCCGGTGGGGCTCGCCTTGGCGGTTAGTGTGAGGGAGTTTGTGTGTGTGTGTGTGTGTGTGTGTGTTTTGTATTTGGTTTCATGCCTTTTCAGTATTTTCAGAACCCACTTTCTCACTTTCTTCGCTGAGGCTACACTTGGTGTTCAGGTGGCTCTCCAGGTTCACATTTAGAAAGTTTTATTTATTTATCTTACATTTTTTTTTATTGATTTCAGAGGGGAAGGGAGAGGGAGAGAGAAACATCAATGATGAGAGAGAGAGTCATGGATCGGCCGCCTCCTGCACGCTCCACACGGGGGATCCAGTCCCCCCCCCCCCCAACCCCCAGGTTCTATTCAGGTCAAGGCCTTTGTCGCCCTCATTGAAGGAAAAGCCTGCCCCCCGACCCCCACAGGAAGTTCGCTTGTCTGGGACGGTGTGAAGAGGAGTCCTGGACATGGTTAACCCTCCGAAATGATCATTCAAAGCGTCGGGCTCCCGGGGAGACTTGGGAGGCGGGATATTTCTGACCGAAAACGTAAACACAATCATTTGAACTTGGCATGTTCATTTCGAGCTCAGCTTGTAAAAGAGAACCTTGTAAAAAAAAACAACAACAACAAAAAACGGCCGTGTGCGTGCGCAACGGGGTGGATGGGAACTCACCGGACCGGCCTGGACGGCGCCTGCCTTTCATCCGCCGGGGTCAGTGGGGTTCGCTCGTGCGCCGCCGCCTTTGAAGGCCCGTCCCCTCAACACCTCGCTGCCTCCCTGTCTCTGGCCGGGAGGCACGTGGGAAAGGGAGCTCCAGACCTCAGTGTTCCCATCTGTAGTTTGGGATAATACCACGTATCAGGGCCGATGTTAGAATTGGCAACAGTGTAACCAGGACCTGCAACAGTGTGTCTAGCGTTGGCGACAATGTAACCAGGATCTGCAACAATGTATCGGGGGTTGGCAACAATGTACCTGAGGCACCCCCAGAACTGACAGGTAGGAAGCATGGGAGGAATGGACGCTTTGACCTATGTCCCCTCCACATGCCCCGGTGGCCCTGCTGGCCTCTCTCTCTCTGGGGGCGCAGGCCTCCCCCCAGCTCTGAGCATCGTCATCTGCAAGGCTAGACCTTCTCTCCCGTACAGGGAAGATTCGAACTCAGGAAGCCCGAGCTCACGTCAGCTGCCGTGGCCCCTCACAGGCTGGTCCATCATGTCCCCACCTGAGGACAAGGGGGAGGTGAGCATTGGGATACAGGTCCTGCTTTTGGTTCCCAGGAGAGCATGTGAAAAACAGGCAAGATTTTAAAAATATTTTTTTTTTTTATTGATTTCAGAGAGGAAGGGAAAGGGAGAGAGAAACATCCATGATGAGAGAGAATCACTGATCGGCTGCCTCCTGCACGCCCCTACTGGGGATCGAGCCCGCAACCCGGGCATGTGCCCTGAGCGGGACTCGAACCGTGACCTCCTGGTTCATAGGTTGACGCTCAACCATGGAGCCACCCCCTGCCGGACCTGCTTAGTAAACATTTTTGTGGGCGAGCTTCCTCTCGGAAGATGCTGCTCTGAGTGGGGGGGCGGGGTACAGGTTCTCAGAATCAGGACTCGGGCTTGGTCCCGCCGACTCAGCAGGTACTGCCACGGGAGATGTGTTTTGACTCCAAACCACTTACTCATCCGCCGACGGAATGAAACAGCTCGTAGTAAGTGACGGCACTTTTCTAAAAAAAAAAAAAAAAAAGGAAAGAAACTCTTAGGAGGAGGAGTTCCTCTGGCTTAAATCTTCTTCCTGGGGGCCAGCGAGCGCACGCAGAAATGCTCCCCATCCCTCGTCATCGGGAAGCGCACTTCCAGGCCACACGGAGGTACCACTTCACGCCCCTTCGGATGGCGGCCATCAGCACTGGACAGTCCCAGGTGTTGGCAGGGAGGGGAGGGGAGGAGGCGGGGGCCTCGTGCGTTGCTGATGGGGAAGTCCCTGCAGTTCCTGTGTGGCCGTTCCTCAAAAAAAAAAAAAAAAAAAGAAAAAAAAGCTAAAATTGCCGCCGGATCCAGCAGTCCTGCTTCGAGGACACACGCTCCTGAGGACGGAGCCCAGGTCCCTGGCAGCGAAGAGTGACTTGCAAACGCCGACTGGTCCATCCGTGGGTGGACGGCCGAACAAAACGTGGTGCGGAACCACGGAGTAGCACGCCGCCTGGGGAAGCCAGGGGAGTGTGACATGTCGCTATGGGTGAACCTGGAGGACCTGTGCCAAGTGAGGTCAGCTGGTCTCTCTCTCTCTCTCACACACACACACACTCACACAGACACACACACACAGACACACACACACACACAGACAGACACACACACACAGACACACTCAGACACAGACACACACACAGACACACACGCACACAGACACATACACACTCAGACACACAGACACACAAAGACACAGACAGACACACAGACACACACTCACACACAGACACATGCGCGCACACACACACACACTCACAGACACATGCGCACAGACACACACACAGACACACTCACACACAGACACACACACAGACACACAGACACACACGCACACAGACACACACACACACAGACACACGCGCGCACAGACACACAGACACACTCACACACAGACACACACGCACACAGACACATACACACTCAGACACACAGACACACAAAGACACAGACAGACACACAGACACACACTCACACACAGACACATGCGCGCACACACACACACACTCACAGACACATGCGCACAGACACACTCACACACAGACACACACACAGACACACAGACACACACGCACACAGACACACAGACAAACACACACACACAGACACACAGACACACACGCACACAGACACACGCGCACAGACACACACGCGCACAGACACACATGTACTGTATGATTCTAGTTACATGAGCTTTGATCCTGGAGGCGTCGAATTCATAGAAGCAGAGAGTAGAATAGTGGTTGCCAGGGGCTGGGGCAGGGGACATGGGGACTTGTTTAATGGGGACAGAGTGTGAACTTAATGCCACTGAACTGGACACTGAGATATGGTGACAGTGGGGCCTGGCCGGCGTGGCTCCGTGTGTTGGTTGGCGGCGTCCCGTGCACCGAAAGGCTGCCGGTTCGATTCCCGGTCGCGGCACCTGCTTCAGTTGTGGGCTCCATCCCTGGCAGGGGGCACGCAGGAGGCAGCGATCATCAATCCGTGTTTCTCTTTCTCTCTCCCTCTCTCTTCCTACCCCTCTTTAAAAAAATAAATAGTTAAGCCGGCCTTTGTGGCTCGGTGGCTTGAGTGTCAACCTACAAACCAGGACATCACAGTTTGAGTCCCAGTCAGGGCACATGCCCGGGTTTCGGGCTTGATCCCCAGTGTGGGGCGTGCAGGAGGCAGCCGGTCCATGATGCTCTCTCATCAGTGTTTCTCTCTCTCTCTCTCTCTCTCTTTCTCTCTCTCTCTCCCCCCATCCTCTCTGAAATCAATTTAAAAATACATTTTTAAAAATAGCTACAATGGGAAATCTTAATGTGTGTTTATTTCACTACAATGAAAAGACTAAACATTTCTTTTTTTAATTTTTTTATTTTTTATTGATTTCAGAGAGGAAGGGAGAGGGGGAGAGAGAGAAACATCCATGATGAGAGAGAATCATGGATCGGCTGCCTCCTGCACGCCCCCTACCGGGGGTTGAGCCCACAACCCAGGCATGTGCCCTGACTGGGAATCAAACCCGGGACCCTTAAGTCCACAGGCCGATGCTCTATCCACTGAGCCACACCAGCCAGGGCGCAACTCCATTTTTTTTTTTTTTTTTTATTGGGGCCGGACTCCTCCATCCCAGAGGGAGCCTTGGCGGAGAGGGATTGGCCCCCGGGGGCAAGAGTGGTTTCAGGCAGGAGAGGAAACAGGCTTGAGAGCCCAGGAAGTGTGCTGCCTGTGCATCTGCCTGCCTGCCTGCCTGCCTGCCTGTCAGTCAGTCGCAGGCCAGGTCAGCCCGTCCGCCCTTCCCGCCGCCACTCTCTGTGGCTGGTTCTTTGCACGGAGGTTTCCGCCAGGAGTCAGGGCTCAGGCCTGGACCTGCTCGATTCCGACGGGGCTGGGAGGTAGCGGAGCCTGTCTGGCCCAGCGAGGCCTCCTCTCCGCCCCCCTCGGGGGAGCAGCCTTTGTGGGTCGGGGCCCCCGGGGAGGAGGCTGGCTGCCAACAGCTCACCTGGGTCTGGAAGTGGGACTGGCGTTCCCCCTGTGTCTCGGAAGCCAGCCGGGGACCAGGCTGGTCTCTCCCGGGGCAGGCAGCGCGGCCATGTGCCAAGAGGGAGGTGGGCCCGTGCCTGGGCGGCGATGCGCTCTCACAGGCACAGGGCTGGAGGAACAGACAGCAGGCGCTTCCTGCTCCCAGGTAGGAGGCTGAAAGGCCAAGGGCAAGCAAGGTCAAGGTGCTCCGGATCAGGGGTGCAGATGGCCATCCTCTGCGAGGAAGATCTGATCTCTCTCTTTTTTTGTTTTAAACATCTGCCTTTTTATTGATTTTTTAAAAATATATATATATATTTTATTGATTTTTTTACAGAGAGGAAGGGAGAGGGATTGAAAGTTAGAAACATCGATGAGAGAGAAACATTGATCAGCTGCCTCCTGCACACCCCCCACTGGGGATGTGCCCGCAACCAAAGTACATGCCCTTGACCAGGATCGAACCTGGGACCCTTCAGTCCACAGGCCGATGCTCTATCCACTGAGCCAAACCAGTCAGGGCTGATTTTATTGATTTATTTTTTTTAATTACTGATTTTAGAGAAAGGGAGCAAGAGAGAAACATTGATGTGAGAAAGAAACATTCATTGATCAGTTGCCTCCTGCATGTGCCCCAACCAGGGATCGAACCCACAGCTCGGGCATGGGCCCTGACCTCCTGGGTCATAGGTTGACGCCAACCACTGGGCCATGCTGGCCAGGCTGCTGGAAGCCTAGTTTCTGGGTGAGCACACACCTATTGGATGGATGGAGGGAACTCAGTTTTGCAAGCCCAACGCCACCATCCGTGGGGCGGGGGACTGCGACCATGGGGATGGACCTGCTTGTGTAGCTCCTCCCAGAATGCTTAGCGGGACTGTCTCGGCAAACCCAGAAGGCTGGGAAGCCCAGTGGTCATTGCGCGGCAGCCTTAAGCGTGTCCGAGTCACAGTTGCTCTCGTAAAGCTGACCCTGCTAGATGTTGCCTTGTCTCTGTTCCCGGCTGCCTTCTAAGCCGGGCAGGATTTACCGGTGAGTCACTCCCCGGACGGTACAAGCGGTTATTGATCGAGCCTTCCCGTTAATCCCGTGAGCAGTTTAGACACGGATGAGCCCGTCTTAGGGCGTCTGCCACCCAGGATCCCCGCGTGCGGGCTGCTGACACCCGCAGGGGGCGTTTCTCGAGCCTGAGCGCGGGGCACGTGGACGTGAAGGGGGGGTGCCTGCTGCCTGGGCGGGGTTTGCTCCCCAAGTTCCGCGTGTGGATGGTAGAAGTCATGGCCCTTTTATGGGAGGCCCGTTCGCCACCTTCTTGTCTCGGGCAGCCTGTTGCCCTGCAGGTCCCACAGGTGGGGCTGTGGATTCTTACCCACTGAGGGGTGGGGGGAGGTTGAGGGTTAGGTATCGGGGCAGCCTGTCGGGCACAGCACACCAGCATGGACCCTGGAAACCTCCTCTTACTTATTTATTTTTTTGTTGGCCCTCACCTGGGGCTATTTTTTCTTTTTTTTTATTTAAATATTTTTATTGATTTCAGAGAGGAAGGAGGGGGAGAGAGAAACATCCATGATGAGACAGAATCATGGATCGGCTGCCTCCTGCACGCCCCACACTGGGGATCGAGCCCGCACCCCGGGCCTGTGGCCTGATCGGGAATCAAACCGTGACCTCCTGGTTCATAGGTTGGTGCTCAACCCCTGAGCCACGCCGGCCGGGCAGGAGATATTTTTTCCATTGATTTTTGGAGACAATGGAAGGGACGGAGGAGGAGGCAGAGAGAGAGAGAGAGAGCAAGAGATAGAGTGAAACATGGATGAGAGAGACACATGGATTGGTTGCCTCCTGCCTGTGCCCCGACAGCTGTCTTGAAATGTGAAATGTTTGGGGTCCCAAGCGCATTGGAGCGTTCGTTCAACCTTGGGAAGAGCGGAGGAGGGTAATCTTGGGGGGGGGGGGGGTGGCGTGAGCTCTCTCAGTCCCTTCTCAGCTACATCTTGAAACAACACCCCATTGGCAGAGCCTTTGGTTAGGGGACAAGGTAGGCCTGGGGGCTGGGGCCCCCGCGCGAGCGGCTTACTGACCGGTTCCTGTTCCCTGGCCTTTCTGTGTCTCACGTCTCAGCTCTCGTAAGATTCAGAAAATACTGCGGAATGCCTGAGATTTCTGAAATTCCTGGCCTGGGAGGCCTGGCTCCATGGAAGAGTCCGCCATTTCGGCTCCAGCCATTTTCCCAGCGCCCAAGATTTGTAATGCCTGGAGTCTCTCTCTCTCTCTCTCTCTCTCTCTCTCTCTTTCTCTCTCTCTCCCCCCCCCTCCCCTCCCTCCCTTCCTCCCTCCCTCTCCCTCCCTCTCTCTTTTTCTCCTTGAAAAGCAGCCATTGAAAGAAAAAAGAAATAGCAAAATCCCCATCTCGCGAGCCCCACTTCCTGCGGCCCTACTTGAGCTCTGAAAAAGAGCTTTTTGCAAGTCAAGGCTCTTACTTGGCCTCTTACAAAGGCGCCCTTCCCATCTCTTTGTCTGGCCGGGCTGGGTGAAGGCGACGCGTTAAAAGAACGCATTTTCATCAGCCCGGAAGCGCGCAGGCCTACATTTTAAGTCCCTTCCTAGCTCCGTGGTGCGCGTGGGAATATGGTCCGGGCCACCGCGGGTTAGCGGACACTTCCAGCAGGGCCGGTGGTCTCCCTCCCCACGTTAAGGTGGATTTTTAAAGGATTTGCTCAGGTACAAGTGGTGCTTTGTGGATGCCAGGAAAGTGGGAACGGCCCGGCCGGCGTGGCTCAGTGGTTGAGCGTCGACCTAGGAACCAGGAGGTCAGGGTTCGAGTCCCACTCAGGGCACAGGCCCGGGTTGCGGGCTCCGTCCCCAGTAGGGGGCGTGCAGGAGGCAGCTGATCCATGATTCTCTCTCATCATGGATGTTTCTCTCTCCCTCTCCCTTTCTGTCTGAAATCAATCAATCAATAAAAAATACCGGGAGGCAGTGGAATGCGCCTGTTGTGCCCACCTGGCCGGAACGGGTCCCCAGGATCGTCCAGGAAGCCGCCCAGGCCACTCTGAGCGGCATCTCGGCCCCCCTGGCCTCCCTCGCAGGGCCACACGCTTTGATCGCTCTCAGATGGTGATGCCATTCCCTCTAGCCCAGCGGTTCTCAACCTGTGGGTCGCGACCCCTTTGGGGGTCGAATGGCCCTTTCACAGGGGTCACCTAAGACCATCGGAAAACATATATAATTACGTATTGTTTTTGTGACGAATCACTATGCTTTAATGATGTTCCATTTGTAACAATGAAAATACATCCTGCCTATCAGATAGTTACATGACGATTCATAACAGTAGCAACATGACAGTGATGAAGTAGCCACGAAAATAATTTTATGGTGGGGAGTCCCCACAACACGAGGAACTGTATGAAAGGGTCTCGGCCTTAGGAAGGTGGAGAACCACTGCTCTAGCGAGTTGTTAACTCACTGGGGATGTGTGGACAGCCTCAGGAAGCCACCGTTTGGGGGGGAAAAAAAGGTCAGGAAACGAGGTCCTACTGAGTCAGCCTCTTCCCCAAAACAAAAGCATCGAAGACACTCGGCCACGCTTGTGATTTTAGTGGGTTTCCGGGGTAACGCCGGCAGCCTCCCCGCTAGGTCCCCCCGAGGCTCATCACAGCTGGACAGGTGTGTTCCGTCTCCTTGTTTATCCCGAGATGCGCCCTGCACTGCTTGTGTCTTACTATAGCTCATGTTTTTTCCTTTTCTTTTTTTTTTAATGTAATTCTCACCCAAGGAGTAAGGATATTTTTTTCTACTGACTTTTAGAGAAAGTGGAAGGGAAGGGGAGGGAGAGAAATGTGGCTCTATCCACTGAGCCACACCGTCCAGGGCACTGTTTGTATTTATTTAAGATATACTTTCATTGATGTCAGAGAGGAAGGGAGAGGGAGAGAGAGAGAAACATCAGTGATGAGAGAGAATCACGGATCGGCTGCCTCCTGCACGCCCCCCCACTGGGGATGGAGCCCGCAACCCGGGCATGTGCCCTTGACGGGAATCGAACCCAGGACCCTCTAGTCTGCAGGCCGACGCTCTATCCCCGGAGCCCAACCGGCTGGGGCCACTGTTTTTGTTTTTTTAGAGAAGTGGCCCAGCTTTCTCGGATTGTCCGAGAGACCCAGGACCTAAGGGAGAAGCCAGGATAGTCTCAGAGGTGCTCTCCTTCACGCGTATCTGGGCGCCCCCCCCCCCCCCCCCAAAGCCGCCTTCCTCCCTCTGCGCTGTGCGTGGTGGCCGCGGCCGGCCCAGATGTCACCGCCGAGGAACATCAGGAACTCAGCCGGTGTTGGCGAAATTAAATCGCCCCGGAAAAAAAAAATCAATGTTAGTGAAATTAAGTCACTTGCTCTTAAAAGCCGAACAGAATAGCCGTTTTTCATATTTACGGGGCTGTTTCCTCTCTCTAGATCGCTACCGTTCTGTGTGTGTGTGTGTGTGTGTGTGTGTGTGTGTGTGTTTGTTTAATCCTCACCCGAGGATATTTTTCCACTGATTTTTACAGAGAGCGGAAGAGAGAGGGAGAGACAGAGAGAAACATGGATGTGAGAGAAACACATCGATGGGTTGTCTCCTGCAATCAAACCGGGGGAATTTGGTTCACGGGCCGACGCTCTATCCACTGAGCCACACTGGCTAGGACTGTGTGTGTGCGTGTGGGTGCGCGCGCGCGCGCGCGTGTGTGTGTGTGTGTGTGTGTGTGTGTGTGTGTGATGTCCCTTTCGAGGAGAAGCAGTGATGGACACAGATGACCCAGGAGGCTTTTAGATCTTGGGGATCCATGGCTAGGTCACAGGTTGATGAGTCAGAAAGGACTCATCCAACGTTTTAGCACCGATTAGCTGCAGGAAGAGACCAAGTGCAGCTGAACGGTGGTGACTCAGAAGGCAAGTTAGGGCCTCGCCGCCGCACTCTCCTGCCGTCAGGGGTGTCGGTTACATCATTCCCGTCACTCGGCCGGGAGAGCCCAGCGTAGAGCTGCAAGGATAGTCAGCAGACCCTGCGTGATAGGGAGATTCTTTTTATAGAGATGATATTGTTATTGATTTCAGAGAAGAAGGGAGAGAGAGAGAGAGAAACATCCATGATGAGAGAGAATCATGGATCGGCTGCCTCCTGCACGCCCCCCACTGGGGATTGAGCCTGCAAACCCGGGCCTGTGCCCTGACTGGGAATCGAACCATGACCTCCCGGTTCCTAGGTGGACACTCAACTGCTGAGCCACGCCGGCCGGGCTCAACTGGCAACATTTCTAAGTCATTAGGTATTAATTATATTTAGATGGTACAGTTCTCATCTCTGTGGTCCTGTATTTAGTCTCCACACGGAGCCAAGCCAGCCGGGCCCCAATCCCTTCGCCCTGGGTTGCTCGCCCGCGTCCGGATCCCATAGAAATCTCCCCGGCCCACCTCCCTGGGCGCCCTCGCAGGCTTGGTGCTACCCCCGCCCCCTCTTCCCCGCTGTATCTGGGGACCCAGGGCTAGCTCACAGGTTGGTGAATCCCTGCTCCATCTTGCTTGTCCCCTGGATGTGGTCCCACTCACTCTCTTCTCTTTTAAAGTGTGGACACGGCCCGGCCGGTCAGCGTGGCTCAACGGTTGATTGTCGACCTAGGAACCAGGAGGTCACGGTTCGATTCCCACTCAGGGCACAGGCCCGGGTTGCGGGCTCCATCCCCAGGAGGGGGCGTGCGGGAGGCAGCCGACCCGCGATCCTCATCATTGATGTTTCCCTCTCTCTCCCCCTCCCCCTCCCTCTCTGAAATCAATAAAAAACAGATTAAAAAAATAATAAAATGTGGACACCAACCCAGTTTGGGGGGCTCGCCTCTGGCCCCTTGCTCTACTCAGCCTGCGTGAGTGTGGTCCAAGACCGCCTGGATATTTTATTTTTTCATTTTTGCAGTCACAGCACCCCGTTATCACACCCAGAAATTGTATCCAATTAAATCTCCCAAGTCTTGTTCGCACCTCCTACACGTGTGCCTTTCTTTTCTTTCTTCTTCTTCTTCTTCTTTTTTTTTTTTGCACCCAAGTGTCCAAACACATAACTTCCTCTCGCTGGCAACCCCCATCTGTTGATCTTTTTAGCTCTCGCCTCTGTCGCGCAGCGCCTTTGCCGTCTCTCCTGGGAGCTTGTCCTCCTGGGATTAGATAAACATTTCCCTTCTGCCTTCGTTCAAGCGATTGATAAAAAAAATGATGAAAGGTCAGGGCGCAGAAAGAGCCCTGTGACCATCCCTGGGCAGAAGGATTTCTCTGGGTTGGGCTGCTTCACGGTGCGCCTGTGCTGCCCCCAGGACCCCGGGCCCCGCAGCGCCATCTGCTGGCTGCACGGATTCACCTGGTGGAAGCCGGGGTGCTGCCCACCTGGCTGGTGGTGTGGGAGGCTGTCCCCCCCGGAAGGTGTGGTTGTGCGGCTCCCTGGGGAGGGCATAACCAAGGGATTCTAGCTTCTGTGTGCTCATTCACCCCAAAGGTCACCAGAGCCCGGCCGGCCTGGCTCAGTGGTTGAGCGTCGACCTATGAACCAGGAGGTCACGGTTCGATTCCCGGTCAGGGCACATGCCCGGGGTTGTGGGCTCGATCCCCAGTGGGGGGCGTGCAGGAGGCAGCCGATCCATGATTCTCTCTCATCATGGATGTTTCTCTCTCTCTCCCTCTCCCTTCCTCTCTGAAATCAATAAGAAACATATATATATTTTTAAAAGTCACCAGCCATCAGAACTGGGAGTTACGAGAAAGCATCCGAGGGCGCTTTTAAAATATGGAGACTTATAGAATACTGCACTTTGGGCAGTTTAAGATCAGAACGGAATTTGGAATAGCCGTCAGAGCAGGCAGAGTTTTGTGGGGTTTTTGGGGGGGGGACCCAGGGAAAGAGCTGGCGCCCCTCAGTTTCGGCAAACACCAGCTTCCTTCTGGCTCCGGGTCCTGTAGGTGGTGGGGACACGGGGGTTTGTGCTCCCTCCGTCGTCGAGTGAATTCTGGGTAACGTTTCCGCTTCTTCAATGAGGAGGCGGCATGTAAATATCTGCCCCACCTTTGTAAGTTCTTCCACACATGGCAGCACTGGGCGTTCACCTTCCCAGACTGTACCTTCTCTAGGCATTTTTTAAAAAATTGGTTTTGAGAGGGGGAATGGGGAGGAAGGGGGGGGAGAGAGAGAGATGTTGTTTTACCTATATGTGCATTCATTGGTTGATTCCTTTTCGTTGTTGTTATTTTGTTCGTTTGTTAATTCTCACCAGAGGGTATTTTTTTCCATTGATTTTTTTTTTAGAGAGAATAGAAGGGAGGGGAGAGGAGGTGAAACAGAGGGAGAAGAGAGAGAGGGAGAGAGAGAGAAACGTGGATGTGAGAGGGCCGCATCCATTCATTGCCTCCTGCATGTGCCCCAATCAGGGCAGGGAATCGAACCCCAAATCCAGGCATGAGGCCCTTGACCGGGAATCGAACCCATGACCCTCCGGTGCGCGGGCTGACGTTCCAACCACTGAGCCGTGCTGGCTGGGACCATCGGTTGAGTCTTGTACACACTCTGATCGGGGATTGAACCCACCACCTCGGGGTATCAGGATGATGCCCTAACTAACTGAGCTACCCAGCCGGGGCCAGGACGACCTCCCTCTTCTACATGCCTGAACTGGTCGGTTCTGGTTCCAGTTAGGACAGCGGTGGCTCTCGCGGTGGGGGGCCCCGGAGAACGGTTTTGCCCGTTGACAGTGACTGACGCCTCGTGTTTAATTTCCTGCTCCCGGCGTTCCCCCGTGAAATGCAATCCCTCGCTTACATCCTCACGACTGCCTCCCGTTCCTGAACGTGCCAGGTGGCGGGGACGGTTGTCTGCGGGAGAGACGCATGTATATATACAATGTAAACACGTTCCCATTGACACGTGAAGATAAAAGGCTTAACATGAACTGCGTCTGTTTACACTGAACACAGAAAATTCCACTCGAACAAATTCGACGATAGCAGTATCAGTGTTTGTTATCATAACAGCATCTCCAGCCCCATCTTTTTCTTGTGCTTTTTTTTGGGGGGGGGGGGGAGTTGCAGTGTACTGAGTAGGCGTGGGTGGGAGGAAAGCGATGCCGTTTCCCTCTGCACGTGGAGGGTTTGCTCAGATCTCAGACGACGTGGGGGGGGGGGGGGGGACTGCCCGTGGGCTCTAGGGACACTCCCTCTCCACCCCTTTTTCTTTCTTCTTCTTTTTTTTTTAACCCATTAAGCACAGTGGAAATACGACTTTTTAAAAATTATTTTTTATTGATTTCAGAGAGGAAGGGAGAGGGAGGGAGAGAGAAACATCCATGATGAGAGAGAATCATGGATCGGCTGCCTCCTGCACGCCCCCTACTGGGGATGGTGCCCTGACTGGGAATCGAACCGTGACCTCCTGGTTCACAGGTCGATGCTCAACCACTGAGCCACACGGGCCAGGCTTGTCTTATTTCTTAATGACAATCTAGGTTTCCTGAAAGCGGGCCGCCTCGTGGGTTGGAAAATGGTTTTCAAAGTGACTTCCTTTTGCCCTGGCTGGTTTGGCTCAGTGGATAGAGCATCGGCCTGCAGACTGAAGGGTCCCAGGTCTGATTCTGGCCAACGGCAGCACCTACCTCCATTGCAGGCTCCATCCTGGCCCTGGTTGGAGCACGTGGAGAAGGCAACCAATCGATGTGTGTCTCTCACATCGATGTTTCTCTCTCTCTTCCCTTCCACTCTCTCTAAAATTCAGTGGGAAGCCCTAGCTGGTGTGGCTCAGTGGACAGAGCATCAGCCTGTGGACTGAAGGGTCCCGGGTTCCATTCCCGGTCAGGGCCCATGCCAGGGTTGTGGGCTCCATCCCCAGTAGGGGGCGTGCAGGAGGCAGCCGATCCATGATTCTCTCTCATCATGGATGTTTCTCTCTCTCTCTCTTCGTTTCTCTGAAATCATTGAAAACATATTTTTGAAAAAAATCAATGGGGAAAATATCAACAACAACAACAACAAAATATAAATAACGACCTGTCACTCACGCGCGTCCCCACCCCCCTTGTGTCCCCTCTGCAGTCTGCGGCCCCGGCATCGACATCCGCAACGACTTCCAGCAGCTGAAGCGCCTGGAGAACTGCACGGTGATCGAGGGCTACCTGCACATCCTGCTCATCTCCAAGGGCGACGACTACCGCAGCTACCGCTTCCCCAAGCTCACGGTCATCACCGAGTACCTGCTCCTGTTCCGCGTGGCCGGCCTGGAGAGCATCGGGGACCTGTTCCCCAACCTCACGGTCATCCGGGGCTGGAAGCTCTTCTACAACTACGCGCTGGTCATCTTCGAGATGACCAACCTCAAGGACATCGGCCTGCGCAACCTGCGCAACATCACCCGCGGCGCCATCCGCATCGAGAAGAACGCCGACCTCTGCTACCTGTCCACCGTGGACTGGTCCCTCATCCTCGACGCCGTGTCCAACAACTACGTGGTGGGGAACAAGTCCCCCAAGGAGTGCGGCGACGTGTGCCCGGGGGCCCTGGAGGGGAAGTCCACCTGCGACCGGACCACCATCAACAACGAGTACAATTACCGCTGCTGGACCCAGGACCACTGCCAGAAAAGTAAGGGCCGCGCGGGGCTGTGCCGGCTTTCTTTCTGCTCCCCCCCCGCCCCCCGCATCCCGCCCCCTCTCTCCTCGCTCTCCCTCCTCTTCAACTTGCACGGCTCGGCTCGCTTGCGCTGGGCGGTGGGTGGGGTTGTCTTGCATGTAGGACCCGCCGTGGAAGGGGGCTTGGGGGGGATTTGGGGGGTCTTGGTTGGCTTTCTGTAGCTTCCGGGGACTCAGGGGATGCAGGGCGTGGCGTGGTTGCCATGGAGACCATGTCAATCACACGCTAGAACAGTGATGGCGAACCTATGACACGCGTGTCAGAGGTGACACGCGTGTCGGAGGTGACACGCGAACTCATTTTTTTTTGGTTGATTTTTCTTGGTTAAATGGCATTTAAATCTATAAAATAAATATCAAAAATGTAAGTCTTTGTTTTACTAGGGTTGCAAAGATGAAAAAATTTCTATACGTGACACGGCACCAGAGTTAAGTTAGGGTTTTTCAAAATGCCGACACGCCGAGCTCAAAAGGTTCGCCATCACTGCGCTAGAAATAAGGCACCGTGTCCCTAGCCGGTGTGGCTCAGTGGACAGAGCGTGGGCCTGTGGACCCAAGGGTCCCGGGTTCGAGTCCGGTCAAGGGCACGTACCTCAGTTGCAGGCTCCTCCTCGGCCGGGGCCCTGGTTTGGGGCAGGTGCGGGAGGCAGCCGACGGATGTGTTCCTCTGACGTCGATGTTTCTCTCTGTCTTTCCCTCTCTCTTCCACTCTCTCTACAAGATCAATGGGAAAATATCCCCGGGGGAGGATTCAAAAAGTGAAATAAAATAAAAATGAAAGGCGGTATGAAGGGAGGCGTCCTCCAGGCCCGAAAGCCACGGGGATGCCGACGGTGTGCGAGAGGCCTGCTTGGGCGGCCTGGCCTGCCCTACCCAGAGAATGGCAGGGCCCCTGGCACCGCTGCGTCCATCCTGGGCATGCCCTCCGGCTCTTGGCCGGCACCCCGGGGGCCGGCGCGGCACCTACTTTGTGGGAGATTTATGGTGGGGGAAGAGACATGTTCCCCCTTGAGCAGAGAACAGTGTGTAATCCCCGAGCCGAGCCGGCCAAACGGGCCCGGGATTGTGAAAGACGGGGTTCCCGGGGTCATTCCCACGGCCGTTGCTACCCAGGGCCCTGTCACCACCACCGCCTCCAGTTCCCAGCTGGCAGGGAGGGCGAGCCTGGGTGGCAGCTCCCCGCTCTCCTTGTCTCAGGATGCGAGTCCCGGGATGGGGGAGACGGAGGGAGACCGTCTTCAAAGCCGAGGCTTGGCCTGTGGCCGCCGATCGTTACTCGGTGCAAGTTATTTGCCGGTGGCCTGCCATGTGCCGGGAGGGACCGGGTGGCTCCTGTTGGAGGACCTGGTTCTCTCTCTCTCTCCTTTTTTTAAAAAAAATATTTTTATTGATTTTAGAGAAGGAGAGAGAGAGAGAGAGAAACATCAATGATGAGAGAGAATCATGGATCGGCTGCCTCCTGCACGCCCCACACCAGGGATGGAGCCCACAACCCGGGCATGTGCCCTGACCAGGAATCGAACCCTGACCTCCTGGTTCATAGGTGGACACTCAACCACTGAGCCACACCGGCCGGGCAGAATCTGGTTCTCTCACTTTCTGGGGGATTCGCCTCAGCGCTGCCTGCTGTTTGCTTGTCTCAGGTGCTTTTTGGCTCCTGGGTTCTAGTGTGGGCCCTGACTCCCCCATTTTTTCTTGGATACTCCAGTGCCTTGCTGCTAAACTGAGTCCTGTTGTGTGTTTTTTTTTAATTTTTTTTATTTTTATTGATTTCAGAGAGGAAGGGAGAGGAGGAGAGAGAGAGAGAAACACCAATGGTGAGAGAGAATGATGGATCGGCTGCC
This sequence comes from Myotis yumanensis, assembly GCF_028538775.1. Taxonomy (NCBI): domain Eukaryota; kingdom Metazoa; phylum Chordata; class Mammalia; order Chiroptera; family Vespertilionidae; genus Myotis; species Myotis yumanensis. The sequence continues at coordinate 7,533,505 of NW_027223771.1, read as the reverse complement.
TCCTGCACGCCCCCTACTTGGGATCGAGCCTGAAACCGGGGCATGTGCCCTTGACCAGAATCGAACCCGGGACCCTTCAGCCCACAGGCTGACGCTCTAGCCACTGATCCACACCGGCCAGGGCCATTATTTCATCTTAACATTTCTCCTCCTCCTCCTCCTCCTTCTTTTTTTTAAATTCAAAGCACCTTGGGACGGGTGTTCCTTTTTATGAAATGTAACCAGCTCCCGTAGTCCGGGGCCCTGCCGATGCCACGGGTCTGGGTGGGGACCTGCAGGTGTATGGGCGGGGCCCAGAGAGGCCTGTGGCTCCGGGAAGCGAAGAGGGTCAGCCGGGCGGGCCTGGCTTTGTGTGATCGGTAAGAGCTTGTCTCTCCGCCCCCCTACCCCCCCCAACGGTCAGCTGTCCCTGAGTGGGGGAGCTTTATTTAGAAAGGGGTCACGTGCCCCCGGCCGCATCCCTCTGCCTTTTATAGTCAGGCGAGGAGACCACAGGGTGCCCTCCCGGCCGGCCCACGCCTGCCACCGGGAGGGTGAGGCCGCGGGTCCCCGGGGCCCTGGGCCACCGCCTGGCTCCTTCCTCCCGAGAGAGAGCTTGGCTCTGGGCTCAGTGTCACCCCGCTTAAGTGCGGCTCCACCGGGCTCCCCGACATCGGGCGTTGGTTTTTAAATAAGGCTCTCGGCTTCGGGGACGCGGGGCGCGTCAGAATGGCTCCCCTGGGCCGATGGCTGAAATCCTAGGAATTTGGAAACCGGCTGGGGTGCCTTCAATCTCCCCAGGGAGACCGGCTCGACACATTATTTCTAGTTTCTTCCTTTTTTAAAAAAAAAAATCTTTATTGAAAGTATCACACATGCCTCCCTCTGCTCCCCCATAGACCTCTTTTAGCCCATCGCCGCCTACCCACCACCCACCACCCACCACCCACCCATCTCAGGCCTTCAAGCTTCTCTCTTTTGTTGCATGAATATTCTTCTCTCTTTTTTAAAAATCTATTTGTGTTTCCATATGCAGAGAGAGAGAAACATCGACTTGTTGTTCCACGTGTTGACGCATTCATCGGTTGTGGCTCGTACGTGCCCTGACCAGGGATTGCATCCACAGCCTTGGCGTACGGGGCCCATGCTCTAACCCAGTGGTCGGCAAACCGAGGCTCGTGAGCCACGTGCGGCTCTTTGGCCCCTTGAGTGTGGCTCTGCCACAAAATACCACGTGCGGGCGCGCACGTACAGCGCGATTGAAACTTCGTGGCCCGTGCGCAGAAGTCGGTATTTTATGGAAGAGCCGCACTGAAGGGGCCAAAGAGCCGCATGTGGCTCGAGAGCCGCAGTTTGCCGACCACTGCTCTAACCCACTGAGCTACTAGGCAGGGCCTTCTGTTTCTCTCCTGCTTCTCTTGTGTGTACGCCAGTGGGCAGGGATGGCCTGGCCTGTGTGGGCCCGTGTGGGCCCGTGGCTGCCCGTGGCTAAGCTTGCCCTGGGCTGCCTCGCTCAATTCGAGGGCATGGGGTGGTTCAAAGGCTTGGTTTGGGGTGGATGGGGTGGCCGGGGGTGGGGGCGTGGGGCCGGAAGCAGGACTGGGACACAGGCCTCCTTCTGGCCCGTGGCTGACTCGGGGACTCAGACTCTAGGAGGCGGGGCCTCTGAGTGCCATCCTTGGGGGGGGGGGGGGGCCTGGTTTGGAGCAGATGAGAGGCCGCCACGGTCGCCAGGGATCGCCGGTGGCAGGAGACATGGTCTTCGTCTGCCACGCCAATAGGGCAACATTGACGTTTTCAAGAACATACACTTTTGTACAAAGTGGGACTGAAAAAAAGTAAAAGAACATTCCGGTACGGACCAGTGGCGAAGGTTGGAGAGCGGCGGGGTCACCGTGTCCCCCTCGCGGGGTCGAAGCTGCCAGGCCTCATCCTCCGTCCGTGACACAGGGACGGGCAGAGAAGGCACCGGACAGACCGGACAGCGCATAGTAGGTGCTCAGGAAATGGTGGCAGCTGCTACTCTTTTAAAAAACGTTACGCGAACCCTGGCCGGTGTGGGTCAGTGGATAGAGCGTCCGTCTGCGGACTGAAGGGTCTCAGGTTCGATTTCTGATCAAGGGCAGGTAGATCCTGGTTGGGGCTCGTATGGGAGGCAGCCAATCGATGTCTTTCTCACATGGATGTTTCTCTCTCTCTCTGTCTCTCCCCCTCCCTTCCACTCTCTGTAAAAAATCAACGGGGAAATATTCTCCATCGAGGGTTAAGAACAACAAAAAAAATTCAGCGAAACTCCAGGATCTAAGATCTAAAAATCCCTCACGTGAAGCTGGGCGGACCCGTGTCTGTCTCTTGCCGTAGCTGCCATGGTTTCTCTCTGTTGCTTCTTCTAAATTGCAAAAAAAAAAAAAAAAAAAAAATGCCGTTATTATAAATAGCGTGGCGCCGTGGAGGCGAGGCTGGCTCCTGCGAATTTAATCTAAATTGTTCAAATTCTTGTTTCTGTCCAGATAAGCGGTATCTTGAAAGAACTCTCAGTGGGATGAGCACATCTCTTTGGGAAGCCGGTGGGGCCCGCACGGTTATATGTGAACTCTGTCCGTTCGGTTCTCCCACCCCCTGAATGTATGTACTCCGCTTCCAAACTTGGTGTTGGGGAGCACGGAAGAAACGGGAACGGGATTCTCGTTGGCTGCCGACAGTGGAGAGTGCCTTTTGAAAATCTGGTTTTACGTTTTTCGTTTTCCTTCTTCATTTTCTGTGGGGGCAGCCGTCGGGCGGTGGCAGAGTGGGACAGTGTGGGGTGAAGAGAGCAGGAACGTACATGTTTCTCGGTGCCGCCTGCCGCTCTCTCGTGGTCAGGGGAGCCGGCCCTCGGAGGCAGGCCGGGCCCTTCTTTGGGTAATACCTGCTCCTGTGTGTGTGTGTCACGCTAGCTCTGTGTGTGTATATGTGTGCATGTATATGTTTGTGCAGCCTGTGAGGCTGCAGTTGGGGGAGCCCCTGTAGGAAGGCCCGGGCTGCCCTGCGCCCTCTGTGAGGGGCGCCTGGGGAGGGGGTGCCGCTACCTCTGCCCTGGGCTGCGGATCTCTACGTCCAGGCTGCCGCTCTGGGTTTCTGGAGCGATGCACAGAGGAGCTTGCATGGGTTTTAGCAGCTGCGGAGACCAGCGCATCAGGGTTTAGTATAAAAAGGGGCAAAGAACATAAAAGATGGGGAGGTGCCCGGCCAGTGCGGCTCAGGGGTTGAGCGTCGGTCGACCTATGAACCAGGAGGCCACGGCTGGATTCCCAGTCAGGGCACATGCCCGGGTTGCGGCCTCGATCCCCAGTGTGGGGCGTGCAGGAGGCAGCCCATCCATGATTCTCTCTCATCATTGATGTTTCTCTCTCACTCTTCCTCTCTGGAATCAATAATAATAATAATAATAATAATAATAATAATAAAAAGATTGGGGAGCCAAGAGCCTCCCACGCACAGAGACACGATGAAAGCTGATATCACTAGAAGCACTGCCTGGGCGGGCGGAGTGCTTGAATTGGGATTTCCCTTCACCCCCTGAAGGTGGCTGAACCGTGGTGACCCGGAGACGGGAACACCGGTCAGTTCCCCAGGCCTCGGACAGGCCGGCTTTCTTCCTGGGGCTGTAACTCAGTACGATGTTTTTTTTGTTCCGATTTCTTGACCCCCAAACGGCCCTGTGCGCGTTGCTAAGTGGATGATATTATTAGGTTCTTAGGCTAGTCCTCTGCTACGCGGCAGGGATACGGTTTCGGTGGCTTTCCTCAGCGAGCTTGAAGTGATCGGGGGTGTGGTGACGCCTGGCTCCTTCTGGCGGAAGCTTTTGAATGACCGTCCAGGAGGTTGTGCGCAGGTAGTGAGCCGGTGACGGGAAATACTCCTCGTGTTTTTTTTTCCGCTCACGAGGAAAGACCGAGAGGCCCGTCTTCAGCAGGGTGCACCCCGTCTTCAAGCTCTCTTTTTTTTTTTTCTTTTTTTAATCCTCACCCGAGGATATCTTTTCCATTGCTTTTTAGGGACAGTGGAAGGGAGAGGGAGAGGCAGAGAGAAACATTGATGTGAGAGAGAGGGACACGTCGATGGGTTGCCTCCTGCACACGCCCTGGCCAGGGACGGGGAACCTGCAACCAAGGCACGTGCCCTGGACCAGAATCGAACCCGGGACCCTTCCGTCCGCGGGCCGACACCCTACCCACTGAGCCATACCGGCCAGGGCTGATCTTTCTAGTTTTGTGACGCGGTGTCATCTTGGGGACCCACTGGGTTTCTCACCCCTCCCTCCTCGACACCACCTCATCGCTGGCTCTGGTTTGGGGTGCCCTCTGGGCGTCCAGGCTGGGAGTGTCTTGACATCATACCAGTTGATAAGTAGGATCCTGAACATGCAGGAGATGGCTTCCTTCGCTCCACAATGCTCAGCACACAGTTCTTATAGTTTGAGGGAAAAAAAATTGCCTCTCAGGAGAAGTCGCTGGAAGCCAGAGACGGCTGACTAGGTGGACGATGAACTTCTGGGGTGGGCTCCAGTAAAGCGATTTCTATGGACAGGCAACGGACAGAACAGCCGAAGCCAGCTTAGCAAGCAGACTGACTTCCTTTTTCAGAGACACGTGTTGTGCAGGATTAATTCGACTTTATTTTTTAAATATTTTTATTGGTTTCAGAGAGGAAGGGAGAGAGAGAGAGAAACATCAATGATGAGAGAGAATCATTGATTGGCTGCCTCCTGCACGCCCCAGGATTGAGCCAACATCCTATGCAATCAACTTAAATTGCTTTTCCTTTTAAATATTTTTATTGATTTCAGAGAGGAAGGGAGAGAGACATCAGTGATGAAGAGAATCATGGATCGGCTGCCTCCTGCACGCCCCACACTGGGGAATGAGTTCACAACCCCGGGCATGTGCCCTGAGCGGGAATCGAACCCTGACCTCCTGGTTCCTAGGTCGATGCTCAACCACTGAGCCACACCGGCCGGGCTCGAGAAGGAGGCCTTCATCAGTTGGTAGAAACAGAGCCCCAGCATCTCGTTAGGTGGGCATCTTTGTCTCCTTGTTCGCTGTCTTTGTTTCCCTGTGGTCTCCGTGCTTTCTGAACAGGGAAGGGGAAAAAAATCCACGTCTAAATCCCAGGCATTAGCAAATGTTGATAAAAAGGCACTTTTGCTAATCTGCGGTTAAAGCTCTTCAGAATCTGTTAGAAGGTTCTGCTACATTTCAAGGTTCTGTAGTGCCCCCCAACCCCCCTCCCTCTCTACACACACACACACACAGCTTCTGCAAGCCCAGCTGTGAGCCAGACTTCCAAGGAGCCTGCGGATCTAATCCAGCCACGCACACCCCCTCTCGGACGCCAGGGTGTGGATCCCGGGGTGCGGAGAGGTCAGGCAGGAGGTGGCTTCTCAGGCATGAGGCCTCGGTGTGGGTGAATGACCCCAGTCCCCACCCTGATCCCTGTGGCCGTTAGTGTCTTAGAAACGACTGTGTTCCTGATGGCAAGTGGCATTCCCGGAGAGTACATGGACACCTCTTGAGTATTCTCATCCAGGCTGTGACAAGCCTGTGGGGTGGGTGCTGCCATTCCCTTTAAAATACATATATTTATTTTTTATTTCAGAGAGGAAGGGAGAGGGAGAGAAACATCCATGATGAGAGAGAATCATGGATCAGCTGCCTCCTGCACGCCCCACACTGGGGATGGAGCTGCAGTACAACCCAGGCATGTGCCCTGACCGGGAATCGAACGGGGACCTCGGGGTTCGATCCCCGGCCAGGGCGCCTGCCCCAGCATGGGGCGTGCATGAGGCAGCTGATGGATGATTCTCTCTCATCACTGATGTTTCTATCTCTTTCTCTCCCTCTCCCTTCCGGTCTGAAGTCAATAAAAAATATATGTAAAGAAAAGAAAAGAAAGAGAAAAGAAAGCTTCTTCTAGGAGGGGGTAGACTCAGACAGACCTGCCTTGGTTCAAGAGCTTCCCTTTCTAAGACTCTTCTTCCATAACTAGTCCCCGGGGAAGCGTCGCCGTGAGGAGGAACGGAAGGGGCTCAGTGTGGGACAGCTCCGCGTGCAGTCCCACTGGGTGCTGTGGAAGCGCGTTCATGCCCGTGGGCGCGATTGGCCAAGAAGGAAAGGATTGATTCCAGGGCAGGCACAAACGGTAGCGCATCTGGAATTCGCTTCCGAGGCTCGTACGGTGTGCCAACAGGGAGAATTCTCTCTGCCCAGCTGTTTTATTTTTATTTATTTGGTTAAGAAGGATAACTTTCCAAAGTCATCTGGCAAGGCCAGCGGGCCAGAGGAGGGGGAGCGGGATGTCTGTGTCTCCTGGGAAGATCCCGCCGCTGTTGTAGAAAAAGCTGGATCTTCATAGAAATCGAGTGGAAAAGACAGAGACGGTTGGTACGTAGTGTGACCCCTCGGGTCTGCCTTTAAAAAGAGCACGGGGGCTGCTCAGTGCCGGCGCAATCATTACGTTGTTTCCCACGAGGACTCTCCGAGAGTGGTAAGCATTTACTTTGCGCGGGAAGGGACCGGAGGTGCCGGGTGACCCTCGCCGCTACCCTCGCACTGTTTTCGCTCAGTTGGATTTCTTGCTTCTGTTCTTCTCAAAGGTCATCAGGTACCATCTGGACCAATAGCGTGATGGTCCATTTAAAAAAAAAAAATTTATTTTTGTTTTTGGTTATACTTCTTGGCATTTAAAAGGCAACAACCGTGTGTGTGTGTGTTTTAAGGTAGGTTTTCCTACATCTGATGGCCCTGCCCCGAGAGCAGGCTGGGTGTGAGGTGTTAGCAAACGCCCCGGCTCCCCAGGGACGTGGGCTGGGGACCTCCTTGCCTTTGCCACACAGGCATAGAGGCACGGATTCCTCTTCAGACTCTGGAAGAGCCCAGCTGAAGGCCGGGCAGGACAAGTGCCCTCGGGAGGACGAGTGTGCGTGTGTCTACGTGTGTGTATACGTGTGTGTACGTGTGTGTGCGTGCGCGCACGCCCACGAGTGCATGTGCGTGCATGCGGCAGGCTTGGCTGAGGTGTTCCCTGCGTGACCCTTGGAAAGAACACCAGTTTCTACAGGTCCCTGATTTTGTAATGAAGAATTTATGGGATCACAAGGGCCCGTGTCTTAACAGCCCAGTTCAAAGCAGAATTTGGGCCAGTGGTTCCCCTAAATTTCTCAAATACGGGGCTTTGTGACTTAGCCCACTGGATGCTGGTGTGGGATGGTTTTACTGGTGAGAGGCCAGATTACACAACGGAAAGGATGTTTTTCTGTAAAAAAATCAGCTTTTCAGGCCCGAGTCTACCCCTGCTTCACAGGCGTTGCCCTGGCCCCGTCACCTCCCGTGTCTGGGAAATGAAGGTGTTGGAACACATCAGTGGTTTTCAAATTTTTTTTTTTTAACCAAACCCCCAGGAAGACAGAGATCTACATCATGACCGCAGGACAAAATTAAGTATATAATTAACATAATTCTAAAGCACATCTTATGGGACGCAGGGCTCACTCTTCCTACTTAGGTAGTCCTACCTATTTCTTATTCTATTTTATTTTTAAATATATTTTTTTTATTGATTTCAGAGAGGAAGGGAGAGGGAGAGCGAAGTAGAAACATCCATGATGAGAGAGAATCACGGATCGGCTGCCTCCCGCACGTCCCCTACTTGGGACCGAGCCCACAACCCGGGCATGTGCCCTGACCGGGAATCGAACCGTGACCTCCTGGTTCTTAGGTCAACGTTCAGCCCCTGAGCCACGCTGGCTGGGCTCTCACGTGATTCTTATTGGCTATTCCCAGAGGAATGGGAGGATTTTAAAGAATTTGAGTCTGTGTTCCCAATGGTATGTTATTGTCCACCTACAAGCATTTTTGAGTAGTATTGGAGATCTGCTCTCCCTTGGATAATTTATAGCAATTTTCATTTTTCTAAGATAATTTCAAGTCAGTTATTGAGCTAGCAAAGCAGAAATCATGGCAAACTTGATACCTTCGTGTTTTCCCCTCATACTTTCCTTTTCATACAAACAAACAAAAAAAAAAAATGAAAGAATGTTACCACCTCACTTGTAACTGAATTACGTCCTACTGCACACCCCCAACTGGGGATCGAGCCCGCAAACCCCGGCATGTGCCCTTGACCGGAATCAAAATCGGGACCCTTCAGTCCGCAGGCCGACGCTCTATCCCCTGAGCCAGGCCAGCCAGGGCCAGTGCCACTTCTTTAAGTGTCTGGCTTTTGAAAATAAGTACAAATCAGCCGGCTGTCAACCTGACGGAGGGAGACGGGACTGTGTTTGTGCAACTTGCCGCTGATAAGATGCAGGCGCACAGACACACGGACCATAAAGGCGGCCGAAGAGCAGCTGACCGCAGACCCGGGTCACTGCAGGCCTGGTCGGTTGGGGGCTCACAGAGCAACTGAAACCTCCGGCCCAGGTGTGAGCTGGGTGAATCGGTGCGCGTTTTGGACTCACCGGTGACCGTGACCTGCGCTGTCATGATGCTAGCAGGCTCCTAGGGTGACCTTCGCACGTCCCCCGGGCTTTGAATGAGAACTGAGTTAATATGCTGCGTGCAGGAGGCAGCCCCTCAGTGATTCTCTCTCATCGTTGATGTTTCTCTCTCTGTATCTTGCTCTCTCTCCTTTCTTCTCTGAAATCAATAAAAAAAAAAAATTTATAAGAAAACTCAAAAGAAATATCAAAGAATGGTATTGCATAGTGCTTACATCTTTGTGGTGGGTTTTTTTAAAAAGTCATACACTCTCTAATGACTTGGCACTGTAGACGCTGTCTCCTAGAGCAGCGGTCGCCAACCTTTCGGACCTCACGGACCACCAGTGGTGCGCGGGCCACCGGTTGGCGACCACTGTTTTCGAGTAACTCCCTGGAGTGAGTTCTTAGCACAAACTCTTGTGTTGACCTGTCCATTTGCCTCTCCATGAGAGCAGTCTCCATTGCGGGTCTTCTTTTTTGATTTTAATTTTTCTTATTGATTTCAGAGAGGCGGGGGGGAGGGGGGGGGGAGATAGAAACATCCATGATGAGAGAGAATCATCCCTCCTGCACGCCCCCTACTGGGGACCGAGCCCACAGCCGGGGCATGTGCTCTTGACCGGGAATCGAACCGTGACCGCCTGGTTCACAGGTCGATGCCCAACCACTGACCCACACGGGCCCGGCTCTAATCTATTCTTCACACAGTAGCCAGGGTGACTTTTTTTTTTTTAATGCAAACATGATCATCTCTCTCACTCTCTCTCTTTCTCTTTCTCCCTCTCTCTCTCTCTCTCACACACACACACACACACACACATACACACACACACATCTGTTTAATATCTGACACTGATTTCCCCATTGCTCATATGGTAAACAGGCAACTCTCACCATGCAGCCCTCAGCCCTGCGGTGGGCTGGCCCCCGCCCCGTCCCCACCGCAGGCGCTTCACACATTATTCCCTTCCCCTCGGGGTCTCCCGGCACCGCGCCGGGCCTCCCGCTGCGATGTTCAATTTGTTTGTGGCTGGTGTGATGAATGGGTCTCCCCACGTGAGTGCGTGCGGGGCGTCGCCAACGCCTGCAGACGCCTCCCCTGTGTTTATGTCACGAGTGAACCGGGGAGGGAGGAGACCAGTGAGGCATCAGCCTGCCGGCTCCAGGGGACACGGGAGCCCCAGTTGACCCGGGAGGCTCGTCGTGAGCTCTAGGCCACGGGCGCAGCTGCGTCGTGGAAAACCCTGTTTCTGGGCGTCGATGGGCCTGCGTCTTATCGGCGGCCAGTCGCACAGACACACTCCCGTCGTCCTCCGGGATGTTGACAGCCGGCTGATTTGTATTTCTTTCCGGAAAGGCAGACACACAAGTGCGAGCCACTTAAAGAAGGGGCCGCTAAAGAGAAAATAGAAAAATAACCTACGGCCTATGAAATGGGGATGCGCTTACCCCGTGAAAGGCACATATTAGACGGGTGGATGTTGGTAACAAAAAGTGCAAATAACATGATTTAGAAACAATCCCAAACGACCAGGACCTCTTTAAAAAATAATAATTATTATTATATTGCCCTGGCCGGTGTGGCTCAGTGGTTGAGTGTTGTCAACCTAGGAACCAGGAGGTCACGGTTCCGTTCCCGGTCAGGATGGGTCAGCGAAAGAAAAGGGGGAAGCCCCAACCCTAGCCGGTGTGGCTCAGTGGATAGAGCGTCAGGCCGGGGACTGAAGGGTTGCGGGTTCGATTCCGATCAAGGGCACGTACCTTGGTTGCAGGCTCGATCCATCCCCGGCCCTGATCGGGGGCCCATGTGGGAGGCAACCCATCGATGTGTCTTTCTCACATGGATGTTTCTATCTCCTCTCTCTCTCTCTCTCTCTCTCTCTCTCTCCCCCCATCCCTTCCTTCCACTCTCTCTCTCTAAAAATCGATGGAGCCCTGACTGGTTTGGCTCAGTGGATAGAGCGTCGGCCTGCGGACTGAAGGGTCCCAGGTTCGGTTCCGGTCAAGGGCATGTGCCTTGGTTGCAGGCACATCCCCAGTAGGGAGTGTGCAGGAGGCAGCTGATCAATGTTTCTCTCTCATCGATGTTTCTAACTCTCAATTCCTCTCCCTTCCGCTCTGTAAGAAATCAATAAAATATATTTAAAAAAATAAAAATCGATGGAAAACTATCCCCAGGTAAAAATTAACCAAAAAAAAAAAAAAAAAAAAAGGGGCGGGGGAAGCCTTAATAAGATCCAGAGACCCCAGGACGGCCCCCCAGCACAGGTAGATGACAGATGGATGGACTCCCTTCGGATACGAGCAAGGACAGCCGGTCCCCACGATGAGGGTCATGCAGCCTGCTCCCCACTTTATGCCTGATGACATGGCATTGACTGTGGGCTGGGACTATGTTTCCTCATTTGACCCGGGGACGCTGAACTCGAGAGAGAGATTTAGGAGCTGTGTCCAGAGTCCCTCAGTCACCCCCCCCCTCACCCCCCCCCCCCCCCCCCCCCCCCCCGTCCACGCCTGCCCAGGTGGAATGCTGGCCTTGGACTCTGACCCCGAGGCCTGGGCAGAGCTGTCTAATGACTCCCCCCCACCCCCCAACCCCAGTCCGTCCAGTTGAACATGAACTTGATGCTTTAGGGCACGGTGGCATCTGTTTTGATGACGCGATCCTTTTTTACGAATATTAACTAGTGGAGAGAGAGAGGGGGAAGCTGAGCGCTTTTCCAGTAAAAAAACAAAAAAACAGCCATGCCTGTATAGTGATTTGCTCCACTGAGCTTGTCTCCTGACTGAGGGGCGTGAACTCACACTTGGTGACACTCTTGCCGTCACAAAGCCATGGCCGTGCATTCGTTACAAAAATGGGGCTAGCGCCCTAGCCCGTTGGGCTCCGTGGATAGAGCGTCTGCCCATGGACTGAAGGGTCCCGGGTTCGATTCCGGTCAAGGGCGCGTACCTCAGTTGCAGGCTCGATCCCCGGCCTCGGTCAGGGCGCGTGCAGGAGGCAACCAGGCGATGCGTCTCTCTCACATCGATGTTTCTCTCTCTCTGTGTGTGTCTCTCCCACTCCCTGCCACCCCCTCCACCTCCTGACACCCTCCTTGTTCACGACGGCTTTCTAAAGGCATCCTCCTGCCCCCAGCCCCCACAGCACCTGTCCTTTTATCCTACCAGTTCCTCTTCATTGACCTCCTATTTGTCAAACCTGGGTGTTTCCCGCTCGCCCTGTTGTAGGTGGCCAGTGGGGAAATGCTTTCTCTCTGAGCGCGGAAGTGAAAGTTTAAACCGTACCTTAAATATTTGTATTTCTGTGTGTTCCCCGTGACATGGTGTGATTTGGGTCACCCTGACATTTAATCGGGCCAAGCGGCGAGGCTCTCGGAAAAAAGAATACAGCCAGCAGGTGGATCTGGGCGCCGGATGCCTGGTAACGGCCGCGGAGACGTTCCATGGCCGCGACGAGTTTATTAATTTCTGCAGCCCCCGCGCGCCCACTCTGCCTGAGTTTCCATCGGCGGCCGCCCCGGCCTCGCTTGTTACTTAATAATGAATGGTTACAAATTGTTTGTGTATGTTTGTAATTAGCATGTGATAGCCATCACCCACCGGGCCGGCGGCATTTGTAGCGACGCAAAGTCACTTGCAATTATGCCTAGCAGGAAAATTAATTATGTAACCCTCTCCGCCCGGGCTCGGCCCTGGCGATTAGATTTGGCTGTTACTGGGCTGGGCCGGGCCGGGCAGGGGACAGCGTGGTGTAACCTTTCTCATTTTCCTGGACAGACTCGTTTGCCGTAATGTTCACTGTACCGCCTGGGAGAATGGTGGGCTTATTGTCGATTTAAAACATAAGAATTTTCAGGTTTTTGATTCCTGCTTTGAGAGCGAGAGAGAGAGAGAGAGAGAGAGCGAGCGCGCTCCACCTGCATGGCTCAGCGGTTGAGTGCCAACCTAGGAACCAGGAGGTCACGGTTCGATTCCCGGTCAGGGCACATGCCCGGGTTGTGGGCTCCATCCCCAGTGTGGGGTGTGCAGGAGGCAGCCGACCCATGATTCTCTCTCATCATTGATGTTTCTCTCCCTCTCTCTCTCCTTCTCCCTTCCTCTCTGAAATCAATACAAATATTTAATAGAAAAACAATGTAAGTTGATTACATAGTTACACACAATATTATTATAAACTTTTGATATCCGTGGTAATCCCCCCCTTCCTCATTACTAATGCCTATTTTCGCTTTTGTTCTTTTTTTTTCTCCCCTTTATTCTTTTTCAAAGAACGAGGTATATTTTACATTCATCTTACTGTTTGATTTAATTCAGCATGTACTCTTCATTAGCTCGCTTCAGCTCTTCCTTTTGTTTAACTTTATTGAATCGAATGCCTGTCTCATTTTTGCTTTTAGTCTCCTTTAAAAAGGTCATTTGCTTCCATGGGTTTTCTTCGGGAACAGCTTTTGGAGAATTAATCTCCTTTTGGTTATTTTCTAAATGGTTGGTAATGAGAATGTTTCCCTGTCCTTTGAAACTGAGATCATTTAGAAGCATGTCGCTGAATTTTCTTTGGGGTATTATTTAATATTTTGTTTTATTATTTATTTATTTGAAGTATATCTTTATTGGTTTCGGAGAGGAAGGGAGAGAGAGAGAGAGAGAGAGAGAGAGAAATATCAATGATGAGAGAGAATCATGGACCGGCTGCCTCCTGCACGCCCCCTACTGGGGATCAGGCCCGCATATCCGGGCACATGCCCTGACTGGGAATCAAACTGTGACCTCCTGGTTCCTAGGTCGATGCTCAACCACTGAATGTTTGATATTATATTACCTACGAATGTGGCTCTGAAATCTCTTAAGGGCTTCATTAAGGTTTCCTTCTGTCCAAGTCCATGACCAATCTTTAATTGTCTCATGGGCATTTCAAATTATGTCCTTTGTCAAATACAGAGCTTTCATTTTCTATATTTAGTAAATCACGCTTATTGATTATGTTATAGTCTCCAAATTCATGTTTACTTTAACTGTCAATTAAGTACGTGAAAGTACCTTTAAAAAAAAAACTGAACACTGAACCTTTTAATATGGTTTTCTTAATTGATTTTGTAGAGAGAGAGAGGAAGGGATAGAAAGATGGAAACATGAATGAGAGAGAAACATCCATTGGCTGCCTGCCACCTGTCCCCCACTGGGGATCGAGCCCGCAACCCCGGCACGTGCCCTGACCGGGAATCGAACTGCGACCTCCTGGTTCCTAGGTCGATGATGCTCAATCACTGAGCCACACCGGCCGGGCCTTACTCTTCATCTTAATCACCATCTTGTCTTGGGAATTTTCACGTGTGTCTTCCCGTTGTCAGTGTCTCAGGGTGTAAAGGCCAGAAAGTATGTGGGTGGATCACTCCCTCGTGGCAGGCGCCCCAGCAGGGCCCCCCGCGAGGCCCGTGTGACGAGCACATGTATTACTGCAGCGAGGTGCTATCGAAATAGCTCCATGTCCTTGCACAATTGCCAACACAAGTAAGAACCTGGAAATTGTTGCTATGCGTGCGAGTCAGAAGATTTCTTAACCGCTTGCGTCCTGAATTTGAAAACACTTTTTAAACATTTCTTTTTTAAGTTGTGCAGGAGTCAGATAAAGTTGATGAATATTTTCACAGCGTTTTGGGGTTGCTTGAGTGCAGATGCCGTTGAAAACATCTCCGTGGCCCGGCCGGCGTGGCTCCGTGGTTGAGCGTCCACCTAGGAACCAGGAGGTCACGGTTCGATTCCCGGTCAGGGCACAGGCCCGGGGTGCGGGCTCCATCCCCAGTAGGGGGCCTGCAGGAGGCAGCCGATCCATGATTCTCTCTCATCATGGATGTTTCTATGTCTCTCTCCCTCTCCCTTCCTCTCTGAAATCAATAAAAAACATATTTAAAAAAAGAAAGAAAGAAAAATATCTCTGTGTGTCAGGTCTGGGAGTTTAAGTGCCTGTAAGCTGGCCATTGAAGGCGCAGCCACCGTGGGACTTGCACGGTGGCTGCACGTGGCTGCCGGCTTTTCATTCCTCACATGGTTTGGCGGCGGGTCCCCCAGCCCCTGGGACGGGATGCTGATGGGCGCTGACCAGTCTCGGCAGCCGGGCCACGGCCTGGGCCGCCACCCTCGCTTGCCCATTGCAGGAGGGCACCCTCATGCCTCCCCTTCTTAATGAGGCATTAAGGGCCATTTACATGGCGATAGATACAGCCATTACCGCAGCCATGGCTTTCTGCCTAAATCCTCCGGGAGACGGAGTGCAAAATCTTTCTGATCGCCCGGCCCTGGTGTCTTGAAGGGCTGCCGGTCTCCATAGCGATGGCTCCAACTCAAGAGCCAGTATTTATTTGTTTGTTTATTTATCTATTTTAAATACTTTTATTGATGTCAGAGAGGAAGGGTGAGGGGGAGATAGAAACATCAATGGTAAGAAAGAATCATTGATCAGCTGCCTCCTGCACGCCCCCTACTGAGGATGGAGCCGCAACCCGGACACGTGCCCTGACCGGGAATCGAACCGTGACCTCCTGGTTCCTAGGTGGACGCTCAACCACTGAGCCACACTGGCCGGGCTGTTTTTTTGTTTTGTTTTGTTTTTGACAACATGGAGATTCCTGTTTGGGAACCCCAGCCCACTGCCGGGTTCGGAGTAGTGTTACGTAAGACGCCACACGTCTTCTGTTTTCTGTATCGTTTGTAACAGACCAAGCAAAGGCGGGAGTGTTGAAAACGTACGGGTGGGGGGGTGGGGAGGGAGCAGTTGCTCAACTCTCCTCTTGGCCGCCATCCCCTGCTTGCGGATGGCTCCTTTATTAAAACGTTCTCGGAGTGACAGATTCCGAAAAGCCGCCTCGTGCCAGACGTCAGACAGACCGGCGGCGGCGGGTGTAGCGCGGGGCGTGCGAGGAGCGGGACCTCCTGGGAGAGCCCGGGCCACGGCACCGCGTGTCCTCGAGTGGTGAGCCGCCCTGTCGTGCGCGGCGGGTCCGGGTCTGGTGGCCCTTGTGTGGGCGGCGTCTGGTGACCCTTGCGCGTTCGTGGGGGCAGCTGCCAGGCTGCAGGGGCGTGCTGGGGTGTCATGGGCCTGGATGGCTTGAGGGCTCACGGAGACAGGGTGTTGGCACCCAGCGGTGGGTGCTGTCAATACATCGCTGTCCAGATTCTGCTGGATTCCACGTGCATTTCGGGGACAGACGTAGAGGAAGAACACGACCCAGAGCCACGAGGGGAGAGAGGAAGGCGCTGTAGAGTCCTGCATGGGAGGCTGGCCAGGGCGTGGCTCAGTGGTTGGGCGTCAACCGATGAACCAGGAGGTCACGGTTCGATTCCAGGTCAGGGCACACGCCCGGGTTGTGGGCTCCATCCCCAGGAGGGGAGTGCAGGAGGCAGCCCATCCATGATTCTCTCTCATCATGGATGTTTCTCTCCCTCTCCCTTCCTCTCTGAAATCAGTAATATCCTATATTATAAAAGGCTAATATGCAAATTGTCCCCTTGACTGGGAGTTCGACCAGGGGGGCCGGCCCGCCAACCGCCTGTGGCCCCTCCCCCCTGCCGGCCCGCCTGATCAGCCTCAATCAGGGCGAGCTGGCCAGCCCCCATCCATGCACGAATTCGTGCACTGGGCTTCTAGTACATAATAAAGTATATGACTCATAGTTAAAATAGGAGGAAAAGGGACAGTGGGCTTGGGCACAGCTTTCCCCTTGGACCCCTTTGTATTGTCTGGGCTGCCAGCATCCTGGGCTGGTGGGAGCGCCACCTCCCGCCGGCGCTGTTATGACAGGGAAGGGGTGGGGAGTGGCTCTGCCCTCTTATCTCTCAGGTCAGATCCTTCGCATTTTTTGCATATTTGTGTGTGTGTGTCGCGGGGGCGGGGGGGGGGGGGAGGATGTTTTCCTGAGAATGCGGCTGAAGAATAGACATTCCCCCCGAGTACCTCCGTCTGCCTTCTCGCCATGGCTCTGTTTGGAAGAGTCCCTCGCCTTCCTCCTTGCAAGGAGGGAAGTTTCAGGTGGATGGGAGGGTGGGTGGGGAAACGAGACAGAGGCAATGGTGGACGCTTGGGCCGCGGGCTGTCAGGTGGAAAGACATAGTTTCTCTGCTCATACGCGCTACCCTTCAGGACCGGGGATGAGTTTATGTGTTTTAAAAAATACACACATATTTTTACTGATTTCAGAGAAGAAGGGAGAGGGAGAGTGAGAGTGAGAGAGAAACATCAATGAGGAGAGAGCATCATGGATTGGCTGCCTCCTGCACGCCCCACACTGGGGATGGAGCCCGCAACCCGGGCAGGTTCCCTGACCAGGAATAGAACCGTGACCTCCTGGTTCATAGGCCGACGCTCAACCACTGAGCCACGCCAGCCAGGTACCTTGGATGACCTCACGTGTTCCGGAAACTGGGCTCAAGTCTCCTGGTACCTTCCTATGCACTGAGATATATTTTTGGGGTTTTTTTGTGTTTTTTTTTTTTTAAATAATTTTGATCTTAATTGCTATGTAGCCTCCAAGGAAAATATACATCAGATACCCTCTCTACACACGGGGGCATTTTGCAGAGCCATCGGATTTTCAAGTAAAAGTGGACAGTGCCGGTCCCTCTGAGCTGAGCTTACATATGAATACATTCATACAGTGTGAAATGTGAGCCCGTTTGATATCTGGCGGGGGTTTTTTTTCTATGTGTTTTTGTTGCTGTTTTTTTGTAAATCCTCACCCGAGGATATTTTCTTCATTGATTTATTTTTATTTTTTTAGAGAGAGAATGGAAGGGAGGGGGAGAGACCGAGAGAGAGAAACAGCAATGTGAGAGAGACACATCCAAGGGTGGCCTCCCGCACCCTCGGATGGAGCCTTCAACCGAGGTACGTGCCCTGGACCGGAATCGAACCCGGGACTCTTCAGTCTGCAGGCCGACACTCTATCCATGGAGCCAAACCGGCCAGGTCTCTCTTTCTTTTTTTTTTTTAAAAAAAAGACATTAGTTGTTAGCAGAGTTGCCTCCTAAGTACTTGATTTCATTAAGCGTCATGTTGCAAAGCTTCTCCGACCAACTCCGGGTTTGAGTGAGGGACCCCGAGTAGCTGAGGTGACCCCTGTCATCCCTGCCAATCCGCCTTCACCTCTCAGCTCACCTGAGGCCACGTCACCGAGCAAGGGCATGCGTGGTCTCCGGTCCCAGCCGTGTGTGTGTGTGTGTGTGTGTGTGTGTGTGTGTGTGTGTGTGTGTGTGTGTTTCTTTCCAGCGCGGTTGTTTGGTCTGTGCCTGAAGGTTATCCTACAGATAAGCCTGAAAGAGGCCGGCCGCGCCTTCCACGCCTGTGACCTTGAATGGTCTCTCCGGGCGGGGCGGCCGCAGCGGCTCCAGTGGTCTCAGGTATGTGTCAGGCCGGCCTGGCTGCAGCCCTGCGCGCACAGGTGCTTTCGGAAAATTCCTTCCCGAAGGGCTTTGGGGATTTGCAAGTTCTCGCCGCTTGGTCGTGACCTTGTGCGGTTTCTGGTTTCACAGGAGGCTTTGTTTGTCGGGCCTCGGTGCTGCCGTCAGCCTTGCCCTGGAATCCCGGGGCGCCGGGGAGGGTGCCGCCTGGGTCCCGGGGTGTGCTGGGCACTGGGTCAGGCCTCAGGCGTCCCCACGAGTGTGTGTGTGTGTGTGTGTGTGTGTGCACGCTCGTGCTGAGTCACACTTAGTTCCTCATCGTAGCCTGCATTTAAATTTCACAGTTGCCCCAGATGGAATGATTCCTTTGAGCTGCTCAAAGTGTTTTGTTTGTTTCTTTCTTTCTCTTTTATTGATTTCAGAGAGGAAGGGAGAGGGGAGGAGAGAGAGAGAGAAACATCAACGATGAGAGAGAATCGTGGATCGGCTGCCTCCTGCACGCCCCACATTGGGGATCGAGCCTGCAACCCGGGCCTGTGCCCTGACCGGGAATCAAACCTGGCACCCTTCAGTCCGTAGGCTGACACTCTACCCACTGAGCCAAACCGGCCAGGGCTGAGCCACCTTCGTCGTGGCCTGCCCACAGGCTGGCCGTGGCCTTGGAGGGAGAGCCACGTGTGGCATCCCTGGCGGTGACCTTCGTCTCTGTGCCTTTTCCCGAGACTGATGGCTGCCGAGGCTCTGGAAGGTGGCACGTGGGTAGGACTCCGTCTCTTAAAAACATTGCAAAAGCCCACCCCCGGCCCCCGACCAGCTGTCTTCCTGCTGATGAATAGACAGCGACCCCTGGGGAGCAGGGGAGCCGTTGGGTGTCAGTGCTCCGGGAGGACACAACCCGTTTTAAATAAGACGGAGAATTAGGTATGAGCCTCACACGCTGGCAGGGGCGTCAGCTCACTGGGCGCAGGCGCCAGGGCAGGCTTCAGCGCGGGGCGCTAGGCCCGGAGCGGTAACATCCGCCCGGCGTTCAGTACGTCCACTCCGTTCGAGAACAATGCCTTCAAGGTCAGTGTTTCTTGGCTGTGCGACAGGGTTCTGGAAATTCCCAGGAGAAGAAGTTGTGTGTTTTTTGTGATTTTTTTTTTTGTCTGTTATGTAACCCAGCACAAATGAATGGGCACGTTAGCCCTCATGTATAGTCATGGCTTTGCAAAGGCAGTGGGTTCTCAAACGCAGCTTTTCAGTATTTAGACGGTGGGAAAAAATATTCCTCCGATGATTGAAGGTAGACTTCTAGCTTATTTTACTTCCTTTACTCGAGACACAGTGACAGAGCCCTGGCCGGTGTGGCTCAGTTGGTTGAGCATCCTCCCGTGCACTGAGAAGTCGCCGGTTCGATTCCCAGTCAGGGCACATGCCCGGTGGGGGGTCCCGCAGGAGGCAGCTGGTCAGCGTTTCGCTCTCATATGGATGTTTCTCACTCTCCCCCTCTCCTTTCTTTCTCTCTCTAAAGAATTGATAAAAACACTTTTTTTTTTTAAAAAAAGAGATGGTGATAGTCCTAGCAGGGTTGCTCAGTGGATAGAGCACAGACCTGCAGACTGAGGGGGTCCCAGGTTTAGTTCCGGTCAAGGGCACGTACCTCTGTTGCAAGTTCCCTGGCCCTGGTTGGGGTGTGTGCAGGAGGCAGCCACTCGATGTGTCTCTCTCACGTTGGTGTTTCTCTCTGTCTCTCCCTCTCCCTTCTACTCTACGAATCAATGGAAAAATACCCTCGGGTGAGGGTTCACAAAAAAACCTACCAAACAAAAGAAATAGTTATAGAGCATTGTCGCGCTTTACAAATACTGATTGACCTTTAACCTCTCCAGGTTAATGCTGTTATGCCCACTTTACAGATGGGAAGACTGAGTGCTAACAGTAGCATGGGACTGTGAAAACACAGCGATTGCATAGGAGCAGGCCACTGTGGGAAGACGGTGTTCCTAGGCCAATGCTCAACCACTGACCCACACCAGCCAGGCAATTTTTTTTTTTTTTTTTTTTTAGTTTTTCTGATCGATATGGAACAAGATCTCCTTGCGGTTTACTTGGCTCACCTAATCGGACTCAGAATAATGATCCTTGTTGCAGGTAGCCCTTCCTCCTTGGTTTGATCATTAAGTGGGCGCTCAAAACATTTTTTTTTTTTTTAATGAGCAAGGACAGAAACGTATGGACTTTCTTGAACAGAGCACCTACTTGGAAGAAAGCGGCTCAAGCCCAACCGGGGTGGCTCGGTGGTTGAGCATCGGCCTATGAACCAGGAGGTCACGGTTCGATTCCGGTCAAGGGCACATGCCTGGGTTGTGGGCTCGATCCCCAGAGTGGGGCGTGCAGGAGGCCGCCGATCCATGATGCTCATCATTGATGTTTCTCTCTCTCTCTCCCTCCCTCCCCCTCCCCGCTTTCCTCTCTGAAATCAATAATAATACGCGTCATAATAAAATAAACGAGAGAAAGCTGCTCGCGGCAGGAGAGGGCCCTGCCCGCGTGTGGAACCTGTTGACGCCGTGGCATCGTGAGAAATGCCCTCCCTGGCTTGTGCCGGGGAAGCCGTCCAGGCCGGGGTGTGGATTTCACTCCCAGGGCTCGTTCCGAACGGTTCGGGGGAGGACATTGTTCTCTGGCCGGTGACCAATCACTCACACACCCAGCAGGTGCCGGGACCCGGGGCGGACGGAGCGCCGGGCGGGCGGGCGGCGAGCCCCCCGGGGCCACGTGAACGCTCTCCGTGCGCCCTTAGCCAGCCGACCCTCCCCTTCCCCGCACGCCACTGGCAGGGCGGCTCCAGGCCTGGGTTCCGGGTTGAAATGGGACTATTTCTGGGCGTGATGACATCCCCTAAGCCTGCCGTGCCATTTGGATACGCACCCGGGTGCCCGGATCCATCAGCGCCCGGAGCGGCGGGTCATGGGACCCGGACGGGATGGGGAGGGCTCCCCGGCCCGGCTCCTGGGACGAGGCTCAACATATGGACTCCCCCTGCGCCGCGTTGCCGGCTTTCCATCCGGGGTTCTTTCCCAGATCTGTCTGCCACCACCCAGGCCACTCCCTGTCAACCTGACTTTCCTACATAGCTTTTCTTTTCTTTCTTTTTAAAAATATATTTTTATTGATTTTCAGAGAGAGAGGAAGGCAGTGGGGGAGAGAGAGAGAAACATCAGTGATGAGAGAGAATCACGGCTCGGCTGCCTCCTGCACGCCCCCCCCACTGGGGATGGAGCCCGCAACCTGGCCATGTGCCCCGACCGGGAATCGAACCCTGACCTCCTGGTTCATAGGTCAACGCTCAACCACTGAGCCACACGTGCCAGGGCTCTTTAGTCTTTTTTTTTAAAGTTTCTCAAGACAGAGGACCTGGGCCCACAGCTAACCTTTTACAGCTCACTTCCCTGTTCCTTTGCCTTTGTCTAGAACGGAAAGACAAACAGGCGAGCCTTTAAGCCTCTCGCGCCGCCATCGCCAACTTTTTCCTTTGTGCGTAAGGTCTTACATTATTTGGAGGTTATGCCTTCTGTATTTATCTTTGAAAGAAAAAAAAGAACACCTCCCAGTGTTTGCAAGAACGCCTTGTTCTGTGCAATGGCGTCCGTGACTTTTTTTTGTTTTGTTTTTTTTTCATGTGGAGCCATGGGGGGGAGGGGGGTGATAAGGTTGGTGTTTAGCTGGCTAGCCTGTTTTTTTGTGTGTGTGTGTATTGTTTATTTTAAATATATTTTTATTGATTTCAAGGAGGAAGGGAGAGGGAGAGAGAGAGACAGAGAGAGAGAAACATCCATGATGAGAGAGAATCATGGATTGGCTGCCTCCTGCACACCCCCTACTGGGGATCGAGCCCGCAACCCGGGCATGTGCCCTGACCGGGAATCGAACCGTGACCTCCTGGTTCCTAGGTTGACGCTCAACCACGGAGCCAGGCTGGCTGGCTGCTTCTTTGTTGTTGTTGTTGTTTTAAAGGCAGAACCTCACAACCGTAATGCAGAGCATAGTAACCTCCATCATGTATGGAGCGTACTGCTCAGCAAGTCAGATGTCACCGTTCCCGTTTCTGGGGTGAAGGTGTGGTGTTCACCTCCCTGACCTCCCCACCTCCCAGCCCCTGACCCCTGCTCCCCTGCTTGAAGGAGACGGTGTCCCTCCTTTGCAAATCGAGAATTCTGTTCTTTGCAAAGAAGGAGACACGCCACTTCTTAATGGTAATTATATGCCAGCGTGACTGCTAACGTGGGCCTTTCAAGCTATACCATTGGGGGTCTTTTCTTTTTAATGGGAGCACATGCAAGAGGCAACCAGTAGATGTGTCTCACATCAATGTATCTCTCTCTCTCTCTCCCTCCCTCTCTCTCTCTCTCTCTCTCTCTCTCTCTCCCTCCCTCCCTCCCCCTCCCTCTCCCTCCTTCTCACCTCCTCCCTCCTTTCCACTCTATCAAGATCAATAAAAAGAATATCCTTGGGTGAGGATTTAAAAAAAAAAGTTTGCTTTCGCTTTGACTTTTTGTGGGGGTATTGTCTACCGATATTCTGTGCCTCAGCAACAGAAGAATCGGGGGTTCAGTAAGCGTTGATAGCTTGGTCAACTGCAGGTGGACGTTCCCCAGGCTGCTGGCCCGGATGTGGCTGTGAGCTGGGGCTGGGTAAACACGTGTGGCTTTGTGGGCCATTGTCTGCTGCTGTATTGATTGCTCTGTCCTCCTGAGAAGCCCAGCCTGTCCCTTCTGTGTGGACACAAAGCCCGGCCTGTTCCCCAGGGCCCCTTGGGGGAACCTCTGGGACATGGCACCTTCTCAGATATTCCTGTCCGCCACGTCCCTCCAAATTCCTTCGCAGTTGATCCCCAAATTCCATTCAGAGTTCAGTGTCCTGCCCTGGCTGGTGTGGCTCGGTGGATAGAGCGTCAGCCTGCAGGCTGAAGGGTCCCGGGTTTGATTCCCATCAAGGGTACATCCCTGGGTTGTGGGCTCGATCCCCAGTGGGGGGCGTGCAGGAGGCAGCCGATCCATGATGATGAGTCTTTCTCGCCGTTGATGTTTCTCTCTCTCCCTCTCCCTTCCTCTCTGAAATCATCAAAAAATATATATATTTTTTAAAAAGTTCAATGTCACAAGAAGCGTCTTTGTCCAAAAGAATAAATGTTGACTCGACAGAACCACTTGTCGGTCGTGGACAGATGTGAGAATTACCAAACAGCCCCAAGTCGCTCTGTTAGGAAAGGAATCCAAGTATTTTGGGGGGCGGGGGGAGGGAGAATAAAATCTGCTCCGGTCCCTAACAGGACCCATGTGAAAAGCGTGTTTGGGCATTTGGCATGAGGATGGAGGCCTCTGAATGTCTCCGGGCTTATGGGGAGTCAGTGTGTGTGTGGGGGGGGGGGGGGAGTGTGGTCAGATGCCCCGTCCCTGTAATCACTGAGCAATGGGGCTCAGTCCTGCCCCTGAAGTCACTAAAAAGACTCATCAATTCCAGTTCTAGCGGCCGCCACAATGCGTTTTTCTTTCAAGAGACTGGAGACCCTTCCCATGCTTCTTTTTTTTTAATTTTTTTATTTTGGTAAATCCTCACCAGAGGATATTTTCCCGTCGATTTTTAGAGGGAGTGGAAGGGAGAGGAGAGGGAAAGACAGAGAGAGAGAAGCATCGATGTGAGAGAGACTCATCGACTGGTTGCCTCCCTCACGCTCCCTGACCAGGGATGGAGATGGAGCCTGCAGTTGAGGTACATGCCCTTGGCCGGAATTGAACCCGGGAGCCTCCAGGCCGCAAGCCGATGCTCTATGCACTGAGCCTAACGGGCTAGGGCAATGCCTTATTATTTTAACTTTGTTCTCTCGGCACGGTTAAAGAGTCACGGAGTTTACGTCTTACAAAACATATCCCCATGTGTTCGTAAGTTAAAAAGTTAACCATCCACCGATGATTCTGTTCGAATTACCTGCTTCTGGAAGACACGCTCGGACTCCGACCAGCACGTGTTATAGACGCGATGCCCTGAGACCCATGACTTCTAGATGGAACGTGCCTAACGTTTGGGGTAGCTTCTTCCGTCTGACCATGTGTTCTTCCTAGGAATTTGCAATCCCTATTTATTTTGGAATTTTTAAGAAATATACTGTTATTGATGTCAGAGAAGAAGGGAGAGGGAGAGAGAGATAGACACATGAATGATGAGAGAGAATCATGGACCGGCTGCCTCCTGCACGCCCCCCACTGGGGATGGAGCCCACAACCCGGGCATGGGCCCTGATGGGGAATTGAACTGTGGCCTCCTGGTTCCTAGGCCAACCGTCACCCACTGAACCACACCAGCCGGGCACGATCCCCACATTTTCACCGCTCTCTCTCCCCTGCCTGTATAGGGGCAAAACGCTGCGACCACAGAGCCACGGTCACAGAGCAGTGCCATTCAATGTGGCTCCTGCTTCCTCAGTGGCCTGGAGGGGTGACTTTCCCTCTTCAGGGATGTCACCCGTTGTCTCTGCCAGCTCCAGGAGCTCGGTGCTGGCCCCGGGCTGTGGTCAGAGCCCTGCCCTTCAGTGGCCGTCGCCCGGGCAGCCGTGACGAGCGCCGTGAAGCCCACTCAGGGGGAAGGGACTCTGAGGCCCGGTGTTTGCACAGGGAGCGCCGGGTGTGCGGGGGTGGCAGATGTTGGGCTGTTACTTAGTAACGCAACTTGTTTTCCTTTGCGCACAGGCCACCTCTCGACCCCGGTGCCCCCGCCAGCTTCCTCGGAGCGCTGATCCAGCAAGCGAGGCGCTTTCGGGGGCGGGGGGCCCTGGGGGCTTCATTCAAAGCGCACCCTCGGAGGGTGTGTCCCTGGGGCAGACAGCCTCCCGGCCCCTCCCCTGGGTCTGTGCTTCTGGTTTTTAAAGTAGCATATGCACCGCCGTTCATTCGGGAAACGTGGAGCAAGCGCTCTGATGCAGTGGGATGGGTGAAGCGAGACCCTTACCCAGAAAGAGACACCGGGAGGCAGAGGCAGACAGGTCAGCCCGGCCGGTGTGGCTCAGTGGTTGGCACCGGCCTATGAACCAGGAGGTCACGGTTCGATTCCCGGTCAGGGCACATGCCCGGGTTGCAGGCTCGATCCCCAGTTGGTGGGCGTGCAGGAGGCAGCTGATCCATGATTCTCTTTCATCATTGATGTTTCTATCCTCTCTCTCTCCCTCTCCCTTCCTCTGAAATTAATAACAATATATTTTTTTTAAAAAGAAACAATTGGATGGTTAACAGAAGATGTTTGGGAGTGGGACCAGGGACAATTGAGCTCTTAAAATGTCACTAGGTCCCTATCCATCCCATGACTCACACCCCCTCCTTCCACGGGCCCCTCAAACACGGACCCTGGGTGCCTTTCCCTCATGTGTAAAGCGTGTTCAGGGTCATGGGAAACCCACAGAGACCCACAGGCCTGTAGCTCTCTACATAAAAGCACTCCCCCAGGGTCAGCGGTCTGAGACAAGGTTTTTATTTCTTTTGTTTGTTTATTTACTTTTTATTTATTTATTTATTTATTTATTTTTTTAAATATATTTTATTGATTTTTTACAGAGAGGAAGGGAGAGAGATAGAGAGTTAGAAACATCGATGAGAGAGAAACATCGACCAGCTGCCTCTTGCACATCTCCCACTGGGGATGTGCCCGCAACCCAGGTACATGCCCTTGACCGGAATCGAACCTGGGACCTTTCAGTCCACAGGCCGACGCTCTATCCACTGAGCCAAACCGGTTTTGGCATGTTTATTTACTTTTTAAATATATATATTTTTATTTGATGTCAGAGAGGAAGGGAGAGGGAGGGAGAGAGAGAAACATCCATGATGAGAGAGAATCATGGATCGGCTGCCTCCTGCACGCCCCCTACTGGGGATGGAGCCCGCAACCCGGGCCTGTGCCCTTGACCGGGAATCGAACCGTGACCTCCAGGTTCATAGGTCGACGCTCAACCACTGAGCCACGCCGGCCGGGCAGAACAAGTTTTTCATTGTATTTTACTTATTTTTTTGATTGGCTGGGAGTCCGGGTGCAGCCCCCGGAAGGTGTGGGGGGAACCTCTCCAGGGTTTGGCATCCTTTCCCCAAGACTTGTTCCTCTCGCCCTCGGCTTGTGTTCCTGACACTGGCTGCCTTTGAAGAGGTTCTGGCGCTGTTGTGATTTAACCACAGAGCAGGGGGTTTCACAAGCCCCGTCCGCCGTCTCCAAATCGGGTTCTTGTCTCTCCGGCTGTGGGTCCCTGGGCACAGGCACAGGCGGCGGGACTGCCCCGGGGGGCGAGCACACGGGGGAATGGGTGGATGCACGTTTGCTGCTGCCATGGCGGGGGCGGGGGGGGGGGGAGCACCTGGCAGGAGCGTGTGGGAACTGGAACCCCTGTTCGCAGCCCCGATGCGCCAAGTGGGACGACGGGGGTGGTGGGGTTAGAGCCGGTGTTTTCTGGAAATGGAGCAGCCTGCTCTCTCTCCCTCCACACCTGTGAGATGCTGAAGACCCGTCTGGGTTTTGCAAGAGTGGAGAGCAGACCAGTGAGTAGCTCTGGGGGAGAATTGTTGGTGTTGTGAGTCCTCCCCTGAGGATGTCTTCTCGTTGAATTCTTAGGGAGAGTGGAGGAGGAAGGGAGAGACAGAGAGAAACATCCATGTGAGAGAGATACCTCGATGGGTTGCCTCCTGCACGAGCCCTGACCAGGGCCCGGGCCTGGGAGGAGCTTGCAACTGAGGTACATGCCCTTGACCGGAATCGAACCCGGGACCCTTTGATCCCCAGGCCGACGCTCTGTCCACTGAGCAAACTGGCCAGGGCTGGGAGGGAATTTATTCTTAATGATCCCAAAGTCGGTTCTGGTATCAGGGCAACGAGAATGGCTTCACTCTGGTCTTCCAGGAGCTCACGGTTCGATTCCCGGTCGGGGCACGTGCCCGGGTTGTGGGCTCCATCCCCAGTGTGGGGCATGCAGGAGGCAGCAGGCCCATGATTCTCTCTCATCATGGATGTTTCTCGCTCTCTCTCCCTCTCCCTTCCTCTCTGAAACCAATAAAAAATAATAGTGTGGTTTTTTTTTTGAAAGTGGACAATTAGAACAATTCTGTCTCTCCTGGAGCTGTGTTGCCACGGTCACCCCAATATGGGTGTCCCCCCATTTGGCCACCAGTAGGTAGACGGACAATCCCCATCTTACCTGCCAGGAGAGGACTTGGATTTTTCATTTCTTCTTCTGTCTTTAAATGACGGGGAGGTGGGGCGGTGGCGTGTGACTCAGCAGACGGGAATTGTTTGAATAACAGGCCGGGCATGTGAGCCCTCCAGCTGCTCCCAGCACACAGCGCTGCACACTGCCCTCCGTGTTGGGGTGACAGACCCCGGGGGACCCCGAGAGGCTCTGGGCGGGCGGCTGCGGTCCCTGCAGGAGGCACCCGGGTGGGGGCGTGCGAGGGCATCTCTTTGTTTCCATTGTTTGCCATCTGCCTCGGAGAACAGGACACAGACCGGGCGGGTTCCTGCAGCTACTGGGCAGAGCGGGCTTTTTATGAATGAGGCTCGGGAGGGGGAGGGGGAGGCGGGGGGCGGCGAGGGCGGCGAGGGCTTGCCTTACACCAGCCATTGGGTAACATGTTTCATTCACGCCCAGCCATGGAGCTGGGCTTAGACTTTTTTTTTTAAAATATATTTTTATTGATTTCAGAGAGGAAGGAAGAGGGAGAGAGAGAGAGAGAGTAACATCCATGATGAGAGAGAATCATGGATCGGCTGCCTCCCGCACTCCCCCTATTGGGGATCAAGCCCACAACCCGGGCATGTGCCCTGACCAGGAATCGAACCGTGACCTCCTGGTTCCTAGGTCGATGCTCAACCACTGAGCCACGCCGGCCGGGCCGGATTAGACTTTTTTCCAACTGCCAGTGACACAGGGCCCCTGAGCCAGTGTGCGCATGGATATATTTGTTTGGGTGTGTGTTCTCTTCTTTGGGGGAGATAGCAGGAGAGGTGACGTGGAAGGGGGTGAGAGAAGGCTGTCACCCATGGGGGCCTAAGTCATTTCTCTGTCCCGATGCCCCCCGAGAGGAGGCAGGCGGGGTCCCTCTGCCCAGAGCCGGAGCCTCGAGGTGGAGTGCTGATGGGGGTGGGGAAGGGTGACTTCTACCTGGGGTCAGCATCCCGGCCCTGGTCCCCTGTCCTGTCTCCCGTGGGCAGCTTCCTGTTGGTGGCCCCAGAAAGCCATTGTTGTGGCCACTGGAACCTGTATTGGAAGCCGAGTGACCACCCCGGCCCCCCTCGTCCCTGCCTCTGCTTCCTGCCGGGGGTGAAGGAAGAGGCCAGGCATTGTCTTGGCATCGATGACCCTCTATCAAAACAAACGCCCAGCGAGGGGGCGGCCTGGTGCCAGCTGCCTGCGTGAGCCCGGGCGGCCAGGCGGCCTCGTTCCTCACAAAGAACCCTCAGGGCCTGGACAGGGCCTTTCTGGGGGGACCATCCTGTGGGCAGACAGCAGTCCACCCCCGCCGTAAAGCAAACCGCAAACCAGCACCCCCCACCCCCATTGCTAGCTGCATCTCGGTGCTTTAAGATACCTGAGCCCGGCCGGGGTGGCTCAGTGATTGAGCATTGATCTATGAACTAGGAGGTCACCTTCGATTCCCGGTCAGGGCACATGCCCAGGTTGCAGGCTCCATCCCCAGTAGTGGGGTGTGCAGGAGGCAGCCGATCGATGATTCCCTCTCATCATTGATGTTTCTCTCTCTCTCCCTCTCCCGTCCTCTCTGAAATCAATGGGGGGGAAACGTTACGGTTGAGTGACCGGAGCCTCTCTCTCTCACTGGCACGTGTGGGAATAAGGATGAAATAAACAGCTTCGGAGAGGCGGTCCCTGAACTCCCCGGGGGAACTCCCTCGCGGGTTTGGGCGTTGCATAGAGATTAGCCGGCTCCCACGGGTATCTCGTATCTGGTCCTGGTCGTGGACATGCGCTGAGAGCAGAGAGCGAGGCCACTGCGGCCAGAAAATCCATCCTCTGCCATTCGTAGGACACGGCCCACGGGGCGTGTTGACCGGCCTGCGGCCCCACTAAGCACGGACAAGAGTTGTAGGACACAGATGACTCGCTACCTGACATGATAGTGAACATCACCCAAGTGGAAGTTTTTATAACGTCTCATGGGATGTGATCAGAGAGAGTGTAAGGGAAGGAGGAGGAGGACAGAGAGAGAAACATCGACGTGAGAGAGACACATCCATTGGCTGCCTTCCCCACGCCCCCTACTGGGGATGGAGCCCGCAACCCGGGCTTGTGCCCTGACTGGGAATCAAACCGTGACCTCCTGGTTCATGGGCCGACACTCAACCACTGAGCCACACCGGCTGGGCAGATGTTATTTTTTGTAATGTTTGAGGTCTTATTTTTTTGGTGGGGGGGGGGGGGGGATGGGCGTTTAAAGACATGAAGTATAGGTGGTTTGGGAAAGAGTGGCACCAGAAACATGGAGGTTGGGATGTTCCCGTGAGGAGCGCCGACCAACCCAAGGTAAGGCCGCATTTGTTGGTTAAGATCTATTAATAATAAAGATAATTTTTAGAAAAATAATAAGGTATCAGTATCAGTGATAATTAGATAATCCCAACTACATAGCGTTCCATTAATTCTGAAAATTGAAGTGGAGAGAGTTCCATTTTCCTTTTTAGTTACGTTAAAACTCCCTCCAAAATGTGGGATACGTCGGGAGTAATCATTTCACTTTGATTTTTAATATCGCCAATGCCCCAGTTTTTGCATTAAAAGCACAGTGGGTGTAAGAAGGACTGTTTAGTTCCCTGGGATTCCTGTGTCACCAACACAGGGGACTTAGAAAGCAGATGAGCACCCTAGCCAATGTTGTTCAGTGGTTAGAGTGTCACTGACGGGTCCCGGGTTCAACTCCCTGTCAAGGGCACGGACCTCGGTTGCCGGTTCGCTCCCCACCCCTGGTCACGGACCATGTGAGAGGCAACTAGTTGATGTGTGTCTCTCACATCAATGCTTCCCTCTCTCTCTCCCTCTCCCTTCCTCTCTGAAATCAATAAATATATATATATATATATATATATATTTTAGCCCAGCCATCATAGCTCAGTGGTTGAGTGTCAACCTATGAACCAGGACATCATGGTTCGATTCCCGGTCAGGGCACATGCCCGGGTTGCAGGCTCGGTCCCCAGTGTGGGGCGTGCAGGAGGCAGCCGATCCGAGATTCTCTCTCATCATGGATGTTTCTCTCTCTCCCTCTCCCTGCCTCTCTGACATCAATAAAGATATCTTTTAAAATATACATACAAATATATTTTTTAAAGTTAAATTCTGAAAGGAGACATAATGCTTTACATTTTTGGACACAGAGGATGTGTTTTTATTCTGCAGCCCACACCTTCCTTTTGGTTTTAACCAGGAAAAGCGAGGCGTGCAAAAATATTAGTCCCTCCGACTATTCAGTTCTGAAACTATCGGTAGAACATGCAAGTTGCAGCGTATCCCAATTTCAGATCATGGCGGACGTGTCAGGAAGAGTTTCACAGAGGGAGAAGGGGGGGGGGGGGGAGAGAGAGAAACATTGATGTGAGAGCGGCACATTGGCTGGTTGCCTCCCACACGCCCCCTACTGGGCATTGAGCCCGAGTAACCATTGTGTCCTTTGGACCTGGGGGCCCACAGCCCTGCCTGCGCTGGAGAAAGCAGCACTTTCTGGGCTTGGCCGAGGTCAAGGGCACCGGAAAGTGTGTGGAACAATGGCTGTTGTCTTTAAAGGCTTCGTCCCTTTCCCGTGTGGTAGCAGCCGCTTCCTGCTGCTCCCTGTCTAAGGGAACCACAGCAGTGAACTTGTTGGAGAGATGGGCGGGGGCGGGGGGGGGGGGGGGGTCCGAGCCACCCTGCCGCTGCAGGAGAGGGGGCCGCCCGTGAAAGCAGGCCTTTGTGTGCGCTGGGCTGGGCCCGTGGCACCCGGGGCACAATCCGGCTCTTGTTTGTTTGGGGAAAGCGACAGCATCCTATCGCAATTATTTATGGAAGAGAATCGGTGATGTTTTTGGAAGAGTTTGGGTGGAGGGGGGAATGCGGGAGGGAGGGAAGGAAGGACGCTCACCTTTGGCCCCGTCCACGCCAGATCTGTCCATGGGTGTGTGTGTGGGGGGGTATTGGGGGGCCAGAGAAATGAGGGCATCCCCGGCTTCGGGCCCAGGAAGGAGCAAGAGGCAGGATGGGCGAGGGGAGGCGGCCTTCGAGCCCCTCTTTTGTTTGGATGCTTTCCTTGCACCGTGGCCCACACTCCCTCCGGGCCCCCCCACCCCCATGTTCACTGCTAGGCTTGGATGTCCGTCCGTCCGTTCTTGCTCTTGAGTTTTAATGAGTTCCATGCCTCCTCGTGGATACTCCAGAGATTGGCCCTGTTTCACTAGGGACTTGCCGAAGCCACTTTCATCTACGGATCTTTCCAGCTTTTCTCTCTGCTCCTTGGAAGACACAGACATCGCCCTGGCCCATGTGGCCCAGTGGCTTGGCCATCTTCTCGGGAACCGAAAGGTTGCTGGTTCGATTCCCCGTCAGGGCTGGATTCCCAGTAGGGGGCGTGCAGGAAGCAGCTGATTGATGATCCATTCTCACATTTCTCTCTCTCTCTCTCTCTCTCTCTCTCTCTCTCTCTCCCTCCCCCCCCATTTCCTTTCCTCCCTCTCTAAAAATCAGTTATAAATATTTTAAAAATATATTTCTTTATTGATTTCAGAGAGGAAGGGAGAGGGAGAGAAAGATAGAAACATCCATAATGAGAGAGAATCATGGATCGGCTGCCTCCTGCACGCCCCCTACTGGGGATCGAGCCCACAGCAGGGGCATGTGTCCTGACCGGGAATCGAACCTGGGACCCTTCAGTCCTCCGCCAATGCTCTATCCACTGAGCCAAACCGGCCAGGGCCAGTTACAAATATTTTATTAAAAAAGAAAAGACGTATGCACAGGCACTTCCATGTCACAGAAATACCTCCTGGCCAGCAGGACATCCCAAGAACAGAAGACAAGGAATAGCTTGAATTATGCAAATGACAGCTGAGTTACCCGGCAGGTAAAAGAGTCTTTTTCTTTAGGCAACGCACTTCAATTAGTTATTTTTTAAAGGAAGTATTTCTAAAGGACATTTTGCGTTGCTTGCATTCAAGAGGATCTAATGACTGGATGATAATCTCACGTTTTCTCAGAACTTCGGGTCCACACTGTGAAAGTAGTTTTGTTTTCTGATAGCAATGTGGTAGTCCCCTTGGGCTGGGCAGTGTTTTTTCATCTATAATAACGAAGGCCCCTTTCAGAGGTTAAAAGACGTCCACTGCCCCCCAGGGTCCTTATAAATGACTTGAGTAGAAAGGTTCTTAAAGCCTTAGTGGATAGAGCTCAGTGGATAGAGCGTGGGCCTGGGGACTGAAGGGTCCCAGGTTCGATTCTGGTTAGGGGCACGTGCCCCGGTTGCGGGCTTGATCCCAGTGTTGGGCGTGCAGGAGGCAGCCGATCCATGATTCTCTCTCCTTATTGATGCATCTCTCTCTCCCCCTCTCTCTCTCTCCCTCCCCTCTCCCTTCCTCTCTGAAAGCAGTAAAAAATAATAAATAAATAAGTATACTTAAATACCTAATGCAGTTATATAGAACTAAGTGTAAACTTTCTAGGGGTCTAGATCTTTTCACAACTATACATTAAATCAATGTGCACATTCAATGCAGAGGAAACAAGCAAACAAAAATCCAACCCCAACAGGAATTGCAGGACATACCTGGGCGACGTTTTACTGCCACTGAGTCAGCACTGAAACTGTGACTAAGCTACTAACCTCGAAGGCATGAGTCCCTGCGAGTTACAGGGAGCCTCTCGCTGGCGCTTCAGTTGGCTGTTCGCTCTAAGGGTTGTAGAGCCTCCATAGCACCATGACATGCCACGTAAACACATGTCCGTATGTTAAATGTACTATTTTCCCCTCTACATTTTGCGGTTGCAGCCACTGGAATAACCCACTTTCCTTCCAGTGAGTTTTCTAGGTAAATGTGGGTGCTAAACTCACTTTGGCAGCCCGAAGTTCTTAAGAAGGGTAAATAGATTAACTGGAAGATAGAAAAGTAGATCATACTTAAAGTGAACCACAGACAGGAGATAGTAAGGGGAGCTCTCGAGCCCCCCAAGAACGGGCAGAATAGCTCCTGGTGTGGGAAGCAGTACACGGTAACTGGCCGGCACATGCCCGGTGTTTGAGACCCCGTGTTGGGCTTGGGCTCGTGGCCCCGTTTGCATGCCTCACATTTCGTTTTAGTGTTTACTGCTTTTAGCATCACTATGTCTAGGCCTTCTCCCTGGAATTGGCTGCTTCGGGTCTACTCTGGGCTTGGGAGTGAGACATTTCATCCTGCTAAGAGTGTATATGCGAGCGAATATAAATGTAGCGGGCCATGGATTTAGATGAGTGACACATAATCATGAATACGTAGCCACTGTGGCCGCCTTGTTACTGTACTAGATGTTGGGTCTGTAACCATTTCTGTGTCTTTTTTTCTTTTCTTTTCTTTTTTTTTCTTTTATTATTACCTTTTGTATTTACTTGTTTGTTTATTTTTGGTAACCGTTTTTGAAAGGGTAGCGTGTTCGCTGAGGGGTGAGTAAGAGAGGGGTGAGACGTGCCTCGTGCTCTAAGATGCGTCATGACTTTTGCCTCCAGGATGACGTCTCTCCCACAGACGATGAATCTCCGGGTGGAGGACTGGGGTGCTCTTCTCTGGCCTTAGCTCGTGGTGAGAGGGGGACTGATGTCATCGTGGAACTGGCCTCTGACCCCTAGGCCATTCCTGGGACAGCGGCGTCCGAAACTCCTGTCATGGGATTGCCTGGCGCCAAGGGGCCAGGACCTGAAGTGTCAGAGGATGGGAGGGCCTGACCGTTGTGGCTCAGGGGTTAAGCATCCACCTATGAACCAGGAGGTCATGCTTCCATTCCCGGTCAAGGGCACATGCCCGGGTTGCAGGCTCCATCCCCAGTAGGGGGCGTGCAGGAGGCAGCCGATCCATGGTCCTCTCTCATCATTGATGTTTCTCTCCCTCTCTTCCTCTCCCCCCCCTTCCTTTCTTAAATCAATAAAATATATATGTACATTTTTTTAAAGGGTGGGAGGGAATTTACTAGCTCACCCCATGGAAACACATGCATGTTACATACATGCATTTTCTCATATATTGCCATATATTCCAACGCCAGGCCGGCCTGGGTTCCTTCCCCGCCACACGTCGGTGCCGATGAAGTCACCAAGGGTGTCCAAAGTACAAAAGCCTTGGCAGAGCCTGTTGCACATGCGAGCTCCTCTATGAACGATAAATAACAATTACCAGGCAAGCCCGGGCAGAGCAGCTCAGGGAGACTGTAAGAAGGGAGATGCCAGGCTTTCCGAAAGGTGGGAACATCCCTCCCTGTTGGACAGCAAGGACCGTGCTGACGCCGCCAGCCTCCCCGCCACCCTCGGGTAGTTGCCCCGCTTGGCCCCAGGGCAGGCAGCCCCGGGGCAGAGCCCCTTCTCGAGTGCTTGCGGGGGGGGGGGGGGGGGGGGGCCGGGCAGGCATCCCGGGTGGTGCCCAGTCCTGCCCCCGGCCTGCAGGCCGGGACAGAGCGCTGCTCAGCTCGCTCCCTCCTGGTGACGCGTGTGGCAGGGAGCAAGTGAGGACAGGACCGGGGTGGCTGTGCAGGCTTCGTTGATGTCACTGCACGCATCACGGGACCATCAAGTGGTGGGGGTGGGAGTTCCTGACTTCCGCGAGATGAGAATGACGGGCCCCACTGAAGAATTGCCATTGCATTGGGGCCCGGCCAGTGCAGCTCAGCCGTTGAGCGTCGACCCAGGAACCCAGAGGCCGCCGATTCGATTCCCGGTCAGGGCACATGCCCGGGCTCGATCCCCAGGGTGCAGCATGCAGGAGGCAGCCGGTCCATGATTCTCTCTCATCATTGATGTTTCTCTCTCTCTCTCTCTCCCTCTCGCTTCCTCTCTAAAAAAAATCAATAAAAAAATATTTAAAAGAAAATACTGTTTTAAAAAAAGAAAGAAATTGCATTTGAGCCCATTGGTACTGGGAGTTGGTATAACCTCCTGGTGGTGAGTCACTGGGTTTCTCACTGGTGTGGGTTTGTAAAACCTGTTCACTTTTTATTTATTTTTTAATATGTTCTTATTGATTTCATTCTAGAGAGGAAGGGAGAGGGGGAGAGAGAGAGAGCGAAACATCCATGATGAAAGAGAATCACTGATCGGCTGCCTCCTGCACGCCCCTTACTGGGGATCAAGCCCGCAACCCGGGCCTGTGCCCTGACCGGGAATCGAACCCTGACCTCCTGGTTCATAGGTTGACGCTCAACCACTGAGTGACACCGGCCAGGCATCGCTCTCCCTAGTTCAGAATGGGTTGGGCATCTGCCCCTCTCAGGAATGTTGTGCGTGTAGAGGGCGTAGGGCAGGGCCTGGCGTGTCATCCGTGCCCATAAAGCAGCCGGTCATGGTGGCCGTGGCCGACTCCTCAAAATCATGAAAATCCCCAAATCCCTCCCCCACGTCTGAACCCTGCCAGACGCCAAAGTTTGATCGATATTTATTGCATCTGATACTTGTGTGCGCACACGGAAAGCGCCCACCTGTGTTACAAACGCCGCCCAACGGTAGCACCTCCTCGTGGATAGGACTCGTGGCTGTGGGAGAGCGGAGGATGGAATGTGTAAGCCGCCTTTTCCGCGCGATGCCCGTCCACGTTGCCGCTGAAATGAAAGATGTCGGGAAAGCCGCGGAGAAACCATTTACTATTCTCCTCCGTAATGGGTTTCCTGGAAGCAAGATGGCATGTCTGTGAGCCGCCGTGAACGATGCCGCTACTGTGAGTTACTGGCGAGGACCATTGCCTAAGAGCGGAGAGAGTGGCTAAGGCTCACTGCGTTCCATATTCCGGGGGAGGACAGACTCAGGCTGCAAATCTGTAGGCTTCCTGTGGGGTTCGCTCTCCTCCTGCTCTGCCCTGTACCTAACGGGAGATTGCAGGTTCTTAGGCCTCCGGGGGAGGGAGGTGGCAGGTGCCAGGAGGCCGTTTGTGTCTCTCTGAAATTTTCTGTTGTTTCCCTGGCCGGTTAGGCTCAGGGGTGACCAGCAGAGCAAAGGGTCTCAGGTTCGATTCCCGGTCAAGCGCATGTACCTGGCTTGCAGGTTCAATCCCTGGCCCCGGTCAGGCCTCATGCAGGAGGCAACCAATTGATGGGTGCCCCAAGCCCTCTGCAGAGTCAGTCGGGGTCCCTCTTAAAGCCAGGACATGCCTGATGTTACTGTGTATTGCATCTGCATCTTGACCTTCCCATACATGACAAAGTAACCGATTCCGTGAAATGCTATAGAAAGTAACCAATTAGGTTCAATGCCCCGTAGAACCCTTTCTTTTATAGGAACTTGATGCTTTAACTACTTGAGAACAATGACTCCCAGCCCTGGGAAACACTTAGTTACAACCGCTGGCCTAATGGCGCATTATTCTTATTCGGTGAAACAGGTCCCCAGGGCTGCTTAGGATCCCGCTTCTAGTTATTGTGCAGGCCCTTCCCCGGAGAAACACTTCATACATTTAAAAATAATCCCCAATTCAGACTTTTATGCAAACAAGTCATTTTGCCACGCGCCCAGCGCCATTTGACCACATTCGGTGCGTAGAGAGAGAATTTCTGCGTGGTTGCGGCCCTCAGTCCCCACACTCCGTTCCCTCCACGCCGATAGCATCAGCCACGTCTGAGATAACAGGATGCTAAGTAACTGAAGTATTGACCTGTCATTTAATATATATATATATTTTTTAATTGACTTCAGAGAGGAAGGGAGAGGGAGAGGGAGAGAGAAACCTCAACGATGAGAGAGAATCATGGATCGGCTGCCTCCTGCACGCCCCACCCTGGGGATGGAGCCCGCAACCGGGCACGTGTCCTGACCGGGAATCGAACCGTGACCTCCTGGTTCGTAGGGCGACGCTCAAGCACTGCGCCAGGCGTTGTGGGATAATTTTTAACATTTCTGTTGAGTATTCATGGTGCTGTAAGGAGCTGGAGGACACTGTAGCTCTTGGATCCCGGGAGAGGCAGGCCACAAGGGCTCCCGCTGCTTGGGGACAGTCTGTGACTCGACAGCTTTTCATAGGCAGCAGTTACGACCTTGAAAAACCCGGGGCGACTCTCATATTGACGTCTGTTGCCTCGAACTTTTTTTTGTTTGTTTAATGCATCAGTGGCAGAGACCGGATCGCCCAGCCTCGGCCGCTGCTGCAGTGTTTGCGTCGCTGTGTTTTGGTGAAAACTGACGCCCTCGCCCTTCTCCCGACGCCTTGTTTTTGATCGGAAAAGCCTTTATTTATGGGATTGACCGAGTGTGAAAAGCAAAGCAGAGGTGAATCGGAGGGCTGGTTCCTGGGAGCCGTCACGAACGGCCCGCTGATCAGATGTCCACCAGGACTAGGCTCAATACGCTTTTCTAAGATGGAGACAGCGAGGGTGGGGTGGCCCTGTCCTTTGAGGTCTTGCTGCGTCCAGGCCTGGAATGCCCTCTCCCCTCCCTTCAGCCGAAACACCCTCTGAGCTCGGCCCCGCCTCACCCCTCAGGGGAATCCGGTCTGTCCTACAAAGTGATGTAAATGTCAGTTCTTAGTGTGATGTCAAGGCAACTGATTGATTCGGTCTTCTTGTCAACCTGGTCAGCCCAGTCTCAGAATGGGTTTCCAGGTAGACAGGTTACTTTTTTTTTTTTAATAGGGAGATCTGTTTTGTTTTATTTTTTTACTGATTTCAGAGAGGAAGGGAGAGGGAGAGAGAGATAGAAACATCAATGATGAGAGAGACTCATTGATCAGCTGCCTCCTGCACGCCCGCCCCCCCCCCCCCCCCACACACACACACACTGGGGATTGAGCCTGCAACCCCGGCATCTGGCCTTAACCGGAATTGAACCCGGGACTCTTCAGTCCTCAGGCTGAGGCTCTATCCACTGAG
This sequence comes from Myotis yumanensis, assembly GCF_028538775.1. Lineage (NCBI taxonomy): Eukaryota > Metazoa > Chordata > Mammalia > Chiroptera > Vespertilionidae > Myotis > Myotis yumanensis. The sequence goes on along the minus strand of NW_027223771.1, from coordinate 7,495,538 downwards.
CCAAACTGGCTAGGGGTAGATTTCTTTAAAAATATATATATATATATATATGTATATATATATACATATATACACACACACACACACACACACACACACATACATACATATATATATTGTTGTTGTTGTTGATTTCAGAGAGGAAGGGAGAGGGAGATAGAGAAATACCCATGATGAGAATCATTGGATCGGCTGCCTCCTGCCTTCTACTGGGGATCGAGCCCACAACCCAGGCATGTGCCCTGACTGGGAATTGAACCGTGACCTCCTGGTTCATCGGTCAACGCTCAACCCCTGAGCCACACTGGCTGGGCTAGGCAGCTTTAGAATGTTTGTGTTCTACCTAAGTAGGTGGAGAGCATAGTATTTGCATTGGCTGTTTTGTGGAGGTGAGTGATTCTCTGTCGATGGCAATGCTTTCAGAATCTCATGTGAATACCTTGACAACAGTTCGAATTGCTGAATGGCCTATTGATAGTCGTAGATGAAAAATTTTCCAGAAATTGCACAAGGGCTTTTTTTTTTTTTTTTGGTTGTTGTTTTAAGGGAGAGAGGAGCGGGAAGGGGGCTCCTTGGTTCCAGAAGAATCTTTAGGGCAATTATAGGCTTTTAGGAAGTATCATGTAATAGTAACACAGATACGTAAGCTTCTATCACATAAGCCATTAATCATGCAGGCTCTTGACAGGGAGGTGATGTTCCAGTTTTGTTTGTTTTTTTTTTTTTAAAGCAAATATTAAACACTTAAGCTTTTTTGTTTGTTTTTGTTTTTTTAAATTTATTTATTAAAGAGTAATTTGGAGCCAGTCACTTAACCTGTTTTTCATAAACGAGCTAGCTGGAGGCAGCCCAAAAAACACCCATGCCTCCATAGTTGGGGTCCTCAAGTGAACTCACATGTTGGATCATGATAGCTCTCGTAATCGCTTGAATTATCCCTGTTGAGTAACCATTCGGACCCTGAGGTCAGGACTTATTGATTATGACCAGATGTCTATTCTGAGGACTCTCTGAATGCCGTTTCCTCACGCAAACCCTCTTAGCCCGGCCACTGTGGCTCCTCGGTTGAGCGTCAACCCAAGAACCAGGAGGTCACAGGTTCAATTCCTGGTCAGGGCACATGCCCGGGGTTGTGGGCTCCATCCCCAGTAGGGGGTGTGCAGGAGGCAGCCAGTCCATGATTCTCTCTCATCACTGATGTGTCTGGCTCTCTCTCCCTCTCCCTTCCCCTCTTTGAAATCAATGAAAATATATTTTATTGTGTGTGTGTGTTTTTAATCCTCACCTGAGGATATGTTTCCATTGATTTTTAGAGAGAGTCAGAGACAGAGAGAAATATCAATGTCAGAGAAACACGTTGATGGGTTGCCTCCTGCACGTGCCCTGAGCAGCGTCCGGGCCTGGGACGAGCCTGCAACCGAGGTCACATGCCCTTGACCAGAATTGAACCTGGGACCCTTTGGTCCACAGGCCGATGCTCTATCCATTGAGCAACACCAGCTAGGGCAAAAATACATTTTTAAATTTTCTTTGATGCCTTCAAAGATACTGAACATTTTTCAGCACTCGCCTCCCGGGGTAGACAGGATCCCTTGCCTTCCTCATTGTTGCCTTGGCCACAGAGAGTAGCCCTTAAAGGAGGACCAAGCCACGTACCATTTCCTGGGCTGTCAGCGAGCAGGTCCAGAAGGAAGTCTAGACCGAGGTAGAGATAGACGGAGTCTCCTGGGCTTGCGAGGTAGTGGGATCGTTGGTTTTTCATTTTATTTCACCCTACACCGTGGTCTATATAGAAATAACCATTGCCAGAGGAGAAACGATACCTGCATACAGAATCCTATTCTTGTCGGCAGTCCGTTCTCAGAACTGCAGTGAAAAAAAAATACACATCATGCCATCTCGCCAGCAGCTGAAACGCACCAGCACTGGAGACATTCCTGCGGACCGTGTGCGCCGCTAATTCCCTTTGTTTGTTTGTTTTTCGAGCAGATGGGCTTGTTTGCTTTTTGCTTAACCATTAATCAAAAATCAATTCATGGCTGTGTAAGTGGCAGTGGATCATTCTCGTTCTCACTACAGTAAATAATGCCTATTTGTTCACGTTAGATAAGTCCGGGCGGCGGCGAGACACAAGTCCACGTGGCCGGGCATATGGCTGTGCGTTTCATACTGGAACGCTGTGGGGCGCACTGGAGGAGAGGGCGCCAACCGGAGGCAGCGCGGGCGGATTCCGGGGGAAGGACAGGGTAGCAGGTCGGAATGAATTTGGGGGATGAGGAGACTGTGAGATTTGAGTGGTATCTTTTTAGCACAGCATCCCACATTATATGCTGGGGTATGAACCGTGGCAAAAGGACCATTCTAAGTACTGAACATTTTAGTGTAAGCCGAAGATGCTCTTAGAACTTTTCTGTTCACATATGTCTATATCTATATCTATATCTATATCTATATCTATATCTATATCTATATATCTACCTATACCTGTGTCTGTATCTATATACCTACCTATACCTTACCTATGTCTATCTCTATATATTTACATCTATATATCTAACTATCTATATCTCTATATCTAGCTATACCTGTGTCTTTATATACCTACCTATACCTTACCTATGTCTATATCTATCTATATCTATATATCTATGTCTGTATCTATATCTATCTATATCTATATACCTACCTATACCTAAGTCTATATCAATATCTATATCTATTATCTATATCTATATCTACCTGTCTATATCTATATTTATATATCTATATCAATATCTATATCTATCTATCTACATACCTATACCTGTGTCTATATCTATATCTATATATCTATATACTTATACCTATGTCTATATCTATACCTACCTATACCTATGTCTATAGCTATAGCTATAGCTCTATATCTATCTATACTTACCTATCTCTCTATATCAATATAGATTGGGGGGTTGGGGTGGGGGGCATGTGATGACATACAGACAAATATGTCTTCCCTAATCTTCTAGCTGGCATGTTTACCTGTAAGTTGCTTGAGCTCGTCATGTTTGTGCATATGTAACCGCCATGTTCTTGGCATTAGAAAACTGAAATGTGGGTTTTGCGGAGCAGCCACCTATAGTCTCTATGGAGAGAGGTACACATTCTCTTACTGGAAGCATCCAGAGAAAGTGAGCAGCTCTTGACATTATGACCAAGGAGCCCCTTTGCCTAGATCCGTTCTCTGCGCGACATCGCTTCCCAGTGAGCCAATGGGAGCCTTTGCTTTCTTCCCTGCGATCCCTGCAGCCTTGAAAGGGCCGCGAGTGTAAGGAAGCTGCTGGATGCCCGTCTTCTCTTCCTTCTGTTAGAGGACGTGTTCCAACTGTAATCACATTTGCATCGTTTAACACACTGGTGATCAGTCATGCCAACAGCCTGACCTCTGAGCCAGCCGAGGAGTGTAGCCGCAAAAGCTCCAAGACACCATCCGGCACCCTGGCGACCCTCTCTGCACACCACGCTGACCCCCAGAGCTTTCCACGGGAGCGTTAGTGTGAACGAGTGAATGGGGGCGGGGGGAAAGTGCTGGGCTCTGTGTCCCATGAGGGGACTGCTCCCTGCAGGCTCCACTGCTGGTGGACAAGTCAAGAAATAGGTTCCTCTCCCGTAGGCATATGTTTTAAAGATGTGGACCTTTAAGAATACACAAATTCACCCTGACCGGTGTCTCAGTGGTTAGAGCATTGACCCACTCACAGAAGGGTTTGATTCCTGGTCAAGGGCACCTGCCTGAGTTGTAGGTCTGATCCCTCATCCCGGTCAGGGTGCGTGTGAGAGGCAGCTATTCAATGTGTGTCTCTCACATCAATGTTTCTCTCTCTCTCCCCCCTCCCTCCCTCCCTCCCTTCTACTCTCTCTAGAAATCAGTGGGGAGGAAAATATACTCAGGCCTGGCTGGCGTGGCTGAGTGGTTGAGCGTTGAACTACAAACCAGGAGGTCACAGTTCAATTCCTGGTCAGGGCACATGCCTTGGGTTGCAGGCTCGATCCCCAGTGTGGGGTGTGCAGGAGGCTGCCAATCAATGATTCTCTCTCATCATTGATGTTTCTATCTCTTGCTCCCTCTCCCTTCCTCTGAAATAAATTTAAAAAACATATATTATTATTATTATTATTATTATTATTAAGAGTCCTTTGTACCTCTCTTTATGTGGAAAGCTTGGACCCGCCGGCGGCCGAAGGTGACAGTGTGACTTATCACCAGAGTGTAAAGTCCTGGGGGTCCCTCCTGGGTGCCTCCTCCCCCCAGGGAGGGGTCCCTCTGGAAGCCGGCTTAGGAAGGTGGTCTGTGCAGACCTCCTGGGGGCCACCTGCTTTGGGGGAACAGCAGGGTTTCTGGGCTAAGGTGCTATACAGGAGGAGGAGGAGGGCAGGAAGAAGGCTTGATTGTGATTCAAGTCAAACCAGACCTTGGATGGCCACCCAGCACGGGATCGGGGTGAATTACACCCTGCACGGAAAATGCAAATGACCTGCTCATGTGTCAAGTGCCCTTAATGCCATCATCTCCGTCTCTTTTTATATGTGTTTCCGACCCAGGGCCCCTTTCCCGCGCAATCACAGCTCCAGGAACTTGCGATGCAAAAGGTCTCCCAGGGCGTGTGGTGGAAGGTAACGATTTTCAGTGCAGGGACTTAACGCCCGAAAAGACACCGCTGAGAATTAAAGGTGATGGGAGGAGGAGGGAGAGTCCACCAAAAGGGCCCTGGCTCCCTTCTGATGGTTTTTAACCCCTAAGAGGAGTAAAAAAAAAAAAAAATGTACGAGGGGAAAAAAACCTTTGTGGTTTTCCCCAGAACAAAAAATGATATGAAGCTGCGAGTCAGCAGTTCTCGCCCAGGGAGGGGCTCTAAGGGACGCCCACTCGTGTTTGCTTTTTCGGGGAGACCCTTCGCGGTCTCCCCGCTGTGGGCTCCCTTTGTCTCGAGTGCGCCCAGCCACCCGCCTCCACCCCTGGGGGGCGAGGATGGGCGAGCTGGCATCCCGCGCCCTCCGAGCCCAGCCTCCGAGCTCAGCCGTGGACCAAGGTTGTTTACTACTTTCTACTCCGAGAAGCACGCCAATCAACGAGGGCCCTCCTTCCCCGCCGTCCAATCGGCGCGTTGGGAAAGTCTACCTTTCCGGAGGCCCGGCGGCGATTGGCTGCGGCGGCTGTCAGTCAAGCGGGCATCCCGCAAGGATGCAGCGGCGAGTATTAGGGGACGCGATCAGCAGAGTGGAGGAGGAGGAACCTTCCCCATCGACGAGATGTGGGGGCTCCCCCAATAAAGGGAGGGGGATGGGGAAGGGGGGCTCCGCTGCACAGCCCAGCCCTGGGGCCCCAGCAGAGCGCAGTGGGCTGAGTGCAAAGTCGGGGAATCCCTCCCTCCTCCTCTCCCGCCCGCCCGCCCTCCCTCTCTCCGCCTCCCGCCCGCCTGCGGCTGGTGCAGAGCTGGTGCTTCTGCTGGTGCCACTGCCGCAGTTGTAAACACGGGGCCCTCCATGTCTGTTTCCCCTTTTTTCTCGCCACCAGTGGCCATTGCAGGTGACAGTTACCAAAATCCTCGGTTAGAACCGTGCTCCCGGTCCAGCCCGCCACCCCCCGCACCTCCACGGCCCGCACCTCCACGCCCTCATTCTAGAAGCCTTTTGCCGCTTTTCCTTTCTCGCGTCTGCAGGGGAAAGGAGGAGGGTGTCTTGGGCTCAGCCTCGTTTTCCCTTCATTCCCGCCCATGTGGGACGAGCCCTGCGGTGGTGCCAACCTGCACCCCCAGTCCCTGTCCCGTTCCCTGGGGGAACGGGCTTCCTTTTAGAATCCAAGTGCGTGCACCGGCCGCAGGGATTTGGGTTAGGGGTGCTGCAGCAGAGACGGGGCGTAGCGTAGCTCGGGGAGGCCTGGGTGGGTTTGGGTGGCGGTTGCTGGGTTGGGACGCCAGGGAGGCTATTTGCATTCTGCGTTTTTCTTCCCAAACGGGTCTCGCTGGACTCCTTTCCCCTCACGCTCTCCTGCTAGGTTTGCAAGATGCACCCCTTAAAAAAAAAAAAAAAAGACAGCATTGTGTCGGACTCGATGTTTTTGTACCTTCTCCCGTGATCTGAATCAGGTTTCCCATTCCCAGCTGCACAATGTGCTTGTATTCAGTGCGATAGGGGCGTAGTGGACGTGAATTATTCGGGGCAGGGCTGCCCGGAAGATGCGGAGCGGAGTGTGCGTGGCCCGGAGCAGCGCCAGTGTCTGTGGCTTCTCTCTGTGACGCTCCCAGGGCTCCGAGCAGGAAGCGCAGGCAAAATGGCAAAATGCAGCGTGCGGCACTTGCTTCCAAAATGCCCGTTTTCAGGAGATGCGGTTCCAGATGCCGTCTAGGCCAATTGAACCTTTTTATTTTATCTTTTTTAATAGATGAGTGATTTAAAAAAAAATGATTTCAGAGAGGAAGGGAGAGAGAGAGAGAGAAATATCCATGATGAGAGAGCATCATGGATAGGCTGCCTCCTGCACGCCACCCCCCCCCCCCCCCCCCCCCCCCCGCCTACTGGGGGTGGAGCCTGCAACCCGGGCATGTGCCCTGAGCGGAATTGAACCTTGACCTCCTGGGTCATAGGTCCACCCTCAGCCACTGAGCCTCGCTGGTGGGGCATCTTCCAGTCTGTTGGTACTCTCTCCCCTGCTGCTAGGAATACCTCCCCCAAGCTGATTAGTTTCATGGATGTTACTGTGTTACTGTTAGAACAGGTTCAGCTTCCAGGTTAGGGCTTGAGAGAAGCCGTTCTTGCCCACAGGAGCGAGCTGATAGCAGGTGAAGGAGAGGCCCGTTCAATCACCGAATCATCGCACCACCTTGTGAAGTGACAAACTAGGCCACTGACTTGAAGGCAGAGAGAGAGACTAAGGAAGTGCACTAGGGGCTGTGTGCCCAGCTGCTGGCCCAGATGAGTGAGTTCATCCGGGCCAGTTCATTTCACCTCCGAGCCTCCGCGCCCCCTGCCTGGAATGGGAGAGACCTGTGTGTGCAGTATTGTTAGGACTGAAGGAAACGCGTTACAGGGTGTGCCTGGGCTCAGGCCCTGGCCGGGAATCGAACCGTGACCCCCTGGTTCATAGGTCAATGTTCAACCACTGAGCCACACCGGCCAGGCTCGTGTGAGTCTTGCCTTCACCACTTATCCATTTGCTGTGTCCTCTGTGGCCTGGAGGTGCCCAAGGACCTGGTGCCCCTCTACCCCCCCAGGGGGTAAATCATCTCCCCCCATCTTCTCTCTGGGACCCTTTTGTTGTTGTTAGTCCTCACTCCAGGATATTTTCCCATTGATTTTTAGAGAGAGCGGAAGGGGTGGGGAGACAGAGAGAAACATCAATGTGAGAGAGACACAGCGATTGGTTGCCTCCTGCACGTGCCCCGTCCAGAGCCTGCAACCCATATGTGCCCTTGACCGGAATCGAACCCGGGTCCCTTCAGTCTGAGGGCTGATGCTCTATCCGCTGAGCCACACCAGCCAGCGCCCTCTGGGACTTTCCTTGTGAGCCCCCCGACCCGCTCAGGGTGGCCCGCTGCGCCCACCTGGTGCTGGCTGTCTGCGTCACCCGCTCCTTCCTGGCCAGGTCAGCCTGTTCATTCTGCCGCGCCAACGGCCTCGAAGTGCCAGTAAGTCACGTCTGAATAAGCCAAGCATGTTTCCCTGCCGGACAGTGCCAGGGGGCCAGCCGGGGAGCCAAGTGGCTCTCTCCTGGGCAAGGACCAGGGACGCGGCAGGGCCCTGGCTGCTCCGCTCCTTGGTGAGTGGAGGCAAGTTTTTGTTCATTTGTTTGTTTTAAATATATATTTTATCGATTTCAGAGAGGAAGGGAGAGGGGGAGAGAGCTAGAAACATCAATGATGAGAGAGAACCAGGGATCGGCTGCCCCCTGCACGCCCCCCACTGGGGATCAAGCCCACAACCCAGGCACGTGCCGTTGACTGGAATCGAACCTGGGACCCTTTGGGCTGCAGGCCGACGCTCTATCCACTGAGCCACACCGGCCAGGGCCAAAAATCAGGCCCTTCATCCCTGCCCAGGGTCGGTTCCCCCGTTCTTCCCCACATGACTGGGCTTTGAGCTCTTCCTGATCTGACTGTAGCCTATGTTTGCTCCTTACCGCCCCCCTTTCCGACCCCCAAACTCCCAGCACGTGCCTGTGACTCCGCCAGCCACCAGATGTCGGCCATCAAACCTTGACCTCCTGGTTCCTAGGTTGATGCTCAACCACTGAGCCACACCGGCCGGCCTCGTGTGAGTCTCATCCTCACCACTCGCGGAACACAGGCTGTGTCCTCATGGCCTTGAGCTCCGTGTTTATTTCCTGGCAGTTTCCGGTGTGGGCGAAGGCAGGCTCACAGACACGCCAGCACCTCCGACACGTGACTGTCCCCCTGAGCCCGGCTCCTCGCCTGGAGAAAGGGGAGATAATATCTCTCCCCCGGGAGCCCTGGGGATTTACTGTGCTTGGCGCTGGGCTGGGGCTCGTCGGCCCTGGGTGAGTGTGGGCTGCTGTGAGCACCACGGGTGGGGGACCCCCGAGAGCAGGAGCGGAGGATGGCGTCTCACTCACGAGGGAATCCGATTCATGCTCGTTTCTCCTTCCTCCATGAGAGGTGCCCTGTATGATACTCAACACCCTTTCGCGTCCCACTTGGCAAGCTCTTGATAAAACATTAAACCAAGTATTAGCTCTTCATATGGATCAGCTTCGAACCTGTTGCTTTATGCATAGTGGCTTTTTCATGAAAACGAGTGCTTCATAAGGTCAGGCTTCTAAAAGCCCTCATCTGAACTGGGCCGAACAGGAAATCCGGAGCCCCTTGTCGTAGCTGTTTGCAGGGCTCAGCAGGCCCGTACCACACCACCCGCACATGTGTTTTTAAAATGGGGTGGGCCCAGCAGGCGGGTTCAGTGGTTGAGCATCAGCCTAGGAACCAGGAGGTCACGGTTCAATTCCCACTCAGGGCACATGCCCAGGTTGCAGGCTCGATCCCCAGTGGGGGGCGTGCAGGAGGCAGCTGATCCATGATTCTCTCTCATCATGGATGTCTCTCTCTCTCCCTCTCCCTTCCTCTCTGAAATCAATAAAAATATATTTTAAAAAAATAAAATATTGGGGTTGTTCGGGACAAGTTCAGTGTCAGGAGGAAAATGGCAGCTACCACTTGAGCGGCAGCCAGCTCTCCCCAGCGCCAGGCAGTGGTCAGTGTACAGAAGCGGATGGCCCCCTGGTGCGGAGGGCCACGGCGGCCACAGCATGAGGCTGCCACCCAGGGGACAGGTGGCAAGGTCGCTGCGTGTCCCCATGTCGCTGTTGGAGAGAGGCGGGCTGTGCTGAGGTCTGCCCACATCTGGGACCCCAGTAGGCACCTTCCCGGATGCTAAGGAGCCCTGAGCCATGAGGACAGTTGAATAGAGATGCTACGAGGGCATTTGTGGGGGGCCTGCTAAACTCCGGGGGTACCAAGATGCCGAGCCAGGCCATTGGCATCGTACAGACAGGAAGGGGCCGTGTTCCTCCCCAGGGAAGGGTCTCCCACTCTATGGCCATTGCTCTGTGACCTTGAGCAGGGCAGGGGAGGTCGCAAAGCAGTTTCCCTGCGCCTTGCTCTCCTCTTCCGTGGGACAGAGACAGTAACCAGTGTGTGTGTGTGGGGGGGGGGGGGGGGGGGGGGAGGGGCAGGTGAGACAGCACGTGTGTGAAGGGAGGCATTGGGGCTACGCCCCTGCTGAGCATGGGAGACCGTGAACTTGAGGCGCAGGCCCGAGCGCCGGGATCCGCCCGCCACGTCCTTGTCAGTTTGCACCCGGCCCGAAAGGGTGCCTGGCAATCAGAATAGGAAAGAATTGGATCCAGGCCCCGAGAGGATGCTTGCTGTTGTTCTCACAGAATACCACTCCTCTTACGTTGCATTCGATCACGCCACAAAAATCTGAGCATCTGTTGGGTCCCCGGGGCTGGGCTTGCCATGGGTGTCCAACCGCCAGCGGAACACTTGCGCGCTGCCCTCGCCGCCCTCCTGACAGTTGGGCAGGGAATGCAGACGCTCAATAAATAGACAAATAGACGTGCAATGGTGGCCCACCGAGGTGGGGGGGGGGGGGGGGGGCGCGGCACGCCTGCTCTGCCTTCGCCTGTTTCACACCTGCTGTGTGTGTTCTAGTGTTTAAGTGTATCTCGGGAAGGCCTTTCTCTCTCAACACCATGACTCGCCCTTTGGCCCGCAACCATAACGCCCTTCTCTGTAGGCGGGAGGCATCCTTGTTCACGTTTTGGGTGAGAGGTGCTGTTGATTGGGAATAGAGGGGCTTTATCATTGAAAGTAAACTAGGGGTGATGCAGGGAGAGTATATTTTGTATTATTTTTTTTTCTTGGCTTGTGCATTAGGGAAAAGAGTTGTATGCAAGTGGAAAGCTATCCCAACGTAACCGCAAAATTCAGGTAGACTATTTTGTGTACATCTCTCTTTTCTTTCTTTCTTTCCTTTTTTTTTTTTTTAAGAGCTAGTCAGGAGCCAAAACCGGTGTGGCTCAGTGGATAGAGCGTCGGCCTGCGGACTGAAAGGTCCCAGGTTCGATTCCGGTCAAGGGCATGTACCTGGGTTGCGGGCACATCCCCAGTAGGAGATGTGCAGGAGGCAACTGATCGATGTTTCTCTCTCATCGATGTTTCTAACTATCTCTCTCCCTTCCTCTCTGTAAAAAATCAATAAAATATATTTTTTAAAAAAATTAAAAAAAAAAGAGCTAGTCAGGAAATCTCCATTTGCCCTTTATGTTTTTTTTAATATATTTTTATTGATTTCAGAGAGGAAGGGAGAGAGAGATGGAACATCAGTGATAAGAGAATCATCGATTGGCTGCCTCCTGCACACCCCGTACTGGGGATGGAGCCCACAACCAGGGCATGTGCCCTGACCCGAATCGAACCGTGACCTCCTGGTTCACAGGTTGGTGCTCAACCACTGAGCCACGCCGGCCGGGCCATTCTGTGTACATCTTTTAAAATAAATGTGTAAACACCCAATGCTCACAGCTCTGTTCTTTCATCTACTAGACCAGGCCTGTCTGATAGAGCTCTCTGTGAGCGTGGAAGTGTTCTGTATCCGGCCTGTACAACACGGTAGCCACTAGCCACGTGTGACATCGGAGCACTTGAAATACGGGCAGTGGGACCGAGAGGTGAAATCTAGAATAATTGAAATCGGACCCTCCACATTTGCCTTGTGGCCACCACGCAACAGTAGATTAGCCAGCCCAATGCTTTCCTCCTCAAATCTGTGTTTCTGTTGATAAGGGCCATGAAGACTTGTGCCTTTCATTTTTCTTGTCCTATTTAGGGTTCAACAAGGGCGGGTCCAAATTTTAAAAAATTACCAAGACGATCGATGAGACCAGCGGTCGAATTGCACGCATTTTTCTGGGCTGTTGTTAATGTTAATAATTAGCAACTCCTAACTAAATCCTCCTAATGACCTACGAATTGTGAAATGAACAAGTCATCTTCTACAGCGATAGCAAAACAACCGAGAAAGGTCATTGTGTCCACCACTGATTCGTGGACATTCAGAAGCATTTTCTGGCTGTGAGCATAAGCTGGATTTTAAACAATTTGAAACCCAATGGAAACTCTCATTTGAGTTTACAATTTTCCTGGAGTTTATTTGTATTTCTCCTTTTCAGTTCATCTGTGTTTTTTCTTCCCCTCCCTGCTTTGCTGTTTTATCAGGTCAGGAGCATAAAGTCCGCCTGGTCAGTTTCAATTTTATTTAAATTCATTTTGTCTTCATTCTTTCTCATCTAGCACAGTCCTGTGATGTAGCGAGATCAGAGTGCTCCGGGGAAATGCTGAAATGGGAAAACATTACTTCCACTTAGATTTGATTTTCCTTTCTCAATAGAAAAAAATACTTCCAATGTCATCCCCCCATCATCCCCCCACCCCCCCCAACCCCTTGAAATGAACTGCAGGCTCGCCTCTCGAAATAACACCCGTCCGCCCAGGGCACAAGGACAGACACAGCCCTTTAATGGGGATAGAAAGGCCCGGAGAATGGTGGGCTCTTTTTTTTTTTAAAAAAAAAAAATGTTTTTATTGATTTCAGCAAGGAACAGAGAGGGAGAGGGAGAGAAACATCCATGATGAGAGAGAATCATGGATCGGCTGCCTCCTGCATGCCCCCTACTGGGGATCGAGCCCGCAACCCGGGCATGTGCCCTGATCAGGAATCCAACTTGACCTCCTGGCTCATAGGTCGATGCTCACCCACTGAGCCACGCCGGCCGGGCCCAAATGTATGCTTTTATTTACACTGTAACCTTGACACTCCGATGGTGGAGATAGTGTTCTGTGGCGTGTTTACCCCCCAAGGCAGAGCCCGTGAAGGTGAACATCTCCAGTTCGGAAAGCCTCTCCCTCCAGGGGGACTAGAGACGCGTGGGTTTTCGAAAACGATCAGAAAAGCGAGAAGTCATTGCGGCGCGGCTGTGCTTTCTGATCAGGGTCTGGTTTTTGCCACCTTGTGAATGACTCACCCCCTATCACGATGTCTAGGATTTTTCCCTCGTAAGAAAAAATAAAAAAAATAAAAATGAGTCACCCCCTTAAACATGTCACATTCTGAAACGCATTGATTAAATGTACGGCGATCCGGTTATCAGATGCTTCAGCCTAAAGGTGAGGTGGTATGGGTGTCAGAACTCACTTCCCCCGCGAGCGGAAAACGCTGGCAGATTCGGGAATCCTGGTTCTGTTGGCCTCGCCTATCCTTACATTTTTTTTGTGCAGGCAGAGCGGCGTGCCTTGGACGTGGGCGCGGCTTGGTGACGTATTTGACTGCTCACCGTACAGTCACAGCCGCCAGCTTCACTCAAAAATAAATCAGAACTTCCCTCAGACTCCAGCGATAGCACTGAGGACAAAAGTCCAGACACCGGTCTGGCCAGTGTGGCCCAGTGGGTTGAGCATCCACCTAGGAACCAGGAGGTCACGGTTCCATTCCCGGTCGGGGCACATGCCCATTTGCGGGCTCCATCCCCAGTAGGGGGCGTGCAGGAGGCAGCCGATGGATGATTCTCTCTCATCATGGATGTCTCCCTCTCTCCCCCTCTCTCTGAAATCAATATAAATATAAATATATTTTTTTAATTATATTTTTTAATCCAGGCACATTTGCATCCTGATAGAAATTGGGGCCCTGCGTGTCCCAGATGCTCTCAGTGATGGCGAACCTTTTGAGCTCGGCGTGTCAGCATTTTGAAAAACCCTCACTTAACTCTGGTGCCGTGTCCCATCTAGAAATTTTTTGATCTTTGCCACCATAGCAAAACAGAGACACATATTTTTGATATTTACTTTATATATTTAAATGCCATTTAACAAGGAAAAATCAGCCAGAAAAATGAGTCCGCGTGTCACCTCCGGCACGCGTGTCATAGGTTCGCCATCACTGCTCTAGATTGTAAACTGCGTGAGGACAGAGCCTCGCCTCTCTCAGCGTCTCTCCAGGTTGCTCAGGACAAACTGGCCAGATGAGAAAACGAACCGAAGAAGTACAGGGACGCCCTGGGGGTGGCTGCGGCCCGGGCACCTGTTTCTGTAGCTATCGCGCCGGCAATCTCTGCAACGCAGATTATGTACTTCTCTGCTTCTTACTCTAGTGAAGATAATTTAATCACTGCCGGCCGAGCGGGGACATCAGGGGCATAAATTGTTGTATTGCGCAGAATACGGCCATCGCCCGGGGGCCTGGTGGGAAGCGGTGCGCCCGGGACTGGAGCGCTCTCACGCTTCCTGTGCTCTGATGGGCTGGCTTTATCATTTTTATGCCTCCGTTCCTGTTTAATAGACTTCACGGCAGTGAGACGAAGAGGCCGTCTCTCTCAGCTCCTCTGTAGGTGACGAGTCCCGGCTTCCTCTCCGCTGTGGGGATGTCGAAGACAGATCTCCAAGTTTGTGAGAATCGGGTGCTGGTGAGCCCTGGCCGGTCTGGCTCAGTGGATAGAGCGTTGGCCTGTGGACCGAAGGGTCCCAGGTTCCATTCCGGTCAAGGGCACCTACCTGGGTTGCAGGCTCCATCCCTGGCCCTGGTCGGGGCACATGCAGAAGGCGACCAATCGGTGTGTCTCTCTCTCACATCGATGTTTCTCTCTGTCTCTCCTCCTCCCTTCCACTCTCTCTGGAAATCAATGGAAAAATATTCTGGGGTGAGGATTTAAAAAAAGAAGAAGAAAAGAATTGTGTGTGTGAATGAGATCTGACTTCTCTCCGGTCCTCGGCTACCTACCCCAGAAACATCTGTGGCTGGGTAGTTGAATTCTGGTATCGGTCTGTTTCTCTCTCACGTAATGTTTTTCTTTTACTTCTCTCTGGCCCTCCATCCATCTCTCCCCCCCCCCCCCTCCTTCTCTCTCTCTCCTCCTCTCTATCTCTCTCATAATATGATAGTTGCTGGAATCATTACACCGAATGGAACACATTTATCCACAGTGAAACCCAAGCAGTGGTCAGAATCATTTTCAAAATGGATGCAGCGATCCCTACTGCCGTATCCTAGCCCAGCCCTCAGCACCTCGCGTCCTGACACAGTGTTCTAGAAAGGTCCCCTGGCGCCTCACTTTCAGGTCAACATACCTGAGGGCACTTTTCCTCATCAGCTTGGTATGGGTCCATTATGGGCATATTATTGTGCAGGCAACGCAGGCCTTGGACGTGGGAACTGGTTCTTGACAAACCTCTCAGCTGATGTAGCCTTTGCAAGCAAACTTTAATTGGGGAAGCAACATAGTATCATAGAGTCTAGATTTCAGAGGGAGAGGGAGGGAAAGAGAGAAACATCAATGATGCCTCCTACATGCCTCCTCCTGGGGATCGAGCCCGCAACCAGGGCATGTGCCCTTGACCAGAATCGAACCCAGGACCCTTCAGTTTGCAGGCTGACGCTCTATCTACTGAGCCAAACTGGCTAGGTCTGTTTATTGATTTGAGAGAGAGAGAGGAAGGGGCGGGAGCAGAGAGAGACAGAGAAACATTGATCGGTTGCCTCCTGTATCTGCCCCTCCTGGGGACTTGAACCCGCAACCTAGGCATATGCCCTCCTGGGGACTTGAACCCACAACCTTTTGGCAGAAGGGAGCGATGCTCCAACCCACTTAGCCATCCGGCCCGTTGTATTGGTTGTACCAGTGGTCGGCAAACTCATTAGTCCACAGAGCCAAACATCAACAGGACAACGATTGAAATTTCTTTTGAGAGCCAAATTTTTTAAACTTAAACTATATAGGTAGGTACATTGTTATTAATTTAATTAGGGTGCTCCTAAGGCTTAGGAAGAGCCGCACTCAAGGGGCCAAAGAGCCGCGTGTGGCTCGCGAGCCGCAGTTTGCCGACCACGGGGTTATACGGTTTCGGGAAGCAGCTCACAGAAGGGCCACTGTTGCTCTCCCAGAGACGCGTGACCGGGTTTGCAATCGCCTTCATTTTGGGCGCAACTTTAATTGCTTGGCTAAGGCGGCCTCTGCCTTTCCCCTCCATCAACGTGGCTGTTTTCCCCTTTGTAGTGCGGTAGCATCTTTTGGGGGGGGATTGATCCTTGAGGCCGCCCCGTTCACACTGTCCCTCATTACCCTCCTTTACCGACCGATTTTAACGCCCTTTTACCGCCGTGTGTGCCAAATGGTGACTTTCTTCTATTTGTTTCTCGGACCCTTCGTCATGAGAATTCTACTCGGAGGGACTTTCTGTATTTTTTAAAAGGAGGGACTTCAAACTTTTTAAAATAACCGTAGGAGCAGCTCCACTTTTTTTTTTTTTTTTTTTTTCAGGGAGGACAATTATGAGTGACACGTGGCCAGAAAAATCTGCAGAATCGCCATGTTTTGCTGGCGAGGAGGGAGGTAGGGAGGAGGGCGGAGATGGCAGTTACTGAAAAACAACCCCATTAGTTTTGGTCGGAGCTGCTCGCATAGCTCGCCTATGAGGACACAAAGAGGGGACCCGATTGGGGGGCGCCCGCTGAAGCCCAGCCCTAATTCATGGCATTTCGGCCGCCAAAAAAAAAAAAAAAAAAAAAATCAGATCCGCGAGGGGGAAATCTTATTCGTTTGAATTCCCCGTCACTTATTTTAAAAGAGTAAAATAAAAAAAATACAAAATTTTATTGTTGACTTCCCCCCCCCCCCCCCCCCAGAGGTGGTTCTTGAAAAGTAGGCGATTTCCTTTCGTCTCTTTCAATCCTACCTCGGCGATCTTTTGTCTTCTTTTGACTTATCCCTTCAAAGAACGCAAAAAAAAAGTATTGCTATTCCTCGACCGTAATACGGTTTTCTCCACCAAAGTCGCCCTGTGAACGGCCACATTTTTTTAATAACCTGCGATCCGTCCCCGGTTGCAGTTTTCTTTAAAAAAAAAAAAAAAAAAAATCACATTCAGACAAGATCGCGCTTCCCGTGGCCCTCATCTGTCCTCCCTGACACGTTGGAGCTCCATAAATTGAATTTTAGAGGAGTTTGAAATGTAACTGTTATGTAAGGACAAGAAAGAAAGAAAGAAAAAGGAGCTCAAAAAGAAAAAGAAAAAAAAAAGACCAGTGGCGGGGGTGGGAGTGGGGGATGGAAACCCGAGGGACACGCTGCCAGGTCACCCTCGCCGGGATGGATGCTTTTTGAATGAGCGTGGCTGCTACGTGCCGAGGGCGCTCCCTTGTGTGGCTGCGCCGACTTCGCGGGCTACGTGTCCCGAAAGTTCTCTCCGCGTTTTCCATCTCTCGGCGAAGGTTTCTTTTTTTTTTTTTTTAATTTTTTTCGTGGTTTTTTTTTTGAAAAGTTGGCCGCAAAGCACCGCGAGCCACGTAACATGTACTTATTCGAGTGCCTGGTCCAGACCCCAAGCCCGAGCTTGGACGCGGTCCGGATGTATGCGTATGCGTTCCGCTTGCACAGCGACTCCCCTCCCGGGACTGCCACGCGGCCGCCGCTCCCAGCCCAGCGCCGCCAGCACTAGCGCCGGCCAGGCTGGCGGGGCGGGGCCCGGGCTGGCGGGGGGGGGGGGGGGGGGGGGTACGGGGGGGGGGTGCGGGGGGCGGACCCAGGCCGTGCGCGCGCCCGCGCCTGGGGCTCGGTGGGGAGGGCTGGCCACGTGACCACACCCCGCGCGTGGCCCCGCCCCGCCGCCGCCGTCACGTCACGTGGTCCCTGGGCGCCACGTGCTCTGGAGTGGACGGAAAAGGGAGCGGCCCAGGCCCGGGTGTGGCGGTCTGGGTTGGTTTTTTGTTTTTTTTTTTTTGGAAAAACATGAGCCCTTGTTTTCCTTCTTCTCCCTTCTTGAATGCCTCCATCCCGATCGCGCACCCCATCCCCCCCAAAAAACGCATCCGTGGTTCCCCCGGTGCCGCCCGATCATGGCGATCGTGGCATTGAGACCACTCGGCGGTGCAAGTTGCGCTGCGCAAACATGGTTTCAGCCCTGGCAGGGGCGGGAGGTGGGAGGCGGGGGCGCGGGCGGGCGGGGGGGGAAGGGACGGGGGCGGGGGGAGGGGGCGATCCCACGGCGCCAGCAGCCACGCGGCCTCCCTGGGGACTGGACGTGGAGGGCTTGGGTTTCCGGAATGTCGGTAATCCGTTTCACGGTGGAAAGTTCTGCATTCTCAACTGTTGAAGAAACTCTCGTCTCTTTTTGACGGGTCCTTGGAGTCCTGCGCAAACAAAGTTGGGAAAGGAAAAAAAAAAAAGAAACAACCCACCAGTTGTCCTAAAGTCTGAAGGGGGAGGAATGCGCCCCAGCCCCCGAGCCCGGTGGCGCCGTGGTGGCGGCCCACGCAATCAATAAATAACTCGCCCGCGTCTGCCGCGAATGCGCTTGCGGGCGGGCCGTTCGCGGTGTAAAAATGAAAGTAAAAATATGGGAGTGTGTGTGTGTGTTGTTTTTTTTTTGCAAAAGACACAATGTAACATGGAAGAAGGGCGTGCGTTCCCCCATCGGACTGAGCCTATTGTTCCGAGCTGAGCTCACCCCATGACTCACTCCCCAACTGTTCCACCCGCGCGCCATGGAGCAACCGGGGCGCCACCGCCATCCACGGGGAGCCACGCGTGTCGCGGCCCCCACCGCCGCCGCCGCCACTGCCACGCAGGCACTGCCACCCTCCCAATTTCCACGCGCCCCGTAAATGCAAACCCGAATTTCGATCTGCTTTTTTTTTTTTTTTTTTTTTTTTTGCTTTTGGTTTCAGCGCACTCATTTTCTTTCCCGTTGCGCGTAGGAAGGGAAGGGCGCGCTTCGGTTTACTTTCTCTTCACTTTCATTAAAATGCAATCGAGCCAAGGAGTTTATATTTCAAAGCGCGATCCCACTGTGCGGAGGCAGGTTTATTGGAAATTCTAGAGAAAAAAGTCCCGAAAGATTCCATCTTGAGAATCGGAGACGCGCTCTTTGCGTTCTTTAGTAACTTTTGGAAAATGCCACGCCACGCTTTTGATACTTTGTTTCACGGGCGTAGTTTACGGGGCCCGGGCGTTCGGTAGGGAATCTTGTGTCTGGTCATTAATGAATAGTGATTTCCTAGCCTCGGCAACAAAAAAATAAATTAATTAAAAAATCAGAATATTCATGAGCTTTTTCTGGTCCGACCCAGAGCTTCGGGAGCCATGACTTTTTCTCGGAAGTGCTGTCGGCGATGTTGGCACCTGAGCGAAACCAGAATTGAGATCCACAGGAGCAAGGGGGTGACGTCCTTTTGTTTGGTCCCCTCGTCCTGTTTTTAATTTGCGGAAATGTGTTTTTTGTGTTGTGTGTGTGGTTTTTTTGTTTTTTTTTTAAATCCCATTAAAACGTGCGACGCGTTTTCGAATTCACGGGGTCTGGGGAGGAAGTGGTTTTGTGTTAGTGAAGTTTGTTTAAACAAATGACTGAGGTTTTTGTTTTTTTTTTCTCGCTCTGTCTGGCCAAGCAGAATGGCTACACTTTTTTTTTTTTTTTCTTAAGAGCATGAAAATACTGACCAGCCAGGGTTCCTTACCCTCTCTCCTTTTGTGACGCAAGATAAGGAGGCGCACACCAATGGCGCCTTGCACAATGGAGGTTTGTTTTGTTTATTTTTTTAATTTAATGGAGGGATTGTGGATGGTTTAAAATTCCCTCGTGCCCGGACAGAAAGGGGAGAAGAAGAAGAAGAAAAAAAGGCATAATTAGCCCTTTCTAAACAACTTTAGCCATAGACCCGCGCGCGCGCGCGCTCGCCGAAGTCCCTTTCTGCATACCCTTGGGATATTTTCAACACATTCTCCTCCTCTCATTGCAACTTTAAAGTTAAAAAAAAAAAATGCACGGAGGTTGTTTCGAAGCAGTTTAAGTCGCCGATAAATAAAGATGCAATTTATAACTTTGTGCGGAAAGTGGTGCAAAGTCCCCACGCGACCCCTCCCAGCCTCCCGAATGTGGGTCCCTTACTCCTCAGGCGCTGCGTCCTGCAAACACCTCCCCATTCCGCGGTCCTCGGGGCCGGAAGTATCCTTGCCCCGATGCGATGTGTATCTTTTCGGGTCCGGAGTCTTTACCTGCGATCGCTATCGGTGTGTCCATCTCTCCCGCTGACCTGGCCGCAGCTGGCGGGCGTTGGGCATTTATTTCTACGATTCCCTCCCAGCCTCCGCGTGTCTCCCGGACATATGCACCCTCGGGTTCAATGAACAAATACCGAACCTGCAAAAACTCACCCAAAGGAGAGACCTTTGCTTTTTGGGGGGTGGGGTTTTTGGGGGGGGGAAGGGGGGCTGTTTTTTAAAGTCCTTGCTATTAAACACCGCGCTGGGGGTGGCCCTAATGCTATCTGTGCTCTCTCCCTCGGTGTGAATCCGGACATTTCCAGGAAAAAAACAGCTAAGGACTATTTTGAAGTTGGGTTACGCTCTGCCCTAAAGTCCCCAGCTTTTTATCGAGCCCAACCCACCGCGTTCTGGTGGCTCCCAACGGCCGAGGAGAGATCCCTAAGACACGGGATTGAGCCTCCTGCCATCTTAGCTGCTGACTATCAGGATTTGCATCCCGCTGGTCAGCTCTGTGTCCCCGGCAAGTCCCAGCCCCTCTCGCCCCCCAGCCCCTCAGGTCGGTGGAGACATGCGGACCCCCTTCTGTGAGGTATGAGGGTGGGATGTGGGAATTGCGCTGGAAACCTGTGGCCACGGTAGGGGCCCTGGGACCTCCGGCTGCAAGCGGGGACCCGGGAGCAGATGGCTGGGGTGGGAATGCCGGCCTCTGCCGCCTCCACGCCCGGGGGCTCGGGGCAGCCACTCTCTGGGCCCCCGGCCTCCATTTGGGGAAAGGTCAGGCTGCTTGTCTCCGAGTCACAGTGATGAAATCGGGCCTTGCAGGCCCAGCTCTTAGCGCGGGGAGCAGTAAGTGCCCCCTAAGTGTCAAGCGCCTTCCTGCTAATGATAGCAAACATCCATTTTGTGCTTTTCCAGCCGTTCGGCACCTTCAGCTTTTATTTCTAGCCAGCCCTCGGAAGAGAGAGGGAGTCATTTTCATTAGGAAGTTTTTGTCTGCCCAAAAGCAAAAAAAAAAAAAAAAAATTGTTTTATTTTTGTTTTGTTTTATTTTTTTTGCTCAGCCGGTGGGGCTTGCTCTTAGGTCAAATGATTATTTTATTTTTTGCTTCTTCTCGGGGAAAGCAGCCCAGGAGTGGAGCCAGTGGACCACGGTTTATCTTATTCCTCATCTCGTCGCCGCCGTGGCTTCTCTGCCTGTTGCCCTTCTTCCCGGCAGGAGGAGAATCCTTTTCCATATTCCTCTCCTCCTCCTCCTCGTTATTTATTTCGTAACAGTTCGCCATCAAAACCTAGAAAGGTACTCATCCCGGAGGACTTACTTGCTTCGGGTGTTTACACAGCGTCTGACGCCTAACAGAGTATGAGGCACATTTTCATTTGTTTAAAAAAAAAAAAAGCCAAAGGCGGGTGACAGGGAGCCAGCCCCGTGGCAGAGTCAGCGAGATAAGCACCGGGACCCAGCAGGCCGATTCCTGGAATCCTGGCAGCCAAGGTGAAAACTGCCAGGCAACCCCATCTGCATATGCGCACACACCTTCCCTTGCAAGGGCGATTGCTACAAAGTGCAAAGGCGTCGCTTTCCCCAGAAAGGTTGCATCAGGAGGGAGCCAGGCTCCCATCAGCCCCGACTGCTTCTCTCTCAGATCCTCCGGGAGCCACTGGGAGACCAAGGAAAGTGAGAACCAACTGGTGTCCCTGCCCCGGAGGACAAAGCACGTGGCGTGAGTCACCGAACTAATACACCGCGGCCACCGGCCAGGTTTGGGCCCGGCCCTTGGGAACTCCAGGATGAAAAGACCACGCTTCCTGCCCTGTGCAGAGAACACGCGTGGAAGAAGGAGAAACAGAACATAAAACATGAAATTGTTTCTTTTTCCCCAGCCGGGATGGCTCAAGGGTTGAGCGTCGACCTATGAACCTAGATTTCAATAGTTGGATTCCCGGTCAGGGCACATGCCTGGGTTGTGGGCTCAATCCCAGTGTGGGGCGTGCAGGAGGCAGCCAGTCCATGATTCTCTCTCATCGTGGATGTCTCATCTCTCTCTCCCTCTCCCCTGCTCTCTAACATCAATCAAAATATATTTTAAAAATGAAATGAGTGACAGAGCTGGGGTGTGAACCTACAGCCCGGGTTCCCTGCGAGCTGACCACAGCCTGCTCTCAGAGCGTGAACGTAAGCATCTCGAAATGATAAACACCGGCGCTCCCTAAAACCAATTTTTTTAAAAAAAAGTAGACAAACCGATGTGACTGGGGCCCTTCAAAATGTGGCCCAGCCGGCACGCCACGGGGCGTGGGCTGTTTCTAAATTGTCGCCTTACAACTCGCCGGC
The DNA here is from genome assembly GCF_028538775.1 of Myotis yumanensis. Classification (NCBI taxonomy): domain Eukaryota; kingdom Metazoa; phylum Chordata; class Mammalia; order Chiroptera; family Vespertilionidae; genus Myotis; species Myotis yumanensis. The sequence goes on along the minus strand of NW_027223771.1, from coordinate 7,473,627 downwards.
GCAGCTCCTGGGCTGCTCGCTTTGTTTGCTTTTTCATATATTTTGGACAACTGTGTGTGCTCGGAGGAATGCCGCCATCGCTCCTCCTGCCTGAGGCCACACCCAGGGTGCCCCGGGCCCACACCAGGGGACGTGCCCCCGGAAAGCCACACCGCCCGGCGGGAGCCATTGGGGTAGATGACAGCCTGATTTTTTTTTTTTTTTTACGTGGACAATCTCTTCAACATGCGTCGACCTGTGTTATTCTGTAAGCTGAGCCCTGGCCGGTGTGGCTCAGTGGGTAGACCATCGGCCGGTGGACCGAAGGGCCCCAGGTTCGATTCCAGTCACGGGCACGTACCTTGGTTTCAGGCTCCTCCCCGGCCCTGGCCCTGGTCAGGGCGCGTGCAGGAGGCAACCCATCGATGTGTTTCTCTCATACTGATATTTCTCTGTGTCTTTCCCTTTCTCTTCCACTCTCTCTAGAAATCAATGGAAACATATTCTCGGGTGAGGATTTTTTTAAAAAATCTGTAAGCTGAGACCCATCGATGTTGCCCACTTTCCCCCCCGTTCTTTCTCTTTCTCCATCTTTTAAAATATATTTCTTTATTGATTTTTTACACGAGAGGAAGGGAGAAGGATAGAGAGTTAGAAACATCGATGAGTGAGAAACATTGACCAGCTGCCTCCTGCACACTCCCTACTGGGGATGTGCCCACAACCAAGGTACATGCCCTTGACCGGGATCGAACCTGGGACCCTTCCGTCCACAGGCCGACGCTCTATCCACTGAGCCAAACCGGCTAGGGCTCCATTTTTTTTTTTTTTTTAAATCAATACGTCTCTTACCATCGTCAGTAACTTCAGGGCCGAGTTAACGGGTTGCTCTGTGGATACATAGATTCGCATGGTTGCTCTCCGTGTCGGAGTCCAGCGTAAAGACAGTGGAAGGAAACCCCAGATCAAGGCAGTAGGGTTTCTGGCTGCCTTTCTCCTGGCTGCATGTTGGATGTGGACTAATTTGCAGATTGTTTGTATTCATTAAAAAAAAAAAAAAAAAAGCCAATCCTGCCCCTTTCCAAAGAGACAGAGGCACGTGGCCGCCGTACCTCCGCTCGCAGACGCACCGGGAGACTTGACAGCCGGCCAGGATTTGTAAAATATTGGATTGGGATAATGGTGTGTGTATATGTGTGTGTGTGTGTGTGTGTGTGTGTGTGTGTGTTAAACACCTGGCTGATTTCATATAAAGTGTTTACACTTCATCTTGCTGGCAAGGGATTTTCTATGTAGGTGGTGGAGGATTTCCTGTAAGTTTTGCAAGCTCCCGGGCAGGCCCAGTCGCAATAGGTACGTACCCTCTGTGGTCGGAGGCACGAAGGCCCATGGCTTCACCTTCTGTTGTTACCGCCTGTGGGAGGCGGCGGCCTTGCAACTGCCGGCCGGACTGTGGGACACGCACAGGTACCTTGGTGGACGTTAGCGAGGATGGCCTTTTTAGGACTTCCAGAGAACCGAGCCTCTTCTCCGTGGACGCATTCTCCAGTCGGAATCGCTGTCTCCGGGGACCTCGTGGGTGAACCGGATATTTCGAGCATGACCAAGCTTATTAGGAGCCCCAGGCGCTTCCTCTACTGGGGTTCAGACGTTGCAAAGGATGGGGGTGAGGGAGGGAGGGAGGGAGGGAGGAACTGTGGGCGTGCAATGCCGAGGGAGGGAGAAGATGGAAGCAACAGGTTCAAAACGCCTCTCGCAGAGCCCCGGGTGGGCTGAGAATGAGGATCTAGGAAGACAAGTGCTTCCCACACGTGGGGCAGGAGCAAGTGGGCTCGGGGGGGCGGGAGGGGGGCTGAGGCATGATTATGTGGATAGGGGTGAGGGCGTGCATTTGGGGTGCAGATGCATTTAATAGGCTTTACCTTAGACTGGGTGGCGTGGGGGACCAGTGCGGTGGGGAGACCCGTTCAGAATTGGAAAATGGGGGAGGGGGTCCGTTTTGCAATTTGCAACAGTTAGCAGGGAATGGATTTGTGGGTGTTTGTTCGCTGCTCTAGGGGGGGAACATCACCTTGTCCTGTGACAGGGGCCTGGGCCCAGCTCCACCCCCACTCGTGCTGTGCGTGGGGTGACTTTCTCAGCCTGGGCTCCCCCGGCCCTCCCCTTTCTTCTTCTGCCAGACGAAGACAAGACACACTCGCCCGCATGCCAAATTCTCGGGGTTGCTTTCAGCCCCAGAAAAAACGATGACTCCTTGCTTTGGGCATCCGTCTCCCTTTCAAAGATGCTCCAGACTCCAGCAAAACAAAGCCTCACGCAGCCCAGACCGGGGGGCGGGGCGGGGGCCTTAGGTGAGAAGTCCTCCTAGGTGAACGGAAACCGAGAAGCACAGGTACACACACACACACACACACACACACAGCCCTCCCTTCAGCGCGCCCCACTTAACAAGCGCTTGCACAGAGTCTGGCCCGAGCTGCTGCGATGAACAAACGCTGACTTCAGCCTTTACCCGGGCTTTCAGGTCACTCCGATTGTTTGCAAAACATGTTCTTTTTTTTTTTGTCACTTGCCAGTACTTGTTCTCTCTCTGTGAGTAAAACGCAGACGCGTCCAAAGGGATGATGTGCAAAGCGGGGGCCCGCGCCCCGGTCTCGTGCGCCCTCTGCTGGCCACGAGGATGCGCTGCAACTCGGGACAGCAGCGGCTTGGCCATGATATTCAAGGAGGTTTTGCTAAGAGAGAGGACTCCTTAGACCAGTGGTTCTCAACCTTCCTAATGCCGCGACCCTTTCATACAGTTCCTCATGTGGTGACCCCCAACCATAAAATTATTTTCGTTGCTACTTCATAACTAATTTTGCTACTGTTATGAATCGTCATGTACATATCTGATACGCAGGATGTATTTTCATTGTTACAAATTGAACATAATTAAAGCATAGTGATGAATCACAAAAACAATATGTAATTATCTATGTGTTTTCCGATGGTCTTAGGCGACCCCTGTGAAAGGGTCCTTCGGCCCCCAAAGGGGTCGCGACCCACAGGTTGAGAACCGCTGCCTCAGACATTTCCAGATTCTTCTTTTCAGTGTCTGCAAGTCCAGGATTTTGGGTAAGATGTTTGAAGAAGAGATTGATGCTGGAGAGCCCCCCCCCCCCCTTTTAAATTTTTATTTTTTTATTTTTAAGTGACTTGGCTAGTTTGGGGTTTGACAGTGTTTACAGAAAGGGCTAAGAAGTTAGCCTTAGGCCCTAGCCGGTTTGGCTCAGTGGTTAGAGTGTCAGCCGGTGGACTGAAGGGCCTGCAGGTTTGAGTCGGGTCAAGAGCTCGTACCTCGGTTTCAGGGGCACGTGTGGGAGGCAACCAATCGATGTGTCTCTTTCACATCAATGTTTCTGTGTGTCTCACCCCCTCCATTCCATTCTCTCTTAAAGAAATAAAATGAAAAAAATATCCTCAGGAGGTCACAGTTCGATTCCCAGTCAGGGCACATGCCCAGATTGTGGGTTCCATCCCCAGTAGGGGCCGTGCAGGGGGCAGCTGATCCATGATTCTCTCTCAGCACTGATGTTTCTGTCTCTCTCCCTCTCCCTTCCTCTCTGAAATTAATAAAAATATTTTTTTTTTAAAAAAGGATCAATAACATGCTTATCCAACGCAATGCCTCCATCACGCACAAAAACGAAATACGAAGCAACAGGCTTCCATGGGAATGGCAGATTTTGTTTTTTGTTTCTTGATGTTTTTTTAAAAAATAGATTTTTTATTGATTCTTTACAGAGAGGAAGGGAGAGAGATAGAGAGTTAGAAACATCGATCAGCTGCCTCCTGCACACTCCCTACAGGGGATGTGCCTGCAACCCAGGTACATGCCCTTGACCGGAATCGAACCTGGGACCCTTCAGTCCGCAGGCCGACGGCTCTATCCACTGAGCCAAACAGGTCAGGGCTGTTTTTTGTTTTCACACTCATCTTTGCAAGGACAGCTAGTTCACCTCCCGCACGTGTATGGTTTTCCCTGGGCCCTTGTGACTCATCAGACAGATGAACTCGGTTGCATTTTTGTGGGGGCAGGCGCGCCAGGGCCCAGCTCCCCCAAACCTGCTTCTCCTGGGCTTGGCGTGGCCACCATTCTGTGGCCGCCCAAGACACCCTGCTCCCCGCCGTGCCCCGAGGACAGAGCTGACTCGCCCTGCACACAAACGCCCGGCGGGTCTTTTGCGGTTTCCCCACAGCCGCACAGAGGCTCCAACCTCAGGAAGCAGGGCCCGCCATCAGATTAGGTAACGGAAAGGCGCTCGGTGACTTTATGCTCTGAAGTACGTGTTTCCACGCCCGGACGTGTGCCATCAGGAAGGAACACGATCAAAGCAGGGAGGCCGGGAGGGCAGTAAATGAGTTTCCTGGTGTGTGCGCGCTGTTGTCCACGCCTCTCCTTCGTCACAGGAACGGGGAGGAGGTGTGTATTCTTTCTCTCAGGCCACCTAAGACAGACACTTTTATTTATTTACCTTATTGATTTCAGAGAGGAAGGGAGAGGGAGAGAGAGAGAAACATCAATGATGAGAGAGAAGCATGGACCGGCTGCCTCCTGCATGCCCCACACTGGGGATCGAGCCCGCAACCCTGGCATGTGCCCTGACCGGGAATCAAACCGTGACCTCCTGGTTCATAGGTTGACGCTCCACCACTGAGTCGGACAAGACAAATACTTTCAAGGCACATACTAGATGCTGTTTCTGAAAAGCATGTTCATCTTTAAGGGCTTTAAAAAAAATCTAAACATGCAGTAAAAACTTAAGCTCCCAAGAAGAAAATGGACCAAAGACACTAAGAGACATGTAAAGGGACCTCAAGTGATTTTTTTAAAAAAAATATGGGTGGTGGGGACCCCCAGCCTCACTATTAGTCACAGAATTGAGACGAGCTCTCTATTTCCCCTTCTGATGTTAGAGAAGAGAGAAATGGGGCTACTGGCCACTTTTTCCTTCTTTTCACAAAGATGTGCCACTCTCAAGGCTAAGCTCAAGGCTGTAGCAAAGAGCGCACCATGGCCCTACCGGTGTGGCTCCGTGGTTGAGCGTCGACCTATGAACCAGGAGGTCACAGTTCGATTCCCGGTCCGGGCACACGCCCGGGTTGCAGGCTCGATCCCCAGTAGGGGGCGTGCAGGAGGCAGCCGGTCCATGATTCTCTCTCATCATTGATGTTCCTATCGCTCTCTCTCCCTCTCCCTTCCTCTCTGACATCAATAAAAATATATTTAAAAAGATAAGAAGGAGGAGTGTTCTTTGCGGCTCCCACTGGATAGCCCGGATGTATACAGTAGGCATCTATCAGCAGCGTGGATACCTGGGTCGATACCAGGAAGGCGTGTCACTGTCCAGAAAGGGGCCCCAGCACCGGTGTTGAGATGCAGCCGCAACCACAAAGCCAGGGGCCTCTCTCGCCCTCTGAGCCCAGCTTGCACTTGAACGCGAGCCCCCTGGTGTGTGTGTGTCCCTGCGGGGCCCGGGCCTGCCTTGTTAGGAAATCGGCGACGACGCCGCCGCGGAGCCCGCGGGGCCTCGCATAGCTCCGTGTACAATAACAGAGAGTGGAACCAGGGCCGCGAGCTCGGAGCCTCAGACAAGCGATAAATATAGACTCCTCTCCCAATTCCTCTGCCCTTAGTCATGGAGGGACAGTGAGCGTTTCATAAACTTATAAGGAATATACAAACAGTTCTCGATCTAAAATAACTTGGAGTAATTTTGAAGTGTGTGAAAAGGATATTTTTTTTTTCCCCTCCGCCCTGGCCATGTAAGCATCTGTGACAGGCGACGGGCATCTTTATGTGGCCGTGCCTGGCGGTCGCAACGCTGGGGAAGGTGCAGCAGAATCTATGGGGATCTTTCTCCTTTCTCTCCCCCCCCCCCCCCCCCCCCGCCTTCTTCTTGAGAAATACTACAAGATAATAATAATAAAATTGTTTAAAAAAATATATTTTATTGATTTTTTACAGAAGGGAGACTGATAGAGAGTTAGAAACATCGATGAGAGAGAAACATCGATCAGCTGCCTCCTGCACACCTCCTACTGGGGATGTGCCCACAACCCAGGTACATGCCCTTGACTGGAATCGAACCTGGGACCCTCCAGTCCGCAAGCCGACGCTCTATCCACTGAGCCAAACCGGTTTCGGCAGTAATAATAAAATTTTAAAAGCAGGATGAGGGGGTGTGAGTTGTGTGGGAGACACCTGTGCGTCCCTGGTGAAGAACTGGACACAGGCCGCCCTCATCGCACTTCACTAGAGCAGGCGGGTCCTGCCTGGTCCGGGGACCTGTCTCCCCTCCTTTTTCTTGACATTTTTTTTCTCCCATTAAATCTTGTCTAGCCCGGCCCGCATGGCTCAGTGGTTGAGCGTCGACCTAGGAACCAGGAGGTCACGGGTTCCATTCCTCTTCGGGGCACATGCCCGGGTTGCGAGCTCGATCACCAGTGTGGTGCGTGCAGGAGGCTGATCCATGATTCTCTCTCCTCATTGATGTTTCTCTCTCTCTCTCACCCTCTCCCTTCCTCTCTGATAATAAAAACATTTTTATAATAAAATAAAATGGATTAAAAAAGTCATAACCCACAGCCCCGCCGGAGGATTCCGACCGGCCCTATGTTCCCCGCGGGTGGCGAGCCTGCTTTGTATCTTTGCGCCGGTGGCAGCCTTTTCTCCCCTCTCACTAATGAGCTCTTGAAATTTTTACTTGATACTGTTGCCATTGTAACTTGCTCCCCCCCTCCTCTGCTTTCCTGGGGGGGCCCTTCTTTCTTCCCCGTCCTCTCCGTAGTCCGCCCAGCACCGCCTGTCGGGTCCGGGAGTGACGGAAGCCACGCAACCGGTATTGTCTGGAGGTGACTGTTGCCTTTGTTGGCTAATGAAACGTTCGCAGAGGCATTCAGGAGCCATCATGACCGTTTCCCTGCACCCCTCGGCCTCCCCTCTGTACCGGCCGGGCAGGGACAAGGTCCCTGGGGCTGGGGCTGGGGCAGGGGGCGGGGGGCACAGGCTGTTTCTCCCTCTGGCTGAGCCTAGGAATCGGTGACGAGTGTGAATCAGACTTGGTCTCGGGAATCAGACTTGTTTGGGGAGCCGGTTCCGGGGGCCTTGGAGTCTCCCTGCGTCCAGTTGCTCCGTCTAGTAACTCAGTGGTTCTCAACCTTCTGGCCCTTTAAATACAGTTCCTCATGTTGTGACCCAACCATAACATTATTTTCGTGGCTACTTCGTCACTGTCATGTTGCTACTGTGGTGAATCGTCATGTCAATGCCTGATATGCAGGATGGTCTTAGGCGACCCCTGTGAAAGGGTCGTTCGACCACCAAAGGGGTGGCGACCCACAGGTTGAGAACCGCTGGTTTAGTTGCTCCGGCCGCCTGGTAGCGCAGCCATTTCCTTATACATAGTTGGGTCTATGGAGCGAGCTGCGGCTACAATGTTGGAACCTAGCGGGGACCCTGGCTGACACACGGGGCCTTGTCATTGGTGCTGGAGAATGTCCTGGGAGGCTGTGTGCAGTAGCTCAGTGAATAAAGAGGGCGTAGGTGCACACCTGTGCTCCAGTGAGGCAAACCAGGTAGGGCCCCCCTTTTATTAATATTTAAAAGCGGAAACCCCACCCTAGCTGGTTTGGCTCAGTGGATAGAGCATCAGCCTGTGGACTGAAGGGTCCCGGGTTCGATTCCTGGTCAAGGGCACATGTCCAGGTTGCGGGCTCGATCCCCAGTAGGGGGCGTGCAGGAGGCAGCAGATCCGTGATTCTCTCTCATCCTTGACATTTCTGTCTCTCTCTCCCTCTCCCTTCCTCTCTGAAATCGATAATGTATTTTAAAAAAGAGGAAAGCAACATGCTCACCCCATGCCCTTCCGCCCCACAGCCTGCCCGAGCGCGTGCGGGAAGCGGGCGTGCACGGAGAACAACGAATGCTGCCACCCCGAGTGCCTGGGCGGCTGCACGGCCCCCGACGACGAGGCGGCCTGCGTGGCCTGCAAGCACTACTACCACGAGGGCGTCTGCGTGACCGACTGCCCCCCCAACACCTACCGCTTCGAGGGCTGGCGCTGCGTGGACCGCGACTTCTGCGCCACCATCCCCAACGCTGACAGCTTCGAGCTGGAGGGCTTCGTGATCCATGACGGCGAGTGCATGCAGGAGTGCCCCTCCGGCTTCATCCGCAACGACAGCCTGAGGTCAGTCTCCCGGCCCGGGGGTCCCCTGGCCCCCAGCCTTTGTCCCGTCTTTGGGGGGGACCCTGGGGGAGGTGACGGGGGTGGGTCCACCTGAGAGAGCGGGCCTACGTTACATTTTTAAAAATAGAAAGGGTGTCCCAAAATTCACGCAAGAAGTAATTTTGATAGAAAACACAGGTTTATAATGAAAAATTGTAAATTTTTTATTGGTTCGTAAAAGTATACAGTCTAGGGTTAGGTATGGAATAGCACATCGGGTAAATGGCCTCCACGGCTCTGCTGGCACAGACGCAGTCTTTTGTTGAAATTTCCCATGACCGTTTTTGCGTACATGTGGCTCAATTTCGATGAGGCTCATTTTCATCTTGATGGCTTGGTTCATCGACAAAATTGTCGCATTTGGGGTTCAGAAAATCCGCGGGTGATTGTTGAGAAACAAATGCATCCACCACGTGTCTCTGTTTGGTGCGGGTGTTGGGCTGGAGGCATCATCGGACCATTGTTCTTCAAAAATGCGGCTGCTCGGGCAATAACAGTTAATGGTGCTCGCTATCGTGACATGATAATCCAGTTTACCCGATGTGCTATTCCCTACATAACCCTATCCTGTATACTTTATGAATCAATAAAAAATGTACAATTTTTAATTACAAACCTGTGTTTTCTATCAAAATTACTTCTTGCGTGAATTTTGGGACACCCAGTATTTTAAACAACAACCACCACCACACAGCGGTGTTGATCGCGTGGCCGGCTAGAATGAACACGGATCCGTGTGGGCTCTCTTCGGGGCGAGGAGACACTGACCTCACATTTGGGGGGGGCTCCTTTCTCTCCCACAGCATGTACTGCATCCCCTGCGAAGGGCCGTGCCCCAAAATCTGTGAGGAAGACAAGGGGACGAAGACCATCGACTCGGTGACCTCGGCTCAGATGCTCCAAGGCTGCACCATCTTCAAGGGCAACCTGCTCATTAACATCCGCAGGGGCAGTAAGTATACCTCCCTCCCTTCCCCTCCCTTCCCCCCTGCCCCCTCCTCCCCCTGCATCCTGCAGGATCTCTTGGTTTTCTTGGGTTGGTGCCTTTTCTACCTGTCTCCGACTCACAACTAAAATACAGGCCTAGAAAAACAGCGCGGCGCCCAGCCGGCTGGCTCAGTGGTTGAGCATGGACCCATGAACCAGCAGGTCGCGGTTCCATTCACCATCAGGGCGCATGCCCTGTTGTGCACTCCATCCCCACTAGGGGGCGTGCGGGAGGCAGCCGGTCCATGATTCTCTCTCATCATGGATGTTTCTCTCTCTCTCCCTCTTCCTTCCTGTCTGAAATCAATAAAGATATTTGTTTTGTTTTGTTTTTTAAGAAAAACAAAACAAAACAAAAGCTGCTCTCCAGACGCCGTGGCCTTAGCTAATTGGGTGGCATTTTTTATTTTACTTTCTTTTTCTCCGCCTGGGAGCTACCATGTCCAGCTCCTACAAACACACCTTCCACTGCCCCGGGGGTGGGGGGGGTCCTGTTCTGGGAAAGGGGGTTGTTTTGGACAAGGGAGGGGGGCTCCCTCACCAGCAGCCTGAGCATCTCAGAGTCACCCCCAGAGCAGGCCCTGCCACGGCGTCGCTCGCGTGTGAGTGGGAACCCGGGTGCTCCCCGCTTGCGCTGAGCGAGAGCTGGGTGACGCGGCGCCCCCTTCCCGCAGATAACATCGCCTCGGAACTGGAGAACTTCATGGGGCTCATCGAGGTGGTCACGGGCTACATCAAGATCCGCCACTCCCACGCGCTGGTCTCCCTGTCCTTCTTCAAGAGCCTCCGCCAGATCCTCGGCGAGGACCAGCTGGAGGGGTGAGTGCTGCGCGAGCGAATGCGCGGCCCAGGGTCGGCTGTGCGCTTGGAGGGTTCTGCGTTCCCGTGTAGCTCAACGGTTAGAGCGTCAGCCTATGAACCAGGAGGTCACGGTTCGATTCCCGGTCAGGGCACATGCCCAGGTTGCACTGTGGCTCAATCCCCAGTAGGGGGCATGCAGGAGGCAGCCAGTCCGTGATTCTCTCTCATCGTTGATGTTTTCTCTCTCCCTCTCCCTTCCTGTCTGAAATCAATAAAAAAAAATTTTTTTTTTAATATAGTCTTTGGATGTAAAGGCAGTGAGCCTTGAAACAATGAGGAAATCGCACTTACTGAGTAACTGACTGGATAGCCACTTCCTCCAGGAAACAATGAAAAAAAACACCTGTGTGCGTGCATGTGTGTGTGCATGGGCATGTGTGCGTGCATGTGTGCGTGTGCGCGTGCACACGTGTGTTAAAGATGTGCAGGCAAGTCTCTGCCTTTACTGTCTCTGAATTCTCCTCTCGTGGGAGGGGTTGGGGGGAAGCCAGGCCCCACGCCCGGGCTGAGAAACGAGCAGTATTGCCAGGCAGCTTAAGAGAGGCCGATGATGAGGTGGCAGGGGTTTCGGCGTTTTTCTTCCCCTTACGCCGGCGCCGTATGCCTGGGTTTTGTGGCTCCTGGGATCCGGTCCCCCACCTTCTCAGTGCTGTAAACAGCCTTTGTGTGCGCGGCGAACAGATCACCTTGCTTCTCGGAGAGGGTCACCCCACACACAGCCTTCCCGCGTGCCGGTTCCAGATGCTTTTTAAATTTATTTTTACTGATTTCAGACAGGAAGGGAAAGGGGGGAGGAGGGAGAGAGAGACAGAGAGAGAGAGAGAGAGAGAGAGATCAATGATGAGAGAGATGTATCGACTGGTTGCCTCCACACCCGCCCAGAACCCGGGCTGGGGGTGGAACCTGTACCCCAGGTATGTCCCCGTGACTGGGAACGGGGCCTGAGACCCTTCGGTCTGCGCGCCGACACCCTAACCACATAGCAATCCCGGCCAGGGCTCCGTATCGACGTGAATACGCAGCCCTAAAATCCCATGATCCCCATTGTTAACGGTAACTGTTTGCATAGACCACCGACGGCTCCGTTTCTCACGGCCGAGGCCGTGCCCTCCGGAGCCACGCGGCCAAGGGGAGGTGTGGGGCCGGGGCGGCCGGGGGCTCACGCCGGCCGCTGTGTTGGCAGGAATTACTCCTTCTACGTCCTGGACAACCAGAACCTGCAGCAGCTGTGGGACTGGGACCACCACAACCTGACCATCAAGTCCGGGAAGATGTACTTCGCCTTCAACCCCAAGCTGTGCGTGTCCGAGATCTACCGCATGGAGGAGATGACCGGGGCCAAGGGGCGCCAGGGCAAAGGCGACATCAACACCAGGAACAACGGGGAGCGGGCCTCCTGTGAGTGGGTGCCTGTGTGCGCACGTGTGTGTGCGTGTGCATCTGTGCTTGTGTGTGCACATGTGTGTGCATGTGTGCACAGGATGCACACATGTGTACGTGTGTTGACGATATGCAGATGAATCTCTGCCTTTACTGTCTCTTCATTCTCCTCTAATACAAACCCTGTGGGCCTCGCTGGGTAATGAAGGGATCCTTCTTCCGATCGAGTGTGTGTGTCCCTCCTCATCCCACAGTGGGGGGAGGGTGGGGGGACACGGGGCCTCCTTCAGGAGCCCTTGGGAGCTCCGTGGGGTGAAATCCATATTTGGGTTATTTCTTAGTAGAAATAAGAGAGCCACTGAGGCGTCCAGAGAGGAGCTGTGTGTGTGTGTGTGTGTGGCAGAGGTGGGAGGAGGGGGGGTCCATGCTGCCTCCTCGGGCCCTCCCCCGCTGTCACATGACATCCGTCGCTGCCTGTGACCGCAGTCAGGGAGCAGCAGCCTGAGAGACGAGGGAAGCGGCGCGGGGCAGGGGACCCCGCAGGCACGGGGAGGAGGAGGTGGTGGGTGCCCGCGCCTCACGGGTGTGCTCCGCGCCCCAGGTGAGAGCGACATGCTGCACTTCACCTCCACCAACACCTGGAAGAACCGCATCATCGTCACGTGGCACCGGTACCGGCCCCCAGACTACAGGGACCTCATCAGCTTCACCGTCTACTACAAGGAAGCGTGAGTCCTGCCGGCCTCCCGTCCTGGGGGCGGGGGTCCCTGCTTCCTCCGCTGCCACGTGACATCCCTCGCTGTCAGTGGCAGCCACACGTGGGAAGGCACTGGCTTCAGGGGGTGGAGGCGTTTGAATAAAATAAATGCAAAGGAACCCGGCCCGCGTGGCCCAGGGTTTGAGCATCAAGTTAGGAACCAGGAGGTCATAGTTCCATTCCCGGTCAGGGCACATGCCCGGGTTGCAGGCTCCATCCCCAGTAGGGGGCGTGCAGGAGGCAGCCGATCCGTGATTCCCTCTCATCATGGACGTTTCTCTCTTTCTCCCTCTCCCTTCCTCTCTGAAATCAATACCAATGTATTTTTTTTAAAAAGAAAGGGGTTTTAAATAATAATAATAAAATAAGATAAGTAGGTAGATAAACATAAAATAAAAATAGAGCAGGGAGGGTTTCTGAGAGGCTGGGTTGGTGGGGAGCCCAGGGCGGCCCTGAGCCTCCCGCTCGCCCGTCCCCCAGGCCCTACAAGAACGTCACCGAGTACGACGGCCAGGATGCCTGCGGCTCCAACAGCTGGAACATGGTGGACGTGGACCTGCCGGCCAACAAGGACATGGAGCCCGGCATCCTGCTGCACGGCCTGAAGCCCTGGACGCAGTACGCCATCTACGTGAAGGCCGTGACGCTGACCATGGTGGACAACGACCACATCCGCGGGGCCAAGAGCGACATCCTCTACCTCCGCACCAACGCCTCAGGTACCGCGTGGCCGCCGCCTCGGTCCTCCCCAGGCGCTCTCTCCTCTCCCTCCCTCCCTCCCTCTCTCTCTCCCTCTCTTCTTCACTCTCTTCCTCCCTCCCTCACTCCCTCTTTTCTTCCCTCCCTCTCTCTCTCTCCCTCTCCCTCCCTCTCTTCCACTCCCTCCCTCCCTCCCTTCCTCCCTCCCTCTCTCTTCCACTCCCTCTTTTCTTCCCTCCTTCTCTCCTTTTCATTCCCTCTCCCTCCCTCCCCTCCCTCTCCCTCTCTCTCCTCCTCTCTCCCTCCTTCCAGTCCCTTTTATGTCCCCTTTTCATCTGGGTTCTTGCCGTGTGAACCAGTGATTCCAAAATCTCAGATGAGACGCGTTCTGCTCGTGTTCGCCGCCTGCAACACGTGTGCAGACTCCACGTGTGGACCTGCTGGGGGCTCCCGGGCATCCTCCCGCCCCGGGTCCCCCAGCACCTTGTCCGGCCGCCACTCAGCCACGTGTGGTCTCCCCGAGGTGACCGGTCATGGATGCCCAGAGGGAGATGCCAGCACTGGCCTGCGTTCTCGGCCCTCGCTGAGCCTGTCCGCGCGGGGCCCTCCTCTCATGGCCGGACATGGTTTGCATAGAGTGTGAGGGCCTGGATCTCGGGTCCCTTCTGGCTCCCGAAACGCCTCTGTTCTCCCTCCAGTGCCTTCCATCCCCCTGGATGTCATCTCAGCCTCCAACTCGTCCTCCCAGCTGATCGTCAAGTGGAACCCGCCCTCCCTGCCCAACGGCAACCTGAGCTACTACATCGTGCGCTGGCAGCAGCAGCCGCAGGACGCCTACCTGTACCAGCACAACTACTGCTCCAAAGGCACGCGGCTGCGGCGGGAGGCGAAGGGAGGGGGCGCCCCAGGAGCCTGTGTCCCAGCCCCCAGGGGACACGGGTCAGGTCAGGGGGCCGTGACCACCCAGCGGGGTGACCTGGCCCTCCGGCGCCTCTCTCCCCCAAGCAGACAAGCTCCCCGTCCGCAAGTACACGGACGGCACCTTCGACATCGAGGAGGTGACGGAGAACCCCAAGACCGAGTCGTGCAACACCCCCAAGGGGCCCTGCTGCGCGTGTCCCAAAACCGAGGCCGAGAAGCAGGCAGAGAAGGAGGAGGCCGAGTACCGCAAAGTCTTCGAGAACTTCCTGCACAACTCCATCTTTGTGCCCAGGTGCCGTCCGAGCAGAGAGTCGGTCCCGGCCGCCAGGGGGGGCTCCCCGGGCGGTCCCGTCGCCTACCCTCCCCCCTGGTAGTGGGTGGATCCGTGACTTCAGGGTGGCACCAAGTCGCCATCAAGGAGGGACAAGCACCCGGCGGCCGGCGTGGCTCAGTGGTTGCGCCTTGACCTCTGAACCAGGAGGTCACGGTTCGATTCCCGGTCAAGGGCACATGCCCGGGTTGCAGGCTCGATCCCCAACAGGGGGCGTACAGAAGGCAGCTGATCCATGATTCTCTCTCATCATGGTTGTTCCTCTCTCTCTCTCTCTCTCCCTCTGCCATCCTCTCAGATCAATACAAATATATATTTAAAAAAATAAAAATGAAAAAATAGGAAGGAAATCCCTGTACTATTGGTTGGTTCTTAGCCAAGAGGGCTGCACTGCTCCTTTCATTCCCGGGTGACAAGTTTGCTTTTCTCTCTGCGACTCCAACTCGAGGCAGAGACAAGACAAAAGCGGTGGAGGCCCCTGCGAGCCTAAGGAGGCCCCTGCGAGCCTGGTGTGTGTGTGTGTCTCTCCTTTGCAGGCCCGACAGGAAGCGCAGGGACGTGGGGCAGATCTCCAACACCACCCTTTCCGGCCGGAGCAGGAACAGCACGGTGACGGACCCCTTCAACAGCACGGACTCGGACGACAGGGAGACGGACTACCCTTTCTTCGAGAGCAGGGTGGACAAGAAGGAGAGGACCGTCATCTCCAACCTGAAGCCCTTCACCCTCTACCGCATCGACATCCACAGCTGCAACCACGAGGCCGAGAAGCTGGGCTGCAGCGCCTCCAACTTCGTCTTTGCGCGAACCATGCCTGCAGGTAGGGCTCGATCCAGCTGCACCCTCCCCCAGACTCCCTGCTTGTTACAGAACGGGGGCTGCCGAGCCGGCGTGGCTCCGTGGTTGAGCGTCAACCTAGGAACCAGAAGGTCAGGGTTCGATTCCCGGTCAGGGCAGGTGCCCGGGTTGCGGGATTGATCCCCAGTAGGGGGCGAGCAGGAGGCAGCCGATCAGTGATTCTCGTCACTGAGGTTTCCGTTTCACTTTCCCTTCCTCTCTAAAATAAATAAAAATATATTTATAGAAATAAAAAGTAAATAAAAAAGAGTGAGTGCTCATCTGGGGGCGGCCTGGTAGACCCCTCCTGGTGACATCACTCCCATCCCCAGAATCTCCGCACAAAGTACAAAAGAGCATGGAGCTCACTCAAGGTCACCGCTGCTCCCCCGGCTGGGTTCAGGGCGCGCATTTCCATGGCCTTTCCCCATCTGTGCCAGGTCCCTCCTGAGTCCTCACAGCTTCAGCGAAGTGCCAGGTCGCTGCCTTGACTCCGAGTGACCTTCACTCCCCAAGGTCATCCCTGGAGCCGCCCTTGGTCCTCCTTGTTGGGTCTTCTCCATCCCCTTGTAGGTCAGAAGCTGCCTGTCGCTCAGACAGGCGCCCAGCCATCTGTAAGGATGGATGCAGGCCTAGCCGGTTTGGCTCAGTGGACATTGTGTCAGCCTGCAGACTGAAGGGTCCCGGGTTCGATCCCCAGTAGGGGGGCGTGCAGGAGGCAGCCGATCCATGAGTCTTTCTCTCATGGATGTTTCTCTCTCTCTCTCTTCCTCTCTGAAATCAATAGAAATAAAAAATTTTTAAAAAAATTAAAAGGATGGGTGCGGTGCCCGGTTCCCTGTCCCGGAGGCGGCAGGGGGTGGCCGAGGCTGGCATCACGTGACTCACAGGCCATCAGGTGCCTCCGCCTCCCAGACCGGTGCTGGGTGCGGGCGTCCAGCTCACGGGGACTGTGTGGTCGCCGCCCTCAGTCCTGGGTTGGAGGAGGGCGTGCGTGGGTGAGCCCGACGTTGGCATCCCTCCCGGGGGGACCGAATCCCACTTCGTTGCTTGTGTCTAATGGTTACACAGACGGAGCGGATGACATTCCCGGGCCGATAACCTGGGAGGTGAAGCCTGACAACACCATCTTCTTAAAGTGGCCCGAACCGGAGAATCCCAACGGACTGATTCTCATGTACGAGATAAAGTACGGATCGCAGGTCGAGGTAAGACGGGGCCGGGGACCGTGTCCGCGTCTGTCTCCTTCCCAGGAGGCCAGGGGTTCCAGTACGGCACAGACCCTTCCCGCTTAGCTTGACTTTAAATAATAAAATAAAGGCTGAGCCCGGCCGGCGTGGCTCAGTGGTTGAGCGTCGACCTGTGAACCAGGAGGTCCCGGTTCGATTCCCGGTCAGGGCACGTGCCTGGGTTGTGGGCCCCATCCCCAGTGTGGGGCGTGCAGGAGGCAGCCGATCCATGATTCTCTCTCATCATTAATGTTTCTCTCTCTCTCTCTTCCCCTCTCCCTTCCTCTCTGAAATCAATAGAAATATATATTTTTTTAAAAAACAAAAAACTTGGGTGCCTTTTAAGCAGTGGTTCTCAACCTTCTGGCCCTTTAAATACAGTTCCCCATGTTGTGACCCCCAACCATAAAATTATTTTCATTTGCTACTTCACCACTGTCATGTTGCTCCTGTGATGAATCGTCATGTAAATATCTGATAGGCAGGATGGTCTTAGGCGACCCCTGGGAAAGGGTCGTTCGACCGCCAAAAGGGGTCGCGACCCACAGGTTGAGAACCGCTGCTTTGAAAGCTTGCTTTCTTCCCTTTCTTCCCTTCTATTGCAAGTCAGGATCGCGAGCAGGTGGGAGGGAGAGGCTGGGCCGTGCGAGCCGCCCACCCGTTGTTTCTCGCGTGTCTGTGGGAGGTCGACACGGATCTGTCCCCCTCCCCCCAGGACCAGCGGGAGTGCGTGTCGCGGCAGGACTACCGGAAGCACGGCGGGGCCAAGCTGCAGAAGCTCAGCCCGGGGAACTACACGGCCCGTGTCCAGGCCACCTCTCTGTCGGGGAACGGGTCCTGGACAGAGCCCGTGTTCTTCTACGTCCAGGACAAAGGTGAGGCCGGGGGAGGGAGCCGCTGGGAGGCGGGAGAGACGCCGGCCGGGACTGGGGAGGCCGGGGTCGTGCTGGCCCTTCGCGTCTCTGTCCTGGGAGTGCTGGTGACAGGGCCGAGCCGGGGCTGCAGGGAGCTCAGGGCTCTCGGACTCCTAACTGGACTGTGATGTCCGGGGAGAATTCAGAGCTACTTGGGCCAGGGGTGCCATGCTGCTATTCTGTGTGTGTGTGTGTGTGTGTGTGTGTGTGTGTGTGTGTGTTTATATTTTAACTGATTTCAGAGAGGGAAAGAGAGAGAGAAACATCAGTGATGAGAGAGAATCATGGATCAGCTGCCTCCTGCACGCCCCCTACTGGGGATGGAGCCTGCAACCCAGGCACGTGCCCTGACCGGGACTCGAACTGTGACCTCCTGGTTCGGTTCATAAGTCAACACTCAACCACTGAGCCACACCGGCCGGGCTATGTGTGTGCGTGTGTTTTAATTGTCTGTGGCGCTGTCTTCAGACAGATGAGAGGGCCAGTACGGCTCGAGCACTGGATAAGTGAGAATCTCTCTGCATTTTATGTCAGCAAATGCATGCATTTCCCTTTACAGTCGTTAAGCTGCAGACAAAGGCTGTTTTGCTGGAGCCCATCATGTGAACTATGATTGCAGAGTACCCTGTACTTTAAAAAGAAAAACGGGCCCCAGCGGGCGTGGCTCAGTGGTTGAGCGTTGACCTTTGACCCAGGAGGTCACAGTTCCATTCCTGATCAGGGCACATGCCCAGGCTGTGGGCTCCATCCCCAGTAGGGGGGCGTGCGGGAGGCAGCCGATCCTCCACTCTCTCTCATCATTGATGTTTCTCTCTGCCTTTCCCTCTCTCTCTCTAAAAATCAATGGAAAAATATCCTCGGATGAGGATGAACAAAAAAAATGAATGAGTGAGTGAATGAATGAATGAAATGAAGTGAAACGAATAGCCTGTTCACCTCGTGACCTTTGACCCTTGCCCCTTGCGCTCCCGCAGCGGCGTTTGACAGCCACGCCCACCTGGTCATCGCGCTGCCCATCGCCATCGTGCTGACCGTCTTGGGGCTGGCCCTCACGCTGTACATCATCCACCGGAAGCGGTGAGTGGCGCGGGGAGAAGACGCCCGGGTGGGTGTCGGGTGCTCGGGGCCGACGGGGTGTGAGTTCAGGTCAACTTTTGGAGGGAACAGTTTGGGGCTCGGAAAAGCTGGTTTTCCAATCCGATGTGCTTCCTGGGAACAGAGAATGTTTTATTTGTTTGTTTGTTTGTTTATTTTTGGTGAATCTTCATTCGAGGATATTTTTCCATCGATTCTTAGGGACAGTGGATGGGGGTGGGGGGAGAGAGAGAGGAACATTGATGTGAGAGAGACACGTTCATGGGTTGCCTCCTGCACATGCCCCGACCCGGGCCAGGATCAGGTTTGCAACCCAGGTACGTGCCTTCGACCAGGAATTGAACTCAGACCCCTCGGTTGGGGGGCCGGCGCTCTGTCCACTGAGCCAGACCGGCCAGGGTGAGAATGTTTTCTTATGATTCAACAGCGACACCATTTTTCTGATGGTGACGTCGTCCCCTCACTGGCCACTCAATCACACAGACACTGCTGCCCTGCTAAGCTTCCCCATGCCTGATCTGTTAGCCCTGTCGACCCAGTAACCCTTTCTGTTCATTTCCAATGAAGTTCAGAGATGAATGTTTCTTTCAAAACTCTAGTCTGGCCTGGCTGGCATGGCTCAGAGTTTGCGCATCGACCTATGAACCAGGAGGTCATGGTTTGAGTCCGGGTCAGGGCACGTGCCCGCATTGTGGGCTCGATCCCCAGTGTGGGGCGTGCAGGAGGCAGCCGATCCATGATTCTCTCTCATCATCGATGTTTCTATGTCTCTCTCCCTCTCCCTTCCTCTTTGAAATTAATAAAAAATATATCTTAAAAATTAATCAATAAAGGCTCTAATCTGCCCTAGCCGGTTTGGCTCAGTGGGTAGAGCATCAGCTCAGGGACTGAAGGATCCCGGGTTCGATTCCTGTCAAGGGCACGTACCTGAGTTGCAGGCTCGATCCCCACCCCAGAAGGCAACCAATCCATGTGTCTCTCTCACATCGATGTTTCTCTCTCTCCGTCCCTCCCCCTCCCTTCCACTCCCTCAAGAAAAACAAAATCAATGGAAAAATCCTCGCGTGAGGATTAACAAAATAAATAAATAAATAAGGCTCTCACCCGAGGGCCCCAAGCTCCGCTCACTCTTTCTCCGGGAGCCGAATGAAACAGAATGAATAAAATGGCGACAGGAGAGATGCGAGCCTCTACAGAAACGCGTGGGGGTGGGTGGGGTTTTCTCTTGGCCTAACGTGTCCCCCTTTTGGCTGGCGCAGTAATCGGATGGGCAATGGAGTGCTGTACGCCTCTGTGAACCCGGAGTATTTCAGCGCGGCCGACGGTAAGCTCAGCTCCCTGCGCGGGGGCGCCGGTCCGACCGCTTGTGGGAGGGTGGCTCACCTAGGGGAGGGAGGGGTCTGCATGATTTGGAGGTACTCCGTCTTCGGTAACACTTCTTTATATAAAAAAAAAAAAATCAAAGTTCTTAGCAGTTTGCTGAGTATCTCAAAAATCCCGCACTGCCCAGCCGGTGTGGCTCAGTGGTTGCGCGTCAGCCCGTGAAACCTTCACATTCTTTCTTGCGCTTTGTCTTTGAAATCCAGGGTGAATCTTAGACTCACAGCATGTCTCCAGGTGGACTGCTTTCTGGGTCTTATTTCTCATTATTTTTTTAAGCATATCTTTATTGTGGAAAGTATGAATGATGTTCCCTTTGGTTTTTTGGGTGTTTTTTTTTTTTCCCATTGACCCCCCGCCCAACCACCTCCATTCCGCACCCGGAGCTCTTCTTATGTGCTGTCAGTGTCCTCGAATTTTCTGGGGCTCCTTGAGGATTTGAAATGCCAGAATTTGAGGGCATGGTTGCCTCCTGGAATCCACAGCACCTGGGACATTGCGAGACAAGCCCAGTCGCTGCCCCCCATGTCCTCCTAGGCTGGCTTCGGGAAGCGGCATGGCGCATTCTTCCCCCCAGAGGTTCCCCCCCAAATCACGTGCTGCCCTGGTGCCCGTGGCTACACCCCCTTCAGCTCCCTTTTCTCCCTCCGCAGTGTACGTGCCCGACGAGTGGGAGGTGGCCCGGGAGAAGATCACCATGAACCGGGAGCTGGGCCAGGGCTCCTTCGGCATGGTGTACGAGGGCGTGGCCAAGGGCGTGGTCAAGGACGAGCCGGAAACCCGGGTGGCCATCAAGACCGTCAACGAGTCGGCCAGCATGCGGGAGCGGATCGAGTTCCTCAACGAGGCTTCGGTGATGAAGGAGTTCAACTGTCACCACGTGGTAAGAGCCGGCGAATCCCGGCACGGGAGGACCACGGCAAGAGAGGCCACGGCTGTGGGTTTGGCGACTCGCCCCCCTCCTGTGTCCAGAGCCCTCCCCGCCCTCACCGCCTCACGGCTGCCCCCAGACACCTGTGCACACTTACGCTCTGGGTGTGCACGGCTGTGGCTGTGAATGATGTAAATACCCAGGTGGCCCTTGGCAGGAGAAAGGTTCCCCACCCCTGACACGTGGAGGGTTGGCCCGTGCATCCGGGCGGTGGAGGCGCACCCACCCCACATGGGTGCTCCTCTGAGTCCTCCTCTCTGTCTCCCTCCCTCCCTCGCTCCCAGGTGCGTTTGCTGGGTGTGGTGTCCCAGGGCCAGCCGACCCTGGTCATCATGGAGCTCATGCCCCGCGGAGACCTCAAGAGTTACCTCAGGTCTCTGAGACCGGAAATCGAGGTGGGTTTTGGTTTTGTTTGTTTGTTTGTTTTTAACATATATGGGTTTTTGTTGTTTAACCCTCACCCATGCATATTTTATTCCATTGATTTGTAGAGAGAGTGAAGGGGGAGGGAGGGACAGAGAGAAACACCAGTTGGTTGCCTCCCCATGCCCCCAACCAGGGCTGGGAGCCGGCAACCTAGGTATGTGCCCTTGACGGGAATCGAACCCAGGACCCTTTCGTCTGCAGTGTGACGCTCTATCCACTGAGCCAAACCGGCTGGGGTGGGGTTTGGGTTTTGATTGACGTCACATGTGATACGTTCTCCTTTCCATGTCTTTGAATCTGTCTACATTGAACGCTTGGTCGTAGATCCTTTCTGGGGCCAGTTCCCTCCCGCACTGACACCTCCCCCTGACTCCACCCAGAGACCCACGTCAGCACTGAGCCCTCCCTGAAGCCTGGCCTGTCCCAACTTCGTGCACCCGCCCCCTCCCCCCAACCCCCCGCCTCAGCCTCCCCCCTACACACACACACACACACACACACACACACACACACGCCCCCTCCCTGCCCTGACAGCAGTCTGTGCCCTTGAGACCAGGAAGCTGAACTTGTCAAACCCTGTGCCTGAAGTTCAGGCTCCGTCCTATGCTTTGGGATGATAACCTTGCAGGATTTTAGCGCCATCCGAAAAAGAAAACATCAACCTCTGTTTTGAGCTTCACATCCTTTTTATAAAAAAAATACATTTTTTGACTTTTTTAGAGAGAGAGAGATAGAAACATCATCAATTGGCTGCTGTTGGTAAATGTTTCCCAAAATCATGCTTAATCGGAAAAGACATTTTAAGCTTTTTCCTATTTGGCTTTCCGAAGCAATGGCTGGCACCCAAGGTTATCTTAGCCAAAATTTGGTTATCATAAGATGTTCTCCGGTAATTTTTAAATAAAACATTAAGTAATCTCATTGCGGGAGAGCTTACAGCCCTGCCCTCTCCTGCCACCTTTGAATCTCTCCGCACCAGAGGCGGATTCGGCAGCGGGGTTTCATTTCTTATTACAGGTTTTAGATTCCAGATACAAATTAAGATTTTAATTTGGACAAGAAACCACATTGAGGTGACCATGGCACTCTTTTTTTTTTTTTTCAGCCTGATTTAAGAGGGTACCTTTTAATATTCCAATTTCTTTATAATTTGGCTTTTTTGCACAGGTGATTCTCTTAACGGAGAACTAAACATTTCAGGGTTAGGACAGGGAGGGGGCCATGAAGGCCATTTCTTCCAATTTTTTTTCTCTTTCTGCTCCTCTTTAGGAGTGGAGGGTGCAAGGGGAGGCGATTTATCCTTCTTGGCCTCTCCTAAAGGCTCTAGCAAATAAAATACTGTGTTCCACAAGGGGAAACAATTTGGAGGCAAGTTTTTTTCCCTGCTGCTGGCCTTTTTTTTTTTTCTTTCAAGTTCTAACTTTTTGGCAAACATCCTAGATCTCATGTACCTTTTTCAACAAAACAAGGGTTATGTTCTATAATAACATGCAAAGACTATAAGAGATTACCTTCTAGCCAGGACTGGTTTGGCTCGGTGGATAGAGCGTCGGCCTGCGGACTGAAGGGTCCCGGGTTCGATTCCGGTCAAGGGCATGTACCTGGGTTGCGGGCACATCCCCGGTGGGAGGTGTGCAGGAGGCAGCTGGTGGATGTTCCTCTCTCATGGATGTTTCTAACTCTCTGTCCCTCTCCCTTCCTCTCTGGTAAAAAAAAAAAAAAAATCAATAAAAATACATTTTTTTTTAAAAAAAAGAGATTACCTTCTAAAATTTTAACTCCTTAAGCATGCAAATCAAAAGTCTGTAATAAAGTTCCTTACTTTTTAAAAGCCGAACCCTACCCCTTTAGCCTGGTTAAGAAAAGGTCCCCACCCCGCCTACAGATCCGGACTTCTGTAGCCGATTGTGGGCGTTTGTGTGGGGTGAGATAACCCCCCACCTTTACGGTGCCTACCGTCCGGGTGAATTCTTTGTTCCTCACTTTGCCGGTGAAACTTCGTTTTTTTTCCCCCCCGCTCTCGCGAAACCTTCACTTCCAGAGTTCCCGTCGGTCGCCGGAAGTCGTAAATGTTTCCCTCCACGTCCCGCGTGGCTCAGGGTTCAGGATCTGGAAGAGGAGCCGCACACAAATGAAAGAGAAAAGACACGAGATAATTTGGAAATATTTGGGGAACCGGCAGGTAAGTCCAACTCAGGAGGAAGCCTTTTCTCTTGTCTTTTCTCTTTCATTTGTGTGCAGCTCCTCTTGCAGATACTAAACCCTGAACCGCGTGGGAGGTGGAGGGAAACGTTTGCGACAGGCTGACTCCTGATTGGCTGCCCTCCTGCACGCCCCCCTACTGGGAGAGCCCGCAACCAGGGCATGTGCCCTGATCGGGGCTCGAACCGGTGACCTCATTGTTCCTGGGTCGATGCTCAACCACTGAGCCACACCAGCCGGGCGTGAGCTTTAAATTCTAAATGGGCTGAAGTCTGTGCCGTTCTCATAAGTCACCCTGGTGCACCCCCCCTCCTGTTGTGCGAACCCACGAGCTCACTTGTTAACACACGGAGGCGTGACTTTTTTCTTTTTTTAAATATATTTTATTGATTTTTTTTTTACAGAGAGGAAGGGAGAGGGATAGAGAGCTAGAAACATCGATGAGAGAGAAACATCGATCAGCCGCCTCCTGCACATCTCCTACTGGGGATGTTGCCCGCACCCAAGGTACATGCCCTTGACCGGAATCGAACCTGGGACCCTTCAGTCCGCAGGCCGACGCTCTATCCACTGAGCCACACCGGTCAGGGCGAGGTGTGACTTGTAAGTGAGTGATTCTGAGAACAGACCGGTAGATGAATACTTAGAAGCAACAGCCGGAACATCTGTCCGTCCTTTGGCGACCTCAGTGGGACCGAGTGCTCACTGCGACCCTGACTTCGCGACGTGCCCAAGAGCTCTGATGGGACTGCTGGTGTTCCCAAAACACTCCCCGTGCCCCCCCCTCCCCCACCCCTCCCTGTCGGAGTCTCTGTCTCCCCGTCTCTCTTGGTGCTGAATCTTTTGTTTTCTTTGAATGCGCAGTTTAATCATCTTCCAGGTAGCAGTTCCTTCATTTCAGTTCTGAGTATCTGTGCCCATGTGGCCTCTTCAGTCACAGCAGATAGAGGAAGCCACGTGGGCACAGACGCTCAGAACTGAAATGAAGTTCTGTGCATCCTTCGGCTGGGCCGAATGCGCTTGGTGGTTCTGGGAGGGCCACGAGTGTGGGCAGAGGCCACTGGCGCCCACCCCCTGCTCCACCCGAAATAGCAAAGGCCAGTCCCCACTTGTGCCTGTGGGTGTTTCTCTCTGCAGCCCTGCGTGATGTGGTCGGCTGGCCGGCAGCGCGCGACTTGATCGCGAAGCAGATGCTGTGGTCTCCGCAATAACACAGTCCTTCTTTTCCTTTTTATTTTTTTTAAAAAAAGTATTTTTATTGATTTCAGAGAAGAAGGGGGAAGGAGAGGGAGAGATAGAAACATCAATGATCAGAGAGACTCATGGATCGGCTGCCTCTTGCACGTCCCCTACTGGGGATGGGCCCCGAAACCCGGGCCTGTGCCCTGACTGGGAATCGAACCGTGACCTCCTGGTTCATTGGTTGACGCTCAACCACTGAGCCACGCCGGCCGGGCGAACACGTTCCTTCTGAACAAGGCCCCATTCCTGAGCGGAATACCCCGTGCGGCTCAGACTGAGCGAAGATGGGTTTGCAAACCTCGAAAAACGCCTAGATTCTCACGTGAATTGTTGGTTTTTTTGCGTCTCCAACAGAATCACCCCGTCCTCTCACCGCCGACCCTCAGCAAGATGATCCAGATGGCCGGGGAGATCGCGGACGGCATGGCGTACCTCAACGCCAACAAGTTCGTCCACAGAGACCTTGCTGCCCGGAACTGCATGGTGGCTGAAGATTTGACCGTCAAGATCGGAGGTGAGTCCTTGGCTGCCAAGATCTGAGCAGGGCCTCGACGCACGCGTGTTTTAGGGGGCACGTCGGGGTGGGCCGCCCTGTGGGGAGGTTTTCCCGTGCATCTCGTGGGCGCAGAGGCTTGCTCTTGGGAGTAACGTCATCGTCTCCAGGTGACAGCCAATCACAGGCCCGGCCTGGCTGGTTTTGATCCTGACGGCGCAGTGGGCACGCGGTCCAGGTCGTGGGCTGGGCTGGGCTGGGCTGAGGCCAAGGCCCCTCAGGTTGCCTCTCCTGGGATTTGGGGCCTTTCTTGGCAGGACAGTTCTAAGCATCGGTTATGGAAATCATTGAGACAGCGTTCTCGGGCGACGGGGACTTAGGGAATAATAGTTGCCATCCAAAGTGCCAATTTTGCCCGGCCAGTGTGGGTCAGTGGTTGGGCACTGACCTCTGAACCACCAGGTCACGGTTTGATTCCCAGGCCAGGCCACATGCCTGTGTTTTGGGCTCAGTCTCTCTCCCTTCCTCCCCGAAATCAATTAATATATACAAAGTACCAATAATTTCCCTCCAGTTTTCTTTTTTTAAAAAAATTATTTTTTTTAAGACAAAAGATTAAGCACAGAGACGAGCTACAGAAACTCGTGACCGGGAATCGAACCCTGACCTCCTGGTTCAGAGGTCGACACTCAACCACTGAGCCACACCGGCCGGGGCGAATGAACGTTTGCCAAGAGAGAGCAGCCCTTTCTCCTGGGAGGAGCCGGGGAGAGAGAGTCCCTGTCAGGAGGGCTGCGTCACCGAGTGGGAAATCAGTCTGACAAAGAAGCGATCACGTAGGGTTATAAAGCCAGCCTGCCATCAAACGTAATTACGTGACATCTAGAGGCAGGGGAGATGGGAGAAATTTTCGAAAACGAGGTGGCGTATCATGTTGAGCAACATTAGTGAGTAATCGCGTGAGGGGCCTGGTCGGTAGCATCTCTTGGGATTCTCGCTGGGTGCTTTTTTTCATCGTGAATCGGCGCTCAGTATTCCCCCGATTAGACGGTGAAACCGAGTTCCTTCCTGTGGGGCAACGCCGTGCTCCTGCTTTCCATCAAGTTCAAAACCACCTGAGCCCGGCTGGTGTGGCTCAGTGGTTGAGCATCGATCCAGGAACCAGGAGGTCCATTGGTTCCATTCCCAGTCAGGGCATATGCTGAGGTTGTGAGCTCGATCTCCAGTAGGGGGCGTGCAGGAGGCAGCTGATCAGTCATGTTCCTCTCTCATCGATGTTTCCATCTCTCTCTCTGTTCCTTCCTCTCTCTGAAAATCAATAAACACACACACACACACACAAACAAAAACACGTGAGAATGACCTTGAATCTACACAGGACATACTTCCTTTTAAAAAAATATATTTTTATTGATTTCAGAGAAGGAGAGAGAGAAACAACACTGATGAGAGAGAATCACGGATTGGCTGCCTCCTGCACGCCCCCTACTGGGGATGGAGCCTGCAACCCGGGCCTGTGCCCTGACGGGGAATCGAACCTGTGACCTCCTGGCTCATAGGTTGATGCTCAACCACTGAGCCCCCCCCCGGCCGGGCGCTGCCTCTCATTGAAGTGCAATAAGGGGTTAACCTTTCTGAAGAATCAAGGTGAACGTGTATTTAGCAGCAGAGCTTTCCTGGTGTTTGCTTGGCACGTGGCTCATCGCTCGTGCCTTTCGGGTTCTGTCGATGGGATTGGAGGCGGGGCCACCTCGCAGCAGGGATGTCCCGTCCGTGCTTGTCCCCTGAGAGTCACCCTCCTGCCTCCTCCCCGCCCCGCAGACTTCGGCATGACTCGCGACATCTACGAGACCGACTATTACCGGAAGGGCGGGAAGGGGCTGCTGCCCGTGCGCTGGATGTCCCCCGAGTCCCTCAAGGACGGCGTGTTCACCACCCACTCTGATGTCTGGTAGGCGAGACTGTCCCCGGAATTCGCGCCCCACTGGCCTCCACGACCCCCCGCCCCACACCCCCCCCCCTTTGGCTCAGCAGAGAGAGCCAGGGGCGGAGGGTCCCCAGCTGGGAGTTGTCAAGCGGCTTGATTGTCCCCAGTGCACTTGCCTGGGGTCCAAGTTCAAGGGCCCCTGAACCTCCCTGCCCTTCAGTGTCCTGCGCTCTGCACTGACTCAGTGACCAGGTCTGCACTGATCTGCAGGAGACGTGGTGGCAGCCAACGAGGACCGATGTTGCACGCGTGGCGCGGAGCCTGGCTCGCTGGCCGCCCAGCGGGCCGTCCCCAGGGCGAGGGGCGAGGGGGTCGGGGGGGGGGGTGGGGGGGGGAAGATGTTGGGAAGCAGCGGGCACATGGTTCTGTGCACTCGTCAAGGCCTCACGTCTGCCCCTCTCCTCTCTGCAGGTCCTTCGGCGTTGTGCTCTGGGAGATCGCCACGCTGGCCGAGCAGCCCTACCAGGGCCTGTCCAACGAGCAGGTCCTGCGCTTCGTCATGGAGGGCGGCCTTCTGGACAAGCCCGACAACTGCCCCGACATGCTGTACGTGTCCCGGGCCCGCGGCGCTGGGGGGGGGGCAGGGTCCTGCGCGAGGATCTGCACCTCGGTGGCGCCTCCCTCCCGCCCTGCCTTGGCAGGGCGCACTGCGGCTGCTCAGGCTGACGTCTCTGTGAAATGTTTCACGGGTGCCACCCATGCTCACCTTCTCCGCGAGGAGTTGGTTGTTTTTTTTTAATAAGGCAACTCGACATCGGTTACTGTTTCTTTTTAAATATATTTTTATTGATTTCAGAGTGGAAGGGTGAGGGAGCGATAGAAACATCCATGATGAGAGAGAATCATGGATCAGCTGCCTCCTGCACTCCCCCTACTGGGGATGGAGCCCACAACCCGGGCATGTGCCCTGACCGGGAATCGAACCCGGAACCCTTCGGTCCGCAGGCCGACGCTCTATCCACTGAGCCAAACCAGCCAGGGCTGCACGGCGTGCCTTGGCTGTGGTCACCACCTCACGCACGCAGTAGGTACGCGGTGTGCAGGCCGGAGCGGGCAGGGCTGTGGTCCCCCAGCCCCCTGGGCCCGTGTCTGAATGAGACAGCTTATCTCCAGGCAGCAGCTCCGTGTAGTCTCGTCCCTACCCGGGTGCAGGGCTGTGTACGCCCTCCCCCGCCCCCAGCAGCGGGGAGTTCAGTGAAGGACGCTCCGACGCACCAGAGCTGACCGGCTGTAGAACATGTGCTTTTTCTAAAGACGAGTTCCATCGGCTCATAAATCCTCCTAGGATCTGCTGCAGACTTTGCTTGTGGAGAGGGTGTGAACAGGTCTGGAATCCCGCAGCGTCCGACAGACTTCCTTTAGGGATAGCGCTGTGCTGGGCGGGCTGGGACGCTGGGATGGTCTGAAGGAGGCATCAGGCCCTGGCCGCTGTCGCTCAGTGGATAGAGCATCGGTCGGCGGACGGAAGGGTCCCAGGTTCGATTCCGGTCAAGGGCACGTACCTTGGTTGCGGGCTCGATCCCTGGCCCTGGTCAGTGCGGCACCCGGGGCTCACCAGCTGGCCACAACGGCCCATGTTTCGGGCCCACAGGCCAGATGGTCTCTGTTCCGACTCCTCTACTCCCCGTAGGAGCTCGAGAGCAGCCGCAGACACTGTAAACAAATGAGCCTGTTCCTGTTGCCACTAAACTGTATTTATTAGAGCGGGCGGCAGGCCTGGCTCCCACACCCCCCTCCCTCGGGGTCACGTCCGTCTGACCTTCCTGACCCCTTTCTCCCCACGCCTTTCAAGGCAGCCGGCCTGGGAGCTGTCTCTTTGCAGCCTGCGGTCTGTGCCCCACCGCTTCTCTCCCTGGGGCCACAGGGTGGTCTGTTGGTCAAGTGTCACCCCAACAGATGGCAGGAAGCCATTTCGGGGTGCTTTGATCTTCCTAGATGTGAGGAGCTCCAGTTGGCCTTTTTAAAAATAGATATTTTATTGATTTCAGAAAGGAAGGGAGAGGGAGAGAGAGAAACATCAGTGATGAGAGAGAATCATGGATGGGCTGCCTCCTTGCACGCCCCCTACTGGGGATGGAGCCTGCAACCCAGGCCTGTGCCCTGACCGGGAATCGAACCGTGACCTCCTGGTCCATAGGTCGATGCTCAACCATTGAGCCTCACTAGCTGGCCTAAACATGAATTTTTAAAATCTTCCTCTCAACATCTGCACGTGTAGCCTTGCAGACAGGAGTCAACAGTGGACCACGTGCCCGGCTGGTGTGGCTCAGTGGGTGACAGTTGACCTGTGAACCAGGAGGTCACGGTTCGACTTCCGGTCAGGGCACATGCCCCGGTTGCCGGCTCCACCCCCAGTAGAGGGCGTGTAGGAGGCAGCCGATCCATGATTCTCTCTCACCATGGATGTTTCTCTCTCCCTCTCCCTTCCTCTTTGAAATCAATAAAAAAATTTTTTTAAAAAAAGAAAAGAGGGGCCAAAACCGGTTTGGCTCGGTGGATAGAGCGTCGGCCTGCGGACTGAGGGGTCCCAGGTTCGATTCCGGTCAAGGGCATGTACCTGGGTTGCTGGCACATCCCCAGTGGGAGATGTGCAGGAGGCAGCTGATCGATGTTTCTCTCCCGTCGATGTTTCTAACTATCTCTCTCCCTTCCTCTCTGTAAAAATCAATAAAATATATTTAAAAAAAAAAAGAAAAAAAAAAGAAAAGAGGGAAAGCCAGAGGCTCGGAGAGGGCACAGAACCGGGACCTACGTGCCCGTTGTGGCCGCGGAGGTGGGCAGAGCGAGCGGGGGCCCCGGAGCTGCGGCCGGTGGGGCCCATCTCGACCGTCTGCCCCCCCCCCTGCAGGTTCGAGCTCATGCAGGTGTGCTGGCACTTCAACCCCAAGATGAGGCCTTCGTTCCTGGACATCATCGGCAGCATCAAGGACGAGCTGGAGCCCGGCTTCATCGAGGTGTCCTTCTACTACAGCGACGAGAACAAGCCGCCCGACACCGAGGAGCTGGACCTGGATGCCGAACACCTGGAGTGCGTGCCCCTGGACCCCTCGGCCTCCTGCTCCTCCCTGCCGCTGCCCGAGCGCCACTGCCCGCACCACCACCACCACCACGAGGGCCGCGAGCGCTACTGCCGCCACCACCACGAGGGCCGCGAGCGCTACTGCCGCCACCACCACGAGGGCCGCGAGCGCCACTGCCCGCACCACCGCCCCGAGAGCGGCCGCGAGCGCGAGCGCCCCTGCCCGCACCGCCCCGAGAACGGCATTGGCCACCGCGTGCTGGTCTACCACCGGGCCAGCTTCGACGAGAGGCAGGCGTACGCGCACATGAATGGGGGGCGCAAGAACGAGAGGCCCGTGCCTCTGCCGCAGTCCTCCACCTGCTGAGGTGGGACCCGGTCCCGCGGAGCAGGGCCCCGTGTGTGTGCGTGTGCGTGTGCGTGTGCTCGGCGGGCGGGGGGCGGGCCCTCACCATCTGGTCACGGCCTCCTGCGCCCCCGAGGTCTGCAGCACCGCCCTGCTGCCCACAGGCCTCTCTGCCGTACACACACACACACACACACACAGGGGATGTTCCTTTTTTTCAATATGCAAGCAGATTATTGCCCTGCCCAAACCCTTAACTGACACGGGCCTTTAAGAACCTTAATGACACTTACAGCAACAGAACACTAGAGAATCGAGTCTCCTCACTCCTTCTCTGCCTCTCTCTGATCTCTCTCTGATCTCTATCTCTCTCTCTCTCTCTCTGCTTCATAATGGAACGAACATTTGCCACAAGCCCAGCCGATGGAGGAGAGGGCTGGCCGCCCCCGTGGCCCCCTCTGGCTCCCATGCACACCTGCCTGTCCCCGTGGGTCCTTCCCTAACACACGTTGCAACGGCATTTTCCTTTTTAAAAACTGTAACTTCAACCTTTTTAGGGACAGACGGCATTGACCAAGGGCCATCGTTCATCCCAGGCTGTTGCCGTTGTAACGCTGCCAAATTCTGCCAAAACCCGGGACTCCGTCCCTCGCACCTGCCCCCCTCCCCACCCCCATTTCCTGGTGGCGGGCGTGTGCGGTCTCGGGTCACTCCTGTGACAGCCACGCGGGCGGTGCCCTCCATCCCGTCGTCCCCGGGGATTCTTGGCAAGTCTCACGTCCACGCAGGTCAGTTTGCCTTTGACTAGGTTATTCTCTGGGGGAACTGGACAGACGGGGCCGGGCTTCCCTGGGCCACCTCCCCACCCCCACCTCCTAGCCCCAGGGACTCTGCCGCAGACAGGCCCTTTGAGGGAGCAAAGGTGGCTCACATGCTAGTCTCCTGCCCGCCTCGCCAGAGCCAGAGCCCCTCCCGGCCCCCGAGGACGCAGAGGAGCAGGGGTTCCCCGGGACAGAGCCCAGCGGTTCACGCAGGTTTGCGAGCAAAGCAATGCAGACACCCCTCCCACCCCAGCCCCATCTCGGGGAGGGCAGTGCGGGATGCAAGCTGCCCGAGCCTTTGACATGTTCGTTCCCAGGACTCGGCGGGTCCTGCGGTTCCAGGTCAGACTCGAAACATTTGCGTACGCATTTCGTCTTTCACGTCATCACTTTGATAACTTTTTTACGGTTCAGATCCTCATCTATACGTCTGTACAGAAAAAAAAAAAAAGACGGCTGCTATTTTTATTTTGTAGTTTTCAGTTATCTTTGTGGATCTATTCTATGAAAACTTTCAGGTCTCCCTCTTTCCCTCTCTGCTCTCTCTCTCTAAGCTTCTGCTTTCGACTAGATGCATCTCTTCCTCTCTCCCCAGGAATGGGCTCTCGTAGATCGGCGTTTGCCATGAACTGCCTGTGATGCCTTTTCATAACTCTGCCCCCCCCGCTCTCTGCTTCCCCCGCCCTGGCCCCCTGCTAGATCTGTTACAACCTGTAGGCTCTGTGGGCACCAGTCTGGCTGGCGAGGGAGGCGGGTGGAAAGGGGGTCCCTTCCCCCGCCCGCCCGCCCTCGCCCGGCATTGGAGTCTGTTACTGTGCCAACCGTAGACAACCTCAGGTCCAAACACAAAGGTCAAGTACTTCCCACACCTGTTCAGTGTTCCTCGTCGTCGCCGTGGGAAGGAGCCCCCCTCCCCCCCTTCTCTTTCCCTGGCCCCTTCCTTTTGGATGTGACACACTTTTTGTAATTTTTATGTTTTAATTCTCGGGTACAACAGCAGTTTGAACTGCAGATACTAGTCATTTGAATTACATTTCTTTTTTTTTTTTTTTTTTTTTTAGTGGATATTTAATCCTTCCATCCTACGAAAAACAGCTGCTAAATCTAAGGGTGCCGTGGAGTGTGGTCAGTGGCGTGCCGCCGCCGCCACCCTCCAGACCGACCTACCTGTCTGTCCTGAGAACCAGGAAACCCCCAGGGACCCCCCCCTCCGCACGGGGCGCCAGGGGCTGCTGGGAGAGGGCCAGGCTGGGGCAGCGCCCCCAGTGACCCAGGAGCCCCATGCTCACCCCAGGGGACCAGGGCCCTGACACGCTTGCCCTGGGCCGGGAAACAAGTCCTCAGGGCCCCGGCGTCTTTTGTTTCGGTTTTTTGTTTTTTGTTTTGTTTTGTTGGTTTTTTTAGCGCCTCTCACCAGAGCGATTGACGTATGACCGCACAGAGTTGCTTCTGGGATGGAGACGTTTAAGTGATGAGTGAGAACAAAGCTCAAGTAGGGTGATGGCTAGTCGGGATTGGAGATGAAACACGAGAAGGAAAATTGGGAGTCGTTTCAGCCCCAGGATTGTCTCTAGCCCCTGTCCCCAGTTTTTTTCCCCTTAAGACACTGCGTCAAAGAGAAAGGTTCGTTGAGAAGGTGTATGTAGGAGCTCCCGTTTGATTTCTGATTCCGGTTTCAGTCGCCGTGAGAGCAGCTCAGCCCCCTGATGGATTTCGATACTGACGCGAGGGTTTCCGTGTGCGTAAGAAGGGACAGTTTTTATTTTTTGGGGTTTTTATTTTTTTTTTTTCAAACATGTATCTACCTCACACTTCTTTTTTATATGTGTATATACAACAAGGAATACATCTCACATTTCTCAGCACCTGACAATACGCCATGGGTACCGGTACCTCATCCACGCACAGGCCTCGCACGCCCGTGACCGGGGCCAGGCCAGGCTGCATTCCGGGGCCGCAGCTGCGCTTCCCCGCCTCTCCGCTCCTGTCCCAACGGCTTGCCTCTCCCTGCGCTGTCTCCTCTGGCCTTGCTCTCTTCTTCTTCTGACTCGGTTCCCTACGAGGTTGTGAGGTGTCAGGATTCCCCCCTCTTGGCCCAGTGTCCCCCACTCAGCAGGGAGGTGAGGGAACCCCCACCCCCACCCCCCAGCAGCTCAGTGGGAAGGAAGGCCCCTCGGCTGTCCCCGCCGGTTGTCCTTGAACCCCGTTGCTTTGTGCAGACGGAATGGCGAGCCCATTCCGTCCCTGGAGCAGTGGTTTCGGGATTTAGGGGCCGGAGGCGGCCAGGGGCGGCCGTCTCTGTTAGCTCCCACCTGCTAGGCACAGGTGGGGGCCGGCTCCATCGGGCGCCATGCTGGCTGCCCTGGACGGGGCCTGTGCCAGGCGGCCAGACGGTCCCTGTGCGCCAGGCACGCGGAGAGCCCCGTCCGCCAGGCCTCCTGTCGAGAATAGGAGGTTCCTACCTCCCAGCCAATCCCTTCCAGAATGTTCTGTGGAGAAAAGTCCCTATCCCCCCGTCTCCAGAATGTTCTCTGAATTCCCCCCTCCTTTCCTCCTCCCTTTCAGGGGGAGACGAAGATGTACCAAGCCTTCGGGCTGGAGGGGGGCGGTGCTAGGCGCCAAGCCGCCTTCTGGGGTGTCGGGGTGTCGCAGCTCCCACCAGGCCTTGCCTCTGTCCCTCTGTCCCGCTGCTCACGGGGGTGGATGGCGTTACCCGGTTCCAACAGCTGCTCTCAGGCCCTGGTGATGTGATCTGGGCGACACGACTCGGGAGGAAGCCTCCCTCCCGCAGGGACACCCCTCCCCTCTCCCCAAGCCCTTGGGACCTCGAGGTCACCGAGAAATGCTATCTGATGGGGGTTCCCCTCACCCACGCTGCCGGGGAACCCCCCGGGTTGGTGGCCTCCCCTCTTTTGCACATACCTTCCGGTTCCCACGACTGGACCCGTCCAGTCCATCCAGGCGGTCCCAAGGGTCTCTCTCGTTCCACGCGTCCGAGCTGTTGGTGTGGTCATGTTATCGTTTGACGTCGGTGGTTTTTCTTTGAGTAGAAAGCAAACACTAACCAGTCGTAGTGCGCATCGTAACCAAGGCTTCCGCGGCGCTGCAGTTAGAGAAACGCTTGCTTGCGTGAGGGTGCGGTGATCCTACTGGACCAAGCCACCCCGGGACCCGCCCGCGAGGCCGGGGTCCCCGCCTCCCCTTGATTTTTTTTTTTTTCTCTTTCGTACGCTCCGAATCATTCACTCGAGCCGAACTGGGGCATTTCCCACGCGGCCTCCTCCCGCCAGCAGCTCCCGCTGCTCGAAGCCGCATCATGGAGCCGATGTGAGCGTCCGCCTTCGCCATGGCGCGCGCGGCCCTCCCCGGGCGCAGCGGGAGCGAAGCCGGCCTGTCCTGGAGGCGCTGTCCAGGCCCCGCGGGGCGAGGCCCCGGCCACCCACGTCTCCTTTACGTGGTGTCGTGACCTTGGACACACAGTTGAGATGAGCTTCCTTGGAGGAGGAGGAGGCGAGAAGACGGGGTTCACGGCCAACGCTGGCCTCCCCTTCCAGCCCGTTTCGTGGCGCGAACGAGGTGTCCAAGGTCAGAAGCGGCGTGGGGAAAAGAGAAGAGCGGTTCTGGTGGAACTGCCGACCAGCAAGATGCTTGGCAGGAACTGGTTGGTGTGTTCTGGCGGGCGCCACGCATCCACGAGCCAATCCGGTGCCAAATCCCAGGCCAGTGGGTCCCACCGACGCCTTTCTCGGCAGCCCACCTCCATTGGCGGGTGGGCGCGTGGCACAGGCCACACGAGCTCCCGGGCGAGAAGGTCGTCCCCGAGCGGCCAGAGGATGGAAGGCAGCTCCTTCCCAAGTCAGAGGCCCCTCCCAGGGGCAGCAGCCCTCCGCGCCCTGCCTGGGCCCCTCCCGGGGGCGCACGCACAGCCTGGGGCCCGTCCTCCGGTCCATGTTGCCTCTGTGCGCGGCAGCGGCGGCGGCGGCGGCGGCTGTCGCACTGTCTCCTGGGCCCCGCAGCGCCGGGAGATCCGGACCGGAGACCCGCTCTTCGAAAGAAGCGGCGATGAAAGGCCCACGTCCTGGCTCCAGGCGGGACACAGTCGCTGCAAATGAGAACGAGAAAGGATGACGCTTTGGACCGAACCCCTCTGTGGCCGGAGACGCCGAAGATGCAGAGGACAGGCCAGAGGGGGTCACGCCTGGCCCCCAGCTCGGATGACAGCGCCGGTCCTGTGGAGAAAAAGCGGATGGACACTCCTTGATGGTGGGAAGAGTCGAGCCGGCGGGAGGATGCCTCCGTCGCAGAGAGAAGAATGGCGAGCGCCAGGGCCAGGAAAAAGTGCGGGCCGCGCTCTGAGATGGACGGTTTCCTGAAGGCGTCAGACCAGGTCCCGGCGCGGGAGTCATCCATGGGCATTTGTCTTCAGCGGACACCCCGGCGCCCTGCGTGGGGGACTGTGACTTCGGAGTTCAGTCCAATCGTCGGAGGACACGAACTCCACATCACGCCCGTCAGTGGTCGGTTCTGGGGCATGACTTTAGGGTTTTCTTTTTGTCGTTTAAGCAAGAATATGATTACTCATCTATATTTTTTTGTTGGTTTTTTTTGATTACTCATCTATATTTTTTTGAGTTTTTTGATTACTCATCTATACTTTTTTGTTGGTTTTTTTGATTACTCATCTATACTTTTTTGTTGGTTTTTTTGATTACTCATCTATATTTTTTTGGTTTTTTTGATTACTCAGCTATACTTTTTTGTTGGTTTTTTGATTACTCATCTATAATTTTGTTGTTTTTTTTTTGATTACTCATCTATTTTGTTGTTGTTGTTGTTTTTTTGATTACTCATCCGTATGACCACGTTGGTGTGTGTCCTCATTTTTCTGGTCAGCATCGTTTTAATTACTCACACATTAGCATTTTCAGTAGGGCTCTCATGTCCAGTAGATACGGGTAGTCAGTCGACGAAGATCTGGTTTACAAGAACTAATTCAACGTTTCATTGCATTTTTGTAAGGACATAGAATAATTTTATACAACGTTTGTAGTCCGTAATCGCCGAAATAATTTAAAGACACTTGGGTTCTCCGTGCAAATGTATGCTCATGATCCATTTATTTTTTTTTTTATAGGACACCTGTTTACTAGCTAGCTTTACGAGATGCCAAAAATGCATTTTCCCTGCCCCCAAGCCCTGCATAACCCTTTTTACATCCCCCCACCCCCACCCACGCTTCAGGCCCTAGTTTATAGCAAAGGAAGGATGGCGATTCCAGTAGTTCTGTATCTTCAGTATCTTGGTCTTCCCGAACCTTCTGGTTGGGAAGGGGATCATCATTTGCTGGTCATTTATCTTTGGAGTGTAGCTACTTTAAGAGACTGAAGGAACCTCACTGGCAGAGGAACCAGCGGGGGTGCTGCCGCCCAGCGGTGCCCGGCGGTGCGCCCGGCACTCGGCATCTGGTGCGGCCGTTGCCATGGTTGCGGGACGCCTCGCGATGGAGCGGCTGACAGCACAGCTCCGCGGCGTCACGGCGCTGGCCGCACGCAGACTTATCACGCAAGACGGTAATTCTGGTGCCGGCAGACTGTTCGCTTACATGCCTCATATTATGATTGATGCTTTGTTATGTAACCAGAGACTCTTATTTTTTAAGGCACAACACCGAAGATACATTTTTTCCAGTACAAAACAAAGTTGAATAAAAACTACACACACACACACAATTTTTTTAAAGTCTGACTCCATTTCCTCTTGCGCCCAGTGGGTTAATGGGCCACGTCTACACAATGCCACAAAAGCCCCGCCATTGCTAACGGGGTGTTTTGCACAACACGGGAGAAAGGTCCAGATACAGTATTTTCTGTTTGCAACTTGGCATTCGGATGTTTGGTGTTGCGTAGACGCGTCCACAGGTGGAATAGATGTTTGGCAAGAACACCTGTATGCTTTGTAAGCCAGTGGGGTTGACACGAGAGGTTTGCCAGAGTTTGTCCTCTGGGGAAAAATTTTTAGAAAAACAAACAAAATCAAACCAGAAGGCGCGATAGAATGGATGTATTGCAGATCATTTATTTTCTGAGTTTTCTTGTTTAAAAAAAAAAAAAAAGTTTTTTAAAAAGTTTTTAAGAACCGGTAATTGACACAGCCAATTTGTTACGTAAAATGACTTTCTGTGTACAAATTATTCCTAAAAACTTCCTCTGTTTATATACAAAAAAAAATCAGTAGCTAAAAAAAAAAATTTCAAAATGGTTTTGTATACTCCATTGTAAGAATTTATCCCTGTTCTCGCGATATACTCTGGATTCTTTACATTTTGGGGGGAAAAAAGAAACTTTGTCTATTTTGAATGGCTGAAGCTAATGCGACTTTAGTTTATCTTACTCTGCTTTTTTCTAGTAGTTCAAGTATTACATGGTTTACGTTCAATAAAGGAATTCAGTATGCACTTCTGGCCTCCAATTTTGTTTGCGCCTCCGTGCAAGACTCACCAGGCTTCTGAGGCAGGGGCGCTGACTGCGTGTGGCATGCGTGTTCACACGTGTCGCTCGGAGGTGTTCAGCGTGATGGTTCTGCTTTATTTCTGACAGACAGCTGAACCCTCACAGCATGCAAATTGCTGGTGAAGACGGGAGCATTCTGTTTCTCACTCTATTAAATCAGCTACAAGAAAACCTGAATACCTAAAATACAGAAATCTGTACTTCTGTTTCCACTGATCTGTAGATTTTTCCTACACCTTCCGCAGACAAAAGTCAGGCCAAGGGGGGCAGCTTGATCTGGGGGACCCCGGGGCAGAGGACTTGACCTCCACATTTCCGTGTCGTTGTTGGTACCTCACAGCCAGCACGCCTAGGATGTGGCTCGCTGGAGGTGTTCACAAGTGTTCGCTCCTCACAAGTTCATGGTCTCGGGCTGCCCTGAGGATTCTCCAGCCCAGGCCCCATGATCTTTGCCAGGGAAATGGTCACGGTGGGAAATGTGAATACACGTTTAAAGGACACAAGCTGTGCCCGGCTGACGTGGCTCCGTGGTTGAGCGTCGACCTATGAACCGGGAGGTCACGGTTCCATTTCCCGTCAGGGCGCATGCCCGTTTGGCGGGCTCGACCCACCGTTGGGGCCTTGCGGGAAGCAGCCCATCAGTGTGTCTTTTTCACATCGATGTTTCTCTGTCTCTCCCCTCCCTTCCATTCTCTCTAAAAATGAATGGAAAAATATCTGTGGGTGAGGAGTAACAAAAAAATAAATTCTCAAGCTTGGTGTTCACCCTGGGATTTGCTCACCGTTGGCAGGAAGTGCTTGGCCCTCAGGGGGCCGTCACTAGACGACCAATGACTAAAGGAGGCTCATTTCCCAGGTTCCGGGGTGTCTGGGCTGCAGGCAGGGTGAACACAGGAGGCCCGCTGCCTCTCCCTCGTCCCCAGGCGGGTTCACGCTGCCTCCCGGGCTGCTGCGGTGCGCCCTGCACCTGTCCTCAGAAGCGTGAAGGCGCTAGGTCTTCAGAAGTGTTAGGAGGACCTGTCCCCACCGTGCCACTTCCTGAGACCTCAGGTCCAGCAGGGCCGTTCCTCTTCCTCCTCACGGGTCCCCCAGCAGCCTGGTGGCCTCCCATCACTGAGGGGCCTTCGCCTCCATTCTCTCACTGCATCTCTGTAACAACTCTGCGGAGGAGGCAATTTTATTAGTTTCAGAGATGAGCCAACGGGCGGCCATGCCCAAGACCCCTTCCCCCCCACCCCCCCCACCCCCCAGCCAGTAAATGACCAATCCAAGGCTGGGTCTTTCCGCTGTGGTTTTCAGACCGACTCAGAACTGCCACACATTCCTAACTAACCAGGCCCCGGTGTGTGTCAGTGAGGGGGGGTTCATCAAGAGGGCGCTCTGGGCCTCCCCACAGAATCACGTCTAAAAGTTCGTGACGTGTGTATGGCTTGGTGCCAAGCCATGTGAAGTCACACAGGAGCCGGGACCGGAGGCCCCCTGCTTGCCACTGTCCTGAGACGGGAACTAGAACAGGGAGGGGCGGGGGCATCAAGGGCTCTGGGGAGCAGCGTTTGCCTACAAACACGGCAGGATCTGCGCACGAACAACTGTGCTGGCCAGACCATCCCACCCCCACTTGCTGGCTTTGCTAGGACACACCTCGACTTGGGTCTGTGGTATGTCCAGAGACCACATTCATTTGCAAAAGAGGTCCTCTAAGGCCGAACCGGTTTGGCTCAGTGGATAGAGCGTCGGCCTGCGGACTGAAAGGTCCCAGGTTCGATTCCCGGTCAAGGGCATGTACCTTGGTTGCGAGCACATCCCCAGTAGGGGGCGTGCAGGAGGCAGCTGATCGATCTCTCTCATCTATGTTTCTAACTCTCTATTCCTCTCCCTTCTTCTCTGTGAAAAATCAATAAAATATATTTAAAAAAAAAAAAAAAAAAAAAAAAAAAAAAAGAGGTCCTCTAAGGTCTCTCCCACATGCACAAGCGCACTAGAGGGCTGATGCTAAAACAAGCAAGGCCTGCCCAGTCCCCTGGTTATGAAGTTGCAGATACTGTTTCTTAGAGGGAATGAATCTGAGCACTAAGTGAGCATTTTTTTGGAAACATAATGAAGTGAAAAGTAATGGCTGCGAGCACACCGAGATAGTAAGAAATTTCCCAGAGCTTAGCCACCTTGAGTCCTTTCCTCCAAACCTGTTGCTAACGGGGCTCCCAGTGGAAATTTGCTTACAAGAAAACACTGGGCAAATAAAACCTGACCGTGAGCCAGGGCAGTGTCATGAAAGATGAAAAGAGGAGAGAAGCAAACCTAGCTATTAACCTTTGCTTTAAGACCAAACACTGCAGGAAGGAATAGAAAAATGGTGAGGCTGCCATAGAAAACAGTATGATGTTACCACCATTTTTTTTTTAAGTTGAAAAAGGACAAGAAAAAAAGAAACAATTGAGACTCGGTGGCTCAGAGGTGCCCACAGCGCCTGGATGTCAGAGGTCAGGGATGGGGCACCAAGCGGTGACCACGCCTGTATGTCCCCACGGCCAGGTGGTCATGGATCAGCCCACCGCTGCATCATCTTGTCTAAGAGGAAGGAAAAAAAGATGACTAGGATTTCATTTCACTGTCATGAAAACCATAACCGGAGCTAGTTAATTCCTGGTGAAATGTCTGCCTTTCAGAGTGTTGTCCTGCCTCCTGACTATAAAATAACTCTGTGACTTCATGGGGCTAATTCAGAACTTGTCCCTCCGTGTAGACTGTGTGACAAGCGATTTTTTAAAACGCCTCGCCAAGCACAGCTGAACTCTCCACACAGGACTGACACATTCCCTTTTCTCCAAAGCTGTGTCATTCAGACACGGGCCCAGGGGGCTGGGGGACCACAGCCCTGCCCGCTCCAGCCTGCACACCGCGACCTACTGTGTGCATGAGGTGGTTCTCCCTGGCTGGAACCACCGAGGTTTGTTTTGTGGGCACCAGGCTTTGACCTTGGGCATTCTCACCCTCTGCCAGCATCTCCTGGA
This sequence comes from Myotis yumanensis, assembly GCF_028538775.1. Classification (NCBI taxonomy): domain Eukaryota; kingdom Metazoa; phylum Chordata; class Mammalia; order Chiroptera; family Vespertilionidae; genus Myotis; species Myotis yumanensis. The sequence continues at coordinate 7,432,997 of NW_027223771.1, read as the reverse complement.
TGACGACTTGCAGGGCTTTTCCCAGCAGGCTGGCGGGGAGCCCCGGAGACAACGGGGGCACGTGGATGAGCGCCGCACGCCCGTTTCCGAGATGCAAAGACAGGTAGTAGGTGTAATCGCAGACGTATCTGCAACCGCAGGAAACCCAGGTGACTCCTTGGACCAGAGAGAGGTCAGCAGCGGTAGGGGGACTGCCACCCAGAGAGACGGAGGTCTTGTCCTTCTGCCTCAGAAAGGAGATGTTGCCCTAACCGGTTTGGCTCAGTGGATAGAGTGTTGGCCTGCGGACTGAAAGGTCCCAGGTTCGATTCCAGTCAAGGGCATGTGCCTTGGTTGCGGGCACATCCCCAGTAGGGGGTGTGCAGGAGGCAGCTGATCGATGTTTCTCTCTCATCAATGTTTCTAGCTCTCTATCCCTCTCCCTTCCTCTCTGTAAAATACCAATAAAATATATTTTTTAAAAAAGAATAGTTCAACCACCACATTGGCTGCAATCAATAAAAATAAAGCACCCCCAAACTATGGACCCTAGGATGCAGTGTGGGGGGACAACGGGCTAGTCTGCAAGGACCACCCTGGGGGGGGGGGCACTGGGTGCCCAAGTGCCCAGTGGAAGGGCACACGGGGGCCTCTTTGAAGGGAGACATCCTAGAAGAAAGATGGGTCAGGCCGGCCAGTGTGGCCCAGTGGTTGAGCCTCAACCTGTGAGCCAGGAAGTCATTTCCGGTCAGGGCACACGCCCCAGGTTGCGGGCTGGATCTCCAGGAGGCGGCCTGCAGGAGGCAGCGGATCCATGATGCTCTCCCTCTCCCTTCCTCTCTGAAATCAATAAAAATATATTTATTAAAAAAAAAAAAAAGAAAGAAAAAGAAAGGAGGGTCATCCTCTCCTTCCTGCTCAGTGACGCGAAAAAACGCACCTGCCCGCATCACGGGAGAACATCACCTCCACGCCCTCCACAGCCACGCGCCTGCTGACCGCCTTCATGTTGACCAGCGACTCAATCACTTCCGGGCCATGCGGGACGCACACGCCGTGCTCGGGCAGGAAGCCACGGACGTCGGTCTCGCGATACCCGCGGTTCCGGCTGCGCTGCTCGAGAACCACGGCCTTGGCGGCGGCGTCCACGCCCACGTGAACGGTGAGCTGTGGGAACAGGGGCGGCGGGGAATTTAGGGAAACTGAGGCCTGTCTGTCACCATCTATCCCGAGGGCCCAGCCGGGGGCGAGTGCGAGGCGGGGAAAACCTCTCAAACCGCGACTACGCTTTCGGGCCTCCTCCCTCCTTCCCCTCATTCGTAGGCCCCGTGGAAAAGCCCCGGATAGAAAACCATGAGGCGTCGTCTGTTTAAATGCTTTTATATTTAAAAATACCCGCACACAGGGTGGAATATCCCTCTGTGTCGCCCCCCCCCCCCCCCCCCCGCCTTCCGGGGGTCCCCGCTGCTCTCTGAGACCACAGGGGACGCCTGGCGTTGCCTTGGCAACGCTGAGGCAGGAAGTCGGTCTCAGAATGTCTTGAAGGGGTTGTTTTTCCTCTTGGAAACACAGCTAAGCGTTTCGTCGAGGCCCTTGGGGCGTTGTCTCAATGGGGTGGAGGTGTCTGTTTTGCTCCTCTCGTCGCCTGGGCTCTGTAGTATTTGCGGGATATTTGAACCCGTTTTGTATATAAGTAGCTGTTGGGATAAGATGGGCTGGGTCAGCGGTTCTCAACCTGTGGGTCGCGACCCCTTTGGCGGTCGAAGGACCCTTTCCCAGGGGTCGCCTAAGACCATCCTGCATATAAGATATTTACATGACCATTCATAACAGTAGCAACATTCCAGTTGTGAAGTAGCAACGAAAATAATTTTATGGTTGGGTCACAACATGAGGAACTGTATTTAAAGGGCCAGAAGGTTGAGAACCACTGGGCTGGGCGTAAGGCAGGTGGCCCTCCCCAGGGCCCACGAGGTCCCACTTCACAGCGACCTTCCCTGCATGGGCGTGGCTGGGAACTAACCCGAGGCCTGTCTGTTAGGAGGAAACTTATCTTTGGAGTCCTGGCTGGGAATAAAGCTTCCATTAAAACGAACAAACAAAAAAACCCACATAGATACTGATTTGAGAGAGGAAGGAGAAGGAGAGAGAGAGAGAAACATCCATTATGAGAGAGAATCATGGCTCAGCTGCCTCCTGCACACCCCCTACTGGGGACGGAGCCCACAATCCAGGCATGTGCCCTGACCGGGAATCCAACCGTGACCTCCTGGTTCCTAGGTCGCCTGTCAACCGCTGGGCCACACCATATGCGCTGCATTTATTACAGCTGAAACTTTGAGAAACAGGCCCAGAACCTTATAAACCCCACTGGGATTGTGCTGGTGAGATGCAGGGCCGGGGGTGCACTTAAGCCAGCAACTCTAAAACATGGTCCAGGGGTTCCCAGGCTCTGGGGCTCCATCTCATCATCAGCAACCCGCCCCCCCCCCCCCCAACTGGCTCCCCAGCCGTCATTTACTTGCGGTTGCAGATCTTCCCAGATTCTGGTGACTCTCCGCTTCACCTCCCTGTAATCCACGGGCAGCTGAAGTGTCCGCAGCTCCACCTCGGCGTCCCTCCCCAGGCCCAGCTTGGAGAGCTCCTGTTGAAAGAGGCAGGCAGCCCTGGCCCGTGTGGCTCCGTTGGTTGCAGCATCGTCCCATACACCAAAACCAAAAGGTGGTGGGTTCGATTCCTGGTCAAGGGCATATACCTAGGTTTCGGGTTCGATCGATGGTCGGGTCTAGTAAGTAAGCCCACGGTGGATTTTTTGTTTTGTGTTCTTGTTAATATGAGAAGGCCTGAGATGATGATAACCAGCATGAGGATAAAATGAGACACACCCCCCACTGCTTCCTGTTGTCTACAGGGACCTCACCTACTGTAGCAACCAGCTTTCCTGGCAACCACTTAAAAAAAACAACAACACATTTTCATTGATTCCAGAGAGGACAGAGAGGGAGAAAGAGAGAGAAACATCAATGATGAGAGAGAATGGTTGATTGGCTGCCTCCTGCATGCCCCTCCACCCCAATGGGGACCAAGTCTACAACCCTGGCATATGCCCTGACTGATAATCAAACAGTGACCTCCTGGTTCATAGGTCAGTGCTCAACCACTGAGCCACACCGGCTGGGCTAGCCTTGTTGTAGTTTTACCACACAGCCAAAAGGGCCGCCTGGGGCAGGCGAGGACCCACCCAAGGCCCAGAGGCCAGCCCTTCCCCAGGGCCCCTCCCTCATGGAGCTGGCCCCCAAAGGAACTGGCCTGGCCCGTGTTTACCTTCACCGCTTCCCAGCTGGAATTCACCAGGTGCTGCCGGAAGGGCCCGAAACCTGAAATCAGGGAGATTCTGGTTTGCTCAGGCCAGGCCTTGGCGAGGGGGGCGGGGGGGCGGGTTAGGGTGTTTCTCCTCCTGGGCTGCCCCCGGAGCCATTGTGGGTCCCCGGGAACCGCCACATCCCTTCCTTGGAGGCCTGCAACCTCCCCAGTCTGGGAGCATCACAGAATGTGAGGCATTGCTCTCCTAATATATATTTTTATTGATTTCAGAGAGGAAGGGAGAGGAAGAGAGTGAGAAACCTCTGTGACAAGAGAGAATCATGGATCGGCTGCCTCCTGCACACCCCTCACTGGGGATGGAGTCCGCAACCCGGGCCTGTGCCCTGACCGGGAATCGAACTGTGACCCCCTGGCTCCTAGGTCGATGCTCAGCCACTGAGCCACACCAGCTGGGCAAGGACACCTTGATCTTGAGCCCTTGTTTTCCCATCGTCTGTCTCCATGCTGGTTGTCTCGGCCAGATTCACACATGAAGCAAATCCAATTAAAGGGAAAGACTGCCCCTGGCAGCGCAGCATTTTTAATAATGGCGGGCCGCCCTCTGGAAGCCACAACTGATGGACAGGTGCTTCAGCAACAGTCTCAGGTTGGCCAGCAAATGGGTCCGCGTGAGCCTAAGACCGGCCCTGGCGCTTCAGGATTCATAGTTGATGGGTGACAAGCGTTCGTTTACCAGAGGTATCGTTTCCTTAGGAATTGGAACCACTCAGTCTCCACACCCAGAATACCAGTGAGAGCAGGGTTAATGAAAGGTTTTCAGAGGAGCGTTCTTTTCCGCAGAAGGTTAAGAGGAGTTTGATTATAGGCTGAAAATGTTAAGATAGGTAACTTGTGATTGGCCACACACAGAGGAATCCTTGTCTTGCCTCTGTTGCCTTCGTCCAACACAATCCCCAAAACTGAAAATGTGCCAGTTACGTCTAAGTAAAAAGAAAGAGCTTTGTAGAGAAATCAAACCCTCGCCCTAACCAGTCTGGCTCAGTAGATAGAGCGGCAGCCTGCGGACTGCGGGTTCCCGGGTTCGATTCTGGTCAGGGGCACGCACGTGGGTTGCAGGCTCGACCCCCAGCCTTGATTGGGGCACATGCAGGAGGCAGCCAATCAGTGTTGCCTCTCTCCTCAATGTTTCTCTCTCTCTCTTGCCCTCCCTACCTTCTACTCGCTCTAAAAACCAATGGAAAAATATCCTTGGGTGAGGATTAACAACACCACCACCAAAATAAAAACAAACATCAATGGGAAGATATCTTTGGGTGAGATTAACAAAAAACAAAACAAACCCTCCAGAAGCCCAGCTGTGACAGTGGCTTGGGGGGCTGGGGTGGGCTTGGGCAGGACTGGGCAGCCACCATTCCTCCCCAGGTGGCCTTTTGGGTTCAGAGTCTCCAACTGGTGGCTCTCAGGGTGCCTCGTGGTTTTCTGAGGGGCCCAGAGCTCTCTGGTCTGCGGGTGGGGGTGGGCACTGCAGATGGACTGCCCCAGCTTTTTGAGGCCCTGTCCTTTCTGGGACCCCCGGCTCCTCCTTCCTGGCTATGAAACTGCACCCCGGCAGGGGCCACCTGGGCCCCCTGGCTTCCTCCCTGATGGGCTGAAGGTCAAGGGCTGGGCCTCAGCCACAGGTGGGCGCTTCCATGCCTGCCATTCAGGAGCTGTTGGTAGCGAATGGCAGGACGGAGGGAAACGCCTCTGTGTCCGCTGCCGGCTCTGAACAGGCAGAGCTGGGAGTTAGCTTCCTTCTGGAGTGACTGGCACCACTGTTGGCTGCTCTGTCTTCTCCGCCGGGAACCGGTTATGACCCGAATCAGGGCCAGGCTAAAGGCAGCGGGAAAGCAGACAAACAGGCTTACCGGTCACCACCACGCAGCCGGGCTGGGGCTCCATGACACCGGAGTGGGGCGCCTGCCTCTGTGCCTCCCGGGTCAGATGGCCGTGGCGCAGCCCGGACACGGGGTGCCCCTCCCACAGGGCCACCGACCTCCTCTGATGGGGGTGCCCACCTCCTGCTCCTATAGGGGGATCTAGCCACAGGGTCCCTCAGCATTCCGGGGCCCCTACAGCCTGAAGACTCCGGGGTGGGGGAGGGTGGTAAGACGATGCCCTTAAAAGCAGAAAGCCAGCTCCGGGCGCAGAGGCGGAGCCATCTGGGACTTGCTGGCCACTGGGTCTGGGCCAGTTTGCTGCTTGGTATGATTGGAAGGAGAGGTTGGCAACTGTCTGTCCTGCTTTGCCTGGGTCTGAGGGGTTTCTGGGATTATGGGGGGGCGGGGCGCTAAATGGGCTGAAATGGGTACAGTCCTGGGCAAACCAGGAAGTGGGTGACCCTACAAGTTGTTCGGTTACGTTTTCTCCGCTTCAGGCATCCCCCCATCTGCCCCCGAGTTCTCGTTTTTGGCCATGATGACTTGATGAGGTTGCTCTTGAAACTAATTCTGCAAAATATGTTAAAAAAAAAAAAGAAAAGAAAAAGAAAGAAAACAATAAATGAAAGAAAAAGAAAACCAAACCCCAGATGATGGTTATGATTAATAGTGTTGGCTGAAGCCCCATTGCCTGTAAGCTGTGGGTCCTAAGGCACGTTAGCAAACCATTAGGTTTAACAAAAAATGAGCACAAAAGCACCTTGTATAAAACTAAAAATACCTTTTTTTTAAAAAGCTGATTGAGCCGAAACCAGTTTGGCTCAGTGGATGGAGCGTCGGCCTGTGGACTGAAGGGTCCCAGGTTCGATTCTGGTTAAGGGCAATAATCTGGGTTGCAGGCATATCCCCGGTGGGGGATGTGCAGGAGGCAGCTGATCTATGTTTCTCTGTCATCGATGTTTCTAACTCTCTATCCCTCTCCCTTCCTCTCTGTAAAAAAATCAATAAAATATATATTTTTTTAAAAAGCTGATTGATATGAGCTACAAAAAACAATTCTTTTTCCCTGTCTGGGTGTAGCCCCGTGGCTCCCCCAGGACCAGGGAGCTTCCCCAAGTTCAGAGGGCCCTGTATTAGAGGGCGTGACCACGTGGTCCCCTCTTAATTGTCCCCCTTGGTAAAAACAGTCCCCCACCCTGAATTGGGGTCTTTGCCAAGGGCTAGGCTCCACCTGGTGCCTTCCTGGGACGCAGAACCCACAGCCGTTCCCTTTCATTGGCCCCTGGTGTGGGTTGCAGGCTATTTGCAGAGAAGGGATGGGAAGTGGCGTTTAACTCCTGTGGCCTCCCCGGCCTGCTCAGAGAGGCTGGGCCACCTTGTCCTGCGAGGGGTGCAGAGGTCTGTGCCCGGCACCTCAGCTGGAGAGGAAAGTATACAGGACCCACATTCAAGTTGGATAGCAGTTACCCAGTTGCTCATACTCCCTCTGGCATTCTTGATGGTATCTGAACCCCCTTCTAATGAACGATGGCTCCCCAAGTTCACGACTCGTACCTGGTTCTGTCAGCGTTCTTGACCTGCCTGTCACAGTTATAAGCAAGATTAGGCCACTAGCAATGCCCGCATTTGTGAAGTTGGCTGCCTTAGGGTCAGATTCTGATAGCAGCACCAGCTAATGAGGTCTGCTGTGGTAACTGGTATTTCCTAGCGTTAACTTACCACACCCCAAGAGGCCCCGCCGACATGGCTCAGTGGTTGAGCGTCGACCTAGGAACCAGGAGGTCACAGTTCCATTCCCGGTCGGGGTGCATGCCCGGGTTGCGGGCTCGATGCCTAGTGTGGGGTGTCCAGGAGGCCTCTCTCCCTTTCCCTTCCTCTCTAAAAATCAATAAAAGCATATTTTTTAAAGTAAATAAATAAAACAATAGCAATAGCTCTTCCCTGTGTCCAACATCACTGCTTCCAGATCAGTTACTTATAACACAGAACTCAAGCCAACCTGCTTCTTGTTGAAGCACTAACAGGTTTTCAAAAAATGCCCCCTCCACCCCCAAGGTAGCCTTTGGGCGCACCCTCCCTTCTTCCTTTGCCTTTTCAGCTTAATGCTCCAGGGGCAGCACCCAGTTTCTGTCAGGGCCCAGATCCTGAGTGTTTCAGGCTTCCTGGGCCAGGTGGTTTCTGTTGCAACTATTCATCTCTACTGTTGTGGCCTGAAGCTAGTCCGTACATGCAAATGATGGGCGGGGCTTGGTTCCAGTATGCTGAATTTTGAACTTCATATAATGCCCGGGTGTCACAGATGTCTTTTATTTTTTTATGCCTCTTCTGACCCCCCCTCCCCCAGCTATTTACAAATGTAAACACTATTCTTAGCTCACAGGCTGTACCAATATAGGCAGTGGGCTGTAGTTTGCCAAACCCGGCACCAGAATACAATTTTCCTCCTCTGGGAAGCAAGATAGGGCTTTGTGGTGTAGGGGCTCCAAGCCAGTCACCCCAAGATGTGCCTCTGTGGCCTGCAAATTGTTTTGAGCTGAAGGCAACCAAGACCCTGCAGGCTCAAGAGAAACGTCCACCTAGAAGAATTTAAATTAGGGGCCTTGTCCGCAATAAGAGATTATCAGAGCCAATTTTCTGACTTATCTATATGGCAGGGCAAACTTCTAATTACTGAACACCTGTTTCTCTTACTGTCCGCAATGACCGTCCTCCTCTCTGAAGTCCCAAGGTGACCCTTAGCTCAGAATTCCATATATATCTCATTGTCCCCTGCCTTTTTTTTTTAATGTATTTTTATTTCAGAGGGGAAGAGAGAGAGGGAGAGGGAGATAGAAACCTCGATGATGAGAGAGAATCATGGATCGGCTGCCTCCTGCATGTCCCACACTGGGGATGGAGCCCGCAACCCAGGCATGTGCCCCGACCTGGAATTGAACAGCGACCTCCTGGTTCATAGGTCGACACTCAACCACTGAGCCACGCCGGCTGGGCCCCCTTTTCTGTCTTTAAACCTCTCATGTATGTGGGTCTGTGAACCTCTCATGTCTACAGGGTTCCCATACTTAGGCATGGATTAAACTTGGTCTTTTTCTCTCTAAAAAAATCAATAAAAACATACTTTTAAAAAACTTTTTAAAAACAGTAACAAGTCCTTGAAGAAGTACGTTTTAAAGCAGAGATTAATAAGCCTTTCTCCCTACGTGCCAGGAGCTTGAGTAACACCCGTGATGATTAGGGGCTTCACGATGGGTGAGGAGCCAGACATTTCTCTTCGCACCTCCCGGCCTCTGCACTGGCCGCAGCCCTGGCCATTCCCCTTCCCACATGCTTGGTGCCCCCACGGTCTTTGGGGCACAGAGCGGAGCCTAATCAACGTTGAGGGAGGAGCTGTGTCCTGAGTGCTATGGCCCAGGTGGCTCTGTTCCCATCGAGAGACATGAAACCTCAGACTTGGAAGAGGTGACTCCAGGACGCTGCGAGGAGGCCTTCTGGCGCTGGGATGCGTGAGCGCATCTGCAGCCTGTGCGATGGGAGCAGAACTGGGGCCATTTTCCTCCTGTGCGTGGGGGTGCCTGGCCTTCCTTACATAGGTGGCTCCCAAGACGGGGGAGCAGCTGGGAGCCCCCCACCCCCAGCCACTATTCGCTGGGGCGGAGGGACAAGGCAGGCAGATGAGTTCGGGATCCATGTGGGACAGAGGCCCCAAAGGGCTTAGGATGCATTTCTCCAGGAGCACAAACTTCAGAGCTGCCAACCACAGAGGGGAGACACCACCAGCTGACTGGCCACAGGCCCGTGGGTTCCAAGGCTGGTGGCATTTTAAAACCCCGCCTGCTCCCCGCCTCCCCTGGGGAAAAGCACCTTGAAACAGGCCAGGACGAAACACTGGAGAAACAATGGCCCCTTGTTGAATTTTTCTATTTCGAGTGAGAATAAGCTTAAATAAAAGAGTGGCTGTCAATAAAAGCAGCAACTCTACGGTTGTCAGGATCGAAAGACTTCGGAGTGGGCGGTGATGTGACGGAGTGCCCTGTATTGTGTGTGCCATTCATTTTTCAAGTGTGTAAATTTTCATTTTTCAAGTGTGTAAATTTTTGAAAAGGGAGAATGCAAAGGTTTCTTGTCTATAAAAATAGGAGGAAGTGGGAAGGGGCACGGAGAGGGGGTGCCCCGGAACCCTGGCGAGGGGTGGGGGCACGAACGGTTTCCTTTTCTAAAGAATTAAGGGGAATTAAATAGCTCTCAGAGGTGGCGAACTAGCTTTGCAGAACTTGGGAGCCGGGTGTCGCTAGCGGTGAAGACTGCATGGTGTCGGCTCCAGCGCAGGGACAGGGGAGAGGGGGACCCCTGGGAAGGGGACTGGGGCAGCCCCGGGGGCGGGGGCGGGGGCGGGGGCGGGAGCAGCGCAGGTGAAGTCGGGCAGGCAGGGGGCGGACGCATCACCGCGGAGCAGGAGCATGGAGGCTGCGGCCTGGGGAGCCACAGGTAAGGAGGGGCCGGCCGGCCAGCCCCGAGCCTGCCTTTTTCTGTCCGCCCGCTGGCCGTCCCCTCGTGTTGGGTTTCAGTGCTGGGCTGGCCGACAGGCGCTGCAAAACGGACGGTAAACAGCGCGCCCGGCCAGGGAAGGGCTCCTGACCCTGCACCTGTCGCCTCCAGGGAGCCGGAAGGGCTGGCGGGTGCTGGCGCTCACCCCCCAGGAGCAGACCCCGCCGCTCCGGCCGCCCAGGGGCCACGCGGCGTAGGGACTGCTGACCTGGGCTTGGTGAGCGCGAAGGGAAGCGCACAGTGGGGGAGAAGTCAGCGCAGCACCTCGGGTTACCGCTGGCGCCCCTGTCCATGGGGACTGCCAGGTCCGCCCTGGGCGCGCAGGCAGGCGGGGCAGGTGTCCCGGGGCCCCGGGGCCTGTGCGGATAGAGCGTCAGAGAAAAAGCACATGAAACCCGGGCAGAGGGCTTTCAGCCAGTCCCGCCGGGGAGGGAGTGTTTGCAGGGGAGCAGGCGTAGGGGGCGTGGCGCACTGACAACGGGGAGGTCTCTAGGTCGGGCCACCGTGAATGGCCTGAGGACACTTCCTCAGCACACACCCCCTCCCCAAGTGGCCCTCCATTAGAAACCACATAGTTTTATCCGAATGTTGATGAGATGCGGGAGGAACCTAACTCTCGTTTATATCAGGTGGCCGGCGGCAAAACTGGTTTGATTGCAGCGTGTTGCGTAAAGCCTAGACCTGCTCCTGACCCTAGAGGAAGTCCTTGTGTTTATGACCTGCACCTGAGAGCTGTGCCTCTGCGCGCTTTCCCCTGATTCAGGGCAGTTAAGGAGGGAAGGTGGCCTCTAGCTACTTGTTTGCTTGAGCTACATTCCTCCGGGAAGTTTTCATGGGTCTAGAGCAGCCGTTCTCAACCTGGGGGTCGAAGGGCCCTTTCACAGGGGTCGCCTAAGACCATCGGAAAACATATATGTAATTACATTGTTTTTGTGATTAATCACTATGTTTTAATGATGTTCAATTTGTAACAATGAAATTGGGAGTCACCACAACATGAGGAACTGTATTAAAGGGTCGCGGCATTAGGAAGGTTGAGAACCACTGGTCTAGAGGCTGACAAGGGATTTGTCTCTATCTTTAGAGATACTGTTTCCTTTTTTCCTTTTTTTTTTTTAATGCTTTCTAGAATGTCCTTTGTCATGGCTGTGGATATGTTTGAAAACTGTGGCAAGAGAAAAAGTGACTTACTCTTTTTTTTTAATCCCCACCCAAAGATATTTTTCCATTGATTTTTAGAGAGAGTGGAAGAGAGAGGGAAAGACAGAGAGCAAGATCCATTGGTTGCCTCCTGCACATCGAGGCCCCGGCTGGGGAAGATCCTGCAACCCAGGTACATGCCCTTGACCGGAATGGAACCTGGGACCCTTCGGTCCTGGACCGACACTCTATCCATTGAGCCACACCAGCCAGGGCAGTGACTTTCTCTTTTGATCTCATCGTCCTTGTGTGCAGAATGGGGATTTTGCCCACTTCGAGACTTGCAGGAATATCGCACATTTTAACACTTAGCCAGTCCGACTGCACAGGTTCTAGACCAGCCGTGGGTAAACTACGGCCCGTTTGAAATGAATAAAACTAAAAAAAAAAAAGACTGTACCCTTTTATGTAATGATGTTTACTTTGAATTTATACTAGTTCACACAAACACTCCATCCATGCTTTTGTTCCGGCCCTCCGGTCCAGTTTAAGAACCCATTGTGGCCCTCGAGTCAGAAAGTTTGCCCACCCCTGGTCTAGACCAAGCTTCCTCCCTCCCCTCTGCCCAGTGGTACCCCGAGTCAGAGACTTCCTCCCAGCCTCTGCCCCTGCTGTGTGGCTCCACCCAGGCCTACTTCCTTGTTTCAGGAAAAGTAATGGTTCATTTCGTCTTCTGAAAAAGTGTAGTCGGCCAAAACGGTGTAAGGATTTTCCTGTGTTTATTCAGCGTTCCCTGTGGCCTTCATAGTTGCTGATGGCCCAGATGACACACAGCAGTCGCCCGCGATCATGTCCCCACGTGCTAGATCCTAATGGAGAGGAGTTCTGCACAGCTGACCCGCTGCCTGAGCTTGCATAGTCCATTTCCAAAAGGGGCTTGAGCAGATCACGTTTCCGGAGAATCCTTTTTTCTCCAGCAGGGAAGCGTTAATCTAACAATTGTGCTTTTCTTTATTTTTTAAAAATATATTATTATTGATTTCAGAGAGGAAGGGAGGGAGAGAGAGAGAAACATCAATGATGAGAGAATCATGAATCGACTGCCTCCTGCACACCCCCTACTGGGGATGGAGCCCACAACCCGGGCATGTGCCCTGACCAGGAATCGAATAGGGACCTCCTGGTTCATAGGTCGATGCTCAACCACTGAGCTATGCCGGCCGGGCCGCCCCCACGTTTAGACAGCAAGGGCTGTATTGTTTCCTCGGATCTCTACTGGTTCCTGACCCTGTCCTGGCTGGACAGAGTGAATGACCTGGTGGTCAGGACTCGGGCTGGGCAGTGGAGGGCAGTGGGCACTGAGGTGTTGTTTTTCGACCTTTGAAACCCTTGTCTGCTGACCGGCTGACTGGCCTGCACTGGACTCCTGCGGGCAGCTGGCTCCCTGCTCCTCTGCTGACATCCTTCCTGTGGCTCAGCTCGGGGACTTCCCGACAGGGTCACAGAAGAGCCTGTGCCTTCTGCTGTGCTGTGTCCTTTAGGAACCTACTTCAGGGCAAAACTCAATCACGATTGCTGTTAGCTGCCTAGAGGCCATGTGACTCTTAAAATCAGGGTTCCTGGGGGTGGGGCAGTGCAGTTAGGTGACTGTCAGTCACCACTGAAGGTCTGGAGCCTTTTTTTTTTAAAATATTTTATTGATTTTTTACAGAGGGGAAGGGAGAGCGATAGAGAGTTAAAAACATCGATGAGAGAGAAACATCGACCAGCTGCCTCCTGCACACACCCCACTGGAGATGTGCCTACAACCCAGGTACATGCCCTCAACCGGAATCGAACCTGGGACCCCTCAGTCCGCAGGCTGACGCTCTATCCACTGAGCCAAACCGGTTTCATTGGTCTGGGGCCTTTGAGTAACTCACGCTTATGGTGATGATGATGATGATGATGATGTAACAGCTGTGATTTGCAAACTCCGTGCTTTTGAGTGCACCCCAACCTCAGCTGTGGCATTTCCGCTCCAAGGCCAGCAATCAGCAGGCTTGGGTGGGGGTGCACACACAGCATGTGTGACTCTGAAGGCCACTGTCTGTTGAAATCCAGGCTTGTCTTTCCCCACCCCCTTCTCTGGCCCCCTGGAGCCTTGTCATTTTCCAGTGCCCGGTCAGTGCCCTCATTTCCTGCTTAAACCAATGCCTGTTGTCAGTTGGTATATTGATTTCAGAGAGAGGAAGGGAGAGAGAGAGAGACAGACAGACAGACAGACATCAATTATGAACGAGAATCATGGATCGGCTGCCTCCTGCACGACCCCTACTGGGGATCCAGCCTATAACCCGGGCATGTGCCCTGACCAGGAATCGAACCATGACCTCCTGGTTCATATTTTGAAGCTCAACCACTGAGCCACGCTGGCCAGGCTAGAAACCTCTTGATGCTTCTTCGCTCCTTCAAAGCAGTGCAGCCTGGGCGCCGCTGGGCACCACCTGAGGCTGAGGGCCGGGTGGGGGGGCCCTCCGGGAGGGCCAAGGGAGAGCACCTGTCCACATGCAGGCGTGGTGCGGGCTCCCCAGGCCCCACGCTCCTAGACCGCTGGGTTTCCTTGACTTGCAGGAATCAAGATCAATGTGTTCTTCTTGGAAACCAAGTCTCTACCCACTACTCATAAATTCCATTAACACGAGAGAAAGCCCTGTTCACTTTCTTGCATTTTGCTGAAATAAACCCTCATCAAAGTTCCCGGATGTTTCATTCCGTGTAAGTGCTTGAGAAGTCCGTGTTGTGGAGTCCGCACTGTGTGAGCCCTCCCCTAGCGGTGCCGCTCCCTGCCCCCTTGTCCGCTACCTGCTGCTTCGTGCACTGTTTTTGATGCGTATGTATGTGGGTAGAGGGGTAAAACACCCAGTGAATTACAGTCAGTTGTTCGTTTTGACCTTTATGTTTCCAGTAAGTGATTTGCATGGTGCACGTGTGCTGCCCATGTTTGTGCTAGTAGAGCATGGGGGGGGGGGTATTTTTAAGCTATGCAGAAGGAAAGGTACTGCTTAATGTTTTTCATAATACAGGAATATTGAATAAACATCTCATTAAAGGCTTTAAAAAATACTTGGGGTAAAAACACTAATAAAACAACATCTGTCCTGCAAAAGCATAGCCTAGTTACTTGTTGGTAAATATCTGTTTTTGATCATAACCAATAAATACAGAATTAAAAATGAATTTAATTAAATAACGATTAAGTATGAATTTAGCTGAGCACAGGTCGTCCTGTTTTCATTTCTTGCCTTCTTTTAAACTGAGATTCTCCCTCCCCCCATTCTTGCCTTGATTCCATTTTCTCTCTCTCCTGTTTTGAGATGTAATATCTATGTGTCTATTCTTTCAGGGGGGAACTTGGAAATTGTAGTGTATGTATTAGCTCCAATTAATTCTGAAGTTAGTCACTTCTAAACTTGCTCTGGAATTGTATGAGGGCTTTAGCAGGTTTGGCTTGGTTGGGATTACAGAATCTGAGGATCGGTGTCTTTCATTAATTCTGAAAAAAAAATTCCTTATTTCTTCAAATCTTGACTCTTTATTATTCTTTTTCTTCTTCTGGAGCTTCATTTATATTCTTCCTGGAGCTAATCAATCTACTCTCCACGTCTCTTAACCTGCTTTTCATGTTTTGCTCCTATGCTGCATTCTGGGTAATTTCTTCATACATTTGTGTTGTTTTTTTTCAGTTCATTGGCTATTTAGGACATTCATTTCTAGATCTACTCTCTTTTCCCCTAGAATCTTATTGGGCAAATGAAAAAAACTTGGCTATTTAAACTTCTTTTTTTGTTGTTATTCTTGTTAATCCTCACCCGAGGATATTTTCCCATTTATTATTAAAGATAGTGGGAGGGAGGGGGAAAGAGGAGAGAGAGAGAGAGAGAGAGAGAGAGAGAGAGAGAGAGAGAGAGAAACATCGATGTGAGACAGATGCATTGATTGGTTGTCTTTTCCCCAAGCCCCGACCTGGGTGGGGATCTACCCTGTAACCGAGGTACATGCCCTTGACTGGAATCAAACCCTGGGCCCTTCAGTCCACTGGCCAGTGTTCTAGCCACTGAGCCAAACCAGCCAGGGCTGAACTTCTTTCACACATTTAATATCCATATCTTCTGTGTTGGACAGTGTCCGTCTTTGTGTTGGTTGGGTGTCTGATTCTGTGGTTTATGCTGGCATGTCATGGCGGTCTATTTTTCATAAGTTCAGAGGTTTTTTAAATCAGGTCGGAAAGCTAGTGCCCTTGCCCCGATAGCCAAACCTCGCTGCCTGTTGGTGGGGAGGTGTGACAGGAAGCAGCTGGGTGAGGTGCTGTTTCCTCCCGCCTGCCCCGAACAGGGCTCCACGTGTGTCCCCAAGTGTGACACCTCTGCATGCAGAACAAACAGTATGTTTCAGTCCCACCTCATACCCTTTTGCATGATGTGGGGGGGGGGCGGGCGGGTGGGAATAATCAGACTCCCCGAAGTTCAGACGAGGGGACTTTCATATTAAAAGCAATTACAGTGCCATAAACCTTGGTGTGGGTGGCACAGAAAGTCATCTGCACTCTTTACCATCTCAGCTTCGGGAAGAGGGCTTTATTCTCAGCCAAGTCAATGACAAGCTGCGAATTGGCCAATACTAAGTATGTGAGAACGGAGCAACAGGCTTCCTGTCAATCACCTGGAAGGCAGCCTCCCCCGCCTCGCAGACCCTTCCCAGAGCTTCCTCAGCTGCTCAGACCCTCTGACATATCCCACATCCTGTCTTCCAACTCTCCCTTTTGTCAGTTCTTGGCTAAGAATAGTTTGGCAATCAGATGCTCATCATCAAGAACCAACGGAAATATCCAAGTGTCTTTGCCTCCCTTCTGTTCTCTCCCCGGTGGGGAACGCTCCGACACCCCGGCCCCCTCTCCGGGTGGGGCCCCTAGCGCCAGGCGGGTGCATGTTTGCTGTCGGTCGCTGACATTATGTCACAGCGCTCCCCTGGCAGGCGTGTCTCGTCATCTGTCAGTCAGTGTTCCAGAACAAGGGGTCCCTGGTTAAAAAAGTTTGGGGAGGAAGTGCTGGGTTAAGCAAATTCCACTGCTGCAGAATTGCTCAATGTCCTGATTGCTGACAGGCACGCGGGGGCCCCCCCGCCCCCCCGCCCCCGTCTCGGAGCTGAGCGCCACCGCAGGCCCCTTTCGGAATGTTCTGGCTTCAGAAGCGCTCCCTCCACGGCACAGCTGGTGGAGCTGTGCTCCTCAGGGTAGACCTGGGGAAAAGAAATGCTGGTATGTGAAAGGTGCACACACCTTGGACTCCACAGTACTATATACATGCCAGGCACCGCCTCGCACAACTGCAGATATTTGCGTATTTCCCGCTGTATGCAACAGTCCTGTTACAATATAAATTAACATAATCACGCTTTAAGTCACTTAAAAGTAGTTAGTTCTCAGGCCAGGTCAGTGTGGCTCAGTGGTTGGGCATCGACATATGAACCAGGAGGTCACGGTTCCATTCCTGGTCAGGGCACATGCCCTGTTTGCAGGCTCGATTCCCAGTAAGGGGGCGTGCAGGGGGCAGCCTATCCATGATTCTCTCATCATTGACGTTTCTCTCTCTCTCCCTTTCCCTTCTTCTCTGAAATCAATAAAAATATATTTTTTAACAAAACAAAAAAATTCTGAACAAGTGATATCTACTCTTAACCATTTTTAAAAAACAAAAGACAAATGCTGTTTTACTGGTACAATTTTTTCACATCATCAGCAAGAACTGTTGTTTTTGTAATTTTAAAATGACAAGCCCCATTACTGAAAAACACAAGTGACTACAGCCAGCTTTTCCAATGACGTAATGCTGTGCAGTGACCTATGGGTAGAAGCTTTCAGTAAATTTCTGAAAATTTCTTTACTAATGTTTCTCATATGAGAAACACTTTGCTTAAAATGAAAGAATTTTCCTAATCATTGTAGTGAAGTGGTATTTGGGGAGAATATTCAGCAAGTTGTACTGAATCAATGATTAAGTGCAAAGCAACAAGCCCCGTGAAGGTGTTCATTTATTGGCATTGCTATTTACATAGGGAGGACCAAAAAGTGCTGGGAAAGCTTTTGAGCATCAGGCCTTACCTGACTCACCAGCAGTGGCTTACCCAGCAGTGGCTGGCTGGTCCCCAGTGGGGGGCAGGCCGTGGCTCAGGGGTGTGTGTGTGGCCTGCCTTTCAAGCAACCCTGGGCACGCAAGCTTGGCCCAAAGATCCCGAATGATTTAAGTATTTTCCCCGGAATACAAACATTTAAGTGTTTTGCTTTTTGGATGACTACGGCAAACATATGCTTAAAGTGAGTTCTTCAATTTGGGGCTCATTTGGGGATTTCCATTTCTTTACAGTCTGCAACGAATTATCATTGCAACTGTGGGCCTTTTTTCCTAAAAGCATCTTACATTGTATTGAAAAGATTACATTCTTTTGGCTTTGGAAAAAGATTTCCCGTTCCGTGGAAGCCATTAAAGCCTGTTAGCATTTCACATCTGGAGTGAAGCCCCTGCCCGGGTCTGCCTTCCGTCACCACCAACGTGAGTGTGGCCAGCTGACTCGGCCTCCAGCGCGTGCGAAGGACACCCAGACTCCTTACTTCCTCAGGCCCCTCACACTGGCCAGGTGTGCCCTTGAACCTCACATCTCCTTGGGGTCGGCGCCAACCCTGCCATCAGCAATGCCTTTTTTTCATTACAAAATAGGTGGACATTTTTTTTTTAATTAATTGACTTCAGAGAGAGGAAGGGCGGGGGAGAGAGAGAGAGAAACATTGATGTGAGAAAGAAACATCGATTGGGTGCCTCTGTACACGCCCCGACTGAGGGTCAAATCCACAACCTAAGTGTGTGCCCTGACCCGGAATCAAACCCGCCACCTTCTGGTGTACAGGATGGGGGTGACACTCCAACCCACTGAGCCACCTGGCCAGGGCAGTGAGAATCGTTTGTATAGGGTTCTTTTGGGTGATTTTTTTAACAATATATATTTTTTATTGATTTTAGAGAAGAAGGGAGAGGGAGAGAGAGAGAGAAACATCCATGATGAGAGAGAATCATTGATCGAAGCCTGCAACCCAGGCATGTGCCCTTGACCGGAATCGAACCTGGGACCCTTCAGTCCGCAGGTTGACGCTCTATCCACTGAGCCAAACCAGCCGGGGCTTTTTTTTACTCTTCAAGAAGTAAGTGATGTTCCCTTTAACAAAAGAGTCAAACTGATGTCCTTTCTTTTCTTGCCTCCTTGTCCCCCTCGCAGGTGTTTACCCGGTGGATGGTTTGGAGGATGACCCCGAAGGTCATCGGGAAGCCGCTCTGGCTTACTATGCCGTGCTAAGGGGAGGGGCGCGGCCCGGCGCAGACGTCTTCTCTCTGCCCACCGGGGAGCAGGTATGTCGGGTCCTCCTTGTTGGCAGAGAGCTCTGAAAACTCTCCTGTATTTATTAGAAGGTGAAATGTTAGTGAACATGTGTTACAGAGTTAAAAGAAAAGCCTTCTGGAGCGAATACTGTGTAATTCCACCTTGAGAAGCAGAAGGGTTCCTGGATTGGGACTCTGGAGGCCCGGGTATAAAGCCAGTTCTGCGAGGCAGGGAGCCCCACAGCCTGTTGTGAATGCCTTGTCTACCACTTACTAGCTGTGTGACCTTGAGCAAGTGTCTTAACCTCTCTGATCTTGGTATTCGCAGCTCTAACACTGGGACAGTGAGGAAACTTGCTTTGCGCTGTGGTTAGGAGAGTTAAATGAGATACTGTGAGACCTGCCGCAAACTTGTGCAAGCAACCTGCCTGCCTCACTCTTTCCTTAGTTTGTTGTACCCTCCTCCGTTTTCAAAACGGACTTTGCCATGGAATGTGTTGGCTTGTGCTCAGGGCGCTGGGGGCCGTGGGCCACAGAGAGAAGGCTTGGCATGTGGGCAGTCCCAGCGTGAGTCAGAGACCCCGAATGCCGCCGGCTGTTCCTCTCATTCAGAAGCAAGCAGGCGCCCCATACTGAGGCTCTGTTCCAGGTACCGGGGGCCCCGGATCTCTCGAGGCTGCTTGCAGCGACCTGAGCCAGGGCAGCTGGCAGCCTGAGTGGCATTGTGGGTGGACACCGGGCTTGTCCATAGAGAGGCCCCAGGAGGACAGGAGGCCCTCTGCTCTCCTAGGCTGAGGCCGGGGAAGCGTGTGGAGGGGAGACTGGAAGGGCCTCTGCTGAGTGGCTGCTGAGTCCATGCCGAGTGGGTGGGCAGGTGACCCAGGAAAGAGTTGGCAGCCCAGGGCCTCTGTCGTGTTACCCTGCTACCCTTGGCATTCAGCGCAGAGCGGGTCAGTTTTCCATTTAGGTGTTGCCTGCATCCTGTCAGATTAACCTCCGCGTAACAGTGACCTTTCAGCGAATACCGTGCTGATTGATGAGTGACTGCCTCGCCTCCTACGATGAGAGAACACACGGCCATGTTATCTTCTCTTTCAGGTTAAACTTGAAGCGTCGTCCGTTTGCTTCTGCACGGTGCACCGGGACGAGCCGCAGCATCAGCTCTTGGTCTTGGTCAATCCCCAGGACACAAAGTCAGGTGGGTAGTTACTCCCGGACTTAAAACCTCGGATTCAGGCTCACCGCTGATGACGGATGGAACCAGACACCTAGGACAGTGGTCGGCAAACCGTGGCTCGGGAGCCACATGTGGCTCTTTGACCCCTTGAGTGTGGCTCTTCCACAAAATACCAGCTCTTCCACAAAATACCGACTTCTGCGCGTAGGCCATGAAGTTTCAATCGCACTGTACATGTGCGCCCGCACGTGGTATTTTGTGGAAGAGCCACGTTCAAGGGGCCAAAGAGCCACATGTGGCTCGCGAGCTGCAGTTTGCCAACCACGGACCTAAGAGGCGGCAGTGGCACGCTGGGGCTGGACTTACAATGTCAAGCAGAAGTGGTACATTTTCAGCTTTTAGAGAGGAAACAGTGCATTATTTCTATTCACGACATGTCCTGATGACTCGCATTAAAGACACTAGATTCACTCTTGCCCACAGTGGTGGTGTTCAGGCCTGATTTTTTTAAAGATATATTTTTATTGATTTCAGAGAGGAAGGGAGAGGGAGGGAGAGAGAGAAACATCCATGATGAGAGAGAATCAGTGATCAGCTGCCTCCTGCACGCCCCCTACTGGGGATCGAGCCCGAAACCTGGGCATGTGCCCTGACCGGGAATCGAACCGTGACCTCCTGGTTCATAGGTCGGCGCTCAACCACTGAGCCATACTGGCCAGGCATGTATGGTCTTTTTAATAAGGAATTAAAAAACCCAAACCAGCCCTTAATTAGTCATCCTTCCTTGAATGACATATCTGGTGAAAGTGTGGGGTTTAGGTCTTTAACTGCAATTTGCAAACGGGGTCTCATCAGCTCTCCACACACACACACCCCCCTCCCCATAGAAGCTTGCCTTTCGCCTTCGTGTTAGTCTGGGGTTTGCTGTCTGGTGATATCCTTGACCAGGGAGAGGTGTCTCTTGTTGCCGATCCAAGACTCAAGTGCTCAGCTGGCTGGCTGGGGGTTGCAGGCGTGTTGACCGGGAGCCTGGGGTGGCTGAGCTGTGTGTGAAGGCTTCCCCATCAAGGTGAGGACATCCATTTCCCTCTGGTAAAACCTGGTCTCCATGAACAGAGGGTCTGTGATAACACGAGGCCTTCACCATGGCCTTGAACTTGGACTCCAGCTCCAGGCTAGAGACAAGGAACAAGTTAGTAACACGGGGTGCCCACAGGAACCCCTCCGTGAACAGATTGTCAAACACGCCCAAAATGTCATTTGCCGACTTGAAGAACACATCCAAATTCCAGCAAGCCCCCCCACCCCCGCCTTTCTTCAGCATTTAATAATATTCTGGGTGTAGGTCTTCAGCTACAGTTTGCATAATGTTAACATATGACCGACTCTTGTGAATCTGTTTCCTATTAATTACACAATTTGTTGGTTATTTTCAAGAATGTAGTAAATGTCCATATGCTCCAAGAAGGCTCACTCTGACCTGTCCTTATATGTGTGATCGCGCTTTAAATAAAGTTCCCCCCTGATCCCCAGACTGCAGGGGCTCTGCCGTGGTGGCTGCGATCTTTGCGAGGTTCCCGAAAAGCATCTCGGGTGTCCCCCACCCCTTGTGACTCAGACACGATGTGTGAACGTGCCTCTGTGGCCTGAAGCAGGTGGACCTGGAAGGGGCCGGCGGTGGCATAGCTCCTCGCACAGCTTTCAACACGTGTCTTTTCACGCGTGCTTAGCCGTGACCGTGGAGGTCGCCGTCGCCGGTTGCTCTGTGAATTTCCTGCAGCCGTTGTATTTGTAAAGGCTGTGAGCGTGAGTGTGAGTGTGTGTGTGTGTGTGTGAGTGAGTGTGTTCGTGGTTCGATGGAAGTGAAAGCAGCAGAGCTGATGGAGAAGCCCTCGGTGTGCATTAGCTGCTGATAAGCTGGTGGAGTCCATCCCAGGGACTTCCATAACCCGGTGGGCAAAGAGCAAAGGAAAAGCCATGGGCTGCGAGTTTCCTGGCTGCAGGCAGTCCCGGCTCAGCGCCGACTGCTGGTAGCATGCGGTACTGCAGCTCCCAGCCCCCTTAGGAAGCTGGGCAGGCACTTCCCAAACAGGTGGCCTGAGGCACACGCCCTGGGCCCCCTGTGAGTCTCACTCTTGCCTGTTTCTGTGACCAGAGGCTGCCTCGTGTCACCACCGACCAGACCCCTCTTCCCTCCTCAGAGGCCAGGGGACGGATGGAAAGTTCCAGGCTCCTAATGGCACCATTGCTTCTGGCTCGTCAGGAGGGATCGGGTCGCCTACATCTTCTGGGCTCTTCCCAGAGGGTGTTCGGGGTTCCTCCTCAGCTCGCTCACAGGGGAGACAGTCGTGGGCAGGGGAGGTGGGGGCTGTGGGGCAGAAAGGACGCAGGCCTCCCGGAGAAGGGGGGCTGAGGGGGGCTCTTGGGCAGGTGTTGCCACATGCAGCGCCCCCCACCCCACCCCAGGCCCTCGATTAGACCGTCTCGCCCCCAGCCCGCCTCCAGGACGCTTTGTGCCCGAGCATAGCACTCGTCCTTCACATGGCTGCTACGTTTTTTCCGTGTCTGGTGATTGCGTGTCATCTGCACCCTGAGAAAAACAAGCAGGGAGTCGAAAAATGATGACTTTTTCCTGGAAAAGCGTTCCCGTTATAGGCCTGCAGCGGCGGCAGAGCCAAGGCAAACATTCAGAGGAGCTGTCCCGGGCCTGGCGGGATTGCGACACCCAGGGCCTGGGGCCAGCCCTCCTCGGGGCTGCGTTTGGGGCAGGTGGGAGGGTGGAAAGTGAGGGGCGCCCCTGGGGTGCCCAGGGAACCTCAGAACTTGGGGGCCCTTTCTGTGACGCCCCTCACTGCAGCTCATAGAAGCAAAAGGGTGTTCCTGCTGGAAACAATTCTGTTTCCCGGGGGCTGAGAGGGGCCCCGATGGAGGGCTGTTCGCCGGGACAGCTCTGTCCTTTAGGGACACTTGTTGGCTCTTGTTGGGGCTCCTCTTCTTTATTCCCCGTTACTTTATGGCACCGAGTGGATTTAAACGTAGGGAAACAGGCTCCCACAAACAAAGGCATGTCCTCCTTTCCAGGGGACTAGTGGGATTTGGAAAAGAGGGAAGGTCCAAGGAAAATATTCCGAGTGTCAGGGACGGATTCCGAGTTGACGTTGTATCCAGCTGCCTGCTGGCCACCCTCCCCTGTGTGTGTGTGCGGTCTGTGCGTGTGTTTATGCAAGTGGCTCAGTGGTTGAGTGTCGGCCTATGAACCCACAGGTCAATAGTTTGATTCCTGGTCGGGGCACGTGCCAGTGTGTTGTGTGCAGGAGGCAGCCGAT
Source organism: Myotis yumanensis (assembly GCF_028538775.1). Taxonomy (NCBI): domain Eukaryota; kingdom Metazoa; phylum Chordata; class Mammalia; order Chiroptera; family Vespertilionidae; genus Myotis; species Myotis yumanensis. The sequence continues at coordinate 7,410,181 of NW_027223771.1, read as the reverse complement.
CCATGATTCTCTCTTATTAATGTTTCTCTCCCTCTCCCTTCCTCTCAGAAATTAATAAAAATATATATATTTTTTTAAAAAGAGGATGGAGCTGGAGTCTGGGGGTTGGAGGCGTCTCGAGGCTTCTGGGGTTTTGGCCCTGCAGCCGGGCTGTCTGCAGCTCTGCCTGCTCCCCCAGCCCTGAGACGCTCGCTGTGCGGTGCCCTGGCCCAGCCCGACGAGGTGAGGACTCCCTTCCTAGCGAGACTAGCTTTGGTGTGGGTTTCTCTCCGTCCCCACATCTTGTAGTGGAGCTGTACCTCCGGATCCAGGCACCCCATCCTGAGCCATCTTCCTTGAGTTCAAACCTAGGCTCATGGCGGCCACATTGCTTCCTGCTGGAGAGCCATGGGGAGGTTGACGCTGCGAGCACACTGCGAGCCAGATGTTCCCTTCTCCGTGGCAGAGAGGCGCCGAGTGCTCGGGCATCTGGGGAAGGGCTTCCCTTTAAGGAAGACATCTGCGTGGAAATGGTAGCGCGTAATGCGATGTGACAGTTGCTATGTCAACGCGTGTGTTTCCCCTCCCCTGAGACGATTGACGGGCCGGGCCCGTGTGGCGTGAAGCCCCACAGCCCTTGGGACGGACGTGTGTTTTGCTTTGGCGAAGATGGCCGTCACTGTGGTTTAACTGTGCTGGGTTTGGGGGGAGGACCACATATTTCTTAGATTTGTAATGGGGCAGTGGTGGCTTGGACTCCAGGGGAGTGATGGTGAGGAGGGGGACCGGGTGGGGGGGGACCTGGGGAGGCAGCAGGGGGACTTGAAGCCCCTTTGTTGTGACTGAGGAAGTTTTGATCCTGGGCCAGTGCACGGGCCACTCGCAGGTAGTGCAGGGAGATAAGACCTGTGCACGTGTGTGCATGCATATTCATGTGTGTGCATGCTTGTGTGTGCACTCACTGTGCTCGTGCATGTGTGTTTGTGCAGGTGCACGTGTTCGTGCATGTGTGTTTATCCGTGTGTGTGTGTGTGTGTGAGAGAGAGAGAGAGAGAGAGAGAGAGAGAGAGGACTCCCCCCTCCTTGGTTCCTAGGCTGGGATGGGGCATGGGCCCTCTCTGTCTCTGCTCAGCTCCAGGCTGTGTATCAGCTGCCTGTGGCCTCCCTCACCCAGTGACGCCAGAGCCCAAGCTGGGGGCCTCCCAGGGACGCTCCCCCAACACCCCTCAGCAGCACTGACTCCCCCTCTGGGTCCTCATGACACTTGGGCTCCCAGCTCGATCCCGCACCTCCCCTGCCCTGCCCCCTATTGGAGGGCTGGTTAGGTCTCTTCCTGTCCCGGCTGCCAGCTCCCAGGGGCGAGGACAGGCGCCGGGGGCAGCGCCGCGCAGGCATTCAGGGGTTGAACTCCGTGGCTCGTGCCGCCTCCGGGCAGCCCGCCCGGGGAGTTAGCCTGAGGGATCTCGCTGTCTTGACTCGTTCGGGAAACCTTGGAGTGTCACAGAATGAAATCCATTCCTGACATCTGCTCTGGCCCGCATCACCTGTCACCCGGAGGGAGAAGGAAATTACATTAGTTCAGCAAGGCTGACCTCCCTGACGAGGCATGCCCCGTGGACGGCCGTCACCACTGCACACGCCGCCGGCTGCAGGTGCCTGGGGTCCGGAGCCAGGGGACGCTGATCAGAATCGCATTTTCCCTTCAAAACCATTTTCTGACTCTCCGATCTCGCTGGCCCCGGGACCCAGCTGCCCTGGGCGGGGTATGCAGTGTGTCAGCCCAGATCTGCTCCCATCCTTGCCCAGCGGGCACAGCCTCTCTCCCAGGGCTGCGCCGCATTCCTGCTTCCTGTCCCCTCTCAACTGGTGTCATGCCTTTCTGACCAGATGCTGCCACTCTCCAGAGGGCTGATTCAATTTTCCAAGAGCCGTCTTTTCTTTCTTTCTTTCCTTTTTTTAATAAATTCTTATTGATTTCAGAGAAGAAGGGAGAGAGAGATAGAAACATCCATGATGAGAGAGAATCATGGATCAGCTGCCTCCTGCACACCCCCTAGTGGAGATGGAGCCCGCAACCCGGGCATGTGCCCTGACAGGGAATCGAACTTGATCTCCTGGTTCATAGGTTGACACTCAGCCACTGAGCCACGCCAGTTTTGAGGACAGTTTATTTTAGGCCTGTTCCTCATTGTTACGTAGCAGCTTAAGATTCATTTTGAAAAAAGCAGTTCCGTCTCTTTGGTGACAACTTGTGTGACTAATGAATGCCCTGCCCCCCGCTGTGAAGCTTCCCAGGCATCACCCAGACACCGAGACCTAACAGCTTTCCTGTTTGAGACCGTCTTAGCACATCCAACATCTGTGTGCCAGCGACACACTGTCAGTGAATCGGACGTCTCTTATTGATTCATCTTGTTAAGCAAGAAGAATAATCCTGGGGGCTTTATAAGGCTCCTGTGCCTTCCGGTAGGTGCCATTTTGAACATGAATTTCGTTGAATTAATAAGGCAGATGTCAAGCATTTAATTGGCCCTTCGCTCCCAGCCGGCTCCGTCAACCTGGGGACTATGGTTGGGGCTGATATAATTCGCCGATGACATGCCACTGACGTGTGGATTGGATGCCGAGGGTCTTCGGAGAGGAGGGGCTGGCTGGGCGGAGTTATGGTTAATAACTGGCTAATGCCACTGTGGCCTGGTCTTCACCGAGCTTCCCACCACACTTCCTCAAAGGGCAGAGAGAAACAGGGAAGACCGTGGCGGCGGCTTACCCGGATGGCCCACCACATTTGCTTCCAGGTCGTGAGCTTGGTATTGAATGGTGAAGGCTTTTGTTTTCTCCTCCGTGCTGCCATTTTTCTCCCAGTCTTCAGCGGACAGAGTTTGACTGGGAAGATGTATCTTTTTATTTTGTGGCTTCTGGACCCCCTGGGCTCAGACACCTGGCTTGAGAAGCAGGTATGAATGGCAGTCAGCCCGGTCGGCGTGGCTCAGTGGTTGAGTGTTGACCTATGAACCTGGAGGTCACAGTTCGATTCCCAGTCAGGGCACATGCCCAGGTTGCGGGCTCGATCCCCCAGTAGTGGGCGTGCAGGCGGCAGCTGATCGATAATTCTCATCATTGATGTTTCTGTCTCTCTCCATCTTCCTTCCTCTCTGAAATCAATAAAAATATATTTAAGAAAATAAAAATGGCAGTATAAGGGGTACAGAGAAAATACCACAGGAGAAAGAAATGGTGGTACATCCATTCAATGGCATAGGATTCAGCGCTAAAAAAGAATGTTGAGAATCCAGCTGTGAAAAGACACGGAGGAACCATAGCTGCTACCAGGCATAACCTTTCCCTTGCATGGCAACGGCGGCTGCATGCTGCCGACACCGCCTCTGGTGACCGGCTGGCTGGGTGCGTGTCATCACCTCCTTTTGGCTTTCTCTCCAGTCGTGGCTGTTTACCTAAAAGACTCCTGGTGGGCCACCGAAGACGTCCTGAGGACCTCCGACCCTGCAAGAGAAGGCCTGGTGAAGGTGAGGTGCTGCCACTTAGAATGGACATCGCAGAAGGTTTTAAGAGTCATCGTGCTGTTACCCTGTGAAATACCCCTTCCCTTTAATTACATTTTGTTTCTGAGCGAGCTCTTCTTCACTAGTTACCAAAGAAAAGCTTGCTTAATGTTCTTTCTGTTAACATACATAGTGGTCCTAATTTAGGGATTAGAACGGGTCTTATTTTTGTGTTTCCAGAAACGTTTCTAAATCAGCATCTCATTCCCCACATTATCCCCCCCCCGCCCCCGCCCCCGTCATGAACCTGCACAGATTAAGTGCATTTTCTTTCTCTCCTCTTCTGCTGCCAGCTTTTGACTGGGTGTTTCCCTTAAGTTGACAGTTATAACCTCCCACATCACACCGACCAGGTGTTGTGACTGGGTCGTTTGCTTAACTCTGAACTCGATTTGGCTGTCGCTGTCTGAGACACCGAATTGGGGTGGCTTCTCAGAATCAGCTGGTGTGGCCCGGCCGGTGTGGCTCAGTGGTTGAGCACCGACCCAGGAACCAGGAGGTCGCCGGTTCGATTCCCGGTCAGGGCACCTGCCCAGGTTGCAGGCTCGATCCCCAGTAGGGAGCCTGCAGGAGGCAGCCGATCCACGATGCTCTTCTGATCAGTGTTTCTATCTCTCCGTCCTTCTCCCTTCTTCTCTCTCTCAAAATCAATTTTAAAAAACATATTTTAAAAAAAGAATTAGCTGGTGAGGTTTTCACAAATCTTTTTCTCATCGAAGATTTGGCTCTAGATAAAGGTGAAATATTTCACATTCTGGGCCAATTAATAAGTTTACTGGCTCTGCACGCTGTGTACCATTTGCTGGGAAGCTGCAAGCTGCCTTCTTTTTATTAGCAGAGCCGTTGAAAAGCAGACTAATGTTTCAGACGCCACTTAGGTGGTCTTTTCCGTAGACCGGCTGAGGAAACGGAGGCTCAGAGAGGTTGAAGTTGCAAATGTGGACCAAGAAGCCACAACCACAGATGATGATCATGATCATGATGGTGAAGAAAATGTAAGGGTCAAGTATTAAATATAGAATGCAGCCCTGCCAGCGTGGTTCAGGGCTTGACCATCAACTGACGAACCAGGAGATGACGGTTTGATTCCCGGTCAGGGCCCATGCCTGCATTGCAGGGGCAGCCTATCGATGATTCTCTCTCATCATCAATGTGTCTATCTCTCTCCCCCTCTCCCTTCCTCTCTGAGATCAATAAAAACATATATTTAAAACAAAAAAACCAACGTTACCATTTGTATGAAGCTCCCCCTTCCCCAGAGCCTCAGTTCTAATGGGTGACGGGCAGGAGGTAGCCGCTGGCCGGCTCAGCAGGTGCACCGGCCCGGCCTGTCCCTGCAGAGTCCTTATCCGGCTGCCATCAGCCCTCTTCGCAATGAGGCAGGAAATCAGTGAATGCGTCACCTACCCTCTCCGAGCTGCAAGTTCCTCACCTGCAAAGCGGGACCACCCGGCAGGTGGTGAGGACCGGATGGCAGCAGGCGGGGCCGACTGGTGTGAAGGTCACGGGTGTGAAACCTCCGTGAGAAACGATGCACATCTTGGCCTCGTGCATGAGAAGGACCACGGGTGGGCGGATGCCGAGCGCAGGATCCACCGCCTCTGCTTTCCCCCTCCGCCTCACTGGCCCGCTCTGCTTTCCTTCAAAGGTCCAGTCATTCGGGGAAAGGATTGTGCTCTTCGTCCTCAACGTCGTCATTTTTGGAAGGTTGGAGAGGAACTTGGATGACGACGCCATGTTCTTCTTGCCTCACTCTGGGAAGGAGGAGGCTAAAATCCTGTGGAGGGACGGAGCCGCGGTCGGATTTTACACAACCAAAGCGAAAGGTGAGTGGCCGGCTGGGCCACGGCCATCCGGGCCCTCGGGGCCAGCAGCCGTGAGGTCCGAAAGGTTGGCGACCGCTGCTCTGGGTGGCTTCCTGCCCCCGCGGGGCCCCCAGCACAGGCCTTGCTGGGGGAGAATCTCCGGGTACAGCAGGTACCACTAACTCAGCTGTCATGTAAACGAATCCAAGGCACAGCCCTCATTCTCACCTGCTTCTCCTCGTGCCGGAGAAGGGCTGAAACCTGTCCCTTTGGTTCCCAGCCTGGGCCACGTCGCAGTTAATGGTGTAAACTGACTTTGCAAGCACAATGCTTTTCATTTCTTCTCTGGAATGTTACCATTAGCTGCCAGGACAGTGCCATTGCTGGTGGCTCACGCGTGCGGAGCACACTGCGTGCTGAGATTCGTGGACGGGACCTCGGAAGCAGGGGAGGCCGCCACCACAGCGGGGTCGGGGGGAGGCCGGGGCTCAGTTTCCGGGGCAAGTGCCATTTGCCAAAGGGATCGGTCTCTTTAGAGTTGTTTTCTAAAAAAGTTTTTAACTTTTTGAAATTTATTTTTAAATTATAGTTGATAGATAATATTAATTTCAGGTGCACAACATAGGGAGCAGGCATTTATATACCTCACGAAGTGATCACCCCAATAAGTCTGGTACCCATCTGTTCATGTGCTTTCTTCAAAAAAAAAAAAAAATAAAAGGTTTTTTATTGATTTCAGAGAGGAAGGGAGAGGGAGAGAGAGAGAAACATCAGTGATAAGAGAGAATTATGGATTGGCTGCCTCCTGCACACCCTCTACTGGGGATCGAGCCCAGCACCCCACAAAGTGCCTGTGTGGGTCAGTGGCTGCTTCCACCCAGCTCTAGGCACCCACTGACCTGCTCTGTCCCCATCACTGTGACGTTCCTGGACGTTTCGCCGAAAGGGACGGGTGCGCTCTGCGGCTTCTGTTCTGACATCTGGCTCCTCTCACTTAGCGTGGTGTTTTGAGGCTTATCCAGACGGTAGCAGAGATGAGTATTTCATTCCTTTTTATTGCTGAGTAACGTTCCGTGCTGTGAGTGTGCCCCGTTTTGTTTGTGCGTTCACCGGAAGGGTTTCCAGGTTGGGGCCGTGATGAATAAGCTGCTGGAAGCGTGCACGTACCTGCCTTTGCGTGGGTGTGGGCTTTCATTTCTTTTGGATGGATTCCTGGAAGTGGAAGGGCTGGGGCGTTTGCTAAGCCTAAGTTTAACTTTTTAAGAAACTGCCGAATTTTTTGACACAGTGGCTGTAACATTATACATTCCCAGCAGCAGTATATGAGGGTTCATTTCTCCACATCCTGTCAACACTAAGGACTGCATGTCTTTTTGATTATGGCCATTCTAGTAGGTGAAAAGTTCTGTTTCACTATGTGTTTTTAAAAATATATTTTTATTGATTTCAGAGAGGAAGGGAGAGGGGGAGAGAGAGACATCAATGATGAGAGAGAATCACTGATCAGCTGCCTCCTGCACGCCCCCCACTAGGGATCAAGCCAGGAACCCGGGCATGTGCCCCGACCGGGAATCGAACGGTGACCTCCTGGTTCATAAGTCAGTGTTCAACCACTGAGCCACACCGACCAGGCTCACTGTGGTTTTAATTTGCATTTTCCTAGTGACTAAGGATATTGAGTATGTTTCCATTGATTGATACAATGAATTGTATTAAAACTGTTTGTTCAGATCACCTGTCCATTTTTTTTTATTGATTGCTTGTTTTCATTTTATTGAATTGTAAGAGTTCTATATATATTCTGGATATGTCTTTTTATCAGGACTTTGACTTGCAAACATTTTCTTATTGGCTAGTCTTTTCATTTTCTTAGTGCTGTTTTCTGAAGTACATGGTTTTTTATTTTGGTGAAGTCCGATTGACCCATTGTTTGTGGTTTTGGTGTTGAATCTAAGAGCTGTTTGCCTAACCCTAGGCTAGGTTGTGAAGTTTTTTTTTCCTAAAACTTTGTGGTTTTAACCTTTACATTTATGTCTGAATCCATCTTCAATTAATTTTTTTATATGGTGTGAGGTAAGGGTCCAATGCCATTTTTAAAATACTGTCTATAGCCCTGGCCAGTGTTGCTAAATGGTTAGATCGTCAGCCCGCACACCAAAGGGTCTTGGGTTTGATTCCAGGTCAAGGGCAGGTACCTGAGTTGCAGGTTCGATCCCCGGCCCAGGTTGACCAATCAATGTGTCTCTCTCATCGATGCTTCTCTCTCTTTGGGTCTCCCCTTCCCTTCCACTCTTTCTAAGAATCAATGGAAAAAACAACCTCAGGTGAGGATTAACAAAAAATAAAACAACATGGCTGACCAGTCAGTCGGCAGGAGAACTGGCTGACGGGGGAGAGATGTCGTTTTGACTTTGGTGGCTAGTGTGTGAAGACGGTGCCCGCGGCGTCTTGGCAGGTTGGTACAGGCCCAGGGGACAGTGTGTCTCTTGACTTCCCCTGCAGGCAGCCTGTGTGGCGATGGCACCGGCACGTGCTACCTGCTGCCCGTCTTGGACACCGTGTTTGTCCGGAGGCGACACCGCGGCCAGGGCCTGGGCGTGGCCATGCTGCGGGACTTCTGCGAGACATTCCCCGACGAGGAGGCCCTAGGGGTCAGCTGGCCGATTTCTCCCGCCATGTACCAAGGTAACCCCACCTGTGTCAGGGAGGAGCGTTTGGTCAGGGGGAGGGATACCCGTGCATCCAGATGACACATATGGGGGACCTCTTTCTTCTGAGAAACCTCTCATGGCTTGAGCACAAACGAGCCTTTATCACAAGGGCCAGACCTTGCCCAGCCTGGGAAATCATTGGGTTTAGATGTAATAAAACAGCCCCACCAGTGTGCTCAGTGGTTGAGTGTTGACCTATGACCCGGGAGGTCACGGTTCAATTCCCGGATTGTAGGCTCGACCCCAGTAAGGGAAATAAGTGCAGGAGGCAGCCGATCTATGATTCTCTCTCATCATGGATGTTTCTATCTCTCTCTCCCTCTCCCTTCCTCTCTGGACTCAATAAAAAAACATATCTCAAAAAACAAAACAAAACAAAAAACAAATCCACACCAGGTCAGAGAGCCGCAGAACCCAGCGATCTGCTTCTGGCCCCGCCTGCCTTTGCCCCTGCGCTCGGAGTGTGAAGCTCCTCACCTTACTGGAGGGGAGGCAGCGGCTGGCGGGCAGAGGCCGAGCCCGGTACGTGGGGGCAGGCAGCCTGCGGGGAGAGAAGCGGCTGCAGGCGGAGGCCAGGCCGGCTGCCCTTGGGCTGGACAAGGGGCCTCGGGCCCAGGTTTCCATCTGTGCTTCTGATTGGCCGGCCGGCAATGCCAGGAGAGGGCCCGGTGGAGGCTCCCGGGTCCCGGGGGCACCAGGAGCAGGTTCCCCTTCGGCTGCATGTGGGACATGGCAGGTGACAGTGCTCACCTGGGAGCGTGGGCATACAAGCCCAGCCTGAGGGCACTGGGACTCGAGGCGTCCACAGAGGATGAGCTGGAAGATGCTGAGAAGAGGAGGCCCGGGAGGCCCGGGCGGGAGGAGGGACAGTGCTGAGGTGGGTGAGGCTAGGGGGTGAATTTGGTACCCCCAGTTCTCATGTTGAAGCCCTACCCCCAATGGTTGTATGTGACGATGGGATCTTTAAAGGGGTAATGAAGGGCCCTGATCCAGTAGGACTGGTGAGAAGGGGTCCCATAAGGACGACACAGATGGGAAGGCCCGGTGAGGGCCGGTGAGGAGGGGGCTGCCCGCCGAGGAGAGAGGCAGCCCTGCGACACCTTGATCTTGGGCTTGCAGGCTCCAGAACTGAGCACATAAGTGTCCTGGTTAAGTCCTGTCCGTCCGTGGCGTTGTGCTGTGGCTTCCTGAGCTGATGCAGGCGGGATGGACGAAGGGCCAGGACGGGTACGGGGGGATGGTGACAGGGCTGCGTGGAGCATGGGGCGGAGCAGAGCGCCGAGCAGGCTGGGCTGCAGGAAGGACTGGAAGGGGCCATTCCCGCGGACTCCAGGCTGGGCTGGCTGTGTGCAGGGCAGGCGCCCCCCCTGCCCCCCCCCCCCCTCACGAGGGCCCCTTTCCTCAGTCTGTAGGAAGTTCCTGCTGGCCCATCCGGAGGAGCGGGCGCGTCTGTGGGAGGTGGAGCCCCCCGGAGCCTGGGGGCAGCGAGGCAGCATCTGGCTGAAGGTTCAGCTCCAACAGGCGGGGCTCCCGGCCCCAGAGTCGGCGTGAAGCGTGCACTTGGATCTCCTCATCCTCACGTCAGCGGCACAGATGGAGTCAGGCCCGCGGGGGACGCAGGCACTGCAGCAGCACCCGGTGCTGGCATCTCGTCCTCCCTCCACCTTCCCTTCGTGAGCGAACCACAGCGGCCCACCCCCTGCCCAAGAAGAGCGGAGCGCCCCGGCTCAGCTGGCTCCGAATCTCCCTGTGACCAAGGCCCCCTTAAAGCAATTGAGCGGATCAGTGCAACCAGGAAGACGGTGGATTTCCCTGTCCAGCAGGAGATCAGTTGGAAACATATTATTTCAAAAGACACACAGGGTTTCCTGTGAAGAGCTGGCCCTTGTCCTTGGGGAGAAGAAGAAAAAGGGGTTGGCCCCGCCGGCACTGGTTGAGCTTCGACCTATGAACCAGAGGGTCACGGTTCGATTCCGGTCAGGGCACATGCCCAGGTTGTGGGCTCCACCCCCAGTAGGGGGCTTGCAGGAGGCAGCTGATCCATGATTCTCTCTTATCATTGATGTTTCTCTCTCTCTCTCCCTCTCCCTTCCTCTCTGAAATCAATAAAAATATATATTTAAAATAAAGGGGGGGTTTCATCCCGTAAACATGCTGCAAATGAGTAGCTGGGTCTTTCAATCGGCAGCGGCGTGGTGTGATGTCCTAGGGAGATGTCCTTGTCTACTTGGGCAGCCCCGTTACACACTCGCGCACTGCCTTCAGTTTGGGGTGTTACCATGGAGTTTGCTGGTGGGGTTTCAATGGCGGATATTCGCCTGGTGGGTCCCACGGGGAGGCGGGTGGGGATGGGAAGACCTTTATGTAGCCAGAGGGCAGTGCAGGGCAGCGGACACGCCGTCTGTGGGTCTCCACGTTGCTTTTCGCCACCTTGCAGGCTGCTACCATCTCAGCCCTGAAGGGCGGGCCTGGGGCAGGGCTGGAGGGGTGCGGACGCGCCCGCGCCCCCCGCCCTGCCCCGCGCTGCAGGTGTGGGGGTGCCAGGAGACTCGGGAGGTGCTGATGAAATCCACTGGCCACGTGAAAGCAATGGCACTCCTTCCCTCTTGGTGTCAGCGTCAAAGCCACCCCCCGAGGCTACGGGGAGCTCATTAGAGGGCCGTGGGCAGCTGATTGTCCTCAGCCGGTGACAGGGAGAGTGCCCTGGAGTTTATTGGCGATAATAGTGATCATTTTGGCTTTTACGGTGCCTTTCAGCGCAAAGGCTTAATGGATCTTTACAGACATGAATGGGGTAACCAGGCACCTGGGAAGGAGGCCATGGCAGGGCCGTGGCTGTGATCCTAATGAGGCGGCTAAGTGACTGGCCCTGTGGCCTCGGGCGTTAGACATGCAGGCAGGCGAGCCTCCTGGAGCCCCTGTGCCGAGCTGGCCGCCTGCGGGCTTGTGGGCGGTTTCACAAATGAGCCCGCAGCCCTGCCCGGCCGTGTGCCTTGGAGGTTGCAGTTCCTGGGCTGGGGATGGAAGTGACTAATGGCGCGCACGTCAGGATGCAGAAGCAGCGTGGACCCCGCAGGCCGGAGGGGTGCACAGGACGAGGACGTGTCTGCATAATTGGGGAGATGGCGTTCTCTCAGGAGAATTGCACTGGGGGGTGGGGGGGGTGCTGTTATTTCAGGAGCTGAGAGTTGGCCCGGTCTGGTCAGGGCAAACCTAGCTGAAGTCAGCCGCCAGAGCTGCCGCTTTAACTCAGGCTGAGATTCGCCAACTCTCTCTTTAAATCCGCAAATGAAGGGACTCTGACGGAGAATGTTCCAGAAGCACGCGTGAGCCCCTTGAAGAAAGAAGGGGTGTCATTATAATTAGGGTGTAATTAGATTATGGAAGCGCTCTCATTAAAAAATTTTGTAAGTTATGGTCTTTCACTGCCTGTGAAGTCAGCGCTGGTTCCCAGCCTCCCCTCCTCCCCCCCAGCTCTGTCTCCCGGAACCAATAGGCCACCTAATGTGGTTTTAGTTTTTAATCAGCCACTTATTCTTAGGGTTGCCCTCTTGTCTTGTTCTGGTCTTTGGGCTCTATCCTTTGTCCCTTTATTCCTGAGCTTGATTTTGGAGGTTTCCTGTGCCTTAGAAATAAGTAGGAAACCAGTGGAGCCAATAGCTTTTTATTTTATTTTATTTTATTTCATTTTATTTTTTATTTTCTTTTATTTTTTATTTTATTTTATTTTTGAGAGCGCGGAGGGGAGGGAGGAGAGAAGCATCAATGCGGGAGACAGACATCAATTGGTTGCCTCCCACACATGCCCTTGACCCACACGCCCCAACCGGTGCCGGGGATCGAGCCTGCAACCCAGGTATGTGCCCGGAATCAAACCCGAGACCCTTTGGTCCGTGGGCCGATGGTGTAACCACTGAGACACACCAGCCAGGGCCTATAGCTTGTCTATGGAAGTGAGGCATGGCCATGCCTCAGTGTTCCAGCAGGAAACTGTCTTCTCTCCAAACGCTCTAAACCAGCCATGGGCAAACTACGGCCCTCGGGCCGGATCCGGCCTGTTTGAAATGAATAAAACTAAAAAAAAAAAAGACCGTACCCTTTTATGTAATGATGTTTACTTTGAATTTATATTAGTTCACACAAACACTCCATCCATGCTTTTGTTCCGGCCCTCTGGTCCAGTTTAAGAACCCATTGTGGCCCTCGGGTCAAAAAGTTTGCCCACCCCTGGTCTAAACTCTGTTTCTGAAGCAGCGTCACTGGTGGACTGGGGCTTTGAAAGTTTGCACGCTCCCGCCTGTGATAACATCTGGGGCTTATCATGGCCCTAGAAACATGGATGGGGTCATTCTGATCTTTCGAGAGGAGTTTGTGGGAACTGTTGTTCTCACTGCGCTCGGTTGCATACGAAGCCTTTGAAACTGGACCAATAGGACCATAACTCTCCCGGCTGGGACTCCCCGGCTAGCTGGCACATGCCTGAGGCTTCTTTACTCGGGGAGATGAAATCGAATATGTCAACAGTTCTTTTACAGAAACGTTGCTGGAGGCAGAAGATAATTGCACACAGCTTTAAAAATTAATGTTTTCATTCTTGAGCTTACAGTTTTGCTTTTTTTCCAGGTGAATTTTTAATAGATTCGATTGTCATCCACAGGGGAAATATTTTTCTTCCATTTATGTGAAATTTTTAAAGCTGGGGGGAGTGTATAAAGGACACGTGAATTGCCTGAGCTGGGGGGTGGGGGCATTTTCTTGATCTTGTCCCAGCTTGTCCCTGGGAGCTGGCTGTTACAGTGCAGCGGCAATAGCGATGTAATGGCAGCGAGCTCTGCTGGCAGTGCGGGGAGCAGAACCTCCATGCTGATGGATTTTCCTGTCTCAGGCTGCTCTTTGAAAGGGTCTGTCTCCCCCTAGTGGCCATTGTAGCCTACTGCGTCCTGGACCTGTTTGCTTCTCAAGATTCTTAACCTTGAGTTCCAATTTGTGCATTCGTTTTTTTAAAAAAACAAAACTTATTGAACTGTCACTGGTTAGGAATAAAATACACGTGAGTTGCCCTGACCAGTTTTGCTCAGTGGATAGAGCGCTGGCCTTCGGACTCAAGGGTCCCAGGTTCGATTCCAGTCAAGGGCATGTACCTTGGTTGCGGGCACATCCCCAATAGGGGGTGTGTGGGAGGCAGCTGATTGATGTTTCTAACTCTCTATTTCTCTCCCTTCCTCTCTGTAAAAAATCAATAAAATATATATTTTTTTAAAAATTTCATACATCAGGAAAGGTAGAAAAATGATAATAGATTATCTCCTTCATTCACTCATATATTTGCTCATTCGTTCCATTGATTGCTGTTACTGGAGCATCTTCCGACACCAGGCGTTGTCTGCGGTGATAGGGATGCAGAGTGAGTAAGGCGGGCAGTCTCTGAACTCATTGATGAGCTCATGCTTTTGTGAAGAAAATTACACGGGCAACTCCTACTGCATCACATAAAAACTCAGAGGCCCGGCCGAGTGGCTCAGCGGTTGAGCGTCGACCTGTGAACCAGGTCACGGTTGAATTCCCAGTCAGGGCACATGCCCAGGTTGCAGGCTCAATCCCCAGTAGGGGGACATGTAGGAGGCAGCCTGTCAATGATTCTCTCATCATTGATGTTTCTTCCTTTTTTCCTCTCTGAAATCAATATACATATAGATACATTGGGGCCTTGACTTACGAGTTTAATTCGTTCCGAGGCTGAGCTCATTAACTCAAATTACTGTCAACTCAGTGCAAAAAATCGGCGGAGACAGCTGGTATCTCAAAAAACTCATTAGTCGGGACACTCGTAAGTCAAGGCCCCACTGTATATAGATATGAAGGGAAGGAAGGAAATTGACACAACATGGATTTACTTTAAGGACATTATGCGAAGTGAAATAAGCCAGCCACACAAAAAGCAACTCTTGTAGGATTCTACTCACATGAGGTATCTAGTCAAATTCATAGAAACAGGAAGTAGGAGGTGGTTGCCAGGGGCTGGAGGGAGGGAGGAATGGGGAGTTAGAGTTCAATGCGGGTAGTTTCAGTTCTGCGGGATGAAAGTTCTGGAAGTGAGTGTGAATGCACTTAATGCTGCTGAACTGGACACTGAGAGATGGTTCACAATACATTGTATGTTGTGTATTTTATAAGTAAAACTTGTGCTCTTTAATGGGGCAGTTATAAAATGCTTCAGGTATGTATACGGTATACATTCCATAGCTCTCATGTTCTTGCCACCTCCCAAAGCATTGTCGTGAAAGCCGCCCACCGGAAAGGCCAAGGCTCCCAGCAAGACTGGGCGTCCCAGCACCGCCCCCCATCCCTCCATAAGCCGCCCTCCCTTCCCCCCACTTGAGGAGTCACAAAAAGGCAACTTCACCCGCTTTTCCAGTTGAGGTTTATTCCAGAGCAGTGTTGCAGCAATGCTGACTCAGAACCCAGTCCATTTCTAGAACACCAGTAACAGCTTCCTCTCCCTCCACCCACAGGCAAAGGAACAGAAGCTACCGCCCAGCTGGGCGTCTAGACTTTTGAGGAATCCAGAACACAGTCCTGGAGCCGGGCCAGCCGGGTCTGTGACTCAGCCGCTCCCTGCGCTGCAGACGGGAAAGGAGATGGTGACGGATCGTCCTGCAGCCCGGGTCACGGTGGTGTGGCTGTGGGTCTCCCTTCCTGGCCCTGCGGCTCTGCTCAGACCCACACGAGCAACCACCGTCACCTCCGCACACAGCAGAGGGACACAGATGACACGTGGGTCACCCAGCTGTGACAGCGGCGAGAACCCTGAACCTCCACGTGATGCCCTCACCACGGGCGGGCCCTGCCCCACCTGCTGGAGCAGCCAAGCGAGGCCAAAGTCCTGCCACTGGGGGCGTCACCCTGAAGAGGCTGAAACTGATCCTTTAGAGGAAACAGCAGCTCACGTGGACCAGGGCCTGCGTGTGCCGGGCACCGTGCTGCCTGCGGGCATTCTGTCCTCATAACCCTCAGGTAGGTCGTACCATTGTCCCCATGTTACCGGCTCCAGAGTGAAGCCACACAGCTGCCTAAGGTCTCAAAGCTACGAAGTGACAGGGACAAGCAATGAAGGGGCTCAAAGGTCTGTATGACCTGAGCTTTCAGTGACCCCAGTCCCCCAAATCGCCCCTTAGTGAACAAGGAAATGGGTGGGGGGTGAAATTTGGAGAAAACCCAGTCACCACGGTGATCATCAACCAAAATGCCTGAAGGAGGGCGGGCTCACTCACCACTGCCGGAGCCCCAGCCCCAGCGGACATGCACCCCACTCCTCCCGGGGACGGGAAGTGACAGCCTGGGACAGTCCCTTGGCACAGACCCTGCTCCCACGGGGCCTGTAGCTGGTCCACCTGACATTCATGGCGTCTATAAAGTGCCATCAGCAAAACCAGGGGGCTGAGGGGTGACTACAGCCTGGAAAGAGGGCTGTGCTGTGGGGACAGGGAGTCAGGACAGACGATCCCCACTCCTCAGACCAGTGCCCTCCTGGCCCCCCTCCTGACTGGAGGCCACCCCACGCCTCTCCTCCCTCACGCCCTCCTGTCCTGCGTCTCCCCCTGCCCCCCACTGGAGCCCGGGCCCAGGTCCTCGGGCCAGTACTGGTCCTGCATGTACTGCTCCACGTCCACGCTGCTGTCAGGCTCCCTGTCCTCGGGGCGGGTCCAGAGGCGGCTGGCCTCCTGCTCCCACTGCACCTCCACCAGCCGGTACAGCTCCATGGCCGTCACGGCGTCTTCCACGGACGAGTGTCCGTGCTGGCCCACCTGCGGACGAGAGCCCACGGTCACTCCAGGTGCTGTGCACAGGCCCGAGACGGTCAGAACAGAGCCTCAGCCATGGCAAAGCCAGCTTCTAGCCTGTTCCCTCAAATATAAACGAGATCAAAGCCGCCCTGGGCTTGAAGAGCAGGGGGATGAGGAGGTGACGGACAGTAGGAGCAGGAGTTAGGAGCTGCCCTAACTGAGGCTCCATCTCTGGTTGCAAAGGCAGGCACCGAGCCTGGAGCTGGGGTACAGACCCAGAAAGAGGAGCCTGGAAGAGGTGTACCCCGGGAAGAAGGGGGCTGCACAGGGACGCCCAGGGCTGCGTGTGCATGCAGACCCGGGGCCTGGACTGGTTAGAAATAATGGGGAGCTGCAGGCGCAGCCTGCTTGCCCCCCGCCCCCCACACGCACACACACCTGGATTTTCTTGTGCAGCAGCTGCAGGGCGAGTTCCTTCAGCGAGACCCGGGCCCGGGTGTGCAGGCCGGGCTGGCTGAGGAGGTTGGGGACGTAAGTGGTGTCCCGGGTCTGGCTCCGAGGGTGCACGTACTTGAGGGCCCTGAAGTCGTTGTGCAGGGCGTGGCCCACCACCACCTTGCCCTTCAGGAGCTTGAGGATCTGTGAGCGGAGAGAGGAGTCAGGAAGGCCCCACTGTTGGTGGCCCAGCCCAGGGGGTGAAGATCCCTCTGCTCAGAGGCAGCTGATCCATGAGCCGATCCATGATTCTCTCTCATCATTGATGTTTCTCTCTCACTCACCCTTCCTCTCTGAAATCAATTAAAATATATTTTTTTAAAAATGTAAAATGTTCCAACATGATCGTTATATTAGAGCCTCATTTGAGGAGGTGTGATCTTGCCCTGAGAAACACTAAGTGAATGCAGGAAGCCACACTTGGGGAAGGCACACGCCTCAGACACCCCCTGGGAGCTCCATTCACCTGCGTGAGGCCACAGCCACCTCACCTGGTGCCCCCACCTCCCATGTGATTTCAGGTAACTTCCTGGGTCACTTCACCGGACCCAAGCTCAGCCCTCCTGACACCCGCCTCCAGGAGGAAGCTCCAGGTCTCCTTCCAGGTAAAGTGCCGCCGCTATTGGGTGCGTGTTGTTACTGGGTGTATGTCTGCATTTCTTAACCATCTACCATCGCCAAACTGGGGGACCGTGTCCGGGTGTGGAGGCCAGGCCTTTTTGTTTTTGCTGTGTCGCTATGACATGTTTTGAGTGTTGTTTCCCCATAAGCTCGGAGGTTTTAGTGTGCCCGTTTCCACAGCATGATGAGCTTTAGGCCCACACACCAGAGCCTCCGCAGGCCTAGAGACCGAAGGAATCGGAATCCCAGAGCGATCTGGGGCTAAGAGCCGAGATCAGCAAGGCTTGAGGTGTTTCATACGCTTACGCACGTCTGGGGATTCCAAGTGGTGACTCAGCCCCAGGGCCGCCCTTCCCACCCCATCACTGACCCACAGTCCCCACCCGCCTCACCTCTTTCTGGGCCACCTGGAAGGGGATGGCCTTGCGCATGTGCTGCCGGGTGATGCCGCTCCAGCGAGTGCGGTAGTCCACGATGGGCATCTCAGGCCGGATGTACTTGTCGTAGAGGACGTCGCCATGGTAACTCACCACGGAGCAGCGGGCCAGCTCGCTCACCCGCCCGCAGGGTCCCGTGCCCACCATCTCACAGTCGATAGCCACGCATCTGCTAGGCAAGGGCCCTGCCGATTCCCGGGGGGAGGGCTTTCTGTCGCATGGGGCACCTCCAGAGTCAGCCCTGGGACCCTGCCTCCCACGGCTGGCGGCCTCGGTGCCTGGCGGTGCCTCCGATGGCACGGGCGGTGGGGAGGATGCTGGCTCCGGGGGCGAGCTCTGCAGGCCCTGCTCCTGCAGCAGGGCCTTCCGGGCCATGAACCGCTGGTGCTGCCGGCTCTTCCGCTTGTGCTTTCTCCGAAGCACATCCTTGGCACTCGGGCCGGGCAGCAAAGGGCACAGGCACTGGGCAGGCTCAGGGGCTTCCCTGGATACCATCCCAACCTGCTCACCGCTCAGGGCACAGGAGGCCTGGGAGGTAATCTTCCAGCGGGGCAGCTCCCTGGAGAGAGACCACAGGGCAGAGGGCCCGGGTGAGGATGGGCCGGCCACCTGGCTCCCTCCCTCCTGCAGTGGCCAGGCCCCTGCCCTAGAGCTGGACTGTGTCTCAGGCTCCTGGACTGAGCGAGGACCTATGTTATTAATAATTGCCCTTGTACAGTCAATACCACACACAAGCCTTTCCGTGGAATCACTCCACCTTCCCCACAACCTCAACAGAGTATGATCATCCCCACTAGAGGCCGGTGCCCGAATTCACGCACACGTGGGGTCTGACCGGCCCTCCCCAATCGGGGCTGACCGGGTGGGCCAGCGGGGGGCGGGGACCTGGGAGGCTGGGGGCGCCTCCCTACAACCACCTTCCTCCTGCTGACAAGGCACAGGCTGGGCGGACAAACCCAGCCCGGTGGCCAACAAGGCCCAGACCGAGGCTGACCTCTGTGGCCGGGAGGGCGGCGGGCCCGCAGGTCAGGAGCTGAGGCGGAAGCGGGTCCCTGGCCTCCCTGACCCTGCGCAAGTTTCAAAGCCAGAACCAAGTGGGTAATCGAGGCTCAGCTCCCGTCCCGGGCCGATGACGACGATGATGATGATGATGAGCGCGGCCAGGCCGGGGAGCGGCTTTGCTCCACAGCACGGCCTCCGGGGCGGGCAACGCCAATCTCTCCAGCCCCGGCCCGGCCCGGCTCGGCTCCGGGTCAGAACCGCCCAGGGCATCAGGGCCACCGCCTGCGGGCGGATCCGGGAGACGGTGGGCGGCGCTAGGCCCCCCACTGACAGCGGGTCCTCACCCTCGGCCGGGGCTTCGGGAACCGCGAGGTGGCTGGTTGGGCACCTTCCCAAGGCGGCTTGGTGGCCGGAAACAAGACGCCGGTTTAAAACGCCAGCCCAGACCTAACCGTCCTTTTGGGGACGGGGCTGAGTACCGGGTGTCTCAGAGCGCGCGACCCCGCCCCCAGCCGGGTCCCACCACCGCCCGGATGTGGAGAACCCGGCCGGAGGGACGCCCAGCTCCTAAAGGTCCGCGGGACCAGGCAGTGCCCGGAGCGCCCGCAGCCGCCGTCCCCCCCGCCCCCCCCCCACACACACCCCCGGGATGACGCGCGGGAGGCCGGGCCGCACCCAGGGAAGGGCTGGGGCGTTGGTCACTCCCGGGCCGCGGCGGTCCGGCCCCGCCAGGCCGAGGCCCCCCGCCCCCCGCCGACCCCTTAGGCTCCGGCCCCCGAGCGGGGCGGGGACTCGGGACAGGCGGCGCCCAGGCCCGGCCTACCCACCCGCGGACCCGGAGAGCCGGTCGGCCAGTCCCCCGCCGCAGACCTGGGGTGGACACACGCGCGGGGCCCCACGCGGGGACTCGCCTCGCCCCCGGCCCCGCCGTCCCTGAGGGTCCCGCGATCACCTGAAGGCCGGGCGCTCCCCTCCCGCCCGCACGTGGCGTCCCGGCTGCCGGCAGGTCCCACTTGCCCGGACAAGCCCCGCTCCGCCTCTCCTCCGATTGGTTCGCTGGACTGCAGCGCCCGCCTAAGTCCCCTTTTGATTGGCTCTCTCGGAGAGCCTGGCTCTCTGCGGATTGGCGCGCGACAGCAAAAGGGGCGGGATTCCTGGAGGGGCGTGGTTTGTGCCTCCAGTCGGACGCGCCCGCGGGAAATTTTAAAAAGGCCGGAGTGGAGGGTGGCCTCCTTGCCCGTGACCCTCTCCCGTCTCTGTCCCCCGACTCCAGTGCACCCCGCTCCCTGGGTCGGGACGTGGCCTCCCGTGAGCATTGTGCCCCCAAAGGCAGGATGGCTGGCAGAGTTCACAGCGCTACCTCCTCGGTCGTCGTGGGCATTCCGTGAAATAATATACCGGATGGGCACTAAAGAAACATTTTTCATCAGGTTTGCTCTTTCGGCGCAATTTTTTTTAAGTTTATCCTTTTGCAATACTTTACTCATAAATTCTTACTGTGGCTGAACGCTGGGATACACAGAATAGGATTCACAGTGCCTGACTAGTTGCTCAGATCCGGGCGATGACAGCGTGGTTAACAGATGATCCGGTGCAACCCCCAAAATAACGAGAACAATCATAAACAGTTCACATTTATGGTGAGCCTGTGTGCCAGGCAATATGTGAGATGCTACCGTTGTTATTTCCGCTTTACAGCTAAGGAAATTGACACTTGAAGTTAAGGAGAGCCCTGGCCGGTGTGGCTCAGTCGGTTGGGCGCAGTCCCATGCACTGAAAGGTTGCCAGTTCCATTCCTGGTCAGGGCACATGCCTGGGTTGTGGGCCTTTCTAAGGAGAGGGAAGGAAAGTGTGTATGTGTGTGTGTGGGGGGGGCGGGGGTAGGCAGTGTTCTTGCTGGTTACCACAAAGATCTTGGTGTCAGTATGTTGAATCCTTCCGCATCCGCCGAATTCCTGTGGTGGGTCATCTCCTCTCTGGACAGGAAGTGGAACTTACTAAAATTATTAGAGGTGTTTGTGTGGGTCAGAAGTCCAGGTTCTGTGCTCAGGTTTCTCAACACTGAGATCAAGATATCCCGTGTCCTGCCCTGGCCCCGTAGCTCAGTTGGTTAGACATCATCCTGATACACCGAGGTTTCGGGTTTGATCCCGGTCAGGACACATACAAGAATCAACCAGTGAATGAATAAATAAGTAGAACAACAAATCAATCTCTCTCTCTCTCTCTCTCTCTCTCTCTGTCTCTCTCTCTGCCTCCTTCCTTTCCTCTTAAAAAAAAAAAAATCTCCCATGGCCAGCCTTTTTTTCCTGAAACTTGGGGCCTTCCTCCATGCTCAGTCATGCTATTGGCTGAATTCACTTCCTTGCAGTTGTAGGACTGGGCCCCTATTCTGCAGACGGTCAGTTTGGGATCCATCTCAGTTCCTAAACACGCTACTTTGTCATGTGGCTTTCTCCTTATACCTCAGATCCTTCTCTTGCACTTTTAAAATAGATAACGTTGGTATCAAATTGCTGTGGTATTCAGACTTCATCGCATTCATTTAAGGACACTTTTTCAAAAAGACGGCAATATTGATGATATATCCTTTGTAACTACTTAGACTTATGATAAAAAATATTAGAAAGCCAAAAAGTTAGAAGTCCCCAGGCATACAATAGGGATGGCCCAATACTGGCATCATGACTGTGGGTGGCAGTACCCCCAACCCCGCCAGTAGGGACCTCAGCCTTTTGTTCCTGGGGGTGGAAGTCTCTCCTGCTCCCACAAAGACAGGGGCTCCTAGATAACAGAACCCCCTTTGAGCTGGGACTTGGTGGGAGAAAGCCCAGAACCCAAGCCCTGGCCCTATGAACCCACCCTTTCCTCCCCTACCTTATCAACCCAGAAGCATTCGAGACGAAGGACTTGATCTATATGTTGGGCTTACAAACCATGGTTGCCCCAGTCCGACCGCCATCCTGCCCATCTTGTGTATCTGTTTTGAGGACTGTTGGGGATGCTGCTGGCACAGGTGCAGACGTGAAGGGGGTGTCGATCTGGCCATTTTTCAGAGCAGGGTTTCTCAACCAGCAGCCTGGGCATCACCTGGGAATCGCGTGGGCCTGTTGACTCGGAAACTCAGGGGGTGGGCCCAGAAATCTGACCCTTCTGATTGACAGCTTCCTGACGCATGCTCACGTGTAAGATTTGTTGTCAAGAGTATGAAGCTGACAAAACTCTGGGAGCCAAATGCAAATCATTCATTCATTCCATTCGAGCAGTTTCTCTATCTGCACCCGTGACCCAACCTATCCCCCTATTTTCTACTGATACTCGTTCCATTCCAGTTTCTTGACACACGAAATCTGTGGCTCAGTCTTGGCTGGCTGAACACTGGAATCGCTAGAGGCGCTTTGAAGAATACTGACGCTTGGGCCACACCCCGAGATTCTGACTTAACTGGTCTGGGGTGGGCCCTGAGCTCAGCGATTGTCAAAGCTCACTGGACTGGGTGATCCAGTTTGCTGCCAAGGTCGGGAATCGCCACGAGGGCGCAGTTACCTACAGAGTCCACTAGAGGGAGCTGCTTGCCTGCTCATTCCGGGAGGCAGATGCGAGCCTGGAAAGATGACCGCTAGACCTGGTCCATGCAGTTAAGGTAAGGGGTTACCAGGTGCCCCGACCCCTGGCTTACCAACCCTTTCGTGTTCTGAGAATGTCTGTTTTGCCGATTGACCTAGAAGCAAGCAACACAACCTCTCTAAGCCTTGATTTCTGCATTTTTAAAACCGGGCGGGGGGGGGGGGGGGGGGGAGAGACGGGCTTGGCCTATGTTCATTCTTTCAGTATACATTGAGTCTTGTGACATGGACAAGGTGCTGATCTGGGTATGGAAAGGATAGGCCTTCACATGGGATAAGACTCCGCCATGATAGGGGAGACGGATAGAGAGATAGTGGTTTTCATTCATTCCTACTTCATGGAGGGGGCCTGTGAGTGCCTTGAGCATGCCTCAGGAAGCTGTCAATCAGCTCAGTCCCATTTCTGGGCCCACCCGCCGAGTTTCTGAAAGTCACAGAAGAGGAGGCAGACTACTATTGAGCATGTACATATGCCATTACATATCATGGCTCTCCTCTTGATTACCATAGCAACTAGCATGATTGATGTGACGAAGTCCACTTTACATGTGAGGAATCTGAGGCTCAGAGAGGTTAAGTGACTGGCCCAAAGTCACACAGCGCGAGCCAGGTCTGGAACCCAGGTGTGTCTGAGTTCCCCAACTTGGCCCCCCAGGAAGTGACCAGCTCCCTGTTTTACACCCTGGTTCATATCAACAGGGGCTCTCTTATCCATCTCTCCAGTCAGGCGTGCACCCCAGTTTCCTTCCCAGATGTGTCTCTGAGGCAGGATCTCTCCCCCTTTTGTCTCCACAGCAGCTCTGGATGCTGAGGGCTGCCTGGGAGAAATGGCCCTTCCCTCCTGTTCCCCTCCTGCTCCTGCAGGCCCCTCTTCTCCAGCGAAAGGCAGACACCCGCTGACTCGCACCAATTTGCAGTCTTCTCAAGTGCGAATGAGATTTCTAATGGGACCAGCTGCCTTCTGGCTTCAGGCAGGGCTAGGAGTGAAGAGGACACTAAGAGGCAGGAAGGGGGAAGAAGAGAGCAGTTTGTTGGAGCTGAAGGAGCCACCCGGTAGCAACAGCAGAAGTGAGGGGCTGATTTGACTCAGAGAGGTTGAGTGCCTGGCCAGAGGTCACACAGCGAGCAAGTGGTCCAGGTGGCGGAGCTCAGCTCACGGCTGCAGTTTTAGGGTTCCCTAAAGGAATACAGCTCCCAACCAGAGCTAGATTTATAAAAGCTTTCGTGTTCTTTTTTTTTTTTTCCATCTTTTAACATTTTTTTTTTATTGATTGATCGATGGAAGCATTCGTGTTCTAAAGCAAAGACTCCTCGACTTCTTTGCCTCTGGATGCTGTGATCAGCCCTTCCCTCCTCTGGCCTCAGGGCCCCTGGGTGCCGTGTGCCTGGCATGTGGGTGGAGGAGGAAATACACTTGCAAAGGGGCGGAGAGGGCATTTGAGTTTGTTGCTTGAAAACTGTGTCTCTGAAGGGCCTCCTCCCTGGGACTTGGGGACCAGCTTAGGACCCCGAAGGGGTTGCGCGCAAACAGGCCGGGAGGTGGGGTTTATGATCACTGCTTCTGCTGCCGTGGGGAGCGGCTCCATACAGGTTAGGGGACAAGGCTCCCCCCCACGTCCCCCACCCCCCAGTTTTTCCCTTGGTGACACCTCCGGGCTCGAGGCAGATTCTGGAGCCAAGAAGTTCCCTATGCCCAGGCCCCTCTCCGCCCCGGAGGCACCAGACCAGCTCCAGGCCGCCTGTGTCCGCCATGTGGCTGCCAGGGCACCCAGCATCCTCGTGTGTCCGTTATGAGTCTCTCCTGCCAAACACGACGGGAGCGCGAGCCCCTGGGTGTGGGCTACAGGGCGCTCCCACTGCGGGTGCCCAGCCCCAGCCGGCTGCTGGGCACATCAGTGAGCCATTGAGGGGAACGCTGTCCTCGGTGGGTGTTGTGGTAGCAGCCCAGGCTCCCCCCACCCCGTCCCAGGCTCCCCTTTGTCCTGTTTCAGGAAGATGTCCCCCGGGTGCACTGCCCAGGGGCGTCCAGGGCGGTCTCCAGAGGTGCTTTCTAGGAGACAGAGGAGGGAGGGGGAACCAGCCAGGACCCGCGGGCCACCGCTGCCCCGCCGCCAGGGCCCACACCATGCGGCAGACTGGGACTTGTTGCTGATGCAGCGAGACAACAACAAAATCACTAGTCTTCCAGATGGGGCTGGCCGTCCAGGGCGCCCCGCTGCTTCCCAGAGGCGCTGGGGACCCGGGGCCCGCCCCGTCCCCCAGGTCAGCCGCCCAGCGCCCCCACCGCCCGGCCCACCTTCCCCCCACCTCAGCTGTCTCTACAGCCTCTGCTCAGAACTGTGGGCAGGGTGTTCTTATTTTGATTTTTTCCAGAGTTTAACATACTTTTTTTTAAAAAATTGGTTTCAGAGAAGAAGGGAGAGGGGGAGAGAGAGAGAGAAACATCAATGATGAGAGAGAATCATGGATCGGCTGCCTCCTGCACGCCCCACCCTGGGCATCGAGCCTGAAACCTGGGCATGTGCCCTGAGTGGGAATCGAAAGGTGACCTCCTGGTTCCTAGGTCCACGCTCACTTCCTTTAATAAGATCTTATTTTTGAAAGGAGGCAGGTGCGTGACTCATTTTCCTACCTTTCTTCATTAATCATAAAGAACCTACTATCATGGGGAAGGGAAGGAAGGAGGAGCTCCAGGTGATGGTGACCCCCCTACTCTCTCAGGCCCCCCCACCTGCAGGGCTACAGTCATGGCCCGGGGGGAAACCCTCCCAGTGCCCATTGAGCCCGGGCTCAGAATGGAGAGGGGGTGCAGAACAGAAGGGAGAGGCAATGGGGGAAGGGCTGTGGGTCGGGGGAGGGTGGAATCCTGTCCCTACACCCTCAGCCCCCTCCCCTCCCCACCCCCACCCCCCACCCCCAGGCCGGGGCTAATTTCCCCAGCCCAGGGGCGGATGGGGGAGAGGCCAGGCCCCTCAGCCAGAGCCAGCCTCTAATTGCACTAGCGGGCGTATCCGCTTCTTAATTAGCAAAAGCCACAGTGTCCTGGTGGCTGGGAGAGCAGGGCCCTAATTGTGTTTCTGCAGCAGCTGAAGGATAATTACCCTCCCCTCTTGGTGCCGCTTTTAATTTTTTTTCTGCTTTTAATTGAAAACTCTCCCTCTGTGGCCCAGCCCTCCACCCTCTTGTCTGTGCTCTCCATCCAGAGCGGAAGGAAGGGGCCCCGGGAGGCGACTGGCAGTGCCCAGCCCTTTCGGCGGGCCGCCCTAGACAGGTGGGCCCGAGAAAGCCCGAGGGGTTCTCCTGTGGGGGCTGTTTGGGAAAGGCGCTCCCCAGGAGGCCAAGACCCCTTCTCGCCACCCCAGGTGGGGTGCTAGCTCTCCAACTCCAAGCTGCAGGGAGCGGAGGACCCCCCGCGCCCACCCCCACCCCCACCCTGTCTAACCAAGGGATGGAGAGGAATTTGTCTTTAATTTCTTTTAAGATAAATGCTGCCCGCTGGCGTGGCTCAGTGGTTGAGCATCGACCTATGAACCAGGAGGTCACAGTTCAATTCCCAGTCAGGGCACATGCCCAGGGTGCAGGCTCGATCCCCAGTAGGGGGCGCGCAGGAGGCAGCCGATCCATGATTCCCTCTCATCACTGATGTTTCTCTCTCTTCCTGTCTGAAATCAATAAAATATATATATATATATATATATATATATATATATATATATTTAGAAAAATAAATGCTGATCTCTGGCACCGTTGAGAAAGAGCCACCTCGGGTGTGAGGTCTCAGAGACAAAGACCTGAGGGCTAATGTTAGAGAACAGGGCTCGCTGAGGTACCAGGTGGGAAGCAGAGGAGCTAGGGCCCTGGGGGTGCGCCTAGGAAAACAGGCCTTTTACCGGGAGCTCCGGGTTCAACTTCCAGGTGGTGATGGATGAGCTAAAAAGTGTGACAGAGAGAGTTTGCACAGAAGCCTGCTGCAAGCTCACCAGGAGAGTCGGGACTCTTTGCTTATTGTTACGAGCCAATAAGGAGCAAGGAGCCCGGCCAGGAGACGGAGTCAAGGGGTCAAGAAGGGCCATGGGGTGTGAGTGCAGTAAATGCATTCCCGGTGGCCTTCTCCTTGCAGCACCAAGGGAGATGCACTGGAACCTGACAGTGGGCCCAGCTCTCTAGCATTCTTTAACTCTGGGCTCTTCTGTCTGCGTTGGGGGAAGATGCAGGTGTCGAAAGAGGCTGCTGAGATCTGCCCTCGAGCCCCCCAACTCCCTTTCCCCACTTGTCATTTCTTGCCTCTGAATTTAGAGCCATCCCCTTAGCAACGCTCGTTGCCATGGTTTCCTTCCTGACGGGGATCCCCGCGCCCCTCCTCTCTTTTTCTTCCTGACAGTAATGGGTGAGAGGGATCCTCTGTGCGGCCACTCCACGTAACCATGGTAACAAGGAACCCAGCCTTCATTTATCTTTCGTGGAGGGGGGGGCATAGGAAGCATTTGGAAGGGAGAGGTAGGGCGGGGGTGGGAGGGTCCAGGGCTAGAGCTGCCATTGTCATGAAGAGGAAGTTACGAGACTTCTAGCCCTGCCAGCATGGCTCAGTGGTTGAGTGTCCATCAGGAGGTCACGGTTCGATTCTTAGCAGGGCACATGCCCGGGTTGTGGGCTTGATCCCCAGTAGGGGGCGCACTGGAGGCAGCCGATCCATGATTCTCTCTCATCATGGATGTTTCTATCTCTCTCCCTTCCTCTCTGAAATCAATAAAGATATTTAGGGGGGGAAGGAGAGAGAGAGAGAGAGAGAGAGAGAGACTTCTAATACTCATCAGTAAGATTCAGTTCCAACACTTGTTGAGCCCCTCCTTTAAGCCTAAGCTCTAGAGAACCCAAGGTGTACCAGACATAACCCCCGATATGGAAGGGCTTAGACTTAGAGTCTAGCAGCGGGGCTCCTGGTCCCGCTGATACGCTGGCACCGATGGCAGGTGGCTCTTGATAGCACCATCATGGTGAAGCAGCTGTCCACTCCCAGCATCCCCTGCAGCCAAGAACCAAGAAAAGATGGACCACGGGCGTCTATACTCACATCAGGGCTTCTCCGGGGCCTCGTCAGGGAGCTTCCATCTTGGAAGAGAGGGGGCCTGGACGCGCCTTCCCTTTAGGGATGTGGAGATGAATGCCTGCAGCCCCCCGTAGGGCTCTTTGGCGCAGGTAGGGAGAAAGCACCTGGCCCTGGCCGGTGTGGCTCAGTGGATAGAGCATCAGCCCACGGACCCAAGGGTCCTGGATTCAATTCCTGTCGAGGGCACGTACCTCGGTTGCAGGCTCAATCCCCGGTCCCGGTCAGGGCATGTGCAGGAGGCAGACAATCAATGCGTCTCTTGCACATCAATGTTTCTGTCTCTCCCCCTTTCTTCCACTCTCTCTAAAAAAATAATAATAATAAATACATAAATGGAAAAATATTCTCGGGTGAAAGGATTAACAACAACAAACCCGCCCTGCCCACCTCCAGCGCCTTAAGGGACGGCATACTCTCCAGTTCCTGTGGTCTCCTCCCCGGGGAGTGACGGGTCTGCGCTTACACTGACTTAGAGGGTCCTTGTCTCCATCCATCCAGGTTTCCTACTTGTCCCTGAAAATGCAGATCAGAAGGGTGGCTGTGAAGAATGAGAGTGGAGAAACCAACCAATAAAACACCCCGGGGCCCCCAGAGTTGGGCGGAGTGAAGTCAAAAGCTGAGATGCCTCTTTGTCACAGAGAGAGAGCACAGCTCTTCCTTCTCCCAGCTTCCCATCCTCATCCCCAGTGTTTACCAAACCCCCCGGGGGCGGGGACCAATTCCAGAGGAGAGGACACAAGTCCTGGGTCCTCAGTGGCCGATACCAGTCCCTTGCACTGACTTGGGAAGGTCGTCCCGGTGTATTTTAAAATGATAAAAATAACCCATAGAACAAGGTATTACTCAGGTGTGTTCAAGGAAGCTTCAAATGACAAGGTAGCAAAACGTATTCTTGCAAATCAGATGTAGCCCAGACTAGCTAAAGCTAATCCCAGATCCTGGCTCCCAGAACTCTGAGTTCCACCTGCTGCTACTGGACGGAACTAAGGCAGATGCAATCATTGTGGCTACCCAGCTCACTCTGCTAGTCACAGAGGGGTAAATGGCATCCTCTAATTGGCTGACCAGGGAATACACACCGACCAATGAAAGAATGCTTCTCCCTTCCTGGCCAATAAGATCTCAGTTCTCCTCTTGAAAGGAAAGTAGACCCTTTGTCTATAAAGAAAATGAGCAGAAAGGGAATAATAATATATATTTTTTAAAAGCCACTGTTGCTATGGGACGTTATTGATGTGATCAATGATAGAGAATTCATAAAGGCAGGCACTTCTTTGGGAAGAAAAAAATACAAAAAGCACACCAGCCGTCTGGTCTGGATTAAAAAGAAGTTTCTATATAACACGAGAGGGGGAAAAAAAGTATTTTAATGTAAATATTCCCCAACATGATACCTAGCCAATTACTGGAGGTTTTTTTTTTTCCTTAGCCTTCAACTTAGATTGAAATTATAATGATTTAATATTTTTTATATTAGCGATAGGTGAGCGAAAGGGTGAAGAAGAGGAAAGGAACGAGGTGTGTGTTTACTGACACAGGGAATCCCAGCTAAAGACCGGCTAGTTACCGCTGGGAACATTTCTTTTCTCTAGTCCTGTGTCGTCAAGTCATAGCCCCGCTTCAAACAAGGTTTTGTTGGGGAAAGAGAAATTGAAGAAGTATTCTAGATGGAAGAGTACACAGAACACGGGCTGTGCTATTAACTTCTTGGTGATCGCCCCTTAAATCATGCTGAGTAGTACCGCTGCCGTAGGAGAGTTATGAGTAAAATGATTTCCCACCCCAGGATTGCACATGAACACAGAGAGGCAAGGCGGACAGGTGGAAAGTGGAATCGGTGTTTGTCAATCAAAGGGGAAAGGAACAGACCAGAGGATGGGAAGCTTGGAAGTGTTGGGTTTGCTCATTATGAAGGTGCCGGTGAGCTAGTACCCGGACCCTCCTTCCCCTAATGGGAACCAGAGCCAAACCCAGGAGGCCTCCCTCTACCAGAGACACCTTGGGGACAATTTCCTGGTCTCCCTCCCGTTCACCCGCGAAGAGCAAATGTGTCTTTCTCATTTAAAGGGGGGGGAAGGGGTGGGGATCAACCCCACCATCTAAAGAAAAGACTAAGCCAGTGGTTCTCAACCTTCTGGCCCTTTAAATACAGTTCCTCCTGTTGTGACCCAACCATAAAATTATTTTCATTGCTACTTCATCACTGTAATGTTGCTACTGTGATGAATCGTCATGTAAATATCTGCTATGCAGGATGGTCTTAGGCGACCCCTGTGAAAGGGTCGTTCGACCGCCAAAGGGGTCGCGACCCACAGGCTGAGAACCGCTGGGCCAAAGGACCAATAAAACCCTAATTGTAAATCCCAAATGGCAGGGTAGGACTTGATTACCTCTCTGAAGGGAAGCGGGGTGTGGGGAGGGACGGTCAGGGGGGTAGCTGCCTCCCCAAGCACCTTGACTCCAAAGGAAAAATTCACCCCGGCAGATATTTTGCAGAATCAAGGTGCTCGTGTATAATTAGTGGCCCAAGCCCCTGCATTCGCTGTAACCCAGGCAACAGGAAGCTGAGGATGGTTGCCTGGCAACCACACTCTGGCGCTGTCCGCTCTCCTCCTCCCCACTTCCCTTAGCCCTTTTGTGATAAGGTCTCCCCCCTCCTCCGTGGCCGTTTCCTCCCCGGCAAAGCAGTCAATTCTGTTCCTCCTGCAAAGGGCAACTTGGCCTCCTTTGGCTAAAAATGCGGACCTTGGTGTTCATTTTGGACAGAATGCATCTACACCCAGATGAAATATGCTGCTTACTTTGGGCTCCATGCCTCAATGATCCTCTACCCTCCATCCCACGCTTTTTCCTTCCTTCCTCCGCGAAGGCGTTTGGAGATTGTGGGGAGAAGGGGAGGAGGAGGAGTGGGGGCGGGGGTGCGGAGAACACGACTCGGAGGCGGCGATCTTTCACAGCACACAGGCCCTGGGGTTCCCGCTTGGCCCCTACACTCACCACTCACAGACACGCGCCTCTTTGCTCTTGGGCACCAAGTTATTCCAACTGTTCTTAGCGAAGGGGCGTGAGGATGCCCTCCGAGGACCCGACACCTAACCCCCTGGAGAAATAGGGAGGATGACTCCCCCTCCCCGTCCTCACCTCGTGGCCTCCTCCGCGTAGGGACTGGGGGACCGCGAGCCCGTACGGTACCGCGCGGAGCTGGGCGGCGTATAGGCGCGCGGAACACACAGCCTGTGCGCTCGGCGGCGTGGCGCTGTCCAGCCCCTGGTGCTGAAGCTGGAGGCTCCGATTCCTCTCCGAGGGCCTCGGGGGACCTTCCGCAGCCGAGTCTGAACTTGGCTGTCGGGACCCTCAGGGTCGACGCTCGGTCCGCCTGGGGGACAAGGCGAGGCTAGACGTGTTTGCACCAGATGCGCCCACCCCCCTGCAAAACGGGCTCCCTCCAGGGCGCACCCCGCGCGTTCCCCCTCGCCCTTCCCCGGGTTATTGGAAGTCTTGGCCGCAACAGCAGAAGGTGGGAAAAGCCCTTCGCGCGGTGAATACCCAGCTGCCTCCCGGCACTTCCCACGCTTCTCCTGCGCCCGGCTCTCCCGCGTCAGCAGGCTTAGTCGGGGACTCCCCGCGCTCAGATCTCGTGGCGGGTAAGGAAGGGAGGGGAGCCCTGGAACCCCCAACCCGCCGCTTTTCTGCGTGCAACCACAGGTCTTCGGCATCTGGGTCTGAGGAGCGAGCAGCGCGGGAGACGAGGCGGCGGTGGGCTCGGGGAGCCTGGGTCCGGACCGCGCGCGCGCGTCCCTGAGGCTGTGGAGCCGCGCATCTCCGAGGGGGAGCCCGACCGAGCCCCACAAACGGCAGGCGGGTTTTAGGGGTTTAGCATCGCCGTGTGGGTGGGCACGAGGCCTAAATGCCCTGCAACTCGAGCTGGCCGAGGACCCCTAGGAGCGCCAGCCGTCGGGCTGCGGAGCGCGCTCCCTCTTCCCAGGCGCCCTTCCCGCCTTCCCTCCTCGTGGTGACTTGGGCGGTGGGCACGGGCACCTCAGGCAGATGCCAAGTCCCGCTTCCCCTTCTTCCCCGGGCTCAGCTCGCGAATCCCAGCCCCCGTCGGCTGCGCCCCCGATCCCGAGCCCTTGACCCGGGCGGGGAGGGTTGGACGGGGATCCCAGGTCCTGACTTTTTACCTGGCTGCGGTCGCCACCGCCCAGAAGCAAGACGGCTGCTCTCCACGCCTTTCTGAAAGAAAGCACCTCACCACCCCGCCGCCCGCCGGGCTGCAGAGTAGGGGCGGGGACAGGGGGGTGGGTTGGGGTTGAGAAGATATTTTGAGCAGCACCCCTTGAATACTCGCCTCTCCATCTGTCCCAAGCGGCGGCGGCGCTGCCGGGGCAGGAGGCAGGTCCTGAGTCCAGCGTGGTCCTCCCGGCGCGGGCACTGTCGCCAGGCCTGGGAGAACAGCTGCTTTAAAGCCGAGACCAACCCACAGGTGGCCTGTCAGGGCCAGGGACGTCCATGACGTCACCCAGGAGGCGAGTGGAGAAGGGAAGTGGGGGGGAGGGGGGGGCTGTCAGCGCGCTTCACCGCAAAAGTCCTCTGTGGCCATGGCAACCGCTCTGGGAGGTAAGCGGGCTGGCTGCTAGCCGCCTTTTCTCTCTCCGGGAGCCGGGAGCCGGGCTCCCCGGGGCAGAAGCTGGAGTAAATTCGGCCTCAGTGCTGCAGCCAGACCTGCCCTCCGGGAGGAGGCACTGGAGCTGGCCCGGGCCCCATCGCTCTGTCTGGCCCCTGCCAGGCGCAGCGTCGCTGGGGAGGAGGCTCCCAGAGGGTGAGCAGGCAGGAACCTTTCTCCCCACAGGGACCCTGCCCATCCTGGGGCAGGAGAGAGAGAAATCTCTACCTTACACCACATCCAAACACGTACTCCCGATGGAACAAAGACCCAAATGTAAGAGCTGAGACTGCAGGCCTCTTAAAAGCAAACGTAGGTGTAAGTGTTTGTGTAAGTGTTTGGGCAAAGATTTCCAAACTGACCCTTAGGGCACAAGCCACCAAAGAAAAATATACATTGGACTTAATCAACATGTAAAACTTTTGTGTTTCAAAGGACACTACTAAGAAAATGGAAGAGACAGCCCGCAGAATGGGAGAAAATATTTGCAAAACATGTATCTGATAAGGGCCTAGAATCCTTAAAGAACTTTTACAACTCATTACCAAAGGGTCTTGGGTTCAATTCCTGGTCAAGGTCAGGTACCTGGGTTGCAGGTTTGATCCCTGGCCCTGGTAGGGGAGTGTTCAGGAGGCAACCCATCGATGTGTCCCTCTCACATCAATGTTTCTCTCTCTCTCTCTCTCTCTCTCTCTCTCTCTCTCTCTCTCTCTCTCTCTCTCTTTCTCTCCCTGTCCTCTCCCCACTCCCTTCCACTCTCTCCAAAAAACCAATGGAAAAACTAATCCTCGGGTGTGGATTAACAACAAAAGAATAAATAAAAATAGGCAGAGGGTTTGAATATACAGTTCTCCAAGGAAGGTTTGCAGAGAGCCAGCAAGCACATGAGAAGACTGTGTGCTTACTCATTAGGGATTGTAAATGAAAGCCACAGTGAGATACAGCCAGGGTGGCTATACTCATCCATTGCCAGTAGGAATGTGAAACGTTGCAGCCACTTTGGAAAACAGTTTGGCTGTTCCTAGAGTTACCTCAGGACCCGACAATTCCATGCTTAGGTATATGTCCAACCTATTTAAAAACATACATTCAAGCCCTAACTGGTTTGGCTCAATGGATAGAGCGTCGGCCTGCGGACTGAAAGGTCCCAGGTTCGACTCCAGCCAAGGGCATGTACGTTGATTGCGGGCACATCCCCGGTGGGAGGTGTGCAGGAGGCAGCTGATCGATGTTTCTCCCTCATCAATGTTTCTAACTCTCTATCCCTCTCCCTTCCTCTCTGTGAAAAATCAATAAAATATATATTTAAAAAAAACAAAAAACATACGTTCACACAAAGCACTTGGTACACAGATGTTCATAGCAGCATCATTCAGAACAGCCACAATGTGGAAACAACCAAATGCCCCTCAGCTGATAGATGAGTAGGCAAAGGGGGTATATCCATATAATGGAATATTACTCAGTCATAAAAAAAGGACCAGCCCGGCCAGTGTGGCTCAGTGGTTGAGCATTGTGCAACCACTCAGTGGTTGAGCAAGAGGTCATGGTTGGATTCCTGGTCAGGGCACATGCCTGGGTTGGGGGCTTGACCCTCAGTAGGGGGCATGCAGGAGGCAGCTGATCCATGATTCTCTCTCATCATTGATGTTTCTATCTCTCCCTTCCTCTCTCTGAAATCAATAAAAACATATAAAAATATTTTTAAAAAGGACTAAAGAATTGAGACATGCTGCCACATGGATGGAGCTTGAAAACATTGTGCTAAGTGAAAGAAATCATTTGCAAAAGGCCACATACTTTATGATTCCATTTATTTATTTATTTATTTATTTATTTTTTTAAAATATATTTTATTGATTTTCCACAGAGAGGAAGGGAGAGAGACAGAGAGTTAGAAACATCGATGAGAGAGAAACATCGATCAGTCGCCTCTTGCACATCCCCCACTGGGGATGTGCCCACAACTCAGGTACATGCCCTTGACCGGAATCGAACCCGGGACCTCCCAGTCGGCAGGCCGACGCTCTATCCACTGAGCCAAACCGGTTTCGGCTATGATTCCATTTATATGAAATTATTCCCAGAATAGGAAAATCCATACAAAGAACAGATGAGGGGTCGGGGGTGTGTCCCTAATTAGGGGAGGGGATTATGGGGAGAGACTGCTAACGGGTGCCGGGTTTCTTTTTAGGGAGATTCTCTCTCATCATTGAGGTCCCCCTCTCTAAAAATCAATAAAAGCGTATTTTTAAAAATCGCCACCACCAAGTTGTTTGCTGAAAGAAACTGATGTTTGGCTTTGGGGAGCTCTTCTGTGCCCCAGCTTCTCTTTACTCAGCGAGGGTGGCGGACCTTCCTTTCCTACCTGCGAGCGTTTTGGTGAGCCTCAGACCCGCTCACACACCCGGAGAGCATGTTGCAAACTGTAAATCCTCCCTCACGCTGATGCCACTGCTGTCACACAAAATGAAAATGCAGAAACATCATGAACTTGGAATGGCTCAACCTGAGATTTACAAGGAGAGCTCAGGCTAATTTTGAATTGGGTTAGAGATAAAGAGAAGGCATTCCATTTCCCCTTCATGTGTCCCCAGGGTGCTCTAGGCCTTGCAGATAAAGGCCGCTTGCCCAGGGAGGTGAGTGAGAAGGTCCCTGCCTCAAGGGCCGAGCATTCATCATCCCCCCGTTGGCAGCCTACCAGGCCATCCATCAGAGGAGCCCTCAGTGGAGAATGGCAGAGGCGGCCACTGAAGACGGCTTGCAGAAGCCATCGGTTATTCTGTCACCGAGGCCCGTCATTGGAGAGAGATTACAGGTGAGATGGTGGCATTCCCGGGACGAGAGGGACTGCCAGACTTTCCTCCCAGCAGCTCTTCCGGTCCTGCCCTTGGGGAGGAAATTGAGAGTTAATTAACAGGCGGGGGACACAGCCCTGGCTGAGGGATGGCTTAGGATCAGCTCGGTTATTACTGCCGTGAGCTCAGCCTTTCAGCCCGATTGGGAGACTCCTGTTTCCTTGGGGGGATCTGGATAAAGTCATTGTTTGCCCATCATCAGGTGGAAATCTTGTTAAGCGCTCTGAGGGCCTTGGTTTTATGGAATTGTGTTCCACAGCTCACGGCGGCCTTGGCTGGGGTTTCATTCTAAAATAACATTTCCTCTTGGTAAAAAAAGAAAAGAAAAAATGTCTTGTTGCTCCAGGCTCTGGGGCTCAATGACCTTCATGAGTTTTTGGCTCGAGGACACTCAGGGGTGAACCGGAGGTCTGCAGTTTATAGCCAGTCCACACACATATAATCGCTTCGATTTTTATGTTTTATTTCTTATTTAAAAACTTTTTAAAAATACACATTTTTATTGATTTCAGAGAGGAAGGGAGCGGGAGATAGAAACATCAAGGATGAGAGAGGATCATTGATTGCCTGCCTCCTGCACGCCCCCTACTGGGGATCGAGCCCACAGCCTGGGCGTGTGGCCTGACCGAGAATCCAACCTTGACCTCCTGGTTCATAGGTCAACATTCAAACTTGGGGGCTGGGCTAGATTTTATATTTTAGAGCAGTGTTAGGTGCCCAGCAAACTTGATCAGAGATTTCCCATACCCCTCTGCTTCCA
The DNA here is from genome assembly GCF_028538775.1 of Myotis yumanensis. Classification (NCBI taxonomy): domain Eukaryota; kingdom Metazoa; phylum Chordata; class Mammalia; order Chiroptera; family Vespertilionidae; genus Myotis; species Myotis yumanensis. The sequence continues at coordinate 7,374,770 of NW_027223771.1, read as the reverse complement.
CACCCTCATCCTCATGGCCTCCCCCACTCTCAACATCCCCCACCAGAGTTTATTGATTTGTTAAAATCAATGAACCCGCCCTGACCGGTTTGGCTCAGTGGATAAAGCGTCGGCCTGTGGACTCGGGGTCCCGGGTTCGATTCCGGTCAAGGGCATGTGCCTTGGTTGTGGGCGCATCTCCAGTGGGGAGTGTGCGGGAGGTGGCTGATCGATGTTTCTCTCTCGTTGATGTTTCTAGCTCTCTATCCCTCTCCCTTCCTCTCTGTAAAAAATCAAGAAAATATATTAAAAAATAAAATAAAATCAATGAACCCACACTGACACATTGTTATCATCCAAGGTGCACAGTTTGCATTAGGTTGTACCTCCCATGGGTTTTGACAGATGTATAATGACATGAATCCGCCATTATAATATCGCCAAGAATAGTTTCACCTCCCTGAAAATTCTCCCTGCTCTGCCTGTTCATCCCCCCCTCCTCACAACACGGGGCAAACACTAATTTTGTTTCCTGTCTCCATTTTGCCTTTTCTAAATATCATACAGTTGGAATCATGTAGTATGTAGGTCTTTCAGATTGTCTTCTTTTGCTTAGTAATATGCTGAATAACAGTCCATGTTCTGGATGGACCACAGCTTATTCATCCATTCACTTACTGAAGGACATCTGCTTTCTTCCACGTTTGGGCAATTGTGAATAAAGCTATCACCATTTGCGTGCAGGTTTTTGTGTGGATATAATATATATTAGAAGCCTGGTGCATGAAAATCATGCACTTAGGGGGTCCCTCAGCCCAGCCTGCGCCCTCTCGCAGTCTGGGACCCCTCGGAGGATGTGCGCCTGCTGGCTTAGGCCCGATCCCCGGGATTTCATTCTAAAATAACGTTTCCTCTTGGTAAAAAAAAATGTCTTGTTGCTCCAGGCTCTGGGGGGGATCAGGCCTAAGCTGGCAGTCAGACATCCCTCTCACAGTCCAGGACCCCTCGCTCCTTACCGCCCACCTGCAGCGGAGGCGGGAGAGGCTCCTGCCACCGCCGCTGCACTCGCCAGCCATGAGCCTGGCTTCTGGCTGAGCGGTGCTGCCCCTGTGGGAGCGCACTGACCACCAGGGGACAGCTTCTGCGTTAAGCGTCTGCTCCCTGGTGGTCAACGCACGTCATAGCAACCGGTTGTTCCGCCGTTCGGTCAAATTTGCATATTAGGGTTTTATTATATAGGATATTTGATGTCAGAGAGAGGAAGGGAGAGGAAGAGATAAAAAACCTCAATGATGAGAGGTAATCATGGGCCGGCTGCCTCCTGCACGCCCCCTGCTGGGGATCGAGCTCGCAACCCAGGCATGCGCCCTGTTGGGAATCAAACCATGACTTTCTGGTTCATAGGTCAACGATCAACCAGAGCCACGCCTGATTTCACTTCATAGAAAAACATTACTTTTTTCTTTCCCAGCTCACTTTGCATAGGCACCCCCGGACACACACACACACGCACACACACACACACACGCACACACACGCCATCTAAAAGACAGCTGGAGCCACGGGAGCCCACGCCAGCCAGGCCCTCCTCGCACCTCTCCGCGGAGCAGCGGCTCCCATTCAATAGCTGCTAACTAGGCTCTGGCCCCGGCCTCTCTCGAGTTTGCCTTTCCTGCAGGATCATCAAGGTTGCCTGGCAACCACCAGCAGGTCGGCCTGTCACTCGGTTTCCTTCAAGAAAATGGCGAAGCGCTGTTCCTGTCCCCAGCCAGGCGAGGCCTAATTAGTGTGAACCGGGAATCAATCACGGGGGTGCAGGAGCGGGGGTGCGGGGTGGCGGGCGCTCCGGGGCCCCTGTGCAGATCACTGTCATAGCTTCGTTTTACCCCTTCCTGCCTGCAGGAAGGGCCCCGGGGAAGGGCGAAGCCAGGACTGAACTTTCCAGGCTCCTGTCTGAGCCACTGTTGAAGGGACAGGGGATTGTTCGCCCGGAGAAGGCCCCTTTTGAGGATGGAGACATCGCTGTCTTTATTTATTGATTATTATTATTTTTAAAAATATATATTTTATTGATTTTTTACAGAGAGGAAGGAAGAGGGATAGAGAGTTAGAAGCATCGATGAGAGAGAAACATTGATCAGCTGCCTCCTGCAACACCTCCTATTGGGGATGTGCCCGCAACCAAGGTATATGCCCTTGGCCGGAATCGAACCTGGGACCCTTCAGTCCGCAGGCCGATGCCCTATCCACTGAGCCAAACTGGTCAGAGCTGATTATTATTTTTTAAAAAACATTTTTATTGATGTCAGAGAGGAAGGGAGAGGGAGAGGGAGATAGAAACATCCATGATGAGAAAGAATCATTGACTGGCTACATCTTGCTCGCCCCCTACTGGGGATGGAGCCCACACCCCGGGCATGTGCCCCGACCAGGAATGGAACTGTGACCTCCTGGTTCATAGGTCAACGCTCAACCACTGAGCCACGCCAGCCGGACACATGTCTGTCTTTAAATATTTGGAGGCTGGGAAATGCAGAGGAGGGTTTGGGCCGGTTCTGGCGGGCAGCACCGCCTCCCGCCGCCCCCACTGTGTTTCCCTTCATACACCACTGGAACAGTTAAATACATATATTCATGGGTCACCTGCCGCTCCACAGAGCCCAACAGGATTTGCTGACAAAGGTGTTGTGCTTTCTCCCCAAATGCTATGGTTTCCAGAGCCCAGAAGAGCGGGAGGGGTTGGGGGCTGATTGCCCAGCAGATAAGCTCCTGAAGCTCAGCATTTGGGATGATTGATGGTCCCTGGGCCGCTGACAGGAGAGAGGGCAGCCTGTCGAACCCTCCCTGTTCCAGCCCCAACAACCCCGCTCTCTTATCTCAGTGAATTTAAAGTCCCAGGAGCCTTAGAGAGGCCCCGCCCACGTCATTGTAGAGGCCATCTCTTCACAAAGTGGCCTTTGAACACGGAAATCTACCCTACAGCCCTTGGTACTTGGGGGGAGGGGGTGGGGTGTCATGCTTGCTGGCCAGTGTTAGCGACCCCTGCGGCCCACTGGCTCCCAGGAGGTGGGCACGGAGGCCTGGGTGGCCCCGTCCAGAGGACAAAAGTGCCAGATGGCGGGGCAGGTGTTCCAGCGACTGAACAACCTTATCAGATGCCCGAGGGGCCCAGCCCCCGGCGGACGGTCATGTTCTGTGAAGGTGGCGGGGGGAGGCGTCCCCCCTCCTCTCTGCCCGCCTCCCGGCTCTTCACCCTGCCCCATGTGGGTCAGAGAGACATCCCAGGTGCTTAGCTGCTGACTGTCCCCCTGTCCCCCCAAAGGGCCCCACGCTTTTCTTTCTAAGCGAATTTCCTCCCTCCGTCTTATATTCCAATGAAATGAAGACAAGGTCCCACTTTTTAAAAAACGTTATTTTTTATTGGTTTCAGAGAGGAAGGGAGAGGGAGAGAGAGAGAGAGAAATATCAATGATGAGAGAGAATCATGGATCGGCTGCCTCCTGCACGCCCCCTAATGTGGATTGAGCTCAAAACCCAGGCGTGTGCCCTGATCAGGAATCGAACCATGACCTCCTGGTTCTTAGGTTGACGCTCAGCCACCGAGCCACGCCGGCCAAGCTCTCTTAGCAACTTCCAAATATGCAGCAGTGTTGTACGCGATAGTCACCGTGCTGTCCATTACGTCCCCCAGACATGTTTATTTTATAACTGGAAGTTTGTACCTTTTGACTTCCTTCACCTATTTTGCCTCCTCCCCCCCTCCCTCTGGCGATCACCAATCTGTTCTCTGTAGCTATGACTTGGTCTCTTTTCTTTGTTTCTGTTGCACATGTACGTGAGATCACACGGTATCTGTCTGTGTCTGTCTGACTCACTTCGCTGAGCATAATGCCCTCCCGGTCCACCCGTGGCAGGGTTTCATTCTTGTTCATGACTGAATAATACTCCATTGTGCACACTAGTATGTGTACCACGTCTTCTCTGTCCATTCATCCACTGATGGACGCTGAGTTCATTGGTTCTCAACCTTCCTCATGCCGGGACCCTTTAATACAGTTCCTCATGTTGTGGTGACCCCCAACCATAAAATTATTTTCGTTGCTACTTCATCACTGTCATTTTGCTACTGTTATGAATCGTCATGTAAATATCTGATATGGAGGATGTATTTTCATTGTGACAAATTGAACATAGTTAAAGCATAGTGATTCATCACAAAAACAATATGTAATTATATATGTGTTTTCCGATGGTCTGAGGCGACCCCTGTGAAAGGGTCGTTCGACCCCCAAAGGGGTCGCGGCCCACAGGTTGAGAACCGCCGGCTTGGTTGCTTCCATGTCTTGGCTAATGTGGCTAATGCTGCCATGCACACGGGGGAGCAATGAGCACTTGCTGCTAAGGATCGCCCGGGCTGGCCTTCCCCTGCTGTGTGGACCCACCGGCCCCGTGCCTCCCTAAGCAGCACTTCCTGCACCCCATTCTCTGTTTCACGGTGTGCGTTCTCACCGCTGGATTCTCAGCGGGTAAAAAGAAGAGCAAAGCAGGGAAAGTGGCCCTGGCCGGTGTGGCTCAGTGGATAGAGCGTCCGCCTGCAGGCTGAAGGGTCCCAGGTTCGATTCCCGGTCAGGGCACATGCCTGGGTTCTGGGCTCGATCCCCAGTGCGGGGAGGGCAGGAGGCAGCCAGTCAATGGTTCTCTCTCATCATTGATGTTTCTAGGTCTCTGTCCCTCTCTCTTCCTCTCTGAAATCAATAAAAAAATATTTTTAAAAAATGGAGGGTGGAGGGGAGCAGAGGAAGGGGTCTCTCCCCCCCCCCCCCCATGGCCCTCCGGCTCCTCCCTGGCCCTCTGGTGCCCGTGGCCTAAGGTAGACAGGACGGCGAACCCAGCTTAGCCACCCGTTAGCCTCCTGCCCTCTGAGCAGGTCCTGGCGGGGACAGGGGTTGGGCGGAGGCCCGTGCCTTGAGGGGACCAGGCCTCCCCAGCTCCTCCAGCCGCCCCCCCCCCCCCCACCCATTGCAGGGCAGTGTGGGGACGGGGCCCGGAGGGACTGTTTGTTCAGTCACCGAGACAGAGGGTGATTGCAGGCGCTGGCCGGGGGGACCCGGCCCCCCTCACCTGAGCGCCTCCCTGGTTTGATCAAATCTCGGTGTCTCACAATTACCTCTAATTTCATTGCTTTTATGGGAAGAAGAGCGCTTGTCCCTGAAGCGAAGATTCTTCATGTTCCCTGGGCTTGGGCTCCTCGGCCCGCAGCCTCTTCCTTCTATTTCCAGCCGTTCTCCTCCACCCTGCCCCTGAGAGTGGAAGGTGGACCAGTGGTGCCCTGAGGTGCCCTGGGACCCCTGGCTCACGGGACGTGCTCCACCCGGCTCAGCTACGGCTACAGGAGGGACGATGCTGGGGTGTTCCCTGCCGCTCCTTCCTCCCGCCCCTCCTACCCCGCATCCCAGGCACATCTAGAAAGAGGAGAGCACCAGACACCATTCATTCATTCATTCATTCAGCAAATACATATTAGGCGGCCTCTAATATGTGCTAGGCTCTAGACCAGCGGTTCTCAACCTGTGGGTCACGACCCCTTTGGGGGTTGAACGGCCCTTTCACAGGGGTCGTCTAAGACCATCGGAAAACACATAGATAATTACATCCTGTTTTTGTGATGAATCACTATGCTTTAATTGTGTTCAATTTGTAACAATGAAATTGGGGGTCACCACAACATGAGGAACTGTATTAAAGGGTCACGGCATTAGGAAGGTTGAGAACCACTGCCCTAGACAATCAAAAAGGACTTGTTTTGCGCAGCTGCCTTGGCTCAGTGGTTGAACATCGACCCATGAACCAGGAGATCATGGATTGATTCCCAGTCGGGGCACATGCCCGGGTTGTGGGCTCGATCCCCAGTAGGGGGCGTGCAAGAGGCAGCCAATCCACGTCTCATTGATATTTCTATCTCTGTATCCTTCTCCCTTCCTCTCTCTCTAAATTCAATAAAAAAACATATTTGAAAACATTATTAAAAAAAAAAGAAAGAAATACATGGACCTGGGCAGGGAGCATTTAGCCAAGAGCGTGGAGGGAAGGCAGACAGTCGATACGAGTGAAATCTGAAGAATGAAGAACTGCAAGCAGAAACCGGGCGTTTCCTGCAAGTAGCTTATGATGATGAAGTGAGTCTTGTAAAGCAAATATAGGATTGGCGCGGGGGGGGGGGGGGGGGAAGGGAGGGGGGGTAGCATCAAGTGGAACCGAGCCTCAATTTCTGCATCTGTAAAGTGGGGATAATAATACCTCACTTACAGCGTCAGCGCAGGGAGTAACTGAGAGGATGCAGGTGAAATAATTGGCATAGGGTCTGGCAGACAGTCCATATGTACCCAGTGGTGCCATTGTTTGGATTGAAGGATTGGTGGTGGTGATGGTGGTGGTGGTGGTGGTGGTGATGGTGGTGATGGGGGTGGGGTGGTGTAATACTTAGGGCAAGACATGCCTGCCACCGCGTAGAGGTGAAGAGCGCGCTGCCAGCCTCTCCTAGAGAGGGAGACAGAACAAGAGCCTCTCATGCCGCGCTCCCCCCCCCGCCCCCCCCTCCCCCCATGGCTAATGCAGATCGCAGGCAGAGTGGTTAAAAGCCCAGGCAGACGAGCCGCAGGAGGACTGGAGTGAGTGGCGAGAAAGCTCTCAAGTCCTTCAGCTCCCTCCCTGTCCCCCATCATCCCACTCGGGGACTCCTGAGGGGGACAAAGGAGGCAGCAGCCGGGGGTGCAGTGGCAGTTGGGCACGCAGTGTTCTTCCCAGGGTGAGAGGACTTTGGGAGGGAATTGGACGCGGGAACATCTGAGAGAGGCAGGCTGAGGAGCCGGGGAAACACAAGGGAATGTCTGGGGTGCTTGAAGGTGACCCCACCACCGAGGCTCTGCCCTGTGCGTACAAAAGACTGTTCTCAGCATCCAGCAAATCCTTCTGGAGTGCCCGCGTGCCTGGCACCGTGTCAACCCTCTGGGATCAGTAGTTTGCAATACAGAAGTGGTCCCTGTCTTTGTGGCGATGACTTCAGGCGTAGCCCAATCCAAATATTCGATTGCTTTTTGAGCAAAAGCATTCACAGTCACTTAGGTTCCTCAGCCAATGAAATGGTGCATTTAATCAAAAGGCGAAAAAATAATTTTTATTTTTGAGAGAGAGAGAGAGAGAGAGAGAAAGAGAGAGAGAGAAACATCGATGTGAGAGAGACAAGTCAATTGGTTGCCTCTAGCATGTGCCCCGACCACGGCCAGGGGTCAAACCTGCAACCCAGGAATGTGCCCTTGAGTGGGAATCAGACCCGAGACCCTTTGGTGCGTGGCCGACACCAACCACTTAGCCACACCGGCGTTTATATCTGTTTTTTGCAAAGGTGCCCAGAAGGCGCGGAGACATGGCCATGGGTGCCCTGCTAGGAGCTCTGAGTGAATTTTTTCCTTGGCCATCACTGGGCTACTTTGGCCTCTACCCGCCTCCGGACACCAGGGTGCGCTGTAGCGCTTCCCAGGCCCGGCTGGACGGCGCGCTAGCCCCACGTGGCTTCTCGCTACCCCACACTTCCGGTGGATACCGGAAGCGGGGGCCTGAAGTCGCGGAGCCGGGTCCCCGAAGCATGGCGGGGGCGGGGCCGGGGGCGGCGCGCGCAGAGCCGGCCGGGGGTCCCTAACCCCGGCCCTCTGAGCCGGGACCCACAGGTGAGGACCTCTCCTTCCCCAGCCCGGCCTCCCAGCCCGTCCAGCCCTCCCCGAGGCCGCCCGACGGGGAGGCCCTGCGGCCCCCGCCTTCCCTCAGCTGGCCCTTCCCCTGGAGGCCCCGCCCCTCGCTTTTCTTTCCGGGGGGCGCCCCCTGGGGTGGGGGGTGTGCCCGCCCCTCGATCCTGGCAGGTGTGGAAGCCGTCACTAGCCGTTGAGGGATGTGTGCACCCGCCCCCAGGGGGAAACTGAGACCAGCCCAGGCAGGAGGAGTGCCGAGGAGCTCAGAGCGAGCCAGTGGCGCGCTCCGGCCGGCCTGGCGTGCGTTCCGTGGACAACCTGCGGGAGGCACGGTGGGGGCCGGCCCCAGGGCTGGGCCCCGAGAGAGCGGAGGGGACTTAAGTGGACCCGATTGTTGCCTGCCTGGGGCGTCCAGCAGCAAGCACAGCCATGCACGCGAATGCACAGATTCAAACCGGGACCGTCCCTTTGGGGGACACAGACACAGATCTAAGGGGAGGCCAGGTGTAGGTCGGTGGTCAGGGAGGGCTTCCTGAGGGTGGTGACCCGTGAGCTGCAGGGGCCGGAGGAAATACAGCCTAGGCAGAGGGCACAGCCCCAGGCGGAGGGGCCCTGAGTTGGCAAAGGGCTTGAGGCCATGAGGCAGGTCCAGCCTTCAGGGCAGACAGGACGCAACATCTGCATGGACAGCGCAGGCGCGCACGCCTCTCCTATGCCCCAGACTTAAGTCAGGTGCAGAGAGAAGGTTGCAGGCAGGGCAGGTGCCATGAAGGGGAGGATATTAGTATGTTACCTACGTGTAGGGTTCTCTGAACTTCGCACGTCTCAGGCTGACATTTGCAAAGCTGTATTTCTGGGCTCTCGTCTGTTCCATTGGTATGTTATTGTCAGTGACACACTTTAAAAAAATATATATATATTTTATTGATTTTTTTTTTTTACAGAGAGGAAGGGAGAGGGATAGAGAGGTAGAAACACCCATCAGCTGCCTCCTGCACACCCCCCACTGGGGATGTGCCCACAACCAAGGTACATGCCCTTGACTGGAATCGAACCTGGGACCCTTCACTCTATCCACTGAGCCACACCAGTTAGGGCAGTGCCACACTTTTTGATGACCTTAGCTCTGTGATATGTTCTGTGAGTTTGTTGATTGCATTGGGTAGTATGGACATCTTAAGAGCCCAATACTACATATGTAAATAAATACATAAATAAAGATTTTAAAATAAATGTACATTGAATGTGACTCTTACATTGAACAAATTTCATGCAGATGTAGGTTTTTTCCCCCCCTGTTGATTGTTCCCAACAGCTAAGCATGCTTTGAAGATATTCCCGTTGAATTAGGTCCTCCTCTCAAATCTGTTTCTCAGACTCAGAAATGTCAGGACCACTTCCTGATTATAATCTGAGAAGGAGAAATGCTCATCCCTCGCATCTTGGGAGCTCCCGGGTGCAGGGTATAAGGAGGGAAGAATCTGTTCGACTTGTATGGGTTTTGGTAACTTCCGTTTGGTTTTCTTCTGCTTGACGTTTCCATGTAGAGATGTGACAATGGATCATCATGTTTCCACCATCAAACCTCGCAGAATCCAGAACCAGAATGTCATCCACCGCTTGGAGCGCCGGCGCATCAGCTCGGGCAAGGCAGGCACCCACTGGCACCAGGTCCGCGTGTTCCACCAGAACGTCTTCCCCAACTTCACCGTGGTCAACGTGGAAAAGCCGCCCTGTTTCTTGCGTAAATTCTCGCCCGACGGGCGCTACTTTATCGCCTTCTCCTCAGACCAGACGTCTCTCGAGATCTACGAGTACCAGGGCTGCCAGGCGGCCGAGGACCTGCTGCAGGGCTACGAGGGGGCGATCCTGTCCAATGGCAATGACCAGCGGTCGGTCAACATCCGCGGGCGGCTCTTCGAGCGGTTTTTTGTCCTGCTGCACATTACCAACGTGGCGGCCAACGGGGAGCACCTGAACCGGGAGTGCAGCCTGTTCACCGACGACTGCCGCTGTGTCATCGTGGGCTCGGCCGCCTACCTCCCGGACGAGCCGCACCCCCCTTTCTATGAGGTCTACCGGAACAGCGAGTCCGTGACCCCCAACCCGCGGTCCCCCCTGGAGGACTACTCCCTCCACATCATTGACCTCCACACTGGCCGCCTGTGTGACACGCGCACCTTCAAGTGCGATAAAGTGGTCCTGTCTCACAACCAGGGCCTGTACCTGTACAAAAACATCCTGGCCATCCTGTCGGTGCAGCAGCAGACCATCCACGTCTTCCAGGTGACGCCCGAAGGCAGGTTCATCGACGTGCGGACCATCGGCCGCTTCTGCTATGAGGACGACCTGCTCACCGTCTCCGCCATCTTCCCCGAGGTCCAGCGGGACAGCCAGACGGGCATGGCCAACCCCTTCCGGGACCCCTTCATCAACTCCCTCAAGCACCGGCTGCTCGTCTACCTGTGGCGCCGCGCAGAGCAGGATGGGAGCGCCATGGCCAAGCGGCGCTTCTTCCAGTATTTTGACCAGCTGCGGCAGCTGCGCATGTGGAAGATGCAGCTTCTGGACGAGAACCACCTGTTTATCAAGTACACGAGCGAGGACGTGGTCACCCTGCGGGTCACAGACCCGTCACAGGTAGGCGGCGCTCTCCTGCCTGTGACCGCTCGCCCCCACCCCCGCCCCGGTCTGCTTGGCAGAATGTGACGGCTTTTCTCTTTGTGCATAGCCAACCTCTCAGAAATACACGTTCTGTGTAATCTTAAATACTTGCTATCCCAGGCCTCAGTCCAACTTAAAACCGCTCTGTTTTTCTCTGCCCGCGTGTAATTCTTCGGATAGATGGAAGTTAAGTCTCAAGCCATTGACATGTAGATCGTCACCTCTGTGATTATTGCCCTCTACCTTCTGCAGAACATTTTAATTTTTATTTTGTTTTATTTTTAAAAATATTTTTCTTGATTTTAGAGGGATAGAGAGATAGAAACATCAGTGATGAGAGAGAATCATTGATTGGCTGCCTCCTGCACATCCCCTATTGGGGATGGAGCCTGCAACCCAGGCATGTGCCCTGACCAGAATCGAACTGTGACCTGTGGTTCATAGGTTGATGCTCAATCGCTGAGCCACGCCGGCCGGACGGCAGAGCATTTTTAGGACCCTTGAGGTGGAAGCCCGAACGCTACGAGGTTAACGTGTGGACTGCCTGTGGATAATCCTGCCTTGATTTTGTAAGACTGTCCTTGTTAGTCTGACTGTTTTAGTTCTGGCAGTAAGAATGAGCCCAACACACACAGACAGGAAACCCTCTGAAAATCTAGCCGCTCTTTCCTGCTTAAATGGTTAATGCCAGTATACTTCTTCACAAGTCTTCTTCCAAAGGTAACTGCTAGGCACGTTCATTTCACAGAGTTAAGTTTTATGACTTGACCTTGACCTTGCCATGCGCTGAAAGATACGGGTTGTAGAGCAGTAAAAGAGCAAAAGGATCCCACATTTTCCATCCCCCAAGTGATTCATCAGCACTCCAGGTCCTGAGGTCTTTTTCAGTTTGAGTGAAAGATGTTGGTAGGGGAGAGAGGCACTTCTCACTGGGAATAAGATGTTGGTAAGAGCACCGAAACCTTTAAGATTCTTGGATTGAAACATCGTGTTGAAATTCAGGGTAATCTTAACATTTCTCTCTCTCTCTTTTTTTTTTTTGTTAATCTTCTCCCAAGGATATTTTTTCTGTTGATTTTTTTTAGAGAGAGAGGAAAGGAGAAGTGGGAGAGAGAGAGAAACATCGATGTGAGAGAGACACACCGGTTAGTTGCCTCCTGCACACGCCCCACCCAGGGCTGGAGGTTGAACCTGCCTCCCAGGTACATGCCCTTGACCGGGAATCGAACCTGCGACCCTATAGTGCACGGGCCGACACTGACCAGTGCGCAGCACTGGCCAGGGCAAGGGCATTTCCCTTTAAGAACTCTCCATTGTCAGTGTAGACGGAGTAAGAGACCACCGTTCCGTACCTTTGCCCCACGCTCCTGTTTCCAGATTGTCTCCTTAGATGCTAGTTTGCAAATTCTGTACAGAGGGCAAACCTGACGTCGGTATCGCTCCTTGACCCGCGGCTGATTCTGCCATTAAGAGAGACTGGACGGGGCCCTCTCCCCTAAGGCCTGACCAGCCATCTGTGGTGAAATGTCTCCGACATGTTTCTTCTGAGTCGTAGTTCAGGAATTCTTTACAAAACGGCGAGTGCTGTGGGTTAGAGATGGTTTTGTTCTGGACTCCTTTTCTCCGCGTCAGTGAGGAAGGCACCCGCGGAGCCACCGTGGGGGAGCATCCAGTTGGTCTTACTGTCCTGGGAGGTGGGCGGTGAGACCCCGGCTTCTGCAGCCTCCTGCCCGTGTTTCCCAGTGTCCCGGAGGGAGGCTTAGGAGATGCTGGTGTAATTCTCCGGCCACGTAATGACGGTAGATCTTGGCGAAGCCCTGATAGGACCGAAGTGTGGTCCCTTCTGCAGAAAGGACACGAGTCCACGTGTGTTTAGGTCTGAGCTATGATGACCTTTTTGTTTTGGAGGGAATACGATGTCTGTAATGGCTGCATTTGAGAGTATCCACTTTTTCTTTGCTAAACCATGACCTATTTCTTTCTGCAAGCTGGAGCCAGAAACATCGCTAGGGCTCTGTGCTTTGCTTCCCAGAGGTTGTAACTTTAAACCCGATCTCTCTGCCCTAGCTGTCTTTTCCGCCTCAGTTTAATTTGATAGGTTCCAATAAGGTTAATGAGTAAAAAGTGCATCCAAAACAAAGCCTGGCTAATATTAGGGGCATTAGTCTCAGGTTACCCCCCAGCCTCTTTCATTTGCAGCCAAATTTAATTTCCAGGGGTTCACAAAAGGCATGTAACATAAGCTCTGGGAAGGACTAATGACTAGTCAAACAGGTGGGCCGAATGGCACCAGAAATTGTTAATGGAGATTTAAACTTAATCATCGGAGGGGGACTACTAATCTCAGTGTTCTGGAAACGTCTGGAGGCCTATTGGAAGCTTGCGGACGGATGGCCCTGTTACACTCGCTGACGAAAACTGTGGGTTTCGGTGCTGCCCTGGTCGGCTGAGCAGAGCACTGCAGGTTTAAAGGAAGAGGCTCCTCACCCAGGGGTCCTGCAGGAAAAGCGGTAGCTCTGCCCCCATGGCATTTGAGAGTTTGTCAGCTCCCTCCTCTAAGATTCGCTATAAATCGCAAATGTATCTGCAAATGCCGGGGCTGGAAGAACATTTAGGACAGAAATGGAAAATCCTCTCTGAGTTTTCATTTGTTCAGCAGCAGTGCCCTGCTTGGTTTCAACTTGCCTGGGCAGCTTTAGGGCAAAACGCACTTAAGGCGGCTCTCTGCATGCTGGAAATAGTAAGAGGGAAAGTAAATGCCCCGAAATTGAACTTTCCGCTGGATGTATGTATACAAGAGAACATAATCTGTCAACAGGCAACCCCAGGCCACAAATCACTTTCTCAGCAGGAAGGAAATGAAATCTGGCATTTTAAGAAAGCATTTTTTATCTATCTCAGGGTGGGCTGGGAGCAAGTAGGGAGTAAACACTTGGAAGGAAAAATACTGAATTTGCACAGTTGGAAATGGAAGATGGAAAGCCTTTTCATACCTAGATGCTGGCCAATTCAATCATTTCAGCAGCGCAGATTCAGTGGGACATCTGGCCACACGAGGCCTTGACTAAGAAAGCCCTCCAAGGCCGCCCCCCCCTTTTCCCAGAAACACGGGGAGCCATGCTGGAGCCGTGGTGCTGGAGCGGAGGCGGTTCATGTTTCCCTGGGGTAGCCTGCATTCTCAGCCAAGGGATGTTGGCCAGGCATGGCGTTATACTCAGCCGTCCCTTAGCGTTCTCTGTTCCCCTGCAGGCGTCTTTCTTTGTGGTGTACAATATGGTGACAACAGAGGTGATCGCGGTGTTTGAGAACACGTCCGACGAGCTCCTAGAGCTCTTTGAGAACTTCTGCGACCTCTTCCGGAACGCTACCCTGCACAGCGAAGTCCAGTTTCCCTGCTCAGCTTCCAGCAACAATTTTGCAAGGCAGATCCAACGCCGGTAAGCTGTTCCACCGGGCTTAACAGGCCTAATTTCTCTTAAATTTTCTTAATTGGTTGCTGTGACATCAATAGTCATTTACTTCAGAAAACCATGCGACAATCTTATCCTCCATTCCTTATATCTATGTCATCTCCCCTATAGAATTCTCTCCTAATGTAATATTTTATGTATCATCTTATCCTACTTTGCTGCATCAAAAATATAATGTATATATAAATTAAAACTTTTTTTTTTCTTGGGAACACATGGCTCTAAATGCTCAATTTTATAGTCTTCAAAAATCTTTTGGTGGAGGTAAATGAAAATGGATCCATTATCGGTTAGAAGAAATGTTACAGAGAAAATAAGTTATCAAGGATCATGAGTCATTTAAAAAAGCTTTGTCTTGAAAGGTATAGAGACCAAACTAAAACAAACGGAATAAAGAAACAACATGTGGCGACTGAAATAATTCAAGCCATAAGGACAGGAACATTCCTAGAACAGTGACACTTGACAAATTTAAAATTTCTTAGATATAGTTGAAGAACTCTCCAAGAAAGTAATGTAAAAAGATAAGAGAATAAAAATGGGAGAGAAAAGATGGAAAAGAAGTTAGAGGATTTGCCCAGGCGACCCACTATCTGGCTAATTCCAGAAGGATTAATCCGGAAAGTGAAGGGCATGTCATCATGAAACTTCGAAGCCCTGGGGATAAAGAGAAAATTGTAAAAATTTTCAGAAAAAAAACATCTCACATATAAAAAAATAAGTCATCAGAATAGCATTGGACACACCAGTCACAACATTGAAAGCTTGAAGCCATGAAAATCCTGCCCTCAGACTTCTGCAAAAAAATGACTCCTAATTTAGAATTCCAATAATCAATGGAGCAAAGACATACTCAGACATGCTCTCTCAAATAATTACCTCCCATGCCTCTTTTCTAAGGAAGCATCTGGAAATGCATTTTACCAATAAACACAAAAGAATGGTACAGTTTGACTGGAGAGCAGCAGAGAGAATGCCAAGGATGACGGGAAAGGGAAGTTCCCGGGTGCCAGGCCAGCAGCCAGACACCAACCACACCGACCGGGCAGTTACACGCATTTTAAACTTGTTTGTAGAGTCTTTTTTTTTTTTTTTAACTTTTCTAAAGTAATGTTCCCCATTTCTAATTCCGTTTTCTGCTTCTTGAGCGTATTGGGAGCTAGCCAGGCTTGTGCTATATGTGAGTTCTGACTTCGGTCAATATCCGGACTTTTATTGACAGAATGAATTGTTTTTAGACATAGGTTGGTCATTTTAAGAAAAAACGTGTGTCCGCAAACACAGCCTTCATCACCGGTGCTTTCTTTCAGGTTTAAAGACACTATTGTGAACGCCAAGTACGGAGGGCACACCGAGGCCGTGCGCCGGCTGCTCGGCCAGCTCCCCATCAGCGCCCAGTCTTACAGTGGCAGCCCCTACCTCGATCTGTCGCTCTTCAGCTACGATGACAAGTGGGTGTCCGTCATGGAGCGGCCCAAGACGTGTGGCGACCACCCTATCAGGTACAGCGTCTGCAGTTATCAGCTCGTGGTCCAGGGCCGGGCCTGCCCGCTTTCTCTCTCTCTTCTTCTTGGGCATCGTTCCATGTGATGTGTCCTTCCTACTCGTGGGTTGAATTGGAAGGGGGGCAGTTTCTGTGATGTGGTGGGCGCTCTGATCACATAGGCAGTAGTCTCATAATGAACACCTTCTTCTCTGCTGCTCACCCAAGCACCCACTTCAGGTACGTGTTTCCTTTCAAAGGTATCCAGGGCAGGAAACCATACTTTTCCATTTAGTAATCTAATACCATTTCATAATGATGTTTATGGCTCAGCCTTTGAAGTTTTATCCAGCTCGAGTGATTGCATCCCCCCAGTCACCTACTGGAAATGATCGCAGGGACAATATGGGGAACAGGAGGTTTTAGAGAAACTCAGGCGTCCTCATTTTGGGAGTTTGGGGATGTAGATTTGAAATGTACTTGTAAAAGTATTTCAGTATTATTGCCGGAAGGGTGCAGCTCGCCTCTGACAGCCAGTCCCTTCCCGCATAGATGCCCAGTTCACAGACCCACCTGTCTCCACGTCGGGAGCCTGTGTTGCTCTGTGGGCTGTAAAGGGTGCTGGGGGGAGTTGTCACCATTGTCACTGGGGCTATTTCAGGGCAGCTGGTGTGTGCCTGGAGCCCAGAGATGGAGCGTGAGCCTTTTTCACGTAGAAACAGTGTAGTTAGTATTTCATAATGCAGATTCAATGTGTATAAACGAGGTTTGTATACAATAATTCTGTACAGTTCATCACCCCAGTTGCAGTCCAGTTCCACAGCCCAGTTGAAACTTTTTTATTATGGAAAAATTTAAACATATAAAAAATAGAAGAGTTTAATAAGCCTCCATACACCCATCACCCCGATTCAGCAGTTATCAGCTCGTGGTTAGAGTTGTTTCATTGTCCTGCCCCCACCTACTTTCTCCCCTCGCGACTTGCCACCCTGGATGATTCTGACATAACCCCCAGGTGTCATCACACTTTCCTCTTAAATATTTCAGTATGAATCTTTAAAAGATAGGGACTTAAAACACAACCTCATTACCATTATTTCATCTGGAGAAAGTGAGCAACACTTTATTGACGACCCCAAATATCGAATCAGATTTCACAGTAGCCTGTTGTCTCGTGAGCATTCTTTTTACAGTTTGTTTCCTCCAAATAAGGATCTACACAAGGTGCCTACATTGCCTGTGGCCACTATTTTTTTGTCTTTTTTATTCTGTACATTCTGTTTCCCTCTCATTTTCCTGGCAGCGAAAGTGTTGGGGAAACCAGGTTGCTCCTCCGGTAATGTCCCACACGTCCTAGATTTTGCTCATTGCATCCGGGAGTAGTAGTTACTATCTTCCTCATTCCGCCATATTCCCTGTGAACTGATGGCTAGATTTAGAAGCTCAGACAGCTCCCTTTAAATTATAAGCCGTTGTGTGTGGGGACGCTGTGGGTGAGGGGAATGTGCTCTCACACACTAAACGCACGTGGTGGGTCTCATTCGATGTGGTCACATGGCATGAGCTACAGTCCTCTCCTTTCTGACCGCCTCGCCTTTCCAACTGGGAAAGTTAACCTCATAGACACACCTGGAAATGCCACTGCTCCTGACTGAAGGGTTTTTTCTTGTAATTCTTATTTACCTGTAATTTAAAATGGGAACTGTGAGGATACTAAAAGCCCAGGAAGAGGTAACGCCAGGACACCTTTATTGGGCATTCCGTTCTAGCCTTTGCCAGCGTGCATGTCTGTATTTCACAGCTGTAATGGTGGTCAGCATGATACTTTGTAGTCGGCTTTTATCTTATAAATGGGTTTCCATGTTGTTACATGGTCCTCACAGTTACATGAGGCATGTAATGACGGCCTATTATTCCATCGGGTAGATGTACCGTACTTAATTCCACTGTTCCCCTGTTACTGAGCATTTATTGTCTTTTTGCTTTTTCCCCGGTAGAGCTAATGCTGTAGTAGCCATCTCTATTCATGTCACTATTTACTTCATTTAAATTCTGAGGTCATAAATTCTTGGAAATGGAATTATTGAGTCAAAGGATATGAATATATTCATGTCTATTACATATTTGCTTCCCAAAGGGGGAAATAGAGTTATTTAATTCAGGCTCTTCATTTTCTAGACCTCCCCTCAATTAACCCTCAACCCCGCTGACCATCTGTAGTTCTCACTACCACAGGGCACTTACTTTGCATTATGGGTATTTAAGAGCTGGGATGGAGGGAGTATCTTGAGTCTTACTATATTAGATAAAAAATTAAAAACTATTTAGTATTTTGTTTTTGTGTGTGAAAAGAAGAGTCTCCCGTAGAGTCTATTCTCCGTAAATTTAATAAAAGAATTTATTCTTAAAAATGAAAAATTCAAATATGAGTGTAGATCTGCATTGTCCTCTGTGGTAGCCACTAGCCACACGTGGCTATTGAGCACTTAAAATGTGGCCAGTCCCAGGGGAGGTTTGCTTAAGTGTCAAATGCATATCAAATTTCAAAGGTTTAGTCCAAAAAAGAATGTATAATATCTCATTAATATATTTTATATTGACGGTAGATTGAAATGATATTTTGGATGTCAATATTGGATTAAATAAAATACATTATTAAACTTAATTTCACCTTAAACATTTTTTAATGTGGCTACCCGAAATTTCAAATTGCATACTAGTACATGGTTCACCTTTCATTTCTAGCCCTCGCCTAGACAGTTTTGGGGTAGACAGCTTTGGGAAAGGGGGAGGCTGTAATTAAGGTTGTAGCTAAGGGCTGTCTTGGGAAAGAGAAGTGACCCCTTGGCTTAGGACAACACAGTAAGATTCGTAATCTCCCTGCCCCTAAAATGAGCGACCAGATGCGGGTGATTCTGCACTTGTGATGAGCTGGGGCTGGTGTAAGGGGACTTCCCTGCTGTGCACATTTCATGGTGGTGGTGAGTATCTACACCGTCCTCTCTGTCTCTCTCTCTCTCTCGTTCTGTTTAGGTTCTATGCTCGGGACTCTGGTCTGCTCAAGTTTGAGATCCAGGCAGGCTTACTGGGCCGCCCCATCAACCACACAGTGCGACGCCTTGTTGCCTTTACGTTTCACCCCTTTGAGCCCTTTGCTATTTCTGTGCAGAGGACTAATGCTGAGTATGTCGTCAACTTCCACATGCGGCACTGCTGCACGTAGGGGCCCCCCCACAGCCGGCTCTCTGGCCTTCCTGTCTCACGGACTAAAGCACACGCTCCTGACCAGCAGCTCTGGGTTCCCGACGGGCCCGTGTACCCCAGATGGGGAGGGCTGAGGGGGGAGTGCGGGCGGCTCAGCCTGACGGAAGTCTTTATTGTGTAACAAAAAACTACTGATTGTTTTAGAGCCCTCTTGCTTTTTCCCTGTGGGAATGTCCAGCACTAATTAGCTTCAGTTATTTCTGTTTTAATTTGCATTTTATTGCTATGAAGATGAGAGCATTACCCCCTTCGGGCCCCTTCCTTGGCATTATGTCTGCATCCTGTAGCAGGTAACTCATGTTTACTCACGAGAACTGTGTACACCCTTTCTACTTAGCCAACAAGCAGGGCTGTCTTTATAAGAAAACAGAATAAAGCCTTGGTATTTTCTTACTGAAATATATCCTGTTTGATGACCGCCTTATGTTCTGATCTCACCAAATGCTTTTCAAATACACGGGTTCCAGGAAGGGCTGTGGAAGGCGCCAGAGGCCGCGGATCCAGCAGCTGCTCTTGGGAGAGGGAAGTGTGTGCCAGCATGGAAGGTAGTCACCTGCCACGACTGTCTCCCTCCCTCGGGTTTCCCCGGGGAGCTGCTGCAGCTGGAGGGGCTGGGCCTAATTGCATGTTCTCGCGTGGAAGCACGCGCCCATCTGGGCCGTCTGTGCCGTGCAGGTGGGAGAGTTAGCAGCTCTGTGGCCACAGCAGAGGCAAGCGCTGTTTAGCACGTACTGCAGTTGGGCTAGTGGGAGCTGGCAAGCGCCAGTTGTCCCTTGAGGGATCAGACTGGTTGTTCCTGGACGGTTGAGCCATCACAGCTGCCCGGCAAACACCTGCCGGCCCCCAGGCTGTCACATTCTCAGCTGTCTCCTCCAGAGGGCTTGTCAGGCTGTTACGTTCCATCTCCATAACGTGCCCATTGTTCATGTAGCAAACTCCCCGGGTGACAGTAGCTTTGGAAGGAGCCATGGCTGCAGACAGCTGGCCCTGTGCCCTTCAGCAGCCACAGCGACTTCCCTGGGGACAGGAATGGGAGAGGAGGTGCTAAGCCCCATCAAAACATTTTGGCCGATTTCATCATTGTCATTTAGTTAGTACTCAACACAGGATCTGACCACCTGTGTTCACCTGCGAGGAGTCAGGTAGGTGCTGTGGCAAGATGTTGAGGAGAGAAATAGGCGGATGAAGGGAATTACGATGCAGAGCAGTGAAAGCTCCAGTACTGTCTGTAGGAACAGTGGAGGGATGAGGACGAGGCGAGGAGGAAAGCTGTGCTGGGATGGGGTGCCGGCCCTGGGTGAACGGGAGTGCAGCGTGTGAGCCAGGGCGGAGGACATTGCAAGGAGATCCAGCATGTTCAAGGGCGTGGAAGCCTGCAGAGGGCTGACAAGATTGTGGAGTGGCAAGCGGTGGGAATGCGGCTGCAGCACGGGCTGGGGTGGGGGGCAGGGGAATGGGACTGAAGCCTGAAGAGAGGCCTGTGCACGTGCTCGGGCTTTCCGCAGCGGAGGGCAGGGTAGGAGTTTCACAGAGGCAACTCGCCAGTCTAGGAAGATGGCTTGGAGGGAGGAGAGTCTAAAGCAGCGGTTCTCAACCTGTGGGTCGCGACCCCTTTGGGGGTCGAACAACCCTTTCACAGGGGTCGCCTAAGACCATCGGAAAACACATATATAATTATACTATTTTTGTGATGAATCACTATGCTTTAATGATGTTCAATTTGTAACAATGAAAATATATCCTGCATATCAGATACTTACATTACGATTCATAACAGTAGCAACATTACAGTTATGAAGTAGCCACGAAAATAATTTTATGGTTGGGGGTCACCACAACGTGAGGAACTGTATTAAAGGGTCGCGGCATTAGGAAGGTTGAGAACCACTGCTCTAAACCAATTATGATCGTCCTGTACTCTTTGCTAGTGATGAGAATTAGAGCCAGGCCAAAGCCAGCCGGCATGAGAGGTTAGGTTAGCAATCACGTGACTTAATTCAGGTCAGTGCTACCACGAGGTAAAGGTTCCTGGGACTTTTGGGGCAACATTTCTCTGAGCACACAGCCCCCCATTTCCACTATCCCGCACCCTACGATCATACTCGGGAAGCCTTAGGGTGAAGCTGACCCTCTGGATGGCAGAATGAAGGGAAGAACCCGGACCACCGATGGCAAGGGTGTCGAGCTCACGACCTGGGAGCCCGGCTGCCATCTGGATTTCCAGGTCTGTGAGCAGTAGGTTTCCTGCCTTCGTTTCCTGCCGTTGCAGGCATTGTGAATCGGGCTTTCTGCTCCCGGCAGTGAAAGCAGATCAGTAGGTGCAGAGAGAAAGGCAGGGCCCCCAGGGGAGAATCTCAGTCCTGAGTCCCTGCTGGCTCGGCACCAGTTCAGTTCCAGTTGTCAGGAGACCCTGTGCTGGATTCCTGTGCTGGGGTTTCTGTAAGATGCCTGCCTCTCCCACGGTCCCTGGAGCCACACCGGAGCTGGCCTGGAGCTTTCTTGTAGCTGAAAGGGCTTCTCTAAAATGGGAGATAAAGCACTCGGCCTATTGAGTACTTGACCCACGTTAACTTCTCAACTCCTACGTGTTTGCTTATATTAATGTTGTTTCTAAAGGATTCAAGGCTGCTCTCAGTCAGTCTGGTGTCTTCTCTCCACAAATGTCCAGTGGATCTCAAGGATCTTTGGAGAAAAAGATCTTTGAAACAAAAATGTTTTTTTTGTTTTTTTTAAAAATATTTTTACTGATTTCAGAGAGGAAGGGAGAAGGAGAGAGATAGAAACATCAATGATGAGAGAGAATCATGGATCGGCTGCCCCCTGCAGGCCCCTGACTGGGGATTGAGCCCGCAACCTGGGCATGTGCCCTTGATTGGGATCGAACCCGGGACCCTTCAGTCCGTAGGCCAGTGCTCTATCCACTGAACCACACCAGTTAGGGCAGGAACCAAAATGTTTAAGAAAAGCAGTAAGTTTGGGGGCCTATACCTTCCAGATGCAAATTCTTCCCTGGACCTCTCTCCGCTCATCCCTGCTCTTCCGGGAGCTGACTTGTCAGTGATCTGTGCAAAGCTGCTCGGGACCTTTGAGAAGAGAAAGGTTCCCTTTAAATTTAGCAGAAGCCCTTCCATTCAGAGCCCTCGCAGAGAAGCACGGCATAAATCAGTGAAAACCCTAAATTAGATAATTTTTAAAAGAACGGCGGCTTCATTATTTTCAAGTACACAGAGTCACTCCATCTCAGCCACGAGTGTGCCTTTGTAGAAGCCCTTTGGGATGTTCCTTAATGAGTAGATGATAATTATTGCTAATCAGCATAACGGCTTCTCTGCAATGCGTGCTCTGAAAGCAGCGGAGCACATTAAGCGATTTGGATGTTCCAGGGGGCAATTTTGTTTACAACATTAATCTGCTCGGTGGTTACCCTTTATAGCTATAACTCTCTGTTGTTTTTAAAAAAACAAAACTCTGCCCTGACCGGTTTGGCTCAGTGGATAGAGCGTCGGCCTGTGGACTGAAAGGTCCCAGGTTCGATTCCGGTCAAGGGCATGTACCTGGGTTGCAGGCACATCCCCAGTAGGGGGTGTGCAGGAGGCAGCTAATCGATGTTTCTCTCTCATCGATGTTTCTAACTCTCTATCCCTCTCTCTTCCTCTCTGTAAAAAATCAATAAAATATATTTTAAAAAACAAAAACAAAAACAAAACTCTGAAGCCTCCATCGCGCAGCATTTGATTCTGAGGCAGACACGATGCAGGTGGCAGAGCAGGCCGCGGGTTCCTCGCCCAGGGTGTCCTGGTGGAATTACGGGAACGTCTCAGGCTCGCAATGAGCCTGGTGCACCCCCAGGCTCCCTCACCTGCCAGCCGTGTCCTCAGGACTTCCCTGAGACTCAGTTTCTCCTCGTAAAACAGGGACAGCTCCTACTTTGCAGGGTTGATGTGGGCATTGAGTGAGTATGAATGGAAGCTCTTTATACAGCGAGGACTCCAGACAGTGAGGAAGGCGAGCTGCCTTCTCCTTCTCTCTAGATCTCTTGGCCTCTTTAGTGTCACAGAGGGTGCGCACGACCCTCGTAGCAGCTCTCCATCCCCTGGTGACCCAGCACCATAAGCTCGGCGCCTCTCCAGGCGCAGTCCCTGCTCACCCACCCGAGACTGGCGGCCTCTGAGGTGGTGCCGTTCTGCCACCCGCACACCCAGGCGTGAGAAAACCTGAGCAGCCCTGACCCTTTCATAGCCAGATGCATTGGCCGGCAGGAGCTTGCTCTGCTGAGAGCTTGTCGTCGTTGATTGTGAACGTTTATTAAGAGCTCACGATGGCCCGGAAGCTGTGCATTTTTATTTTGTTTATTTATTTATTTATTTAATTGATTTCAGAGAGGGAGAGAGAGAGAGAGAGAGAAACATCAATGATGACCATGCAGTCGTGTTCAGTATATTCTCATTGTTATGCAAGCAATCTCCGCAACGTTTTCATCCTGCAAAACTGAAACTATACCCGGGAAACAACAATTCCCCATTTGCCTCCCCGCCCAGCCCCTGGTAACCACCATTCTGCCTTCCGTTTCCGTGCCTTTGACTACGTTGGGTACCTGGTACCTCACACAAGTGGAGTCACACAGCGTTTGACTTCTTTGTCTAGTTTATTCCACTGAGCATAAGGCCCTCAGGGTCCTCCCTGTTGGCGCATGTGTCAGAATTCCCTTCCTTTTTAGGCAGAATCACATTTCATTGCGTGTAGGACCGCATTGGTTTACCCTTCCATTCATCAGAGGACATCTGGGTTGCTTCCACTCCTTGACCATTGTGACGAGTGTTTCTATAAACACGAGTGTGCAAATATTTCTTAGAGATCCTCTCAGTGCTTTTGGAAATGTACCCAGAAGTGGGCCTTAATGAGCTTTAAAAGGTAGTTACCCAGTGCACTCACCCGCAGCCGTAGAGGTGGTGCAGGCAGACACTGCGGGCCCGTTCAGTTGACTAGTCTGAGGTCACGGTTTTGACTTTACCAGCCTCCCGGGGGCTTAGCAATGGCAGCCCGGCCCCCCGAGTCTTGCCTGGCTCAGGCAGGAGGGGCCTGAGCAGGCGGGTGAACCCGCTGCGCCCTGCCTGCTCCTGCCTGCATTAATTCGGCACATTTCTATCGCTCCCCTAAGGAAGAGACGCTTCGGCAACATTTAATTAGCGGCCAGGAACATGCTTTCCCAGGGACACGACTTATTTCTCAGCCAGCTGTTGCCAGTTGCTTCCTAGCAACATGCAGCACTCACATCTGATTGCTTCTCCAGGCAAGGGGGGTGCCTGGCCCACCTGCTGTCACAGCTTCGGGGGTGGAGTGTGTGTGTGTGTGTGTGTGTGTGGGACCCTGGGTCTAGGGCTGATTTTCCAGAGGAAGTGAGTGATCTCAACCGGTTACTCCTGCAAAGCCAGACACGGTGCTGAAGCCTCTAGAGCAGCGGTTCTCAACCTGTGGGTCGCGACCCCTTTGGGGGTCGAACAACCCTTTCACAGGGGTCGCCTCAGACCATCGGAAAACACATATAATTACATACTGTTTTTGTGATGAATCACTATGCTTTAATTATGTTCAATTGGTAACAATGAAAATACATCCTGCATATCAGATATTTATATGACGATTCATAACAGTAGCAAAATGACAGCTATGAAGTAGCAACGGAAATAATTTTATGGTTGGGGGTCACCACAACATGAGGAACTGTATTAAAGGGTCCCGGCATTAGGAAGGTTGAGAACCACTGCTCTGGAGCCTTGAACGCCCTTGCCCACCCCTCTCCTTCAAGTTCATGATTAGAGCAGGCAGAAGGAACGCCACCAGCTGCAGCACAGACAGCAGCCTGGCCCAGGAAAGTGCGCTGGGGTGGGGTGCAGCTAGGGAAGAGTCTCACCCTGCAGGAGGCAGAGCCTGCCCCTCAGAACGAGGGTGTGGGGGGGCCGCTGGGCCACTCTGGCTTGGGCCAGGGGAAAGGAAAGCCTTATTTCAAGAGGCCCGCCAACTGCTTTGGGTTTCCAAGGGCTTTGGAAAGAGGGAGAGGGAAGGGCATTGTCAGCAGTGGCCCTACCCTGGACCTGCCCATCCTCAGGGCATCTGAGCGATGGCTGCTCAGGAACCAGACTTCAGACCCCCCACTTCCCAGATGTTTCTGCAGAGGCTGCGGCCGGAGTGTTTGAGAGGAGGGGCTGCTCAGTGACATGCTGCGTTCGGCATACGTGGTGGTTTTAGTTTTGAAGATCTGTAGGACAGCTTGCTTTTTCATGTTGCGTCTGGAGGCCAGTCCCCCGTGGGGCCCCTTTGGACTGAGCATGTGAGCCTCCGGCTTGCGCACCCATCACCCATCCAGCGGCCTGTCTCAGGTGTGGCCCCTGCGCCCTGTCCATCCGCAGTGGTGAGTGAGGGGCCCCTGGTATTTGCTCATTCGTTCGGTCCACAGGCATCTCCTGAGGTGCTTCTGAGCATCAGAGGCTGAGCTTCGGAAAGGTGTGTCTTTGCAAGTCCCCAGTTATGGACCAGATGGGGCAGTGGACACGGAGGCAGGCTGGGAGGCACTGAGCCGGTGCCGGGCGGTACACAAGAGGCCCAGGGCGCCTGCCCCGACGGTGGGGCCCAGGAAGGCTTCTGGCAGAGATTCTCTCTCATCGTTGATGTTTCTATCTCTCTTCCCCTCCGTGTGTGTGTACACACACACACACACACACACACACACACACACACAGGCTGCACGTCACAGACACAGACAACACACATACAGGCTGCATGTCACACACAGACAACACACAGGCTGCATGTCACTCACACACACACACACACACACACACACACATACGTCTGGCCCCTGACTGACACATGGGTAGAAAGTGCTGGTCAGTTGGCCCGGCATCTGTTCTCTCAGGGCCACACGGCTTCGCCCTGGGTCTGGGCAGGTGCAAGTGAGTGTTTGAAGGGTTAACCTGGCATTTTCAAGCCCATCTCCTGTCTCCGTGGTGAGAAGGGACTGCCTTTCCCATTTCTAGCCAGGCCATGGGGTATGCAGACCCCGCTCGGGCTCCCCTTCCAGCTGCTGCTTATCGATGAGGTGAAAATGGGAAGCCACCACCTCTCAGGTCCCCGCTGTGCAGGCAGAGGCCGCCTGCCTCAGCCCGCAGACACCTACCTCCTAGGTGTGCGTTTCACACCGTGTGAACCAGGCCACAGCGAGCCCGTGCAGGGGGAGGCCGTGTCCTGCCCACACTGTCTCTCGGAAACACAGCGTGTGGCTGTGCTCGGGCCACTTGGTGCGGCCGGGGGCCGGGACCGAGGGCGTCTCACAGGGCAGCACCACCACAGCGAGGCCACCCACGTCAGAGGCTCCCCGCAGTGTCAAGTTCACTCCTTTGTCCCCCTAAACAGTGACCGTGGGCTCACCCCCGACTTCTCCTTTTCATCCCCTTCAGTGACACTGTCATTTGTTTAGTCTCCCAGCATTCGAACCTCTTTCTGGGTTTGTGGTTTCTACATTTTGTGAGGTTTTTTATTTGTTTTTTTTTTTTTTGTTTGTTTTTGTTTTTTTTAAATATATTTTATTGATTTTTTACAGAGAGGAAGGGAGAGAGATAGTTAGAAACATCGATGAGAGAGAAACATCGATCAGCCGCCTCCTGCACATCTCCTACTGGGGATGTGCCCGCAACCCAGGTACATGCCCTCGACCGGAATCGAACCTGGGACCTTTCAGTCCGCAAGCCGACGCTCTATCCACTGAGCCAAACCGGTTTCGGCATTGTTTGTTTTTTTAATATATTTTTATCGATTTCAGAGAGGAAGGGAGAGGGAGATAGAAACATCAGTGATGAGAGAGAATCATGGATTGGCTGCCTCCCACACACCCTGGGAATCGAACTGTGACCTCCTGGTTCGACCACTGAGCCACACGAGCCAGGCTCCACTAGATTCTTAGATCCGTTGGTAGTTTACAGGACACTTTCTGAAGAGCGTAATAAAACTGCTTCTTGGTCTCCTTATCAGAGTGCAAACAGGTAGAGGGGAAGGCCCTGTTTGAGTTACGGGAGGTCTGCCGCTGGGGTACCTCCGGAGGGTCTGAGGGCCTGCAGGGTGGCGAGAAAGCTTGTGTTGCTTGGGCCCGTGAGCCAGACCCTGTAACATGCTCTGTGCCTGTGGCCTAGCTGAACCCTCTCCCACTCTGCCGTGCCTAGATCAGCGATTTCCCCTGGCGTGCCACAGCATGGCTGAAACATGCAACACGTGCCTGTAATCAGGGACACAGCTCTTTTCCCTTAGATTGTGAAATAAAAAGTGACAGTGGCCAACGAAACAATAGGCATCCAGTGGTGAATCAAAATCATACCCTTTTTTTGGTCAGATCAGCAAAAAAACATATTTTTGATTGCTGCAGAATTTTAGTCATTTAGTGTGCCATGAGAAGAAAAAGGTTGGAAGTCACCGGCCCGTGTTGTCTCCATTTTCTACACGACACATGAGCAGGAGCTCAGGCACAGAGAGACTCACCTGCCAGGGGTCACAAACCGGTGCCAGAATTCAGGTCGGACTTCAGAGCCTGTCGCTCAGCCTGGTGAGGGCCCCGGGGAAGGACCCAGGACAGAGCAGGACAGATGGCCTATCTGGGACTCAGTGCCAGCAGTGGCCACGTGGGCGGGAGGGAAAATCCCCATGTGAGCCTCACCAGCGGGAACGGGGGAGATGGTCCGTGGGATAAGGGCCGTCAGAGACAGCGCAGCTCTGGCCAGGGAGGGCTGGCGGCAGATGGGCAGCCGTGGGCCAGCCTGACCAGCTGTTGTTTGCAGAGGAGGTGGGTGCCGGGTGACAGCTGGATTAGGTGTACTTAGCAACCTCAGTGGCCGTTGGGTGGAGACACACAGTGCGCCCTTCTGACGGCCCCCCTCGCGCCTCCAGGCCCTGGGAGCTTGGCGCTTGTTAATCTCCGTCCCCATGGCAGCGGCCGGGCGGTGACGGGGCCACCCCAGGCTCTGGAATCTCCCACCTCCCATGGCCCAGGAGCTCCGTCCAGATGCTGTGAGAACCTCCGCCTTCTGGAAAGGAAGGTGTGAGACGAGGGTGCTGGGCACCGCGCCTGCAGCTGGATGTTCTCCTGGCGCTTCCCTCTCAGGGCTTCTGTACCCCCTGCATCTGGGGCTCTGGGCGTCATCTCATTCCGTCTGTTTCCTGCCATGGACACTTCCTGAGATGGAGGTTCGGGGGATAGAGAGGGTGATCTGACAGCTGATCCGAGGCAGTGACAGGAGAAAAATACAGTCGGATGCCGTTAGTGCTCCAGTGCAGCGTGTTTCCTGAACTTGTCCCTCACCGAGGGGCGCCCAGAGCCGCCCATGCCCTGCGCGGACAGGGGGGCGCAGGAGGCCGCGGCCTGCCCTCTGCTCGTCGTGTCTCGGGAGCTGTGAGCCCGAGTGGTGACCCAGTTAGTTCCCCGCCTCTGTCTGAGCCCTGATGACAGGGGGTGTGAGGGCTCCAAATCGCCGCCGAGTCCTTTTTCATCAGACAGAAAATGGTGAGAAATGCGCTCTCGTTAGCGCCCCAGTTATCCCAGCCCCAACCGGGACAAAACGCCTTCTGCCTGCTCCCGGGGCGTGCGGTCCGGATCCCGTGTGTCCTTTCCCGGACGCAGTCTGTGCTCAGCTCCACAGCCTCATGGCCGGGGTGGGTCCTTGCGACGGCTGAGGGCCCGGATGCCAAGCCCGGGAAGGGGCCCATCTGCCCCCAGAGGCAGGGCGCACCCAGCCAGGGCGCCGGTGACGTCCCTTCTGTTAGACGTCCCCGTGGCGGCCTCGGTGCTTCAACCGAAAAGCAGTTTCAACCAAAAACAACAACAACAAAATAAGAGAGCAGTTTCGCCTCCTAACCCTCTCTTGGACCGGCCCTGCCCACAGTCCCGCTGCTGCTGGTCTCCGCCTGCCCCTCAGCCCTCGTCTCTGCATCTCGAAGGGACTATTCATGTCTCTGCAGCTTCTGGCGGCTGCGGGCCGCCCTGGGCTTGTGGCTCCATCGCTTCGTCTCTGCCCAGGTGCTCACACGGCCTTCCCCTGCCAGCGGGTCAGACCTGCTGCCTCTGTTCATAAGGATGAGTGTGACCTCTTTTAGGGTCCCCCCCGGTGATCAGGATAATCCCCCCATTTTCAGGACCTGACTGTCACGTCTGCAGAGACCCCGTCTGCACGGATGGCGGCGTGTCCAGGTTCCAGGTTCGGGTCTGACATCTGCGGGGCCATTGTCCTGCCTGTACAGCCGCCTCGCTTCACGTGGTGCCGTTTGCACGTCACTGCACCGTCTGTGCCGCTTCTGCATCGGCCCTTTGTCCACGCCACCCCCTCGCTGGGAACGTCCCCCAGGGCCCTGCGCCTCACAGTTGCTTCAACACTTACTCTTATTTTGAGCTCAGGTGTCACCTCCTCTGGGAAGTGCTCCTTGATACCTCTTCTCACCACCTTCCCTCTCTTTTTCTTACACACACACACACACACACACACACACACACACCTTTGTTCTGTGTTAGCACTGGTGGTATTCCAATGGAGTTTAAAAAAAATTTCTCTCCCCATTCGCCTCGAAGATGCTCAGGGCAGTTACCAGGTTTCAGACATATTTTATTTGAGTGTCAATAGATTTTTGAGGAAGGAGGAAGGCGAGAAAGACTCCCGAGGAATGATTCTTGAGTCATTTGGCTTTTTAACTTAATTTTTGGCTGCAAATTTTCACCATCTGGCTTAATCTACAGTTGGCTGGCCAATCCATGTAGGAGGATGGGTGATTGGCTCCTACATCACATTTTCTGGTTAAAATCACAGGGAAAATGAGCTTTTAATAGTAGTAACAATAACAATAGCAGCAGGATGGGTGTGCATCCCACAGGGGGCCCGAGGGAGCAGTGTGAGAGGCACCCTGGATGAGCACCAGCTGTATACAGCAGAGAACACAGTTATCTTAACGAATGACCAACGGCCGTGGAAGTGGAAGTGGTTGAAGTTCAGGTTGATGCAGAGCTGCGTACCAACCCAGGCCGTGTCTCTACCCCACCCCTCACCCCCAAGCAGACTGGAAGGAATGGGAGGCCGGGGAGCCTGGCAAGGGCACAGAGGAGAGCTGATTGCATTTCCAGGGCACCCACTCAGACCTCTGTGCCACCCCCGAGGGTCTCCCCTGCTGCAGTCCCTAGTACGTGAGGACCTGGACTGTCCTCCCAGCCGTGAATGAGCTGTATGCCCCTCATTCCTGAGTGCCAGAGCCCCATCCCACCCAACCACCTCCTTGTCCTGAGGGGAGATCGAGTCTAGTTTGGGAAGGGGACTGTGGCCGAGACAGCCTGCGAGCCGGGTCTGTGCAGCTGGGTCTAGACAGCAGGTGTCCTGCCGGCCAGGCCCGGGCCACCACGCTGACCCTCCGTTGACATTTCCTTCGGTTCAGGGGGATTACCCAAATCCAAGGTGGCTAAGCCGCCACCGGGCTCTATGGAAACAGCCCCGCGCTGTCTGCCCCTCCTCCAGCTAGCAGTCGTGACACCGAGGCTGGCTCTCCTGGCGAGACTAGCTGTGCGAACCCGCAGAGCATGTGCACAATTTAATTTTAACCTGGGTGGGCGAGGAGAGAAGCCAGATGAACTACCAGGACCAATTTCCGAGCCAAATCGGAGTCTGCCCCCCAACAGTGGACCACCAGCGGGGGGTGGGGACATGCCACAGGGCCCGTGTGGTCCGATGGCTATTACAATGCTTGGTGCACGCTTCAGTAATTTACATAACGCCTGGCGGCAGCTTCCGTAGTTTTATAAGCCAGCTCTTTTTTTTTCTATTTTTATTGTATTTCAGTGGTTCATTAATAATCTGACTAAGCAACCATGTACACAGCACCCTCCCCTGAAGGTTAAAAAGGCTCAAGTTACCTCTTCTTTCTGCCTGTTTCCCACCCGTTCGTTTTCTCTGCCTGGAGAGAATGCTCCCACGTGGGGTATGTCTTTCAGGATTCTTCATGCAGGTACATTTATTTTTTTTTTATTTTTTATTTTTTTAATATATTTTATTGATTTTTTACAGAGAGGAAGGAGAGGGATAGAGAGTTAGAAACATGGATGAGAGAGAAACATTGATCAGCCGCCTCCTGCACACTCCCTACTGGGGATGTGCCTGCAACCAAGGTACATGCCCTTGACCGGAATCGAACCCGGGACCCTTCAGTCCGCAGGCCGACGCTCTATCCACTGAGCCAAACCGGTCAGGGCCATGCAGGTACATTTAGGCACATATATCCTGTCCTTTCTGCAAAAACTAGTGACTGTCCTACGCACATTGTCCTCCCTCCCTTTTTTCATTTTTATTTTTTCCCTTCCCTTTTTTAATCCTCACTTAAGGATCTTTTCTTTCCCTTTTGATTTTTAGAGAGAGAGGAGGGGGCAGAGGGAGAGGGAGAAAACATTGATCGCTCGCTTCCTGGATGCACAACCTTTTGGTGTGTGGGACGATGCGCCAACCAACTGAGCCACCCAGTCAAGGCCCCTCCCCCCGCCCCCCCTTCTGTTTTTACTTAGCAGTACATCCTGACTTGTGTCCGGGCGAACATTCCATTATATGGTTGGGACGTAATTTCTTTAACCAGGCCCGCTGAGGGACATGTAGGTTCCAGTTGTTGACCGTAGTTCTCAGTGAATACGCACCTTTGCATACTTGCTGCACACGGGAGAGAATAGCTAGGCTGCCAGCTGCCAGCCACATGTTGCTGTTTCCGTCTCAATGAACTTGAATGAATGAAACTGCAAGTCCAGTTCCTCATCTCAAGTGCGGGGGTCAGGGACTGAGCGCTTCCCTGGGGCAGGGTTCTGCTGGACGCGCTGCTCTGCAGGGTGCGTTCCCAGGAGGGAACCAGGAGCCAGAGGCCTGCGCGTCCTGAGTGTGGACAGCTGCCAGGTTTCCCTGTGAAGAGGCCCTCACTGTTTATGTCCCCCAGGCAGAGCTCAGACAGGGAGAGCACTTTCAATCCAGGACAATTACATGGAATGTGGCAGGAAGGGGGGGGGGGCGGTGAGGGGGGGGAGAAGCGGTCCCCGAGTACTGATGCAGGGACGTTGTGTTTCTGTGGTCGCTGCCCACACTGCGGACACCGCTGTTCTCAGCGGACAAGGGGCACACCTGTCTCGGGGAGCCCCGCACCGCTGTGTCTGTCTGAGGCCTGCCCCCCGCCCCCACCCCCCGCCACCTCCCTGCCGCTGCAGTTGCTTCTCCCCCACTTGTTCACAGCCTCGTCCCTCTCCTCCCCCAGGTCCAGGGCCCTCTGCGCCCTGGCTCATGCCCACCCTGTCAGGGGGCCCTGTCAGGGGAGAGTGCCGTCTCCTGCGTTCCCTGTCACCGCGACACAGCCAGTCTCCATCTCCTCACTTCCCACCCTCCACCTCCCCTCCCTTTGGTGAATAGTGACGTCCATGTTGCCGGATCCCGCGGGCACTGCCTCGTCCTCATCGTGGTGCAGTCTGCACTGTGCCCCTTCCTCCCTTCTTTTTTAAAATCTATTCTTATTGATTTCAAAGAGGAAGGGAGAGGGAGAGAGAGAAACAGCAATGAGAGAAGATCATGGATCAGCTGCCTCCTGCACACCCCCTACTGGGGATTGAGCCCGCAACCCGGGCATGTGCCCTGAGTGGAATCGAACCTGAGACCCATCAGGCCGCAGGCGGATGCTGTATCCACTGAGCCACACTGGCTAGGGCCGCCCCCTCCTTCTTGAAGTGCTTGTCCCTCTGGCTTCCGAGGCCCCGCACCTGCAGTCTGTAATCGCCCCACCCCGTGTCCTTGGCCGTCTCGTCCTTGCAGCGTTTACAACTCGGTCCTCTTTTCTTCACTGTCTGCTTTTTTCCTGAGCAAGCTCACCCCCACCCTGGCTTCGCTTCGTTAGCATCGTTTGGGGAATGATGGTCATGCATTTTAATTCCCTAATAAGATCGGGCATCTGCATGGTTTGCATTTCCAACCCTAAGGACACCCTTGTTCCATTTGGTTGTCTCGCCCTTCCACCGCGGGGAGCATGTTTTACTCTAACACAGTGATTCCCAAAGTGGGCGCTACTGCCCCCCGGTGGGCGCTGCAGCGATCCAGGGGGGCGGTGATGGCCACAGGTGCATTTGGGGGCGATGAGTAACTGCTATTAAAATTTTTAAAAAATTAATTTCCAGGGGCTGAGTAATATTTTTTCTGGAAAGGGGGCGGTAGGCCAAATAAGTTTGGGAACCACTGCTCTAACACCTGTAGCACTCATGCCTCCTTCATGGACCGTCTCTCACTGACTCGGCCACATTTGTGTTCGTTCCTTCGACCGGGGGCCTGAGGGGAGTAGTGACAGTCACAGCTGTTTGTTCCTGGAGCCCGGCCTGTTTGCTCAGTCCCCCATGTTTGCTCAGTCTGGTCGAACGGGCAATTTCTGCTGTGGCCGTGACCGCTCTATCTCCTTAGGCTGATAACACTCAGGCTTCAAAAGCAATGTGTGTATCCAGAATAGAGGAAAAATGAAGAGAGGAAAAGAATAAGGGAGCCCAGGGGAAGGGATCCATGCTTTTTTTCTTTCTTAAATATATTTTTATTGATTTCAGAGAGGAAGGGAGAGGGAGAGAAACATCAATGATGAGAGAGAATCATGGATCGGCTGCCTCCTGCACGCCCCCTACTGGGGATCAAGCCCGTAACCCAGACATGTGCCCTGACGGGGAATCGAACTGTGACCTCCTGGTTCATAGGCTGACACTCAACCATTGAGCAATGGACATGTCAGCCAGGGTGTCAGCAGGGGCGATTGGAAATGGTTTCTCTTGACAAGCCGAGGGACATTCTGCCCGCATCCAGGTACTTCAGTGTTCAACAGGCTTGTTTTGGCACCTGGTGTCAGGTGATGTCTTGGCTGAAAGGGAAGACATTGTATTTGTCTTTTTGCCTGTGGAGGGGAGGGGAGGGGAGGGGAGGGGAGGGGAGGGGAGGCGAGGCTCCCCTTATGCAGCCAGGCCTGTGCCACCAGCTTTGAGCCGCCAGAAGCAAAACTGCAGATGCACTGAGGAGTAATCCAGACCCGCTGCCAGGAAACAAGGAAGCGTGCCACACAAGCTGTGCCAACACTTGGCTCGTGCCAACGTTTGGGCCCGAAGCTAGGCTCTGCCTCTTCTCCGCCTGCGGGAAGTGCGAGCACATGGCCCACCTGTGTTCTCGGGACCCAGGCTGCTGCTGAGAAGGGCAGAGGCAGCGGGGCGGCAGCTGGCTTTCAGGTAAACAGGAACCGCTTTAGTGGCCAGCCTTGCGTGGCGGGGCCAGTCTCCCCGAGTGCTGTCTGGTTTATATTTCAGCCCTCCAAACGAGGGTTTCATCTCAATCTCTTTCAGGAGTACGTGGGGGTTACTGTTTGCCAATCTGAAAGCAAAAGCCTCACAGTCACTGCAGATGGTAGAGATCTTTTATTGCTTTAGGCAGGGCAGCATTGACTGTTGGGGTCTGGGCCACAGCTCCCCTCGTGTCCAAGAGAAGATGGCCTCACTTCTGGGCACGCGGGTCTCCGGTCAGAAGTGGGCCCCACGCGAGGAGGCAGAGCCGTCCCTTCCTGCTGAGCCCTCCAGCGGCCCCTGCGGGGAGCTCCGATGGGCGCTGGCTGAGGCCCGCAGGGGGCCTTGCGGTCAGGTTCAGGGCCAGGTTCCTTCCCTCAGAGCCTGCGAGCCTTCCTGGGGCGGCAGCCGTTGTGCGGGATGGGGGTGTTGTCTGTGATGGAGATCACTTCCAGGCCCCCCATGGTCAGGCCCTGGATGGCAGACTGGGAGGAGCAGAGAACAGGAGGATGGCTCAGTGCCGGAAGTGGTGGCCTAGTGTCCAGGCAGGGCTCGGACAGGGAGGTGGAGGGTGGGGGTGAGGGAGGGAGCGGGGGAGAGTGGAGAGGTTCCCTGGCTTTGACACCTGCTCACAAAGGCCTCCAACCAAGCCCCTTAACCAGGTGTTCAGTGCTGCCCACTGGAGTCACACCTGTCGCTTCCACCTGCGCTCCACCCCCTCGGGACAAAGGCTGCCTGTACACCCTCCGACCTTAGGCTCACACTTCTGCCTGGAATGGCCCCCCTCACCTGGACAATGCCACGCGATTCTTGAAAAGTCAGAGTTGTCACCTCTTTGGGGGGCTTCCCTGATCATCCCCGACGGGCTCCCAGCACCTGGGGCACAAGCTCGACCAGTGCCCCCACTCGTCTGTGCTGAGCGTCCCATTTCGATGGTCCCCAGGGACCACCTTTCTGTCCCCGGGCCTGGCACACAGCAGGCGCTCCGTGAATGTCTGAGAACTCAGCTGAGAGGCCTGGGCTTGTGTCAGAAGCTCAGGAGGTTATAACAACAACAGAAATCTCCAGCCCTCATGGGAACCCACTACAAGGCCCCTCCACTCTCCCCCCTGCTCTCCAGCCCCGTTGTCTACGGAAGCACGTGCACTCGTGCGGAGAATCACTCACTCACCAAGCGCCCCGGCCCCAGGCCCTTCACCACCACGCGGATGTGGGTCACGCCCTTCGCTGTGGCCTTCTGGAAAGGAGCGACAAGTGGTTAGTGCCCAGAGGAAGCTGCTACGTCCACGCCTCCAGCTCCTGCCCCCGGGGCCGCAGGGTGAGAGCTCCAGGGAGAAGGCACCCCCATGTGGAAACAGGCCGAAGACAGGACAGATGCCTCGGTGCGGGCCACACATCAGCAAGCACAGCACTCAAGTCACAGACTGCCAGTCAGCTGCACTCTTTTCGCCCAGGACAGCACTGCCACCTAGTGGAGTGTCTAACCATCGCTCCGATGTGCCTCAGGTGGGTGAACACAGAGCCTCAGACCATGAGGAGCCGGGGGCTGCAGGCAGAGCTTCAATACCCACTAAGCAAGTGTCCTCTTACCATCTGACATCTTTAGTGAAAGGTACACTTTTCCTCACTGATTACAAAGGCATCATGATGGAAAGCCCGGGAAACACGCAGATGTCACTGAACCCGCCCAGCAGAAGCCACTGACACGTGTCTTTCACGGGTGTGACCTGCCCCTTGGTGGACAGTAGCACACGTCGAGGATCATTAATGCAGAGCAGTCAATGGTCTGGGGCACTGAGCAGGCTGTGAAGGCCAGGGTTTTCCTTCAGGAAACTCCTGTGAACCTCTGGAGGCCTGTGCCACAGCAGCCAGGGCACAAGCTGTGGTCCCAGACCACACCAGGGAGCTAAAGCGACCACGTCATACTCTATGTGAACTGGCTCAAAGCATGGACAGTGCCGGCGTCTTTTGAAGACTTCAGATAATGAGTGTCAAGTGTCTGGCATATAGTAGATGCTCAATAAACATGCCAGCAGCGGCACACGGCCAATCTGCGTCTAGGAAGGTCTGCCACGTTCACACTCAGATGCGTCCTGTGTGAGGTTTTCACCACACCACGTCTTCCCAGGGGCTACTATCACCCATCCCCACCCACACACACTTACCGCTGCGGCAGCTATGCCAGCTGTCTGTGCCGCGATGCCCGTGCCCTTCTTGGCGTTCTTGAACCCCTCGGTGCCGCAGGAGGTGCGGGCAAGGGGCTGGTTGGCGGCAGAGACCACCTGGATCTGTGTGCTAGGAGAGCAGGGGAGGCACGGGAGGGAAAGTGGACTATTCAGGGACTTTAGAGAGCGCTAGTCTATGTCCTTACAAGCCCCAGCGAGAAAGCTAAAGTCAGCTGCTTTTCCTCTGAACTTAAACAGTAAAATGCTTTTTGAACTCTTACAGGAGGCGCCAGGGAGGGTCAGAATCAATCCCCTAAACCTCACTGAAAACTGACTGGTCATCTAATCTAAAGAGAGCTCTGTTATGGACTGAATGTCTGTGTCCCCCAAATTCATGTTGAATTCCTAACCCTGAATAGTAAGGTGTTTGGAGGTGGGGCCTATAGGAGGTGATTAGGTCATAAGGGTGGTGCCCTCATGAATGGGATTAGTGCCCTTATACAAGGGACTCCAGAGTGCTCCCTCGCCCCTCCCACTGTGAGGGCACAGCGAGAAGCCGGCCATCTGCCACCCTGAAGAGAGCCCTCCCCAGAACCCACCATGTTGGCACCCAGACCTGGCCCCTTTGTAGGAAAGCAAATCTCAGCGATAGGATATGCCCAACCCACTCCACATTGTCATGAAATCTGAGTGAACGTCGTAAAGACAGAAGTTGGTTTCCCAGAAAGAGGAGGGTGGGGCCTGGAGAACACGTGCACGGGCACCACCAAGCGGAAGGGGCTTCCACCCACGCAGGTGCCCAGGGCCACCGTGCCCTCCCTGTGGAGGGGAAAGGAACCCACCTCGACCTGCCCAGGTGCCCCCTCCCCACTCACTTGTTGTAGGACGCCTTGATGTGTGCGATGGGGATCTCCTCAAATTTCTTTCCTGCCCACCTCAGGGGGCTCTCCTGGCCTGGAACTGGAGGGTAGATGCTGCAATGAGAACATTTAATGTGAAGTTGTCCTTATATTTTTCTAAAATCAAAGAAATCCATCCAAGAGTTAAAAATAACCCAACAGTACAGACAAACTCGATGAAAACAGAGCCCCACAACCGGCCCCTGAGGTGGCTGCCCCGACATCCCCTCTCAGTCCTGGTGCTCCGCCCTGTGTGAGCGCCTCTCTGACTAGGCACAGGAGCTACTCGATCCGCTAGAAGAGAAGAGATGCCACCCATCCTCCCACCCGTCCTGTCCCTCCTAGTGTAACCCGATCAGCACTTCAATCCTTTGTAGGATCCGCTTTCTGCAACTTAAAAATATGGTTAAAAATCTATTTCTTATTTTATCACCTGCGGATGGCATCTTGGCTCTATAAAAAAAGGGCAACAAAACTTTAATAATACTTATCATTACTATAAAAAATCCAGTATCCCTTAGAATAGAGGTCAGCAGACGTTTTCTGTAAAGGACCAGAGAGTAAATATTTTAGGCTTTGCTGGCCATGAGGTTTCTGTTGCCATGCTGGCACTGTAGTGCAAAATCAGCTGGCCGTAGACAACAGTATATCAACGGGCGTGGCTGTCCCAACAAAACTTTATTGCAACTGGCCAGATCTGGCCCATGGAATGTAGTTTGCAACCCCTACCCTAGCCCAATGGTTCTCTCTCTGAACAGCAGAAGCACCTGTTACTGTGATGGGCAGGCCTGGGAATCCTCTCTCTACAAGGCCCCAGGCCAATCCCAGGTGAACCCAGGGCTGGGAACACTGGCGCAGGCACTGCAAGGAGTTCAAGATCTTTTGCTGTCTCAGCCCAGCCTGTTCTCTGGCTATCCTAGGTCAGTACTCTTCATTTTCAGATGGAGAAACTGAGGTAGGAACAGGGACACAGGGTTCGCTGGGAAGCCAGGCCTTGGGCCTGGGAGACCGGCCTCTGTTCAGAGCGTTGCTCATCACGCTGTGCTCTCTTTTATTCACACACACGCAGCTGTCACTCAGCCCTTGAGATGTGAGTAAACCCGCTGCTGCCCCCTGCCTGTACGTGCAAATCAGGTCTGTGTCTGTACCCGCTCCCGTCATGAAATTCAACAGACTTAGGTTTAGAAAATACATGCTTATCTGAGAACAGTCCTCCCCTCAGCCCTACCTCCTTCCCTAGAGATATTTTTAAAAAACAAAACAACACAGTGATACAGGAGTTACAAGTGTATTCTTTCCTGCTAGGCCTGA
The DNA here is from genome assembly GCF_028538775.1 of Myotis yumanensis. NCBI lineage: Eukaryota > Metazoa > Chordata > Mammalia > Chiroptera > Vespertilionidae > Myotis > Myotis yumanensis. The sequence continues at coordinate 7,336,459 of NW_027223771.1, read as the reverse complement.
TCTTAAGGGATGATTGAGCACCTCAGCAGGTTCCTGGCTTATCAGCCTGTGCACATGGATGAGGCTGAGATGACATTAATGTTTAAAACATCACCGCTTCCCAATTGATCGTTTCCCCTATGGACTTGGGAGTGAAAAAATTAAGAAAATGAAGCTGACTAAAGTCTGAATGTACCAGTGCAATGCCTTATATAGAAAGACAGGTTTGTGAAGGAGGAAGGACTTGGAAATTGAGCCATTGAATTGAAGGCATGGATAAGATCGGCCTTTAAACCTCCCAGGACCGATGTACAAATGAACTAGTGGTTCACCCCACGGAAGCAGGAACGGGACTGCCGCCTCTTCTCTTCATAGCCACCCTGAGATGGACACAGACCGGGCCAGCACATGTGGCATCGCTTCTGCACGCTGTGGACGGGCATCAGCCGCCTTTCCCCACTGAGCGTCCGCTAGGCTGGCTGACTCCTGCTGCTGTCCCTCAGGCACGAGAACTTGCTGATCCCTGGGCCAATCCAGCCCCCGTGGCCCTGACACACGTGGCAGACGCTGAAATCTCCCGCTGGGCACGCTGCAGCTCTGCACTCCAAAGGCGGAGGCCCCGCCTCAGGGTCTTGAACCTGTTTTCTAACTGTGGCTACAGACATGTTAGAAATGAAGAGAAATGTAGAAAAACGCAGAGATCCTAGCTCATGGCCCACTACTCCTGTCACAATTACATATGTTTTCAGTAAGAGCCTTCCAACCCTTGGCTTCTGTTTCTTGACTTCCTTTTCTCCAGTGATCCTGTGTCCTCTATCCGACCCTGGCTACTTCCTCCCGTGGTACTAGCCCTTGTCATGACCATACCTGCAACCCCATCCCAACCTCGGTTCCTAGCATCACACGCTGGCCACCACCTCCTGGCGCACCCACTGGCTTCCTCTACTGGGAACTCTTCAATTCCACTCATCCTACCAGCTTTTCACTTTCCTTTACACCCCTGGCGCCTTCCGTTCTGCCCTGACCTCAAGTCAATTGTATGGCCAGTCATTATAATCACTCGCTTGCACACACCCTCAATCCCCACCCCCTGACCCCTACCCAGTTCATGGCACTCTCCTGGCAAACCCCTAACCCTGGTTCATCCTCCAGCCACTCTGAGCCTGTGCGTGCACAGCTGGCTGGAAAAAAAATAGCAATGCTAACTGGTTTCTTAGCCTCAGCACTACTGACATTTTGAAGAAGATAATTCATTGTTGTGGAGGGCTGCCCTCCATACCGTGACCTCTCCCCACTACCTAATGTCCCCCAAGTGGTGACAATCAAAAATGTCTGCAGACCTTGCTAAAAGTCCCCTCGGGGGCAAAATCGCCCCAGGTCGGGAGCCATTCTTTATTTTAATGACTTCTAACATCAAGTGGGCCCTCAGCCCTGCGTGGCCATCATACAGCACATTCTCCCTCCACTGTCCCTCCAGTCTCCCTGAGGACGGTTTTATACCTTCTTTTGTCTCCTCAAACCTGCTTCCTCACCGACAGCTGATGGCCTTCACGGAGAAATAGAAGCAATCAGAGTTCCCTCCAGCTCCCCCGACCAAACAGCTGTGCCCGCGAGCTTTGCATTCTCTCCTGTTGTGATGCTCCGCCTGTGTGTTCGCCTCTCAAGGACATCTCTCCGGCAGTGTTCCGCTCCGGCCGCATCACGCCCATCAGCGAGAGGCTGCCTTCCCCCAACCCAAAAGCAAACAAAAACTCCTCGATCCCCAAGCCTCCTTGAGCTACTGCCATTTCTGTGACCCTGACAGCAGATCCCCCTTCAGGAACTGGCTGTGCCTGTTTCTTCCCATCTTCTGTTCTCCTTGAACCCACTCGAATCAGACCTCAGCCCCATCACCCCACCAAAATGCTCTAGTCAAGGTCACTGACCAACTTACAATGCCAGGAGCAAGTCGGTCTTCAGCCTATCAACCTGTCATAACTGACCTTTGCCCTTGAGCCACACACACATAAAATCTCTCCAGGTTTCCCCCCCCACTGCCTCTCTCTCTTTAAATATATTTTTATAGATTTCAGAGAGGAAGGGAGGAGAGAGATAGAAACAGCAGTGATGAGAATCATTGATCGGCTGCCTCCACTACCTCTCTTCTGTCTCTCTTGCTGATTCTTCCTCATCGGCCAAATCTCTAAATGTCAAAGGGCTCGAGGGTTCAGTCCTTGGACTTCTCTTGAGCTTCTCTTCCTCTCTTGATGTCTCATCATCTTGTTGTCTCATCATCGTCTCTGGTGCGTGTGCCACATGCATGTGTGGCCCAGAGCTGTCCCCCAACTCCATGTCTAATAGCCAACATCGTATCTCCACCTGGATGTGCATTAAGCATCTCCAACTTAGCCACCCAATCCCAAGCTCCTGCAGTCTTCCCCATCTTAACAACAACGCCATCTTTCTAGTTGTGTAAGTCCCAAATTTGAGAGTGTTCCTCCATTCCTCTCCTTTTTCACACCTTACATTAATAGATCATATTGGTTCTACTTTCTAAATGTATCAGTCCAACCATTCATACAACCTCCACAGCTGTCACTCTGGTCCAAGTCACCATCATCTCTTGCCTGGATTATTTCAATAGTCTAACTGCTTAGAAGACTTCTTGCTTCCCTGCAGTTCAGTGTCAAAATGCAGAGGTCCTACTATGTGCATTTTGATCCTACTGTGTGCACTGTCAAAATGCAGAGATCCTACTATGTGCAGCCGAAGGGACTCTTTTAAAAACTGTAAGCATGATTGTGTCAACTCTCTCCACTGGCTTCCCATCTCATCAGAGTAAAAGCTGAAGTCCGGACTATGACCTCATGTAGCCCTGTGTGCCCGCTACACTGCTGGCCTCTCTGCTCCCACCTCCTATTTTTACTCCTCACTCCATGTTGGCCTTAACTGCTTATGAACCCTAGAGACACTCCTGCCGTCTGTCATACTCCCATGTTTTACTTGTCTTCTATTTGCTGTCCCCTAGCCACTATAATTTAAGTTCTGTGGGGACAGGGATTTCTGTGTTTGGTCCCCAATGTGTCCCTAACACCTTGAACAGTGTCTGGCAATGTTGAATGACCAGAACAGAATCCTGACTTAAAACTCCTTTAGAGTCCCCCCACCGTCTGCAGTGGGGACAGTGTAAAAGCCCCCATTACAGACAACACCCTTGGCATTCTGATTCCTCCTCGTCTCGCTGACCTCATCTGCCATCGCACACACACCTGAATATCCCACGTTCTTTCATACCACATGCCTTTACACGCATGCACTGTTAGCTTTGCCTAGAACAACCCCTTTCATCTTGTCCAGCTGAACTCCCATTCGGGTGCAGTTGTCAGCCCCACGCTCCCTTCTCTACAGTCTCACCTGATTAACTCAGGAGTTAGACGCGCATCCTCTCACACTTCCCAGCAGCCAGCTCTGACCTCCAGTCTATTACTCATCAGACTCTGGTGAAGATGTTTGCAGGTTTGTCCTCCCTACTGTGCGTAGGAGCGATGTTTTGTATTTGTATGGGTGCGTGGCACATAGTAGGTCTCGGTAAATGTTTGCTAAATGGATGTGATGTACACCTAGCACGCAGAGGTGGTGGCAGTGGTGGGAAGCAAGATGCCAGTCCCCAGGGCCGAACACAGAATCTCCCCAGATCTTAGACCAACTCTGAAGAGTAGGATAATCAACACCATAGTGTAGCGCCCCCTCTCTTCCCATTGTGCGTCTGCGTAGTCGGTGCGACCTGCGCTCCCTCTGAGGGGGGAGAACTGATCTTCCTGGGCGCCTCTGACATCTACTCACTCATCAAAGGCTCACCAAGCATCCACTTTGTGCTAAGTCTCATCTGCTCTGATTCCCACAATCTCTCTCGGCACTTTATCCATTTTCAGTCGAGAGAACGGAGGCTTAGAGGTTAGTTTTCACAAAGTGGCACAGATGGCAAGTGACAGAGTTGGGAATTCACTGGTTCCCAGGCTCTGGAGGGTGGTGCCGGGCTCGGGAGGGCTGGACCGCAGCGCTCTCACCTGGAACTGCTGCTGCTCGGAGCCGGGGTCGCCGCCGGAGCCGGAGCCGGGGCCGCCTTCTCCTCCACCTTCTGCTTGGCCGCCGCGCCCTGCAGCTGCTGGGCGCCCGTGTGGATGGTGGCGGCCGGCACCCGGGCCACTATCCTGCGGGGACGGACAGGTCGCTGAGGTCCCCCGGCCTGCCGCCCACCGGAGTCCCCATGGCTCACGGGACAGGGAAGGAGCGTGCCCTGGAGGTGGCCGTGGGTTCGGAGGGGCGATCACTCTTACCTGCTCGTGGGCGGCCAAGCCCACGACCACAGGAGCCGAGACCCCGCGTTCCTCACCGCCTGCATGACTTGAATTGACCCCAACGAGTTCCCGTCCGCGGCGCCAGTACCATGAGCGCCCGTGGGGGGAGCCCCGAGGGAGAGTCACCTGACTCCTCTTCGCCGGGTCCGTTAAAGCCTCTCACCCCCGTGTACGTGCTCCATAGTAGCCGTCGCTGTGGTTTCCAGCTGGGGATTTCTCTCCTCTCCCCTAAATTCTAACAGGAGCCCCCCGTCGCCCCCCCCTCCGCATGGGAATGGTTCATCCTGGGCCTTCCGGACGCACCGCCCCCGCGCTGCCTTGTGGGAACACGGGATTGGCCGGGCCGCGGCCGCGGTGCATCGCGGGAGAGCGGGGATGGCGGCGCCTGGAGCGCGCGCGCTGCTGGGGCTGGCGAGGGGCTGGCGGCGCCCGCTCTGGCCCGGCGGCCCGGGTTCTCGCGGCCTGGCCCTGGCGGCCGCCCCCTCGAGCGGCGGGTCCCCGTGGCGCCTGTGGGGCGCGCTGTGCCTGCAGCGGCCGCCGGTGGTCTCCAAGGCGCTGAGCCCTCTGCAGGAGGAGATGGCGGCTCTGCTCCAGCAGGTAGACTTGAGGCGCCTCAGGGAACCCAGAGAGGCGCGCGGGCTCGGGTTCGGCCCCGACTCCGGCACCAGTGAGTCCGTGTGACCTTGGACCGGCTACGTCCCCACTCGGAACTTCAGGGCATTTACCCCGCAAAATGGCACCCGCCTCTGTGGTTGGCTTGGTGCACAGTAGGCGTCCGGTAGTGTGTTCCCCGCGGCCTTTTTATCGTCTCCTTAGGCAGCTCTTCCGAGACGCTCCTTTTTGTTCGCGGTCAGCGCCCGACGGGAGCGGCGGTAAACGAGGCGGCCTCGGTCGCTCTCATGGTGGGCGGCCCGGAGCGGAGAGTGTCTCTGTGGGGAAGGTGAGGGGGAGGCGGCCGCCCGCCTGTGGGGTGCCCGTGAGAGCCGGCCGTGGTCCTCCGGGGCTGCGTGTGTGTGTGAGGCCGGGGAGGGGACGGGCAGGAACGGGGTGGTGGCGGCGAGGGTCTCAGCGCCCGCAGATGGCGACCGAGGGGCGGCCTGTGTCTCCAGAACCGGAGACGTTCCCTGTCTTCGCTGCTGGGAGCTAAGGCTCCGGTTCAGAGCCTGTACTCGGTGTGCGCCTCCCCTCTCAGGTGTTCGTGAGTCACAGATGAGACCTGAGCCCTCACTGTGCACGGACACTGTGCACGGACACTGTGCACAGACACTGTGCACAGACACCATGCACAGACACCGTGCACAGACACTGTGCACAGACACAGACACTGTGCACAGACACTGTGCATAGACACCATGCACAGACAGACACTGTGCACAGACACTCACTGCGCACAGACACCGTGCACAGACACTGTGCACAGACACAGACACTGCGCACAGACACTGTGCATAGACACCATGCACAGACAGACACTGTGCACAGACACTCACTGCGCACAGACATGGTGCACAGACACTGCGCACAGACACCGTGCACAGACACTGCACACAGACACTGCGCACACACCCTGCACAGACACTGCACACAGACACTGCACAGACACCGTGCTGCTGAAATGCCCTGCGCTCATGCTGGTGGGGGGCGGGCAGGAGCCAGGTAGTCAGTCAGACAGCTGTGTGCTCGGTGTACCGGCTGATAGTGCAGGTTAAGTGTTAACACGTTTATAGTGCAGATTGACTCAACCGGTTAACAATGCGGATTTTGTAATCAAAGAAAACACGATAACTTCAAGAGAAACATTGAAAGTCCCTGGTGAGTAAGGTTCCCATCAAGATGATGTGACTGCAGCGTGGCCTCTGTTACTTGCCATCTTTTTTTTTTAACTGTATTATTGATTCAGAGAGGAATGGAGAGGGAGAGAGATAGAAGCATCAATGATGAGAGAGAACCATGGATCGGCTGCCTCCTGCACGCCCCACACTGGGGATCCAGCCCGAAACCCGGGCCTGTGCCCTGACCGGGAATCGAACTGTGACCTCAACACTCAACCACTGAGCCACACTGGCCGGGCTGTTGTTCACCATCTTGACCTCCAATCACATTCTCACATTTTAGCAAATGTAACTCAAGCCCACAGTGCAGGTGCAGGTGATCTTTTTCTTTCTCTGTTGTTTTTTTCCCCCTGTGGTGGTCTGATTGTATGTCTGGTTGTGTTGGGTGGTAAACTTCTGAGTCTGTCAAGTGTGCTGTAACTCTGTTTTATTCTGCCTCTTAATTTCCCCAGATCGAGATCGAGAGAAGCCGGTATTCAGACCACGAGCTCCGTGCTTTGGACGAAGCCCAGCGCCTGGCAAAGAGGAAAGCTGACCTCGATGACGATGAAGATGAACAGAATATATTGCTGGTCCAGGATTTGGAAGAAATTTGGGAGCAGAAATTCCTACAGTTCAAACCGGGAGCTCGAATAACAGGTGTGTGGTCTTTTTCAGGAGAAAAGGGAAAGAGGGGGAGAAGAGTATCCTGGTTCCCAAACGAAAGACAATCGCTTAACCCTGCTCAGTGTTTTAAGTAACAAATAATTGCAAATGACAAATCATCTGTCTGTCAGGTGGGAGGAAAATAATTTCCCCCCGTTCCTCACATCTGCCCCTAATATAATTTAAGGCCTATAGTATTTTTAAATAGAAGATAAGGAGGTTGGGATAGCCTTCTTTCTCAGTTAAACTTTAGAAGTGTTTTCTGAATTTACCTCCTAGTTTGGACTGAGAGGGGGGGAAATTAAGCCTTTTCCACTAGCTCCTGGCGCTTTATCTGAAAACCCCCCTAAAGCACAGAGTGAGTCCTGTCCTGTTTCACAGAGGAATGCCACAGAGAAAGGGGGCTGGTCACGTCAGAAACAGGGTCCACACCAGGGAAGGTGTGGGGTCTGAGTTACTGTGGGCATTGCCTCTCTTTCAGAGGCTGAAAGTACTTCATGGTTCGCTCGTCAAAGGAGAAGTTCAGCTTTTGGGTTCCTCTTCTTATATTTTAGTTTCCTCGAGATTGTGAGGTTTTACCTTGGACGAGGCCAGAGTTAGAGAGATGGGTCAGGGTTGTAATTTAATTAGAGTAATCCCCCCTTATCCTCAGGGAATACATTTCGGGGACCCTCCCCCCCAGTGGGTGCCTGAAACCGGATAGTACCAAATCCTGTATATGCTGTGTTTTTCCCTATACATATACACCTATGGGCAAATTTAGTTTATAAATTAGGCACAGTAGGGGATTAACAACAGCTAGTAATACAATAGGATAATTATAGCAATATACTGTAATAGAAGTTGTGAATGTGGTGTGTCTTTCTCAAAATACCTTATTGTGTTGTACTCACCATTTCACGTATAGGAAGCACTTTATGGCTTCTCTTGGGCATATCTGAATGGCTAGCATTACTACTCTTGCACTTTGGGGTCATGATGAAGTAAAATAAAGGTTATTTAAACACAGCCACTGTGACAGTTGATCTGATAACTGGAATGGCTGAGTGACTGGCGGGCCAGGAGTGTATACAGCCTGGAGACGCTGAACAAAGGGGTGGTTCAGAGTCCTGGGGGATGGAGCAAGATGGCACCCCATTTCATCATGCTGTTCAGAATGCAGTGCAATGTAAAGCTTTTGACTAGTTTATTTCTGGAATTTTCCATTTATGATCTGATTGCGGGTAACTGTCACGGCAGAAAGCACAACCACAGGTGGAGAGGGACTCTGTCGGTTTTGTTGAGAGCAAGCATGTGGCTCTACCTTAAAGGAAGACTGTAAAGCTCCAATCTCCTTGGTTCTGGCAGATCACGTGACCTCGTCCCCTCTGACCCCCATTTCTTTGCAGAAGCCGATGAGAAGAACGACCGGACCTCACTGCACCGGAAGCTGGACAAGAACCTCGTTCTCTTGGTCAAAGAGAAGTTTGGAGACCAGGATGTGTGGGTGCTGCCCCAGGCAGAGTGGCAGCCGGGGGAGACCCTCCGAGCAACAGCTGAGCGAACCCTGGCCACGCTGTCAGGTAAGTGCTCCTTACCCTCTAAACCCCATGAGGTGTCTTTGGACTCAGCCAGAGGATTTAAAGGCCGACTGAGCACGGTTTAAAGGTAAGGATTTCCCTTAGATCAAGTGGGAGTTCCTTTCTCCCACTGAGATTTTTAAACTTAGTACATTGATTCTTGAACAACATGGGTTTGAACTGTGCGGGTTCACTTATATGCTGATTTTCTGGAATAAGTACGTACAGTACTGTAAGTGTATTATTGTTTTCTTAATAACGTTTTCTCTAGTCTACTTCATTGTAAAAATGCAGTATATAATACACACACACGGAATATGTGTTAATTGACTGTTATTGGTAAGGCTTCTGTAATTAAATTTTGGAGGAGTCAAAGTTACATGTAGACTGGCTGCCTGGAGGGGGTGCCACTTTGTTCAAGGATCAACTGTACATTCAGCACTGTTCCTACCATTCTCTCAGCCTGCGTCTCTTCGTAGCCGTGCTCTTCGGCACCGCCACTTCCCTGTTCACCCACTGGAAGCCTCAGAGCTATTCTTGAGCGCATCCCGACGTCCATCAATTCTTGAGTCCTACCCGGTCTGCTCTAAGTACCTCCTCATTCCACAGCTCTGGCTTTGACGCTTGACTTCCCCCCAGGGTCTCTCAGCCTTGCACCATTGGTGTTGGGCCCAGAGTATTCTTTGTGGGCACATTATGTGCCCTGTGGCCTGTACGCATTAGATGCCAGCGGCACTGACCCATTGCCACCCCCTGTAGTGCGACAACCAAAATGACAGCCAAAACCGTCTAGATGTTGCCAGGTAATAGCTGGGGAGCGAAGTCACAATGCGTGAGAACCACGACACTGGACGGGTGAAGTAGATTCTGAATGCGTTCCCCCTTTCGTGTCACAGCTTCAGTGCTGACAGAATGGGCTTGCTCAAACATCCCTGTGGCTTCTCTCCCTAGAATCCTTACAAGGTTTCCCATAAAAGTCCGGACCTTCAAGCATGGCCTGCAAATCCTTTCTGTTCTGATCGCGAGCTCATCAGTCTTCTGTCTCGCCTCATTAATGTGCCGTCTGCGTTCTAACCCAGCACACCTTCTGCATTCCGTGAATAATGTGGTCTTCCATGCACCTCTGCTTTGACGCATGCTGGTCCCCGATTGGATGCTTTTACTCCTGCTGGTCTGACTGCTCAGTGTTTAAGTCTCAGCTCGTTGGTTAACATACTGTGGTGGGAGTTTCTCCAGGCCTGCGGGTAGAGAGAGCTCCTCCCTGTGGCTCCGTAGCACTGCATGTGCCTTACTCAGTGTCTATAGCAAACACCCCGCCTTCCATCTGCCGGCACTGTTCTGGCAGGGGGTCACTGTGATGACCTCACAGGACATTCCTGCTCCCTGGAGCCTCTGTTCTGGTGGAGGATGCTGTTTCACTTCCCATTGCCCTGTGATGGTTTAGTGACATGTTTCCCTCCGCAGCCAGAGTTCTGACCTTGAAGGTACATGCAGTGTCTGTTCCTCTCCATGACCCCAGCTTTTAGCGAGTATCTGGCCCGAGGAGGTATCTCCCGAGTGTTTTTGAGAAAGTGGACTTGGCAGAATATGTGCACGACCACTTTACTGGCCCTGCCCCCATCTCAAGTGCCCTTTCCCTCGAGGGGCCTGTGTGGCCTGAGGGAGGGAGCAGGGCAGATAGGATGGTGGGGCCTCGCTGTGCCCAGGGGTCCTGCAGAATGAAGCTAGATTGGACATTTTCAGGAGTGGTGTGAACAGTGCCTGTTTGCCAGGGCTCACCAACATGCAATCATCCCTTTTCAATTTTTGCCTCTCCAGTCGGTAAAAAGGATTGCTTTTGGTTGGGCATTTTCCAAATTGCTGGTGAGATTGACCATCCTGTCATGTTTATTGGCTGTTTGTATTTCTTCTTCCGTGAGCTACCTATTCAGATTCTTTGCTCATGTTTGTAATGAACGGTTTCTTTTTTATTTTCTTGATTTTATTATTTTTTAATCCATTTTACCAGGTTATAGAAATTAAGTGGACGTTTCAGAAAGGTACAAAGAAACATACAGAGATAATCTCACCACTCACAGATACACCCACTGTTGACATTTTGTATATAGTGTTGTTGTTTTTTAATATGGAGAATGTCAGTTCACTGTAGATGGTGAAAAATTGATCAAACAGCATCTAGTAAACGTATCCCAGGGTAAGAAGTAGTTTTCCCTCCTCAGGCAGTCACGTGGCATCAGCAGTTTTGGTCTGTTTTTAGCATTGGCACATATGGTATCTGCTTCTTTTACCCACACAGAGCGTATTTATACAGTTACATACCTTTTTTCTCCTCCTATGTAGAGCCTTTAGTCATCTGTATCAGCACACGAAGACATCGCTCGCACTTAGCACCAGCGTGCTGTGTCCGTGTGCGTGTTCTGCGTTTGTTTAACCGGTCTGTCGCTTTTACAAATAAAGGGGCAGTGGCCATCCTGTGCACTCCCCTTTGTCACGCGGGCAGGCAGAGCCGCTGGATCACAGGGTCTGTATGAGTAAAGTTGATACCTTGCCAATCACAGCCGTCGTTCTCATTCACGTCCATTGCTGAGTACCCATGTTTTCTTAACCTCGACAAGCAGTGTGCCGCTCAGTGTTTGAACTTTAGTAATAATAGGTTGTTGTTTTAATTTCTATTTCTTTAATAATAGGATTGAGCCTACTTTTTTTTGGAATATATTTTATTGATATTTTACAGAGAGGAAGGGAAAGGGATAGAGAGTCAGAAACATCGATGAGAGAGAAACATCGATCAGCCGCCTCCTGCACACTCCCCACCGGGGTTGTGTTCGCAACCAAGGTACATGCCCTTGACCGGAATCGAACCTGGGACTCTTGAGTCCGCAGGCCAACGCTTTATCCACTGAGCCAAACCAGTTAGGGCGGTTGAGCCTATTTTAATGAGTTTGATAATTGACTTCCATGTGAACTTCCTGTTCATATGCTTTGTTCGTTTTTCTTTTAGATTTGTTTTGTTTTCCTCGTTGATTTCTAAGTACGTCTTATACCTTCAGGTATTTCTCTGTTGAATGTGTTGAAATATTTTTTCTAGTTTGTCATTTGGCATTGACTTTTTTTTATGGTTTTATTTTTCCTTGAAGAAAGGTTTAATTTTTATGTAAATGTCTTTTAATTTTGTGTTTTATTTAGACCTTCCTCTCTTAAAAATGATGCAGAAAGTAAAGTACTCTATGGTCTCTTTTTTTTAAAATGAAAAACTAAGAATTATGTTAACATTTAGAAAATATTATTAAATATCCATGAAACCATCAAAAATGAATAAAATTCTGATGAAAAATTTAAGTCTCTGTTGTTAAATCTTTTATCTGTGCGGTATCATTTTTGACTTGAGGGCTGAGTTCCAGCCTTATTTTTCTTGTTTAGCTCGCCAGTTCTCCACATGCCTTTCAGTAATCCATCATGTCCCCATCCTTTGAAATACCGGGCTGGGGTTATGAAGCCCTTTGTTATACATTGCAGGACTTACCTTCCTACCTTTGTCTTTTAACTCTGGTTCTGGTGCGTCCACCCTACAGAAGTCAAATCAGGTGCTTTCATGCTTTCCGTGAGACACTCCTTTGAAGGGCAGACGAGTTTTGCTTTCCAGATACCGAGTGACTTGGCCCTTCACCAGCAGGCGGTGACAGGGCTGAGTCTAAGCTCAGTGCCGCGGCTCGCAGCAGTGGTGTTGGAGCTGCGTTGCCGGCTTCAGTCTGAAAGCAGTCGCTTGGCACACGGAGTGGACCCCGTGCATCGGCTCTTCAGGAGTGACCGCGGGGATTCCTCACTGCCCGGGATTTCTCTGACCTTGGCCGGACTCCACAGGTGGGTGTGTCCTCATCTTGCAATTCTGTTTCTCCCCCTCCCTCAGAACACAACATGGAAGCCAAGTTCCTGGGAAACGCACCCTGTGGCCACTACAAGTTCAAGTTCCCCCAGGCAGTGCGGACAGAAAGTAGCCTCGGGGCCAAAGTCTTCTTCTTCAAAGCACTACTCCTCACTGGAGACTTTTCCCAGGCCGAGGAGAAGGGCCGGCACGTGTGGGTCAGCAAAGAGGAGCTGGGCGACTATTTGCAACCCAAATACCTGGCCCAGGTGCGGAGATTCCTGCTGGACCTCTGATGGACTCGGCTGCCTGAGGACGGTGCTCGGACAAGCCTGCGACTGGGGCCCCAAGGACGTGTTGTGGTCGCCCCATCTTCGCAGGGAATCTCAAGAAGCAAACAGTTCTGAGAAATAAATGAGTTGATCGTTGTGTGGTCTTGGCTGGTGTGTCCTTTGAGGAGGACTGGCTTCTCCCCCTGCGAATGGAGGGCCAGCTCCGAGGGTGTCACATTGCTGTAGGGAATTGGCTGGCTTTCTGGGCCAGGGAGAAAACAAGGAAATGAGTGTGAAAGCCTTGGGTTTTGTGAAAGCTTCTAGGCGCGCGCGCGCGCGCGCGCGTGTGTGTGTGTGTGTGTGTGTGTGTGTGTAATCTGTATAGTTTTTTTCCTTTTAACCATTTTCCCTTTTGTTATTCCCTCCCTTTCTACTTGATAGATGGAAGTATCAATCTAGCCTAAGGAATAATTCCTTCTCACTTTCTATTTCTCTTGTTTTATTCATTCTCTTTATTTTTTTATCAGTTTTTTTTTTTTTATTGATTTCAGAGAGGAAAGGAAAGGGAGAGGAAGAAAGAAACATCAGTGATGAGAGAGAATCATTGATCGGCTGCCTCCTGCACGTCCCCCAATGGGGATGGAGCCGGCAACCCGGGCATGTGCCCTGAGTGGGAAACCATGACCTCATGACCTCCTGATTCATGGGTCGACACTTGACTACTGAGCTACGCCAGCCGGGTCTGAATTGGCTTCTTTCCCCATGAGTACGAAGCTTGGGAGTCAGAAAGCCTGCGTTTGAATTAGGACCTTCAGCAGGTCACGGCTACTCTCACTGTTAGCAACAGTGGCCTGACGCTGAGTGCTTGGCCCATACCTGCACCACACATTTCCGTTACGGCTACTCTCACTGTTAGCAACAGTGGCCTGACGCTGAGTGCTAGGCCCATACCGGCACCACACATTTCCGTTCAAACCAGCGGGGCCGGCATCGTCACGTCGTCATCCCTGTGTCACCGACGAGAACTTAGACTCGGAGAGATTAGCTAACTTGCTTAGGGTAACTCGCTAGCAAGTAGCGGGGCCAGAATGAACTCCGATCTGTGTGCAAAGCTAGTTCTTAGCCATTCTTAGCTTCCCCTCTCATCTGGAAGACACGATGGGACTCTTTCTCAGCGGACGTGGGAATTTATGTGAAAGTACTTCGCGCTGTGCACAGCTTGTTATACACACTAAGTGGTTCCTCCATCCAGAGGCTTTAGACTCCTACATCCTGAATTCCGCTGTATCGTCTTTAGCTTTTACATCTCCCATTCTTTCCTTTTCCAGGTTTTATGTTAACCAAGAGTTTCTGTCTGACTTGTCTGATAAGGGACATGGGTCATTTGGACATTAGTGTGTTCATTCCACAGCCAATCTCAAAATGCTTGTGTGGCAGTCCCATCATCACAGCCAAGGGGCTGGGCATGTTAGCCCCGCCCCACCCCGGGCCAGGAAATCCGGAGCCACTGTTAACACAGGCTTATGGGGCACTGAAGCCAGAATAGACCCGCCAACCCATTCTGTTACACAAGCAGGGGAAAAGGACACAGCAGAAAGGCTGCCAATTCAGTTACTAAGAGCGCTAAGCTACAGGCACACACAGCACGGTGAAACCCGTGTGCCGGAAGCCGTACAGCAGCGCCCCCCCCCGCCCCCCCCCCCCCCCCCCCCCCCCCCCCCCCCCCCGCCTCCTCAGCTTTATTCCCTGGAAGCCTGGGTTGGAGCCAGTCATTTCGGCTGTCAGTCACCTTCCACTTGCCTCCAAAGTCCAACACCACAGGAAGCGAAGGAGGAATCTGCTCTGGCCCCTGCTCCCAGGAGAGGGGCCTAGAGCAGGTGTGGCTATAAAGGTGCAGGGATAGGCCCAGACAGCCGGCACGCTGCAGCTGAGGGGCTGGCCCTGGGCGGTCCCCTGCCAGTCCTGGGTGGGGACAGCCAGGTATAGGTGCATGTGTGCGTGTGTGCGCACACATGTGCACAGCAGCCACTCTGCCCCAAGCCATCCTCAAATGGGCCGGAGAAGCCGGCAGCAGGCTTGTGGAGGGTTTGGCAGTGCGGGAACACCACTGATTCCTGAAAACCTGGCTACCCAGGCCCCAGGTCGCTGCTGAGCGCCTGAGAAGGGACAGGGGAGGGAGAGACCTCCAGGTTCTCCATTGGAAAAATAGCCCCAGCGCTATTAGGGAAGACAAAATTGGGGACATCTTGAGAACGGGGTTCGGGAGGACACCTCCCGGCTAGGGAGCCTTGGGGTTTTCAGGGCTCTGAGAGGACACCCGGGACTAAGAAGCCCGGTGGAGGTGGAGCGGGTTAGGCAGGGCTTCAGGGCTGCTGGGCTGGGCTCATATGCACGAGCGCCACAAGGTGGCAGGATCTGCCTGACAACCAGGTCCCTCGCAGCCTCGCTGCCCCTGGCCTGAGGTCACTGCCTTGGAGAAGAGCCCCCAGTGCCCTGCTCTGTGGGCTGGAGGGGCAGCCCAAAGCTGATGTGTAACTAGCCAGGACAGATGTGGGGCGCGTCCACTTACTCTGCCTCCCGTGATGCTCAAGTCAGCGGAGTGCGGAGACTTCCTCTTGCCATGTGCTGACCAGGGAGGTGAAGGGACCCTGGATTTAGACTCCTGGGCTTGGACTCAGCTATGTGATGCTAAAGCCACCCACTGCCCCCTACTGTTTGGACGATCACCTTTGCATCATAGAGTTTGTACACCTGTCCTCCAGGTAACCTACTGCAGGTCACGGACCCCTAGGAAGGCCCGAGCTGGAGCATTTTGGGAGAATATGAAGAGGATTTGGAGGAGATAGCAATGAGACCGAAGAGACTGAAGTTACTGAATTTGGAGACGGGAATGACGAGAGACGGAGTCTTCAATGTGTATCTTACACAGGGCATGCTGGCCAGTCTCCTGTCAGTGACGGGCAATAGCTTGAAATGCAGTAGGAGGAACCCTGGGACATTGCCACATGGGAGGAATTCTTTGACATTTAGGACTATTCAGCATTAAAGTGAAGTTCTAAAACGTTGCAGTTGCCATGCAACAAGAATTTGTGGAAAAATGGTGATCAAAATACTCCTGGCCAGCCCTGGCCAGTTTGCTCAGTGGTTAGAGTGTCGTCCCTCAGACTGAAGGGTCGGAGGCTCCTGGTCAAGGACATGTACCTGGGTTGCAGGTTCAATTCCCGGCTTCAGTCGGGGGCGCGTGTGGGAGGCAACCCATCGATGTGTCTCTCTCACATCGATGTTTCTCTCTCTCCCCCTCCCTCCTTCCCTTCCACTCTCTCTAAAGAGCAATGGAAAAAATAACCTTGAGAGAGAATTAAAAAAAAAAAGATAATAAATACTCCTGCCAAAGTCCTCATGATGGCGGGGCAAGACAACAGACCCACCAATCAGCAAAGGCGAACTATGCCATAGGGACATGTGCTGTGCACCCAACCCGGGTCGGGGGTCAGGGAGGGCTGGTCAGGGCTGAGCTGAGGCCTGAGGAATAGGGGAGTGAGCCGGGGGAGGAGCGTGTGCCCCAGAGGCCTGAAAGTAGTCCTGTGGGGCCGGAGTGTACTGCCTGGGGGAAGTACCCACCGAAGCCTGGGGGCAGCGAGCTTGTCCCCAGTGGAAGGGAAAGCCCGCCTATAGTTTCTTAGTCTCACCTGTAGAAATCCCAGGATAACACTTGGAATTCCTCCAAGTCCAGTGAGCACGTGGTGTGACTGTGGTATCTGTGTGGTTCCCGGTTGTTTCCGTAGCTCCCTGCACCCTCCCACCCGCAGCAGCTAATCCTCAAAGCAGTAAAGCTGGTGCTTTAACCCATCTACCCAAAGGCGGCTGGGCCTCACAGGTGACAAATTAGCATTTCTTTTAAAAGGGGAGAGAGCCGGGTGTTGGCAAAGTTCTTAAGTCAAGCCAGCGATGAAGTGAGTAAGTTGGGTAATGCTGGCCTTCGCCACTAAGAATATATGATGCTGGTAGTAAGGGCGGTGGCTGTCGTGGGTGGCATGTAAATCGACTGAAAGCAGGCCCACAAACTCCGTTCACCCTCAATAAAATAAGAGTTCGACTTTTTAAGATGACTCCTTTGAAGCAAATGGCATTCATCGGGATGGGAAAGCATGTGTGTTCAAAATATAATGTAGTCAGACCTGATGCACACCCCTTCTGCACAGCATCCTCTCAGCCCGTGTGGTGCATGTGTGAGAATGAGAAGTGTTTTATACGGCTCTGTCCTCCAGCACAGACCCACGGCTACGTTTTCCACCACGCCCGTGGAGAGCACCCCTGGACGCTCCCTTACCCCCATCCCCGTTTCTCCCCGATCTCCAGCGCTCAGCCACACGCACAGCCTCCCCCGACATCCTTGAACATCTTGTCACATGGCTTTGAATATTCACATCACACACTAAGAACTGCAGATATTCTCATCACATACACGCACACCCTTGAGTGCTTGCTCCTTCCACACATTTATACAGGCCCTGGAAATGCATCTGATACATACGTACGCTAACACACACACCTGCACATTCTACACACACACACACACACACACACACACCCTTCGACACTGATGCCCTGCCACACCGAACATCCTTGAGCATTCACGTCACACAGAAGCTTGAATATTCCCCTCACGCACGGTTCAGGTCATTTGCCTGTTGCTCTCAGATCCGCACCCTCCCCTCCCCGCTCAGCTCTGCAGTGTGTGTGTGCCTGCGTGCGCACGTGTGTTGAGGGGGGTGCTGAGCCCTGAAAATTACCTTTTCCCAAGCTTTCTTGCCACTGGATTCCACTTGGGTTTGGTCAGTAGGAGGTACTGGTGAGAGAGGGGAGGACGAAGGGAGAAGCGGGGTATTTCTCCTCCTTCTTGGCTTTGGTGGCATTCCCAGCACCCCTTTCTGTGGTCCTGTTGCACCCCCCCCCCCCCCCCCCCCGCTGCCAGGCTTCTTCATGATGCCAGTTCCCACCAGTGGTCAGGCTCCTGGCAGCACCGCCTCCTCCCTCTGCCCCTTCAGCTCCAGGGGTGGTGGTAGCTCCTACCCCTGCTAATCTCGGGGTGGCTTCCCCACCCCCTGTTTTTGTGTTTCGGTCTTTTCAATACTTTTTGCAGCCAGTTCCCTGTGTCTAAGCTCCCTCTTCTGAACTGCCTGGCACGGGGACTTTTCCCTAACTGGACCCTGGCTGCTGCTCGGAATATTCTCCTCCCAGACCGGCGCTTCCCTCCAGCTGCTGGCATCTCCGCTGGCTCCAGTCCTGGCGCAGAGTAGCTGTTCGTTCAGTGTTTGTGGAATGAATGATGACAGTGCCCCCCCTCGCTGTTCCGGGATTTTCCTGGGGCAGAGCTTGCTGTATCCCTGAGCTGGGTGGCTCGGGGGGCATCTCCCGCCCCCTCTGGATGGGTCACAATGACAACAGTGAGCCCAGCCTTGGGGAGGGCCAGGTCACCCTGCCAGAGCCACTGGGCAGTGGAGAGTGAGCGGCCTCCCCGGAGTCGGGGAGACTGTCACGGAGCCTCAGTAGCCAGAAGTGGTTTCAGAAGCAAGGAGACTCGCAGAGCCCGAGATTAACAGGAAAGAATGGGGGTCTCTCTTTCCCTAAAGATTCGGGGGCACCTGTGGTCTGAACACCGGCCCCCACATCTAGCTCTGAAATGGACTTGGACATGCTGTTCTTTGTCTCAGTGTTCGTGCTTATAGAGTCATGGGGGACTGTCACCCGCCATTTATTTCTGTTTGTCTAAGGAGCTGTTTGTTCTGGACAAGTAGTGTGTCCCACGTGGGCCTCGGTTTCCTCAGCAGTGCCAGTGAGGGCTGCGGTGGGTCTGTGATCAGGGTGGGTCCCAGGGAGGCACCACACACATGCATTCCCGCCCGGGAACTGCCGGCCAGAAGCTGTGCTGCCCCAGGAGTCAGAAAGCCCAGGTTCCTGACCCCAGAGCCTCCCTGTGTGCCGTGCATGGCGGCCCCAGTCACTAACCGAGTCATTAGCACATGAGCTGGAGCTCCCAGGGTTACGCAGCGTCATGAAGAGGTTGTGGGAGCTCAGGAGACGTGCAATTTGGCGGGGAAGACAAGGCCAGGAAAAAAGTGATAACACCAACATCCAAGGATTTTCACACATATTTGATCCAATTTAATCTATTTACTTTGAGCAGACCGGTGATGCTAGAGTCTCCCGTAGTCCAGGGTCTTGAATTGATGTGATCTTTCTAACGTGCCCGAGGAAAGCAGGGTGGCGGCAGTGTCCCTAATGGACAGACAAGGGGAGCCAAGAGCTGGGGGAGTGAAGTGGCCTCGTCCTGGTCACACACCTCGTAAGCGGCAGAGCTGGGACTTCAGTCCAGGCCTAATGAGCCAGGAAGGACACGCCTGCGTACCGGAAACTGTCAGCAGGGCGGGCACCTGCCGCAGGGTGGCCTTGGGTGATCTTATCTGGCGAGCAGCACCGGACACGTGCCAGGCAAGCAGGTGGGCTCCTCAAGTCCCCGGTGCTTGCACGTCCTCTGCATCTGGGGCAAAGAGGCCCAGAGAGGAGGTCTCTAGTCTCAGGCCTCACACGGAACCAGAGGCAAAGGCAGGAGACCCTGGGAGTCCTGACTCCCAGCCACTGGCTTTTGCCACATGCAGTTCGCCTGGTGAGAACTGGTGCTTTCTGGAAGTCTCTGGGATCTTACGGGCCTTCCTTCCTGCTCACTAATATCAGAGCCGGCACGGCCCTGCTGACAGCCTCTGCTTGGCCCTCCCAACCCAGCTCACGGGGGCGTGTGGGGCCGGGAGAGCCAGCTCTGCTCAGCACGGCTTTCCCGGATTACAAGGTAAGGCATGTGAAGGAACGTCAGCTCATCCAAGTTTATGGATTATGTGGAAATCGCCTTGCGGTCCCTCCCTGGTCCCTCCCTGGCCATCTGCTCTTGGCGCTGTAGCCAGGACCCCCCAGAGGCCTCTGCCCCCGAGCAGGGCTGGGGCCAGGGCTGGCCGTGCTCTTTGTGGCTCCTGCCAGGCCAGGATTTTCCAAGGGGCCTCGAGGGGTTTCTGCCCCCAGGGCCCCAGAGGGAAAGGCAGGGCAAGGCTGGGCAGCTGCAGCCTGAGCAGGGAGGTGGAAACCCATTCATTACCGATAGGATGGTCCGTCTGGCTTTGGAATGAAAATGCAGCCTTGCATTTTAGAAGGCATCATTAGGCACAGTGCTGGGGTGGGGAGGTGGGAGGGAGGTTTGTCTCAAGATCAGATGCAAAGGTCTCCCGCCCCCTGGAGAAGTCGCCTGAACAAGGGAGAGGGCTGCTGAAGCCCTGGGCCTCCCCATCTCCCCGGGAGAGGAAGGGAGGCAGGCTTTCTGTAGCGAGGAGTTTGGGCTCTGCTTTCGTGACTGACAGAAAGCCCAGAGCTCACTGGAGGGGAAGGGGAGAAGGTGGTGCCATATAGAGGCAAACATTGCATTGGTCTCTGGCTCCTGGCAGCCTGGTTGGAACTCAGCTCTTCATAGCTGTGGCCTTGGGCAAGTCACCTGACCTCGGGGTGCCCCAGCTCCTCATCTGCATAATGGGGGTGCAAATAGGACATACTAGTGGGTGGTTGTGAGGTTTAAATGAGTGTGAAGATGGCCTGGCAGCAGGGTCTCTTGTGTCCAGAGACTGTCCTGAGTGTGGGGCTGTGGCTGGTATTTCATCAGGATCAGTGGTGTGCTGGGGAGTGGCTCCTGGAGGCGGGCGGTGGGGAGGGAGCGCTGTTTTGGAGCGCTTGCCAATTCCCGTGGTGTAAATACTCCCACTGTGGCCGGCTGTGAGCCATCCCTGTGGCGCTACAAGTGAACTGGGAAAAGGTGCTCACAGTTGGCTCTCGAGTCGGTGTGAGCTGATTCCGCTCAGCTCTGGCCCAGCTGCACTGGGATGGGAAGGCTCCTTAACAAATACTGGAATATTTTTATCTCAGTTGCTAAATAGCCACCGTCTCAAGAGTTCTCCAACTACACTGTTAGCCTCGGCCTTTCCTCTTGGGACCCTCCCAGACCCCCCACTGGCCCTTTAACTAGGAGAGTTGTGGAGACCCTGATCCCGTGGTTTGGCCAGTATCCGTTGTGACTGGTCAAGGCTGGGCCAGACCAATGAGCACATGATTCGGGTATCACAGGCCTGTGGCCTAGAGGTGCCAGGACAATAGGCTGAGTGACTGGCGTGTGGATGGGAAGCCCGGCTCCCCTCTGTCAGCTGCCTGTGAGGCCCCATCCTCATAGTGCTCCCCAGCACAGCCGTGGACGGAGGAGGGGAACCCTGTATTTGGAGGTCGAACTGGGGCAACGGAGAGTGTACATCTCTGTTAAAATAGAGTTTGCACAAGATTTGCTTCAATGATTAAACAATGTCATCGGTATGACCTGTTTCGTCAGGTTGGAATACAAATATGGTCACTCTTTATTTTTTATTTATTTATTTATTTTTTAAAATATATTTTATTGATTTTTTACAGAGAGGAAGGGAGGGAGATAGAGAGTTAGAAACATCGATGAGAGAGAAACATTGATCAGCCGCCTCCTGCACATCTCCTACTGGGGATGTGCCCGAAACCAAGGTACATGCCCTTGACCGGAATCGAACCTGGGACCTTTCAGTCTGCAGGCCGACGCTCTATCCACTGAGCCAAACCGGTCTCGGCAAATATGGTCACTCTTTAAAAAACTTTCTTCAATTAATTGCTTGAGCGGCCTTTATTACTCAGAAGTTCAGTATCTCTCTCCGGAGGCTTCCTGCCACACTGGATTGTTGGCTCGGCGTGAAGGAAGTAGACTGGCTCCCAAGTGCCCGGCAGAAAAACAAGCAGAGTGTGAGCAGTCTGCTAGCTGTGGTCTGGCTGGTGGCTGCGGGGGTGACCTCACTCAGGACTCCCAGCCTGACCCATGTGGCTGGACCCGGGGCAGTAGGGACACAGGTGGGTAGCAGAAATCAGTGTGATGGGTCGGGGGCGACATTAGAGAGAGGTGGGGTCTGTGGTGAGTTGGCATGTGCATCCCCCCAGCCAGCTGTGGCCGGATCTGCTCATACTTTCAGAAGAAACAAGATATAGGTAGGGTTGGATTTTTGAGGAAAAAAATTGCATGTAATAAGGTGTACAAATCCTAATGAATTTTCACATATGTATACCTTTCATGTCTGCAGCCACCATCCATAAAAAGCTATGAACATTCCCATCTCTCAGGCATTTCCCTTGTGCTCCCTTCCAAGGCAATAGCTACCCCTCCCTCGCCAAAGGTCACCACTGACGTCTATATCCATAAGTTAGTTTGTCTGATCTTGAACTTCCTACGAATAAAATCTTACAATACGTATTCTTTCATGTGTGGGTTGATATACCAGTAATGCTCTCAAGATGATCCATCTTGCACACTGCCAGTAGCTCATTCCTTTTTATTGCTGATAAATATCAGTTTGTTTACCTCTGCTCTTGTCAAGGGATTTTTGGATAGTTTTTACCTCTTGGCTATTGTGAATATAATTGCTGTGAGCCTTCATGTATGTCTTTTTTTTTCTGGACATAGACATTCATTTCTCTCGGGTACATAGAAGGTGGGGCAAGAGTAGGTTTACAATTGTCAGTATGTGAAATACAGAGTTTATTCTTGTATTATTATTTATTAATTATTGTATTTTCCATATGACCAACTGTAAGCCTACTTTTGCCCCATCCTGCATAGACGTGGGAGTGGTATTACTGGACCATAAAATAGGTCTATGAAACTTTATTAGAAACAGTTTTTCATAAAGGTTATGTTCATTTATATCCCACGAGCAACGCACGAGAGTTCTAGCGGCTCCACATCCTCACCAGCACTTTTGGCCATTCTATTGGTTCTGTAGTGGTACCTCATTCTGGCTTGAATTTGCATTTTGCTGATGAATAGAGATATGGAGCACCTTTACATATATCTGTTGGCAATTCAGTATTTATGCTCAGTAGTACTTTCAATTCCTTGCCCTCTTTTTAAATTGGGGTGCCTTACTATTTTTTCATATGTAGTATATGTATGTTCTCTATTCTTTGTATATTCTGAACACAAGTCCTGTCAGATGTGTGTGCTATGGTTATTTTCTCCCAGTGTGTGGCTTGCCTTTTCTCTTGCTGGTGCTATTATTTTTTCCTTAAATGTTTGGTAGAA
The DNA here is from genome assembly GCF_028538775.1 of Myotis yumanensis. Taxonomy (NCBI): domain Eukaryota; kingdom Metazoa; phylum Chordata; class Mammalia; order Chiroptera; family Vespertilionidae; genus Myotis; species Myotis yumanensis. Next base: position 7,313,793 of record NW_027223771.1, on the reverse strand, counting down.
TCCGTCAGTTAAGCCATCTGGGTCTGAAGTCTAATTTGTATAAGGTTTTAACTACAAATTCAATTAACAAAAATAGAATTTCTGCTTTCTTCTTGGATCAGTTCAGAAAATGGAGTTTTTCGTGGAGTATTTTTTATTTCCTCTAAGTTGTCAAGTGTATTAACTTATTGTTTTTCATGTTACCTCCCTATTATCCATGTCCTTAGGATTTATAATAATCAATATTCTTATTTTTATTTCTAATATTAGTATTATGTTTTATCTCCTTTGCCATGATTATTCTTATTAGACATTAGCCAATTTTATTAATACTTAAATAAGACAATTTTTTCTTTGTTGTATCTCTCTGTTATTTTTCTCTTTTCCATTTCATTGATTTTTTTTCTCATATTTTATTTTATTTTTTCTACTTTGGGTTAAATTTGTTCTTTTATTAGCTTCTTGAGGTAGAATCTTTGGCTGTTGTTTTTTTTTAATATTTTAGATTCCTTTTAACTAACAATATTTTCATTGTTGAGATGTTTGATCAAAATCTTAAGGTTATTCCTTTAAATTTAATATCCCTCTTTTCTCTGGCTGCTTTAAACTCTTCACTCCATCTTTGTTTTTCAGTGGTTTTTCTATAATGTGCTTGTATTTTCCCAACTTGGTATTCATTTAGTTTTTTGGATCTTTGGGTTGATATGTTTCCCAAAGTTTTGAAAATTCTGGTCACTATCTATTCAAATATTTCTCTTGCCCCAATTCTCTTTCCTCTTCTTTTTGGACTCCAATTGCATTTATATATATTCCCTGATTCCCCCCCCCCCCCCACACATATCACTCTGATGCTATATTCTCTTTATTTTAGTTCTTTTATTATCTTTGTGTTTCAGTTTTGTTATTTTTCTTATTGACCTGTTTTTTAATATACATTTTTATTGATATCAGAGAGGAAGGGAGAAAGAGAGAGAGAAAGAGAAACATCAATGATGAGAGAGAATAATTGATCGGCCGCCTCCTACATGCCCCACACCGAGGATCAAGCCTGCAACCGGGCATATGCCCTAACTGGGAATTGAACCATGACCTCCTGGTTCACAGGTCAACGCCAACCACTGAGCCAAACCTTTTTTTATTTTTATTTTACCAACGCTTCTGCTTTGTGCAATCCATCATTAAGTTGATTTTTCATTTCAGTTACTCATTGTTTTAGGTCTGAAATTTCCATTTGATTTTTCTTTAGAGTTTGTTTCTTTAATGAAATTCTCCATTTTTTAGCCGTTATATTTATACTTTCCACCAATTAAAAAAATTTATAATTGTCATTTCAAACTTCCTGTCTTAATTTCATTATCTGGATCACCTGTAGGTCTTCTTCTACTGACCATTTTTCTCTTGATTAGAGCTGTCATTCTTCATTGCATTTACTGTAATTTTGCATTTATTGTAATTACATTTATTGTAATTTTGGATGAAAAACTAGATGTTGTGTGTAAAAAAGAATGGCAGAAACTGAAGCAGGTAATATTTATTCCCAGAAAGATGATGTCCTTTCTTTTCTCACAGTAAAATAGTGGATTCATCATCGCTGGCTTCAAATGCCTTCAGGATGGGTTCAGGCCTCTCCCTGGGATCTAAATAGTGAATGGTTATAAGGACTTTCTCTGATTTCTTTCCTGCTTTCAGATCTCCATTCTGTGGGCATTCCCATGCTCTGCTTTCCAGCCCAGGCCCACGTGCGGCTGGCTGCTCGATAAACACCCCGTGGGGGAGAATTGGCCTTCTCTGCCCGTGGGCTCAGTCAGAATCCAGTCCAGTGTGCCAGCCCTGTGGCCATTATGAGTTAATCTGGTTTCCTCCTACTTCAGCAAAGTGCCCCATCTATTGCAGACTTGCTTCTCCGCCTGCCCTCACCCAGGAACAAAGGCAGCCACTGCTCTCTATTCATTTATGAAAGCCTTGTCCCCCTCTAGAACTTAGTGCATTTAGATTTCTCTACATCCTTAGCTCTGTGTTGAGTTTACAAAATATGATTTTGTGGTTTATTGATGTTTTCTCATTGTTATGGTAAGAGTGACTGGAAGCCCAGATGTTTGCTGTTTTAGTGTGAAATCATCTCATTTTCAAGGTAGCAAAAAATTCCAATATTTAAAAAATGTTATGCCGGCCAAAAGAAATGCTTCTGTGGGCTAGACTTCTCGTAGCCGGTGGGCTGTAAGCTTGTAGCCCCAGATGGACCTAAAATTGTTTATTAACAAATAATTATTGATGTGTAACTGTGACATTGTACTATCTTACTTCCCTGAAAATAGTTGGAGGCTTCTGTTAAAATCTGCTTGTACTTAGGATACCTATCATGTTTATGTTTTCACCTCTTTCGTGAGTGCTACGATGGGAGAAAACATTAAAAATTTGCTTGATAAGGCCATTGGTGCTCATAGTCAGCAGTCCTCCAACCACGTAAGTCCTTGGATTGTAGCAAGCCCTACCTTGAGTGCCTACAGGCTGGGATCTCTGGTGGGGAGAAGATAGGAACCGAGGGTGCTATGGTTGTGTGTGTGTGTGTGTGTGTGTGTGTGTGTGTGTGTGTCTCACTTTGGGAAACGAATTCACTGGGAAGCTAGAACTAGTATTCCAAATCGCCAAGTCTAATCCCAAGGTTTTGGACAGAATGCAAGCCTGCCCTTTCTCCAAGTCCAGTGACACATGGATCAGGAAGTCTGTCAGAAGGACCCCAAAGTAAAGAAGAGCCCCAGGGGCTGATGGGAAATGAGCCATACCCAGTGTCAGTATCATACTTCATTCCAGCAGATCTCACTTGCTGTTAACAAAATCATACATTTTCATCTTTCTCATTGTGAAAAGTTAATCTCATTCTTCTCAAATCTAACACTTAATGAGCCCTATGATGAAACTCTCCGCAGAGCACATCATTCTAAGGCCGTGTAAGTGGTTCCTTTGTGGTTTCTGAGCCCTCACATTTGGTGAGCTATCTTTGGCCTTCTTGAAAACTCGAAACCTTCAATCAATGAAGTAAATGCACAAATGTATGCGAATTTTTGATTAAACAGATAAATGCTCAGAAACAATGCAATTCTTGTAAATATTTTTATTGTACTGCGTTAAGAGGAAAAGAAGTGACATGCTTAATGAGGCATTTTGCAGAAATCCAAAGGTTAATTTAGGAGAGTAAGTAAATACCCAGAAATGCATACAGTTCTTAGAAACACTTTTACATACAGGTCAAAATAGGTGACACATATTTCATATCAGTGCTGTAAACAGTCTACATTTAATTTGGGAGCATGAAGTAAACAAGTGTTCAGAGCATGTCAGTTCCTTCAGAGCCGTCACCGTTATTTAGAAAACACCAGAAGATAGGGGAGACAAACCTCTGGGTTTAAAAAAAATGTATTTTTGTTAATTTCAGAGAGAAAGGGAAAGGGAGAGAGAGATAGAAACATCAGTGATGAGAATCACTGATCGGCTGCTTCCTGCACGCCCCCTGCTGGGGATCGAGCCCACAACCTGGGCACGTGCCCTGACCGGGAATGGAACCGTGACCTCCTGGTTCATAGGTTGACACTCAACCACTGAGCCACACCGGCTGGGCCAAACCCCTGGATTTTGTATGTCAGTACATGAGCCTGAGGGTGGCAGGAGGTGGTCAGGACGCTCTCCTGCCTCCAGGCCCTGACGTGGCAGCAGGGTTACCCAGATGTGTAGGGAAGGAGACCGCTGGCCACTGGGTGGATGGGAGGTGGTTCATTATAGCCAAGTCTTTTTGGGCTGGGGCAGCAGGGACCCCAGCCGTGGTGCAGATGTCCTCTCCTTGCTCCATGGGCAACCACTTCTCCCTTTAGGCTGAGAAGTCCCAGGTTGTGGCTCCATCCCCCAGTAGGGGGTGTGCAGGAGTCAGCCAATCACTGATCCTATCCACTGAGCCAAACTGGCTAGGGCCTCTCTCAGCAGTGATGTTTCTGTCTCTCCCTCTCCCTTCCTCTCTGAGATCAATAAAAAAATATTTTTAAAGAAGTGGCTGTGATGGAATTCTCTTCATGTGGATTTACATCTGCAGCGGAAACACACTTTTAGCAGGGTGCCCCTTTAGAATAGCTCCTTGTAGTGGGCATGCGTGATTTGCCTCTCTAGCGTCCATTCCCCATTTTCATCTGAGGGTCCAGCCCCGCCCCCTCAGCCATGGGTTTAAGTGGACCTCATCCCTGGTCCCAGGGGTGGAGTGCACAGCTCAGTCAGTGCCTTGGATTCCTCTGCTGACAGCGATCGCTTCAGGAACCACACACAGCTCGGTCGGGCCAGTCGGAGCCCCTGAGCCTGACTCCTGGATTTTCGTTGGGCACCGGGAAGCCGACTCACCCATTGTCGCAGAGCTTGAGCCCGGAAGGGTGCGGCGTTGGAACCAGTGTAGTCATCGTGTGGTTCCATCAGGGAGCCTTTCTGATGATGGAGCCCAGCGAGAGAAAGCCGACCTGATAGATGCAGAGCTAAATTTTGGTGATGCTGGAGTGCCCGGACCAGCTATGCCCGAAGTCAGCCCTACTGCCAGACTTTTCAGCTAATATTTTTTAGATACAAACTATTTGGGTGGGGTTTCTGTGCTCTCCGTGGGAAGGGGAGTGAGGCAGGGTGAGCTGGTGTAGAATTGGCGGTTTGAATAATTGCAGGGGGCGCAGGGTGCAGGGGCCGCCCCTAGTGGTCTGACGCCTGGCCCAGCGATGACCAGGACAGAAGAACAGTGTCCCGCAGTGTAAGAGCAAGAAAGTGGGTTGGGGAGGGGTTTGGGCTGGCTGGTTGGCATATGGAAGGCTGCTCTTCGGACAGGTACTATCCCTAGAAATCTGGGGAAGGCGGTCTTCCCAGGGTCATAAAGCCCCGCTGTCCACAGGCCAGAATAAAAAGGCACGTTCATTCAGGCACGGAAGTGTCAGAAAGGCAGGGAAACGTGATGGGGCTGAGCGCCCAGAAAAAGAGGTCAGTTTTGCTGAGCGCGTGTAGTGTCAGCCACAGCATCTTAACTCCGTGGGAAGAGCTTACACTCTGGCATTAGGAGGCGGGAACTGCTGGCCCTGTGACCTGGAACCGTGTGAGCCTGGACGACGTGCTTTCTCTCTCAGAGCATCAGTTTTGCTAGCGTTCCAAAGGGGAAAGCCACCAGAGCTACATCGCATGGCCGCTGTGAGAGTCAACTAAGATGTCGGAGAGGTTCCTGGCGCACTCCAGAGCGCCGTTCCAACGTGAGCTGGTTTTTGTGGCCTTTCCAGGTTGGCCGGCCCCGCTGTGGCTCCTGCAGATGGAGCTCTGCTGTCATTTAAGCTCCGGTCCCACCTCCAAGCTGCCTGGCGTGGGCCCAGGGAAGCAGCTGGGTGACCTGCTTCCCAGGGCCTCACGCAGAGGCGCCGGGGGTCTGTACAAGGATGCGCAGGAGGAGCAGATGCGGCCGCGGAGCCCACGCCAGATCCAGCTGGGAACACACGCGGCTCCGCGGGAGGACGGCGGCTCGTTCTCTGCCAAGGCTTTTTAGAAAGGAATCTTCTCCCTCTTTTAAATCAGTCCGTGCTCATTAAGGAAATGGGGTTAAATATAGAAAAACACAGAGAACAAGAGAAAGGCACTCCTAGTACCATCACACGATCACCGGTAACACTGTGTTTCTGCCTTTGTTGATTTATTTTGGTATTTTCCCACTCTGAAATGGCTTTTAATTCATTGATTCTTCATCAGAATTTCATCTTGCTACATAGTACATACAAAATTCAAACGTTACAGAGGGTTATGCAATGAAAATAAGCCCCCCCACCCTCCCCCCCAGTTCCCTTCCTGGAAGGCAGCCTTGGTTACCAGCCCCTCGTGCTTGTTTCCAAAGTGAATCAATGCATGCATATCCTTTTATTTTTATCCACGGATTCTCGCGTGGCAGGCACCCTCTCCAACAACTTGCTTTTCCACATAGTCATGTGTCGTGGAGAATGCTCCACGTTGGTTTGTGGGAGCTGAGCCTCATTCATCTTCCCGTAATTTCTTTAACCAGTCTGATATTGAAGGGTATTTAGTTTGTTTCCAGCATTTTGAATTTTTAACAATGCGGCAGCGAATATTCTCGCACGTGTGTCATTTCGTACACGGACCAGTGTATCCGGGGGATGCTTTTCTGGAATTGGGATTGCTGGATGGAAGACTGCACATTTTAAATGTTACGGTTTGTTGCCTCTATAAAGGTCGCGTGCATTGAAAGTGCATAGGATGAGGGTCAGTTTTTTCACACTCTCGCCAACAGTCTGTTTGTAAGCTTTGTCAACTTGGCTAACCTGATAAGTAAAAACAGTACTGTATCTTATTTTTAATGTTTAAAATCCATTTTGTTTCAGTTACTATTGACTATTTTTTTTAAAAAATATATCTTACTGATTTTTTACAGAGAGGAAGGGAGAGAGATAGAGAGTTAGAAACATCGATGAGAGAGAAACATCGATCAGCTGCCTCCTGCACATCTCCCACTGGGGATGTGCCCGCAACCCAGGCACATGCCCTTGACCGGAATCGAACCTGGGACCCTTCAGTCCGCAGGCCGACGCTCTATCCACTGAGCCAAACCGGTTTCGGCTTGCTATTGACTATTTTATCTTGTCAATATTTTCCTATTGGACTGTTGATTTTATTGAGTTGTTGAAGCTCTTTATATATTAGGGGAGTTGGCCTTCTATGATATATGTTGCAAATTTTCCCCTCCATTTGTTGCTCTTCTTATGACTCTATCTTTGTTTTTCATAAAGAATCTTTTTATTCTTTGTGAAGTTAGTACAATCAATTTTTTCTATCGTAGTTTCTGCATCTGTGTCATATTTTGAAAAAGGCCTTTTCCCACTCCAACACTAGTACTTCTGTGGTTTTATTTTATACATTTGAACCTTTCTTCCGTTAGAAATTTATTCCGGTGTAAGGAATGAGGTCAAGATCAACTTTTTTCCCAGGGAGAAACATAGTTTATCCCAATTATCATTTATCAAATACTGCATCCTTTGTTGTACTGATTTGAAATGTCATGCGGACCATGTGCTATATTTTCACTGAAATTTGGATGTATTTCTGGAATCTGACATCTGTTTTATTGATGGCTGCTGTAAAGGAAAAACAGACCGAGGGAGGAGTGATCAGGGAAGGTCAATGTGAGGAGGTATTTCAGCTGAGGCTGGAAGGGTCTTGCATGAAGAGGGAACAGCATGTGCAAGGGCCCTGAGGCAGGAAAAGACCCGGTGATAGAGGAACTCACAGAGAGAACCCAGTGTGGCTGGCCCCCAAGTCAGGGCGCTGGTCCTAGGAGATGAGGCTGGAGAGATGGGGAGGGGCCTATCAGTCCTGCTGGGTCTTGCTAACACTCCCGTGCGCACCCCAGGTGATTGGGAGCCCGTGAAGGGTCTTAAGCTGGGCAGTGCGATGGGCCAGCCCACAGGGATTTAAAATCACTCCTGCTGAAGAATGAAGACTCCAGGTGCCAGCTTCACTAGGCAGGGCCTCGAGGGAGCAGGGGGAGAAGGTAGTCTTGGGATTCCCAGTGCAGCCACCAGGCCTCCCCTCCCTCTGCCTCGTGCTGAAAGCAGCAAGACAGGCATATTGGCAATTGACTGGCTTTTCACTAGAAATGTACGGCTTTGCCTTCACGAAGAGCCAAATACCTTTAAAAATTGAATCAGTTTAATTGAAGAAATCTTTTCAGATAGTTCTGAAAATTTCAGTCCTTTCATAAGAGCCCCATTGAGCAAAGCCATTTGAAATGCTCGGTTATTGCAGCAGCCACCGGAGCCCCATTTTGAATAGAGTTGTGTTTTGCTGGTGTTGTTTATATATATATATTTTTATTGATACCAGAGAAGAAGAGAGAGGGAGAGAGAGAGAAACATCAGTGATGAGGGAGAATCATTGATCGGCTGCTTCCTGCACGCCCCACACTGGGGATCGAGCCCACAACCCGGGCATGTGCCCTGACCGGGAATGGAACCCTGACCTCCTGGTTCATAGGTCAACGCTCAATCATGGAGCTGTGCCTGCTGGGCCACACTGTCTTTTAAAGTGTGTGTCTGCATGTATGGGTGTGAGCATGTGAGTGTGTGAACAAGTGTGTGTGTGTGTGTGTGTGTGTGTGTGTGTGTGGCGTGCAACACTTTCCCAGACACGGGGACAGAGCTGAAGCCCTGGCTGGAGTGATTACTGTCCCGGGGCTTCCTGATGGAAGAAGATGAGGATGAGGGTGAGGATGCTGATGCCGGGAAGCTCAGGGTGGCCGCCGTCACAGTCCTTCCCAGTAGAGCTGGTCCAGGCAGCCGCGTCAGCGATGAGCTCACAGAGCCTGAGTGAGGTCGGGTGGCCAACCATCCAGGGGCGGCTGGCGGAGCCTCTGCCCTGAGAGGGGCTGGATCCATGGCCCAGAGGACCCCTCTCAGCTCGGAGGCATTCCCAGGATGGTCAGCAGGTAACCCGGCAGGTAACCAAGGTGACCAGCAAGCCGCTGGGCTTCAGACTTCCCCCTGCAGGCGTGGGCGGTGCTGCAGGCGCTGGGGTTTGCCTTCAGGAACTGACAGGAGCCATTAGGCCGGGCCCTGCACTCACCATGGGCTCTCGATGTTATCTCCAAATGCAGTTACACACGCAGTCCGAGATGCACTGACAAGAGGGAGAAGAAAAGACATTCATCACAGGCCTCTAAGCACATCGCATTACCGACGCATGCTGCCTCCAGTGCCCTCAGAATTAACAGTTCATAAATCCTATCATTATTTTGTGGATAACACAATTATAATTGCATTTGAAACCCACGATGATAATTTGTTAAATGTAAACATTGAGAACAGCAACAAATATGGGGACTTGGCTGTAGCAATTTCTCATTCTTTAATATTCTGGAAGCTTCGAGGCGGGGGGAGGTCCGGATCTCTCGTGACCTCTGAGGAGCCCTGAGTGTGGGTGTTTATGTCTCTGTGATCGAGGCTGCTTGTCCATGCGAGTGTGGGTGAAGGGGTGTGTTGGTGAGTCTGCGGGTGGGTGTGTTGGGGAGAGAGCGTGTCTGTGCGGCGGGAGCATCCCCAGCCTCTGGGGACCGGGAAGGGCGCTGTCAGAGCACTGCGAATCTAAGACATCAGGGGCTTAACTTGATTTGATGATTTGGCCCGAGTAACCCTCTCAAAATAGAAAAATCAAGGACCCAGCGTGGAGGCAGCCTGTCTGGGCGCGGGCTGGTAATGAGGACTAACAAGGCTTGATGGAGCCCGGGAGCAATGGGCTGAGATGGCCCCGAGCTGCCTGGCACCCCGGGCCCCGCAGCCATCCAGTGCGGCCCAGCCCGGCCTAATGCTGTCGCCCACGGAGATGCTCGCTGATAAGGATGAGAGGGAGCAGCTTCCGGGAGGGTGTGTGTGGGGGATGCTTGCTGGGACAGGGGCCCTCCCAGTCCTTTCGAAACATATTACATAAACACTTGTTCATTTTAGAAAACTGGGAGATAGAGATTATCATCAAGAAAAAAAGAAACAGCTTTTCACTTGGAGATGGATCCCCACTGCACACGTTTTATCGGGTAGGGCGGGACCAGGGACACCAGGGTGTAAAGTCATCCAGAAGGAGAAACAGTACCCTGGACAGCTCCTCAGGAATGTGTCCCATTGGGAGCAGACACCACGGCCGTCCACACACCCCTTCCCCACTGGTGTGGACCAGGTCGCCGTTTTGTTGGCTGAGCCCCAGGAAGCGTAGTTGGCTCGCATGTGGGGGACAGGTGGTACGACAAGCACACATTTTGGAACATCAGAGTCACACTCAGCATGGGAGGATGCTCGCGTTCTAGACGGCAACTGGGGCCTGGGAGGGACAGACAGCAGCAGCATCGTGTCAGATCTGCACCATTGCAGTTGTCCCACCCCACCCCCACCCCCACCCCCACCCCCACCTCCACCCCCACCCCCACCGTGTGGGACGCGTGGAGTTGAATTCAGAGGAGGGAAGTGCGTGCCTGATGCAGCCGCCTTGTGTACCAGCCGTCTTTGCTGTGCATGTGAATACATCCATATGATTGATTGTTTGATAAAAACAGGATCATACTGTATATGCTCTTCCCAGCGATTACACCCTGGATATCATTCTCTATAATATCCATATCATCATTTTACATGACCTCCTGGTATGCCACTGAGCAGATAAATGCCATAATTTGTGTAATTATATAATCAATCCTTCATCGCATGGCATTTGCTTTCAAACTGTTGTTATTCTAAGAATTGCACCGATAATTTCCTTCAGGAGGAATCTTTGCTTTTCTGTCCAATTCCTTTCCCTCGAGGAAATGTTCCCAATGAGGACTCCTGTGTCAGACCTGCTTGGAGTTTAAGCCTTTGGTCACAGGCCACCTGCTATGTTCACTCTTGCCCAGGGAAGGGGAAGAGCTCAGAACACGGACCAGTGGCCTACAAAGAGGTAGGGTGGGCCTCGCTGTGTGGTGAAGGGCATGCGATGATGGTTCTAAACTTTTCTGTTTGTCTTAGCTGTCATCTACCTCCGTTTCCCTGTCATTTGCAAATGGCAGGAGCTAGGCTCAGGTCGTCCCTGGTTTCCTTGGAGCCATGGAGGGCTTCACCGATTTCGGAGCCCCACATGCCTCAGCTGTGGCTCTCACCCTGTGGCTTTCACCACAGCTCCACCCAGTCCTGGGGTCCTGGCGGCTGAGCTCTGCACCCAGAGCTGTCCTTGCTTTGCACCCACACAGAGCTGGCAGTCTGGTGGGTGAATGTTATCTAGTTCAACTATACAGCCATGAACTGTGATGTAACCGCGGACAGACTCCCATCTCCCCCTAAGCCTGCTTCCGCAGCCTCCGCAGTGCGCGTGGTGAGCTGTGGCCAGTGTCAGCTAATCCCAGCGTTCTAGGATCCCCTTTTCCCCTTGGGTACACTTACCCTGTATTTTGGGTTCCTTTGGTAACCGCCGGGTGGAAGTACGTGCTGGTGATGTTGCTACATGATTCTTTTTAAGGGACCCAGCCTCCTTTCAATCACGAGGCTGTGGCTCCTCGAACTAACGCAGGCCTGGGAATTGGGTGAGAGGCAGCGAGTCCCTGTGATTGTGGCTCAAAGCAATCTCCGCTGCTTCCTAAGCCTAACGTTTTCCCCTTTGGTAACCACAGCAGGTGAAGCCTTAGGGAGTAGCCCACGCAGTTCAGTCCTAGAGGCCCGATCATCTCCTGAGATCCCTGGAGCGTCTGTTTGTGGGCCTGGCTCCGCTGCCTGTTCTGGGGAGCGCATCTGCTCTCTCTGCGGTGGCCGAGCACATCTTCTAGAGTCGAACTCTAGACCTTTGTTCGCCTAAGTTTCAATCACTGTCACGTCCGTCAAGGAGCTCGTTATCGGGGCAGTTTCCTCCTGCTACGGACGCGATTCCCCGGATGCTGGTGCTCCCACACCGCCAGCGTGCTTCTCCGTGCTGTCGTGACGAGAGTCCCCTGAACTCTCGAGTGGGTTACTTTTGGGGTGGAAGTTGTGAACGCGTGATAACCGTGCTCTTACATTCTTATTTCCCCAGCGTTTTGGGTTCTTTCCTCTGTATTGTCTCAAGTTCTTCCTGGCATTCAGGTTCATATAGGTTGCTGTTGACTCTAGTTTTAGTTCTCAACCAAGCAAATAACTGAAATTCTTCCCAGTGGCTTGAGTCAATGTTCTGTACCCAGAATCTCTGCTCGGTGTTGACACATTGAAAATTCGACCTGATCTAAAGTGACGCCCCTCTCTCCCTGCCCCAGGTCCACGAGATTCCCTTCCCACACAGGTTCCTCATAAAAATATTTAAATGAACATACAGCGAAATTGACTTTATTTGGCTTACAGTTCCATGAGTTTTAACCTACACAGATTCATGTAATTACCGCCACAATCAGTTGCAGTATAATTGCATCACCCCCAAATCTTCCTTGTAATACCCTTTGCAGGCACACCCCTCCCCCACTCCTAAGTCCCGGAAACCGTGGTCTGTTCTCCGTCACTGTAGGTGTGTGTTTGAGAATGTCATGTACGTGGAACCATACAGTGTGGAGCTTTTGAGACCTGCTTTTTTCCATTCATCATAGCGCATTTGAGATCCATTCCCATTGTTGGTGTGTATCAGCGTTCTTGTGTCTCCAGGTGGCACCTCTTGCTTTTCTAGTTCTTGAGATCTTACTCCATTCTAACAACTGCCCTTTCAGCAGACGTGATGGGGCTTTTGAGTTCAAGCTCCAAGGTAATTAAACAAACCATGGCAGACTCGGAGTTTCATTTCAGTTACGCCGGCCCTGCCAGAGATAAGAGATTCATTCTTTCTGGGTAGTCATAGAAACTCCCTGGTTCTCTGACATGCTTGGAGTGGAAAGCTGAAAGCCCAGCCTTTTAATTTTTATTCTCTAAGTTTACCGGTGCAGTTATAAACCTCGTCTCCTCCACAGCTTTTGTATTGCTCACGCCACTGATAATGCTTCATCGTAGCTGCCAGTCTGACCACCAAGGTTTTCATTCATTCTCTCAGTTCAGGTAGACACAGGTTGCATTGAAGAATCATTTTTTTTCCTGCTGACACCGGATAGTTTATTGTGAAAAGCCGTGGTGTGGGAGGGGGAGGCTGGGAGGAACAGGACCAGGGCCCATCTGGGGGGATTCAGCTGGACATCAGGCATTCCTCCATCAGGTTTAGGGGAAACACTCTCAGGGGTAAAACCCCCAGAGGGAGCGCTGTGACTGCCAAGCAGGAGGGCGGGGGATGGGGACCCTAGGCACTGCTGGGCTTTGATGTGGGGCTGTACCCGCATACAGGCACACCGTCCATGCCCTCATGCCCACCAGGTGACGTCATCGCGGCATACCAGGACCAGGCGGTGAACTTGGGGTGTGTCATGAGCGCTCTGGCACCCTTGCTGAGTGCGGGCAGAGCCCCCGCAGGAAGACAAAGGGGGTGCACCTCCGCTCCGCTCACCTTGCACTTCTCCAAGAGCATGAAGTTGGGCTTGAGCCCGCCATCAGGCCTGATGTGCATGAAGGAATTCAGGATCTCTTCACTCTTGTTCTTGTGATCCTGAACTGGTTACACGGGAAGCCCAGCACGACCAGGCCCCAGGGCCCAAGGCGCTGCTGCAGCTCGTTGGCCTGGCTGTAGTCCCAGACCTTTGTCCCTCAGAGCGAGGCCACACTCTCATGAGCAGCACCTTGCCCCACGCGGAGCCCAGGCTCCGGGCTCCCCACCGGCCAGTGAGCGCACAGAGAATGCGTCAGGGAGCTTGGGGTGCACATGGCGTGGGTATCTGAGAAGAGAAGGCAGCGCTGGGAACAGGAACGCCAAGAAATCATTTTGTCACTAAGCGTTATAAACTAGCAATGCCACGTCCTTTCTTGATAACTGGATCAAATCTGTGTGTCTTGGTCCGTTCAGGCTGCTACAACACAAATACCATAGACTAGCAGCTTATCAGCAACAGAAATGTATTTCTTCTAGTTCTGCAGCTGGAAAGTCCAAGAATGAAGGCACCTGCAGATTCAGCACCTACTGGGGACATGCTTTCTGGTTCATAGACTGATACCTTGTCACTGTGTCCTCTCACATGGTATAACGAGCAAGGGAACCCGCTGAGCTCTCTTTAATAAAGGCACTAATCCCATTTGTGAGGGCTCCACCCTCTTGACCTAATCACCTCCCCAAAGCCCCACCTCCTCATACCCTCACATTAGGGATTAGGTTTCTTAGGTTTTCAACATAGGAGTTTTTGGGGGACACAAACATTCAGCCTTTGGCAACATGGTAGGCAGAATTCTAAGATGGTCCCCAAGATTCTGTTGTCTTGGGGTGTGTGCCTTGTGTAACCCCCTGTCTGCGTGTGGGAGGACACTTTGACTATGACAGGATATTACTCATGTGATTATGTTACATTATATGGCAAATGGATTTTGCTGCTGTAATTAAGATCCCTAATCAGTTGACTTTGAGTTAATCAAAACTGAGACTATTATGGGTGGGCCTGACCTAATCAGATTATCCCTTAAAAATATAAGAATAAATAGCAGATGCCCTCCTGCTGGCCTCGAAGGAGCACACTGCCATCTTGTAGAGACGGCCGTGTGGCAAGGACCCAGAAGCCGTCTCCAGGAGATAGTAGTGGCCCCCAGCTCACAGCCAATAGAACAGGGACCTTCCTCACATGGCCACAGGGAAATTAACTCTGCCAACAACCCGAGAGAGACCGGAAGTGGATCTGCCCCGAGTCGAGCCTCCTGCAGAGGACACCTGGCTGGCACCTTGGTTTCCCTGAGGCCCTGAGCAGAGGACCCCGCTGAAGTGTGGTGGACTCTTGACCCCTGGGAATGGTGAGATAATAAACGTGAGCTATTTTAAGCCACCAAGTTTGTGGCAATGCATGCACAGCGACAGAAAGCGAATACAGCACACCAACACACTCACAAGCTCGCAGGATTTCCCAAAGGCCCAGGACCCAAGCGTAGAAGCCAGAATTGATGCCGCCAGATCTGTGCAACCATCCAGTGAGACGTACAGCTGCAAACCGCTGCTGCTTTCATCTGATGCGCCTCGTGCATAAACCAAGGACCAGACACCATGAAGAAAGGCTGTTCTGCGTGGCAGGACTCGGCTAACGTGATGATGTTGTTTTCTCATCTGTGAAATAGGAATAATAGTACTGCCCCAATGGGTGGTTATAAGGATGAAGTGAAAGAAAACATTTAAAGTATTTGAGTAACACACAGCTCTTTTTAAAAATTATTTTTAAAATATATTTTATTGATTTTTTACAGAGAGGAAGGGAGAAGGATAGAGAGTTAGAAACATCGATCAGCTGCCTCCTGCACACCTCCTACTGGGGATGTGCCCACAACCAAGGTACATGCCCTTGACCGGAATCGAACCCGGGACCCTTCAGTCTGCAGGCCAACGCTCTATCCACTGAGCCAAACCGGTCAGGGCAACACACAGCTCTTGATGCTCTATCTGTGTTAGCTATTGTTATTCATGAGTGACTTGCCAAAAGCCACAAAATTAGTAAGAAGCCAAGTGGAGACTTAACTTTAGGTCTGTCTACTATCCAAATCCATTCTCATCTGCATCTCTCCTTGACTTTAGCAGGAGGAGAGATCCAGGAACCCAGTTTAAAAAACCTTTGCCCATTCCCATTCTTAGTCTCTCCCAGGAGAGAGAGATTCCCATCCGAGAGACAGAGGAAATCCCGCATAATGGAGTATGAATGTTTTATGAATTGGTCTGCACCGAGTAAACGAAAGGGTCATTACGGTGCTCATTAACAAGTACAGCACTTGGTTTGGAGTTTGAAAATGATTGGACAGTGTACAGCCAAATGAGCTCACAGGGACTTCCTGAAATTCCCCAGATCAGCTTCCTGCTTTCACAATGTTCTCTCTTCTGACGTCTGGTGTCAGACACCCCGTACACCCTGTTCCAAGTATACACCGCCTTTACTCGTCTGGAATTCTCCTCTGCCTGTCGCTGGGAGGGACGGGTGTAAAGTTTGGAACATCTGCCTTTGCTGGCTATGGAAGGAGTGTGTCTATGAGTGGGCACAGGGGTGTGTGTGCACACGGGTGGGGAATAAGGCCCGTGGTCTGGTGAGGATGTTGCAGATTCTCAGAGCTGACGCAGAGGAGAGGGATTCTGACCAGTAGCTAGGGCGAGAGTGAAGAGGCTAGGGAAGCAGTACCCAGGCCAGGGGGTAAAATCCCTTAGTGGGATCAGGAAGGAAGACACTCAGCCATGTGCAGCCATATGATCATTATGAAACTAGAATGTTGGAAGTCAAGTTGTTCATTGAAAAAGTGAAAAATGAAAGGCGGCAGTGATCTGGGTGATGTTTCCATCCAGGGAGAGCCACGGATGGCCAGTGAGAGGCCGTTGAAGCTGCGCACGTGTCACACTGTGAGCAGCGGATAGTCAATAGAAACCCGAGGTGTTAGTCCCAGCCCTTGGTTATAAGCAACAGTGCTCGCCATGGCTAATCCAAACCCACATGGATTTACCTGGAAGGGTATCGAATTGCTCACCAGATAAAGACTAGAAATCTGGAGGGCTGGGTTTCGAGTGCTGAGATACATGGGAAACTGACGAGGATGCTGCTCAGTTTGTATAACATATTTCAAGGGGTTTCTGGTTTTAGAAAATGGCAGAGGACCTTATATCAGACCAACTTTCCCAATGACAATACTGAGAGTAACAGTAGCAGGCAGAAACTAGAGGGCTACCCCCATGAAATGAGGAAACCCCGTAGGTGAGGTCACATTTACCTGTGTTTTCCCCGAGAGCACTCCCCAGTCTTGGTGTTCTTCTCTGTAGCCCTCTTCCCAGGGAAGGATGACAGGTCCCTGCACGTTTGAACCTGAGCATGGCCACGTGACTTGCTTTAGCCCATAAAGAAGCTGTAAAAGCCAGTGTGTGCTCGCGCCAGTTCACTGCCCTTCTGCCACGAGGACCGGTGGTCCCCCACAGGGGCCACTCCTTCTGCGGCTTCTCGGAGCCGGGCTGCGCCTGCCCTGTGGCCACATCCAACACGAGCGAGCGGGAAGTACTTTTTCGTGGCTGAGAGCCAACAAGGTTCTAGGGGTTTGTTGCCATGGCATAATCTAGGACACCCTGACTTACACGGGGGGAAGGAGGGTGCCTCTGGGATCCGGGTGGTAAGTAGGAAAAACGACCACTTTGCAGAGAGCGCTGCCCCTGGGAAAGACCTTCCGGGTGGAAGTTTGGGGAGAATCATAACCTGCTTGAATCCGGCCCAGAAAGAAATGAGAAAGACCATCGTCATGGGCTGAGGCAGCTGCCACGTCTTTCCCCTCGTGCAGATCTGTACTGGTGGGTTTCTCCCGGAGCCCTGCAGTCCTGCAGAGTTGGCAAGAAGTGGAGTCCTGTGCTCAGGGCTGCGGGGGAGTTGGAGGGGAGAGGAGGCTGGGAGGTCAGGCAGGGAGTGTGGCAGGGCGGCCTGGATCCCCGCTTGGCCGATGGGAGGGAGCAGTTCCCTACTCCCCCACCAGCATTAGGGGTTGCTGCTAAGCTAATAATTAGCCCGGGCTGACGCGCATCATTCTCCTTATTTACAGGCAAATGGATCAGTGGTGGAAAGAGGTTTTCTCTGTGCTCCATTTTCTCTGTGCCGGTGTTCTGGGCCAGCAGTGCCGGGCCTGGGGCTTGTGTGCTGGTCTGGGAGGGACGGAGGGTAGAGGGCGGCTTCATTAGGAACAGTCAGGGGCGCGGGCTTGGAGGGGAAGGAGCTAATTGAGTTTGCAGCGCCCTCCACCCAGAATATGCAACCGATGGAAACCCAGAGCTGGGCGGGACCACGCTCCCTCCCTCCGGAGGACGTCGCGCTCCCTCGCTGGCGGGAATAAGCACACGTTACACAAGCCTCCAGAATGTGGGGCTGCCTGGAGGCATGTGCTCTGTGCTCCTCGACCTACATTTTCTTCTTGTAAAGCAGGTAGTGGGGGTGGGCTGCGCGAGAGCAGGAAGGAAAAGCGCCGCGTATGTGGTATCCATGCAGTCAGCACCCGTTAACTGAGCACCTACTATGCTTGCCTCCGTTTGGCAATGGAAGCACCTAGAAAAAGGCGGTCGCAGCCCAGTTCCCTCTCAGAGCTCCCATTCTGGCGAGGAATCAGAGTTTGAACAATTAAAGATGTCAGAGGCGCATCTAAAGGGGCTTTCACTGGGGACGTCGCCTTGAGGGTGAGAAGGAAATGATGTTAGGGTGAGCCGAGCATGGGAGCAGTTGGTGTGAGGGATAGGATCTTTATGAGATTTATACGTGTGCCTGCGTGTGGTTGCACAGTGAAACCCTGGGTAATGAGGTACATGAATTAGTACACAGCAAAATTTTCCAGATTGTCAAGTTTATAATCCATTGAGCACCAGATGACTTTATTGCCAACCAATTAGGTGTCGATTGTTTTTACGAAATTAATTTTCTGTTTCCCTGCCCTCCTAAGCAGGCTCAGTGTGGCCGCCTTCGGATTCCAGGGCCTTCGCTGTGGCTCCCAGGCCTCTCCCAGACGTCCTCGGGGTTATTTGGGGGCTCCTAACCGGATCCCACTGAGGTGGCTTCAGACGGCTCTGCTTGTTGAGTGCTCGGTCGGCTTTTTATAGTTTGCTGTCTCTTTGCTCTCCGGCTGTCAACTGTCACTTCCTGCAGCTGTCAGAGAGCCTGGCGCTGGCAGGCTCTCCATCGGCATCTGCCTCGCCCAGCACACACGCCCTCGCCGGGTTCTGATCAGGGCCGGCTGCGGGGCCAGTTCACTCATCTCAGCAGCGACACGAGGCCCCTGGACCAGCAGCAGCACCCTCCCCGGGCGGGCGCTTGCTGGAAATGCACATGCTTGCTGACCTGAAGCTCGGGGGCCAGGCAGCACTGTACTAACTGGCTGTCTTGGTGTTCCGGTGTCCCTAGTGTTTGAGAACCAGCGCTGTGGGGAAGGACAAGTAGGATCCGAGTGGGGCTGAGTGGCTCTTTCACGTGCAAACTGCCTGCGCTTTACGGGGTCAGCCATGGTCTATGTTCTGTCCCATGAAGGGGCTTGTGTTTCTCCTCGGTCCTCGGCTGTTGTCCAGTGTGAAGGGATTGTTACGGGGAGCTGAGCCTAGGAAGGTGTGTGTGTGCACGTGTGTGCAGAAAGAGTGACAGATAGAAAGACAGAAAAGCCATGGCCCAGAGAGACACACCTCTCTACGCTCCTTAGCTGCGGAGTTTCCCGCAGGTCCTGGTTTCAGCGCTCCGTGAGCCGCCCCCTGCCCCCTACCCCCCATGGTCCTTAGGTAGCACAGGGTCTCCTGTCCTCCCTCCCACCCAGGAGTGGCTGCCTGGGCCCAGGCTGCGTGTCAGGAACACCCTGAGAGGCACCAGCTGGCGGTGACTGTGCCAGCCACTCTCCAAACGGCGCTCTCGGGAAGGACAGCTGGGCTACGGGCGGGAGCCTGGGCGATGCAAGGACTGGGGTTTGTAAACGCGGGCTGTTCCATGCAGGGTGGCCGCGGGCCTAGGAGAGCGCCTGGCACTTTTGGCAACAGCGGAACATTTTGAGGGGTTTGCAGCATTGCTCATACCTTATATAGTAGGAGGCCTCTTCTAGCGCAGCTCGTCATGGGCGGGGGAGGGCGGGCGCCGATTGGACGCCCACCACCCTCTGTGGGCAGGCATCTGCAGGAACCCTCTCCTCCCCAGGGCCAGGCTGAGCTCTGCCTTGCGGACTAGGTGTTGACCGAGACCAAACATCCGGGCCCAACCTGACCTGATGTGAGCAGCCAAGTCCGTAGGTGGCGCTGGTGGCCCTGGCACTGTAGGGGGAGGGCTCTCCACCCTCCTGGGAGCACACGGTCACACTCACCGTCCTAAGGAGCTCAGGCTCCCTTATGCTCAGCTTGCCCAGTTTGCCCGGATCAAAGTCTGAGAGAGAAAGAGAGAGAGAGAGAGAGAGGGGAAGCGAGGGAGTGCAGCCCAACAGGAAGCCCAAGAGGTGCTCCTCGACTGCAAGGCCCCACTGGCCAGATCTGTGGGAATTGCCTGAAGCTCGAGTCCTGTAGAGATTGTGACCGTGACACAAATTGCACCAGGCAGAGCTCAACCAGAGGAGCAGAGCCAGGAGGACAGATAGAGATGGATCGCGAGGAGCGTCTGCAGTTGAGGGCTGGCCAGGCAGGTCAGGTCTGGAGGGCAGGCGGCAGGGAGGGCAGGCTGGCGCTCTAGGTGGGGGAGGCTCCATCCACGGCCCACTTCCTTCTTCCCGGAGGCCCCGCTCTGCTCTGCAGGCCTCGGGACTGACCGGGCCACGCCCACCAGGATCGCGTTGGCTCATCTCTCGCACTTAATGG
Source organism: Myotis yumanensis (assembly GCF_028538775.1). Classification (NCBI taxonomy): domain Eukaryota; kingdom Metazoa; phylum Chordata; class Mammalia; order Chiroptera; family Vespertilionidae; genus Myotis; species Myotis yumanensis. The sequence goes on along the minus strand of NW_027223771.1, from coordinate 7,293,918 downwards.
AACTGACTGGATTCTCATCTCTATGGTACCCACACGTTCACACCAGCTTAGCGCTGCATTGGATAACCGGGACTCGCTCTAGGCAGGCTGACTTATAAACGCTAACCACACAGACGCACTGAGAAGTCCCGCCCTGAAGCCACCATGACTGAGAACCACCCACTCCCTACCCTTTCACAGTAGCCATTCACACCCCGTGCACCCACAGGACACTTTGGGTGGGACTCGCTGGCCTACGCTGGCCCTGCCGCCGAGGCTGTGCAGTGAGGGCCAAGATGCAGTGAGGGCCGGGACGCAGCGAGGGCCGGGAACAGTGCGCCTGCTTTCAGGGGCTGGCCGTCGGCACTTCTCAGCCGCGGTGCCGTGTACACTGTGGGCTGGCTGATCTTGCCTCGCGGGAGGCTGTCCTGCTTACTGTGTGGAATGTTAGCAGCATCCCTGGCTTCTCCCCACGAGAAGCCAGCGGCGTCCCACTCCCCCAGCGGTGACAGCCCAAATGTCTCCGGGTGTTGCCCCGTCCCCTCTGAGAGCCAGTGAGTGGAGGAAGAAAGTAGGGGACAGCCCTGGGTTTGACTCCACCTCTGTCTGTGTTACTGCTACTTCCTTACATTCTGTCCTATTCCTAAAGGGATCTGGATAGCTAAGTCTGCGAGTAATAGAGCTGCGATTCTGGGGAAGTCATTTTACTTTGGTGAGCCTCAGTGTTCACCTCTGCAAAATGGGGATCATGACGGGACGGGCCTTGTGGGGTCTTTAAGGGGATTCATTGGAGTAGAGCACGCAGTGTACCTGGATCTCGGCGGTGAATCTAGAAATGTTAGTTCCTCCTAAAAGGGACACTGAGTCTCATGAATGAGAACCATCTAGATCACTCCCTCTGCCACGCGTGCTCCCCCTCACTCCCTGTAGGTCTCCTAGAATGGTGGCCTGGGAGGGGTCTGAGCTGTCACCAGTCCATTTCTGGATGAGACCAGCCCAGCACCTGCCTGAAGTCCCTGCCTGGGGGCCTGGGATGGTCCTTAACTGAGGTGTGTGGCTTACCCAGGCGCCCTGGATACGAACAGCCCAGGTGTCCTTCCTGCTTCCTGCTGCCGAGTCTGGAGAGAAGAGCTGGGGTGCCGAGGGGTCAGGACACCCCCGCTCTGCCCCAGGCCTCTTCTGTGGCTGCTGGAGCCCAGGCACCCTCAGAGGGCGGCGGAGCAGAGCTGAGTGCCAAGCAGAGATTTATGACCGCTCACCCCGCGCTGCCCAGGTCGGGCCTTGCCAGGAGGGTTATTAATGGGCTTTCATCGAGCACTTTAGGGTTGCAGGCTCTGCCTGTCCTGGTTCACAGCCGGATATGGGGGGGGCGTGGCGGAGGGGGATCTAGGTGCTGCCCTCCAGGCTCCCCTGGGATCAGCACCCACAGTCTTCCTTCCCCCGTCTCGGCTGCCTCAGCCTCTGTGCTGACGCCCTGGGAGGGGAACGTGCAGTTTGTAGCCTCATCCTTCAGAATGGGGACCACTGCCTCGGGCCTCGGGGTCGGGGGGGGGGGGTTGGTGGGGGTGGGGGCGCTGAGAATACCGGCCCCGGAACAACCCTGGACATTGCTGTGTGCCAGATGCATGACCGGGGGGAGCCACCGCATCTCCCAGAACCCCAGTTTCCTCACCTGTGAAATGGGGCGGTAGGAGCCCCCCCACGGGAGGGTCATGGGAATTCACTGAGACCCGGCCTGCTAGGGGCTTCCCCTCCTCCCCCTGCCCAGCGCAGGGCCTCGCCTTGGGTTCCGCCCTCCTCCCCTTGTGGGGCTGTGAGCTGCGGGGGGCATCGTCCCCAAGCATTGAAGCTGGGACACATTCACCCTGGTGGGTGGTGGCTTCCGAGGCTCCTGCCCCATCGGAGGGACGTCGCCTTCCCAGCCAGGGAGAACGCTAGGGGGGCCTCCGCCCCTGCTCATACTTCCAGAGCCATCCACACCTGACACCAGGGAGGGGCTGAGGAAGGACGGTTCTCAGCGCTGCGTGGCTCGGGGTTTGTAGGCTGTTAATCATTTATGGAGAACGGAGCACATCCAGCCGCCTCTTCCCACCAGCGGCGGAACGGCTGTCTCAGCAGCTCCGAGGGCTGGTTAAAAATGCAGATGCTGCGCCCGCCCCACGCCCCCGGGGTCAGAGCTGCTCCTGCAGCCAGGAGGGTGGAGCCGGGGGTGGAGAGCCCCTTGCACGTGCTGTCCTGCTGGGGTGGCAGAGGCCACACCGGAGCTCTGGGCATCCGCTTCCTGCAGTTTCAGTTTAGGAAGTTGGCCTGGGCGACCCCAGAAGTCCCTTCCAGCCCCGACACCCCGTGCTTTTGGGAGAGTAGCTCAGCGATGGAGGAATGGCCCCTCAGCTCTGCCCTCGGGCGGCCGAGCTCCTGGTGGCACCATATGGCCATCCTAGTCACCAGCCTGTGACATCCAGGCCAGACGGGAGGTAGACTTTGGGGACCTCTTTTCTACCCCTTGCATTGCGGACCCGCCTGCCTCTCCTGGGCCGTGTCTTCACTCAGCAAACCAGGGCTGGGCACCCACTCCGGGATGTGACAGGCACCGTCGTGACAGGAAGGAGACAGGCCCAGGGACGGAGTGGGCTTTGCAGGGTCTCAGACCGTCTGATGGACAGCGTGCCGGGCTGCGATGCCTCCCCGTGTATGCCGCCAGCAGGGCCACCTCTGGATTCTCCACCAAACCTGGGCTTCACTTTGAGGCCAGTGCCCCCACCCGACCCCCAGCTGATCCTGGTGGAGACCCTCCACCCCCAGCCAGTTCCAGGTTCTGATTTAGAACCTGGGATCCACTCTGGGCCTGAGCTGCCCGCCTGGCGGGCCCTGTGTTGGCTGGAAAGGCTCTCGCTCGCTCTGCGAAGATGAGCGCTCCCACGCCCTCCCTGGCGGCCTTACACCATCCCGGCCCCTGCAGGCCCCGGGGACATGAGCACCGTGGAGCCATGTAAAAGCCCTGTAATTGCACTGCTGGTTTCCAGGGCCACTCTGGACTCCCAAGTTAATGAACACTCACGAGGCCCGAGGCCCGGAAGTGGCTCTGATGCCAGCAGTCCCTGGCGCTTGTGCTGGGGCAGCAGAGGGAGGAGGGTCCCTGGGGACCTGGACCAGGAGGAAGCCCTCTGGGATGCAGGGCAGAGAGTTGTAGGGATGGGAAGTGTAAGGAAAGAGAATTTGGCAGAAGTTCTTGGGGACTCTGGGTGTTCTTAGTGCCTTCAAAACATAGGTAGTGAGCACCTGCTTGGTGTCCCCTCCAAGATGGTGGGGATCCAGCCCTGAGCAAAACAGACCAGTCCTTTCTCGCCCCCAAAGAGCTCACTCTGCTGGGAAACACACAAGAAGCACTTGTGCAAATGCGTATGTTTAACAGCCTCAGGGGGGGTCTTGGGGAGCAGGGGGTGGAGAAGGATATGGAGAGAAGAGGAGGTATTCAATAATCATCTTGGAGAGAAAGAGAAATTTCTAGAAAGGCATGCTAGGATTCCTGGGCCGTGCTGAGGCTGGTTTGTGGTTTGTGGTCTTGCATTTAAAGGAGCACCCGCCTCATGGTGTGGTTTGCTTTGTTGAGTGGCTACGATGGGCTGGCCCCGGCTACGATGGGCTGGCTTAGGGCTCGGCAGTCGTAAGGGTATAAACCAGACACAGTGCTGCCCGCAGGCAGCTTACACTCTGCAGGGAATAAGTCCAGGTTACAGACAACCAATCAGAGGGTGTGAGGCGTGCAGGCAGGAGGCTCAGGCTGAGGGGCTCGGGGAGAGCTGGGTGGAGTGGAAGGACCGGGGAAGACTGAGCTGGGTTGGAATCCAGTGAGCTGGATGCGCTAAGGCAAGTCACAAAACCTCTCTGAAACTCCTGTTTTGTGACTTATAAAATGAGGACAATCCTTCGAGCGGATAAGGCGGGAACAGTGACTGGATGAGGAAGCAGCCGCTCTCATGTGGCGCAGGGATTTGGTGAGCGGCCGTCCTTGCTGGTCACTCTGTTGAGCGGCGGTTGGCAGATCACCGCCCACGGGCCTGCCGACGGTCTCCGTACAGCCCAGCAGCTAAGAATGATGCCACATTTCCAAATTGTTGGAGAAAATCAAAAGAAGATTTCATGACACGTGAACATTATATAAAGTGCACGTTGCGTTGTCCATAAACAAAGGTTTATTAGACACGGCCAGGCTTGTTTGTTCATGGGTTGTCTGTGGCTGTTTCGCTCCTCACCTTCAGAGCTGAGCAGTTGGCTTGTGACGGCAACCAGCGTAAACCGTGTACTGCGTGGACGTCTACAAAAAACGTGCCCGTTTCCGGCTCCGAGGACGGAGGGGGAGGCTGAGCTGGGCCTCCGGAAAGCCTTGCCTTGGGTCTGGCCTTGAGTGCCAAGTAGGATTTCCCTGGGTGACTTTAGGTGAGGAGTTGGGGGGAAGGATTGGGGGGTGCCACTGCAGACAGGTGAACCCCATGAGCAGAGACAGAGCTTAAGGGGAAAAGTGGCTTTAATTGTGGAGGGATTTCTCTTCTTCCTGCAGAAGCAGAATGGAGGCGGGGGTGGGGAAGGGGCAACAGGAATTCTCTGCAGACAAGGCTGCATGTTTGGAGGTGGGTGGTTCCCGGGCTCGGGTCCCTGAGCTCTTTTGGGAAGCGAGCTGCAGTGCCTTCTCTCCAAGACCCTTGGAGAGATAGAATGAGAGCGAAAGAAATGTTCCAGGAAAAAGGCCTGAGTCCGCGTGGAACAGGCCCCCTGCTAGGCAGCACCCTCCCCCTTCCTCCCGGCCGTGACAGCATGACCCCACCTTTCTCTGCTGTCCTCCAGACCCCGAGCCACCCATGTGCCCCCTCAGAGAGGACCCCAGCCTCATGCTCGAGGAGACTGAGCTGCCTGCTGCAAGTCCCTCGCCCTTCCTCCTCCCCCTCAACCTTTCTGAGCTTCCCAGGAAGCCGGCTCCTCCACAGCGAGGCTCCGAGGCTATGCCTTGCGCCCCGGCTTTGATCTCATCCCTTCTTGGCGCCCCCAGGCTCGGGCCCTGCTGATGATCCAGCCCTCTTGCTCTCAGTCTGTGTCCACTGGCACTTTCCCTCCCTCCCCTTGTTGGGAAGGCGACTAATATTTAATGAGTTCCTCTTCCGTGCCAGCAGCCAGCGAGGTGATTGTGTATGCTGTTTCATTGGATTCCGACGAAGGCCCCAAGGTAATGGGATTAGTCAGGACTTTCCGTTGCCAGGGAAAGAACCCAACTCAGATGAGCTCGGAGGCCATGGATTGGCTTGTGTCATTGGGAAGTTCAAGGGTGAATTTCAGGCAGGGCCACATGCACGTTCTTGCATAATGTCCGACAATTTCTCTCCAGTTCTTGGTTCTGGTTTCTTCTGCGTTGGTTCACGCTCAGGCAAAGGTGGCCACCAGCAGCTCTTGATGTGTATCCTACCTTTGCAGCCGTTCCCCAGGGAAGCGCCCTTCAGCAGAAGCCCGGGGCTGACTGTCGTCGGCTTGGCCCGGGTCACATGGCTCTTCCTGAACCAAGCACCGTGGCCAGGCCCGGGGCTCCCTGTACACTCGTGGTGAGGCAGCCGCAGCCCATGTAAACCGCATGGACTAGGAGTGAGAGTGATGGGGTTTCCTCAAAGGAAAATCATGGTGTTGACACCAGAAGATAGGAGATGGATTATGGGCTGGCCAAAATGACAGGTGTCCCTTAGAGATAGACTTACAGCCCCCATAGTCCCATCGTACAGACGAAGACACTGAGGAGAGAGTCGCACAGCTCAGACTCAGTAGAGATGCGAGTTCAGCCCAGGCTGGGCTCACTCCATAGTCTGCTTTGATTCCCAGGCCTGCCAAGGGCCCGTAGGAAACGAGCTTGGTCAGGGAGTAGAGGGAGCGGAGGGAATGAAGGGAAGGAGAAGGTGGTCTTCGTGAATAACCAGGGAAGAAAGCCACTGGCCAGGAGACCTCGGTGGCCGGGCAGAGGTGTTGGGAACCAGGGTCCGTAAGGGAGACATCTGTGCTGGAGAGACCTGGCCTCACTGCTCTCGTCTCCAAAGCCTCGTCCCATCTGTCTCCACGCTCGGCAAGCGCCGTCGTATGTGAGCAACACAGCTGGGCTCCGGGCGTCGCTGTGACCACACACGAGCCCTGGTGTTTCACAGAATGACCTCGGAGGGAGGGCACGAGTCCTGTGAGTGAGTGAGTGAGTGAATGAATGAATGAATTAGTGAGTGAATGAATGAATGAGTGAATGAGTGCATCCCTGCTGGGCTGAGCTGGACAGATGCCACCCAGCCAGATATTCCTGTTCTGTGTCCGCCTGGAACCTTGCAGCGGAGAGGGCCCTTTGAGCAAGGCCAGGAGAGGTAAGGGCGTTTGCCTGGAGCCAGCATTTTCCTGCTGGTCTAGGGTGGGGCTGTTTTCTAGAAAATTTGGGTCCCCCCCCCCCCCCCCCCACACACACACACGTTCTCTCTAGAGCACTTTATATCGGGGCCTCCAGACTGTGCTGTGGGAAGGTTCTGGTCAGGGCTCTGGCGCTGGGAGTTAGGGAGACCGGGGGACACCGGAAAGGAAAGAATTGAGACCCCATATGTCACCACCTCGTGGTCCTGCTACTGGTTCTCCCCGGAGGCGGAGATGGTGACAGAACTGGCATCAGCCCCTCAGGAAAGGCAGGGGCTGAGTGTGAGGGCAGCAGCCCTGGAAATGCCCTGTCAGAGCCGTGCCTCCCGCCACGCCCCTCGGCCCCGCCAGCTCCTCTGCGCTTCCCAGCCGAGCCCCTGGAGGCCGCCAAGGAATGGGCGGTGCATTCCTAGGTACAGAACATCTTGCACTTGGAACCTATGGCAACCTCAGAAGCGAATGCGTCCTCACCTGGGGAAATGTCCTGGAGTGGGATCATCCGATGCCTGTCATTGTCACCCCCAATTCTGCCTTTCCGCGAAGGGTCCCAGTTGTGGCCAGTTGACTCCGTGCTGGACCAACCCCAGCTTCTTTCCAAGTTAGGGCTGGTCCAGGAAGTATCAGTGACGTCATGTGGTGCAAACAGCGTCGCGCCCCGTGCGCATGTGTGTGGGCTTGGCGTGTGTTGGCGTGGCGACGTGTACTGTTGTGCGTTCAGGCAACCCAACGGGTGAGTAAGCGAGTGGCTATATTTATCTCCGCCTCCCAGGCCCAGGAGCTCCCGCTGCGTGCCAGTGATGGGAAAAACAAGCGTACGGAGATGCCTCACATTATTGTGACAAGTAATTAGGGGATGTGAGATGTTCAGAAATTACTTTATTAGACAAATGCTGCTTATAAACCCCACGCAACAAACATGCTCGTGGAGCTGCTCCTGGTCCCGGGATTCTGATGCGAAGGAGTCCCAGCTCCCCTCGCCAGCGGGCTCCCGGCCCCTCCGCGGGGTGGGGTGTCTTTGCACGAGGTGAAGGTAGTGTCACGTGTGCAGGGGAGGGTCTGGATTTGAGTCTCTGCTCTGCCCCCTCTACCCCAATGAGCTGAGGCAGTCAGCTCACCCTCTTAGCGGGCGGTTTATCTGTCTGTAGGTGGGAGTTTGCTCTCTGCTTTGGGAAATGTCTCCAGCAGATACTTCCACTGCCGATAGGCGAGGAGGTGTTTCCGGTGGGAACGGAACATTGAGTGTGTACTATTGCTCGGGACTGGAACAGGCCAGGCCCAAGGGACAGAGCTGAATAAAATTCCTCCTCATTTTCACGTTCCCTAATGTATTCTTCTTCTTTTGATTCTTTACAAACCCTTTAAAATGTAACAACTGCCCTAGCCAGTTTGGCTCAGTGGATAGAGCGCCAGCCTGTGGACTGAGGGATCACAGGTTCGATTCCAGTCAAGGGCACATGCCCAGGTTGTGGGCTCGATTCCCAGTAGGGGACATGCAGGAGGCGGCCGATCCATGATTCTCTCTCATCATTGATGTTTCTCTCTCTCTTTCCCTCACCCTTCTGCTCTGAAATCAATAAAAATGTATATTTTTTAAAAATGTAACAACCATTCTCAGCTGGGTGTCCCTAGAAAAGCCGGTGGCCGGCTGCATTTGGGCCATAGTTCGCAGATCCCGGCACAGAGGAAGGGGTACCAGGGAAGGCTTCGCTGGACAGTTTTCACTGGGACCGAGTGCTGGGGGGAGGGCAGGCGGGGCCGTCTAGGCTGAGGAGGTGCAGCCCAGGTGACAGCAGGATGGTGGGAGGTGGGAGGTGTGAGGTGTGGAGGGACTGGCTTGTGGGGGCAGGTGGGAAGTGAGGCGAGAGGGTTCGGTGGATGGGAAGCCCTTATGAGCCATGAAAGGGAGTCGGGCACGTCCTGAGGGCCGGGGCTCCAGTGGAGGTTTCATTCTGCTGTGCTCGCTGAACTGAAGGCTTTCCCTTTCTCCCCGGTCCCCTTCCCCTTAGGGGTCTCTGAGGGGCGTTCCATGGCTGACCTCGGGCACAGGGAGCCAGGTCTTTCCACTGGAGTGTCATATCCTGGTTACAGTCTCCCATCTTCTCCTGGTCTCGGACAATGGAGATCTCTGCCTGGTGAAAGGCAGGGGAGAGGCGGGCCCCGCACCTTTCTCAGGGCTGCGGGTTCCTGGCTGCGCTCTCTCATCCCCAGCCCAGTCCCGCGGTCCAGGGAGGGGCAGTGGAAATTGAGGACTCGAGCTCTCAGGCCCACTTTGGGGCTCCGGGGAGCTGGCTGGCCCTCCTTGCCTGCTCACCTCTGCTCCACATTCCTTCCGTCTAATGGTTTGCCACCTTGGCAGGAAGGGCGCTGCTGGGAGCTGGGGAGGCCCCTCTTCCAAGTCCTCGCTCCTGGCAGGAGGGCCCTGCGTTTGCTAATAGGTGTTAAATGGGAGCATCAAACTTTAATCAGCTCCTTAATGGAGCCGGGGGCCTGGGGGAGCGCTGGGCCCTGCATTATGCTGCTGCCGAAGCCAAGCTGGACGCTGCCGGTGGGAAGGGGGGCTGGCGGCTGCCGTCCCAGCCAGAGCTTCTGGGAGGAGGGGTGCTGGCCAGTCACCAGCCCCTGTCACCCAGGGTGGCACAGCTCAGGCGGAAGTGTCACCCTGACTGCTCCTGGTGACCCACCCTCGGTGGCTTCCTCTTGGCGGGAAGCAAGACTGGAGCAGGTGTGGAAGGAGAGGACATTGGCATTAGAAGACCTGGCTCACTTCATGCCTGGGGCTCCAAAGGCATGACCATGGGCCGGCCCGTGGCGTGGTAGCTCAGGTCACAGCGGCCCTCGTGAGCCAGGCCTCCCTGGGCCCCTTTTGCAACCGGATGTTGCCGCTCCTCCCATTAAGGGACGGACTGCGCCTCTCCATCCCTTTTATACTGTGGGCCTGTTTGACCAACAGAACATGATGGCAGCGTCGCTCGGGAGTCTGGAGTCTGTGCCTCAGGGACCTTGTAGCTCTTGCTTTTCACTCTCTTGGAATGCTGCCCTGAGACCAGCGTGAACGGAAGCCGGTGTAGCCTGGTGGTGGGCGAGCACCCCTGTGAGGGACCAGGGTGCCCCCTCATGGCCAGCGCCAACCGCCAGACGGGCGAGCGAGGTGACCTTCCAGTGCAGGGGACCTGTCAGCTGGCTGCGGCCTACGAGTGGCCGCAGGTACGACCCACAGAAGGACCCCCTGGTTCCAAACCCGGACCGTGAGGGGTAACAGTCATCATTGTTCCAAGGCGCTGCGTGTTCGGTGCTCTGTGACTTATTCAGAGAAACGGGGAATACGTGGCTTCTCTGAGCCCTGGGCTGTCAGGTGGAGCACAGGACCGACGGGGATAAAGTGAGAGGTGAAGTGCATTGATGTGAAGCAAATAGTTATGAGAAACTGGAGTATCCGGGTGATTGCCCTGCCTGGCGAGGGGCCCTCCCTCCAATGCCTATTTGCCCACCAGACTGTCTGCTTCGTGGCCGTCATGACCGCTAAGCGTCGTTGGCTGCTTAATCAGTGCCAGGCTCCTTCTCAGCTCCTTCACAAATACTATCTCTCTCCACCTGGTGATGCCCCCACTGCTCCCCTTTTACAGATGAGGAGTCAGAGGCCCAGGCGTGTTGACTAGAGCCCATGTCTGGTAAGTTCCAGAGCCACACTATTAGCCAGTCTCTGTGCCAGATCCCCGGCCTGCTGCACACAGTAGGCACCCCTGAAATATCTGTCGCCTTGAATCAGAGCAGAGCACACAGTAGGCACCCCTGAAATATCTGTCGCCTTGAATCAGAGCAGAGCACACAGTAGGCACCCCTGAAATATCTGTCGCCTTGAATCAGAGCTGATTGCTATTTCCAAGAAGGCCCAAGATCATCAATCCTTTGGAACCCGACTCTCTTTAAACACCACGTTCAGAATCTCAGGAACGAGGGAGGGAACGAAACAGGAGGGTGGATAGGTCCGCAAGGGGGGTTTTGCCCTTCCAGTTTTGCAGCCGCTGTGGTTTGCTGCCCCCTGACCCTCCCCTGCCCCACGGCCCTTCCTCCAGTCTTGCCCTCGTGGGGAAGGGAGAGGAAGGAGTGCCCACAGGAGCGGGCGGAGCAATGGTCAGCGCTCTGCATGCTGCCGGAGCCAGCGAGGTGGAGGCCCGCCGAGCCCAGCTCTGCGCAGTTTCTGTCAGAGTCCCCTTCCCGTCTGTGAATTCAAATCCTGAATTACAAGCCGCCCGATGACAAGCTGACACTCTCGCTCCAAACATTCTCCTATAATTAGTAGGACCTAATGCAGTACAGGGAAGGGCTCCGTGTTACACACACACTGCCGTCCCGCCTTTCAAAACGCTAATGGATCATGCTTCTGCATAGGAAAGTGAGAGAGGCAGGGTAATTAAAACCGGCACTCGGCTCCGGGCTCCCTGACAGGTGATCCGGAGCCACTCACGAGCCTGAGAGCAGCTCACACCACATCCCACTCTGCAGAGTTCAGTGCGAAACAACGTTGGAGAAAGTCTGTTTTCCTCCTGCCAGTTTCCAGGCGGGAAGGCAGCGGGGGAGGCTCCCGACTCTGGTTGCTGCTATGCCTCCTCCGCGCTGCCACTAGCAGGGACTCTGTCCTCTCTTCCTTGCGAGGTCTTCCTTCCGTGATGGGGACACCGAGGCACGAGGACGTGACCGCGGTTCTGCCACGAGCCAGGCTTGAGCTCCTGTCTGTCTCAGAGCTTCGCCATTAGGTTTGGATTCGCGTTCTTTTGCTGGACGCGGGCGGCAGTGTGGTGTGTGTGCAGCCTGTGGGGCTGGGATGAAGAAAGCTGGGTGCTAGCCTTGGCTTTGCCATCAGTTAACTTCCCCAGCCTTTGTTTCATTGGTTGGGTGGGGACAAAATGAGATCAGATAAGGAAGGTGAGAAGTCTTAATAGAACAGCATTCCAGTGAGGGAGACCTGTGGGCGGTGCGGGTGGGAGTGTTCGAGTGGAGACAAGTTGGATCCAGCCGTGGAAATCTCCGTGGCCCTGAGGTCTAGGAGGCCCCCGATCCTGGCCCATTCCTCTTGACCCACCTCATCTTCTGGAAGCCGAGGGAGATGGGAGTGTGTGATGCCCATAGGAAAGCTCGTTGAGAATGGTGGGGGCAGCTGTCTGCCTGGCTGGCCCCTGAATCTGACCTCACGTGGCGTGGACACCGTGCCGAATCAGTCCCACCCTCTCAGGGAGGGTTGGTCTGTGGCGAGCTTCCACGGGACAGCTAAAGGGTGTCCGGTGAGTGCTGTGGGGCCAGGAAACGGAGCTTCCCCATCTGGCTTCTCCTTATTCCCACGAACGCCATAGCTTCATCCCAATAACCGTCCTCGCGCTGCCTCGCTCCCTGCAGGGAGGCCAGCACGAATGCGCTGGTGCAGGGAGAAGTCCTCCCGTGCTGCCTCCTCACGCTGGCATCAGTCGTTTCCTGTGGCTGCTGTAACAGACGACCACAGCCTGGGGGCTGGAAGCACACATCATCGTCTTACAGCTCAGAGGCCAGAGGCCAGAGGCCAGAGATAGGTCTCCCGCGTCAAAGCCAAGGTGATGGCAAGGTCGCATCCCTTCTGGAGGTTCCACGGAACCCTTTGGTCTGGCCCTGCCACGGCATTAGGGGGAGTTAATTAAACGTTGGACCCGGTATGTCAGGCTCATGTTCAAGGTGATCATTTTGTACGGCCCACGAATGATGTTATCAATATCCAGATGGCCCTTGGCAGAACCAAGGTTCCCACCCAATCTAGAGTCTGCTGATGTCTCCGAGGAGGGCTGTGGCGATCACCGTGGGAGCCTGTGAAGTCTGGGTTTTCCAAATGATGACAATGAGGGTGGCAGTGACAAGAGTGAGATCTGCTCTCTTTGTGAGTCATGGTGCTTGGCAGGCCCTGTGCTGGGCTCCTTGTCTCCCGGGCCTCAGTTTCATCATCTGCAGAATGAAGAGAACAGCATCCATCCATCAGGGAGGCTGTGACACCTCAATGATTGAAGTGGATGAGGCGTCCAGGGCGGGCCTGGCACTGGTGGATGCTGGGTTTACACCAGCTCCAGCCTGGCCTGCCCGTGCTCCTTTGGGGAGCCGGGGTACCCCGAGGCAGGAGCTCACAGCCATCTCGCCGCTCTGGCTCGTTGGGATTGCTGGGGACGCCTGAGTGAACCCAGCGGCACCTACAGAGAACATTTCTCCGTGACCACAGGTCTGACAGGCTGCCCAGGAGACCATTATGCAGGCTCGGGCCAGGGCGAGGCTGCTGTGTGGTGCACCCAAGCCCTCCATTAGGTCTCGGACCAGCAGCTCAAGCCAAGAGCGGTGATTCTGGGCTATTTTTACCTCCCTCCAAGCGATGGAGCTGGATCTGTTCCTCTCCTAAGGGGAACATCTAGGCTGCACACAGCCCTCTCTCTGAGGCCCAGCCTACTTCCTGTCACTGAGTTCCTTTGGTCATCATTCCCAGCCTTCCCAGCCCTCCGGGGCTTCTCTAAGCTACCTGATCGTCAGGAGTGAGGCCAAGGGAGGTGTGATTCCCTGTGGGCTGGACCTCGGGCCTCTCCTGCTCAAGACGTCATTTGGTTCTTCTGGGATGCCCGGGCTGTCTCCGCTTACAGCCCTACATAGAAAAGTCGCAAGGGCTGGTGACCTCAGCGGTCTTCTCTGTTCTGCCACTAGTAGGGAAACTGAGGCAGAGTACGATGACATGAGCTTCAACTGTGATGGCATGTCCCAAGCCTCCCGAAAGTTTCAACTCAGTGAAGAGAGTCAGGGCCTGACTGTTCAATACGTTCTTTCCTGGCAGAAGCCGGGATTCTAGGGACTGGCGACAAGGACCCAACAGGCAGAGCTCAAGGTTCAAAATACTTTTGCATCATTGACCTTAGGGTCAGAGAGCACATCCCAAACCAACTCCAATTGGCCACTCTCTTGCTGTTCTGGAAGGCAAGTCAGTTCATTCATCGCAGCCCTGGTTTCCTTATCTGTGGCATACGTGTATCAGTCAGCGTAAGTCCATTCTGCAGTAACAAATAGCACCCAGATCTCAGTTGCTTAGCAGAGCAAAGATTTATTTCTATTCACTTTCATGTCCATCTTGGGTCGATAGCTAGAGAGGATTTTAGAGGTGATCTGGCCCGACTCCCTTATTTATAGAGGAGGCAACCCAGTTGGTTGCCGTGGCTCAGCTTGAGCTGTCTTGCTCCTTCCCTTTTTCTATTATATTCTAACCATCATGATTGTTTTTTTGGTTTTATTGGTGTCCCTTCCCTACCCCCTTCCTACCACATCTCATCCTCACTTGGTCACACCAGCTCCTAGAAGCCCCCGAGGATCATCTCTCCTCCCCCAGGTGAGCTGCGGTGCCTACTGAAGGCCGTCATAGGTCCTGTAGCTTTCAGATTGTAGCAGATGCCAGGGTGTTACAGTAGCCAGTTCACAATGGATCACAATGGACCTCCCTCTCTACCCGTCACCTCCAGGGCAGAAATTATGTTTGTGTTGCTTGCTACTTTGTACTTGGGACTGGCGCTTGGCTGATGTTTAGAAAATGTTCATAGAGGCGAGGGAGGAAGGATGAGAGGGAGGAAGGGCGGGAAGGAGGAAGGAGCCCCTGTGTGGCTTCCAGACTTCTGTGCAGCCTGGGCCGTCCTCTTGCAGGGGGAGGGGCACCTTCGAGGGGCTGCCCCTGTTGGGTGTCCCTGGTGTCAGCGGGCAGGAAAACCTCTCCCGGTCTCCCCACCAGGCCCCGGAAGTGGGACCTGAGCCAGGGCGAGAGAGGGAAAGATTGAGGGGGAGAGTCAGAGGGTGTGCGGCTCCGAGACAGGGAATGTCACTTGAGAATGTCACTTACAGCCCCTGAAAGAATTAGCTGTAAAAACCACCGCCCGCTCTGCTGGGTGACGCAAGTCAGAGAAACGCGAGCGGTTAGTCACTGGTTCTGAGTGGGAGGTGGGGAGGGCGCAGGGAGGCAGAGGGGAGGCGGTGAAGGGCTGGGGGCAGTGGCAGCCTCCCTCACAAGCTCTGCCTCACCCGCCTCCCAGCCCTGTGCTGGCCAGAGTGAGCCACTCCTCTCTCTCTCCCTCCAGGTGGCACCTGCCCCCTTTGCCAACCAGACTCAGTTCCAGGATGGGGGCGAGGAGCCCAGTGTCCCTAAGGGCGGGAGGAGGCTGGGAGGCCAGGGGTCATGGGAGTTTACAGGGCGGGCAGTCTTTGGCTCCCCGCATTCCTGCCCACTTTGGTCCAGAGGGAAATGTTTACCTTGTTCAGGACTTTCAGGGGGAATTCCCTCCCCGCCCCACCCGCCAAACACGTGTTCAGTGTCCACCGTGTGCAGCCCTGCCCTCATGGAGCTCACAGCTTAAGTCAGTGGTTCTCAACCTTCCTAATGCTGCGAACCTTTAATACAGTTCCTCATGTTGTGACCCCCAACCATAAAATTATCTTCGTTGCTACTTCATAACTGTAATTTTGCTACTGTCATGAATCGTCATGTAAATATCTGATATGCAGGATGTATTTCCATTGTTACAAATTGAACATAATGAAAGCATAGTGATTCATCACAAAAACAATATGTAATTATATATGTATTTTCCGATGGTCTTAGGCGACCCACAGGTTGAGAACCGCTGGTTTAAGTCAAGAAGAGGGACAAGCAGGAGGCAGATAGGATGCTGAGTGATGGGAGAAGGTGGTGGTTTCCCATTCTGTCCACCCCAGAGGGAGAACCCCAGCAAGATGGCCACTTTTAACCAAGGACTCTGTGGCAAGAGCGGAAGGACCTTGTCCTCTATCTATCGCCCTCTGTCGGCAGGAGGCCGAGTTGATGTGATTTTGTTTTGTAGCTTTGTTTGCATCTACTTAAGTTTGTAATTTGGATATTCATAATTAGAGAATTTTTAAAAAAATCTGTCGTTTGTTGGATTCAATTATACTTAAGTTAAATCCAGAGTATAATCTCTCCTAATAGCTTTCCATAGCGTGTGAGTTCCAGCGTTCTCAGTCACTTCTTCCTGTTGGATCCCCAGTGTCTGGGGAATGGAGGCTTTTACTGAGCATTGTTCCAGTTCAGCTTGCCCCAGCCCGTGCTGTGCGGGGTGCTCATGGGTGTTCCCGCCTGTTACATTGCTGTGATAGAATACACGTGGGAACCCTGGCCTACCTCCCTCTTGGGTATTCACGATCGGTGTTACCATTGTTTATTTACTTACTTATTTTTATTGATTTCAGAGAGGAAGGGAGAGGGTGAGAGTGAGAAACATCAGTGAGGAGAGAGAATCATGGATCGGCTGCTTCCTGCACGCCCCCTACTGGGGATGGAGCCCACAACCTGGGCATGTGCCCTGACCAGGAATCGAAACGTGACCTCCTGGTTCGTAGGTTGATGCTCAGCCACTGAGCCACACCGTCCGGGCAACATCTCCAACTTTGTAAGCACCTTCTTTAAGGTTTGATCTCTGACTTCAGGTGAACGGATGCAGCGATGCATCCAGAGGAGTGACCCTCGTGTGTGTGGAATTCCATGGAGAATCCTGTTGATGACCTCCTGTCCTTGGGCTGTCCCATTGTCATAGTTATCCCAGACGTGGATTCCCAGGGTGTGACCCAGTTACTTCTCTAGAGGCGTTTGTGCTGCTGTTACGATCATCAGCATTAGCATCATTGCCCTCCTTCTATTTGTAAAGATGCATCAAGACTCTTAGTGGCCATTGTTCCCACCCCAATCCCAGCTGGCATAGCACAGCCAGACTCTATGGGCTCATGAAGCTCACAAGTCTAGAGGTGGCCCAGCCAGTGTGGCTCAGTGGTTGAGCGTCGACCTATGAACCAGGAGGTCATGGTTCAATTCCGGGTCAGGGCACATGCCTGGGTTTTGGGCTCTGTTCCCAATGGGATGTGCAGGAGACAGCCGGTCCATGATTCGCTCTCATCATTGATGTTTCTATCTCTCACTCCCTCTCCCTTCCTCTCTGAAATCAATAAATATTTTTAAAAAAATGTTCGATGGAGAAGAAATGCCTGGATCTTTGGGAATCTCCCCGGCTCTCTCAGAGTGGGCGAAGCTGGGCACAGTCATAGTCCAACTTCTTAAGAAGCTGGGCCCGAGTAAATCATGGCACAAGATTAGGAAATAAGATGGCTTGAGAGAAGGGGAAGATCGTCAAAATATAACTCTTTAAAATATTTTTTCCCCACGTTACACAAGCAGTCCAAACTAATTGCGGGTAAATATAGAAAATAGATACGAGCCAAAAGCAGGAAAGGCTTTTTGAAACTTCAGGGCTCAGAAATAACCACTCACAGTTTTCTGTTTATCCTTTCAGTCCCTTTGCTCTGCTTATAGATACATTTCGGATACATTTACTCACCCTGCAAAACAGGATCGTCTGTGTAGACTGTCTTGTAATCTGCTTTTTAACCTAACCATGTTTCACAAACATTTCCCATGTAATTAGCTGTTCCCCTACCTTCTTATTTCAATGGTTGCATGGCAACCCATTCGATGATTCTATCGTGATTTATTGAATCAACCCCAGTTTAGAATTTACATGGTTTCCACTCCTTAAATATTACAAATAGTGTTTGAGGAACATTCTTGGAGTCTTCTCCCTCGCCACGTTCCTGAATGAATGCTTACAAGTGGCAGTCGGGGTGACCTGTTCCTGAATGAATGCTTACAAGTGGCAGTCGGGGTGACCTGTGACTTGCCAAATGGCTCAACAGGAAGATGTGCCACTTCCCGTTGCCACCAGCAGGGGGTGAGCGTGTGGGTTTCCTGGGAGCCCCTCCAGCCAGGGTTAGAACGATTCGGGGTTTAGCAGCTCCTCAGCGGGAAGCACCTTCTCACACAGCAAGGTTCCAGAAAGGGGTCGTCTCCCCCGGGCCGAGCTCAGTGGCCGGGCGAGTAACCGAGCCGGTGTTGCCTTTCCTCCCAGGGGAGGTCATTCTGGGCACTGCGCACAGGTGTCCTCCCGGCAGGCGTCCGTGCTCAGCAGGGCCTGAGCTCAGGGGAGGGGGCGAGCTTCTGCAGGAATAAGACCACGTGGGAGGGCGTGGTGACACCTCCGAGATGCTGGCAGGCATTCGGCCCACGGCCAGGTGAGGAGGATGCAGGTTCCTTTCTTTCTTAGAAAACCTCTTTTCTTTTTTTGGTAAGAAAGTTTAATTTTTCATCAAAAAAGTAATGCCCTGGCCGGTGTAGCTCAGTGGTTATAGCACTGGCCCACACACCAAAGGGCCGAGGGTTCAGTTCTGGTCAAGGCACCGTACCTGGGCTGTAGGTTCGTTTCCGCCCCAGTCCGGGCATGTGCGGAGGCAACCAGTCGATGTGTCTCTCTCACATCTATGTTTCTTTCTCCATCCCCTTCCCTCCCTTCTACTCTCTCTGAAGAGCAATGGAAAAAATATCCTTGAAAAGGATTAACAAAAAAAAAGAAAAGTCATGTATATTCTCTAAAGAAAATGTGGAAAACAGGATATAAAGTGAAGGAGAAATCACCCGTGGGCACAAGACCCAAGGACCAATGTTGGAACATGTCTTTTCAATCTTCTGTGTGTGAATGTGTTTGCGTGTGCAATTATTTGTGTTTTTTAAAAAATATAGTTGTAGTCACACGCCCTGCATCATTTTTCTGTCCTGCTTCGTTCACTTTAACATCATATGCATCTTCTGTTATTACATAGTCTTGATAACACTTTTTGATTATGTTATTTTCAGTCATGTGAATGGGCCACCATTCACTGTTCAATATTAACATTAGGCTCTTATTTTTATTTTGCAGATGAGGAAACTGAGGCCCACAGGAGATACAAGACATACTCAGTATCACCAGACAGGTAAGAAGGACAACCATTCATTGATTATTCATTGATTCATTCAACAAACGTTTATTGAGCACCTGCTATTGTATCGTATGCTCTGAGGCTTTTGGGAGGTAAAAACGGTATCCCTGCTCATGTGACATTTATAAATCGATGGACAGAACAGCCTCATTGGAGCTGTGCCCGGGTGGGGTGGGGGCAGGAGAAAGCAGCAAGCGAATGATGTTCTGGAAATTCGAAAAGGAGTTTTATGAAGAAAAAGGGTGATTGCTAGTGTCAGAGGGTTAAGGCCAAGGTTCGGGTGAGGTCAGTGCCCATGGAGCTGAAGCTCAACAGGTTGAGCACCAAGGACATAAAAAAGACCCAGGGCTTCCAGCTCATGGGTCAGGGTCTCCCCTGCGCCCCATTCGGAGTCTCAGGAGAGACCGTCCATCCATCTCAAGGAGCCCCCTTCGTTTACGGGGGGAGGGGGGGACCGCTTGGTGTGTGAGGGCAGGAATTGCAAATAGTCCCTGGGCCGAGGCTGTGTGATTGGTCACTCAGTTCCCCACCCCTGCGTGTCTTCTGGCCCTTTGCCCCGAGGCCTTGAGTTCCTCCCATGAAAGGGCGTGAGGTCCCTGCCTCTTGACGTCGCCCTCAGCACAGGCCGTGCATGGGCTGGGAGGGTGGGAGGGGCGTTGAGCGCCTGTGCAGTTCGTCTTGCCCTTTGGGGCTTCTGCATGGACTAGAGAAAGGCCCGGCTGCTGGCGCGCTGCTCCCAGGAGCAGGGGGTGAGAGACGTCACCCAGCCAGCCTCCGCCTCAGGAGTGACAGGACGTGCCTGTCCCTGTGCCCGGAGACTGGAGGCTCTTGGGGACAGTCAGTGAGGCCTGCAGTCCTTCAGTGCAACCCTCTGGGGTCACAGTAGCTTACTCCTGCTCTGCCCTCCTTGGTCCCCACTCGCTGTCCTTCCTCCTGACCCCGGGATGGCCTCGGCCCCTGTCAGAGCCGGGGACCTGGCCGGGCCGCAGGGCTGAGGCGGCTCTGGCCGCTCCCCGTCGCGCATCCACTCGTTTTGGAGCCAAGCGCACGCTGCAGCATCGGACTCACGCCTGCTCTTTCCAGGCCCAGTCCGCGCCCTCCCTTCCAGCCGGGATCAAGTAAACGAGTCTTTCAGGACATTTTACTAAGCTGCTACTATACGCCGGTTCGTTAAAAGCAAACTCTGCTTTTTGAAGACACAGTAGTTGTTTCTTCCATGTGGTGTGTCGTTGGTGAGCCGCCGACGGCAAACACATGGCCGTACCATAGCGAACGTATCCCTGCCTAACCCTTGGTGTCGGTTTAAAATATTTCCTATACCTTTACTCGCAAAAGTAACAAGCTCAAATGTCAGGTTACATTTAAATTGTAAATCCGCTGACAGAGCCTGGTTTCTGCATCTCCCAGGCAACCGTCGGGGGTAACGGAGGCTCAGCCGTGGATGTGGCTCCGTCTCGTGTTAGGTGCTCAGCCCCGGGCCTGGCACAGGGTCAGCCCCTGATTCATCAGCATTGTCCCGGCACACCCGGATGCCCGGGCCTTGCTTTCCTCTGCCCGGTGATGCGGGCGGGCCCTTTCCAGCGCGAGTCTTCCTGCCGCATCGTCCCCCCTTGCACCGCCTGTGACTGCAGCTGCGCGAGGGGCCTGGGGCTGCGCATGTGCCATCTTGCCCCCGGAGGCCGGGGTTGTGGTCAGTGGGGAGCGGTCCTCTGCGCTCCCTCCACTCCCGCCCTCTCGTGGCCTGCATCACTCCCTGCTCCCCGGTGATGGAGACTCCTCCCAAACCCTCCTCTCCTCGCTCCCCCGTCCTCTCATGCATGTGGTCGGTACCCAGAGCCTCGTCATTCCCAGGCCTCCTCGCCCTCGCAGTCTCACCGGCCGTCCTCTCCTCTCCTGTGGCTGCCACAGTCAAGGTCAGGTCGGCAGAAACTCCTGCCAGGAACCCCCGCCCTGGGCCCCTTCCTCCAGCGCTGCCTGCGCTTCCTGAGTCATGATGAGAAGAAATGATCTCGGTCCCGTCTCCTGACCTCAGAGCCCCTCGAGGGCTCCCCGGGGCCTCACTGAACCACCCCCAGTTGCCTAAGGCTCGTGGAGACCTGACCTGAAGCTGGTTTTTCAGCCCCTTTCCCTTGCCTGCGCCTCAGGGACCCACAGCGCACCGGACAGTTCCTTGAGAGCGCCCGAACTCCCCACCCTCCGGGCCTGGCCCACTCTCCCTTCTCGGTGGGGAATGTCTGATCCCAGCCCCTCAAGGCCACTTCTTTTCGGATTTCAGCAGCCAGATGGGTTTTGCTTTGCTCTGAGCCACACCATCACTCCCCTGGACCAGGAGTCTGCTGCCCGAACCATTCCTTGCTGTGGGGCTGTCCCTCACAACGCAGAACGTTGGGCAACACCCCTGGCTTTCCCCCCTGGATGCCAGTAGCACCTCCCCGCCGGCTGTGATATAAACGTCTCCAGGCAGTGCTCAGGGTAGAGCAAGTGGCCTGGGTTCTAGAGCAATATTTACGCAACAGGTCCCCTGCCACCCTCAGCTGTGACTTGCCAGGGATGATGCTCCCTCATCATGCCAGGCCCTTTCAAGCCTCTGAGCTTTGGTTTGTGCTGTTCCCTCTCCCAGGAATGCCCTTCCCCTCATTCCTTCATCAGATTCCCTCCTCAGCCTCCAGAACCTGGCTGCAGCTGCCTCCTCTTCCCCAGGCAGAATGATGGCTCTGCTTCCCAAGGTCGCCCAGCACTTTGCACAAACCTCTCCACAGCCCTCACTGGACCACGCACTGTGTTATCGGAAAACAGTGTCAGTATTGTCCCCCACGTGGAATGGGAGTTATCACGTGACAGGGCCCCAGCCTGCCCAGGGCTCCCCAGGGGCCAGGCCCTGCACAGGTCGGGATCACCAGGCGCAGGCCGTGCACTGGCATGGGGATGGGTGTCCAGGAAGTTCAAGTCCCAAGTTAGGCATTTTCTAATCGTGTGATTTTGGGTGATTTATGACTCTTCTCTGGAGGTTTAATTTCCCTCTCGGTAAAACCGCCTTAAGAACAGCATCTACCTCACAGGGTTGTTTCAAGGATTTAGGAAATTAATACTCGTAAAATGCTTACCTGGTACCTGGCATATAGTAAGTGCTCAGTAAATCTTAGTGATTAATGAAGAATGAATGAATGCGGGTTGAACTGGGCAGTGGGGAGGTGTGGAGTCCATGGGCTGGTCCACCCCCAGCGGCCCGTCACTGGGTGCTGCCCCTGGGAACTGAGCCTCCCTCTCCCTCCCGCATCCCGCCCCTTCCAACTGTCTCACCCTGTGCCCTCCAGCCGGGCAGCTGGGGCAGTGCGCACAGACTGCCTGGGGAGAGGCTGTGGCCTCACTTCACGGGGAGGTAGCCAGGCTGGGCGGAACAAGGACAGACATTAAAAACCTATTTTCTCACTGGGCATAAGTAATTGGCAAAAAAGCTCTAAATCCATAGCTGTCAGGTGAAGTCATTTCCGAGAGGAAAGGATGGAGGGAGAGAGCTGAGGGGATCTGGGGTGGGAGCCAGAGGGAGGGAAATGCAGAACCAGGCGGGCGCTGGAGAGTCCGGAGCAGACACCCCCCTCCTCCCTCTCCCAGGCCAGACGGGTCCTCCTTCATCAACTCTCCCTCGCTTTCCCCCTTTTCTGGAAAGAGAGATTTCTAAGGTGGTAGAAGCAACGAAAGCCAGCCCTGGAATTATTTAATGAGCCAGAATGAATTGCATTTGAAATCATTTAAATGGGATCTGGGAGCATTTAACTGCAGCTTGGGATCTTAACTAGAGTGGGGAAGGATCTTTGTGCTAATTGCTGGCAGTGATATTCCTACAGAGGGAGAGACAGCAGCGAGCAATTAGCAGGCGAGGGGTAATTGCAGAGTCGGGGCTGTTCGGTGGGGAGAGCTGGGGAGAGCGGGCACCTGGGCTGGGCTGTCTGGGAGCCCATGTTCCCCAGCAGGGGGCAGGCGAGGCCCGGGGCCTGGGTGGGGAGGGGAAGCGGGAGAGGCCTGGGACCAGGGTGGGGCTTCCAGCTGTGGAGGCAGGGGCATGGGGTCCCCAGAGGGAGACCAAGTGAAGCCTCCCGCCTCCCCGTGGTTCCCGGTGAGGAAGGCAGTGAGCTTTGCCCAGTGAACAGCCACTTCGGTTCTTTCTGTTCCTTCTCCACCCAGTTTACCTAGAGGCCTCTGCACCCTCAGCCACCCATTTTGTCTTGTTGTATAACAGTGACGGCGAACCTTTTGAGCTCGGCGTGTCAGCATTTTGAAAAACCCTAACTTAACTCTGGTGCTGTGTCACATATAGAATTTTTTTGATATTAGCAACCACAAATAAAACAAAGATTTATATTTTTGATATTTATTTTATATATTTAAATGCCATTTAACAAAGAAAAATCAACCAAAAAAATGAGTTTGCGTGTCAGAGGTTCGCCATCAGTGTAGTATAAGATCCTGCTCGTTAGCTTGGGGATTGACAAGTAACCCTGGGAAGGTGTTCATAGCCCCATTCTACAGATGAGGAAACCAAGGCTTCCCACCCTGACTTAGTTGAGGACGCGTAGTTGACGAGTGTCAGAGGGTGAGCTAAGACCCAGGGGTGTGTCCTGAACATTGCTCACCTGGTAGTCATGGTTACGGTGGGTGCACAGACCAATGTGAAAGCCATCTACAGGCTCCTCCTCTGGAACCGGTAATGGTTCTGAAAGGTTTCAAATGCTAACGTCCACATGAAAGATTGAAAGATACAGTGAGGCCAGAGGAGAGAGGGGTCCCCTGTGAATGGGTGGCCAGCAAAGGTGTCACCTTGGAGGACGGGAGGGATTGGGACCTGTGGCGATCTGGAGGAGACAGGCTGCTGCCAGAGGGCGTTATCTGAGCAAAGACAGGACGTGGGAAAGCTGGGTCAGCGTGGAGACCTCAGGCATTTCTGTGTCTGCGGGAGGGGGCGGGGGGGGAGAGCTAGGGCGACAGTTGGGGTCAGTCGCGGGGAGTTTTGCACGCTGGGTTGTCATTTAGACCTCATCTGCCAGCAGTGGGGAGCTATGGGTGGCTTTTGAGCTGGGGAGCAGCTGCAGTAGGTTAACCTGGCAGTGGGGAGGGGGAGAGGCTGGGGTGGAAAGGGCATGCCTGTTAGAGAGAGAGAGAGAGAGAGAGAGATTGTCACTAGGGTAGTGTGTAGAAGAGGCAGCAAGAGTCTGATCGGTTCAGTGGCATGGAGGGATGGGGAGAAAGGGACACCCTGTCCCCGTCCCCCGCTCTGTCCTCAGCCCCACGCGGGCCGCCGTGGCTGTGCTCTGAGGTTCTTGCGGTAGGTCAGCCTCAGCTTGGGTTAGAGACACAGACTGTGGACGGCATGTCTGTACAGTGTGGGGCATGTGGCTGGCGTGGCCAGGAGGTCATCTGGCCAACTGGACTAGCCCTTGCTTTTTTAAAAAATTAATTTATTTTTATTGATTTCAGAGAGAAAGAGAGAGGGAGAAAGAGATAGAAACATCCATGATCAGAGAGAATCGCTGATTGGCTGCTTCATTATGCCCCCTACTGGGGGTCAGGCCCGCAACCCAGGCATGTGCCCTTGACCGGAATCGAACCTGGGACCCTCCAGTCTGCAGGCTGACGCTCCATCCACTGAGCCCCACCGGGGCAGTCCTTGCTTTTACAGACAAGCAAAGCCACCCACCACTGTGGTCAAGCCCCTGTTTGCAGCCCCACAATCTCTCTTCCCCTCCGAGGCCCGCGCTTCATCTTCCTGACAGTTCAGAAAGCGGCACTAGCGCTCCCGCCACCAGAGCAGGAGGGTTTCTGAGCCTACGCTGCGTCCTGGGTGGGGCTCCCACACATCCCGGAGCCGGGCAGACAGACAGAGCTTGTGGGGCAGACAGAGCTTGTGCTGAGATTCCAGTGTGGGAACGGGGCGGGGCTTCCTGACCTGTAGGTCCCGTCCTGACCCCTGCGTCCTATGTCCCCCCACTGTGCGCACACGCCTTCCGTGCTGCCCTCTGTGCCGCCTCCTCCCGGAGACTTCCTGCCCTCCACAGCCACCGGTGCCCCCGCAGGACCCGCTTCCCGGGAGAGCTGCTACAGCGAGATCTGTGCTGCTGGAGGGCAGGGCCTCGTCTGGGACATTGTCCCGGGAAGACCACAGGAGGCGCGAGTGAGAGCACTGTGTTATCGATCCTGTAATAGCGCCAATGATGGCGAACACTTCCGCTGCACTGACCTTGCGGGGAGAACCTCTAGTTCTCAGGTGAACCTCCAGGGAGGGAGCCTCACTCTCATTTCCAAGTGAGGAGAGGGGAGCTCAGGGAGGCCGTGCACCTGACCACTGTCCTTCAGTTAGGAGGGGACCTCTCAGGGGTTACTCCTGCCGGCCGTTCCGGAAGCTCTCTCTTCTCCCCACCCCTTCCTCCTCCTCCTCCTCCTCCTCCTCTTCTTTCTCCTCCTCCTCCTCCTCCTCCTCCTTTTCCTTCTTCTTCTTCTTCTCCTCCTCCTCCTCCTCCTCCTCCTCCTTCTTCTTCTCCTCCTCCTCCTCCTCCTTCTCCTCCTCCTCCTCCTCCTTCTCCTTCTCCTCCTCCTTCTTCTTCTCTTTCTCCTCCTTCTCCTTCTCCTCCTCCTCCTCTTCCTCTTCCTCCCTCCTCCTCCTCCTCCTCCTCCTTCTCCCTTTACTCCTCCTTCTCCCTCAATTCCTCCTTCTTCTCTTCCTCCTCCTCCTCCTCCTCATCCTGATTCTTCCTCTTTTTCTTTGGTGTGGAATTGAATGATCATGGTCACGCTTCCAAATGCCCCCTCATGGCTGGAGAGCATAAGAAAAGCAAACCAGACTGAGGATGCTGAGCGTGGGGGATGGTCCGCCCGAAGGTCCACCTCTGCGGGCAACCCAGGAGGGGAGGTTTGCTTGTTGTCCTAAATTCTCCGCTCACGCAACTGTCCACAGCTCCCGGCCACCAGGCCCAAGGCCCGGCTGAGGGGAGGCTGCTGCTCTGGGTCTTCCAGCCTATAGGTGGCGCTGTTGCTCTGGGTCTTCCAGCCCATAGGTGGAGCTGTTGGACTCTGGGAAGTCCCCCATCGCAGGTGGACGGAGGGAGCAATGTGGGCCAGCCCCAGCTCAGCTCTCTCTAAAAAAAAAAAAAAAAAAAAGGCACAGAGCTGCTTCTAAGAATGGACCCTGGAAACAACCAGATGACTCCCGCGCTGGGCCGGGTGAAATCAATTATAACGCACCCACAGCATGGAGTGCCGTGTAGCCATTACAATTATGACATGGATTTATGTGGATTGCTATAGAAAGATAGCGCGCCATCTATTTTGCTGAGGGAAAGCATGCCTCAGGACATTTGAGTATATATAGCATTTTCCCCAAGATATAAAACTGGGGAAGGGTGACAGAGATGGATAGGAAGCAGGATGTTCACCCAAACCGGGAACACTGTCGATCTCTTTCGGCGGTGAGGTTTCAGATCATCTGTGCTTTATTCTTTTCTGCTGTAACCTCATCTGTAATGTGTGAGTTTTTAAAGTACCAAGCATACAAGCATACATTATCTCCGCAGTTGGAAAAGATAAGGTTATTGTTCACGTGAAAATGGATACGCCAAACCGGACTGAAGGGGTCCCTGACTCCTCCCAGACACAGTCGCTTTCCGAGTGTGTGTCCTCCGTGTGTGGTGACGAGGTGTTCCCTTGTAGAGGAGTGGAGACACTTGTCACCAGCATTAGAGACAGAAAACGCTGAGGAGGCCTTTTCTGGGCCACTTCCGGGACCTATTTTGGAGTCTGGGGCTGTGGACTCTCCGTCCCTGGGCCCTGGGCGCCCCCTGCTTCCCCTGAAGCCTCCGCCCGCCCTCCACTCTGCCTTCACCTCCTCCGGGGTCCCGGCAGCTTCCATCTCCACAAATTCTATGCGGCAGCAGCGAGTCGCTGAACTTTCTAATTGAGATCAGAGATAAATATAGTGGGGAAGGAAGGAGGGAGGGGGAGGAGGCCTCGTTTTAATTTGCAGCGTTTCCCATTAATAACCACTTCTAATTAAAACGGCTTCGTCTCCCAGCCGAAGTCCAAGAGCAGAGCCTCCGCAGGTCTGTCTGGCAGGAACCTCAGTGCCTGCGAGTTCGGAGTGCGGATTCCTGTCCCAGCTGAGCCCTCCGTGCCAGAGCCGTAATTAAGCCGGAAAAGGGGGGAAGAGGCAGGGGGCAGGGGGTGTTGTCTAAGACGATATGAGTCTCCCCTTCCTGCAGTCCTTGAAGGAGGCCACGCACCCTCCTTGGACAGCGGTGCCTGCTGGGCGATTCCTCTTAGAGAAGGCGCCCGGCCCGGTGCGAGCAGGCAATGCTGAGTGGGTGTGGCAGGGGCCAGGGCCGGGCACAGGAGGGCAAGAGCAGTGAGCTCTGAGAGCACTCGCCTCCCTTCAAGGCGCACTTGCCGCATCTTCTCCCTTTCCCTTCTTCCCAGATTTCCTCCACAGGCCCCGCCTTCTGTGGTCAGTGCTCCCAGGGTGTGTGTGTGTGTGTGTGTGTGTGTGTGTGTGTGTGTGCGTGCGCGTGTGTGCGCGTGTGTGAGTGTGTGCGTGTGTGTGCGCGCGTGTGTGTGAGTGTGCGTGCGTGTGTGTGCGTGCGTGTGTGTGCGTGCGTGTGTGTGTGTGCATGTGTGTGAGTGTGTGCGTGTGTGTGTGCGTGTGTGAGTGTGTGTGTGCGTGTTGCCGCCAGAGGAGAAGCCATGGCCGTTAATAGTCTAAGATAGTAGGACGTGCCACTTGGTATTGATCTAAATACAAGCCCGAGTTTATTTTTTCTCCAGAAACATCTTGATGTCTTTGCAACTCGCCAAACTGAAGTCGGCACTCAATAAAGAGCTGTGAGCGTGAAGGGCTGAATGCACAACAGGGCGCTCCTGGCTGTGTGAGGAGCAGAGTCTGGGGGGTGAGCGTGACCCTGGACACATTAGGTCTGAGGAGCCTATCACAGGCCCGAGGGCGGCAGAGACCCAGGTTCCACCTCCCGTCCCCGCTACAGGCGGCCCCTCCTTCCACGCTCAGCCAGACATCTTGGTGGCATCCTCCCTCTACCTTTCCCTTCACTCGCCACATCTTTGTCCACGAGGCGTTCCCGTGGGCTCCTCCTTCAGAACAGACCCAGGCACGTCTCCCGTGTCTATTGGCAGGACCTGCCCCGAGCCACCGCCCGTTTGTCTCAATAGCTTCCCGACCGCTCTGCCGCTCCCGCTCTTGTCCCCTAAAGCCCGTCCCAAACCCGCAGGTGCAGCATCAGATGATGTCCGTGCTTTGCTCTGATCCCTTCGGTGGCTCCTCGTCCCCCTCAAGGTGAAACCCAAGAGCCTTACCAAAGCCTCCAGCCCTGCAGGGGCCCTCGCTGCCCCTCCCATCTCAGTCCGCTCGGCCTGTGTGGCGTGTGAACCGAAATTCACTTCTCACATCTGCAGCTGGAAGTCCAGGGTCACGGCGCCGGCAGTTGGGCCTGGTGGCAGCCCACTTCCCCGTCCTTAGACTGCCTTCCTCTCACTGTGTCCCCCACGGTGGGAGGGACAAGGAGCTCTCTGGGCGCTATCAGAGGGCACTAACCCCTCAGGAGCGCTCTAGGCCCATGGCCTAGTCACCCCCAAAGGTCCCACCTCCTGATACCACCGCATTGGGGGGTAGGTTTCAACATACGAATGTTGGGCACACAAACATTCAGTTTATTGCACTTAGTTCACCTCCTCCTCCTCCCCCCGTGGCCTCGCTCCAGACAACTGGTCTCTGCCATTTCCGGACGCTGCCAGCCACGCTCCTGCCCCGGTCTTTGCACCTGCTCTTCCTCTGCTCGCAGGGCTCTTCCTCCAGGTGCCCACGTGGCTCGGTCGTGGTTCCTGGCACATAGAGGTTGCTCACTGAACGTTTTCCGAATGTGTGAATGAATGAATGAATGAATGAGTGCAGTAGTGATCCGGGGGACTGCTCCCAGGACCTCCAGCACCACAGATGGACCAGAGGCAGGGATCCTGAATCATCAGCACAGCCCAGCTCTCAGAGCTGGGAAATGACGAGTGTTTTCCCTCCTGGAAAAACAGAAGTCAGCTCGGCCCGGGGCTCCTGAGTCACTGAGGCGGAGTGAACCCCAGGCGGGGACAAGCGGCCGAGCTCGGGTTTGGGACCCGGCCAGGGAGGCCGAGCCGGCAGGCCTGCCATCCAAGAACGCCAACCCTCGAGGCCCACTCTGTGCAGCCCGGTCCCCGCAGCTGTGCGGATGCTGATGGGCTGCCCAGCGCAGCCTCTCCCCTCCACGCGCCCCCGCCCCCCTCCCGCCCCCGTGCTGCTGGGAGCCATCCACCACTTAATGGACCTCTTGAAGGGGGGCGAGCGGCAGCCATCAGCGCAGCTCCCCACCCCACAGTCCTCCTGAAGCCGTGATTTCAATTAAAGGGCCATTACCATGAAACCCTACCCAGCCCCAGCTCCCATCGGCCAGCGGGAGGCCTTTCTTCTCCTTGTCCCGGGCCCTGCTCTGTGGTTACCGAGCGGCCCTCTCTCGGGGGCCCACCACCTTCGCTAAAACACAGCAGCTGCTGCTAATAAACAAACATATTGATCATACAGATATGGGATGTCAGGGACTTAATTCATGAATGAAGTGAGCTTTAAGAGTGCCCAGTGGGAGCTGCCTGCATTTAAAGGGCCAGCAGCTGCCTGAGTGCTGCTGAAGTGGGTACCCAGGCGGGCCCCTCTCGGACCCCCTGTGGTGCTGTAGGGCCCTGCTGGCCTGAAACGGGGCCTTCCACTCCGTGGGTGCCACCGCGCCGGACTGCTCTCGTGGCTGACAGCACAGGGCGGGGCCGTGTGGAGGAGGAGAAGGAAGACAGGGCTTGGGGCCAAGGTGAGGATGATGGTGAGGATGGCCTCAGTCCTGGTTATTATAATGCAGTGAGGTTAGGGAAGGGGAAGAGCGATGTCCAGGGGGCTGTGGGAGCTGAGAGGCGCTTTGCCAGGGGGTGGAGGAGGTGCCAGGGAAGCTTCCAGAAGCCACTGGCTCTCAAGTCCAGATGTGACCATTGCAGAGCAGGGGGTGGCAGGGGAGACGTGGTGGACACAGCGGGCAGGACAGCCTGCAGAGCAAGGGGATGAAGCACAGCAGGGTGGGACGCACCCGTGGTTCTGCTGGGGCCCGTGTGGTTCTGCTGCAGAATGCGGGGTTGGGGTGGGTGGCGTGGGCCGTGAGGGTAGGCGAGGCTGGAGATGGGCAGGAGTTCAGACAGGTCGTACCTGCCATGCCACAAACAATCCTGGAGCGAGAAAGCTCGGACCAGTTCTAGACAGAGGAACCATGAGACCGTGAATGTGAATTAGAAAGATGGCAGAGCCACGCTGTGGAGAAGGAGCTGGAGGCAGGGCGATCGTTAGGGGCTAGAGGGGTGCAGGCCTGGACGCAGGCACGAGGCTGGGGAGAGAGGAAAAGCCTTCAGGACACACTGTCAAGTGCTAACCCGTTGGCTATGCATGTCACTCATTTTGAACTTGTGATCACTCTTTTAAAGGCCTAAGCTTAAGTTTACTTGTGTTCAGAAATCTGTCTTTAGCGAGAGTGTAATCCCTAAGTCTGTCTGGTGCAGTGAAAGCTGTTTTTAGAGGAAAATTTATAGCCTTAAGTGTCTTCATTGTTAATGAAGAAAGACCCCCCTCCTCACAAAAAAGGGGTGGTGTTAGGTAATATTCTTAAGAAATTAGAAAAATGGAATAAACACAAAGAAAGCGGGGAAAGAATATTAATAGAGATAAAAGCAGAGATTCATGGAATAAAAGCTAAAATATGTTAGAAAGTATAAATAAAACCCAAAGCTTGTTCTTTGAAGAGAGTAGTAGTGAAATAGATAAATCTGTTTTGAGAGCTGACTAAGGGGAGGGCAAGATATTAATGAGCGAGAAAACAGAGATGGTATAAATGAGTTGCCTCAGCGAGATTGTCGGGAGGAAATTATAAATACGGCACTTGAGGTTCGAGAGCTTCTAGCACTCTTCCTGCACCGATAATGGCGATGGCAACCCCAGTCCTGGGTTCACCCACCCTTCCCAAGCCTGAGGACACCAGCAATAGTTCATTAATGCCACTCTCCTTACTGTCGTCCTATATAGTAAAAGCCTAATATGTAAATTGACTGAACTGCAGAATAACGGGGGGGGGGGGGGCGAGGAGAACAACAGGGTGCTATGATGTGCACTGACCACCAGGGAGCAGACACCCAACACAGGACCTGCCCCCAGCCTGCAGGCCCCAGGCTGGCCAAGGTGGGTGCCAGCGGGGGGCCCCCCCTGTTTGCCCTGATCGCCGGTCAGGCCTAGGGACCCTACCCGTGCACGAATTTTGTGCACTGGGCCTCTAGTCAGAAAATAACAGTGACTCCCAGTTGTCTACCTTTTTTCCCCCTATACACCAGGCACCATGTTTCCTTCTTTGCATGAATTTTCTTTTAACCCTTCCAGCAATTGCACCAGTGAATCGGGCCCCTGTGTGACACAGGTGAGAAAATAAAATTTAGCGTGATGGGGTCATTGACCCCACGCTCCCATCTCCCAGGAGCTGGGGGCAGCGTTTGTCATGGAGGCGGCCGGACTCCTGGGCTGGGCCCTCTCGCTGTGGAACTCCTCCCTCTCCCCTGCAGGACAGCGCCCCCTGGGGAGCGTACTTGAAGCTTTTAGGGGGTAGGAACAGCACTTGGGTGCGCTGGGCCCTGGGCTCCAGTAATGTCTTTGGCACTTCCTGGCCCAAGATCCCATCCAGGAACACGCACTGCGTTCGGGGGCCATGTCTCAGTCCTGTCCAGTCTGGGGCATGCTCCGTGCTTCCCTGACTCCCCTGTGCAGTTTGAAAGTTCGACGAGTACAGGCCTTTCTCCTGGAGGGCGACCCTCAACCTGCAGGAGTGGGAGGCAGCCTGATGCAAGGCCCATGTTTCTGTGTCAGGTTTCCTGAGGTTCAGTTTGCACACAGTAACATTCATGCTTTGTAGTGTATGGTTCTGTGGGTTTTGGCAAATGCAACGCACTGTGTAACCAGCACCACAAGAAATAAATAGAACATTTCCATGCAGGGCCGGCTCCCGGGGCATGTGGCCTGTAGTTGCGTAAGTCCCAGCGCTCAGAAGGGCCGGTGCCTGGTCTAATGCTTTCCTTTCACCATCTTGGAAGTCTTAATAATCTCTGAACAATGGGTCATGCGTTTTCATTGTTCACGGGCCCTGCCAGTGATGTAGTTGGTCCTGTTTCCCATCTCCCCAAAGAGTTTCCTCCTGCCCCTTTCCAAGGTCCTTGGCAACCATTGCCCTGTTTTCTGTTCCCGTGGCCTTGCCTTCTCCAGATGTCCTCTAACAGAAGCACACAGCCTCTGCGTCGGCTGCCTCTGCTTTTCATGGTGCACCTGAAGCATCCCTGCTTGTTCATTCAGTCACCAGTTGAAGGACGGTTGGCCTGTTCCCAATATTAGGCAGTTGTGATGACAGTCATCGTGAATGCTCACAGGCAGGATTCCGTGTGGCCATATTGTTTTCTCTGGAGCAGACAGGGATCATTCCGAGTGGGACTGCTGGGTCCCGTGGTACGTGTCTGTGTAACTTGATAAGAAGCTGCCAGACTGTTTTCCAAAGTGGCTGGGCCGGGGGCATTCGCACTAGCAAGTGTGTGAGGGTTCCAGTTGCTCCGCGGCCTCGCCAGCACCGGCGGTTGGCGTGATTTTCTATCTCAGCCATGTTAATAGGTGCAGTCATTTCCTTGGACGCTCCCCTCATGACGGATGCTATGGAGCATCTTTTCACGGGCCCGTTGGCCGTCTGGACATCTTCCTAGTTAACGCATCTGTTTGCAGCTTGTGCCCACTTAAAAGTCGGGTGTGTTTTTTTATTTTCTACCTTGGAGACGTCTTAAGTGTATTTTCTGGCTACAAGTACTTTACCAGATATGCGTTTCATAGAGATTTGTCTTGAAGTGCTTTCGAGACGCTCAAGTGTGCAGAGCTGATGCACAGAGGACTGGTCTAGGCTGCTGGAATGGACTGTGTGTGAATTGAAGTTGAGCGCACGGGCATGGGCGCGGTGGCTGAGGGAGGAAGAAGGGACAGAGCTTAACGCGGAGCCTTTAGGAATCACACACTCCCATACCAGACCAATGGGATGGGCTGGAACCTGAGGCCGCCAAAGAGTCGCCAGGAGTTGAAGAGAAACTCAGGAAAGTCTGAGGCTCAGGACGACAAGAGAAAGGAGTGTTTCCAGAAGGAATGGCCCTGGCTGGTGGGTGAGTGGTTAGAGAACCGGCCTGCGCCCTGAAGGATCGTGGGTTTGATTCCTGGCCCTGGTCAGAGTGCGTGCGGGAGGCAGCCCGATACGTCTCTCTCACATCGATGTTCCTCTCCCTTCCTCTGTCCCTCCGTCCCTCCCTCCCTTCCACTCTCTCCCTGAAAAGCAATGGGAAAATACCCTCAGGTGAGGATAACAAATAAAACCAAGAAGGAGGGGATGGTCGAGAGTGACAGACTCAGTTGAGAGATCAAGGAAGAGGAGGACTCAGAGACATCCTCACCAGACTGAGCGCCGTGCAGGTCACCCATGACCTGGTTTGTGTGGCGTGACGGGCCCTGCGGTGATTAGAATATGGAAATACTTGTGTTGATTGGTAAATAGCTACCACCTGGCCCCCTGGTGATGGCATCGCCCCCGCCCCGGGCTCTCTCCTTGGTTCGCTGGTTGACCTCCCCATGGTCCAGGCAACAGGGAGCCTCCCGTCAGCTGGGGTCTCTAGGACCCTGCCAGGGCCCCATGGCTTGTTGATTGGTTGCCAGGCCATATTGGCAGCTAAATGCCTGCAGTGGCCCTGTCGGGTAGAAGCCCCGTTGAAGTGGATGGTTAGAAAGCGGGTAATGGCAATAAGGGATCCCTTAAGGAGCCTTACTTCTGACGGGGAGGAGAGAGAGGCAGGAACGGGAGGAGGATGCGGGGCCCCGGGGGTGGTTGCTTCTCTTGTTCTTTTTCCGAGGAGAGGGCCTTGAGGGAGTTTAAGATGAGAGGACCTGACCTGGAGCGATGGCTTGGTCAGAGTCTGCGTGGCCGTTGTGGTCACATGGTTTTCCACGGCAAGTAATAAACCAGAGCCCAGCGGCCTGGCATCCCAAGAGCGGGGCTGATGTCAGTTGTCTCCAAACGACAGATTGACTAGAAGAAGGAAAACGCAGGCTTCATTTTCAGTGGGGCATTTCGATACAGAGCTACTGCTTCAGCCCAACAGGGAGGCCACGGTCTCTCTCTCTCTCTCTCTCCCTCTCTCTCTCTCTCTTGTTAATCCACACCTGAGGAAATTTCCCCCTTGGTTTTTCAGAGAGTGGAAGGGAGTGGAAAAGACACAGAGAGAAACATTGATGTGAGAGAGACACATCCATTGGTTGCCTCCCGCATGCACCCCGACCAGGGCCAGGGATGGAGCCTGCAACCCAGGTACATGCCCTTGACCGGAATGGAACCCAGGACCCTTCAGTCTGCAGGCTGACGCTCTATCCACTGAGGCAGACCTGCCAGGGCCACATTCCCTATTTTGAGGGACTTTCTCTAGGCATCCATGTAGCTCTTTGCTCACCGGCTCCCAGTTCCCATGCTCCCTTCCCTCTGATGGAACAGCCGCAGGGAAGGAGCTGGGCCGGACGGTGCCGGGCCTCTTCGGCTCTGCTGACGTGGAGGTCCTTGTCCTTTGTGGTGTGTGTCCGCTCCGAGCCAAGGACACCCGCCACCGCCACGCACATCACCTGAAACGGCCGCCGCACGGGGCGCCAGCAGGGGCGGCCGCGCTGTCTTGTGGTGTTTCACCTGCAAGGTTCCCAGGTCAGGATAAGGGAGATGATGCCTCCTCCTCATCATCGGCCTTTCTGAGAATGCTCTGTACAGGAGCCGGAGGTTTTTACTTTAAAATCAATTGTGCTTATTGTGCTCTTTGGAAAAACAAACGAGAAGCTGGGAAGAAGCCAGTGGGACCCAGGGCCTGTTCACACAGCTCGGAGTGGCTGTGGGAACTCGGTCCTGCCCAGCCGCGGCTGCTGCTGTCCTGGAAGACGGGGTGAGCGGCCAGAAACCCCAAGTGGTTGCTATGGGAGAAGAGGGCTTCTCACGCTACAAAAATGTCCCAGACGCATGTGGGCAAAGCAGCTGTCTTCCATTACCCCGGGCGCCCGGAACCTCTGTCCTGTCTCGGGGAAATGGGGCCCTCACCCCAGGGAAGGGCTGTGAAGTCAGAAAGATCAGGCATCACATCCAAGTTCAGCCGCTCATTAGCTGTGTGTCTCCTCTGCGGAGTGGAGGGACAGCTCCTACTACGAGGAGGTCAGAGGATCACGCCGGCCTCGGGCACCATGAACCAGGGTAGCCACTGGCTTGTAGAGGGTCCGTGGCTGGGGAGGCTCCGGGGAGTGTGAGGAGGTGTGGGCTGCTGGGGCCGAGGGCTGGTGGCCCGAGAGAATCACGTCACGCTCAGGGATGCAGGAGGGGCTGTACTCAGCTCAGACCCCAAGTGGTCCAGCAGCTGCTTGGGCAGCGATGGCGTTCTGCTGGCAGCGCTCGAGCAACTGGAACCCCGCAACGCAGGGCTCCGAGGTGTCCGCACCCGCTTCTCTGTTGAGCCACACGCACTCACACACACGCAGCTGCCATCTGCTCTCGGCCCCATCCCAGCACGCAGAGCCTCACACTGCCTCTCCAACCCACCCAACTTCTTGAAGGAGACAAGAAGGGAAGTCGTTCCAGCCTCACGGGGGACCACGAAGGTGCTCGTCTTAGAAGCTGTCCTGGGGCCTGTTCATAGCCACACGATTGTACGTAAAACAGCACCCACCTACCGCCTGGCTCAGAGCGGCCTCCCACAGGCCGGTCAGCTCTCCCGGCCACGCCTCAGCTGCTGCTTCTGGCTCCCGCTGACTTTGACACGAGCAGGGAGGGTCTTACAGAAGGGGCCACCCCCAGGCAGCTGCAGTTACCTGCCTTCCGCTCCTCTGGGCCCTCTCTCTGAGGCCTATGCCCCAAGGGGGCGGAAGGTGGAGGGTGGAGTGAGGGAGAGGGAAGCAAAAAATAGCTGCTTCTTGGTCACTGGAGCTGATTCATGAGGTTTGATCGATTGGGTTCAGGGTCACTTTCATCCCCTGCCTGGTAGGAGAGGTGAGGCTGAGGGCAGACTCGGGGTTGGGGGGTGAGAACCTCTAAGACCTGGGGCAGGTCGAAGGTTCCCCAGTGGCTCTAAGTGTTCTGGTGACCACGCCCTTCTAACTCTGTGCACCGTCACCGTGTCCTACGTGGATGGCGTCCCCTGGAACCGTGCCGCGTGGCGACCCTACTGCTCGAGCTCCAGCTGCACGGGCTGCGCGCTGTGGGTCTGCCAGTCCCTCCTGCCATGAGGTTCCGCTCGGCGCCCGGAATGGGCTCTCATCGCTCACATCCAGACCTGCTCTCTAATACGTGTGTCATCCCAGAGCTCTCAGCTCATCCAAGAAGGACTCTCACATGGCTCAGTACCCAGATGAATGATCGTCTTACCGGCTGGGCAGACGCAGCTGGTTGCCTGGGCAACAGACCTCTCAGCCCCCGAATCCTCCTTTGATGGTAGAGCCAGGCTTCCACTCTAAGGGTTACCGTCATGTGCCCATTGTCCAAGCTCCTTTGCATCAAGAGTATGGACAACGGGACCGAAGAGGAAAGGTGCAGGGAGGCTGCTGAGAAATGGTTTCTTTGCTGGTGGGAAGAAACACATGAGGATAACCAACAGTTCATCCATTCATCGATAAAAGCCTCCCCGCTTTATGTTGTGACTATGGTTGTGTGAGGACGCAGTGCCCGGAGCCACAGCGGTCATCTTGGGACCACGTAGATACAAGCCAGAAGGAAGGTGATGGTCATGGGAGAGGAGAAGGGAAGAAAGAGGCTTGTTTGTTTGTGACTTTGTTTAACCCCTGGATAGACCTTTGAACGTTCGTGCTTCTGTGATCTGTGAGATTAGGTAGTGAAACGCCCTTCTCGATGAGTCTTTATTGGGTGTTCTGTTAGATGCAGCCAGAAGCATTATCCATCGACCACCAGCAGCGTGTGCAGCTGTGTGTGTGGTGGGGGAAGGAGCCCTGGGCTAGGAGTCTGGGTGTTCGTTCCAGCTCTTTCACCACCTTCTTGGGGTGAGTCAGGGGCTGGTGGAAAATAGCTTAGCTTAGAGCAGCGGTTCTCAACCTCTGGGTCGCGACCCCTTTGGCGGTCGAACGACCCTTTCACAGGGGTCACCTAAGCCCATCCTGCATATCAGATATTTACATGACGATTCATCACAGTAGCAACATTACAGTTATGAAGTAGCAACGAAAATAATTTTATTGGGTCACAACATGAGGAACTGTATTTAAGGGGCCAGAAGGTTGAGAACCGCTGGCTTAGAGGGTCAGGCTGGACCCCAGTTCTTGATGAAAACTGGAGTGGGTGCAAGAACCAGGCTCCAGGGCACCCGGTCATTGCCATGTGCTGGGCAGAGAGGGGCCGGCACTGTTTCACTCTTGAAACTGTCCAGGTAGCGACTCTGACCCCCCGCACCTGGGAGACGGCACTCACGACTCGGACACCTCCAGAGTCCTTCTGGTCTGAGCGGAGGCCTGAGTCAGCGGGGCGGCCGCCCTTCTTGGCCGGAGGACTGGCCAGAATGAGCCCGCAGTTGGCAGCGCTCAGAACCACACAGGACACGCGCGGGTTTGAAACGGCTCGGGAGGCTGTGTCCCAGGCCTTGGCTCCGTTCTGACCTTGGCTTTTTGAATTTTTCATGCTGTCCCTGCCTTCCCCCGAGCTCGCTGTGAAAAGGTTGTCTGTGTCCTACTTGGTCTTTGAGGAAACCCCTTTGTCTAGGGAAGGACCCCTCGCGGCAAAGGCAGGACCCAGAACATCCCATCTGCCAAGTGCGAGTGTCTTTTAGAATCAAAGACCATCAGAACCAAGGATGCTGAGGCCCAAAGAGGGCCAGACCCTTTTTTTTCTTTTTTGTATTTTATTCTATTTTTTAAATGTATCTTTATTGTTGAAATTATTACAGATGTCCCCCTTTTTTCCCATTGGTCCCCTCCACCCCGCACCCGCCCCTCCCAGGCCTTCACCACACTATTGTCTGTGCCCAGGGACTATGCACATGTGCAGATAAATTCCCTGGTTAATCTTCCTCCCGCCCCCTCTTCAGGCCCTTTTCTCATATTAGCAGCTGGTGAGTGGGACCAGTTCAGGGTCCCCTGTCTGACATGATCCATTGATGGGTGCCCCGACAGCTGAAATAAAGACCAGGAATGTGCTCATGAGAGTCGGGGCCACAGGCTGACAGATTTATCTCAATGTCTCACCCCTCAGACTCTTCATTACCTTCCACCACGTGGGCTCAGGTCACCGGGAGAGACAGCAACCTGGGCTTCTCGGACACAAGCATGCGCGGCCTCGGTGTCACCGGGTGCGTGTCTTTAAGGACGCATTTCCCCAGATGACAGTGGGTCTCATGGGTGTGGCGTGGACGAAGGAGCGGCCTCTGCTAGTTTCTGGGAATCGCACATCAGTCACGGGTGTTTTATCGGAGCAGTGCAGTCTGTCCGTGCACGCGGGCGCTCAGCAGACAGGGAGCCGATGGGATCGTTTCCCTGCTGACGTGGTTTACAGTCTAAAATAATTCACGAGCCGCTGTCATTCTTTGTGCTTTGTAGGTCACTCAAATGAAAATTTCAGGGCTGACGAAGCAATCCATGTTTGTCAGGGAAGAGCAGACCCCGGTGTTAAGAAGTCCTCAGGGGGATAGTTGAACTCCCGGGGACGAGAATAGCTCACCCAGCGTGCCTGGAATTCAGATGGCCTATATCTGCCCGCGTGGCTGCGCACACACCTCCGCACGGGCGTGCGTCTCATGACAGTGCAGCCGCCCACAGCCTCACACCTCCACCTGCAGGGACCCAGAACCGGGCACGGGGTGCGATGGAGGAAGGACACGGATCTCCGAGGTCAGCAAGCCTGGGCTGCAGCCCCAGCCCACCAGCACATTGTCTAGAGCGAACGTCTTTCCTCCTCTGGGTCTCAGTTTCTCCACCTGAAAAATGGGGGTAATTCTGTAACCCCTCCAGGTTTTAGTAAAGATGAAGTGAGATCATGTATGAAAAAATGCCTAGCATGTACTAGGGTCTCAATAACGCCAATTTCCTTTCTTCTTTTCTTTTCCCTCATAATCTGTCAGCCACTTGGGGGAATTTGGTTAGGCCACTGGGAGGGTCTCAGGTCATAAACGTCACAGTCCTGTGGCCACTGGGGAGGATGCAAGGAGAGGGGCCTTCCCTGCCCTTCCCCACCCCTGAGGCAGGCACATCTGCTTCTCGGCAAATAGCAGTCACATCCCTCTTTCCCTGAAGGGAACCGGACTTCTGAGACCTTTTTAAGCGCAGGGTGTCAGGGTCATAATGGTAACAGCTCCTGACTCTTGCATTTTTACCGTGTGCCAGGCTCACGTGAGTGCTATGTGCTTTCTTACCCGAGCCTTTCAACGATGCCCATGGGTGGCGTCAGGCCAAGGAAACACAGGCCCGGGGAAGCTCGGGTGCTTACCCAGAGGGCACAGGGTGTAAACCCCAAACAAAAATCTCCCTCTTTTTTAAAAAAATATTTTTATTTATTTTATTGATTTCAGAGAGGAAGGGAGAGGGAGAGAGAGAAACATCAATGATGAGAGAGAATCATTGACTGGCTTCCTCCTGCATGCCCCCTACTGGGGATGGAGCCTGCAACCTGGGCATGTGCCCTGACTGGGAATCCAACCATGACCTCCTGGTTCCTAGGTCAGTGCTCAACCACGGAGCCACACTGGCTGGGCCACAGTAAGCGTGTGGCATGCATGCAGCTTTTCATGGATGCAGCACAGAGGCGTGTGGCAGCTGTGCTCAATACTGCATGGGCATTGATCATGCGCAGTTTTACATTTCAGACTCCAGCACATCCAGATAGATACTAGATAATGCTCGCCCTCTCGGCTGCTTGTTAAAACCTATGTTTGTAAATTGGAGAGAAGAGCCACTCAGATGTGGTCCCAGATGCACTGCTGGAAGTGGGAATTCTCAGCACTCCTTCCCCCCCAGACGTCCCCCCCCTCTCCCTACCCGCCAGGCCTGCTGCACCAGGTAGGGATGTGTGTTTGAAGAGTCTCCAGGTTGTGGGGAGTGTGAGAAGAGAGGCGCGAGGAGGGACGCTGGGCATACAGCCTTGAGGAAAATGGAGCGTTTAAGCCCATCCTCTCCTGCTCGTTGGCGGGTGGGAGGTTCCTGCCTTGTGCTGAAAACCTTGCAACCCCCCAGCTTCCCCACCACCCAAGGCAGACCCGCTCTTGTGCTGAGAGCTGGTGGATGAAGAACGAGCCGTCATTTCTTCTCTGACCAAGATGCTCTCCATCCAGCGACAATGGCAGCAAGGATGGCCACGCTCTGGAAGATTTAAATACTCAATTAATCAATGGAATATTCCATTAGCGGGATAATCAGTTGCCATTGCCCTGATCTATAGTTACATCTCAGCTGGGCCTCACATATTGATTCCTGATGAAGTTCTAATTGACTGGACCATCTGATAAGGGGCCAGTGGAGTTTATT
Organism: Myotis yumanensis; assembly: GCF_028538775.1. Classification (NCBI taxonomy): domain Eukaryota; kingdom Metazoa; phylum Chordata; class Mammalia; order Chiroptera; family Vespertilionidae; genus Myotis; species Myotis yumanensis. Next base: position 7,254,005 of record NW_027223771.1, on the reverse strand, counting down.
GAAATGCCGGGTGAGCAGTCCCCGGGGTCAGGGCCTTCCTTAGGGGAAGGCAGGGGTGGAGGAGGGGCAGAGCAGCGTAATTTATGCCCCGGCTTCACTTCATCTTCTCTCCAATACGATGTTTATGGGTCCCAGGTGAGGGATGAGCGCGCATGCCTGGGGCACGGGGATGAGACAGCCGCTCTGAGCCCACCCCCAGCTCCGGGTAGCAGGTGGCCAGATGGGATTTGCCCAGGGGTCCTTCAGGCAGCAGTTCTCACACTTGTGAGCTTGTGAGAACGACCCTAAGAACTTCTTAGAGCTGTGGAGTCCGGGTCCTAGTCTCAGATATTCAGATAGAGTCTTTGGGTCTGGGCAGGGCCTGGGCCTCGGCATTTTAACAGACGTCCCGTTGACTCGGATCCTGATGGTCTCCAGACCTCCCTTCGAGATATGCTACCTCGGGAGCTGGCGGCCTAGCAGCAAACAGCACCGGGGCTCTGCCTCCCCGGGGAGATTCGGGTTTCCTGGGCTTGTGCGGGGACAGATGTGTGCGTGCGTGTCAGAGGCTCCCAACCTCTTCCTGGCCTAGAGCTCCTTTCATTGTGGCTTTTTTTTTTTTACTTGTTTTGAGTGGTTTTCCTTCCAAATAATCTACATTTACTACTAATAGATTTGTCTTTCCATTCGATCACTACAAGTTACCTATAACAAAGGATGTCATTGAAAAAGCCATAGTGTCACCTTTGTTTCATTCATTCACGGGCTTATTCTCAGACATCTTTTAAGGCTCCTTATGTGCCCGGCATTGATAATTTATTTTATTTATTTACTTATTTATTTTTTTAAATATTTTTTTTATTGATTTCAGAGAGGAAGGGAGAATAAGAGAGAAATAGAAACATCCATGATGAGAGAGAATCATTGATTGGCTGCCTCCTGCATGCCCCACACTGGGGATGGCAATCTGGGCATGTGCCCTGACCTGGAATTGAACTGCGACCTCCTGGTTCATAGGTCGACGCTCACCCACTGAGCCACACCGGCCAGACAATAATGTTTTTAAAAAGTGTAATCACACAAGTGCATGGTTTCCAATCGCAAGGAGCTCATACTGCTGTGTGGGAGACAGGCGAGGAAGGACCCCTCTCCGGGAACACAAGTAATTTAGTAGTTTTCGTTACAGGAAAATATATGATACCCATTACATTTTTTTTTTTGAAATTTGAAAATAGTTTCCAGATCTCTATATCTATCTTTGAGAATTCTCCCAGCCCAGGGAGTCCGGGGTGAAATGAAGGCCCCGACAGCCAAAGACGCCCCTGGGTGGTCCACGAACGGGCAGGGGAACTGCAGACCCCGGGTGTCTGAGGGGCTAGATTTGGGTAGAAATGACCTAAAGCTCCGGGTATTTATTAAGGAGATTGGGCTTGTTCCTGTTATGGAGGGAAGAGTCACCGCTGGGAAGAGCCATGGTCAGATTTCAGATGGATTCTTCTTTTCTCCTCACTTCTTGCCCCCATTTTCCATTTCTTCACTTTTTTTTTGCCTTCTCTCTTCCTTCTACTCTTTCTCTCCCCCGCTTTTCTTCTCTCTTAATACACTGTGTTCCTGTATATATGCAGTTTAATCCGTGTTTAGATACAAATGGTCAACCTTCTTTCTTTGAATGATACATCTGGTGTTTCGGATGACGTGGGACCGAGCGGAGAGCCTCAGAATGGGCCCGGGGCTGTTGACTGTTTTAATTCCTGTAGACACAGCCCTGCCCCAAGTGCCACAGTAGCTGCTTGGGAGATGGAACCTTCCGTGTGGTTTCACATTCTCGTCCCGTCTCCTTCATCCTGATGCCGCTTCTGGCAGAAATCGCCAACTAGGTCAGAGAATGTTCCCGGCCATGCCTTCCCTCGTTTGCCATGTATTAAGCGGCTCCTATGTGTGAAGCACCATGGAGATGTGACTGTCCTGAGGACGCCGGTGGCGGCAGAGGCCCATGGCCTCGAACAGTGGCCCCCAGTGGGTGTGGGTCGCTGGTGGGCATTCCTCATGGTTGCTTTACGGTGCATGTCTCAGTGTGCTCTCAGCTCACTGGTAACACCTGACTTCCCACAATACTTGCTAATCTCCCTTTCAAATAGAGAAGGAACAGCAGGCCTCGGGCCGGGCCCAGAGCCTGAGACAGGCTGCAGAATCAAGTTGGACTTAAATACTCTTGTCAGGTTTGCATTGCCTTCATCTTCTGTCTGTGACGCGCACGGCGGTGAACTTGGTGTGTCAGCTTGACTGGGCCACAGCGTGCCCAGGCATTTGGTCAGACGTTCTGAGTGTCTTGTCTGTGAGGCTGTTTCCGGATGAGATTGGCATTTGGATCCCTAGCCTGAGTGCAGCAGATTGCCCTTTGCACGGGGGTGGGCCCCATCCAATAGGTGAAGGCCTGACCCAATAGAACAGGAAGACCGGTCCTCCCTCTCGTAAGAGGGCGTCTGCTCCTGCCGATGGTCTTGAGCTAAGACATTGCTGTCTTCCTGCCTTCGGATCTGACCTGAAACGTCAGCTCTTCTGGGGTCTTGAGCCTGCAGGCCTTTGGGACTGCACCACCGGCACTCCCGGTCTCCAGCTGGTCACCTGCGGACCAAGGGGCTGGTCAGCTCCATAACTGTGTGAGCCAGTTCCTTACGATCAATCTCTGTATTTCTATCATCTATGTCGATATCTATACCTATATCTATCTATATCTATATCTATATCTATATCTATATCTATATCTATATCTATCTGTATCTATATCTGTACCTTTATCTATATCTATACCTATACCTATACCTATACCTATACCTACACCTTTATCTATATCTGTATCTGTATATCTATATCTACATATCTCTATCTATTTCTATCTCTGTCTCTGTCTATGTCTATGTCTATGTCTATATTCCTATATCTATATCAGCTCTATTCCCCTTGAAAACCCTGGCTAATACAGCAAGCACTACTAGTTTTCCATTTAAGAAGTTACATAAGGCATCCTTATTCAATATATTTATTTAAATACAAAAAGAATCCATTTAAGGAAAGATATTAAGTGAGTGATAATAGACATAGTACATGGATTTGGCAAATATGGTGAAACGGGCTTGGGAGATCGAGGCTGGGGAGGGCTGCACAGAGAGAGCCACAGACCTTGGCAGGAGCGGGGAGGGTCAGGAGAGAGGCTGGAGGGGCACAGATGACAAGCAGGGACTGGGCCCCGTGTCTGGTGTCTGGACAACCCAGTAGCTGAGTGGACAAACGAATGGCCGTCACAAAAAACCTCAAGCCTCTGCAGCTTACCCCGATCCAGGGCATCTCGGTCCCTCACGCTAGTTCTGTGACAGGCAGTGGGGGAGGGAGAGAGCCCTCTGCTCCGAGCCGTTGTTCAGGGGCCGGCTTCGCCCAACGTGGCTCTGGAGAGCCGTGCCGTCTGGGCTTCCTGTGGGGATGGATAGGCCCGTGTCCGGCTGTGGCCATGGCGCCCGCGAGGTGTGCTCAGTTTCTGATTCCTTTCATTTTGTGTAATTTAAATAATCGCATGTGGCTAGTGGCTGCCATGTCGACAGTGCAATGTAGAGCCTCGTCCTTATTTGCAATTATCTAGTGAGAGAGAGAGAGAGAGAGAGAGAGAGAGAGAGAGAGGCGCCAGCGAGCAAGCTGGGAGTATAGAAGTCCATCCCTTCCGCCCACATTCCACTGGTCAGAATGCAGTCATTTGCTGCACTTTGTTCCCCAGGCCCGTGCCAGGGGAGGAGGGTGTGGGGTTGGTGGGGATGCAGCTGTTCGATGCCACCACGAATGCAGCAGAGGAGAGTGATGCTACCTGGCGAGACCGTTCTGGGGCGGGCATTGGGCAGTGACGGGCACGGGGCATCGGCGAGGTCGGGCTCTGCTGGCGGCACCTAGTCCTGTGACGGAGGCTCAGGGGGGACTCTTGTCTCCGGGTAGAAGGAAGCCGAACTAAAGGAAGTAGATCACTGAGGTTACAGTTAAGTCTGAGGCCGGGAAAAGGTTAGGCCTTGGTCTCAGGTCAGGCAGAGCAGAGGGGACAGAGCAGGCCCTACGACAAGGGGAGCCATCACTGACGGAGGCACTGCCTGTCAGAAGGCTGCCGCAGCCCTGAGAGGGGGGCTGAGGGCAGGAGGGCTCGGGGGCTCGGCGGTGGGGAGAGGCATGTGAGGGGTGCTCTAGGGAGTAGGCTGGTTCCCTCACAGTGAGCCAGGAGGGGAGCCGCTACAACCAGCTGTGGGGTCCTTTGTATTCATTTCTTCAGTCACTTATTCGACAAGCAACGGAAGACCTACCACGGGGCAGGCAGAGACCAGGAGGTCGTCTTGTAGTCATGAAACATTTCGGAAAAGCAAACCTTTATGTGCCCAGCTATCGTCGTGCAGTGTATAAGGCAGACATCGTCACATCCCCAGCCTCATCCCTGGTCAGCCTCACCCCTTAGGTGAGCATCGTGGTGGGATGGGAGCCAGGATAAGCGAGGACTCAGGGATTTTGTGGACATGGCTGAGCCAAAGGGGTGCATTGCAAAGAATGTCAAGCTGGTGACGTGGAAGTGTCCTGCTCTTGCCACGTACCGTGCTGAGCGTGGGCAGTCTTGTGGAGGAGCTGACACCTGAGCTGGGCTTTGAAGGGAGGTGAGCTTTGACAGGTAGGGATGGAGGGGAGGACAGCCTGGCAGAGCATGGAGAACAAGCAAACGCAGGTAGGAGGAGCGTGGGTGTGTGCACGGGCAACGGTGGGTAGACCAGTTGGCTAGAGGATGTATGGGTGCCGCGAAGGATACAGCTGAGAGATTTGCTGGGGTTGGCTAGGAAAGGTCTTGAATGCCGGGCTAAAGGAATCACCTTTATTCCGGGGGTAATAGAGGGCCCGGAGGGGGTTGAGCAAGGCATTGGCACAACCAGCCTCTGAAAGGCGTGCAGAGCTAGGTCAGCGGGAGAGATGGATGGTGTGAGATGGGATAGAGGCTATTGCAGCTGGAGAGAGGCCGGGCCCAGTGTGCCGGCACAGACGTGAGAGGGCTGTGTGTGTGCCCGCACGCATGCGCATGCAGGGGGGTGGGGAGAGGGTTCGTCGCTAAAGACCCCAATGCAGGATTTGGCTTCGCAGCTCAACAAATCTGCGTCCGGTCTGGGCTTGCTCAGACACGCCCGGGCTCGGTGTGTGGACGGGTCAGGAGAGTGAGGGCCCGTCATGCATGGCCACCCTTTCCCATGAGGACTGCGCTGCTTGCTTAGGGGCAGAGCAGGGCCCTGTCGACTTCTGCAGCAGCGGCCTCCGTCTGAGAGCGGGGCTGCTCCTGGGAGGGAGGGCTTGTGAGTCTGTGGCTGGGGTCAAGGACGGGCAAGCATGGAAGGTGCTCCTCGGCTTGGGACCCCTGGGAGCCATGGCCCGGCCCAGGAAGGCGAGAGGCAGGCGGGGAGGGGCAGCAGCAGTGGCAGCGCCGAGCCAGGTGTGAGCACCGTGGGGAGAGGGAAGCGTGAACACACAGAATTGGGTGTTTTGCATCCGGTGCAGGACTCCTGAGCAGGAGGCTGTGCTTTTAGAAGGAGGACTTTGGTGATTACATTTGAGTCTGTGACACTAGTCTGGGTTTTTGTTTTTTTTTTTATGTTTTTATTGATTTTCAGAAAAAGAGGAGGGAGAGGGATAGAAACATTGATGAGAGAGAAACATCATTGATGAGCTGCCTCCTGTATGCCCCGTACTGGGGATCGAGCCTGCAACCTGGGCGTGTGCCCTGATCGGGAATCAAACCAGCAACCTCTTGGTTCATAGGTCGGTGCTCAACCACTCAGCCATGCCGGCCGGGCACAACCTGGTCCTTTTTACCAAGGCCGGCTGGGGACCCGGCAAGAGATTTCCTGTGCCACCAGGGACGTTCAGTGTGGAAACCCACAGCGTCGGCGGGATGGCAGCGCTCCTCCGGGACTCAGCAGGCAGCAGTTTCCTCGCTGCGTGTGCTTCTGCAGCGGCCGGGAGAGGCCCGCACGCCGCCCCAGATACGTGGCCAATTAGAGATTTCAAAGGGGATGAGTGTTCAAGGTACTTGGTTTGTGGGCTTTTTTGATTCCGTTTTTCTTTGTCTTTTTTCCCCATTGTGGTTGTAATCCCAAATGGAGCTGCAGGAAAAGGCAGTGTGTTATCAAGGCAAAGTTTATCTCCCGCTCATTACAGCGCCGGGCGACGCTGGCAGAACCGCCAGCCGCGTCTCCGCTTTCCCGCTGAGTGGGGTGTAATTGCACGGAGCCACCCGGCACCGACTCCTAGATGAGCAGAGACACCCTGGCCCCTGGGTGAGCATGCTGTCATTTCAGCTCCAGGTCAGAAACCCTCCCACCTCTAACCCCACGGGAGGGGCCCAGCCCTGGGGCAAGTTCTCAGAAACCCCAAGGGCCTCTGCCCGGCCTTCTCCAGCCTCGTACCTGTTTCTCAAGTGTCGCCAGTCAGCAGTGTGTGGGTCATCATCCTCCAGGAACATTTCAGGCGAACCCTAGCTCTGCTCTGTGTGACGAGGCTGGGCCCCCTGCGCTGGGTGACTGTGATGGGGCAGACACAGCCCGCAGGCGATGCTGGGCTTTGGGGCCCATGAGCTGTGGGACCAGGAAGGAGTTATTTTGGCGCTAGGAGCTTTGTTTCTTCCTCTGAACAAAGGGGGGGGGGGGGGTCATAACAGCGCCTAAGGCATAGATGGGGTGGGGGGAGGATTGAATAGGACAGTGCACCCGCAGGCTCCCGGGCGCCTAGCAGGCGTGCGCCACACCTTCCATACCAGTTGGCCAGACACATCGGCATTTCTGGGGACACGCCTGACACCAGGCCAGGCAATTGGGACCCAATGGGGCACACGAGGCTGTGGTTGTGGCACCCCATGTTACAGTAAAGGGGGAAACGGTGACCAGATGCACACCATGAGGAGCTTTAGGGGGGACCCAGGGCACTGCGGGAACACACTATGGGGGCTCAGTGTCTCTGAGACACTTGCAGCCCAGAAGAGAGGCTAAGGAGGCTGGGTCTTCCTGGGGCTGGAAGCAGCTGCCACCCCCCCTTTAGGGCCCGGGGTCCCGAGCACGGGGCGCTCGTCAGCAGGGGTGAGGCGGGCTGCCCTCTGAGCACCGGAAATGCCAACAGCTGGAGCAGGAGCACATGTTGGGGGCCTCAGTCTCTTGGCCCCGGATCCCCGCCCAGGGGGGTTGTAAACAGATGGTAGCAGCCCGGCCCTGCAGGTTCCAGGGAAGAGCAGGGGCCTCCCCCACAGGGGCTGCGCCTCTCCCGCTACCCTTGGGCAGGCGTTTTGTCCGTTTTGTCGTGGGCAGCTCTTTCCTTTAAGGTTCCCTCCTAGACCTACCTTCCTGAGCAGCTCCGTGTACGGATGGAGCCACAGGAGGCGCAGGGCGGGGGAAGGGCGTCCAGCCCAAAGCCTGTCACAGATGCCCACGGAGAGCTGGGGAGGATTAGAGCGAATCATTAATTGTCATTAATATGCTGGGGCTTGGCAGCCCTGGGTTTATTTTTACACCAAAGCCCAGACGTGCCTTGCACACGTCCCTGGGTTCTGGGCTCTGCGGGAGACGGGAGCACTGGTCGCACTTGTCATGTGCCAGGCCCTGCGGGCTGGGGAGCTCCCTCAGCCCGGTGCCTCGGGAAGCAGGCCTCCACGGGCCCCGCCGCCTTCCTCCCAGCTCACCGACTTGTCCCAAGGCCCTAGGGTGTGAAGGAGGCAGTTCAGAGAGAGGCGAGTGGCCGCACAGGGAAGGCCATGTTGGAAGCGTTAAACCGCCGCCAGGAAGGGCAGCGTGGAGCAAGTGCTGTCGAGCAGGACTTTACGGAGGCTAACATCGGTGTGGGCAATGGAATTCTGGGTTGCCTGTCCCTTCAGATAGTTCTGTGAGACCCAGGTTGTACTCCAGTTCATCATGGAGTCATGCTGACTGCTGTCGCCGGGACCTGACGGTGTGGTGGAGACACCCATGTTAGCCAGTGCTGTCCTGAGGGCTGGAGGCCCGCAGCAGGTCGGTGGCAGGGCCAGGAGCCACGAGAGGGGTTAGCCTTGGCGCTGGGTCGGTGCTGAGCGAGGCCACGTGCATCAGTCAGTGAAGGGCTCTGGTGGAGAGGGGTGGGACCTGGCCTCTCCCACCTTCTGCCGCCTTCCTTCATGGGCCCCTGTCCCTTCCCCTTTGTCAGCACCAGGGAGAGCGTCATCAGCTTCACATCCATTTCCTATAAGAAAGGACCATGAACTTGGTGCGTGTAACGCAGCACAGACTTCTCATCGTACAGTCCTGCAGGTCAGAAGTCCAGCTCGGCCAACTGGGCTGAAGTCAAGTTGATGGCAGGGCTGCGTCCCCTTGGGGGCTCCAGGGCTGAAGCGGTCTCCTGCCTTTTCTGGCTTCTAGAGGCCGCCCTCACTCCTTGGCTCAGGGCCCCTTCCTCCACCTGCACCCCAGCAACCTGGCATCTCTGTGCCTTCCTGCCCTAGTCATATCTCCCCCTGGCCCTCCTCTTCTGCCTCCTCTTCACCATTTAAAGGCTCTGTGATTACACTGGGCCCACTCGGGTAATCCAGGGATGTGCAAACATGGAGCAAAGGCCTCATGAGGGCACAGAGAAGGCGGCCGTCTGCACGCCAAGGAGAGAGGCCGCAGGAGAAACCAACCCTGCTGATGCCTCAGTCTTGGACGGCCAACCTTCAGAACTGTGAGAAATAAATGTCTGCCACTGCAGCTGCTCCATCTGTGGTACTTTGTTATGGTAACCCTAGCAACCAAGACTGGAACAGGGTGACATCCCGTCCCCCTCGGCTCAGCACCCTGAAGAAAAAGAAAGCTGGTCACTGGCGTGCAACTTGATGGCTCCCATGATGCTTCCCCCTTCAGGCTACATTTGTGCGTCTTCCTCACCCAAAGGTGATTCTTCGGAACAAACACCACTCTCTGTCCGCATTCCTCTGGGTTAGTTTTCTGGATTCTGGAAGGTGTACGTGACTCATTGGAGAACACCCTTGATGAAACCAAGGACTGCAGATATCTGGGCATCTCCTGGACATCGCTTACAGTGCGTAGAGCCAAGAGTCCTTTGTCAAGATCACTTAAAGCACGAAGTGAACTTGGATCTCACTTTCCTTACCTTGAGACAAAGAAGCAAGGTCAGATGGCGAAGATCCGGCCTGCCAGTCCCAGTCCATTCTGAGTGGCAGCCTGTGACCAGTGGGAGAGAAAGCTCTGGCCAGTGGGCCACGTCTGCAGAGGGTGCTGGAGGAGCCAACGTAGCACGAGTGCTGGGTACCGCCATCCCCGCCTGATGGGCTCCCAGGGCTTTCCCCGCCCAGGTCTCTACGACTGCAGACCACAGGAGCGCGCAGACCCGGGTCCGAGTGTCCCCTGATCGTGTGCCTGGAGTCCCTGGTGGGGTGGAGGGATAGGACTTTTCTCTTTTTTCAAAGCAGAGAGAAAAGGGTATGTGTGTGTGTGTGTGTGTAGTTTTCTTCCTCCAAGGAAAGCCTTTCTAATGTTCATTAGGCAGAAGTATCTATTTTACATGCACTGTAATTGTTCTCTCTGCAATGAAATATGTTGTTTTTCTTAAGTAAAGCTACAGGCAGTTTATTAGCAGAGCTAATTAACCCCCAATCAGCAACTGGCTCACCCCTCCTCACAACCTGCCTGCATCTTCGCAGGCGGCCCGGTGGTGCGACAGCACTTGTATTTATAAATCTGTACAATATGAACTATATTTATGCGCACGGCATCACTTTTGTTAGCCACCACGTCTGACCTACCTACAACAGATGGCGCGAGAACTGGACCGCAGGTCCGGAGCTGGGCCCGAGGCCCCTCATCTCCGCTGCCAGAGGCTTTTTTCATTTGAACCTTTCAGCCTGTTAGGTGGCTTTTCTTCCCAACAGATATTCCCGGGTCAAGGGTTGCCTCATGCATTGCGTGGTGCAAGCTGGGTGTCTCCTTGTGGGCGGGTATCAGCCTCTCCCTCACTTCCCTGGTCCTGCTGAGGGGTGAGTGGGGGTGTCCTGGCCAGGGGCGGTCACTTGAGGAAGGTGGACAGTCTGCTGAGGCTTGAGTGGAGGTAAAGGCTGGAGGGATTCCTCCGAGCATCCTAGCAGCCCCCTCCGACCCCCCGGACAGGTGGAAGTTGTCTGCGGTGGCAGGTGGCACAAATTAGGTTCAAGTTGGGCAGTCTGTCTGCCAGAGACCCAGCAACTCCCACGTCTTGGCCCTACGACTGTCTCTGTAGGGTTTCCGGACACTGAATGGAAGAGCCAGAGGGAGTCAGGATCCCCTTTATTAGCAGCGGGGCCGGGCTGGGCTCCGTGGTGAAGATGCCTGATAGCCCGGATGCAAATTTGATCTGGAGGCGCCTCCGAGGAGTGGGATCCTGGGGTGTTTGTCTTCCCTGTGGTGACGGCCTTTTTCACTGCGCCTGTCTTCAAGGTTCCCCATGCAGCACAGCTCTGGGGGAACTGCTACCTGTGGTACCTCCGTTTCGGGCTGTTTCTCAGGAGTTTCTTTTCTCCACAGGATTTACTCTCAAGCCCACCCCTGTGCTGTTGACATGGCCAGGATGGATACTCTGATTGGCCAGGCTGGGCCACGCCCACCTGTGAAGCCAAGGTAGGTGCCAGTCTGTGCCTCCCCCAATGGAGGCTGAGCATGAGGGAGGGGTTGGTCAGCGGGGTGCTGTTCAGAGACCAGGGAGCGGGGAGGGGTCAGGCAGCGACAGCAGACGCACCTGCACCTTTCAGAGCCCATCGTGACGCTGCCCTGGGCTGAGACTTGCTCTAAGCGCATGTCCCCCCCTTCTCATGCCCTCTCGTCCGGGTCTCCCCTAGTTTCCCGGTGTATGTTGGCCTTTGCAGTGGCTCCTGCCCTCTCTCCAGCCCAGGGGTGACCCTGTTCCAGATAATCTGGTCTGGCCCATCACTGCCCTCCGCCTGGAGCGGACTCGCGGTGTCTGCCCTCTGTGACCGCCAGGGCCGCAGGGAGCGTGCCCTAGATTGGGGCGCTCGCCTTTGGAGCCGTGCTCTCACCTCCCCTGTCCCGCCCGCCTTCGAGCCTTGCCTTTCCCCATCCAAGTTATTTTCCTCATTTGTCAGCTTCCTGTTGTGACGTGCGCGCTGCTTGTTGGTGGTGTTGGTTTGTTATTTTCACTCTGCTCTGGGCGCTGACACTTCCCAGAGGTGCGGGCACATTCTGAAATAATGATCTCCCGGGTCGAGTGAGCCTGACCCTCCGCAGAGCTCGGAGCAGGTCGGGTCTGGGGGAGGGGTGGGTGTCACTCGGGCCCAGTGTGGGAGAATACCCAGCGGGGGTGCAGAGAGCCGGGGCTGCAGGTGGACGGGAGGCAGGAGGGAATGTAGCAGGTCCAGGTGGTGGGGCCTCAGAGGTGCTGGTCTGCGCTGGCGGCTCCTGGCCCCCCTCAGGTGACCGTGAGGCTGCCCAGGGCATCAGGCCGAGAGGAGGCAGGCTCTCCAGGATAGCAATGGCTGATACACCGCGGAGGGTCTGGGCGGGGGAGGGGTGGGTAGGAGCATGGGTCCCAGATATTGAATGCCCACAGGTGAGCCCCCACCCCTTGCCCACCTTGCTGGTGTAGAGGTACAGGGATCATCCCATAATTCAAGGGGGCTCCATGTCCTTGCTGGTGGCAGGAGTGCTGCCAGATTCAGTTCCTGTCGCATGGGGCCCCGGCGGTCTGGTTCTTCAAAGCCAGGTGGAGGCGGTGTGTAACCAGCAACCCGGGGCGGGGCAGCCTTCTCTCCGCAGGAGCAGGCTCACTGGGGTCCTGCTGTTTGGCAGCCTGGGTGCAGCATGCACACCCTCCCCCCCCCCCCCCCCCCCCCGCTGCCCACGCCCTGGCCCACACTACCCTGGTGTGTCCCCTGTGGGCGCAGCAGTGACCATGACCTCACCGCCCAGCCAAGCAGGGCACGCTCAGGTCCCTCTGAAGGGTGAAGGGGAAGGGGGGCCCCCAGTCCAGAGAGGAGGGGACTCAGTTGACTAGTAATTAAAGGTCCCTTTTGGGGCCACAGCAGTGGAGCAGGGCCTGGGGTTGCCCCCTGCTCAGGGCCTCCACAGGTGGCAGGTAACACCTCCTGCTCCCCGGACCATCCCCGCGCCTGAGGCCTCACTCTGGAGGCAGCATCTCTGGGCCTCTCCCCGCCCCTGCCTGCCAGGAGGGGAGCTGAGATGCCGGGGGTATTGGAGAAATGGAGGCTGACTGAGGAGCCGGTGGGGCAGCCCGGCAGGCAGACACTGCCCTCGCGGACAGGGATGTCCGGTTCTTTCCGTGCCTCTCTAGGGGCAAAGGCAGCCTCGGACCCCAGAGCACGGGGCTCCTCCCACAGAGATGAGATGAGGCCTCTCCCTGCACTGGCCTGTCTCCCTGCCACAGTTAGAAATCCAATTTGCAGAGATTTTCCCTGGCCTGCGCGTGACTGCCCTGCTGTCTCGCTGGCTGCTGGCGCATCTGGCCCCTCCCCGCCGCCCGGTCTCCTCGCGGGTTTCCTGGTGCAATTGATTCTCTTGGAGTCTCTCACCCGGATGCAGCTCAGAGCAGTGGGGCCAGGGAGCATTTTCTTTAGCAAACTGCCTGCCTCATCAGAGGAGCAGTGTCCATGAAACCCTGCGACCATGTGCGTGCGTGCGTGTGTGTGTGTGTGTGTGTGTGTGTGAGAGAGAGAGATAGGATGATGTACGTATGTGGCAGATTGGAAGGAATTGAAGGAGGGGGTGCAGCTCTCTTAACAGATGTGAAGACAATGCCCCCAAAAGACAGTGGCTCTGCCCTCCAGGACTGGCCAGGGCCGTGTGTAGCAGCGGGTCCCACTGTGGTCATCTGTGAGGACTGTCCCTTCCCCTGGAAACTGACAAAGGCAGGCGGGGGCCATGTCCATCTCCGAGGACCAGAGAGAGAGAAAGGGTTCCAGGGAAAACTCAGGCCCAGGAGGCAACATGCCCCTCACCTCCTCCCTCCGCCTCCCAGGCTGTTGCCGGGAATTTCTAATGCGGGGCCACTGGGGCCCCCTCACCTCTCCTGGCCGTGGCACCTTCCGTGGACCCTCGGGGCCCATGCAGGTTGCTGCAGTGGCTCTCCTCTTCCACCCTCCAGTCCTCCAGCCCCCACGCTCTCCAGAACCAGGCACATTCGGTTCAGTGGGCCTCTCCTCCCTCCATCCTTCCCTCCCCCGTCCTTCCTGCACACCCGACTCCTCTTCACTCAAGAGCCCGGGAAAGGCGCGCTGGCTCCACGCCACGGAGTCTCTGGACCACGCTCTCCACCTGGTCTTCACTAGTCCGCCCCCTTGAACGCCAGGCAGGGCAGCGCGGGCGCGCTTTGGTGCTTTGCCCCTGACGCTCTGTGTGATGGAGAGCCGGTTTGTTGCTGTTGTTATTGCTTTTAATTTTCTGAACCTTCACTTTCTCACCTGGAAAATGGACATTTGGGGCCAGATCCTTCTTTGTTACGGGATGGAGGCTGCCCCTGCATTGGAAGTAGCATCCCTGGCCTCCATCCACCCGATGCCCGTAGCCCTCCGAGTCGCGACAATCTAAAATGTCCCCACATATTGCCAGATGTCCCCTCAAGGCACATATCACTCGCAGCTGAGAACCACCGCTTTAGAGCTCTGTGTTCGCTCAGTGCCTCACCTGCCGGTCCCTCTGCCCAGCACTGACGTCCCTGTTCACCCCGCAACTGCTCATCACCTCTGAGCCATGCCCTGTCAGTTCCCGAGGGCGCTCTGATCCCCACTCTGATTCCCACAGGGCCCTTCTGCACCCCACACCCCCCAGGCTTCCCGCTCTGCCATCCTCCTCACCCCAGTGCAGTTCATATTTCCTCACCGTGTCCTCACCTGGTGGGAGGGGTGATCCTTCTGCATGTAACTTGGACCTTGACCTCTTTAAAGGCGGAACAGGTGGTTTATTCACCTTTTCGTCTTTAGCATGTCAGGTAGGGTCTGCAATGTAGTAGGTGTTCAAAATGTATTGAGTGAAAGAATGCAAGAATGGGTAAAAGACTAGATGGATGGATGGGTGGGTGAGCTGATAGTTACATTTGTAGGTAAGTGGGGGAGAGAGTAGTTGCATGGAGGTGAATTGGTGGATCGAAGGATGGATGGATGGGATTTAGGAATAAATTAATAAGTAGACAAATGACTAGGTGTGTGGTTTGATGAATGGATGGAGGATAGATGAATGGATGAATGGAGAGATGATTGGGTGGGTGGGTAACAGATGGATAAGTAAGCGGGTGAGGAGATGGATGAGTGAGTGGATGGGTATGCGGAGAATGGATGTATGAGTGGGGGATGGATAGAGGGAAACCTGTGACTAAGTCAATGAGTGGATGAATGGATAGGTGTGTGGTCTGAGGAATGGAGGGCTGGTAGATGAATGAGTGAATGGATGAGGAGATAAATAGGTTGGTGGGAAGATAGATGGGTGTGTGGGTGAATGCACAGATAGCTGGGTGGATGGGGGAACGTTTGAGGGAATTAACGCCGTTAAGGATAGAAGTTTATGAGTGGTGGAGGGGGTGAATGAATGGAAGACACGGGCTCAGTGTGAAGGGGAGAGGGCATCCCTGTGCTCGGCTCCTCATCTGGACACCCGGAGTGAGAACGGGTTCAGGGGCACCCCAGTGAGGACACCCCGAGGGCCTGGATTGTGAGGGAGCCCAGCCCTCCAACCCTGTGTTCACAGGCAGTGTTCCCACACAAAGTCTCCTTCTGAGCTCCTCTCACTGAAAGGAAGGGCCCGAGTTGGATGGAGACCAGTTCCCTTAGGAAGGGCCCTTGGTCCCATTTCAGAGATGGACGTGGGGCACAGAGCAGGCCCGAGCCCTGGTGTGGGGTCCAGACCTCTACCTTGAGTCTGCCTCTCCGGGCATGAGCATGTGGGGCGCATGAAGGACCTCGGCGAGGGTGCGTCCTCTCGCTCTTCTGAGAGGCTGGGGCCCGGGAGCTCTGGGTGTCAGGCCAGGGACAGTCTCATTCTGGATGCAGACGAGGTTGCAAGCTTCAGGGCTCCAGGCTGAGCCCCAAGGGGGAGGAGCGAGGAGAGATAGAGTCTGGAACAGCCAGTGGTGAAGGCGAAGGCACTGTGCGGCCTGGGAGCCGGAGCGGCCTGGGTGTTGGGGCTGCTGGAGGTGCTGGGGCTGCTGGTGAGGCCACCGCCCGCCAGGCTGCGGTCCAGGAGCAGAGGTGTTCATCTGCCCGAATCAGCAGCGCCGACTCCGAGCCATATGCCGGCTCCGGGCTCCCCGAGGAGGCTTCCGAAATTAGAACCGCAGTGCCAAGCTGGGGTCACGCCTCAGAGCAGGGGTCAAGTGGGGAGCTGCTGGAGCCGCACAGGCGGCTCAGACAGGCCTCTGCTGCAGACAGCAGGCTGGCCACCCTGGAGGGCACCTGTGTCCCAGAGAGGGGCCTGTTTCCGGGGCCTCCAGGGCATAAACAGAGGCCAGTTAGCTTCTGGCGGAGGGTGAGAAGGGAGAAGGCTGGGTGAAGAGGGAGCCCAGCGGGCTGGTTGGGGGACGGGCAGTTAGGCTGCCTGTGCTGCCAGCCTAGGATAGATGTGGTGCCCACCCTGCCTTCCTTGGGAAAGGCCCTTCATCTGCTGAGCTGCTGCCGGTCACAGCACCTTGGTGCACGCAGCCTGGGGAGGCGGGGATGGAGGAACCACATCGGGTGGCTTGGAGCTGATGAATAAAAACACACGGACCAGGCTGTGCTCCCCCTCCTCCGCGATCTCAGACTCCCCAAGACCCCCCAGCGCCTCCCCCAACTCTCCTCCTGCCCAGGGAGGGGCAGCTCTTGGCTGGACCCCAGCCACCTGCCCAGATTGGTTCCCTTTCCAGCCCTTGGGCCACAGCCTGAGGCTCTAGGGGTGCGGTGGGGGTGGAGGTGGGGGTGGGGGTGTGGGTGGGGGTGGGGGCTCTGTCCTGTGAGTGCGCAGGGGTGTGAGAAGGGAAAGGGAGCCCGAAGGTGCTCGATTAATTCCACCACAGAGGGTGTCTAGCGGTGGGGTCTGAGCACTGAAGATACTCTTCACTTAGAGCCTGTGTTTTTAGAGAGATTCGGGTTCCTCTCTCTCGTACACATACGCATTTATTACCGTTGTTATTATTTGGCACCCCAGTCCCAAGGATATCAGCCGAGCCCTCTGCTTGGTGGGTCTGGACCGTGCTAGCCGGGTCCCTGAAGGCAGGGATGGACCTGTGGGTGCTGTTGTGTCTGCCTGCCTGGCATTGGTTACTTGAAGGGGTAAAAAGAGCCACACATGACCCAAGGGGGCCTGGACTATTCCAGAATGGGGGAGGTGCTCTGGTTCTGGGGAAACTTGGGCTGGAGTTCACACTGCAGCCTTACGTGTGTTGGAAGGTGGGGGGGGCACTTCCTGTGGACGGACTCTGAAGGTGGACACGTGTGCTCCCAGCCCCGCGTTCAGAAACTGGGAAATGGCCACTGGCCGGGAGGACTCTAGTGACCGTCCACAGAGCCCAGTGCAGCCGAGTCGTACCCCGAGGCGAGGCCTTCAGAGGAGCTGGGGCCCTGAGAGGAGGGCAAAGTGGGAACAGATGTGTGCCTCCTTCTGGGGTGGTTCTGGGCGCTTTCTACACATTTGCCAAGTGCGTCCGCCAGGCTGGTCAGGACGGGGACCTACGGTGGCTGGGCCTGACGGGGCAGGGATGCGGGGTGTTCCGTGGCCACTGGCGCAAAGATGGGGTGCAGGCAGGGAAGGGAAGGGGGCTCAGAAGGCAGCCGGGATCTGATGAGCCCCCATCCGAACAGTGCCCGCCCTCGGCTGTCCCCCTCCCCCTCCCCCCGCCCCCTGAAGAAATGCTAGGCCCGTGGATGAGATGTGTTTGATGTGTTTGCGGCCAGACCAGAGCCCTTTGTTAAGCAAACACAGGGCCCTCCATTTAGCAGAAGTGGCTCCGAGCAGAGAGGGAGCGTGTCCGCAGAGCCATTTGCGTCTAGGTGTCAGAAATAAATTTCACCGCTGGAGTCTGCAGCATCTGATTAGTGAATTATTCAGTTGGGATATTGCGTTCCCTCTGACCTCATTAGTAACCCTGAGGTGAGAGGGATGCATTAGAGTAACCACCAGGCTGCCACGGAGCAGCGAGCGGGGGCATTAAAGTGGATTAAAGTGCTTTACCAAGAACTACAGTACAACTCGTAAAAACAGCGCATTGGTAAACCAGGCTCAGCAAATAAACAGGCAGACGTCACTGGGGAGGGGCGGGAGGGGAGGGGGGGACGGCAGGTGGGGAGGAGGGGCACAGAGCTTGGGGCATGGTTGGCAGCTCTGCCCGCCTGGCTGTGGCTTCGGGCACATGCGTCCGGGGGAGGGTGCTCTCCAGCCCAGCCCGACTCAGTTGATTTTTGTGTCGAGTCCTTTCCCAAAGCACCTGACTCCTTGCACCGTCATCCTTTTTGCCCCGTTTTGCCAGGGAGTCTAAAAAAGTGCTGGCGAGTTGATAAATTTAGAGTAAACAAGACCGTATTGGACATCTGCTGTGGCTGGGCCTCTGACTGGGTTTCCCATTTCACTGCAGCCTCCTGCCTCTCTGGCCAGTGAAGAGCTGGCCGGGGCAGTGGGGGGCGGCTGTGGGACCCCTGGGCACCTCAGTGCTCCAGCTCTCCTGTGCACCCCACGTGGAGAGGCAACCCCGTTCCTATGGATCGAAGGGGCGTGGGGTCGAGATCCCAGGGACCCCATGTGCTCCAAACCCCACTCCCGACCCTCAGACCAAGCCTGTGTGCCCACACTTTTGGGACTGGCGCCCCATGGAAGGAACGGGGATGGGAGGGGCCGTTACAGTGATCGCCCACTTCTGCTGGAACCCCACACGGGCCCCACAACCCCCGTCCTCCGTTTCGGGGACATGGGACCTGCTGTGTAATCCTTTGCACTTGGGCACTACAGCGGGTGAATTAGGCAAACGGATCTGATTCTGAAAGCCGAGATCTCCGCCAGCGGAGCCAGCGACCCATCTCTGCTCATCGCAGAACGTTGCTCACGGAGGTAACGGTGCCGAGAGCGCCTCCTGCCAAGGACCAGGCCGCCGGGGAGGCCAGCGGCAGGAGGGCGGCGTGGGCCAGGCCTGCGTCCGTGTAGAGAGGCCAAGGTGGGCCGCTGCGGGCACACCCTCTCCTTTGTTTGGGGATGGGCTCGGGCTGGAGTTCAGGGCTGTCCCAGGGGCCCCGCGGCCCCCCAGTGACCGGTGTGTTTGCAATTGTTTGTTCAGCAGCAGTCGCAAATGGACGCTAAAAGGCTTTGTGGTTCATTGATGGCCATGCGCCTCGCCAGCCCATTCTTCATCCTCTCCTTAGGTGAGCCACAGCCCCTGCGCCGGGCCCGAGCTCTGCTGGTGCTGGGTCCTAAGCCGCGCCCGCTCCGGCCTCCAGGCCCGCAGTCTGAGAGCCAAGCCTGGCCAGGCCTGCGTTTTGGAGACCTGGCAAGTCCAAGGTCCCCTGGCTGCCCCTCGGGCCCTTGGCTTCTGTCCGAGCTCCGGTAACGGAGCAGGGGGTCCCTATAGGAGCATGTAGGTCCCGCCCAGTCAGTAGTTCCCCCAGGACACCCCTGAGGCCCTCATCACCTGGGAAACAGCCCAGAGAGGGACTTGGGGGTCCTCTGTCCCTTCCCTGTGGACTGGGGCCCAGCTGCCCACCCTGCCGCAAACGTCTCTGTGACTGACCCCGTGGGGCTCCTCTCTGCACGCAGACAGCTCGCTCACAGTGGGGACGGAGGCGGAGGAAGCTCCAGGGACACCTCTGGCTCCAGGACGCCTGGTTTGTCTGCATCTGCTCCAACAGGGGTGCACCTGAGGCCACGGTGCTCAGTGAAGGAAGCCAGACACCAGGGCCACGTCCTGCCGCTTCCGGCGATGTGAGATGTGCAGAACAGGCAGATCCACGACACAGGGAGACCGCTGGCTGCCGGGACCGGGCGGTGTGGGCGGACGGGGGTGGAAGCCAAGGGCCCAGGGCTCTGTGGAGGGATGGAAGATTCTAGAATGGGCCGTCCTGGCGGGGGCACATGGTGTAACTGCATTGAAGTCTCTGCACTGCATGCTGGGAGCGGGTGGCTGTGTGCTGTGCGAACACTTGTTAGTGAAGCTGTTAAAGTGCAGGTTTTCCTCCCTCGCAGGGTGGTTTCCCTTTCGCCCGCCCAGTGGGGAGCAGGGAGGTTATGGGGGCGTGAACAGTCCACCTGCACCTTCCCCGGGCTTCTGTGCTTCCACAGCCCAAAGGTTAGACAAAGCCGGATGAGGTGGAGGAGGTGAGGGGGAGAAGATGCTTGGGTACGGACAACGCGTCGTGGAGAAGCAGAAAGACAGCTGGGCTCCCCCCCTGGGCTGGGAGGGGAGAGAGGGGTGCGTGTTCCCGGCTGTGGCAATGCAGGCCCGTCCCCTGGCAGTGCCCCCAGCCAGCCGGCAAGACCTCAGGCAGGTGTGTCTGCATCTGCTGGGGGTGCTCCGTCTCTGCCCCCCGAGGTCTGGGGGGAGTCGGAAGCCGGAACATCTGACGGCTTGTCCAGTCCCGTGCCCAGCGGGCGTGCTGGCCGTGGTGGCCCTGTGCTGGGCTGTCCACTGGCACCCGCCCCTGTGTCTTCCTTTGTGGACGCTTGGGCTTCCTCATGGCATGGCGGCTTAGGTTCCACAGACAGGCACCTGAGGGAACCAGACAGGCCGTGCCTTCCTCTAGGGCAGTGGTTCTCAACCTTCTGGCCCTTTATTTTTATTTTTTTAATATATTTTATTGATTTTTTACAGAGAGGAAGGGAGAGAGATAGATAGTTAGAAACATCGATGGGAGAGAAACATCGATCAGCTGCCTCCTGCACATCTCCCACTGGGGATGTGCCCGCAACCCAGGTACATGCCCTTGACCGGAATCGAACCTGGGACCCTACAGTCCATAGGCCGACGCTCTATCCACTGAGCCAAACCGGTTTCGGCCCTTCTGGCCCTTTAAATACAGTTCCTCATGTTGTGACCCAACCATAAAATTATTTTTGTTGCTACCTCATAACTGTAATGTTGCTACTGTTATGAATCGTCATGTAAATATCTGATAGGCAGGATGGTCCTAGGCGATCCCTGTGAAAGGGTCGATCGACCCCCAAAGGGGTCGCGACCCACAGGTTGAGAACCGCTGCTCTAGGGTCATGTAATGTCGCTTCTGCCACAGCCACAACCCCTCCCCCCGCCCGCGCCCCCCCCCCCCCCCCCCCCCCATGATGGGAAGAGTTTCCAAGTCAGACTGTGGGAACACGTGGGACTGAGGGTGTGGTCGTGGTTGTCTTCAGAAAATCCCGCTGCACACAGGCCAGATGTGGCCTTGGAAAGGGGCCGTGTCCCAAGCAGAAGAGGCCGTGAGCCGTCAGACCCAGTGGCCCCGCAGGCAGCCATGTTCCCGTGGTGACTGAGTGGGCGACGCGGGGCGAGTCGTTGGTTCTGGTGGAGGGATGTCCCGGGAGGAGTGGTCAGAAGCGGCCGGAGGATGGAGGGTGTCGGTGGACATGGGCTCTGGGAAAGGAGACGAGTCATGAGCGGAACGAGGACACTGGTCCCAGGACTTGTGGGGACAGAGGCGGACAGGCCGCGAGAGCTGCTGTGTGAGGCTCGGGGTAGACTCGCTCTTGAGAATGGCTTCCTTAGGGCTCAGGGAAGGGTGGGAGCTGACGGAAAATGGCAGAGAAAGAAAGCGGAGGCAGGAGAGGGGAGGGGGGAGGAAGGCGGGCGGTGGGAGCACTTGGGCCGTGCGAGCCTGTGGAGGGCCTGCGTCCGGTTCTGGGCCACTCTCCGCACCTGGCTGACCGAGCAGCTTCTGGCTGGCAGGGGCTGGTCTGCCTGGCAGGACCCTTGCAAAAGGAGCAGGGAGGGTAGCAAAGGGGAGGAGCTGAGGCCGGAAGGTCAGGTGGGAACAACGGGGAGGGAGCTCCCAGGCCCTAGAAGCTGGGCGCAGTTGGGGTGCAGCCTGGGAGCTCCTGTCCTCCCTACCCCACCCCCGGGCGGATTCCTTTGCATTCAGGACGGAGCCGGTTTCTGTGACAAAGGCACACATGGCAGCGCCCACGGCGCCCCCCTCGCTTGGAGAGCGGTCCCGGGGAGCTGGCAGAGGAGCCCATGCAGGGGAGGAGGGTGCGCACGCAGGGGGCGGCTTGCGCTCCCTGACTTGCTATTTCGGACCCAGAGTCTGTTCCTCCTGGGTCTCTGCTCAAACTAGTGACAGGCTCCTCGCAGCAGCGATCTCTCCCTTAACCCCTCGCGCTGGCCATCTGTTCAGAGCTCTGATGTCTGCTCGTCCCCGGAGCAGGAATCCCATTATCCCACTCCCTGCCTGGCACACAGGCCGTCCCTCATGCTGCCCCTGCCCCACACAGCACAACCAGCCACTCGCTCACGTCCGAGGGCGTGGATGCTGGCAGGCCGTGGGCGACTGGCTCCCAGCTGAGCAAAAAATACCGGAAGCTTGGCCCCCATGTGTCCTCCTGCAGATCCGAGCCTGGGAACCGGTGCCTCGCCCCCGTCGACTCCCCCAGCCTGGCTTGGAAATTGCCCCTCTGCTGTGCTCCACCACCTGGCACTCGCTCACACCCCGTCTTTCTGGAGAGGCTGCGAGGGGCCACCTCCCCCTGGGGCTCCTCAGGCTCCCAGGCTGGGGACACGCCCTCCCCCTCTCCTCGCTGGCCTCGAGCCACACGTGGCCGCCACACCCCGGAAGTGTGTCCCGTGGAACCAAGCAATTGGACTGTGACATTAAATTGAAAAATGGACTTAGATTCAAACGTTGCGAAGTTCCAGGGCAGCAGCACGTGTTAGACATGCAGTCTTGGGCCTCGCTCCTGACCTCCTGGGTCAGAGCCCTTGGGGTGGGTGGGGTGTAGCCAGCCCTGCGGGTGGTTTCTATGCACCGTGGGGTTTGAGGGGCAGGGACCCAGGGCCCCTGCTTGTCTCTGAGGCTGCCACCCTGTCGCCTGGCCCTTTGGACAGCCAGGGTGCTGGGGGACAGCCCTGCCCGCCTCCGGGTCTCTGTGCTGGGCTGGTGCTTCTCACCCCCACGGCAGGCCGGGGCCGTGGGAAGTTCTGAGTGGCGAATGCAGCAGAGAGGGGCGCTGGCTTTTTCCATTCGCCCCCTGAGCGCCTTAACCCGGGGGCGAGGTGTGCAGTCATCATCCACCCAGGAGCAGGCCTCCCTGTGAGCACGGGCCTCACCCCCACCTTCCCTCCCTCGCCCACGGGAGGCTGAGCTGCCTGGGGGAGGCTGCACTGCGCGCCACGCCCGAGAACTCCACGCAAGGGCTGCAGGGCGCTCAGCTGCACAGCGGCCATGGTCTTGGCTCTTCATGGAAATTGAGCGTGTCTCCCAGGTAGTGCTCACCCTCACGCAGTCCTGCGGCAGGGCCTTTTATTCCTGTTGCTCAGCAGCGAGGCTGTCTGTCCGATTCCCAAGCCCACGCTGTTACCTGCAACCCCTGCACTCCTCCCAGGCAGCAGGGCAGGCGTGGGCCCCTCTCTGGAGCCCCCGGCCGGGGTGTCGGCTTCTGCTCGTGCCCAGGGAGCTCTCTCCTGAGCAGAGAGTGGACCTGAGGCTGCCTGGTTGCGGTGCCATCTCACACAGGGAACTTGTGTGCGACCCACTTAACATCCGAGCGTGCGGAAACCCTCGCCCCGTGCCTTCTCCCTCTGTCTCTTCCCCGTCTCTGTGGCTCTCTCCCAACCAAACGGAGCAGGGCCCTGAGAAGGTGCCTCTGACTCCAGCTGGGGCCCCGGGAGCAGCCAGGCAAGTGCGGGCCGCCTGAGGGTAGAGCTGGGAGGAGCCGCCCAGAGCTGGAGGCAGGAGTGGCGTGGTCTAGCACGGGGGCACCTTTTGGCACCTGCCGTGGGCGGGATGTGACCCCTTCCTGAGACGCCAGAGTCCCCCAGGGAGCTTAGGGAGACTGCACACAGCCCTCCAGCACCTGCCCATCCCCTCGCCTGCTCTCCTTGTGCCTCTCCCAGCTGCTGCCCAGCACGACCCCCACTGCCTCATCTCCTGCTCCGGCACGGCCTGTCCCTGGGCCTGACAGCACCAGCTGGCTCCGTGGCCTCTGCTTCCTTCGGAGTGCCCACGCCACCTTCGAAGTCTGCCTTCTGCCCTCGGATGAAGGATGGGGTCGAGGGGTGGTCCGGGTGTGAAGCGGGGTGACTGCCAGGCCAGGAGTGATGACAGGAGCCCCCAGGAGAGGTGGCTGCTCAGCCTTCGCGTTTCCCCTGGCGGCCAGTAGGTGGTGCTAGATGCCAGCCGAGGCCCAGCTGGGGCCTGTGGGAGCCACCGCAGCCCTCCTCCCAGGAAAGGGCTCTCCTGCCCAGCTGGGCGCCTGGCTTTCCTCCCGCAGGGCCTCACTGTGGGGTGGAGTCCGTGCTGGCTCCGTTCTCACACGTGTTGACTTCCCTGCAGGAACATGGGACCCACATCTCGGGGCCCCTCCCATAGAGGCAGCAAGCCCACCTCAGAGAGTGAGACGGAGGACTCGGCCCGTCCGCCTTCAGCTTAACACTCTCTCCAGGCCACGCTGCTCTCGGTTTGCAAGGCTTGACCCTGGGACCCAAAGAAAGACTCTGCTGGGGTGGAGGTCGGGGAGCAAAGACTGGGAAGCACAAGGTTCGGCTTAATTTTCTAGTTGAAGTCACTGGTTAGTGGATCAGCACAGGTGCTGGGCTCTGCAGATACTCTAGCCCTGGTCTCAGGGACCCCGAATCCGGAGGGAGGCAGAGCATGCCTGGCCACCCCGAGCCCAGCCGTGGTGCCGGCACCCTCTGAGCAGGCAGGCGCGGAGGTTAGCACGGGGAGACGTGCTGCGGAGGCGGGTGTCCAGGCTTTGGCAGCGAGGCAGGGTTTTGGCAGGTAGAGGCTGCAGGGGCCGAAGTGCAGAGGGGGTGTGGGTGGGGACAGGCGGGCATGAAGTCCGCTGGGCCCAGGCGCTGGGGACCAGGGCCGCTGGAAAGGGAGGTAAAGCCAGATCCTGGAGCGTGTTGGGTGCGGGGCAGGGGAGCCTGGAATGGGGTCCTGTAGGCAGCCGGGACCCACGGGAGGTTTTAGAGCAGAAGAGACAAAATCCGGCCTGTCTGGGATGGAGGTCGGGCACAAAATGTCAGGCACCTGCGGCTTCCACCCCTTGTGTCTTTCCCTCTTTATTCTTTAACTAGGGGCCTGATGCACAGATTCGTGCACATTGAGAGGAAATTAATTAGATGGTGGCCAGCGGGGCAGGACTGGGCGAGACAGGCCGGACACACCCTGGAGCCAACCTCCCTCGGTCCCTCCCTGGCCGCCTGCACCTGGGGCGGTGCCGTGGCTCGAAGGGCATCTGTGGAATGAGCGAGGTCCCTCCGGCAGGTGGGGTCCCTCAGCCTGGCCTGCGGGGATCAGGCCGAAACTGGCTCTCCGACATCCTCTGAGGGGTCCAGGATTGCGAGAGGGCGGTTCTCGGGTGACACACCCTGGAATCGGGCTCCCTCCTCTCTGGCTCTGGGGTGCGTCACCCGAGAACCACCGCTGCCAAGTCACTGCAGCTCTGCAGCTCCTGCGTTGAGTGTCTGCCCCGTCAGTGCACGTCATAGCTACTGGCTGATGGGCCAGTCGGCTGGCCGTTTAGCCTTTTATATGCTAGTATATAGATGAGGAGCTGGGCCAGCCTTGCCCATTGCAGCAGCCTTGTCCTCTCTCCCATGTGGAGGAGGGAGGCTTGGGCAGCGGTCCCACTTCACTTCCGGTCTGGCTCGGTTTCGGCCAGGCCTGGAGTTAGTCTGTTCGTCCAACTCCTCATGGCTGTTCCAGACAGATTCAGTGTGGCCCCGTCCACCTGGAGCGGGCAGGCCTCCCACACCCCCCACACCTGCCTTCCCCTGCTTCTCTTCATCTGTGTCTCCTCCCTCTCCCTGGGCCACACTCTCCCTCGCTCCCCCTCCTCTCCCTCCACCTGACCCCTGACCTCTGGCTGTGACCTTAGACCCAAGGTTGCTCCTGGCTCCTCACTTTGTACCTTTCCCTTGACTCCTCACCTTGCTCCTCACTTTGACCCCAAGTGCCTGGCTCTTCACCTGCGAGAGATGGATCACAAGACATCCTGGGGGGAGGATGCCCACACCGCACAGATGGGCATCTGCAGTGCTCGCCCTTCCTCCCCCCGCCTGGTCCTTCTGGGAGGCAGGTCGCTCCAGGTGGCACGGGGCTCCTTGCTGAGCTCCTCAGGATACCGCTGGCCTTATAATTGCCTCTCTGTCTCCCTTATGGGATGACAAGGGCATCCATCAGGAGCTCTCGGGGGTCATTTCCCTCCTCGGCGGACAGTGTCCTGTCCCACAGGCTCCACTTCTGTCTGTGGAGGCCTGGCCCCCTAAAGCCAGGGAGGATGACCGGCCGGGGCTGAGGGTCAGTTCGGGCCAGAGCCAGGCCCCAGTGAGGCCCCGGGCTGCACGAGGAGGGGCGGCAGGTGCTGTGACTCCCACATGTGTCTGTCCCTGGCCCGTCCATCTGGCCCACATCAGGCCTGAGTCGGAAACTAGAGCTGTCAGACAGGTGGAGACTGGAGTCTCCTCCCAGGGGCAGTCTCTGCCGGAAGTGGAAGAGGGAGGTCTTCTACCAGGAGCCTCAGGCAGGGAGACCCCGGGAAGGGCAGCTGCCCTCTCCCCCTCCTTCTAGATGCAGGGAGGGCGCCGGAAGCAAGGCTGTCGCTAGCAGAGTCAGAGAAGATAACTTCGCTTGCCAGTGGCACCCTAGAACCTCAAGACTTGGGTAAGAGGGCCCTGGACTTCCGCCAGCACCCACCTACATGGGTCCCAGCCGGGAAGAGGTTTTGAAACCCCCCAGTTTCAATCTACCCATTTTACAGATAAGGAAAATGAGCCCCAGGTGGTACTAGATTGGTTCCCAGGGTCTTAACCAGTAGCTGGCAAAGGAGCTGACGTACACAGAACGGGCGCCCGCAAACAGGAACTAATGAATAAAAACAAATGCGTGAACGGCTCTTCCCACCTGAATTAACCCTCCCTGGCACACCCGTGTGTGTGTGGGGTCACAGGTGAGGTCTCAGGTGAGCTGCTGTTCTCCTGGGCTGGTCCCGAGTCCGACTTTCCCACCATCTTGCCCAGCCCGTGGTTGGCCCTTAGTCTCCCAGAGGCTCCTGGGTTCTTCTTTTCCACTCTCATGGATCCAACGGAAGTGAGGGATGCTGGGAGTGAGAGGATATTCCCATCCTGCCCCACTGCAGCCCCAGTCAGCTGGAGAGAAAGAGGAGGCCTTTCTGCCCACTGGCCCCCTGCACAGAGTCAGCAAATTGGCCATGCTCAGCAAAGGTCAGCTGAATCAGCCCCCCTGCAGGACCACGCGGGGTATTTTTAGAAGCTTTTCAAGCCTGTGCTCCTGTGCTCAGCAGGAGGCACCATAGCCTTTGTCCTGTCAACTCAGCCCCAGCTCAGCCCCAACTCAGCCCCAGCCTCAACCCCAGCCCCAGTCTCAGCCCCAGCTCAGCCCAGTTCAGGCCCAGCCTCAACCCCAGCCCCAGTCTCAGCCCCAGCTCAGCCCAATTCAGGCCCAGCTCAGCCCCAGCCCCAGCCCCAGCTCAGCCTTAGCTCAGCCTCAGCCTCAGCCCCAGCCCCAGCTCAGCCTTAGCTCAGCCTCAGCCTCAGCCCCAGCCCCAGCTCAGCCTCAGCCCCAGCTCAGCCTCAGCCCCAGCTCAGCCCCAGCCCCAGCCCCAGCTCAGCCTCAGCCCCAGCCCCAGCTCAGCCTCAGCCCCAGCTCAGCCCCAGCCCCAGCCCCAGCTCAGCCTCAGCCCCAGCTCAGCCTCAGCCCCAGCCCCAGCCCCAGCCCCAGCCCCAGCCCCAGCCCCAGATCAGCCCAATTCAGGCCCAGCTCAGCCCCAGCCCCAGCCCCAGCCCCAGATCAGCCCAATTCAGGCCCAGCTCAGCCTCAGCCCCAGCCCCAGCCTCAGCCCCAGCCCCAGATCAGCCCCAGCCTAGCCCCAGCCCCAGCCCCAGCCCCAGCTCAGCCTCAGCCTCAGCTCAGCCTCAGCCCCAGCCCCAGCCCCAGCCCCAGATCAGCCCCAGCCTAGCCCCAGCCCCAGCTCCAGCCCCAGCTCAGCCTCAGCTCAGCCTCAGCCCCAGCCCCAGCCCCAGCCCCAGCCCCAGCCCCAGATCAGCCCCAGCCTAGCCCCAGCCCCAGCTCAGCCCCAGCTCCAGCCCCAGCTCAGCCTCAGCTCAGCCTCAGCCCCAGCCCCAGCCCCAGCCCCAGCCCCAGCCCCAGACCCAGCCCCAGCCCCAGCCCCAGATCAGCCCCAGCCTAGCCCCACACTCTCATAGCTCAGGCTGGTGGAGCAGAAGCTGATGTAATCATTCAATGAGGCCCGGTGGGAAAAGCCTGTTCTTTTCAACGATATAATACAGCCTGAGACCCTGTCCACTTCTCTGCCCAAGGTCTACCTTGTGACCTTGAGAAGTCAGGTCCCCCCGCCTCATTCCCATCTGCAGTGGGGAGGTGGGTGCATCCACCTGCACACCCATTTGGGAAAGGAGGCGGGAGACATAGGGATCCAGGAACACCCACAGCTGCTGTGCTGCTGACTTCTGGGAGGTCGTCGTAGGCCTGTGTGAGGTTGGGCGGGAGAACCGGTGTTCCTTGGAGAAAGATGCTTAGAGAGGTGATGTCATAGAAATCTGTCCAAAAGCGCCGCTGTGCTAAGAGGGCAGCTTTCCGTTTGGGGAGAGAGGTCCGTGGTCCAGGAGGCCAGCTGTGTTTGGACATGAGGCTCTGAGAGCTCCAGCCAGAATGGTTTTTGCGTTTTGCTTTTATTTTTGTTTATTTTTTTGAGTGACGGAATGGATGCCTGAAAATAGAAGTTGTTGGCTCTGGTCCTAACTAGCCGTGTGCCTTGGGGACATAACTTAGTCACTTTGGGCCTAATCTTTCTACCTATTAAATGGCAGGGCCCAGCCAGTGTGGCTCAGTGGTTGAGCATCGTCGACCTATGAACCAGGAGGTCACGGTTCAATGCCCGGTCAGGGCACATGCCCGGGTTGTGGGCTGGATCCCCGGTAGGGGGCATGCAGGAGGCAGCCGATCCATGATTCTCTCTCATCTTTGATGTTTCCATCTCTCTCTCCCTCTCCGTTCCTCTCTGAAATCAATAAAAATATATTTTTAAGAAATGGCAGGGATGGGGAAGGAGGGGTGTGGACTGAGTGTGTGCTGCATAACGGGGGAAGCTTCCACGGAGGGTTTGTGGCAAAACACCAGGGGTCTCTGAGGGCACGGGGATCATGGACATGGCCCCATCTCCCGGGAGCACCCGGCTGGCTCCACGGAGAGATTTTCAAACGTTTGTTTCTATCAGAACGCATGCGGCATGTTCTGCAGGAGCGTGGCATACTAGCACACATTTCAGAAATAAAACGTGAGACTTCAAGGAAGTTTTGTGCCTGCTGCATCCTTCCCTCACTCCCTTCCTCCCCCCCCCGCCCATCACCCATGGGTGGGGTTCATTCTCCTCTGTGCTGGGGTTCCAGTTGGAGAAGCGTGTGAAACACAGGACTGTTTCATAGTGTTTTTTTTTCCTCCAAATGTTAACCTTCTGTAGTTATACGACCTGCTATATTATTATTGCTATTATTTTTGGTCTGTGTGTGGGGGCAGGTGAGTTCATGATAAGCTGAGCTTACAGAGAGACAGTTTCATATCTTTTTCCTTCCCCCCGAAGTCCCAGGACCCGAAGCTTCCGGTGGGCTTGGGAGTTGAAGGGAGAGGGAGCCGGCTTCCTTGGCCAGCAGGGAGAGAAGGGAGAGAGAGAGTGGGAGTCAGGAGACGGGGCTGATATTTAAAATGTTCTCTTTTGTAAGCTTCCTGTTGGGAGCCAACAGATGAAAAGCACGGCTTCTAACCCAAGGGAATGAAGACAGCCCCCCCCCCCCCCAACACTCCTTGGGGCCAGCAGTGGCCTCCACGCACACAGCACCCCCAGGCGCCCTCAGCCCCGAGGCCTCCACGCACACACGTGTGCCCAGCGCGGAGGTCCCCGCCACAGCGGCACACCCCGCCCGCCACCCTCCTCACCCATCGCTGCCGCTGCCCACACCTCCCCCAGGCATTGAGCACACACCAGTTTACCTCGTGCAGGATCAAAATAAACTCTCTCTGGAAGCCGTTCAAAGGCTAATGTGCGTCCTCTCTTAATTATTGATTTGTTTGTTACAGTCGCTCGGGTAGGACATCCAATGCGGCCGCTGTGCCAAGCGCCTACCTCTCCATCCTTCCCTGTCGCCAGGAGGGGCTGGGACAGCGATCCCTCGTGGGAAGGGGGAGTTGGGTGTTGGGGAGCCTGCTCACAGGGCCGGTTGCACAGCGACCGTCTCCCTAACACGCTCAGCCACACCCGCCCGCCCAGTGACCACAACTGGGGGCTCCCTCTCTCCTCTCCTCCCTATTCCAGGAGGAAAACCCTGCAGGAGGCTGTCAGGCGCAAAAGGCCGGTCGCCCCTCGCCCCTGTGGAGGTGGCACTCGCTCCTGGGCCTACCGAGATGGTAGGGT
The DNA here is from genome assembly GCF_028538775.1 of Myotis yumanensis. NCBI lineage: Eukaryota > Metazoa > Chordata > Mammalia > Chiroptera > Vespertilionidae > Myotis > Myotis yumanensis. Next base: position 7,224,399 of record NW_027223771.1, on the reverse strand, counting down.
GGTGGTGAGGGCTCACACCGGCTCATGCCACCAGGCAGCTGGGAGGTGGTGGACAGGAGATTTAACCTCTCATCTGTTTCCCTTCTGCTTCCTCATCTGTAACACAGGGCATTCGTTTGCAAGCATTCAGTGGAACCATGCGTGGAAAGAGCGTCGAAACATGCTACTACACACAGAAGAAAAATGCTACACGCAGGAGTCAGTACAGCAGGGATTGTCGCCATCATTCTGCTCACGCCATCCCCGGAACCCCGGGATTGGGGAGGTGGCCTGGTGGCCCAGGGCGAAGCTCCCCTTTCAGTGTGGGGTGCAGCCTCTGGAGGCCCTGAGCCTGGGCCACCCTCCACCAGAGGCCCCTCTTAGGTGAGTGCTGTGGGGAAGGCCGCCCACCCTGGGCCAGGGGACGCGTGGTCTGCGCTGGGGAAGGGCCACGGCCATCCCTCCAGGAGGCTGGGGTCCTGGGCTCTCTTCCTTGCAGTCCTAAGGATGGTTCTGGAACATGACAGCAGGAAGAGGGCATCCCAGGGGGAGACCAGTGCCCCACCTCTGAGGGCCGTCTGGCTTCCACCCGTTGGATGAACCCACGGTGCCTGCCTTCCACGTGTGTCTCGGGCCGGGTCTGTGGGACCTGCCCCCACACTGCACCCTCCCCCGTAGTTCTGGGGCCTGACCTGCACTTGCCGAGGCTCCCAGGCTGGCTGGCACCTTCCCCCACGGCCACCTCCCTTCCCTGTGCCACCCCATCCCGGAACTCCCTGGGCTGGGTTTTTGTTCCCCGTTCCCAGGCAGTGCAGCTGGTGCTGTGGGCTGGGGAGGGGGTGGAGGACAAGCAGAAAGCTGTGGGAGGGAGCCGGCTCCCAGTTCCAGAGCAGAGGGGGCTCCTCGGCCCCTCCCCCAACACACGCTTCTCCCAGTTCCCACGCTGGGGTCTCAGCAAAGAGGACTATTTTTTGGGGGTGGGGCGGGGGAGAGTCTACTTGCTCTTGGTACCTACTTAAATGTGAGCATGCGGTGTTCCAGCCACTGTCCGCCAGGGGAAACCAGCCGATTGGGTGATTTCTTGCTTTGAGCCCCAGGTCTGCTGGCAGCCTCCCCTTCTCCAGGCGAGGACTGGGGGTACGGGCTCTGCAGCCCTCTGAGCTGCTGGGGGCCTGGGCACTTAAAGAGTCGGAAGCAGGCCCGCTCCCCCTGGCGAGGCCCCGTGGACTGGCTGCCCTGCGAGCTGCTGTCCCCAGCCTTCTCCGGCTTTGGAGCTGAGAGCAGCAGCCACGATCTTTGTGCTTCCAGAAGCCCCTCGGTATCTGCCCGGCCAGGGACAAGTCTGTAGCAGCAAAGGGTACAGAGGAGGTGGTCAGCTCAAAACACCCGTTTCTGTCCCAGACTTCCCTTGTGGACACACATGGGGTTTCAGGCAGCCAAAGGGCGCCTTAAATCACCCCCAAAAGGTGCGGTGTCCACCCTCGGCTGGCGCTCAGGCGGCCCCTGGGAGGATGTGGCGGGCCCAGGCCCCTGTCCTGGGAGGCAGACACTGAGCCTTCTTTGCAACTGCTGAGGGCCCAAGCGCGCAGGGGCTTAAGGAGCATGTCAGAGCGTCGGGCGTTCTCAGGGCTGTTTAAAGGGCCAGGGACTCTGCCAGGGAAACAGGCCAGGGCCTGTCCTCAGGGAACTTAAACTTTATTTTATTTTAATTTTTTATTATTTTAAAAAATATATTTTTGTTGATTTCAGAGAGGAAGGGAGGAGAGAGAAACATCCATGATGAGAGAGAGTCATGGATCAGCTGCCTCCTGCACGCCTCCTACTGGGGGTTGAGCCCGCCACACGGACATGTGCCCTGACTGGGAATTGAACCCTGACCTCCTGGTTCCTAGGTCAGCACTCAACCACTGAGACAGGGAACTTACATCCTAAAACCTGGGAGTCAGGAAGGCACACGGATACCTCTGCCCCGCCGTACCAACCTTAGCCTCCTCCCCGGCCCATGAAGGCCCTTGTCCCCGCTGTCCTCTGTCAGTGACCAGGCAAATGTCTGAGGATTGTGCAGAGTGGGCGGGAGGTGACTGGAGAGCTCACCTGGGCAGGAGGCATGGGGCGTGTCTGACGGAGGGGGGCTGTGGGCGTGCCCCCACCCCCCACCCCCGTCAGTGCTGCTGCAGGAGGCCTCTCTGGTTGCCTTCTGAGGGCTCCCCCTCTCCTCCCCGGAAGCCGGGTGATTTCCCGCGATTTCATTTTATTCCTGAAACCAGCAGTCTGCCCTGGACCCTCCTCTCAGCAGGAGGCCCGTGGCCCCACCCTGAAGCCCCCATGCCCTGCCCCTGGGGCCCGGGACCCTGTGGAACTCCTGCCAGTCCAGCAGCTCCCAGCCAGCAGGGCTGCAGCAGGGACCGTGCCCCGGGGAGGCCCAGGAGGAGCCAGGAGCTGGCCAGGGAAGCAGGAAGGCGGAGGGTTGCTTCTCAGTGGTGATGCACCCCAGCCTGGGCCTGCACCTGGGGCTGACCTCCCCGGGACCTCATGTCTAAGAGCTGAGCCCGAGCGCATCCGTGGGCGGAGGCTGCGCCTGCCTAGCCCAGCCGGAAGCATGGACTCGCCCAGGGGTGCTGCTCGCCATGCGGACCAGCTCAGTGCGGCCGTGTGCTTGGCTGCTGGTGGGCACCGGTGCCGGGTTTCCCGGCTGGGGCAGGGCAGCCTCCGGGGTCAGGCCCTGTTCAAAGCGCTTTACTGCCTCACCTCCCAACAACCTCATGAGTTAGAGACTCTCGAGTCCCAAGTGTGCAGGTGGGGAAACTGAGGCACCGAGCGTTAAGTGCCTTGCCCAGGCTCAGACGCCACTGGGGGTGGATTCAGCCAGTGGGCGTGTTACCTGGAACCACGCTTGGTCCCATTCCAGCTGCCTACTCCCGTGTCCCCAGCTCAGAGCCTCTGAAAGCTGCGAGACTTCAAGTCACACTCTCAGGGCCATTGACAAACCTGAAGGCTTGGCCACTGACCAGAGGGGAGGACCCGCGAGCTGTGCTTTGGCGCACAGGGAGGGACTGATTCTCGGAGAAGACGGGAGGTGGCATCTTCCTAGTGGACTTTTCCCTGGGCTGCTCCGTGCCAGCACTCGTACCCTGAGCGGAAGCTGCAGGGGGCTGGCTGCATTCTTTCAGACTGAGGGCGACCAGGGAGTGGGCCTGTGTGGGGACAGAGTGGGAGCCCGGGCTGTGAGCTTGGGGTGCTGGTGAGGGGTGCCTGCAGCAAGTGGGGTGGTAGGTCTTTGACCTTGGGAGTCCTTCTTAGCCCGGAGCCTCTATCAATCTGTCATTCGGGGTGAGTAAGATCAGGCTCACCTGGCAGCGTCACTGGGAGGGCCCCAGCCCCCCAGACACGCCCAGCAGGCAGGATCGCTCAGCGAGAGGAGGGGCCCTGACCACCCCACCCCCAGCACCTCTACCTCTGGCAGGTGTGTGTCTGAGATCTTGGGACCTGAGTCAGGCTCCGGAGCTGGGCCTCCTGTGGGTGGATTTCCTTGCTCCTTGGGACCACCTCGGGGCTTGACTGTCCCTCTTCATGGGTGGGTGTCTGCTCCCCATGCCTGGCCACGGACCCAGTGATGGGCATTGCGATGATGTAGGTCTCTGGGGGCCACCAGGGCATTCTTTTCAAGGAGACAAGTTACCCCGACCCCTGCTGACCAGGAAAGGGGTGTCTATGCGGGAGACGTTCGTTCCCTTGCGTCTTCACTCAGCCTGGCCTCTCAGAGGTGCGTGTCCGGGGCAGGCGAGCACCTTGCGCGGGCAGTGACACCCATGGGCCTGCTTTTCACAAAGTCCTGGTGTCGCAGCGCCCAGTTTATTCCAGCCTCACTGCTCAGTGTTCTGAGACTTCACACCACGGGTGCCTCCTCTCTTCTCAGCAGCGTCCCTCGCCCAGGTCCCTGGGGAACCAGGGACTGTTCAGCTGCGGGGGATTGACTTTGGGCGCCATCCCAGTACCTCTCCGACTGCAGCACGGCCACGAGGCACCTGGGGAGGGTGCTGACACGGGCCTTCTGGGTTGGTGGGGCCGGGTGGGGCCCGGATGCAGAGTTTCTAACAGGCTTTCTGGACGGGGGTGCTGCTGGGCAGAGAGGGCCTCACTGTCACTTTACAGACATGGAAGCCGAGGCCCAGAAGGCCTCCGTGCCCCGCCTGCCCGTGCCCAGGCCATCCTCTCCTTTAACGAGGGCCCCCCTCCCTGTCAGCTGCCACTTCCTGCTCAGGCTCCCGGCTCCAGCATCAGCAACATCCCCTCTCCGTCCCGTTTCACTGTCAGGGTGAGCGCCGTCTTGTGCCACCAGGCCCCTTGCTGCACAGCCTGTGTTGTTCTGCTGTCTCCTCTCCCAAGGGGGTTTAAAGGCTTTATTGGTTCTGAGTTACGGACACCTCCCTTTCTCTGCTGGGAATGTTAAAAGTCACTTTTCACTTTCAAAAAGCAGTGTGCTGGGCATCCAGGCTGGAGACCCGATGCTGGGCCAAGTCCACGTGGCCTTCCCTGCCTCTTGGCACCTTCCTGGAGTGGCCTGAGAGGGTCCCCGTGTGTCCCAGCTGCCACCTGCCACCTCCTGAGGGCCGAGCTAGAGCCTGGCTGTGCCTCAGTTTCCCTGACTCTCAGGTAATCCAGAGCCAGCCCCAGCGTGGCCCTGGCAATGGCAAGGAGATGCCCAGTGGACTGGGGATTGGACTGGCCCAGGGCCAGTAGGAACTGGTTTGAGAGTCTGAGGAGGGCTCCACTCTCTGTCCCCTCCTGCTGGTGGGAGGGCAACACGCCAGCGTGGGGACCAGGCCATACTGGCAACTGGGGGAGAAGTCTCATGGGGCCAGGGGAAGGCAGAATGCAAGGGGGGCCGGGAAACTGCCTTTTATAGGCACGTTCTCTTCCTTTCCTTTCCCCCCAAGTTCACGCAGGCGACAGTGCCACTCGCAGGCGCCAGGCCTGGCTGTGGTTGGCCTGGGCGGGCGGCACCGCGCGCCCCCTCCCCCATCCCGCCTGCAAGTTGCATGACCTGCATCGGAATCCGCAGGGGGCGGGAGGACCTTTCAGAGGCTGAAAGCAGTGAATTCCGGGTCTTCTTTCCTCGCCTGCCCTCGCCCGAGCGGCTTTCTTCTCCCGTGAATGAATGCTGTGTGTCTGCCTGCCGGGGCTCCCTAACCCTTTCTTCTCCTTCCCCCGCCAACGCTCCGGCTTTCTCAGCAAACAGCTCTCACCCTCGGCATGTTGACGTTTTATTTAAAAAAAAAAATCAAATCAAATCCCGATCGAGACAGAAAGTAGGGACCCCTCCTTCCTCTCCCGTGGGGACCTGAGCTCCAGTCAGAGGTCGGCTGCACCTGCTTTGCGCCCCTACCAGGAAGGGGTGCTTGGGTGGGAGGGGAGGAAGGAGGTGCTGCACCCCCGCCCCGAATCCGGAGAAAGCAGCCCGCCCGCCCCTCACCCCGCAGCCAGAGCCGCGCGCCCCAGCGGAGAGCTCAGCCCAGAAGCCGGCCTCCGACAGGGCTGGCCTGGCGCTGGCAGCGATGCCCCTTGCATCTCAATTTCCCCGCCACCCCTCGCCCGGGCCACCTGGGCTCTCGGGAGGCCCTTTCTGCGCTCGTTCCCCGCCCGCCCAAGGCCGAAGGCACACCCCGCCGCCCACAGGCGCAGGGGCCACGGAGGCACCCACGGGGCGTGCCCCGCCGCCCCCTCCCAGCCGACCCCGCTCCCGCCTCTCGATCCCGGAAAGGAGTGTCATTGAGCCGGAGGACCACGCGTCCGCAGCCCTCCTCCCGGCTCCGGGCGCCTCTCCCGGGCATCCTCTGCGCTCCCGCTCGCCCTGTCGCGGCCAGCGAGCCTGTGCCCCCCACCCAGGCTCCGGAGCGCTCCCCGGTCACCTCGGCCGCGTTCACGTCCCTTCCTCCCGCGGTCGGGATTGCAGCGAAACCGGGCAGCGCGAGGGCCAAAAAGTGGAAAGGAGCGCGCCTTTCCGCATCGCGCAGCCAGCTGGCCAACTCCTCCTCCCCCGGCCAGACCCTCGCCATCCCAACTGCAACTTTTCCCCTTCGCCTCGGGCCCCCGGGGCTGCGCCGAGCGGGCGCCGGGCCGCGAGGCGTGGAGCGGGCGCGCGGCTGCGGGTGGCGGTGCGGACGCGAGCCGGCGAGTGGGTGGGTGGGTGGGGAGGGAGGAGGGGAGAGGACGGGCGGGGAGAGGGAGGGAGGGGGAGATTCCGCTCTCCTGCCGCTCCCAGCCCGGGCGGGGGGCGGGGGAGGAGGCTGCGAGTGGGGAGGGGAGGGGAGGAGGGAGGGGAGAGGGAGGGCGCCGAGGAAGACGCTCCGAGAACCCGTGCGTTTCGTCAGGCTCGGAGCACTTGCACATTTCTGCAGGCGCGGCGAACCCTCCGCGGGGCTGCGGCAGCTCGCGGCATCCTCCTCCTCCTCCTCCTCCTCCTCCTCCTTCCCCTTCCCCGGGCCGGGTGCTGTGTCTGTGTGAGTGTGTGAGTGTGTGTATCTTGCAGGTGTGTCCGTTTTAATTCTGCCCAGTAGGTGGGACTTGGTGACTTTAGCACCATTTTTTTTCCGGTTCCTTTTTTTTTTTTTTTGCCTCCCCACCGTCTGTTGCAACCCTGCAAAGTCTCGGAGTCGGCGAGCGCGGCTCGCTTCCCGAGCCCCCGGACCCGGAGAGCGGCGAGCGCCCAGCCGGCCACCATGCCAGGCAGACCGAGCCACTAGGCGCTCCCCGCGGCTCCCACCCGGCGGCGGCGGCAGTAGCGGTGGCGGCGGCGCGATGGTTTCAGACGCTGAAGGATTTTGCATCTGATCGCACGGCGTTTCAAAGGCAGAGGCCCCCTCCCCTCCCCCCTCCCTCGCCGTCTTTGTTTCCTACCCCCCCACCCAGCTCTCCCCACTGCCCCCACCCCAACCCCCTCTCCTCTCCTCCTCCTCTCTTTTAGAAGCAGCGGTCGGAGATGGATGTCTCTCTTTGCCCAGCCAAGTGTAGTTTCTGGCGGATTTTCTTGCTGGGCAGCGTCTGGCTGGACTATGTGGGCTCCGTGCTGGCGTGCCCGGCGAATTGTGTCTGCAGCAAGACGGAGATCAATTGCCGGCGGCCGGACGATGGGAACCTCTTCCCCCTCCTGGAAGGGCAGGATTCGGGGAACAGCACCGGGAACGCCAGCATCAACATCACGGACATCTCCAGGAACATCACTTCCATGTAAGTCAGGCTCCGCTCCCGGCTGCCTCCCTGCCGCCGGCGGCTCCCTCTCGCTCCGTAGCTCGGCCGCCCAAGGCTGGGGCCGGCCCTGCGCCCGCCGCCCCCAGCGCGCTTCAGGCTCGCTCTGGCTCGGAGATGCTCCGGGCTGCGTATGCAGGTGACTGGCCCTGTCCAGGCTGGTCCGCGGTGCGTGTGCGCCTCCCGGGAGAAGACCCCCGCCAGGGAGGATGGGGGGCAGCCCGCCCCGCTCCCACCCGCTGCGGCTGGTTTCCAGGGTGCCAATTGGGTTCTCTCCCCCCACTAAATAGCAACAGTTTGGCCACGCTCAAGTAGAATAAAGTACAGGAGGTTCGAGTCCCTGGCAGCGGTGGCGGTGGTGGCAGGGACAGCGGCGCTGAGCCTGAAGGGAAGGTGACAGGGACTGCCGGCCATCCGGCCAAGATGTTTAACTGTTTCCTTTTGGAAAGAGCAAAACACGCTGACAAGTAAACAAGTTGAGAGCTGGCTGCTGGGGATGGGGGAGACTTTGGACAGGGCCGGGTCGTCATGGACTCCCACCCTTGCCTGCCTTCTGCCTGTCCTCCCCAACCCCATTTTGGGCATTTCCCAGACCCCTCCCCCCTTCCCCTCCTCTGCATCTGGGCGCCCACAGATCGCCCTGTTGGGCTTGGAGAGCAGCTCGGGAACTGGGAGTCAGGATGGTGAAGGCAAGCGAGGGCTTGCCTGTTTTGCAGCCGGCGGTTCTGATATGATTGTGCAGATGTGTTTATTTGGAAAATTGAACTCTGACCTTTGTTTGCGTGGTTCTGCCCCCCATAAGTGAGACCTGTGGTGGCCTGTTCTTTTCTGGTTATTTTTCCTTGGCAGGGAAGGGGCCGGAAGCCTGGGCAGGGAGAAAGAACTTGGGGTTCAGGGAGCCTGCCCATCTTTTCTTCCCCTGACCTCGGCCAGGTGACCCCCTCCCTTCTGGCCACCAGAGAAGGGTGGGGATGGCGCTCGGATGGTTCAGGAGGGAGCTCTGGCCTGTCTCCTCCCAAGGTCCCACCCCTTGGGGACTGGTGAAGTGGGTGGGATGCTGGGAAGGGTTCGTACTGGAGTCTGAGAAGGCGTTTGGGGGACTGGCTGAGGGGGGGGGGGGTGACGAATCTGCCGTTGGCGCTGCTCTCCCTGGCGCCAGCCCTCCCTGTGCCCAAGCCCCAGCGTGATGGGGCTGCAAAGCCAGGAGGAATAGCAGCCCTCTCTCTCCCAAGCCCGCCAGCCCTCTCGGCTAATGGAGTCTCTGCTAGCGTTCTCGCAGCCAGCAATTCGAGGGGAGTGTGCAGCCCAGGAGACGTTCCCCACTCTTGGCCCAGGAGACAAGCCTGACCCATATCTTGGCTGAGCTGTTCAGCCCCTCACCACCTTCAGTGCCAGGGCTGGCTGGAGAGGACATGATAAACAGCGGGGGAGTGGGGGGGGGCAGGAAAAACAGACCGGACCCAACTGCCCTCTCCCATCCTGCAGGCCAGGCACTCAGCTTCCCAGGGAGGCAGGAGGGTCTGAGTGAGATGGTTGGAAACACGGAGTTGGACGTGCACGCTCAGGGCTGTGTGTGTGTGGAGCTGGGGAAGCTTGGGAATGGGTCCCAGGGCTCAGGCTGAACCTAGGGATTTCCAGGGGGTTGTGGGGGCCAAGGGGCCCCAGGTGCCCAGGGAGGGGGTCCCTGGGAGCCCGGGCGCTCATGCGGCTGGTTCCCTGCTCCACGGCTGTGTGTGTCTGTGGGAAGTCAGTGGGCGGCCACCGTCGCGTAGGCGCCTGAGAGCCACATAGAGCTGTCGCTGCTCTGAAGATGAGGCTGGGGACGCAGTTCGGTGGGGAGAGTTCACGTGGTCTTTCTAGGCAGAGGGTCCGAGGTGGGGAAGCTGGGAAGGCTGGTGATGGCAGCCTCTCGTCCCCTTTGCCACAGGAGGACCCAGAGGGCATCTGGGGGGACGGGGCGGGAGGGATTGGAAGCCCCTCTGTCTGTGTCCCCATCCTAGTTTCAGGGCTAGGACTCTGGCAGTCAGTCAGGACTCCTTTCCCTAAACCCACCCGACACCTAAGAGCCAGGGAGCTGGGTTCTCAGAGGCGGGTGGGGGAAGGTCAGAGGTCGTGGGTCAGAGGCCCCTGCCCCACCCCTCTCCTCCCCAGTGCCCTGTTATGTCTATGGCTGGTATTGACTGAAGCCGGGAAGGGCCCTGCCTTCAGGCCCAGAGGCGGAGGAGGCGGAGAGGGAGGGGAGCACGCAGACCCTGGGAAGCCGATGTCCCCATCCCTGCTCCACCCCCGGGGGAGTGAGGCTCAGGGCAGCCCAGTGACTTTCCCTGGGGCACCCAGCCCCATGGGGAGCCAGGCTCAGCCCTCTGTCTGCCCAGCCCTGGAGCCTGGCACCCCACTCTGTGGAGCTGCCCTTGGGAGCAGCTGGAAGGTGGGGATTAGGGCAGAGAGAGCCCTCTGGGCAGGGAAGGGGCCTTGCTGGAGAGGAGCCTGGTGCTGCCAGAGATAAAGAAACAGGGGTCTCCCAGCCTTCCATCTGCCTGGGCTCTGGGTGTCACCAGGGGGTGCCCTCCATGCTCTACCCTCCTGATCTTGGGGCTGTGGTCCCTCCTCTCGGGGGAGTGTGGTGTGGCTCCTGTGTACCCATTGGAGACTCCTCTGATGGGGAGCACCCCCCCCCCCCCCCATGAGTATCAGAAGGAAATCAGCTGCCAGGCATCAGGGCAGAGTGTGGGTCGCACCTCTGCCCCTCCCAGAGCCCGGCAGCTCCCTTCTGGCCTCTGGGTGTTGAGGAGGCCGGTCCCTGTGCCAGGGGAGCTCTGACACACGGTGACCTTACCTAGAAGGGTCCACGCGCAGCCGCGCCCAGCCAGGCCCTGACGTCACAAAGGCAGGAGGGTGGTGGCTGGGAGGTGGCTGTCTGGGCCCTCTCTTGGGCCAGGCCTGCTGGGAGCTGGGTGGGAATGGCGCACCCTTAGACCGCTAGAAGGGAGATGGGGGGAGAAGATGGCGCCGCTGGGCTGGGTGTTCTTGGGGTTGGCTTCTGGGCTCCTGAAGAGCATGGGCTCTTGGCTGGTGCTAGTGGTCACCCTCGGGGCCTCCCCGCCAGCCACTGCAGCGTCCCTGGTGTTGGCCGCCCTCCCCGCGGGCCATCCCCTGGTTGGGTGGAGGGTCCTTCGGAGTACAGGCGCCCGGACCCTCAGCCTCTCCAGGGACCTAGGGCACAGCCAGCCTTGACGGTTACCACTGAGACCTGGGACGCAGACGGCATTGTGGGGCCTTAGTCAGGAGCCCCAGGATTGGGGCCAGGATTGGGGCCTGAGGGAGGGAGGCTGACGTGGGGGCTGGGGGGCCTTTGAGGAGAGCTTTAGAAGGGGGCGGGGATACCGCCCGGGGAAAGCGGGACTTCAGGATGGAAGTTGGGGAGCGTGGACCCCAGAGGCCCTGGGATGTTGCCTGGAGGCCCGATTGGGTGGGCCCCAGGCCTCCCTGGGAGAGGCCTCCCTGGAGCCAGAGTCCTGGACCCTGAGAGCTAAGGTCAGTCTCCCGAGGGCTCAGGGCTCAGCCCAGCGGCACCAGGGGCCCGAGCACGTGACAGCTTGGGGCAGAACCACCATCCGGACCCGAGGCTGAGTGCTGTGAGCCGCCTGGAGGCGCTCAGGGCCCTGCAAGGCGCCTGCTGCCCTCCCGCCTGCCTGAGTGGCTGTGAAGAAGGGAGGGGCCTGGGGCTGTCCCCTGGCACACTCTCCACCTGCCCTGCCTGTAGGGATGGACCGGCCCCACCCCGCTGGCTCGTGGGGTGTGTGTGGCCCTCCCGGCGATGGCCCCCTGGCAGTGCTGTGGCATCTCCCAGCTGCCTGTGCTCCGTTGAATGCCTTGTTCCGGGACCCCTCGGGCCTCCAGTGGGCGGTGGCAGAGTAGGATTTGGGGAAGGGATGGGACACAGCACCGCTGGCTCCACTCACGTAACCTGTGTGAGCCCCAGGAGACGACTAGCCCTTCTGAGCCGGGACGTTCATGGACCCCAGCTTCCCGGCTCCCCATTCCCCCTGAGCTCAGGGCTGGGTGTCTGACGAGCCTCAGCCAGTGGCTGGGCGTGAGAAGAAAGTGCCAGAACTTCTCTTTCACATCATCCCTGCCTAGGAGGAGGGATGTTCAATATTTAACGTATGGACTGCAGATACACACGCCATGATTTAATAAATATGAGTGCTTTGGGGTTGTGAGATAAATGTTTCATTGCCGAGGAATACATAATCAAAGAGCTTGGTGCCGCTGTGTGCTGGGAAGGTCTGAGCTTGAGAGGGAGATGGGTGGCGATGGGAGAGGCCAGCCCGGAGGCCCTGGCTCCCCCTGGCTCCCCCCGGCTCTGTTTCCAGGGTGTTGATGAGTTGGGAGGGGGAGCAGGTGACGTGAGGGGGCTCAGGCTGGGTGGCACAGCGGACCTCTGCTCCCAGTCGGTTCCTGAGGCCCCCTAGTCCCCAGGGGCCAGGCCAGTTCTCGCAGCCGGTCTGCCCATCTGCTCAGGACCCTGCCTTTGGCCCCTGCGTAGCAGATTCGTCATCCCCGTGCCCACCCAGCGTTCATGCCTACCATGCTCCCCAGCTTACGGTCCTTGAGTTGACTTGCGACAGCTACTGGAGGTCCGTGGGCGGGATGAGCAGTCCCATGTTACTGATGCCAAACAGAACAAAGCCCAGCATCCCAGTCCCAGTGCCTGAGTTGCGTGGCCACAAACGGAAAGACCGAGAAGGGTCTCGGGGCTCCCCCTCCTTAGGGCTTCTCTGGCCTGTCCCCTCCACCCTCTCTCTGGCAGGACACCCTGCTGCTCGGGAGGAAGGGAGATGGTGTTACCCAGAAAGTCCTTTCTCCCGAGGGCAGCCTTCTGGGAAGAGCCCCTGCGAGGGCTTTGGGGACGGCGTGGCCGGAGTGGAGGTGGTGGCCAGGGAGCCATCAGGGCAGGTCATCGTCACCCCCTGAGCCTTCCCCACCTCCACCCTGGTACCCATGGATGTCAGGGCCCGGGCAGGTGGGTGGCCCCTCGTCCGTGATTGGTCAGCAAGAGCGAGGGCTCCGGTGGGGCTGGAGTGGAATGGGGGTCCCCACATTTCTGCCTACCCCGAATGCGGGCTCGCTAGGATGCAGAGCTGGAGGGACTGCTGCAGTTCTGTGTCCCAGGAGAGGCCCAGAAAGCCAGAGAGGGGCGGGGCTTTTTTGGCCCCCCCCCCCCCCACGAGCTAGAAGACCTCGTTTCCCAGGGGTGGGCGCTGCCCTCTCCTACTCTGCTCTGGTGCCCGTTCTGGGCTCTCTGTCAAAGCCAGTGCCTCGCCCACGACTGTGTCTCCCTCTGGGGCGATGTTTCCAAATCCAGGGTCCCCAGAGGCAGCAACTATGCGCGGCTGGCAGCCCAGCCAATTAGAAATCCACTGGGCGAGGGCCGCCTCGGAGCGCTGCTCACATCAGGGCTGGAGTCTGCGGGCTGGGCGCCCGGCCTCTCTCTCTAGCCTCCCCTCTGCTCCCACCCCCACACTGTCCCCACCTGGGTCGTCCCGTCCAAAGTTTCCTGGGGGCTGGGTGGTGGGAGACTCAGGATTCCTTCCCCGGACCAACAGTGGTTTCCCCAGCAGCTCCTCCCAGCTTTACACACCCCTTCCTCCTGGGGACCCCGGTCCTGACCTGTAAGGTGAGGGCGGTCACAGCCACCTCCCAGCAGTGCCCTGAAGGTCGGGCGTGTGTCATGCCGCAAAGGGGAAGCCGGCAGCGCACGGTCACTGGTAATAACCTGCCTCTGTGCGCACTTGCTCTGTTCCAGACGCCGTTCCAGGCGCTTTAGCGGTCATGCCTCATTATGGCGTCACACCAACCCCATGAGAGAAGTACTGTTATTAGCCCCATTTTACAGACAGGGACACCGAGTCCAGAGATGGAGTTTGCCTTATTTCATGCAGCCGGTGAACGGCAGAGTAGTCTGACGTTTAACGTGAAGCTGTATGTCCTCGTGCACAGTCACGTATAGTGGTGTACACACACACACACACATTCACAGATACACGACCGCCGCGCTGTCTTAGTAAATTAAAAGGGTGTGCAGGAAGGGCCAGTGGGTGACATTCAGTCCCCTAGGTGAGAGCTGCCTGGCTGAGGTTGGAGGGGGAGGCAGACGCTATAATGATGGGTAAGGTGTTGGCCAAGCTGAGCTGGCCGGCAGACCCAGCCGGGCTCCCGGCCGTGGGGAGGCTCTGGGCGCTCCTCCTGGCGTGTTCCCGACAGTCGCCTCCCCCAAGGCCTGTCTCGGCCAAGGCTCTTCCCAGGCCTCCGTGACCAACCGTGGCATCCTGGCCTCGGAGGGCAGGGCAGGCCCACAGGAGACCAGGTGCCAGCGGAGGCTGTGGGGATGCAAGAGGCTGGCGCTGGGTCCCGGCCAGCTCCACGCGGGGTGCGGTCAGCAGCGTGGTGTCCCTGACCGACCGTGGCAGGCAGGGAGAGGCGGACGGGAGAGCGGGGGGCCGGGTGGCTTCTCCAGGTAGAGTTTGGGGTACGGGGCTGCCTCCGGTGCAGAGCAGGAGCGTGTGTGAAGTGCTGAAGGGCCAGTTGTAATTCTCCAGGCCCTTCTCTCGCCTCCTCCTCCGTTGAGTGGCTTTTCCTCCCCTCGGCCCCATCTCTTCCCCTCCCCCTCCCCGCTTGCTCATGGAAGCCGCCAGCTCTCATCATGGGAGTGAGCTGTCCCCGTGGAGAGAGCCGAGGACCCAGCAAACAGGGCAGGCATTAGTGGGCTCACCCCATTTTGGATGCTGCTTGGCGGGGTGAGTGGGCTCGCCAGGCCATGGAACCTCCCTGGCCTCAGTTTCCCCTTCTGGGGGGTGGGGTCTGAATGGCTGCAGGGCACTGTCAGATCAGTGCGGTGACATGCGCCTGGGCCCATGTCGGTTGTGCCCATTGCTGGACGTCTGGGAGTGTCTGAGTGAGGAAGAGGGTAAGACATTGAAGCAGAAATCACCAGATTTGGAAAGGGGCTCAGAAATGATTGGAGCCAAACCCAGTTTTACGGAAGGGAGACCTGCGGCCCAGGAGGGGTGGAGGGAGCTCTGGCAGGAGGCAGACCCGCACTGGGGGGCGTGGGTCCTGCCCCTACCCAGCTTCTGCTCCAGCGCTGAGGGATGGTGTTCTCCCAGAGGCGGGAAAGGAGTGCTCCGCTCCTGCTAAGAGCGAGAAAGAGGAAAGTGAGCTTAGACTCGCAGCGCTGATCCGCTGCCTCCACTGTAAACTGCGCCGTGTGCACGCACAAGTGCGTTCTGCTGGGCGCGCATCACCTCTGAGGTCTTGTAAACAAGCCCTAAGCCTTTGGCTCCTTGCCTGCCAAGGCGGTCCAGACCCCCGGCGGCCACCAGAGGGCAGCGCTGCGCACGAGAGCGGCTGGCTTGCCAGCTGGAGCCGGGGTGTCACACCATCCTGGTGAGGTGTGTGCAGGTGGCCCGGCTATCAGAGCCTCTCCCGGGGCCAGCTGAGCAGAGGGTCAGCGCTCCCGGCGGGCCCTGCCTCAGCATCTGCAGCCCAGGGTCTGAGTCTCCCAGACAGGAGCCTCCTAGGAGGCGGCCTGGAGCGCTCTCTTCCCACCTCCTGTCTCGGCAGCGCGGAGGGATCAGGGTGTGGCCGTGGGTAATGGAGTGGGTTGACTGGGCCAGAGTTCCCGCCCAGGAGGACCAGTCCTGATGGGGACACAGAGACGTGGACCAAGGGTTGCACTGTGGGGTCAGTGTCCTGGAAGAAGCGGGCTCTGTTTACATGCTGCAGGCCACATTGGATATCCTGGCCCAGGGTGGGGACGTCTCTCACCGCTCCTGTCCCCTTCCCCCATGCCAAGTGGGAATGATTAGATACCGAGTCGCTGTTCGGTAAACTCCAGGTCCTGGTATTTCCCAGACCTGAGAGTATAGTGCTGTCTCCTAACCTCCCCAGACCCCATCTCTGCTCCCAGAGATGCTGTGACGGGCATGACAGTGCCTGCAAGCCAGTTCAAGGCCCGGCTTGGCCGCTTACGCACACCTGCTTCCTCTGCGGGTCCTGCGGCTCTTCCCAGTCACTTCCGGGTGTTGACTTGGTTCGTGCCCTAGTGGTTCCCGAATGAGCCGCCCTAGTTCTACTAGCTGTTACCAGCCTCGGAGGTGGGGCCTGCTGCCTTTGTGTGGGGTTGAGCTTAGAGGGCGGGGCCCTCAATTCTGTCCTGAGGGGTGACCCATAGCTGCGGGACCCCGGGCTGTGGGCGTGACCCTGTTGGTTGTGGTCAGTCTTTCCCCACCTACCTGTTTCTGGTACTTTTTTGAGGGTGGTGACAGGCACCCTAAACTGCAGGGACGCAGCTGACGTTTCCCTCCTGCTGAGCCAGAGGTCATTTGCGTGTATGACCTTGCCTGTTGGCAATTGCTACATCAAACTCAGATCACAGTTGTCCTCCTTATGCACTGGGACTCTGCGCTGGCTGCTTTTCCTGTTCCCCAGCTTCCTCACCTGAAAAATGGAGAAAGAATCATAGAGGCTTATTGTAAGCTTTGGATGAGAACGTACGCGCTCAGTGTCGTGGGAGTAATAGTGGTTTCTTTGGCCACACAGCCTTCGGTTTAAATCCTGGCTCCGCCCCTGTGTGAGTTTAAGCAAGTGGCTTAGCTTCTCTGAGCCTCAGTTTCTTCATCTGAAGAGTCAGGCGGGCTGTGTCCATCCTCCCAGAGTTCAGTGAGACCGGGGGAGGTGCCTGGCCTGCGTGGGTGCACGGAGGCCAGAGTGGCAAGGGCCATGGCGGGCGTCTCTCAGAGGCGATGGCAGTGCCATTTCTGGGTCCTTGAAGAATGGATTAGGGGCAGTTATGCCAAGAGAGCTAGCACCTGAGCCAAAGCTGAGGGGATCAACAGAAGGGCCGAGATGGTGTGTATTTGAAAGAGGCGGCAAAGGAGCAAAGACTCATGTCAGCTGGAAGAACAGGGAGATAGTTATGGCTCCCACTGATAGATCATTGGGTCCCAAGCGGCAGAGGGTCCCGGGCAGACCTGCCTGCTGCCCATCTTCCCCACTCTCTGCCCTGGGGGTTTGGATGCCAGGCATCTCGGTGCAGGATAACTCGGTAGCACCTGCCCCTTACAGATGTTGTCCACGTGGTTCTACTGCTGTCACCCTGGTCGCCATTCACTAGCTGATTCCCTTCTGGCTGCTGTGACTGACCAAGCCTAGCAGCTACAGATGGGGCTGCAGGACCAGCCGGGGAAGGGGGTGTAGGAATCCAGTGGGAAGCGCTCACCTCTAGGTCTCATCCATCCTCCCCTAAGCCTCCCACGCCCATTCATTGCAGTTCTGTATTCAGCCACAAGAGGGCACTAGACCATGCCTTCTGCAGGGAGGGAGGTGCTGTGTGGCCTGTCCCACTGTGATTGGGCCTTTGAGCAGCAGGTGGTTGCTTCCCAGACGCCAGCCTCTCTGAAGGCCACCGCAGACCAACTTGATTTCACCAGAGCCATAGCACAGAGCCTGCTATCTCAAGGGAGGCCACAGCGCAGCAAAACGTCATGGGATTTGGCATCAAACTTGGGTTCCAGTCCTTGTCCTGCTCCTTGCTGGTTTTTCTGAACATTGAGTCAGTTGCTTGGTTTCTCTGGTCTCACTTTCTTCACTGAAAAGCATGTTGTTATTGGGAGATGTTGCTGCAGGGATTGAATGACATGATGTGTGGAAAGTGTCCGGAAGGTGATGGACACTCCATGGTTGGCCATCTGTTTCCTTCCTGAAGAAGGATGAAGTTAGGACACAGCGCAGGAGATATTTGTGGGATCCTGTTGGCCCGATGGGCTCACTTCCCTCCCCAGTAAACACTCTATGGTTCCCGTTCATTGGGGGCAGCAGTGACCCCCAGTGGCCGGAATGGAGAACAGCAGTGCATGCAGACGTGGGGGTGGGGTGGCGGGGTGGCGGGCTTTGTTGGGTATTGTTGGGGCACATGACACTGAATCTGTCAGGGGATATTGGCTTCAGAGGCTCTGTCAATCAAATTTCTCTTTCCTTCAGATGCTAGTGGCTAGAGATGATTCCCTGAGGGCTTAGTGTGATTGATGGTGGCCGCTGGGATGTTTGTTGCCTGGACCAGTGGCTGAGGTCATAACTGCAGAACACACCCATGCAAGCAACTGACTTTACTGTAGCCACCCAATCCCGCCTCCAACAGCCAGACCCGTGGTGCATCCTGGGATGCTGCTCTTTGTGAGGCACTTTGTCTCTCATCTCTCAGGTGGTCTCAGCCAAGAGGCTCTGGACCTCTGGACCTCAGTGTGTTCATCCGGGAAATGGGCCGGTTGGCTGGCTGACTGGGAGGGCTCCTCCGGCCGGGACCCGAGTGCCCACCTTCGCTTCACAGCCTTCGCTCAATGTGCTTGTTGCCTGTGGGGATCCGTGGGAAGTGGGGATAGTGAGATCTGCCTGCAGAGCTTCCAGCCTTCCTTGCACAGAAACTGCAGCCCAGAAAAGAGGGGGGCCCCTCTCCGTGGAGGTGTGGACCTGAGGCTGCAGTTGGGGTGTCTCTGGCTCCCCATCTCATGCAGCCTCTTCGTTAACCACCTGAGACCGGGAGTCTGGGCAGATGCGCTGGCTCAGGCTCAGGCTCAGGCTCAGGCTGGTATCAGGGCCAGCCTTGCTCCAGATTGGGTTTCCAAGGCCCTGCCACCCTTGAGTGGCAGTCATCCTAACCAATGAGGTGCCAAGACGCCACATGGGGAATAGCATGCGGACTGGGAGGGGCAGGGCACAGGGAGGGTGTAGTGTATTCCCTGAGGGGCTGCGAGGGAGGGGCAGTGGAGGGGTGGCAGGGCCCTCAGCCCCTGGCCGGAAGGGGCCGGTGGAAGCATGCCTGACTTCCAGGGCAGGGGCCTTGGCCGGAGCTCTCCCTGCTGTCCTTTGGGGACGTCTGGCTCCCGTTCCTGGGGCAGGTGCTGAAGGGGAGGCCCCCGTGTCTCATTTTGCAAAGGACTGTCTTCCAAGTGCGGAGCAGACAGCTAGCGGGGCCTGGCGAGCGGTGTGTTCAGCCCACGGTGGCTGCTGAGCGGCATCTGGACCTGGGCTGTGGGTGCCAGGTGTCTGGCCGCCGGCCTCCCTGCCTGGCGAGGCCCATCCCAGCAGCTGGAGTATTGGGCAGGATGAGCAGAGGCACTGGCTGGGCCTGGAGAGGAGCAGCGAGGCCTCTCACCCTTGCCCGGGTCGCTGGCCAGGTGCTGGCACCGCCCTGGGTCCTGGGACACCAGCTGAGAGAGGGAGAGGCAGGGCCTCCCTTTTGGGCTCACAGGCAAGCCGGGTGGCGGCACTGCACACAGGACCTACGCTGAGGCTGCCTCAGGAGAAGCAGGGGCAGGATTTATTTTACTTATTTTGTAACTTTTTCTAATGGAAGCTTTTAAAAAAAATTGATTTCAGAGAGAGGAAGGGAGAGAGAGAGAGAGAAACATCAATGATGAGAGAGAATCATGGATCGGCTGCCTCCTGCAGGCCCCCGACTGGGGATGGAGCCCACAACCCGGGCATGAGCTCTGACTGGGAATCGAACCATCGAACGGTGACCTCCTGGTTCCTAGGTCAATACTCAACCACTGAGCCATGCCCGCAAGGCACAGGAGCAGTGGGGGTAGAGGAGTCGGAGACAGGCTCATGCCCAGGTGACTGGCTCCACGGGGTGCTGCAGGCCAGGCCCAGGCCCCTGCCCTGCCCGCCAGTTGTGGGCCTGCTGGGCCTGGCAGGGACAGCGAGCGCCCTGAGAGCAGTGCCCTGGGCCTGGGGAGCCGCGTGGGGGAAGCGTGGCCTCCTCCCTCCCTGACTCTGGTCCAGGGTCCTTTCCTGTCTCCCTGGAAGTGACCGGTCACCCCTCCTGCGTCCGCCTCCCCCTCCTCTCCCTCCCCAGTCCTGGCCGCAGGCCGTGGCCCATCCCAGGGGCTTGCTGGGCTGCCTGCCCTCCTCTGCCCGTCACTGGCTCAGGGCTGCTGTGGCCTGGATTCTGGTCAGGTGTCTCTGCTCTTGGGGCTCCAGCCTGCGCCCTCCCGGTGCCTGTCCTCACCTGCGTCCCTGACAGTCAGCGCCTCAGTCCAGGGAGAGCTTCTAGAGTTCCGCCCACGTGCTGTGTGTCGCACCAGCTCCTTAGCATCAGGCTCGTCCCCGCCCTCGCCTGCTGTGGGCCTCTCTCTGGAGTCTCGCCGCCCTGCATCCCCCGTGGGAATCCTCTGCCCCAGCCACACGGACACCTTCCCAGGCATTTCCACCCTTCGTCTTTTTTATTATTAATTACTTTTTAAATTTTCACTGACTTCAGAGAGGAAGGGAGAGGGAGGGATAGAAACCTCAATGATGAGCGAGAATCATGGATTGGCTGCCTCCTGCACGCCCCCTACTGGATCGAGTTCGCAACCTGGGCACGTGCCCTGACCTGGAATGGAACCCTGACCTCCTGGTTCCTAGGTGGATGCTCAACCACTGAGCTATACCTGCCGGGCTTCCACCTTGAGTCTTGGTTCCCTGCCCAGAAGCCCCCGGGCCTTCTCTCTGCTCACCAGGGCCCTCCCTGTCACCCCAGCCCCACCTCTGAGGTGCTCTTTGTTGTCCAGGCCCACGTGTCACGACTGTTCTAGCTTCCCAGTCTCCGGAGCAGAGTGACGGCGGCTGCTGTTCACTGAGCACATACTGTGGCCCAGGAAGTTTATGTAGCATCTCATCTAATCGGGTCATAGGATAGGAAGGGTGGCTCTCGCTTCACAGACCAGAAGAGGAAATTGAATCCAAAGGACGAAAGGGCCTGCCCCAGGCCGCAGTGCGAAGGGCATGGTTCGGGCTCAGACCCAGGCCGGCTGCAGTGCCCACGGCCCCATGCCCTTTGCAATGTGCACAAGCGGCTGGGACCAGCTCACACTCCCGGGAGAGGAAGGGACAGGGAACCGGGTGGGTCGCAGGAGGGTGTGCGGCAGTTACGATGTAACTTGTCTGTGTAGTAACACGGCTGTATTTTAAAAACATGGTGCTGATAACGGAAAAGCAAGTTTCAGGATGACATATTATATGTGTAGTTTAAAAAACACAGTGACAAATATAATGCATTGTTTATGGACACAGATATATAGTAAAAAGATAAAATCATGGTCTGGATACAAAGCAATTTCATGGTCGCCCCGGGGAGGCGGGGGCGGCCATCAGGAAGAAGCACCGGCCTTTATCTGCGTCTGTTCCTTCTCTTTTTCTGCGAGATCCCAGCTTATGACAAAGTGGAACTGTGCGTTCATGCCGGGTGTTGGGGAAATAAGGCGTTCGTATAGAACCCTTTGTTTTTCTCCACTAAAATGAAACGTTAGCCTTAAGCAATCAAAAGATGATCATACCCTTCAGATTTGCAATTGAAAAAATAAAAACCACGTTAAGTCATTGTGCTAGTTGGCTAGGGGCTCCCGTCACAAAACGCCGCAGTCACCGCGGCCTAAACAGCAGACGTGGGTCCCTGTCGGTTCTGGGGGCTGCAAGTCCAAGGTCAAGGTGCGACCAGGCTGGCTGCTGCTCTCCTGGGCTTATGGGCGGCGGCCTCCTGCCCCTCCTCACGCGGGCATTCCTCGGTGCGTGTCTGTGTCCTCGTCCTGCTTACAATGTCACCAGTCATACTGCTCAGGGCCGACCCCCCTGACTTCACTCTCCCTCTCGCTGTGAAGACCCTGCCTCAGTGCAGTCCCATTCGCAGGCACTGGGCTCAGGAATATTTGGGGTGGGGCCGGGGGGAGAGACAGTTCAGCTCATAAGAATCAGAAGACAAAACGATTTGCACATCGGCTGAAATTGGAGTCTTTCTCTGACTTCCCGGGGGCAGACACCCGCGGGAGTCCATCAGAGCTTAGTTTCATTCAGGCTTTAGTGCCTCCAACTGTGGGTGCCGGGGGCGCACCTGCTTGGCTGGCCTGTGAGCTGTGGGACGCATTCTTAACTAACCTTACAAAACACCGCCAGGTCTTTTGCCAAAGTGGCTGCACCCGTTGGCACGCCAGGCCTGGTCCGGAGGCACCTGGGTGAGGTAGGCCCATGCACAGGCCTCCTGTGCAGACGCGGGTCCTGCTGTAACTGTCCTGCAGAGGGGGAAGCTGACAGGCACAGGGGCCATGCCACTTGCTCAAGGTCACGGGTGGGAGGTGGCAGAGCTCGGACTGGCTGACTCAAAGCCCTCGGGGTTTCCGCTGTGACGCTGAGCCTTGCCCAGGCCAGGCTGAGCAGGCAGGAAAGCAGGCGCTGGCTTCTCAGGGCACCTCTGTGTCCCCAGCCCAAGGACATCCTGGTCCCTGGGCCCCCTGTTCTCTCTGGCACCGTGACATCAGGGCAGGTGGCAGGTGGTGCTCCCAGCAGGGGTCAGGCAGGGCCCGGGGCAGGTGCTCTCTGGCCTGGGCTGGGCTGCTTTCTCCAACTTCTCCATCCACCCTGGTCACGCGGCCCCTCTCAGGGCTCTGGGCTGCGTCCCATGGGCAGTGGACGGACAGACAGACGAATGCCAGACAGCAGCCCGAATCCTCAGCTCCCCCTGCTTGTGGATTGCTCAGACACGGGTGCAGGGAGGCCCCAGACCAGCGCGCCCACTTATTCCTCCACAGTCTGGGGCTGTGCTGAGCCGGCCTGGACCTGCCCCCGAGAGCCACAGATGGGGCTGTTCCTTCCTGTGGGGATGTCACGATGCGCGAGATGGTGAAGTTTCAGGCCGGGCCTCAGTGGTGGAGATGGGTAGGGTTTATGTGACTCACTCGGTCCCACGAAGGAAGGAAGCCCAGGGGCGACAGGGAGACTGGCTGGAGGTGGGTCTGCTCCATGTGGGGCTGGGCCAGGGGTGGGGGGAGGCTCTGGGAGGAGGTACCAGGCCAGGTGTCCGCTGACAGTGAGGAAGAGGCGGAGCTTCGGTTCGGGAGTTGGAGGTAGAGGTTTCCAGCAACACAGCACCTCTGAGGAGGGGCGGGTGGGAGAGTTTGGGGGGTGGAGTGGGGTGTGCAAGGCGGTGAGGTTGAGAGGTGAGAGGTCAGCAGGCCTTGCAGGCCGTGGGGCGGGGGGACTTCAATCCTGGGGAACAAGGAGGCCGGAAGGCTTTCCTTCTGAGCAGGAGATGATTCTGTTGACATCTGAAGTGATGGGTGCACACGGCGGGTGGGGCTCCCTGGGAGGCGCTCCCCCAGGGCGGCCTCCGAGCAGGTCCCCGAGGATGAGCAGGCGTTGGCCACGTCGGGGCAGACGCGGGGGAGGCTGCTGCTCCCAGCAAGCACAGGGCTCCCGCCCCACATGCATGGGAGCCAGTGCCAGGGACCGGCTTGAGGAAAGAAAGAAGCTTTTACTGCGAGGACAACCGGCAAGGCAGCGGGAAGCAGGGCTCCAGTCTGTGTTCCCATCCCGGGCTCCTGGCGAGATGGTAGGGGTTTCAGCACCAGACCTCGCTGGGCCACGGACCGTTCGCTCTGGAAGCTTCCGACCTTCAGGTTCTGGTGCTTTGGTTCCAAGGGGGAGAGTTTAGGGCTCAGAAGGGTTACTTCCTGGTCTTGTTACAAGGGTGGGGCAGTGTGAGCTGGTCCTGCCTGCGGCTGCCATGCTCCAGGAGAAGGAAGGGAGCCGGCAGCAGGAGGACCTTTGAGGAGCAGAAGGAGTTCATTCTGCCCCGGAAGCCGGGAGGGACCAGGCCCGGCAGCTGCCTCCTCCTGAGTTCGCTGCGAGTCTGGTTGGGGCTCGGGGTCAGTCCTGTTGACCTTGTCTTCCAGGCTCAGCCTCTGCCTGGCTAAGTCAGTGCTGGGCCAACGCGCGGATGAATGAACATGTGGATGGGGAGCGGGTGTTGGCGTTCAGGAGCTGGGAGGGAGCCCCGGGGCCCAGAGGGCACAGGAGGTTGGACTGGGGTGTGTCCATCACCCCGCGGCCGGAAGTCCAGGCTGCCTGGCCTGGTGTCCCCGGCCCATGAGGGAGGCCTGGTCCCCGCTGCAGGGCCCGAGGTGCACGGTGGCAGAAAGCACCTCTGACTCAGGAGGGCCACCTGCTAAAGTGTATCTGTTTATTCAGAGATTTAATTATCATGTTTAAATATTAAAGAGTAAACACCTGTCTAGTGGGACGCAGCCTTTACCAACAGGAGCTCTGCCTTGCGGCCCGGGTTTGTCCGCAGGAGGCCCAGGTTCTCCTTGGAGAAGCAGGGAAATGGGCCCAGGGGAGCGGGGAGGTCGGGGAGGAGGATCGGGGTGTGGGGGGCGGGAAGGAGGGGGAGAAGGATCAGGAGGAGGAGCAGGAGGAGGAGGAGGAAGAGAGGGGAAGAGGAGAGATTTCTGAAGAGGCGGTGCTGTCCAGGCAGGAGAAACCCCGAGCTGTAGATCTGTGGTCCATTTGTGCAGGGGGAGTGGAGCCGCAGGCGTGTGGGCAGCTGACAGCAGGGGACAGGAGGCCATCTGGAAGGGGTCCCCACAGTTGGGGGGTTGGCGGGCCTTGGGGTCTTCCTCTGGGGATGCCTGTTTCCTGTGCTAAGGTTTGTGGGACCCAGCTTCTCACCGTGACGTCTAGGGGCCGCAGCCCGGAGAGGAGCCGCCATGGCTCTGCCAGGCTGGGAGGGAGGGCTCGGGAGCTCCGTGCGGACCGGGTGTTCAGGGCTCTGTGCTGCAGCTCCCGCAGACGGAGTCCCGGGTGCGGGCAGATTACGCGGGGTTATTTATCGGCGGTGCTCGCTCCGGCTTTAATTTTTCCTTTTTGCTTATTCAGGCTTTAGCTCCAGAGGAAAATAGCCTGGGGTGGCTCCGAGATAGATTCTCTCTGCCCCATTAACTTATTCAGTGAGTTTAATGGTCCTCTCTCCCCTCAGCCTTGAAGCCATCATTAAAACGCAGAGATTTATAAAAGCAGAGACACTGAGCTTTAGTCAAACTTTTGCTCTGGGTTGGGGGAAGGGCAGGGGCGGGAGAGGTGGGGGCAGCCTGGCTGGCCTGCACCTGCGCCCAGAGCTAGGGGCGGCCTGGGAGCGGGTCCTAACCCAGGACAGGGGGCCGGCTGGGCTGGCCATGATGGGCAGGGGAAGGTGGAGGTGACAGCAGGTACAGGACGGAGCAGAGGGCTGGGCTGGGCTTAAGGGAGCTGGGGGACAGGTCTGCATGGGGGAGGGGCAGGGGGCACTTCAGGCTGGAGGTGCAGCGAGGACAGATGCCCAGGCCGAGAGGAAGTGCTTGCTCCAGCGCCCGGAGGACAGGGCAGGGGCCCTGGGGGGACACGGCCGGGGGATGGCCTTGGGAGGGGAGGGCCCGGTGCTGGGCTGAGGCCGCTGGACTTTCTCGGTTTGGAGTCTCTGAAGGTTTGGGAAGACAGCTTTACCTACAGGAACTCCATTGGCCTTTAAAAGTAATAAGTATGTTGTGAAGGAAAAGCTAGAAATAGCAACAAGTGGGAGATGGACAAGTCACTCAGCCGCAGGGAGCTGGGGAAACCCACGCTCTGTGGGTGCCCTGCCTGGCTGTCGTGGGCAGTTCTGGGGTTGGAGCACAGGGCACAGCGGCTCTGAGAACTCGGTGCCGCCAGGAGGGCTCTGCGGACAGGCTCCGTGCCCTCGGACCAGGGCGGTCAGGCACCAGCCGGCGGACCTGGCCCTTCCCGCATCGTTAAAGGCCCAGAGATGAGGACTAGTCAGCGCGTGGTGTGTGCTCACTGAGGGGGTGCAGGGGCTGGGGACTGTGCTGTGGGCTTCCTGGGGTGGGGGGAGTCAGCGAAGACATGGGGGGTGGGCACCCTGGACGAGAGGAAGCGGGGGTGAGGGCAAGCAGTTGCCTAAGCTCTCGGGATGGGGTGTTTTCTTCCTGTCCCAGGGCCCCGGCCGGGCAGTGGGGGTGACGTGATGACTGAGCTGGTGGCAGTGGGAGATGGATCGTAGGCACGTGGGGTGGGGAGCATCGTCTCCGGACGGAGGGGTGAAGGTCAGAGTGAGGAGGAGGGCAGGGGGGTGAGCTCACGGGAGAGGGAAATGGCACGGAGGTCACACTGGCAGGGTTAGGGCCGAGGGGGCACCCAGGGAGTCTGAGAGGCGCTTCCAGCGAGGAGCCTGGGAGAGGGGAGTGATTGCAGGAGATTGGGCAGATCCGGAGTGGGGGGGGTGGGGGTGGGCAGGGGAGGAGAGGAAGGGGTGCATCTGGCCTCACACATCGGGTTTGGTCGGCTTGGACATCCGGGAGTGTCCGTCTGCCCAGGGCTGGAGTTCCAGGCTGGCCTTGGGCATAAGCACCAGCCTGGAGGTTTGTGAGTTCCGTGCCCAGAGCTGAGCGGACAGGAGGAAGGGCTGAGCGCCAGGAGGACCTGGCGGGTCCATGTGGAGGCAGGAGGTGAGGAGGATGCCAGTGCTCCCTCCAGGGGACCAGCCTCTAGGACGAGGGAGTGGTCAGCCAAGTCCATGGCCGAGGGAGAGGGTGGGTGGACGTGGGGGGAGCAACAGGCCAGAGAAGAGAAAATACAGAGCTTCCTCCAAGGGCTTGGCACCGAGGACGCAGGTTCAGGCTGGTGGGAAGCCAACACATTCTTTGTAAGGATGGGGAGACCTGGACGTGCTCATGGGCAGAAGGGGAGGAGCCGTGGACGGGGAGCCCGCAGGAGGCAGGGGCCAGGGCAGAAACAGGGCCTGTGGCGTTGGAGAGACTGGCGCCTGGCCCCACCTTGCATTCGCACGATGCTGGGGCTGGAACAGGAGGAAAGGGACCCGCTCTCTGCGAGAGGAGGGCGAGGCGAGGTGAACTCCAGGTGGGTTAGTGACGGCAAAGACCCCTGCGAGCCTCCGTGTGTTCATCTGTGAAAGGGGAAATGGTACTCCGTACAAGGGCTGTGGCGAGGGGCTGGCAGCACGCTGCTGGACGCCCGCTGTGGCGGCCCGTCAGCCTCACAGCCAACCACGACCAGTGGAAGGGCCCCATGTGAGGACCCCTGCCCCCCGGCTTCTAGGGGTGCTCTGTACCAGCCCTCAGGAGTCCCTGCATTTCCTGGGGGGCTCAGGACCTGGAAAATGTCTGGCTGTGAGAAGAGGGGAGTGGGAGTGCCGTCTGCTCCTGATAACCTGCCCAGCTTTCTGATGGGACTGTGGCTGACTGATAGCAGAGATGCCGGGAGGGGCCTTCCCACGCCGCTGCCCCGGCCCAGCTCCTGCTTCTCCCCCCCACCCCCCCTTCTCCACCTCTGACTCCTGTCCTCACACTTCATTCATCTGTACTTGCTGGGCCGCCTGCAGCATCCTGGGGTCGGGGAGGGAGGCTGAGGGGAGGGGCCTCCGTGGCCTTGACTGTCAGTCTCTGTAGGGCCAGGCAGAGGGTGCAGCCCAGCTCCCCACCCAGAAGCAAAGCCACGTCTGCTTGAGCCCATGTCAGACCCAGATTGGAGACCCCGTGGGTGCAGGATTCATTGGGGTTTCTTTGGGGGGGGTCCCCTTTCACTTTATCTTGAGATTCCTTCCCTGTGCTTTTCCCTTGCCTCACCCTCTCCCCTGCACACACCCCGTGAAAGACTCCCTCTTTCTTGTTGGCATTTACATGGAAAAAAACACACAAACCCCAACCCAACAAAAAAGCAACTTCACTGAATACAAAGAGAATAAAGTAGAGATAATTATAGGGGGAAAAAGCAAACGATATTAAAATAGTCAGCTTTTGGAAGCAAAGGCTGCAGCTCTGCCCCCCAGGGCTAGTTTCATTCCCAGCGCCTCCTGCAGACCCCGCTGGGGCCGGGGTGTGGGGGCTCCCACACGCCCCTGCTGCCTCCCTGGTGCCAGGATCAGTCCTCAGGGGCCTCCTAGGGAGGCAGTGACCCCTCAAGGTCATCAGCGGTGTCATCTTGGCGTTGTCCCAGCTCCTGTGCAGCCCGCCTGGGCCTTGCGGCGGGAGGAGGGCCGTCCCGGCCAGGTGACAGGAAGGCCGTGCAGTGGCAGGAGTTGGTCCTCCCATGGGGCCCCTCCGCTGGTCGTGGTTGGCTGTGACGTTGACGGGCCGCCACAGGCGCGTCCCCTGTTCATGTCGATGAGTTCCATGGGCTTCGCTTCTGGGAGGGTGCAGTCTGGGCCCTCCTGGCTCTGTGGGTGCTGCCCGTGTCCTGTGAACCCCCTGCTCCCCGGAGTAGACGGTGCCCCATCCTGTGCCCAGGTCCACCTCCGCTGCCACGTCGTTGCTCGTCCCCTGGGTCCTCTGCCCGAGGGGCACTGCCTGTCTCCATCCTTCACCCCCCGCACCGCCCTAACTTCCTGTCTCCTCCCCCCCGCCCCATTCATCGCGGCAGCGATAGTTCATATCAGCGCTGACTCGGTACCAGCAGCTCTTGCCGGGCACGGTCCATGCACTGCTCCCAGGGCCCAAACAGCTACTCTGCCTGTTTCACTGGAGGGGGGATGGGGACACGGGATGGGTGGGTCCGGTATGGAGCAGTGAGTGGTGACTGCCTCCTTACACGGTGCCTGGAGCCCGCCTTGCTGCCCATGCCTGCGCCCTCTGTCCCTGGTGCAGCCCTCTGCCTCGAGCACGTGGCTGGGCAGGGCTCCGGGTGGCAGGGAGCGGTGACACGGGAGGGCCCAGCTGGGACTAGCTGCCCCCCACACCCTGCCTCTCACCCTGGGCAGCACAGGGCGCTGAGTCCTCCTGGGTGGCCTTCGTGTGCCACCGTGCCCGGGCCAGCTGGCCAAGGACAGTACACTCTGCTGCTTCTGGGAAGGTCACTGTCTGCTCTGGGCCGTGTGCTGGGAGGGCTCCAGCCGCAGCTGCTGCCATCTGCCTTCCGTGAGGCCCAGCTGCCTCCTGCCCGCAGCCCTGCCCGCCACCTCCTGCCAGCCTCCGCCTCCGGTCCTCCCTCCTCACCCACTTCCTGTGGGAGCTGAAGGGCGCGGGGTGCAGGGTGTGAGACCGCCCGCCGTCCCCAAGGGTTCCGTTGGCCCCACGGCGATCCTTTAGCTCTCTCGGCGGCTGCCCAGCTGTGGGACGTCAGCAAGGCCTCCGTGTCGCTGGGCCTCAGCTTCCTGTCTGCGGTGCCAATGGCCCTTGGCTTTCCGAGTGTCGGGGAAGCTCCAGGTGCACTGCCCCCGGCTCCTGGCTCTGGGAAGTGGGCACTTGGGCTGTGGATTAGGACCGACTAGAGCCGTTCCCTCCAGGAAGCAGTCTGTGCATCCAGGTGCCGCGTGTGGTTCACAGCGATGCGGTTTACGTGGCCAGGCTAACAGCCGGCAGCCTGAGCATCGCGGGCCGTCGGCGCGCTCGGTCCCTGCCTTGGTCCCCCATGAAATGGGCGTCACGGGTCATTTCATGGCAGCGTGACAGTGAGTTCTGTGCAAAGTGGAGTGTGCGCGTGCGCATGCACCTTAAACCGCCTGCACAAGATGCGGCTCCTGACCGCAGCCTCGTGGGTTTGCGTCCTGGGGCTGCCACCTGCCCGCTGTAGAACGGGCATCATCCCGGCACCTGCCTCAGGGGCCTGTGAGGTGTGAGCACCTACTGTGTGCCGGCCACACGGGGGCTGGGGGGGCGCCTGACCCTGTTAGTTGGGCCCTAGGAGCCGTGCCTGTGCCTGTGGGACAGAGTGCCCGTCAGACCCAGTCCCAGCCGCCTCGCCACGGCCCTCCGTCCCGACCGCCTCGGGCCTGCTCTCCGGCTCCTGCTCCGAGGCAGCCTGCCCGCTGCAGAGAAGGCCCGTGCGCAGCCCTGACTCAGGGTGTTATCTCTCCAGTGTCACGTCGCCGTATTGATAAATTAATCTTACATTGTCGGGCCCAAACGGCCCTGTAATTTTTCTATTGTGCAGCCTAATCGGTCCTGACAGCTGAGGCATTAGTTTATGTTTGTTTGTAATCTGGCTCCCTGGGTTGCCGTCTTAGCCATGGAACCAGACCCCCCCCCCCTTCCTCCCACCCCTGCCTCCCGTTCACCCCTCCTGGGGCTGCCTCGGAGCGGCTTCCTCCTGCCCTGGACTCCCGTTCGGACGTGCACGTGGGGGCCTGGCGAGCTCCTGGGTGAAGGAGTGAGCGGCTCCAGGATCGGCCACCTGGGTCCCGGCCTTGCCCTGGGAGGTTACTGGCTCTTTACCTTGTGTATTTACTGTGTTTAAACCTCTCAGGTTCTTCATCTTTATTGATTTTCTCTTATGAATTTGTAATGACAACACCAGACACTTAAGATAAAATATAAGGAAGGGAAGCAAGGGCTCGGCTTGTGCACCGTCGCGCGCTCTCTGCCCGGAATGAAGAGGGAGGACACGCCCCCAGCGCCCAGGGTGGCTATCGCTGCGAGCCGCCATGATGAGTGGCTTTAATTTTCTTGAGATCTTTTCATTTTTTCCAAACTTCCCACAAGGAGCCCATGTTGCTTACAACTGGGGGAAGAGTCACTGAAATTAATCAGCATTAAGTCCATCAGCAACAGTTGCCTCATTTGTAAAATGAAAAGGTTGGACGCGATCCCCAGCCTTGGCTGTGCACCAGGAGGGCCTGTGAGAAGCGCCCGTCCCTCGAGTGTGACCCTGGGGTCCGAGTCTGGCCCAGGAACCAGGTTCCTGCAGGTCCCCCAGGAGCTCCCACTGTGCCTCTAGGGTTCAGATCCCCAACAGGTGGGCCTCTGGGGTCCTCTGCATGGTCATTTCCTACGCATGCGTCGTCTCGGACTGTCGGGTGGGAGCAGGGAGTCCAGGGCCCGACTCCCTCTGGCTCGTTCCTGCTCCAGCTGGGAGGGCGTCGGCAGCTGCCTGTGTGGCCGTGAGTAGGAATGGGTGGTCCAGGGAACGGGTGGTCCAAGGGATGGGCGGGCTCCGGGCCTGCCTGGAGAGGGCCGCCCTGCCCCCAGCATTTCCCCATCGCCCTGCGGGGTTGGGCCACTTCCCATCTCTGATCACATCTTATCCTCAGTAACACACGGGGCCGCTCTCCCCGCTTCTCAGATCCGAGGCACGGAAAAGCGAGGTGCCTGCCCAGCGTCACGCAGCTACGAAGCCGCAGGGCCTGGATCTGAACTGCCACCTGTGCTGCTCATCGCTGGCAGTTTTTTTAAAGACATATTTTTATTGATTCAGAGAGGAAGGGAGAAGGAGAGAGAGACAGAAACATCAGTGATGAGAGAGTCACTGATCGGCTGCCTCCTGCACGCCCCACACTGGGGGTCAAGCCTGCAACCCCGGCATCGACCGGTAATCGAACTGTCACCTCCTGGTTCATAGGTTGACATTCAACCATTGAGCCACACTGGCTGGGCCAGGTGGCATTGTTTTTTTCCAGCAGGTGCCACTGAGGGCTGGCCCACGGGTCTCTGAGGTCCCAGTTGTCCCTCTTGGTGGGACAAGCTGGGCTTTTATTTGTGGCTTTCCTGTGGCCTCTGCAATCCTGGCTTCTCCTCTTGGCTCCGCCTCCTGTGTCAGGGAGCACGCAGCCCAGTTGTATCCCAGCAGCCACACAGCTGGCTGGAGAGGACTGAGCTGAGTTTGCTACCAGTTAAATGGATTCCCCCGTCCCTTTCCCGTTGGTTTCTTTGCTTGGATGTTGAGAAGTTGGACTTGGCTAATGGGTGTCGGTCTGTGCCCAGGCACATGGCGTCCGGCCCCCGGGGGCACTGCTGGCTCTCCTCCACCCCTCGTCCGCACATGGTCCATGTTGTTTACGTATTTCCTTCGGCTTGTGTCTAAGAGGTCGTCTCCTGTCACTGTTGCTAGGGCCGTTGCTAGGGCCTGCCCTCCAGGCTGTGTTGTGAGGGACCATGTGCGGGTCTCATGCCCCCTTCAGTAATCCTCGTCCTTGCCGCTGGGACAGAGAAAGGCCTGGATGGGCACCGCTGGGCTTACACGCAGGAGGGTTTAGGTGCGAATGAGGAGGCCCCGGGCACCCTAGCGTCTCTCAGCCCTCAGGGGTGAAATTGATGTGAAATCAAGTCCCCTGTGCAGGGAGCAGACACAGGGCCAATGCTGGCGGGGAAGTCATCAAGGTCTGGTGCAGGTGCAGGGCACACAGACGCAGTCACACATGGCCTGGGGGCCACCTCCCAGGGACCCAGGTCCCGCAGCTGTGAGCCTGCGAGTAGGTACGTGGGGCTTGGCTGACAGCTCAGTGGTGGATCTCAGACCTCTTTGCGTGGCCACTACTGACTGCCTTCTACGCGTCAGCTGCTTAGCAAGATCCGCCGCTAATCCTCGGAGCAGTGCTGTCAGCAGGCATGTGCTCTGGTCCCGCAGCGGGCATCCAGGCTCAGCAGCACCCGGCAAGGCGCGCCGGTCCCCAGCTGGGAAGAGGCCGAGGCAGGGTTCAAGGCCGGGTCTGTCTCCAGCAGCACCCGTGCAGCCAAGGCCTGTTTACTTCCCCTCGGGCCGTGTTCTGTGGACGCCTCAACCAGGGCATCCCTTCCCCCGAGGCAACCAACCGACAGCAGGTTCCGGCAGCCTGCCCCTGCGTGCATTGCGCCTCAGCGCCTCAGTTTCCTGGCCTCTCTCTCTGGAATTCCCCAGGCCTCTCCTTCCCCACCTTTCATCCCGGCCTGGCCTCAGCCTCTCTCTGCAGAGAGCTGCCTTTGACCCTCGGGAGTTCTCACCCAGGGGCTCCCTCCCGGCCTCAGCATCGTGGGAGGCAGCATTTACCACCGAGTGTGTGAGTGTATGAGTGTGTGTGTGAGTGTGTGAGTGTGTGTGTGAGTGTGTGTGTGTGTGTGTAGGGGGGGGCTGAGTAAATGACGTGCACACAGAGTGAAGAACTGAATGCGGGAGACGGGGCGGCCAGGGCAGCGAGCAGCCAGGCTGGTCCCAGTAGTAACGTTGTTGGTGGGAGGCTGCGCCGACACAGAGGCCGCTGTGAGCCCGCAGCTGCACACGCTCCCCCCTGCATGCCTCGGGTAAGCCGAAGGCTCTCCCGTCACCAGCAGCGTAAAGTATGGCGTCACCCGCCTGCGGGAGGGAAACCGGAGACGAGGGAGCGAGCTGTTGGAGGGTCGGGGCCACGCCGTCCGTTCTTCCTTCGGGCTCCCGCACGTTTGGGTCATGCGTTCAGTGGAGCGTTGAGAAGGCCGTGTGCGGGGGCCGTACATTGTTAGCTTTATCTTACAAAGTTGACTTGACTGAATTACAGTAAATGTGTTCACGATCCATGTTATATAGCTGATTAGAAAGAAAAACAAAGCCACTCATTTGGAGAACGTTGCCATCTCTTGCAGAAATAGAATGTTTTCCACAACGCGATGTGCACTTCTTTATACCAGGTTCCCTGTTACGGATGCCTTTCTGGATTGAATGTTTATCTCCACAAACGACATCATCTGTTTCACTTTTCACCTCAGCTGCCAGGACACCCACGGCTCAGTTCAGAGCCTGATGTGGGGATTAGTTCCTCTTGGATTCCTGGGAACAGATACTCCTTTGCTCCATTTTAAGAAGAGTCTGATTATTTACATACTTACATGTATGTTCTCCCAAATCCTTTAAACATGGGTGGAACTCTGGGGTATAGTCCCCTCAAATTGAAAATAGGTATTCAAACAATGAGTGCTCATAGCGGCGCCGTTTAAAATAGCCAGTGGTGGAAGCGGCCCAGATGTTCAGCAGCTGTTGGATGGTTAAACAGCATGCGGTATATCTACAATGGGATAGTTAGTGCTCAGCCACACGAAGAATGCCTTTCTGACACCTGCTACAACATGGGTGACCCTCAAGCACATTATGCCGGGTGAAGTAAGGCAGACACAGCACATACGTGTGACTCTGTTCACATGAAATATCGGAATTAGGTAAACCCACAGGGAAAGCAAGGTCGGCTGAGGGGGTGACTGCTCAATGGTTTCATTTTGGGGCGAGGAGAATGTTTTGGAGGTAGATAGAAGCCGTGCTAAATGCCACTAAATGGTACACTTTCAAGGATAATTTGAATGTGATGTGGATTTTATCTCAATAAGAGAAAACATTGCATTGAAATAACAAAAGTGAGTGGGATGTACAGACGCACTGGAATGAAAATGAGGTCCTGGGGTCTGCGAAAGCTCTGGCTGCCCCGGCCTCGGGAGGGTGTCTCCCTCCTCGCTCACTGCTCCGTGCGTCTCTCGCAAAGCTGCCATTCATCGGAGACGGCACCTGGCCCCGGTGCCCACTCTTCGGTCAAAGGCAAGTCATTGGCCACAGTCTCAGGATGAACTTCACGCTCCATCTGCAAACAAATAACGATACTGGCTGCTGTGAGGGCAGGCCTGGGCTGTCTCATGAACTTGACTGGGATGAACTTAGAGGGATTTCTGGGTCTGGGTCTGATTCTGGGTGTTGGCAAGTCCTTACAGCGATGGCTGTCTGTCCGCGCAGCTCCCGCTCCCACTGAGCAGTGCCCGCTGTCAGCTCCCTCCGCCAGTGGCTGTGACCCTGAGCTTCAGGCCTCCACCACCTCCGCCTTCCATCCCTCTGGCCCCTGGCTTCCTGCTGTTGCTAATCTCTGGGTGGTTCTGCGTGGTTTTTCATCAATTCCAACAGAGCTCTGGTTTGCCCAGCAGTTTCCTCG
The DNA here is from genome assembly GCF_028538775.1 of Myotis yumanensis. Taxonomy (NCBI): domain Eukaryota; kingdom Metazoa; phylum Chordata; class Mammalia; order Chiroptera; family Vespertilionidae; genus Myotis; species Myotis yumanensis. Next base: position 7,190,681 of record NW_027223771.1, on the reverse strand, counting down.
GTCAAGTATAGTGTGTGGGCTCCATTTTCCTGATTGGACGCTGGTACCTTGTCCTGGCTGCTCCCGGGGGGCCTTCCGAGGGGCACCCGCCAGTGGCAGACAACATGCGTTCGGATTGGCCTGTTCTCCGCGCACACACCTTTCTCATGTCCGCAGCAGGCAGCCGACCCGCCATTTAGGACCCCAGGCCCTGGCTCAGCACATCCGCCTGTGACCAGTCACAGGACGGAGTAGGGGTCCCGTAGCGCCAGCCCCGGAAGGCCTGCAGGGTCTCACCCGGCCCCCGCCTGAGTGTTTTCCCGCTCGCCATCTGCATGCGTGCTTCCGGCGGGACCAGGAAGGCTAGTCTCTGTCTTCACCGTCTTGGGTTTGGGCCTTGGAGGTTCCGTCTCTCACCTTCGTGCTGAGACCAGGCCCGTGGGACAGGAGGGACCTGCGGCTGGTAGCCACACTGAGACATGGACGCTCACCTGGCCGGGACCCTCCGCTCAGGAGGAGCATGTGCACAGCGCATGCTGAGGAGGGGGCGGCACCAGGGACAGAGGTGGCCCTGGAGGACTTCTAGGGGCAGGTCGGGGCCCGGCTGGCCACACCTTGACAGTGAGCATGAATGAGTCGCTTGGCATAAAAGGGCACCTTTAGCCTTAACTCCCCCGAACAGCAGTGCAGAGGAGGCCGAGAGCGCCGATGGCTGTTGGAAGCACTGACTCGCTCTGGGTCTCTGAGGTTCTGCTGTAGAGAATGAGCCTCTGTCATCGCCGCCAACTATGATTTCAGAAGGTGCAGGTCAGCTGCTGGGAGAGGAGGTGAGTGACTGCGGGAGAGAACAGGGCAGCGGGGGATGGGATGGCGGGGAAGGGAGGCGGGAAGAACCCAGCACGGCTGCTGAGGCACGGGTGGTGAAGAGCAGCGCCCCGCCGCCCCACTGGGGGACTTTAATTACAGAGGACCTGGAGGTCAGCAGGGAAGGCCAAGAGGGGCTCCCTCAGCAGGTGAGGAGCCCTCGGAGGTGTTTGGGGATGCTAATCCCTGGACCTGGACCCGCCTCAAATGCAAGGATATTTGCAAATTCCAGCCTGGTGTACCGCAGGTCCCCCTTACCCCCAGTGGATGCTGAAACCCCGATAGTACTGAAACCATACACACACACACACACACACACACACACACACATATACGATGCTTTTTGCTATTCATACATTCCTATGATAAAGTTTAATTTAGAAGTTAGGCACAGTGAGAGACTAACAGTAACAATGAAAGAGAACAACATCCTGTAATAGTTATGCTAATGGCCTTGGGGCCATTATGAAGTATGTTTTGGAATGTACGCTCTCCCCAGGACGCCAAGCAAATGACGCCTGGACACAGAGGTGACAGGTCCCGTCCCTACCTCAGCAGCCACATAGGGACAACTTCCCCGGAACTAGAGGGTGGGGCTGGGCCGCGGAGGACTGGGGCTGGGTGGGGCGGTCTGAGCAACGCTTGGTGGAGGGAGGGAGCCAGGTGTGGCCTATCAGAGCCCCAAGGAGGGGTGCAGCCCCCCAGCATTCCCGGGGCCCCTGGGGCTGGTAGGGAGAGGGAGGACAGCTGCGGTCTGGATCGAGCCAAAGGGCAGGGGAGCGGGTCAGGGGTGGATGGGCTGGACTCGGGGCTCAGAGGGAAGTCGCTCTGCCTTCGGGGGGCTGCGGCTCTTCACATTGTGGTGCTTGTCGCTCACAGCCTTCCCCGCAGGCTGGATGGCTTCTGTAAAGACGTTTCGGTTTGGCCCGGGGAATCTTTTCTTCACCCCCAGGGGTTCCTGAGCCTGCCAGGCACTTGTTCAAAGTCGTCAGAGTCTCGAACGGGTTAGGAAGGGGCTGCAGAAATGAAAAGACGAAAGGAGTGTCTAGAAATATCACGGAGAAGTGACTGGTAGGGCTAGAATCCGAGAGGTTCAGGGACAGGGACGGGGACAGGTGTGTCGGAAAGGCTCTCGGGCAGATGCGGTTAACACATGGCACTGACCTGTGACTCTGCAGATGCGCCCCTGGCAGACATCACCAGTCAATCACTGATCTCTTTGTTGCTCAACCCCAGACACCTTGTAAAGACAGAACTCTGTGTTAGCTCTCGCCAACCACTGGTGCTGCACTAAGTTGCAATCTGCTGACCGTCCCGACTGTAACGTTTCCGCCGAGGTAGTTGGGAGAGTTCGGGGGTGGGGGGGTGGTGTGGGGTAGTGGTGGGGGTGGAGCGAGGGTACGAGCGAGCTGCTCTGTCCCAGGACTCCGGGAACGCCTGCTGTGAGAGTGCAACCTTCGGGCCTGGGAGAGGTGAGGCGTCAAGGGCAGAGCCGTGGAACTGGAATTAGTCTCCAATTAGGCAGCCATGGAAGGCACGTGAGGAGAAATGCCTTCCAGGAGGGTGAGTGTGGGGAAGAGAACAGACCATCCATCGCCCAGGAAAGGGAACTGCGCACCACGCGGAGCAAGGGAAGGTTCGCAAGGAAAATCCCTGCTCTGCCTTCGTGGATCGAGGAAGACTGGCTCACAGGCCCCTAACTGGCCCCTTTGGAACCCCCAGGAGTCCAGGGCTGGGATTTCGAGGCTGATGCTAGTGTGCCCCCCTTAATGCCTCCGTGAGCCCAGCGCTGATGTCCCTGAGGGACCCCGCCTCGCTCCCTGCAGCCTCCCAGCCCTGCCCGCCCGCATTCCTCCTCCGTCCTGGGGCCTCGCTCTTCTCCGTGGCTTCGTCATGTCCCGCTCGCTGTGCAGGGAGCGCCAGGCACCACCGATGCGGTCTTGTCTCTCTCATAGTCACCTTGACGAATCGCTCTGACACCCTCAGGTTCCAAGGATAATTAGTCCTGCAAAGTCAAAGACTGCCCCCCCCCCACCGCCCGTGACCTGGAATGACCCTCCGACAGTGACAATGGCCTTGGAGCGACTTTCCCCGCATTAAGTAGAGGCAGAGTCGCAATGAGGAAATCTACCCGTTTAATAGGGGAAAATATTGCCTCTGTACGGCTTTACGCAACGCACTTGAGCTTAATGCTCACTTACCAGCTCGCTCCTGGAACTTCCATGTTGAGTGAATTACGTGCTCCAGGCGGGTAGTGATTAAAGAAGTGATAAGTGCTTTATAATTCAGTAAAGGGTGGCCTGGCCATTTCATATTTTCCTCAGGAAATTGGCCACCCGAAGGCCAGCACTCTGGGGACCCGGGGGCCGGCTGATCTTAGGCACGGAGCTTGCCGTGTTGGCTCCCTTTCAGGCCAGCTGCTCGGGCCTGGACGGTCTCCGCCGAGGCCGCTGGGGAGAACGGGTCTCGCCTGCCTCAGGCTGCTTCTGCTCCTCATCAAAGCCCTTCCCTCTCCTGCTTCAAAGGCTGCGACAGCTAGTAGGGCTGGAGGCTTTACGGTCCACGTGGTTCGGGCCTCATCACTCCAACCCCACAAGCGCGGCCTTTTTTTAAAGTTGATATCAGAGAGGAAGGGAGGGAGAGAGAGAGAGAAACATCAATGATGACAGAGAATCATTGATCGGCTGCCTCCTGCCCACCCTTCACTGGGGATGCAGTCCACAACCCGGGCATGGACCCTGACTAGGAATCGAACCCTGACCTCCTGGTTCATGGGTTGTTGCTCAGCCACCTCCCTACTCCTGACACGAGCTCTGGCCCATGGGCCTTGCAAGGCAGCTTCCCCCCCCCCCCCCTCCCCGTTGCGACTCCCTGATTGGATGTTGAATGGTGTGCCCAGGGCCACATCCCTTCCCTGATACCAAGTTCAAGGTGTCAGTGGGGCCCGGCCAGGGCTCTGGGCTGCTCAGGTGGACCAGGGGAGGACCATGCAGGGCTAGAGCGTGGCGCGCACTTAACTCCGATAGGGCAGCTGCTCGTATCGGAGATGAGTGAGTGGTGGACCAGACATACGGCCCCGGTCGCCATGCATCATCGTTCCAGTGCAGACACTGACGACAAACACGGAATCAAATAATCCAATCAGGCAATTACAGATGGTTAGTCAGGGCGGTGAAGGACAGAAACAGGGGCTTGTGCCAGAGCACAGCTGGAGGGGGGCTCCCATGGGGTCGTGCAGGCTTCTCTGAGAAGGTGACCTTTGAGTGAGATGGGAGGGATGACCAGGAGCTGGGAAGGTGTTTCGTGGACGTTCAGGTTGGGAGCAAGTATATATATATTTTTGTTAATCCTCCCCTGAGGGTATTTTTCCATAGATTTTTAGAGAGAGTGGAAGGGAGGAGGAGAGACAGGGAAACATTGATGTGAGAGAGACACATCGATTGGTTGCCTCCTGCACATGCCCTGACCAGGGCCGGGATCAAGCTTACAACTGAGATACATGCCCTTGACCAGAATTGAACCCGGACCCTTCAGTCTGCAGGCCATTGCTCTAACCACTGAACAACTGGCCAGGGCGAGCCTGGTCTGTTTCAAGAGTAGAACACAGGCCAGTGTGGCCGGGCCCAGAAACCAGGGGAAGGTGCTGGCAGAAGGGCCGGGCCGGACAGCCTGACTCCCCAGCGCGCTGGCCAATCCCAGATGAATTGCCGCCCTGGAAGTTAGGCCTTCTGTCTGTGGGGGATCTGAGGGCTGTGCCCTGACCTTGTCCCTGTGGGGAGACCGAGCCTCAGCCCCACAGGGCACTGGGCTTGCACACACCTCCCCTGCTCCTGGCACATGCGCTGGACTTGATCAGGACGCCGCGCAGATGTTGCCGGCTCCCATCTGTCCGCTGCACGACCTGATGTTCCTTTCTGCGGCCCCGGGGGTCCCGGATGAGGACCGGCTCGCGTGGTCCTGGCGTGCAGGTGCTGGTGGAGCTGTGGCTCACGCGTGGGCATGCTGGGGCTGTCCACTCAGGGAGGCTCTGGGCACCTCAGCGAGGGAGCGAGGGAGCGCGGGTGACCGGGCTGGTGCGGTCCGGCGTGGCTTCCCGGCTGCCTTGGTGCCCGCGCTCCACGGGGCTGTTGCTCGGGACGGTTTGTTTACAATGCTAAACATATCAGATAATTGAAAGCTAATGCTGCTGTCTGGATCACTAGACATAATATGCCTGGATAACAAATCAATTTCCTCATCGCCCCACAAGGCTTCCAAGTCAGATGCACAGCATGTTCTGCGTGCGTGCGTGCGTGCTCTTTCCGCTGGTGACTGGTTATTTGGGAAGTGGAATTCCAGGCTGCTTTCCCCAGGCACCAACTCCGTCCTTCTGTCCGGGTCTCCGTCCCAGAGCAGGATTCGGGTGAGGAGGGGCTGGGCACCTCAGCTCTGATGGGAACGACAGCCTGGAAAGAAGGGACATCTGTCCACGGCCTTGTTCCCCGAAGCTCAGTCTGTGTGTTGGGCGGGCAGAAGCTCATGTACAAAACCATGTGCGGAGCGCCGGTTCCCACTGCCTCCTGCCAGGGCGCAGCTCCAAGGCCGGCCTGGGGGCAGCGTGTTAGCGGTGCTGCCAGGGCGTGGGGGTGAGGACGCTCCCTCCCAGAAGACTTCACTTCTCTGGCACCTCAATCAGAAAGGGGGTGCGAAGCAAGGGCAGACCTACCTACGTGTGTGTGTGTGTGTGGGGGGGGGGTGTATGCGTTTGTGAGAATCTCCTCATATCCCCTTACATCCATGTTCAGCTCCTCCTCATTCTCACTGAACACAGAATTCCCGCCACAGTAACGCAACCAGCTGTTCACTGCGCTGGCGCTGTGCACCGACCCTGGAGGGAGGGCACGGGCACCGCCTCCACCAGTCCTCACAGCATCTGGGTTTCCCAGGAGTAAACTGAGGACAGGAGGGCTGGAGCCACTGGCCCAGCGGCTTCTCAGTTCAGAGCTGAGGTCTCGTCCAGGTCAGCCCGCCCTCCGGGTGCCCACTCCTCACCTCTGTGCTCCCAGGGGCTGCAGAGCAGACTGGTTGAGGCGCCTTGGAAGGGGGAGGCGCCCTCCAGCAGGTGTTCAAGGGGGTGATGGCCCACAACCTGATGGCAGGGAAAGAGCCAGAACACCACTGAGCACAGATGCAGGGAGCATTCGCTTCAGGAATCAGCTTGGGGTGGGGCCGTCTTAGGTGGGCACACATTTGGGGGACACTGTGTCACAGTTCGGCAAACTAGGTAGGTTGGTTATGGTCACCCAGGACCATCCAGAAATGACGCCTAACCAGCATGGTTGAGTGTCGACCTATGAACCTGGAGGTCACGGTTCGATTCCCGGTCAGGGCACATACCCGGCTTGCGGGCTCGATCCCCAGGAGGGGGGCGTGCAGGAGGCAGCCGATCCATGATTCTCTCTCTCCCTCTCCCTTCCTCTCTGAAATAAAAATATATTTAAAAAAAGAAAATGTACGTACGCCACCTTCTGCCCGCCCCGCTTAAGAAGTCCAGGAGGTGCATAATGCACTTTAGGGCCGAGAAAGAAACACCAGCAGGAGGCTGAGCTCACACAGGCTTTGCACTGAAGGTTAGTTGTCTGGAAAGTCTGGTTACCAGGCAGCTCATGCACAGCAGTGAGACGTGATGGAGGTCGCCGAGACCTGACGGGGGAGGAGGGGCCGCGGTGGAGGGGAGGGACGCTGGGCCTGCCGCCGGAGGAAGGACTTTTCCGTCCCTCCCGAGTCCCCAGGTGACCGGGCACGTTCTGTGAGGTGAGGGTGCTGGGCCCTTCTCTGGGCCTTCCCAGCAGCCTCAGGCCCCTGGTGTTTCTACGCGTAGGACTCAGCCCTCGGCGCTGTGAACAACTGAAACATATCCACATGACATGTTTTTAATTAAAATATGGGTCACACAGTCTGCGCCATCTAATTTTTCTGTGCGTGGAGGTTGCCAATTCATTTCCATGTTGGCTCAGGACAAACCGGAGGTAGGAAACTTTGGCACGGAAGCCTGGCGAGGTTTATTCTCGCACAAGGGGACGTCGTATTTTCTGTGGACGTGGCCATTAATACCTCCCTGTGCCCTAGCCCATCCCCAAGGGGTGTGAAGGGTCCACGTGTGGTGTGGGCGTATCTGCCCCAGACCTGGGTGCTGTTCGTGCGACTCAGGGGGAGTGGCCTCCTTTCGGACAGTTTCCCTCTTCCTTCTGGAGGGACTGTGCACACGAGTGGTCCCCTGGCTCCTCGTCCGAAGCTGGGCCCCGTGAATGGATGGATGGATGGATGGATGCGCGTCCGCGGGAACGCTGCGATCCGCTTGTAGTTTACATGAGCCGATGGCCCGGCGGATACGCTGGTGGGGACGGGGCTGGCACAAGTCCTCCTCCTGCAGGCCTTCCTCTTCATCAGACATGGAGCTGGGTCCCCACCCTGCTGGCACCAGGTCAAGTCAGCGGCCGGTGGCTGCAAGCTTCCAAGAGAAGCCTTTGGCCTTGGACTTTAACTCTGAGCTGGCCACCTGGTCCACGGCCCCAGCAGATGCCCGTGTGTCTGGCTGCTCAGCAGGGGCCCCGAGAGAATGTGCTACACGGCGGGCTCCTGCATACCGTGTCACCGCGGCCCTGAAACGCTTCCCGCGGCCCCGGCCGCTGCCTGCAGCCTTCCTGGCTCTGGCTGCACGTGGCGGCAGATGGCAGGGCCATGGGTGGTGGGCAGGGAGGCGACGTCTGGGGAAGGTGGCTGCCACTTCTCGGGCCTGGGTGTCCTGCAGGGAGCTGTCACCTCCCTGCACTTCGGGGCCACTGATGGGAACGTCGCATCCAAGGAGGGTGTGTGGGCATTGACTCTGCCTGGACTCCTGGGGCATCTTGGGATCGTCCATATCCAAACCCCTGAAAGCTGCCTGGCAGGGGTGGCCCCGCCCGTGTGGGACCCACTTGGGATTTGCACCCAGGTCTCTCTGGCTTCGAGCCAGCGCCTGTCTGCGGCCCCTCAGCTGACCTGACCCCGCTTTTCCTCCCCAGACACATAGAGAACTGGCGCGGCCTGCACACACTCAACGCCGTGGACATGGAGCTCTACACGGGCCTGCAGAAGCTGTGAGTGTGCGCCAGGCCCCGGGATGTGGGGGGGCAGGGGACAGGCGGGAGGGGGGCTGCCCGTCTGCCTCCTGGGCCGGGTGAGGGCCCTGCAAGGCCCCTGTCTGCACTTCCGGGGGTTCCTCTGTTACTGGAGGGGGCACCGCCCACTCGGAGAACTTGGGGGCTTGAAAGGCTGGCCCCTCACGCTCCCACATTGCACTGGGCCTGCAGGACATCTCACCTGTGGCTCAGGTGTCAAGGCAGGACCCTCTGCGGGGCTAACGGGCCCCCTGGAGCATGAAGTTCCCCGACCTGACCTCCTCCTTGGGACTTCAGTGCTGGCGGCTGGGGGGACTCGGGGTGGGGAGGAGGCCCCAAGGGGGAGCCCCGTTCTCAGGCACCTGCCAGTCTGGGTGGAGGACAGCTGCCAGCACTGCCCACCCACATCCCGAGCCGTCCCCCAGGCCCCGTGTGGTGTGAGCCCAGATAGCCCTCACCTGACACCCCCGTTGGGTATCATCGGTGCCCCGTGGAGCCCAGTGGTGCCGATGATGAAGAGAGTTCACTTCAGCAGGGCGGCTGCAGGTCCAGGCCTGGCCTGGCCTCCTGTCGCCCTCAGTCCGCAGCGGGTGTCCCTCTGTCCTCTGAGCTCTGCTGACCCTTTCTCTCCCTCCAGGACCATCAAGAACTCAGGACTCCGGAGCATCCAGCCCAGAGCCTTTGCCAAGAACCCCCACCTGCGCTACATGTGAGTAGAGCGGGGTCCTGGCCCCTCGAGCCCCAGCGGTGGGACGCGCCTGAGGTGCATGCTTTGCAGCTGGAGGCGTGGCCATGGCCAGGGCGGGCCTGGGGCCAGATGTTCCGGGTGTTTATTTTATAGGGGATCTGAGGTTCCATGGAGAACATGCCAGGGGACGCGCTTCTGACCTCTGACAAGTCTCCCTTTTCATACTGAGCCCCACAAAGGCCACAGAGCTGGTGCCTGCAGCGTGCCCGGTGGGGACAGTGCAGGTGCAGGTAAGGGAGCCACTAAGCTCCCAGCTGATGGCTGTGCCTGGAGGTGGACTTTCTGCTGCGTGTGGAGGCGGGGCTTCTTGCTGCCAGATGTGCTGATTTTTATTTTATTTTCCCAAGAAGAGCTGGAGGTCTAGTAAAACCTGTCAGTTGAAACCCTGGCAACTAAAAGTAAAATCACTCCACCCCATTGGCCACACAAGATTGCTGTGGGCAGATGCCACGTGGGCGCCAGGGTCATGCGCGGGAGAGGAGCCCTCATCACGGGGGGAGGGGGAGCTCTGTCCCCAATGGGGCAGTGGCTGGCTGCTCATGCCCTCAGGCCTGCTAACATTGTGTCACCTGCGCTCTCAGGGGAATCAGGAGGGCTTTGGGGCCTGCCACGTTTCCAGGGACCACAGAAGAGGGAGCCGGGGTGCATCCCGGGTAACGGGTGCCTCTGAAGTCGGTTGTACCGGGACGCCTTTGACTTACCATGAGGTCCCAGACAGTGACCCACCGTTTCTTTAGGGATGATCTGCCCTCTCTCTGCTGGGTGGTGAGTGACAGGCTGGTGGGCTTTGCGAGGTCCCCAGCTCTGGGGTCAGGGTGTCTGCTGTTAATTGTGTTAAAAAGGTTGGCATCAGAAGAGAGGAGGGGAAGGCTCACATTGGGTAAGACTTCACTGGGTGCCCAGGACTGTGCTGGTGCTTTTGCAAAGCCAGCCTCACTCCTTGCAGGAACTGAGGGTCGGGTTCTGCTCTGCCCATTTCATAGATGAGAACGTCGGGGCTTGGAAGTCATCACTGGCTTCCCTCAAGGTTGAATAGCTGTTCATGGAACAGCCAGGACTTGGCCTCTAGGCATGTTTTGTCTCTCTCTCTCTAGTTTTCACAGTAAGAAGTCTTCTTGTGAGGAGAGAGCGAGCGAGCGAGAGAGAGAGATTTCCCAGGGGATTTGGCGCCAGCCGTCCTCAGACAGCTCTGTTGAGACAGCGGGTTTCCTTTCTTCCCTATTCAGGTCAAACGCTGTAGCCACAGTCGCATTGCAGCCCGAATATCTCTATTATAGGAGGTTTCAGAGCATTAGCCTCTGGCCCACTTACTTCCAAGAACAAGTAACGTGAGAGTCCAGCAGCCAAAACCATTCTCTCATCCCTCGGGCTTGTGGTGCCAGGTCTCCCTCGTGTTCGGGTTCTTGTTTCCCCTGAAGAAGCTCTGGGTGCCTTGCCAGCCGTTTCTCTCTGTCCTGGGCAAGCGTGACCTTGATCTTCAGCTGTGGGCGTGTGACGGGTGAGGAGGGGAGGGTGTCCTGATTTCGGCGGAGGGAGGGAAAGGGCTGGAGCGCCAGCCTTTTCGGGACATGAAGGAGACAGTTTCCCCTCAGATTCCCGGGATGGAGACACAGCCAGACTGATTGATTCCGTGTTGTAAATCACTCAACTCTCTTCTCCTTGAAATACCCCCACCCTGGGCCCCAGGACAGTGTACAGCGGCTACATCAGTAGGCGTTTGCATCCTCTGCCCCTTGCCTCTGAGAGGGATTGTCCCCCGGCGCACTGGTCCCCTCACGGCTTCCCCTCACGCCCTTGTCTGCTCCGCGTGGAGGACACAGCCATCAAACTCTGTGCAGCTCCCAGGCAGGAGCGCGGGCTCTGAGCTGGAAAGGCCTGGGTTCAAATCCTGCATCTTTTGTGTCCTGCTGCATGACCTTGGGAAGCTAGTGAAGGTCATGAGTCTGAGGGGATTGTTCTACCCTCAACCAGGACGGCCATTAGGAAGCGCTGACGACAGTGATGACTTCGTGGCCGCTCATTGGCCTCTGATTTCATAGATGAAGCTGGAAGGGGCTCAGAGCCAGCCCCCCAAGGGCATATCGCGTCCCTGCCCCCACCCTGCCCTTTAGACTCCTAGTAAACTTCCCACCTGACAGTGAAAATGTCAGGCTCAACGTGGCCCAAACAAGCCTCGATTCAAGGTCACGTCCTCACTCCAGCCTGTGTTCCCTCAGGGTTTCTTGTTAACCCTTTACCTGCCCCCCCCCACACTGTTTAATTCATCCCGTCCCTCAGAGATGCTGTGCCCATCGCTCCCCTTGCCCGCTGTGCTGCCTTCTTGGTTTGAGTCAGCGTCCTCTCTGCTGGCTCCATGGTGACGGCCCCCCGGGGGCTTTCTTCCCTCCACTTTTGTCCCTTCCATTCATCCTGGCACAGTTGCCAGAGCGATACTTAAATACATAAAGTCAGTCGTGCCACTCTGCCGCGTACAGACCTCTAACTGTGTCCTGCTTTCCTTAAGATGGAAGCCACGCCCTCCACATGGCCACAGGAGGCAGCTGACGTGCCTGGTTCCCCTCCTGCCTCTCAGCCCCTCAGCCCCTTGCAAGTGGTTGGCGCTTTCTCATCCTTCACTCTGATGCCACCTTCTGAGCGAGACCCTCTGCCCACCCAGTCTTCATGGCGCTTCTCCTTCCTCTCTTGTCGCTCTCTATCACCTCGTGTGGCTTCACCGCTCCCCCAGGCCTTATTCCTGTGGACTGGCTGCCAGCATCTCGCTGTCACTTAATTGTTCGCACTCTGTCCCCCCGGGAGGAGGTGAATTCCCATAGAGCGGGCCTTTGTGACGGTCACTGCTCCAACTCCAGCGCCCAGAAACACGTCCAGCACAGGGCGCGCAGTCCAGAGCGATTGGCTGAGTGTATGAGGGACTCTAGTCTAAGGTGGCCATTCTGTGGGCGGCAGGATGGATGTCCGGGGTGGAGAGCTATTCTGACCAAGATCTCATGGGTAAGAGTGGCACCAGGTCTCAAACTCAGGTCTCAGCACTGTTTTTTTTTTAATCCTCATCTAAGGATATGTTTTCATTGATTGTTTATAGAGAGAAAAAGAGGGAGAAAGAGAGAGAGAAACATCAATGTGAAAAAGAGAAATGGATCAGTTGCCTCCCGTATACACACACCCTGACTGGGACTCGAACCCGTTACCTTTGATGTGCGCGATGCTCCAGCCAACGGAGCCGCCCAGCCAGGGCGGTGCTGTCTGTTGGACATTCCTTCTACCATGTCACCCTCGTGACTTTTCCTGGGTCCTGTCTAGCCAAGCTCCTCAGACTTCTGGGGAGGGCAGGAAGGCGCAGTCCGGTTTGAAAGAACAGATGTATGGGCAAGTAGCCTATGCCCAGCATTGACATACAGCGCTGATGCGATAGCACGACAAATGGGACAGTCACGTGGCAGCATCACTCTGCTGAAATGTCACATGAGGATGTGCAGCGGAGGCACCTGGTCTCCCGGAGCCTTCTGCTCGCATTGCTCCACCTGCTCACCAGCCATCAGACCCGGTGCCCGCGCTGCGGCCTCTGACGACGTCCATCAACCACTGTGCTGGCTTGGCTGGGTCGTTAAGAGCGTGTGCTCTTGAACCACGCTGCCCGAGTTTAAATTCTGGCTCTACCACCTCCCTGTGCATCCTGGGCGAGTTACTTGACGTGTCTGCATATCTGAGCCTTGATGTTCTCCTTTGGAAAGTAGGATAATATGGTTGTCAGCCGGGTTAAGTAGCTGATGCTGTGAGGCGTTGAGAAGAATGCCTGGCCCACAACAAGAGCCCAATGTGTGTTAGTTGTTGTTGCTGTCTTGTCATTTTTTAAAAAAAATACTTTTTATTGATGTCAGAGAGGAAGGGAGAGACAGAAATATCCATGATGAGGGAGAATCATGGATCGGCTGCCTCCTGCACACCCCCTACTAGGGATGGAGCCTGCAATCTGGGCATGTGCCCTGACTGGGAATCGAACCCTGACCTCAGCGAGCCACACCGGCCGGGCATGGATGGCCTGAACGTTACAGTTTGGTTATGCTCTTGTCAGCCTTGCCTTCCAGAAACTCTGTCTAATGCGGAGTAAGCAGCGTGGCCCCGGAGGTAGACACGGGCCATATTTTCCAGCTTCGTTTATGCTCAGTCGGTTTTCTGTTCTCCCCCCTGCCCTGAGGCTTCATTGCTTCCCATTTGTCCACACCCTCTTCTCATTGTTCTTGTTAGGGACAGTCTAGAAAGCGAGATCAGTCCCTGGCTATTTGGGATCATCATTAATTTCTGTCCCTCTCCGTTCCTTAGCAGGCTGGCAGCCTCCGTCTCCCCCGTTCCTTCTTGATGGATTTCGCAAGTCTCTCATTCCCCACTTAACCCCTGTGCCTCTTGGGGCTGCTGGCCTTGGTCCTGAGGGACCACCCGGTCACCATGTTCTGGGTTGGAGGACAGAGGCGGGTACTCCACAGTGTGACAGGTACCATGAGAGGACACCTGGTCCTCTTGTCCTTTCCCGCATTGGTGCGCCCAGCTGTGCCCCAGGGGGCAGGTGGCTCACCTCCACCCCCAGGCGGCCGTGGGGCTGCCGCTCTGAGTGACAGCTGTCCATCTTCAATTAGCAGCTGATGCCCAGGCTCTCATGGGCGGTGCTCGCACAGAAAAGAAAACAAATTAAGGCCTTGTAATTATGCAGTCGGGCTTGTTCTTAAATACAGCTTAAGCGGCCGGGCTCCATTTAGAATATTAATAATTGCATTCCCAGCCCTGATCCCCAGCAGCGCTCTGTCTTCCCTCTCTTCTCTTCCCTCCCTCTGTTCTTCCTCCTCGTCCTCTGTCCCTCTCTTGGGTGTAGTCTCCGCTCAGACCTCAGGTGAATGCTCGCTGTGACCGGACTTACTTTTCAGAGATCGTCAGTGGCAGTTGTCACGTGGTTTCATCCCCTGGGGCTGTGCTAGGATGTTCTTGCCCCGCCCACTCCCCTGACTTGGTTGAGCATTGAGAAGAGAGGCACAGTGTTGAACTCGAGGTCACACATACTGGAGTCAGGCAGGTGGGCCCCTTTCCCAACAGGATGGCTGAGCAACTACGAGACCTGCGTCACGGCGTCCCACCTCTGAGCTGGGTCTCCTGTGGCGAGAACACCTCCCTCTGAGGCTGCTTTGGGTCTTGGCTGAGATACAACATGTGAAGATCCGGCACACGGCGGGGTCTTTACACAGATGTGGTCTGGTCCCTTCTGTAGTGCGGGGCCACATCAGAATTTTAGGGAGGTTTTTTTTTTTAAAAAATACATTTTTATTGATTTCAGAGAGGAAGGAGAGAGAGAGATAGAAACATCCATGATGAGAATCATGCATCAGCTGCCTCCTGCACGCCCCCTACTGGGGATGGAGCCTGCAACCTGGGCCTCTGCCCTGACTGGGAATCGAACTGTGACCTCCTGGTCCATAGACCAACCCCTGAGCTCCTCTGAGATGAGTGCATGTGTCTCTTTGGACATAGGATGGCGTGGTCACCGTGTGGTGTGCAGCTGTGGGAGTCCACTAACCTTTCCCTCTTATGACTAACGACCAGCACCCTGGGGATTCAGCACCATGGCCAGAGCTCGGGGAGCGCCCTGGGCAGGTGGGCTGTGAACAGCTCCCCGGAGAGAGGTGCCCACGCTCTGGCCCCCCCTTCCCTTCTCTCCAGCATCACTGACACTGCCAGCGGCTGCCCTATGACCTTCAGTGCAGGGGGCATGCTAGACGAGCTGAGGACAGGTGGCGGACAGGGCCCTGGTTTCTGCCTGCCCGCCTCGTGGGAGCCAGGTACAGCCAGGGAGAGGATGTGAGAAAGGCCTGCTCCTCCAGCCGTGTCCTCCCAGGCCCGGTGCACAGCGAGTGAGGGCCGTGGTCTATGACTTCGGTCGCCCCGGATGGGGACTGTGTGGGCCACGGGGCTGGGAAGGGACCTGCGCCGGAGCGACGTTCTTTCTTCCAGGCAGAGCCCTCAGGGTCTGCGGTCCAGGGCTCGCTCTGCCCATCGCTCTACCTGCTCTGCTCCTGCTGTCCCTCTGCCCGTACCCAGAGGCTTTGTCACGTGCTTTCTCACAGGAATAGTCAGAGGGGGACAAACTGGGAGGGGCACCGCAGCACTGGTGGGTTGTTCTTCATGACACGGTGCCTCCTTCCTTCCCGGAAAGCTTCCCCCTGCGTGTGCAAAACAGTCCCAGCCGGATTTCCGGACACCTGGCCTGTGTGTGTTGCATGTGTGTGTGCATGTGTGTGCACCCATAGTAGTGAGCTAAGCGTGTGGATTCTGGAATCAGACACAGTGATTCAGGCCCTATTTTACCAATACCAGCTCCATGACCTTGAACTAGTTGCCTGACCTCTAAGCCTCAAATTCTTTCTCTTTAAAATGAGAACAAATCATAACAAGAGCATGAACCATAAAAGGTTGTTGGGGAAATTCAGGGGCCTAATACCTTTAAAGCATATAGTGATTAGTTCCTAACAGGCACTCGTAAGTGACATTTCCCAGAAAATTACTTCTGTATCCCAATTTTCTTCACACGATTGTCATTAATGATTCTGAAAAAAGTCCCCATAGCAGGCGAAAATGATTAGCAAGTTAATTAATTGTTTGCACTTGTATTCAAAGCTCCAGGTTTTAAATTAAGTTGAGGTCAGCCACGGTCATGCTGGTATAAGAAGGAACTGGTCGAGGTTGGCACCGTGTTCCATGCAAGGCGTGTGAAATTCATACCATTGGGCGACGCTTACCTGCATGCTTTCATTGAGCAGTGCTTGCGGTCAAGGTGCAAACCATGCCTTCTCTCTGTGACTAGGACTGTGAGCAGAGGCCTGGCCACAAACCCTCATGGGCACGGTCAGCTGCGAGCGCCAGCCCTTGCCGGGCCCAAGCACCCACGTGCGCTTCCCTCTCATTCCCCAGTCTCCACTCAAAGGGCTTTGTCTCGTCCGGCCGGTGTGGCTCAGTGGTTGAGCATCCACCTATGAACCAGGAGATCACGGTTCGATTCCTGGTCAGGGCACATGGTAGGGATTGTGGGCTCGAAACCCAGTGTGGGGCATGCAGGAGGCAGCCGATCCATGATTCTCTCTCATCACGGATGTCTCTCTCGCTCTCTCCCTCTCCCTTCCTTTCTGAAATCATTAAAAATATGTTTTAAAAAAGGGCCCTGTCTCTATAGACAAATGGCCTCTCACCCCCAGTTTGCCTCCATCCTCACGCAGCCACAGAAGGTGAGGAAGCAGCTCCCTGAGAATCCATGTGGAACCAAGTGGGGTGGGGGTCAGCTCTGGGTCCCACTTATTCAACACGAGATATGATGTTTGTCGCATCTCGTCCCTGCATCAGCCTGTGCTCGCTGCCAGGTCTCTGCGGGAGGGAGGCCATGGGAAACAGGAGCAAACACCACCTTTCCCAAACATCGTGTGCAACTGGACAACAGCGGCCAAAAGGCCACGCGGCATGAATTACAGAAAGCGGGTGTGATGGCATTGTTTGGTGACTAAGTGAAAGCCCTGAGTCATGAGGCCAATAGCAGAGAGGGAAGCAGAGAAGTGCAATTAAAAGGAGAAAAGAGATGTTTGCAGCTGACACTGGCGCGAGACGGAGGTGGGGGCGGGTGGCCGGGCAGCGGGCCCCGTCATGGCTGCGGCGCAGAAGGACACGCTCTTGCTGGCAGGCAAGGCGGGCGAGAAGGGAGGCCAGCGCTCCGGGAGGCGAGAGAGTGGTGGCAGGGAGGCCTGGTGGGGGCTTTGGGAGTGAGATAGCGGTAGAGTCTGAACTCCCAGCAGTTGAGAGGCAGCTATGATGAAGAGGTCTGTGTGCAGACAGCTGGAATCGGGGTAAAGCGTGTCCTGGAGTGGGGCGGGTCTCTCAGAGCCGTGGGGTCCTGGGAAGGTTCTTCAGGGCACCTTGTGTCTGTAGCTGGACCTTCTTGCTAACACCTTCTGACCTGCCCTTTCTAAGGGTTAGAAATGAGTTATTCTAGAGCCAGGCACATGCCTGGGCAGGCGGACATTATGCATAGAGGGGCGTGGCTGCAGGGGGCGTGGCCACGCTGACTGCATCCCACCACCCTGTGGGGTCAGCACGGGTTCAAGACCACGGGGAACCACAATCTGAGCCCCAGGCAAACGTTTCAGACGGGTCTCGTCCCCCAGGTTCTCCCAGAAACAGAGGGAATGCACGGACTTCCATGAAGCAGCGTGACTTATGTACCCCATCCTGGCACCGCCTGGCATGGACGGGGCACCACATTAGTACGTGTTGAGTGGTGAAGGGGTGGAGGTTGCCTTACCATATAGTCAGGCTGGGATGATACTGAGCCTTCTTCTGTTTAGAGTGTGTGTATCTCTTTTGTTCTGTGCTGTCAACCAACACCCTGAAGTGTGCATGGCATTCAGTGAAATTGTGCAAACTTCGGAGAGTGAAAGAGAACTGACAGTTGGGATTCCAGGGTAACCGATGTGAGCCGGGGCTGTTTGGGCCACCAGGATGCGGTGAGCCAAGCCAGGCCACCTGTCACCAGTACTTGTTGTTTTTTAAAACAATGATTGCATTTATTTATTTTTAAAAAATATGTTTTTATTGATTTTAGAGAGAGAGGAAGGGAGAAGGAAAGATAGAAACATCAATGATGAGAGAGTGTCACCGGTCGGCTGCCTTCTGCACACCCCCTAGTGGGGATCCCGCCCCCAACCCGGGCTTGTGCCCCGACCGGGACTTGGTTCATAGGTCAGCGCTCAACCACTGAGCCACGCCGGCCGGGCCAGTCCTGCTGAATGAATGAGTCAGTCTTGTATCCTTGCAGCTATCGAGAGATGAGTGAAGTTTTTGTGGGTTCTGCCTCCTTTAGTCAAATTACTTCCGTTTATTCTCGGGTTCATTCAACAACTATTTACTGAGTGCCTACTATGTCCCAGGCATTTTGTTTGCACCAGGGACACAAAGAGAGAGAGGCTGTGGTTGGCCTGGAGGGCTCTGAGAGGGAGTCACGGAGGAGGAGGCGTCTGCCAGGAATTCTGGGAAGAGCCATAGGGTCCAGGAAGGCTGTCTCTGCGAGAGCTCGTTCCACATCAACTCAGCACCCTGTGGCTGGAGGCTGGGAATAGAACTGTGGCCAAGCAGATGGGCCCTCGACTTCACCGGCTGTGTGGACTGTGTGCCATCAGATACCACATCAGAGAAGCCCTCTAGGTGTGATGGGGAAGGGAGCCGGGAGGCCGGCGTCTGCCCAGATGTGGAGCGGGGTCCTTCCCGCACTGGGCAGAGAGAGGGGCTCGCAGACGCCCATGTGTACTGAGAAGGGGAGCTGGTGCCCCTGCAGCATTGGGCACCATGCACCCTGCCCTTCTTTCTCTGCTGGACAAACAGTGGCCACAGGACTGGGCCAGGGCGGCAGCTGCCCGTGTTTTGCAGGGGTGGCAGGTCCAGACCTCCCTGGTCCTCCCGCATGTCTCCGGAAGAGGCTGGTGGGGGGTGGCGGGTGCACAGGAAGCCGGAGCAGGAGCAGGGAGCTGGGCGCCGCTTAGAGAAGGCCCATCTGCCTCCCCATCCAGGCTTTTGACTGTAATATTCAAATGTTCCTCATTATTTTCCTTGGATGAGGTTGGTATCCTGATGATATTAATTATTCTTAAAGGTCAACAGCGCTCTTTCGAATCCCCTTCTGTTCTAGCCCATCATCAGTTAATTAATTGGAAGCCGTTTAGCAGCGTCTGCGAGCGCGGTGGGTGTCTGGTGTGAGGTTTCCTGTTGGTTGCCGCCACGTACCCATTGCTCCCAAGGATTGAGGAATGGAGCCTGGCCCCGCCCCGGCCGCCCCCTGGCGACTGGAGATGGGTGATGGACGCTTTGGAGGTGTGGCCTTATCAGCTTCTTCTTTGTGAATGTGGCCAGTGTTAGTAGCCCATTTCCCCTGGGCACCTGCGTGTGGCAGGCACGGTGTGGGGCGCCCGTGTGTGATTTTAGTCGGTTCTCACCATCAGATAAATGTGCCCATTTTCGAGGAGAGAAGGGTGAGGTTCAGCCAAGCATTGCAGAGCTAGCAAGTGGCCAAGGAGGACGAAGGCGTCTGGGAGCCTGGTGTCCTTGTTTGCTGTGGTGCTGGTGCCCTGGGGCGTCTGGGGGTGGGGAGCCCTGTTCTCTGGGAGATGGGTCTGGGTTAGAATCCTAGTCCAGGCCCTGCTGGTTCATCACTGGCACCAGCATGTGACAGTAGCTGGGCTGTTCTTTCAGCATCTGTGCATTCACTCCTCTCCAAAACCTGACATGTGCAGTGGGGATGCCTTGGCAGCTGGAGGGCAGTGGTTGGGTATCAGCCTGTGAACCAGGAGGTCAGGGTTCAATTCCGGGTCAGGGCACAGGCCCGGGTTGTGGGCTTGATCCCCAGTTGGGGGCGTGCAGGAGGCAGCCGATCCATGATTCTCTCTCATCATGGATGTTTCTATCTCTCTCTCCCTCACCCTTCCTCTCTGAAATCAATAAAAAAATATTTTTAAAAAAATCAATAGAAAGATATCCTAGGGTGAGGATTAACAACCAAAATGTCACTAGTCGGTCAGTGGTCCTGGAAATGGCTCCCGGACCACCCCCCTCGCCCGGAGCAGCTCAGCAAAGCCAGCCCCACTGACAGTGGCTCTGACACCAGAGCTGGAGAGCTTCTCCCCATGCGTCCCCAGACCCACAGGTGGCCTGCGCCCCTCCGACTGCCCCGCTTGCAGGAGGGCTGGAGGCCTAAGGAGGTTTCTTCAGAGAGAGGCCCAGAGCAGCTCTCTGCTCACGACGTGCTGTGTGGAGAGCCATCGGCTGTCCCTCGACCCCAGGAGCAGCTCTCAGAAGGGACAGGTGTCTCCGCCAGCTGTCATTAGCAGGATCCCCTTCCTGCCTCCTGGAGAGCAAGGGGCCCTGCCCGCCCCACTCCCCCCAATCCCCTGGCACCACCCGCCCCGCCAGCGCTCCAGGCAGCGTCCTCACCAGCAGCCAGTCCGCCCTGGCTCCTCCCCCTCGATAGCTCCTGCTCTCCCTGCAGTCCGTAAGGGCACAGTTCCTTGATTTTCGCACAGATGCTCTGGGCCTCTGCTTTTCTGTTGTCAGAACGGCCCTCAGTGAGAACCAGCGTGATGTCCTGGCTCTGCCACCGTGACGTGGTTCACTGCGGAGCCTCCTGGGGCCCGGCCCACCCTGCCCCTGCGTGGGCACCGCTGGGATGCCCATTGTCGGCCAGGCGTGCCCCCCTGGGCCCCGGAGGCAGCTCACGTGCTTTGGGGAGATGAGCTTTTGGTTGATTTGCCTTGCAAAGGACAAAACCCCCCTGTCCACGTCGCTTCGTTGAGCTGGGATTTTGTTGATGCTTGAATTCAGCCGGCGTAGCCTGGGTCTCGGGTATTTGCTCTAATGGGCTTGGACTTGTGGCGACTGGAGATGGGCAGATAAGGGAGAGGCGCCAGGCATGGAAAATGATAGATGGTAGAGATCAGCCAAAGAACATGCGTTCGTATACGCATAACCCTGGGCACAGACAATGGGGTGGTGAAGGCGGGGGCAGGGGCGGGGGCAGGCTAGAAGGGTCATGGCGGGGAAAAGGGGGGCATCTGTAATACTTTTAACAATAAAGTTTTTAAAAAATAAAATAAAAAATAAATGTCACACTAAAGGAAAAGAAAAGATAGTGCAAGGGCCAGGCATAGTGCCAGCTCCTTTCTGTACCCGATCTGCCATCCCCAGGAGCCTGCCCTGCTGCGATCCCCAACTTGCATGTGGGCAAACGGCGGCACAGACTGGTCGAGTAACTCCCCCGGGTCACAGAGCTCGGAGCTCAGTGGCCGGCCGGGCACCCAGGCCCACGTGATGCTGGCGGTGGGAATTCCGTGGCGTTGGCTGCGTCTTTGCTGAGCGCGCACTGTACTTCAGCTGCCGTACAGGCAGTCAGACTGACCAGGAACGGTCCCCTGCCTTCAAGAGAAGCCGTGTGACGGGGGCGGGCAGCACACGCACAGCTGTCACTCAAAGCCAGCAGTCGGCAATGTGGGCTGTAGTGGGCGCCCAGGCGCAGAGCAGGAGGAGAGAGAGGAGGGCAGGTTTTCAGAGGGGGTGGCAGCTGTGCCCTCGGGGTGCAGGGAGCACAGGGTGCAGGGGCACGGAGGTGGGGGAGTGCCCGGAAGCTCTGAGGGGCAGCCAGCACGGGCACACCCTCTGTTGATCGGGAGGTGGAGGTGGGGAGTGAAGAACGGGGAGGGAGGGAAGTGGGGAGAGTCTCTCTGGGTTCGGAGGTGGAGGTTGTGGCACAGGCTTCCAGGGGAGTCTGCCCTGAGCTCTCCAGCCCAGAGGTACTGGGGTCAACCGTCGGGCTTCCCTTCCAGCGAGCCGCGGGGCTGCTGGACTGGGGACAGGTCGCATCTGGGCTGGGCACCCGACTTTACACTGGGACTCGCAGTCTGCTTCCCCGTCTGCTGCCTGCTCTTCTCCACTGACGCCTCGGGGAGCGCAGCCTTTACGGATGGCCCGGCGCCACCCTGTCCGCCACGGTGCCCTGGCCGCCATGGCCACGCGCACTTGACATGTGGCCAGTCCACGCTGAGCGCCGTGAGTGCAGAATACACGTGGATTTCACAGCCACCGTTCCCAGAAAGACAGAAGATGAAATATCTAGTATTTTCCTATTGAGCACAGGTCGAGCTGCTGATGTTTTGGATTTATCGGCTCCAGTAAAAGACATGAATTCAGCTTCTTTCATTCCACTTTTTAAAATGTGACGGCGAGTCAGTTCTGAGCAGCATCTGTGGCTCGCTTTCTGTTTCTCTTGGCGAGGCCAGGGGCTGGCACACTTGCTGTCTGTGAAAGGCCACACATTACAGCTTTGTGGGCCATTTGGTCTCCATCGCCACGGCTCGACTCTGCCTCTCGAATGCAGGATTGAGCTGTATTAGTTTCCTCCTGCTGCTGTGACGAGTTACCAGGAACCACGTGGCCTGGAAGCACTAATGTGTTGTCTCACACATCTGTAGATGAGACGCCCGACACGGGTGTCTCTGGGCTACAGCCCGGGTCTCGGCAGGGCTGTGCTCCCTCAGAAGGATCTTGGGAGCATCGGTTTCCTACTCTCCCAGCTCCCGGAGGCTGCCCCCAGTCCTTGGCTTGTGGCCTCTTCCATCATCTCTGTCCTTCGCTCACGGCGAAGGCATCTCTCTCCCTGAGCTTCTGTCTGCCTCCCTCTTCTGCTCTTAAGGACCCTGTGATTACATTGGGGCCATGGGATAAGGACGGTCCATTCTCTTACTCCCCAGGGAGTTTCGGGCCCAGCAGGGCGGCACCCAGAAGCATGCAGCTCCCCGACCAGGAAGCTCTCCCAGCCCCTCCTCTTGGGTTTTCACAGAGGCTTGCTGACCGAGGCAGGACTGATTGAGTCACGGCCATGGGTGACCGATTCACCTGCCCCTCTCCTTCCTGGAGCTCGCGGGGTGGGACTAAAGGTTCCACCCTTGCTCATGGTTTTCCTGGCAGCCACCCCCATCTGGTGGGGGTTTCCACACTCACCTCCCTTTCTGAGGTGATTTCAGGAACTGAGGACAAGAGACCAAATATATATTTTTAAAATATATATTTATTGATTTCAGAGAGAAAGGGAGGAGAGAGAGAGAAACACCAATGATGAGAGAGAATCATGGATCGGCTGCCTCCTGCACGCCCCCTGCTGGGGATCGATCCCGCAGCCCAGGCATGTGCCCTTGACCGGGAATCGAACTGTGACCTCCTGGTTCATAGGTCGATGCTCAGCCACTGAGCCACACCCTGGTGAGACCAAATGTTATAACAAAAGGTGCCCTGATTGTGCTTCTCTCTCAGGAAGCCCCAAGGGTTTGGGCAGCTGTGAGCCAGGAACCATGGACAAAGACCAAACATCTATTTCTTATCACAACGGTCATTTCTCTAGACACGCCGTGTGGGTGATATTTCTGCTGGACTCTTCGTGGAGAAACTTCTGTGGCCCAGTGAGTGTGAGAGCCTCGGGCCAGGTCCTTCCTTCATATAAAGGCTCTGAGAAGTCGTGCAGGGCAAGCCCGTTTGATTTTGTTCAGTACATTTTTTAAGCAGCATGAATTTTTTCCCTCTTTTAATCCCCATTAATACTCTGCAGACCTCGATTCCCAGGAACTTGCTCTGGGAAACCCTGGCGCGGCCCCGCACAGGGCCGTGGGGACAAGCTGCCCAGCCTCCTGATCGAAGGTCAGGACACCATTCATGCCACTTGAGATCTGATTAGAGAAAGCATTTTGGCTTCATTAAGGTTCATTAAATGAGCCATCCAGTGCCATTTAGCTGAATAAAAACGGCTCAAATGGCTTTAGCCCCCCACCCCCTTTTAGAGCAATTTAATTGAGGAAAAGCAAATATGTCAGTGATGCAGACAAATATCTCTTGGCCTTCGAGGGGAACATGACCGGCTCTGGGTTTTCGGGGGCCAGCAGCAGGCCTTGGTGACGAGATGGCGTGGTGCTTGCCTCCTTCCTTCCACTTCTCTCTGAGGAGTGGGTGGCGGTGAGGCTGACCATGCGGGAAGTCACAAGGTCAAGGCTGAGGAGGTGTCAGGTCCCCGCCCATGGAGACTCGGGCTGCATCTGTCAGCCTCCTCCTTCTCCCGCGGGTTGTTCCTTCCACACGCACTCTCTGTGGGGCTGGGGCTGCCCTGTGGGGCGGAGGGTGGGGGGGGGGGGGGGTAGGGTGGTGGTGTCCTCCTTCCCTGACCTTTCCTCCAGGGTCTTCAGCAGTTTCAGAAGAACCCACCTGACATGGAGGGCAGGGGGCTGCTTCTTCCAGGGGGAGATGAGAAGAAGACAGACAGACAGCTGAGGGGCTGGTGGGTCTCAAGGGAAGGAGAATGGCACCTTTCCAAGGGCTGCCTTCGTGGGTGAAGGAAATGAGGTTTATATCATGTGCTTGCAGCCTGTGAGCCAGGCGGGGCAGCCTTGCTGGTGTCTGGCCAGCTGTGCTTGGAGCTCTGAGCCCACACTGCACTCAGAAAAGAGTCTTTTGTAAGAGCAGAGAGATCCCTGCAAAGGTCAGGGACCGTGGCATTCGCCTCTGAGGCAAGCGGAACAGACCACTGGTGCTGGTCTCTCTGTTAACAGGAGGAGACTGGTGTGCCTGGGGAAGCTGACCGAGTGGACAGAGAGCAGATGGGGGCTCAGGGGCTGGAAGCTAGAGTGACCGGGCGCAGACAGAGGGAGGGAGGGATAGACTCCTGATGCAGAGGCTTTAGGGGTCGCAGCTGGACAGTCAACTTGGAGTCGATGCTGCGGGGGCTTCTCCGTCTGCCCAAGGGCTAGAGGCACCGGAAGCCGCGGTCCCTGGGTGAGCAGCACCCGCCGCGGTGTCCCCTCCCCGCCCCCTCTAACTTGTACGATAATGCGATTCCTTATTCTTTATTTGCCCGGAATGCCTGTTATTTTAGTTCTTTCAGAATCCAATTTTCTCGTGACATTTCTGCCTAACGTAGCAAAGCATGACCTTTGCCAGGGGACATTGCCGGCCGCCTGCGCCTGCCTCGGCCCCGACGGTCCTCCCGCCCCACCTGGACCTCTCGGGTCTCACCCCCTCACCCCCTTCCGGCTTCTGTTCCCAGGGCTCAGCGATCCGATCCGGTTGCGGTGCTGAGGGCTTTGGTTCAGGGCGCACTGGGGTGGGGTG
This sequence comes from Myotis yumanensis, assembly GCF_028538775.1. Taxonomy (NCBI): domain Eukaryota; kingdom Metazoa; phylum Chordata; class Mammalia; order Chiroptera; family Vespertilionidae; genus Myotis; species Myotis yumanensis. The sequence continues at coordinate 7,166,237 of NW_027223771.1, read as the reverse complement.
GACAGCGCGGGGTGCTGGCCTTGTCCGACATGTGCTGCCACCCACGCTGCTGTGGGTGGACTGCCAACCAGGGAAAGACTTGCCTGGTGAGTCCCTCACATGTACTGGGACATCACAGGGGCTAGTGGTGCTGGAGACTCAAAGGCTGATACCGAGCTTGTTGCCCTTGACCAAGTGGTCCCTGCCCTTCTCCGCCGGCCCATGCAGCCTCGGCACAGGGGCTCCCTCCCCACCAGGCACGGGCTGTCCCCAAAGACAGGGCTGCCTCAGGGGAAGGGCCAGCTCCGCTCTCAGGCTGACCTGTGTTTGAACGCCTGCTCCTGGGTGAGCTGTGGTGCGCGGGGTCCCACCAGCCTCCACGACGGCCATCGGATGCTCCCCTTGGCTGCCCCGCGGGCACCTCAGCATTGGCCAGGGGGGCCTCTCAGTCCCCCCAGGCGTGACCCTGGCAGCTTTCCTCATGTCACTGATGCCGCCACCGCTCGCCGGGCTACTCAGGTCCCTCTCCTTCCTCTGCCAGTTCCAACCCAGTAGGAAGTCCTGGCGGCTCCACCCCCAGCACCTCGACTCCATCCCCTGGTGACCTGTGCTCCCTCTCCTGCCTGCAGCAGCGCAGCCGCCTCCTGAGTGGCCTGCTGCGCCCAGTGTTGTCCTCGGTTCTTAGAAATGCCCATCAGATCCTGCCCTGCCCTACAGAACTCCCGTCGCCTCCCCGGCTCCTTAAAATACAGCCCAGCTCCCTGCCATGCCAGCAAGGGGGTGCAGCACGCCCCCCTTCTCCTCACCCCAGACCCCTCTCCTCTCTGCCCAGGCCCTGCTCAGGCCTTGGCCCACGCTCCCTCCACTTCCTGGAGCACTGCTCCCTGGCACGGCCCCTTCCCCCTCCTCTCCCCCAGCTCCCCTGTGACCCGCAGAGGCCACTGCGCTGGCCCACGCCCAGCTGCCAGCACCCTCTCCCGCCCAGTTCCTGGCCTTGCTGGGTCTGCCCCCGGCCTCCGCTCAGCACAGCTGCAGTTCTGGAGGCTCCTCATTCTTAACTCCAGCGCAAGTTCCCGAGGGGACCCTATCAGCCGTCCACCCCCGCGTTCCTCAGGGAAGCCTATATTTGTCTCTACGCAAATATTTGTGGGAGAAGCCCTCTAAATATAGACGCACCTGTGAGCGTACGCGCATACGGGTGTGTGTGTGTGTGTGTGTGTGTGTGTGTGTGTAAGCAGGTCTCTGTTTGCATCTGTTACCGCACGTCTAATAGACACAAACACACACATGTGTGTGCGCATCCACGCGAGTGCAGGTGTTCACCTGGGTGGGTCCTGACCCGTCACCAGATGAGAGCAGTGCTCCCGGGGCCGCTTCAGCTCCAGCAGCGCAGAATGGCTGCCTCTACAGCCGCAGTCACATCCCAGGGCGTTTGTTGGGCCTGGCAGATAATAGCGGTGGGTGTCGCTTCTTTTATTCGAAGACGGGTGGCTGCTCCTTCCCCCTGTACATCCTAATGAGGACAATTAAGTAGCCATTAGGGGAGAAAAGAGTGTGAACAAAGGCTGATGTCTGGATCAGAGAGGGGCGTCTCCACCGGGAGGGACTGGCTAGCGGGAGGCAGGCGCTGTGCGCAGTTTCCTCGGCCTGTGCGCGTGTTCAGAGGGTTGGGGGTGAAAGGTTCGGAGTTCCCGTTGTGAGAAGTCCTAGGGACCTATAGCCCAGCGCACTGCACTGTTAGCGTGCTGTATTATATGCGCCAGGATCTGTTAGGAGGGTACAGCTCATGCTAAATGTTTGCATCACAAAAAGAGAGGGGGCCCTGGCTGGTGGATAGAGCATCGTCCTGTGGACTGGAGGGTCCCGGGTTTGATTCCGGTCAAGGGCATGTGCTTTGGTTGCAGGCTTCTCCCCTGGTCAGGGTACGGAAGGCGACCAATCGATGTATCTCTCTCACATTGATCTTTCTCTTTCTCTGTCTCTCCCCCTCCCTTCCACTCTCTCTCTCTCTCTCAAAAAAAAAAAGAGGGGAAGGAAACTGTTAATTGGAGGTGATAGATAGTTCAGTGTATGGCATTGTGGATGGGGATGGTTTCATGGAGTGTACTCACCTTCAAACTCAAAGCGTCGGCCTGTGGACTGAAGGGTCCTGGGTTCAATTCCCGGTCAAGAGCACATGCCCGGGTTGCGGGCTCGATCCTCAGTAGGAGGCGTGCAGGAGGCAGCTGATCCATGATTCTCTCTCATCATCCATGTTTCTATCTCTCTCTCCCTCTCTATTCCTCTCTGAAATCAATAATATATATTTTTTTAAAAAGAGAAAAAGGTTTACTTGTGGAACTTAGCCCTTTGAAAGGCTTCAGAATCCCCCCCAAACCTGGCCTATGGCCTGGACTAGTGGCAGGCGGATGGATCGCAGGATGAGGCAAAGGAGAACGATCAAGCCGGGCTCCCATGCAATGGCCATGCCTGCCCCCAGAGCACCATCTGGGCCAGATTTCCCCTTTAATTCCCCCTTTTTCTGTCTCTCCTGCAGAAACCTGTCGAGTAACCGGCTCACCACACTCTCATGGCAGCTCTTCCAGACGCTGAGTCTTCGGGAATTGTAAGTCCGGTGTTGGAGACCGCCCAGCCTGGCGGAGTGGTGCTAGAGGTTGGGTGGGGAGTGTCGAGCAGCGGAGCCACCCGGGGCTGGGCGTCACCTGAAGGGGCTGCTGGGGTTGGTGATGTGGGGTGTACCATGTTCAGTGAGAGCCCGCCAGCCCGTCACTTGATTTCGGATGCTCTTTCCGGCACCTCACAGTTCCTAAGGCAGGAATCTCGCTCTCAGCAGGACCCAGTTTTGTCATCTCTGGGTGATCAGTGCTAACGGCATGGATGTTTGTAGTAGGAAAGGGCATTGATCAGTTTATGGTAAATAACACGGATACTGTCGAACCTTGCAGTGGATCAGGCGTGCGTTCGTTTCCCGGACCTTAGCTTTACCGCCTCAAGCATCCTGGGCGGCAGGCGGCATGCTGCTTCCTTATGCTGTGGGCCGCCACACGTTCAGGTGCGGGTTCTGAGCCCAGAGAGTGATAGGAGATGCAGCCAGATCACACGGCGAGGGCCTGGCAGAGCCGGGCCCCGAACCCGGGCCTCTGACCTCCGTTTGCTCGTCTTTCCCACCTCCCATTCTCTGCTGGCCTGTCTGGCTTGAGCGTGGGCATCGGTCTGCCTGTGGCCTGCCTAGCTTTGCTGTGTTTCTAGGCGGCTCAGTGCCCCCCTTCCCCGGCCAAACACATGTTGGGTGGATGAGTGGAAATTCGTGAGCGCTGCCGAACTAAACAGCTCCTGTTGGTGCGTGAGTCATCGGGGCATCTCTGCCCGAGGGACAGCGAGTGATGTCGAGGGGATCAACCAGGGAATTCATTGTGAAGGAGCTGGGGAGCATGAACTTAGGGAGTCAGGCTTCCAGAGACTCAGTTCGTGCTCCCTGTGGCTCGTGACTCGGGCCCAGGTCCCTGCATGCAGACTGCCTCTCTGCCTTCACCACTGACAGTGGCTGGAAGCCTGCCACGTGGTGGCCGTTAGCATGTGTCCTTCCAGCTGGTCCGGCCCGAATTCCGTTTCCGACCCAGCGTCGGAGAGGGGAACGCTTCCATCCAGCGTCCCAGCAGCCCATCACCCGCTGGCCGTGTCTACCCTGCTCACCCCCATGGGCATCGTGCCCTCGAGGCTTAAGGCCCCGCCAGGGCCGGGCAGGGCACGGACCGTCTCGTTGCCCGTGTCGGAGAGTTCGGGCAGTCCTGCTGCGGGTTGCTTTCCTTTCTCAGGACTTTGCCCTCCCACCGGCTGCTCCTCTTGTGTGGGCACAGTAGGCATGGGGATCAGGGTTCCTTAGTCCCGTGGGGCTGTGACCAGGGGCACACCAGTAAGAACTCCTACCCGAGCTCGGAACAAGGTAAGTGCATACGTATTTGTGTATAAAGCACTGAAACGCTAGACGGTCACAGACATCTGACTGTCAGGTGGTTACATGCGAGTGTTGACTGCGTTCCCATCTTTGAAGGTAGAAAAGCCCTCAGAGGTAACTCAACAGGACGGTGCCATGCTAACGCTGTTTCTAAGGACCCACTCTGGGCAGGCACTGGACCAGCCAGTCTGTCGAGTGTTGGGCGGTACTTGCTTCAGTCCTTACAGAAATTCTATAGGGAGGAGTTATTACTGTTACTCACACTGGGAACACTGAGGTACTTAGGTTAAGTATCTTGTGTAAGGTCACCCATTAACTCAGTGGGTAGCCAGTGGACTCAAGCTCTTGACCACTGTGCTCAGCTATCTCCCAACTTCTTTAAAAATTGCATTTATTGGGGTGACATTGGCTAATAAAATTATATACGTTTCAGGGGTACAATTCTATAACACATCATCCGTACAGTGTATTGTGTGCTCGCCACCCCAAGTCAGGTCTCCTTCCATCATCATCTGTCCACCCTTTATCCTCTTCTACCGCCCTCCCCCCCGCTTTTCCAATGTTTGCCGTCTGTTTCCAATCCAAGGATCTGTTCTCTGATCATTTTCAAAGAATGAATGATGGTGCTTTTTCCATATGTAGCCCTAGGAGTGATCAGGGGCCCTGACATAAGTGAGCTAATTGGGGGTTTTCTTTTGGGGGAGTCTTGCATCACGTTACCCTGGAGTGCCCGCGCCCCGCTCCTGTGGGCGGCCAGGGACAGATGTTCTCTCCTGGGAACATCTGGGGCCTGCAGTTGCCTACACTATTGAGAAAACGTTCAGAAAAATCAATGGATGCGAAATCCGTGGCGTGCTGTCCTGGCGACCAGTTCTGTGGAGTTTTAGAGACAGTTGTTCGAGGATATATATTTAAAGCCAATGCCAGGCTCCTCCCAGAGGATCATGGGATTCCGCATTCATCTCTGCCCGGGATCGATTCACCGTGCGCTGCATGTGACTTATGGAGGAATGAAGACATTCGTCCGCGCGAGTCCGTGCGTGAGCCCCTGTCCACGGAGCATTTCATTCTGTCGCGCTGTTAAATAGGGAAAGAATTCACCTGTAAGATAAAGAAGCCCCTCTGAGGAGCCATCGCCCTGGCGGGGGTCTATTTTTTGAGGAAGAATTGAGTGGCCAGAGTGGAAAATTTATCTTTTGGCCGGAGGGGCCGCGTGTTGGCTCTTGGCTGTGGCTATGATTAAAATCCAAACAATCTCAGTTCCTGGCCCGCGGGAGAGGGGGCAGTGTTTTCTTGTCCGAGGTCCTGATTAGTCCACATGGTGCCATCTGCCAGGAGCCGTCAGGCTGCCAGGGTCTGCCCGTGGGCCTGTGGGCCTGTGGGCAGGGTGCGGGGTGGGCGGCTCTTTGCAGGAAGTTAGAATTTCGTCCCGGAGGAGAGGCCGGAGGAGATGGCTCTGTGCGCTGTGGCAGCCAGCAGGGTGAGGCCGAGGTTCGAGCGACCTTCTGCAGGCACCGAGGGCAAACTAGGGCATTCAGCCATTTCTTTCTTTTTTAAAATATCTTTTTATTGAATTCAGAGAGGAAGGGAGAGGGAGAGAGAGATAGAAACATCAATGATGAGAGAATCTTGGATCGGCTGCCTCCTGCACGCCCTCTATTGGGGATGGAGCCCGTAACCCAGGCATGCGCCCTGACCGGGAATGGAACCCTGACCTCCTGGTTCATGGGGTGATGTTCAACCACTGAGCCACACCAGCCAGGCCCTTTCTCAGTTACTTTTGCACGAGATGGAGGCTGTGGTCTTGGCCCTACCCCTGGCCCAGGTTGTGTCTCTCTCGCTGAGAGGACTGGCAGCGTCTTCAGAGTTGTCAGCACTGTTCCAGGGCCTGGCTTTGAGGAGATGCGAGTTGGCGTTGCTCAGTGCTCTCAGAAGTTTCTGGTTAAGGCAAGATGGTGTTTTTTCTTACAGGGAAGACTGGAACTGCCTGGCAGAAATCAGAGCAAGAATCGGAGATTATCTTAGAGATAATGAATTGGCAAGAGAGAAGCTTGGATTCTGTGTCCCATGCTGTAATTTAGGCAAGAGGCACGGAGGATAGAAACTGACGGCACAGAACCTTCCAGAAATACCCCGGGGACCATTCCCTTCATGCCCTGCACACACGGCAGGCGTGATTCAAATAGATTGGAATACTTCATTTTCTTAAAGCAAAGTGATCGTTACTCCTGCTACAATTTGCAGATTTAATCGACTTGGTGAAGGGTTAGCTCAGTATCGGGAATGGGTTTGAGCTATCCTGGCGCTATCCTTTCCCAGTCCTGGCCCGTGACCACTCCCCACGGATCTCCCAGAAGTCACTGAGCCATCATGTTCATAATAGTGCAATCATCATCATCATCATCATCTCGGTCTCTTCACAGCCCCTGGTCATTCACAAAGCACGTGAGCACACGTCACTAACCCTCACGATAACTGTGTGAAGAAGGAAGGCTGAGCGCAGTTGCCCCCATTTTACAGACGGGAAAACAGAGCCTTGAGAATTAAGGTCCCGGCTGTATTGCTTTCCCAGCTCTGCCGTCTGGTATCACCACAGATCTGGGGGCTTAAATAAACAGAAACTGCTTCTCTCACTGCTCTGGAGGCCAGAGTCCAAAATCAAGACTCAGCAGGGCACGCTCCCCAGAGGCTCACGGGAGCTCATCTTTCCTGCCGCTTCCAGCCTCCCAGCTCGTGTGTCCTTGGGTTGGAGCACCGGCGTCCGTCTTCTCACGCTGTCCGTGCGTCCTTCCCTTTCCTCGTCTTTGGTCTCTCTCCCCACTTTCCCTTATAAAGATGCCCGTCATTGGATTTAGGGTCCACCCTCCGTCCAGAGTGACCTTATCCCACGATCCTTGACGTGATTACGCCCGTGAAGACCGTGTTTCTAATGCAGACTACCTTCACGGCCCTGGGGATGGGACTCGGCGTGTCCTCTGGGCCGGGGGGCACTGGTCAATGCACGCTGGCTCCACCCAGGTCTTCTGGGTGCTTTTCCTGCCACCGGACTGTGTTGTCAGGAGGCCTGTGCTGGCCCTTGGCCCTTTGGGCATGCGCTCCTCTGTGACAGCAGACCTGGTCCCTTCCTCAGTTTCCACGTCCTGGCCCTGGCCCGAGGGCTGCCCCCGGCAGCCATGCTGTGGGGGAGGGGAAACCAGAGGTGACTGCTGAGCGTCCAGGCTTTCTTAACACCCAGCCTTGGCCGAGGCCCCCAGCAGGGTGTCTGGCGCACATGCCCCAGGGGGCCGAGAGAATCTGTGGGAGCCCCCAGGGCCCTGCCATTAGTCCCGCCATCTGGGGGCAGGGCTGGGTGTGGGCCACCTGCATTATTGATGAGAGGGAGGGCCGCCCTGGAGGGTCCCTGTCTGTCCCTGCAGCGGCTGAGCTCCTGGCTGGGGCCCCGGTCTCCTGGGCCTGCCCTGCTCTGCCCTCAGGATTGCTCAGGGGAGGCCACTGCTGACACCACATGCTGTCTGCTGCGTGTGCCTCGCTGTCTGGGAGGAAAGTGCAGACAGTTCCCAGGAGGCTCTGGGGCAGAGGCGAGGATGGGTCTCGTGCGATCCTCCTGCTGGATCAGGTCCTGGAGGAAAGAGTGGAAGGAAACGAAGGTGCTGTTCGTGGGCCGTGCTGGCCTGTCTTAGACACAGACCGCTCACCTACCTCCCCCCCCGCCCTCGGGAGGAGCCGGCCTGGCTCAGGAGTCCTCTCCCCTCTCCTTGCCCACAGGAGGTTGGAGCAGAACTTCTTCAACTGCAGCTGTGACATCCGCTGGATGCAGCTGTGGCAGGAGCAGGGGGAGGCCAAGCTGAACAGCCAGCACCTCTACTGCATCAGCGCCGAGGGCTCCCAGCTGCCCCTGTTCCGCATGAACATCAGCCAGTGTGGTGAGTGCGCCGCCCGCCGCCCTGCTGCCCCGGGGAGGGAGGCGCCCTCAGACTCCAGAGAGGGCACCCCTTCCCCCTCCGCCCTCCCCGCCTTGAACTGGGCCCTGGCGCAGATCAGGTTCATCTCTCCCCTCCTGGGCATCCCTGTCCCCTCCTGAGCCGCCAGGCGGAGGCTGGCTTCGGGAATGCAGAGGGGTTCAGTGCGCCCCTTCTCATCAGTCCCCAGTACCTCCTGCCTGGGAGTCACTTGCCAGCCAGACCTGAGCACGTGTCTCCTTGCAGTGTGGCCCCGGACCTTCTATATCAGGAGCGTCTCAGGTGCTTCTAGAAAAGTGGGTGCCTGGGCCCAAGCACAGACTGCGACCTCAGGATGCCTGGGGTGGTCCCCAGGATCTCAGAGCTCATTTTGGGGGACCAGCTCCCCAGGTGGAGCTGTCACCTGACTTCTGGCTGGAGCTGCCTCCCCGTCTGTGCCGTGTGGGGGAGTCCCACCACAGCGGCTTTAAGTCCGAGGGTGGTGTCCGCGGGGGAGGCGGTGTCAGGCCTCTGAGAGCTCCAGCGGGTGATGTGGCGTCACTGTTGGGGGCCACGTTTTGGGCGTCAGTGTCTGCCTGTCCTCTCCACCCTCCAGACATCCCGGAGATCAGTGTGAGCCACGTGAACCTGACCGTGCGGGAGGGCGACAACGCTGTCATCACGTGCAATGGCTCTGGCTCGCCCCTGCCCGATGTGGACTGGATGGTCACCGGGCTGCAGTCCATCAACACCCACCAGGTAGGCACCAGGGCCCGGGCTGCACCAGGAGGCTGGGCCCCACCACCTCTTAGTCTGAATGAGACGCAAGAATCCAAGCCAGAGACGGGAAGAGAGGGAAGAAGAGGGACAGTCGTGTCCCGTCTCTCCAGGAGGGACACGGAGACGTGCTCTTAGACGTGCTATGAAACTGCTAAGCACCTTAGTTTCCGCACCTGTAAAATGGGTACAGTGCTGCCATGCATCTCAGCGGGTACATGGGAGGCTGAGCGAGCCCTTGACTGGAGAGAGCCCGGCCCTCGGTCAGTGCGCGTTCGCCGGATGAGCCTCCTTTACTTTCCACTCAGTTTTTCCTTTTTTTAAAAAATACATTTTTATTGATTTTTAGAGAAAAAGGATGGGAGAGGGACAGAAACATTGATGTGAGAGAGACATGGATTGCCTGCCTCCTGCACGCCCCCTACTGGGGATGGAGCCCACAATCCGGGCATTGAGTGCCCTGACCTGGAATCAAACTGTGACCTCCTGGTTCATAGGTCATTGCTTAACCACTGAGCCACACTGGCCAGGCTCAGCTTTTCCTTTTGATTCCAGAAGCTGTTGGGGGTGAGGCGGGGGAGCTGCCCTTGTGGAAATGGTCTGATTGCCGTCTTTTTACTGGCGTTTTAGACAAACCTGAACTGGACCAATGTACACGCCATCAACCTGACGCTGGTCAACGTGACGAGCGAGGACAACGGCTTCTCCCTGACGTGCATCGCAGAGAACGTGGTGGGCATGAGCAACGCCAGCGTCGCCCTCACCGTCCACTGTGAGTGGACACCATGGAGGGGGTGGCCGTGTGCACGCCGGGCAGGAGGCTGGTCAGCCAGGAGGGGCAAGTCAGTCCTGGGCTAGTGACCCCAGGAAGGGGTGTCCCTGCCTCTCGGACGACGGTGCCTCTCACTCAGCTGTGCCTTCACGACTCCTGGTTTGAGCCCTCCAGCCCTGGCCGATCAGGGTGCTCGGGTCGAGACAGACATCTCTTCCGCTCTGTTGGGGGGTGCCCGGGGGGCACCTCTGATTCCCTCAGTCTGTTCCAAGCAGGGTGGGGGTGGGAAGTGGGATTCCCGTGCCAGCTCCTGGGAGCTCTGTGTCCTGGCACCAGCTGGCCTCTCCCCGGCAGACCCTCCGCGCGTGGTGAGCCTGGAGGAGCCCGAGCCGCGCCTGGAGCACTGCATCGAGTTCATGGTGCGCGGCAACCCGCCGCCAACCCTGCACTGGCTGCACAACGGGCAGCCCCTGCGCGAGTCCAAGATCATCCGCGTGGAGTTCTACCAGGAGGGCGAGGTGTCCGAGGGCTGCCTGCTCTTCAACAAGCCCACCCATTACAACAACGGCAACTACACCCTCATCGCCAAGAACCCGCTGGGCACCGCCAACCAGACCATCAACGGCCACTTCCTCAAGGAGCCCTTCCCAGGTGAGGCCTGCGCTCTGGGGCGCCCTGAGTCCATCCCGGGTTCCGGGGGGTCGGGGGGAAAAGAGGGGAGGGGATGAACGGGGCATGGCGGCTGGAGAGGAAAGGCAGCATCCACAGTGATACTGTTACCATGGTAACCAAACATACACAGGAGCGTAGTCAGCCACCCCCAGCATTTTGTGTAAAATAGATGAAGTGTCTGGTTTCCAGTAGCTGTCGCTGTTCAAACCACCACCCCTGAGAAGTACCCAGGTGGGCACAGGAGGGCATGGCATGTTCCGGTGGAGAGAGCCGGGTCTTGAGGGTTGGACAAGAAGGGCAGAGGCTCTTGACCCTGCCTTCCCTTTGTCGGGAGTCTCTTTGCTTTCGGAGCCTCGATTTCCCCATCTGTGAAATGGGCACGATTGCACTGCTCCCGTCATGATCTTGAAGCTTTTAAATGGCTTACGGTGTATAAAGCACACAGTGATGGTTCTCCGCTCTCCCCCGCGTGTAACGGGCGAGTGAGCCAACCTCCTTCTACTTGCTGGTTAGGGTCCAGGCTTCCAGGCCTGCGCGTGGCCCCCTCTCTCCTGCTCTGTGCTGAGCTGATGGGGGTGTCTGATGCTGTCACCTGGGATGTCGCCAATGTCACCTGCACCCGGGTCGTAACTGAAGTAATGAAAGAAAGACCTTTGGCTATTTGGGAGGTGATTCTGTCTTTGGGCGAGAACATGCCAATTACCTTCCTGATGTGGGAGGAGTTCAGGGGAAGTGGTGGCGGCTTCTTCCCTTGGGTTCGGCAGCCGCTGCGTTTCTGTTAAGGAAGCCGTGTGTCTCTGACGGCCGTGGCCATTTGTGCCGGGAACATGCTGGGTGACCTCTGGGCCTCCGGTCCCCAGAAATCGTGGGTTTAATGAGATAAAGGGATGTGTAAAGTCTGGCACCTCTCTCTCTGTCACGCATGCGCGCGCGCGCACACACACACACGCACACACACACGCGCACAGAGGCAGGGAGAGGCTGGCTCCGTGCGGCATCTGCTTGTGTGAAGGTGACTGAACAGCCACAGAGAACCAGGGAGCAGCGCCAGGCGGCCTCGTTTATCTTCGTGCAAAAAAACACAACCCGACACACCTCGAACTAGGCGCTCCCAGAGGGCGACTGGGGAGAAACCAGGCTGTGTGGGAAGCTGCCTTCTTGCCCCTGCCGTCCGGGCATGATGGAGCCACAGCTCATCAGACTCGCTGATGTCTGAGACCCCAGTGACCCTGTTTGGTCCCCCGTTTCCAGCATCACCCCCACTTGGCCCAGTCCCAGGCCTCGGGAACCTCGCAGATGGGCCACACCGGCTCTCTTTTGGGAGGCAGAGCGGTCCTGGCCCACACCATGGGGGTGGCCTTTGGATGCGTGGGGATGGGGCTCCCAGGGCCCCTTCATACGGGCTGAGGTGCCCTGGTGACCTTATTCCCTCTCCCCAGGCCAGAGCTGCTGGACCGGAAGCCCTGGGGCGGCCCGCAGTCTGTGTCTAACAAGCCCCCAGGTGACTCGGACGCTCCCTGGTTTGTGACCTGCTGCGGGGCGTTTGGTGGACTCTGTCCCCAGGAGGCGAGGGAAGAGGGGGCACAGAGGAGCTCATCTGAAGTCCTTTCCCCGCCAGGGCCACCCTGTGCGAGGGTTTGCTTGTTTTGTGCTCCTGGAGGAAGCGGTGGATGATGGAGAGGCAGTGACAGGGAAACGATGGGCCAGTCGTGCCAGTGACAGAGCGGCTAAGCGTTCAGGAGAGTAATTACCTAGGGGACCGGGAGGTGAGCTCACCCCTGCCGAGCCCTGGGTACAAAGGTCTGTGGGTGCCTCGAGGGTGTGGGGACATAATGATCATGTGTGTCGTCCCCCCGCCTCTCCAATCCCCCAGCTCCCCGGCAGGTCAGCACAGACGTTAAGAGCAGGGTTCTGAGCCCGGCTGGTGTGACTCAGTGGTTGAACATCGACCTAGGAGCCAGGAGGTCACGACCTATTCCCAGTCAGGGCACATGCCCCGGTTGCGGGCTCGATCCCCAATAAGGGGCGTGCGGGAGGCACCTGATCAGTGATTCTCTCTCATCATTGATGTTTCTCTCTCCCTCTCCCTTCCTCTCTCAAATCAGTAAAAATATATTCATTAAAAAAGAGCACCCCAGGCATCTGAAAGGGAATCTGTTTTGGGAGAAATAGCTCTGACAGTGGGGGTCCCTTTTGCTGACTGTTCATGAGCCCGAGACCCACGGAGGGGCGCCAGGAGGTCTCCCCAGCCCCAGGCGCATGTGCTTGGCGATACATGAGCGCTCCCAGGCTCCAGGCGGGGAGCCGAGCGTGCGCGGTGACGACGGGAGGACGTGCCTGGTCCCCGGGAGGCTCCATGCGAAGCAGTGGGGGCTCTGAGTGTGTTGGCACCTCTCCTCTCTGGCTCTGGAGCCAAGGCTGCCCCCTCTCCTCCATCCTCCCCCCACATCAGGCCTTTGGTCACCTGCGGTTTAGAAGAGGGTGGTGGCATGCAGGGCACCCTCAGGAATTGGGACTCAGCTCTGTTGCTCTCCCCCAGGCCCCACAGAACGACAACAGACGAGAAACCTGTGAACAGTGCGCGTACGGCACGCAGGGCTTCCTCAGGAGCCTGCGCAGAGAGCAGCGCTTCCCGCACAGTTAGAGGGCGTTTGCTGGCGCAGCTTAACCCAGAGCCTGGTGACAGCGAGGGGTTAGCCAGGCTGGAGCACGGGGGACCCCGTGCAGGGAAGGATGGATGGAGGGGTGGGTGGGTGGATGGAGGAAGGAGTGTCACCCCTCAAGGAGGAAGCCACCGTAGCCGGACCCGGTTAGACGTGCACATTCTCAAGACCCGCCCAGCCCAGACCCGAATCCGAAACTCTGGGGGGAGGACCAGTAATCCGTTTCTTTTAAAATTTTTTAAAAAGATCTTTAACTTTTCTCTTGGAAATAATTTGAGATGAACCCCCTCCCCCCAAAACATACAAAATAGTACAAAGAACTTCCTTCTACCCTTCACCTCACTTCCCCAACTGTTAGCATCTTGTCTAACTGCAGTACAGCGATCCCAACCAGGGCGTTGGCGAGGGCGCGGCACTGCTATGGGATCTGCAGCCGTCAGTGAAATATTTTTTAAAATTCTTCATTGGTGAAAGTATTACACAGTCCTCTTCCCCCCATTGACCCCTCTAGCCCCGCCCCCTCCCGGCCCCAGACCTTCAGCTCACTGCTGTCTATGTCCATGGGCTGTGCATGGATGCACGCATGTTCTTTGGTTGTCAGTGGTCCCACGGCCGTCTCTTCCTCCCCAGGATCCAATCCAGGGCTGCTCATTGCACTCAGTTGCCACGTCACCGTGTCCTCCTTAAATCTGGGCCAGCGTCTCAGTCTTTCTCTGTCTTGCACCGTCTGCGCACTTTTGAAGAATGCTCGCGGGCTGTTTTCTCTCTGCCCGTCTCACCAATCAGGTTCGCCCGATGTGTTCTCATACTGAACACAGTGGTTTTGTTTTTGGTGAGCACACCACAGACGTGAAGCTGCGCCCTCTGTCCATCTGTCTATCTGTCCGTCTTATCGCTGGTGACGCTGACCTCATCACTGGGTCAGGGTGGAGTCGGCTAGGTCTCTCCATGGCAAAGTGACTCCTTTCCCTCTGTCTGTAGTAAGGACCGTGTGTGGGACGTTTGTAAATACCTTGTTTCTCACCGCTCTTTCACACGTTCATTTTAGCATTCATTGATGATCCCTGCCTTGAAGCAATGACTACTTGTGCAATTTGCCAAGTGGTGATTTTTCTATTCTCATCCTTCCCTCTGCATCTACTAACTGGAATTCTACTGCAAGGAAGAGCTTTCTCTTCTTCTTCATTTGTCGATTCAGTTATTTATTTGCTCTTGGGCTGGACTCATGGATATTTATTTTGCCCTATGGCTTATAACCCATGCGTTTGTTGTCCCTGGCAGCCCTAACAAGGTACCAGAGATGGGAGGGGGGCGGGGGGGAAGGGGAGGACTTACACAACAGAAATTTACTTCTTCACGATTCTGGAGGCTGGATGTCGGAGGTCAAGGTGTCAGCAGGGCTGGTTTCCTGAGGCCTCCCTCCTGGGCTTGCAGGCAGCCGCCTTCTCCCCGTGTCCTTCCAGGGTCCTCCCAGGGTCTTCCCTCTGTGCGCCTGTGTCCAATCTCCTCTTTTTATAGGGACGCCAGTCGTATTGGATTAGTGCCCACCTGATGACCTCATTTTCACTTAATCATCTCTTTAAAGACTCTGTCCCAGATCGTCATCGTCTAATGCACTGGGGGTCAGGACTTCCACACATAAATCCGGGCGGTGTGACTCAGTGTGTGACAGCCCATGGCTGTCGGTACCATTCTGCTGCTCACCGCTGGGAGCCGCCCCCTTGGCTCCCTGTCCTTCCTCCACGCCCCATGAATTCCCGAGCACGTCTCACTTTCCAGTGCCACAGAAGGTGCCAGGCACACCTTGTCCTTTTCCTGAAATGATGTGCTTCTCCCAGGAGCCCGCACTCCTTTCACTGGGGAATCGATGGTGAGCACCCCCAGGGTGACTGTTTCAGGCTGGATTCCGAGACCCTCTGCTCGGGCCCAGGCTCGGATCTGAGTCCCGTTTTCAGATGAGTGAGATTCCATAGTTAGTTCATTTCTCTTGGCAGTTTCCTTCCCTGTTAAATGGGGATCATCCCGCCTGCCTCCTAGGAGGGTTGTCAGGATGGAGTGGCACGCGACAGAAAGCGTTTAGCACAGCCCCTGGCTCACAGCCGACGTCTAGTGATACTGAGCTTTTAGCACCAGGCGAGCCCCAGCTGCAGCTAAACAGCACGTCACACGGTGCCATCAGGGGCTGGGACCCTGCAGGGCTCCCAAGGATGTCGCAGTGACTGCGCGGGTGACCTCCACGTTCCGCTTGAGGAATGCTGTCTTGAGGTCACAGCTGGCATTTTCAGGGGAGCCCACGTGGCAGCCTTTCTCTGGGCTCTCGTGTACCAGGGTCCCCAGCATGCCAGCTCCCGGGAGGGAGGAGGGGACACTGTCTCAGATTTAACTCTCCGTCTCATAGTTTGGTTCCCAGCCGGGCCGGGCCGTTTCTCGTGAAACCGGGAACTCTGTGTCTTATTTCTTCCGCCTTTGGAAGACCAGCCTCCTACGGAGGCAGTGGAGCGTGGGGCAGGGGTCACCTGCCCAGGACTTGCGTTCCCAGCTGCTGGGGTCAGTGGGGTCACGGTGAGTGGGGAGGTCGTGGCTGTAAGATCACAGTGCACCCTGCTCAGCTGTTTATGACGCTGCTTAACGGCCTCTTTGTCTCTTTTGCAGAGAGCACGGATAACTTTGTCTCCAGTAAGTCCGCTCTACCTTTTGCTTTGAAGCTGATTTGTTCTGAGCCTTTGGGTAACTGTGGAATCCAAACGGTCCTCTTCCCCAGACCCCCGGCTGCCCAGCACGTCGTGGGAGTGAACGGAGAAGGGGGCTGCAGAGTGGACATGTGCTGCACGCCCACCTCCTGGGCAGCCGCTTGTGCCTCAGTGTCCCCAGGCCGGGTCCTCGGCCTGACCCTGTTGTGGGTCTCCCCGCCTGGATGGAAGGGGCGGGGCGGGAAACACATGCCCCGTAGAGAGACCTTGTCTATCTCAGCTGCTCTTGAACCTGGAACCTCTCTACCTGTTAGTGTTTTCCACCTGCTCCAGGGCCCAGAGCGTGGCCGGGCCCCACCTCGTGTGGAGTGGTGATGGACAGGGTCTCCTGTGGCCTGGTGTGTCCTCACACGGGACCACGAGGCTCAGGGTACAAGTGATTGGGGCCAGGACTAGACAGTCCCCAGAGGACCTGGTGTTCTGCTCACGGGCTGTGGGAAGCATGGCTTTTCCCTCGTTCCCCGCGGGAGGGGGCTGAGACGGCGGACAGGGCTTCCTAGGACACCCGTGCTGCCTGGCACCGAGGGGAGCGCAGTCTTGCCCTCAGCCCTCGAGGACTTGCCCTCTCACAGAGCAGCCTTCCCGGGGACTCTGTCGGGGCCTCTCCTGCCCAGGAGGTGGTTCCAGGTGGAGGAGAAACTGACACCCGGTTCCCACCAGCCCTGCTGGTCAGCTGCACTGGCTCTTAGCCTGAGCGGCCAGTGCGCTGTGCAGTCTGCAATAGGGAGATGGGTCGTGGGTTGTGTGTGGGGCTCCCGCCTCCTGGATCTCACTGAGGGTGAAAAGGGGGAGATGAAGGGCGTCGGGGAGCCACGGGGCAGGGGGTGGGGGGATGGGAGAGCCTGCAGCAGAGAACAGTCAGTGACAGCCCCTGTCACCACCAGAACGTGGGGAATCCGGGCCCTGGCTGGGACCCCAAACTGTCTTCTTGTTCTTGCTGTTTTATGCAACAGCTCATGGTCCACGTTGCCCGGGTGCCATGCTTCGCTCGGAGAATGGGGGGTGGGGGGTGAAGGCCCTGCGTTCCTCATGGAGCCGCCCCTGGGCTGTCACAGCCGGGCAGCCAGGCAGGGCCTTGGTCTCTGGGGAGGCCGGGCAGTAAGAGTGGGCTCAAGGGCATGCTGTCCAGCATGGATTCCGGGCATGGGGAGCCGGTGGGGATGGCACGTACCGCCCCCCCTCCCGCCCCCAGCCAGGAAGCTAACCCTCCTCCTTTCCGTTTGGTTTGCAGTCTATGAAGTGAGCCCCACACCGCCTATCACTGTGACCCACAAGCCAGAGGAAGACACTTTTGGGGTGAGTGACTTCTGTGTTGGGAGGGGCCGTTTTCACATTTCATCCGAGCAGCGAGCAGCGGACGCTCCCGATACCGCCCCGCTCAGAGCCAGGACGGACGTATGGCAGAAAGAGCCCTGACGAGTGACCTCCTTTCAGGCGCGAGCCCTCCCTTGTTTGACGAGAGTAATTCATTGTTTGAGGAAGTCTTTGAGGGGCTGCTCCCAGCCCTGGAAACCCCCGCGCTGCTAGGAGCCCGGCTGGGCCCGATTCGAAGGGGCTGCTCACTGGGCAGCCTCGTAGGAAGTCGAAGTTTCCCCACCAGCTCCCTGGTGGGTGTCCAAGCCCTCCCCCACCCCCGACTGCCAGAGCCTGAGATTTCTCAGGGGGAAGAGTCCAGATCTCCCAGAAGTCCCTGGAAACGAGTATCTGTAGAGAACTCCAATGTGAATATGCAGGATTTGCTTGCTAACCAAAACAACAAGACCAGAGACAGAGGCCTCTCGAGGCTTCGGAGCGAGCGCATCTGTGAGGCCGCCCCCAGGCCAGGGGCTCAGAACCCTGAGTCCCTGACGTTTCCCTAATCCTTTGTTAACTGGATGCTGTTAGGGCCTCATCATTTACT
The DNA here is from genome assembly GCF_028538775.1 of Myotis yumanensis. Lineage (NCBI taxonomy): Eukaryota > Metazoa > Chordata > Mammalia > Chiroptera > Vespertilionidae > Myotis > Myotis yumanensis. Next base: position 7,148,831 of record NW_027223771.1, on the reverse strand, counting down.
TCCTCTGAAGCAGGGGAGGGATCCTTTTTCCTGCCAAGGGCCATTGGATATTTACAACATAACTCCCGGGCCATACACATGATCAGCTTGAAAACTGGCCTGCTGCGTTTGGTCGAACATTTAATGAACTCACCCCGAATGCCTTGGCAGGGCCAGGCCATGTGATCTCAGGGGCCTTATACTGCCCTCGGGCCGGTCGTTCCCCACCCCTGGTCTAAAGGCTCCTGTGGGTGGCAGAGTTCCCTGCGGGCTCCTGCGACAAAGTAACTGTCCCACACTTTGCCCTCCCAGGTGTCCATCGCCGTCGGGCTCGCCGCCTTTGCCTGCGTGCTGCTGGTGGTTCTCTTTATCATGATCAACAAGTATGGCCGACGGTCCAAATTTGGCATGAAGGGTAAGGTGGGCCTTGCATTGGCCAGGGTCTCATAGGGGCTGGGCGGGGCTCTCTTCAATGCTGTTTTCACTTCTCTGGCTCTCAGAGGCAGGGCCTCTGTGATGCCCTGAAGTGGTCCTCCTCCCGCCTGCACCTTTACTGTGTTGGTAATGATGGACTGAACGCTGCGCTGGGATCTGTGGGGACCAGCTGGGAGCCTCTGGTTTTGCTGGGACAGCCGGGCTGGTGCATGAGGGTGATTTGGGAGGGAAGTTGCATTTGAGAGCCAATGAGAGGACTGGTTTCTTTATATTATCAGAGGGCAGACGGACTCCTTGTTTGAGTAACTTGGTTCTTTCCTTGCTGCCCCATGCGTGGGGTGGTGGCGAGAAGGTCCTAGCAGGGTTAGATGGAGGGTGGCTCCACGCAGGGTCCCAGGACGGGTGCCACGGGTCACCTGACTGCCTCGATGCTGGCCAGCTTCCGAGACCCACACACTCCACCCTGTCACCGCAGGGCGGGGCGAGGACGTGGCTCTACGCCAAGGCTTGGGTGGGGGAGTGGCACGGAGGGGTTAACATGGTGAATTAGCGGTGCATCTGCCGCGTCCCTGGGCCCCAGGGGTGGACCTGACCCAGTGGCTCAAAGGAGGCTGGGCCCTTGAACTGCAGAAACTTGACTTTCAAGCTACACTCTGAGCCAGGTTTGCTTTATGGCTGATGTTAGATGGGAGATGGGCAGGGTGGCTGATGGGAGGTTCCAGGAGCCATCAGGGGGCCCAGCTGGGGTTCAGGTTGGGGTCTTCTGGGGAGATCGTGGGAGCCAGAGAGATGCATCTCTATGCATCTGCACGTGATCTGGTGTCTGTGGGGGGAAAGGGGGTCCTGGCCTTGGGCTCCGGGACTGACGGCGGGTGTGTGCGTGGGATTCACGGGGACAGTGGTCCCAGGACTCACATGTGAATGCTTGCGTGTTCATACCCAGCGGGCGGAGCGGGAGGTTGGAAGGGGCTGGTTCATAGCTTTCCTCATATTCTCAAAAGGTTCACTGACTCCCCTAAGAGCCCAGAACACTGCTGTGTAGCAAGAGACACCCACAGAAACACAGGAAGGCAGGGAACTCGGGGCGCCGCCCGGCCTCCCAGAAGTCGGGGCCTCTGCGCTCGCTTTCTGCCCCTGACTGAGCTCAGCAAATCGCAGCCCGGCCAGCCAGGTTTCCCCGATCAGATGAAATATTTGGACCAAGAGAAACGTGTGCTGGCAAATGATAAAGAAGGGACAGAAGTCTGGCCTGCTGCCGTTCGACTTCAACACGACCAGACCCCCGTGGGCACCTTGATTGCAGATGTTTTATCTGCCAAACAGGGTTTCACAGGGTTAGGAGATGGACGGCCACCGAGCGCGCTCCCAGCCCTCGGTCTCAGCATGATCCGCGGGCTCCGGGCTTTGGGGCTGGCGCTATTGCGTGTGTGACGCTTCCTCCATGGGGTACCTTCCTAGGTCTCCCTCCTCCACCCGAGGAAACAGCGGGCCTCCCCCGAGGGGGCGCACCACCAGCTGAGACCCTGCCACAGCCTGGGCAGCACGGAGAACGGATTTTTCCTATAAATTGTCCCAGTGTCTGGAACAGCGTGGCCCCATGTCGGACGGCGTAGAGCACCAGGGTGCCTCTTGCGTTGTCTAATCACCTCTGAATGCCGCCACACAGACAATACAAATGCCTCCTATTAGCCCCCGTTTCTCAAGCTGGGGCACACCTGGTCCGGAGGAGGACGGGCGCTGATGGAGGAGTCGTGCTTCCCAGGCTCAGTGGACGTCCTGCATTTCTTCCGGGAAATTCGGGGGGCCGCATGGCAAGGCAGCGGACGCTGGAAGGTGGGGAGGGAAGCGCGTCAGGAGCTGCTGGCCGGGCTTTGGTAAAAGGCCGTCGGTGCTCCATCGGCGAGCGCTGCCTGTCCTCCCCGTGGTTGGAGGGGCGCCGGGCCTCCGATGGGCACCCCAGGAGTGCCCCCCGGGAGTCACACCAGTTAATAGGCACTTACAGCAGAGTGGTTGCCGATTTGATTGTGATTGGGGGTTATTACCAGTTTTTCCATAAACAGATGGTTACTGCCCTCTGAGTGGCTGGGAGAGCCGTGCCAGCGTCTTGATTTGGAGGGGCTGGCGCCTGCCAACACATCTCAGGGGCTCTCCCCGCGCGGGTGTCTCGTTATCCTCTGGTTAGCTGCCCCGTTAAAGGGAAGCAGGGGGCGTGGGAAGGAGTCATTCTGCCCCGTCTCCTAACCTTGGAACGTGGGCACAGGGCTCCTTCCAGCTGCATGGGGGGCGGGGGAGGGGGAGAGAGGGGGGTACTGGACGTCCAGGGCTGGAGGGGAATATCATGTGTCCGCAGCCAGGAGCACAGAGCAGGGGATCGGTGCCGGGGAAATAGTGAGGATGTAGATGGAGGCTACTCAGACCATTGAAAGGGGCCCTGGGCCCTGGCGAGGGAGGGCACGGCTGGCGCCATTGATGAGAGCTGCTTTTGCCCGGTGGGGTCAGGGGTCAAGGGCAGTGCCAAGCAGCAGTGAACCTGGTAAAGGACCTGGCATTCCTGACTTCCTGCACTAAGTCCATTCTTCCTTCTGCTTCTCCAGTCACTGCTCAGTGCTCCCCAAGACCCCAGTGCCTTTGCTCAGACTGCCTCAAAGGGTCCCCACCCCCCAGCCTCATGAGTTCCCAGGTCCCTCTCAGCTCAGTCTTCACGCCCCCACGCAGGCCTGCCTTGGTGCCAGGGCGGGAGGTGGCCCTCTCACTGGCCTTTATAGCCTCACCCACATGCACCTCCCTGCCCTGGCACCGAGGCTTCCTCCCCAGCTCGCCCCTGGTGCCGCCACCGTTAGGGTCAGACAGGCCTGGGGTCGGATCCCGGATCGGCTGCCTGGGAGCAGTGGCGCTCCTGTGACTCATTAACTATCCCGGCCTCCGTGTCCTCGCTGACAAATGAGAGGGATAATCCTTACCAGGCAGGGTTTTATGAGAATTAAATGAAATTATGTATATAAAGCAATTAGCTCCATCCCTGGCCATGTAGTAATCACTAGTGACTGTGGCGAGGGGAGCAGTGACGATGGCTTTGGCTCCATTCATCCAGCCGTGAGTAATGCACAGGCCCCTCGTAGCTGTGGTCCGCAGCGGCCGGCCGCTCCCCTGACCAGTGAGGTCAGAATCTCAGTCGTCTCTAAAGCCGCCCAGGTGTGCGAGGCCAGTGTGGCCCAGTGGTTGAGCATCGACCCAGGAACCAAGAAGTCATGGTTCAACTCCTGGTCAGGGCACATGCCGGGGTTGCGGGCTTGATCCCCAGCGGGGCGCGTGCAGGAGGCAGCTGGTCAGTGATTCTCTCTCATCATCGATGTTTCTATTTCTCTCTTCCTCTCCCTTCCTCTCTCTGAAAAAATCAATTTTTTAAAAAAAAGATCTCAGCTGACCATTTTAAAGCTGCCCAGGTGATAAGCCACGGTTGTGACCTGAGTTGTGGCCTCCCTGCCTCTCTCTGGCAGAGCACAGCCCCTTTGGGGTGTAAGGAGATGGGAGGGAGCGCTCTCATGGACTGGGACCCCCGTAGTGCCAGGCCCTGTGCTGGGCCCTTTATCTGCATGTTCTCATTTGATTTTCACCATGAATTTGAGATACACAAATTACTCTCGCTGTTTCTTATCTGAGCTTCGGAACGGCGAGTGACTCGCTTAATGTCCGGCCTCAGCTGGCTTAAGGATGAAGGACCAGGAGACCAGGGCGGGGCCAGGGCACTCTCTCCCCTGTTTCCGCCCCTTCTCTCCCCCCTGCAGCACACTCCTCCAGCGAGGTGACTCTGCACCCGGTTTTCCCGCCCTCAGTGTGGGGGCTGGCCGCCACTCCCGTCCTGCAGTGTTAATGACCAGCTGCCTGCTGCTGCTGGGGCCCTGGCCAGCCCCCCGCCACCTGCCCTTCCCTGCGCAGGAGGTTGTGCTGTTTGCTTAACGGAGAGATTGAGTGCCTCGTAGAGGCTCCCCGTGGCTGAGGGAGGAGCGGTCGCTGGCCAGGAATGGGCGCATTGTTGATGTTTCGGTTTTTATTGCCATGAACTCCCAGCCACGCTGTTGGGTTGGGGAGCTTGTGCACAGAGTCCCAGTGGGTGCGGCATCGTCTCTGGAGTCCTGGATGGAAAAAGGCTCTCGAAACTGGGGTCCCAGTCACATGGTAGCCCCAGGAAAGCTCGCGTCTCCATCATAGACAATCTAGAAAATGCCGAAAGAAAATCAGTGGTAATTCTGTTACTCAGCAATCACGACTTTAGTGTAATCAGTAATGCATGTGCGTGCAAGGATTGAATGTGAATGTGTGCACACAGACCTCGGTAACTGTACGTCCTAAGTGTCTGGTCACGCACATAGTCTGCACATATATTTAAGTGAAAATGGTCTTGAGCAATCCAGTCATTTGCCGTGTTTTTTTCAGTTAATATTTCTCTATCTCATTCACTGGACCAGCTCCATAGCGTTTCCATTACTCTGCAAAGCTGATTTTTCTTGCTTGCTTGCCTTCTGCTTTTCACGCCGCTTGTGTAAGATACCATTTCGTTTGGTTAATTCAGAAGTTAATTCCTTTGCCCAGAGGGTACGTGGCAAAGGGGCAGAAGGCGCATTGATGAAATGTGAATGAGTGTGAGGAGGACGCGGCCGTGCCGGCTCCGCGGCGGGGCTCCCCGCAGCTCCCACTGTGCGCGTGTTGCCCGGCTTTGTTCCGGGGGCCGCAGGTAGAGAGGCTGGGCAGGAGCCAAGCGAAGCTGTTTCTGCCGGCAGCGGCCGCAGCCACCGCCTCCGTGGGCAATTACAGATCGCCTGCCGTGGGCCGTTTCAAAGGCCTTGAGGGACGAGCTCCTCGCTGAGCAGAAACCAGCGTGGAAGCTGCAAGGGACGCAGATGAAATGTGTAATGGCAGCAGCAGAACCCTCAATCCCATGCACACACCGAGCAGCACATGCCGGAGGGGGCGGGGCCTCGGGAAGCCGTGGCTGTGGGCACAGGCCCTGGGCGGAGGCTGGAGCTGGAGCTGGAGCCCTGACACTTTCTCTGGGTCTTGGGCGAGTCACTTAGACTCCCTGAACCTCAGCCGTCCGCCTTTGCAGATTACATACGAAAACACGCAGGGCAGCGACGCCCACGTGGTCCCTGCTCAGAAAGTGACCACCGTGTGTGTGTGTTTCCACTCGTGAGAGCCCTTCCTTTTGATGAACTTCAAGTACTTTATAAAAGTTATTTTTATTCAGCCTCTACAGGAACCAGCAGGAAAAGATGCAGCCCTGCTCTCGTTCTAAAGAAAGTTAAATCAGACCAGAGAGCAGCAGCTTATCAGGGCGGGCGGGAAGGGTATCTGCAAGGACTCAGGAGGGACTGATTCTCCTGCCCCCACCCCGTGTGAAGGGGTGTGGCCGGGGGCAGCTCTGCTTTCCCTGCTCCCCCACCTGGCGGGGCCACCTTACTCCTGAGGCCTCTCCCCGGCCAGCCCTCTGTCCTCTCCGGTGGTGTGGCTCTGTCAGTGGCCCCTCCTAGGATGTTGCCCTCATTCTGTATGGACGTTTCGGGGGCATTAAGTATGGAAGCCAGGCCAGTGCTCGCTGCCCCCGAGGTCCAGGGCAGTGGCCTGGACGTGCCAGTGCCAAGAATACTCTGGGAGCCGCGATGATGATCACGCCCATTGCTCGCCGGGATGCACTGTCTCTCTCCCTGAGTGCAGTTCGGTTTGAATTATTTATGATCATCCTTCCTAGTCACTTGGGAAGATGAATGAAGTTGAAGTGAGGGGAGCCCTGCACAGCCTTCTCCTGGCTGAAGTCTGTTGAGACGTCAGAACATGGGGAGTCCCGGGCCTGGAGCGTGGGAGGCTCGCCACCCAGGCGAGGGAGGTCGTGGGGTCCCACTAGGCTGAATGGCAGCCCGATTCGCAGAGGCAGTGGGGGGGGGGGGTGCAGCTCCGTGTTCTAAACATGCACGTGTGGGTGAGTAGAGAATCGGCCCTTGGTTCGGCCTCTTCGCCTCTTCTGGTGGGTGAATCCTCCCCGTCCCCTTCCTGTGCCCCTGCCAATGGCAGTGAGCAGTTCGCTTGAGCTCCCTGCACAGAGCCGGCGGGAGGAAGGATGAGACACCTCGAGATGCAGGGAGGGCCCGGAGAGGACAGTCAGCCAGGAAGCGGGCACGAGGCGGTCGGGCCGCTCAGCAGACGTCAAACATGGCTGACGGCAGAGCGGGAAGCAGCCAGCAGCTGCCCTCTTCATCCTCATGAAAGACTTGAGGAGGGAACAGGTGACCAAACATTATGAAGACACACTGTCGGATTGCAGGAGGAAGGCAGAGCTTGCTGTGAGGAAATGCTCATCTTCATTAGAGACGCTGGAATGATCGCAGAACGAGGCTGAGAACTATCTTTCACGTGAAAGCTGCAACCTGCCCATGTCTGCGCTGGGAGGAAGCGCATGCAGCAGGTGTGGACATTCCCACGTGCAGCCGAGGTCAGCATCCTGGGCACCAGCCTGACACAGGAGCCGAGCATGCACTCTGGGCACGAGCCTGACAGGAGTAGCTGAGCATGCGCTCTGGGCGCCTGGGCACGCGCCTGACAGGAGGGCTCTTGTAGGCGAGGCCCTGGCTGTGGCTCCGCCTGTGGCTCCGCCTGCTCCCTGTGCTCCAAGGCCTGAGGCTCCAGGCTGTGTGGCAGGACCGCAGGACCGCTGAGGGGACCCTGCAGGTAGGCCCAGGCCCAGGAGGGCGGCCGCCATGGAGGTGGAGGGACGGGAGCCGCCTCCTCAGGCCCAGGTCCTAAGGCTCCGGGCGCCTTGGGCCCGGCTTCTCTGCGTCTCTCCCTATCCTTTGTCGTCAGAGCGTCACTCGGCGCTGTCTCGGGGATGACGGGGCCTTGGTCATGCCCATGGCGGTGCGGGGGCGGGGCTCAGCGTGTTCCCCCAGCCCCGCCACCCCGCCGCTTGGCCTCCTCCCTGTCTCCCGGGTTTCTTTCCATCTGGCCTTCCCAGGTGTCTACCTGTAACAGGATGTGGGTTTGGTGTAACAAACTGAGATGCTTGATGCAGGTGCCGCTGCTCAGGAGGAAGGGGACTCACGGAGCCCTCTCCCCACTTCCCCGTGTCCCCTCAGGAACTCCGAGGGGCCAGGCGATCCTGCCCTGGATTGTGGTTCTGGGCGGGGCACTGTGAGTGGGCGTGGCCGCGTCTGGGCGAGGCAGGGGGCGTCCTAGAGCTGGGTTCCCACTTGCCTCCTCATCACCTGTGATCCACTGTGAGACGCTGCCTTCTGCAGATTTGCATTAAAGAAATAAACTGGGTCGGATCTATGGCGCTCTCACTCACTCGCATTCTGACTGTCCTCGTGAGCAGGACAGGGAGGGCGGCGTTTAGTTAGCTCACCTGGGAATTTTGTGGGGATACTATTTGGAAGGTGACCCCGGAGATAAAGAGTCCAAGAGCCATGACCCAGGAGCTCACCTGTCCCTCCAGTTCACAGATATGGGTCAGACCTGTGTGCCCCTCGTGTGCAGGGCAGACGTCACTCGCTGACCTCGGCACTGTTGGCGGGGACTCGGCACTGAGTCCTTCCCAACCCGGCGCGTTAGTTAGTTCCCCACCACCATGGTGCGGGCTCACATACATGGCCATGCCTGCTAATCCCTTCCCAGCTTTAAGACCACTCGTCTGCCCTGGTTCCCAGCAGGCATGCTGGTCTTCCCAGAGTCCCCTTCTAGGCAGCCATTTAATAAGACACCTGGCCCTCTCTTCGGTCAGGATGAGCTGCAGGAAGTCAAACCAGTTCCTAATGTGCCGCGGTCTCCCTTGCAGAGCCACAGCCCACGTCACGGGAGAGAGCCGCCCTGGCTGTGCTCTGGGTCACAGATCACGGAGGAGGCATGGAGACCATATTTAGAAATAGGAGCTCTCCCGGGATGGGGGTCGGCGGGTTTTTTTTTTAAGGTGTGAGACCCTTGGTCAGGTGCCTAGTGCACCACGACCTGGCTCCAGGCTCCCAGAGGGGCGGGTGCGAGAAGGGACATTCCCAAGTTGTCTTGGAAACCACTTTTCCCCCACCAGACAGAGGAGAGGTCGGGGCCATGTAGCTATCTGGGGAGAGCATTCCTGCAGAGGGATCCTGTGCAAAGGCCCTGAGGTGGAGTGTCCGGGAGACTCAGAGAGCAGCAAGGAGGACAGTGTGGCTGGAGGGGCGGGCGTGTGTGTGTGTGTGTGTGTGTGTGTGTTGGGGGGCGTAGAAGATGACGTCAGGGCCTTCCAGGCTGCGGTAGAGACTCTGGCAGCCTGTGAAGGGTGTGAGGGGGGAGGGGAGGTGGGGGAGGGACATGAGCTGACGTGTGCTTTAGAAGGGCCCACACTAGCCCTTAGGGCTGCTGGTCCAGGCATGCAGGGGGTGCCCTGCTCCAGGGCAGGGGGTTGGGGCTGGAGATGGAGTCAGGCTCGGGGTGGGGGGGAGCATCTTTCTCTAAATTCCTCCAGGGAGCCCTGCGGTCAAGGTGACCCGCTGGTTTTGTAAACCACTCTTTCCTCCTCATATGTCACCAACATTCCCCCATGCCTTTCTCTTCTCCTGGAAATTCATATTTATTCATGAACAATAACACCAGCAGAAAACAAATGTTTATCTATTGAGACAATGGGACGCTACACTTTGGCAATAATGAATTAATTTCAGGCATACGCAATGACATAAATGTCAGAGAAGTAACATTTAAGTTAAAAAAACAAACAGGTTTCAATATGATTCCAATAATACAAAGTTCAAACGCTTGCAGTGTGGTTTAAGGATGCAAACACAGAGGGAAAAGTACAGAAATACAAGGGAGTAGCAAACCCACAATTCAGGACAGGGTGCTCCCTGGAGAGAGTGGGGGACAGGCAGTCGGCCCGGCCGCTAGGACACCCAGGGCGTCCGTAGAGCAGGTGGCGGGACCCCCGTGTTCAATGTGCCACAGGTCTTCATACTTCACATGTCTTTACTAATATCATTTCTTAATTGTTTACTATTTAACAAAAACATTACAAATACATCCAGCTGGACAAGGAAAGATGGCTCTTTGACGATGTCATGTAGAATATAATTTCCATCAAAACAAGCCTATGGAAATCAGATTTTTAAACAATGGGACGTGAAATAAAGGGATGATGAAGAATAGATTACTTCTCACCATTTCATTATTGCAGTATCACAGGCACCATCTCTCTTCTTTCCTTAAATGAACCAGCGAGAGACAAAAAAGTAATTCTATTCTCTCAGCTTTGAATAATGATTTTTGGAAAGGTGAAGTCAACGTTCTTGAACAACAAAAAAAAATCAGTGACTAAAAACATTCCTGCTGACTCGGTGTGCATTCATCTCCGTTAATTTGAGTTAGAACTAATCAGCAGGGAGCCGGGGGAGCAAGGCCCAAACCGAGGAGGCCTCCACGGTGAACACGCTTTTGGCAGCCTCTGTCCACACCCCTCCGTGCCGCGTGGGGAGCCCCTATCGCAGCCACCCTCTCCGTGTCCACGTCCCAGGTTCCCACATCCCGGTTTCTCTCCCCCGGGGCTCCATCATCGGGGTGTTAGTGGCATCTCTGTGTATTTCCTGCCGCGACTGTGACTCTCTCTGGTAGGACCAGGCCTTCTTCATGGTGACGTTCCCCACCCCAGCAGAGCTACTCATCGGTGACATCCGGACACACTCCCTCCGGGCTCTCGCTGAGGCCGTGGCTCGGAGGCACCAGGAGCGCATGGGGAGGAGCCGGATTGTCCGGCCTCAGGGGGAGGGCTGGGGGCCATGCTTGCTCCTCAACTGAGCCTCTCCCTCAGGGCCCACAGGTGGGCGCACTTCCCCCTCGCGCCCCCCCCCCCCCGCCCGCCCCCGTGTCTGTAAATGGTCTTCGAGAACATGCTCTTTAATGGTTGAACAGTATTACCTCATTTGGATGCACCATAATGTCATTAATCTTCCATGTTAGAGATTTAGATTATTCCCAGTTATCCACTATTTCAAAACCGTGCTGATGGACGTCATTGTACGCAAACCTCCGTGTCTGCATCTCTGATTGTTTCCCCGGGGCTACAGCTTTAGAGATGGGGTGGTGGGGTGAAATAAGAAAGAGTTTTGAAGGCCCTCAGTTACTAAATGATTTTTTAGGTCATGGAGCTGAGCTGCGGAAGGTTGTGTAACTGGCCTCCAGACATGTGCGTAGCCAGGAAGTGGTAGAGTGGGATTTGAGTGCTGGATTCCAGACCCATCTTCCCTCCATCACGTGACGCTAAGGACAGCTTAGATGTCGCTCAGCCCACGGCCATGGGCCAAGTGGCCTCAGCTTTGCTGGCTTTGCTCATGGTGATGGCTGAGGACCTCAAACTGGCCAGCTCTCTTAGCTCTGCTGGGAGCCGAGCTTGGCACAGAACGGGAGTATCCCAGGGGACACCCAGAGTAACCCTCCGAGGCAGCGATCGATCCTGCTCCCGTTCACACATGAGACATGGAGGATGAGAGAAGTTAGGCACCTTCCCGGGTCACACAGCTACAATGTGGGCAAGCCAGGGTCGGGCCCTGTCTAACGCCCGCATTCTTCGCCAGCTCGACCCAGGGCCCTCCAGGATAGGAACCAAGTCACTAGTCCCTCGAACCATAAACACTGGCTCACGCCGGCTGCACGTCATTCCGCAGCCGCCCTGGCCCGCAGCTTCCACAGTGACTGCCACTGTTACCATTAGTCTCTTACTTTTATGACTGTGCTTTATACTACGATGGTCATACGTGAATATCGATAATCCGAACTGCCATAGCGGACTGTGCGTGCCTGATGAGACGATGGCGATGGTGTTTTGCCTCCGAAGGCTGCATCCCTCATCCCAGGGATGTTTCACGATAAGCCTATTTCTCGGGGTAAGAAGAGAAGAGGCTGGAACTAATCAGCAGGGTTGTTATTTTATCGTCACCCGAGGATATTTTGCTTTTAGATAGAGTGGAAGGGAGGGAGGAAGGGCCGAGAGAGAGAGAGAGAGAGAGAGAGAGAGAGAGAGAGAGACTGATGTGAGATAGACACATCAATTGGTTGCCTCCCACACATGCCCCGACCAGGGCCAGGGAACGAACCTGCAACCCAGGTGTGTGCCCTTGACCAGGACTCGAACCCTCAACCCTTTGGTGCGCAGGCCAACGCTCTAACCATGCGTCACACAGGGCCAGGGCTGGGTTGCCTCTGCTTTATTTGACATTGGCCATCTTATTTTCTAGCCTTTGACCTTGAGAATTAGTTAACAGGAGAATTCATGCTCAATTCTCTGCTTGCTCTGGGGAATTGTCAGCCCCTGAACCAGAGGCCATCTGAACTGCGCTGTGTGCGCGAAACGTGTGCCTCCCCGCATTGGGGCTCGCGTGCGCTGCTGGTTCTGTGGTCCCTTTGTCAGGACAGGCCGTGGCTGGCCACGCGTCGACCAGAGCTCACAGTGGCCCCCCAGGCGTCCTCCTCAGGGAGGGCAGGGAGGCATCTGTGGAGGCGAGGGGGCGAGCGGGCCGGGAAGCCGCAGCAGCGTGTCCTCTTCCCATCCATCTGGTCTGGCCTTTCCAAGTTCACTGTTGTTCCAGAGACCCGGCCAGAGCCCGCGGCTGTGCTCAGACCAGGCCCCGGGCCATTTCACGAGGAACCTGCTTGTAGGGTTTCAAGTTTGAGTAAAGATACTCCGTCTAATGATGCAGAACGGAACGCCTGGCCCGTTCTCTCTCCCTCCCCAACCCGCAGGCCTCTGCGGCTCTCAGAGCACGGCCCTGGCTGTGAACAGAAGGCTTGGCCCTGCCATGGCCCAGCCCTGCCTCCTCTCCTGGCTTCTCCTGGTCAAGTTGGCTGCACTCAGGCCCTGGCTCCCAGCGTGGTTCAGGGAGCGAGGGGCAGTGGGACACCCTTCTCGTTGGTTGGGGTCTCAGGGGAAGTAGGTTCTTTGAACCCAGTTTCAACCTCTCAGGGCTCAGATTCCTGTTCTCTTGGCACAGTACGGTTTCCTGTTTCAGAGAAAAAACACCCAGGGTTTTAAGACCTTTTTTTTTTTTTTTTTTAAAAAAAAAAAGGCACTTGGACACGAAATGGCTCTTACAAAACAACATGTTGATGAGTTAAGTACAAATGAATCAGGGACATATGGATTGAATTTCCCTTGCAGTCCACAGGGGCTTCACAATTAGGGGAAGAGAGCTTGTCAGAATGTGTGTCTGTCTCTGCCAGGGCCCGGGACAGAGTCGCAGGCTGTGGAGGAGCAGGAGGGGCCTCGCCCGCCTCCCCGCCCCACCTGCCCTCTCGTCCAGCACTGGGGCTCCCGGCCAGGGCAGGGCCTGGCAAGCCTTAGGTTGGGGCTTTTATTTCTGTTTTTATTTTTATTGATTTCAGCGAGGAAGGGAGAGGGAGAGAGAGGTAGAAACGTCAGTGATGAGAAAGAATCATGGATTGGCTGCCTCCTGCACGCCCCCTACTGGGGATTGAGCCCACAACCCAGGAATCGAACGTGACCTCCTGGTTCATAGGTCATCGCTCACCACGGTGCCACACCAGCTGGGCTAGGTTGGTTCTTTGGACTCCTCAGGCCTGCAGCCCTTTAGCGATTAATTGAATTGTTCTCCACACATCTCCCCTGTGCCTCCAGATAGGGGACCAGGCCAGTGTCTAGCTCCTGCCAAGACCTTGACTCCATGGAAGGAGATGCCCCCGCCCACTCCTTGGCTCGGACCTGTTCCATGTTGTGCGTCCTGTCCTATTCCTTCTCCGGAGCATACATACCTGCTGTTCAGATGTGGCTGTTAGAAACGCCGCCCCTGATGTCCTGGAGTGGGGGGTGTGGGGGGGGTGTGCGCTAGGGTTGCCCACGTCTGTCGTGGGTGCCCTGGATGCCGTGCTTGCTGTCACAGAGGGTGCGGGCTGCACGGCCTTCTGGTCTCCTGAGGGAGGGTCAGCTTTCTTCCACCCGGAATCGTCCAGATGCTCCCAAGGGTGTGGCCTTGGTGCTTTTATCTGACTTCCTTCTCCATTTCTGACGGAGCAGCAGAGACACAGTGTTTGGAGAGAGCCTGGGCCGCTCCTATAACTGTGCCGATGTTGTTTGAGTAAGAACCCTGCAGTCCAGCCCCCGGGGCAAAACAGGCAAAGAGAGAGCTTCCCCAGACGAACCAGAGGGACTCGCTCCCCCAGGAACCCCCTGCCCCTGCCCTCGCCCAGGGGGACTCGCAGGTCTCCCGGGAGCAGGGCAGTGCTCCAGCGGCGGGATCTGTACATTCTTTGGCCCTTAGTGCCCGCAGCAAACTTAATAAACGTCTCACGGACACGATGCTGAGTGAGAGAAGCCAGACACAAAAGAGAACATGCTGTGTGATTCCATTTACATGAGGCTCAGAAACACACCAACCTCATCAGTGCTGACGGCAATCAGGCAGTGGTCACTCCTGGCGGTGACTGGGAGGGGGCAGGAGAGCGCGCGTGGGGGCTCTGGAAATGTGCATTGCGGCTTGGCCGGTGGGCACCCCGGCGAGCCCCTCTGTCACCATTTCCTGGGCGGTACGCGTGAGACCAGTGCATTTGGTCCTTTTCATTGCATGCATCTGATCTGTTACTGACAGAGTAGAAAAGTCACCACCACCCCCTCCCCGCTCTGAAGTCCGGGGCCCCACCATCAGGCGGACCTCGGCACAGGGATGGATTCTGGGCCTGGAGGGGTTGGTGCCGGGCTGAGAGCAGAGCCCGCTGGAGCAAGGCCCAGGGCAGGGTCAGCCTCGTGAGCTGCACGCAGGGCTGCTCCCTTAGGCAGGGCTTGGTGGAGCTGAGGGTGCCCCGTGGGCTCTGGCTGTGTAGCGCCAGCCTCGTCATAAAGGTGAAACCAGAGCGAGGCAGTGGGTGGGCCCCGTGGGGTTGCAACGTGAAGAACAAGTGGGCCTCAGGCTCTTCCTGCCGCCATAGATGGAGGGCCCACCTCAGCCCCTGTCTGAAGCATCCTGATCCCCAGGACTGGGGGGGCTCTGGGAAAGGGGGGCCCTGCCTTCCCAGCCCGCAGCCCCCCACCCTCTCAGATCCAGAGGGACTTGGCGGGTGGCAGGCATGCAGACGGAGTGTCCTCGACGCGCGCCAGGCTTCCAGAAAGGGGCTGCACGTGTCACGGGCGGTGGGAAGGCTGGTGGAGACGTGGAATGCGCGTGGTCGGGCTGGCGTGTCTGGGCGCTGGTCAGGGAACGCGGTGGTTCGGTGGGACTGAGGAATGTGGCCCGGCGGAGCTGGCAGCAGTGTGCGGAGTGGCAGGGCCCTGACAGGAGCAGGGGCGTCCAGGGAGGGTGACCCCTCCTACCTCACCCCAGCCCACCCTCTCCCCGTCCTGAGCCTGTGCCCCCATCACTGCATCCAGGCCTGGGGCCTCGTTGCTAAGGTCCACATGTGGGGCCTGGGCCTCCGCCAGGCGAGGCGCACTTGTGCACGAGGGAGATTGCAGTTCTCCTTTGGAAAACAGTGTTCTCTCCAGCCCAAGCAGCTGCCCTCTGCCAGTCAGGGCTAGAAGGGAGCTGTGTGCAGCTCAGCCCCTAATCCCCTCCCGATTAATTCATCCCAGCCTTTCGGTTTAGCGCTAAGAAGGCAGGGAAGCCAAACACGGCCACTCTCTGAGAGGCCGAAGCGGCCACTGGCTGACGTTCTCATTCTGGAGAGAGAATGAGTCCTTTTGGTTTTTTACCTTGAGAGGTTGGGCCAGCGGTGCCAGTTGTATTGTGTGTGCCCATTTCCAACGGAGGTGCCAGGTGTCTGCCGTCCTGGGGCCGCCAGTGCCATGCCCGCTCCTCACGCGAACGCCCGCCAGGGACTGGCCTCCGTCTTCTTGGCTCTGGCTCCCAGCCCCTCACTTCACCAATCAGGGTCCTTTGGCCCCGAGGTTGGAAGAGCCAGATCGTCACGGGGTTTAGCCAAACCTAGAGGGAATTTGCGTAAGTGATGTTTGGTCCTCAGGCCCATGGTGGCTTTTTAAACTTTTCCTTGTAAACTGCCTTTGGGTCTAATAAGCTCTCAAAAATCAGCATGCAGAAGATAAACAAAAGGCAGGAACAGGCAATTCCCAGAATGAAAAAAAAAAAAAAGTGAAACTGCTAATAAGCATATGGAAATTTGTTCAGCTTAAGTAGGGATCAAAGAGACGCTAATTAAATCAGTTACAAGATTCTGTTTTTTCCTATTAAATTGGCAAAAATAATAACACACAATGGTTTAAACGTGGGGAAGTGGGGGCTCTCGTCCCTGCTCCAGGGCCGTGAATAAATTGGTACAATTTTTCTGGAGGGCTGTTTGACAGTACGTTTCAAAACCCTTAAAGATGGATTATTTTCTTTGACTTAGCCATTCCGTGTCTTGGTATTTCTCTTACCTTAAGGAAATCATCAGAGATGTTCACAGAAGTTCACGTACAAGGTTGTGCACTTCAGCAGTATTTGTAATGATGGAAAATTAGAAATGGCTGCAGTGTCCAACTCCGCAGAATCTGTTATATAAATCATGGCTCATTCAAATAATGAAACACCCGGAAACCATTATACTGTCGCAGAACAATATTTAATGGCATGAAAATATTTACCATATTTGCTCCATAGAAAAAGTCAGATTGTACGTCAGTATATTCAATATGATCCCAATTTCATGTCAACAACAAAAAAATTCATATGGACGCGCAGGAAAACAAAATTGGAAAGACATATGCCGGCAATTTAATTCTGTTTCTTTCTAGGTATGGAGAGTACGGGTGAAATTTATTTTCTGCTTTGTGCTTTTTGGGGCCAATTTCACATTAAGGGTTTAATGCATCCTTGCATGTTTGAAATGTATTTTGTTTCCAGTTTTCCATTGCTGATAATGCTTTGAGGAGCGTCCCCTCCTTACATTTTTGCACAGGCTCCTGTCACTTCATGTAAGTGGGATTTGGGGGTCAAATGGCATGCCCACTGAATGTGTGCCACTTCTGTAATGAAAACAAAATTAGATGCTTTGAGGGTTTTGTGCTAGAATCTTCTTGCCCCTAACCAGCCCTCTGTCAGCTGGTCATACTCTCACGTCTGCTCTCCTTTTAGCTGTGAGCTGAGGGCTTGTGGGGACAGGATCTTGGTGATTTGGCTCTGCCAGCTTTACCCCTCGGTGCCTCTTTTTCCCCTGAGCTTCTGCAGCCAGGAGGTGTGGCTGTCTCTCTCCTTTAGCATTGGGGCTGCTGCCAGGTGGGGTCGGGGACGGGGCATGGCCGTGACGTTAACTGAGCACCTGCTCTGTGCCAGGTGCTGACCTCGCTCTGGTGCAAACCCTGGGCATCACTGATGACTCACTGCACATCGAATCCCATCCTCTTCGTGTTGCCTGCATTCTGCGTCGTGGGTCTCACCATTCCTCAGCTCCTCCGCCAGTTCCCACACCACCATTCCTTGCTCCATAGAGGTGGCCTCTGCCCAGCCACCTGCGTTCCCGCTGCCCCTCTGTGCTCCTGCCCTAAATTCTACCAGCAGCCGAGGGTCCTCCTGGAACACACGGCGTCTCTCTCTCCTCTCCTCCAGACCCACTGGTGTCCCATCTCAGGCAGCAGAGAGCCCAAACCCTACACATCCCGCCTTAACCATCTGCGCGCCCCCCCCCCCCCCCCCCCCCCCCCCCGCTGTCCCTCAGACAGACTGAGAGCATCTTCCCCTGGGACCTGCGCCCTCTGCCAGAATGTCGCTCCCCTGGGCTTCCTCACTCCGTTCAGGTCCCTGTCCTGAGTGACATGACTGCAGAGGCTTCTCTGACCCTGCTCACCCCCCGACCCTGCTTTACGTGTCATGGTTGTACCTATCACGGCTTGTCATGCGGGCTGTTGTCATGGAAGCTGCCTGAGAGCAGGCACCTGTCTGTGTTGCTACAGAACCCACCGGGGAGTAGAGTTGTGATTCCTACAACAGCGACTGGGCCCCCGGCTACGATGACAGGCTGAGGCTCCGAGGTGTTCATGGGTCCACCTGTTCAAGGTCATGACATTGACACATTGTAAATCGCCGCGCCGTCCACCTTCGGGACCTCCTTTCTGTCTGTTCTCAAAGGCCCAGCCCCGGGGCTGAGGTTGCTGTCCTGCTGCCTTTCTCCAGGCCGTGGGGACTGCTGGCTGGCTCCCTGGGGCCCCGGTGGTCTGCGGGGCCAGGTCTGTCTTTCCCTTTGCAGCCTGTCCGTCCGCTGTTGGCCGTGCCGTGTGGCTGTTGGTGCCAGCGTTTCTGAGTTCCGTGTCTGGGAGGGAGGTCTGCCTGCTTTATCCCAGAGTCCTGGACCGAGTGGATGGCCCAGCCAGGGCTCTGCTTCCAGGGAGTGGGAGACCGGGCTGCACGTGGCCACACCCGCCTCGTGGGCAGGAGGGAGGCTGTTGCGATTGTCCTCACTCTTCCTGTTGTTCTTTACGATTTGCTGAGTGCCCCTGTGCCCGGCACGCCAGGAGACACAAAGCCAGCGTCCCCGCCAGAGGCCCTGCAGTCTAGGGGGTGAGTCAGGCATACACCCCCTTCCCGGAGAAGGTGCTTACCTCTTCGGGGCGCCAGGTTTCTCAGGTTCTCAGTTGCACGTGGCTTTCCATCTTTAAATGCCCCTTGGACGCGGCGGAGACAAGTCTGAGGTGAGGGCGAGTGCGGGGAGGGCGGGCTGGGCACTGGGCGGGCAGAGGGAGAGAGTTGGCTGTGAGGGTTATTGAGAGGAAGTAGCACCGCAGGAGGCAATTTCAGGGCAGGCAGCTCCTGACTGGAGACAGCCTAGGGGTGGGGCCAAGGTGATGCTGAGAAGCAGGGAAAGTAAAGGCTGAATCGCAGTGAATGGAGACAGGTCTGAGAATCAGGCCCGGAGCCAAGGGCGGGACGGAAGGGAGAGCAGAAACCATTTCGTGGTGAAGTCAGCCAGCCCTCGGCACAGGTCAGTCCCAGCGGGGACCTGCTCGGCCTGGGAATGCGCCTGCCTGGCCTGCCCTCCGGAGCGCAGGGTCTCCTGGGAGAAAGGCAGTTTTACCCTCAGAAGTGTTTCAGGCCCGGGACTCCCTGACTTCCGAGACTACGTCAGGTCCCGCCGGTTTTCCCCTTGGGGTGCTCTGTCCTGCCCACCGTTGCGTGTGTCACAGTTTCACGTGTGGTGTGTGTGGCGTGTGCGCCGACTGTTCCGCATCCAGCTCCCTTCCAGAGCTTCGTGAGGACGAGGGCCTGTCCAGGTGCCTCCCAGCCTCAGGGTGGTTCTCAGCTATGGGAGGCATCCAGCAACTGTGCACCGAACCCGTGGAGCCACAAAGGAGTGAAGGAAGGAGGCTCACAGGAAGCATTAGAGGTTAATGGAGGGTACAGCGCGGAGTCAGGAGGGAGTCCATGGCGGGAATCCCACTCAGTCTGCTTCATGATGCTCCTCGTGCAATCACAACAATAGCACCATCACCGGCAGAACTGGTTCCTTCCCCGCACTGAGTGCTGAGTGCGTGCCAGACCTACGTCGTCTCGTAGGGCATAGGAGTGACCATCTCTTATTTGTAGGTGAGGAAACTGAGGCCAAGGGAGCCGAGTAATTCATCCCAGGACACATGGCCAGCGGGCAGCACTGGGTTCTCCTGTAAACCAGACCCCCCCCCCCCCCCCCCCCCCCCCCGCCAGGCGCTTAGGGTCCCTTTGGTTTATTGCCTGTGAGCCGATAGCCAGCGTTCTTGCCAATAAGTCACAAGGTTGAAGCAAGAGAGATTCCAGCCGGCAAGGGGGGAATTTTGGGTGCATGAATGCTCTCTGAGGCGGGGAGACTTCCTCCCTTTGGGCACTTTTAGGAAGGGGAGGAAGGGGCAGAGAGGGCCTCAGGACTGTCCTGGGTCCACCCAGGGCTCTTTGTCCATCAGACTGCGGACAGAAGGTGACGGTGACATTTGGTCATTTGAACAGCCAGCGACTGAAGCCCTTTTTTTTTTTTTTAAAGTATATTTTATTGATTTTTTTACAGAGAGGAAGGGGAGACGGATAGAGAGTTAGAAACATCGATGAAAGAGAAGCATCGATCAGCTGCCTCCTGCACACCCCCTACTGGGGATGTGCCTGCAACCAAGGTACATGCCCTTGACCGGAATCGAACCTGGGACCCTTCAGTCCCCAGGCCGATGCTCTATCCAGTGAGCCAAACCGGCCAGGGCCTGAAGCCCTTTTTACTGACAGTCGTACCAGTGAAGGCAAAGTTAACCGACGTGAGACATCCAGCCGCGGACTCGCTCGGCTGGACGGGAGCAGCGTTACGTGAGGAGAATCTCTGGTCCTGTGGACGTGGTGCGGGAGCCGCGTGGCCAGGCCCACGCAGAGGCTCAGAGCCCCTGTTCCCTCCCGTGAACCGGGAAGTGGCTCTCCTGGGAACTCAGCCCGGGGAGGGTGGAAGGCAGGCTGCGCGGTGCCGGGCATACGGCTGGTGCTCCCCAGAGGCTGGCACTGTCTTCACATTCCTGAGCAGCAAAGACAAGCCCTTGGCTGGTATGTTCCTCCTCCAGACCCATTTCCACTCGGGGAGTTTATCCGAGGCCGCAGGTCTTCTTGCTGGCGAGGCCCCGCTGCTTTGGGAATAAAGCTCACCAAGAGGGGGCCACTTTCCCCTCTGATGGGAATAAGGGCGAAGGCTGTGTTGAGGGTTGAATAAACCAGGCGTAGGTGCTTTGGGAAAGGCTTGATTTCTTCTCCTCTAAACATGAGCCGTCCTGCCTGGGCCGCGGCGAGGCTGCCAGGAAACAGAACATTCTAGCTCTGGCGTTGTCCATCTGTGGCTTCCTGCTCCCCGCCTGGCAGCCTCATCAGCCACCCCGCCCTGCGGCCAGGCTGCCAAACCTCTCAGCTTCCAAGTCCACCCCTCCTCTGCCCTCCTGCTACCACTTCCCCGCGTTTCCCAAACACATTGTGTGCCCGTCAAATTGTGCGTTCACCGTGGTGCCATAAGAATAAACGGTGTTTGTTTCCAGATGACCTGGAGCTTTTGGCTGCCTTGCCTCCATGTAACTAAAAGCAGCTAAAGAAAAGGAATGGAAAACAACAATAAGCAAAGGGCAGCTTCAGCCTGATGCGACACTTGGAGAGTAGAGCCCCCCCAACCACCCCAATAAATTGCCAGCTGCCTGGCAGTCATGGATCCAGAGAACAGGAAAACCAGCCCTGAGCTGGGGACAGGATCAATCCTATTCCCTTACTGTATACAAGGACGAATGAAAGGGTGCAATCTGTATTCCCAGCGAAATTAAATTTTCATGGGGAATGGAAATGTGTGGGCGGGGACATGGCTCCTGCCTCTGTGGACCCCTGAGCGCCCCGAGGGGAGTGCGAGGTGGAGGGTGGGTTGGCCCTGGGGTCCGTGAGAACCGGAGTTCATGATCACCGAGCTGCTCTGCGGGGCAGGAACTGTGGGGAGCTGAGGTACAGAAGCAGGACTCGGAGCTGGGGGCGGGGCTAGGAGCACGCAGCCCTGTACATGCCAGAATGCTAGGCCTGGTGCTTTTTTAGCCCACCTGGTCCATCCGTTTTCTCCACAGTTCTCTCCAGAACTGCTTCTCAGGTAGGTGACCTGGAGGAGGTTATTCAGTCTCTCCAGCTTCAGTTTTTCCAGCTGTAAAATGGGAAGAGTGACACCTCCCTCACAGGCTTGCTTTTCAGATTGAGAATGTTGGTCCAGTCAGACAGCATGGTGCCCGGGATCCAGCAGGTGCCGGATGGGTATCTGCCCCCCTTCCTCAGCCCAGCTGCATGGGAGCCGGATCTAGATGCTCTAAGGTGAAGGCCTGCTCCTCTGCACTGGCTCGTGCCCACCCATCTCCCTCTCTGGCCCTGGCCCTGGCCAGCTGGGCAGTCACACTCGAAGAGCCACCCCAGCAGAAGGGGCATGTTGGAGTCCCCTAAGCAGTGGGCACCCTGGCTCCCCCAGTTCACCTGCGTCAGGTACCAGGCACAGAGGCAGGCGAGCTGGAGAGGGGCCTCCCAGGCAGGTTACCCCCAAGGAATCAGGAGGAAAGCAGCACCCAGCCCTCGCCCTCGTCGCTGGGGTGTGGGGGGCCCGGGCCTCAGGTGTAGGCAGGCGTGTGCAATCCCCAGCTCATCGGGTCCTGGACTTGATCTGGCCGCTTCCTGCCTGACCGCCATCCATCTTCCCCAGGCAGTTGAGGCTCAGGGAACATGCGGTAGGACATGAAGAATGGGGTCGGAGTGAACCCTAATCAGATCGTTACTGCAGCAAGAGGGAAAACCACGGCAGGCCAAGGCTGACATCTCTTTCTGTATCTTGTATTTAGCCCCCATACCCATGATGTATCTCTCTTTCTGTTAGAGAGTTGGGAATCCTCCTCCTCCTCCTCCTCCTCCTCCCCCCTCTTCCTCTAGCCCCCCTTTCCTCTCTCCATGGCTTTTACTGGGAGCTGTTCTTCGTGGGCACTGTTAAGAGTGGTCCCGAGGCCCCTGGTTCCTAAGAGAGCCATTCACTGACTTCCAGGTCAGGAAGTGGCCCCTGCAGACCTCAAATAGACATTGTGTTCGCAAGAGGGCGGGCTGCGTTTCACTGGCCTGGGGCGTGATGGCAATGGGGTGGGGAGGATACTGGTGATCGGGGAGGAGAAAGAGGGGACGTAAATGTGGAAATGGAAGGCATAAAAGAATCTCCAACGAAGAGGATCAGGGCTGACTTTTGCCACTTGGCTTTAAGGAATGCCCTAGCCATGTCCCTCTCTAACGGAAGGGAGAGAGCCCAAGTGCTCGCTCTACATCCCTTTGTCACATGTCTCTGCGCCCTCACACATCTGGATCACCTGTGATGACCTGTATGTCCCAGCCTGCTGCATGGCCACACAGGGTGTCCACGGTACCTTAGTGCCCCTCTCATGGGCACCACGCCCCTGCGTGCCCTCCGTTTGGGCTCAGGGTGGTGGGTGATCGAGGCTAGACCTAGAAGGGAAGGGAAGGACTCGTGCAGCCTACGGCAGACCTGGCAGAGGTAGTTCTAAGAAGCTGCCCAGGGCTGGTAGACGGAGGGCGCTTGGAACCTCTCACTTCGACTACAACTAACCCTTTCTCCTCCGACTCCTCAGGCTCCTTGTTGGAGCTGGGTTGCCCGTGGAGGCCCGTTTTCTGTTGAATTTGCCGGTGGGTCTTCATTTTCCCCACTGCTGGCCCTGCATCCTGCTGCAGCACTGAGGATGGAGGGAGGGAGGGAGGGAGGTAGGGAGGCAGGGAGGGAGGGAGGGAGCAGGACAGAAAAGGCTGCGAGGTGGTTTGGTGGCAGCTGCATCTGCCATCTTGCTATGGCATCCTGGATTTTTCTGAGATGTCTTTTTTAAAAATATGTATATTTTTATTGATTTCAGAGAGGAAGGGAGAGAGAGAGATAGAAACATCAGTAATGAGAGAGGATCACTGATCGGCTGCCTTCTTCACGCCCCACACTGGGGATCGAGCCCACAACCCGGGCATGTGCCCTGACCGAGAATCGAACCATGACCTCCTGGTTCATAGGTCGATGCTCAACCACTGAGCCACGCCGGCTGAGCTGAGAACTCTTTAGACTCTACACAGTGACCTGTGGATCCTGGCTTCCTGGGCATCTGCCAGAGAGGAGGCACTTTGCTTTTCCAAACGGCTTGGAGGCTGAAGTGTTTGGCCTTTTCACCAAGCCAGCCTCCCTCAGGGTGGTCAGCAAATGCACTTGGACTTGGACTGTGTAAACAGTGAAACACTAAAGGAGAGGCTGCGACTCGACAGCAGATGGAAAGCTGTAGCTGGCAGCTGGCAATTTGGAAGCAGAGTCTTGCATGTTCTGTGCCAGCCTACTCCATGTCGTGTCCCCATCTGTCTGCCACCCTGTTAACATGGGCCCGGGCATCTCCGAGTGGCAGCATCCTGCCTCTTGCTACTGCTCATGCTCCATTGGCGCTACTCTCCAGGGAGCACGCCTCTCCGTGGGAGGAGCCAGGGCGGTTCTGCCTGCACCCAGGACCCCTGGGACCTCACTGCCCGGACGCCATGGCATAGGCATTGGAATCCCAGATGTTTGCATGTGACCTCAGCGCCCGGCCTCGTCTGGGGGTTGGGTTAGCACCTTTATTTTTTCCCCTCTGGGGAAACTTGTGCCAAGTTGAATGTGAGTCACTCAGACGACAGCAACCCCAGGACTTGGCGTCATGATCCCAGGTCCTTAAGGTGATCTACCACCTTCCTGACAGCCCTTCCGTGGCCATGCCCTCTCGGAGAGGGAAGGCAGGCAGAACCTACCCGGAGGCTCTTATGTTATGATGGATATCCGTCTGCAAGGTGGTTCTGACAGAGCCTCATGCGTCTGCTGTAGCGAGAGAGCAGGGCTGATTCTGGGATCCGACACAACGCTGATGACCTTGGCCCTCCTCGTCTGCCCTGTGTCATGGACCCCTTTTCAGCCATGGGCAGCAGGCCACTCCTCGGCTCCCCCTATGGCTTGGAATCTCTCTGAGTCTAGACTTTGCTGCCTCTCTCCCTTCCTTCTCCTGCAGATTCTCTTTCTACCCTACCTCACGCCCAGTGTTGGCCTCCTGTGACCTCCATCTACTCTCTTATCCAGACCAATCCCATTGTTAGCCATTTAGTGCATCTCCCTAGATCCCCCCACCTCCACCCCCACACTTGCTCTTCTTAATCCTCATCATGTGCTTTTCCCAGCCCTGAGCTGTTGAGTGGATATCTGTGGACTCATGCTGAGCGGTGCCCTGAAAAGCTGGCCTTCAGCCCCAGTGGGACCCTCACTGCTGTTGGCAGACCTTGCAGTCGGCAGCTGCCCAGGCCTTGTGCACCCCTTTCAAGCCCAGAGCTCCGCCCTTCACCTCTCAGTGAACTGTCTCCCAGACTTTGCTGAGCTCGAAGCTGCCCAGCGCCGGCACCTGCAGTGTCCCCCCTTCCGCACCTCATGCAGCTCTGCGTCCCCCCTTTCCTCTCCTGGCTCACTTACACCAAGAGTCTGGAAAGGTCCGTTCGTTAAAGACTTGTCGGTTTTCCACTGTGAGATCGGAATAGAAATACCAGTGTGTCCACCCAAAGACAGCTGCCGCCTCTCATAAAGCTACTAAATACAGTGTCACAGCATCGTGAGAATATAGCAATGGTAAGAGCAGCCATTTCCTCAGTCCCATGTCAGGGGCTTTTCGCGTGTATCACACCTAGTCTGGACCCCCAGTCCTCTGAGTTAGGGTCTTCTAAGATTCTCATGTCATAGAGGAAAACTCAGGTCATAGAAGGCCCAGAGCTTACGTCAGAGGTAGAGTTGGGATTGGAACCCAGGATGTGCCTGTAGATTCTTCCATTCTTGCCCTCTTCCTTCCCATTCTCCCTCCTCAGAGGGGCGCCCCCTGAGAGGGTCCCCAGGGAGCTGGCAGCCCCTCCCACACCCTCCGTGCCCTCATGGCTTCCCGTGCCCGTGCCTTTCTGCTGAGCAAGGGCTGCGGCTGCGACCCGCTACCAGCTTAGCTGCTGAGCACGTGGAGAATCACGTTGCGCTATTAACCGCGGGCAAAACCCGCCCCCCTGGGAACTGTCCCAGTTCGAGGGTTAGAAAAAAGACAGCCATGTTACAGTAGCGATAAATACTACAGACAGACAGAGGCATGAAAATGGATCTGGGAGGGACGGGCGATGTTCTGTCTAAAGAGAGACTAAGGTAACTACATGGAAACCATAGGTAATCATCGCAGGGGTTCTGCTCCATGGGGGACCCTATGCAGGCACATGCAGGCCAGGGATAGTGGACACATGTCGAGGCAGTGAAATGAGAACAGCGTCCGGGAGACTCCGATGACCCTGACCCTCCTCCTCTGCCCTGTGTCATGGGCCCTTCGTCCCCCATGGCCTTCCTCGGTCCCTTGAGGACTGTCTGAGAGGGGCTGGTGACGGGGGC
The DNA here is from genome assembly GCF_028538775.1 of Myotis yumanensis. Classification (NCBI taxonomy): domain Eukaryota; kingdom Metazoa; phylum Chordata; class Mammalia; order Chiroptera; family Vespertilionidae; genus Myotis; species Myotis yumanensis. The sequence goes on along the minus strand of NW_027223771.1, from coordinate 7,123,511 downwards.
AGACTTGGAGCGTGCACAAGCCCGAGATGTGGAAGGCCGAGTGGAGCCTGGGAGGAAGGGGTACCTGGAAAGGCGGGTGAGAGTCAGGTCCTTCCAAAGGACCCACAGAGTGAGTGTGGGGCCCCAGTCCTTGTGGTTAACCAAGGGAGTGCCAGGTCCCCCGCACAGGGCGGGGGGTCCGTTACTAGTAAGCAGGCTGTCTGCACACGAGTGAGGACGTATGTCAGGAGGCTGCAGCCCAGTGTCCTAGCCACACGGAGAAATCCATCCCAGGGTAGCTCTGTGCCTCCCTTATGACTGTGGTTCTGCTGTGATTGGATAGGGATTGGCCAGCGCTCTGCCCACAGGTGGCCAGGGGAGGTTATAGAAAGCTGGGGTGAACTGGGTCACATGGTCACAGGCAGCCAGTCACATGTCCTTCTCCCCTCCCTGGCCTCTGCCTCTCCGTCCCCTGGCCATCCAGAACTTTGTGGTTCGTTGGACAGATATTCCCAACCATAGAAGTTCTACTCGGGGCACACACGGGGGCCGGAGGGGGCTGCAGCGGAAGCCACACAGTGTGTCCGCTCCTTGTGGCCCTTCCGCCATTTCTCAGAATGATAGGAAGGGAAGGCGCCTGCCATCCCTAGGTGGACTTTTGCCCCAGACAGCGATCCTGTCTCTATTTTTATTTATTTGTTTTTAAATATATTTTTATTGATTTCAGAGAAGAAGGGAGGGAGAGAGAAAGATGGAAACGTCAATGATGAGAGAGAATCATGGATCGGCTACCTCCTGCATGCCCCAAACTGGGGATCGAGCCTGCAACCCGGGCATATGCCCTGGCCGGGAATGGAACTGTGACCTCCTGGTTCATAGGTCGATGCTCAACCCCTGAGCCACGCCGGCCGGGCTGATCCTGTCTTTACATCCTGCTCTTCTTTTCCCGGTGAAAGAGGGAACTGCTCACTGCCCTCGCTGAGCCCTTTCTTCCCTGGCCAACTGCCCCTCACTGCCCCGTGCGTGTCCGGTGCCCACGGATTACCTTGCCTCGGTCTGGGTGGCTTACAGGCTGGGAGCATAGTCTCACAAGCTTTTACCTTCAGGGGGTTTGACATCAGAGTGACAGTGTCAGAAAGCCAGACCGCAGTTCTGTCTCTGCTGGGGAGGAGGAGCCCGGATGGTGGTTTCCTTTATATTATTTGTTTTGCCTTCTTACATGATTTGGCCGCCGCAGTGTTGCTCAGACCTCAGGCCCAGGCGTGCTTTTGAAGTACGAGCCCTCACAGTAGGCCGCTCAGTCTGCTGGACGAGAATGCTGTTGGTGTGACTCCTGGGGCAGGGGAACACCCCGGAGAGACCCAGCAGGTCCAGAGCTGACTTAGATGGAGTCCCACAGAGCACAGGGGGTTAAAACTCCTGCCCCGTGTGTAGACAAGAGGCGTTTACATAAATAAGAAGGAGAATGGTTCTCAGAGGAACGTTTCCAGCAGGGGTTTGGCTAACTAGGTCTCTAGCTGGACTGGTCCCCGGAGGATCCATGAGGATGAACATGGAGGGGACAGGTGCCCAGATGGCATCTGGTAGGGTGTCAGTTTGCTCCAGCCAGATTCTGGGGTGTCTGCCCAGTCCCGGCCGTCTGCAACACCCCTCCCTCCGCTCCAGGCAGGAGGGGTCCCGGAGAACGGGCCGCCCTGAGCAGCCATCTGGTCACTGGGCAGAGCCCCCAACCACCTGACGTGGGGACAGGGACCATATGGGCTTTGCATGATCTTACCTTGCTTACTGTTGACTTACATTTTAAAGTCCTCTGGAGTGGAAACAGGACGAAGGGGGAAGATCCTGCCAGAGACCAAGAGGCCATGACCACCCTATACCCCCCCCCAACCCCCGATGATGGAGTGGTCATGATGGCCAGGACAACGATCCAGGAGACACGAGAATGGCAGAGCCGGGAAAGCCAGGCTTCCGCGCCGGGGTAGCTGCTCATCACTAGTGAGAAGCTAAGATGATCTCTACTTCTTTCTTTTATAAAAAAATATAATTACAATTCCATAGTTTTCATAACCTCTTGATTCAACACAAAAACCTTTATCAAGCATAGGTTCTGTGCCAGTGACTGTGCCAGGCGTTGGAGAGACAAATAAAACAAGAGGAGGCCCCTGCATTTAAGCAGCCCTCAGTCTGAGGGGTTATTCTCAAGTGTGATCCCTCCTTCTCAGCCCTTAGGAAGCCCTGGGGTCCGTTACTGCGGGCAGGGGTGGTGGGGGCATTGAGTCCCAAAGTGAAGGCGCTAGAATCAGCAGCAGAGACCCCTCAGACCTGTGTTAGACTGAGTTTTGGCTCTTCTTCAGGCTCCAAAGCTCTGTCATCTCCAGCCTTTCTTGATGTAGAATTGATCCCCACTGCAGTGCAGGCGGGCTGGGGGGATGGCAGCCAGCACAGCAGTTCCGAGCATGGAGGCCAGACAGATGTGGGCAGGAGTCCCAGCCGTGCGTCCAGGAGCAAGTGGCTCAACCTCCGTCAGACCGAGCTTCCTCATCTGTGAAGCAAGGACAGTCACAGAACCAACCCCGTGAGGTCGTGCGTGTGTTAATCGAGACAATGTGTGCGCCTTCCCTGACATTTGGGGAGAAAAAGAAAGGAAAGGATGGAAAGCAGAGGATGTGAGGTTGCAGATGAGAAGTTTCTGGCCGGAGTGAGGAAGTGTGGCCTGGATGGACTGTCTGTGAAATCCGTCGGTCCATCCCTCGGTGGCTGTATTAGTTTCCTAGGGCTGCCCGCCCGAAAATCGCCACAAATTTGGGGGCTTAACACGATGAGACTTCGTTCTCTGACAGTTCTGAAGGCCAGAAGTCCAAACAAGGTGTTGGCAGGGCCATGCTCCCCCAAAGGCTCTCGGGGCGAATCCTCCCTGGTCTCCCAGTCCTGGTGGCTTCCCTGGCCTGTGGCTGCGTCAGCCCAGCCTCTGCCTCTGTCGCCACATGGCTTTCTCTCTGTGTTTCTGCGCGTCCTTTTCTGTCTCTCCTAAGGACACGTGGCACAGGATTTAGGGCCCAGCCTCATCCAGGATGATCTCATCTCCATTCCAACCTTAATTCCATCTACAGAGACTCTTTCTAAATAAGGTCACACTTACGGGCCCAGGTGGCCATCGCTCTTTCTGTGGCATCGGGGGGAGGGCACTGTTCATCCAGCTGCAGTGACAGAGGCAGGAGCAGGGAGCTGCCTCCTCTTTTCATCCAGCTCATCAGTTGCTTACTTCTGGCTCTGGCTCCTCGGACTTCCATGACCAGAGAAAAGAAGCTGTGAGGAGCAGTTCATTCATCCACCTGCCCAGCCAGCCCGTGTGATTGAACAGTGCTACGGGCGAGGGTGCGTGCCAGGAGCTGGGCACAAAGATAAAGCAGAAGAACAGAAGTGAGCTGCTAATAACTGTGCCTCCCGGGGCCGGGACCAGTGCTCAGGGCTGGTACCCAGCTGGGCTCACTGCCCGGGAGGTGAGGACCAGCCCAGGGCTCTGGGGGCCCGGCAGGGACAGTCATCAGGGCATGGGGTTGTCCACAAAGTCCACCTGTGAGAAGACACCTGCGCTGAGTCCGGGGACCTACAGAATCAAGCAATTGGAGAAGTTCTTCCCAGACAGAGTGGAAACTGGAGACTGTTACCATGCCTGGGATACTTGCTGCACAAACCCTTCCATCCTTGTAAGACACATCGATGGGGGCGCTGTTGGTCTCACTCCCGTCTTACTGAGAGGGTTCAAGGCTCCCACAGGAAACAGGTCACGCTGTGAGGAGGGGCAGAGCTGCATCCTGCACCAGCTCTGAGTGTGTCAGAGAGGCCGCCGTCCCCATCGCGCTCTGCTGCATCCCAGCCAACGCCAAGGAACAGGTCTGCCCGTGGGGCCTCGGAGCCCTGGACCCGGCCCAGCCTGTCTGACGTCCATGCTGGCCTGGATCCACCCCCCTGCCAGGCACCCGCTGAAGAAGCAGGAAGTGCGAAGGACTGGCCTGTGGGCTCTGGCCCCGCGGGGCGGGGGAGGCGGAGGGGAGTGAGAGTCAAGGGCCCTGTCTTCTCCAACCAGGCGTGCCCCCGTGGGTTTGGGCAGCAGCCCCATATTCCTGGCCACTTCTCTCCTTTTAAAATATATATATTTATATTGATTTCAGAGAGGAAGGGACAGGGAGAGAGAGAGAAACATCCATGATGAGAGAGAATCACTGATCGGCTGCCTCCTGCACGCTCCACATTGGGGATTAAGCCTGCAAACCGGGCCTGTGCCCTGACCGGGAATCGAACCATGACCTTGTGGTTCATAGGTTCATGCTCAACCCCTGAGCCACGCCGGGCGGGCCTGGCCACTTCTCTTGATACCAACTTGTTCTGACCTGTTGTGGGCATTGAATGCAGGGCATTCACGATGCTCTCAGCAGCCGCAGGCTGACCCTCCCTACATCGTGGGGAGGGGAGCATGAGCATCCTGTGTCCCCTTTGACCACGGGGGGGCCAGTCAGGGGTCAGTCAGTGAGCGTTGGGGAAGCCTCGGTCGGACTCTGTTCTCGGAGCCCAGTGAGACTATTAAGCATTCCAGCTTGATCGTGCTATTTTACTACGGCTAGAACCCATCAGGCAAAAGTTAAACTTATTCATTTATTTAATCTTTCTTAAAGGCATCTCTAAAGACTTATCGATTTTTTTATTAGTAGCAGGGAGAGGGACGCTCACTTTCTTGACAGGCAAGTGATTACCTGATGCCAGGTTTGAAAGCCGCTAAACAAGGGGTCTGCTTTTGAAAGACTAAAAGAAGTATTTCAACATAAAAATCAATAAAGGTACATAAAAAATTGAACTGGGTGAGCAAATGAAAAACAACTCCCTTTTTTTCTCCTAATGAAGCTCATTTTACATTAAAAGAAAAGAAAAGAAAAGAAAAGAAACGGGAAGGGAAGCATTGCAACCCCTTGTCTGATACCCAGGTGTAAAAATAACCCACTTTGAAGTTCTGGAATATATTGATAATAAATGTGAGGCTGGCCAGGCCTGTGTGGCTGTGTGGTGGTGCATCGATCCATGAACCAGGAGGTCACAGTTTGATTCCTGGTCAGGGCACATGCCCAGGTTGCAGGCTCGATCCCCAGTGTGGGGTGTGCAGGAGGCAGCTGATTAGTGATTCTCACTCATCATTGATGTTTCTATCTCTCTCTTCCTCTCTGAAATCAATAGAAAGTTATATATTTTTTAAAATGTGAGGATGATATCAGCAGCGGAAGGCAAATATCATTTAGCAAAAGTAACTTTGGACACTTGGGTTTGCGTCTGTCTTTCTTCCTCAGACTGTTGAGATAGCATTTGCAGGGGCTCCTTGCTCCTGCTCCCCACCCCGTCACCCCCAGCCACGGTCAGGTGCACAGGGCAGCTGGGGTGGCCTGTGTAGAGAATAGGGAGACCGTGCCATTCCCTGGTGCTCAAGCCCATGGCTTCCCATCCCCTGTGGAGCAGGTGCACTCTCTCCCCCTCAGTCCTCAGGTCTGGCTGAGGCCCTCTGCTCTTCCCTCCCGTCACTTCCCACCCGACCCCCTGCCCTCCATGCTCCTCCTGGCCCCCTGAGCATGCTTTTCCTTGGGGACTTTGCACGTGCGGTTTCCTCTGCCTAGAGCAGTTGTTCTCAACCTGTGGGTCGCGACCCCTTTGGCGGTCGAACGACCCCTTCACAGGGGTCGCCTAAGACCATCCTGCATATCAGATATTTACATGACGATTCATCACAGTAGCAACATGACAGTGATGACGTAGCCACGAAAATAATTTTATGGTTGGGGGTCACAACATGAGGAACTGTATTTAAAGGGCCAGAAGGTTGAGATCCACTGGCCTAGAGTGAACTTCCTCTCATGGCCTCACAGCTCTGCCCTCCACCACATGCAGGTTGGTGAGTGTGTGTGTCCTGATCTCCTCTTACGGGCTTCGGGCCCACTCTCACGGCCCGTGTTGGCCTCAGTACCTCTTTAAATGTCCAAACGCATCACATCCTGAGGCGCTGAGGGTTGGGACTTCCATGTCTTTGAAGGGGACACCATTCAGCTTCTGACAGGCAAGGGTTCTAGGTGAAGGCAGCTCTCTGCAGACATGCTGGGGGTCCCGGACAATGGGTGCAAGCCCCTGCTGGCCTGTTCACCTGCCTGTTGGTGGAGGCCCTTAGGAGGCTGGCCCAGGCGCACGCTCGAGTGGTTGGTGCTGCGCAGAGTGGAATGGGTGAGGTGTCTGCAGGGTGGGACACGCGTGGGCAGTGCTGCTGTGGGTCCGGGACAGTGTGCATTTGCCCCCGGGTTGTGTCTGCAGCTCAGGGCTTATAGGCGATAGAGTGACAACGCGGTGAACACACCGGGCATGCGTGTTGCATGCCAAGTGAACGCCAGCTCTCGGGGGACAAAATCATTCTGTATTCTGGACTCCCATCTCCCAGCAGAGCTTCCCCGATCCATCTGAATTACAGATTAACCGGCATCGAAGGGACGGCAGAGTCCGCTTAAATGAATAGCTCTCTAATTTATTAAAGGCTTATTTATGCTGCCGGTATCCGGCGCTCGTTAAATTCCTGGAGTGGCTCAGGCCCCTCCGCTGCCCCCTGACCCATTGCTGCTGGAATATTTTATCTTTTCCGGCTCCGACAGGGCTCCGACGGCGGCTGTGCGTGGGGGGTAGCGACGGGCTGCACACCTCGGTGGGCTCGCTGTGTCTCTCCTGGGCCAGCAGTTGGCTGCTGCTCGTGGTGACGTCCGGGTCGTTGGGAGGAGGCCATGTGCACATTGCCCTGCTGTCCCCCCAGGGAATGAAGGGGGCACTGCACTGACCACTAGACCCTCCCATGTGATGCCATCGCGATTTGCAACTCTGACACGTGGCTCTTGACTCGCGCTCCTGAAAGTGACCCACCTCCCTTTCCGGCACGTGGTCCTGCGAGGTGGGGGGAGGCATGGCTGCTGGAGGCTGTTGTGTCTGAATTGGCAGGTGCTTTTCCCGGGAGTGATCCCCAGGCTGGGCCGAGGTGCAGGGGGAGGGGCTAGCGTTGCCTTGGGCAGGGCCGGAAGCCTTACGGGAAGGGAGAGAGGCTCCTGGTGTGACCTGAGCTTCTCACTGACCTCGGAAGATATTCAGCTTCACTTATGCTAATAAACTAACACATGCCAAATGCTCTTCCCGTACGAACTCATGTAACGCTGGTAACACCTCTGTGGCTGCAGCTGCCGTATTGTTACCACGCATAGATGAAGAAACGGAGAGAGAAGGTCATTCATTTTTCCAAGGCTGCCCAGCTAGGATCTGGGGAGCTGGGACTGGACCCCAAAATCCATCTGATGTCAGATCCTTGTGCTGAACTGCTGTGCAGGACACCCAGGCTCTCCCCTCTGCCCAACCCAGCCTGCTCCTGACCCCGTCAGACCGAGGCCGGGCTGCGGTCCCTCCATCTGCTCTCACCTTCCACCTGCCAGGGAGCGGGAGGGGCTGGAGAGCGTGGAGGTCTTACGCAGGGAGCGCACTCTGTCACCGTGGTTTCTGGGGTCTGAGCGTCTGCTCGGCGGCTCGTCCCTGGCCCTTCCTCTCCCCGGGCAGGCGAGTCACTGCGTCATGTGTCAGCCCCAGGCTGGCAGCAGGCTTCTCCCTGGACCTCATCGGAGGCAGAGGAAGAATAAGATCGAAGAGGTCAGCTCTCCTCTCCAGAAAGGCCTTGGGCATAGTTTGGAGGGGGCTTGGGAAAGGCGGGATTGCTCAGAGCTGTCCTGCTGCTGGGTGTGGACACCGCACGGCTGGCTGGGGGTGGGCATCAGTGAGCACCTCTCGGCCCTAAGCACAGAGCTCCGTGCTGGAGGCCGCCCGCCTCCCAGGCCGCTCCTGAGCTGTATTTGCCCGCACCAGGAGCTCCCTGTGTGTGTTTGTACCTTCCAGGACTGGCAGGGAACTGGATAACTGCCCTGGGTCAGGACACCTTAAAAAATAAACACGTTTTTATTGATTTCAGAGGAAGGGAGAGGGAGACCGAGATGAAGCCCACAACCCAGGCGTGTGCCCGGACTGGGACTCAAACCGTGACCTCCTGGTTCCTAGGTCCACACTCAACCACCGAGCCACGCCGGCCGGGCATGGGACACTTTTCTTTCTGCTCCCGATCCCGCAGGAAGAGGATGGGCTGCTCTGTGCCCTCTGTTGGGGCATCGCGGGGAGAAGACACCAGGAGAGAGGCAGAGGGCCTTGCCATCCACCCTCCTAGCTAGAGGGTTTCTAACCCGGAAGCGGGCTGAGGTTCTGTGGAAGACCAGGGCACTGCACATTTCTGTGAGAATGCCGCCTCTGTCGTATTTGAAATTGGTGTGAGGTTATTTTAATTCTTGGAATAAGTCTCTTCCCACCTCCAAATTATGATCTGTGTCGAGTTGAGGCAGCGTACTTGTTCCTAAGTGAGCCAAGGCCCCAGGGCAGATGATAAACTATGTAAGTATTGCCAGCTCTAGGTAGGACTGTATTTATTCTCCCAAATTTGGACCACGAGCTAAAAAAAAAAAAAAAAAAAAAAAAAAAAAGCAAATTTTATCATCACCCTTCATCTCCAGCTCTATGCCCTAAAAATTTACTTATTATTAATATTTAAGAGCTATCACTCTGTAGGAATCATTGCCTATAAAAAGACATACATTCTGCTCTACTTCTATTTTATACACATCTTTCTCCAGCTCTCTGCCATCTGATCGAGGTTCCGCATTAAAAATACATGTCTATGAGCAGAGCTTGTGGGTACCGGCCTCTCCACCTGTCTTAGCTGATTTGCTCGGCTGAGAGCTCGAGGAAATATTCACCAATAGAACCCAGGGGCCTGCCACTCTCTCTCGCCCCCCCCCCCCCCCCCCATCTGCCTGCTCTCTCCCCAGTTTGACCGCCAGCCTTGCCCTAACCCACATCCAGCACCTTTCTGCCGCTTCTCTTTGCCAGCTGCAGACTTCTGGCAGTTCGGCTGGTTCATTTCGGTGGCGCCGGGGGAGATAAGATGTGAGGCCCCTTTAAACCCTGCCCTCTCTTCCTTATCAAGGCAGCCTGAACTCCAAGTCTGTCCAGCTGCTCGGAGGGGAGAATGTTGGCTTTGACTTTAACAGACGCTGTGGCCGCCCCGTTTAATGCCCCGCCCCCCGTCCTGGGTACATGCTGCATGGATTGCAGGAGGGCTGAGCTGGAACCCGGCTCTCACGCTGGCTGGTTGATTGAGCCATCGTAGGCGTTTCAGTGGGTCTTGGTTTGGTCCCAGGTGGGAAGGGCGGGACGCTTACCTGCTTTTATCTGTGTCAGAGGGTAATTGAGAGAAGGAAGCAAATGAGCCGTGAGTGTGACAGTGCCTGGCATCTGGGAGGCTGTGCAGCTCCGGAGACACCGTGATGTTGACAGTTGGGATGATGATGGTGGTGGTGTGTCTGAGGGTCACTGGTTTAATACATCTCCCACTTCCAGGAAATATGCCGGTTGTTCTCATAAAATCGAGTTATTAGAATACGGGCTTGAGCCCAGTCCAGAAAGGGGGACGTACTTCCCCTCCCCGGACTCCGCTGACTCACCAGCGGCCTTGGCCGGACGCGGCCACCAAGACGCCACGGGTCCCATCCGCCTGCTCCTCCCGCTTTAATGCTAGGGGTGGTGCAGATCTTCTCTAATCGCTTCCCCATAGAGAGGCGGGCGGACGGGCTGAAGGGACTGTTGGCAAGAAGCTCTGAGCTGGTCTGCAGACGTCTGCGCCCTGGGGCTCCTCCGTGGGCCTGGGATTTGCATTCATCACCAGAACCCAAGCTCCCAGGAGGCGCCCCAGCCTGGACCTCCCACCTCATCCTCTGCCACCTCAGGGCTTCGTACAGCACAGGGCGTGTGCGGGCACTGAGGCCCTCGCTCTGTTTGTTCTCACCTGCTCAGTGTTGGGCGAGGAAGTGCGTCTCCCTGAGTCTCAGTTTCCCCATCTGCAAAGTGGGGATATTCATAGAACCCACCTCCGGATTGTCCTGGGGATACATGGAGAGAGCAGGATCCCTGAACACAGTGGCACTGGTGGGCAGTCCGGTGTGTCCTGCTGACCCCGGAGTCATCTGGCTGGAGGCCTGGGGCTGCCACCGTGGTGTCCGCTCCCAAGTCCTTCGCAGACACTGCAGAACTGAAATAAGAGGTGCCATCCTCTCGCAGTCTCATCCATCCACCCACCCATTCGCCCATCCATTCTAAGCCTATCCCCTGCCTCCCAGTCACTGCTCCTTTCGCAGGACATGGACGTGAACTTGAACATGTCCCTGCTCTGCACAGACCTAACACCCGTGACCAGCTGCAGGGCAAGGTGTGCTGTGCTGGGGGTAGAGCTGGATGCCAAGGAAGGGGAGGGGTCCCTTCCAGCTGGGGGGGGGGGGGCGGGGAGGTAAACAGGGCACTCAGACCAGAATTCACGGAGAAAGAGGCTGTGAGCTGGGGCAGGAGGATCCATAGAGCGCCATGCGTGGCTGATATTAAGTTCTCAACAAATGGTGACGGTTGCAGTTATTTAATACTTTGCTCACTACAGGCATTCTATATATATATTTGGATCGACTGACTGTAACTGGCAGTACAGACAAAGGAGGCAGGTTTTATTATTCTTCCTTCTTCTTGCCTAGAAGGGCCTCGGCGTTCACAGGCCTGGTGCTCCATCAGCCAGGGGGCGGGGGGCGTGGTCCTCCCACTCCATCCGTCCTCAGCCTCATTTCCCCTCTGACACACAGCAGGGCACATCCCATCTACCTGGGCACAGAAGGGGGCCAACCTCCCTTCCGTTGACTTCCCGTGGTGCCAAATCACACAATCAGCGCCTTTTAGCCGAGCCGGATCTCAGGGAAGCGAGTGCGGGCACGCTGCCAAGGGGCCTGAAATCCTAGTTGCCAGCAGTTTCGTTAATCACAGCATTTCTGCCCGACACGGCATTCATACACGTCCACACTTAATAGGCCTGTTAATAATACCCAGCGTTTATGTCGACCCTGCTGCGTGCCGGGCGTGTGCCAGGTATTTTCCGGACGTTTTTAAATTTAAATCTCCTGGGAAGAGCAGATGGGACGGGATAGAAGTGTAGATCGTGTATTTGGGGAATAACAAAACAAGTATTTTTTCTCAATTAATAGTGGGAGTTGTGGCGGGTGGGTAATGGCCAGCTTTGAGTGTCACGTCTCGATGGCACAGGTTATGAATCAGGGCACACGTAAGTAAAGTGAGAGAGTGAGCCTGGTGGAAATTCAGCAACAGATCCAAGGACAATGTCACGCATGCTCTCTCTCTTTGTATTGCTTTGTAGGTTTTCTTAAAATCACTGATGGCAGCCAGTATGCTATAGGGAAAGTACCAGCCTTGACACAAAATGTCTTTTTTTTTTTTATCTTTACCTGAGGATATATTTTCCATTGATTTTTAGAGAGAGTGAAAGGGAGGGAGGGTGAAGGAAGAGAGAGAGAGAAAGAGAGAGAGTGGGAGAGAGAAACATTGACGTGAGAGAGACACATCGACTAGTTGCCTCCTGCACATGCCCCAACCAGGGGCAGGGTGCGAACCCTCAACCGAGGTATGTGCCCTTGACCAGGAATCAGACCCCAGACCCTTCAGTCCTCGGGCTGATGCTCTAACCGCTGGCCAGGGCAACATAGAATGTCTTGCATTTGAATTATTTGCTGAGGGACTGGGGATACGTTAATGAAATAGTTGTGCGGTTCCAGTTCCCTTGTCTATGAACTGGAGGTAATCATTGCAAGCTTATAAGGGTTAAATGAAGCAATATTTATAAATTGCTTGGGACAGTTCTTGGCCATAGTAGTCATCCAGCAGTAGCTTGACTAAATGAGAAAATGCAGGAAAACATGACCAAGCCGCTGGAGTACCAGGGGTCCTCCATAGATAAGATCTGGTTCGTGTGTGTGCGCACGCTTACACATATATGTCGTGTGCATCACCAGTCTACCCAGCAAAACTTAGAAAAGACACACGTGAAGACCTTCCACAGATAGACCCTCTGGGAATCCAGGCCAAGACGGGAATGATACCGAGGCTCCTTTAAAGCCAACCTTGACAAATCCTGCTCGCTGTGCGGGGCTCTCCTCTAGCTTTCTCCTCCTCCAGCAGTTCCAGGCAGGCTCAGTCATGGACTCAAACCACCTCTGATTGGCAGGAACTTCTCACACTTCAAGTTTCTCTTCCCCAACCTTTTTTTTATTCCACCTGGTGAATGATCTTAAATGCTGTGCCTTTAAGGAGCCTGCTGCTTGCAGGCACCTCGGGAGGAACCCGGGGTTTGCACATTTGCATATTAGGCCAAGGTTCTGCGTGTATGTGGGAAGTCAGCAGCTCCAGATAATACCACCGGCAGCCTCTTGGCCCTGGTAGATGTTAGCCTGCTACACACCCATCTCTTCCATAGAGCATCTTGCTTGCCTAACTGCTCAGGTCAATGTCAAGATCAGCTAATTAATACCGGTGTTTGCTAACCCCCATAAACACACACAGAACCTGAGAGGAACACTTTAAAGTAGGACGGATTTTAAATTCCGTTACGAAACACCGAGGCGTTTTTCCTAGAATGCTAACAAGCAGTATTGTTAAGCAATTAAAAAGCAGGACAGCAAACTCACTTAAAATAGCCGTAACCTCATGGGCTCAAAATTATGCCTGTTGCCCTGGGAACATAAAGTCATGAGAACGAAGGCAAAGACACTGTTGAGCTAGAGGATGTGGAATAGACGAGAGAACTACAGAAGCGGTGCGAGCCTCACTTCCGCACTCCTTGTGTGTCCTCCCCAGCCCCCCTCCCCCCACTGCATCCTCTGCATCTGTCATCGAGCACGGAAGGAAGTCCACTGTGACACACCTTGCCGGGTCTCAGGCAATCCCCGGCCCCTCTGTGGCCCTCGGCTCTGTTGGCTTTTCATTCCCTCACTGCGCGTCAGGGCGGCAGCAGGTTATGGTTGACTTAACCTGAGGCATTCCAAGCCCCAAAGAATTGTGTTCTCAGAGAGGCGGGGGTAGGGGCCTGGATTAGAACTCGGGACCCTTGCGGCTTCCGTCTATTGCTCTCGCGTTCCGTGACAAATCTTCTCTCCTGCGACGCTGGCTTGACTTTTACAGGATCTTGATTTCCATTTTAATAATCCCAAGCCTTCCCTCGACACTGCAACAGAATTACATTTAAATACACAGCTCACATTTTCTCTTGACATTTTCTTTAGAAGGCAGGAAAGAGGGGAAGGAGAAAGGGGGTCGGTGTTCATTCTTCCCATCACAGAGCAAAATTCTTCTCTTTTATCAGAACTCTTTGTTCAGAGCCTCCAGGGAGAAGGGGAAGCCAAGGGCTGCTCCTCAGGCCTCCAGGCTCTCCAGTTACCCCTGGAGACACCAGGCAAACTCCGCATCCAGAGTTCCAGGCTCTGGGGGGAGCACACCAGTGTCAGCATTAAGCGATGGGGCTCAGAGATAGTCTTGTCAGTCTAATTGATCTTGAGTCGTTGCCTCTGCTGTCAGAGCTGTCTATCTCCTTACCCATAATCCTCATCACTTTGATAGCCCGTCAGGAATATGGGACTTGGCCCAGCCTTGCCTTCATCCAATAACATTATGAAATTGATACTGACACTTCCATTGGCACTAATTTCTCTTAGAGATTGGAGCCAGAGGACAAGTGGTTTAGCTTCATGGCAGTTAAGCCTTCCAAGTAGATGGGGATGGCCTGAGATTGATTGACCTGGACCCCGAGGAAGGGGGAGGGAGAAGGGATGAGCAATCAATGGTTCCGTCATCATCAAGTGATATCTATCGACTGCCCAAGGACATGTCCTCTCTGGACATTCTGAAGGTTACACCACGCCCTTTCCAAGACTGCTTCGGAGGGCGTTGGGAAAATGAGGAGAGAGCCATGTTGGCTAGAGTGGTTCACCTCCTCATCTGTGATAATGCCCCCTAGTGTCTGGAGTCCGAAACAGCAACCGGTTATACCCAGGACTGTCTTTCCCAGATCCCCCCAGCACTCCCACAAAGAAGGCCAGAGCTACCTTCCCCTAGGGCGACTGTCCTTCACCATCCGAACCAAAGGATGCGCTATGAGTAATTATGCTGGGTAACAGGTACAGGCAAAGGCTGCGTGGCCACCCTCCTCTCAATGCGGAACCAAATATACCTGAACCGAGCGAGGAGACACTCTCTCTTTGGCAGGTTTTAATTCATGACCCAGACCTCCTTCAGGTTAATGGATGCATGCGGAAACAGGCTTTTGATGACGGGGTCAAAACCTCTTACTTTGGAAAGTGAGAGGGATTTTTTTTTTTAATGAATTGATAGGTTTAATAATACGGCCGGATCTGAAGGTCAGTCTAAGAATAACACCTTAGAAGTGATTGCAGGAAGATTGTGTGTTTTCAGATTGGATGATTAGATCTTTGGGATTTTTTTTCTTTGTACCAGTTTGGCCCCGTGCCTATCTTTAGAAAAGCAAAGGGCTGACTCACTCGTGCTGGAATTTCCCCAGCCCACATCCACCTCACCACACTTTTTTGGGGTATTTGGTCTGAGTGTTCAATATCCTTCATACATTACACTTAAGTCTATTCTATAGGTAACCTATGGACATAGGTTGTCTGGTGAGGAAGGAGAAGGGGTGAAATTATAAGCAACACAGACCAGTAAGTCTCCTTCAGTCTGTTTAATGAGCAGTTATTAACTGGTTCTACTTTATGTGTGAGTTTGTATCCATTCTGCCCTAGGAGCACATCTGTGTGAGCACACATGGGATCTGGGCACATTTTTGAGGGTCTGGTGGGAGGTACGCACACCACCTCACTGCTTTGCTCTGTGTGCTAACGAGAGCATGGCACCCCCAGTGCTGGCCTGGCCAGCGGAGCCCCTACCCGGGGCTGGAGCGGGTGAGCATACAGGAGCAGGAGCCGTGCAAGGGAGGGAGCGCCAAGCGGATCCGGTGTTACTCCGATTGATTTGCTGTTGTATTTATGCCTCGCTCCCTGCAAGTCATTCGACCTCTGCCCCCTGCACAGATCCTGCCGCAGCACTGTTCCAATGAAACGCGTCCATCACTTTTACGGCCTGTCTGTGGACGGGACGAGCGCGCCCAGAGAGTAATAGGCGCTGTCCAACAGCCGCCCACCTGCCTGCGTGGGGAGGAGAGGCAGCAGCCAGAGTTCAAGGTGTCCCGGAGGGAGGCGGAAGCCACCAGGGAAGCAGAGAGGATCTTTGGGGCAAGAGGGAAGGCGAGCCCTGGGGGATGGAGCAAGGCCAGTTTGCAGAGATGCAGGGTGAGGGGCTAAAGGCGTTCGCCAGGCTGGGGGTCCCTCTCTGGGCTGCGTTCCTCTCCTGCCCTGGCTCAGGGGCTCCCGCGTGCCTCTCTGCTGCCCTGGGCACCCCAGGACGTGGTCCTCATCACGTGTGGCACCTCTATAGGTTTGCCGTGTCCCTGCTGTAGACCTGGGGGCCTCTGCATGGCCCATGTGTTTTTCCTTCCCCTTCTTCCCTGGGGCCTGGCATACAAGGCAGTGTTTGGAGAACACGTGGGTGGGTGGGAGCGGCCGCTGTGGGAGGAGTGGCATGAAGAGGGAACTGAAATGTTAGGTCCTGGGATGGGCTTAGTGCTACAGTCCCTGGGAACCCCAAACTCGTGACATCTCCCAGCAGCTGCCATGAAGGTCCACTTGGTGGGGAGTCCTTCCAGCGCCCAGAGACGCCTCGTTGCGTCTTCCTCCCAGATGCAGACTTGAGATTCATGGCCACCACGTTTCTAGAGGACGTGCATTTGGTGTGAGCTGAGTTCAAGTCACAGCTGCCCCTGACTGTGCGAGAGTCACTTTCACAACTCGGAGCCTCAGTTTCCTCACCTGTGAAATGGGAAGTGTAGGCCCTACCCTGAGTGTCTTAGTGGGTTGCTATGGTGATTGAGTTGCTGGATGGGAAAGCGCCTTGTGAGCCATGAAGTGCCATACAGACCTGAGGAGTCTCCTTTGCTGGCGTTGTGGGTTTCAGTGCATCCGGTCATGAGATTCCTTCATTCTAAAGGCTCCGTGGTCTGTACCTCTCACCGCCCTCCCTCCTCAAGGCTCCCAGGAGGCCTCCTACCTTCACAGGGAGCATCTAATAAAGGAAGAGTTATCTTTTGTGTGTGATGTAAGGTGACGGTATCTCTGTCAAACCCAGGGTGAGCTGGGTGGGACCCCCTCAGGCTCTAGGGTGTGGGAGCGAGGTAACCCTCTCTGATGAACTGGAAGAAGCCGCTGGTTGTCAGGCTTTCTCGCCAGCGGGACAGTCAGGCATTGGAAGGCAGTCACCCGCTGCTGGTTATGCCTGGGATGCTCCATACTGTCCGTGAAAAGCGTCTCTGGGAAAACCTGGTGACGTTTGCCTTCCCTCAGGCTGCATGTTTCTGCCTTCCCCGGCCCTGCTGCCTGACGTCTTCCGGCCTCTGCACTCCTTCAGAGGAGCTGCCCTTCCAGCTACAGCCTGGTGTGAGGCCGGTTCCCTCACACGGGTCCCGGGCAGGACAGATGGCAGCGGGGGGACCATGGCTGTCTGATATCAGCAAAGCAGCGCTGGAGGGCCAGGCAGTGTGTGCCGGGTAATGAGCCCAGACTCCCAGGCCAGACAGATGTGGGCCTGCCTGCGTTTATTAGCTGTGACCTTGGGCAGACGGGAGAACCTGCGGCTTCCATTTCCTCAGCTGCATTCCTGGAATAACAGGGTGTCCCCCCGGGTTGTCGCCATGATGAACTGAGATCAGGGAAGCCTGTGTTCTGAGCGCCCATCCTGCCTCCTCCTTCCTTAAATGTGCTCTCGGGCCGGTCGATCAGCAGCACGATTTTCAATCACCAGGCGATACCTCGGAGCGATGAACGCTACGAGGCATGAGCAATGCCTTCGGTTCCTGTAAGAGGCTGGGAGGGAATTGGAGCCAGAGAATAAAGCTCCTCTTTTGGGAAATGATTCAGGGAGAGAAGCAGAGAAGTGAGGAGGGCATGCCTTGCTGGGCAGCCCGTAGGACCCGGCGCGCCCTGGCCATCAGAGTGGCGACGTCTGGCTGGGAGCCAGAGCGGGCAGAGAGGGGAGGGCCCAGGCGCGGGGGGCTGGTGCCTGGTCCCCAGGTGTGCGCTTGGGCACAGCCCATGCTCCCTTGGCCCCTGTCCCACGTGTGCCAATAAAAATTAAGAAATTAATTTTCTTCCGTTTGCTGGTGAGGACTCGGCTCCTTGTATGAGACGGTGAGCGGGATCCCTCTCTGAGCACGGCTGGGTTTTAATTGTGTGTGTGTGTTGTGCTTTGCTCTCACTCGTTTCTGGTTTATGAGTTCCTGCTCCCAGTCTGTTGATGCCACGCTCTCGCCCACCAGGGACACGCCAGTATTTGACTTTTTCAGTAGGAAAAGCGTGAGGTTTAAAAAAAAATCATTTTCTAAATTCGAAGGTTGGCTTGTTTGTTTCATTCTGACACATTACAAAGCCTCATTCTGGGTTGTTTTTCTTCACTTCCTAAGTCAGATGCGGGGGGTGGAGGGGGTTCTTTTTCAGCAGCAGAGGCTCCGTGTGGAACTAGATTCGATCAGAGCTCAACTTTGGGACAGAGAGTTGGGAAGGAGGCATTTTCAGATGAATCACATCCTTGAGGATGATGAGCCCTCGTATCCTGTGCATAAGGCACTAAGGCAGAGATTTGTTGGAGGTGCTGTGGAACATGCATACCGCCTGAAGGAAAGGATTACAGTACCAGTGTCACGTGTGAGATGGCCACATTCCTGTGTTAGTCAGCATGAGCTAGGATATGCTGTGGTAACAAACAGTGCCCCTGCCAATCTCAGTGACTTCAAACAACGGAGCTTACCTGTGCCACATGTGCACCAGGTGTTGGCTGGAGACCTCGGCTCTATCACCCTCACTTGGGGACTGAGGTGAACTGGGGGCTGCCTCATGCTTCCTCAATTGCCAAGGCAGGAAAATGAGAATACGGCAGATCACACACTAGATTTAAAAAAAAAAATGATATGTAATTGACATATACTAGTTTCAGGTGTGTAACATAATGACTCGATGTTTGTATATATTACAAAATGATCACCACAATAAGTCTAGTTAACGTTTATCACATCACATGGTTACAGATTTTATTTTTTGGATGAGAACTTCTGAGATTTATTCTCTTAGCAACTTTCAGATATGCAATACAGTGTTAACGACAGTCACCATGCTGTACATTACATCCCCAGGACTTGCTTATTTTGTAACTGGAAGCTGGTACCTTTCGACCCCATTCACCCATTTTGCCCCTCCCCCACCCCTGGCAACCAACATTCTGTTGTCTGTATCTATGAGCTTGTTTTTCCTCTTCTTTTTCTTTCTTAAGATTCCACATGTAAGTGGGATCATCCAGTATTTGTCTTTTCTCTGTCGGACTTCTTTCATTTAGCACAGTGTCCTCAGGGTCCACCCACGCTTTCCCAAATGGCAGGATTCCTCCTTCTTGTGGCCGAATAATATCCCATGTGTCTGCGCTCACGAATGATCACAACTTCTCTACTCTCCTGTCAGTGGACACGGGCTGCTTCCTTGTCTTGGGCATTGTAACCAGCGGTGCTATGGACCATAGGAGTTCGTAGGGGCACAGCTGTCTCTTTGACATAGTGTTGTTTCCTTCAGACATATTCTCAGAAGTGGGATCGATGGGTCACATGATAGCTGCATTTTTTATTGTTTGAGGAACCTCCTGAAAACCAAAAGGAAGACACTGGGGAAATGATTGCAGGGAGGCTCTCCCCTGGTCTGAAAGGGGCCTGCGTGTCCCTGTGCTCAGCATCCCCAGGAGGCCACTGCTTTTCCCGCCTTCATTGTGTGCGGGGCGCCCCTTCCCTCCTCGTCTTTTGCAGGGACCCTGAGTCAGCAGAGGCTTCTGCCGGGGTCCCTACAGCCCCCATAGCAGCGTGCAGCCCCCCAGCTCCTCTGCGGGGGGCTGCGGGGGGCGTGGGGGTCTGCCCGCTATTGCAGTGCAGTTCCATCTAGTGTTCTCACCAGAGACCTTTGCTTTCTGGGGAAACTGAGTCCCACTTAGGAAAGTCTGAGCCATTCCCGGCTCTGCTCCCTTATATTTCCCCCTAGAAGGAGCAGGGAGGGAAAGAAAGACGCTGAAAATTCAGCTTGGACCATCCTGCCAGACAAGACACCTGTTGGGGGCCATCAAGGTTCCTCTAGCCCGGCCGGTGTGGCTCAGTGTTTGAGTGTTCGATTCCCGGGCAGGGCACAGGCCCAGGTTGCGGGCTCGATCCCCAGGAGGGGGTGTGCAGGAGGCAGCTGATCCATGATTCTCTCTCATCATGGATGTTTCTCTCTCTCCCTCTCCCTGCCTCTCTGAAGTCAATTAAAAAAATATATATATATAAATTCCTCTAATTAGCCAGTGGTTTTATTGTGGTCTGGTTGGAAGAACTAGACCAGCGGTCTGAGAGAGGCAGAAAGGCACCAGTGTGGGAAGAGAGTCATGTGATGTGTCCGAGCGAGCGGCCCTGTCTTCCCTCAGGGGTCTCTCACAGAAGCTTGACGCCACCAGGAGGGCTGTAGCCTGTTTCTCTTTCTTTCTGTTCCTTAGTGCTGCCTAACAAAGTAAGTGTGTGATTGGTGACGGGTAGTGACCGCGGAGAGGCCCATCACAGCCCTAGACAGCCTGTGTGCCCAGCGCTCAGCGCACAGCGAGCCTGACTCCTCCTGCGCCGCCCCAGCCCCCGCGGCATCAGGAAAGTAGAAGAACTCCCCTGGGGGCTCTCCCTTTATTACTGTCCCTTCTTCATACCTTAGCACGTTCTTCTCTGCGCTTATTAAAGTGAGAGGAGACTTGCTTCCTCTCCCCGAGGAGCTGCCGGTCTCTGGGTTTTCTTTCCCCGGAGGCAGCTGACCTGACCTGGCCAGAGGGGAAAGGGGACTTGGTCCCAGGGTGGACGCTGGAGCCGCCCCATGGCTCTCCACCTGGGCAGCTCTGTCACCTCAAGGGCATTTGGAAATGTGTTGTCTGGTAGGTGGGGATGCTGCCTTTATACCCCGTAAATTTCTTATAGGTTTTGCTTTTTAGAGCAGTTTTAGGGTCCCGGCAATATTGAGTGGGAGGTACAGAGAGCTCCCATATATGCCCTGTCCCCACATATAAACAGCCTCCCCCATTACCAACACCCCTCCCCCCGATGGTACATTTATTACAATTGATGGGCCTGAGAGGGGATGTCAATGCTGGTGTCCAGGGTGTTCAGTGCCCTGCTGGGCCCAGCACAGCCCTGGTGGGGGCTCTGCCACAGGCAGGTGGAGCCGGCTGCAGGGTCTCCTGGCCCATCCTTTGAGGGGATTGGGGCTGGGTATGCTTTGTTGACCTTTATATTAAAGCCTGTGGTTATGGAAGAGCAGAGGTGAGGGTAGGGGCCTGGGCATGAGGGCGGGCTGATGGGCAGTGGTTTAGTGACGTGTGTTTAGTTGAATCGAGCAGAACGGTCAGCAGCCTGGTAGGAGGAAACGCTGAATCATCTGTCATCCATCCGGTGAGTCTAATGAGGTGACTCACACACTCCTCTCCCCATTTTCAAATTTTTAATGACTTTTTTCTCCTTTTCCTCTTTTCTCTGTCTCCTTCTCTCTCTCTTTCAATCAGATGTCGGATCTCTGAATAGAGACTTCAATTTTCTTATCTTTTCTTTCCTATTTACCATCTCTTTCCTTTTTGTTTGGCTTTTCGGAACATTTCCTAGACTTTATCTCCTACTCTTCTTTGACTTTCAAAGTTTGATGACCATACATTCCAAGGACTCTTTCTTTCTTTTTAAAAAAAATTTTCTTTATTGATTTCAGAGAGGAAGGGAAAAGGAGATAGAAACATCAATGATGAGAGAGAGTCATAGATTGGCTGCCTCCTGCATGACCTTACTGGGGATCAAGCCCACAACCCGGGCATGTGCCCTGCCTGACCAGGAATCAAACCGTGACCTCCTGGCTCATAGGTCGATGCTCAGCCACTGAGCCACACCGGCCGGGCCCAAAGACTCTTTCTTACACTCTAATTGTTCACGTTTTCAGTGTCATCTTGTCTTCTGGGGCAGTGCCTTTATTTACCTCCCTGAGGATGTTAGTGATGTTGTGGAAAGCCTTCTGCTGCCTGCACTGCCTGTTCCCTCCAGGGCCCCAGTTTCTGCCATGCCGACGCTCTGCTGCCGTGTCTGCTGGTCCTGAGCTGTTTATTCAGACTTAGGCATCGGGCACCAGAAAGTGAATGAGATCTTGGTTTGTGCGCACGGATGGGGCTTGTCAACTCTCCGGCTCCACTAAGGCCCAATGTGGCTCAGTGGTTGAGCATCGACCTATGAACCTGTTTGATTCCCAGTCCAGGCACATGCCTGGGTTGTGGGCTTGATCCCCAGTGGGAGACTTGCAGGAGGCAGCTGATCCATCATTCTCTCTAATCATTGATGTTTCTCTCTCTCCCTTTCCCATCCTCTCTGAAATCAATGAAAATATATTTTAAAAAATAAGCTTGATTTCATTGTGAGACCCCCTTAAATGTCGATAACTCGCTATCTTTTTTGAGGCATTGTTTCTCCAGACAGGGTTCTCTAACCTCCTGCCGGGGGCGGTGTGAGGCGAGATGGGCGTGGGTGGGTGGGTGGGCGGGCAGTGTTATTCCTGGTTTCTGTTGTTCCAGAAGCAAGAAGAAGGGGTGCAGCTTCATGCTGTACCCCACCCGTCCTCTGAACCGTTCAGGTTCAATTTCTGTGGGACTGAACTGCTGGCTCTGGTGGGATGGGACGAGGTGATGGCCTGGGAGACTTGTGGCAGCCTGAGCCTCGCCCCGGACTTCTGGGCACCCTATCCCTTCAGACACTGGGCTTCCACGGCAGGTCTGGCTTCCTGTATCCATTCCCCGGGCAGTCCCGCTGGCCCAGTCTTCAGCAGCTCCCTCCTCTCTGGCAAGCTTTCTCCTTCGATTTCTTATCTTCCAAAACGCCATTGAAGTATCTTATTTCCTCCTGTCTCTCCTCTTCCTTCTGTTTGTGCACAAATATTTGCTTAATTTCTTCAGATTGAAGAGGGAAGGTAAAGACGGGTGCTCAGCTGTCTGTGTTCAACTGGAAGTCACTGTGACGTTTTCCAGAAAGTTTACAAGGTGTTTGCAGGAACGGGCCTCTCTGTGCAAGGAGAGCGATTACCACGACTGTGTGGGCCACTGCTTAGGGCAGGGGTGGGCAAACTTTTTGACTCGAGGGCCACAATGGGTTCATAACTGGACCCGAGGGCCGGAACAAAAGCATGGATGGAGTGTTTGTGTGAACCAATATAAATTCAAAGTAAACATCATTACATAAAAGGGTACGGTCTTTTTTTTTTTTTTTTAGTTTTATTCATTTCAAACGGGCCGGGCCCGCGGGCCGTAGTTTGCCCACGGCTGGCTTAGGGCCACCTTCCCGGTCAGGCGTTTGTCAGGGCTTGGAATCAGCCTGCCTGTGCCGGGAGGGGGGCGGTGGTGGTGGATTCTGGGTCCCCGTGTGCATGTCGCGGTCTCCCATTTAGTTCTGCCTCATTGGCGCCTCACCTCGCGCTTGATGCGGAGTCTTCCCTCATCACCTTGAGGGCGATGTAATGGGCTCTGCAGCGGAAATACTGTTCGAGCCGCCAAACCGCATCCCAGCAGGCGCTTTGTCTTGGGACCATGTGTCTTGCAAAGCAGCCATTGAACACGCCGGTGGCACGAAGCCGCAGAGTCGCGGCTAATTCACTTTACGGGGCTTTTATTTGTATGAATGGGACAGTCGCACCAGCAGACAGAATCGTGGCTCCACCCCGCCATGACTGAGCCCCGCATTCCATGTCTTTGTCAACCCGTGTTTGTAAACAGCCTTACCTCCTGGGAGTCTCCTGGGGTCAGAAAACGGCGGCGTGGGGTGATGGAGCCGCACGCGGTGTTCTCTGAAGCCATCAGGGAGTGTGCATCCTGCGAGAGCGGGACAGGCGCCCAGGGGCCTGTGGGTAATGGTGATGGAGCCTAATTACTGTCACCCGTGCAGGCTGGTTCCGACTAGACCCAGGCTCACACCGGGCCTGTCTCCCCACGGGCTGGGCACCGTGGGTGGCAGGGCCCAATGCAAGTTGTCCTCCTCCTTAGGCACCGGGGGGGCCACACGGCAGGGGCGGTCAGCCCCCAAGGCCCTCACCGAGGTCCTAGATCTCAGGTGTGCAGGGCACTCGCAGGAGAGCCTTTAATCCGGACACCTGGCTACAGCCCAGACCCCTGGACTCAGACCCTTTGGGGTGGGACCCGGCCAGGCAGTTCTTCAAGTTCCTAAACGGAGAAGGGGCAGCGTGCAAACTGCTGCTAGGTCTTTTTTTTTTTTTAATCCTACTGTTGCTACATAAGCAGAGAAACGTATTATTTCAAACTAATTTGGGTTTGGGGGAAGTGAACATAATTTACGTTGTAGTCGTTTCGGGTCACTCGTTTATTTCTCTGGTGCGATGTGGCGGATGTTTCTCTCATGAAGGAGAAGTAGAGTTTGGTCCTCTGACTGCAGAGTCCAGGCATCTGGGGATGTCCTTCCCGTGGGTTTTGCGCCTTTGGCAAACATGGGAGCAAAAATAGTGAGAGGGCGTGTGGGCAAGGCCGGGCCCTGGCCGCTGGCGTCACCAGCCCTGGTCTCTCCGCCTGCAGGTCCCGTGGCTGTCATCAGCGGGGAGGAGGACTCGGCCAGCCCGCTGCACCACATCAACCACGGCATCACCACGCCCTCGTCGCTGGACGCCGGGCCCGACACGGTGGTCATCGGCATGACCCGCATCCCGGTCATCGAGAACCCCCAGTACTTCCGTCAGGGGCACAACTGCCACAACCCCGACACATGTGAGTACTGGGGTACAGTGCTGTCCCTTCTGGGGAGGGGGGGTGTGGCGATAGGCCATGAGGCAGGAGTTCTGGAACCTTCTGGGGTGACCTGCTACCTCCTCACCTCCCCCTCTCTAAGAGACCCTCCCTGTTTGTCTCAAAACCTGAAGAGTAGCCTGGGCTGGAGGACGCCAGGGGCAGAGTCCCGGGAGCAGCCGGAGGCAGGACCCAGCCCCACAGGAAAGTGCTCCCAGTGAGGCAGCGGGTGCAGATGGGCCGGGCTTCTCCGTAGACCTGTCCTGTGCCCCGACTCTGCCCTGCCTTCAGCCCCTGAGGTGGGCAGACCTGCCACCCCAGCCTCCATGGGAAGGAGTGAAGGGCGCCGAGCACCATTTGAATGGGGACATCTTGGCAGCTGCCCCTCCAGTGCCCTCAGTGCGCACTCCCTGAGGGTCCCATGGCCACGGCGCTAGGACCCCCATGTCCCTACGCCCCTGCAGGGTCTCACTCAGGTCAGGGCTCAGACCCCTGCTCCATCCTGGCCTCTCCCCTCTGTTGGTCCCAGCTCCTTACTCTGTATTTCTGCTGGAGCCTCTCCCACTCTCGGGGCCTCTGGCTTGGCCGTTCAGCCAGCAGCCGTTCCCCTGGCCGGGTCCCCCGGTTCCGTCCACCCAGCCACTGCAGTGCACCCCCCCCTCCCGCGCTCCTGCCCCCCAATGTCAGCCACTTCCCAAGGGAGCACAGAGGCCCTGGAGGCTGCCTCAGAGCCGGAAGGGACAGAGATGGGCTAGGGGAAGGCCTCCTGGTAGGACAGGAAGACCGAGGTTCTGCCGGGCTGTGGGCTCCCCTGCTCTGCCCCCAAGCTTCTGCCGTTGGCTGTCAATCTCACCTGGTGCTAGGCCCGGCCTGGGAGGGGCTGCCTGGTCTCGCTCCTCCAGCCAAGCTGTCTGCATTGGGCCCCATTCTTCGTAGCTCCCAGAGCTGTCGCTGCTCCCCGTCCATCTTACAGCAGCGGGCACTTGGCTTCCCCGTCGGGCTCTGCTTCTGCTCTTCTGACTTCAGTGCTAGCATCACCGGTGGGAGGACTGGGCTTGAGTCAGGACGGGCTATCATTTTCCCCCCGCCCCCCGCCCCCCGCAGCATCGGGGTTTGTCGGAGCCCCTGTCAGCGTGGTTAGAGGAAGGACCTGGGTTCCGGGCAGGGGAAGGACCCGTGATCCAGATGCAGAGTGGGGTGCTCAGTGCACAGGGCACTGCTGCTCTCTTGCCTCAGATCAGGTTCGCCCTGGCCGGCCCCGGGTCTCGTTGACGTCGGTGCGTTTTCTAGAATGGCATTGCAGGCGTTGCTGTGTTGAGGCTGTACTTGATTCTAATTATTCGCAGTAGTTATGTTCTATAAAGTCCCCGTGAACACTGCATTAGGCCCGCGGAGCCATTGCTCCTCGAGGAAATGCGGGGTCAGGTTCCTGCCAGCCCCTGGCCACAGCCGAGTCCTCGGCTGGTCAGGACCCAGCCTGCTTCGTGCATGCTTCCGCTCGAAGACTTCTTATTTAACAGGTACTGTTGCGTCACTAACATTGCCCTCAGGGTCAACAGCGCTGACGCACGCCTGAACGAAGCTTTCCTAACGCAGGAGTCTTACCTACCACCCCTATTCGCTCCGTGAGGCACCCCGGCTTCTTGCTCTTAGGAACATAGCCAGCACTTAGACTCTGCGTGTGGGACACACAAGAAGGTTTATTTGGTCTCAGCTGGGTTTGTGTGGCGGGGGGGAGGGGGGAATGAGTCAAACATTTACCCCCCTCCCCCTTGCATGTTTGTGAATGACCATGACAGTGCTGCCAATGTTGGCTTGGGGTTACACATGCATTTTAGGGAGCATGAGGCAGACCCAGGGATGCTGAGGATGGGCTGTGTCCTTCTGTGGACGCTCTGGTCTCTCCTCTGGGTCGAGTCTGTGCTCGTGTGAGCGCCCGATACCCGGCTGTCGGCACAGTGGCCCAACGGGGTGCATCTGGCTCGTGGGAGAGAAGTCTCAGTGACAGTGGAGACCCCGGGGGGAGCGTGGCATCTGCGTGTCCTGTGATGTCAGGCCCCTGCACCCAGGCAAGGGTTTTCACCGAGGCAGCCGTGGGAGGAACGCCTTCGGGTGTGGGAAGCCAGTGGCCCTCCAGGATCCGACAGGTCTTGTGTGAAGGACGGGCCGTGGCAACCGGGGCAGCAGGTGCTGGCAGACCTGAGGGACAGGGAACAAGCGATACCTCCTGGAAACATGGGAGGCGGCTCCCGGTTGTCAGACCCCGGCCGTCAGGGAAAGGGCTCTTTCTGGGGAGGCTGCGAGTTTGTTCTGTCAGCAGACAGCGGACGGCCCTTACTGGTTTTCAGAAAATGTGCGGCAAGGACAGACCCTGCGCGACGCCATGCCAGCGGTGTGGCTGCTCCTCCCTCCACGTGGCCAGGGCTGCCTCGGGTGGGCTGGGGGGCACTGCCTTCTCTCCCCGAGATGCACAGGCCTCCGATGACAGAGGCTCCATCCGTCTAGGGAAGTGACTGCAAGACACCTCGCCGTCTGCGATGAGACGCTGTCATAAATAACGAAGGCCGCACGCGCCTTGGCGATGAGTCCGCAGAGGGCATCTCCGACGCGCAGTTAGGCCAGGGCCACGCGTCCTGGGGACACAGGAAACGGGACTGAGGGTGGGGAGGTGCCTGTATTGCGGGCCCCTCCGGGGTCCCTGGGCTCTCTTGTCGGATCCCTTCCTCATCTCTATGATTGGTGTTTACAGGGGGCGGATTGGGGTTTGGCTGACATGGGTAAAGGGGGACAGTTGGTAACTGAGCTTACTGTGGTGGCCCCTTTGTAGGGTAAACAAATACCGAATTGTTACATGTATACCTGATACTAATATAATGCCACAATATCAATTTTATCTCACTAAAAAACAACAAAAAACAAACAGTGTAATGTGGGAAGAAATCGCAAGGACATAGAGCTGCCTGACTTGAGGCCTCACTTCCTCACGCCCCGGGGATGGATTTAGCACCAGAGCGCTTTCCATTCCCTGCACGTGTGTGTATCACGGTGGTGGGGCCTCCCTGGTTGGGATGCTGCACCTCTGCTGGCGCCTCACTGCCTATCTGTCTTCAGTCGGGGCCGCAGCATTTTTCATAGCATGTCCGGGCTGCCAGGGTATTGAGAGATCGCCTCGTACACTCCCTTATCAGATGCCTGGTCCCCTCGCCCACGTCCCAGCAAGGGCTCTGCGTTCGACACTGTCTCTTCTCCGTGTATCCAGCCTTCCCAGGGGCTCTGAGAGCAAGCGAAGGTGCTCCTATCGGGGCACGTACCCCGAATCCAAGGCCAGCGAGCCCCCTCACTGTTTAGTTAAAGCCCCTGGTTCTCAGAAGCATCTGGAAATGGATCCATCTCTCCTTGTCACACAGCCAGTTTGGGGACAGATCCTACGGAATGAGACACCCAGGGCGGTCTAGATGGGTCACTGGGGAGAATTCCGAGGTGTGTGTTGGGCCCGTGGCTACCTTTGTCCGCCTTGTGGCCGCCCTGGGGCTGCCATAGCTGTGTGGTGCGGGGCTGGAACGGAGACTGCTGTCAGCGGGCATGCTGCAGCCCTTCCCCAGGCCCCTGGGAAGGCCCCTTGGTCTTGAGGTTCTCTGTTCATCTCCTTTTCCAAAATCCCCGATCTCAGAAGACAACTTTGCCTCTCCAGGAGAGAGCAGAGGCCCTCTGAGAGCTAACCCGTCTTCTCCTTCTCTCCCTCCCTGTCCCCAAGTCAGGACTCCGGCCTGCACTCACAGGTTGTCTGCCTCCGCCTTCCCAGGCTCAGCCATCTCAGCCTCTGCCCCCCTCTGATCCCTCCCCTTCCTGAAGTGCCTGCCCACAGGGACCTCTCCAGGTCCTGCCCAGCCCTCCCTCCCCTCCCCCTCCAGGTACCCTCTGCCTCCTGCTCACCACTAACCTCTCCAGGTTCCCCGCCCTGCAGCCCCTTTGTCGTTCCATCCCCCCAGGAACCCACATGAGCTCCATCCTTGATCTCTTTGTGAAACGTGACCACATCCCTTTGAGTCTTCTCTCTGAGTCACCCCAACTGTGCTGGTCTCTCTCCCTTTCATCTCGTCAATAAATACCAAGGGCTTGTGTCCGGCCGGCCTTCTTTAGGCTCCGAGAACAATAGGTGACAGGAAACGCGTGGTCCCTGCCATGAGGGGCTCACTGCCCACCGCAGCTGATGTCCGAGATACAAGGGGAGACCCTCTGCTCCCCGGCGTGCTCAGGGAGTTGGACGTCTGCTGATGAGTCACCGTTGCTTCTTTCCAGATCTCCAAGCCCCCCTCCAGCCCCTCTCCCGCCCTGCAGCGCCCACACCCTTTCCTTCCTCTCTACGCCCTCTGCTCCATCCCACACCTGGCTCACAGCCAGCCTCTTCCTGGGCCCATGCCCAGGCGCCGACGACGACTCCCTCCCGGGAACCCGCGCCACAGGGTAAATGCACGCTCTCCTCTTGAATGACTTTGAGTCACATCTCAGATGTGTGTGTGTCTTGTCTCCCAAACCTGACTTTACGCTCATTCCAACGAGTGAGTGGCTCTTGGGTGCCCCTTACCCCTCTGGCTCTATTGCAGCTGCTTGAGGGCCTGGCTTCACGCTCTCTCCCCAGGGCAGGTGCGTGATGCGGCCCCTGACACACCCGCCTGCAAGGCCAGGACTCGCGCAGAGATCCCCAGCAGAACTGCTCGGTCCCTGGGCCGTGTCCCTTCCTGAAGGGAGCGAGTGGCTGTCCCCTCCTCCCTGGCCTGGTTGGCCACGGAGCTGCCTTTTCTGGAAGAGCTGCTGCCACAGGCCAGTCCCCAGCTGTGGTGGGAACGCAGCCTTTTGTGCATAATGCAGCATTAATAGCGCATCGGCATGATATAGATTTCTGTCATCTTCTCTGCTAACAAATATCGCTGACTGCGGGGTAATGATGGGTGTTTATTCCCAGCCACTTAGGTTAGCATAATGGACTTGCAGATGAAATATAGAAAATGGGCTCCTTCGTCTGGGCGGCTGGGCCCTGCTGCCGCTGCTACAGGGTGAACCTTTCTAGGTGTTTCTCCGCAGGAGTCCTGGGGGCCCTGCCTGGCGGAAGGAAGGGATCTGGGGCCAGGCCGGGCTGGGAGCTCCCCCTCTGAGGGTGTAGCTGCAAAGAGGGGGCTGGCCTCACGGGGCGACTGTTTGCTTTGTCAGTGGAGTTAGGACAGGCTTGGCTCCGTGTGATTAGGAGAGCATAGGATCAAGGTGGGGGTGGGCGGGTCTAATGCACCCCGTCCTTCATCCTGCTGCTTGGATCTTGCCGTCCCCATCAGGGGGCCTGTAGCTCGAATCCTGGTGAAGGTAACGGTGATGGTTTGCCTTAGCCTTCTTCACCGGGCGGGTATCTCCAGGCCTTGCTTACTAGGCAGTCTCTCGTGCAACATTCCCATGAACATAAACTCGGCTGGCTCCCTGGGGTGTTTCTTCAGTGCTGTTTTTAGATCCAGTTAGAAGAGTAGCAGACCCCTGAGCACCCCATGATGCTAGACTGGGTGAGCCAAGGAGGGAAGGATGACATAGACACATCCCCAGTTTCCTTTTGTCTAGAAAGAGCTGACGGTGCCAGGATGGGATGTCTTAGAACCCGGGCAGTGAGTCCTGGGCCCGTGTCCTTGAGCTCGTCCTGAGGGTTGCAGCTCCTAGAGATGACCTTCTACGCTGAATTCCCAGCCCCCGATCGAGGCATCATCCAAGCATGGCATTTTGTCACTGTTTTCCCTTTCCCAGGAAGAAAAAAAACAATCAAATGATGCCATTTCCCCCAAATTATCCGAAAACGCTATTCATCCTTGAGCATGCACTTTGGAGCTGTAACCAGCTAGTCCAAAGGGGGCTGACTCATGTCCGTCTTCCTGAGCCAAGCAGCCTGCCTTCCCATTGGACACCGTGACCTCACCTGCTCTGTGCTTCCTGCCATAGCCACAGAGTTCGCTGCGTGCAGTCATGCTAATTCAGTCATCAGGTATAATCACGCTCACTGTAGATTCACAGTGATTGGCTTAAAGACGTTCTTCAGGGATAAGTGTGTGCTTCTTGGTGGAGGAGGTGAAAAGTGATGGGGTCCCCACCCAGCCCGGAGTGATGTCATTTCCGGGTGGATCATGAGTCCAGGGGAGGTGGCACCCGATGGCAGAAAGGAAGTGTGGGAGGGTCCTGCGTGTCCTGCCCAGAGCCCTAGAAGCAGGACTGCTCCTCATCGCGGCACATTGGGCCTCCATCTTGTCTTCACGGAGTGGGAGCATTCGCTCCTCAAATCTGCTCAGCTCAAGGTTTCCCAGACATACCTCCACTCCTTTCTCCTTCAGCTGCACCCAGGCATCCAGTCTGTGTTTTAAGGGGGATCATTCTGAACCGGCCGAGAAATACACACAGGGGGCCGATGGGAATCACCAGGGGGGCTTTATTGCTAGACTCTAGTAAGTTTGCTTGGCCCAGCCAGCGTGGCTTAGTGGTTGAGCGTCAACCTAGGAACTGGGAGGTTGCAGTTCGATTCCCGGTCAGGGCACATGCACCGGTTGTGGGCTCCATCGCCAGTAGGGAGTGTGCAGGAGGCAGTCAATCAGTGATTCTCTCTCATCATTGATGTTTCTATCTCTCCCTTTCTCTTCTTCCCTGAAATCAGTATATATATATATATATATATATATATTTTTTTTTTAAAGAAGTTTGCTTGGACTTAAAGCCAAAATGGGCTCCTTGATGCCTCCCCCAGTCTTGAACTTGGTGAGCACAGACAGGAGTTGGGTCTGCAGAGCAGATGTTGTCTATCCAGTTGCAGGGAGGGAGGACCATGGTCTGCCTCAGCTTTTGCAAGTCAGGAAGCCCAGGGGCTCCCTGGAATATCACACATGTCAGGGGGGTTCCTCTTGTCGGCATTAGCCCTGCCCAGAAGAGAAATAGGATGGTAAGGTGACAGGCTTTGCCCGCCTCACCCATCAGAGAAACCACAAGGCTCTCACAGGGAGGAGCCTAGAACACAGGGTGAGGGAAGGGCTGGGAGCGCCCAGGTCTCCAAGGAGAGGGATTCCTATTTTATGGGCCGAGGCTACAAGGCAGGAACAAGGAAAAAAGACGCCCCCGTCCTTGGAGACGGCAGGGGGCTTTGTCAGTGTGGGTCCCTATTAGTATTCTCTTTGCAGAAGCCCTTTTCCAGGAGAAAACGGTCGTCACTTCCATTTCCTGTGGATAAGCACATGAGTCACACCCTGATGGGAGGTGCGCCCAGGAGGCTGGGAGGTTCTTGTTCGCAACGTGCTGTATTAATGGTCAACAGCGCTTGGACCCCAGCGCCACCCACCTCTTAGCCAAGAAGCCCAGCGTCCAGCTGTTCCCCAGGCTCCCCCAGCTGCTCTAGCACAAGATTCCTGCACTGTGCTCTGAGGGTGGTTCATAGGTGTTTCTCAAAAATAATGTTCCACAGCCAGATAAGTTTGGGGAAAGCTGGTTGAATAAGTCTTTTACTGTGGGATTCTGAGAGCCTCCCCTGGAAAAGGTTATTGAAATTTGCAAGAGGGGACTCGGGTCTGCAGCATATCCCCAATTTTTTGAGCCACTGTGCCTGGTATCAGAGGTGCCTCTGCAGCATCTCCGGACACCGCTGTTCAGGGGACCACATGCGGGCTATTCTAGGGTTGGGGGTTCTGGGTTTGTCTCCCCAGCAGACATTCCCACCCAACAGAGCCCACATGGCAGGTACACCTACTTGGCACCCGCACTGTCACATTTCTTCCCAAGCTCCTGGGAGTGGCTGTGTGCCATGGAAATGCCAAACGCAGGGCGGTGACAGGCTTCAGGCTTTCTGGGAGAGCGTGCGGTCCCTTCATGGGGATGGATCAGGGTCTGTCTGTTGTCTGCTGCCCAGAAGCACTTACAGGTGCCTCTCACACTTCCTGAACCCCAACCTGGAGATGCGGCTCACGGCCAGTCTCCCCTGCGTTCCTCGTCTCCGGGCAGATCTGCCGCTTAGGCTGGAACCTCAGGGAGCTGTTCCGAAGGAGAAATGCACCCTTCAGGATGCGAGATGCTGTCTCCAAACTGTTGTGTGGAGGGGCGACGCCCCCGTCTTTGGAGAAGGATGGAGTTGCAGGGTCTGGCTCCAGCTGAGGGGAGCTGGGACTTCTTAGGAAAGAAAGTGACATGGGTGCGGGTGGTCCCAGCCCTCCAGCTCAGCGGCTGCGTGGCTGTGGGCCAGACAGCCACCCTCGTTCAACTGGAGCTTAGGAAATGGGCCGCCACAGCTGCATTTTTGGAGAGGAAGTGGCTCGGGAAGGTGAAGGGGCTCTGTCAGCTGTGTAAGTGGCATGTACACGGTCGTCCTTGTCTTGACAACTCTATTTCTGCCACTTTCGGTACAACTCCTGGTTCACATACGCTGTTGGGGCAAAGCTTGATGGTGTCAAAAATAGAGGGTTTCAGAGTTTGAAGTTATTTCTGAAAAGATAAGAATCCTTCCCTCCAACGACTTCTTTCTCCCGGCGCTAAGAAATCGCATTTGTCACCCAGATCCACAGCCAGAGATGCTCTCGGAGTCGCCGCAGTAATAGGAGGGCTGTCAGGACATGATGGATGGCGATGAGCAGAGGGCTCAGGCCAATTTCCTTTCGGGTTAATGAGACTGAGAAGCTGTGGGCTCAATGAGGACCTTCATGGTGGGACTCTGGTTTGTTTTTTACTCTTTGTTTTCCCCTCCCCCTTGTCAGCAAACATTGTTTTGTTGAAACTGCAGTGACTCTAGGCTCCCCTGCTCCCCTGTAAACCCGCCAAGCGCCCCGCACTGAGCTACTTGTGTGTCTGTGCCCATATGGTCCCCTCTGTAGTGAGGCTTTAAATGCCCATCTGCTCAAGTGACTTCCTTTTAGCTTGTTCTTACACGTGACTGCGCAGCCCTTTCATTCCTTCTCAGCACACTTATCCCCGGCGCCTCCAGGCTGGAATGGACAGATAGGTCTGTGGGTCTCGTTCATGTCTGTGCACAGGTTTGGGTTCATGTTGGTGCACATCAGGTTTTAGACACGGATCGTATCAGTTAGGATCCTTTGGACTGGAAGTGCTAGACCCGCTGGGCTTAAGCAAGAAGGAAGTGGGTCCTCACATAACTTGGAAACAGCTAGGGGCGGCTCCCCAGGAAGCACACCAGGACCCCCGCTTCTGCTTCTCTGTGGTTCTCTTGCCTCGGCCTCTCTGTGTCTTGCTTGACCACCAGGCTGGCTCCCCTCCTGGTTACAGAATGGTTGCACCAGCCCCAGGCATCACAACCAAACACTTGGACCAGGGGCAGCATAGAGTTGTCTCTTCTGGTGGGTTGATTGCAATTGAGGAAACCTCCCCCCCCCCCCCCACCCCCCAGCAGTCTCTCCGTCCTGTCCCATCGGCCAGAATTATGCCACGTGCTTGTTCCTAAACCCGTCACCCATAAATAAACTGGCCCAGACACCTTCGGCTCATCCAGACCGTCCCCTGGGCTTGGGGCTAGGACGCACTTCCTGGGAGGCCTATGGCTGCCTGGAGAAGAGTGATGCCCCCACAGCATCCTCCACAGGGTTTGTTAGCAAAGAAGAAAGGGGAATGGCTGCTAGGAGGGCCAGTGCCTGCCTCCCGGTTCTCCAAGGGGAGCACCTGCCCCCTGGAGTCAGCAAGGCCTCGTGGGGCAGACGTGGTGGGAGGAGGATGGGAACATCGATCTCGTGTGAAATTTACTCCTCGTGTTTCTCCTCTTAGAGAGAGCAAGCTGGTAATTTGTGGTTTTGTCATTGCTGCTCTGCCTGGTAAATTGTCCTGCTAATTTTCCAGGCTGCACTTACACGCCCGAGCAAAGAGACATTTCTTCGTGTGGTTTTAGCTGGATCCGATTATCTCGGTTGAGCAAGCTGTGTGGATTCCGGGCGCGGCTGAGTGGCCCTCTGGGAGCCGAGTTTCTGGAGATAGGTGTTAGCAGGGCTGGTGGGCCCGGGTCAGGGGGCATAGAGAGGAGAAGGAACAGCCCCTTTCTAGCTCTCCCGTGGCTCCTGTGTAGGCAGCCACCCCAGGAGGCCAGTGAGAGGTTCGCAGGCCTGGGGTGCAGGAGACAAGCCTTTGGAGCCGAGGTGGCCTCTTTCATGGCCAAGTCTCTCTCTCTCTCTCTCTCTCTCTCTCTCTTCTTTTCTTTTCTTTTCTTTTCTTTTCTTTTCTTTTCTTTTCTTTTCTTTTCTTTTTTTTTTGCCAAGTCTCTTGATCCGCTCCTGGCAGGTGTGGAGCTTAGCTGTGGCCACCTGGGCCTCCCGCTCGCTCGCACTGTGTTAGCTTTGGTCCCCAGACCGGGAATTGCTGGCGCCGCGGCCACCGTTCGCATTGGATTCCACGGAGTTGGGCGGCTCTAACACCCCCGGTAATAAAGTGTTGGGACTAAACTCCTAATGGCTCATTGATTGGTTGAGTTATGCTCAGTGCAATTCTGAAAATAGATTGTAAGTATGCGCTTGGGGATTTGTGAGGATTTGTTACTTAGGAGCTGCAACTCAATCGTGACTGGTTTGACAAAGACATCAATATGGTAGCCGGGCTGGGGCCGTGCTGTCCACCTCTCCGAGACCCCTCCCACTCCCTGGGCCCGGACAGCTCCACAGAAGGGAGTGTGGGCAGGTGTGGAAGGTCCCCTTCTCCTGCACAGGCACCCCTTGGCAGGGGCCTTGGGAGGGTCATCCTGATTGACCCAGCCATTGCGAACCCCTCAGTGGACGGGGACACGCAGAGCCTGGATTCTTCCTTTACATCCTCTGAGTTAGGACGTGTAGAAGCTGGTTTTTTGCTTTTCCTGGGGCATCCGCTCAGGGGAAGAGCCACAGGGACGCCTTCATGGAGGCCTAGGGTATCGGCCTGTTGGCATACTCCGGCATCCTCTGGTCCACTGGGCATCCTTGAATCCCAGGCCTGAAGAAGGAGCTGTGGGAGCGGCTTCTGGTCTGGGGCTGGGTTTCTAATGCCCATGTGTCTTTGACTCAATGTCAAGTTCATTTGGAGACAATAAAAAAGCCAATCAGTTCCCTCTGTGGGGAGGCAGCCACCAGCAGGTAATACAGAGACCTCCCAACACACCTACAGTATTCACCTTTGGCCTATCGGGGACCTGAAATGCCTTCCATTTTGGGGTGCAGGGTGGGTGTGAAACCAATGGGAGATGCTATGAGTCTCCCTGAGGCAGAATGGGAGGCTCGGTGAGACGGCATTTCTGAGGGAAAGTGTCAGTGGTCCTCTCTCCAGAGCATCTGTTCCCTCCCTCCATGTTCGCCTCTGCCTGCGAGGCTGTGTTTTCCGCTGCCCTTCCCTGGGGTCATTCACGCCCAGCCAATTATTAGAAAAAACAATATTCCAGGGAAAGGAGGAAGTCAAAACAAAATCTAGAAGAAAGGAAAAAAATTACCCTCGGCTCTAATAAAGAAATTACTGACGTGCTACATCACGAACCGTATTAATTTTTAATGGCTGAGAACCGAGTTGATTTATAATGCATCCTTCTCGGCTGCAGTGCCTGTCCCCAGCTAATAAATAAATGACAGATCTCCTGTATTAAAAGTATCCGTCATTTTACACCGCCGGGATGTAAACGGCGAGAGGCAGGGACCGAGAGGCCCCGGGGAGGGGCACGCCCTGCTGGGCCAGGTTGGAGAAGGGGCAGGGCTGGATCTGAAAGGGGGGTCAGCTCAGCCTTCCTCCTCGACTCAGCGCAGGGACCCGGAATAGCTCCAGCTCTCCTGTGTCCCGGAGAAAGCTCCCAGGAAAGGGGGAGGGCATGCTTAGGAGCAGTGAGGGCGAAGATGTAAAATCCTGGTCCCTAAACAGACTACACGTCTTCCCCGGGCACTGTAGGCGTTACGTGTTCAGTAGTTGATCTGTGTTAGCGGTGATGTTGGATGCACAAGTCTGGTTCCCCTCTCTGTGCCTCTCAAGAAAAAGAAAATAAAGCCGCCTGCTGTGTCTGGCTCCAAAGTGATGCGTGCTCATGGTAGGGGGGAAAGTCCAGAAAAGTATGAAGAAGAAAGTAGGGATAACCCACATGCCACACCCCATGAGGACTGCTGTGGACGTGTTGGCACACTGCCCTCCAGTCTTTTTCTTTGCGTAGATACATACACTGACAGATAACACACAGACATGCATATGCCAACATGTATGTAGATATTATGCAAAGAAATGAGGTCCTATTCTCTATATGGTCTTATCATCTGAATTTGCCACTTCATAAGTCATAGACCTTTATTAGTCCATATCATTAAAGAGTATGCGGCTACTTTTAGTGGTTACAGTTGTGTGGCCAACATGCTCACGGCGCCACTGTAGAGCCGGCAGTCAGTGACAATGCACACCTCCATTCTCCGTCACAGTGGCAGCCCCAGAGCAAACGCAGTGCCCAGAGAAACGAGGACAAGAGGCGGGTTTCGCACAGAGCCCATCATTACGGAGCAGCTGCTATGCTGCGGGGTCAGTGCTGGGAGCCGGGAAAGGAGCAGAGTGGCGTGGCCCCGCCTGAGGGGTCCTCCCTCAGGTCCCCGGGGACCCAGGCATAAGGCACAGAGACCCTGCAGCTGCAGGGCCCGGTGTGTGGAGAGCAATGGCTTGTTCTGACTAGGGGAGCAGAGGATGGGTGTTTGAGCCACGAAGCTAGAGGAGCTAGATGGCCAGAGATGGAAGGAAAGGGCCTTCCAGGCCACAGCGGCAGTAGCTGGAAGGGGAAAGGGGCTTTGGGGGGTCAAGGATGGAGGTCACAGGTGACTGGGAAGAGGCCCTGGGGGAGAGGGAGCAGGGCCTATTGATGTATTACATGGTTGAGGTGATCGAAATAATATTTTTGATTTTTTTCGTAGAACTTACACTTTAATGTTCTTGTTTACCACACTTTTCACTGTTACCGGTTTCTCAGAAGTAGGTAAAGACTTGGAAAGCAAAGACACCTTCGAGATTGTACTAGAAAAGGTGAACCAAAGGAGGTGGTTCTCTCTGAACATAGGGGCATTTCCTGGCAGACAGAGACCCTGTTCCAGACAGGAGCGAGCTCCAGCAGCCCCTGTGTGAGCCTGCAGCTCAAGGGACGTTCCCTAGGAAAGAAGAGTCGGTGAGCGCTGCCAGCAGGTTTGACTCCCTCTGACTTATGTTTATTGTCTTCAGAGGCGTATAAAGATGGAAGGTTGCGTTGGTTTTGAGACCAGCACTCCTGCGCTTCCACACGTGCATTTATTTCGTGATTTGTTGTGTGCATTGCTAAGCACAGGCAGGCCGGCGCCTTTGGCTTCCGAAAAGGAACGAGGAAAGCCTCTGAAGCGGGAGGAGGAGGGACCAGAGGCCGTGTTTCTGTGAAGAGACTGCGCCTGCGCCCCAGGAGAGGGATGCAAGGCGAGTCCTGGGCGTCCCTGGCGGAGCCCAGAGAGAGCCTGTGCTTTTGCGGGTTGGAAAGTGGCAACTGGAGATCAAGTCCTTGCCGGCCGTGGTTGTATAGCAGCCAGTTGCAGAGTGATCCTCGCTTTTATTTTTGCCTTCAAATCTTGGACCCGAAATCATTCCAGCAATAGGACTTGGCTACAAGCAAAGTTTTTCCTTTCCTGCTCTTGAATTCTCTTTCACTTAACTTCCTTATAGGACATTGAATTTTTTAAAATCTTCAAAAATATTTCCCCAGCAATTTACTATTTTTATTTTTAAAAAATTGTGTTTTTTTTTTATTCCCATCCCCTCATCCCTCCTCTTTGGAAGCCCTCAAGTTCTCTATATCTATGGGTCTGTTTCTGTTTTGTTTTATTTACTCATTTATTTTTAAATTTAAATTTTATTTTATTTTTTTAGATTTCACATGAGATCATTCGGGATTTGTCTTTCTTTGTCTGATTCATTTCACTTAGCATAATACCCTCTAGGTCCATTCATGTTGTCGCAAATGGCAAGATTTTATTCTTTTTATTGCTGAATAGTATTCCATTATATGTATGTGCTACTTTTTTATCCACTCATCTATTCATGGACATCTAGGCTGCTTTCAGATCTTGGCTATTACCAGTAATGCCACAGTGAACATTGGGGTGCATGCATGTATCTTTTCAAATTAGTGTATTTGCTTTCTTTGGATAAGTACCCAGAAGTGGAATTGCTGGGTCTTGTGGTAGCTGTATTTTTAATGTTTTGAGGAATCTCTGTTTTCATAGTGGCCACACCAATGTACAATCCCACCAACAGTGCATGAGGGTTCCCTTTTCTCCACATCCTCGCCAACCCATTATTTGTTGACTTTCTGACTATAGCCATTCTGGGAGGTGTGAAGTGATATCTCGCTGTGGTTTTGATTTGTGTTTCCCTAATGATTAGTAATACTGAGCATCTTTTCATGTGCCTGTTGGCTTCTGTATGTCCTCTTGGGAAAAATGTTCAAGTCCTCTGCCCCTCCCCCCCCCCTTTTTTTTTGGTGCTAAGTTGTATGAGTTCTTTATATATTTTGAATACTGGCCTTTTATTGGATGTATCATTTGTGAATATCTTCTCCCATTCACTAGGTGGTCTGTTCATTTTGTTAATGGTTTCCTTCACTGTGCAAAACTTTTTAGTTTGATGCAGTCCCACTTGTTTCTTTTTCCTTTAGTTTCCCTTGCTTTGAGGAGATATGCCCAAGAAGATATTGCTAAATGATGTCAAAGAGTTTACTGTCTATGTTTTCTTCTAGGCATTTTATGGCTTCAAGTCTAACATTTAAGTCTTTAATCCATTTTGAGTTTATTTTTGTATATGGTGTAAGATAGTTGTCCAGTTCTATTCCTTTTGCATTTATCTGTCCAGTTTTGCCAACGCCAATTATTAAAGAGACTGTCTTTAGCCCATTGCATAGTCTTGCCTTCTTTGTCCTAAAATAATTGACCATATAAGTGGGGATTTATTTCTATTCTATTCTGTTGGTCTGTGTATGTGTTTTTATGCCAGTACCATGCTGTTTTGATTATTGTAGCTTTGATATCAGGGGACATGATATCATCTACTTTGTTGTTTTTCAAGATTTCTTTGGCTATTTGGGGTCTTTTGTGGTTTCATATAAATTTTAGGATTAGTTTTGTTCTAAGAAAAATGCCTTTGGTATTTTGATAGAGATTGCATTCAGACTGTATATTATTTTAGGTAGCTTCAGCTACATCCCACACATTTTGATAACTTGTATTTTCATTTTCATTTGTTGCAAGATAGTTTTTGATTGCTTATTTGATTTCCTCTTTGATCCATTGGTTCTTTAGTAGCTTGTTGTTTATGTTGTTTAGTCTTCACATATTTGTATTTCTTCTAGTTTCATGCCATTGTGGTCAGAAATGATGCTGGATATGGATTTTAATCTTCTTGAATTTAATGAGGCTTGTTTTGAGGCTTAATATGTGATCTGTTCTGGAGAATGTTCCATGTGTATTTGAAGAAAATGTGTATTCTGCAGTTTTTGGGTGAAATGTTCTAAAAATGTCTAGTAAGTCGATCTTATCTAATGTGCCATTTAAGGCCATTATTTTCTCCCTCTCTCTCTCTCTCTCTCTCTCTCTCTCCTTTTGGCATTACTTCCTTATTAATTTTCTGTCTGATCTATCCTTGATGTGAGTGGAGTATCAAAATCCCCTACTATTATTGTATTCTGTGGATTTGTCCCTTTATGCCCATCAATCAGTACTTTATATATTTAGATGCTCCTATGTTGGGTGCCTAGTTATTTACATTGTTCTATCCTCTTCTCCGATTGACGCCTTGGTGTGTGTGCAGGGTGGTTTTGACAGGCAGGTAGCACCGAACGGATGCCTAAGGCACCTGGGGCACTGGCCCACCCAGCAGGAGTGGCTGCAGGAAGGTGGGGAGGCTGGGTGTGTGCAGTAATGAATGCCCTCTTGGTCCTGCTTGCCCACTTTTTCTGGGCGGAAATGGGCTCTGGCGAAGTGTCTGGGAACACACTGCAGCGACTTTGCAGCAGGCCACAGCACCTGGATAGAGCTCTGCCCCCCTGTGCAGGTGGAGGGGGACGGACCCCAGAGAGTTGCTGCTGTCCCCCGAGGCCTCCCTCCCGTGGCTGTGGGAGCCCAGAGGAGCCAAGCATGCGCTCTGGGGTGCACAGCCAGCCATAGGAGCCGAGCATGCGCTCTGGGCGCCTGGGCACGCGCCTGACTGGAGGAGCCGAGCATGCGCTCTGGGGTGCACAGCCAGCCATAGGAGCCGAGCATGCGCTCTGGGCGCCTGGGCACGCGCCTGACTGGAGGAGCCGAGCATGCGCTCTGGGGTGCACAGCCAGCCATAGGAGCCGAGCATGCGCTCTGGGCGCCTGGGCACGCGCCTGACTGGAGGAGCCGAGCATGCGCTCTGGGGTGCACAGCCAGCTGTAGGAGCCGAGCATGCGCTCTGGGGCGCACAGCCAGCCGTAGGAGCCGAGCATGCGCTCTGGGCGCCTGGACACGATCCTGACAGGAGGGCTCTTGTCGGCGAGGCCATGGCTGTGGTGACGCCTGTTGCTCCGCCTGCGGCTCCGCCTGCTCCCTGTGCTCCAAGGCCTGAGGCTCCGGGCCGTGTGGCGGGACCGCTGAGGGGACCCTGCAGGTAGGCCCAGGCCCAGGAGGGCGGCCGCCTTGGAGGTGGAGGGACTGGAGCCGCCTCCTCAGGCCCAGGTCCCGCGGCTCCGGGCGCCCTGGGCCCAGCTT
The DNA here is from genome assembly GCF_028538775.1 of Myotis yumanensis. Classification (NCBI taxonomy): domain Eukaryota; kingdom Metazoa; phylum Chordata; class Mammalia; order Chiroptera; family Vespertilionidae; genus Myotis; species Myotis yumanensis. Next base: position 7,082,859 of record NW_027223771.1, on the reverse strand, counting down.
CCCTGCGTCTCTTTCCCTCGTTTGTCGTCAGAGCGTCATTGGGCGCTGTTGTCTCTCGGGGTGACGGCTCCCTGTGCTCACGGGGGGGGGGGGGGGGGGGGGGGGCAGGCCCAGCGTCCTCCTGCGCCCCCCGGGCTTGGCCTCCTTTAATCGTCATGAGAGGGAAGAGCCACTGAGACGGGTCTCTTCCTTCGTCACGCGAGGAAACGGGGCCGGACATGCCTCGGTGACGGGAAGCCACGCGCCGCTGGCGGGCGGGAGGGGGTCTGGGCCCTGGCTCCGTCCCCTGGCGCTTCTCCGTCTCCGAGTTGCAAGTGCAAACGCAGTCCTTTCATTTCCCCCCAAAGAGGCCGGCTTCGTCTGGGCCATTTAATAAGGCATGTCTGACAAAAGCGAGCTGTCTGCGTCAGGTGCGGTAATTGCTGCAGAATTGGTTTCCGTGTCTTCGGGGAATTCTGCACTTGAACCCGGAAGGCAGGCCTCCTTATCAAGCTCAGTTTGTTCTAGCGCCTCCACACATTTAAGAACCTCGCGTGCCGCCGTGTCTCTTTGAAGCCGTTCTTTGTTACCTTAGTCAACTTCCCAGGGACACTGCCCCCCCGCCCCGCCCCGCCGCACCGGGTTCCCGGAGACCCCGCGGGGTCTGAGAGGCCGCCTGCGCTGCACTCGGGGATCCTTGTGAAGAGTCTGCGCTGCTGATGGCGCTGACAGTGGTCCCGCAGCTTTCACGTTCCTGCATGTGCCCGCCCTCCGTCCTCCAGGGGACTGGACTTCACCGGGGTGGGGGGCGGGGGGCTGCTCGGCCCCGGGTTCCGGTGCAGGGAGAGCTGGCTACTGCATCGCACGCGGGGGGCTTCCTATCGCCGGGCGCTTTCTCGGAAAACCCGGGCTGCGGGCCCACTGTGTGCAGAGCCTGTGGTAGGCAAGACGCCGTGTTTTCCCTCACACCTTCCATTACCTGGTGACACCCTGACCCAGAGGAAGGTGGTGCTGAGTGATGGTAACACATCCGGCCACGCTCCGGTGACGGTGGGATTTCAGACATGGTTCTCACCGGACAGGGCTCTCGGGGTGGTCCCCCACACCAGCATCAGCATCTTCTGGAATCTTGTTAGAAATGCAAATGATTGACCCTTCTGCACCCCCCCCCCCCCCCCACACACACACACACACACTGAATCAGGAGCTCTGAGGGTGAGGCTCAGTGGTTTGTGGTGGGTTTTTAAAAAATATTTTTATATATTTCAGAGAGGAAGGGAGAGTGAGAGATAGATAGAAACATCAACCATGAGAGAGAATTACGGATCAGCTGCCTCCTGCACACCCCACACTGGGGATGGAGCCCACAACCCGGGCATGTGCCCCGACGGGTAATCACACTGAGACCTCCTGGTTCCTAGGTCGATGCTAAAACACGGAGCCACACCGGCCGGGCATGATTTGTGTTTCACAAGCCCTCCGGGTGATTGATGCACACCAGGGTATGAGAAGCACTGAGCTGGACATGGTGGTTGGCTTTTTCCCCCCCGGGTTTAAAAATATTTGAAGAAGTTGAGACAGTTGTTGGTAATAATTTTGAAAATTCATTGGTCATTCAGTCAGCATTTATTGAGCTCTGATAAGTTCTAGGTACTTTCCTAGGTGCTGGGAGCACCAGTAAGGAAACGAATATGTCATTTTTTGGTATGACATGCTAAAGCACTTTTTGAGTAAGAACAATATAAACAAGGGACCCCCGTCCTCATCCCTGTCCTCACATCTCCTGTGACTTGCATGCTGTCCCTGATCCCTCTAAATGGAGAAGTTTGAATGGAGTCACGGTGTTGTGAGAGTAATAAATGGGGTGTAAGCTAGATGTGGGGAGGGGTGGGGGCTGGGAGTAGCGATGCTGGCTTTGCATGTTACTGGGAAATGCTAAGGTTTCGAGTGTAAAGGTTTGTATTGTAGGCCATGTGAAAATGCTCCCCTGTATCGAGCCTGCCTCGTCTCTGCAGCCTTGTCAAATGGATGCATTGGGTTTCCCCATCATCCAGGGGCCCCTTGTCGTGTGTGTTTGAAGGTGATGTAGAGATGGCAGGGTGGGAGTCAGCTAGCTGAGTGTGGAGTTCCACGGAGAACAATGTGTGCTTTCTCCTTTCTTCCATGGTCTGTGAGGTCAACAAACAGGTAGGGTTGAGCATTAGACTTGCTGCTGGGCCACTTACGTCTCCACATGTTTGCTGTAAAGTGGGAATAATGCGAGGACCTACCTCATCGGTGTATTAAACAAGGGAGGTGTGCAGGGGGCTTATAATAGCTGCTTGGGTTTAGGAAGCAACCACTAAATTAGCTATTAGGGTATTGGCACTATTTATTTATATTATTATTATTGGCAATATATATATATACACACATACATATATATATATATATATATATATATACTACTATATAATTACAGTCAGCTTCCGTTTCACTAAAGAAGGAATTTCAAATGTCATGAGAACACTTTTGCCCTACTAGGTCATCCTGGAGAATTTGGCCTGCAGATTTGATGTCACATCATTTATAAATCACACTTTCCCCTCCGCAGAGTGATGTGTGGTGGGAAATGTCTCCCTGCATAGAAGCCAGTGTCACGTTACACGGATGTTGTTCGGTGTCTGGCGTATGTGCATGCCATTAGGGCCTGTGTGTCTCCTCAGAGTCAGCCATAACTATGACCCAACCCCTTCACCTCTTGCCAGGTTGAGGAGGTGATTAGTGAAAATGTAATGATTTTTGAAGATTCCAGAAATATGCAAATATAGCGAATGCCCCTTAATGTACTGAATATAGGTACATCTAACTCGTTCCTGCTCAATATGGGAATGTATGCATTTTGTACGTCTTTCAGAGGCTTATCAGTGGACCCACATTCTAATTAGGTCCCAGATAAACTTCCTTAAATTCATTTCTATTTTGATTTTTCTAAAGCAAGCTGGAGACTGGCTTTTCCGCTGGTAAATGCTAGACAATGAGTAGGAATTACAGGCGGCAGGAGCTAAGAGGCCCACCAGGCGGAGGGAACAGCATATGCCCAGGTGTGGAGTCAGCAGTTCTGGGTGAGAGGGGTATAAGCTGAGTGGCAGAGGCCAGGTTTTAATGGTCTGTGTGCCATGCATGTTTATTTTAAACCACTTGAAGTTAATATTGGAGGATAGAATTACCTCCCAACACACTATGGATCAAAAAGGAATAAGAAAAACATTTGTTTAAAAAGATGGAGAATTAAACTCCCTGAATATGTCTCTGAGGCTGAGGTTTCTCCCAGACCTCTTCAGCCATGAAGCCTCAGAAGCAATAGACAACGACAACTTTCTTCCAGTAGACGAACCGCTGTCCCTTGACTAGAGGGCGCTGGGGCAGACGGAGGGAAAGGCCTGTTCTCCGTTAGCCGAGTGTGGACCTCCCTGTCCTTCAGTCTTACTTCACTCCAAGATGGGGCTGGTCTGTGAAGCCCAGGACATCTGAGCTGCTGCTAATGGAAAAGGAATCTTCCAGCAAAAGGCGGCGGTGCTCACGAAGGTGGATCTTATTTATCCCATTTCCCGGTAGTGGTCAGGATCCTATTTCAGTAACTGATAGGACTGTATGAATAATGGAGCATGGATCAGAGGGGTTGCTGCGTCTGTTTAATATGACGAATCACGGTAACTTCACTGCCACCAAGAACCTGCCAGGGGATGGGGATGAAGACAGGAGAGCAGACTTACTCGCTGGTTAGAGAATTCAAAACAGGAAGCATTTAAAGGTCACCTGGTTCCCTGGACCCCAAGTCTGTGTCCTCGGGCGTCTGCATTGGAATCACCTGGGAGCTTTTAGAAACGGTGTGTCCTGGTTCATGGTGTGCGTGTGGGCTGGCCAGCCTCACTGGTTCAGATGCACAAGCAACCTTAGCAAGGACTGATGCTGTGCAGCCCTATTGCTTGCAGGTAGGGAAACTGGGGCTCTGAGTGGCTAAGACACCTGTCCCAGGGACACTGTGACTTAGTGGCATTGGTAGAATTAGACCCAGGTGCCTTATTTTCCTTTTTCACTTCTTTTAGAACCACCTGTCTTCTAACCTCAGGTTCTGGAAGGATATTTCCTCTCCATTAGTCCCAGGATTCTGCCCTTTTTTTTCTGGATAGGCCCAACCCAGCTTAATTTTTATTTTTCTAGGGGACACGTTCCTTCTGACTAGAAACCTCTTTCTTTCTGTTGTAGGAAAATACTTTGGTTTCCTTATATCTCTGTGTGTGTACACATAAGTCCAGCTGTGTGTCTCTGCATGTTTCCATATGTGTGCATGCGCCTGGCTCACGAGTGTTTTGCCATCAGTCCCAATGTTAAAGCCACTGATATCCTGGTACATTTTTCACATCGAAGGAGGTGCTCGCTGCTTCTTCAAGTCCCAGAATCTGGCCATCCTATGGGGCTTCTCGGTCCAAGTGAAGCCACATGAGCTGTGTGCCTGTGGAGCTGCTGGCTCTGAGCTGAGGCCAGGACTCGCCACCAGCACTCCCTGTCATGTGACCTGTGGATGGGCACGGCGATTGCTATCAGTCCTCTCTCACAGGCGCCTGGGAGGCATCGCACTGCACCAGGTGCCCGAGAAAAACTGCCTCAGTCGCTAATCTGAGAAGCACTTTGCGATGTAAGACACCCGGGACATTTAAGATTGATAGCTGCAGAGGTTTCGTCCCTGTGTAATTTACACCCCTTTTTTGAGGTTCATGCTTATGGAGAGAATGGAAGAGAAGGAGAGAAAAGCCTAGAATAATTATAAGAGGTGTGGGAAAGTATTTCAGTGTCTGACTGAAATATTCTTGTTTGGTCACTCACCCTACTGCCTTCTGGGTTTGCATTTTTATTTTCGTCAAGTCAGGGGCTATTTTGATAGCTACAGATGCTGTATATTACTTGTGTCCTACAGATCTCTGCTGGTCCTCTGAGAAGCTCTTGAAGAAAGGTTTCCTCTGTCAGTCAGTTTGGGAAGTGCTGTATGTCCTGTCCGCCTCTTAACATCAGCGTATTCAGGGACGAGAAACCTGTTATGCTCTGGTCGGCCCTACTCAGCTAGGTCATGAATATGTTCGAGGGTAAAATTCTCAGTTGAAGGAAAATGGGGTGTGATGGAGATTGAGGTGCAGACTTGCAGTAGTAGTGGGCGATGTGAGGGCCTGAGTTCATGTCAGTAAGAGGGGTAGATCCACCACTGGCATCTGTCTAGGAATGTTAGCTGTGGGATGTATTCCAGGATTTGGAGAAGACCAAAGAGGCCCCTTCAGAGTGGATATATTACCTAGCACACAGGGCTTAGGTGGCCTGTTCTGTTCATGAAGTCTACAGTGAAAGGGTGGTTTCCCAGCCACAGTCTGCAAGGGGAGAGCCCATCCAGGTCAGTCTGTGAAGGAATCCATGGAGACCAGTATGGCAGATAAATTCTAGGCTTTGGAGCAGCAATTTCCAACCAGCGTGCTTGCAAGAATTTTTAAGACATGCAATACCTGACTACATAGTCAGGGCCACTGACCTCTTTTCCCTTAGATTGTCAAATAAAAAAATGACAACAGCCAACACAACAATAGTCATCCGATTTGAATGAATTAAAGTTATTTCTATTTTTCTTGTCAGGTCAGCAAAATATATATTTTTTGGTGTGCCACAGAATGTTAGTAATTACCTTATGGGTGTGGTGAGATGAAAAGTGTTGAAAATCTCTGCTTTAGAGACAGGCCCAATGCCAGGCCCATTGATAGTGTCACTGATGGCTCTTGGAGTGATTGGCAGGGGAAGCCTGTCCCCACAAGACTTTTGTCTTAGCGTGAGCTTCCTAGGTGCCAGTATTCCTTCCTGGGCCTCTCTGGGGCCACCAGGCGTCTTGACTCACCTGGAGGCCAAGCCCATAGGTGCCTGATTCCTCCTCAGGGAAACATGGCAGCCTGTCCTTAGGCCTCTCTGGTGGCACCAGAGTGTATCAGTGAGGAAAAGCAGTGTGCCTGATGGGATGGATCCCAGTGAGCAAGGAACCCTGGGTCAATACAGGGCAGAGGCTGCAGAGTTGCACAAATGTAGATTTAAATCCCAGCTATACTGCCGTATATTCATAAACATTACTTAAGCTCCCGGGCCTCATTTTTCTCATCTGTAAGATGACAATAATAAATGCTATTGTGCTAGGCATTGGGACGATTAAATGATATGGCATATGGGATACCCCGATGCCAGGATAAATGCTATCCATCCCTGCTGCTGGCACAGACCAAGAGCAGTTGAACGCTGGCAAGATCATCATTCACTTGAATCAATCCTTCCCCCAGTTCAATATCCACAGCGTTGACATTATTCATAGTACCCTGCATGTCAAGGCTGAGTCCCACAGAACTTTTAAGTTTGGCCTCTCACACTCTCTCTACATCTGCTATTTCTAAATGTTTTCTCTCCCTTTAGCCTTCCCTAGATTTTTCATATCTTTTTAAAAAATATATTTTTTATTGATTGCAGAGAGGAAGGGAGAGGGAGAGAGAGAAAGAAACATCAATGATGAGGGAGAATCATTGATTGACTGCCTCCTGCACACCCCTTACTCTGGATCGACCCCAGAAGCCTGGCATGCGCCCTGACCTGGAATTGAACCCTACCTCCTGGTTCATAGGTCAACGTTCAGCCACTGAGCCACGCCAGCCAGCTTGCACCGTGGGAGGCAGTAGTGTGTGCACTCTTCTTGATGCAAATGTGACTTGAATTTGCACAAGATTAAGGCAGTATGTTGTTTTTCCATTAGCTGTTTTGATAGTGCTTGGCAGTGTGTTGGCATTTTTGGCCACAGGAGCACATATTGAGACCATATTGTCAAGGAATACTTTTCAGTCTTTTCTAAGTCCCTTTTCTGGGCTGCATTGTTCGGATTTTCCATTGCTGAGAAGCATTCCCCTTTTCTTGCTCACATGAAAGTTTATCTGCCTATTTTCTGGGCCACCCTTTTCCTGTTGTCTGTGGCACATGCAAAAAGTCTCTTGGATCTTCCTGTGTGTACTTTCGGCCTTTTGTTTTTAGCATTATATTACTTGGAAGAGCTTAGAATCATCTAAAAATCAGATACTCTGGTATAGTTCCTCTGGGAGGTCAAGGGTGCCTGGAGGTACCTTGAGGATGGAGGTAGCAGATAAGCGTGAGGAGCTTATGATGAGGAAGTATAGGGCATCAGACCAGGTGGAGGATGGCACAGACTCTGAGGGACATGACTGATTAGGTAGAGCCTGGAGTCAAGTTAGGGGCACAGCAGACTCCTTGGGAAGCCAGGTCGGCTAAGAAAGATACTCATTGTCCCGCTTGGCTTTTCTTAGGAATATGTGGCCCTTAAGCAAGAGATTCTGCTCATGACTGGGCAAGAGTTTCCCAGGGACTCTGTGACCAGTTTTCTGTCTTCTCAATTGCCATGGAGACTTCCATCTTAAAAATAGCCATTGGGTGGAATCTCAGTGTAAAAAGAAAGAAAGGAAAGAAATCCGAATATATCACTGCAGTTGGCTCCCTGCACCCTGTGACTATTTATCCCTGGAGGTTTTCATCAGGTTTGTCTTTTCCTTATAGAGAAAGCGTTTATTCCTCCATATGCTACATTGGCTTAAGCAGGTGTGGGTCCCCGGGTGAAATTGGTTACATGGTCCTCTTGCTTCCGGAGGGGTCAATGGACATAGTAGTTAGGCATGTGGCTGCTAGAGGCACCTCACCTCTTCAAATCTCAGCTTTGCCTCCTACTCACTGGGGAACATTGGGAAGGTTACCTAACCTCTCTGTGCCTCGGTTTTCTGATCTGTAAAACTCTCAAGAATAAAGATTTTTTTAAAAGAAAAATAAATAAAAGAAGTAAAACCTGGCAGGTGCTCACAACAGTGCCTGGTATATAATAGTCCCTCGGGACGGGCAAGCTGAGGTTTTTCTCTAGGGAGCATATAGCTTACCTTTGGGGCCTTGGCTCTCTGCACAGCAATGTGAACAGTTTTGTCAACAGATAGAAAGTTCATAGCTTCGCTTCACAGCTCTGAGGTAGCCATATCTGATCTCCATGTCAGTTAGATCCAGAACATTCTGTCTGTGCTCCTCATCTGCCAGCTTCAAAAAACGAGTGGGTAACATCTGGTTGCCTCAGTAAAGAATTAGTTAAATAATTCAATAATTTTTATCTTCCTTGACCTCTTCTCAACCCGAGACATACTTTGCTCTGTGGTAAGGTGTGGAACGAGGATTTATGTGCTGGCCTGCTGCCTTTGGTAGATTTAACGTCCCCCCTCGGCCTTGGAGACTTTTGCAGAATGCTTCTTGAGTGTTTGGGACTCACTGAGTGCCCGATGTGGACTTGCTTGCTGACCTCCCTGGGCTCCCTCACTCTTCCCTTCGCCTGCGGAGTCTGATTTTGTTGGTTGGTTTGTAATGTACCTTAGCTGTTGTGATAGGCTGACATTCACCTGATAACCATGCTCGTCTTCGTTGTTGGCTTTTTAGAGCCTGGCTATTTTGATTCATACGAGTCCTGTTTTTCCTGGGCTCCCTGGGGGAGCAGATGGACGGAGGACTGGTTCCGGGGAGCCTGTGGTCAGGCTGGGGGTAGGAGGCATTGACTTTAAGATAACCATGTTTTTTCTTTTCCTGCCTCACAGAGTTGTTTTGAGGCTAATGTAATTCTTACTTAAAGTTTTTAGAAGATGAAATGCTTCGCAAATGCCAAGATACTAGAGTAGAACCTCAAAATAATGTGACACGTTGTTACACAGATTCACACACAGACACACATGTGCGAGTCATGTCACATGGCTCATGAAATCCCGGCCCATCGGGTGGGAAGTAGGAAGAGCCGTGGGATGTGCTTCCTGTTGGGTGCCCGAGCAGCCGAGCCCAACTCCGAGAAGTGCATGGGAGCGGGATGAGAGAGCCTGCCTTCAACGCCTGCAGCTCATTCACAGGGCAGGCTGGCGTGGGTCCTGGAGCCTCCCGGCCCCTAGGTTTCCAAACCCACAAACGAGGGACCACAACTGGAGTGTTTTTAAAAAATACTATAGAGCCTCCATTTTCCCACACATAAAATGGAGTTAATATCAACTTTAAAGATATTGAGGGAAATTGAATTAACTATAGGCTGTGATCTTTGGATTCCAGGGTGATCAGTGCTGTGTCTGATGGGAGGATTGTCATTTCTGGGCATTGCTTGGGGCTTCCTTCTTCAGCCCATATCTGCAGGAAGCATGGTTCAAACACATCACCTCTTCCTACCCCTGGGGCAAAGGTGGGGGTGCTGAGGCCAGAATGTCCCTGACTGGGGTGGGGTGCAGAGCAGGCTCCCCACATCCAACATCTGACCTGCTGCCCTCTCCTGCTCTCACTCTCTGTCTGAACAAGGATCTGAATTGCTCTGTGCCTTCTCTTCCCTATTGTTAAGCCACCCATGACCCTAGTGCCAGGGCTCCTGTGTACCTCAGCTCACGCTCGGGCATAAAGCGCGCTTCTCACAGCCCATGCCGTGTAAGTTCTAAGCATTACGGCAAATAGGACTTTGGGATGACAGACAAATACATTTGAGGAGGAAATGTTGGAAAATAATCCAATAGTGAGCTCCATTTGGTATTGGGCCTTTTATCAAGGCCACAACCTAAACCACTTTATGGAGTTAGGTAATAAAGTTATCATGTCAGATAATAAAAGGAGGAAGCAAGTACAGAAAGGAGGCCTAGAGACTCCGGAGTGGGGTGAGGAGCATGCAGGCAGACGATTCGGGGACGTTCTCCTCGCTGGCGGGTGCTGGAAAGCTGGGGGCCCTGGACTCCAAGTCCAGAGTGTGGGAGGGGCCCGTGACAGCCGGAGGGGAGATGATCGGGAAAGCAGAAGTTTGAGGTCTAGGCCTCCTCCGTGTTGCTCAGCCATGGGAGCTGGTTCATCTTTTGCTGCCATGAATTTTAAAGCACTTGCCCTTGAAGACTTAACCTGCTCTTGGTTCAGTGGAATTGGCTCCCAAACCTCTCATCCAACCCTTAGGGGCACGCAGCGCCCCTTCTCCCCTTGCCTGTCTTCACAGCTCCCCGTCCCGTTCCCAAAACGATCCCAGAGTCTCTGGCTCGCTTCTCAGGAAACATGGGCCTAGACAGTCCCTGAGGGCCAGGCTTTGTTCTGAGCTACAGGAGGCTTGCAAGTAGCTGTGCGCTGGGTGACTTTGGGGAACACTGTCGACAGATGGAGGAAAAGGTTAGACGTGGGGTCCCTGAGCCAGGGTGGGCGAGGTCTTCTTCAGCGAAGTATTTGTTCCTCTTGACCTTCCCACCCCCCATCTGTCCCTTTCCCGGTCATGTCCCTGGTGGTCCTGGTCTCTCCTGCCCTCCCCCCAGCAGATGCTTTTTCCTTTCTGCTCCGGGCTGTTCTGGGGAGGAGGGGAGGAGGGGAGGATGTTGGAGCACTGCCTCTTATGCTATCAGACTCCAGCATTAGAATCTTGGAAAGACTCCACCCGGGAAAGAGTTCCAGAGAAAACAAACTTCAGATCCCGGCTCATATGGGAAAAGGCCTGTGTGCACGGAGGCAGCTTCAGGGACCTTGGCAGAGGCTGAGGCCGGCTTGGCCCTGCCTTTAATGGGCCTGCCCTGGGGCCTTCCAGGCCATGGTCCGGCGTGGCCTCCAAAGGAGACTTCTCTCTCAGGCTATAAGGATGCTGCTCATAGGCGTTGTAGTCTGTGGTCCCCAGCGAACCAACAGCTTTTGTTTTTCCGACTTTTATGTCCTAACTAAGGCAAGAAAGATTTTAAGGGGCCGAACACCCCCTTTTGTCTTCCCCTCTCTCACCCTGTACTTGTTTCCCTCTTGGAGATTAGCTGAATTTCTTCTATGGGAGAGAAGGTGCCAGAAAGAGGGTCTTGGGACCGGCAGGGTTATCTCCTAGGTCCTAAGAGTCATCCTTCCAGCCCTGGGAATCACCCAGGTAGCAGTGATGGGCACAAGTTCAGGTGCCCTGGCCCACAGAGGGGAGCAGGGACGAGCACGTTAGGGAAAGGGTCTGACAGAGGCCAGGTGATGGCAGGTCTTTCCTCCTGACTCCCTTGGGCAGTTCTTTAATGCCACCGTGCCATACTCAGAGGGTACTATCTAGATGTCATGCCTACAACAAACCAGCCGCCCTGCAGGCCAAGCAGCGTGAGCGCAGGAGCTGGCAGCACCTGGATTTCTGCCTGGCACTGTGCACTTGAGAACAATACTTCCCTGTGTTTTTGCACTCGGGGCTCAAAACTGACCATTAACTGTCTGCCTCTTCTGCCAGGGGTCTTTTCAAACATAGACAATCATGGGATATTAAACTTGAAGGACAATAGAGATCATCTAGTCCCATCAACTCACTATATATATGAGGAACCTGAGGTCCAGAGTGGGGAAGTGTCTTACCCAAGGTCACATGGTGAGTTACCTCCTTTGGCTTTTGAATGCAGAACAGACCCCTCCCCGGGCCAGTGTTGATTCTGACCATGTTAAGACCTCCTTGAGTCTCCATATAGCCCAGAGGACGGGGAAGGACGAGGTGCCCCTGTGGGGTGGTGCTCACATCCCGTAGGTGAGAAGAGTCTTCCAGGGAAGGGCGCTTCGGAGGCCTAGGTGAGGGCTGTGTGAGAGGCAAGAGAGGGCCGGGGCCTGGGGAGGAACAGAGGGGTCCCAGCCCTCTGCGCAGGCTGCCCAGACCCCAGAAAGGCCTTTGCCCCATCAGCAGAGGGCAGCCATCACAGAAACGTCACATCTTGAAACGGACCCTCTCTCTAAACATGATGTCATTCAAGGGAGGTTCCCTCTAGCTTCACAAATCCCAGCCTGCTTCCTGCAGAGGGGGCTCCCCACATCCAAGATGACAACACTCTGTTTTGATGAGAAGGAGGGAGAAGTCTCAGTGCAGCCTGTTCAGTCTCTCCCCACCATATTCCCCACCTCCAGCTGCCCATGATGCACAGGCAAACACACACACTTTTCACAGACTTTCTTTTACCAACATTGTCTTGACCTGAGGTTAACTGAAAAACCTCCTTTTGGAGATGCAATCAGGAACACCCACCTCTGGACACCCCCATTCCGTCCATGGCAGTGTGGCCAGACAGAGCTGAGCTGCCATGGAAGCCCTCCTTGGTTGAGGCTGCCCATGGCCCACTGGCCCCAGGGCTGCTCCTCAGGACAGTCCATCCCCGTAAGATTGGAGACTATGAGACGGTGGAGAGATCAGCTGTCATTTCCTAACCCTTCCTGGTGAAATGAGATGAGAAGTCCATGAGAAAGAGCGGTAGGCTTGGGAGTGCAGAGTTCCCTCCTCTCCCCCGCAGTGTGGTCACAGGGGGTCTGTGTGACTCCAGCTCTGGGGTTAGAAATGGCCCTCCAGTGTCCCTTCAGAATGGGCATCATCAGGGGTTCCTCCCACTGACACGAGGCCGCTCCCCCTCTTCCACTGACAAGCCGAGGCCAAGCCCCCGAGTATCTTGCTCACTTCCCTTCCTGGGTTCAGTGGAGGCTGCAGCAAAATGGAGTGTTTCCGATTTCTCTGACCAGGCTTGGTTTTAAGTTAATTTCCTCCTCCTCTCCTTCCCTTTTGCTGACTGTTCATTTAGCTATTTCCAGTATGTCTGTGCCCGTATCTCCAGTTCTTCCCCCTTTCCAGCTCCCTCTCTGTTTGCCCTCCTAGTTTTGATCTTCTTTGGGGGTTTTGGTTTTTTACTTTATTTTGCCTTTTTCTGTTTTTCTGTTTTGTTTTTGTTTTTGTTTTTTATAGGTTTCAGAGAAATTATGTTGAATCCAATAAGCCTTCCTGGACATTCCAAGCCTCTTAACCATGGCATCTATGTTGAGGATGTCAATGTTTATTTCAGCAAAGGACGTCATGGCTTTTAAAAACTCCTTTAAAGCCTCCCTGTTCTGATGCCACCTGGGTAGGCTGGCCCTTCTGAGAGGTTGGAAGCTCTAGGCCTTGTTCTCTTTGGATCCGGGGATGCTCAGTAGAAACTGCATGAGCCACGGGTGCCCACACCCTTGACCACCATCGAGACCGGTGTTCCCCATCCACACTGGCAGGGCCACCCTCTCCCTCCAGCCATCACTGTGTTCCTCTTTGTCTGGCCTCCGAGGCAGCTCCCGCCACCATCTTTAGAGCCAATAAAGAGAATTCAAAACCTGTGCACCAGGAACCATCCTTTAAACACGCTAGCCATTCTCTTGCTTTGCAAAAACAACCCAGCCACCACAAGAAAGCCTGCTGAAGTCAGCTTTGCTCCGGCCTCACTTGCCCTGCCTGGAAGCCTGGGGTCTCCCTGGCTCAGCTCTGAGCCACCTCGTCGCCCGCAGCCTCCCGTGGGGAAGAGCATCTAAGCAGAGGTGGAGCCGGCGGTGCGAGGAGGGGGAGCCAGGCCCGAATATTGGCACCAGATTAGGTCTCAGAGGAAAGAATGGAAACCCAGTTGTTTTCTATACTTTTATTTTTGGTGGAGAAAACCATACCTGTATATTTTTGGACACAGTTCCCCCTACTTCCTCTTCTCTCCGGAGCGGCTCACAGTGCGTGTGGCGTTAGAAACTCCTCCTTGGCCCCTAGGTCTGCAGCGCGACACGCTTGGGCTGTAGAAGGTCCTGCCTGTGAGTTGGCCAACCAGGGACCACGGCCCTTCCTGGTAGTCCATGTTCCCAGGATTCTATCTCGTCCCCATTTTCACTTGTTCTTGACTCTGAGCACTTGTGGAATCCAATGGAATCACCATGTCAAGGCCAAGAGGAGCTGAAGGGGAAGAAGTAAAAATGGGCCTCCCCCCGCCCCTCTCATGGCGCCAGTGGGAGTGTCATCCTGTTCCCTGGTCACGATGCGTGTTCACCTGCTTGCTTTGACTCATGCCTTACCCCACAGCTGCCCTCTCCCAATGAGGGAGGTGGCTTCCCCATTTTCAGCTTGACCCACTGGGGAGAGGAAAGGGAGGTCCCCCGCTTTGATTTTTAAAATAAAGGCGTAGTTGTAGGGCCTGAACCTCTCCCAGATTTGCTGCCACATTGGCTGAGAGGACTTTGGGGTGGACCCAGCGACCCCCGCCCACAGTACCTCCATTGTGGGAAGTCAGCCCAGGCTGCCCCTGGATGGTGGAGAGCCTGGAGCAGGGCGCCTCCCCCAGGGAGTTCCTAGGGCCCAATGGTGGTGGATCTAACCCACCAAGTTTGGGTGGTGAGGCACAGAACTAGGTCACAGACTCTCTGCCTTTGGCAGACTTCCCTGGGGGCGAGGGTTCCCACTTAGGGTTGATGTCCTGGTCCTGTGCATGGTGGCTCTTCATACCAGATGCCCAGCCTGATTCTGCAGATGCTCCCATGGCGTTTACAAACTCCAACTTTTCCAAGTTCTTGCCCAGTATTTGGGGTGGCCTCCCAGGTACCCGAGTCCCAAGTATCACCCAGGGATTCGGGGTGTCTCCAGGGCCACGAGGTGTGTGCTTGTCCGGCTCCTCCCAGCTCCCCACCACCCTGCGCCCCCTGCTTCATGTCAGGCTGTTCCCCACTGTGTCCTGCCAGCCCCGTGGGCCAGGCCTCCTCCTGAGTGTGGCTTTAAGGAGCAAGCTTGAGGGTGATGCTTTTTAATTATTGTATTCATTACCTCATTTCCAGCCTCCCAGGCTCCATCCATCCAGCATCTTTTATCCTGCCATTTTCCTCACCTTGTGCTATCACAATGGGGCGTTGTGTTTCCTCAGAGACTTATAGGAGTGTTCAGTGTATAGTTTCTTAATAAACACTTTATTTTCTAATGAAATGGCTGGATCAGACCTCTTATTTGGCAATTTTGCAAAGAATATAGAAGATATGGAAGTTCTAAGCTACTCACATCCCCCGCCCCCGGTCCTATTTTACTGTTAATCTTTTAAAGAAGTTTCTTAGCCCAAGTCCTGTTTCCAAAGGTGTTTATAGTCTGTTCCTTTGGTGGCTGTCATTGAGACTCCTTCAAATAGGTCAAGTCCATCCTGTGAAGTGTTTCCCTATCTTACTAAGAAGGAATTATAGGCACAGAGAGGTCAAGTGGTTCACCCGCGGTCACACAGCACAAGAGGCAGAAGCCAGATTCCTACCTGACTCCCCCAGACACTACTCAGGCGACTGAGACTCTTGACTTCTTGGTGGCTGGGGGACACTTGTGTTGTCCGAACAGCCATGGCCTATGGAGACCCTTTCTTCCGAGTGGATGTGTAGGGAGGTCTGGGAGTGGGGTTGATGGATCCTTTATGTTTAATGCACCAGCAAACCAGTGGGATGGGAGTGGTTTATTCTTCCCTGTGGGCCTTGGGGAGGTGACCTTGCCCAGAGGAAGATGGGCCAACCTGTGGATCATTTATAGAGACACCCCATGCATGCAAGCATGTGCACGTGCACGCATGCATGTACAAACACACACACACATACACACACACACACACACACACACACACTCACGTGGGCTAAATGCTCATGGCAGATCTCGTGTGGGCTACCTGAGAGGGAGGTAAGGGAGTCCTGGGGTCCTACTGAGAATAGCAGGCTAGCTGGGTACTTCTGTGCTCTTGGTCCTGGGCTCCGTCACAGCCGAGAAGGTTGAAATGCCTTCTCTAACCTATAATCCCTCCCTCTAGGCTCCCCGAGAGGGACGGAGGGAAACTCCTCAGGGTGGCGGTAGCAGATGTGACAGGGCAGCGGAGAGGATGAAGTGACGGGGAGCCACCCTCCCAGCTCCGCCTGCCCACCACGCACCCACGCTGCCGCTGGTGACGTGGGTGAAGCTGCCTGCAGCCCCCAGTTTCCTAGCTCTGACTCAGTGTTCGCCTTTAGAAGTCTTGTTCCCACCCCTGCACTTCCCACCTCCCAGGAATATAGTCTAGATCTGACAGTGTAGTCCCAGAGCTAAAGAAGCCGCCTCCTCCACTCCTACTTGACCCCAAAAGTGAGTTGAAGGAGACGTACTGACAAGAGAGAAGGTTCCTTGTCTGTTTTTGGGGTGCTTCAGAGATTCCATCAGGATTCTGAGGCCCATCTGGGTCGGATTTCAATCTCAATTCCTCCTCCTCAGTGGGTAAAACTTTCCTAAAGTGACCCCCTTTTCCCATTGGGGTTACAGCTCTTGCTCAGGCGGACAAGGTCTCACACCTCTCGGCATCCCGTCCTGTTCCGTCAGGACACTTGTGCCTCCTGTCATGAACTACCTGGGTGTGTACCTGAGAGGGTGGGTCCTCCGCACCCCCAGACTTTCAGGTGGGTGGGAATGGAGGCCGAGCTCAGGGGTTGTGTGCTCTGGGTGGGGGGCGATGAGAGCTGGCGAGGATGAGGAAGCTGTGGGCTAGCCTCGGACTGGGGCGTGCTGGCTCCCGTGAGGATCTCTGAGAGGCACGGATCCTACGGGGCACAGAGGATGCTGATGGCCCAGAGTCTGTGTCGAAGGCCTCCAGCCATGGCATGACCGAGTCTGTGCAGGTCCGATTTGGGAAAGGTTTGGAACCATTGGAGGTAGAGAGGAAAGGCAGAATGACCAGCTTCTCAGAGAACAGCCAGAGCTGTAGAGACCGCCCGGCTGAGGGCTCTGAGGAAACAAGCCTGGAAAACAGGAGATGCGTGAGCTTCCTACGTGGTCCCAGGGGCAGCCCTGGGAGTCTCAGGGTCGTGGTGTCTTCCCATGACTCTGTGCGAGCAGGAGCCGCTCAAGGCCTCTCTGACGTGCATGCGCCTGGCTTTGGTCTGGCTGAGGGTGGAGAGAGGGGCATGTGGAGGAGACGAGCAGGGAGCTTGGCTTTTCTGAGAGGCAAAGACACTGAGCAGTTCTCCCCTTTGCCCCCGTCTAAGAGCGATGCCAGTTGATGACTGAGAATTAGAGGGCAGGTCAGAACTCCCTGCTCAGCTGTGGAGAGGCTGTGAGGACAGGAGTTTGAGGCTCAGAGCATCACGGCAGCTCGGAAAACCCCACCGAGCCTGACTTTGGTGAGGGCCACCGGAGGCCTTGGTGGCTGACAGGGACAACCAACTCGTCTTGGTGCCTCTCCTTTTCTCGTGGCCCCTGCCAGCCACGTGCTGTTACCATGGTAGCAACATGGAGCCGGGTCTCCTTCGGGAGCCTCACTGGAGCAGTTGGCCCGTTTCCCTTAAAAAAGACACGGTCTCCCCGTCGCTTGTCCCAAGTTCATTCTGCGGTGAGAAGGGCAAGGACCTGTTCCCGGTAAAGTGACCTCATGGCTCCCCACGTGGCCTGGTGATCGTTCTTTCACGGGCTCGGGAATGCCACCCACTTTCATGCTGGGAAGCTCACACAGTGCTGGTCTCTCTCCGCCCTTGTGTCGTGTTAGAATTGCATCGCAGCGTTCCTGACTCGGCAAGGCTCGCGGCAGCCTTTTGGCCAAACAGCCTGCAGTCTTGACCCCCAAACGGACGTGTCCCGGAAAGAGAGGGTGGCGGGTGGGGGGCAGGGTTCACTCACGGGTGCTGGTGGAGGAATGGCTTCCGTGTACAGAGCCTGGGACACGGTCTTTCTCAGTGGCCCAGGGAGGCATGTCCTTGACACCGCCAGGTTCTGGAGGCTGTCGGGGACACATACCACGGAGGGTCCTGAGTCTGAAGCTGACGGGAGGCCCAGGAGACCCCTGGACCTACAAAGGCCCTCTCACGTCCAGTCTCTCAGCACTTGCCGGACAGGCAGGCTCCAAGATCTGCCCCCCTGCTGCCAAATCAAGGACAGCGAGTCCTCAAGTCTGGGTCCAGGGCCCGCCTGCAGACAGTCGCAGGGAGCAGGAACATGCCAGAGTCCAGGCTGGCTGCTAGCTCAGCCCAGCCGATGCCTGACGTGCACAGCAAAGAGTCAGCATGCCTTCGGTGTTAGTCCTGAGAGAGAAGTCACGTGACGGAGAGCCCGAAAAGTAATCTGAAAGCAGTTTGTGTCCTGAGCATTAGAGAGGACACAGCCGGGGCCCCTGACTCTCCCTGGCTGTACCTCCCCGCCTCGGGCCACAGCTCCGGACTGAAGCCTGTCACTCCAGAGGAGCCAGGTGCAGAGCCGGCCAGTGAGAACTTGAGCCCGCGAGGAGCCGAGGGGACACCTCCCATGGAGCGTGCATCCTGAGAATGACTTAAATCCCCGTCCATGTCTGAACGACTCGTGGCATTGTTCAATCTTCATGGCTGTCGGTTTGACATTTCTCGCTACTGTAACGGGCAATTGCCGCCTCGTACCTTTAATACCAAATGGCTAATCTGGTCGTTTAGAAAAACAGAGTAAGCCCCTCGCACAGTTTCAGGAAGATGTCTTTGGCCACCTTAATATTTTTTTATTGAGTCAACCACTTGACCAACCATCGTCCACACGAACCGTTATGTTTTCTGGGCAAAGCTCCGGTTTCTGCCACGCGGTTCTCTCTTCATTTGAAACCCCCAACTTGCACAGACACCCCTTCCTCTCTGCCTCTAGTTTTTAGATAAGCGATGTTGTGGGGATTAAGTGCCCTCCTTCCGTTGGCTGCAGCACTGCTTCCTTTTAGTCTCATGAAGTGCTACAAGTCCCATCAGGCAACTTTGGAGACCATTGCCGTGGCCACCTGTGGTAGAATCGCAAGTGCACGGAGGAATGTTAAAGGCTCTGACAAGTCCTGCTTTATGTCACATTCCACATGCAATGGAACACAGAATGCCCTTCATTTAACACCTGCTAATAAACCGACACACACGCTTTAGGAAAACTGAGTTATGATGTGGTGAGGAGCTTTTTAAAGAAGAACCAAGCAGATGTGTTCGCCAACCACCAGCCTTCCGATAATTAAGATGAACAACACAGCCCAACGCCGACGCCTTAGCCCAGCTGCAGGCTCAGTCCCCCCTCCCGCTGCCCTCTGCTTTGCACAGACACAGACATGATCCGGGAGCTGGCGGGCAGGTACAGGAAACCTGCCCTGTGATCTCTCCGAAGAAAATGGTAAGTCCCTTCACATAAGTGCCTGAGACTCCAGCCCTAACCCTGGCCACCCTTCTGGGCTGGTGGAGGCGCCACCCCCTAGTGGTAGCACACAGAAGCGAAGACCTGGAGCCCAGTGTCTGCACTGCTACTAACAGTGCCTTGGGGTAAGTTGCCTTTCCCTGTTCCTCATTTGTCTCTGAGCTTAGATGAAAGACTGCCTCCACAGGTGCCCCCAGGAGTCAGCATTGTCTCCGAGTGGGGGGCATCTTTAGTCCTTGGATCTGACTCTCTCTGCTGAGTGCCTTGGTGTATTGTCTGGGAAGAAGGACCTTTGCCCCCTCCTGAGTACTGGGGAGGCTTGGAAGCAAGAGGGAGGTAGAAAGAGGGAGAGAGAGCCACCCCTGGGGTTGGGGCTGGGGGACTTCTCTGGGTGAGGAAGGGAGCAGCTGCTCGGGGGTTAACAGACCCTCTCTGTCGCAGCAGGACAGGGCCACGTGGGAGTTCTCTCCGAGATTTTCCGACTTTGATCTCAAGAAGGCAGCTCTGCCTGACAAATAGTCTGAAATGTCAAAGAATAAATGTGAAAGCTTGAGGGGTTGCTCCCCTGGGAGTTGCCTGGGCCGGTTAGGGAGGGTGAGGAGCAGGGAGAGAGGGACACAGCAGAACCCTTCACATAAAGATTCCGACGTGGTTTTGTGATATTTAAGGAAAAAAGAAAACGCTGAATTATTTATAGCGCAGAAGATGGAAGCAGGCTGTAAAGAAGTGGCCGGGCTTCAGATAATAGTTCACTTTCCATTACTTAGCTGCCCTGCCTTTGAACTCGTAAAACTTCTCTTATTTGGTGACGTGGTATTGGCCTCTCTTTGAGTTATCTATTATCATTGTCATCACTGTTGTTAATTTAATTAAGAGAACGCACGTCCTTTGATATGGGAGCGGAGGGGAGGCAGTTTCTAGAAATCATGGTTCCCTCTCTCTCAAGAAACGTCTTCAGCACATCCCTCAGGACCTCTTCCCGCCCCATCAGCTTCCAGCCCGCGCCTCCTCCAGCAAGAACTCGGGGAACCCCGCTCAGCATGGGCGAAAAGCACCTTGGTTTGGGCCTGGCTGGCCGTGTTGATCGGGGAGGGGGAATATTATTTCTCAGTTGTTGCATCTGAAACAAATGGAGGCACGTTTTATCTTCCTCTCCTGGGTGTGCAGGTGTATGAAGGATACCACGTGTTCAAAACATCTCCGTACCTGGGCAGTCGGGGGTGATGGCATGTGAGTGGGGAGAAGAGGGAGGTAAAGAAATTAAAGGGGGAAACACAGAAGCGATGGAAGTTTTGGTGGTGAAGCTGGCAGGAATGGGGTCTTTTCGCCTGTTTATGCTGCTCAGTGATGTTGCTTAAATGTTAAAAAAAAAAAAAGCTTCTGGTAGATAATCATGCCCTGATTCTATAGCATGGCTAATTGAAATCCACTAATAATCCCCAAATTGCAGTTCAATTTAAAATTACAAGCTTCGGATGCCCTATGTTCCCTTTCCACACATGATACCAGCGTGCCCTGGTCCCTCTCCCACTAATTCTTTCTGCAAACCCTTGACACTCTTGGAGGCACAAACAAACGGAGCCACTTTGGGGACCGTTTGGGGTGTTCAGGAGACGCTAATCAACATGCAAATCAGACCATCCGTGAACCTTCAAGCAACGTGGTCTCTAGGAGGCATTGCTTTTATTGCAGACACTAACACCTCTGCTTTTTCTCCAGCCTTTTTTTCCTACCTCCAAGAACCTAGAGAACATTCTGCAGTGAAAATGTCACAGTGACACTCCTGTTCTGAAACTCTGAAAATGTACTTATTTTTATACTCTCAGACCTATCTACCGCTCAGAAAGGTCTTCCCAGTTATTCCCCTCGATGTAGGCGTGGAAGGGACAGGCCTGGTGCAGACAAGTGAGTAGTTATGAGGCAGTATGATGGAATCACGTGTGAGGTGAGCATGGAGGAAGGTTCTTAAATGTAGTTCTTTTTAAAAAAAAATATATATTTTTATTGATTTCAGAGATGAAGGAGGAGAGAGAGAGGAACATCAATGATAGAGAGAATCATTGATCAGCTGCCTCCTGCACACCCCACGCTGTGGACCCAGCCCGCAACCCGGGCACGTGCCCTGACTGGGAATTGGATCATGACCTCCTGGTTCATAGGTCGACGCTCAACCACTGAGCCACGCCAGCTGGGCTTAAATGTAGCTCTTAAAATCACTGAATCATGATATCTGTTTGCAGCTGTGTAAATAGAAATGGCAGCTCAGAGAACCCCACAAGTGGGATGATCAGTTGAGGCGTTCCCTTGTTTAAAGAGATGTCCATTCCTTGCAGCCTTGGGAAGCCCGATCCCGTTGGCACCCAGCTTGGTCCTTTGGCAACCTGGGCTGCTTAAGGCAGGCATTCCTCTTCCTGGACCATGTCCATGCTTGGGCAGCGCTCATACAGCGGCATGCCCTTGTCAGGTTGCCATGGAGACTGACCCTGAGGCCTTCAAAATTGATTGGTATTTATTGGGGATCTGCAGTTTTCTAGATGCTGTGACTAAGAAAGACAGAGAGAGAGAGAGAGAGAGAGGAAGGGAGAGAGACAGAGAAAGGGAGACAGACAGACAGGCATGGGCTGCACCCTGCCCTCCCTCATTCGTGGGCTGTTGGGAGGATAGCTTTCTGTAACAGAGAGGTAAAGACCCTGGCGAAATGAATGGGAAGGTTTTTTCCCCTTCTAATAACATTGTGGTGGTGGTGTTTTTATTTCTGATTATAAAAGTAATTCATGGTCACAGTAGAAAATCTGTTGAAATCCAGAAAAGCACACAAACACGTAAATTATCCGATCATCCCTCACCCAGAGCACTTTTATCATTTGCAGCTTCCTGCCCTCTGAGCTTTTCCTAGTACATATTCCATTATTTACCACAATCGAGCCATTCTGCCTGCACCTGCACACTTACATTATGCTGCTACTTCCTTTTTCATAGGAGTGTTTGCATGTGCCATTTAACGAATCTTTTGCAACATAAACATTTTTGTGTCGGTGATATATTCAACACACACACACACACACACACACACGTGCAAATTGTACACAAATGTTCATAGTAGCATTTTTCAGAATACCCACAAAGTAGAAACAGCCCAAATGTGTATCAGCTGATGAATGAGTGGATGAACAATCTATGGTGCACACATGATGGAAGACTACTCAGTAATAAGAAGCAGTGAGGTGCTGCTGCATGCTGCCACATGGGCGGACGTCAGAAACAGTAGGCACAGCGAGAGAAGCCAGAGCCAAAGGAGCCACTACGAGAGAACTTCCTCATTCTCTTGTAGCGATACATACTATTCCATTGATTGGTGTATCCAGATACATTTAATTGCTTTACAGTATTTTGCTCTTGTGTATAATTGCCGTGGGTGGAACCTGAATAATATTTTTTCAGATAATTTTTAAAATGTATATTTTTTTATTGACTTCAGAGCAGAAGGGAGAGGGAGAGAGAGATAGAAACATTAATGAGAGAGAATCATTGATCAGCTGCCTCCTACTGGGAATCGAGTCCACAACCCGGGCATGTGCCCTGACCAGGAGTTGAACCATGACCTCCTGGTTTCTAGGTCAATGCTCGACCACTGAGCCACGCTGGCCGGGCCTAAATATAATATTAATACAGGGCCAGGTAACTCCCATGGGTGATTTGGCCAGAGCCTTACTGATTTTTTTAGGGCTGGGGATTCTGAGCTGTCTAGTCCAGAAATGTTAATGGCATTCTGAATGGAGCTGCTAAGCTTGTGGGTTGTACAGACGACTAACCAAGCATGGCCCTTGACTTTCTCAAGGTCAGAGCGAGGGTCGGGAGGCATGGCCGATGCATACCGACCTCCCGCCCTGGCCTTTAAGCAGGCGGCCTCCCAGGAATGCGTTGATTGGGGCATAGCCATAGCGAGTGACGCTGGTGTAAAAAGGCCACAGACAATTCAGAGCGAGGCATTTGCAGCCAACCCTTGATCTGGGCTCCAGGCGGAGGAGGGGCCCACCCTGGAGGGAAGTCAGCAGCTAGAGCAAATAGAAGGGAATAGCAGTGGAAAGAAGATGGGCGGGGGGCGGGAGGGGTGGTTGGTCATGAGATTATCCAAACTGGCAGCTTTGGAGGCCAAGGGATAGCGGTGTTTTCTCTCTTGGAGTGCTCAGTGGTGGCAGCAGAGCCCATGTTCAGGGTTCCAACATGCCTCCTCCTTTTTTTCTCTAAAAGAGCCCTTAGAGCCCAGGCGGTGTGGCTCAGTGGTTGAGCATCGACCTATGAACCAGGAGGTCATGGTTCAATTTCCGATCAGGGCACATGCCAGAGTTGCAGGCTCCATCCCTAGTAGGGGGCGTGCAGGAGGCAGCCAATCCATGATTCTCTTATCATTGATGTTTCTCTCACTCTCCCTCTCCCTTTCTCTCTGAAATCAATAAAAAATATACTTAAAAGGGCCCTTAGTGTCCTTCTGGGGGGACCGTGGGATAGAAGCTGACCAGGCAAGAGACATTTACCCTCCCCTCTTCCGTCTTCCTGGGCTGTGTCTGCTGGAGACCAGGACCCGGGGAAAGGCAAGACGCGTGGACCACACAGCAGATGACGCAGAAGGAACCCAGACATCCTGGGCACAGACAGGCATAAGGGGGCGGCATGAAGGATTCAGATCCGCAGGCAACCGAGGAGGGGAAAATCGGGCCTGGGAGGAGCAATGAAGTCGAGACCAATAGTGCAATTAGGTTGTGTCGCTTCCCACGGCCCAGGCAAGCTGTTGTTGGTCATCTGTCAGAGGCGGCTGCCAAGGTGCCATGTGTGTTCCAGGATCCCTGGGGGCTGGTCCTTCCTGGCTGCCAGGTGAGGGCGGGGCCATGGCCGCCAGCCCTGGAAGCCCACTCAGGCGTGTGTGGCCACCGTCGGAGGCTCTGGCATCTCCTGGAAGCCAGGGCGCTGGGAATGAAGGAAGTACAGGGTGGAAGGGACTCTGAGCTCCCGCTCTCCTCCCTCCTGGCAGTGACTGCTGAGAAGCCGCTGTGAGTGAGTGGAGCAGGAGTTTGCTGGTGAAGGCCAGGCCAGAGGGAGGCCTGGTGCCCTCACCCACTCACCTGTGCCCATTTACTGCTCATTCCGTGCCCGTGGCAGGGAGTGGGGCTCGCAGACAGCACAGTGCAGCCAGACCTGTCACCATAGCCACTCAGAGCTGGCTCACTTCCTGCCTGGCCTCACCCCCACCCGCCTCCTGTTCCTGCTGCCGCTGGGAGTCAGTCTGCAGATCTGCTAACGCCACAGCGCCCGGCACGGTGGCTGCCGGATAAATAGCTGTTCAGTTTTCAAAAGTTGTTAACCAAGCCCTTCATTAAATCCTTCTTTCCTTTTGAAGATCTCGTAGGAATGAGTGTTTCCCCTTTCCCTGGAAGTTCACCCACACGATCGACCCACCGACTGAGGGTTTTTTATGCCTCAGTGGCACACATTCTCTTAACGACAGTCAGTGACTTAATGACTGTTTAAACATCCTGCAACGTGCCGGGCTGTGCATCCGGGTGCCAAAGATGGTTCAGATCTGGCCGCGGCTATAGGCACAGTGAAGTCACACGCAGCATTGCGATAAACACCTGTGTGTCTGGGATTCCAGAATCCTGATCATACCTGTGTCGGATGATACGTGAGCATCCCTCCTGCTATGCAAGACAGCTAGTGTCGCGAGAGCTCAGGGAAGCCTTGGCCAGGCCCTGAAGGACAAGGTGCACCTATGTTGAGTGAGGACTAAGAAAAAGCCAGGGTGGTTGGGGCCTCAGGCGATCCGTGACTTGTGACCAGTGGGTCAGGGAGGGAAGTGGTAAGAGGGTGAAGGCTTGGGAACGCGTAGGGAGCGGAGGTCGGCAGATGGCACGGGAGAAGGTAAACTGGTGCCCATTGGTGATGAAGGGGGCGCGGGAATTTCCAGGGCAGGTGGGGCACGCACTGCTTTTCATGAGGCTGAGGAAACCTTGTCCTGGAGGTGACATGTCAGTGGGGAGGACAGAGGGAAACACTGGATTCAAAATTGGGTGGAAGAAACAGGCCATGCAAGCTTGGGTGGAGGGGTTGACCTTGGCATAAAGAACTATCAATTCATCTAAGGCAGCGGTTCTCAACCTGTGGGTCGCGACCCTTTCACAGGGGTCGCCTAAGACAATCAGAAAACACATGTATAATTACATATTGTTTTTGTGATGAGTCACTATGCTTTAATTATGTTCAATTTGTAACTATGAAATTGGGGGTCACCACAACCTGAGGAACTGTATTAAAGGGTCGCGGCATTAGGAAGGTTGAGAACCACTGATCTAAGGCAACAGGGGAAGATAAAAAGGAGGTGGGTAGATCGGGAGAGAAAGGGAATTAAGGTCATTTCCTTCTGTTTCCTTCTCGAATAGAGAACAGAGTCCTGAGAGTGAGTCAGTGTACCTGTTGTCCCCTTGGAAGGAGGTCCCAGGCCAGTCTTGCTTAGGAAGGGGTCCAGGTATGGATGACCTTTCACTCCTCAAAGAGGCCGACGACGCTCCCTGTTCCCACTGGGAGTCTGGGTGGATCTCAGTTTCTCCGCACATTTTACCGGGGTCTGCTCCTCGCGTGGCCTGGCGGCGTGCCGCCCGGGAAGTGTAGCTGGCCAACTCCTGCATCCTCAGTGCCCCGTCCCGCTGAGAAATGAACTTGGCAGCCATGGCAGAATGTGGCGGCCCCGTTGCCCCACACCCAGCCTGCGCCCCAGAGCCTGAGTGCGCCCCACACCTTGCCTGTCCCTCGCCATCACCTTCGGAAGAGGTTCCTGGAGGCCACCTGATTGCCAAGGAAGCTGAGGCCTTCTCAGTGGGTGATGGGCCCTTTTGGGTTCGGTGAGTTAGTGCTGCGCTGAAGCCCTCATCTGAGGGCAGGGCCTCAGGTGGAGGAGAAATCAGGATTTCAGGGGAGATGGAGAGCCTGAGGGCCTGGTTTTCAGTGGCCTTGTCACTCCCGTGTTCGCTGTTGGACTCTGTGCTCGTAGGACCGCGGTCTTCCACTCGGTATGAACTCAGAGCTGCGACTGCCCTGCTGCGGGCGCTGCCCCGGTTTAGTCATCGCTCTGTCTCCTTGGCTTCTGATTCAGTTCTGCTGAAGCTGCAGCCACCCCGGCCGGTGCCGGATCGCCTCAGTGTTTTCGGAGTCACTGGGGCCGATGGGATAATGATGATAAACCCGCCACGGCCGTCCCTCATCTGTCCAACTAATAGCGCTGAGCTGCTGGGGCGCGGCTCTGACAGACACAGACCAGCTCTCCCGACGCGTGCGTTCCACGGGGAGACCGGCTGGTGAACAGACAGGAGTCGGTGAGACAGCGACCCGATGGCAGCAGGCTCTCCATGAACATTCCCTCGGTGCCCTGTGATGGAAACGGGCCTGTCGGTGGGACAGTTGTAGAGCGGGCATTGGTTCGGGGCCAGGTGGTGGCTGCTGTCTAGACGTGAAGTGGCACTGAACTCGGAAAGTGTGGGAAGAGAAGGAAGAGCAGTGGGTGGAGTGGAGGGCGGTGGAGGAGGGGCTGCGGATGACGTGGGGGTGGCGGCTGGATCAGATCCTGTAAGCAGAGATGAAGCAGGTTCGGCGTTCTGTCTAAGCTCAGATTTGAACTAGGGGAGAAACATCAAGGTTCCTACTTTACTTTTTTAGAATATTTTTTTATTGACTTCAGAGAGGGAGGGAGAGAGAAACATCAATGATGAGAGAGAATCATTGATTGGCTGCCTCCTGCACACCCCCTACTGGGGATCGAGCCCACAACCCGGGCATGTGCCCTGACCGGGAATCGAACCATGACCTCCTGATGCATAGGTTGACGCTCAACCACTGAGCACACTGGCCGGGCTCCTACTTTGCTTTTTATTAAAGATGAGCCTGGCTGACTGGCCATGTTCCAGAGCCGGGGGTGAGGGATGGAGTGGAAGGGGCGGGCTGGGAGCTCAGGTAGGAGACCCCTGCCCAGTGAGAGCTCCTTGTGGCCGGGATGCCGATGGTCACAGCACTTCTCAGCCCCGCGGGACCAGGAAACTGCAGTCTTGAGGTTCACGCTCCCCCTGCCACACCCCTGGGAAATCTATGGCCCCAGAGTTGCTCATGAGAAATGAAAGGACTCACAGAGAAATCATACCCCTTAGGATCCCTGTGCCTGTCGGGGGACATAGGAATACACGTCTAGGTGGTTATATTCATTAATCTGTTTATTTCCAACCTCCACTGAACTGAAACGGAGGGACAGCACCGGGTGAGGAGCACGCCTGCCTCTCCCGCGTGCTAAGTCGGTGACGAGGGCAGGGCACAGATCGCTTGCCGAGCCCCGTTCTGTGGGAAGCTGTTGTAGGGTGTCGCCTTACTTTAGTCAGATATTTATCAAGGGGTTGTGCTCTATTGCAGATAACTTTCTCTCCCCCCCCCCCCCCACCCCATGTTTGGTCTTCATTCCAAATATTTAATTTCTTCCTGCTTTTATAACTTGGATTTCCTAAATCATTCTGCCCAAGTCATGACCTGCAGGCACTGGAGAATCACACGTGTTTGCTCCAGTATCTCACAGACACGGAAACGTTACACAGGATGGCATCCATGTGCCATTGACACGGGACACATTTGCAGGCCGGGCCTCAGCTGCCTGGTTCCTAGGACTCTGTGCTTTCTGTGCTGAAAGTGAGAAAACGGCTAAGTTCCCAGAGAAGAGACACAGAGAGAAAGGACCCGCTCATAGGGTAAAAGAGGTCAATGTCTTACGTCACAGAGTTTTTTTGGCTGCAATCCGTGGGGCCAGGAGGGGCTGTGCTCAGAGGCAGGCCTCAGAGAGCTGGCGGGAGCCGGACAGCAGCCCCGGCCTGTGGGCCCAGCTTTGCACCGTGGAGGTTTGAGGAGCTTTCACACCTGCCTGGCGAGTCTGCAATGGTCTATTAGAGAGAGAGAGAGAGAGAGAGAGAGAGAGAGAGGATTGGACAGGAGCAGAGCAGCTGCAGAAGGCAGCAAAAAGCAGGCCAGAGGTGAAGGCCAACCACCTACATAGAAAAGGGGTAGATGGGCAAGGAGGTTAGAAAGATGAAAGGGGTGTGTAAGGGCCAGGAGAGTGAGTGGAGATGGCTTAGGGTGGAGGCGGCCACAGCAGATAGAAGGTATATAGTTGTCTCCACATCAAGCAATCATCTCCTTTGGAAAACGAGGGGAGGAGTCTCCAAGGCCGGCGGACAGTGGGATCTGGGGCCCCTATGGGGGTGGGAGCACGGTTTCTTGCAGGGCTCCTAAGGGTATTTTCTATAGATTCCTAAGGCAGGTGCCCCCGAGGCCCCATCTTGATGTCTCGGAAGCTGCCCGAGGGTGTCCAGCCCTTACAAGGAGAGGTGGCTACTTGTCACCGACACGAGTCTAGTGATGTCCAGTGAGGCCTTCTCTCCTGTCCCGATTCTCCACTAAGTCCCGATAGACCCTTGACCTCTTGACCCCAACTTCTGGCATCTTCCTTCTGGAGAGAAAAAAATGTTGACAATAGTCAAAGCCCAGACTTCCCTGTGGCTCTGTTTCTTTTGGCACCAGGAGAGCTAGAAAGAATGCTCTTCTGATCTGAGGCCCCATGGAAGGGTTTGTAGTGGGTGCCCACGAGGCAGCAAACTTGGAACCTGGTGAACCCGAATAGACCTCTCTGAGCTGCCAAGCCTTCGGGGGGTTCCAGAGGCGGGGGGGAGGGGCACCCAGAATCCCACCGGTTTTGACTTTTTTTTTTTTAAAGAATAATAGAGTAGGGGGAGGTTCAGGAGACGGGCCAGGAAACATGGGCCCGTGCGTGGAACATCTGGTGTGGGGGGCTCTGGGAAGTCCGCTCCGAGGATGTGGTGGGAAAACACCTGGCAGAGGGAGGGAGGCTGGATCCGGGATCCGGGAGGCTGTGCGGAACGACTGTCGGCCGTGCCAAGTTCAGGCTGCCCACGCCCAGGGCCTGCGTGGCCCAGGCCCACTGGCTCGGACCTCTGACCTTGGACCCCATCAGACACAGAGCTGAAGAGAGTGAGGACCAGAGCAGGGCTGAGAGAGGGTGGCCAGGGGCGGGGGAGGGGCTTGGGGGAGGCCTGGCAGGTGTCTGAGCTGCAGGAGTGGGAGCTGGAAACAGGAACATCCTCCCTGGAAGAGGCCCAGCTGCGGACTCCCCGCTGCTCCTCTGCAGCCTGGGAGTGTGATACCCCGAGGCCGGGGCGAGGGAGCCTGTCTGGGAGTGACGGGCGGGCACACGGTGAGCAGGCAGCAGAGCGGTTTGTGCCGATGGGGCTGGAAGGGATGTGTATGTGCTGAGCTGGGAGGAGGGAAGGAGCTGGAGGCCCCATAAAGCAGCCACACTCCCCGCCTCAATGTCTGTTACAGAAAAGCGGTAATGCTGGCCATTGCCCATGCCCTTGGCTCCCCCGAGGCAGCGCGCTGTGTAGAGCCTGTTTTCCCCGAGCCACTCTGGGGCGGGTCGAGGTTACGCTGGGGAACAGCAGAGTGAGCGGAGGTGGTCCTGCTGCGCCTGTGTTTGCATTAGGAGTAGACGTTCTGAGGAGAGAGCAAGATCTTTTAAAGAAGGTCGGGAGAATGTGGGGTTAGAGCTGATCTTGGGGTGTGGGTTGATGCCTCCTGGTGAAAGTGGGAAGGGACTCCAGATGGAGGAATGGGGGTGAACCCCCGACAGTGAATGACCAGTCTGTCCGTCTGCTGTCCCTGTTCTGTGCACTTATGTAAGGAATTTACCAGGAGGGAGCCTGCTGATTTGGGCCAGAGCTCTCAAATATCAGAGCGAAGAGTAAAGACTAAGAACTAAGACTAACAACGGCCCCAAAGGCATGGACACCGTAGCTGATGTGTATGGGGTACCTACTGTGTGCCCTTGTGCTGTTCTAAGCATTTAATACCTTTTTAAAAAATAGATTTTTACTGATTTCAGAGAGGAAGGGAGAGGGAGATAGAGATAGAAATGATGAGAGAGGATCATTGATCGGCTGCCTCCTGCACGCCCCCTACTGGGGATCGAGCCTGCAACCTGTGCCCTGACCGGGAATCAAGCTGTGACCTCCTGGTTCATAGGTTGACGCTCATCCACTGAGCCATGCCAGCTGGGCAGCATTTAATACCTCTTAGTGCATTTAAGGGCACCGCACCTCCATGCACTGGGTGCCTTTTTTAAGTCTCCATTTTACAGGTGAGGAAGCTGAGGCACAGAGAGATGAAGCCGTCAGGGTGGACCGTCGAAGGCTGGAGTAGTGGGTGGGTGGCAGGAGGAGCTGGCGAGTTCCTCTGTGAACCTTCATGGTCATTCGGTCACTCGGGTGCTTCGTATGCTTCCTGGACACACATGACATCATCGAACCCTCAGGACAGTTCAGTGAGATGGACATTTTCTAACATCGCTCCTGACAACATCTGGGCTTGAGTCTGGTGCAGTGAATTGTCCAATGCTGCTCCTCAGGTGTGTCCCGTGTGAGGTTACACCCAGAGCCGCGCCCTTCCTCACTGCCCTGCTATGGTCCTGGCGTGGACTTACCAGGCACGTGGATGGATGAATGACTGAGAACTCCTTCTCGTCCTTTCTTCTCTGTGTGTTTGCTTTTCTACATTTTGGTGTGTTGCTGCCTCTGACTACACAGGTCTCTGAGGGGCTGTTTCCTGTTGGAGCCACGGTAGCTGGTGGTGGTCAAGGCCAATGGGTGATTCTGGTCTGGGTCAGCCCTCTGGTCCACCCTGTGTCTCTCATAGGCATTCCTGCTCTCTGTCCTCCTGGGTGAAGCCCCGAGCTCCACAGCTGGAAGAAACCACCGTGAACATGCTAAGCTCTGGGTTTGCTGGTGAGGAACCATGATGCCACCAGCCAGCCTTGGGGGACAGAGACAGACGCAGGGGAAGGGCCTCCGGGGAGCCTGGGGTGCAGAGGGAGCCCCTTGCATGGGCGTTTGGAGTGAGAGTGTGTCCCCGTCAAGTTGGAAAGGAAGCATGCAGGCCGGGAGAGGCGGGGCCGGGGAGCCGGCAGGTTGTTGGAGGGACAGGATCATAGCTGGAGCATGAGCTTCATCACTCAGCACCTAGCGTCTCACTTCCAGATGCTCCCCAGGAGGCTTGCTCTGCACTCCGGCTCAGACAGTCAGCGCTTGATGAGAGCCAGAGGGGTCCCCTCGCCACGCAAGGGCTCATGCGACGCGGAGACAAAGGAAGCGGGCGTGTGATGTCAGGGGCTCTGTGTCAGCAAACGTCTGAGCTCAAGATGGAGCTCCCAGAGGCAGCACCTGGGGCAGGGACACGTCGGAACTTCGTAGCCTCTTCCTCTGAACTCGTGTCAGGAAACGTGAGCTGGAAGTCGCCCCAGAACAGACCGTCCTCTGCTGATCCTCTTTCTCCGCCGCTCCCAGCAACAGCGGGGTCTCCTGTTTGCTTATTCAATGCGTGGGAACACGTGTCTCCATCCTTGATCGTGACCTCCATCCTGGGCATGACCTCCAAGGGTGCACGCGTGCCCTGGAGTGGAGACCTGGCGTTGGCCGAGCCGTGTCAGACGCAGACCTCAGAGGCACTCTGTGTAGGGGTCTGAGTGGCAGAGACTGAGGGTCAGATGCGGTCAGATGCTGGTCTCAGCTGCATGGTTCCGTGTGATCCCGATTTGGGGGCCAGTCTTGGAGCCGAGACATAAATAAGGCTGCTCTTTGGAGCTTCCTGGACCCTTTCCCATTCTCACTCCTCTTTTCTCCTCCCCTCCCTCTCTGGAGTGCTCTTCATGCTCCAGTTGGGAGCGGTGCTTAGGGGGGAGTTCTAATCCATCCACCCACCCATCCAGTATTTAGTGAGGGCCTGCTGCGTACTGGGCTCTGTGCTAGGCCCAGTGTACAAGCTCAGTAACACGTGGCGCTGGCCTTTGGCTTGAGCAGCTGCCAACACCCTCTAGAGCCCCTTCGCAAAGCCATCAAATTCTGGAAATAATGGGGGGAGCCCCAGTCCAGCAGGAGGGCCTTGGGGTGGGACCCGGGCTGGCCAGCAGGAACATTGGGTGTGTGGGCCGTCCTGAGTTTCTTCACCCGGGACAGGGACAGTGCCCAACCGCACTGGTGTTCATTCAACCTAGATTTTTTCCCCACGTCATTGTTACCCCCATTTAGTTAGTAACTGGGACACATTTTTATTGATTTTTTAAAATATATCTTATTGATTTTTTACAGAGAGAAAGGGAGAGAGACCGATGAGAGAGAAACATCGATCAGCTGCCTCCTGCACACCTCCTACTGGGGATGTGCCCGCAACCCAGGTACATGCCCTTGACCGGAATCGAACCTGGGACCTTTCAGTCCGTAGGCCGAGGCTCTATCCACTGAGCCAAACCAGTTTCGACTGATTTTTTTTTTGAGAGAGAGAGAGAGAAACATTGCTTTGTTGTTTCACCTATTGATGCATTCATTGGTTGCTTCTTGTATGTGCCCTGACTGGAGATCGAACCCACAACCTTGGGTATCAGGATGATCCTCTAACCAACTGGGCTACCAGCCAGGGCCCGGGGACCCATTTTAAATTCTTGACCTCCAAGCTCTGCAGAGTTCTATCCTTTGAAATGTCTCCTCCTAGAAAACCCTGGACCTGAGCTGAGGGCAACCCCCTATTTCCATAACCTGTAAGTCACCCCAGGGGGGGCTTAGCAAGCACCGCTCCTGGGACAGGGAGCCAGGCTCTGCTCTGTCCAGGGGCAGGGGGAGCGGCTGGGTTGGCCGCAGGCTTCTCCACAGGGTCTGTGCCGTCCAGGGGCGCCCTTACCTGGTCACGCTCTGACACAATACCCAAGGGGAAACCAGTTCCGCGTGCCACCGGGGCATGAGGCGAGACAGAGCCAGTGGGGCCGTGAGAAGGTGCGAGGGCAGGAGGAATTCCTACCCCCAGCCGGGGCGGGGCCGGCCCTCTCAGCGGCCTCCTGCCCCTCACAGACCCGGCCCCGGCCCTCCGTCTCCCCCCTGCCACTTCAAACCCTCAGTCGGAGCTCTGGGAATGTTGTTCTTTCCCGTTTAAAGACATTCCACTTCATGTGTAATTAAATGTGTGGGATTGAATTAATGTTTTCTCCTGAGCGAGTTTGGCAGCCCGAGACCCGAGGGTCTGGCTAGTGTAAAGCAAACACACACTTCTCCGAGACCCTCCCTTCCTCTCCCTGTTCCCTCTCTTCTGCCAAGAATCTCCCCCCTCCTTCGTTCGCCCAGACATCCTCAGGCCTCGCCTTGTGATGGGAGGGCTCCTGAGGCTGTGCAGACCCTCCGTTCTTCCGTGGGTGCTGGGGTCTTCGTTGATCTCTTTGGGTGCCATCCTCCTCTCCAGAAGGCATCCTCTCTGCGCTTGGTGAGCTCCGGTGGCGATGGCCAAGGGAGGCAGGAAGTTCCGTGGGAAGTGACTTTCTCTCTGTCCTTGTAGATGAGTTTGGTTCCCGCCAAGGACTGCTGCCGGGAGGAGGTGCCCTGGCCAGGGAGGCTGGCGTGGAGGAGGGCAGGGTGGCACGGTCTGCTCAGGCTGGACCTCAGAGTCCCGTGGGCCACTGCTGACATCTGGGGGCCTTGGGCAAAGTACTCCATCACCTTCAACTTCAGCCTTCACAGCTGTGGCGCTTGGGGTAGCGACACACTGTGTTTAAGAGAGTCGAGAAGATGAATGAGGCAGTTCATGGTGAGAGCTGAGCCTGGTGCCTGGCTCGGGGAACCTGCTCACTCGGTGGCAGTTATTTTGTTATTAATAAGGACACTATGGCCTGGGAGGTGTGGCTCAGTGGTTGAGCATCGACCAATGAACCAGGAGGTGACGGTTTGATTCCTGGTCAGGGCACATGCCCGAGTTGTGGACTCGATCCCCAGTAGGGGGCGAACAGGAGGCAGCCGATGGATAGTTCTCTCTCATCACTGATGTTTCTCTCTCTCCCTCCCTCTCCCTTTCTCTCTGAAATCAATATTTTTTATAAAAAGGGCACCAGGGGACAATGACAAGGTGAAACAGGCAAGCCCAGAGGAAGGTAGAGTTGATGGGGAAATATCTGAGCGGTCTCAGCAAGGAGGTGGGGACCCACCTCAAGACGGGGAGTTACAGTGGTCCAGGGACGAGGGGAAGGTGAGAGCTTAGGAGAGCCTGTGGGGATGAGGGGAGAGAGCACCTGGCCAGCCGTAGGGATGCCGGGAGGGCCCGCATCTGGTCCCTGCGGGGGCAGCCTTCAGGGGAGGACCAGCTCAGGGCTGCCGCACGCATAGCCTCGTGGGACAGTCACCCGTCAGAGCTGCAGGACCGCCAGGGACCAGCTGCTACGGCGTCCTGGGCCTGCCTGCGGGAGCGGGCGGCTGTGGGGACTGACGCTGCTGCCTCACGTACGGCTGAGTCCTACCCGCCATTTTTTATAGTCGCCGACGCTGGGAAAGCTGGTTTCTCTGCTGGTCAGTAGCCGTCTCTGGCAGGTGGCTGTCTCTGGCTTGATGGCTTCATCCCATTGTCTGACCGACGTCCTCCCGTACCTGCTTTGACCTCTGAAGGGGGAGGAGGTGGGACATGGCGGTGACAGGCTTGGACAGGCTGTGTAGGACCCCTTGAGTCGGAGCTGGTTCCCCTCTTGTTTTTTTATTTTTATGATTTCAGAGAGGAAGGGAGAGGGAGAGAGAGAGAGAGAGAGAGAGACATCAATGATGAGAGAGAATCATGGATCGGCTGCCTCCTGCAGGCCCCACACTGGGGATCAAGCGCACAGCCCAGACATATTCCCTGACGGGGAATTGAACAGTGACACTCAACCACTGAACCACACCGGCCGGGTGCTGGCTCCCCTCTGAGGAACCTCAGGCCACTTTATTTCCAGGGAATATCACCGTCCTTGTCTAAGGTTCTTTCCAAGCCACCATTTTGTTCACAGGTACATTTATCTCCTAGTTTAAACGAAAATAGCGCAGAAAGGAAGGAAACCTACTTGTGTTAAATGCCCATTGTGTTTCAGATACTTCCTATTATCTGTTATCTAAAAGTCGTAAGTCCATCCTCTGAACAGCTCTGTCCACAGATACTCATGTTCCCAGGAACCGAGTTGGAGGGAGGATACGGTGCAGGGTCAGGATTTGAACACAGACCTGTCTCTTTCCCCAAGTCCTCACTCATTCAGTAATACCGTTTTGTGGGGGTGTTATGTCTCCTCTTCATTGCTGGTCAGCAGGACTGAGTGATTTCTGCCTGTCACACTTCCATCTTCTAAGAACATAGAAGTGAGGCCCACAGTGGTCACCTGTGTCTCTGGCCACGTCTGTCTGTCCAGTGGGTTGACCTGTGCAGGTCACAGAAGGTGCTGCAGGTAAACAGAGGTAGGAGAGGGGGTGACCCCAGCTTGCCCTCTGACCTCTCAGGGCTCCGAGGTCTGCTGTACAGAGGTGGCTGGTGGCATCTCGGGTTAGCGACCCTGCCCTCGGCCAGGCTTGCTCCCGGCCTGGGCGACCTCCCAGGAGTGGCTCCCCCACACACAGAATCGCCATCTTGGCCCTCGGCTGGAGCGGTGACTGAGATGCAGAAATTCTCCTTCTGTATTTGTCCGATGAACCTGCTGTCCGATGGTGACGAGAAGCGCTCCCGTGGCTTCCTCCGGGGGAAGGCAGTCCGTGGCTCTCTTGCAAAAAGGAGTCTGGGAAAAGTCAGGCCCCAAAGTGCCTGAGACCCTTTCATTTCCCCGAGACGCCTCCTCCCTGTCTGCCGGGCCTGTTCTCGCTCCAGCCACCCCGCATCGCTGGAGACTGGGAGGCCTTCCCACGCCTGGGCTGTGCGGCCCCCTCTCCTCCTCCCCTACCAGTGTCCCGGCGTCTGAGCCCTGTGACCCAGACTCTGCTGGGCCAGCCAGCCGGGCAGTAAAAGGAGATTGATGTCCTCTCCTCCCAGGAAAATCCATCACTTCTAGCATGTGGGGCAGCTCGGAGCAGTACTGCGTGAGCTAAAAATAAGCGCAGAAAGAGGCCCGAATAGACGCTTGGACGTCAGAAAAGGAAACGGCCCACCCCAGCCTCTCCTCCCCGGGCCTCCAGGAAGGGCGCCCACCCTTCCCCTCTGGCAGATGCTGCACCAGAGTCCCAGGATGCGCAGGTGAGCAGCTGGGCAGGAGAAGCAGGGGAGACCGAGGGTTGAGCTGCTGTGGGCCGCGTCCTCTTGGTGGCCACAAAGAAGGAATTCACAGGACGTGCAGCCTCGGGTAATGGAAAGAACGCAGGCTCAGAGCCATGAGAAGAAGAAAGAGCCCTTCCTTAGCGGTGTTTTAGCTTGGGGACTTTGGAACGTTACCCCTGCCTCCATCTTTCCATCTGTGAAAGGGGCGCAATCACTCGCATCTCTCATGAGAATCCAAAGTTGAGCCAATGGTAGGATTGGGCACAAATGGATTCCCTTTACCCCCCTTCTTCCAAAGTTCAGGGAAAGCAGCTGCCGCAATGGTGGCCTGGGGTCCGGAGTCCTATTGGAGCCTCTTCCCCCCAGGGCTGGGCGGAAGTTCTCTCCTGGGGAGACTTACAATGGGATGGAGTTGGTTTTCACGTCCTAGTCCTCCTGCTGCCCCGCTCACATCTCCCCACCCCCGCGCGGCCCAAGCTCAGGGGTTGCTCTACAGACACTTGCCTCTGCTGCCAGTGAGCCCAGCCTTTTTATTCTGAGCTGCTGGGTGTTTCCACGTCTCTGAACGGGCTCCTCCCTGTGGAAGGATCCACCTGCAGGTGTGGGGCCGGCACTGGGGTCCGTGGGGGTGGGGGGGTCTGCTTCATGCTTGCCGAGAGCAGACAACTTTCTCGTCACGTGGTCACCTGCCCCCTGTTCCGTTCGGGCTCCTGGGCCCACAGTCAGCTGGCGTGTGTAAGGTCTGTAACCCTTGGCGTCCTCTGAGATACCAGTGCGTTCTGGTGTTTTCATGGCTGTTGGCGTTCTTTGGCAAGAAGGGGAAGCAAGGGCCAACTCAGGGGTCCCCAGCCGGTGGCTGAGACGGGGCCAGACTCCAGAGCATCAGCGTGTGCCCGGGCAGCCAAACCACTTGCTCCCACGGCTCCTCACCCGAGGGCCATCCCGGACCTGGTGGGGACACCAGGAGCTCTGGTAGGGAAGGAGAAATATATAGTCTATTCTGAAAGGAATCGCCAAAGCCAACCAAAACAGTGACCAAAGCCTCGAAGCCACACCCCTGTCCCTGTCCTGTGTCTCCTCAAACTCACGGGAACAGTCTACCGTGGGCCTCATTCTTCCACGGTCCTCTCTCGGCCAGGCCATTTGAGCCAGTCCTCTTTCCTTGCTCGGCCACGCTCTTCCTGACGCTGATACAGGCATTTAATGGGCGCCTGCCTGTTGAACAGGTAACGGAGAGGCCGGTGAGCAATTCCTGGCTCGCACCTTTCCTCACCGGCCACTTCTAGCGCAGCGGATCTCAACCTGTGGGTCGCGACCCCTTTGGCGGTCGAACGACCCTTTCACAGGGGTCGCCTAAGACCATCCTTCATATCAGATATTTACATGACGATTCATCACAGTAGCAACATTACAGTGATGAAGTAGCAACGAAAATAATTTTATGGTTGGGTCACAACATGAGGAACTGTATTTAAAGGGCCAGAAGGTTGAGAACCACTGTTCCAGCAGCGCCTTTCCACAGAGGTGGGGGGCTGAGGTCCCCTCCTGCTCCCCCGGGGAAGGCAGACTTTAACCCGGGCAAGCCCATTCTGTGCACAGACCCTGGTTCTGGGTTCTCTTTCTGGACTTGGCGTTCGTGATCTCATTGGTCTTTCCCTCCAAGGAGAGTATGTCAGGGAGAGGCTCCCCCAAATAGTACAAGCTGCCACGTGGCAGTCGTTATCTCAGTCGCGACCTTGTGTCGGGGTTGTGCCCGCCGTTATAACAAGAGCCAGCGTGTGTCCGCATGTGTGTGTGCAGGTGTGTCTGCCTGTAGTGTCTCCCGGCACTGGGCCGGGCTCTGCCTATGGACTAGCTCGCTTCATCGCCACAAAAGCTCAGCAAGGAAGGTGTTGGTGTTGATCCCATTACCCAGGCGAGGAAATCGAGGCTCTGGGGGGAAATAAGGATGCCAAGCTCAAGAAACGAGCAAAGAGGCGGAGCCAGAATTCAAACCCGACTCTGAAATACGCCAGAGAACTCACAATCCGCAGTGCAGCCTATGGACCCAGGGCACGTGGACCTCACCTGGGAGTCTGTTTGAAATGCAGGCGCTCAGGCCCCCTGCGCCGCGATCCGCCCCAAGTCCAGGGCATTCCCCGCACAGTCACCACAGCTCCTCCCCCAGAATCCTGTGCACACACTGGCGTGGGCTGTTTCCCAGCTGCGGTCTAGAGACCTAGGGGGGTGTCAGGCAGAGCTGGGATGTGATTCCGGCTCCGACTTCCACTCCACAGTGAGAAGCCGTCTCCCCGCCCAAGGCAGGGTGCTGCCCGAGCCTGCCTCGCCTGCCGCGGACTCGGAAGCGGGGCTCCCTGCTCTGGGCCCCGGTGCTCCCCCGCCCCGGGCCTCTAAGGAGGACAGCACTGACTCGGCCGCCCCTCTCTGTCCCTCCACAGACGTGCAGCACATCAAGAGGCGCGACATCGTGCTGAAGCGGGAGCTGGGCGAGGGCGCCTTTGGGAAGGTCTTCCTGGCCGAGTGCTACAACCTCAGCCCGACCAAGGACAAGATGCTGGTGGCCGTGAAGGTGAACCCCAGAACGTGTGGGGCCAGGAAGGTGGTGGTGGATGGTAGGGGGGGCGGCTGGGAGCATGAAGGAGAGGCTCCCTCCTCCACATGCCATCGGGCCCTTGCTCCAAGGTCAGTGAACTGTCCTTGGGACCCACACCCACTTCTTTGGCGTCAAAGCTCCAGAGCTGTCACACACACATAAGGAGCAGGTTTTGCCTGGGAAAGGCCCTGGTGTCATTCTGGACACCCGGGGCTCACTCCCGTCCCCAGGAGGGTGTCCCTCCTCCCTCCTCGGTGACCATTTCTCTGTGGAGAGTTGGGGGAGGGTGGGCTCGAGACGCCCTGGAGCCGCTGCTCAAGGGCACCAGCCATCACTGGGAACGGGAGAGGGGAGGGTGTCAGGTACTGAGCAGGGAGAGCAGTGAATGAGGGTGGAAAGGATTCTTAGTGCCCCCAAGGGATCCAGGGGCCGAGCCTAGAGGGCGCGTGCCTGAGGGTGACTGCCTGCTGGCAGCTGCGGGAGGG
The DNA here is from genome assembly GCF_028538775.1 of Myotis yumanensis. Taxonomy (NCBI): domain Eukaryota; kingdom Metazoa; phylum Chordata; class Mammalia; order Chiroptera; family Vespertilionidae; genus Myotis; species Myotis yumanensis. The sequence continues at coordinate 7,043,636 of NW_027223771.1, read as the reverse complement.
GTCTATTCACCGCAGGGCTTCTCCGTGCTGAGCCAGCTGTGCAGCTCTGCAGCTCGAGCCGCATCACCTGGAGCTGTAGCAAGCGCCTTTGCCCGCCCCCTGCGTCCTCCTGCAGTAAATCAATGTTGGACAGATCGCTGAACATGATTGGCATAAACAAGCGTCAAGCCCGGCTGGTGTGGCTCAATGGTTGAGCGTCGACCTATGAGCCAGGAGGTCGAGGTTCAATTCTGGGTCAGAGCGCAAGCCCGGGTTTCAGGCTTGATCCCCAGTAGGAGATGTACAGGAGGCAGCCAATCCATGATTCTTATCATTGATGTTTCTATCTCTCTCTCCCTGTCCCTTTCTCTCTGAAATCAATAAAAATAAATTTTCCAAAAAAAAAAAAAGTCAAGTAACCTCACCGATGCTGAGTAAACCAGTGGTGATGGCTGTTGTCCAGTAACGTTTTTAATAAAATGAGGCATTGTCTGCCAAACTCTGCTCTAGAAATAAATAAGGAAGCAGAGTGTTGCCCCGTGGAAGGTCAGTGGTGGTTGCTGCTGGACGTCCTGACAATGGACTTGGCTGTGGGTCTCATAGACCCGGGATGGTCAGACGAGACAGGGGTCTTCGCGTGGCTTGCACCAGGGATGTGGGAAGGTTTCTAATTTTATCCCTAAACTTAGAGTCTACGCTGCCCTGAATCCTAATTTATAGGATGACACTCATCCGCTGGGCACTGCAGCGCCGTCTGGGAACTGGCGAAGGAACGGAACATTTCTGGGCTCTGAGCAGGAAATGAAGTGATGGCCTGAAACCCTGGGAACTGATTCCCGCGCAGGGCCCGGCGTTGGGTAATGCAGAAAATGCGTTTCTGCTTTCCTCCCTTTGGAAGGCTTTCCTTCTCCCTTTGGGCCTGGGAACCCGGAGGAGATGGGGGCTCTGGGATGCCACACCCTTGGGTGCCCGTGGGCCCAGCGGTGGTGATGGTGACCATGACAACGGCATCTGACAGACAGTACTCACCAGGGTCCTGCTGTAGGTGACGTGTGCCGGTTCACGCTTCATTCTCACAACAAGCTCAGAGCCCGCCCGGTCACAGTCCCATCGTACAGAGGAGGACAGGGAGGCACCGAGGGACAGGGGGGCCAGTGGTGGAGCGAATTCACAGCCGGGCAACTCCTCTCCTCCACCCACGAGGGAGTGAGACCCTGGCCACTGTCATTCCTGCCCCCTCTGCCTCTCCATGCTCTGTTCCCGAGCACCTCAGCGTCTTCAGCCGCGATTCTCCCTGCGGTTTCATCCAGTGTAGACTGCGTCTCTTCTGTGGCAGTTTCTCTTTTAGCCTCAGTGACTGTGTAATCTATTTCCAAGATATCTAATTGGGTCTTAATTTTATTGTTATCTTATGTCTCCCTGTTTTTGCTAAATACCTCCTTGATTTTCTTAATCTATTTTTGTCGGTCTCAGAGAGGAAGGGAGAGGGAGAGAGAGAAACATCTCTGATGAGAGAGAATCACTGATAGGCTGCCTCCTGCACTCCCCACACTGGGGATGGAGCCCGCAACCCAGGCATGTGCCCCGACCAGAAATCGAACCGTCACCTCCTGGTTCATAGGTCGACGCTCAACCACTGAGCCACGCCTGCCAGGCTAGTGTTCTGACCATTTAGACAGCTTCCCTCCCATCTGACTGAACAGACCCTCAAAACCCAGGACTTGGGGTGAAAGGGAGCTGATGCCCAGAGGGGAAGCCCAGAAAGGGCAGAGTCTTCAAACTTCGGGTGAAGGAAGGTAGACAAGGGACCGAATTCCAGCTCCGCTGTTTGTTCTGCGGATCCTGCTCGAAGGGCTTCAGAGACCCCTCAGCCACCAACCGGTGACCCATTTTGAAGTTCTGCTCGGAAGAGGACCCCCTGGAGAGGGGCTAGGGAGTATCCGTGGGTTTCCTCCTAATTCTCCTCCTCAGGTCATCTCTGTCCCAGTGGTGTCAATCCTGGCCCCCGGCCACCCCTTTGCTGGGCACGACCCTTTGCCAATTACATAAGCACTTCAGGTGTGACCCCAGATGTGATCTGCTTTTCCCTCTCACAAACCCAGGACTCACATAAATCTTTGTATTCTCCCATCCCACCCATGCTGGGTTCCTTTCCCCCTCTTGTTCTTCGTGAACATAAATAATCACTGGCAGCCATCCTATACCCACGCCCCCGCACATGGAGTTCGGGGCCGCAGCCAGGGGCTGGGTCAGTGAGAGAGGCGCCCTCGGCCTTCTCCCACCCACAGCATCTTGCAGATGCCTTTGTTCTGGTTGTTGGCCTCAGAGCTGGTGAAATGAGCAATGGGCCGGTGGACACCCGTCTCACCTCCGGCCTTGGCCGGCCCTACGAGCTTGGCATCCTCGCTGGGCCCAGCCCCTCTGCTGGAGCCCACGCTCCTCAGCTTCCCCCGCCCTCTCCTCTTCCCCATCTTTTAACTTCCTGCCCACCATTCCGCTGGGGCCTTGCCTAGTGACTCCTTCGCCTGATACATGAATCCAAGCAGGTGTGCTGGGCAGGAGCAGCCAGGCCTCCTTTCGTGGTCTTTGGCGCGTCACCTCCTCCTGCTGGACCTCTGTTTTCTCTCCTGTGAAACGGGAAAGTTCCCATGAGATGACGCCCGGCATTTTGGTCAGCATCGGGGCCATTTAATTAAGCTATTTTGAAAAGAAGGAAAGGTGGTGCTGGTTGTATTTGCAGTGGGACTTGACCTCTGGTCAGGAGACCGTGGTCCTTTGGGAGAGAGCCCTCCTAGAGGCCTTGCCGTTGACCTGGAGACCAGAGACCAGGAGACGGCTGAGGCCCAGCTCAGCTGGCATTGAAAACGTGTCATCTAAGTTGCTGTCTACACAAGGCTGGGCCTCCGTTTCTCCAACCTGAGACTTGAGCAGGTGAAAGCAGATGACACCTCAGGCCTCTTTCATGCTGAGAGTCCACCATCTGGTCTCTAATGTATGCTAATGACCGACAGCGTCGATGGGCCTCCTAGGTACAGTGTTCACCTCTATCACATCCCTGAAGTGCTGTTAGCCCAGGCAGCCATGTGGATTTCAGATGAAGGGGTTTGCTGCTGAGAGAGAGAGAGAGAGAGAGAGAGAGAGAGAGAGAGAGAGAGATCTCTGGCCAGGAGGCCTTTTAGTAACAGCACCATCTCCATTCTGCAGGGTGGTCCGTCTGCCCACATGACCAGAAAAGGACAGGTCATGGCAGAGAGGACTCTGCAGACCAATCTCCCCGTGTCTCGCTTCTCACTGACCTGAAAATGGTGCGAGAACGTCACACTCCCTGCTCCCTGCCTCCTGTTGTGTCTGTTGAGGTTACTATTCTGTGTCAGCGGAAGCAGGCGGGTGTGGGGAGGGTGGGAGGCCGGAGAAAGGTGTGAGCACACCTGCCCAGCTGCTCCTCCTGCAGAAACACTGCCCCACCCCCGCCCCCCTTCACAGCTCGCTCCATGGCGGCTGCCAGCGAGCATTCCCAGGGCCGGGCCCTAGCAGGGCCCCTGGGATGTCTCACACTTTCCTGCTCTGGCCTCACCCTCCCCTCCTGGTGCCGAAAACCCGCATTTACAACTGACCACCCCTCCTCCTTTTATCGTCCTGGGCACTGGGGCGCGTGGCCTGGTCTGGCGCCTACCCCTCACCCAGGGTCTCCACTCCCACAGGGACTGAGCGGTGGCATCTGGGTGGCCACTGGTGCCCACCTTGCCACCCTACCTGGGACTTTGCGGTGCTTTACCTGGTCCTACGGATCCTCAGGCTTCTTCTGCCCATTGACTGCCGTTCCCATGGCTGCAGCCCGCTGACCTCCACCCCAAACGCTCCCTCAGCCCCTCCTAGGAGGACACAAGTGCCATCGACGTTTCTCTGCACATATACACTCTGTCACCATCTAAAGTCACGGAATAGAAAGGGCAAGGGGACTTGATCAAGTTGCCTGGTTTTGGGTAAACTTGGCACAGGCGACCTTACGAAGCTAAAGTGCTTGGGGCAGGTTTTCCCCTGTTGATTTCAGCCGAGGGACCATTTCTTCCAGGGAACCTGAGGGGGCAGGGCCTCTGTCAGGCCTCCCACCTCGCAGCCCCGCCCTCCGCCTTTCACGCTAGTCATTGGCTGGTGTCTGAGACGGTGTCAGGAAACTGGTTTCTGGTTCCTCAGGGATGACAGTGCTGAAGGTGGAAGGGTCAGGCCGGGCCTTGTGGCCTTTAAACCCCGATTAAAATCTCATTCGTTGGGCCCTAGCCGGTTTGGCTCCATGAGTAGAGTGTCCGCCCTTGGACTAAACGGTCTCAAGTTCGATTCTGGTCAGAGGCACGTACCTCAGTTGCAGGCCCGGTCCCCGGCCCTGGTTGGGGCACATGCGGGAGGCAACCATTCGATGGGTCTCTCTCACATCGATGTTTCTCTCTGTCTCTCCCCCTCCCTTCCACTCTCTCTAAAAATCAATGGAAAATTTTCCCTGGGGGAGGATTAACAACAAAACAATCTTCTTCATTGGGCACAAGCAGGCCTTTCTTCTGAGCACCAGGCTCCTTCTCAGGAGGGGGTCGGGCAGATCCCTGTCCTCTGGTTGCTAAACGCCTTTGTCCTGTCTCGTTCCCAGGCCCTGAAGGACCCCACCCTGGCCGCCCGGAAGGACTTCCAGAGGGAGGCGGAGCTGCTCACCAACCTGCAGCACGAGCACATCGTCAAGTTCTATGGCGTGTGCGGCGATGGGGACCCGCTCATCATGGTGTTTGAGTACATGAAGCACGGAGACCTGAACAAGTTCCTGCGGTGAGCCCTGACCCCTCCCCCCCCCCCCCCCCAACCCCTAACCCCGAGCATCCTCTCTGGAACCAGCAGTTATATTTGTGCCTTTGAGCACATAGGTCCAGGGGTTAGACGTGAGAAGCAGCCTTCCGTTCTTCTGCATCAGCTCCTGAGCTGCTGGATTCAGGCCTTCATCCCTGCTTTGGGGCCATAGGCCTGGGGGCTCTGTCACTGGAACCAGCCACCAACAGAGTCCCCCAGTCCTAGGCCGTGTGTGTGGTCCAGGGAGTGGACTCAAGTGTCTTCCTACTCAGAGCATCACTGCTGGGAGCCTGTAGAAAATGCAAATGAACTAGCTCCACCTAGCCAATCAGAATCCTGGGGGTGGGGCCCAGGGAGCTGATTAACAAGCCCTCTTGATGCTCCTGAGCCACATGTCTGGCTTCCTCTGCTCCTGCTCACCCCTGTGTTCCCTCTGAGATCTCTGTGACGTTGGCCAGGGGATGTGATCACTTTGTGCCTCAGTTTTCTTATCTCAGAATTGAGGTGGGAGGATTAAGTGAATGAATATATCTAAGATACTTGGAGCAGTGCATGGAACAGAGTAAGGGCCATGTAAGTGTTAGTCTGGGTTTTATTAAATATTCCATATTAGACCTCTAGAACCTGGGCAACCCTAGATATAAATGAAGGCATCTAGAAGAGAAGGGTTAGTCCCTGACCCCTGGAGCACATCTGCTGTCGTCTTCGTGTGGAATCTGGATCAGTGTATCGCCCACGTCTGCACTCACACAATACATTTTGCTGTGGACAGAAATAGGCCATAGTCGGCTGAGAAGGGAGATGGCATGCACTGCCATGGAGCATTCCAGAAACCTCCTGAATTCTCTCTGCCCTTCGCTTCTCCCCGGCCCCCGCAGGGCCCACGGGCCAGACGCCATGATCCTTGTGGATGGACAGCCGCGCCAGGCGAAAGGCGAGCTGGGGCTCTCGCAGATGCTGCACATCGCCAGCCAGATCGCCTCGGGCATGGTCTACCTGGCCTCCCAGCACTTCGTGCACCGGGACCTGGCCACCCGGAACTGCCTGGTGGGGGCCAACCTGCTGGTGAAGATCGGGGACTTCGGCATGTCCCGGGACGTCTACAGCACCGACTACTACAGGGTAAGGGGCCTTTCCACGGCAGGACGCCATGGCCGAGTCCGCGCCTCGCTTACGTGTCTTCGTCATTGTCCATTAACCCCGTCACTCTGAGCACACGCAGACACAGCCACGCCCACACATGCACTCCGTGACTATCCTCTGGCCACGCCTACATCCTGGCATCTCCTCCTGCCCTCTTGGATGTTTACCTCAACCGCACCCTGACACCGAAATGCCATATGCATTGTGTTCTCACATGTATCATTAACAACACTCATTCTTTGTGCAACTATATATATATATGTGTGTGTGTATATATATATATATATATATAGATTTGCATGTATATCCGCAAGTGCGCACACAGACAAACCCGCCTGGGTGCTACCTTTCGGCACCTCCAAGTCAGGCCCCGATCCAGCCCCCCCACAGCACATTGACTTCTCTGAAATTACCTGCTGACTGCAGCTCGTTTTCCAAGGCAGTTCTTGACGAGAAGCCAGAGCCCACCGTAAAGGAGCAAAATGGTTAGTGTCGTGCTGAGCGTAGTTCTCCACGCGGCGTAGGAAAGATGAGGGGGGGAAGCGCGTTATCACTGCCAGCGCTGGAGGGGGTGCCGGTTAGGAAAAGCTCCCCGATTGGGGGAGGGGACATCACGTTCAATTGCACATCATGCGGTTGTCTACGTTATCAGGTGTCTTATTTTGCTCCCAGACTTTTTCCCCTTAGTCTTCGTGAATTATCTCCCCATGGATCCTTGAGTGGTTCTGACAGTGTTATTATTGCCAGGGAAAGTGGGCACGAGTGTCATTTAACTCAAAAAATAATGGCGGGAGGGGGTTGGGGGGAGGGAGTATAGGTGCAACCTGAGATACAGAGATGGAATAACTTCTGCAAACTGATTGCAAGTCGGTTGCCTCGAAAATATGGAAAATTTACTTCTCAGGACATTGAAGGGGCGAGGACTGGGGATGTGTGGCACAGGGAGAGGGTGGGGCAGTGTCTCTGAGGCATGGTGGCCATTTGTCTCATCTTTGTCAGGAGGGAATGACCACATTGTGAGTAAAGAGCCCAGGGTTGTCCCGTCGGCTCGAGCGTGTTGCAAGAGGCTGGGGGTTTGGCGTCTGCAGAGCAGTTCTGTCCGAACGTTCCTCCTGATGGCTTTGTCTAAGCAGGACGATAAAACCAGTCACTCAAGACCTGTCATGTTAGCCCAGGCCTAGAGAAAAACAGGATGGTTGAGAAACACTCTTTGTGGTTAGAAAGTAATTTGTTCCCGGTACAGACAGAGGCTGGCAGATGACAGAGCATCAGGAGAGGATGTGAAGCAGAAATAGACAGACAGTGGGGGGAGGGTGTGTGTCGGCAGCAAACTGGTCGGTTTCTCGAGCCACCTGCCCTGTCCACCACCACTCCCCCGCCCCAGACACAGAAAAAGGAGCAGGGAGCAGCGGTCGCCACAGACGGATGCCAGGACGGGCCTGCCGGGAGATAACCCAGCAGAGCTTTCTTTAGCTTCTAGGCCCGTGTTTTCCAGTCATTTTGAAGAGAGGCATCGATGTGGTTCCTCCGGGCCCGTGGGTCACAGATATCTCAGGTCTCGCTGGAGCTGGCACCGTTTAATTGCCTTTGCACTCCGCGTAATGGGGTTTGCTGGCCTGTCTGGCTGCGCTCGGCTGTGTTGGCGTTGATAAAAGCAAGGGGCGGCTCGTTGTTGTTCTGTGCGAGGAAGAGGTTTGATTATGCCGGGCTGGTCTCTGCCGGCTTCACCGGGGCCTTGGGAAACAGCATCTGACCAGGACGTGTGCACAGTCGGCTTGCAGACTTGCCTCCAGGAATGCACTTAGTATTTCTCGATTCCGATTTCAAAGAGGAGAAAAAATCACATCTTCAAGTGATACCGCTGCGCCCTTGCTTTAACAACTGCGCACTGCTGCTCTCTCCTCCTGGGAGAGCGCCAAGGAGTAAATCCGTCTCATTTCCGTGAGCACCAGGGCAGACTGGAATTAAGGAATGGGGAGCCAGGCAGGGGCTGGGGGCGGGGGGGGGGGGGGGGGGGGCGCTGTCCACGTGCCAGGCATCCACAGTGCCTTTGTCATGCAGGCCACGCCAGGTGTCAGCTGAGGCCAGCCGGCTCAAAAATGCGCCTTCGGTCCCCAGGAAGTATGAAGTCGGAACGGGTAGCTGTTGCAGTACGAACTCGGGGCGCCCCTGGAAAGCTGCACAGTCCGCTGATGGAGGGCGGGCACTAGACTGTCCACATTCAAAGAGCAGCTTGTATCCCAACTTCATGTTCAGGTGCTCACGAGGCGCTAATGTATGCATAGCCCCTCCCCCTCAGGGAAAAGAGTAAGGAAGCCATTGGCCAGCGGTCATGTCAGTAATGCACCCGGAAGTCCTGTTATCCCATTGGAAGGCATCAGGGAGACAGGGGCATTCTGCATCTGAGCCTGATTTGACCTGTGCTTACATCCCAACCCCACCGTCAGCAGCCATGGGACCTTGTGCCCCTTCCTCACCTGTTTCATTTTCCCATTTTACAAACAAGGACAAACATAGCCTCTCAGAGTCGTTTCGATGTTAAGCAAGTTCCTTAGCGCTAGGATCCTGGAACACACTCCTTCCTGGATAAATTATTACGTATATTATATTCCTTAGTCCCCTGCACACCCAGACAGGAGAACCCCAGGGACAGTCTCATTTCCAGAGGTCATTCCTGAGTCGGAGAGAGGAATCTCCGGACGCTGGGAAATAAACGGGTCACACAGCTGCCCCAAAGGGGTAGGGCCTTGAAGGTGACCACCTCTAGAAAGGTTCCTTCCCAGGCTTTCATCTTAGACAGAAACACTGGGGTGTCGCGCTCGCCTGTGCTGGTCAGTGTTTACAGGGTCCTGTCATGGATCTCCGAGCTATGCCCGTGCCCGGTGACTTAGGAAAGATGTGTTTGCTCCATGTCCCAGCCGACGCCCTGGGAGAGCAGTGATTTGTTAGATGAGAGGGCCAGACGCTGAGGGCTCTCTGCAAGCGGACCCGGGACCGGCCTGCTCCTCTCTGCTACCGTAGGGTCTGGAGTCTGTCGGGCCTAGGAGCTTGCTGGTTTCTGGTGACTAATACAGCTAAATGCTGAGAGTTCAGGTGTGTGTGTGTGTGTGTGTGTGTGTGTGTGTGTGTGTAGGCACATGTGTGTCTGTGTTATCTGTACTCACCTGCCCAGGGCAGATTCCACACTGTGTATAGGAGGGCAGGGGAGAGGTAGAGATAAACTCCACCTTATGTTCTTCCTTTTTCATTTTTAATTTCTTGGAACAAACAGGCACCATCTGGCTCAGGCATGGGCGGTATGCAAACAGTTCTCTAAGGTGAGCTGCCTCATTTCCTGCTACACGTTCAGAGAGGGACGCACACATCTCTGCCTCGGGATGCAGAGCCCTGTGTTCCCTCCTCGAAAGGCCGCGTCCCACGGCATACCTTCCTCCCACGGGCCGCCGACGCGATGCTTCTGAGCTCGCCTCAGACCGGCGCTGGCAGGGTGCTTGGCGCCTTGATGCCCTTCTCAGAACGTGAGACAGCACTCAGAGACTGCAGTGCAGTGCAAATCTGGAATTAAAGAGAGCCTCGAGCCCGGCTGGTGTGGTTGAGTGTCGACCTATGAACTAGGAGGTCATGGTTTGATTCCTGGTGAGGGCACTTGTTTGTGTTGAGGGCTCAATCCCCGATGGGGGGCGTGCAGGAGGCACCTGATCAATGATTCTCTCTCATCATCAATGTTTCTCTCTCTCTCTCTCTCTCTCTCCCTCTCCCTTTCTCTCTGAAATCAATTTTTAAAAAGAACACTTTTTTTTTTAAAGAAAGCTTCAAGAGTTCGGAAGAGGAGAGGTTGGGATTCCAGAAGAGAAATATTTTCAGAGGGAGGGAGGCCGTGCGCTCAGATCCAGGAGGAATGGGCTTGAGGGGCTCAGTACTCTGATCTGACTTGTCTGAAGGGTGGGGGCTGCCTTCTGTCCACTCTCCTCTCCTCTGTCCAGAGCACAGAGCCTAGGACGCGTAGACACCCTGTGAAAATGTGGATGAGGCAGGGAGCAGATTAGGCCCGAGCAAGAGCAGCCTGGACAGGCAAAGAGATCCCTCCCCCTCTTTCAGTTGTCATCTTTGCGGGCGATGTAGGGATCCATGGCCTAGGCAGTGATGGTGAACCTATGACACGCGTGTCAGAGGTGACACGCAAACTCATTTTTTTCGTTGATTTTTCTTTGTTAAATGGCATTTAAATCTATAAAATAAATATCAAAAATATCAATCTTTGTTTTACTACGGTTGCAAATATCAAAAAATCTCTATATGTGTCACAGCACCAGAGTTAAGTTAGGGTTTTTCAAAATGCTGACACGCCGAGCTCAAAAGGTTCGCCATCACTGTCCTAGGCAATATCTGGGACCGTGTCCAGAGGAGGCAGGGAGGGTGGTCTGAGTCAGGAGTTACTCAGTTAAAGTCGGAGTGGAGTCAAAATACAGCCAAGTGTCCAGGAGACGAGGAGGGGACCTAGGTCAAGTCCAGGCCAACACAGGTGGGGGATCTAAGGCAGGTCTGGCAGCCGATAGCAAGGCCCTGGGTCCTCATGGGGGACTGCAGGTCACAGTTCCCGGAAACTCCTGGGCGAGGGGACAGCGGTACCGGCAGGGTGTGGGAATCCTTCGGAGCCAGCTGATCTGGCTGATAGAATGTTTGATTTTGTGGATGTCAGGCTCCCCCGTGGCAGCGATGCAGGTGCAGACTCTTGAGCCCACACTGCCTGGGTGTGCATCCCAGCTCCTGTAATTCCTGACCGGATGACCTTGGGCAACTTACTGAACCTTTCTGTGCCCCCAGCTGTAAAATGGGGCCACAGCCCCTAAGCACCTGCACTTGCTGTAAGGATCAAGTGTTCATCAACGTGAAGTTCTTAGGGAAACAAATGCTCAAGAAATATTAACTATCATTGGAGCTAAAATGCAGCGGTCTCCCCCAGTTCCATCGTGGGAACAGCACTCACATAAGTGCATGCGTGGCGGTGGGCCGGCGGTCTGCCCTCACAGGTACATGCCACCATACAGAATGGCTGCGACACAAATGGAAGCCTGTTTCTAGGCCTTTCCGGGTCGTGTCACAGTGTGAGCAGGTGACCCTCCGCCGTGCGGGCACCCAAGCTGACGGCGCTCGACCCTCTCCTCTGTGTGGGGTCCTCGGTCACCCTGGGCGCCCATCCCCATTCCAGTCACCTGGGCGGGGCCTCAGGCGTGTGTTCACGGGCCTGACCCGGCGGTGAGGCCTGTCCCTTCTCCTCACCGCAAGCACCTGGGCACGCGCCTGGCCCCGTGATCTGTGAGGCGGGCTGAGGAATGGAGTGTGGCCGTGCCCCCGGGGGATGGGAATGAGCAGCGGGCACCCTCTGCCACAGGGTGGGTGGAGGAAACCCCTCACTCTCCCACTCCTTTCCAGCAGTGCGTCATCCTCCGGTGTCTGATGTCATATCAGCAGAGTGAGGACAGTTCACTGTCTGTGATAGAGCGAAGGCTAGGAGGCCAGGGGAGGCCTCGAAACTCCTGGATTCGCAGTCCCTAAACCATGCATTTGCTCTTTTCATATATATATCAGAGAAGAAGGGAGAGAGAGAGAGAGAAACATCAATGATGAGAGCGAATCATGGATCGGCTGCCTCCTGCAGGCCCCCTACTGGGGATGGAGCCCGCAACCCGGGTATGTGCCCTGACCGGGAATGGAACCGTGACCTCCTGGTTCCTAGGTTGACACAACCACTGAGCCACGCCGGCTGGGCCATTTCTTCAGCTGTGGGAGAGGGTGCCTGGTGCTGACCAGAGACACAGCCACGAAGCAGACACCCAGGCAGGCTCAGAGCTTCAGCTTCCTGGGCATCTGCTGCAGGGCTCGGTGCCACACTGCTCGCATGTCGAGTGAAGTTTGCAAAACCCCGTAAGTGCTAAGCCCTGTGAAGCTGCACACGCTGCAGAGGGGAGCAACGCGGAGAGAGGTGTGGAGGACAGTCTGTGCTAATTATAGGATCACATTCTTGCTTCCTCGACTAAAGCCGGAGGATTTGCACACTGATTACCTACACAATAGCAGACGTTTTGGAACGCGGGTCTGCGGAGGGACAGGACCGCTCTTTAGGGCACCTGGTCGCATCGCCCGCTCTGTGTCCATGTGGCCAATTAGCGGCTTCCCTTTCATCTGTCAGGCCTGGAGCTTGGACGCAGCTTCTGTGGTCTCTCTCAGGCTCTGCCTTCTGTGGGGCTGAGTTCCCTGTGGGATGATAAGTGAGCAGAGGCTTGATTTCCTCAGGAGGAGCCAGGGCGAGAGTTCGAGAACACACCCGAGGCCGCCTCCGGATTCGGCACTTCTGTGTTGCCCCAGACCCAGCTGGTCAGATCCCAGCCCCTCCTCTCCTCTGGGTAAAGCAAGCAACAGCCTCCAGTTGGAAAGTGGCTCTTCCCACAATCTGTCGATCCAGTCCAGCGACGGAAGTTCGCTTTTCTGCTCTTCCTCCTTCGTCTCCTTTGAGCCATTCAGGGTAATTGGCCAAATACAGCCGGTGGGGCGGAAGAATTACTGGGTAGACTTCCTTGATACTTTCTTCAGTGATGTGAATTACCTGGCTTCCTCCATCTACCTCAGTCCTTCCAGACCCCAGCCTGCCTGAACCAGATTATACCTTGTGTCAAAACACAGTGGCGGTGCTGGGATATCCACCTGCCATGCAGGCATTCTCTCCACAGAGTGCAGAAGGAATACGGGGTGGCATCTGGGTACTGGGCCAGGGGACACGCCGCAGTCCGGCGTGGAGGTGACCGGGAGAGGAGGTGCTGACCAGGAGGTTGATGTGCAAACAGTGGACCCTAACAGTGAGGTGAGGAAGTTACCTGGAGCGTGTCCCCCTCAGGCTTAGGGTGCGGGGCCAGTCGCTCTGACTTGGGTCGTCATGGGAGGCCTGTCACCGGTGTCCCTATAAATGAGGCTGTGTGTGAGGACACGCCATCGGGCAGTGGCACGTAGGATGGGAACCGAGGCCTCGAAGGTGAAGGCCGGCCATGACCAGGGTCCCGGGAAGAGGCGACGAGGCCCCTGCTGCCCTGTCGGCGTGGAGTGTGGAGGGGAAGCCTGGGAAGGTGACCCCAGGCCAGGGCCTACGTGCTCAGAGCCTCTTCGGTTTGGGATTGTAACCGTGAAAGGGAGTACCAGTGACATGGAGGGGCAGGATGGGTTTTCTACAAATGCACCTTTTAGGCCACGTTCTGCGTCCCTTGAGTGTTCGAGACAGATGAACAAATGCCACGTCATTCCATTCGAAAGAAACATGAGGCTGGAAAGGGTCTTAAATGTCATCTGCTTCACCCCTGTGGCCCCAGGCAGCACAGCATCGAAACCACCCCGGACAGATGGCTCGCTCGCTCTGCTCGGTGCGTCTCGGGGGATTCCGCAGGCTCCCCTGCCCCTTCCAGCTGGGACCAAGGGGAGATGTTAGCAGTGAGAGGTTTGTCTTTCCCTTTGTGATTTGTAACGCCCCTCCGAAGCGGGAAGTTCTCAGTTATGTCTAGCCAGTGTCCCACCAGCTGCAGGCACGTCTCTTTCATCCTCTGTCCTAAGTGGCGATGAACATGATGGATGTGGCACGACCGACATTCTAGCACTCAGGAAAACCAAGGCAGCTCAGTGAGACCAGGGTGGCCTCCTGCACTTCATAGTAATTGGTTGTATTTTATTCATGGGCTGTAGCTTTACTGGTAGGGAAACAATGGAATAAAAACATCTCGTCCCTTGCCCAGCCAAAAGTCATACCCTCTTTCTGAAAGTAGTTTCCAGTAGTCTCTTTTTTTACAAAAAGATTTTTGTTATTGATTTCAGAGAGGAGGGGAAAGGGGGAAAGAGATAGAAACATCAACAATGAGAGAATCGTGGATCAGCTGCCTCCTGAAAGCCCCCTACTGGGGATCGAGCTTGCAACCCCGGGCATGTGCCTGGACTGGGAATCGAACCGCAACCTCCTGGTTCATAGGTCGATGCTCAACCACTGAGCCACACCGGCCAGATTCCAGCAGTCTCTTACACATGATTTTATCTCCCTGCCATTTTGAAATCTGGTTGTTTTTTTTGGCAATGATGATGGCGCAGGCACCATCTCCACGAGGACAGATACTGGGGAAGAAGACAGGGAGATGCCCCAGGGGAAAAGCTCAAGAACTCGAGGCGTGTGTGCACTGGAGCTCATCCCCAGAAAGGAGGGGAGCAGCAGGCGGTGGGAGGCCATCGCATGGCGGGTCGATTGACTCCCTTCCTCTGGCTGCTGGGGAGGGCGGGACAGAGCGCACCTTCGCACCTGGCAGTGCCCTGTATTACACCGCACACCCTGTTTGGGTCCCTCAAGTGGAAAAGGCTTTTATTTATTCCGAGGGAACCTGAGTCTATAACATATACAGATACATAAATTTCCATACAAATATCTTCTTTACCGGCTGTAATTAAGATATTTGCATGTAAAGAGAGCAGTGTGTTCCCTCACTTCCTCCTGGTAGGGAATTATATTTCTTCCCTCATCCTGGAAACCCAGGTCCTTGGTCTGTCTGGAGCAAGAGGCGGAGGGCCGGGTCAGTATAGCATCAGAAAATTTTTTTTCTGGTTTAGCTAATCCCACAGGACAGTTAGAGGCGGGGAGGCGAAGAGCCTGAGAGAGTGGGCAGAACACCCACTAATTCTGGACACAGGGAGATAAGATAGTCTTTGAATCCTGAGCTCCCGTTCATGTGCTATTGTGACCGTAGGACATTTTCTTAAATGCTCTCAACTTTAGATCCTCATCTGAAAAGAGAGAGAGAGAGAGAGAGAGAGAGAGAGAGAGAGAGAGAGAGAAAAGAACACATTTTTTTTGTGTGGTGCAGATTAAATCAGATAATGTATGCAAATTGCCTGGTATCTATTAGGCACTCCATAGATGGTAATTATTATTCTTTGTAAGTGAATAAGGTAGAAATTATATGTAAGAAATTTTAAGTGATTTGAAGTTACAAGCCAAGGCGTTGCCCAGGATGGTCTTTGGTGCTGGATACTCCCGCTGAAGGGAGACGAGCCCACGCAGGACTCGGGGGAATAAAAAACAAAGCCCCTCACACTCAGGTTGGTCTGTCCAAGGCCCAGCAGGAAGGAGAGGGTGCCTGGAGCTGGTCCGAGACAGAGCCTGCTCACTGTGGAACTGATGGGTCCAACCAGGGGCTCCCTGTGGTGCCTGGAGCCGAGGAATTCTCCCACAGACAAATGCCTTCAGTGTTAGATCCGTTCTCCAGGTCTTCTTACTGCAGAGGAAGGCTTCAGGGTCATGCCCCTAGAGGTTTGGGGTAGAGGCAAGGCCGGCTTAAGGTCTTCCTCCCTCCTTCCTCTCTCCTGTCCCAAGCAAGAGGATGGCCACCGCTCATTCCTGTGCCTAACGTGAGACAACGATACTCGAGAGCTGCGTGAACTGTTGGCTTGGGTGCTGTTGGTTTTACCACCACCACCACCACCACCACCACCAGTGTGGTCCTCTTATTAAATGATCATGCACATTCTGGAAAAAATGAGTCAAGTTCCTCAAGGTCCCAAAGTAGATTGGCAGGGTGGTCAGTATGCCATCCCTCCCACCAGGCAGTTACCATGACGACCTTGGCTACCTCTTCCCCCATTGGGTTATGCTCTTCAGCGTCTATAGCTGGGATGGACCTTTGATTTGTGGCCCAGTTTGTTCTTGAAGTTGGTCATGTCCTTACCCAATGGGTCCATCCCCAACTTCCTGGTCTTTGTATTCATTCATTCATTCATTCATTCATTCAAGTCTTGGAGTCATTGGGTATGTGCATGTCCTTTAGCTTTCTACAGCATACACAAAGGAATCCGTTATGTTTTCATCACAGTGATTTTTCACATAAAAAGTGCTTCGTAAAAATACTTAACTGTCTGATCTTCTGTCAGATGTCTGTAATGAGTAAGGAATAATGCCCCCACTGGCATAGGCATTTTTACATGGATCCTCCTAGGTTCCCCCTTGCCAGACACCAGTGGTCAGCATGTGGGGACTCGGGGTAGGTCTGTCTGACAGATGCAATGCTGTCAGCTAAGGGGACATCCCTGGGCCTGATTCCCCATCAAAGGCCCAAACATCTACTTACCCGGGATGAGGCCTGAGGGAATAACCCATAATTAAAACACCCTGAGCACTGCGTATTAATGCACTCGGGACCAGATGTGCGAAGGCCATCTGACCAAAGCGTCACTCCCAGGGAGCGGCCTGTGTGGGTCCCGCTCATCTCCAGATGGTTCCGATGGCCAGTGCCATCAGCTAAGACAGACTCACCTGCCCATCTGATGCCAGGGTTTCCTTAGCCTCCCAGCAGGTTCAGAAACACTCCAGAACTTTTACTAAACCCCCCTCTCTCCCGTGACCCAAGCCAGCTGGGGACAGGCATTGTCGTCATCCAACCCCATGACTACCTTTTTCCAGGCCCCCGGGACCGGCCAGTGCCCTGAAAGACAGAGACCCTCTGGGGGCCTGTCCTCCGTCACTCGGCCTGTGACTGGGCCCAGCAGCCGCCCCTTCCTCCCAGGGTGGCAGCACGGGAAAGTGCAGGCGAGAGAGGCAGTGCCCGAGGCAGGTACCTCCGTCACGTGACATATAACGGAGTACCCAGTGAGACAGCGGGTTCTCCACCCCAGGGACCTTCCAGGAACCCATCTGACCGCATTTCAGAGCTGCACGGAGATGCACTGAGAGCGTGTGGTTGACATCAACGTTTCGCTTTATTTTCAGTTCTGAGATCCTCAGAGTCAGCTCTGCAACAGAAAGTGCTTAGGTGGGTGCCGAGGGGAAGCGTGATGGGGGAGCAGTTGCTGTGCAGGGTGAGGAGCTGTGACAAGGACATATCCCCGCGATGCTCTGAAGCACCGGGCCAGACTCACCCTCTCCACGTCTGCGCGGGGACAGGCCTGCGTTCTCTCCCACTTCCCTCCCGCCTCACCCTCTGCCGCCTGCCTGCCGCCAGCTCACCTCCCTGTGACTGTTCGTCTCCCTCCTCTCTCCTCTGAAATCCACCATCTCTTCTCCATTAAAGAAACATCTTCCTTTGACCTTCCTGCCCCTTTGTGTCCTTGACTGCTGAAATGGGACGTTTTCCACTTCTGTCTTAATTTGGGGGCCTCTGATCCTACCACTTCATTGACTCTGCTTTTTTGGGGTCACTAATGAGCTCATCCTGGCAAAATTCAAATGACTTTCCTCTCGAAAGTCAAATCCTCCTTTGAGCTGTCCTCTCTCCCACCTCTGCCCTCCCCACCGCGTGACCTCCGTGTTCCACGCTCAGTCAGCCTTGCCCACAGCTCATCCCCCTTCCGGGCAGTTTCTTACCTCTTCCCCTCCTCTCGTTTAACGTCAAGGGGCCGCTGTGTCAGACAGCTACTTGGGGAGCCTCACACACTCGCCTGGTTATAACGCTTTTATGCAGAAGCTGTTTGAATGTAAGTTTTAGCCTCCACCTCCCTTCTCTCTGATCCCTTCATCAGTAGGTCTCCCCTGGAGAGATCAGCAGCCACCAGAACGTGGCTCGCTGGAGATAAGACTCAGCTCAACCATCTCCTGCTTCTCAGACACGCACATCATTAAACATCCTTGGGAGGTTCCCTGAAGGGCGAAGGGCGGTCAACCTTGGACCTACCCCCACCCCCCACCATCCCCTGGGCCTAATTCCTCACCACACCCTGCGGTGCTTCTTTTAAAAAAAAATTTTTTTTTTATTGATTTCAGAGAGGAAGGGGGAGGGAGAGAGAGATAGAAACATCAATGAAGAGAGAGAATCAGGGATCGGCTGCCTCCTGCATGCCCCCTACTGGGGATGGAGCCCGCAGCCTGGGCATGTGCCCTGACCAGGAATCGAACCGTGACCTCCTGGCTCATAGGTCCACGCTCAACCCCTGAGCCAGCCACACTGGCCAGGCCTGCTGTGCCTTTTAACACACCTCAGCATCACTTCTTCTTTGCACGTGGTCAGGAACGGCCGTGACATGCACCCCGATCAGGCCAGGCTCAGAGCCTACTTCTCCAGGCCCCTAGGCTCCCCACCATTCCTCCTGCTGGTGTAAGAGCCTTGAGCGGATCTTCTCCTCTCCCCTCCCAAGCACCCTGCCACTCTCCTTCCAGACCCCACCCGCTAGAGGCCCCTCAGTGCCACCCCAGCCAGTCTGGGCCCCGGTCCACGATGGCGCTTGCTCATTTCCACTGTCATCTGAGGCCTTCCGCATGCATTCGCCAGGGCTGCCCGTGGCTTACACAACGGAAACTCATTTATCACCGTTTGGAGGCTGACGTTGGAGGCCAAGGTGCCAGCAGAGTGGGTTTCTCCTGAGGCCTCCCTCCTTGACTTGCAGGCGGCCACCTTCCCCCTGAGCTCCCCCAGGGTCTTCCCTCTGTAGATGGCTGGGTCCTAGTTTCCTCCTCTGTGAAGGACACCAGTCATACTGGATTGGGGCTCACCCGTAGGACCTCGTTTTACCTCGATGACCTCTTCCAAGACCCTGCGTCCCTGGACAGTCACATGTCAGTGCTGGAAGTGAGGACGTCCGTGTAGTATATTAAGGGAGGGGAACATACTCCATCACGTCTTCTGGTCCCAACTACCCATCTGTTCTCTCTTCCCTTTCCCTCCTGTCCTTTCTCCATCTGCTCCCCACCCCCATGGAAACCCAGCGGCCCTCCCATCGTCTCCACGCGTCTGCTCAGCATCCCTCTGTCGGCTGCACACACAGGGGTGTTGCTTCATGAGCTGCTTTCTCGGGTCATTCCGTGCTGCTCCGCCCCCGGGTGGACCGAGCGCAGGGCCGTGTCCGTTGTCTCACATGCACAGCTTGTGACCCGGCAGGTGCCGGAGGGATGTCCTTGCTCAGTGACCACCAGCCCCTCCCTAAGCGGCCCCCACCCCCTCCTCTGGCTTCTCCGAGGCCTTGGGAGGGAGCAGGTTTTTCCTGAGGGTCACGGGCCTCCTACACCTGACTCTGCTGTCGGTGTGGAGGGGGTGGGCGGAGGCTCCTCCAAGCAGGTGGCGTCCGGCCAGCTCACCTCCTTTCCAACCCGGAAGGGCGGCCGGGCAGGACATCTGGGCGGGCAGCCTGGAGGAGGTAGTGAACTTAGCCATTTTCCCACGGAGGACAGGAGGGACGAATCTTCCCTCAGCAGCTTTGGGAAGGCGCTGGTCCTCTTCCCTAAGGCGGGGAAGGTTCTAGATGAAGTCCACTTCCTTTCACAGTGGTCTCGGGCTGGGGGTCCTGTGGGAGCAGAACTGAGCCTCGGAGGGAGCGTTGGCTGCTGGTGGCTCACCAAGGCAGCGGTCGGGTGCCGTGTACCAGGAGCGGTGATGGTGTGTGTGCTGAGCCGTGGGCTGCCTCTCCGGGTGGACCCCCAAGTGAGCCCGTGGACCAGGGTTGGCGTGCTCAGCCTTTCTCCCTCGCGGGGCCAGAGAGGCGTCAGAGGTGTGGCTGGGACACACGCCATTCAGTTGACACACTGCCACCCTCCCCCTTTCTTTCTCTGTCCTTCCGTGCTGTCTTCTTCTCCTTCATCCCTCTCTTCTCTCTCCCCCTGCCCTGCTCTCTCCTGCGTTCACGGTCAGGAAGGGCCGTGCCAGAGGGGCCCGGCGAGCGTGTCGTGGCAGCGCCAGAGGCTAGCGGCACCGGCAGCTTCCACAGTGAGTCCGGGGTTCCTTTGCGGGGCCGAGGGGCGGGCAGGGCAGCCACACACAGACTGGCCGCTTGCGGGCTTTGGAGAGGAACGTCCCTGGGGGGCTGCTTCCCTCCTCTCCTTCCCGCCTCTCCCCCCGGGGGCGTCACTCAACTTCCATGGAAGTTTCCTGCCAAAGCCATCGATGTGCTTGGATGTCTCGTGGCGAAAGCATGGTGGGCGCGGGGCCGTGCCGGCTGCCAGCAGGTGCGCCCCTGGGAGAGGCCGGCGGGGCGCGGGGCTGCCAGGCTTCTGTCCACTGCGTGTGTGGAGGCGGGAGGCCCTGCATGGACCCTGGTCTGGCTGCTTTCTTGCATTGCAGGAGTGTGTGTGCCCTTGCGTTTGAGGACGCAGTGGATGCCTGCTCCGCTTTAGGGGACTAAGATAGCCCGGAGGTAGGCGAACACGTCGGAGCAAACAGAGGCCTCCCTGCTGACCCAGGTGCAGTGGGTCTAGGGGCTTCAATGTCCAGGGCAGAGCTCTCTGGCGTGGTCAGCCCCCGAGGACGTGGGGCAGGCTGTCCCCCTCCCCAGGTGGATTTCTGTGGGCGTTTCTGGCCTGGAGATGGATGTGCTGCGGAACCAGTGACGTTCCGTCCATCTCGGCTCCACCGTCAGCCCCAGTTCGAGGGCTTCCTCTCTGTGTGCTTGGGGGGCTCTTTCCCTCTGTGTGGGGAACGGTCCCCGTGGGAGAATAGAACCGCAACATTGACCTGGAAGTCCTGCCCAGGCCAGGGAGAGCCAGTCCTGCTGCCGCCCCGAGATGCGCCCCCTGCCCCCGCCGGCCACGTGCAGTCTCCATGCACAGACTGCGTGTGCGGTGGCTCGTTTGGGAGTGAGAAGCTTCCGTTTCTAACACACAACCCCGTCCTGAGGGTGAAGGCTGGGCGCACGGGCGTCTCTATAGTTCCATTCATTCCCCATTCATTCATTCTTGGTGAGGGAGGGGAATTCAGCAGAGCCTCCGGGTTTTCCCGGGACCAGGTTCTTAGTGTCTCCTGGCACTGGTACTAGTAACGGCGTTTGGAGAGCCGTGGCAGCGTCTCCAGGTGGACTCCTGGGGGAGGCCTGTGGCTGGGGTTGATGTGCGCAGCCTGCGAGTAGCCAGAGTTGATCAGCATGAGCGCGTTTGCTGGCCCTGTGAGATTGTGAAAGCGGCACCCTCACCAGAGGCCCATCCCTCTCTCCTGCTTCCGAAACGTTCGATGCTTTCATTCGCACCCGGGCGAAACCTTGGTGTCAGGAGTTGACGGGTTGGTTTCATGCAAGTATCAAATTGGTTAAATGATCAATTCAATTCAACAAATATTTGCTACTAATCAACGCTGTATTTGAGCGTCTGAATTTGGACACCTCTGAGCATGGCAAGGGAAGCTGCTACTAATTAAACAGAGACCATGAGCACAGACGGGAGCCTTCCCTGGTCAGCGGGGACAGACAGTCACTCCACTTGTGTTCCGTGAGCTGTGCTTGGCGCTAGAGATACAACCGTGACTGAAACAGACCAAAATCTCTGCCCTTCATCAGGGAGATGGAAAATAAAGACAAAGTAGATGATATAGTGAGAACAATAGGTGCTTAGAAGAAAAGCACAGCAGAGAAGAGAAAAGGAAGAGTTTTGGTGGTGATGGGTGTTGTGTGTATAAGGGGTGGGATGGGGCGTGCGAGCGCAGTTTAGACAGAAAGGTCAGAGCGCTTGAGTTGCCTGAAGAACAGTGCGTTTTCACTTACTTGCTTTAGCCCAGGAGAGCTCTCACGGCTAAAGTCTCTCTGAAACAAGTCAGATCTGGGAATTCTGAGTCCAAAGCAAGAAACACAGACCTCGGGTAACAGAAGTAGGGGAGGGCGAGTCAGGGGGCCATGCCTGGCAGCACCCGCGCCTGCTTGATAGTGTGGTTTCCTCTCCGACAGATGACCCGGGCGTCAGAAGGCGGGTACGCTAGGGGCTCATCCACTTGGAGCCGTCAGTCTCTGACTCCATTGGCCATCCAGGCTGTCACAAGCCCTTCCTTCTTTTTTACATATATATATATATATATATATATATATATATATATCAGCGGTTCTCAACCTGTGGGTCGAGACCCCTTTGGGGGTCAAACGACCCTTTCACAGGGGTCGCCTAAGACCATCAGAAAACACATATATAATTACATATTGTTTTTGTATTTAATCACTATGCTTTAATTGTGTTCAATTTGTAACAATGAAATTGGGGGCAACCACAACATGAGGATCCGTATTAAAGGGTCTCGGCATTAGGAAAGTTGAGAACCACTTATATTTTTTTTACATATATATATATATATATATATATATATACATATTATTGATTTCAGAGAGGAAGGGAGAGGGAGAAAGAGAAAAAAACATTAACGATGAGAGAGAATCATGGATGGGCTGCCTCCTGCACGCCCTGCAATGGGGATCGAGCCTGCAACCTGGGCATGTGCCCTGACCGGGAATCGAACCCGTGACCTCCTGGTTCATAGGCCACCGCTCAACCACCGAGCCACGCCGGCCGGGCCATCCTTCCGTCTTTTATATCGTGTCCCTGGGGATGACAGGGGATGACAACTTACATTTGCTGAGCCCCCACACCAGGCAGGGACTTTGCCAGGGGATTTGAGCAAGTTAATGTATTTAATCCGCACTGTTCCCACGAAGACGTTATCAGGGTCCCACGAGGGATGAGAACCCTGACGCTTGAACAGAGCTGTAGAGCAGGGGCCAGGATTTCAGCCCCGGTTGAACTACGTGGGAAGCCCTGCCTTTACCCCTCAGTCTCCGCATCCGTCCAGACATACCAGATGGCGGGAGCGGGAGGAAGCGGGACAAGGGAGGCAGGACTCCCCGGGTGGCCGAGGTCCTGCGGAGGCTGAGCTGCATGGCTGGGTCGGGAGCAGGGCCGTGGTGGGGTGGGTGTCGCTGTCCGTGCTGCCTGTGCATGAAGGCCCAGCAGCTGCTGCCGCCTCTCCCTGTGTCCTTGTCACCGGGAATGGGGGCTGGGCATGGAATATTCCGGGGCGTGATGGCAAGGCTCCCCTATGGCCTCCGTGCTGGGAAGAGGTGGAGCTGGACTGGTGCATCCGAGTCCCTGGGCCACGCATGTTGGAAGGCGGGGTGCATGGGTCTGTGTGTAGAGGATGGGGGTGGGGGATGCATGCAGAGGCCTGAGACTGGGCAGAGACTTCGGGCAGGGGTCGGAGTGAAGAGCTGCATTTGAAAGGAGTCCTAGACTTCCTGCCGGCCTTTGGGGGTGGGAGCCACAGCCTGATCTCATCCCAGCGGAGGCTGCTATTAGCAGGAAGCAGGATGTCCCTCGACCACATCCTACTATAGTTCTGCTAAACATCACCCTCACTGTGGGACCTGAGTTTATCTGTAATGTGCATTCATAGACTTTCCAGGGGAAAAAAATTAGGTAGCATCTTATTTGATGCATAAGATGAGCTCTTAGGAAGGGTACGTGGCAGGCAGGCCCCCGTTTGCAAGCACAGAGAGCTGCTGTCTCAAAGTGAAGAATTGTTTGGGGGTGCCAGGGCTCTCCCCAGTTTTCCCTTTATGCTGAAGGAGGCTGTTCCACCCGCGGTGCTGCGAGTTTCCGGGACTCCTGGGACATACGTATCCTGGGTCTCCGTGCACGTCCAGGCTGTGTCTCTCAGTTTCACGACATGCGTCATACAGGTAGAAAGACGTGATTACTCTGTCATCTATCAAGGGTTTTCTTTGCCATCGCAATGTCAGTGTCACTTAGGAATATACTCCGGGCACTTGAACGTCCCTCACTGCGATCTTCTAACTGTTGGACTATGGCAACCCCGCCAGGCGCTGGTCCTTTACGGCGTGGCCTGCGGTCTGTTCCCTCCACCCCTGGGATTCTCAGAGCTGAGGGGCCCGGCATCACTCACCTGACTTGACAGGCCAAGTCCCCTCCCCACAAAAACACACCAGCAAGCAAAGCAGCTCTTCTCTGCCACGTTAGCCCATTTCAACATCCCTTCGCTCCTCTGTTCTGCATCCCTGTGCCTGTGGAGCCACGGTGGGAACAGGGGTAAAGATTAGACATGACAGGTTGTATTTCAAGTTAACAAGGATATTTCCTCTTCCCCTGTTCACGTAAGTCCCCACCTGCCACTCACACACACACGGTGTGCTTTCCTTCCAGGCCTTCGACGCACGTCTGTGAGGGCTTGTGTCATGAACGTGCCCGGTCCAGTAACCCGCCCGATCCTGGGCACAGCCCTGACACCCGCGTGCCTGCAGCCCAGGGCTGTGACGCTCCACCCAGATGAACCCAGTTTTCCTAAGGAACCTGAGGACACACGCCTGTCTCTGTGCAGGCCCAAGGCACACAGGGACCAGGCCCGTGTGTTTCAGCTGCCATTGCGGCTCTGGGGGAGGTTAGGCTGCCGTGAAGGAGGCTGTGAGCTGGAGAGGTTTCTAAAACAGCTGGGACTCGGGTGGAGGGAAAACCCACATCATTTATCAGCCCCGGCGTTGCAGACAGTGGTTTCCAAGCCTTGCCGTTCAAGATGATTGAGGTTGGTCTTTTGGGGAGACCCCAACCCCTTCTCCTGTGGGCGAGGCCTCCTCATTATGTGCCGCCGCGTCCTTACAAGTTCAGCGAAATGGGTTCTGGGGTCCCGGGGCCAGGCCTCTGGGTTCCCACCTGGAGGTTTATCCCGAGAGAGGATAAACCTGCCCATTGAATGGTGATCCATCTTGTGAACTCCTAGTTCCCTCCGCGTTTCGCTCTCTGATGCTCTTAGATCAGCAGGACAAGGGTGGCCTGGCATGGGCGGGGCTCAGGTTTCTGTGCAGGGGCTGTGGGCGTGGGGGGGAAGACGACAGGGAGGGGAGGGAGTCCCAGGGCTGCTTATTGGGAACGTTGCCCCAGTCTCCATGATGAGTTTCTGAGCTCCTTGTTCTGAATCTCACCTCCGAGCTGATCCAGTCTGTCTGCCTCCACAATCCTTGGGGACCGATGACTCATGAGCAATCCCTACGTCTGCAGGACTGTGACAGGACCTTCTCCGGGCGCTGGGGGGATGATGTGAGTCCCGCCCTGCCCTCTGCCAGGACCTGCTGGGCTGGGCCTTCCCTCTCCTGAGGATCAGCCAGTTCTCTGACTTTTGCTGGTACTTGCGGCCGTGCTAATGGATGGTGGATGCCTGGTGCAGCCTCCGACCTCCTGGCTGGAGAAGGCGGCTCTCCGCGCAGGAGCTGGTCTCAGAGCCACATGCCGTCAGCCAGGTCCCTGTGATGCCCTGTGGCTGGGGAAGCCCTGGCATGCGGGTGCCACCCTGCTGGCAGGGAAGGGGAGAAGGGTGGGCAGAAGGCAGGCTGCAGTGCTGCCCTCGCTGAGCACGCCAGTTTCCAGCTGGGCCCCTGGGATCTCTCGGCGTCTTTCTTCCTAAGTTCGCTTCTAGAAATAGACATGTTAGTCCTACAAATAGAGACTAACTGGAGGGTTGGCTTTTCCAGGGTTTTATGAAAATTCTCTCGGCTTCGGTGACAGAAAGCCTTACCCAAGCTATCTCACGCAGAAAAGACAATGTATGTGTCAACAGTCACCGAATCCAGGTTTAGGGAATGTTTCCGGGGCAGCTGAATTCTAAGACCCAAATCAGTCACCGGCCTCAGCCTCTGTTGCTTCTCTCTCCCTCTGTCTCTCTCTCTTCCTCTTCCTCCTGCCTGAGACGGCGATCGGAGAGAAAGAGACATTCATGGGAAAGAGATTTCCAAACAATCAAGGCTGATGCATTTTGAAAGTCAGAAAGGAAGACTGGTGTTCCTCAGAGAGGCCTTGCCATGGACAGCCCGCTGAGCAGGCCTGACATACACCTGTCACGTCTGCAGGAGTCGGCCAGGCTTTCTGGGGAGCACAGCCTACAGAGGAAGCCTGAGGGCCACGCCCAGGACTGACCGCTTTCTCCCTCTGTCTGGGGAGGGACCCTGTGTCCTGGGGTCACTGTCATGAGCTCGCGCGGGGCCCGTGTCGGGACCAGCTTCCTTCCCCGCATCTGCACGCAGATTTCGATGTTTCTGAATGAAAACCCTCCTTCTGCGCTTACGGGTGTGTGTTTCATAGAAATCTGATTCCAGGGTCTCCCTCACTTTTTCCCCAAGTCTGCCGCTCCCACCCATCAATGCATGTCGCTTACAGCACATGGACAGGAGCCTTCTTTTGGCGGGAAGGCGCGAGAACGCCCTGCAATCAGAACGGTTTCGGAGTGAGGCTTGGATCTTTGACTTGTCAGCCTTTTGAACTCAACTTGCTTAATCCCTTGCTCCCTCCCTCCTGGCAGCGCCTAAACCAGCGGTTCTCAACCTGTGGGTCGAGACCCCTTTGGCGGTCGAACGACCCTTTCACAGGGGTCGCCTAGGACCACCCTGCATATCAGATATTTACATGACGATTCATCACAGTAGCAACATTACAGTTATGAAGTAGCAACGAAAATTTTTATGGTTGGGTCACAACAGGAGGAACTGTATTTAAAGGGCCAGAAGGTTGAGAACCACTGGCCTAAACACTCACAGGTTGTGGTCCTGTGTCCCTGTTCCCTGGGACAAGCCTTCCACTTCGGGCATCTCCTTCTGCCGCTCTATGGAAGCCAGCAGAGGCTTAAGTGAATGAAGATGAGGACTGTTACCCCGGGGGTCGCCCACCCCAGCCTTACATGGCGCCACCTTTAGGTGACTCCGAGAAAGATATCTTCTCCCAGTTCTGTTACCCTGGGAACAAGATCACACGTGACCTGCTCTGATTTGCCTTCTGCACCCTTGGAGACGTGAATGTGTATACTAGTAAGAGTAGGAAGGCGTGGCTCAGTGGTTGAACGAGGAGCTCACGGTTCCATTCCCGGTCAGGGCACAGGCCCGGGTTGTGGGCTCGATTCCCAGTGTGGGACGTGCAGGAGGCAGCCGATCAGAGATTCTCTCTCATCATTGATGACTCTTTCTCTCTCTCTCTCCCTCTCCCTTCCTCTCTGAAATATATATATATATATATATTTAAAAAAGAGTAGGAATGCTTTTGAAAAGATCATGCAACTGATTACTGGCTTTGCATTTAAGACTTTCTCCTGGGTTCATCTGCAGAGCAGTCCTCCCACCGTCTGACCTTGAAGGGGGAGCCAAGAGCCAGGGCTTGTTTCTGGAGAGAGAAGGAGCCACCTGCAGCTGCAGGCCTCCCAGCATGGCCTGGGATGCCAGATGCTGCGTGGAGGGACAGACAGCTCCTCCCTCCCTTTCATCCGAGACTGCCCTTGGCTCACACGCTCCACTGCAGAGTGGCGCCCTGGGGGCTGTGCGGGACCCGGGCGTCTCAGAACCCCAACCTTCTCCCGGCGCTGGGAGGGGCACCCAGAGGTTTCAAAGGGAATATTTTATTTTGGTTAAATTAGCCTGAATCTAAACTGAAACCTGTCAGTACCCGAGTTGTACAGATTAATTGCAAATCTAGATTTAGCACCAGGAGGCTTTATTCTCCCGCCGCCTTTTACCCAGTCGTGTTGAGCAAGAGGGTGGGGTGCGAGAGGACCGGTCCAGGCCCGTGTGGTCCATGGTGCATCTGAGCTGAGCCCTCCAGCTTTGTTCAGTGAACCGAGCCCTTTTAACATCATCTCTAGCGTTGGTTTTCACGAGGAGATTTGAGAGCAGGGAGGAGGCTCCCGTCTAGGCATTCCGAAAGAAAGATGGGGCCGAGTTATTTTCCCAACCACGCCTTTGTCTTGCAATGTCTGCTCTATAAAGATTATACTGCTTGGGGCCAAAGGGGACAGTGAGGTCTCAAATGAGCACCAGCACTTAGGACTTCAACAGGAAGACAAAAGGACGCTATGAAAGGCATGCTCCCGGGGCCTCCGCCCCAGAACTTGCTCGGGCCGAGGTGGCACCAGGCGAGTGAGTTGGGGACAATCACAACGGGCGATTCATCCTCCAGGCCCTCACTGCTCACGCTTGGCTCCTAAACTCTGCATTCTGGGGCGACTCCAAGAGTTTTACTTAATCCTGGGCCTACGGGCTCAGCCTGAGACAGCCGTTCCTCGGAGACGCTGCTAAGCGGCTGCTTCTGCATAAGCTGCCACAGAGCCCTGCTCAGAGGGAGCAGGCTATAGTGAGGGCTTGGTGGGCCCCTCTGTCCCCTTCCCTCCAGAGAGTCCCCAGCATCTCTGAGACCTGGGGCTGAGGTCTCCACTGCGTCTACAGGAGCTGGCCCTACTTTGTTCAGAGAAGGAAGAGAGCGCACAGAAGGCAAGCAGGTCTGCCCTATTCAGTCAGGAGTCTGATGTCGCTGCAGGAAGCCTCGGTCCCTGAGTGAAGGTGGCATCCACGGAATTCCCGTAACTGGGTGAAGCCACGGACAGACGTGCGTTTGTGACTGCACCACACACACACACATACACACACACACACACACACACACACACACACGCTGTAGGTCTAAGTCAGACAGGCACTCCGCTGAATACACCCCCAGGCATCCACCCACAAACGGGAAACAGAGTTCTCCCAGGCGACCCACACACAGCCTGTGTGCATCAGGGTGGAGAGCAGGAAGTGATCCCACCGAAATTTAAACGTCGTAAGACTTGACCTATATATACATGTGTGTATTTTAATTAGTTTTATTGATTTCAGAGAGGAAGGGAGAGGGAGTTAGAAACATCAATGATGAGAGAGGATCATGGATCGGCTGCCTCCTGCACACCCCCTACTGGAGATTGAGCCCACAACCCGGGCACGTGCCCTGACTGGGAATTGAACTGTGACTTCCTGGTTCATAGGTGGACGCTCAACCACTGAGCCACGCCGGCCATGCCCGGATTGCGGGCTTGATCCCCAGTGTGGGCCATGCAAGAGGCAGCTGATCAGTGATTCTCTCTCATCGTTGATGTTTATCTCTCTCTCTCTCCCTCTCCCTTCCTCTCTGAAATCAATAAAAATGTATATATTTTTAAGACAGCATGCCTGCCCCTGGCATGTTTTAAGTTGCCATCTAAAATTTTCAACATAATTTTAAAACAGTTGCCAGTGATGCCATTTTCAGAATGTAGTAAATAGTGACATTAAAGATACATTATTTCTTTAATGTATCTAATGAACTTTAAATACCAGAAAATTTAATAGAGCATCTATTAAACACATGAACAAGTCCTTAAACAATTTTACATGGTTTCTTTTTCTTCTTGAATTTATATTTTCATTCCAGTAACCCTACCGAGTTTTATCCTTATGTGTTATATTTCTATGCATGAAAGCCTTTTATTGGCCACTCTGTCATAATTTACTATGACAAAAGTATGTATGAAGATCTAAATTTAATTTTTAATGTCCAATAACCATAAGTTTCTAGATGTTAAGAGCTTTTGGATTGAGTTATCATTACAATTATTAGTAATATACAGAAATAGGCAGTGGATCAACATAGTGCGCATATATGCCAACGTTTGATGAATATGAGAGATTACAAGTATAATATTTCCAACACTTCATGTATTTATTAATAAATATTATTTATTGCTAAAGTAAGAAAGGTTCCAGATCAATTCTATTTCTTTCTCATTTTTATAAATATCAGAAATGAGAAGTGTTATTCATAAGAGACAAATAGGCGAGAAAGGAACGGGTTTTGTTACTGAAACGTGACTCAGTTCTTGACACTATTATCTAGATACTTGCCTAAAATCTCATATGGCTCTCTTGCCAAAATTCCTCTTTAATCTTCTCTCAACTGATAATTCTTTTGGATCAGTTGTTTGAAAAGAACTGGAACCGAACGACCCGACTGCACAACCATTTATTCCCCAGCCGCCAGCGACATTTAATTTCAACAACTGTACCCATATTTCACGGCGTTTATCTGTACTCTAGGTTTTCTCTCCTGAGATTGAGAATGAATGAGAGAGGGGTCTTTCCTTTTGAGGGTGGCAGGTAGGTGTGTGTGTGTGTGTGTGTGTGTGCGCGTGCGTGCGTGCATGCGTGCGTGCGCTCACACAAATGCAGTTGAGAAAGAAGATTGCTGGCCCACAGGGGTTCTCCGTTTTAGAAAACACACCCACACTACAAATTCTCCTCGGGGGGAGAATTGACAGCCAGTCCATACCCGTCTCATGTGTGTGCGCTGATCGAAGTTTACACCCGCTCGCTCGATTCCTCCCTCCTTGTGAAGGGGGAGGTTTCAACGTGGCACACTGACTCTGGATCGTGTCTATAACCATCCCGCGGGGCCAACGCAAGAACCAGTGGGGAGGAATCTGTTCTTTCCAATTTTGTATTAAGAGAAACGTTCCTAAATTCCTGACTTTTGATTTTTTAAACCAAGAACCCGGGTACAATAGAACATTCTACTAGCTTCGATCACAGACGTACCTTTCTTTCAAAAACGTCGTCTTTGCCCAGAACTTAAATAAATTACGTCCACTGTGTTCTCTTTATTCATTGAGAGGTTTTTCCCCTTTCATTGTTTTTAAATTTACAAATGTGATACATGATCAAGATAAAATTTTGAAATATGCATAATGAAATATGAGGGGTGTTGTTTTGTTTTGTTTTTAAATCAGGGCTCACCATCCCCCCCCTTTCTAGAGGAAGCCACTGGTGTAATGTAATGCTATCTTTCTGGACCTTTTCCTGTGCTCTTACAGAGTGATACATTATTGCCAGGGATACGGCATTGGCTTGTGTGCACGTATTTCTACATGAATGAAAATGCTGATACAGATTTTGGATGTCTGGAGTTTTCATGTCACATCTAGGCATATTCCCCATCACCACACGATACTCCTTCTAACTACCGCATCTACATTTAGTGACAACGTGTTGCCCTCACGAACAATGAAATAACCATCTTCAACCAAGGATTCTTGCTTCCAGGAGCAAGTGTTTTTGTAAGACTCTTAGAAATGAAATCGCTGGTTCAGAGGCCACTTCCATCCCCAGCGTGGGCAGATTCTGCCGAAGGCCCCTCGGAAAAGGCCGCCTTACCCTGAGCAGCGGCATTAGAGAGTCACCCTTTCCGCACACCCTCTCCGGCACCAGATAGTACCTATCGGTCTTTTCCATTTTCCTTACGTGACATTAAAAAAAAATGTGTCTCTTTGTTGCTGCGATTGGCATCTCTTCATGTGTCCGTGGCCATTTGTAGCTTTTTTGTGGGTCGTCTGCTCTCACCCTTTCCTCATTTTTCCACTGGGTTGCTTTCTTAAACTAATTTAAAGGACCGCTTTATAACACATGGATTGTAATTCTCTGTCTGTTATATGTGTATATTGCAGATATTTTCTCTGCCCTGTGTCTTTTAGCTATGTTTATTTTGTATTGTTGCCATGCAAAAAAAGTATTTACTTTTACAAGTTGTATCTCGAAGTCCTAGTCTTTATGGCTTCTTGAACATGTGTCTTATTTAGGAAGGTCTTCCTCTCCTAAAGTTATACAAATATTTTTCTTGAGTTTTCTTCTAATATTATTATTGTTTTGTTTTTTTTTATGTTTAGCTCTTTAATCCATCTGGAAATGATTTTTGTATATGGTGTGAGGTAGGTATCTACGTGTACTTTTTCAATGAACAGTTCATTGTCCCAATGCTTTGCTTACTAACCCATCATTTCATATATTTGATGCCAATAGTTACCCATGGGTCTGCTTCTAGACTCTATTTTGTTCCATTGATCAACGGAATTTGTCTGTTCCTACGCCTATAACACAGTGTACGCATTGCTGTAGTTTGATAATATGTTCTGCTATCTGACCAAGCAAGTATCCCTTGTTGTTCTATTTCAAGTGTATCCTAGTTTTTACCAGGCATTTGCTCCTCTAGACGGCTTTTGCGATCATTGTGTCAATCCCCACACATCATTCCATTGGGGCTTTTATTTGGATTGTGTTGAATTTTTAGATTAATTTGAGTGAGGCCTGGGAGATTTAGGAGATGTCTGATACCGAGTCTTCCTATCCCAGGAAAAGACATGTCTCTCTAATTGTGTAAGCCTTCTTTTATGTTTTTCAATACTTCTCTTTAGCTAGACCTTCTATATTTTCTGCTAAGGTGTAAGCCTAGGAATTTTAAATGTCCTGCTGCTATTGTTACGAACAATCTCATTTTCTACTGAATTGTGAAGTAAGTCCTTGCTATCGGTGTATATGAGAATGGTTTCATTTTGGGATGTTCATTTTACTCCTGGGTAACTTACTAAAGCATCTAATTGTTCTGATTGCTTTTTAGTGAATCTTCTTGAACAGTCATATCATATGCAGACAAAGGCAGTTTTGACTCTGCCTTTTTTTTAAAAAAAAAATTTTTTTTATTGATTTCAAAGAGAAAGGGAGAAGGAAAGAGAGATCGAAACATCAATGATGAGAGAGAATCACCGATTGGCTGCCTCCTGCACGCCCCCTACTGGGGATCAAGCCGACAACCCAGGCATGTGCCCTGACAGGAATGGAACCTGGGACCCTTCAGTACACAGGCCGATGCTCTATCCCCTGAGCCAAACTGGCTAGGGCTTAACTCTGCCTTTTAAATATTCTACCTTGTTTTAATTCTGCTTTATCACATTGGCTAGTACCTCACCCGAACAGTGTTGATAAAATCAGTGGTAGACGATACCTGTATGGTTCTAACGTGTCATTAGTAAATATGATCTTTAGTGTGTTACATAGAGGACATGACCTTTTATTAGTAATGAACTAGAGCTTTGAATCAGGAAAGGTGTTGGAAAAGGATAGTTTTTCTCCTTTTACTTTAGTAAATTAAACAGATTTTTTTTAAAAAAAAAAAAAGACTAAGGCATTCTTTTATTTCTACTACATAAAACGTGTTGAGTTATAATGTGGAATTATTATAACCTATTGCTGATTCAATAAGATACTATTTTATTCAGGTTTTGAGACTATATTCATAACAGAGATGGTTTACACATATGTAGATAAGTCACCTAGACAGTGTCTGTATTCATATGTTAAAGGCTGCTTGCTAAGCTTCATTGATTGGGTCAGCAGGGAATTCAAGCCACAGAGTGTGGCTGGGGCAGTTCTTTTTACTTCCTGTTTTGGTTTTGGTTTGGAAAAGTATCAATAGGATAGAAAACTTTAGTAGAACTCACCCATAAGACCATCTGGTCCTGGTACATATTTTTAATGTATAGTTTATTTTTTTTCTACAATTGTAATTGGTTTTGTATTTAAGTTTTTATTTTTCTTACCTTTTTTAAAATTAATATTTTCGAGTATTAACTCAATCGTGGCATCTATACTTCAGATTTTATTGTTGCAATGCTCTTAACATTTTTTCATTGTGTCCGTATTCACCTTGCAAAAGGTTTATATTACTTTTGAAAGAACTAGCAATTGATTATGTAGATACACTAGTCTGCTTCCCTCTGCCCTTTTGATTGTTTATTTGATTTGTTTTGTACTAATTCCTCATTATATCTTTATTATTTAGTTTTTCTTTCTATAAATTTGCCTTGTATATCTTTGCTACCGTTTTAAAATAGAATTCTTATTTAATTAAAATCTATTTTAAATTATTTTAGAAATAAGTGCTTAAGTGCTATAAGTTTCCCCCCCCAAATTACTTTAGCAATATTTCATAGCTCTCAATTAATAGGACTGTAATTATTATGACAGTTTTAAATTTTATTTTCAATTGTTTTCTTTACCAAATGGTACTCTTTTTAATCGACCAAAGAGAACCTTTTAAAAAATTAACCTTTTGTTCTTCATTCCTATTGTATTTTATTTGGTACAGTAAATGTTTCTTACTTTTAGTTTATTTACCTTTTTTTCCCCCTTGGAATTTTAAATTTCCTTTGAGGTATAACATAGTGATTGGTGTTTGTAAATGATTTTTAGATAATTGAGAATAATATGCAACCTCTTAGGGGTCCTGAAAACACACAACACTCACATCTAACAGTGACAACTCCTTATTTGTATTTTAAAAACGCATCTCCACTTACGTTGTCTTTCTGATCTGTTAATTTGTGGAAGAGTGTTTTATTTTCCCATCCTAATTATAGGTGTCGGTTCCCTTTTATTTATAACCTGTTTTACTCTTTATACATTTTTGTTGCTATCTTAATTGGACCATAAAACTTTATAATTATCATAATGGTGAATTTACCATCTTTAAATATGCTATAAATCACTTTGTTGCCATATAGTTCTTGGCATCCTGAAATTTTTCATATATATATTTAATTTCAATGTATTATCTATTTAATATATATATTATCATGTACATGGAATAGTCTATAGTCAACATATATTCATATTTTCTTTTATTGCTTCTCATATTTTTGCATTCTTCCATCTTTAATATTTTCTGATATTTCCTTTTAGATATGCCTTTTATAAAGAACATGCATTTGATTTTTAATATACTTTTTTCTTACTTAACAGATAGTATTTGTACTTACTGTCTATAGTGAGATTCCTTAAACTTTTTCATTTTGTGCTTTCTACTCACCATTATCCCATTCCTTTTTGTACTGATTTTGTTATTAATTAGAGGTTTTTTGGTCCTATTTTCCTAAAACTGATTTGGAAGCTATATGTTCTATATCTATTCTTCTAGAAGCTACTTTAAAATTGTAGCAAGCTCATTTAAATTTAAGTCATTATAATCAACAGCTGATGACTGTCTGTGAGGTCCCTTTCCGTCCCTTGTAAGGACAAAGACTTTATCAGGCTTTTAATTATCTCTCTACCTCATTTTCTATGCACTTATGGCTGAAATTATCTAGAAGTTTCATTCCAAATAAGTATTGCTAATAATGGCAGTGGTAACACTGTTAGCATTATTAGTATTATTATTTACTTTATGGCTTTGTTTCATAGAAGCCTTTATTAGTAGTTGCACCCCATTTTGCTACCAAATTAGCAGCCATTATTTAGATTTAAATTGCATTTGTGTGGCTTATTTGCTTTGCACTGTTTGTTGTGTCCCGAGTCAGTGTATATTCTAACATCTCTTCTGTTTTCCTGTAGTACAGCCTCAATTAATTTTTGCATCTTCATTTCCTGTAAAGGCTGTGAGGGGTCAAGTTTCTGAGTCTTGGCTTGTCTGAGAGCTCCATCACCTTCTGTCTTTACACTTGATACGGAGCTGTCTTGATTATAAAATCCCAGGCCGAAAACAACTTCTGCAAATCCATATCATCGTTTATCTTCTCAATTACTTCAAGTGGGCCAGGCAAACGTGATTTCTCTTTGGAGAAGCGAGATTGCCCATCTCCCCCAGAAGTCATCCTTCCTTAAATGCTCATTATTAGGATTCCTCCAGCCGGTCTAGGCTGGCAGTGCCTCTTCTGATGAATAGTTCATCAGGAATTCACAGAGAGCTCTTTCTATCGGCGGTAATCAGTTTCCTAACAACAAATCCCATGTATCAGCCGGAAGTTCCCATCGCTGGGGCTGCCTTTACTAATGATGCACTCAGTCCCCGAGTTCTACAACAGCTGTGACTGTTACTTCACTTACGCTGATGCCAGCAACCTGCGGGGCGGTGAGGGTCCCCCGAATGTTTTTCCCAGGGGCACCCCAATTTCAGTCCCATCCTCTTGCCCTGGACTCTCAGATCCGTAGGCCGCCCCCCACCCCATGGCTGATGTCCTCCTCGGGCAGTTTCGAGTTTCCCCTCACTGGCCTGTGAGCTCTTGCTAAGACCTGCTGTGCCTTCTCTTGTGGCCCCGTGATTTCTCGTTAGCGTGTGGTCTTCCATGCTTTTGAACTTCTCCGTCCCCTTCCCTGGAAACACGGAGTCCTAGGTCGTGGTGAGAGAACATCAGGGTGGTCGTGTGGAAATGAAAGGCTCATTAGATGCACAGGGGCCACATTGTGTCTTAACCACCTTGGCCACGGAGTCGAACCCGAGGCCTGCAGACACTCCGATACCTGATGCCTTGCTCAGTGACTCTGGACTCCCTCTCACGGTTAGGTGCCCCGAAGCCCCAGATCCTGACACCGTCTCTCCTCCCGAAATCATCTGCGATCTCTCCTTAGCCTCCAGCCAGCGGCCTTTTGTCCCCAGAGGTGAGCCCTCTCATGGCTCCTCTAGCCGCCTCTGCTGCTGCAGGTCTCCTCTCGTAGGGTCTACGCTGGCCTCTCAGAGTTGCACGAAGGGGTGTCTGTCTTGGGATAAAATGCATCGGGTGCCTCTCCTCTCCGTGGGAAGCGTGCAGGGAGACGGGGTGACTCCGGCCGCCGGCTCACCTCTGTGCGCCTCTGTCTCCACCCCTGCCAGGTCGGAGGTCACACCATGCTCCCCATCCGCTGGATGCCCCCCGAGAGCATCATGTACCGGAAGTTCACCACGGAGAGCGACGTGTGGAGCTTCGGGGTTATCCTCTGGGAGATCTTCACCTATGGCAAGCAGCCCTGGTTCCAGCTCTCCAACACGGAGGTACAGGGGCCTCGGGGGGGGGCTCGGCGGGGGGGGGGGGGGGGGGGGGGAGGCCGACAGGAGCGAGCTTAGGCCAGGACTCAGACGCAGGGCATGAAGCAGGAGGCATAAGAAGGGGCGGGGGAGAGCTCCTGGGTAGGACGAAACGATAGCTGTAGGAAATGAGGTCTAATTACCAAGAGCATGAAATCAGATCTCCGAATTGAGACGCAAGTCACGGTTCTCTGTGCCCTGCTGCTCTCAAAAACCACCGCTGTTCGCCAAGAAAGACAAGGATGACAAAGAGGCACTGCGAGGTTTTCAATGGTGCCATCTTGTGGGGACGCCCCGCTCGGTAGGCCCCCCTCGTCTGCGTCTCCAAGGGCTCCGGGCCTGCCAGGCTGAGCAGCGCCGGCCGTGAGGCAGGAGGGCAGAGCCCATGTTATTCATGGGACACGAGGAACTCTAAAGGTTAACGCAATAACAGTAAACACCAGGGATGCTTCTAATTTACACGAATCCTAAAGAATACAAACCACATTTAATTTCCAAGCACCTTCGCGATGTATGGACCCAGTGCTTTCCACACACACACCTGTAGAGGCGCAGGACAAAGGCAGGGAGGGGGGTCGTGTGGGGTCCTGGGATGGCCTGGCCAGGGTCTCAGAGGCGCGAGCTTCTAGAACGTGGGGGAGGCTTGGGCCGAGGTCGCAAGGCTCTTCTGCTCCCAAAGCCGTTCTGTTATGCCGGCCCTGGAGCCGGGCCGACCCAGGATTCAGTGCAGCTTGTAAACAAGGAGGGGTTTCCTCTCCCGATGATAAACCCAGGCGAGATGGCGTTCATCTCCATGGCCTTCTGTTTTCCGGAGAAACGTGCACACAAGGGCCTTTTCAGATTGGAGTCGTATCCGAATATCCAAGAAATTACCTTTTCCATGGAAGCTGTGTTCATCTGCGCTTACTTATGCCCTGGCCACTTAACTCAGTGACATCTCATCATTTATAAGCTGAACGGGTCCTGAACGCCTTTTCTAAAATAGGACAAAACAGTTTAATGACCTTAAAAAATAATAAAAGTGTGTATGTCAGACCCCAATTGTTATGATGTTTTAAAAAATTGCTCCTTTCTTCCTGGGGGTGGGACTGGTGGTGGGCACACACGTGCACACACACATGCACAGACATGTGCCCTGAGCGCAGCTCCGGTCGCCTGGTGGCCCCGTAGAGACAGAACCTGGGCTGAGGGTTTGAGTGGCGGCAGATGCCCTGGACGTCCAGGCTGGCCTGGTAGCCAGCAGTGTGTCTCTGGTCCTTTCCAACTGTTCAGTGAGGCCTCAGCCTTGAAGCAGGCTCTTACCCCATCACCTGTCCCTCCCCACCGGCCCTGGCAGCCAGGTAGCAGCCGACAGGTTCTCTACAGAGATTGACAGCCCGGTCAGCCCACACTGGGAGACACGGCTGAGGGCATAGGCGTTGGCCTTAGCAGCTGCTACTGCACTTTGAACTGGGTCCCTTTTCCTGGGGTCGCAGGTGATGGTGGATGGAAATGGCTCTCGTAAGAGTAGGGACGTGAGCTACCGAAGTCCTACCAGGATGGCCGAGAAGTGAGCCATCGCAGACTCCGGGGTCGACACGACCCGGAAGGAGACGTACGAGGGCTTGGCACGCCATCCAGGGTCATCAGAGTGACACGGGGCCATAGGGAGAGAGAAGGAGAAATCAAGACAGATGCTTCAGGCGCTCCCCGAGGTTTCTGTGTGTTTTGTCAGTGCCACCTATCTTCAAGTGAGGGAACTGCAGCTCAGGGCAGGTGCCCTGCCCCAGGCTAGAGGGCGGTAGAGTTAGTAGCGAGAGAGGTTGAACCACCTGAGAAGTGGCCGGTGAAACCTTGAAGATTCACATGTTCAGCATCAGCAGAGAAGGTCCTTGAGGACTTGAAAATGCACCAGAGGTGACAGGCTCGGTCCCCAGATGCCCAGCTGGGGTGGGGCCAGCCCTTCGTGCTGTGCGTTCCCCGACTCCTCTTTGTGGCTTTCCCTGCATTATGGGGGCCATGTGGTCCCCCTTCTTGTTCTCATTTGGTCCCCACAACCCTGGTAGGAGGCGGTCAGAGCAGACAGTGGATCTCATCGTGCAGGCGAGGATGCTGAGCTCCTGTGAGGTCAGGCGTGCACTGGCTGCCCACCGGGGCCCTGTGAGCACCCCCTTGCGCTGGGGAATTTAAATGGCACACGTGGTTTAGTGCAGAGAGCAGGGAGCATGGGCCTTGCCGAGGCGTGGAGGCACTCATGGTGAGGGGCACAGAGGCTGGGACTGAGGGAGCTCCCCAGGAAATGGGACCCCAGGGGGAGACGGCCACGGAGGGGCCAGGTGGTCCCAGGCTCCCTCAAGGGGTTTCAGAGTCAGGCTGCTCATCAGAGGGGGAGGGGCAATGAAGCAGCCGGGTCATCCGGGTCATCCGGAGCAGCTTCAGGAGCGAGGTCAGAGGAGAGGCACTGGGAGTCTATCCAGGAAGGCCCGGCCGGGAGGCGGAGCACCAGGAACATCTGTGGGCACCCCTGGCGATGCCACACCAGTCCCTGTCCTCGTCACCCGCACACACAGGACTCACGAGAACCTCTGCTCTGTCCCCTGCCCCGCCCGCGGCCTGTGCCGTGGGTCCCGGGCCCCGCGCCGCACCCACCAGGGAAGCCGCGGCCTCCGGCGGGGGCCCGGCCGAGCTCCGCTGTAACGCCCCCGTTCTCCCCGCTCTTCCAGGTCATCGAGTGCATCACCCAAGGCCGCGTGTTGGAGCGGCCCCGCGTCTGCCCCAAAGAGGTGTACGACGTGATGCTGGGCTGCTGGCAGAGGGAGCCGCAGCAGCGGCTCAACATCAAGGAGATCTACAAAATCCTCCACGCGCTGGGGAAGGCCACCCCCATCTACCTGGACATCCTCGGGTAGGCCCGGGCGGCCGCGGTCACCGAGTCCCGCCTGTTGCCTCCTCTCTCCAGCCTCACGCGCCCCCCGCCACCTCACAGCCCCTTCCCCGCCCTTGACCGAAGCGAACATCTTCATATAAACTCAAGTGCCTGCTACACACACGACACTGAAAAACGGAAAGAAGAAACCCTGTAAGGCAGTTGGCGTCTATATATATATATAGATATATAATATATATATTTATATACCTACTATCTATCTATATCTACAGAGAGATCCCTTCTCTAATCCCCAGAGAAGCTGCTAACACAGAAACCACAGGACTACGACAACTCAGAAAATCGTCAACATGACGAACACAGACACAAGTTCCCTTTGACTTAAGCTGTGGCCCGTGCCTCCCGGCTCTGGCTTTTCGGGGCGGAAGACCTGGACGATGCACAGAGACGGGGGCTGGGAGGAGCTGGGTGGACCCCGATCCTCTGCACAGTGCCCTCCAGCCCTGCACAGGCGCCTGCGTGGATGGCACCGGCCGTGCTCAGCAAGGACAGCGCTGGACCTGGGCCTCTGTCTCCCCTGGCCACGCCCCCAAGCCTTCCCTCTTCCAGAACCTTCGTCTCCTCCAAGACCCTTTTTCTACTGGAAAGTGTCGTCCCGATGCCTCTGGGAGCCGGCGATGGTGCCCACACACTGAGCAAAGAGCAACAAGGACACGCAGTCCGGGCGGCCACAGCGTCTCCCGTGTAACCCACGCCCTAGGGGGCTGTCGTCTGTCCTGGGAGCATCAAGAACTGGCGGGCTTTCTGGACTGACAGGCCCCCCGAGGAGCGAGCTGTGACCCCAGCCCACCTTGAGGCACTGCCCTGCCTTTTCATCACCCGAGGGACTCCCGGGCCCCGTCTCCCACACTCAGGCCTGCGGGGCGTTGGGGTCTCCACACGTGGATACAGAGGGTCAGAGCAGCGGGAGACTTCGTCCTTGTCGGTCCCGATGAGATGCGCCCCTCTGGGTCCTCTGCTTCCCCCGGATCCCGGCCCCACCTCCTGGGCGTCTCCCGAGTCCACGGTGAACCCGAGGCACAGGCCCTGGCATGCTCCTCGCGTTCCGGGCCCTGGGCGGATGGATGCGTCTGCCTGCCTAGAAGCTGCCATGGATGCCCAGGGGCTGAGAAATCGCTGTGGGGGTGGGTGTGGGCGGGGCTCCTCTGGGAGAGGCCAGTGCGTGGCCAGTGCCGCCGGCCCCGCGTCCTAATGAGGACGAGCCCTGCTCAGGGACAGAAGGAGACGCCTGGGCCGGCGCCTGCTCCCCTACCTGCCCTCCCGGCTGCTGCTGTCCAGGACTGAGGGCCACAGAGCTGGGACCACAGCCCCACGGAGCCTCCTGCCGGGGAGGCCAGGGTGCACCCCTCCGGGCCACCTCACCCCAAGCACAGATCCACCTCACCGACTGGCCACTGCCCATCGGGGCCTCCGGGGGCCTCTAGCCTGCCTCCTGCCCTGTCTGCCGGAGGGACCGTCCTCATTGGGGCGCCTGGTCAGCTGCAGCGTGGGCCTCCCTGTGTGGAGCTCGGGACTGACTTCTGTGTTTGTGATTTCCCTTCCTTTTTTAGACCAACATGTGTTTGCATTCTAACAGAAAAGAGCTATGCTCGGACTGTGGGCTGTAGGGGTGGGGAGGGGCTGCTCAGCTGGGCTGCGGGGGGAGGTGCTGGAGCTTGTCGGGGGTTTCCTCGGTGCCCGGTGCCCAGCCCTGAGGGCTTCTGAGGGGAGCGCTTTGGATTGACTCCCCTGCTGTCCTGTGGCAGTGACCCCCTCCACGGGAGGCCCTCGGGCGCTGTGGGCTGGTGGCGCTGCCTGCAGGGCGCAGTCGGGGTTCGGGCTGGTGGCTCAGGGCGATGTGTGCCGGGACCGGGTCACCGGGGCCCGAGGGAAAGTGTCAGCTGCCTGTCGTGAGAGCAGAAGAGAAAGGGTGGCGGACGGGGGGCGGGGGCGCCTCACGCTTATTGCTCTTGCTGGGCTGTGTGGAGTCTGCTTTACATGGTGGCCTGTGAGCCTTGGCAAGTGAAACCATCCAGGGATTTGGATCGGGAAGGAGGTGGGGAGAGCGCTGGGAATGGAGGGGGCTGGGGGGCTCTGGAGGGGGAGGGGCATGCGTACTCCTCCTGTAGCGAGACAGGGCGTGGACTCATCGTGCTGTGACTCAGTTTCCCCACCTGCAAGAGGAGGGGTGTGCTTGCTGACCTCTGGCCCCATATACCTCTTAAACCATTGGATTCTAAGCGCTGTCACTGTGGCATTTTTCTCAGTCCCTCTTGGAGTTCCAGGATGGCTCTCCCAGGCCTTGATGGGGGCGGGGGGAGGGGCAGGGGCAACTGCCTCTGAGGGTCCATCGGCCTGGGCAGGGCTGGGCTCCAAGGGGACGCCCTCTCTCCCTCCCACCTTCATCACTGCAAACGATCCCGAGGCCCAGG
Organism: Myotis yumanensis; assembly: GCF_028538775.1. Lineage (NCBI taxonomy): Eukaryota > Metazoa > Chordata > Mammalia > Chiroptera > Vespertilionidae > Myotis > Myotis yumanensis. The sequence goes on along the minus strand of NW_027223771.1, from coordinate 7,002,163 downwards.
TGCCCGGGGCTACTTCAGGCCCAGGGTGCATCTCTCCCAGCCTCTCTAAGTGCCCAAAAAGCACTGGCACAGATTCCCCTATTTATTCACTTATTTATTTTTAAAGCGCCTACTGTGGTTGAATGAGTCTTGAAACAACCCCCCTTCGGCCCACGGGGCCACAGCAGGCCACTGCATCCCGACATCTGCAGCCCGACACGCCGTGCCCGCGGGGCTGCGAGGCTGTAGCCTCCTGTGAGCTGCCTCCACCGGCTGCCAGCTGCTCCTGTTTGCCCGGCCAGGCCCCCTCCTGGACTGGGCATGAGCGGCCTGCAGCTGGGTGCCCACCCGGGAGGAGGGTGCCACGGCCCAGGGTCACTCCAGGTCCTTACTTTGGACTTGACCCCCGTGCTGCCCTCCGATCGCAGCCCTGACCTGGGAGTGGGATTTGGAGGCTCGCTGAGCCCCATTTAGCGACGAGACAAGGACTTGCCGCTCCCTCCGCTCAGCAGAGATCACGCACAAATCACCCCGGACGAGGCTCCCCGAGCCTTGCAAGGCCCCTGGTCCTCCCGGCTCAGGCTGAGCGGTCCCCTTCTCCTCACGATGCTCACTCGCAGACGACACCCGTGTAAATCTTTTTGGTGCTAAATCCTACAGAAACCACCACCAACAGGAGAGCTGGCAGAGCTTAGGGGGCTGCACGAGGCTCAGCTCAGAAGCACAAGGGAGCCGGTCATGCCCGAGAGCGCAGGATGCACGTGGGGAGAGTTAGGTGGGGTGTGGAGGGGTGGAAAGACCACCAGAATCCCGGCTCCCCTTCGAGTGACCCGGTGACCCTGGTCCAGTCAGCTAAGCTCTCCATGGTCAGATTTCTCATCCGAGACATTTGAGAGGTTGTACTAGGTATCTTTAGAGTCCCTTTCAGTTTAAAAACAATTCTGCGTTCTGGTCCCACTTTTTTTTTTAAGTTGTTAGAAATAAGAGAAAGTGAAAGATGGGTAAGGACGAGGAGGAGGAAGAAAGGTTACCAACGGCAGGAAATGGATTGTAGAAGGCAAGTGAGGAGGAGGAAGGCTCAGTGACTTAGTCTTGAGGGATGTTGGCAGGGGGTTTTCGGGGGGAGCCGGGGAGATAAGCCAGGGACCCCATTCTCCTGCTCTCTATTTTTTAAATATATTTTTATTGATTTCAGAGAGGAAGGGAGAGGGTGAGAGAGAGAAACATCAATGATGAGAGAGAATCATGGATCGGCTGCCTCCTGCATGCCCCACACTGGGGATCGAGCCTGCAACCCAAACATGTGCCCTTGACCAGGAATCGAATCATGACCTCCTGATTCATGGGTTGATGCTCAACCACCGAGCCACGCCAGCCAGGCTCTGGTGCCCATCTGAACTCAAGTGGCTGTTACCTTTCCCCGCTATTGTCAGGAGCGGCGTGTGATGTTGCAGGCTATCCCCATAGCTCTTCTTCATCCGGGAATGATGAATGGCTTCTTGGCCCCGCTTTTCCAAACCGGACAGCAGCAGTATCATCCTGAGTAGAGCTGTCGTTGTTGCCAGGACATTCCTGAGGTCTGGGGTCCCCCCGGTGCGTCGCTCACAGTCTGGAACAAAGGAGCAGCTCAGAGCTGCTTGCTGAACGAGCCCGTGTGCCCACAGCAGCTGGAGGACTGCCTCCAAGTGTCCCCAGGAGTCTTCTGTCAGCCTGGGCAGAGGGCCAGCCTGCTGGCACTCGCCTTAGCGCACACTGGCACCTTTACCCAGACCTTGGTGCTGTGGGCTCTATGTTTTTTGGTTCCTAGATCATCATCAATTTTTTTTTTAATACTGAATACTTTGTTTTTTTTGGCCAACACATAATAGGTTTTAAGAAAAATTCCAAGTTTTTGTATCATTATTCTGATCTCTCATGAGCTGCAGGAGATGTTTCAGGATTGCTTTGGAGCGCTCACTAGCGAAGGTGTGGGCCGCCATGCCTTTACGCTGTATCTGTATATTCAATCGGAACGGCGGGCGTCCGTGAAGGTCTGCGTGCAGCCAGCAGCAGGTCGATCCCACAGTGCTTGGTCGGCGTGGGCCTTGTGCTTCCCGGGGAGGAGGCAGCCAGAGAGGCCCTGGCCTCGGGGGCACGCAGAAAGGCATGATGGGAAGCGTGTCTTCTTGTGCAGCTGGGTCATGCGTTGCTCCCCGAGTCAGATTATGCTGACGACAGCGCTCTGAGCATCCCGAAGCCACTCTTGCTGGTTGTCTGGGTCACACAGGAGCCGATCCTGCCACATCCTGTCCCATGTCAGTCACCGCCACTACAGGGGGAACCGGGCCCTGGTAGGGACGGGCAGAGAGGCTGTGAGAGGTGTGACACCGCCCACTGTTTCTGAAAGGCATTGCCGACTACACTGATGTGTGTCTGTGCGTCACTGGATGGGTGTTAGGACTTTGGCTGTGAGCGTCACTGGGTTGGGTGTTAGGACTTTGGCTGTGAGCGTCACTGGATGGGTGTTAGGACTTTGGCTGTGAGCATCAGCTGTTCCACACGCAGGCCTCCATCTTCGCTTCTGGCGGCCTGTTTCCCTGGTGCATTCTCTGGAGGATCGCCCCCTCGAGTGCCTACACAAGAGCCATACTTTGCACCAGGAGCTGCCTCCACCCCCGTCTCAGTTGTGCGGGCATAGACACCTTTCTGTTTCATGGGAAGCTCCCTGGAGCTTGGGGGCTGGAGGCTCCTCACAGTACTTGGAATTCCCGGTCAAAGTCAGAAAACGAGATTCCCTTCCTCTTTAAGGTCCGAGCTTACAACACAGCGTGCTGTGCAATTTGCCATCGCAAAGGGGTCTTCCCCCGTGGGCTGGGTTGACTCCCATCGTTCAGAGGCAGGACAGCAAGCTCCGCTGATTCTCCCTCATCACCACGGTGAACGTGGCTCTGTGCGCCGCGCCCGGCCGCACGTAGCTCGCGAGAGATACTCAGGGCCGACAAAGCCAGACGTTCCGAACAGGAGATGTGTCAAGATAACGGAAGTGACAAAAGGCCGGTTGGACGTCTGAGGGGCGCTTGGCACTCGGGTCTTGCTGTTCAGCTTAACATCTTACGGGAGCGATTGGTTTCCTCTCACTTTGGACAGTGACAGATTTAGACGTCGCCCTTGGAAGTCTGAGGGTAGACTGGGAGCCTGGCTATCCACCGTGTTCACTGACGTTCTTCCCAATGCAACATCCCCGAGGCCCAGTGAGAAATGGGAGCGCCGGAGTCTAAGTCTGGAAGTCATTCTTTCTTTTCTTTTAAAGATACATTTTTATTGATTTCAGAGAAGAAGGGAGAGAGAGAGAGAAAAACATCCATGATGAGAGAGGATCATGGATCGGCTGCCTCCTGCACGCCCCCTACTGGGGATCGAGCCCACAACCCGGGCATGTGCCCTTGACCGGGACTCAAACCGTGACCTTCTGGTTCATAGGTCGATGCTTAGCCACTGAGCCACACTGGCAGGGGCGATTCTTTCATTTAGGAAGAGCACATGGGAGCCATAAAAACAGCAGCAGCACAACAAATAAGCTAACTACTGGGAGACACTCGAACGCACAGCTTCCTTCAACGTTTTGTTGTTTTTTCTTGGCGAAGTGTCATGTCCCGTCTCCACTTAACAGCTACCTGACCTTCATCCCGGGGGTAGAGAAACAAACCTGGTCCGGATGATTGGACTTCTGCTTTCTGCCGCCGAAAAGGAAACCCCAGGAAAGAAGATTGTCTTCCATTTTTCTTCTTCTTTTTTTTTTTTCTGCTTTTGGCTCCAATCCTCCTGCTTCCATGGGACTGACAACCTGCCCCTCCGACTCCGAGAGAGCCTTAACAGGAGGTGAAGCCCGGGCCCACAAACCGCGTGGGCCTCACACAGGGAGGAAATTGGCGCCGAGTGATCCGGCGCATGGAGCAGAAAACTCTCATTTCCTGCGGGCGGGTGGGATTGACGGCTGCATTAGGGCTTCTGAAGGGGCCTGCCCTGCGGTGGCTCGCGGGTGTCAGACAGCGCCGACATCTCCATTAGCCTCCCGCTCCGCTCACTGAGATGCCGCCAGGGCCTGGGCGCCTCCCGCCTGGAACCTGGTGGCCGCCCTGGGCCGCCGCCTCTCCCTCCCCCACCCACACACTCTGGGTCCGTGACCTTGGGCAGAGGAGCCCCGGTGGGGATGTGACTGTAGGAGGGGAGCACCGACCTCTGTCTGAGCGCCATGCTGGGCCAGGCCTTCTCTCCGGGTGACAGTGGTTGTCATGGCATTGGCTTACCCCGCAGGGACCGCACGGGAGGGCACAGAGCCACTCCGAGAGGACACACAGCTTTGCAGCGTATCTGGTGCCGCACGAAGGGACATGGTTGATAAGGAATCCGGGAGCCCGGGGCTCCCAGGCCTTCAGCTTGTCCAGGTCCACGTGCAGCAGGTGACGGCTGCAGCCAGGTGGCCTGGTGGGGTGTCAGGTTCTGATGGGCAGAGAGCTTGCCCTGGGCTGTGCAGGTGTTTCCTTCTAAGCAAGGCAGCCCCAGCTCCTTTTTTTAAAAAAAAAATTATTGATTTCAGAGAGGAAGGGAGAGTGAGAGAGATGGAAACATCAGTGATGAGAGAGCATCATGGACCGGCTGCCTCCAGCACGCTCCCTACTGGGGGATCAAGCCCACAACCCGGGCATGTGCCCTGACAGGTTCATGGGTCAGTGCTCAATGAGCCACACCGGCCGGGCCCTGCCTCTTTGCTGCTGGTGGGGACAGAGGATGCAGCTGTCCCCCAGGCCCTGCTGTCAGCTCTCTCCTCATGCGGGTGGTGGCCCCAGCATCCCCAGAGCCCTTTCCAACTCACTGGTGGTGCCACGTGGAGACACAGCGGCCAGGGGAAGCCTCAGAGCTGAGTCACAGCTTCTCTACAAACGAGGGCCGTCCAGGACACCAGGAGTCTGAAGCGAAGCCCCTTCGCTTAGCCGCGGGCGCCTCCTGCCCGTAGGTCTGCCGCGATGTCGGGCATTGGGGGAAACGCGCCGCGGTTTTGGAACGCTTCACCCCGGAGGACGGAGCACAGATTTCTCCGCGGCTTTTCCAATTCTGATTCTCTATGAAATTTATTTCCCACTTTGCTTCTTGTCTGGGAGACGAGTAACAAGAATCTCTTTGTACAGTCTTAGCTCTTTCTTTCGGAGCAATGGCAGCTCGCAGCCAAAGACACTGTGTTTATTGACTAGGAAAACAGACCTCTGGGCCAAGTAATGTCGCAGCCTCGCAGAAGCAAACCTGATCTTTACTTACCAGCAGCGATCAGCGTCGTATTCTGTTCTAGATGCTTAAGCTCACACAGTGACACAGTGCAAAGTATGACACGTGGACATGTGCGTGCGTACACACACACACACACACGCCTCTACACTCCCATTGCTCCATTACAGTCCAGCAAGGCCATGTGCCACAAGTGTGTTTTCCCACTGATCTTCGTGTGCGTGTGTGTGTGTGTTTATGCGCGCACCCATGCGCGCTCACCAATAAGTGTGAATCAGGCCTGTGCTTTCTTAAATTGATCTGTAGCTCACTGTTTGTTTTTTAATTATCATCACCCAGCCTTTGACGTTGTGAATTTATAAAGTTAGGGCTTCTTCACGGAAGACTGAATCCCGAGTTTCCAGAACCTTCCCAGGTAAAGGCTGGATTCGTTTTCTTGGAGAAACACAAAACCCAACCTAACCCGGACGCAGATTTTTATGGGATTAATTTTCTGTGGCGGAGACGGGTCGCACTCGGGGAAATTAAACACAAGTTCACTTCAGTTTTCTACGGGGGCGTGGAGCATGGAATCTGGGCTCGAGTAATGCATAGTACAACTATAAATGGTTGCTGGGCCTATTGTTGGGGCTGAAACAATCCGATATAAAACCCAAACATTCACATTGAGCTGGGACTTGGAGTGGAAGGGTTAGATTTCCTTGGGGAAGTTGAGGCGTCACGGGACACGGGAGCGCCGGGTTGGAAGTGAGCCGGCTGGCCCGGGCGCGGCTGGGTGGGTGCCTGATGATAAGTCACCTTGATTACCTGGGCCGGTGGAAATGCCTTTAGTAGGAAGTGGGCAGCTGCCGGCTGGTAGCCGGCATGGCCCTTCCCTGGTTCTGGTGATGGGGCAAGCTGTCTGTTTCTCACCGCTGTGCAGACCAGTTACCTTCACAACTTCTCGGGCCTCACCTAGAGCAAGTGTGCAAATGTTCCCGCCCTGGAGATGCAGCCCGTTTTCGATTTTTAAAAAAATATGTTTTTCTTGATTTCAGAGAGAAAGGGGAAGGGAGAGAGAGAGAGAAACATCAATGATGAGAGAGAATCATGGATCCGCTGCCTCCTGCACGCCCTGCACTGGGGATCAAGCCCGCAACCCGAGCCTGTGCCCTGACCGGGCATCGAACCGTGACCTCCCGTTCATAGGTCGACGCTCACTGAGCCACGCCGACGGGGCGAGCCCCATTTTCCTCTGTGCTCATGCATCTCTTGCAGCTCTCCCTTGAATGTCCCCCTGACTCCGAACGCTTCCTCTGTCTGCTGTCCCCAGCCCCACCCCTATGAGCCGGATCCTCTCTCTGCAGAGTCCGGAGTGCCACACTGGCCAGTCCTCCTTGCTCTTCCAGCCCTTGTGTCAGTCTCTCTCCAGCCCCTTGGACCAAGGGATTAGCTCCTCATTAGCACCCTGCCGGCTGCTTTCGAAGGGGCGACCCTGGGACAAGGAGCCCATTAGAGTGCCCCAGTCTGTCTTTTTGGAGCCTTTTCTTCCTTCTGACTTGGTTAGAAATGGGGAGCTGCCATAGACAGCTTTTCCTTTCAATGTCAATGGCTTTCTCCCTCCCCCCCCCGCCTGCTCCCCGGCTGCTCCATATGGTAAACCAGGCCTCTTTCCTCCCAGGCCCCCGCCAGGGTGGGTGCACCCTGTCCCTCAGAACTGGAGCTCCCGCCACGTATCAGCTAAGTGTTTATTTCGCGGAGGGGCTGTGGAATGCACACAGAATTGCAGCAGCAGCCACATCCTGCAGGCGTGAGAGTCTTTTTCAATCAAAGGAGACCTTGACGGTGACAGCACACAGAGGTCTATACCCCGAGCACACAATTGAGCCTGAGAACATGCTTCCCTTTTGGGGAAAATGAAGTGAAAGTTCAAAGTCACAGGAGGAGCTGGGAGACCAGACCCCGTAGCCCACAAATCGTGGTGTATGCTCTGCCTCTGTCCCTTCCTCGGCTGAGAAAAGCCCAGTGATGGGCTGTGGTGGGCTGGCCACGTTCACGTGAGAAACACACTCATCGCGTCCAGCCCACCCCCTGTTGCTTACAGATATTCTGTTTCTCCTAAGCCCGGGCCGGCTCAGTATTGCCTCTTCTCCTTGGTCCCTTCGAATAGTTCCAAAGTGATTTCTAATTTTTTTTCAGTCTCATTTCTTTAGGATGGCTGGGGCCGGGGGAGGGGAGGGTCCATTTTAAATGCCGTCTCCGATAAGGTGGCGGGGATGCCATGGGAGGAGAGGCAGGGGTTTCTGAGCTCCCAATTCCCTGCCGTGTGACCGTGGCCCCTCCATTTCTTGCTGCTTCATCTACAAGAGAACCGTGCACAAGTGTGAGCCCCAGACGAGGTCACAGCTGCCCACATGCTCTGCGGGCTCCCCGGGGCCTGGCCTGCGGAGAGCCCTCCCTGGTCAGTGAGGGTGGCAGGCAGGTTCGCTGCGTGCTGAGCTGGGAGCCGCCGCGGGGCTGTGTCTTGCTTGGAGGTGCACCTCCCTTTAATCTCCCCCGGAGTCCGGTATCTCGAGCTCATCCCTGGCTCTTTCCTCTCTGAGGGATGGATAATAACCTTCACGAAACTCCACGCAGAAAGAGGCTGTGCCGCCCGCTGGGCTCTGTCACTGAAAAGGGACGGCGGGTGGATTTTGTTGGCAGGCCTGGGGTCCCAGACAATTCGTAGCAAAATGGCATCTCCTGCTGCACTGAGCTCCACGCCCCCCGCTGTTGCTGTCCTGAGGGTGTGCACATCTAGATGTTTTTTAAAGTAAGACCACGCGAAGCCGCCTCCGTAAATAGGATAGTGCGCCCGAAGCGGTACCAGGTGCCTTCCAGGGCCATCATTAGCGGGGGGGGGGGGGGGGGGTCCAGATGCCGAACCAGTGAAGGTGTGACCGGGATGCCCGCTGAGAAGCGCATCCGCCAGAAGGGAACTTCCGCCCGGCCAGCAGTCCTGAGGCCAGATTACAGCCTCGATGTCACCCGCCGCTCATCTAAGCACCTGGCAGGGGTGGCTTCTTAGTGAGTTAAATCTCTGGAAGGTCATTTCCTTTAGCTCTTCAAGCAACAGTCAGGTGTGATGCAACTGACTCAATGCTGCACATGACTTTTTAAAAAAAGAAAAAGTATGTGTTTGTTTTTTAAATTTGGTTCCAGAGAAGAAGGGAGAGGGAGAGAGAGAGAAACATCAATGATGAGAGAGAATCATCAATTGGCTGCCTCTCGTGCCCTGACCAGGAATCGAACTGCGACCTCCTGGTTCATAGGTCGAGGCTCCACCCCTGAGCCATGCTGCCGGGCAGAATATTGTCTTTTCAAGGCTGGGAAAGATTGGTTGTATTTCTTGCCTAAAAGCGGAGGCTCCTGCAAGCCCATTGCAGCTGGAGGCAACACAGAATGGCCCGCGTGAAGCTTCTGTTACCCGCAGAGCTGAGGACCTTCTGGGTTCTGTGTGTGGGCCCTGCGAGTGAGCTCAAGGGCATTGTCAAAAGGAAATGAAAGCAAGCAAGTCAGGGCAAGAGAATTCTCTCTCTCTCTGGATGTGAGAGAACACAGCAGTCCTCTCTCTCTCTCTCTCTCTCTCTCTCTCTCTCTCTCTCTCTCATTCCAGGTGCAGTTAGGGGAAGAATTGCACTCTTTCTCAAGTAGGTTTGATTTTCTGAGATCTCTTGTGTGTATGGGGAGGGGGTGGGGGTGGGGAGGTACAGCTGGTAGGAAGGAATTGGTTATGAGGTTGGACTTTCTCTTGAGCATAGTAAGACCTCTGCTCCGTTTCTCAGAACGTGACAATAAGATGAGGGGCAGAGACGAAGCCAGAGGCCCGTGTTGCGGGGTGTGGTCAGTCAGCAGCACAGCAGTCCTGTGTCTGCAGTGGGTGTCGGGGAGCAGGTGTCAGTGGGCGGTGTCTGCAGACCCTGGTGTGGAATCCGTCCACTTAAGGCTGTGGGGTCCTCGCCTCCCATGAGGGACTGTGCCAGCAGGGCCTGAACGGGGAGGTGGTTGGACGTGCTGCCCCATCCGCGTTAGGATGATGTGTTAACTCTGTCCCACGGGGAAACCAGGGTGGCCTCAGGGTTGCTTCCATTGAAAATGGTGCCGAAATGAGGCTCCTCAAACATCTTAGGAGGCCACTCCCCTAGAGCCAGCCTCTGCTGAGAGCTTTCCGCTCCTTAGCTCCTTAGGCAGGTTCTCCCTCCTCCCATTTCTCAGTGACTCCTGGGTCTCTGTTCAGCACCAGGGACAGCGACCACCCCTCCATTCACCCAAGGCTGGCTGTCCTCATGGACTTCCTGTGCCAGGAAGGCCTGGTTTTTCTTCCCTTCCTGTCCCCGGGGGTCTCCTCCGAAAAGACTTTCTTCTTAAGTTCAAGTGCCTGCATCTCGCATTCTATTCAAAGCCTGGAGGCTTAGCTGTTTCTGTCATGTTCTTGGCCTCCTAAGGAAAAGGACAGGGTTTGGGCTCACACACCCAGACAATTCACTGCTAAGCCTTTCCCAAGCCACGCCCCGTGGTCTCCTGGAAACAAAGACACTCAGACACCCTAGGGCACAGGCACCCCCCAACTACAGTCTTCACAAGGCACCTTCGGCTTGTCCTCTCCCCAGCGGGGGACCGCTTACAGGCAACCCCCTCCTGTTTATGATTGACGCACTCATCCACGTGCAGGTCTTTGTTCGCTCTGTGCATTGGAGGTGGTACCTACCTCCCAGGCCTGAGCCGCCGCTGTGAACTCCGAGGTCTGAAACGAGCCCCAGGCTGCTGCTGTGGGGCTTTTTGGAGACTCGGGCTGGGCACTGCTTTGCATGCCAGTGGCCACCCCTTCATCACGCGTGTGGTCCGGCAGCTCACCACGCCTTAAACAATCCCGGGGAAAGCGCACGTGGCCCCTCTTGGCCTCCATCGGGCCAGGCTGGCGGGTGCACTGAGGACGGGAGTGCAGCAGGAGCACCGGCGTCAGGCTGCTCTGTGCCTGCCCGGCTGTCACGGCTCGTTTCAGGATGGCCCCATGCGGGGAGGCCAGGCGGTCCCTGCACACTTCATCTTAAACGCTCCCTCCTGGTTTACAGGTGGTAGATAGATTCCACTCCCGCTGCCCCTGGACCACCCAGGGCTCTGAACAGCCCCCCCACCCCGTGTGAGGACATGGGGGTGCCTTATAAGGTGGAGACAGCAGGCCAGAGGTTTGGGCTCACACACCCAGGTCTGGAACGGCGATGTTTAACCTTGGAGCGAGCGAGGGGCCGGACGCCATGCTTCCCCCACCCCTCATCCTCTTGCGGGCTTCCCGTTCCAGCGCTCACACCCGCCATGAGAAAGAGGCACGCATCTCTCTGGATTATTGACGAGGGCAGGGTCAACAATCCTCTCTGAGGGTCCTTTAGAATAGGAGCTTTGTTTTCTATTAGAACTAAGGGACAAACCTAGGTTAGGGTCTATATGCACAGGAAGGACCAACTGGGCATTCCCGTCAGAACAGAGAAGAAGGAGTTGGGAGTTGACTGATGGGAATCAACTGGTCCACGGGCCGGGAATGGTGGTCTGAGGCGGGGCTGCGTCGTTAGAAGGAGAGGGGATGTCCGTAGGAGCCTCAGGAGGGAGCAGGCTAGAGAATAAATCCCTGGAGAGGTTCCCAGTACTTTTTCTGGACAATTCCTAACATTTTCAAGGGCGCGTCTAGCCCTCTGCCTCCACGGAGGCGAGCTCAGCGACACGTCTGGGCTCTTAAGGCAAATGCCCCACAGACACCAAAGTCTTGCATTTTCCACTCCCAGCCGCGGCTGGCTGTCCCGAGTGGAATTTTTTTTTTCCCCTTCCCTACGCGAAAGGGACCCGCTTTCAGGAGAAGTGTCCTTCAAACATCCAGCGCCGACTGGAGGTAATTTTTTGCATGAATGGCTTTTTACGGCTAGGTCTAAAAGCAGAAGAAAACTTGTATTTAAACTAAGTGCTACTTTACATATCTCATTTGGAGGGAAAGGAAGGATTTATTGCCTTGTAAATGCTGTACACAGATTCGTTTCCTACTGGACATCACATGTCCCCTCGTCTTCAGGCTGATGTCCCGAGCAGCCTCCGGGCGGCTGGCAAATCAGCCGGCACCCGCTCCGCGCTCCGGCCGGACGCTGTGTTCCCCGAGAGCAATTTTGCAAATGGAGTTCGGGTGCCGCTGTGGCTGATTTCCACCCTCCCCCCGAAGCTTTCTGTACTAAATATATGTAACGTGACTCTCTCTCGTCTGATCCTGTGTGTGTGTGTGTGTGTGTGTGTGTGTCCACGTTCGTATTCATATATTGGCCATCTGACCTTGAACATGGTGTGCGTGGCATGTGGGCCTGGGACGCGTGCACACACTGGTTCTCAGGCCAAGGTTATCTTACAGAGTTCAGAAAGAAAGAAAGAAAAAAAAAGCTACCACCACTTGGCGGAGCTTGGGAGAAGCTTAGCAGTGGAAAGACACACGGTTGCCAAGCGGGCGTTCGCTGGCGCAGACCTTGGCCGGGGCAGCGTCGAGGCGTGCTCAACTGCATTTCTTTTCACCTCCATGGATTGTTCCTCGGTTCTGTTTCGTGACTGAGAAATCTCCCTCCATCATGCTGGTCTGTTGCCCTCCCCATTCCCACCCCCAGGCTGCTGGAAAGTGTTGGTCATGCTGGCTTCCTAGCATTTGGATCCCAAAGTTATTGACTTACAATGGGCAGCTGAGGATTTTAGCAAACCTGGGGCTCACCCATCGTGCCCCTTCTTTGAGGGAATGTCTTTTTTTTTTTTTTTTTTAAGGACACTAACCCCATTGACTGTGCTCAGTTTATTTGCTTCCCGGTGAGTCTTGGAGAATCGCTTTCGTGAACATGATGACTGTATTTGCCTCTGGAGAAGAGGCTCACGGGCAACGTCAAATTCTCATGTAAAGGTGTTCTTTATGCAAAAAAATAAACAAATCAGTGGGTTCTACCTTGGTCAGGGGGCCCCAGGGTAGGGGGGCGTGCTGTCAGTCCATATCGAGGGATGTGTTGAAAAGGCAAGAACTCTCCCATCTGGGTTCCCAGCCCCACCCGTCCTTCCTCCCCGGACCTCAAAAGAAAACAGAAAAATTATTTTTTTAAATCGCATTAATAACTTATGTTTAATACACAAGGATGATGTAACGGTGTCACCAAAGGTCATTCCTCCCACTGTGCATGTCCTCCACTCTCGGCCCCGCCCCCGTCACCCCATCCTCCACCCTCACGCTTCCACCCCGAGCCAACGTGGGTCTTCGTGGGAACCGATCGGCATTGGCGGGACATGTGGGGGCGGAGCCTAACGCCATGTGGGGGCGGAGCCTAGCGCCATGAAGCTCATGAAAACCCGCCCATTCTTCACTTTCCAGTGGGTAATCGCTACCCGAAGGCACACCCTTTTCTTGGTTTCTGTCGAAAAACATTTTATACATATATATGTATATATGTGTGTGTATGTATGGCCCTATGTATGTATATGCACATGTACATGTATATATGTATATACCCACCTCCGGTATAAATAGAGCGTGCGCGAGCGTTGTAAATACCCCTCGGCCATCTGTCCGTCCGTCCGTCCGTCTCCCTCATGGTATCATATCTTCAGTGTTACGTTAACGACTCCATTTACTGAGTGATGAAATCGTGTGTAGACTGTATCCTCCTGACATAGTTTATGTAGGGTCTCTTCTCAAATAAAGTTATAAAACACCCGTGCTCTCGTCTGAACTGGATTCATTCCTTTTTTTATTTTTTTGCAGTGACCACCGCATTTTATTTTGCAAGGCTGTTCCCTAATTGCAATGAATTTTCAATCTATTTAATAAAAGCCTAAGCGACCATTACAGCAGAACATCAGTCGGACATCCCCCGAGGGGTCCCAGACTGTGAGGGGGTGCAGGCTGTGCTGAGGGAACACCCGCCCCCCCCCCCTCCAGTGCACAAATTTCGCGCACCAGGCCTCTAGTCTTTAAATAATACAACTAGATAACCATTCAGAGTAAGCACGGTCCTGGATTGGAGGTTATCAAGGAATGACAATTAAACACGTGAACAAAGATCACGTCACCTTCGCAGTCGGAAAACGATGTGTCCACCCTCCTTGAAATCCTTCAGGTTTAAGTCAGCACCACATATTCACATCAGCAGGGAAGGGTGTTGAATATAAAGGTCAAGGTTGAAGGCGGTCAAGTCCAATATTGTGCAGAGACCGTAGGATCCAATGTGATCTTGGGAGCCGGGCCGCGGGTTTGCTGAGGGTGAACACCGCCTGTACGGTGCTCAAGGACACCCTTGGCTGGCGGCGGGGCCGGACGGTGTTCCCAGAAGAACATCCGCCCGTCACGCGCACGTGTGTCCTTTGAGGCAGGGCCCAGGGACAGGATGGACCACCTCCGGCTGCACATCCTGGTGCTGTCCCGTGGCCCCACACGGACCCTCACTAAATTCCCCCGTTCCAGCTGTTCCAGGTGAGTTCTCCAGGTAGGATAACCACGCGCCCTTAGGACACCCTCGTAGCCCAAAGATACTGGGGTTCTTGGGCACACTCGCTTTACAGCTCCCCACCCCCACTTTTCCAGTTTTCTTTATATCTTTCTTCTTCATATAATACGTTTTCCTTTCATGAGATTCCAAGACTTATTACCATCTATGACTTTCAAAGGCGTAGATGGATGGTAGGGAACAGGCAAACGCTGTCATTCTCCTCATGAGAGTCCCAGGAGGCGTAGAAGGGTGTAAGTCGGGGTTGCCCCACCTCATCGCTGCTGATACTTTGGATCCAAGAGTTATTTTTTTAAATATATTTTTTTGGTTGATTTCAGAGAGGAAGGGAGAGGGAGACAGAGATAGAAACATCCATGATGAGAGAGCATCATTGACCGGCTGCCTCCTGCACACCCCACACTGGGGATTGAGCCCGCAACCCGGGCATGTGCCCTTGACCAGGAATGGAACCTCCTGGTTCCTAGGTGGACGCTCAGCCACTAAGCCACACTGGCCGGGCCACGTCCCTTGTTAAGAAGTGTGTGATTTCTGTGTCTCCGGGTGGTGAGGAGCCCAAATAGCTTTCTCAAAGGTTATGTCCCCGTGAGAGCAGCCAGCCCACCTAAGGGGCAGACACTTGATCTTTCCTGGTCCCTGGTAATAAATCATAGCTTTCATCTGGCCTTTGCCACATGGTCACGTAAATTCCAAGGTCAGAAAAGGGCCTGGGACAAAGGTCCCCAGCGTCTCAACGCCTCTTGATGAGTAAGTGGAACGTGCCTTAAGTCCCCGCGCGGTGACAGGCGCGTAACACACACTGAAGAGACCTCTGTGGACTTGAACTGGATTTCTCATTCCCCAAGGGCCCATCACTCGGGCAGTGTTCGCAGTGTGACGCGCGCTCCGGCCTCCTTGTGAAAACAGACTCAGATTCCCACGCAGCCCGGCACCCTGGGAGGGAGGAGGGACCACTAGCTCCTCTCCAGCACGTGGCTGCCTCTGCATCAGGGGCTTCCCGCGGCCACACCTCTACAGAATTGAAGGCAAAAGTAGATGTTGCTGAAGGTAGGATTTTAGGTGCCTCGGGAGCCTAGGCCTGGGGGCTTGGTCTTTCCACTGTCGTGCAGGGAGAGACCATGGGTCCTGCCCACATACTCGAAACCCTCCACCTCATCCTTCTCCTGGGAGCCCTTTCTACCCCCCACAAAGCTTAGGAGGCCCTTCAGATTGTCCTCACACCCTCCTGACTCATTATCTGCCACTTGTCTTGGGAGACAATCGGAGGACAGGGTAAGGGTATGGACTTCTAGGTCCGGAAGGTCCTTGATTGACAACCCCGCTCACGCACTTGCCTGTAGCCAGGCTTCCCAGGTCAGGAACACCGGTACAGCCTCCCACAGGGACGCATCGTCCTGTGCTGGAGGGCATGGTGTATGCTGCGGCTCACAACGACAGCGTGCTCCCCTGAGATCGTCACCTTCCTAGGACGCAGGGACACAACAGTCTGACAGAGGAACCTCAGAAACGGCAGAGGGCCTTCCCGAGACGGACCCGGGGCACCCGGATCAGCACCCGCAGCGGCAGCGGGAGAAACACACTCATTAGGCACAAGGGAGGAACAGACTTACGGAAGCTGGTGTCCCCGAGGGGTGATGGTCAGCATGGATCTGGCATGTGTATGGGAGTGAGCTCCTGGGACTACTTGAGGCTCGCAGACACAGTCCTCTATGATTTCCGGGTGCGGTGGGGCCCTTTGCCTTGCTCCTGTTGGGGTGTGTAAGGCTCCTGAGCTGTTCCCCAGGGAGATGTTCGATAATTGCCTCTCTGTCCCCCATCCCCGAGGTTTGCAGTGTTCTCGATGATGAAAATCACCGGTACGTAGCCTAAGTATTAGAAAACTGTGCTATTACCTACATAGCCTTCTCCCAGCCAACCAACCGCAATTCAGGTCAGTGAACGTCAACGTGTGCGCCGCCAACACATGCAGATGACTTCGCTGAGACATGAGATTTGGAAAACCCTGGAAGGCCTTGGCCTTTCCGTTAATCTCTAGGGGGTTAGGGGGTGCAGGCACGTTCACAGCTAACCATGACCCTGGGCAGAGGGTGGCCACATCCACAGGAAGCCACGGGGGAGTTGAGGAAGAACTGAATACCCACAGGTGGGGGGAGGAAAACTGAATGGGCTTTGAAGGCAGAGGGCGAAGGGCCAGGTATGGGGCAGGACAGAATGCCCAGCAGCAGGAAGGGGTGGGCCAAAGCAGAGGGCAGGGTCTGGGGCAGGACAGAATGCCCAGCAGCAGGAAGGGGCGGGGCCACAGCGAAGGGTAGAGCATCTTTTTTTCAGGGACCCCCCCCCCCCATTGGGGCTGCTGAAAGGAAGAACTGCCATGTCATGACCTCCAGCTTCTCGCCAGCATGTCCACTGCAGCTTCTCCAGCCGTGGAGGGTACTCCCGCTCGCCTGACCCTGGTAAGTGAGATTCCAGTGGGGTCCTCACGACCGGAGTTTTGTATCTTGTTTCTGCTCCCTGTGGACTGGCTGGCCTGGGCCTCAGTTTCCCCTCCTGTCACACATGCCTCCTAGCGCCTGCTGTGGTGATTAAACACATGAAACATAACCGCACCCATTTTAGAACGCGGCACCTATGCAGCATGTTCCTTTCCTTGGAGAAGACCACAGTGAGGGCCCCACTGCAGCGGGTCCGGTTATGTCAGGGCGACAGCCACAAGCTCTCTCCATTGCTCGCCCCAGAGTGTTCTTTGCTGTTGGTTGGTGTTTGTCCCTCTCTGTTTACAGAGAAGCCCTGAGAAGGTGCAGCAGCTATTTGCAAAATTCATTTTGAGCTCTTGAACTTGTGGCCCAGGACAAGAGAAATGGGGAGGTCTTTATTTTTAATTTTCCTTCTTGTGATGTTTTGGGAACAATTTGCAATGGATGAGCGTTTTATTGAAAAAGGGAGCAGTTACTTTCCTCTCGTCTGCAAACGCTGCCTGCGTAGCCAAAAGGAACCCCAGGCCCACGTGCAAACGCTGCCGGTCCCTTGCTCTCCAGTTCCACACCCACCAGCCTCATCTGATGGGAGTCACTTCCCGGCTGTGCAAGGGAGAGCAGACAGGGCCCCACACTGGCTCCTGGCTCCTGGCTCCTGGCTCCTGGCCAGGGTATTTCAGCTCTTCCTCTGACATGGTTTGAGTGGGGTGTCTTATTCCCCCAGGGCTCGGAGGAGGGAAATTCCTGACCATGTAATTACACGCTGACCTCCTGAAACGTACCCTGCTCTCGCACTTGGCATGGGCAACGCTGTTCTCTCCGTCCTGACTGGGAGCCTTGTGCTGGATGGAGGGGAAAAGACTTCTCGTTTTACCTCCCCTCCCACCCTACCCCACCCCCACCCCGACCCCCCCGTTCAGCAACAACTGCAGGCAGCCCTCGCTGGCTTGCAAGGACTTGGGGCAGGCATCTTCTGTGTCTGAACTTAACAAATTATAATGGAGCCCGGCCGTGGTAGCTCAGTGGTTGAGCGTCGACCCATGAACCAGGAGGTCACATGCTCGGGTTGTGGGCTCGATCCCCAGTAAGGGGCGTGCAGGAGGCAGCCGATCGATGATTCTCTCTCATCATAGATGTTTCTACCTCTCCCTGACTCTCTGAAATCAATAATAAAAATATATTTTAAAAAATCATAATGGAGCAAAGCAACAAGGCCCTTGCTTGCCTGAAACGCAGGCTGCGAACCAGGGCCCCCGTGTGCGCGTCCCCAGGACGCCTTGGCCAGACGCAACACTCGCCGTAGTTTCTCGAGTCAAGCAGGCCCCGGGCTGGGAAAAGAGGCAGGTGAGTCCAGCCCAGTAAAGGGTTCGCTGCCCTAGCGCTGGACTGAATGCATCTCATCCTGACGGTAATTGCAGAGTTGGACTGGGATTGTGTTCTTATGTTTGGCTTTGTTTACATTAGCGCTGTGTGCGGTGTTTTTCCCAAGTAGTGGTTTCAAAGGGTAATTTATGTCTGCCGGCGCATCCTTCACAGCACCGGCTGATCATCCAATTAAAACAAACATTTCGAAAGTAGATGAAGTGAAAAACAGGTTGTTTTCATCACTGCCTCGGATTGTTTGCACGCATTACACGCCCGTGACCTCCCTGAGGGGAACCTGCTCGTTCCACGTGGGGATAGAACTCCAGCTGGGCCTCTTGTTTAATTTAGGACAGTGGTTCTCAACCTGTGGGTCGCCAACCTGTGGGTCGTGACCCCTTTGGGGGTCGAACGACCCTTTCACAGGGGTCGCCTAAGACCATCGGAAAACACATAGATAATTAAATACTGTTTTGTGATTAATCACTATGCTTTAATTATGTTCAATTTGTAGCCATGAAAATACATCCTGCACATCAGATATTTACGTGACGATTCATAACAGCAGCAAAATGACAGTGATGAAGTAGCAACGAAAATAATTTTATGGTTGGGGGTCATCACAACATGAGGAACTGTATGAAAGGGTCGCGGCGTTAGGAAGGTGGAGAACCACTGATTTAGGAGCTGGCTTATCTGACATTTTCCTTGAGTTTGTAATCTGTTCGTACGTACACTTTGAAGTTGCACGGTCAGACCTCGTCGTTCCTCGAAGATCTCCCATCTCAATTCGGTTCTCGACCAAGTTGTTCAGGGAGTCTCGGTTGTCGAACAAAATTTCGGTTTTCGAACCGACAGGAAGAGTCTCTCAGGCAACAAACAAAGGCGAGGGTGCTTTTGTGGCTGGAAAATCAATGATGAGCACAATTTTACAATGTAAAGAGGCCATCCGGAGTGCTGGGGTTTGTTGCTCAGGGTGTGAAAGCAACGATCCATGATCACGGCCACGGAAGAGGCAGAAAGGCTGTTGTTGGTTTTGGGTAAATGAAGAGCAGTGAGCCTGGGACAGCATTTGAGAGGCAGGGATATATGAACCAGCAAAGGTGCCGCCCGCTGAACTTCAAGACACCCCCAGACCCAACGCTAAAAGTGATTTCTTGTAAGGATAGTAGGGGGTGGTCCGACAAATTTAAGAAAAGAAGTGTTTGCTCGTATATTAAACTACATTCGACGTATCCTGTAGATAAGAAAGGTTAAAACAGGGAATCCCTAGGGGGTCCTGAACAGACTGATTCAATTCACATTATTTCTAATGGGGAAAAAAAAATGATTCTGTTTTTGAACAAATCCCTTCTCGAACAGAACAGCCCTTGGGAACGAATTAAGGTCGAGAACCCGGGTCCCACTCTGCTGCTAGATGAAGCCTTGAGGTGCCTTCTCTTCCCATGTCTTCCCTTTCTTCTCCCATCAGAGTACCCTCCGTAGAGGAAGCCACCATGTGCGATCAAGGATGCCCTTTCAGACTTCACAGATAGACAGCGATTCCATCTCACGGTGCCTAACCCACAACTCGCTGTCTTCACTTACCCATGTATGTGTAGGCGTTCTTCCCGTGACAACACGTGGAAGGCTTACCTCCTCTACCATGCAGTACATTGAGTTCCATGGCGTGAATAGGCCGGAGCCGATCAAGTCATTTTCTTATTGATGGACCTTTATGATGATTTTAACTTTTTTTTTTTTTTCTACTATGACTATGCGGTGAAAATCCTGGTCTGGGCCACTTTGCATTGACGACAAGAACTTTTCTAGGGTTAGGGACCGAGAAGTGAAACTTCCGGGTACAAGGATATGCCTATTTTAAAAATTCTGATAGAAACGGCCACACCCACCTCTGAGAACGTGGCACCACTGTATACCCCCACCCAGTGTTTGAGGACCCGTTTCCGCACACCCGCACCAACGCTCGCTCCGGTGACTCCTTCCACGTTTTATAGCCTCGCGAGGGGAAGCGATACCTCATTGTTCTTTTAATTTACCTCTTCATTTGGTTACTAATGAGGTGGAGCCACGTTGCCTTTGCCGAGATCTCTTTGAGGTTGAATTTTAAAATTGTATTTTATTTTAATAAATGAGCGCGTGTCCGTAGTATAGACGCCAACTAGCGCTGAAAGGGTTGAAATGAAGAGGAAACGCCAGCGCCCTGCTCCCCTCTTTTTTTCTGTTGTTTTTCTTACCCAAGACAAAAACCTTGCAAATTTTAGGACTGTTTCTGCTGGGTTTTGCTTTCATATTTCTTTTTCTACAATATATTTTGATTGATTTCAGAGAGGAAGAGAGAGAGGAAGAGAGAGGGATCAATGATGAGAGAGAATCATGGATCGGCTGCCTCCTGCAGGCCCCACACTGGGGATGGAGCCCCCAACCCGGGCATGTGCCCTGACCGGGAATCGAGCCCTGACCTCCTGGTTCCTAGGTCGACGCTCAACCACTGAGCCACGCCGGCTGGGATGGGCCCAACATTTGATGTTACCTTTTGTTACTCTTCTCTAGCCTTCTTGGCGGACTCCTGTTGTTTATAGCAACCCCCTCCCCTCTTGTTTATCAGACACCAGCTTTTGAAATGTTGGTTCTAGCCTTCAAGGCGGAGAGAGCCAGGAAAGTTATTATTTTTCTAAATGTGAGAGACAAGACTTGCGCATTAGGAAAGCCAGGGAGGAGAAGTTAATAAAATATCTGTCCCCAGTAAGGAGGGCAGCTCATTACAGAGTCGTAGGAAAAAAACCAAAGGGCTCTGACTTATTTTTAAAATTAACTTTTACTTTCAGAAAGCATTTCAGCGTTTTTTTTTTCCCCAAGTAACCAGAGTGAGGGCCACAGGTGAAATAAAGAGAGGAAAGTGTTTATTGAGGATTTCTTTAAGAAGAAGCATTTCCCAATCAGCTACTTCTGATACATACACTTGAAATCCTATATTATTATCTCTGCAAATTGTGGGAAAAATGAAATGGAAAGGTCCAGCACTGATTCAAGGGCACACACACATACACACATATACACACTCCTATATATATAAAGGCCTATTATTCAAAGTGTCCCCTTGGGAGTTCAACTGATGGGGAGTTTGATCACTCGCTATGACATGCGCTGACCAGCAGGGGGCGGCGCGGAATGAAGGAAGGCCCCGGCTGGCTGCCGCTAGGGACCCTACCCATGCACGAATTTCACGCACTGGGCCTCTAGTGTGTGTGTGTGAGTGTGTGTGTGTGTGTGTGTGTGTGTGTATATGTATATAGAGAGAGATGCTAGCTGGCATAGATATGTCTAAATAAGGCATCATAGATTGGGTCAAAATAAAGAAGTCAAACCAAATGATTATCATCTCCAACCAGTCCCATTTGAGCTGGGTATTGCATTGAGTCTGACTTGTTTTGGAATTCAACCAGAAGGTCCTGGCTGGACTCTGATACTGTCCATCTTTCCTCCCGGGGGGGCAGGGTGGGCGGGCAGGTGTCTGGCTCGGGGGCTGCTGTGGGAGATGGAAGAGTGAAAGGGTTGACCAGATGCAGGGGGCCCTGCAGACGGAGTGCAGAATCAGGTCTCCGCTAGAGCCCAGGTTCGTAACACTGCATGTGAATGTGGAAAAAAATAGTAAAAGATCCAACATTTCATAACAGTCGTTCTGAACGTTGGTAACAGAAGCCATTTTCACTTTCCAATGTTAGTTGTCTGCATTCATCTCCAGGGGCTGGGTGTGGCGATATCGACAAGAGTAAGTGAAACGCTTTTTTTTGTTTTGTTTTTCAAGAAAAGAGGAAATATTTTGATAATTTGCACATAGGACCAGGCACATAAAAGGTAACTGGTTTTAAGGAGAAGTTTCTAGGCAACAGAGACGAGGAAAGGAAAATTGTTCAGACTCTGAACCGTCAGTGGTTGTCTGGGTGCTCTTATTGCTTTATTTCCAAAGAATGGAAACTATTTGTGTCCTGTTAATGGCTCACTTGTGATTATGGGCCTGAAGCATTATTTCCTTGGAAAGGTCTTAAAGTGGTGGGTTTTTTTTTAATGTTTATTGTTGAAAATACTACAGATGTCTCCTTTCCCCCCATTGACCCCTTCTGGCCCCCACCCGCCCCCACCCCAGCCCAGGCCCGCACCACACTATTGTCTGTGTCCATGGGTTATGCATATACGCATCCAAGTCTCGCTTGATCATTCCCCACGCACCCACCCACCCTCCCCCACCTCCCCCAGAGGACCCTCAGTCTATGCCATGCTTCTCTGTCTCTGGATCTATATAGGTTGCTCACTGCCTTTCTGTCGGAGTGGGCGGGGCAGGGGGTGGAGAAACGGGACCAGGAGCGTACCTGTGCTTAGGGCACAGAGGACAGCACGCCCAGGTGTGCTGCTGCTCCTGCCTGGAGGCCTCACGGACACGCTGTCTAAACACAAACAAAGAGCAGCAAGTAAACCCTGGGCCCCGTGGGTGACACCAACACAGACACGCACGTGCGAGGACAGTTTGCAATGTGGTCCCAGGCGGCCGACTCCGCGCGGCCGTTATTTCTCGCCGGATCCCGGGTTTGGCCAGGAGCTTCAGTTCAGCAGTGACCGAGCCATCCCTGGGCATCCTGGCTCTTCAGGCACCTGGGCGGCTGCTTGTTAGTCTGTGGCTGTTGTTCTTGTTCTAGGGGGAGCTGTGTATCTCCTTGGGGCCCTGGGGCACCCCCAGTGGGGAAAGTGGGTCACACCTGTCCGCAGCCCAGAGGACACATGGCGCCAGGGGTCTAGCCACCCTTCCCCGTCCCCTCCCTGTGGGCAGGAAACCACGTTGACCAGGCCCCACAGCACATGGGCGCTCACCCATCCCCCAGCTCATCCTCGGAACTAAGGGAGTGGACTTAGCAGGGGTGGCTCCAAATTGTCTCCTCGTCCAGGTGACAGGCAGCGCCAAAGCTGCAAAGACGTGTCCCCAGGAACCTCACGTGTGCCAAGCTCCCCATTCCAAGGCTGCTCACAGCCCAGGGGGAGGTGGAGACGCGCAGCCCTGACATTCCCTGTGGGCAGGAAGGCAGGGGCCTGGTGGGCCCGGAGAGCCCGCCTGCTCTGGGCCCACCCTGCCTGGAGGCCCAGGAGTGTTTTCACAGCTGCAGGCGGAGGCCCCCCCCCCACACCCCAGCTCCTTGCACACAGTTGGTCTGCGGTCCGGCAGCTGCGCACACCCAGGCGGGACCCGGCCCCCAGGGGGAGTGGGGGGCCCTGGCGGGTGAGCCCCGAATGGAACGGAGCACCCCACCGGTGCGGGCTGCACGGCGCCTCTGACCCGCTTAGGGAAGGTGGCCATTAAGTGTCTCTCACGTGGCCTCGTGGATTCTGTGAGCTCCCCAGGCAGCGGCGAGGCCTTATTAAGTGTAAATGGCTGCTGGTGGCAGTGTTCCATTTCCAATGTTAATAATCAGCGTTTAATAAAAACAAAGAAGAGGCAAATACACCCAGAAAAAATGGATGCTTTGTGCCTTTCCCATTTCTCACTCTGGTGGGAGACTGTGGACAATGCCAGTGCACAGAGGGCAACCCATGCCAAAGGCGCAGGCACATGCATGCACACGTGGGCAAGGCACACACATGCACACCCACTTGCACACTCACGTGCACATTCACATGCACACACACATGCATGCACGCACGCAGACACCACACGTACATTTACACATGCACGCACACACATGCACACACGCACATGCACGCACACACACATGCACACTCACTTGCACACTCACATGCACATTCACACATGCACACACTCACACATGCATGCACGCACACACACCACACGTACATTTACACATGCACGCTCACACATGCACACACTCACATGCACACACGCACACACACATGCACGCACACATGCATGCACGCACACACCACATGTACATTTACACATGTACACTCACACATGCACACACGCACATGCACGCGTACACACATGCACACTCACACACGCATACTCACACATACTCACCCACACACGCACTTACACATGCACACTCAGACACACACATGCATGTACACACAGGCGTACTCGCCCACACACTCACATGCACACTCACCTGCTCATTCATGCATGCACATATTCATGCACACGCATACTCTTCGTGTGGCCAAAGTCAGGCTTAGATGCCCCTCCTTCTCCCACCCACCTCACCCTCCAGTCCCCCATCCAGCCGCTGACATCCATGAGGTGGGGAAGATGAGGGCGGGCTGCTGGCTCCGGCGCGGTCTCTTCCTTCTCCCTTTCCGTCAGCCCGTCATCCGTAAGACAAATGGCTCCCTCCTGCCAAGGCCAAGGCGAGCGGAGTTAAAGATGTAGTTAATTAAACTCACCCCAAAAGATCAACTCTCAAGATTCGGATCTGAGTTTCTCGCCACTAAAAATAAACAGGGCAGGGAGGACAGGATGGAGGAGCTGGGGGCAGGAAGGTGGGTGGGGGCCGAGAGGGACGTGGGCTGTGGGTCCTTGGACGCTGGGCTGATATTTAAAGACCTTTTCCTTTGCGAGAGATCTCAGCGAGCAGCTGACGTCTCCTGGGGCCCGGAGTGGGGGGGGGGGGGGGGAGGTTTTACGCTAACAAACATTCCCACTCAGAGGGTGAGGGACTGTTCCCTCTCTGTGTGCCGAAGCCGGAAGGAAAGGAAGCTCTTTGTTTGTGCTGAGAAGGTGGGTCTTCCATACCCTCCTTGGCCCCCACCCCGTTCTCTTCTTCTACCTAAACTATAACCAAAAAGCTGGGTGCACCCAGGCCAGTGTTGCCCAGTGGTTAGAGTGTCGGCCCAAACACCCCGGGGTCGCTGGTTCGATTCCCAGTCAAGCGCACGTACCTGGGTTGCAGGCTGGATGCCCAGCCTTGGTTGGGACACTTGCAGGAGGCAGCCAATTGATTTGTTTCTGTCACATCAATGTTTCTCTCTCTCCCTCCCTCCCACTCTCTCTAAAAATCAATGGGGAAAACATGTCCTCAGGGGAGGATTAACAAAATAGCCGTGCGCGTACGGCAAACGGGCAGGCAGCTGTCCTGGAGGGGACGTGTTCCACAGGCCCTTCCTTCTCCACACAGATCAGACCCCACATGGCCCGGACACCCCCTCTCCGCCTCTTGGGGCTGAGAAGTCTCCCGGCTAGGGTCTCGTGGCAAAGGCCGTGTGGAGGTCCTTCGAGAGTCACTCAACCAGGCTCATTGAGTTGAAATCTGGAGCCTGAGGGAGGGCCCCAGACACACTGACTAGCCCACGAATCAGTGATCCGATGGTACCGACGGTTTCACTTTTGCATGACCTTGTTCAGGCTCCTCTTCTGCTGCCAGACTCCTATGCCATCTTCAAAACCCTACCCAGGTAGCCCTTCCTCTGACCTTTCTTCACCAGTTCACAGGTCAAAGCTGATCTAATTCAATGCTCAGTCTTTCTCCTGCACTCTTTGCCTTCTTGCCTGCTCTCTACGAAACCATGAGCATTTAAGAGGCATGGGCCACATCCGTGGCTCTTGATCTTGCTCTTCCTGGCACCTGCAAGGAGCTCAAATGCTGGGCTGTGGTTAGAGGAGCCAGGGGTTTGGGATGCTGAGGGGAGACGGTGGGCAGCCTCTGGCAAACGGGTTTCCATTCTCGTCCAGCCTCGGGAGGCCCTGGCACCGCGAGCCCTGTGAGTGCATCAGCGTGTCAGCGACTGTCACCAGCGGGCTCCCGGGCTTGACTGATGGCTGTCACCCTCCTGTCCTGAGCTCTGCCTTGCAAACATCCAGAGCATAAAGTCAGTGCCTCTCAGATTCATTTACTCATCAGAACGTCACTGGGCGGAAGCTCTTGGCTCGCCGTGAGCCTCTCCAAGTTTCCCTGCTTGGAGCAAGAGGTTCTCCCCCTGCTGGTGTGAACATGTGGGGGCGCGGGGCGTGGGCCTGTGTGGGGGTCTCAGCATCCTTCATCAGAGCTCAGGCTCCCCAGAGTGCTGCCATCATGACATCCGTTTGTCATGCACATCCCCCCACCGCCCCCACCATAGCAGGCTGGGAGAGGGAAAAAGGCAGAAAAACAACCTGATGGGAATAAAGACGGAAAAATAAAAAAGCATCATTGCTAAGCAGACGCGTGCACAGCACGTCCAAGTTGGGCTTTATCCCGGAGACAGACATGAGCTCACAACGTCATCTTCCGCCCGGCTGGCGTGGCTCAGTGTTTGAACATTGACCTATGAACCAGGAGGTCACAGTTCGATTCCAGTCAAGGGCACATGCCTGGGTTGCAGCTCGATCCCCAGTGTGGGGTGTGCAGGAAGCAGCCGATCCATGATTCCCTCTCATCACTGATGTTTCTCTCTCTCTCTCTCTCTTTCTCTCTCTCTCCTTTCCTCTCTGAAATCAGGACAAATATATTTTAAAAAAACAAGTTATCTTCTACCAGGATAGTAACGTCATTACCTTTAAATTTCTCACATTGAAAAGGAAAATAAATAAATTTCTCACAGTGAACATCCAGGGAGAGCCGAGGGTGTCATAGCAACACCAGCCGCAGGAGCCGGCAGGAGCAGAGATTCTGAGCCACAGCTGGCTCCTCGCTGTCTGACTCCCAGTCACAGACACGCACCGAAGGGCAGCGTCTCCTCGGCCCTTGTCGGCTGTTCAGCAAAAATGAAAAAGAGCGAGAAACAACGTCCACCTTTACCCTGACTCTGAGCCACCCGGGCCAGCTACATGGGGCGAGTACCAGGCAGTGAGCACTCAGGGAACCGGCTTCTGAGGGTGCCCCACGCCTCTAGACCTGGAGAATTTGCCCACCCTGGTTGGGATGTTCTCAATCTCTGGGTAGGACTCTGGGCCTAGTATTGACACTGAAATTAGGGCCTGGTCCCCTGCCTTCTTGGCTCTAGATCAGGGGTGGGGAACGTCCGGCCCGCGGGCCGTATAAGGCCCAGGAAATCATCTAGTCTGGCCCTGCCAAGGCATTAGGGGTGAGTTAGTGACATATTTGACCAAACAGAGCAGGCTGGTTTTTTAAAATATATTTTTATTGATTTCAGAGGGAAAGAGAAATCAAAACATCAATTCTGAGAGAGAATCACGGATCGGCTGCCTCCTGCACGCCCCCTACTGGGGATCAAGCCTGTAACCCCGGGCATGTGCCCTGACCGGGAATCAAACCGTGACCTCCTGGTTTATAGATTGACACTCAACCATTGAGCCGTGCCTGCCGGGCCAGGCTAATTTGTAAGTGGATAATTTTGTACGGCCCACGAATGATGTGATAAGGATCCAAATGGCCCTTGGCAGAAAAAAGGTTCCCCACCCCTGCTCTCAAGATACTTGCTCCCCATTCAGGGGTGACACCTGCGTGGGCCAGACTTTGCATCGGGCGAGATTTATTCTCTACATGCGTGGGCGCCGATGTGCGTGTGTTGAACATGCAGAGGACGGCTTGTGCTTTGAAAGCCCCCGAAAGAGACAACAGCAATCGATAGGCCTGTCTACACAATTAGAAAGAGATGTTTCCAGTTTCCTAACTCTCTCTGGCATGTGTCAGATGCCTGCTGTCAGCTGGCGGCCGTTAAACAGCTCCTAAATAATGCGGAGACAATCAGAGGTACAACTAAGCCGTTCAATTGGGGTGATTGATTATTGGGATCATGCTCATTAGGCAGTAATGATCTTCCTACCTCCGCCCTTGGGAAGTGGTCTCCAGGCTGGGGGCGGGGCAGGGGCTGGTGCTCTTGGGTTCCGTGACCGGCTGCGCATCTTGCTCGAATGTTCCTGGGGCACACGGAACAGGCACGTGTCCGTTGCCTCCTCCCTACAGTAGGGACATGCCACCAACTTCGGGCGACATTCTCCCCAACAAACGTAGGACGTGTGTTCAGGAATCTTTGGAGGACGATGTCTGGCAGATGACCTTAATATATTGGGTTTGGCCCTCCCACTTCCTGTCCGAGTTCTTTCAGTGTTCACAGCTCCGAAATCTCCCCGGTGTCCCGAAGGCCCTTACTATTTGTAGTTGTAGTTTATTTACTTATTTAATATATTTTTATTGATTTCAGAGAGGAAGTGAGAGGAAGAGGGAGAGGGAGAGGGAGGGAGGGAGGGAGAGAGAGAGAGAGGGAGAGGGAGAGAGAGAGAGAACCGTCAAGGATGAGAGAGAATCATGGATTGGCTGCCTCCTGCACGCCCCCTACTGGGGATGGAGCTCGTAACCCGGGCATGTGCCCTGACTGGGAACAGAACCGCGACCTCCTGGTTCATAGGTGGGCACTCAACCGCTGAAACACAGCAGCTGGGCTGTAGTTTAAGTTCTTTCAAGTGCTAATACAGTACAGGGATCGCCATAGAATGTTCTGAATCTGAAACAAGCTGTCGTCGTCACTGCTGAATGCAGACACGCTGGTCTGAGCTTCTGCAAACCTGGGGACCTGGCCCCTGCCTTCTAGCATCTGTGCCAATGGCTGAAGCTACTTCCTGGAAGGGGCTTGGAGGGGGACCCCCCCCCCTCCTTGCAGGTTTCAAGAAGGGTATTCATAGGGGTTGGTTCTGAGTGTGACAGTGAAGTCTCCCGGCACAGCATGGCTCCCTGGCTCCGAGACGGTCTCAGGCTGCTCCCCAGGTGAACTGGCAGATGAACTGGGTTTGTTTATTTTTTTTAAATCTTTGTTGTTGAAAGTATTATATATGTCTCCTCCCCCCCCCCCCCCCCCAATGAGCCCTGCTAGCCACCCCTCCCCTGCCCCTCGCCCCAGGCCTTCACCACCCTATTGCCTGTGTCACTGGGTTATGCATATATGCACACATGGTTCATCACTTCCCCGTCTTCCCTCTGAGATTCCACCCTCTGTTTATGCTTCTGTGTCTCTGGGTCTATTTTGCTCATCAGTTTATTTTGTTCATTAGATTCCACCTATGAATACAAGTGTGAGACTTGTCTTGCTCTGGTTTATTTTGCTTAGCATGATACTCTCCAGGTCCCTCCATGTTTCAAAGGGCAAGAGATCTGTCTTTAAAAAAAAACAACAACATTTTTATTGATTTCAGAGAGGAAGGGAGAGGGAGAGAGAAACATCAATGATGAGAGAGAAGCATTGATCGGGGATGCCAGAGGCTATTGGGGATCAAGTCAGCAACTGGGCATGTGCCCTTGACCGGAATCGAACCAGCCAAGGCGAGAGCCGTCCTTCTTGCCTCCGTACAGTATCCCAGGGTGTGAACTGTGAACGGACCACGGCTGCTCCATCCCGGCCTCCACGGATGGGCACCCGCCTGTTCCCAGACCTTGGCTAATTGTTGACCGCGCTGCTATGCACACAGCGGTGCACACGTTCTTTCTGGCTGGTGCTTCGGGTCCCTTCGGACACGTTCCTAGAAGTGGGATCCCCCGGTCAAACGGCGGTTCCACTTTTATTTATTTTTTTTTTTTTTGAGGATGCATTGCAAATTGCCAGCGAGCCGTTCTGAGCATGACAGTGAAGTCTCGCGAGACTGTGCGGGGCCAGCACGTGTGGGCGAGACCTGCAGGCGTCTGCACGCTTCCCACGCCCGTCCACCGCGCAGGCGCAGTCGCAGCCGCAGCCGCCATCTTGCTTATCAGAGCGACTGTCCGCTCTGAGGCTGTCTCCGTGCTGGCGCTCAGGGGACCCTTATTTTACTTAACAATGGCCCCCAAGGGCGAGCGTGGCGGCCTTGGCGACTCGGATATGCCAAAGAGAAGCCTGAAAGCGCTTTCCTAAGTGTCGCCAGGAGGTCGGGAGTCGCCTGCCGCTGCCTCATGGCGCCGCGCGTCTCAGGCCTCGCATCATGTCATCTCCTCCTAGAGGCCTGTGGCCGCCTCCCCGCGTCACGAGGAGGTGAGTCCCGTTCGGTGAGACACGTTGGAGAGGAGGGGCCATGCCTCGTGTGTCAGTTCAGCTTCGCCCTGGGAGTGGCCGTGGAGGAGAAGGCATGGCGGACCTGGGGTTGGGTGCTGTCTGCGGTCTGCGGCATCCCTGGGAGTCTTGGGAGATGTCCCCTCTCCTCCCCCTCCCCCCTCCACATAAGTTGAATTATTGTACCTATAGAGCAGGTTCCTTAATGCCAGATAACGGTGCTCGGTCTGCGAGGTGAGGTGTGAATCTTGTCTCCCCTTTTGGGAATGAGAAATGGCGCGTGTGGGCGTAGGATGGTGCTCGAAGGCAGAGGAAACGCTCACCAATGGGGGCCGGGGGGCGGGGACGGAGACCTGTCAATCAGGCCCGGTCTTCCGCACGTGGTTTTGCTCCTGCGGGTGGACCCTGCCGCCCCCCGTGAGCAGGCGAGTTCCCGCACCGAGGCACCCCTCCAGGTGGTTTAATCCAAAGCCGGGTGCGCACCCGGGTAGCTCAGCGGGTAGCTCAGAGCTTGCTGGGCCCCGCCTCCTGGGCTGGATGCCCACCCGCCCTGGTGGCATGCTTTAAAGCAGTGGTTCTCAACCTTCCTAATGCCGCAACCCTTTAACACAGTTCCTCATGTTGTGGTGACCCCCAATTTCATTGTTACAAATTGAACATAATTAAAGCATAGTGATGAATCACAAAAACAATATGTAATCATATATGTGTTTTCCGATGGTCTTAGGCGACCCCTGTGAAAGGCTCGTTTGACCCCCAAAGGGGTCGCGACCCACAGGTTGAGAACCGCTGCTTTAGTGGCTCTTTATGTCCAAGTCAGGTTTCTGCGAGACTCAGCTCCGGCGCCGCCGCCTCCAGGCAGTCTTCCGGGATCTGCTCCCCAGCTCAGCTAGGCGCACCTCCCCTGCTGTTGTCCTGGGTTTTTTTATTATTATTATTTATTATTGTCCACCTCTCACTGTGCTCACTTTGTAAGTGAAACTTCATCCCGGGAATGTGCGTGGGGAAAACACATGGTGTACGTCAGGGCTCGGCCCTCTCTGGGGTTGCTTTTGCTCAGCCCTGGGCAAAGTCATCTCTGGCTCGTCGTTCCTGATACTGACATTGGGAAAAGGGTCTGAAGGAAATAGATGGGGTGCTGGGGCAGAGGGTATCCTGGCAGGCCTCCCGGAGGAGGTGGCCTCTGAGCCGCGGCTAGAAGGGGAAGCCGGTCATGTGACAAATTTGAATTTAAAAACTATTCCGCCGAATGAGTCCATTTCTAAAAGGTGTCCTTGACCCAGAGAATGCGGTGACCACACCTGTGGTTCTGTGGGGACCAATGGGAATCGAGCAGATGGGCGGGTTACTGCTGAGGGGGGTGAGCAGGTGTGTGCTGTTATGTGCGCTGTATCTCCATGTCCAAGGCTGGGAATAAAGGACTCAAACAGTTGTGGATTGGAAGGCTCTGGGGACCCCGAGTCAGCATTGGAGAAGGGGAGGTGCCAAGCAGGGTGATCTGCCAGGCTGTGGGCCGGGAGGTGGAGGAGCAGTAAACCTGTTGCCCTGAGCCGTCGTGGGGATGTTGGACTCTGTGTGTTGCTGCGGTCTCGTGTAGCTGGGCTCCTAGAGCCCTTTGCAGACACGGGCACCTGGGCCCAGGACTGCCATCACCATCGCTGGAGCTCTGTGACAGCAAGAGAGTGAAAGTGCCTCAGGCGTCTCCACAGGAAACCCCTTCAGTCAGGGCAATGTATCTGTGGGGTGCAAATTTTCTGCCACCACCAGGGGTTCCATAAATTACCCCGGCAGGTGGGAAACCCGAAGTCAGAGGGAGTGTCTAGCACCTGGCCATCTGTATGTGAACAGGACAGGCCTCTGTGGGAGCCCCTTCCGAATCTTAGGTTTAAGTGCCAGTCAGTACTCTTTTAAAAAGAATATGTTTTTTATTGATTTCAGAGAGGAAGGGGGAGAGGGAGAGAAACATCGATGATGGGAGAGAATCATGGATTGGCTGCCTCCTTCCTATACACCCCACACTGGGGATGGAGCCCGCAACCCGGGCATGTGCCCTGACCGGGAATCACACCGTGACCTCCTGGTTCACAGGTCGACGCTCAACCACTGAGCCACGCTGGCCAGGCTGTGCCAGTCAATGCTCTTAAATTTGGCATTTTGATGACTGAAATGGGGACAGTACTAGGACATACCTACCTGGGCCTTTGTGAGAATGGAAGGTAAGGGAGCTGGCTTAGGTGACGTGTTGGCACCTGGACCCACCCCCAGGCACACAGCCTCAGAGCTCATGCCCTTCATAATTTCACAGCAGTGCTGGTTGGCGAAGCCCATTGAAGTAGAGGGTCTCTTTGGGAGGGAATGTCAGAGTCTGGCAGGAATTTGGTGGCTCCAGTTTGAATCCAGTGTATGCCACTGAGAACCCCGTGAATTTCTTTCCCAACCACGTGTAGACACTTTGTAGTTGCAAACATAAATACGTTGTTTTTTTAAGGAGCTAAGATACTAGAAAATCCCCCTAACTTTAACATCCTGTCTGCTGTCTTCTGGGCCCATTGAAAAAAATCAAAATGACATCTGGGAGCCCTAGCCGGTTTAGCTTAGTGGGTAGAAGGTCCTGCATTTGATTCTGGTCAAGGGCATGTACCTCGGTTGCAGGCTCCCAACCCGGGTCGGGCATACGGGAGGCAACCCGTAGATGTGTCTCTCTTACAATGGTGTTTGTTCCTCTCTGTCTCTCCCTCTCCATTCCACTGTCTCTAAAAATCAATGGAAAAAATATACTCAGGTGAGGATTAATAAACAAATAAATAAAATGAGCTAAGTGTTGGTTTTTTTTAAATGACCTCTAGGAGGACGAGAAAGGCTTGCATGAGTCCGCAAACCCCTTATCCTCTGTGAGGCCCTGGTTTCTCCCTGTCCTCCTCCGCCCACTCCCCAGGCCCCGGAGACAGAGAGGAACACTGCGCCACTGTCTGAGAATTCAGTCCTTAGTTCAAAGAGAGGTTTGCACCCTCGTAGATTTTTGACTTTTGCAATTATGTCATTAAAAGCTTTCTGAACTCCAGACTCGACGTTGAACTCCAGAAAGAGTCTGCCCTTTCAGCTCTCGGCCTTTACATAATTTATGCTTTTGAGTCTTAACTGAGCAACGCAATAGGGATTCGGGAAAGGGTCCAGGCGGCCCACACGGGCCCACATTCCTCTGCCCCTCCCAGCAGAGAATAACAGTTCTCCCCTCATGATGCAGGGGGCACGGTCTTGAGGGTTAGAGGGTCTTAATCTGGGTCATGGGCAGCATAGAAGCCTGTGGAGATGGGACCCAGGGCCCTGCAGCCCTGACTTGCACATCTGTGTGACTTGAACATCTGGGACCCAGGGCTAATGGCTGCTTATGTCTCTTAGCTGTCTGGGTGGCCCCACGGGAGGGTCGGGGAGTTCTGGGTCCTACCTCTCTGGCCCTCACCTCTCAGGAGTCCTGGGTTCAGGTTGGGGTTATTGTTGTCTAGGGTGGCCTCCTGGGCCTTTCTACAGATGGCCAGGACCAGAGCCCCAGGCCCAGGGATCACGCCCGCCTTCCTATGGGCTGTCTTGCTCCTTCTCTTCAGCATCCCTCCTCTTGTCCTGTCCCACCATCCCTGCTGGGGAAGGCTGGCGTGCCGTGCTGTTCTTGGCGGTTCACGTAGACTGTGGTCAAGGGAGGCGAGTGATTGTGGGGCACACTGCCCGGCAGCCCCAGAGCTGTCTCACCGCCTCTCACCCTGGCTACTGACAAGGGCACCCAGCATGCAAAGAGTGGTGTGATATTGGCCCCGATTATGGCCATGATTATGGCTCAACCCTGGCCTGGCTCACCCCGCACTCAGTCCCTGGGGGGACATCACACGGTGCCATGAATGACCAGAGCTGACTCCCACCAGGCTGAGAGGAGGCTGGCAGATGTCGCCATGGTGACCTTCAGTGACCTTCAGAGCCTATGGTGACAGGTGGGGGACCTGGAGTGGGGACAGCATCTCAGTGCTGGGCTCGTCTTGTGCATTCGTGTCGGTGCCCAGAGGCCCTGG
Source organism: Myotis yumanensis (assembly GCF_028538775.1). NCBI lineage: Eukaryota > Metazoa > Chordata > Mammalia > Chiroptera > Vespertilionidae > Myotis > Myotis yumanensis. Next base: position 6,968,611 of record NW_027223771.1, on the reverse strand, counting down.
GGGCTGGTGGGGGCCGGCCTGGTGTTTCCATGCTTTTCTATCAGCCACAAATCCCAGTCTCTGAAAATGAAATTAAGAAGAGCAGCTGGGAGATAATGCATTCAGTAGATCCCCACATGAAATGCCGCCTCGTCCCTCTGATAAGGTCGCTCCTAGGACAAGCAACAGGGATTATACAGTAATCTTATTACAGAGGGTCTGCCCAGGGAGAGAGGGTCCTCTCTGTGCCTGGTGACACCAGCCCGCGCCTGCCTTCTCTGAGCCGCCGTCCAGGTCCCTACAGGGCTGTCCACCCTCAGGGAGGAAGCGTCTGGTGTCCTCCCTGTGTGGGGATGGCTCACCTCCACCCCCAGCCTCACAGACCCCTGCAGCGTGGACCTGCTGCTGGAGTAGCAATCGGAAGCCGGAGAGCAAGGTCAAGTGCACCAAGACCAAACACTCCATGTGTCTGGCCCGTAGCGGAGGGCTACTTTCTCTCTTTGGGGACACCCTGACTTAGCAAAGGGCCCTTGAAGGGCTTCCATCAAAACATGCAGCATTAGCCCTGGCCGTTTGGGTCAGTGGATAGAGTGTTGGACCACGGACTGAAGGGTGCTGGGTTCAATTCCAGTCAAGGGCACATACCTCGGTTGCAGGATCGGTCCAGGCTCGTGTAGGAGGCAACCAATTGATGTGTCTCTCTCACATCCATGTTTCTCTCTCTCTCTCTCTCTCTCTCTCTCTCTCTGTCTCTTCCCTCCCTTCCTCTCTCTCTAAAAAAATAAGTAAGTAAATAAATAAATAAATACAGACACCGCATTAGGAGGAGGAATGTGGCAGAAAGTTGGAGCTGGTTCTTGTCTGCTTCGCTGGGTACTAGGAATCCGTGCCTGGCGCCTGCCCAGCGCCCCGCTCCTTCGCTGTCAGTGGAAGTCACCCCATCCTTCACCTGTGAGCAGGAGCTGGGAGGAGCCTGTGTGGTGTGTTTGGAGGAGGGAGGGGGATAGACGTGGCCAGCTGGCGCTGTAAGTTACCTAAGGACGGGAAGACACATGGATCTTGGCCAGTGAAGAGTAATAAGAGCTGGTGTTTACATGGACTTTTACAGGCAAACCCCAGGGCAGTCTGCACTATTGCCCTCCGCTCTGTGTTCTGTGCCAGGGAGCGGGAGGAAACGGGACAATTTAAGAGAAGGATAAAACCCTTGTTTCGAGTTTCACCCATATTTCATTTATACGTGAGGCCAGAATACAGGTCTGGGCTGACATTAGGTGAAGTAATGTTTAACGTGTTCCCATTACACCAGCTGCCTCCAGCTGCGGCACCGTCCCCTGAACATAGCAGGGGCACTATTGGGACTCGCTGAGTGAATGAGTGCGCAGCTGTCCTCCTGTAACTCACGAACCCACACGGGCACAGGGGCTCCCCCCTCTGCTGAAATCCTTTGAGGTTAAACATTATGTGGACAAGGAAGGATGGTAACTTCCTCAGGCTCTAAACCAGGAGTCAGCACACTTTTTCTGTAAAGGCCTCCTTCACTGCTTCATCTATTCATTCATTCAACTACCCATCCATTCACCTACTCATCCATCCATCCATCCATCCATCCACTTACCCTCTCATCCGTCCGTCCGTCCGTCCATCCATCCATCCATCCATCCATCCATCCCATTCATCCATCCATCCATCCCATTCAACTATCCATCCATCCATCCATTCATTCACTCATCTAATCATTTATTCCATCAACAGATATCTAGCACCTTCCATGCATTCCGCATGGCATAGAGTACTAGCCAAGTGAGCAAGGCTAAAGGATCTTACACCCTATTAGCAGGACAGACACACACTGTACAGCTAATTATGTAATTGCACCTTTTTAAAGAACCATGGAGAAGTTTAGGGTGTTTTATTGGTAGTAGAGGGGGCCCCAGGAGGGCGACGAGAGCCCCCAGCATGCCCTTCTGCCTTCCCCGATCTTTGAGGAAGAGTAAAAGAAAGTCTCGCCAAGGAAGAAGTAACATTGGAGGTTTGAGCTGAAGGATGAGTGGGCGTGAACGAGTTAAAGAACGGAATGGATGAAGGGCCTGTGGCTCCCTTCTGACAATTTTTCTTTTGTTCTTCATCTAAGCCTACACCTAGTTCTGACCTTCCAGAGGTTTCTGAATGGCCCACGCCTCCGGAGCCTATCGGGACTGTGGCTTAGCTCATTGGGCATGGCTGGGCCCCACGCTCCGATCAATGTGCCTGTAAAAACTCTCACCATCTCAGAGTTTATTACTCACCCAGATGTCTGGAGTTTTCTTTTTCTCTTTGGGTCCAGGTTCTGGTCATTCCAGTGCTCACATATCACTACAACTGGAAACAGGAAAAAGTGATGAAACTCCCGTCCTGCGGCTTCTGTCAAGATTGCATGTGTCTGGATGACCTGTGAACACCATTCCTCTGCCCTCTCTTTCTTTCTCATTATCTGTGAATAATTGGGGCTGGCCGTCACGATCAAATCAATAACAATGATTGCCAAGCACTTAGAAAATGTCAGATATTAGGTATGATGATAAATTTTAGCCGTGGGAATTGTAAGGGAGAGTCTGAGCTGTGCTCTCTAGTCCTTGCAGAAAACTTCAGAAAACCCCCGTAAGCGGTCCAAGCAAAGATCCGAACGGACCATGTCCTTTTCACCTTGAGGCCCACAGTGTTTCTTACTTTTCTCTCCATGAGAACAAGCATTATGTTGGAACAACAGCAGCGCACGGCTGCCTCTGAAGGGCACATAAGGAAAAACATAGCCCACGGGCAGAGGAGGTACGGAATGAGCAAGTGTGCTGAGATGTTCCCCAAAGTCCAGAGGAGCAACACCCCCCACCCCCTCCCCCCCAGCTCAGCCACCCTGTATCATTGCCCAGCATGACACCAGACATGAGCCACATACTCACCAATTAGGCTTTTTCTCCCCCGCCCCCCCTACCCCCCGCCCAGGCCTCTTCGTTGGAATGGGAACCTCTGGGGTTGGGAATCAATTGTCTGGAACTAGCACTGTGCCAATTAATATTCACTCAGATAGCACGGCACAAGGTGTCCCTTCTGGCACATGGGTTCCCGGCTGGACTCGTGCTCGCCAGGCACTGTGTCCCTCTTAGGAGGCTCCCGGTTGGCCCGTCCACGGGGGAGGGGAGGGCAAGGTGGGCGATGAGAGCCCCCAGCATGCCCTTCTGCTGACTCGATGGGCAGCCCACTGCACACAGTGCTGGGAACAGCTCGGAGAGCAGGCAGGTGAGGCTCACCTGTCAACCGAGGGAGGAATTGAGGCCCTTCCTCCCTCAGCGAATGAGGTGGCCTGCTCCGAGCCCGCTCTCCTAGAAGGACATTCAGGGGAGTCGTTCCCCCAAGACTATCTTTTGTCATGTGAGGTCCACTGGTGGATTTGTCTCCCGAGTCCCCAGATCTGTGGAGGTCATGTCGCTCATGTCAACTTACAGCGATTCCCTATCAGGTTCCAGACAGAAGTCTCACTGGCCTATTTTTAAAAAGCCCCAAAAGGTACATTGTTGGTGCAGAAAAAAAGGAAAGACTGTCCTGCGATTAATTGTTAAAATTCCCCTGATAATAATATATTCGCATCTCATTTTCCAATCTACTTGAGGCTCAATTCTCTTCGCCCCAAACGATGGCGTAAAGCGGAACCATGGCGGTGAGGCGAGCAATTTCTGCAGTGGCCCCACGAACGTTTCCCTGGGTTCTCCCCACTTTGATTCCCCACCACCCCGTCCCCCAGCTCTGCGGGGGTTTTTAATGATTTGTACTCCCATCACTCTAAGCGGTCCAGTGAGGGACCCATTTCCTTAATATCAGGATCCCCGCCAGCCTTCGGGACCTACTGCCTTGTGTACATTCATATTCCCTACGCTCTTCTCATCTAGCTCCAGACAATAGCTATTTGGGTATGGATCTCATTACACCCTAATTGCACCTATATCTTTTCTCTGTTTTCTCTCATTAAAGACAAATGTAGAAAATGAGTTCTGAGCTTTGTAGTCTCGCCCTTCATTCCTCGGTCCTCACTCCCTTCTGCATTCCCTGGGCCAGGGCCTCTGCCCTAGCCAGTTCACTCAGTGCTCGCTCCCTTTTGAAGGTAGAGAAAGCTTGGTCCTGCCTTTTCAACTTTATTGTTTTTAAACATATTTTTATTGATTTCAGAGAGGAAGGGAGAGGGAGAGAGAGAGAAACAGCTGTGATGAGAGAGAATCATGGATCGGCTGCCTTCTGCACACCCCCTACTGAGGATTGAGCCCACAACCTGGCCATGTGCCCTGACGGGAATCCTGGTTCATAAGTTGACGCTCAACCACTGGCCCACACAAGCTGGGCTGAAATTCTTAGTTTTTGAGCAAGGGACCCCACACGTTCATTTTGCATCAGGCCCTGCAAACTATGTAGCCTGTCGGTTCTGCATGAACACACGAAACTCAGATCAGATCCAGGGAGAGAAGGAGAAGTTACTCTGTGACTGGACTGAGAAGACATCAGGTTCGAATGGACTTACGGCACTGTTTGCCATAAATTGCCAGAGTTTAGCTCTTTGCCGAGAATCAGATTGGTGAAGCTATAGGAAAATAAAGAACATTGCTGGTTTTTGCCGGTCTGCATTCTGGGCCAAGATTCCTGGTCTCTACTGATAGGCAGAAAGAGAGCTAAGGGGAGATGGTTAGATAATTTCTGGCAGATTAACTGGAAGTCCCTGTTGGGTTTTCATTCTTTGTGAAAATATTAGGAAACCGAATTCTCATTCTCTGAGAATCTTGTCCAGATTTATCCGGCTGTAGCGTGAGGCATCAGGGTCGTTGTGAGCACAGAGGAAATGTTCTCATTCTTATTCATCACATAGTCCTTATGAATTAAGCAAAAGCCTTTTTCCCCCTTCCAAGAACTCAGAGCTTTAGGTCTAAGATCAAAAGCTGGTTTGTGTTAAATAGGCAAGCTGCGCAGTGCAAGCTGCCTCCCGAGAGAGAGGAAATGAGACCGGTCTGGGAACATCAGAAGCATATAGGGATATGGGGACAGGACCAGCGGCAGCTAGCAGACCATGTGACGTTGAAAATACAGGTCATTGATGTCCATTCTGGCTGAGACAGACATCATCGCTCTGGGGGACTGGAAAATGGGCACAAGGGTAATGCCAGGCCTTGTAGGATGCTGTTTTCATGAGGCTATGGAGTCTCCCTGGTCATGGGGCTCATGTTTACTTAACAGCACTCAGCCCGGCCATCCTTGGCCATCACAGTGTATCATCAAGGCTTTGTTTTAAAAATATATATATATATTTTTCATTGATTTCAAAGAGGAAGGGGGAGGGAGGAAGAGAGAAACATTAATGATGAGAGAGAAGCATGGATCGGCTGCCTCCCGCATGCCCCCTACTGGGGACTGAGCCCACATGCTGGGCATGTGCTCTGACCAGAAAGAAATCAAACCATGACCTTTTGGTTCCTAGGTTGACGCTCAACCACTGACCCATACCAGCTGAGCTCAGCATTTCTTAACGCATCATGGGCTTTTAGTTGCCTAGAAGTAGATTTAGTATGGGTAGGGTGATTATGTATCCTGTTAGCCAGGGACAGAATTGGTTAATGCCTGTTGTCTTGGAGTAATTATTGGTTAATTCCCTGTTAGCTCCCCAAGTGTCCTAGTTTAGAAGACAAATGATATGGCCACCCTAGTTTCGTGCTACGTGATATGCATACATTATCGGTCTCACATTGTCCCTGTCTACACAACACCCAGAATGTGATATCCCCTGGAAAAGTTTGTATTGAGGTAAGAAGGGTGAGAAAAAAGCCCACAAATTGAAATGTATTGACCCAGGTTGAGCCCCCAGCTCACAGTGATTCTTCTATCTAAACTCTTATACCTCTTAGCCTGGCTGGTGTGGCTCAGTGGTTGAGTGTCGGCCCAGGAACCAAGAGGTCGCTGGTACAATTCCCGGTCAGGGCACGTGGGCTCGATCCCACTGTGAGGTGTGCAGGAGGCAGCCGATCAATGATTCTCTCTAATCATTGATGTTTCTCCCTCTCCCTCTCCTTCTTCTCTCTCTAAAAATCAATAAAAACATATTTAAAAAAAAATAAAATAAACTCTTGACCCTCTGAAAGCCTCCTCAACGAGTTTGTCCGTCACCATAGGGTGCCTCGAGTCTTCCTTTCCATGTGCAGTGTCGCCCCTTTGCTCCAGGTAGAAAGCAAGTGAGCTGGTGAGACTCAGAAAGCTTTGGCTGGAGGGACAGACTGGAGACCAGTCGCCCTGGAATTGCTGGCGGAGGGAGGGATAAGGCTCTGAGTTCTAGGACCAGGCATCAGCCAGAGAGGAGGAGACGTCCCCTGTGAGAAAACACCCGTCCCTGCCCACAGCAGGATGGATGGCTCCGTGCTGGTGACGTGGGACACAGGGCTTCGCACAGATGTAACGGGCCAAGGGGAGGAGCAACAAAGGCCCAAAGGTAGACTTCCGTGGTCCCTGGGGGCAAGGTGAGCAGGTGGCCCCAAGTGTGGTGGTGGGACAGGAGTGTTGTTGCTGGTGACAGAAGAAGGTACCAGTTTCTTCCAGATTCTGCCTGGGCCTAAGCTCTGCCCAGGGGAAGGCATTGTGGGGGGTGGGAGCTGCCCACAGGCACAGGTGCGGTCCAGAGGGGCAGCAGGGAGAGCTTTCTAGAATGTCCTTCCTCCTCTGAGTAACCTATCCAATGCCCAACATCTCTTCAGAAGCACCTTGCTGAGAAGTCACCTCCTCTGTGAAGCCTTTCGTGATTTCCCCAGACACAGGTCGGAGCTGCCTGTGTGGGTTCCCCAGATGACGTTCTCCATGGCTCCATCTTAGTTCGGCATTCAGTAATTTTTTAAAGGTGACTGCCACATGACGGCATTCTGTTAGGAACTGGGAAAAACCATCATCAAATGAGACAAAATCTTGCCATCAGGGTTCTGAGAGTCTGTCTCTGCTCCCACTGGCGAGATGAGTCCTTGCGTATTGGTTTTGTGCGTAAGAGAAGCGTGCCTTCTGGAGTCAGGTTGCCTGGGCTCTACAGTTAGCTGTGCTGGGCACTTGGAAATCATGCTCTCAGCTGTCTGTGCCTTGGTTTCCTCATCTGTGAAATAGGCCTATTAATATCACCTCCTAGGGTTGCCAGGAATTAACGTTTGCCAAATGCTTGAAACGCGGTGAGCTCTCTTTAAAGATCAGTTTATTTCCCTGTACAGTCTTCCCTCTGGAATAGGTCCCCAGTTTTAGTTTATTGTGTTTTCCAAACCCTTGATGTAGTATGCAGCCTACAATAAGCGCTTAATAAATATTTGTGAAATGAATGAGCCATAGACGGCAGATTAATTTTAAAAAAGAAAATGCTCTAATTCATACATTGCTTGTAAGGCGGGAACTCACTCTCTGTTCCCTTAAGACATTCAGCTCCGACAGGCATGCATGAAACCGTATTAAGCCTGAAGAATTTCCCACCCGCTCGGGTGGCCGCTATTGATTTTACCTACTGAGATATTTGGCTCCTTCGTGAAATGAAAAATTATTTACAAACGCAACAGGGAAGCCGTCGTTAAATGCTTCTATCTGCAATGCGCGTGTGATTTACCATCTTTTTGCTTTGGGATGGGCATGAGAAATCGCTCTGTGTTCTGCATGAGAGTGAAAAATGGCTCCAAATCAATCGGTTATTTGGACTGTAGTCATTTCAGGAGAATTATGGGAAACAGAAAATAATTTCATAAAGTGATTTTGCTTGGAAACAGCAGACGATCAGATTTCCTCCCTGGCTCAGGCAGAAGTGGAGATTTTATGCGTCGGGTTTGTTGTGACAGAAATTGCCAGTTAACCGGGTCAAACGTTGCATTTGAGTCATCTCTCTGCTCTGCCTAATGATGACTTATCCTAACTCGATTGTACTTTTTGGAACGGGAAGAGAGTTTGGGCATGAATGCAACAGTGTTGCACTTTTCAGGGGCCTAAGAGCAGTCTATACCTTTTTACTTGATAATTTATCCTTATGGGCATCCAGGTCTTTTGGTAACACACTGTCCGCTTGCCCCTGTGCCACATCTTCTCCAAGGTTCACGTAGGGCCCGCCTTGAGGCCTAATATAGACTGGTTGTTCCCTCATGTTTTCCTTTTTTAAATTTGTTAATCCTCACTGAGGATATTTTTTTCCATTGATTATTAGAGAGAGTGGAAGGGAGGGAGGGGGCAAGAAGGAAGGAGAGAGGAAGAGAGAGAGATGTGAGAGAGACACATCAACTGTTGCCTTCTGCACTTGCCCCAACCAGTGCCGGGGATCGAACCTGCAACCCAGATATGTGCCCTTGACCAGGAATCAAACTCGTGACTCTCCAGTGTGAAGGCTGATGTTCTAACCACTGAGCACACTGGCAAGGGCTCCCTTGTTTCTTTATTGCCATCCTAATCAGTGGCTGGTCACACTGATGCGTTATGTCCTCACTCATGGCACCATTCTGTCCCATGTGTCTAGGGAGGCCTTCCCCGTAGTCATTTAGGGACCCAGGCTCCTCCCACCTGGGGACTCCGGCCTCCCCTGGGACGTGGGCCGGCTCCATGGGACCCTCCCCATCTAGGGAGAGACCGGAAAAGAGAACAGTGGGTTGAACTGTGTCCTCCAACAAGACATGTTCCAATCCTAACCCCTTTGACCCGAGCACGTGGCCTTATTTGCAAGCAGGGTCAGTGTGGATATAATAAAGCTGTCAGTTAAGAGGAGGTCATACCAGAGGAAGGTGGGTCCTAAATCCAATGACTAGTGTCCCTGAGAGGAAAGAAAGATATTTTAAAAATATGTTTTTGTTGATTTCAGAGAGGAAGGGAGAGGGTTAGTGAGAAACATCCATGATGAGAGAGAATCATGGATCGGGTGCCTCCAGCACGCCCCCTACTGGGGATGAAGCCTGCAACCCGGGCACGTGCCCTGACTGGGAATTGAACCCTGACCTCCACCCTGGAAAGGAAAGAGGGCATTTTCTCGGGCTTTCATCTCACTGCCCTGCGCATCAAGACATCAACTTGCTCTCCTCTGGGAACCCTGACTTACCGCCCTGGAAATCCAGCAGCTTCTGGGGTGGTGGAGCGGCCTCTGTTACCAGACATTGACCCTCAAATTGGGGTTCAAGTGCTGCGGGGGCCAGAGCCCCCGTAAGGAATTTCTCCGACAGGCAATTATCTGCTTTGCACACCGGGGCCAGGCGGTGCTCCCCAGAAGGCTGAGACTCCAACGCTGTGCACACGCCCATAGCCTCTGAATTAACGGCAATGTCTGCGTTCAAATGAGAGAGCGGTCAGAAAAGACAGATCTACAGCCAGCCGGTGTCATTATGGGCAGCTCCAAGAAGACATCTGCCATCTGCCCCCTGCCTGGCGGTGGTCGGAACTGCCACCAGACACAGGGCTGTGTGAGGGGTGGAGATGAGATGCAGAAGCGTTATTATCCATTCTGTACATCAGCGACTCCTCCTCCTCCTGGGCACAGCCGCCGAGGCCAGCGGTCCCATCTCAACGAGGAGATAAATGATGGGGCGAAAGGCCAGGGGAGGGCTGGTGGGCTGATTAGAGGCATCAGGAAAGAGGGGGGCAGAGACGCGAAACTGTGTCTTGCTGGCAGAGAGAATGAGGGTGATCAGAGGTTTATATTTCGGGGAATGCTGGCACGGCTGGAGTCCAGAGAGGTAAATGAAGTGATGAAGGGCTCTCCGGAGGCCACGTGGGTGTTCCTATGTATTCTGCCCCATGAAGTTAAATGCCAGCAGGTTTGACATGGACAAAAGGACATCTCTCTCGAAGCACAAGGTGTCTGGTTTTCAGGGGAGTGGGTGGGGGGTGGCCTGCAGGTTGAAGAGAGTGCAAGGGAGTTGAGGCTGGGGGTGGGGTGTCAGGTTCTGCCTCTGTAGCTCAGAGAGATGGGAACACCGTTTTTCTCTGAAGATCCTGGTCTCTCTCTTCTACCTGGTGTCAGTCACTTCCCTCCTGCACTTCCTACCCTACAGGGAAAGGATAGGAACAGGCAGCTGAGAAACGGGCCTACAGCCCGGCCGGCGTGGCTCAGTGGTTGATTGTCGACCTAGGAACCAGAAAATCACGGTTCCATTCCCAGTCGGGGCACATGCCCAGGTTGGGGGCTTGATCCCCAGTGTGGGGTGTGCAAAAGGCAGCCGATCCATGATTCTTTCTCGTCATTGATGTTTCTCTCTCTCTCCCTCTCCCTTGCTCTCTGAAGTTAATAAAAGTATATTGAGAGAAAGAAAGGAAGGAAAGAAGGAAGGAAGGAAGGGAGGGAGGGAGGGAGGGAGGGAAGAAGAGGAAGAAGGAAGGAAGGAAGGGAGGGAGAGAAAGAAATGGAAAGGAAAGGAGGAAGGAAGGAAGGAAAGAAGGGAGGGAGGAAGGAAGGAAGGAAGGGAGGAAGGAAGGAAGGAAATGGACCTACAGTTGCAGAAGCTGGGCGGGTAGGGGTCTCCATAGCACCTGCTTGCACAGGCCCCGAAGGCCACTGGGATAGGGTGTTTCGAAGTGTAAACGCAAGGCTCCCTGAGATAAAAAACTAAGGCCTCTCTCTTGATCCCAGAGTAATCCCAGCTCATGTTTACCAGCTTTTTGACTTAATTCAATATTCAGATTTCATGCCTTCCCTAAATCTCAGTGTCTTTCTCTTTCGAACGGGGACCCCACAATCGCCTCCCTTGCAGATAACACATTTAAGGCACGTAGCCACCCGGGCCGTGTTCAGTCATTACTAAAGCTGTCATTACAAAGGTTGGCACAAGCCCATCTGTATGTAATCTGCTCAGTGTAACTGGTAATTAGTGGCGGATTTGGGATTCTGACGCCAGCCCCTCATGGTGGGAAGTATGTGCCCCTCCTACGGGATCACACTGCCTTTAGCTCAGGGCAAAGGTTGCTTGGTCCACAGCAGGCTTGGACTCACGCCCCGTGCACCCTGTGAGATCAGGGAGGGGGACGCTGACTAAGATGGTCTCAGGCAGTCCTGGAAGGCTTCGTGGAGGAGGGGGCATTTGAATTGGGTCTTAGTGAAGAAGACGACTAAAGTGGAGACCACGGGGCATTCACAGTAGGAGACACTTGAGCAATTCCGAGAGGCTGCCCGGGCCCTGGAAACACACCTGCCTTGTTGGAGTCGAGGGCTCCAGTCGTCGAGGGCGATGACAGCGGAAGGTGGCAGATGACAAAGGGCTTCGGAGGGCAGGCTCAGGTTGCAGTTTTTCCACAGGAAAGTGACTGTGAATTAGAAGGAGGCACAATCTTCCCAAGAACCACCAAAATATGTGGATGCAGCAGCTGCAGGCAGAAAGGAGGGAGGAGAGTGGATCCGGGGCTGTCGGAGAGCCAGGGACGCACACCTCCGGGCAGGAAGCTGTGAGTGGCAGGAGAAGGACAGTGGCCGCGGGGACGGAGGCAGGCACTGGGATGTGTGGTATAAAGGAAAGACGGCCCAGCTGGTGTGGCTCGGTGCTTGAGTGTCAACCTATGAACCAGGAGGTCACGGTTTGATTCCTGCTCAGGGCACATGCCCGGGTTGTGGACTCAGTCCCCAGTGTAGGATGTGTAAGAGGCAGCTGATCCATGATTCTCTCTCATGATTGATGTTTCTATCTCTCCCCCCCTCTCGCTTCTGAATTCAATGAAAATATATTTTTTTTAAAAATGGAAAGATGAAGTAGCAGCAATAACAAATGCCTCCCCAGGGCCTGCTGTGTGCTGGCTCCCTTCTGGGCACTGGGTCCCATCAGCACAGACAGCTCTACTCCAGTACCTGCTTAACAAGCAGCCAGGCCAGTCACCACCCCAGCTCTCAGTTTACCTATCTTTGAAATGGGATAATACTGTCCACACTACAGAGATGCTGTGAAGGCTTAAGATAATGCATGAAAAGCGTCTCACAGTGCGAGCCTGTCTCACGGGAAGCACGCACACCCAGACGCTGTTGTTGTCATGTCTATTTTTGAAGGACAGCGCGAGAGAATCATAGGCCAGGGTGTAAATCAATGGTGCGAAGCTTCCAGGGTCAAAGATGACTCCAACGTTCCATGGTCAGCGCCAGAGAAAGGGCTGTCACCACGAAAGAAGTGAGAAAGTTGGTGTTTGGGGAAACGTGATAGGCTTGGTCTGATGTTAGAGGGGCTGGCCGGGCACCCACCCAAGCAGAAAGATGTGACAGGCCATTGGAAGCATCAAGTCAGATCTCGGGCAAAACCCAGCAGTCGGGAAGAGAATTGAGCCATTTACCAAGAGTCTAAATATCTTGCCCACATTATGACAAACACCCAGATTTTTGGAACCCGCTGGACACGGCTTTAAATTTCGACTCCGTGTCTCAATACTTGGTTGTGTTGATGTGAGACAAAGACCTCTTGTATTTCTCTGGGCTGTGCACCCGACGTTTCTGCCAAGATCCACACGCCCCAAATCACCATGTGTGTCGCTACCCTCTGCCAGGAAACGGCCCAAAGGGGTTAAACAAGAAGTTTTCTTGGTCTCCGCTCTCGGCGTCTCTGTTATTCACACCTCGACAAACCTTCCTTCATTACCTTTTGGAAATTGCAATATGATTTTGGCGATTAAGTTTAAATTGGGGATAATCCGCTGACAGGCATTAACATCCTGTCCAAACATTTCCTTTACAATTATTTCTTAACCTCCGTCACATCGCTCTCTCCCCGCAGACCTTTATTAATATAACATGGACAGCACACCAGGACGCCGCGCTGAGGGGAGGGAACGGGATCGCCCGGAGGGCTCATCAGAGATGATCAAGGCCTGTAAGAGACAGCGACACAGACCGCGCTGGGCCTTCGCAAGTCCCAGGTCTGGGAGCAGACGTGAGGAGACGCCTTCTGGAAGCGTCTCCTGGGCTGTTTGGGTGAGAGCGGGGTGGGTAGGAGTTGTGTCCCCAGCTTCACCTCTGTCACCATTACCCAAAGGGAGAGGGCATTCTGTTGAGACAGGGAAACAGTGTGGCAGGACCAAAATAGGCACCCAGCCCCACGGGGGGGAGATTCACAAGCCAGACAGTGCCTGCGGGAAACAGAGGTGGCGATAATTCGACATATAAAGCAAGGGGATCTTCGGAGTTTTCAAAACATGTTCCCTTGCGCCTGGCCGGCGTGGCTCAGTGGTTGAGCATCCTGGTTTGTCACATGAACCAGGAGGTCACGCTTCAATTCCCGGTCTGGGCACAGGCCCGGGTTGTGGGCTCCATCCTCAGTGTGGGACGTGCAGGAGGCAGCCAATCCATGATTCTCTCTCATCATTGATGTTTCTCTCTCTCTCCCTTCATCTCTGAAATCAATGAAAATATATGAAAAACAAAAGCCACGTTCACTTGTATTATCCATTGTGGGAGCCCCAGCCCGAGAAGTCAGTACGGGCCGTCCACGTTTCAGGGAAACACAGACACTTTCTGCCACTTGCCTCTGATCCTACGGGGAATAGGAAGTGGGTTTAGCATGGGAGTCAGGCAGGAATGAGTCCCATTGGGGCCAGGAAAGTAATTTACTCTTCCCGGGTTTGAGTTTCCTCGTCGGTGACATCAAGATGATAGCAGTGCCTTCGTTCTGCACAGAAGGGTGAAATTTGCACCGAAGGCTCTGTGATCGGCAGCTGTCAGTGTTGTCATTAGGAGAACAGTAGTCTATGATAGACCGGAGCTGGCCCGTGGGCTGGAGGTGTGAGCGTGTCTCAAGGCGCACTTTGTAGGCTGCTGTGAAGAGTGACATTGATGTGGGGTGCGGGCCCCGCAGGATGGTGTGAAGAGTGACATTGATGTGGGGTGCGGGCCCCGCAGGATGGTGTGAAGAGTGACTTTCATGGGGGGTGCAGGCCCCGCAGGATGGTGTGAAGAGTGACTCTCATGGGGGGTGCAGGCCCCGCCAGGAGGTGCACCCATAATCCGAAGAGCTGTTGCCTCGGCGGCCCTGGCTTATAGCACAGCACAATGGCAAGCAGGCGCACCCTCGTGAGTCCCCAAGTGTGAGCAGGAAATGAATTTTAAAAAGATTATAAGGATGAATGGAAATGTGTTCACACACAGCTGCTCTGTGACGTGCTAAGGGAAGATTTTATGATTCTGAGCGGCTGACACGATAGCCCGGTGCTTGATCAGCTTAATCAAACAGTGGAGTCTATTGATGTTGCTGTACCACTCAGCACAAGGCTCCCAGGGCCTACGGCGGGGAATAAAAGTAAGCAGCCGTGCCCGAGAGCGGGTGCAGACAAGCAGGGCCATTCACCGGCGTGGTGGGCACATTCCAGGCCAGCACATGGACGCACACCTACGTGGAGGGCTTGTGCCCAAGGGGTGAGGGGTCCTTGCATGTTAGTCAGGCCCTGGGTGGGGAGGGAAGGTATGACTGCGTTTTGTTTTGTTTTTAAACCACATCCTTTTTTGGAAAAGTTCAGGAAGATCCCATTACCCTCCCTTTATCGGGGGCAAGTGGGAGCTTAGGAGGGGAAAGGGATGTGCCCACACACGTGCCTCAGGCAGGCCTGAAAAGTGAGCCCTCTGCTCAGTGCATTTTATTTTTCTCTTTTAAACATTTTGTTTGGAAAGCTTTCAAATTTGTTGAAAGTCAAGAGATTAGTACAGGGAACCTTCAAGTTTACCCAGCCGCAGTGCTTAGGATTTTGGTCAATCCTTTTTTTTTGCCCTGTAATAATTTGAAGCAAATATCAAACTCGGCATCTTTGTGCCTGATGCAATTTATTATTTTTTAAAAACATTTTTATTGATTTCAGAGAGGAAGGGAGAGGGAGAGAGAGACAGAAACATCAATGATGAGAGACAATCATGGATCAGCTGCCTCCTGCAGGCCCCCTACTGGGGATCGAGCCGGAAACCCAGGCATATGACCCTGACAGGGACTCAAACTATGACCTCCTGGCCAAAGGGACGATTTTTAGTCCTCTCGTCTTCACATCTCTTCCATGTTTCATGATGACCCTGCAAATGATTCCCTCGTTTGAATGCACACCATCTCTGTAGGATTCCTCTCCTAGCTTGTTTTTCAAGTGGACATATTTGATTAGAGCCGGGAGAGTCCTCGGGAAGAGCTCACGTACCTCGAGGTCTCTGCTCCCCTCCCTTCCTTCCACAGCCTCCCCCGCCCCCCGCTGTCTTGAAATAGTTTGTAAATAAGTAGATTGATCCACTCACTTGATACCATTCTAATGACTTATGTGGAGTAAATCGAAAACTAATAAAAATGGAGATCACAAGCATGTGAGGCTATGGAAGGAGGGCTGATTATTTTTTAACAGTTTCTGCTTACTGTTCACACCTAGTTATGCCTCTCCGTCATAATCGAAAACATCAGTGTTGGGGGTAAAAATACGCCCTTGTGGTTTGCTGTCATGTTCATGCGCCCTCCCCCCATCTATGCTAACCTCCCCCTCCCTCACCCGCTGCACCAGGTGACAGGAAACACTCCTGAAAGCATCTCCTTGAAAAAGCAGAAGGAGAGGGGAGGTTGGCACCATTCCCCACGCCATATTTTCTGTCCCTGGAATAGGAAATACACTTTATGGGCCCGGCCCGCGTGGCTCGGTGCTTGAACCATCATAAGCCGGAGACCGTTTATAAAGAATGGGCCAGTTTCGTGAAATGCGGTAAGGACCTCAGTTAGGAAGAAAAATGAACACACTTTTAATAGAATTTGTATACTATTATTTGTTCTCGTCGTTTTAGTATCTGGTTAAAATGCTCTTGTCTTCCTGCATAAAGTCAGGTTTTGGGAAACAGTGTTCTCTTCATTGCCGGCTTATCATGAACTTCTGAATAAATCCTGCTCCTTCCTTGTCCTCAGTCCCCAGGTTTCCAGTGCTCACCCAGTCCCGGCCGGGCTGGGTTTCCTCGGGGCCGGGGAAACCGATGGCCATCTCCTCCTCAGCTGCTTTCAGAACCTCCTGTCACTCATGACTGTGTAGTAGTAGATGAAAGCTGGGCTGGTGTCTAAGAGGCAGTAGGAGACACAGGGCAGAATCAAAAAGAGAAACATGGGCCCAAGTTGGTTTGGCTCAGTGGACAGAGCGTCGGCCTGCAGACTGAAGGGTCCTGGGTTCAATTCCAGCCGGAGCCAGGGCCGTGAGAGGCCTCAGTTGCAGGCTCGTTCCCCAGTAGGGGCTGTGCAGGAGGCAGCCCATCAGTGATGTTCCTCTCTCTTCTTTGTCTAAAAAATCAATAATAACATTTTTAAAAAAAAAAGAGAAACACTGCTTGTTTAGATATTACTGTTATTGGTTATAATAGTAAGAGTAAATAAGCTAGCCCTGGCTGGTTTGGCTCAGTGGCTAGAGTGTCGGCCTGCGAACTGAAGGGTCCCGGGTTCGATTCTCGGTCAGGGCAGATGCCCGGGTTGTGGGCTCCATCCCCAGTAGGGAGTGTGCTGGAGGCAGCCCATCAATGATGTTTTCTCATCATTGATGTTTCTCTCTCTCTCTCCCTCTCCCTCTCTCAAATATATATATATGACAAATTAGGGATTTCCAAGGATTGCCAAGCTTGCCAATCAGACTCAGGGAGTCATGTCCAGGACACAGGACGGCATTTCCACGGCTCTCATCGGTTTGCTGATTTATTCTTAGAGAGGAAGGAAGGCTGGATAGGAGACTGGTACTGCTTTTGCGTGAACTCGATTTTCAGGGCCGGAAGGGCTTGTAGAGCTGATCCAGTCTCAGCTTGTCCCCCAAACTCCCAACTCCATTGCTCCCCCTCCCCTGTCCCAGACTCTTCTGCACATCAGGGAGCCATGGTGGCAGCAGGGGCAGGAGAGGGGCCTGCAGATACTCCAGAGGCCTCGGGGGAAGCAGCTGAGCGCAGGAAATACTTCCGGGTCAGTGATGATGCAAAGGTCAGCCCCGGCCTGAGCCTTGGTGTGTGGCCAAGGGCTTACCTGTCGTGGGCCTGTTGAGACACGTTTCCTAGATCTCCCCACGACCTTTCCAAAGTACAGCCTTCCCCTGGGGGTACCGTGAAGTCGTTTTTGGCCATCGGGGCTAACACAGCCAGAATAACTCAGCAGGGTCGCTGGCTTCTGTTTCATGTCTCCTTTTGGTTTCAAACACCACGATTTCATGCTCGGGGAAAGCAGTTCTGGCGAAACGCGAGCCGGTCATGGGATGTTCTTCTCTCCCTGTGTTTGCTCATTCTCTCATCCATCACCGGTTTGTGGAGTGAGAAGTTCTCTGTGGCAAGAAACCAGAGACCTTAGCGTTACCTCCAGAGCTTACAAAACAGCAAGGGAGGGAATACCTTCAGGGCAGCACACGGTAAATTTTACAGAAGCCTGAGGGCCAGAATCACTGTGTAACATGTACAGGAGCTGTGCTGCGTGTTTCATGTACACTGGTTATTTTTTTAAGTATATTTTTATTGATTTCAGAGAGGAAGAGAGGGGGAGAAACACCAATGATGAATCATCGATTGGCTGCCTCCTGCACGCCCCCTACTGGGGATGGAGCCCACAGTGCAGGCATGTACCCTGACCTGGAATCGAACCGTGACCTTCTGGTTCATAGGTCGACGCTCACTCACCGAGCCACACCGGCCAGCCTAAGCTAGTTTATTTAATCTTCCCTAAAACCCGGTGGTATAAATAGAACAGACAAGGAATCTGAGGGTTAGACACCTTGACAAAACTCCTCTCGGTCACAGAGCCAGTGAGCGACATGACTGTGTTATGTCCACCCTGCCAGGAGCGGCCAGGCACGCACGTGTGTGCATTGACAGGTAGATACTAACATACATACCCATGCACACATGTATGTTCCAGGGATGGTGTTCTGACAGGGGCGCCTGGTACAGGGATCACAGAAGGGGGGCTGATTCCTTCTGTGGGCCTTCCAGGTGGAAAAATAAAAAGACAGAACAGCCTGGCAGACGTGGCTCCGTGGTTGAGCGTGAAGCAGGAGGTCACAGTTGGATTCCCGGTCAGGGCACATACCTGGGTTTCGAGCAGGGTCTCCAGTAGGGGATGTGCAGGAGGCAGCCACTTAATGTTTCTCTCTCTCGTCACGGATGTTTCTCTCTCTCCCCCTCCCCTGTCTCTCTCTCCCTCCCTCTCCCTCTCTGGTTTCCATCCTCTTTGGAAAGTAAAGAAAACAGCAAAAAAACTGACTAGAAGGCCAAGAGCAACAAGGTGCTGTTTCCACTGCAGAATTCGACTTGTGATTTCTCTCTCCCCCTTGGCTGACAGGACGCTGCCCTCTCTGCTTTTCTGCAAACACTCTGCCCACGCCCTCGCTGTTTCCTTAATTGCACCTCGCCTGGGACCTGTGGCACTGCTCGCTCTTTTCTCTGCACCCGCCTCTCTGACAGGCGTCACCACGACAGCCGTCACCTACTCCTTACACGTTGAGTTCAAGTGCTTACCCGACACCATCACGCATTTACACAGCACGCCTTTGTTCTCGGCTCTTACGAGAAAGGCACTGAGCAAGGCAGTGAAACCTGCTTTTCTCAACAAAGGGACAACCCAGAAATGATACCGACTGTCCCTCCTCCCCCAAATAACATTGGTTATGTATCTGTTTAAAATGAGTTGGTTTCTGCCCTGGCTGGTGTTGCTCAGTGGTTGGAGCCTAGGCCAGCGCACCAAAGGGTTGTGGGTTGGATTCCTGGTCAAGGCCTTGTACCTGAGTTGCAGGTTCGATCCCGGTCTAGTCGGGGTGCATGGGGGAGGCAACCAGTTGGTGTGTCTCTCTCACATCAGTGTCTTTTTCTCTCTTCTTTTCCTTCCTCCTTTTCTCCTTCCCTCCCTCCCTTCTACTCTTTCTAAAAAAAAAAAAAATCTATGGAAAAGATATCCGTGGGCGAGGATTAACAAAAAAATAAATGAAATAGGTTGGTTCTGGTGCTGTTGTTAAATATTTCAACAATTATCTCTAACCCCCTTTCCTCTCCTCCCTCCCTCCCTCCCTCCCTCCCTCCCTTCCTTCCTTCCTTCCTTCCTTCCTTCCTTCCTTCCTCACTCTCCTTCTCACCCCTCCTTAAAGCTCATTGGCATAAAGTCTACCTTGTGTGCTACAAGGGCTAACTGAGCTACAAGATTGCTTCTGAAAACTAAGGCACCAGGTACCCTCCTCTGACTTCAGGGCTCCACAGCCCTTGTCCCAGCCCCACCCTCTTCAGAGACTGACCTGTCGTCTTTCACTGACCTCTGCTGAGACCTTCACACATCACAGGCTCCGTCCTTGTCGGGCAGGCCCAGGGCCCCAGAAACGGCCTCCCACCTCCACAAAATAGTAGCAGCCATGCTCCTGGCTGGTTTATGACACAATAGCTTTCTTGGAGCATGCTTATAAATATTTATAGCACAGAGTGGGCAGTAATGGGCTGCTATTCAAACACACCTGCAGGGGAAGAAAGAAGTAAAAAAGAAAAGGAAAAAAACACACACACACTCACGCATACTCGTGCCCACAATAGGAAGGTCACCTCGGCATTGAGACCCAGAGAGCTTCTGTACAGAACCTATGAACCAGGAGGTCACGGTTCAGTTCCCGGTCAGGGCACATGCCCGGTTTGCGGGCTTGATCTCCAGCAGGGGGTGTGCAGGAGGCAGTTGATTGATGATTCTCTCTCATCACTGAAATTTCTCTCTCTCTCTCCCTCTCCCTTCATCTCTCAAATCAATAAAAATATATTTAAAAAATTTTTAATCTTAAAAAAGAAAGTCAAGGCAATGTCCCTGGTGATGATGTGTGGTTTCAGAAGCTTCAGGCCTCCCACGCCAGCTTTGCTTGGTGAGAGGAGAGAAGAATGGAAAAGCAGACCATTAATTCAGTTCCCTATTGCCATGTCCTTGGTTTTATTTTGCAGTGAGCCCTCAAAATGATAGCCTAAAGGGATGTGTTTATTGTAAGTTCTATGCAAATTAAGAAGGAAAGGTCATTGGGTCCCTCTCTTTGTCTTATCAGACCCTCTTTTCGTCCCCTTGGGTTCTCCTGGCTACCCAAACCCTCCCATCTTGGTTGCTTTTATTTATTTTTAATTAAAAAGAAATTTTTATTGTTGTTCATCCTCACCGGAGGATATTTTTTCCATTGATTTTTAGAGAGTGGAAGGCACGAGGAGAGACAGAAACACCGATGGGAGAGAGACACATTGATTGGCTGCTTCCCGCACAGCAGCCCGGGATCAAGCCTGCAACCAAGGTACATGCCCTTGACTGGAATCGAACCCAGGACCCTTCTGTGTGCAGGCTGATGCTCCAACCATTGACCAACACCACCCAGGGCGATGAACACACAGTTCCCATTCCTGGCATATAGGTAGCCACTTCCCAAGTGGTATTGGAAGAGAAAATCCCAGCAGAGCAGAGGCCTTCGCTATTTCGTGGGCTGACTCTTGGTTGGAGGAGTTCCCGAGGCAAATGTAAGGGAACGGATTTTCATGCCTCCTGCGATCTGCCAGGCTGTGTGTCAACCCGTGGAGGCCTGCGGTGCCATTCCCAGTTTTCAGTCGGGGACACCGAGTCTCCGCAAGGAAGCCCCTTTCTGAAACAGGCATTAGTGCACGAGACGGCGTTGGCCAGTCGTCTGCCACGGACCCTCCCCCCGCCCTTCGACTGAATGCCTTTTCATCTCCCAATGGCTTCTCGCCATTAAAAGAGAACGGCTCTCGGGGCAGAGAGATAGGTAAGTAGAGGAATGATGCCAAGATTTGCTGTGTGCACAGGTCGGAAGCCAGCAGTCAGTCACCTTTCACTAACTGTGCATATTTCACTATTACTCGGCACAAGTATGTGAAGTTCAAAACCCATTTCTCAACTGTCTGTTTCTTGGACAGTACCTGAGAGAAAGTGTGTAAGTTTCTGTCTTTGCCACTCTGTACTCAGTGGATTGGGATCAGTGATCAAGGAGGAGGAATAAGCCCGGCCAGCATGGCTCAGCAGTTGAGCGTCGACCTAGGAACCAGGAGGTCACGGTTCAATTCCTGGTCAGGGCACATGCCCAGGTTGCGGGCTCCATCCCCAGTGTGGGGCATGCAGGAGGCAGCCGATCCATGATTCCCTCTCATCATGGATGTTTCTCTCTCTTTCTCCCCCTTCCTCTCTGAAATCAATAAAAATAGATTTTTTTAAAAAGGAGGGGGAATAAAAGGAATACCGAAGGTTCTTTGAGCTGGCGGTATTGCTGGAACATTTTCTGTGTGTGTCTCTTCCATTGTTCTAGGGACTGCGGGGCCACAGATAGTGTAAGAGTGGTTCTTACGGAGACGTTATAATTAGCTTAATTTTAAAGACCCTAATATCTGATAGAAAAAGTTCATGCCTGCCTTAGGAAGGTAATAGAATTATACAAAGTTAGGATTTGAAAGGAACCTTATATTACTTGCTGTTTGTGTCCCTGCTGGGAAGTTAAGAAGTAAATGAGATTGTAGTGACAGAGCCCCACCAACAGGGGGCACGCGCTGCCTTGTGGTGGCTGGCCTTTTCTAGGTTACTTCTCCCCCATGGTCCAATTTCCGCCTTCAGAAACACTCTCTTCCTTCTCACAGGAGCTCCCGATCTACCTGAGGGCAGCTACCAGGTCTTCCCTAAGCTACCTTTTCCCCACCGAGACCTCCACTCTCCCTCCTGTGCTTTCTGTGGTTATGTGTCCAGAGCCTTCCCCATCCCTGGCCAGAGCCCCTGTCAGGGTGATTGGCACCAGCAAGCACAGCTTCCTCAGGGTGACTGGCCAGGGCCATGCATTTCCACCTCTGGACACGGTGCCTCTTTCAATGCAAAGTTTGTGTGTATATTTCAGCTGCTGCACACGGCTAGTGGCCCCTGAGCTAAAGCAGAATATTCTTTTTAGGAATGGATGCCAAGTGAAAGGCACTCGAGGCAATTTTGAAGTCTTTTAAAGGAGTTCTTCATGAGACTCCCGTGCTAATTCTGATTCCACTAGCATTGGCCATGAATCCTTGAGGAAGTCCATTTTCAAAGAGAACCATAGCTTTTCTTCTTTTTTTAAAAAATGTTTTTGGTTTTTAGAGAGAGAAGGAAAGGGAGAGAAACATCAGCGATAAGAGAGAATCATGAGTCAGCTGCCTCCTGCACGCCCCACACTGGGGATGGAGCCTGCAACCTGGGCATGTGCCCTGACCGGAAATCGAACCATGACCTGGTTCATAGGTCGATGCTCACCCACTGAGCCACACCAGCCGAGCAGAATCTCTGACCTCTTGAAGGTGAGACCAGATCTCGGGAACCCCTGTTCCATGGCTAGGAACCTAGTGCTGATCCCAATAGAGGTGTTCAATCACCATTTGAACGCATGAGGGTTATCACTCAACCAGGGAAGAGATTTTGGTGAAATATACATGCCGTTCCCTTAAAGCCCGACTTCTCCTGTGGCCGCGGAGGGTGCCGATGTCACAGGGCTCTTGGCCGCCACCCACGCCATCCGCTGGCTGCCCATTTATATCACCAAATAGCCTTTCTCCTGCCTGAAAACTGAAAGGAGGCTGGAGTGACGAGGGGGCAGGCTGTTGGGGAGCCACGTGCCTATCTGCCTGAGCCAGCAAGCAGGCCTCTGCCCTGCAAACCACACAGCTTCTCCTGAAACTGTACGCTCATGCTCCAGTGGCCCCTCTGTCACCTGATGGCATCCCCGGTGCCAGGAGTGAGCAATGAGTGGGACCTGTGCCTGAGACAGCAGTGCGCACGTACACACACACACACACGCACACGCACATATGCGCGCACACACGCACCCGGGGAAGGTAAATGATTGCACACAGAACATTTATCTCTGAGGTTGTTCTCCCAGCAAAACCTATTACTGGCCTTTTCCTGGTGAACGTGGGCTGAGTGTCAATGCGGCGGGGGCTGGTATGGAAGGAGGCTGCGAGAACTCTTTGTGATACTCATGGGTCTGCAGAGAGGCCTGCAGCAAAGAATGTTAGTGTTTCTGGGCTCTTGCAGGTGAGCAGGGTGTGCAAGGCATTGAAGAGGGGCTCTATGCTCGGCCAGCATGGCTCAGTGGTTGAGCGTTGACCTATGAACCAGGAGGTCATGGTTCGATTCCCGGTCAGGGCACATACTCGGGTTGTGGGCTTGATCCCCCAGTAGGGGGCGTGTAGGAGGTAGCCAATCAATGATTTTCTCTCTCTTTTCCTTCCTCTTAGAAATAAAAAATATAGGTGTGTGTGTGTGTGTGTGTGTGTGCTCGCATGTGTGTGTATGTGGGTGTGCATATACACACACACACACACACACACATATATATGTATATACACACACACATACACACACACACACATGCATACTAGTGCATGGAATTCGTCCACTGGCGAGGGGGGTGGTGTCCCTCAGCCCAGCCTGCACCATCTCCAATCTGGGACGCCTTGGGGGATGTCTGACTGCCGGTTAAGGCCTGATCACTAAACTGGCAGTCGGACATCCCTCTCACAATCCAGGACTGCTGGCTCCTAACCACTTGCCTGCCTGCCTGATTGCCCCCCAACCGCTCCCCTGCCAGGCTGATCGACACCTAACTGCTCCCCTGCTGGCCCAATTGCCCCCAACTGCCTTCCCCTGCAGGCCTGGTCCCCCCCAACTGCCCTCCCCTGCCGGCCATCTTGTGACAACGTGGGGGTGGCCATCTTTGTGACGCGAGGATGTGAGGGTATATATATCCCACGTTCAAAGGCTGTTAAATCACGTTGTTTACCCATATCTTCAGAAAAAAATCACTTCTACTGTCATGGTAAACAACCTGCTTCCCTATTTATAATGGTCTGGCCCTCTAGCAACTTTATCGCGAAATTATAGCTAATTTGCCTACAAACGTCAGGTGGTCATAATAATCTGGCCACTCAGTGTATATGTACTAGAGGCCCGGTGCATGAAATTCGTGCACTCGGGGGAGGGGGTCCCTCAGCCGGCCTGTATTCTCTCGCAGTCCAGGAGTCCTTGGGGGATGTCTGACTGATGGCTTTGGCCCGCTCCCTGTCAATTGACGGCTTAGGCCTGCTCCTCAGGCAGCTGGCCAAAGCCGTCAGTTGGACAACCTTAGTGTTGCTGTGGAGGCAGGAGAGGTTCCTGCCACCACTGCTGGGCTCGCCAGCTGTGAGCCCGGCTCAGGGCTTCTGGCTGAGCGGCGCTCCCCTTGTGGGAGCACACTGACCACCAGGGGGCAGCTCCTGTGTTGAGTGTCCGCCCCCTGGTGGTTAGTGCGTATCATAGCGACTGGTCATTCTGCTGTTCGGTTGATTTGCATATTAGCCTTTTATTATATAGGATATGTATATATACATATATATAAAGGAGCTCTAAGAAACGGGGTATTGAAGTGGCCCGTTTGCAACAGACACACTTAAGAATTGCAGGAGGGAGTCAGAGTGGGATGCTTCTTGTGAGAATTAAATGAAGGGCTTCGTGTAAAGAGGCTGGACGGGCACTTGGCACATCGTCAGTGCTAAGTGTTCCTGGTTCCTGATTTTGCTGTTTTGATCTATTAGCTTCATTTTGGGTCAGTCGGCCTCAGGACCACGGCCCGGCCTCCTGCTACTCATCCCCACGGTATACGCCTGTACCTGCCCACCCCACCCGGCAGCACACTCTCTCTTCCCCCCAAGCTCTAGGCCACTGGAGTCAGGGCCCTTCCCCAAGAACATGGGTCCTGTTTGGCCAAATGACCATCCGCTTTCTTCCCCACTGGAGGGGAGAGGCGTCTTGAGCCATCATTGTCTCATCATCATAATGGTCTCACTCTGGCTTCGGCAGGTCAGAGAGTCCCCCCCCCCCCCCCCCCCCCCGCTCTGAAATAATTAGACAGCAATGTCGTAGGATCCGCATGAATTTTATTCTACAAATGGCTGAGTTAAAGAGTCAGAAAACCTGCAACCCTGCTCATTAAAACTGTAAGATAAATTGGGATTCGGGCACAACCAAGGACAGGGAGATTAAGCAAACCCAGTGTATACCTAGGAATTCAGGTTAATCAGAAGAACAGACTCTCTCCTTTTAGCCTTTCTTTTTTTAAAAAAATATATTTTTATTGATTTCAGAGAGGAAGGGAGAGGGAGAGGAAGAAGCCTCAATGATGAGAGGGAATCCTTGATCGGCTGCCTCCTGCACGCCCCTACTGAGGATCGAGCCCACAACCCTGGCGTGTGCCTGTGATCTCCTGGTTTATAGGTTGATGCTCAACCAATGAGCCATGCAGGCCGGGCTCCTTTTGACCTTTCACCAGGGACTGTGCATGACAGTCATGTTCAACAGAAACATTATTTGCTGCCGTCACCTTGCCTGGGTGGAGATAGCCTGGCATTGAACTTTTACATGTTAAAAGGGTCACCCATCATTAACTCCAACGCTAGGAATTTTTTTATGGCAATGTCACAAGCTCTCAGGGTCGCTGACCTCCTCCCCCAACATCCACAAACCCCGGGCTCACAGCGGCCAGCCACAGAAGGGGCCCCGCAGGGCCAGCGGTAACCTCGCCTTTGCACCGTGGCCGCCTTGCCGCGGGCATTGCAGGCCATGCATTGTGGGCTCGCAACACTGGCCCATTGTGGGCTCTGCCTTGGGCCCGCCGCTGGGATCCAGAGGTCAGTCCTGAAGGGCACGGGGCCCTCTCCTCACACTCCAGGCCTCCCAGCACCCATGCTGCTCCCGTGCCTGGAGGCTCACTCCCACTCCAGCCCCTCTCCCGGTGCTCCTCCTCGCACTGCGGTTCTAGTGAAACTTGCTCACGTGTTTGAATGTGACCTGTGCCCGAGCAGCATGGACAGTCGCCTCATCCAGATTCCCCATCCTGAGAAAGTGGAGGGCTTCGTTTTTCACTGAGTAAATGGATGGATGAAACAGCCTCTCGCACCATTAGCACATGACAATTCTGCAGCAAATCACAGATCTTATTTTTTAAAATATTTTTTTATTGATTTCAGAGAGGAAGTGAGAGGGAGAGAGAGATAAAAACATCAGTGATGAGAGAAAATCATCGATTGGCTGCCTTCTGCACTCCCCTCACTGGGGATTGAGCCTGCAGCCCGGGCTTGTGTCCTGACCATGAATCGAATCCTCACCTCTTGGTTCTTGGGGTCGATGCTCAGCCACTGAGCTACACTGGCTGGGTGAAATTGTTATTTTAATAAATCGAAACACGTAATTCATTGTAGAAGCTTTTGAAAAAACAATCATTCATAATTCTTCCACCCACTGCTTACATTTATCATATGCACGTTCAACCTTTTCATCATGCATGATTTTATATATTCAAATACCATGGAGATATTTTTTTTCCCAATGAAAATATCATCACATTGTAAACATCTTTTTACAACCTAAAAGATCAACTATTCATGACATTAAATAATCTTTTAAACCATGATTTTCATGATTGCAGGCTAGTCAACTTTCTAGAAAGCTTATTAAGCCAGATTCCAGTTGTATATTTAAATTATTCTCAGGATTTTCTTATTTCATTTTATAAGTACATATTCAAATTTCATGTCCCCTCAGGATAAAAATCTTAACAGTGGATATACTGGTCAAAATGTTTGCTTTTTATTTTATTTATTGTTCATCCTCACCCGAGGATATTTTTCCTTTGATTTTTAGAGAGAGTGGAAGGGAGGGAGGGAGGGAGGAAGAGAGAGAGAAACATCGATATGAGACACATTGATTGGTTGCCTCCCACTGGAGCCCTGACTGGGGTGGGGAACGACCTGCAACCCAGGTACGTGCCCTTGTTGGGGAATCGAACCTGAGACCCTTCGTTGCTCGGGCCGAGGCTCTAACCGCTGAGTACACCTGCCAGGGCTCTGCTAATTTTTTTTAAGCTTCTGATAAATATTACCCAATAATTCCCAGAGAGCTTCAGATTCTCCCAAGTTACGTACCAGCAGCAAATGAACATTTTCATTCACCCTCACCCACACTGCACAGTATAATGGAGGCTTTTAACAACCATAGGAATCTTCAAAAATTCTGTCACATCGGCAGGGCTCAGTATCACACACTAAGAAAATTGATTCCCATCTACCATGAAAAATGCAGTGCATGCTGAAAAAGACTGGGGTGCCCAGTTAGGGAATAAAAAGCCTTTTTCAATCATTCATTCTGTCAATATTTACTGAATGCCAGGCTCTGTGGTAGCCACTGGGGACATAACAAATGAGGAGTCCGCTACAGCATGCATAGGGTATTTTTAAAAAACAGTTCGGGCCCAGGGAAATCAAGCATGGGTGTAAGGTGAGGGGGTGCTTGGAGGGCCACTCGAGAACGGCTGGTCAGGGAGGGCCTCTTTTTTTAAAAGCATGTTTTTATTGATTTTGAGAGAGAGAGAGGACGGGAGAGGGCGAGAGAGAGAAATAGCAATGATGATAGAGAATCATGGATTGACTGCCTCCTGTATGCCTCCAACAGGGGATCCAGCCTGTAACCCGGGCATGTGTCCTGACCGGGAATCGAACTGTGACCTCCTGGTTCCTGGATCGAAGCTCAACTGCTGAGGCATATTGGCTGGCTGAGGAGATTCTGAGGTCAGGGATGTGAAGACCCAGGGGAAGCACATTCTAGAAGAGGGGGTGGGAAACCCAAAGGCCTGAGGTCCCAGGAATACGTAGCTCCTAATTTTTGGAGGACCAGGAGAAAAGGTCCTTGTGTTGATAGCAGCGTGAGTGAGGAAGGTCATGATGGAAAGTGAGGTTGGTGTGCTGGGCAGAGAAGACAGTAAGGGGTTTTGTCTGTCCTGGTCAGGAATGGAGATTTCATTCTAAATGTAACGGGAACCTCCTGACAGGTTGTGTTGTGTTGTATTTAAAAATATAAATAAGCCCGGCAGGTATAATTCAGAGGTTGAGTGTCTGCCTATGAAACAAGAGGCTACCAGTTCGATTCCCGGTCAGGGCACATGCCCGGGTTGCGGGCTCGATCCCCAGTAGGGGGCATGCAGGAGGCAGCCCATCAATAATTCTCTCTTGCTTCTTCTCCCTTCTTTGAAATCAATAAAAATATTTTTAAAAAATTGCTCCAAATTGGTGGAGAAGCGCACCCCTGGTGCCCATATCTTCCGAGTCCCTGTGTCTCTGGCGTCCTCTGAATCTCCCTCAAATGAGCAAAGGGGGGTGTCTCACTTGAGAAGGGGGAAGCCACCGTGGCTGATGGGCCTGCACCCCTATGGGAGTAACCCTGCGCATCTCAGACGTGGGCAGCCCCTTTCACAGAGACAAGCTCTGCAGTCACTCCTGTCCCGCACCGAAAACAGTCAAACATGACGCCAGGCTGTTACCTTGGCAAGACTGACCCAGGCTTCCCTTTTCCTTTTCTGGTCAAAGGGTGCTTGAAGATGCCGACGGCAGGAGAGGGAAGAGGGCCCACTTAGGTGTCGGCCATTATCGGCAGGCGTGGGTAAAGGTAAGTCCATGAAGGAGGTACGGGAGGGATGCCTGTTCACCTTTGAACCATGAGCCCTACCCAGATCCAAACCACTTTCCTCCGCCTGCCCTTCAGACCCAGGCCCTGCACCCAGCCTGTCACTGGGCTGGGAATGGATACATAGTTATGGGTGGTGATCCCTTTCTTCCAGTGCATATATTTACTCGAAATACAATTTTCATCGAATGCGTTTTATTCACATCGCTGCCTGGTGACGGCACCCGGAATAATATCTTTCCTGATTATTCATTCCCGAAATAATATGTCGGTGCCAAACAGCAGCTTTTAAGTGGCTTCCGATTTTTTCCTCCCTATACATTGAACTTGTTATTAGGACACAGACAGGCTAATCCCATTATCCCCACTAAAGGGAGACGACAGCCTTGCAGGAGGCTCCTTCAAAAAGCCTCGTTCAGCCCGGCCGGTGTGGCTCAGTGGTGGAGCGTCCACCAAGGAACCAGGAGGCCTCCGCTCGATTCCCGTCAGGGCACATGTCCAGGTTGCGGGCTCGATCTCCAGTCGGGGGCGTGTGTGGGAGGCAACTGGTGGATGAATGATTTTCTCTCATCACTGATGTTTCTCTCTCTCTCCCTCTCCCTTCCTCTCTCTGAAATCAATAAAAATGTATTTTTAAAAAATACAGATGCTGCGGAGTCAATCCAGGAGATAGGACCCCAAGGCGTTGGTATTGTTGAAAATGACCTGAGTGATTTTAATATTCTGTTCCACAGGGCTGATGACCACTGGCCTGGAAATGGATTGAGTGATAGAGGGTAAGTTCAATAAGGTGGACCTAAGGGACTGATGTAGAAAGGGGGTGGGAAGCTGAGCAGAGCCCCAAGTCCAGCCTTTGCCCAGATGGCCTGAGTCCCTGATCCGGGTGCCAGGCCAGGGCCCGAGACCTGGACAGAGTCAAGAACTGTCCAGAGTTGCCAGGAGGGAGCCCAAGGTCAGCAGGATTGAGAATCTGCTCCTTCTCAGTCCCAGTGGGAGGGGCGGGGGGGAGCACCCAGCCTTTCACCAACAAGTACGATGATGGGTGTAGGTTTTGTGTGGATGCTTTTCTTGGCTTGCAGAAGCTGCCTTCCACTCCTAGTCTGTGTAGGGTTTTTGTCTCCTCCTTTGTTTTCTGGGATAGGTTCAGACATAGTGTTCTTATTTTGTGTCCTAATGCAGTCTCGCTCTGAGACTGGTCTAGGGGCACCTGAACAGAATGTCTATTTTGCTGCTTTTGGATGAAATGTTTTGTAAATATCAATTAAATTCATCTGATCCCATGGGTCGGTTAAGGCCATTGCTTCCTCATTGATTTTTTTGTCTGGAAGCTCTATCCATTGAAGTCAGTGGGGTATCAGAGTCACCTACTTAGGACTGTTGCTGCCGATCTCTCCCTTAAAGTCTGCCAAGAGTTTTTATTGTTGTTTTTCATGTAGGCGCTTCTGTAGTGGGTGCGTATATATTTACAAGGGTTATATCCTCTTGTTGGATCGATCGCTTTAGTATTATGTAGTGACCTTATGTTTGATTAACAATTTTTTTTTTTGCTTTTTCTACACCCATTGATATGACCTTGTGGTTCATCTTCTTTACACTGTAAATAGTGAATTACATTCATAGGTTTCAGAATATTGATCTAGCCTTGCATTCCTGGCATAAACACTACTTGTTTGTGATACATTGTTTGTATATGTTGATCTATTGATTTGCTTGTATTTTATTGACAGGTTTTGTGGGGTTTTTCCGCATGAGGGGTATTGATTCGCATATTTCATTTCTTGGCCCTGTCTTTGTTTTTGTATCACAGTAACACTTGCCTTACAAACTGAGACCTACAGTGTTCTCTCTATTTTATGGGATAGATGGTGTAGACATGGTATCCTATTGTCTTTAAATGTTTGGTAGAATTTTCCAGTATCCGAGCCTGGAGATTTCTTTTTTGGAAGGCTTTTAACAACAGATTCAAGTTGTTTAAGAGTCATATAAATATTCACGTTATCTATTTCATCTCGGGTGAGTTTTGGTATTTTATCCCTTTTGAGGAATCGGCCCATTTTGTCTTAGTTGTCAAATTTATGCGCATGGAGTTGATTATAGGTTATGATTTCCTTTTACTGTCTGCAGTGATGTAGCAATGTCTGCTCTTTCCTTTCAAATTCAGTGGTAATTTTTATCTTTTTTTTTTTCTTTGTAAGTCTTGCTAGAATTTTCTCCGTTTCATTGATCTTTCAAAGAAACCAGCTTTTGGCTTCATTTATATTCTTTGTTGTTCTTATGTTTTCGATTTCATTTCTTTCTGCTTTTGCCTTTATGACTTTCTCCTTTCTGCTTGCTTGGGTTTAATTGTCTCCTCTTTCTCCGGTTTTGTAATGTGAAAGCTTAGCTTATCGATTGGAGGCCAGTCTTCCTTTTCAATGTAAGTATCTAGGGCTGTACACTTTCCTGTAAGCATCACGTTAGGGGACTCCTGCATATCTTGACAATGTAGCCTTTTCAGTTTTGTTCTTTGTAGATTTTCATGTCCTGTTTCCCACAGGCTATTACAGTCTAAGCTGTGAGGTGCCACAATGGAGTTTGACACTGATTTTGCCATTGTAGATGATATTAGCATTGATGCCTAAAGGCAAGTCTTACTGTGCCATTCACTCCCTTCATGGCTGCTGCTTGAGTGCTTACTGTGGCTCAGGCACTGTTCTACGCACCTCAGATGCAGCCCTGAGCACAGATGATGAGACTCCCTGCCTCTTGGGAGCTTCCCGCTCAGAGGGAAGATAGATGACAAACAAAGATGCAGTTCTATTTTAGATAGTAATACGTGATACCGGGAAACTTGTTAAATTCCACCCTTTCCTTCAGTAGAAGTGTTGTGATAGACGGAGAGACCAAGAAAGATTCTGAGGAGAAAGGAAGACCTGAGCCTTAGTAGGTTTTGCTTGGTGATTAGAGCGTCGGCCTGTGGACTAAAGGGTCGTGGGTTCCATTCCGGTCAAAGGCACTCCTCAGTTTCAGGCTTGATCCCCGGTCCAACTGGGGAGCGTGTGAGAGGCAACTAATCACTATGTCTTTCTCACATCAATGTTTCTCTCTCTCTCCCCCACTCCCTTTCACTCTCTCTAAAAATCAATGGGAAAAATATCCTTGGGTGAGGATTGATAAGAAACAAAAAAACAAAATAAAGACCTGGATGAAGTTTGGGGACCACACTTGGTCACGTGGAGAAGAGCCCTGAAGGCAGAGAAAACAGCTGGTGCCCAGGCCCAGCGGCAGGCAGGGTGGGAGAGGGGACACAGTAATAGTGAAGTGTGTGAGAATGAGGCATGGCCCTTGCTGGGGAGTGTGCTTGGGAATCGTTCCGTCCAGCCACCAGCAATGAATTCCCACCCAGCCTCATCCGACTGGGTCTTAATCTCTCCGGGGAGCTCATTAAAAGCTGCCGACTTCCCTCCCTAATGATCCCCACTCACGCAGGAGGTCCCGTGGGAATCTAGTTGTCTGCGTCTCCAGCCGGGGCTGGTGCAGGGGGGTCCTTGGCCCGCACTGGGCGCACCCCAGCTTCTCAGCGCTATGCTGTCACTTGGAATTTCTAAAGGCACCGAGACATGATCACAAGGCTGGGACAACAGGAGCCACGTCATGCAGACAGACAGACGGACAGACAAGCCCATCACACTTCCCTGCCTCCAGTGAGAAGGTCGAGTCTCACTATTGTGTCAGCTGACACAGCAGTCTCCTGGGGGCGGCGGGGCTGAGACTGGAACCACCGTTAGGGCTTTTCACACTCTGGAAGCACTGGCTGTTTGAATCACAGGCTCCTCTTACCTTTTTTTTAATATATTTGTATTGATTTCAGAGAGGAAGGGAGAGGGTGAGAGAGAATCACTGATCAGCTGCCTCCTGCACGCATCACACTGGAGATCGAGCCCGAAACCTGTGCATGTGCCCTGACCGGGAATCGAACCCGGCAACCTTCAGTCCGCAGGCCGATGCTGTATCCACTGAGCCACACCAGCTAGGGCCACAGGCTGCTCTTAGAAAGAAAAGAAATAGGGAAGAGAAATTAAAAAAAAAAAAGACACGTAAATAAACAGACAAATTCACATTTTAATTAGCAACCACATAATTAGTAACAAACCCACTTCCGGGCAGGAGCCGGAGCAAACCTCCACTCTGTGTCGAGGCTCTGGCCCCTTAACACTGCTTATCCCTGGGATCCCAGGGGCCTCACTGATGCTTCACTGCCCAGACCTCGGGGACCCACAACAGCTGTGTTCTCACCATTAGAGGGAGAATGGAGCCCGTTGCTTGGGGATTAACTTGTCAAACAATTAAGCAGACAGGCTGCCATCGAGGTTTCCGTTTCATAATTGATTTATCACTTGGGAGCGTCTTGATTCCCAGGGCTCAGCATGGAGGGCTGCCCTCCAGGCTAACACTCTAGGACAGTTGCAGGAGGCTGCGGGGAGGGCAGGAGGCGCCATGCGGTCCCATCCAGCTTGGCCCGGCCTTCAGACACAGTGAGATTTTTTACTTTCCAGCAACCCTGGCCACACAGTCCCTGCGGGTCCTCAGAGCCTTGCCCAGTCTCGTGTTGTTTGGGGAGGCAGACACCAAGGAGTGTCCACGGAGAACACCTACTGTTCCCGGGCCTCCCTCCTTTAAAAGAACATGTCACACATTATTTTTAAATACATACATGTATGTATATGTGTATGTATATATATTTTTAAATACATATATGTATGTATATGTGTATGTATATATATATTTCAGAGAGGAAGGGAGAGGGAGAGAGAGAGAAACATCAATGATGAGAGAGAATCATTGATTAGCTGCCTCCTGCACGCCCCCTACTGCAGATTGAGCCCATAACCCAGGCAGTGTGCCCTGACCGGGAGTTGAACCGTGACCTCCTGGTTCATAGGTTGACGCTCAACCACTGAGCCATCCCGGCCGGGCTCGCATACATTTCTGTTTCATGCATGATTCCCCTACATTTCATAAATTCCTTTCTCAGACAATGCATCTATACATACCCTGCATCCCACTTTGCCCTCCTTGTCACCTCTGGCTCTCAGCGACATCCCGAGAATTCCCGAGCCAGGGTGTTGTGCCACCAGCTCTCTGAAGTCCTACGGAGTGTCATCGAGATGACATTGAGACCTCCAGCTTCGATAAATGAGCTCAGAAAAGGGGGCTTCATTTAGGGAGTGATCCCTACTCCCCAGTGGATTCCCGAACAGGGACCTCAAACCACGTACTGAGTTTGCAATAATTTCTTTCTGCTCCCCGTGACAAGAATGACTTGTTCCTTTGCTTCAAAGCACATGGCTTTTGAACAAAGCATTACCCATAGGTTGGAAGCCGCCTTCTCCACCCACATCTGTCTCCTCTCCCTCTCCCCTGCAGCCACCATTATCCCGTTGTCCCAACCACGGTTTTATTGTAATGTTTACCTTCTGTGTATATGTGTCCATAGCAACGCATCCTCTTGTTTTTCTAAAACATTGTTTCTAATTTACACTAACTACATTCTTTACTAATCATTCTGCAGTGTTAACAATTACTCTTCAACTTGCTTTCTGCACTGAATATTGTATTTTCAAGATCTTTTTTTTCTTTTGCCCTGGCCTGTGTGGGTCAGTGGAGAGTGTCAGCCTGCAGACTGAAGGATCCTGCGTTTGATTCCAGTCAAGGGCAGGCACCTCGGTTGCAGGCTCGATCCCTGGCCCGAGTCGGAGCATGTGCAGGAGGCAGTCAATCGATGTTTCTCTCTCTCTCTGTCTCTCCTCCTCCCTTTTACTCTCTCTAAAAATCGATGGAAAAATATCCTTGAGTGTGGATTAACAAAAACAAAAAAAGAAAAAAAATTTTTGTTGGCCTTTGGTAGGTCGAGGCCAGTCCTTTAACTGCTGTAGAGTATCCCCCCATCTGCACCTGGCCTTCCCCGTTCATGTCCTTCATGTCATGACCTTTCTCCACTATTCACTGCTTTACTCCACGGACCACTGCCTTTCCCGTCTCCCCTGTCACAGTTGCAAGGGGTACTTTTGGGGGAACACCAGGAGGAGGGATTGTGAGTCCAGAGCGCGTGTGTTTTGAATTACATTCGAGCACAAAATTTTCATAGGACAGCTGGGGCTCAAACGACAACCCGCGAAGTGAGGGACTGGGATGGATTTAAACGTAGGGAACTCAGGGCCTAAAAACAGAATAAAACCTCACTTACTGAGTTCTCCTTAAAAAAGTATACAAAGCAGTGAAAAAAACTACAAGAGAAAAATAGTTTCTTTTTAGTCGCAGCTGTTTGAACCAAAGGCAAGTGGATATAAATGACAGGCTGCGGGGTCTTACCTCTCCCCAGTCTTTTTTTTTAAATTTTTATTGTTGAAAGTATTATATTGGTCCCCTTTTTCTCCCATTGACCTCTCCTACCCTGCGCCCCCTCCCCAGGCGTTCACCACCCTATTGTCTGTGTCCATGGGTTATGCATATACACATATGAGTTCATTGGTTGATCTCTTTCCAGCCCCCCCTCTCCTGCCTGCCCTCTGAGGTTTAACAGTCTGTTCCATGTTTCTATGTCTCTGGGTCTATTTTTGTTCATCAGTTTACGTTGATCATTATATCCCACATATGAGTGAGATCATGTGATGCTTAATCTTTCTCCGACTGGCTTGTTTCGCTCAGCATAATGCTCTCCAGGTCCTTCCATGCTGTTGCAAATGGTAGGAGTTCTTTCCTTTTAACAGCAGCATAGTATTCCATTGTGTAGACGTACCACAGTTTTCTAATCCACTCATCTGCTGACGGGCACTTAGGCTGTTTCCAAATCGTAGCTATTGTAAATTGCACTGCTGTGAACATGGGGGTGTATGCATTCTTTCTGATGAGTGTTACAGGTTTCTTAGCATATATTCCCAGAAGTGGGATGACTGGGTCAAATGGGAGTTCGATTTTTAATTTCTTGAGGTCCCCGGTCTTTGGATCGTGTGGCACCAGGACAAGCATCGCAGTGAAGTGTGGGCAGTGGCACTCGGCCCTTTCCTTCCTGGGCGATGCTGAATTGCAGGCACACAATCCCATGGCCAGTCTCTCCGTTCTCACCTTCCGGTGACTCAGCCAACGCCTCCAGGACTCTCCCTCCCACACGCTGTGTTTCCCTGCACTGAACACGCAGGGATGAACCGGAGGCCGGTCCGCATGCGAATGGCGGTGCTGCCTGCACTTGAGGAGCCTGTGTTAATGAGGACCCGCGGAAACTGAATAATTGATGCACGCATATCTCCGGGCTTAATTATCCGCAAACATCTCTCTTCTCTCTTCGCTTTGTATTTGCACACAGGGCCTTGGTGGCCGCTGCTCTGAAGGTCACACAGCCAGACTAGTGGCAGGAGAGGGGTTGCCCCGGTTGCCTTGTCCCCCACAGTTAGCGGACACTGTCCAGATGTGTGTCTGGGTACTATTCAATTAGCTATTGACATTTATTGATTGATTGATTGGTGTTGTTAATTCTCACCTGAGGATATTTTTCCATTGATTTTTAGAAAGAATGAAATTGAAAGAGAGAGAGAGAGAGAGAGAGAGAGAGAAACATCAATGTGAGAGAGAGACATCAATCAGTTGCCTTCTGCATGTGCCCTTACCAGGACCAGGGATGGAGCCTGCATGGACCCTTTAGTCTGAGGGCTGATGCTCCATTCCCTAAGCCAAACTGGCTACAGCTCTTGTGGTTTCCTTTTATAAAAAATATTTTTATTGATTTCAGAGAGGAAGGGAGAGGGGGAGAGAGAGAGAAACATCAATGATGAGAGAGAATCATGGATCGGCTGCCTCCTGCACTGCCCGGGGATCGAGCCCACAACCCTGGCATGTGCCCTGACCAGGAATCAAACCTCCTGATGGTCAACCACTGAGCCACCCCAGCTGGCAGGAAGCTTTTCTTATACCTTGACCACCAGACAATGCTGCCCTATGTCTGTTTAACAGGCATGACCCTGGGTTAAACTCTGAGGAAAGAGGTCACCCCCACTGGGCCCACACCCTCTCCCCAGCCCTCAGCTCTTTGGGCTCTGCCCTGACCTCTGACTAAATTCTTCTTCAACTTGAATCTCCTTCAAGAACCCAAGGCAGTGTATGTGTGAGCAGGACTCCCACGTCTGCCAAGATGACTGCGTGGTAAATGGGTGGATGAGCCAATGCCCAGAGGGGTCTCTCCAGCTGCAGCGCGTCCTGGAAACTGTTCTCAGAAAAAAGCAAAGTCAAACCGCTAAAGAGTCCTTGCTGACCTTGAGCCTGCCTTTGTGCTGACCTCAACCCCCAATCACCCCATTTTCTCCTGGATACCTGGTCCTCCCTGGGGTGGCATCTTTCAACTCTCTCTGGTTTTCTGGGGTTCTCGGCCCACCACGCAGTTTGCAAAGACCACATCTGGCCGGCGTGTGCTTGGCTCAGTTTTCATTGTGTCCTTGTAAACAGCAGGACATGCATGTGCCTGGGAGCCCAATGTCCACCCTCGAGGGGAGCCGAGCTGGCCCCAGCCTTGCGTGCCCTGCAAGTGGCCTTGTGCTTGCCAGCTGTGTGCAGCATCTCGGGAAAGCAAGCAGCGCCCATAGGACAAAGCCCTCCCAACGGCAGCTCTCAGGTTCTGTCTTCTTAGCCCGGAGCGCCTATCAGCCGTTCGGTGGGGTTTGCTTAAATGTAAACAAAAGTGCTCCAACTCCTCGGCCCTAGCTGTCCGCCGTGACCCCGTGCTGTGTGGGCTGAAATGAAAGTTGGTCCATCCAACCAGCTGCTGTTCCTCGC
The DNA here is from genome assembly GCF_028538775.1 of Myotis yumanensis. Lineage (NCBI taxonomy): Eukaryota > Metazoa > Chordata > Mammalia > Chiroptera > Vespertilionidae > Myotis > Myotis yumanensis. The sequence goes on along the minus strand of NW_027223771.1, from coordinate 6,931,391 downwards.
CTCTGGGGTCGGGCCTAAGGACCCGGAGATGGGACTACGGGCCGCGTTGCCGGTCCTCAAGCCGCCCAGTCTGTGGGCCTCACCACGGCCATCATCCTGCCACCTGTGACCGTCGTCCCTGTCTGCCAGGCTCAGCCACACTTTCCAGTCTGGGCCGCCTCAACCCCCCCCCCCCCCATCCCCTTGACTGTCATTTTGGTGTCTTAGAGCACAAGAATACAAGGACGGGCCCGGCCAGCATGGCTCAGTGGTTGAGCGTTGACCTATGAACCAGGAGGTCACAGTTTGATTCCTGGTCAGGACACATGCCCGGGTTGTGGGCTCGATCCCCAGTAGGGAGTGTGCAGGAGGCAGCTGATCAATGATTCTCTCTCATCATTGATGTTTCTATCTCTCTCTTCCTGTCTCTTCCTCTCTGAAATCAATACAGATATATTAAAATATATATATATATACAAGGGCAGAATCTGCCACAGAGCCGGAATCTATTGAACAAGGAGTGTGACAGCAGACACGGTGAGGGTGGCAGCTGGACAATAGGGGTCGATAGCCCTGTCCAGGCTGAGCTCAGAGAGGCGTGCTCAGGACATCACAGGCTGTGGGACTCCTGCTCAGAGCAAGACCGCCAGCCAGCCCGGTCGGGGTGCCTCCCGTTGCATTTACAAAGCCGCTCTTTTGGAAACTGACCCTGTGTCCCCTCTTCCCTGGTGATGTGCCAAGGAGGTGCCACACAGAGGTGACCAGTCTGACCTGGCATCTACTTAGCCATGACTTCTTCTTTTTTTAATCTTTATTGTTGAGAGTGTTACAGATGTCCCTCTTATTTCCCCCCATCACCGCCCTTCACCCAGTTCGCACCCCAGCCCTTCGCCATCTTATTGTCTGTGTCCATAGATCATGCACATAAGATCTTTGTTTAATCTCTTCCCACACCCCCACCCCCTTCCCCGTGAGAATCGTCAGTCTGTTCCATTTCCATGCCTCTGAGTCTATGATATGCACGAGTTTATTCTTTCATTAGATTTCTTATTCGTTTATTTTGATTTTTAGATTCAATTGTTGATAGATATGTATTTATTTCCTTTTGATTATTCATATTTTGTATCTTTTTCTCCTCTCCCTCCCCCTTTCAGCTTTTTCTCTTCCTCCCCCTCCCCCCCAACATTTCATGTAGTAATACTGGTTTGGTGGTGTAAGCCCCAGCAGGATTGACTGAGGAAGACAAGGGTGTGGGTGCGGCTCACCAGCTGTATCGCTCCTCTACCTCAAGATAATGGCAAAGATAACACCGGTTAACATAGCTCATGTTTTATTCAATATTACGGTGACTTTCAGTGACGCCCAATTATAATTCAACTGCGTCTCTATTGAAAACAATTATCGCCCTTTCACAATGAGCTTTGAGGCAAATAAATTGTTTGCGTGATTAGTTACCGCATGTGCCAGAGGTGTCTCTCCTTCCCTCCCCCCCCCCCCCTTTCTCTCTCTCTCCACTCCTCCCCAATGCTGTAGCCTTTAAATTTGCCACTAACTAGCATAAACTCGGTTTAACTCTTTGTCTGATCCAGAAGGTAGCAACCAAGCTCATTTACATACTCAGGAGAAGAAAAAAGTGGCTCTAGTCACCGCCCCCCCCCCCCCACAGTTATACTCATTAAAAATCAATGAGGGTCGCCTGGCCTGTGTGTCCCAATGGTTCAATGTGGCCCTATGAACCAGGAGGTCATGGTTCCATTCCTGGTCAAGGCACATGCCCTCCGTGCCCAGTAGGGGGCGTGCAGGAGGCGGCCAATCCATGATTCTCATCATGGATTCTATTTCTCCCTCTCCCTTCCTCTCTGAATCAATAAAAATATATTTTTTAAAAAGCGGGGGTGTGGAGGCTAATGGAGCTAAATCAATGTGTTTTGTTATACTCGGGACTGACATTACATAGGCTTTTTAATCCTGAGTCTGCATTGCGAGGGGTCCTGGGAAGTCCCAGTGGGGACCTGTGGTGTGTGTGGTGGGGGGTCACCCCTTAACCCAGGCTGCACTGAGTCCGTCGCCAGTCTCCAGGGCAGGAGTTAAGCCAAGAGGAAGCTTTTTTCCTCCCATGAGAAGCCCAGGGATTCTAGAAACACCGGCACTTTCAGGAGGTGCCAATGAAAGGGTGAATTGACAGAATAAATAAACACACATGAAAAATGGCATCCTACGGTAATAATGGCCGCCGAAGCCTTTTTGTACCTTCGGGAACGTGTTAGAGTGATTTCTCTTTCATGTCAGCAACATCGCCGTTTATATTGGGCGGGAGGAGCTTGGGAACAATCAGAATTCCCCACCGGGGAGAAACCAGCCACATGAACCGTCTCGCACATGTTGGCTTCTTTAAACGAATGAAACAGGTAAGAGGTGACAGCTCCAATATAGGAGAAGCACTAAAGCATGGAGTGAATTAGCAACACACAGAATTATATGTCAGCTGCTTACAGCATCTTACATATTCAAAATACCGTCTGCATATGATTAAGGGTGGGGGGAGGGGAAGGGGGAAACGAGAATACGGAAAGAATGAATAGACATACTTGTCAGATTCCCTGTCCATATAAACCTCAGGCATGGCTTGGTGAGCTTGGTAGTAGTATCCCGGTTTTATAGATGAAAAATCAATATGCAGAACAATGAATATTGTTTGTCCAGCGGTACCCACCTACTAAGCACAGAGACGAGATTCAGACCGGCTCTGCCGACGCCTACATTCTTCGATCCCCACCTCTCAGTGGAATATAATTTAATAGTTTTTCTGTATCTTTTGTGGTGTTGCCAATGCGTTAAAGTCTGAATGTGGTGGTGGTGGTGGTGGTTCTACTTACTGTCCTCATGTTAGATCTGTCCTACCCAGCTCTTAATATGGACTGGTCCTAAAGGTATCTATCCCTTGCCATCATTAAAAAGTCCAACTTAAGCCCTAGCCGGTTTGGCTCAATGGATAGAGGGTCAGCCTGCAGACGAAGGGCTATAGGATTGATTCTGGTCAAGGGTATGTACTCCAGTTGCAGGCTCAATCCCCAGTAGGGGGCGTGCAGGAGGCAGCCGATCCATGATTCTCTCTCCCTCTCCTTAACTCTCTGAAATCAATAAATATATATTTTTTAAAGAAATGATCTTGCATAACTAGCATCTACTTGGTGGTCCTATTTTACCTTCTTTGTCAAAGACTACAGGCATCCTTGCTTATTATTTTAAATTTTAATTAAAACATATGCTGGATGCCTGGGTGACCAGCAAATAACGAACTCATCATTTCACCGTCCAAGCAAGTTTGCATGTTGGGTTGTGGTCCCATGGGCACCAGGAGTCCTCTAAAGAATTCTAGAGCTGAGATTAATTAAATTCATAAATAACAGGTGCAAGACAAGGGAAAGCTTACTAGTGTAGTGAGGATGGCTGGCCTAGAGAAGAAATGAGGGGCTGAGTGGTGGCATGGCCCAAGCACAGGACAGCACTATATTAACACTGAAAATGGAAGTTTCCTTTCAGTGAAGTAACACCATCCCTCTCACTGAGTTAGTGTTGTTGATGGAAATGTCATTGTTTTTCGTTTTTAAAAAATATATTTTTATTGATCTCAGAAAGGAAGGGAGAGGGAGAGAGAGAAACATCAATGATGTGAGAGAATCATGGATTGGCTGCCTCCTGCATGCCCCATACTGGGGATTGAGCTTGTAACCCAGGCATGTGCCCTGACCGGAAGTCGAACCTGACCTCCTGGTACATAGGTCAACACTCAGCCACTGCCGGCCAGGCCGTTTTTGTAGTTTTGTTTGGATTTGTTGCTAAGTTTGACTACGTGTTTCAGTTTTGTAAGTGCCGTGAGCATCAGGTATTTGTACATAATTTAGGTTTGCACATATTTAAGTAACTTCCATCTCACAGCATAGCAATATTTTATGTCAATGCTAAGAAATCTTTGGCAAATTTTTTTTAGCAAAAGGGATGTGGAATACTATTCATCATTGAACGTTCTTTGGTCATAGAAACATACCTTTTAAAAAGTTATCCCCTCTACCATTTTCTTGTGGATTTAATACTTTTAAAATTCTTTCCTGGAATTTTATTGAAATTTTTAAAAAGAAGCAGAGACAAATATGTACTCAATAAAGTTGAACTCGAAATGTCTTGCAAGTCTTTATTGGGCTTAAGTTGAGTTGCCATGTAATTTTATTCTATTGAAAGTGGGCCATTTTTTCTTTTCCATTATCTAATTGATTTTTGGACATGTTCAACACTATTGATGATTCTGTATCAGAAATCAGTATTATATTTTGTAGTTTTTAGAGCTAATGCTAATATCTTTTTCTATGAATTTTTTTGGGTTTTTTAATGTATAAAATTTTATTGTCTGCAAATATTAACAATGTTTTCTATTGACCCCTCTCAATCTTCATCCTTTTTTTTTGGTCTTTTTTATTTTCTAGGAGCTCCAATACACCATCGAAAACTGTGTTGGGGGTAAGTTATACATTTTCCATTATTTAATATGCAGTTCCCATTTGCTCTTATTGATTGAGATAATTTTTGTACATTTAAAAAAGTCTTTCATTCCAAGACTAATTTGCCGAGACAGGTAGGTATGCATTTTTAAATAATACATGAGAGCATTTTATGTCAGCCTATCTTGTCTCCGCATCTCCTGAAGTGACTGCTTTTCCTTCTTTGTGCTGAAGTTCATGTTGTGATTCTTATTTATCTACTTGTTTGAATCGGTTTTTTATAAAACAAAGGTGTTTTCTCAACACCGGCGCCAGCCGTTGGAGATGAGCGATGACATCTGTTTTCTGTGTCACCCACCATGGCCGGCTGAGTGTCAGACCCGTGACCGTCACTCAGTAAAGGGTGTTGGCGATGGCGAAGGCACCCGTGCCCTGTTCCCCAAAGCTTCTGCTCTAGAACTTCCGCATTTCATGCAGTTGATCCATGAATCATACGCTGTTCTGTTCCCTGCCTGCTCCAGCATTAAACAGCTTGCAAGGGAAACAGATTATGAAAGTGCTAAGGACAAGTCGGCTTGTGAGATATGTTGTATGCAAAGTGAAAACACGTAGTGTACCTGTTGGGAGGACCTGTGGCTCCACATTTTTTACTTTTTAAAGAAGGGGGATGGGCCTGGCCGGTGTGGCTCAATGGTTGAGCATGAACCTATGAACCAGGAGGTCACGGTTCCATTCCCGGTCAGGGCACATGCCCGGGTTGTGAGCTCGATCCCCAGTGTAGGATGTGCAGGAGGCAGCCGGTCAGTGATTCTCTCTCATCATTGATGTTTCTCTCTCTCCCTCTCCCTACCTCTCTGACATCAATAAAATATATATTTTAAAAAATCAATAAAAGGGGAGGGATGGGGCTCCAGGCTGCAACAAGGAGATAGGGGTACACGACTGTATGTGTTTTCTTGTTGCTCAGGGGGTGAGGCATTCTCTTCTCTCGAGAGGTAGGCGTCGATTAAAGAGAAGCTGGTTTTCTTTGTTCCCTGCAAGTGTCCTGAAGTAGCCAATCCTCATACCCATCAAGCAAGCAAATAGAACCTCCGGCGCCAACGTACGTGGGAAGATAAGATTAATCTCAGCCTAGAGAAACATTGTGAGTATGTAAAAAAACCCTCACACTCCAACACAAATAAAACGGGAGCCCTCAGCAAGAGGCTGGCGACAGAGGCTCCGCGCCCTCCTGCAGTTCAGGGCTGGTTTCGAGATGCAGGTTTTGTTACCGAACAAGGGCTTGCTGCCCAGCATTGGAGCAAAGGAAAGGCTTTATTGCAAGGTCGGCTGGCCAGGAGACACGAGCCCGAGCTGACATCTGTCTCCTCGGCCTGGGGATCCGGGCAAGACGTATGGGTTAAGGAGACCATGCTGGTTTGACGGGGAGGTTTCCATAGCGTGGCTTTGGGACTTGGTAGTTTGGCAGTTTATGGTAAGAGGTGGTAAAGGGTGAGGATTCAGCACCCGTCCCTGTGGACAGCAACCCCTTGGCTTTTGAAAGGTTCTGGCATTCAGGTTCCTGTCCTGTCCCAGTCCTCTGGCTTCCTTGGGGACAGGGAGCGTTGGTCAAAGTTCTCTCCTCTGCATGTGTTTCAGTTGCACGCCTTGTGGTTTTGTTCCATTGACTCTGAAAAACAACTCAGCATGTTGTCAGAACCAGCATAGAGCCATTTTGAGCTGGGTCTTCGGTTCCAGATCTCCACCAAGACACTTCCTAACCGGGTTGGCTCTCAGTAATATATTCAAGCAATGTTCCCGGGGCTCTGGTGTGAATGACCCTGGTGTCGCGCGAGAGAATTTCAAGTAGCATTCTTCATTGTTAGAGAAAAGTACTCATCTCGTTCCCTATGAAATTATAACACGCACATCAAACCCTCCTTCGTGGGTGGTATTGCTTAGGATGGAAAGAAGCATTTTAAGTAATTTGTGTGACAGGGGGTATCGGGAAGCCGTGTAAGAATGACCTAAGTTCGGGAAATGATTTAAGAAGTTCCCGCGCCGCAGGAATAATCATTTGCGGAGGGCACAGGAGCCCTTTGGGAAGTGTCTGCTCACAGGGTGAGAATTTAATTCTAGGCCAGCGTGAGGCGGCCCATGGATTAAATAGTTTTTGAAGCCTTGGTCACTTCCGTGACCAGGGAAAGGTAACCCTTGACTCAGCCCTCGCCCCATAGAGTGGAACGAAGCCAGAACGTCCATCATATTGGGTGGATGGGGCTCACCATGGCAACGGAGCTCAATTCTGTCATGATTCATTCATGACAAGGACACTTACCTTTTTTTTCTGTTCATGTTCCAGAAACTATAAGTGTGCAATGAAAAGAAACAAAGGAGCCACGCAATCCTATAGCATTTTAAAAATAATTAACTTCCTTGCCAGGCTGGTGTGGCTCAGTGGTTGAGTGTTGAGCCATGCACCAAGAGGTGACTAGTTTGATTCCCGGTCAGGGCACATGCCCGGGTTATGGGCTCGATCCCCAGTTGGGGACATGCAGGAGGCAGCTGATCGATGATTCTTTCTACTCATGGATGTTTCTCTTTCTCTCTCTCTCCCTCCCTCCCTCCCTCTTTCTCTAAAAATCAATACAAATACATTTTTTAAAAAGATGACTAGAGAGGAGCTTAGATGCACAAGTAGAGTGGGGGGTGAGGAACCAGGGCTTGGAGGAAGCGGGGAGTGAGGCCGCTGTGGGGAATGTGAACAGGTGGAGAGGAGAGGCAGGCGAGTTCATTGAAAGCCTCATTGTTCTTCACGAGAACTTGGCCTTTCTTCTATAGGCAGCTCCTCCCTGGCGAGATCAGTGTCTCTGTCCCTAGAGACATTAGCTAGGTCTTTTTTCCCCCTCGAGTCCTCACTTTTGATCCTCCTTCACCTGCCGTAGATTCCCTTCTATTCAAGTGCAGTGGGAAAGCATGAGTTGCCTGCATTTTGATTCTACAGCGAGGACCCACCGAGGGCCGCGCCGCTAAGCTGGTGGCAGAGGTGGTGCGATTAAGGCCTTAGCTACTGTGGTATCTCGCCATCCCACCCTTTGCTGTCAAAAGTAATGAGTGTGGATTACACACATTTGAGAGAAGAATTCCTTTCATTTCCAACCTGGGAGCCTCTCTAGAGAGGAGGAGGTGGGAGAATGAATGGCATCATTTGCGTAATTCCTGGAACATCAGTAAGAGGTGGTGTTTGGGAAAAGGTCCCTCACACTCTTCCCAATAGGTTGGCTCATCGGCTGAGTACAAATAGGAAGTAAGAATTCCCTATGATACAGCAGTCAGAGGACACAAAAGGCTCTGTTGTCCTGTTGCCTGTGTTTAGATGAGAAAGGAAAAACAAATACATCACAGCAGCTAATTTTAGATGCAGTCTGCATGGCTGCTTGGTGGGTTGAAAAGGATACAGTCACCTTTAAGAGACCACTGGAGCCCAGCCGGCATGGCTCAGGAGTTGAGTGTCAACCTATGAATCAGGAGGTCACGGTTCAATTCCCAGTCAGGGCGCATGCCTGGTTGCAGGCTCAAACCCCAGTGTGGGGCCTGCAGGAGGCAGCCGATCGATGATTTTCCCTCATCATTGATGTTTCTCTCTCTCTCTTCCTTTCTGTCTCTGAAATCAATAATAATAATAATAATAATAATAATAATAAAGAAAAATGAACTACTTGCTTGGACCTGAAACGAAGTGATTCTACATTTACGACGTCTAACGAAGCTTCCCAGGTTCACTGCTTCTTGTCTGGCTTCTGAGCTCTGTTGGAAATCAAAGACAAGCCTTTCTTGAGTTCACCCCACAGGTTTGCTTTGCGGCATTTTTAGGTTCCCAGGGGCTGCCATAGTGAAAGGTAGATGGACTTAGCAAGTGACACCCCTTTCGGGACACCCCAGGCAGACGGGAGCGAGGGTGTGGGTATGGAAGTTTCAGACGCTGACGCCAGTCTGAAATCGGGAACCAGAGTTCAGTGAGTTAAATGAGAGAGACGGGGTTATTTCTAAGCTATGTCCAGGCTGCCTTGGCTTCATTTATCAGCACGCTGGGTCACACTGACAGACTCGGAGGCATCTCCGATAAGAAAATACATTAATTTTCTTTTCAGCAAATTAAATATAAGGGGGCGGTGGTGAACATTCCCAGGTAGGCTTAATTTGGTTTGACCCATCTAAGCTTGACATCAACTGATGTTAATAATGCTGACACACAACATAATATCTTTTTAAATGAAAAAATAAATGTTTTTATTGTTTTTGGAGAGAGAGGAAGGAGGGCCATAGAGAGATAGAAATATCAGTGAGAGAGAAACATCCTCGATTGGCTGCCTCCTGCACGCCCCCTATTGGGGATCCCTGGGCATGTGTCCTGAATGGAACCAGTGACCTTTTGTTTCATGGGTCTACGCTCAACCACTGAGCCACACCAGCCGGGCAAAATAGTCCCTTTTTTAGTAGCTTACAATCTAGATCAGTGGTCGGCAAACCGAGGCTCTTTGGTCCCTTGAGTGTGGCTCTTCCACAAAATACCATGTGTGGGCGCGCACATACAGTGCTATTGAAACTTCGTGGCCCTTCGCTGAAGTCGGTTTTCGGAAAGGAGATAGACAAAACAAGTACACAAGATGCGTGTGGATGGGAGAGTTGGAAGGGGTCGACCTCAGCGAATGTACCTCCATCAGATTGAGGACATTTTTAGCAAAGGCCAGCTTAGGAGCACCCTAATTAAGTTATTAACAATGTACCTACCTATATAGTTTAAGTTTAAAAAATGTGGCTCTCAAAAGAAATTTCCATCGTACTGTTGATATTTGGCTCTGTTGACTAATGAGTTTGCCGACCACTGACCTAGATGGAAAGATACGATTTATGACTAAGTAGTAGGAAACACATTAACAAGTATACATGTGTACTGTTGCTATCTGGCTATATATGTATGTAGTGGATATAATATTTTGAGATTAAGGATGGCTACATTTGTTCGGGCAGTCTTCTCCAACAGATTGCATTCTTTTGGGGGGAAGTACCCATCTATTTCCATCATTTATGTTTCTGGGTGAGACATGGTAGCATTCTCATACTGCTCCCTGGTTCCGTTCCTCAGATCCCAGTTTCCGCTCTAACCCTATTTTGTTCATCAGTTTTTTCGGTTCATTAGATTCCACATAGGAATGACATCATGGGATCCTTGGCTTTCTCTGATGGGCTTATTTCCCTTAGAATGAGACTCTCCAGGTCTCTCCATACTGTCTCCAAGGATAAGAGATCCTTCTTTTTTTTTTTTTCTTGGTCTCAAAAATTTCTAATTCACATCTATCAGTCCCACAACTCCCTGGCTATCAGCAGCCACCATAGGCAAGAAGCAGTACGTGGCATCGCTTCCTAAAGAGCAATAGGTCTGTTATCAACTGTGCTTTCAGTGAGGGCGAACAAGTGACTCAACGCCGTGGACTTAGAATTCGGTGTTTGTTTGCGTGGAGTAGAATGAGCCTCAATGGTTCAGAAACCCGGCGATGGAAATCCGTGGGCTAGGAAGCCATGGGTCATTCATGGCAGCAGGAGCTTTCAAAGTGTTCGGATAATGGCGCCGCGAGAATGTACAGAGCCCGAGTTTCTAGGAAATGGTTTAAGGCTAGAGCCTAAAAGTGATTGTTAAGATATTTCTCTCCAGCACAACCCTTTTATCTGACCTAATTAAAATGTCTCCGCATTGTTTTCTCAACACAGCATTTAATCAAAACCCTCTGCTAGATTCTCCCCGAGATGCGTGTGTGATCCATGCGAGCACACATGCTGGGGAGTGATAACAGAGGAATGGGGAGAATTATAGCAGTTTTCTGCTCTTTTGTTGAACAGTAAATATTTTAGCAATCCATCTCCATTTTTCAGATTGAGTTTCTCTGGAGTCATGTATGGCTTTGCTTTAGATGAAAAGCACGTTGCGTATCTGAAGAGCAAAAAGATTGAAAGGCGATTATAAGAGTTATATTTCTTGATCTTCCTATTCACTCCCACACATGCCCCGACCAGGGTGGGGGATCCAGCCTGCAACCGAGGTTGGTGCCCTTGACCAGAATCAAACCCGGGACCCTTCAGTCCATGGGCTGATGCTCTATCCACTGAGCCAAACCAGCCAGGGCGCAAAGCCTTTATCCCTTAAGTCTGAGAGCATCTCTCCCATTTAAAACATCCCAGCAGCAGCGGTGGCCACCCCAACACCTTCTCAAATGCCGTCTCTTCCTCTGGCGTTGTTCTCACCAGCTGTCCGCCTTACTGCAAAGGGACCTGTGACGTGTCCGCAGGCATGACTCACCTCAGGGCTCCTCCAGGCCTCACCTCCCAGCTCATCAGTCTGCTGAACTCACTCAGCCTGCACCCCGTCACCAAGCACATGGTTCCTGATCAAGTCACCTCGAAGCCTGCACCTCACCTGCCTGTCCGCAGCCTCAGTGTCCCGCCTTCCTGGAACGCCTCTTACTCTGGCTTGGCTTGCACACCCCTCTCCCGATTTGTCTCCTGCTTTTTCGGTTTCTCCATATTTTCTGAGGCCCCTGAGCACAGGGGTCTGGGTAGCCAGTGTCGTCATTCCCTCTTCCACAGCCACTTCCCCGCCCCGCCTCGCACTGACACAGCTCTGCTTTGCTCTTCAGGGGCTCCCCCTCCATCTGCTAAGGGAAGGTGACTCCTTTCCCTGTCCCGGGGATGCAGAGTGACTTGTTGAATCGAATTATGTCACTTCGGTTCCTTCCCCACTAAGTGGTTTAAGCAGGGACGCGTGACCCAGTCAAGGGCGACAGGGAGGAAGCTCCCAGGCCACTTCTGGGATAGATTTTTCCAAACCAGTAAGAACAGGGAGCCCGGTCGGTGTGGTGCAGCAGTTGAGCATCGACCTCGGATCCAAGAGGTCGCCAGTTCGATTCCAGGTCAGGACACATGCCCGGGATGTGGGCTGCATCCCCAGGAGAGTTCGTGCAGGAGGCAGCTGATTGATGATGTTTCTCTCATCATTGGTGTTTCTATCTTTATATCCCTCTCCCTTCTTCTCTCTGAAATGAATAGTTTTTTTTTTTTAAAAAAGGAGGGGTATCTCAGAAGACAGAGGGCGGCCAGGCTGTGCCTGGACACCGTCCTCCTCCTGCCGAAGGGGTGCTCGTTAGTGATGGTCGCTGCGTGGGTGGGGCCATGTGGGAAAGGACTGACAGTGAAGCCAGCTGCTGCAGTAACCGCTTCAGGGAGCCACCGGACTTGTGAATTTAACGTGTCCTTCTTCCCAGGGTAGGATTCTAGATATTGCCCTCCGGGCTGCAAATGGGCAATCAAACTAAGTGCTTTTGAAGTCAGTGTTCCCCAAGCTGCGATTCATGGAATGTTCATTCCGTGGGTTATTAATAGACTTCCTACAAATCAAAGGTGATGAAAGAGACGTTCTCTTCCCAAATGAACTCAGAAAAATCTGGGTTCAAGTCCCTATTGCAGGACTTCTCAGAGCTTTCATATCCTAGTGTAGAACTCCAATCTCTAACATAGGGATATAGTGCCTGGCCATGGCTCAGTGGTTGAGCATCGACCTAGGAACCAGGAGGTCACAGTTCAATTCCCAGTCAGGGCACATGCCCGGGTTGTGGGCTCGATCCCCAGTAGGGAGTGTGCAGGAGGCAGCCGATCAGTGATTCTCTCTCAACATTTAAGTTCCTCTCTCCCTCTCCCTTCTTCTCTGAAATCAATAAAAATACATATATTTTAAAATACCATAGGTTGTAATCGCTAGTATTTACCAAACGTCGGCTCGTCAGCCGCAGGCATTTGCCACGGAGCTTCGCTCAGGGCTGCGTTGTTGTAGATCTCACTTTGGGACCTGTTGCTTCTGAAACCACGATTTGGCTTTGGGCTTCATTTCTCTTTTCCTCTGGTACATCTCACCCTAACTGTTCCTGCTCTACGCTGTGAGGAGCCCATTAAAAATGGGATTGCCAATTCCCCGGTGACCTGTGAGCTTTTGTGCAGCGATATCGACATCCCCATTTAAAACAATGAGGCGGGAAGAGATGAGACAGACTCCCCTGCGAACAGAGCTGTTCGCAGGGGACAGGAGGGAAGAAAGGAAATCTATGAGCTGCCTCTTATCAGGTAATGGGCCAGGTAGGCAGGCAGACCTGTTGGGCAGCGAGAACTCACGCTCCGAGTGGGAGCCACCAAATAAAAGGTGTTTGCTGCGGGCACCACTGAGAAGGGAATTTTCAGGTGAGAAAATACAGCTGCTCCGTCCCCGGGGAGAGGGTTTTTCTGGACGCATCTTCCTTGTTCTTTGTTACATGTCGCCCCCCCCCCCTCCCCCCCGGCTGCGGTGGCGTCTGTATTCTGCAGAGAGGTTGTGTCTGTTTTGCACCCACAGGGAGCCTCCGTGCCTGCTGCACAGTGTGGTTTAGAAGCTCCCAGTGCTCAGGTACCTGGGTTCCAATCCTGATCCTGCAACGTGCTGGGGTTTGACCTTGATGAGATGTTTTAAGGTCTGTGGGCCTCAGTTTACTCATCTGTAAAGTGGGAATATTAATAGTATTTCCCCTCGTGCACTTTTTTACAAACCCAGTGCCGGGCATAAAGTTAAGTGCCTGGTAAATGCAACGAAGTACAACAAATTCAATAAATGATCAAACATTACTCACCCTGGCCAGTGTTTCTAAGTGGTTAGAGTGTTGGCCCATGCACCGAAGGGTCTCGGATCCTGGTCCAGGGCACATACCTGGGTCGCAGGTTCTGCCCCACCCTATGTGGGGCTCCTGTGGGAGGCAGCCAATGGATGTGTCTCACATCAGTGTTCTCTCTCTCTCTCTCTCTCTCTCTCTCTCTCTCTCTCTCTCATTTCTCTTCCTCCCTCCCTTTTTTTCCTCCCTTCCACTCTCTCTGAAAAGCAATGGAGAAAATATCTCCGGGAGAGGATTAACAAAAATAAAAATAACAAAAAACATGACACAGTTCCTTGTGGAACACTGTCACGCAGGACACTCCCAGGCAGACGCTGTAGCATGTGCCAATCTATAGGATGGGGGGGTTTGCAAAGCAGAAGGAGAGCTGGGCTTTGGGGTTCAAGGTCTGCCGAGGCCAGATATGCAAAGTAGTGTGCGTCACACTATGGAGCTCGAGGCCTACATCTGTGCAGACGCCTTGAGGGGCTGTAAGTTAGGGAGGGGTGTGGGTGACCCCTCGCGTGCTGGGAAGGTCACACTGGCTGTAGCGTGGAATGTCGGGATCAGTCCTTCACCGCCACGTGGCCTGCTGTCTCATTGAAACAGAAGTTAAATCGCTGACCCAGCAGGTACTGACGAGAGTGTGACTGACAAAATGAGAAGTGATTGGCTTGTGCGTGGCAAGGACAGTGCGTTTAACAGTACCCACCTGCTCGCGCGTGCCGCCTCAGGCTCAGGGGAAGGAATGTATGCTATTTTTACAGTGTGTGCAGTTCAGAAAACTTTCCGACAAGCATGTGTCTTTGCCTAATGGGAATGACCTCCCCGTGACATTCGGTAAACGATAAGCCACGGCTGCGGTTCCCCGGTTCCCGATAGTCCATATTAACCGGCCGGGCTCTGTTCTTTCGAGGCTGTGGTCTGTATCACTCAGCTGGATTTTAATCGAAGCTGTACCTCCAAGATCTCTCTCTATGAACAAATCCTTGTTATAAATGAAGCAGGTGTGTCTGGAGGTGTGAGGATGCCTCCCTGTCCTTAGACCTGGTGGAGAGACAGCGGGAGCAGGTGAACTTGGGGTGGGAATAAGGGAACATGCCCCACCCTGTCCTCAAAGGACCAGCCTTTGAGTCAGGTGCTGTGCACCCTGTATGTTCACAGGGACAGTGGGAAAAAGGGACATTGTTAAAAGGCCAGCCCTGTTAGGGCCTTCGGACATCTCATTAACCCTCCAGAAGTCTTACTTTTTCCATCTGTAAAGTAAAGCAAAGACATTTTTAAAAAATAAAAATATGCCCAGCCAGTGTGGCTAAATGGGTGAGCATCAACCCATGAACCAGGAGGTCAAGGTTCAATTCCTGGTCAGGGCACATGCCCGGGTTGTGGGCTCCATCCCCTGTAGGAGGGCGTGCAGGAGGCAGCCGATCCGTGATTCTCTCTCATCATTGATGTTTCTCTCTCTCTTTCCCTCTCCCTCCCTTCCTCTCTGAAATCAATAAAAATATATTTTAAAAATAAATTTTAAAAAATTTCAAAACACCCCGTATCTCGTAGGGATATTGTGCAAATTAAATCAATGAACTTTATATGCAAAACACTTAACACTGCGATTGATGTCTAATAAGCACCCCAAGTAGTTATTATTATTATGATAGTCAGTAAGTGAGAGGTTATGGTAAAGTGCTCCTGGAACTTCAAAATAAATTAGTCTCTGTGAGGGAAACTAGGAACAAAATAAACATAAAAAACGAGATTAACCGCCTGTGGCATTAAGCTCTCCTAACGCAGGCTGCATGTGTGTGAGGCCGTGGAGATCTGAGTGACAGCCCAGACCAGCCGTGGGCAAACTATGGCCCACGGGCCGGATCCGGCCCGTTTCAAATGAATAAAACTAAAAAAAAAAAGACCGTACCCTTTTATGTAATGATGTTTACTTTGAATTTATATTAGTTCACACAAACACTCCATCCATGCTTTTGTTCGGCCCTCCGGTCCAGTTTAAGAACCCATTGTGGCCCTCGAGTCAAAAAGTTTGCCCACCCCTGCCCCAGACCAATCCAGCAGGCAGACGCAGAACAGCACAAAGACCCCGCCCACTGGGGTGGGACTGATGAGAGAGAAACCGGTACTCCAATCAGAGCATTGGCATAACTGCAGAAAGAATGTCCCAAGAACTGATAGACTCTGGAAAAGACGGTCACAGATAAAGGTTTGGCTGTTGTTGTTGTTTTATAAATGTGATTTTTAGAGAGAGGAAGGGAGAGCTTGAGACACAGAAACATTCAGGAGAGAGACATCCTCTTCCATTGGCTGCCTCCTGCACACGCCCTACTGGGGATCCAGCCCACAACTCGGGCATGTACCCTGACCGGGAATCGAACCGAGACCTCCTGGTTCATATTTTGATGCTCAACCACTGAGCCACACCAGCCAGGCGAGGAAGCCAACTTTTTGGCAGGATTCCCTCATTTAAACTTAAGGCTCTACTTGGGTAGTAACTTAGGGAAAGGACTCAACTGAAATAAAACTCTCTCCCTCTCTCTCCCCCTCTCTCTCGCTCTCTTGTGTATGTATGTATATGTATGATGTATGTGTGTGTATATGTGTATGTGTGTGTATGTATATATATATATATATATATATATACATACACACACATACATATATATAGGACTATCTAGACTCTAACCCTTAGTTAAACTATAAACTGTCCAGCTCATAAACTTAAGGTTAGCCATTCAGCCAGCCATGTATCCATCCATCCCATAGTAAGGGAACAGGCCAGGGGACTAAGTCACCTTGTGTGGGCCCCAGGGGGCTGTCACTCTGTGGGCCCCAGCATTTCTCTTTTCCCTGAAGCTTTTGTGTGGAGGTCACATCCGACCACTTTGAGCATCAGAGGCAGCCTCTGGGCTGGCAGGAACATTGCTCAATAGGATAATTGCAGTGTCGCTCTGTTGTACTTTTTATGCACAAATATAATACAGTCTGTATAATTAAATCCATCATTCACTACAGTAAGTGTAGTTCACCTGACTTCGGCAATTCATCTTCCCCTGGCCCCTTGGGAAACACCTTCCCATATCACGCGCCCTCGGATGGAGGCCAACCCCTCCTTACTTTTTTTTCTCTTTCTTCTCGCTTCCTTTTTTCATATTATACTATATTTATGCCATTCTGCAGTTTGAAGAAGAGTTTTTTCCCCCTGTTCTAATTTATTTCATTTCACAGCAGATGCCTAGGTACATCTTCTTACACTAAAGGGCAGATACTGAACCAGAGATCAGAGAGGTTGAGTAACTTGTTCAAGGATGATCAGCATGTAAGTGATGAAGGGGACATGTTAGCCCAGGAATTCAGACTGTGCTATTTTGAGACGTGTCCCTCCTCAGACTGTTTTTCAGTGTGTATGATCTAGAAAAACTTTACTTCTCTAAAGAGACACCTCCTAAAAATTCCCTGCCCTCACTCCGGGCTCCTCAGCTGGGCCCGAGTCTGTCGGAATATGACAGCACTCTCTAAGGTCCCTTTAAGACCTTCAAACACTCAGCGTGCCAAAATCCTGTGTCCAGGACACCCACCCTCTTGGGCAGTAAAAGGATCTAAACACAGAACTTACACAGATGTTGAGGTTAAAGTAGCCTACGTTTTCTCTTCTTACCAGGTTCAGTGCAGCTGAATTGGATCTATTTTGCTTTTATCATTTATTTCTTTGACGCCCTCTTTGCCGGTCCTCTGAGTCAGGGGTGGGGAACCGTTTTCCTGCCAAGGGCCATGTGGATATTTATAACATCATCCGGGGTCCATACAAAATTACCAACGTAAAAATCAGCCTGCTCTGTTTGGTTGAACATTTCATGAACTCACCCCTAATGCCTTGGCAAGGCCAGACCTAATGATTTGGAGCACTTAACATGGCCCGCGGGCCGGACGTTCCCCATCCCTGCTCTAAGGACATGCTGGCTCAGTGACTAGGAATCCAGCCTGCAGTCTCTCTGAGCTGCCTTCAGTGAGGGTGGGGTCAGATCATTCCCATGGCCTCTGATTGGGCCCCTCCCGGGACCTGCTGAGGCCTCCCCAGCCCCCGCAGGAAGCAGCTGTGGGGAGGCTGACGGGTTCTCTGCTTTGCCAGGGACTCTAGGATCCAGGCTTCCCAGCGTGAAGGACACGAACCCCCTTTCCCCTCACATCCCTTTCTAGCCCGCTCACCACCATGAGGCCTCAGGTTCCCCCTTCTGTCAGGAACACGGACTTCCTGATGAGGCCATCCATCCCATACCCTTCTCCTTCCCAGGGACCTTCTGGTGACAACGGAGTGACCATTTGGGGATTCCTGGGTCTTCTTACCAACACCTCCCCAAATCCTTTAGGCAGCCCCCGCATCACATCAGCCTTCCTCTTTATTTATTTGCTTTGAGTTGTATTTTGAGGAGAAATAAGGCAGGAAGACAATCAAATGCTGCTCTCAGAGTCCTGACCTTGACCCCCAAGCTGTAGGCCCTTCTTCTCCCTCCCCAGCCCTCACCTGGCAGGTTATCCTGTTCTATGGCCAGGGCTGAGCCCCCCTCCAGCCCTAGCACTGTCCACAGACAGCACACGGATTATCTGATTGATATCAGTATTAGGGAATCATTACCAGCCCCGGAAAATGATTTCCTGTTATTTATTTATTTCTCTAGCAAGGAATCTATTTTTCACTCGAAGGAGATTTTCAGTTTGGGGCCCAGAGCAGAGAGAAAAAGAGAGATTGAGCATCACCAGGCTACCACAACATGCAGTAATAAAAAGATAAAATCAGATGTTACTTTTACTCTGTTGAGTGTGGGAAGTGTTGGTGAGGAAGGGGGTTGGGGTGGGGGGAGAGAGAGAGAGAGAGAGAGAGAGAGAGAGAGAGAGAGAGAGAGAAACATTGATGAGAGAAAATCATTGATCAGCTGCCTCCTGCACGCCTCCTACTGGGGATCGAGCTCACATCCAGGGCATGTGCTCTGACCTTGGAATCGAACTGTGACCTCCTGGTTCATAGGTGGACACTCAGTCACTGAGCCACGCTGGCCGGGATGTTTTGTTCTGTTTTTAGATGAGTTTCATTCCTCGGTACAGAAACCCTTGCTGTATGGAATGTCCTCTCTGGGCTTTAAGAACTTCATTAATTAGCATCTCTTAAATGCCTGGATAATATTCTCTTTCTCTCTTTTCTGAGCCATTTCCCCAAGCCCTAATTTTAATAAAGCTGGTGTTCTTGAACATTGAAATTTTAAAGCCCTCGGTTAGAAGAAGACGGAGGCTGCATTTTAAAAGAGAGCCGACCGAGGGTGACTCACAGGATGAACACGACTTCTCAGCTTTTATGAATCTACTTTGAAAGGTCCAATATTATCTTAAGGCACTTTTTTCCCTTCCTGTACATTGAGCAGAAAATCTACAGGTTTGGTTTGGGGGCAGGGACACTGGCAAGAGTGACTCGGGCTTGCTTACTATACGTGGCAATTCCATTGAAAACGGAGCAATAATAAACCTGTTTTTATTTTATTTTTCTAAGTAAGCTCTATACTTCAGGTAGTAACAGTGAACCATTTAAGAGCTTTTTATTTTTTTAAATATATTTTTATTGATTTCAGGGAGGAAGGGAGAGGGAGAGAGAGAAACAATAGGCCATGAAAGGCAGGAAGCTTGGCCATCCAAGGTTCCCCACCTCCTGGAGCAAGGCTGTCCGTCTCCCCAGCAACTAGGATCACATGGGAACCACTCCCAGTGCAGCTGAGTGGCAACACCCTGGGCGGCTCCGGGAGATAGTGATGTGATCAGCTGTTGCCAGGGCAACCGGGAACCTTGACTTTGGGAGACCTGCCGGGCGTGGAGTGGAGAAATGCAGGCCTGTTCCTGAAGCGAGGGCTGTCATTCTGCCTCTAGCCACCACGTACGCCATCTGCTCACACATGTCGGTAGGTGCACAGCACCTGCGTACACACCTCTCTTTCGGAAGGCAGGGCGTGCTTTCCTGTTGTCGGGCTGGATGTGTTCATCTCCTCGGTGGAGCTTACCAGCCGACAAGTGGTGACGGAATAGTGTCCCCAGGACTCCCACCCTCCCCACTCCTCCCTCAAGTCTCACTCCTTCCTTGATCTAGAGCCCGGAGAGCGGATTGAAGATGTAACTTGGCAATTATCCATCCATCCTCCCTCCCTCCCTCCCTCCCTCCTTCCCTCCCTCCCTCCCTCCCTCCCTCCCTCCTTCCCTCCTTCCCTCCCTCCCTTCCTATTATTGATTTCAGAGAGGAAGGGAGAGGGACAGAGAGAGATAGAAACATCAATGTGCACTGACCGGGAATCGAACTGTGACCTCCTGGTTCATAGGTCGATGCTCAACCACTGAGTCACACCGGCCAGGGGTCTCAGAGACCTTTGGGGAATAAAGGGGGGAAGACCGGGTCAGTTAAACCATGTCAGTGTTATGCAGAGACGTCAACCGGGTCTATTAATATGTTAAAGGATGACTTGGGCATTATCAATCTACTTTTCAAGACGGCACCGTTAGTCTCTCTTTCCTCATCAATAAACCAGCAGCAATATTTTTACCAATTCTTGAAGGTGTGAAGATAGTCGGCAAAGCACTTGGACCTTTTACTGATCACTCCATGAGCCTCCCCGCCCCCCGCCCCCAGGTTTAGAGAATTTGAATGGTGCCAATTTTCAATTTCTCATGCAGATTATTTTTAGGATCGCAATAGCTCCCTTAGTTAGGTCGTGAGGAGAAAGGATTCTGAAAGGCTCCCCCTTCTGAAAATGGGGCTGTCGGCCTTCCTTATGGATAGCAGCTCTCTCCTAGGGCTGGCACCAGAGTTGAGTGATCGCCTGGGAGAGGGCAGTAGGACACTATCTTAGAGGCAGTTGATGAAGCGTCCAGGTCCTCTGTAACGGGGAGGATCTGAGCATCACGGGGCATCGAGACAGGATAAGAAAGACTTGGGATGTACTTGGTCCATGATGAAAAGGATTCCATTCCTCAGAGAGAGAGAGAGAATCCTTTTTCTTTCCTTCTGGTAATTGCGTTTTTGAACACAATCGCTTGCTGTCTTTGGCACCCCAAGCTCCTGGCATTTTGTGGCCATTGTGCTGAGTCATCAGCATGTTTTCTGAGGAAGGTGAAATGCCTTCTGCCATTTGCTGAGTCACCTCCGTGGGCTCCCTCCCTCCCTCCCTCCCTCCCTCCCTTCCTTCCTTCCCTCCAAGGTGTAGAGCAGAGCTTTGAAGCAGAGATTAGAAATGGGTTCTTTACAGAAACACACCTGTCACTTACCCAGTCAGAGACCATTGAAATGCAAAGAACTTGATGCTTGCATGGCGTGGCTCAGTGGTTGAGCATTGGCCTAAAACTGGGAGGTCTTGGTTTGGTTCCAGGTCAGGGCACATGCCCGGGTTGCAGGCTTGATCCCCAGCGTGGGGCGGGCAGGAGGCAGCTGATCCATGATTCTCTAGGGACTGAAGCCGGCCAGCCCCAAGGTTATCGGACAGTCTGGCCCATGGCCGACCACATGGCAGAAACACGTGAGTTGACTAAAAAACAGTCGGATTGTTGGGGTCACTCAGGTAGATAGTCTTGGGGACTGTCACTCAACTGGGACAAATGTGGAATAATAAGGTTTGCATCTCCGTCTCCATACACACATAGGCAGCCGGCTGAAAAGTTA
The DNA here is from genome assembly GCF_028538775.1 of Myotis yumanensis. Taxonomy (NCBI): domain Eukaryota; kingdom Metazoa; phylum Chordata; class Mammalia; order Chiroptera; family Vespertilionidae; genus Myotis; species Myotis yumanensis. The sequence goes on along the minus strand of NW_027223771.1, from coordinate 6,910,521 downwards.
GAAATAAAAATCATGAAATGTTAAAAAAAAAAAAAAAAAAAAAAAGCCATGCCGGACACCCAATTATGCAAGTTACGGCTGATCCTTGTTTTTTTTACAAAAGGGAAAAAATACGTGAAGTGCTGGGTAGACGTGGCCCAAATCAAATCGACACCAGGTCACTTTGCCCTTGCCACCCGCAGTCTAGAAACTGGATGTCACTCAGAAATGCTAATTCTCTTTCTCAGGCTTGGGGGTGGGGGACGGAGAAGGCGGGTAGTGGGGAGTTTAGGGGACAGAGGGATGGCTGTGATGTGTAGGCATAAGGCGGGCTTAGCTGACCGATGACAGAGCACACTCCGGAGTTTTAATTCCACCTGGTAGTTCAGTTCAAGCAGCGATCGGGTGGCTAATGGGGATTTGGTTATGACTTCATCATCCACACAGCCCGGCTTCTGCCCTAGGCATGCTCACTGGCAGGCGTGAGCTTTCACACTCAATAATCTCCTTTTAGAACCAGAACTGACCACTTTATTAAAACAGCTGAGCCCGGCAACAGTGAAGAGCCCTACATAGTTAAAGAATATAGAGAGCACGACTTTTTAAAGAGTCCGACACTTCCGTGTAATTGGATTTGTTTTAAACGTTTGCTTTAGCTTTCCTAAATATACAGCTGGTATGATTAACTGCATAGTCAGAGTGTCATCATGGGAAATGCTAGAGACGATCATTGTGTACACTGGATGTCAGTGAATACCTTTTCGCCCAGCTGGTGTGGCTCAGTGGTTGAGCACCGACCTATGAGCCAGGAGGTCAGTGTTCAATTCCCGGTCAAGGGCACATGCCCAGGTTTTGGGCTCCATCCCCAGTGTGGGGTGTGCAGAAGGCAGCTGTTCGTTCAATAATTCTCTCTCATCATTGATGCTTCTCCCTCTTCCTCTCCCTCTGTCTCTGTCTCTGAAATCAATAAAAAGATTTTTAAAAGTACAGTAGACCAGCTGGCTTTTAGCAGCAGAGGTTTATTGTTCACGTTCCGGAGGTTCCAAGTCCACAGTCAGGGAGCCAGCAAGGTCAGGGGAGGGCTGTCTCCCAGGTGCCAGCCTTCTCCATTGTCCACACATCTCAGAAGGGCCAGGGACCGGCCTGGCGCTCATAATATACAATAATACAATGTGGTCCATGGATGCAACTTTCTTCCGTCGCTGAGCCTTGTCCAGGACATGCTCACTGTGGGCAGCATGAACGTGTCTGGGATGCAGGAGCGTTGGAACTCAAAAGGAGACGACGTTACGAGCCCCCTCTTGCTCTACATTCCCACAGTCTGTGGTGAAAGGATTTACCTCCTGGGTCGGTGAGGATGATGCTCAGGATCGGTGGTCGTTAGCTGCCCTTTAATTTCACGCTGATAAGATAGCGACTCCCGCCCGTGTGAAGCTCGGTCCCGGGCTCAGGGCCATCGTGCCCAAGTCCCCGCTCCATCCCCTCCTGGGCTCTCATTTGGATCCACTCCCGCCCACCACTCGCCTCTGTACAGCCATCTGCGATTCCTGCCTGCGGCTCCTGGCTCTGACACTTGGATATTTTTTAACCCCTTTAGTTAAACCTCAGCTTTTCACAGTGGACTTTGGATAGATTGTTGCTGGCAGCTGCAGTTGTGTTCAGCAGGAAACCTCTACTCCTATATTCCAGCCCCAGGAAGCCCAACCCAGAGCCACACTCTGGCCAGTAATCCTGGGGTTGACTCCTCGAGGAGTTGGAAAACCGAGACGTGTCATTGGACCTCCAGATGATTCTTCCAGAATATTCTCTCTAGTCAGCAGGCTCAGTATTGGGCTTAATTTTCTTAGCCAATTTAAAAAATGCAGGTTTTAAGTGTGTTTGTGGGCGCGCATAAACATCGTAATGAAAAGAACAACACATATAAACCTAATTATGGTGGCATTAATAAAATCATGCCAGAGAAATTTCAACTTCATGATTGGCTTTTAATAGGGAACGAGACGACAAATAGAATACAGTGAATGTCCCTTTCTTGATTTTATTAAAACATGGCACAGAGCACTTCGCAAAGCCATAGCCCATCGTGGAGCCCCGCTGGTGTGGCTCAGTGGTTGAGCCATGGCCTATGAACCAGGAGGTCATGGTTCCATTCCAGGTCAGGGCACATGCCCGGGGTTGTTGGCTCGATCCCCAGTAGGGGGCATGCAGGAGGCAGCCGATCCATGATTCTCTCTCATCATTGATGTTTCTGTCTCTGTCTCTGTCTCTCCCTTCCTCTCTGATATCAATCAATCAGTCAATCAATCAATAAATCAGTGTGGAGTTGAGCAGTTGTGGGAGCCTAGACTGGTGGCTTGAAAAGAGGGGGGGCGGCTGGGGGGCACGGTAGAAATGACAGCCTCTTGGAAAGACAGCGATGAGCACCGTCTTATTCAGCAGCTTTCTGAATGCTGTGGGGGAGGAAGCACACGGTGGATTAATTACATTTGACAGGGCTGCTGATTTGGTTAGCAGAGTGAGCCCAGGTTTAGAAACACGGCAAGGAAATAGGAAGGAAAAAAAAAAATAGGGTTTGGAAAAATGCAAAGGGTGCATTCTGGGAGAAAGAAGCCGTGAGAAAAATGCGCAGGGAGCCCAGAACAAGAAGTAGGGCACATTGAGGAAATCAGGGACGAGAGCCACACTTGTTTTCTTTCCCCGAGGAAGGCACAGAGCACGTCCCCTGAGGCATCCCCCAGGGCTACACACCACACCAGCAGGCTGGCTAGGCTTCAGCAAAGAGAACTTCGTTCCTGAGATTAAGATGCCTGGGAGCGGATGGTTTCCATATATTTCACTTAAATGGTCCTTTGTCTTAGCTCTATCTCACTCCCACTGTCTTGCTAACAAATCATTTGTCAGCCCTCCCTTTCACTGCTTCCTCTTATCTTAAGGACAAAAAAGACATGTGTTTAGGGTCAAAATCTTCCTTCATCAGCCCCTTCATCTCCATTCAGCCCAGAGTTTCCCATCAGGTTTGGAGCTGCCTTGGGCTGGGCTTCTACCTTAGTAAGTGCTCAGGGGTTGAGTGTCGACCTGTGAGCCAGGAGGCCACCCTTCGATTGGCATGCCCAGCTTGTGGGCTCCATCCCCAGTAGGGGGCGAGCAGGAGGTAGCCGATCCATGATTCTCTCTCGTCATTGATGTTTCTCTCTCTCTCTTCCTCTCCCTTTCTCCCTTCCTCTCTCTCTAAAATCAGTAACAACATTTTTTAAAAAGATAGGTAAATATTTCCCTCTTCTGCAAGGGAGGAGGCAGGAGTAAAGACGACGGCTGAACTGCCAGCAGCACGCAGCTCGGGTGCTGGTGCCAAGATTTGAATCCAGGAATCTGATTCCACATCCATGGGTTTTTTGTGTTTTTCTTTTTTCTTTTTACTTCTTCAATTGAGACCCAATTGAGAGTCAAACAATTTCTTTAAAGTATACAGTTCGCTGTATTTTGACACATACACATACCTATGAAAACATGGCCACAGTTAAGGTACCGAGCGCGTAGCCATCATTAGCCCTCAAAGTTTCCACGTACCCTTGGCTCTCCTTCCCACGGGCCCTTCTCCATCCATGGCGTCCCTACTCACGTCCCCAGGCAACTGTCAGTCTGCTTTCTGATTCTACATTTTTGTTTGCATTTTCTAGAATTTTATATAAATGAAACCACACAGTACGGTACTCTATTTGGTTTTGTTGTTCTGTTTTTTGGTCTGGTTCCTTTCACCTAGCATAGTTACATTGAGATTCATCTGTATAGTTGTGTGTACCCGAGGTGAATTTTCTTTTCTTCCTGAGTAGTACCTGGTTATATGGAGGCGGCCACCATTTCTTTATCCAGTCACCTGTTGCTGGGCATTTGGGTGTTCCCAGCTTTGGGCTAGGATACACAAAGCCGCTATGAAGACTAGTTTACAGATATCCATGTGGACGTTTGTTTCCTCTGCTTGAATCATAAAACCCCCAGAATGCCTGCCTCTGGAATTAAGATAAGCTCAGTAAATCTTAGGGGAATTTAAAAATGGCAACTTCTGCGCCAGTGGATGAACATCAGCCTATGAACCAGGAGGTTACGATTTGATTCCAGTCAAGGGCACGTGCCCAGGTTGTGGGCTCGACGTTTGACGTTTCTATCTCTCTCTCCCTCTCCCTTCCTCTCTGAAATCAATAAGTATATATAGTATATAGATACATATATGTATATACATATATATATTTTTTTAAAAAGAAAGAAACAACAAAAGAAAAAGGGAAAATGGCAACCTAGCATGAAATTTCTTTCCTGAAATTGCACATTGACCAGGAAAGAACTCTGTCGCCTCATGGTCTTGCTTCCTTCCCCGAGTAATGGCAGAAGGAAAAGAGCCCTTGTCCACCCCACCTTCACCTGTGGACACCGTCCTGGGGTCGAGGAAAGAGTCCAAAGGGTCAAAGGGGCCGAGTGACTGAAATCTGCTTTCCTGGAAGGCAGGGCCCGAGCTGCCTGTCAAAATGCTTCACCGGAGGTGTTTTCGGTGTAGTTACTGGTGATGGATGGCTGGGCCGAGCCACACCGCTGCCAGGAGTTAATGCGCCAGCTCCAGCGGCCGAGGCAGGAAATGAGATCCAGGGATGTTCCCCGAGTCGGCGAGACAATTAATCAGATTTACATCCATGGCATCTCAGAGAACTAAAATTTCATCTGCTGCGTCTAAGCGCTCATTTGGGGTGAAACCACATTACGTTAAGTGAAACCCATCCGTCAAGCCGTGTGTAAAGTACACAGTACCTAAGAAGGATGGAGAGCTGGCAGGAGAACTCCCAGGCCCCAGAGCAGGGGCGGGGAAGCCTTTTTTCTGCCAAGGGCCATTCGGACATTTATAACCTCGCTCGAGGGCCATACACAAAGTGATCCACTTAAAAATCAGCCTGCTCTGTTCGGTCAAACATTTCATTAGCTCACCCCTAATGCCTTGGCAGGGCCAGGCCGGATGATTTCCTGGGCCTCATACAGCCCCTGGGCCGGTCGTTCCCCACCCCTGCCTCACATAGCGCCAAGGCAGGGATGCGGTCCACGGGGTGTGGGCACGGGGCGTGGAGAAAGAGGTCGCCTGGGTGGAAACTCCGCCCCGCAGAGAGCACGGAGATTTGATGCGTTTCTAAGACCGAAGTGATAAACCTTAAAATGTCCAGATGGCCGGAAGAGACAAGAGGTTGTTCCCCAAAGCAGGAAATGAAAGCTGCTTGGAGGGGGAGAGGGAAAACGCAGGGATCTTATGGCAGTTTTGGGGGGTTTTTGAGTTACCCTCTCCTGTTGGATTTGCAGACACCGCTAAGATGGAAGTAATGTGTAGAGGGCAGAACAGTCCATTAACTGCGGCTGCACACCCCTACCCCGGAGAGGGGGTGAGAGCCTGCAGCGGTCGGCCTGTGGGAACCTCTTGCATTGAGTCGGGTGGGAGCTGGGGCAGGCATGTGAGGATTCTCATGCTGAAGGGCCCGCAGTTCCACGGTATCTTGAGGCCTTGTTTCCAGTATTTCAGTCCAGTTTTTCGCGTACAGGCAGGCACTTCGTCCTGCACAGCTGCCTGCAAATCTGCTCCGTCAGACTCTGCTGGTACCTGTGGCTGTACCCACCGCTGTCAGGGTAGTTTGGGGAAGGAAATTTGCATAGTTCTCCACAGTAAGGACGAACCATTCTTAAGATGCTTGATTTGCCCGGGCCGGTGTGGCTCAGTGGAAAGAGCATCGGCCTGGGGATGAAGGGTCCCAGGTTTGATTCTGGTCAAGGACATGTACCTCGGTTGCAGGCTCAGTGCTGGCCCTGGTGGGGGCATGTGTGAAGGCAGCCAGTCGATGTGTCTCTCTCTCTCTCACACATCGATGTTTCTCTGTGTGTCTCTTTCCTTTCCATTCTCTCTAAAAATCAATAGAAAAATATCCTCATGTGAGGATTAACACAAACAAAACAAGAAAAAGATGCTTGATTTTTTCCACTGTGATGGCCATGGGTGGCATTAAAAGGTGGAAAAAGCCAAGCTTTCCAGTACTTACGTACAGACAGGCATAGCAGGCTCCTGCAGGGTCTGGAACGAAAGGTTCTGTGTGGAGCAGATGCACTGCCCATCGGAGCGAGGACACGGTGTCCAGTGGCTCTATGTTGTGTCCACGGCAGCTGACCCCACCTGTTCAGGAAATATCACGTTACCTTGTCCCACAAAACCACTCCTCATTATCAGAATAGCTTTATTGATCAAGCACCTTATTATCACAATGAATAATTATGATGGGCACGCATTTAGGGATCACTATTTGCCAAAGGCGTTTATATACAGGGGTAGGGCCAAGGTAGGTCTACGGTTGTTCAAATAGAAAAATAATAAAATATTTCATAAGTAACACTACAAGAATAAAGTGTGTTGCGCAGTACTCATGACTGTTAACCTACTTTTGCCCACCCGGTACCTCCAGTCAATTTTCCAAATCCACGAAGTAGACAAATCGATTGTTTAACTCAACTTTTCTGATACGAAATCGGGACTTGGGGAAATTCACTTGGCCCTAAAAGAGAAAGGGAGCCAAAGGCAAAGAGAAGATTTAAATCCAGACAACCGGATGGAAAAAAAATCGACTCGCTTACACCCCGGATCCCTGCTACCTCCTCGAAGCTTTCCTGCAGCCCGGCGCAGGAATTCTCATTTTCACTTTATGGGCAATGAAGGAGATTGAGAGAGGTCTGGGAACTTCCCTAAATCACCGCTAGTGAATAGAACAGGCTGGGAATGGAGCCCAGACCTGCCTCGCTCCCAAGCCCAAGTTCTTTGTAACCTACAGAATGTTAGGTTCAATGACAGGCCCGGTGAAGAGGGGAGGGGCAGAGAAGCCCGTGGCAAAGCCAGCAGTGGCCACTCCTGGTGGACTTCATGGCAGAGGATCGATACACAGCTTGATAGGGCGGCGTGAGCCAGAGACAGACACCCAGATGGCTAGGGATGGGAAGGGGGTTGGGGAGCCAGGGAAGGTTTGCACCCAGTCGTATATCCTATTTCATCTGTGAGAAACATAGCCTTTCTTGAATTCTAAATTCAGTCACGGATTTTTTTTTTAAAGAAAATGAGGGGGGAGGAAAAGTACAAAAACAAATCCCTTTTAAATCTACGCCTCTGCCCCCACTCTCTCCACATGTATGAAAAGAGAAATGGAGCAGTTGAGTTCCTGTTGGTGCGTTACCATGGAGACAGCGGTCACATGACCACCAGTCCTGACTCCCCACTGCAGGAGTCTCCAAACTTAATTATTTATTAATAGGCTTTTTCCCAGGGCCCTCTCCAGAGGGGGGGCGTCTCAGTTTCCAAGGCCAGGACAGCGGAGAGAAAGGGAGGAGAAAATACTGTGCGATTACAAGAAGTAATTAAAATCTCTCTAAGTACTGACAAGCAGGCCCTAGGACAGTGGGGAGCGGGAGCGGGGGCGGGGGGCGGGGTGAAGAGGGGGAAGAGTCAGATGTCTGGGGAGAAAAAGGGCAAAGAGCAGTAGGTCTCCCTTAATCCTTTCTCCTGTGACCCGGATGAGCCTTCCACCTGCTTCTGCTCCTTTCAGGAACTATTTTTTCAGGGTGAATTAGAGCGCTACAAAGTTCAGAAAAAGCCAGGCCAGCATGGCTCAGTGGTTGAGCTTCAACCTATGAACCAGGAGGTCACAGTTCAATTCCCAGTCAGGGCACAGGCCTGGGTTGCAGGCTCGATCCACAGTAGGGGGCATGCAGGAGGCAATTGATCCATGATTCTCTCTCATCATTGACATTTCTCTCTCTCTCTCCCTCTCCCTTCCTCTCTGAAATCAATAAAAATATATTAGAAAATGAAAAAGTCCAGAAAAAAACTTCTGAATCCACACCAAATATAAATGTAAATTACAGATATCATACAAATATAAATATACACACACTACATATAATAAAATACATACACATATATTATATATACAGTATTTACACACAGTATGTGGATGTCTATATATAAGATAATGTGTATGTAATGCTTGGAGGAGTGTGCAAAGACTGAATTGTTTCAGTGATTCAAAGCATAACATAGTCGCCTTGTAAGGACACCAGACTTATAGGCTACAGCACCACCCTTATGACCTCTTTCGACCTTAGTAGATCAAGACTAATATAGCAAAATAGCAAATCAAGGCTAACATTTAGTATATGGATGCAAGAGTATTAAATAAAATATTAACTAATACATTTCATGAAGTATTCTACATATGCCAAAGTAACATGTCTTCCACGAAAGCAAGAGTAGCTGCCTATCACGTCCTGAATTGACATGATCCATTCCTTTGAGGAATTAAAGAAAAAATATATATTTTTTTAATGATCAAAGTCATTAGCCATTACAACTAAAGCAAAAGCAGGAATTAAAAGATGTTAAAGTTATCAACAGTCAACAGCAAGTGTTATTTTCAGTCCCAGATCACTAAAACCATTTCTATCAAAAACTAGATGAGCATGTCTATTGTTAGAGAATCTTTTCTTGAAAGTTCTAGAACTGCAATAAGAAAATAAAAGGAATTAAGGATGTAAATACAAGGAGAAGTGCTGAACCTATATCCTTTAGACAGTGAAATTGTTTTATGTCTAGGAAACACAAAAACCTACAGTTAACAATGAAAACAAAGGTCTCTCCTTCAACATGAGAGAAGTTGGTGAAGAGATTTGATATGATGAAACTGCAAGGAGAAAGCTTTTTGTTGACATAGCAAGAAGCACTTAGAAACTGAAGTGGGACCAAAATTATAGTCACAGCGCCAAGAAGAAGGACAATAAAACCATAGGAATAAACAACATGAGATTGGGAGAAACTTTTATAAATAACATTTCGACAGACTTGGAGGAAAGTACATAAACCAAGATATGAACAAGCAGAAAAACATGCAATGGGTGATAAATAAAATGCCAATTCTTCTGAAATCAGTTTATAGTTTAAATATAATTGCAATTACAATCCTAACATTGTCTTTTTTTGGAAATTAGGTAAAATGACCCTAAGAATTTATAGGAATAAAATTATTTAAACAGCCACTCAAGTCAGTTGATCATAGTACTGGAGTATAAACAGACATATAGATTAGTAAAACCAACTGGAGAATCCAGAACTCTCTCTGAAGATAAATGAGAATTGAATACAAAATGACGGTAATATTTCAACCAGTAGAAAAAAAAACATGGATTATTTATAAATGGTACTGACATTGTGGGCTATCCCCCCAGAAGAAAGTAAAATTAATATCCATCTTACCCAAAACACAAAATAATTCCAGGAGTGAGGGGTAAAGATTAAATGAGAGAAGAATAAGACAATAAAGTATTAGACAATGAATATTTAGGACACTTCATGTATTATTTAAGGATTGGCTCAAACAAAATCATGTGTAGATGGGCCATACAAAAATTAAAAACCTTTGTATGGGAAACGTTTTTATAAATAAAGCGAATAGGCTACAATGATGGATTTGGGGGAAATATTTTAATGCAAATGATATGAGTAAACATCCATTCTATGTGAATAGCCCTTTCAAGCATCCCAGTAGGAAGATTAGCAGAGACTATGAAGAAGCAATGCCCAGGAAAGCAATTCCAAATGGCCAGCAAACGGTAGGATGCTCAACCTCACTGATCGTCCGTGAGTGCAAATTAAAGCAAGGAGACATCCCTTTATGCCTATCAGACGGCAAAGCCCTGGGCAGAGCCATAACACCTACCGCTGGCGGAGAGCGAGGAGCAGGGACGGTAATATATTGCCAGTGGACATGTGCTTTATTACAGCTTTTTTGGAAGGCGGTTGGCAATATCTATTAAATTTAAAATATCCTTTGACCCAGTCATCCCACTCTGGGAAACCATCCCAGAAAAACAAACGCGTCGGTAGGTGAGGGTACCGGCACGAAGTTGGCTGTCGTGTCACTGTGTGTTGTGCCAAGAAAAAGGGACAGCACTGAATTTCTCTTAGAAGCAGAATGGGTGCATGATCGTGAAATTACGAACATTTTGCGCCTCCTTACTGTGTCTCTTGACTTGAAGACATGTCCATGGCGTATGATTGTGTGCAAAAAGCGGGATATTAAAAAAGTGGGTGGCCCAGCGGGTGTGGCTCAGTGGTTGAGCATTGACCTATGAATCAGGCGGTCAAGGTTAGATTCCCCATCAGGGCACATGCCTAGGTTGTGGGCTGGATCAACAGTAGGGGGTGTGCAGGAGGCAGCCGATCCATGATATTCTCTCATCATTGATAATTCATTCATTCTCTCTCTCTCTCTCTCTCTCTCTCTCTCTCTCTCTCTCTCTCTTCCTCTCTGAAATCAGTAAAAATATGTATTTATAAAAACAAAATAAATACACTGAGCTGCTCTGCAAATAGAAGTCCTGATTGCCAACTTAGAATATTCTCTAAATGTGCACTGAAGGGGTCAACATCTGTATTGAGATTAAAATACACCATCTCCCTAAATACAGAAGCTGTTAAAAAGACATTAGCGCGACAGGAGTTCCAGAGAAAACAAGGAACTGCATCAAAAACATGGTGAAACTGCTGCTAACAATAATATTGATTGTAATGATAATGCTTTGTATATGTGCCTTTGATTAGCTACTCAGGGCCATCATCTCGCTGAGTATTCACAGGGACTCAATAAGTTCTATTATCTACTATTAGCTCTAATTTTATTTATTTTTTTAAACATACTTTTTTTTTATTTCAGAGAGGAAAGGAGAGGGAGAGAGAGAGAGAAATATCAATGATGAGAGAGAATCATGGATTGGCTACCTCCTGCACGCCCCACACTGGGGATCGAGCCCGCAGCCCAGGCATGTACCCTGACCGGGAATCGAACCATGAGCTCCTGGTTCTTAGGTCAATGCTCAACTGAGCCACACCGGCTGGGCGACTATTCGCTCTAATTTTAGAGAGAAAAAGAGACCCAGAATGTAAACGGAGAGGGTGATTTTCATTTTGTTGGTGTTGAACTTGGTGAATTCCTCCTAAGTAGGGAAACCCAGTAGCCAGTCAGCTAAACATGTCTGGAGTTTAGGGGGTGATTCTGGATTGGAGATACTGATTTGTTGTTCCATTTGGATAATAATTTATTCCTCTGTTATGTTAAAGTTTAATTCAGTGTTTTTACTAACACATGAACAAGTGTGCAAAATCAAACCTGTACTAAAGGGTGTACAATAAGAAGTAAATCTCCCCCCATTCCCATCACCAAGGCAACCAGGTCCCCACTCAGATGCCCCCATTGATACCCGTGGCCAGTGCACCTGTTCAGGTAGGTATCTGCATGTGCCCATTCATATTTGATACAAATTGTATCAGTTAAGCAAACTGCTCTGCATCTTAAATTTCCACATAGCATTCTGTTTTAATCAGAATTCTATATCAGGGCCTATACTCCTCTTTATGCTTTCTTTTGTTGATATTCTCTCTTTTGTTGTGGTCCATCCTCACCTAAGGATATTTTTCCATTAATTTCTAGAGAGAGTGGGAGGAGGAGGAGAAAGAGATAGATAGATAGATAGATAGATAGATAGATACGGAGGGAGGGAGGGAGAAACATCACCTGCACGCCCCCTATTGGGGATTGAGCCCACAATGGGGCATGTGCCCTGACCAGGAATCAAACCGTGACCTCCTGGTTCATAGGTTGACGCCCAACTGCTGAGCCACACCGGCCAGGCTCGGGGTTTATATTCAACGTGGACTGTAGTTCCAATTCTGAACGCATCCTAACTCAGACCTCCAGAAAGACTCGTTGCCCGTCCGGCACCTCATTCTTCAATCTTGGGGAGAATGCTTTCCTGATCAGGAAATCTCCCTGGAAACTCGGGCTGTGTCTAGACAGGGCTTTCCAGAGAGTAATAAATTGTACATGAAAGAAGTGCTTGTCATGAGAACAGCAGACGAGGGATTCTGGAGCGCACGGGGTTTACATTGCCACGGTGGCTCCATGCATCATCTGTCACGTCCCGGGGAGGGCGGGCGTCCAGGGGTGACAGATGACAGGACTTGCGTGAGCCCCCCGCTGACCCACATAATTACCCTGGGTTCTCATCCCACCATCCGTCAGGCTGAGGAGGCCACCGCAGAGCCTGGGAGGCGGCCCGCTCAGATTCCCCTTCCGGCTCATCCTCCAGCAAGTCCTGTCGAACTCGCCATACTCTCCACAGAGAATCAAGTATAATTACCAGCCCTCCTGGTGCCTCCCAAACACCGGAGCGGTTAAATAACAGAGAAAAGAAAGGGAAGGGCTTGCCCAACGGACTTTAAAATGGACTCAGACTTTATTTACCAAGAGGAAATAAAGCACCTACTATGGACTAAATCTCCATCTAGGTATTTTCCATGGGCCTCCTCTACCTCACCTGCCTTTAATACATATTTTTATTTAATTCAGAGGGCAAGGGTGAAGGAGAAAGAGAGAAACATCAAGATGAGAGAGAGAATCATTGATGAGCTTCCTTCTGCACGCCCCTCATGGGGTGGGGGGGGGGGGGATCAAGCCTGCAACCTGGGCATGTGCCCTGGCTGGGAATGGAACCCTGACCTCCTGGTTCATAGATCAATGCTCAACCACTGAGCCCCACCAGCCGGGGAGGGCTGCTACCTTATGTTCCTTTAAAAGTGTATTTCCCTCCTAAATTTGTATGCACCAGAGCAGCGCACCTTTGGAACAGGAGACGGCAAATACGTTCAATTTTCCTGTTGACTTTGATCAATTAATCATGCCTGCCTGGGATACCAGGTGGAAGGGCAGGGCAATCATTCAGCTCCTCGGAAACAAGTGCCATGATGGATTAGCAATGTCTGCCGTGGCCTCTGGAGATAAAAGCGTCTGAACCAGGGGCTGTGATTTAGAAAAGCATTAGAGAAACAGCCACCAAAACAAACCAAAGGGGGGAAAAATCGCAGACACCCGGGCGGTCTTTAAAGCCGTCAGAAGCATATCGGCGATCAGGGTCCATTTTGAATCTCCCATCTGGTTACGGGTCCAAAATACGGCTTAAACATCACACACTGAAATATGAAAATACCACCCGTATTTCTGATCAGACAGCCTGGAGCTCACGTTGCATTCCTGTGGCTCGCCAGCGGTGAGAATTTGGATAACGTATTTATCCTCTGTACTGCCGGACTCATTTCTTATATTAAGAGATAATAATAGAAATATCCACCTTTCGCTGCTGTTGAAGACCAATTAAGTCGTGGATATAAGTGAGGTATTTAGCACAGGGCCTGGCAGGAGATAGGAAGAGGCTCTGTAAATGGTAGCTATTATTATACTTAACTGTAATTTAGGGCACCATAAATTATTCTTCTCTGTGCTTTTAAAACACTATTTATAACTTTACTGTGGAATTATGGCCCTGTATTATAGTTTTATTTTTCCCCCCATGTATCTCTCTTTTATTGTGAGCTGTACAGGCACAGGGACTACATCGTATTCATCAATTCCCAGGACATAACTTAATGCCTAACAGATAGCAGGCAGAAAAGGGTAAGGGCTGAATAAAAGAGAAAAATGGCAATAAAACATGTAAAAACATCCAGATTCACACAGCAAAGTTTAATTAAAAATCTTAGCTCAGCCTGGCCGGTGTGGCTCAGTGGTTGAGTGTTGACCTATGAACCAGGAGGTCATGGTTCAATTCCCAGTCAGAGCACATGTCCGGGTTGGGCTCCATCCCCAGTAGGCGGCATGTGGGAGGCAGCCGATCCACGATTCTCATCATTGATGTTTCTCTTTCTCTCTCCCTCTCCCTTCCTCTCTGAAATAATTTTTTAAAAAAGGCCGGGGGGGTGGGGAGGACTTGAATCTGGAAGAAACGCACCTGTTTGCTGGCAGCCTGGTGTCCTGCTGTGTTACCAGCCCCAGCGGTGGATGTCAGCTGGCTCCTGTGCTCACTCTTCTACTCTGGGTCTCCCTTACCTGGGCGTCCAGGGCTTAAGGAGAGCTCAGGGTCTTCCCTGGGGCCATTCCTTTCTGGTTACTGCAGGCAGCCCCTCTCACACCTTATGGTCTGAGCTCCTCTCCCCAGGAGGAGTCCTGCTTCCCCTTCAGAGGGCTCCTCCGGATCAGGCTCCCTGCGTCCAGGCTACCCCGTCACTAAGGAACATATTGTGCTCCCTTCCCCTGGTTTCTGCAGGGGGTGCTGAGCTGCTCTCAGAAGTCTCGTGCCAGGAAGCGGCAGGAAAAGCCCTGGGCACCGGGAAGCTGGTGATTTGCAAAAGCGAGACTCCTAATTGGAAAATGCGACGGCATGAGAATAGTGCGTCCCCAGCAGTCTCCCTCTGACATGATAATGTGCTTCACTTAATGAATATTAATGCGTCATATTCATGACCCTGGCAAGTGGGATCCTGTGAGACAGTTCTTTCCACCTGAGAACCCGCGGGCTGCCTCAGTCACACCCTTCCCTGTTCACACAGACAGGCTGCCATTCCAGCCGGGACACCCTCACACACAGCCCTCAGCTGGGAGGCACACCTCCAATTGGTTGTGATTTAAAAATATATATATTGTTATTGATTTCCGAGAGAAAGGGAGAGGGTGAGAGAGAGAGAAACATCAATGATGAGAATCATCTATCAGCTGCCTCCTGCACACCCCCTACTGGGGATAGAGCCTACAACCCGGGCCTGTGCCCTGATCAGGAATCAAATCGGGGACCTCCTTGTTCATAGGTCGATGCTCAACCACTGAGCCACGCCGGCCGGGCAGTAAAATTGTAATAACTATTCACAGGTGGTTTAACTCATGGCAGTGATAGGGGCTCTGGGGCTCTTTGCTTTTCCCTCCAAATCTAATATTTTCCCACTTATTTTATTTGTATAGTGTGATTGATCATTAAACATGTATGTTTTGTATGGGCAAATCCGTTGATTTATTTTTCTTCTATAGCTTTGAGGTTTCTAGTCTTAGTTGGAAGCAGTTTCCTGCTCCCAGATGGTACCTGTTGTCTTTGAGATGACCTCCAAGAGCTCTGTTGCTTCATTTCTTACAGATGCATCTTTACCAGTAATCCACTTGGAAAACACTCGCGTATATTGTTCTAGTATGAACCCCAGAGCCAATTTTATTTTCTACCAGTTCCCTGGCCCCACTGATTAGAAAGTCTGTTCTGTCGCAACTGAACTGAAACACCAGCTGAGTGTTCAGATGGGCCGGGGGTGTGTTCCTGGATTTTCTCTCTGTCCTCTCAGTCCTGTTCTCCCTCCCGGCCAGCACCACATTGATGCCATTACGGTGTTTTTAGAAGAGTCTGCATCCTGGCATGACCAGGCCTCCTCTCCATTCTTCCCTTCCTTTGCATAATAATACAGTGGATAGAGCGTCAGCCTGCAGACTGAAGGGTCCCGGTTTTGATTCCATTCAAGGGCACATGCCCTGCCTGGTTCAGGCTAGGTCCCCAGTAGGGGGCGTGCAGGAGATAGCCGATCAATGATTCTCATCATTGATGTTCCTATCTCTCCCTCTCCCTTTCCCTTCCTCTCTGAAATCAATAAAAATATTTTTTTAAAAAAATAAAAAAGGTATTAGCTTATATAAAAGTGATTTTTAAAAATCTAAACTTTAAGAGTCTTTTATATAATCATAAAAAGGATTCTCCTGGGCTCTAACTGAATTGCTATTATGTTTATTAACTTAGAGAGATTGTATATTTTGTGTTCTCAAGTCTTCTATCCAAAGAGATGGCTTACCTTTCCATTTGTTTAGATACTGTTTTATGTCTTCCAAGAGATTCTGTGGCTCCATCATCTGTGTCTAATATAATTTCTGTTACATTTATTTCTAAGTCCTTTATGATTTACTTTTGCTTCAATAACTAACATAGTGTTTCCTCATTTCTATGGGTAGGTGCCTATTGCTTACAAATCCTATTATAAATTCTATTTTTCTTCAGTCTTTTGGGATTTTTGAGCAAGAAATATGATCACTATAAAACAGCATTATTTATCTTTTTCCAATGTTTCTGTATTTGAGTCAAGGTAATGTTAAATTAATAACTGTTACAGAGGGTATTTCAGTCTGATTTTTTTTACTTTAATTTAAATATTACATATTACCCATTTAGTGTAATATTTTCTGCTATGCTTGGTCGTTTATATTTTATTAGTTTCCCTCCTGTATGTTTTACTTAAAATTTTATTTTAAAAGACTGCTAAATTGTATCAAACATCACTTCAACATTGATTTATTTGCAAATGTTTTGTTCTTCATTTTTTAATATAATGTATTATGCAGATAGATTTCTTGATATTTTATCTTTTTTTATTTTAGAAAGAGGAAGAGGGAGAGAGAGAGAGAGAGAGAGAGAGAGAGAGATTTGTTACACTTATTGATGCATTCATTGGTTGATTCTTGTGTGTGCCCTGACTGGGGATGGCACTCACAACCTTCTCCTGTCGGGATGATGCTCTAACCAACTGAGCTACTGGGCCAGGGTGATTTCTTGATATTAACCAGCCTAGTTTTCTGGAATAAACTTTACTTTGTCATAATGCAGTATTTTATTATTATTATTATTTTTTTAACCCTCATCCGAGGATATTTTTTCATTGATTTTTTTAGAGAGAATGGGAGAGGGGAAGAGAGAGAGAAACATCCATGTGAGAGAAACACACCGATTGGTTGCCTCCTGCATGTGTCCTGACCAGGGCCAGGGCGGGGGAGGAGCCTGCAACTGAGGTACATGCCCTTAACCAGAATCGAACCCGGGACCCTTCTGTCTGCAGTGTCTATCCACTGAGCCAAACCGGCAGGGGCATAACACAATATTTTAAAAATAACTTTATGGGATCCATTTTCTAATATCCCATTTGAAATTTGGATTGTACAATATTTTTCTTTCTTGTGGCATCTGTAGTGTTTTGTTATTAATTGGATAAATGCCCATCTTTTTACCTACGGGATTACCTGTTATAAATAAAGACTGTTAAACTCAGCTGGAAGTCCACCCAATCCTGGTGCCTTTTGCTATCCTTTTTATGGTAATTAGCCTATCAAATTTTCCACTTTGTAATGGTCAGTTTCGGTAATTGATATGTTGCTAGGAAATAACCTGCTTCATTCAGGTTTTCACATTTATTGCCAAGAATTACATGCTTGATAAAATTTTAATGGAAAAAAATGTAGAAAAGTATAATTTTCTCCGTAATGTTTATTAATGTAAATAGATAAAATTGGTATGCACATGGTTATGTATTGGATGATTGGAATGAAAGAAAATTGATTGAATTTGGGGGTTGGCTGTTAGGTAATTATTTTCCCTGTGGGTCTCTGTTATTTTAATAAGATATTAGCAATAGTATTAAAGAGGAATCACTGTGCTATGGGGGTTAAGAATGTAGGTCTTGATGTTGGGTTGACTTAGACTCAAATCCGGGGTCTGCCAGGTGATCCCTTTATGAGGTAGACCAGGTACTGGGCATCTCCTGGCCTCAGTTTTCTCATCTGCCAAAGGGGACAGTGACAGTGCCCCTCTCCTGCGGTTGCTGTGAGGGCCTGGGATCGAGCCTGCAGCTGAGGTACGTGCCCTTGATGGGAATCGAACATGGGACCCTTCAGTCTGCGGGCTGACGCTCTGCCCACTGAGCCACACCGGCCAGGGTTGTCATTTCCTTTGAAGCAGGTTCTGTCAAGGGAGCGGACTCTCATGGGAAGAGAAAGGGGCATATTGCAGAGAGAGTGTAAGGGGGAACCCATAGGGCGACAGATTCGGGTTCCTTCTCTCAGCTGCAAGGAGAGTGATTCTGATGGGTCACTGAAGGGACCGCTCAGGCTGGTCAGCAAAGAGGCCCCCTCCCCTGGACTGAGCGCGCATCGGAAGAGAGGCCTAGGAAGCCTGTAGAAAAGAGGACCGGCAGGGAGCTGGGAGCACGGGCTGCAGAGGAGAAATAGCGCGGCCACGGATGCCGAAACTTGCACAATCTGTTCCGTTGACAACAGTCAAGTAGCCTGAGCACGTGCAAGAGAGGCCCAGTCCTGCTGTGCTGGGGCGGGGCGTGTAGACAGGGAGGAAAAGCAGCCGAGAAAGGCAAGGCAGGAGCCACTGGGTGCACTTCTTTGGGCCGAAGCCGGCATGTGAGCATGGAAGGCAGACAGCTCTCCGAGCAGCCAGCACCAGCCGGTCCACCCCTGGGGCGGTGTTTCTAACACAGGTTGTGTCTCAATTCCTGTTCAAAGAGAAGGCTGTGCCAGGGGGATGGGGAAGAGGATGGGGAGAGATGCAAAAGAATGAGCCAGGAATGCCAATGAAACAAAGGTAGCAGCAGTCAGCGCTCACCTGTGCAAAGACAGGGACTGCAGGGCCCGCGTGACCTGGGAGGCATGGAGGCCGTGCTCTCCTCTGGGCACCCCCGGGGCCGTCCTCATCCCACGGCCCTGGGCTCAGCATTGCTGCTGTGCAGGGAGCTGTGACAAGCGCCAACGCGGGAGCTCTTGTGTCCTTAGGGTTAGTTCAGCTGTGTTTGGTGGGAGGCCCACTTCCAGAGGCGAGGCCGGGCTCTTCAGGGCTCGGCTGGGCTCTTGGGGATCAGCGTGGCTCTTGGGGACGAGGTTGAGGTCTCAGGGGCTAGATTGGCCCTTCTGAGCTACTGTCAGCCCTTTGGGACTAGCTTTGGCCCTTTGGCCTTGGCTGGGCCATTCCGGGCTAAGTCCATGAAAATCAAATTGGCCCTTCCTCTCTGAAATTAATAATTTCTTTTTAAGAAGAGGATGTACATGCTCTAGCCGGTTTGGCTCAGTGGATAGAGCGTCGACCTGCAGAGTAAAGGGTTCTGGGTTTGGTTCCTGTCAGGGCCGCGTACCTCGGTTGCAGGCTCCTC
This sequence comes from Myotis yumanensis, assembly GCF_028538775.1. Taxonomy (NCBI): domain Eukaryota; kingdom Metazoa; phylum Chordata; class Mammalia; order Chiroptera; family Vespertilionidae; genus Myotis; species Myotis yumanensis. The sequence continues at coordinate 6,891,650 of NW_027223771.1, read as the reverse complement.
CCCAGACCGCATGCAGGAAACAGCCAATGGATGTGTCTCTATCACATCAGTGTTTCTTTCCTTCCGTCTCTCCCTCTCCCTCCCTTCCACTCTCTCTAAAAATCAATGGAAAAATATCCTCGGGTGAGGATTAAAAAGAAAAAAGAGGATGTAAGTGAAAAGTCGCTGTTGTTAACTATGGTGCCTTTTATATTAGAAACGGTGATCCGTGCATATTGGGGATAAAAATCATGGATCAACTGTACAATCTTATCCCATTTTAATTCACCAAATGTATTGACTGTCTCCTCCGTACTTAGCATTGGTGTGGTGACGAGGGAAATCACAGAAGTACAGGCCGGGATCCCTTGCCCTCGCAGCCATACCATGTTGCAGAGAAACTGTACAAATGTAAATTACTTACAGAATTAGCATCACTCAGCTCATTCATTCATTGTCAAAATTTCAGTTCCAGATAATGTGTTGCAGAGATGAGGCCAAAAGGGGTCTCAAACCCTGTCAAAATAGTGTGCAGGAGGCAAGCACATGATGTGTTTCTCTCACATTGATATTTCTCTATCTCTCCCTCTCTCTTCCACTGTTTCTAAAAATCAATGGAACAATATCCTCCGGTGAGGATTTAAAAAAAAACACACAAACATTCCATGGGACTCTGTGTGGATTTAGGACACTCAGATGTCATTTGCTCATAATCACCCATTTTTTTAAAATATATTTTTATTTTATTGATTTCAGAGAGGAACGGAGAGGGGGAGAGAGATGGAAACATCAATGATGAGAGAGAATTATTAATCAGCTGCCTCCCTCAGGCCTCATACTGGGGATCGAGCCCACAACCCAGGCATGAGCCCTGACCAGGAATCGAATCAGTGACCTCCTGGTTCATAGGTCGGTCGATGCCCAACCACTGAGCCGGGCTGAACTTTCCTTTTGAGACAAGAGGGAGAATTGCATCTTGTTGTAGGTTCTGCATCCTGGCATGAGCATCTTTCCCATTATGTTATGTTTCCATCCGCTCCTCCTTCCACCAAACCCACTTCCCAGACTCCTCCGGCCCTCGGGCCCCCGGCCTCAGACGTCAGCTCTGAGTCTGCCACCTCCTCTGACAGTTTTCACTCCCAGCCATAGGGCATTTCTGATGGATGGCTAAATGTCTTCTTATTTCTATCAGCTTCATTTTGTCATTATTGTATCGCTACTTGAGGAATTTTTCACTTACTCCCTCAATTAGGTCAAAAGCTACCAGGAGGATCCTTTGTAAGCTTGCTTCTTTCATTCCGTTCGAAATTTGTAAAGACAATAAATGGGCAGGAAGAGCTAAACCAACACGGAGAATAAAAGGGTTTGATGGAGAGACAGTCTGCGGGGAGCGCAGTTGCTCTTCCATCAATACCGGTGATATTTGCCCTGGGTTTTTTGTCGGTGACCTTTGTCACCCGGGGGAAATCCCCTGGCAGCCCTCGTTTGCTGAGTGTGTTTATCATGAATGGATAGCAGATTCTGCTAAAGGCTTCTTCTGCATCTATGGAGATGGTGGTTGGTTTTTCCTCTTTAGTCTATTAAATGGTGAATTGCACGGATTGATCTTTCTAATGTTGAACCAAACCTGCATTCCTAGGATACACTCTCTTGGTCATGATGTATTTTGGGAAGGGGGAGGAGAATGTATTTTTTAAAAATTTATTTTTATTGATGTCAGAGAGGAAGGAAGAGGGAGAGAGAGAGAAATATCAATGATGAGAGGATCATGGATTGGCTGCCTCCTGCACACCTCCTACTGGGGATGGAGCCTGCATCCCCGGCATGTGCCCTGACCAGGAATCGAACTGTGACCTCCTGGCTCATAGGTCAGTGCTCAACTACAAAGCCATGCGGCTGAGCTGTATATATTTTTAAGCTTGCTGGACTCGATTTCCTGATATTTTGTTGAGGCCTTTTGTTCCTGTGAGTATGGGTAGTAGTGCTCTTAGGTTGCCGTTCCTGCAGTGTTTTTGTTTTGATCTCAGGGTAATTCTGGCTTCATAACATGTGTTGGGAATTGTCTCTTCCTCTTCTGTCTCCTGGAAAAGCTTGTCTAGAAATGGTGTTATTTCTGCTTGAAATGCCCAGTAGAATTTCCCAGTGAAGCCATTTGGGTCTGATATCAGGTTATTTATTTCTTCTTGAGTGAGCTTTGGTGGTTTGTGTCTCCTCCAAAATTTATTTCACCTAATTTGTCAAATTATTGGCATAAGTGTTTTAAAAATATATTTATGATCCCTTTAATGTCTAGGGGGTCTGCAGTGAAATCCTATCTATCTATCTATTTATTTATTTATTTTCCCCCTTCATTGGTTAGATGAGAGCAGAATAGAATTCAGCAAACTTTTTAAAGAATACATGTTTATTGGTTTCAGAGAGGAAGAGAGATAGAAACATCAATGATGAAGAGACTCATTGATCGGCTGCCTGCTGCACGCCCCCGCACTGGGGATTGAGCTGACAACCCTGGCATGTGCCTTGATGGGATCAAACCATGACCTCCATGTTCATAGGTCAATGCTCAACCAGTGCGCCATGCCTGCCGGGCAATAACTAGAGTTACTCTACAAGAGTGTAAATACAGATTTGTGTTACATGAAAAATTGATTTTCTGTGCATGGGCCTGCACACACACACACACACACACACACACACACACAGATGTTGTCCAGATTGGCTGAGACAACATAAAATCAGAAAAATGACAAATGGGAAGATGGACACTTGCCGTGCTCAGGGGAGTCCTCGTCACCACCTGACGAAGTCATTGCTTTTGCTTAACTAAGAGGGTCTTGCATTTTGCGGAAAAAGAATGCTACATACACTCCAAAGAGATTTATGGGGAGCATTTGTCTAAACTTTGTTTTCCCTACTCCACGCTGGCTGATTTAGAACTTTCCTTATTATGAATTGTTTTCATTTACTTTCTGCGTCCCTCAGCATTTGCATAAGAAAGACTCCTTTCCCTCACATCGCATTTTTTATAACGTAAAGTCTGGTCTTAAAAAAAGAAGCATGTGCATAATAACAGCAAGGAAGGGAAGGGATAAAGTGAGGACAGGGCGCAGCCTGAGTGGTGCAGTGGTTGAGCACTGACCTAGGAACCAGGGGCTCGATCCCCAGTAGGGGGTGTGCGGGAGGCAGCAGACAGATGTGTCTCTCTCACATCGATGTTTCCCTCAATTTCTCTCTCTCTCTCACTGTCCCTCCTTCCCTTCCAGTCTCTGAAAAGCAATGGAAAAAGTATCCTCAGGTGAGGATTAACAAAAAAATTTAATCACCTGGGAACCCTGTTAGCTAGGTTGATGGTGACGCAGACATGGTGCCCGCCTCACCTGCAGGGGGCGGTCTCAGCAAAGGAACAGTGGCCTCCGCCAGCACTTTTTGTGTTTGTTTGTTTGTTTTGTGGTTTTTAAAAAACATTTTATTGATTTTTTGTTGTTGTTAGAGAAGAAGGGAAAGGGATATATAGAGAGAAATATTGCCTTAGCAGGTTGGCTCAGTGGATAGAGCGTCAGCCCACAAACCCAAGGGTCCTGGGTTCAATTCCCAGGTCAAGGGCACGTACCTCGGTTGCAGGCTCAATCCTCAGCCCTGGTGGGCGTGCGTACAGAAGGCAACCAATCGCCTTGTCTCTCTCACATCAGTGTTTCTCTGTCTCTATCTCCTCCCCCTCCCTTGCACCCTGTCTAAAAATCAATGGAAAATTGTCCTCGGGTGAGGACTAACAAAATAAATAAACAAATAAGGCTCCATGGTCTCAATTTAAGAAGAGAGAGAGAGAGAGAGACAGACAGACAGACAGACAGACATTGATGAGAGAGAAACATCATCGATCAGCTGCCTCCTTCATGCCCCCCCACAGGGGATTGAGCCCGAAACCCAGGCATGTGCCCTGATCAGGAATTGAACCAATGGCCTCTTGGTTCCTGGCTTGATGCTCAACCCCTGAGCCACACCAGTCAAGGAACCCCAGCACTTCTGTTGCCCCAAAGCCAGGCACTCAGTTCTGCCCCTCCCCCGATCCCCTGCCATCTTTGTAGCCGCCCCAGCCTGGAGCTCAGAGGGAGCGAGCCCCAGGATGTCCATGCACAGACCCTCATGAATTGCACCTGGGCCTCCAGGCTTCTCTGTCTCAGTACCATCCCCCCGCCCCCTGGTTTTTACCGCCACAAGTTGTGGGGGACTTCTCTACTTCTCTTCCTGGCCTTGGACCCCTGGGCCTGGGCCCTGGGGAGGGGCTGGGACTCCTGGCTCCTGGGATGGGAGGGGACTCCACAGCTGAGATGTCCCTCCCAATTATGCACCCCCAGGTGCACATGGGACCTGCTGGTCCCGCCCCTCCAGCCAGGCTCCACCCTCCACCTCACTTCTTATATTGGGGCAGCTCGCCCTCCTGCAGGTCAGGTAGCCATGGCCTGTCTGTACCTGAGTTGTGATGTCGCCGTGGTGGCAGGGAAGGCGAGGAAGGCGAGCACCATCGTTACCGACTCGGCCACCTCCACGGGAAGCCCACCTGTCTCTGGTTTTGATCACAAAAGGTAGGAGGGACGGGTCTTTTCCTGCGGGTTTGGCCTTCAGTCTTGTTTCATCAATGCCACAGGCGGCTCGGGTTTGGCTGGAGTCATTGTAGTGAACACGGAAAACGGCGTTTTAACAAAGAATCGCTGGTGTCAGCCTCTCAGACTCGGGGAAGGGGCGTGTTGCCTCAGAGGACAGGTCTCCGGGGAGGGACGCCATGTTCCGAGTCATGGTGGGCTGGAGTGTTTCTTTGATCAGCTGGAGAGCGTGTCCCTTCTGACAGAGGGGACGGCACAATGAGGGAAAGCAGAGAGGACATGACCAAAGGCTTTCCATTGACTGTCTTGTCTCCCTGGCAAAACCTACCCCTTTTCGAAGCCACAGGAAAGGTGTGAGCCTTCCTCCTTGTTGCTCAGTCTCTGCTTGTCTTTTTTAATATCACGGTAAGAGATCTACCCACTGAGAGTCTCCCATCGCCCATCACTGCGATGAGCTGGTGGTGTAGGAATGTCTGTGCTTCCTTTAAGAACGAGGAAAGCGAGGCTCAGAGAGGCTCGGAACATGCTCGGCTAGTGGGCTGAGGCTTGACTTCCCAGCATGCTCTTCTTCCTCTGTCCACCTAGCTGGTGCCTCAGCTGGCGGGGGGTGCGCAGGTGGGACGGGTTATCTGCTGCAGGTAGATCATCAGCGTATTGGAGTCCGCTGTGGGGGCCATCGGGCATCTTGCTCTAAGCGCCCCGGGGTGGGATGCAGGAGGGGCCTAGCGTTTACCCCCCCCCCCCGCCCCCCCAGCGACGAGCAGTGTCGCATGGCCACACACAGCATGGATGCCCAGCCTCTCTGCTGCACCCAGACTGGTCTTGGGGCCCCCACTCTGGAGCTGTGTGGGAGCGAGCCCTGGTAATGACGTGTGCGGGACAGACGGCTTTGCACGTAATGCGTGAATAGGATTCACAACAAGGCACGGCTGCCTCGGGACCTGGGCAGGAGCAGGGCACTAGCTAAATAGAAGGCGGCGTTGTTTTTATAACAACGTAAGGCTGGCGTGGCTGGCCCAGTGGTTGAGCGTCGACCTACAACCAGGTGGTCACCATTCCGTTCCCAGTCAGGGCGCACACCTGGGTTGCGGGCGCGACCCCCCTGTGTGGGGTGTGCAGCAGGCAGATGATTGATGCTTCTCTCTCATCACTGATGTTTCCATCTCTCCCTCTCCCTTCCTCTCTGAAATCAATAAAAATATATATATTTTAAAAATCGATGTTACTATGGGACTTTGAACAAACGCTTCAGCTGTTTTGCATAAAATGGCGTCTCTTTCGTGGGCTGCCCTCTTACCCCAACAACACCCACTATCTCCTAGGTCCGTGGTCAGCAAACTGAGGCTCGAGAGCCACATGCGGCTCTTTGGCCCCTTGAGTGTGGCTCTTCCACAAAATACCACGTGTGGGCGCGCATGTACAGTGTGATTGAAACTTCGTGGCCCATGCGCAGAAGTCAGTATTTTGTGGAAGAGCCACACTCAAGGGGCCAAAGAGCCGCATGTGGCTCTCGAGCCGCAGTTTGCCGACCATTGTCCTAGGTGCTTCAGAGCCTCTCCTGATGCTTCTTCCTAAACGAGCTCACTCAGCTCGGGAGGACTGAGTGGTGGCCGGTGGGAGGGGAAAGGAGGTGGACTTGTCTCCCTGCTCTTCCCGGGAGGCTTTGTAGGGTCAGGTCGGCGTTGGTGGATTTTGGAGACTGAAAAAGTGGCCAATAGATACACGACCTCGGGGGCTGCTGTCTACCTTCTCGGTGGTCAGTGTCCTCATCTGTAAAATGGGGATGGAACAGGACTGGCTCCCAGTGTTCTTGAGACGCGGGTGTAACCCGGTGTTTGCACTTGGAAAGTGCCCGCAGATGGCAGCTGTGCTTACGGCGCAGCTCCGCTGGCGACATTGCCGCATGGTCTCCGTCCAGTCCCAGGTGGGGGCATGCTGAGCGGTGAGTTACTTACCACCGGCTCCTAGGAGCGTCCCAGGTACCGAGTAACCACAGGACCTGATGCTGGGAGAGGAGGGAAACATCTCAGGGGCCAAAAGCACGAGCGTGGGCTCTGGTTTAGGATGTCAGTTCACAGCACTAGAGAGCCTCGGGCTCACAGTGACAGGAACAGGAAGGAATTTGTTCTCTGCAGCCGCCCCTCATGGTCCGTGAGGGCTGCCTAGCACTGCCGTCACATGTGCATTCCAGCCAGCAGGGGGCGGGGGGGGGGAAGAGGAACGCGGCATTTCCCTTTGCAGACTCAAAATTATATAAGTGACCTCCTGCAACCCTCTGCTGTTGCCAGCCAGCCAGTCTCCTCTGCAAAGAAGTTGGTAAATGCCCCTTTTAGCCGGGCATCTTCCATTCTCTCAGAAGGTCAGGGTGTGTTTTGTCCATCGATGGCGGGCAAAGGGCATGGTGTCTTCCTGAGAGGCCACAGTGAGCTGCTGTGTCTGGGGGGATAGTTCTGGTACCTGAGAAACAAAACAGAACAAAAGCAAGCAACAGCAGCCTGCTGTCATGCATGGCTCAGTGGTTAGGTGTCGACCTATGAACCAGGAGGTCAGGGTTCGATTCCCCGTCAGGGCACATGCCCAGGTTGCAGGCTCCATCCCCAGTAGGGGGCGTGAACACGGCAGCCAGTCACTGATTCTCTCTGATCATCGATGTTTCTATTTCTTTCTCCCTCTCCCTTCCTTCCTGAGATCAATAAAAATATATTACAACAACAACAACACGCTCAGCCCCAGTGCTCTGAAAGAAGCGACCCTAACTCATCCATTGCAGTTAACAGCGTGTTTTATCTTGCAGTCGCCTGGACAGGCCTCCTTGGACGCTTCTCTCTCCCTCGCCAGAAACAAATCCCAATAACGCTGCTTTGTCTCCTCCAGTGCCTCTCGCACACATTTCCTCGTTTCAGCTCTCGCTACCGCCCTCATTTGGGCCTCATTATGCACCACCCAGACCATTGCAATTACATCCTAATCGGTCTCCCTTCCCCCAGTCGCTCAGCTTTCCTCTCCATCCTGCAACCTCACTGCCAAGTTCCTCTTCCCCAGCACAGCTGTGACCATGTCAGCCCGGCTTACGACCCCTCAATGGCTCCCCACTGCCAATTTCGAGGAAGCTGATGCCTCCATCAAGGCGCCCCACGTTCTCGCTCAGGCTGCCTCTCCAGCCTTTTTTTGTTTTGTTAATCCTCACCTGAGGATATTTTTTTCCATTGATTCTTAGAGTGGAGAGGAGGGGGAGAGACAGAGAGAGAAACATTGAGAGAGAGACACATTGATGGGTTGCCTCCTGCACATGCCCCAACCAGGACTGGGGATGGAGCCAGCAACTGAGGTACATGCCCTTGACTGGAATCGAGCCCGGGACCCTTCAGCTCTCTGGCCCATGCTCCAACCAATGGGTCAAACCGGCTAGAGCCAGTTTTCTTATTTTAATACGGGCCGGCTGTTAGTGGACAATCCTCCGTGCTCACGTTGTGTGACAAGGCATTTATTTTTATCCGAACGTGTCATCACGTAATACCACCCAGAAGAGAAGGATTCGGGCAGGATTTATTTCTCCATATAAGACTTAAGGACTCTATTGATTTCTGATTTGAAACAGGAACTGAACTGCACCTATTTCTCAGGTTATTAATTTTGAAATCATCCTTCGTCTTTACGGATATCCCGCTAATGCTTAGGACTCTGACTCTCGGCGAGGGGACGTGGTTCGTGGCATTGTTTCCGTTCTTTTAAAGCCACAATCCACAATTTCCATTTCTTTTTTCAATTCAATGGCTTTAAGTGTATTTACCGACTCAAGTAACCATCAAGTGACAGTTAATATTAGAATATTATCATCACCTTCATAATAACTTGGAAACTTCTTGCCTGGCTAGTGTGGCTCAGTGGTTGAGCACTGACCTAGGAACCAGGAGGTCACGGTTAGATTTCCCGGTCGGGGCATATGCCCAGGTTGTGGGCTCGGTCCCCCCTGGAGGGGCGTGCAAGAGGCAGCTGATCCATGATTCTTTCTCATCATTGATGTTTCTATCTCTCCCTCTCTGAAATCAATAAAAATATATTTTTAAAAAACACACACAAAACGTTGTACTTCTTGCAGTGACTTACCCTCAACCCTCACAGTCTTAGGCAGATACTAACTCAATGATACCGTCTCTGTGGGCTCGTCAGCTCCAGGTATTTCATTCTAATGTAGGATCACACCCTCTGTGGCCTTTTACAACTTGGCTTTTTCACTTTGCTTAATGTTTTCAAGGTTCCTCCATGTATCAGTGCCTCGTTCCTTTTTCTGGCCAAAAAGTGTTCATCATAATGCTCTCCAGCATTTATTTATTAAGTGATTCGTTGATTGACATCTGGATTGTTTCCCCTTTTTGACGAGCCCTGGATAAAGCTGCTATAAAATGTGTGTACAGATGTTATGGGCACATATGTTTTTATTTTCCTCGGGTGTATACTCAGACATGCTGAGTCATATGGTTAGGCTCGGAGGAGAAGCCAGACTGCTTTCCAACCCCGATGCGCCATTTTAGTTTACTTTTAATTTATTTTTTTGTTAATCTTCACCCACGGGAGGATATTTTTTTCCCATCGATTTTCAGAGACAGTGGAAAGGAAGGGAGAGGAAGAGGAGAAGAGAGGCATCGATGTGAGACACATAGATTGGTTGCCTGCCCCACCTGCCCTGACCAGGGCTGGCCATCTTATCTGCAGCCCAGGTACATGCCCTTGACCGGGCATCGAACTTGAGCCCCTTCAGTCTGTGGGTGACGCTCTAACCACTGGCCCACACCAGCCAGGGCCACGATGCATCAGTTTGCATTTTCATCAGCACCAGTGAGGGTTCCACCTCTCTACTTGCTCCCAGCTAGCCGGGCTTCACACCGATTTCACGACCCCGCTCTGGCATCATATGTGAGTACTCCGGCTCCTCGCCCGCTCTGCCCCTCCCCGGGGTGCTGTGAGGTTCGCAGCCACGTTGCAATAGACAAACACGTCGGCCGGAATTCAGGCGCGGGGGTCACCACATTGTCATCTGGCGGCAAAGCCAAAAATGTCTGTCTTTTACATCCGTCCATAAAAACCGCATTAGGTTCAGGGCAAGCCAACCCACGTCCCGGCTCGCGTTCTGGCGCCCATGGCTTCATAATCTTGTCTTCTGTCTCCTCCTTCCCTTGGAAAAGAAAAAGTAAGCACACCAGGGAAGACACCAGGGTCTCGGTTGGCTGGCTCTTGGTCCTCAAGAAACATGGGGCTTTATTTCTTTCCTTTTTAGGGGTCGGGGGATGCTTCTCTCTGGAATGGGCGCCTGGCTTTAAAGACTGCCTCTGGGTCCCACATCTGTGTTCCGTTACGATCCAATCTTTGGCTCATTCGTTTTATTTATAAACCCTCTGGGGTCACCCGGCCGGTATAGCTCAGTGGTTGAGCATCGACCTATGAACAAGGAGGTCACGGTTCTATTCCCAGTCAGGGCACATGCCCGGGTTTCAGGCTCGATCCTCAGTGTGGGGCCTGCAGGAGGCAGCCGATTCATAATTCTCTCTCATCATGGATGCTTCTATCTCTCTCTCCCTCTTCCTTCCTCTCTGAAATCAATAAAAATATATTTAAATGTTTTTAAAAATAGGAAAATTAAGATTTCAATATTATAAACGTTTATGAGCAGGGGAAATTGGAATTGGAGTCTCCATTTGTTTTAATTGATTTCAGATGGAAGAAGGGAGAAAGAAACATCAAAAATGGAGAGAGTAATAACATGGATCGGCTGCCTCCTGCACACCCCCTACTGGGGATCGAGCCCACAACCTGGGCAAGTGCTCTTGACCAGAATTGAACCCAGGACCCTTCAGTCCACAGGCTGACGCTCCATCCACTGAGCCAAACCGGCCAGGGCAAGAGATCATTATTGATGTGTTACTAACACATTGTCCCTCATACAGCAGGCAGCTATGTGGGTGGGAGCTAGACTAGAGCTCACAAGAGACTTAGCCAAGACCTGGAGCTCTGCACCTCCTTCCCTCCCTCCCTGGAGGACCAGGGGTGGGATGGGTATCACTTGCTCAGAATCACAGAAGGCACGTGACCTCCTAGGTACTGGGCTGGAAACGTCACTGCATCGGTTAGCGCTGTCTCTGAAGTTTGGTTGGGGTCACTCTGACAAGAACAGCCTCGAGGGTCCCTATTGTAACCGCACAATCAATGGGTCCCGGCTGCCTCTCACCTATTGAGCCCATTCAGCAGAGACAGGGTGGAATCCTACGTGAGCGTTGATTCCAATCCTGCCGGCAGCGTGGGGGAGCTGCAGGGCACCCACAAACATCTGCTCTGTCCCCGTCCCATAAGCCAGCTGCTGATGGTGGGCGGAAGGACAAAGATTACATGGGAAGTCGGTCAAAGGGTGAAGCCAAATGGGCAGTTTACAGGTAAGCAGGCTGGAGGTTTGCAAAGGCCTGTGGGTTTGCAAAGGCTGGGGGTCTGCAAAGGCCTGTGAATATGCAGAGGTTAGGAGTTTGCAAAGGCCTGTGGGTGTGCAAAGGCTGGGGATCTGCAAAGGCTTGTGGGTGTGCAAAGGCTGGGCGTTTGCAAAGGCCTGTGGGTATGCAAAGGCTGGGGGTTTGCAAAGGCCTGTGGGTATGCAAAGGCTGGGGGTCTGCAAAGGCCTGTGGGTGTGCAAAGGCTGGGGATCTGCAAAGGCCTGTGGGTGTGCAAAGGCTGGGGGTCTGCAAAGGGCTGGCGCTCTGGTTTCTGCAGTAAAGCTGTTCATCCTTCCATGATCACAGGCAACTCCCAGTGGGGAGGACAGGCTGCGTTTCCAGGGGAGCTCCAGGGCCGCGTGCAGCTCCCAGCCAGGTCAGAAGGTGCCTTTTTAATCGGAACAGCACAGCCACGGTCACAGAGCATGATTCATATTCCTTACAGTGACAGCTGGTTCCCCAACATTCTCTTTCTGCCCCTGTCACTGTGGGTACTGCCCGTGCCGATGACGCTGGGCTGCTAAGCACCTGCAGGTCCCAATGGGCAGAAGCCCATCGGTGGGCAGGCAGGCGGGGTCGGGGGGGCCTCAGGGGGCCTGTGTGTCACGCTGTGGGGGGATGCCGAGCGCTGACAAGTACTGAAGACGGGGAAGTGACAGGGAAGGATTCCTGGGGGACAGTTAGCACATGGCGCACACACCTGCGTGCAGCAGCTCCAGTTCCAAAGAGAACCTCGCTAAGTCCTCCGAGGGCTCCCTGCTAAGAGCTGATGAATTGGTTTATTCCCCATCGCCATCTGCAAACACCTCCAAACACCCACGGCTCCATCTGTCTCATTAATAAGTGAACTTCAATCCATAGAATTAGCAACAGAAACAGAGCGACTGGTCTGTGATCAGTGACCAGAATTCATTCCTGGAGCCGCCGCCTTCAGGGAACCTCTACAGGGTGAACACTGAGGAATCAGAGGTGTTTGTTGTTTGCTTGTTTAAATATATTTTTATTGATTTCAGAGAGGAAGGGAGAGGGAGAGGGAAAGATAGAAACATCCGTGATGAGAGAGAATCACTGATTGGCTGCCTCCTGCACAGCCCCTACTGGGGATCAAGCCCGCAACCCGGGCAGGTGCCCTGACGGGGAAGTGAACCGTGACCTCCTGGTTCATAGGTCGATGCTCAACCACTGAGCACACCGACCAGGCCAACGCATTTTTAAAGTTAAAAATGTGCTTTGAGTTTCCTTTTTTTTTTTTCTAGTACATGAAATAGGAGTGAAAGACAGGATTAGAGGGAAAGTAGGTTGAGTGCTTCGTCTTTGCTGTGGCACTGAAAAGTGGCCACGAGGACCCTGATAGGAGCTTCCCCCAGCAGCTGGAAACTCCTAGGAAACCCCTGGTAGGGTGTCCCCATCCCTCTGAAGACTCAGATGAGGACAGGTCAGGCCCGGGCTGCATCTCCTACGCCGTGTCCCTGCCTGAGCAGGAGGTTTGGAGGGGAGCCAGGGCCACGTCCTGGGCATTGCTGGGGTCCTGCATCCTGGCCCACGGGGTGGATTCTGTCCCCCTCACCTATAGGGAAGAGGGGCTCCCTTTGTTGTCCCAGCCAAGTGGAGGAAAGTGAAAAGGGAGGCGTGCTGGCAAGACTTGCCCAAACAACCCTCGCTGGGGACTCTGGCAGGACTTACATGGAGTGGCAGGGACTGGAGTCAGACGGGAGAGGGTTGGAAAGGACGGGGGAGGAGGAATTGGAGACAGCGCATGTAAACGACCCTGGGGAAGCCTGGCTGTTAGATAGATAGATAGATAGTGTGGGGTGGGGGGCAAGCCCGGACAGTGTTGCTCAGTGGTTGAGCATCGACCTATGAACCAGGAGGTGACGGTTCAATTCCTAGACAGGCACATGCCCGGGGTTGTGGGCTTGATCCCCAGTAGGGGGCGTGCAGGAAGCAGCTGATCCATTGATTCTCTCATCATTGATGTTTCCATCTCTCTCTCCTTCTCCCTTCCTCTCTGACATCAATCAAAATATACTTTAAAAATGGGGGTGGAGGGTAAGAAGCAATCGCTTGGGTGGGGGCAGTGATGGGTGAGCCAAGGTTGCACTGCACACGGGCGGGTCCCTGTGGGCTGAGGGTGTGACCCAGGAGGCAGTGGGGGAGAAAGGGGTGTTGTAGGATGGGCGGACAGGGGATTGAGGAAGGAAATACAGGGCGTCCCCCAAATGTATACACACTTTAACAGTTGGTAGCTCAATAGTTTTTTAATTCTTTAAAAAATATATTTGTATTGATGTCAGACAGGAAGGAAGAGGGAGAGAGAGATGGAAACATCAATGATGAGAGAGAATCATGGATCGGCTGCCTCCTGCACGCCCCCTAGTGGGGATCGAGCCCACAACCCGGGCATGTGCCCTGACTGGGAATTGAACCCTGACCTCCTGGTTGATACGTCGAAGCTCAACCACTGAGCCACGCCATCCGGGCTGGTAGCTTAATTTTGACAATAAAATGTATCTTGATGAATCCTGCCTTTATAATTAGACAAAGTGTGTGTATACATTTTTGGGTATTCGAGAAGGTGAGGGGACAGAAGCAGCCCTTCGGGACAGAGCAGGGAAGAAGGAAAGGAGCAGGTGGTGGGACTGGGCCGTCCCAGCGCCCACCCGGGACAGCACAAGCCCTCGGTGGGTTGTGCCGGATGCTGATTTACACGCAGAGAGAGTCCTCGTTGATGTGAGCTCGAGGCACGCGTAACTCCGGGCATCTCGGCCTTGCAAACCTCTCATGTGTTACCCACATTTTGGCAATTTTTTAAAAGGGAGAAGTTGCAGAAAGGTGACGCCCTTTGTGATAAACTGTTTATTATAAACTCATCATTTCTTACCGGAAATAAACCACCACGTCGCTGCATTTTTGCATTTTCCGAGATGACATCCACACAACGGGCAGGGAGGCGATTATCTCTAAAAGCTTGTGCATCATCCTCTTAAAATGCTAATGTCCCATTTCCAGCCAAGCAAATAACCCCCACTCCTCAGACGCAAGGCGTCCCTAATAAATGCGCGTGCCGGCTGGAAGAGAGCCCGCCTCTGATGCCTGAAAGCATCCTTCACACGGGAAAAAAGGATTAAGTCATTATTTAAAAATTGCTCCGTGAATGCGCCTCGAACAAAGACCCGTTCGCCCGAGAGGACCGAACAGCCTCTATTTGCGAGCACTTTACTTGCAGGGGATTATAAACAGGCTCCTGGTGAGACTCTTAAGCAGCCCGGAACCAGGGTGACATGTTGAGCTGCGTGGCTCGTGATTGTCCATCAGAGCTGGTCCTGTTTTGCTTCCTTAATGTAGCTGCAAATTGTGGCGTGTTGGGGTGTTGAGTTGCAAGGAAATGGATGGGTCATATGGACGCGGTCTCCTGTAGTTTACAAAGTGTGTACATGTTGTGCTGGTGTTGAGTTGGAGGGAAATGGACGGGTCAGCCCGTCCGGCGTGGCTAGGTAGTTGAGCATCGACCTATGAACCAGGAGGCCGCAGTTCGATTCCCGTTCAGGGCACAGGCCCGGGTTGTGGGCTCGATCCCCAGTACAGGGCGTGCAGGAGGCAGCCGGTCCATGAGTCTCTCTCATCATTGATGTTCCTCTCTCTCTCTCTCTCTGAAATCAATAAATTTATATTTTAAAGAAATAAATAAAATTGGGGAACGTTATGATCAGAGTGGGACAGTGGGTCACCCATGGTCACACAGCGTGTGAGGGACAGAGCTGGGCTTGGACGCAGGCCTGTCTGCCCCCAAGTCTAAGGGTTTCTTTATTTTTTGTCCCCCTCCCCTTTTCCCATGAACACCGTGGTGTCAGGCTGACATGGACACAGCGCTTTGCTGTGATTTTCTGGATTTGATCTGTGGTGATGAGGAAACCCGGCTCCTTATCTCATTAGCTCAGAATAGGAGAAAGCACCCTGTCCCCTGCCCGAACCCCACCCCCACCCCCACCCCCATGACAGGATTAAGGACAAGTCTGCCGCCATGATGAAGGCAACACCATCAAAAGCAACTACATTATCAAAAAAAAAAAGAAAAGAAAAGATCACTTCTAAAGAGGAGTGGTGACTAATTAGACTTTGAATAGGAAATCAAAACTGAAATGCGAGCAGGCTGCATCTTCCATGGGGCTGACAGGCTGACACTTTGAGGCGTGAGGAGGAAGTTAGCGTGACTGAGCACTTCCTGTCGTTTGCAGGGGATTGGTTTTGTCTGATAGCGGTACGTGGGGTGCTGCTCCCTAGTTCCTGCTTGCCGTGCCCAGTTGTGGGCTCCATCCGCAGTGGGGAACATGCAGGAGGCAGCCCATCCATGATTCTCTGTCATCATTGATCTTTCTATCCCTCTCTCCCTCTCCCTTCCTCTCTCTGAAATCACTAAAAAAAAAACATGGACGGTCTTCATTTGAGAGTGTGGACCCATCAGGGACAGTGCAGGAAAGTTTCTTGCCTGGGCTGGGCCCGCCTTCCGCGTCCTGGCTAGGGAATCTCAGCAGTAACTTTTAAAGCCTGGTTTCCCCTGCACATCTCATTAATCTGGTGCTTGAGGACAGAAGAGAGGCCGAGCCTTCGTGGATGGGCCACCAGGACATTTGCGTTTTAGGATTGACTGGGGGACCTTGTGCGCTCCCTTCCCACCTGGGTCTCTGTCTCTATTGTGTTGAGTGAAAGAATTTATCTGCATTGCCACCACCCAGAGGAATCGTTGGCTGGCTGGATCTTTACATAGAATTGCATATTGTTCCTTCAAAAATGAGCCCGGGTTCCAGCAAGCCCAGTGAAATAGCACCGAGAGAAGGTTCTAGAAGTGGAGGATAGTTCAGGGATACTGACTTCCCACAACTTTCTCCTCCCAACCCCTTCCAACCAAAAAAAAAAAAGGGGGGGGGGGCATAAGCCATAGCTGGTTTGGCTCAGTGATAGAGCACCGGCCTGCAGACTGAAGGGTCCAGAGTTCGATTCCGGTCAAGGGCGCACATGCCCGGGTTGCGGGCTGGTTCCCAAATGTAGGGCAATCAGTGATTCTCTCTTACCATTGATGTTTCTGTCTCACTCTCCCTCCCCCTTTCTCTCTGAAATCAATACAAATATATTAAAAGAAAAGAAAAAGGGGTAAAATACTTCAGAATTTGAAAACATCCCAGAGATTCTAAATGTTCCCTCTTCCAGGGCACACATTGATACACACAGAGATCTGAGAGTTTGCTGATTTCAATTAAGATGCTATCTCCTCTGAGCGATGGTTCCTCCTTCCTTCCCTCCAGAAAGCCCTCCGCTGATGAGTTTTCAGTGCGTGTTGGCCAGATAGCGAAGCTTCCCTGTGTTAGGTCTCCATCCCTCCGGGTGTCTTTGTCTTTCTCCTCCCTGCTGAAGGGGAGCCTCCTGAAACAAGGACACGAGTCATCGTGGCTTTTCATGGGAAAGGTAAGCTGGGCGGCTGTGACAGCAAAAACGGCTAAGATTCTAGAAATACGGTGGACATCAGAGACCCCAGGGCTGTGGGGAGTCCTTGACGGTCGAAATCAGAAGAAAAGGCCAAACTCTCTGATCCGTTCTCTCTCATCATTGATGTTTCTATCTCTCCCTCTCTCTCCCTTTCTCTCTCTGAAATCAATAAAGAACATACTTAAAAATACATAAATTGGTCTGGCCAGCGTGGCTCAGTGGTTGAGCATTAACCTAGGAACCAGGAGGTCACGGTTCGATTCCTGGTCAGGCACATGGCCGGGTTGCGGGCTCCATCCCCAGTAGGGGGCGTGCAGGAGGCAGCCCATCCATAATTCTCTCTCGTCATTGATATTTTTCTCTCTCTCTCCCTTCCTCTCTCTGAAATCAATAAAAACATTGTTAAATAAATAATTTACTGCCACCAAATGACAAGATTTAAGGAGGGCTCTAGTTCTGGCTTCTGAAGACTGCCTTCTGGGATTGAGGATATACTTTTCAAAGACGCAATGCTAAGATCTTAAGTTGAGTGAGTTTTGGGTCCCAGAGTTTCCTTGTGACCTCTCCAGTTAACTCCATCCCAGACCCCGCAGAGGTCGCTGCCTTTGAAGGGGTGTATTCCTTAGTGTCTGGTTTTCTTGGCATTCCGTCATCTTGTTGAGATCCATCCGTATTCTATGCATCAGTAGTTTATTCATCTTTGCGACTGAGGAATATTCCATTGTAAACATATGCTGAAATGTGTTTATCCATATACCTCTTTTTTTCCTGAATGTTTAAGTTGTACTCTCATAGCAACTTGCAAATAAGCACTACCCATATGCCTATCCATGGCTCTTTTTAGCTTGAGGCTGTGTAAAGGATGCTTTGAAGATTCTTGCATAAGTCTTGGGTGGGTACATATTTCTGTTTCTCTTGGTTACACACCTAGGATTAGAATGATTGCCCTAGCCCGTTTGGCTCAGTGGTTAGAGCATCAGCCCTTGGACTGAAGGGTTCCAGCTTTGATTCTGGCCAAGGGCGCAGACCTTGGTTGCAGGTTCCCAGACCCTGGTTGGGGTATACAGGAGGCAACAAGTTGATGTGTCTCTCTCACATTGCTGTTTCTCTCTGTCTCTCCCCCTCCCTCCCACTCTCTCAAAATCGATGGAAAACCAATAATTGGGGTATGTTTAACCATGGAAATAATTACCAAAGAGTATAAAAGTCTACAGGCAGGGTATTCGTGTTGGTTACTTTATTTCCTCCACAACATTTGAAATTATCAGTCTTTTTATGTCCAGCCATTCTCGAAGGTGGTTAGTGGCTTTTTATTGTGGTTGTAATTAGCATTTACCCGATGACTAATAGTGTCTTATCATGAACTTATTGTCTGTTCACATGTGTTCCTTTGTGATTTATCTAAGTCTCTCGCCCATTTGAAAACTAGATAGTTTGTCTTTCTGTCATTGGCTCTTACAAACCTTTACATATTCTGGGTTCAGTTCCCTTGTCCTGCCTTCTGTATCGTAGCCTTTTCTTGCCTGCACCCGCCCTGTGTTCTCAGGGCTGTGCCGCCCGGTGAGCGCTCGCTCTCTATCCGGAGGAAGTCCTGTCCTCACGGTTTCCTTTCCTGGTGAGTGATCTGTGCTGTTTGAGACGTTCGCTTCCCTGAAATCTGTGAAGCTTCATTCCTGTCATTTCTCTGAGAAACTCTGTGGTCCTGACTTGCACAGTCAGGTCAAGGTTCCATCTCACATCAGCTTTCGAGTCTGAACTGAGTTTGAGGTCAAGAGTTACATTGTTGCCCGGCCGGCGTGGCTCCGTGGTTGAGCATCGTCCTGTGCACCAGGAGGTCACTGGTTCGATTCCCTGTCAGGGCACATGCCCGGGTTGCAGGTTCAATCCCAGTAGGGGGCGTGCAGGAGGCAGCCGGTCTATGGTTCTCTCTCATTATTGCTATATCTATGTCTCTCCCTCATCCTTCCTCTCTGAAATCAATAAAAAACATGTTGCAAGATGAGCATGCCTTTAGAAAGATGCCTGTTGTTCATGTGGACATTGTTTGTCCCGGCGCTGTGTGCTGGGAAGACTCCCCTGGCCCCATTTCCTGGGCTTGGCACCTGACTGGCTCTGGGAGATGCCTGGCCCCTGTCCCCCGGGTTCTCGGAGGCGGGCGGACCTCACGGTGCCTCGGCTGTTGGGGATCAGGTCACTCCGCCTTTGCAAGCAGCTTCCTCTGCCACCGCGTTTCCCCCTTTTCCATTAGGACTCCCCACAGCACAGCTCACTCGTCTCAGAAACCTGCCTTGATGTTTTCCCCCTGGGGCATGGCTAAATGCTACTTTGGGGGTGTCGTGCGGCACCCTTTAAGACGCTGTCTCACTGCGTGCTAATTCCTCTTCATTTGACTGTCACCACAAGAAGACACGCTTGTCATTTTGTCTGTGTCCTTAGCACTTAGCACTGTGATGGGGGTGGGGAGGAGACACACACACAAACGGTAGCTACTCAGTTCGTGGTTTTAGTCAAATGTCTTGGAGTCCGCAGAAGCCGTGGCCTGTCGCAGGCCGTGCAGTGAGAGCATTTGATTTCAGATCTCATTTCTGCCGCTTATTAGCCGATTGAATTGGGGCACGTTATGTAATTAGTGCAGGAGGTTTTCTGTCACATACAGATACTTAGTACTACTTTGAGGATGTTTTTAATGAAAAAGTCATCATGTCCAGAATGTAGTAGCTACTAAATAAACTGAAGCTAACACATGATCTTTTCGTTTTAAAAAGGCAATGAGCCCGGCCGGCGTGGCTCAGTGGTTGAGCATCGACCTATGAGCCAGGAGGTCACAATTCGATTTCCCGTTAGGGCACATGCCCAGGTTGTGGGCTTGATCCCCAGTGTGGGGCGTGCAGGAGGCAACCCATCCATGATTCTGTCTCATCATTGACATTTCTCTCTCTCCCTCTCCCTTCCTCTCTGAAATCAAGACAAATGAAAGGATTGTGTTTGGGCTGTACTAATAAGCTGCTCTCACACCAGGGGCGTTGACGTAACAGGGGGAAAACGGTATATTATCTTCTGCTCATCAACAGAGTCACCGTATGGCCGTGGTAGCCAGGATGTTGTTCCAAAAGGGAAGCTGCATCATACATCCGTCCTGTGTCTATCACGTCACCCCCAAAATATGGAACCAGCAGGCATCACACCTGGGAATAAGATCACATCAGGGACTTCACCAAGGAAAATGTACACAGAGACCAAGGCTGGGTTCTGTGTAGACGTCCCGGGAACATCACGCAGAGAGGAGTGAAACACATCACGGGGCCCCCCAAGATCTGGTTAGGGCCCTAAGTCACGTGACTGCCAGGAAAGAAACCCCAGCCTGTTAAGCAGGTTCCCCAGAAAGTCACCCCCCAGAACTTCCCCAGCCTGACCCCTCTCCCAGGTTACATCCTTTGCTCTCACCTGTCCCACTTGGGGACACGAGATGCTTAGAGTTGTGGTATTTAACCTCTGAAATGCTTTTTTTTTTTAAGCTGTTTTTTTTTTTAAAATCCTCGCCCAAGGATATTTTTCCATTTGTTTTTTAGAGAGAGTGGAGAGGAGGGAGGAAGAAGGAGAGAAAGAAAACATCAATATGAGAGAGAGAGAGAGAGAGAGAGAGAGAGAGAGAGAGAGAGAAACATTGATGTGAGAGAGAAAGAGTGGGGAGAGAGAAACGTCGATGTGAGAGAGAGGGAAACATTGATGTGAGAGAGAAATAGAGAGAGGGAAACATCGATATGAGAGAGACACACATCGATTGCCTGTCTCCCACACACACTCTGACCTGGGCTAGGGATGGAGCCTGGAACCCAGAACCCAGGTATGTGCCCTTGATGGGGAATCAAACCCATGGCCGTTTGGTCCCCAGGCTGACATTCTAACCACTGAGCCAGACTGGCCAGGGCTGAAATGCTTTGAGGGCACCACTTCCCAGCTCACTCCCAGCGAGGAGGCCCACACAGCACTGCGCAAGCGTGTGGACCCCTCCCCGCCGCGCCCATGGCCTCTCCTGCCTGCCCAGTGCGCCTCCACATTGGCCTGATTCCTGTTCACCCTGAAGTGGACCATCCAGACCTAAGCACCGTCATCAGTGGGGCCTCCGCCTGCGGGAGCCACAGCCGAGATGAATGCCTGAAATTGATACGATCTCTAATGAGCATCGCACTTGATTTAATAACCTGTTTATTAAATACATTTTTTTAAATTGGCAAATTGAGCACTTGCCTGGGAGCAAGCAATTAGGGCTATTTTCATCCCATATTTACTTCCCTGAGTGGAGACGATATTTGTTAAGTGTTAAGCATGTTGCATAAATCTTTTAAGTTGTTTTATTTCCCCCCTCAATGAAAAGCTAAATATTAAATCTTCACGTTGGTTCCACCCAGCCACTTGTTAAATTACCAGGAGCACTAACAGGCATGAGGGAAGATTCACTCATTTCACAAGGACGAGTACTGACTCTCTCCCTGCGTTTATAAAAACATGCATAATATTTAATCCCAGCTGAGATTGGTTAAATCTCTTTAACCTCTATTAAATCCGAGGAGGAGTATGTTAAACAGGCCTTGTTGTATGGAAAAAAACTTTAATTTTTTAAAAACTATATTGATTCTCTTCCTTTATTTTATTTTTGTTATTCCTCACTTGATATTTTTCCATTGATTTTTAGAGAGAGGAAGGGAGAGGGAGATACAGAGAGAGAAACATCCATGTGAAAGAGACACATTAATGGGTTGCCCCTTGCACCACAACCCAGGTAGGAGGTACCTGCCCTTGACAGGAATCAAACCAGGGACCCTTCAGTCCATGGGCTGACGTTCTATCCACTTAACCACACCAGCCAGGGCTAATTGTATTGATTTTTAGAAGGGGGGGAGGGGCGGGAGGAGAGAAGCATCTACATGAGAGAGAAACTGCTACAGGCTGTTGCCTCCAGCACACGCCCTGACTGGGGATCGAACCCACCACCTCGGTACCACTCTGACCAGAATTGAACCCGCAACCTTTTGGTTGATGCTCCAACCAACTGAGACACACCAGCCAGGGTGAAGCAAACTTTAAAAGAATATCTTATTTTCCCTCCTCAGAAATCTCATTCAGTTGACACATGAGGGTTTTGGGTTTTTCTTTTAAATGATGGTTGGATTCTATTTGCATATTTTATGTGAAAAGTCGCTTGCTTGTGCCTACACCCTCTCCCCCGGGACAGCCTCCGTTGGGGAGCCCTAGCACAGGCCTCGGGACATGGCCACGCGTTCTTCCCCTCGGGCCTCAGTTAGACCTGAAGGTTCCCAATTTGAATGTCTGCCCTTTGTTTCCGATCCTGGATGAAAATGAACAATTCGCCCCATTCACATGTAAAAATCTCTTCTTCCCGTACATGCAGATAAAGGTCGTAGGCTGCATTAATAACGAGTCCTTACTTGTGTCACTAATAACATCTTGCATTGTTCACCCTGAAACTCTTTGAAAAACCTAATTTTCCCTTCTCTCTGGGTGCCAGGCCCGATACGCATCTCACCGCTCAATGGGATAATTCCTCTCCACTCCGAGCGGGAGGAGGCGCCGTCCCCCGATGGACGTTCATTTCATTTCACCGGAGAATGAAACCCGGCAGCCAGTTCAGACCAGCCCGTGCATATTTATTAAGCTCCTACTAAGTGTCTTCACATTTTTCTCTTGTGCGGAAGAGTCTATTTCCAAAGCACTCCAATCTGATTAGGAAAATGCATTCAGTTCAGCAGCTATTTCTTGATTGCCTATTGAGCGCGCACAATACCCGGCCAGCGATACACAGATAACTAAGACTGTTACCAGCGCACGGGCGGGGAGGTGAAAAGACCTGTTAGGAAACCGGTGGGGGACTTTACTTGGTTTTGTGAAAATGGAGGAAGCATGGAATGGAGAACACGGGGAGAAATCATCCGAGGTCAGATTTGATTTTATTTCCTTTCCAGCTTCATTGAGGTAGAATCGACACATAACATTGTAATATATTCAGCGTGTACAGAGTGATGATTTTAAGAAATACATATTTTTCTTGATTTCAGAGAAGAAGAGGGGAGAGAGAGAGAGAGAGAGAGAGAAAGAGAAAGAGAAACATCATGGATCAGCTGCAGGTCCCCTACTAGGGATCGACCCCAAAACCCGGGCCTGTGCCCTGACTGGGAATCGAACCGTGACTTCCTGGTTCACAGGTCGATGCTCAACCACTGAGCCACACCAGCCATGCTTGGCGTTGCTTTTCACACAACGTCGCGTAACTTGTTTATCCCGAGTCATAAACAACACCCGCTTGAGTGAACTGATGTACCTCTGGGCTCATTTTCTGAAAACTTTTGTGCCCCTCAATCGTGTGGACGTATCTCTGCCCTGAGAGCTAGATACCCTTAGAGAGGCGTGATTCCCCTTTTTCTGGGAATTTTAGTACCAGATCCCTTGATTTTATTCCTGCTGGGTCTCTCCAGCCCGCCTGTTTCTCTTCAACCCCACCGCCGCTCGTGTTGTGACATCTTGCCAGGGCGGGCCCTTGGGAGGGTGAGACCCCGGAGAGCAAAGAGTTCATATTGCCCTAGCTGGTGTGGCTCAGTGGATAGAGCGTCAGCTTGCAGACTGAAGGGTCCCGGGTTCGATTCCTGTCAAGGGCACATGCTTGTGGACTTGATCCCCAGTGGGGGAGTGTGCAGGAATCAGCCGATCCGTGATTCTCTCTCATCATTGATGTTTCTCTCTCTCTCTCCCCCTCTCCCTTCCTCTTAGAAATCAATAAAAATACATTTTTAAAAAGAGAAATCATAGCTGGAAAGGTTGGAAGTAGCCAGACTACGGACCACACATGTGGACTTGTGAGGGTGAGCAGGCACTTTCTTTGGTGAGCAAACGTGCTTTATATAAATGGGAGAAAGAGACCCAGGCCGGAGCCAGCAGTGGTGCTTACGGATTGAAGGGATTCCCTTTCCTAAAGGGCTGCCCGGCCGGTGTCCTCAAGGACAACTTGTAAGGATCTGCTTTGAAATGTTGCAAATAAGTGCATCAAATAGGATCACGTGGCGGGAGAGGCGTCTGTAGAAGCAGGGGTAATTGTGGGTGCGATTCCCACATCACGTCGTCTGTAACACGCGAGATCTTTGGGTTTTCTCTCTACTCTCTGTGGCATCCAGGATTCCTCTCAGCATAGGACTCCTTGGTGAATTTTGTCAGGGTACGTGCTTGGGTTGTGGCCTCCATCCCCAGTAGGGGGCGTGCAAGAGGCACCCGATCAGTGATTCTCATCATTGATGTTTCTCTCTCCCCCTCTCCTTCACTCCCTCTCTAAAATCAATAAAAATACGTCTAAAAGATTTTTATATTTACGGGGTTTAGAGAGGGAGTGGTGGGGGGAGAGCGAAAGAGAAATAACAATTTATTGTTCCACTTACTCATGCATACTTGATTCCTATGTGCCCTGACCAGGAATCGAACTCATAACCTTGGCATATGGGGACAATGCTCTAACCAACTGAGCTGCCCAGCCAGGGTGCAAACCAGAGGTCTCAGTGCAGACTTAAGCCTTAATAACTTTCAGGACTATCAATGCTACACACTTGCAAACACATATTTGAACAGTTAACTCCTTATATTTACGCATACTAGTTGTGTGAATTTAATACGCTTTTCATTATAACATTTACTTCCGTCAACATTCACCAATGTTAGCTAGAAGCACCGAAGGAAGAATAGATTTGGCACATGAAAATGAACACATTTTATTCATTAAAAATATCAGTCACATTAAAGTCAAACAAACAGAAAAATGAGGTGACGGCAACATTATAAAGGCTTCTGAAGAAAAATATTTCACGAACAGTTCCCTCATTTCCAATACCAACTATTTCCATTTTTGCCTATGACCCTATACTCCTGTCTGGGTAGTTCTGTAATCACAGTGATTAAAAATGGCCAATTTTTTTCTCCTGCTTTTTCATTAACACCACATGATACGCTATTTTGGTTTCCTCTGTTTTCTTGGTCATCCTATTTTTAACGTCCCCCTAACGATCCCAATTCAAGAGGGTGGCATCCACGTAGCTGTTCCCATATTAATTGGGTACTTGGGTCGCTTTGCGTAGCTTTTAAATAATTCACAATGAATATGTTATCAGCACTGTGTGTGTTTTCACATCTGCGACGCTATTTCTTAGGGGAACGTCCCAGGAATGCCATTCCTGAGTCAAAGCTTAAACAGCGGCGAGGGTCTGCGGAGTTGTGCCCGTTTCCATGCGCACGGGCGGGAGCATGGCTGGTAAACATCACGTAACTGCAGCGAGCACGCTAATTAGGCTCCGGCGTGTGCGCCGTGTTTGTTTTCCCAGCACAAGTGATAAGTCAACATTAACTCTTATTTCAGTAACGAGAGAGTCTTAAGTGGGATTGGTGTCTAGACACCAAAGGCGGCTCCGTCGTCCCCAGGAAATCTGGGTGAGTTGGGGCTCGAACAGAAATGGGACAGCTTCTCCTTAGCCGGTTTGGCTCAGTGGATAGACTGTTGGCCCACAGACCTAAGGGTCCCAGATTCGATTCCAGTCAAGGGCACCTACCTGGGTTGCAGGCTCGATCCCCGGCCCTGGTCAGGGCGTGTGTGGGAGGCAAGCAGTCGATGTCACATTGATGTTTCTCCCCCTCCCTTCCACTCTCTCTAAAAATCAGTGGAGAGCCCAGCCGGTGTGGCTCAGTGGTTGAGCGTCAATCTAGGAACCAGGAGGTCACAGTTCAATTCTGGTCGGGGCACATGCCCGGGTTGCTGGCTCGATCCCCAGTGTGGGGTGTGCAGGAGGCAGCCACTGATCCATGGTTCTCTCATCATTGATGTTTCTCTCTCTCTCTCCCCCTCTCCCTTCCTCTCTGAAATCAATAACAATATATTTTTAAAATAATAAAATAAAAATCGATGGGACAATGTCCTTGGATGAGGATTAACCAGAAAAAAGGGAAGAAACAGGACAGCTCCCCTGGGACTTGCCTGTGGCAGTGGAGTCCCAGGGCCCCACTGACACCCAGTGTCCCCGGAAGCACAGGCTCTTCAGAGCTGGACCATCCCTCCCCACCTCGCACAGCGCTAGCTGTCAGGGGCACGTGGAGGACCTTCTGCAAGGGACAAATGCACCCCAGAGGGAACCCGGAGCCTGGGCCCCTTATCACAGCTGATCTTCCCGGCCAGTTAATCTCCCAGACCTTGCAGTTAGCGAGGTCGCCTTTAATTTACAGCCAGAGGACTGGGGTAATTGGCCTGACCGGAGTCATTGATCTTAAAGGGATACGCTCGCCCCAGTGCTTTCATCCGTCTTCTTTAATTGGAAAAGGAGGAATTCCTAAACGCCCTATCGCCTCCCTTATCTCTAAGCTCAGAATAGGATGGAGTTAGGGCTCATAGGAACCAGGTTGTACAGGATTGGCTTTACACACAGAATCGGACGGGAAAGGAAAGCACTTCTGTGAGGAATAAGTCTGGGATTTGCCTGTGTGCTGTCTGCTCACTTACAAACCTATCCTTCTCTGCTTCTAGGCCTACATAGCTATGTCTGTAATTACATCCTCACATATCTGTGGGTGTGTATGACCACACGTCTGTAGCTCTGTCTGTGTTTGTCTCTATATGTCTCTGTACCTCCCTCTGTTTCTGTCTCTATGGATATGTCTCTCTGTCTCTGTCTGTCTCTGTGTGAGTGTCTCTGTGTCTTTGTCTCTGTCTTTATATGTGTATATCTATTTTATGTGTCTATTCTATACCTACATCTATATGTACACCTATATCTATACATCTAATCCTCTATACCTATAGCTACAGATGCAGTGGTTCTCAACCTTCCTAATGCTGCGACCCTTTAATACAGTTCCTCATGTTGTGACCCAACCATAAAATTATTTTCGTTGCTACTTCATCACTGTCATTTTGCTACTGTTATGAATCGTCATGTAAATATCTGATATGCAGGATGGGTTTTCATTGTTCGAGACCCACAGGTTGAGAACCACTTAGTGAAACTGTCTCAGTCATGTACTATTTTCTGTCCTAAATTCCATAAAAAAGATATTGTTGTACATCATACAATCCAATCATCGAGATGTCGGATTAGAAATAAGGCACGAGACTTTGCCACTCAAAAGAAAAGAACGAGAGAAGTGTGGTGAGTTAAGGGAACTCATTTCTTTTGGAAGGTTTTGGCTGTGTTAATGAGTACCCTCCATTCGCTCTTCTAGACGAGGCAACTTTAAAAAAAATCTTTTTATTGATGCTTATTAGTTCCTGATTGGTCCTTTCAAAAGTATTTTGCCTTAGCAACATCCTTGGGATTGGTTGATACACCTTGCTCCCATGTGATTGGTTGTCTGCAATTTGCCTGTCTTAGCAACAGCCATACATTTTTAAGTTTGTTCCTTCTCCGCCCAGTTAGGTTGTGCTAGTAACTGCTCAGCTGGGTTTTCAGTTTTTTGTTTATTTGTTTTCATATATTTTTACTGATTTTTAGAGAGGAAGGGAGAGGGAGAGGGAGAGGGAGAGAAACATCGATGAGAGAGAATCATGGACCGGCGGCCTCCTGCACGCCCCCTACTGGGGATCGAGTCTGCAATCCGGGCATGTGCCCCCGACGGGAATCGAACTATGACCTCCTGGTTCCTAGTCAATGCTCAACCACTGAGCCATGCTGGCCGGGGGGTTTTCGGGTTTTATTCCCACCCCTGGTGGTCCCACTCTCTGACCACCTAGCTTCCCTCTGCCTCCTCACTGGGCCGTGTACGCTTGCGTCCTAGTCGGCTACGTCCCCTCTCCCTGAAATACGTGGAGGAAGAGAAAAGACGGAGTTTGCAGACGGATTCTGTTTTGCCTCCAGACATAAAATCAATACAGAGGGGAAACAGTGGGCGGAAGCCGGCATTTACCTTTTACAAGGCAGTTACGGGCTTACACCGCACCGCCTCAGCGTCGCCTTTGTTGACAAGGTTGTTCCTTGAGACCTTGGCAGTTCATACAGGAAACATGGTGAACTCGGTCGGCGGGTTCTGGTGGGAACCTCCCACGGAACAGCGGGGAAGGCTGGGCTGACAGCAAGGGCACCCGGGGGCGAAAGGCCCATGTTCCCCGCAGCCCATGTGCAAATCATGTCAGTGCTCCCAGGGAGCCCGCTGCATACAAAGGAGCAGAGGTCCGGTCGCTGCTCAGTGGCGGGGAGGGAGATAGGGCTTCGGGCTGGAGGTGGAATAGGGGCTGGGGCTGAGAGAAAGGGAGGGGCACGAGAGGAAGGGCTGCCATCAGGGATGGGCATCATGGAGGGTGTGGGACGCAAACCTCAGATGCCCTGTGGACGGTGTGTGTGTGTGTGTGTGTGTGTAACCTGATCACACACACCCCTTCAATGACTTGGACAGATTTCCTAAAGGGGCCGTGGGGGGGAACCCAGCCCGCATGTCGTCCTTCGTTATAGCTCTTATTTCAGAGGCTGGGATGCCTGCCTTCCACACAGCACTGAGTGAAATCTCAGACGCTCCCCGGGACCAGCTGCACAGGAGAACAGGAGAGCCAGACCGAGAAGCCGTCCTGACAGGCTGCTGGCAATTCTGCTGGTTATTCTTTCAGCACCCTTCACCCTCACGTCCTCGTGTGTGTGTGTGTGTGTGAGATGCCACGTGGTGTGAGGCTTCGGCACCTGCACTCAGGGCTGTAGACTTGCTATTTAAAACCTCGGTGGTGCCCGGCCTGGTGTGGCTCAGGGGTTGAGTATTGACCTGTGAACCAGGAGGTCACGGTTCGATTCCCGGTCAGGGCATGTGGCCGGGTTGTGGGCTTGATCCCCAGTAGGGGTGCTCAACCTCTGAGCCACAGGGGCTGGGCTCTGGTTGTATTTTAAAGGGTTTGCTGGTGGATTGGCTGTTTGGTTGAGACAGACCCCAGAGTTCTGAGCCTGAAGATAGAAAGGCGGGGCTGCCCTTAAAGGGGAAGAGGGAAATGCAGCGCCATCGGGTCGGAGGGAAGAGCAGGAACTGGGTTCTGGACAAAGTGTCAAGTATGTGCTAGTGACCCAGGCGCAGGTACCACGCAGGGAGTAGGCCATCGGGGCGGTCCAGGCTGAGAGAGGGGTCTGGCGCCGCCTCAGAGACGGGACTGAAGGACGTGTGGTTAGCTGATGTCACCTGCAGGGCGATTAAGTATAAAAGCCTCCAGTGCGGAGACCTGGGAGAAAGGAGGTGCTGATGCTCCCCCCCCCACCCCCGCAGGAGGCTGGGACCGGGACCAGCCAAGCGCCCTGGTGACCTAGAGAGGGAGGTTTCCGGTTTTCAGGTTTGATCTGTGGGTGTTTCCACATGCTCTTTAACGCGCTCTCCCCCTTGCATTTGGTTGGGCAGACAACTAGGTGAGCCTGTAACGCACAGTGACGGGTGTTTAACAAACCGAGGGCTCTAAGTTCATCCAAGTCTCTTCAACACAACCCCTTGGGGGAGCAGGTCCTTCCAGAAACAATGTGGGGGCGGCCCACGTCTCGGCAGAACTATTGGGGAACTGGCGTCGTTTCTCGTAGGGGAGCACAGTGATGGTCTGGCAGGTCCTTCGTTGGGGAGTTAGGGGCCGGGGAAGGAGGTTGTCACCCAGCCGTTGCTGTGCTTGGTCATCAGCAAACCAGGAGCGTCAGTGGGTGAGACGGTCCGCGTCCTCCGTGCGTCACTACCTTCGCATTCAGAGCTCACACAGGGACACAAGCAAGCAGTGGTCTTCCTTTCATGTGTGCAAATGTCTGCGTCACTTTCTCATTTTTTATTGGCACTTCATTCACCTCTGGAGCCTGAAGATGTTGCAAACCTCTCAGAAGGGCCTGTAAGCCGCTCCCCAGTGACAGCCTCCCGGGGTTTCAGAGGCGGGGCACGGGGCCTGGGCGCAGTGTGAACGTGAGCGGTCACTCCTCACCGTGGTGTGGGTGCACCCGCTCCCACTGCTGAGGAATGCGCGGCCTGGACCCAGACTCGGGTATAGGTTGGGGGGTTATTTATTTGCTCGGAGCCTCATTTCCTTCCTCAGGGAAATGGAGGTTTTAATAGGGACTCTGGGCGTAGAGCAGCAAGGGCTCCCGTCAGAATTGAACATAGAACAGTGGTGCCTCATGTCTTTGTTGCATTTGGACACAATGAGTGATGCTGGGACGCGCTGTGTCTGCAGTGACTGAATTAACTCGTGGGACGTAAGCACGCCTCCGTCTTGGGTGCCCACGCCGGGCTGCCAGGCCTCGGCAGCTCTGAGACCCCCACCCCCACCCCGCTCCTCTCTGCTGCTGGCACCGTCCCAGCATCTTGGGAGGTTGGAACCTTCCATTTCAAAGGTTCCCTCTGTCACAGCAGGATCCGATCCCAGGTCTGTGTGGAGCAGCACGTCTGCTGACAGTAAGGTTTGTGACAAAGCGTCTGGTGGGCACCCTCCCTCCCCTGTCTGCCCCCCCCCCGCCCCCACTTGATGTGAAACGCCCCGTTGTACTCATTGGGTCACCAAACCCTGGAAACCAAATGCAAGACTCAGTCGTCATGTGGTTAATGTAAATAACACAAATGTTTATTGAATTTCAGGGCGGGGGTGGGGGATCATACATAAGGAAGGCAAGGCTCCCATGTTTTATCAGCTTCTCCATCATCCGGTCACACAGGGCTTCAGGGAAACACACAGGGAGGCACTGTCCTCAGGCGGGACTCAGAGGAGGCCACCCAGTCACCAAGGACGAGTGTCGGGAACACGGTATCTCTCCTCAGGGTGGTGGGGACTCTGCTGGAGCAGTGATGTCAGGAACTCAGCTCTGCTGGGCTCGCCTCTCTCGGTGTCACTCAGCCAACCACAACCAATCACAGCGCGCTTCTCCCCAGCACCACCCAGCACAGGTGCTTTCTGCCCAACAGGACTCTTCCTCACCTTCACTTGGGGCAGCCCCGGGTGACCGTCACCCGCACTCACCTTGTGGTGACTGGGCACCTGCTGGGCGCCAGGCAGTGTGGCTGGGTTCTTGGGGGAGGGGCGCTGGCAGGGGATGGAGTGTGGGAGGTGTAGACACATGGGCAAGGGACCAAAGGGAACAGAACCTAATCACAGTCTCCACACTAGTGGCCTTGGGGATAGCGACCTTAAACTAGCTCAGAAAAGTGCCCTGTTCTCAGTTCCACCACTGGAACCCCACACCCTCCTTCCCACTCCATCCTGCATGCAGACCCTCAAGCCTCGGAGCAAATAAAATTCGCAGCCCCGGCAGATTGTACTAACCACTCTCTCCCAATAAATCAATAAAATAAAAAACGTGCAGGTACAAAGCCCTCATGACTGGCAGCACTGCAGGTAGGTGTCCCAGCCAGTCCCACGCGGGACCCCTGGAGGCCCAACCTGACAGGACAGCACAGTGAGTCCCAGCACATCCTGCACACACTTCTCTCTGCTCTCTCTGTCCCTTCCCCTCTCCCGCCCTCATTCTTCTCCCAATTGTTCCTCCCTGCTATTCCATTATCCTCCTACTCTGGGCTCTCTCTCTCCACTCCATCTCTCCTTTCCCACTGATCTCCCTTTCTCTCCTCTCTTTTCAAACTCTGAACTCCCTGTCCCTCTTCTTCAAACACTCTTCTCCTCCCCTGAACCCCGTCTTCCTCAGCCCCCTCTACTTGTGCCCCTCTCCCTTTCTCCTCTGCATTCCATCCACCCTGCCTCTCCTCTCCTCTAACCTACCTCTCCCCTACCTCCTCTCTTCATCTCCTGCTTCTGAAGTCTCCCCCGCTCTCTCCTTCTCCCTTCTTAAACTCTGTTCTCCCTCTGACCCCCAGAGCTCCTCTCCCTCCCTGTTCCCCACTCCCACTCTCACACTGTCTCCTGTCTCATCTCCCCTCTAATCACTCTCACAGCCCTTTCCCTGTCCCTCTCTCTTCA
Source organism: Myotis yumanensis (assembly GCF_028538775.1). Lineage (NCBI taxonomy): Eukaryota > Metazoa > Chordata > Mammalia > Chiroptera > Vespertilionidae > Myotis > Myotis yumanensis. Next base: position 6,860,172 of record NW_027223771.1, on the reverse strand, counting down.
CCCAAACAACTCTTTCCACTACCTCTGATCACTCCATCCTCCCCTTAGCCTCTCCCTGCTCTCTGACCTCACTCTACTCTACCCTATCTCCCCTTCCATTGATGTTTCTCTCTCCTCTTCCTCTCTCTGACCTCCCCTCTCTGTTTCTCCCAGTACCTCTTTCTCCTTCTCCTTGATCTATAACCTCCTCCTTATTCCTCTGTCACTGACCTCATTCTCTCTCACATCTCACACTGACATTTCTTTCTCTGTGACCACTCTCTATATCTCCCACTGTCTCTGAACTCCCTCTCCTCTACCCTCATTCTGCCTCTCTCCAACCCTCTCTCTCTCTCCTCTGTCCTCTAGTTCTCTTCTCCTCTCCCTCTTTGTAATGTCCATCTCTCTCCTCATGTTCTGACCTCCCTCTCCTCTATTTCTCTCTCTGCCTCGCATGTCTCTATCTCTGATCAGTCTCTTCTCTGTCCCTCTCCACCTTCTCCTCTATTTCTCTCTCTCCTCTATCTCTACCTCCCTCCCTCTCCTCTGCCTCTAACCTACTTCTCTACCCTCTACCTCTGACCTCTCTCATATTCCTGATCACCAATTCTCTCCATTCTCTAATCTTCCTACCTCCCCCATGTCTGATTTCCCTCTATCTCTGATCTTCATCACCTCCCTCTCCTCTCTCTCTCTCTCTTCTTCCGCTGACCTCCCTCTCCTCTATTTCTCTGTCCTCTGATTTCTGTGTGTCTCTCCTCTATCTCTAACCTCACTCTCCTCTTCCACACACCTCTCTCTCCTCTCTTTCTGACCTCACTCTCAGACCTCCATCTCCTCTCTCTCCTTGATCTCTAACATCTCTCTCTCTTTTTCCTCTTCCACTGCCCTCTCTCTCAATTATCCCCCTCCTTCTCTCTCTCTCTCCCTCCATTTTCTGGAACTCATTCTCTGTCTCCTCTGTTGCTGATCACCCTCTTTCTCATCTTCCTCTTTAAATCTCTGTCTTTTACTCTGACCACCCTCTAACCTATTTCTCTCTCCTCTAGCTCGCTCCTCTCTCACTCTCCTCTGCCTGACATCCTTCTCTCTCCCTCAGCCCCTCTCTCTGTGACCTCCATCTCCTCTGTCTCTGATCAGCTCTCCTCTAATTCTCTCCACCTCTGTCTCTCTCTCCTCTATTCCTGATCTCCTCTCCTCTCTCTCTGACCTTCCCGTCCTCCCTCCTCGTTCTCTAACCCCCTTTCACTCTTTCACTGACCTCTCTCTCCCCTCTAACCCCCCTTTCCTCTATCTCCCAGCAAGTTCTCCTCTATTTCTCTCTCTCTCTCTCCACATTCTGAGACCTCCCGCTATCTCTCTTCTCACCCTTTGACCTCTGTCTCTTCTGTCTCTCTCCTTGATCGCTAACCTCCCTCTGCTCTCTCCTCTCTCTAACCTCCATCTCCTCCTTCATCTCTACCCTCCCTGTCTCTGCTCTTACACTAACCTCGCTCTTGCTCTCTTCCTCTTACCTCTCTCTCCTCAATCACTGACCCTCACCACTCTCTCTCTTCTTTCTTCTGACCTCCCTCTCTCCCTTCCTCTCCTCTATCTCTGACTTCCATCTCTCTTCTCCCTTTCTGTTCTTGATCTCTCACCTCTGTCTCTCCTGTTCCACTCACCCCTCTCTTTGTGTCCCTCTATCCCCTTTCTCTCTGATCTCTCTCTCCTCTGCTCTATTCCTGACTTCCATCTCTCTCTCTCTCACCTCCCTCTCCCCATCCTCTATCTCTAACCACCCTCTCTCTCTGCAGTGAGATCTCCCTGTCTCACTCCTCTTTCTCTCTCCTTTACCTGGCTTTTTTCTATCTCTGAACCCAGTCTCTCTTCCCTCTCTCACCTTGATCTCTAACCTCCCTCACTCCCCTCTTCCACTAAACTCTCTCTCTGACCTCTCTCTCTCTCCTCTTCCTCTGACATCTCTCTCTCTCTCTCTCCTCTTTCTGCGACCTCCGTCTCTGAACTACCTCTTGCTTCTTTCCTTCTCCTCTGACCTCCATCTCTCTCCCCTACATCCACATTTCTCTGATCCCCTCTCCTCTCTTTCCTTGATATCTAACCTCCCTCTCTCTCCTCTCCCATTGACTTCTCCCTCTCCTCGCTCCCTGACTTCTGTCTCTTCTCTTACTCTGACCTTTCTCTCTGCCTCTCCTCCCTATCCTTATGCATCTCTCTCTCTCCTCTCCTTTTCTCCTCTACATTTCATCTGCCCTGCCACTCATGTCCTCTAACCTGCCTCTTCTACCACTCCCCTCCCTATCTTCTCTCCTCTCTCCATCTCTACCTCTGAAGTCTTCCTTCCTCCCTCCCTCTCTCTCTCTCTCTCTCTGTTCTCCCTCTGACCACCAGCGCTCCTCTCCCTCTCTCCTCTACCAAGAATATGCCTCTCTGACCTCCCTTTTCCCCACTCACACTCTCTCCTCTCCCTCCTCAGCTCCCGTCTATAATCTCTCCCGCACAGCCCTTTCCATGTCCCCCTGTTCACCCAAACAACCCTCCCTCCTCTACCTCTGGTCAACCCGTCCGCCCTTAGTCTCTCCCTGCTCTCTCTGACCTCACTCACTCTATCTCCCCTCCTGTCCCACTGACGTCCCCCTCTCCTCTCTTTCTCTGAACATCTTCTCTCCCCACCACTGCTGAGGACCATCTCTCCTCTTCCTATCCAATAGGATGACACCCATCTCCATAATCTATCTCTACTTCCTCTTCATCTGACCTCCACTCTCTTCCCTCTCTCTCTCTCCTTGATCTCTAACATCGTTATATCTCCTCTTCCACTGACCTCCCTCTCTTTGACCTCTCTTTATTTCCTGTCTCTGATCTCTCACTCTCACGTCTTCCACTGACATTCCTCTCTCTCCTCTGTGACCCTTCTCTCCTCTCCCCTTCCTCATACTTCTCTCTCTCCCCCTCTGTCTGACCTCCACTCTCCTCTACCCTCATTCTCTCTCTCTCTCCCTCTTATCTCTCTTACCTCCCTCACCTACACTCTCTTCTCTAACTCTCTCTCCTCTTCCTCTGACCTCACTCCCCTCTACCGCAGCGGTTCTCAACCTGTGGGTCTCGACCCCTTTGGCGGTCGAACGACCCTTTCACAGGGGTCGCCTAAGACCATCCTGCATATCAGATATTTACATGACGATTCATCACAGTAGCAACATTTCAGTTATGAAGTAGCAACGAAAATAATTTTATGGTTGGGGGTCACCACATGAGGAACTGTATTTAAAGGGCCAGAGGGTTGAGAACCACTGATCTACCTCTATGATCATTCTCTCCCTCCCTCTAATCTATATCTAACCTCCCTATCCTCTCTTTCCTTTATCTGAGAGTGCACGCTCTCTTCTCTCCTGACATCACTCTCGCTCTCTTCCTCTGACCTCTCTCGTCTCTCCTCCCCCCTCTCCCTGACCTCCCGCTCCTGTCTGTGCTATAATTCTGACCTCCACTCTCTTCTCTATCTCTCCCACCTTGATCTCTAACCTCCCTCTCGTTGCTCTTCCTCTGAAGACTGTCTCTATTCCCCTCTCTCCCCCCAACCCCGGGTTGTGACCTCCATCTCTCTCTTCTCTTTCTCTCCTCTGTATCTGACCTCCCTCTCTCTGCCTCTCACCTCACTCACCTCACTCTCCTCCATCCCCCTCTCCTCTTCTCCACTTTCTCCGAACTCCCTCCTGGTCCCCTATATTGCTGACCACCCTCTCTCTCTTCTCTACCTCTCTGTCCTCTATTCTGACCACACTCTTAGGTATCTCTGACCTCCTTCTCTCCTCTTCCTCAAACCTCCCTGCCTCCTTGTACTCTAACCTCCTCCCCCGACTCCCCTATCTCTCTATCCTCTACAATGACCACCCTGTCATCTATCTCAGACCTCTCCTCTCCTCCAACTGTGATCTCTTTCCTCTCCTATACCCTGCACTCTCTCTCTCCCCATGCCTCTCTTTTAACTCCAATCTCCCTATCTACTCCTTTATAGCTGACCTCTCTCACTTCTCTCTGTCTCTGGCCTCGTTCTTCTCTACTTCTCTATCTCTGACCGCCCTCTCTCGCCTCTTCCACTGACCTCTCTCTCAAATATTGCCCTCTGCACCTTTGCCTCTATTTCTATTTCTCTCTCTCTCCTCTAACTCTGACCTCCCACTCTTCACTATCTCCTTCTCCCTCCTATACCTCCTTATTTCTGTTCCTCTTCTCCTCTACCTCTGTTCTAAACTCTGACCATCCTCTCACCTATCTCTGACCTCCCACTCCTCTGTCTCTGACCTCCCTCTCTACTACTGCTGATCACCTTCTCTCTTCTGTCTCTAATCTTCCTTCCTCCCCCCTCTCTCTCTTCTCCCAATTTTACCTCCCTGCTATTCCATTATCCTCCCACTCTAGTCTCCCTCTCTCTCCCCTCTTCCAACTCTGACCTCCATGTTCCTCAGGTGCCCCTCTCCTGTCTGACACACCTCCCTCTACTGCTCATCTGTCCTTCTCTCTCCTCTCCCTTACTCCTCTACATCATCTCCTGCCTCTGAAGTCTTGCCCACTCCATCCCTTTCCCCCACTCCCTCCTCATCTCCCCTCTCTAATCAGTCTTGCACCGCCCTGTCCCTCTCTTTTTGCCCAAACAACTCTCCTCCTCTACCTCTGATCAACCCGTCCTCTCTTAGTCTCTCCCTGCTCGCTCTGACCTCACTCAATCTCCCCTCCTGTTCCATTGACCTCCCCCTCTCTTCTCTCTCTCCTCTCTCTGAACACCTTCTCTCTCTCCTCCACTGCTGACAACGCTCTTCCTCTACAAGCTGTCCTCTCCTCTGACCCCCCTCTACTTCCTCTCTCTGACCCCCCGTCTCTCTCTCCTTACACTGACTACTCTCTCTCCCTCTCCTTGAAATCTTCCCCCCTCCCTCTCCTCTGCCTCTGACCTATCTCTCTCCCCTATTCCTGATCACAAATTCTCTCCTATCTCTAATCTTCCTCCCTCCCGCTCTCTATTTTCTCTGAACTTTCTACCTCCATTTCTCCTCTACCTCTGACCTCCATCTTTCTCTCTCTCTTGATCTCTAACCTCCCCTCACCTAGTTCTCTGTCCTCAACATCCATCTTCTCTATCTCTGATCTCCCTCCAACCCCCTCAGAACTCCCTCTCCTCTTATTCTGATCTCCCTCTTCTCTTTGCTATTCCTCTAATCTCTCTTACTCTATTCCTGATAACCCTCTCTCTAATCCTCCCCCTTCTTCTCTATCTCTAACCTCCTGTCATCATCTCCTCACCTCTCTAATCTTCCTCCCTCCTCCTCTCCTCTCTCTCCACTTTCTCTGACCACCCTCTATCTCTTCTTCTCCCCTACCTCTCTGTCTCTCTCTCTCTAACCTTCTCCCTCTGTTCTCCCTTTGATCTGTAAACTCCCTCTTCTCTATCTCTGACCTCACTCTGTCTTCTCTGCCTAATTCTCCTCTATCTCTAGCCTCTCTCTGCTCTCTCCCTCCTCTGTCTGACCTCCCTTTCCTGTTTCTCCTCTACCACTCTTCTCTATCTCCTCCTTGATCTCTAACCTCACTCTCTATCTCTAACTACCCTCTCGATCTCCTCTGCAATGATCTCTCTCTCCCTCTTTCATCTTACCGCCATCTCTCTCTGAGACTGGCCTCCCTCTTCTCTCTTGCTCTCTCCTTGATCTCTGACTTCCCTCTCTCTGTCTCCACTGCTCCTCTTCATCTCACCTCCCACTTCTGTATCTCTGACTTCCACCGCTCCCCTCTCTCTCTCTTTGATCTCGGACCTCCCTCTCCCCCTTCCTCTATCTCTAACCACCCTCTCTCTCTCCTATTTCTCTCTCCTTTACCTCGCTTCTATTTCTGAACTAAGTCTCTCTATCTCTCTCTCCTGGATCTCTAACCTCCCTCTCTATCTCTGACCCCCACAAATCTCCTATCACCCCTCTTTCTCTTTCCATCACTCACCCTCTCTCCTCTATCTCTGACCTCCTCAACAATGCTATCTGTCTCTCTACTTGATCTCTAACATACCTGTCTCTCCACTTCCACAAACCTCTCTCCCCTCTTACTGTGATCTCCTCTACTCTGTCTCCTCTGCCTGAGATACCTTTCCTCTACTTCTCTCTCCTCCATCTCTGACCTCCCTCTCCTCTATTTCTTTCTCTTTCACGATCCCGTGACCTCACTGTTTTTTCTCTCCGCTTCCTGACCCCTCTCTATTCTCCCCCCATTCTCTCTCCCTCCCTCCCTCTCTGACTCCTCTATTGCTGACCATCCTCTTTCTCTTCTCCTCTCCCTCTGATCAGCTCTCCTCTAATTCTCTCTATCTCCACTTTCTCGGACCAACCTCTCACGTCCCACCTCTATCTCTCTCTCCTTGATCTCTACCTCTCTCCTCAGTTGATGACCAACCTCCCTCTCCACTTTTTCTCCTGTCCTCTACTCTGACTTCCCTCACACCTATTTTGAGCTCATCTACTTCGACCTTCCCTCCCTTATCTCTGACCTCTCTCTCTCTCAACTCTTCCTCTGACCACCCTCTCCTTTGCCTCAGACCTCCCCCTCCTATATCTCTCCACTATCTCTGACCTCTCTATCTGATCGCCCTCTCCTCTCCTCTATAACTCCTCCTTGATATCTACCCTCCCTGTCTCTCCTCTTATACTGACCTCTCTCCTTTCATCTCTCTCCTCTATCTCTACCCTAGAGTCTCTTCCTCTCGCTCCTCTTCCTCCCTCAAACCCCCCTCCCTACCTCCCCCTCCTCTATCTTTGACTTCCATCTGTCTTCTCTTTCTGTCCTTTATCTCTGACCTCACTCTCTCTCCATCTCTGACCCGATGGGCCCTCTGCATCTCTTGCCCCCCACCTCCTCTGACCTCTATCTCCCTCTCCCATACCTCTCTTCTCTATATCTCCTGCCTCCTTTATCTCTAATCTTCCTTCCCCCCAACTCTCCCCTTTCCCTAAACTCCCTCTCTGTCTCCTCTATTGCTGACCACCCTCGTTCTCTTCTCTTCTCTCTGACCTTCCTCTAAGCTCTCTATATCCTTTTCCTCAGACCTCTCTCCCTCTCCTATCTTCCTCCCCCTCTAACTTTGATGTGCCTCTCTCTCTCCTCTTCCTACGCTCTGTCTGTCTCCTTGATCTCTCACCTCCCGCTGCTCTAACTCTTCTCTCTGACCTGTTTCCTCTGTGTCTCTCTCCTCCATCTCCACTCTCCCCGTCTCTCCTCTTACACTGACCTCCCTCTTGCTCTCTTCCTCTTACCCCTCTCTCTCTCTTTTCTCTATTTCTCTCTCCTTTACCTGGCTTTTTTCAATCACTGAAATCAGTCTCTCTTCTCTCTCTCTCTCTGCTTGATCTCTAACCTCCCTCACTCCCCTCTTCCACTAACATCTCCCTATTTATCATCTGTCTCTGTCCCCCTGCACTCGCTCCATCTCTCTCTGACCTCCCTTTCTCTTCTCTCCTCTTCCTCTGACTTTCTCTTCTCTCCTCTTCCTCTGACTACCCTCTCCTCTATTTCTCTCCTCTACCTCGCTCTTCCTTTCTCTGACATCGGTCTCACTTCTCAATCTCTCTCTCCTCTTTCCTTCTCTACTTCTGATCTCTCTCACTCCCTCTCCAATTCCTCTGACCTCCAGCTCTGATCCCCTCTCCTCTCTTTCCTTAATATCTAACCTCCCTCTCTCTCCTCTTACTCTGACCTCACTATCTGCCTCTCCTTATGCATCTCTCTCTCTATCCTCTCCCTTTCTCCTCTGCATTTCATCTCTCCTGCCACTCAGCTCCTCTAATTTGCCTCTCTCCCTCTCTCCATCTCCTGCCTCTGAAGTCTCCCCCACTCCACTCCCTCTCTCTTCTTAACCTCTGGTCTCCCTCTGACTGCCAGCACTACTCTCTCCTCTACCAAGAATATGCCTCTCTGACCTCCCTTTTCCCCACACCCTCCTCATCTCTCATCTCCCCTCTCTAATCACTCTGGCATGCCCTTTCCTGTCCCTCTCCCTCCTCTACATCTGATCAACCCGTCCTCTTTTCGTCTCTCCCTGCTCTTTCTGACCTCACTCACTCTCCCCTCCTGTTCCATTGACCTCCCCCTCTTCTCCCCACCACTGCTGACCACTCTCTCTCCTCATCCTGTGCACGACTCTGACACCCATCACTCTCATCTCTCTGCATCCTCTTCCTCTGACCTCCCTCTGATCTCCACTTCCCTGGATCTCTAACATCACTCTATCTCCTCTTCCACTGAGGTCTTTTTCTCCTCTTCCTCTCTATTGTCTCCTGTATGTCTTTCTCCTCCTTCATTTGACCTCCCTCTCTCCTCTTCCACTGACCTCTCTTTTTCTCTCCATCATCTCTGACCTCACTCTCTTTATCTCCTCTGCCTTTGATCTCTCTCACATTTTCCACTGACATTGCTCTCTCTCCTCTATCTGTGACCTCTCTCTCTCCCCCTTCTCTCCCTCTCCTCCCTCACCTGCACTCTCTTCTCTAAGTCTCTCTCTTAGATTTCTAATGTCCCTCTCCTCTTCCTGACCTCCCTATCCTCATTATCTGAGAACTCACTCTCTCTTCTCTCCTCTCTCTCACCGCGATCTCTAACCTCCCTCTCGCTCCTCTTCCTCTGACCTGTGTCTCTATTCATATTCTCTCTCTCTCTCTCTCTCCTTTCCCTGAACTCCCTCCTGGTCCCCTCTATTGCTGACCACCCTCACTCTCTTCTCTACCTCTCTGTCCTCTATTCTGACCACGCTCTTAGGTATCTCTGACCTCCCTCTCCCTTCTCTCCTTTTCCTCAGACCTCCCTCGCTCTCCTGTCTTCCTCCCTCTCTTTCTCTGACCTGCCTTTCTCTCTCCTCTTCCCAGGTCCCCCTCTCTCTGCTTCCTTGTACTCTAACCTCCTCCCCCAACTTCCCTACCTCTCTATCCTCTACAATGACCACCCTGTCACCTATCTCAGACCTCTCCTCTCCTCTATCTGTGATCTCTCTTTCCTCTTTCTCCTATATCTCTGCACTCTCTCTTCCCACACCTCTCCTCTAACTTCAGTCTCCCTATCTTCTATCGCTGACCTCACTCGCTCTCCTATGACCTCTCTCTCTCCCTCCTCTTCATCTGTCTCTCTTCTCTATCCCTCTCTCCTCTATCTCCTTAATCTCTATCCACCCTCTCTCTCCTGTACCTCCTTATTTCTGTTTCTCCTCTACCTCTGTTCTAAACTCTGACCATCCTCTCGCCTATCTCTGACCTCCGACCTCCCTCTCTACTATTGCTGATCACCCTCTCCCCCCCCCCCTCATCCTCTCATCTTACTATCCACTTTCTCTGAACTCCTTCTCTCTCTCCTCACTCCCTGACCTGTCTATCTCTGACCTCCCTCTAGCTCCTCTTTCACTGATATCTTTCTCTCCCTCTTTCTTCAAACTCTCTCCACCCCTCTGACCTCCATCTTCCTCAGCTCCCTCCTGTCCCACAAACCTCCCTCTATTTCCTCTCACAAACCACCCTCTCTGCTCTTATGTATCTCTCCTGCCTCATCTCCTCTAACCGGCCTCTCTTTCTCTCCATCTCCTCTGTCTGAAGTCTCCCCCACTCTCTCCCTCTCCTTAATCTCTGTTCTCCCTCTGACCGCCAGCGCTCCTCTCCTCCCTCCTCTACCAAGAATATGCCTCTCTGACCTCCCTTTTCCCCACTCCCATGCCCACTCTCACTCCTCTCCCCCCTCTAATCACTCTCCCACCGCCCTTTCCCTCTCTCTTCACCCAAACAACTCTCCCTCCTCTACCTCTGATCTACCCGTCCTCTTAGCCTCTCCCTGCTCTCTGACCTCACTCACTCTCCCCTCCTGTTCCAGTGACCTTCCCCTCTTCTCTCTCTCTCTCCTCTTCCTCTACACTCTGTCCTCTACTGTGACCCCCACTTCTCTCTCTTCTTGCACTGACTTCTCTCTTTCCTCTGCCTCTCCCCTCCCTCTCACCTCACTCTCATCTTCCTTCCTCCCCATCTCTTCTCTCTACACTTTCCCTGAACTCCCTCTCTGTCTCCTCTATTGCTGACCACCCTCTCCCTCCTCTTCTCTACCTCTCTGTCCTCTATTCTGACCACCCTCTCTTCTCTCCTCTTCCTCTGACCAACCTCCACTCTCTCCTTGATATCTTCCTCCCTCCGCTTCTCCTCTATCTCTGACCTCCATCTTTCTCTCTCTCTTGATCTCTAACCTCCTTTATCTCTGACGTCCCCTCATCGATTTCTCTCTCCTCAACATCCATCTTCTCTCTCTCATCTTCCTCCAACCCCCACTCTTCTCTGTATCTCTCTCTACTTTCTCAGAACTCCCTCTCCTCTTACACTGATCTCCCTCATTTCTCTCTCCCCTATTCCTGATAACCCTCTCACTCCTCTCTCTCTAACCTCCTGTCCTCTTCCGCTCACCTCTCTCCTCTCTCCCCTTTCTCTGAACTCCCTGTCTCCTCTATTACTGACCACCCTCTCTCTCTCCCCTTGATCTCTAACCTTCCTCTATCTGTTCTCCCTTTGATCGCTAAACTCCCTCCCCTCTATCTCTGACCTCCCTTTCCTCTATTACTCCTCTACCTCTCATCTCTATCTCCTCCGCAATGATCTCTCTCTCCCTCTTTCATCTTACCTCCATTTCTCTCCCCTTGCTCTGGCCCCTTTCTCTTTCTCTTCTTGATCTCTGACTTCCATCTCTCTTCTCTCTCTCTGACCCCCACAAATCTCCTATTCCTATCACCCACCCCTCTCCTACCTCTCTTCTCTATCCCTGAGCTCCTCTCTGATCCCCTTAACACTTCTATATATCTATCTACTTGATCTCTAACCTCCATCTCTCTCTATCCTCTCTCCTCTCTTACTCAGTCTCCTCTGCCTCTGACATCCTTCTCTCTCTCTCTCAACCCCTCTCTCACTGACGTCCATGTACTCTATGATCAGCTCTCCTCTAATTCTATTTCTCATCTCTCTCTCTTTCTCTCCTCTCCCTCTCTGTTCTCAACTCTGACCATCCTCTCACGTCTCACCTCTCTCCTCCCTCTGCCTCCCTGTCTCCTCTATAGCTGACCAACCTCCCTCAACACTGCTTCTCCTCTACCTCTCTGTCCTCTACAACAACCTCTCTCCCACCTATTTCTAGCTCATCTACTTCAATCTTCCCTCCCTTATCTCTGACCTCTCTCTCTAACTCTTCCTCTGACCACCCTCTCCTCTGCCTTCCTTCTCTATCTCTAACCTCTCTTTCCCCTATCATCTCTGACATTCATTCTCTTCTTTCTCTCTCCCCCCGTTATCTCTAACCGTCCTCTCCATTTTATCTCATTTTCCCCTCATTTCTTTCTAACCTCCCTCTCCTCCTTGATCTCTAACGTCCCTGTCTCTCCTCTTATACTGACCTTCCTCACTATCTCTAACCTCTGTCTCTCTCCTTTCTCTCTGGTCTCCCTCTCCTATTCAACTGACATCTGTCTCCTCTATCTCTACCCTAACTCTGGCCTCTTTCTCCTCTTCCTCCCTCCCTCCCTCTCCTCTTTGACTTCCACCTGTCTTTTCTCTTTCTGTCCTTTATCTCCGACCTCACTCTCCTCAGCCCCTTACTTCCATCTCTCTTCTGTTTCTCTCTTTGATCTCTGACCTTCCTCTCCCCCATCCTCTATCTCTAACCACCCTCTCTCACTTTCTCTGACCTCCATCTTCTGTTTCGCTCTTCTCTTTGTCTATCTCCTTGATCTCTGACATACTTTCCTCTTCTGTATCTCCCTCTCCAGTACCTCTTTTCTCTGTATCTCTCTCCCACCTCTTTTATCTCTAATGTTCCTCCCCCTCTCTACTCTCCCCGTTCCCTAAACTCCCTGTCTCCTCTATTGCTGACCACCCTCGCTCTCTATCTCCTTTTCCTCAGACCTCTCTCCCTCTCCTATCTTCCTCCCCCTCCAACTTAAATCTGCCTTTCTCCTCTTCCTACTCTCTCTGTCTCCTCTTCCTCTCTCACCTCCCTCTCTCTCCACTACTTCTCTACCCTCTACTCTGACTACCCTGTCACCTATCTCTGACCTTTCCTCTCCCTCTAACCCCTTCCTCTGTCCTCTTTGTCTGACCTCTCTGTCTCTGACCTCCTTTTCTCTGTCTCTGAGTTAGCTCTCCTGTATCTATAACCTCACTCCTCTATTTCTCTTCTGTCTACTACTCACCCTGACTGCCCTCTCTCTTTCCTCTTCCTCCTACCTCACTCTCCTCCATCGCTAACCTCCCTTTCTCTCCTCTACATCTCACTTCTCTATCTCTGACCTTTCTCTCCCTCCTTTTTCTATGACATCTCTCTCTTCTGCCTCTGAGCTAGCTCTCCTCCATCTCTGACTTCTGTGTCTCTTCTCTATCTCTCCCTCCACTATCTGGGAACTCCCTCTCTGACTCAACTCTTCCTCTTTAACTCTCTTTTAATCTGACCACCCTCTCACCTATTTCTCTCTCCTCAAACTCACACCTCCCTCTCCTCTCTCTCTCCCCACTTCCTCAGACCTCTCTTCTGCTCTATCGCCTCTACCTCTTCGCTCATTCTCTCTCTCTCTTCCTCTTCTTCTGAGATGTCTCTTCTCTAAATCTACCCTCTATATCCTCTCTCTCCTGTCTCTCTTCACTTTCTTTGAAATCTCTCTGTCTCCTCTGTTGATGAACACCCTCTCTCTACTCTGCCTCTGACCCCCCACTCCTCTGTCCTCCCTATCTCTGCTCTCTCCTTGATCCTAACATCCCTCTCTCCACTCTTACTCTGACCTCCTCTCCTCTATTCCTGACTTCCCTCTACTCCCTATCCTACTCCACTGATATCTCTCTCTCCTCTCTACCTCCGTCTTATTTTTTCTTGATCTCTAACCTCTCTTCCCACCCTCTCCACTGCTTCTGACAGCTCCCTATCTCTCTCTCTCTCTTCATTACCTTGCTCTTCTCTCTCTGCCCCCTTCTGACCTCCAGCTGTCCTTTCTCTCTCCCATCGGTGTCTGGTCCCGTTCTTCTCTATTTTTCTCTCCTCTACCTTGCATTTCTCTATCTCTGACCTCAGTCTCTCTGCTCTGTATTTCTATCCTCTGCCTCTAACTTCGCTATCTCCCCTCTTCCACTGACCTCTCTCCTCTCCTCTATCTCTGAACTCGCACTTCTCTCTTCTGTCTCCTTCTCCTTGATCCCTAACCTCCCGCTCTCTCCTATAAACTCTGACCATCCTCCCACCTGTCTCTGACTTCCCTCTCCTCTATTTCTCTCTTCTTCATCTCTACCTCCCTCCCCTCTATCTCTCACTTCCCTCCTCTATCTCCATTCTCTGTTCTCTCTCTCATCTTCCTCCAACCCCGACTCTTCTCTGAATCTCTCTCTAGTTTCTGGGAACTCCTCTCCCTCTCTTGTCTAATCTTCCTCCCTCTGCCTCACTTCAGTCTCTCTCCACTTTCTCTGAACTCCCTCTGTCTCCTCTTTGCTGACCACTCTCTCTGTCCTCTCCACCTTCTCCTCTATCTCTGAACTCCCACTCCTCTCTCTTCTCTGCTTCCAACCTCTCTCTCTTATTCCTGATCACCCATTCTCTATCTCTAATTTTCCTCCCTCCCACTCTCTTGTACCTCTTTGTCTTCTACATCTGACCTCCATGTCTCTCTCTTGATCTCTAACCTCCATCTCTCACCTCCCTCCTTTATCTCTGACCTCTCTCTCCTCTACCTCTCTCTTCCCTATCTTTCTCTCCTTGATCTCTAACAGACCTCTCTGTCTAATCTTCCTCCACCCCTCTCTTCTGTCTCTCTCCACTTTCTCTGAACTCCACCTGTCTCCTCTATTGGTGACCACACCCTCTCTCTCTTCTCTCCCCTATACCTCATTTCTTCTCCACTACCTCACTGTTCAACTCTGACCATCCTCTCACCTATTTCTCTCCCCTCTACCTCGCTCTTCTCTCTCACCTCTCTTCTTTATCTTACTTTCCTCTGTCTAATCTTCCTCCCTCTGCCTCACTTCTGTCTCTCTGAACTCCCTCTCTCACCTCTATCCATGACCTCATTCTCTCTTCTATCCTCTTCATCTTACCTCCCTCTCGTTCTTCTCTTCCTCTGCCCTGTCTCTCTTCTGCCTCTATTTCTCTCTCCCCTATCTGACATACACCCCTCTTCTGTATCTCTCCCCCCGATCTCTAACCTTCCTATCTCTCCCCTGACTTCCCTCTACTCTCTTCCACTGACCTTTCTCTCTCTCTCTCCCCTCTGACTGCCCTCTCCACCTTCTTCTCTTTTCTCTCTCTCATCTCTCCTTACTCTGACCTCCCTATCTCCTCCTTGATCGCTACCTCCTCCCTCTCCCTCTGACCTCAATCTCTCCCCTCCCCTCTATTTCTCTCTCATCCTTCTCCAAACGCCACTCTTCTGTCTCTCTCTCCACTTTCTCAGAACCCCCTTCCTGTCTCCTCTCTCTCTCTCTCTTCCACAGACCTCCCTCTTCTCTCTCTGACCCCCTCTCCTTCTTCTAACATCCCTCTCTACTCCACTTACTCAGACCTCTCTCCCCTCTCTCTCCTCACCACCCTGTCTCTAACCTCCCTCTCATCTCTCTATCCCTGACCTCATTTTCTCCTCCATCTCTCTACTCATCCACTCACTCCTCTGTCTGTGTCCCTCTCTATCTCTAATCTTCCTCCCACTCCTCTCCTCTGTTGCTGACCACCCTCTCTCCTCTCTGATGTGTCGGGGAGAGGAGAATGTGCCTGTGGATGTTCTGGTGTGTGCTGTGTTGTCAGGCGAGAGGGTTTGAGAGATCACAGAAGTTTCCTACCTGAGCAGCTGGCGGCATCTCAGCATTCGCTGTGTTTCTTGCAGGCCCTGGACCTGGAGCGGCTCCTCCTCCGAGGTTGTGACCATCTGGGATCGTCCCCTGAAAGGAAGCGTCTTCGGCGACCGAAGACCCAGTGTCCTCTGCCTGGAAGAAGGTCCTCTTTGGTGTCCTGCTGCCCCTCGGACTGACGAAGGCTGCCGTGAGCCCAGCCCCATGTTAGCAAACGCAGGCACCGAAGTAACTGAACTGTGACCTGAGAACTCTTACCTGAGAGCCACGCTCACGGTGGAGAGAGGAGGGAAGGGCGCTCAAGCAGACACTGCCCTCCGCCTGGGCCGCTCCTCTCCCGGGACTGCGGTGCTTACACGGATGGTGGGGCCGCCCGGATGAGTGAGGCCCGGGTGGTGCAAGGTGTCTGCACAGGGCGTCCTTGCCCTCAACCTGCCTGGGTTCTGGGCCACGCGCCCCACTCCACGTCCGCAGTCTGCGGTGACCTGCAATGGGAGTAGGCCACGTGAATGAACTGCTCCCTTGTTGGGGCTAATCCATCCGTCCACCGGGCGGTGGCTCTTGTCTGCTGCTGAAATAAATACAGTGTGAGAGAACGCTATGCTGTGGGTGTGACAGAGATTTAATATGAAGGTACATCCAGCGTCTTACCTTAATGGAGTATTGGGGGGCTTGCAAAAGTGTCCCAGGCCAGCTTCCTCCCCTCTGGTTACATTTGCAGGGTCCACATGACCCAGGCTACCCTGAAATCGGGGTGACTCTCATGTTGGGTGAAATAAAGTTCTAAGCTGCTGCATTAGCAGTTACTCAAAACAAAATCCACACACAGGAGCACGGTGACCAAGCCACACGTGGGGATAGAGACTCACCGTCACACGTCACCTGCTCATCCGAGTGCCCTGGGGACGACGCCCGGCACCTTCCCCCGGCTCCTGTCGCCTGCCCCCCTCAGGCCTGACCTGTCAGATCTGCCCCCCGAAATCGGGGGGCGTCCTCGGACGCCGGGAGGATGGCCTCCCCGATGATGGCTGCGCGTTCACTGTTCCTGTGACTAGAGCCCATGGTACCTGAGGCCCGGGGGGTGAAGTGTGCTGTCCCTTCGTGCTGACAGGCGGTTCCGGGAACAGGCAGGCTTCCGGGCATTCCTTCCTCTCCTCAGGGGCAGGGCAGGGGAGAAGGAAGTCCTCCGGAAACGCTGTGAGGAGAGGAAAAAACGTTCCCGAGAAGATGTGAAGGATCACTCACCTATTAGCACGATCAGGAGGCGGCGGCTGTAATGGGCACAAAAAGAGAGATTTCTGTTTATTTTACAAACTGGAGGGGCATCCATCTTTCCAGGGACCTGAGCAGAGAAATGGACCCAATTAGTTGCAGCAAAAAGAAAGAAGGAGGCAAAGACTCATTCATTGTTTCCTCTCAAAGCCTCAGCTTGACAATCTGTGTTTTTCCTAATGGGCTCCGGGAGGGCAATTAGCATAACTCAGGGCGGGGCCTGGGGCCCTTCCCACAGGCAGGGCCCACCCAGCAGCCAGGTCAGCTGGGTCTCCCCAGCAGGTTCAAGTCCTGCGGGATACACAGGAGCCTCTTTGCCGCCCAAGGGGCTCCACAAAGGCCTCCCCCCCCCCCCCCCCCACCGTGAGCTAATAAATGTGGGGGATGCGAGCAGAGGTGCTCTCCCCTGGACAAGTGGCTTAGAGTGAACACCCCCATTCTGGTACTTACGTGAGCATAAGACAAAGACAGGGAAGAAGGCGGAACACTTTGTACAGCAACGTTCCCATCATGCCTGCTGAGTTTACCCATCCATCCACTCATCTGTCCACCCAGATAATTCATATGTAAATAGATTAAATGTGTATCTATACAATATACATACATATATGTGCTAATAGAGATATAGACAGCTTGCCTATCTCTTCTTTCACTCATCCATCCACACATACATTTAATAAATACTAAGCATGTGTATATATATGATATATACATACATGTACTAGAGATACAGAGAGCTTGCTTATCTCTCATCCACCCATACATTGGATATATAAATATATCATGCATATATATATACACTATGCATAAATTGTACTAAATAGACACATAGATTGCCTATCTCTTCTTTCATCCATCCATCATCCATCCACACGTTTAATATATACATATATTAAATGTGTATATACACCAGTGACGGTGAACCTTTAGAGCTCGGCGTGTCAGCATTTTGAAAAACCCTAACTTAACTCTGGTGCCGTGTCACATAGAGAAATTTTTTGATATTTGCAACCATAGTAAAACAAAGATTTATATTTTTGATACTTATTTTATATATTTAAATGCCATTTAACAAAGAAAAATCAACCAAAAACATGAGTTTGCGTGTCACCTCTGACACGCGTGTCATAGGTTCGCCATCACTGATACACACAATATATACATATATGTACTAGAGATAGCTTGCCTATCTCTTCTTTCATCCACCCATCTGTCCACACATACATTGAATATAGAAACATATCAAGTATGCATATATATATATACATATATATATATATTATGCATAAACTGTACTAAATAGACACATAGATTGCCTGTCTCTTCTTTCATCCATCCATCCATCCACCCACACACACATGTAATATATATCAACCACGCATGTATTTACACTACGCATATGTGTACCAGACAGAGATGGAGACAGACAGCCTGTTACCAGGCACCGTGCTGGACATGAGGGACTTGTGTGTGGACAGCACAGCCACAGCCATGGGAACCGGGGAACTGGACAGAACATGCAGCGAGGGCTCCCCTACCTGCCCCCCATGCCCACTGTGACCCCCTGGAGGGGAGGTGTCCGATCAATGATTCCCATCGTTGATGTTTCTGTTTCTCTCTCTCCCTCTCTGAAATCAATAATATACGTGTGTGTGTGTGTGTGTGTGTATGTATGTATGTGTGTGTATATATATATATAAAGAAATATAACAGTGGAACAAGGCGGAAGGAGACCGCCCAAGCCACTTCAAGTCCTGACTTTCATGGGAAGAGCCTGGCCCCCAAAGCTGCCAGCTGCCTTAAGGGCTGAGTGATGGGAAGGTGGGGTGCCTGCCTTCACCTCCCAGAACCACATGAGCACCTGTCGCTGCTCTCGGCTCCGCTCTGAACGCGGCAAGGGACACCTTTCCCGGTGGGAACCTCCCCTGCAGCTCTAGTTCAATTCCATTTCCACGCTGGCCACCTGCACCTACCAGAGAAGATGGGGGGCAAGGAGAAGACGCAGGCTGTCCCCCAACCACCGTGCCATCTCGCTCTTTGTGGCCGGCTCTCTGCTGCCTCCGTCCCCTTATCCTGTTTAATAATGTTACTCTCACAGTTTTTATTTTTTGTTAAGCCTCACCCAAGGGTATTTTTCCATTGGTTTTTAGAGATCGTGGAAGGGATGGGGAGAGACACATCAATTAGTTGCCTCCCTCACGTGACAGGGGCTGGGGATCGAGCCTGCAACCGAGGTACATGCTCTTGACTGGAATCGAACCCGGAACCCTTCAGTCTGTGGGCCGACTCTCTAGCCACTGAGCCAAACGGGCGAGGGCGATAATGTTACCCTTTATGTGAAATACTCATTAACACCCTCAACCCACCACGACCTGGGAATGGCTTCTCTCTCAGTCTTATGGTCTCAGGGTGTCTGTGGGGATTACATTTACCTTCCTGTTGCCTGCTGATACTTTCCTGGCTTCATTTTCAAGAGTTTTATTATTAGGATTACTTTTTGAAAGCGCCCATGTGATCCCAGGGACGGAATGGAATGGTACCGTCAGAAAGCATGATGGATCGGAGGAGGAGGTTGCCATGGAAACCACTTCGGTTCTGATGATGGGCGATGATGGTGCGCCTTCGGGAAGAAAACTCGGAAGGGTAAGGGCACCTGATGCTTTTAGCGACGGAGATCGCAAAGGACCGAGAGCTGAGTTTCCAAACCGCACAGCAGGTAAACCTTCGCGTTCCTCTCCTGCAACACCCACCCTAATACATCTGTGCCCGGCCAGCCTGGCTCAGTGGAGCCTCCTTTTGACTCTATAGAGACAACTGCTCAGAAAAACAAGCCACGAGAAACACGGCTTGTTCGAGGGCTAAAAACACACCAGGGCCAGACTGTGCCTAAGAGATTTTTAGAAAGATGCCCGGCCGGCGTGGCTCAGTGGTTGAGTGTGGACTATGAACGAGCATATACCTCTATAAACTCATCACAGATTAGGCTCTGGGCTTAACCGTAAGACCTGAAACCATAAAGCTCCTAGGAGAAAACATCAGCAGCGAATTCTGTGACGTGGGTCTTTGCAGTATTTTCTTTTGACGTGTCTCCCCGGGCAGACGGCAGAACATAAGCAGATGGGACTCCATCAGACGCAACAGCGTTGGCAGAGTGCAGGAAACCATCACCGACATACGACAGCAACCTCGCTGTCCACCGGGGACAACTGGATAAAGATGGACACACAGACACAGAGGAACGTGACTTGGTCTTATAAAAGGAATGAAATCTTACTTACCATCGTGGCAACATGGTGACTGAGCGGCTGTTGCGCTGGGGAAATCAGTCCGTCAGAGACACGCAGACACACCTCGGAGGTGCTGGGCTTGGGTTCCAAGTCACGGCCACAGCGTGAGGGCCCCAGTGAAGTGAGTCGCAGTCCTGTCGCTGGTGGGCCGTCTTGCCTTCAATTTGTAAAAAGACAAAACCCCACAGCATCTGTAAAATACAACAAAGCGAAGCACCATCAGACGAGGTAGGCCTTGTACCGCCGGGCCTCACTTATGTGTCTAACCCAGAAAAGCAACACAAATGAACGAACAAAATGGAGACAGTCTCATAGGTACAGTGGACACTCAGAGGGCTGCCCGGGGGGGTGAATATGGGGAAGCGGGGAAGGAGAGGTACAAACTTCCAGTTAGAAGGTCAGTCATGGGGCTGTGCCCGGTCGGTGTGGCTCAGTGGTTGAGCATCAGCCTAGGAACCAGGAGGTGAGGGTTCGATTCCCGGTCAGGGCACAGGCCTGGGTTGCAGGCTCGAACCCAGTAGGGGGCGTGCAGGAGGCAGCCGATCCATGATCCTCTCTCCTCATTGATGTTTCTCTCTCTCCCTCCCTCTCCCTTCCTCTCTGAAATCAATAAAAAATATATTTTAAAAATTATCACACGGGCCAGGCTCTTGGGCCATTCTCAAAGCCTGCCCTGGTTCCGATGCTGGGAGAGAGGGGGGGAAAGGCGTCGCCCAAGCCAGCAAAGAAAAGACGAGATCAAAAAAGATCTGTTTGAAGATGGTACATACACGAGCCCCAGGGCATTTCAAATATTGATACTTCTCTACATATTTCATCTGTATGAGGTCTTGAGACGCTGTGCACGGAATGTGATGCTAACCTATGGGGCTCCGTGCTAAGACCAGCAAAGCCATCGAAGAAACAGAGAGGCGAGGGGTGGAGGGAGCATATGGAAACGACAAAATAATCCAGCGCCTGAGGCAGCCCACGGGACTGAACTCAGAGAATGACGGGTTCGAGGGGGGCCCTGGACAGCCTGCGTCTTGGTTTCACAGAGAGAACGCTGAGACGTAGGGCTGTTCCCCGGCGT
The DNA here is from genome assembly GCF_028538775.1 of Myotis yumanensis. Lineage (NCBI taxonomy): Eukaryota > Metazoa > Chordata > Mammalia > Chiroptera > Vespertilionidae > Myotis > Myotis yumanensis. Next base: position 6,839,695 of record NW_027223771.1, on the reverse strand, counting down.
GTCCGCGTTGCCCGGAACTGCGAATCTTTGGGGCTAGAACGTTGGCGCTTTCAAGTGAGATGAGCAAACAGTGGTTTGCCAAAATGACAATATTTTCTTAATTGGTTTCAGAGAGGAAGGGAGAGGGAGAGAGAGAGAGAGAGAAACATCAATGATGAGAGAGAATCCTGGATCGGCTGCCTCCTGCACGCCCCATACTGGGGATGGAGCCCGCAACCCGGGGCATGTGCCCTTGACTGGAATTGAACCCGGGACCCTTCAGTCCGCAGGCCGATGCTCTATCCACTGAGCCAAACCAGCCAGGGCCACATCCCTTTTTTACATTTTGAAACGTGAGATGACAAATGTTTGCAATGATGCGAGAAAGGGAGTGTAACCCGCACGTCACACCCTCCACCTTTAAGGACGTGTCTGGGCTTCCTGCAGGCATCTGTCTACACAGCCAGATCCTGGGGGTACCCTCCCGCTCTCCTGTTCCCCCAGGTCCCTGGGGCGGGGAGTGGGGGAGTGTATGAGGAGCAGCTGCTACAACATCAGCCTCAAAAAAGCCAAAAGCCCTGGCCCAGCTGGTTTCTTTACGTCCTTCCACCACGTTTTTCTGATTCTGAAACGCATCTCACACACGTGTCGTTCTCATGTCTGCGGCTCCGTAACAGCTCAGGGACCGCACTGGCAATGGTGTCAGGTCACTACTGTCCACGCGTGAATGCACAGCCCCTCCCAGCGGACGGGCTCCCCGTTCAAGGGGATGAGAAACACAGCCCCTAGCAAGCACGGCTGAGCAAGCAGGGCAGGTGCCTGGGGGACACAGGTGTCAGCCTCAGGGGCCGCAGGTGTGCAAACCTCCCACCTGCAGACCTGAGACTCTGCCTCCGTTTCCAGGAAGCTGCCCTGGGGGGTCACTGCCAAGGTCGAGGCGACCAGGTGGAGGCCTTCGCACAGCCCAAGGCATGATGGGAGGATTGCATGGGGGAACTCAGCTCTGACTCTCAGAGGCAGCACCATCTGGGTAAACAAATTCTGGCCCTGGCTGGTGTGGCTCATTGGATAGAGCATCAGCCTGCGGACTGAAGGGTCCTGGGTTCGATTCCTGGTCAGGGCACATGCCCGGGTTGTGGGCTCGATCCTCAGTACAGCGCGTGCAGGAGGCAGTTGATTAATGGTTCTCATCATTGATGTTTCTCTCTCGCTCTCCTCCTCTGTGAAATCAATCCTACATCATAAAAGGCTAATATGCAAATCAACCGAATGGCAGACTGACTGGTCGCTATGAGGCGCACTGACCACCAGGGGGCAGACGCTCAATGCAGGAGCTTCCCCCGGTGGCCAGTGCTCTCACAGGGGGAGCGACGCTCAGCCAGAAGCTCTGAGCCGGGCTCCTGGCTGGCGAGCGCAGTGGCAGCGGCAGCGGCGTTGGTGGCGGGAGCCTCTCCCCGCTCCACAGCAGCACTAAGGATGTCCAACATCCCCTGAGGGCTCCCGGACTGTGAGAGAGCCAGGCTGGGCTGAGGACACCCTGCCCCCCACCTCGAGTGCATGAATTTCGTGCACCGGGCCTCTAGTAAAAATATATTTAAAAAATAATAATAAAAATAAATTCCGTCGGAGCCTGGGAGATGTTTCTGAAGCTCAGATTCAGGGGCATCCCCGGAAACAATCCTGTCAACCACGAACCCCCCTCGCTGAGCAGTTCCTCGTGGTATCTGGCATTCATCCGTCACCCTGTAATTATCCTATTAATCCAAATTAATCCTTATCTCGGGCTTCCCATCCACAGTGTGAAGGGAACAATCACTGGGGTGCTGAGAGGGAGGGCATGTGGTGAGCGCAGACATTGTGGGTTTTGGCAGCAAGAAAGAAACACCGATTTGAGACGTGTATCGGAACGAAGCTGCGTGAGTGCTGTCTGGGAGGTGTGATGAACGACAGTTCCTGCAAGTCTCAGAAGCGTGGACCAAAAAGGGGCCACGTGCCAACCCCACACGCTCAGGGGAGGCCTGCGTGGCGGTGTTGCAAACTCAGAGACCTAGAGTCACCCCAAAGGATGGTCTGGAATTAAAACTTGAACTAAAAGCAGTTTATGGCGGGTAGGCTCGTTCTAGGCCGGCGTCTTCCCTGACCAAGGCCGGTCCTGACCCGAACTGAGCCTGTATCCTCTTTGTGCATCTAGACCAGGGGTGGGCAAACTTTTTGACTCGAGGGCCACAATGGGTTCTTAAACTGGACCGGAGGCCGGAACAAAAGCATGGATGGAGTGTTTGTGTGAACTAATATAAATTCAAAGTAAACATCATTACATAAAAGGGTACGGTCTTTTTTATTTTTTATTTTTATTCATTTCAAACGGTCCGGATCCAGCCCGCGGGCCGTAGTTTGCCCACGGCTGATCTAGGATAACACACCTGTGAAATGTCCGGGTAACCTGTAACTTCCCTTTTTCCGGACCCCTCGGGGCACAACCAAATGCGCCCACACCGGGATGGAGACCACAATGCCCTCCTCGTTGTTATGGTAACTGTTGACTGTGATCGATCCGGCACCCACCCAGGTAAAAGATGTGTGTCTGTCATTTTAATTCCTATCCAATCCCAGAGCTTTCCCCGCTTTGATAGAAAGAGCCACAGAAAAATGGCAAACAGTGGTAACCCCTATTTCAGATGAGAATGAAATGAAAGCGATGCATTTACTCACGGCCATGTCAACGGGCAACGTCTTTTAAAGCTGGACGTGCTTTTAAATTATAACAATGCTCCATTTTATTTTAAAAATATATATATTTTTATTGCTTTCAGAAAAGAAGGGAAAGGGGGAGAGAGAGAGAGAGAAACACCCATGATGAGAATCATGGACCGGCTGCCTCCTGCACGCGCCCTACTGGGGATCGAGCCCACAACCCGGGCATGAGCCCTGACCGGGATTCAAACCTGTGACCTCCTGGCTCCTAGATCGACGCTCAACCCCTGAGCCACGTCGGCCGGGCTCACTTGCTCATTCACTATGGAAGCTGGCCCTGGCGACGGAAGATGCTATTTTCGAGACGTTCATTCCAGCGTCACTCAAAATAGTGGAGAAGTTTAACACAGCCTGCATGTCCAACAAGCTCCTTAAGGCCAGGAACATCCATTTACCTGCGACATCATGAAGCCGCTCGGAGCCATAATTAAGACTGCGGAGCAATAAGGACACCGGCCCGCACGGGGACAGGAGGGAGGCGGGGCATCACGTCGCGTCTACTCGCGCTCACACGTGTGAAATATTTATGGAGAGAAGACGCGGAAAATGAATAATTAAGCCGTTATGGGACGGAGAAGCGGTGGATTTTTCCCTTTTTATTTTCCTTCCATTATTGATACGGTACAGCTGTATGTGCCGCGACTACTTTAAAAGACTGGCCAGGCTTTCTCTTATTCAGAAGGAAAACGACAGCTCCCGGGCGTCAAACATGCACACAGGGTCCTGTTGTAAACCCGCTCTCACCGCCTCTGACAATTAAAGAAGAATCTAGCCCTCGCTTTTCAGCGTGCAGTACTATTAAGAAAAAAATTTTTTAAATATTTTTTTTATTGATCTCACAGAGGAAGGGAGAGGGAGCGAGAGAAACATGCATGATGAGAGAGAACCATGGACCGGCTGCCTCCTGCACGCCCCCTACTGGGGATGGAGCCCACAACCCGGGCATGAGCCCTGACTGGGAATCGAACCTCGAACTCCTGGTTCATAGGTCGACGCTCAACCCCTGAGCCACGTGGGCCGGGCCCTTAGAAACCTGAGGCCAAGCCGGGTCTTGCTCTCGGAAACCTGTGGGTGCTGAGCCTCAGGCCGCGGGCGGGCTGCAGGGCACAGATGCAGGCCTCTCGGGCGGGTACGCCCCTGTGTCCCCCGACTCTCTCTTCCCCACAAAGCCATGGACTTTCCACCGCAGATGGGGGAGCAAGTTGGCTCCTGTTTTTGGTTCTTCACAGTCCTTTGCGGATAGCCTGAGGGTTACGCCCCCCCCCCCCCCAGTCCTTTGTGGCTTAGGATTCTGAAGATAAAAAGCTTCTGTCTTCCAACTCCCAAAGCATCCCCTTTCAAAGTCCATCTTCAGACTCAAAAGCCTAGAACCGACTTTTATTTTCTGGTCTCTGCTGCCACAACCCAGCAGAGGCGCCTTTGGAGGCTGTTTTCAACCAAGAAGAGCCTGGAGCTTAAAATCAATGAGCTGGGATGAAGACACGCCTTAAAAAGGAATCACCCGCCCGGCCGGCGTGGCTCCGTGGCTGAGCGTCGACCTGTGAACCTGGAGGTCACAGTTCGGTTCCCAGTCAGGGCACAGGCCCGGGTGTGGGCTCCATCCCCAGTGGGGGGCGTGCAGGAGGCGGCCGATCAGTGATTCCCTCTCCTCATTGATGTTTCTCTCTCCCTCTCCCATCCTCCCTTCTTCTCAGGGTGTCTCCTAATCTCACTGAAGGGTGTCACTGGGGCAAAAACTCTCTCAGACCTCAAATCTATGCCTGTTTCCTCATTAAAATTTTTTTTTCTCACTTCATTTCCAAATTATATAACTATTTTTCTTGCATCCAATGCAACAGAGCAGAATGTTCTTACATTTATATATATATATATATATATATATATATATATATATATATATAGCCAATGGACACAGACACTAGGGGGGTGAGGGCATGTGCTGGGGGTGGGAGTGGCCAGGGAGAGGTCAATGGGGGAAAAGGAGACATACATAATACTTTAATCAATAAAGAATTTTTTAAAAAATTGCTCTTTAGAGAGAGGAAGAGAGGGACAAAAGTGGGAGGAGGGGGAGGGAGGGAGAGAGATAGAAACATCAATGATGAGAGAGAATCATGGATCGATCGGCTGCCTCCTGCACGCCCCCCACTGGGGATCAAGCCCACAACCCGGGCATATGGCCCTGATAGGGAATCGAACCGTGACCTCCCGGTTCATAGATCGGTGCTTAACCCCTGAGCCAACCAGGCCGAGCTAACATCTTTCTAAACGTTCCTTCTGCTTATTGCCTGCAATCCTTGATGCACGTTTTATTTTGCTGGTTCTTGCACGGGGAGCACCCAGCATCTGATCTGTGAAGGGTCTGCGCCCTCTATTTTTCTGACGCTCCTGTGCCGTTTATTTTTGTCTTCCATTGAACTCTGGTATGAATACTGTGCTTCCTGATTTATGTTTTATTTTGTGATTTTCTTGGTGCGACCGTAGTCCGTCTTTTCACTCTCCGTCCCTCTGTGTCCGTTTCCGATCTGTCTCATCTCTACCGCACGCAGTTAGGTTTTATTTTTCCACATAATCCGAGTCCCTTTCTTTTAATGGGCGAGTTTATCCCACTGACATTTGTGGCCGTAGCATTTGTGGTTTTGAGTTCTGTCACTTATGTGACTCTATTTGTTCTGTACGTACGCTTCTTCTGGTATCTGTTACTTGCTCTATATTTTACTTTGTATGTTTTTTATTTCAGTGGTTTTTTTTTAAAAAACATATTTTTATTGACTTCAGAGAGGAAGGGCGAGGGAGAGATAGAAACATCCATGATGAGAGAGGATCATGGATCGGTTGCCTCCTGCACGCCCCCCACTGGGGATCAAGCCTGCAACCCGGGCCTGTGCCCTGACCCGAATCGAACCGTGACCTCCTGGTTCATAGGTTGACGCTCAGCCACGGAGCCACGCAGGCCGGCTGGCGAGAAAGGGGACTTTTGAAGAAAGAGCGAAAGGACCAGAGACCTCATAGGAGGCCTAGCTCCGCAGGGTCTTCTAGGATCGAGACCTCCCGTAGCGGGGAGCCTGGGGGCCCCCGAAACAGCAGAGCGAGCCCGGCCACCATCCCTGGTGCCATGGTGTGTGAAGTGCCCCCCAGGGCCAGGATCCCCCAGAAGCGACATCCACAGGATACTCTAACGGCACGGCCCCCTCCAGAGTGAACGGCCTGTGCGTGTTACAGAGCGCAGAGCACCGTTCCATCTCCGCGGCGCCCGGCAGATATGTCTAAAGAGCAGGGAAACCGGCCGATTTGGAAAGGCTTACAACGGAACATTTCCACACCAGCTCCCATCGCCCCCGCCCCTCCAGGGTGCACTGTGTGAAGCCGGGGTGTGTACACGGGGTTCCGGGTGCCCCACGGGGACGGGCCCCGCCTGGGGTGAAAGGGCTGCATAAATGCTGCGGGTGAGGGGACCCCCCGGCCCCCAGTCGCTGTGCTGGAGCGCGGCCGAGGGGTCTCTGCGTGGCGGCCCCCTCAGTCGGTGCCACTTAGAGGAAGCTGACTTGGGGCAGGGCTGTCATTATTGTCAGGTTCTTCTAGTCCCGCCAGATCCTCTACTGCAAAGTGCTTTTCTTCCGGGACCGAAAAAAGCAAAATAATGAGCCTGTATTTTGATTTCCGGGGAGGCCACCCTCATTTGCATTCACTTACTGCTCAGATTCCCCGCGTCCTGTAATTTGCACAACACTCACTCCCAGCCCAGGCATATGATCAAGGCAGAGATGTGAGTCCCCAAAGCCTGGGCACTGCAGCACGCCTGGGCATGGAACAAATATGTGCACCGTAACACACCTGGGTACTGCAGCATGCCTGGGCACCGTAACATGCCTGGGCACGGAACACAAATGTGCACTGTAATACTCCTGGGTACTGCAGCATGCCTGGGCACGGGACATGTATGTGCACCGTAACACGCCTGGGTACTGCAACACGCCTGGGCACCATAACACGCCTGGGCATGGAACACACTTTTGCACTGTAACATGCCTGAGTACTGCAGCATGCCAGGGCACCGTAACATGCCTGGGCACAGAACACACATGCGCATTGTAACAATTCTGGGTGCTGCAGCATGCCAGGGCACCGTAACACGCTGCGTACTGTAACATGCCTGGGCTGTGCTTGTCAGCTCAGGGGCCTTCAGCCCCACGTGCACACAGATGTGCTGGGTCCCTGTGGGCTAAAGCCCTGAAGGGCCGTCTGCCAAGGGACGCGCTCTCTGCCGGGGGAATCCTTGGGGCCTCTGACCCGCCAGGTTTTTATTTTTCCTTTTGTGAAGGTTACTAACACTGACTTACATTTGTACACACTATTTGATGGAGAGTCTCTGTGTCCCAGACCCAATCAGAGTGTGATAAGAAGGGACTTGGCTACAAGATGATATTTCTCGTCTCTGTCTGACCCCAAGCCCCGGGTTCCCAGGCCTGCAGCCGCCCCCTCTGGGAACCGTCAGGGAAATCTCGGAGATGTTTCTCGCCTACCAGCTGCTATTGTGCCTCATGCTTTCTTTTTCTTTCCTTTTGTTTGTTAATCCTCACCTGAGGGTTTTTTTTCCATTGTTTTTTAGAGAGAGCAGAATGGAGGGAGGGAGGGGAGAAGGGAGGGAGGGAGGGAGAGAGAGAGAGAGAGAAACGTCGATGTGAGAGAGGCACAGGGACTGGCTGCCTCCCACATGCACCATCACCGGGGCCAGGGATCAAGCCTGCAACCCAGGTACATGCCCTGTTAATGGAAACAGTTACTGAATTTCCCCGGGACAAACAGAATGGAGGGAGGAGGGGAGAGGAAATAAGAACAAAGAACTGGCCCTCGCTGGCTTGGCTCAGTGCATAGAACATCAGCCTGTAGACTCAAGGGTCCCGAGTTCGATTCCCGGTCAAGGGCACATGCCCAGGTTGCAGGCTCCATCCCCAGGAGGGGGCGTGCAGGAGGCAGCCGATCTGTCTCATCACTGATGTTTCTCTCTCTCTCCTTCTCTGAAATCAATAAAAACATTTTTTAAAAAATAAATAAAACTAGCAAGAGCTGTAGTTATTTCTGCATCCACGTGACCAGGCACAGAAGATGCTCCGTGTGCACGAGGGACGCTGTATGAGCCACAGCGCTTGGGGGCTGAACTGGAAGATGCCCCCACGTCACTGCTCTCACCTGTGCAATGCCAGAGCCTTCGAGCTTCTAATACGGACACAAGGCACGTAGGAAAGCGGATGTGGTACGGGGGACAGGAGTCCTTGTTCAGCCTCTCCCCGCAACGCCCCGAGCTTGGCAGTACCACCGGGACCCTACCTCGTCTGCCTGAAACGTCCCGGAGTGAGGGCACAGGGGTATCGGGGTGCTCTCTGCACCCCACTGGCCCAGCCTCTGTCGCGGGCTCTAGAACCACATACCCGCCAACCCGAAGGCTTCCTCAGAGGCCATCGCAACGACGCGCTGGCTCTAACGCTGCAGAGAAACCGTTGACGGCCCCAGGACAGTGTCAGGCGTGTGATTTAGGCCCAATTACACCCTGTTTCTTTCCGAGGACAGCCAAGCGCTCGGGGACGGGACCGCGGTCACTCCCGCCCGCCCGCCTCCGGGAAGTCAGTCACCGAGATCCGGCCCTGCTCCTGCAGACACACCTCCTGCCTCCAAAGAGCCGGGAGGTGCCCCCCTAAATCCCGCCATGGAATGAGACGGGGGGACCGGGACGAGAAGACACGGTCTCCCTTTCCCGTGAGCACGCGATCCGGGCGCTGTGCGTGGAGATGAGCAAGACACGCTCACGCCCGCGGTCAAGCAGATTTCAAGTGAAGTGACTAAAACAAGGTTTTCTCCACAGAATCCCGGGCTAATCATGACTCCTATTGCAAGTGACGGCCGCCAGCCAGGCAGCCTGTTAAACATGATCACGAGGGAGATGGTGAGACGAGTGTCTGGTATTTATTATTGCTTATTATGGTTTGGACAGAGTGGAGGCATTTCTTATATAGACAGACAACAAACTCTATGAGATAGATTCTCTTTTTCTTTTTTAAAAAAATAAATATATATTTTTTAATTTCAGAGAGGAAGGGAGAGGGAGAGAGGAGCATCAAGGATGAGAGAGAATCATGGATCGGCTGCCTCCTGCATGCCCCCTGCTGGGGATTGAGCCCGCAACCCGGGCATGTGCCCTGACCGGGAATCGAACCACGACCTCCTGGTTCATAGGTCGACGCTCAACCACTGAGCCGCGCCGGCCGGGCTGGAAACCTTTTTAATGTGGTGAAAAGGTTCAAGCCGTCTCTAAACAGCAGCACTTCCTGATATGGTTGCAAATAAAGCAGACGAAGTGGGCAGAGAGCGCCATGCCCACCCAAGACCCAGGCCGCCAATCACACCCACGGAAAGTCCACGGGGCAGGAGCCAAGACGGAGGCAGCCGGCTCAGTCTCCTCCGGCCGCCCCCTCCTGCCGAACCTCTCAGACGACACAGCCTGCGTATTTACATCGGAAAGGCCTTTTTAAAAAATGATTATTTAATAAAATGGGGATGAAGTAAGCAAACAACTGCGGAGAAGTCACGTTCAATCTCCAAGAGTTCCCCGAGAGACGCCGTGTGGAGGGAAGCCACTGCAATTACTTGGAAATTCGTTGTCAGGAACAGTAAACTCATTCAGGCTGAGCTACCGGAGGGTCCCCGACAGGGTGGTGGAGGAGGAGGGAGTGCTGGTCAGAAAGCCAGCCCTGCAGGGACTGGGGCTGAAGACTAAACATTTCCAACCCAAGGAAAATACCCAGCCATTCCCTCCCAGGTCAGACTCTCCCAGCATCACGGTGCTGGGCTGCCCTGGCCGGTGCGGCTCAGTGGATAGAGCGTCGGCCTGCAGACCGAAGGGTCCCGGGTTCGATTCCGGTCAAGGGCACGTGGTGGGGTTGCAGGCTTGATCCCCAGTGGGGAGCATGCAGGAGGCAGCCGATCGATGATTCTCTCTCATCACGGATGTTTCTCTCTCTCTCTCTCCCTTCCTCTCTGAAATCAATAGAAATACATTATATATATAATTTAAAAAGTGCCGGGCTGGAGGGAGATGTGAGAGGCCCCCCAGGGCACGGGGCTCCCCGAAGGTCGGAATATTTCAGCCACACTGAGCCGGTGGCGGCCGACGTGTTTTGATTTCAGGCTTCACTTTCTACGTAGCTTCTCGCTCCCCATCTGGCTTGCTCCCCTGCTCCCAATGCCAACGGGGATGTTCTTTTTGTTGACCAACCACGCTGAGCATGTCAGGACGGTATGGAAAAGGGGCTCCTCCCCACTCTACCACCAACACCGCAGGGAGGACTGACAGAATAGGGCCTCAGCTCGGAGTCAGCACGCAGTCCCTAGCTTCTCTCTTTTTAAAAAAATTAAGTCTTTATTGTTTGAAAGAATTACATGTGTCCCCCTTCCTCCCCCCCCCTCATGACCTCTTCTATCCCCCCCCAGGCCCTCACCACCCTGCTGTCCACGTCCCTGGGTTATGCACAGATGCGTACAAGTTCTTTGGTTGATCTCTTCCCTCCCAAACCTTCCCTCTGAGGTTGGACTGTTCCATGCTTCTATGCCTCTGGATCTGTTTTGCTCATCAGTTTATAGAGGGAACTCATACAACTTAACAAAAGGAAGACAAACAACCCAATTAAGAAAAAATGGGCAAAGGACCTAAATAGATGCTTCTCCGAAGAGGACATACAGAAGGCCAAGAGGTTTATGAAAACACGCTCAAAGTCACTAGTCATCCGAGAGATGCAGATCAAAACGACAATGAGGTATCATCTCACACCTGTCAGAATGGCTATCATCAACAAATCAACCAAGACAAGTGCTGGCGAGGATGTGGGGAAAAGGGAACACTCATGCACTGCTGGTGGGAATGCAGACTGGGGCAGCTGCTGTGGAGAACAGGATGGAGTTTCCTCAAAAAATTAAAGATGGAACTCCAATTTGACCCCGTGATCCCACTTCTAGGAATACATCCAAGAAACCAGAAACACCAATCAGAAGGGATATATGCACCCCTATGTTCACAGCAGCACAATTCACCATAGCGAAGATCTGGAAACAGCCTAAGTGCCCATCAGTAGATGAATGGATTAGAAAACTGTGGTACATCTACACGATGGAATACTATGCAGCAATGAAAAAGAGAACTCTTATCATTTGCAACAGCATGGAGGGACCTGGAGAGCATTATGCTGAGCGAAACAAGCCAGTCGGAGAAAGACAAGTATCACGTGATCTCACTCACGTGTGGAATCTAATGGTTCCCTCGCTTGTCAATGCCCCTCCTGCCCTCCCCCCCCCCCGCCCCCCCGCCCCGTGCATCACTGGCACCCACCTCCTTCTCCCAGGTGCGGGCAAACGATTTCCTATGAGGCCAGCCACTGTCTTACTCAAGTGGTATCTCCACCCTCTAACCCACTGACCATCTACATACAGTCACCGAGGTTAAATACACACGACTATGCACTGTTCACAGGTACGGCTATTTTATCCAAATGGGAAGAAAGCACCCCAGAAAAATCGTCGATATGGAAATGAGGAAAACCAACAACTTAGCTTTATGTTACCACATTCTCACTGGATTTTTTTTTTCCTTGATTGAGCTGGATACTGATGCTGCCACAGGTACACACACACACACACACACACACACGCACAGGCAGACACTAACATGATAAAGGTCCCCTTGATTTAAAGCAGCATCCCTGAGCCCATTCTCCTCCTCGGCCTTTGTCTTCCTCAACAGAACGATCTCTATTAAAAATTAGAGAGAGTCGCCTCGGTTGGGTCTTTTATAAACCTCCACAGAAGACAATTAAGTCCGCTATTGTTTTGGGTGTGTTTCCCTTTTACTTTATTTTATTTTTTTCAGCTTCATGTTGAGATAGCGCTATGGAAAGTAAATGGAATATGTACCGGCGTGTCCTCATCTGGACGACTTGGATGACTCTTTTATAGATTTTCCTGGAAAGTAATTAAAATCCAATTAATTGGAAAAAATAGACACAATGGGTATCCCGACGACCATCTCTCCAACGGAAGCATATTTTATCGCCTGACACGAGTGGCTAAGCCCGGGTTGCAAGTTTAAATTCTGAGCTCCTACACAGCTATCTCTGAAAATACACTCTTGAGTCCGGCTGGTGTGGCTCAGTGGTTGAGCGTCGACCTATGAACCAGGAGGTCACGGTTCGATTCCCCATCAGGGCACATGCCCGGGTTGCAGGCTCGATCCCCAGTAGGGGGCGTGCAGGAGGCAGCCGGTCCATGATTCTCTCTCATCACTGCTGTTTCCATCTCTCTCTCTCCCTTCTCTCCGAAATCAATACAAATATATAGAAAAAAGAAACCTGTCATGGGCAGCTGATAACCAAATATTCTTCTCATCCCTTCCATTCTCTTCTCCGATGAAGGCAGCACAGATGTGGCTGCAGATTCCACAGACGTCGTTCAGAGCGAGACACGAAGACACTGCCGTCCACACGAGGCCGTTTAATACAGAAACACGCCTCACAGTCCAAGTAGAAGATGAGGACCGTGAGGGCCAGGGTGTGACTCAGCATCCAGGGGGAGTGATTTGCCAAGTCAGCGTTCCTGTTTGCTCCTGTGATGAGTTAAACATACACATCGAACCGTGCCGATGCTTTTTCTTCTTAAATATATTTTATTGATTGTTTACAGAGAGGAAGGGAGAGGGATAGAGAGTTAGAAACATCGATGAGAGAGAAACATCGATCAGCTGCCTCCTGCACACCCCCCACTGGGGATGTGCCCGCAACCCAGGTACATGCCCTTGACCGGAATCGAACCCGGGACCCTTCAGTCCGCAGGCTGACGCTCTATCCGCTAAGCCACACCGGTCAGGGCTGAAGCCACTTTTAAAACAAGCATCGCGGGTATCAGGGGTCTGGCTCCTCACACACGGGGTGAGTGGCTTTCTCTGTGTCATTTAATAACCGAGTGCTGGGACCCCCGGAGAAGAGGAGAAAAATCGAGCCAGTAGATCAATCATAAAATCATAGACTCCAGGCCTGGAGGAGAGAGTTGATCAACCGATCCATCCACCCCGATGGTGGGCCTGCCGTCTGAAAGCCAAAGTCCACAGTCAGGAGGGAATCCACGCTCCATCCACTGAAACGGAGAATTAATTTATCCTTCGGCGATTGTTCTACAGAAACAAATGCTGCAGCTGCCTCCTCGGGGGCAGGGGGGAGGGAAGGAGATGGGGGAGAAAGAATTAAAAACCCACAGACCGTAGGGCGCCAGGGGAGCCGGCAGTGCGATGAGACCCCATACAAGTCACGCGCGTTCGGAAGAGGCTAGTGGATCAGGGACCGGGTTCATTGAAGACGCGCAATTGAACACATAACAAATTAAAAACGGCCGGCCGAACGAAACCGGCGATGCGACGCCACCTTCCTTCCTTTCTTTTAAGGTTTGTTCTCAACGGCAGCTTCACAGAGACGGTAAATCAGGATTTCATAGAAAACCATGCTTCGTAAGGGTATTTTCTGTACTGGACATTTTTTTTGGGGGGGGGGGGGGCGTTAATCCTCACCTGAGGATAGTCTTCCATTGATTTTCAGAGAGAGCAGAAGGGAGAGGGAGAGACAGAGAGAAACATCGACGTGAGAGAGACACGCCGATGGGTTGCCTTCTGCACGCGCCCTGACCAGGGCCCGGGAACCTGCAACCCAGGCACGTGCCCTCGACCGGAATTGAACCCGCGACCCTTCAGTCCGCGGGCCGATGCTCTACCCACTGAACAACATCGGCCAGGGCGGTACTTGACTTTCTAAAGTAAAGCTGAAAGGTGAGTATACACCACAGTATTGAGAGGGAATAAAAGAAATATTCAGTGTTTACACGTTCTGGGGCTTTTTTTAAAAAAATAATATTGCCCTGGCCGGTTTGGCTCAGTGGATAGAGCGTCAGCCTGCGGACTCAAGGGTTGCGGGTTCGATTCTGGCCAAGGGCATGTACCTGGGTTGTGGGCACATCCCCAGTAGGGAGTTTGCAGGAGGCAGCTGATCGATGTTTCTCATTGATGTTTCTAACTCTCTATCCCTCTCCCTTTCTCTCTGTAAAAAATCAATAAAATATATTTTAAAAAAATAATATTACACTCAAAGTCCCCTCATTCTGGCTTATGTCAAATTCAAAAAATTCCCACGTGTGGTTAACCCTGGAGGTGTTTTTATGACCAGGGGACACGGTGTGAGTGCAATGCAAGGGCTCCTGTTGTGTGATATTTTTAGCTTGTGTATGTACCTCTTCTCTCTTCCTGGCATGGATGAAATACTTCGTAAATAAATTAAAAAAACAACAACCCAGGTTCCTTAGCCATGGCCTGGGAGAGGATAGTAGTCCCGTGTACAGCTGACAGGTATGAATACACCAACTATATTAAAAATTCCCGCCCGTCAGTGAGGAGAGAGAAGCAACCCAGTAGGCAATCGGGCGAGACGTGTGAGCGGGCAACGCCTACGGGAGGGACGGTGAACGTCAGTGTGCATCCAAAGGGGAGCCCCGCACGCTCACAGCCACGGAAATGCAAGTGAAAACCACGGCGAGGCACCGTGACCACAGCCCGAGATCCCTTATCTCATCAGAATCCCTCCTGACGGGGAAGACAAGTCTAAACCAGAACGACCAAACCGGGGAGCCACCTGCACGCGGGGCTGGAGACGGGGCGCAGTCTGCTGTGGAGACGGACCCTCAGGTGCGCTAGGCCAGCGGTCGGCAAACCGCCGCTCGAGAGCCACATGCGGCTCTTTGGCCCCTTGAGTGTGGCTCTTCCACAAAATACCACGGGCGGGCGCACACGTACAGTTCGAAGTTGACTTAAAACTTTAAAGTTTATGAAGTTAATTGTAGGGAACGTGTGGAGTGAAAGAAGATGTAGAGTCGAGGATGGAGAAAGGTATGTGGAGATGGTTTGGACATACAGAGAGGAGGAACGAAAGGAGACAGACGAAACAAGTACACAAGACGCGTGTGGACGGGAGAGTTGGAAGGGGTCGACCTCAGCGAACGTACCTCCATCAGATTGAGGACGTTTTTAGCAAAGGCCAGCTCAGGAGTGCCCTAATTAAGTTAATAACAATGTACCTACCTATAGAGTTTCAGTTTAAAAAACCTGGCTCTCAAAAGACATTTCGATCGTTGTACTGTTGATATTTGGCTCTGTTGACTAATGAGTTTGCCGACCACTGCGCTAGGCTATGTACGCGTATTCCCGTCAGCAATGTCCCCAACAGCCAAAATCGGGAAAGCGAAGGGGTAGGGAACCTTTGTTGCTGCCAACGGCCGTTTGCATGTTTATGGCATCACCCCTCAGGCCACACAAACGTACCAAGTTAGAAATCAGCCTGCTCCCTGTGGCCGAACATGTCACGGACGCACCCCGAGGCCTGGGCAGGGCCTTGACCGGGAATGGAACCGTGACCTCCTGGTTCCTAGGTCGACGCTCAACCACTGAGCCACGCCGGCCCAGAACTCAGCCTCTTTTAGCCTCACCGCCTCCCGCCATGGAGCGTACGGGCTGGATAAGACGCATGCGAACTCCCTCCTGGCTCCATCGTCCTATAATTCCACAGTTACTTTCATTTTGTCCTTCAGAATACCAAACACAACCATAACTAGGCATTTAATAAACATCGTTAGATAGCATCGCATATGATTTTTTTTTTTTACTGCTTGTATGTCTCCCCCCGAACCATTCCCGGTGTTTAAAGCGCTCGGCTAAAGATCCCGCAAATTGTACATTTCATTTCGTTTATCTATTTAGGCAACTGAGATGCCTTCGGGGTTATGGTTATAAATGATGATATTGGCTTGTTTTTTAAGAAGCAGATAATGCCGGGAAAATGTGTCCTGATGGAATTCAAAGTGTTTCCACCCAAAGTCTCCCCCCCGCCCCAGACCCCTCCCCACCACCAACCACACACACATACTTGGAAGTTTCAAAAAATGTGTAAAATAAAAAAAAACAAGTTAGCATGGAGAGACCACAACAAACATATAACATAAGAGCAAAACACTCTTCATGGGGCTGCTTTTTCTTCAATGAAAGAATGCAACACCCCCCTGCTATCTGATAATTATAAAATTAAAACAATCTCCTAAAACAGTGCCCCCCACACAACGTCCTCTTTCTGTCACTGGCCATGTCCAGCCCTCCTGCCCCCGCCCTTCTCGGGCTAACCCCTTATTCTTTTATTTTTAAATATATTTTTATTGATATCAGAGAGGAAGGAAGAGGGGGAGAGAGAGAGAGAGAAACATCAATGATGAGAGAGAATCACTGATCGGCTGCCTCCTGCACACCCCACACTGGGGATCGAGCCTGCAACCCAGGCATGTGCCCTGACCGGGAATCGAACCATGACCTCCTGGTTCGCAGGTTGACGCCCAACCACTGAGCCGCCATGGCCAGGCCACAGTAAAACCTTGTATGAGACAACTAGAGGCCCGGTGCACGAAATTTGTGCACGGGTAGAGTGCCTAGGCCTGGCTGGTGATCAGGGCTGACCTGGCTGCCCCCTGGGAGCCCTCCTTTGTTCTGTGCCGCCCCCTGGTGGTCAGCGCACGTCATAGTGAGCGCTCGAACTCCCGAGGGGACACTTTGCATATTAGCCTTTCATACAGATCTAAGAGAAGACAATGTTGACAAACAAGCGGGAATTGTTGGTGCTCAGTATGAATGGTGTGATAAGAAGCCACAGCCCAGGCAGAGAAATGACGGACACAAGTGAGGCATCAAACCCCCACTGAGGACATCACGGGCAATTAGGAGATCGTGAACGGACACGGTTCACTGCGTAATCAACGCTCGCAGGGGTCGCAGATGGGAGAACAGAGAGACGAGGCGTTACAGGAGAAGATCTGTTCAGATCTGGGGCCATCTGAACGGGGGCCCTGAAGGGAGGGATGGAGAAGGATAGGTGAGCAGGTGACACCACGCTGGATAGGCTTAGCAGATGATAAACCGGCCCCCCGTCCTAGACAGCTGGCCGTGGGGCCGGCTGTGTGGGGAGATGAGCCCTGAGAGGCGGCTGGGCTGGGCTTACTCACGGCGGCCCGTGAATGTCGAGCTCATGCATCATGTGGACAAGGAGACCGGCCCATCCATGTGCATCGCTCCCAAACCCGCATCGTCCTGCAGGTCTCGTATCCCCTGCCCCTATTCATCATGTTTGCAGAGGCTCCTGCTGTGAGAGGGAGACGGGGGGATGAGAGATGAGCGATGGCCATGTCACCTCATCACGGACTCTGGGCTCCCACGAACGCATCGCTCTGGCCACCGTCCCGCAGGCCTGATGCCATGGCTCCGCCCGGCTGTGGTACCCTGGGTGGCAATGCCTTCTCGTTCTCTGCCCTTTTTTGTGTGTGTGTTTTAAATCCTCACCCGAGGATATTTTCCCACTGTTTTTCTTTAAATGTATTTTATTTATTTTTACAGAGAGGAAGGGAGAGGGATAGAGAGTTAGAAACATTGATGAGAGAGAAACATCGATCAGCTGCCTCCTGCACACTCCCTACTGGGGATGTGACCGCAACCCAGGTACATGCTCTTGACCGGAATCGAACCTGGGACCCTTCGGTCCGCAGGCCGATGCTCTATCCACTGAGCCAAACCGGTCAGGGCCCCAGTGGTTTTTAGAGAGAGTGGAAGGGAGAAGGAGAGAGAAACATCGATGCGAGAGACACACATGGATGGGTTGGCCCCTGCACGCACCCGGACCAGGGCCGGGGAACCTGCAACCAAGGCACGTGCCCTTGACCGGAATCGAACCCGGGACCCTTCAGCCCGCAGGCCGGCGCGCTGCCCACTGACCCACACCGGCCGGGGCCATTTTCCGCAGCTTACTTTTTTCCGTGTGCAGGCCGAGCTGCCCCCGTGAAACCGACGACGACGCCTCTTTCTCGTCATCCAGCTCTTCTCCCGCAGCTCCGATAACCAGAGGATTAATATTCCTCCCAAGTCCCTCAACTCTTTCCTCTCCATTTCAGCGTCCGCCTTTGAAATCCTTCGCTCGGCTAATGGCGCTATTGAAATTTCTTCGCCGAACCCGTTTCTCACTCCGGGGGTTTCCGATGTGGGATCTCTTTATTTCGTTTTGCGTAATGAATGGAAATAGATTTAGATTTCCTACTTGACGACGGTTGATATTCCGTGTCACTTGGAGGCAGCATTCGGAGTGTTGGCGTGTAAAATGGCAACTATTTAAACGCTGTCAGTCTTTTGCCTCCTGTTGAGTGTTTCGTTTTCATGAAAACCCCTGGGTTTTGTTTCTCCTGTGATGCCTTGTGTTATCTGAACGATACTCTTTCACTGTGATTTTAATGGGTGCACGCCCAGGTTAAGTCTATTACTGCGTGTATTTAAAGGCACTCCAAAATAAAATACGAGAGTTAAAATCATGTTTATTAGCCTTTTTTTTTTTTTTTCTGGCTCATTTCTGATTCTGAACTAGCTGCCTTCCTGTGGATGTATTCTCACCTCCCACCTCAGACAAAATAAGTCCCATTTTCAGCCAAAGGAAGATAGAAAAATTAAAAGAATATGAAATTATCTCAGTTTTCCCTTTGTGAGTGAGCATTTTCGAATAAGCTCACAGGCAGTGATTACTGGTTTATGAAGTCACTTTTCTGTGCAGGCCTGAGTACTTCACAGCACAGTCATTATTATTTTTTAATCCTCGCTCTAAGATACTTTTCCATTGATTTTTAAAAAATACATTTAAATTTTTTTTTTTTTATTGATTTCAGAGAGGAAGAGAGAGGGAGAGAGAGAGAAACATCAATGATGAGAGAGAATCATGGATCGGCTGCCTCCTGCACGCCTCCTACTGGGGATCAAGCCCACAGCAACCCGGGCACGTGCCTTTGACCGGAACCGAACCTGGGACCCTTCAGTACACAGGCCAACACTCTATCCACTGAGCCAAAACGGCTCGGGCTCCACTGACTTTTTTAGAGAGAGTGGAAGGGAGGGAGGGAGTGAGAGAGAAACATTGATGTGAGAGAGACCCACGGATTAGTTGCCTCCAGCACAGGCCCTGACCAGGGCCGGGGTTCAAACCTGCAACCCCCAGTGCCAGGCGGTCAGGCTGGCCCAGCGCCCATCAAACCCACGGCCTTCTGTGCAGGGGCCAATGCTCTCGGAAATCAATAAAAACATATATTTTTAAAAAGTCATGTTGATTGAAATCCCGAGTGTGAGGAAAGAGGTCGCCGGTTTCAAGCTGAGCGACGAGGTCGATGAGGGCAGCTGGCCCGCGGCCCAGGCAGAGGCCCAGGGACAGGAGGGAGACTGTGGGAGAACTCCCCCTTTGAACAAGCAACAAAGACAAGGTGACCAGTGGGCTGGTCAGCCCTGCGCAGAGATGATGAGCCTGGGAAGGCCCCGCCCCTGCTGCCTCTCATTCGTCCTCTCCTGGCTGCACCCCACGCCCCTTTGCAAGGTCATTTTCAACCCTAGAGCCCAGCCAACCACAGCCCCTAATTGCAGATAAAATGGATAAAGGTTCTTCCTCACTGTGTACCCCAAGTTTTCTGGCTCAACTCACCCTCCCACCCCCCATGTTTGTGTCTTGCTGCTCAGGGTGCCCCTCTTTCTTATTATGTATTTCCAGCCCCGATTTCGGAAGCTTTCGTTCCGAGGGGCACTGGCACAGGACCCACTGGATCGGTCCGGGCTCTGAGAAGCTGATTGTGCAGGCCTGGCCCCCGGCCCTCGGGGGACAGAGCGCCAGTGTGAGCCGCCTCACGCCGGCCGGCCGGCCAGCCCTGGGCCTGGTGGCGTTCCTCACGGGCTGGCCAGCACGCACGGCGCCCACGGAGATCAGAAATAGCAGCAGCCTCACATTTCATCCGGCCCGGAGAAATGAAGGCCATCCACGAAGATCCCAGGACCAGAGGGACCCGTAATTGCTCGGCGGATGCCCTTCCCTGTGGACGGGAAGCGGCTCAGGGAACACACACATCATCTCCCACATGTCACGCGGGGTCCCCGGCTCCGTGGCCAGTCGTATGTTTTTCTTTCCAGGTTCCGAATTGCACTTACGCACGAGAAACACACACAAAAGCCTTGAACATCACAGAGCTCTTCTCTTGGTACCCACACACCCTTTGTTTTCTGTAAGAAATACAAGAACAGCCCTGGCCGGTGTGGCTCCGTGGATAGAGCGTCGGCCTGCGGACTGAAGGGACCCGGGTTTGATTCAGTTCAAGGGCACATGCCCGGGGTTGTGGGCTCGATCCCCAGTGTGGGGCGTGCAGGAGGCAGCCGATCCCTGATTCTTTCTAATCACTGATGTGTCTATCTCTCTGTCTCCCTTCCTCTCTGAAATAATTTCTTTTTCAAAAAGAAAGAAATATAAGATTTTTTTTTTTTGCAGAGAGTCGAGCTCAACGAGCTGGTGAGCTGGTGACTCCGCGGCCTGGCCGGTCAGCGTAGCAGAAGGGACGCGCTTCAGGGCCCAGGACAACGGTCCCTTTGACTGGGAACCGCCGAGCCAGCATCGCGAGTGTGCAAAGAACAAACAAGGCCCGAGCCCACCCCCAGTTGCGCTCCACTCTGCTGGACCCACGTCAATGCATTTCCGCTCCTCTGGGCAGCAGGGAGGGCTGCTTAATTACAGACGCCCGGGGTGCATGCTAATGGGGACGGGGCAGTCCGGGACCTGGAACCAAGGCCCTTTTCTGACCTCTACAGGCCGTTTGGAGGGAAAAAAAAGAAAAGAAAAAAAAAGAAGGCGCTTCTGGAAAATTACAGAGCAGGGGGGCACTGCCGAGCAGACGGGAGGGCTGAGGGAGAGGGATGCTTCCCGGATGCCTGCTTGCTGCTCCGAGTGTGCGGGCACGGGCGCGCCCTACTTTCCTGCCGCTCCACCATCTACGTTTAATAGGTTACTGCGGCAACGGGCGGGAGGTCATCCTCAGGAGGCTTTAGGAGCGGAAATGAAGATCTCCATCCTGCAGCACGTAGCGCATAAAACCCCACCGTGTTCTGGGCACAGGGCTGGGCCCTCAGGATACAGAGTGAACAAAAGCGTTTTGTTCTCCAAGAACGGACAGTCTGATGGTGGTGGGGGTGGGGGGTGGGGAGTGGGACAATGTCCCCAGGCAATGCCATGCAACAAAACCTAACCTCCGGCAGGGTTTTCTACAAGATGCTGTGGAGACTCGGGGTCAAATCCCGGAAGACTGCCTGGAGGAGGACGCCTTTCCTCACACAGACCATGGAAGGAGGCACCGCGGTGGAGGCGAGGGAGCACAAGAGCGGCGATGGCACCTGGCTTGCCTTGGCAACAACTCTCCGCGCGAGCCTGAGACCCGAGCGTCAGGCTCTTGGCCAATGTGCTCGCGGCTCCGAGTCTTTCAGGAGAGCCCCAGAGGAAGCCGTGGCGCAGGCTGGCATTCCTGGGCGCTGAACGCCAGGCTGGCCCAGTGCCCGTGCAGACGTGAGCCCTCGGTCCAGAGCGCCTCGATGCAGGCTGCCCCCTCGAGAAGCTCTTACACGCTCGGTCCCTCTGGCCTCAGCACTTTATGTAAACACCTGCACAGAGCAGGCAAGGACCGGGCCACCCTGCTCCCGGGAAGGCTCACCTCCCGGATGCGCTCTCACCGAAACCAATTTCCCTTCTGCACCTCCCGCCCACGGCCGGTGGGGAAGGGGGCGATTTAAGGGAACTGTGTGGGCTTGCAGTCACACCCTGGGTGCCCAGGTTGGAGCCCGGGAAGAAGACACACTTGGGAGCTCTTTGCACGTGTCAAGGTGCAGAGACAGGGAGCAAGGTAAGAGCAGGCCCGTGCACCCGAGAGCTCTGCGTTCATGGGCCGGCGGGATGGGACTGTACACACACATGGAACATGCCACAGCGGGGAGGTACCGACCGTGCAACAGGGCACGGAGGAGAGGCGAGGTGACCAGGGAGGCGACCAGGGAAGGTTTGACGGAAGAAAGGCGATATGTGAACTGGGTCTTGGTGCCCCCAGGTGACGCTATGGGAGACCCTATCGGAGACAGGAAAACATGGGAGGCTCGAAAAATCAAAGAGGCTGTTGAGGTAGCTGTGTGGCTCGGCAATGGTGTGCGTGTGTGTGCACACGTATGTGTGTGCACCGTGTATGTACACATGTATGTGCACATGTAAGTGTATGTGTGTGTGTTGCTTCATCCGATCGACGTCGATCTTTCCCATTTCAACTCCTGCCACACTCCTCTCTCCACATACAAACACATCTCTTAAACCCGCCCCACGAAACATTTTATACCAAGCTCTAACCCCACCACAGGGCCTTTGCACAAACTCTCCCTAGTTCTTAGCATGGTTTGTTCTTTTAAAATATATTTTTATTGATTTCAGAGAGGAAGGGAGAGGGAGAGAGGGAGAGAGAGACATCAATGATGAGAGAGACTCACGGATCGGCTGCCTCCTGCACGCCCGCTACTGGGAATCGAACCCGCAACCTGAGCATGTGCCCTGACTGAGAATTGAGATGTAACCTTCTGGTTCATTGGTAGGCGCTCAACCACTGAGCCACACCAGCCGGGCTTGCTTTTCTTTTTACCAGAAATCTCCTGCGTGTCCTTCAAGAATCGCCTTAACTTATCATTTCCTATTGGTCAGCTTCCCCTACCCCCCCCCCGCATTACGTTAGGTGACCCCGTATTCTCTCTCTCTGTCTAGCTCCATCATGGCAGGTGCGGCTATATTACAATAAAACGGGTTTTTTGTTTTGTTCGTCTCTCTGTCTGAACTGTGAGCGACTTGAGGACAGAGTGGGTCTCTTCTCTCTGCGACCGCAGAGCGTAGCGAAGGGCCAGGCACGTGCAGGTGCATCACATCAATGCGTTACGTCGATGAATCAGGAAACCGTCCGCGTTCCTGCTGCTCCTGGACACGCCCCCCCGGACAGCCACCCGCCCGGGTCACTTCCTCTCAGAAACACACTCGATGACGAGAAGGCGACACCACAGACGGCTGGGAGCAGAGACGCACGCTGGCGACCTCGAGTCCGCACGACGTCTCTCCCTCCCAGAGCGCACGTTTCCACCAGATTACCTTCTCGACCTCATGCACCGGTGAAACACCGGCCGTGGTGCGCTCTTCGCGCTGTGAGAGCAGAAACCCTGCAGGCGGGACAGGCGGCGGGACGCCGTCAGCGTGGCCTGGAACCGTCCCGTCACTTCCCTCACAGCTGTGTGTGTGTCGCGGAGGAAGTCGGAATGCCGTCCCACGGAGGACGGATGTGGGATTTCCGGACCAGAGCAGAGCCCTGTGGGGAAAGCGCTGGACGCAGAAGGTGCTGTCGAGAGGGGCAGCAGGCGTGACGACTGCACGCACGCCGGGCTCCTGGGTTGCGTGTCCGCGTGAGGACGGCACGTGGCTCTGTGAACTGTGCGTGGAGAAGGGCGTCATGACAAAGTACCACCGGCCTCTGCGCTTCGTGCAACGGGGCTAAATCTAGAAACGGGGCTGCGGGGCTCACAGGGGCTGGCTTTGGCTCCCCTATTGTGTGCGTGTCCGACAGCGAAGGAATCACACAGCTGCTCGTCCAGTGGTTGCAGTCACGGAGCTCGCCATGAACCTGGGGGCTATGGGCTGTCTCTTCTTCCCAGTCCCGGCCCT
Organism: Myotis yumanensis; assembly: GCF_028538775.1. Taxonomy (NCBI): domain Eukaryota; kingdom Metazoa; phylum Chordata; class Mammalia; order Chiroptera; family Vespertilionidae; genus Myotis; species Myotis yumanensis. The sequence continues at coordinate 6,816,278 of NW_027223771.1, read as the reverse complement.
TCTTCCTCCTCCTCCTCCTCCTCCTCCTGCTCCTCCTCCTCCTCCTCATCTTGGTCCTGGAGGGAGGCCCACTCCCGGATCTGCTGGTCCAGCTCAGAGCAGCTCCCCTCCTGGTCGGAGCTGCTGTCGGGCCCGTAGTCGATCTCCTCCAAGCACGGGGGCTCGTCATCCAGTTCCACGGTGCTGCCGCCGCCGCCGCTGCATCTGCGCGGGTCCCCGGGCCACATGGACGAGAAAGGAAGGACGAGAAGGAAGGGAAGGAAAGGGGAAGGAGACGTACAGAGGGGAGGAGGCACAGAGACGGGGAAAGGGAGAGAGGAAGAGGAAAGAGAAGTTACCCAGAGGAAGGAACACGTAGAAAGGAGTCAGACAGAAGCAAAGAGTGGGCCTCGTCTCCTCTGGGCGGGGAACCCCGGCGTCCCCGTGCCCGGAACGGGCAGCGTTCAGAGCACCCGGGTGTCGCCCGCTCCCTGGGGACAGAGGGAGGAAACCACACAGAACCGAAGCCGCCTCCCTCCTGAGCCGGCGGACTCTGCGGTCACGAGGTTCCCAGGCTCAGGACGTGGACAAGGTCTTCAGGGTCCTCTGGGCTCGACGTGAGCGACCAGAGGTGGATGCGATGGCTCGTCCGGGATTGGCGTGTTCACTCCCAGGACACGGAGGGACTGGAACGGGGGCGGGCAGGGCTCAAAACCCGCCCACCTCACATTCCGAACGCATGAGTCGTACGGCATAGCTCCCCTTCCTCACCATGAACGGTTTATTGGGATGAGAACATGAGTCCAGGTTGAAATGCATAAACCAGAGAGCAAGTAGGGAAATAGCATCTGGACTATGTTTATGTCTCTTCCCCCCTCCCCCCACCCCATCTCTCCTGTCAGTTTATTCACAACCTAGAGGCTGGGTGCATGAAATTCACGCACGGGTAGGGTCCCTAGGCCTGGCTGGTGATCACGACCAATCGGGGCCTCCCTTCCCTGGCTGCCGGCTGGGGCCTTCCTTCATTCCTCACTGCCCCCTGGTGGTCAGCGCACGTCATAGCAAGCGATCGGTCTCCCGGTCAAACTCCCGCGGGGACAATTTGCATATTAGGCTTTTATATACATAGATGGGACACCCAGCGAGAGATCTAAGGGGGCGACAGAAACAGAAAACAAATATTGGCCGTACAACGTGGACGAAGGGAATTTCCTCCCAGGACCTGCTGTTATTTCCTTCATTTGCACGAGGCACCTCCTTTCCCGAGGACTTTCTCGTCGCTCCCTACTTAGGACTTAACCAATGAGGGTTCACCGCGTGCTGGGCTCCTACGCCGTGATGTGCAGAAGGCAAGCGCTTCATCAACCGGACAGAGCTGCTCAGCCACCTGCCGCGCCATAAACAACGTAAACGGGTAACCACGGCGTGGTCGCACATCCGCTGGGAAAGTGAACCAGGGGCCGTGTCTTCACTACCCACTGACGGGCGGGAGCTGCCTGCATGCCTCCCGGGCGCCTGGTGCCCTAAACTGTCGGTCCTGGGGGATGCTTGTGCCTGAACAGAGAGGAGGGGGACAGTGCGAAGCTCGCCTCCACGGCACCTACTTGAGCGCCGTCCTATGAACCAGGAGGTCACAGTTCGATTCCCAGTCAGGGCACATGCCCGGGTTGCAGGCTCGATCCCCAGTGTGGGGCGTGCAGGAGGCAGCCGATCCATGATTCTCTCTCATCATTGATATTTCTGTCTCTCCTTTCCTCTCTGAAATCAATAAAAATATATATTTTTTAAAATGTCTACTCTCCCCATTGCTATTTTTCAACATAGAACTGGAAGTTCTAGCCAGCATAACAAGACAGGGAGAGAATATAAAAGACATGTAGATAGGAAAGCAAAAGATAAAATGGTCTCTATTGAAGAACGCACAAGAACAACAATAAAAATTTAAAAAAAAAACCTCTAGAACTATAAGAGAGCTCAGTGAGATCACAGGTTATAAGATTAACTAGAAACATCAATTGTACCTGTAACAGTAGCATGTTAAAATCAGTAAACATTTATAATCAGTAAAAAAAAAAAAAAAAGAGAGAGAGAGATACTTAGGTGTCAATAGAACAAAACAGGTACCGCACTTATATGCTAAAAAATACATCTAAAATCTGTGGATAAGAATCAAAGAAAGTTTAAGTAAGTGGAGAAACATCACTGGCCTAGAGGAGTCAACACTGTAAAGATGTCAATTCCCCCCAAATGGCTATACACACATTTTACACAATTAAGTTCCAAAAAGATTTGTGTGGATCCAGACAAGATGACCCTACAATGCATATGGAAACGGCGGAAGAACTAAAATCACCTAAAATAGTTTTGGGAATGAGGACAGAGTGGGAGGACTCACTCTAGTCCATTTCAAGATGGATTATAACGCTACAATCAGCAAAACGGCCCGCTGCTGGCCGGGGTGTAGACAGGTAGATCGATAACAGGAAACAGAGGACCCAGGAACTGATCCACGCGAGCAAAACCAACTGGTTTTGTGACAAAAGTACAGACGCAACGCAACCGCTAGGGAAGTTGGGGGGGAAGTGAAGAGAGGGGACAAACATACTCCTCAGGGCACCAGTTATCACGTGAGCACAGTAGGACCGCAGGCTCGGTTTCCATGGCGCCAACAGCTGGTTCACATGAAATGTCTTCATGTGAAGGAGGATGGAAGAAAGCGAACACACCGAGATTCCCCAGCCTTCTATCGGCCAGCACAGCAGCGTGGAGAAGATAAATACCACATTGCCAAGCAAACAAGACTTGTTTGTTGGTATTCGGCCCATTCTCACCCATCCATTCATTCATCCATTCATTCATTATTCATTCAAATTATTTAGTTATCAACTAGTTAGTCAGCACCTAAGATCAAAGATAAAAAAATAAGAGCACATGTTTAAAGCTGAGCAAGGCGACTGAAAATTATGGGAACCATAATCACAGGTAAGCAACAAGAATTAGGACAGAATTTACTAAAAAGGGGGGGTGGGGAGAAAAGGGGACGGACATACAAAAATAATAATAATAAACTGCTGGTATCAAGTGTCTCCGGTGAGGGGTCGGGGTTGCCAAGGGTCCTGCCACCACCCAGCCCATCACCTTATTTCCTTTGAGCAAAACTGCGCGCAAGTCTAGCAAAACGCAGTCAAACGGCCCTATCGCTCCTGCCCACCCCGCCTGTCTGGACGGAAAAGTGTGCGTCCTCCTCTTTAGAATCTTCCGAGAGCAGTAGCAGGCCCCTCGCCTTTCCGTCCTTTGTTCCAGCGAGGTCCTTCGCGCTGCGTCTGACAGGTGACGTATTTTTGCCGAATAGCAATGCCCGAGGTAATAGCAATTCTATGCGTGTTGGCCTCTACTGGTTTGAAGACGGACTTACGCCCAGAGCAGTGAGGACTCTCTGACAGGCAGTCATCTTATTACCTGTTTATTCATCCCAGGGAATCCCTCCCCATCCTCATAAAGAAACGTACTCTGCCCGGTGGTGTGGCTCTGTGGTTGAGCATCGACCTATCAACCAGGAGGTCACGGTTCGATTCCCGGTCAGGGCACATGTCCAGGTTGTGGGCTCCATCCCCAGTAGGGGGCGTGCAGGAGGCAGCCTATCCATGATTCTCTCTCATCATTGATGTTTCTCTCTCTCCCTTCCTCTCCTTTCCTCTCTGAAATCAATAAAAATGTTTAAAAAAAAATAAGTAATACTATGCAGAAATCAAACTATGCTTCCATCAACAGGGTGACTCTTAATACTCAACTGTGGGAAATGCATCGGGAAAACACTGGAAATTGGTTTCGTGTCTTCCTGTTCACCTGACTGCGCTGACATCCTGCAGACACACATTCAGAGGTCACCTTCCCCGAGTTTGCTCTGTGCAATGGGCACGTTACTAGCTTTGTTCTTGAAACGATGGGAAGGAGAACTAATGTCATTGCACAGAACGTGGCCTATGAACACTCGTGAATTTTTACCCCCCTGGCCTCCCCACAGCGTTGGGAACGAGGCTTGACAACACCGTGATCCCGGCCAGTTCATCCTCCTCCTCCTCAGAGACAAACCCCTAGGCCCGGCTCTCTAACAGTCTCTCAGCAAAGCCCTCGCAGCGCCTCCGAGCCAGCCAGTACAGCGATTTGCAGCTTTATGATGTGATAAATAGAATTTCTTTGTGTTGATTTTTTTTCATTTGCATATTTATTGAGATATGACGATCTCAATTAGTTCTGCTTTTTTTGTTTTGTTTGTTTTCTTGGTTGGGGAATGACGGCGTCCCACAGAGTAAAATAATTCTGCATGCTAACGGGCTGAACAAAACCCAGCCTGTGGCATACCTGGGCGTCGGTGCCGACTGAAATGCAGCGTTAGCCCGGCCGGTGTGGCTCAGTGGTTGAACATTGACCTGTGAACCAGGAGGTCACGGTTCGATTCCCGGTCGGGGCACACGCCTGGGTTGCGGGCTCGATCCCCAGTGTGGGGCGTGCAGGAGGCAGCCGATCCATGATTCTCTCATCATTGATGTTTCTATCTCTCTCTTTACCTCTCCCTTCCTCTCTGAAATCAATACAAATGTATTTAAAAAAATAAAAGGAGTGACAGATGCAAAATCCCAGCATCAAGGGAGGGGGTGGTGTGGACAGCGAGTGGCTGAATCTTCCGGGGCGTCGGGGGCATCATGTGTGTGGTCAGTGACTGATGGACGGGAAGCTGGGGGCGGGCAGAAGCTGAGGGACCAGGGACAGGAAACCAGGCTGTGTTTTATTCCGTGTTCATCAGGAGGACGCCGGCGCGCCCTCCGTCCCATTATCATTCGGCATAATTATTTAAAATTAACTTGTTGGAGATCCGCTGTTTAATTTAGAAGAGATAATTGGAACGATGTATTGGGTAATAATATTTGACATCATTAATGGGGGTATAATTATCCGTGCTATTTAAAAAATTAGTGCAATACCAATATTTTCTCACAAAATGAAGCAAAAGTTATTAACTACAGAGCGACTTGCCTGCATCCGTTCTGGAATGTACATGCCTGGTGCTAATCCCTCCAATTGAAAAAAAATCTATTTATGATTTTTCTCATGGCCCGGCTGGGTGGCTCAGTGGATGAGCTTCAACCTATGAACCAGGAGGTCACAGTTTGATTCCTGGTCAGGGCACATGCCCGAGTTGTGGGCTCAAATCCCGTTAGGGGGCGTGCAGGAGGCAGCTGATCAATGATTCTCCCTCATCATTGATGTTTCTCTCTCTCTCTCTCCCACTCCCTTCCTCTCTGAAATCAATTTAAAATAAATAAATAAATAAATATATATATATATATATATATAAATACACATATAAATAAATAAATAAAAGGCTAATATGCAAAGTGTCCCCACAGGAGTTCGACCGGGAGACCGGGAGTTTTATCGCTTGCTATGTCGTATGCTGACCATCACGGGGTGGTGCGGAATGACGGAGGGCCCTGGCCAGCAGCTGGAAGGCCCTGATTGGCTCTGATTGCCGGCCATGCCTAGGGACCCTACTGTGCACGAATTTTGTGCACCGAGCCTCTAGTACACAAATACTATAAAGCTTTCATGATACCTCCTCCTCCCACAGCATCCCAAGAATCCCACGTGCAGCAGTAACAGGTTGGGGGGGACACAGAGGATTCCCCACCAGCAGATAACCACCCAACGTGACTAAAGGGGGTGTGGCCGCTGCCCGAGTCCCCTCACTGCACCCAGAGCTGCCTCTGACACACCCCGAAACCACACAGCCAGAGCCACAGGAACAGCAGCTTCCAGATGGTCCCTGGCTGACCGAGCAACACCCTTTCTCTGCGGCCTCCTCAGAGAAGTGCTTTCTGGAACCCAGAGCCAACGGAAATGGGTGGTTTATGGCGGGGACCGCATAGTCACCAGATCCCAGCACCCTGACTGGGAATCGAACCGTGACCTCCTGGTTCATAGGTCGACGTGTGACCTCGAAGCCACTCCGGCCGGGCCCACCTCTCAACATCCCGAGTGCAAATGCTGGCCCGAGTCAGACCATTGTTACAGGAGCCCCCAGTGTTTATGGCAGATAAAACCCCGCGACAGAGCGGCCGGGGTGTTTCAGGAGCCAAGGGGCCATGTGGCTTCTTTCTCGGCCACTCACCCGGCGGATGGTCCATATGAACTGCCTGGTGGAGGAGGAGGAGGACGAGAAGGTATCATGGATCTTGGCCTCGATCCTGCAGCCCCGGACTCCCTCACCCCCACCCCCTTCTCCAAGGCCGCCCCCTCCCCGAGTCCCATCCTAACCTCGACCTTCAATCCAGCCTCTACACACAGACACCAGGAAGTGGAAGGAAAGCCAGGGCTCAATATCCTAGGCCAGTGGTCGGCAAACTCATTAGTCAACAGAGCCAAATGTCAACAGTACGATGATTGAAATTTCTTTTGAGAGCCAAATTTTTTAAACTTACACTATATAGGTAGGTACATTGTTATTAACTTCATTAGGGTCCTCCTAAGGCTTAGGAAGAGCCACACTCAAGGGGCCAAAGAGCCGCAGTTTGTCGACCACGGTCCTAGGAGATCTTCAATTTCTTTCTCAGAGAAAACAGATCGGCGTGTCAGCGCTGTGCCAATGTTGCATCTCTAACATCGCCGGGGGAGCCCCAGGCCAGTAAGCGTCAATACAGCAAGCTCCCCGAACAGATGCAAGGCAGACGCTGAATGCTACGAGGCTCCGTGCTAATCCCAACCACAAACGCATGCCCTATTCTTCTGGCGTCTTCGATGTTAAAAAATTAAAAACCACCACCAAAGCACCAAAAAAAACCCAACAAAGATAAAAACAAAAAATCGCCAGTGAAGTTGTGGCAAAGACCAGGCTGTGTACCTGACTGAGGGAAGTTGCTACATGTACCAACCACTCTCTGGGCACAGGGATGGGGTTTGGCTCTGGGTTTGTCCCAAGTAGCAGGAACGTTTGTAAGACCTACATCTTTTTAAAAATTATTTAATGCTAGAGGCCCGGTGCACGAATTCGTGCACCAGTGGGTCCCTTGGCCTGGCTTGCGGGATCAGGCCGAAACTGGCTCTCCGACATCCCTGGAGGGGTCCCGGATTGGATGTGGGAGGTTGGCCAGCCGGGGAGGGCTCCAGGGCATGTCTGGCCCGTCTCACTCAGTCCCGATGGGCCAGACCCCGGCAGCAAGCTCACCTACCTGTTGGAGTGCCTTCCCCCTGGTGGTCAGTGTAAGTCATAGTGACTGGCCAACCAGTCGACTGTCTGCCCCCTGGTGGTCAGTGCACGTCATAGCGAGTGGTTGAGTGGCCTTAGCATATCATTAGCATATTTCACTTTGATTGGTTGAACGGTCGACCAGCCGACTGGACACTTAGCAGAATAGGCTTTTATTATATAGGATATTTGTATTGATTTCAGAGAGGAAGGAAGAGGGAGAGAGAGAGAGAAACATCAATGATGAGAGAGAAGCATCGATCGGCTGCCTCCTGCACGCCCCCCACCGAGAACCAAGCCCCCAACCCGGGCATGTGCCCTTGACCGGAATCAAACCCAGGACCCTTCAGTCTGTAGGCCAGCGCTCTATCCACTGGGCCGAACCGGCTAGGGCCATTTTACAGTTCTGATCATGCCGGAGGCAAAATAAAAAAAAATAACAGGACCCAGAGAAAGAAAAACGGGACATTTTTAAAACTATCGGAGCTTTTTCACGCATCTTTTAAAAGCCCCGGATAAAAGTAGATTCTTAAAATTTTTATTCTCCTGATGAATAGCTTCTGATGCTCCATGCTAACGAACCAGATGACTAGCTCCTTTTTAGGTTTTATGAGCATTTTGTTCAGAAATCGACTCATCTTGGCTCAGCAGGGGGAGAAGGGAGACCGGTGGGCCTCTGCTCCCCCACTGCACCCGCCCTGCGCCCGGGAGGAAGAGCCAAAGATAAGGGTTTTTCTCTGTCGTCTTCAACAGGGAAAATTAATTGCTCCTGCAAAGATGAAAAGTTGATGTTTGAATAAAAACCCGGTGCAAAATCCTGTGTGTGTTTTTTTTTCTTCTTCTTCTGTTCCCAGCTGCGGGGACCTGGGGTCTGGCAGGAAAAGGGAGCGTATGAAATAGAGTCACAGAGACAAACACCAGATCCCTTCCCAATTAGGAAGCAAGCGGGCCGTCTGGTAGACCCTGTGGCTAGAGCCAGACGGCAGGCAGAGGGGAAGCGAGCGGAGTCGGATGACGTTTGCAAGTTTGAGAACGAGCACCTCCGCATCCCTTGCGTGTGTTTGCATACAGCCAGGTCTGCCTGTTCAACGGCAAAGGGACTGCTGAAAATCCAGCTCACCAGGCGTGCTGGTCACACGGGGACGGATGTGTAACCGGCCTAGGATTCACGTCTGTGATTCCGGCCGGCGTGGCTCAGTGCGTGAGCACCGACCTGTTTTTCCTTTGATGTTGAGACAGTGGAAGGGAGAGGGAGAGAGACGGCGAGAGAGAAACATCGATGTGAGAGAGAGACACCTGGATTGGTTGCCTCCTGTACGTGCTGGGACCGGGGCCGGGGATCCAGCCTGCCACCGAGGTACGAGGTACGTGCCCTTGACCGGAATCGAACTAGACCTCCCCTTTCTCTTCCGCACGTGGAGACAACGTTGGTTTTGTTTTATCTCCCTGTAGTCAGGGGGTCATTTTAGAAGAGACCCCAGGCACCGGGAATTGCCTGTGCTGTGAGGGAGAGAGCAGATCACAGCTTCTAAACATACCTCCTCCCTCAGAAAACTCAGACAGGGAACCTTGGACCGCAGGGAGCCAGGGTCAGAAAAGGAGGGGCGGGGGGGAGGACAAGGCCCTGAGCCCGAGCTGCCTGGGGAAGGTGGTCGGCCTGCCCGAGGTCCACCCCTCTGTGGCGGTGCCAGGCCGGAAGCCCATTGGCGTTGATGAGCAAACAGACCTGGGGCCTGGAAGAGGGTCCATTTCAAGGAGCCATTGATCCATGGAGGCGGGACCTGTGTCACACCCTCCCTCGTCTTGGGCTCCTGGGTTATGGAGTCGGCCAGGAGGGACGAGTTCTATTTGCAACTAGAGGCCCGGTGCACTGGCGGGGGGCGAGGAGGGGTGTCCCTCAGGCCAGCCTGCGCCCTCTTGAAGTCTGGACCCCTTGGGGGATGCCTGACTGCCGGCTTAGGTCCACGAGGCCGGCAGTTGGACATCCCCTGCAGGGTCCTTAGCGCTGCCGCGGAGGTGGGAGAGGCTCCTGTCACCGCTGCTGCGCTCGCCAGCCATGGGCCCGGCTTCTGGCTGAGCGGTGCTTCCCCTGTGGGAGTGCACTGACCACCAGGGGGCAGCTCCTGTGTTGAGCGTCTGCTCCCTGGTGGTCACTGAATGTCATAGCAACTGGTCATTCTGCCATTCAGCCGATTTGCATATTAGCCTTTTATTATATAGGAGGATAAGTCCCCCTAGCTCATCACACCCTCCCGCCATGAGCTGCGGAGAGAGAGATGCGATGGATGGCTCTGCAGCTTCTGAGAGGGGGTCCCAGGGGAGGGAGGATGCCTGCCCTAATGGAGCACCACCTCCCCTCCCCTCGGCAGCCGGCACAGAGGAGGACACAGACTTTGCCAGCACAGGAAGACAGCGGGGCCTTGACAAGGTTAGGATTCAATCAAGGTTTTTTGCTCTAATGACACGGCACTTAAATAAATCCAGCCTGGTACGTAATTGCCGTGCAATTAAACGTGTATTTATACCAGCCCGGCCGTCCCCGTGCAGCTGTCTCTCTTCCTGCTCCTCTCCGTGGCTGGGACACGTGAATCCTCAGATCCGAGGGGTGCTGGGGAGGGGGGAGCCCCGCTTCTCTCGAGGGGGTGCCCGGTCCCAGGGGTGCGGCAGGAGTTGTGGGGACAGGAGGGACGAGACCGCCGCGGCGCCTGGCCCCCTGGTTGGGCTCAGCAAACAAGTGTCTGAAGAGCCGATCATTCAGCCGAGAAACCTGGGACGTGACACAGAGAGACACACGGTGGCTGTAATTCCAACCTGACAGTGAGAGCGTTAAATGTGAGGGGACCACGCAGCCCCAGCAAACAGCAGCGGTTGTCAGACCGGATTTAAACCCCACAACGCGGCTGTATTCTCTCCACAGGAGCCACATCGCAGACTCAGAGACAAACGAGGTGATGCTGACGAGACGGAAGGCGAGGTACCATGCAAACATTCCCACCAGGGAGCCGGAGCGACTGTATTCCCAGCAAAGGCAGCGTTTAAGAAAAGATACGTTACGAGAAACCGTGAGGGCTATTAAGTAATGAAGAAATGACCGCCCTGACCGGTTTGGCTCAGTGGATAGAGCGTCGGCCTGAGGACTGAAAGGTCCCAGGTTTGATTCTGGTCAAGGGCATGTACCTTGGTTGCGGGCACATCCCCAGTTGGGGGTGTGCAGGAGGCAGCTGCCTAGTGAGGTCATTCAGAAGAATGGAGAGGGAGTGCACCCCCTCTCGAATCAGAGATGCCGAGGGGCACTTGCACACTGGCAAAGGCCGCCCCCTGACGGAAATGCTGGCGGCACCAGCCATTATGAAACCAGGACCGAGTGTACTCAAAACATTAAATCTGGGGCTGCCACCTGACCCAGCGATCCCACTTCTAGGAATAGATCCTAAGAACCCCGAAGCACCCGTCAGAAAGAATGCGTGTGCCCCAATGTTCCCAGCAGCGCAATTTACAATAGTTAAGATCTGGACACAGCCCAGTGCCCATCAGCAGACAAGTGGATAAAAAAGCTGTGGTACGTCTACACTATGGAATACTACTCAGCAGTGAACAAGGAGAAGCTCTTACCCTTTGAGACAGCGTGGCGGGACCCAGAGAGCATCACGCTACGTGAAATAAGCCAGTAGGGGAACAAGTGTCCTATGATCTCACGCATACGTGGCACCTCAGTAACAAAATAAACTGATGAGCGGAGGGGATCCGAGGCATCTCAGAGGGAGGGCGGGGGACAAGGGTGGGTGGGAGGCAAGAGATCAACCAAGGACCTTGTATGCATATATGCATAACCCTGGACGCAGATAGTGGGGTGATGAGGGCCTGGGATGGGGGGCTAGAGAGGGCCCATGGGGGGAAAAACAGGGACATATGTAGTGCTTTCAACAATAAAGATTTAAAAATAAATAAATGCCGGCTGCACCAATCCCTAGGCCTCCCAGCAGAGGGAATTCTGTGCCGCCTGCTGGGAGAAGAAACATACGTACGTTCCCACAGGATACTTGCAGAATGGGAAGAATTAAGGAAAGAACACATGAGTGCGTTTGGACCCAGTACGGACTGGAAGGAGCCAGATCATCTGCTCACCAGCATGAAGCCCGACTCCTTAGCTACCTGCCGCCTTCGAACATTTCCCTCAAAACGCGCCTCCGCGGCCCTCCGCCAGCTGCGAGGTTGCCCGCTCCCCGAAACACCCAGTCCGGTATTCCCGCACCATCTCCGCCCGCCGGTTCCTGATTCGGAAAGATCAAGCCTCCTCGTCGCATGGAAATGCTGGCAAGGGGAAGACCAGCCCCTGGCGAGGCCGGGCTCTGCTGGCCCTGGAGCTCTGGCCGAGGTGTCTGCAATATCATGGAGCAGGTTTCAAAGGTTTGATTCGTTAGAGAGCAAGCGAGGTTTCAGGGGCAGCCGGAGTCCAGAGCGGGGTTCTGAGGCGATTCCTGCACCGCCACGTCAGTCAAAGCCTTCCACCCCCCACGAGCGGGAACACAGGGGGGCAGGTGAGTCACGCTGCCTTCACTATTGACGGCCGAGGTCCCCGGCCCGTGCTGACCAGACCCTGGTATTCCTGCACCATCGGTGAGAGCGAGCCAGCCAGCAACGCGGTGGCCTTTATAGAACAGGCAGGCTATGTTTTTTATTTTTCTTCTGATGTATCCCGTCTCAGATTCTTCCACGAACCCACCTTCTACCCAACCATCCTTCTGGTGCACGGATTCGAGCATGGGGGGAGTCCCTCAGCCCAGCCTGCACCCTCTCGCGTGAGCTCATCTGTGCCTGGCTGGTCCCCAGTCCTCTCTCCCCAGTGTTGAGTATCTGAGCCATTACAGCATGACGGCGTCATGACCATTTGCATATTAGCTCTTTATTATATGGTACTACAGGCCCAGTGCACGAATTCGTGCACCTTGAAAGGACATTAATTAGAAGAAACATTTTGATATCGCTATTCGCCCTTTCTCTCTAAAAGAAGTGTCAGAGATGAAATGAAATTAGTAAAACGTATATGAAAATAATATATAAATTGATTAATAAACAATAACAATAACAGACGAGACAGATCGAAACACACGTGGGCGATTGGCACCAGCGAATCAGCGTTTATTTTTAAATTGCCAGCCAGCGCGAATCATATGTACCAGCCAGTCGGTAGGTGGGTCGGATGGATGTACGGTTGGTCACTTTTATAGATATAGATATACAGAGATAGAGATAGAGATATATAGATATAATTGACTTCAGAGAGGAAGGGAGAGGGGGAGAGAGAGAGAGAGAGAGATCATTGATGAGAGAGAATCATGGATCGGCTGCCTCCTGCATGCCCCCTCCTGGGGATCGAGCCCGCAACCCGGGCACAGCCATCCTTCTTCTCGTCTTTACTGAGTGTCTAACAGGAGCCAGGCTCTGTCCATTGATCTGTTTTACTTTATAGACGAGAAAATGGAGTCTCTCAATAATTTAAGAACTTGTTCGAGTCCCATAGCTAGTAAGCGGTGGAGCTGGTACTTAAGCCTCATTTGTCTCCCCCTAGAGCCCAAATCCTGACACGTATGCTGAAAAATACCAAGTGTCAGAGACTGGTAGACTAAAGTAAATGTTAAAATAATAAATTAGGGAGCGTGCAGCAGGCATTCAATCCAGGATTCTCTGTCATCATTGATGTTTCTCTCTCTCTCTCTCTCCCCTCTTCCTTCCTCTCTGAAATCAATAAAAATATATATATATATTTTTTTAAAACAGCCTGCTCTATTTGGTCAAACATTTCGTTAACTCGCCCCTAATGCCGTGACAGGGCCAGGCCAAATGATTTCTCGAGCTTCGTATGGCCGATGGGCCGGACGTTCCCACCCCTGCTCTGAACGGCAGCGGGATGTCCTCTGCCAGCGATGTTATCTTCTGACCCTCAGGAGCCCTCCCTCGGCTGGATCCTACACTCACCAGCCTTCTAATCGTAGTTTAGGTTCTCATGTAGCTCCTTGTATAGGAAGAGAATGTGCTGACCCCAGAGAGAAATTCATGCTGGTCTCCTTGGCTGTTACGGCTCTCATACTGCTCTGATGAGCTGACATTCTGACTCCTTTAGGAGCTAAAACCTTGGGAATGTGGGGTCCGTCGGCCCTGTGGGAGGCAGCCCCGAACCCTGAGTTCCCACCACGGACCGCAGTGAACTCTAGGCTGATGCCGGTACCGCCACGGACATGCTTACGGGGCAAGGCCTCTTTCTTAGCCTAAAAACGGCAGCGGCGGAAAGATGAATGGGTTGAAAAGACCTAGTGTCATTCAGCTCTTTTACGTTTTTTTTTTTTTTTTTTTTTTTAAAGAAATCCATCTACAGAGAAGCTACGGAGACGAATCAGGCTTTTACCTTGCGACCTCTCTGCCGCCTTTGATGTGAGAAGTTCGTGTACGCCATACCGTGCCAGAGGTTGTGATTTGTCCTTTTATACGAAGCCCACCTTGTTCTGAGTAGGAAAGGAATGTAATGTGTTCCAGAGGGGGAAATATATGTAACGGTAAGAATTTTTCCCTTTTTTTTTAAAGTAGAACAGGGAACTTAGGGCGACGCTGGACCATCAGCAAAAAAGAAGAAAAGAAAAAAAATCCCACGGGGCAAGGTAAGATCGTATGGAAATGCCTTGAGATAAAGCCAATTCAATTAGTTTCTGCAGCATAAACTGTCAGGACCCCAAAATGAGGTGAAATAATGAACTGATTAAAACCTGTAATTGCAGCTCGACGGAGGGAACCATTCATCCTGGGGATGGCAGCGTGCCCTGCAAGGCAGACTGCAGAGGGAGGAGACGCTGGTGAAGGGAGGAGCCGGCTGATGTGACTGGGAGAACCACAGGGGTCGGTGTCTCTCTCTCTCTCTTTCAATGTTTTCACTGATTTTTAGAGAGGAAGAGAGAGAAACATCCATGAGAGAGGAGCATCATCCGTCGGCTGCCTCCTGCACGCCCCCGACCGGCGATCGAGCCTATAATCCCGGCATGTGCCCCGACCAGGAACCGAACCGTGGCCTCTTGGTTTCCGGGTCAACGCTCAGAGCCATGGAGCCGGATCTCTGACTAAGAGGATGCGAAGCCAGCCCCAAAGCAGAGCCTGGGCTCCGGCCAGGAACCTTCCGATTCCTGGCCCAGCACCGGGACGTGGGTTTCTCTCTCACGCTCGGGGCCAAGCCCACGGGGAGGCTCTGCTTCTCGTTGGATCGCTGTCACATGGCCTGGATTTCCCCCAAAGCAAACAGGAGCCGAGGCCCTCAGTCCTCCCCTGATGCTTTGCAGGTCTTGTTCTCATGCTGTTTCTATCTCTGAACACATATTGCTTTGTATCAAGAGGCAATTTTTTTTTTCCAATAAGGAACAGATAGTAAAAATCTTTCGCTTGCCCTGGCCGGCATGGCTCAATGGTTGAGCATCGACCTAGGAACCAGGAGGTCACGGTTCGATTCCCAATCAGGGCACGTGCCCGGGTTGCGGGCTCGATCCCCAGTGGGGGGCGTGTGGGAGGCAGCCGGTCCATGATTCTCTCTCCTCATTGATGTTTCTCTCTCTCTCTCCCCCTCTCCCTTCCTCTCTGGAATCAATAAAGATATATTTTTAAAAGAATGTGGGCTTTGGCGGGGTGAGGGAGGTCACATGATGTCCACTCTCTGCTGTTGTATCCCCCAAAACCGCCACAGGAAACAGAGAAGCCAATGCGAGTGCCTGTGCCCCAGTGCAGCTCTCCTTACCACCGTCGGCGCTGAATCAAACTTAGCCTCGAGCCCATTTGCTGAGTCTTGCTCTCTGTACACAGTAGGAATGACGATAACCCGTAGAGCAAGCTAGGAAATGAAATAAGTGGCCAGCGTGCCGTAACCGCCCTCATTTCTGAAGGCCCATGGGAGTTGGTTGTTTTGTTGTGCCTGTCTGTGTGTTTGTTTGTTTTTGTGCTAAATGACATTTTCTTCCGGTAGCTAAGGAAACTTTGGGAGGAGCCTACAATAAAAGCTACACCGGCCGGGCAGTCGTCTATTTCTTTTTTAAATATATTTTTATTGATTTCAGAGAAGATGGGAGAGGGAGAGAGGGAGAGGGAGAGAGAGAGAGAGAGAGAGAGAGAGAGAGAGAGAGAAAGAAACATCAATGATGAGAGAGAATCATTGATCGGCTGCCTCCTGCATGCCCCCTACTGGGGATCGAGCCCGCAATCCTGGCATGTGCCCTGACCGGGATTCGAACCTGGGACCCTTCAGTCCGCAGGCTGATGCTCTATCCACTGACCCACACCAGCCAGGGCTATTCCCTGTCCCTACTGTAGGGCCAAGAGCTGGAGTTGAAGAGTAAGGACACTCGTCTAAGACGCTTCCCCTCCTCCCCGGCTCCTCCCCGGCTTCGGTGCCGAGAGAAATGGGGACTCTTCAGGATTCTGGGGAATGGGGCTCATTAATCACAGCAGCACGGGAGGCCAGGGGGACCCTGGGTCATCTGGCCCGGCCAGGACTGTAATATTCCGCACAGCATAGTTCCCAGTGTATCATCCTGTCACTCTTTAAATTTTCTCCGTAATGAGGCCTTTCGGAGGGGCTGATGAATAGGGTTTAAGGAAAGACTGCAAGAGCAGAGCTGTATGACAGGGAGGGGAGAGAGAGAGGGAGAGAGAGGGGGAGAGAGAGAGAGAGAGAGAGAGGCAGCTCCTGCCTTGAGGCGGGAAGGTGCAGGGGTCACCCCGACAGGCTAGGGGGGCAGGCAAGAGACCCTTCAGCCGTCTTGGAGCTGAATGGCAGATGGGGAGACCCCTCCTGGCTCAACAGGAACCCCTGGAGTCCAGTGTCCAGGAGATGGTACTGCAGGTGGTGTGTGCTTCTCTCGCTCTCTCCCTCTGAAAACCTCCTTAGTCGTAAGGAAAAGACAACTGGTGGGGGGGGGGGTTGTTTGTTTGTTTTTTGCAAGGCCTTCCACTTTGGAACTCACTGGAGACACACCCAGCCAGCAGGGCTGCCAAATCTCTCGCTTCAAGAGGGAGTGAACCCAGGGCTGAATGTGTGTGGTGTGTTAATGGGCTAATGCGGTGAATGAGCTAAAAACAAGCAAACAAACAAAAAAACCAACCAAAGATACCCCCAAACCTGGAACTTAATGTTTCCATTCCAAGTCAGCACCCAGCATGAGTGCGACAAATGAGCTCGTTTCAGAATAAGGCTATTAAGAATTGGGACAGACACGAGTCACCGTTTGACAGGAGACAGGAATGCTAGTTACGGAATGGCTCAGAGAATGTGTATCGGGGAGGCGGTGGCTTGTAAAGGCCTTCACCTTTGACGTGTTGAGGACAGGACTGTTCTAGACAGAGAGAGGGAAACATTGATGAGACAGAAACATCAACCGGCTGCCTCCTGCACGGCCCCTACTGGGGATCGAGCCCACAACCCGGGCCTGTGCCCTTGGCCGGGAACCGAACCGGCCACCTCTTGGTTCATGGGTCGATGCCCAACCACTGGGCCACACCGGCCGGGCAGTAGTGTACTTCTTGGTCAAACTCTCACAGCCTCCTGTGTTGTCTAGGGAAGATCTTAGGAGCCAAACCTTCCAAGGAACCAGTCTACAAGAAACGTGAGAAGAACAACACGAATTCTTTCGCCGCACGCCCACGACACGAAGAACCATTGTGCTTCTGTGAAAAGGGTCTTACGTTGAATCGTGACTTTATCGCTTCCTAACGAGTGACCTCGGGCGAGTTAATTATTTTTCCTAATCTTTGCATGTACGAGGATGAAATGACACAATGTATGGAGCAAGCCTGTGTGTGTGTGTGTGTGTGTGTGTGTGTGTGAATTCACACATAATTTTCTTTTTGAATAGAGAGAAGGATTCATTAAAGGAACCAAAAGAGTGGCCCTTTGTTCTCCTCATTAGTATCTCACACTGAGTCTGTGTCTGGCCCAGTGGGAGGTGATCAATATTCACGGAGTAAGTTATTGAATGCATGATCCAGAGACAAAGAGAAAAACACATCTGTGATTACTGATGGTAACGGATCAAGACAAGTAGCACTGAAGTCAAGAAGGATGAAGAAAAGGAGAGACGCTAGAATTCAGATGACAGTGGAGAGATGAGAGAGAGAGAGAGAGAGAGAGAGAGAGAGAAACATCAAGGATGAGAGAGAATCATTGATCAGCTGCCTCCTACACGCCCCCCACTGGGGATGGAGCCCACAACCCAGGCACGTGCCCTGACCGAGAATCAAACTGTGACCTCCTGGTTCATAGGTTGACGCTCAACCACTGAGCCACCATGGCTGGGCCTGAAGTTGTTTTTTTAAATAACAATGAACACGAGACATGCCTAAAGCATGGTGAAGGTCAGGGCCCCAGGGCCTCTAAGGGGCATTACACGGGAAACTTCTAGATTTGGGAATTTTTTTTTGGGGGGGGGGGTCTGAAGATAATCGCGAACCAAGAAGACACATCCATTTCACACTAAATGGCCCTCCGCTGGAGAAATCTGCTTTAGAAAAGTTCCCCAGCACTAATCTTCAGTTGGCATTTCCCGTGTCTCACCCCTTAAACTATCACCTTCTATAACCCAACTCAGAATCTGCTGCTTCTGAAAAAAACGTTACTGCCTTCAATCAGATAATTCCGTTCTTTCTCTCTGGCCAGTTTCTCTCTCTCTTCTTTCCCTTACATCCATGTGTCCCTTTGTGAGTCACCTTTCTTTTACTTATTTTTTTTTTGCAATCAGCCACGTTAACTGCAGAGCAAATATTTTCAAGTGGGGTAGACGGCATGCCCAAAATATTTTCAAACAAACTTGCCAGGTGGTAGTTGCTAACATATGGCTCTGCTTAAACCTGGCACAGCTTGCCAAATTCTATTTCTAAATTATGTCTCACTTGTTTTATTTGGCTGGGTTTTTTTTTTAATCTTTATTGTTGAAAGTATTACAGATGTCCCCCTTTTCCCCCATTGACCCATTGTAGCGTCCCCCACCCCCCACCCCAGGCCTTCACCACCCTATTGTCTGTGTCCATGGGTTAAGCATATATGCATACGAGTTCTTTGGTTAATCTCTTTCCACCCACTCCTCCTCCCCAGTCTTCCTTAAGAGGGCCTAAGCCGGCAGGCAGACATCCCCTGAGGGGTCCTTAACGCTGCCAGGGAGGCAGAAGAGGCTCCCGCCTCTGCTGCTGCACTCGCCAGCCGTGAGCCGGGCTTGTGGCTGAGCCACACTCCCCCTGTGGGAGCGTACAGACCACCAGGGGGCAGCTCCTGCGTTGAGCATCTGCCCCCTGGTGGTCAGTGCACGTCATAGCGACCCACTGTTCTGCTGTTAGGTCGATTTGCATATTAGGGTTTTATTATATAGGATTAATTTTATTGTCCAAAGTCAGCAAAAAAAAAAAAAAAAAAAAGAAGTGAAGGTCAAAGTGCTTATTCCATTTCCCCATCTGCCTGGAGCCTACAGACCCTCTCTTACAAGAACCCTAGAACTTAGCTCACTTGATCAGGACATCAGAAGCCTTTAAAAAGATGGATGAGCTATTCTAAAACAACGGAGGGTATTAAAAAGCCACTGTTGGTGGAAAGAGGGGGTTTGTACGAGCTATCCCAATATAAAGAGAACAGAATGTGCCCGGCTGGCGTGGCTCAGTGATTGAGCGTCGACCTATGAAGCAGGAGGCCACGGTTCGATTCCTGGTCAGAACACATGCCCAGGTTGCAGGCTTGATCCCCTATTGGGCGGGGGCGGGGGGGGGGGGAGGGCGCAAAAGTAGCCAATCAATGATGTTTCTATCTTTCTATCCCTCTCCCTTCCTCTGTCTCTAAAAAAAATCAATGAAAACATATTTTTTCATTAAAAAAATAAAAGCTGAAGAAAACAGAAGAGAGGACCAGAGCTCTGTGTTAGAACTTGTAGGAAAGGGTGCATGTGCACCGGAATGGATTAACAAGAAGAAGGCAGCAGTGGGGACATGATGGGGGAATGGGGATACAATTAAAATAACAACTTCATTTAGTGGAAGAACTTCCTTTAAAAACGGAAAAGCACAGCACTTTGGAACGAGTGAAGCAATTTCATGGGTACGGAATCCCTGGAGATCCAGCTGTTTGCTCGGCCTTTGAACTAATTAGGCGTGTCATGGGAGAGAGAGCGAGCATCGCTCACCAGCGACAAACAAGCGCCAAGTGGCCTGTGTGTGGTTACAGTGAGCTGAAACTAATTTCCCTTCCATCAAAAGCTGACACAGAAAGTACTTAGCTTTGGGGGCTGTTAGCAAATTTAGTCAAGTTATCTCCACTGTCTTTTTTTATTTTTTTAATGTTTTATTGATTTCAGAGAGCAAGGGAAAGGGAGAGAGAGAAACATCCATGATGAGATAGAATCATGGATTGGCTGCCTCCTGCACACCCCCTAGTGGGATCGAGCCCACAACCTGGGCATGTGCCCTGACCAGGAATCGAACCGCGACCTCCTGGTTTATAGGGCGAGGCTCAACCTCTGAGTCACACCGGCCAGGCTGAAATGAGGAATTTTTAAAATTAGTGAGAGGGGTTTAAAAAGAAATAATTGGAAGGATGTTCTCTGTTCGCAGGATGGAAGATTTTACCCTGTGACGTTGCAAATTCTCCCTCCAGAATGTACTCTTTGTGTAACTTTTCAAGCGAATTCCACATTTTTATATGCAAACACTCTCTCGCAATCCAGGACCCCTCGGGGGATGATGAAGAGCCAGTTTCAGCCCAATCCCCGCAGGCCAGGCCGAGGGACCCCACCAGTGCACGAATCCATGCACCAGGCCTCTAGTATGGATATAAGATCTTTGGTTAATCTCTTCCCGCCCTCCTCCCTCCCCCTTTCCCTCTGAGATTCATCAGTCTGTTCCATGTTTCCATGCCTGTGGTTTCCGCTCCTGCATTGAGCGTCTGCCCCCTGGTCATAGCTACCGGACGGTTGGCTGGTCACTTAGGCTTTTATATATACAGATGCCGATGTCCAAGAGTCGGCAAGGTTATCTTGAAGAAGAGAAAGAGAACTGAAGGACATCCCCAACAAGACCGCAAGGCCTATTAGAAAGCTGTAATGAGAAAGAGTGATATTGATCTAATGAAAGAAAGATAGATGGGGGTGGGGGGGGGGGGGGAAGTGTCCAGAACTGGTTTTGAACATACATGGTCATCTTATCTACGACCAAGGTGACACTCCAGTGTCGTAAGGGCAAGGGCGGGCTCTTCAAGAAGTGGTACCATGTCAATTAAATACCCAAATGGGAACATGAACCTTGGCCCTATATCCGACCTTAGACAGGACATCACTAGACATCAGTCACAGACCTCGATGTGCAAGGCGAGATGATAAAGTTTTATGAAGAATACATAATAGCTTCCTGACCTTGGAGTAGCTCTAGCCATAAAGGCAAAAAAAACGACAGGTCATGTTCCGCAAGATTAAGAATAGTGAAGATTCATCAAAATATAACTGGTGAGCCCTGACTGGTTTGGCTCAGTGGATAGAGCGTCGGCCTGCAGACTGAAGGGTCCCAGGTTCGATTCCGGTCAAGGGCATGTACCTTGGTTGTGGGCACATCCCCAGTAGGGGGTGTGCAAGAGGCAGCTGATCGATGTTTCTCTCTCATCGATGTTTCTGACTCTCTATCCCTTTCCCTTCCTCTCTGTAAAAAAGTCAATAAAATATATATATATATATATATGTGTGTGTGTGTGTGTGTGTGTGTGTATATATATATATATATATATATATGTGGTGAGCAAGTGAGAAGTGGAGTGTGTGTTATTCCGCAAAGCACACTTCCCCAAATCAATCAGAAAAACACAACTAACTCAATAGAACCATAAACAAAAAGTTGAGTAGCCTCTTCATTAATGAGGACACTAAAATATCAAATGAAACATAAAAAATGGCCCTAGATGGTTTAGCTCAGTGGATACAGCATCGGCCTGCAGACTGAAAGGTCCCAGGTTCGATTCTGGTCACAGGCACATGCCCGGGTTGCGGGCTCGATCCTCAGTAGGGGGCGTGCAGGAGGCAGCTGATCCATGATTCCCTCTCATCATTGATGTTTCTATCTTTCCCTCTCCCTTCCTCTGTGAAATCAATAAAAATATGTATTTTTTTTAAATAGAAAAATGAAAAGCTTGGACCATGTTCCTGCACTGTACCTGCTCTATGTCCCAACCACCCTGTCATGACCCTCCAACGTTGCTTCCATATCCTATTGAAACCATCCCTTAGGGCTCTCCCCCTGCCGGATGAAGAGGTCAGACAGAGTTCAAGTTCGTGGGAGGAGAGTGAATCCGGTCTGGGGACCCTGTCGGGCTGTCAGAATCCATCATCTCAGGTGAGGGAAGCAGAGACACAGACGGAGCCCCGGGAGGAAGCCCATCTTCTCTGGCTACTGCGTGCACACGTGCCCTTGGTTACGGTTGCTAGGCAAAGCCTTCTGGGATGGAGCCACCTGCCCCCAGGAAGAGGCAAATATATCTGAATGTGGGTCACTGGGTCCCGCCAACACCCACATCTCCCCGAGAATAGGTTTCAGGGACTGTGTGTCCCTCCCTCTCAGACGCAAGCTATTCCTTTTCCCTGTTCAATAGGCCCCCATCTGTCAGAGGCTCTGTGGGGGAGCTGGTACATTTCATTCTGAAACCCCCATGGAGCCCGGCCGGCATGGCTCAGTGGTTGAGCACCGACCTATGAACCAAGAGGTCCCTGGTTCGATTCCCAGGCAGGGCACATATCCGGGTTGCAGGCTTGATCCCCGGTGGGAGGCGTGCAGGAGGCAGCCCATCAATGTTTCTCTCATTGATGTTTCTATCTCTCTACCCCTCTCTTTTCCCCTCTCTCTAAAATTAATTAAAAAATATATATATTTTTTAAAAAGAAACCCCCATGAAGATAAGCAGTGGAGGAGAGATTCTTTTTATTTTTTTTTAATTTTTTTTTATTGATTTCAGAGAGGAAGGAAGAGGGGGAGAGAGAGAGAGAGAAACATCCATGATGAGAGAGAATCATGGATCGGCTGCCTCCTGCACGCCCCACTCTGGGGATCAAGCCCACAACCTGAGCATGTGCCCTGACTGGGAATCGAACCGTGGCCTCCCAATACATAGGTCAATGCTCAACCACTGAGCCACACCAGCCGGACTACCCACTCACTTCTTACCCATGGAACATACCTGTCCTTGCTTCCTTTCTTTATTGACCCACCTCCTGACACGTGACAATAATCCTGGCCAACAAAGGTGAGACTTGTGTTAGGTATTCACCTCCATCAACAAAACATGGAACATCACAGGCTTAGAAGCAAAACGCGGATAGAGAACCAGGGACCACAGTCTCTAAAGCCTCTATAGACCTCCTAGAAATGGTCTGTGAATTCCAGCCTATGTTCCAATCCTCTGAATATATATATACGCTTATTGTTTTCATTAAAATGAGCATGCTTTATGTCCTTGTTATGTTTCTCATTATTGCGGCACAAATGATCAGCATCACCAACACGTTCTGCTGTTATTTATTGAGAGTCGGACATGCCCAGCCACTCTGTGAGTCGAACAGCTCTGAGGTGATGTATCCTGACAATCTGCCGGGAATCCAGAACATTATTTTCTTTTGGAAAAATATTTGGGAGGTTGCCCGAGTGAGCCACACCCTACGTGTCCGTAGACATAAAACAGACAAATCTCACGGTCAATAAATATCCGTAGTATCATCATCGCTGTTGTTACCGTCAACGAGACGCAGGCAAGGGAGGGTGATGCAAGACAGAAATGCGCCACGCCCCCGCAAATTCCCACGTGGCGGGATCCGCCGTGGCCGCCATTTCTGCTGCTCAGCCTAGCTCTTCACTTACACGCGATCATGTGGCCCTGGAATTGACGTGAATATATACTCCCCCTGTTTTTAGCACTGTGGTGGTGTTGTTTTATTAAAATATGTTTTTATTGATTTCAGAGAGGAAGGAAGTGAGAGATAGAAACATCAATGATGGGAGAATCATGGATCGGCTGCCTCCTGCACGCCCCCTACTGGGCATCGAGCCCACAAAACAGCATGTGCCCTGACCGGGAATCAAACCATGACCTCCTGGTTCGTAGGTCGACGCTCAACCCACTGAGCCACGCCATCCGGGCCAACCTTTCTTTTAAGGGCGATCAGCAGTCCATTCCGTCAACAAGCCAGTTCCCTTTCACTGAACTTGTCCTTGACTCCCCTGTGGACCCTTCAGAATCTGCACTGGTGGCTTCCCTCTCTGGGGTGGGGGTGCAAACATGGGGAGACCCAATTAATTTCCCAAAGCTGGACCTCCTCCCCTACGCACTCCACCTCTGTCCGCAGGCTCCCGGTCCATCACGTGGGTGTGATCATGAAGAAAAGGCAGCCCCGCCTTACACACTCATCACACCTAGGCGGAGTCCGGGTTATTTATTTACAGAGGGAAGGAGAGACAAGCGGCAGAGCATTTGGCCGGCGTCTGGCTGGCAGCCTCATGGATCACTTTCTTCTTTTTATAAATATATGTATTTTTATTAATTTCAGAGAGGAAGGGAGAGGGACAGAGAGACAGAAGTATCCATGATGAGAGAGAATCATGGGTCGGCTGCCTCCTGCACGCCCCCTAGTGGGGATCAAGCCCACAACCCGGGCATGTGCCCTTGATCGGAATCGAACCCGGGACCCTCCAGTCTGCAGGCCGATGCTCTATCCACTGAGCCAAACCAACTAGGGCCGTGGTCGGCAAACTGCGGCTCCCGAGCCACATGCGGCTCTTTGGCCCCTTGAGTGTGGCTCTTCCACAAAATACCACGCGCAGGCGCACGTACAGTGTGATTGGAACTTCGTGGCCCATGCGCAGAAGTCGGTTTTTGGCCTGGGCGAGTCTATTTTGAAGAAGTACTATTGATATTTGGCTCTGTTGACTAATGAGTTTGCTGACCACTGAGCTAGGGCGTTAGGTGGGTCCATTTACATTCACGAGAGCCGGGGGCTGGGGGGGAGGGGGGAGCAGCAGAACGTCCTCCCATCCTTCCCCCAGACCCGTGGTTTCTCTCTGCGTTTAGCAAGTCACCGAGAAAGACTAACGCTCCAGCGATCGGGGAATGACAGATGGGCCGGGAAGGGAGCGAGGGTGCTTGGCGAGCTCATGATTTCTGACGAGCGATGACGAGGCCCCGCTCCCCCGTCGCTCAGCACCTCCTGTTCCCCGCGGCTGATGAATGGAAGACGCACGCTCACGGGCCGTTCCCGCCAGGAGAGGCGAGTCAGCCCTGCTTCTCATGTTCTTCCAAGTCCCAGAACAAAGAAATGATAACAATGGGAAGAACCACCCGGGACCTCCTTCTCTTAAGACTCAAACGACAGACGGGCACACCACAGAGACCACTCCCCGAGGTGGAGGGGCATCGGCGGGGTGAAGCGGACGAGGGCAAAGGTCATTACTCCACGCAAGTCAAGTTCTCTCCCGTCCCAGACACAGCAGGTTCCCACCGTCCCTATAAACTGCTACTGTTCGAGTCCGTCTAAAAACAACCCGCACTGAATCTCGGAGGGAAGGCCGGGAGGGTGGGTGGGTGGGAAGGAATCAATCAAGGTCCTTGTATGCATATATGCACGGCCCATGGCCACAGACGATGGGGCGGTGGGGGCCTTGGACGGGGGGCGGGCAGTGAGAGCTGGAGGGGGTCGATGCGGGGCAAAGGGAGAGACATTGTAAAATCCAGAGCACCCACTCAAACTTTCCGCGGATGCCCACGGAGCACCCGCTCACGTGCCAGGAGATGACAACGGAGCCCCAAAGCAGGCTCGGCCTCCATCGTGAGTGAGAGAGAGAAGCAATCACACTAAATGCAGATAAGGATGACCTCTGGTCAGGTTGTGAGCTCGATCCCCAGCAGGGGGCGTGTGGGAGGCAGCCAGTCAATGTTGATGCTTCTCTCTCGTCAATGTTTCTATCCCTCTCTCCCTCTTCTTTCTTCTCTAAAAACCAATAAAAACATTTTTTTTAATAGAAACTACAGCCCTAGCCATTGGGCTCAGTGGATAGAGCGTCGGCCTGCGGACTGAAGGGTCCCGGGTTTGATTCCGGGCAAGGGCATGTACCTTGGTTACGGGCTCCCCAACCCTGGTCAGGGTGTGTGTGCAGGAGGCAACCAATCAATGTGTCTCTCTCACATGGATGTTTCTCTCTGTATCTCCCTCTCCCTTCCACTCTCTCTAAATATCATGGGAAAAATATATTCAGGTGAGGATTAATAACACACACACACACACAAAGTAGAAACTACAAGTCAGAGAAACATCATGGGTCAGATAAAAGGTCCACGGGGAGAAAAAAAAAAAAGCCTGCAGGACGAGGAGGACACAGCCAAGAAAGACAACTTTCAGGAATGGAGAAAAACAACCCCCCCCCCCCCCCCGCCCCCAAAAAATAAACGGTGTGGCGAGACAAGACCATTTGTCACTTAAACCGAACCTGTCCATTTTTCGTTTCTGTTTCCCACGAGTATCCGGACCCGGGCGAACACTGGACAAAGCACTTAGCTCCAAGGGCCTCGGTTTTCTCCGCCGTGAGGTCAGAGTTCATAAATCCCGCCCAACAGGGCCAGGGAGGCTGTCAAAAGGAACGGCGAGGAAAGCAAGTACCTGCCCGTGGAGCCGTGGCTCGGGGAAAATCGAGCCACTCTTTCAGCTCGTGGCAGGACCTCCGAGCTGATAGCCGAGGAAGTGGTCCATTTCTCAGCCTACGGCGGGATTAAAGGGCGAGAAGGTGGAGGGACGGCTGAGATTCGGCGAGGACAGCGGCATAGGCTTACAAGAGAAATATGCCCACCCGGGGGGCGATGGGGTCGGGGGACGAGCTTTCTCTCTGCAGTTGCAGAAGCCAGCATCTAAGGTCAGTCACGAATGGACTTGCCTAGGCACCCGGAAACGATGTGAATTTATAAATGCAGGGCAGCCCTAGCTGGTGCGGCTCAGTGGATAGGGCGCGGGCCTGCAGACCGAAGAATCCGGGTTCGATTCGGGTCAAGGGCACGGAACTCGGTTGCAGGCTCCTCCCCGGCCCGGGCCCTGGTCAGGACACGTGCAGGAGGCAACCAATGGATGTGCTTCTCTCACATCGATGTTTCTCTCTGTCTTTCCCTCTCTCTTCCACTCTCTCTAAAAATCAATGGAAAAATATCCTCGGGGGAGGTTTAAAAAATGAATGAATGAGTGAGTGAATGAATGAATGAACGCAGGGCAAATTTTATCCTGTTAATAGGGATCGATACATTCTCTGCCTAATGTACCATTTTGACACCCCAAGATAGGACATTCTCTGAGTGGCTGCTGTGGCATCAATAATTAAGGCAGAATGAGTGGAGGAGGGAGGGGGGGGGAAGAAGTGCTAATTGGATTCCAATTTGGTCCACTCACCCTGGACCAAACGACAGAGGCACTATTTCGTAGCTAACAATTTATACGTCTTCATCCTGTCCCCTCTCACCCAGGCCCCTCTGGCAACCATCAGTCTGTGCTCTGCGTCCGAGAGTCTGTTTCAATTCTGCTTTGTTCATTTATTTTGCTCTTTATGTTGTATATTATGTTTTAAATACTTTTTTATTGGTTTCAGAGATGAAGGGAGAGAGAGATAGCAACAGCCATGACAAGAGAGAATCATGGATTGGCTGCCTCCTGCACGCCCCCACACTGGGGATGGAGCCCGCAGCCCCAGGCATGTGCCCTGACGGGGAATCGAACCATGACCTCCTGGTTCCTAGGTCAACGCTCAACCACTGAGCCACGCTGGCCGGCCAGAGATCTGACTTTCATCTCAGATTAGTTCTGGGACTCAGAGAAAGTTGGGGGGGGGGGGGGAGGAGGATCTATTCTAACCCCTCCCCCTGTGGGGGTGACTGTCTCCCATCTTGCCTCCGTGGGAATGTTGGTCTGTAAGGAGAGGTGCCTGCGCCCTTTGCATCTGGGATTGGTGGTCTTGTTCTCCTCTGTTACTGCCCCGGCTCCCTGAACGGCCTCTTGATTTATTCCCTTTTTATCAGAAAACCGTATCTGCTCATTATCTAGGAAGGTCACGGGAAGCGAGATATGTCGTCCAGCTTCAACAGCAGATCAGTTGGCCTTTTTTCTTTCTTTCTTTTTTTCATCTCTCTCTTGGCGCAGCAGGAGCCCTGGGAGAACGGGGGAGGCCGAGGAGAACAGGACGGGCGGATTTATTCCTGAGCGGGGTGCAGAGGTCTAGGACCTGGCGGAATAGATATAACTATACAAGGCGGGCTCATCGGCAGCACCCTCCCTCGGCATCTGTTCCCACTTGTATTTCCAAAGCGAATGATTCCTGTCCATAGAGGTGCTGCCTTCACTAAGGTGTCTGGCTGGTGACCAGGACTCACCGGCAATATCGGTGGGTTTAAACCGAGGCTTGAGTTTCCCATTCTATTCATTTCCCAGCAGGGATCCAGGCTCAGCTAACATTTTTTAAAATATATTTCTATTGATTTCAGAGAGGAAGGAGAAGGAGAAGGAGAGGGAGAGGGAGAGGGAGAGGGAGAGGGAGAGAAACATCAATGATGAGAGAGAATCATGGATTGGCTGCCTCCGGCACAGCCCCTACTGGGGATCGAGCCCACAACCCGAGCATGTGCCCCAATTGGGAATCAAACCCTGACCTCCTGGTCCATAGGTCAATGCTCAACCACTGAGTCACACCAGCCAAGCTCAGGTAACATTTTCAAGAAAAAAAAAAAAATATATATATATATACACACACACACACACACACACACACACACACACACACACACACACAATAAAGCACTGCTATAAAAATTACTTTACAATAAAATTCTACGTATTTAACTTCCAAATCACGTTTCCTTACCTACACATATTTTTTTTTTCTCCTAACCCAAGGGTATTTTCCCATTTGATTTTTAGAGAGAGTGGAAGAGAGTGGGAGCTAAGGGGTGCAAGTCAAAGTTCTCCTTAACAAAATCCTTTGGGGAATCCTCAAAATGCATCCATTCAGCCCTAGCTGGTGTTGCCCAGTGGGTAGAGCATCAGCCTGTGGGACTGAAGGGTCCCAGGTTGGATTCTGATCAAGGGCACATGCCCAGGTTGTGAGCTCGATCCCCAGTAGGGGCTGTGCAGGAGGCAGCCGATCAATGATTCTCTCATCATTGACGTTTCTTTCTCTCCCTCTCCCTGCCTCTCTGAAATCAATAAAAGTATGTATTTGTAAAAAATGCATCCATTCACTCAACGAATAATGACTGAGTCCTGCTGTAGGCACCATTTAGGACGAGGCGATGCAGTTCAAAACACAACTTAAAAGTCTCTGAGGACACGGTACATGCGGTCACCCCCGCAGCACCCATGGAATATGTCCGTATAACAAGCATCGGAGAGCGCGGCTCTTGAGTCTGGCTCCCTCGTTCTGTGCGGAACAAAGCTACCTGCAGGCCCCTGACTGCTTCCGAGGCAGGATTTAATTTGGGGACTGACAGACCACAGCGGAGAGAGCAGCGGGGAGCGTTGAATCTGCATAAGGAGACCGGTATTTACCGGGATCCTATCTGTCAGAGGAACTAGGGGAGGGAGTGCAGAGAAGGGACTATTCATCGCTCAGGGCACCCAAGGCAGGGTCCTGCTCCCAATCTGGGACCATCAGGGCCAATCCCTAGGGAAGCAGAGCATGAAGCGTGACCCGCAGGGACAGGACTGGACAGGCCGGGGCCACTGGCAGGACAGGCAGGAGATGAGGGGTCAGGGCTTCCTCGCCCTTCCCTGCGCCCCATAACTGGATCTCATGACACTCCAAGCCCACAAACAACAACCCAAGAAAATTTCATTAGCCCTAGCCAGTTCTGCTCAGTAGTTAGAGTGTCGGCCTGCAGACGGCAGGGTCTCAGGTTCGATTCTGGTCAAGGGCACATACTCGGGTTGTGGGCTCGATCTCCAGTGTGGGGCGTGCAGGAGGCAGCCGATCCATGATTCTCTCTCATCATTGATGTCTCTGTCTCTCTCTCCCTCTCCCTTCCTCTCTGAAATCAATAAAAATATCTGTAATAATAAAAGGGTAATATGCTAATTAGACCAGATGTCATTCTGGGCATCCTTCCTGACGAAGCCAGGGTCCCAGGCATCTTCTGGCGGCCTGGGGGAAGCCAGCCCAGGTCCCAGGTCCCGGGTCCCAGAGGGAAGCCAGTAAGGCAGCTGGGGGAAGGAAGGCCTACTCTTGCACAAATTTTCATGCATCGGGCCTCTAGTATTTTAATAAAAACAAAAACCTAAGATGATTTTGAGCCTACTTGAATGATAGGATCCCCAATCTCATTCTGTCCATGGGATCGACAGAATCAAAGAAAGCAACCGAGTGCATGACACCAGCCACACGTTTACACACAGACCCTGCTGGGTGGGTGGGCAAGCTGTGGTGATGAGCATACTGACCAATTCAGTTTACACGGCAGAAGCTCCGATAGTCCGCTAATAAAGTTAGCTCTGAGCTCTGAGCTCTGACATCTGGAAGGTCTCGGGTCATCCAAGTATGGAAAACCAGACCGTTTTTGTCTTTATACTTCACTAGAGGCCCGGTGTACAAAATTAGTGCACAGGGGGCGGGGGTCCCCTCAGCCCAGCCTGCACCCTCTCCAATCCAGGACCAGGCCTAAATCGGCAGTCGGACATCCCTCTCACAATCCTAGACCACTGGCTCCTCATCGCTCATCTGCCTGCCGGCCTGATCGCCCATCACTGCCTCTGCGTGCCGGCCTGATCGCCCCCAACTGCTGCGCCATCCTGGTCGCCCAACGCAGCCTGCTGTTCAGCCGTTTGGTCGTCCCTCACTAACCCCCCTGCCAGCCTGGTCATAGGCAGCCATCTTGGGGCGTGAGGGTTAATTTGCATATTATCTCTTTATTAGTTAGGATAACGAAGAGGCAATACGACCCATCTTTTTTCACCATCAGACGACGGGCTAGGCCAGTGATGGCAAACCTATGACACGCGTGTCAGAGGCGACACGCGAACTCATTTTTCTTTGGTTGATTTTTCTTTGTTAAATGGCATTTAAATAGATAAAATAAATATCAACAATATAAGTCTTTGTTTTACTATGATTGCAAATATCAAAAAATTTCTCTATATGTGACACGGCACCAGAGTTAAGTTAGGGTTTTTCAACATGCTGGCGCGCCGAGCTCAAAAGGTTCGCCATCGCTGGCCTAGGCTATAGTGAAACACACCAAGGGGGCTTCTCTCTTCTAAGTGACTAAGGATCTGGCCGGGGCGCTTTTATTCTCTAAAAAAAAAAAAAATACAACAACAAGCAAACAAACAGCAAGTACCTTTTTAGAGCGAGGCTATTTTTAGAGCGATAAACCTCCCGCAGCAGCAAACAGGAGTGGATATGTGAGGCTTTAAAGGTGAAAGGGTTTATTTAAGAGTGCTATCAGAACTGGCCAGCTGCAAAGGCGGGCAGGACCAGGAACCCATAAGCCTTTTCCATCAGAGCTGGGCTCCATTATTCAACAGGGCTCCCTGCTGGGGGCGGGGGAAGGAGGGTCTTTATAAACTTAATGTCACTGAACCTTTGGAACACCCAGCCCTCTCTGACCCAGTGGGGGTAAAAAAATCCCATTATTATTTGACAAATTGTCTTTTCTTTTCTTTTTTCTTTTTTTAAATATATTTTATTGATTTTTCACAGAGAGGAAGGGAGAGGGACAGAGAGCTAGAAACATTGATGAGAGAGAAACATCGATCAGCTGCCTCCTGCACACTCCCCACTGTGCCCACAACCAAGGCACATGCCCTTGACCGGAATCAAACCTGGGACTCCTGAGTCCGCAGGCCGACGCTCTATCTACTGAGCCAAACCGGCTAGGGCCTTTTCTTTTCTTTTCTTTAAATGTATTTTAATTGATTTCAGAGAGGAAGGGAGAGGGAGAGAGAGAGAAACATCCATGATGAGAGAGAATCGTGGATCGGCTGCCTCCTGCACGCCCGCTATTGGGGATCGAGCCTGCAACCCAGGGCATGTGCCCGTGACCGGAATCGAACCCTGTCCTCCTGGTTCATAGGTCAATGCTCAACCAGTGAACCACGCCTGCCGGGCAATGCATATTATCTACATGTATATGAAGCATTTGGAATGGAGCGTAGTAGAGAATGACACAGATGTGAAAATAGCGTTGTTTCCTATCTAACTGCCCTGCCTCCCTTCCCGGCACGGCTGCTGTCTTATCTGAATGGGGGGAGAAAAAGCTGGATCATGCAACTTGGGGCATAATTTCTCCCTCACAGCCTGGCAGTCTGGCTTGCGGGTTACTGCTCCTCTATTCTCAAATGCTTACAGATATTTCTCTCGTTATATGTGTCCCATCACGTACCAACTATTGATGTTAGCTTTCCCGGCAGCTCATTCCCATTAACTTATTTCTCTCTCCCTTCTTTGGAGACCACGGGGAAACGGCCGCCTATTTCTATTATTGTTTATGGTTTCTTTCATTAGGTAGTTAGCCTGGAAGCCAACGCTTTGAAGGGTCTCAGATGCAGGGACACTCATTATATTTATTCAGAAACGCTTGGACAGTTGGGCTCTTTACTATTTTGGTGGATTTATCTTTGTTTTTTTGTTGATTCTTTCCTCCCCCCGCCCCCATCTACGCTTACTTCACTTGCTTTTCTGTTCAAAAGATGGATTGCCCGGCCGGTGTGGCTCAGTGGTTGAGCATCAACCTATGAACCAGGAGGTCGAGGTTCGATTCCTGGTCAGGGCACATGCCAGGGTTACAGGCTTGATCCGCAGTAGGGGGCGTGCAGGAGGCAGCTAATCAATGGATGTTTCTCTCTCCCTCTCCCTTCCTCTCTGAAATCAATTATGTATACCAGAGGCCTGGTGCATGAAATTCATGCACGGGTAGGATCTCTGGGACTGGCCGGCGATCAGGGCCAATCAGGGCCTTCCTTCATTCCACCCCGCCCGCTGGTGGTCAGAGCAAGCGATCGAACTTCCCGGTCGAACTCCCGAAGGGACACTTTGCCTATTAGCCATATATATATATTAAAGGTGAATTTACAGAATAGAATTTACAAAGAAAAACAGTTTTCATTTCCTGGCCTCCTGCCTCCTGTGGTCCCACGGTTCCCACCCCTTCCCTCACCATGAACCCCACCTCCCACTGTTGTTGTCCCCTCCCAGCTCTAACTAGCAAACCCTCCCTCATCTTTTCCCCTCGTCTTCGCTGGGTCCGGGTGCGGCCTGTTCTCCGGGCCGCCCTTCACGCAGCTGCACTGCTCGGCCGCCTCTGCGCGGCCCAGGCTGGGTGCCCGCTATCCGCCTGACCTGGGGGACGGGTCCGTAGCAAACAGGCCTCTGCGATCCATCTCCCTTGCTCGTTGAAACCAACAGAAACATTTTAAAACAAATAAATACAAAATAAAAGGTTCTTTCATCTCCACAACCTCCTGGCACTGTGCTGGGCACCGGGGATACCAGTGTGACGCTTATAATCCTAATAACCCATGCAGTCCAGAGTAAGAGTGGGGTTACGTTTCTCGAAAGGCGCTTCAATGCGCATCGCAGCGTAAAAACCAGCGTCACCTAGGGGTGCATATATAGGGTGTCCCAAAATTCACGCAAGAAGTAATTTTGATAGAAAACACAGGTTTATAATGAAAAATTGCAAATTTTTTATTGATTCATAAAGTATACAGTCTAGGGTTATGTATGGAATAGCACTTCGGGTAAATGGCCTCCACGGCTTTGCTGGCACAGATGCAAAGCCATGGTCTTCATTGGTCTTCATGGTCCCTGCTCCTGGGCCATCATTGGTACTTGGTCATGCTTATCAAATTGAAGGGATTGAAACCAAAGGGCAACAGATATTAGAATCTGATTCAATCAACCAAGTAAAATTAGGCTTTTATTTTTTGTTGTTGTTGTTGTTGTTAATGTCACGCAAAATTCAAATCTTGCGTGAATTTTGGGACACCCTATACTTTACAGATGAGGAGGCCCCGTGCCTAAGCGGCCGACGCAATGCTACCTAACTCACCCTTTCCTCTCCTCCCGACGGCCCCTCCCACTTGCCCCCAACATTCCTCAAGAGAAACCCTATCCATGTGCCCGCCTGAATTTTCTCCATTGTCCTTCCCCAAGCTCGTTCATAATTAATGATGCAGCTATACTTAGCCTCCCTCTCCCCTCCCTCCCTAAGAAGGAGGAAAAGGGGACATCGAAGGGCACAGAGAAGATTCTGTGGAGAAGAGAGGGAAGTGTGGGGTCTAGTCCTACACGTGTAAATAAGAGAAAAAGCCCTGCCCAGCGTGGCTCAGTGGTTAGAGCGTCCGCCTGCACACCGAAGGGTCCCCGGGTTCGATTCCGGTCAAGGGCACATACTTAGGTTGTCGGTTTGAAGGTTTGACCCCGGCCCCAGTCAGGGCACTTGTAGGAGGCAACCGATTGGGGTGTCTCTCTCACATCGATCTTTCTCTCTCTAACTCTCTCTCTTTCTCTTCCCCTGTCTGCCTCTCCCCTCTCTCTTCCCCTCTCCCCTAACCCTTCCACTCTCTCTGAAAATCAATGGAAAAAAATATCGGGTGAGCATAATAAACGAATGAATGAATGGATGGATGGATGGATGAATGAATGAATGAAAAGAATCAGGTGAGCATAATAAACGAATGAATGAATGAATGAATGGATGGATGGATGGATAGATGGATGGATGAATAAATAAATAAGAGAAAGACGCTGCATCCTCAACATGCCCAGGTTGCTGGCTTGATCCCCAATAGGGGTCGTGCAGGAGGCAGCCAATCCATGATCCTCTCTCATCATTGGTGTTTCTAGCTCTCTCTCTCCCTCTTCTTCCCTCTTCTAAGTCAATAAAAAAAATATTTTTAAAAAAGGAAGTTATTTGGGTGCCTATGATGAACTAGCAACTGTGACTGGACTAGTGACTCTCAGGGCTTGAAGCAGCCATGAACAAACTACACATAAACTTTATTCTCCTAGGACAGTGACGGCGAACCTTTGGAGCTCAGCGTGTCAGCATTTTGAAAAACCCTAACTTAACTCTGGTGCCGTGTCACATATAGAAATTTTTTGATATTTGCAACCATAGTAAGACAAAGATTTATATTTTTGATATTTATTTTATATATTTAAATGCCATTTACCAAAGAAAAATCAACCAAAAAAATGAGCTCGCGTGTCACCTCTGACATGCGTGTCATAGGTTCACCATCACTGTCCCAGACCTGCCTGGGTTCCCGGGGGAGGAGCCAGGGGGTACAGGCACGCAAGGGGAGCAAAGAAGGGCCTCGAAGCTTTGCACAGAGAACTGCTAACGAGAGAGAGAGCCGGGCGGGCACTCGAGGCTCCCCCCGCCCCCCCGACCTCCCAGGCCACTCCAGCCGAGTGCTGCCGAAGTCATTTCCTAAAAGGCTTTCATTGATCTTGTGGGAGCTTTCATCTTCAGATTTTTGCAAAGCTGTCAAGTTTCTCGAGTTTCTTGTTTTCCAAAGAACTAAGCCGGGTTTTGCTGTGATCTCTCAAACAGGTGTTTACAGAGAGGAAGAGATGAGGTACATCTGTAAGGTACCAAGGGCTGGAGGATGGACGGAGCAGAACTCGGACCTCATGCTGCGCCGAGTCTCGATGGATCTTGAAAACTGTCCCCTCCCTGATCTTTCCAGAGTCCCCTGTGATGGAGCGGAGTCAGGCTGTCACAAGGGGTTTAGAATTAGGCGGGAAATATCACATGGAAGCTGCTATATGTCAAGCCCTGAGCGGCACTCCTTAAAAACAGCCGGCGTGGCTCAGTGGTTGAGCGTCGACCTAGGAACCGGGAGGTCCCGGTTTGATTCCCAGTCAGGGCACGTGCCTCAGTTGCTAGCTCAATCCCCAGTGTGGGGCGTGCAGGAGGCAGCCGATCCATGATTCTCTCTCATCACTGATGTCTCTCTCTCTCTCTCCCTCTCCCTTCTTCTCTGAAATCAATAAAATATATATCTTAAAAAACAAACAAACACCTAATTTGCTCTTCTCAACAGCCTTGGAAGGGAAAGACGATGGTCTTTATGTTACAGATGAGAAAACAGACGTTCATAAAGGCTGTGACTGGCCTGAAAGCCGGTAATGGGCAGTGCCCATGCTCGACCCCCAAATCTGCCTGCCTCGACAGCCCCCCACTTCTGGCGTTCTGAGCTCTCCCTGCTGGTCCAAGAGCTGCTGTGTCTTTCTAGATCCTCACCCCAGCACCCCCTGTCTACGGGCCACATGACGATTTACTCACAGACCTACCTGAAACTGATCCATAGGCTTCACCCTGATAAGGAACCTGACCAGCCCCCGTCGGAATGAATTTACCCGTTTCCCCTTCTACCTAAGCCAATAGCAATTCAACTTTTAAAAGTAATCAAAGGTGTTTGACAGGAGTTGTTTTGGCAAATCTACGCCCTGTCAGGGCAATTACTCTCCACTCTTCCGGCTGTAACGCTGAGCGGAGTTTAAAGGTATCGGCTCAAATTATCCTTCCTGTCGGAAATGAAAGAACTACCCTGGACCACAGCCATCCAATTCTTTATTTCAAAATAATAACAACAACAACAACGGGATGTTATTTTCTGTTTTATGACCACTCATTATGTCTTTTGATTCACTCCTAAAAATGGTTGACCTCGGTGTTACGAAGAGAAAGGAAGGGTTCTCTAGGTGGGAGCCTCGCATCCCAATAGACATCACCCAGGTGTGTTGCCTACCTGGACCCTTTGCAAAGCTTCATCAAACGCATCCGTGGGCTTGGCTGTCTCCTATTTTCTAAGTGGAGCAAATACATTGCTTCCTGCAGGGAAGACGACTTCGATGGAAAGTGATGAGGCAACATTTCTATTCACTCACACCTTTGCTAGAGGGCATCTTCCCCAATGTTGTGGGGTTTTTTTCCCTCTTTGCCCCCATTCAAAGCCAGGCTAGGGATCTGGCTGTGTTTTAGAATAGCTGTTCATACTGCTCATCTTTTTCTTTTTTTAAAAAAAATATTTTTATTGATTTCAAAGCGGAAGAGAGGGGGAGAGAAAGAGAAAGAGAGAGAGAGAGAGAGAGAGACACACACACATCAATGAGAGAGAATCACTGATCAGCTGCCTCCTGCACACCCCACACAGGGGATCGAGCCCGCAACCCGGGCATGTATTCTGACTGGGAACCGGACTGTGACCTCCTGGCTCATAGGTCAACACTCAGCCACTGAGCCACGCCGGCCGGGCAAGACTGCTCATCTTTGACGCAGAGCGAAGTTGGGGCAGCAATAGACATAATTTATTCTATTGTGTGAAGGAAGAACAAGGGGGATACAATGAGGGGAAGTAGATGGAGGAGACACTCAAGCCCAGCTCTGTTCACAGGCCTATGGCTTTCACCCCGCCGTGCTGTCTTCCTATGCGTTAAAAGTGGACTCCATTCAGGATCCTCTATCAGCTTTAGTAGGGAGCAAAGATGAGACTGTACTGGATCTATTTCAGTTATTTTGAGCGCACAGAAGTGACACCATTATGCATTCAATACATTGATCCACCATCTGAGTGTCTTTGGAGCACGGGACCCGGCTATAGACACACTAAAGAGGAAGACTATGTTCCTACTCAATGCCAGTTCAAGCTTTACAAAGCCTAGGTCATAGTAAGTAATCAATAACTACTTCTTTTTTTTTTTTTAAGTGCACCCTTCATAGGCAGAACAACAAACCCAAAGCCCACACCCCCCAACACCTTTTTTTAAAAAAATATATATTGTATTTATTCATGAGAGGAAGGGAGAAGGAGAGAGAGAAACATCAATAATGAGAGAGAATCATTGATCGGCTGCCTCCTGCACGCCCCACACTGGGGATGGAGCCCGCCACCTGGGCAAGTGCCCTGACAGGGGATCGAACCGTGACCTCCTGGTTCATAGGTCGACGCTCAACCACTGAGCCATGCCGACCGGGTGAGTAAGTACGAATCTTAGTAGGTTTGTTTGTTGCTTGGTTAGATATTTAAACCTTGCATTAGAAACTCCTCATAAACATAGGATACTATGGAAGAATACACAACCAAATAGTAAAACAGTAACACGTATTGCAAAACACATACACACATGCACACGCACACTCACGTACAAGCTGGAAGAGTTCCAAGCAGGGAATCAATATAGATTAAGGAACTTATTTATATGCACACATGCATCACCCATGCACACAGACAATAGTGTGGGGAAGGTCTGGGGACACGGGAGTGATGTGGATGGGGTCAAGACGGGGGGAAAGGGGACATCTGTACTCCTTACAATGAAGATAAATTAGCAAAAAGAAAAGTCAAGTAATTAAGTCCATATCTCTAATGTTTCCTCACAAATTAGTGCCAAGTACCTGGGTTTCATCACGGCGCCTTGAAATGCACATTCCACGGAATCTGCTCGTTCTGCGGAACCCTCAAGGACAGGTTATGATGAAGTGTTCCAGAACATTCTGGAACAATCCGCGAGCTGGGTTGGCACGCCAGGTTGGGAGGCAGCCAGTGTGTTAACTGCCTGTGGGGACTGCATGTTAACGCTGTCAGACCCTTTACTTCGGAATAAATGATGAGCTTTAAGTAACCGTGATTAATAGTGTGTTACAGTAAGTTTTCACAGAACAAACTTAAGGCTTTCCTAAACAGCATGCTATCTAGGCGATGAGCATGGGGTGGGGAAAGGGTTATCGGTGATTATCTCAACGTTTGCTCAGTGGTTAGAGCATCTGCCAACAGACTGAAGGGTCCTGGGTTCAATTCCGGTTTTGGGCACGTACCTCAGTTGCAGGCTCACTCAGCCCTCGGCCCAGATCAGGGGGCGTGCGGGAGGCAACCAATCTATGTGTCTCTCTCACATCGATGTTTCTCTCTCTCTGTCTCTGCCCCTCCCTTCCATTCTATCTAAAAAAAAAAAATCAATGGGGAAATATATCCTCAGGTGAGTACTATAATCAAACTCAAAATGTATTTATTCACCCTAACCGGTTGGGCTCAAGGGTCCCAGGTTCGATTCTGGTCAAGGGCATGTACCTTGATTGCGGGCACATACCCAGTAAGGGGCGTGCAGGAGGCAGCTGATCAATGTTTCTCTCTCATCGATGTTTCTAACTCTCTATCCCTCTCCTTTCCTCTCTGTAAAAAATCAATAAAATATATATATATATATATATTTAAAAAATGTATTTATTCTGACTTCTCCAATCCCCCAAATTAGCAACCCAGGTCTAAGAACTTGAATGCTGCCTCTAAGATTATTGGATAAGTAGAGGGTTTTTTTCCCCAGCTATATTTTCCCTCACGAATTCATTTCATAATCCTATGCAATTTTGTAAAAATATCTCAATATTTTTTTCAAAATATTTTGCCATTTCTTTAGCATGACAATAAAAAGTGGGTTTAGGTAAAAACAGTATTTTGCGCTTGATCCGTGATGGACGCTATATAATTACATGAAATTAACTTATCAGCGCCTCCATGAATATTCATAAACCGTATAGACACAGCTTACTTCTTCCATTTATTAACTGGCATGAGTTATTTAATATTTAATTTCGGATTGAAATGAAACCATGAAATTAAACACGGCTCCTCAGATCTGGCGTGTGGGGAATTACCGCGTTTCATGCGTAGGAAACGGTGTGTTTATTTTTAAGTCTGTTTCCCAAAGACGAGGTAAGAGGGGTGGTTTCCGCGTTCCCTTTGCAAGCCCTTCTGCACACATAGCACATCTCTCGTGAGGGTGCTATTTATTCCCCCCACAAGGAAATCACATTGGATACACTCGCCCCTAAATTTTCTCTCTTTCACGCTGGTTTTCAAAGCACAAGAGACACCTCCATGTGCTATATGAGAATTCCGATCGGATGAGCGCCTCTTCACGGGCCGGTAAGAATGGGCACATCTGGGTTCCTCGTACTTCCTGTCCTTACCCTGCTCAGCGCGGGGGGTATGAGAATAAATGAAACAACCTATGACTTAGATACAACGATTTAAAGCTGTGCAATGCTTATATGCCCATAGCCACAAGCAGAGCTCAACGGAGTGGCTGGGTCATTGAATTCACACCCAGTGATAAGCATGTTTTTTTTTCTCTTTTTAAAATATGTAAAAAAATATGTATACATATATATGTGTGTGTGTGTGTATATATATATATGTGTGTGTGTATATATATATATATATATATATACACACACACACACACACACACTAGAGGCCCGATGCAAGAAATTCATGCAAGGGGCTCGGTCCTCGCAGCTGCAATTTCGTCCAGAAGGTTGTCTGGAAGGACATCCGGAAGATCGTTCGGCTGTCCGGTCTAATTAGCATATTACGCTTTTATTATTATAGACATATTTTATTTTAGAGAGAAAGGGAGAGGGAGAGAGAAACATCAAGTATGAGAGAGAATCACGGATCAGCTGCCTCCTGCACACCCCCTACTGGGGATGGAGCCCTTGAACAGACTCAAACCCGGGACCCTTCAGTCTGCAGGTCGACGCTCTATCCACTGAGCCACACCAGCCAGGGCGATAAGCATGTTTAATAGTCGTGCTGTCGACATTACGGGAAGCTTGGCAGGCACAGAACACTCTCACATGGATAATCTAGTTTGATTTCCATAATAACTCTATGAGTTTGGAACCATCTGCTATGCCCAGTCAACAAGTCAGGGAACATAAGCTTGTCGAGTACTAGCCATTGAGTGCTTACTGCTCTAAGATCTTTAAATATATCTTCTCCTTGATTCCTGAGAACCACTTTATGAAAGAGGTACTATTACTGTGCCCCTGCTATGGATGAGAAAACTGAGACTTAGCCTGGCCTGGGTGCCCCAGTGGTTGAGGGTTGACCTCTGAACCGGGAGGTCACGATTCGATTCCCGGTCATGGCACATGCCTGGGGTTGTAGGCTGGGTCCCCAGTAGGGGGCGTGCAGGAGGCAGCCGATCCATGATTCTCTCTCACTGTTGATGTTTCCATCTCTCTCTCTCTCCCTCTCGCTTCCTCTCTTGAAATCAATAAAAACATATTTACAAAAAGAAAGACAATAAAGGCAGAAGAGAGTTTAAACGTCAAGGAGGCGATGGACCACTACACCCAAGGCAGGGAGGATGTAAAAGGAGAAGATGCGTCGTTCCGCTGTTGGGTCAATTTGCATATTAGGCTTTTATTCTATAGGATAGGATCAGCTAGGACAGATAACAAAGCTAGTAGAATAAAAGAAGGAATAGGCCGCATGTCTTACACACATAAGTATCCCTCACAGTGTGTCATCTCTGTCACAAAACAGACACAGTCTCAGATGATGAGAACAAATGATGGCGGCCCGATGGGAGGGGGTGGAGGAGGGGGGAGAAAGGGGAAGAGATTAAGAAGTCCAAATTGCCAGTGATAAAAACAGCCAGGGGGATGTAAAGTACAGCACAGGGACTATAGTCAATAATATGGTAATAGCCATGGAGGGTGCCAGGTGGGCACTAGAGGGACCGGGGTGATTGCATCCTGCAGTATATAAAAGTCTAATCGCCGTGGCGTACGCAGAAAACTAATATACGATCGTATGGTGACTGTAATTGAAAAATAAATTTTAAAAATTAAAAATAAAAAAGAAAGCAGCTTCCACAGGAGGGGTGGTGGAGTGAGTTAAGGGATTTATGGTAAAGGAGGAAGCGCAGTTCACCGTCGTTTTGCAAAGGGAGGAGAGGGACATAAATGGTGCTGAAAGGTGTATGTTTGTGCATCTATCCACTGAGTATATAGTGAGCACCTGTGCCTAGACCTGTGCAAGGGACTGCGTGAACCGTACTGAACAAAGCAAAAGGGTAAACCCCGTCTCCCGAGACCTCCCTTCCAGTGGGTTTGATAAATGTAAATGCTTTTATTACTCGATGAGGGATAATTATGTGTGTAAGACATACGGCCTATTCCTCCTTTTGTCCGACTAGCTTTGTATCTGCCCTAGCTTATCCTATCCTCCTATATAATAAAAGCCTAATATGCAAATTGACCAAACAGCAGAATGACCGGTGGAACGACCGGTCGCTATGATGCGCACTGACCACCGGGGGGCAGATGCTCAACACAGGAGGAGCTCCCAGCCTGTACACATGCCCAGATTGCAGGCTTGATCCCCAGTAGGGGGCATGCAGCAGGCAGCTAATCCATGATTCTCTCTCGTCGTTGATGTTTCTCTCTCTTTCCCTCTCCCTTCCTCTCTGAAATCAATATATAAGTACATATATACACATATATACTGCATATGTATATGTGTGTGTGTGTGTGTGTGTATATATGTATATGTATATATATATATATGTATATATATATATGAAAAGAACAAAACAAACTTAGAATGTATTGATTGCTGCCCTCAAAATAAAGACCTGCTCAAAGAATGATGGGGGCATTTCAAAGGGATATGAGAGCCCGTACAAAGGAACGTCCACTGTCCAAATTCAGGACAATCTGAGCATCAGAATAAACAATGACAGTAATGTACGATAACTCACTGGAAAACACAATAGTCAATGAATCCACAGAAATGTAAGTTAAGACATTAATTAAGAAGGAACACCTCTTCCTTAGGAGGCGATGCCACTCATGACTATCAAAGGAATAATGGAATTGGGAAAACGACCATTTGGCTTCTACCATAACGAGGAATATTTCAGGCAAAAAAAAAAAAAAAAATCCTCCATGGATGCTAAACCTGACGGGTGGAAACAGAACACACGGAGTCTCAGGGCAGCTTCCCACAAGACGGGAATTAAAGAAGGGAAGGAGCCCCTTTATACTGGAGACGTGTGTCTGACGCTGCTCTGACCGAGGGATCCAAGTGCAGCATCACCCACGGTGGGACGATGACGTGTCTCGTGTGCCCCCCGATACAAAGCACAGAGAAAGACGCATCGCTTGCGTGTTGTTCTTGCCAAGAGCACACGCCCCACCGTGAATCACGAGGAGACGTCCAGCAAACCCCCGTTTGAGAAAACAGCCCCCAAAATAGCTGTCTCGCGGAGATCTTTACAACAATCGGAAGGTCACGGGCCGTAAACGCAGATCGATGAACGATTCTAGAGGAAAGGACACTCCAGGGGTTTGACAACTAAAGGAGCTTAGTATTCCGAACTGGATCCCTTACTCAATATATTTCCTGTTCCCGTTTGCTCTAACGGACGTGGCTGACACCGTTCAGCATTTTAAAATTAGATCCGTGGGTTATTTTTGCTGTGTCAGTGACCATTGATTTTTTGTAATTACGCTGTGGTTTTTTGTACAGGAACAGCCTTGTTTTTTGTGTTTTTTTTTTTTTGGAAATGGACACGGAGATATTAAGGATAAGGTTGCATTATTTCTGCAACTTATTCTCTGGTAACTCAGAAAAAAAAAATAGGGTGTGGGGGTGTGCGTGTGTGTATGAGAGGGAGAGAGGGAGAAAGCAAATGGTGTCAAAATATTAATAGTTGAGGAGTCACAATGAAAGCATATAAATATTTTTGCAGCGTTTTTGGGCCACATTCATATAATTTTTATCAGAGTATATTGTTATAACTGTTCCAAATTACTATTCGTTACTAGTACTCACTTATTAGTGTGCCAAATGTATAAATTAAACTTGGTGCCGCCCTAGCTGGTTTGGCTCAGTGGATGGAGCATCAGCCTGCGGACCAAAGGGTCTCGGGTTCGATTCCAGTCAAGGGCACCTACCTGGGTTGCAGGCTCCTCCCCAGCCTGGGCCCTGGTCAGGGCACATGCAGGAGGCAACCAATCGATGTGTTTCTCTCACATTGATGTTACTCTCTGTCTTTCCCTCTCTCTTCCACTCTCTCAAAAAATCAATGGAAAAATATCCTCGAGTGAGGATTAACAAAACAGAGAACAACAACAACAAAAAGCTTTGTGCCAAATTTACAAATTAAACTTTATCATAGTTATGTATGCGTAGGAAAAAAAACACATAGTATATATAGAATTGTGTACTATCTGTGGTTTCAGGCATCCACTAGGGGGATCTTGGAACGAAGCTCCCTTTAGATAACAGGGAACTATTGTTTTAAGGACTAGAGACCCGGTGCATGAAAATTCACGCACGGGGGGGGGGGGGGGGGGGGCAGTGTCGGGGTCCTCAGCCCAGCCTGTGCCCTCTCGCAGTCCGGGAGCCCTCAGGGGATGTCCGACTAAAGGCTTAGGCCGGCCTAAGCCGTCAGTCGGACATCCTTAGCGCTGCCGTGGAGGTGGGAGAGGCTCGCCAGCTGTGAGCCTGGCTTCTGGCCGAGCAGCGTTCTCCCGTGGGAGTGCACTGACCACCAGGGGGCAGCTCCTGCGTTGAGCATCTGCCCCTGGTGGTCAGTGCGCGTCATAGCGACTGGTCATTCCCCTGTTCGGTTGATTTGCATATTAGCTTCTTATTATACAGGAGGATGAGCAATGAAGTTCCTTA
The DNA here is from genome assembly GCF_028538775.1 of Myotis yumanensis. Lineage (NCBI taxonomy): Eukaryota > Metazoa > Chordata > Mammalia > Chiroptera > Vespertilionidae > Myotis > Myotis yumanensis. The sequence continues at coordinate 6,772,517 of NW_027223771.1, read as the reverse complement.
ATATTTTCTGCAATCGCCTCAGACAAAAGGGAGGGCGGGGAGGAGGAGAATAGGAGCAAATGGGTTTTAATATAGTAAAAACTCTATGATGATGGCCCTGCCGGAGGGATTTCATGTCTGTGATCCAATTGGCTTTCCTAGGTTTTTTTTTTACTTCGGTAGATGGCAGACTGTCTGCAACCACCTTCCTTTGCTGCTTGCTCCTGGCACCTGCCCCTCTCCCTGGCATCAAACATCTGGGCGCATTTGACAAGGCTTTTGCCGTCATCTGCCAGACGGCGCACACGTGTGTCTTTCCAGGGTCCCATTTTCTGCAGCGAGTAATTGGCCGACACAGCGAAACAAAGTGTCATTTTATTTTACATAATGGCTCTGTGTAAAAGGACGCGCTAATTCGGCGCCGAAAAATAATAATCACGGGCTGGGGGGGCGCGGGGGGGGGGGGGGACCGCACGTGCGAGGAGGGAGCGTCCAGGGAAATCTTCGCTCGCACACCAGCTCGCTCTTGCCCCCCTGCAGCTTGCCGGGGGACACCAGCACCCCCTGTAATTAGGCTTGTTGTTCTGCTTGCAAACTTGAGCTGAAAGAGTCATTCTGCCTCGTAAGGAGCCGCCGGTACCTCCGGGAACCCACCACACAACAGCATTATTTAGAAAATGTTTTGCTCCCATATCGCACAATCTATCTCTGTTCTCCCTTTTGTCTCCACTTCTTGTTAATAGAGAGAACTGTCGCCGGGGACGGGGGGGGAGGGGGGGGCATGCTGGCTTCAACTGCATACGGATGACTGTGTACAATGTGAAATAAATGTCTACTAAAAAAAAGAAAGCTACAGCAATATGAAATGATTTTCCCTGAATAATAATACGATTTTGAACAAGAAAAAACAAACAGAAAGCCTAGGTAAATAGATTGGGCAAGATGATCCTATTGCCAGCAGTTTCATTTTATTAATGAGGTTGCTAAAAAAAAACCTCCCTACAGGAGCCTAACAATTCAGCACCCAGGCCCCTGGACAGCGCCCTCTCAGCAAGAAATCTACACAAAACCACCCAGTTGAATGGAAATTGAGGAACAAAGAATGATTTTCTGTGGTAACTCCATAAACCAAAGATTCTTTACATCCTACCACTAGCTACTTTTTTCCGGCTTGAAAAACAAAAAAAAACAAAAACAAAAACAAAAAAAAAACAAGCACAAAAAACATTTTCTTCGTTGTTCCCTAATGGTGCAAGATAGAATTTCAAACAAATCCATGCCAAATAGCCACTTTTTAACCCAACCTTCAAGCCAACCAGCTGTGGGTGACACATATCAATAAAGAATTGAAGAAAGAATTCAGGGTTTCTTCTCTTTGAAAAGGTGAATGGACTAAATCCCACCCCTAAATAAAAGAAATGAAAACGAAGGGTTTTCTTTATTATTATGATACATTTTAACTTATACCTCGGGGTTGTTATGGATCCTAAACATGCTGTCATCCAAGGAGAAATTCATATTTCTTTTTGAAAAGTGTATTTTTATTGATTTCAGAGAAGAAGGGAGAGGGAGAGAAATCATTGATAGACTGCCTCCTGCATGCCCCCTACTGGGGATCAAGCCTGCAACCCGGGCATGTGCCCTTGACCAGAATCAAACCCTGACCTCCTGGTCTATAGGTTGATGCTCAACCACTGAGCTGAACTGGCTAGGGCCCTAGTTTCATTTTTTAGTACCATCCATTCTTTCAATTTGTAAATCTAGTTTAGCATCATTATGTGTCATAGCTTCACATCATACAGAAAAAATAATAACCATTACCTAAAGCTAAGGGCTTCATTTTTTTAATGCATAAAAACTGCAGAGCAGGACAAGACTTAAGGTAAAGCCAAGAATATAAACCCCTACTCAGGTCAGGCTGGTGTGGCTCAATGGTTGAGCATTGGCCTATGAACCAGAAGGTCATGGTTCGATTCCCAATTAGGGCACATTCCCAGGTTGCAGGCTCGATCCCCAGTAGGGGGCGTGCAGGAGGCAGCAGATCAACGATTCTCAATGATGTTTCCATCTCTCTCTCCCTCTCCCTTCCTCTCTGAAATCAATAAAAAAAATTAAAAAAATAAAATTAATCCCCACTCAGGTTGGAAAAATAACCATCACTTAGCATACCTCGAATGTATTCCTTCAGCTGATCACAGTTGCATTGAATTATACTATTATTCAGCTCCTGGGTCTCCACATTTTCCCATAAACATAAAATGAAAGGGTTGGCAAAGATTTATGCGTTCATTTATTTTTTGCGTACCTCCTGTGGCAGCAAGCATTGTCCTAGGTGCTAGGAATATATATAGGTTTAAACAAGGCAGATCAAGTTCCTTCTCTCATGGATTGTACATTCTAACTGGGGATGGGGGGGGGGGGGGGAGACAGATGATACTAAATTAAAAGTGCCATAGTAGTAAGACTACGATTGCTACTTTAGGCAAGGTGGCCATAAAGTCTGCTGAACCGGTGAAATTGAAGCTGAGATTCTGACATTTAAACCGAGGCTCGAATGTCAGGAGGAGCCAGCGATGCCACAATGTGTAGGAAATGCAGACACTGCAGAAGGGATAGCGAAAAAAAAGTTAAGTCAGGACTGATGTACTTCAAGCTGTTTAAGTCAGGACTGATGCACTGTGGGCTGTTTATTTAAATTATGACTGATGCATTGTGGGCTGTTTATTCAAGTCAGGACTGATGCATTGTGGGCTGTTTATTCAAGTCAGGACTGATGCATTATGGGCTGTTTATTCAAGTCAGGACTGATGCATTGTGGGCTGTTAAGTTAGGACTGATGCATTGTGGGCTGTTTATTTAAGACAGGACTGATGCATGTTGGGCTGTTTACTTAAATTAGGACTGATGCATTTCAGGCTGTTTAAGTCAGGACTGATGCATTGTGGGCTGTTTAGTTAAGTCAGGACTGATGCATTGTGGGCTGTTTAGTTAAGTTAGGACTGATGCATTTCAGGCTGTTTATTCAAGTCAGGACTGATGCATTGTGGGCTGTTTATTCAAGTCAGGACTGATGCATTGTGGGCTGTTTATTCAAGTTAGGACTGATGCATTGTGGGCTGTTTAAGTCAGGACTGATGCATTGTGGGCTGTTCATTTAAGTTAGGACTGATGCATTTCAGGCTGTTAGAGAAACAGACTATCTACTGGAAGAACAGCTAAACAATTTCGTCTATGTTTCTTTGAACTACTGGCTAGTAACTACACACAAAATAGAATAAAATCAGATGAGAGCACGGGAAAACCTCAGAATCATTACACTGAGGGAGAAAAAGCCAGAGGGAGGGCAGAAAAGGAATGCATACTATGCGATTCCATTTATATAAATTTCTAAAAACAGAGACTAATATGTAGGGAAAGAAGGGGAATTAATGATTGCCTAGGTGAGCGATGGATCACAAAGGGATTCGAGGATATTTGAGTGGGGGGGGAATGACAGGAACCATTGCAATTTGGATTGTGGCGGCAGTTTCATGAGTGTATGAGTATACGCCGAAATCTGTCAAATTCCATATGTTAAGGATGGGCTGGTTCTTGTACATAAATCACACCTTAACAAAACTGCAAGAACATCAGATTTGTTTTTCATGGGCAATCTTCGGTGGTTTCTCCTATACATTTCCCTTGGCGATCTAACCACTGAGCAACGCTGGCCGGGCAAGGACACTGATTTATGTACTAGCAGATCACATTTCACGGCCTACGTTGCCCCCTTTGTATCGGCAACTGCTCTACAGGATCCCTATTTCTCAGGCTGATTTACAATGCACTTTTTAAGCCTGGTTTTGGATTCAGTGACCTGTATTTGAATCACAGATTAGCCATACAGCAATGACTCACGCCGCTTTTATCAAACCCGCAGCGGGCGACGTCTCCGTGGCCTCATCCTTCACACAACAATTAATAATGACTTCTCGGGGCTCGCTTTATTTAAGAGGATGTGTGTCAAATCCTCCTATACCTCCGGGCACGCGGCATTCCCATTATCATTACTCTACCTTTTCTCGTTGTTTATTCTGTCACCCAGTGGCACAGCACAGGGGAGCTCGCAAGCCACATAACACAATGACAAATACCAAAGCCATCATCAACATATTAGCGCTAATAGACTTTCCGTTCTCGCGGCACTGAAACAATATTGGCGCCCGCTAAATGATCTCGTCTCCAATCCGGGCGCCTCTCGCCAATAACAGAATCGGCACGTCGGTGACGACCGATCACATGTCCGAAGACATTTTTCTTTTCTTGCTAGGACGCACTCGAGGTCTGAGGTGGACAGACTTGTCTAAAGGAGTCTGAGGGACCAAGTATTGGTGTTTCACAGCCCCTTTCCCCTGAGGCATCCGCCTCTAGGAACACAAAACAGTACATATTGGGATTCCCAATACGGGTATTCAAGGTCCCTCTTAAAGGATCCTCTCGTACCAGACTCTGCTTCCGACGTTGGGGTAGTTGGTTTGACCTCCTTCCCGCCATGTTGTTCCCCCTGCAATCGGCAACATCCACTTCTGATCACATCCCCCTTGCTTTTCTCTGTCTGTTGTTTATATTTTTAAGTATTTTTTATTGATGTCAGAGAGGAAGGGAGAGGGAGAGAGAGATTGAAACATCAATGACGAGAGAGAATCATGGATCGGCTGCCTCCTGCACGCCCCCTACTGGGGATGGAGCCCGCACCCGGGCATGTGCCCTGACCGGAATTCGAACCATGACCTCCTGCTTCATAGGTCGATGCTCAACCACTGAGCCACGCCGGCTGGGCTCCCTCTGTTTTTCTGTTACCTGCACTGTTAGTTAAGCTTCTGTTCCCTCATTATCTACTCAGCAGGCATTGAGAAAACCTTTCATTTTCATTCAATCAAACAGGAGCTTTGTACCACTTGGCATAAGTCAACGGCCAAGCCTTTTATGTCTTGAATTCAGGGTTGCAACCTTAATCCCCACGTTGGAATGGGAGGACGTAGCCTTGAGAATAAACATGGGGTATCAGAGCTGAAAGGAATCTAAGGGTCCCTATTTTTAAAGCTAAGAAATCTGCTCAGCCAGCGTGGCTCAGTGGTTGAGCGTTGACCTAGGAACCAGGAGGTCAGGGTGTAATTCGAGGTCAGGGTGTAATTCCCGGTCAGGGCACATGCCCGGGTTTTGGACTCGATCCCCAGTAAGGGGGGCATGCAGGAGGCAGCCAATCAATGATTCTCATCATCGATGTTTCTATCTCTCTCTCCCTTTCCCTTCCTCTCTGAAATCTTTATTGTTCAATGTATTATATAAGTCGCCTTTTTTCCCTGTTGAAGAATATATTTTTCAATCAACAAAGCCTTCCTGTTAAAATGTATGCAAGTCAACAGAAAACACAGTGATAATTTTAAAGTACTTGTTGGGGGGGCAATCGCAAAATGTCAACCAGGCTTTTTTTTTTTTTTTTTTTTTTTTTTTTTACCTTTTTCAAAATGAAAGGAAAACTTATTCAGACAAACAAAACCTGAGAGATTTCATCACTAGCAGATTGAAAATCAAGAAATGTATTTTAAAAAGCTCTTCAGATGGAGGAAAAATTATATCAGATAAGAATTCAAATGTACATAAATGAATAACTGGTGTCAGAAGTTCTTTTTTAAGTTTTTTTAAAAAGAAGAATCAAGAGGGAAAAAAAGTACTCCTCTAAAAATTAATGAAAAGCCATTAATTAACTTAAAGCATGCATGCCAGGCAGACTTCTTAAATAAAACATCCTGTTTGGGAGGACTTCAAAGGTTTTTACCCGCCTTCCACTTTTAGAATTAACAACAACCCAACACCAGGGCTGCAAAAGGCTGCCATGAATCTAGACCAGGGGTGGGCAAACTTTCTGACTCGAGGGCCACAATGGGTTCTTAAACTGGACCGGAGGGCCGGAACAAAAGCATGGATGGAGTGTTTGTGTGAACTAATATAAATTCAACGTAAACATCATTATATAAAAGGGTACGGTCTTTTTTTTTTTTTTTAGTTTTATTCATTTCAAACGGGCCGGATCGGGCCCGAGAGCCGTAGTTTGCCCACGGCTGATCTAGAGAGTAGGGAGAGGACTGAATTCCTTTCCCGGGGGCTGGAGCCTATGCTATGTCCAGGTACTTATAGATTACTAGAGGCCCGGTGCATGAAATTATTGCACTCGGGGGGTCCCTCAGCCCGGCCTGTGCCCTCTCACAGTCCGGGAGCCGATGGGCCTAAGCCATCAGTCAGACATCCTTAGCGCTGCCACGGAGATGGGAGAGGCTCCCACCACCACCGCTGCGCTTGTTAGCTGTGAGCCCAGCTTCTGGCTGAGCGGCCCTCCCCCTGTGGGAGCACACTGACCACCAGGGGGCAGCTTCTGCATTGAGCGTCTGCCCCCTGGTGGTCAGTGCACGTCATAGCGACCGGTCGTTCCTCCGTTGGGTTGATTTGCATATTAGCCTTTTATTATATAGGAGGATCGACAGGAGAGCAGCCATTCAATCGGTGGCGCTGGAGGCAGAGGCAGAAGATCCCCAGTGTTGGCGGGCAATGGGTGCATCACGGAGCTCCACCCAGCAAGCCACTTCAACTCCCTGGGCTCCCGGGGAACGGCTGGTGAACTAGGAATTGCTGTCGGTTCCCTTTCAAGGTAACATTTTGGAAACAGCACGTGCAATTCGAAGAAAATGCACCTTCTGTCCTCGCTGGTTTGGCTCAGTAGATAGAGCATCGGCCTGCGGACTGAAAGGTCGCATGCCTGGGTTGCGGGCTCGATCCCCAGTCAGGGGCGTGCAGGAGGCAGACAACCCATGATTCTCTCTCATCATTGATGTTTCTCTCTCTCTCTGCCTCTCCCCTCCTCTCTGAAATCAATAATTATATATATAAAAAGAAAATTCACTTTGGCTCCTCTCCGTCGGCAACGTCTTTCATCTCGTGTGTGTGAATTCTCGTCTCTAAGGGTTCGGATACATTCACCCCGTGGTGATGTGCATGCAACCTATGATGCTATACATTGATCTTCCCTTAGCAGCATTAAAACAATCGAGGGATATTTCTGGATTTTAAAACGAATACACAAACACACTCAGACATGTCTTCACCCCGATGCCTACCTCAAGGAATTCTCCAGAGAAAGAAGCGAGTAAGATTCGTTTGGGATTATACACTGACTGGCCCCCATCTCTGCCCCTGTGACCGCATATTGCTAAAGTCCCAATCAGCATGTGTATGGCATTAATGATTCTGCTTCTGTTTTCATTCATTCACAGAAAGGCTGAATGTCATAAAAGATAAGAACCTGACCTTAGAGTTAGAATGGGGTTCAAGAGCCAGCCGTCTCCTACAAGAATCCTGACGCTTGGCAAACGTCTTGACCTCCATTAAACTTAATCCCCTTGTTTGTAAAAGGCGACGCTAAAAATAGCATCCCCTTAGCAGCATTGTTTATACGATTAAGTGAGATAACACTCATAAAATCCCTAGCACAGCATATGGTGTATGGGGAAGCTCTAAGGAATGTTTCTATTATTATAATCTTACTAGAGGCCTGGTGCATGGGTTTGTGTACCGGTGGGGTGCCTCGACCTGGCCTGCGGGGATTGGGCTGAAACCGGCTCTCCAACATCCCCCGAGGAGCCTCGGATTGCGAGAAGGTGGTTCTCGGGTGACGCACCCCGGAATCGGGCTCCCTCCTCTCTGGTTCCGGGTGCGTCCCCCGAGAACCACAGCTGCCAAGTCACCGCAGCTCGGCAGCTCCTGCGTTGAGCGTCTGCCCCCTGGTGGTCAGTGCGCCTCATAGCTACCGGCCAATCGGCCGGTCAGCTGGTCGCGTAGGCTTTTATATATATACTAGAGGCCTGGTGCACGAAATTCGTGCACAGGTAGGGTCCCTAGGCCTGGCCAGCGATCAGGGACAATCAGGGCCTTCCAGCTGCCGGCAGGGGCCTCCCTTTGTTCCGTGCTGTCCCCTGGTGGTCAGAGCACATCATAGCAAGCGATTGGTCTCCCGGTGGAACTCCCGTGGGGACAATTTGCATATTAGGCTTTTATATAGATAGACTAGAGGCCCGGTGCACAAAAATTTGTGCACTCGGGGGGGCGGGGGAGAGTCCCCCAGCCCGGCCTGTGCCCTCTCACAGTCTGGGACCCCTCGGGAGATAACGACCTGCTGGCTTAGGCCTGCTCCCGGGTGGCAGAGGGTACGCCCAATCCCTAGGTGCAGCCCCTGTTCAGGCTCAGAGCAGGGCCGACTGGGGAGTTGGGGCGCCGCCCCGTCATGCACATAGCAGGGCGGATCGGGAGGTTGCGATGCCACCTTCAGTCACGCTCAGGGTAGGGCCGATTGGGGGGTTGGGGCACCGCCCCCTGTCATACTAAAGGCAGGGTCGATGGGGAGGTTGCGGCGCCACCCCCTGTCACACACAGAGCAGGGCCGATCAGGGGGTTGGGGCGCTGCCCAGGTCACTCACAGAGCAGGGCCCATCAGGGGGGTTGGGGCTCCGTACCCTGTCACACACAGAGCAGGGTCGATCAGGGGGTTGGGGAGCTCCCCCTTGTCAGGCACAGAGCAGGGCCCATCAGGGGGTTGAGGAGCTCCCCGTCACTCACAGAGTAGGGCCGATAGGGGAGCTGGGGCACCGCCCCGTCACACACAGAGCAGGGCAGATCAGGGGGTTGGGGCGTTGCACCCTGTCACACTCAGGGCAGGGCCAATGGGGAGGTTATGGCTCTACCCTGTCACACACAGAGCAAGGCCCGTGGAGGGGGATTGGGGCGCCACCCTCTATCACCCACAGAGCAGGGCCAATTAGGGGGTTGGGGTGCCGCCACTGTCACACTCAGGGCAGGGCCGATGGAGAGGTTATGGCTCTACCCTGTCACACACAGAGCAGGGCCGATCAGGGGGTTGGTGCGCCGCACCCTGTCAAACACAGAGCCGCAGGGCAATCAGGGGATTGGGGAGCTCCCCCCTAACAGGCACAGAGCAGGGCTGATCAGGGGGTTGGGGCGCTGCCCCCTGTCACGCTGATTCCGGTGCCGGGAGGCATATTACCCTTTTACTATATAGGACAGAGGCCTGGTGCATGGGTAGGGGCTGGCTGGTTTGCCCTGAAGGGTGTCCTGGATCAGGATGGGGGTCCCCACTGGGGTGCCTGGCCAGTCTGGGTGAGGGGCTGAGGGCTGTTTTCCAGAAGCGGGTGACTGAAGCTCCCAACCGCTCCTTTTTTTCTTTTTTCTTTTTTTATTCTGGGCCAGCTTTAGCTCTGAGGCCTCGCTGCTGAAAACATGGATACAATGTTGCGGTCCGGCTTGCTGAAGCCTGACTGAATGAAAGCCAGTTTCTGGGGTTTTGTTTAGCTTCTTATTTGCAACATAGTACATAGTTGCTTAGAGTTGCAGCTGAGAGGCCGGCAGCGGCAGGCGGGGAACGTTGGAGTTCGCTGTCACTGGAGCAAGCAAGCCTCCCTGCTCACTTCAGTGCATGGCTGCCAGCCGCCATCTTGGCTGACAGTTAATTTGCATAAGGATATGCTGATTAGCCAATGGGAAGGGTAGCGGTCGTACGCCAATTACCATGTTTCTCTTTTATTAGTGTAGATAGATAGACCTGTATATGAACATGCTCTTTATTTTCATGGTTTCATGGTAGTCCAGAAAATTAATCAACAATGTTCTTTCTTTTTTATTACTGCTAGGAATTTGGGTTGTTTGAACTTATTTGGAGATACATGCCTCGTTGCTATAAATACCTACATATTAAATATTGTTTTTCTGCTCAGTTTATGTTCTTGAGGGATAGTCCAGCTGGAAGCGCAGGATGAAATAGGAGTTTTTTTATGGACCTTCTTGCAAGTTGCCAAATTCCCCTCCAGAGAAAAGTAAACCCATTTACAGAGAGCCGTGTGACATTATTAAACTCTTTCCTCACAGACACACTAGTTATGGGTTTTCATTATTTTTTACCCAGTTATTGTAGAAAAATCAGCATAAAATCAGACCCAAAACACTCAAATTTGCCTTTCTGTAATGACTACCAATTCAACTGGGTATATATAGGAAAACTCTATACCATCTTCACAATTTTTCTGAGAACTTAAAACTGCTCTAAAAAATAAAGTCCATTAAGAGGGGAAAAAAAAGTGTTTAGAAGGAAGTGACAAAGAACGCCTATAATTGTGATTAAAAGGATTGTATATACTTTTTTTTAGAGGGAGAGAGAGAGAAACACCCATGTGTGAGTGTATATCAATCGGCGGTCTCCTGCACGCCCCCCACTGGGAATCGAGCCTGCCTTCCGGGCAACCTTTTGGTACACAGTACAACACCCAACCAACTGAGCTGTACTGGCCAAGGAAAAACCATATACTTTTTTAATCGTGTATTTTTTTAAATACATATATATATATTTTTATTGATTTCAGAGAGGAAGGGAGAGGGAGAGCGCGAGATAGAAACATCAACGATGAGAGAGAATTACTGATTGGCTGCCTCCTGCACGCACCCTACTGAGGATGGAGCAGCAATCTGGGCATGTGCCCTGGTCGGGAATCGAACTGTCACCTCCTGGTTCATAGGCCGACACTCAACCACTGAGCCACACTAGCCGGGCTCATGTATCTTTTCAATTGTTGAAATTATAATTATGTTTTCTGAAGTCTAAGAAAGATGTTCATTGTCTTGTGTTGCCTTTACAGGACTAAATTCACTTATCCGGATGCTAAGGGAAGCCCTGGTTCCTCGGGGATGCCAGTGTGGGAGAAAAAGCAAGAGACTGAGCTATCGCCAAGGTTTCTCTTCCTCTTCACGGAGGGACACACGGAGATTGGGAAGCTCAGCTGAGAAGACCAAGAGGCAACGAAGGGACACAAACCCAGACGGACGAGGCTGACTCGGCGAAACCCTTCAATGACTCTGCAAAACACCTGTCTCACTGGTCACCAGGCGCCCACCTCCCGAAGAAAGCGCAGAATCCCAGCAGACCCTCTGCAGTGCTGTCAGGGGGTAAGACGGAGGGAGGAAGAGGCAAAAGAGGAACGGAAAGTAGCAACAGGTGGCCTCGGACCCATGTGTCCTGTTTCAGCTCCAGCTGACACTCCATTGCCGGTCGTGGGGGAGGGCACGCGAGACAGGGAGCCCAGGTTCTCAGGATGACCCCCACCGCAGCCACTGGGTCGGGCGCCTGACACGGAACCCGTTTGACACGAACTAGAAAAGGCGCCTCTTTGATGGATGTCCTCTTGTTCCAGTTTACAGGCAACTAATTCCCGCCGCATCGGATCCAACGGGCGGGAACGATCAATTCAGAAAAAGCGAGCGACGCTGGGGCTGCTCAATCTTCCCTCTCCGAGAGCCACCGTGGAGAGGAGAGGGGAGGGAAAGGGAAGAGAGAGAGGGGAAATGCGGGCATGCCTGCACCCACGAGAGCTCCGCAAAGCAAATTCGAGATGGACAAGTCGAAAGACACATCCTGGCAGGTGGAGGATCTCGCTGTCAGAGGGAGAGACGGACACACCAAGAGATGCTGCCAGGCTGGTATAGCTCAGTGGTTGAGCATCGACCTCTGAACCAAGAGGCCTCACCGGTTCGATTCCCGGTCAGGGCACATGCCCAGGTTGTGGGCTCGATCGCCAGTAGGGGGCGTGCAGGAGGCAGCGGATATCAATGATTCTCTCTCACTGATCTCTCTCATTGATGTTTCTATTTCTCTATCCCTCTCCCTTCCTCACTCTCTAAAAAATCAATACAAATATATTTAAAAACAACCACCACCATGAGATGCCAAACAGGCCCAAGACTCCGGGCGCTGGGGGTGTGGGAGGGACCAAGGACGGCGGGAGGAAGTGGTTGGGGTGTCAAAACCAAAGAAACCGGCCGCAGCCACTCCAGGGAGCGGGGTCTGCGTTTACTTAAGTTGCCGTGGTCTACGATCTTCAACACAACGTGACGGGCGCGTCCATGAGTGCACGTGGGTAATTAAGTGTCAGGGAAGCGAGCACCCCCAGAAGCAGTACAAATCGATGCCGCCAGACCGTGCCAGGCTCCACCGACCAGCGATGGGGTGAGAAGCAGCCGGGAATAGCATCCGAACAGCCGCAGGAGGAAAATGAGTGAAAATGAGCTGGAAATCAGACAGACGCGAAGCAGGCGGCGAGATTTTCCCATCATTCATCGGAGGCACTTCCTCCCCCAGCAACTCCACGGCTGCATCCATCATCCCCTCGCTCCGAAGGTGGCCAAGGTCTGAGCCCGGCGTTCCCGGCATCTCCTGGTCCTTTCTTTCCTCTCGTGGGCCTTTAGCATCCCCGCCTCCCCCTGGGTCTGCTTTGGTCAAGTCTGAAATATGTGTCTACCCTGAAGACCATCAGAAGGGCTTCTTTGGATAATGGCTCTCCCCGTCTTGACCCGCTCATGATCGCCACAGCCCTCAGAGACCCGCCTCTCCCAGCCACGGCTCAGCCGGGCTCCCCGGGCCAACGCGTTAATCACCTTTACATGGTCTGAGAAGCGACGTTGCTATTTAAGAAGATGAAAACATTTCTTGCCCCCAAGTGCCTAGATATTGGCAATCATATTGTCCCCCTACCATTTTTTTTTTTAAATTTCAGAGAGGAAGGGAGAGGGAGAGAGAGAGCTAGAAACATCAATGAAGAGAGAGAATCATGGATTGGCTGCTTCACGCACACCCTCTTCTGGGGATTGAGCCCATAATCCAGGCATGTGCCCTTGCCCGGAATCGAACCCGGGACCCTTCAGTCCCCAGGCCAACGCTCTATCCACTGAGCCCAACCGGCTAGGGCTCTCCATATTTTTTTTTTTGCCAAGTAATAGATGACTACAAATAATACCCATACATACATAAACATAACTGACATATCTATCTATCTATCTATCTATCTATCTATCTATATAAACCAGTGTCCATGATGACCAGGACGACCAAACGACCAGTCGCCAATGAGGTTCATTGAGCACCTCTAGGTCCCTCCCCCTCGGCCCGCAGGCTCCGATCGCAGCAAGGCGGGCGGCGGGTGGGTGGGCGGGGATGTGAGCAGCTGCGGGCTACCGCAAGATTTCACGCGCTACGCCTCTAGTATAGACATACGCCGCATCTTCTCACCGTCAGCACAATGTGTTCACAATGCACATTTACAGACACAAATAGCCAATAAAATACAAATGCGTCTGCATCGGATGTGTGCGCACACGCGGCATTCTCCCCGTGTTTTCGGCAGGAAGTGAGGACGCTGGGGTGGTGGCTGAAGTGAAGAACCCGCGTCCTTACCTTCATCTGGCGGCTCCTCCAGATTTGTTCTCTGTCAGAGACCCCTACGTCCGCTGGACTCACTTTCTGAGACCTGCCCCCGCCCCGTGGAAACACAGAGGTACCCGTCCCGCCGGGCCCCTGCGAGCATCCTACCTGTGCAGCTGCTGGTCCAGAGCCCCGTCCTGGGCGTTCAGCAGGGATGCAGCGTGGGTCAGGAGCTGCCGGCTGCAGCTGGCGGACTTGAGTTCCAACAGGAGGAGGCCCAAGCAGAACATGGCTCCCATCTCCTCCAGCTCCCGGGTCCCAAACTGCAGACCCTGCAGGGAGAGAGAGGCTGACAGTGAGCAGGCTGAGCGAGGACCCTCGGAGACGGGGAGGGAGGTCTCCTGAACGCCCGCCTGCCCGCCCGCCAGCCACGGGGATTGGGAGTGAACGGTATTTCTCGGGCACAGTTCCGTGGGTTTTGCCGTGTGCTTTGCAGACGGACGGATGAATCTCGAGCTGCGTTGCCAGGACACCCGGGGTTGCATAAAAGTACCCCAAAGGCAGAAGAGTGGGTAAGGACGCAAAAGTCATCTCCCCCCACTGAGGTCAAGGCAGTAGAGTTTAAAAACAGTTCACTGCCCAGCTGGCATGGCTCAGTGGTTAGAGCATCAACCTATGAACCAGGAGGCCATGGTTTGATTCCCAGTCAGGGCACATGCCCAGGTTGCAGGCTCAACCCCCATCCAGTAGGGGGCGAGCAGGAGGCAATCAATCGATGATTCTCATCGCTGCTGTTTCTACCTCTCTCTTCCTCTCAGAAATCAATAGAAATATATTTAAAAATAAAAAAAAAGAGGAGTTCACTGCTGCCCTGGCCAGCGTAGGTCAGTGTAGAGCATCAGCCCACGTGCCAAAGGGTCGCAGGTTTGATTCCTGGTCAAGGGCACGTACCTGGGTTGCAGGTTCGATTCTCAGTCCCCAGGTTAGGGCACATGTGGGAGGCAACCAATCAATGTATCTCTCTCATATCTGTCTCTCTCTCTCTCTCTCTTATTCTCCCTTCCTTCCTCTCTTTCTAAAAATCAATGGAAAAAATATCCTTTGGTGAGGATTAAAAGAAAAAAAAGATTTCACTGCTGAAACCAAAGTTTGTGAAGAAATACCCTTTTTTATTCTTCCAAACAGTTACCAACCAGGGGAGAAAAATGAGGGAGGATCCTTCAGTCCCAGAGCTGCCACTTAATGTCTTGCCTTGGAGGGGAAGTCATCTGACCTGTCAGCACCTCCATGTTCCCATCTGTATAATGGGAATAATAATGAAAATCATAGTAATACTCCCTATCTCATGGAACTGCTGAGGTCATTCGGGGAGCTTACAATATATAATAAATTCAGATTATACCTTGGCCCATAGCACATTATCCAAGTCTTTACCACATCATCCAAGTGGCCATTATTATCACCAATAATAGCAAATGCTTATATAAAAGCAACGGCCAAAATAATACTTGAGACACACAGTCCTTCTTACAACCACGGCCAAAACTATGGCCTGCTCTCACGACTGTCATTTGTCATTACTTGACAAGTTTCAAACAACTCAATAAGAAAAAAATGAGCCATAAATATTAGGAAAATAAATCACATGATCATTATTTGAGGGCTGATTATGGACTAAAACCAAAGAAATGAGGCGAAACAGAAACTCTATTAGATATAAGGCAAGAGCTGAGTAAGTAGACAAGTTACAAATTAAATATCCCCCAAAATCAATTTTCTTTCTATAAACCTGCAAAGTAAATTATTAAGGATAATAAAAATTCCATTCACAGGAGCAGCACAGCTATACAGTATCTAGGAATGGAATTTAATAGTAAATACCCCAAAGGCTGTATGATGAACCCCTGGAGTTTACCAACGGATAACAAGGGAAATTTAAATAAATGAAGAAATGGGTTGAATTCTGAGAAAGCAAGGCCCAGCCCCATGTAATATCTATTCTCCTTATGTTAATCTATCAAAGCACAGGAAATCAAAATGCCACTGGGCAATTTCAGAATTGGCAAAGGAATTCCACTTTAAAAGACCCCATGGCAACCATAACCAGTAATATTATCAGAATAAAGAGTAAAAAAAAAAAAAAAATGGCCCAGCCAGCATGGCTCAGTGGTTGAGCACCGACCTATGAACAAGGAGGTCATGGTTCAATTACCAGTCAGGGCACATGCCCAGGTTGTGGGCTCGATCCCAAGTGGGGGCGTGCAGGAGGCATCCAATCCATGATTCTCTTTCACCACTGATGTTTCTTTCTTTCCCTCTCTCTCCCTTCCTCTCTGAAATCTATAAAAATAAATATATATTTTTAATCCTCACCTGAGGATATGTTTCCATTGATTTTATAGAGAGAGTGGAAGAGAGAGGGAAAGACAGAGAGAAACATCGATGTGAGAGAAACACGTCAATTGTTTGCCTCCTGCATTCACCCCGATCAGGGCCCTGGCCGGGGAGGAGCCTGCAAGCGAGGTACATGCCCTTGATTGGAATCGAACCTGGGACCCTTTAGTCTGCAGGCTGATGCTCTACTCACTAAGCCAAACTGGCTGGGGCAAAAATATGTATTTTTTTAATAAAAATAAAATGTTTAAGTACTTGGAGTTCATTCAAATTCCAGAAATTAGTCTTAAGAGATTGGGAATAAATGAGGCAGGGAATTCATTTAAAAATCGTGCCTTCCTTCTGCCCTTCGACCTCCTCCCCACCCACATCTGCTTCCTGTGTGGTCGATACGGCCAAGCAGTATATGCCCCGTTTGCACAAAACCCGTCGCCGACCCTGCGTGACGCTGGGGCTACATCCCCACCCCACCTCCCCCAGATCTAGTCACTGAACAGAGCTCTCCTCTTCCTCTGGAATGAGCCTGCAGGCCGACCTCAGGACTCGCAGCTCTTCAGCCACAGAAGTTCAGACTAGAAGGAGCCTGTGATATGCAAATAGACACCTTCATCTCCATGCAAAGGCAAGGCTTCCCTTAGTCCAGGGTTGGTAGTGAACCTGCTGCCACTCGCATGAGGCGGGGGCTTTGAGAGGGAGGTGTGAAGTGGTCCCTTCTTCTGACTCCAGCGTGTCAAACTCCAAGGCCAACACGGGCCCAATAAACAAGGTTTAGGTGTATGTGGGCCGCAAGAAAACAGAAGCTTCCGTTTTCACAGGAACGTAGGTTTATGTCGATAGAGACATGCTGAATGCAAAGGGCCGAGATAAATGAGTCCAAGTTAACATAAAACAATAAAACATTTTAATAAAAATTAATCGTTTTTCTCGGAGATGAACATAGAAGACACTGAGTAACTACACAGATGAATAAGCGTCACACAAATAAACCTATTTTTCTTGTTCTCCGAAAGCGAAATATTTCCTGTTTCACACACCCAACAGGTCAATCCAAGACGAATGATGTGGCCATCGGCTGCTAAAACATTCACTGCTGGTATTCGTGGAGAGAAATGGTGCGCTTGTGTGTAAGGCATATAAGCGAAATGAATGCAGCACGATGATAGTCATCAGTCATTAGCGAACGTTATAGTTCGTTATTAATAACTAGAGGCCCGGTGCACAAAAATCTGTGCCCTTGGGTGGGTCCCTCAGCCTGGCCTGTGCCCTCTCGCAGTCTGAGACCCCTCAGGGGATGACCACCTGCTGGCTTAGGTCTGTTCCCCAGGGGATCGGGCCTAAGCTGGCAGACAGACATCCCTCTTGCAGCCCGGCAGCCCTCGGGGGATGTCCACTTGCCAGCGGGGAGCAGGCCTAAGCTGCAGTCGGATATCCTTAGCGCTGCTGAGGAGGCAGGAGAGGCTCCCACCACCACCGCTGTGCTGACAGCCGTCAGCCTGGCTTGTGGCTGAGCAGAGCTCCCCCTGTGGGAGCGCACTGACCACCAGGGGGCAGCTCCTGCATTGAGCGTCTGCCCCCTGGTGGTCAGTGTGTGTCATAGTGACCAGTCATTCCCAGTCGTTCTGCTGTTAGGGTCCATTTGCATATTACCCTTTTATTATATAGGATTATGTATAACTGGATATTGTCAAAATTAAGTCACGAAATTTTTATTAAAACGTTTCTTACATACAATTATATTGGCTGGGCCACAAACATATTCATCGTGGGCCGCATGTGGCCCATGGGCCGCGAGTTTGACATGCTTGTTCTAACTCCTATGTTGCAATGTTGAGGGCCTCCTGGGTTAGACCTAATCAAAGGTCAGGAGGAGGAGAGGCCCAGTCTCGCGGGGTGGGGGCAGTTGCCCTCCAGGGTGGGGGGAGGAGGGGTGTATAATTGTGATTCTTGAGACTCACTTCTCACTCTCTTCTGTAATGCCTGCTCACACCAGCGCTTTGTAAGGATTCTGAGAATGTTTCCAGGGACGATACCAAAGGAACAGATTTCTTGTTGCTATGTCTTTACTAGACCTTAAGGTGTCAGATGCTAACCTCAAAAGAAAAATAGAGTCCACTAGCAAGGCTCAATCAGCATCTACCTATGGACCAATGATGAGAGACAATCATCGATCGGCTGCAACCCGCCTTCTACTGGGGATCAAGCCAGCAACCCGGGCACGTGCCCTTGACCGGGAATCGAACCGTGGCCTCCTGGTTCATAGGTTGACGCTCAACCACTGAGCCACGCGGACGGGGCCAGGACAGAGCATTTATTTCTGCTAGAAACTATTCCCTACGGATCTGAAAAAGTCACCTGCATTTAGCAATGACACCAAGTCTTTCTCTGGCATTTTTATATCCTCCTCTTAGTCCCTTTCCCAGCCCATGGGCTAATGGATTTCCACTCCCAACATCACCCCTAATCGATATGTGTATACACACAGACACATACACACACAGAGCAGTGTCTGCATCTTGTAGCTTTCCACACGCCCCCAACGTCTGCCCGAGGCTGGGTATAAATAAATCGACAGCCTGGTTTCCCACTCGGGCCATGAGAGAACGCCGCTTTCGAATACTAATCAGAAGCACCAGCAAAGTGAGGACAGGCCGTGTCAGGGAGCAGTAGAAACCCCGTGCTTACTGGGGCCAGAAAACCAATTAGCCAGAAGCAATTCGGTTGGCCTTTGGGGCGTGTGCAACCAGCTGTATCCTAGCTCAGCGTCTCCTTCTCCGATACGACTGGGGGACCAGAGACAGGGGCTACTTAGGCTGCAGGAATGTAATGGAGAAAGGAGCATATTAGCCAAAGAAATGAAACCGATAGCTCAGCCGGCGTGGCTCAGTGGTTGAGCGTTGACCTATGAACCAGGAGGTCACGGTTTGATTCCCAGCCAGGGCACATGTCCGGGTTGCAGGCTCAATCCCCATCCAGTAGGGGGCGTGCAGGAGGCAGCTGATCCATGATTCTCTCATCGTGCATGTTTCTATTTCTCTAACCTACCTCTCTGAAATCAATAAAAATATGTGTTTTTTAAAAAGGAAAGGAAATGAAACTGATAAATGAGAGGGATGAGGGTGTGAGAAGCAATCCTTGGTGTGAAAGGAACCAGGTGATTGTCCAAAGAAATAGAAGTCAGAGAACCAACGTGGCTGAGGTAGGAGAAAGAACTGGGGGGACAGATTTAAACAAACAAAGACAAACAGAATGTCATAAGGAAGGGAGGGGAGAAGCCAAAAGTCTAGGACATAAAAACTATTCTTAGTTGCCCGGATGGCATGGCTCAGGGGCTGAGTGTCAACCTATGAACCAGGAGGTCTCCGTTTGATTCCCCACCAGGGCACACGCCCGGGTTGTGGGCTCCATCCCCAGTAGGGGGCGTGCGGGAGGCAGCCGATCCTTGATTCTCTCTCATCATGGATGTTTCTCTCTCCCCCTCGCCCTTCCTCTCTTAAATCAATAAAAATATATTTTAAAAAGGGAAAAAAAAAAAAAAAAAGATGTTACACTCCCACCCGAGCAAAACCAGATTGAGAAGAGATTCCATAGCGGCAACCTGTGGGTGCCTGCGGCCATCGGGAACCCCTATCTGATTTGATGGTTACAGACGTCTTCAGTCCAGGGAAGGATGTGTCTGATCTCTGTTTCCCGGTGACTGGCTGGCTGGCCGGCCTGGCAGGACCAGGTAGGTCATCAGGACAGCCTTCCCCTGAAGGGCACTGGGAGGTCAATGACCACAGCCCTCCTCCAAAAGAACGTCAGTGACCCCTAGAGGACGGGCTTGAAATAACAAGAGGTGCTGACAAGCCTTCCTGGCCCCTGCCATCTGCTATCTCTTAGGAACACAAGTTGAGTCCTAATGTAAAAGTTTTTTAAAAACCCACTGCGGTGCACTCTATACAGCTTTGCTCAGGGTCCAGGACTCATGAATATCATCTCTATTTCTTTTTTTTAAACAATTTTTTAAATATATTTTATTGATTTTTTACAGAGAAGAAGGGAGAGGGATAGAGAATCAGAAACATCGATGAGAGAGATCGACCAGCTGCCTCCTGCACGCCCCCCAGTGGGGACGTGCCCGCAACCAAGGCACATGCCCTTGACCGGAATCGAACCTGGGACCCCTGAGTCCGCAGGCCGATGCTCTATCCACTGAGCCAAACCAGTTCGGCTCTATTTCTTTTTTATTGAATTCAGAGAGGAAGGGAGAGGGAGAGACAGAAACATCAATGATGAGATTTAGAGAGAATCATGGATCGGCTGCCTCCTGCATGTCCCCTACTGGGGATGGAGCCTGCAACCCAGGCATGTGCCCTGACTGGGAATCGAACTGTAACCTCCTGATCCATAGCTCAATGCTCAACCACTGAGCCACACCGGCCGTAACTATTTCTTTACAAGATGGATGCATTGCATACAAGTCCATGGACCAAGAGCCATAGACCACTACTGGATCCAGCTGACAGAATGTTTCCATGTGTTTGTTTTTTGGGCCCATGCAGTATTTTTCTAAACGAAATGACTTACCCATGTCATAAAAGTTAGAACTGTTGGCATTCTAAATAAGTACCATAGAAATATTTTTAAATATTTGTTATTGATTTCAGAGAGGAAGAGAGAGATAAAAACATCAATGATGAGAATCATGGATCGGCTGCCTCCTGCATGCCCCCTACTGGGCATGTGTCCTGACCGGGGAATCGAACCTTGACCTCCTGGTTCATAATAGGTCGACGCTCAACCACTGAGCCACACTGGCTGGGCTCTGGCCTCCTCCACGTGTAAGACTATCTCGGGCAAAGACACTGTTCGCAGCATCGCGTGTACGGCTGAATTGGAGACCACCAGGGCCCACAAAGGTGCTTCTGTAATTTCTCAACGGTGAACCCAAAGAATCCTGGGCCTCACCACCGAACCCACCGAAATCGGAACCCCGAGGCTGAGGTCTGTCTGATGAGATGCATTTTTTTAGCACGATGATTTCACGCCCATTAAAATCTGAGACCGACATAATGGCGCTGTGTGTTGGAGGGACACAGGATATAGAGGAGACGAAATCCTGAAAACACTCGAGTGAGTAATATTCGAACCTCCTTCGCAGCAGCAAGCCAATTTGGAGATCTGAACCCAGAAGTGGTAGGGGATTTACAAATAACTGCAAGGTTGTTTGTTTGTTTTTTCTCCCTCTCAAGAATCACTGCTCTGCCAATGAACTGTGAAGCCAATAAAATCCCCGACTTAGACTTTCCGGGATTTGGCCTTGGCAGAGAGCAGCAGGGTGAGTGAGACTAGCCTTAAGCTACAGAAAATCATCCGAGACCCACATGTATATTCAGAATCCGTAGGTCTGAGCGACCAGGGTGCTCGAGCAGGAAGAATCTAGATCAGTGATGGCGAACCTTTTGAGCTCGGCGTGTCAGCATTTTGAAAAACCCTAACTTCACTCTGGTGCCGGGTCACCTATAGAAATTTTTTGATATTTGCAACCATAGCAAAACAAAGACTTATATTTTTGATATTCATTTTATGTATTTAAATGCCATTTACCAAAGAAAAATCAACCAAAAAGATGAGTTCTCGTGTCACCTCTGGCACGCATGTCACAGGTTCACCATCACTGATCTAGACAGTGTGCTGATGCCATACTGCCGGCCAATTTGTGATTCGACATTAGTTATTGGAGCGCGACAAATCTAAATCATGCCGGTATCTCACCTCAGAGTTTTTAAATTCAGGTGTTTTTTTCTGTGCCTTTTTAATTTTTAAAAAAATATATTTTTATTGATTTCAGAGAGGAAGAGACAGAGAGAGAAGCATCATTGATGAGAGAGAATCATGGATCGGCTGCCTCCTGCACGCCCCACACTGGGGATGGAGCCTGCAACCTGGGCAAGTGCCCCGACCAGGAATCGAACCCTGACCTCCTGGTTCATAGTTCGATGCCCAACCACTGAGCCACACTGGCCGGGCATAAACCCATTTTTTTTAAATTATGAATTCGTTTGCCTCTTGTATGTAAATATACGCAAGTAACTGTGACTGACTGCCACATCGGAAGCAGGGAGCAGTGTGTGGGATCGGAGGCGGAGTGAGGGAGTTGTAGAACGTGTGGTTGGTGTCGGATGATTGGTCCAAATGGGGAGAAGCCGCACACCTGGTGTCAGGAAGGGATGGATCCCATGTGTTTCCTTTCAGAAAGGCAAGGAAGGGTTTTTTGAAAATAAGACACCACAAGCCCTAACCAGTTTGGCTCAGTGGATAGAGCATCGGCCTGCACACTCAAGGGTCCTGGGTTCGATTCTGGTCAAGGGCATGTACCTTGGTTGGGGGCACATCCCCAGTAGAGAATGTGCAAGAGGCAGCTGATGGTTGTTTCTCTCTCATCAACATTTCTTTTTTTTTTTAATATATTTTATTGATTTTTTACAGAGAGGAAGGAAGAGGAATAGAGAGTTAGAAACATCGATGAGAGAGTAACATTGATCAGCTGCCTCCTGCACACCCCCTACTGGGGATGTGCCCGCAACCAAGGTACATGCCCTTGACCGGAATTGAACCTGGGACCCTTGAGTCTGCAGGCCGACGCTCTATCCACTGAGCCAAACCAGTTACAGCTCATCAACATTTCTAACTCTCTATTCCTCTCTGTAAAAAATCAATAAAATATATTCTTTAAAAAAAAAAGAAAGAAAATAAGACACCACAAGAACAGATCATAAAGGCAAAGACTGATCAACCGGCCTAGGTCCAAATAGGAACCTTGGTTTATCAATCACAGTACATCCCACGGAGAGTGAGTGAAAAGTCCAGCCACATTCTGATTTCAGATAGAAGAACGTATTGGCGCTACTTACAACGACCAAAGGAGTAGAGTAAAAATAGAAAGAGCACCGGTGGTTCCATTAGAAATTCATACTTTTTAAAAACCCAGAAAAATGAGCCAAGAATGTGAACACGTCTCAGGAAAAACACAAACAAACAGAAAAGCCACAAACACACACAGCAATAACCCCTAGCCCGGTGAAATGCACTTGACCTCAATTAGCAATTAGCAACATTGCAATGAAAATCACGCTGAGATCGATTTCACCTTGTAAGAAGTCAGAGATCCTAAGTATTGTCGAAGAAATGAAGCGAGACATTTCTCCCAATGCTGGAAGGGGGGAAGCGAGGATAACTATTTTGGGAAACAGTGTGGGGTTTATTCAGCAAAACCGAACATATTCATACCCTAGAACTCCACAACCTGAGTATAGATGCCTCCATATACACTCTTCAGAGACATTTCTGCCAATATATACCCGGAGACAGGCATGAACAAGAATAGTTAAAGCAAGCCCCCTAGCCGGTTTGGCTCAGTGGATAGAGTGTCGGCCTGCGGACTGAAGGGTCCCGGGTTCGAGCCCGGTCAAGGGCATGTGCCCCGGTAGCAGGCTCCCGGCCCTGGTCGGGGCCTATGCAGGAGGCAACCAATCGATGTGTCTCTTTCACATCACTGTTTTCTCTCTGTCTTTCCCTCTCTCTTCCACTCTTTCTAAAAATCAATGGAAAAATATCCCCAGGGAAGGATTAAAAAACAGTAATAATATTGAAAGCAATATCGTCCATAAGCGTAAAACCATAAAAACCCCAAAACAACCCAAGTAGGCACTGAGGATATAAGGCAGCGATGGTGAACCTTTTGAGCTCGGCGTGTCAGCATTTTGAAAAACCCCAACTTAACTCTGGTGCCGTGTCACATATAGAAATTTTTTGATATTTGCAACCATAGTAAAACAGAGATTTATACTTTTGATATTTATCTTATATATTTAAATGCCATTGAACAAAGAAAAATCAACCAAAAAAACGAGTTAGCGTGTCACCTCTGACACGCGTGTCATAGGTTCGCCATCACTGATATAAGGGATGGACACACGGTGGCACCGGGACCTGACATACCTGGTGGCGGGGGGGGGGGGGGGGGGGGGGGGGGGGGCGGTCTCAGCAGTTTTCTTGGCTTCTCCTCGTGGCTGCAAAGGGGCTGCCACAGCTCCAGCCATCACACCTGTTCTCCGGTCCAGGCTGGTCCCTGAATCTGGGTAAACTGGCCCTTTATAATCCGGACACGGCCTGGGGTCTCTCAGTTACATTCCCAGGGGCCTGGCTGACGTCCTGCAGACGCTCCACGCTTCCCAGCCCAACGCCGTCCAGTGAAACATTTTCTGTCCATGTCTCCCCCCCACACATTCCACGTCTTTTCCATCTTACTCCGTCCTCCTCACGCTCCGTGGCCGTAACCCTTGCAGTGTGAGGTGCCCCAGCAAAACTAGCACGAATTTCCCCCCCCAGCCGATGTGGCTCAGTGGCTAGAGCGTCGGCCTGCGGACTGGAGGGTCCAGGCCCTGCTCCGGGCACATGCAGGGCATCGATATTTCTCTCTGTCTTTCCCTCTCCCTTCCGCTCTCTTTAAAATATCAATGGAAAAATATCCTCGGGTGAAGATTAAAATACAAAGCAAAACACAAACCAGCACCAATTTCTTTCTCCTTCTTCACAATCTCACGGAGGGAAGGCTCGCTCTCCCCGGAGGTCCCGGCCACAGCGGCACACCGGGCGCTTTCGCCTTTTCATTTCCAGGCAGCACGCCCGGCGTCTCTCAGGCGTATCTGAATCGCCGGCGCCCCCGTTCTCACACTTTGGGGCCCTTATGAAGGGAAGTAAGGGCTCAGGGACGAAAACCACCGCGATACAATACCGAGATCCGTAGCCGACCAGGCATCTAAGATGGCGGCAGAGCGTCTAAGGCCTCGGGCCCGGAGGCGTGAGCAGCGTGGAGACGCCCGAGAAACGCGCAGTCACGTCTCAGCTCCCGCGAGATTTCACCCCACAGTGGGCGAGGCAGGTGATTCAACTCACGAACCCTCCGCGTCATGCGGGGCGTCCCAGAAAAATGTATACACACTTTGAATGACTCCGAAGTCGGTGTTTATGTTTATTTGTTCAGTTTTTTAAAAATATTTTTTTATTGATTCCAGAGAGGAAGGGAAAGGGAGAGAGAGAGAAACATCAGTGATGAGAGAGAATCATGGATCGGCTGCCTCCTGCACGCCCCACAGTGGGGATGGAGCCCACAACCCGGGCGTGTGCCCTGGACCGGGAATCGAACTGTGACCTCCTGGTTCCTAGGTCGATGCTCAACCACTGAGCCACACCAGCCAGGGCTAAAGTTGGTGTTTATTCACTTGCAGTTCGTTTTCAAAGTTCGGAAGGAATCTACGGAAATGAATACATTTGTTGTGTCGACACCTTTTTTTCAACCGGATGACCGTTCTGGGGTCCAGGCACTGCTAACACGAAGCAGTGGCATCACGAACCTCAAGAATAATTTCGTTAGGTATCTGAGTGCCCTCCATTCGTGGATTGTTCTGGTTTGTGTGTGTGTGTGTGTGTGTGTGTGTGTTTTCAAAAATATGTTTTTATTGATTTTTTAGAGAAAGAGGAAGGGCGAGGGATAGAGAAATAGAAACATCAATGAGAGAGAAATATCATGGATCGGCTGCCTCCTGCTCCCCCTACAGGGATCGAGCCCACAACCCCGGCATGTGCCCTGACCGGGAATTGAACTGGTGGCTTTTTAAATTGTTTTTTGTTAATCCTCACTCGAGGTTATTTTTCCATTGATTTCTAGAGAGACTGGAAGGAAGGGGGAGAGACACAGAGAAAGAAACATCGATGTGAGAGAGACATGTCGACTGGTTGCCTCCTGTACGCGCCCAACCAAAGCTGAGATGGAGCCTACCACCTCGGTACGTGCCCTTGACCGGAATCGAACCCGGGACCCTTCAGTCCGCAGGCCGATGCTATAACCACTGAGCCACGCCGGCCCAGCCAGGCCGGTTCTCTTGGTCAGTGCTTGGCCCGCAGTCTCGCCAACAGCCAGGACCGACCAGGACAGCATAACGGTGTCAATGATCCGGTTTCCTAAGGCCTGAGGCACACGCACATCCAAACAAGTCCCAGTCATGTTCCCTCTACACCAGCGGTTCTCAACCTGTGGGCCGCGACCCCTTTGGCGGTCGAACGACCCTTTCCCAGGGGTTGCCTAATACATCCTGCATATCAGATATTTACATGACAATTCATCACAGCAGCAACATTACAGTTATGAAGTAGCAACGAAAATAGTTTTATGGTTGGGGGGTCACCACAACACGAGGAACTGTATGAAAGGGTCGCGGCATTAGGAAGGTTGAGAACCACTGCTCCACACGGAGGTAGCCAGACAGACATACAGTGGGGCCTTGACTTACGAGTTTAATTCGTTCCGTGACGGAGCTCGTATGTCAAATTACTCGTATGTCAAATCAACAGTGAACGAGTGAGACACGTGGTGCTGAGCTGATGTTGTGGCGTTCACTGTGACGTTCGCTGGGCCAACTAGCGGTGGGGTATCTGAAGCTGGCTGGTAACCCGAATTTTAGCTCCTCAAAGCAAAACATCGGCCAAGAGACGGCTCGTATCTCGAAAAACTCATTAGTCCAGACACTCGTAAGTCAAGGCCCCACTGTACAGATACCTCCCGTCCCCTGGGACCCTCATCCTGACCACATTGAAGAAGAATCCATAGGAGGGGAACCTTTTGGTCTCTCCAAAGCACCAAACTGGAAAGTTAAAAGACGCCGGATGCCATTGGCAGGTGACAATAATGTGTCTGCAATTGCCAACAAGCTTTGCTTTGATTGCTACGCCCTCTCTCCCTGCCTTTATTAACGGGAGGCCGACGCATCCGCCTAATGAGAGTCACAACAGAGCGTGATGGCCAGGCGCCCCGTGCTAATGGCTCTTCTTTATCTGCTTTGTTCTCTCTCTCGTCCTTTTTTCCCCTTTTAGCAATGAATTGATTAGGGCCTGACATGAGGAAAATGCAGCATCTGTCAACTCCCTATAAATACAGACGAGGGTAATTTTTTTTTGTGTGTGTGTGTTTTTCTTCCCCTGTTTCTCTGGCATTTGTTGCAATGCCCGGTGGATGGATTCAGAAAGGAGCTGAGAAGTCAGGACGACAAAAACGAGGGAACACAAACATAAAAAATTAACCCTTTGTCCCCTGGGCGTGTCGGATGGCTACCTCGCCGCAGCCTCATCTCCGTTTTTTATTGGAGGCGAATTGTGAATGGATGCATGACTCTGAGGGAGTGGTGTGGTTGGGATGCCACAGTTAAGTGGGCACAAGCGAGGTGATGAAGCACGCTTTCGGGGGGTGGGGGGGGGGTCACACGCCATGTCCTGCTCGTACAGACAGACACACCGACGTGCGAGACTCACGCCGGCTCTGAAATCACCTGCTATCTCACAAAGTAAAGCCACTGCTCTCCTCTCTGCTACCTTCTCAAGCTCCAATCGGTCTCTGTCTTATTCAACACCTTTAAGTTCAGCAAATACGTGGTTGAGCGCCAACCTATGAACCTGGAGGTCAGGGTTCGGTTCCCGGTCAAGGGCACATGCCCGGGTTGCAGGACCAATTCTCAGTAGAGGGCGTGCAGGAGGCAGCCGATCCATGATTCCCTCTCATCACTGGTGTTTCTATCTCTCTCTCCCTCTCCCTTCCTCTCTCTGAAATCAATAAAAATATATTTTTTTAATTTTTTATTGATTTTTTTTGGGGGGAGAGAAAGAGAGAAACATCGATTTGTTGTTCCAGTTATGTATGCATTCATTGGTTGATGCTTGTATGTGCCCTGATTGAACTGGTAACCTTAGGGCAGTGGTTCTCAACCTTCCTAATGCCTCGACCCTTTAATACAGTTCCTCATGTTGTGGTGACCCCCAATTTCATTGTTACAAATTGAGCATAATTAAAGCATAGTGATTCATCACAAAAACAATACGTAATTATATATGTGTTTTCCGATGGTCTTAGGCGACCCCCAAAGGGGTAGCGACCCACAGGTTGAGAACCGCTGTCCTAGAGGGAGCCAACCCTTGATTCTGGTTGTTTCATGAACTGTGAGAGAATACGTTTCTGTGGTCTTAAGCCCACGCAGCCTGGGGTCATTTACAGCCCACTTAGCTAACACAGAACTCTTCCGTGGTAAGTGGCAGAGCAGGGAACAGAACCTGGGTCCGTTGATGAGTCATCCCACTCTCTCCCACTTGGCTTCCCCAAGTTATACAGCCGGGAGGCCGCCCTGGCTCGGCACGTGGTAACAGCACAGAACGCTGTCAGAAGCAGAGCCCCAGGACCAACCGCAATCGGCAAGCCGGGCTGTTACCTTTGGCCACAGGATCGCGCCTCCTCGTGCCCAGTGCGCCCAAGGGGACCTCACACCAAGCGGGCTCGAGGGTGACTCCAAATGGAAAGAGTTGGAAATGCCAGGGAAGAAGAAAGAAAGAAAAAGAAAAGAAAGACACACGCAGAGAAACTTGGTAGCAGCAGCAATGAGATCAAAAAATAATAAAGAGACCCGTCGCTGGAGGAGGAGAACAGCGGCTGCCTTTGAAGAGAAAGATTCTGAGCGCAGAGCAAACTTGAAAAGGAGTCGCCCTAAGAGCTGTGGGGGCAGCAAGTCGGATTTAGACCTGGTCACGCCAGACTGTGGGGGGGCTGGGGGGAGAGGGGCTGGGGGGGAGGAGGGGGCAGGGGGGAGGGGGGCGGAAAAAAAGAGCCTGTATCCCTCCGAAGGTCACTTTCAGAGGTGGGAAACACTTCTACCAGGCTCTCATGAGAAGAGAGATGATTTCCAAGCACTTCCAGCCGGAAGAGGGAAATGAATACAGGAGAGCAAGGCAGGAGACGAGGAGGAAAAGGCTAAAAGATAGGGAGGCATGTTGAGAATGGACTGATATCTGGGGACACATTCAAGCACCAAATATGTACAGCTGGCCCAAGCTGGTCTGGTTCAGTGGATAGGGCATTGGCCTGGGAACCGAAGGGTCCTGGGTTCGATTCCCGGTCAAGGGCACGTGCCCGAGTTGCGGGCTCCATCTCCAGTGGGGGGCGTGCAGGAGGCAGCTGGTCCATGATTCCCAACTGGGCAAGTTCCCTGACTGGGAATCGAACCCGTGACCTCCTGGTTCATAGGTCGATGCTCAACCACTGAGCCACACCGGCCGGACCAATACGAACTTTTAAACACATCCTGCAAAATTAAAGCCAGGCCTCAACCAGGGACTAGCAAATCTTAACGTCAATGGCAATTTGTATATTCTGACTGATGCTAGGCAGGGACCAGGGGCATGGAATGTTTGAAAAGGCAACATGATGTGAAATAGAAAGTCCGCCGGCGTCCAATCCCCAGTTTGTGCCATCAGCTCCAAAACGCTTTTCCCCAGCGTAGAAGCGAATGCTCTGTGTTTGCGCTGTGTCAAAGGATGCTTCTTAGCTGCCACAAACCCGCAGGGAAAAAAACAACACAAGATTTAATATGAAAGAGACGTAAGAAATCAAAAGGCAAATCATGCTGATTTCAGAGAAAACTTAAAGGGAAAAATCGGAGGTCCTTTTTTTGGCTCTTTCAGTGGGTCGCCAACAAGACGCAAATCCTACCGCGTGCCATTGGTCACGACGCGGACTTTCCTTTGCAAGGAGAAGCTCGCGGCTCTGAGCTTAAAGCACATCAGCTTGATTTTTTAAAAAATATATTTTATTGATGTTTTTACAGAGGGGAAGGGAGAGGGATAGAGAGTTAGAAACATCGATCAGCTGCCTCCTGCACACTCCCCACTGGGGTTGTGCCCGCAACCAAAGCACATGACCCTGACTGGAATCGAACCCGGGACCCTTGAGTCCGCAGGCCGACGCTCTATCCACTGAGCCAAACCGGTTAGGGCGTCAGCTTGCTTTCTTGCACGCAATGCTGTTCGCTGTCTTCGGCCTCCAAATCTGTTCTTCGACATAAATGTGTTATCCATTTGTTCCCAGTTTTGACTGATTGGTATACAAGGTGGGAAAGAGCCACCGTTGCAATTTATCATGGGGCTGAAACCAGCTCTCCAACATCCCCTGAGGGGTCCCGGATTGCGAGAGGGCGCAGGCCAGGCCAAGGGACCCCACTGGTGCACGATCGGGGCCAGGGAGGAACATGGGAGGTTGGCCAGCCAGGGAGGGACTGTGGGAGGGCTCCAGGGCATGTCCGGCCCATCTCCCTCAGTCCTGATCAGCTGGACCCCAGCAGCAAGCTAACCTACCAGTCGGAGCATCTGCCCCCTGGTGATCAGTCCATGTCATAGCGACTGGTTGACTGGTCAACTGTCTGCCCCCAGGTGGTCAGTGCATGTCATAGCAAGCAGTTGAGCAGCCTAAGCATATCATTAGCATATTATGCTTTGATTGGTTGAACGGATGACCAGACACTTAGCATATTAGGCTTTTATTATATAGGATAGGACGAGTGGGTCTCCATAAGTCACCTCACGATCGGATTCCTGGGAGAGAGGCTGCTGTGTTTCACATCGGCCCCTCGTTTATGAGAATGGTCAGGGCAGTGTTCCAAAGAGAGGGGGGCATGCCCGTAGAAATAAACACCGCAAAAGACGCATCCCTAGCTCGGGCAAAGGTTGCTAAGGATACAACCTGTGCCCCAGAGGGAATATACGTCACCCCTCTCGTGGATGGGAATAGTGACATATACTCACGCTGCTCTCCAGTTCTCGTGAGCGAGTCACTATGGCACCTGGGTCGTTGCTAACTCTGTTTTTGTACTTGGTTCAAACAGGCAAAGTAGAAGAGGCTGTACTTTCTGTTAAGGCTACTGAGACCTACGGGGTTGACCCCAAGCCTCTGGGATTTGTATTCTTGGCAATCGGGGTACCTGCATCCAAACATCTTATAGAAAATATTAGAGGCCCGCTGCATGAAGATTCATGCAAAAATGGGCCTTCCTTCCCCTGGCTGCTGGCACCGCCCTGGCTCCTGCTGGAGCCACCTTTCTTCTGCCTTCCCACGCTGCTCAGAGGCCCCGAGTGGCTGGGGTGGTGCGGAACACCTGCGTCATCACCATGGCAATGATGCAAGCGTTCCGCCCTGTCCCTGGCTGCTCGGTGCCTGCGTATGCAAATTAACTCACCATCTTTGTTGGGTTAATTTGCATACTCACTCCTGATTGGCTGGCGGGTGTCGCGAAGGTATGGTCAATTTGCATCTTTCTCTTTTATTAGTGTAAATATATTTTTAAAAGATTTTATTGATTTCAGAGAGAGGAAGGTAGAGAGGGAGAGAGAAAGAGAAACATCGATGCAAGAGAGAATCATGGATCTGCTGCCTCCTGCACGCCTTCTACTGGGGATGAAGCTCATAACCTGGGCATGTGCCCCAAGTGGGAATCAAACCATGACCTCCCGGTTCATGGGTTGATGCTCAACCACACCGCTGGGCTTACAGGAACAATTCATTGTTGGTTGGTCACACGGGTAATAACATTGGTCTGTGGCGGGTCATCCAGAGTTTTAAATGCCCAGCCAGTGTGGCTCAGTGGACGATGGCTGTGCCAGTATGTAAGTAAGAGCCCTAAATATTTCTTCATACACCTTGTACTTGAGCGATCTCTTTTTTCTCTCAACCAAACGCACGCAGCGCTCGCCAATTATTGGCATTAAGTTCCTCTTTTGATATTTTGCCCGGGATTACATTTTGCTAAGATCTTTTTTAGACACAAATTGGCCATGTAACATAATCACTGCTTGTCCCGGCTGCGGGCCACCTGAAAATTCCATCAACAGGAGCCCACGTGGCATAATTAAGGAGCACGGATTCAGTGCCCGGATTCTAATTAGAACACGGCTTAAAATCTAATCCCACCACAGACCGGTTATGTAGCATTTGGAATGCCCCTTACATTTTTTCCCATGTTGCTTTTTTTTTAAATTAATATATGTTTGTTGATTTCAGAGAGGAAGAGAGAGAGAGAGAAACATCAATGATGAGAGAGAATCATTCATGGGCTGCCTCCTGCACGCCCCCTCCTGGGAATCGAGCCCGCAACCCAGGCATGTGCCCTGACCGGGAATCAAACCCGTGACCTCCTGGTTCATAGGCCGATGCTCGACCACGGAGCCCATCCCGGCCTGGGCCCATCTTGCTTTTCACATCAGTAGCTGGGTATAACAGTAACTTAGGGAGATGACAGTGAAGGTGAGGAGTAAGTCGTGTTTTGTGTCAGACGCTATACTAAATGCTTTATATAGACATATGCTCAGGAAGGTACACTCATCATCCTCATCCCCTTTCTGATGACTACACTAAAGTTTAAAAATAATAAATAACTTACCCAAAACACCGTCGATAAATGACGGAACTAGCTTACAGAAATGCTAAAGGCTGCCCAGCTGGTGTGGCTCAGTGCTTGAGCATCAACCCATTCACCAGGAGGTCACAGTTTGATTCCCGGTCAGGGCACAGGCCCAGGTTGTGGGCTTGATCCCCAGTAGGGGGCGTGCAGGAGGCAGCCAATCCATGTTTCTCTCCCATCATTGATGTTTCTCTCTCTCTCCTTCTCTCTTCCTCTCTAAAATCAATAAGAAAGAAAGAATGAAGAACGAATTTGATCCAATAGATGGACTTTGCTACGTGTTTTGAGTTTTCGATATAATAGCCCCCATCCCAAACTTCAGCTTAAAACAAAGGAGAGCCGCCTAATCAACAGGTTATCTAACTAATAACATGATTATACATTTATAGGAACATATCCAATGTCGCCTCCTAACCACAGGGTTCAAAGTCTTCTGAGAAGAGTCTCTTCTAATTTACATTCAGGGAGCGTGGACATAGAGAAGGAATTGCTGCTTTGCTTTAAAAATAGAAACCTGGGCGGCTGCTCCATCGGAGTGCAGCCATGGCAGAGAATGTTAACACACCGACTGGAGCCCGGCCGGCATAGCTCAGGGGTTGAGCGTCGACCAACTTATGGACCAGGAGGTCACTGGTTCGATTCCCGATCAGGGCACATGCCCGGGTTGTGGGCTTGATCCCCAGTAGGGGGCGTGCAGGAGGCAGCCTATCCATGATTCTCATCGATGTTTCTATCTCTCTCTCCCTTCCTCTTTGAAATCAATAAAAATATATTTTTACAAAAAAACATTGGCTGGAGGAACGGAAGCATCGCCCACTCCTCACTGTCAAGGAAGGGACTGGGGCCTGTAGTGTGGGGTCCACTCCATTTCAAAGAGAGAGAACAAGCCCTGGCTGGTTTTGCTCAGTGGATAGCGCGTCAGCCTGCAGACTGAAGGGTCCCAGGTTCGATTCTGGCCAAGGGCATGTGCCTTGGTTGCGGGCACATCCCCAGTGGGGAGTGTGCAGGAGGCAGCTGATCGATGTTTCTCTCTCATCGATGTTCCTGACTCTCTATCCCTCTCCCTTCCTCTCTGTAAAAAATCAATAAAATATATTTTTAAAAAATAGAGTCATACTGATGTCAGAGAGGAAGGGAGAGGGAGGGAGAGAGAGAAACATCAGTGATGAGAGAGAGCCCTGACCGGTTTGGCTCAGTGGGTAGAGCACTGGCCTGCAGACTGAAGGGTCCCAGGTTCAATTCCGGTCAAGGGCATGTACCTGGGTTGGGAGCACATCCCCAGTAGGGAGTGTGCAGGAGGCAGCTGATCGATGTTCCTAACTCTTTATCCCTCTCCCTTCCTCTCTGTAAAAAAATCAATAAAAAATATTTTTTTAAAAAAATGATGAGAGAGAATCATGGGTCGGCTGCCTCCTGCACGCCCTCACTGGGCATGTGCCCCGACCAGGAATCGAACCGTGACCTCCCGGTTCACGGATCGATGCTCAACCACTGAACCACGCCACAGCCGGGCATGGCGTTGTCTTTTAAACAAGTAACTGGCCCCCTTCCATCAAGAGGCAGTCGGTGAGAGAGACACAAGTCTATGTCCTGAACATCTTAGAAACGTAATATTCCAGGCTGCTTTCCCCCCAATCCTGTGGGTGTTAAATACCAAGAGCGTCAACAGATCCCTGACCACGTGCCCTCCAAGGACACTCAGATCTGCCTTTGCCATGGGAACCAGCTGGAGGCACAGAGGCAAGCCGCTTGAGGCCCCGCCAGGACACTGAAGGGTGAGGTCTTTTGACACCCAGTCCCACGCCCCTCCAACGACCTCCTCCTTCTTCTCCTGCATCCCCCTGGATGTGGGTAAGGACAGACTCATTCCGTGGACCACTTCAGCCGGATAATTCATTCATCAAATAGCAAAGCCTTTCGAGCCACTGGTCAGACTCACCGGCCGTGGCACCGAAGGAATGGCTCCAGGCGGGCGGATCTGTAGCTCCGTGTCCAACACGCTCGTTGGCAGGTGCAGAGTGAGATCATGTTCCTCACCTGTCACTCCCCGGGCCCCCCCGGAAAGCTCACAGATTTCTATAAGCACGGGCGTGTGTCGGTGCCAAGGGTCTCCGGGGCTGTCCCAGGAAGGGAGTGGGAGCCGACGCCCTGAGCTTTGATGCTGGCGACTCCCAGGTCTTCTCGGGGTTGAATGGAAGTCAGCAAGGAGCCCTCTGTCCATCTGCCCAGCACGTTCCAGAAAGGTCTATCCTGCCACGACGTTCCCTTATTTATGCTCCTCTCGTGGGGCGGTGGGGAGGGCGGCAGGAACACCCTGCCTCCAGCTGCTCATGCAGCTGATAGAGCTGCAGGGAGAAGCGAAGGATACCAGCCCTTTCCCTCCACACTAGCGCCTGAGTCCCACAGCCACTCGCATCGGGGAGCCGCACGGCCGTGCCCGCACCCCCGGGTGCCCTGGTGCCGGCAAGATGACAGACGGAGCCGCTGACGGAGATAAACACGGGTGATAGAGAAACACAGCGCGTAATTTCATCGGCAACGTCTACGCAAAGACCTACGCCCTCGCCTTGAGGACGCACAGGGCGCGTGTCAGTCTACTCGACTCGTTGTAAAATGTTCCCACGCCCGTAGCAGGACGGGGCCGCGGCTCTGTAAGAGCTGGGGGTGCGTGTCCAGGGGGGCTCCCTGCCGCTGGCTGGCCAGGGCAGAGGACTGACAAGCGAGATCAGCACGGACAGCTTCCGGGATCGATGCAGGCTGTGCTGCCCACGAGAGCAGTCACACTGAGCTAGTTCTGCAAAATCAGGGAGCGGGGCCAGAGAGCCTCCCTGCCCCCCCCAGATCCCCGTTAGAGTGCACCACTGTGGGGCAGAAAGCATGGGCACCCCGCGGCCTCACCTACCTGGTAGGGACCCTGGTTGCAGCCGCAGTAGCTACTCTCCATGGTATAGCTCCTGGCCACCCCCATCTCTCTCCACACCACCACCCGGGCGGTGGAGGCGCGAGATTTCTCCACCAGGAAACTGCAGCTGCTCATGGTGAAGGCGGGGGCGAGCTGGTCCAGGATTCTGGGAAGAGTCTACAGTAAAAAAAAATATATATATATATATATTAATAATAATAAATAAATGGCGATGAGCTGCAGGTGATTGGGGGTAGGAATCGTAAAACCTGATGTCTCAACATCTTTTTCGCATCTCAATATGCCAAACACAGAATGTATGCTGCTACGAATTCTGTATCAACCCTGAGAAATGGACCTTATTTTTTTTTTAATTGATGTCAGAAAGAGAGAGAGAAACATCCATGATGAGAGAGAATCATGGATCAGCTGCCTCCTGCACACCCCCTGCGGGGAGCCCACAAGCTGGGCAGGTGCCCTTGACCGGAATTGAACCTGGGACCCTTCTGTTCGCAGGCCGATGCTCTATCCACGGAGCCACACCAGCCAGGGCTGGACACCATTTTTAAAGTCATTTTAAAGATGAGGCGATGGAGGCTTCGAGGTTCTTCCTTCTTTTCTTCATCTAACTAAAGGGGATCACGTCTGCTAACTATTTCCAGAAGCCAAACATGGGTGCATTGATTCTCTACTGTTGGTACATTTTTGTTGTATAGATTTCATTTGAACTTTTTTTTTTCTTTCTATCAAGATAGGCCACTTCAGCTCTAGCCGGTTTGGCTCAGTGGATAGAGCATCGGCCTGCAGACGGAAGGGTCCCGGGTTCGATTCCAGTCAAGAGCACATGCCGGGGTTGCGGGCTCGATCCCCAGTGTGGGGCGTGCAAGAGGCAATGAATCCATGATTCTCTCTCAACCCTGATGCTTCTAGCTCTCTCTCTCTCTCTCTCTCTCTCGCTCACTCTCGCTCTCCCTTCCTCTCTGAAATCAATAAAAATATATTTTTTAAAAAAGGAAAGACAGGCCACTTCAAACCTACCCTGTAGCTGACATCTTCCGAGACAGCGGGTGTGCCCACAGCGGACTCCGCCTGCCACAGGGTCTCCTTGATGCTGCAGCCGTAGACAAATACGTTCTTCTTCTGGGAGTGGCCGTGAAAGTCACAGAAGACCTACAACGGCCAAGCGGAGGAAGCGGTAAACCCAGGGCACGTCTACTGGTGTCTTAAACGTTTAACGTGTCAACTTTTCTCTGGTCGATACTGTTTAGGTAGCAGGACCAGGCACATTAACATCACCGGTGACATCCGTAAGGGTTGTACTGGTCACGTCCTTGGGGGAACAGTTAGATTGGAAGGGGTTTAGCATTGAAGAGGGTATGATGGAATACACTTGTGGTGGGAGAGGACACAGGGTTAAAATGAGAAGAGGGAATAGGAACAAAAGCTTTTTAAAAAAAACGATGACATCCCTGATCGGTTTGGCTCAGTGGATAGAGCGTCAGCCTGCGGACTGAAGGGTCCCAGGTTCGATTCCGGTCAAGGGCATGTACCTTGGTTGCGGGCACATCCCCGGTGGGAGGTGTGCAGGAGGCAGCTGATCAATGTTTCTCTCTCATCGATGTTTCTAACTCTCTATCCCTCTCCCTTCCTCTCTGCGAAAAATCAATAAAATATATATTTTTAAAAAATTATGAGAGCCCGGCCAGTGTGGCTCAGTGGTTGAGTGTCGACCTATGAACCAGGAGGTCACGGTTGGATTCCTGGTCAGGGCACATGCCCGGGTTGCAGGCTCCATCCCCAGTAGGGGGCGTGCAGGAGGCAGCTGATCCATGATTCTCTCTCATCACTGATGTTTCTCGCCCTCTATCTGAAATCAATAAAATAAAAAAAAAACCACACACCACACCACACACACACACACACACACACACACACACACAAATTGTTTGAGGAATAATTCTCCACCAACCTTCCTCTCTTACCCCTAAGTTCCTCTCCATGAATTGAACACCTACCATTCACAGCAAAAGTGTGCAAACAAATCAAGACTGTTTCTTAGCAACAGATTTCTCCCGGAAGCTGGAAGCTATGCCTATACGCTGACAGGTGCTCCTTTAAGGCTGAACTCAAACGGAAAAAAAGAGTTTTTTTTGTGTGTGTGTTTTTCCCCATCCTCACCGACGCTGAGAGCCGAGGTAAATGACAAATGACAGGCCTATTTGCCCGCGGGAGAGACCGCCGCTCTGCCCTGGCAGTTGTAGCCGCCTCTGGAGGGGGAAACGTTCTTCTACGCGGGGATCAGATGACAGTCTCTGAAATAAGTGCTTGTTAATTATAACAAACATGTGTTCCCCTGCATGGAAGGGGGCAATTACAAGACAAATTACCAAGTTATTTCTGGGGAGAAAGTTTTTTTTCTTTCCTACTGGAAGGTGGAACACATATTTCCTTTCTGTGAAATTCTGTGCCAGGGACACCGAACGTGAGCAGTCCAATACCCACAGGTGAACCGATGATCTTAGGTGGCTCATTCATCAACTGGTTCAACAAATATTTTTTTTAAATATACTTTTTATTGACTTCAGAGAGGAAAGGGGAGGGAGAGAGAGAGAGAGAGAGAAAGAGAGAGAGAGAAACATCAATGATGAGAGAGAATCATGGATCGGCTGCCTCCTGCATGCCCCCTACTGGGGATTGAGCCCGCAACCCGGGCACGTGCCCTGACGGAGAATCGAACGTTGACCTTCTGGTTCATAGGTCGATGCTCACTCAAGGAGCCATGCTGGCTGGGCAGTTCAACAAGTATTTATTGTATCCCTGTTTTGTGGCAGAAAAAAATTAAAATTGGAATATAACATATTTCTGCCCTTGATACTACTGGCAACAATAGTAGGTGTATCGGTTAATAATGAGGATTTTTTTCACTAGATGGAGTTACACATATGTTGATATATATGCGATTTGATATGTATGCTGTTTTGTTGTATTGACAACAAGCTTCAAAACTTCATATGTCAAATTTGCTGAAGGTGTTAACATCATAGATATTTTTACCCTTAAAAATGTCGAATCCCGTGCCAAAAAAAAGAGCATTTGCGGGAAGTTTTAATTCATTACTTTATTTTGAAGAAAAGTGCTGCTGAAAGTTATCGTATACTTCCGGAAGCTTAAGGTAAACATGCTCCATCTCAAGATACTTGTGAACGCTGGTTTAAATGCTTTAAAAGTGAGGATTTTGATGTGAAAGACAAAGAACGTCCAGGTCAACCAAAAAAGTTTGAAGACCAACAATTGCAAGCATTACTGGATGAAGATGCGAGTCAAACTCAAAAACAACTTGCAGAAAGATTAAACGTTGCTCAGCAAACAATTTCTGACCATTTACAAGCAATGGGAACGATTTTAAAGGAAGGAAAATGGGTGCCCCATCAACCGACCGAAAGACAAATAGAAAACCGAAAAGTCATCCGTAAAATGTTGCTTCAATGGCACGAGAGAAAGTCCTTTTTGCATCGAATTGTGACTGGCGATGAAACGTGGATTTATTTTGAGAATCCCAAGTGCACGAAATCATGGGTTGATCCAGGTCAACCATCAACATCAACTGCAAGGCCAAATCCCTTCGGAAAGAAGACAATGCTCTGCGTTTGGTGGGATCAGGAAGGTGTGGTGTATCATGAGCTTCCAAAAACAGGCAAAACCGTCAATACTGATCGCTACCGACAAGAAATGATCAATTTGAACCAGGCTTTGATCGTAAAACGGCCAGAATGGGCCAGAAGACACGACAAAGTAATTTTGCTTCATGATGACGCACCATCACACACTTCAGAACCAGTTAAAGACACGTTAAAAGATCCTGCCTGGGAAGTATTAAGCATAAAAATATCTGTGATGTTAACACCTTCAGCAAATTTGGCATATGAAGTTTTGAAGCTTGCTGTCAATACAACAAAACAGCATATATATCAACATATATGTAACTCTGTCTACTGGAAAAAATCCACATTAGTAACCGGTACACCTAGTACTCTATGGAAGATTGATGATACTTTCTTGACTGTGCTAAAAACTTCATATAGATGATCTCATAAAGAAGTGGGTGCTGCACGCATCCCCATTGAGTAGCTGAGAAAAACTGAATTTCAGCCCTAACCGGTTTGGCTCAGTGGATAGAGCATCAGCCTTCGGACTCAAGGGTCCCAGGTTCAATTCCAGTCAAGGGCATGTACTTTGGTTGCAGGCACATCCCCAGTAGGGAGTGTGCAGAAGGCAGCTGATCGATGTTTCTCTCTCATGGATGTTTCTAACTCTCTATCCCTCTCCCTTTCTCTCTGTAAAAAATCAATAAAATATATTTTTTTAAAAAACTGAATTTCAGCTCTAACCGGTTTGGTTCAATGGATAGAGTGTCGGCCTGTGGATTGAAGGGTCCCAGGTTCGATTCCGGTCAAGGGCATGTACCTTGGTTGCAGGCACATCCCCAGTAGCGGGTGTGCAGGAGGCAGCTGATTGATGTTTCTCTCTCATCGATGTTTCTAACTCTCTATCCCTCTCCCTTCCTCTCTGTAAAAAGTCAATAAAATATATATAAAAAATTAAAAAAACAAAACAAAACTGAATTTCAGACCAAATCAACCCCTTGCGCTGCTATTAAGGATGTACACGAATATCTGAACCCCCGTTTGCTCGCATCCGGAATCCATGTTTTCAAACGTCTGTCATTTCTCTATTGCCCTGAGCGGTGCGGCTGGGATTGGTCCCCCAAGTCGAGGAATAACGGATTTGCAGCAAGCGGAGAGTGGAGGTGGAGAAAAGCACAGGTTCTCGGGGAACAAATGAGAGCGGGTCGCCCAGGCCCAAGAGCCCCATTCACAGCGCACTCCACGTGAATGGCAGCTGGAAGGCGTGGGGTGCAGGAGGGAGTGGGGGCCCTGGCGCTCCCCAGGGGTGGCTATCCTAGCCGAGTGCTTCCGCGTGAGAGCTCTCCACGCTCCTGGAAAACGAGGCAGAGGCCGCTCTGGCTCTGAGGACCTGCAGCCCTGCAGAACAAGGCAATAAAGTGGGAGGAACACGGCCCTGGCTGGTGTGGCTCAGTGGGTAGAGCATCCGCCCACGGACTGAAGGGTCCCAGGTTTGCAGTGGTTCTCAGCCTTGGCTGCACATTAGAATCACCTGGGAATCTTTTTTTTTAAATCCTGATTTCTGGGCCCCATCCTCCGGAAATTCTGTTTCTTTGTAATGGGGTGAGGCCACAACACGAGTAACAAAGAAACAGAATTTCCGGAGGATGAGGCCCAGAAATCAGGATTTTAAAGAAAGATTCCCAGGTGATTCTAATGTGCAGCCAAGGTTGAGAACCACTGCGGGTTCGATTCCCGGTCAAGGGCACATGCCCGGGTTGCAGGCTCCACCCCCCAGTGTGGGGGGCCTGCAGGAGGCAGCCGATCGATGATGTTTCTCTCTCATCGATGTTTTGCTCTCTCTCTCTCTCTCTCCCTCTCCCTTCTTCTCTCTCTAAAAATCACTAAAAACATATTTCTTAAAAAAAAAAAAAAAAAAA
This sequence comes from Myotis yumanensis, assembly GCF_028538775.1. Lineage (NCBI taxonomy): Eukaryota > Metazoa > Chordata > Mammalia > Chiroptera > Vespertilionidae > Myotis > Myotis yumanensis. Next base: position 6,732,084 of record NW_027223771.1, on the reverse strand, counting down.
AAGGATGTTTGCTGAGGGAGTAAGGAAGTTAATTCTATAAGCATCGGAGACTAAGTAGATTCAGGGGCTCCAGGTGAGGTCCAACACCGGAATTTCCGGATTAAGCGAATAAACAATATGATTGTGGTTTCCCCCCAAGGCGCGGAGCACAGGAAGCTCGGATTGAAAACCTCCGTTTCACTTCTGTTGTCCTTCAGCTGGCGAGGTGAGGTTTGGCCCCTCCTCTCCCCCGGGCCACCCTGCTTCCCCTGTGTCCGTGTCTTTCTTGGCGAACGCTTACAAAGGCGTGGATTGGACTGCCATTCTGAAATGGGGCTCTAACACATCCCCCCTCCCCCATCCTTCCCGGGGAATTCTTGTCGGAGCCAAATCCAAGGTTAATTTCATTCGTGCAAACGTGAGCTCCATCCCTTCCCGCTCAGCCCAGGCTGGGCACAGCCCTGTTGCTATGGTCTCCACATGCCTGCCCCTTTCTTCCCCACCCCCACTCCTGGGTCTCATTCCCGTTCCCCTGTGAGCTAACGGGACCCCTTGTTCAAGAGGTTCCCCCCTCCTTCCCACACACACCTCCCCTGGCTGTGCCTATCCACAGCCGCTCAACCCCACAGCTTGAAGCGGCTGCTTTCCCCACCCCTGACATCTGGGTCTAGTTCCTGCTGCTGGGCTGAAAGCATCTGCATTATTTATGCCACCGCCACAGGAAAATGAGGGCGGCCAGGCTGGAGCTGGGACGCGGCGAATTCCAGGCAGCAGCCACCAGGCCTCCAATTAAACCAAGCGAGGCTCCCCAAGGCCCTGCAGACCCCTGCAGACGCGGCCAGCGCACCCACATGCAGTCAAGGCTGAAGGCCCGGCTGGTGTGGCTCAGTGGTTGAGCGTGGACCTATGAACCAGGAGGTCAGGGTTCGATTCTAGGACAGGGCACAGGCCTGGAGTTTCGAGCTCCATCCGTCCCCAGTAAGGAGGTGTGCAGGAGGCAGCCGATCCATGATTCTCTCTCATCATTGGTGTTTCTCTCTCTCTCTCTCCCTCTTCCTCTCCCTCTCTCTTGATGGATGGATGGATGGATGGAGGGGTGGGTGGGTGGATGGTTGGATGAAAGAATATGTGACAAATGCCATATTGTTCATAAACTGAATGACTTGTCTGGCCGTTGGCAACCCCATCAGTATCAATGTCCTGCTTTCTCTCACTGTCGCACATTCCCATCGGTCCTGGGAGTTCCTGTGATATTACCCACCAAGGGGGAAACGCCTGGGTACCATCTAGACCAGGTGGAACCCCAGGTACCGGGCTTCCCAACGCTTCAGGAATATTTGCATCAGCCAGAGGCACCGTGCGTCCGCAGCCAGGCAGCCCTAGAGCCAGCTTTTTTGCTTGTTTGTTTTGTTAATCCTCACCCGAGGATATTTTTTATTATTATATATTTTTATTGATTTCAGAGAGGAAGGGAAAGGGAGAGAGGAAATAGAAACATCAATGAGGAGGAGAGAGAATCACAGATCGGCTGCCTCCTGCACGCCCCCTCCTGGGGATCCAGCAGCAACCCGGGTATGTGCCCTTGGCCTGAATCGAACCTGGGACCCTTCGGTCTGCAAGCCGGCGCTCTTTCCACTGAGCCACACCGGCCAGGGCTCAGCGTTGACGCAGTGGGAATCTTCCAGGCACTGAGTGAGCGGCGGTGTGCGGCCGGCCGTCCTGGGGAAGCAGTTAAATACAGCCTCGCAGGTAACTGGGAGGTGACGCTGAGCCCAGCGGAGAACAATGCGAGAGCAGCACCGAGCATCCGGCTGTGTCTCACCACATCTCAGATGGTCCCGGGAGGCAGCCCGCCGGCGGCCGTCATGTTGACAGTTAATTAACGTGTACTTTATGTTTATAAATGAGACTTCCGCCTGCCGCGCTTTACAGCAAACGGTCCGCTCTTCCGTGAGAGGCTGTCGGAGCAGAGAGGGCCCTGTCAGCGATGAGCGGAGTGTGTGTGTCTAACTGGATGTCAGGTGGGAGCCTCCTTCCCTGGAAACCTCTCTCCTGTCCCAGCGGCCGAGGCTGCCTACCCCCGAGCACACCTGTCCCAGGCCTCGGCCCTGGACTTGCTTCTGGAGGGGAGACAGCCTGGACCACATGTCTCCTCGGTCGGGAGGGGGAGGGCGACATGAAATATTGCACAATTTGACTAGGATGGAATGGAACAAGGGTTCTTTATATATATAATATATATAATATATATATTTTTTTACTGATTTCAGAGAGGAAGGGAGAAGGAGAGAGCTAGAGAAACATCAATGATGAGAGAGAATCATGGATCGGCTGCCACCTGCACGCCCCCTAGTGGGGATCGAGCCTGCAACCCGGGCAAGTGCCCTGACTAGGAATTGAATCGAACAGTGACCTCTTGGTTCATAGGTGGATGCTCAACCACTGAGCCATGCTGGTCAGGCTCCTATTTTTTTTAAAATCCTCACCCAAGGATATTTTTCCCATTGATTTCTAGAGAGAGTGGAATGGAGGGAGGAGGGCGGAGAGAGAGAGAGAGAGAGAGAGAGATCTATTGGCTGCCTCCTGCACATGTCCCTACCGGGTTAAGAGAACCTGCAACCAAGGTACGTGCCCTTGACCGGGAATTGAACCCACGACTCTTCGGTTCACCAGCTGACGTTCTAACCACTGAGCCCCGGCCAGGGCTGAACAAGGATTCCTAAGGGGGAAAGAGATGCCTTGCTCTCTTTGCAACACAAAACTCAACCAATGGATGCATAACGAAGTGGGACACCAAACTGATGTCTATGTCTCTCTCTCTCTCGAATTAATCAATACATGTTAAAAAAATTAAAAAGTGAGAAAAGAGAAGGAGCATTGGTACACAGACACAGGAAGCAGCAGCAATAAAGCGTTCTTTCCTGGATCCTTCAGCGAGGTCGTGGTCTGCTGACACCTTTAATTCCGGACTTCTAGCCTCTGGAAACGCCAGAGAGTATATTTCTGTTGTTCTAAGCGGTGCATTGTCCTGGCAGCCCTAGGAGATGACTTCGGCCCCTATTCCAGCTTGGCATGCACACTTCTTTGGCTTGTGTCTGGTTTTCTGGCCTTAACACAGGGAGTGGGGAACCTTTTTTTCGGCCAAGGGCCATTTATTTAAATATATGTTTCTATTGATTTCAGAGAGAGGAAGAGAGACAGAGAGAAACATCAACGATGAGAGAGAATACCTGATCGGCTGCCTCCTGCACGCCCCCTACTGGGGATCGAGCCCCTAACCAGGGCATGTGCTCTGACCAGAATGGAACCAGCGGTCTCCTGGTCCCTAGGCTGGCACTCAACCACTGAGCCACACCGGCCGGGCCATTTGGGTATTTCTAACATCATTCACAGGCCGCACACATTTATCAACTGAAACACTAGCCTGCTGTGTTTGGTCCACATTCAATTAACTGGCCCCCAGACCAAATGCTTTCTCGGGCCTTACCCGGCCCGCGGGCCGGACATCCCCCACCCCTGCCTTCACAGAAAGCAGTCGGCCTCCCGGGAGGCGGAGGACTCACCACGGGGCTGCGGCCGGTGCTGTGCAGGTAGTAGAGCAGGCCCTTGGCGTGGTAGATGGTTGGCTGGAGCTGGGCGCTGGGCGCCAGCCACTGCCGGTTCAAGTCCTCCCCCCGCAGGGAGCATCTGTGACTGCGGGGACAAATAAAGACGCATTTAGGAGAAAATCACTTGAGAAAATTACCGTCAACAAGGCCGGCAATTAAACCGAGGAAGTCAGCTTTCCTCGGGCTCCTGCCCAGTTGCTATCCATCCATTGTAGAAGTCCTTCGATTTCCGGAAGTGTCCTGATTACGCTCACGGCCCACAAAAGGCCCGGACACCCTGTTTAACTGGGTATTGGGTCATCACATTTTTAAAAAATATATTTTTATTGATGTCAGAGAGGAAGGGATGGGGAGGGGAGAGAGAGAGAAACATCCATTTTGAGAGAGAATCATAGATCGGCTGCCTCCTGCATGCCCCCTATTGGGCATCAGGCCCACAACCCGGGCATGTGCCCTGACTGGGAATCGAACCTGGACCCATCAGTCCACAGGTGACACTCTAGCCACAAAGCCAAAGCAGCTAAGGCCAAAGTATTTTGTTTATTTTTAAATATATTTTTCATTGATTGCAGAGAGGAAGGGAGAGGGAGAGAGAGACAAGTAACATCGATGATGAGAGAGAATCATGGATCGGCTGCCTCCTGCACACCCCACACTGGGGATGGAGCCTGCAACCCAGACATGTGCCCTGACTGGGAATCATGGGCTCAACCACTGAGCCATGTTGGCCGGGTTATCAAAGTTTTTTGTTGTTGTTGTTCATCCTCATCCCAGGCTACTTTTCCATTGATTTTTAGAGAGGCTGGAAGGGAGGGGGAAGAGAGAGAAAGAGAGAGAAACATTGATGTGAGAGAGACACACCAACTGGCTGCCTCCTGCACACGACCCAACCACGGCCAGGGATGGAGTTTGCAATTGAGATACGTGCCCTTGACCGGAATCGAACCCGGGACCCTTCCATCTGGGGGCCAATGCTCGATCCGCTGAGCCAAACGGGCTAGGGCGGGTTATCAAACGTTTAAAACAAAGTTCAGGACCTGCAGTTCCCCCCTCTGTACACCCACAGAGAACGCACGCATTTTGAGAATTTCTCTTGACTCTGAGAGCTTCCGTTCTACAAATACGTTGAGCTCCATCGATTCTGCTGGGCGGCTTAGAAATGATGTTTCCGGCAGGGCCCCCATCTCTGCCGGGGGGATATGACTGCACCCCCGTGGAGACACCGAAGCTTAAAAATGGCCCAAGATGGTATCGCCAGGAACTAAGCATTACACCCGACCCAGCCTGTCTGCCGCTGCAAAGCCACGAGGCCTCTTTCTCCGGTCACGTGGCTTCCTCCCCATCCTTGTAGGTGACGGAGCAAGCTTGACATCTACCGGGACAGCCACAGTCTCTCTTCCGAAGACATCGTCACGGAATATTTGCGCTGGAAATGAGCTCGAGAGCGTACCCTCCCCTCTGCTGGGAGATGGAGGTGGGCACGGTGGAAAGTGGCGAGTTTTTTTTACAAAGGCAACGCCCCTGGCTGGGGACAGCGATGACTGCAGTGCAGATGGAAGGAAACCGAGATGCTAAGCTGCAGGTAAGGACATCCTACCAGCCCATGGTCACCAGCAGGTACAGCCCACGCTCAGGGGCGGCTCCGGACAGTCCTGCTAAGTAAGGTGCCATGTGCTCAGTAGGTCGGGCGAGGAGGGTGGCCCCTACTGGAAGGGGCAGGATCCCATCTGCATCTTCTAGTCCTGCCCCGCCCCCTCCCCCCACCCCCTGCTGCTCTTGTCCTTCCACACCCCACCCCCATCCGATGGCTCACAGCTCCCTCTGAGCAGCCCTGTCTGGGGTCCTGGCATCAGGACTCCCCTCAGCTCCATGCCTTCCCGCCTGTTCAACCTTGAGGAGGTTAGCGCTGCAGAGAAACTTCCCCTGACCCCCCGGCCATGACATTCTGCTCCTCTTTGTTGCAATAGCATCCAGAGATTCCCTTCGTCGGAATTCTCATAAAATCATTTTAAATGGGTTTATCTATGTATCTACCTATCCTTTTATTATCTATCTATTCATCCATCTATCCATCCATCCATCATCCATCTGTTCATCCATCCATCTACCCACCCATCTATCCATCATCCATCTATCCATCCATCATCTATCCATTCATCCATTCATCCATCCATCCATCATTCATCCATCCATCCATCCATCCATCATCCATCTATTCATCCATCCATCCATCATCCATCCATCCATCCATCCATCCACCTATCCTTCCATCCATCTATTTATCCACCCAATTATCCACCCATCATCCATCTATTCATCCATCCATCTACCCACCCATCCATCCACCTACCCTTCCATCTACCCAACTATCCATCCATCCATCATCTATCCACCTATCTTTCCATCCACCCAACTATCCCTCCATCCACCCATCCATCCATCCATCCATCCATCCATCCATCCCAAAGATTGAAAAGCAATAACCAATACAAATTGCTGATTGGATTCTGGGCTGTTAAACAGTGCAAAGGAGAGGATGGGATCTAAGATGATCTAAGTACACTACCTTCTGCTCCTCTGGGTTGCGATAGCACCCAGAGCTTCCCTTAATCGGAGAAAACGACTTGGAGAGAAACTGGGCCATTGTGAGACCGAGGGGAGCTGCTAGTTTGGGGTAAATTTTGTTGGTTGCGCAGGGGCGGCGGCAGCCCTGTGGTACCCCGGGGTCGTGGGATTTGGGACGCTCGGGGTTCCACGCATGGCCATGGTTACGGGAGCATCTCCGTGTGAGCACATGGCGCCCGCCATTCCTCTGTCTCTGCAACGACAGACAATGACAACAGGTGCTGCGCCCACCTGGAGCGTTTCCCTGTAAAGCGAGTTTACGTGCGTCCAACCTCCAGATGCATTTGGCACGTTGTGTTAATAACGCGGAGACGCACGCCGCCAAAGGCACTGCCACGCCTCTTCCCCGGGGCTTGCTCAGGCATCTGAGGGCGAGACGCGCCCCATCTTATTATCTGCTGAAGCGACAGCTGTTCCCTCCACGTGGGGGGGGGGGGGGACCAGCAGATGGACAGCTCTGACTAGCTGGCAAGACACGCAGTGCCTCTAACTTCTGAAAAGGGAGTCATCCTTCGAATAGTTTGAAGTCCTGCTTTGCTTATAAAAAAAAAAATAATAAAGATAAGCATTGGTATTTTTTTTCCCCACTGAAAATTGCAAAGGTACATGGGGTGGGGAAGGGTTGAGGGGGGCGTGAGGGGACCACTTCCTTTTGATTTTCATAGGTGTTCTCATTGGATGTAACTAGTCATCATTAAAAATAAAATGAAAAAAGCCCGGCTAGCGTCGCTCATAGGTTGAGTGTTAACCAGTGGACCAGGAGGTCAGGGTTCGATTCCCGGCCAGGGCACATGCCTGGGTTGCGGGCTTGATCCCCAGTAGGGGGCGTGCAGGAGGCAGCCGATCCATGATTCTCTCTCATCACGGATGTTTCTATCTCTCTCTCCCACTCCCTTTCTCTCTCCCTCTAAAATCAATACAAACATATTTTTTAAAAAAACAACAACAACATACAGATGGGTAGGAAACACCGTCAACAATGAAAGAACTACACGAACCGAAAGTAATACTGTTATTGTATCATCACTCGCAGGTTCCATCTGCTCCCAGTGCCGGCGTCGAAACCCAGTCATCAATCAATTCCTGGAACAGACCTGGAGGGAAGGCTGGGCTCTCGGCGCACATCTGGTTCCAGTTGCTCGCCCACGAGTGAGAAATAGTCCTGCCACAACCGAAAGCCCTCCCGCTAATTCTGACTGTGCATCCGCCCACGTTACCAAAGCGGCCAGCGCGAGGCCACCTCTTCGCACCGTGATGGGTGCCGTCGGACGCTCACACGCAGAAGCAAGCGCCTTCAAACAGAATCCCACCGCCTTCAGAGCTCGGATCTGAGACCGGCCAACCAGATACCACAAACACGCAAAGGAGATAATAACAGGGATCCGGGAGCAATTAATTCTGAATTGGGGGTCAATTAAGAAGAGGAAAGCATCGCAGCCATTTATAATGATGAGTTAATGCGCCGCGTCTCCCTGGGATTTTTCTAATTATGAAATGGAGGACTCAATCTCCCGCTAATAGAATTTCCAATGCCCGTAAGATCTTAATGGGAAGGATTTCGGTATAAGCACCGAAGATTGAATGTCGGCGCTGCTCATCTGTGATCGCTCCAGAAACTCCCTGCAAAATGACGGCAAAGACTTTTTAAAATACTTCCAGATCTTCTATCTTCTTTTCCCTTTTTTTGTTAGTCCACACCCAGCCATATTTTTTCCATTGATTTTTAGAGCCAGTGGAAGGGAGAGGGAGAGACAGAGAGAAGCATCGATGTGAGAGAGACACATCGATGGGCTGCCACCTTCACGCGCCCCGACCAAAGCTGGGGAATCTGCAGCTGAGGTACGTGCCCTTGACTGGAATCGAACCTGGGACCCTTCAGTCCCAGGGCCAACGCTCTATCCACTGAACCAAACCGGCCAGAGCCACGTATAAATCTTCACATAGAGGAAACAGAAGAGGAGATGACAATGGACAAGGAATATCTAAATACTGAGAGATTGAAAGCAGATGGCCCAGTAGTATGGGATTTAACACATCAGCACCCTTCAAATTTATAGGCCGGAGGAAGCAAGTCAATTTACAAGAGGGAAAGACTTGAAATTGGGTGCACCAGACATCTCCGGCTATCAGGCATGCATCATTTTTCAACCAGTATTGGCTGCAAAAGGAATCAGGTTCTCAGATCCCACCCCCCAGGCTATCGGGCTGAGCAATCTTCCATCCCCGTCTCAAATGATTGACCTATGTAAGCCCCACCCACAGGGACAGTAGGCATAGCTGAACAGGAGGACATACTACAGTGGAAAAAAAAGGAATGTTTTTGAAAACTATTACACAGCCCTGGCTGGTTTGGCTCAGTGGATAGAGCGTCGGCCTGCGGACTGAAGGGTCCCGGGTTCGATTCCGGTCAAAGGCAGGCACCTTGGTTGCAGGCACATCCCCAGTGGGGGGTGTGCAGGAGGCAGCTGATGGATGTTTCTCACTCTCTATCCCTCTCCCTACCTCTCTGTGAAAAATCAATAAAATATATATTTTTTAAAAAGTTGAAGGGAGGAAACGAGGGGGTGGGCTTTGAACCATGCATTTGACGTTGCGGGCTGTGCTGGATCGGGGGTGGGGGGCTGCGTCTGTGACCCCGACAGATCGCATTCGTTCCTGGCTTCCCCTTATCAGCATGTCCTCCTCCAACGCCAACGGATGCGTCTCCCTGGCCGACTCCTCGGCGGGATGGACACGTCTGCTGCTGGGTCAGCTTCTTGCTGAGAAGTGAGCCTAATTTGCAGGCTGGAAATAGACTCCCCGCTTTTGGCAGCCGTGTTGGGGCGAGGAGAAAGGGGAGTGCTTTTTTTGGGGGGCTGGCGGGGGGCGGCGGATGCCTGATTGCTGGGTGACTCAGCACAGAACTCCTGTCTCTGGGTGCCGTCCCAGCTGCAGGCTCCTGGCTGCAATTAGGAGCCTGTGCGTCTAGTAGTCATTTCCCCATTTGTATACATTTAGGAGCGTAAGTGGCTGCCGGAGCAGGCGGCAGCTGGCGCACTGTCAGCGCCCAGCTGTTGTTTAAGCAGAGGCACCGCAGCTAAAACCGGGGGGGGGGGGGGGGGGGGGGCCAACGGGACCGGAAGCCGCGCTGCGGGCCGAATACAGAAGTTCAGGATTAGTTAACCACGTTTCGTGCTTGCGGCCAGATGCAAACTGCTCAGTTAGAAGGAAGCAGAGGAGGGGAACTTGAGGCCCATCCAGACACGCTCAGGAACCCTTGCTTTTTCGAAAGAAAAATATATTTTGCCTGAGCCGGTGTGGCTCAGTGGATAGAGCGTGGGCCTGCGGACTGCAGGGTCCCAGGTTAGATTCTGGCCCAGGGCACATGCCTGGGTTGTGGGCTCCATCCCCAGTTGGGGGCGTGCAGGAGGCAGCCGATCCATGATTCTCTCTTGTCATTGATGCTTCTATCTCTCTCTCTCCCTCTCTCTTCCTCTGTGAAGTCAATTAAATACATACACTGAGTGGCCAGATTATTATGACCACCCCATCAGTACAATGAAGTGAATTAATTATGCAAATAATAATAATAATACAACCTGGAGAGTATTTGCTTAGGAAGTTTTCAATAGTCAGTATTTTTGGAAGTGTCAATGAAGTACTGATGGGGTGGTCATAATAATAATCTGGCCACTCAGTGTATATTTATATTTTTAAAAATATATATATTTTAAAAATATATATATATATATATATTTAACAATACATTTCTTTATTGATTTTCAGAGAGGAAGGGAGAGAGAGAGAGAAACACCAATGACAAGAGAGAATCACTGACCGGCTGCCTCCTGCACACCCCACACTGGGGACCGAGCCCACAACCCGGGCATGCGCCCCAGTCTGGAATCGAACCGGGACCTCCTGGTTCATGGGTTGATGCTCAACCACTGAGCCACACTGGCCGATCAAGGCGGTTCTTCATGTGAGGTTCATGGTCCCTCCATGCTGGTTAACGGCCTGCAGGGTTGTTTGTTTTTTTGTACAAGAATGTGTGTGGATACGCATCTTTCTAGGGTAAAGTCATTGATTCCATGAGCTACTCGAAGAGATCCATGAAGCCAAAGAAATTAGGGAGCACGGGTCTGAAACCTGGCCATGTGAAAAATAACACATGTCTCTTAGCTCCACATCGTCATAGATTTTGAAAACGACACTCAGGTTGGCGAGCTGTTTACGCAGCCCTGCCTGACAAGGAACATCAATTATTAAAGAGCAAAATCTCTGACATCAGCACAGTTACTGAGGGGAGAACGTACCATTCTAATTGTTGCCCCAAGACATACTCTTAAGCTTTGATTTGACATGGAAAGTTACATTTTCCCACAAAATAGCAAATTATCAACCTTCTTTGGCAAAGCCGTGCAGGAGCGACATGTGAAGCAGACAAGTCAAAGAGCTACACAGACATGACATGAGAATAGATGATTCTGTAAAGAGTAGAGGATGGAAAACTTAACCGAGCGTAATAGAGAACAGGAAAAAAAAATACCCTGAATATTAAATTAAGACGTCAAAAATAAGATTTTTTTTTTCAGCGACTGTAGACTATGGGACTAAGAATTATTCACATTTTTTGAGTTTTAATGGTTCAAATACAGTAATAGCTACGCGTACAATAACTGAGTGCTTCGTATGTTCCTGGCACCATCGCTAGCCACTTAGACGGATGTCATTTTGTATTTTAATCCTCAAAGGAGGATATGTTTATTGATTTGAGAGAGAGGGAGGGAGAGGGAGAGAAACACTGATGTGAGAGAAACATCAAACCTCCCATATGCACCCCAACCAGGGAGACAGAACCCGTAACCTGGGTATGTGCTCCCACTGGGAATCGAACCCGCAACCTCTTCTGGTGCACGGGACTCTCCAACCAAGTGAGCCACCCGGCCAGGGCTGCATGGATTTCCTTTTTTAATTCTCACTTGGAGGAAACGGAGGTACAGATTAAAGTTTAATGCACCTGCCCAGAGCTACCCAGTTAGGAAGTAGAGTTTCTACCCAGCTTTCTGACCTCAGAGCCTGTGGTTGCTCAACCAGCGTCACATTCGTACCAGGCCTACACCAAAAACAGCAGCCTGAACCCAGGAACAACCTAAATGATACCAGACAGGAGCAGGGCGAGCATCCTCGGTAGGGGTGGGGAACGTCCGGCCCACGGGTCGAATAAGGCCTGAGAAATCATCTGGCCCAAAGCAGTAGGGGTGAGTTAATGAAATGTTTGACCAAAGAGGGCAGGCTACTTTGTTTTTAAAAAGCATTCTTTTTTAAAAAATATATATATTTATTGACTTCAGAGAGGAAGGGAGAGGGAGATAGAAACATCCATGATGAGAGAGAATCATGGATCGGCTGCCTCCTGCATGCTCCCTGCTGGGCATCGAGCCTGCCCGGGCACGTGCCCTGACCAGGAATCAAACCGTGACCTCCTGGTTCACAGGTCGGCGCTCAATGGCTGAGCTACGCCGGCCGGGCAGTTTGAGTTTCTTATACACACCGAGAGTCACCGGATGAAACAGGAGAGGGGCTGGCCGAGCAGTTCATTCAGAACAGATTATGGGAAATTATTATTTTTTTTTATCCGATGCAGAGTTAATCCGTCGGAGGGATTAGACAGTCGTTGTGCACTGGACTGGCACCTGTGGCCGGCTGCACTCTGGAGATGAAACACGGCTCGGCCCATCCATCTCGGTGAGTCTGGGCAGGAGCCGATAATAATAACAGTAATTAATAACCCTGCGTGTTCTCATGCCCCCTTTAACGGGGATCTCAGACTCTTCTTACAAACACAAATTCATTAAGCCTCAAACCACCCCTGGGCATTCCGGAAGGGCCGGAAGGTTCGCGCTGTTATTATTTTATATTCATGTTGCGTCTTTGCTCCAAGGAGCACAACAGGATTATAAATACGTTATGAACAAAGTAGGGGAGTGGGCCTAAGCCGTCAGTCGGGCATCCCCCAAGGGCTCCTGGACTGCGAGAGGGCACAGGCCGAGATGAGGGTCCCCGCCCGCCCCCCCCCCCCGCAACCACGAGTGCATAAATTTCATGCACCGGGCCTCTAGTATATACTATCTAAAGAAAAAGAAATTCCAGACAGCAGAGCCATTGTATCAACAAATTAAGGCAGGGAAGGAGCTTATGGGAAGATTTCAAGCAACAGATGCTGCAACAGTTAGGTCACTGGGAGACCACTGCCCCTCGAGCACAGAGGAGAAATAAGCAAACACAGAGAGTGAAGGAACCCAAGGGTACCCATGGGAATGTCAGCGATCAAGAGAGATGAAAATTGCCCTAACCGGTGTGGCACAGTGGATAGAGCATCGGCCTGCAGGCTCAAGGGTCCCAGGTTCGATTCCGGTCAAGGGCATGTACCTTGTTGTGGGCACATCCCCAGTGGGGGGTGTGCAGGAGGCAGCTGGTCGATGTTTCTCTCTCATCGATGTTTCTCACTCTCTATCCCTCTCCCTTCCTCTCTGTAAAAAATCAATAAAATATATTTTTAAAAAAACAAAACACACACACAAAAGCGGGAGGTCAGAGTTCCTTTTAGACAGAGGGTGCGGCAGCTGAAGGATTCGGATGATAAGAGACTGTAAACTTGAATTTGCTGTTCCCCTGAGTCATGCATTCATTGGTTGCTTCTTGTATGCGCCCTGTAGCATATTGGGATGATGTTCTAAACAACTGAGCTACTCAGCCAGGGCCTTGGATTTACTTACTTATTATTTATAGATTTCAGAGAGGAAGGGAGAGAGAGAGAGAGAAACATCAGTGATGAGAGAGAATCATGGCTCGGCTGCCTCCTGCACGCGCCGCACTGGGGAATGGAGCCTGCAACCCGGGTATGTGCTCTGACTGGGAATCGAACCGTGACCTCCTGGTTCACAGGTCAAGTCTTCACCCCTGAGCCACACCGATCAGGCTTGGGTTTATTTTGAATGGGCAGAATTCTCAGGGACAAGGCTGAAGGCATCTCCACGTGGACAGGCGCCGGGCTCTAAAGATTTCCGGATCCTTTTTCTGTGCACTTATAGGAGGACTTGGCTGAGGTTTCCCCTGTAGACGCAGAAATCGCAAAAGGCCTTTGGCACAGAGTGAAGGAAGCAAGCAAAGGGCACATGGGTGGGTGGGAGGGACCAAGGGAAAATACGGGAAAGTGAAAAGTAGCCAACTATTCTTTTTTAAAAAAATATATTTATTTTATTGATTTTTTACAGAGAGGAAGGGAGAGGGATAGAGAGTGAGAAACATCGATGAGAGAGAAACATCGACCAGCTGCCTCCTGCACACCCTCCACTGGGGATGTGCCCGCAACCAAGGTACATGCCCTTGGCCCGAATCGAACCTGGGACCCTTCAGTCCGCAGGCCGACACTCTATCCACTGAGCCAAACCGGTCAGGGCAGTAGCCAACTCTTCTAAAAAAGGCAAGTTGCACCTGTCGGCTTCCAACGTGGGTGGAAAGAGAGGCTCCAGAAAAAAAAAAAAAATTTAAATTATTTAGTTGTCTATTCACAAAAACAATACTCTGTCCGAGAAAAAGATACTAGAGCCCAGCTGGTGTGGCTCAGTGGTTGAGCATCGACCTATGAACCAGGAGGTCAGGGTTCGATTCCCCATCAGGGCACATGCCCGGGTTGCAGGCTCAATCCCCAGTAGGGGGCGTGCAGAAGGCAGCCGATCCACAATTCTCTCTCATCACTGATGTCTCTCTCTCTCTCTCACCCTCTCCCTTCCTCTCTGAAATCAATAAAAATATATTTTTTTAAAAAAAAAGGAAACCACACTAGACAAAAAACCGCGTTCTATCGTGTGACACCGGGAAGGTCTCCCTCCTGCCGTTTCGGGTTTTGCTCGGGCGCCGGGGCCCGGCTGCAGCTGCCGGGGCCTCTTCATAAACTTGCTAAGAACATAAACACGGAAATCGGTTATTTTAGGGTCAGGCGCTGGAAAAGATCCTCATAAAATAAATTGACCGGCTTCCCACAGATGAGAAAACGCGTCAACCGGACGGCGCTCAGCTGGTAATTGCGGCCGTAAATCCAGGCCATCCTGGCAACATGTCACACCGGCTGCTCTCTGGGATAAAACGCCTTCTATCAAGCTCCCCAAATATTATTAGGAGAGGTGAGGGATAGCTGGGGGGCGGGGGGGCAGGGGGGGAGCCAGTGCACAGGCCTCCTCCCCGTCCCTCTCCGTCTCCTCCGGGAGCGATGCCGGGCGCGTTGCGTGTTGTATTATTAATACCCCCCGTGCCTGCCACGGATCGGGAGGCTGCAGAACACGCATCTATATTTAATGGAGGTGTCTGTCTGCTTCTGTGAGGAGGGCGGTGTGGATGGCTACGGGGAATCGCTCCCGGTAACCAACAGTGCTGCACACGGCCGTCCTGGGTGGTCCATTCCCTCTCATGTCTTCCCTGGCCTTCGGCCCACACTCACTCGTTTCCCAAATCGGAACTGAGTGCCTAGGCTTAGGGACAGAGCAGCAGGCAAGACCAAATCCTCGCCCCACCCCACCCCCGAAAGACCCTATGGAGAGGAGAGACACGCGAGAGGCACGTCAGAAGGTGCCAGGAGTGACAGAAACAGTGAGGAAGAGGAAGGCTCCGTGGTTGGGCGTCGACCTATGAACCAGGAGGTCACGGTTCGACTCCCCATCAGGGCACATGCCCGGGTTGCAGGCTCCATCCCCAGTGGGGGGCATGCAGGAGGCAGCCGGTCCATGATTCTCTCTCCTCATTGATGTTTCTAGCGCCCTCTCCCTCCCTCTCCCTTCCTCTCTGAAATCAATCCTATATAATAAAAGGCTAATATGCAAATAGACTGAATGGCGTAACGACGGGTCGCTATGATGCGCACTGACCACCAGGGGGCGGATGCTCAATGCAGAGCTGCCCCCTGGTGGTCAGTGCACTCCCACATGGGGAACGCCGCTCAACCAGAAGTCGGGCTCACGGCTGGCGAGCGCAGGGAAGGTGGCTGGAGTCTCTCCCACTTCAGTGGCAGTTGGACGGCCCCCGAGGGCCCCTGGACCGCAAAGGGGCCCAGGCTGGGCTGAGGAACTCCCCTGAGTGCACGCATTTCGTGCACTGGGCCTCTAGTAAAACTATATATATTTTTTTAAAAAGAAATGGATGTCAGAGCTCCTGATATTCCCCTGCATGTCCTTACACAGAGCTGGGCCGGGGCAGGGACTCCACAGGCCTGCTCAGGCATCAAGGGTTCGGTTGATGGTCATTTTGGATTCTCCGCCTCTTTGGAAGGGACGCAGAGCAGGGTTTCCTAACGTCGGCCAGTCTGCGTCAGGCCGGGCCGTTTGGGTTCTGGGTGATTTAAAACCCAACTCCTTTCGGATCGAACAGCCCGGCGGATGTTCCTGACGTCCGCGGACATAAATTTCAAGTCAGTCAAGCCCCATCGAGAAGCGCAATCGATGCGTCGAGTTTCTCGCTGTCTCTCCCCCGATTCCCACGGCGTCAGCTGCATTTGCAGGTGGTCCCCCCCCGCCCCCCCACCCAGCGCTCCAGGCTTTCCCTGCCCAGAGCAAGCAAACGGGGCAAATCCAGGATGTGCGTGTCCACCTGCTGCCCTGCCCCGGAGGAAAAGGGGAATTATAGGTCTTTTATATTTTTATTGATTTCAGAGAGGAAGGGAGAGGGAGAGGGAGAGATGGAAACATCAATGATGAGAGAGAATCATGGAACAGCTGCCTCCTGCACACCCCCCACTGGGGACTGAGCCAGCAACCTGGGCATGTGCCCTTGGCTAGAATCGAAGCTGGGACCCTTCAGTCCATTGCAGCGGTTCTCAACCTGTGGGTCGTGACCCCTTTGGCGGCCGAGCGACCCTTTCACAGGGGTCGCCTAAGACCATCCTGCAGATCAGATATTTACATGACGATTCATCACAGTAGCAACATGACAGTTATGAAGTAGCAACGAAAATAATGTTATGGTTGGGAGTCACAACATGAGGAACTGTATTTAAAGGGCCAGAAGGTTGAGAACCACTGGTCCATAGGCTGACCCTCTATCCCCTGAGCCAAACCAGCTAGGGAGGTCAGAATTCCAGGTCTTATCATTCACACGCTCCCAGGGGCCTGAAGGGTGTAAGGGCCGGGCTATCTCACCTAATGCCCGCGCGGGCGGTGTGGAAATGCTGCGATGGACGGATAAAGACACAGAGAGCACCGGGGGCCCCCAGAAGGAGAACCCTGAAGTGTAAGTCGCACTCCACATGTCCACTCTACTGACGGTTAGAATCCATGGATAAACGTTTATTTTTTTAACTATATTTTTTATTGATGTCAGAGAGGAAGGGAGGGGGGAGAGAGAGAGAGAGATAGAAACATTGAGAGAGAATCATGGACCGGCTGTCTCCTGCACGCCCCACACTGGGGATCGAGCCCGCGAGCCGGACATGTGCCCTGACCGGGAATCGAACCGCGACCTCCTGGTTCCTAGGTCGATGCTCAACCACTGAGCCACGGGCCCTGCACCCCGTTACCCCCCTTAGGTTAGCAGGTCGTTCTCCTGCCTTCTCGCAGGTCCGGCTTCCTCTTCATCCCCCACCTGTCAGACCCACCAGGCCTGGGCTTCTCTCTCTCCGTCTCTCTGTCCCTTGGAGCCTAGTGTTCTGAGGAGGCGGGCGTGATGGATAACCCATACTCATTGACAGACTGTTCATTTATCACACCGCGGCCCCGATCCCGCCAACGGGGGCCCGTTCCATCTGTCACTGTCGGCCTGTGCACAGGCCCAGCGCATCGAGAACGGGTCCCCTGCAGCGGGCTGTGGTGCCCGAGTCCCGGATGGGCGGAGGGGCTGGGGGGGCAGGCTCCCTTCCTTTCCGCCTTATTGGTTTGTCTCAACTGGTAAATGAAGGAATGAACTTGTCGGGGGCCAGGCGGAGGGGGCGATGGACCAGGGAACTGTGTTCCAGGTTGGGAGACAGAGAGGAGGCGGGTCCGGCGTGGTGGCAGGAGAGGCGGGCGGCACTGTATTGTCACACTCCCTGGAGGCCAGCATCCACCACGCCCGACAGTGGGGCGGGGGCAGCGGGGAAAACCTAGAAATGTACATGGACTTGGAGCGTCCCGGGAGGGAGAGGGAGAAGCTCATTGCATCAGCCCAGGTTTCTCTGCCCAAGCCCAGCCGAGGGCGGCTCCCGCTGGGGCCGACTGACCCACAAGGGGTTTGAGGCCTTTCCTGCGAGAAGCCCTTCCTCCCAGAGGCGTGTCTAGGGCCACCCGTCACACCTGTGTCAGCGCCGAGGGCTGCGACCCGTTCACACGCGTTACGGATCTCAGTCTGTCCAGGCCCCCGTCCGTCCACTCATCAGGGGGTCAGGTCACCCAGAGCCATGGGCTTCAACTCAGGGCCACCCATGTGACGTCCTCGACCCCCACCCGCACCCCCAGGCTTTGGATTCAACCCACGCCCACTCCCGTGGGAAGCGGCGAGGTTGAGGCCCACGGGAATAACAACACTCGAGGACAGTCCCAGACTTGCTCACATCGTGGCCCGCACAGGCAAAGGAAACATGTCCTCTTCCTTTCCTCACCCCCATCCCACTGTATAAGGTATCTCTTTTTTTTTTAATAAATTATATATATATATTTTATTTCAGAGAGGAAGAGAAAGGGAGAGAGAGATAGAAACATCAACGATGAGAGAGAATCATGGATCGGCTGCCTCCTGCATGCCCCCTACTGGGGATTGAGCCCGAAACCTGGGCATGTGCCCTTGACGGGGAATCGAACCCGGGGCCCTCCCGACCGCAGGCCGACGCTCTATCCACTGATCCACACCGGCCAGGGCTGGATAAGGAATATCTTACATGTTCAATGTGGGGCATCTCAATTCCCTGGTGTAGAGGGTTGTTTAGGGGTTTAGAAGATGATGTTTACAAAGTTAGCCACTTTTCAGTAGGACCAAATCATATATATATCACGTGCTTTTTAACATCCCCCCACCCCCAACCCTGTTGGACAATTCCCTTATTTTATTTTTTAATTGATGAAATTATCTGGCGTACTGCCGGCCCCATAGTTGATGCTCAATATATGCTAGCGATATTTATTTTATTATTATTATTACTAGAGGCCCAGTGCACAAATTGTGCGCGGGTAGGGTCCCTAGTGGCTGCCAGCTGCCGACTGGGGCCTCCCTTCCCCTGGCTGCCTGCCGCCACCACCAGCCGGGCAGGGGCAGGGCGGGCTCGGGGGAGGGGCCTCGGGTGGTTGGCAGGCCGGCCCCACCCCCTGGTCGAACTCCCGGTCGAGGGGACAATTTGCATATTAGGCTATTATTATATAGGATTTTTTTGCCATTGATTTCAGAGAGAGTAGAAGAGAGAGAAAGACGGAGAGAAACATCGATGTGAGAGAAACACATCAATTGGTTGCCTCCTGCACTTGCCCTGGCCAGGGCCTGCGTCGGGGAGGAGCCTGCAACCGAGGTACATGCCCTTGGTCGGAATCGAACCCGGGACCCTCGGGCCCACAGGCCGACGCTCTATCCATCCACTGAGCCACACTGGCCAGGGCCCCTTCTTATTTTGTTTTAAATTACTCTATGCCTCCCCTTCTGAAAAGAGCATTAAATTTCCTAACCCGAAATGCCTCCAATCCCAAGGAATGGTTTTCCAAACATTATTTGTTCGTTTACAGTCATTATTATGCAGCCTGCAAAACAGTGTTTCCATCCAATAAAAATATAGTAAGGCGGCACAGAAATCACAGGCAAATGATGGCGGAAAATTAGTCAATAAAATTTTATTATGCCAGTCCTTAATGTTTTTATTAATGTTGAGGAACTAAAAATTAATTCCTTCCCAGAGCAGGATTTACTGCTGAAACGCTGCGCGCGAGAGAAAGCTGGTTAGGGCACCTGCTGGAGGCCCCTTCCCTATCTTATTGGCTGTTCTCAACTGGGCTGTGTGCATTCGCGTAAGTATCCTCCCTAAGTAAGGGGAGTATGCTCCTGTTTATACGACCACTCCACCATGCTGCGGAGAGAAGGGCTTCGCTCATGTCGTGATGCCCGCAGAAGGTATGTAGGAGGTAGAGCCATATCGTAACAGTATCAGCTTATCGCTGCCTGCTCCTGGCTTTAAAAGCTATAGATGTCTTTACTTTCCTCAGCATTGCTTTTTTTTTTTTTTACCCTGATTCATAGACCTATAGGTAAGGGTAGTGAAATCTGGCTAAACTGAAATGTATTTATTCACTTACGTATTCACCCATTCATTCATTCTTTCCACGGATAATGCGGTAGATACTAAGCCCTGAAGAATCGAAGATGATTCTCGGAGTTTACTGTCTTCTCGGAAAGAATCAAAATCTGCCATAAATGGTGGTCAATACCGAGCCATCAGAAATGGGGCCACCCACGGAGTTCGGCTCAAAAGATGCCACTCTAGTGAGGGCTCCCAGGGAAAGTGTATGAGGGGAGAACTGGAATTATATTGTGGCCAGAGTTTTCACGTTTGTGACCCATGGATAATTATTAAAATACATAATTAGTTCCAACACTTAAATATTGGTAAATTACACATACTTTATGTTTTTAATTTCCAACTACTCTTTTTAAAAAAAAATATTTGATTGAGTGATTTTAGGGAAAGAGAGCGAGAAACATGGATTTGTTGTTCCACTTACTTATGCATGCAATGGTTGCTTCTTGTGTGTGCTCTGACCGGAGGTCGAACCCGAAACCCTGGCGTATTGGAACAACACTCTAGCCAACCAAGCTAGCCGGCCAGGGCCACATACTTGATTTTTTAAATTTCCAACTATTCTTTATATATATATTATTGATTTCAGAGAGGAAGGGAGAAGTAGAGAGAGCGAGAGAAACATCCATGATGAGAGAGAATCATGGATCGGCTGCCTCCTGCACACCCCCTACTGGGGATCGAGCCCGCAACCCGGGCCTGTGTCCCGACCTTCTGGTTCTTGGGTCGATGCTCAATCACTGAGCCACACTGGCCGAGCGAATGGGACATATTTTTGAAAACTATCTGCTGTTTATCTGAAACTCACGTTTAACTAGGTGCCCCGTATTTTCACTTGCTAAATCGGGTAACCACGGATGGTTTAGGGGAGCGGCAGCAGAGGGAGGCATGAGAAGGTCATTATTGATTAGGTGAACGGTATCAAAAGGCAGAGAAAGGACACAGCACGTTCCTGAGCCGGGGAGCTTGTAATCTGCGCCACACGTGTGACGGGGGAATCTTGGGAGATGAGATGCAAGTCAGAACGTGGCTATTCGGAGCGTTTTGTACCAGATCCTTTGGAAGACGGTTCGCCTCGATTAGCTCACATTTTTTTCTCACGACTCAGCTGTTTTATAGCGTAGGTCAAAGCGCCAAGATCCTTAGCATTCCATACGTGGCCGAGATAGTCATGATCAATGTTTCTCATTTACCCTCTCGGAACGTAGGCTAATTCCCACACTCAGCGTCCTCCAATTGAGCTAATTTATAAAACAATGGGACACTGTCATCCATTCCCTTCCCCGCTCTGCAGATAGTAAGTGGGGAAAGGCTCATTTCAGAATGGTTTTTAAAAGTATATTTTTATTGATTTCAGAGAGGAAGAGAGAGAAAGATAGAAGCATCCATGATGAAAGAGAATCATGGATCGGCTGCCTCCTGCACACCCCCTACTGGGGATCCAGCCCACAACCTGGGCATGTGCCCTTGACCGGGAATCGAACCGTGACCTCCTGGTTCATAGGTCAATGCTCAACCACTGAGCCATACTGGGCGGGCTTCAGGGTGGTTTTGATAGAAAATCACTATTCAGTTTGAAGTCATTCGATGCAAAAAAAAAAAAAAAAATAGCACATACATAATAAAACAAACAAACTTGTTAAGACCCCTCTGCTATTTCAAGATTTATCAAAGCAGGTTTGCTTTCCCTTGGCAGAGTTATAAAGTTTTAGAAAAATGAGAAGTCCTAACTTCGGTGATTCTTTATTCTTTATTCCCCAGAAGCAGGAGGAACTCAGGTACTCTCTCTGGAAACTATTCATACATTCCTTCCCGGGTTGATTCATTACAAATAATTAACTTTGGCTCGGCTGGTGTGGCTCAGTGGCTGAGCATCGACCTATGAACCAGGAGGTCACAGTTCAATTCCCAGTCGATTCTCTCTCATCATGCCTGGGTTGCAGGCTGGATCCCCAGTGGGGGGCGTGCAGGAGGCCGCCGATAAATGATTCCCTCTCATTGTTGATGTTTCTCTCTCCCCATCTCCCCTCCTCTCTCTGTAAAAATCAATAAAAGAAAATAATCCTATATAATAAAAGCCTAATATGCCAAGTGTCCGGTCATTTGTTCAACCAATCAAAGCGTAATATGCTAATGATATGCTAAGGCCCCTCAACCACTCGCTATGATGTGCACTGACCACCAGGGGGCAGACAGCCGACTGGTTGACCAGTCACTATGATGTGCACTGACCACCAGGGGCAGACGCTCTGACCAGTAGGTTAGCTTGCTGCTGGGGTCCTGCCAATTGGGACTGAGCCAGGTGGGCCAGACACACCCTGGAGCCCTTCCTTGGTCCCTCCCCGGCTGGCCAACCTCCTGTGTCCCTCCCCAGGCCCGATCGTGCACTGGTGGAGTCCCTCAGGCCTGGCCTGTGCCCTCTCGAAATCCGGGCTGAGGGAGCTCACACACCCCTCCCCCCGCCAGTGACTGAATTTTGTGCACTGGGCCTCTAGTTTTTTTAAATTTACCATTGGACATATACTTTAATTTATACCCTTCAGTAATTGTCGGAGCTGTGTGAGCAAAACAAATCCAAAACAATAGGACATATAACCGCCGAAACCAGTTTGGCTCAGTGGATAGAGCGTCGGCCTGGGGACTGAGGGGTCCCGGGTTCGATTCCGGTCAAGGGCATGTACCTGGGTTTCGGGCACATCCCCAGTGGGAGATGTGCAGGAGGCAGCTGATCGATGTTTCTTTCTCATCAATGTTTCTGGCTCTCTATCTCTCTCCCTTCCTCTCTGTAGAAAATCAATAAAATATATTTTAAAAAAATAGGACATATAACCCCTGAGGTAATGGATTTCGTTCTTCTGTATCAATTATAGCTGAAGGAAGCCATGCCCACTGAATTGAGCTTTGCATCCACCTTGTAGGAGCCCAGTAACACATCGGGTATTCATTGTCGCCGCGGAAACAATATAGCTCCTTCCCCTGATCCATTCTGACTTTCTCCAGTGCCAGCGACTTTGGCAGCGGGTGGAACGGTAGTGGAGCAGGGACCTACTAATGGATCCTATTTAAGAACATTTGATGAAAATGTTGCCTGGCCCATGACCGATTTTATTCTTCGTGCTTAAATGTTAGTTAGTCGATTTGAATGTTAATGAGCCATCCTGACAAGCAGCGTCTCCTTTTACGATCCCTTTTTAAAATGTATCCAGGGGCTAATCTGCAATGGGTGCCTCCCATCGATATAATAAGTAAATAAATTAGCACCCGTTCAATTAAATCCAAAAGCAAACGGCATTGTGGGGCCTTTCCCGGGCTCCCGCTGCATTTTGGGTATTTGTCTCTCGGCATCTCCTCTCCTCACCTCATCAGTTTCTTGATCTAACCAACGTACTCTCCAGCAGAAGAGCAAGGTTGGATATTATCGAATTCGGCGTAAAGCAAGGGGACTGTTTTTCACTTGTTAGATGCGTGCCGTCAGCTCACTGGGCACTTAGAATAAAAGGTCAAAGGAAATACGACTCATAAAACCCTGCTTAGGTGAACGGCAGGTTGCCAGGTGGTGATTAACCCAGGTGATTAGTACAGTCATCAGGAAAGGTTAATTTGGTCAAGTCACTACCTCCATTCCACTCTGTTTAAATGCTGAAATGGCGAGGTAAGCTAATGATCCAAGAGTTTCACCAACAATAAAATGATGCCTTGATGAACAAAATAGATCCGGAGGCACAGAAGCATGGAGCAGGCTGGAATCCCAGAGGGGAGGCAGGGGAAGGTGGGTGGGTGAGTGGGAAGAGATCAACCAAAGACCTTGTACACGTAGGTCAGTGGTTCTCAACCTTCCTAATGCTGCGACCCTTTAATACAGTTCCTTATGTTGTGGTGACCCCCAATTTCATTGTTACAAATTGAACATAATTAAAGCATAGTGATTAATCACAAAAACAATATGTAATTGTATGTGTGTTTTCCGATGGTCTTCGGCGACCCCTGTGAAAGGGTAGTTCGACCCCCAAAGGGGTCTCGGGCCACAGGTTGAGAACCACTGGTATAGATGCATAACCCAGGGACGCAGACAATAGGGTAGTGAGGGCCTGAGGTGGGGGGCGGGGGAGGGCTGGAAAATGGGGGGAAATAGGGGACATATGTAATATTTTCAATAATAAAGATTTTTGGGTTTTTTTGTTAATCCTCACCGAAAGGTATTTTTCCATTGATTTTTAGGGAGAGTGGAAGAGAGAGGGAAAGACAGACAGAAACATCGATGTGAGAGAAACACATCGATGGGTTACCTCCTGCACATGCCCTGACCAGGGCCTGGGCCAGGGAGGAGCCTGCAACCAGGGTATGTGCCTTTGACTGGAATCAAACCCGGGACCCTTTGGTCCGCAAACCAATGCTCCATCCACTGAGCCAAACCGGCTAGGGCTCAACAATAAAGATATTTTAAAAATAAAATTAAAAAAATAAAAAGATAGTTTGAGCATGCAGGCAGGTCTTCTCTTAAAAAATATATTTTTACTGATTTCCGAGAGGAAGGGAGAGGGAGAGAGAGATAGAAACATCAATGATGAGAATCATTGATCAGCTGCCTCCAGCACGCCCTCTCCCTCTCCCTTCCTCTCTGAAATCGATAAAAAAATACATATATTTTTTAAAACCATGGATGAGCTCTCTAGGGCTGTCTCTCACAGTGGACTGTAGATTTTTTAGGACACATTCCATCTCTGCTTCACTAAGACTTAAAAAAGCATTTGGCAGAAAATATATGTATTTCTTCTATCACCGAGTCCTGCCTTGGGGTGCTGAGCAAACCCCGTGTTCAGAAAATCCTCCATCTCACAACTCAAATAATGGCTTGCATCTTGAATGTATCCTTCCCACGGACAACAGCATGGAGATGATGCTTTGCTTTGCGGTGTCTTGATGTTGGCGAGCACACGAGACTTGGTGTCCGCCCCGGCATCTTGGAAATTCAAAGACTGGAGAAGTCAAGAGGCTGAAACAGGTGGATTTCATTGTCTCCATCTCCCAGAAGAGCGGCCTCCAAGCTCGGTTATGGAAGGCCAGGGCGTGGCCAGAACGCCCGGCCACGATGGGCAAGGGTGAAGAATACGCATCCAAATTATAGGGCCCTGAGTACCCGGGACAGGAGACTATTTTTTTTTTGGCCAAAGCTAAAAGAGCATCAAACACGCCAAGCATTTGTTCATCACGAACCTACAGACCCCTCGGGACACCATCCTTGGGACTTGGCCCCAGTAATCCAAAGCTACCAATCTTGAGTATACATAACAGGAGGGGTGAGGATGGGTGGGGAGTGCCTGTTGATAACTCTGAAATGGGGAAGAGTCCTCCAAATGGAGAACTGGGTGGAGGCCAGAGGTTGGGGTGATCAACTTCTGAGTAGGGCGGGGGGGGGGGCCAGTAAAAAATCAGATAAACAAAAGAAGGGTACAGGATTTAACAGCCCTTCCCCCAAGCCTCCACCTAGGTGGGAGAGGCTTCTTTTTCCAGGGCCGGGGAAATCCCCAGAAGGACGCCTTTCTTCGTCCTATTCCTCTACCCGGTGAAAAAAGTAATGGGTGCTGGTTCTGGGAACTTGGACTCAGGATCCCCTATTCCCCATTATTAGTGCTGTGTGCTGTCACATGGATTTGTCTCCGTTTCCCTGCTGGGTGTGGGTCTGCATGTCTTGGCGTTAACACGCAGCCACGCGCCCAGGCAACACTCGGGATGTCTGATTCCACAGAACGATGTGTGTGTGCGGCGAGGAATTCATTTGCCTGACAGACGGTGACAGATAGAGACACAGTTCAAGGTGGTCGTCACCCACGACGGGGAGAACGGAGCCGGAAATTATAGGCCCCTGAGTACCCGGGACAGGAGACCTTTTCTGTCGATTCCTGGGAGATGAATTGAAGTGATGATCCCGGCAGCGTTGGCTCAACACGTGGCTGTGGTCCTAGCTGTCAGATTTACGCGGCCAGTCCGCTGGGCCAGGGCTATAATTTCCAGGGTGATAGTGCGGCTGACACTCTATTATGCTCAACGCGTTTTTAAAAAACTCTCTTTCAAAGAAAAATCACCGCTTTCTGATTCTTTCCTGTTAGTCATGCCTGTGCTGCAAAGGTGAGGTTTTATATTTTCATTTTTTTAAAAATACGTTTCTATTGATTTCAGAGAGGAAAGGAGAGGAAGAGAGAGAGAGAATCATTGACAGGCTGCCTCCTGCACACCCCACTCTGGGGATCGAGCCCCAACCTGAGCAGGTGCCCTGACCAGGAATCGAACCGTGACCTCCTGGTTCATAGGTTGATGCTTAACCACTGAGCCACACTGGCTGGGCTCAATTATTTTATTTTATTTCAGTGAGAGCTGAGAACATGAGTCTCCAAATGGGCCCAAATTAGTTCATCTCAAGGCGAGAAAGGACTTCATACAGCCCTTTGCTTTTAGAAAAGGGCCTTTGCCCCGCCAGCGTGGCTCAGCGGTTAAGCATGAACCTATGAACCAGGAAGTCAGGGTTCGGTTCAATCCCCAGTGTGGGGCGTGCAGGAGGCAGCCGATCCATGATTCCCTCTCATCACTGATGTTTCTATCTCTCTCTCCTTCTCCCTTCCTCTCTGAAATCAATAAAAAAATAAAACACAAGGTATATCTACTACAGGATCGTATCTCGGAACAGGACAGTAAGACACAGATGATTTCTAACTGCAGCGGTGAAAGAATTTTGGTGTGTACAGAAAACAGATGAGAAGGGAAACGGAGAATTTTGATTTGCTTGGCTTCCGACGTCCCCTGGAGAATTCCTCTCTCACATATTTCCCCGTATTCTGGGCACCTAACTTGCTGGGACAGACACGGCTCCCCGAGCCAAGAACTGTCGCTGGCTCCCAACAAGGCCAGGAGTCCCCTCTTTGTCCTTCTCTTCATTTATCGGCTTCCTACCCAACGCTCTCCTTGATCAACGTTCCAGGTGTCCAAGAGTTTTCCGTGGATTTGCATAAAATTCTACCTCCCCGTTGGCTCAGTCTCAGATCCCTCCCTTGCAATGAGCTTATTTAAGACCTTTGAATAAGCCATTGGTTGGCTCCAAGCAGCACACTCCCCCTGAATCCCAGTTCCGTCTTCTCCAAACCAGAACGTGGGGCTCCCTGGAGGATTTTAGGATTCCTCCTCTTTTGTGTGTTGACGTCTCTGGACAAGGTCAAGAAGAAGAGAGGAGGAGCGAGAAGGTCTTTGTCTTTAGGCCTTGCCGACTGCGATGACGGCATGTGGCACATTCGGGTCTGAGAAGAGTTTGGGAGCCTGGGTTTCGATTACGGGGGGGGGGGAAGCCACAGCTGGGAAGCAAGTCGGTCAGTTGCAGACACTGCCAACGCCAAAGTTAATGTCTAGTCCAGCGTTTCTCAACCTGTGGGTCGAGACCCCTTTGGCGGTCGAACGACCCTTTCACAGGGGTCGCCTGAGACCATCCTGCATATCAGATATTTACATGACGATTCATCACAGTAGCAACATGACAGTGATGAAGTAGCAACGAAAATAATTTTATGGTTGGGGGTCACCACAACATGAGGAACTGTATTTAAAGGGCCGGAAGGTTGAGAACCGCTGGTAATCGCTGTGACTCTGTTCATCCCATGTAGGGGGCCGCATACGGTATCACTCACACTTTTCACAACAAACGGGTCTGCTACTGAATAATGGCTCTGGGAAGCCAGGTAGAAGCTGGGATCGTACCATGGAAACTGGTAGAAATTGTCAAAATCATATAGATGGTCACTCTTGTGAAATGCTAGTAGGTGTGTTTTCAAAACCATGCATAGCCCGACCGGCGTGGCTCAGCGGTTGAGCGTGGACCTATGAACCAGGAGGTCACGGTTCGATTCCCTGTCAGGGCACATGCCTGGGTTGCGGGCTCGATCCCCAGTGTGGGTGTGCAGGAGGCAGCCGATCCATGATTCTCTCTCATCATTGATGTTTCTCTCTCTCTCCCTCTCCCTTCCTCTCTGAAATCAATATATAAATATATATATATATTTTAAAGGCCATGCACAAAATTTGCAGAGCATTTTTTAGGCATCCTTAATTCAGACAGAAAGAAATAAAACAACATAAAAAGACGCTAAATGGCGGTGTAAAGCTGGAAATGTCACTTAGGACTCTAGAGATGTCCTCACTTCGCACTCCTAGAAATATTGCCTAATTAATGACACCTGGTACGTACCAAAACATCGTATGAAAGGCACTCCTATCCATCCCCGGGCGATGTCTGTTTCTTGCTCAGGGACATTTCACAAAGGTCTAGTGCATTTGTCATCGCCCTTATAAAATGAAACCTTTTTTATCAGTTCACTCCGAGAGCTGGTCCTCTTTTTCCTCTTCCCGTGTGAAATATTCCTGCCCTGGCTGGTGTGGCTCAGTGGATAGAGCGTTGGCCTGTGGACCTAAGGGTCCTGGGTTCAATTCCTGTCAAGGGCACATACTTGGTTACAGGCTCTCCCCACCCCTGCCCAGGCATTAGGGGTGAGTTAATTAGATGTCTGAGCAAATAGAGCAGACTATACTATACGTATTTTAAGCTGATAATGTTGCATGGCCCGTGAATGATGTTATAAATATCCCATGGGCCAGCCAGCATGGCTGAATGATTGCAGGAGGTTGCAGTTCAATTCCCGATCAGGTCGCATGCCCAGGTTGCGGGCTCGATTCCCAGTGGGGCATGTGCAGGAGGCAGCCGATCAATGATTCTCTCTCATCATTGGCCTCTCTCTGTCTCTCTCTCTCTCCCTCTCTCTGCCTCTCCCTTCCTCTCTGAAATCAATAAAAATATATTTAATATATATATATATCTCCAATGGCCCTTGACAGCAAAGAGGTTCCCCACTCCCACTCTTGAAACCAAGGATGTTTCCCTTCAATGGCTAGGATGCCATCGAGAAACATGGAGCTCAGGACAGAAAGCCGGACTAAATGCTGAGTTCCCCCCAGATCCCACGGCCCCACGGCCAAGTCGCAGAAATGCATTAGCCTATAGCGCCCACGGCCTTCCTCTGCGGGCTCATCCAGGAGGGAGGAAACGTTGGTCCAAGAGAACGTGCACCCAGCAGCTGGGAGAGCCAATCACCTCTTCCCCTCCTCTCTGCTGGGAGCCGGGCAACGCCGTGGACAAGTGGCACCCACTCTCCACGCTCCTGTCTTCATCTGCGCCATGAAATACTGCCTTGAACCAAGTCACCCTGAGCACCCTCCCCCGGATACATAATCTACGTAATGCCATGCCATGCATTTCAATGATCTGCCCGCGGAAAATAGAGTTGTTTTCCAGCGGATATTTATCACGTGGCGTGCTTCAGACGCCCAGCCTGGCGGTGGCCAAATCCACTGAGTTAGAACATTCCAATAACTCAGTGTCAGGATGGCCAGATTAATGGCTTGCTGTTGAATTACATTTTCCGAAAAAGAAAAAAAAAAGAAGCCGTCCCCACATTAGATCAGATGGGTTTCAATGGCCTTGATTACAGTTGAAGAGAGTCCTGCTGTCTCCATCTCCAGAATTACAGCTACAAATGAGAGGCGTTAATGAGCTGCTGGCTCCTGGAAGGAGGCCCAGCCGCGTTAGGACGCAGGGACGTCCGAATCCTTCGCCCTGACATTGAGGAGTACAGCCCGGCCTTCGGACGGTTACATAGCACTTAGAAAAGGACCTTAGCCCTAACCGGGTTGGCTCAGTGGATAGAGCGTCAGCCTGCGGACTCAAGAGTCCCAGGTTCGATTCCGGTCAAGGGCATGTACCTTGGTTGCGGGCACGTCCCCAGTAGAGAGTGTGCAGGAGGCAGCTGATGGATGTTTCTCGCTCATCGATGTTTCTAACTCTCTATCCCTCTCCCTTCCTCTCTGTAAAAAAATCAATAAAATGTATTTTTTTAAAAAAGAAAGGACCTTAGCTTAGCCAGCATCAAATCTCCTGACATCATGTTAGGATTATCTGGGCTTATACATCAAAACAATATGACAGCGCTCCCCCCACCCGGCCAGTACAGCTCAGTAGTTGAGCGTTGACCTATGAACGAGGAGGTCACGATTCTATTCCAGGTCAAGGGCACATGACCGGGGTTGTGGGCTCAATCCCCAGAGTGGGGCATGCAGGAAGCAGCCGATTGATGAGTCTCTTTCATCACTGATGTTTCTCTCTTTCTCCCTCTCCTTTCTGCTCTGAGATCAATAAAAATATATTTTAAAAATTTAAAACATCTAAAAAAAAATTACCACATGATGGGACTAGACACAGACCACAGATGACTTAACTCAGAGAAGTGACTCGAATAGCAAAAGGACTTGGTAAGACGGCTATATGATGAGCAAAATAACAGTCATCCTATATAATAAGAGAAGAAGATGCTAATTATCCCTTACGCCGTAACGTCACGACCAATCTACAAGTGGTGGAGAGCTACGGGAGGGGGGGCAGTGGGTGGAGAGCTACATGAGCCGGGGAGAGCTGCCAGTGGAGGTAAGCAGCAGCAAGCTACTTGCGCAGGGATTCGTGAGCAGGGCTACTAGTCATTAATAAAGAAAGCCAACTGTTTCCCACTCCCATCAGAGACCCCACAAGAGCAAATGAATATAAACCAATGTCAGACAGAATCAGACGGCAAAAGGGAAAAACACTCGAACGCTAAGACTCGGTGGCTACCAGCCTGTTTTCCCAAGGACTGCGCTGTGACCTGTCTGTGGAGGCTCCCAAGTGACGGGGTAACCCCCCATCTGCTCTGTGGTTCAGGGGGAGATTATCTGCCGTCAGAGGAAAGGATACCAAGTCCTCCTTTGCAGTTTCCAAGTCTGATGATGGCATGAAGCAGCATGCTCAGTGCCGCTGTTCCCGGCATCAGGGCTGCCGACAGGGAAATTTCTCAAGGGATTCCGTGGGCCAAATTTCCCCTTTAAAAGACCCAAAGCATAAGGCAGCCTAGGGGTGGGTGTGCTCAAAGAGCTATAACAGCCCTCTCTAATTAGACACCATCTCCTCAGCGAGGCATCAACAGAGCAGCGAGGCCGCTGCCGGTAAATTAAATTTTAAAAATCCTCCTGCAATCACTCCCCTGATGTACCCCCTTCCTTAAGCTCCACTCTCGGTTATTTTTTTTATTTATTGTGATTACTTCAGTAATAAGATTTGTTTGCTTGTTGTTATAGATGTTGCTGTGCCGAGGAACAAACAAACAAAAAAATAATAATAGCCAAAAAGAGTTATGTTTCTTATTTATCTCCTTGGCCGTTATTGGGCCACGGGGAGGGGTGGGGAGCAGGGAGAAGCTGTAAATAGAAGAGAAAGTGTATCCTGCAGAGTGAAGATGTATAGGAGCAAGCAGGAAGCAGGGCAGGGAGGGAATACGGCTAATAACTCAAAAGAGCTCAATGACGCCGAGAGATAAGTAAGGAAAAGGCGGCCTGGAAGTTGGGACGGGGAAGGTGGATCCACATCCTGTTTCTAAACTCTGCCCAGCTGAGCAGGAGGGTCCAGAAATAGAGAACATAAGAGTCCCAGGCAATTCCTCAGGGCCCAGCCTGGAGGCACAGTTCCTTCTGGTTCCTGGAGGGGCGCACTTTCCAAAGAACCCTAGCTTCTGTGGGTGATGCAGGCCAGGCACACCAGGGAGGCAGTCCCTAGGCTGGGAAGACAAACTCTACCAACCACAGGAACTGCTCATTACAGACTCTCCCCTGCTTCCCCCCCACCCCAGTCCCCAAAATGCCCTTGGTGACACCCTAAAGCTGGTTATAGGCTGGCTTCTGTTCATTCCAATGGGACAACGAAATCCTTTGAAACAGTACACGTGAGTGAGGAGGGACAAAGGCATCAGCTGAACTCCTGCAGTTCCAAGTTTTCTCTCCCGCAGTATATTTTATATAATCTTTTCAATCCTATACCCACTCCATAATTTTTAAATCACAGTCCCGAGGGCAACCAAAGCTTTAGTAAGATCGGCATAGATAGAAGTACTCTCATGTGGTATGTAAGGTAAGCTGTATTTTAGTTATATGATAATACTAGAGGCCCCGTGCACGAAATTCGTGCACTCGGGGTGTGGGTATGGGGGGTCCTCAGCCCGGATTGTGAGAGGGCGCAGGCCAGGCCAAGGGACCCCACAGGTGCATGATCGGAGTCAGGGAGGGATGCGGGAGGTTGGCCAGCTGAGGAGGGACCACGGGAGGGCTCCAGGGCATGTCCAGCCCATCTCGTTCAGTCCCCATCAGCTGGACCCCAGCAGCAGGCTAACCTACCAGTCAGAGCATCTGCCCCCTGGTGGTCAGTGCACGTCATAGCGAGCGGTTGAGCAGTCTTAGCATATCATTAGCATATTACGCTTTGATTGGTTGAATGGCCAACCTGATGACCGGACACTTAGCATATTAGGCTTTTATTATATAGGATGTCGCAAATATAATGCTATATAATAAAGGAGCCTTCCTGACCTTCGAGTGTGTCCCTCCCTCTGTAGAATTTCTATACCGCTGCCACACCTTACCCTGGATTTCTTTGTGAAACTGAGAAGCAGAAGCAGGAAGGAGACAGTCAGGCCTGCGTGGCTTGCACAAAGAACCACTGAATTCCCCCAGAAAGCATTGCGAGGAACCCCTACGTTTACACTTTCTCACACTGCGGAGCAGTTTCAAAGTACAAGAGTCCTGGGTCAGGAGACTCGTCGGCAGAGGTGCAGTGGTTAGGGCTCACCAGCCCCTTCGTATGTTGCAAAAAAAAAGACAAAAACAAAACCCAGAAGTGGAGAGGGTGAGTCCCTTGTCCAAAGCCGCACAGCCGGAGAGAGGCTCATTCAGACCAAAGCTCGGATCTTCTGCTCGCCTGGCGCGAGATCCTCGGGTGGAAAACAAAAGCGTTGGGCAGAGCGGGGAACAGTGCGTCTTGAGAAAGGCAGCCAGGCCTTGTTACGGCACCGATAGCAACGGGCAGGCTCCCTCTCTGTGTCACAAACGGAGAGCCAATAACAACAACAAAAAACAAAAAGAAAATACAAAAAAACACGTCTAGAAGGACATGTAAGGGTCTATTGAAAGGAAGTGTTAGGAGTGAGGACACTGAAAAGAGAGATGTCTAGCCTGGCTGGTGTGGCTCAGTGGCTGAGCATCAACCTATGAACCAGGAGGTCACGGTTCGATTCCCGGTCAGGGCACATGCCCGGGTTGCGGGCTCCATCCCCCAGCAGGGGGCGTGTAGGAGGCAGCCGACCCATGATCCTCTCTCATCATGGAGGTTTCTCTCTCTCTCCCCTTCTCCCTTCCTCTCTGAAATCAATAAAGATATATATATATTTTTTAAAAAGAACCAACCAATGAATGCATAAATAGATGGAACAATATGCCCAGCTGGTGTGGCTCAGTGGTTGAGCATCAACCTATGAACCAGGAGGTCACGGTTCGATTCCCGGTCAGGGCACAAGCCCATGTTGTGGGCTCCATCCCCCAGCAGGGGGCGCGCAGGAGGCACCTGACTCGTAATCCTTTCTCATCATGGATATCTCTCTCTCTCCCTCTCCCTTCCTCTCTGAAATCAATAAAACTATTTTTTAAAGAGATGTCGAAGGGGAAACTGAGAAAGAATAGACACCGGTCTCCGGAAGGCATGGAGAGACCAGATACCAGACGTCTCACGGCCAATGAGAGAACAAAGCATTTAACCAAACGACAGCCATTTCCCCCGAGAGCCTCAGCCTCCACTTGATCAATGATCCTGCAACATTGAATCGGTTTTAATTTAATGCTTCTGGGAAGGATGTGTCTGTGGGGGGCAAAGGGAGAGGGGAGGGGGGGGACAAGTCCAGCCACTGCAGGCACAGTGAGTTGGCAAGAGCTAGGATTAGCGTTTGGCAGCATTCATCCTCGCCGCTGTTTATGACGGCATAAATTAGGTTTATGCTGATGGAATTAATCACCCTAAATTTAGGAATAATAAATAGCCATGTTTATGCGGAGTGGCGATGTCGGAGGGAGGCGAATGGAGCAGGCGAGCACCCGACGCTCAGTGTGTGCGGTTGTGGCAGCAACGGCCGGAGAGCAAGGAAGCCCTTGGGGTCGAGCTCCCAGAAGTCCTGGCTGAGCCCCGGACATGGTTTAACACTATGCTAACGATTTAGCAGCAAGACCTGAGGAGTTCCCAGAGCCAGTAAGTTTCCTTTAAAATATATATATATATATATATATTCTTATCGATTTCAGAGAGGAAGGGAGAGAGGGAGAGACACATCAATGATAAGAGAGAATCATGGATCGGCTGCCTCCTGCACGCCCCCCACTGGGGATCGAGCCTGCAACCCGGGCATGTGCCCTGACCGGGAATCGAACCGTGACCTCCAGGTTCATAGGTCGATGCCCAACCCCTGAGCCACGCCGGCCGGGCAGCTGAGACTTTTAAGCCCTTTAGTTGTGAGATGTTACCCACTCCTGGGAGTCTCAGACCTTCGGGCAGTGGTTCTCAGCCTTGGCTGCCCATGAGAATCACCTGGGAATCTTTTTAAAATCCTGATTTCTGGGCCGCATCCTCAGGAAATTCTGTTTCTTTGTGATGGGGTGGGGCCACAACATGAGTAACAGAGAAACAGAATTTCCGGAGGATGAGGCCCAGGAATCAGGATTTTAGAAAGATTCCCAGGTGATTCTCATGGGCAGCCAAGGTGGAGAACCACTGCCTTTGGGTGATGATGTTGCCGTTCCCTGTGCGTTCTCCTCTCTGTAACAGAACGCTAGGATTTCCAAGTCCCTCTCGGCCAAAATGGTTTGGGTGACCCGAGGGACCTGCGCGGTTCCTGGACGCTGTGTGATGAAAGATGCTCTCTACGTAAATAGGGTCATTTTAATCATAATCAACAGCGGCAGTGATGACGAACGGCCTTGTCACTGAGAAGAAGCTGGCCTGCCGTGCATGGGGGAGCCTGAGGCATGTGGCCGAGCCAGGAGGAAGTTCAGTGACTGAGGCCACATCAGTCCGGCCAGTGTGGCTCAGTGGTTGAGTGTCGCTCTAGGAACCAGGCGGTCACGGTTCGATTCCTGGTCAGGGCACATGCGGGGGTTGTGGGCTCGATCCCCAATAGGGGGCGTGCAGGAGGCAGTCAATCCATGATCCTCTCTCATCATGGATGTTTCTCTCTCTCTCTCTCTCTCTCGCTCTCCCTTCCTCTCTGAAATCGATAAAAATATATTTAAAAAAATAAAATGTGGACCCTCTTCCATCAGGCCTCAGAGGCACTGGGGTCATTGCCCCCGCCGCCCGCTCTGAAGGCAGGTGACGCCCTGACAGGAGACGCGCTACCCTCGTCCCTCCTCCAGCTGTTTCTCAGTCACTTCACTCCCAACCACTCCACAGCCATTGTTCACCACTTCAGCCACCCCGCTTAGATAAGGCGACACCCTTCCAGAGCTGCATCCAAACTGCCATCGAATGCAACTGACAATCAAGACTTCTCTGCAGTAAACCTTAAGGACGTCAAGGAAAGCATTGGCTGATCCGTGCGGAAACTACAGGTGAGTCCAGACTCTGCCACTCACCCACCATGCACCTGGGCAAGTCACTGGATTACCCTGGACTCCGGTTTTCTCCCTTTTAATAGAAAAGTGTGGAACGGAATGATGTCTAAGGACCCCTTCGGCATGAACTGCCTATGGAGCAATATACCTTTCTCTTTAAAAAAGCTCTGAGACGGCCCGGCCGGTGTGGCTCAGTGGTTGAGCATCAACCTAGGAACCAGGAGGTCTCGTTTCGATTCCCGGTCAGGGCACCTGCCTGCCCAGGTTGCAGGCTTCATCCCTCCAGCAGTAGGGGGCGTGCAGAAGGCAGCCAGTCCATGATTCTCTCTCATCATTGACGTGTCTATCTCTCTCCCTCTCTCCCTTCCTCTCTGAAATCAATAAAAATATATTTTATAATAAAAAAACTATGAGACTGCATCAGTGAAGAATAGATCGTGTTTTGTACCAAGCATCAAAAGCCCAGGAGAAGGTATGCCTGCCAGGCCTCCTCCGATCACGCCCCCCACCGGGTGAACCCACAAATGTGTTACTATGGCAACATCAACGCGAGGGCGGTGGGGCCAGCGCCCCACGTACTTGCCATTGACGACCCCATCGGGGTTGAGCATGGGGATGATCTTGAAGATGAAGTTTTCCCTCAGGAGCCGGGCCCCGGGGTCACCGCTGACCAGGAACTCCAAGGCTCCCTTCATCACCCAGCTGGCGTTGCTTTCTCCCGGGTGGACGCGGGCCGTGATCACCTGGTACGGACGCTGCCCTGTCGGAAAGAAACAGACAAAGGCAAACTAAACCTCAGTGCGCTTCCCACTTCCATCAAGACGTCCCCACCGGCCCCCTGGAGGTTACACGGGACCATCGTGACGTCCGAACCAGGTACATTGTCCCTAACGCACATCTGACCCGCATTTATCCATTTTCCGCCTGCTTCTAGGGGCGGCGAGACTCGGGAGAGGATGTAAGTCAAAGCTCAAGGCTGTTATGAAAAACGTAAATATTTTTGCCTGTCCAGCACATGGCTCAGGGGTTGAGCGTCGACCTATGAACCAGGAGGTCAGGGTTCTATTCCCTATCAGGGCACATGCCCAGGTTGTGGGCTCAGTCCCCAGTAGGGGGTGTGCAGGAGGCAGCTGATCCATGATTCTCTCTCATCATGGTGTTTCTTTCTTTTTTTAAAAAAAAAATATTTTATTGATTTTAGAGGGAGGAAGGGAGAGAGATAAAGAGTTAGAAACATCGATGAGAGAGAAACATCGATCAACTGCCTCCTGCACATCTCCTACTGGGGATGTGCCCTCAACCAAGGTACATGCCCTTGACCGGAATCGAACCTGGGACCTTTCAGTCCGCAGGCCGACGCTCTATCCACTGAGCCAAACCGGTTACGGCTCATCATGATATTTCTATCTCCCTCTCCCTCTCCCTTCCTCTCTGACATCAATAAAAATGTATTAAAAGCAAAGCAAAGCAAAACAAAGAAAGACAAAAAAATGTAAATACTTTGAGGCATGAGAAGAAGCTAAGAAACAGATTTAGAAAGACCACCAAAAAAAGAACTCTCCACGGTGGATGTCACGGATACGGGAAGGATTCTTCTCTTCGTCGCTACCAGCTGCAACACACAGAAAAATGACTTGAGTTCTCTATGTTACCTTCTGTAAAATGGGGACAATCATACTGACCTCCTGTGGTTGTTATACAAACAGAAGGATGGCCCTGGCTGGTTTTACTAGGTGGTGAGAGCGTCAGCCTGTGGACTGAAGGGTTGTGGGTTCGATTCCCGGTCAAGGGCATGTACCTCGATTGCAGGCTCGATCCCCAGTAGGTGCCCATGTGGGAGGCAACCAATTGATGTGTCTCTCTCATATCAATGTTTCTGTTTCTCTCTCTCTCTCTCTCTCTCTCTCTCTCTCTCTCTCCTCCCTTCCACTCTCTCTGAAATAAAATAAAAATCAATGGAAAAAATACTCTCAGGTGAGGATAAAAAAAAGGAAAACAGAAAGGTGTAAGTGGCATATTCTTACCATTCCCTACATGTCAGTTCCCTGCCTTGCCAATTACAAAGTCTGTGGGTGAGATGATGCTTGTCATTCTTCAGTAGAAATAAGAGTCACATGCAGAACGTGTATTGGGAATTTTTGCCTGCTGGACACAGAGCCCCGTCCTCAAGAGATTTGACAAAAGAATGAAGCACCTCAATCTTAGGCTCATAATAGTTTCTTCAATTTGCAAAGAGAATCATTGACACTTTAAAAAAAAAATACTAGAGGCCCAGTGCACAAAAATTTGTGCACTCGGGGTGGGGGAGGGGAGTCCCTCAACCTGGCCTGTGCCTTCTCGAAGTTTGGGACCCCTCGGGGGGATGTCCACCTGCTTGCTTAGGCCCACTCCTCGGGGTATCGGGACTAAGCTGGCAGTCAGACATCCCTCTGGCAGCCTGGGAGCCCTCGAGGGATGTCCACTTGCCAGCGAGGAAGGGAGAGGGATAGAGAGATAGAAACATCAATGATGAGAGAGAATCATTGATTGGCTGCCTCCTGCACACGCCCTCAACTGGGGACCAAACCTGCAACCCGGGCGTGTGCCCTTGACCGGGAATCAAACCTGGGACCCTTCGGTCAGCAGGCCGACGCTCTGTCCACTGAGCCAAACCAGCCAGGGCTCATTGACACTTTTACCTCTGTCTCCCTCTCTCTGAAATCAACTTTGAAAAACAAACAAACAAATAAACCCAGTATGATTTTTTCAATTAAAAAAAAAAGAGTCTATGATGGTTTTTCATCAGAAAAAAAACACATGCCAAAGAGCATGCTCCTGAGAAATAATCCGACATCCTTGCTCAGAACACCTTTGTTGAATCAGAGGCAGGATGGCCCCACTGCAGTAGACAACAACCTTACAGGCCACGTCTCCAGAGTTCAGGTTCCTGCCCATCATTTTCTTTCTTTTAAAAACAAACCAACAAAAATTATTGACTTCAGAGAGAAAGAGAGAGGGGGAGAGAGAGAGAGAGAGAGAAACATCAATGAGGAGAGAGAATCATGGATCGGTTGCCTCCTGCACGCCCCCCACCGGGGACTGAGCCCACAACCCGGGCCTGTGCCCTTGGTCGGGATCGAACCTGGGACCCTTCAGTCCGCATGCCAGTGCTCTATCCACTGAGCCACACCAGCCAGGGCCCTGCCCCACCACTTCCTACCCGAGATGAGCGACACACCCTTCTCAAGAAACTGAGCATTGGGTTGGGTGTTCTTCACGTAAGACTCGTGATTTGCTAACTGAACTTACTAAGTCGGCACAGCGGGGGTAGGGCCTGGGGGAGAAAGGCACAGTGGATGTTAACTGAAGGCCAGCTCCCCAAGCTCCGCCGTTTGCTCACAATCCCTTTTCCGCCTTCCGGAGCGAGCGGCATTGGCACGCCAACAAAAGGGCTGCGGAGAATAAAGAGGCCTGATGAGCCTGTGCCGATCAGTAGCCTATTTTCAGTCCTATAATTCCACAGCCCGCCTTGTGGGTTTTGAACTGGGTTCATTTACAGCCCATTGAGCGACACTGGGAAGTACTCCCCGCCCGACAAGAAGAAATATAAAAAAGAAAAAATAGCTTAAGCTGCTGTAAATTCTCAACGCTGCAGGCCACTCTCCTTTTTAGACCATTGCCCGCACCCCCCCCCCCCCCAATGCGTTAGTCAATAAGCTCAAGGCTGCCCTTACAGATCGGCGTCAACCATAACTTTCCTTTGGAGGGTCAGGCGGGTCTTCTGCTATGTTGTAAAGCGCCCCACCACCTAGCACAGCGGTTCTCAACCTGTGGGTCGCGACCCCTTTGGCGGTCGAACGACCCTTTCACAGGGGTCGCCTAAGACCATCCTGCAGATCAGATATTTACATGACGATTCATCACAGTAGCAACATGACAGTGATGAAGGAGCCACGAAAATAATGTTATGGTTGGGTCACAACAGGAGGAACTGTATTGAAAGGGCCAGAAGGTTGAGAACCGCTGGCCTGGCAGGCTGCTCTGAGCCTCCTGAAGGCGTGAATGAAGAGAGCCGTGGGTTCTCGGGAAGATATAAGCAGCATTCGAGCCACGTCTCGTCGAGTTTCCTCTCCTCCTCTGTGTGATTTAGGAGGATTTTGCGGGCATAGTGCTGAGTTAAACTTACGGGACCATTTGGCTGTAGCAGCCAACAGTACCCCAGAGAACCCCTAAGAGACAACAGCTGTAAATAGTATGCAACACACACAACATGTGTTTTATCCCGTGTAATGGCCAGTTTCGGTTTTCATAAGTCATCTCTGGTGAGGGTAGGAGAAAGGAGCGTCAGGGGTCGGCGTTATTTTTCCTCCGCCATGGGTGAAACAGGTCCCAGAGGCCACCAAGATCTATGGAGAAGTCATGGTTTCGCAATATTCTAATTCCTTTTTAAAAAAATATGTATATATTTTTATTGATTTCAGAGAGGAAGGGAGAGGGAGAGAGAGATAGAAACATCAATGATGAAAGAGAGCCTCCTGCACGCCCCCCACTGGGGATGGAGCCCACAGCCCAGGCATGTGCCCTGACCGGGAATCGAACCGCGACCTCCCGGCTTATTGGTTGATGCTCAACCACTGAGCCACACCGGTTAGGCCTATTTTTTTTTTTTTTTGAAACATTCTAATCCTTAAAGCTTCGTATTAGACGTATGTTTGTGGAAATGAGATCAGTTAAAAGCGGTTAGAAACGAGCAGAGGACGGCAGAATGCCTGGGAGAGAGGGATTCACGATCACGGCCAATGAAACAGAGTAAGAACTGAAGACACGGTGCGATCACACACCATCGTGTACCAACTATATAAACATCCATTCATTTGCTCCTTCTTTCTTTCAACAATATGTATCATTAGCTCCCACTGGCACTTGGCAAGGCCTGGGGATTCCAAGAGAAGTAATGGGCTCGCCCTGGGGGAATTAACAGCCCGCTGGTGAGAAGACAGGCACACAGACAATCATGACCCAATGAGATCAGGGACATCTGTCAGCCCGTCCTCAAAGCACAGTGGAGCGCTCATTAGGCCGTTATTGATAATGATGCCAATCGCTGGCAACGGCTTCAATGTGCGTCCCCGGGAACCTAGTTAAGGAAATGATACAGAACAGAGGATGCTATGCAGTCATTAAACATGGCACATAAGCTGGTGGTTGAGCATCGACCTATGAGCCAGGAGGTCACGGTTCGATCCCCAGTCAGGACACGTGCCCAGGTTGTGGCCTTGATCCCCAGTAGGGGGGCATGCAGGAGGCAGCCGATGAATGATTCTCTTTCGTTATAGACTAGAGGCCCGGTGCACGAATTTGTGCACCAGTGGGGTCCCTCGGCCTGGCCTGCGGGATCAGGCCCAAACCGGCTCTCTGACATCCCCCGAGGGGTCCCGGATTGCGAGAGGGTGCAGGCCAGGCTGAGGAACCTCACTGGTGCACGATCGGGGCTGGGGAGGGATGCGGATCCGATCGGCCGGACCCCAGAGGCAAGCTAACCTACCAGTCAGAGCATCTGCCCCCTGGTGGTCAGTGCATGTCATAGCAACTGGTCAACCGGTCAACTGTCTGCCCTCTGGTGGTCAGTGCATGTCATAGCGAGCTGTTGAGCAGCCTTAGCATATCATTAGCTTATTACGCTTTGATTGGTTGAACAGCGGACCGGACGACCGGACACTTAGCATAGTAGGCTTTTATTATATAGGATGTTTCCATCTCTCTCTCCCTCTTCCTTTCTCTCTCTCTAAAAAATCAATAAATACTTTTTTTTTTTTAATGGCACATAGTTCTCTTTCTGTTGACATGAGAAGATAGCTGGGACATAATGATGAGTGGAGTGGGGGAGGCAAGAGAGTTGCATGCTGGGAGGATCCCAATTTGTGTGCAGTTATAACGTTTCCTTAAAGACATGGAAACACAGAGACGCACCTGTGCCTGGAGGTTATTTAGGGCCTCCTGCTCCCCATGGAGAATGCTTGCCAATTCATAAAATAATAACCATATGTCAGTTTCCATAACGGCAAATATTTTCAAGTAGTGGTACACCGCAGAAGACAAAGAGGAAAACAGGCCCGTGGCAATATGGAATCAATACCAAAAATGACTAAGGAGATATGCTACATATTTAAGTAGTTAAGTCATCAGAAGTTTTGTATGTATTTTACACTTTCTTTTTTTAAGAAAAAAATATGTATTTTTATTGATTTTAGAGAGGAAGAGAGAAAGAGAAACATCAATGATGAGAGAGAATCATGGATCGCCTGCCTCCTGCACGCCCCCTACTGGAGATTGAGCTCACTACCCGGGCATGTGCCCTGACTAGGAATCGAACCGTGACCTCCTGGTTCCTAGGTTGACGCTCAACCACTGAGCCACACCAGTGGGACTATTTTAAACTTTCGACTTATCTCAGTTTGGAGTCATCACTTCTATCTGTTCAACAGCCTCCTGTGGTTCCTGACTAGTACACTGAACACCTTGGCCCTAGACCAGTGATGGCGAACCTATGAACTCATTTTTTTGGTTGATTTTTCTTTGTTAAATGGCATTTAAATATATAAAATAAATATCAAAAATATAGGTCTTTGTTTTACTATGGTTGCAAATATCAAAAAACTTCTACATGTGACACGGCACCAGTGTTAAGTTAGGGTTTTTCAAAATTCGGACACGCCGAGCTCAAAAGGTTCGCCATCACTGCCCTAGACTGTCTATCAACTCTCTAACTCAAACCCTTTATCACACTTCATGGTAAACGTTTATTATAATCCAATGGAATATCGTTAAGATATGGAGGAAATGAATGAAAAAAATAAGGTCACCCCCCCAAAAAAAACAAAAGAAAACAAAAAAATCCCACACCCGAAGCATTCTAACTGATTGCCTTCTTTCTCACAGAGCAATCCCATTTTGAAATATCACAAACTCCTGTTTTCTTTGCAAAGGGCAACCTCGCCTTCTTATCCCGTACGCGCCCGTCTGTCTCTCTCTCTCTCCAGTGTGAGAAAGTGGGTTTGAGTCATAGGCCCCAATGAAAAAGAAAGATCAGGAAATCTATTCCCGGGCCATCTCCAGATCACCCGGAGGAAGCGGCGCGACGGAGGCTGAGCCGACAGTTTTAGCCTCGGCCTAAATACAAACACATCCATCTGCATCTCCTCATCGGCAGCGCCCAACGGTACGGAGCTTTTCCTGGAGGTTCTGTGACGGGAAGAGACGGCGGGAGCAAAGCAGAACACATCTGGGCGGTCATGACACATAACGTCGACGGCACGGTCACGTTGTTCCTGCTTGGACTGGGGTTGAAAAACTCCCGACACCGAAGTGACAGCCACTCCGGAGACGCAGGTAATTGCGTCAGGAAAATTGCCAAGAGATGCCGTT
This sequence comes from Myotis yumanensis, assembly GCF_028538775.1. Taxonomy (NCBI): domain Eukaryota; kingdom Metazoa; phylum Chordata; class Mammalia; order Chiroptera; family Vespertilionidae; genus Myotis; species Myotis yumanensis. The sequence goes on along the minus strand of NW_027223771.1, from coordinate 6,689,652 downwards.
GCTCCCTCCATGCTGTCCCCTCCCCACCCCCCACCCCCACCCCCTGGCCTAGAATCTGTCGGTGGGTCCCAGTGAGGGATGTTTGCCGCTCTGCCTGGGATCAGCTGGGTCTCTCTGGGACCCAGGGCACTGGATCCTTTGGCCCCAACTTCCTGGAAGAATTCATGCTCCCCAGAGGGAAGCCTTAGCTCATTTCCTCCAGCTCTGGGAGGTCTCAGGATGGTGCTGGCACCTGCAGACCAACCGGGGGCGGGGCCAAGCCACTTCCTGCTGCTTCTGAAAGGAAGTCTTCTCCTTTGTTCATGAGATGCCACCTGTGAGTGGGGTCATGAGATACCTGTCTTTCTCTGGCTGGCTGATTTCACGTAGCATCGGGTCCCTCCATGCTGCTGAAATGGTAGGAGAGCCTTGGGCGGCCGTACAAAGTTGTTTTGCAATGTTTGATGGAAAGACCTTAACAAAAAAAAAACGGTGTCCTGCCCTGGCTGGTTTGGCTCAGTGGATAGAGCGTCGGCCTGCGGACTGAAGGGTCCTAGGTTCGATTCCGGTCAAGGGCATGTGCCTTGGTTGCGGGCACATCCCCAGTGGGGGGTGTGCAGGAGGCAGCTGATCGATGTTTCTCTCTCATCGATGTTTCTAACTCTTTATCCCTCTCCCTTCCTCTCTGTAAAAAACCAATAAAATATTAAAAAAAATTATTCTTTAAAAAAAAAAAAAAACGGTATCCTATTCCAGGATCCATGAGTTCCTGAATCATGGTTTGTAAATAATTTGTCTAATACCAGAAGGCCAAGGAAAGTCTACGGTGACTTCACCCAATAAGATTTCTGTGCAAAAAGTCAGGTAACCCAATGACCTATATCTTGTCCGTGAAAACCAGGCTTCCAAATTTGCTTCTATGAGAAAGCTCGCCCCATTTTATTAAAATGTGTGTAATTGCAATTTTGTTTAATGTTTACTTTCTGTCGTTTGTTTTTTTTAAAAAAAATACATTTTTATTGATTTCAGAGAGGAAGGGAGAGAAAGAGAGAGAGAGAGAAACATCAATGATGAGAGAGAATTATTGATCGGCTGCCTCCGGCAAACCCCACATTGGAATTGAACCCGGGACCCTTCAGTCCACAGGCCGATGCTCTATCCACTGAGCCAAACCAGCTAGGGCTGTCTTTCCTTTCTTTAGCATTTGGGTGATTGTTTGGCAGTTTGCTCTATGGCCATTGTTGGCCTTAAACTGCACTAGTCACAAGCATGGTATTTATCTTGTATTGAAAAGAAACCAGTTTTTTGGGGTTTTTTAAAAATATATTTTATTGATTTTTCACAGAGAGAAAGGGAGAGGGACAGAGAGTTAGAAACATTGTTGAGAGAGAAACATCGATCAGCTGCCTCCTGCACACTCCCCACTGGGGATGTGCCCGCAACCAAGGTACATGCCCTTGCGGGAATCGAACCTGGGACCCTTGAGTCTGCAGGCCGACGCTCTATCCACTGAGCCAAACCGGTTAGGGCCCAAACCAGTTTTGATAATAAAAAAAATTTAATTTAATTTAAAAAAATGGTAGGAGTTCTTTCTTTTTTGATAGCTGCGTAGTATTCCCTGGTGTAAATCTACCACAGCTTTTTACTGCTCAACTTCCGATGGGCCCTTGGGCTGTTTCCAAGTCCTAGCCACGCTACGCGACTTTAAAGCGCTGTTGGCGTGGCCCAGTGGTTGAACGTCGACCTATGAACCAGGCGGTCACGGTTCAGATTCCCGGTCAGGGCACAGGCCCGGGTTGCGGGCTCCATGCCCAGTAGGGGGCGTGCGGGAGGCAGCGGATCCAGGATTCTCTCTCATCACTGATGTTTCTATCTCTCGCTCGCTCTCCCTTCCTGTCTGAAATCAGTAAAATTATTAAAAAGAAAAAAAGCAGGAAGGAGAAAATATATATTAAAAAGAAATTAAGGCTGAGCAGCTGGTTGGTAGTAAGAGAGGGAAGGCGGGAGCGAGGGAGAGAAATGAGAGGAAGAAAGAGAAAGGGGCGCTGTCCTGGTGGCTCAGCTGTTAGAGCATCGTCCCAAACACCAAGGCTGTGGGCTTCATCCTGGGTCAGGGCACTTACAAGACTCAACCAATGAATGCACAAACAAGTAGAACCACAAATCTCTCTCTCTCTCTCATAAGGAAGGAAAGAAGGAAGGAAGGAAGGAAGGAAGGAAGGAAGGAAGGAAGGAAGGAAGGAAGGAAAGAGGGAGGGAAGGAGGAAGGAAGGAAGGAAGGAAGGAAGGAAGGAAGGAAGGAAGGAAGGAAGGAAGGAAGGAAGGAAAGAAGGAAGGAAGGAAGGAAAGAGGGAGGGAAGGAGGAAGGAAGGAAGGAAGGGGAGAGAGAAGGGGATTATGATTGCGGCTGTTCCCAGAAATGATCCCTGCCGGTTTCCACTTCCCTAACCGACAAGGATACTGCGGATGCCCTGTTGCTTGGCAACAGGCCTTGTCTATGGAAGCCATTTACATGTATTCACCTTCTGAATGAGGCAGGTTCACAGATGACTGGGCAGCAAGAAAGCGGCCGGTCAGGCCGAGCGCTCCCAGGACGTGGGGATCGCAGAGAGTGGGGAGTGGGTCTGGCCGCCGGAGAGCCCAACGGAGAGCCAGAGAGCCGGAGAGCCTTGGCGGCACAGATGCCTGAAAGTGAGAAGATGAGGTCCGCACACAGAGCCTGCAGCTGCGTCCACACCAGGCTGCCACGGGGATCAAAGACTCAACATCTGCCCCTCTCGTCTCAGAGCGTCCTTCGGCCTCCTGAAACCCACCGCGGGACCTGTGACGGGAGCCGGTGCCCGTGGCCCGCACACCTGCCCGGAAGCAGGGCCCCTCACGGGCCCTCACACACAGCCGGTCTCTGCATCCCGTTAGGTCTGATCTACCGAACCGAATCGCTACCTCCTCCCCTAGGAGCGGTCCCTTGGGCCACTTCACGACCGACATTCCCTTTCGCCGACACCACCTTCCACTCGCTAAGACCATGATCCTTGCCCTCCGGACCTGTCCAGGATCCGGACGCGCCCGGAGAATTCTCTGCCCAGAAAAGGCCCGCCTGGAGTCCTTTAAAACCCCTGACTCCCCACCCCTGGGTGCTGGCGCTATTTTGGGGGCTCAGCCCATAGGCCTCCAGATGACCTAATACTAGCACATCAGTAATTATTCATCCCTTCTGGTCTCATGGGTTCCCCCTACGGTGGCCCTAACAGGTCCTGCCACTGCCCTGTGTGGCTGGAGGAGGTGGCCGGGAGTCCTTTCAGCCACCTGAGCTGGACATGGGCGGGTCTCACCAGGTCACCCCCATCCCAGGGTTACCCCACATGGGGGGTTACGGAGTCCTTTCTGCCTCCAAAATACCTTTCTGTGTGTTTTCCATTCTCTCCATCCCTACTCATTCCCTCCGCCCCCACTGCTCTTGGGATAAAATTAAGACTTATCAGGCCAGGCCAGCATGGCTCAGTGGTTGAGCGTCGACCTATGAACCAGGAGGTCACGGTTCGATTCCCAGTCAGGGCACATGCTGGGGTTGTGGGCTCCATCCCCAGTAGGGGACGTGCAGGAGGCAGCCGGTCCATGATTCTCCCGCATTGCTGATGTTTCTATCTCTCTCTTTCCCTTCCTCTCTTGAAATCAATAAAAAAATATATTTTTTAAAAAAGAAACCTGAAAGCATGTAGACAATGACTCCGAACTACGAAAAGCATCTATTAACTTGACATAAATGTATTCCAAAAAATGGACTATAATGTCAACTTCATTAATTGTTAAATCTAGTATTCATAAAAATTTTAGTACCTTTGAAAGAAATATGTAGGTTATATTTTTGTGCACTTTGCAGGAATACCCAATTACAGACAATGATGACTAAGGGGTCACAGCCAACTGTAAATGAAGGGTCACCCATAGCCAAATCATTGCAAAAGCAAACACACAATTATTTCAAATTAGGTTAAAAAAAAAAAAAACCTTAATGTGGGACTTGAGTGTATTTTATTATGATTAATACTAGAGGCCCGGTGCACGAATTCATGCACTGGTGGGGGACATGGCCTGTGGGATCAGCCCGTTGTAGGAGTGCACCAACCACCAGGGGGCAGCTCCTCCGTTGAGCATCTGCCCCCTGGTGGTCAGTGTGTGTCACAGCGACTGGTCGACCAGTAGTTCTGGTCGTATTGCCGTTCGGTCGCTGGGTTTTTATATATATAGATGATATCGGATGGGGCCTCCAACCAGGGAAGTGCCTCAGGCCTAACGTGGTTTTCAAATGGCCCCTAATATGTATATTTAATCCAATTTTGTTTCCACTGGAACCAGGGCATCTGCACAGTGACTGGTATGCACAAGCATGCATGTTCACGTGCTCAAATGCCTGTACACACACGCTTGTACACACACGCCTGTACACGCACATTTGCAACCACACACGCCTGTACACGCACGTGTGCCCGCCGTATAAAGACTATCCCGTGAGAATCCTGGGTCACCCGTTTTTCCGAGCAGCATCGAGATGGGAAGCTCCCCCCAAAGCTAGTTCATACAAGCCAAACGACACCCCGCTAGCGCCGGGTTTGAAACAGTCCTCCCAGCCGGGGCCAAGGGACTGTGTCAGAGGCGGGCCTTGCAGCCTGCATGTCAATGGGTGTTTTAAAAATCATTTTGCAAAGTATAAGGTATGCATTCATTGCTCAATACATGTAACTAAGTTGTATAATTTTTAATTAAGGAGGATTGTATTAGTCTTCAGGCCATAGTAAATTGAATGAATGGACAAATAAATTATTGGCATGGCCACATCTAGCTTGAATGAGAACCATTCAAATTTGACTTTAAAAGCTCTTATCTAGCCCAACTGGCATGGCTCAGTGGTTGAGCATCGACCTATGAACCCAGACATCATGGTTCGATTCCCGGTCAGGGCACATGCCCGGGTTGCGGGCTCCATCCCCAGTAGAAGGCGTGCAGGAGGCAGCCGATCCATGATTCTCTCTTATCATGGAGGTTTCTCTCTCTCTCTCCATCTCCCTTCCTCTCTGACATCAATAAAAATATATATATTTTTTTAAATCACCATTCTACCTCATTATGTTGTGAGAATGAAAGGAGATGACACAGGAGCTTGAGCTGAGCCGACACATAGTAAGTGCTCAGGAAATAACTCGTCAGCTTCTGCGAAGCCAGACTACCTCCCGAAGGCCCCAGTGGGAAGCTCACAGGGCTCGGAACACAGGCAAAACCCAGCACCGGGCTGCCTCGGGGTCACCACTTCCTCTGCCCTAAAGAGTCTCCAGGAGACAGAATCACCCCCCCCCCCCCCGCCCCCTCCAAAAAATGAGGCAGGAGGAGGAGGCTGATGGGAAGGGAACCCATTTTCCCTGACACAGAGATATGTGTCATGGTAATCAGCATTGACGGGAAAAGGAAATCAGGGGGATTTATGTGACAGTTTAATAGGGTTTTGTGAAATACGATATTCTTTTAAAGTTTGCCTGAGCGAGGTAGACAGCACATGGGGGGGCGGGGGGAGCGGCAGCTGTGAAAAGATGCAGATGCTGGATTTGAAACTCAGAAAGTTGTCCCTCTGTGTCTTGGCTGCACTGTGTAGAGTGTTACCTATTTTTTAAAATATATTTTGTATTGATTTCAGAGAGCAAGGGAGAGGGAGAGAGAGAGAGAGAGAAACATCCATGATGAGAGAGAATCATGGATCGGCTGCCTCCGGCACGCCCCCTACTGGGGATGGAGCCCACAACCCGGACATGTGCCCTGACCGGGAATCGAACCGTGACCTCCTGGTTCCTAGGTTGATGCTCAACCATGGAGCCACGTGGGCCAGGCCAGCGTGTGATGTATTTATACTGAACATACATATGTGCACACCGAGGTGTGAGTCCGTTTGGATGCAAAGTCTACCCTGAGGCAAAGTGAAGCATGAAGCATGAGGAATGCAATGCCTGGATAGTACATGAAAATTTGGAATCTCTATCCAGAAATAACAATCTATTTTTTTTTTTCTCACAAAGCATCCACCTGCCAGCGTATCTAAGGAGGATGTGGGCGGAAAGTTGGGCGCCAAATCACCCATCACCCACCAAATCCTGGAGTCTGGCCCCCTGGAACCAGTGAGCATGGCCACCCCTGCTGGACAGAAGCGGTACTAACCCATGCCACGGACAGCTCATCAATGCGATTAACATGCCATCAGAGAAGCCTTTGGACCCTGATAAGGAATAATGAAAATAGAAAGCGGGGAATTTGGGGCTCGTCAGCCCCGAACAGGAGAAGCTGTGCCCTCACTCCAGGGGCCCGGTGCAGTCATTGAGACCAAAACGCTGCTAGAGAGAAGGCCAGTCCATCAGGCTGTGAGAACCAGAGGCCCAGTGCACAAAAATTGTGCACTGGAGGGGTCCCTCAGCCTGGCCTGTGCCCTCTCACCGTCCAGGGGATGTCCGCCTGCTGGCTTAGGCCCTCTCACAGTCCGGGATTCCCTCACTCCTTACCACCATGAGCCCAGCTTCTGGCTGAGCGGCGCTCCGCCTGTGTGAGCACACTGACCACCAGGAGGCAGCTCCTGCATTGAGCATCTGCCCCCTGGTGGTCAGTGAGCGTCATAGCGACCAGTCGTTCTGCCGTTTGGTCGATTTTCATATTAGGGTTTTATTATATAGGATGCCCAGCTCCCTGGGCCCCGAATCTGTGCTGACACAGCCGCCTTCCGAGTTCTTTGCGGACTTTGCCCGAATTGATGGGGTGTAATCTATTCTGCTCTCCTTTCTTCTCCTATTAGTTTCAAAATTATAGATTTTTATGTCTGTGTGTTTAGTGGCGATCTTTATACTATAAATCTCCTGAACACCGTGCAACACTGTTCATGATGTATTCCTCCCTCCCAAACAGGACAGGAATTCTGGCATACGTCGAGGACCCATTAAATCCTGCTCTCCCTTCCCCTCCCTACCCCCACCTCCCCCCGTTCTGTTATGGTTGTCTAGACTTTATCTTAGAGGGCAATAAATTGTTGTTTCTAGGTGTGGGTTTACCTTTATTCCTCCTGCTTGGTATTCAGAATGCACTTTTTTTTTTTGGCCAAAGCAATATCCAGACTTAATGCAATGCACATCAAAATTCCAATGGCATATTTTTAAAGACATAGAACAAATAAACCATCAGATTTGTATGGGACCCACTTTCAAATGACTCAAGTCTTTCTTCTCTTCTGCAAAAATTCTCAGCTATTATGTCCTCAAATATTGTTTCTCCACCCCTCTTTTCATTCTCTCCTGGAAGTCCTGTTAGGAATGTTTGTCAAACACCACAGGAGTCCGGCCGGGGTGGCTCAGTGGTTGAGCATCGACCTATGGACCAGAAGGTCACGGTTCCATTCCTGGTCAGGGCACATGCCTGGGTTGCAGGCTCCATCCCCAGTAGGAGGTGTGCAGGAGGCAGCCGATCCATGATTCTCTCTCATCACTAATGTTTCTCTCTCTCTCTCTCCCTCTCCCTTCCTCTCTGAAATCAATAAAAAAAAAATTAAAAAACAACAACACCGTATGAGTGTTTGTTAAATAAGTACCGATTTATCCCACTCTAAGCCTTAACCGAGTTTGAAGGAGGTAACTGGAAAGGCCAGTTCTCAGATATAACCTCAGTCTTCTCCGATCCTCCTCAACTTATGAAATGGGCCGGATGAAAGACAGCGGGGGAGGCGTGCGCCCCTGCCATGGTCGGATACGTGTCCCACCAGAGATAAAACCTGAAAGCAACACGTTGAATCAACAGTCCGAGCCATCTGATGGCCGAGACACTCGCCTCCAGGCTCAGGGACACAAAGGGATGAAAAAGCATGAAGTGACTTCCTTTCAAACTGCGCGCGGAACCCACCCTCCGCTTTCATTCAAGCTTCTCTGGGGGAAGAAAAAAGGGTCGTCGTTATGTTTTTGAAAATCATGAAAAGGCACCGCTTTTCCGTGATCACGGGGATAAAAATATCAATGTTTGTCAGGATCCCATGAAGCACCGACGGCTCCTGATGGGGAAAATTAAATTTCTGGCCCCCACTTGATTCAATGCTTACCACTCCTTTACTCCCAGAAATGTTCTGTCACAAAACATTGAAAAATGCACTCACAACACACCAAACAAACCCAAAGGGCTCTTGGGAGGCAGAACGGACAAACAACGGGTGTGGCGGAGAGCAGAGGAAAGGACTGAGTGAGAGAACGTGATAAAGAAAAAGAGAGTCGGAGATAAGTAGAGTCTCAGGCAGTCCCACAGAGGGAAACAGGTGTGGAGCAAGCATGTCAAACTTGCGGCCCTCACAGCCCACAAGGAATATTTTGGGGGCCCAGCCAATATAACGGTATGTAAGAAACGTTTCAATAACAATTTCGTAACTTAATTTTTACAATATCACGTTATACATAATCCTCCTATATAATAAAAGGCTAATATGCAAATTGTCCCCTCAACTGAGAGCTCGACCGGGGGGCATGGCCGGCCAGCCAACTGCTCACGGCCCCTCCCACAGGCCAGCCCCGCCCCTGATCGCCCCACCTCCACCCCAGCCTGAGAGAGAATCATGGATCGGCTGCCTCCTGCATGCCCCACACTGGGAATCGAGCCTGCAACCCAAGCATGTGCCCTGTGCGCGAATCCCACCGCGATGGCTCTCACCCTGGCTTTTCACTTCCCAGAGCTGATGACAGTCACTCGGTGAGAAGAAGAAGACAGGTCAAAGGAAGGATGAAGTCTCGGGGAAAATGACTTTTTTTAAGGTTCAGTGGCACAACCATGGCAGCTGACAGAGCCACCGAACCCCTCACTGCCCTGGCAGGTGGAGAGATCGGCTCGATCTCATTTCGCAAAGCGATGCCAAGGAAATGCCCAGCAGGGGGTACGAGTCTCAAAGGCCTCGGATTCGTCGCAGGCGAGACTCGCTGATTTCAGAGCCAAAGGGTCAGTGGGAGAACTGAAATATGCAAAGATTTCTAGATGCAAGCGAGAGCAGACACAGAACCTTTTTACAGAAACTATACCTGCTCCCTCTCTAGGATGTTGTGAATTTATTTAACTCCGGGTCTAAAAAGAAGAAAAAATAGCCCTAGGCTGGTTTGGCTCAGTGGATAGAGCGCAGGCCTGCTGACCGAAGGGTCCCGGGCTCGATTCCGATCGAGGGCACGTACCTCGGTTGCAGGCTCCACTCCCAGCCCCGGATGGGGTGCGTGCGGGAGGCAACCAATCGGTGTGTCTCTCTCACATCGATGTTTCTCTCTCTGTGTCTCTCCCCCTCCCTTCCACTCTCTCTAAAAATCAATGGAAAAATATCCTCGGGTGAGGATTAACCAAAAATAAATAAACAAACAAGTACATAAATAAAAGGAAGAATAAATATCTCACTTGCCCATCCCGAACCCTCATAGCGGGAGCTTGAAGGAGTCCGTTTCTTGCCACACCGGAGAAACAGGCATAAACCGTGCTCTGTTCCCAGGAACCCGGTACAAAGCACTTGCCAGGGACTCACTCATCCCGGGAAAACACGCCCAATCACGTGGACTCGGCCCAGTGGATGGGGGTGGAAAGATAAAGCCAGCAAGGCCCTAGCCCAGTGGTTCTCAACCTTCTGGCCCTTTAAATACAGTTCCTCATGTTGTGACCCAACCATAAAATTATTTTCGTGGCTACTTCATAACTGTCATGTTGCTACTGTGATGAATCGTCATGTAAATATCTGATATGCAGGATGGTCTTAGGCGACCCCTGTGGAAGGGTCGTTCGATCGCCAAAGGGGTCACGACCCACAGGTTGAGAACCGCTGCCCTAGTCGGTTTGGCTCAATGGGTAGAGCGTCAACTCCGGTCCAGGGAATGTACCTGGGTTGCAGGCTCCATGCCGGCCCTGGTTGGGGTGCACGTGGGAGGCAACCGATCGATGTGTCTCTCACTGTCCCTCTCTCTGTCTCTCCCCCTCCCTCCCACTCTCTCCAAAAATCAATGGGAAAACCACCTTGGGTGAGAACGAACAACAGAAAGATCAATCCAGCAATGACTTCCGGGTGCCAATCCTGCAGACCCAAGGCGCCTGCCCGCGGAGGCCTCCCAGCACCCACCCGGTTCTCCTTCTAAACGTGTGGTCCCACGGGTGCTGGGGAATGGGCTCCATGAAACATTCATCCCCCAGTCAGCAGAGCGCGTCGCCGCCGGCGTTCACACAGGGCTGGTTACAAGAGCTTCAGCCGTCTGACTCTGCCCCGCCCCAGCACGTCCCTCGTTAGTGATCAATTACCAGCCAGGCCCGCCCTCCAGAGTCATTAATATAGGCCTTGTCCTGTCACACCCGTAATTGGGCACCGCATGTCCGATAACCCGTCCGCGGCTGTTATTAATAAAGCCCTCGGAGCGCCCCCAGGATCCACGCTGTGTCAGCCACACGCCGCACGGGGTCGTTTTTCACCGCCTTCCAACGAGGCCGCCAATAGATCAACACAAACCGGCCCGGGCGTGCTCGGACCCCGAGGCGCGGCGTCTGGTGGCATCATTAGCACCGATGCTCAGAGCTTCCCAAACAGCGTTGCTTGCACAAGCGTCTCCCATGGACAGGAGGAGGGGGAGGGGGGCGAGCATAACTGAAGCACCTGCCTCGATCCAGGTCCGTTGGACTCAGAGCCCTCGCTTGTGGCCACTGGACTCTACCACCTCCTATTGGACGTGGGATGGCATGACCACGGCCATCTCAGAGGATGCACAGCCCAGCTCGCGTGCTGCACACCACCAGTGGGCTTGATTCACACACACCACGACGTGTGTCCTTACGTGTGCCTCGCAGGTCCGGCCACCGGGCACCGAGCCATGAGCTTGATGCTGGCAGAGGTTCGGGACTCGCATCCCAAAGGCGGCTTTGAATAGAGGGTCCCTGGCCCGGCCGGTGTGGCTCAGGGGTTGAATGTCAACCTAGGAACCAGGAGGTCATGGTTTGATTCCTGGTCAGGGCACATGCCCAGGTTGCGGGCTCCATCCCCATTGTGGGGCGTGCAGGAGGCAGCCAGCTGATCCATGATTCTCATCATTGATGTTTCTCTCCCTTCCCTCTCCCTCTTCCCCTCTCCCTCTCCCTTCCTCTCTGAAATCAATACAAATATATTTTTAAAAAGGGTGTTCCTACCCGTCTCACCACTCTATCCCAGTGACAATAGCAGAGATGCTAGGGGCCAAGATACCATCTACTTTTGTGTCCGCAACTCCCTGGCACAGGAGCTGTGCCCCCCCTCCCACACGATGCCCATCGACACACATTAACATAGATCTCATTCGACGCCCACGGTCCTCCGGTTAATTTACACAGAGCCAAGCCGACCTTTGCCAACGGGCCCCACGGCACGGGGAGAGGGAGGGAGATTTACAGCCGGGAACCCAAACGCGGCTGCCCTGTGAAATACGGGCTTTTTCACGGCTCTGTTGGAACTTCGCATCAGCCACGGAGGAGCGGTTCCGTGATTATTCACCAGCGGGGGAAGGAAAAGGCGGTCAGGGGGCCCTCGGGGGCCGTATGTCACCGCTCGGCCACGCGTTCCCATCGTGATGGAAAGCCTCACCTCCTGGCCACTGCGAGGCCTGCCGGCCACACTCAGAAAAAGACAGGCTTCTCTGAGGGGGGAGAAGCGGGAGACCCCACGGGCGCGGAGAAGGTCCATACAGATTTCCCCAGTGGATTCCTGGGAGAAGGAAGAGCTCGCCAACGCTCCCTCCCTCTGGTCATCTTCGGTTAAATCCATCCAGACCCCGTGAACCAATGCTTTTCTGAGCTCAGATAGGACTTCGATGGGGCCTGGGTCTGTCCACCATGCAGCAGAAGCAAGATTGACTTCTGGCCCTAGCAGTGTGGCTCAGTGGATAGAGCGTCGGCCCGAGGACAGAAGGGTCCCGGGTTTGATTCCACTCAAGGCCATGTACCTTGCTGGGTTGTAGGCTCCTCCCCGGCCCCGGCCCTGGTCGGGGTGCATGCAGGAGGCAACCAATTGATGTGTTTCTCTCACATCGATGTTTCTCTCTGTCTTTCCCTCACTCTTCCACTCTCCTTAAAAATCAATGGAAAAGTATCCTTGGATAAGGATTTAAAGAAAGGATTTCTGCAGAGACCAGGGCCTGACAACGGGCAGAGTCCGGCCTGCTGTTCCTATCGTGGTACCAAACGCGGGTCGACCTCTGAACCAGGAGGTCTCGGTTCGATTCCCGGTCAGGGCACAGGCCCGGGTTGTAGGCTCGGTCCTCAGTGTGGGGCGTGCAAGAGGCAGCCGATCCATGATTCTCTCTCATCATTGATGTTTCTCTCTCTCTCTCTCCGTCTCCCGTCCTCTCTGAAATCAACAAAAATATATATTTTTTTAAAAAAGCAAAAGCGGGGGTCGGAGCTGGAGCCTGTCCAGAGAAGCCAGCCACCTCTTTCCACGCAGAAGCCGGACGTGGGGGAGTGACTGCACCGCCCGATGCCGAGGACACACACGGGCAACAGTTGTTATTCCTGACGGCCGCCTGGTGCCAGGCAGCCTACAGAGCGGCGAAGAGTGTTCATTTAGCTCCAAATGCAGTTTATTTGCTGAACTGGTTTTCAGGTTGATTCTCTCCTGTTTCACGCTCCCTAACACGGTTACGTGCTGTTCTAGTTGAATCGGCGAAACCTCAGGGGCGGCTCTCTCGACTTACAGAGAGGGATGATCAGCAACTCAGAACAGACTCTGAAAACAGGGAAACGTGCCCCGCAACCCCCACCCCCCACTGCCCCACACGGGCAGCATGTAGCTGAGGAGGGAGCAGACGGAGCAGGAGTCTCAGGTGTGAGGACCAGCGGGGCACCTGTGCTGTGTGCGAACGGCTCCTTCGCCGATTTCTGGTGGGGCCTGAGCTTCTGGACATCTGGGTGGAGCCCTGGAGAGCAGGTGCAGGCTGGTTTGTTCTTTCTTCCTTTCTTTCTTTCTTTCTTTCTTTCTTTCTTTCTTTCTTTCTTTCTTTCTTTCTTTCTTTCTTCTCTCTTTCTCTCTCTCCTTCCTTCCTTTCTTCCTTCCTTCCTTCCTTTCTCTCAATCCTCACCTAAGGATATTTTTTCCATTGCTTTTTTGTTTGTTTGTTTGTTTAGAGAGAGTGGAAGGGATAAAGGAGGAGGAGGAGAGGAAGGGAGGGGGAGAGAGAGAGAGAGAGAGAGAGAAACATCAATGTGAGAGAGACACATCGACTGGTTACCTTCCAAACACGCCCCAATCAGGGCCAAGGATCAAACCTGCAACCGAGATAAGTGCCCTTGACCGGGAATCAAACCCATGACCCTTCCATCTGTGGGCTGATGCTCCAACCATTGAGCCAAATTGGCCAGGGATAGACTTCTTTCCTTCTTTCTTTCTTTCTTTTTTAAATTGATTTGAGAGAGAGAGAAAGAGGAAGGGAGAGGGAGAGAGAGATAGAAACATCAATGATGAGAGAGAATCGTCGATTGGCTGCCTCTTGCATGCTCCCCAAACAGGGATCGAGCCTGCAACCTGGGCATGTGCCCCTGACGGGAATCGAGCCCGGGACCCTTCAGTCCGCAGGCCGACGCTCTATCCACTGAGCCACCCCGGCCAGGGCAGTGCTTCCCATCTTCACACAAGAGAGCAACTAGCCCAAACAGGCGCTCTTATCGTTGTTCTTCAACTAGCAAGTGAAGGACTGAGTGAGGCATGCTACGATTCTACTGCTGCTCGTAACACGTGAAACCTCCCCGTGTAGAAACGATGACACCATCTTCTCTGTGCACGCCACCACCCATTACCTGGGGTGCTACGAGGCACGCCGGCGCGACACGCAGGTTAATACCTAGCAAACTGCATCCCGTCCAAAAAGGCAGGACGCGGCAGACGGCACAGGGAGAGAAGAAATATCATTCAGAGAGGTCAGGACCAAATCCATTCCATTTGCAAAACACCGCGCAAAGCCGAGCCCCAATGGTCCGCGACCTCGGTCGGGGAGAAGGGAGCGTTTCGGGGGTCACACGAAAAGGCAGGCAGGGGCACTGGCTTTCTGGAGATTAATTTTACACCTGGGTGAGGAGCGCCCCTATTACACTCCGAGGCTCCGGCACGGATAGCTCAGAGTTCAGGCAGAGTGGTCCACGGGCAGTGATCTAAGTTGCAATGCCCTTCCCTCCAGCCAGGCTAGCCTCAGAACTGTTTGCCCATCAAGTGACTCCCTTTGCAGACAGTGGATGAAACTTTACCCTGTGGGGTTTTGGGTTTTTTTTAATATATATATTTTTTTATTTCAGAGAGGAAGGGAGAGGGAGAGAGAGATAGAAACATCCATGACGAGAATCATCTATCGGCTGCCTCCTGCACACCCCATGTTGGGGATCGAGCCTGCAACCCGGGCATGTGTCCTGACATGGAATCAAACCGTGATCTCCTAGTTCAGAGGTCGATGCTTAACTATTGAGACACACCAGTTGGGCCAGGAGATGAGTCTTAATCTAATTCAAGGCTCGATTCCCAATCAAGGCACATGCCCAGGTTGTGGGCTCCATCCCCAGTAGGGGGCATGCAGGAGGCAGCCGATCCATGATTCGCTCTCATCATTGATGTTTCTCTCTCTCTCTCCCTCTGCCTGAAATCAATAAAAATTGTTTTAAATAATAATAATTGGTGGGGGAGGTAGAAGAGGGTAGAGAGGAGATAAATGGTGATGGAAAGAGACTTTACTTGGGGGGGGGTGAACATACAATACAATACACAGATGGTGTATTATAGAATTATATACCTGGAACCTATATAATTGTGTTAACCAATGTCACCCCAATAAATTCAATGAAATAGATAAATTTTTAAAAAATCATTGCATTAAAAGAGAAATCGGAAAACCAAAAGACAGACACTGAACCAATAAAGGAATTGAATCAATAGGTTAAAAACTTCTCACAAGAAAGCTCCAGACGCAGAGCCATCTACAGGCAAATTTCCCCCAAGAAAGAGGTCATTGTGATGTTACACAAACTCGCACAGAGAATAGAGACAAACAAACAAAAGTAAGTATGTCCTCAACTTATTTTAAGGGACAAACAGCGCCAATACCCAAATCAAAGGCAGCAAAAGAGGGGAAAATTACAAGCTTCTCATAACCAGGTACCTATATGCAAATGTTACAGAAAGTAAAATCAAATTTAGTCAAGCACTGTATAAAAAAAGATAATAGATTATGACAAATGAGTTTACACCAGGACTGCGAGTTTAGTTTTATATTAGAAAATCAATTAATGTGATTCATCTCAATACCATACTGAAGGACGAAAAGTATCTGATAATCATAATAGATGGGGAGAGAAGCATCCAATATAACTCCACATCCATTCATATTAAAAAATGTTTAGCAAATGAGGAATAGAAAGGCACTTCCTTAACTTCAGAAATGAAACACACACACACACACACACACACACACACACGCACGCACCTTCAGGAAATGTCATTCTTAGTAGTGAAATGTTGAAAGCATTTCTTTAAGATCAACAGCAACACAAAGATGCCCAGCTGGTGTGCTCAATGGTTGAGCATCCACCCATGAACCAAGAGGTCTCCGGTTCAATTCCTGGTCAGGGCACGTGCCCATATTTTGGGCTCAATCCCCAGTGCGGGGTGTGCAGGAGGCAGCTGATGGATGTGTCTCTCTCATCATGAATGTTTCTATCTTTCTCCCTCTCCCTCCCTCTCTCCCTTCCCTGCCGGGGTTCTTGTTCTAGCATGAAGAAAGAAAGGTTCAGGAATCTGGAGAAAGGCTGTGTGTAACTTAAAGAGTCCGGAGACGAAGCATAATTTTGAAAGGCATTTGGGGGTCAGAGGAGCTTAGCTAAAAGGAACTCAGATCCCCTCATCTCAGGACCCCATGCTTTTTATTAACACAAATTGTCCTGAGGCGAGGCGGAGATATACACTTCAAAGGGTCAGGGTTTCCTATACAGAGTCCATGGTCAGATTGGGGAGAATTCGCCTACGGCTGTTCAGGTGTTTGGCCAGTAGGAGGCAATAACATGTAGATTAAGACGCCCTGAGCTGTCTGGCAGCAAACAATCATCCCTTTTCAGGTTTGGGGAAATGCCATCAGCCATTCCCAGCAGGTGACAACCTATGTGACTCAGCCCTTGTTGAGTCCCCAAGTCCCATCAGCCTTTGGATGAAACTCTTGCAATTACGACATGCTGGAACTGGCTTCTGGCACTTTCCTTCTGTAATCATTAAAAATATATGGCTGTTGTTGTTTTTTTTAAAGAAAGAAACCACCGTCAGAAAGCAAGGCTGTAAAGGGGAAACTGATCATTTAGAAACCACCACCTCCCGGCCATACCCCGACTCACAAGGAACATAAACTGTGTCCCACGGAGCCTGGCTGTACCTTGCAAATCATATAAGCTCCAAGTCCTGTAACACCAGCTTATCCAGACCCATCTATTCCAAGAAAAAAGCACGGACAAACGACCTCACACAGTCTCTGCAGGAACTCATATGCAGTCGAGATGCAATCACTGACTACACATTCCAACAGCACCGCTTAGGGTTCTGACCAAGCCCTGCCCACACTATCTCCGGCCCACTCCGGCCTCCAAGGCCTATGAATGCCCTCCCGTAACTCCCCTGTGGACATGCCCAGTGACTCTCCATTTGTGAAGTGGCTGCAAGTTCATAAATCTCACGTTGCTTGCCTATAGGTCTGGCTCTAGTGGTCTTTGGCCCCCAAGGTTTTGCCAATAGCTACATGCATCTGTGTGGATGAGTCACTCTTAAAAGACGCCCAACTCCAGTAATTCAAAAAAGGCACAGAGGCAGATAAGTTTTCTATTTTTATGAAACATATGTTTGGCTCCGTGGATAGAGCGTCAGCCTTAGTGGAAAGGTCCCAGGTTCGATTCTGGTCAAGGACGCATTCCCGGGTTGTGGGCTCGATCCCCAGTAGGGCGCGTGCAGGAGGCAGCCGATCCATGATTCTCTCTCTTCATTGATGTTTCTATCTCTCTCTCCCTCTCCCTTCCTCTCTGAAATCAATGAAAATATATTTAAACAACAACATATGTTTGTGATTAAACTAGAAAGAAAAGCAGAGAAATAATTAACACAAAATTCTAAAGGGAAGAGAAGAAATGAGCCTTGGAATAAACACTCAGGGGGTGGGGTAGGTACTGACAACGTTTCCTTTTAACGGGTGGTGGGCAAACAGGTGTTTACGGCATTCATTTATCCTCTGCTTATGCACATGATGAATTGTATTGTACATAGAATATGGCTCATGACCTTTAAAAACTAGCTTTTCCAATGAGGAGACGGGGGCTGCTGTTGGTTAAATGGTCTGCCCAAGCTAGCACAGCGAATTGGACCATAAAGCTCTGGATGACAGACTCGATCGCTGCTGTATTCCCAATACCCAGAATGGAGTAGTCTGTGAAGCAGATCCACAACAAGTGTTTCTGGAATAAATGGAGAAGCTGGGACCCACGTATGTGGTACCACCTTATTTTTCCCCCACTCAAGACACCATAATGCATGAACCGGTAAGTCCCAGGAAGAAGGCTGGGGCCAATAATGTCACCAAGGGCCTTTCCAGTTAAATGAGGTGCTTATCTACCTATATAAAAGCCTAATATGCAAACTGTCCCCTCGGGAGTTCGACCGGGGAAAGGGAGTTCGTTCGCTCGCTATGACGTGTGCTGACCACCAGGGGAGCAGGCTGAGTGAAGGAAGGCCCCAGCCGGCAGCCGGCAGCTGGGGAAGGGAGGCCCTGGCCGGCAACTACAAGGCCCCAATTGGCCCTGATCGCTGGCCAGGACTAGGGACCGTACCTGCACATGAATTTTGTTCACCGGGCCTCTAGTATTCTATAAACCTCCGTGTCGAGAATCTCTAGGGCCCAATCCGGCCCAGACTCTAATTTTTACAAATAAGGTTTTATTGAAACACAACCACGGTGGTTTGTGTGCGTGCGTTGGCCGTCGCTGTTTCTGCGTTCCAATGCCACCAGAGTTGAGTGGTTGAAGCCTCACAGGTGTCTTTTCTTGGAATAACTTCTTGGCATGAGATCAGTGGAAAGGGAAGGTTGTCCCAGCGTCCATTCATGATTGGCTAATACATTTCCTGGATGTAGGAAGTTCCAAAGAGTTGTTCCTCTCCCAGGGTCAACGTTCACATGGCCAATTTGGTTTTCCTCTGGACAAGTGACAGGGAGAGCACCCATCTCTTTCTCTCTCTCTTTTTAATATCTATATATATAAATGCCTAAGCAACCAGTTGAATGGTCGACCAGTTGCTATGACGTGCACTGACCACCAGGG
The DNA here is from genome assembly GCF_028538775.1 of Myotis yumanensis. Classification (NCBI taxonomy): domain Eukaryota; kingdom Metazoa; phylum Chordata; class Mammalia; order Chiroptera; family Vespertilionidae; genus Myotis; species Myotis yumanensis. Next base: position 6,671,307 of record NW_027223771.1, on the reverse strand, counting down.
GGCAGACGCTCAATGCAGGAGCTGCCCCCTGGTGGTCAGTGCGCTCCCACAGCCAACCTTCCGAGGCCCCTCCCCCAGCTGACTGGCCCCAATGTCCCTGATCGGGACTGGGTGAGACAGCCCTGATCGGCATTGATCACCGGCCAGGCTGAGGGACCCTACCCCCTATGCATGAATTCGTGCACTGGGCCTCTAGTGGATAGATATTTTTATTTATTTCAGAGAGGGAGAGATAGAAACATCAATGATGAGAAAGAATCATCTATCAGCTGCCTCCTGCACGCCCCCCACTGGGGATCGAGCCTGCAACCTGGGCATGTCCCCTGACCGGGAATCGAACCGTGACCTCCTGGTTCATAGGCTGATGCTCAACCACTGAGCCACGCAGGCCGGGCCCATCTCTTTCAAGTGAGACCCTCCTCCCTGCTGGTCAGGGCAGGTCTTGCTCAATAAGCAGAATCCACCAGCTCATGACACTAACATCACCCACCTCATCCAGTCAGGCTCAACCTGAGGCATCATACCCCCCAACTCTGCCTTTCCGTTCCCACCCCCTTTTATTTTATGTTTCAAACATGTCTATTGATTTTTAGAGGGAGAGAGGGAGGGAGAGAGAGAGAGAGAGAGAGAAACATCGAGGAGAGAAAAATCATCCATCAGCTGCCTCGTGCACGCCCCCTGCTGGGCATCCAGCCCACAACCCGGGCATGTGCCCTGACCGGGAACCGAACCTGGGACCTCCTGGTTCATGGGTCGACACTCAATCGCTGAGCCACACCGGCTGGGCCGTACCCCCTTTCATTAAACAATACAGGATTGAGAAAGCCTAGCTCATCCTGATGGGCTCTGAACTAAAGATAATCATCCTTCATTAAAAAAAAAAAAAAACATCAGTTTTATCTCTAAAGTTACTCCAAGAAGAATGCTTGAGTGCTGTGTAATTAACATGTGGCAGCAGGTGCTGGTGAACAAAGCAGGCACAAGTATAATAACTTGAAGTCAATAATTCATAAACAATTATGTATTATTAATCAATGTATTGGGGCCCGAACAGCAGCTAATGAGATTAAGCTGATTGCCACACGGAACTGCTGGATGCACATCGATTTAATCTGAGCGCTTAATTAAAGTGTGCACGTTGCCCCGAAATCATTACATCACAGCTTGCCTCAAAGGAGGACAGTTCCCCTTTGGCCTCACTTCCTCGTGAATTAGGAATGTTGTTGATTGAAAAAAATACTAAGATAAGGGTTCTGGCTCTTCATGACAATGTATGAAATGACACCAGATGGTCTGGCAACACTTCTTTCTTTTTAAAATATATTTTTATTGATTTCAGAGAGGAAGGGAGAGGGAGAGGGAGGGAGAGATCGAAACATCACTGATGAGAGAGAATCGTGGATCGGCTGCCTCCTGCACGCCCCCTACTGGGGATCAAGCCCACTACCCGGGCATGTGTCCTGACCGGGAATCGAACCGTGACCTCCTGGCTCATAGGTTGACGCTCAACCACTGAGCCACACAGGCCGGGCCTTAGTTGGATTCTTAATGCAGAAACGCCAGAATACCTCTGCACTAGAAAAGTAAGCATGTTCTTTCAGCAGCACTAGTGTCCATTGTAAACAGACAATGGCAGACACGCCGCTTCTGGTTTGTGGGCTTTCAAACCCACATCCCTGATGTTCACCCCTGATGATAAACACACACACATAGACTCTCCTCCTCCGTCCTAATGGAAAGACGCGGCGCGTGAAGTGGGGAGGTCAAGGAGCCAGAACTTCCATTTCTTAGCGGAATAACGGACTGATACTCCAAGCGTTCCTCCAAATGCGACAGCCAGCGTGCGGGAACGAACCATTTTTTCAGAAACCGTTTTGGAGGCGTCGCTGATTTGGGCTGCAGACAAGATGCCTACAACGAAGAAAGACGGAAGGTGGCTTGGGAGGTAAGCAAGCAGCAAAGCCTACTCCTCTCCCGTCTGGTCTCAGCCAAACCTTGGAGACCCTGGGCTTTGGATTTGAAGGCAGCGGGAGACGCGGGGCAGTGAGGGGTGGGCGTCCAGTAGGAGATGCCGGCATAAAGCTGAGACCCCAAAGGCCTTCACGCTCAGGGCGCAGAAAGCGAAAGCAGGAACCACGTTTTATCTCCACTCCTCCCCGAGGATGCGTGACTACAAGCGCGTTCTCACACAAGGCGGGAACTCGTTTCTGGAACTTAATTCGTCCCGGAAGTGTGTTCGAATCATTTCTTTCCCATCGGTTGGTTGGTTAGAGCATCATCCTGACACACCAAGGTTGTGGGTTCGAACTCCGGCCAGGGCACATACAAGAGCAACCAATGGCCCAGCCGGCTCAGTGGTTGAGCGTCGACCTATGAACCAGGAGGTCACCGTTCGATTCCCAGTCGGGGCACATGCCCGGGTTGCGGGCTCGATCCCCAGTAGGGGGCGTGCAGGAGGCAGCCGATCCATGATTCTCTCTCATCATGGATGTTTCTCTCCCTCTCTCTTCCTCTCAGAAATAAAAAATAAAAAAAATTTTTTTAAAAAGACTCACACAGTTTGGGGACAAATCTGAGCTCTAGTCCTCCCTAGTCTTAGAACTTCCTCAGGGCCTCAATTTTATCACCTAAAAATGGAGATGATAAACGTGCTTCTCTACTTCTTTACCTCACAGAGCGGCTGCGGGGAGCTATTAATCATTCGTAAACACTCTGTAAACAGTTAATTACCTTAGAAGATATACATTATTATATCTCATGAACACACCTATAGGGGAAAACACTCTAGAATTGATTCTGATGAGACAGCGTGCACGTTTTCTGCGACCGTGACCACACGCAGCCAACATTCAGTATCCCCGCTAATTGAGAAAGTTACTCGGGCAACGCGAAATGTGTTTCTTTCCTTCTGAAACAGATTCTCTCTTAGAGCCTACTGGATTTACCATTCTGCATAGCCCGAGCCCTTTCGTGAACTGCAAACGAACGTTTCCAAAACGGAACTCACTCTTCCTCCACAGCAGTCTTACCCTCTCACCTACCCACCCCTTTGTTGGCATTAACATGGGCGCCCATCACCCAAAGTCCAACTAGTTCAGCTCCTGGCCCGTGATCCTTGCTCCCCATCAACCACCAGGACCTCTCACTTCTAACGTAGACGGATCTCTTGAATTTGCACCCTTCCCTCCCATGACCATACCCTTGTCTTCCCAGGAACCTCATCATCCACATAGGTGACTAATAAAGGGTGTCCCAAAATTCACGCAAGAAGTAATTTTGATAGAAAATAAAGGTTTATAATTAAAAATTGTACATTTTTGATTGATTCATAAAGTATACAGTATAGGGTTATGTATGGAATAGCACAGCGGGTAAACGGCCTCCACGGCTTTGCTGGCACAGACGCAAAGACATGGTCTTCATTGGTCTTCACTGTCCCTGCTCCTGGGCCATCATTGGTACTTGGTAATGCTAATCGAATTGAAGGGGTTGAAATCAAAGGGCAACAGATATTAGAATCTGATTCAATAAACCAAGTAAAATTAGGCTTTTATTTTGTTGTTGTTGTTGTTGTTAATGCTCACGCAAAATTCAAATCTTGCATGAATTTTGGGACACCTTTTAGTTGCTATTAATTTCTTAAACACTCAGGAGGAGCCCAGCCAGCGTGGCTCAGTGGTTGAGAGTCGATCTATGACCCAGGAGGTCACGGTTCGATTCCCGGTCAGGGCACATGCCCGGGTTGCAGGCCCGGTCCCCAGCAGGGGGCGTGTGGGAGGCAGCCAATCAATGATGAAACATCTCATCATGGATGTTTCCATCTCTCTCTCCCTCTCCTTTCCTCTCTGCAATCAATACAAACATATTGAAAATAAGTAAAATTAAAAAAATCACGTGATCGGGTATAAGCAAAGCTCCTCAACGACAGGCTTCCACATCCTCCTCACCCCCTCCGACCGACCCTGGAAGGAGGAAGGATTCTAGATCTTTCTTTCCCTGGAGTGACGGGCCAAAAGGGGGAAGCGGGAAGGAGCTAGTCACCAATGTATATGTCATCGAGTTTTCAGGGTTCACGTTGAGGTGGGATGATTGGAAAACTCTACTTATGTAGGTGAAGGCTGCTCACACGAGAAAAGACGGGGAAAACCAAGTCTAAGGTGGTTTGGATGTGTCTTATCGTTTTAACATCCCCTTTTTTATGTCTTCGCAAGACAGAGTCAAGCCCGGCCGACGTGGCTCAGTGGTTGAGCATCGACCTATGAAACCGGTCAGGGCACAGGCCCGGGTTGCGGGCTCGATCCCCAGTAGGGGGTGTGCAGGAGGCGGCCGATCCATGATTCTCTCTCATCACTGATGTTTCTATCTCTCTCTCCCTCTCCCTTCCTCTCTGAAATCAATAAAAATATATTTTTTTAAAAAAGAAAGATTCAAGTCACTCTTCAAATAGTTTTTGCATTTGGGACTGAGGTTTCTTTGAGAGCAAGGTGTCACTATAGGACAGTGATGGCGAACCTTTTGAGCTCGGCGTGTCAGCATTTTGAAAAACCCTAACTTAACTCTGGTGCCGTGTCACATAAAGAAATGTTTCGATATTTGCAACCATAGTAAAACAAAGACTTATATTTGTGATATTTATTTTATATATTTAAATGCCATTTAACAAAGAAAAATCAACCAAAAAAGTGAGTTCGCGCGTCACCTCTGACACGCGTGTCATAGGTTCGCCATCACGGCTATAGGACCACAGGCCTATGGGATTGTGCAGCTCACCCGTAAGGGCCCGGGTCCCCTGATGCTACCAGGCAGGCGAACGCCGTGGTCCCTGTACTCCCATGACCTCTGTCCGCCCCACCCCCGTCCCGTTCTGTGCTGGTACAACGTGCTGAATTACAATGACCTGTTCGCATGACCTTCACACGCCCACGCCCTGCAGACTCGGAGTGTCTCCATGACAAAGGATTCGGTGTTTATTTCTATATTCCTAATACCCGCTGCGCTTCCTACCCTTGGCTACCTTGAGAGACGGAATTCCCCAGGTACAAAAAAGGGGCGCAGTTCAGTTTCTGTAATTCTAACTCCTTTTATTAAAAATCTCCACCGAGAGAAGTCTCTATGCCCTTGCAGTTCATTTCTTTTGTTCCAATATTTGTCAGAAGCAGCGCTTTACAGGGGGAAAAAAAGGGTGGGTGGGGGAGCGAGCGTAACTGAACCAGGAGACAAGAAGTATGAGGTCCAGAGGCACCTGGGTCATCTACCAGTCAGGTGACGTAGGTCGGCTCAGCAGCAACGGAGAAATCAGACCTTGATAGTTTTTATGGCTGTTTAAGCTGCATGATGCAGTGACAACCTTAGCAATACTTGGCGCCACATTCCTGGGGGGAAAGGGCAAAAACAAAACAAAAAAACCCACAGAAACGTGCCCTAGCCAGTGTGGCTCAGTGGGTAGAGTGTCAGCCCATGGACTGAAGGGTCCCGGGTTCCAGTCCAGTGAAGGGCATGTACCCCGGTTGCAGGCTCCATCCCAGGCCCTGGTCTGGGTGTGTGCAGAGGCAACCAATGGATGTGTCTCTCTCTCACATCGATGTTTCTCTCTCTGTCTCTCCCCCTTCCTTCCACTCTCTCTAAAAATCAATGGAAAAATATCCTCTGGTGAGGATTAAAAAACAAACACACACACTCACACAGCCCTGGCCGGTTTGGCTCAGTGAATAGAGCGTTGGCCTGCGGACTGAAGGGTCCCGGGTTCGAGTCCGCTCAAGGGCACATGCCTGGGTTGGTGGCTCGATCCCCCGGTGGGGGGCGTGCAGGAGGCAGCCGATCCATGATTCTCTCTCTTCATGGATGTTTCTATCTCTCTCTCCCTCTCCTTTCTTCTCTGAAATCAATAAAAATATATTTAAAAAAATAAAAATAAAAAATATTAAAAACAACAACAAAAAACACAGAAAAAAAACAGAAATTTGGATTCTTCCCGTGCGTTTGTCCTTGGGGAGCTGCTCTCAATCCCAGCTCTCTCCCATGGGATGCACTGCTCATCTCACCTGCACAGGTGTCTCCGACGGAGACCCAGACTCGAGAGGAGGCAAGATGATACTCGAAGAAGCCGAAAGGGGGGTTCTGTAACTGCTTCGTTTTCCACTCTGCGCCCCTTTAAAACCACTTCCGAGTGACAACTCCCGACCCCAGGCAGGTGCCAGCGCTGTGCACCCCCAGGGACTCCGTGTAAAATCTTTTTCTCTGAGAGCAGCTATTGTCTTCCCAGGAAAGGCTTTTAGCATAATGGCAGGCGGAACAGAGCACTGCTTTTGTGAGAATATTTTTTTAAGAAACGAAAGAAAAGGAGAAAGGGATTCTTCAACCAACCAGGAAAGGCGGCCTCAAGCTCCCCCCATCTCGGCCCCCCTGGGAAGAGCAGTGTGTGGGGCCCAGGAGACGGGAGGGGGGGAGGGAGGCAGGCGGGAGGAGGTAGGGGGAAGGTCAGCTCCCCTCCTGAGAATAGAAAGGTAATGTTCTCCTCTTTTAGGGGATGATCAACGCAGGCTGGAGGTGCCTCCCTTCCCAAAATAGGAGCTCCGCCCCCTCCCACCCACCTTGGATGTTTCTTGCCTTCTCCCCAGTGAGTCACTTAGTGACTATGGTACTTGGCGAATGAGTTCCTAATAAGAGAATGACATTCTCCCTCAGAAAAATTTCCACCTACCAGGTCCCCCTGTCAGTTTTCCCCCAGTCTTCTCTTTTGTCTCCCACACCTTTTTTTTTTTTTTTTTAATTTATTTCAGAGAGAGGAAGGGAGAAGGAGAGAGAGATAGACACATCCATGATGAGAGAGAATCATGGATCGGTTGCCTCCTGCATGCTCCCCACTGGGGATCGAGCCTGGAACCGGGGCACGTGCCCTGACCAGGAATCGAACCGTGACCTCCTGGTTCCTAGGTCGACGCTCAACCACTGAGCCACGCCGGCCGGGCTCTCAAACCCTTCTGCATTGCAAAGCACTCGTCATTCTGCTTGGTCTTTCTTGCCTATGGAAGGTGGGAAACTAACTGTACAAACCAACTTTACAAGCTGGCTGGTTCCAGGTACACCCCACTTGTACACTGTATGTGTGTGTGTGTGTGTGTGTGAGAGAGAGAGAGAGAGAGAGAGAGAGAGAGAGAGAGAGAGAGAGAAAGGCACATGTGTGCCCTTTGCTTTGGTCTTATGGTTCCTGTCCAGGGCCTCCTCCACACCCTCAGCCTCTCAGATCCAAATGCCATTCCGGTTGGTTATCCAGGGGATGAGGGGATGCCGCAGCCAGGGCTCTGGGACTCCACCCGCTTCCTCTCCTAACCTGGCTGACCTTGAGCTTAGACAGCAGTCAGCACAGTGAGGGAAGCCCCTGATCACAGGCTGGAAAATTGGTGATGGATCTATGCAGGCAAGTTCAACCCTCTTCCCACCCACCCCCCTCCCCTGCCTTCCCTCTGAGGTTCAAAAGTCCGTTCCATGCACATACTTTCAACAATAAAGATACAATCCCTCCATCAATCAATCAATCAATCAATGATAAAGGCCGGAAAACAGGATGCAGAGTCCCGATTGTGTCTTAGGACAGGAAGTGATGTCACTAGCAAACTGCTCTCCATGCCAACCAGCCATTCCAGCCCCCCACCACCCCCCCGCCTTTATTTTTTCTGCAATTTATTTTTTCTCCCTTTCACAACAGAGCGACATTAGTATTTATCCCCAAAATGTAGACACACCTTTTTCTGGCAGCTCAACGGATGTCTCTTTCGGTTCAGATTTAACCCCTTGGAATGAATAGTCATGCAAAGTGTGTCTGCTTGTTTAGGGGACACCCTGTATTTGTGGCCACTTGTCTTACGGAGCAAGCGAACCCAGTCTCCTTCGATCCAGAGCAATTCTTGGGTCGTGCCAGGAAGGGCTGGAGCTGGTATTGCTGTAGAGATGGGCCAGTCCCCAAACGTTTATGGAGCTTTGGTTCTCCAAGGGACAGATGCGTGGCTGAGACTCTGAGACCCTCACCCCGACCACCACCCCGATCTTCAAAGGAGAGGGCCCCCCTGTCACTCACGGAACTGCTCCAGGTGGGCCGGGCTGGCCGACGCGGGCATGGCCGTGACGGTCACCAGCGGGCAGGCGTTGCCTCCCAGCGTCCGACAGAGAGCCTGCTGCCGGAAGTACACCGTCTTGGGGTCGACGCTTTTTCCCAGGAGGTCCAGGTGAGTCTGGGGCGGAAACAGAACAGGAGCGTGTACGGTTCACATTTGGGGTCCATGATGCCCATCGCAGAAAACAGCAACACAGCTTACACTTGTGTGAGCCCTGATCGTCTAGACCAGGGGTCCTCAAACTGCGGGCCCACGGGCCACGTGCAAATACAAATACTGTATTTGTTCCCGTTTTGTTTTTTTACTTCAAAGTAAGATATGTGCGGTGTACATCGGAATTTGTTCATGGCTTTTTTTTAAACTATAGTCCGGCCCTCCAACGGTCTGAGGGACAGTGAACTGGCCCCCTGTTTAAAAAGTTTGGGGACCCCTGGTCTAGACGTTACTGTGGGACCCTGATGTTGGGTGTGAAGTGATTGCAGAGGGGGCTCTTCCCACTGCCCAGGAGATGGTCAATGGGGCTGAGTGTGGGGCAACATTCCCGCACAGCCCTGAGGTACCGAGTGTCTGATTTCCACGGCACAGAAGGCGAGAGGACAGGGTACACGGCATCATTGACTGCCCGCCTCCTGCACGCCCCACACTGGGGATCGAGCCCGCAACCAGGCATGTGCCCCTGACTGGGGATCAAACCGGCAACCTCTTGGTTCATAGGTCAACACTCAATCTTTGAGCCACACAAGCCAGGTGATTGAGGCTATCTTTAAGAAGTGAGTGTGTGTGTGTGTGTGTGTGTGTGTGTGTGTGTAAAGGTAAATTCATAGATGCACATCTGTGTATACACAAAAACTCATTCTTGGGTCATACGTCCTTCTGCAACGCCAGGTGCCAGAGGGAATGAAGAATTACCCAGAACTTGAAAGTAGAAGAAAGGCTCAACCTCCAGTAAACGTATAATCAGCCAAGTTTCTGCTCACAAGCAAACGGAGCATATATGCTCAGATATGCAAGAACTTATAAAATAGATCACGCCCGGCCGGCGTGGCTCAGCGGTTGAGCGTCGACAAACCAGGAGGTCCCGGTTCGATTCCCGGTCCGGGCACATGCCCAAGATGCAGGCTCAATGCGCAGTAGGGGGCATGCAGGAGGCAGTCGATCGATACTTCTCTCTCATCATTGATGTTTCTCTCTCTCTCTCCCTCTCCCTTCCTCTCTGAAATCAATAAAAATATTTTTTTAAAAAAAGAAGAAAGGGAGAGAGGGAGGGAGGGAGGAAGGAATGGAAAAAAGCAAAGAAGCATAGAAAATAGGCTAAAATCGAAATGACAGAAGTGACACCAAAATTTGCTCTAAGTCTAAATAGGTTAAACAGCCTTATTACATGACAAAATTCTTCAGATGCGATTTGATGAGTCCCGCTGTATGTTGTCTATAAGAGATGCTTTTGAAGAGAGGAGAAGAAAGAAAAACCATGACGTATATGAAAACATGCCTAAATTATCTATTTCGTTTGCCTCTCCTAAAATATTTTAAGAGAGAAATATGGAAACGCAAAGGCTAAGCAAACATAAGTGACAGCAGGCACGGCCACGGAAATATGCAGCGGAGCCATATTCAAGAACAAGTCCCATTAAATGGGACTTAAAAGTCTTATTTTGACAAAGGGCACAATCTGCAATGAACATATAAAACTCATAAATCTGAAGAATCAAATAACATCGGATTGAAATATGCAACGTGAGAATGGCAGGAGGAGAAACATTGTACCTGGAATGCGGGACGCCAAGACGGTACTTCCGTCTTCAATAAATCAAATACGCAAAAAATAATGATATAGTGCACTGGAGCAATATTATTTTTATAGATATATGTCAAGCTTTTTCTTGACAGAGAACAACCTTTTATTTTTTTCCTCAAGCATCCATGGAACTGTGACAAAATTTAACCATATCCAGGGCTATAAACATTCAATAAATTTTCTTTTATTTTAATATATTTTTATGGCCCTAACTGGTTTGGCTCAGTGGATAGAGCATCGGCCTGCAGACTGAAGTGTCCCAGGTTCAATTCCAGTCAGGGGCATGTACCTGGTTGTGGGCACATCCCCGGTGGGAGATGTGCAGGAGGCAGCTGATCGATGTTTCTCTCTCATTGATGTTTCTAACTATCCCTCTCCCTTCCTCTCTGTAAAAAATCAGTAAAATATATTTTAAAAATATATGTAAATATATATTTTTATGGATTTCAGAGAGGATGGGAGAGGGAGAGGGACAGAAACATCCATGATGAGAGAGATTCATGGATTGGCTGCCTCCTGCACGCCCCCTACTGGGGATCAAGCCTGCAACCCAGGCATGTGCCCTTGACCGGAATCAAACCCAGGACCCTTCAGTCCGCAGGCCGACACTCTATCCACTGAGCCAAACCAGCCAGGGCAAAAATTCAATAAATGTTCAACAACAAAAAAGAGCAGAAATTGTCCAAACTACGTTTTCTGATCACACAAAAATGAAGTTAGACTTCAGTGAAAATGGTCTTAAAGTCGGCGCCAATAATAGGAAAACACCCTCCTAAGAGCAGCGCACTGAGGAAATCCATGTATTAGAGAGAAAATCAATATTAAATCGGTGCAATTAAAGGGCCGATGGGAGACGCGGACATCTGGTAGGTAACACAGGACGGGCGCGGAAATGTCTCCGTCAGCATGTCCGCCACAGGTCAGGCATCTCCGCCGAGAAAAATGTGTGCACTTTAGTGAAGAGAATGAAGATCGCCCTGGAGTTTAAACGACGCTCCCTGTGACCATAAACAAGTTATTTTAACCTCTTTCAAAAAATACCTGGTGACAGCTGCTGCCAATACTATTATTAAAACTCTGCCTCGCAATTACTATCAAGATTCCAGGCCCCCAGCCTGGCCGGCGTGGCTCAGTGGTTGAGCGTTGATCTAGGTCACCGGTTCGATTCCCGGTCAGGGCACATGCCCGGGTTACAGGCTCCATCCCCAGTAGGGGGCGTGCAGGAGGCAGCTGATCCATGATTCTCTCTCATCATGGATATTTCTCTCTCTCTCTCCCTCTCCCTTCCTCTCTAAAATCAATAAAAATATATATTTTAAAAAATGGCTTTGTATTGCCCTCCTAAAAGTCATGTTTAAGTGTAGCCACCGGGCAGGCCCAAGGAGGGGTGTCTAACGGGATATTGTCGGGATCATTGACGAGGGAAGCAGGGCGCCCTAATGTGTGCGCCAACCACCAACCCAACCACCAACCATAACCACAGCCCTGCAGCAGCCACAGGGTGGGGGTCTTTTTTCTTTTTTTTTAAAATATATTTTATTGATTTTTTTACAGAAAGGAAGGGAGAGCAATAGAGAGTTAAAAACATCGATGAGAGAGAAACATCGATCAGCTGCCTCCTGCACACCCCCTACTGGGGATGTGCCCACAACCAAGGTACATGCCCTTGGCCGGAATCGAACCTGGGACCCTTCAGTCCACAGGCCGACGCTCTATCCACTGAGCCAAACCGGTCAGGGCAAGGGGTGGGGTTCTTTATAAAAACAGGAATGAGGTCAAGGCAATTATGGAATCCCCCCATCCTCCCGACACACACCCACACAGGAAAGTCCACCTCTCCAAGAAAGGAAAGATATCTGGCCGAGGACTTCGCAGCAGTCTCACGGATGCCCCTCCACAGGAGGTCCCTGGCCTCCTTCTTTATCAGCTACTCCCTGCAAACTTCCATCAAAGACTGCACTTGACCTCAGCGGGCGACCCTACCGGTAAAGTGAGAAGCAGCCCGCACTCGGAAATCGCTTCTTATTGTGATCCCAGCCATCGCTCGCCATCCCCCTCACTCGGAAGAAAGCCGCCCCTAAGGGGACGCCGGCCTATTTTATTCTGTGGACTGCCCTGTTCTCGCTGTCCCTTGAATACGCCCATCAGGGAGTCAATCCCAGAAGAGCAAACGACACCTTTCAACTAAACAAAGGCGACCAAACAGGCTGTGGGCAGGTTCTGCCTGAGGAGCATCCTCAAACTGCCCACCAGCCAACGTCGCTCCCCTAGGTCAGTGGTCGGCAAACTCATTAGTCAACAGAGCCAATATCAACAGTACGACGATTGAAATTTCTTTTGAGAACCAAATTTTTTAAACTTAAACTATATCGGTAGGTACATTGTTATTAACTTCAGTAGGGTGCTCCTAAGGCTTAGGAAGAGCCACACTCAAGGGGCCAAAGAGCCGCGTGTGGCTCGAGAGCCGCAGTTTGCCGACCACAGCCCTATGTTAACGGGACTCGCTTTCAGACTGGAGAGAAATAATTAGTCTCCGGGTCTCTACTCACAGATCCGCCGGTTAGAAAGAAACGATGATTTTCATCGGCTTTTCCCATGGAAAATAAATGAAGTTATATCGCTGATGATTGGGAAAAGAGAGTAAAGAAAAAATAATGACCATCAGCCACCCTAAGACAACCGTCACTAGCCGTTGTAGCTATTTCTTTGGGGTGCTTTCGTTGGGTTTTTTTTTTTTTTTTGCATTATTAGTTTCATTATAAATTACGGAATGGGTATCTTCCAATCAGGCCAACGTAGAAAATAATCACACGCCATCATATAAAAAGAGAATAGCCCGGCCTGCGTGGCTCAGTGATTACGCGTTGATCTGTGAACCAAGAGGTCACGGTTCGATTCCCGGTCAGGGCACATGCTGGGGTTGAGGGCTCGATCCCCAGCAGGAGGCAGCTGATCCATGATTCTCTCTCATCATTGATGTTTCTATCTCTCTCTTCCTCTCCCTTCCTCTCTCTGAAATCAATAAAAAACACATTTAAAAAAGAGAGAGAATATATGGCAGCAGTTCTCAACCTGTGGGTCGTGACCCCTTTGGGGGTCGAACGACCCTTTCACAGGGGTCGCCGAAGACCATCGGAAAACACATATATAATTACATATTGTTTTGGTGATGAATCACTATGCTTTAATGATGTTCCATTTGTAACAATGAAATTGGGGGTCACCACAACATGAGGAACTGTATTAAAGGGTCTCGGCATTAGGAAGGTTGAGAACCACTGATATATGGTCTAATGGTCACCGTCTACCCTTGGCAAACACTTTCCATGTATCAAGTTATTTCATCATTACAACAACCCACAGAGTAACTGCTTTTATAGTTCCCATTTCACAGATGAGAAAACTGAGGCACCGAGCAGTTAAACAGCTTGCCCGTGGCTGCACGGCAAAAAAAACCCCACTTTTTTCTTTGTGCTCAAGACCCTGGATTTCGGGGGCCTTTGGGGCCAATGACGTCACCCTTCACGCACCTCTGGGCCCCTTCAGAACGGCCTCTCACGCTCCCCTCCTCAGCGCCTGGACCCTGGGCTGGTGCCTGTCCTTCGTCCTGGCCCCTCCAAGGACGAGTCTCTGTCTATTGATCCCCTGACAGCACTGACTGATGACTTGCTCGTCGCCTCTTTGTTCTACGACACGGAAGTCCATTTCTCCCGTCTGACACCGTGTTGAACTCTTCATTTCACTCTGAGCCCTTTACTAGCGCGTGTGCGGATGGCATTCTGATTCCGTCTTCTCTCTCCTTTTCCCTCTCCCTCCCTCCCTCCCTCTCCTTCCCCGCGTACACTAGCGTAAGCTCAATTCATCTCTAAGGGTAATTAATGGCGGGAGCCTGGACCATGGTAGAGCTGTATGTCTGGTGAAAAAAAATGTATTCTACCCTTTCAGAGCCTGAGGCTCTTCCATCGTGTGGATCCCACTTGGGATCACTTTTCTTGTTTCTTGCCAACTCCTCTGGTTATAAGTGCTCCGTGAGATCGAGTTTTCTTAGCCTCTAAATGGCCCGTCAGAAACTTTCAGGGTCCTATCTTCTTTAAATAAACAAATATATATATATAAAGATATATATATGTATATACATACATACACACACACATATACATATATATATATAATTTCAGAGGAGAAGGGAGAGGGAGAGAGAGATAGAAACATCAATGATGAGAATCACGGATTGGCTGCCTCCTGCACGCCCCCTCCTGGGGATCGAGCCTACAACTGGCATGTGCCCTAAACAGGAATCTAACCGTAACCTCCTGGTTCCTAGGTTGACACTCAACCACTGAGCCACGCTGGCCGGGCTGTGGTCTTATTTTCAAATAATACCTCTGGCTTCCAAGGGGTAATCCATAACATAATCCAAACACTTAAACAAGTTTTGCTAACAACGCTTTAAACAATCACTGCAATTATCGACGGCTTGATATGGATGGCTACAATAGAACTCCTTTTGCTTGCTTCATAATTATAACAATATTGTATTTCTTTCTTTTCGCTTTAATACTCTAATTTGGATAATTATCCAACAGAGATCCTGGCAACCATCTGGAAGATTTCAGAGAGGAAGGGAGAGGGAGAGAGAGAGAGAGAAGCATCAATGAGGAGAGAGAATCATGGACCGGCTGCCTCCTGCACACCCCACAATGGGGATGGAGCCCGCAACCCAGGCATGTGCCCTGACCGGGAATCGAACCATGACCTCCTGGTTCATATGCCAACGCTCAACCACTGTGTCTCTCACCTCAGTGTTTCTCTCTCTCCCCTCCTCCCTCCCTTCTACTCTGTCTGAAAATCAATTGAAAAAAATATCCTCAGGTGAGGATTAAAAAAAAAATGCCAGGGTTCAGGAACTCAACCATCAGAGATTATAAAACCCTACAACTTGATGACTACATCACCTATCAAAGTGGACTGCGTGCCGAGCCTGTGTGGTTCAGTGGTTGAGCGTGACCTATGAACCAGGAGGTCACGGTTTGATTCCCGGTCAGGGCACATGCCTGGGTTGCGGGCTCCATCCCCAGTGTGGGGTGTGCAGGAGGCAGCCGATCCATGACCCTCTCTCCTCATTGATGTTTCTCTCTCTCTCTCCCTCTCCCTTCCTCTCTGAAATCGATAAAAACGTATGTGTTTTTTTAAAGTGGCTTGTACCGGTCTGGCCCCGCCCAGACGTCCTAAACTTCTCCTACATGTTAGGACACAGCGACAGACGTCAAAGACCCAGGCTGGGCCCCCTGCTCGGCCACTCGCTGGATGTGGGCTTCCTCCGCCTCCCTTTCTGCATCTATAAATGACGGGCGTGAGTGCGACAACTCCCCAGACCCCTTTGCATTCTAACATGTGATGCCAGCGGCCACTGAGAATCTCCGCAGCAGCCAAGGCAGTCTAGCCAGTGAGCAGAACGGCGTCAAAGGCAAACACGGGCACTGCAGGAGTCTCGGCCCCGGGGACACCTGGGCGCGCAGGTTCCAGGTGAGACGGGAAGAAAGGCAGGGGAGGGGGCGTGTGACGGCTGCCTCTCTCCGGGCCCGACGGGCAACAAGCATGTTTTATAACAAAGACAGCTCGTTCCAGCCTCGCTCGGGGTGTGCGTGTCTTGGATGAGCGTCTTGAGCTCCTACGGGGGATCCACAGATAATACTAGCTGTGTATCTCGCAATCTGGGAAACAGCAAAAATCTCTCTCCAGGCAGCAGGGCAGATGGGGAGAAGGGAGGGCCGGCTTCCCCGAAGCAGCGAGCCATGTGGCTCCAGCGAAGCCTTTCTCGGTGGAGAGAAAAAAAAAAAAAATCCCCATTTATACACGAGCGTCTTTGCCGGGGGAAGGCAAAGATGTTCTCGGTTACTATCTTCTCTATCTCCTTGGCGCAGACGTGGCGCGAACACACTCATCCTTCAGGCTAAGCGATACCTGCGCTCACAGATGCACATATTATTATAAATATGCTAATAACGCTTTGCATGAACACAGAGGACGAACAAGCTCTGCGGAGATGCGTTCGCTCGTTAATCCTCAGGGTGCCCGGGAGATCGCTAGGGGCGAGGGACGGGGTGCCAGCTTTCTCAGATGCCAGGCGACCGCAGGGTGTACGCAGTTTGCTCAAGTCTGTCCGACGGACCATCTGCAGGGCCTGAGAGGACGCAGGATGCTAACTAACCTCAGGTCTGGACTGGCCCACACCGCACCCCTCTCATAAACACAGCAGAGCCCGGCTGGTGTGGCTCAGTGGGTTGAGCATTGTCCCATGCACCATGGAGGTCGCTGGTTCGATCCCCAGTTGGGGCACAGGCCCCAGTTGCAGGCTCCATCCCCAGTAGGGGGTGTGCAGGAGGCGGCCGACCTATCTTTCTCTAACATCGATGTTTCTATCGTCTCTCCCTCTTTCTAAAACATCGATAAAGACATATTTATAAGACACAAACATCAGAGACCTCACTGCAGTCATCCGGCATTTTGTTCATCTCCTCGTCTTCTCCACCCTGATCCTTCTAACGCCGGCACCGCGGCCGTGGGAACCCCCAGGAAAGCTACGAGGCTGCTGTCAGAGGCTCGGGGCGTTCCCAAGCTTTATCTTCCTGCTTCCCTCCTCCCCAGAGTCCACAGGCTGCCAATCTGCATCCCAGCTCACCGCACGCTTCCACCCCATTTCAATTCCATCACCTCACTTGTCTCACCACCTCACTTTATTTTTACAAAAAAAAAATGTTTTTATTGATTTCAGAGAGGAAACAAGAGGGAGGAAAAGAGAAGCATCAATGATGAGAGAGAATAATGGATCGGCTGCCTCCTGCACGCCCCCCACTGGGGACCGAGCCCACAACCCAGGCATGTGCGCTGATGGGGAATCGAACCGAGACCTCCTGGTTCATAGGTCGACGCTCAACCACTGAGCCACGCCAGATGAGGTCAGCACCTTGTGTTTTAACATGAGGTCTTCTGAGAGCTAAGCCCTAGACAGCGGTCAGCAAACTGCGGCTCGGCAAAGCACAGTTTGCGAGCCACATGCGGCTCTTTGGCCCCTTGAGTGTGGCTCTTCCACAAAATACCGGCTCTTCCATAAAATACCGACTTCTGCGCATGGGCCACGAAGTTTCAATCGCACTGTACGTGCACGCCCACACGTGGTATTTTGTGGAAGAGCCACACTCAAGGGGCCAAAGAGCCGCATGTGGCTCTCGAGCCTCGGTTTGCCGACCACAGCCCTAGGGCACACCGCACCTCCTACACGCAACCTGACAGTGAGCAGCTCGGCATGTCACTCAGGCCGTCAGAATGTCGCTGGCCACGCCCGCAGCCTCCTGCTCTGTCCAAGAGATGGGACCCAAATACTAGTAAATCCACTAAGTCAGTGACCACAGACCCTGGCGCCCTGGGGCTCGGGGGCGCCTGAATGTTTCCGGGACCATCTCAGAGAGCCCCCTCGGTCTCGAGGGGTCATGCCGTAAAGAGGACGTTACCATGAGGGCCGTGTAGGTGTAGGGATAGTGGTAGGCCAGGTAGCAGACGTCGCCATGGTGCGGGAAGGTGACGGAGAAGGTGAGGGTGTAATAGCACTTCCTGGACGTGCCCCCGGTGACAGCCATGCTCTCGCGATAGTGATTTCTAAAAGAGAAAGGAGAAGAGAGGAAGGTGAGGGAGGCGGGAAGGAAACAGGCATTCGGGGTTCTAGGCCGCCAATATGGCCACTCGAACGCTGAGAGATGGCACGACTGAGCCATCAGCAATGTCTAGGCTGGTCCATCGGGCCGAGGTGGCTCAGTGTTTGAGCGTCGACCTGCGAACCAAGAGGTCAGAGTTTGATTCCCGGTCAGGGCGCATGCCCGGGTTGCGGGCTCGATCCCCAGTAGGGGGCATGCAGGAGGCAGATGATCCATGATTCTCTCTCATCATTGATGTTTCTCTCTCTCTCTCCCCCTCTCCCTTCCTCTCTGAAATCAATAAAAATATATTGAGGGGGGGGAAAAGTCTATGCTGGTCCGTCTGTCTCCTCATGGTGGCGTACATGTCATGGGACTTTTTCTGATGTGTCTGAAAATGAGTCTATAGAGTCCCTGAGACAAAAGACGTGAGTAATTGGGTTACTTGGGGTTCTACTGCCCACATCCACTTTTTTTTTTTTTTTTACCCAAATTTGGGGTTTCCCAACCTCTGCCTCTCCCCAGATCACCCAGAATGCAGTTGTTCTCCTCCCTCCCACCTGCCCCGGGGGGCTCATGAGCAATCACTACTCTGTATTGCAGCGGTTCTCAACCTGTGGGTCGCGACCCCTTTGGCGGTCGAACGACCCTTTCACAGGGGTCGCCTGAGACCATCCTGCATATCAGATATTTACATGACGATTCATCACAGTAGCAACATGGCAGTGATGAAGTAGCCACGAGCATAATGTTATGGTTGGGGGTCACCACATGAGGAACGGCATTTAAAGGGCCAGAAGGTTGAGAACCACTGCGAGTGTATTGAGTTCCAACTCGAAACGTAACAGGGCGTCTGATCACTGCAACAGCCCATCATGCAGATGCAGAAACAAAGGCTCGGAACAATAGATCTGCCGGAGGCCGAAAAGCCAGCCCGCGGTCCGTGCAGGACTCGAACCCAGATCTGCCTGTCTGCCAGGACTCTGTTCCCTCCTCTCCACACCACCCTCCTCCCAAAGGGACACACATCTGTCACCCCCAACGCGGCCCGGCTTCTCCTAGCTCGAGACCGCACGGTTTCTTTTGTCAAGGATGAAGAAGCTATTTGGAGACTTCAGAGAATGGCATCCAAGCCCATGGCCCCCAGAAGTGCATTTCCAAACAACAGGCTGCACCATCACGCAAAACGCGCCCAGACGCCCATGAGGAGGTGACCGTCTTCCAAGTCCTACACCAGGTAGAGTAGAGGCAGGGGTGAAGCAAACAAGCCTTCCACAGTGGATCAACCCAAGGACAATGCTGCGTAAAAAGGGAGAGATGGACTGTGCACCCCCAGGCATCCTCTGTTAGGGAGAGCTGTTCTATTTGGTGGTTGAATGGCAATACACACATGGACCCTGGGCTTCGATTGATCGCATTTCTGGGAATATGTTAACATAAGGTGGTGAATCGTTGTAAAACAAAGGACGCTATGAAGTAGCAACCTTATCCATTCATCTCCGTGGCATTCACGGCTGGGAAATGAAAAATGGATTACATTATGCATTGATGGTTTCCATGTCAGCCCTCTGTTCCTCTTTGATCACAGAACAATGGTCTTGTTAATGAGCCTAAAAGCTATTAACAGTAACGTTGGCTTTCTCGGGGCTTAGGCCAAAGTGAATTTTTTAAAAAAATATAACTATCAATGATGAGAGAGAATCATTGATTGACTGCCTCCTGCACGCCCCCCACTGGGGATCGAGCCCGAAACCCAAGCATGTGCCCTTGACCGGAATCGAACCTGGCACCCTTCAGTCCGCAGGCCGATGCTCTATCCACCGAGCCAAAACGGCCAGGGCCCAAGGTGAATTTTGGATGTGTGGCTTCTTCCCTCCCCTGTTGGCAGACTTTTTTAAAAGTATATTTTTATTGATTTCAAAGAAGAAGGGAGAGAGAAAGATAGAGAGAGAGAGAGATCAACGATGAAAGAGAATCACTGATTGGCTGCCTCCTGCATGCTCCCTACTGGGAATCAAGCCCGCAACCCAGGCATGTGCCCTGACTGGGATTCGAACCATGACCTACCAGTTCATAGGCCAGTGCTCAACCACTGAGTCACACCAGTCAAGCTGACTATAGTTTTTAAGGGGCCTCTTGTCATCCGAGAAAAAGATAAGACTTAATTTATCCAAGAAAATAAGTACTAGCCTACCATATTTATTAAAAAAAAAAAAAAAAAACACTAGCAATGAACTGATAATTATATATTTTCTACCTGTTCCAACAACTGCTATCCTTTTTTTCCATGTGAACTGGTATTTTATTTCCCCCTCCCGATGCACACATAAGCAACTGATGGGTCTGGGATTCTTTTATCAAGAGCTATGGATAATATCAGCTTCATGACAATTTAACAGGATGCATCATTGAAAGTGGTGAGTAGTCAAGGGTTGAAGATGAATTTTGAAGGCCCTTTCTCTTTTATTTAAAAATAAAATCATCTGACTCTGCATATTTGTCATATATTCACTCTCATCCACTTTGCAAAACTGAAGGACAGGATGAACAAGAATAGACCAGAAAGACAAGTATCACCGGATCTCACCCATATGTGGAATCTAAAGAACAAAACAAGCTGATGAACAGAACAGATCCAGAGGCACAGAAGCGTGGAACACGGGCTGACGAATCTCAGAGGGAAGGCGGGGGTGGGTGGGTGAGAAGAGTTCAGCCAAAGAATGTGTGTGCATATATGCATAACCCCGGGACACAGACCACAGTATGGAGAAGGCCTGAGACGGGGGGGGCGAGGGGGGGGTGGATGCCGGGGGGGTGGATGCGTGGATGCGGGCTAGAACAGGTCAAGGGGGACAAAAGGGGGACATCTGTAATTCTTTCAATAATAAAGATTTTTTTTTTTTTTTTTTTACAAAAGAATAGGCCAGAATTTCTCAGGCTTTTTTGCTCACGAAAAACCAACAGGAAAGAGGAAAAGAATGACAGCCTGATGCACTAATCACAGGTGGGGTCTGTACAACTTCAATAGCCAACCAGGTCTCCAGGTGCTAATGTGCCTGCAAACAGACAGACCACCTTCAGCAAATCAAAAGCTACTGCTTCCGATCTCCTGCGGGCACCATTTCACATGCTTCTGAAGGGCGGGTCAATTGCCACAGGGACAAGTATGGCAGACGGGCACCTATGGCCGAGGTGTGTAAGAGCAACATGGAAAAGCAGGCAATGGAGCGAGAAAGAAAGAGCGGAGAAAAGAAACTAACAAATATTCGGACTCACTTGTAATAGCAGATTTCATAGCCCGTCCGCTTCCAGGTGGGTCTCCCGAGAAGGGCCTCCTTCACAGAATACATGGTGGGCTGCATCCCTACACAGAATAGAGGCCGGGTTAGTCTCCGGCCGCAAGGGAGCTATAGTCGGCTGTCTGATGGCCCTTCAAGCATACCCAGGTCTGAATTCTGCAACCTGTGAATGTCACCTTCCATCGCAAGAGAGGCTTTGCAGACATGATTAAAGGCTCTTGAGCCCAGCAGGCGTGGCTCAGTGGTTGAGCGCTGACCTATAGACCAGGAGGTCACAGTTTGATACCCGGTCAAGGGCACATGCCCAGGTTGTGGGCTTGATCCCCAGTGTGGGGCATGCAGGAGGCAGCTGATCAATGATTCTCTCTCATCATTGACATTTCTATCTTTCTCTCCCTCTCTCTTCCTCTCTGAAATCAATAAAAATATTTTTTTAAATAAAAAAAGTTCAAGGCAGGGCAGGAGAGGCAGGAAGTAGAGGAGTACCATGGGTGGTATGAACATCCCACGGCAGACTTCGGCTTTCCCTGCCATAGGAGCGGTTTGCCATGCACTGGCCACCATCTTGCCACACCTGACAACCAAAATGTGTCAACTCAGCCCTGGCCAGTTTGGCTCAGTGGAGAGAGCATCGACCTGTGGACTGAAGGATCCTGGGTTCGATTCCGGTCAAGGGCACGTACCTCCATTGCAGGTTCCTCCCAGTCCTGGTTGGAGGCAGGCGGGAGGCCACCAATAGATGTGTCTCTCTCACATCGATGTTTCCCTCTGTCTCTCCCTCTCCCTTCCACTCTCTCCAAAAGTCAGTGGAAAAAAATATCCTCGGGTGAGGATTAAAAAATAAAAATATGTGTCAAATCAACTTCAAATGCTTCGGGAACCCAGCGGGACTCTGGTAAGGATCCAAACGCTCTCAAGATGACACCATCTCCGTGTTACCCAGAAAGCCCCCGGCCCCCACCAGCTCCTACCGTAGTTAAACTGGCTGTTGGGCTTCTCGTAGTTGATGATGTTGAAGCGGTACGGGGTGGCGGCCCTCATGCCGCGCACCCTGAAGTTGAACCACTGCTGGTACTGGGTGCAGTTGATGTCAGTGTTGATCAGCAAGTCGTACTCAAACCTGCCGAGGTGGGAGCAAGGGTGGAGGGTTAGACGTCTGTAAGGGAACCTCCCACACTCCCACACTGAGGATCGGCACCTCTCGGGTTCCCGCGGGCAGATCGAAGACCCGGGGTGAGTGGCGGGTGAGTGACACTTAGCAGCCGCATCTCACAATATCGGACGCGGGCTGTGGACATGCCCGGCCGGAGGGGCACAGGGTCTTGGTATCGGAAGCGTCTGTTACACGTCCAGTGATTAAACCGCAACCAAGTGTCTAGCGAGCTGGAAAAACGCAAGTGCGCTAAGGGCGCGGAGAAATGTCAATCCCGGCTGGTTGGAGAGCCTGTGACTATTTAAAGCGAGACATTGCCACATGGAAAATGAAAATAGTGTCCCAACTTCCAGTGCTGTTCGTAAAGATTCATTAATATGGTGCATGGCCCAGTTGAGGTGGTTCAGTGGTTAAGCACTAACCTATGAACCAATCAGGAGGTCACAGTTTGATTCCCAGTCAGGACACAGGCCCGGGTTGCAGGCTCGATCCCCAGTGGGGGGTGTGCAGGAGGCAGCCGGTCAATGATTCTCATCATTGATGTTTCTATCTCTCCCTCCCTCTCCCTTCCTCTCTGAAATCAATAAAAATATTTTTGTCAAAAAAGAACTGACTCTTGGAATTCACTTGTGGTGGTTGCCAATTTGCATGGTGTAAACACCACCACCACCACCACCACGGCTGATGGCAAGCTGCCAATCAATGAGAGGTCACTAAAAGCAGAGGGAAGAGATGGTCATACCTGCTCTCTTGAGCTGCCCGGGGCCACCCCGTTGCAGCTTTCTTTTATTTATTTTATTTTATTTTTTTTATTAATCCTCACCAGAAGATTTTTATTTTTTTCCATTGATGTTTTTAGAGAGAATGGAAGGGACGACAGAGAAGATAAAGAGAGAGAAGCATCGATGTGAAAGAGACACATCGACTGGTTGCCTCCCACACGTGTCCCGACCAGGGCAGGGGATTGAGCCTGCAACCAAGGTGCGTGCCCTTGCCTGGGAATCCAACCCAAGACCCTTCGGTCCTCTGGCCAGCGCTCTAACCACTGAGCACACCAGTCAGGGCCCGTGGCCGCTTCCTTTACTTACTCACGCACTTGGATGGCTTTGCGCAGGTTTCCCGACTCGAACTTGGAGGAGAACCACAGGCAGTTGGTAGCCGTGCCTTGCCTGTAAGGAAGGAGGCAACGTGGGCATGGGCGTTACTGCTGTGCTCAGATACGGAGTGACATGTCTGAGAGGTGAGCTCTCTCTTCTAGACTTTAAAGCCACATGCTCGCCCTGCTGAGGGTAGGAGCAGGGAGGCCTTGCGACCAGGAAGCACGCTCCTGTCTCATGGTGCTGACAGAACTCTCCATGCTGCACCCACCTCCCTCCCTTCCACGGACGGTCATGTCCACCTACCAAGGCTCGTCTAAACTGAAGACGACTTTGTCTATCACGTCGCTGGGCTGAAGGAGCCTCCGGATGTCCTCGAATATCTTGACCCTGCAAAGGAAAATTAGAAACGTTTTAAAGGTTGACCCTCACTCCTTACCCCACTCGTCCAATGATCATCCTGGGAGTCATCAGAAACATAGGAAAGTTGCCCTGCGGGTGTGGCTCCATGGTTGAGCGTTGACTCGGGAACTAGAAGGTTGCTGGTTCGATTCCCGGTCAGGGCCCATGCCCAGGTTGTGGGCTCAATCCCCAGTAGGGGGTGTGCAGGAGCAGCCAGTCGATAAAGTTCCTCTCTCATCGATGTTTCTATCTCTCTATCCCTCTCTCTTCCTCTCTCTCTCTCTCCAAAAGTCAATAAAAACAGCCCTAGCTAGTTAGGTTCAGTGGATAGAGCGTCAGCCTGCAGACTCAAGGGTCCTGGGTTTGGTTCTAGTCAAGGGCACGTGCCCAGGTTGCAGGCTCCATCCCCAGTAGGGTGTGTGCAGGAGGCAGCCGATCGATGATTCTCTCTCATCATTGATGTTTCTATCTCTCTCTCCCTCTCCCTTCCTCTCTGATATCAATAAAAATATATGTTTTAAACCAAAAAAAAGAAGAGAAAAAACACAGCTCTTGAGTCAGGACCACCCTCACCTTTGGATCCCACGCTTGCGTTCCAGCAGGGGCTCTGGGGAGTGGGATGGGCAGTGGCCCCAGAGGTCAGGGAACGCCGGTGTCTTGAAGTCAGCCACGGACTTGGTGCCTCTGGCTTTGGCCAGATAGACAAAGGGGTCGTGGAAGGGGACGTGCTGGGGGTGTGTCTGCAGAAGCTCATGGATTCCGTCCGCAGTACCCCCAGGGGGAGTGGAGCTGGGAAGGGAGGCGCCTGTCCTTGCGCAGGAGGTCATGTCCATGTCCCAAGCATCCTCTTGGAGGAGCGTCTCAAGGTCAAGGACTTCCTTTCCGGAAGGACCCACCCCAAGCCCGTTGGGCTGGGCCTGTGGGTGCGGGTTCGTTCCAGGTCCGTTTTTGGAAACGGGGTGCACGGGGGACCTCCCCCTCTTGGCCTTGCTCAGGAGGGACATCTCGGGGGCAGCTTCCCTCTCCCGTCCCCGGGAGCTCTGGTCCTCATCCAGGCAACGCTGCTTCAGGGAGGCGTCGGTTGGAATGTGGAGGTGGTTGGCGTCAGGGTGGACGTCATCTCCGGGTGTGGGCTCCAGGTCCTTCGGGGGTAAAGCAGACGAGAACGTGGCAGTGTTTCCTCCCAGGGAGACAAGACGACCCCTCCCTGTCCTCACTCTCTGGGCACAGAGCTCAGCGTAAACACTGTGGATCAAGGGGGTTTCTCCAAGGCATGCCACAGAAAGACTACGTTTCAAGAGTCAAAGACATGGCCCTGGCCCGTCTGGCTCAGTGGATAGAGCATCGGCCTGTGGGCTGAAGGGTCCCGGTTCAATTCCCCTCAAGGGCGTGTACCTCGGTTGCAGGCTCGATCCCCGGCCTTGGTTGGCGCTCTTGTAGGAGGCAGCCGATCGATGTGTCCCTCTCACATCAATGTTTCTCTCTCTGTCTCTCCCCCTCCCTCCCTTCCACTCTCTCTAAAAATCAATGGGAAAATATCCAAAAGGTGAGAATTAAAAAGAGAGAGAGAGAGAGAGAAAGATTCAAACAAATGACATAATCAAAGAAACTCTCGTTTGCAGGGGCTTTGGGTGGGGCTAGTATCATCCTAAGAAGGACAGGGATGCCTCTCCCACACCCCCAATACGTTTGTCCGTCTGGTTAAAGAACCTCACTTTTAGGGTCTTCCCGGCACCCCAAGGAAGTGCCTTTTTTTAATATATATATTTTATTGATTTTTTACAGAGAGGAAGGGAGAGGGATAGAGAGTTAGAAACACCGATAAGAGAGAAACATCGATCAGCTGCCTCCTGCACATCTCCCCACTGGGGATGTGCCCGCAACCAAGGTACATGCCCTTGACCGGAATCGAACCCGGGACCCTTGAGTCCGCAGGCTGATGCTCTATCCACTGAGCCAAACCGGTCAGGGCGCAAGGAAGCGCCTTTTGGTTAAGGATCATCCCGATGGTTTGCAGAAAGTGTAAACAATCCTTTACACGGAACTCCAATGTCCTCCCTGAAATTTCTTCCTGCGGATCCCTTCTCTGCTTTCTGGAGTGTAGTCAACGGTACGAACTCCCTCCGACACGGGACTGGCTTGTACCGTTAGATAGAGCCGAGTTCATGATTTATGGAGAGTCGTCAGCAAGTAGCCAAGATCAAAAGGCAGGCCCTGACCGGTTTGGCTCAGTGGATGGAGCGTCGGCCTGCGGACTGAAGGGTCCCAGGTTCGATTCCGGTCAAGGGCATGTACCTGGTTGCGGGCACATCCCCAGTGGGGGGTGTGCAGGAGGAAGCTGATCGATGTTTCTCTCTCATCGATGTTTCTAACTCTCTATCCCTCTCCCTTCCTCTCTGTAAAAAAATCAATAAAACATATTTAAAAAAAAAAAAAAAAAAGACCAAAAGGCAGGTCTGAACTACTGGTGGCAGCAACAGCCCCTGGATTCACATGACCAGGCGTGAGGCTCACAATTTGCTTCTACCAACAAGCAGCCCTGGCATCCGGCTGGGCCCCTTCCCTCGGAAAGCCGCCCACCCGCTCCCCGTCTGACAAGGGAACGAGGAGATCAGCCGGAATCGAACCGAGACCTCATGGTTCGTGGTCGACGCTCAGCCCCTGAGCCACACCGTTCGGGCCTTTCTCACATTCTCGTTCCACCTCCTGCTTCTCTCGCAGAAGCACATGGCCAGGGTGAGCCATGCGCCCACTCCATCTGCAGGCCCCGGTGTGGCCCCGGGTTCTGCAGAGGCCCACCGTGGAATCACGCATCCCGGCGGGGGGGCGGGGAATGGGGGGCGTGCGCAGAACCGCGACGTAAGTCCCACCTCAAAGCTGCAGGAGAGCTCAAGGCACATGGCCTCGTACTGCCTCAGCTCCTCTTCGGGCCGGTCAAGTCCAGGTTTGGAGCTCAGCTTGTTGACGTCTGTTTCCAAGTCATCGTCCTGCAGGGGGAACATTCAAGACACGTGTCACCACCGAGAAAGCCACCCGGAGACAAACCCTTCACAGCCCTGGGACACGGTGTCCTTGCCTCCGGATTACAGTGCGGGCCGACGCAAAGGACAGTTTAATGGGTTGGGTTGTTTTTTAGAAACAAAAAAAGGAGCCCGGCCAGCGTGGCTCCGTGGTTGAGCGTTGACCTATGAGCCAGGAGGTCACAGTTCAATTCCCAGTCAGGACACATGCCTGGGTTGTGAGCTCGATCCCCAGTCGGGGGCGTGCAGGAGGCAGCTGATCCATGATTCTCTCTCATCATGGATGTTTCTACCTCTCTCTCCTTTCCTCTCAGAAATCAATAAAAAAAATTTTTTTTAAATATTTATATTCTTGATCCAGGGGAGTCGGGAACAGGGGAGGAAAAAAATGCAATATTCCACCATCTCCCACAATTTTCCTCCAAACCTCAAATTAAAAGAAAAAAGACAGATCCTGTGCGGGAGACTTAGTGGTATTTTCCGATGGGTACACACCAGGCCCACACACTGCAGCCTGGTTTTGGGGCTCCCAGCTCTATCTCTCAGGCCCTGCTGGCCTCCACCATCTCTGAGGCAGCCTCAGCCGGGGCCCAGGTTGGCACCCACAGCAACACAGCCGGGCAAGCGCTGGGAAGTGGGGTCGGAGTGAAGAGAGGCTCGGGCCACAGCTGGTCCTTGCCCGTCAGATACACGAGTGGCTGCCACTCTCCATTAGACGGCCAGTCCTCCGGGAGCGGGCATGAGGGGAGGGGAAGGTGGCATTGATGGATGGCTGCGGCAGCACGGCATTATTCAAATAATGCGGCGCGGACTCCGAGTCCCGCACTGCCGAGCTACAGCAAAGAACCAATTTTCCACCGATGACTTCAGAAATGATTCTATTCATCAGCAAGACCCGGAGAACACCGGAGTGTCAATGGCAGCCTTCACCTGCGAACCTGGCTAAGAGGGGGTCCTTATAGGTCAGCTACTGTCATCAGCAAGGTGAGTGATCGCTATATAGAGAACTTGGAAAGCCTCCTTCTCTCTAAAGAGAGAGGTAGGCAGGCCAATAGGTAAGAAAAAAGAAAGGGAGCAAGGGGGGTGGATAGATGGATGGATGGATAGATGCATGGACAGATGCATAGATAGATAGATGATAGATAGATAGATAGATAGATAGATAGATAGATGATAGATGCATAGATATATGCATTAATAGATAGATAGATGCATAGATAGATAGATAGATAGATAGATGATAGACAGATAGATGCATAGATAGGTAGATAGAAGTATAGATGAATGGGATGGATGGACATATGCATAGATAGATGATAGATAGATAGATAGATAGATAGATGATAGATGCATAGATAGATAGATAGATAGATAGATAGATAGATAGATAGATAGAGGTATGGATGGATGGATGAATGGATGGATAGATAGATGCATAGATATATGGATGGATGAATGGATAGATAGATAGATAGATAGATAGACAGATAGATGATAGATAGAGGCATAGATGGATGGATAGATGAGTAGATAGGTGCATAGATAGATAGTTAGAAAGAAAGATAGATGCATCGATAGATAGATGGATGGGTAAGTAGATAGATGCATAGATAGATAGATAATTTTTAAATCCAGGTTTTATATCCAGGAATGTCTTAAAAGGTAGCATTTACTTCTCAGTCTTATTTTGAGGATGACAAAATTAAGGAACTATCCCTTGAAGGGCTTGTCCAAGTTAAAGCCTACCAACACAAACGAAGACAGAATTACAAACCTAGATAACGTTACCATTACTATAGAACGGTGGTTCTCTACTCAGGGGTGATTTTGCCCCACAAGGGACATTGGGTCCTTCCTGGTGGGGAGGGAGGGGGGAAGGGGGGGATGGGGCGGGGGGGGGGGGCAGGTGCCATCTAGTGGGTGGAGGCCAGGGATGCTGCTAAACATCAGACACTGCCTAGGAACAGCCCCCTCAACAAAGAACTGTCCAGTCACATGCCAATAGCACCACAATTTAGAGACACTTTCCTAATCTGGCCAACGTGGCTCAGTGGTTGAGCATCAACCTAGGAACCAGGAGGTCTGGGTTTGATTCCCTGTCAGGGCACATGACCCGGTTGCGGGCTCCATCCCCAGTAGGGGGCGTGCAGGAGGCAGCCGATCCATTATTCTCACTCATCATGGATGTTTCTATCTCTCTTTCCCTTTCCCTTCTTCTCTGAAATCAATAACAATATTTAAAATTTAAAAAAAAAAAAAGAACAGCAGCTGTCATTTATTAAGCAAAACAATCTGCCAGGCACCGGGCAGAAAGACAAAAGTAAGTCCTTAAAATTCACACTGGTATTAGCTGACGACCGGCAGTGATATCTTCCCTGGTCCGCCGTGAACATGGGGATCGCTAGAAGCAAGGGCTGGTGTACCTACTTCCTCTTTCGCATCTTCAGAATCGGAGTCTCTGTCCTCTTCTTCGTCACCATCATCTTCAAAGTCCTCTGGGTGGGGAAAGGGAGGGGAAGTGGGTGAGGCTCGCCCTTTGTCTCGGGTTCGGATCAGCATGTCTTCCCCTGACAGATCAGGAGCTCACGATGGGGTGCACCCTACCCCCATGCACCCCAAGGCTCACTCAAGGCCTGTGAGACCGTGAGCAGTGTCGGGTGTCTACACTGCTGTCCCACTCATTTTATTCTGCACTCATTTTTCAGAATAAAATGACACAGGCATACCATCTGGCTTCCCCCACCCAACTTAGAAGAATGTATGCAACTCCTTGCCAAAGGTTAGAGGTCACCTCCAGGCAAATTGTGCTGCAGTGTGATCGGCTCCCTAATTTTGATATGAAGGAGCTTATTTGAAACACAAGTCCACAGACACAGCCAGTGGAAAAGTATCGATTCCAGCCCGGCGGCCAGCGTGGCTCAGTGGTTGAGTGTCGACCTCTGAACCAGGAGGTCACAGTTGGATTCCTGGTCAGGGCACATGCCCGGGTTGCAGGCTCGACCCCCAGTAGGGGGCGTGCAGGAAGCAGCCGATAAATGATTCTCTCTCATCATTGATGTTCCCATCTTTTCTCTCCCTCTCCCTTCTTCGCTGAAATCGATACAAATATATTTGAAAAATAAATAAAAACTCGCTGTAAAGCTCACAAACACCCACTTACTTTACCTTCGGCGAGAACGCGTGGGGGTTCCGACGGGAGGTGGCCGGGGGCGGGGAAGGCGTAGGCACTGCTGGCCGTGACCAAGGGAAGGGGGCTCTTGGGGTAGCATTGCCTCAGGACCTGAAGCGCGACGGACGTGACGGGTTCCAGGCTCCTGTCCTCCAGGGAGCTCTGCACAAAGGGAAGATCGCGTCATTTCCTCCAGCGTCTGTGGCGTCCCTTCGCCACGACAGGACTCCAGGTCATGGGTGACAGGTAGGCGGCCCGGGCAGTAAACACCCTCAGCGCACAGGACATCTGCTGTGAACACGGCGGTGCAGAATCGTGTCTGGCACGGACTCGGCTTTGGTCTAGGCCAGTGGTTGGCAAATTGCGGCTCGAGAGCCACATGCGGCTCTTTGGCCCCTTGAGTGTGGCTCTTCCTCAAAATACCGACTTCTGAGCACGGGCCACGAAGTTTCAATCGCACTGTACGTGCGCGCCCGCACGTGGTATTTTGTGGAAGAGCCACACTCAAGGGGCCAAAGAGC
Source organism: Myotis yumanensis (assembly GCF_028538775.1). Taxonomy (NCBI): domain Eukaryota; kingdom Metazoa; phylum Chordata; class Mammalia; order Chiroptera; family Vespertilionidae; genus Myotis; species Myotis yumanensis. The sequence goes on along the minus strand of NW_027223771.1, from coordinate 6,641,046 downwards.
CGCATGCGGCTCGAGAGCTGCGGTTTGTCGACCACGGGTCTAGTGTGCACGACCTGAAATTGCATTTCTCTTTCACGGCTCCCGTGCCGTTGGGATGAATTTAGTCTGAGTTCGGACTGAAACGCCTTTTGGGGAATACTGCCCCTTGAGAGAGACACTGTCCGGGCTGGCTGGGCAGGGGTAGGGGGGGTGTGGAGGGGGGGCGTCTCCTTCAGCCACTCAGGTGTCACTGGGAATGAGAGAGTGGGGAGCTGAGTGGATGGAAGGCCTATGCTCCTCTCTCAGCTGTTAGCCAGAGAGAAATGTATGAAGGAGAAGGGTAGGATAGAACAGGAAACAGGAGGAAAAGACTAAGTGAATCCCACGCACATAAATGAGATAACAGGCCGCCTCTCACAGCCGACAGTGTGGCCCCTTCTTGGGACCCACCCACAGCAAAGAAAAAGTGGGTTTTGCAGATGTGACATTTTAAAAAATATATATTTTTATTGATTTTTTACAGACACGAAGGGAGAGGGATAGAGAGTTAGAAACATCGATGAGAGAGAAACATCGATCAGCTGCCTCCTGCACACCCACCACTGGGGATGTCCCTGCAACCAAGGTACATGCCCTTGACCGGAATCGAACCTGGGACCCTTCAGTCCACAGGCCGACGCTCTATCCACTGAGCCACATCGGTCAGGGCCAAATGTGACCTTTTGATATGGAGGGAACATGACAAGACCCTTCTTTTCAGACACTGTGACAAACGTGAAGACAAGTTTACTAAACCGAGAGAGAGAGTTGGGAGGAGTTTGGTTATCTCTTTGGCCAAAAAGAAAAAAGAAATGGCCGTTTTCTTCAGCCTCTTAGTAAATGTTTTATCTACTAACTTGGCCCACAAAGCTGACCAGGGTGAGCCTCCCGCTGGACATTCCTAAGGGGTTTCTGAGGCCATCAGGTCGCGGGAGTAGATAGTGGAGGATGCTGAGAGCCCGCCACAGGGTGGAGTGACCGAGTAGGCCAGGGGTGGGGAACCTTTTTTCTGCCAAGGGCCATGTGGATATTTATAACATCATCTGCGGGCCACACAGAATGATCAACTTATAAATTAGCCTGCTCTGTTTGGTCCAACGTCTCATTAACTCACCCCTGATGCCTTGGCAGGGCCAGACCTAATGATTCTGCGTGCCTTACACGGCCCGCGGGCCGGACGTTCCCCGCCCCTGGTTATAGTGAGGTCGCATTACGGTATCTTCAGCCCCGCGTTACAGGTCGCTCCACATGAAAGAAGGTAATGCAAAAAACATTTAACAAAAATTAAGCCACAAATTCAAGCTACCCAAATGACTCTGAAATATGACTCTAAAAGTAAGCCAGCTCTCAAACCGGAAATGCCTTGCTGTAATCAAGACTGCTATCTCCCCTCCTGTGTGCTCAAGGGGTACCGTTCAGGTGTCCGGAACCAACAACAGGAACAGCCTCTGTGGAAAACGAATTCGTTGAGGCTCTTTCACCTCTGGGACTTGCCAGGGGATTTCAAGTGCTCAGTGGGAAGTATGAGTATTTGGAAGAAGAGAGAACTGACCAGGGAGGAGGAAGAGAGGGGAGGGAGACAGCTGATCACAAGTAACATGTTGAGCTTCCATCTTAGGCGGCAGACAGCCAATCTGCTATCACCCCTTTCTCCAAACTCATAACCATCTCAAAGCGTTTCAGGGCCTCCGCAGAAAGGCAAAGAACAATATGATAAACAAAGGCTGTGGGAAGGACTCAAAAATAGTTCTTTCTCAGTCACTCTTGTGCCCAGTGGGTTTGTGGTTACGTCACAAACACAGATAAAAACAGTTCAGGACACTGGTTTTCAAAGTGTGAGGCCCAGACCAACAGGCTCAGCATCACTTAGGAACCTGTTAGGGATGCAAATTCCCAGGCTCCGCCCCCAACCTATAGAATCGGTAACTCTGAGGAAGGGGCCCTGGCAGCCCTCCAGGGACTCTGCTGTGCGCGCACCTTGGAGAGCCGCTGGTGTAGTGGACAGAAGTGGACCTCGGGTGAGACCCCTGGTTTCAACTGCAGTGGTGAGCTATGAAGCCAGCCTAGGCCATTGTAAGTGCTCAATACAATTACAATACATTGTAAATGCTGCTGCACCATTAGCAGCAGCATCATCACCATCAGCATCATAACCACCACCATCACCACCATCATCACAACCACCATCACCATCATCACCATCAGCATCATAACCACCATCACCATCAGCATCATAACCACCACCAACATCAGCATCACCATCATCACCACCACCATCATCACCACCATCACCATCATCATCACCATCACCATCACCATCATCATCATAACTACCACCACCAGCAGCAACAGCAACATCAGCATCATAACCACCATCACCATCATCACCATCAGCATCATAACCACCATCACCATCATCACCATCAGCATCATAACCACCACCATCACCATCATCATCACCATCACCACCATCAGCATCATAACCACCATCACCATCATCATCACCATCAGCATCATAACCACCATCACCATCATCACCATCAGCATCATAACCACCACCATCACCATCATCATCACCATCACCATCAGCATCATAACCACCATCACCATCAGCATCATAACCACCATCACCATCAGCATCATAACCACCACCACCATCAGCATCATAACCACCACCACCACCATCACCATCAGCATCATAACCACCACCATCACCATCAGCATCATAACCACCACCACCACCATCACCATCAGCATCATAACCACCACCAACATCAGCATCACCATCATCACCACCATCACCATCATCATCACCATCACCATCATCATCATAACTACCACCACCAGCAGCAACAGCAACATCAGCATCATAACCACCATCACCACCATTAGCAGCAGCAGCATCATAACCACCATCACCACCATCACCATCAGCATCATAACCACCATCACCACCATCACCATCAGCATCATAACCACCACCATCAGCATCACCATCAGCATCATAACCACCATCACCATCATCATCATCACCACCACCATCATCACCCTCACCATCATAACGATCTCTGACGCAGAGGGGACTCCCGCGCTGGTTACCTGTGTGCTACTGAAGAGGATCTCCATGCCCTGCACTGCCAGGAAGGCCTCCCTGCCAGACTGGAGGGTGGCAATGTGCTTGAGGCAGAGCAGAAGTGCCCGGCGGATCGGCAGGTAGCTGTTGGCCGTGTCGTGGCTGTGCCAGTCCTGATGCAGCCGGAGCAAGCTGGCGACGTAGCCCCTGTTCACAGCCCTGCGGCTGTTAGACTCTGAAACCAACGGGAAAAGGCGATGTCAGTCATGGGCTCCCCTGGGGGCACCGGAGACACTTGTTAATGACAAAGGGAATAGTCATAACTGTCCAGCGGAGAACACTGGCCGGTGCCACCGCATCAAGCGATGAATGTGCATCACCAAGCCCTGGCCAGGTGGCTCAGTGGGTCAGAGCATCATCCTGATACACCAAGGTTATGGGTTCAATCCCCAGTCAGCGCACATACAAGGATCAGCCAATGAATGCATGAATAAGTGGAACACCTCTCTCTCTCTTTCTCTCTCTCTCCCTCTCTCTCTCTATTAAAAGAGAGAGAGACAATACATGCTTCTAGCCAAGTGTTTAGGAAAGATCCCCTGAGCTGAATCAGATAAGCATGAATTTCAGACCCTTCCCTCAGACCACATAAGTGCACAGGAGTGAAAACATAACCTGAAAATTCAGTGCTTTATCCCAGAAGGGTTTTAATAAATCTTTCTCAGTATCTCTCTCTCTCTCTCTCTCTCTCTCTCTCTCTCTCTCTCTCTCCTGTTTGTTTGTCAAATTCTAAATGGTCAGGCCTGACGAAGCCCCTCTGAGATTTTTGACCATTTCTTCAGTTGGTTTTCCTTTTTAATTTTTTTTTAACGCTTTTCGACATTTCATTCAGCCAGGACCCTGCCCTGAGAGAGATGAGCTTTATTCACTTGTCATCTGTTCGGGGAAGGTTTCAATCGCCTTCATTCCTTCCTGAATGAATTATTCTACTGCATCAGAAACCTCTCTCTCCTGGGCCCGTGCCGGCCACAATGCGCTCCGAGCTCTTTGCCGCCTACATGAGGCCCAGCCTGCCCGGTAGGTAGCTGACGTTTAAAAGAAAACGGAAGATTAAGTGGGAGGTATTAAAGCAGCGGTTCTCAACCTGTGGGTCGCGACCCCTTTGGCGGTCCAAAGACCCTTTCACAGGGGTCGCCTAAGACCATCCTGCATATCAGATATTTACATGACGATTCATCACAGTAGCAACATGACAGTTATGAAGTAGCAACGAAAATAATGTTATGGTTGGGTCACAACATGAGGAACTGTATTGAAAGGGCCAGAAGGTTGAGAACCACTGTATTAAAGGGAAGAATCGCCCGCTGAGAAGATGCCAGATTGGCTAAAACAGTGCCTGGAGGTGCCACGTGGGAGATGAAGGACTTTTGTTTTTATCTGTGTAAGGGTGCGTTCTATCCTAATGACCTTCATACTTTTTGGAGGGATGAGGGGGATAATGGGGAGGAAAAAATCTTTAAGTATCTGAGAGAGAAAAAAAAAAACCCTTATCAAATCCCAGTGACTTTATTCATGATTTCCTGTTAATCCTCAGTAAGCGGTCATGTTTACTAACATCGGAAATAGCCATCCCTCCTCCCACCTCCCCATCACCTCACATCAGTCGATCTTTCTCTGGGAATAGCTTGGGGAGTTTTGCTAAAACCCATACTTATCTAAAACCTGGCAAGAGGACCTGCATCGCACGGAGGGAGAGCGAATATAAATAGAGAAGATGCAAAGGGTGGATGAAATGAGGGTCACTGGGGTCAGCAACGTGGAGGACTCTAGAACATTTGGGAGGAACACACGGCTTCTCTGAGGGAGCCCAAAGAGCGAGGGAAATGGGAGGTTCCCGACACTGTTTGGGGTGAGCTGGAAGATTGGGGGTGGACCAGGGCAGGTCCCGAAACCCTCCTCAAAACAGACCAGGGGTACTTTGGTTTGCTTACGTAAATAGCTTCCTGCTAAAATTTTCTAAAGGGGAGGGGGAATCCTACTTCTTAATATTTTTTTAATATATTTTTTTAATTGATGACAGAGAGGAAGGCAGAGGGAGAGATAGAATCATCAATGATGAGAGAGAATCATGGATCGGCTGCCTCCTGCACGCCCCCTATTGGGGATCGAGCCTGCAGACTGGGCATGTGCCCTGACCGGGGATCGAGCCATGACCTTCTGGTTCATAGGTCGACGCTCAACCACTGAGCCACGCCGCTGGGCCACGGTCTATAATTAAACATCACGCTCCGTAGTCACCAAGGGTGCTCTAACACACATTTTCTCCCCCACTCCCCACCCTCCTGCCCGCTTCCTCCAGGAAACAGTTCATGAGGCATATTATGGAAGGGGAGGAGGATGCTTGTAGATGGTGGGAAGGCCGACGGGCGTGTCAGTGCTGCCTTTGACCTTGGCCGTGAAGGTCAGGAAGATGCAGGTTATCCCAAAGGTGCGAGGGAGCTGGGGAAAGGTAACTGCAAGACTTGGGGCTGTTTATCTGAGGCAGCCCCCCCAAAAACTGCTGCTGGAAACCTCCCCTCCCCCTCCCACTCCCCCCGCCCTCCCCAAGTCCTTTCTAATCCTGCTAACCTCCCAGGGAGCACAACCAATTCCAGAGGCCCCTCCAGCCCCTGGCTCCACACACCCGCCTCCTCCCAACTCCCTTAAATAATGGCTGAGCCAATGCCTCCGAGACCGTCATCTGCTAATTTACTTCAAGACGGGCTAGCGGCTCACGCTGGGAAGCGCAGATAGTGTGGAATGGCAAATGCGGGCAAAATTAGATTAAAATAACCTCCTGATAAACAAATGACTCGCCTCCAATAAATATTGGACTAGTGTGGCCCAGATAACTAAAAGAACAGCGCCACCACCTGGCAGCGAGAGGAACTGCAAGGCCCGTACCAGTCAGCCCACCCAGCCATGGGGTCCGACAGAGGGGGTGGGGATGGGAAGCAAGGGGGATGTGTCGTATTGTTTTAGCTCACACTTTAAAAAATATTTTATGGCCCGGCCGGCGTGGCTCAGTGGTTGAGCGTCCACCTATGAAACCAGGAGGTCACAGTTGGATTCCTGGTCAGGGCACATGCCCGGGTTGCGGGCTCCATCCCCAGTAGGGGGCGTGCAGGAGGCAGCCCATCCATGATTCTCTCTCATCACTGATGTTTCCATCTCTCTCTCCCTTCCTCTTTGAAATCAATAAAAATATATTTTAAATAGAGAGAACGAGCCCTAACCGGTTTGGCTCAGTGGATAGAGCGTCGGCCTGGGGACTGAAGGGTCCCGGGTTCGATTCTGGTCAAGGGCATGTACCTTGGTTGTGGGCACATCCCCAGTAGGGAATGTGCAGGAGGCAGCTGATCGATGTTTCTCTCTCATCGATGTTTCTAACTCTCTATCCCTTTCCCTTCCTCTCTGTAAAAAAAAAAGAGAGAGAGAGAGAGAGAGAGAACAAAAAAAACTAAATGACAGATGCTCCGGCCCCCCCAAATCCTTCTAATACTTAGAAAGTATTTATTTAGCTTCCTCTCAGCTTTGGGTCTTATCTTCTTTAAGCTAAAGAACAAACAAACAGAACCAAACCCTAACCCTCCTTCATCTCTTCCAGGTACACACAGGGCTCGGGCCCCAGGGCCTGGCGGGTAAACTCCGAGGCCCACACACTGTGTGCGCGGCCTCGGCTTCCCGAGCCTCAGTCCTCTCACCTGTAAAATGGGGTGGTCACCCAGCCTCCCTCACAGACCGGATGCCGGTGCCGTGGCTGACGCCCGAGGAGCCCAATAAACAGCAGACACGGCGCTGTCACGTCCGCCCCACCCGGTGATGGATGGAGCCTGCGATTCCGCATTTGCACAAAGTCGACCGCGTCTCGTCTGCCTGCCAAGCTTCCCATTAGCTCTCTTGCATCGCTGTCTCCCTCCGCTCTCCTGTCTCCCTTCCTCGACTAACCTACTTTCCTATTCCCAGCACTCCGCCAACCCCCGCCCCCCCCCCCCCCACACACACACACACACACACGCCCCTACTTCTGCAAACTTCCAGGCGCCTCTAAAACTGCTGTGGACGGAAAGACCCACGTGCCAACCTGGCGAGCTCGGGGGAGGCCTGGGTGGCGGCCTTTGCAAACTCACAGACCTCAAGTCACCACGGAGGACGGTCTGAACTTAAAACTGTAACTGAAAGCAGTGCATGGTGGGTAGTCATGTCCCAGGCCGGTATCTTCCCTGGCAAAGGTCCATCTTTACCTTAACGGAGCCTCTTGTCTCTTTGCCTCTACGGTGACATATCCTTGGAATGTCAAAGGGATTTTCCCTTTTTTCCGGACCCCTCAAAGCACAGGCCCTTTGAAGACCCCCAGCCTTTGCACACCCACAGGCCTTTGCAGACCCCCAGCCTTTGCACACCCACAGGCCTTTGCAAATCTCCAGCCCACTTACCTATAAACTGCCTATTTGGCATAACCCTTCTGCCGACTTCCCATGCAGTCTTTGTCCTTCTACCCACTATCAACAGCTGGCTTATGGTGGGGGGCAGAGCAGATGTTTGTGGGTGCCCTGCTGCTCCCCTACGCTGCCGGCAGGACTGGAATCAACACTCACGTAGGATTCCACCCTGACTCTGCTGAATGGGCTCAATGGGTGAGAGGCAGCCGGGACCCATGGACTGTCCGGTTACAGAAGCGCTGTGTGTTGCGTGGCTTTCTCTGGGCTCAGGGCCGACAGAGATGGATGTTTTGGGGGAGGGGGGAGGTGCTTGTATTTTTATTTATTTATAAGTTTTATTAAAGTTCACTCCTTACCCACAGGCCCTGAGCTCCCTACAGAGAAACAAATATTACAATCGCAGCAGCTGGTTTCCAAGCTGCCAAATTAAAATAGATGAAGAGGTGAGGAGGGGGAGATAAAACCGCTCCGCCAGGCGGCTTCACTCCCGAGTGCAGGGCACCGTCTATCACTCCGCACACGTGGAGCCGGCTCCCAGCACCATCAGACTCGGGCCCCCCCCGACGAGAAAAACAATCCTCAAATTATTCAGACGCCATCACGACCCCGAGCTACTCTTTGAGGTGACTCGAGTAACTAAGAAGAGACCCAACCTCTTCCTATCGATTTGTTATCGGCATCTACACTGTCCGAGCAATTCTGACCCCCCGCCCCACCTGCCCAAGAACACACACCCGGATTGGGAACCAAACACAAGAATCCTGCTTATGCCTGGCCACCGGTGTGGCTCCCTGGTTGAGCGTCGACCTATGAACCAGGAGGTCTCGGTTCGATTCCCCGTCAGGGCACATGTCCTAGTTGCGGGCTCCATCCCCAGTAGGGGGCATGCAGGAGGCAGCCGATCACGTGTTCTCTCTCATCATTGATGTTTCTCTCTCTCTCTCCCTCGCTCTTCCTCTTAGAAACCAATCCTATATAATAAAAGGCTAATATGCAAATAGACCAAACGACAGAACGACCAGTGGCTATGATGCTCACTGACCACCAGGGGGCAGATGCTCAATGCAGGAGCTGGCCCCTGGTGGTCAGTGTGCTTCCACAGGGGGGAGCACTGCTCAGCCTGAAGCCGGGATCATGGCTGGTGAGCGCAGCCGGGGTGGTGGGAGCCTCTCCTGCCTCCGCAGCAGCGCTAAGGATGTCCTAGTGACGGCTTAGGTCTATGGAGAATGGGCGCAGGCTGGGCTGAGAAAACCTCCCCTCCCTGAGTGCACAAATTTCGTGCACCGGGCCTCTAGTAAAAATATGATAATTTTTTAAAAAGAATCCTGCTTCTCCCTCACTGTCAGAACCTTTTCTTCTCCAGGACAATCCCACTGGGACTGGAGTTTGTTCCAACAATCCTCATGGGCAGCTAAGAAATCTGCAGGTCCCCACAGACAATGCTCTCCCTTTAGAACCAACCGCCTTACTGGCATTACATACAGGCACACCCCAGGGGAGGGAGGTCAGCTCTCTCCGCAGCCGTGAGCTTGCGCACCCCGAAGACCCCCAGGAATGGCCCTGTTGCCCTCTAGGGGGGAAACGAGCCACCACGCAGACAGAAGGGCACCTTGCCCTGAACTCGAAGGGGGAGAGGGAGAGCCCCCTTGCAGGGGAGGTGCTTACTGGATTTCAGCAAGGCCGCCAGAACCTCCGCGGCTGCCCTGGGGAGAGAGAGAGAAAGGGGAGACGTCAGTGCTCAGACCACAGAATCCCACAGCCCACACTCGTGGCTGCCTCCTACCGGCCTCTCGATGAACCAGGGGGCAGGCATCCTGCCGACGCTACCGCCGGCCACTGCAGAGGCCAAAACGCAGAGATGGCCCTGAGCAGCCTGTCCATCTCACAGACGGGTCGCAGGAGTCCCCTCCCCCTCTTGCCTCCCACCTTCCCCCGAGGCCCCCACACGGAGCGCCTCCTTTTCCTGCGGCTCCTTCCCCACCAGGACTCTCCATTTATCCTGGAGTCCAGGGGACTCTGAAGGATGAGGGGGGGAGGGGGCACCCCGAGGCAGAGCGAGTGCAGTGAGCACTTTTTTCTTCTAAGTATATATTTTTTATTGGTTTCAGAGAGGAAGAGAGAAAGAGAGAGAGAGAGAGAGAGAGAGAGAGAGAGAGAGAAACATCAATGATGAGAGAGAATCGTGGATCAGCTGCCTCCTGCATGCCCCACACTGGGGATGGAGCCCACAACCCGGGCATGTGCCCTGGCTGGGAATCGAACCGTGACCTCCTGGTTCCTAGCTCGACGCTCAACCACTGAGCCACACCAGCCGGGCCACTTTTTGAAACATGCCCGGCCCCGGACACACTCCACTGTTTCTGAAACTCCCACAGGTTGGGAAGCGAGGCTGGTTCCTTAGGGTGGAAGATGGTTATGGGGTGATTTTCCTTCCGAACAGTTTTCGCAGTCTCTGCAGCAACGACAGGCGTGTAGACTACAAATGCCTCTGGCCCGTGTTTCAGGGACCTTTCTGTCTGCCCACCCCCACCTCCAACCCCCGCCCCCACCCCAGATTCTGAAGATTGCAGAGCAGGTCAAAGAGGCTGGATGAGCCCGGCCAGCGTGGCTCAGTGGTTGAGCTTCGACCTATGAACCAGGAGGTCAGAGCACGTGCCTGGGGTTGTGGGCTCGATCCCCAGTAGGGGGCGTGCAGGAGGCAGCCGATCCACGATTCTCTCTCATCACTGATGTTTCTAATTCTCTCTCCCTCTCCCTTCTTCTCTTCGAAATTAATAATAGATAAATAGATAGATAGATAGATAGATAGATATGTTTTTTTATTGTTTTTTTAAATGTGAGGCAAGGACAGTCTAGGTGAGTCTCCTTTCGTAACCACCTCTCCCATGGGGAAGGAAGCCCGGCCTCTCTACTCTCAGCTTGTCTGAGGGAAGGTGGGTCAGGCTAAAAATATTTTTTTTTTAAAAAAAGAAAACATTCCTCTACTTAGAGATGCAGAGATGAAGAAGAGAGACGATTTGGAAAATGTCGTAGTATCCTCCACAGAGTCTCCCAATATCCCACGTGGTCTTTGCTGACCCATAGACAAGTCCACAGTAGTTCGAAGACACCTGTAGACTGGGCTATGCCAATGTCTTATGCCAGCCAAGTAGATCGCGATGGTAATATTAGATATGCATGTTTTAATCATGTGTAAGTATTCATACGCGAGCTGCATAATGGAGAATATACTTTAATCTACTTTTCATTATTTATCGTAGTATCACTGCACGTATTATACCATTATTACGTGCCATGCACTTTTAATATAAAAGTTTGATTAAGAAGACTACTTTTTCCCCCCCTAATTTAAAGAATCCATGATTCCGCGAGGCAACACCATATGGCAGTTAATGAGAAAATTGGTGGCTATTACTCTAGGAAAATAATATAATGGAGCTAAAATGTGCTATAAAAAAAAAAACACACCTTTAAACATCAAAGCAAGAAAATGATCTCAGCTTCCCGGGTCTGAAATGTGGGTAATTTTTAAATCACTCTTGTCAAAAAAAAATAAAAAAAAAAATACACCATCGGTGACATAAACGAGGTGCTAAAGACGAAGTGGACCTGGGAAAGATAGTCTTTTTTATAATATTTTGAAATCAAGAGAGAGAGGGAGTTCATTAAAAAAAAAAACAAGAAACTTCAGTCTCCGATCCATCCATGTAATGACACCGGCTCTCTTTCTTCTCCTTTGCTTATGCGTACCGTCGCCTAAAATAAACCCAAGCCCCGGGGAGGCTTTTAAAAATAAAGACGTGAAAAAGGAAATGGTTTGACAAGCTTCCCGAAACCCTGCGTCTGGACCTTCCGGCCACCGAGTCCACAAAGGGAGACGCACGGCATTTGCATGGGAAACGGGTTTTATGGAATAATCCCTCCGCGGGAAGCCAAGCCGGGCCCCAGGGGAGGTCATCTCTGCTCCGTGATAAACACAGCCACATCCTGGCTCTTGCCAAGAGAGCGGTTCTGCAAACTCCCAAGGATGCTGGAATCGCGAGGTTTATTTGAACACCCTCACTGACAGGATTAGATGGGTTTAAAGGTCAGAGGACTTTGCTAGGGCGGGCTTCCTACATTTAATAGAGTGTTTGTTGATAAACAAAATTAGAATCTTTTTTTTTTAGTTATATTTTTATTGATTTCAGAGAGGAAGGGAGAGGGAGAGAGAAAAAAAAAAACCATCAATGATGAGAGAGAATCATGGATCGGCTGCCTCCTGCAAGCCCTCTACTGGGGATTGAGCCTGAAACCCGGGCATGTGCCCTTGACCGGGAATGGAACCTGTGACTTCCTGGTTCATAGGTCGATGCTCAACCACTGAGCTATGCTGGCAGGGCTTAAAATTAGAATTAAAGAACACAAATGATGAGAAATAATTTTCCTGGTCAACATGAGACAAATGTTTAAGACTTTCCTAGGGAGGCGATAATCTTTTATGTAGCCAAACCTTCCGCCTCTGCATTCATTAGACAGGTGTGCTGGATTCATCACTTGGAGGAGAAAACGAAATAAGTTAGCTGTTGAGTAACGTCACAATTTCCATAACACGTATCATGCACAAAAGAACCATGAGCTTGGTCCCCTAAGCAGTGGTCGGCAAACTCATTAGTCCACAGAGCCAAATATCAACAGTACCACGATTGAAATTTCTTTTGAGAGCCAAATTTTTTAAACTTAAACTATATAGGTAGGTACATTGTTATTAACTGCATTAGGGTACTCCTAAGGCTTAGGAAGAGCCACACTCAAGGGGCCAAAGAGCCGCGTGTGGCTCTCGAGCCGCAGTTTGCCGACCATGGCCCTAAAGAATGGGAAGTTAGCCCAGCCAGTGTGGCTCAGTGGTTGAGCTTCGATCTATGAACCAGGAGGTCACGGGTTGGATTCCCAGTCAGGGCACCTGCCAGGGCAGTGGGCTGGATCTCCAGTGTGGGGCGTGCAGGAGGCAGCCTGTCAATGATTCTCTCCCATCATTGATGTTTCTATCTCTCCCTCTCCCTTCCACCCTGAAATCAATAAAAAAACACATATATATATTTTTTTTTTTTATAAAACCACCAGGACAGAAACCATATCTACTTCCAATCACCACCCAGCCCCAAAGCCGGCTCAGCACCCAGCCTCGGGTACGTAGGATGGAAGAATGAAGCCGTCAGTGAAGGCGACATTTAAAGACGCTCGTAGATCAAGCGGGGAAGTGAATCACTCATGCTTAGTGACTATAATAAAGAATAAATTTATTCCCACCGTAAAATAACGTCTACACGTGGAAGGGAATATGTCAAAGGCAGTGTATTTGTATCAGGTTCGGCAGAAAGGCCTAAGTGACAAATTACAGAAACACAGACAGCGTTCTTTATATACGTCTATTGCCTAGGGCCCTGCGGGCTTTTTTCTTTCGAGCCTTATTTTGACGGGGTGGGAACCGTGATGAAAAACAAAATCTCATCCACCCAACAACGCACTATCCGATGAACTCATTCCAGCCTTTGCCAGCAACTCTCATCAGAATGAATATTCATTAAATACTGCGTGGGCGAGCACGTATCCCCATCAAACAAAATTCAGGAAGGCAACATTTGGGTTCTCCAAACACCGGGGGGAAAAAAGAAGATAATAAACTGAATTTCCTAAAAAGCTTATTTTCTTTGTGTTCCTCTATAACTATGCAGTCATCTCATGATAACACTATACCTTAAGAGATATACCTTAATATCTTAAGAGATGGACGCCAGCCCGGCTGGTGTTGCTCAGGGGTTGAGCGTCGACCTATAAACCAGGAGGTCACGGTTTGATTCTCGGTCAGGGCACATGCCCGGGGTTCTGGGCTCCATCCCCAGTAGGGGGCGTGCAGGAGGCAGCCCATCCATGATTCTCTCTCATCACTGATGTTTCTATCTCTCTCTCTCCATCTCCCTTCCTCTCTGAAATTAGTACAAATATACTGTATATTTGTATATATGTGTGTATATATGTGTGTATATACCCGAGAGAGAGAGAGCGAGAGAGAGAGAGAGGAGAGAGAGAATAAAAAAAGAAATAGCCCTAACTGGTTTGGCTCAGTGAATAGAGCGTCGGCCTGCGGACTCAAGTGTCCCAGGTTCGATTCCGGTCAAGGGCATGTACCTTGGTTGCGGGCACACACCCAGTAGTGGGTGTGCAGGAGGCAGCTGATCGATGTTTCTCTCTCATCGATGTCTCTAACTCTCTATCCCTCTCCCTTCCTCTCTGTAAAAAAATCAATAAAATATATTTCTTTTAAAAAAGAAAAAGAAATAGATGCCAGTGTGTGGGTGAGGCCATTGGAAGCTGTCATACCCGAGGCTACCAACAGAGGGCGGTGGGCTGCCCCTGTGCTCAGGGTGAGTGGGCTGTGGCCATCTGGAACTGCCTTCTCCTTTCCCTGCCTCGCAGGCTCTTCATCTTGTTTCCGAAACACTGCTCTCCCCCACTGCTGCCGCCTGCCCGTTGCCCACACTCCCTCCTAGCCTTTACGCTTATAACTCTGCCGCTGCATTATTGCACTTCATAACGGCGCCCTGTAATTGGGGGGCCTATTGGCACCTGGGGAGGGAGTCGTCTGGCCGGGACCTGCGCCATGAAATGGGACTGTGTTAGGTGTGACGGTGATGACTGTGCTTAGGGTGAGCCATTTCCACAGACAGATCGCCCGGGCCTCGGGGAACACGGCGGCCGGGGGCTGCCTCTCTCCACTCCCGAGCCCTCCCTGGCTCGAGTAAAACCGTCCACCGCACATGTTTTATTTATTTATTCGAGTCGTTGAATCGTTGCTGCTTTTAGATATTGAGCGGAGGAAGGCCATCGTACGGCAGCGCGGTGTGGGGAACGGACTTGGACAGTCTGAGCGGGAGAACGGAATCTCACTTCAGCTCCCACCTGCTGCTTGTGCACATTTCGGGAAATCCCCCCTTTCAGACCCAAAGTCTCCATCTATCGCGTCAACGTATCGGAAGGGGTGCCTCCTACTTTCCCTTCTGCATAAAACACTTAAAGATTCTAGGGAAATTAAAGGACTACTGCGGCCCTGGCCGGTGTGGCTCCGTGGATAAGAGCATCAGCCCTCGGACTGAAGGGTCCTGGGTTTGGTTCCGGTCAAGGGCACGTACCTCGGTTGCGGGCTGGATCCCTGACCCTGGTCGGGCCACGTGCGGGAGGCAACCAATCCATGTGTCTCTCTCACATGGATGTTTCTCCCTCTCTCTCTATCTCTTCCCCATCCTTCCACCCTCTAAGAATCCATGGGGAAATAGCCTTGGATGAGGATTAACAACAACAACATAACGGCGCCCTGTAATTGGGGGGCCTTCCTGGTAACTCCGTAAGGCATCTGGGGAGGGAGTCGTCTGGCCGGAACCTAACAAAGAAAAATAAATCTCCTGCCATTCACAGAGTATAAAATTGTTTTACCCTTTCAAACGTAGTGGAGGAGTATTAAAATAGCCAAACTGGGAGACAGGAATGAGAATATCCCAGTACCACCCATCTCAAAATTTACCCTTATTAATAGCCAGCTGGGGGTCAAGCCCACAACCAGGCAATGTGCCCTGACCGGGAGCCAATCTGTGACCTCCTGGTTCATAGGTCAATGCTCAACCCACTGAGCCACGCCGGCCGGGCACTGGACTCCCTCTTCGCTGTAGATTGCATGTGGAAATCTATCGCCCATTTTATGGTCATCTTTGTTAATGGTGTGGAGTAGAAGCTGAAATTCATCTTGGGATATCCAGTTTTTCAATGGCCATATCTTGAACAGACTGTTTTTTTTCTCCATGGAATTTGCCTGTGCCAATAATCCATTGTCCCTACATGGGTGAGTTTATTTCTCACCTGTCTCTTCTCTTTTATTAATCTATTTGTCAGTCTTGACATCAGTATCACACTGTCTTGATTACTGTAGCTTTATCATAAATCTTGAAATATGGTATTGTTAGTCCTCCAATTTCCCCACCCCCAAAAAACTGCATTTGCTAGTCTAGGTCTTTTGCATTTCCATATGAATTTTAGAATCAATCTGTCGATTTCTACCAAAAAAAAAAAATCCCCACAACTTTGACTGGAAAATGCATTCAATAGATAAATCAATTTAAGGAAAACTGAAATCTTAACAATATCATGTCTTCTGAGCTATGAGCTCTATCTACTTCTCCAGGTCTTCATAAATATGTTTCAGCAATGTTTTGTAGTTTGCGGTATTTGCATATACAGATCTTTTGCATATTTTGTCAGATTTATCCCTATTTCAGAACTGTTGACGCCATTATAAATTGTATTTTGAAAAACATATTTTTGAATGGTTTGTGGCCCGATGTAGAAATAAAACTTATTTTCGTCTGTCGATTTTGCATCCTGGGACTTCGGTGAATACAATGAATACCTAGTTCTTGTAGCTTTTGTCTGTGTGTGGATTCCATCAGAATGTCTCCGTAGACAATCGTATCAGCTGCAAATAAAGTCTGGCTTTTTCCTGACCCACCGGAATGTCTCCTGCCTTCTTGCCTATTTGCCCTGACTACCGTCTCCAAGACAAGCTTGAACAGAAGTAGCAGGAGTGAGCATTCTGCCTTTCAGCATGAAATGTGATGTTACCTGATGGTTTTCACGGGGATGATCTAGGGAGGAAGTCTCTAGCCCTCATTTGTTGAATTTTATCAGGAAATGATACTGAATTTTTGTCAAAAAGCTTTTCCTGTGTCTACTGAGATAATCCATATGTTGGGGTGGGGTTTTTTTTCTTAGTTTTTTATATATATAATAAATTATATGCAATGATTTCTGCATGTTAAACTAATCGTGCGTTCCTGCGATAAGTCCCAATTGGTCTTGATATGAATTTTCTAAAATTGGGTTGAAGATATTCGCATCTCCGTAAGAGATGTTAGCTGGTAGTGTTCACTTTTTTGTTTAGTCTGTTATCAGGGTAAGAAGTTAGTATTTCCTCTTCTTTCATTTTCTGAAACACTTCGTATGGACTTGTTAATATTTATTCTTTTAAAAATATATTTTTTTTTTATTGAGTTCGGAGAGGGAGGGAGAGGGAGAGAGAGATAGAAACACCAATGATGAGAGAGAATCATGGATCGGCTGGCTCCTGCACGCCCCCTACCGGGAATCAGACCATGATCTTCTGGTTCATAGGTTGACGCTCAACCATTGAGCCATGCCAGCTGGGCAACTAATATTTATTCTTTAAATGTTTGGTCCAGATCACCACGGAAGCCATCTGAACCTGGACTTTTCTCTGTGGGGGATGATTTTCACTATGTATTCAATTAATACATGTAGGGCTATTCTGGTTATCAATTTATTCTTTTTTTAAAAAATATATATTTTATTGATTTTTTTACAGAGAGGAAGGTAGAGGGATAGAGAGTTGGAAACATCAGATGAGAGAGAAACATCGATCAGCTGCCTCCTGCATACCCCGCACTGGGGATGTGCCCGCAACCAAGGTACATGCCCTTGACTGGAATCAAACCTGGGACCTTTCAGTCCACAGGCCGACGCTCTATCCACTGAGCCAACCCGGTTAGGGCATCAGTTTATTCTTGAATGAGCTTTGGTCGTTTATGTCTGTCAAGGAATTTTTTCCCACTTCATCTAAGTTGTCAAACTTATTGGCATAAAGTTGTTTGTAATATTCTCTTATTATCCTTTTCATATCTGTGGCGCTTGTAGCAATTCTCTCTCTCATTTCTCATCCTGATCATTTGTGTCATTTTTCCTAATCAGCCTGGATAGGGATTTTATCAATTTTATTGATCTCAAAGAATCAGCTTTTGATTAAACTAATTTTTCTCCATTGTTTTTCTTTCACTGTTTCACTGATTACTGTCCTAATTTTTCTTATTTCCTTTCACTTACTTTGGTGTGTTTTTTAAGAAATATATATTTTTACTAATTTCAGAGAGGAAGGGAAAGGGAGAGCTAGAAACATTGATCATGAGAGAGAACTATTGATTGACTGCCTCCTGCACGCCCCCTCACTGGGGACAGAGCCCGCAATCTGGTCATGTGCCCTTGACCGGAATCGAACCTGGGACCCTTCAGTTCCCAAGCTGACGTTCTACTCACTGAGCCAAACTGGCTAGGGCTACTTTAGGTTTTGATCTTCTTTTTTCAAATATGAAATTCGAGAGCATTCATTAGCTATCTTCCCGCCTTCCTTCTAACATCTAGTTTACAACTATAGTTTATAAACTGCCCCCAAGTCTGTGGCACCCCAGAGGTTTTAATACACTGTGTTTCATTTTCATTCGTCCCAAAATGTTTTCTATTTTCTCTTTTGATTTCGTCCTCAGCGCATGGTTTCTTTGGAAGTGTGTTCCTTCGTTTCCAAAATGTGGGGGATCTTCACGAGATCCGTCTCTTACCGACCTCTAATTTAATTTCGTTGTAGTCAGAGAACAGACTTTATGTCACCTTAATGCTTATAAATTTACTTTAACTGGTTTCATGGCCTATGATATTGTCTGCCTCTGTGAATATTTCATGCGCACTTGAGGAGAATGTAGAGTCTGCGGCTTCTCTCTACTTATTCTATCAATTATTGAGAGGGGATTAAAATCTTCAACCCCAATCCGAAGGTATCTCCCTCTTCCCTAGGTTATATCAGCTTTACTTTATTTTGAATCTCTGTTATCAGGTACCTAACCTGGAATCCCATACTTTTTTAAAAAAATATGTTTTTATAGATTTCAGAGAGAGGAAGGGTGAGGGAGAGAGAGAAAAAAAAAACATCAATGATGAGAAAGAATCAAGGATCGGCTGCCTCCTGCACACCCCCTACTGGGGATTGAGTCCAAAACCAGGGCATGTGCCCCACCAGGGATCGAACCTGCAGCCCAGGGATGTGCCCTGACTGGGAATCGAACCCACAACCTTTGGGCATAAGGGATGACGCTCCAACCAACTGAGCCACCGGGCCAGGGCTCCTGGCTGCCGTTAAGATGTGGTTCTTCACCCCTGGTTTTGAGCAATGGGTTGATGATTTGTCTAAGAGTCACAGTCTTCATGTTTCTTGTGGTTTATTGGGCTCCTTGGATCACTGCCTTTACAATTTGCATCATATTTAGGATATTGAAGCCATTATTTCTTCGTCTCTGTTTTCTGTCCCCGCCCCTCTCTCTTCTCACCAGGAACCCTGATTACTTAAATATCATCAGGCGGCTTGAATTTTGTCCCATGATTCATTGCTGCTCTTCTCCTGTCTTTTTTTTTTTTTTTCTCTTTCTCTCTCTCTTTTTCCTTAATTTTCTTTTTTCTCTGTGCTTCATTTTGGAAACTTTCTGTTGCTGTGTCTTCGAGCTGCCCCATCTTCTCTTCTGCCACATCTAATTTGCCTTCATCCAATCCTTTGCCTTGACACCGCCGACGTCCAATTTGGGTCCTTTTTAATATCTTCCGTTTCTTAAACGTTGACCCTACGGAATAGAGTTAGGATAACTTTTTTCATATTTTTGCCTGGTCACTGTAACATCTGTTCCAGTTCTGGGTTGTTTCCGATTCAGTGATTTATCTCCTCATGCTGGGCAGCATTTTCCTGTTTCTCTGCCTGCCTGATCATTTTGTACTGGGTTCTTAGATAGCGTGACTTTCGACCTGGTTGAGTGCTCCGTAGTTTTGTCTTCCTATAAATATTCTGAAGCTCAATTCTGGGAGGCAGTTACATTTCTTGGAAACAGGTTCATCCTTCCAGGTCTTGCTTTTTTTTTTTTTTAATGTTTTTATTGATTTCAGAGAGGGAGGGAGAGGGAGAGAGAGGGAGAGAGAAACATCAACGATGAGAGAGAATCATTTATCGGCTGCCTCCTGCACGCCCTCTACAGGGGATCTAGCCTGCAACCCGGGCATGTGCCCTGACCGGGAATCAATCCGTGACCTCCTGGTTCATAAGTCGATGCTCAACCACTGAGCCACACCAGCTGAATGTTTTGTGTTATTTTTACCTGTAGCTCAAAAAATTTTTTTTTTCAGGTGGGAAGATAAATCTGACCTCCCTTCTAAGCAGAAGTGGTGTGTATATTTTTATATAGTTGAGATCACACTGAATTTTTAACCTTACTTTTTCTATTCACTATTTAATCGTAAGCTATTACCCCTGGCAAGCATCATCCCTAATCTATTTTTGTGTGTTGCGACATAATATTACTAGTATAATGTATAGATATATCACTTTTACTCTACACTCCCTGTTATCGAATTTTTCCCCAGTTATAACATTTCCAATTATAAATAAAACTACGATTGGAATATTTTTGTGCATAAATCTTCATCCACCTTTTCTCAACGATTCTTTTAGACAGATTTCAAGAAGTGGCAAAATTGGGTTAAGGAACAAGAAGTTTTTTGTGTTTTTTTTTAAATCTTGATGTACATCATCTCATTGCTTTCATGAAGGATTTATCCATCTACAATCTTAGCAGCATATGTGAGTGCACATTTTATTGAATCCTCACCAACAATAAATATCTCCATTTTTCAAAATCTTTGCAAGTCTGATTTGCGAAACTGGCGTCTTGATCTAAATTGTGTTCCTCTGACTGTGGGCAAATTGAATATTTTTATGAGTGTATCATTTTCCCTGTGTCCTATTCGGGAATCATACCTTCCTGCTCCTTTGTTGTCTGCGAAGGTAGAATGCTCCAGATCAGCTGTGGGACCTCCTGCCCTTGCTCCTCTGCCATGCACGCCAGCCATGGAGACGCCCACTACGTTTCATGCCCTCTTTGTTTTATATTTGTTTCTGCCTCTGCCTGAAAGGTCCCCCTTTATTTATTGTGTGTGTGTGTGTGTGTGTGTGTGTGTGTGCGTGTGTTGTTTTTATTGATTTGAGAGAGAGGAAGGAAGAAGGAAGGGGAGAAGTGGAGATAGAAACATCCATGATGAGAGAGAATCATGGAGCGGCTGCCTCCTGCGCGCCCCCTACTGGGGATCAAGCGCATAACCCGGGCATGTGCCCTGAACGGGAATCGAACCGTGACCTCCGGGTTCGTGGGTCGATGCTCAACCACTGAGCCACGCCGGCCGGGCTCAAACAGCGTCTGGAAATGAGGACAGGCTCTGGCGGGGTTTGACCTCTATTGGCTTCAGTGACCTCCTCTTCGGATGAAGAATCTGGACCACCCGATCCCCGCGTGAACTGCCAACTTCAGACCCTATGGCTCAAGTTATCTCGGCCTGGCCCTAATCCAGGAGAGATCGCTGGCTGCCCAGGCAGATGAAACGGACTGAAGCCAGCCAGGCCTCCTTGCCAAGGTCTAATACATGTAGGAAACTATTCATTCCACCGCTGGCCGCAAGCGTGGAGTCAGGTGGCGAACGCACTCATCACTGTCAGTAAGCTGAGCCCGTGCGGTGCACCCTCCCGACATCAGCACTTGGGAGGAGGCTGGGCCGGAATGTTTTTGTTCCTGCTCCAAGGCGTTTGCATCCAAGGGATCCGGGGCGCGAGGAATCTGAACCCCCCGGCGTGAGCCCGGGCCCCGGAGCCCACGGAGTCCCATTACACTGAACAGAGAGGAGTGGAGTCACGGCGCCGAGCACGGGGGTGAGCCGGGAACATGAACGCCCAGGGAGACATTTGGGTCGCTGCTTTGAGAAAACATGGGCGTCTTTGTCTCCGTGGCAACGCAGCTGAGTCCTTCCGTCGCCCGTGATGGCAGGGAACCCGTTCACTTTGGTTGAGGGTCTCTGTTCATCTCTCAGCGACTAGGAGCAGAGCAGGGAGCAGGGAGCAGGGAGCAGGGAGGGTGGGATGGTCGGAGCAAGCCCCGAAGGCCTCGCCTGGGGAGAGCATTGCGATTTGGAGGGGAGGGAGAGCGGGCGCAGGACATTGCTTGTGGCTCATGAACAGCTGCACGTGGGCAAAGCTCAGGCGCCAGCCTTGCCCGGCACCGGACTGTGTAAGGAGGAGGTCACCTAACACTGTTCTGAGCCGTTGGGACAGACAACAGGAGACCAAGCTGAAGAACTTGCTGATACCCGGGACCCAACCCGCCCATCTCCTCCTGCTGCCAAGGTGGTTCGACCCCGTGGGTGGAGCTCACAGACTCCAACTTCATAGCCCCATGGCAACCCAGGCCCCCGGAACCCCTGAGTCACAACAGCATAAATCCCGGCCCGAGTGCCCGGCTGGCACGGCCCCGTGGTTGAGCGTCAACCTATGAACCAGGAGGTTCAATTCCAGATCAGGGCACATGCCCAGGTTGTGGGCTCAATCCCCAGTAGGGGGCGTGCAGGAGGCAGCCGATCCATGCTTCTCTCTCATTGATGTTTCTCTCTCTCTCCCCCTCCCTTCCTCTCTGAAATCAATAAAAGTATATTGAAGAAGAAGAAGAAGGAGGAGGAAAAGTAGAAGAAGAGGAGGAGGAGGAGGAGGGGGAGGAGGAGGAGGAGGAAGTCAATAAGGATGGAATGGAGACAGGGACCCGTTCTTGATTGCCTTGAAGTCAAGGAAGGGCGGTAGTCAAAGGGGATGATCATGCGGAAGCCTGTGCCAGCCAACGCGAGTATCTGAGAGCAAGGCCACCGTGCCAGCCCGGTGGGTGTCTGGGGTGTGAGGGAGGCCTGGGCCAGCCGCCTCCCCTGGGAGCGAGCGCTGGCCCCCGGCCACCCGGGGTTCACCCAGTGACATGGCTCCGCGTGCCCCTTCTCCCTGGAAGGTGCATGTGCGCGGTGCGGGCCTCTGTCATAAATCTCGCCCTGAGTACCATGTGGACACAGGGCTTCGGCGGGGGACAGCTGCGCGGCTAATTTTAGGTCTGATTAGGGAAGTGGGGCAGGCTTAATCTCCAGGGCAGGGAGGAAACAGTGACACGCCACTGGGCATCTGTTCCCACGAAGCGTCCCAGAATAGCTCTCCCCTGGCCACCGGCGCTGGGAGGATGGGACTCAGGAGGGCTATTCGCGTCCCCTGACATGGTACTTCATCCCCTTCCCACCCACCGGTCCGGGCACCCAAGGGGAGCCCCGGAGAACTCACTGGGTGCATCTTAGTGACCCTCAGGAGATGAGTCCATGGGAGAAGGGGAGCCCCAGCCCTAACATCCCATCTCCACATTCCCCTCGGGCTCTGTTGGAAGCAGTCGGCCAAGGAGCCAACGGAATTTGTACGAATAAATGAACGGTATTTTACGCACATCAACGCTTACAACATCCTTACACCGTCTTTCTTTTTTTAAAAAAATATATATTTGTATTGATTTCAGAGAGGAAGGGAGAGGGAGGGAGAGATAGAAACATCAATAATGAGAGAGAATTATGGGTCACCTGCCTCTTGCACGCTCCCCACTGGGGATTGAGCACACAACCCGGGCCTGTGCCCTGAGCGGGAATCAAACCGTGACCTCCTGGTTCCTAGGTTGATGCTCAACCACTGAGCCACACTGGCCAGGCTTACACCTTACTGCTTAGTGCCCACAACCAACCTAGGACTTGCTAGTCATACTTTGAGGACCACCTAGCAAGAGGGCTATCATACAAATCTTCTGGTTTCAACACTTCTCGGTTCTTATCTTGGGGTGGAAAACAAGAAAATTCAAAGGCAGAGGGCAAAGAAGGAACTCTTATCCTTTGAGACACAT
Organism: Myotis yumanensis; assembly: GCF_028538775.1. NCBI lineage: Eukaryota > Metazoa > Chordata > Mammalia > Chiroptera > Vespertilionidae > Myotis > Myotis yumanensis. Next base: position 6,617,833 of record NW_027223771.1, on the reverse strand, counting down.
GGAGGGACCTGGAGAGTATCATGCTGAGTGAAATAAGCCAGTCCGAGACAGACAAGTCTCACATGATCTCACTCCTATGTGGAGTCTAATGAACAAAATAAACTGATGAACAAAATACTGGTAGATCCAGGCACGCAGACCTATGGAACAGACTGAGGAATCTCAGAGGGAAGGTGGCAGTGGGTGGGTGGGTGGGTGGGTGGGTGGAAGAGGTCAACCAGAGAACCTGTATGCACATGTGCATAACCCGGGGACACAGACAATAGTGTGGTGAAGGCCTGAGGTGGGGGGAGGGAAGAGGTGGGCTCGAAGGGGTCAATGGCGGGAGGCGGGGGAAGGGGACATGTGTAATACTTACAACGATAAAGATTTTTTAAAAAAAGGCAGAGGGCACACATTGATTTACCCTCTGAGAGGAAAGAGCCATTCCATTGAGCAGAAAGACTCCCCCGTCATTAAGCACATCATTCCATGAGTACGAGCCATGTAGACGGTACCCCAAATTCAAACAAACTTAACAGCGTATGACTGTCTTCCATATGGTGGTTTAGGAATAAAACGCTGGAAACGGGCTGCGAAAGACACCCCGGCGGTGGTATAAGAGCGAAGGCTCGCGTCTCAGACAGGGTTTAAGACCCCAGCACTTTCTGCTTAAATCCCAGCGCGTTACTTAACCTCTTTCCGCTTCCGTTTCTTCATTCCCGGTGAATGTGGGGACAGCCATGGCACCTGCTGCTCTCACAGGGTGGGAACTCAAAGGAGAGGATGCCTGCCGAGAGCTCAGCACGGGGCCGGGCACAGGAGGAAGGTCACAGCCGAGCCGGCTCCAAGGTATTGGGCCGTGAGAAGTCTCCGTTCCATGGAGGTTTGGTTTTAATTTGTCATATGGCTCCTGATGGGGAACCTACCTCCGCCCCAACTGTAGGCCACCGCTGATCCGTTCTCTGTCACTGTAAACTAACTTTGCCAGCTCCGGGACCTCACATGAACAGAATCATAAAATATAGGTGCTGCCCGGTCAGCATGGCTCACTGGTTGAGCATCGATCTGAGAACCAGGAGGTCACGGTTCAATTCCCGGTCGGGGCACATGCCCAGGTGGTGGGCTCCATCCCCACTAGGGGGCGTGCAGGAGGCAGCCGGTCCATGATTCTCTCTCATCATGGATGTTTCTCTCTTTCTCTCCTTTCTCCCTTCCTCTCTCTGAAAGCAATAAAACTAAATAAATGCATAAAATCTTTAAAAACCAGACATATGCAAATCATTCGTATCCACATGGACACAGATGGAAATAAAAGTCACGGAAGTTCACCGCCGGTTGATGCTGTGACCGAGTTTGTGACTCTGAAGTTTTGTTCAATGACCATGACTTGGTGGAATTCTGTGGAAACTCACTTTGCAAGACATTTGCACTTTCGAGGGGAGGGATCTGCAGTGAGGTTCAGAGAACAATGACTCCCAACAAAAGACAGCCTCCAGACACAAGCAGTCCCCCGGCCAAACCAGCGTCAGAACGGGGCATACCACCTACCCGTCTCGGATGTTCCGAATGTGTGTGGGCGTGACGAAGGCTCTGAGAATTCTCACGGTGAAGAAACCGTCCACCCTTCGTTTCACCCAGTACTTCTCAATACAGTGGGGCCTTGACTTACCAGTGTCCCGACTAACGAGTTTTTTGAGATACCAGCTGTCTCTCGGCCGATTTTTTGCATTGAGTTGATAGAGTAATTTGAGTTAACGAGCTCCTTAACCAGCTCGGTCTCAGAACGAATTAAACTCGTAAGCCAAGGCCCCACTGTACATTTGATGAGGAATTTGTTTTTTTGGGGTGTTTTTGTTTTCTTGATAATCCTCACCCAATGATATTTTTCCATTGAATTTTAGAGAGAGGGAAAGACAGAGCCCTGGCCGGCTTGGCTCAGTGGATAGAGCGTCGGCCTGCAGACCGAAGGGTCCCAGGTTCGATTCCGGCCAAGGGCACATGCCGGGGTTGCGGGCTCGGTCCCGAGTGGGGGGCGCGCTGGAGGCAGCCGATCAATGATTCTCTCTCATCATTGATGTTTCTATCTCTCTCTCCTTCTTCCCTCCTCTCTGAAACCAATAAAGAAATATTTTTTTTTTTAAAAAAAGACAGAGAGAAACATCAATGTGAGAGAAACTCATCAATTGGTTGCTTCCTATACACACCCTGAACAGGGCCCGGGGCTGGGGAGGAGCCTGCAACCGAGGTACGTGCCCTTGACCAGAATCGAACCCGGGACCCTTTGGTCCACAGGCTGACGCTCTATCCACTGAGCCACACCGGCTAGGGCTTGGGTTTTGTGTTCTGTTCTGAGATATGACTGTATTTCACTGTAGGAAATGCCAGTGCCGAGAGCTGCCGGTGACAATGGATGATAATGGTCTCGCTGTGGTGACCCCAGGAGACAAGTATCGGGTGGGAACACGGGCCCGAGATGGATGCTGGGCTGCGGAGCGGATCGTGGCCGGGCACGGAAGGGCTGCATTGCCAAAGGACCCCATGGATCTTGGGAATTGCCTGGGCCTTTTCTAATATTCTTTCAAGGTCCTCGCTGAGTCACGGCCGTGAATGATGGAGCGTGATGGCTCCAAATATCCCTAACGCCTTCATGTCTGACCGTCTCCCTTTTTAAGCTGCTGATTCACTCCCCTCCGGCGCGCAGGGCCAGACAGAATGGCAGAGTGTCATTTTCCGATCGTAAAAAAAAAAAAAAAATCTGAAAACCAGCCCACAGCCATGATGGACGACTCGGAGGCACAGATTTCCTATCGGAAAGTTACCTGGCTGACTCCTCAGAGAGCCCCGGGAACGGCACCTTTCCCTGCCGTTTGCGGACTGTCTTTTAAGGATTATACTCACCACCGTAGAGTTGCCTGCGAGTGAAGAGAAGACCTAAAGCCCGGCTGGTGTGGCTCAGTGGTTGAGCATCAACCTAGGAATCACGGTTCGATTCCCGGTCAGGGCACATGCACGGGTTGCGGGCTCGATCCCCAGTGTGGGGCGTGCAGGAGGCAGCCGATCCATGATTCTCTCTCATCATTGATTGTTTCTATCTCTCTCTCCCTCTCCCTTCCTCTCTGAAATCAATAAAAATATATTTAAACAATAAACAAATAAATAATACAAAGAACAACGGAAGTCTTCGGGCAGAAGAAATCGGCTTTGAAGTCGGAGAGACCTGGGTACAAACCCCAACTCTGCCTTTCGCAGCGTTGAGACTGCAGCTACAGCTCTTGGCACATTTTCACTTCCTCGTGTGAAAATGAGGATCATAATATACCCACTCAGGGTTGTTGTGAGGGTTAGAGGAGATGACATATCCTGTGTGTGGGAGTGGGGGGGGGGGGGGTGGCAACTTGTGACAAAGTCAAGTCATTGTACCGTATCCACAACGGGGGAACCCCTCACTCGGCAGAGCCGGAAGCACCATGAGAAGGTACATGAGGCCATCGCTGTCCCTGCTTCTATTCCAGACAAACAAGTCCTAACCAAAGCCCTCGGTACCTGATGATCCGGGTACGCTTCCTGGTGTACAGGGGGATGACCTTGAATAGCAGTTCCATGGCTCCATTGATTCCCAGCATGGCTCCCGTGGTGACTGCAAAAGACAAAGGTGCAGTTGGTATTGAACTGTAAGAACCAAGCATTGGCCCCGCCGGCCGGCGTGGCTCCGTGGTTGAGCGTCTACCGATAAACCAGGAGGTCAGGGTTCGATTCCCCATCAGGGCACATGCCCGGGTTGCAGACTCCATCCCTAGTAGGGGGCCTGCAGGAGGCAGCCGATCAATGATTCTCTCTCATCATGGATGTTTCTATCTCTCTCTCCCCCTCCCTTCCTCTCTGAAATCAATAAAAAAGGTATTAAAAACACACACACACACACACATACAAATAAAAAAAGCAATCTCCTGGCACATAAGTCCGCAAAAGGCTAGGATTAAGTAGAGCTGAGGAGGAGAGGGTGCTGAGAGCATAAATTCTAACATGGAAGACGGGAGATTTGGGAGAGCATAACAGTAAGAAATCTTCAACCGACTTCTTCCCAACTGGAGCCTGGCCCAAGGTCAGATCTCTGACGGCTCTATAAATATCCCTCCCCCTCGTCCCCCCGCCACACACCCCGTCCAGCTCAGCGCTGCCAAAGGGCTCTCTGGCTGCCACCAGCCCTTCTGGTCCCAGCCCATTCCTTCTGCAGGGAGGAGCTGGTGAGAAAGCTGCCGGAACAAGCAACCGCGGCGAGCCATTCACCGAAGAGAGAGCAAAACATGGGCGTGTGAACTCTGCTTGCCCGCCTTCGGAGAAGGCAACACGTAGAGCCTGGTCAGATCATTTTTAAAGTGGTTTATGACGCCGTTTGTGGGTACAGGGCATGCAGTCTTAAAACAGGAGGCAAGAGGCCACCTCCCCACACCCACTAGCGAATCCCAGCAGTTTTCAGAGCTCCCTGCTGAAGGAAGTCTTATATGTAAGCATGAGATGTTTCCAACGGTCACTGGCAAGGTGCACATGGGGGTGGCACACCTTCTGGCTACTCCTCCGTGAGAGCTCTCCTCTAACCAAAGCTTCATCTCTTTGTTTCCCTTTTCCTTTATTAGAGACTAGAGGCCTCGTACACAAAATCCGTGCACAGGGTAAGGGGGAGGGAGAGGAGGAGGGGGAGGGGAGGGGGGGCTGCCTGCCAGGCCTGCACCCTCTCCAATCTGGGATCCCTCTCCCAATCCGGGTCTACTGGCTCCTAACCACTCTGCCTGCCTGATCTCCCCTAACTGCTCTCCCCTGCCAGCCTGATCGCCCCTAAGTGCTCCCCTGCTGGCCTGATCGCCCCTAACCACCTCTGCCTCGGCCCCCACCACCGTGGCTTTGTCCGGAAGAACGACCGGAAGATGTCCAGTCGACCCAGTCTAATTAGCATATTACCCTTTTATCAGTATAGATGGGTGTGCACAGTTCCTATCAGCCCTTCCCAAATAATCTCTGATTCTCTGCTCAACAAATATGAGTGTGCCCGGCTGGCCGGCATGGCTCAGGGGTTGAACCTCGACCTATGAGCCAGGAGGTCACAGTTCGATTCCCATCAAGGGCAATGGAGAGACACAGGCATTGGTTGCCTCCCGTACAAACGCCCGACCATGGCCAGGATCGAACCTGCAACCCAGGTGCGTGCCTGGGTGTCCCAGCCCAGGTCTGGAAGCTCCCCACAACTCCCCAAAATGCCACAGGGGAGTCGCTCACCGCTCGAGGCGAACACGCGCAGGGCCCAGAGACAGTGGAGGAGGTTCAGGCTGTGGGACAGGTTCTTCCTGGCGAGAAGCAACGTGACGTCAAGTGCTTCCAATTCCAGGGCCTTCTGTCCAAACTTCTTATCTGCGAACACAAGTCAACCCCTCTTAGTTGGGTTGCACATTCCTCCTGAAGGTTGCACGGTGGGTGTGAGGGCGAGGAAGGCGAAGGTGACGATGGGAAGAAGCTAACCGTAGCCGGGGAGCCTCCTCAGATCTGTGGGAAAATGCTGCTGAGTGTGTCCCCACTAGAACCAGATGGCTCAGAAAAGCAAATTCAGGGCTGCACCCAGCGTCTTGCTCCTAAATACTTTCAAGTACATTCCTTTGGGTTTTTTTGTTTGTTTGTTTTGGTAATACTCATCTGAGGATATTTTTCTATTGATTTTTATTTTTTAATATATATATTTTTATTGATTTCAGGGAGGAAGGGAGAGAGAGAGAGAGAGAGAGAGAGAGAGAGAGAGAGAGAAACATCAATGATGAGAGAGAATCATTGATCGGCTGCCTCCTGCACGCCCCCTACTGGGGATGGAGCCTGCAACCCGGGCATGTGCCCTTGACTGGAATTAAACCCGGGACCATTCAGTCCGCAGGCTGACGCTCTATCCACTGAACCAAACCAACGAGGGCTTTTCCATTGATTTTTAGAGAGAGTGGAAGAGAGAGGGAAAGACAGAGAGAAACATCGATGTGAGAGAAACACATTGATGGGTTGCCTCCTGCACACTCCCGACCAGGGCCCGGGCTGGGGAGGAGCCTGCAACTGAGGTACGTGCCCTTGACCAGAATCAAACCCGGGACCCTTTGGTCTGCAGGCCGACGCTCTATTCACTGAGCCAAACCAGCTCGGGCTCAAGTGCACTTCTTTGAAGAAAGACATTTTCCCCCATATAGTCACACCACCATGATTCCAAATCTAACCAAATCAGCAAGGAATGGATAATTTAGACCCATTTGCTTTGCTTCTTTCTTCTGACCTCTTCGATGGGGCTGATCCTGCCATCACCACCCAGGTGTCTGGGACCTCCCTCCGGGCTCCTCCCTGCACGTTCCCACGAGAGCTCCCCCAGTTCCTCTCATCACCACAGACTCGTCATCCGCAGGCCCGGGGCTGTGGGTACCTCGCAGGCCAACCTTGGCCAGCAGTCGGAGGAGGGGCAGGAGGATGCCGTAGTCCGGGGATGCGGTCCTTGCCGTGTCCACCAGGGTCTGCAGGAGGGCTTCGCTGCCCCCCTTGCTGATCATGTATCGGATCCGCCTGTCCGTGCCTACGGCGGAAGCAGAGGAGAGCTGAGCCATCGGGAAAATCACTCTTGTTTCCACAAAGCAAGCAATAGAGAAAGGACTGGTCCATTTCTCCCCAGAAACCAAAACTGTGTACTTCTTGAATCACCTTGAGTTAAAGTTATGCAATTAGGTAAGGGGCTGGGCTGGGGGAAGGGGTATGAATTGTAGAAATAATAGAAGAAATAAGTACCTAGGTGTATCACCTTTCGCAGCTGTAAAAACCTGAGCCCACCCCTAGCCAGTTTGGCTCAGTGGATAGAGCGTCGGCCTGCGGACTGAAGGGTCCCGGGTTTGATTCTGGTGAAGGGCACATGCCCGGGTTGCTGGCTCAATCCCCAGCAGGGGACGTGCAGGAGGCAGCCAATCAATGATTCTCTCTCATCATTGATATTTCTCTCTCTCTCCCTTCCTCTCTGAAATCAATAGAAATTTTTTTTTTTAATTGAGCCTAGCCCAGCTGGCATGGCTTAGTGGTTGAGTGTCAACCTATGAACCAGGAGGCCACAGTTCGATTCCCAGTCTGGGCACATGCCCAGGTATGGCGTGTGCAGGAGGCAGCTGATCTATGATTCTCTCTCATCGCTGATGTTTCTTTCTCTCTCTCTCTCTCTCTCTCTCTCTCTCTCTCTCTCTCTCTCCCTCTCCCTTCTTCTCTGAAATCAATAAAGATATCTTTAAAAACAAAAACAAAAAAACCTCCGGGTGAATGGATCTTTCCTCCAGAGACTGGAGCCTGAGTCTCTGCGGCGGGGCCGGGAGTTCATTTGGGTCTGGTCTGTGTGGTGTTGGTTTTTCTTCCTCACGCAGTGCGGCTGGCACACACAGACATGAAAACTGAGGGGATGTTGCAGCGTCCAAAAAGCTGTGTGTGCCAGGACTCGCCACGCGGAGATGAGCTGACGGAGCCATGGCCCCCGTGAACCCGGCTGATGCCAATGCAGTCAATGCCGTCATCTTATCTCTGGACATCTCGGGGCTTACCACGCCGCTAGGTCCAGCTCTGGCCTCGGATTCCCGTCCCCAGGGACCTGGGTTAGGCAGCTGCCAAGACCCGGCTCTAAAATGGGCCACATGCCCGGCCGGCGTGGCTCAGCGGTTGAGCATCGACCTGTGAACCAAGAGGTCACGGTTCGATCCCCGGGCAGGGCACATGCAAGGGTTGCGGGCTCAGTCCCCAGTAGGGAGCATGTAGGAGGCAGCCAAACCATGATTATCTCTCATCATGGATGCTTCTCTCTCTCTCTCTCTCTCCCTTCCTCTCTCAAATCAATAAAAATATTTTTTAAATAGCTGGGCTGGATGGTTCAGTGGTTGAGCATCGACCCAGGAACCAAGAGGTCAGAGGTTTGATTCCCAGTCAGGCCACATGCCCGTGGTGGGGGCTCCACCCCCAGTAGGGGGCGTGCAGGAGGCAGCCAACAGATGATGGTTCTCATCATTGATGTTCCTACCTATCCCTCTCCCTTCCGATCTCTCTAAAAATCAATAAAATGTATATATATTAAAAATAACAATAATAAATAAATAAAATGGGCCACAATGAGGGGACCAGAGGGAGGAGAGAGGTCAAACAGCTGAGGGCAGGTCTCTCTGAAGAGCTGCAGACACCCGGAGGTCCTTGGCCTCATCGATGAGCTACCCTAGCATCACCACTGGGCGTCGAAATCCTGCTAAGTTCGGGTCCCCATAGGGTGAGTGACAAGACAGAAGAGCCCATGTCCCCCCAGCCCAGGTGTCCCCAGGACCTAAGCACCTCAGTGGGGATTCTGTCTCACAGAGAAACGTGAGCTGGAGCAAAACCCCGAGCCCCTCAGATTCCCGGGCGACGCCACGGCCCCAGGGATGCCCGGCGCCCACCAGGCCAGGGATGGCCACGCGGCCCACTCACCGACGGAGAGCAGGTCCCCGAGGACCTGGAGGATGCTCAGGATGGACGCCCGGTCGGAGGAGCTCTGCAACGAGAACACAAGCGCCTTTTACTCCAAACGCAGGAGGTGGGAGGCCGTGTGGCCGGGCTGCACGTGGAGAGGGCGGGGCTGTGGGCTTCCTTCCCCTGAGAAAGACTTTCTGCCTTAAACAGTGCCCAGCCCGGCCGGCATGGCTCAGTGGCTGAGCGTCGACCTGTGAACCAGGAGGTCACTGTTTGATTCCCGGTCAGGGCACAAGCCTGGGTTGTGGGCTCATCCCAGTAGAGGGCGTGCAGGAGGCAGCCGATAAATGATTCTGTCTCATCATTGATGTTTCTCTCTCTCTCTCCCTCTCCCTCCTCTTTGAAATCAATAAAAATATATTTTGTAAAAGGCCTAAAGGGGGGCTCCCTAAATCATGACAATGAGGGGGCTCCCATGGGGCTCTGCCTCCCTATGTCCCCTTCAGAACCCCACCTGGAGGACCCGTTTTGGAGCAGTAAAATGGACAAAAGAGTAAGCACTGATGACCTAACCGGTGTGGCTCAGTGGATAGAGCGTGGGCCTGTGGACTGAAAGGTCCCAGTTTCGATTCTGGTCAAGGGCATGTACCTTGGTTGCAGGCACATCCCCAGTAGGAGGTGTGCAGGAGGCAGCTGATCGATGTTTCTCTCTCATCGATATTTCTAACTCTCTATCCCTCTCCCTTCCTCTCTGTAAAAAATCAATAAAATATATTTTTTAGAAAAAAGAGTGAGCACTGAGCCTGGCCAGTGTGGCTCAGTGGTTGAGTGTCTTCGACCTATAAACCAGGAGGTCACAGTTCAATTCCCGGTCAGGGCACATGCCCGCGTTGCAGGCTGGATCCCCAGTAGTGGGTGTGCAGGAGGCACCCGATCCATGATTCTCTCTCCTCACTGATATTTCTATCTCTCTCTCCCTTTCCCTTCCTCTCTGATATCAATACAAATATATATATTAAAAAATGGGCATCGAGCCCACAATCCGGGCATGTGCCCTGACCAGGAATCAAACCTGAGACCCTTCAGTCCACAGGCCGATGCTCTATCCACTGAGCCAAACAGCTAGGGCAGGACTTTGGCCCTTTGAAAGTGGACCCAAAGATGGTTCATAAGAGAAAAGAGAGTCCAGGGAATGGTGTCCCTAATCCACACTGATGTTTCAGGGTCCATCTCCAGCACCCCCCTACCCCCTCAAAAAAAATTGCATTTCTTCTGAGAAGAGGGAAGGGGTTAAATGATAAAAGCAAGGCTGTGCAACGTTGGGTGACATAAGATGCCAGATTCGTTAGCTAATGAGTATAATGTATTAGCTCATTATGAAATATGAGCCATAAAAGGGAAAATAGGGTAGGAAACGGACAGATGAGAGAAAGAGGAAAGGGGGAAACGACTAAAGTAGAAACTGATTAAAAAGAAGAAAAAGACCCAGATTTCATTTCCTTTCATTGAATTATTCATGCAGTCGTCTCGCAAACGTTCAGTGGAAACCATCCGTTACAGTCGTCAGGCCAGGCTGTCAAGACACAAGTTGCCTGGGAATCGGTGACCTCCTGGCTCATAGGTCAACGCTCAACCACTGAGCCACGCCGGCCGGCCAAGTGCTGGCGACATTCTTAACCAACCGATGACCAGCTCTGTGGAGCCACCAACCTGTGGACTTCCAGGTGAGTGAAATAGCACATATCCTCACGTATGAAAGCAACTTTTATTTGGATGGTTTGTTATGGAATTTCGACGTGATGGAGAAAGAAGAAAATTGCACACCTCCATGTGCCCTCTTGCCCAGCACTATGGGTGGTTGTTCTATTTTTTTTAAAATATATTTGTATTGCTTTCCGAGAGGAAGGGAGAGGGAGAGGGAGACAGACACATCCATGATGAGAGAAAATCATCTATCGGCTGCCTCCTGCACGCCCCCTTCTGGGGACTGAACCCGCAACCCGGGCAGGTGCCCTTGACCAGGAATCCAACCGTGACCTCCTGGTTCATAGGTGGATGCTCGGCCACTGAGCCACGCCAGCCGGGCACAAGCACGATGGCTTCAATAAACAGGAAAGAAATTGGTTTCAGAAACGATAGCACCAGCCCACCAAGAGAACCCTGCCCTCCCGCAGGAACTGGGAGACAATATCGTCATATAGATGCTGAGCTGAGAATGATCTCAGCTCTGAGCCAGGATGGATCAGCACAAGACTGTTTTTCTTTCCGTGGAAATCATGGCTATCCGTAGAGGGGAAAAAAAAAAAAAGGCCCCACGAACTCTCCACTGGCATTAATTTACGGGCCGCTAACTTCACTGATAAATATCTTACACCATTTAGGCGCGCCACACCGCGCCTCGATCTCACCCACAGCAATAATAAATGAGCGATTCAAGAAGGCGGATGCGACGGGTCTCGGTGTTCCTTTAACGATCCTGTTAAAGGAATCATTGAGTAAATCCCCCGATGAAGACTTTCTCATTAAAAAAAAAAAGGCTCTGCCAAGTTTACAGGGAGAGGCAGGGAGTCGGAAGAACAAACAGTGTCTTTCACAGTCTGAGGGTGGGAGGGGCGAGTTTGCACTGCGATTTGCTCCAATTCTGGTTCGAATGTGTTGCTCCCTTGCTTGGCAATGTTCGTCTGCTGTGGGCTTCCTCCTCCTGACTCATCATGTGTCAGTAAGACTCTACCCATCACTCAGCCCTTGGAGGCTCATCTCCAGCCACAGCCCACACCCCAGGGCTGCGCACAGCGGCCACCTAGGAACAGTCACCGCGGCCCACGCTCACCATGGGTACCGGTGCCTTCAAAGCTTTGCTCATGTTGCTACCATGGCAGGAGTAGGACTCCACCTCCCTTTTCCTCCCCATGAAACCGACTTCTATTTTTTTTTAAATATATATATTTTTTTCTTGATTTCAGAGAGGGAGAGAGAGATACAAACAACCATGATGAGAGAGAATCATGGGTAGGCTGCCTCCTGCACGCCCCCTACTGGGGATGGAGCCCGCAACCCGGGCATGTGCCCCGACCGGGAATAGAACCGTGACCTCCTGCTTCATAGGCCAACGCTCAACCACTGAGCCACGCCAGCTGGGCATGAAATTCTAATTCTTGGTCCCTAAAGAGTACGTCAGAATCTCTCCCAAATGCATGAGCCAAGAGCACAGGACACGGCTCATAGCCCTAGAAAACCACATTGCCAGGCGGCTTGAACACTCACTGGAGACAGTCCCTGGTTAAACAAGGGACATTATTCAATTTGAAGTTGGCAATGAATGAGGGAAGGGAGCGCCGATCAGAAAGCTCCCATCACTAAAAATGGTCCCAACGCCAAGCAGGGTGACCAGCGATTCTCCGAGTTCACCTAAGAGGGTCCAGGGAGCCCTAACCAGTTTGGCTCAGTGGATAGAGCATCGGCCTGCGGACTGAAAGGTCCCAGGTTCGATTCCGGTCAAGGGCATGTACCTTGGTTGTGGGCACATCCCCCGCATGGGGTGTGCAGGAGGCAGCTGATCAATGTTGCTCTCTCATCGATGTTTCTAACTCTATCCCTCTCCCTTCCTCTCTGCAAAAAATCAATAAAATATATATTTATATTTATATTTATATTTATATTTATATTTATATTTAAAAGGGTCTAAGGAGAAGCGGTGTCCTTACAAATTGAGTTCGGGTACAAGGAACAACTTCCTGTCAAGGTTGAAATGAGTTCAAGAGAAAGAGGTGTTTTAAGAAGTTGGAAGGAGACATCTGTCCATGAAACAACAAAATGAGATTTGTTTCCATCTGATGGGGGTTGGCGTGGAGATAGTGCGGCTTATAAAAGAAGAAGTTTGCCATCGTGGCGCCAACTGGGTGCTAGGTCCCATGGCCGTGCCTAGGAAAAGCTGAATAATCTGAAAATAGGTCTGAGCCTGGCCGGCGTGGCTCAGGGGTTGAGCATCCACTTATGAACCAGGAGGTCACGGTTCAATTCCCGGTCAGGGCTCAAGCCCAGGTTGCTGGCTCCATCCCCAGTAGAATGCGTGCAGGAGGCAGCCGATCCATGATATTCTCTCTCTCTCTCTCTTTCTCTATTCCTCTCCCTTCCTCAATAAAAAAAATTTTTTTAATAAATAAAAATTTTTTAAAAGAAGTAATACTTCTTAACTCCCAAGGTTAGGCCATAAAAAGCTATGCAGTTCCTGCCTAACTGGCTGGGATCCCGATTTGGAGACTGGAGCCACTTACAGTGGTCGGCAAACTCATTAGTCAACAGAGCCAAATATCAGCAGTACTTCTTCAAAATAGACTCCCACAGGCCGAAAAACGACTTCTGCGCATGGGCCACGAAGTTTCAATCGCACTGTACGTGCGCGCCCGCACGTGGTATTTTGTGGAAGAGCCGCACTCAAGGGGCCAAAGAGCCGCATGTGGCTCGCGAGCCACAGTTTGCCGACCACAGCACTAGGAGAATGCTGAGGCCCCAAGGCAGCCATGGACCACATGGGAAGACTCGGACGGCACTCAGCCCCACCTAAGCTCTCAACTCCATTGGGATCCCTCCGCCGCAGCCAACTTCCAGTGCAACCCCATGAGAGATGCCAAGCAAGACACATCCTGCCAAGTCCTTTCCAGGTTATGGGAAAAGTCAAACAGCTGTCGTAAGCCACTGAGACTGGGATCATTTGTTACACAGCGATGGTGACTGAGGCACAAACCAATCTCAGAAGCAGACGGATACAAAGCATCAGAACTTAAGATTCCCAAAAACTGAATGTGAAATGCATGGCGGTGAAAAACAAAAAAAAAAAAACAAAAAAACACCGAGGATCTAGACCAACAACCATTTACACGGCAAAATATCATAAAGATTGTATTGAGTTTCCCCCTTATTGATTTTTGCAGAGGGCAACATGATGCAGAGCGGACAAAACATCAGACTTGGAGGCAGTAAACCTCGTTCTAACCAAATTTCTTCATTATGACTTTCGATAAATCATTTAACCTCTCTGGCCCCTACTTGCTTTCCTCGGGCTTCCACTAGAGAAATAAACAGCAAGGATTTCTCTGGCCACTTCCAGCTTCAGAACCCCGGGCCATCTGATGATGTCAGTCTGGAGTCAACAGAAGATCCTCATGCTAAGAGTTTAACTTACTTTCTTTTTCTTTCTTTCTTTCTTTCTTTCTTTCTTTCTTTCTTTCTTTTTCTTTCTTTCTTTCTTTCTTTCTTTCTCTCTCTCTCTCTCTCTCTCTCTCTCTCTCTCTCTCTTTCTTTTAATATTTTTATTGATTTCAGAGAGGAAGGGAGAGGGAGAAACATCAATGATGAGAGGGAATGATGGATCAGCTGCCTCCTGAACACCCCCCATTGGGGAGTCAGCCCTAATCACGGGCATGGATCTTGACCGGGAATCAAACTGTGACCTCCTGGTTCGTAGGTCAATATTCTCAACTACTGACCTACACCGGCCGGGCTAAGAGGTCAACTTTCTGACGTTGGTATTGTAGGCCGGAGGCAGCTGCGTAGTGGGTCGGACTCTGAAAATGAGTGACCGGAGAGAAAGCAGAAGCATCGGTTCATCTGCTGGAAGCATGCCCGTGTGTCTCCGAGGACAGGGGTGCCCTTGGCGACCACAAGGCGGGATGAAGCTCTCCTGAAGGCAGCGGGCCCATAAGAGGGGTCAGTGGTGACTTCTGTAGGATGATTCCTGCCCTCCCCCACCACGTGCCCTCTCCTGACCTGTGGTGACTTAAGACAGCTGTTCTGCTGCCCTGGGGGGGAGCTCGGTCGGTTAGAGGGTCATCCCCATGCACCAAAGTTGGGGGTTTGATTCCCGATCAGGGCACATACAAGAAGCAAGCAGTGAATGCATAAATGAGTGGACCAACAAACCAATGTTTCTCTCTTTCTCTTTCTCTTCTCTCCCTTTCCCTCTCCCTCTCTCAAATCTAATAATAATTATAATGACAGCTGCTCTGCCATTAAAACACACACACACACACACACACACACACACACACACAACACAACTCTAGAGCATTTCCCAGGAAGGAGTAATTCTTTCCCTTTCAGTTCACAGACGTTGGCCATGGCCTCTGGGTCATGAAGCTACTATCCTATCTTCCAACTTAACAGATGTCTATTCATGTCCGTCTGCCCAGTCTCTCTCCAAAGCCCCACTCTGCTATCTTCTCAGAAGGATCTACCCGTGACCTACACAGACTCTACCATCTATTTCTGTACGTCCCGGACGCCTCTTTGGAAATGTGAACACCCCATCCTGGAGCCCTAAGGACCCACAGATGTCCCCGGAGAACTCTACCAGGGTCACTGTGCCTCCTCGAAGTACAACCCTCCTGGTTGTTGATCGTTTCACACCAGGCAGTTCGAGCTCCCAGACTCCATTTCATGAAGTAGAGGGAGCAGGGGAGAGAAGGTTCGATGAAGTTCATTTTTAACACTAAACCCATGACATTTTATCTTTTGTGTAGTTCACGCTCAAGAAACCAGAAGATTCCAGGGGAAGAAAAAATCAATGTTAGCAGGCGGGGTTATAAAACGGATGAGAGTTGAGAGGTTATATAAATGGGAAAGGTAATAGAAAAAAAGGGCTTCAGAGAGTGGAGGTGGCATTAGCAATGTGGATCAAGGCTTCGAGGGTCAGAGATTATAATGGGGACCCTGGGACGAAAAATAGCCTATTACAAGATTCGGCGACCAAGCCCTGAAGGTTTGGCAGTTTGCCAGTTAAGTCACAGTTTTAATAGTGCAGAAAAGTGTCCACAGTTGTGTCGGCTCACATACCCCATAAAGAGGACAGCGGGCAACCCTCTCCTCTGATTGCCACGGCTCACGTCCAAGAGCTAAGGCGATACTCAATACACCCTTCGTTCAATGCCCCGACTTAAGACACACAAATTTGTTTCTATTCTCCTCTTTGGGACGCATGTTAATGTTGAGTGATCAAGGCAATGTCATGGTGACGGACGTGGCTCTTGACTGGCATCCGAGAGACACAGCTGGCACACCAATACTCAGAGATCCGGTGGCACCTCCCTGCTCGGTGACGAGGGAGGAAATGGAAATTACTGGTCGAACATCAATGAGAAGGACAGTCGTGGGAGTCATGACTTCCCTTACAAGCAGCAACTTGACCGGATGTTCATTTATCTGTCCTTTTAGCCATCCATTCCATCAGTTATTGAAATTATTTATGACTCATCGATACATAAAGCCATGAATAAGGAAGACCCAAAGGATGCCACCAGTCTGGAAGTTCCTAATCCAACTGCTAAACAAGCCAAGGATAGCACAACCATCCTCGTTGGCAAGGATAAACAAGCCAACGAGAACACCAGCTGTATGTCCACGTACCAAGGACAATAATAAGAATTGTGTCGGGCTGTTATACAGTGACAGGTTATGTCAATCAAGTCCAAGCTGAATTTAATATATGAGGATGGTTAATGGGAAATCGGGGAGAGGGAAAATATAATCCTGAAAACCATCATGAAGAAAATAAAGTTCAGCCCGGTCAGTGTGGCTCAGTGGTTGAGCGTCGACCCATAAACCAGGAAGTCACCTTTCGATTCCCAGTGGGGCACGTGCCTGGGTCGCAGGCTCCAACCCCAGTAGGGGACGTGCAAGAGCCAGAAAACAGGATTCTCTCCCATCATTGATGTTTCTATCTCTCCCTCCCTCTCCCTTCCTTTCTCTGAGAACCACTGATCTACAGTCTCTTCCGTCCTGTCCGTGATCACCTGGCCCATTCCTTCGCTTGGAACAGGACTTCCTCCAGCTCTCAATCTGTCAGTGCCTCCCGCGACCGTGGCAGGAAACGGACAGTATCATGTTGCTCTGGTGACCGTCGCCTTCAGCAGCAGATCCTGGCTGCCGAGAGGTGACGTGGGAGGAGCACGGGGACAGATCCTTGGAGGGAGAGCTCCCGTTCGGACACAGCTTCGTGCGATAGCTGGGCCTGGCGGGCCGTCCTCGCCAGGACGCCTCTTGCAAAGGAGACTGCTGTTCGGGTGGACATGGTCTCTGGCTTTCTCTTCCCCCTCACGTCTGGCCTGGTGTGAAAGTCCCTCTGCCCCTTTCCGAGAAGCCCAAGTTCTCTCCTGCGTAACTAATTGAGTGCTGATCGCACCATGACTGCCTTGGGCATCCGTAGACACACGGTGGGAAGGATCATCTCATCTGTCAGCTCGGAGTGTAAGGAAGCCGAGGAGTGTTCAAAGGGGACCGGCCGGAGGCCGCCTTGAGCTCTGCCCTCGCTGGTTACGACCGGGCCAGGGAACACGGGGTCGCTTGGCTCCCCGGACGGCAGGCACTTTCAGCAACACAGGTTCCCCTGGGAACCTCGGAGAATTCGCCTAACAGATCCGAAGTTTTTCGGACTTTAGAGGTTTTCTAATCCTACTATTGTCAAATGCATTCGAGCAAGGAAGTTTCTAATACAGCGGTTCTCAACCTGTGGGTCGTGACCCCTTTGGGGGTCGAAGGACCCTTTCATAGGGGTTGCCTAAGACCATCGGAAAACACATATATAATTACATATTGTTTTTGTGATTAATCACTATGCTTTATGTTCAATTTGTAACAATGAAATTGGGGGTCAACACAATATGAGGAACTGTATTAAAGGGTCGTGGCATTAGGAAGGTTGAGAACCACTGCTAATAATTTTTTTTTTTTTTCTAAGCCATCCAGGACAGGGAACTCATCACCGCCCAAAGGGGCACACCACTGTTTGAAACTCTAATTTTAAAGTCTCCCTGGTCAGTTTGACTCAGTGGTTGGACCGTCGGCCCAAAGACTGAAGGGCCCTGGGTTCGATTCTGGTCAAGAGCACGTTCCTCCGTTGCAGGCTCAATCCCCGGCCCTGGTTGGGGCACATGTGGGAGGCAACCAATCGATGTGTCTCTCTCACATCCATGTTTCTCTCTCTCTCCATCTCCTCCCTCCCTTCTATTCTATCTTAAAAAAAAAAATCAATGGAAAAAATATCCTCAAGTGAGAATAAAAAAAGGAAGCTTGTGTTAAGGATTGGCTATTTCTTTTGTTTTTGTTTTTTTCAGAGAGGAAGGGAGAAGGAAGGAGGGAGGGAGAGAGAAACATCAATGATGAGACAGCATCATGGATCAGCTGCCTCCTGGGGATGGAGCCCGAAACCCGGGCGTGTGCTCTGATGGGGAATCGAACCTCTACACACAACCACTGAGCCGCGCCGGCTGAGCAAGGCGTGGCTATTTCTTTGTGACTTACATACTGACATATTGCCTAATCTTAAAAAAATAATCGACGCTGAGTTCATGACAGATTGAGAAGCTCATGGCGGGTGACAAGTACACAGTTGCTTTCTAGCTCCGCCCGAGTGAGGAGAGACCTGCTTCGTCCTCTGTGCCCTGTTTTCCCGCCCTGCGAACAGAATCCAAGCATCAAACTCCACGTCCACCCCCATCACCTCCCAAATGCGCAGGCCTCCAGGGAAACACTGGCATTTGACAGAAAGCCGGCCCGGGGGCTCTTGATTGTGTCGCGTGTATTTTTAACCTCTGCACCTGCTCTCCAGCCCTGATATGCGCAGGCCCCCCTGGAGCAAGCGAATAAAGGATATTTAAAATGCATCTCCTCGCTGCCTTTGTTTCGGGAGCGTAATTACAGTGTTGTCACAGGCGCCTGATTTGCTGAGGGCCAACAGAGGCGGCGGAGTTCGAGCCAAGGCAGCCTTTGTCAGCGTCAACATGGGGCAGATACGCCCTGAGAACACGTGTTTTGCTTTGTTTTGTTTTGTTTTGTTGTCTCTGAAATCCAAGCTGCGAGATGGAGCCTTTATACTTGTCTCTCATTTCCCTGCCCCCCCCCCACAACCCCCCCCCCCCCCCCCCGGCTGCCAGTCTTCAGCCCAGGGAGAAGCAAAGGGGGAAAGGCGAGGTGAACTGGGGGTCCCTAGCACCTCGAAGGAGAACTGCTCCCACAGGGCCGGATGCACCCGTGGAAGTGGGGCTGAGCCCGGGAAAAGGTGAGAACGTCTCCTGAGAGTCCCTGAGGGTGAATCTGAGAAGAAAGGTTATATGGACACACCCTAGACGGGGGTCCCGATGTCAGTGAGACAAGGAAGTCAGAGATGGCTTCTATTTTTTATTTTCTTAAATATGTTTTTATGGATTTCAGAGAGGAAGGGCAAAGGAAGAGAGGGATCGAAACATCCACGATGAGAGAGAATCGTGGATCGGCTGCCTCCTGCACGCCCCCCTACTGGGGATGGAGCCCGCAACCCGGGCATGTGCCCTGAGTGGGAATCAAACGGTGACCTCCTGGTTCATAGGTCGATGCTCAACCACTGAGCCAAACCGGCCGGGCTATGACAACTTTTTAATCTACAGATTCTCAAACCCCCTCAGATCTACTAAATCAGACGTCCCTAGGGTTGGATTTCAGACATATGATTTTTTAAAATATATTTTTATTGATTTCAGAGAGGAAGGAAGAGGTAGAGAAAGATAGAAACATCCATGATGAGAGAGAATCATGGATCGGCTGCCTCCTGCAAGTCCCCCACTGGGGATCGAGCCCACAACCCGGGCATGTGCCCTTGACCGGAATGGAACCTGGGACCTTTCAGTTCGCAGGCCGACGCTCTATCCACTGAGCCAAACCGGCTCACCCAGGCTTCTTCATCAGAGAAAGGACAAAAGGCGATGGTCAGCTTTCAGTTATCCATCGCCAGATCTGTTCTTACTCAATACAATCACCCAGGGAAAGCCTTCAGCAAGGTTGTGATGATGACAATTGATAGATAAATCATTAGGCAAATGGCCCGAGGAACACAAAAACCTCTCAGAAAGCATTCCTGAGGACAGATGAGAAAGATGACAGGCCCGGCTGGCGTGGCTCCGTGGCTGAGCATCGACCAGGAGGTCACGGCTCGATTCCAGGTCAGGGCACATGCCCGGCTTGAGGGCTCGATCCCCAGTGTGGGTCGTGCAGGAGGCAGCCGATCCATGATTCTCTCTCATCATTGATGTTTCTGGCTCTCTGGCTCTCTCTCCCTTCCTCTCTGAAATCAATTAAAATATGTTAAAAAAAAAAAAAAAAAAAAAAAAAGATGATTGGTTCCAACAAAGTTGGGAAAAATCCAAACAGACAACCCTTGGGTTTTAGCACTAGGAAGAACCAACTCAGGTTCGAATCCGGCGTTAACACTTGCTAGCTGTGTGAGCAAGATATTGTCACCGCTCTGAGCCTCATTTTTCTTGTTGATCAATTTGCTTCTTTTGTTCTGCTTTGTTTTAGCTGGAACGCACTGGAATGATGCCCACGGACACAGAGATGAGATGAAGCTTAAATTAAATAACAGAGCAAATGCAAATAACCCAGCACAACGACGCTCAATAAATTCTCTCTGCCCTGCCTACTTTAGTGGCATAGTAAATTCCATTATTGTTCCCAGTTATTTACCTCCCTTCTTGTAAGAGGATTTTAGGCCAAAAAATAAATAATAATAATAATAACGTCATGAACTGATTTAAATGTCAACCTGATTACGATACGGAGAATGGATTTTAAGAGCCGTCCAAGTAAGAGATGATTGTGGCTGAACTAGACTGTGGGGAGGAGAGAGCAGCGGGCAGACGGGGGATGTGTTCTGAATGCACAGCCTGGAGAGTTTATTGACTCGATCCGAGAAATCAAATGATCAAGGAAAAGCAACCGGTGGGTATCGACGCCATTAACTGGGAAGAAATATGAGAATTAGTTGTGTTTTTTTTTTTTAAATCAAGAGCTCACAGTAATTGGAATGCCTGTAAGATATTCAAGTGAAGATGTCAAATTTCCAGAGACGTGTCGGTTACATAACTGTGCCTTTTGAGAGAGAGATGGGGTGCTACTCGTGATGATAACCGGATAACACGTATAAGTGGGGGCTGTTCCAGAACGCTGGGGTGTCTGTTCATCTGCATGTAAGTGTCTGGAGCTTCATGGTGTGGGCGAAAAGGGGCCGCGTGCTAACCTGATGAACTCAGGGGAGGCCTTCGGGGAGGCCTTGCAAACTCAGAGACCTAAAGTTACCACCAAGGATGGTCTGAGATTAACCTTTTTTTCATTGAGAAGCAGTCCATGGTGTGTAGTCCTGTCCTAGGCCGGTGACCAACGCTGATCTTTAGCTGAGCCTATATTGTCTATGTGCATCTAAGATAACACACCTTCGGAATGTCAGGGTAACTTGTAACTTCCCTTTTTCCGGACCCCTCAGGGCACAACCAATGCACCAGAGACACAAACCCCCTCATTGTTGTCGAGCTAACGGCTGACTGTTCACTGCCCTGCACCCACCTACGTGAAAGAAGCATTTTGTGTTTTACCCAATCCCAGGCATTTCCTGCCTTTGCTTTGTCCTGCCTCCCTCGTCTGTCCCCCAGGGATTTCATGTCACCCATGTACATCTCTTCCTTGGATGGTAAGGTACAAACAAGGTGCAGAAAACGCCGTTCTCCGGGGCATTCTCTCACTACGTTGAGTTTCTGCTTCCAGACAGCTGTCGACAGTTGGGCTCAAATAAACTCACGCACACAAAAAAATTCTTTACAGGTTCGAATTCTTTACAGGTTACGTTAACAGTGGGAAGGTGGGGACTAGAGAGAGACACAGGTGGAGGCAGCCCTGACGAACGGCTGGTAGGTGACGGAGGAAGCCACGCGGGGGAGAGCGGACTGAGAACAGGGGAGAGAGAGGAAGCGAGACAGAGCCACGAGCCTGCCCGTATGGAGAAGTCAGGCAGGAAATGAGGAGAAGCCGTGGTCCTCGCCCCAGGGCACCGGATGCCGGGGGTGACGGAGTGGCATCTGGGCCTGAGAGTAAGTCACTCTGGGCATCGCTGCCTCGGGCCCTAACAGAACCGCAACCGAGGCCCTCGAGGTTCTTCGCCTCCAAGGACAGCGATCCCAACGACTCTTCTCATGTGATCTTCGAAGCCACAGACGGCAGAAGAATTCTTTTTTTTCTTTAAGGAAAAAAATGAAACTGCCAATAGAGGAAAGACCTAGCAGGAAGTGGGTATCAGTGCTCTGTCTATACTCTAGCGCGGCCTAGTGGGCGTCCCTGCTAAAATTCCATCTTTGCCATTTCAATCCACCACTGGTGGCCTTGCCGGGCTCATCTGGACCATGAGATGGGCGGTAAAATGCATATCACAGTCAATTATAATCTACACTAATAAAAGGGCAATATGCTAATCAGACCAGACGTCCTTCTGGGCGTCATTCCGGACGTCCTTCTGGACGTAGCCGGGGCCGGAGGGAAGCAGCTGGGGTCCCGGGCACCTGCCAGCGACCGGAGGAGGGAAGCCCGGGTCCCGGGTGCTGGAGGGGAGCCGGTGCTGGCAGCCGGGGGAAGGAAGGCCTACTCTTGCACGAATTTTCGTGCATTGGGCCTCTAGTTTAAAAATAACTTACTTTAAAAAGTCAAAAAGCCCGGCCAGTGTGGCTCTGTGGTTGAACCAGGAGATCACGGTTCGATTCCCGGTCAGGGCACATGCCCGGGTTGCGGGCTCGATCCCCAGTGTGGGGCGTGCAGGAGGCAGGCGATCCATGATTCTCTCTCATCGTGGATGCTTCCATCTCTCTCTCCCTCTTCCTTCCTCTCTGAAATCAATAAAAATATCTATTTTTAAAAGATATGAACTGTCGTGGGCACCACGCTCAGCAAGGTCACAGTTATCTTCCCAGGCACATCCCAGTACGGGGAGTCCCCAAGGCTGCAGGGTGAGCAGCTGCAATAAGATTCAGGTGCAAGAAGCTGACCGTGACTTCAGTGAAAAGAACAGGCTCTCCCTTGACCCCTCCACCTTCTATATTTCAGCCGTCAAGGTCACGGAACAGACATCTCATTGCGGAAGTAAGAATACGCAACACCGTGCTCAAGTCCCGGCAATGGGCTACGTTCCTATTGCTCCAGGCATCACGGGAACACCCAGAGAGCGTCCCCGCAGACTGAGCAACTCAGAGGACCGAGGCCACTCCCCACAGGGGCAGTTGTGATAGGGGCAGAAACAGAATATCGGGGACCAGCTAGAGTTGTAAGAAATATGAGTCATTTCCCTAGCCGGTTTGGCTCAGCGAAGGGTCCCAGATTCGATTCTGGTCAAGGGCACATGCCTGGGTTGCAGGCTCGGCCCAAGGTGCAGGAGGCAGCCGATCAATGATTCCCTCTCATCATTGATATCTCTCTCTCTCTCTCCTTCACCCTCCCTCTCTGAAATCAATAAAAATATATATTTTTTTTTAAAAAAGAAATATCAATCATGTCTCTGTGAACCGTGACTGTGCTGCTCTGATTAAAAAGGCACCTTCTGACCTGGCTGGGAGCTGCACACGGCCCTGGAGCTCCCCTGGAAACGCAGCCTGTCCTCCCCACTGGGAGCTGCCTGTGATCATGGAAGGATGAACAGCTTTACTGCGGAAACCAGAGCGCCAGCCCTTTGAGGACCCCCAGCCTTTGCACACCCACAGGCCTTTGCAGACCCCCAGCCTTTGCATACCCACAGGCCTTTGCAGACACCCAGCCTTTGCACACCCACAGGCCTTTGCAAACCCCCAGCCTTTGCACACCCACAGGCCTTTGAGGACCCCCAGCCTTTGCACACCCACAGGCCTTTGCAGATCCCCAGCCTCTGCACACCCACAGGCCTTTGCAGACCCCCAGCCTTTGCACACCCACAGGCCAGGCCTTTGCAGATCCCCAGCCTCTGCACACCCACAGGCCTTTGCAGACCCCCAGCCTTTGCACACCCACAGGCCTTTGCAGACCCCCAGCCTTTGCACACCCACAGGCCTTTGCAGACCCCCAGCCTTTGCATACCCACAGGCCTTGGCAAATCTCCAGCCCACTCACCTGTAAACTGCCCATTTGGCTTCACCCTTTGGCCAACTTCCCATGTAATCTTTGTCCTTCCACCCACCATCAGCAGCTGGCTTATGGTGGGGGTCAGAGCAGATGTTTGTGGGTGCCCTGCGGCTCCCCCACGGTGCTGGCAGGATTGGAATCAACGCTCATGTAGGATTCCACCCTGTCTCTGTTGAATGGTCTCAAGGAGTGACCGGCAGCCGGGACCCACTGACTGCCCATATGCCATGTCCAATATGGCACCTCTGGGCGCTAAGCCCCTGCCAAGGCAAAGTAGGAACATACCAGCCGGCTACCTCCATCTCTGCCCCACCGAGCCCCAGGCTGAAGAGACAGGACCAACTGTCAAACAGCCAGCTTCAGATTTCAAATGGAACCCCGTCACAATATCCCAAATGGAAAAACGGCATACGTGTTACATACAGAGAGCTCTTGAATAAGACTGTTCAACAAGATTGGAGACAGTATTGGATTCCCATTCCGGCCAGGTTTGTAACTAATTTCCATTTGTCAAGCCTCAGTGACGAGCGAATATAGCCCTTGAAATGTCAGCGGCTGACGCACACTTTTTTATTTCAAGTGTCGTTTAGTGACACGTGCAGAATGCCCTTAATTGATTTTGAGCGCTACGATAATTCTCAGCATTTTCGAAGAATCAATATGACAGACGGTACCTCAAGCGCAAATATTAACAGCCTTTCCTTTTTGGATATGCAGAAGGAGAAGCGATATAAAGTTGGGTCACTTTTTTAAAATTTATCTACTACTTTTCTTTACCTAGGCATTTTCTTTTTTTGAATATATTTTTTTATTGATTTCAGAGAGGAAGGGAGAGGGAGAGAGAGAGAGATAGAAACATCAATGATGAGAGAGAATTATGGATCGGCTGCCTCCTGCACGCCCCACACTGGGGATCGAGCCCGCAACCCAGGCATGTGCCCTGACCGGGAATCGAACCGTGACCTCCTGTTTCCTAGGTCGACGCTCAACCTCTGAGCCATGTGGCCTGGCATCATCTTAGCCTCTTGCTCAGCCCAGAATTTGAGCTGTCCTTTGGAGAATTTTTTTTTTCCTTTAGGACATTTAACGTATATATTCTGATATAGACCAATGCATATGAGGATGTGCAATGTATATTTTATGATTAAATGATGAAAGTCCAGGAGAAAATGGGATTTGCTCTGAGCCTCTTCCTAATTTAGCTACTGTGCATCGTTATAGGAGCGGCTTGGGTTAACGCGAGTCCTAAGGGGGGTGGGGTACAGAAGCCCACGGGGTTGAAATTTAGGGCACGGAGCTGTGCTGGGCGGTGGGAACCAGAGAAAAGAGATGTTAACACCCACTGGGGTTTTCTCTTTTGGAGGGGGAAGGGCGGGGAGAGAGAATTCATTACCGACATTTATTGGAGACGCAGCCTTCTCTCCAAATCCCTCAGGGAACGTTTCATCAGATACCCCAAGTGTGAAAACTGAGCCTGCCTTTCATCTGAAACCCGAGGCCAAGGCTGATCCCCATGGCCATCTGGCCTCCGAGCCGAGCAGAATGGCCCGCAGGCCGCAAGGAGAACCTTGTTCAAAGCCTCCATATCTGTCCTTATATTCTTTTTTTTTAAATAAATATATATATATACATGTATATATTCTTTTTAATTTCAGAAATGAAAGGAGAGGGGAAGAGAGACAGAGAGAAAAACATCCATGATGAGAGAGAATCATGGATCGGCTGCCTCCTGCACGCCCCCTACTGGGAATCAAGCCCGCAACCCCGGGCATGTGCCCTGACCGGGAATCGAACCCCAACCTCCTGGTTCATAGGTCGACGCTCAACCACTGAGCCACACCGGCCGGGCTTCCCACACTTTTCTGACTTGGGCAAGATCACTGGGCGCCCTCCTGCCTCTGGCAACCACGCCTTCCCCTGCTGACACCTGACCCACTTTCTCAGGCCTTCCCTGGACCTCCAGCCAGGAGGAATTCGGGCTTCCAAAAACCATCAAATTTTTTTTGCATGTTTACCTTGACCGTCATCACGTGCAGACTTGCTCCACAAATACTTTTCATCCTCCTCCCCTGTCACGCTAACATCGTGTTTCCATGACGCCAGGCACTGTGTGTCAATACAATCACGACTGGCCTTCAGGCACACACACGGTACTGACCTTTCCACATGCATTTTCTCTATACACGCAGAATAAGCCCGTGAACAGGTATTCTAATTCTCATTTCAAGATGAAAAACATCCCAGTAAAGAAAAGTTCAAGAGTCTGTCCTGAATCCCATACATGGTGAGGGGCTGAGTCAAAATTCAAAGAACTTGCTCATCTTTTTATGTCTTTAGACACTTTTTTAAATTGTACTGATTTCTTTTTTTAATATATATTTTAGTGATTTCAGAGAGGAAGGGAGAAAGAGAGAGAGAGAGAGAGAGAGAGAGAAACATCAATGATGAGAGACAATCATGGATTGGCTGCCTCCTGCACGCCCCCTACTGGGGATGGAGCCCGCAACCCGGGCATGTGCCCTGGACTGGAATCGAACCCAGGACGCCAACACTCTATCCACTGAGCCAAACCGGCTAGGGCTAAATTGTATTGATCTTAGAGAGAGGAAGGGGGAGGGAGAGAGAAACACTGATCAATTTCCTCACGCATGTGCCCCAACCAGGGACCGAACCCACAACCTAGGTATGTGCCCTACCGGGAATCGAACTGGTGACCCTTCACTGCACATGATGACGCTCAACCACCTGGGCCACGCCAGCTGGGCAGGCCTTGCTCTTCTGGACATACCATCCCACCCAACAGTCTTGTCCCCCCACCAGCTTTCTGATGACCTACAGCTCAATGCTACCTCCAGACAGGAAGCCACATCCCGCAGCCTCGCTCACGATCCATCACAGATGACTGAGAGAAGGCGCTCGCTCTGCTCATGTTGGCAAAGACACACACACCTGGGATTCAACTGGAGCAGCTCTAACGTCAAACCCCAGAGCACCCACACAAACCGCAAAAACGTGCCCGTATTGCAGCTCCAGGGCTGCCCACGCTGACCGACCCATTGCACACGTTTCATGCTTCAATAAGGAGCTGCACTGGTGTGCGGGGGATGCCGCTGGGGGAGGGCTCGGGGTGCGGGAGCCGGCGTGGCGCCCACGTGCTGCTACCCTGGCTGCCCCGCGTCGTCCCCCATGAGCGTGGGGCACGGGGTGGGGTGGGGGGGATGAGAACGCGACGGAACGAGAGGCCTTCCTTTTTATCCAAGCGCGTTGGCGTCCGCTCAGGATAGAAGCCGGGCGGACTGATGAAAAGCGTAGGCCAGTGTCCCCAGTCTTGCCACCGTGTCCTCGACGGGGGAAAACCAGAAAACTGCGGTCATTTGAACAGCGTGTAGAGCTCACAAGCACTTCTGTTTTGTTTGTTTGTGTTTAATACATATTTTTACTGATTTCAGAGAGGAAGGGAGAGGGAGAGACAGATGGAAACATCAATGATGAGAGAGAATCATGGGTCGGCTGCCTCTTGCACGCCCCTTAGTAAGGATCAAGCCTGCAACCCATGTGCCCTTGACTGGAGTCGAACCCAGGACCCTTCAGTCCACGGGCAGGCCCTTCTAGTTCCCAGATGACCTAAAAAAAGTCATAATTCTTTACCCCTTTCGGCCTCGTGTGTGCCTCCTTGGGCGACCCTAACACCAACCACAGTCTTCCCCAGAAGCAACACCAAGCCTTCTCTCTCCTTGATGTACAAGGAATGAGGGTCTGGCTTGAATCAGCAAGACCCTTGGGATCGCCCGTTGAAAGCAGTTCAGCTAACTTCTCAGAAACTCCAGGGCCCTCCTCGACCACGGGGGTTAGGGAAGAGCCTGAAATCCATCACGAGATACGACTGCGTGGAATATCTGCGCTGGGTCCTCTTTCTTTATGTTTTTAAGATATTCATATTGATTTCAGAGAGGAAGGGAGAGGGAGAGAGAGAGAGAAACGTCAATGATGAGAGAGAATCATGCATCGGCTGCCTCCTGCATGCCCCCTACTGGGGATGGAGCCTGCAGTGCAGGCATGTGCCCTGATCAGGAATCGAACCGTGACCTCCTGGTTCATAGGTTGACACTCAACCACTGGGCCACGCTGGCTGGGCTGGTCCTCTTTTTTTTAAAGTATAGTGGAACTGCCCTGGCTGGTTTGGCTCAGTGGATAGAGCGTCGGCCTGTGGACTGAAGGGTCTCGGGTTCGATTCTGGTCAAGGGTACGTACATCCCTGGGTTGCGGGCTCGATCCCCAGTAGGAGGTGTGCAGGAGGCAGCCGCTCAATGATTCTCTCTCATCATTGATGTTTCTATATCTCCCTCTCCTTTCCTCTCTGAAATCAATAAAAATATATTTAAAATAATAAAATATATGAAATATAATGGAACCTCAGTTCTCGAACTTAATTCGTTCCAGAAGACTGTTCGAAAACTGAATCATTTTTTCCCATTACAAATAACGTCAATGGAATTAATTCGTTCCAGACCCCCCAAATGATCCCCTCCTTTAACCTTTCTTATATACGTACGGTGCATGTCTAATGTACTACTTAATCTAGAAATGAACACTTCAAAAACAAAAGGGACCTGAAATGGAAATGAAAACTTAACCAAAAAGGGAAGGAAATGTACAATGAAAAATAAAAATGTAATAACAAATAATAAGCAACAAAAGCAAAAACAAAGAAAAATAGCAAACACACACGCAGGAAAATATTCACAGCCCAGTTTCCTGAGATGTTAACAGCGGTAAACTGATTCATACTCAGGATTCTCCCCTTTGTCGCCTGAGAGCCGCGTGAGGGATCCTACAGGTGTCGGCATGAAAGCGCTGTCGGGCGGAGGAGCGAACTGTTGGAGACGGAGACACTCGTTAGAGAACTGAGGTTGGACTGTATGTCGGAGTTCTGATTGGTTCCGCCAAGACAGAAGGGGGACTCGTGGGGACAGTTTTGGGGGCTGGCTCAAGGCTAGGCCAGGAACCCACATAATTCTACACCCGGATTCTGACCAACTCGAGCGCACAGGGAAAGCTCGGTCCCATTATTTTAATGTTCTGGTTAATTGCGGACTTAGTAGGGTATATGGAACATAATTAAATCTTCCTTTGATTGAGAATCCTGCAAGGGCCTGGAGCGATCATTGTAAATATCAATTATAAACCCCCCACTGGTGGGAATTCAGGGGGTTGTGACTTCCGAGCCAGCGGAAAATTTATTCTGAGGTTCGCTCCCACCCCCGACGCTCCCAGCCCAGACGTGTCCTTGCCTTTTATGCATCGAATAGAATGAGTCAAAGACACAACGTCAAGGGATCTTGGAATTGTTTGGTGCTGGTCCCAGTTCCCCAGTTAGGTGGTTACCTAACCTTGGGAGTGGGGGGGGGGGGGGGGGTGGTGGCTATTTTGTTTCTGAGACTCGGTTTCCTTATCTGTACACTGGAAGGTTGGATTTATTCATTCTTTAACTTTTTAGAGTTACAGCTCTCGTTAAGAATCGGAGGAGCCCAGCCAGAGTGGCTCAGTGATTGAGCATCAACCTATGAACCAGGAGGTCACAGTTTGATTCCCAGTCGGGGTACATGCCCGGGTTGCAGGCTCCATCCCCAATGGGGTGTATGCAGGAGGCAGCTGATCAGTGATTCTCTCTCATCATTGATGTTTCTCTCTCCCTCTCTCCCCCTTCCTCTCTGAAATCAATAAAAATATATTTTTTAAATAATAAAAAATAAAAACAATCAGAGGAAAACTAAGACCGTTTTTACAGCGGAAGTACACAACGTTTACAGTCCACATCAGGGAGGAGGTACCTCGGCCCATCCTCTGTGACCCCCCCACCACAGCCTTCAGATTTCCACGACCCCTGGGCCCTCCCAGCCCAGGCATTCTCTGCATCTGGTTAAGCTCACGCCTCTGCCCACGTTTGGAAAGCAGTGGATCTTGGCCTTAGCGGCACATGGAGACCACCCAGGGCGTCTTCTAACCGTCAATGGCAAAGATGCTCCCAGACCAATTAGATCTGATTTTGGAGGGGCGGGGGGAGTGGGGGCGAGTCCCCAGGTGATTCTAGGGTGCAACCAAGTTTGCTTCAGGACAAGAGTTCTCAAACCGAGGCGTGAACAGAACCTGTAGGGAGGCCGACGCCCAGACCCTGGCCCATGGAGATTCTTTTTTTGTTTTGTTTTTAATTTTTATTGATTTCAGAGAGGAAGAGAGAGGGAGAGAGAGAGACAGAAACATCCATGATGAGTGAGAATCATCGACCGGCTGCCTCCCGCACGCCCCACATTGGGGATCGAGCCCGAAACCCGGGCATGTGCCCCGACCAACCGGGAATCGAACCGTGACCTCCTGGTTCATAGTCAACGTTCAACCCGAGTCACGCCGACCGGGCCCCCGGGCGATCCTGATTCCTTGCGGCCGACCCACCTGGGCCGGTGCAGCGTTAGCAAAGCTCCCCGGGCAACTCTAAGGCAGACACTCGGTGGGAACCCAGAGCACGTTCAGCAGAAGCCCGGAGGAGTGGCTTCCCGAACCCCTGGCCTCCTGGGCCGGGCCTCCCCGCTCGCTGGGCTGAGGGGCACCATCAACACGTCCTCATGTGCCAGGCGGGCCTTTTCCCCCGCTTTCGTCTCCCCCGCAAACCCGATCTTGCCGCCTGAGCCTCTAATCCCACCAGGTTCAACGGCTTCAGCAGAGCCCTCAGCAAGTGTCCCCGTGCTAAATATTTAACCCCCAGAGCATCCCTCAGGTCCGCCTCAAGGTGAGAGCCTCGGCTGACTCCCCGGCTACGATCACCGCCGGTGAGCAAACCAACCGAGCCTGGGCACCGGAAGGGCCAGCCGGAGGGGCCCGGAGACACAGCCCGCCAGGTGGCCCGCCTGCAGCCCCTTGGCCCCTTCCTACCTGAAGCGTGTGCAGCAGCACCTGCAGCCCACTGCCCTCTGGTGCGGCCATGCCCTCCCGGGTGCGGGGCGGCGCTGCCTGCGGCCGGCCGGGTCTGGGCTGGAGAGGCAGCAGCAGCGGCCAGGCTGACCTCGCTGCCCGCCTCGTGGGACGCTGGCTGCACGGAGACTTCCACTCGCAGGCTCCTGTGTGCAACCCTAGACCTCGGCTCGGGCGCACATGCCCCCCGACTCCCACGGTGGGGATTAGGTGAGCCCCGGGCTGGGGAGGGCCGAGCATGTGGGCGCAGGGGGTGGAGAGGGCACCGGCCGGTGTGAGTCACTCTCCCACCTCCAGGCCCATGCGGGAGCCGCCCTGGATGGCTGACAGGCATTCCCAGCTGACCAGCTCAGGCTCCCTGCGGAGGCTCGGCCCTCCCCGCCTGTCCCCTTCCTTTATTTTGGTTTGTTGCCGGCTCCCGGGTAACAAGAGAACCGAGAGCGCTTGCACAACTGGGGCGGGCTGGGCACAGTGGCCCGGCCGGCCCGGGGCCCCCTGAGGTCCCAGGCTGCGGGACAGGAGCCCTGGCCGAGGAGGAAAACAACAGCCCCGGACACTATCCACCGACTGGGCCCCTTACATAAGCTTTTCACTTGCCCAGTCACCCTGGGGTCGGCGTTCGGTGATTGCCACCGCATCCCACCCCGTGTTACAATGGAGAAAACCCAGCCGCAGAGATGGGACGCCTGGCCCGGCCGGCGTGGTTGAGCCTCAACCTGTGAACGAACCAGGAGGTCTGGGTTCGATTTCCGGTCAAGGGCATGTGTACCTCGGTTTCAGGCTCCTCCCCGGCCCAGGCCCTGGTCCGGGCTCGTGCAGGAGGCGAGCAATTGATGGGTTTCTCTCACATCATTGTTTCTCTCTGTCTCTCCCTCTCTCTTCCACTTGCTCTAAAAGATCAACGGGAAAATATCCTCAGGTGAGGACTAACAACATCAAAATACAAAAATAAGTAAATGGGTGATAGTAGCTTAAGTGCCCTTTCCCATCAGTATTTGAATTTTTGCAAGAAATAAGCACAGACCTGCACAGTTAGGGGGACTCACTCCGCAGCTAGGACAAAGCCAGCACCCAGAGAGAGGTGATTAATAAATTAACACTGATGTGGATGCGATTTCCTTTTTTTAATATATTTGTATTGATTTCAGAGAGGAAGGGAGAGGGAGAGAGAGACAGAAACATCAATGATGAGAGAGAGATCATTGACTGGCTGCCTCCTGCACGCCCCCTACTGGGGATCCAGCCCGCACCCCGGGCCTGCGTCCTTGACCAGGAATCAAACCTGGGACCCTTCAGGCCGTAGGCTGATGTTTTACCCACTGAGCCACACCGGCCGGGGCTGGAGGGAGTCTTCTCACAGCCTTCAGAGAGCCCAGCCCCCTGGCTCGTTCCTGTTCAACATTTTCATCAATGACTTGGCTCAAAATAAAGGCTGCGTGCTTCTCCGATTTTTTCTGACAACGCCTGTTTGAGAAAGAGAGAGATCTGTCAGGTGACATAGGTGGGATCCAAAAAGATTTCAGCAGCCTTGAGTGACGGACCAGATCCTACAAGAGGAGAGGTCGCCGATCCAAGTGGACACGCCTTCCCCTGGGCCCTCCACACCTTCCAATATCAAAGGGGCTGTGGGGGAGCCACGGCTCACAGGTGTTGACCATGAAGAAGTCTTGGGGGTCAGGCAGAGGTGAGCGCCATATGAGTGTCAAAGTGTCTTTCAATCGGATGTCATCTCCTTTAAAAGGGCAATGTTTGCCCGGCAGGCGTGGCTCAGAGGTTGAGCGTCGAGCTATGAACCAGGAAGTCACGGTTCGATTCCCAATCAGGGCACACACCCAGGTTGCGGCCTCGATCCCCAGTAGGGGGCGTGCGGGAGGCAGCCGATCCATGGTTCTCACTCATCATGGATGTTTCTGTCTCTCTCTCCCTCTCCCTTCCTCTCTCTGGAATCAATAAAAACATATTAACAAAAATATATCACTCACCTCTTCTTCGTGACCTAGGGTGCTACTGCTCTTGCTGCTGATCCTGATCCTAACCAGGTATTAGCCATAAGCACCCACTGTGTGCCAGGTACCGCGCTTGCCCTACTGTGTGCCGGCCACTGCACTGACTTCATCTCGCAGTGAACCACGTCTGCCTTTGGAAGCCGAAGCATCACTCTGTCTGAGGGCAGGATTCCCTACTGCCTTTTCTGTGTCTCCAAATCCCACGCGTGTATAACACAGTGCTGATGATGATCGTACGTGGGAGTCAGTGGTTATGTGAGCAGCTTGACCATCAGGCTCTACGTCCTTCAAGGGCCCGAGGAGCCTGCGATGTGCCTAACACCCAGCACAGTGCCCGGCACATAGTAGTTGGCAGAAAACCCCGGGTTCCCGTGGCCTCTGTGAAAGCGGAGAGCCCACCCCCGGGCCAGCGACACGCCAGTCCTCCCAGCCCTGTCGGCAAGCGGCAGCTCAAAGGTCGCTATATCCTTGGCACCGCGCAGGACGAGGGCCAAGTCTCCGCTCAGCATCTCCATGGGGCTTTGTTGCCATGGACACCTGACAACGTTCTGAAGAGACGGCCAAGACCAGCCCCGCCCTCCCTCAGTGCCCGGTCCCATCCGCGGCCCGACCTGGAGTGCTGACAGGTGTGGGATGTCCGTCAGGCCTGCGGCTTCTGGGCCCCAACGCTGCAGTATCAGGTCACAGACAAACTGGAACGGAGGGCTGCTAAGGTCAGGCTTCCCAGGACGGGGCGGTGGAGGGGAGAAATAGAAATATCCGCCATTGAGGCAACCAGTCTGGACACTCCGCCGGCATCAATGAAGGCTGGGGACACACCGCGCCAGGACTACGAGAAGCGGGTGCCGGGCCGGACGGGGGCACGGCTTCGCTGGGGAGGGGCGCTGAGCGCGAGGCCACGCTCCAACTGGTAGCCCATTCATTCAGACCTCCGTGTTGGGAACACGGTTCATCGCGGTTCCGCGGGGTGGAGCAGGCGCCACGCCACGCACAGAAGCGACCAGCAAAGGCTCTGGACTCAGCAGCTTACACTCACCGCCACATGCTGCCCTTCTCAACAAGTTACATAAATTCTCTGGCCCCCGGTTCCCCGTCACTGCAACGCGGACGGTAACTGACACAACGGGTTGTTTTCACTGAAGTGATTCATGCGTGTCAAATGTGTAGCCTAGCCCCAGCCGCTGTGGTTCGGGGGTCGAGCACCCACCCATGAACCAGGAGGTCAGGGTTCGGTTCCCGGTCAAGGGCACACGCCCGGGTTGCGGGCTCGATCCCCAGTCGGAGGTGTGCAGGAGGCAGCCGATCGGTGATTCTGTCTCATCACTGATGTTGGGATTTTTTTAAAATATATTTTTATTGATTTCAGAGAGGAAGGAAGAGGGAGAGAGAGTCAGAAACATCAATGATCAGAACTATCAATTGGCTGCCTCCAGCACGCCCCCCACTTGGGGCCGAGCCAGCAACCCTGGGCTTGTGTCCCTGACCGGAATCGAACCCAGGACCCCTCAGTCCGCAAGCCGACGTTCCATCCACTGAGCCAAACCGGCCAGGGCATCACTGATGTTTTTATCTCTCTCTCCCTCTTCCTTCCTCTCTGAAATATATATAGATAGATAGATAGACAGATAGATAGATAGATAGATAGATATAGATAGATATATTTTTTTTTTTTAAGAAAGAAAGTGGCAAAAATTATGAGCTGTGCTTCTCTCGATTCCATGACATTAGATGGCTCCACGCTGCAGAAACTCATGGCTTAATGAGGGAAGTGGCCACGTTCGAAAAGCCACGTGACCAGGAACTGTGGGTGGCCCCCAGAGGACAGCCAGCAAGAAGCCAGCTCCCTGTGTCACACGGCCGCAGGCCTGACTCAGGCCCCAGGAGGGTGAACCTAAAGCCACCGGACAAAGCCACGGCCAGGCACAGACCACCAGCCCAGCCTGTCTCCGTCTGTCCTGGCTTCCCCTCCCCTCCCATCCAAGCCCCATGTCCTCCTTCCCTGTAGGAATCCCCGGGAAGCCCGTCACGTGACTGCACGTCATTCACCCGGGAAAATAAGGAGGCTCGGAGAAGAGAGAAATGGCACCATCGGATCTGCCCGGTGGGAACCAATCCTCATCACCAGTGGTTCTCAACCTTCTGGCCCTTTAAATACGGTTCCTCCTGTTGTGACCCAACCATAAAATTATTTTCGTGGCTACTTCCTAACTGTCATGTTGCTACTGTTATGAATCGTAATGTAAATATCTGATATGCAGGATGGTCTCAGGCGACCCCTGTGAAAGGGTCGTTGGACCGCCAAAGGGGTCGCGACCCACGGGTTGAGAACCGCTGCTCATCACAGTGATTTACGTGCACCGGAGCTCAGATTTGCATAGCGTTCCATGTTCAGGATGAACTTGCGTGCCTTCCCATTTGATGCCAGCCTTAATTCTTCACGGAGCTCGCGCCTCCGTGGTTCTCTCCCCGTGCCCCCCACCGCCCCCAGTAACAAAGCCTTAACACAAAAATTAAAAGACCCGCCACGTCCAATGGATTTCTGCAAATTCACACACTTTGGAGAAGGGGCGACAGGTGCACTTGGCATGCTCTCTGAACAGGGACACAGCTGCTGCAAAGATCCATGCTCACACAGAGGCTTCTTGGAATAGGAAATGGGATTTTAGCCCCGGCCAGTGTGGCTCAGTGGTTGAGCGTCAACCCAGGAACCAGGAGGTCACGGTCCGATTCCAGGTCAGGGCACATGCCCGGGTTGGGGGCTCGATCCCCAGTAGGGGGCGTGCAGGAGGCAGCCCATTCATGATTCTGTCTCATCGTTGATGTTTTCGTCTCTCTCTCTCTCCTCCTCCCTTCCTCTCTGAAATCATAAAAATATTGTTAAAAAAAATTTTAAAAATGCGATTTTAATGGTAAGTTCCGCAGAACCCAGGGCAAGAGTTTGCGTAACGCCTATAAGCCTGTAACCCCTGCCGGGACCTGCCAAATGGCCACTTTGGAGTCTGTCCGTTCCCAGCAGCAGAAGGGTTTTAAGATGGAAAGAAAACTTGCCAGTGGGATTAGGCCACACCTGTCCAGGAGGCGTGGAGGGCCAAGACCTGGGTGGGTATGTGCTGTCGCCTGGCCCCATCAAACCTACCAGGACGGCTTTATGTAAGGACCGAGAGTGGCACCCTGGAACGCGGTCAGGAAAAACAGGTTTTATGAGCTGGGCTAGCACACTGTGTCTCCAGGGGATGAGTCCATCGCTGAGAAACGACGTTAAGAGCCAATTAAAGGAGCTATTTTGTCTTTTGTTTTGGGTCCTGTGTGTGTGTGTGTGTGTGTGTGTGTGGTTGTTAATCCTCACCTGAGGATATTTTTCCATTGATTTTTTAGAAAGAGTGGGAGAGGGAGAAACACACAGAGAGAAATATCGATGTGAGAGAAAGACATCGATTGGTTGCCTCTTGCACGCGCCTTAACCCCAATGGTGCCTCTCTCAATCATGGTGGGAAGGGAGATGGTCTAACTTATACCCTAGCCGGTGTGGTTCAGTGGATAGAGCGTCGGCCCGTGGACTGAAGGGTCCCAGGTTCAATTCTGGTCAAAGGCATGTGCCTCAGGTGCAGGCTTGATCCCCTGCCCCGGTCAGGTGTGTGCAAGAGGCAACCAATCAATCGATGTGTCTCCCTCACATCGATGTTTCTCTCTCTATCTCTCTCTGTCTCCTCTCCCCCTCCCTTCCACTCTCTTTAAAAATCAATGAGATGTAGTCCCATTTGT
Organism: Myotis yumanensis; assembly: GCF_028538775.1. Classification (NCBI taxonomy): domain Eukaryota; kingdom Metazoa; phylum Chordata; class Mammalia; order Chiroptera; family Vespertilionidae; genus Myotis; species Myotis yumanensis. Next base: position 6,581,705 of record NW_027223771.1, on the reverse strand, counting down.
TTATTTTCTCTTCAGTTTCCATTGCTCTAGGACAGTGATGGCGAACCTATGACACACGTGTCAGAGGTGACACGCGAACTCATTTTTTTGGTTGATTTTTCTTTGTTAAATGGCATTTAAATATATAAAATAAATATCAAAAATATAAATCTTTGTTTTACTATGGTTGCAAATATCAAAAAATTTTTTATAGGTGACACGGCACCAGAGTTAAGTTAGGGTTTTTCAAAATGCTGACACGCCTAGCTCAAAAGGTTCGCCATCACTGGCCTAGGAGCTGTATCGGTGAAGATATTGCTTCGGCATATGTCTGAGATTTGCTGCCTGTGGATTCCTCTAATAATTTTATGGGTTCCCGTCGTATGTTGAAGTCCTTTATCCTTATTGAGTTTATTTTTGTGTATGGTGTATGTTGGGGGTCTAGTTTCATTTTTTCGAAGGCCAAGAGACATGTGAAAACACGCTCAAAGTCACTAGTCATCCGAGGGATGCAAATCAAAACTACAATGAGGTACCACCTCACACCTGTCAGAATGGCTATCATCAACAAATCCACAAAAGACAAGTGCTAGAGAGGATGTGGGAAAAAAGGAACACTCGTGCACTGCTGGTGGGAATGCAGACTGGTGCAGCCACTATGGAAGACAGTATGGAGTTTCCTCAAAAAACTAAAAATGGAACTCCCATTTGACCCCGTGATCCCACTTCTAGGAATATAACCCAAGAAACTAGAAACACCAATCAGTAAGGACATATGCACCCCTATGTTCATAGCAGCACAATTCACCATAGCTAAGATCTGGAAACAGCCTAAGTGCCCATCAGCAGATAAGTGGATTAGAAAACTGTGGTACGTCTATACAATGGAATACTACGCTGCTGTAAAAAGAAGGAACTCTTACCATTTGCAACATCATGAATGGACCTGGAGAGCATTATGCTAAATCAGCATTTCTCAACCTGTGGGTAGCGACCCCTTTGGGGGTCGAATGACCCTTTCACAGGGGTCGCCTAAGACCATCGGAAAACACATATATAATTACATATTGTTTTTGTGATTCATCACTATGCATTAATTATGTTCAATTTCTAACAGTGAAATCGGGTGTCACTACAACATGAGAAACTGTATTAAAGGGTCGCAGCATTAGGAAGGTTGAGAACCACTGTGCTAAGTGAAATAAGCCAATCAGAGAAAGATAAATATCACATGATCTCATTTGTGGGATATAATGATCAATGTAAACTGGTGAACAAAAACAGATCCAGAGACAGAGAAGCATCGATCAGACCGTCAAACCTCAGAGGGAAGGTAGGGGAGGGCGGGGGTAAGGGGGAGAGATCAACCAAAGGACTTGTATGCGTGCATATAAGCCTAACCAATGGACGCAGACACCAGGGGGGTGAGGGCATGAGTTGGGGGTGGGGAGAGGGGGCAATGGGGGGATAAGGACACATATGTAATACCTTAGTCAATAAAGAAAAAAATAAATCAATGGGAAAATATCCTTGGGTGAGGGCTCACAACAACAACAAAAACACTCTCCTCTTGTCTCCACCCCCCACCGTCACCCCCTCCCACACCCACTCTCGGCCTGAATTACGTTGTCAAGAGACGGTCAGAGGCTCCGTGCAGCACTGGCTTCAATAAAACATCATCGCCGATTTAATTAAAACAGTTGCTCTGTGAGACGCGAAGCCTTCTGAACAGCCAGCAGAGACACGGAAGAGCCTTCATTCATTTCGTAGCTTCTGAGACAAATTGGGCTGCCCTTTTTTTTTTTTTTTTTTTTAATAGGGAGATTCTAAGTGAGGCTTTGAAATGAATCCTCGGGCCATTCAGAGGCCCAGATTCAACCCGTGAATGAGGTGCCGTTCTCATTGGCCGCCTGTCCAGGACCAAAGAGGAGGCTCTGTGAGCCCCAAGCGGACTCCAAGATGAATAATTCATGGCCCTTCTCCTGGCGCCCCTCCTGTGCATCGGCTTCCTTAGCCCTACATTTGAAAGGAAACCAGGGCTGGGCCCTGTGGCCGCACCCCAGGCTCCACGCCCTCTCTTTCTTATTTTTTAAAATATATTTTATTGATTTCAGAGAGGAAGGGAGAGGGAGAGAGAGATAGGAACATCAATGATGAGAGAGAATCATGGATCGGCTGCCTCCTGCACGCCCCACACTGGGGATCGAGCCACAACCCGGGCATGTGCCCTGACCGGGAATGGAACCATGACCTCCTTGTTCATAGGTTGATGCTCAACCACTGAGCCACACCAGCCGGGCCACGTCCTCTCTCGATCTAGTCCAAAGGACTTGCCCTAAAGGACCCGCAGCCTTTGGGGGGTGGCTAGACCCTGGCTCCCCACCATCGGGGGGTATGGGGGGAGGGTGAGCAAGACCCCTACAGGGCTGAGTTGGGAAAAGAAAATGCAATCAGGAGAGCAGACGGGCAGGTGTACTCCTTGTCACATTGAAACGGGACCTATAAGGGCACCCCTAAGGGCAAGAGAAAGCCAGGCCTCCCTCTCCTGCCCCCCTGACACCTCCTTCTGTAACCGCCAGCGCAGGTCTTGAGGGCGAACAGACACCATCCTATTAATGCAGGAGAATCATGATGCACTGCATCCTCAGAGAAGACATTAATGAGGGGATGACACATTTTTAATTAAATGCCTTATGTCAATTATGAATCCATTCCTCCTGGAAAGATGGTGCATATTCTAAACGTGAGACCAGGCGGTGTATGCGTGCATGCACACACGTGCACACACTCACATGCACACACTCATGTGCACACACTCACATGCACACACATGCACACACTCACATGGGCACACACACACTCTCCCATTCCTCAGTGCCAACTGCCTTTCCTCACAGCTGGGTGCCTGTCTCAGAGTCCACAGTGACCATGGCCTGGGTCCCGGGCCACTGGTGTTTCTCTCCCTCTCACTTCCTCTCTGAAATCAGTAAAAATATATATTAAAAAAATATATTAAAATATTTTTTATTGATTTCAGAGAGGAAGGGACAGGGAGATAGAAATATCCATGCTGAGAGAGAATCATGGATTGGCTGCCTGCTGCACGCCCCCTACTGGGTACCAAGCCCAGGACTCCGGCATGTGACCTTGACCGGGAATCGAACTGGGGACCCTTCAGTCTGCAGGCTGACGCTCTATCTATCCACTGCGCCAAATCGGCTAAGCAGTGGTCGGCAAACTGCGGCTCGCGAGCCACATGCGACTCTTTGGCCCCTTGAGTGTGGCTCTTCCACAAAATACCACGTGCGGGCGCACACGTACAGTGCAATTGAAACTTCGTGGCCCATGCGCAGAAGTTGGTATTTTGTGGAAGAGCCACACTCAAGGGGCCAAAGAGCCCCATGTGGCTCGCGAGCCGCAGTTTGCCGACCACTTGGCTAGAGCACCAGTTTTCAATGATCCACACCAGGGCGGAGAAGAGACTGGGCAGAGCTGAAGAGGAGAACAAACTCAAGATCATACATAAAAACCCATCTACAAATAACAGTCCAGGAGGATCATCTGTGTCTGGGTAATTGAGCTATGACCGTACTCGAGGCGTTCGTTCCACACACTGCGAATGTGTAAGCCCGGACTCCGGTTTATTCACTCACTGCTAGAAACGGATGCCCTGTCGTGCGGCCCGGACGTTCCCATCCATCTGACGGCACCGGCATGTGCTCCACCAGCGGCGGCCACCGGGGGACGTCAGATGACCGAAAGGCTGCTTGCTGAGCGTGGAATCTCTACCAGAGGAGCTTGCTGTTGCGTTGAAATTCAGCAGAAGAAGGTACTGAGCTTCATGTGTCAGGGATCGTGCTGTGGAAAGGGTACACGGAGCTGGGATGCCCAACTCGGAAGGGTTTGGAGCCAAATGGAGAAGTGCGGTTAGCTGCTAATTTTTTTAAAATATATTTTTATTGATTTCAGAGAGGAAGGAAGAGGGAGAGAAACATCAATGATGAGAGAGAATCCTGCAGGCCCCCTACTGGGGATCGAGCCCATAACTTGGGCATTGCCCTGACCAGGAATTGAACCGTGACCTCCTGGTTCCTAGGTCGATGCTCAACCACTGAGCCACGCCAGCCAGGCATTAGCTGCTAATTTAAAGTGATCGACGTTAGAGCAGAGATATTAGACACAAGGGCGGGTGTCAGAGGCCTGGGTAAGCTTCACCTTTCTGCTGGACCTTAAGAATTAATAAGAGTTTGCTAAGTAGGGGTGGGAGGGTGGGAGAGTGTACAGTGCGGTGAGTTTCAGGCAAAAGAAAGTGTGTGCAAAGACACAAGGGGAGCCCAGCCGGTGTGGCTCAGTGGTTGAGCGTCAATCTATGAACCAGGAGTTCACGGTTCGATTCCCGGTCAGGGCACTTGCCCAGGTTGCGGGTTTGATCCCAGTAAGGGGTGCGCACCCAAACACACTCGTGACTACCTTACTAGTGGTTTTCATAGTGTTTGCTGTTTTCTGCATTCCTATCATTGATCTGTTGGTCTACTTATTTATTATGCACCCTCTGCCACATATAAGGAAAGCTTCGTGGTGTGAGAACGAACATGTAGAATAGTGTCTGAGAAATAGAAGGAGCTGAGAAGATATGTGCTGGGGGAATGAATGAGTAAATGAATGAATGAATGAATGAATGAACAACTGGATGGATGGATGAGTGAGTGAATGAAAGAATGAGTGAACAAATGGATGGATGGATGGATGGATGGATGGATGGATGGATGAGTGAACAATTGGATGGATGGATGGATGGATGAGTGAATGAAGGAATGAGTGAACATATAGATGAATGGATGGATGGATGAGTGAGTGAGTGAGTGAATGAAGGAATGAGTGAACAAATGGATTGATGGATGGATGGATGAGTGAGTGAATGAATGAATGAACAATTGGATGGATGGATGGATGAGTGAATGAATGAATGGATGGATGGATGGATGAGTGAGTGAGTGAATGAAGGAATGAGTGAATAATTGGATGGATGAATGAATGGATGGATGGATGGATGAGTGAAGGAATGAGTGAACAAATGGATGAATAGATGGATGGATGGATGGATGGATGGATGGATGGATGGATGGATGAGTGAATGAAGAAATGAGTGAACAAATGGATGGATGAATGAATGAATGAACGAACATTTGGATGGATGGATAGATGAATGAGTGAAGGAATGATTGAACAAATGGATGGATGAATGAGTGAGTGAATGAATGGATGTAGTTAACACCCTGCCAGTGTTTACTGAACACACTGAAGCAAGCTCTACACTCCAGGCTTAGCAGCAAACCCAGGTTTAAGGAACAGCCTCTGCCATGTGTGATCGCTCATGTGACAGATGTGAAACGCTTCCACCCTGTGATCCAATTAGCGTCGCTCTGAAAGGGCATTATTCTTGGATGAGATTACGCCATCTGTCCCGAGCGCTTTCCTGATTCAGGATCAGATAAGCGCCCGCCCCCATTTGGCAGGTCTCACCAAGTGGCTGCATCCTCCCTCTCGGCCAGGCTCCGGTCATGTGTGGGCGGTACTGTGACATGTCAAGTGAAATACGAGCTTCAGTGAAAAACACATAAAGCAGAGCGACAATAGGGGCCAGGGACGAAGACTGCACTCTGAAAATTCTCAGAGCCTAACCAGGATGGGGCGTGGATATGTGAAGTCTAAAAAAAAACGTGGAGAAATGATGCCCAGTGGGAAACTGTATCAAACTAGTTTTATCTCCCCAAAGGCGTTGCTGGGGGCTCTGACACAGACAACCAGACACACCTGTGTGTTGCGGGGGCCTTCGCATAACACAGAACCAGGTCAAAAGGGTTTCAGCAGCCTGACCAGTGTGGCTCAGTGGTTGAGCATAGACCTATGAACCAGGAGGTCACAGTTCGATTCCCCATCAGGGCACACGCCCGAGTTGCAGACTCACATGATCCCCAGTAGGAGGTGTGCAAGAGGCAGCCGGTCAATGATTCTCTCTCATCACTGATGTTTCTGTCTCTCCCTCTCCCTTCCTCACTGCAATCAATCAATGTATTTTTTTAATTACCTTGGGCATTTTAGCACCTCCCTCCACCTCCAACACTACGCCTTGTGTGTAAGAAACCCGTTGAGCCCGGCCGGCGTGGCTCAGTGGTTGAGCTTCAACCTATGAACCAGGAGGTCACAGTTTGATTCCAGGTCAGGGCACATGCCCGGGTTGTAGGATCGATCCTCAGTGTGGGACATGCAGGAGGACCCTTCAGTCCACAGGCCAGTGCTCTATCCACTGAGCCAAACCGGTAAGATATATTTCCTTTTTTTATATATATATATTTTATTGATTTTTTACAGAGAGGAAGGGAGAGAGATAGAGAGTTAGAAACATCGATCAGCTGCCTCCTGCACATCCCCTACTGGGGATGTGCCTGCAACCCAGGTACATGCCCTTGACTGGAATTGAACCCGGGACCCTTCAGTCCGCAGGCCGACGCTCTATCCACTGAGCCAAACCGGTTACGGCAAGATATATTTCCTTTAAAAAAATTTTTTAAACCTTGTGAACAGAAGGCCTCCTTCTTAACCCCTCCCACTTCCTTCTTGCCTACAGTGAGGACCTGAGGCTGGGAGGGGAGGCAGCCACTTTTTGCAACCATGAGGCTAGCACGGCGCTGAGGCCTTCACACTGAAGGTGCTGAAACGGAAGAGCTAGAAAGAGCCTGGGCTCCTGGTGCCCTGGGGCCCGGGGAGCTCTGTGCTGCCCTGGACTCCCTGACCCAAGTGTCCTCATGGCACGCACTGACGAGGGCCTGTCCACTGAAGTCACCGTCGCAGGGCCTGCTGGGTTTTGGAGTTTATCACATGCCTATTTTTTAATATACATTTTAATTTATTTCAGAGAGGAAGGGAGAGGGAGAGAGCGAGAGAAACATCAATGATCAGAGAGAATCATGGATCAGCTGCCTCCTGCACACCCCCTACTGGGGATCAAGTCTGCAACCCAGGCATGTGCCCTGACCGGGAATCGAACCGTGACCTCCTGGTTCCTAGGATGACGCTCAATCACTGAGCATCCACCTCCCTATTCTGTGTCCTCCCCCAGCACTTAGCCAACTCTGTCCGCAAAGCAGGAAGTCTCTGCGTGTCTGATCTGAGGTAAGGCGTCTTCCTGTCTGGCTCCAGCTCTGAGCCAGGTCCCTATCAGGAAAGGGAGGAGCAAGCACTCGGATCCCTGTGACGGAAGGGAGCCGCCTCTTCCGGGCAATCATCATCAGAACTTCACGTCTATGTTTTCCCGGCTGCAAGTCAGTTATTTACATATTAAAGTGGTTATTAGAGGAGAGAAGTCAACGATGCGGATTTGACATTCAGATGCCAGCTTCTCCATAAATAAGGTCAGCGGTGATGAGGGCACGTGAGTCCCCGATTAGAATCGCTTCAGGTCTAAATGACGCCAACGCGAGGCATCTGCCAGCCCCATCGGCATCGTCAACAAAGACACCGATGGGCGTCGACCTCGTCCCACGGCTCTCCCGTGGCCATGTCTCAGCTCTCCACTCCCCGGACATGAGCCAGCCCTGTCCACCTGGGAAGAGCTGTGGTCAGTCGGTGGACACTACAGCCAAGTTCTGGCAACATAATCCCCCCACCTCCCTTAGCCAATAACTTCTTAGCATCCTTCTTCTTTACATGGGGCCCGTGTCCACAGAACATGCATTCTAAAAATAAAAAAAATAAAAATCCATTGTATCCAATGATTCACGAAAAAGATAATGATGGTATGTTGTACCCGATGATAATTTTAAGCATTATTTGGTAGTAAAACCAACATGAATACAAAATGCAAACTTCACATCAATGGCTTTCAAATAAACATAAAAATGTTCTGAGAAATGTCATGCTTGAAAAAAAAACAAAAAACAGCATTGGGTTCTTACCAGTGGGTGGTACCTTGATGGACAAGTCTCAGAAACACTGACTTAAGGGAAATACTTCCATGGCCAGGGCTGCCAGGGACGAATTCTATGCAAATAGGGGGAGGAGGAACTCTATGCAAATCAGGGGAAGGGGGAATTCTATGCAAATCAGGGGAGGAGGAATTCTATGCAAATTAGGGGAGGAGGAATTCTATGCAAATTAGGGAAGGAGAATTCTATGCAAATTAGGTGAGGAGGAATTCTATGCAAATCAGGGTAGGCAGAAAGACTCATTCTACATCAGTGGTTCTCAACCTTCTGGCCCTTTAAATACAGTTCTGCATGTTGTGACCCAACAATAAAATTATTTTCGCTGCTACTTCATAACTGTAATGTTGCTACTGTTATGAATCATAATGTAAATATCTGATATGCAGGATGGTCTTAGGCGACCCCTGTGAAAGGGTCTTTGGACCGCCAAAGGGGTCGCGACCCACAGGTTGAGAACCACTGTTCTAGATAATGCCAGGTTCACTCCCAATAAAGTCCTCCCCCTTCCCAGGGAATTCAGATGCCTTCCTTTTGCACAACCGGCATGGGCTCCAGAGTCAACACAATTTTACTTATTTACTTTTTAATATATCTTTATTGATTTCAGAGAGGAAAGAAGAGAGACAGAAACATCAATGATGTGAAAGAATCATGGATCGGCTGCCTCCTGCACGCCCCCTACTGGAAATAGAGCCCACAACCCGGGCATGTGCCCTGACTGGGAATCGAACAGTGACCTCCTGGTTCATGGGTCGATGCTCAACCACTGAGCCACATCCGCTGGGCAACACAATTTTTTTATTGTCCCACTAAACCCTGGAGTAATCCTGGTCTCTTCCTCATGGCAGGTCCTGATTTTAATTCTGATTAATTAAACTTTAGCTCTGTTCCATAGTGTGGACAACGAGGCCAATATTCAGGTGCCCTCTCTGAAGCATGGCCTCCCACCCTCGGAAGCCATGGGCACCGTGAGTGGGCAGCACCGTGAGTCTGTCCCGTGAGACCAGACGGGCCTGGCCGTCCCTTTGCCCTGCCCCTTCCATCAGGAGAAGGAAATTCTGCGTGACCCAGGACGACGTCTAACAGAGCAAAACAGTCTTTCCGGTCAAGATTCCTAAGATCTCTCTAAAAGACAGGCGGTGGCCCACGTGCCAAAAGGATACGACCTGGATCCACAGGCTTTATTCCTTTGCCAAAATTGCAGGTCAGCAACTCACGTTCAGACTCTTCAGCCTCACACGTGGGCCCAAGGCTCAGAGAGAAGCAGGGATGACCCCCGATTGCACATGTACCTCTCACGCCCTGCTGACGTCTGACAAATCCTCCGGGCCCTCACATCACATGGATCTTCTCTGTAGATTGTCTCTCTCCTTCTCTTTCTCTCTCTCCCTCCACCCTCATACCTTTGCTCTGAAATGCCCTCAACACCCTCACCGGTTTGGCTCAGTGGATAGAGCGTCAGCCCTCGGACAGAAGGGTCCTGGGTTCGATTCCGATCAAGGGCAGGTACTGCAGTTGCAGGCTTGATCCCCGGCCCTGGTCGGGGCCCCGTGCGGGAGGCAACCAATGGATGTGTCTCTCTCACATCGATGTTTCTCCCTCTCTCTCTCTCTCCCCCTCCCTTCCACTGTCTCTAAGAATCATGGGGTGAGGATTAACAAAATATAGCTATACTTCGTTACCAGTTTTCAAACATGGAGCAAGCCCTTCAGTACATCACTTGTGTATTTTCTACACGTAGGAGTGTATGAATATGTGATGAATTTTATAAGGCACTAGAGGTCCGGTGCACGAATTCATGCACCAGTGGGGTGCCTCGGCCTGGCCTGCGGGATCGGGCCAAAAACAGCTCTCCGACATCACCCGAGGGGCCCCGGATTACGAGAGGGCACAGGCCAGGCGGAGGGACCCCACCGGTGCATGATCGGGGCTGGGGAGGGACACGGGAGGTTGGTCAGCTGGGGAAAGACTGCAGGAGGGATCCAAGGCATGTCCGACCCGTCTCGCTCAGTCCCGATCGGCTGGACCCCAACAGCAAGTTAACCTTCCGGTAGGAGCACCTGCTCCCTGGTGGTCAGTGCACGTCATAGCGAGCAGTTGAGCGGCCTTCGCATAGCATTAGCATATTACGCTTTGATTGGTTGAACGACCAAACAGATGACCAGACACTTAGCATATCAGGCTTTTATTCTGTAGGATGTGCAAAAAAATAAAAATTTTAAAGGAAGAGGTGAGAGAGATCTAATTCCTAGTTCCACTATTTCCCCCTGCTTTCCAGTGGATGGTGTCACAAACACCGCTGTCAGGGCAGCCTGCAGGTCCCGTCCTCTGAGACTTGCTATTTCATCTTCCTTTAAAGCTGGGCCACCTCTGATAGGCCAGTAAGCTCCACGCCAGTGGCCATCGGAAGCCAGGAAGTCTTTTTTTACTTTTTTGGCCTCCTCTGTCTGATCCCATCCTTCCCTCCTCCGAGGACCCTCCCGGGCTGACCCCACCCTGGCCCTGCAGCCCCGGGAAAGATGCTTGCCGGCAGCCTCTCCCACCAAAGTCAGACCACGTCCTCCCGTTGCCATGGAGACAAGACAATCAGCGGTTGTTTTCTCCCACAGGCAACCCTGTAAACAGTAACAAAACAGCCTTGCCGGGAACGTGGCCGGTCCGTGAAGGGCACCGCCTGCCCTTCACGGACAGGTGGGAATCAGGGACCATTCGTTCCTCTCATCTCACATTAATGATGTGTGGATTCGGCTCAGTGATCCGGACGCCCTCGCAGAGCAGGCGGACTTGTTCACTGACAGTCCTGGCCTGGCCACGAGGGAATTTGAAACGGGGTAGCCTCCCACAGTTCCGGCGCCCACGTGAAAACTGCCCGCCCTGTGCCCTAGCTGGTGCGGCTCAGTGGATCGAGCGTTGGCCTGCAGACCAAGGGGTCCCGGGTTCGATTCCGGTCAAGGGCACTATCTCAGTTGCAGGCTCCTCCCCAGCCCGGACCCTGGTCAGGGCGCGTGCAGGAGGCAACCAATCCATGTGTCTCTCTCACATCGATGTTTCTCTCTCTCTCTCACTCCCGCTCCCTTCCTCTCTGAAATCAATAAAAAGAGGGGATGGTGTGCTGTCAGACAGGCGTCTCCTCCGTCGGGCCCAGGTGCGAGGCAGAGCTGGGAACACTGAGAGCAGGGCCGGCTCTCGGGGAGAGAGAATTGTGCACGCTGCCTAGGTCAGTGGTCGACAAACTCATTAGTCAACAGAGCCAAATATCAACAGTACAACGATTGAAATTGCTTTTGAGAGCCAGATTTTTTAAACTTAAACTATATAGGTAGGTACACTGTTATTCACTTAATTAGGGTCCTCCTAAGCTGGCCTTTGCTAAAAACGTCCTCAATCTGATGGAGGTACGTGCGTGCCCACACGTGGTATTTTGTGGAAGAGCCACACTCAAGGGGCCAAAGAGCCACATGTGGCTCTCGAGCCTCCGTTTGCCGACCACTGGCCTAGATGGCTATTGGTGCAGCCGCCTGAGCTGAGAATAGAAGTGAGGCTCCAGGTGGGAAAGGGGATGGGGGCGGGGGGCGGGGGGGGGGAGATAGGAGCATGAACCCCAGGCCCAGCTCACTCAGGGGCCTCCGGGGGGCAGCAGGTTCTAGGGAAGGTGGCTAAGGGTTGTGGGCAGGGGAGCAGCCAGGGCCACAGGCACATGCACCTGAGCACCTGCTGCCGAGGACAAACGCCCCTCGCAAGGCCAGAGGACAGGAAGGAAGCGGGAAGCCCACGGCCGATGAGGCACAGTGGGCTCCAGGCACCTGGGGTGTCTCGGTCCCTCTGCTTCCTGCTCCGGGACTGGCTCATTTGATAAACTCATCAAGACACACTGGGGCTGGCTGTATTTCCTGAAGCCCTCGTGGCTGCACACATAGGATGCCTCCTCTCGCATCCATTTGACACGGCAGTATTCATAGCTGTTAATTGTTTAATTTGCTCATTCTCCCCGGGAGGGGGCGGCAAGTGCATTTTAACTGGCCCTGCAGACACCCCGAGAGGAACGCGCGTCGAGGAGAAGTCCCTCCGAGGCTGTGTGACGGGATGACGGACGGAGAACGGCTGTTTGGGCTGGAGGGCTCCTCTGGACCATTCAGATCTCATGACAAAGGGAATCACCGGCGTTTCATCCCCGGTCGGCCTGCCCCACGATGAGAGCGAGGACCACTTTGAGGGAACAAAAGCCATTCGGAGCGGAGCCGGCCGGGGCCTGCTGTCGGCTCCACAAAGGGCACAGTGTGCTTGGGGTCTGTCCATCAGACACATGCCCCCGGCGCAGTGTAGCTGCCACAGGGTGTCAGGTCGGCAGAGAAACAATTGCTGGGTCCCTAGATCATCAACGCTCGACGCGAGGCATGGCGAGAGTCCCTTTCTTCCCCGGCGACGAAACTGCGAGCGCTTCTCCAGCCCCACACACAAAAGGGACGATCAACTGCCGTTCAAGGACAAAGACGCTTTCTGTTATGTTGCCACAGATGATGAAGAGGTCAGCCTGTCTCGTCCACCCTCCGAGGAAAAGCCAGTCTGGTGCCATTTACCATTCCGTGGGGCTCGCCAACTCTCCTAGTGCCTGGCTTCTTCCTTTTCTTTTTTTAAAGATATATTTTTATTGACATCAGAGAGGGGGAGGGGGAGGGGGAGGGAGAGGGAGAGGGAGAGGAACATTAATGATGAGAGAGAATCACACCCCCTACTGGGGATTGAGCCTGCAACCCAGGCGTGTGCCCAGACTGGGAATCGAACCCAGACCTCCTGGTTCATAGGTGGTCGCTCAACCCCTGAGCCAGGCCAGGCCCGGCGCGCCCGGCTCCTTTTAAGTATGCAAGGTACAGAAACCCCACGCGCCTCCCGATTGCCCTGGTGCAATTATTGTATTGATTTGATGTGGCATTCGCTCCACGTTGAAGGTGGCTGATGGCTTTTAATTTGCAATTAAATCAAACGATGCCGCTTTGCTAAGAATGCTGGCACTTGTCTGTATTCTGCAGCGAGCGACGCGACGGGAGACAACTTTTATTTAGGATCGTAACACACGCAGGGTGGGGGGAGCTTGACGTTCCAAGCAGCTCCATGTCTTGCCCAGCTCTTCAGCCTAGTCTTTAAAAGAATCAAATTCCATATTCATCCGTTGTAAAAGGGGTCCAAGTAATGATGGGTGCTTTATGGCGATGATCTAATCAAGTCAAGGAGCAAGCGGCATTAGAAGGAGGTTACGGAATGAATGTGTGCGCTCCACACGCGCCCCCCCCCCCCCGCCTCCGCCCCAATTTCTATGTTGATGCTCTAACCCCCAAGGGGATGGTATTTGGGAGGTAATCAGGATTAGATGAGGTCATGAGGGTGGGTCCTCGTGAGGGGACTAGGGTCCATACAAGAAGAGAGGAAGAGGTCTACACATACACACACACACACACACACACACACACACACACACACAGAAAAGGCCAGGGGAGCACACAGCAAGAAGGCAGCCGCCTACAAACCAGGAACAGAGTCCTCCCGAGAACTAATCTGCTAGCACCTTGATCTTGGACTTCCCAGCCTCCGAGACCGTGAGAAAACAAATGCGTGTTGTCTGAGCACGGTAGGAAGCAGGCCCCTGTGATCCATCTTCAACAAAGTCAACTTCAGTTGAAGAAAATTAACAACATGCTGCCAGTCGGTCACTGAATTTTCCCAGGGCCAACAGGATGCAGGGAGGAGGGGAAAGGGTATAAGAACAGAGAACTATGCCTGTGACCAGCATCACATATTCCAGGAAGATCCGCCCCCCACGACTAGACAAAGGGAGGTGGAGACAACTAGAAAAGGCCTCAGCCCATTTTTTTAAATAACCCAACAGGAGACAATAGAACCTAGGTGATGTGTGGGGGGGAAAACTGTTAACCCCATAGTACTCAACCAATGAGGAACCAGGGGGACGGACTCTCGCACACTAGGGGTGAATAGGCTGTGATCATTGCTCTGGGCGTGCCTGCTCAACCAGACACCCCATCTTGCAAGACCGCATTAAAGGTCTTATTTTCGCCATACGTTGTGTCTGTGAGTCCATTATTTGAATTCGGACAGGGCGTCTTTCTCACAAGCACCCAGTGCATTTGGGTTTTTTTATTGTTGTTTTGTGGTTTGTTTTTTAAATATATTTTTTATTGATTTCAGAGAGGAAGGGAGAGGGAAAGAGAGATAGAGACATCAATGATGAGAGAGAACCATGGATCGGCTGCCTCCTGCACGCCCCCTACTGGGGATCAAGCCTGCAAGTGCCCTGACCGGGAATCGAACCGTGACCTCCTGGTTCATAGGTCGACGCTCAACCACTGAGCCATGCTGTCGGCCCCCCAGTGCCTCTGTTACAGCAGCCCCCACTCTCTATGCCAGATAATAGCCGGAAGAGCAGCAAGAATGATTGGGGATTCTGTCACCTCTTTCTTTCGGGATGACCTCCACGCACTATTTCTACAAAGCTCTGGACACTTTGGGATCAGCGGGGTTTTGCTGTCTTGTCCCATGCAAACGCCAGAGTCAGAGGCCTGCAGATGCCATTTCTAGCTGTGGTGGGTGGGAGGGAAGTACTGTCCGTCACCTGGAAGCTCCTCCCTCTACTCCTCCATCAGCCAATGGCATGGCGTCCTCCACACAGCCCAGCTGGGGGATGGAAAAACAAGAGCGGCCCTGGCCGGTTTGGCTCAGTGGATAGAGCGTCAGCCTGCAGACTGAAGGGTCCCAGGGTTGATTCCTGTCCAGGGCACGTACCTGGGTGGCGGGCTCCTCCCCAGCCTGGGCCCTGGTCAGTGTGCGTACAGAAGGCAACCCATCGAGATGTGTTTCTCTCCCATCGATGCTTCTCTCTGTCTCTCCCTCTCTCTTCCACTCTCTCTAAAAAAATCAATGGAAAAATATCCTCGGGTAAGGATTTTAAAAAGAGAGAGAGAGAGAGAGAGAGAGAGAGAGAGAGAGAGAGAGAGAAGTGTGCAGGCGGAACCGAGCAGAGAGCGTTGTTACAAGCATGAGGCGGGCTGTGGGAGCAAAAGACTCCGAACCTTCAAAAATCAACCCGGCTTCCCTCGAAACGAGGCCTCGGGAGGCCTCCTGGAGAACGGTGCGTGTTGTTTTTATTTAGCGAGGGTCCTTTGCAAGCCTTCGTCTGCTGAGCCTCCTCTTGGCTGGATGGCTTCTTCTTGCAGGAACATAAAGCCACACGCAATCTCAGATGGGCTGTTTGGGGCCTCCTTCTCTGCCGCTAAGCACTTGTTTGTGTAAACCTGCGCGCCCAGAGGCACCCAGGTGTTTACGCGGGGCCGCCGATTTCCACGCTTCCACACTGTGAGCTCGTGGCGGGGGTGGGTAGGAAGGCAATGGGGGGAGAGAGGAGGGGTGGCCCCGGGAGCTCGGAGCTGGTCGGGGGAAGCGGGAGGAGGACCGTGCAATTAGAAGCAAGCTCGTTAGCCGACTCCGGGGAGGCGGTGCAGCTGCCGGCATCGCTTTGTCTCTGCCTCGTCGGTGTGATGGTCCACGGCTACGGGGACGCCGCTTACAACGCTCTGCGGGGCGTTCGTCGTCACACAGGAAATGCTGGTTTCCCACGGCCCTGCACATTCCGCACAGAAATACCAGCTGGATTTGGCTGAGCAGACTGTGGCGTGCCGAGGCTGCTGGCTCCACACACACGCGAGACGTGGGCTGTTTGGACTTCTCTGTCCCGTCTGGCTGTTCTCCAGAACCAGCACCAGGGGGAAGGCCGGGGGGAGGGGGAGGGGGCCAGTGAGGCCGGGAGCTCCTGCTGCCCACGGCCCCGCAGAGACCGGGTTCGTTTCCTGGGGCTGTGCCCCCTCCAGAGGCTCGGGGAAGACTGTTCTGTGCCTCTTCCGGCGTCTGGTGGCTCCAGGTGTGCTTGGCTTGTGGCGGCATCCCTCCAAGCGCTGCATCTCCATCTTCACGTGGCTTCCCTCCTGGTCCGTGTGCCCCTCTGTCTCTTGTAAGGACACTTGTCCCTGGAGGTAGGGCCCGCCTGGATGATCCGGGGTGACCTCATCTTGAGATCCTTAACTCAATGACATCTACCAAGACCTTTTTTTTTTTTTTTTCAAATAAGGTCACAGGCACAGGTCCCGGGCATTAAAACATGGACGTATCTTTGGGGCGAGTGACCATCTTTAGACCAGAATGGAGAGCATCCTTTCCAGCCCAGGGATCAAGAGGCAGCTGCTGGGCTCACGTGTGGTGATGTCATCGGCCCTATGATGTCATCGGTCCTGTGACGTCACTGGTCCCGTGATGTCCTTGGTCCCGAGTTGCAGCACCAACTGTTGAATCACCCACGTCAAGTAAGGAACCCTCTGCGGCCAGTTGGAAAGGGTGGCACTGTCAGCTCCTCTCTCCATCCTCCCCCTACCCAAGCCCCATCTCTCCAACCGCAGGTGCCGACGGATCAAAAAGAAGCAGTGTCCCTTTAAGTTCCCGAGGCCCCAAAATCTTGAAAAATCTCTCTTTAATTGTACGGTAGCCATTAAGGGCTTTGTCAGAGAAGGATGACAGGCGTAATCACCCGGGAGCAGGCTTCTAGGTAATTTATACGTAGTCAATGCAAACCTCATTCCTGAGTGACCTGTTCGGTGCCCACGGAGCCTGCAATAATCATGTATTTACCCTCTACCCCGAAATTAGACCGGGGCCGACTGTGTAATTACCCAGCCCCTGCACGGCAATCGCCATGTCATTAAATGCTCCGTGGCTCCCATGTTATTAAGCGGCATTGACACGATATTCGTTCCACGGAGCCTCACCCTGTTATCACGGAATTAAACTCCCCACCCAGAAATTACAGCCGTTCCCGGGAAGTTCTGCTCGTGGCTCGGACGGCCTTGGAGTCGGCAGAAACACCCGGCGCCACGTGCCTCCGAGGGAACCAGGAGGTGGTCAGACCTGGGCACCTACAGCATCCTCCTGGGTACGGGCCTCTCGCCATGATGGGGGGGCGGGGGCTGACACTCTGACAGACAGAACACCTGAATTAATCTGAAAAGCAATCGTGTTCATTTTTAATCCTGGGATACATATCCTCATGTGAACGGGGGAGTTAAATTTCTTCTATGGGGACAGAGGGTTACGTTTTTCTGAGTTTCCTTTCTTCGGCCGCTGCACCCGCACACTCCCTTTCACCTCCACCTTCTCCAAGAACACGCTCTGGAGGAGTGGTAGGACCTCCTGCTCTTTCTCTCCTGGTGTGGTACCTGCCCGGGGCACAGCATGCTGGGAGGGCTTGAAGCCCTAAGCGATTTCAGCCTGTGAGACAGTCACTGAATCATTAGTATAAGCAGAGCAGCCCCGTAAGTTCCATGAGGACAGCATCTCTCTCTGTTTACTGCCTTATCAGCAGACCATCCCTGGCACATAGTAGGTGCTCAATAACTATTAGTTGGGTTTAGCTCGGCCTAGCGTGGCTCAGTGGTTGAACATCGACCTATGAACCAGGAGGTCCCGCGTCGATTCCAGGTCAAGGACACATGCTGGGGTTGCGGGCTCGATCCCTAGCAGGGGACGTGCAGGAGGCAGCCGATGGATGACTCTCTCTCATCATTGATGTTTCTCTCTCTCTCCCTCTCCCTTCCTCTCTGAAATCAATAAAAATGTATTTTTTTAAAAAGAAACCTGACAGGAATGACTAGAGGAGCTACTGAGAGATGAGGAAGTCGGGTCAACAAGAAACGGCCTGGGCTTGAGGGTCACATGGCCCGCAGCGATGGTAGGTGGTCACAAGTACAAATCCCTGTCCCTGTCATCGGGGCGTCTCTGTCAGATTCCAGTATGAAAGGTCCTTTGTCCGGACCTTGCCCTGGGGGGACGGATAGAGGGGTGAGGCCGGCCTGCTCCTCCTCTCACTGCCCACCCCCCACACACGGTCCCGTCAAACGGACGTCTCATCAGGCCTGCCTCCGCTAAGGCCAGGGAGGCCTGATTCAAGGAGAGGAAATTGATCATGTCCAAATGACTTCTAAGGAAACCCTGCCAGGGAGGGAATGGGAGAGGCTCGTCAATACTGCGTAAGGGCTGTCACGACAGCCACACATTCTACTGACTCTCCTGCAGGAACTGTACGGGCAATATCCTAGCACTGGTGCCCAGCCAGCATGGCTCAGTGGTTAAGCGACGACCTATGAACCAGGAGGTCACGGTTCAATTCCCACTCAGGGCACATGCCCAGGTTGCCGGCTCGATCCCCAGTGTGGGGCATGCAGGAGGCAGCCGATCCATGATTCTCTGTCATCATTGATGTTTCTCTCCTTCTCCCTTCCTCGCTAAAATAAATAAAATATATATATATTTTTAAATATATCCTAGTGCTACCAAACAAGGGTGGTGATTGAGCAGTTAACTATTCGTCCCACTTTCCCACAATAGAGACACTAGACCACCCATGATAACTGGTGATGTTCACACTGACCAAACCACCTACCCACCCAGATATTTGTTTGTTCAGCGTACCTTCTCTGAGCACGCCATCTTCAGAGCGGTACATTCCACGCTGTGAGATATGCAATGAAGTACTAGTATATGGCATTTAGGCAAAATTTCTTTTTAAAAATTTTATTGGGCCTGGCTGGTGTGGCTCAGTGGGTATAGCGTCGGTCTGAGGACTGAAGGGTCCTGGGTTTGATTCCGGTCAAGGGCACATGCCCAGGTTTCAGGCTTGATCCCCCCAGTGTGGGGCGTGCAGGAGGCAGCTGTTCAATGATTCTCTCTCATCCTTGATGTTTCCATCTCTCTCTTGTTCTCCCTTCCTCTCTGAAATCAATAAAAATATATTTTAAAAAAGAAAAAATCAGGAGGCTGTTTTGGGGTTTTTTTTTCTAAACATAATCATCATCACGCTCCTAAAAATGAACAGCTGGCGACAAAACTGTCGAGGAGAATTTAGAAGCGAAACAGAAGCCACAACGTGAAAATGCACCCCGACTTACACACAGATTGTGGGTGCCAGACCAAGCCGCTGGGTGCAGCCTACACTCCCGGGAGCAGGAACCAGGCTCCCTGGGAAAATGTGTGTGTCTGGTATTTGATCCTTTTTTTTTTTCCCAGCAAGCATCCCTCTCTCTCCTACCCGTTACCACCTCTCCTATCCTTGACCCCACTCATCCTGAATGACACCCCCAAAAATCCAACAGGAAGCCTAGCTCTTCTGTAAGCTTCCGAGAACGTGCTTAACCTCTTGTTTTAGCAATGATAAGCGCTAGCAGATATAAAAATATCCCAGGAAAGGGTTCAATTAGAATCGTGTGCTTTAGCAACTCAAAGTCTTTCTCCCCAATGCCCGGTTCTCTCTCAGAGCGAGCCCTTTGAAGATTATCCTTCCATTTCTCTCAGTAATAGTATTATTTTTTGGTGACCTTCCGGCTTTTCCTGCCTCTTGCCCCTAAAACGTTCCATCTATTTTACGAGCCTGGCGATTCGTGAGGATTAAAGAGGGGAGATTTTAACAAATATGAGCGGCCTGGCCCAGATGGATGTGAAGTCCAGAATCCCGGGGAGGGTTTTCTGCGGATGACCACCAGCGATGATGCAGACAGCCACTGACCTCGGCTTTGCCCCAAATCATCTTGGTCACTTGCTGTTCAATAGGAAGAGGGGGCCTGACCGGCGTGGCTCAGCGGTGGAGCGTCGACCTATGAACCGGGAGGTCACGGTTCCATTCCCGGTGGGGGCACATGCCCGGGTTGCGGCTCGATCCCCAGTAGGGGGGCGTGCAGGAGGCAGCTGATCAATAATTCCCTTTCTTATCGTTGATGTTTCTCTCTCTCTCCCTCCCTCTTCCTTCCTCTCTGAAATCAATAAAAATATATTTTTTTAAAAAAGAATTAAGATTTCTATCCTGGGCTGGTGGTTAGAGCATCAGCCCGAGCACCTTAGAGTCACAGGTTCGATCCCAGTCAAGGGCATGTTACCTGGGTTGCAGGATGGACCCCTGGCCCTGGTCAGAGTGTGTGTAGGAGGCAACCAATCCATGTGTCTCTCTCACATTGATGCCTCTCTCTCTCTCTCTCTCTCTCTCTCTCTCTCTCTCTCTTCCCCTACCTCTCTACCTTCCATTCTCTCTTTTAAAAAAAATCTCCTTGAGTTAGGATTTACATATATAGGTGCTTTCCCTGGTGGGGACCGAGATGCAGGACACAGCAAACCGGGACCCTGGGATTCGGTGAAATGAAAGGCCGGTGCTGATTAGAAGGCGGGGAAACTACGAAGCCAGGAAGAGGACAAGAGGGCGGGGACCCTTCCCAGGTGGTACCCTATTTCCCTCTCCATTCAAACCTGCTGGGTCCGCAAGACCGCCCTCCCTCAACCGACGCTGAAGGGGACACTCAGAGGTCAAGGACAGGCCAAGGTCAGGAAAGCCCCAGAGCTGGGCTGCGCCCCAGGGAGGCCTCACTGGACAGCGACCGTGGCCTTGTCTCCCATCTGTCTGAGCTGTGACCCGCACCCCAACTTCACTCTGCCGGGATACCCTCTCACGTGTGTCTGCCTGTGATTTTTTTGCTGCAGTGGCTGCAACTACGGATGCCTCCTGAGCCGGAGAGAAAAGGGGCGGATGCTGCAGAACCACAGGGATGCAAGGTCACAGAGGGACAGGTGAGGGAGGGCAGCTTCCCCGGAGGAGAGCTCCGTCCGCCCCTCCCAACGCGAGGGCCCTGTCACCAGCTCCTGCCAATCAAACCGTGGGGATGGGGAAAAGCATCCAGCATCCTCCCGGCATGGCAAGAAGATGCTGTCTCCGGGCCGTAAATACTGCATAAGCGCTTGGCGAACGGGGCCGTTTTGTCACCACTGCCTTCCTTCTATACATCATCACCCGTTCTGACCGTGGGGAGCAAACTGCATGAGACATCGGCGCGGCCCACAGCCGGCCGTGGCCTCTCTCGCACTGTGCGTGTCTCGGAAGATTTGGCAAGTGACCATGGAGAGACCAGGGCAGATGTTTATCATCGTCTGCTCACACACATGCCAGTCCGGCCTGCCTGCCAACCTGTGCCCAAGTGCAACTGAACAGGCTTTACTTGAGGGGGAGAGAGAGAGACAGAGAGAGAGAGAGAGACAGAGAGAGAAAGAGAGAGAAATATCAACGACACGAGAGAATCATGGATCGGCTGCCTCCTGCACGCCCCCTGCTGGGGATCGAGCCTGCAACCCAGGCCTGTGCCCTGACCGGGAATGGAACTGTGACCTTCTGGTTCATAAGCTGGTCTATTTTTTTTTCTTTTTTAATCCTCACCTAAGGCTACTTTTTTGATTGATTTCTAGAGAGAGTGGGAGGGAGGGAGGGAGGAGGGGGGGTAGAGAGAGGAACAGTGAGGCGAGAGAGACACATTGACTGGTTGCCTCCCGCACGTACCCCTACTGGGGCGGGGAAACCTACAACCCAGGTATGTGCCCTTGACTGGGAATTGAACCTACAGCCCTTTGGTCCACAGGCCAACACACTAACCACTGAGCCGAATGGGCCAGAAGAACCTATTAGACCAGCGGTTCTCAACCTGTGGGTCGCGACCATCGGAAAACACATATAGCATATCAGATACTTACGTGACGATTCATAACAGTAGCAACATGACAGTGATGAAGTAGCAACGAAAATAATTTTATGGTTGGGGGGTCACCACAACATGAGGAACTGTGTTAAAGGGCCGTGGCATCAGGAAGGTTGAGAACCACTGTTTATACTAACTGGAAGGAAGAACTACAAATAAGAATGTATAATGCTGCCCTAACCGGTGTGGCTCAGTGGATAGAGCGTCGGCCTGCGGACTGAAAGGTCCCAGGTTCGATTCCGGTCAAGGGCATGTACCTTGGTTGCAGGCACATCCCCAGTAGCAGGTGTGCAGGAGGCAGCTGATCGATGTTTCTCTCTCATCGATGTTTCTAACTCTCTATCCCTCTCCGTTCCTCTCTGTAAAAAATCAATACAATTTTTTTTTTAAAGAATGTATAATGCTGTTCGGGTTTTTTGCGTGTGTTTTTCCCCCCACAAATTTATGTTTGTTTTGTCATGAAATGCATGTGTAATACTGTAACTGCATTTAAAGTGAAAGAGTAGTTACTGTTCGAGGAAGCAATAAAACAGGCTATTACGTCCAAATCACGCTCCCATGTTCATAAACATATAGGCAGCCCAAACGACGCTTCACATTAGGCTCGGGCATTAATATGAAATAGAGCCACCATTTACTGACAAACAGAAAATGCTTTATTCTTTCAGATATTATTGTTACAACCCCTCTCCCCCATTTAAAAAAAAAAAAAATACGAGTGCATTTTGAGTCCTAATGGGCTTTTCGAAGGGTCTAAGCCGGCGGTAAGATTCCCAAAGGGGGAAATGATGCTGAAAAATTGCAATTCACCTTTTCTGGTGGAGAACTGACTTTTTGCGCAGCTGGAAACTCGCCCTGCCCGGTGCCTGGGGCTCAGGCACATAAATGCTCATCTCTCTCCCTGGGAAAGGAGAGGCGCGTGAATTTACCACCCGCCCCCTGGCCCAGCGGCTAAGGAGTCATTCAATCAGCAAACGGGTGTTGCCTCGCTCCGATGTCTCAGACCCTTCCGGAAGCCTGTGGGCTTAGTCGGGGACCCAGCGGTCGCCGCCAACATGTGGAGACCAGTCTTGCAGTTTGCAAAGTTCAAAGAACACAACGCCCTTGCGGCCCAAGCTCATCTCTGAATCTCAGTGGCCTCGATGGAAAAGGACAGTATTAAAAGGGGGGGGGGAGGGGAGGGGAGGGGAGGAGAGGGGAGAAAGGAAAAGAAAAGAGAAAAGAAGAGAAAAGAAAAGAGAAGAGAAGAGCAGGACAATATTATTTTCCAGCCGAACAGTTTTTGGGGTTTGGGTTTTGTTTTGTTTTTCTTCAAAAACACTTGTAAACCCCTAGCCGGTTTGGCTCAGTGGATAGAGCATTGGCCTGCAGACCGAAGGGTCCCGGGTTCGATTCCGGTCAAGGGCACGTACCTCGGTTGCAGGCTCCTCCCTGCCCGGGGCCCTGGTCAGGGCATGTGCAGGAGGCAACCAATCGATGTGTCTCTCTCACATGGATTTCTCTCTGTCTTTCCCTCTCTCTTCCACTCTCCCTAAAAATCAAGGGAAAAATAGACTCAGGGGAGGATTAAAAATAATGATGATAACAATCCTATACAATAAAAGCCTAATGTGCAAATCGACCAAACGGCGGAACAACTAGCAGAACAACTGGTCGCTATGACACGCACTGACCACCAGGACGCAGATGCTCAATGCAGGAGCTGCCCCCAGCCCACAGGCCGACCAAGGCAGGTGCGGGGGGGGCGGGGGGGAGGGCTCCCCAATCGCCCTGCCAGTTGCCCCACAGATTGGCCCTGATCGCCGGCCAGGCCTGGGGACCCTACCGGTGCATGAATTTCGTGCACTGGGCCTCTAGTAATCACAATAATAAACAAAGACATTTCCCTAATTATTCCCAGTCTCCACCAACCCCTATTGTCTCTTACCAGGGCGGCTTATGACTGTCGGTGCCTGTATACATTTGAGTCTTCACCCATCCCCCAAGACTGTTTAAAAAAAAAAAGTACAACAAGCAAAACCACATGTGTTGGACGACCGCTCTGCACGGGGCCGTATTTCTCGCGCTGTCCCACACACTTGCTGTTATTCTCCAGTGAACCGTGACGGCGCCCAGCACCCAGCCAGGCAAGGCAGCGGCCCCTCCAACGTCTATTCTCTTCCCATTCGCTAATGTCACCGCGTCTCTCCCGAGACCGTGTCTTCGCCCACTTTCCCAGCCTGCCTCTCTGGCAGGGATTCGGTCTCTCCCCCCGCCCCCCGACCCCATTCTCCCGACAGCCCCTCTGCTTTGTCTTGAAGCCCAGTGCATCGTGGGAAGCATTCAAGGTCAACACAGCATCCTGATGGGCAGGGCACCCGCCAGCCTCAGCCCAGTCCTGCCCTGTATGACCGGGGAGGGGCGGGGGGGAGAGGGAGGGCTGGGGGCTGGAGACAGGAACAAGCAGTCATGTCTGCTGTATTGAACTAGAGTCAAACTTTTATTTTTTAATATATCTCTATTGATTTCAGAGAGGAAGGGAGAGGGAGAGAGAGATAGAAACATCCATGATGAGAGAGAGCTGTTGACCGGCTGCCTCCTGCACGCCCCCTACTTGGGATCGAGGCCGCAACCCGGGCATGTGCCCTGACCAGGAATCAAACCTGGGACCCTGCAGTCCACAGGACGATGCTCTAGCCACTAGGGCTACAGTCAAACCTTTAACCGCTTCTGATGCTGCTGAGTTCTTGGAACCACTTGAATGAGCCAGGCTTTAGGTTTCCTCATTCTTGGCCAAGAAAGCTTCCTCAGGCAGCTCCTGAGGGCGGGCGGGGGCTCTGAACGGCTGGGCGGGCGTTCCCCTTAGAATCCAGGCGCCCCACTCCTGGGCCATGAGTGACACCCACGCTTTTCTCCTGTCGCACCGGCCTCGCTCTCACTTCTGACCAAAGAACCCCATTCCTTTCCTGTGATGCGCATCCCAAAATGACATCAGTCTCTGAAGTTCAAAGAGCTGGATCAATGCACTGCAGACTTCAATCGGCTGCGTGATCCGTCGCACCTGACCACAGCTCGGCCATTCCCCCGCCCCCCCTCCGTTCCAAAGGCCGGTGGCAATTCCCCAGGCCGCTTCGCAAAACACACACAGAAGCCAGCCCGCAGGTGTGGCTCAGTGGCTGAGCGTCGACCTATGAACCAGGAGGTCACCATTCGATTCCCGGTCAAGGCACAGGCCCGGGTTGTGGGCTCCATCCCCAGTAGGGAGTGTGCAGGAGGCAGCTGATCCATGATTCTCTCTCATCATTGACGTTTCTCTCTCTCTCTCGCTCTCTCTCTCTCTCTCTCTCTCTCTCTCTGAAATCAACAAGAATATATTTTAAAAAAAGAAAGAAAAAGGAAAAATAACACACAGAAGCCTGAATCGCCACCCATACACGGCGTCCATCCTTCCTAGCAACGCTACGGGCCTTCCGTGAGCTGGAAATGAGACGGTCCTACCCTCTCTCCGCCCGGTATTTTATTCAAATACGTTGAACCTGCTCAGATGTTCTATTAAACTCCGATCTTTTCCAGAATAATCTACATTTAATTCTTCCTCCCACCCATCTACGGCAAATATCCCTCCTGGCAGCCTTTCAGGGCGGCGATATGAATTGCAAACTCTTTCAGGTTCTGTGGAAGTATTAAGGGCGTCACGCATCGCACCGTCAGCAGAGGCATCTTTTATTCCGTTCCATTTCCCCCGACGCCTTTCACAGAATGTCACAGCCACAAAAAACCAGGAGCAGTGACGGGCCTCCGCCAGCCACCTTTCCTTCAGCAGCGAAAACGCCATGAACCGTCGCAGATAAAAAAAAAAAATATCTCCATCGAACTAATTGTCTCCCTCTCTCCCAATTCGAGAGGCACGCTCAACACCATTCTTTCGGACACAATGCCGTTTATTTCACCTGAGGGGGCTGTGCTGTGTGCTCGGAAGAGATGGCGTTTAATAAAAGGGAATCAAAACCCAGGTTAGTTCATTAACGGATGCGCCAGAGGATGAGACGAGGAATCGATACGCTGCGAGATCACGGAGAGCACAGGAGAGATGCCACGCCGGCCGAGACCAGGTCGCACGGGCCAGCATTTTCTCCGCCAGTGAAACAAAAGGTGATTTCTTTGTTTGTTTCAAAAGCACGAGAGAATAAAACCTTGGTTCGCTGGAATGGTCAGGAAATGAGCTGTTTGCCAGAGAGCTGAAGGTCAGTGCTTTAAGGAGCGAAACTTCTTCTTTAGCCCTGGCCGGTGTGGCTCAGTGGCTAGAGCAGTGATGGCGAGCCTTTTGAGCTCGGCGTGTCAGCATTTTGAAAAACCTCTAACTTCACTCTGGTGCCGTGTCACATAGAGAAATTTTTTGATCTTTGCAACCCTAGTAAAACAAAGACTTATATTTTTTATATTTATTTTATATATGTAAATGCCATTTAACAAAGAAAAATCAACCAAAAAAATGAGTTCGCGTGTCACTTCTGACACTCATGTCAAAGGTTCGCCATCACTGGGCTAGAGCGTTGGCCTGCGGACTAAAGGGTCCCAGGTTCAATTCCGGCCAAGGGCACATGCCCTGGTTGCAGGCTCCATCCCCCGCCAGTGCAGGAGGCAGCCAATCAATGATTCTCTCTCATCATGGATGTTTCTATCTCTCTCTCCCTTTCCCTTCCTCTCTGAAATCTATAAAAATGTATAAGAACTTTTTTTGTAAACCTCACCTGAGGATATTTTCCCATTGATTTTTAGAGAAAGTGAAAGGAAGAGGGACACAGAGAGAAACATCGACGTGAGAGAGACACATCCATTGGTTGCCTTCGAGTCTGCAACCGAGGTACATGCCCTTGACTGGAATCGAACCCGGGACCCTTCAGTCCACGGGCCGATGCTCTTTGCACTGATCCAAACCGGCTAGGGCTAAAAACATATTTTTTTTAATTACCCCAGATTGTGCTGGATATGCCTGAGGGTGACCCCTGCCCTACGTTCTCCATGACTCCCAGGCGGGCTCTGGAAGACTGAGTCCCAGGCAGTAACAGGATGCTGGAGGGCTTCCCACGGTGCCATTTCCAATGATGGAGTGTTCACCTTCCCCGCCTCTCTCACCCTCAGTGAGAACTGCCTAAGGCGTTCACCGCGTGGAACTTATCCAATCGCAGGGCTCCGACCACGTTCTGCTCTTGCAGAAAGAGACCAACGCCAAGGTCACCTCATTCACAGTCAAGGTCACTTCCGGATGGAATGGGGACGTCCCGTGTGAACTGATCCGATCTGGGGATGCTGACAGAACCTTATCTATTGGAGATACCGGGGCATTCACAAGTGAATTACCTGATGTTTGGAATAGCCTTTCTAGCACTTCAGCCAAAAAAGGGTGTGTGTGTGTGTGTGTGTGTGTGTGTGTGTGTAAGGGGAATAAATAAAAATACCAGAATATGAATAAGTGCTGACGCTGGGGAAGGAGACCTAGGGGTTTCCTATATTATTCTCTTTACATTTTTTTTTTTTTTCGTTTGTTTGAATATATTGTTACTGATTTCAGAGAGTAAGGGAGAGGGAGAGAGAGAGAGAGAGAGAAACATCAGTGATGAGAGAGAAGCATCAATCAGCTGCCTCCTGCACGCCCCACACTAGGGATTGAACCTGCAACCCAGGCAGGTGCCCTGACCGGGAATCGAACTGTGACCTCCTGGTTCCTAGGTCGACGCTCAACCACTGAACCCGCCGGCCGGCCAGCCCTCTTTACCTTTTGTAAGTTTGAAATTTTTCCAAAGGAGGTTGCTACGTGTTTGTGTTTAGAATGCCACGAAAGCACCATGCTGCCTGGGGAGTAAGTCTCACTAAAACTCCGTCGAGCCAGCCGCCTCCTGCACTTCCTGAGCGCCTACTGTGCGCCCAGCCAGGCAGCGGCGAGGCCGAGCCTTCCTAACGGGTAGCCTTTGCCACCTAAATGCGTGAAAGTCCCTCGAACCGATTTCACAAAAGCAGGGCGATAATGAGTCTCCTCTGGAGCCTGCACAACGGCCGAGACAATTCAACGTGTCGTCTTGACCTTTGATCAAATCCCCAGAATTTTTAATTAATGGATAGAAACATATTAAGGCAGCTTCAGCTATGATTAATGGAGATTTATACAATGGAACCGCTCACGCAACTCAATCTGCTTTGGCCTCTCCGTTCCTTTGGTCTTTGAAATGTGTTAAGGACAGCTAAGGCTATTTTCAGAACCCGAGTTACTTTCGAATGAAAAGTGTCCGTTCTTGAATACTGTGAATCTCGCCAAAAAAAAAAAAAAAAAAGGCACGTCACTGAGAATGAGGAGATAGGAGCTCATACCCCAGACTCCAGGGATGAAACGCGTGACTCAGGACAGTCCCTTATCGGCTGAGTCCTGGGCTCTGCGCGGGAGGGAATAATACGGCTAATTGTAACGCTCACACATTTTATACGGGTGACACAAAATTACGCCTACCCCCATATGACAGGGACTCTGCAAAAATACACAAGATGTGTGGGAAGCCATGTTTTGTTTTTGCTTTTTATGTTATTCTAGTTGTTCACGTGACTCCCGGGCAGAAGTCACTCCCTGGAGGATGCATAGCTCCATTCCCTCTGTCCTCACACCTTGACCGCTTTCAGAAGGCTCTGCCCAGACCCACGGGACGAGGCCCCGAGATGCTGTTTGCCCCCCGAGGGGCTCGGCCTCCCCTAGAGGCAGCACGGGAAGAAATGGGTCCCCAGGAAGAGCATCCTGTTTTCCAGGAAAAGGGTGGCTTTAGGGCTGGGAATGGGATCGCGTCCAAGGAGAGATTTCTGTCCATGAGGAAACTGGAAATACTCAAACAGGAGGAGTCGGAGAAGGCACCTGGAGCGGCCACTGTGGAGAACAGTACGGCGTTTCCTCAGAAAAACAATTAAAACTGGAACTTCCATTTGACCCAGTCGTCCCGCTTCTAGGAATATATCCCAAGAAACCAGAGACACCACTCAGAAAGGATGTATGTACCCAGTCAGGGAAACGTAACTATCGCATGATCCCACTCATTTGTGGGATCTAATGAACAACATAAACCGATGAACAAACATAGAACCAGAGTCATAGAAGCATCGAACAGACTGCCCAACCTATGAGGGAAGGCAGGGGTGGGGGGGTAAGAGATCAACCAGAGGACTTGTATGCACGCATATGAGCATGACCCATGGACACAGACAGTAGGGGGGTGAGGGCATGTGCTGGGGGGTGGGGGCGGCCGGGGAGAGGTGAAGGGGGAAAAAGGAGACTCCTGTAATCCTTTAAACCAGTGGTCGGCAAACTCATTAGACAACAGAGCCAAACATCAACAGTACAACGATCGAAATGTCTTTTGAGAGCCAATTTTTTTAAACTGAAACTATATAGGTAGCTACATTGTTATTAACTTAATTAGGGTGCTCCTGAGCTGGCCTTTGCTAAAAACGTCCTCAGTCTGATGGAGGTACGTTCGCTGAGGTCGACCCCTTCCAACTCTCCCATCCACACTCGTCTTGTGTACTTGTTTCGTCTATCTCCTTTCCGAAAACCGACTTCTGCGCATGGGCCACGAAGTTTCAATAGCACTGTACGTGCGCGCCCGCATGTGGTATTTTGTGGAAGAGCCACACTCAAGGGGCCAAAGAGCCGCATGTGGCTCTCGAGCCGCGGTTTGCCAACCACTGCTGTAAACAATAAAGAATTTAAGAAGAAGAAGAAGGAGAAGGAAGAAGAGGAGGAGGAGGAGGAGGAGGAGGAGGAGGAGGAGGAGGGGGAGGAGGAGGAGGGGGAGGAGGAGGAGGGGAGGAAGGCGGCGGCGCTGCCATCATGAATATTATTTTGTGGATAAGAGCAACCTGGGCTAAACCTATTAAAAATTCACAAGCTCCATTGATGCAATGACCATATCATCCCAATGAAACCGACCACCGAATATTCTTCGGGAAGCAAGAAGACAGAATATCTGGATTCAGGGAGGTCTGGGGAGGCAAGGGGAGCTGGACATGGCTGAGCACATGACCCTAACCTTCCATAGAGGGCAATTTCCAGGCATAAGCATTCCTGGTCCTTTCCCCCGGCCCTCGAAGGAACACATCAGATCCCACCTCTCACCGTCTGCAGAGGAGGAAGCCACGTGTACTTACCCCCGGAATCATGTGACTTGGAGCTCGAAAACGGTCTTGCCTCCTTCTCCTTTATTCATTTTCCTGCCAAAGCAGATTTTCCGGACGCTCTGGAACTTGAGTCTGAATCACGGAGTCTGAGACGCCGCCCGGTGATGAGAGGGAGAGTCACACGCCGATTGGAAAGCTCCGGGGATGGTCCCACCCCATCGGCAATAGACCGTGTCCGCGTTAAAAGACGACGACCGCTTGGCTGGCCTCAGGGACAGCTGAGATAAACAGGAAAACACTTTTTAATGCGGGAGGAGGTGTCTCTTACAAAACGCCTCCTAAATCCCTACAACTTAAGGTGTGCACTTAATATATATATCCTATATAATAAAAGCCTAATGTGCAATCAACCGAACAGCAGAACAACCGGCAGAACGACCGGTCGCTATGATGTGCACTGACCACCAGGGGGCAGATGCTCAACGCAGGAGCTGCCCACAGCCCACAGGCCCCAGGCCAGCCAAGGCGGGTGCCAGCGGGGGGGCCCCCCCAATTGTCCCACCGGTCACCCCACAGAGGCAGGCAACCGGCATCGATGGCAGGGCCGGCAAGCGGGCAGTGCCAGGCCGGCCAAGGCGGGTGGCAGTGGGGACCCCCTGATCGCTCCGCCAGTCACCCCACATATCGGCCCTGATCGCCAGCCAGGCCTAGGGACCCTACCCGGGCATGAATTTCATGCACCGGGCCTCTAGTATATATATATTGATTGATTGATTTCAGGCAAGAAGGAAGAGGGAGAGAGAAACAGAAACATCAATGATGACAGAGAATCATTGATCGGCTGCCTCCTGCATGCCCCACACTGGGGATCAAGCCCGCAACCCAGGCATGTGCCCTGACAGGGAATCAAACCATGACCTCCTGGTTCATAAGTCAATGCTCAAACACTGAGCCACACTGGCTGGACTGATGTCCTTTTCATTCCAATCCTACAAATAATCTCAGATGAGGCATAAGTTAATTCCCGTTCCTCCTTCCTTCTTCCCAGCATTTCTACCTTTTCAGCTCCTCCTTACTTATTATTATTTATTATTTTTTGTTAATTCCCACTTGAGGATATTTTTCCATTGATCTTTAGAGTGGAAGGGAGGGAGAGAGAGAGCAGAGAGAAAGAGAAACATCGATGTGAGAGAGACGCATCAATTGGTTGCCTCCCACACACGCCCCAACCAGGGCCGGGGAGTGAGCCTGCAACTGGGGTATGTGCCCTTGACCGGAATCGAACCCGGGGCCCTTCAGTCCGAGGACCGAAGCTCTATCCACTGAGCCACACCAGCTGGGAAGCTCCTTGTTTTCTTATTATTTTTAAATATATTTTTATTGATGTCAGAGAGGAAGGAAGAGGGAGGGAGGGATAGAAACATCCATGATGAGAGAGAATCATGGATCAACTGCCTCCTGCACGCCCCCTATTGGGAATCGAGCCTGCAACCCGGGCATGTGCCCTTGACCAGAATCGAACCCGGGACCCTTCAGGCTGCAGGCCGACGCTCTATCCACTGAGCCACGCCGGCCAGGGCAGCACCTGCTACTTTCAACCACCTCCCGGATCCCCACGCCCCTCGCCAGAGCGGCTGCGGGTCCCGTTGGGGAGGATGGGAACCGGGAGGGCATGAGCAGGGCCGGTTCAAGGGCAAAGGAGCAGCTGGCACTCCCTGCTGCCCCCCCCCACCTCTCCCCACCAGCCTGGGGAGGGCAGCGCGGGCCCTGGGGAAGGAGGGGGCTGGCAGGCTAGCCACAGCTCCGCAGCCGCCGCCAGAGTTGAGCCTGACAAGGCTTAACTGTCCCGAGCACGGTGATGGGGAGGAACAGGTGTCCCCACAGCTGAACGGGCAGCTCCGCTCCCACCGGAGGGCGCAGGGTGGGGCCGACTGAACAGGGAATGGCCAGGACTGAGGCACAGCCAGGCCCTTGCAGAGCAGCTGGGAGCAACAGCCTGGGGTGGGAGGTTCCTGTTCCTAAGGGAATAGACAGACCTGACCCTCAGCCAATCGGAGGCCAATGGCAATGCTACTCCCAGGCGGTCCTTACATGACCAGCCTCAGCATCAGCACAGTCCCGGGCCCCACCCACACCTGCATCAGAACCTGCATTTTTAAAAATACATTCTTATTGCTTTCAGAGAGGAAGGGAGAGGGAGAGGGAGAGAGAAACATCAGTGATGAGAGAGAGTCATGGATCGGCTGCCTCCTGCACGCCCCCTCCTGGGGATCCAGCCCGCAATCCGGGCATGTGCCCTGATGGGGAAGCGAACCGTGACCTCCTGGTTCCTAGGTCGACGTTCAACCACTGAGCCACACCGGCTGGGCCAGAACCTGCGTTTAACGAGATTTCCAGATGACCCCGTGCACGTTCAAGTTTGAGAAGCGGGGGCCGAGGACAGCAGTTCTCGAAGTGTGGTGTCCAGACCAGCAGCAGCTGAGAATTTGTTAGAAATGCCCATTGTCAGGCCTTATTCACAGGCCTTGGGGATGGGGCTCAGCTAACCATTATCAAGCCATCCATGTAGAACCGATGCACATTAAAGTTTGAGCAGCATTGCCTGGCCAGAGTGGCTCAGTGGTTAAGTGTCAACCCATGAACCAGGAGGTCACAGTTTGATTCCCAGTCAGGGCACATGCCCAGGTTTCGGGCTCCATCCCCAGTAGGGGGCGTGCAGGAGGCAGCCCATCAAGGATTCTCTTTCATCATGGATGTCTCTCTCTCTCTCTCTCTCTCTCTCTCCCTTCCTTCCTCTCTGAAATCAATAAAAACATATTTTAAGAAAAGAAGAACTATCCAACCAAGCCCCAGCCTACTCAACTTACATCAACCAAGCCCCAGACAATATGAACAATAATAAATGATTGAGGCTATTTTAAGCTCCGGAGTTTGGGGGTGGTTTGTTACGCAGCATTATTGCAGCACTCGCTAGCCAATACACTTATATGTACACACACACACACACGCACACACAGACACACGCATAAAGCATCTTCCAGAGGCCTGAGTATATAGTAGATACTCTACAAATAGTAATGCCATTCCCTCTCTCTCCTACATTCCAAGTATGTGCTGGGACTACAGAGGCAAATAAACCTCAGATCCTCCAAAATCCTCTCGGTTGTGGAATAAGAACAAGATCAGTTCCAGTCCTAGGTCTGTCACAGAAAATTCACGAAAGGGATGGGAAGGGAAAGCAATGAAGAGTCTCCCCCCAGAATATGATCAACTAGAGATTCTCCCAACACAGAGATTTCCACTACTTTCTTTTATTTATTTTTTACTTTTTAATCAAATGATAGTTGACACACAACATTATATTTCGGGTCTATAACAAAGTGATTTTTTTAAAATATATTTTTATTGATTTCAGAGAGAAAGGAAGAGAGAGAGAGAGAGAGAGAGAGAGAGAGAGAAACATCAATGATGAGAGAGAATCATTGATTGGCTGCCTCCTGCACACCCCCCACCGGGGCATGTGCCCTTGACCAGAATCGAACCCTGGGACCCTTCAGTCCACAGGCCGACACTCTATCCACTGAGCAACACTGGCTAGGTCTACAAAGTGATTTTTATACCTCAGAATCATTAAAAAAAACGACTACCATACAAACCATCCATTCCACTACTTCCTGAGACCTCACCCCTCAGATACTTTCACCCATCGAGAAAGAAGGATGGGGAGAGGTGAGGAGGGGCTTTCAGAGCTGGGCCTGCGCTCGGCCTGACACGAAATTTCTGTTCAACCCGCCCGGTTTGGGTGGCGAAGTGAGAGGAAGTTGCGGATCCTGCTACCGTGAGCTCGGGGCAGAAAGGGCCCTTCAAGAGAGATGAAAGCTCTCGTTCCCTTTATCAGGGTTGAAGGAAGTCGTCCAAAAGTGGACCTACTTTTCCGCAGACAAGTGTGCTCTCCGCAGCTGCCGGCAGATGAAAGGGAGCGTTCTCGAGAGGGACTCTGTCTACACGGGAGAATGAAACCCACCAGCAGGCACAGCACGCAGATGTGAGGGATTTTTTAAAATATATATATATATATTATTTTACTGATTTCAGAGAGGAAGGGAAAGGGGGAGAGAGAGATAAAAACATCAACGATGAGAGAGAATCATGGATCGGCTGCCTCCTGCACGCCTCACACTAAAAATTGAGCCTGAAACCCAGGCACGTGCCCTGACCGGGAATCGAACCGTGACCTCCTGGTTCCTAGGACGACGCTCAACCACTGAGCCACACTGGTCGGGCCAGACTTCCTCCTGGCTCAGACTGAGACGGCCAGGGACCAGCGGCTGAGCCACGCCGGCCGGGCGGATGTTGAGGGTTTTATCACCGGGTGTGTAGTGCCTGTCACTGGCATGTCCGCCCGCTATGGGGACGGCCCAATGAACTCCACGTCCCTAAATCTCTGCTGTCAGGGGAGCCGCAGATAAGGTTCTATTCTGTGCCCCTTTCAAATGACCATTCGAGGTGAGCGGCCTGGGCCTCCGGGGGAATGATCGGTTTTTTGCTTGTCAGCTCAGAGGAAGCGTCTGTGTGATGCCACTTGGCAGCCGAGGCGGCTGGCGGACAGGGAGGCTCCGAGCTGTGAAGCTTGGAGATTTGAATTTTGCGTGAGCATTAACAACAACAACGAAAATAAATAAAAGCCTAATTTTACTTGGTTGATTGAATCAGATTCTAATAACTGTTGCCCTTTGATTTCAATCCCTTCAATTTGATAAGCATGACCAAGTACCAGTGATGGCCCAGGAGCAGGGACAATGAAGACCAATGAAGACCACGGCTTTGCGTCTGTGCCAGCAAAGCCGTGGAGGCCATTTACCCGATGTGCTATTCCATCCATAACCCTATGCTGTATACTTTATGAATCAATAAAAAATTTACAATTTTTAATTATAAACCTGTGTTTTCTAACAAAATTACTTCTTGCGTGAATTTGGGGACACCCTATACTAGGAACGGCAAAGCACTCACCTAGGTGAGCTCACCTAAACCTTATAGCTCATGTCACCTGAGTGCATGAGAGCAGCAGAAACAGCAGCGGTTCGATTGCTTTTGATCTACAAAAACTGCAAGTTCGAGAAACGTGTTGGTATTTTTGGTCAGGCACAGTGAAATTCAAGCTTCTTTAAAAAATATGTTTTTACTGATTTCAGAGAGGAAGGGAGAGGGAGAGAGAGAGAGAAACATCAATGATGAGAGGGAATCATGGATCAGCTGCCTCTTGCACGCCCCCTACTGGGGATGGAGCCTGCAAACCGGGCATATGCCCTTGACCGGAAATCAGACTGTGACCTCCTGGTTCATAGGTGGACGCTCAACCACTGAGCCACACCAGCTGGGCAGCAGTCTGTTGTCATCGCCGGCATTGTCACACGAGGGGGTGGGAGTGGCTCACCTTGCTAACAGGTATGGAGTGGTACCTGACTGTGGTTTTAATTTACTTACATTTTCCTCATAACTGCTAATACTGAGCATCTTTTCATATGCTTTACTTTCAATCCATGGATCTTCCTTGGTAAAGTGTCTGCTCTGGTATTTTGCCCCATTTTTTTTTTTTCAAACTGAGTTATTTGCCTTCTTATTGAATTACTAGAAGCCCAGTGCACAAATTCGTGCATGGGTGGGGTCTGGCCGGCCCCTGATCGAACTCCTGGTCGAATTCCCAGTTGAGGGGACAATTTGCATATTAGCCTTTTATTATATAGGATGGTTAACATCTGGACACCAGTCCTTCATCAGGTAGGTATGCACTTTGTAAATATTTTTTTCCATGACCATCTTGTCTCTTCATTTGCTTAAGCAGCGTCTCTTGAAGAGCTTTTGAAGGCTTTTAACTTTTGATAAAGTTCAATGTATCTTTTTTTTCTTTTTCGGAGTTCCTGCTCTTTGTGTCCTCTATGACACATCTTTGCCTAACCCAAGGTCACAAAGGTTTTCTCCTGTGTTACTTTGGCGAAGTTTTACAGTGTTCGCTTTTACATGTATGACTATGATGGGTTAATGTTTGCAGAGGGTTCAGGTCTGGCTCCAGGTTTATTTTAGTTTATGTTATGTTATATTTTATATTTCTTTTATTATGTTATTTCACTTTGCATAGAGATGTCCAATGTTCCAGCACCGTGTGTGGGAAAGACCAGCCTTTCTCTATTGAACGGCCTTGACATCTTTGTCGAAACCAATTGACCATGTGCGTGTGGCGTGCTTCTGGCCTCTGTTCTATCCCATCGATCTTGTGGCTGCTCTTTTTCCAATATCGCATGGGCCTTCATTACGTGGCTTTGTGTTTGTTTCCTTTCAAAATTGCTTCTGGCTATTCCAGTCCCTTTGCTTTTTTTCATATACATTTTATTTTTTAAAAGATTATTCTTTTATTGATTGCAGAGAGGAAGGGAGAGGAACAGAGAGATAGAAACATCAATGACGAAGAGAGAATCAGGGATCGGCACGCCCCCTACTGGGGATCGAGTCCACAACCGGGGCAAGTGTCCCGATGGGGAATGGAACCGTGACCTCCTGGCTCATAGGTGGACACTCCATCACGGAGCCACGCCAGCCGGGCAGATTCCAGCTTCAATAACAACATGCCGTGTCCTGCTGACAAGTCTGCTCAAGCTTCTGCTGTGGCTTCCAGATTAGCACCCCCAATTCCCCCTGGGAAGGAAGCCCAGCTCAGAGCCCTCTTAGCTGGGGCTCCTCACCCCGCGGTACCCGCTCCTGACCTCGCCATCGCTTCCCTGGTGCCTGCGCCCACCTGCTGGGCTGATCCTCTATCTCTACCCGCTTCACAAACCCAGCCCAGCTCCCTCTCCCCCACGGGGGAGCCCCGGACCCGGCAGCTGGGAGACAGACGAGGATTTGGAACCAGACAGAACTCTGCTTGCAACCCAGGACCTGCATTCCGGGCCAAGCCGGTCCATTTCCCGAGTCTCGTGTTCCTGGTTCATAGAATGCCCGGCAGCGCTGCCAGGAAACCTCCAGGGAAATAAGGCATCATGAGCACCCTGTGTCCTCTAACCTCGCCCCCTACACTCGCCTGCTCCCATTCCCCTCCCCAGCCCACACCACCTGTAAGGCATCCAGACCCCAGCTGAACCCATGTGTGTGTGTGTCTGTGTGTGTGTGTGTGTGTCCCAGCCAGCTGTGTGGAAAGGACCTTAGCGACACTCAGCCACAGAAAATGCAGAACCCCGCCCCCCCATGGCGAGAGCCCTCCCCGCCAGCCCCCTGAGCTCACGTGATTGAAGAGAAAGGGGCGTTTACTTTCCATGACCCAGAACACAAGCCCCTTTGCACGTAGAGAAGGGACCTCAAGCTTGATATCTGACTCTACAGGACCGTCCTCCTCACTTTTCACGGTGAGAGAGAGCCTGTCTCCGACATGGACAGTTCTGGAGGGACAGGGGGCGGGACTCCACTTTGCAGATTTTTTTTTTTTCTAATTAGGAAATTCACAAGCCGCAGGGACAGTGCGTGTGTGGTGCCTTAGTGGCTGCTGCCACCTAGTGGATCTCCGAGTCACAGCAGGCGCCGGAGCTGACATTCAGGGTCACCGTATGCAAATGAGCTGCCCTCCTCCACCTGCCGCTAAGGTGGGGCTGTGAAAGGTCTAAGCCAGCGGTTCTCAACCTGTGGGTCGCGACCCCTTTGGGGGTCGAACGGCCCTTTCACAGGGGTCGCCTAAGACCATCGGAAAACACATATATAATTACATATTGGGTTTTTTTGTGTTTTTTTAAAAATACATTTTTAACAGAGAGGAAGGGAGGGGGACAGAGAGTCAGAAACATCGATGAGAGAGAAACATCGATCAGCTGCCTCCTGCACGCCCCTACTGGGGATGTGCCCGCAACCAAGGTACATGCCCTTGACCAGAATCGTATCCGGGACCCTTCAGTCCCCAGGCCGACGCTCTATCCACTAAGCCAAACTGATCAGGGCTAATTACATATTGTTTTTGTGATTAATCACTATGCTTTAATTATGCTCACTTTGTAACCATGAAAATACATCCTGCATATCAGATATTTACATGACGATTCATAACAGTAGCAAAATGACAGTGATGAAGTAGCAACGAAAATAATTTTATGGTTGGGGGTCACCACAACATGAGGAACTGTATTAAAGGGTCGCGGCATTAGGAAGGTTGAGAACCACTGGTTTAAGTGCTTAAGCGCTTTTTAAAAATATTTTTTTTCCATGTTGATTTCAGAGAGGAAGAGAGAGGGATACAGATAGAAATATCAATGATGAGAGAGAATCATGGATCAGCTGCCTCCTGCACGCCCCACCCTGCGGGGAAAGATGTGAGCCTGTCTCACCCTTGGGGTTCAGACATGTACAGATCCTTTGCTGGGCTAGGGGTCCCCCGAGGTAAGGCCTGACCTCGGGCTCCAGGAAAAAGTCAGCCCAAAAGCACAGGAGACCTGGCTGAGAGCCAGGCAGCTGGAGTGGGCAGCCCGGGTGCAAGGAGTCATACTGTCCCACTGCACCCTTGTGACTCAGTCTCGGGAGAGGACTCGGTTCCCAGGAAAACCCGGGCTCCCTCTCCACCTGCCAGTGCACACGTTGGCAGGAAGGAGGGCTGGACAGCAGCCCGGGGAGGGGGGTGGCCCAGAGGTCCCCACAGTCCCCCAGGGGCTCTGTGTGCTGAAGCCCGGGACATGCCCATCACATGTGTGTTCGCTCCTGTACCCTGATGGGGGGAAGGACTGTCACCTTCACCCGCACCGATGAGAAAACCTGATCATCAGGAAGACGGCCCGTTTCCCCGGGCCACTAATTTAATTATGTTTTTTAATATATATTATTATTGATTACAGAGAGGAAGGGAGAGGGAGAGAGAGAAAAACATCCATGATGAGAGAGGATCATGGATTGGCTGCCTCCTGCACGCCCCCTACTGGGGATTGAGCCCGCAACCCGGGCATGTGCCCTGACCGGGAATCGAACCCGGGACCGTTCAGTCCGCAGGCCGATGCTCTATCCACTGAGCAACACCAGCTAGGGCCCAGAGGCACTAATTTAATTAGTGGCAAAGCCCAGGTCCACGCCTGTGGCTCCATTTCTCCCCAGAACTAGCATTTAGGGGTGGATACTAACCCAGAAAATAACTCACACCATTAGAATCCTAATCAGGCCCAGCCTGTGTGGCTCAGTGGTTGAGCGCCAACCCATGAACCAGGAGGTGGCCAGTTCGATTCCCAGTCAGCACACATGCCCGGGTTCCCGGCTCCATGCCCACTAGGAGGCGTGCGGGGGGCAGCCGATCCATGATTCCCTCCCATCATTGATGTTTCTGTCTCTCTAGCCCTCTCCCTTCCTCTCGCTGAAAAAAATAAAAATTTAAAAAGTTTTAGGGTCAGCTCGAATATGCAAACTTTCCAAGGATGTGGAAGGAAGTGTCAAATGCCCACTTATAAATATTTCATTTTTTCACTTAAGCGCCGAATGTTCCGCATGCTCCACAGTGACATGCCTCGAATTTTTTTTTTTTTTTGCATCATGTATTATTAATATAAGTCTGAAACGGGAGCCATCGCTCCGTCGTGGCCCCGAATCCACCTGCCAATCACAGTGGCCTGTGCAGCCACTTGCACTTGGGTGTCTTTCTTAGGTCCCGGCTTTCTCACCGAGGGCAGAGGTCTACGTGCAAAAAATGCCAAACACTTAGATTCGTCGAATCAGCCAATTTTTTCTGAATTTCATTTTTTTTTTAAATCTTACAGAATCAGGAATGTGGAAGAAAATTATGCATCAACATTACATATTATTAGAGCTGCCATGACAGCGTTGGGGCATTTTAAAATTTCAACAGTCTTGTGTCTTGAGAACTGCTCTTCTTTTTAATCACCCCGTTATTTGGAAAGAATAAAATTCAGGATTTGTGATCCCTCGTGACTGTGGGGAAGGTTTGTTTTTCCTCTCGGGTGTTGCATTTTTTTGGTGGCAGCACAGACGTACCTGCCTACACTCTAGGCCAGAGAAGTCTGTGTGTTCTAATATGTTGCCAAACAAGCTCAAGTAAACTGAGCTGTAGTGAGAACACCGTGGAATAAATACTGCTTAGCAGTAACCAAGGGACAAGCTATTGGTACAGGCAGCATAAACCTCCAGGGAGTTACGCTGCGGGAACAAAGTCAACCCACAAGGTGACATACTGGCCCTGATGTTTCCATTTCTCTCTCCCTCTCCCTTCCTCTCTGAAATCTACAAAAATATTTTTTAAAAAGGTGACATACTGTGTGATTCCATTTATAGAAAATTTTTAAAAAATATATTTTATTGATTTTTTTACAGAGAGGAAGGGAGAGGGATAGAGAGTTAGAAACATCGATGAGAGAGAAACATCGATCAGCTGCCTCCTGCACACCCCCTATTGGGGATGTTCCCGCAACCAAGGCACATGCCCTTGACAGGAATCGAACCCGGGACCCTCCAGTCAGCAGGCTGACACTCTATCCACTGAGCCAAACCGGTTAGGGCCATAGAAGATTTTTGAAATGACAAAATTGTAGGGATAGAGAACAGATTTGTGGTTGACGTGGGGTGGGTTCAGGAACAGGTGGGGAGGGAAGGGCAGGTGTGGCTATACAAGGGACCACGGGAAGGACCTTGTGATGGAAATGTCCGTGTCTTTACAGCATCAAGGCCCATGTCCTGGCTGTGATATTGTACTTGAGAGATGTTAACAACCGGGGAAGATGGGTAAAGAGGACATGAGCTCGCTCTCTGTTATCTGTTATGTCTTTCTAGAAACCCAGTGCACAGATTCGTGTACCAGTGGAGTCCCTCAGCCTAGCCTGTACCCTCTCACAATCCGGGACCCCTCAGGGGATGTCAGAGAGCCGGTTTTGCCCCAATCCAGACAGGAGGGAGCCCAATCCCCTCAGGCCCCATCCAGACAAGAGCGTCTGTCCCCTGGTGGTCAGTGCACGTCATAGCGACCGGTCGACAGGTCATTCGGTTGCTTAGACTTTTACATATATAGATAACTGCATGTGAACCTACAACAACCTCAAAATAAAACTTTAAGAAACAGCCCATGACAAATGTCGGAAACGTTGTGGGGAAAAGGGGAACCCTTGTTCACTGCTGGTGGGAATGTAGAGCAGTACAACCACAATGGAAAGCAGTCTGGTGATTTCTCAAAAAAATTAAAAATGGACCCAGCAATTGATCTCCTGGGCATATACCCGAAAAACTCGGGTTGTGGGCTCAATCCCTAGTGTGGGCCGTGCAGGAGGCAGCCAATCAATGATTCTCTCTCATCATTGATGTTTCTCTCTCTCTCCCTCTCCCTTCCTCTCTAAAAGCAATAAAAATATATTTTTAAAAAAAGAAAGAAAAGAAACAGTTGTGGAGACCTTGTGGATGCTTACAATTGTTGAACAAGCTGAGGTCATGAACAGTCTTTTTTTTTTTTTTTAATCCTCACCTGAGGATATTTTCCCACTGATTTTTAGAGAGCGTGGAAGAGAGGGAAGACAGAGAGAAATCTCCATGTGAGAGAAACACATCCATCAGTTGCCTCCAGGGCGCCCCAATGAGGGTCGGGGCCGGGGGAGGAGCCTGCAACCGATGTACCTGCCCTTGACCGGAATCGAACCAGGACCCTTCAGCCGGCGCTCTAACCACTGAGCAACACCAGCCAGAGCAAAATGGAAAATATTTTGAAATAGCCCTGGCAGGGTTTAAAGCCCAACGGAGGCGGTGGCCTCGGCGGGGCCGGATCTGCCTCCTGCTTCCACAGTGTTTGGAGGGAACAGGCCGGGGGGGGCCCCCCTCTTCCAGCCTCGCCCGCCCTCCACCGTCTTTTCCAGTCGCCACCTTCCGGAGCCCCCTCAGCCGTCCTCGGCCTCCGAGACCAGCCAGCGCCGTCTTTGGCCTTTTTTCTTTTTCTACCTTAACTCCTTATTGCCGAACGACCACGAGCTCCCAAACGCGTCAGAATTATTCCCGGAGGTGGCGGCCCCGTCACCGCCTGGTGGCCTGTCCCTGCGGCCTCGCACACCTACCTCTGTCGGGGCTTCTGTTTCCATGGCGACCAGGTGCCCAGTGACAACGTGGCCCTGAAGGACGAGGCCACCTCTCCCTGGAAGCGGCCGTGGAGAACCCCGAGGCCCGAGCGTCTCCTAAAGTTGCAAACCCCGTGCGGTGGCCGCAGTCTTTCCAGGACGAGCTGCCGCCTCCCCAGGGGAGGGGGGGGACACTGGGGACCCCATGGGGCCCCCTGGCCTTGGCGAGGACCCTGACCCGGGCCCTGGTGGAGCGGCAGACCCTGGTGCCGCCCGCAGACCCGCGTCCCTGTGACTTCCGGCAGAACCACTTCCGGGTCAGGGGTGAGCCTCATCCGGACGATGGGCAGCACCTGGCTCGCCCCAGGCGGGGCCGGCGACTGGTCCTAGCCCAGTGGTTCTCAACCTTCTGGCCCTTTAAATACAGTTCCTTATGTGGTGACCCCACCATAAAATTATTTTCGTTGATGCTTCATAACTGTAATGTTGCTACTGTGATGAATCGTCATGTAAATATCTGATATGCAGGATGGTCTCAGGCGACCCCTGTGAAAGGGTCGTTCGACCGCCAAAGGGGTCGCGACCCACAGGTTGAGAACCGCTGCCCTAGCCATTCTTTTAACCTCCCTGGAGCCCACTCCCATGCATTGGCCCAAAGAGTAAAGCTTTAGGCAGAAAAAAATTAATGAAAAAATATCCTCACGTGAGGATAAAAAAAGAAAAATACTAGGAAATGTCCAGAAGAGCTCTTCAGGTAAAATGCCAAAGATTAACATATTCTTGTAAAAATATTGCTCAGGTCCTTCTCATTCTTTTCTCTTGCCTCTCTCTCTCCATGAAAATGAAGAATGATTTGCCCAAAAATGGGAGATATCTGCAATACTAACAATAAATAAATATATATATATATATTTTAAAATATTGTATTGATTTTTTACAGAGAGGAAGGGAGAGAAACATCGGATAAGAGAGAAACATGGATCAGCTGCCTCCTGCACGCTCCCTACTGGGGATCGAGCCCACAACCCGGGCATGTGCCCTTGACCGGAATCGAACCCGGGACCCTTCCGTCCGCAGGCCGACGCTCTAGCCATTGAGCCACACCGGCCAGGGCTGCAAACGCATTTATACAGAGAGCCTGGGACACCCACGTCCAAGAGGGAGCGATGGTAGCAGGTGTGTGGACGTACAGTACCACGGAGAACTGCGTGTCTGGGCCTGTGTGACATTTTCCACCGTCACACCCGGGGAACACCCCCTGGGGCTGAGCTCTTGCACAAATGCAAAGGCAACCTCAGCTCACCCCAGGCTCCCAGCATGCCTCGCTTCCCAGCCGCAGGCCTTAGAGGGCGTTTGGGGTCCAAGCGCCAGGCGAAGGGAGTGGGGTTACAGGGATTTCTCCGCCTTCGCGCCCCTTACCGCCTCGCGCAGTGGGAGAGTGGTTCCTGGATCCTCTCACCTCGTTGACAGCCGCGCCTCCACAGTTCCTGCTGCAGCGCTGACTTTTCTGAACATTCAGAAACTCACACAGACACACATGCAAGCCTCCCATCCATTTGTAAACTTGTTACCATGGAGACGGGCCCTGGGTCCGACAAATGTGGATCCACAGTGCCACCTAGTGGGGGGCCGAGTTGTACAGGAGGCTAAGGCCG
The DNA here is from genome assembly GCF_028538775.1 of Myotis yumanensis. Lineage (NCBI taxonomy): Eukaryota > Metazoa > Chordata > Mammalia > Chiroptera > Vespertilionidae > Myotis > Myotis yumanensis. The sequence continues at coordinate 6,538,278 of NW_027223771.1, read as the reverse complement.
GGGTGGGCAACCCCTGGCACGCGTGCCAAACATGGCACACCAGTAACTTTTGCTGGCACGCGAAACCCTCTCTTATAATCTTCCCTTTACAATTGTGAATCTTTGTTCTCAGGGATGAATTTTGTTAAGTCTCGTAATAGGAGTAGCCTGACGGATGAAAGTCGTAGCGAGTGCATATCTCTGAAGGTCACGAAATATAAACCTGATGTAAAATCTCTGTCATCAGCGATGCAGCAGCAAAAGTCCCACTGATAATATCAAACGGAGCCATAAAGTTTTCTGTCACTATCAGTGTACATGTGTACATTAAAAAATAAATGTATTTTTCATCATCGTCTACTGTGTTTTTGTCGCTCGGATGAATTTTATTATTTCTTCAAGGTTCTTCACATACGTACACCTTAAGAGATATCAAGTAGGCGTAACCTGTTCTCAAAAGATGAGGGTTGGCACGCAGAGGAATTTTGAGTCAGAGATTTTGCTGGTTTTGGCACGCACCCACAAAAAGGTTGCCCACCCCTGTGCTAAGGCAATTTGGAGAGCCGGGAGGTGGGCAAGCAGAGGGGGCTGTTTCTGGATTATGTCTATTCTCCGGGGCTGCAGACATCAGCCCCAGCTCCTCTGAACTCTGCTTCCTGCAAATGGTGGGAAGGAAAGCCAGGTGACTGGATCGGAGTTGGCCAGTGTAGGGTTTTCTCTCCGTGTTTGAAGACCCTGTAGGGGTGAGACCATATACAGTATATATTCAATGCACTGGAAATGTGCAGTGGTTCTTCATGGAAGTGATCCGAGCGAGGAAAAGAAAGCAGGGTGATATGAAGGAGGTAGGTCAGTCCCTGAAACTCCCTCCCCACCACCCCAACCCGGGAGGAGTCTTGGGCTGCAGCCTATTTTACTACCTGGAGCTCACAGCAAAGCCTAGGCCAGGGGTGGGCAACCTTTTTGTGGGTGCATGCCAAAACCAGCAAAATCTCTGACTCAGAATTCCTCTGCGTGCCAACCCTCATCTTTTGAGAACATGTTACGCCTACTTGATATCTCTTAAGGTGTACGTATGTGAAGAACCTTGAAGAAATAATAAAGTTCATTCGAGCGACAAAAACACAGTAGACGATGATGAAAAATACATTCACTTTTTAATGTATACATGTACACTGAGAGTCCGACAGAAAACTTTATGACTCCGTTTGATATTATCAGTGGGACTTTTGCTGCTGCATCGCTGATGACAGAGATTTTACATCAGGTTTATATTTGGTGACCTTCAGAGATATGCACGCGCTACGACTTTCATCCGTCAGGCTACTCCTATTATGAGACTTAACAAAATTCATCCCTGAGAACAAAGATTCACAATTGTAAATGGGAGATTATAAGAGAGGGTTTCCCGTGCCAGCAAAAGTTACTGGTGTTCCATGTTTGGCACGCGTGCCAGGGGTTGCCCACCCCTGGCCTGCCCTGGCCTAGGCCACCAATTCAGCAAGACCACCCTAAACACTGACCTCGTGCTCAATCCAGAGTGAAAATAACGAATACCATTCTGGCTCGGCCATCAAGGCAGGATTTGGGCCAGAGAGGGATACGCCAGCAGCCTAGGCTGACAAGCGGGTCAGCTGTGGTGACCAGGTGGTGACAGGGCGCCAGGCAGGTATCCAGCCTTGCAGTAAAGCCCCTGAGGCTTGAGAATATGCGACCTGTGGCCACCAGAGGGCGCGCCTGCGCCTTCCTGAGCTCAAAGGGGTTCCCCGTTCCTCCCACCGCACCCCCTCCCTGGACGGGGTCCTGGGACCCACAGCCTCTGCCATTACCTGCAGACAAGACAATTACCTGCAGACAAGACGACCAGGGAGTCAGCGCCTACTGTCTGGCCCGGCCAAGATTGAGATGAAGAATAGGAGGGGGGAGGCAGGGAGGGAGGGAGGACCAGGCTTGGCTAAATGCTTTCCCATCACTCATGTCACGTTTTACTTATGATTCAGTCCGCAAATAGAACAGGAGGTGAAGCACAGAGGATATTCGTTTCATTCCTGGCAGAGACTGTCCAGTTGGGACCACCCTTTCGTTCCCTCTGCGGAAAGGGGGTGGGTCCCATGCCCCACCCCCATCCCCACCCTTACCCAACCCCACAGTCCGGGCGCATTTCTGCACGTGGACTCTCCACCTAGGGGAGCACCTTAGGGTCCTGCCCCACCCCCACCCCTGAGTGCATTCAGAGAGGAAGGGAGAGGGAGAGAGAGATAGGAGCATCGGTGATGAGAGAGAATCATGGATCGGCTGCCTCCTGCACACCCCACACTGGGGATCAAGCCCGCAACCCGGGCATGTGCCCTGACCAGAAATCGAACCGTGACCTCCTGGTTTATAGGTGGATGCTCAACCACGGAGCCACGCTGGCCAGGCAGGGTTCATTTTCTGATCGCCCTGACAGTGTCGTCACTGTAGCACATGCATTTACAAGTGTACCCTCTGATGCCCGCCCCCCATCACACACACACACACACACACACCACCCCCCCGCCTTTGAGCCTCAGGGGTAGCACACTATGCCCACTCCTCTGCATCTTCCACAGACGGCCATTAACCGTTACTGCACATCGTGTCTTCCTCCTGGTTTCTGGGAAAAAAGGGAGTGGGACGGGTCCCCGGCCAACTTTTCTAAAAGAAGGCATTTGTTCTGTGACGTTCTCTTATCTGTCTTCCTGCAGCTCGTTCCCACCCCCTCAGCCGCCTCCTCCACAGCTGGCACTGCCCCTGTGTCTGCATGTGCCCGGCTCCATGGGCCCAGGCAGCCGGACCCCAGCCCTTCCCACGCCACTGCGTGCACGGTACGGGGCAGCTGCACGAATATGCTTTCTATGTCAAATAACGGGCTAGCCCCATGAGTGTGGCTTAATGGTTGAGTGATGGCCCGTGAACCAGGAGGTCACGGTTCGATTCCCGGTCAGGGCACATGGCTGGGTTGCGGGCTCGGTCACTCATCATTGATGTTTCTACCTCTCTCTCCCTCTCCCTTCTTCTCTGAAATCAATAAAAGTAATTTTTTTTTAATCCTCACCCGAGGATATTTTTCCATTGATTTTTAGAGAGAGTGGAAGAGACAAAGAGAAATATTGATGTGAGGGAAACATATCGGTTGGTTGCCTCCTGCACGTGCCCAGATCTGGTCCCGGACCTGGGGAGGAGCCTGCAATTGAGGTACGTGCCCTTGACAGGAATTGAACCCGGGACCCTTCGGTCCCTAGGCCACCGCTCTATCCACTGAGCCAAACCAGCTAGGGCAATAAAAATACATTTTTTTAAAAATAAAATAAAGGGCTAGTATATTTTACGTGGTTGCGGACAGGGTTTTCGTGGGCACCGCTAGAATGGAGACTGCTGAGTGGCTAAGCTGAGTGGGGTAGGAGCAACAAGGTCAGAGGGTTCCTGCCTCACACGGTGCCCACACTGCCACCAGGTGCAGGCAGGACACCCTCTCGCCTCCTGTAGACTCTGTCCCTGCCAGCCCAGCCCTGCCCTGCTCCTCTGTGCACCCAGGGCTGACTCAGTGACTCACCACTGACCTTGATCCCCAGCTGCACCCCCAGGATGGCAACCACCACCGGGCCCAGCCCCATGGGCACTGCAGCTGACGAAACCATAGAGATCTGCCACAGCCCTGCCCTGGCAGCCCCACCTGACCAGGGGTGCTATCTTTTAGACGCTTAATAAAAAGTGGAAGACCAGCCCGGCCAGTGTGGCCCAGGCATTGAGCCCCACCGGCCAGGCTGCGAGTAGCCTGTTTAAACAAAGCTCATGCAGTTGGGAGGGATACACCTGCTCTCCTACTCGTAGTCCTTCCTCCTGTCTGAAAAGTGGATGTGAGAGTCGCTGCGCCAGCAGCCATCTTGGGCCATGAGGCCACCTTGCAAATGGAAACCAAGCATTAAGGATGGCAGAATGGAAATAGAGGAGCTCGTGTTCTTGAGAATTCTAGAGTTGCCAGCCAGTCATGGGTTACTTTTTTAATATGTTTTATTGATTTTTTACAGAGAGGAAGGGAGAGGGATAGAGTTAGAAACATCGATGAGAGAGAAACATCCATCAGCTGCCTCCCGCACACTCCCCACTGGGGATGTGCCTGCAACCAAGGCACATGCCCTTGACCGGAATCGAACCTGGGACCCTTGAGTCTGCAGGCCGACGCTCTATCCACTGAGCCAAACCGGTTAGGGCGGGGTTACTTAATTTTAAATGCATTTTGTATGAGCAAGAAATAAACTGCTATCTCACACACACACACACACACACTAGAGGCCTGATGAACGAAATTCATGCAAGGGGCTCAGCCCCCCACCGCCGCACCATCGTCCAGAAAATTGTCCAGAAGCACGCCTGGTCTAATTAGCATATTACGCTTTTATTATTATAGATATTTCAGAGAGGAAGGGAGAGGGAAAGAGAGATAAAAACATCAATGATGAGAGGGAATCATGGGTCAGCTGCCTCCTGCACGCCCCCTCCTGGGAATTGAGCCCTCAACCCCGGGCATGTGCCCTGACCAGGAATCGAACCATGACCTGGTTCATAGGTAGATGCTCAAGCCCTGAGCTACACGGGCCAGGCTGTGTTATTTCTTTAATGGACCAATTATTTTGATACTGCCTTTTCCCCACTGAGGGCACCTTAAGAGCACCCCTTGGCCAGCTCTTACCTCTGGCCAAGACGGCTCTGAAATATCAGAACTCTCGCGTTTTAAAAGTCTCCAGTTCTGGGCCAAAGGGAGACAAATCTATACGGAGCGCTTCCGAGGTGCCAGGCGCATCACATAAGTTCTCTTATCTAATCTTTACAATAAGCCTGTCGAGACAGGTTCTAGAATTCTCCCTTTACCGGTAAGAATCGGACACGCAAAAACCAGAGCAATCCTCCCGTTTTACTCAGCATGTGCGGGTTCAAACCCAAATCTCAGGCTGCTTGCCTCTACACCAGTGGCTCTCAACCTTCCTAACGCCGCGACCCTTTCATACAGTTCCTCATGTTGTGGTGACCCCCAATTTCATTGTTACAAATTGAACATAATGAAAGCATAGTGATTAATCACAAAAACAATATGTAATTATATATGTGTTTTCGGATGATCTTAGGTGACCCCTGTGAAAGGATCGTTCGACCCCCAAAGGGGTCGCGACCCACAGGTTGAGAACCGCTGCTAAAGGCTCTGACTCCCCATGGGGTGGGGGTGCTGGCGCCATTTTGGGGCTCAGCCCACTGGGCTCGAGGACCTAATAAATCCATAACCACGTGTGTTCCTCCCTCGGCGGCCCTAACGCTTGTCCATTCACAGCAGGAGGGAGGAAAGAGAGGACAGTCACTGTGCACTTACTTGCGGCAGGAGTTTGTCTCCATTAATCCTGAAAATAAGCCCAGGAGGACTTTTCCTCTGCCCGCCACCCAGGTGGGCGCGTGCCCTGACCCGGAATCAAACCGGGATGGGACGGGAAACGGAAACCGTGACTTCCTGGTTCATAGGTCAACGCTCAACCACCGAGCCACATGCTAACGGCCGGTCATTGGTGCCAAGTCAATGCCAACAGGCACCCCCAATTGGGGTGCACAGGAAGGCATTTTATGTATTTTTTAAAATATATTTTATTGATTTTTTTTTACAGAGTGGAAGGGAGAGGGATAGAGCTAGAAACATCAATCAGCTGCCTCCTGCACACCCCCTACAGGGGACGTGCCTGCAAGTCAGCTACCTGCCCTTGACCGGAATCGAACCTGGGACCCTTCAGTCCCCAGGCCGATGCTCTATCCACTGAGCCACACCGGTTAGGGCAGGAAAACATTTTATTCAGGGCCTACAGCTCCATTGTGACACAGCACCTGTGAAGAAGCATGGCCGGGAGTCGGTCCTGGTGCAAGGTGGGAATCTTGCAGGGCAAGGAAGCCCTCAGGTCAGGCAGTGCAGCTGGGGGGCGGCCCTCTCCTCACGGCACCCCGAGTAGGCAGCGGGCAGCGGGCAGTGGCTGGGCTTTGCCAAGCTGGCTCTCTCCAGCTCTGGCCCAGCAGAGAAGCATTAGCCTTTAGCAGATTGGGAAAGTGAACTATGTCAACCTCAGGGAGCTGACTTATATACCCAGAAGTCTCCGCCCCCGATCCCTCATTGGTCCGTCGTCATGCAAATGCGGACTCCTAAGACCCACAGTTTGGCCCAAAAAGTACTGTCCGGATTGGTCTGAATGGAGCTGCTCTGATTGGTTGGGGCAGAGGCTAGTGGGCGGGGGAATCCGGCTGTGCAGGTCTCATTGGATGGGGACGTTGTCAGTCATACTGGTTGAAACAGGATTTCAGGAATTCCTTCATCAGGGATGGTTCAGGCATTGGAAACACAGAGCAGGTAGGCAGTTGTTCAATGCAGTGAGCAGGCAGCTTGCATGGGCGGCCCTTGCTTAGGACAGGCAGCTAAACTGTTTTAATAATTCTTTATTGTTGAAAGTATTACATATGTCCCTTTTTTGTCCCCATTGACCCCCCCCCCCCCAGCCCGCCTCCCCTCCCTGCCTCCCCCCTAGGCCCTCACCACCCTATTGTCTGTGGCCCTGGGCCATGTATATATGCCCTTTAAATACAGTTCCTCATGTTGTGACCCAACCATAAAATTATTTTCGTGGCTACTTCATAACTGTCATGTTGCTACTGTGATGAATCCTCATGTAAATATCTGATATGCAGGATGGACTTAGGCGACCCCTGTGAAAGGGTCGTTCGACCGCCAAAGGGGTCGCGACCCACAGGTTGAGAACCGCTGATATATGCAAACAAGGTTCTTGGTTGATTACTTCCCACCCACCCTCCCTCCCTCACCTTTTATTATTATTATTTTTATTTTATTTAATTTTTTTTCTCCCTCCCCCCGCCTTTTAAATTTGGACCCAGTTAGCCACTAGGACCCCTTCTTGGTGTAGGTATCTTCTTTCTCCGGGTCAACACGTCTTACAGATGTGTCTACAGGACACCCAGCCACCTGACGCGGTGGAATGAGAGTCGAACCCCCGAAGGTAAGGAGAAATGACAGACCAGTCCATGCCACCAAGACTAGCACCTCTCGCAGGCGTCCCATAAATGTGTGTGGAATGAATTAATGAATAGATGAATGAATGAATGAATATTTAAAGAAAGGTCTACTGATAGAAGGAACTTAAACATGAAACAGGTAGTGTCAGGGGCAGAAATAGCATAGTGGGGACTAGCTTTTAGTTATAAGAAATATGAATCGTGCTCTGTTAACCCTGATTTCTTTGTTCTGATGAAAGAAAGCATTTTCTAACCTGGGAGTTGTATGCCCCAGGGACCTGGGAGTCACCCTTGGAATGTGGTCCTATTATCGTGGAAAGATGAACAACATTGTTGCCCCAAACCATGCAGGCCCAGCCCCCAGCCCACACTGCTTGTAAGCTGTAACTGTTATACCAATTTTTATTCCTTTTGCCTACTTTCCCATGCCTGTAATACCCATTTTGCATAACCATTCTTTTCTTTTTTTAACCTACTTCTCCATGTAATCTTTGTTCTATCCAATATAAGCAGATGTATTGGGGTGGGGGCGGGGGGAGGAGCAGATGTTGGTGGATGACCTGCTGCTCTCCCATGCCGCCTGCATTATTGGAATAAACGCTCATATAGGATTCAGTCCTACCCTTGCTTAATTGGCTCAAGTAGCGACAGGCAGCCCGGACCCATAGGTTGTCCAGTTTCAGTAGGAGCACTTCAGTACCCTGAGAAACACTTATTCCAAATACAGGCAGAGTTTAGTTTAGCGGCTGCAGAAAAACCCCAAACACTAAAAACAAGCCCAGAGTAAAATAAAAAAAATAAAAATGTTTCCTCAACGCTTTCAAAGAACTGAAAGTGGGGCTCCCATAGACCCCATAGACCCGGTGCAGGAGGGGCATCTGCAAGCCATAAAGCTCCCTCCTTCTGAACCGCCCCCCTCCCCCCAACAGCACCACTGGGTTTTGTTCCCAAACTTCCTCCGCGCCTATCCCTTTAAGAATCTGGTCGAAGTCCTTTTCCTCTCCCTGCCCCGCCCCCTCACGGTACCGGTTAGGAGCGCCCACCCCCTTACCCTCCTAGGGACCAAATGATAGGTTCGGCCGCCGTCCGTCACAGAGGCGCCTCCTCTGATTGGCTGCTGCGCTGCGGGCCGGGAGGCGGGGCGGGAAGGCCGGAGAAACTAGTTTGTTGGCGGCGCCAGGGCTGCACCGGAGCGGCGGAGGCTCGGGCGCGGAGCGAGCCGGGGGAGGGGAGCCGAGCGGCGGCGGGGGCGGCTCGGAAGCGCGGGGTCTCTGATCGCGGCGACGGGCCGGGGCGGAGCGGGCGGCGGCGGCGGCGGCGCCCCGAGCGGTGAGTACCTGAGCGGGCTGCGGGCCGGGGGAGCCGTGACCCGGCGCCGGCGTTGGCACTGGTCCCCACCCCGCCCCCGCCGGGTCCTGCGCGGCCCTCGGGAGAGGTCCGGGTGGGTGAGTGCGCCTCCGCGGGACCGGGTTCCGGAGGCGCACGGGGCAGCACCGCGGGGTCCGGAGGGGAGTCGGGGACAATGGCGGGGGAGGGGACGGGCCTGCCGCCGGGTCCCCGAAGCCGCCCCTCCCTCCCTCTCGCCTGCGGTGCCTGGGGACCCGGCGGGCGCGGGGCTGTCTTTGCCGAGAGCTCTGCGCCGGCGAATGAATTGCTTTGCAAATGGATGTGGCGACGCCTTCCCCCGGGGAGTGGTTGATTCATTGAGTCCGCGGACTCTCTTTTGGAAACATTGCTGTCGATCCTGGAAAGAGGAGGCTGCGAGCGGCCGGGCCGGGCCCCCCGCACTCCGGACCCCGAGGGCCGGGGGGCTGCCTGCGTGGGCCCGAGCGGGGCAGAGAGAGGGTCTAAGCAGCGCAGTGCCCGCCGCCCCAGGCACCCCCTTGTCTCTGTTTGCGGAGTCCTGGAGCTGCAGAGGCACCCCCTTGCTCCCCGGGTGGCATTCCCCCCCCCCCCGCAGGCCTCCTCCTCCAGCCGACTGTCTCCCCGTGCGCCCCTCTCTCCCGCATCCCCCATCTTACCCTGACCGCAGGACCCCTCGCCTTGGGCACGGTCCCCCCCTCTTCCCTGTGAACCCATAGTTACTGGAGTAGCTTTTCCTTTGGGAGACTCGGCCCCAGGGGCACCAGGCCCTTCTGTGCTGCTGCTGCTGCTGCAGATCCTCCAAATTTCATTTCCATTCTCTCTGAGCAAAGAAAAACCTTATTGGGGGAAGTGATCAAAGTGTCCGGCCAGGTGGGAGCGGACCCGGGCTGAAGGTCTAGTCTGGGTGTTCTGGGGTGCCGCTGGGTTGCCCTGAGGCAGGGTGGGTGGAAGGCCCCCTGAGTGTCGGCCTCCCTGGTGAGTCTGGACAGAAGGCAGGGGTCTGGGGCTTTTAGGGTTCACTCTGGGACAGGATGGGAAGTTGTCAGTGGCCCTGGGGGGAGGGGCAGGGAACCCCCTTTTCTTATTATGGGCGAGACTCCGGTGACTGACTTGGCTCAGGTCCTCGGGGACCGCGAGCGTCAGTCCCCCATTCTTAGGTGGGACTGATGCTCAATGGGCCCAGGTGTGCTTTTAGGTGTCCTTAGGGCAGCGGTTCTCAACCTGTGGGCCGCGACCCCTTTGGCGGTCGAACGACCCTTTCACAGGGGTCGCCTGAGACCATCCTGCATATCAGATATTTACATGACGATTCATTAACAGTAGCAACATGACAGTGATGAAGTAGCCACGAAAATAATTTTATGGTTGGGTCACAACATGAGGAACTGTATTTAAAGGGCCAGAAGGTTGAGAACCACTGCCTTAGGGGATGTTGGGGAAGGCCAGCATTTGGGGACTGGGAAGGGGGAGGACACAAGGTCCCTTCAATCGGGGGCAGGTTTGGTGCCCTAAGTGAGACCAGGCAGGCGTCCTGGGTCCCCAAGCTGTGCCTGTGGGGGTCCGAGGAGTCAGCCTTCTCTCAGGCCGGGCAGCTCCGTCTGGAGTAATTCCGTGCGTTGGGAAGTGACTCCAGGGAGGCCGTGGGTAGGAAGGTGGAGAGAAATGGTAGAAACCTGCCCCCCGGGGGTGTGGGCTGCAGCCGGATCTGTGTGTAGTGCAGAGAGAGGGGCTGCGGGCGCCGTGCACACTCCACGCGCCCCTTAATAGCGCCCGGAACCTGTGGGAACCGGGTGTGGGGAGAGGAGAGCAGGAAGAACGGGAGACGGCCTGGGCCTGGGGGTGTGTGGTCTGCAGTGAGAGGCTGGGTTTTTTTCCCATTTGTCACTGTGATGCTTGAGGGAGCATTGCCTCGTGGGTGGTTTGTTCATTCCTTTATATGAGTTGATTGTGTGAAGGGTCTTTGTTGGGACCCTGCCCTCGGGGAGCTGCTAGGAGAGGCTGTGCTGGCCGTGGACTCTCGTTCCTGGGAGTCCCCAGGGAGATGGCTTCTGGAGGCAGCCCTTCTGCTCAGGGGGCCCTAGGAGAACCCACTCCAGCAGCCCCTGAGACCAGCGCACTGCCTGAGCCCTTAGCCCAGTGGTTCTCAACCTTCCCAATGCTGCGACCCTTTCATACAGTTCCTCATGTTGTGGTGACCCCCAACCATAAAATTATTTTCGTGGCTACTTCATAACTGTCATTTTGCTACTGTTATAAATCGTCATGTAAATATCTGATATGCAGGATGTATTTTCATGGTTACAAATTGAACATAATTAAAGCATAGTGATTAATCACAAAAACAATATGCAATTATATATGTGTTTTTCCGATGGTCTTAGGCGACCCCTGTGAAAGGGTCATTCGACCCCCAAAGGGGTCCCGCGACCCACAGGTTGAGAACCGCTGCCTTAGTCCCTCTGGACCAACCTGCAGGGTGGGTGTGGCCTGGCCAGGGACTGGGCAGGCTGTGGCCAGACACAAGCGATTCCATTGGCTGACTGAGATGCTGGTTTTCATCCAGGTGGGAAATTTCATAATCGAGGTGCCTCAGCCAGGGCTGCTGAAGCATTTTCCCAGCCAGAAGACACTGGGCCGGGGCAGGGGGGCAGGGGGAAGGTGCGCACCCCCAGCTTTCACTCCCAGCATCTCAGCAGGACTCTCCCCTTATGAATCTGGGTCTGTCAGCCCAGGGTCCACAGCAGGTTCCAGCCCTTTCCTGGACCCCAGGCCCCTGAGCAGCACTGCCCCGTCCTCATCCAAAGGTAGCTAAAGCCAGTACCTGTCCTTTCAGGCGCTCACTTGGCCAGACCGACTCCAGGTCCTGCAGCGGTTAGGAGCTGGGAGCCGGTGCTGTGGGGATGGGGGGGTGGAGGAGGGCTCAGGGATGGAAGGGCTCTGTCCAGTCTCCTCTGCGCAAGGTCAGGGGGAAGGGCTTAGGCCGGGGAGCTGGGCGTGGGTTCCGACGTGCCTGTGCGTCTCCTGGGGCCTCAGCCACCTCCACCCACGGCCACGCTGGTGCCAACAGACGGTCCTTTCTCACTGAGAAACCTTTCCTTCCCGCCTGTCAGCGCCTTTCTGATGAAAAGGGGTGGGCGTTTGTGGCTCACTGACCTGTTCGTAAAGGTGCCCGCTCTGGTCTCAGAAACCCAGTCCAGTTGGAAAATGTCACCGTCTTTCCTGCAGACACATAAAAACCTTCCAGCCAGCCGTCCCCTCCTCCCCACAACGGTGTCCTGCACCCCTGGGTGTGGTTCAATGTCACAGGCCCAGGGCCAGCACCGTGAGCCCACAGTTGGAACCCTCACGCCTGGGACCTGTGGGCAGAAAGAGCACTTCAGTGGGGGAGGGGGAGAGGAGGGGGGTTCTGGGAGTCCTTCTCTGCCCCTACCCGGCTGTATGACTTCACGTAGGTCCCCTTACCTTTGGAAGCCTCGATTTGCCCTTCTGTAGAATGGGTGGATGCTCTTCTGTACAGTGCGTCTCTTGACAGCAAATGTATCGCGGTAAAATCTCAAAAGTCTTTGCAACCTCTGGTGTTTCCGAGTTTATGAGGCTTGAATTATTGGCTTAACCCTTGTGGGCAGGAAAAGCTTGAGAAACAGCTGACCGAGTGCAGAGGAGCTGACTTAGAAGTCAGGAGTCCGCAGTTCTAGTTCCAGGGCTGCCTCTGGTGTGCTGTGGGGCTTTGGGCTAGTCGGCGTCCCTCTTTGGGCCCTATTTTTCCTCCCCTGTGGAACGAGAAGCCTGCAGCGGGCTAAGCTCCCAGTTTCTTTTCCTTTCTCGGTGAGTAAATCGCTTCTGCCAGATACACGTGAAGGGCCGCAGGCGGTGGGTGTGCCCGTGGGCGCGGGGCTGGTGAAGCCAGAGGACTGGGCCAAGGCAGCGCCAAGCTGGGCGCAAAGGCAGGTGGCTTGTGGGTGACGCGTTTCCCAAGGTCGCTGGGGCTGATCCTGTGTCGGGAGCTGGGCAGCGATGTGGGAGCGCTTAGGGGAGCCCCCTCCCGCCCCCCAGGACAGATGGGACCTGGCCTGTATGGCTTCTCCGGGGCATGGAGCCCAGGGCCACCTCTGAGAAGAGAGATGGACAAAGAGCTCCCGAGAGCAGGAGGGATGAAGGGAGCCCCAGATACAGATGTCCCTGCAAGACCAGTTGGATGGCTCCTCCCACGAGGAGGGGGGCTGAGCAGGTTCTGGGAGAATGTCTGCTGCCGCATGAGCTGAAGCACCTGGCCATGGTGTCTCCCCACCCACCCCCGCCCCAGGAAGACACCGTGATCGGCAGAGCAAGGTGCTGGCCTAGGATGGGAACCCACAGCCTGTCACCCTCCACCTGCTCCTGGGGGTCCCCACGGGGAAGCGGACCACCGATCAGTCCAGGCTGCATGGAATTCCTTTCCTCGTTACGATGGAAGCTTTGCTCCTCTTAGGCCCAGCTGCTGCCTGGTTTGCAGCGGGCCAGGCCGGATGTGTCTGGGCAGGCGCGAGGGCCAAAGGCTGTCTTTCCAGCAAGTCTCGGGGCTTGTGAGACGCTGGTCCGAAGGCCACCCCTGCCCCAGCGGTGATGTTGGGCTTGCACAGTGCAGCGGTGGGAGCAGGTTGCTCCCGTCTCCTGGTCCAGGATCCCCGCCTGGAAAGTGCAGATGGTCATCGGCCCGGAGGCGGTGGCGGGGTGAGCGGAGCAGACACAGAACAGTGCCCGTCCACAGGGAGCGCTCGGTAACGACAGGCTGCTTCAGTGGTACTGTCACCACCACTCACCCTGGGCCTTATTTTCCCTTGTTTGCAAAGGACAGAAACGGGCCATGTGCTCGGGTTGTACTGCTGGTCCTCTTGGGGCTGGGTGAAGTCATGTGACTGGTGTTGGCCAATTAGATGGGAGCAGGAGCCCCGTGTGTCCTTCCAGGCCTCGCACTGAATTGTCTGTGCCACCCACACTTTCCACGTTGCGCTCTCTCTCTTCTCTTTGGCCTGGTGGCTGCTCTGTCACCTGGGTCCCCGGGACTGACAGTGATGAGACAGGTGCCCCCCCACACACACACACCCCCACTGGAACTACGATGCGTGTAGTATGAGCAAGAAATCAATCTCTGTCCTCTAAAGCCACCGAGATTTGGGGGTGTTTGTTGCTGCAGCAGAACCTAACCCACCCTGATTAAAACGGTCAGAACCCCCTCAGGCTCGGTTGGGCGGATTGACGGATTGAATCTTCCACGTGAGAAGCCCTGCGCACTGTAGGTCCACGCTGGTCACGTTCTGATTTGGCTCCCTTCCCGACCGCAATTCCTTAACCGATTCTTTGCAAGTGTTGCTACATCCTTCACTGGGCGTTCACAGACGTTGGCCCCTTACCTCCTGCCCGCGCCTTCTCTGGGGGAGCCCAGCACCGGGCGACCTTCCTCCGGGAGCGGTGCGTCCGCAGCATCTATCCACTTGCAGCGCCAGCTCCGGCTCCCCAGCCCCCGGAGGCTGCCACCAGCCCGGGACTGGCGATCAATCATGGAAGCTCAAGTGGCTGCCCTTGGTCAAGTGTGCTTAACGTGCAGGTGCATTAAGTGAAAAGGCTGGAGCACGAGGACGGCGCGGAAGCAGTCGCCCGCCCCTCTGGGTCTGCTGGGACCGCCTGTCCCCTCCCAGGCAGATGGGTGGGCTGCGTCTAGGGCAGTGATGGCGAACCTATGACACGCGTGTCAGAGGCGACACGCGAACTCATTTTTTTGGTTGATTTTTCTTGGTTAAATGGCATTTAAATCTATAAAATAAATATCAAAAATATAAGTCTTGGTTTTACTATGGTTGCAAAGTTCAAAACATTTCTATATGTGACACGGCACCAGAGTTCAGTTAGGGTTTTTCAAAATGCTGACACGCCGAGCTCCAAAGGTTCACCATCACTGGTGTAGGGTAAGGTCAGGGCTCCCTGCCCGCCGGGGACTCGGGGTGTGTGTGGCACATTTGAGAGGGCAGCTGGGAACCAGGTTGTCTCGCTGTAAGCTCAGGGTGTGGAGGTAGGGATTCTGCCCTGGGGGTGAGCTCAGAGGCAGGCTGGCCGCCCACCCCTTCTCCCCTTCCTGGGGAGCTGATACGGGGACATCCTGGGACCGCCTGAGGAGGAAGGGCAGTGATTGCCAAGCGGCGTATGAAGCAACATCCTCACCCTGCCTGAGCCTGGCTGTGCTCTGGGCCGGCCGCCACAGCCAGCCCGTCCCCTGCGGGAGAGATGGGGCTGGGGTGAGGCAAGGATGCAAGGGAGGGGTGAGGCCCAAGGCTGGGGCGGGGCCGGGTGGCCACCAGCAGACTAACCGTGAAAGCGTGCGTTATATAATTCTCGGGACAGTCCTGCAGCCTTGAAACCTTTCACACACACACAAAGAAAAGCTGGAAAACAAAATCAAAATAAATCCACAACAAACATACGAACAGTTCTAATCCATTGCATTTTAAATGCAAACCAGGGCACGTACATTTTTGACTATATATACCTTTTTTTTTTTCGTAAAGAGGGGGGCCGGTGGAAGGCAGGAACAGCTAGAGAAAGGGCCCATTGTCTGGTAGCTGCCTCATATCTGGAATGATCTGTGGCCCTGATTCAGTTACAGTGGTCATACCAATTTTCCTTTCAATTAACGATTAGATTGGTGTGCTTAATAGGCTGCTTCATTTGTTTTCCACTTGGAAATGGGATGGATGGCTACGCCTGCACCCCGAGGGCTCCCTGAGGTCCGCGCAGACACGGGGGCGGGGCGGGCATCTGAGCCAGCGCGGCGCTTGTGGTGTGTCTGCCCACAGTCCCAGCCTGGGGTGGCTGTTGCCCCGGGCAGCCTTGCATGTGTGTGAGATGTGACTAGTGCCTAAGTCCTTGTCATTACAGTGCCAGGAGTGACCCAGATCCAGCCGGCTGGACAAAAAAAACCCCCAAAAAACCTCTAGTGCAGCGGTTCTCAACCTGGGGGTCGCGACCCCTTTGGGGGTCGAATGACCCTTTCACAGGGGTCGCCTAAGACCATCGGAAAACACATATATAATTACATATTGTTTTGTGATTAATCACTATGCTTTAATTATGTTCAATTTGTAACAATGAAAATACATCCTGCATATCAGATATTTACGTGACGATTCATAACAGTAGCAAAATGACAGTTACGAAGTAGCCAGGAAAATAATTTTATGGTTGGGGGTCACCACAACACGAGGAACTGTATTAAAGGGTCGCGGCATTAGGAAGGTTGAGAATCACTGCTCTAGTGTTTTTTTTTCCTGATTATTAAAATACTATCCAGTCACGAACAGATCAAACCGCTTAAAAATGGCCAGTGAAAATCCGCCTTATTCCAAATGGAGGTTAGGGCTGGGGCAGGGGTCGGGAATGTCTGCTGGGCTCCTCAGCGACATTGGTAATGACAGCAACACGACTAACGCAGCTGGTGGGGTAGGCATGCTAGGCCCCGGCCGCTCTGAATGCTCACCGCTTCCTGTCTCGTTTAATTCTCACAACAACCCTGTCTTCATAGGATTGTCGTCATCATCCCTTTATGGTTGGAAAAGATAAAGAACAGACCAGGGAGGCACGTTAACTTTCCCAAGGTCTCACAGTAATGGCTGAGCTGTCCTCAGGGGACCTGAGCCTAACCACTGGCTTTGACGAACTTCGACCTTTCCTCCTGGCGGCTTTGGCGCAGTCCTGTCAGTGCTGCTGGGGCAGGGTACAGCCTCCAGATGCTGGCTGCCTCCCCCTCCTGGCCTCTCGCCCGTCTTGTTTGCGTGCTTACATTTGTGTTGTGCATGCGTGTTGCACAGCCCACAGTTGAGAGCATGCATGCCATGTTGGCTTTTTTTTAAAATATATTTTATTGATTTTTTACAGAGAGGAAGGGAGAGAGATAGAGAGTTAGAAGCATCGATGAGAGAGAAACATCGATCAGCTGCCTCCTGCACATCCCCCACTGGGGATGTGCCCGCAACCCAGGTACATGCCCTTGACCGGAATCGAACCTGGGACCTTTCAGTCCGCAGGCCGACGCTCTATCCACTGAGCCAAACCGGTTTCGGCTGCCATGTTGGCTTTTGCCTTCTTAGCCCTCAGCATAGCCTGCCGGTGCTCAATCAGGACTCGTCTCGGTTTTTGGATGGGTGGCCTGTGACCCTGGTAGTCTCTGGGGTCGTGTGCCTGGAGGACCCCAGTTCTGACTGCTGGCTAGGGGTCTGTCTGCGGTGGCCGGAACGTCCAAGGTGAATTCCTCACTCCGACGTCTGGAACATCCACAGGGCGACTTGCGCCTCCTCACAGTATGGCTGCCGGCTTCCTCCGCTTTGAGGGCTGGCTTCCCCTGAGGAGCATTGGGAGAGGAATGGAAGCTGCCAATCTCTGAAGGCCTGGGCCCACAAACAACCTCGGTCACCACGCAGCCCAGAACCTGCTCGGGGACACGGGGCTGTCACAGGATTTGTCCATCCTCAGTCCACCCACCGGCCTGTGATGGTGCCCTGCCTGTGCCCCGTCTCCCTGGCCTTTCTCTTCCCTGAAGGGCCACCCTCGTTCCCACCCAGCCTTTGCACTTGCTGGCGCTCCATCTGGAACCTTCCTTACACCCTTCACATCCTGGCTCGTTTCAGTTCACACGTCCCCTCTTCCGAGGGGCCTGCCCGAGCCCACTGGCTTCTTGCCGCGCTCCGTGGCTCGCTGCTGTTGAATTTTCCTCAAACTTCCAGGAAGTGGAAATGTCCTGTCCACTGGTTGTTGCCTCATGTGCCGGCCACCCCGAGCCCGGCCCCATGGAGGCAGGAACCTGGCTCTGTCCATCCCTGCGCCCATGCACCTGGCACCTGGGAGTTGTTTGGGAAACTGAGGTTGAGTGAGTGACTAGGAACCTCCTTACCTGCAACTTACCAGGGGGCCTGGGCCTTTCGCACTGCCTCTGGCCTCTGGTGAAGAGCCATGAGCTGACACCCTCATTATGAGGCCCGCGGACTCCTGGCTGGCCGAGGGGGCGGGGAGGGCCAGCGCTGCAGCCGGACGGGGGGCAGGCGACCCCGGAAGCTGCCGTGCCCGCCCTGTGTGCACTTTTCTCTCAGAATCCGGGCCTTTACTTTTGGGGAGTTTTTTCTGCAGGTCTTGCCCCTCAGCTACTGTGTTTCCTTGTGCACGCAGTTAACCTCAAGGATGGTGAGCAGTGAGCTGGAGACATTGTTACTTGGTGGCCCGGCGCCTCCCTGCAGGGGAGGGTGGCGGTGGGAGGAGGTGCTCCCTGAGGTCCTGCATTCAGGGCCTCTAAACAGGCTGACAGTTGCCATCTGGGGCCCGCAGCGTCGTGCAGTTACATGCTGTGCCTTAACCCATGGAAGCCAGGACGACGCTCATGTCCACTGGGAGTGTCCCCCAAAGTGCCCCCAGCCTGACGCACGGGCCAGAGGCCCCTCGTGACGGGGTGGATGGAGTCACTGGGGGAAAGGCCACATTTTGCAAAGTGTGTGACGACTGAGTGACAGAAGCCAGAGGATTTAGCAATCACAGCACGATTCGGGAAAAGGTGTTGCAGGGTCCGGAATTCAGATTGGGCAATGCAGCCCGGGGGGTGGGGAGCATCCTGCGGGTCAGGCCGGGCCAGGGCAGCCTCTGGGTTCCATGACACCGGTCCCAGGGCCAGGCTCGGAGGTCGTGCCCTGTAAGTAATTGCCAGTGAGTCCTGGCCGGTGTGGCTCAGTGGTTGAGCATCAACCTATGAACCAAGGAGGTCACAGTTCACTTCCGGGTCAGGGCACATGCCCAGGTTGTAGGCTCAGTCCCCATTGTGGGGCGTGCAGGAGGCAGCCAGTCCATGATTCTCATTATTGATGTTTCTCTCTCTCCCACTCACGTCCTCTCTCTGAAATGAGTAAAAATGTATATTTGAGAAAAAAAAATCTTGTTCGTAGCCACTCGCCGTGGGCTGCGCCTGTGAGGAGAGTTTGGGGTTTGTGGCTCTGGGAGGGAGCTGAAGGGACAGCCGCTGGGGCCCTGGAGCTGAGTCCCTTTCCCACCTCTGGACTCCCTCTTGCGCCACCGGGGTTGCTTGCACCGTTCCGACGAGTCAGCGATCTGGGCCAGGGTTTAGAGGTCTGAGTGGTGAGGTTTTGGGGTGGGGGCCTTCCCCTCACTTTTCTGTGAACCTGACTGGCCCCCTCCCCGTCATGGGAGACCCGCTAGCACCACCTTCTGGGCTCCCAGCGGCCCCGCCCGCCCCACTCCTGGCGACTCCGCCCTGCTGAGGTCTGGGCAGAATCCAGGGCAGACTGGGTTGTGTGGCTCTGGGCGGTGGCTGCTCGTCCTGCCTTCCCCAAGCCTGGCTGGCACCTCGCCTTCTCGGGATCCACGAGCCCCGTCCTCCCGGCTCCCGCAGCCCCACCCGGCTGAGCTCGGGCTCCTTGGGCAGAGCTGGGACACCGCGTTGGCGTTGCGTGGCTCTAGGACAGGGGCACACAGCCAAATTGTGTTCTGTTGGTCTGTCTGGGGCTGATAAACTCCGCTGACCTCACCCTGACAGCCCCACCCCACCACAGAGTTGTTGGGGCACCCAGAGGGTGGCAGCTGGACTTGGTTTACCAGGGACGTTTGCCGAGTGGCCTCAGACCCAGCGCCGGTGCCGAGTTTGAACCTGGATCCGTCGGGTGAACGCCTACTTGCTCCTACCTGGTGACTGAGAGCCGGTCTCATGTGACCTGAGCAGTGCCAGAGAGTGACTGAGCCTCACAGTGGAGGCAGGCAGAGGCGGATCTCGGGGGGCCTTGGGACTCGTGTTGGCCTGCCCCTGGCCCCCGGGGCCGGGCTTCCAGCCTGCAGCCAAGGTAGATGCCCTTGACGGGGAATTGAATCCGGGACCCTTCAGTCCTCGCGCTGACGCTCTATCCACTGAGCCAAACCGGCCAGGGCTATTTGCTTGTTTTTTGTAGCCACGGGAGGCACAGCTTGGACCCGCCCGGGGATGGCTCGTAATCAGGGCAAAGACCTTTGGTTCCAGAGTGGATCCAAACTCAGGGGAGCAAAACCAGTTTTCTAAGGGCGGGTGAAGCCAGCTGTGCCACCGTGTGGCCCTCGAGATGTAGTCAGTTGACATGAGGGACAGAGCTGAGCAGAGAGGAGGTGTGGGGGCAGGCCAGGCCACAGGAGAGTCAAGGTCTGTGCTTCCACCCGCAAGACACTGCATCAAGAATGGCCCCTCTTGCCCTAGCTGGTGTGGCTCAGTGGATAGAGCATCTGCCTGCGGCCTGAAGGGTCCCGGGTTCGATTCCGGTCAAGGGCACATGCCTGGGTTGCAGGCTCGATCCCCAATATGGGGGTAGTGCAGGAGGCAGCCGATCAGTGATTCTCTCTCATCACTGATGCTTCTATCTCTCTCTCTCTCTCTCTCCCGTCCGCTCTGAAATCAGTAATAAAAGAAAAAGAACGGCCGCCCTCACCTTGTCCCTGTCCCCGCAGGTTGGCTCAGCATGTCGGTCAGCGTCCACGAGACCCGCAAGTCGCGGAGCAGCACGGGCTCCATGAACATCACGCTCTTCCACAAGGCGTCGCACCCCGACTGCGTGCTGGCCCACCTCAACACGCTGCGCAAGCACTGCATGTTCACCGATGTCACGCTCTGGGCCGGCGACCGCGCCTTCCCCTGCCACCGCGCCGTGCTGGCCGCCTCCAGCCGCTACTTCGAGGCCATGTTCAGCCACGGGCTGCGGGAGAGCCGGGACGACACGGTCAACTTCCAGGACAACCTGCACCCCGAGGTGCTGGAGCTGCTGCTGGACTTCGCCTACTCGTCGCGCATCGTCCTCAACGAGGAGAACGCCGAGTCGCTGCTGGAGGCGGGCGACATGCTGCAGTTCCACGACGTGCGCGACGCGGCCGCCGAGTTCCTGGAGAAGAACCTGTTCCCCTCCAACTGCCTGGGCATGATGCTGCTGTCGGACGCCCACCAGTGCCGCCGGCTGCACGAGCTGGCCTGGCGCATGTGCCTGGCGCACTTCGAGACGGTGCGGCAGAGCGAGGACTTCAACAGCCTCTCCAAGGACAAGCTGCTGGACCTCATCTCCAGCGACGAGCTGGAGGCGGAGGACGAGCGGGCGGTGCTCGAGGCCGTCCTGCAGTGGGTGCGGCACGACCTCGAGGGGCGCAGCGCCCACCTGCCCGAGCTGCTCCGGGGCGTGCGGCTGGCCCTGCTGCCCTCCGACTGCCTGAAGGAGGCCGTGGCCCGCGAGGCCCCGCTCCTGGCGGGCGAGCACACGCAGGGCATGTTCGACGAGGCGCTGCGCTGCAAGGCCCGGATCCTGCAGAACGACGGGGTGGTGACCAGCCCCTGCGCCCGGCCGCGCAAGGCGGGCCACACGCTGCTCATCCTGGGCGGCCAGACCTTCATGTGCGACAAGGTCTACCAGGTGGACCACAAGGCCAAGGAGATCATCCCCAAGGCCGACCTGCCCAGCCCCCGGAAGGAGTTCAGCGCCTCGGCCATCGGCTGCAAG
Organism: Myotis yumanensis; assembly: GCF_028538775.1. NCBI lineage: Eukaryota > Metazoa > Chordata > Mammalia > Chiroptera > Vespertilionidae > Myotis > Myotis yumanensis. Next base: position 6,517,333 of record NW_027223771.1, on the reverse strand, counting down.
GTCTACGTGACGGGGGGCAGGGGCTCCGAGAACGGGGTGTCCAAGGACGTGTGGGTGTACGACACGGTCCACGAAGAGTGGTCCAAGGCGGCCCCCATGCTGATCGCCCGCTTCGGCCACGGCTCGGCCGAGCTGGAGAACTGCCTGTACGTGGTGGGCGGACACACGTCCCTGGCGGGCGTCTTCCCCGCCTCCCCGTCCGTGTCCCTGAAGCAGGTGGAGAAGTACGACCCCGGGGCTAACAAGTGGAGCATGGTGTCCCCGCTGCGGGACGGCGTGAGCAACGCGGCGGTGGTGAGCGCCAAGCTGAAGCTCTTCGTGTTCGGGGGGACCAGCATCCACCGGGACATGGTGTCCAAAGTCCAGTGCTACGACCCCGCGGAGAACCGGTGGACCATCAAGGCGGAGTGCCCCCAGCCCTGGCGGTACACGGCCGCCGCCGTGCTGGGCAGCCAGATCTTCATCATGGGCGGCGACACGGAGTTCACGGCCGCCTCCGCCTACCGCTTCGACTGCGAGACCAACCAGTGGACGCGGATCGGGGACATGACCGCCAAGCGCATGTCCTGCCACGCCCTGGCCTCGGGCAACAAGCTGTACGTGGTGGGCGGCTACTTCGGGACGCAGCGGTGTAAGACCCTGGACTGCTACGACCCCACGGCGGACACGTGGAGCTGCATCACCACCGTGCCCTACTCGCTCATCCCCACGGCCTTCGTCAGCACCTGGAAGCACCTGCCTGCCTGAGGGGCCCCTGCGAGCCAGGTGAGCCCCGGCTCGGGCCTGTCCGGCTCTGGGACGGGCAGCAGGTGACGGGGGGTGGAGGGGGGGTTCTGGGACCCTTTTTCAGAGCCAGCGCCTCCCTTGCAGCTGACCTCGAGCAAAGCAGGTGACCTCTCTGCCAGATGGGGTACAGCCTTAGGCGGGGGGGTTCCCAGACATGGCTGCCTATCCGAACCGCCAGGCTCTGCTGACAGTTCTGCACGGAGTCTAGGCCACTCTGCCAAGTCCGAGGGCACACTCTCTGAGCGACAGCGTCCTCGCTTCTGACTCCAGCTGCGGTCTAGGGGCTTCCCAGAAGGCACTGAGGCTGTCTGTTCACGGTTATGTCTTATTACAGGGAAAGGGTATAGATTAAGATCAGCCACGGCCACAGGTGCACAGGGGCGGGGCGGTCAGAGCGCACAGCATCCATGAAGCATCGCGTCCTCTCCCTGTGGAGTCAGGACTGTGCCTGTCCTGGCCTCAGAGAGACGATGCGCAGAGCACACCGCCAGCCGGGCCCTCCCTCACGCCCAGCCCTTAGGCAGGATCACTGGATCGCCGCGTGGTTCCAAGGTCCCAGGTCAGCTGGTGCAGCAGGACCAGAGCCCCAGCCTAAGTCACATGATGGCCCCACTCCCGCCCTCGGCCAACACATGCTCTCAGGGGTGACACAGGTCACCTCCCAGACCCAGGGCAAAGGCCAGGCCTCTGTTTGGACAAGGCCACGTGCTGGGCCGCACAGAAGGCCACACCCCAGGGCCTCTCCATCCCGGGTCCCGTGAGAAAGAGCGGGGAGATGCGGGGGTTGGAGCGGGTTTGCCGGGAACCAGCCTGCCGTGCGCAGGGCTCACCTCCCTCTTCCCCGTCGGAGTTGGTGTGAGGCTTCCTCGGGCGGGTGTCCACGTGGGCGCCATTCCCACGCCTCGTCTCTGTTGCTCCGCAGGCTCTGCGTGTCTCCCCACCTCACGGCTGCAGCCCCGTCGCAGGGGCCCGTCTGCCTGCCACAGGGGAAGCTCAGCCGCCCCGGCCAGCGCTCCGAGCGGCCGCCCACCGGCTCTGGGAGCTGCTCTAAGTTTTAGACGAGAGAAGACGCCGTCTCCAGTGCCGGGGTGTCGGCCTGAGGCTTTTCCCGCTTTGCAGGGGTTTTGGGGGAGAGGGTCCCCCAGAGGGGCGTGCGCACACCAGGGCTCCCTCCGCCTCCGGGGGGAGGAGGCATTTGCAGGACTTGGAGGTCACCTGTTTCCGCAAGTCCTGGGCGGGCCCAGGGGCCAGGCATGAAGAGCCCTGGATGGGGCAGCACCGCCTGCAGCCTGTGACTCACGTCCCTGTCCCTGCTGTGATGTCACCCACAGGGGACGTCCCAGGTCTCGGGGGACGGCCAGCAGGACTGAGGGCAGGAGCTACCTAGGAGAGAACCGAGGACACGTTGTATAAGGGGCAGAAGCCTGTGGGGTGACCTCAGTGGCATCCAGGAGGCTTGAGTGGTGGACGACCCCGGGCAGCTGGGTTCATGACGAAATCTCATGGCCCCTCCCCAGAGCGGGGCTTGCCCTCGTGACCTTGCCACCTCCCGGTCAGGATGGCCATGGCCCATCACACGGCAGCACCCAGGACCTTGGGTACCACATGCCGCTGGACAGGGGGTGCCTCCCTCCTCAGAGCACATCACAAGCACCAGCAATGCCCCCGGCTCCTGATGGGGACCCCGGGGGACTCCAGGGACCACCCCACCCCACCCCCGGACATCCCCCGGCGCTGGACGCATCTCAGTGCGGAGGTCAGCCACGAGGTCACTGCTCCCGACCCCGCTGGCCCCTGGCATCCTGGCCTTCCAGCTGGTAACTGGGTCTGACCCCTCTGCCCCCGGGCTCACAAAGCAAGCTCCGTCCCGAGAGAACTGCCAGACATCTGTTCGTGGTTTTTCACCTTCCAAGTGGCTGGTCCCTCCTCAGTGTATCCCAGCCCAGCCCGCCCCTCCCGCCCTCCATGCAGGCACTAACGTTTGGACCTTGAAGTGGGGTTCACTCACTGATGCACCCCAGCTGCCACTCGGGAACGTCTGAGAGCAGAAGGTGCACCTCCAGTTCAGATGCTGCTGCTCCCTCTCGGCCCCCCTGCAGCCATGGGGCCCCACCCCAGGAGATGGCTCTGCTGGGAACCTGGGGAGCCCTGGCCAGGGGGGGTCTGGGTGGGAAGCAGCCTGCCGGGTCTGCAGGCCCTGCCCTGTCGGCTGCTGGGCTGAGCTAAGCACACGTCTCACAGCACAAAGTACCTCCGGTGCCCTCCCTGGCGGGACCCTCTCCGTTTCTAAGTTAATAAATAAATTGAGAACATTCTTGTTTGTTTGGGCTCTCGGGCCCGTCTTGGGGGACACAGTCATGGGCTGACGTCGTTGGTCACCCCACCAGGCAGGGCTCGGGGGCTGCCCCTCCTGTTAATGGGGGGCTCAGTCCATGCAGGCACCCAGATATCAGGGCTCCCCTTGATGTAGGTTGTTGGGCAGTTGTTTCCATTGGTTCCGACACTGTTCCCCGTTCTCCTGAGAGTCACCGTCTCCTGGAAAAGCCCTGTCGCGAGCGCTCACTTGAGAAATTCCATTCGTCTCCACGCTCCTGCGTATGCTCCTGCGTATGCGCTCGGGGCTCCCAGTGGACACTCATTTGTGTGAAAATAACAAGCGCATTAAGGCGGGCGCGTTACTCCCAGTCGTTACCGCGCAGGCCCGCGCCCTGTCTGAGCTGTGCCCTGGGGTCCAGTGGAGGCCTCTGCAGCCGTGTGTGGTCCCGTCAGCTGAGCTCCAGGGGCGCAGTGCAGGGTGGGGACCCATGGGCGACAGGCCGGCTGGGCTCCGGCCCCAGCTTTCCTTGTACAGGGCTGGCTTCCCTTTGCAAGGTCCCTCTTCTCAGGTACTTAGAGGTTCCCAGACTCCCTTCAACAATGTCCATTTCCTTTGCCCTTTCATATTGCAAGCTTCCAACTAATTTGTGTGTTAGGTTCTAGCCCGGCTGGCGTGGCTCAGTGGTTGAGCGTCGACCTATGAACCAGGAGGTCAGGGTTCAATTCCCATTCAGGGCACAGGCCAGGCTTGTGGGCTCGATCCCCATTGGGGGGCGTGCAGGAGGCAGCCGATAGATGTCTCTCATCACTGATGTTTCCTATCTCTCCCTCTCCCTTTTTCTGAAGTCAGTAAGAAAATACTTTAATTTTTTTTTTTTTTTTTTACAAAAGGAAGATTCTAGAAAGAAAAGGCCTTCCAAATTTTTGTGGGGAGTCGAAGGAAACCCCATTAGAATGTTTCCCTTTTAGCCCCGGCCGCCGGGAGACTCAGAGCGGCCGAGTTTCAGCGCAGAAGCTGTGCTTTTCCCTCTTGGCACCGTGCCGCCTCCTCCCATGCCTGGGCTGTCACGCCCCGAGCCACCTGGGGGCCTGGTTTACTGCCATCAGAGGACCCAGCCTCTGTCCACAGTCTGAGCAGCACCCCCTGGGCCCACCCCCAAGCTCCTCGCCGCAGCCGGGCCCCTGTGGGTGCCGGGAGCGTGTGTCAGGTGGCTGGCCCTGGGCCCCTCCTGTGGACACACACGAGGCCAGGCTGGGGAGAACGACTTTGTTCAGGCAACTGCCCGGCTCCAACTCTGAAGCTGGGGGTGGGGTGGGAAGCTCGGGGACCCTCAGAGGGAAGGGGCAGCTAGGGAGGTCTCAGCTGCTCTGTTCCCAGGAGCCAGTTCCAGTCACTCCCCTCCCCCCAGTCAGCGCTCCCCTCCTGGGACCCTCTCCCCAGGCCCCTCCAGATACGGTTTCCCAGGGAGAAGGCAAGGTCCACAAAGGCGCCAGGAGGGAGGCACAGCCCTCAGTTCTGTGGGGACTGTCCAGCAGAGCAGAGCACCATTAGCATATGAAAGGAGGCTTGGGGACTGGCCAGGCTGTGACTAGGATACCAGACCGGGCTGGAGACTTGTAGGGGTGGGGGTGGGGGTGGGGGTGGGAAGGGCCCAGCCCACATTTCCTGAACTGGGTGCAGAGCAGCTCCTGCCCAGCCCAGCCCCCTCTCCCACTGCGCCTCCTCACAGGACACCCCGGGGGGGGGGGGTGGGGGGGAGACAGTGCCCACGGGGCTGGCCTCACCATCCTTAAGTGACCCTGACCCGCAAGCTCCCAAGAACAGGAACTGTGGGGAGGGAGGCCTCTGGGAGGGACTTCTCCCTGACCAGGCGACATCCAGGCTACTAGGGGGTGAGGGGCCAGGTCCCCCTGACATTTCCCTGTCTTATTTCTGAGGCCCTGCAGCTCAGCCGACCTCGATTCTGCTTCCGAGGAAAAGACAAGACCTGCGCACTGCGTTTCCCCCGTCCCCTGCAAGCTCTTTTCTGGCCTCTTGGCTTCCTTTCATTTCTGACTCAGATTCCCGTCCTGGGCATTCGTTACCAACTTCCTGTCCGGGCACAGCCGTTGCTGCAACCCAATCTGAGGCGGTTTGTACACCTCGGACGCTCCCTCGGGCACGGGACCCGCGGACAGAAAAACGCCACGTCTGTGTCAGCAGCTCGGCAGCCAGCTCTGCGCTGTGGCCCCGGCTCCGGGCCCAGCAGGGTCCCTGGCGAATGGCGGTCAGGATTCTTGCAGCCCTGAGCGCGCTGTGCGTCTGTTCGGGAAGGAAGGATGGGACCTCCGGATGCTTCTTGCCTCCCGGACAGAGCCCGTCCCCGGCTCAAACCCAAGGACCACGGGAGGCCTGTCCCCCTCAGGAGGGTAGGGGGAGAGGGAAAGAGAAACATCAGTGATGAGAATCATTGATCAGCTGCCTCCTGCACGCCCCCTACTGGGGATGGAGCCTGCAACCCAGGCTTGTGGGAATTGAGCTGTGACCTCCTGGTCATAGGTCGACGACGCTCAAGCACTGAGCCACGCGGGCTGGGCATAGAGGACTCTTAAGACATGGGTGCCCTTGCACGTTCACTGGGAAAGGGAAGGTGCTTGGCACTCTGGCAGGAGTGTCTTCTTCCCATTGTTGCGAGAGGAGCTTGTAAGTGGCAAAGCCGAGATCCCAGGCGGCTTTGCACGGCACCACAAGGCACAGTGCCCAGGGTCCAGGGGGCTCGGGGGCCTTTTGCAGGAACGGCAGCCCGGCTCCCACCGGCGGCTCAGCACAGCCCCTCCGCTGTGGTGGGTGGCAGCGGCTTCTCCGTGGAGCCCGCCTTCTGTGATCAAGTCCAGCCAATCCCTGTGGGGCTCGAGGCAAGTAAGATTTTTCTTCCTGAATCAGGTTTTGACAGTTGCCCTGTTTGGAGAGTGGGATGGGGTACAGAAAACTTGCAAAGAAAGGGTTAGCATCTTTTTACATAGGAGTCTATGGCAAAGGGCATTTTCCACTGCACTGATTTAACTGGACAGAGTTCTGGCACTTGGCACCCCGGGGTTCGGGGTCCCGGCTATAGCAAGAGTGGGAGTCCCCAAGAAGCCACCAGTGCTCCAGGCTCTCCTGGTTCCTGTCCCCAAATTCGGAAATAGGTTCCGCTGGGAGGAAGGCTCTCCTTGGAGTTGGGGAGGGGGTCCCCCTTTACCAGGAACCCAGAGTTATCTCCAGCAAGCCCAGACCCGGACGGACAGCCACACACCAGCCGCAGTCGAGATGTAAAGAACATTTATTTTTTTGGAAGGGTTGAGGGGGACTTTACAGAAATCTGAAGCCAATAACTAGACAGGAAGATAAATAAAATACAAAGCCAGTATGTTGTGGCAAAATTCCAGAAAACACACTGAAAAAAAATCTTTACAGTTTAAAACTGTTTACTTTATACATAATTACAAATGCATATACAGCACGTGGGTTTCACCCCTTACTTAGTGGGATTCAGCACAGAAATGTTCACACAGGGGAAACACGCATGAGCAGACGCAGGTGTGCGCCGTCACCTCCTGCCTGTCCCGGCGGCCCCCGCGCCCCCACGGGGTGCGTGACACACAGGAAGCCACAGGCTGAGCCGTGACCACAGGGCGGGGCCCTGTCGGTGCTCTCGCTGCCCTTCCTGTCGGGCGGCTGCAAAAGGCAGAGGTGACAAGGGGGGTGCACGGGGGCCGATCCTCCGTTGGCCGCAGGAGGCCCGGCACAGGCCGGCTCCGGCTGGGTGTCGGCAGCGGCTCAGCAGGGTCTGCGGCAGGAGAGCCTGGCCCACTTGCGTTTGCCCATCTTTGAACCGCACGAGATGGAGAGGTCATTCGAGGCCTGTCTTCTTTGCATAAATTCAGTTAGAGGAGGACATGGGAAGCAGCAGCCTGTGTGTGTTTTTCCTATTATGGCCGCATTACAATACTTGACATCCTAACACCTGGCCGGCAGGTGGTCCCTCCCAAGGCTCTGGTTAAGGAGGAATGTCACGCTGCGTTGGAAGAAAGGAAGCAGCAAGGCCAAGCATGCTGTGCCCCTCCCCCGTCTCTTCAGGCCAACGAGCGCCAGGGCCCAGCTGGGACCCGGCCAGTCAGGACCACAGCCGTGTTGTCCAACTGTCCCGCTGCAGGGGCAAGGCACACCCACCCTGCCAACCACCGTCCCTGCAGGCTCCCCATTCCAAGCGCACCCCAGCGTGTGGAGGGGGTCCATGCCCTGTGGCAGTGTCCCCTCCAAACCACCCTCTTTGTGGCCCTGGAGCCCCCTCCCAGGACTCGGCTGTCCACTGGCACAACTGCCACCATCGACACGAGAGTAAATGCGGCTCCAAGGTCCACACTCAACCCCTCGGGAGAAAGACCCGCTGGGGAGAAAGAACTCAGAGACGGAGGATGAAGGAGGAGCGACTTCTGTGAGGAGCAACTTCTGGACCACGGTCTGGCCTCTAAGGTTATGTACGGTCCCAGCTTTTAAGGCAGAGCCCATTCTGTTAAACCCTATGCGCTCTATTCCCGCCCCAAAAAGGCCCCACAAAGCCCCAGGGCCTCACACTATGCTCACTGCTGCTAATGCCGGGCTTGGGAAGGTAACAGATAAGGGAGCAAGTGAGCGAAGGGACAGGTTCCAGTGGTATTGCCCTGAGACTTAAGAGGAAAAAAGGTAAGATTCGTACCTTTTCCAAAAAAATCTTGACACAGATTTCTTGCCCACATACAGCTTAGGGGGTAGGATGGAACGTTGGCAAAGGTTGAACTGTGGCCATTTGCGTGTTTTTAACCTTCTGCGTTTTCCACGAAGGAAACAGTTGACATAGTTGTCACAAAAGCGAAGCCAGCTGGCGACAGCATGGAAAGTGCACAGGTCACCCAGGTAGGATGACAATTACCGAGATGATAGCATGGAGAGAAGGTACCCCTCCTTCCAGGAAACTCATTAGATTCTAGAGACCTGGGGACTCTGGAAGGTGTCTCCCTCGTCCCCCCAAAACTTAAACACAATGTTGGGTACCTGATCTCGAGGCTGATAGAGAAGCTGGGGGCCCCGAGGACTTGAACCTGAGTCACCCGAGAAGTCAACCCCTTCTCCCAGGAAAGAAACCCAGGCGGGGCTTAGACTCAGCGACTGAGCCGTCCTCAAGGTCATAAGCACAAACACAGCAGCAAAAATCCCCAAGTTCAACCTCAGAGGGAGGGGGCGGGACGGGGGAGTGAGTCTCAAACCGAAGCCAAGCTGTGCAGCCACACACACTCCCTGTCCACCGGCCTCTGAGCGCAGCCTGATAGCCAATCACATCATCCCGGGCACAGGCGGCCGGGCGCACACGGACCCAGTGCTTCCTTCCAGCAGAGCGACACGAAGCCCCGGGGGGAACCCCAGCAGGCGACAAGGACAGACAGCTGAGCTCCGGGAGGGCCAGGCGGGCACGGCTGTGACGCGGAGCTGGGGGGACGGGCTGCTTGCTGTTTAGGGTCTTCGGTGGTGGGCGGAGGGGTGGGTGGGTACATGGTTACAAGAGAAAAGGAGAAATCGGTTGGTTTTATTCCTCAAGTCTATTGCTGGAGGGTAAGAAACTCAATGACAGAACCAGGCAAGGGTCCCTCCTCGGCGGCAAGAAGACACCCCTTCCTTGGTCAAAGGATGCGCTGGGGCTGGGGTGGGGCAGGGAAGGGACCCTTCCCCACCCTGATGTCTTGCGGGCCTTCAAGGCACTTGCAGACACTGAGGAGTGAGCAGCCAGCGCCGTTCCCCCTCCACAGTGATCAGAGTTGAATAACCGTTGGGACAGTATGTTCGCCCTTCACACACACAGACACGGACACACACACACAATAAATAAAACAAAACTAGCTAACAATTTTAAACCAGACCTCTTTCAAATAAACTGAAAGATAAATATCTCCATCTGCAAGGCCAGCTTGCAATTCATCAAGCACCAAGTTACAGATTTTTTGTTTTTTAAAAAGGATGGTCACGGCTCCCGAGGGGCAGAAGGCAGGAGTGGGAGCCGCGTTAGAGCACGGTCCCCGGGGTCCCTCCCGGCAGCCACAGCAGGGCAGGTGCGGCCTCGCAGGGGAGCCACGCCCATGAACCCCAGCACCGCCCAGCTGGTGACAAGCTGAAAGCAAATACAGACCCAACGCAGAAGGCAAAAAGGAGAGAAGACAGAGGACAGGAAACAGGCCGCCTCTGAGGCATCTTCAAGGGGCAGAGTGCAATAACCAACAGGCCTTTAGGTTTTTAGAAAACTTTTTAAGAAGTTAAGTTTTGCCAAGCCTCCAGACAGAGTGAGAGCCCTGCCGAGCCACGGCCGTCTCTCCTGTGCTGGTGGAGACAGACCACTGTTTCACACCTTCACTGAGCTACTTCCCAGCTGGAGGTCCTAGCCTGGGGCGGGGACAAGCTCCTGCAGGAGAAGCGGGTCCCTATTGGTGGAGCTGAGGGGCCGCTGTCTCCCACGTGAGCGCCAGGCAGGACCAGCTTCCCCGGGAGCCATCGTGGCCCTCAGGAACATTGCCAGGAGGCTGTGGCCACTTCTGAGTGGTCAGTGACAACCAAAAAGTGTCACCCTGCAGGGGTCGTGGTGAGGAGACCCCTCTGCTTCATCACGCCCAGAACATGTGGGCAAACACCTTGGAAAGCCAGGGTGGAATTTCTTCCGAATTGATCAATGAAATCGGACCCTTGTTTTGGTGGCTGGAACACCAGAATCGAGGAGGTGCCGATCGGATGCTTTTGAAACACACCAGGTCTTTTCTCACTGGTTTCCACACGTGTCCGTCATCCCTTCTACAGTGAAATGAGATACATGCAAACAGGAGTGCGGAGTGGGGGGTGGGAAACCGCCTTGGGGCCCAGCGGCGAGAGCCAAGCCTGCACGCGCCTGCGCAGTGCTCACAGACAGACTGCGTGATCCTGCCCGCCCCACGCGCATACGCAGACGGTCACTGGGTATGCACGCACAGCAAGTCCACTCTACCTGCTGTTGCAGTTTCAGAGGCGGTCCCCCAAATAAAAGGCAGCCAGCATTTCACACCTCATCTGGAACATTCTTTCAGCTTTTAGGAATTCCTGACATGGCCCAAACCACCGCCTGGACTTCTGGGGACACTACTTTCAGTGTAACACCCTCACCCGGGCCGGCCCCCACCCCGTCGCCAGGGCGGGAAGTCCGGGCCTCCTCACCCACCAACGCATGGGACCCTGTCCCTCAGGTCCCGGCCCCGCAGTGCGGAGGAGCGATGCTTGAAGAGTGTGGTGTCCACGCAGGAGAGCGGGCACGCAGGGACAGCAGGCGGCGGGCTGGTGCCACGGCCAGCGGGGGAGGGGGGTCAGCAGAAGATCTCCTCACTCTCTGCGGGCACTTCTGATGCAGGGCCGTCTGGAAAAGGGGACACAGAAGGAAAAAGAAATTCAGAAAAAATCGAACTCCCCCTTTTCCTCCCCAAACACAAGGCTCCTAAGCTGCAGGCAGATGAGGGGCTGGGGGGCTCACTCCTGCTCGCCGCCCTCACTCCTGCCAGGAGCCGACGTGATACTGAAGTGCACACTGAGTAGAGATACTATTATCAGTCCCTGGATGAGGCCAGGGAAGGCGGGAGGCTAGAGTGCTCCCGGTAGGTGGGCTCATTCCTGAGCTAGATGGACACCTGAGGTACGCCTGCCCTCTGCACGCATGTGCCGCCTCCTGCAGGCATGTGCCGCCCTCTGCAGGCATTGCCGCCTCCTGCAGGCATGTGCCGCCCTCTGCACGCATGTGCCGCCTCCTGCAGGCATGTGCCGCCCTCTGCAGGCATGTGCCGCCCTCTGCAGGTATGTGCCGCCCTCTGCAGGCATTGCCGCCTCCTGCAGGCATGTGCCGCCCTCTGCACGCATGTGCCGCCCTCTGCACGCATGTGCCGCCCTCTGCAGGCATGTGCTGCCCTCTGCACGCATGTGCCGCCTCCTGCAGGCATGTGCTGCCCCCTGCAGGCATGTGCCGCCCCCTGCAGGCATGTGCCGCCCTCTGCACACATGTGCCGCCTCCTGCAGGCACTTGCCGCACCGAGCGCCCCAGGAGGCTCCCTGAACTGGTGTCTCCGCTCGTTGCGGGCGGCGCAAGGGGGTTTGGTGAGAAGTAGAACAGTTTGGCTTTTACACACCCCACGGTCCCTCTCACTAACCTGTCCCGCTACTAACATCTCCCCCTCCTCGGGCTCCAAGATAACCCGGCCACGGGGAGACAGTGTGCGACTCACCCCCAGACGGAGAGCGGCCTTTGTTCTTCTTCTTTTTCTCCTTCTTGTCCTTTGGCTTTGCCAATCCAAACAGGCGGGTGGAGGAGGAGGTGGGCGCCGGGGTCTGGCTGGGGCCCTCCGGCGCTCTGCTGGGCTGGCTGGCAGAACTCAGTATGTGAAAAGGCCCCTTGTCTTTGTGTGTCCGAGCAATGCTGTTCCGTTTTGGGGACACGGAGAGTTCTGAGTCCAAGGACCCTGACTTGGCTATCGAAGGCGCGGGCGGCAGGGGGGACTCCTCGGGGTTGGGGAGGAAGGAGGGGATCCTCAGCAGCTTGGTGTGTGGATGGGAGACCTGCACACGTGTGAGAGAAGGGGTGTGCTCAGAGGCTGCGGCACCCGGGGCCACTCGGGAGGCTGGCCAGGCTGCGACCCCTGCCCCGGACTCCACAGCCCTCAACATGAAAAGGCTCAGGACTCCTTTACGGCAGGATCTAAGCAAGTGCTGAAAATGTCACCTTTGACACCATTACTATTTTTACTACATGCACTTAACGCCTGCATCATAAAGAATTAATAGGACCTTGGGCGAGGTCCCTCCCACTCCCTGAAGAAAGAGGGGAGCTGCAACCCTGAAGGCTGATGTACACAGGGATGTGGGGGTTACTTGGGGCTAAGAGATTCTAGAAGCCTGTTCAAGGTATAAGTAGAGCAGCTGGAGAGTGGTGTTTACACCAGGAGTCTATTCTGGTCAAAGGCCAAACCGACATAAAGCGAGATGAGGGCCGTCAGCCCCACCCGCGCTCTCTGTGCCCATGGAGCCCGAGGACTGGAAGGAACCCTCCTGCATCACAAACATACACACATACACACAGGATGACGACTCTGCAGGGAGCAGAACCGCCCCTTCTAGAAGCTTTCAGCTGAATTCTCTTTCATGGTCCAAGGTCAATCGATCCATCAAATGGCAACAGGACTGTATCTACCAGGCGATCTGTGCCCGCCCAGGCTTCCGCCTGCCCCAGCGTCTGTGCTCCAGGATCGCATGGGGCCCTGCAGGAGCTCAGTGCTGCGGAGGGAAAGCCTGCTTCCCCGAGTAGCAGCTACAGCCCAAGAGGGCCTCTACCAGCACCTCAGCACCAACACCCTCTCCGCACAGAGCAGCTGCTTCCCACCCAGGGGTGGGCTCTCCCTGTGACTGACACCCCTGAACCCACCTCCCCGTCCTTTCAGGGCCATTGACTGCCACCTGGTGCTCACAGGCAGGGCAGGTCCCTGAGCCTTGGCACGTTTCCCCACAAGGGCTACCGGTTCCTTTGGGGGGGGCCGTTCTGATCTCTTTCTTGTTGTTAATCCTCACCTGAGGACATGTTTCCCATTGATTTTCAGAGAGTGGAAGGAAGGAGGTAGAGGAGAGAGAGAAGGAGAGGGAGAGAGGGAGAGAGAGAAAGAACAACATTGATGTGCGAGAGATGGAATCCGCAACCCAGGTAGGTGCCTCTGACCGGGAATTGAACCTGAGACCCTTCAATCCACAGGCTGGTGCTCTGACCACTGATCCACACCGGCCAGGGCCATTCTGATTTCTTACACGGGACAGAGCAGAGGGGCTGCTCCAGAGTCCCAGCTGGCTGGCCACCACCATCTCAGGCTCGCTGAGGAAGTGACCGTTACCTTCCTGATCAAGTCCCCAGCATTGCCATTCCCCACATCAACCTCTCGGGGATGGAAACAGGAGAGAAGACTCCCTTCTCCCTCCCCCTTCCTCTGAAAAGAGAGTCTACAGAATCGGCCTTTCTCTCTCGCGTCCCTTCTCCTGGTGCTGAGCACAGAGGTTCCACTGACCGCAACCCCTTCTGCTGCGGCCCCCATACCTGACAGACGGCCCCATACCTGACAGACGGCCCCATACCTGACAGACGGCCCCCATACCTGACAGACGGCCCCCATACCTGACAGACGGCCCCCATACCTGACAGACGGCCCCATACCTGACAGACGGCCCCCATACCTGACAGACGGCCCCATACCTGACAGACGTCGCGCTCCAGCTGCCTCTGGCTGAGCCGCTCCGTGTCCCGCTTCAGCTGCTCCTGCTCCCGCTCGAGCTGCTTCTGGGCCGTGCGCAGCCGCTCCAGGTCGTACTGGTAGGCGCCCCTCTTCTGCAGCAGCGCCTCCCGGTCCCGCTCCAGGTCCTGCTGGCCCCGCTGCACCTCCTCCTCGCGCTGGGCCAGCCGGGCCTCCCGCTCCTGCAGCGCCCGCTCCCGGGCCTCCCACTCGCGCTCCCGCCGCCGCCGCTCCTCCAGGTGCTGCGCCTGCTGCCTCTGCAGGTCGGCCAGGTCCTGGCGCTGCCGCTCCAGGCTGCGCTGCTTCTCCTGCTCCACCAGGGAGCTGGGCCGGGACGAGCTGCGGGCGAGCGCCCTCTCGCTCAGCAGCAGCTTCTGGTCCTCGATGTAGCTGTCCTGCTGCAGCACCACCCCCTGCGGGGCACCAGGAGGGACCGGTGAGCCTCTGGCTGGGACCGCGCTTCCTGCCCCTCCTGTCCTGGGCCCAGGGGCACCAGGCACTAGACTGAGGGCCCCGTTTACCCATAAGTAACCTCCGAACTACAACACCCAGGCCACCAACACCCCCTCCGCACTGTTCTTCTGGAGAGAAACGCGGGAAGGGGCGGGAGAGGAGGCTCATACCTGCAAGGTGCTAAGGAGCTGGTGGAGGTGGACGATGCTCTGGACGACCTGCTGCACAGGGGACACAACGGAGACCTCCCGTCAGGACGGAGCCCAGGCCCCGCCCCCGCCGGCCATCTGACCGACAAGCTCCCTGCGCGCACAGGCACTTGCCTTCCAACCAAAGGCTTTCAAACTGAAAGCACCGAAGAGAATAAGCGGGTACAAGCAGTCAAGAAAAACATGACACAAAGAACGGTGGTAGGCGGGACCTCAGAACACAGTAAAATGTATTATAAAGCGCCGGGTATTTAAAACGAGTGCCACCCAAACGACACACCTACCAGTCTCACAGGACAGAAAGCACAAAGCCAATTGTAAGAATTTAGCAGATGGTACAAGGAGCATTTATGGGGAAGAAATCACAATGAATTATTCTGAGAAAATTAGCTAGATCTTTGGAAAAAATTAAGTTTGAACCCTGGCTCACACAAAAAACATTCTAATAGATTAAAACAGGGGTCCTCAAACTTTTTAAACAGGGGGCCAGTTCACTGTCCCTCAGACATCCCACACATGCGCACTGCGGGCCCCGGACGAGTCGGCTGCTAAGCAGCACAGGCAGCGGCGGCAAAAACACCCGGCGGGCCGGATAAATGTTTTTGGCGGGCCGCATGTGGCCCTCGGGCCGTAGTTTGAGGACGCCTGGATTAAAATGTCAAGTGTGAAAGAGCCATAACAGAGCTCTAAGAAAGCAGGCAACACTTCGGCACAAAGCCGCGTGACGCCGGTGGCCAGCATGACAGCCCGCTGCGTAGTGTGCAGAGCACAGCCCGGAGCCAGCCTGTTCACACAGGAAAACAAGCGGGAGTGTTCCTAATGGAGCAGTTACCAGCAAGTCACCCTCTCCAACAGCTCGCCACGTCCTTACCTCGTTGTTTCTTTTCAGCATAAACGCCAGGTTGGTATTTCCACCCTAGGAAACAAAAACCACAGTTTCAAAGCATGAAGCTCCCGGGGCAGGAAGCACACCCAGTGTGCATCTGGGTCACACTGCGCGCCCCTCTGTTCTGTTCTACCTCCGCCTCTCATGCGGGGAAATGAAGGTTCCCCGCTGAGCTGCTACTCGAGCCTTGTCAAGAGTTCATGTTGGTTTGGGCCTTTTACACAAACCTCTTGACAAAACTGGTCCTGCAGGGCCAGGCCGAGCTCTGAATGTAAACACGAAGCTCTAAGCCGAGAGGCCACGCGGCCCGTGAGATGGGGACTCCTAATAGTACCGTGTGCTTAAACATGCGCTTTCCTCTTCAGATCAAGTGGGAAACAAAAACAGTAAGTCAGGAATCCAAAACGAGATCAAAGTGGACGAATTCCAAAGCCTATGAAATCAGAGCGCAGTGCCCAGGAGGTCAAGGTGCATTTTGGGAAAACATGCCTTTTTCAGACCGCTGTCCGATTCCGTGCGCCGCAGATCCTGGCCATCGTCTCCCTCCTCCTTGTCTCCTCCTAAACACACAAACAGGCGTGTCCTTTCAGCTGTGCAACAGATTAGCCAGGAAAGAATACAACACACACGGCTTAGGGATGCGGTATTTCTGAGCCCCACTAAGGACAAAGACTGGGAGGCCACCTGGAGGCAGCCAAGCGATTCCTAATCGTTCTACTGATGCCGAAGAACCAGAAGCAAATGGAAGGACGAGTGTTGTTCTGCCTCTGGCTGCAGCTTAGCTGAGACCCGGAACCCCTTTGTTATGCGACATGAACCTGACCCTGAGACAGCTCCCTGAGTGTATGGCAGCAGGTCCTTAGGAGACTCGCGCTGAACCATTACGGATGACTGAGACAGACGACCATTTCTAGTTCTGTGTTAGTCCAAGATGGCCTCTGAAAGCACCAGCTCACTCACTCACCTTTGGAAGCGTTCATCTGATGGCTGTCGAATCCCCCGAAGGTCTCTGCTCTCCGGGGCAAGGAGACGGGGCCAACTGTGCCTTCCTGGCCCACAGGGCTGCTCACCGCCGGCCCGAGGGGGCCTCCCAGGCTTCCACTCACCAAACCCTGAAGGATCTCCACTGAGAAAAGGAAACATGCAAACCCTACGTTAAAAAGCTCAGATTTTTCCAAAATAAATTGTGTGGAAAAGGATGGTGGGAGGGGCTGGAAATTAAATTTTACACATAAAAAACAGGAGCAAGACTAAACAGTGGGGTCTACACAGAGGACTTGCCATAGAACCATAAAGAAATGGAAGTGGTCACTGTGAGTCCCAGCACCTGCTCTTTCTGGAGGGCGGGAGCCAGCTTTGATGGGGACGGGACACATGGGAGGGCTCCTAGGGTGTCTGGCCACAGTTTACTTCTTGGCCTGGGGAGTGGCTACAAGATGCTCACCTGGCCCTGGCCGTGTGGCTCAGTGGGTTGGAGCACTGTCCCATACGCCAAGGGGTTGTGGGTTCGATTCCCAGTCAGGGCACACAGCCAGGTTGCAGGTTCAATTCCAGGTTGGGAAGCATACGGGAGGCAACTGATCGATGTTGCCCTCCCTCCCTCTCTCTTTCTCTCTCTCCCTCCCTCCTTTCCCCTGTCTCTAAAATCAAATTTTTTAAAAAAGGTGTTCACCTGGTAACTCACTAAAGTGAAATGTTTGTTTGGGGTTGTTTTCTGTATTTGCGCTGTTTAACAATAAAAAGTAACAGTGTATACACCACACTGGGGAAAGAAGGGGCAGCACTGAACGGAGATTACCCTCATTTATTGCACTTTTCATTAAAGGTCCTCCCTTGAGCGCCTCCTCTGTGTTGGAGCGGAAGAGGATTCGAGGGCTGAGGGTTGGGGAGTATTCCTCCGACAAGGGGGTGCTGCACTCCATCATGTCCCGGAAGATCACCTCCTTCTCTTCCAGTAGGAGCAGGATCTGCTGGTCCTTTTGCTGAAGTTGTTCTGAGGTGGATGGAGAAAAGGACTGGTGGTTTGATCCCTTGGTATGATGCGGTGACTAAGACACTAGCGCCACCTTGTGGCATCTTATGGGACAGCAGAGAACAGAGCTTTCCCCCTTTAATTTTCTTCCTGGAGACTGTGTCAGGTTTTCCTTCTGTAATTTCTATCTAGTAACCTCCCCTCGTCCTTCTAGGCAAACACTGGGATTTCTGACATCACAAGCCAGCGCTCTTTTCTGGCTTTTGCCCATCACTACATCGACTCGCTCCAGGGTCATAAGGAGGTCTTCTATGTCATCCTTTCCAGCACGGAGATCCCGCCCTCCTGTGAGGCCCTCACTGGTTCTCTTCCTAAAATCCTCCCTCAGGTACAGACCTGTCACCTGCAGTGGAATATCTGGGGTCACCTTGGCTCCATCCTGGGCTGCTGTCTAGCCTTACACACCTCCCTCCTGGGGTCTTCTTCACTCCCATGCCTTCAATTACTGCTGGTGCTAATACCCCAGCACCGCCAAAGGGGGATGAGCACTCAGCTCCGCTGTCAGGAGACAGGGAGCAAAATCCTGGCCCTGCCGTGAACGGTACGTGGGCCCTGGTTGGCACAGCCTTTGGCGCCTCAGCTTTCTCATCTGCATAATGGGCACGAGATTCCAAGTCTCACAGGGATATTGACAAGACCACACAAAACAGTAGGGACTTCGTAGTGGTCAAGCATAATCAACAGGCACCTTTCTCCCCAAACCATCTCAGAACTAACTGGTGAACGTACGGCACAGCAGCCAGAATAACATAAAACCAGACTGACTGGAAAGTTCTCTTCCTCAAGTTCCTTTCCCTCTTGTTTTAATCTTAGATGTGACCTTGATTTTTGCAAAATCCTCTGTGGCAAAGGGTCCCCGAAGACGGATACTGAGACAAGAGAATCAAGATCCCTAGGATGGAGGGTGGGACACAGTCTTACATCTGCTTTGTACCAGGACTGTGACAGCTCAGACTTGGTTTCTCTTTTGTGAAAAGCTCTTGATCCCCCCGTTTTGGAGTGTCTGCAGGGCAGCTCTGGAACCCAGACCCTGGGAGGACACCACAGACAGGGTCTCAGGCCACTTCCCACAGCTTTACCTTTTAATTCCCGGGCTTTGGTGTCCAACATTTTCTTTTCTTCCTCATTCTCACTAGGAATTCCTTCATCTTCATCTCTGTTCCTAACACAACCAAAATAAAACGGAAGGAAAGATCCCTGAGACATGGATTACCCTGGGACTGCCGGGCGATTAGGAAAGCGCGAGGCGGGGGGCCCGGTGGGCGTGCCGGCTTACAGGGTGTTGATTGTGTCCTGGATGATCTGGATCCAGCTGTTGCGCTCCTCTTTGGAGCTGGCGTGGACTTCCACCATCTCCGGGTCCTTCATGCCCATGCTGATGAGGAATAACCCCTTCTCCTCGTGCGCCACCTCCCTCACAATCAGCTTCTTCAAGGAGATCACTGTGGATTTCTGGTCCTAGAAGAAGGGGGGGAGGGGCAGATGTAAGAAATGTGACAATAGTCTAACAATAAGGGACAACTTCAATCTCAGGTGAGACCGGATGCCTTTTTATTTGTTGGTTGTTGTTTTTTAATTCATTTTTATTGATTTCAGAGAGGAAAGGGTGGGGGGAGAGAGAGAAACATCCATCATGAGAGAGAATCAATGATCAGCTGCCTCCTGCACACTCCCCACTGGGGATGGAGCCAACAACCCGGGCATGTGCCCTGACCTGGAACGAACCATGACCTCCTGGTTCGTAGGTTGATGCTCAACCACTGAGCCACACCAGCCAGGCAAGATGCCTTTTTAAAGCACATGGTTAGCCCTGACCAGTTTGGCTCAGTGACTAGAGCGTCGGCCTGTGGACTGAAGAGTCCCAGGTTCGATTCCGGTCAAGGGCATGTACCTTGGTTGCGGGCACATCCCCAGTAGGGGGTGTGCAGGAGGCAGCTGATCGATGTTTCTCTCTCATTGATGTTTCTAACTCTCTATCCCTCTCCCTTCCTCTCTGTAAAAAAAACAAAAAAATATATTTAAAAAATAAATAAATAAAGCACATTGTTAAACAATGGTATATGTAGGATAAAGAGAAATATCTCATTATTTCACTTACATTTTATCAAACAGAAAAAAGTTCCACAAAGGAAATGACAATTTATGGCTATGAAGGTTTGAGTCATGTTTTCTACATGATGAATCCTCACAGAATCTGGCTAGCAATATTATAAATTAGCATGATTTATGGGGCACAATGGGTGAGAAATACTCTAGTGATCAAATGTCCAAGGCTCTCAAAAAGGATTGTAAAGAAACAGAAAAAAAAAAAATTTGGGGGGGGGGGGGGGGATAGGGGAATCTGGGAGAGGGACAGAAAATTGTTATATAAGAAATTATCCAGACAAATTTGTCCTGAGCTGACTGATTTTGAGAGCAGGGAGACCAACAACACAATGTTTCATTTATGCTCAATTTACCCTTAACTGTCCTGAACACTGTTATTAATTACAAACAGAAGAGACGAACAATTGGGCTTACCAATGACGCAAAGACGTACTTCTGGTCTTTTTCTTGAAGGAAAACTAAAATGTCAGTCAGCAGAACTGCTTGGACCTCTGCAGGGTGTGGGGAGAGAAGAGAACAATGGCTGTTGAACAGGGTAGCTCTGCACAGCATTTTCATGAGTAATTCGCAGCACACCCAGAGCCAGGCAGGGCCAGGCTGCACGGCCTCCCATTGCGCCATGACCCGGATCTGGTCACTAGACTTTCAGGGGCATTTCAAAATGGGGTTTTTATCACCAGTGCCCCGTCTCGGAAAAGTTTAAGTATTTAGTTCTGAAAAGATCCATCTCATGAGGAAAGATCTGAAGAATAAAATACTCGAGGAATATAATTGGAGAGTAGGACTTGGACAGATGTTAGACAGCAACATATTCCACAAAATACTCCCGGTCGCAGGACTTCCCACCTTCCGATTAGAGCGATGGGAAAGGCGTGGGATAGCAGGCAGGAACGCTGCCAGAAGGTGACGTGGAAAACTCTCTAAGTGTAAGAACAGAAGGCTACACACCGCCCTCTGATTCCACAGGCAGGTGTGAGCACGTGGCGTTGTGTCAAGTCTACCTCAGCCTCTCCATGCCACGAAACAGCCTTCTCTGCTTCTCAACGCACATGAACATCTCTAGTTGGATCTAGGAATCAGAAGGCCACAGCCTGGCCGGCGTGGCTCAGTGGCTGAGCATCAACCAATGAACCAGGAGGTCGAGGTTCGATTCCCGGTCAGGGCACATGCCCAGGTTGCAGGCTCCATCCCCAGTAGGGGGCGTGCAGGAGGCAGCCGATCAATTGTTCTCTCATCATTCATGTTTCTATCTTTCTCTCCCTCTTCCTTCCTCTCTGGAATATAGATATATTTAAAAGGCCACAAACTCTCGATGTAATCCTGTAGGAGCACAGATGACACCTTGCATCGCTGCCTGAAGGATAAAGTTGGACATCTCTGCAGTGAGCCTCCTGCGGCATCCTCTCTGGAAAGGGGGACCACGACTCCGTGGGAAGAACGGCACTGACACGTGCAGCCCTCCTGCCGCTTCTGCCACAGCGAGACCCCCCTCCGGGTCACCACTGCAAAGCCAGGAAGAAAACAAGCGAGGATGTCTCCCTTCCAGGGAGGGCGAGTTTTCAGGCTGGATGACAGTCATTTTCCATGCACTGCCTTTTTTTGTTTTTAAGTTTACTTTTAAGTAATTCAGGTGCCTGCCAAAAAAAAAGCTCTAAAACACAAGTTTCACCCTCAGTGGATCCTGAGGTTTACACGCTCGGTGTCAGGGGCCCGGAGAAACCCCCCTCTTCAAAGGGCACCCACACAGGACTGGCTGTTCCTGGCACGAGTTCACTTGGGGTGAGAATGACTCAACACCCACTTCTATCTGCGCTGGCGGCCTTTCAGGTCAGAAAACCTATTGCTCCGCCGCGGGCTGGACCACAACTTCATTCCAACATCTGGGACCTGTTAGTTTTTGTTAGGGGAGTGGATAAACGGCTTTGTAAAGGAAAGAATACGGAGCCAGTTCCAGGCAGCGGCAGCTCTGGAAAAGTCAGGCCTCACAGAGGAGGGAGGGGAGGTGTTTCTGACCAGCCAGCAGCTCAGAGACAGCGGGAGAGAGCAGTGCGGACGGCCCTGAGCCAGGCCTGTGGCCTGTTGCCCTTCTCCTGTAGGGACATACACCGTCCTTAACACCTGCGTGTTAATCTGACCCCTTGCTTTGGTCCGCAGGCTGATGCTCTATCCTCTGAACCAAGGGCTACATTTGGTGTGTTTACATGATTTTAGAAGCTCTCCCAAACCAGACCTTTTGGACGCAAGATTAAGAACAATTACATGATGGTTGTTCCTGCAGGATGTTTGGATATGGGCTCCCTCGGAAAAACCTGGTGGTGAGTTTCTAACGAAAATACTTGGATTCTGCCCGCTGTCCTCTGGCACCTGCTCAGAGCGAGAGAGAAAACGCGACCCGCACCTTTCAACCTGCCCGCAGCGTTCTTCAGAAACACACTCCCGTCCCGCACCAGCTTCTTCCGCTTCAAGTCCTCCTTGGCAAACATCTGACCGCTCTTCATCCTCATGATCGACTTGCTGTCTGTCTTCGTGTAAATCTCATTCAGACGTACTTTCTTCTCGTAACTCGCCACTTTGCTGTCCACGGCGCCAATCACCTCCTTCACGAGGCTCAGGGACTGAGCCAGGTCTTGCTGCTCCACCTCGTTGTCTGAGAAGGAAAGGAGAATGGTTTCCCATGGAGCCTTGCAGACAAGGGCAGGAGGGGGGGCCCTGCCCTCCTCCCCCAGCCTTCTCCTGTGGGCACGCTGTCGGAGCAATGCCAGTCTGTCTACGGTCATGTGCTTATCCCGCTCTTGGGGACAAGTTTAAATCTAAGTAAAGCTAGACATTTGCAATAATATAGGAAACATACAATTATATGCTACGTTCGCAAGTAGAAGGAGGCAAACCTTTTTAGGGAGGAAGAGGAGCAACAAGTTTCTTATTGTCTGTTTCACCTCATCTTTCATGTAATGGCGTATGAGCAGGATTAGCCATGAGTGCGTGAGATGGAGCGGCCATCCCAGCGCTGACGGGAGGAATCGGGGGGAACTATCGCCCGTCCAGTGTCAGGGAGAAGTTATTCAGATCATTGGACTCTTTCCCTCAAACTATGAAAGTTTACTTAGGAAGTCACGGAGGTAGAAGTGAGCCGCAGAAGACACGGGCTCAAGGAAACAAGTTACAGAGGCAACAGAAGGGCGCTTGGAACTTGGGGGTGAGGGTCCAGGGGGAGGGATATGAGCCTTGGGAGGAGAAAGAGGAAGGAAAGGTGCCCGCATGCTCCAGAGAGAGACACAGACAGACAGACAGACGGACAGACAGACGGAGGAAAGGGAGGGAGGATGCGCCCCGGTCACTGAACGCCTGATGGAATCATTTCTCACTATGATCCACTCTCAGTCTGCTGACATCATGTTCAAGTGTTTGCTTGTTAACCCTCACCTGAGAATATTTTCCCACTGAATTTTAGGGAGTGGAAGGGAGGGGGAGAGACAGAGAGAGAAACATCGATGTGAGAGAGACACACTGATTGGTTGCCTCCACATGCATCCTACCAGGGTCAGGGATTGAGCCTGCAACTGAGGTACATGCCCTTGACCAGAATCGAACCTGGGACGCTTCAGTCCATGGGCCAACCCTCTAGCCCCGGAGCCACACTGGCCAGGGCGAATGTTTCACGTTTTTACTAAAACACCGCGGTTTTGAAGATGAAAACCCAGGATCCCTTTAGGCCCGTAAAGCAGGAGCGCTCACCCTTGGTGCACTGCAGGATCCTCTGGAACAGCACCGGGTACTTGGTGATGCGCTGCGTGACCAGCAATATGCACTCGGGGATGCCCAGCCGCCTCACCACCGCGCTGCTCATCTTCTTCTGCAAGGGAACGAGAGCGTGAGGACCCGCCCAGCGGAGGCGCTGCTCACCCTGTGCGAGAGGGCGCTCGGGACCACGATGGGTGCTCCTGCTGCACGGCACTACCTTCACGAAGGCCTGGAAACGCTTGTCCTTGGTGTACAGGTCTTTGAAGTAGTTCACCGACTGGTTGTGCTGCCCACAGAACTTGCCGTACGTCTTCTTCAGGCGCTCAGCGTTCTCCCCGGAAAACTGCACAGGAGAGAGCGGAAGTCAGGCCATAACTCAGGCGCTAAATCTGTAGCAACATTTTGTACACAGCTTTGTGTTTGTAGAACCCAAGATACTTCCTCATAAACTGCCCCGAAGGATTAAAATGGTGCAGCAGCTTTGGCAAACAGTCTGGCAGTTCCTCCAAAAGTTCAATAACCCAGCAAGCTCACTCCTGGACATAAACCATGTGCCCAGCCCGGCTGGTGTGGCTCCTGAGCACTGCCCCAGGCACCAAGAGGTCCCCGGGCTCGACTGCCGGTCAGGGCACAGGCCCGGATGGCGGGCCTGATCCCCAGGAGGAGGCATGCAGGAGGCAGCTGAGAGATGTGTTTCTCTCATCCATGTGTCTATCTCTTCCTCTCCCTTCCTCTCTATCTAAAAATCAATAAAAACATGTATTTAAAAAATGTGTCCACACAAAAACTTACATACCTATGTTCATCATTCATTATTCAAATAGCCTCAAAGCGGAAATAACCCATCAAAGGATAAATGTATACATAAATTGTGATATACATGAGTATTACTCAGCCACAAACGGAAAAGAAATACTGACTTCATACATGCTACAATACTGATGAACCTTGAAAGCATTATTCTAAATGAAAAGAGCCAATCATAGTCTAGTTGGCGTGGCTCAGTGGTTGAGTATTGACCTATGGACCAGGAGGTCATGGTTCAATTCTGTCAGGGCACAAGCCCTGGTTGTGGGCTCCATGCCTGGTAGGGGGCGTGCAGGAGGCAGCCAATCCATGATTCTCTCTCATCACTGATGTTTCTACCTCTCTCTCCCTCTCCCTGCCTCTCTCTGAAACCAATGAAAAAAATTTTTTTTGAGAGAACAGAATTAGAAGAGAAAAGCTACTGTCCTGGTTTACAGAAAAGGAAACTGAGGCTCGGAGAGAGAAGCAATTTGCCTGAGCACACAAAGGTAACGGACGCTACAGCCGAGATGCGAGTGCCCGGCTGCTGAGCCCCAAGCCTCCCTCCCCCTCACCTGATTCACAAGCACATCGCCCATCCTCCTGATGAGGAAGTTCCTCTCGCTCTTATCCACCAGGGACTCCTTCTTCCGCTCCAGGATCCTCTGGAAGAACTGGCTGTGGATGCTGATCAGCTCGTCCAGACAGGGGAACAGCTTCTCCACCATCTGCTGCTCGAAGAGCAGCTCGGTCATCATGCCCCGGCTGTACACGTCGCTCATGATCTTGAGCGTGCGGATGTGGTGCAGCTCCGTCTGCATCAGCTCTGCCGGGACAACGCTCAGTGGTCAGGGCCGCTGCAGGGCCCTCCTCCCAGCGCCCCCGCTGCTGCCAGCAGCCCACGGAGTCTCGGGCTACTCAGAGCCACTTTAAGTGTTAAACCTGGGTCAGCAGCTGCCTTCCCTACAGCGTTTTCCTCCTCTTCCTCCCGCTCCCCTGGGCCCCGCCGCAGGTGCTGGGGCCTCATCACCCTGGCGGTTTCCCAATCAGTCTTCACTGGAATTGAAACCTTTCATAATGTACCGTGTTCCTATTTCCTAGAAACAGGAAATAGTGACTCGTCCCTAGTGCGGTGGAGGCAGTAAACTGCCACAGAGACTTCTTGTTCGGCCTGTGGCATAAATAAGCACTCACAGTAAATAAAATGGCCAATACAATTAGAGAAAGCAATTGTAAAGACGAAAAGGGATAGAAAGAAGTAAGATCATGTCTCTATACCTCAAAGTTGTAAAGGAAAATCTTTGAGATGCTACACAGATGAACACTGACTCTCCACAGCCCGGGGAATGGCCCACAGCACCCTCTGGACCCCACGCACATGCAGGGCCAGCAGAGCAAGGGCAGGGTCTCACCATAGATCACCTCCTGCCGCTTCACCGCATCCTTCTTCTGCTGCTTCAGAAACTTGCTGTCCACCACGCGGCTCCAGGACTCCGCCTCCAGCTGCTTGGACTCACTCTCGAAGTCGCCCATCAGCTGTCCTTCATTCATGTCTGTACCTACTCCTCAAAACAGCAACGAGCCAGCATCACAACCCTGTCTGGGACCCTGTCTCTCGGAAGCCCGCGTGGACTTCCCTGGGTGTGACCACTTCCTAGGACTCGGACACTCCGCACGAATCCGGGGGTGTTCACAGAACCACCTTCCAGTAGAGAAGGGACTCACTGCCGGTTGGGGAGCGACATGCTCTCGCCAAGGCTTTGCTAGAGTGGTGAGCACCACACACATCAAATGCCATGAAGACACAATTCCTACAAGTAGGAATTGGATGGGACCTGGGAACTCTGCTTGTTTAAGACAGTAGGCTTACACTGAGCCAAGAGAGCTAGAACTTAAAGTCTGGGGGCGGGGCGGAGAGAAAGTGTTTGTATAGAATATGACTGTATTAAAAGCAAGGACATCTTTCAATGGACAACTGTCTAACAAGTGGGCAGGTGTGATTACCAATTAATCACAAAGCACTGGATGTTTAGACAACTATAGACAACTTAGACCAGGGGTCCTCAAACTACGGCCCACGGGCCACATGCAAATACAAATATTGTATTTGTTCCCGTTTTGGTTTTTTACTTTAAAATAAGATATGTGCAGTGTGCATAGCAATTTGTTCATCTTTTTTTTTTTTAACTATAGCCCAGCCCTCCAACAGTCTGAGGGACAGTGAACTGGCCCCCTGTTTAAAAAGTTTGAGGACCTCTGACTTAGACAATCTTCACAGGAGTAAGAAGAGGCAGGCACAGATTCCACCCACGCCTCTATTCTGGGTGAGGCAGCGGCACGGTCGCTACAGAAAACGAAGTGTAGGCTACAA
Organism: Myotis yumanensis; assembly: GCF_028538775.1. Taxonomy (NCBI): domain Eukaryota; kingdom Metazoa; phylum Chordata; class Mammalia; order Chiroptera; family Vespertilionidae; genus Myotis; species Myotis yumanensis. The sequence goes on along the minus strand of NW_027223771.1, from coordinate 6,491,324 downwards.
CTTCCTCTTACCCTCGTCAGTAAGGGATTCTGTGGACTCGTTGACCTTGACGATTTTATTCAGCGAGTCTGTGGAGTGCGACAGGAACTTCCAGGTGTTCGATATGTTCTCGTCGTTGCCAACTCTGGGGACAAAGAGCAGCGCGTCACACACGGGGATGAGCCACGGTTTGCGTTGTCCACTGAGGACCTGGACGATCAGCGACAGCTGCCCACGGACCACATGGCCCAGACACAGGCTTATGCTGGGAACCCAGGAGCAAGAACTACTCGTCGAAGTTAAAGCACTTAGCGTCACTGCAAACCTGAACTATGAGCCTTGGGTTTTATTAAAATGATAGATAAGGAGAATGCTCTGCCCCCAAACTGTACACGCATTATAGAAGGAACTTCTCTGTCTGACACCGTCTAACCACTGCATTTCCCTCCTGTCCCCCAATTACAGGCTGAGCACTTATAATAAACTGGATTCTTTATAAATTTTTAAATATTCTTTATTAAATTTATTGGGTGACATTGGTTATTCTTGTGCTCTCTTGACCCCAACTCACCAGCCAGCACAGTAGGCACCCAATAAATGTTTGTGATATGTATGACAAGGGATTGGCACTGACAATTCAGAATGAAATCACCCTTTTTCCTATTCCTACTTCCTATTTTGATTAGAAACCACCCTTTCAGAACTCAGGGTTTTAGGAGCGGGGTAATGATATACAAAAGCATAGGACAACCTGGCCCGATGAGGGTGTTTAAAGGGGATCCTTGTGACAAATTGTAGCCACAGCAGGGAGTGATCAAATGTAATCCTCATTCTCATCGGAGTCACTCCGTGTACTCCAAACCCAACATCGAGATCTTTTTGTCAAATGATATGACTATGCCAATGTCACTGTGCTATCCTTGAACCCCCACTCACCCAGCGATGTTCTGTATGGAGACACTTTTGGACAGCGACATGCTCTGCTGGGACCGTCTATTGGGGAACAGGGGGGCGGCAGTGGTTTCATCAGCCAGGAGGACTGCGGACCGAGGGCGCTCCTTGGGCTGCGAGGCTGTGAAGGGAGAGAAGACACCAGCTGAGCGTCACCGCTCCACGCCCACCAGGACTGGCTCATCTGACAAAGGCCACAGAAGCGCACTGCTCTACAGCCGACTTGCCCTGGGAGTGTGAACGGGTGGAAAACTCCAGGGAGGACAATTTGGCAATTTCTATTAAAACTGTATATGCCTATACACTTTGATCTAGTAATTCTATTCCAGGATATGTTTATTCCATAAGATATACTTGTTTGTGTTTGAAATGACACATATCCAAAGTTATTCAATGCAACATTATTGATAAAACAAAAGAAAAGACCAATTAATACATTATGGCCTGGCTGGTGTGGCTCAGGGGTTGAGCATCAACTCAGGAACAAGGAGGTCGTTGGTTGGATTCCCGGTCAGGGCTCGCCTGGGTTGTGGGCTTGATCTCCAGTGGGGGCTGTGCAGGAGGCAGCCGGTCGATGATTTTCTCTCATCACTAATGTCTCTCTCTCTCTCTCTCTCTCTCTCTCTCTCTCTCTCTTCCTCTCTGAAATCAATAAATATATGTTTATTTTTTTTTAAAAAACACACAGATCACTGGGCTAATCCTCTGGAATTTCTGACTCAGGAGGTCTGGGTAGGGTCCAAGAATCTGCACTTCTAATTAATCCAGAAACTACACTTGAAAAACCCTGCCTGAGGGGTAAGTCGCACACAGGCTCCCATTAGGATGGCATTCATTACTATGTTATTTTTATGGGTGTAGTTGGAAACAACTCAGATACATGTCTTGGGGGGAACTGGTAACTAAAACGGCGTGCATGTTTATAAGAGAGCACCGTGCAGCAGTCTTAACAACAGCTTACATGTTATCTCAGAAGGGTAGCGAGTGGGGGGAAAGCAGAATGGATATTTTCAGAGATCTCCATATGTCTAAAGACATGACGGATTAGAAGACGCACATTGGACACACTACAGTCGGCACCCAGGAAGGTGAGGAACGAGAAAGGAGATGAAGAATGAAAATGGGAACTGTAATACTACTGTATGTCAACTGTAATTGAAAAGTAAAAAATTATTAATAAAAAAGGGAACTATATTAAGTAAAACCGAAGTGAAGCCTTGTGCAGACTGGTGAACACACAGTCTGATGTGAACGGAGAGTAGGATTTCCGTTGTTCTGTGGGCCACTTGAAGCCTTTGAAAAAGAAAGAGCGCTTCCCAGTTTATCAAGATGTTTAATAAGCAAGATCGCTTCTGACTCATGCAATTGTGAGGCACTAAACGCAAATATAACTGTCAACTCACTGAACAGGAATTGCAAGGTGCACAGGAGTCACTGGCTTAAACAGCCAGGATCTCGGTGCCGCCTTTTCAAAATCCTCATCCAAGGATATGTTTTTGATTTTTTGGACAGAGAGGAAGGGAGATAAATATCGATGTGAGAAAGAAACATCGACCAGCTGCCTCCCGCACGCACCCCGACCAGGGATTGAACTCGCAACCTTCTGGTGTACGGGATGATGCTCCAACCAACCGAGCCACCGGCCGGGGCATGGTGCTGCCTTTGAAGCTACTACACTAACTAGAAACCTTCTAAGAGAGACTGATAACATGTTAAGCTTTTGGTCAATAAACCTGCAGCCTTCTCTAACTTAACACAAAATAGATACTCACATCTTCATCGGTAGCCAATGAGCAGACATAAGCATGTTTAGGTCTTGAACGAGAGTCAGGAAGAACCGTGAGAGGCGGGCTGGGCTACTTACGCTTGTTCCTCATGATGACTGTGGGCAGGGATGACGTGTCGTGCGCCTGCAGGCTCCCTTTCGGCTGCTGAAAAGAGAGAAAGTCACACGTGGAGGTGGCATTTACTCTTCACCTTCTGTCACGTGTCAAGAAGCCAAAGTAGAAAGACGGCTAGTATCTCCCCCTTCCCCGCTGTGTCCTTGGCGATGTCCTCAGCACCCTAGTCCCAGCCAGTCCCCTGCTGGCTTCCCCCAAGCCCGCCACTCGCTCTGATTCCACAAAGGCTGCTCCTTTCTGCCTGGAAAGAGCCGCCTTCCCAGGATGGCATTCTTCTACCTCACGGCCACCTGAGAATCCCCTCTGTGGCGAATGACCCATCAGCGCTTTCCTCTCACCCACAGCAGCCATGGGCACCCCCTCGGGATCCCGCTACGTGAGATCCGGGGTACAAATCTGAAATCTTCACACGGGCTCACTGCTTCCGCAGGTGCGGTCCTCAGACCAGCAGCATCAGCTAGGGACTCACTAGAAACGCACCTCCCCGGCCCAACCCGGAATCTGAATCTCTGAAGGTGGGCCCAGTCGACTGACTTCTAACAAGCCCCCGAGGCGAGTCTGCTGTACGTTCGAGTCTGGGGCCAGGGCGCTGGATAAACGTGCCTGGTTATCGATGAATCACACGGCACCCCGAGCAAGTGTGCAGACGTAGCTGGAGAGGCTGTGGGTGACTACACACAGCGGGCACCTAAAGGCTATGCCCCCAAACCACGCTCTTCTCCTCCGGGCCGCCTGAGAAGCAGTGCACATCACCACACGCTGTGACCAGCACGCATGCTCAGGCGGGGACCGTCCCCATGCCCCGTGAGAAAGGGGCTGCCAGACACGCATCTAACCCTAACACCCCCGCCCGAGCACGGCAGAGCCCCCGACCCCCGCCTGCTGCCTCAGGGTCCTGCCTGAGGAAGCCGTAAGTGAACAGCAGAGTAGGTCTGCAGACGTAGCTAAGAAGAACATCACTCCAAAAGCGACACAAGAGAACCTCAGAGAAATGCGTATCTAACGTGAACAAGTTCTGAAAACACTGCATTTTCCAAAAGCCACAAATTGCCAAGTATGTTCACTGGAAAGAGAATAAATTACTTAAGAGGAAAAAATTTATTTGGGGGGTTATTTTGGTCTCGAAGTTGGGACCAAATGACGAAAAGAAAGAAAACCCACAACACCTCAACTCTCCCAGCTCTGAGACTGGGCTGGTTCAGGCAGAAGTGTCTTACCTTCATTTTGACCTTCGCACAGGAGGCCAGACTTTCTCGACAGCCTTTGTGGACGAAAGCACTGCAATCTGAAAAGGAAGCAAGAAAACCCGCAAGGTGACATTCACACAGGAGCCGATCCCAGGTTCTGACTTGGGCCCAGCAGCCCGGAGCGCCCGTGTGCAGCGCTCACACGGGGGACGGAGTGGCGGAGCGCAGACTGCGGGCCTTCTCCCAGGCGGGCGTGTGATGTCACCCGGAGGAGGAGAGAAGCAAGAGCAGATGTGGTTTCTGATTAACAAAGACTCCAAGTCTGGGATCTCAGGCAGGAAGCTGAAAGGCTCCCAGCACTAAAACGAAGAGTGCCTGCCTCAATATGTCACCGAGTCACGAGGAAATGCATAAATAAAGCCCCCGTCAGAGGGGCTGGGAACGTGCGTGACTATGTCAGAGGCAGCGTGCGAAGCTGAAAACCCGCGTCTGTCCTTTTACCTGGAACCCACCCTGAGTCAAGAGCCACAGAAGACGGGTGAGGAAAGCCCCGAAGCCCTGACTCAGGAAGAAGAGGGGCCTCCCTGACCGATGGAGCAGGCACCAGTTTGCCAAGGACACAATTTCATTTCCACTCTTTTGCTTGTTTGTTTGCTTTTTAATCCTCAGTGGAGGATACTCTGTCCACTGATTTGAGAGTGGAAGGGAGGGGGAGGGGGGGAAGAGAGGAGAGAAACATGGATGTGAGAGAGCCACATCAATCAGCTGCCTGCCGGGCTGGGCAACCCGCAACCCAGGTTCGTGCCCTTGACCGGAGTCAAACCTGGAACTCTTCGGACCAGGGCCGGTGCTCTAACCACTGAACCGCCGGCCAGGGCATCTCAATTCTTACTTGTCACTCTCTTGGCCTAACAGGGCCACTGACATAAAATCCCAGCCCTCTGTGCCTCAGAGGGGTCATCAGTGCTCACTGCTGCCATGACGTCAGAGACCAGAACTGTGCCAGAGGCCAGAGGTGAAGTCAAAACAAATAAAACATCCCTCTGTGGGGACAACTGCCTCTCCAGGGAACAGGCTCCCTGAGAATAGGAACCAGATGTCATCCACTAAGCAACGCTTCACACAGATTCAGGAACTACACAGCTCCTACCCATCTCAACTCCCTAACTACGGGCCGAGATGTTCTCTTAGCTGGTACATATGGATGGGACGGGGGTGGGGTGGGGGGAGGGGGTGTGGCTGATGATGGGGAGGGGATGATACTAGGACGGGGACTGCCAGAATCCCAGACCCAAAGGCCTTCTCGCATTCCTTCCTCTACAGTGGCTCCTCGCGCCTACTTGGCCCACGTTTCTCTGTCATCGCTTCATGGATGTTTCCATCTCTGTATCCCTCTCCCTTCCTCTCTCTCTAAAAACAAATGAAGGGGGGGAATTAAACAAACAAAAACTGACCAACTAGCACACTGTGAGCAGGCCTTGCAGCCCAGCTGCATGTGTCCTTCCTCCCGATGAGGCCCATCGTCCTGCGGAGAATGACGTCACCTGCTGAGGGCGTGGTGCTAACACTTACACAGACTTCAGCAACACTCATGTTTGAGATTTAAAAAGACAACTTCAGCTGGTGAATCATAAGAGCAGAAATAATGTTTACAATGTGCTTCCAGTAAACAACTTTTCACACAGAGTCCCTTTTCGGGACCTGTCCCCACACCCACACCCAGATGGAACGCTAATAGGCTCTATGGTCTGGTCACGTCTTAATGATAAACACTCCGCATGGACATCTGCTTCACACACTCAAGTGCCGACTGGACAGCCGCTCGGCTTGTTTCCACGCTGGGCTGGGCTCCGCACAGCGCGGGGTCAGGGGTGTGCGTGGGTGACTTAGGAACCTCGGCCCCACTCGCATCAGCCAAAGTCATGAGCTAAAACCTTATTCTCTGTTTTGGAAAACAGACATTTACCGAGAACACAGGAATCAGAGACAAATCGATCACCTTTTCAAGCTCTGTGCCACCAACTATACCACGCTGCTAGGGAAGGCAAAGGATGATCTGGCCTCTTACGTATTGTTAAAGGCGATTTCCTAACAGCAGTAAGCAATACGCCTTCATTGTTCAAAATTCTTGCAAGAGGTCTTGGCACAGAGGCTGATGGGAACAGAGCCCACCTCTAATTAGACGCCTCTCAAGTTAAAAGCGCAAACAACCCCGACTTCCATTTCTGTGCCGCACGAAGGGAATCGGCATCAAACGCAAGAAAAGGAAAGCCCACTGGGAGCGGCCATCGTATCTGCTGCTGCTGCTTTTCCTCTTTAACCGCTGCCATCAACCAACTCCAGTCTTCGGTGCACATTATACACGGTATATGCCTTCTCTTTCAGCAGACAAAGAAAACAACCCATTAGTGAGAGCATCTTGAGAAGATCAGCTTTAGGACGATGAAGAGGAGGGACCAGGCCAAACGGAACTGGAGTTCCAGAACCCATGAACATTCCAGGACTGCCCCTGAGGGAGGGTTCGCCCTCTCCACTTCCACGCAGTCAGAGCTCTGAAGGAAGGGGCTTCTCAGGCTTCAGGCCACTGGTCATCAGGACACATGCTAAAAAGTCCTGATTATTCTGGGGAAAACTCTGATGCTTCCTAAGGTCACAGGTTAAGTAAGGAGTTGTTTGTCCGGCCGGTTTGGCTCAATGGTTCATGATCGATCCATGAACCCCCTGCGGAGGTCACGGTTCGATTCCTGGTCAGGGCACGGGCCTGGTTGAGGGCTCAATCGCCAGTAGGAGGCGTGCAGGAGGCGGCTGATTGATAATGATTCTCTCTCATCATTGATGTTTCTAGCTCTTTCTCTCTCTCCCTCTCTGAAGTCAAAAACATTTATTTTTTTAAAGAAGATTTAGTTTACTTAAGGACAGAAAGGTGCAACTTATTCCTATTACTTCAAACCTAACCACCAAGCAAACTAAAGCAATGCAAACAACACAAACCACTTAAATATGAGCGACTGAGAAATACGTGCTCCACAGTCCTTTCTGCTCCGTCTTGTGAACCACCTGTGGGGCGTGGGAGACGCTGCCCGGCCTGGATGGACAAAGCTCAGATACAAAAAGGCCTGTGAGACGTTCTCGGTAGCTGGTGTAATAACCACAGGGCTGAGGTACCGAACAAGAGGAAAGCCACAAAAAAAGAGCCAAATCATCCTAGCCGAAGGCCTCCTGTCACAGCAGTTTTCATAAGAACACGAAGACAAGAATCAAACAGATGCCAGCGAGATGAAGGAGATGGCCTGAAATATGCAGAAACATTTTTTTTTCTGGCTTATTGTGGCTACGGATCATCAAGTTCAGATATCTAAGACTTCAATCTGTATTCTTACATTGGTATTGTTATTTTGTTGTTGATCCTTACCTAAGGGTATTTTTTCCATTGATTTTTAGAGCGAGTGGAAGGGAAGGGGAGAGACAGAGAGAGAGAAATATCGATTTGAGAGAGACACACTGATCAGTTGCCTCCCACACACACCCCAACCAGGGCCGGGGACTGAACCTGCAACCAAGGTACAAGCCCTTGACCGGAATTGAACCTGAGCCCCTTCAGTCGGTAGCTGATGCACTAACCACTGAGCAACCAGCCATGGCTTATATTGGTATTTTTAAGAGACAATAAATAACATTCAGTTAAGTAGAAGAAAAACAAAATGAAAATGCTCCCTCTCTGATCAATAATTGACTCTATTAGGCTCTGCTTTCAAATCTTCCTTTTCCCTAAACAATGAACTTCTTTAATCAATTATACGTATTTTACTCTACATGTTAGAAAACGCCTGTGTAGAGACCTGTCTTTCAAACCCAAAGTGAAACCCAACCATCACACGTCCTAAACTCTTATATTTCCTACTTAGATTGCAGCTGGTCTACTTGTTTATTTTTTTAATCAAGAGCAACAGCCTACCACAAAAGTACTCAGAAGCTGCTAACACAACAGAAAATGAATCAACAATCATCTCAATATCATTTTACATCTGTTTAAAGCAAACAAAAACAGAACCGCTGGCCAAATCCAAAAACCCAAACATAACAGATTCCTCTGCAGGGCTCCACCAAGCACTCCAACCACGTCACTTGTGGCCGCTGGGGAGGGCGCTGGCTGCTCAAAGGCTCGACACAACTGGAGAAACGAGACTCTCCCTCCTTCCCCGTCAAGGTGACCTGACCCTAAATCGCGAGCTGAATTTTGATTTAGGATCAAAAACTAAGTCAAAATAAAAAATAAAAAAACTGCAACAATGAAACACGAACAGAAATGCCAGGTTTCTCCTAAATTAAATCGCTTTGAGGCCCTGACAAGGGGCTCGGTTGGCGCTTCCGCTGCTGCCCCCGCCCCAGAGTTGGCCCCGGAAGGCCTATGCGGGAGGCTCTGCCCCTGGCTGTTCCTGTGTCTGTGACCATGACCATTTCCACCCAAGTCCACTTACGGGACTCAGCTTCTGATCCAGTGGAGTCAAGAGATGTTGACTTGCTTGGAAACATTCTATCCACTTGAACCTATTAGCATCTGCATGCGAGAGGGTATCTTTATTTAAAACATATTTTTATTGATTTCAGAGAGGAAGGGAGAAGTAGAGAGAGAAACATCAAGGAAGAGAGAGAATCATGGATCGGCTGCCTCCTGCATGCCCCCCACTGAGGATCGAGCCCACAACCTGGACATGTGCCCGGACGAGAAATCGAACCCTGAAAGTGACTCAAGACATTTGGAAGAAGGTGCCAATCAATACCGGCCATCACAACACCATTGTGATGCGCTATGTGGCCGAGCTTCTAAACCACAAGTCAGTACTGGCTGAGCCGCTGCTCGAAGTCTGAGGCTCAGGGTCCGAAAAGAGAGTTCTGCTAAAGCAAAGGAAGCTCAGGGCGCAAGGGCGGCAAGTGACCGACTGGAAGCTACAGCTCCTGAGACGCCTGGGAAGATCCTGAACACGAGGGGATGGAGCGAAGGAAAAAAGACTGAGTCCCCGAGTTACTCAGATTTTCCACTTCCTGCCCAGATAAGAGATGGCGCTTCCGACACACACTGCTCCCTGCAGGCTGTTCCTCGGGAAGCTGGGAGAACCCGCCAGGACTTTATCACTTTTGTTCTTTGGGAACATGACTACTCAGTGCACCTTTCCTCTCAAGCCTCGATTCTCCCCTCATCCTTTTGTAAGGGACAGGCTGAGCACACTGTCATACAGAAACCTTACTGCCACCACCAACTACCCCTGGAAATGAGCGCTAAGCTACAGTGAGGCCAGGAGTGCCTCAGTTGGGGGGTGGGGGGGTATGCAAATTTAAAATGTATTTTTGAACCTTAGGTGCACACCGGCCCTACCAAACTGTTCCTTTCTGCTGTCTGGTTCTTTTCATTTCATACAGCCAACCAAGAAATCGGGTCTCGCCCGGCCAGTGTGGCTCAGTGGTTGAGCGTCGACCCAGGAACCAAGAGGTCACCAGTCTGATTCCTGGTCAGGGCACATGTCCAGGTTGTGGGCTTGATCCCCAGTTGGGGGCGGGGAGAGGCATGCAGGAAGCAGCCGACTGATGTTTCTCATCAATGTTTCTATCTCTCTTTCACTTTCTCTTCCTCTCTCTCTAAAAAAAATCAATTAAAATAATTTTTTAAAAAAATAAATAAATTGCACAGTAAGACAAATAGGGCTGCAGACAACATTTGGGGTATAATATATCCACAGAAGTAATGTTACAAGAATGTGAGGGATAGAGCCAGCCTTAAAAAGTCACAACCTCTGTAGCACAGATAAGCTAAGCTGTGGGCTGTGTGTTAACTGTTCTGTTCAGGAAAAAAGAGATGGGAATTATTATCGCAGTAACTTTGAATCTGCTCAAATGAACTTTACGAAAGTTCCCATTTCAATAAGGCAACTATTTTCAGTAACAAATCACTTGGGACACAAATGACCCAAAACAGGAGAATGTCATGACGTCACAGCCTGAGAAGTGCTTTTGGGAGTCTGACAGTCACTCTTCAGTCTGAACTGTTTACAGGGATGACATGATGCTGATCGCCCCAGCCCTCCGGGTGACAGGCTGGGCTCGGGGCAGCTGGGTCTCCAGAGTGGTCCCCTCTGACCACAGCAGCCTCCTTGATTCACCTGGGTGTGTGCTACCAACATTACTTTCTGTCTGGGAAATATTTTTAGACGCAGTGCCTTGGAGCAGGGTCCGAGAATGACTACATGTAGGTGAAAGCTGGCCCATGACCTACTTTCGTGTGTCCGTGAGCTACCGAGGGTTTTCATATTTTTAAATGGTTGAAAAAATAAAAAAGATGAATATGTCCTGACACATGAAAATTACATAAAATTCAACTGCACTGTCCATAAATGAAGTTTACTGGAACCCAGTCATGCTCATTGGTTTAGGCATTGTCCACGGCTGATAATGCATTAAAACCACACAGTGCAGTAGGGGTTGCCAACAAGTCTAAGATATTTGCTATCTGGTCCTTCACAGAAGCAGTCAGCCAATCTCCATCTCAGAGCAGCATCTATCAAAAGCAGGAACCACCCAGTCGGCGTGGCACAGTGGTTGAGCGACGACCTATGAACCAGGAGGTCACAGTTTGATTCCTGGTCAGGGCACATGCCCAGGTTGTGGGCTCCATCCCCAGTCGGGGGCGTGCAGGGCGGAGCCGGTCAATATTTCTCATCATTGATATTTCTATCTCTCTCTCCCTCTCCCTTCCTCTCTGAAACCAATAAAAATATGCTTAAAAAAAAAAAAAAAGAAGAAAAGAAAAGCAGGAACCAGCTCAGGGAACAGACTGGGGTTCCAGGTGGTTTTCAGCAGGGGCGACAGGTCACAGGGAGCACCCCCGCACAGAGCCAGTCTCCCTTGGCCGTCTGCACACCGTGATGCTGGCAGGCTGCTGATGCGCACAGCAGGCACCAGAAGGAAAGGGAGCACGCTGACCTGACCGGGGACGACTGGTGGCTTCTAGGCTGGTGCCCGTGCGACTGTGCTGGGGCTTGGGGACAACAGGACAGAAAGTCTGAAACTGGAGCTCTCTGGAAAAACAGACAGGCTCTATGTTCTACACCCAGAACGTACTTCTTCATGGTGTTTAAAGAAGGGTATACAAAGGGCTACTTCTCCATACAGAGGAGGAAGAGATAGGGGAAGCGTGGCCAGGAAACGAGAAAGGAGGTCCGTGAGCGAGGACAGGAGGAAGCGCGTCTCGTACTTGCACAAGTGTAGGCGTCCTTGCTGGTGAAGGCCTTCGCACACTGGCTGCAGCTGATGGGCCCCACGACGGGAATGGCACTGAACGCGTGGCCGTTGAGGAGCTTTTTGTCCTTCTCCTTCTCTTTAGAATCCTTCTCCTTCTCCTTGACTTTATCTTTCTCTTTCTCCTTTTCCTGCCGAAGAAAAGAATCAATGGTTCACTGAACACTGGAAGGCCTTCCCTTCCCCTGAGCCACCAGGATGCCATGTGGTCAGCAGTGGTGGGCGAATGCTTGGAACAAAAGTCAGGCACACTGTCCTGGACAACTTATGTTTTACTTTATTTTTACATTTTGTTAATCCTCACCTGAGGATATTTTCCCCATGGCTTCTTCAGGAAGAATAGATGGGAGGGAGGGAGTAAGGGAGAGAGGGAGAGAGGGAGAGAGGGAGAGAGGGAGAGAGGGAGGGAGGGAGGGAGGGAGGGAGGGAGGGAGGGAGAGAGGGAGGGAGGGAGGGAGGGAGGGAGGGAGGGATGGAGGGAGGGAGGGAAGAACATCAATTGTGAGAGAGACACATGGATTGGCCACCTCCCACACGCACCCCGACTGGGGGGCAGGGAGCTAAACTGCAACCAGGTATCTGCCAGAAACCCAGGTATGGGCCTTGACCGGGAACTGAACCTGTGACCCTTCGGTGTGCAGGCTCACGCTCTAACCATTGACCAAAACCGGCCAGGGCAACCATTTTTTAAAAATTAACTTGTAAAATAACACAGGAAGTCTGGTCAGGCTAAGCAGCTCTGTCGCTGGCTCACTCAGTGCTTGTTTGCACCGACAAACACCATGCCCAAGGCCCAGCACCGGAAAGAGGCCTCCAGCTCTAGGGAAGGTGTGAGGCGTCTGGAGTGGCCCAGAACCCTCCTCAGGACACCAAAGCACAGCAGCGAGCAATGTGGGGCAGAGGACGGCGGGAATTCGGGAGCAGCCTGAGGGAAAGGACGATGATGGAGGGGCACAAACGTTACCGAGGTGCCTCTCCGACTTCCTACACCGATCACAACCACAAGTGAGGGCACGTCTCTGAGCTGCCTCCCTCACTCCAGCCAGAAGTATCACACCCACATCTACACGGTCTGTTTTTACTCATTGGAATTCCACGGTTCACAGATGTTCACGTGGGCCCAATTTTCAAACTGGGGGAGGAGGAACTTAATGTTGACAACGTAAAGGTTGTTTAGGAGCACGGTCAGCGCATTCAGCTGGCTCATCAATAGCAACGGAGAAGTTTCCTTTCAAACCCACTGGACCGTGAACTACGAGCCGCACAGTAGGAAGAACGCACTTCGTGGTTCTCACAATCACTACCTGTGGGGCACCCATTTTCCAGGGAATGCAATTCTGTTGCTGCAATCTAAAAAAATTCCTGGGAAATGAGCACCCAAAGCCAGTGATAATGACCACCACCGAATGCCTCACCTTCTGAATCAACGCCTTCCACACACGCTATCTCATCTGATGCAGCAGCTCTGAAGTAGGCAGGGTGGGCACTGTGCTTCCCATTTTACTACTGAGAAGATCAAGATCAGTAACAGCTACATTTCTGAATAGCTCCCATGTGCCATGCACTGTCAAAAGCAATTTACATGCATTTTCTCACAACCACCCAAGGAGTCAGTAAAGACTAGTTACCACAGAGAGACGGTGAATGCCGCACTTGAGGCCACACTAGTAACTGCCCAGCTGGGATTACGATGCAGACCTGGCCGACCCTACAGCTCAGCTCCCTTCATGTCATTCCCCTGCCAGGAGCCGGAGAGGTTTGTTGACGCACAAAAGGTCACACGGCAAACGATGAGCAGAACCCAGGCCTCCCGGCCTCCTGCTCAGAACCGAGATGGTGACTGTCTGCTAAGTCTTCGGTGCAGGCAAAGTCCTTTTTAGCAGAACACACAATAGAAACCTAAGCACTGAATTGCTACACTTTAAACTATAAAAAATAACAAGAGAGGAAGGGAGAGAAACTACTGTACTTCACTTTACAAAACAGGAAACTGTTATGAGGGGAAATTAGTAACCGCTAAAGTACATAAAGCTCTAATAAAAGTCAATAGCAAAAATTAAGTTTATCAAGTAATTTCTTTCTTTGAACTTAATTTTGTTGAAGGCTTTTCCATACACACACACACACACACACAATGTTCATCTGAAAAGCACCTGACTTTATGCTCCAGAAAGCTATGCATGCTCCAAGAGTAAAACAAATCTATGGCAACTTATTCCCGCAAACCTTGCAATGACTTTCAAGTCTGAATATATAACAAATAACATCCCCATCCTTACAACAACCCAAAGCCGTCCTTCCAAGGATAAAACAAAACAAAACAAAACAACACACTCCACTGTCTCTGTGTTTATTAAAGTCAGTGCTTCAGAGAAGCCAGGCTCTTACCTCCCCATGTTTTGATCCTATGAACCTCACTGTTATCTGGGGTACTTCATAAAACCGACCCCATTTTACCGACATGACTGACCCCCATGCCAGGAAAGATGCTCTCACAGAAGGAGGGGCTCATGCCAGCAGGGTCGAGCCCAGCAGCTTCGCGCTGCCATTAGAGAAACCTTCAGAGGAAGCCAAGACTGGTTGAGAAAGGGAGGGTGGGAGGGAGGGTGGGAGGAGGGAGGGTGAGGCAGTGGCTTCCTTAACACAAGCTTAACTATTTGAATGCTGCCCGTAAGCCAACTACCCTAGTGATGAAGGACACAGGAAATGAACAAAACTAATTCCCCAAAATGCAGTGTGTGTGGATGGTGCTGAAGCTGCAGGATGAGAACTCTGACAAGGATTGAGCCAACGTTTTAACACTAGAAGCTAAGCATGCCTTGCCCTGGCCAGTGGTTACAGCGTCAGCCGTGGCCTGAAGGGTCCTGGGTTTGATTTCGGTCAAGGGCACGTATCTTGGTTGCAGAGTAGATCCCCGCCCTGGTCGGGGCATGTGGGGGAGGCAACCAATGGATGTGTCTCTCTCACATCAATGTTTCTCTCTCTCTGTCTCTCTGTCTCCCCCTCTCCCTTCCACTCTCTCTAAAAATCAATGGAAAAATATCCTCAGGGAAGGATTAACAACAAAAAAATTAGAAACAAATGCCTCATTTTATAAAAAGCATTAGACAAACAATTGAATTTTTTAAAAAAATCAGAGAACACTCTGGACAACTGTGAAACAGGCTGGGATTATGCAACCTGTCGCGTTGCAGATCTCAAAGAAGGTATCGGCGAGATTAGGAATCTGTGTGAAACACTGCTGACCGTGTCCTAGTTGTCTGCAGAGGACAGCTGTGCGGCAGGCAGGTCTGAAGAGGGCCACCCTCTCTCCTGTGAAGGGGAACATGATGCGGGTATGCACACTGGTGTCTGAACGCTCTGTAGCAAGCAACTCACTTAGGAGGAAACAGTCCTCTCTGTCAAAGGCACTAGGAGACAAAAGCAGAAACTGCCAGTCTTCCTGTTGTGCTTCCTGTTTAGGCTCCCCGCCTTTCAAAAACACAACCAATACATTTATCTATACCTCATGCCACCTACTGATAGCTCTTAAAGGGACATGTGAAGATCAGTCTCAATTTCTCAAATCCTACATGTATGTAGCTACAGGCAAACTGTATTATCCAGAAGAGGAACCGTCAGCCACTCAGTGGCTGGCTTTGGGCTCCTCTGAATATTATATAACAACTGTTTATTACCATATATTTAAAATTAACATAATGACTGTAATATATTTCAGTTAATAACTTCAAATTACTTTTGTATGTCTATATATGGTCCTTAATTATAAGGAAAGTAGAAATTTCCAAATCATTTCCAGAGACTTTATGAAGAATTAGAGGTGGTGATTTGATATAACCCTCAGAAAATGCTAAAATTTTCCCTTTAAAAGTAGGAATGCCTATATTGTACATCAATACAAACAGATGAGATGAGCTCTAATAATATCTCTTTAAAAAATAATTTAAAAGTAAAAATGTGTCATTTTCATAAAAATAGCATTTCTAGTGTTTTAGCATTATGGAAAAGTCACATTATTCAATAACTACGAAAAGCAGTAGAGTTCGTGTCATCACACTAAGAAATTATTCACTTATTTTTGTGTTATCATTTAGAGCAGCAATGTTCAACCTTTTCCATCTCATGGCAAACATAAACTAATCACTAAAATTCGGTGGCACTCCACTCACACTGGACGCCTATTGTTGTGTTGGCTGTTGTCACATTTTTAATTGACAATCTAAGGGAAAAGAGGTCAGAGCCTCTGCCTAAATACTCAGGAATTGCTTGTTTTAACACTGTCACACACTGGTTTAGAGAATAAATACTTCTGCATAATAACGCTCTACTGTTAGTGCAATGACATATAAAAACAGGGTATTAATGTAACTTAAAAATGTTGCTCTGGTCTGTGTGGCTCAGTGGCTGAGTACTGACCTATGAACCAGAAGATCACGGTTCAATTCCTGCTCAGGGCACATGCACGGATTGTGGGCTGAGGATCCCCAATAGGGGCCAGGCAGGAGGCAGCCGATCAATGATTCTCATCATTGATGTTTCTATCTCTCTCCAAATCCCTTCCTCTCTGAAATCAATAAAAAATATATTTTAAAGTTGTATTGCTTCAGTATTTCTTACTATCACTTGGTACATTGACAAAAGCTAAAATGTTCTACTGGAGGTTCTAAAACAATCCTATTTAAAGTCAGCTAGTAACAATTACAAAAGGTGACTCTTAAACCTCTTAATATATTTGGCCACCGGGGGTACTCTAAACATCTGAGACTATGAAATAGATTGCAATCAAGGTTACAGACTTGCAATTTTTCGAGGTTTCCATGGCTAGAGATGCACTAGCCCCCAGAGATCCAATCTTGGAGCCGAGAGAGAAAGAGGAACCATCTCATTGCAAAAGAGTGTTGTCATTTTGACAAGAGGTCAGCAGATACGATTTCTGCCAGTGATGACAGACTTCCCTCTCACACCAATTACCTCCTTTCCCCCTGCCCTTCTCTTCATCCTCCCACCAGTAAACTCTAGTCCTCTGAGATTATTAAGAGAGTTAAAAAAAAAAAAAAAAAAAAAAAAAGACACAGTTCAGTGACAGATTTTGTTTAAGGGTGAGCCTGAAACCTAGAGGACTACTTGCTGGAAGTCGACCACACAAGGTTCTGCCTTAATATCATCTGGTTCTTTGTGCTTCATTCTGTGAAATAGGGAGGCTGGGGCTTTTTTTAAAGGTCAGGTTCCAGTTTCTTAGTTGTCTTTTTAAAAAAAAAGTATTTTTATTGGTTTCAGCGAGGAAGGGAGAAGGCAAGAGAGGTAGAAACATTGAAGATGAGAGAGAATCATTGATCGCTGCCTCTCGCACCCCCCTCACCGGGGATGGAACCCACGACCCGGGCATGTGCTCTAACCGGAAATAGAACTGGTGACCCCCTGGTTCATGGGTCAAGGCTCAGCCACAGACCCACGCTGGCTGGACCAATGGCACTTACTTTGCTCTTCTTACTGCTGGACATTTTATTCTTGATGTAGCTGAAAGTGCGGCTGACTTTTGTCCCACTCTTCACTTCGAAGTCTTTCTTGGAGGGGCTCTGCGGTAGGAAACTGTAGTTCTCTTCTGTTATACTAAATAAAAACAAAAAGATTGATTTTGAAAAAAAAACAAAAAAACGACAGAAGTTATTTTTTTTTAATTAAAACAGCTTCTCCATCCTTCTTCATGAGCATTCTGGTCAGGTGTTCGTGTAGCTACGCGTCAGTTGCCTTATATACTCACATGGAGATGGGAGGCAGAGTAAGAGGCAGACGGGGCTGCTGAGCATTTGATACAATAAGGTCGGAGGACAGCCTCCACAATGCCCATGTTCTGTTGCCAAAGGCACTGTATCATCTCACATTATCACAAGAAGGGGGAGTCCAGGACAGAAAGAGACTTTGAGAAAGACCACATTCATACAACTTTTATTACAATATATTGTTATAACTATACTATTTTTATTATTGTTCTCATCTCTTACTGTGCCTAATTTATTAACTAAACTTTATCATTCGTATGTATATATAGAAAAAAATACAGTATACATAGTGTTTGGTACTATCGCTGTTTCAGGCAGCCACTGGGGGATTTTGGAATGTAGCCTCTAAGGAAAAAGGGGACAGACTACTGTACACACACACACACACGCCCCAAAATGGTGTTAGATTTATGAAGTAAAAATCCCCGTAAGTGAAGAGCACACAAGTTCATCAAGTCAAACAGAAGTGTTTCTCATGTGAATAAATGCAAGCCCTTTGTCATTAGAATAGTGTAAAGAATAAAAGTGGGAAAAGTACTGAAGAGCCCTAACCGGTTTGTCTCAGCGTCAGCCTGAGGACTCAAGGGTCCCAGGTTCGATTCCGGTCAAGGGCGTGTACCTTGGTTGTGGGCACATCCCCAGTAGGAGGTGTACAGGAGGCAGCTGATTGATGTTTCTAACTCTCTATCCCTCTCCCTTCCTCTCTGTAAGAAATCAATAAAATATGTTTTTTTAAAAAAGTACTGAAGACATTATTTAAAAAGGATACAGTCTTCATTACAAACCACTTCTAACCACCGTTCCAAATTTCTCTCTCAAAAAAGTAAGAACCCAATGAACTCAATTAACTTAATTAAATGCCACAACATTTTGGATTCTCTGCGTTTCCCCTTGGGAAAAGGAGTAACAAATAAATGGAAAGTACCTCTCCGTCAGATTAGCGCTGGTGTTGTGGAAAGACCGGGAACCTAGAACACAAAAACGGCAGAGAAATAGTGAGAACCAAAGGCTTGTACCCAAAAGAGAGAAAATGTCTAAAATGTTTACAATGACACAGATGAAGCAGAGACAGCATCTGAAAGCCAGTGTGTGGTGCCTTCTCCTCCTAAGGGTTTGGTAGAAAGAAAATGAAACTTGAAACCCTCAAATTAGAACTATGATAGGGAGTGAATTTCCCAGGACAAATGTTTAATCCAGGATTCAAGTAATAGAACAAATCCCAAATTAAGAATGTTTTTCTAATGTTCAAACATACATAAAACATGTTTAATTCTTGTTCTTATCAAATTCAGTTCCTATTGGCTGGCCATCATTCATAGATGATGTCACAGGAAGAATACAAAATAGGAAATTAAATGTCATATTCAATGTGCTGTTTACTTTGCATTCAGACACTTCTATACTAAAAACCTAGCTAATGTGTGTGATATTTTCCTGCGCGTTCCTGGGAATGGGTGAGCGAGCAGGAAGCGGCATCCGAGCTGGCGTAGGAGGCCTTGGCCGTGCGTGTCTCTAACTTGGGCTGAGATCTCAGGATTTCGTTTCCTCGTCTGGGGAAGGAGGGGATGACACAGATGTTGAGGTCCTCTCCAGGCTGGTGCTTGATAAACTGAGTAGTGCAGGCCCATCCTCCTCCTTCCACAACGCCCGGACCAGACACTGAAGGGTCATTAAGACGAAGGCTGAGCCAGGCCGGGGCTCCCCTGCTGCTGCTTTTATCCTGGGCCCTCCCCCGTTTCCCTGTCCCCAGCTTTAATAAACGCCCTCTCAAAACAAAGAAAACAAAAAAAACTAAGGCTGCATTAGACAGCAGGGCAGTAAGTAGAACAAACAGAGGGCACACCGTTATTATTAACCCCAAAACTCCCAAACTGTCCTAGATTCTGAACAGAAATGCAAAATTGTAGTTATTACTAAGTACATAGCCAACAGGCGGGAACACTGCATAAGAAACTTAAACTCCGCATCTTCTAATGTGTGCCTTCTAGTTTTCCGTTTACCTCAGGGGTCCTCAAACTATGGCCCGCGGGCCACATGCAAATACAAATATTGTATTTGTTCCCGTTTTGTTTTTTTACTTCAAAATAAGATATGTGCAGTGTGCATAGGAATTTATTCATATTTTTTTTTTAAACTATAGTCCGGCCCTCCAACGGTCTGAGGGACAGTGAACTGGCCCCCTGTTTAAAAAGTTTGAGGACCTCTGGTTTACCTGTTTGGCGATCTTCTATTTCACTTAGGATGCATGGTTACCAAGAAACCCATAAGAGTGAGATCTGGGGCCTGCCCCTCAGTTCTGCCTGGTCTAGGTGTGAAATCAGCAGCATTTTAACCTTAGGCCTTAATACACTTACACAAAACAAACACCCCTCCCTGCAAAGGTTGGCTGACATCAGTGGCGTTAGAACTTTCTCCACCCACAGGAGCCCTGAAGGCTATATGCAGCATTAACTCTCTTGTGCACTTAAGCAACTACCTAGTAAGTCACCACACGAGTCATTTTAACAAACTGAAAAGAAAAGCCATAAAAATACCAGCCAGCACAGAGACTAGCCAGAAATAGGCTCCCAGCAGATTTCTGTCGAATAAATTAAAAAACTGTACCAATAGTATGTAATTGAACACTGGGAGGCTCTGACTCCTGTAAGAGCTTTCAACCTTCCCAATGCTGAAAACTTTTTTCACTCATTTACTATGATCTTTTAGAGCTGGTTCTAAAAACAGACCTTGATCTCAATGGCTCTGAGTATGAAATAACCAACGTTATTTCCATCAGATAATTAATGACAAAAGCAAAGCAATCTCTATTAAATTAATTTGTTAGTAAGTTTGTGAACACAGCATATTCACTGTCTGCCTTGGGAAATTCACAGTGTACCTTACAGCATCTGAAACCTGCTTAAACCAGTTTCTTCCATTTATCTGGCCATGAAACAACCCTTCCGTGCCTCCCCGCCCCCAATGCTCACTGGTGTTTCTGAGTTTAAGGAATACGTTTGGAGGAATGCTGTATTCTTGACTCAAAGGTTTCTTCAAGCTCCTACACCTTTATGAGCCCATCATCGCTTTCACCATCACAATTTTCTACTAGTGGCAGAAGAAACCCTACTGGGGCCTGTTTTATCCGCCATGCTGACCTACTTCCCACACTATTATGAATACATTGAGATGAAACAGCCTTGTCAGGTTTTTAAACTGGGTAACGTCAAATAAGAACATATTGATCTGAAACCTACAGTGTAGGAAAAGGACTGGGGGGGGGGGGGGGGGGGGGCGGGGGGGGAGTTCCAAGGAAAGAAAATAGGAGGAAAAGGCAAGAAGAAAAAAGTTCAACAGGAGCTCTTAGATACCCCGAGTGGACATGTAGATATGTGTCCCGTGAGACAAAATCAGTGAAACAAGGAAAAAGGACAAGTGCGTGATCGAGCGGAAAGTTCTGTGAGGTCAGCACCACAGAAGGTACGAGGCGGGATGGGAATTCCCGCCTGTGCCTCTGGAGGCACCTGTGTCCTGGGCCGGTATCTCATGCCCCGGAACCGGGCCACTGGATTAGTCAGTGTAGGGCGTGTACAGAGGACAAGATGGTTTTATCCGAATTAATGTCAAAGCAAAGCGTGAAGACAAATGTTTAGGAAAGGCGGCATGCAGGGGGGGAAAGCCCCCGCCAGCTTCTTAGGACAGAGCCCCGAGCATTCCCAGTGCTGGTCAGAGCCTGGAGAGCAGCCGCCGGACAGCAAAGTGGCTACTTACTCTGCAGCTCCTCCTCCTCATCACTGGAATGGGAAGAGCCGAGAGAAAAGAGAGTTTTAGACTTAAGGAGGAGCGGAGAGATGCTGACGGAGAAGGAGATCCGCCGTGCGGGCTGCGGCTGCGGCTGCGCTGAGAAGTGGTTAACGGGAGACGTTAGAACAGGCCTCGGTGACAGCAGGACGAGGGAACAGGCACCTCCAACCCACGCGGAACAGAATAACGTCACTGGCCTGTATGGCTCCTGTCTAGGTAAGCGATGCAACTTATTCCCATGTGCATCTATTTCTGAATACGCAGAACTCAAAGGCAGCTTAAAAAAATCCCTAAAACAAGTATGTACTCATTAGATTATGAAAACAAGAAGTAAACTGTTTTGAATGGTCATAACTTATGGCTGGAGTTTCTCTTCCATTCAAAGAAAAGCATCAGGACTCCGATGCTCTGCCCGCCTCTTCACCAACACGCTCTTCAGTGAGGTCTCTATGAAGCATTTCATTCAATGAACTAATCAATTTAATCAACCTAAGTCACTGCACTGCCCTCAGATAAGAAGCCCAAATCCCTCAGCCCTGCTTCCCACATACTAATTCACTTAGCAAATTCCTACTTTTGTTGTGGTCTGAACTTTGATATTGCTAAACGCAAATTAAAGAGTGTATGTATGTATGTAATATAAAATATATAATACATACATGCACTTAACTATGCATATATTCCACACTTGTTATTGAACTGAAAGACCAATAGAAAAAACTCTATTTGCCTGACTAAACGTTTGCCTGACATATCTATACCTGTTATCTTTTCCTTACAGTGTTCTAAGAAAGTAAATGCAAAACCATCAATTCTCATCCCACTGTACACAGTCAGAAAAAGAGAAAGTGAGCAGAGGAAGTACAGGTAAAAACCCTTATCAGCCCTGACTGGTTTGGCTCAGTGGAAAGAGCATTGGCCTGCGGACTCAAGGGTCCCAGGTTCAATTCCGGCCAAGGGCATGTACCTTGGTTGCGGGCACATACCCAGTAGGGGGTGTGCAGGAGGCAGCTGATCGATGTTTCTAACTCTCTATCCCTCTCCCTTCCTCTCTGTAAAAAATCAATAAAACATATTTTTTTAAAAAAACCCTCATCAGTCTAACTTTCTGGAGATGCACCCTGACCTCTAGCCACCTCATTGGTGATCTCGTTAGATCTGGTGCCTATTACGTATGCAAGCGGCACAGTTCAGCTCTTAGGGCTGACTTCGCTTTCATAGTCTAATGCAAACTGTTCAATTACAAGCCCGTGTTCCCATCAAGGGACATATCAGCACTCAGCCAGCTCCCACACGTGGAGTGAAGAAGGCACACGGATGACGTGAAGGACGAGCACAACCGGTCTGTTCTCTGTGATAACCATGCAAAACGCAGGGGGAATGAAACCCCATCAGAGAAGCCTGTGAAGTGAAAACATCTCGGGGGACACCTCTCCTTTCAACATTCCCGCCACGAATGCGCTCAGTTCTTCCAGGGATACAACCGATCAAGCAGTTCCTCTACCCTTTGCCGGCATCTGCTGGATGCGAGCCATGAAAAGCTTAAAAACCGGCCTGGCCGGTGTGGTTGGGCGTCAACCTATGAACCAGGAGGTCAAAGTTCGATTCCTGGTCAGGGCACATGCCCAGGTTGCAGGCTCGATCCCCAACCAGTAGGGGGTGTGCAGGAGGCAGCTGATCAACGATTCTATCTCATCATTGATGTTTCTATCTATCCCTCTCCCTTCCTTTATGAAATCAATAAAATTTTTAAAAAACAAATACAGAATTATTCTGTACAGCAAAAATGAAGTTAATTCTTAAGTTCTATCCGGAAACTATGTAAGTCTCCACCCAGTCCTGATGCAAGCAGGAGAAATGCTACACACATTTCCTGGAGCGGGTTCGCTGAGGGCCGCCCTGCCGGCACTTTCCCACACCACACAGGCAGGGCCAGGGCTTCTCTGACCCTCTGGAAGGAGTCGGCAAGTCATCACGTTCATCCATCAACGCGGCGAGTCGAGGACCTGAGTTAGGAAGCTTTCCCACCCAGTGTTCCCGAGTGAGCTGCCGCCCGTCTAGTTTTCCGCCCAGAAAATGAGACAGAAATACTTTAGTCACCGCCTTTACTCAGTACTTTCCTCTACATCACTGGATTTTTGCAACGGATCCCGGCTTAGAAGTAAGGCTGAGTCTGTCTGTTTTTCTAACCTAACAAATGATACATGACATTTCAGATGGCAGCTCCGGGAATGTGCACTTTCAGAAATGCCCAAATGTCCAAGACCGGTAGAAGCAGCCAATTTCTTTGAAGGAAGAAGACAGAGCAAAGGTAAAAGCTGGAAAGTAGTGACAGAGGCTGATTGTAGGAAGTATTTTGCTCCCAGACAAGGGTGTTCATTAGACGAAGCCATTTAAAGAACGCGAGGGACAGTGTCCTAGTTTCTTTAACATTCTCAAAACTCTGGTCCGAGAAAGATGGACCAGGCTGCTAAGAACTTTAAACCTACAATTAAGCCTTATCACATTATATCTGAAAATATGTGGAAAAAAACTTTAAGGTCTCACACTGACTATTCGTAACACCGAAAAGTGAGTTTCTCAAAGAACAAGGTGCCTTTCTGTGGCCAATCCCTGGATCCCATGCAAATATGTCTTTGAGCATCTTCCCATGGCAAACGCCCTGTGCAGCATCTCTGCTAACTTTTGGGGACTCTCAGTGAAGAATTCTTTGTACTGTTTTTTCAACTCATTTTAGAGCCTACAATTATTTCAAAACAGTTTTTAAAAAGCGTGTCTGGTTTAGGCCCCCAAATATAATAAATTTACAGTATTCAGGAGATATTTAGGTAGTAAGAGGAAGAAGATCACAAAACTGAAATCTACCTTTTCTGTTTAAATCAGTGGTTCTCAACCTTCCTAATGCCGCGACCCTTTCATACAGTTCCTCATGTGGTGGTGACCCCCAACCATAAAATTATTTTCGTTGCTACTTCATCACTGTCATGTTGCTACTGTTATGAATCGTCATGTAAATATCTGATATGCAGGATGTATTTTCATTGTTCGCGACCCACAGGTTGAGAACCGCTGGTTTAAATGATGAGCCATTCATGCAGAGGAAGAGGCAAGCAAATTTTGGAAGGTAATGTTAGAGGGAGTAAAAGTGAAAAAAAAAAAAAAAAAAAAAAAGACAGAAAAAGGGTTAAATATAGTTAATTTTTTTTTTTAAGGAGCATACTCACTGTCGAACCCAGGGTGGCTGATGGTCATTAAGGAGACGGACTTTGTCAAAGTGGAAGAAACGGCTGACGTGCAGTAGTTGAACCCCTGTTGTTTAGATCGGTGACAGGCCTGCAAACAGAAAGTGGAGAGCGGTTCTAAGTGCTGCTCTCATGTTCCAGATGAGCACAGACTTCACCTCCCAGCCCGAGCCAGGGAAGGCAGGCAGCACCAGGCAGCAGCGCGGGCTCTGCAGTCAGACCCCACTCAGCAACTGCTCAACTGCACACAAGTGACTCATCTTTTCTGAGCCTTCCTTTCTTATCTGTAACCTGGGGGCAATCAGAGTATCCATCCCTTACAGTGGCAATAATACCATAGTAACGTTTCAAACTGAGTGAGGGTTTGGTTTAATTGACACCTGCTGAATGCATAATCAGGTAAAAAAATTTCACTAGAAATATCAAACAAGCTGTAGTTCTTATTCTTTGAAAACCTAAATGTCTCTTACAGAAGTACAGTAATAATATTCTGATCTTAAAGAGTTGGAAACAATTTTTAAAAAAAAGAGTTGGCAACAGCTGGACGCTGTGGCTTAGTGGTTGAGCATTGACCTATGAACCAGGAGGTCACGATCAGATTCCTTGTCAGGGCACATGCCCGCCCAGGTTGCAGGCTCGATCCCCAGTAGGAGGGGCATGTGGGAGGCAGCCGGTCAATGATTCTCTCTCATCACTGATGTTTCTCTCTCTCCCTCTCTGAAATCAATAAAAATGGTTTTTAAAGTATATATCTTTTTAGAAGAGTTGGAAACAGAGATGCAAGAAAAAGAGTTTCAAGATCACAAGCAAAGCAACCCTGTATCTGGCAAGAAGCCTAAATCTCCTCACTTCCTCTTCGCAGCTCAGACTGCTTCTCTACGTGAGGGTGACTGAAATGGGATCACTGAACTCCCTCAGCAAACTCATTGCGGCTTCAAGGCCATTTGATCCCACCAACTGCAGAGGTTCCTGCAGCAGCAGCTCTGAAACAGCATGCGTCAGTGTCCCCAGCACACTTCTGTTGTTTGGGGAGCTCGTTCTATCGGGTAATAAACCCTTCCCTTCACAGCAGGCTGAAAGCCGCCTCCTTCTGACTTGCGAGTTGAAGGGAAGCAATGAAACCCCGTTACTAGCGTTCACTCCACTGGAGGACACTGAGGACTTCTGATTATTTAGAGCTGTTTCCTGTGTAACCATGGAGTCAGAGGCACCGTTGCTATGTTTCCAATACAACTGTGAGGTCTGAAACATGACCTCAGGGAAAGGCAGAGACTTTTAACAGGAAGTGGCTGCAGACAACTTGTCCACATGAGATACAAGAGCTTGAATACCAGCTCCGAAGTTGCACACAAGATAAAAACTGTAAGTTATAGCAGAGGTGCAGGAAGGCGAGGCGACAACCCTTGAGGCCTTCAATTTGCTTTTCATTAGGCCTGAATTCCCTCAGGCCTGCACGTGACCACAGGGACACACTGATTACTAAGGTAACCCCCCTGGTGCAGGATTTATTGGGCCACATCATTGCTATGTAGTAGGAAGCAATAAAAATTAAATTTCTATACAAAACCTCAGTTGCCTATTCACGGTACAGGCTGTTTAACATTTTTGTTTGCTTGTTTAATTAGAAATGTTTCGGGGGTGGGGGAGGTAGAAGAGGGTATTGGGAGGATAAACAGTGATGGAGGGAGGATTGACATGGGGTGGTGAACACACATACAATATACAAAAGATGTATTGTAGAATTACACACCTGAAACCTATATAATTTTATTAATTGTCACCCCAATAAATACAATAAAAAAGAAATGTTTCACTAGGTTTCACTTAAACCTCCATTCGCCTATCCAAAGCCAGGTGTGTAGCTTTTTTGTTTGCTTCTTTAGAAATGTTTTCACTTGGGTGTGTGTCCTGGAGGCTGCTCAGAAATCAATTCAAAGTCTCCTCTGCCCAAGAGGCTGGGAGAGCGCTGGGAGCAGCACAGGTGACAGCAAAGCACATAATTCACATTCTCAACCCCAAACCGCCCCCTCCCCGAGGGGTTGTCAGAAATGGTGCGGATAAGGAAGGGCTTAAGGTGAGCACTTAGAAAAGGACACTTGATTTGGAAGACAAGGAAATCATGATCTTCAAGACAAGGATGTTCAAGAGAGTCACCCTGAGAGACAGTAAGAGCTGATCAGGGCTGAGACTAAGAAGGCAGGCGGGTAGATGGTCTCTCAAGAACGTTGGCAGCGACAGGGAGGAGAGCGAGAACAGTCCTTTCTTAGACAATGTGATGAGATAAGACATTTCTTCCAGGAAGGAGCTGCTTGTGATATGCTTTTGAGAACTGGGAGATTCGTTAATGCTGTGTAACACCTTCTGAGACTCATTTTACTCCTGGCGTGGTAAAATAAGTTCTCGGAAAAGAAGGGAAATCTCAGCTTAATATCCTGGGTAGGCTCCTAATTTTTTAAAAAGTTGCTTTGCCCTAGCCGGTTTGGCTCAGTGGATAGAGCGTCAGCCCTGGGACCAAAGGGGCCTGAGTTCGATTCTGATCAAGGGCATGTGCCTTGGTTGAGGGCAACAACCCTGTCCCTGAGCGCCCCGGTCGGGGCACGTGCAAAAGGCAACCAATTGATGTGTCTCTCTCACACAGATGTTTCTCTCTCTGTCTCTCCCCCTCCCTTCCACACTCTCTAAAAAAATCAATGGGAAAATATCCTCAGGTGAGGATTCATGGGGGAAAAAAAAAGTTGCTTTGATGGTGTATTTAAATCTATGCAGATTAATGATACTCTTTAATTAGTATTAAGTGCTAAAATCTGGCTTTGAACTAGATTCAGGGTAAGTCATCATAGCTGCTAGCCTCACATTAACATGGCTATTGCCTTCTTTGTTCCTAATGTGAAGATATAGTTAGGAAAATAAAATGAAGGTTTTCCAAATTAGCAACATGTCCGGGTGTCAGCCTTACCTGATGACCAAACATCCGATGTTCTCTCTGGCCCGATTCCAGATCCTCTTCTGAAAGGGACACCAGAGAGTCACCCCGTTCCTCACCCCCGAACGGGTGCCTGAGCTCTTTGGCGTTTGCAGAATTTCCTTCCAGAGATGAGGATGGCGTGTTTCCGACCCCAGCGCCTCCTGCCAAGCCTTCTAGGCTGAAACTGAACAGAGCACAGGAGTTCATTCCCCCATTTCCAAGTCTCAGAAAGAAAGGGGGTCCAAAGCCCCGTGAGCGGTATCTCTCTCGTATGTTATTTCCATGCCACATGTCAAGGCTGCTACCAGGGCACAGCACAGATGCGCACCGCCTCCCTTTCCCTCACAGGCCATGGGATGCTGAGAGAGAACACTGCACACAGACTTTCTTACCTCATTCAACTGTTCAAATATTGGACCATCTAGGGCAGTGATGGCGAACCTTTTGAGCTCGGTGTGTCAGCATTTTGAAAAACCCTAACTTAACTCTGGTGCCGTGTCACATATAGAAATTTTTTGGTATTTGCATACATAGTAAAACAAAGACTTATATTTTTGATATTTATTTTATACATTTAAATGCCATTTAACGAAGAAAAATCAACCAAAAAAATGAGTTCGCGTGTCACCTCTGACACACGTGTCATAGGTTCGCCATCACTGATCTAGGGTCATTTTCTCAGATTTTTTTTCAATAGATCATATTGACAGACTATACTGATGTTTTATTTATGTGTTTTCCCTTGATCTTTGCCGAACTCTAACGCTGCTAATGCCAAATAATCGGATGGCACACAGAATATGAGCGAAAGGAACTGTAGAAGGCACACGGGAGACTCAGATGTGCCCCCGAGTCCACTAAGGAGACCTTCGTAACTGTACATTCAACTCGTCTGGCTGAGCTTCATAGCTTCACAGGTAGGCATCCACCCCCAGGAAACCCAAGTGCCACTTATAAGCGTTCTCATCTGTGAGCGCCTGGTCGCACAAATGCTCCACAGGTCCCTGCCACTGTTAGTTGTAGACAGGCACACAGGGCACCTTAAGGAACAAAAGCTGAAAGCCACTGAGTCTGAGAGTCCTAATTTTTTGTCCTGATAATGACTGGGGCGGGGGGCGGGGGGTGAGGGGTATCTCTGCGTTAAAGAAGTTTGTGGTTTGCAGGGTAAGAAGCACTTCCTATGAGCAGGTGGCTGCAGAGAGAGGTCCTTGGGTTTCTAGCCAGAGCGGCTCACATCTGTTACAGCTACAGAGGAAGCTGCTTTCCAATAAGTAGCTGAATTGTATTGGAAGGGAGACTGGAGCTATTTAGTTCTTTCTGCTCAGGCTGTACAGTTAATTGCTACAAATAATTCACAAATGCCAGTCCAGAAAGGCTTACATTTGCTTTTTTGTTTCACAAGTTACTTACTATGAATTGAAACCATATGCCTCTATTTTCTCTAGTGGGTAAATTAAACAATGAGTTTTGTTTTCCTGATTTCAATCTGACAATAGAAATCATGACTAATGCCGAGTACGAGTCATGTCTCTCGTAAAAGCCATTTTTTAATACCAGGAATAAGAAGACAGGCTAATGAAGAAGAAATTTAGTTTTCTATTGTGAGTGACTTGTAAAGCCTGAGAAAACCAGATCTATGCTTCCCACAAAACTCAACCCTGAAAATGTTTTAGAAATTAAATCTGGCTACTCAGTGAAGAGAACATGAACCTCGGAGTCTGAATTTGGGATCTAAAGCGATGGGTGGGACTTGGTGTCAGAAGGGGGAAGGCCTAGGGTCTGGGAATGAGGGAAGACCAAAACACAGAGAGACGTGGGCGAGCACACCATGGAGCCAAGTCTACAGAAAACACCAAATCACAGCCTCTGGGCACAAACGGGATGCGCAGGGCACACCAGCCGACTTCTGTGCTGCACCCCTCAACCGGATTAGCGATGCCGAGAGCCAGGCCAGGGGACGGTGCGCGCACAGACAAAGCAGGCCGCATGTGCGATCCAGCCAGGGAAGCCAGTCCAAGCCAAGCCCACGCGCCACACTGTCCCCCGTGACGCTGCACACGCAACGATACCATACCTTCGGTAATTAAAGTCGGCACTCAGGGCAGCAGAGCACTGCACACCAGAGGGACACCAGCTCATACTGGGGATGACATCAGAGACAGAGATGGAAACGGAGGGAGAAAAGAGGACACAGGAATGGGGTGATGGGTTTAAAAAGAAAGGACAGTTAGAGACAGATGGATTTATCTGAACGTCAAAAAATTAGAAGTGCAACATTGTTTTAGAAAAAGGCTAGAACAAAACCCACGGAATCTAAACACTGTTCTATTGATGTCCCTCTACATGATGTCTTGGGAGTGACTATGTGACGCTTTACAGGATGACAAATCCAACCGGAAACGCAATTACTTCTGGGGAAGCCTGAACACACAGCCCACCCTACTGGCCTCCTGCCATGGAGGGGTTTCAGCCTCCATTACTGGGGACGGTCTCTCGGATACCCCCACACTCCCTCACCGCGGCATCTCCAGGCCTTGAGTAAAAGGAACAGTGACAGACTACACTGTGGTGGCAGCTCACTGAGTCATCAGTTTTTTTCATGTGTTTCCAGTAAGGATCCATTTAAACCAGACAATTCATAAATCTTGCATAATAAGGACACCCAGTCAAGACTCACATCCATCTTCAAACCCTACTCTAGGGGCTCTTTATGCTAAAGATGAAGTGTGTAACAATGGTCACATTTCCTCGAATTTTAATGATAATAAAGGGATTCTTTTTTTTTAAAATATATTTTTATTGATTTCAGAGAGGAAGGGAGAGGGAGGGAGAGATAGAAACATTAATGATGAGAGAGAATTACTGATCGGCTGCCTCCTGCACGTCCCACACTAGGGACCAAGCCTGCAAGCCGGGCATGTGCCTTGACTGGGAATCAAACCGGTGACCTCTTGGTTCCTGGGTTGATGCTCAACTGCTGAGCCATACCCAGCTGGGCATGAAGGTATTCTTTTAAAGGGGTTATATCAGACTCAGGAATTTGTCTTCTGAATTTTCATACAAAAATTTAAAAATCCATTTGTTCATCTACTTCCTTGATTATCTCAGCACTGATGTTTATTCTCAAGCAGCAGGGACAGAAAATCTGGGGCTGAAAAGGCTAAATATAACCAGCTAGAAAATAATCAATTCAAAATATCAGTTACTCTGTAAAGGGAACTGCATCAACAGGTCAGGATCTTTTATTAACAAAAGCTGTCATTTAAAAATAAACTGCTATCGCCCTGCCAGTGTGGCTCAGTGGCTGAGCGTGGACCCATGAACCAGGAGGTCACGGAGCCATTCCCGGTCAGGGCACATGTCCAGGCTGTGGGCTCCATCCCCAGTAGGGGGCGTGCAGGAGGCACTGCTAATCAGTGATTCTCATTTTTGAGGTTTCTATCTCTCTCCCTTTCCTCTCTGAAATCAATAAAAAAATATTAAATAAAAATAAACTGCTATCATTTGGGCTTAAAGTTCTCTGTGACATGCCTTTGTTTTCACAAGAGGGACAGCAGTAAAACTACTCAGCTCCCTCCTGAACCTTGGAAATGGGAAGACCCACAGACACCAAAAGCCCCTCATATCTTGATAGAGCAGACCCTTCTCAGTGGTTTTGTTCTCTACGGTTTCAGTGACCAGGGTCTAAAAATATTAAATGGAAAATTCCAGAAATAAACAAATAATGAGCTTTAAAGCACGTGTCTGTCTGAGCAGGGTGACGAAATGTCTCCCCACCCCACTCTGCCCACCCGGAGCTGCAGCATCCCTTGTGCAGCTTCCCCGCTGTTCTCGTTCCCCGCTGCTTAGTCAACTCAACAGCCGCCTCGGCTAGCAGCCTGACTGTCTAGGTATCTCAGCGCTGTGTCCAAGTTACCCCGACTTACTAATAATGGCCTCAAAGCCAGTCACATCACTTCTATGACAAGACATTGCTATAACTGTTCTCTGTTATTAGTTGTTCATCTCTTACTAAAGTTATAAATTAAACTTTATCATAGGTACATATAGAAAAAACAGTATATCTATAGGGCTCGGTACTATCCACTGGGGTCTTGGTGCATATCCCCGGTGGATAAGGGAGCACCTACTAACTTTCTTTGGTTGACAAATGGGGGTTTTTGAGAGAGGAGAGGAGAGGAGAGGAGGAAAATATAAGAGCTACCCCTATGGCCCTTGTAAAGTAAAAATCTTTAATATTACTATAATTTTTAAATACTTTCCATTGTAAAACACTCTAAATCAGATTATATTAACAGTATAAAGGTCGAGGTGCGGAAGCGGAAAGTAGACATACACAGCTGAGGCACAGCTCCAGCCTGGAGAGCAAGATCAGACTGACTGATAACTCACTGGTGTGAGGAGAAGGGAGCCTCCACGCAGTGTTCAAGCAAACACGAGACTCAGATTCTTTACAATTGTTAACTGTAAATCTCCAAACTGTTCATAAAGAGGCATCTTACATCTAAATATCCAACTTATTAATGACACAATGTGGTTAACCAGTAACTGAGCATACATTCCCAAATTATCAATTACATGTATAATTTTATTGCATAGAAATAACCTTCTTCTACAGACTTAAACATTCCTTTCCTCTCAGAAATGGTACGTGAGAGACTGGGATGAAATGTAAGATGAAGAGGACGGAGAGCCACAGGCAGACAGACAGCAGGACATGCTTTCCCAAGAGCCCAGAAGCTGCAGATGGTCCTACGGCAGCAGGAACACAGCCCTTCCCGCAGCAGCAAACACCTTCCACAAAGAAGGGTATTTCTGAGAGCATCTAATGTCCCCGATTCCTCGGGGGGGGGGGGGGGGGGGTACATTTACTGGTTCTTGGGCTTTGTTTTCAAATTAGAAAGTCCTAGATTAAAAATAATCCCCATTCTTCTCCCCCATCTTCTTTTAAAATATATTTTTTTATTGTTGATATTATAGATATCTCTTTTAATACTTGTTGGAATGTTCCACTTTTACTAGTTAAGGTTTAATACAAAACTTACAAGTATGCCTCGGCCTCTTCCTACAGAATATGACTGAGGGTGAAGCTGTCACCCAGTGGCCGGAACGGCTGGAACTATTTGCTAACTTGGACGGCACCCAGCTACTTGCCATCTTCCCGGGTCTTCAAGTGCATGGTTTCAATGAGTTCCGATTAAAGGACTCCCATGGGGAGCCTGACGTGACTTATGACCCGTTCCTCTGAAGAAAACCTTCACCAGAGTCATGGTTATCTGAGATTCATGAGAATATTTGTATTTGAGCTCAATTTTGCACTTAACTCTGGAGTTAGAGGGAGCAGCCACTTGAAAGACACAGTGGGAAAGAGCACTATTTGCCTGCTTCCCCACAAACACCGTCAGCTAGTGTTAACAATCCCTCTTTATGCCCGGCTGGCAGGGCGCAGTGGTTGAGTGTTGACCCATGAAGCAGGAAAAGTCACAGAGCGATTCCCGGTCAGGGCATATGCCTGGGTTGTGTGCTCAATTCCCAATCGGGGGCATGTAGGAAGCAGCCAATCAATGATTCTCTCTCATCATTGATGTTTCTCTCTCTCTCCCTTCCCTCTCTGAAATAAATAAAAATTTTTAAAAAATGTGTTGAAAATATTCTAGGGCCTTAATTTAATTCTTTTAAACTTTGTATTAAGCAGGTATTTCTGGTTCTCCCCCCGCCCCGTTTTTTGGAAAGAGAAAAACTCCTCCCTCTGGTCCATTGGAGAGGCACCGCGTCAACATGTCTTCAAACTGTTCTGGAGAAAGTTGGGGAGAACCTATTATCACAACTTCAGATTCAAGAAGCTATTTCATAGGGAATGGGCATCAGCAATCAAGTTCCTGTATCTTATCTGCCTGAAGCAGATGTGACACTATTGGAAAACAGCTGCTGAATCTTGGAATAAGCAGAATAACGAGAGGCTGGTTAGTAAATGCTGAGGCAACATGGTTAGTCCAACGAGTGAATGAACTCTGTACCTTCTCCTATGAATGGGAGGTCTCCTGACAACATCGCCAAGAACGCGCATTGAACTGGAAATGAATGGTGGGAGAGGTCAGTGTGAGGTGGAACAAAATGGATACAGACACATGGAACACACAGACATCACACCAGGAGAGATACAACCCCAGAGAGAAACAGCAGGGAGTCGGGGGTGAAGGGATGTGGAATGAGACAAATATCAGACCCCAAGGGGCCAGGCCACTTCCGTGGAGGCCTAGCTTGGCTCCCTCCTTGCTCCAAGGAATTAATCAGATGACAGGGAATGAGGTTTACTCAATTATAAAAGTAAAAGGATCGGGACGAACAAAGGCCATTCAAAACTTACAAAGGGTTTTCTTAACACTTAAAATTTCAGGCTTCACTGTATGCAGGAATACTATGAGCATTAGTCCAACTAATTAAAAGTGAAACCCCATCCCATTATCTCCAGAGGTCCTGGGACAGTGATGCTGGGTAGTCCTTAATGCAAAGCTCAAATAGGAGATTCTTATTAAAGGCTGAAAATACAAATAATTTAGGTGATAGGTTCTTCTCTTAGTTCAACCAAAGGATCACTATGTAATCCTGGGCAAATCATTGAATCTGAGCTTCAATTTCCTCACCGGAGCTAAATGATCCATACAGTCCCATCCAGCTCAAACCAAGGCCATGGCAAAGGGATCCACAGGGGTTATAAAGAAAAATGATTTCTATATAAAGCAAACACTCATTTCTTGACACTTATCATCTAAGACGAGGACATGTGGCTGTAAGAATCTTTCCCTACACCCTTAAGTTTTCTATTGGTGTAAATGCTTTAAAGAAAAGAAAAAAGGTACAGCATGAATACAGCTGAAAAGAAAAGCTTTTAGAAAATGCTTTTTATGTAATTTAGGTGCTCAATCTCTCACCAACGATAACCCCAAAGCAGAAACTCCTCAAAAACAAGCACACAGAGACTACCAGGCAGCCGGCACCTCACCTCCGGTGGCTCATTTCTCCATCGCTGGCCGCATTCTTGCCAGGACCCCAGCTGTGCCTCCGGAAAGGGGACAGAGAGCGCAGGGAGCTCCTCAGCACAGAGCAGTTGGCAGGCACTTCGGTGATGCTGTCCATCTCCTCCTCCTCCATCTCACCTGAGCCGGCAGGCTCGCTCTCACTCTCTCGCCCCTCCGCGCCCACCCCGGGGCTGTAGAAGCCGTCGAGGGACTGCTGCTCTCTGGACCGGTGCAGAGCTGGCATCTGGGGGAGGGACACATCGCTGCCATGCGAAGAGTGTCGGTCCAGGGAGGCAGTGTCGTCGGTGGAGGAACTGGATCCGGTGATGTCACAGACCGACTGCTCTTCCTCGGGCTGGAACGGGGAGGAAGCGAATGTGGTTGAAGAGCAGAACCAAGAAGACGGCCTATTATCCCTATCGAGCCAGTGGCATCATGGTGGGCTGGATGGGCAAGATCGCATGGGCTCCAAGAGAGGTTTCTTTTTTAAAGCGTGATCACAGCTGGATTAAATAGCCTCCAGTAAAGGTAGGGTCCAGGGCCTATGCTCTTTCTGCCCTCTAGGGGTGCTAGACTAGAAGCCCATCAATTGTCCCTTTCTAACACAGGTCAGTTCCTTCAGTCAATACCCCCAACTGAAATGAAGGGAGCCCTATGTCTCTGGGGTTCTGCTGAATCAAACGCTAAATTGATATCCTATTAGGTTCAATTCTCACAAGCCTTACCTAAAAACAAGGTTGTGTGCTTGGCTACAGGGATGATGTGCTGAGGTTAACATTCCAAAAGCAACCCTGTGATTGTTTTTAGTGGCCTTTTGAAAAAATGTCAGGTTATGAGCCCACCTAAAACCTTCCATAAGTGCCCAAATTCTGGCCACAAATTCTTAAATATAAGAGATCTATGCCCGGTCGGCGTGGCTCAGCAGTTAAGCATTGATCTAGGAGCCAGGAGGTCACTGGGTTCGATTGCCGGTCAGGGCACGTGCCTGGGTTGCAGACTCGATCCCCAATAGGGGGTGTGCAGGAGGCAGCTGTTTCTCTTTTGTTGATGTTTCTATCTCTCTCTCCCACTCCCTTCCTCTCTAAAAATCAAATAAGATACAGGAACTTGATTGCTGATGCCCAAAATCAATATATATATATATATATATATATTTTTTTTTTTAAAGAAATAAATTTATTCTTTTTTCTCACTTCACTGAGAATTGGCTGAGTATTATCAGGCCGAAGTGTACATAAAATAATCCATAAAGTGATGGGGCGGGGGCCGGGGTGGGAGAATAAACATGAAGCTCATAACACTCACCAAAAAGTCATAATATTTCGCAGGAGGCAGACTGAATGGGATTATTAAGTTTGTGACAAACACGGAAGGCTGTTAAAGGGACCTCTGTGAGACCAGAGGCCCACTGATGGCTGCAGGAAGTGACCTAATGCACACTCATGGTTCGCATTAAAGATGTTGCAATGGCTCCCCCACAGATTGTATTTCAGAGGAAGGACATGAAGAGGGCTGGGGCCGGGAAGGAACTCGGGGCGGCCTGCTGTTGCGCAGCACACATTCGATGGCCACCGAGAAAGACTTTTAAGTAGCGGATGGGCCGTCTGCCACTGCTGTGCGTCTATGTGAATCAGTGGCTATTAAAGCAGGTGTTGGGAGATTGAAAGCAAAATCACAGAAAATAAATAAATTTTAGAGTCAGGTCTAGGAACACGTCTCAATTCTGTTGCCAGCAGAGTAATTCTGAGTAAACTTTACCCACCAGAGCCTCTATTTCCTGAGGACTCTGAGGATAAAACCACCCACCATACAGCATTGCTGGGATCATGAAATGAGATCACACATTTAAAAAAATTCAGTGTCGAGCGAATAGTAAGTACTCTGTAAATATTAGCCCGCCTCTCTCCTTCTGTCCATATGTAAAGCCTTGGTCTTAATAATGCCAGAGAAAACATTACAAAACCTCTCTTGGCCCTGACCAGTTTGGCTCAGTGGATAGAGCGTCAGCCTGCGGACTGAAAGGTCCCAGGTTCGATTCCGGTCAAGGGCATGTACCTTGGTTGCGGGCACATCCCCAGTAGGAGATGTGCGGGAGGCAGCTGATTGATGTTTCTCTCCCATCGATGTTTCTAACTCTCTATCCCTCTCCCTTCCTCTCTGAAAAAAATCAGTAAAATATATTTCAAAAAAAATATTAAAAAAAACAACAAACAACAAACAAAAAACCTCTCTTGGGCACATCCTGGGAGAGGAACCACTAAGAGGAAGAGGCCACTGGACATCCTGGAGCGGGCAGGGCCAGGTGGAAAGAGCACCGGCCTCCTGCTTTCCTGAGGGCTCGGGTGTGAAACCAGGGAAGACCATTCGGGGAGTAAAAATTGTATCGCAGGGTCTGCGTGGCTCAGTGGTTGAGCGTCAACCTAGGAACCAGGAGGTCACAGATGAATTCCCGGTCAAGGCGCGTGCCTGGGCTGTGGGCTTCATCCCCAGTGTGGAGCCTGTAGGAGGCAGCTGATCAATGACTCTCTCTCATCATTGTTATTTCTAGTTCCCCCTCTCCCTTCCTCTCCGATATCAATAAAAAAATATGTATTTTTAAAAACTGTACCTATCTGGTCACCCTGAAAAAAAACAATTGCTAAATCTAGCACTGGTATGAAACACTGGTATGAACAATCTTATAAATGCTTCTGGCAGTTTGAAAAGCAGGTAAAACATACAAAATGCTAATTCTGCGTAGCTAGGAAAATCACTCAGTTTAGGGAGCAGAAATAACTACCATTCTGTAGAGATGGTTACATCCAGGGAAGGTGTCATGCACTAGGAGGCCGCAAGCATTTCTAAGTGAAGACTTTCCCATTTTTATCAGGTTTTTTACTACACACAGAAACGTTTAACAAAACACGTGCGTATCCATGACACCATTCAGGGATTATCGATGATTCAAACTTAAAGCTGGAACGCAGAGATATTATCTAATCTATTTATCTCAGACAAAAGCAATTTATTTTCAAAGATCAGCATCTCTAGAATGGCATTCAGCAGAGTGTGTGTGTGTGTGTGAGTGTGTGTGTGTGTGTGTGAGTGTGTGTGTGTGTATGTGTGTGTGTATGTGTGTGTGTGTGAGTGTGTGTGTGTGTGAGTGTGTGTGTGAGTGTGTGTGTGTGTGAGTGTGTGTGTGTGTGTGTGTGTGTGTGAGTGTGTGTGTGTTGGGGGGTAGGGGGCTGCGGCAGGAGATTGGTGGTACAGGTGGAGGAGACTTTTGAAGTCCTTATAATGAAAACCTCAAAATTACAGTGAAAATTACCCAAATTCTGGTGGGGTTTTTTTTGTTTGTTTGTTTGTTTTTAAATGCTATTGGTTTCCCTCTTCCTAAATAACTCCAGAAAAGGACAGACCTTCCCAAGAATGTGGAATTTTTACTTGACACTCTCTTGAGCCAACCAGTCCACTCTGAGCAACCACGACAGGAATCCTGAAGCTCCACAAATCTTCGCAAGCCCCTGGAGGAGATGCGGCGTGCGAGGGAAAGGAGCTAGGAGGAGAGGTCAGGGAAGGCCAAAGGGACACACAGGGCCGCTTGGACAGCATGAGAGTGTCTGAAGATCATTCATGAGGTTTGAATACGTTGTGGGCCAGAACCCCAGAACGTTAAAGCCTCCATTCTTTTTCTTTTTTTTAAATTTCAGAGAGGAAGAGAGAGAAACATCAATGATGAGAGAGAATCGTGGCTGGCCGCCTCCTGCGCGCCCCCTACTGGGGGATCGAGCCCACAACACAGGCATTTGCCCTGACCGGAATGGAACTGTGACCTCCTGGTTCATAGGTTGACGCTCCAGCACTGAGCCATGCTGGCCGGGCAAGTCTCCATGCTTGTACCCTAACTTTGCAGCAGCACCGTCACGCAGGCCTGGAGAATGTATCTACCCACTGACGCAACTGCTCCCTTCACTGCCCCAAAGTCACCATGAACCTTCACACAGGGGCCTTCACAGCGGCCTCGCCTGCCCCTCACCCCCTCGCTACTGAGACAACCTCCTGTGGGGCACACAGCTGGGTGCCAGTGCTGACCCTGCTGCGGGAAAGGCCTCTAGTTTTCTTAGGAAACAAAGCAGAACTCAATGCAACCAGGTGCAAAAAAAAAAAAAAAAAGGAAACCACCTCCACCCTCTTAGAGGGCCTCAAATTATAAGAAAAACGCGAGGTGATTCATGTGGCTGGGTTGGGCTTTTCAGAGAGAAAACTTGGGCTCCCTAGCAGAGATCTAGAAAGTTCCAATTAAGCCACTTGACATCACCCAGCTCCACAGTGAGCTTCAGGCCTAAGCACATTAATGAGAAATGACTCTGTGGTTAGTTTATACACATGACATCATGCAGTCTGAGCCCGGTCCTTCCTCCCACCGACAAGTGCTCATTGTCATCTGATTTCGTTCACTTCCAGTTCCTGCCATGATGCTGAAGAAAATAAAGGGGCCAAGGCCTTGTTCGAAGCCCCTGGGGACCTGGAGCTCCCTGCTCTGAGGGACCCCGACACTGCTCCAGCAGAGAACCCACTCAGCGAGCCACAGGCGGTACCTTGGAGAAGACAATGCTGTCCACGTCTTCACTGGGCGAGTGGAAGAGGTCGGAGTCACTCCCGGATTCTCTTTTAAGTTCACCTTCTGTGGGGGCACACTCCCGGCCCAGCCCGACACCCAGGAAGTTCTCACATTCTGAAAAAGAGACTATATTCAATCAATACATTAAAAAAGTTCGTTTCTCTTCATTCCAGCAGTCAGACCGGGGGAGCAGGGCTTCGCTGTAACGGGGCTGCCAGGCAATGGGCTGAGCCTCATACAGTAACAAGAGTATCGTTTCACCCAGCCAGTGTGGCCCAGTGGTTCAGCATCAACTATGAACCAGGTCACAGTTCAATTCCTGGTCAGGGTACATGCGTGGGTTGCAGGCTCGATCCCCAGTAGGGGTTGTGCAAGAGGCAGCCGATCAAGGATTCTCTCTCATCACTGATGTTTCTCTCTCTCCCTCTCCCTTTGTCTTTGAAATCAATAAAAAAACAAAAATCACGGGTCTCCTGGAGTGCTCCGCCACACACACACACACACACACACACACACACACACAGCTCAGAGAGTATGATACTTTGGGTGGAGCTGGTGGGTGTGAGCTTTCCACTCCTTCCCCTTTCCACACGTGGAAAAATCAGAAACCCCGTCCCGTGGCTGAGGGAAAATGGGGGGCTGGCCAGGAAGAGAAAGGGCTGTCCCAGCCACTGTGCTGAGCCCAGCAGTCCAGCTGGCAGCCTCACAGAGCGCGTCCCCGCTCCGGGCTGGAAAACACCAGCCCCAGACATTCTCATGGAAAAGCCACAGGAGGACCCAGGGCAGTCCTCGCAGCAAGTCCTCCCCCAGGAGAGCCCGCACCACGGGGACCACTGACCCAGACGGAGGAGGTCGCTGTGGGAGATGCTGGTGCCTGCTGAGCCAGGGAGGGGGGCAGAACAGGGGAACCAGGAGAAAGGATAGGAAAGGGCTTGAAGCCGTTATGAAACCCCACATTTGGGGGGAGGAGGGTTAAAGGCAAGCTAACCCACACCCCAGCTCACGTGTGTTGGTAAGTTTTCAAAATGAATAAAATCTTTCCTTTCTTCCTACGTGTCCCCTTCCTAATGAATAAGATAGAGCAGCGCATGAAGTTGGAAGAAAAATGGGCACTAGCCTTAGAGTTAGACTGACGTGGCTTCAATCTCGGTCTGATCCCAGGCATAAGTCACTTAACCCCCTCAGTCTCCATTTCCACAGCAGTGAAATGGGAAGATGGGGAGCTCCCTGAAGTAGCTGTAGCGACAGTTAGAAATGATTTATACACACAGCCATCGGAGCTCTGCCCCTCGCACACAACAGGCGTGTGATCAGCTCGCTAATGAAGTCAGGGCTTTATTGACCTGTAACGTGTGGCTCAAGGAGCATTCAGTCAGGAGGCCTTGAGGCGGGCCAGACCGTTTTATAACCCTTACACAAATGTCAACAACTTCTGTGTCCTGAGCCATTAGCTTTTTCACAGCGAGCAAAACGTGTACTCTTAACGATGCTATCTAGTCATCTGGGTATAAAATTATATGTATGCAAACAAATTATAGTCGGGGTAGGGTAGCGTAGGAACATACCAGCAGCACTCACTGGGCTCAGCATAGTGCTTTCCTGCATTTATTTACCCAGAATTTTAAAATATACAAAGTAGTTTTAAAGGATACTCTCATTTGGTTTAACCCTACTGCTGCCCTGACCTGTGTTCATAAAGCCAAAGAAGGAAACCTGCCTAGAATTCACCAAAAAAACTATGCCTGAAAGCAAAAAGCCTCACGTCTTAAGTTCAGAAGCATAAACCAGATGTTGGATTTTGTTAAACTGAAGTTTAAAAACACCAAAGGGGGATGTTTGGGGTTGGAGGGGGGCAGGGAGGGGTCAACAAAATTCAAGATCATTTCTTTAAACAAGTAAATGAAACTACCGCACATGGAGAAATTCCTATGAATATTCAAACTGTGAGGCAACCTCATTCACCTTCACAGGACAGACAGTTCATTGCTTGGATGGTTGGGAATAATTACACTTTTAGAAAAAGCCCCAGACAGCTTATGGGAAAAAGTAAGGGGAAACTTTTTTAAAAAAAATATATTTTATTGATTTTTTACAGAGAGGAAGGGAGAGGGATAGAGAGTTAGAAACATCGATGGGAGAGAAACATCGACCAGCTGCCTCCTGCACACTCCCTACTGGGGATGTGCCCACAACCAAGGTACATGCCCTTGACCGGAATCGAACCCAGGACCCTTGAGTCCGCAGGCCGACGCTCTATCCACTGAGCCAAACCGGTCAGGGCGCCTGTTAATATCCTTTAAGCGCTTTTTCCGCGTGGGACAAAAGTAGAGAAAAACACTCTGCATGTCTGTTTCCAACTCTTCCTTTGGAGTGAAGTGAGTTGAGAATCAGTAGGAAAACCCTCTGGAAATAAAGGATTTAAAGTTTGTCTTTAAAAGTTGTTTTTGTGTGTGTTTTTAAATACATTTTTATGGACTTCAGAGAGAGGAAGAGAGGGACAGAAAAGAAACATCAATGATGACAGAGAATCACTGGTTGGCTGCCTCCTGCACTCCCCACACTGGGGATCGAGCCCACAATCCCGGCATGTGCCCTTAATCGGAATCGAACCGTGACCTCCTGGTTCATGGGTTGAGGCTCAACCACTGAGCCATGCAGGCCGGGCTGAAGTTCGCCTTTAAATGTAAGACTACTGCAGTACAACCACAGCCAAATGGTTTCCAGAAAGGCCTTAAATGATGCCTCGGTAGTTTTTAAAGCAGGTTATTAAAATCTGGAAATGTAAACAGAAGTTCTGGGGGGGGATGTAGACTTAAGAGGCCAGAATGTAATTAGCCAGGGTTCATGGCAGCTGCAGGGACAGGCAATGGCTACAGCTGCCCACCATGGCATTCGGGAGACACCCAGTAAGAAAAGCTGGTGATGCTCGGGAGGTCAGAGACAATGGCGCACAGAGACATGCGGGAACACGCCTTCGTCCCCGTGAATTACTGGCTAAACCTGGGTAAACAGTCGGGACTCCTCACTAACCACAGCCACGTGCTGTTATTACCAAGCAAGGTCTTAGGAGCATGACACCCTCACCTGTTGTTACTGAGACCTCCCGACCACTTAGGGAAAGACTCAGTTCCTGACAGTACATACTTCCAAAGTCTATGGTTCTTAATGGTCGGCTGCACAGGGGAGCAATCAAAGGAGCGCTGAAAGAGTTTGATGGCCAGGCCACACCCCCCAGAGCAAGTAAATCAGAATCTCTGGGGGTAGGACCCAGCCATCCGTGTATCTTAACGCTCCCAAGATACTTTTTTTTTCTTTCATTCTGGAATGTGAAGCTGTTTTTAATTACAGTTGACATAAAATATTATATTCGTTCCACGTGTTCAACACAGTGATCTGATATTTATATTCCTGACAAAGTGATCACACCATGAGAACTCTAGCAACCACCTGTCGCGGTACAAAGTTATTGTGGTGCCACTGACCGTATTCCCTATGCTGTCCATTACATCCCATGACGTACTTACGTTACAACTGTAAGGCTGCACCTCTTGATCTCCTTCACCTTTTTGCCCAGGCCCCCATCGCTCAACCCTGCCAAGATACTTTCAATGTGTAGCTAAGATTGAGAGCCACAGATTTAGTCCTTCACAATACAGATTTATAGTTTTACTGGATTAAGGAATTGTATTATGTTATTGGGTAGCATGCTAAAGAAGAACAGATCTCCAAATCGAACGACCTGGTGTTGGAGTGAAACCGTGGCTCTAGAACATGTGCATTTTGGACAGTGGTGTTCAAGAGAGTTGGAAGGGGAACCCCTGCTTACCTGGGCTCTGCGGGGGAGCCAGGAGGGAGGCTGCATCAGCGCACGGCTCAATCGTGCACCAGCTTTCCCGGTTTATCTGGAGGAGAGAAGAGAGACTGAGTTTCAGACAGTGAAGCCATGGGGGATGCTCTTCCAGCAGCTGCAAGTGCACATACTGCTCCATCACTCCCATCTTTTTCTTTGAAACTTTACTGCAAAGTGGGTAAAATTATTTTAAGAAAAGATACCTTTTCACAATACACACAAGGCAATCAGTAATTAATGTTCTGGAGAGATTTTTGATAAAACTTAGGCATATAAGAGTCATTTCTATTAAATTGAACATAATCTTTAAATGACCATTAGAGATTTTAACACACCTCTCTCCGTAATTGCTAAAACAAGTAGACAAAATCCGTAAGGATACAGAAAACTTGAAAGACATTATCAACCAATTTGATCTAACAAACATAGAGAGCACTTCCTGCAACAATAACAGGACACATTCTTTTGGAGTGTGCATGGGAGATAGACCGTATTTCGCAGAAATCAATGCGGTAGAAGAGAGAGAAACAATAAAATAAATAAAAATCAAAAGGTGATTTCCTTGAAAAGATCAATGATACTGCTAAAACGCTAGCTAGGACGAGCAAGAACAGGGATTACAAATTATCAATATCAGAAATTAAAGGGGGACATTATCACAGAACCTCTAGACATTGAAAAGATAACAAAGAAATACTATGGACGACTTTACTGCGTATCATTGTAACCCAGATTAGAGATCTTGTCCTTAGATGTGTTTGAGGCGCATAAAAAGCCCAAAGGTGTAGAAACAGGAACGAGGAATGGCTCTGAGTACATATATGTAGCACATCTGCTGTCATGTTAGTCTCCTTTCCAAACGGTGACCTCTGAGACGGGGTTTGTACATGAACAGATAAGCCAGCTCCTTGTACTGTCAACACCCGTCTCAGCCGGCTCGAGACGAGGCTTGGCAAAAGGTTCTGACGGCCAAATCAGGACTAGGAGACACGAGAGAAAGAAACCATAGTGCTGAGACTACTAATAACCTGAGTTTTAAGAGAAAAACAAAGATGATGATGATGATGCCCTCTATCCAGATTTGCCCTGATGGAATCTGTCTGCCATGAGGCAAATACAGGACTGAATGGCAACAGACTGAATGGGCCGAGGAAGGAACAGTTCGAGATTATTCCCAAATGTTTGAGCAAGTAGCTCGAAATGAGGAAAACAGAAACTTGGCCATTAGATATCCGTATCTTCTGGAGGGTAAGTTACCAAAAACAGAGTTTCTGGCTCTGACCATGTTCATGACTCTTTAAATAAAAAAAAGTCTTTTGTTCATATCGTCTCCGTGACAGAAAGATCATGGCCACTGCAGGTATTCACATCCACAGTTCTGGTAAGTTCTTGCGCATGTGCCCAGGGGTAAGAGAAGGTACTTCAGAAGAAAGGCCAGCCCCTCACCGGACCCGCCCACACGCTGTTTTTCATGCCCTGGGACCCCTTGCGATTCCATAAATCACACCCACGTTGCGTTCCCATCAGGCTGAAAATAGAGCTGTACATATTTCCAGCGCAGAGGGAGCTGGCTTTTGTTTTTGGCAGCGTGTCTGCTACTGTTTATATCCGAACATCCTAATAATACAGCCCACGGTTACACCCAGCCTTCCCAGCCGCTGCCCGTATTTACTTCCTCTGCATCTGTCTCAGGAGATCCAGCCAGAGTTCCAACTCTGAACAAAAGGAAGCAGAACCCACCATCCGGACACGGGAGCCAACCCTTGAGTCAGTCTTTTCAGGCAATCAGACTGTCACTGAGCAGATGCTGTGGC
Organism: Myotis yumanensis; assembly: GCF_028538775.1. Taxonomy (NCBI): domain Eukaryota; kingdom Metazoa; phylum Chordata; class Mammalia; order Chiroptera; family Vespertilionidae; genus Myotis; species Myotis yumanensis. The sequence goes on along the minus strand of NW_027223771.1, from coordinate 6,446,963 downwards.
CATCTTTAAGCCTCAGCCTCCGTACCTTTCATTGAAGGCAATGAGGAAATCTCTTAAAGCAAGCCAACTTTTCAAGCATGTATATTTCTCTGGAAAGTAACACTGTCCTTAAAGACAAACTACTCCTTTGGCTTTAGCTCTGAGGTGGAGTGGCCTGCCCAAACATCATGAATAGGGCGGAGGGGGTCCTCTGGAAACACTTCCATTCAGTGCACACACAACATGGTTGCGCATCTTTTAACCAGCCATCTGAAACTCTGAATTACCGCCTACAAAGTATTCATGACCAGCTACAAAGTATGCTCATCAAACACACGAGAAACCAGGAACCTAAAATTATAGTAAAACAGAAATGGCCCCCGGACTACCTCAGGATAGATCGCCAGTGAATCCTAGAGTCTGACCCTCTTCTGTCCTGGCAGATGGTAGTTCTGCCCAGTTTCTGATCCTTGCTACCCTCTTGTTTAAGAACGGCCTCAGGAATGCTTACCATGTCAGCTATGGAACGGTGTTGGGCGAAAGCTCCTGTCATTCACCAACTTGGGGGGTCAACGCTAGCTTACTAAAGAAAGTGGAGGAAAATAGGCATGTAGATACCAAGAGGATTCTGTTAACAATGAAAATTATTACATATCCCAGTTTGAGCATGTGACTTAGCATTGCCAACCATTTATCCTAAGGGCCAAAAGTCACAGGCATTAGGAGAGAGTAACCAAGGGATGGTCACATAGTGAGGAAGAGGAACGTGTATGTGGACTTGGATGGGGGGCCGTGGAGGGTGGTGACAAGGAATACTATCAACTTATGTGTTATTATTTAGTGGGGGGGGGGGGGGGGGGGAGGGACTCAGAAAGGAAGTAAGATTTGGGATGCTGGGGTTGATGGTGAGAACAAGAGCTATCTGAAGATAAAGACCAATGTACGTAGCCTCAGGGGAATCTAAGGCCTGATGCAGAAGAACTACCCTGAAACTATACAGACCTGACAAAGGGAAGAGAGACCAGGGTGCAGAATAAGCCAATATGCAGGGGACGTAAGACAGGATGGGAATTCTGAAGGTAATCTACAGTGACTGTTAGGATGCCTATGGGAGGGACTGGAGCTGTAAATGTGTAACACCAAAATGATGGGTTCAAAATCTCAATTTTATGATTACTGTCATACTTCATCTCTGTGATGGTTACCTTATCAGTACACTGAATACCGTTTATAGAAAATGATGCTTATGAATCCACACTTACAAGTCTTAAAAGATTAACTCACTCAATTAGCAAATACCTAGTATTTTTATTGTTGTTGTTAATCCTCCCCGAAGGGTATTTTCCCCATTGCTTTTCAGAGAGAGTGAAAGGAGGGAGGGAGGGGAGAGAGACACATCGATTGGTTGTCTCCTGCATACGCCCCACTTGGGAGTGAGGGTGGGGATGGAACCTGCAACCCAGGTGCATGCCCTTGACCAGGAATGAAACTCTTTCATGTGAGGGCCGACGCTCTAACCACTGAACCACGCCAGCCAGGGCCTTACCAAGTATTTAATCCGAACCAGGGACACTGCTCTGAGTGCTTAGAAATGTCTAGTGAACATATGAAAAAACTTCCAGCTCCTTAGTATGAAAAGCAACTTCCACAGATAAAAGTAGATTGGAAACATACACATGATCACTTGAGGTCTGAAGTATACCCAATACCATTATCTTTTTTAAAAATATATTGTTATGGATTTCAATGAGGAAGGGAGAGGGAGAGAGAGAGAGAAACATCAATGATGAGAGAGGATCGTGGATCGGCTGCCTCCTGCACTCCCCACACTGTGGATTGAGCCCGAAACCCAGGCATGTGCCCTTGACTGGGAATTGAACCTGGGACCTTTCAGTCCGCAGGCCGATGCTCTATCCACTCAGCCAAGCCAGCTAGGGCCCCAATACCATTATTTAAAACAAACAAACACTGATTAAAGATACTGAAATTCAAAACGGAAAGCACTTCTGAATATTTTAAAAGAATTATAGGGAAAATCTGCTACAACTTGTGTGACAAACTGCAAGTATAAGAGATGGTGCACCTGCCCAAAGTGTTTACAGAAGGCAATGGCCTGGGAAAGAAGTGATGGTTTAGCTTCTAGGACTTCTCCCAACATGAAAGGTCTCGGACAGAAAAAACATGCATTTTTACATATAAATAACAACTGATATATACATAGTCATGTGATAAAAGAACTGGTCGCCTCAAAGAAAAGGTCTAGGATAGCAAGAACATGGACTTTGAAAGCAATCGGATCTGGGGCTGCATCCTACCAGCTATTGTGTATGAGCCATGAGACCTTCAGAAAATGACTGACTATCGGAATCTGTTTTTCCGTACGTAAAATGAGACTAGGAATGTGAAAAGTAAATGCCCGTATCTCCCATCCACCCCCTTCTTCCCACTGTGACCACGAAAGCATTTTATCGGGCCTGGACTCCCACAATGGCGGCCTCGCTGATGCCCACAGTCAGAATGACCCTGTGTAAACATACGCTGAGAAGTGCTATAGCCAAACAAAGCAAATTCCTCACCAGGGCGGTCAAGACCTCGCTTTTCCAGGTCCCCACTGCGCCTCCAGCTGCCCTGTGCTCCCCACTTACCCAGGTGCTCCTGTCACATGGCCCAGCCATTCCCTCCCACTTTGGGGACTGGACTTGCTGTTTGCTCTTTCTAAAACCCCTTCCCCTTGGTGTAACAGGCATGTTCTTATCCTGGAGGGATTCGTTTTTGTTTTGTTTGTCTTTTTAATGACATCACCTGAGAAGGATCTTTATCTAAAATAGGGCTTGCCCGGCTGGCATGGCTCAATGGTTGAGCATCGACCTATGAACAAGGAGGTCATGGTTCGATTCCCGGTCAGGGCACATGCTTGGGGTGTGGGCTCGATCCCCAGTGTGGGGCGTGCAGGAGGCAGCCAATACATGATTCTCATCATTGATGTTTCTATCTCTCTCGCCTTCTCCCTTCCTCTCTGAAATCAATGCAAACATTTAAAAAAATAAAGCTGTAAAATCGCATCTATGAGGCCAGTAAGCCTGTGATTTTGCTCCACATAAAGGTTTTCATGCCCAGTTCAAGCACAGAGCTCCTCACATTTTAGCCTTTTTTAAATGCATGGCATTCCGATGAGACTGAGATCTTCTCTCTCCCCTTCCTCTTGTCCTTTTCCCTCCCCCCTCCGACTCCACATGTAAAATCATGGAGAGTCAAGCATATAAAGGTCCTAAACACTAGGCTCTCCCCAGTGTCTGAGGACAAAAGTTTTAAAGCACGAGTATGATTTCGTAAAGGAAATCACATTTCAGAGAAACTAAAATGAATATTATCTTGGAGCAACTTCAAAATGCCCAGTGACCAACTGCTCCCAGGCTAGGCCTGGCAGGTCAAACCACCGCCTGGGAGCGATGACAGAGGGACAATGACACCATCGCACGCCTGTCCCAGCCCCTTGTCCAATGTGGTATTTCACTGGCTCCCGTGTCCATTCTTCTGGGCCCATTATTGGCCTCAATGGACCAATGAAAAGAATGAGGGTGCCTCAATCAATAAACTGAATTGATAAATCGATAACATAGCTCCACGATTTCCTTGACCAGGGCAATGCGTTACACTTTGCCTGGCTGCCCAGCTCCGTACTCACTCAAGGTTAGGAACTGAGGTTCCTTTCGGCATCTCTGAACCACTTGGGAGGCTTCCAATTTCCCCTGCTTTTGTCAGAAAACTGCTAAACTTCCAATAAGCACGCCATCAGTCATCCAATATTCCCAGACTCCCAACTTCTGACTGGAGGAGTCCTTACTAATTTTAGATCCCAGGATGCCTTCTGTGAGCAATTAGCCCTGCAGAGGCTCCGCCCCCATCCTGCTTAGACACCTCACACTGAGCAAACAAACACGGCTATCAACAGTCTGGGGCCGGACCGAAAAGCAGTCAAGCCAAGCCAACAGGACCACGTCGCCACTTAGTAAATACGTTGATTGGAGAACCTTCCAGAGTGGTGAGCGAAGAGATGGCAGAAACAACAGAAAAGGCTCCAACAAAAGACAGAGCGACTCAGAGACAGAGGCAGACGGAGAAAGATGCCCAGGAGGATGGGGGCGGGGTGGGCGGTGAGGGGGCAGGGATGACAGGGACGGAGGGACAGACAGACATTGCAGGAAAGAGCAACTCTAAAGAGGAATCTCTCCCTTGGACATTTTCAAGAATAGGAGGTTCTCCTATTTAAACAGTAAGTGGCTCACAGCTGATTCTCAAGCCCCACTGGTTTTGTTCAGATAGTCCTTTATTTTACTCATCCTCGCCCAAGGACATTTTTCCCATCGATTTTTTTTTATTTTTAGAAAGAGTGGAAGGGAGGGGGAGAGACACACACAGAGAAACATTGACGTGAAAGAGACGACACATCGATTGGTTATCTCCTACACTCACTGGGGGCTTACCCTGCAACTGAGGTACACGCCTTTGACCGGAATTAAACCTGGGACCCTTCAAGTCCGCAGGCCGACGTAAACCAGCTCATCTGGGACCAGATATTCCTTTAAGAACCCTAAAATCGCCAACCCGATCCCCCCAGCCGCAATGCTCACACATACTCCTCAGCCCTTCTCCCTGCAGGTGGCCAGGGGCGCAGCTATGGGATTCCAGGGGAAAGAGCCTGAGAGGTGGCCTTACCTTCAGCAACACCACGTCCACAGTCCTGTCTACCTTGGAGATGTCACACAGGCTGTAGCGCCGCTTGTGCCGCTCGTACATTCTGACCGAGTGCAGGAGGGAGGAACAATGCCGATGTGCCGGGGTCACTGGGGGGACCAGCGCACCTCGCCAGTCCCGAGTTCCAAACTCCTCCCGGTGAGCTGCAGGGGACCGGGCCTCCCAGAAGCGCTCTACGCAAAACCCTCCACGGGCCAAAAAGGAATCAAAAAGAACCCAGCGGAATCCACTTCCCTGAACTGACCCGGAACTTTCTGACAACTTCGGAGCGCCGGGATAATGAGTTTATAATTCATAATAAAAACAATGCATGCCGCCTGGTGCTATACTTTATGCAGATCTTGGCTGCGAGAGAAGCACACGCTGTTTCCATCACTGGTGATAACTCCAGTAGAAAAATTAAGAATGAACTGGCTGAGCATAATGGCCGGCGCACGTGGGGGAGAAACCAGAGCAGGCAATACAAATCCAGTACGTACTCGGTCAGGAAAAGAGAAAAAAAGGGAAGACAACGCTATTGCAAAGGGATGGCATAAAACAAATTCCCATTCAACTGTTCTTGCTTAACAAAAAAAAAAGAGAAGGAAAATCAAATTTTCTTTATGGAAGAAAAAAGCACAAGCCTGGAGATCCGTCTGAAGCAAAAGCCTTTCAGGTCCGCGTCTGCTCCCAGGCAGCAGGGCTGGGTTCTGATTTAAGTTGAAAATATGTAATGACAGCAGCAGAGAAAAGGCCCCTCCCCCTGCCCCCTCCCTCTCTTTAGGGCGCTGGCCCTGCCCGAGCCCAGCCGGTCCTCCCTTCTCCTCACTCACAGGGACGTCAAGACTTGCCCTTTCAGCTCCGCACCAACAGCCTCGGAGGCTTGAAAACCTAATTGCAGTGGTGGGAGCATGATTCACCCGTGAAAGAAGGAGAGAAAAACAAGGCTTCCTTTTCCAGCGCCTCCTCCTCCTCCTCCAACTGTCCCTGTGAGCAAGCTCTGTGGGTCCAGATGCTTCGATGTCAGGCAGGAGTAATGGAGGGAGGGGTGTGTCACCCTGAACACCACCAGCATATGCAACGCGCTTCTCTCTCCCTCCAAGTACAGAGAATTGAAGCGACCCAAGGCACACACTGTAGCTCCTTGCCAAACGCAAACCAGTGATTTAACGTGAGAAAAATGTGAGCCAAATATTTCAGGGTTGTTTCTCGAGGATCCAGAAGTGGCCACAAAGGTGTCCGACAAGGTTTAAACATCATCAAGAGCTCAGCTTTTTACTTTTTTATTTTGAGGGGGTTGGTGAATGGGAGGGGCTTTAAAGAGAATACAGAGGAAGGCAGGAAAATGAATGGGGACGTGTGTCAACGCTTTTTGTGACTAAGGAAGTCACCTGGCTGGGACTGCTCTGCCTTCGAAGCGTCCATTCACATGCAGGGAGTCCTGTGCCGGCAGCCCTGTGCACGGCTGCTACCCATTTGCCTGTTTTTTACTATCTGAGACCTCGTGAGCCCCACCCTTTGGAACATTCTCCGGGGCCAGACCTCCTCCAGAATTCGCTCTCTCACTCCAGACATTCCCTCACTGAGGTTGAAAATGATTTGGGAGAGAAAGGAGGAAGGGAGGAGGCACTGGGGGAAGTAAAGGGAGAAAGACTGAAGAAAGAAAGAAGAAATAGGAAGATTTGTCTCCCGGGGCATTAGCCTGATTTTCCTCAACTGGCCAGGTATCCTAGCTGGACCTGGAGGGTGTGAATGAGGGGGTTCAAGTGCCACAGCAGCAAGGAAGGAAAGAGACTTAATACCATGGGGATGGCAAACAGAGCTGGAGAGGGGTTTTTCAGGAACTGTATGTACAAGGGGAAGAGACGTCTGATGAGTCACCATTTCCCCAGGCCAGGCATTCACTTGTTAACTAGCTCAAAGGATAGGAGGCAGCCAGTCGGGCTATAATGCCAGCATTCTCCATCTATATGCTAACTCACAGCTGCAGCTATAACCACTCAGAGCCCCGACTCCCCAGCCCTCACTGCTCCGGGAGGGATCCCCCAGCCTCACTGCCAGCCCTCACGGCTTCGACCCTCCAGCCCTCACTGCTCCGGGAGAGCAGACAGCCTCCCTCCCCACGTGCCCCAGGGGGCCTTGGCTCCGTGACATTCCCAACATGTACAGTGAGACGGGGGCGCTGCTCATCACAGTGATGATGGGGACCAGCAGAAACAAGATGATTAGGGAAAGATTAAAAGTTGTAAGTAAAAGTCTTGCTCAGGCTTATTACCGAAAGGGCGGGGACCTGGTCAGCAATTTACAAATACTTTGAAACCATGTGATCTAAGGCACCAACGGAAAGATCCTTTAGGCTTCAGTGTATGAAAAATTGAATAATGTATTACCTTTTCGGTACGAGCTTTCACCAAGCTGTAATTTAGCACTCTTTCCCTTCCCCATATGCACACAGAGCTGCCTCCCCTCTGTCCTCAATATGGTTTATTCCTCTCTGCCGCTCCCTCTTCTGTTTTAATTAGATTCAAATGTTTCCTGCTTCCAAGGTTCCCAGGCATCTCTCTAGGGACCAGATGCTTTAATCACAATAAAGCCTTTCTACGCCCAGCCTCCCCTATTGACATAAATGTACATAATCTATACTGATTTAACAGCTATTTTGTGCCGTGCAGTGAAGGCAAACAAAATAAATAACAAGGTTTGTCCTCAAGAAGTTTATATAATTAGAGAGGAATCTGCTTCAAAATAATATAATTATCTGAAATGGCCCAGATTACTGTTTTGAGACATATAGATGAACCTTTTCAATTTCTGACTGTCTGCTGGCTTTGTGCTACCCGCTGCGAATGGAGATTTCTTACTTTTTCTGGACACATAAATGTATTTCAACGATTTGGAATCGTCTTTACGTATTCTGTTCCTTCTTGGAGCAGAAATGCCCTGGGTGGGGAAGAGTCTGTTTTTCTCTCCCCTCTGGATCGGATCAGCACTCCCCAACAGGAGACAGACTCCGTAGTCCTGTGCTTTTGCTGCTGATGTGACAATTCCAAGTTTTTATCAAAAACATCTGGACCCACTGAACAGTTATTCTGTTAGAATTTTGAAACGCCGCAACCAATCAGTTCAAATCCAAACTAGAGCTGAGAGTTACAAATTTTCATTTTGAGAATGTCCCCTCTTTCCTTTAATTTTGGGAACTTGTAATTATGTAATAATGTATGTATTATTTACAATAGTAGTTATTTACAAGATTAATGATACCTCCTTCTCTCTGTGTCCTTCTATCCGCACCAAGGGTTTCCAAATTCCTCAACAGAAGAACCAGTGCTTTTAGTCTGTTCAGACCACAGGCCCGACATGTGGTCTTAAAATTCCAGAAAATGAAGAATAACAGTATTTTATGCATTATAATTTATAGCATTTCTGTTCAAGAATTAATTTTTCTCCTGGTTTGTTCAATGACAAGATCTAACCCCCTACTCGAATTATTTAACCTTCTTACAGGGCACCTCTATTTGGCTCCTTTTGTTCCAGTTGGGACAGAGCCCTGCCCGGGTCCCACAGTCGGTTCTGCGTTAGGGCGCCACCTAGTGGGTGTGCTGAGAATCCAAACAGAACGCTCAAGGCGAGTAAAAGGAACAGCAGCATATGACTGGGCCCTGGTTAAGTGACTCACCAGTGACTCATTTAGTCTGCAGGAACACCAGGTAGGAGGGTGGAAACCAAGGGTTCTTTCCATTCTGGGGTGTGCCATTATCTCCCAGAGCGACCTGGGACAATTACGCTGACTCTCTGGGCTTAGGTTTTCAAAACTGAACACTGAGAGCGTATGGACACTGTAGCATACCTGACATTCCTTCTTGATCTGATACCATCAGTCTGAGACTAAAAAGTATTTATCACCTGACATATAGCTAGCTCATAGGAACGGAGAAATCTGCTCAAAACCTGTTGTAGAAAACATGCAGTATATTCTTGCACAATTACATCTGCCACCTCCACTTTTCACATGAAATGGGAAGGAAGGAGAGGTCTACCACAGTTGACAATTTTCATCCATCTATGATTTCATTAACTTAAACATGTGAGTCATTCAGAGTTGCACATCTGTTGGCCAAATTGACTAGAATACAGGTGAAACATTAGCCTCCACTTGAGCAACTCCAGGCTGCTTAGAATAACAGTCTGCGTAAAATATGATGTTTGGAACTTGACAGGAGAAAGGGGAACATTATTTACAATGACTGCAAAGGCACCGTTTCCATCTCGGGTTTCCTTTTTAATCTCAGGGTAGAGGTTCAAGCACTACTGGTCCTGGCATTTCTTTGACCAGGTTTGGAGGCCCAAGGTTAAGAAAGTGAAAGGAGAAGAGGAAGGCCTTTACGGTGAGCAACCAGCCACTCTTTTCAAATCAGTCTAGACAGCAGCAAGCCACTCCACTGCTTTAACCCTCTAGGGCAGTGGTTCTCAACCTTCCTAATGCCGCGACCCTTTAATACAGTTCCTCATGTTGTGGTGACCCCCAACCATAAAATTATTTTCGTTGCTACTTCATAACTGTAATGTTGCTACTGTTAAGAATCGTAATGTAAATATCTGATATACAGGATGTATTTAGGCGACCCTTGTGAAAGGGTTGTTCGACCCCCAAAGGGGTCATGACCCACAGGTTGAGAACCGCTGCTCTAGGGCTTTGCAAGAAGAAACCTTAAGACAATTTAGCTGGGAGCTAACAATGGCAAAAAGAAATTAAGATGGGAGAATATAAGAAAAGACAAAGCTTTAAAAAGGTCTCTTTGCAAACTTGTGCTCCTTACAGGAGATGTTACTGTCTACAGACAGGAGAAGTCACACTCAGTCTAAGTCAGCTGTACCAGGGCACACAGCTCATAAAACGAGTTTGCATTAAATTGAGTTCTGTAAATCTTTCTTTCCACCAAATGTCTTTTTAAAAAATACATTTTTATTGATTTCAGAGAGGAAGGGAGAGGGAGAGAGAATTACTGATCGGCTGCCTCCTGCACGCCCCCTACTGGAGATCGAACCCGCAACCCAGACATGTGCCCTGACTGGGAATTGAACTGTGACCTCCTGGTTCATAGGTCGAAGCTCAACCACTGAGCCACGCCGGCTGGGCATGGAGCAGTAGTTCTTTAAAAAGGTCAACATGGACCAGGAACGCAGATGGAAGAGTCAGTCTTGGGAAAAGAAGAAAAAAGCCTCTTCATTTGAGGCAAAGGGAAAGAAGTAATAAAAGACAGATATTTATAGATTTTTTTCCTGGCCAATCCCCAAGTGCCTAATTTGGACGGAACTTCTAGTGTCCTGAACAATCCCCACCAGAGGCTGAAATGCCAGTGACCATTGGGATAAAGAGCACTGAGCTGAACTCTGGGAGAAAAGCCCAGCAGCATGACAGCCTCTGTGGCCTTTTCTCACCTCTCCCTGGACCTCCTCTCCTGCAGCTGCACAAGTCAGATGGCTGTGCTCAGACTGGATCCCTCACCTGGCTGCCTCCATGCCCGGGCCCCAGCCCCGAGCACTCCTGTCACACGTGAAGCATCCACTGGTCATCACAGTTAGCTGGGTATCTGTCATACAAGGCTCTTGAGCAAGATAGCTCCTATTTCTTTGGATTTCCTTCAGGTTCTTGGCTTTCGCATTCAACAAATGGTTCCTGTTTGAATGAATAAACAGCCATCGCTGTCTGAAAAGACGACATTCTCAGGACTAGGTCTAACTAGTGCCGGCAATCTAGGTTCAGAGCTCCTTCATCCGTCAATTTCAATAACCCTGGGGTTCTTGGATACAGAGGTACTCACTGGAGGAAAGGGGCATCTCTACTCCGCTCACCACAAACAAGTGACGTGAGCACTTTGGGCCTTATCAATAAATGGGACGTGTCAGCCCTGGCCAGTTTACTCAGTGGATAGAGCACCAGCCCGCAGGCTAAAGGGTCGCAGGTTTGATTCTGGTCTACAGCACGTTCCTCAGTTGTGGGAGGCAACCAATCGATGTGTCTCATCATCGGTGTTTCTCTCTCTCTCTCTCTCTCTCTCTCTCTCTGTCTGTCTTCCCCCTCCCTTCCATTCTCTCTAAAAATCAATGGAAAAATATCCTTGGGTGAGGATTAACAACAACAAAAAACAACAACACAGACACACACACATACACATACATATACATACTCTGCACAAAATGGTGCATTACTAGAGACCAAGTTTCATGGGAGCATTTTGGTAATTTATTCAGATGTGTGTGTGCTGGGTCAGGTGACTGGCAGCACTGACTGGTGGTGAGCTATGTAAGGACAGGGCAATGGACAAATCAGGTAACCCAAGGAGACAGTTTAAGGAACAGATAAGATCATCAAGTATTATCAGGGCCAACCCTTGAGCTTCCAACACTGAGCAGGACACACGTGTCCCTCCGACTTGCCCGCTACAAGACAAGCAGTAACATCTCTCCTCCGCTTCCCCTAGGAGGATGCTATAAGAATAAGCATCAGTTATTTAATACTGCCTATTGCTACCACCTTTGTTTCATACAAGTATAGTTTTCTGGGTCTGAATTCAAGAGAGAACATCACTGATGAGAAAGAATCATTGATCAGCTGCCTCCTGCATGCCCCACATTGGGGATTGAGCCTGCAACTCAGGCTAGTGCCCTGACTGGGAATTGAACCTTGACCTCCTGGGCTGATATGAGTGATTCTTTAATGCAAGTTACTGTACTACTAGTAGGATTAGTGTCCACTGATGCACACCTTCATGAAGTAACAGTCAGTGCTAGCCATAATGACATTTCTGAGACATCAAGAGAAGGCAAAATGTTGTTTAGTGTTTAATAAGCCAGCCAAGTGCATAGATATTTCAGAAATATCTACAGTACAGATATCCAAATCAAAGCTCCAGCTCCAGCTACCTGAAACCCTGCCACTTCAAAAGATTCACTTGTTCAAGGTTCCATGGAGAGGAAATGCTCTACTCTAATTATATGACGGTCTTCCTCCTGGGGCAGGTAATGTGGGGACTCACAAGCCACAATCCTCAGGAATGGAAGTTAAAAACACCTTATGGAGGACTCCACACACATTTCCTCTCCCTGGCAAAGTCGAGTTCTCTCTCAGCTCAGCTACTCCTGTGATCATCAGAATACATATGCTTTGCAGTGGTAGGGAATAATGCATCCCTTTTAAAGGGTTGCCTTGTTAAACTGTAAAAATCAATGGCATGCATTTGTGAAATATTTTAATTACTATCTATCTATATATATATATAAAAGGCTAATATTCTAAGTGTCTGTCCGTCTGGGTAATGATGTCACGTACCTAACACCCGACTTCCTCTCCCTAGCGACTAGCCTCCTTGCAGTTTCTTCAGCCCAGGAACACGACTTGCTTTATAGCCAGGTGGGAACATTTTACATTGTAACCAAATAAATGTCTGTGAAGCGTTTTCCCGTGCCTCATCTCATTTGATCCTCGCAGAAGTCCTGGAGTAGATAGACAGGAGACTCGATGGAATCCTATTTTCTTCTCATTAGCCGGAAAACAGAGATTTAGAAAGCTTAGAAACTTGACCCAACTGAAAAGAAGAAATGGTGGACCTTGAAAATGACTTCAGGTTTTCTCACTGCGCAGAATATAGTCAAACAAAGCTGCAGTTATATATTTTACTCTTTGTTCTCCCTGTGTGATCTATAATAATAATCTGCTTTGTGTTGATATTTACTGCTCTGATGCTGACAATGACCTGAAAGAGAAGTTGGGGTGCTTCACTGGGCTGGAAAAAGTTTAGCTAAATCAGAAAGCAGGTCTAATTAAGCAAGTTTATCTATATATATAAAGCTCTCGCTGCCGCCAATCGCACGTGTGTGTTTCGATCTGTCATTGTCAATCATGGATTTGGTTGACACCTCTATTACAGAGAAAGGACGAAGAGCGATATTAAAATATTTTCTAATTAAACTCCTTGCAATGTGCATGAATTCGTGCACCAGGCCACTAGTTTGCTTAGAAAATGACCTTCCTAAAGGTATATTCATTTTGTGAAAATAAATGCCAATATTTAAAGTCCTGTCTTTTACATTAAAAATGGCCCAGCAGTGCCTCCACTTAGCAGCAACTGTTTAAATTTCCTGAATAGTTATGTATACCTAAAAGCAAGAGGTTTGCTTGTAAAAACATTCGACAACTTCCACTTTTTAACTTACATACAGATTTGTGTAATCATCTTCCTCCATTACACTAAATTAGTTAGTTATATGATCAAATCCTTTTCAGAGGAACAGAACCAACTAGCCCTTTCTTCTTTTATTAGAATTAAAAGCTCATTTCATATCCCCTCTTCCTTTCTCTATGCTCGGCAATGGATGACAAATTAGAGAAACAACTGCCAGAAGAATTAGACAGCGTGGCTCGACCACAGCTGCTGCTGCCGTGCTTTCACAGCTCGGTCAGGTCCCTTGCAGGCGCTGTGAAGAGACTTACGTTTAGTGACCCTTCTGCCTTCTCCCCCTGCACCCCCCCGACCACCACCACATTAAAGCTCTCCATCTTCCCTTTCCTTGGTGGTACCTCCCTCCTTCCTGCTCCCAGCTCTCACTACCTAGAGCTTTAAGGAGGGAGGATCGAGGCCACTTTTCACATCAGTCAAGTTCAGGGCACCTTCATGTTTATCCACTAACATAATAAACTGGTATTAGATAACCCCTAGAGGGAGTCTAAGCTTTAAAAAAACAACACGATTTGTTCAGAGATCATATTCTTAAAAGGGCAGGCAATACTTTGTTTTCTGTTTAACCCCCACCTCCTTCCTGGAGAGCCGTGCCAAGAAACAGACACATGGCAGTACAGACACTGCTCGGTCAGGAATAAAACAGAGACAAGGAAACTCGGCATTATTAAGCATGGAGGAGCTTACCACCCCCTTCCTCTCTTCCAGGGACAGTGAGCGGCTACAGACACTCTACCTATGACCCTACGCAGATGCCCATCACCTGAATTCACCATGGACAGGCATCTCCTAAGAACCTCCACTGCAGTGGGGTGGCCAATGACAAACTGTTTCTCCAAGTCTATAGGACAGTCTATTGACTTAAACAGCAGACCTAAGAGCACTGCCCACATTATAGTTGATACCAGTGGTTCTCAACCTTCTGGCCCTTTAAATACAGTTCCTCATGTTGTGACCCAACCATACAATTATTTTCGTTGCTACTTCATAACTGTCATGTTGCTACTGTTATGAATCGTCACATAAATATCTGATATGCAGGATGGTCTTAGTCAGGGGCGGGCAAACTTTTTGACTCGAGGGCCACAATGGGTTCTTAAACTGGACCGGAGGCCGGAACAAAAGCATGGATGGAGTGTTTGTGTGAACTAATATAAATTCAAAGTAAACATCATTACATAAAAGGGTACGGTCTTTTTTTTTTTTTTAGTTTTATTCATTTCAAACGGGCCGTAGTTTGCCCACGGCTGATCTTAGGCGACCCCTGTGAAAGGGTCGTTCGACCGCCAAAGTGGTCACGACCCACAGGTTGAGAACCGCTGGTCTATACCAATCTTCAAACAGTATTTCTTCTCACAGCTTTAGGAACTCCTTTGAATAGATTTAGGTGCAATAGCAATTGCATTAGAGTAACAGGTCAAGAAAGCCAGGATTTAAGTCCTTTTCCTGAGACAAGAAGGAACAAACAGTCTCAGACAAGGAGAAAAACAATCCGCCGAGAGCCTGACGTGAAGCAGACCAGCACCAGGCTCAGCGCTAACGAGGGAGGAGGGCACGGCTGTTTTCCTCCTTCAGATCATCCCATTAGGGACACCTAATAGCTCCTGGGAAGGAACACAGCCCATTGTGTTGGGAGTGCGATGGTGACAGGAACAGGAGGTGCTCCATGGCAACACAATCATGACACATGCATCACTTTCTGGAACTGGAATAAAAAGACCGACTTCCTATTTCAAGGCCAGCAATGCTATCAACAGGGAAAAATCCCTTGAGTGAAACATTTAGTATTCCACTTAATGCCTCATGGTACAATGCCACCACAAGCAAACAGCAGAAAGAACACTGGTGTGGGCAGGCCTAACCCACAGATAACGCCTCTCCGGGTCCCATGACCCGGTGTCACTCCCGGTTCACTACTTGCTCTCTCTCAACAGGTCTCCTTTAGGGGTACATCTTACTCGTTTGACCCTTCATGGCATTCCCAATTTCTATTACAATGTTCAACACACAAACCGGTGTGTGTGTGAAAAGTAAAGGCTCAATTTACTTTTGGAAATGCACAATAGTAACTCCCGTAAGAAGGGAATCCATTTTAACAGCACAATTTATTTAGGAATCTTTGTTGTAAGTGTTTAAAGTAAGGAACTCATGCATGAATATATGTGTGCCATCTGCCCTGCTGACAAGTCAGTCTATAGCTCCCACAATCTCTGGCCTCACAGGGTAGATTAAGAGAAAAATTCCGAGCCTCTTAGAATGAATGTCCTGATGCCCACAAAGTGGAGGTTACACATTTATGGAGTCTGCGATTCTTGTCATGCACCCTCCTCCAGACAACCCAGGCCCTGAACCAATCTCAAGAGGCCTGTGGCTGAGGCACCCTCAGAGTAAACATAAATTAACATGGTAACATACATGAGTAGCACTATGGCCTGATAGGATTGGTAAACTCACTTTTGCCACACTCTGCATAGAGAGACACACACCCAGAAATATTATTCAGCCACAAAAAAAGGATGAAATCTTGCCACTTGCAACAACATGGATGGGCCTCAATGACATTATGCTAAGTGAAATAAGTCAGACAGAGAAGGACAAATACTGCATGACCTCTCATGTGTGGAATGAATCTACCTACCTACCTAACTCACAGATACAGAGAACAGATTGGTGGTTGCAAGAGGTGGAGCTGGGAGGGGAGATGATGGGTGAACTGTTTCTGTTTTGTTTAAATAAAAGGAATTTTTTAAAAATGAATAGTGCAAAAATATGGATGAAAAAAGTGGTAAGAGGAACCAAGAAATGACCAGTTTTGGGGGAACCAAGATGGAGGCAAAGATATACATCAGTACTCACATTATGAGGGTGCCAGAAGAAGAACCTATTTGAAGAAATAATGACAAAACTTCCCTTACCTGATGAAAGGAATAGATTTACAAGTCTAGGAAGCACAGAGAGTCCCAAACAAGAGGAACCCAAAGAGGCCCGCACCAAGACACATCATAATTAAAATGCCAAGGATTAAAGACAGAGAGAATCTTAAAAGCAGCAAGAGAAAAGCAGTTAGTTACTTACAAGGGAGCACCCAAATAGCAAAGACCTACAACCAAGATTTCTCTACCCAGCAAAGCTCTCATTTGGACTTGGAAGTCAAATAAAGAAGCTTCACAGACAAGAATACGCTAAAGGAGTTCATCACCACTAAACCAGTATTACATGAAATGTTAAAGGGTATTCTTTAAGAAGAGGAAGAAGAAGAAGAAAGA
Organism: Myotis yumanensis; assembly: GCF_028538775.1. NCBI lineage: Eukaryota > Metazoa > Chordata > Mammalia > Chiroptera > Vespertilionidae > Myotis > Myotis yumanensis. Next base: position 6,430,747 of record NW_027223771.1, on the reverse strand, counting down.
TAAAAAATAGGAACCATAAAATGGCAATAAAAACATGTTTATCAACAACTGAATCTAAAAATAGAATCAGAGGCATGGAAACATAGGGAAGGGGGTGTGAAGAGATTAAGATCTGATATGCATACTAGAGGCCCGATGCAGGAAATTCGTGCAAGGGGGTCAGCCCTCGAAGCCCCAGCTTCGTCCAGAAGGTTGTCCAGAAGGACGTCCAGGAGGTCATTTGGCTGTCTGGTCTAATTAGCATATTATGCTTTTATTATTATAAATATGCATTATCTATGGACATAGATAATAGTGTGGTAAAGGCCTGGGTGGGGCAGGAACTGGGTGGAGAAGGACAATGAGGGGGGAAAAAGGGAGACATATGTAATACTCTCAACAATAAAGATTTAAATAATAAAAAAAAAAGGAGTGGTGAGCATTAAATGTGGTTCTTTTGTCCCAAAAGGAGGAAAAAAGGTACATATACGCCTCCAAAAATGGACCTATGACCTGAAATTAAGCAGTTCTATGAAAGAAAAAAGGAGATTTATTTTTAAACTCCAGGAGGAGGGAAAAACCTCCTTGGAAAATGTTCCCTAAAAAGTGCTTAGTTAAGAATTTGGCTGTTAAAGAAAGGATGATTTGAAAAGTCCCACATGACTGTCCATTTGGTCCAACACATGAGCTATACACCCCAATATTTATTAATTTATTGCAATCATTCCACACCGATCAAGATTTAAGATCTGCAAGGAACTTTAGAGAGCACCTAACCACTATCAAAAGAGAAAATAGAGACGGGAGAAATGAAATAGCTCAAGGTCACTTAAAAATATATAGCCAGGTCAGTACATTTCACCCTCACATTTATTACCTACAGATATATTTACACTGAGGTTACAGTTTTTCCACTTGTGGCTTTACGATCTGGGGTTCCTCTCTATAGCACTTGTTTTGCAACTATCTACTGTAGGAGAGTATGTGCAGAAATTTCCTGGAAACTCCATTTCAGAGGAGACATTAAAAAAAGAGTAGCTCCAAAAACTGTATGAAAAAGCTGAGGAGTAAGTTTCCCTGTGGTTGAAACTAACTCTAGCTTTGGACCCAAAAGGGCTAATTAGGGGCCGTCTACTGGCAACGGCTAGAGGCCAATTTGTCTTTTCCTAGGTGACACATCCACCACAAAACTACACATACAAATACGATAGCAGGGACAGCTTTTAAGGGGCTTTTTAAAAATTGGAAATTGTTAAGTAAGGGTAGGATATGTGAGCCATTTTGAGCAGCAGCGTTGGGGCTGTCAGGTTCCCTACCAACCGCCTGAGAGCTGCCATGCTGTCCTCTGGCTGTGCATTGAGGGCTGCGAGGAGCCACACAAAACAAAGCTTTTATCCAGACTCTTGGACGAGGGATGGAAATGCAAGCTCGCCCCCTTGAGACAAGAGGAAGAAAGCATGGTGTTCCATTGAAAATAACAGAAGCGTAGAGAGAACTAAGGAGAAGACATTAACCAGAATCTGTCCAACCATACACTCATCACAGCCTTGAAGAGACAAATATTAATGCTGTTGTAACAATAATTACGAGTGAAAATCCAGTTACTTTGATGTTTGGCTGTGAAGCTGTAAAAAAGGGGGAGCAGGGTTCTGATTTAAAATGCTGTCTTGATTGAAGAGCAGGCTTTCTTAAATGAAGAGTAGACTTTCCCAGGAACCCAATACTCACTCAACATATGGGATTTTAGAGTTGTGCTTGAACACATTTGCTCCTGAGTACTTGGCTGCTGGGACCACGGGCATCCTGACAAGATCCACTGGCTACTGAACTAACTGCTCCAAATGGCTAATAAGCTTATGCGATGAGCATTTGGAAAAGGAATTATTACAGAGATACCTCAATGAACTCATACCCCAGGGAGGCAAGCTCCTTCTGATGAACTTGGCCACATACTGCAGAGAGATTCACAGGAGACGTGGAGCATGCCGGTCTGCAGCAGGGGGAGTTGGGGGGGCCGGGGGGGAGCAGGAGTCAGAATTCTTTTCCGGCCACCATGGAGCACATCTCAAGGTGAGTGACCCACGAAGGCTTCTATTCTGGACGCAAGGATTCAATGTCATCTCTATACCTAGTCATCTCATTCTTTTGAAAATAAAAGGCAGATCTGGAAAATCTTAATTTCTGCACCAAAAACAAACTCTTTGGACAAACACCATCTTGGCGGTATTTTGCTGAAGCTGAACAGATTATAGTAAGAACATGAGACTTGTTTAAGAATGAGTCAGCTTTGGTCCCGAAATGGCGAATGGAATTTCTCCAACTCTCACTGAAAGCATGGGAGGCTAATGGAATGGGACCGTGGTCGGCAAACCGCGGCTCGTGAGCCACATGCGACTCTTTGGCCCCTTGAGTGTGGGTCTTCCACAAAATACCGCCACACTCAAGGGGCCAAAGAGCCGCATGTGTCTCGCAAGCTGCGGTTTGCCGAGCCGCAAGTTTGCCAACCACTGCCCTAGACCTTGGTGCGGGTAAGCCTCAGTCAGGGGGCACTTGTTGAAAATGCTGAAACCCACCCACGTGAACTGGAGTCCCCAGAAGTGGCCCCTCAGGATGGCTCTCCGTGAAACCACGGTACGTCTAGTGGGAACAGCACTCACACAGCAGTGAGTCTAGTCTACAGAGGTAACTAGAGAAATGAGGCGGGCCACTTAACCATGCCGAATCCATGGAACTTCAGATAATCGTTCAGGTTCATTAACATTCTAAATGTCTCAGAGGTCAAGCAAGCTCCCAGCCTCCCACCTTAAATTAGGGTCTGATGCTTTTCTTGCAGCTTTTATAAGAATGTTCAAGAAGCAGACACTGAGTCTCGATGGTTCTAGGAACCACCATACGCCACTGGCCACTGAAATGAGTGAAAAGAACACTGGAACCTGCAGTTATGACACTGGCTGATGCTAAGCTGTGCTCACTGGTGCCAGGCTCTCAGCGCCTGATATACATGAACTCACTGAGGGGAAACGGAACAGAACACAGGCAATCTGAGAATCTTGAGACCAGTGAAGTGTGTAAGAGGGGATCATGTTGAATATTCAATTGTAACTTAATATTACAGCGTTGGCAATGCTTAATAACAAGCCACAACCCTATTGTGTGTGACTCAACAACCTGGCCTCCTCAACTGCGGGCTCCACGTCCGAACAACTTCCAACCCAGTGAAGAAACATCTGTTAGGATCATCTATAGTCTATGGGGAAACCTGTAGCAGTAAACACATAAATGTGTTTTCTCTGAGAAAATAAGCAAGCACTCATCCTGCTATTGCCTAATTCCTTCATGAATCATGATTTTCAGCATTATTAACCTCTAAATTAAGAGCTCATTTATAGCACAACATGCAAGTAGGTTAAGGAATGGAAAAGTCGCTCCTCAGGTTGTATGACAGGTATCAGACGACTGAACTAAAGCAAACAGGAACCCAACTGGACTTCTCTGTAAATCCTTGGTAGTGCCACACTCAACAGAGGTTCCTGTCCACTGACAAGAAATATGTCTAGAGAAGGTTACCAAACAGGAAGACTTCTAAAAGAATTTAAAATAGAGTCTTTATTGACGTATGCTAGAAAATGGCCATCAATGCACCAGCAGAGCGTAAGGTACACAAATTCTTCCTGTTTTACCTTGAGAAGAGGATGATTCAGTGAAACAATGATTCGATGAAGCAATGACTGGCCTATTCCCAAGGCCAACACAGGGACTGGGCATGTGTCAGAAAGATCGGATTAAATAATATTAAACAAACGCCACTCCACCCTCAACTACAGTAACCCTTTCAGACCTCGAACAGATTCCAGAGGTTAAAGCAGTGATTCCCTAAGTGGGCGCTACCGCCCCCTGGGGGCGCTGCAGGGATCCAGGGGGGGCGGTGATGGCCACAGGTGCTTTTGTTTTAACTTTTTTTGTATTACCTTTCTATTCTGAGTTCAATAAATAGTTTCATAATTTCAAACTTCAATGTTTCTAATTGACACCTTTCTTTACTATATTTTACGAAAAAGGTAGAAACATTAATACATATATCTTTGTTTAATTGCTATTAAAATTTTAAAAAAATTAATTTCCAGGGGGCGCTGAGTAATATTTTTTCTGGAAAGGGGGCGGTAGGCCAAATAAGTTTGGGAACCACTGGGTTAAAGCAAGAGGAGAAACAGATGAGGACACCGAGCTGCGGAGAAGCTAAGGCACACACCAGTTCGAGAGGCACGGACGGGACTCTGCCTTCCTGCTGGCTGATAGCAACTAGAGCGCTGACCACGAAACCAATGAAACAACAGAGAAAACAAGCCTAGTGGCTTTCTTTTCATCCACTGATGCGCAACATTCTCTAGGCCAGGGGCCCACTGCCTGCTTTTGGTACGGCCTATGACAAAACCTAAAAGTGGATTTTACATTGTTACATGACTCAAAAATATTATCCAAAAAAGAGGATTTTGTAACACATGAACATTACATGAAATTCAACTTTTAGTGTCTATAAAGTTTTTTCTGTTTTTTTGTAACCCTCACTCGAGGATATTTTTCCATTGATTTTTAGAGAGAGTGGAAGGGAGGGGAAGAGACAGAAAGAAATATAAATATGAGAAAGACATACGGATTAGTTGCCCTCACATGCTCCCCCTACCAGGGCCAGGGATTGAGCCTGCAACTGAGGGATGTGGCCTTGACCAGAACTGAACCTGAGCCCTCCAGTCTGCGGGCCAATGTTCTATCCACTGAGCCAAACTGGCTAGTGCTAAATAAAGTTTTAGTGGAACACACACTCCTGTTCACAAAGTTGACTAGTTGTAAGAGACACGATGTCCCAAAAAGCCTAAAATATCTACTGTCTGTCCTTTTCAAAGAGTTTTACAGACTTCTGTTTCCTAGTAAAAACACACACAGTGACTATGGCACATGAGGAGTTACCTGGGGAAAAGAGAACATGGAACACAGGGGAACACTAAAGCGTGTGTCCACGCTGCAGCCTTTCAATTCACAGCAAAGAGGCAAGTGTGACAGAGTGCCAGGGAGGAGAGGCAAGTGACCAGGCTTCACATCATTGCAATGCTGTGCACACAAAAAATCTCCACTCTTTAGACCTGACGATCTTCAAGAACTAAGAAGATGCTTAACATGTTTTCTCCAACTACATAAAGTGCCAACATACACAAAGCATGAGGCAGAGGTCTCCCCCATCAACAAATTACATGGTTCTTACCTACGGCTGCTCCTTAGAATATACCCACGGGGGAAGAGTCAAGAGGATACGTGTGCAGTGTTGTGTGAATCCTAGATTATAAATCAAACTCCACGCTCTCATTCTAGCTCAGACTGATCTTGAGCTAGCCATGTGACTCTGAACCTCTAATTCTTTTATCTATGAAACTAGAGGCCCGATGCACGAAATTCATACATGGGTAGGGTCCCTAGGCCTGGCCGGCAATCAGGGCCAATTTGTGGGGCAACCGGCAGGGTGAATGGGGGGCCTCCCCCGCTGGCACCTGCCTTGGCCGGCCGGCCCCGCCCACTCGCCGGCCAGCCCCACCCCCCACCGCCTCCCTCTGCGGGAGAGGGATGTGGGGGGTGGTAGGGGGGGACCCCCTGCTGACACCCGCCTTGGCTGGCCTGGGGCCTGTGGGCAGCTCCTGCGTTGAGCATCTGCCCCCTGGTGGTCAGTGCACATCATAGTGACCGGTCGTTTTGCCATTTGGTTGATCTGCATATTAGGCTTTTATTATATAGGATGAGGCACACTGAGCAACCAGAGGAATATTATCTCTCTCAACGCCTAAAACTAGAAGAAAAAGAAAACAGGAAAGAGATGAGGGAGTTTTCTATTTTTAAAAATGTTTTGTCTTCTTTATAATGGACAAGATACCACCACAATGGAGATAGCTCTCATGGGAAAGCAGGCATCGGGCTGTGCTCAGTGACACTAACCACTGCCCTGTTAAGGTGGAGGACTGAGAAACAGGCATTTGAATTCGAGGATATGAGTTTGTTCCTTCTCTTTTTGTAGGGGCTTCTGGAAACAAAGACACATGTGCCCGACCCATGCAGGGTGTGTTCTCTTTTCTTTCCCCAGAGGCAAAAGCAACACTGAGCCACCCAGGCATTAGTCATGAGTATTATCTGCACTAAGGAGGGGTCAGAACGGTCAGCACCTCCCTCCCAATGCGCTCCAATAAAACCAGGCTTGTTTATCACCCTTCAGACACTTGGAACAGTTTGGGAGGGTACAGTGCTGTTTATACCAGTGGAACTTTAAGAAGATATACCACTTAGCCCTCTGAAGAACCAAACCAGTGCACAATCTGGTCTAGACAAGGAGGACTGATGTCCTGAGAGGCAATATAACTGAGTGCGGTAACTTGATTTTCAGCTTCCGAAAGGTTTTTGCTTTTCTTAAACCAGCGTGGAATTTCAAATTGAAAGCAATGTTTCTCTCTACAAGTTAAAGTTCCTTGTTTTTAAAATTCATAGCTTTAAAGAAGAAGAAAAGTCATTTCAAGAACCTGAAGGAAAGCATTTTAAAACTTACTGAATATTAAATACAGAACTGCCATATAATCCAGGAAATTCACTAATAGGTATATGAAAACGTATGTCCACACAAACTTGTCTGCAAGGATGCATAGCAGTATTACTCACAATGGCCAAAAAAACAATCCAAATGTACAACAAAATGCGGCATATCTACAGAATGGACTATTACCAATAAAAAGAAATGAAATATTGATTGATGTTACATGGATGAACCCTGAAACACCATGCTCAGTGAAAGACCCACATACTGTATAATTCCATGTATATGCAATTCCAGAATGGACAAATCCATAGACAGAGAGAGGATCAGTGACCACCAGGAGATGGGGAAGAATGGGTGGACTGCTAATAAAAGTGGGGTTTAAAAAAAAAGTGGGGTTTCTTCTGTGGGTTAACCATACTGTCCTAAAATTAGATAGTGGTGACAGTTGCAAGACTCTGTAAAGCTATTAAAAACTACTAAACTGTGCATTTTACTTGAATGAGTATGATTTCATACTATGAGAACTACATCGCAATAAAGCTGTTATGAAAAAAGATAACATCTCGCCCTAGTTATTTTGGCTCCGTGGTTAGAGAGTCAGCCCAAGGACTGAAGGTGTTCGATTCCGGTTAAGGGCATGCACCTCGGTTGCAGGCTCGATCCCCAGCCCAGAGTTGGTGCATGCGTGGGGGGCAACCAATCGATGTGTCTCTCTCACATCAATGTTTCTCTCTTTCTCCCCCTCCCTCCTTCCCTTCCACTCTCTATAAAAAGAAAATCAATTGAAAAAATATCCTCGGTGAGGATTAACAAAAAGAAATAACATCTCAATAGAGCTATTATGAAAAAAAACCTACTAACCATTTTTTTCATCACTAAAAATGACATACTTCATATTGCAGACAGATAATATTGAGCTCTAAGTAAAAATCTCATTTTTGCTGCTATCAGTTTCTACATAAAGAAAAGGAGCCATAGCCGGTTTGGCTCAGTGGATGGAGCGTCGGCCTGCAGACTCAAGGGTCCCAGGTTTGATTCCGGTCAAGGGCATGTACCTGGGTTGCGGGCACATCCCCAGTGGGAGGTGTGCAGGAGGCAGCTGATCGATGTTTCTCTCTCATCAATGTTTCTGACTCTCTATCCCTCTCCCTTCCTCTCTGTAAAAATCAATAAAATATTAAAAAAAAAAAAAAAGGAAAGAGTCAGGTTTAAAAGGGCTAGCATCCCTTCGGTAATTCTCATTTGGTGACCCATTAAAGTTGACGACAAACTGAAAGGTCTTGGGCTCACAGGGAAAATAAAATCTTTTCCATTCCCATCTCCAAGGGATCCACTCGGAAAGGCCCATTACACAACTCTGCCCTGTGGCCATTTAGGAAAGCTTAACTGCACAGCCACGGTTACATGTCATGGAACGAGAGAAAGGAAAAAACACTCCCCAAAACAAAAAAACAAGGCTGTAAATCAGACCCGCCAGGCCACGCTAGACACAGTTTGTGCTGGTGAAGATCGAGGCCACTCACCGTCTGCGTCTTCAGGCCTTGTCTCGTCCCCGAAGGCGCAGCCGTGTCACCTCCAGACGCCTCTTCAGGAACGGAACTCTGCCTGGGATTCCTCAGAAAATCCACCTCATCGTCAGCCTTGGTGTCTGGCATTTCTGAAGAGAACACGAGGGTTACAAAGTGCATTTGGAACATTGATTCCTGCGCCTTACTATTGACACAACATGCTCCGGGTTTCATGTGTTTTTGTGTGTTTTTGTGTTTTTGCTTTGGGGCTACATGGAAAAGTATTCTTTTACTTTCAGGAGTTGGTGTCATTTCTGACCCTATGCTGAGCTATTCCTTTATTACATGGCTGCATGGTTTTCTCTGGCTTTCGTATGGGTTTGTAGGTAAGGGAAGGTCCAATTCAATGTTTATTGAACTTCCAGTTTCACCACTGACTTTTCATGACAAACCTGAGTGTGGTGCTGACTTACATATGCTCCAAGGTACCAGATTAACAGCTGAAGCTAGGCGGTCCATCTCCACCATCATCCAAGAGGCAAGAGATGCTTGCATATGTACAGGACAAAAAAGAAAGCACGGAGGTAAAGCCTTTGAGAAGAGTCTTTCTTTTAAAAATACTACATACAGCCTGACCAGAATGGCTCAGTGGTTGAGTGTCGACCTATGAATCAGGAGGTCATGGTTTGATTCCCGGTCAGGGCACATGCCCAGGTTGCAGGCTCGATCCCCAGTGTGGGGGCATGCAGGAGGCAGCCGATGCATGATTCTCTCTCATCTACTTATCTCTCCCTTCCCCTTCCTCTCTGAAATCAATAAAAATATATTTTAAAAATAAAAAACACTACATTCACTCATTTACCCAGAACTGCAAATGGTAACACTAACTGTTCTAGTAAGTTATTGTTTTTACTTTGTTTCTTCCCAAACCAAGACATAATCACAAACTAGCAATTCCTTTTTTAAGAAAAAGTTTTCCTTTTTTCAGAAAAAGTCTTCTCTAGAATTATGCTCAACGCAGACCAAACAACAGTGGTTACCTGGTCACCCTACGGGTAAGCAAACACAGGAAGGACGTGCTAAGATGTCTGAAGCAAATTTAGGCTTTGGCACTTCTTTGAAGGGGACTGATGACCGAACAGTCCAAATTCACCTTGATAATCCAAACACAAATGCAACGGTCATCTCAATTTCACCTGGAAAACTTCCTGCGGTTGTTATTAATCTAGTCATGCCACTGCTCTGGCACAGAGAACTGCTCCCTACACCAAAGGGCAGAGAGGCTTCTTTCACCGAAGAACAGACTATATTAAATCCAGTGGCCTGGTGCACGGATCCATGCACATTGAAAGGAGATTAATTAGAAGAAATATTTTAATATTGCTATTCGCCCTTTCTAATACACGTGTCAGAGATGAAAGAAAATTAGTAAAATGTATATGAAAATAATATATAAATTGATCAATAAACAATAACATGATATAACAACAAAGACATGATATAAAAGCAACAAAAACATCATATAAAAACAATGACTGATAAAATGATTGAACTCATTCTATTATCTCCCTGTACACCACATTAAGAGTAAAAACACTTTCAGAGCGCTTGACTAATTTCCCTTGTGTAACTTTAACGTCACACGCTCTTTGAACTCGAGAGAAAGCAACATATAACTGACCATGTCAGAAAACGGGTTCAGGTAGGAATATTTCTACTCTGTCTAGAGTTTGTCCTTGTGACTTATCAATAGTCATCGCAAATGCTGGCATCACAGGAAACTGTCTTCAAATTAATTTAAATGAGAGGCCAGTGTCAGACGGGGATAAATCAATTCTTGGAATCAGAACAACCTCTCCTTCCACAGATCCTGTTAATATTTCAGCTTCAATTATGTTAGGTCGGTATCTTTTGATAATAAATCTAGTACCATTACAAAGACCCCATTTACTATTAAGATTCTCATTAGCAGGATGATTGCACCTTTCAATTTCAATTTATGGCACAGCATTCCCAAAGGAGTAATACCATTAAGAAATTCGATGGGAGCTTTATATGTATTGCGAATGTGCGAGTCAATGTTTATTTTTAAATTGCCAGTGTGCGTCATGTACCGGATGGTCGGACGGTCGGACAGACATACAGTTGGTCACTTAGCCTTTTATATATATAGATTTTGTCCTAAAAGGACACTGTGACATGCACAAGGATCTACTTTAGATTTAGGAAAGTTACATTTCTATAAACAAACCTTTATAAATCTCTTCTTTCTTTGCCCCTATAATTACATAATCTTACTAGCAATTTAAAAACAGGCAAGGAAATCCAAAGAACCAAACTCAGTCCTATATTTCAAAAATGTGATTAAATTAAAAAATCTAACTAAGCCATGCCCTTAGAAGAATTTCAAGGTGAACCAGAGTAGATTTTTTACTGTTGTTGAGTTTTATTTTATTTATTTGGGGGGATGTGATTTTTGGCATGACCTTGCTATCCTATGCCCATCAACTGATAATACGGATTTTTGGCAAGCATTGGCCAGTCGCAACGGTAAACAGTGATTACTGACACTTGACTGGCCTGGCTTACTCGTGTACAACCAGGTTCCCACAGCCCTGAGACCAATGCTCTTGGGGGAAGGGCTCACCCTCTCTTTCTACCCAGAAGCTGTGTGTTTTCCCCATTTCAATTTCTATTTGGCTTCATCCACAGCAGCAAATAACAAAACAGAAGCCAGGGCCCTGGGGCTCCTCCCAAATCAGCAGGTAAACTCATGTCCCTGCACTCATGAAACAGGCTGGTTATGCTCATGAATGGAACATGAACTTCCTAGAAAAAAAACCCTTTGCTCTGAGATCACACTCGGGGCTTTTTTTCCAGGGCAATGTGACCAGGGGCTTTCCCCAATCCGGGCTATTTTTCTGAAGAAAGCACAGATTTTTATCACTGGCCACTTCTCTCTGTAATTTGAGACCATGAGCACCGAGCACATATGACTCCTCTTGGTAACTGAACAAGTAACTCGCCCACACAGATCAACCAACAACCCCAAACCCAGAGATACCGTTGAACTGGCATTCATCGCATTTTCCTTCCTAAAACTTGAAGATCTTTTCTATATTCAGGTGCTGATAAATATCAAGGTCTGAAATTCTCCCTGGTTTCTACCTTTCTGAGGGCACTGCAGACACAAAGCTCCTATAGTTCACGGTGCCTTGTGTTAAGTATCTCTGAGCCAGAAAGAGGAATCATTCCAGCGCATGTGGCCCAAGGCGCTGCACCCAAGGGAAAGGAACCCGGCCAGGCGTCAGCTTACAGCCGCTCCCCTTCTTCCCAAATGTCAACCTGCCGCGCCCCCAAAATAGACTTGTTTTTGTGCCTTATTTTAAAGAGTAGAGACCTCCTCACTGAAATTCTGAGAGAGCAGCCAACAAGTTTCTCCCACTAACGTTACAAAACATCAATAAAACTAACATCCTAAAGTCACCAAAAAATACTACTGAACGTTTCTTAAATACCTCAGCTGAATTTAAAAAAAAAAAAAGGTTATAAATGATTAACAATGCTTCTTCGGGGAAATGACAATTGTGTTTGCACTGCTCTATTTCCTAAGCAACGCCTTTTCGTGTTCTGTTTGTTCATTTCTCTACACACCCCACCCCCACACGCTTAACTCGTACTGCACTTAAAGGGATTTTCAAAAATGAAGAAAAAACATCAAAAACACAGTCAGACAACAAAAACAAAACAGGCTAGGTCTTACCTACAACAGCCTGGGGCCAAACATGGAGACAGGTCCTCTGTCTATACCTGCTGACAGGTGGTGGTATCAAAGCGAATCGAACTGACCTTGACAGGTTTCGGGAGTTTCAGCTCCGGCCAACTCCCAGGGAGAAGTTTTATTCAGAGAGCTGGTCTGCCCTGCGCAGTGGGGGTGCTCTGCTCTGTGGACATGGAGCAGGCGGCTGTGTGAGCAATCAGCTCGCTGCAGCTGCTTCACCAAGATAAGCAGACACCACGTCTGCCCTATGACAGCAGCTCAGCAGACTGGGCTGGGGCGGAAATCCTGCATCCTATGCCTGCACCGTGCAGCGGCCTGCATTCCCAGACTGCTGCCCAAAAGCCACAGGCCATGGGACGGGAGGTCTGGTCCTAGAGCAGGAAGAGGAGGGGGTGCGCCCCCGCCCCCCACGGATGACCTAATACCACCATGTGGGATGTGAGGCCATCGGCTTAGGCCGACACTTACAGCTAGTTATTCATGAAACCACTCTGACTCTCAATTTGTTCAGAACACAGACGAGGATGGGGGAAGGAGTTTCAGGCATGTAAATGAAACACTCTATTTCAGCACCATCTTGGATGGCTCTAGAGAAAAGGCCTAAGCCATGTGAATACACGCACCTGCTAAATTCCTTTATCATTTCAGAGCAGCGGGGACCTAGCAGACATGGAGTTCCAGGTTAATAGGACCATACCGCCCACCCGACCCCAGTGTGACAGACAGAGCACCTACAGACTCAGGCAATCGAGCCAGGGGTCTACAATACAGGAAGCAAAGTCTGTTCGGCACTGGGGGCGAGGGGGGGCGGCGGGCGGGCGCGGGCAGGGGCGTGCCTCTGCTGGGGGTGGTGACTATTCCCTTAGCAGCCTGCCCAATGAATGCAAGACCTCTAACCAGCAAGGACACCTATATTCCTACCTGCACATCACACAGACGCTCAGGGAGCTTGTCTCTCAAGTTAACTTCACATCTGCTTTGCTCACCTGTTGCTGGCTCAGGTCCTGGAACCGGTGGAATGATCTTCTCCGGCTCCTCCCTTCCAGCAGAGCATCCGGCAGGGCTCCGGGGTGTTTCTTCACAAGTACTGCCCGCTGCTGGGGTCTCCCCAGGCAGGAGGGCGTGCACTTTCCCGGCAGAAGCGCTCCCCAGCTGGCCAGCCCCTGGTCCTGCCTCCGCAGGACTGGATGGTGGCAGGTGACTGATGTCGCCCTCTGTGAGCAGGGCTCCTGAGGCCCTGACATGCTCGATGACGGCATCCACTATACGACTCGCAGCCTCCTCGATGGAGTCTGCAGTCTCAGGCAGGTGCCCGGCCTCGGCAGACACAGCGTGAGGGTCAGGGGGAGCACCCTTGTCCCTGCCGGGGGCCTTGTCATCACTGGCGGAGAGCCCTGCCTCTGCGGGGAGCTCCTTGGCAGTGGGCTGCAGGGGGGCGGAGCGTGTGTCATTCATCTGTGCCCCCTCGGAGGCATCCCTGCGACAGCTGAGGTGGGCTCCCTCCGGCTCCCCTTTCTCCGAAACAGCAGGCACCGTCTCTGGGGCTGCAGCAGCCTGGAGGTCAGTCCCACCTTTGTCTGGTAAGGCTCCTGGCAAAACCTGGATCCCGTTCTCCTGGCGCAGCAAGACTTCCGGAACGGGCGGGTCCTGGGCACTGTGTGACAACGCCGTTCCCCTGGCTTCCGCAGTTCCTTGTAGCGCGTTACCCACTGCCACATCCAATGCCATGTTTCCACTCGCCTCGCAAGCAGCGGTCTCTCCCTGGGCTTGAGCGTCTGTCACTCCATCCACAGCAAAAGGTCCATTGCAATTAGGAGCCCGAGATGCATCTGGGGACAGACCCGGCAGCAGAGGTGAGCTGCTCTGCTCCGCACCCACGGCTTCCTGGCCCGCGTCTGTGGCCAGACCTGCTCCCGGTGGCACCGGGCTCTGGGCGGCCCCACCTTCAGTCAGCAGTGAGGCTGGTGGGGCCACTTCCTGGTTGTGTTTAGTTTCTGCATTCAGACAGGCCGAGGGTGTGCCCCGGGAACCACCGTGTTCAAGTGCTTTGTCCCGGGCACAGGCAGCTGTGCCAGGTTCTCCCTGGACCCCAGGTGACTCCTGTCGCGGAGGGTCTGTTCCCTGCTCTTCCCGCAGCGCCCCTGAAGGAGGCGTGTCCTCCTTAGTGGAGGAGCAAATCACTGCTTTAAATCTGTCACCTTGTCCCTGAGCCGCAGAGTTTTCTGGAACCACCGGGCTGTTTCCTTCTTCAGTCAAACTGGAATCAGAGGCCAAGGGGGCCTCAGCCACATGTAGCCGGGAAGAGTCGGTGCCCTCCTCCATGGTCCTAACTTCAGGGGCTGCTGGGAGGCAGGGGTCCTCCTGCTCCCCCCCAAATCCTCCAGGACTGGCGTTCCCCATGCTGGGCTGAGGATCCAGGGCAGTGGGGGGTGTGGGCAGGCCTGCTGCACAGTCTTCTAGTGGCTGCTTATCTGGATCACTCCAATCTCCGCCATCTCTACAGTCTGTAGCGGTATGTGGCTGGGGAGTTGCTGTTCCCTTTTCGTTCTGGGAGGGGACAAGAGAAAGTGCGTCATCTTTCGTTACTGATTCACTGCCTGGACTGCCTGCCGGAGAGAAAGTCCTGCCTGATGTCACCGCCTGGTCTGGCACTGGCTCTCGCTCTGCTTTGGGGAAAACAGCGTGTGGAGGCAGCTCCACTCCAAGCGCGTTTGTGAGAGGTGTTTGTGAGTTCACACCTCCTGTTTGGCCCTCTTTATCCAAAACTTCAAGGGGACAAAAACCCACATCTTCCTGGGTGTCTCCTACAGGGACAGGGGTGACGGGCTCAGCCTGTGGGCCTTCCGGGCAGACGGCAGTGGGCGGAGGCTGTGCGTGGGGCGGGCCTGTGGCGGGGCCTCCAGGCTGGGTGACTGTGTCATCACGATGCTCTGCACCCAGCGCACCACTAGACGTCACTGTGCTCTGTCCACCGGCAGGGGCAGCTCGAGGTTGGTCATCTCCAGGTGGAGAGCAGATGGGTGGCTTGTCGTTCTGGCTCTGAAGATGAGGTGAATTCGTTTCTGCTTTCTCCTTTGGCAAAGCATCTTTCTGTGGCCGGGGGAAGGGTAGATCAGCGGACAACACCGCCCCACCCGTGTGTGCTAAGGGAGCGTCCATCTTGCCATTTGCAGCAGCTGGAACGCTGGCAGGGCTCTGATCACCAGCACTCGCGTCACAACGTCTGGAAGTTTCTGTTTCGGCAGTTTTCTCAATAGGGGCTCCTCCATTACTCAGTACAAGTACCGACTCAGCAGGCGTCTCACCGTCCAGGGAGCTGGTGGCAGACACGCAGTTTGGAACCATGGCTTTATCCACAGGCTGCCTTGTGTCTTTGACGTGAGAGGCTCCAGCTGCACCGACATGAGAGTTCTCCAGTCTTTCCTTTGTTCTTTCCCCGGCTTCGAGCTCCTTCTTCTGGGTGGTGGCATCTGGGTTCCTGAGACCACGTTCCGCTCCCTCTGCGGTCTCTGGGACACCAGCATCTCCTGTTGACCTGCCTTCCTGTTCACCTGCAGGGAAATGCGGGGCTGGGCCTGACTCCATGAGTGTGACTCCCGGCAGGGCAGCACCCCCACTGCTCAGAGACCCCTGGGCTGTGGCGGCTGTGGCCGATTTTACTTGAGTTTCTTCACTTCCGGTTTCACAGGGTGGAAGGCCTTCTGTCCCCTTCTCCCCACAATCAGACATGCTCTGAAGGCAGCTTTGGGGATTAGACCGAGTCTCAGAGTCCACGGTAGGCTCCGCCTCTTCCTCTTTTCTCTCCACGTCTTTATTTTTCTTCCTACAGGAACAATCTGTGTTCTCTTCCTTGCCCGCGCTGGAGAAATCAGAGGGACGTGCCACCTGCGCGGCCGGGATCCCGGGGCCGCGTGGAGAGCTCTCCGCACCGGCAGGAGGAGAGGAAGGCTGCGGGCTGTCCGTGGACCCTGATGCGCAGGGAAGGAACGAGCCATCTGCATCTTGGGCAGTGAGCAGACCTGAAGGATCCTGGGCTGTCACCATTAAGGGCATAAGATTGTCCATCTGCTTGAGGTTTGTTTTCTAAAAGGAAATGAAAGAAATTTTTTAAAAACTGTTCATGGGAAAAGATGTCACTGACACCCATCAACAAAAACCCAGTTGGAGAAAACTGACTACCATTCCAGCTCTTCTGAGGCTACACAATGAGCTGATCTAAATAAAGACAGAGAAGTTTCTCCTGTTCCTGGTATCACTTTTCTCCCTTATAGCTCCATAGCCGCTGGAGTGATAAAAATAAACAATAATATAAAAGGTGAGCCCAGGCAGTGTGACTCAGTGGTTGAGCATCCACCTATGAACCAGGAGGTCCTGGTTCAATTCCCAGTCAGGGCACTTTCCTGGGTTTCAGGCTCGATTCCCAGTGGGGGGCCTGCAGGAGGCAGCCGATCAATGATTCTCTCTTATCACGGATGATATCCCAGTGATTCAGGATTTCACTAATTGTTCCATCCCCCTCAGGAGAGGCCACAAATGGGTTAAATAAAACTACAGGATTGCTCCCTAAGGATGTCATTTTGATCAAGATAAAAAGAAAGCTGGTTTCTCTCTCTCCCTTCCTCTCTGAAATCAATAAAAATAAAATAAATACGTAAACAAAGGCTTCTGTGCTATGCTCCTTAGCATAATCTAAATTAACTTGCTTCCAGTTCCTGTTGAAAGCATAACAGTTTCCTAAAAATTAAGAACGCAGTTCATTAAATAACAGACAAACATTACAGAACAGAGACTGGCAGAAACAAGTGGCATTTCTTGAAAAAACATTAGATGCTCCTAACACATGCATCCTCGGACAGTTTCTGTGTCTCATGTTCTTTATCAAGGATTCCCATACCTTGAGGTAGCTTTAACACCTGCAAACTGACAGTTTCAGCTGGACTCTGATTCACCCAGAAAGAAAAGCCCGCAGGAAAGCCTGACTTCCTGCCAGTCATTCACAGGAAAATAATATGATACCTGTTCATATTGGGAAAGGCAGAGGCAAGCTCCACATCCAACTCTCCAATGCAGTGCGTCGGCCTGCTGGCCTCAGAAGTAATGCCTGCTCCCCAAGAAGCTTCTGGCACTGAGCTGACCCTAGATGACCTTAAATGAAATTATTGCCAAGCTTTTTCCAAATCAAATCATCTCTGAAATAAACTGGGTGGAAAAATGATCTAAACTTAGCCTTTCAGATGTTATGGCCGGAGAGCGGTACCCACATGACGTTCGTATTATCCATAATCAAAGCTATCAGGGAGTCTGTAATGTTTTTATGTCTGGCAACAACTTCATCTTGGAGGCCTTGAGTGGATTATAAAATCTTTTATTTTTTTTTTAGTGATCTTTGTACCATACAACTATCGATTCAAATACAGCAGCACTATCATCCCTCATTTAAAAAGTTGTGAAAAGGCTTTTTTCTGAGAAAATCTGGTTCTTGTTCTTTAGCAACAATAGCAGAAGCTACTTTGCCCATTTAGTTTTATAAAGTTAAACCAACAAATTTATAAAGACAAACAGACAAATTTCCTTTCATGCCAGGAAAATTTAGTTCTGGTTGTTACATATTTCTATATCTGCAATGTGTCTGCGTATCTTTCATTACTACAAAATCCAATAAAAAATTCTCTCAGCCTCCTACTGCTACAAACCCAATGCTAGTTCACATCTATAAGCAGAAACACTGAATATTGCTAAAACACTGAATATTGCTTTATTTACAGGTTTCGCAATCTTTAAGGGAAGCGTTTTTGTTTTAAATATAGCCAAGGTTCACTGGGGGAAGGAGTGAGGGCACAGAGGCCTTAGAATGGAAATTTCTGCCTTACCATTAGCTGCTGTTGGATGTTCATAAGTTTAAAAATGTGCCCAGTGCAACTGTCTGCAGGAAGTGGGGGTTCATGGTGTGCCTGGGACTCTGAGGTTAGTGTGTAGACATCCAGCTCCCGGTGATGCCTCACAGAACAGTCTCCACAGGGTATTTCATAGGACAAACTGCTCCAGGAGTCCGGTTCTCCAGCATTCTCCCTGTAAGCAAGCAACCTATGGTTAATGCAGCTCCGTCCCGCCTCCCGGGCACAGGTTGGACCCTAAATCTCACACAGTATTGCCACTCTGACTGCTTTTTTAAAAAATTGATTTCTGAGAGGAAGAAGGGGGGGGGGGGGGGTGGGAGAAACATCAATGATGAGAGAGAATCATCGATTGGCTGCCTCCTGCACGCCCCACATTGGGGATCGAGCCCGCAACCCGGGCATGTGCCCTGACCGGGAATTGAACTGTGACCTTCTGGTTCATAGGTCAACACTCAACTACTGAGCCACGCTGGCCGAGCCCTGACTGCTCTTTGAGGCTCTGCAGGAGAAATCTGGTTTGGACAGTTCCCCAGTGATTCGGGATATCACTAATTGTTCCATCCTCCTCATGAGGCCACAAATGGGTTAAATAAAAACTACAGGATTCCTCCCTAAGGATGTCATTTTGATCAAAATAAAAAGAAATCTGGGTTCTTAAAATAGTTAATGTTATGCTAACAACCCAATAATGAGGAAATGTAAGGAGGATGACTCTAGCCTGGTTTTCAACAGAAGCCAGGCTTGTTAAACATTTCTCTTAAAACTGGCTACACCATAGACGGTTATACTGGGTATGGAAGAGCCTATCACCCCACCCATGCAATGCAAGGGCACTCCAACTGTTGTTAACGGTAGGAGGAGGAAGCACATTCAAAATTCTTAAGTAGTCCACATAGAGAAAACTACTACAATGCCGTATCATGTTCTCCTTGTCAATACTGTGATCAAATCCTATTTTGAATGAAACCTTGGTTATACGAATTTCGAGTTCAAGCTTTTTTTATTAAAAGACAGAGCTTTGCTCAACTCATATGATTACAAATATACCTACCTCCTGTACAAATAAAGCCGACAAAGGTACAGGGATGTGGAAAAGCATTTCTCAGCTAGACCTCAAAGCACGAAACATCATCGATCAGCTGCCTCCTACACCTCCCCTAGTGGGGATCAAGCCAGCAATCTGGGCATGTTCCGTGACCAAAGAATCAAACTGATGACCTCTTGGTTCCTGGGTCGACACTCAACCACTGAGCCACCACTGAGGCTGGGCTGTAAATTTAACTTTGAAGTTTGATTTTATAATGTCACTAACTCTGTTTAATTGTCTGACAGACATTACTGGCATATCTGCTTACTGAGATTAGCGCATAGAGACATCTATAGATATAAAAGCCTAAGTGACCAAACAACCGGTTGCTATGATGCGCACTGACCACCAGGGGGCAGACACTCAACGCAGGAGCTGCCCCCTGGTGCTCAATATACTCCCACAGCAAACCTCCTACGGCCGGCCAACCTCCCATGGTCCCTCCCCCCAGCTGGCTGGCCCCGATCGCAGGCCAGGTGGAGGGACCCCACCTGTGCACGAATTTGTGCACTGGGCCACTGGGCCTCTAGTTCTCCAATAAGAAAAAAGGCTTTGATAGCATAACTTGCTCCACTTACCATCACTCAGGAGGCTCTTTGTTAAGGCAGAAACAAAAAGTGATAGAGTCCCTTCCCAGCAAAATTAGTTCCCTACTAACCCTGCCACTAATACGTAAACCTTGGGAAATTCCCTTCTGCAACAATCACCTATTGACCATCTACCTCTCCCATGATCTCCTGCCAGAGGAATGTGCTTCTGTTGCTATAATTACTTCCAAGAGCTGACCCTCCAGGCTCCCAGTTCACTGTCCCTGTGGCCCTTTCTTGCTTCCTAGCACGTCTAGAGACCAAAGACTATCCATTGCAATTCTTCTCCCACTGCAATTCTTCCATGAACTCAGACACTCCTCCAACCGATCTTGTCGGCAGGTCTGGGTAGACCCCCGCATTCAGCAAGTACTCACATGCCAGGCACTATTCTAGGTGCTGGTCATATAAACCAAAACCCGTGTCCTGCGGGAGCTTATGCCCGTAGCAAGTGGGACAAGAGCATTCAGATAAATAAAACCCCTAGGACTCTGGAAGACAGCAAGAGCCAAGTGAAAAATAAAGCAGGTCTGAGGGTTGCGATTTTAAATATGGCGGGTCAGGGAAGTCCTTGCTGAGGTAACACTGAGGCCAGTACATTTTCTGCTGTGTTCAGTACTGTGTACACCTTTCCTGGGCCCACTAATACAATCTGGCAGAGCTCTATGTATAAGAATATTCACTGCAACTTTAAGTGTAATAGTCCTGAAAGTTAGAAGCAACCTAGCCAAGTCAGTAATGAGAGGGCAGTTTGTTAAATGAAAGAACAGATCTACAGACTATTACGTAGCCATTAAAACATAAAGCCAGTGCATGAAAGGCCAGACTTTCCACTTCCACAGTGATACCTAGACTATAGTAGTTTCAAACTTGACCACATTCAAATAATATAAACTGCAAGTCTGACATAATATGTATGAGAAGCTCATCAGGTATGTGAGTTAGGTTTTGTTATCATAAATTTTACAGGATCCAGAGCAAGTTTTCAACTGTAGAAAACCACAATAAAGAGGCCATTCCACAGACACTGGGGTTACAGCATCCAAACTGAGTATCCACATCTGGTTCCGAAAGAGAAGATTTATGTAAGTGGTACAATAACATCCAATAAGCCCAGAGTGAACGCCAGCCAACTTCCCAGTGTCCTGACTGCTGTGCAACAATCAACAGCCAACCAGCCTCTGCTTCTTACCTTGTCCAGCATGGTGTACCTCACAAGAAAGTTCAAATTTGATGTTAACATACTGTAAAACCCTGTCAAACCAACTGCAGAAAAAAACCAAAACATGTTTTCTAGTACTAACAGCATTAGTCATTCAGGGGAGAAGTTCAAAGATACATCTGTTGAGGTACAACAACAAAGTCAGATCGAATGTCAGAGAATAGACGACGCAGATCAACAAGGTGTCAGTCTGTACTCACTTGTGGCTGCCCACACACCACGAGTATCGCAAGCCCATTCTACTTGGGTCCGTGCCGCATACTGCAGCTTTAAGGGTGGAGAGCCGCGGCCAGGTCGGCCCTGCCCAAAGGCGTGTTTTGCTGTCTCCCTCTGACAGGAAGTGCAGCACCTAGTTCCTTATTTGCGGGCCACTGCAGTATCTTTCACGAAACCACATCACCATCACAGTGCCAAACCTCAAGGAGTGCTACCAACTCCACCACCACGCCACTGAAATGGAGCAGGAGAAGCTAAATTGTGAGGGGGGTTGGAGAGGAGGGAATCAGTGACACCCCAAAATGAACAGGCGGCTACTCACGATCTTAGGTGTTTGTGGGGAACTCACTGCTAGGCTAGTTGTGGATTCATGCACATGCAAATTCACTAGAAATTTTAGCACTGATGGTTTCTCTCTTCCCCCTTTTTTGGGGGGGAAGGGGGATGGGGCAGTTACTTCCATTTCTCTGAAGCTCAATGCCCTCATCTGTAAAGTGAGAATACCAAGTTTATTGTGAGATCAGATGCATGTAAAGGGTTGGCCTAGTGCATGGCCCTCCCAAAGTGCTCAACAAACTGTGACTACGTGGTATTGGCTGCTGTAGTTCTAATGAACAGAAAAGAAAGAAGTTTCTGAGTATGAAACATTAAAAATTTAAAAAGCACAGGAGTCTGGGAGGCAGCTCTCAGGCAACTACACAGGTGTCATCCTAAACTATTTACTCCCGAAAATCTGAGGGGAAAATGGGGCTTTCATTCCCTAGTGTTTCAAGGGATAGCATTATAGCTGTGGGGTGGCACTGACCTGGGAAAAGTATGTCAGAAACTGATGGTGGCGCAGCCATGCCACATTCATTTATGGCTGGGGGTCACCTTATTGCCAATGAATATTCCTTCCTGGGTCTCCAAATAAAGGGACATGCTACGTTCCTAAGAACTTTACAAGCACACTCCCCTTTAATCTTCTGTTGTTGTTAATCCTCACCCAAGGATATTTTTCCCATTGACTTTTCTTATTTTTAAAAAGATTAATTTTGGGGGTGGGGGCAGCCAGGGAGTGGTCAATGGGGGGAAAAGGAGACTTATGTAATACTTGAAACAATGAAGAATTTAAATTTTTTTAAAAAAGAGTAATTTTTACTCCTCTTAATTAAAAATGCAGGTAAAATTTTCAAGTCACTATGACTTCAAGGAAACTTCAAAATTGAACAACCACCACCACCACCAATGTGTGATGGTTCCTAAAGGTTTGTGCTTTTCAGAGGATGGAAGGTGCCAACTGATCCTTCATTTGCTCACAGGCAAATGTCAAGTCCTATCACAGGTTCATGTTTCCTTCCACTAAGGTCTATCGCGAAGTCAGAAATATTTTCAAAACCACATGCTGTTGCCATGGAGAACGTGTTCTCATTGGCTAAGATGTGTAACCTCACAGCTCTTTGAAGAAAACCTCTGAGGCCGAAACATTCATAGGCTGGGCCATTTGCCTGCGTACAGCAGGGAGGGAAGGGAAGTGGACCGAAGGAAAACAAGGCTATGGAACGGCTTTGTTGCTAAAGCCTACTTCCCACACCAACCCATGTTCTCAGAAAGTCCAGACAGTGTGACAAAGTCCATGGGGAGTTACAGCCTCGTTCCAATTCCTGCTCCATTACTCGCCAGCTACGGCGGTCATCTGGTGAAGTGCGGATAAAATGCCACCCCCTAGGGCAGTGATGGCGAACCTATGACAAGGGTGTCAGAGGTGCCACGCGAACTCTTTTTTTTTTGGTTGATTTTTCTTTGTTAAGTGGCATTTAAATATATAAAATAAATATCAAAAATATAAGTCTTTGTTTTACTATGGTTGCAAATATCAAAAAATTTTTCTATGTGACACGGCACCAGAGTTAAGTTAGGGTTTTTCAAAATGCTGACACACTGAGCTCAGAAGGTTCGCCATCACTACCCTAGGGGTTGGGGAGAGGATAAAATATATGAGAATTTATGCAAAATGCCGAGCAGATGGCAACTGGTGCTCCTGTTACATAAATACAAGCGTTATCCTCAGAAAGTGCCTTTTGTCATTTCCCAGCATGCTGCCAGATAGAAAAAACCTGAAATTATTATTTGAATGGCTTTGGAAAAACACACACACACACATACACACACACACACCAAAAGAAACTATGAAATGTCAAAACTCTTAAAAGGCTTCAGTGGAAAATTTACCAAAAAAGTCATTGAAAACCAGATCTATGAATCAGCGGCATCAGTTTGGTTAAAAGACTGACAATGTCACCCAACACGACTGCTCATAAAGTTCTATCAATAAAGCTTAAAAAGAACAGGCTTGTGAATCATGGCAACTGTTGCCTACGTAGCCTTGGGCAAGGTATGTGGCCTCTCTGGGTCTCTCTCCTCATCTGTGGAGCACAGCACTGACTGTACTAATCTGACCACACTTTCGACGTCTGCTGAGAAATTTTAATGAGAATACTTGGAAAGCACCAATGTAGCAGATACTCACTATTTAATAAATGTCACTGCCCTTCCCCCACTTTCTAGTTTCCACCCAGTTCCAGCACCATATCTTTACCAAGAGACAGAGACCCGATCATATGGTGAGAAAGGAGGGCAGGAAGATGGATGGATGAATACAACGAATGGACAGATGGGTGTGAGTCAGGCTAGATGAATGTAAAGCATATTGTAAAAACCCTGGCTATTATGTGGAAGGTACATTTGTACATTTACTTCATTCTTTCCTCCCCTAAGGAAAAGCAAAGGCTCCAAACTGGTCATGCACCCGATGGACTACGAAGGACCCACTTGTCGAGTCCTTGCAGGGACCATAAGGAGGCAAGCCCTATGTTAACAGAACATCTTGCTCAACTGCACTCGGCTCCATTGTGAAATATGTACACTTGAGTAGCTGCTCTACCCTCTGACCTGAACCCAGGTTTCAAGTGCAAATGTGTCCAAAGAAGGACCTGAGAAACGAGAGACACTAACTCTCTGAGAGGGGCCAGCATTGCCCCCCACAGGAGACCATGACTCACGGCCTAGGGTCTGCCAGGCTGGGTCTGCGCTCTGTGCACACGTGTCATCCCAAACTGGGCAGACCACTGGCCTTTGATCCTGGGCCTGGTTCTGTTACTTGTAGCCTTAGGAGTTTGGGAACTCACTTCATCTCTCTGGCCTCAGTTTCCTCAATTACAAAACAGGGGTAACACCTACTCTACTCACTCATTCAATTGTCACAGGAATGAAATACAAAAAGACTGGCTAAATGTAACCAACAATACGTTGAAACCCATCTGATGGGTAACAGAAACGTCAAACTATGGTACTGAGACCCCTGTTCCCCTCAGGCAAGGAGAGGCTAGGACTGAATGGAGAACGTAGAGCCTTTTCCTCATCACGTGCCAGCCATACTCTATCCCTGGGGCCTCTTCCTGCATCTGTCATATTTCTGTAGAGGGAATGATACGGGCCTCAGAACTCCACAGATGTGCATGTAACAGCAGCTTGACCACTTTTCTATGAAGCATTGAGCTCATCACTTTAGTTCTCTGAGCCTTCATATTTCATCAGTAAAATACATATAATGCCTACATAAGAAAGGGTGTCATAAGGGTGAAAGGAAATATTAGCTATAACATATCAACAATGCACTGCAGGCATTCAATAAATAAAGAGTTGTTGAACTGATACTGAAAATGAGACGGTTATGAGGACAAACATTTTGGCACTCGCTCTTTGGACAAATGAAATATCTCGCCATTTTTATGTCAATACTCCACAGTTAAAATCCTTACGAGAAATATTCCTTTTGGAATGGTGGCCGCATTGTAAATGATTCCTTAACGACCTAGAGTTCCCTGTGCCATCAACCCAGAGTCATCGAGACATCACAGCCTGTGTCAGAGAGCCAAACTAATTCTTTTAAAGTGATATCTATTACACCTGGGAATAATTTCAAACTCTTATCAAGTAGGGACATCCAAATGCTGCCTGGAAATATTTCAAGATTTTGGAAAATTTTCCTTAATGGATGAAAAACTGATACAGACCTAGAGGAAAAGGAGGAAAATTAAGAAAAGGGCAATAAGGGAGAATATTTTTGTCAGTCACTCTGCTATGCACTCTCCATGCATTCTTTTGTTGCTGTTAATCCTCACTCGAGGATATTTTTCCATTGATTTTTAGAGAGAGTGGAAAGGAGGGGGAGAGACAGAGAAACGTTGATGTGAGAGAGACACATCAATTGGTTGCCTCCCGCACGCACCCTGACCAGGGCCAGGAACTGAGCCTGCAACTGAGGTACGTACCCTTGACCGGAATCGAACCTGGGACCCCTTAGTCTGTGGGCCAACACTCTATCCACTGAGCCAAACCGGCTAGGGCTCTCCAAGCATTCTTTCATTTATTTCTCAAAGCAACCCACTCTTCCTTGAAATTCTAGCAGAGTCTACTAATACCACAGTAAGACTGGGGGATTGAGTAAAAATCACCCCACAAGCTTTTTAAATGGCTAATTATGACCCTGCACTTTTTCTAGGTGACAGAACCGACGCCTAGAGGAAGAGCCAGCAGAATCCCAGGTCGGGCTGGACCTGCAGCAGCGCTCACGCTCTCCTCATGCGGGCCTCTGTGCAGGTTTCCGAATCTGGCTTCCCCTTTCTTTCCCTTTCTTATTGTGGGATGAGTGGTCTTCACACAGTAACAGGGGAGGCACCATGAAGGAAGCCAAACCTCTTCTCCAAGAACACACTCTAGTTTCCTTTAAGCTGTGCTGCAACAGGTCTTGTGACACCCTCACCAGCATATAATGCAGCTGTTGTAATCGCTTCATTTCCCCATTTGGATGGCAATCCTTAACCAACCCTGCTTCCCAGCAAAAACTCCGGGCCCTGAGATCACAGTTAGGGGAACTGCACTGGAATCGCCTAACAGTTATAGTAAGTCACTGGTTTCAACTACTGGAACGAGGCCTGTCTTCTGGAGGCCGTGAGGCAAGAGCACAGGGAATCCAATCACTGGCCAGATGGGAAGTACGGGGGAATGGAGCCTATCGCTTCTGGAATACTGTCGTAGGGGAGCTCAAGTAGCCACCGCTCATTTGAGATGAAGGGCGCCCCTCCTACCGTCACTGTATCTGCGGCACCCATTACAAAGCTTCCTGCAAAGAACCTTCTGTCTGGCTGGACTGGGAAAGCTATAAGCGTAGCACCTGAAGCAGAAACAAGCAAAAGAGCTATTGATATGACAGTAAGTAGCATTACATTCAGAGATCTCTTCTGGGCCATTGTACACTGTCCCACACTCACAGCTAAAAATAGTCGACTATGAACTGCAACTGAATGAAGTGTGCCGTGAGCAAAACATCTGAGAATTAGGGAATACTGACTTAATTTACAAGGAGCCCTCAATTGCTAAAGACCATAGATCCAAGGTTCATTCTTCAGTTACGGAGCAGAAAGATGATAATGATCATAACACAATAAAAATATATTCAATAAAAACTGTACTTGAGATTTCTGCGTTTTATAAATATTCCAATGGAAACATGTTGCCTGCTATAATGCATTTATTTTCGAGTATTTTAACTAATAGCTTTTCTTCAGAAAACTATCTGAAGAGTCGGACTGTATGACAACCGAATCCACACACACACACGCTATTCTACAGCGATTTCCAAGACAACTCGGTTGCTTTTTACTGCCATTCATACGAATAGACGATTGCTCTGATTTTATTCACAGAAATTACATTCAAACCTAACCTCCATGGTTCAGTACATTTCCCGCATGCAGTTATATTAAAGTATTCACTTCTAATGAACTCTTACAAATGTTGAAGATATACCACAAAAAAGGTATGGCACAGGGAAACTTCTTCCTCCTGAAGTAAACAGGGATCGACTAGACACCTGGCAATAGAATGCTACCCCCACAGACAAGACTTATAACAAAAGGCGAGAGCAGTGCAGGCAGGAGGCAAAGGGGAGAGAAATGGTGGTGTGACTTACGTGTGTCACTCACAGTGAGGCAGGAGCAGGCTGACAAAGCCTCCAGCAGAAGGCAAGGCACGGAGCAAACACACCGAGATGCCAAGTGGGTGGTACAATCATGAGCCAGGGGTGGGGTTGGTGGGGAGGGGAGGGGAGGGGAGAGAGAGGGAGAACGAGCACTTACTCAGTCAGGAGCTTGTGCAACTTGTGATAACCCCGCTGCAAGGCCAAGCTGGCAGGTGTCGCTCCTTCCTGGTTGTGGATGCTGAGCGCTCCTCGGCCACCTGGCTTCTGCAACAGGAACCACGTCAGCCGCAGCAGGCCCAGCCGCACGGCAAAATGCATCAATGTCTCCCGGGGGCCGCCATCTGCAGAGGGGGGAAGATGTGAAGAAGCGAGGGGAGAAGGTGAAAAACAAAAAAGCAAACCAACAAAAAGGCAAGGTGGGTGAACACCACGACCTCCAAGTACCTAAGGTCCTAAAGTTAAGGCCACAACGTACAACATGAACAATTCTGTAGTGGCCGAGGAAAAACAGCTCTCAAGGGAAAACAAAATAAAGTTAGAAAAGAACAGTGAGGAGCAAAATCTCCAATAGGAGACAGTTCCATAAGAGGATCAAGCCTTCTCTACATTCCAATTTAATACACCTGTTCTATGAACTGATATATGAGCTAATTTATAAAGGTGGCTCCACACACATTCTTTTCCTTACCAAAAAAAAAAGTGGGTGGCCCAGCAGGTGTGGCTCAGTGGTTGAGAGTCCACATATGAAGCAGGAAGTCATGGTTCAATTCCTGGTCAGGGTACGTGCCCGGGTTGTGGGCTCGGATCCCCAGTAGGGGCGTGCAGGAGGCAGCCGATCCATGATTCTCTGTCATCATTGATATTTTTTTTCTCTCCCCCCCTCTCCCTTCCTCTCTGAAATCAATAAAAATATACATATTCTTTAAAAAGTGGGTGTTGGTCACAACATGGGATCCAGCAGGAAGAGTTAGTGATTTTGTTCCTTTTGCATCCGTTTAAACGCCAGTTTAAACCTACAATTTAGGATTAATCTCTGTTCTTTCCTCTCTGTACCTATATATTTTTCCTCTGATGTTCCTTTGTATTTTTCCTCTCTTCTGAGAGTTACTCAACTGTGTTTTCAGACCACTAACTGCATTTCCTCTGATGTCAATGGGGTCCTTTGTCCCCGTCTGAATTGAATTATGCCATGGGATGCTGGATGTCCTCGCATCATGTCAGCCAACTCCCTGTCCGTCTTTGCCCTCATTGTGATGGCTTTTCTGCAGATGTAATTAAAGCCCCTAATCAGTTCATTTAATAAGGAAGATATCCTGGAGAAGTCGGGCGGGCCTGAGGCAGTTGGAAGGCTTCGAAGGCAGGGCTGAATTTCTCCAGGAGAGAGAACCCGCCTGTGGGAGCCGATGTCTGGGAGCTGGCGGTGCCTAAGCTCCAGAGCTCCCTCCTGCTCCATCTCCCCTTCCCACTGTCTGAGGACCACACTCTGGCTCACACTGGTGACTCTGAGCTTGCCTGCCCATGACCTTCTATTCTTGCTCGACAAATCTGGGACGTGCTTAGCGAGTCCCCACAATCACGCAAGCTATTCCCGATAATAAATTTTTTTAAAATATATTTTTATCTCAGAGAGGAAGGAAGAGGGACAGACAATCATGGATCAGCTGCCTCCTGCATGCCCCCTACTGGGGATCGAGCCCACAACCCCGGCATGTGCCCTGACCGGGAATCTAACCATGACCTCCTGGTTCATAGGTCGATGCTCAACCTCTGAGACATACCGGCTGGGCTCCCAGTAATAAATCTTAATACATACTTGTTCCCCCAATGGTTCTGATTCTCTGGCTGAAACCTGACTGACATACTCATTAAACCTATTTTTCTCCTTGCTGCTTCCTTCTCTAATTTCATTATAAGCCTGCCTTCTTCGATCTTTTAAAGGACAAATGGAAAATCTCTTCTAAATTTCTCTTTCATTTCTTAAAGAAAATTACACTCAGAGAGCCTTCCATCTGAACACTCGTGATATGTTCCCATTTCCTTTATGCTGTAATGTTCTTTTGTAGGCCATATGTTGGCTGGTTGGTTTTCCTGGTTAACCATCAATTGGAAAAATCCCTATGTTGCCCCAGCTCTGGCCCACAGAGCAGGTATAGGAAATGCCTAGGTCCCCCTTGCTATCTACTCATATGCTGGAAGCACCTCCCATACATACGTGCCCAGATGTGCAGAGAAAGCTGATGTGCCCGGAGAGCAATTCAGCTATGAAATGCTAGGTGGCTGCATCTTCTTCAAATTGCAGATTTTCTAACTAAGCAAAGCGCTGCAGGTTCTGTGAACAATATAGCAACCAAAGCCTATGTGTACTTTTCTTACCCCATCGATCCACCCAGAGGCCCGGCTACAGTAACTTCCGAATCTCTATCTATGAGACGCCAATACCCACATTCTTTCTACTATTCTGAACTGCCTCTCAAATACACCTGAAGCTCGTATGACGCAGGAAATCTACACCCCGTGGGGAAGGAGAACAAAAGGCCGGTGTGAGATGTGGGCTCTTGGAAAAATGACACTTGTAATCTGGCGACAGAATCAAGGTTTGACAGGCAACAACGCCTGGTGGAGCTGAGGTCCTGCCATTACTAGAAACTGCTTGTCTTGGGAGTCAAGACAGCAGTAATCCTCTGTGAAGAGAAAAATCCCTCAGCCGTCTTTTCATATTTCATTATTTTCTTTTGTAGTAGCTGTGACAGCTGAAAAATACATAAATACTAGCGAGTGCAGCTAAGGAGAAATTTCCATGAAAACCTATGGAACAAGTTTGAAACAGGCAGCAAATGATTATGGTTGAGGTTCTATTAACCAACATCAGACACACAGAACTGAGAACGCACAGGCTGTTTTCAGCAAAATCTTTCTTCAGCCTGTCTCCTCCTCCTCTCCACCCAAATTTCTCTCTGTGGGAGGATGCCCACCTCCCGCGACGGTTAGCTTTCCTTTTCACCTAGTCCCAGAATACCAGGACTGATTAAGAATGGGATGTCCCCGGCATGTTCTCCTCCTTACTCTTCAATAGGCCCACCCTCCGACCTGAGAGGTATGCTGATTGCTACTGTACCAGGTTCTTTCAGGGGGAAAAAAAGCATCTTAATTCATCATTTTCACTCACCACCAAGGTGTTAAAAAGCTAAAACAACTAGCCCAGTCGGTGTGGCTCAGCAGTTGAGCATTGACCCAGGAACCAACAGGTCACTGGTTCAATTCTTGGTTAGGGTAGATGCCCGGGTTGTGGCCTCCATCCCCAGTAGGGGGCGTGCAGGAGGCAACAAATCAATGATTCTCTCTCATCATTTGTTTTTATTTCTCTCCCTCTCTTCCCTTCTGAAATCAATAAAAACATACTCTAAAAAGAGAAAAGAAAAGCCCTAGCGGATTTAGCTCAGTGGATAGAGCATCTGCCTGAGACGGAAGGGTCCTGGGTTCAATTCCAATCAAGGGCATGTACCTGGGTTGCAGGCTCCATCCCCACCAATCGCGGGGCTCATGCCAACCAATCGCTGTCTCTCTCTCACATTGATGTTTCTCTTTTTGTCTCTTCCCTTCCCTTTCACTCTCTCTAAGAATCAATAGAAAATATCCTTGGGTGAGATTAACTAACTAAATACATACATACATACATATATGCAATTTAAAAAAAAAGCTAAAACAACTGATACTTGGTAACTCACAGGGAAGGTACCCTTACCCCATTATCCACCCTCCCCCCAGATGAATGCTTACTGGCATTTAAGGGAGAACTAAGGCTAAAAGAACAGTGTAGAGGCTGCTTTAGGCAACTAGAGATTAAAGAACACTTAGAAGAATTCAAATGGACAAACCCCCTCTTGCTCATGTTTAAAGTGAGGATTAACTTTAGAAATAAGTTAAAGCAAAACAGAAACAGTCTCATTATGCTGTTCTTTCCTTTTATAAGACATGTTCCTTTCCCTCATCAGAGCTCAAAGTTTGTCTCTAAGAGGCTACTGCATATTGGCCCTGGTGTGTTCAAAATGCACAGCTCTGCTCACTAGCACACATGATCCAAATTATTTTCCTCCACTTTATACGTGAAGAAATTGAGAAACAGATTAGCATTCTGCACAAACCCCTGCAGTGAAGCCAGGAGATGATAAACAAACTGACTCCACTGCCTATGTTCTTTCCCGTTTACAATATGAAAGCTAAACCAGAAGTTCTTAATTTCACGTTCATTCCTGCGGTTCAAGGCAGCAATGAATCCCTGAAATTATATGTAAATTTCTGCAGGCCTCTATGTATTTTTTTCCGTAGGAGAAATCTGAGCTATTTTAAAAGGAGTCACTGACCTGAAAAAAAAAAAAGTAAAAGCTCTGCATCCGAATAATTAGTATGAGGATTAAGCACAAATCTTACATGATTCCTTTGTACAAGCATTAAGCTGGAATACCAGTAAATACCCTCACCTTTAATAGCAAGTAGCCCTGTTATGTAACAAGTGCCCTCTTTCCTGTTTCATTATGCCAGGCACCAAACTCACTTGGTACCTTCTTTCTTTAAACAACTTTTTAAAAGTATTAGAGGTACAACTCGACGTGAACAGAATGTTCCTCTACATTCATCCCGGGACAGCAAGCAAGCCCCTCTCAACTGAAGCTACTCTGCCCTTAAAATACTCAGTCTTTGTAGATTCTAATCCACAACTCATTGGACAGTTAAAACTGCAGAATTCAAATCTAGCCCTTGAAACCAGATTCCTGCTCCCAGTTGTTGACTCAAAGGCAGGAATATATCAAGACCTTTCCATGCATTTCACCTTGCAAAGTATACCCCTAACTTGTTCATTTTCATTTGTTCTTTAATTATTTTTAATGTATGTAAAAATTCACTTTTGTGCAGTCTCATGATTTGGAACACATGCATGGATTCTTATAACCACCACTGCCAAAATGCAGAACCATTCCAACACCCATAGAATTCCCTCAGATACCCCTCTGCTGTCAGACGCTCTCCCCTCCTAGACTTGGCAACCACCAATCGAGTTTCTGTGCCTATAATTTTGCCTTTTCCAGAATCTCTCATAAATGAAATCAGACAGTAAACACCCTTTGGACACTGACTTTCTTACTTAGCACAATGCATTTCAAATGCATCCAAGTTGTTGCAAATGGCAATAGTTCTTATTGCTGAGTAATATTCAACTGTGGATGTACCACGGCTTGTTTATATATTCGCCGAGTGAGAGAGATCTGGGTTACTTCCAGTTTTTGGTGATTATAAATAACTTGCCATAGGCATATCTGTGTGAAGATTTTTTGAGTGAATGGAAGATTTCTGTTCTCTAGGAAGAATAGGCAGAAGTGGAATTGCTGGGTCATACAGTAAATGCACATGTGACATTATAAGAAACTGCCAAACCATCTCCTAGAGCGGTGATAGCACTCTGCACTCCCACAGAGTGGAAGGGAAGATGAGGACAGAGCGAGAGAAACACTGACATGAGAGAGCAAGCACATCAATTAGTCGCCTCCCGCATGTACCCCTAACCAGGGCCAGGGATCGAGCCTGCAACCGAGATACATGCCCTTGACCTGAATCGAACATGGACCCCTCAGTCCGCAGGCCTATGCTCTATCCACTGAGCGAAACCGGCTAGGGCTGCCACTTGGTATGTTTAACCTTAGCTTTCCTCATAGGTGTGTAATGGTACCTTACTGTGATTTTAATGCGTTTTCCTAAGTGTTCACATTTGCTTTAACCTGTGCTAGCACTACTTGAGCAATTATACAACAGAAGCTTAAGAAGTACACGGAAAGTCCACAAAAATATTAAAGCTGGTCAGTTCCCGATTAAAGACAAGGAAGCTAAGGCTCAGAGAGGGGAACTGAGACGCCTAAAGCTTCAGAGCTGTGTTTTTTCTAGTACAGCTGACCTTTGAACAACAAGGGGGTCGGGGCACCGCGTATGGAGTCAAAAATCAGCATATAACTAAGCCAGCCTTCTGCGCAGGTGGATTCCCACCCGTAGACTGAAAACACGCATATAAGAGCGTCTGCGCAGCTGAACCCATGTTGCTCAGGGTGAAATGGATTTCTCGTTAATATGGTAACATGAACAAACTATCCAACTCCCATGCCTTCTTTAAAGAAACAAAGAAACAAAACCATAAAGACACCATAAGCTCCACAAGTAACTACTGCACCCCATCTTGACAGAGACTCATGAATGGCAACCCGAATAAGCAGTCCCAGGCCAGCGCAGACACAGTGGGGCTGTGGGCGTTTGGCCCCAACATTAGGTGTCTGGCAAGGCGCTCATGCCCTGCCCAAGGGCAAACACTCTGATCTCCAGGTCTTGGCATTGCAGAGGGTTCTTGGACACGGTATAAGCAAGGAAAAGGCAGGAAAGGTGATTTCTTCCTGATTTGATTGTAGAGTCTACACTTGCCTTTGTGTTCTACCTGGACTGCCTTGTCATGTCCACAGTAAGCCCCTGAGGGTAGGGGGCGGCATTTCTGCGGCTGATCACAGGCTTAACTGTTAAATTCAGTGAATACGAGAGAGGCAAAGCTGGCAAGTACCCCTCACCAATCGGCGTGTATTTGATGGGTCTGCGGGAGCAGGAACTGAGCATGCCCCTGGCTCAGCCTCCTCTGGGCAGCCCTCCTCAGGATCTGCTACCTGCAGAGGGGGTGACTTCGGGTCTGCTCTCCCTAAACAACACGGTCACCAAAGCTGGGTGGACACTGAAGGGCAGTCCTGTGACTGTCCAGCTCTGAGAGATAAAGTAGAAAGGACAGCAAATCCTTCGGGCAGGAGGTCTGATGTCAGTCTTCCAGTCCAGCTTTATCAGTAACAGAAAAACATTTCCACCTCTCGCTGTGTACCTGCTAACTCTTTCAACTGGATTTGAACGTGGGAGGGAAAGAGGAGGTTATTTATTGGAGCCCAGGTTTAGGCTGTTTCATTGAAATTTATATATAAAACCATGGCATGTAGTAGATGGCATCGGCCACAAGAACAACTATGTGGGAAAACCCCTATCTGACTAAGAGGAACATCAGTGTGGGGGTTTCTTTATTGTTGTTTTGTGCGTCTGCCCATGGACTGAAGGATCTCAGGTTCGATTCCTTACGATTGCAGGTTCCCCAGCCCTGGTGGGGGCAGTGCAGGAGGCAACCAATCGACGTGTCTCTCTCATTGATGTTTCTCTCTCTCTCCCCCTCCTCCCTCCCTTTCACTCTCTCTGGAAATCAATGGGAAAAATATCCTCCGGTGAGAATTAAAACAAAACAAACAAACAAACCAAAAGACCCTGTAAGTATTCCAAACTCAGCGTCTTTGTGGGTCATTTAAGTTCTTACCACGCAAAGTCTGATTGGTCCCCAACACATTCCACTCCGCCGGCAGCTTCAGGTGTCGGAAAGCGAGGGCCACCTTCTCATCAAGGGAATTCACGTCTGTAGACGGGGGTCCTGACCGATCAAGAAAGCGGGTGAAGTTCAGCGCCTGCTGGTTCCCAGCGCTGGTGGCCAGGAACTGGGCTGCATCATACGCCTCGTCCTGGACGAACTCAAAGTCTTCTTCCGCCACCACAAACACGGGGAGGCCCTCTTTGGAAGCACATAGCAGCACCTTCACTGTCTCACAGCAGTCGTGACCTTGAGAAAATACACGGAACAGGAAGACAGTACAGTGTTAGCCGCCTCCTGCTGAAAGGACACGCATGGCCTCACTGCCCTTCTCCCATGATATACAGGTTCCCTGCCTAGAAGCCCCTCCTTCCCCTGAACCCTGACAGCAATCTTCCAAACTTCTTAAAACTCCATTTCCAGCTCTATTGTTTGCAAGTATGAAGTAGTCCCTTACCAAACAGCAGACAACTGTATCTCAGCTGTCACCATACGTACAGCATAGTGTCTGAGTATTTCAATATATACCGAACTGCGGCTGTTCAATTTGAACAAACTTAAAAAAAGAAAAAAAATGAAAGCTCGCCCAACTGGCATGACTCCGTGGTTGAGCATCAACCTATGAAACAGGAGGTCATGGTTTAATTCCCAGTAAGGGCACATGCCTGGGGTGTGGGCTCGATCCCCAGTAGGGGGTGTGCCAGAGGCAGCTGATCAAAGATTCATCATTGATGTTTCTATCTCTCTCTCTCCCTTCCTCTATGAAATCAATCTATATATATATAAGGCTAATATGCAAAGTGTCCCCTCGGGAGTTTGATCGGGAGAGACCGGGAATTCAATTGCTCACTATGATGTGCACTGACCACCAGGGGGTGGCACGGAACGAGGGAAGGCCTTGGCTGGCTGCCAGCAGCCAGGGAAGGAAGGCCTCGGCCAGAAGCCAGAAAACCCCAATCGGCCCTGATCGCTGGGCAGGCCTAGGGACCCTACCCGTGCACAAATTTTGTGCACTGGGCCTCTAATAAAAAATAGATTTTTTAAAAATATATCTTTCTGATCAGAACAAAATAAAGGAGAGGGAACTGACATTGTTGCTTTGCCTGATTAACCTAAGTACATCCATGGCTCCCCTGAGTCCACTCCCACGCAGGGACTGCTTTTCCACGGGGCGGGAGGCCCAGTGAAACCCTCTATGTGGCCCATGACCCTGGCTTTCCATGCCATGGGCACAGGCGAACAGAGGTTTCAGACCTGGACAGAACAAACTAAGCTTTCGGTTGTCTTTGCAAGAGAAAACAGCAATTTTTTTCCCACGTTTCCAGTGAGAATAAGAAAAGTGATTTTCCACATACTTTTCCCCCAGGGACCTCCTTAAGCCCTTTACCCTGTAACAAAAGAAGTCTCTCACTGCTGTGTGATTTCAGAATGGTAATCAGTATTTACTAACCAAGCACCTACTACATACCAGGCATTTTCTCTACACAGCGAATTCAGGAGCTATGTATTTATCAGGTGTTGTCCTCATCTTATGGATGAGAGAACTGAGACCTCAAGGTTACACACATTAAGAAGCAGAACCCATTATTCAAATTCAAGTCTGACGCCAAAGGACATGGCCTAATATACATGATGATGCGAGAGTTCTGTACCACATTGTTTATAACCAGAGGAGGAAGAATGATAGCTTTGCCCCTGCCTGAAAGGCGCCCAATACTTGGAATGAGAAGCCAGTGTAACTATTAGGCCAAAATAACAGGTTCATGAACCTCTAAGATCAGTCTCCCTACAGACACACAACTCTACCAGACACTCCCACTGCCTTCGGAGTTGAATTCTTCCTATGAAGGTTTTAAGAAACTAAGGGACCTCTGTGTGTGTGCATGTGTGGACACCCATGTATGCATTTCAGCTCAATATGTACTTTGAACTTATGCAATAAAATGAGGGGGAAAACACCTGAATCTTTCTTTGAAGGGCAGCCAACCTAATTACATATGACAACCATGTCAGCAGAAACAAGTCGACTGAGTCAGGGAGTAGGCTTGGTGTTTTCCTGGCAGAAAGTGAGTATATCTTTTCAACTGTTGTAACATCTAACAATAGCTGGACAGCCACCAAGCCCCAGGAACTGTGATTAGAAGGTAAAGATGAGTAAGAAGGTAAGTCTCAGCCCTTCAGAGGTTTCCGGTCTACAAACAGGAATCAAACAAGCTGCAGATAACTGCGAAGTCACAATGGAATGGGTTCTGTAAGAAACATACAAGCTCGGCAGGCGTGGCTCAGCGGGTGAGCCACAGTTCGATTCCAGGTCAGGACACATGGCCAGGCTGTGAGCTCCATCCCCAGTGGGGGGCCTGCAGGAGGCAGCAAATCGATGATTCTCATCATTGATGTCTCTATCTCTCCCCCTCCCTTCCTTTCTGAAATCAATAAAAATATAGTTAAAAAATAAAATGAACAGTCCTGATTCTTTCTTACCAGTCTCCTTCCCCACACTTGTGCAAAGGTGAGAAACCTGAAACCTTGAACCAGAAAGGGAGTCGCAATGCCACCAAAATTAATAGCATTTACGGCACTGCAATGTCACCTTCTGGATATACCCAGAGTTCAGACCATATTCCAGTTCTTCAACTTCTTCTCTCTCTCTCTCTCTCTCTCTCTCTCTCTCTCTCTCTCTCTCTCTCTCTCTCTCACACACACACACACACACACACACACACACACAGCAATGGCAATGGGGAAGCAATGCCACCTGACTCCTGACTAGAGAGTACAGAAGCAGCGTATCTGCGCAGAAATCTAGCTGGAATTGCTAAAATGACTGTTTACGTTGCTAGGATGGGTGGGGACAAACGAGGGGAGAGAAACAGAAGAAGGTGAGGGTATGAGGTATGTGTGCAAGCCAAGTGCTCAGCAGTGTAGGCAATAATGTCTCTTTTGCTGCTTTAGCAGAAGAATTTGTTTACAAAGTGGCTGGGTGAACTACTGGCAGCTCTCTTTGCAGAAAGTGAAAATAAAACTGTATATTAGAGGGAGAATGTCAGGAAAGGCCATGAGAGGGATATGTAAGAGAAGCCATCTGATTGTCAGCCCAGTATTTCCCCTTCAGACATGAACTCACAATCTAGAGGAGAAACTATGAATCATCTTAGGCGAACAGTGCCATAAATCTGGAATTTGTTTGATATGATTATAGGCCTGCTTCTTTTTCAAAAGAAAAACTGAGGATTCAAAGAGGACTGGAGAACGGACGGTTTCCTGGATTAGTCTTCGCTAAACGGAGTAAATTGGAAGAGTTACTACTGATGAAGAGTAAACTGCCTCACCCTGCCGTCTGAATCCAACCACACGAGGCTGGCCGGGCGCCTCTCTCACATTAATGTTTCCTATTAGGCTCAAGTGCTTCTTAAGATTATTTTTTAATCCTTCTACCCTCTCAGATGAAGCATCCAGAGAAAAAAATCAACACTTTCAAAACAAGGTGATATGGGTCTATAATACAATAAACGAAAATCACTGCATATGCACACAGAAGACCTCTGGCTGCCATAAATTAGCTCTGGAGCCATGACTTCTGCATGGGCCATTCATGTCCTGAGGGCCTTCGTGCACACAGAAGTGCAAGGTGTCTACATCTGCACTGCATAGCCAATTCAATGAGATATCCAATTCCAAAATAGCCAATCCAATGCGATCATCGCCATTTAACTTCTTTTTATGTGAAACAGAAGCTGCAATGGAGAGAAGAGTAGCAAGGTTCCAGCCAATTCCGTGGTGTTTTCCTTCCACTCAATTCTCTAGTCACGAAGGAAACTAAAAATCACGGGTCTTTTTAAAAAGGGAAGTTCTGAGAAACTGGCTGTTCGCCCAGGGGATTCGGAGGGAAAGAAGAGAGCTAAGCTGTTAAAGAAACATGACCTACATGGCCTTCTGAAGTTATCCCACAGGCAGGTCCCGCTCATTTACAATAGAATATAGTCAATTATGGGGCAGGAGAGGGCTGTTCCTAACTGGATGAAATAAACGGAAGGGGTCCTAAAGCAGCAGCTGTAGAGTCAGAAAATATTAGCTTTGAATCTCGCCCTCCATGGCAGACAGTCTGGGTTTTCCTGAAAAAGTCATTCAACCATGAAGCCCGTTTGCTTGTGCACAAAGGTATGCTATCACCAGACATAACACAGGTACCTACAACTGTTATTATTCGTTACTAAATGCTCCTGCTCCAGAAAACAGCCCTAAGAGTCTGCAAAGAGCTCTGGAAATGGCCCGTGAAGCTTCTGAGCTGAATGTTGCCTTTGGCAGAAGTGAAAAAATTAAGGGAAGGGGAAGAATGCAGAATAAACAAAAACACGAGAAACAAAATTTAACTGCTGACGGTCCTCTGCAAAGCATCTAACCTAAACCTTTTTTTAGCCTGCAGGTCAGGAGGTGTGTGCTCCTGAGGGTGGAAGAGCTTTTCCATGGTCTCTTATCACTCCATGAAGCAGCCGTCGCCATGGAAACGAAATATTGCCACAGATAAACAAACAGCTGCAGCGTGGCCCAAGAATGACTTCATTTCCTGTTCAGCTAAAAGCGGCACACATCCCATCCGGGCCTTCTCTGCTGGAGATGGAACAATTGGGACTTTGTTTGACCGGCTGGCTCTCCAGAAAGGAAGCCTGAAAGTGCCTGCTGGTTCAGTCAAGCCCAGACCCACTCTGCACACCTCCACACAGAAAGGCTGCATTATTAGTCAATGGTGGAAAACAGAAAAATAGTGTCTTTTTCTTCCCTTTGAAGTGGCTAAACAGGGTTAAAGGAAATTTTTAGTCTTCAGACCCAGACTCTACCAGATGAGATGATATGCACAAGTATGCACCCCTGCAAGTTTTTGGTAGCCTAATGACGGATGCCCAAATTTGGTGTGTAAACCGTGTTTGTATGTACATGAGTATTTTTTAAAATACATTTTAATTGATTTCTAAGAGGCAAGTAGAGGGAGAGAGAGATAGAAACATCAATGATGACAGAGAATCATGGATTGGCTGCCTCCTGCACGCCCCCTACTGGGGATCAAGCCCACAACCCAGGCATGTGGCCTGACTGGGAATCAAACCATGACCTCCTGGTTCATAGTCGACACTCAACCACTGAGCCACACTGGCCGAGCACCACAGTCTTTCAACTGTAGGTAAGTCAAGAAAAGATTACTTTTGCTCAGCTGGTATGACTCAGTAGGGGGTGTGCAGGAGGCAGCCAATCAATAATTCTCTCTTATCACTGATGTTTCTCTCTCCCTCTTCCTTTCTCTCTGAAATCAACAAAAATATACTTAAAAAAAGAAATGATTACTTTTAAAATCCTTTACAACTTCTTTATAAACAAACACAAACTTCTCACCAGGAAACAAGGAAAACAGTGAGAAGATAGAAGAAATAATCTCAATATCCTAAGTCAAAGAGGTGTGTGTGTGTGTGTGTGTGTGTGTGTTTTAAATATATTTTTATTGATTTCAGAAAGGGAGGGCGAGGGAGAGAGAGACAGAAACATCAATGATGAGAGGGAATCATTGATTGGCTGCCTCCTGGACATTCGACCGAGCCTGCAACCCTTGACTGGAATTCAACCTGGGACCCTTTGGTGCGCAGGCCGACGCTCTATCCACTAAGCCAAACCAGCCAGGGCGAGGTGTGTGTGTGTGTTGTTGTTTTTAAGGAGACAATTTAGAAATGTCTTGTTCCCCTCCAAATAAAAGATTAGAGACTAACATCAGGAAGTTGCTGCCTTTGGAAGGTCAATCAATCATCTCGTTAGTAAAAACAAAAATATTACAAAACATGGACAGCAAAACACACAGCAAACTCGAAACACACACCAGAGCCAGCAGTCTGTATGAAACATGACATGAACAGCAAGAACAAGGCACAAAGCTCTTTTTCTTCCCATAGTCAGCAAACTGACCAGGACTGCAGAGCTAGTCCCACACGTGAGCAGAGAGCACGCGGAGAGCATGCAGGGACACCCGCACGGCTGCAGACCGACTGCACATCTGTCCAGGAACTGGGATGCACAGAGCAAGCACAGACTTTCCATGAAGCATCTTGACTAATCTGACACCGCCCTCAGCAGACAGGAAATCTGAGGCTATCAGTGCGGCTCACTGACGCACAGAAATGATCAAAGGTAGCTCTGGAAAGAGGGCACAGGCCCCTGCCCGAGCCAAGAACTCAATTCAAGAAAGAAGAGACTCCTTTGCATTTTTCAAAAGAAAGAGTGCATGTGTGTGTGCCCACGAGTGTGTGCGCGTCTGTGTGCCTGCACAAGTGCACAGCTTTCTAGTAGAGTGACTTCTAAGAACCAGAATGAATTGGGACACAGTAAAAACACTGTGCCATCGTGTGGCAGGGATTCCTAACACAAGCCTTTCTTAGCATACACCAGTGACCAACACTGACAAAAATCACATGCCTGCTCAGCTGGCATGGCTCAGTGGGTGAGCATCGACCTATGAACCAGGAGGTCACGGTTCCATTCCCGGTCAGGGCATGTGCCCGGGTTGCGGGCTCCATCCCCACTGTGGGGGGTGCAGGAGGCAGCCAATCCATGATTCTCTCTCATCACTGATGTTTCTCTCTCTCCCTCCCTCTCCCTTTCTCTCTGAAATAAAAAGTAAAAAAAATTTAAAAATCACATACCAGTGAAGGTGAAGGACCTGTGGGGCATATCCACCTCCAACCAAGAGGCCAGACTCTGCTGGTACTCGTGACTGAGGATCTCAGCTAGGGTCCAAGACTACACCCATTACATTTGTCCTTTCTCTTACAGCTACTTGCATTCGCCTTGTGGGTGATGCTTGCTTCCTCTCTCTCTCTCTCTCTCTCTCTCTCTCTCTCTCTCTCTGCCCCCAAGCTTTTACTCCTAAAGTGTGTATACTTCAGGAAGGAATAATTTTATAAAAATTGCCTCCGTGCCTTTCTCAATCAGATACTCCCCACTGAGGAGCTGCTCCCCGTCACCCCGCATACTAAAATGCCAGCCGGTGGTGACACTACAGGAACCTGCTGGTGCGCAGCCCTCCACCTCCAGATCAGCCTTTCGGACATGATACACATCACAGAAAACAAGAGGAGTGCCACTTCAAATTACAGAGGAGGATACTTAATACTCTTTAGAAAGAAATCAGTATCTATCCTGAAGTCCGTGTTAAATTTCCTCTCCCTAAAATTTGGGGGGGGGAATATTCACACAATTGCCCAGAATCTTTAAATCCTATATTTTAAAAAATGGTTTTTGCCGAGTAGAAGGATAAATACAGATTTCAACTGTCATTATCCCAGTTCTTGAATGTGGTATAATTTCCAGGATTTGGTAAGTATCAGATATCAAGTTAACTTATATAAAATGGCCCAGCAACAAAAAACTGGCAATCTGATTCAATACTGGCAAGACCAGATACTGGATAATTTTTTACAGCATTTATTTTAATAAAGTGGAATATATAAAAACAGGGTTATATAAAAACACTAGTAAAAAGAAATGTTTCCATTACAATTAAATCTATTTTATTCTCTAAAGAAAAATAGTTCAATTGTCAACACTTTGTAGAGATTCTCCCCAATGTGTTTGCTTTTGTGTTCTGATAAATTGGCCAATTATTAACACTGAAGCGAGGTCAATCAAGGCAAGCAGCTCATCCCCAAACACAAACCAATGCACCTTCGGGTGTTAGGATAGGTCAAGAGGTGGCCATTATTTTATCAGCCAT
Organism: Myotis yumanensis; assembly: GCF_028538775.1. Taxonomy (NCBI): domain Eukaryota; kingdom Metazoa; phylum Chordata; class Mammalia; order Chiroptera; family Vespertilionidae; genus Myotis; species Myotis yumanensis. The sequence goes on along the minus strand of NW_027223771.1, from coordinate 6,388,707 downwards.
TCCCATGGATACAGCAATGACTTTGTAAAAAAATAAAAATAAAATTAGTAAGTAAACATTTTTCTTTTAACTGTTAAAATGATAAATGTAACAGCAAAAAAGTAGTCATTCTACCATAACTATAATTTGTTAATTTGGGGCAAGTCCGGCTCTTACGGAGCTTTTTCAAGCCTTCCCCCCACGGACACTGAGGAATGTGCTGCTGCTGTTTTGACCTCTGTGACAGAACCAGGTGTGCAGTCTCACAGTGACCACGTGAGAGCGTCCACCTTCGCGTGAGCTTTCGTTTCCCCAAACCTCAGCATTCCAATAAATTAATATTTTTCCTGGTTTTTATCTTTTCATTTTATTTCATTTATTTTTAGTTAGGCTCCAATTTTTGTGGAACAAGCAAGGTATGATCGAAATAGTTAATTTAAAAATTTATTTAAAAATAAAGATGTGACCATAGTTCTATCACCCTGACTCACTCCTCCCATCACACCATACTAGTGAACACAGAATAAAAGCGTTCGAGAACTAGTAAAGGCTAGTGAAGATTCCACGCAAATACTCACCAGGAGTAATGGTCTCCAGCGTATCAGAGCTGACCTTCCGGGTACTTGTACAGTGATGGAGGGTAGAACCCAGAAACACCAAGTAAAACACTACATCATCCTCAACTTTGTCCTCTTCGGCGAGCAACACAGTAACAACACAGTCGCCCTAGGAAAGGGAAAGATGAGCAGGGAGGCATTAGGAGGGATCCCCTTGGGAGTCCATCTGTACAAAACACCACGATTAAGGCAAAATCACACGAATCATCTCAACTGTGCCCCGTTCGAGGAGGTTTCCACAAACACAGACACTGACTGCGCACTGGCATCCAGTCAATTTCCAGGCACTGAGAATACAAGGTGACCTAAAAATAAGACTTCTGGCCCTTTTAGGCTTACATTTTATTGCAGCTAATTAGACAAATAAGTAAACTAACAAGATAACAGATGGTATATTTAAATCTTGATGAATTGGAATGGGGGAGGGGGAGAGAAATCAAGACAAATCCAAAAATAAGGCAGAGAGGATGGAGGAGGCCAATGATGAACTACCCTTAACCTCTGTGTTCCAGTTGCAGGAGTAATTCTCTAAATCCTAGCCCCCAGAAATCATTATCGTCTTCACTGCTCCGCCGCTTGGAGCCTATGTATGCAAATTAACCGCCATCTTTGTTGGGTTAATTTGCATACTCTCCTGATTGGCTGGTTAGTGTAGCGAAGGTACAGTCAATTTACATGTTTGTCTATTATTAGGTAAGATTGTACGAACAACTGTAAACCTACTTTTGCCCCACCATTTAAAAAAAACTATTGGAACACCTCAGCTTTATGATAATATTCTTAATTTATAAGGATGGGGAGGGTTGTTTTTCTTACGAGTTGTGTTTGCTGACCGTCTGGAATCCCTACTCTGCTTTATACACCCCATTACTAAACTCTTGGAGTCAGACAAAAATCTTGGGCCAATAACTCTGCTCACGACTCTGCAACTATTTAGAGATATTCTTTTATTAGTTTTACATGTTAATTTTTTAAATTGAGGTCAGTGGCTAAATTAAACATATTCTTTGAAATACAGCCCTAACTACCATTCTCCCAATCATCAACATTATATAATTCATGTTGTAACCATAAACAAGAAATTTTAAAGCACTGAGGTTTAAAGCACTGCAGTTCAGTATTATGTAAATCTTAATAACGACAGCGGGAAAACCAATTCAGAGGAAGCCATGCCAGGTTAAGTAGGGGACAGAATTCTCCTTACTTACAGTATGTTTTAAGCCTTTCCATTTTAGCAACAAGAGAGCCGCGCCCACAGGAGAACCACGCCACCCTGTGGCCACAACTAAGCAAGCCCAGCAGCAGAACAGAGCAGCAAGGTAGTGTTTTACCAAACAATGAACACAAAACTCGTAAAGTCAAACCTAGGATCAGGCTGGTAACAGAAATGCTGCAATAGGTTGATTGTGGAAACACAGTTCAGAACACTCCCCAAAGCGCTGTGCCAGGTAGGCGCTCAGATCTGTAGAATGCAGCAGTACGAAGCCAGAACGAACGACACATATCATTGATGTCTCTAACTCTCCCTCTCCCTTCCTTTCTGAAATCAATAAAAATATATTTTAAAAAATAAAAAAATAAAGTTTTATTGAAGCACAACCACACCCATTTGCTTACATACTGTCTATGGCTACGTGTGCACTAGAAGGGCAGGCCACAGCAGTGCTGAGTGGTTGCTACAGACTCCCCGGTCCTCAAACCTAAATTATTTATAATGTGGACTTTTGCAGAAAAGAAGTTTTTCTCACTTAGATATCTAACCTGAATTCTAAGAACATGGCTTCCTTTTCTAGATCAAGGATTTTCTCTCCAGGTTCTCCCTTCTTTTAACTGGGGACAGGAGAATCGGTTAATAGGTAGCTGAAATCCTTTTAACGGAGCTCGCAATAGCAACCTTTTTTCATTCCCAAGGCACAAGTAAGTTAGTTTCAAATTGCTTTCATAGCTGTATTTAATAGTTTCTTCTTCTTTTTTTTTTACATTAAGTCAAACTACCCCAAATATGAAGTAGAATGGAACACAGAAGGCTCAGTCACTTTAAAGCCACTTGAAATGGATTCCAAGGGGGCCTGGATTTAAAGTCCCTGCTTCCCCTGCATTCTGATAAAATCACTGACAGTAAATAACAAAAATTCTTACTCTGAGTTTCCACCACGTGACTCCCATTTTACTGCTTAAGTACCAGGCACCTACTATTACATCAGATGGCCTTGAAAGATTAAGCAAGTGGAGTGGTGATTAAAATATAAAAACGAAAACCAGATCCTAAGTAAGAATTTTTGCTGAGGGGGTTGCTTTAATTATACTCTCCTTGAGGGATACCCTTGGCAAATGATTTTGCTGCCTAAGGAAGGCCAGCCCCCGTGGAATAGATAGATAAATCAATCTGGCTGCCCAGTTTACAAGTCTGTCACGTTTCTAACTACAACAGATACGCTTATTAACAAGGGCAACTTTCAAGACGTTCTTGATTAACATATTAGCTGGACCCAACCCCAGAAGAGAATGCATCTACGCCTCTACTTCTCCAATAATCTCAACTCAAGAAACAGAGTGCTATTCTTACAATAGATGCAATGTACAGCATGATGCCCGTAGTTTTAACTAGTTAAGAACACTGCATTATATATTTGAAAGTTCCAAGGAGAGAGATCTTAAAAGTTATAACAAAAAAAATGCTGCAGCCCTAGCCGGTTTGGCTCAGTGGATAGAGCCTCGGCCTGCGGACTGACAGGTCCTGGGTTCGATTTCGGTCAAGGGCACATGCCCAGATGGTGGTCTTGATCCTCAAGTGTGTGGCATGCAGGAGGCAGGCAATCAATGATTCTCTCTCATCATTGATATATCTCTCTCTCTCTCCACCTTTCCCTTTCCCTTCCTCTCCGGAATCAATAAAGATATTTATTTTTTAAATGCTGCAACTGTATGTGGTAATGGATGTATTCACTACATTTATTGTGGGGACCATTTCAAATTACATACACACACCAAAATCATTATGCTGTATACCTAAAGCAATGTTATATGTCAGCTACATCTCAATAAATAAATATTATTTATCAGAATTAAGCCCCATGTGAGCATGTTTTATTCACTGAACTGTCCCTTTTGTCTAGAATACGTAGCAAATGCTCAAAACACACACTTGGAAAAAAGAAAAAGGAGACACCAAAATTTTAATAGCCGTTATTCCTAAACAGTGATTGCGGCCAACTTTAATATACTCCAGGCTTTCCTATGTTTTCCAATTTTTTAAAATAAAGAACGATTCGTACTTTAACCTAAATGGACAAGAAAAAAACACAGCTTTGTGTGGTATGTGCCGGGAGGAAATTGGGGGAAGCGGGGTAGAAAATGCCATGTTATCAGCAGCAAATGTTCTAGAAAGGTTTATCCCACAGCAGTATCGTAGCAAGGAAAATGAGAATAGACAAGGAAACCACTTAGAGAAAATATTAGCTTTTGGCATAAACTAAATTCATTCCAGATACACAGACCGGTTGATTTCAATGTTAGAATATATTTGACATGTAAAGTTACCTTTTATTTCCATCAGGCTAAGCCTTTGCCAGAAAAAAACATGGGTGGGTGAAATCCCTAGAACCTGCCTTCTTCATTTGTACAGCACTACCTTTCCTAACGCTACACAAAGCAATTATTTAAAATATTACTATTAACAATCATCAGAATTCACCTTGACTTCCAGCTTCATGATTTTGTAACACTAAGATACATGCAAATTCTTAAAGATTTCCAAGCACTGCCTCTTTGCCCATTAAAATAAAACCAGCAGGTGGCGCTCAATCAATCTGTTGCGTTCTCTGTGTGGTTTTACAGACCATCCTCCCTAATGGGGAAGAATCTTGAAACTTCAGCTGGAAAAGGAATCAAATTACAAAAAGTTTGGAAATCACTTAATGTAGGGTTTCTTTAATGGAAGGTTCCTTAAAAAGAAAAGAGTTTTTTAAAAGGCCTCAGAGTCGAAGTCTTTTATTTCAATGTACAACCCTGCTTCTCAGTCTACCTACTCCTGTTTGAGCAAAGCTAAACTGGTCGGAGGGTGTTGCCTGGTGTCAAAAAAACCCAGCCTCTCCCTCCCACAAATGTTTCACAACTCCCTGGAACTGCTAGAATAATTAGGTCAACACTTAAAGAGACAGACAGCCTTCCCTTTCCTATCGGGACCAGATATTTGGTTAAAATGCAGAGAAGATAGGATTTTTATTAATTCTTGGTAGAAATTTAATGAAAGAATTGGCAGTGGTTACATAAATCACCCTCTCCCCCCTGAAATGGGGACAATCTCTAAAATCTATCAGCCTGACTTCTGTTCTCACCCATGTCACTCACTCACTCACCAAGCTTCCTTGGTCTGTTCCCTTGGCTTTCCTCTAAAAATCACCCATGAAATCGGTCTCCAGGCTTCTGGGTTAGCCCTACACCAGGAAGCAACAGAAGTCTCCAAAATACAACGTGACCAAGTTACTCCCCTGAAACTCTGGAACGGCCAACAGGACAACATCCTGACTCTTGAGCATGTCCCTTCAATTCACGGCAAACAAGTCCCTCCTCAACCTAGCCCCTGCTTACCCCCTCCAGCCTCCTCTCCCTCAGAGCCTCCAACACTCACTCACTGCTCGCTCTGACATACCACAGCACTGCCGGCTCAAGAACACACCAAGAGTGTTCAAGCCTCACTCTTTTGTTTGTTTGTTTGCTAACCTTTACGGGAGGGTATTTTTTCCACTGAATTTTTTTTAGAGAGAGTGGAAGGGAGAAGGAGAGAGCAACATCAATGCAAGAAGCAGGAATGGTTGCCTCCCGCATGTGCCCTGATCAGGGCCAGGGATCGAGCCTGCAACCGAGGTATGTGCCCTTGACTAGAATGGAACCCAAGATCATGAGTCTGCAGGCTGATGCACTAACCACTGAGGGAGCCAGTTAGGGCGAAGCCTCACTCTCACTACTTGTCTCACTGCCTGGCCATGCTGCTCCCTTTACCTGTCACACCCTCCTCTCCCCTGATGGCTACAGCAAGAGAGGAAAGCATGAAACAAGACAATGCCTTCCCTGCCTGAGTAGACAGCGGTCCCGTCCTCAGGTGAAAGGGCCCCCTTGCCTGCTCTAACTCTGTGCCTCCCCCACCGCATGCGCACCAAGGTCTCCTTTGATTCCTTGAGCCCGTCCAGTTGGGGCAAGTGTATGGTCAACGCCTCAGGCGGGGAACCCAACAGGTCAAGTTGAATCACACCTGCTCAGATCTCATTCCCAGCTCCGGGTACAGCAAGCTGTGAGGCCACAGAAAGGCATTCAAAGCTGGCAAGCAGGACACTGTCAACCACACAAGATTAAGAAGGGCCGCTGCAAATGCAGGGCCACGGGCTTTGAAAGCTGGGGAGCGCCAGCTGCACTGTTACCAGCTCCGGGATTGTTTTGGGAACAATCCCTCATGTTTTTGGGGTACGGCTAGATTGTAGACTCTATTATACTCACATATCTGAAGTGCATGGAACAATAATACTGGCTCTCTCATCAAGTGCTAACTCTACATCCTGTTTTCAGTGTCCTACACAGATTAGAATACCACTGAATCCCTCAACAACCATAAAAGTAAGTACTGGTATTTTAACAAGCACCCAGCAAACAATAATTGGCACAAAGTAGATGTTCCCACCCATTCCCAGGTAAATAAAAATATCCCCCATTTCAGAATTCCTATGTCTTTGCTTTCCGTACAATCTCAAGTAACACATGTTATTTCTCAAAGCCAAATAAAGTAACAAAGTTTACTATTTGGGGGATTTATTTGATTATGGGTAACGAATTTTCACTAGATGGCAAAACTGGCTTTATATTATAAAACTCTGAAAAGCGGTCATCGGGAGTGCAGAAAGAGTAAAAAAATATTAGTTTTATAGGCAAATTACAAAGCTTTCTGAAAGCTGACTTATCTTTCTAATTGATAACAAATAACTATTTTGGCATTAAACAATCCAAAGTACTTAAAAACCCTAAGAATAGTAAGAAGAACTATTCTATCATTTCAGATAATAGTAACATTTTTCCTATTCAGTATTACTGATAAAACCATTTCCCATAAATATTCCAGCTTTGGTAAGTTTTCTTTCAAAGTGTAAATTTTTTAAAAAGACGTAAACTAGCTTTATGAAAACCTTTCTAAGGTGCATTACACATTCCCTGGCTTCTTAAATACAGACAGGAAGGGCAGGGGCACTGACTGAACAGCTACCATGTGCTAGGACCTTTATTTTTATTGTTTTTTTAAAAAATATATTGATTTCAGAGAGGAAGGGAGAGAGACAGAAACCTCAATTATGAGAGACAATCACTGATTGATTACCTCCTATACGCGCCCCCTACTGGGGATGGAGCCCACAACCTGGGCATGTGTCCTGACCTGGAATTGAACCATGACCTACTGGTTCATAGATAAGTGCTCAACCACTGAGCCACACCGGCCAGGTGCCAGGACTTTTATATGTAGGGACAATATTTAAGTGCTGAAGAGTGAATGATATATGAGAAGCATTTCTCAAAGTACCTGGTACTTAATAAATGCTAGATATTATTGTCATTTTAATATATTTAATCCTCACAAAAACCTTGTATTATAAGTATTACTCTGCTGAATTCTACAGATGGAGAATCTAGGCTCCCACAGCTGGTGAGCACTAGCGCAGGAATTTAGACCCACATCCACGTGACTCCCAAGCCCCTGAGCTTCACATAGGTTCTCCCAGTGTTGTCCCGGATCAGTAGCATCACGCCCCACCCCTGGGGAACTTACTAGAAATGCAGCCCATTTCTGGCTCATGGTGAAGGAAAAGATCCACTTTTAATTCTGACACTTAGCAAAATATGGACAACATATAATCATACGCATTATCCTGGGTCAAGGATAAAATAACCCATTTCAGAGAGATCTAGAAAAATGGGCATTTGTGGAGGAAAGTTATTGGCTAAGAGAAACACCACAGCAATAGCTTCTTAATATTACACTGCCGGGATCCCTTAACCACACAAGATAGGACGAACGAGAATGTCAGCAAAACCTAATGAACTTGACTTAAAGGAGAATTTAAGGGTGTGGGAAGTGACCGGTAAGAAATTCATATTCGTGAGAGTAAGGTAAGATCACCCCTGGCCAGTAACTAGTGCAAGAAGATGACAGCAATGGTAGGAAAGGAGCCCACAATCAGATTGGTGGGTCTCATGGACCTAAAAAGGAATGTAACATTGCCTGAGTGGACAGATAAAACTCACATTTCCTTGTGTGGACATAACAAAGGGAGACAGCTGAGAATTCCACCCGAGCTGCCAGATGCTCGTGTATCTGATGGGGCCAGCAGTTAATCCAAACAGAGCTTTGTGAAGGGCTCCGAGGATGCACAAGAGCCCATAGCTCTTTCTTAGTTTAAAAGGGAGTAAACAAACAAAGCTCTTGAGAGTACAGATGACATTCTCTGTACTAAGAACAGGGACCTCACAATCCCCGCATAAAAGGAGACAACTGGAATCGCTGGAGGAGAAATGTGTGCGAAGGAGCAAAGTTACTAAAGGTGTGCATTACCGGCCCATTCATTAATCAACCAATCGGTGTGCCCAGCACATGGCCGGCCTTGAACAGGTACTGCATGTGCCGTCATTTCACTCCTCCTGCATCTGAGCCCCTGTGGAAGCATCGAGTCCTTAAGACCAGATCCTCCATTCGCCTCCCCGATGTTTCACAAATACTGAATGAATGCATTAAAGGCACAGAGCATTATACTTGGTCTTCCTTGGATAGCAAGACTTCTCTTCGCTAGAACCAAATGAAAATTTTAACTCCAACCCCCTCCCCACAGTTGCTGTGATGCTTGAGGAACACCACACTATTGTAACAGCATCCTCTAGACAGGCCTCGAAGCCACTGCTCTATGGATCTTCATCTGCTCGGAAAACTAGAGAATGCTACCTGCAAATCCAAAGCAACTTCCCAACGAGTTACTGGAGACTGATTAAAAACAGGAGGAGACTGAGGTTCTGTGAAACCATCAAAAGCTACTTTGAGGCCCTTGCTGGTTTGGCTCAGTAGTGAAGAGTGTCAGTCTGCAAAATGAAGGATTTGGAGTTTGATTCCCTGTCAAGGGCACATACCTCAGTTGCAGGTTAGATCCTCTCTGGTCAGGCACATGCAGAAAGTAACCAATGTGTCTGTCTCACATTCTCTCTCGTTCTCTCTCTCTCTCTCTCTCCCCTCTCTCCCTCCCTCTAGAAATTAATGGAAAAATATATCCTCGGGTGAGGATTTAAAAAAAAAAGCTAGATTGAGGAACACTTGACTTCCTTATTTCTTTTGGCACTGGTGATAAAGTGTCCTTATTTAAACACAGTCCTCAGATCTGGCTGGAAAGGGCTACCAGTCTATGAAATCTTGGAGCTGACCCACCAGACATGTATTGTTAAGGCAAAGGCAGGTAATTCATTTACGAGATCGGAAGGCTGATAAAGCTCTCTTTGTGCAAGCAGTATATAACCCAGCAGCCAAACCAGAGGCACCGCCAGGTTATTTCGACTCTGGCTATGGAAACACATTACCCAGGAAGAATAAAATGCTACTGTTACTGCCGGCCGGTGTGGCTCAGTGGTTGAGCATCGGAGGTCAGGGTTCAATTCCTGGTCAGGGCACAGGCCCAGGTTGTGGGCTCCATCCTCAGTAAGGGACGTGCAGGAGGCAGTCAATCAGTGATCCTCATTGAAGTTTCTATCTCTCCCTCTCCCTTCGTCTCTGAAATCGCTAAAACTATACTAGTGTATTTTAAATGCTACCATTACCAAATAGGTCATCTTCCCTACAATGAGCACAGTAAGCGGAGGTAGCCTAAATTCTGTGGCCCTTCCTAATTTTGATTATGTATACAAACACCACTTATTCAAGAACAAGTTTTTTTAATTGATAGAAATTTAAAACCTCTTCTTTCTGAGCCCATCCCCACTCGCATCTTCTGGTATGTTCGGGCTCTGAGGTCTGTTCTGAGGATTAGCATACACAACACACATTAATCCACCACCCCCACCCCACCCCCACGTCCCCCCCGAGGCTGGAAATGGGCCTAGAGTCAACATGAACCCAATGTGGTGGCAGGAAATGGGTCTAAGCTTTGCTCAAGGTCTACGTGCGAGGCAAGTGGATATGCTCCTCTGATTTCCCTGCATGCAACGGGCCCTAACATCACGCACAGGACGGGACCCCCAGCGGTTCACCAGAGCTGTGCACCTTAGACAAGTTGGGGCTCCTTTGCATTCTCACTTCCCTGGCTATCCCGTGAAGATATTTACCACATCTTGTATGAATGTTGTGAAGTTTAAATCAGGGAAATGTGTACTAACTGCCCACCTTGCCAGAGTAGGGTCCGAACCAATACCAGTCCTCTCACCTACTTTCCCATCCTTGGGAAAACAGAGAATATCACCGTCAGAAATGGTCCCTATTCTAATAGAAACCATTGTAACCATTAGATATTGCGTTGTTTTGTACATTTTCAATAAAGATATTCTTTCTTATGATATTCCTCTATCACCAGGATATTTTTGCTTCCTCTCAGAAGCAGATACAAGCAAAAACATTCAGTACTGGAAAAGGAAGGATATAATAAACCAGATGTGTTGGGGTTCTGGAAATTGGTTTTGTAATTGGAATGGCTCTTCTCCTTGAAAATCTAATAAATGTGGGTTTTATCCCAAACATATGGCAGGTTATGATAATTATCCCGTATGACCTTGGAGCATAATTTACATCTTACTCTCTGGTTTTTAAAAGTATTTAAAATTTGTAAGGGAAAATGCCTTTTGGCTTTCCAGAGGGAGACCTAGGGATGTGTTCAATAGAGCTCGGGGACACACAAAAACAAGTTTATAACTGAAGAATCTGAGAAACGCACCCCAAGTTTTCCCTCTTTAAATCTATTCGGTGTTCATTTTAGTTAGCGAGTCATCAGCAATATAAACTTTCTCGGTCAGTGTCAGCCATGGCCACCACCCACGCTGAAGAATCATTAGCCCCATGCCCACAAGAACACTTTAAAACCGTACAGAACATTATTCTAATACATAAAAGCATCCAAGAGCTGCAGGAACTGCAATTAACAAGAAAAATAATTTTACTGTTACAACCTTTGGACAAACATCAATCATTGTAGAAATAGGTAGATATAAAAATTGATACAGGTGTGTGGTCCTTCTACACACACACACACACACACACACACAGTATATATATAACATATTGTGTCAGTTACCAATTGCTTAACGTAACAAACTGCCCCAAAACTTAGTGGCTTAAACCTAGCAAATCCACTTTTGGGAATATATCCAAAGAAACCAGAAACACGAATTCGAAAAAACATATGCACCCCTATATTCACGGCAGCATTACTTACAATAGCAAAGATTTGAAGCAGCCCAAGGGCCCATGAGTAGATGAGTGGATAAAACAATTATGGTACATTTACACAATGAAATACTACTCAGCTGTAAAAAGGAAGAAAATTTTACCCTTTGCGACAGCATGGATGGACCTGGAGAGCATTATGCTAAGAGAAATAAGCCAGTCAGAGAAAGACAGTACCATATGATTTTACTTATATGTGGAATCTAATAAACAAATCTATAATAATAAAAGCGTTATATGCTAATTAGACCAGACAGCCAAACGACCTTCCAGACTAAGCCGCAGCAGCGGGGGCCGAGGCAGAGGCAGTTAGGGGTGATTAGGCAGGCAGGCAAGCAGTTAGGGGCGATCAGGCAGGCGAGCGGTTAGGAGCCAGTGGTCCTGGATTTCGAGAGGGATGTCCAACTGCCCATCAGTCGGACATCCCCCAAGGGGTCCCGGATTGTGAGAGGGTGCAAGCCAGGCTGAGGGAGACACACACACACACACCATGCACAAATTTCGTGCACCAGGACTCTAGTTAATACAGAGAACAGACTGACAGCTGTGAGAGGGAACAGGGATGGGGGCTGGGTGGAAAAGGTGAAGGAATTAAGTAAAGAAAAAAAGTAAAAGCTCATAGACACACACACACACAAAACAATATTTTTTATTTTTACTCCTTTTTCCACTTAAGAGGGATTCCAAGTAATAGCTGTTAATTATTCTCCAATGTCTACAGCCCATAAAGACATTTCCTGTTAACTCCTCTGAAAAAGGAGATCAATGCTATCTTTTCAAATATTCCTCTCTTCTTCCAATCTTCTCTTTGCTACTATTTTTCCTGTTACTGAGCACATTTATTGAGTCTTGTACTATAACTTCTCTATGCATGTACTTGAACTCTTAAATTCAAGCCAACTGACAAGTTGCTGCCTCCTGTAACACTGCCTACGCTAATTACTTGCTGATTCTGATACCTGACCAGTTCTATCACAACCCCCATGAAACTTTAGGTTAATCCCTCAATCTCTCTGGAGCTCAGTTTCTTCACTCTTCCAGAAGACTGGGTTCGACAACACCGAAAATAACAATGATTCCTATGACTCATCAAATTCTTCTCCAGTCTTCACCTCGCCCACAAAGTTCATTCCCACACGTGGACCTGGCTGTGGGACACTCACGTGGCTGCATCACCACATTGTACTCTTTTTCTCCAAAGGAGTATAAAATGATGACAAGGGAAAGTGACTTCCTCTGGTATGTGAAGTGTGGGATTAATCCAGGTCTCTATTTTTGACACATGCTGCACCTTGGAGAGATTCAGGCCTGGCCTCCACAGATCTCTTCTAGAATAAGCCTGGGGCCTAAGATAAGAGGCATCTGAAGACCCTTTCCTCCTCCTACTCCCTCGGAAGTTTAAAAATCTTGCTTCCTTTTCAGCTGTTAGTCTGGGGGAGGATTTGTTTACTGTTGCTAGTGTCCAGTTGTTAGGTTGCTAGGTCAGTGGGGCTTACTGTGTGGGTGGTGATAGGGCCTATTTTATTTGTTTTAAAAATAAATACCAACATTTGTTTCACGTGCCTTTTTCTTTTTCCATCTGACAGCATCTCTTATCCCCTACCCATCCTGGGGAAAGTGAGAAGGGCTATGGAGCCAAAGCGCCCATGTACTGTGTTCATAGAAACATATTAGCAGTCACGTGGTTTGCTGTGTGTAGTTTACTGTAAACAAGTGACTCAGATCGTAAGTCCCATTAGGACTAGAAATAGTAATTCAGAAACAACATTAAAGGGGGAAAGTGAACAATTACACCATCTTCTTTAAATGCCCAATTCCTCTGGAACAGATAAATCAAATTATGCAAACTCAACACCAAAACAACCAAGAGATCAAAGTTTGCATCTCCAATAATTGGACAAGAATATAGTATGTGTTCTCCTAATATGATACACCAATCAGGGCATCATTTATGTCGTATTCCTGTCCCAATCAGGAGAAAACATCATATAAACCAAAACTGCTACAAACTAACGGGACTGTAATTTTCCAAAATGTCAATATGATGAAAGACAGAGAAGCAGAGGAACCATTCAGAGACTAAACAGACATAAGCACAACGTGTAATCCTGGATTAAATCCTGGACTGGGGAGGGGCTAGGAGGAGGATGCTATAAAAGACATTATTGGGATAATCACAGAAATTTGGATATGGACTTATATTATGTAAGAGTATTACATCGATGTTACGATTCCTGTTTTTGTTAATTGTACGGTGGTTATGAAAGAGAATGTCCTAGTTCTTAGGAAATATATGCTGAAATATTTAGGGAAATGGGGTGTGATGTTTGCAACTTTCAAACAACTAAAAAATATGTAATACAGAGACAGATAAGCTAGTGTGACTAAATGCTCATAAGAGATGAACAGAGGTGAGTTGTATTCCTGCAACTTTTCTGTAAATCTGAACTTATTTCAAGTAAAGCATTAAAAAAATTTAAAACATGAAACGGAAGATTGAACTTGGATTGCTTACTTTTAAAAAGGCCTTTAATTGTGCAAGTCTCCACCATTAAGTGCTGTGAGATTTGTGTGTCTTTATATTTCTCAGGATCCAGCCTTTTTCCTTATTTACTAATAGTTTCCTCTCTTCTGTTGACATCCACCCCTGCAGATCCTAAATATAAACTGAGAGAAAAACCTCCACATACGCGTTTTGTCCTCTTGTGTATTATTTCTTCCTCTCAGAGCAGAGAATTGACGCCCTCTCCAATGTGACAGTTACTTTTCTTCACCAAAATAGCCTAAGTCCCTGTGACCTAGTTCATGGAGAATGAAGTACACTCACTCTCCTTGTAAAAAACGGAAAACAAACTGCCCCATTGAGTGGACTGCTGATAGATACACTTGAAACCTGAAGTTTAAAAATTCTCAATAGAGCCCAACTACCCACACAATCATACTTATACAGAAAACTATTAACCCTAGAGTCATATACCTAAATACAAGGGCTAAAACTAGGAAACTGCTGTAAGAAAACATAGGAGTAAATCTTTGTGACCCTGAGTTAGGCAAAACCTTCTTAGATGATACCAAAAGTGCAAGCAATAAAAGAAATAATAGGTAAACTGCACATTTTCAAATTAAAAACTTCTGTGCTTCAAAGGGCACCATCAAGAAAGTGAAATGTTGCCCTAGCTGGTTTGGCTCAGTGGATAGAGTGTTGGCCTGCGGATTGAAGGGTCCCAGGTTCGAATCCAGTCAAGGGCACATGCCTGGGTTGCAGGCTCCATCCCCACGAGGGGTCGTGCAGGAGGCAGCCCATCCATGATTCTCTCGCATCATAGATTGATGTTTCTATCTCTCTCTCCCTCTCCCTTCCTCTCTGAAATCAATATAAATACTTTTTTAAAAAAAGTGAAGTGCTAACCCATAGAATAGGAAAAAAAACTGTGCAAATCATATATTTGATAAGGGACTTGTATGCAGAATATATAAAGAACACTTACAATTAAAAGCTATTGCCAAAAATATATAAAAGACACATAACCCCATTTCAAAATGGGCAAGGGATCTGAGCAGACATTTCTCCAAAGATACGTAAGCGGCCAATAAGCACACATAAAGATGCCTGAAATCATCAGCCATTGGGGAAATGCAAATCAACACCACAACCAATTACTATTTCACACCCACTGGGATGGCTACAATGAAAGTCAGGTAACAGAGAGTGGTGGCATGAATATAGAAACACTGAAACTGCAACATTACCGGTGGAAATGTAAAATGGTGCAGTTGCTGTAGAAAACTGGCCATTCCTCAAATGTTGAAGTTATCATGTAGCAAAGCAATTATATGCTTAAGGATATACCAAGGAATGAAAACATATGCCTACACCTAAAAAATGACTGTTCAAAGCATCATTATTCATACTAGCCCCAAACAGAAAATCACCTAAATGCCAATCCATCAACTGATGAGTGGACAAAATATGGTATATCCATACAATAGAATATTACTTGCCAATAAAAAGGAACAAATATGGATACATGCTCCAACACGAACTTTCCAACATTATGCTAAGTGAAAGAAAGTCAGTCACAAACGGCCACATATTGCGTGAATCCATTTATGTGAACTCTCCAGACCATAACAACCCCAAATCCACTGGCCCCTCACAGCTCTAACAATCCATCCCTCTTAGTTGGTGCCTCACCAAACATGCACTTTTCACCACCCCGATTCAGATAATTCAGTCTCATGAAAATTTAAAAAAAAAACAAAAAACCACCTAAAAATGTCTCTCTCCAGCCCTGATTCATTCATTTATCCATGTCATCTTACAATTCCCACCCTCCAGGGAGATGGTACCTCAGCTTTTCATTCAGACTCCTAGAGCAAGCAGCTCCCTCGCCAATGGCAGAGTGCCACCTAGTTGCAACACTGGGTAACTCACACTGGCAGCAGAAAGAGCACTCCACCCTAACGGAAATGCACTTCAGTGAAAGTAAGAAGCCACAAAATCATTTTGCAGAGCAATGCAATTGTTTTATATGTGCAGCTTATCACCCTAACTAGTTTAGCTCACAGTCTTACATGCATGTATTAGTCATTTCGAATTTACTAAATCAAATTTCATTTCCCAAATTGTGTTAAGCCTATATAAATTCATGTGTAGATGGTTAAAAATAATATGACAATGTCTTTGGGTTTATTATAAGTAAGTAAATAGGATAGATAAGTATAAAATGAAAAGAAATTTCATAATTTACTCACATATAATGGAGCTTGCTGTGGATTAAGTTTCATGACCCAGGACACTGAAAAAGAGAAGGGAGAAGAAATAAGTGAGAATAAAATTAAAAGCTATTGCCAAAAATATAAAAACCACCTGAAGTCTTAGATGCCGGGCGTGGCTATCTGAGCACAATCGGAAGTCCAAAACTGTGGACTTCAGAAGGGGAGGTCCTTTGCCAAATACCCTAAATTTGAGAATAAACTGACCCCATCTTCATAAGTCAGAGAAGCAGACCAAAGTAATTTCATTATAATGTGGCCTAAGTCTTACCTGTCCATAATAGGAAACTGAATTAAAGCACATACTAACCAGCAATATAAACAACAGTACAGAAATGTCATTCATACATGAAAACATAGATAAAATCTCACGCTTTGTGTTCTATCAGATCACAGAATCTCATTATGAATAAACTGAAATCCCAACAGAATAAATAGGAGGTTATCAATGACCAAATGTTTAGAATAAAGAACAATGCCTTAAGTGACAGCGCATAATTTAAAGAACAAAATCCAGTTTGGTCAGGAAGTGTATGTCTGAGATTAAGGCTCACCTAAAGAACAGCTACACACTTGGGGGGGGGGGGGTGGGGGGCGCGCGGATATAACCAGACTCTTAAACCCACTCATCTCCAACCAGAGGCAGGTGCAGGCTTCAGTAAGTGCTGCTGGACAAAGGCAGGACGATGCTGACAGCCAGGTGGCTGACCACCTTCATGCCCACCCTAGTTCATTCTCTGGTCCACCCCACACACTCGGGGCCATCTTTCCTTCCTGCCTGCCTTCATTTAACATTTCTGTGCCCTTAGGTGCTAACATCACCTGCAGAAATCCACAACGAACGCCAAGCTTGAGAAATGTAGCAAGAACCAACTCTTGTAGTAGAAAAATAAAGATTTCCAGCCCATCAGATTCAAACAGCAAGCATGGATTAAAAAGGGAGATTGAAGCGCTTGAGTACTTTCTCAGTGCATTAAATATCCATTTAATTTAAAATTAAGAGATCCTCATCAGTTCCTAACCAGAACTCCGACCAGAACTTTGGCTGGAGATCCTGGCTAGAGGTCCTGACTAGGCTGCTGATCAACTGAAGACTGTCTTCGTGTCATTCCTTCTTCGCCGACTCCGTCCACACCTTTGGGGACCCCTGGACCTGCTGGGATTGGACCCCAGCATGTGCGTCTCCAGGAGAGTTTGGTTCCGGGAGCAGCTGGAGGTCCAAGTGCTCTCCTCTGCACCGGCTTCAGCTGCGTGACCTGCAGGTTGGGTCTGTGGTCTCTGCAAGGCAACTTAGTACCTCATTACTCGGGACAGGACCGTGCCAGCTGCTGCTGCAGTTACGGTATTTGCTTTCACACTAGTTTTCCTGCTGCCCCTTTCTCTACTGTGGGTTTTAAAATGGCTTCATTATTCTTTATGTTGATTTTCGTACTTTACAGCCATTTAAAGAAAATAATTGGTATAATTCCCTTGGTATTTTTCAAAAAGTGCTTTTATTTTTCTAGTTATATTTTGCCTTTTAGTAATCTGAGGTTTAGTTTCTCTATCCTATATAATAAAAGCCTCTTATGCAAATCAAAAAAAAAAATAAATAAAAAATAAAAAAAAAAAATAAAATAAAATTAAGCTCACTGTGCTCACTGCACTTTTAATCAGCTTTCTAGGTCCTGTTCAGACTTGCCTGGAACAAAGGATCCAAAGAACCTATAAACTTATGAACCAATTTGCCTGCACTTAAGTGTTCCTGCTGTCACAGGCAGAAGAAATACCAGTGGAAACTAAAACATGAATTAAAACTTTGGTAATCTGCCCAGGCAGTGTAGCTCGGTGTTTGAGCATCGACCTATGAACCAGGAGGTCACAGTTTGATTCCTGGTCTGGGCACATGCCGAGTTGAGGACTCGATTTCCAGTGTGGGGCATACAGGAAGCTGCTGATCAATGATGAGTCTCTCTCATCATTCATGTTTCTATTTCTCTCTCTCTCTCTCTCTCTCTCTCTCTCCCCCCCCCCTCCTCTCTGAAATCAATAAAAGTGTGTGTGTGTGTGTGTGTGTGTGTGTGTATATAGAGAGAGAGAGTGAGAGAGAGAGAGCGAGAGAGCGAGAGAGAGCGCTTAAGGTTTGCAGTATAATTACCTGATACAGTGTTGGGAACCTATGATTCTGACAAACCTGGAAATTTCATTAATTGTGGAGTTTCTGTTAAAAGCTTCTCTAGTAAAATGTGTCTGAACAAATGAAAGCAAAACCTTAGAAGCCTAAATAAAAATCGGTATCCACAGCAGCAGTCAGCAAACATTTTCTGCAAAGAGCCAGAAGGCAATTATTTCAGGCTTTGCAGGTCAGACGGTCTGTTGCACTATGTAAATGAATGAGTGTGGCATGTTCCAATAAAACTTTATTTCCAAAAAGGAGCAGCAGGCTAGATTCAGCCGCTGGGCCATCGAATGCCAACATCAGGTCAAAAACTCACAAGCTACCCTATATCATAAAAGGCTAATATGCAAACTGTCCCCTTGGGAGTTTGACCGACCAGGAGTTTGACCACTCACTACGACGTGCGCTGACCACCAGGGGGCGGCACGGAACGAACGAAGGCCCCGATCGGCCCTGATTGCCGGCCAGGCCTAGGGACCCTACCTGTGCACAAATTTCGTGCACCAGGCCTCTAGTTTCTTCATAAGTCAAAGAAGCAATGTGTCCGAACTTGAATGCTTTAGACATCTCAATATTATCCACTAAAAAAAAACAAAACAATTCTCAATACAGGAAAGGCATAACGTGCTACACAATATTCTCTACACAAGAAATCTAACTAAATGGGTAGGCATCCCAAGTTCTTTACTGATGAACTTTGAGCAAGTCACTTAACTTGCCTAACTCTGTCTCCTTAAGTTGTTTCTATACATAAGGCACAGTAACCCCTGCCTATACTGTAGAGTTGTTGACAAAATTATAAGAGACTAAAGGCCCAATGTGCGAAGTTGCGCGAGACTCAGACCCCGCAGTGCCGCCGCAGGACCTCCAGCCCCCAGGCCCACCGCGCCGTGAGACCCATCAATGCGCCTCCTGGGGACCGGTCGTTAGGTCGTTACAGCGTTATGGCCACTGGCCTTTTATAATATAGATAATCGAAGTGAAAGGCTTAATTAAGCACACTGCCAGGCACAGAGCAGAAGCCGCAGTTTCTTCTTCCTCACAGTTTCTGGGTCTCACTGGAGACGACCAAGTAAAATACATTGGAAACCATAATGGTTAAATGAAAGGCTGCAGGTACATCAGAGAGGTATTTGTGTCTTAAAACATACTGGTGGGTAAATTACAATTCAAACATACAACCAAATAATCAGAGGAAAGAATCTGGAGGAACAAATACCAAAATGTTTAGTATGCATATTTCTGGGAATTACAGGGAATTTTCATTCCTAAATTATCGGTTTCTAGATCACAACTATTCAAACAATGAACAGACACTATTTTTTTGTAATCGGGAAGAAAGCATTATACACAGCACATCTCTTTTAAGTCCCCCGTCATTAAATGTATCACAACTGGACTGAAAGTGAGTAAAAAGACATTTTTTTCCTACATGGGCAAACTGAAGAAATCTACAATTAACAGTCCCTCAAGCTAATTTAAAAAGGCAATTAAAACAAAAATGGCCGAACCGGTTTGGCTCAGTGGATAGAGCGTCGGCCTGCGGACTCAAGGGTCCCGGGTTCGATTCCGGTCAAGGGCATGTACCCTGGTTGCGGGCACATCCCCAGTGGGGGGCGTGCAGGAGGCAGCTGATCGATGTTTCTCTCTCATCGATGTTTCTAACTCTCTGTCTCTCTCCCTTCTTCTCTGTAAAAAATCAATAAAATATATTTAAAAAAAAAAAAATGCCTGTCCCGTATGTAGTAACATAAACCAAACTCACTATTGTTCAGCCGTGCCCACACATTGTACTAGAGAAGCCTTTCACAGGAGCTCCGCAATTAATGAAATTAATTCAAGTCCGGGGTTGTGGGAATCATAGGCCCCCAACACTGTACCAGGTAATTACACTGCAGACTGTAAACTCTCTGGAACCTGTTAGCTTGGTGATCTCGGCTCATTTCCTAGAACGAGCTGCTCCAGGTTTGACAAACCAATCACTTCAGTGGACATGGTTTTTGTCATTCACAACAGAGACGTTTCCAAATGCACCAAAAAAAAAAAGTGCAAACCATCGCCCACAGCCACCCCCAGTCTCTATCTGAGCAGTGCAGCTGTTTGGGATCCAGCCAAGTATAAATAGACATGTTTTACCTACAGGGTACCTGCATAGCAGAATATGCTTCAAACGAATTTCCATGGCCAGGGCTCCTGCAAAGACTGGGCTACAGTAAATCCTTCAAAACCCACAAACATTTGGGATGAGGGTGAACATGAAAATGACGATGCACACTCTGAATTTTTGTTTAACAATGTTTAGCAGTTTCTCAGTCAGAACTCTTCCCATAATAATTTCTTCAATACTTAAAAAAAAAAAAAAATTACTTCGATTTAAAAATCAGAACTCTGACTTTCTTACACTCATCTTAGCACGTACTTTGAAATGGGAGAGTACCCCATAACCTTTTCGGTGCTTAGGTTCTCCTTTTCTTTATATATGTGCGTAATATCTGCCTGGCACACTAGCTCATCTCATATTTCTGAGCCCCAAGAATGTTACATGTATATAGCTAGTTGCTGAGCTTTAGGGATAAATACTACATGGCAACTGCCGACTTAATAAGGGACACACATGTAAACAGTAATGATATTATAGTGTGATAAAAGTAATAATAAAAATTTTACAGGGATCAGGAAGGAGCAATAAACTCTCTAGAAGGTGGAGGCCCAGACAGCTGCCTGGAGAAGGCCAACCCTTGCCAAGTTTCACCACGTGGGCACAGGAGAAGCACAGTGACAAAGGAACGCAGCACTGTGAGTTAAGACCTACACGAAAGAGTAAGAGTGTCAGCAGGAGGTGATGGGAGAGGAGTCAGGAGAGAGCCCTGTGAAGCCACATACCTCAAAAGCTGCTTGGCCTTAGAAGCCAAAGAAGGGAGAGAGAAGAAAATACACAAACCTCTGGCACAGATCTACCCTACAGAAATGACAGCCACACCCGGCCGGCATGGCTCTGTGGTTGAGCATTGAACCAGGAGGTCATGGTTCGATTCCCGGTCAGAGCACATGCCCGGGTTGCAGGCTCCATCCCCAGTAGTGGGCATGCAGGAGGCAGCTAGCTGATGGATGATTCTCTCTCATCATTGATGTTTCTCTCTCTCTCTCCCTCTCCCTTCCTCTCTGACATCAATAAAAATATTTTTTAAAGAAATTAAAGCCACACAACTGCTATGCACCAACAAATCTCTGCTTGGCTTTGCTTTTCCTTTACATTTTTTTTTTAAGCCCAGCTCAAATGTTTGTTCAGTCACAACTGCAGATTCAAAGCTTCACAAGCGGTAGCACTGGAGGAAGTTGGTAATCATGTAGGTTAAACTCAAACCCAGACACAGCAAGAAGCTGTTGTGTGACAACCAGTAAGGCCAGGCCGGACGCCTCTGTGATTTCCCTGAGGTATGGCCAGTGGCTCCCAGCCAATTCCCCCAGGCCCTGGGGTCCTCATCCTAATCCTAGCCATAGCCTGTCAGATACAGCACTTTATCAGCAGAAGGGGTCTCAGAAGCAGCCCGCACCCCCTGCCGCCCCACGCAGGAGTCACTGGTCTGTCTACCTGCCCCTGCTTGCAGACCTGAGTGCCAAGGCCTTATCACCTTGAGAAAATCTCTCCTGCTCCATCTGCACCTCTGACTCAGCCTCCCACAGGCCATTTAGTTCTGTAGCTCCCCGCTGCCAACACAGGAGGAAGCAACCTTTGAGAAAGGTGCTTCTGGGGTACCCACCTCTTTTCTTTAGAAAGTTCCAGGAGAGAGCTTTAAAATGTGGCATGGCCGGTGTGGCTCAGTGGCTGAGCATGCAGGAGGCAGCCGATCAATGATTCTCGCTCATCATTGATATTTCTTTTTTTTTAAAATATATTTAATTGATTTTTTACAGAGAGGAAGGGAGAGGGATAGAGAGCTAGAAACATCAATGAGAGAGAAGCATCAATCAGCTGCCTCTTGCACACCTCCCACTGGGGATGTGCCCGCAACCAAAGTACATGCCACCCTTGGTTGGAATCGAACCCGGGACCTTTCAGTCCGCAGGCTGACGCTCTATCCACTGAGCCAAACCGGTTAGGGCTCATCATTGATATTTCTATTCTCCTCTCCCTTCCTCTCTGAAATCAATAAAAACATACTTAATGCAGTCTAGTCCCAGAAGTATAATCTAAGAGCTCATTAAAGGTAGCATGGATCCTACCAGGTGTTAAGAAATCTAGCCTGATCGATGTGCTTCATGGGCCAGAGAGCTGTTACAGGGACCAGCGTAGGGGACTGCGCAGCATGTACCTGGACCATCTCACAGCAGAGGCAGAGGAGCTGCTGAACGCTATACTTAGCTCCCACAGGAAGGTGGTGCCTCTGGGAAGAGGAACTCATGCACATGTTATTTCAATTCTCTTTTGGTGTTGAACACACAGGCTTGTGGTTTCCTGCAAAAATGGCCTGTGCTGCTTTGCAGGGACCTATATGGAGAAGAAAGCTCCAAATGGCTGGCCATTCCACAGGTGAGAGCTCTGCCCCCAGCTGTATCCTGTTATCCAAAGGAAACGGAACTGTCAGCTGCCAGAAGGTCCAGACACAGGAGAGCAAGACCATAATTTGAGTAAGTGCTGACACTCTTATCCCTATGGCTGTAAGAATACGAGACCTTAAATTTAGAAAAATCTGCACACAGCTGGGCTTTATGTAAATGAACTTCAGAGGGGGTTAAAATAGATATCCGGTAAAGAGACTGCCAAGTTCAAGCCTTTATACTTCCTTCATCCTCCCCAACCTTTATGGCCCCAAAAGCAAGCAGCCCAATGTATTAACCCAATTACTTAGAAATCATTGGAAAAACTACAGTACAGGCAAGTAGGCCCTCACCCAATGCGACATGACTGAGCTGGCTAACCTTACCTGGACAAATGCCAGGGCCTGGAGAGGCCACTCTGTTGGGAATTATTCAGTGACACACAGCCCACCTTCTTGGACACATTACATAGCAAAAGCACTATCAGATTATTGCCCTAAGTGGCAGGCAAGAGAGGTCTTAGAAATGGACAACAGAAAGGTTTCAATGTTTTAAATTGTGAAAACAGTTATTCTGTCTCGGGGATTTTGAGACATTGTCTTCAATGAAGTGGAAATGTTTCTCAGCCTCTCACACGGGCAAAGGGATCCCTCCCTAATCTCTCAGAGTAACACCCAGGCTGGGGCTCCAGGAACGAACCTGCACTCCCTACAGCCACAGTGGAGGAGGTAAGGTTCTTAAGCATTTTGAAAACGCTCATTTACAAAAAGTTGGGGCTTATTCTGTTGGCTATTAATCAAGATAATTCCCTTTCAATTCAGACATACTGCTTCAGAAAACAAATATAACAAGTGTTTGACCATACTAAGATAATGGGTAAGATTAGATCTCGACTGAGTTTAAAACCTACTACCAGGTTAAAACACATCTTAATGCATTGATCAATGCATTGAAAATGGTTTAAAAAGAATGATTTAAAAGGCAGCTTTTCATCCAATTAAAAAGTTACTGCTAGTCTAAGTTTGGGTGGTATTACATTTGTTCTGTAATTAGAAATAACAGATACACATGAAACTTTAGAGATTATTCCCTGAATTTCCAATGTTCTGAATTCCTCTTAACAGGAAACTCTTAGAGGGCCACATATGTTCAGAACTTATCAAACACCGAACAGATGGAAAATCAATTTCCCCAGTTGAACTAAGTTAAAAAATAAAGTTGTCTTAAGAAATACAACCTGATGCTTTAAAGCATTTTAGGATTTCTAGCTAAATGTGAGGAGCTAAATGGCACATAACAGAAAGGCATAATGATTCTCATTTTTTGTAAATGCAGAAACAGGCCAAATTACTAGGCACGTGAGACTCTAAATACTTAACATAATTAAAGGAGAAGTCAGGCATCTACCACACAATACCCTTGCCTTTAAATTACACTTCAAAATTCAAAGAATACATAGTATAGATGTTTCATGATATCAGCGTTATAATAGAATGACTCAATTGTTAATAATGTGGTCCTATGATCAATTCAATCGGCTACTTTTCCTGAGTATCTTTACAATAAAAACAAATTAATCTAGGGGGGGAAAGAATAAAGATTACCAGGCATACTGTCCTAAAAGTAAAACTTGCTTTGCAGGTTTTGTTAGCTGGGAGCAAGTATAGAAGGGAGAAGCAGCCACCTGTGTCCTCAGAGAGCCCAGGCATCCAGAAAGCAATTCAGCGTGGATGGGATGAGGAGGGGTGTAGAGCAAGCATGTCAAACTCACTGCCCACAAGCCGCATGTCTCGTTTATTTGGCCCATGTTAGCCTTTGAGATGACATGCTTGATGTAAAGCAGGGGTCCTCAAACTTTTTAAACAGGGGGCCAGTTCACTGTCCCTCAGACCGTTGGAGGGCCGGACTATAGTTTAAAAAAAAAACTATGAACAAATTCCTATGCACACTGCACATATCTTATTTTGAAGTAAAAAAACAAAACGGGAACAAATACAATATTTGTATTTGCATGTGGCCCGCGGGCCATAGTGTGAGGACCCCTGATGTAAAGCATGCAAACAAAAGATACATAAAGGCAACAATGGGGACTCATTCAATTCAACAAACAGGTGAACGTGTGCTCTAGACAGAGACTATGGATGGAACAACAAACTATAAATAGTCCAAACAAACTCTCCAGAGCTCTGAGATCTTGGCTTTCTGACTCCCCACTTACATTAAATGGGCCCCACAGCAGCGCCTACACACACACACACACACACACACACACACACACACACACAACAGCAAACAGGCTCAGCGCTAGAACAGTCATGGTTAGAAAACGGCCAAAATTCAGACTGATCTGAAAGACAGAAGAGCTAAGGTTGCTCCAAAAATCGGAGCTGGTCCTGGCTGGTTTGGCTCAGTGGATAGAGCATTGGCCTGCGGACTGAAGGGTCCCGGGTTCGATTCCGGTCAAGGGCATGTACCTTGGTTGCAGGCACATCCCCAGTGGGGTGTGCAGGAGGCAGCTGATCGATGTTTCTCTCTCATTGATGTTTCTAGCTCTCTATCCCTCTCCCTTCTTCTCTGTAAAGAATCAATAAAATATATTTTTTTAAAAAATCAGAGCTGGCCACAGCAAAGAATCACACCTCGACCATCCAGCCTCAACTGAGAAAGATGGACTTCTGTGGCCACCGCAGGTAGGCGATGTGGGAGGAGGGAGCTGTGGTCCAACCCCTTGCTCGCTCGCTATAGGGCCTTTGTCCTCTGTCTGAAACACAGTCAAATCATCACTCGCCTCGGAGAACTGCTGTAGGTCACACAAGCCTGTGCAGCACTAACATGGTGCGTGGTGACACTGAAGATGCTCTGTAAGCGTCCTTTCCCTGACAGCAGCCTAGCAAACAGGCACACCTGGCGTAGGACACCCCACAAGAGAAAAAGTCATGCAAGATGGAAAACTAGGAAGCAAAATCCTTACTGCTTACTTGCAGAGCCCTTGAAAAATAGACCCCACTCGCCCTAGCCGGTTTGGCTCAGTGGATAGAGCATCAGCCCACAGACTTCAAGGTCCTGGGTTCGATCCCAGTCAAGGGCAAGTACCTTGGTTACAGCTCTATCCCCCACCCTGGTGAGGGTGCAATCAATTATCTCTCTCACAATGATGTTTCTCTCTCTCTCTCTCTCTCTCCCTCCCCCACCTCACTCTCTCTAAAAATCAATGGAAAAATATTCTAAGGGGAAGGATTAACAAAAAGAAAACAAAAAAGTAGATCCCACTCAAATTCCCACCACTTTGGCAGTTTAAAGTTAAAACCTCAGTAATACCAGTTCTCCCTCTAAGATGAAAAAGGGGTTTTGACTATCAAACTTGGGCTCAAAACAGTTGTCTTTGTGGCTGGCTCTCCACCAGCAGGAAGCAGAGGGTAAAAACCACATGCCAACCGAGCTTCAGTCCCTGCCCCATGAGGTAAAAGCTCTTCGGTCAACTTTTCTCATAGTTTTAAAAATATACTCCTGATTCCTCTTTCTTTCCCCCTGTTCCCCTTCGCAAACGCTGGTACAACCAAACCAAAGATCACATTCTAAATCAGCTCCAGGACCATGTAAATCAGTGGTTCTCAACCTCTGGCTCTTTAAATACAATTCCTCATGTTGTGACCCAACCATAACATTATTTCCGTTGCTACTTCATAACTGTAATGTTGCTAATGTTATGAATCGTCATGTAAATATCTGATATGCAGGATGGTCTTAGGCGACCCCTGTGAAAGGGTCGTTCGACCGCCAAAGGGGTCGCGACCCACAGGTTGAGAACCGCTTATTTAAATGGAACCCAACTGCCCCAGCACCTCCTCCAGGAAAAAGCTAAGCAAAGATGAAGGCAAGGAGTGACTGCTGGCTCTACCCCACATCCTCCCCAGCCTGGCACATGACACTTGTATGGAGAGACCTGTCATTTCCTATCTCATCTGTTTGCACAGAAATAGGGACCCTGGTAAATGTTCAGAGAACAGAGTGAGAGGATTGGCAACGAGCGCCAGTTATACCAACTGATCTCATCCCCTTGTTACAAGCTGCTTCCTGGCATCTAAAATCCATTTCTGAAACTCAAGGGCATTTTTAAAAGTCATCCCCACCCTCACTCTTTCTCAAGCACACACTGGAAACACACAAACTCGCTGGGTTTCGGAAATCATATCTTCCAAAAACCACACAATATACAGGTAACTCACTGACAGGGAAGTTGCAGCCTCTTGTACTCAATGTGTGTTCTTCTCATTAGTTCATCCAGAAGGTGAACACCCTAATTCTACAGTTCTGACACCTTACAGCTTCTCAACTACAGAGACGTGACTACCAACATCAACTTCGCTGGCACTGGCTGTTCCAGTTCCCTCCCGAATCCTCACACAAATGAAGAGATTCATGGTTAAAGTTACCTGTATACGGTCACACAGCTTGTAAGCAGGGAGAGCCAAAATTTGAACCCAGATCCGGCTAAAAAATCCATGCTCTTAACCTCTACTCCCCTGCTGCCTCGTCTCATCTGCAGCAAGACTCCCGACTCCACTTTTTATGTTGTGAATGAAGGAGCTGGATTAGGTAATCGTGAAAGTTGTGCAAGTTCCTCCCATCTCCAGTATGGCACAATTCCACAAACAGAAATGCTGGCTCCCTTAGGTATACACACAAATGAGGCAGGGTGATTTCCTGGGGTGGGGACTAAACACAGTGGGATGAGAAGGAAGAGAAGTCCTTCTCATTCATTTAAATGGAAAACAGTTTGTGGAGGAGGCAGCATTTCACGGATTAAACGACTGAAGGGAGAAAAGAAGGCAGAGGCATCGGTTTGTGTCAAGTTGCTCTGCAGACTATTCATCGGCTTCACCTCCCTCATGGGCCCGATTCTGTTTTCCCAGTAGCAGAGAATGGCCTACAGAAAAAGTCAGCTGCGGAGTTACCCAACAAGTAAAGCAACTCAACAGACCAACATGTTCCTACCCACATCCAATGGAAATATTTACGAGCTTGGGAACCAGCTGGAATGGACTCCCTTCTGCACAAAGGCAGGCGAACATCCCCGGCTGAAATCTGCTGCCCCAGTAACTTAGTTAGAGAAGCAACAGGAACTTCTGAGAATGTTTTCTCCCTGAAGTCTACAAAAATCTGTAATAATCAGGCTTCAACACCAATACCCAAGCTTACAGAGCGTGAACAGGGAAATTTTCACACTCAAAATTGCAGTGTTTTTATCGATACCTTATTGAAATTCAAGCTGTAATAAGGAGTAGACGGCCTATCACTTCATGGCACATATTGAAAAGGACTCTTGACTTTTCTTACAGGAAATTAGCAGTCTTGAAGTTTGCTATAAAGCTGAACAGAAAATCATAAAACAAAGCAGTGACAAAGCAAGGTGGACAGACTAAAGACACACATACCACAACCTTCTATTATAGACCCTGATCACTACCCCAGATCAGAGCAAGGAGCAAATAAAGAATGCAGATGAGAGATAAAGAATGCCAGAGTTGGGGAATCTGAAATCTCAGCTATGAAGTCTCCAAGGAGACACTCCTTAGTTAGCATTCAGGTATGGGCACACCAACATCTCACCGCTCACGGGATGCACAGTCTTGGCAACCCTACTGGACCTGTGGACTTCGGTCTCCTCTCTAAAGAGACAAGAGGAAGAAACTACCAGTGTTCAACTCCCTCTGAAACTCATTCCTTAAAACGGAATGGCACACAAAATGTACAAAATGATGAATTACCTAGAATAACTGGTTATGATGAAACCAAAAGAAAAGCAAAGGAATAAATAATCACGTGAAGGCCGTTATTACCATATACCAGTGGTTCTCAACCTTCCTAATGCCACGACCCTTTCATACAGTTCCTCATGTGGTGGTGACCCCCAACCATAAAATTATTTTCATTGCTACCTCATAACTGTAATGTTGCTACTGTTATGAATCGTCATGTAAATATCTGATATGCAGGATGTATTTAGGCGACCCCTGTCAAAGGGTCGTTCGACCCCCAAAGGGGTCGCGACCCACAGGTTGAGAACCGCTGCCATATACAGATCCTTTTGAAGCTTCCAAAACTCCTGAGAAGTGGATAGTATCCCTATCCTACAAGAAAATGGAGTTGGGGGTTCAAAGAACTTGTTTGTGTAAGGACACCCCAGCTCAAGAGTGGTAAACTCTGCAGTGAGATTCCAAAGCTCTTCCTGTATTAATCCTAGGCTGTACGACCTCCCAAACCCGGGAACTGGATTCCGAACACCTATGCAGGGCACACACTGGGGACACACAGGGCACAGAAACTAAAGAACAGGCAAGAGAGATGTCTGAATCTGTACAACCAGGGAACTCACTGGTCTGATAAAGCCTAATAGACAGAGGCACCCACCCCTCATGCCAGACTTGAACCCTTTGGGTTGTTGGATCACAGAATCTGTGTGGGGGTTTTTTATTTCAGAAAGGGGGGGTGGGGTGTTATTTCAGAAAGGAAGGGAAATGGAGAGAGAGAAAAAAACATCAATAATGAGAGAGAATCATTGATCGGCTGCCTTCTGCACGTCCCACACTGGGGATCGAACTGCGACCTCTTGGTTCATAGGTTGACGCTCAACCACTGAGCCTCACCAGCCGGGCTTCGGGTAGGTCTAAGCAAGGAAGAGGGAACAGGGGCTTAGGGCAGTATTTCAAACGTTACCAATCAGTATAGCCTCATCAGTGCATGCTAGCTGTGTGTGAGCATGCAAGCATGCTTTTCTGAAAGGTTAAGGTCAGAATCAGAGGACTCTGGCATCCACGTTTCATCCCAGGCACATTAACCGCAACTCATTGCCAAGGGGCTCCCAGCACTGCCACCAACATCACCACCCAGGAGAGAAAAGCAAAGGCCCAACAGAAGCCTCCCCAGAGGCTGCTCTGCCAAAGCCGACGGGTATCAGCAGAACTCACTGCCTCCGAGGTGGCCAGTCCAGCTCAAATGCACCGGTCTCCTTTTTGCCCTTTCTCAGAAACAAGAAGGTAGCAGGAAAGGAAAGCAGAGAAGAGAGGCAAAGGGGGAAAGCAGCACACACAAAAAGAGCCAGTGTTCGCTGCACACCTCCAACAGAAGCCAGCCCTGGCACGTTTCAAAAAGCCAGCATATTCTACCATTTTGTGCAGTTTCATCTTGGCTGCAACTTAATCTCCCCATCTCGTAACAGTGCGATCTGCAAGATCCGGAAAGAAACACGCAGGGATGGAGATCAGTCAGGCTGGTTAAGACCGGACGTTGGGGGGAAAGCAGGACAGTCAAGCCTCCATTCTTCCTAGGCGCGTGTTCATCCTTTTCCTCCTCCTTATAAACAGTGTCAAACAGTAATGATTTCTGTTGAATCCTTCAATTAAATTTAGGAAATGTTTATCCCTATTCCTTCAAAGATTTTTTTTCTATCCCATTCACCCTCTCTTCTTTCTAAAACCTCAATTACATGCATATCATAATCTTTTTTTTTTTCATTGTCCCACAGATCTCTGGGGTTCTGCTCATTGTTGTTCCAATCTCTTCTCTGTTCTACAGATTAAGTAACTGTTATTGATCTAAAAGTTCAGTGATTTTTTGGGGTCATCTCTGTTATAAGCATTCTATAAAATTTTTATTTCAGATCACGTTTCTTGTTTCACGTTTTTATTTCTGTGCCGAGACGTTGTAGCTTTTCATTACAAGTAGTTCTTCCTGCGTACAGTAACACTAGCTGCTTTTAAATCCTTATCCGCTTAATCCAACACTTGGGTCATCTGGGGAGCAATCTCCATTAACTAGATTTCTCTTCGGAATGGGTCACATTCTCCTGTTACTTCATATTTTGCTTAATTTTAGATTGATTCCTAGATATTGTGGTGGCTCTGGATTGTTCCATTCCTCCAAAGAATCTCTGTTTGAGCAGTCAGTTAACTAAACTCACATCAACGTTTGGCTCTTAGATGGCAGCTCCAATCTCCAATCAGTTTCAGCCACAGGTTGGCTGCCCCGTTCGTGTACAGATCACGCCAATGTCCAGTGATTATTCCTGGGAGGTTAGGGGTCATTTTAACTCTTCTACTACTTCAAGTTCTAAATCTCCATAAGTTAAGTTACACACATTTCCATACTGAGCACATATAGAAAGTCAGGATGAAGAGGGTACTTACTATTAGGGATACTTAAAAGTGAGTGGGGCAGAAGCCTCACCCCTTGAAGAGACCTACTTCTATCTGGCAAACATTCAAATCTCTTTTCATGACACGCTTAGAAAGGTCAAATATGGCCAAATATGGCCTGGCCATATGTCAGTGGTTAAGTGACAACCAGGAGATCACGGCTCAATTCCCTGTCAGGGCACATGCCTGTGTTGTGGGCTCGATCCCCAGTGTGAGGCGAGCAGGAGGCAGCCGATCTGTGATTCTCTCTCATCATTGATGTTTCTCTCTCTCTCTCCCCCTCTCCCTTCCTCTCTGAAATCAACCGTCATCTCTGAAATTAATAAAAATATACTAAAAAAAAAAAAGGCCAAATACAGCATTCACCACAAGTAAGCAATGTAGTCACAACTCAAAGTCATCCTTCACCCAGCGCTACAGTTCTGTATGTGCAGACAGACACAGTTCATGGAAAAGCCTAATATAAAAGCAAACATTTTGTCCGTTACCACGCAGCAGATGTCTGCAATGGACAGGCCTGAGGACACAGCTGTGCCCAAGGAGAGTGACCTACGGATCACGGCAACGAGTCAAGGATGACAACCAGACACCACGGAACTGCGACACCATCTCCACCTACTTCTATGGCTCCAACTGCACCTACTTCTATGGCTCCAACTGCACAGAGGAACAGATTCAACCCACTACTTCCCAAAAGCATGGTAGGTCCTCTTTTAAGAAACTCCTAATGGCGCTCCCTTTTTTTTTTTTAGGCCTTTAAAAGCCAAGAATGTATTTTCTTCAACTTCATATTCTCTAAAGCACCTGGCACAGTACCACCCCACAGTGAGCCCTCAATAGCAAGGGGGGGGGGGGGGGGGGAAACGACACGGACGATGACTCACTTTCGAGGTGAAATAGACCTGGATTAGAATTCTAGGTGTGCCTCTTACTATTTTAGCTAAGTTACTTTTAAAGATTGATAAAAATGCTGGTAGAGATTATTTCTATGAGGTCTGGAGCATTTCATTTGACTTCTCTAACCTTCAGTCAAATAGAGCAGATCATATTTTCTTACAACACTCTTGGGAGGATTAAGCAGAAAATGTAAGTAGGATGCTTAGCTACAGTCAGTGCCTGGCACACCGTAGATAATAAATTAGTGGTTGTTGTATGTATTGAATGGACTCAGAAAATACCTCCCCAGAGCTTAACCTCTCGGAACTTTCAGGGGAGGCTCATGAGTTCAGGAAAAGCCAGTCACTTGACATGAGGTGACGGCTCACGGTGGGAGCAGAGAGCTGCTAACTGGAGCCGTAAGAAAAGAGCAAGTGAGGGCAGCGAGTTTCCTACAGACGCTGAGGCAGTGTGTGCCTTATTATTTGGCTTCTGATTAAGAAGAAGTGGTCAGGATTAGTTTTCATCTCTAACACCTTATTTAACAGCCATTTCCAACCAAAGCAGAAAGGCCTGTTTAACTAAAACGGTCAGTGTGTGCATCTGAGTGACTAACAATTAAACACTTCTGAATTTGCTTATAACAAGGAGAACTTATCACCGTTTAGAGAGAAAGGACAGAAGGGTATGATTCTTTACTCCAAAGATGAAAGCTTAGGAACATGCTGTGGACTATAAAAGGACTTTTCTATTTTTCCATGTGTGAGGCAAGACAAATAAGGAAGAGTACAAAAGGAAGTATGTCAAAGAATTCCTTATCTATTTTATTTCCTTCTGTCCTACCAATGAGAATGAACTTCAGACTATATGAAATATATTAAATAACAGCAAAGAAAAAATTAACAGCCCAAGACATGGAGAAAGTTTCAATGTCTGATTTAAAGGAGTTTGTCCCAGGCCAGAGAGATACTTCCTGAGCCCTAAAAGATGATTTAAGAATAAAAGAGATGGAGTCCAAAACAAGGTTTCCATCAAAGGCCAATGCAACTCTCCCCCACCCGACCTCTGACCAATTCTGATGAACACTTTGCAAATGATTATATATACAGACTATCTGAGATTCATTAAAAAGTACTAATATATTGAAAGTCAGACTGAAGATCCAAAATCCCTGAATGGCTAAAAGCATATACATGAGAGGCTAAATGTATCAAGATGAAATTTAATATGGATACAAATGAATCCAACATTTCTACATCAAAACACCCAAGTGAATGGAGAGAAGACAGAAGAAACCTGTCATATTGGCATATGCAGAAAGACCTGTGGCTTTTGGTAGCCAACCTTCTCTCCTCTGTCAACAAGATAAATTAAGTTTATGGGTAAAGAAGGGGATAATCTAGCTCAATTTTTTGATGGCTGTTAGGAGTCCAAATGAAAAAATGAGTGAACGAGCTTCATTCAGATAGCTTAGGTGAGTTAATTCAAGATAAAACAGTTATTAAATGCTTGGTCAAGATGATGCTGGGGGGGTGGGGGGGAGACAGAGGTGATGATAATGTTGTAAAATTAATGTGGGGACTGTAAAGAACTCTGAATATACTAAAAGCCATTGAACTGTATGCTTTAAATAGGTGAATTACATGGTATATGAATTATATCGCAACAAAGCTGTTTTAAGAGACTTAAGAATGAAACCCAGGTCCACACCTTTTTCATTTTGTTGAAGAGCTCTTATTATTTTAAAAAGCAAAGCAGGGCTTGTCATTTTCTGACTACACACCCTTGTTTTGGCTTACCCCTTTCCCCATTTTTTCCTTACAGTTCAGAAAGCAGGATCAGGAACATAAAGTCCCGTCAAGTAAGTAGCACACCAAAACCCAGTGAAGTCACGGAAACCATGGCTCAAGCCTTCCCACACGTTGTTTGATTTGGCACTGACTTTGCTCCAAAACAAAAAAGGAATCTCATTTACCTGACTTCCATTTCCAAGAGTATGACCAACAGGCATAGTCTACAATAACATTATCCGACACACAAGGTTCAATGTCATCTGTCTACACTATTCCACAACTCCATTTCTCTGCCTTTAGTACAGAATTATGATTATTTTCATCTGGGCCACACAATTTTACATATTAGAATGGTACTTCTATGACCTCTAGTTACCAAAGTTCACACATTCATTTAACATATCATCACAGAGTTCCTATCACGTGCAAGGAGACATACCAGACACAGTGGAGACAATGCTGAGTCCAGTGTTTCCCAGCGGTCAGAGCGTTGGCCGTGAACCAAAGGGTCACGGGTTCAATTCCCAGTCAAGGGCACGTACCTCTAGGGTTGAGGTTTGCTACCTGCCCCGAGTCAGGGCGAGGACAGGAGGCAACCAGTCGATGTGTCTCTCACATCGATGTCTGTCTGTCTCCCTCCTTCCCATCCTCACACTCTCTCTGAAAAGCAATGGAAAAAATATGCTGAGGTGAGAATTAACAAAAAATAAACTTTAAAAAGTAGGGGTCATGATTAGATTTTTATTTTTAAAAAATCACGTTTGGCCCTGACCGGTTTGGCTCAGTGGATAGAGCGTCAGCCTGCGGACTCAAGGGTCCCAGGTTCGATTCAGGTCAAGGGCATGTACCTTGGTTGTGGGCACATCCCCAGTAGGGAGTGTGCAGGAGGCAGCTGATCGATGTTTCTAACTCTCTATCCCTCTCCCTTCCTCTCTGTAAAAAATCAGTAAAATATATATTTTTTAAAAAATCATGTTTGTATAATGAACAACACATGAACTAATAAACAGATTAGTAGTATACAGTGATGAAAGCTCTACTTAAATGACTTCCCCCTTGAGCCAATTTTCTGAAAAATTCTAGCTGAGCAAGAGAAAAAAGTTTTCATGAAAACTACTCTAAAACTTCGCTAAAGGTGAGTGACTATCACACACTCCAGTTTTTTGGCAGACCTCAAAAAACCCACATGCTAAATTACCAGGAATAGTCCCCCCAAAACTAGAATGGGTTACATACTGGATTTCTGCTTCCAGCACCATATCCTTTCCCAAAACCATCTTCTTTCTTGTACTAAATAAGTAAGCTAGTATGACATTCTCTAATACCGTAAAAATGTTAAAACACCAATTATCTTACTTTAATCTTTAAAGGTCCTTCTTTGTTTTCTACACTTATTGCTAGGATACACTATCTCTCGAGTCCTGTTTCTAGGAATGACAGTATCAAAGCTAAAAGGAAATGTTACTGATAGAGTTCCAGTCCCCTTTATCTCACAGAAAAGGACAATGAGGCCCTAAGAAGGAACTTGCTCGCTGGTGGAACTGAACAGGACTCAAACCCTGACTATCCAATCCCCCACCACTACCAAGGCAGGGTTTTCCAATATAAAGTATTACTTTTACTTCTTTGACCCTTTCTGAAAATTTCTAATGATTAACCGATGTGATGGATTTTAAATTAAATTCTCTTCATCAGAGCCCAAAGCTTTAGGAAGGGCTGAGCAAAGTGGGAACCAAGAAAAGGCATGTTTACGCCCCACTGGCGTGGCTCAGTGGTTGAGCGTTGGTCTATGAACCATGAGGTCACAGTTTGATTCCCAGTCAGGGCACATGCCTAGCTTGTAAGTCCAGTGGGAGGCGTGCGGGAGGCAGTCAACCAATGACTCTCTCTCATCTTTGATGTTTCTCTCCCTCTCCCTTGCTCTCTGAAATCAATTAATACACACACACACACACACACACACACACACACACACACTAGTGGCCCGGTGCACAAAAATGTGTGCACTTGGGGGGGGGGGGTCCCTCAGCCTGGTCTGTGCCCTCTCGCAGTCTGGGACCCCTTGGGGGATGTCCACCTGCTGGCCAGCACAAACGGGGACATAGCATCAAGTCCCCCTGCACCAGAAGACCCAGAGTCAAGTCCCCAACCACTTGCGTGTGCCCCCTGGACGCAGCATTCAGCCTCATGGAGGGGCTGACAGGACCGGACGCTGCAGCGGCAACAGTGGCAGAGCGGGCGGGTCGTGCCTCGTTGCTCGTCCCCGTGGCCCCCGGCCGGGTCCACAGGCCTGGACACTGCAGCGGCGGGGCTGAGGGGACTGGGCGCCGCCATCTTTGTGACACAGTGACAGTTAATTTGCATATTACTCTTTTATTAGATAGGATTTTTTTTGTAAAAGAAAAAGGAAAGCCATATTCACCTAGCCAGGCAACCTAGGCAACTTATCTCCAGATAGCCCTCACACCCAACAACCATTTTTTCATTCCATTCCCTCAGTTTCAACTATCATTTATATGCAGGTTGCTCCTGACATGTTCTGCACCCACCGCATCTTCTACCCTCTCATTCTGTCCTTCATCCTCATTAATGGTCTCCCTTCACGCTCTCATGCAACTATTTCCTTCTCCTTAACCTCCTACTTGTACCTCAACAAACCCTGTTTATTTTACCTCTACAGTGTCTCCTGATCTTCCCTACTGCCCAAGCCCTCACCTCCCTTAGACTGTAGCTTCCCTACTGTCCTCCCAGCCTCGGAGCACAATCTGTCCTCCACATTATCACAAGGTTCAACTCGCCCCGATGTGGATGTGATTTGTGTGTCAATTCTCTGATCAAACCCTTCCAAGGACCCCTTGCTTTTCCACAATAAGGCCAAACTCCCCAGCCCCCAATTACTGCCTGCTCCCATCACAACTCAAACAGCAGGAGGCTGCTCACCAGTCACGGCACTTGCACAACTAAGTCAAAATACTCAACAGGAAAAACATCATGGGCAGTGCCATTCCAATGAGACAAACACAAATAACTTCTGGATTAATCTCAGTAATAGATTGAATTTTGTTAATGATCTCTTTCTCCACAAGTCAGGCCACAGGTAAGGATTATCATAAAGGTAAATAACCGCCTATGGGAGCCCAAAGGAAGATGCAAGTCAATGAATCCTCATCACAGCACACTGCTACATACGCTTCCATATGACAAGCAGGTAGGAAGAGAATTAAATGATATTTCAGAATATCCTAAACAACAATCGTCTTCCTTCAATGATCCATAGAAATCCTACGATATATCAGTTTATATTTCTGATTTCAAAGCTAGAACATACCAGTCGGTGTTCTCTGGGCTGACTCCCAGGGGTGCCTTCTTGGCCTGCAACTCTCACTGTGCGCTCTCTCGGTGTAGAGTGGCGAGTCGATCACATGTTCCTGGTATCCGAGGGGTCTCAAAAGCAAGGCCGATACGCTGTGCTAACTAAATATTCCTTAAATTATCTCCCACCTTTTCAAACATGTAAATAACCCCAAGGAGGTTCATTCCAAAGAACTGTTTGATCAGATAATGCCCCAGTACTTTCCGAGATCGGAGGATAAGGGCTCTTTGAGTCAGCCTATAGAGGATGAGGGAAAAGAGTCACGTGAAGTCTTACATATTTTAGGAGGGGAAATAAGTCATATTTTAGGAGAAGACATTAAATGGAAAAACAATATACATGACCTTGAGCAAATTCTCCCTACCTTAATTTCCTCAGCTGTAAAAGCAGTTTTCAAACCAGCTGTGATGACTGTACCATACAAGGAGTTAGTGTCTGTGGTAAAAGAAGAGAAAGGCTCCAGGCAGTAAGAGATCCAACAAGGGAAGTAGAAGGCCAAGAAACAAAATCCACGCACAGGGAGTGTTGCTGGAATCCTGGTGTGAGTCTCACTGAGCATTTCATTTTTTATGTTTTTATTTATTTCAGAGAAGAAGGGAGAGGAAGAGAGAGACAGAATCATCGATAATGAGAATCATTGCCTCCTACTAGGGATCAAGCCCACAACCCCGGCATGAGCCCTGACCCGGAAGTGAAACATGACCTCCTGGTTCATAGCTCGACGCTTGACCACCAAACCACACCAGTCGGGCAGCCTCACTGAGTTTTAAGTGAATTGTCATCTATGTGGCCATGTCTCCTGAAAAAGATTAAGATGGATTCTGTAGTCCCTCCTAGACACCCGAAAAGGATTATGTTTTGTCTGTTACTATTTCCCTCAACCACGAACAGCTCTTCTTTCCAATTTTTCTGAACAAGTGAAAGCAAAAATAACAATCAATGCAAAGTAAAGATTTTACTTTATAAACAACTTCTTACTCCCGTGTTGAATTCTTCTGCAACCAAGTCTAAGGTTCATCGGCACTATTAGAGTGAGAGGGATGAAAATAACTCACTTGTCATTTCTTTTAGGGTTTCTTTTCCACACGTCCTAAACCGCCTTGTAGCATCCCGCATGCTGATTAACTGGCCCAAACCTGTGACTTTTGGTTTTCTGTTTTAATGCGCTGGTGTAGCAGCAAGAAGCTCCACTCTAGCCTGAGTTCTAATGTTCAGCAAACAAAACATTCATCAGGAATAAATGCAATTTATATAACAAGGAGTTGGCTTCAGTGGAAAGTCCTGAATCACTGAACAAAACAGGTTAGTGATTAACAGAGAGGTTAGGTTAATATAAAGAACTCTTCTTTTTAACTGTCCCGAGTCCAAACATTCCACCTCCCTTTGCACTCATGATACCCCCAAGCCTTAACCTGAATCAGTAAGAACAAAATTTCTGCTGGCAAATGTCAACGAGGGAGGGGAAAAAAAATCTGGATTCCTGTACAAACATATCATCCACCTTTCTGTTTCCAGACAGGATGCTATGGCAACAGCATAAGCAACAGATTAGACTAAGCCACGCTATTGGATAAAGTGAGGGCTGTCAATGGGAAGTTCTGGCTGTCAAGAAGGCAGTCACTGTCAACACAACTCCTAAAGGGAGGAGGAAGAAAAACTAGACACCAAGATCACAAATATCCTACACACACACACACACACCCTCTGTTTACATAAAAAGAAGACTGCACTATAATGGATGCTTCTTACCTAGTCACTCAAATGCAAATAGTTTGGTGATTTAAGGGTACTCAGAGGAAGAGAGAGGTTGTTAAATACTGTCCCCCATGGCAGATACTTCTGACCATAACAACACAGTTCCACTAACGAAAGAAGTTAGGGATGCTGGTAAACCACGGAAAGGTCTTTGTGGAGTGCCAGTTCATTCAGCAATGAAGAAACTGAGCGGTTTGGCTAGTCATCCACAACTAGTTATTAGTTGGTGCTCAATAAATTAAAACTGATGATGAAATCAATCCAACTGAAGGACTTTTCATTGTTAAAAAGTCTCTTCTTTATTTTCTATTCGGCTAACAAGCACCAAAGTTAAAAACTAAGGCTGTCAAAGTGGAAAGCACAGCACAGAAAGGAGAAGAGAAACAAGCCTTAATGTGAGCAAGACCTGAGGGGGTCTTGGAACTTCCAGTTTTGATAGAGAATAAAAGAGAGGCCACATGAGCCAGAAAAGAAAGAAAAAGAGAACTACTTGATCCTTTCTTTTTTAAAGCCTTTCAAACCGTGAAAGAAAACACAGGGTAATGATTTTAACCAAAAGATGCTTAAGTTTTCCCTCCGATTTTCAGATTATCACTGACTAGCTGAATGACAGTATGCAATTTATTTAACTCAAGCCTATAAAAGAGAAAGGGGGAGGTAGGGAGGATGGAGAAAGGGAAATGTTTTAAATGGGATTTTAATATAATTGTAAAGCTCATTCATGCAGCTTTGTAAAGTATAAGGCCTGGCTTACAATAGATGCTATCAAATATTTGCACCTAACCTTTCTCTTCATGCAAGAAAACAGGCCTGAATCCATCAGTAAATCCAAATATTGTTCCAGGGAACTATGCTGTCCGGAGTCCATATACCAATCACACAAAATTAAAAACACTCCTGTGACAAAATCAGGATGGCAGTGATGGGGCAAGAAAAGGTTTCCTTTATACTTTGGTAATTTCAAAAAGGTTTTGTAATAAACAGTTTACTTTTATGGTTAGAAATAACTGTTTGGAAGAAGAAAAGAAAATGTTTTAAGAAGGGTTTTATCATCTTGTGTTAGAACTATTTTTAACAAATGTTCAAGTTAGCTTACACTGTTCCAGACTTATCTGACCAAAACTATGTGTTAAAATAAGGTTTTATAATCACCCTCAGAAGGGTAAGATAACAGAGCAATGTCCTAACTAAAGACAAACTGGCCAGTGTGGCTCAGTGGTTGAGAACCAACCTATGAGCCAGGAGGTCACAGTTCGATGGCCAGTGGGGCACATGCCAGGTTGTAGGCTCGATCCCCAGAGGGGGCGTGCAGAAGGCAGCTGATCATTGATTCTCTCTCATTATTGATGTTTCTATCTCTCTCTGTCTCTCCCTTCCTCTCTGTAATCAATAAAAATGTACTTAAAAAAAAAGAAGATAAGCTAGCTAAAACTCTACTCACTGTTTACAAAGACTCTGGATGTCTTAATAGAGTCAGAACCAAGCAAAGCAAACGATGGTACAATCAGGCTAAGACCCAAGACAAACCTTTTCTGCTCTCCCAACTCAGAGAAGGACGGCTTCTGCTCATTAGCATATCCAAGCCTGAGCGGTAGTAATAATGGAGCTTAAAGGAACAGAACTTCTAAGAGTCTTTTCAACAAATGACAGAACAAGTGGATACCCACATGTTAAATAAAAAAATAAGTAATTTTTTTAAAAACACACACAGAACTCTTGGGTCGCACCACACATCAAAATTAACCCAAAAGTGAATCAGAGACATAAACGGAAGAGCTAAAACTAAAGACACTATAAAGAAAAGGAAAAGACAAGCCAGAGACTAGGAGAAAATATTTGCAAGTCAAGTATCTGATAAAAGATTTGCACCCAGAACATATAAAGAATACACAGAGAGGAGCTGGCATGTGACAACACAGGCAGAGACTGGAGTGATGCATCTGTAAGCCAATGACACCAAGGATCCCGCAAACGCAAGAAGCCAGGAGGAGGCAGGGAAGGCTCTGCCCCTACAAGTTTAAGAGGAAGAAATAGCCCCACGGACCCCCTCGCTATGGACTTCTCATCTCCGGAACCATGAGACAACACATTATTATTGCTCTAAACCACCCAGTTTTGTGGTATTTCGCTACAGCCACCTTAGGAACCTGATAAAAAATTATGATACAAATTAGCGAAAGAAAATAAAGGATAATCCCATGTAAAAAAAAAATTATGATACATGTAATCTGGATTTTTGAAAATTTGGACAAAATGTGTGATACATTTCACATGAGAGTTTTTCATTAAAGAGACTCAAAAAATAAAAAGAATATACTGCTCAAAAAAATAAAAAGAATATCCACTTGCACTATTTAAACCATTCTACGTTTGTGGTGTGTGTTTTTTTTAATTTTTCAATTTAAAAATTTTTAAATTAAGCCACCCCAAGATTTACTCCTTGCCTTTGGAATTGCCATGATCACTCTGTTAGAAGCTAGGAAAAGAGACAAGCAAACTTCTTCAAATTGCACATGTGGCAAAATTAAATGGCTCTGAGAAAGGAGATTTGATGCATCACCCTGATGACACCTTTGTGACTGCTTAGCATCTCCCCTCCCTTTCTGGTACCTCACTGGCCTCAAGGTAAGTGAAAGCTGGTAAAAGAAAAGACTAGCTTATGCAGTAGCAGAACAACTTCTCCCTGTGAATCAGAAGAAACCTCTTTTATTTGGATGACAACTGCTGCTTAAGACTTGGCATCGGCCCTCTCTTCAGTATCAAAGTCAGGGCCTTCCTGGGTAGGATCCATGAGTTTACAATGTGGTCGGTCACCATAACAGCAGCATTTAGAGCACATACATAAATTCCAGAAAAAGAGAAATTTACATTAAGAAAATATTTCACCTACAACACAGAAATATGCCCAATGAATATGAAGCTAAAGTTGTATAAGACCAGTCTGTAACCTATAAACCAGCTGGGCATCTGCTCGTCAGGGTCAAAAGGAAAGGCCGCAGGGAGGAGATGAGAGGTGTTGGCTGTGATGAAGGGAAGGTTAGAGAGCTCTGGGCTGGTTCTTCTGGAGGCGCAAACTGGTCCAGCCACAGTAACTGCTGAATATATAAAGGATGAGCACAGAGCACCATGAACACAGTCGGCTTTGTTGGGTGTTCTTTCTCCTTCACAGGGAATTTCCAAATGCTTAACAATTCAGTGAGAACCTGGTTTTAAAGCGACCACTACCTGGTCTAACAAAACATTCCTGTGTTTAGGAAGCTTAGCTAATAATATCAAGGGATGATCAAGAAGCCCCCAGAATTCGTTTCAGACCAAAACAAAGGCCAAGGAGCTCATGAACTGACTAGGTAGCTAGCCATAACAATCCTAAGACAGGTATAATCTCATTGTATTCTTCCACCTATAAATGAAGAAAGGGAAGGAAAACAAAAGTGCCCACTGCTGCCCAGCTGGTGTGGCTCAGTGGCTGAGCGTCAAACTATAAACCAGGAGGTCACGGTTCGATTCCTGGTCAGGGCACATATCTAGGTTCGAGGCCCACTTGGGGTGTGTGCAAGAGGCAACCCATCAATGTTTCTCTCTCACATCCATGTTTCTTTCTCTCTCACTCTTCCTTCCTCTCTCTCTTAAATCAATAAAAAAAGGAAACAAAACTGTCAGAAATCTGCCCAGAGCCTCTCTCTCAATAGTTTTCTGCTCTTTTAGAGTAACATGATTCTAAGTGACAGAGATCAGTCTGTGGCAACACTGGCAGGATCATAGATCCTTTTTTTTTTGCCTTCTAATAGCTTAATAAAGTCCAATTTTACAAAGCAAAGTAAATGAAAATCGAGTCATATAATGAGGCTTACATTCACCTAGGTCTTTTACAGATAACAAAGTTTTTCCTCATTTCTATTCTGAAGTAAACTCTTAACTGCTCCTTCTGAACCTACAACTTTCCCAGAACAGTAAAGACATCAACAGTAATCTGTTATCACCAGTAAGCTGCTACTGAATGATGCCTTGACAGAGAATTCAGTAGACATCTCCCACATTTCACAAACCACTCCTACATAAGTGCTTCAGTTATCCTCAAACTCAACCAACTTTTTTTTTTTTAAAGACTGGCAGAGGCTTGAACAGAGCTCAAGGGGTTAGGAAAATAATGGGGGGGGGGAGGATAATCCAAAATAAGTATGAGTTAGCTTGCATTTTTCCCCCTCACCAAAAGAAAAATACATTTTTATAAAGATAAAAAGTGGGCAGTATTTTGCAGCCAAAATAAACTAAGAAGTTAGGCAAAGCTAGGAATGAGGTTAGAATGAGTTGAGACAGCTAAAAAAGAAAGCTGTTTTTTATCGTTCTTAGGATACAGTACATATTCCATTGAAAAGGAAGAAATGAGAACTAATCTGGTATGAAGCATACTCACCAATACAGGATCCCAGAAAGAGTTGGGAAGAGTCCTCATCTAAACGGCCTCCCAATGACATTTGGAAGTCATTAGTAAAAAAAGAAGCATTTCTATCCATTGAAGAGCTTTTGACATTTTTTCTCACATCCTCAGCTATTATTTCAGTCATTATTACTATCAGATGGTGACAAGGAATCATAAAATCTTTGACTTGGAAAAATTCTTAGAAATCATCTGCTCCAGTCCATCCGCTGGCCTACATGCAACCAAAGAATGACATTTCTGCTGTAGCTGTAAATATGCAACCCAAATTATGCCAACCCATTTTTCTGATGAATAACTGCCACTTGACATCTCCTTTGCCTGCATCCATACAACCAAACACAAACACTCAAGCACACACAACTCCACCTCATATTTCTCAAGTTACAACTATTGTGGTAATTAACTTTCTTACCACCTACTTCACTTCTGTATTACCTATAAGCAAGAATATTTTGAAACATACACCACTTTTAAATATTTAGAAATATTTCGGAATTTAGAATTTTTATATTCCTAAAGCATATGTGTAATACCTGAAGGCTGGACATAGACTTAGCACCTCCGACACAAGTCTGCTAACACTAAGGGGCAACGTAACCAGCAGCTCCATCACTGACTATCCCCGCCCTGGAGCATCTATAGAGGCAATAAATTTAATAAAACTATGACTTTCCTATCGGATCACAATAGCAAGGCATCATTAGAAGCTTACTATGTACAAAATACTCTGCTAAGTCCTTCACAGTCTTATGTCATCCTCACAGTCTCTCTCTGAGGAAGTTCTGGTACTACCCTTGTTCACAGGTGAGGAAACTGAGGATTGGGAAGGTCATTTCCCTGGAGCCACAGAGCTAAGGTATGAATGTAAACACCTCCTGGCCTCTGCTCTTAATCACTATCTTGGCAAAACCAGAAGTGTCTTACGTTTTTCTGATACACCTGGTTCCTAAATTTATAACAAATGTCCTTCTAAACGTTATTGCCCTAAGCTGCGCATTAGCCTACACCATCAGTGTGAACGAATGTCTGGGAAGTAGTACTTCATGGTTATTCCATTCCCCAGAATCAAAGTCCCCAGTGATTATAAAAAACGGTGACTGACCACTAGTCACTGACTATGACCTTTACTTCTCAGTGTCACCAGAGATGCCACTCGAAGAAGTAGAGGTACTTAGTAATTTGATCTGATGAAATCCAGCCTGGTCCTGGCACAGCCAAGTTCAAGTATGGGCTCTGAAGGCAGACATGGATTTGTATGGGGCTCTTTAATTTGTTAGCTTTAAGACTTAAGCCAAGTATTTAAACCCTCAAAACTTCCATTTTCTCATATGCAAAACATGGTGACAAAAGTACCACTCACATAGGTCTTAGTATTAAGCTAAGAAGTGTAAAGCCATCAAGCATTGATGCCTGGTATATAGTAAGTATTCAAATGCTATTTGCTATATGAAATGATTAGAATAGAAGTAAAGACAGCCAGGTAAATAGTGACTAACATTAAAACAGGATGAAATGCAGAAACACTACAGGGACTCACAGCATCACTCCAAGCACACGAGTAAGAATGACTAAGACTAACCGGTTTGGCTCAGTGGATAGAGCGTTGATCTGCGGACTCAAAGGTCCCAGGTTCGATTCCAGTCGAGGGCATGTACCTGGGTTGCGGGCACATCCCCAGTAGGGAATGTGCAGGAGGTAGCTGATCGATGTTTCTCTCTCATCAATGCTTCTAACTCTCTATCCCTCTCCCTTCCTCTCTGTAAAAAATCAATAAAATATAATAAAAATTAAAAAAAGAATGACCAAGAACTTCAAGACAACAAAACGGTACAGCTGGAAATCAGA
The DNA here is from genome assembly GCF_028538775.1 of Myotis yumanensis. Taxonomy (NCBI): domain Eukaryota; kingdom Metazoa; phylum Chordata; class Mammalia; order Chiroptera; family Vespertilionidae; genus Myotis; species Myotis yumanensis. Next base: position 6,343,910 of record NW_027223771.1, on the reverse strand, counting down.
CAGTCTAGTTCAATGAAATACAACCACTGAAAGTTTTCAAACAAATCCACCAACAACGCCAACATACATGTCATGCATCTCCCCTGATGGAAGGATTCTGAGTCATACAGACAACATCTCCCTCTATAAATGAAAGTGTCAGAATATTCTATACAGAGAATAGAGTTTAAAACTTCAATTAATTTCAAACTGCTTGGGAGAGATAATTAAGTAACAAACGTTAATGAACTAAAGAAAATTTTACTATTTTAATGTAGATAAGTTGAAACTAGGAACCAATAAAACATTGCCAAGAAGAGATTCTCAGTGACCTTCTACAATGATTAAAACATGTAATTAGCACATACAAAAGTGCCCTAATTAAGGATAAGCTTTATCCCAGTCTGCCTCCAAAATACAAATTTAACAGTTAAAATTAATGCTTCCCTATTAAATACACAAATCTACACCCAAAGAAGTCCTAGAAAGACGATTTACTTCCACATTGGAAATTATGCTTAAGGCAATCATAGATTATATTCACTGACCTAACTAGACAAAAGGCACCCAAGTTCAACTATTCCCACTTCACAGTAAAGTACAGGAGAAAGTCTAAGAAAAATGTACAGGTTTATTCAGAGGATAAAAACAAACCTGTGAAAACTAAGAAAATAAAAGATTCTCCTTGAGGGCATCCATCATGGTGCGTATCAGAATCCCAGATTCCTGCTCCGCCCTACACCCCGTGAATTAAAATCCCCCCAGGACATTCTGAGTCTGAGCCAGGACTGAGGACCACAGTCTCCCTGCAGTAACTATAGACATTTTTTGCTCCCTCCCTCCTCCTCAACAGAGAGTGGTTTGTCTGGTTTGGGTTGGTTGGCTGGCTGGCTGGCTGGCTGGTTGGTTAGAAAATCGATGGCCTTGTGGCACTTATCACAAAGCCAAGTGTGCATACTTGAACTCCCAAACTAAATCCTAAATGTCCTGAGGGCCAGAAGGAAGGTTCCTATTTTCCTGGGCACCTACACAAATCATGTCGGCAAGAGCACTCTAATAGATGGTCCACCAGTAAAGTAAATGAGTCCAGTGAAAACAAAATATTAAGAAACAGCTTAGGGAATTACCTCCCATGCTGTCCTCTTCCCTGACCTGGAAAACAACTTTCAGATGGACCATTCGTCCTGTGAGGGAGTGCGGAAGGAAGATGATCATCTGGGGAAACTCTAGAAGTAGCACATGATCCTAAGTTAGACATGCAAGAAAATCAAGAACTCAAGAAAAGCCACGAGGGAAAAAGGGAAAACACAGATCAAGGGCCTAAGAAGTATGAAAGTAAACAATTAGGTAGAAAAAGAATGGTGGTTATTAGACCCTTCTAAACAAGAGAAACATAATCTCTTCTGTGGTCATAAAATAAATGTCATGTAAGATCTTTTGAGCCAAGACACAATTGAATTCAAATTCCAGCTCCACTAGCTAATAACAATACTTCATTTATGCGCCACACTTTCTCTCTTTAAAATAAAAATTAAAAGCCCTTGCCGGTTGCTCAATGGTTAGAGCTTTGGCCCACTGACAGAAAGGTTGCGAGTTCAATTCCTGGTCAAGGGCACATACCTCAGTTGCCGGGTGGGGCACATGAGGGAGGCAACCAGTTGATGTGTCTCTCACATAGATGTTTCTCTCTCCCCCTCCCTCCCTTCCACTCTCTCTCTAAATATCAATGAGAAAAAAATATCCTTGGTGAGGATTAAAACAAACAAACACGAATACCCTTAAACTGGGATATGGAGGAGGAATACCTTATTTCACCAGAACATAACACCAGAAAACTTTGCTGAGGGTAAACCGTAGAAACCAGAGGTACATTTTGAAGCAGGTCAAGGGCCACCTATTTTATGTGAGAGATGTTATCTGAAAAGCACAGAATCTCAAAGTCCCAAAACCACTGGAAGCTCATCTGGTATATCTTCAAAAAGGCTTGGTCCCTACAGAGGAAGAACATACTGATATTTCCAGTATCAATCTAGAATTTAGTATCAGACAATCAGCAAAAGATTTTTTAAAAAATGTCCTTTGTTTGTAAGTTAGCAAGCTTAGAAGGAAAACTTAATGCCAAAAAATCAGTTGTTCAAGCATCAATTTTCCTTTGATAAAGAGCCAAGGAAGACAAACTGGTGAATAAAATCCCTTATTTCATATTGAAACACAGCACATTTCTATATCAAACTCCACAATAGATAACAAATGTCAACTCTATAAGTACATAAGCCTTCATGGACAGGCCATCTTTTATGTGACAGTACAGTTTTAAGAAAGCATGTGTGTAGGATGCCGAAAATTTACTATCTTTAATAGAGAGGGAAACTATGGCCTTGGTGAGGACGGAGTAGAGTGAACATATTGGTTTTCAGAAGGGGTAATTTTTGACGGAATGACCTTGACAACATCTCAAACATTCAAATATACACCAAAATTCCCATAATCATAATGAATATAATTGGATATTTGACATGTCCAGCAAGTTAAAGCAAATTACCCAACTTTTTAAAAATTTCCTTTTCCCCCACTAAAAACCAGTTAGCTGTAAATGAAATTAAGCACCTTGGACATACTCATTAACCATTGGCGTTTCCAAAATTATTGTGGCTATCAGTCAGGCCCATGGATACCAAGGGGGGGAGGTATAAGGTATGACTTTACATTAATGAGATGGATGAGTTCCAAAGTGGCTTAGAGGGGAGGGAGAAGGGAAAACAAAACAAAACACAGAATGAAAAAAAAGGCACAAGCCTGCCACAGTACCTGGCTGCCCATAAGTGAATCTCAAACCAAATGTATTGAAGCCGTTCACAAGGTGCCCCCACAGTTACTAAGGCAGGACCACCATCTGTTTCTGGGTTTTCTTAGTGTGTGTTTTTAATATATTTCTTTATTGATTTCAGAGAGGAAGGGAGAAGGAGAGAGAGAGAGAAACATCAATGATGAGAGAGAATCATTGATCGGCTGCCTCCTGCACACCCACTACTGATGATCGAGCCCGCAACCCAGGCATGTGCCCTTGGCCGGAATCGAACCAGGGACGCTTCAGTCCGCAGGCCGACGTTCTATCCACTGAGCCAAGCCAGCTAGGGCTGTTTCTGTTTTTTAACTCCTTCCCCAAGCACCTAGTACAGTGCTAAACATAACTGTACAATGAGTAGAGTTGTTTAGACTAATTCTTTTGTTGTTCATAACCTCACCCAAGGATATTTTTCCATTGATTTTTGGAGACAGTGGAAGGGAGAGGGAGAGACAAAGAGAAACATAGATGTGAGACTGGTTGCTTCCTGCACACACCCCAATCCGGGCTGAAGGCTGCAACCCAGGTACTTGAACTTAACAGGAATCGAACCTAGGACCCTTCAGTCCACAGGCCGACGTTTTATCCACTGAGCAAAACCGGCTAGGGCGAGACTAATAATTAAGTGTCCACTTACATAAACGGGCAGTTCAGTGAGTTACAGAAGGGTGATCCCATCCCATTCTTCATGAATGCTCTCACGGATTTAGAATGTCCTTCCCTCCCCGACGCCTCATGGCAGATACAGTTGCTCTATCATCTGTTTCCACCTCACTTTGTCCAAATCTTTTTATGTCTTTCTAACATGTACCATACTGACTCATTTTTCTGCTTAACAAGTCTGCCTCGATGCATGAATTCTGAGCTCAGGAAAAGAGATACACATGCTGAACTCCAGCGCTGAACCTCCTGTCACTTCTTAGAAAGTCACTATGCTTATGTCTCACTTTAAAACCTCATTTCTCTCGGGAATTTCTCAGGAGACAGGCCAAAGAAAAATTAATGTAACCCTTTACCAGCCCAAACCTGAAACTAAAATTTAACACAACACTCCAACCCAGAGAACTTAACCAAAAACTTACAACACTCTGTCACACTCTTAAATGACAGTAAGTCCCTCCCCCACCCCTCAAGGTCATAAAGCTGCCATTCCACAAGATACAAGCCCAGAATGAACTTTAGAAAATAGATTACTAACCGTTCTCCCGGACCATTTTAGTCACATCCACTCGCATACTTCCCAAATACAATGGGAAGGCTAAAAGGAGAAAAAGTTCCAAGCAGATGCCAGCAGTCTCTGAGTTAGAACATCCTTTCAATTTGTCATTTGCTCAAAGACAGACATTGAAAAGAACCAAGAACAAATTAACCATTCATCTCAGAAATGCATCCACACCAAGAGAAGGCATTCTGACGTCAGAATCCACAAAACATGGAGTCCACCAACTTGTTACCCAATTTTGGAGCTCCCTAACTTTTTCCAAATTGCTCCATAAAAGAAATCTGGACCCATAACATTTGGATGAATAGTCTATTTCCCATTGTCATTCTATATGTCACCATCTGCACCTCATTACAGTATTTTTATTTATGTATGGGGATCTTTTTTGTGAATTAGCATTGGAATAAAAGCTGTTGACTATTTCAGAGGAAGAAAAAGCAAAATGACCATATTCCTCTTCTGTATTTTTACTGAGCAACTATTCATAAGTTCTCTCTTTGTTTTCCCCTCATTTTAAAGCTCCTTCACACAATTAGCAATTCACTTCTACCACAAAATACCGTTTTAGAACTGAAAGGCAATCTTTACAACAGTTTAAATTAGCCCCCTGTCAGAGTCTATTTACATAATACAAATCTGAAAGACAAGTTCCAATTATACACTGGCCACAGCAGCGCTGCCTGAAAGGAAGGCTGGATTTGAAGGCACAGGAAGAAAATCAGAGAGAAATCTGAAATAAAGCCTGATTTAATCAAGACCAAAATATAAGCGTGCCCTTGACCGGAACAGAGCATAAGCCCCTTCCTTCAGTCCCAGGGCCGACACTCTAACCACTGAGCCAAACGGGCCAGGGCTTGCAAAGACAATTTTAAACTATCCAAGTAATGGACAGTTGCGTTGCTTAAGCATGTGGGACACTGAAATACACACACTTGGAGGTTCCTGGTCAGCAAGCCCACCAAGGAGAAAATGATCCCAAACGAGAGGGCCTGACAACACCGCGCTTCACCCAGAGATGAAACCTTGGCAACTTCTGTTCCTGTGCAAGGAGCATGGGTCAAGCCTCGCTTCTCAGGCTCTGCTTCCACACTTGCCTTCTTCTCCGTAACCCAGGAGCCGGGGATCAGACAGAGGGGCTCTGCTCCTGCTCCTCACTGTCACCTGACTTCAACTCCATTCCCACTTCCTTCTCTCCCAGTGGGAAACCTTCTTTCTGCTCTGAAATAACACTTTCAGGGGATCTAAGGGTTTTGCATCCTTGAATGAAATCAAGAAGGGTGACTAGCGCAAGCAGTGGCCTCTGAACTATAAGTCTCCCCAAGCCTGGGATACGTTTACACATTACCTACTACTGACCTCTAAGAAAGTAAGCCTCTGACTCCAGTAAGGGCCTCTTCTGAAGTTCTGCTCACCTGCAACTCAACAAAACAACCCAGTTAAAAAATGGGTCCAGAATCTGAACAGGCACTCCTCCAAAGAAGACATACAAATGGCCAAGAAACACATGAAAAGATGCTCAATTTATCACTAATTGTCAGAGAAATGCAAATCAAAATCACAATGAGATACTACCTCACACCTAATATGATGACTACTATTTAAAACAACAACAAAAAACGAATGGAGAGGATGTGGAGAAGTTGGAGTTCTTGTGCACTGCTGGTGGGAATGTAAAATGGTGCAGTCGCCATGGAAAACAGTATGGTGGTTCCTCAAAAAATTAAAAACAGAATTACTACATGATCCAACAACAATTGGTTCTTTCAGGGCTTAGCCCATACTAATATGCTGTTTCAAATGTTTGCTGAACAGAATCCCAAAGAACTGAAAGCAGGGACTTGAAGAGATAGTAGCACACCCATGTTCACAGCAGCATTATTCACAAGAGCAAACAGGTGGAAGTAACACAAGTCTCCATCGACAGATGGATGAGTGAATAAACAAAATGTAGTACATACATACGGTGAAATACTAGTCATTTTAACAGGGAAGGATATTCCCACACACTGAAGACCCTAAGGACATTATACTAAGTGAAATAAGCCAGTCACAAAAAGACAAATACTGTATGACTGCATTTATGTAAGGTACTCAGAAGAGCCAAATTCTTAGAGAAAGAACGTAGAATGGTGGTTGCCATGAGCTGGGGTGGGGGGATGGGTAGTTATTGTTTAATGGGTACAGAGTTTCAGTTCTCAAGATGGATGATGGTGATGGTCACATAACAATATGAATGTGCTTAATACCGCTGACCTGTACACTTAAAGATGACTGGTAAATTTTATATGTATTCCACCAAAATTAACAATTTTTAATGTAAAAAATAAAGATTACTGGCACACAGTACGCAGATGGTGTTTCCTGCATGAATAAATGAACTCTAAACAGACTGCAGGCAAAAGCAAACAGCCACTTTGAAAGAGGTCATCCAAGCCAACCTCAGAAGTCACCTCCTCCAGGAAGTCTACTGCATCCGCATGCCGGAATGAATCATGCCCCTCAGTACACAATCACTCACCTGGACAAGCTTAATCCACACGACCTTGAAAATGTCCAGCAGATCTGCTGGCACCTCTTTTTCTTTTTAAAAAAATATATTTTATTGATTTTTTTACAGAGAGGAAGGGAGAGGGATAGAGAGTTAGAAACACTGATGAGAGAGAAACATGGATCAGCTGCCTCCTGCACACCTCCTACTGAGGATGTGCCCGCAACCAAGGTACATGCCCTTGACCGGAATCGAACCTGGGACCCTTCAGTCAGCAGGCTAACGCTCTGTCCACTGAGCCAAACCGGCTAGGACTGCTGGCGCCCTCTTCTCACTGCACTGCCCCTCAGGCCCTGGTCACCGCTGCCCTACACTATTGTAATGGTCCCCGCTAACGTTTCTCTGCCCCCCAAGTCACTATCCATACTGCTCCGAGGATGAGCGATCCAAAATAAAAGCAGACTGTCCTGCCCCGGCCACTGGGGCTCAGTCGGTTAAGCGTCGTCCATGCACCGAAGGGTGGCTGGTTTGATTCCTGACCAGGGCACATGCCCAGATGGCAGGTTCAGTCCCAGGTAGGGGTGCATGCGGGAGACAACCAATTGATGTTTCTCTCACATGGGTGTTTCTCTCTGTCCCCGCTTCCTCTCTCTAAAAAATCCATTTTATTAAAGTTTGAATTGGTTAAAACATTTGACCCATACATTCATAAGCCCTAGACTTATCCCATGTCATATTAAGAAACCCTATGGTAATGCTTTCAGGAAACACAAAACAAACCTTACACAATGGCAAAGTAAACTCACCCGTGTGTCATCAGATATAGCATTCTAGATACAATTATTTCAAAAAGCCATTGCCACATAAGGCCCTGCTTCATAGCCCTATGTAAGGTTGCTAAGAATGTACAAACACAGTGACAATCGCCGGAAGGAGGCAAGTACAACCACGGAAAGCAGAACTTTAAAGGTAACTAACAATTTGCCCAACAAAAGCAAATTAATCATTGATTGTTTTTCAACCCAACTATAACCTAACCACTTATTAAATATCACTGAGTCCCTACCCTATGCAGGGGTTAGGGGCTGGGGAAATGTGTGACACTAGCCCAGTAAAGGGACTAAGACATAACATAAAACGTACAACATAGGATAGAAAGCAGTGAGCCAGAAAAGGTTTGAGAAGTCAGAAAAAGAGATTACATACAACTGTAAGAATAAAGGAGGGTTTATATAGGGAATCTCCTTCAAGGCTGGTATCAAAAGCTATGTCAAATGTGAAAAAGAGTAAAAGAGAAAAAAATTAATTTAATTTAATTTAATTAAAAAAAAAACAGCTATGTCAAATGTGGACATGCAGAGATGGGAAGGAAAACTGTGTGTCCCCAGAGACCAATCTCAGCACTGGCATGCAGTGATCAACACGTATTTCTAAAATGGATAATAACAGACCCCATATCTTAGAGTCTTGTGAGGATTAAGATGAATAAGGGTGTAGAGAGTACACTGTACTAATCTTGGCATACAAAAAGAATAATCTGATGGTAATTATGACTCTTATTATTGTCAACAGCATTTTAATCAAGAAACAAAATCTAAGTGCTTTAAAGGGGAGTGACCAACTCTTATCTGTGTTCATCCCTGGGTCCCTGGCCCCTGAGAGCAGGCCTTTAATAAATGTTTGCCTGATACAGTACACCTGAAATTAATTCATTAAGCTCCTTCCACCTCAACTTCCTTTTATGGCAAAATCATAAAAACATCTTCCAGAGATGAGAATTGATAAACATAAGACATTCAGTTCAATTAATAAACATAAGACACTTAGACAGTTATAGGTCCCCAATAAATGACAGCTATTCAATCAGTGAACTTATCCCTGTAGATTTCAACAGGCATCAGGGCTAAAGGGAGAGAACAGTTAGAACATTTCTCTGCATTTCCTTTAGTATTTGGGTCCTGAGGTACCACACAGATGAACCATTACTTTTATTTGGACTCAGGAAAGAAAATTTTCCACTTACGGGCACACATCCTAGCGAGCTAACTATTAAAGTGGTAAGCTTCAGACTGCCACAATCCCTTTTGGCAAAGCGGCCAAAATAGTACTTTACCACAGAGAGGGGGGAAAGTGTGGTATTTCAGAGACTCTATGAGCTTAGGACAGAATATATACAAATGGGGCCATGAAAAACAATGGATCAATTGTTCCTGGGGCTTCAAATGAAAGCTTTAGAGATGATGGCCTGAATTAGAAAGCAACACTTTTAATATACATTGCCAAATGAATTTTTAAGGAAGTACAAAATTTATAAAGGTATCCAATTACCTGAAACTATTTTCTTCACAAAAATCAAAAACAAATGGGAATGCATTTTACGAAGAAAAACAGATCTGCGGGGGTGGGGGGGGGGGGGAAATCACTAGATTCTATGGGGGGGAGGTGAAAAAACTACTCACATAAACCAAAAATAATCTTTTATAAATCATAACATTCTTGTACTAGTATTTAAAAGGAACAGTCATTAAAAAGAAAAAAAACAACCTAACATACGGGAGAATAACTCAAAAACTGCAGAGATCAGTAATTTGTGCAGCTTTATTTAATTTTCCATGTCTAATTTGATAGAAACCTCAGATTTCATACAAAAGTGCTTAATATGAGGTTTATGGTTCTATTCATGTAATGATTCTGTTGAAAGGGAAAAAGGCTACTCAGCACTCATTTGCTGAGTTAAAGATGTCTGTTCCGAACCCTGGAAACATACCGTGCCATGATTTACAGAGACAGTTCACGGTTACAGTGTTATAAACTAGAGTAAAAAATGCCATATAAAAATCACTAGTGAGAAGATAATAGTTTGGTAATGACTTTCAATACAACTAGGATAAATATATTAGAGTTTAGCAGGAGTATATGTTATCGTATATGAATTATATCTCAATGAAACTGCTATTTAAAAAAATGACATAGCAGAGAATGGCAAAACCTTACGAATTTGCAACCAATCGATATTTCTCTGCCTCCTTCCTTCCCTCTCTCTCTCAAAATAAAAAAAAAGGAACAGATCCCCATTCGTGATAAAAACTTAATTAAATGTGCATGCCTCGCTCTCAGAATTCTCCTCTTCCATCCCTTACCAAGATTTTTCTGGCAAGGTCAAGCAGACAAAGACTCATGAACAGGTTCCTCTGAAGGACCAGGCTACACACAATGATAAAAAGGAACCTGCATGTCCTGTCCTAGGAAGTCACCTAGACTCAATATTTATGAAATGGTTCTATTTATTGCTCCGCAGTAAAAAAAAAAAATTTAAAAAAGGACGATGTTTAAAGTACAGTAATGTGGCTGGAACAATAGTAAGACAATAAATTAATTATTCCAACCAAAGTAGGAAGGAAGAAGTCATTGCAACTTGAGGAATTCTCACTGATGTAAAAATGTCCTGTGTCCCATTTCATGTCCAAGATCCTAAAGTTTTATAGCGTCCTCCAGCCACCCCTCTAGGACTCAATGAAAAGCGAGTCATTAACATTATTTCACTGAACAGAAGAATTCAAGGGCAGAAGAAGAGCAGTAACCTGCTCAAGGTCACACAGCTAGCTATGTGACAGAAACACAGCTGACCTGGGACTCGTGTCCCCTTCCAAATCCTCTCCCAACTATACAACCTTGCCAAGGAAAAGCCACTGTGTTGGGCGAGTGAGGGGAAAGAGAAGGAGTCAGGTGACAGACAAGTGGTGGTGCGGAAACTAGCGAAGTATTCAGTTACAGTTATATCTCCTAAGCAGGAGTAAAGGAGAAAAGAATCTTTTTCCCAGAAATTAGCATGTGTAATGACGGTTTATTTGCCAGAATCACTTCCTGAGCCTCAAAACCCCCACAGGAATTAATAAAGAACAATTCGCATTTAAGGGACCACAGAAAAGAAAGCTGCAGGACAGTTCACTGAATCACCCAGGTCTTTCCCCAGATATCCTGAACCTGGTGTCTTTTTTTTCAGTCCACACCATTCCATCCCCTTTGCATTAAGCAGATAAACCCCCCCCCCCCCGCCCCCAAAAAAAACCACACATGCTTGATGTGAGCTAAATTGGGCACAAAGCTGGGAAGTGAAAGAAGTTATTTAATTTTGCATGGTGTTTGCCTGCATTTTTCTCCTTATCCCCTTAACACTTCAGGACTGCTCAAATGAACCCCCAAAAACTGGTTTTTCAACTTCCAAAATAGGTTAAACATGAACTAATTAACTGTTTGCAAAAACACTTTGAGGATGTGAAAGAGTGTGCAAATGTTAATTATTAATGTTGATCCACAAGGCTCCTGCATGTGAAAACACAATTCTATGCTGGCGAGTTTCTGCTACTTTCAAGGCACAAACACAAGAGCCCTGCAGGTTTTTAAGAATTCTAGGAAAACTTTAAGGGCAAACCACAGTGATTTTTTTCTATTTACAACAAGAACAAGCTGGATTTCTAAGTTGGCTGTTTTGGATATAATTATATCAGTGGGGGAAATGTGACTTTAGGCATATATAACAAAACTAGAGTATGTTAATAGTCACAAAGTCCTGGATGAAAATGAAAGTTAACTGACCTGAGAGAAGCAAACAAACTAAAATCTATGACCCCCCCTCCCCCGATTTCTCATCAAAAAAGGCGGGGGGTTTAGGGGGAAGCGCACCTATTTTACAGAGTTATTGTAAGGAATTAAGAATTGTAAATGAACATACAATATGCAGGCAGGCACCCAGTAAATACAGTTTCTTCTTCCCTTTAATGACTTCACTTTTTAGAGAACACCTATTAGGAAATAGCCTGCCTCGAAAGACCTCTCTAGACTGGGAAAGTCTTTTAAATACCCACTATCCTATGCTCTAAGCATTCATACACCACCATTGTAGCAGGCGGGCCTAGGCAAGAGCTAGGTCATTCCTGTCCACTGACTCATAGACATCCTTAGTCCTCAAACAGAGAGAGCACCTACCTACAAAAAAAATCAGATATCCTTAGAGCCTGGAAATATACAGCACATCTCACTAATAATATTTTTATCGTGCTCAGAGGAGAAAAATTTTCAGCGTGTGTGGCGTCATAACTAACTGCTATAATACACAAGGTATTGTTTTAGGTCACTACCACCTTCCTTCATTCATAGCCAATCCTCCATGGTTATACCTCGTTGTTGTTGATTACCACTGTCATTATTATTACTAGCTACCATGCCACCTACCCCTCCTTGTGCCAGGAGCTTTACATACCCCTCATTCCCACAGTAACCCTACCCCACCCTCCCCTCTCTACAACTGTCAAATTCTTATATCCCGTCCAGACTTCATCCCTGAACTCCAAGTTTGCACACCCAAATACTTAATACCGTCACTTAAAAGTCTCACAGATCAAACTCAACATGTCCAAAAGGGAAATCACAGTGTCTTCCTCCCAGCAAACTCACTCCACACCTTCCCCAACTAGCAATCACCCAGATTCCTTTCTTCCCTTCAAAGCCTTCTTCCAATTCATAAGAAATCCTACCGGTTCTATCTTCAAATTGTGTGTTGATTCCAATCAGCTCTCACCACTTCCACGGCCACCACCCTCATCCAAACAAGGCCTTCTCCCGGCTGGACGCCTACTGCGAAGCTCTGAACCAGGCTCCCTGTTCCCATTCCTGCTTCCTGCACATCCACAGCGAAACTCAGAAAACCTAAATCAGCTCTTGTCAGTCCTTGATCAAACCCTTCAGTTCTTCCTTTGTACCTACCAGCCATTTGACCTGACTTCTTCCTACAGACACTACAGTACCTCCTGCAGTTCTCTGTTCTCACCCCATCCCAGCCGCATGAGCCTCCCTGGTCAGACTCCCACCTAAAGCCCTCTGACCTTGTGTTCCTTCTGCTCGGAACATCCAGGGATCTTCAAGTGGCTTGCCTCCTTCACTTCCTTCAGATCTCTGCTCAATTCTGTCTCCTCAGAAACGCTTTGTTTGACCTCCCCAAATTCTGCTAATACTCTTCATATTCTTCCTAGAATTATCACCACCAGACATCACCGAAACTGTTTGTTCATTTGTTTATGTTCCACTTCCCTCGCTAGAATTTCAGCTCCTTGATTGATGGCAGCAACTACCTTTTGTCGTTGAATCCCTGTCATCTAGAACAACAGAGGGTACCCAAATCTGTGTTGAATAAATTAACAACCCTCCACGGAATAAATGTCATAGGCCCATTTTACAAAAAAAATGAATTTCAGAGACAAACTACTTATCCAAAGCCACACAGCAAAATGTCACCAAGTGCATCTGGAAGAGCCAATACTCTAGCAACTGACTCAACACCTTTTGTGCCATAAAACGGAACCATACATATATGTGAAGATATAAGAGTGTAAAAAAGCATTTCTATTTGAAAAGATCAGACAACAGTGACCTTTCTTTCTGTTCACTACCAGACCATTTCATGGCTTTGGTTAATCATATGTATAGCATATACTATGTATGTACCTCTTCAACTGGAAGAGATCTAGCTTTTTCATAATCCCCAGAGCATAAGGGCTAAGCTATATTCAGCAGGCATTTAACAAATGTTTCTTTGATGTTTATGCCCCAAAGATGTAAAGAATTCTGTAAAGAAACTTTCAGCACCACCACTCTTCCGAGGGACTTCAATTTCCAATCATGATGGAGTAACTGAATCCAGATTTGTCCTGCCACACCCCTCCAACCACCAGAAAAAAAATGGATAAAATACATGAGGCAACATCTCTTCGACACTGGACAACTGGCAGAACAGGACTGCGATCCCTAATGGAAGGGAACAGATGAGATGAGCCCCACGATCACAGCAGCTTTCTCAGCCTGGAGAAGGCACATCCGGGACCTTGGTGAGGAGAATCCCATGCAGCACACGGCAGTCTGGTCGGGTTGGGATTCAGACATAAGAGTTTGGAAGACTGAGGAATCTAAAAGCTGCAGGGTACCAGAAAGGAGAGAGTTCCATGAGGGACCCCCAGAAATCAGAGCAGAGGCCTCCTGGAGTCAGACAGTAAAGAGTAAATTATGCATGCATAATGGAAAGAATCTATGAGGGCAGGCAAAGAATGACCCAGTGACCAGCCAGCGTGGCTCAGTGGTTGAGTGTCGACCTATGAACCAGGTCACTGTTCGATTCCCGGTCAGGGCACAGGCCAGGGTTGTGGGCTCAATCCCGTGTGGGGCATGCAGGAGGCAGCCAATCGATGATTCTATCTCATCGCTGATGTTTCTACCTCTCTCTCCCGCTCCCTTCCTCTCTGAAATCAATTAAAAAATATATATTTTTGAAAAAAACGAAAAAAACACACACACACACAAACCAACATTAAAAACAGGCAGTAGGCCAGATTTGGCCTGTGTCCGTCTGATAGTCTGAGGATATAGTTTATCCTAAAACTACAGTGGCAGAAAGTAGAAGAGTGGTTGCCCATGGTAAGGTGGGCAATGGGGTGAGGGCTGTGGGGAGAAACTGCCTGGACAGTGGCACAAGGGAACTTTCTAGAGTGACACAAACACTCTCTCAGTTGTGCTGTTGCATGCATGGATACATTTGAAAAATGAATCAAACTCTATCCCCTTATAATGGGTATATAAATACTATCTCAATAAACATGGTTTACTTTTCAAAGGTACTACTTCGCGGTGACAGTATTGATGATGTGAAAAGCATTGCCTTTGGAGTCAGCATAATCGGAGTTCCAATTTTAGGATCATAGTTTAATAGCTTAGTTTAATGTGACCGCTGCCTAATCACTTTTGGGTCTATTCCCTCATCCTAAACTGATTCATAATTAAATAAGAAATGTAGGTAAGACACAAAGTATAACATCTGGCACCGAAGGGGCACACTCCCCTGATTTGAGTAAACCCATTTAAAAACAACAATAACTTAAGAAAACGAGTAAAGCTGAGACACCTACACTACACTACCTTCCTTTGTACTCTTTTGAAATAGTCTGACATTCTGTGCTCACTGCTTATTGTGGTTTCGCCTGACTTCAAGTACTGGTATTCAATGTCAGTTCCTGTGATTTCACAGTAACTTGGGCACGTGCAGGAGGCAATCAATGGGTGTGTCTCTCTCATTTCTCTTATCTCTCTCCCTCCCTCCTTCCCACTTTCTAAAAATCAATGGAAAAAATAACCCGTGTGAGGATTAACAGCAACAACCAAAGCTATCTTGAAGGGGGAAGTGAGTAATTTGTTCATGTCTCTGAATTGTACTAACACTACATTAACCCCCAGTCCAGTTCTATCTTAAGCAAGTTTGAGAAATGCAGTAAAAATCCTTATCTATCACTTTTCAAAACTAATGTAAAATAAGGAAGAAAAGCCGGAACTGTCCAAATAACTATTACAAATGTTGAAAACAATCGATTTCCTAAACACTATAAATCCAGAGTTCTACCCAACCATGCCACTCTGCAGGTTCCACTCAACTCAAGTAATTGAGAAAGTAAAAGCTGTTTCTATTAACATTCAGTTCAACTACCACCTTAAAAAATTACATTTGATTAAGACTAGATTATCAGAAGGATTCCTTATGACAGAAGTATCTAAACTCCTATACTCATTAGCATCAGAACTTTTTAAAATACAATTTTTTAAAAATATATTTTATTGATTTTTTTGCAGACAGGAAGGGAGAGGGATAGAGAATTAGAAACATCGATCAGCTGCCTCCTGCACACTCCCTACTGGGTATGTGCCCGCAACCAAGGTACATGCTGCCCTTGGTTGGAAACGAACCCGGGACCTTTCAGTCCGCAGGCTGACGCTCTATCCACTGAGCCAAACCAGTCAGGGCTAAAATACATTTTTAAGTCATACAAAATGTAGCAAAAGTACTAGGCACCTACTTGATGTTAGGCACACAATTCCACTTATCCCTAAAAAATACTGAAAGCATGCCAGTACACCTTCCACAGTAGGAAACCCAAGCTTCAAAGAATGTCTTCTTCTCAACTGTGCTACCTCCCCATTTCACAACAGGGAACTAGGCAGAGTGTGAATAAATTAATCGTTGCACCAAAAAAAAAGGGAGAACATTTCTAAATCAGAACTACTTTTGGAAATCCGCAGTGCACTATTTTAAGCCTCACTTCTTTTCAAGAATTAACAGATTAAAAAGAAAAATTAGAAACTCTTTTAAAGTAAACTAAATTCCTGTCGTGGCCGGTTGCCCAATGGTTAGAGCCTCAGCCGGAGGACAAAGGGACTCAGGTTTGATTCCTGGTCCAGGGCACGTACTTCAGTTGCAGGCTCGATCCCGTTAGGGAGCGTGCGGGAGGCAACCATCATGGATGTGCCTCTCTCATCTCTCTCTCTTTCTCTCTCTCTCTATCTCCCTCCCCCCGCCACCCCACTTTCTCTGAAAAAGTCAATGGAAAAAAAAAATATCCTTGGGTGAAGATTTAAAAATAAATAAATTCCATCAGAGATCTGGAAGTGAACTGTCACTCTGGACAAGCCCCCAGAGTTAGTGGTTCTATGGGCCCAACCACCACTGAATACAAAGCACTTGAGCCAATTCAAACACATACTGAACACCTGCACTTGCTTTAAGACTCCTTCCTGGCAAAGAGGGTATAAAGTGAATTCAGGCGCATCCCAAGCCCCAAGGAGCCAAGCTGGGGGAGGAGTCCATCTACACTCCGTATACATAGCTAGCATTAGTCGGGCACATAAATGATGTGTGAGGAACCCTAAAACAAAAGTGCGTCCAACAGGCTATCACAGCTGAGAAGGAAAGCAACTAGCCTACTTGTCACATTATGTTGTAATCGTGTTTGTTTGCGTTTTCTTCCTCCCTGACAACCTCCCGCCCCACAATCCCCCGACACAGGCACGCACTCCAAACCTACACCTTGTCGTGGTTTATTACTGTAGTTTAAAAGTACGATGCTTATTTTTCGATGATATATGCATTGTCCTTGATATAAGCATTTAAGAAAAAAAAAGCACAATGCTGCCGCATCATTAGGGCATTTTTCTTTAGCCTCGTCAGGTGAAGAAAGTTGATTTCTTAAAGCAAAATGAGGCAAACCAACCAGAAAAACCCAGAACGCTTCTCTAAGTTACTCGCTTGGCATGAGAAATCAATCAAAGCAAATTGACAGCGCACACAAGTATTTCTCCAAGATTTTCTTTTTAACTTAGCAGATGGCAAAGGGGTGTCACAGCTGATATTAACAACATCCTGGTCATTTTGTCTCACTAAGAATTTGAACATTTAAACCAGTTCCAACTAGAGGGTTTAAACAGATTACCGCATGATAAGCTAAATGAACCAAATCCAGTAGAATCAAGCACTCAAAATTTGACAACAAGGCCAGGACTTAAAGCAGTCTGCAAATCCCTAAGAGACCAGAAAGGAATACACAAGAACGGAGGAATACAAGAACTGCAACAGTGACTTATCTCAACCAACCAAAAACCATCTTTCCAAAACAGCAGCATCTGTCCTGATCTGGACAACCCCATGTTTTAGAAAAATGGAGTAAGCTGCTGCTTCTGAAAATAAAGGGGAATTAGAAAAAAAGGGGGGGGGGGGGGCCACATTGCTTTTCCTTTAGTTCTTTATGCCTGGGGCAATAAACTCTCAAAGTAACCTCACTGAGTGTAAAAGCTGAGAATGAACCCCAGGAATACAATCCAGCTTTCACTGTGAATCCTAACCTCACAGTAAGGCAAATGTGATGGAATCATTTTGCTCTAAGAACTACTTACTTAAAAAGACACACACACACACAAAAAAACACAAAAACTAAAAAATAAACAGCCCTAACCAGTTTGGCTCAGTGGATAGAGCATCGGCCTGCGGACTGAAGGGTCCCGGGTTCCATTCCGGTCAAGGGCACATGCCCGGGTTGTGGGCTCCATCCCCAGTAGGAGGCGTGCAGGAGGCAGCCGATTCATGATTCCCTCTCATCATTGATGTTTCTATCACTCCATTCCTCTCCAAAATCAATAAAAATATATTTTAAACACACACACACACACACACAACAAACCTGTTTCTCTCCTTTTGTAAAAATATCTTGAGGGTTTTCCCCAAACTTTTAAAACTCTTCACATACTGACTGGCTGGCTTCGGGAAGAAAAAGTGTCCGAAATCCATGTTTACAAATAATAAAAGTTCTGGTTGGTCCCAAAGGAAGGCGGCACTAGAAGTCATACCGAGTTGAGCCGAAGGCACTGCCCGGTCCCCACGCGGGTCCCCTCCCGCGCCTGGCTCCGACCCGCACGGGTCCCCGGCCGCGCCCCCCGGGAGCAGGCGCCCAAAGCGCCCCCCGAAGGCGGGCGCGGCCCGGCGTGTTTACCGTCCGCGTCCGCCCCGTGGAACAGCTCCCTCGCGTCCCGGGCACTTGGGAGCGGACTCGGTCGGCCGAGAGGGACCCACGGAGCAGCCGAGGTTCCCCGCCCCATTCGGAGCCCACGGGGGAAGCCCGGGGCTAGGGGCCCGGGCCTCCGAGGATGAAGGGGCAGCCATCGCGCGGAAGGCGGCCGCGCCCCCCACCCCGGGAGCTGGGCCGCCCCGAGGTTGGGCTGCGACCCGAGCAGACAATGCGGGAGGTCGGACGCGGAGGGGGGCGGGGGGCCGCGGAGCCGGGAGGGGGGCGCTCCGCCGCCGCCCATTCATCCCCGCCCGCGAGCCCGCCCGCCCGCGCGCCCCCTCCCCGTCCCCGCGGCCCTGCTCCCCTCCCCCTCCCGAGCCCAACAGCAGCCGCAGGGGAGGGGCCCGCGCTCCGGGCCGACCCCTCCTCAAATCACAAAACTTCCCCCAACTCCAACTAAGTTGCGCTCTCACCGTGCGGCACCGGGGGCTCCCCCCACGGACCGAGTCGGGGCAGCTCGGCACCTTCGCCGCGGAGAGAAACAATGGGCGGCCGCTCCCCCGACGGACGGCTGGAGGCGGCGGCGGCGCGGAGCGAGAAAGGCGCTCTCGGCGGAGAGTCTCCGCGGCTGCTTGGTCCGTGCTGGCCCTGCGCACAGCCCCAGTCCGCCCGCGCATGCGCTCCCAGGCGCTCCGAGAGGGGCGGGCTACCCCGGGAGGGCAGTGAGGCCTACGGGGAGCCAAGGGTTGAGAGCTGGGATTGCATAGCAAGGCTGTCCGTCAAGATCCATAGGACCAATAGGAAGACGCCTGGGCGGTGCGCTCAGGTTGCTAAGGAAAGCTGAAGTTGCAAGCCGCTGCCGCGCCGCGCCGAAGTCATCGGAGTGCGGTGGCTGCTGGCTGCTGGATGCTGCTCAGGGAAATGCCCACCCACCCTCTCCTCTCCGTCGTAACTCCGGAAACCGCACTTCCTCTGGGTGCTGGTGCTTACCTGAGCTGTGGCATTTGAGTTGTTCACAGCTTTTAGTTATTTAAGTAAGGCTGTTAGAAAATGTTGTGCAAAAAATTTTTTTTAATTCTTTCTTGGGGGTGCAGACAGAGGAATGAATAGCTATGAGAAACCTAGCTCCAGGTAGGAGCTTTTGCAGTCCAGAGCTTCGTTTTCACTTGTTGAGTGGCAGAGGGAAACTTTCTTCCTCAACGTCAAGCTCAATGCTGTCCAATAGAAGTATATGGTAAATACACATGATTTAAAACTTTCTAGTAAACACCTGGCCAGTGTGCCGAAGTGGTTAGAGCGTCAGTCAGCCCACCAAGGGTCTCGGGTCTGATTCCCAGTCAAGGGCATGTACCTAGGTTGCAGGTTCAATCCCTGGCCATTCGGGATGTGTACGTGCACGCGTGTGGGAGGCAACCAATCAATGTGACCCATCAATGTTTCTCTCTCCCCCTCCAAAAGATGTGGCAGCTACCTAGCCTCCTGCCCTCATGTGGTTCCCCAGCCTTTAATTAATATATGCCAGATGTACCACCTAGTGATAGAACACTGTTTAATTCCTGAAACCCCTGCTCTTCTCCATGATGATCCTTTGCAGGAATAAGTTTGCTGAAAGGCTGCTCATGGGATCAAATTAAGCTCCTAAAGTCATTATATTTCCAGTGGTGGAAGAGTGAGGGGCTGCTGGGTTGATGGAAGGAAGGGAATCACAAAAGCCTCAGGATTAAGGAACCACCCTGACCTCAAAAATATTGCCACATTTCTTAGTCGGGAGTCAAGGGGATTGAATTTTAGGATGCAAAAGAGTCCGGAGATTTCCTTCCAGTAACTGCAAAAAGACAAAACCCAATACATTGGTCACTTTTGGGGGTAGCGTTAATTTTGTTAGGTTTGGTTTGTGTTTACATTAAGCGTAGGTTCTAGTGGAGAAGATGGGGGCTGTGATTCTGATTCCAGAGAGATTTATGGGCTGGCTCGAGAACTGCACATTTCATCTGATCGCTTTTCTCTTTATGCCCAGCCTTTTCCAGTTTATTCAGCTGCTCTCATAATTATCCCCAATTATTTATAATAGTAGGTTTCTGAAGCTAGAGTTAGAGAAACACCATGTTTTTTGGGCCCTAAACACTATTTAATGGAAATGACTCCAACAACTCATGTGAGCCCCAAACTCAGGTTTTCTTGGGCAGCTTTTTAAAACCTTTTGGTTTCATCTCTAATGTAATATTCTCCCCAAAAATTACATGGAGTTTGCAATAGTAAAGAACAGAAGTCCGTATATGCACATAACGGTTTCCAAAAACTACAGTTTCAGCACAGCTTAAAATAGCGTTTTGGTTTTTTCAATGAACATAGCACTTGTAATTTTTTTTTGGAGGGGGTGGGAATTGGGGGGTCTTACAATATATAAAGTCTCAGATACCAAAGTACTTCAGGAAAGAGCTGGTCAATTAAAATATAATTGAGTGAGACTCTTGGGGTTTTTTTTTTCCCTAGTTTTTATTATCCAATGTACAATTCATATGCAAACTTCACCATTTGTCCTAATAAGGATCTTTAGAACTATGCCTACTTTTCCCCTAGAGCAGCGGTTCTCAACCTGCAGGTCGAGAATCCTTTGGGGGTCGAACGACCCTTTCACAGGGGTCGCCTAAGACCATCGGAAAACACATATATAATTACATATTGTTTTTGTGATGAATCGCTATGCTTTAATTATGTTCAATTTGTAACAATGAAATTGGGGGTCACCACAACATGAGGAACTGCATTAAAGGATGGCAGCATTAGGAAGGTTGAGAACCACCCTAGAGGATGTTATCAAGGCTCATGCATTGCATTTATTAACGTCTCCTTATAATCCTTCAATTTAGAAAGGTTTCCTTATTGTTTTTTCTTTTCTTTTTCTTTCGGTCTTCCTTGGCGTTGACTTAGTCTAGGCCAGTGACGGCGAACCTTTTGAGCTTGGCGTGTCAGCATTTTGAAAAACCCTAACTTAACTCTGGTGCCGTGTCACATATAGAAATGTTTTGATCTTTGCAACCATAATAGAACAAAGACTTCTATTTTTGATATTTATTTTATATATTTAAATGCCATTTAACAAAGAAAAATCAACCCAAAAAAAATGAGTTCACGTGTCACCTCTGACACGCATGTCATAGGTTCGCCATCACTGTCCTAGGCCCTGCCCCGAACATCCAGACTGATGCCAGGGCTTTGACTCTCTAGCTTCACATGGCACAACATGCCCGCTGGCTTCTTCTTGCCTGCCCTTGTTGATACCTTTCCTCTACCCAGAACATCCTCCCAGTGCCCCTCTTCCTGGCTAATTCAGCAATTCCTAAAAGCCAGCTCAAGAACAACCACCGCCATGAAGCTCCCAGCCTGGGAGGGGGAGTCAGGCTAGTCACCAACTTCTAGGAAGATAGTTCTGGGTCTCACTTTTTTTTTTTCCACTAATTTTTTAGAGAGAGTGGAGGAAATGTGGGGAGTCAGGAGGAGGGAAAGAGAGAGAGAGAGATCAGAAACATCGACTGGTTGCCTCCCACATGCACCCAGACGAGGGCCAGGGATCAAGCATGCAACCCTGCAACCGAGGTACATGCCCTTGACCTGAATGGAACCTGGTACCCTTCAGTCTGAGGACTGACAACTAACCACTGAGCAAAATCGGCCAGGGCCTGGGTCTCACTTTTATCTGAGAGTTGCTCTCACAGTCAAATATAAACCTTGGAAGATGCAGGTAAAAGCTGGCCCTGCACCTCATCCTCCCTCCCCTCTAGCCACACAGTCATGTCCCCTCACACAAAGCAAGTGCTTTGAAAATGCCCAAATTGCCTAAATCCGAAATTAGAAACCTATTTGTCCACAACTCAGGCATCAAGACACGTTTTTAAAATTTCACATCTGTGCCTCTCCATTGGTGAAACTTCACCGAAGCTTATGAAAGAACTATTTAATTTTGTTTGCTTTCCCCCTTCTGGCTTCAGTTTGATGGCTCGCTGTCACATTAGCTCTGTTAATGCACTTAAATCTTGACCTGCAGACCCCAGTGGGTGTATAATTCCCGGCTGAGCTGTGACCCGAGCCACACACGGAAAGGCCTTGGCCTCAGCATACATTAGGAACAAAGCTTGCGACACAAGACACTTTCGCTGGGGTAATTTTAGCTGGTCTCTTAACAGTGGCTAGCAGGTCTGTTTGCAAATCTGATTTACCTCTCTTCGTTTTTCTCTCTGGATCTTCGTCTCTCTCTTTTCATTTTAAGTACAATACACTCCCTCCTGGTTTTCTATAAGTATTCAGCGACAGAAAGACAGCAGCTGTATAAAACACACTCTCTCTCTCTCTCTCTCTCTCTCTCTCTCTCTCTCACACACACACACACACACACACACACACTCACACTCACAGCAGACTGATTTGAAAAGTAAGCCCAGGCCTGTCTCCCTTCTGCAGGGTTGCCAAGTCAGAGAGGAACCTTCAAAATAGCTTTTGTGTGGGGACCTTGGCTTGTCTGTGCTGACAGTTACACATTCCAACTTGTCATTTGTCTCGGACTTACTTTCCCAAATGCTCCCAGCGAGCTATGCCACTTATCACCTGCTTAGTATGTGACACTTTATCTGCCAAGACAAATGACACGTTAGAAAAGCCTTCTGGTGAGCGAGGGCAATACAGGATTGCAACACACAAAGTTTGGGCATTTTCTTTTAATCCGCTTTCCAGATCTTGCCTGTTGCTGGGGTTAGTGGGATTTTTATTATAGGCGGGCGTGCTGTACTTAGGTTAGAGACAGAGCCTCAGGTAAATGGATCTTTTCTTCTTTTTTTTGGTTAATCCTCACCCAAGGACATTTCTCCATTGAAATTTAGAGACAGTGGAAGGGAGGGGGAGAGACAGAGAGTCTCTTGAAGTGAGAGAGACACATTGATTGGTTGCCTCCCACAAGCCCTAACCAGGGGCAGGGATTGAGCCTGCAACCAAGTTCCGTGCCCTTGACGGGAATTGAACCCTGGACCTTTCTGTCAGTGGGCCAACACTCTATCCACTGAGCCAAACCAGCTGGAGCCAGATGAATGGATCTTGATTGGTAGCACAAACTGCCCTTGAAACTCCAAAACCCTGACAGTAAATTTGATCAAAAGAAGTGTCAGTGATTAAAAACAAATGTTTCGGAGCTACCAAAAACTGAGGTCATCAGATGTTCAGGGCACTTCTGTGGACTTTTCACAATCGTAATATCTTTTTAATTAAATGAACGACATGCTTTTGAAAGTGAGAGGCTGGCAGCTTCGGTCAAGGCCAGAAATAGAAGGCAAGCGCTGGGGCGCCTTCACAGCGAGACTTTATAGTCCTGAACTGCTTCTGCTAAGAAATTTCAGGGCTGGGTTACAGCCCTCATGCTCGCTCATGCCCGAGAGGCCTCTGGGAATCAGTGTTCCAGGGTGAAAATCACCCTCTCCACATTAGGTAAAAATCTCAAACCTCCAGTGCACGCATTGTGACAACCGTAGATTTGGCTCTCTGGTGAAAAGATTGAGTTATAGCGTCAATATTTCTATTCAGCCCTAGCCGGTTTGTTCAGTGTTAGAGCATCAGCTTATGGACTGAAGGGTCACAGGCTCAATTCCGGTCAAGGGCACACATACCTCGGTTGCAGGTTGGATCCCCAGCTCCGGTCAGGGTACATACAGGAGGCAATCGATGGATGTATCTCTCCCACATCCATGTTTCTCTCTCTCTGTGTCTCTCCCTCTCCCTTCTACTCTCTCTAAAAAAATCAATGAAAAAATATCCTCCCGTGAGGATTGACAGCAACAATTCTATTCAGTTCCAATCTCTCCCACCCCCAACAAACGAAACCTAAATCCCATCCACCATGAGGTCTTTAACAATTTTAATTTTTGAAGGTGTAACTTTCTCTTTTCCGTGGCAGGTGGGTTAGGTAGTGTCTTTGTTTTGTTTTGTTTTGTTTTGTTTTGCCTGTTAAAAACATCTTTAAAGGTAGTGTCTTGAATTCGTATAAACAAGTCCATCTGCTGACGTAAATTTTCATGGCAATTTTAAAAAGCAAATCTGATCATGTTACCCTCCTACTGAGACTGCTTCAAAGACCCTGTACATCTCATGTTAGAGCCCCAATTGCATAGTTTAGTTCCCTCTGACCTCTGAGCAACCTCTACTTTGGTTCCCTCGCCTCAACAGTCCCTCGGGTCCTGCTGGTCCAAACCAATGGTGACTTTACACTCTGGGCCTGTCCATGGGCTGAGCCCATCCCCATCTTCCCTCTTTGCTTGGTCTACTCCTGTTTGCCTTCAGACTCTCATTGCCCCCACTCCCATCATGCCTCACTTCCCAGCACACACACACCTCCAGAATTTCCCAGGCATCCCATTTAGATACTCTTCCTGAGACATGCACAGCACTCTATTTTGCCCTTAGAGATCTTACAATAATAGTCCTATTTATCTATTTCCCTCTCTAAACTGAGACCCACAACTCAGTGATTTATTCCCCAGCTCCTGGTTCAGTCCCTAACACAGAAAACATATTATCCTTTTTATCACATAAAAGAAGAATGGAATTACCCATCCTGTATCTGAAGCAATAAGTCCTATGTTAGGAAGAAGAGAAAGCGCTATGGCTCTCAGAAGAACTTGTTAATAGAGAAAGAAGTACAGGTCAGTCCAGGAAATTGGGTGTCCCAGATATAATTAACTATGAGCCAGACACTGTCCTGCACACTTTATTTTTAAAATATATATATACTTTTTTTATTTCAGAGAGGAAGGGAGAGGGAGAGAGGGAGAGAAACATCAATGATGAGAGAGAATCATTGATCAGCTGCCTCCTGCACGCCCCACACTGAGGATCAAGCCTGAAACCTGGGCATGTGCCCTGACCGGGAATGGAACCATGACCTCCTGGTTCATAGCTCAACCACTGAGCCATGCTGGTCAGGCGGAAATACATATTTTTTTCTTTTTTTTTTCCTTTGGTGTCACAAGTGGGATTCAAACCCCACGTAGAAAATACATATTACTGAGACCTACAGAAGCCTAGGTCTGTCTGTGGCATAAGGTGATCCTGACATCCTCTGACCTTCCCGCCCAGAATTTACTCACAAAATTCAGATTCAGACATGCTAAACCTGGACCAAGGACAAACTTGTGACAAACCTTCATTTTGCTTATGTCTCTACAAACCCATGTCATTGGTTTTGGTATAGGCTGTTGTCATTGTATTAACATTTTATTTTTGGCTAGATCACATGGCAGATATTATATGATAATATAAATAAACCTACGCTTCATTTTGGATGATGATACACACTTTCATGGAGGGCCTGGGTGCAGTGAAGAGCAGTTAGGTAGACACACTTTTACCTGCGTGACTGTAGGACTCTCTCCTGGCATAGAGGCACCAATAATGTTTAGTCAGCAACCACAGTTACTGCGACCTGCCCAGCTCATCCCTCTCAGGCTCAGGAGAGCGGCCCTTTCTGTCCAGGGCAGTCCATGCCAGTCCTCTGGAGTTTGTGAAACCAGCTGTACCTTGGCAAGCCCTGGCCTAGGATTAGCTTGGCCCATGGTTATTCAGAGATTTCTCTGACTCACAACTTTGGGGCCCACTCTGAGCACCAAGCCCCAGCCCTGCCCTCTTTTGCTTTTTCTCTGTGCTGATTCACACTGGGTTGGGATTTTATTGTCAGAGGTCATAATTGTGCATGGGTGGAACTTGGATTTTAAAGATGACAGGAGGCCAAGTCTAGGGCTCTGCTAGCTTTCTTATTTGCTGTGTCATTTTCTAAAATAGATTTTAAACTTGATTTAAATATATTTGTATTGATTTCAGAGAGAGAGGAAGGGAGAAGGATAGATAGAAACATCCATGATGAGAGAGAGAATCATGGATCAGCTGCCTCCTGCCCGCCCCACACTAGGGATTGAGCCCTCAACCCGGGATGTGCCCTAATTGGGAATAGAACCATGACCTCCTGGTTCATAGGTCAATTCTCAACCACTGAGCTGCCCTGGTGGGGTTGAACTATTCCTTTTTCAAAAACATAGATACTATCCAAAAAATTCCTGATATCCTTGTTTTTATTTTTATTTTTTTTGTTAAACCTCATCTGAGGATATTTTTTCCATTGCTTTCAGAGGGAGTAGAAGGGAGGGAGAGATGGGGAGAGAGAAACATCAATGTGAGAGACATGGACACTGAGTTCTACACTGATGTGATTCAAGTCCCTCCCTAGGCACCTCTAGGGCCCTTCACAATAACTGTGTCCCTTCAGAGCGATGCCCACATTTGCTGGAATGTCGACAGTCTGATTGCTGGGAATGGTCTTCAGCCTCACAGTAGATGTGGCCAAAAATATTTTTAAAACCCTCATTTCAGGAATGAGGATTTTTTTCCCCATTGATTTTTAGAGAAAGTGGAAGGGGTGGGGAGGAGAAACATTGATGTCAGAGAGAAACACGGATTGGTTGTTTCCTGCTCAAGTCCTGACCAGGGACTGGGGATTGAACCTGCAACCAAGGTACATGCCCTTGATTGGAAATCGAGCCCATGACCCTTTAGTCTTCGGGTCGGCGCTCTAACCACTGAGCAACAGGCAGGGCCACTTTTTTTTTTTTTTTTTTAATTGGTAGCAGTCAGTGAAGTGTGAGGGTGTGTCAGCCTGGGTGAAAGACTTGTGGAGATCTGGGTGGACACAGTCCTTCCAACTAGCCATGGGCCCCAGGAGAATGGCACAGTATCACTGCAACAGCGGGTCCTGCTTCCTGAGCTCCCCAGACCTGGGACCTGAGAAAAGTGACTATAAACCTTCCTGGGGAGTGGCAGGGAGAGGAACGAGCTTGCTCAGGGAAAGCCTGCTCCTCAAGGTAGGGCCAGGACCATTTCCAAGGCCAACTTACGAGTTGATAAGAAACTGCGGCCCTGCTGCTGCCGTCTTTGTTGCACAAGCAGGACGTACAACTATTCAAATTCCAGTGATAGAGCCAACTGTGCAAATTCCTGACAGGCAAATTGAGGCCCATTATCTGTAATTACAGTCGCCTGAATTCCATACCAGAGAGACCCTGTTTTCTAGCCGGCAGTCATCGCAGCTGCTGCTCCGGGGCCAGATGCACACAGGGACAGTCCCAAGAATGGAGATGAGCAGCACTCACAGGGTGTTCCTGGCAGCCACTGTCAAGAAACCCAAATCTCGCCCGACCAGCATGGCTCAGTGGTTACGCGTTGACCCATGAACCAGGAGGTCACCTGTTCGCTTTCTCATCAGGGCACATGCCTGCATTGCGGGTTGATCCCCAGTAGGGGGAGTGCAGGAGACAACCGATTAATGATGCTCTCATCATTGTCTCTCTCGTTCTCCCTTCCTCTCTGAAATCAATACGCACCTTCTTTTTATTAAAAAAAAAAAAAAAGTAAAGAAAATACACTGGTGGGGAAAGTCCTTACAGAGGAGACAGTTAAGCAAAGGCATGAAAGAGCTTAAGTTTTATCCGACTGTCATTAACTCTGAGGCTGGCCCCAAAGGCTCTGGGGAAAGTGACCTTTTTTTTTTCCCTTTGTCTTCTATTTTATTTTATTTTTTTATTGTCTAAAGTTTTACATATTTCTCCTTTTTCCCCAATTGACGTCCCCCTTCTCCCACCCAGCCATTCCCACCCCGGGCAAGCCCCCACCACCCTAGTGTCTGTATCCATTGGAAAGTGACTTTTTTTGAAAAGCCATTTTGTCAGGATGTTTTCTCTTGCAAGTGACAACTATAGACTCAAATTGACTTAAGCAAAAAGTGGGAACTTATTACATCAGGGAATTGAAAAGTACAGGCCAGGCTGGGTTCAGGGATCAAACAATGCCATTACGATACTAGCTTCTTCATTTGATATCTGTCTTACTCCATTTGGGCTGCTGTAGCAAAAATAGCATAGACATGGTAGCTTAAAAAGCAACCATTTAGCCCTAGCCGGTTTGGCTCAGTGGATAGAGCATCAACCCACAGACTGAAGGGTTGCAGGTTAGATTCCAGTCAAGGGCATGTACATGGATTGCAGGCTAGGTTGGTTGGAGCACCTGCTGGATGCAACGTTTCTCTCTCTTTGTCTCTCCTACTCTCTTCCACTCTCTCCTTTTTTTAAAAAAAAATATATTTTATTGATTTTTTACAGAGACAAAGGGAGAGGAATAGAGAGTTAGAAACATTGATGAGAGAGAAACATCGATCAGCTGCCTCCTGCACACCTCCCACTGGGGATGTGCCCGCAACCCAGGTACATGCCCTTGACCGGAATTGAACCTGGGACCTTTCAGTCCGCAGGCTGACGCTTTATCCACTGAGCCAAACCGGTTTTGGCAACTCTCTCCTTTTATAAGGGCACTAAATCCCATTGATGAGGGATCCATCCTTATGTCCTAAACATCTCCTAAAGGCCCTACCAACGAATACCATCACACTGGGGTTAGGGTTACAACATATGAATTTGGAGACACAAACATCAGTCCATAGCTGTCTCTCTGCTTTCCTCTGTGGTGAGTTTATTTTCTAGCTTCACACATAGGTAAAAAGACTGCTGACAACTCTAGGCCAGCATCCTGCCAGGCTCAAACACAGAAGGAAAGACAGTGCCTCCCTACCTACAGTCCAAGCAAAAGTCTCACTGCATCTCATTGGGTTGCATGCTCATCTGGACACATTGCTGTGTTCAGGAAGGGAACACTTGGCTCTGATTGGCTGTATCTGAGGAGAGTCAACCTATCACCTGCAGAGGAGGGTGGGGCCAAAGGAAACTAGGGGTGTTGCTAAAAGGGAAGGTATGACTGCAGAGTGGAGAAAGCAATGAGTTTCCACTATCTCTCTTCTCTAAAAGCATATTTTTTTTAAAATATATTTTATTGAAATTTTACAGAGAGGAAGGGAGAGAGAGATAGAGAGTTAGAAACATCGATGAGAGAGAAACATCGACCAGCTGCCTCCTGCACATCTCGCACTGGGGATGTGCCCGCAACCCAGGTACATGCCCTTGACCGGAATCAAACCTGGGACCTTTCAGTCCGCAGGCTGACGCTCTATCCACTGAGCCAAACCGGTTTCGGCTAAAAGCATATTTTTAAAAAAATTTATTGTGTGCAAGGTTGATTCAGTGTGTCCCATGCCCAAAGAATGGTTAAGCATAGATTTCTCCCTAAGAGATGGTCTGCAGAGAGTTTAAGCTTGTTCAGTGTGACTGGTGGTTTTGAGGGTCTCCTGTCACCTTACAGAATGTGTGAGCAGCATGTTCATGGGCAATCGGCCCCTGGAAGATGCGTAGTTTTGGCCTGTGGCCTCTTGTGTTTCCTCTGTGGGCTCCAGTGAGCCACAACGTAACTACCTGACATCACCAATGTCAAAAGTTCATGGCTTTTAGAGTCTTGTTCCATTCATGCCGACATATCACCCGCTGGGCCTGACAACATGCTAAGGCCACAGTCCTGAATTCTAAAAACGGAGCCTACTGCTTTAGTAGACTGGCACTATTTTTCTAGAAAGTTCCATGCTTGCGCTTTGGTATTAGATGATCGGGGAGCTGAATCCTGACCCCACCAAGTACTTGCTGTGCAACCCTAAGCAAGTCATGTTGTAACCAGACAATCCATGGGTCCGTACTGCCTGTCACTACTTGAGCCAA
Source organism: Myotis yumanensis (assembly GCF_028538775.1). Lineage (NCBI taxonomy): Eukaryota > Metazoa > Chordata > Mammalia > Chiroptera > Vespertilionidae > Myotis > Myotis yumanensis. Next base: position 6,314,326 of record NW_027223771.1, on the reverse strand, counting down.
TAAAGCAGAGACGGGGCTGAATCATTTATGAGCGTTTATTCCAATACTGCCAGCAATGTGGCAGAGCAGCAGGTCACCCACACAAATCTGCTCTCCACCTGGAGGATGGGCCCCATTTCCAGGTGAGCTCCCAGGTCCCGTATGTGTAACTCCCAGCCAGGTTAGAACGTGCCTTCTTTAATCAGAACAAAGCAATCACGGTTGACAGAGCATGATTAATATTTCTTACAAGTATAGCTGGTCCCCAACATTCTATTTCTGACCCTATTAGTGTGACTTCCTGAGCTTTGGTTTTTGTCATTTGCATAATGAGGTTATGAAGAAGCGTAAATAAATGACCTTGTAGAAGGAAGCTAGCATAATACAGCCTAGCATGGATTAGGGGCTCAGAAAGTTTTGTTGATTTTTTTTCTTCTTCCCTGATCCCTTTTCCCTGAGTTTACTATCAATCTCTCTTGGCGTCATCCATATAACGCAGCTTACAGATAAACCTGTCACATACAAAGAAAAGAAATGAAAGGGATGGGCAATTAAACCCTGAGCAGAACTGGAGAGTGTACAGTTGAGTAGGAAATTATCCTGTGGAGTCAGGTTGGGTTTTGAATCCAGAAGGCCTTGGGAAAATTCTTACCATCCCAGAGTTGTTTTTCTCATCTCCACAATGAGAAAAACATGAATTGCTATTTATGGTTGTTGTGAGGATTAATTGAAATAATGTATGTAAGGAAGCTGGCCTAGAGGTCGTCAATGCGTCCTAGTTCTGTTTTCAAAAGTCATTAATGCCTGAGTGATATTTGATTGACAGTCGAGAAACTCACATGAAAATTCCCTGAGAGAATATCTATTTTTTGGAAGACTGGGACATCCAGACCTCTGCCTTATTCTCCTGGCTCTTTGCTTGTGCATGTTTTTCCTTATGTTGAAGGCTGAGCAGAAGGAAAAGTCAGTCAGTCAATAAGGTGTACTGCTATGTGTTATGGGTGGGGAGCCAAATAAATAAAAAATATGATCCTGACCTTGAGAAGCTTCTGAATTAAGGGAAATAAAACATGCAAAATAGGCCATTTAAAACACTCGCAGTCCAGCCTGTGTGGCTCAGTGGTTGAGCATCAACCTATGAACCGGAAGATGACAGCTCAATTCTGGGTCAGGACACATGCCCAGGTTACGGGCTCAATCCCCAGTGTGGGGCGTGCAGGAGGCAGCCAATCAATGATTCTCTCTCTCATCATTGATATTTCTCTCTCTCTCTCTCTTCCTCTCCTTTCCTCTCTGAAATCAATAAAAATATATTTCTTTAAAAGCCATGCCCAAATAAAATAATAGCCTATTTGTCAAATGCCAAGGTAGACCATGAAGATGTGACCAGAGTTAGGTGTAAAAAGTCAGGAAGATTTTTAAGGGCAGAGATTAGCAGGGAGCAGAGGCCCCAGCAGAAGCCCAGAAGCAGAAAGAAAGATCTCCTGGGTGTGGGATGGTGGCCTCCCTCAAGGCTGCATGCCATTAAGGCATTGTGTGGTGGAGATGAGATAAGAGGCTCTAGGGCAACAGAATGAGGTCAATCGCAAGTAGGTGTTATTACCTGTTACTATTGACACTGGTAACAAAAACAAAGTCAAACCATCTCCCCAAACTGACCGGTTGGAAGAAGAGTTGAAGCTCTCTTCCACACAAGATGGGGACCATTCCTGTTATCCTAGTTTTATCTGAGTGTGAACTTTCTGGCAATTCTTATAGAACGGCCAGGCCACCTTCCTCTGGGTAGGGTTACATTGACCAAGTCACAGTGCCACCTCTTTCTGGAGCTCAGCGAAGGGATCCGTCACCTCCACAGCTAAGGACAGAGGACTCTGAAGGTGAGGCTCCTACCTATGGACACTGGTCTGCAGTTTTGTTTGTTTGTTTCTTTTTTTAATATATTTTATTGATTTTTTACAGAGAGGAAGGGAGAGGGATAGAGAGTTAGAAACATCGATGAGAGAGAAACATCGATCAGCTGCCTCTTGCACACCCCCTCCTGAGGATGTGCCCGCAACCAAGGTACATGCCCTTGACTGGAATCGAACCTGGGACCCTTCAGTCAGCAGGCCGACGCTCTATCCACTGAGCCAAACCAGTCAGGGCTGGTCTGCAGTTTTAATGTTCCAAGCCTACCTTAACTTCTGGTCAGAACCTTCCTCTGTGCTGTTCTCTACAGCTGGGTGAAGTCACAGCCTAGCGATTACGGGCATGACTCTGTCTCTTACTTGCCGGGTGGAATTTACTTGCTAGCTAAATATAAAGATGATGCTAATAGTGGTGATTCTCTCCTCTGATTGCTGGAAAGTAATTAATTTAAAAGGCACACAAGTGTCTAGCTCACAGCAATCCCTTCCTAAATAGTAACTTTCTGTTGTCGTAAACTAGTTTGGACTTTGGTGACATTGGGATACTATTCTTCTCGACAGCACAAAGGGCAGGTTTATGTGGCCCAGAATGGCCTGGAGCTCAGGTTAAGTCCAGATGTGACTCAGGCTTAGCGGGATGAAGGATCTTCTGCCTTTAATTTTATGGTGATTTCAAGGTTTGAAACATTCTTCAGTAGGAAGTTTCACGGAGACTCGGTGAAACAGAGGCTTTGTGTGTGTGTGTGTGTGTGTGTGTGTGAACTTTATTTTTTGAGTATTCAAAGTGCAGTTACTTTTTCCAGGCATTGCTTAGAAATGGACCTCATGTATATGTCTATTAGGCACAGAGTACTATATACAGAGAGTTTATACATGTACATAAACGACACCAGGTCTGTTCATCTTCAATATGATGGGCCAGGTGCCACAAGGAGACAGGAAGACTCAACAAAGGCTTTACCACATGCTAAGTGTGTGATCTGGAGAAAGTTACCTCCTGCCTCCGCTTCCTCAATTGCAAATCGTGGCTAAGTTAACTCACAGGGCTGTTGTGAGGATTAAATGGGATACCAAATGGAATGTGTCTGTCACATAGTAGTATTTCTTTAAAAAAAATTTTTTTTTTATTAATTTCAGAGAGGAAGGGAGAGGGAGACAGAGATAGAAACATCAATGATAAGAGAGTCATTGATCTGCTGTCTCCTACACACCCCCTACTGGGGATCAAGCCTGCAACACGGGCATGTGCCCTGACTGGGAATCCAGCCATGACCTCCTGGTTCATAGGTCGAGGCTCAGCCACTGAGCCATGTCAGCCAGGCCAGTATTTCATTTTTAAAATATTTTCTTCAGATGTTAAATAAAAGTTAAACTGGGATATAGAGCATTGTCAATGAAGTCTTGGCATCTTATCCAGCTCTTTTATGCTCTAGGCTCTAAGACAGTTTGGAAGAAATTATAGAAAAGGGAACGCCTGCTTGGGGAAGACTTGGTGAGGAAGGGAACTGGATGGGTGAACATATTTGATCCTTGATGCAATCCTAATGGGTGTAATGACAACCGGAACCTTCTTCAGACAGATGCTGATGTCATGCAGCCTATCTTGGTAGGAGGTTTCAAAATGAATTGCCTTGGCTGTCGAGCTAGGTTGTTTGGATAGCAGACTGCACTTATGACCTAGATCCACCCTCTCTCTGGACTGCAGCTGACAACTGGAAGCATCTGGATTCTCCAGGTTGTGGTTGGAGTCTGGGAGGGTGGAGTTCTGTAGCTCTGGCCTGGGAGTGAAAACACCTGAGTTCTGGTCTCACTCGCTCCTCGCCCATGGACATGTCACTTCATTTCTGGATCTCAGCTTCTGTGGGTTCTAACTGATGTCCTCTAAATTCCTTCCATGTTCTAGTATTTTATTTTATTGGTTAAATATATTTTATTGACTTCAGAGAGGAAGGGAGAGGAAGAGAGAGAGGTAGAGATATCAATGATGAGAGAGAACCATTGATCCGCTGCCTCCTACACACCCCTTTCTGGGCATGGAGCCTACTACCCGGGCATGTGCCCTGACTAGGGATCAAACAGTGATGTCCTGGTTCATAGGTTGACGCTCAACCACTGAGCCACAGCAGCTAGGCTGTTCTAGTGTTTTGTAATTTCTCAAATGTGTAACTTGGTTCCCGGCTCAAGAATATGGTCTTAATGGACTAAAGAAATGCCAAAATAATATTGCTTCATGAAAGGTCTCTGGCTTTCTTAAAGGGGCGGGGAAGAGTTCAGCCAGATTAATAATGAGGATCAGAAAATATGTCACTAAATTCAGGATGCAGAGTCTGGCTTTTAATGACTCAGAGGCGGGACCCTCTGCTGCCTCTACCATTTCACCCCTGTGGCTTGATTCTTCCTCGGGGATCCTTGATCCCTCTTGGGAAGAATCTTTTTTTTATATACTTTTTAATTTTTTAAAAAATATATTTTATTGATTTTTTACAGAGAGGAAGGGAGAGGGATAGAGAGTTAGAAGCATCGATGGGAGAGAAACATTGATCAGCTGCCTCCTGCACACCCCCTACCGGGGATGTGCCCGCAACCAAGGTACATGACCTTGACCGGAATCGAACCTGGGACCTTTTAGTCCACAGGCCCGACGCTCCATCCACTGAGCCAAACCGGCTAGGGCACTTTTTAAATTTTTAAAATATGTCTTTATTGATTTTTAGAGAGAGAAAGGGAGAGGAATAGATAGAAACACCAATGAAAGAGAAACATCAATTGGCTGCCTCCTGCACACAAGCCCTCTCCCCCAGGAATTGAGTCCACAACCCGAGCATGTGCTCTGACTGGAAATTGAACCGGTGACCTCTTGGTTCAAGGGTCGACGCTCAACCACTGAGCCACACCAGCCAGGCTGGGAAGAATCTTTTTCACTCTCTGGCCAAGATTGTTCTCGTGGACTCTGAGCTGGTTTTCAAGTCCACATCATGTAAGAGAGGCTTCTGTCTGCTCTCAGACTCCCAACTAGGGCTGCCCACGACTTCCTGTGATGGTGATGGATGTGTCAGAGAAAGTCAAGTCATGGGGAAAGCATGAGCTCTCCTCTGTGCTTCCCAAGCAGGTCCCTGGGGCTGTTTTCTCTGGAATCAAGCTCAGTTATTTGGAAAAAGAAAAATCTCCAAAAATCCATGCGATTGTCTGTTCCCTGGTGAAGTATTTTGTTCGGTTGTGTTTATGAAATGGATAGGCCTCATCTGAGAGAAGCTACCCATTGAGTGATGAGAACTGCCATCGGAATATAGCTGGGCATTTTCTAGCACAGGCAAATGATAATCAACCATTTTTACATTTTTTAAAGATGAAGAAACCCTTTTACGTGTCTTGTATTACCTTACGCAGTGATTTTCAACCAGTGTGCCGCAAGAATTTTTAAAACATGCAATACTTTCCCTGGCCAGTTTGGCTCAGTGGATAGAGCCGTGGTCAGCAAACCGTGGCTCGCAAGCTACATGAGGCTCTTTGGCCCCTTGAGTGTGGCTCTTCCACAAAATACCACGTGCGGGCGCGCACGTTCAGTGCGATTGAAACTTCGTGGCCCATGTGCAGAAGTCGGTATTTTGTGGAAGAGCCACACTGAAGGGACCAAAGAGCCGCATGTGGCTCATGAGCTGTGGTTTGCCGAGCCGCAGTTTGCCGACCACTGGGATAGAGCATTGGCCTGAGGATTGAAGGGTCCTAGGTTCGATTCCGGTCAAGGGCAGTACTTTGGTTGAAGGCTTGATCCCCAGCCTTGGTCTGGACACATGCAGGAGGCAATCAATCAATGTTTCTCTCTCTGTGTCTTTCCCCCTGCCTTCCACTCTATCTAAAAAAAAAAAAAAAAAAAGGAAAAATATCCTTGGGTGAAGATTTGAAGATTAGCAAACAAAACAAAATAGACAAAAAAAAAAAAGCAATACTTGACTACTTAGCCAGAGGCACTGACTTCTTTTCCCTTAGATGTCAAACAAAAAAATGACAACAGTTAACACAACAATAGCCATCCGGTGTGAATGCATCAAAAGTATACCTTTTTTGTGTGTGTGTCAGATTTGCAAAATATATATAATTTGTGGAGTGCTGCAGAATTTTAGTAATTAGTTTGTGTGCCATGAGATGAAATAGGTTGAAAATCGCTGCCTTACTGGTATTCCAACATCACTATCTGGTAGGTATTATTAAACCCATTTAACAGATGAGGAAAGTGAAGTTTAGGGAGACTTGGTTTTGTTCAAAGTCACATAATAAATAGGAACTGAATCTGGGCACCTAAATCCAAGTCTTCTAATCCTGAATTCAGTGTTTTCAACATGAATACAGTCAAACCATGAAGTTGACTTAAATCCATATCCCAGCCCCGCTGGCATGGCTCAGTGGTTGAGTGTCAACCTATGAACCAGGAGGTTATGGCTCGATTCCTGGGCAGGTCACAGGCCCGGTTGCAGGCTCAGTCCTCAGTAGGGGCCATGCAGGAGGCATCTGATCAATGATTCTTTCTCATCATTGATGTTTCTATCTCTCCCTCTCCCTTCCTCTTTCTCAAATCAATAAAAACATCTTTTTAAAAAAATCCACATCCCCCCATAAGCAGGAAAAATTCTGTGAGCATTTTTCAATCACTGATTTTGTGACTCATTGGCCCAACTTTTTTGCTAATATCATTTTTATTGTGGTTTAGTCATTTTGCTGACTCCTATATTGCATGCAGAACAAAATGAAGTAGATAATGGGGCTGCTCATACAAAGTTTATATTCCAGAGAAACAATTCAAGCGAAAGAATAATGTTTTATGGTGTTTTTTGTTTGTTTGTTTAATAAAGAATAAAGGGCAGGAGACTAAAAAAAAAACACCCCACCATTTTATCAAATATTAACTGAGCATCTATTATGTGTCAAGCTCTCTAAAGCAACTGGGGATACAGTGATGAATAAGACTTAGTCCCGACCATTAAGTAACTCAGTTCCATGGGGGAGACAGGAACATGAACAAGTCATGGCAATAGGGTGTGATGAGGGCCCCAGGAGAAGCACGTATGTCAAGTTTTGTGGTTACACTGAGTCAAAAAAGGCTTGACAGAGGAGGTAGTATTTTACCCAAGTTGTAAAGGATTAATATCATCTTGCCAAATAAATAAGGGGGAAATGATCATTTCAGAAAATTACCAGCATCCTCGGGACTACCCCATTACCATATGATTACTTCCTGCTGTATGCCAAGCCCCGCTCCAAACATTCTGTAGACATGAACTCATCTGATCCCCCCAATGAGCCACAAGGAGGTTTTGTAATTATCCCCACTTTTCAGAGGAGGAAAATGGGCAGAGAGATTAAATGACTTCACCAAAGTCATCCAGCTGGTCAGTGGCGGTATTGGGACCATGGTGATGCTGATTCACCTCACAGGTGACTCTGGCTCTGCTGGGGTTCGCCTCCCGTCTTTCAGGAGGGACCAGCAGTCTCTGGAGAGGTTGCTAAAGCTTGCAAAAACAGAGCCAGTCAACTAATGCTTTAGGATTCCTGTAATCGGAGAGGGGAGAAGGTCTGGTGGCAGAAATCCCTGCTTTAGAATGTATCCACGGTGCATCTGGAAGCTGAAAGAAACAGGAGGACAAAGTAGGAAAGGAGATCAACAAATACTGTCACTACAAAACATTTACTCAGGCAGGCCTCCTCTCTTATCCTAGAGACCGGAAAGGAAGTAACTCCTCCCTTTAGAAAATAGGACTCCCAGAGCGGGGAGACACCCATGGCCTTGTCCCAAGGCTTGGGAAGGCCAAAGTGTAGCCTGTGTAGGAGTCTGTATACTCTAGAGGTGGCCAATTAAGTGTTGAATGAATGGAGGAGAGAGGGAGGGAGAGAGAGAGAGAAAGAGAGAAAGAGAGAGAGAGATTGGCAAATATTCGACTCTAAACAAATCATAGCCGAGACCGGTTTGGCTCAGTGGATAGAGCGTCGTCGGCCTGCGGACTCAGGGGTCCCAGGTTCGATTCCAGTCAAGGGCATGTACCTGGGTTGCGGGCACATCCCCAGTAGGAGATGTGCAGGAGGCAGCTGGTCGATGTTTCTCTCTCATCGATGTTTCTAACTCTCTGTCTCTCTCCCTTCCTCTCTGTAAAAAATCAATAAAATATATTTAAAAAAAACAAAAAAAACAAATCATAAACTTCTGCCTTCTAAACAAGACCGATTTTGCTATAGAATTATAATAATTATAACTATAAACATTTATTAAGTTGTTTCTGTGTTCAAGACATAGCCATAAATCTTTCCATGCATTACCTCATTTCATTCTTTCATGTAGATTCTTTTACTGTCTTCATGCAAATGAAGAAATTTAAGCACAGAGAGGTTACATGATTCTCCCCCAGGTCAGACAGCTAGTGAGCGGTGAACTTGGGAATGTGGAGGAAGTGTAAGGACTGAATTTAGGGCAACTGGGACTGGAATCTTGGCCCCATCATCTATTAGCTGTGTGACCTTTTGCAAGTTACTTAAACTCCCTGAATCACATTTCCCTCATTGGAAAAAACCAGGTTAGTTGGGTATACATCACAGGGTTGCTGTGAAAGTTGGACAAGTCTTAGACTTTTGAGTTTTCTGTAACTTGAAGGGATAGTAATTTGGACCAACCTTACTACTGAAAATCACTACGCCTGCTGATTAATTTTTCTACCCATCTTCATGAAAGCGACAAAGAGCTGACGAAATAAAAATAATAATAAAAGTCCAGTCCTAAATCTAAAAGGAAGCACGAACCTAAAGAAGAAAGCAAAACCTCTTTTCTTCTGAAGGCATTTGTCAAGCTGGATCATCTGATTTACAAATTTATCAAGCAGCTTTTGCATTTTTTATTTAAGTAAAACAATTTTAATATATTTTTATTGACTTCAGAGAGGAAGGGCAAGGGAGAGAGAGATGGAAACATCAACGAAGAGAGAGAACCATTGATCGTCCCCTACTTGGGACCAAGCCTGAAAACCAGGCACTTGCCCTGACTGGAATCCAACCATGACCTCCTGGTTCATAGGTCAATGCTCAACCACTGAGCCACACCAGCCGAGCTATTTTTTTAATCTTAATGCCTCCAGTTAAGTGGTTTGAGGTGTATTTAAGGCACTTCTTTCTTGTGTTGCTTTGAGAGAAGGGACAAGGGAACAGAAATAGCAGGATGAGCAATGGAAAATGGAGGCAGTGGGTTTCAACCTTGGTTCCCAAGAGGCAGCAAAGGAAAAAGAACACAAAGAGAATGAGAAACACAGAAAGTCATTGAAAAGAGAGGGACATGCCTCAGGAAATACAAGAGAAAGCAAAGGCGGAGGAGGAGGAAGTAGACAGAGACTGACAGTCTCAGGCACTGAAGGAAGTGGGATACTCCCAGTTGGAGATGAAGGTATTTTCCAGAAAGATGAAAGCCTGTCACTGCTGGAAACAAAAAGGAAGTTGGAAGCAAAAAGCATGATGGGGCGGGCACCATGCTCTGCCATGGGCCATGTGACAGATGCCAGCTGTGCCTTCTACATGGGCTGACACATGCTGCAGAGCCTGGAAATAATCCCAACACAGATCCCTTAAAAAACACAAAGTGAGCCTGGCTGGTGTGGGCTCAGTGGTTGAGTGTTGACCCATAAACCTTGGAAGAGGTCATTGGTTCAATTCCTGGTCAGGTTACATGCCCGGGTTGTGGGGCTTGATCCCCAGTAGGGGGCGTACAGGAGGCAGCCAAATGATGTTTCTCTCTCATCAATGTTTCTATCTCTTTACCCCCTCTCCCTTCCTTTCTCTAAGATCAATAAAGACATACTTAAAACACACACACAAAGTGATATTTGGAAGTGGATGTCCAACAGTTTACTAGGTGTTCAGGATTGAGCTAGGAGGAGTCCCTATAGACTCACCTGGAGTACGCCTTTGACCACAAAGGAGAAGGGTGTGGACTTTTGTTGAGCAGCACAACAATGCTATGAAAGGCTTGCTGTCTCGACTTTACAGGTGAACAAAGGGGTGGGGTGTCAAGTGACAAAGTATTATTCATTCATTCCCAAGGTCACAGTGTGAAGCTGAGATTCAAACCTCAGTCTTTCCATGCCCAAGCCTCACCGCTTACATCATCGCAGGCATTGTTCCTTTTTGGAAATCTCACCTAGGGCCAAGTTCTTTATATACTTTCTCTGAGCTATAACAGGATCCAGCCATGTGCTTAAGTGTCAGCATGTCAGCATTTCAAAAACCTGCCACTTCCCCATGACCCAAACACCTAGAGCTAAAATTGAACTGGGTCTCAGAGCCCAAGCGTTTCTTTCCTTTTCTGATTCCACCAGGATGAGGTGAGAGAGGAAGTTCTGAGAGGGTAGAGTCCAGATTAGGAAATATATCCTTAGTGGGCACTTGGGCTTGCTCTCATATATCCTTCCCTTATATTCGTGGCCTTGTTTAAGAAATATGACCCCCAAAGAAATAAAGAAGAAAAAAAAAATATGACCCCAGCCTTAGCCAGTGGTTGGAGCATTGGCCCATGGACTGAGGAGTAACTGAAAGGTACAGGGTTAGATTCGGATCAAGGGCACATACCTGGGTTGTAAACTTGATCCCTGGCCCTGGTCAGGGGGTGTGTAGGAGGCAACCAATTGATGTGTCTCTCACATTGATGTTTCTCTCTCTAAAAAAAAAAAAAAAAAAAAAAAAAAAAAAAAAAAAAAAAAAAATCAATGGGAAAAATATCCTCTGGTAAGAATTAACAACAAAAAACAAACAAAAATAAATAAATAAAAATAGCTATTTGGAGGAACGGAACTAACATTCATTGTGAACTTATGTATCAGCTGCATTAATCTATATTATTTCACTTCTGGGAGGAAAAATATTATTACATTCACTTTATAGATGAGAAAACTGAGGTTCAGAGACTGGGATTTGAACTCAAGGACACTTGAATCTTAACTAGACCACATGCCAGGCTTTCAGAAGGACATCTGGAGATGAAAGCAGATAAAGCCTTGAAGAAGTTAGCTTAGAACCAAATATGGAACAAAGTAAACTTTACATAAATGTTAACTACAGCTACTAGCATTATTATTGTTAGAAGAACCATCTGTGAAACCACCTTTAAGAGAATCTCTGATAAGTTTGTTTCTCAACCACATCTGGCAAATCCACCCGTACCTGGAGGTGACATTATTCTGATAACACTGGCGAGTTATGTTTACAGAGTGATTTGGGCTTTGTAAGCTTCCCAGTGTCTCCATTCTTGGGGGGGGGGGGGGGGGGGGGGGGGAGGGGGGCGGGGGGGGAGGGGGGCAGAGAGAAGGGCTGTCATAAGTTTCCAGAAGGCTGTTGACTTGTCCTTTCATAGTCAACAGCTGGAAGAACAGACACAGGGATTGTATGAGTTCAGGTTGCTGGTGGCAACTTGAAAAAGGCAAACTCAGGTCTTCCCTGTGATGAACAGAAAACAGCCATGGGTTAGAGATAAGAGACAGGAAGGCAGAGGCAGTTGGGAAAGGCTTGCCTGGAACTGTGCCTGCTTGAAATGTTCCTGACGTTGGTGAAGAGGAAGAGGGGGAGCTCATTATTACAGAAGACCAATCTCATTAAGTTAAGAACAGAAGGAAGGGCTTATATTGCAGGATTGCGGAATCAAGTTCCAATTTATGTCAGTTTTCCCCTTTAAAATATTCTCCACGTGGGCTACTAGTTTGCTATTCAACTTTTCAAGTGTTTAAAAAATAAGTTACATGCCCTAGCTGGTTTGGCTCAGTGGATAGAGCATTGGCCTGCAGACAGAAGAGTCCTGGGTTCAATTCCTGTCAAGGGCACATGCCAGGGTTGCCTGCTCGATCCCCAGTAGGGGGTGTACAGGAGGCAGCTGATCAATAATTCTTTCTCGTCATTGATGTTTTTAACTCTCTCTCCTCCCTTCTTCTCTGAAAACAATAAATATACATATATATTTTTTAAAAAAGTTATTTTGATTATGGCACCCACACTATTTCCCTGTCTGGGTCTTGCTGAACTGACTGCTCCACCTCTCTGAGCTAGATGAGACCTTGCACTTACTTCTTTACCTATATTATAGCTCGTATCACCTTGAATCGATCTCTTTTTCTGTACAGAAAATATCTGGTATGTGTCTGAGTCTCCTTTGGACAGGAGCAGCTACCTGGGCCTTCTGTCATTCATCCACATAGTGACAGTGTGCAGTCAGCGCTCAAGAATGAAGATTTGAGCCCTAACTGGTATGGCTCAGTGGATAGAGCATCGGCCTGCAGACTGAAAAGTCCTGGGTTCGATTCCAGTCAAGGGCATGTACCTTGGTTGCGGGCACATCCCCAGTAGGGGGTGTGCAGGAGGCAGCTGATCAATGTTTCTCTCTCATCAGTGTTTCTAACTCTCTATCCCTCTTCCTTCCTCTCTGTAAAAAATCAATAAAATATATAAAAAAAGAAAATAAAAAAAGAATGAAGATTTGAACTGAGCTGCATCCAAAACAGAGTGAACCAATCTCTCGGCTAACCACTCAGATGTAGTTGGAATCACATGCTTAAAAAAATAGCCCTGGTCAGTGTTGCTAAGTGGTTAGAGCGTCGGCCTGCGCACCAAAGGGTCTCGGGTTCGATTCCTGGTCAACCAAAGGGTCGAGGGTTCAATTCCCAATCAAGCGCAGGTACCTTGATTGCGGGTTCTCTCTCTCTTTCTCTTCCCATCCTTCCCTTCCTTCTACACTCTCTGAAAACCAATGGAAAAAATATCCTCTGGTGTGGATTAACAAAAATAAGTAAAAAGCAGTCAACCTTCACTTCCCCTTCCACCGCTCCCCTCCCCACCAACTATTCTCTCTAATTGCTGAATCCTGTTTTGAGAGATAAAAAATGGTATCATGAGGGGTGAATCCCAAAATCTAAAAAGTGATGACAAGGATGAAATCTTGGGTGATACATTTTCTCTTTCCCGGGAGGGAGACTTCCTGGGGTCAGTCTGATGTGTTCCCGCCAATCATTTCATGTTCCTTTAGGTCAACAGCCAGAAATGGTAGGTGCTGGCTCATGTGGACACAGGCCGCTCTAGCTCATCTTCTGCCGGCTCCTCACTGGGACCCATGCCTGGTGTAGGCTATGGTACTCTGGGTTTGAACTTCCCTGGCACATGTATAAACCAGTGTGATCCAACTGGTAGCAGAAATTCCATGTTTATGCAGAACAACATCTGCAGATTTTATCTCCAGGACAGCCCAGTCATAGTCACACTTGGTATTTAAGGAATGAAGTGAAGCAACCACAGAAAGAGATAAAATGACAAGTCCTCTCTGCCTGGAGTCTCTGTAGCTGTTTCAAATATGAGTAGGCTTCATAATTAGAAAAGGAAAAACAGGAAGATTGGGGGGTGAGGGAAAGACAGAGATATGGACACTTATCTATCAGAACTAACGTATATAACCAGTCCTATGTTAGCTTTGGAGTAAAGGGAACACATTATTTAGAGCTACAAAGAAGTGACTCCTGGCTCTAGCACGTACAAAATGATGTTAGCACTGCGACCTTGTTTATAGTAACAAGAGACTGTAAACAACCCAATATCCAACAATAGAGGACTAGTTAATTAAATTATGGTATGTCCATACAATAAAATACCGAATGAGGAAGCTCCTAATATGTTGATATGGAAAGATCTACAAGATTATCTTTTTTTTTTTAAGATATGTTTTTATTGATTTCAGAGAGAGAAAGGGAGAGGAAGAGATAGAAACACCAATGATGAGAGAGAATCATTGACTGGCTGCCTCCTGCACGCCCCCTACTGGGGATTGAGCCCACAACCGAGGCATGTGCCCTGACTGTGAATAGAACCATGACCTCCTGGTCCATAGGTAGATGCTCAACCACTGAGCCACCAGCCAGGCTACAAGATATCTTAAGTGAAAAAAGCAAGTCACAGGATAGTATGTAGTACAGTATGCTCTATTTTGTGTAAAAACGGAGGGGAAAAAAAGTATATTGTTATTAACTGGTAAATGCATAAAGAAATGGTGGTGGATTCCTGTATATGTGGCAAAGGAGAAGAGAGATAAAGGGAACTGGATATTTGAGGGGCTCAGCCGGGACAAGAGCCTTTTGAATTGTATACCTTTCTATGCCTTATGATTTTTGAAATATTACAGTATTACCTATTCATAAATTCATCAAAGAAAGAATCACCTTAGCTCTGCAACTTTGTTACCACCTGACCCTGAAAAATTACTTCACTGTCTTCCAGTCTCAGTTTCCACATCAGGGAAATGGGGATAGTTCTACTTGCTTCCCTGGCTTGTTAGGTCGAGGAACAACAGAACAGAGAGAGTACTAAGCTCAGTACCTGGAGAGGTGCTTAGAAATGCTGGGTGATTTCCTTTCCCTGTGACAATACCAGGGCGGGGACTGTGACCCATCGGCTTAGAATTTCTTCAAGGAACATTTTAGGAGCGACTTTCTCCTGCTTGCCTTGTCAAGACTTTACCTGGGTCTTCACTCCACCATGGAAAATGTCCAGGGACCTAAAGAGTTCAGTTGCACACTAGCCAACTAGAGTTCAGTTTGCTCAGTGGTTGGAGCGTCAGTCCGCCTGTGGACTGAAGGGTCTCGGTGTTCCATTCCGGTCAAGGGCACGTACCTCGGTTGCAGGCTTGATCCCCAGCCCTGGTCGGAGGCCTGTGCCGGAGGCGATCGATTTGTCTCTGTTACAGCGATGTTTCTTTCTGTCTCTCCCCATCCCTTTCACTCTCTAAAAATCAAAGGAAAAATACCCTCAGTGAGGATTAATAAAACAAAAAAGGAAAAAAGAGTTCAGTTGTCTCTAAACACTTCTCTTTTAGGCTGGGCAGCCTCTGGAAACCTCTGCTACGTTTCCTGATTTCTTCCAAATGAGCTCCTCTTGCAGCATCAACTCCGGCCCAACCTCCTGGGGAGCAGTCGGCAGCCTCAGGCGCCTCCCTGTGAAGGAGGCCGCCTGACCGAGCTTTGAGCGCTTGGCAGCCTTCAGATTCATTTTCTCTCCAGATCAGTTCTCTGGGCTGCAGAAGCCTCGTGTTATCAGGGAACCAAATCTTCTGCACCAGGGGCGGGCGGGAAGGGATCTGAGAGGCAAGGCGGGGCTCTAAGGGGCCACCCAGCACTGCACCCTCCCTTTGTGAAATATTTAGGGGCCGTGGGGTGCTCTGACTTCGAGACTAGTATTTGACCTCCGGCAAACCGATGCAGAGAGTTGCAAGCAGAAGGCGTGGATGTTATGAAAGAACACAGTGCTGGCGGGCGGAGGGGGGGGGGGGGGGGGGTCGGGGGGGGGGTTGTGGAGGAGGGAGGAGACTGAACAAAGCCGACTGCAAACCTACGCAGGGAAGGACCAAGTGCGGCCTCTAGCGGCCGCTCCTAGATCTGCTCTCCTGAGTCTTCACACATGGGAACTGTTCATCTTTTTAAAAAATAAATTTTTTATTTATTTCAGAGAGGAGGGGAGAGGAAGAGAGAGATAGAAACATCAGTGATGAGAGAGAATCATTGATCAGCTGCCCCAGGCTGGGAATGGAGCCCGCAACCAGGGCATGTGCCCTGACCGGGAATTGAACCATGACCTCCTGGTTCACAGGTTCTCGCTCAACCACTGAGCCACACCAGCTGGGCAGGGGACTGTTCATCTTAAACTAGGCCACGGCTCCGGAGCCGTGGGAAAGATGCTCAGGACTCCGTGACATTGTCCGTGGAAAACCTTCGCCAGGCAGAAGTGTGGTCTGTCCTGCAGACAAGTGTGTGTCAGGCTGTACCTGCCCACCCCGCCCACCCCGCCCGCCCATGCCGCTTGGGCTGGGTTCCATGGTAACCCCTGCTTCTTAGACCAAGAATGCATCCAGACCATCTCCTCCCCCCCCCCCCCCCCACTTCCTCAAGATCCTCAGTCCCACTTTCCCCTCCCTCAGCTCTGTCCCTTTCCTCCTCAGTAACCAGGGGCTATCTGCACAAAATCTCAGGCAATGGTTTGCAGCACTGGTTGCTGCATTCCTTGAAGCTCTTCTTTGCACAGATTCTGGGGCCTCATACTGAATGAATGAATGAATGAATGAAATCAAACCAATTTGGCTAAGTTGAGAGGGGACCTGAAGTTGAACCTGCTCAATTCACCTCAACCTATTTTCTAGGTTATTTAAAAACACAGATTATTTTTTCTTTCATTGTTACAAAATTCCGGTATTGTGGAATGCTATGTTGGAAATACTGATCAAATTAACATCATCAATTTCATAGGTCAGTCGGTATAAGTTTCATCGTTGTTCCCTATTGGGGAAAACAACACAACAAGCCAACTTGTGAGCACTCACTGGACACATGAAACTGTTTTTAGGAGCTAGGCACTACATTTCCACTAACCCAAGGTGAGTCCCTTTAGGACAATTAAAAGGATATGACATGGCATTAACTTTTTGCACATATTCCTTCAGATTTCTGTTTTCTATATTACAAGCTACCATCCACAGAGGGTCATAAATCCCCCAGAGAAGTCATCTGTCAGCCCGTGTGATTAAGCTTTGCAGCTGTTTTGCAGCTGTTCACTTTGCAGTTTTATTTTGCCTTTTGGAAACCCTAGAACAGTCCTTCTCCAACATGAATGTGCGTACACATCACTTGGGGATTGTTTTAAAACGCAGGTTTTGAGACAGGAGGTCTAGGGAGGTCTGAGACTCTACTACAGTTCTAAGGAGATGCAAGGTGGTGCCAATCCTGCTGCTTGGGACTCCGTAAGTAGACCGGTCAAGTTGTTAAAAAGTAGAAACAAAAGGCCCTGGCGGTTTTTTCTCAGTGGTTAGTGTGTTGGGCCATGGGCCAGAGGGTCACGGGTTCAATTCTCGGTCAAGGGCATGTGCCTTGTTGTAGGCTCATCCCTGTGCAGGAAGCAGCCGATCAATAATTTTCTCTCATCACTGATGTTTCTATCCCTCTCCCCCTTCCTCTCTCTCTCTAAAATCAATAAAAACATATTTTTAAAAAATGTCTCCAGGTATTTCCAGATATCAACTTGGGAGCCAAAATTGCCCCTGGTTGAGAACTACTGATCTAGGATAAGGTATAATCTGTCAGTTCTACTGAACATCATCTATCTCCCTTCACATTATCTATCTGCCTTTTTGAAACTCATCTTATTTTTCCACTTTCTGGTGGAATGTTTCTAAGTGGGATGCCACAAAATGAAATTTCTAAACAAGTTAAGCTAAGGCATTATGTGTTTGTACTCTGTGCCTATTCCAACTGATTAGTTCAGGCTACAAGAGATACTAGTTTTAAAAAGATTCTGAGGACTTTACTAACATTCGAGGAAAGAACATCATCTGCCTTGGGTGTGGGGTAAAGGGACCATTATGCTTGTCATGGGTTTGTCTTGTTTGAAACTATACATTCTCTTCTTTCCTCGCACCTCAAATATTTGCTTTGCTTTCAATGGGTCAGGAGCTGTGATAAAATGGAAAGCATGTTGGCCTTGAGATCTGAAGATTCAAATGGGAATCCCAGTTATGCCATTTACTAAATTTGACCTTGAATGAGTGGGTCATTTAATCTCTTCAGCTTGGAATATAGGCAATTTATTCCTAGCTGATAAGGTGGGTGTGAGGATTAAAGAAAGCAAGTGAAGGTATCTAAATAATTCCAGGTTTATAGGGAGTGCTGAGTAATATATGTGTGTTTATACATCCTTTATTTATTTATTCATCAAATAAATAGGTGATACAAATTTAGAGCCAGGGAATATGATCCTATACTGAATGTTTGGAGAATTTCAGAAGATGAAAGTAGGGTTCTGAAAGGGCTTGTCCAGAAGAAGAAAGGGAACAGCTGGGAAGATCAGGGCACATGCCCAGGTTGGGGGTTTGATCCCCAGTAGGGGGCGTGCAGGAGGTAGCTGATCAATGATTCTCTCTCATCATTGATGTTTCTATCTCTCTCCCTCTCCCTTCCTCTCTAAAATCAATAAAAATATATATTTAAAAGAGCAAATAAATAAACAATGGCATTTAAACATACAGAGGCAAAGAGGGAAAAAGTAGCAACAATATACCTATTATTTAATATTTTTATTGTTTTTTAAGAGAGAGAATCATGGATTTGTTGTTCCACTTACTTATGCATTCATTGGTTGTTTTTGTATGTTTTTGAATGTACCCATACCTTGGTGTATCAGGATGATGCTCTAACCAACTGAGCTACCCAGCCAGGGCAAAAAAACATCTATTATTAAAATTCTCAGAAGGAAAGGGGAACATACCATTACTATGCTGTCTTTTAAAAAAAGGCTATAAAAAAGAAACATTCAGAGGACAAAAATGTGTTTCTGGAAATTACAAACTCAATAGAAGAAAAATAAATCATCCATAGAGTAGAGTAAACATGATAGAAATGGAAACTAGAATAAAATATATAAGAAAATTAAAGGATCAGTTTCGGAGACCTAATGCCTAAGTAACTTGGGTTTCCATAAAGAGAAAAAACAAAGGGGGAAGAATCATCAAAAAAATAATTTAAGAAGATTTCCCTGAATTGAAGGACATAAGTTGTTAGGTTGGAAGTTTCTGTGGAATGTAAAGCAAAATGGATAAAAACAGACTTACAACAGGCACATATTGAGAAATTCCAGAACATTGGTAACAAACAGAAGTTTCTACAAGCTTCCAAATAGAAAAATAAAAAATAAAAAAGGTAAATAAAAAGGATTGGAGGCCCTGATTGGGTAGCTCAGTTGGTTAGAGTGTCATCCCCATACACCAAGGCTGTGGGTTCGACCCGCGGTCAGGGCACAGACAAGAATCAACCAATGAATGCATAAGTGAGTGGAACAACAAATCCATCTCTCTCTCTCTCAGATCAAGAAATAAAATTTTTTTTAAAGGATTGGAAACAAAAATGTTTTTTGACTTTTCAATAGCAACACTGAAAGCAAGAAAATAATGGATCAGTACCATCAAAATTCTGAAGGAACATTATTTCCATTTTAGAATTCTATACCCCAACTATCATTTAAGTTTGGGAGTTGAAAAATGACATTTTCAGGTATGAACAATCTCAAAACCTTTGTGTCTCACACAACCTTTTTCCAGAAGCTCATCTCAAGTAGGATGTACTCTACCCAAAAGGAGAGAACAAATCAAGAAAGACATGGGACACAGGCATTAGGAGATCCGGTCAGAAAAAAATGAGGAGTCCTGGAGAAGATGGAACAAGAAGATTCCAGAGGGGTAGCTGTGCTTGCACAATGGGCAACTGTACAGATTGAAGGAGTGAACTTGAGAGATGAATTGAGTGCTTCCATCAGCAAGTTCCCCCTTGCCATTTACTTTTCTTTTACCCTGAGAACAGCAAGTCTGAGTTTCATACTATTGTCTTTTTAAAAAATATATTTTTATGGATTTCAGAGAGGAAGGGAGAGGGAGAGAAAGATAGAAACATCAAGGGCTAGAGAGAATCATCCATCGGCTGCCTCCTGCACTCCCGGCACTAGGGAACCAAGTCCGCAACCCAGGCATGTGCCCTGGCCAGGAATCGAACTGTGACCTTCTGGTTCATAGGTTGACGCTCAACCACTGAGCCATGCTGGCCGGACCACACTATCTTTTTGATGTAGCTTGCACTGCTACTTAGATGTGCTGAGGATATTTCACCCCACAGACTGTTCTGTTTACACTTCCTCCTGAGAGCTTAGCAATGAATCATGGGTTTCAAAGCAGAAAATACTCAAGGGTCAGTCCATTTAGAATACCGACGTCCCGGGCCTGGTCCACTCTACGGGTCTGCCTGATGCCCCAACTATGGCAAGCTCTGTGTTTCCGAGGACTCGCTGACATGACCTGGCCCTACCGTCTTCACCAGAAGGGGTGGAAGTTGAAGCTAGACTGTGACTCAGAGGCTCTGGTCAGCTTTTCTTTTCTTGGGAGACTTTATCTAAAAGAGACGATACTGCTTGTTCTTTTCATGGTTAAGGGTGTTTATTCCTGAGTTTTTAAGAACGAAGTAATAATCATTTAGGGATAAATACATCTGTACTACATTTAAAAATATATATATATATATTTTTATTGATTTCAGGAGGAAGGGAGAGGGAGAGATAGAAACATCAATGATAAGAGCGATTCATTGAATGGTTGCTTCCTACATGCCCCCTACTGGGGATTGAGCCTGCAACCTGAGCATATGCCCTGCCCAGGAATCGAACTGTGGCCTCCTGGTTCATAGGCTGACGTTCAGCCACTGAGCCACGCCAGCTGGTCTCGAATACAATTTTCGAAATAAAAATGGACCTAAAGTCCAGCAGATGGGGATCCTGGAGAGGGTGCTTGAGTTATTTTGAGCCGAAGGTGATAGAGCTAAGGTAGAATTATCTGACTGGGAGAGGAAAAAATTCCCAATTACTTAGATAATACATTCTCCTAGGAAGCTTTCTTCCTGACTTGTAGGAACCTGTTCCTCAGGAGTTGAGTCACGGGAAACATCAAGAACTATGTGTTTCTTCTTTACCAACTGCTGGGCTGTACTCCATTCTCTCTGCCTTAATTCAGATATTACTGGGGGGGGGGGGGGGGTGAGGGGAGGGTTTGCTAATTATAGTCGGTTACTGACTCATAACCATACTTTGATCATGGTTATTTCCTCTAAGAAGAAGGTATGTGGTATTTTTGCCTAACTTGTGTAACACGACCTTCAGCCAAAGGGTGGGTCTTCCAAGGAGCTCTTTAAGTCGCGCCAGCTGTGTGCAAAGCTGTTGGATTGCTTTAGCAGACACACCCAGGATATGGGTGTGGCTTCGAAATGCCCAGCTCTCCTGAGTGTCATTTCACACTACCTGCTGTGGTCAGGGCTAACTGAGCAGGATGTGGAACTGACCCATTTCTCTATACTTAGTCAGGAGGCTTTACGTCGCAAGGGGCAGAGACCCCATTCACAGACTTAAACACAAAAAGATGAATAGGCTCACTTAACTGCGCAGTATAGGAGGATATTCAGGGACAGCTGGATTTAAACGCTCTTCTCTCATAGGCTGCTTCCTGCATGCCCCCTACTGGGGATGGAGCCCGAAACCCGGACGTGAGCCCTGACCTGGAATTGAACAGTGACCTTCTGGTTCTTAGGTTCATGCTCAACCACTGGGCCACACCAGCAGGGCAAGTCCACCTCTTTCCCTGGAGAAGGTCTTCAATTCCCTACGTTACATGGACTAACGTCTCATTGATCTTTCTGTCTCCTTATCCCTCTCCCTTCCTCTCTCTCTAAAAGTCAGTAAAAAAACATGTTAAAAACAAACAAACAAATAAAAAAAGAAAGTGATTTTGGAGCTAAGGTGTTTATTCCCAAGTCTCTCCCTCATTAAAGGGGAGACACATTTCTGACCTCACTTTTCTCCTTCTCAGTTCGGGGGGCGGGTATGTTGTTCTTGTTCACTGCACAGTGGACAAGATGTACTTTGGAGAGGTGCTGGCTGCCTTCAAATCCCTTACTGACTCTGACTTTGTCAGATACCACTTTGCCGCTCTGGGCAACCCTCCTACATGGCACGGTCTACATAAACGTCTCTGGACAGTGCCTGGCACGTAGTGAACCCTTTTTGAATTTTTTGCTGCCATTCTTGTTATTTTAAGAGCTCTGGAAGCACAAGGCCACGGGCCTGTTTAACTTCTGGTTGAGATGGAAGCCGGGAGGGCGGAGGGCAGATGCCTGAAGCTAAGCCGCCTACTGAACAAAGAATAGATGAAATAGAGGAGAGGAAACCCAAGCCCCTTTCTCTTCAGAAAGCTATCAAACCACGCACTATGGCTGACTCTGGGCCCGGGGTTGGCCGGAGGTCAAAGGAGCCCTTCTGTACAGTGACATTTCCGAGCACAGGGCTGAGTTATAAAACTCTTGAATGGAAGGTTTCGGCACTCGGCTTGGGATGGAACGACAAGGTTTTTATAGAGGCGATTCATGGAACTGCTTATGCTGGTGGAGAATCCAGACTGGTATGATTCACTTGTCTCTTTATTGCTTTGGACCAAGAACTGTTGTTTCTTTCTAAGTCCATCTGTGGGAGCTGAGTTACAGCCTCGGGTCAAGATGACTCTTTCAGAAAGACACTGCGGCCTCAGTGAGTGCGAACACGAATTCCTCTTTGGCGGGCTCTGGGTCAAGCGCCCTGGACAAGCAGGATGAGGATTTTATTTTTTACCAGGGGATAGAGTTTCTTTTGGAAGCTGGCAGTATTCTTAATGCTTCTTTATTTTTTTAAAATATGTTTTCATTGATTTTTTTCAGAGAGAGAGGAAGGGAGAGGGATAGAGTGATAGAAATATCCATGATGAGAGGAACATTATCGATTGGCTGCTTCCTGCACACACCCTATTGGGAATCCAGCCCGCAACCCGGGCATGTGCTCTGACCGGGTGGCTCAGTTAACTATAGCATCATCCTGTACAGCAAAAGGTTGTGGGTTTGATTCCCAGTTGGGCACATACCCAGGTTTCCAGTTCGGATCCCCAGTCAGGTTGGGATGTGTACAGGAGGCAACCAATCAATATTTCTCTTTCCCTTGGTCTCTGTCTCTCTAAAAATCAATAAACACACCCAAACCCACCCCCACCCCCACACACTTTTTTTTTTTTTTAAAGAAAGAAAGTAGAAATCAGTGTGTCTGGGTGGAACTAGGGTCAGCAGAAGGGATCATTTGGAGTCTGGTTTGCCTGAGGTCCTGCTAGGACTTCTGGGAAAAACTGGAAAGAGAAGTTTTGAACTGGTGGTAAGATCCAGTGATGGCAGACTTCAGAGACAGCCCCCAATGTTCCTCACCTCCTGGCACCTGCTCCTTTGTGATAGCTCCTCCTCTTCTGTCTGGGCTAAGCCTAGTGACCTGCTTCTCATGAATGACTGTGACAAAAGTTATGGGATGTCACTTCCATGTTTATGTTACAAAAGATTGTGACGTCTACCTTGCTAGGACTCTCACTTGCTGAGGGTGAACTTGAGGTAAGTAAGACCAGAGGAATTTTTTCGGAGGTACTTGAACTGGACTTGGGTGGATACAGTGGCGCTGCAGAGATGGGGCCATTAACAGAAAAGTTGGCATAAAACAGGTAACCGGAAGCTGCCATCCTGTCAGATTCAGGTGATGCTGCCATTATAGGACAGCTCTGCAGAATGCAAAGTGTCATTCCTTGTTTGGTTTAGCCAGACTGTAAACTCTCTGGGAGAATATATATATATATATATATATATATATATATTCTTAAAATAAGTGAATTCCAATGACATAGTATTTTTGGTACAGTAGTTATCCGGATGACTTTTCAGACCACCTTTATTAGGCAAGTTCAATATCGATTGTGAAGTCCAGACCCAGAGCTATTATCAGACTGCACATTAAGGGGTGAACGCTTCAGCCGAGTTCACTGCCTACTGAAAAGCCCAGGCTGTTTTTTTCTTGACTCCATTCTCTGCTGCCATCTGCTGGGACAAGGATATCATAGCGTCCCAAAGCAAGATAACCAGCGAAGACAAGCTGAAACAGTGGACAATTGACAACTTAAGTGGAGAAACAAGTGTTACATCCATACTACCTTCCATTTTGAGCTCATCTTCAGTATTTTCCAAAGACAAAATATCCTTCTATTTTTTTCATGCAGACTATCTTAAATATATGTGTTCCCTTGGAAATTTTGTAACCCCATGAAAACAATCATTATTATTTTTAAAAATATTTTTATTGATTTCAGATAGAGGGTGAGAGAGATAGAAAGATCAATGATGAGAGAGAATCATTGAGAGGCTGCCAGGAGGATTGATAGGCTGTCAGTGTGGCTTAGTGGTTGAGCATTGGCCTATGAATGGGGAGGTCGAGGTTCACTTCTGGTCTGGGCACGTGCGCAGGTTGTGAGCACAATCCCTGGTGGGGAGCGTGCAGGAGGCGGCTGATCAATGATTCTCTCTCATTATTGATGTTTCTGTCTCACTGAGGATTGAGTCTGCAACCCAGGCATATGCTCTTGACCAGAATCAAACCTGGGACCCTTCAGTCTGCAGGCCAACGCTCTATCCACTGAGCCAAACCAGCTAGGTCAACAACCATTATTATTATTACTAGTTTTAATATGAGGAAACAGAAGCACAGAGATTTAAATTATATGCCAACTTTAGCCCAGCTGGTGTGGCTCAGTGGTTGAGCATCGACCTATGAACCAGGGGGTCACGGTTTGATTTCCAGTCAAGGTACATGCCCAGGTTGCAAGTTCTATTCCTAGTAGGGGGCGTGTAGGAGGCAGCCGCTCGATGATTCTCTCTCATCATTGATGTTTTGTCTCTCCCTCTCCCTCTATGAAATCGATAAAAAAATAATATATTTTTAAAAAGCCAACTTCAAACAGTAAGTAAGTGACTGAGTCAGGACTGAAGTCTCCTTTACACCTAGTTTCACACTTTTCTCAGTAAACATGTTAAAATAAGAAAAAGCTTGAGAGGGGTTGAGTGAAACTGCTCATCTGTAGCACTGACAGGGCAGGTCTAGCACAGAGGTGGAGAGGGCTGTACCTCCTCAAGGTTCAACACTTAAAATTCAGTGTGTTGTGTGAAGGTGAGGGTGTATGCAGCAGCACGAACAATTCTGCATACAGATAGTATACAGACACATATCTACTTGTCAAATTCTTTTGAAGGTAAAAAATCCTCATGGATTGTAAAGAACATTGAATGTAACATATGTCTCTAAATGGTAGTAGTATAATTAAATACTCTGGTGTAGGATGTAGCTGCATCCCTAAAACTCTGCTATTGGAATTTTCATTGATTTCAGAGAGGAAGGGAGAGAGACAGAAGCATCAATAATGAGAGAGAATCGTTGATCAGCCGCCTCCTGCACGCTCCCCACCAGGGACCGTGCTCACAACCTGTGCACGTGCCCTGACCAGAAGTGAACCTCGACCTCCCCATTCATAGGCCAATGCTCAACCACTAAGCCACACTGACAGGCCTACTGGTGGATTTTTTTAAATTAGTTCTTCCATTTGGAGAACAAATTGGATCATAAAGTTGAAGACACGGGCATCTATGACACAGCAATTCCATCAGTACCATCTATAGAGATTTGTTTCCCAGTCAGCAAAACCAGAAAACCAAATAGTGCAAACAACTGCATATATAAATGACTCCCGGTGGTTTCATCTTTCAACAAGAGGACAGCTGAAGAGCAGAAAGAAAACTGACAAAGTTCTTATGAGAGAGAAATCAATGCTTTTCGAATGCTGCTGTCACTAGTTGAAAAGGCACCTTGGCAGCAAGTTGCTCAATGATGGAGACCATCATGCTGTTTGCCTCAGACATTTTCAGAATAAGCCTATCTGAGAGTCAGAATTTGAACAGGTAAAGATAGCTGTGCAAAGAAGAATCAATGAAGTATTATTATCTCAGGTAGTTCTTATAGGTAGATGGGAAAATACATGAGATGGAATCTAATTTTTACAGGAACATTTTAACTAGTGTTTTTTTTTTATTAACAGAAGTATTGATACAGGAAACATTGTAGAATTTATCTGTTGTAGGTAAGTGGAGATTTATATACAATAATTTGCTTTACTGATAAACTATTCTGGTAACATGATAAGAGCACGAGTCATCACCATAGTGACATATGTACAAAAACCCAACTCTAATCTCTCTACATGGAGATAACAATTGTAATGGCTGTTAAGGGTATATAGATAGCTCTCTAATATTATTCCACACATATATTTATGAGGTAGGATACACCTTTGCGATATTATTCTAGGCACTTTTCCCCATTGCAAATCTTGTCCTCTATGGTGGGTCATTTGTCATCCCCCTGCCCCCATTTACTTAATCAATTCTTTTTAAAAAAATATATTTTATTGATTTTTTACAGAGAGGAAGGGAGAGGAATGGAGAGTTAGAAACATTGATGAGAGAGAAGCATCGATCAGCTGCCTCCTGCACACCCCCTACTGGGGATGTGCCTGCAACCAAGGTATATGCCCTTGACCAGAATCGAACCCAGGACCCTTCAGTCCCCAGGTCGACGCTCTATCCAGGGAGCCAAACCGGCTAGAGCTACTTAATCAATTCTTAAAGGTTCAACATTGTCTTCTGAAACATATGTCAGTATTAGGAACCTTGCGTTGTCAAGCTCTGGGATGTGAATATTTTGAGAGTTCACGTTCCAATGAGTTCAGTGCATAAAAGTATATGGAAGGGGAGAGGAGCCAGAAGATGAGGACTCCCCAGCCTGTGGAAAGGAAGTGGGAGGACCCAGAGCACTTGCTGAGAGAGAGATGAGAGGGGTCGGAAGGGACTATGTAGCCTGGAGGGGACCCAGCCATGAGCTGCTACCCAGCCTCTGTCTGAGCAAGCACTATCTGTTGCTGGCAATGGAGAGCTTTGAGGGAGCTGTGTCAAGCCCCACTGGCCACTGTGCCCCACATGAGTAAGCATTTGAATTACCAATGCCAAGGAACTAAGTTGGTGTTCCCTCCCTGCCATTGTACTAGGAACGCCCACGGAGATCAGCTAGTGGGTTTCTGGCTCATTGATCTACTGGCATGAGTGTTGTCCATCTGTTTCCTCAGACGCCGCTAGCCGCCATCTGAATTACCTTGTGTGGCCTGGCCTGCTTCATTGGTCAATAACACTTGTGAGCCCAGCTGGAGCCTGGCTCTGGACATCTGGAGTGGCCGTGGTGAGGGTCATACAGAAGGACCCAGTCATGCTTCCTTGGTGCAACTGCGTGAAATCTACTCTTTGGAGCACCCACCCCACCTCTTAGATATCTAAACAAAATCAGGCTAATATTGTATAGTCTATTTAGAGACCCTCCTTTTCTCTCTTTTTTTAAAAAAATATATTTTATTGATTTTTTTACAGAGAGGAAGGGAGAGGAATAGAGAGTTAGAAACATCGATCAGCTGCCTCCTGCACACCTCCCACTGGGGATGTGCCCACAACCAAGGTACATGCCCTTGACCGGAATCGAACCTGGGACCTTTCAGTCCGCAGACTGATGCTCTATTCACTGAGCCAAACCCGTCAGGGCTCTTTTTTAAAAAATATATATATATTTCCTTTATTGATTTCAGAGAGGAAGGGAGAAGGAGAGAGAGATAGAAACATCAATGATGAAAGAGAATCATTGATTGGCTGCCTCCTGCACGCCCCCCACTGGGGATTGAGCCCACAACCCAGGCATGTTCCCTTGACCAGAATCGAACCTGGGACCCTTCAGTCTGCAGTCTGATGCTCTATCCACTGAGCAAAACCAGCTAGGGCTGGAGATCCTCCTTTTCCACATAATAATCGAATCATGCATGCGCAAGTACTACCATGATTTACTTTAAAAATCCTTTCTCGTTGGTGTTAAGGTGATTCCTAGTGTTTTCGGCAACAAATAATGTAACAATGACTTTCCTTGTGAAATCTTTGTGAATGTCTCCAAATTGAAAACAGATTCTTAAGTAATGGCGAGCAATCACAAGATTAAGTACTGTGAGCTTTATTGTCTGGGTTTTGGCCTCATTTCCCAGGATTATTAGTGGTCCATAAAGCAGCTGAGGCCCCAGCTGCATTGCATGTGGGCAAAGCCCACAGAGGTTCAGTGGACTTAACACACTGGATGGAGGAAGAAAGGCAGACACAGGAATGTAAGACTGTCATGGAAACATGCTTCCTGGCTAAACACACATCTTGGTGTCACACCCATGTCTCAGAGTCTAGGATGACTCGTGGAGGTGAAATGAGATCCCTCCTTGCGCTCAGCCGTTTCAGAGGAAACTGCCATGTCCAATAGTCTGTGCCTTCTCCCTGTGACTCAGGAAGCCCAGTCTGAGTTGGCCTCACACATGAACAGAAAAGTCATGAAATATTAACGCTTTGTTACTGACTCCGCTGCGAACACTTACAGACCATCAGTCCCTTCTAAATCAATAAGCTTTGCATTATGCATAAGAGGGCCATGAAGTCACATTTATCACTGCCCTTCGGGTTATAGGGTGGAATGGCTAGGAGGATAGACCCAAGCCGGATGCCAATACTGGAGGGTTGCAATCCACTTTTTCAATGTTTTTTGTTGTTGTTAATCCTCACCCAAGGAGACCTTTTTCTCATTGATTTTGAGAGAGATTGGAAGGCGGCGGGAGGGGGGGGAGAGAAACATCTATGTTAAAAAACCACACAAACACTGAGCCTTAGCCGGTTTGGCTCAGTGGTTAGAGTGCTGGCTGGCAGACTGTAAGGTTGTGGTTTCAATTCTGGTCAAAGGCACATACCTGGGTTGCGGGTCTGATCCTCGCCCTCAGGGGGGCATGTGGGAGGCCGACACTCTATCCACTGAGCCAAACTGGCTAGGGCAATTTGTGGTTTTAATTGAGCATTTTGTATGATTACGTTTCCTCTCCTTTCTTAGCATATCAGTTCTACATATACCTACTTTTTTTAGTGGTTTAGATAGAGTTTGTAATACATATTTATAGCTAATCCAAGTTCATTTTCAAATAACATTATAATGCTTCATGGGTAGTGCAAATATCTTACAGCAACCAGATATTCCTAATTCCTTCCTTCTGCCCTGTGCTTGTACCTTGTATCATTGCTGTTATTCATCTCATTTACCGCATACAGACATAAATATGTGATTTTTTAAAAAAGAAAAAAACTCAAAAATGTAAAAAAAAATGCTTATAGATGCTATTGTCTATGTATTAAATATATACCATGCATTATATATAAGTAAACATACATAATCAAACATAGCGTTGCTGCTGATCTTTTTAACAAACTCTTATCGGTCTGATGAAGCAAGAGTAAGAAAAAGAAAAGTTTGTGCTTACCTTCATTCATTCTTCTCTAACGCTCTCCCTTTCTTGATCAAGGTGGGAATTTCTGATCTGTGTCCATTTCCTTCTGTTCATGGAGAGGCCGCCATCACTGCCCATGGCCCACAAGCTGGACCCGGATAGTCGAGTAGGACCCGGATAATTGAGCAGGACCCGGATAATCGAGCAGGACCAGGATAATCGAGCAGGACTCGGATAATCGAGCTGGACCCGGATAATCGAGCCAGGACCCGGATAATCGAGCTGGACCCGGATAATCGAGCAGGACCTGGATAATCGAGCTGGACCCGGATAATCGAGCAGGACCCGGATAATCGAGCTGGACCCGGATAATCGAGCAGGATCCGAATAATCGAGCTGGACCTGGATAATCGAGGTGGACCCAGATAATCGAGCTGGACCCGGATAATCGAGCAGGACCCGGATAATCGAGCTGGACCCGGATAATCGAGCTGGACCCGGATAATCGAGCAGGACCCGGATAATCGAGCTGGACCCGGATAATCGAGCAGGACCCGGATAATTGAGCTGGACCCGGATAATCGAGCAGGATCCGAATAATCGAGCTGGACCTGGATAATCGAGCAGGACCCGGATAATCGAGGTGGACCCGGATAATCGAGCCAGGACCCGGATAATCGAACAGGACCCGGATGACCGGAGGCCCCTCATCCCCTCCCCTGTCCTTGGATGGTATGTCCGCTCGCCATCCCCACGGTGGGTGACATTTTCAAGGATGCAGCCTGCAGAGAGCAGCGGGGTGCTGAGACCCTCCGGATAGTGTGCGGCTGAACCCCGTGAAGGCCTCCGGATCGGTCAGATCCCGGTGCGGGTGCCGAGAGCTGCTTCCCTGAGATGAACCCCTTCATTCAGTCCCCTCGCTGCTTAAACCGCCACCCCCGGGTCTGGAAGGGCCTCCTCTGTCCTGTCCTGCGAGTGTGGGGGTCACGGCCTGAGGGCACCCCGGAAGCGCCAGGTTTCCAAACCAGCTCCTTCTCCCCGAGGAACTTCTTATCAACAAGGCAAGGCCCCTGGCAGCGCCTCCCCTCTGGTCCCGTTTGTCTGAGAAAAGCAGTTGTTCTTCACTTTCGAAGGATAATTTCTCCGAACACAGGCATTTAGGTTGGTGTTTGTTTTGCTCTCCACACGTCAACTGTGTCCCCCTCTTCTTGGCGCCTGGTTTCTGACGGGAATCTGGACGGAGATTCAGGTTTTGCTCCTGCACAGGTGGAGGCGTTTGTTTGTTTTTTTAACCCTTTTAGGCTTCTTTCAAGATGTTTCCTTCATTTTTGGTTTTCTGCCGTTTTGAGGACCATATGCCCGAAAAGGAGGCTTTATTCAGGTACCAACTTGCACGCCGGGCAGGCGAGAAACCAGCTTCTCTGAGAGGAGAAGGCATCCCGTCTTCCACAGAAGGCTCCCGCCCAGGTGATGAGCGCGGGTCGGATTTATGCAAATGAGGCTCTAAACTTCGCTCTGATTGGTTCTCGACTTGGGCCCTCCTGATTGGTCGTGAGGGAGCAGTTCTGATTGGACGGGGCTGGCCTGTCTCCAGGTGAGAAGTGGAAGATGCAGGTTGGCGGGAAGGAGCCTTCAGCGTTCTGTCAGAGCTTCTTCCCGGGACCCATCGGGCTGTGGATGGCGGCTGCGTTCTCCTACATTTTGGGCTCCGCGTTGACGATGGTGAGTCCATTTCGGCAGAGAAATTCCTCCTGGGCGTTTATGTCCAAGGAATTTGCCTCTCAGCGGCCGCACGGCCTGTATTTATCTTGCCTGTTCTCTGGCCTTCGAGGGTCTGTGACATTAATTTGGGAAAAGCCTCAGTCACTATTGCTTTGCGTATTCTGTTCCTTTCTTCTCCTCCTCTCGCTTTTCCCTTCACTTGCGTGTTATGCCTTTTGGAGTTGTCCCACAGTTTTTGGCTATTCCGTGCCATTTTTTATTTTTGGTGTTCCCCCCCCCCCCCCCCCCCAGGCTTTTTTCCGCTTTGCTTTTCCATTTTGGAAGTTTCTATCGATATATCCTCAAGCTCAGGGATTCCCACTTCCCCTCAGCCATGTCCAGGGTACTAGTCAGCCCATCAAAAGGATTTTTCATTTCTATTATAATGCGTGTTTTTTTTTTGTTTGTTTGTTTTTGTTTAACATTCTGGAGGTTTCAAACAATGGAATTTAATATATATATATTACTTAATATATATATTATTTAATATATATATATTATTGATTTCAGAGAGGAAGGGAGAGGGAGAGAGAGAGAAACATCAATGATGAGAGAGAATCATTGATTGGCTGCCTCCTGCACATCCCCTACTGGGGGGGTCAATCTCACAACCTGGGCATGTGCCCTCGATCAGAATCGAACCCGGGACCCTTCAGTCTACAGGCTGATGCTCTGTCCACGGAGCCAAACCTGCTAGGGCTATAGTGTTGTTGTTTTTTATTCTTTTCTTTCCTTTTTTTTTTTTTTTGGATGTGTGTGTGTTTTTAAATTTTTATTTCTAGTATTTCTTTTTTAAAGTATTTTTTAATTGATTTCAGAGAACAAGGGAGAGAGATGGAGAGAGGTAGAGAGAGAGAGAAACATCAATGATGAGAAAGAATCATTGATTGGCTGCCTTCTGCACGCCCCCTACTTGGGGGCGGGGGGGGGGGGGGTGGGTGGGGAATCAAGCCCGCAACCCAGGCATATACCCTTGGCCAGAATGGAACCCGCGATCCTCCCGTCTGCAGGCCGATGCTCTATCCACTGAGCCTAACGGGCTAGGGCTCTAGTATTTCATTTTGATTCTTAGAACTTCCAGCCCTCTGCTTACATTGTCCATCTGTTCTTGCATGATACCTATTTTCCCCCTCATCGGAGCCCTCGGCATATTAATCACAGCTGTTTTACATTCAAGATCTGTTCATATCAACACCCTGCCAAGGATGAGTGTGGTTCTTCTGTCTCTTCAAACTGCATATGTTGCCTTTTGATATGCCTCCTAATTTTTTGTTGTTGTTGAAAGCAGGACATGATGTTCTGGGTAAAAGAAACGGCAGTAAGGCGGCTTTTGGAGACGTGGTGGTGAGGTGTGGGGGGATGGGAGGCTCGCTCTGTTGTCCTAGGGTTAGGTCTCAGCCTTTTAGTGAGCCTGTGATCCTTGCCTATGAACTTCACAAGTGCCCGGAGGAGGCTGGAGTTGAGTTTTCCCCCTTTCCCGAGGTTGCTTAGGCTCTGACAAGACCCTTATGCATTATTTTGCTCTGATGAAATACTTTCTCCTGAGGGCAGGCTTTGTTAGAAAGAACAGAATGCTCTGGCGTATTGCAAAAAAACACACACAAAAAACAAAAAAAAAACACGCCCCATTTTCTCCTTCGCTTGCTAGAAGCATGGGGGGTTGGTGGTAATTTTCTTCTCATCTTCCTTGTGAGCATCTGGTTGAGCCCCTGGAGGAAAAACGCACACACTTGAAACCCCCCTGGAATTTTTATCTCACACACAAGTGCACACTGAGCCTCCGGAAATTCGTCAGTTACAGCTCAGGTTTTCCTGTCCTGGCAGTGGTTCCTGTGGGGGTTCCCACTTGTGGGAATCTGCTCTGGGAACAGTGATTCTCTGTATTTGCCTGTCTGTCTTTCTAATCTGGGGAGTAGGGGTTTGCCCTGTGACCTCACTTTCCATATGGATCAAAGAAGAGAGTTGTTGATTTTTTAGTTTTTTGGTCCCCCCGCTCCGCCCCCTCACCCCGCAGCTGGAATTCTCAAATACTGCAGGTGGGACTGGAAATTTTGGCAGTATCTACTAAAAAAAGCCAGGCACTTACCCTATGACCTAGCAATTCTACTCCAAGTTACGTACTCAAAAGAAAAGAATGCATATGTCCATCAAGTATTCACAGTGGTTTTATTCATAACAACTAAAAACTGGAGGCAACTAGAATGTCTACAGCCAGGAAAGAGACATATAAATTGTGTTATATTCAGACAATGCAATACAATGCAGCAATAACAAAGAGTCAACTACTGATATGTGAAACAATATGGATCAATCTCATAGATATTATTTTGAGTAAAAGAACCCATACACCAAATTATATCTATCTATCTATCTCTATCTATCTATCTATCTATCTATCTATCAATGAGAAGCCTGGTGCATGGATTCATGTACTGGTGGGGTCCCTCCGCCTGGCCTGCAGGGATCGGGCCAAAACCGGCTCTCTGACATCCCTTGAGGGGTCCCGGATTGCGAGACCCTTCCTGCAGGCCCTGCCCCAGGACCTGGATGCCCAGGGACTCCCTCCTCCCTCCTCTCTGGGTCTGGGGTGTGGGTGAATCAGATTCAGGGCTGACAGTGCCCCAGCAGCAACCTAACCCACGCTGATTCCACAAAGAATCTGGCTCCCTCCTCTACTGGTAGGAGTGTCTGCCCCCTGGTGGTCATTGCGGGTCATAGCTACCGGGTGAATGGTTGAATGGTTGGACCGTTGCTTAGGTATTTATATTTATACTAGAGGCCAGTGCACGACATTCGTGCCCTGTGAGGGGGAGGGGGTGGTCCCTCAGCCCTGCCTATGCCCTCTTGCAGTCCAGGAGCCCTTGGGGGATGTCCAACTGCCGTGGAGGTGGGAGAGGCTCCCACCACCACCACTGTGCTCACCAGCAGTGAGCCCAGCTTCTGGCTGAGCAGTGCTCCCCTGTGGGAGTGCACTGACCACCAGGGGGCAGCTCCTGCCTTGAGCGTCTGCCCCCTGGTGGTCAGTGCGCATCATAGCGACCAGTCATTCCCCAGTTTGGTTGATTTGCATATTAGCCTTTTATTACATAGGATTTATATTTATATGATTCCATTCACATATAGTTCAAGAATAGGTAATACTAACTGATGCTAAAGACATGAGTATAGTTCATACAACATCTGGGGGCTAAGTGGTTATTGCCCGGGAAGAAGCATAAAGAAACCTCTGGATGACAGAACTGTTCTACATGTTAACCTGGATGGTGGCTGTAGTAAGGTATATCGAGCAGACACTATATGCTTTGCGCCCTGTGCACATGTAGCAGATAAGAGAGACATGTTTACATTCTAGGGAGGAAGACATTAGGCACTAACTTCAGTGACGTGTGTTGGGTAACAAGTTGGTAGAGGAGATAATGGTGGCTCTAGGCACAGGGAACAGAGAGAACTCAATTATTGTGGGGATGAGGGGGAGATTTCCTGGAGGGAGAGATGGGATAACAGACCCATTAGGCATTAGGCAGGGGTAAGGAGATTGGGAGGCAGAGAACATTCTAGGTATTGGGAACAATATAAGCAAAGGCCTGAAGGTAAGAGAGGGAGGCATGTGCAAATAATTACAAGTTTTGAGTAAAGGGGAAAAGATGGTGATGGAGAGGCAAAGTGATGGTGGCGCTCAGCAGGGGCCGGCTTTTTTTGGTGACTAAAAGAGATGTTAAAAGAGCTTTGGCTTTTCTGAGGGCCTTGGGAAGCCCATGCATAGTTTTAGGTAGGAAAGAGTCCAAGTCACATTGACATTTTAAGAAATGAGTCTGGGGTCCTAGCCGGTGTGGCTCAGTGGATAGAGCATGGGCCTGTGGGCTGAAGAGTCCCCGGTTCGATTCCAGTCAAGGGCACACGCCCAGGTTGCCGGCTCCATCCCCAGTAGGGGGCGTGCAAGAGGCAGCCGATCCATGATTCTCTCTCATCACTGATGATTCTGTCTCTCTCTCCCTCTCCCTTCCTCTCAGAAATCAATAAAAATATATTAAAAAGAAATGAGTCGGAGAAGCTGAGCAGTTGAAGCCCTGCAGGTGGTCCAGGTGAGAGAAGGTGGGGCCTGGATAGTGGCGAGTGGAAATGAAGACCCTGTGATGGTAGGGTGTGCTGGCTGGGGAAGACGGGAGGGTCTGGCAGGAGCCGGCTGCATCTGGGCACTTTTGGAAAGGAATGTGCTTCCACACGCTGGAGAAGGCCAGGGACCTGAGGGATGCGGTTTGATTTTTCCCCTCTGAGTTTCCAGTGTCATTTCGTTGCTTCTCGCTGCCTCCTAGAAGGAGCCTTGCTCCTAAAGAGAGAACCTTTCAGTTGAATTTGCTGGTCTCTTTCGTGGGTGGAGGTGGGGGAGTGGGGTTGGAAAGGAGGGAGACTTTGTTGAATGCATTTATCCCCCACCACTTCCTCCTTCCCTCCACTCCCCAAGCAGGTTATTTTCCTGTTTCCTTGTGCATTTGAAAGGACAGAGGGATTTAATGAGTTCCATTAGCAAAGATGCTTTGGGGGGGATGGGGCCATGGGAGGATCTTTCTTCCCCAGAATTTGAGTCCTGTCCTCTGATGACATGTCTTAGTTGGGAGATGGTGAATGGGGACCCAAGAGGGACCCAAGAGAGATGACTACCATCATCAACTGCTTAAGTTGATTTCAATGCATAAGGAAAATTCTCGGAAACTCGAGCAATAGGAAGTTTAACATCCATGGGGCTGCCAATGCGGAAAGCCTGGACCCCTGGTGGGTCCCTTTTGCAGGCACGCCGCCCGGCATCAGAAGGGGATTTAGCAGCGGAGAGCTGCCTGCCCACAGCGCAGACCGTTAAGGCTCCTGCCGGGAAGAAAGCGGGTTAGAATCTGATCCCGCAGAACAGGAGACCCAGGAGCCACCCGCACCTCCCGCCCGCCCGCCTCCCGGTGCCGTGTCGCTGCAGCGCTGCGCCAGGGCGGGGCGGGCGTCGGAGGAGGCGGCAGCGGCGTGGGCGCTGTGTTGCAGGTGTGACACCAGCGGACTCCTGCCTCTGTCGGGATCGCCAGGGCGGACGCTGCTCCTCGGGCACCCGGTGGCGGTCGCTTCCTCGTGGATTTCCGCCCGTGGACTTCCCACCCAGGTAGGGGATGGCGCTGCTCGCCCCCGTGCGTGCAGACCCGCAGGGGACGCGGGGACTGGGGGTCCCCAGGCTCGCCTGCCAGAGCTGAAACACACACTGGTACCTCTGAATGCGGGCAGTAAAGGCACAAAAGACACGGGGAGGATCGTGGAACAGCCAGGACTTGCCCTCCGCGCAAGGCTGTGCGCTTTTGGGAAGGTGGCTCTCCCAAGGGCTGTGTTAAGCACCCTGTTAGAACTATTAGCTCGCCTAGTTTCTGCAACTTATGCTAACTCCGTTTCCCTAAGCCAGCGGCTTTGAGTTTCCATTCTATTCCTGGGAGATGGATTTTCGTCGTTGCTGTTGGTTTGTTCTTAAAAGAACAGGTGAAAAAAAACACACACACACACTCACACACCTAGTGGCTCTGGGTCCGGGTTTGCGAGTGTGCATTTCTGTATGTGGAGGGCGCCCTCCGCGGGAGTGGGAGCGGTTTCTTAGGGACACGGAGGATTTGTTTTGTAGCTGGATGTCAGCGCAAGGAAAAGAACATGATTTGTTCTGCAGGGTTGGGTGAGCAAATGCATTTAGCCAGGGAGGAGCGAGGCACTGCTGTCCCTTCCGCAGACCCGTATTAGGTATCTGCTGTCCAGCAGCCGGGCTGCTGAAACAAAACCTTTAACTGCAAATCACAGATGCAAGCTAGCTCAAAACAGGTAACTGAATGGTGCCCTGGGCTCTCACGGGGTAGGGTGGGGCGCTGGAGAATGCCTGCTCATTTTATTATTATTTTTTTTTACAAAAGGCCTGTCATGGAGGTAAATGTGGGTGGCTTTGAGGTTGAGGGAGCGGCAAGTGAGGGATGAGGTGTGTGTGTGTTTGGGGGAGATCTGGGCATTGCAGTGGTCTCTTCTATGTTTCTGCTTCCTGCCCTTCCCAGAGAGGAGCCGTGGCCGTTCTGCCCCAGCCCATGCAGTAGACACAGTACAGGCACATTCCGCATCTCTCTCGAGTCAGCAAATACTCACCGGGCAGCTGGCATATGTCAGAGGCCAGATGAATCCTTGGGGGCGCAGAGGTGACATAAACACGATCCCAACCCTAACCCGGCAGCTCACACCTGGTGGGGGCGAACACCTGTATTAGTGAACGTGGCACATTCAGTAATGCAGGTGTGAAAAGAGAGCGGTGCAAGCAGAGAGGAAGCGGGACAGTGATTATTTTTGTAAACGATGCTCTCATCAAGGAGACTTGGCATGGATTTCAGTAGGGACTGGGTCCCTCGTGTGTCTGGGACCCATATCATTGTATTACCCATCACCATCACTGCCACTGGATGGCAGGGCTTTAACAGGTCACCCCAGAGCTGGCATTTGATCAGATCCCAGAAGACACACGCAGGCTGACACCAAAGGAGGAAAGCACTCAATGCAGGTCAGGCTATGCTTTTTGTTATATATATATATTTTTTAAAGCGGATTGTTTTCCTAACTCCCAGGACCAGGAAGGTTTTGAAGCAGTACTTCACCAAAGCAGGGATTCTGGAAAATTCTGGGGAGGTCTCAGAGCAGGTGAACTGATTTTTTTCCCCCCTGGGGTCCCTGACCTATCTGCATGGCCCAGCCCAGTTCAGAAGGAAAGCTCTGACGTTGACTCTGAGTGGGTGGAATAAAGGGAAGCTAAAGCTGGTACGAGTGGTCTCCTCTGAGAGATGAAAATCCAGTCTCACGGATGTTTCGTCCTGGACAAAAGCTGTGGTGGGCAATGAAAAATGATAGAACGAAGAGCTCTTGTGTCATGCATGTTTGCCAGCGATGCGCATCACATGCATTTTGTCACCTAAATCATCCGGAAGGTATTTGAAAAGCTGGCTGGCACAGTGCAGGGAGTGTGGACTTTTGATGATCAGACAGACTGAGGTGAGAATCTTGGGAAAGTTATGTAGCTCTCTTTGAGTTTTGGTTTCCTGATCTGTAAAATGGAGATAGCAATAGGTTGTTATAATAATGAAATAGTAGGTGCTTAAAAATATTTGTTCATTGTGAAATAATTGTCAGATATAAATTGCTTGGCACAAGCAGGTGCTCAAAAAATGGCAGTTCAGCCTGACCAGCATGGCTCAGTGGTTGAGCGTC
Source organism: Myotis yumanensis (assembly GCF_028538775.1). Classification (NCBI taxonomy): domain Eukaryota; kingdom Metazoa; phylum Chordata; class Mammalia; order Chiroptera; family Vespertilionidae; genus Myotis; species Myotis yumanensis. The sequence continues at coordinate 6,276,577 of NW_027223771.1, read as the reverse complement.
GACCTATGAACCAGGAGGTCACGGTTCCATTCCCGGTCAGGGCACATACCCTGTTGTGGATCCAATCCCCAATGGGGGGCACGCAGGAGGCAGCTGATCAGTGATTCTCTCTCATCACTGATGTTTCTATCTCTTTCTCCCTCTCCCTGCCTCTCTGAAATCAACAAAAAAAATTTTTTTTAGTTGGCAGTTCATTCATTGAGTACCTACTATGTGTTAGATAACTGCCCTATGTAAGGGGAATACACAATTGAACTAAATAAAGCCCCTCAAAGAGCTTAACTTGTGCGTGTGTGTAAGGTATTGGACAAATAAATAAGTAACTAGAGAGTGTATTAGCCGATGATGCATTGTAATGGAGAGAAATAAAGTAAGGTAAAAGGAATTGGGAGTGCTGCCAGAGGGCAGGGTACGGATTGTTATTTTTCTAAGCAGCTTGGTCGGGGAAGGCTTTGCTGATAAGTGACATTTGACTAGACCCCTGGGGAAATGAGGGAGTGAGTCAGGCAGCTGTCTGAGAAAGAACATTCTGGGCATTTTGATTCTTTGTGGTATGTTTGTGCTTTTCCCTCCATAGCGAAAGAAAGGGTTGCCTTTATTGAATAGTTCTGCAGGTATTGTCCTTGCTAGTTATTACTTGATTTTCTTTGAGAGGAATAATAGTTTCTATGGTTATGGAAAGGTGTTGGAATCAATTGGAAATGCATAGACCTTTGGTGTACCATGGAATGCATATATATAACATGATATGATGAGTTTGTTTGAGCTTATAGGCTTAATATGAGGATTAGTTTGCTGCTCTGCCCCTTTGAGACTTTGTTCCTCCAAAGAGCATGGTTTTGGGATTTGAGAGCTCCACCCACAGGATAGATCCTGCATCCCTGTGCAGTAGGGCTACTGCAGAGTGTTTCATGGATGGAAATAGGGCCGGATGCTTGAGAACTCGGTCAAAGTTTCTGTGACATAGGGTGTGGTGAGGCTGAGTCATGGTCAGGGTGGCTGGCTGGGTGTCCCCTAGGTCACCTCAGAAGATAACGTTTACCTCTGTGAATTTACCCCACCTAAGATCTGGCTTTTAGTCTTGCTGCCTCAGAAACCCGATCTGTCTCTGTGGGTCACATGATAGTGACCTTGTTCACCTACATGCCATTCTATTGATTTGCAATGGCCGAGGCACTGTGTGGCATGGCTGGTGTGTCTCCTTCCTGCAGACTTCCCTTCATGAGAACTAAATCACAAGAAGGTTTCCTTGGTGAACATGTAATCAGGGCAGAGAGCTGAGATGCCCACTCTAAGGACTGACCACACACGTTATGGGTGATCTTGCTATTGGGACTACAGAACAAACCACCCCAAAAGTTAGTGGCTTAAGACAGCGACCATTTAATATTTTCTCACATGTCTACGGGTTGGCTGGGCAGATCTGGGTTGTGCTCGGTTGATCTCACCTGGGTATGCTCATGTGATTTTGGCCTGTTGATGGTGTGGCCGAGAACTGGCTGCTTTAGGATAGTCTCAGCTGGGGTGACTTGACTCTGCTCCATGTGGTCTCTCATCCTCCAACAAGTGAGCCCAACATGTTCAAATGTAAGGTCAGAGTCTAAGACAGAGTGGACACCTGCATGGCATTTGGGCCCAAGCTTTTAGCTGACATACTGTCACCTCATCCTTGTCTATTGACAAAAGCCAGTCACAAGGCCAGCCCAGAGTGAAGGAGTAGGGAGTAGACCCCACTTCTTCATGGGAGGAGCAACATCATCACATTACAAAGAACATGGATCCAAGAAGGGGAAGAAGTGAGGATATTTTTGCAATCTCTTTAGGCTCCTTTTTTTTTCCTGGGCTCTGTTTGAATGGACAATGCCTGCAACTCGTTTTTGTTTGTTTTTTTTTCTGTGTTTTCATGGTTGACCTACTTTAGACATATATATGTTTCTAAATATATATTTTTTGAGTTTTTTTTCAATGTGCCAGGCACATTATAGGCAGGGAAGCCAGCGGTAAAAATAACATGATCCATCTTCATGAAGCATTCATTTTAGTTGGGGGAGACAAATAATATGCAAGTAAACACATAAATGTGTAATGTCAGGTGATGAAAGAACATCAAGGAGGGGAAGGAAGATGGGGAATGCCTGGTTGAGTTGGGGTGGGGAGCTAGGGTAGAGTTGGGGGTGGGCATTTTATATAATGCATATCTGGGGGAAAGACCTTTTCAGGCAGAAGAAATAAGTGCAAAGGACCTGAGGCAATAGAACACTGGCATGTTCTGAGAACAGCAAGGAGACGAATGTAGAATTAACTGAGAGAAGGGGAGCACGGTAGTAGAAGATGACATGAGACAATTAGTGGGGAGCTAGGTAATACAGGGTCAGGTAGGGTCTTGCATAGATTTTGGCTTCTACTCTGAGATAGGAAGCCATTGGAGAATTTTAAAAAATATATTTTTATTCATTTCAGAGAGGAAGGGAGAGGGAGAGAGAGAGAGAAACATCAATGATGAGAGAGAATCATTGATTGGCTGCCTCCTGCATGCCCAACATTGGGGATCGAACCTGCAACCTGGGCATATGCCCTGACCAGGAATTGAATCATCTCTGAGCCACACTGGCTGGGCCCATTGGAGAATGGGCACAGGTTGTCATCACCTGATTTATGTTTTATAGTGATCACTTATTGAGTTTTAGACCTTAGAATAGACTCTTAAGGGGTCAAGAATGAATACAGAGAGTTTAATTATGAGACTTCTACAATGTTCCAGGTGAGAGGTGATGGCAATTTGGACCAGGGTGGATAGTGGCTGATGGTGAGAGAAGGCCAAATTCTGGATATATTTCATGATAGAGGAGATAAGACTTGCTGGTAGGTTAATTTATGAGAGACAAAAAGGAGTCAAAGATGACTCTACATATTTTGACCTGAGCAACTGGAAGGAGTGGCCCTTTACTGAGAGGGAGAAAGAATAGTTATGGGGTTCAATAGGCCATCCAATGGGAGATGTTAAGTAGGTAGTTGTATCTTCTATCTACTTAACAGAGTTGAAGCAAGGGCATATATATATTTGAGTATCATTCCCACACATTCCCATATTACTTATTTGTTTCTTTAATGAGCCAAGTCACTACCATATCACCAGTGCCCAGAATATTGCCTGGCTCATAGTATGCGCTCAATGAATTTTTATTGAATGAATGAATGGAACCATTTAATCACCAGAGGTGACTGCAAATCGTTGCTTCAGTGGATCTTGAAGTGTAACTCCCTGAAGTTCTTCCCTTTCTTTCCAAGTTCCCCTGGGAGCCTCACTGTGGATCTCTTGGTCTAAAAACAGACTTTAAATGTGAAGGCTCCAATTGCTTATATCTTACAGAAAGCAATGTGTGATGACAAGTAAGAAAGAGAAATGAGTGGAAACCAAAAAATAGCTCATACTTTCAAAAGAAAAAAAAAAGGAGACAAAATCCTCTGGAGAGAGGTGGCTGAAATTTAGGGGTGTGATGTTCTTGGTTTATTATTGTACTGCTCTTAATTTAAAAGTAAGCAGGATCAGGGGAAAATCTTGAAGAAGGGAGACATTTATTTAAATCAATTTTATGCCAAGGGGGAAAAAAATCCCTTATCTACAGCATCTGGAATAATGTGCTTCTGTTTATAAAAGGAGAGAAGTCGGCAATATAACCTTATATGAAAAGGGGAGGGCTGGAATGACTTCAACCTCAGACTTGAAGTGCTGTCCATTCCCTCCCCATAGTGTGGCTGAATATGGTGAGTGTGAGTGTGTGAGTTTTGTTTGCAAGGATATTGTGAGGGGGAGGGGAGGGGTTGCCTCTGTGTGTGTGGGGGCAATCAAGGAAAAACATGATTGAAGCCCAGAAGTATGAGAAAGATAGCAAATTGGCCTCCATTTTTAGGTGTGTGTACTAAGCCTGACCATGTAGGGCAGAGGATGAAGTAGTGGGTGCGCTATCAGACAGAACCGGGTTTGAGCTCAAGCTCCATTACTTTATGGCTGTATAAACACAAGCGATTTATTTCATATCTGTGAGCCTTGGTTTCCCCTCAGTTCTAAGATGATGGTGATGATGACGATGAAGCTGATGATGGTGGTGGTAGTAATAACACTCAAGTATTCTTCAGTTTCCTTCTTGCTTCTTGACTGGAAAATATGTCATTTCTTTTGCTTCCAGCTATGCGTAGATGCAAGAAAAGTTAATTTTGCCAGACCTCTGGGGCCTTCTTGAACCACAGATGTCTGGGTCTGGAGGTTGGCTGTTTAAGTCAGAGTTGCTTCTATTTTTTTCTTTTTTTTAAATATTTTTATTGATTTCAGAGAGGAAGGGGGAGAGAGAGAGAGAGAAACATCAGTGATGACAAAGAATCACCGATTGGCTGCCTCCTGCATGCCCCCCAATGGGGACCGAGCCCACAACCCAGGCATATGCCCTTGACCGGAATCGAACCTGGGACCCTTCAGTCCCCAGGCCAACGCTCTATCCACTGAGCCAAACCAGCCAGGGCCGGAGTTGCTTCTTATGTCAACCCCAGGTGGTACATATGTTGGCAGGAGCTCTGGGTTCCTATAACTCACCTAAGCAGTGATGGTGTGTTTTTAAAGTCTTTTTAAAACAAATATGTTTTTATTGATTTTTAGAGAGAGAGGAAGGGAGAGGGATAGGGAGATAGAAATATGGATGAGAGAGAAACCTCATGAATCAGCTGCCTCCTGCACATCCCCCACTGGGGATCAAGCCTGCAACCCAGGCATGTGCCCTGATTGGGAATTGAACTGGTGACTGGTTGGTCCCTGGGTTGATGCTCAACCATTGGGCAACATTGGCCAGGCTCAAGGTCTTTCCATGACAGAAACCTGCAAATGAAAAATGCTAAGGAGAAGGAACAGAATCTGTCCTTGGATGAATGTGCCATCCATCATCCCTGAGAGTGCAGGTTTTATTTTCACATATATTTCCTGGGCAGATTGCTTTTCAGATCCAGAACAAGTTCAAGGCAATGCAAGCACTTATCTGAAATGGTAGGGGGTCTTAGTGTTTCGGAGCTGAAGGGACCTTACAAAGCAGGGCTCTACACTCCTTACTCAGCAAAGAAGGGAGCTGAGTCTAGAGAAGGAAGTTAATGAGAGAGAGGATCAGAGCAGAGCCCAAAATCAGGTCATCTGAGGGTAGAGGTCAAGAGAGAACAGGAAAACAGAGCCGGGGTTCTCTTTCCTATTATGCTTAGCAATCCACAGCTAATTTTTACAGGCACGTGAAATCCCTCTTAGGCCCCTCAACAGCTTCCTTGGAAGAATCCTGTAGGATTTCCCCTGCTGGCTCCCAAAACCCAGGCCCAGTGAAGGCTGCTCTAATTTAGCCTGCGGCCGCTGCTCTCCTGACCTGGACAGAATCTGACTGTGGCCTCCCTCCCCATCCTGGGGGCAGCAGATGGCACTGAGGAATGTAGCCCAGCTGGCATGCAGTAGGCTCTGGGGAGAGGAAATGGCCTTGTGGGATAGCCTGCCCTGGGCAGAGTGCTGGGCCCAGGGATGGGGCGGGAGAGGTCACAGCAATGTCAGAAACTCCTGACCTTGGCCCTGAAGAGTGCAAGGGACTCAGCTCCACCCCTCCCCCAATGTTAATAAGTGATGAATGCCTTCTACCCATGGTCAATGAAAGGGCCATGGATTAAATGCAAACCCTTAAAGCAATGTCAAAGCAGTAGCTTAAAAAATTTAAAGTAATAGCCCTAGCTGGTTTGGCTCAGTGGACAGAGCATCGGCCTGTGGACTGAAGGGTCCCGGGTTCGATTCCCGGTGAAGGGCACATGCCGGGGTTGCAGGCTCGATCCCCGATGTGGGGCGTGCAGGAGGCAGCCGATCCATGATTCTCTTTCATCATTGATATTCTCTCTCCCTCTTCCTTCCTCTCCAGAATCAATAAAAATGTATTTTTTAAAAATATATTTTATTGATTTTTTACAGAGAGGAAGGGAGAGAGATAGATAGTTAGAAACATCGATGGGAGAGAAACATCGACCAGCTGCCTCCTACACATCTCCCATGGGGGATGTGCCCGCAACCCAGGTACATGCCCTTGACCGGAATTGAACCTCGGACCTTTCAGTCCGCAGGCCGATGCTCTATCCACTGAGCCAAACCGGTTTTGGCAATAAAAATATTTTTTAAAAATTAAAGTAATAGAAGATAAACTCAAGAGGAACAATGAGCCTGGTCTGGTTTGGTTCAGTGGATAGAGTGTCGGCCTGCAGACTGAAGGGTCGCAGGTTCGATTCTGGTCAAGGGCACATACCTCAGTTGCAGGCTCGGTTACTTGTGGGAGGCAATCAATTGATGTGTGTCTCACATCGATGTTTCTCTCTCTGTTTCTCCCCTTCCCTTCCACTCTGTCTAAAGATCAATGGAAAGAAATATCCTCAGGGGAGTATTAACAACAACCAAAAAAGAGGAACCATGAGGAGGTGCTGAAAGGGTCAGAAGCAACGTGGAAGTGGTGGGATGCTGAGCCATGTTCTCCCCTCACGCCCCACGATGGGTGACTTTTTTCTTCTTCTTTGGGTGGTGCCAGCCAGTCTCTGGCAAGAGAAGCTGTGCTGGGCTCCAGGCCTCACATCACAGGATTGGTGGCCTCCTGTTTTCCCAGTGGCCTCAGTTTCCTCTTCTGTGAAATGGCCACCATCAGATCTACTTTCTGGGCTTATTGAGGGGCATTTGTCAAAGAGATAACGGTTGTCTAGTGCTTGGCAGGGTACATGGCACTCAATAGGTGCTTCCCCACTGGACCAAAGCTCCCTGAGAGCTGGGAGCTTGTCTACCACTGTAGCTCTGGTGTCTAACACAGTCCCCGGCGCACAGTAGGTGCTCCTGTGAGTCATTAAACTTGGAGCACCTTAAAGAAACCTGCATATTTCAAAGGAGAAATGCTGTAACCCTGGATTGGAGAAGGAGTAAAGTGGAGGAATGTGGAGACCTTGGGGTGCTGGAGGGTTCATTGATCAGCTCGCCTAAAAAGGGTTATGGAGCAAGAATTTGCAGAAGAAGGCGGGGGTGCTTCACGTTCCTAATGTGCTTGGGATTGCTCTATATTTGGATGAGGACTCTCGTCTGAGGGTTAATCCTCTTTGTCCCGGCCATCAGCGAGGGGATTAACTGCCTTAAACTCCAAGCCTCACGGGCCCTGACAATGTGAGCTTTGCGTTGCCCAGGCCCAGGGCTTCCAGGAATCAATTTCTATCGATCCAACACACAGGGCTCCTTTGTTGTTATTTAATCCCAGCCCCTTAACACTGTGGAGGGGAGATCATTTATTTCCTGTGGCAGATTTGCGATCAGAACCCCTATCCCCGCCTTGGAGTTCTCCCCCACCCCTGCTCTGTGCTCGTCTCCAGGGAAGGGTCTGAGGGGAGGAGTTTGACTAAGTGGGAGCACTCCAGGACTGACGTTCATGCCACGTGTCTTCTGGGGAGTCTCAGTCTGTCTGTGAAAAGTCCAGCCTGCTCTGCTCCCTGGCTGACAGATGGGCTATTTAGAAACACCCCCAAAGGGGCTGAGAACCCCAACTGTTTTGTGGATTTGTGTGCTCAGCATAAGATTCACGTTCTGGAATGGGGGAAATCTGCCTGGCCCATTCCTGAGGTCACCCCGACTATGAGTCCCATCTGGAGTGAGGGAAGGGCAGTTCCTCAAAGGAAAACGGAGGACTTCTTAGCAAACGAAAGGGTCATGGTTGCTGGGTGGGCCAAGCCCACAGACAGTCCACCCCACACGGAGCTGGCTTCCCTTACGGAAATGATATTACAAAGTGTTAGCTTCGTTGGTGTCCAAGACTTTGAAAAGTCTGGCTGTATTTCCATCTTTCCTTCCATTCATTTCTAAGGGGTTCCAATTTTCATAACCCTGTCCTTGCTTGGCCTGACCTTGCCGTTTTAAGAATTAATATATGCAAAATTCAAAGATTGAGTCCCTGCTCCTCCTTAAATCCCTTTCACATCTACTTATTCAGCAGATATTTCTTAAGATATATTTTTATTGATTTCAGAGAGGAAAGGAGAGGGAGAGATAGAAACATCAATGATGAGAGAGAATCATCCGTAGGCTGCCTCCTGCACGCCCCCCTGGATTGAGCCTGCAACCCGAGCATGCGCCCTGACCGGGAATCAAATCAGTGACCTCCTGGGTCATGGGTCTGCATTCATCCCCTGAGCCACACAGGCTGGGCTCAGCAGATATTTCTTTCTTTCTTTTTTAAAAAAATTATTGATTTTTTATAGAGAGGAAGGGAGAGGGATAGAGACTTAGAAACATCGATCAGCTGCCTCCTGCACACCCCCTACTGTGGATGTGCCTGCAACCAAGGTACATGCCCTTGACCGGAATCGAACCTGGCTCTATCCAGCGAGCCAAACCGGCTAGGGCAGCAGCTATTTCTTGACTGCCCACTGTGGGAGGCATTGGAGTGAGTGGTAACTAAAGAAGACACGGCCCTTGCCTCATAATTGCTAGCTTATGTCTCACTTGGAGACCTGTAAGCGCCATTGCTGCCCATTAGGGATACCAACTTCGGTTCAAGAGAAATCAGCTTCGGTCAGTCGTTGAATCCCACTGACGAGTTATTCTGCCAAGGAACATAACATTGCCTTCTCTCTGTGCATAGAACATCTTGCAAGTTGAAGAGAGAGAGAAAAAAATCCATCTTGGGACTGAACTGCTTGCTGCTCTGCTCTCTGGAGCGCGTGGGTGGCCTTCATCTGAGGCTGTGAATGGGACCTGGCAGCCTCGCCTGCTTTGTTTGTGTGCTGGTGTTTGAACACCGGACAGCATGTTGCTCTGCTATTATCAGGTTATTTGTATAATCCCAGCAGCTGGCAACTGGGAAATGATATAATATTCAAAAGAAAAATCCAGAGATATTTGCTTAGAGAGAATAAAAAGAGGCAGAGAATGACATGTGCGGTTGCGAGGCTGTGCAGAGCGGCGGATGGCTGACTGCACTTGACAAAGGCTGGCTTGGTTCCTTGGTAGAATTCCCCATGGGACTTCCCCTGCTCGCAGTTCAGAGAAGGGTCATGCATTCTGGAAAGGAAGCCTGTCTCATTCTTTTTGTTGTTGTTATTAATCTTCACCCGAGGATATTTTTCCATTGGTTTTTTAGAGAGAGTGGAAGGGAGGGAGAGAGAGAAACATTGATGTGAGAGAGACACAGGTACGTGCCCTTGATGGGAATTGAATATGGGACCCTTCAGTCTGTGGGCTGACACTCTGTCTACTGAGCCAAACCGGCTAGGGCCTGTCTCATTCCTTTTGCACACACTGACAGAGCTGGAAAAACGGCCTCAGCCCTTGGGATCTGCTCAGGCTTGTGCTGACTGAGGGCTCATAAGTGCCATTGTGGCCTTAGCCCAAGGCCAGCACCCGAGTACAGTACAGACTTAGAAGACCAGAGCTGCACCTTTTCCCCCTTCTGTTTTTATGTTCCATGGTGGTTAGAGTGTAGACTCTGGAATCAGATTATTAGAGTGGAAACTTATCTCCTTCCTTTACCAAATATGCTTAAATATTCTGTTCCTCATTTTCTTTATCTGTAAAACAAAGGTAATATTAATCATGGTCTATAGGAGACAGTTGTTAAGAGAAATAAGTTGAGATTTATTCAGTGTTCAACAAAATGCATGGACACAGACTAGGGCCTGGGCTGTGGAGGAGCCTGCAACCGAGGTACATGCATGTTCTTGATTGGACTCAAACCCGGGACCCTTCGGTCCACAGGCCAACGCTCTATCCACTTAGCCAAACTGGCTAGGGCCTGACTTCTCTTATAGCTCCTTTGCTCCTCCCTTCAGCTCTATTTGATGGCCTTCCAAACTTTCTGCACTAGGTGATGAACCCTCTCTGGAGGAGGCCATGCCTGGGGGAGGTGAGGGGGCGGTGGCATGCTCGCTGATCCGCTTGGGGCTCCAGCTTTTACTCTTAATCCCCAGCTTCTGTCTGGCAGGCAGCAGATGGAATCCTCTGCAGGATGCTCGGCCAAGTTAGCCCACTTTTTAAGACGAAATCGGGGTCCAAAATACATACATAAAACGCTGCCACCGAGCATAGTGTTGCAGTGAGCCAAGGGTTGGCATTTCTGGGGAAACGAGCTTTTCCCAAGGGTAAGAGCTATCTTTTTTTTTAAAAAAAATATATTTTATTGATTTATTACAGAAAGGAAGGGAGAAAGAGAGTTAGAAACATCGATGAGAGAGAAACATCGATCAGCCGCCTCCTGCACACCTCCCACTGGGGATGTGCCCGCAACCAAGGTACATGCCCTTGACTGGAATCGAACCTGGGACCCTTCAGTCCAAAGGCCGACGCTCTATCCACTGAGCCAAACCGGTTACGGCTAGAGCTATCTTTAAAAAAAAAGATGCATCTTTCCCTAATTTGACAATCCCTTAGCTCTCCGGGAGGGATTACGTGGCTCAAGTAGACAAGGAAAGGAGGTGCTGGAGGTTTTATCATTTGAGATGCAAGTACAACGCTATAGTGAGAATTCATTTGTTCTCACGCTGAAATCTGGGCCGCTTGGTGACCTGCCTGAATTTAGCAAGTGACAAAGTTCCCTCCTGGCTCTGGTTGTTGTAAACTAATATAATACACAAATTGAGACTTATTCGAAGCCTTGCATTTGCAGGGGGATTTGAAATTACCCAAATTTATTAGTTTAATTAGTGAGTATTTAAAGCCAAAACTCTATAGAGATGGGGCTGGGAAATGAAATTTGTTAAAGAAACTGCCGGTGCTTGTCATCTGTAGCCAAGGGTTGAAACCCAGGGACGGAGTAGACCTTCAATTTTGATTTCTATTTCTATTGTTTTTATTTGTCTTCTGGCGTTACTCACAGTTCTTGGGTAGAATCTGTTTTTATTCCTGTCTTTCATGTCCATTCTATTCTCTCATAATTTTACTGTTTCATATTTTTCTTGGCTTGTGGAAGATGGATTCAGCAGCTGGGTGAACCGAACAGAGCACCCACGAACTGGAAGAGAAGAGAGAGAGAGGATTTGACTTAAAAATAGAAGCAAATGATGCACAGGGCAGTTTGGCTCAGCGGTCAGAGCATCAGCCGGTGAACCGAAGGGTCCAGTTTTTGATTCCGGTCAAGGGCATGTACCTCGGTTGCAGGCTGGATCCCCCTCCCTGGTCTGGGTGGGTGCAAGGGGCAACCAATCGATGTGTCTCTCTCACGTCGATGTTTCTCTCTCTCTGTCTCTCCTCTCCCTTCCACTCTCTCTAAAAATCAATGGAAAAAATATCCTCGGGTGAGGATTAACAACAATAACAACATAGAAGCAAATGAGAGCAGAACATCAGCTCTCTTGAACCACGTGGGCCCCCATTCCAACTGGGATCAGTTCCTCTATGCCACTCCCCACCCTTCTGCAACCACTTCAAGAACGAATCAAGGAAGCATCTGTCTATAGTAATCCTATTTTTTAAATTAACGCTTGTCTGTTAACTCCAGGAGTCTGACTGTATTCCCAGTATCTATCCAGTCCCCACCAGGCAAACGCCCACTATGTCAGGTCCTAGAAATATATTTCCCACGAGGCCAGGTGTGTTGTGGACGCAGGTAAGACGAGCACAGAGCCTGAATCACAGGAGCAGTTGATCAAACATGTCCTTTCTCCCTCTGTTAAGACTTAAACATGCCGAAACCGGTTTGGCTCAGTGGATAGAGCGTCAGCCTGTGGACTGAGGGGTCCCGGGTTCGATTCCGGTCAAGGGCATGTACCTGGGTTGCGGGCACATCCCCGGTGGGGGATGTGCAAGAGGCGGCTGGTCGATGTTTCTCTCTCATCGATGTTTCTAACTCTCTCTATCTCTCTCCCTTCCTCTCTGTGAAAAATCAATAAAATATATTTAAAAAAAAAAAAGACTTAAACATGATGCTCACAGATACGGTCCCTAGGCATCCTCTTAGGGATTCCACTGGGAAAGCAGGAGTGCCTGGGATTCATTTCCCAGTTGGAATCGTCTTTAACGGCTCAGCTTTCTCCTGCTGGGCCGACTTTGCTCCAACCTTATGCCTGTGGGCCACTTGGGCAGCGTCCCCTGCTTGCTCTCCGCCAGCACACTTCCTGCAGAGCTGGCTCCGCTCCCTCGCCGTCCTTTCTGCTGTTCTAGCTGCGTGTTTTGTCTCCCTGAGTCATTTCACAAAAATGGATGCCCCAGTTAAGCTGTTTTGCATCGGGGCCTCATCTTCTCCAGCCTTTTGTCTGTTCTTCGTCCTGAACTTAAAAAAATATTTATTGATTTCAGAAGGAAGGGAGAGAGATAGAAACATCAATGATGAGAGAGGATCACTGATCAGCTGTCTCTTGCACATCCCACACTGGGGACGGAGCCCACAGCCTGGGCGTGTGCCCTGACTGGGAATCGAACTGTGACCTTGTGGTTCATAGGTCGCTGCTCAACCACTGAGCCACGCCAGCCGGGCTCGTCCTGCACTTTCCAACAGATACATGGAAATAAGAGCTTGAGGGAGGGCCATAAACCCAGAGAATCGGCATTTGTTGACTAGGAATAGCCTAGAAAGTCAAGATCCGTGCAGTGTATGCTCATGGGCCCCCCTGCACACTGTGCTATTTGGGGGACACAATTGGGAGCGATTTGCATGTGTGGAATGCCACTTGTTTGCCTACCATTTTCTAAGGAATAGACTGCGTTTGCTCTTTCCAACAAATTCCTGTGGGGTAGGAGGTATGATTCCCGCCTTGCAGAAAAGCGAAATCACTCAGAGTTGTGCGTGGTTGGAGGCCTTTGGACTCGCTGTCCAGTGCTCTTTTCTCTCTCGGGGATGTCCTCTCTGCAGGTCTCCAGAGATGAGGAAGGAGAGAGTAACTGGGAATAGGCTGGATTTGCTGAGTAAGCCATCTCCAGGGGAGACAGTCCTGACCTCTGAGCATTCTTACTGTGTGTCCTCTAAAAGTCTCTAAGTTACCCCTTTACCTGGAAATTCCCTGTGCCCATGTAGAGAACTGTGGCCCAGAGAGGTGCCCAGAAGATGTGCATGGAGGGAAAATGGGGTGCATTGTATTGCTCTGAAAGCCACCCCATTGCGAGGTGTTCAGCTTTGCCAGTTCAGAGGAGATGATGTACTAGTAAATCCTCGGGAAATAATTTATCCATGTAACCTTGTGCCCCTCCTGATGGGACAGTCATCAGGGTGGGCAAACTGTATTTCGGCTTGCCGGGACTGGTTTCCTATTCTTATCACATTCATTAAGTTATCAAAACGTTATTTATTAAGATTTACACGAAACCTCCCAGTTTCAGGGCCCATCTGTTCCTGCTATTTATTCCCTCAGGGAAGTCACGAATCTGCCATTTGTGATTTTACAGTTTTTCGTATCTTCCAGTGGCGTTTCCTCTGCGAGGCTAGGACGGACGCGTGACTGTCCACACGGGACTCTTGGGGGGCGGCGGGGAGGGGGGGCCATGGAGCCAATGCACCTCCTTTCTCAGAAGTGAGAAACTCTCCATTGAATGTCAGGCCGAGCAGCCAAGTCCTGGTGGGAAAAACGAGCATTCTCACCCCACAAAAACAGAGATTTTCCCGGCCCACAGAGGGATCAGGGACTTCTTTTAAGTCGTGCGTCAGCTTTCTGATGTCCAGAGGTGCCAAAAATATCTGTTCTTGAGAGTGTGTGCGTTTTCTAGGGCTCACAAAGCCAAATGCCACAGACTGGGGTGGCTTCACAGAAGTTGGCTCTCCTATTTCTGGAGGCTAGAGGTCCAAGATCAAGGTGCCGGCGGGTGGGTTTTCCTCTGAGGCCTCTCTCGTTGGCTTGCAGATGGCGTCCTGCTGACGCCTCTTCACACGGCCATCCCTCTGTGCGTGTCTCTTTGTGTGTCCGAATCTCTTCTTAGAAGGACCTCGGTGAGACTGGGTTGGGGGCAGCCCTAAGGTCCTCATTGAAAATAATCACCTGTTGGTTTGTTTTTTAAACTTTTAAAAAATATATTTCTTGCCGAAACCGGTTTGGCTCAGTGGATAGAGCGCGTCGGCCTGCGGACTGAAGGGTCCCGGGTTCGATTCCGGTCAAGGGCATGTACCTGGGTTGCGGGCACATCCCCGGTGGGAGATGTGCAGGAGGCAGCTGGTCGATGTTTCTCTCTCATCGATGTTTCTGACTCTCTATCTCTCTCTCCCTTCCTCTCTGTAAAAAATCAATAAAATATATTAAAAAATATATATATTTCTTTATTGATTTCAGAGAGGAAGGGAGAAGGAGAGAGAGATAGAAACATCAATTATGAGAGAGAATCATTGATTGGCTGCCTCCTGGACACCCCCTACTGGGGATTGAGCCCGCAACCCAGGCATGTGCCCTTGGCCAGAATCGAACTTGGGACCCTTCAGTCTGCAGGCTGACGTTCTATCCACTGAGCCAAACCGGGTAGGGCATCACCTGGGCTCCATCTCCAAATAAAGTCCCATTCAGAGGCACTGGGGGCGGCTAGGACTTCAACATGGATGCTCGACTTTCTCTTTAGGGGGAAAAAAATGGTGGAAGAGATGGTGTGGGGAGTGTGGGCGGTGAGTGTAAGCCTTTCTGGGACATTCTAACTAAGGGGCAGAGGCCGGGCAGGAAACAGATGCACTGCGCCCTTGGTGAGGCCATTGCAGAAGCAGCTCATTAGGCTGTGCCCTCTGTTCAGGCTGCTGGGAGACGCTCTGTTCGCCAGACCCGCGTGCCCGCGGCGCTGTCCAGCAGTTCTTGCGTCCTCTGGCAGAAAGGCTCGGTAGGTGTTTAGAAAGCAGATGGTCCACCCTGTCCTCATTTTAGAAAAAAGACAAGGAAAGCTGTGTGTGTGTGTGTGTGTGTGTGTGTGTGTGTGTGTGTGTTAATCTTCACCTCTTCACCTAAGGATATTTTTTCCATTGATTTTTAGAGAGAGTGGAAGGGAGGGGGAGACAGAGGGAGAGAAACATCGATGTGAGAAAGACACATCCATAGATTTCCTCCCACACGCCTCCAACTGAGGCACATGCCCTGACCGGAATAGAACCCACGAACGACCCTTCAGTCTGTGGGCCGATGCTCTATCCATTGAGACAAACAGACTAGGGCAAGAAAAGCTCTTTTTTTTTTTTTAAACAAATAACCTCTTGGATGAGAAATAAAATAAGTACCCCAGAGGAAGGACAGACACAGGATGGGCCCAAGGACAGCCCAGAAGGATGTGTGGATGGGGAGGGAGCTGAGACGCCAGAAGGGAGGTTGGGGAGGTTGGGGAGGGGGAGGGGAGGAGAGAGTGAGGCATTTGGCCTAAACCTTCTGCTGGGCTCCCGCACGATGCTTTTATCAGCCAAGTCCCGATTTTGACTCCTGCATATTGGGGTGCAGAAATAGTCCCAGGCGATAACCAGGATTTCTGTGTTCACTCTGCCAAGCTTAACGGATTCAGGAGCAGTTCTTTGAGCTTTTCTCTTCTTTCCCTCTTTATAAGCCTGGAAATGACATGTCATTTATGGGCTGTGAGGAGACTTGGGAAGAGGTAGGGAATAATGACATCCGCAGAGAAAAGCATCCCCCAGGTATTCCAGCATATTCCACGGGGACAAAGGAGCCCACAGCTGTGAGCACTTATCTTTCTCAGGTTGGTCCCAAGGGCTCAAAGCAAACCTGAGATTGGGCAGCCCCTGGGTCCCCACCCTCTGGGGACAGATGCCAGCACCAGGCCTACGCCGCCGTGTCTGGCAGAGATTGCCGTCCCCTCCCTGGCGATGTTTCAAACCCTCCCACCCATGAGTCATCCTCAGAGGCTGTTCTCTGAGAAGGTGGGACGTGAGAGCAGGAGGAAGTGTCAGAATGCAAAAGCTGTTCTGTTCTTTCCTTGAAAATTCACTTTGCAGCTTGGAGGTGGGGATTTTTTTTATTTTTTATTTTTCTGCACGGAGTCGGAGCAAGTGAGTGGCCCAGGGAGTGACCCAGGGTCTGGAATCCCCACCCACCCACCCACCTAATTGAATGTGAGAATGTTATATTGTCATGTGCAAGTCTGTTCAGCTGGTTTTCAAACAGGGGTCAAAGAATCATCATGACAGTGTATGTGAGATCCTTGGGGTCAGGTCATTTTATAAATATTTATTGTGCCTGACAGCAATTAGATCACACATATAGAAATGAGTATGTTGAGAGTATTAGCCCTCAAGACAATTATAGTTATTGGCAAAATAAATATAATAATTTCCTCTTATCACCCAGCTGGCATGGCTCAGTGGTTGAGCATTGAGCTATGAACCAGGAGGTCATGGTTCAATTCCTGGTCAGGGGACATGCCTGGGTTGTGGGCTTGGTCCCCAGTAGGGGGCATGCAGGAGGCAGCTGATCAATGATTCTCTCTCATCATGGATGTTTCTATCTCTTCCTCCCTCTCACTTTCTCTGAAATCAATACAAAATATATATTTAAAATGGTATTTAGTTACACTCTTATTCTAGTCTAATTCACTACAAAACCATTTCTGATAAAAATAAAGTTTAGGATATATCCTTATATTTTTATAGCCTGCAATTTGGTATGACTCTGCATTAGTTTTCTCCCTCTCTTTCTCACGTGGGCAGTGACAACTGGTGAAATTGCCTATATTTCCTTCTTGGACAAGATAGAGTACGGAGCTGCTTGTAAAATATCTGGTTGCACATCTCTTTGTAATGAAAAATGTCATTTACTCCAGTAATACTTCTTTTAAAAAAATATTTTTATTGATTTCAGAGAAGAAGGGAGAGGGAAAGAGAGATAGAAACATCAATGATGAGAGAAATCATTGATGGGCTGCCTCCTGCATGCCCCACACTGGGGATCGAGCCCGAAACCCGGGCACATGCCCTTGGCCGAAATCGAACCGGGAACCCTTCAGTCCAAAGGCCGACGCTCTACCCACTGAGCCAAACCGGCTAGGGCTCCAGTAGTACTTCTTAACGATGCCAGCAGACCATACACATTTCACTTGGATGAAGCCGGATAATGTTATACACAGGCAGGAACTGGCCAGAGGGACCAAGGTGAGATTCTTAGCTGATATATTTAGTTTAGAAAATGGAACAGTAAACACAGGGCTGAGGTGGTCTGGGAATATAGTATGCTTAAATACTCAGAGATTTGTATATTTTCTGGCCATGGTGAATACATGCCCGAGATGTCTCGAGTTCTTGAGTTGAAGCTTTCATGGATTTTTAAAAAAATACATTTTATTGATTTTTTTACAGAGAGGAAGGGAGAGGGATAGAGAGTTAGAAACATCGATGAGAGAGAAACATCGATCAGCTGCCTCCTGCACACTCCCTACTGGGGATGTGCCTGCAACCAAGGTACATGCCCTTGACCAGAATCAAACCTGGGACCCTTTAGTCTGCAGGCCGACGCTCTATCCACTGAGCCAAACCGGTTAGGGCATGGATTTTTTTTTTTAAAGCATCGACTAGCCCTGGTCAGTTGTTTTTTTCAGTGGTTAGAGTATTGGCCTATGGACCAAAGAGTCATGGGTCCGATTCCTATTCAAGGGCACATACCTGGGTTGCAGGTTCAATCCCTACCTCCAGTCAGGACACGAGCGAGAGGCAACCAATCAATGCCTCTCTCACATAGAAGCTTCTCTCTCCCTTTCTCTCTTTCTTCTCTCTCTAAACATTAATGGAAATATATCCCCGGTTGAGGATTAACTACAGCAACAATAACAACAAAAAGCATCAGCTCATTCTTTCCCAAATAGATGGAACTGGCGATAAACAATGAAAAAAACATCAAATGCTAGGAAAATGGCATGCAGTTTTTCCTTCCTCCTTGATATATAAGCCCCATTTAATAATTGATGCGCACATCTTTTCTAATGGCAGGCGGCTTTTCCTTAGGGAGCTGTAACGTGGGCAAGGCCAAGAGAGAGTTTCTGACCCGTGGCCAGCTCCAAGGCCACTAAACCTTTTGCTTCTCAGCAGAGGAGTATCTCTCAGACGAAGATACCGGAGAGAGAGAGATGCTGCCCTCCTCTACTTTCCTCTCTTTATTCTGTGATGCGGAGTCTTCTTTGGCAGCTGGCCTGTTCCTCATTTTTTTATTTTTAAATGGGAAGCCACTATAATGAACACCTCAAGCCTATTTCTGCTGGGTTAATTAATGTGCATACAGGAGGCTACTGTTTTCCCTGTAGCTGTGATGAATTGGACGGGTTTTCATGGAAGGCGCCTAGAGCTTTAGCAGATGTAGCAGTTGGCTCTGGGATCCATTCACATTGAAGAGCAACACACAACTAGTTGTGCTTGATAAAGCCTACCAGGCTCGGGGGTGCAAAGAATGGTCCCCAGGTTGCTCAGGGCGTTCGGTGGGGCTTTGAGGATGATGAGGACGGTGCAAGGGATCTATCCACTGAAATCACTCAGGTTTGAGTTTTAATGCCACTTTGCACGTAGTGTAAAGCACATAGTAAGTAGTTCACAAGAATAACTTTAAAAAATATATGTTTATTGATTTCAGAGAGCACAGGAGAGGGAGAGGGAGAGAAACATCAATGATGAGAGAGAATCATTGACTGGCTGCCTCCTGCATGCCCCACACTGGGGATGGAGCCTGCAACCCGGGCATGTGCCCTGACCACAGAATCGAACCATGACCTCCTGGTTCATAGGCCGATGCTTAACCACTGAGCCACGCCAGCTGGGCCACAAGAGTAACTTTGTATCATTATTTCTGAGCACAGACACAATGGGTGTTGGACTTTTTTAAAATTGATTTTTAGAGAGAGAGATTGAGAGAGAAACATCGATAAGAGAGAAACATCATCGATCGGCTGCCCCCTGACCAGGAATCGGGAATCAAACCAGTGACCTCTTGGTTCCTGGGTCAGTGCTCAACCGCTGAGCCACATCAGCCAGGTTGTTTGGACTTCTGCGCTGGCGGGAGTACAAGGCTGGTGGCATATGGGGTCTTGAATGTCTGGGCCGAGCTGCCTTTTCTGCCGCTGCAGTAACTCTGGCCACAGCCTAGCTCTGTGCAATAGATTGCAGTTGCTGCCGGATGCTTTCCACTGCCCTGGTCTGCTGGGTTGGGTCGTGTATCAAGTTGGCAGCTAATTTTCCCCGAGCTTGTGCTGGGAATGGGACTCAGAGGCTGTGCCTACAGTCATAAAGCACACAGATGCCGCTTAAATGGCCATCATCTCTCCTCTTGATGTCCATGGATTGCCGCGGCTTTCCTGAGAGCCGTCGCTTGCTCTCACGAAAAATCCTGTGCTTCCCTCATACAGACCAGTTTCGTGGTTTTGTGCGCTCTCTTTTCTCTGGGCATTTCGACAAAACTCGCTGAATTAGCAATGTACCCGTGAGTGTTTTCAAGTGCTTGGGTGTTGCCCTGGCCACTCTGGCTCAGTTGGTTGAGCATCGTCCCATGCACCGAGAGGTTGCGGGTCCGATTCCCAGTTAGGGCCCAGGTTGCAGGCTGGATCCCCAGTGGGGGACATGAAGGAGGCAACTGATGGATATTTCTCTCTCTCTTATCAATGTTTCTTTCTCTTCCTCCCCCTTCCCCTCTCTCTGAAATTGATAAAAGCATATTTTAAAAACTAAAAAAAAAAATAAATAAATAAAGTGCTTGGCTGTTTGTGAATCTGCCTTGCTCCATGGATCAAAAATGGAGATGACTGATGATATCATTGCCTCCTTGATCCACCCCCTCTTTGAATTGTCTTTTCAGAATAGCAATCTGATTGCCCTGACTGGAAATCGAACCGTGAACTTCTAGTTCACAGGTCTACGCTCAACCACTGAGACACGCATGTCAGGCAATATAGTATCTTTTAAACAGGACCAGCAATTAAATAAGTCCTGATGGGTTTGTTTTTTTTGAAGGGATGGGGGGCAAGCAGTTATCTAGGGTGTTAAGCAAGTTGTGAAAACAAGACATGTTGAAATGATGAGCAGATGAAAATGTCAACGTTTTCAAAGGCCAGGAGGAAAATTCAATTTGTGTTCCATCCTGTCCTTGGCAAATAGTCATTTTCCTCCCCCTCTGTCTTCCTGTTAATCACAAGTGAATGTGGGTGTGGCTTCTTTACTTTGATCTGTTTGCTCGTTGCCATTCAGGCAGCTTTGGGGCTGGGCTTTCATTTCCTTTGTCCTCTGGGCGATCGCACAGCACAGTGATTGTGAAGTGCAATAAAAGTGATTCAACGGTAGGATTGAGTCTATGGGGAAGGCTCGAAGACATTCTTTCTCTTTTTTTTAAAATATATTTTTTATTGATTTCAGAGAGGAAGGGAGAATAGCTTCACAGGGTGATCTGATCATTAATTCCTAACTGGGCAGGCCATGGTGGGTAGTCATGCCCCATGCCTATTGCTTTTTAAAAATATATATTTTTATTAATTTCAGAGAGGAAGGGAGAGGGATAGAGAGCTAGAAACATCAATGATGAGAGAGAAACATCGATCGGCTGCCTTCTGCACACCCCCTACTGGGGATGTGCCCACAACCATCGTACATGCCCTTGACCGGAATCAAACCTGGGACCCTTCAGTCCGCAGGCTGATGCTCTATCCACTGAGCCAAACCGGTTAGGGCTGATCATAGCTATTTGTTAGCTAATTTTTAGCCTTCAGCTCTCATCTCAAAGGCCACCTCCTTAGGGAAGTCTTTCTTGAGGACTACCAGGTAAAGTCCTTGGTAAGTTACTGTAAAGGATGCCTTCTTCTTGGCTTCTATAGGATTATATATTTGTAATATCTCTGCTGCCTGGACTGTGGACTCCATGAGGGCAGGATCTCTCGAGCCTTGTCCAGTGCCTGGCACCCAGTAGGTGCTCAATAGAGGCTGTTGAATGCGTAAACAAACATTAGGCAGTAGCACAAATCTTAGGACCCCTGGATATACAGATGAATCACAATTCTCCGTGACAGTTTCCAAACTTGACAGCTCTGTATTCTCTGAGCCTGGTTCACGGTTAACTGCTATCTAAACAGAATTGTGGCTTTCCCCCTTCACAAACGGCATTTTTAAAGGCGGTAGAGGAACTCCTTAAAATCAAAGACCCAAAGAGATGGTCCTGTGCTCTGAGAACAGGCAGTTGGACTAGTTTATCCAGGTATGACTCTGTGCTGACCCATCGTACGTGATGCCCCTGTGGTCAGTGGCACACACGTGAGAGATGGCCCAGCTGGGCGTATCGCTCAGTGTGGTGGCTCAGAATCACCAAAGCTGACCGACCCCCAAGGGAATTAAGTTCATGGTCATGGCCTTCAGCATCAGCAGTGCTATCATCGATGGAACTGATTCAGGTTTCATCATCTTATTTCAGACTCTTGAAATGGGAATGTCTAGATTTCGAACTTGTTGAGGTCCCTTCTCTTCAATTATTCATGTATTGCATATACTCAGGAAATATTAATTGAGCCCTTGCTGTGTGCCTGCCACAATGGGAGGCACTAAATTTAGCGCAGGACGTGAAGCACAGCAGGTCTTCCATCACAATGGCGCTTAGATGGATGGTCACATTGTCATGAGAGGTTTCCAAAAGGAGGGACTTGAACTTGCTTTAAATCAGCCCTAGGAGAAGCACCCTCCTCTCTCAAGCCTGTTTCTCTCAATTGGATTTATTTTGAAGTGTCAGTGTGCTTTTAGTTTGAATGCATTTTTAAAATCAGAAGGCCGGGCAAAGGTGGCTCTAGACAATCTTACATTTGAGATGTGTAAGTATTTCAAAATGAAAGAAGAAAGTGCAAAATTTCAGTGTTTATTTAAGGTCTTAAAAATGCCTATAATGTAAATATACATATAAACACTCTCTCTCTCTCTCTCTCTCTCTCTCTCTCTCTCTCTTGCTTTCGCTCTCTGTCAATATAGATTGCAGTTGAACTAAATTCTTTCTGGTTCTAAGAGACCAGATGCTATGAATTTTCTTACATTACTTTAAAAATAACCCAATAAGTGTTCAACTGTAACTCCCACGTGGAAAAAGTGACAGATGACAACCCCTCTACTCAGAGAAGTAACAACCTCAAGAGGGTCGTCAAATGGATTATTCCACTTGTCCATTATTTATGTAATTGGTTAATTGGGTGAGTCATTATTTAAAGATAAGGAGCTAAAATAAAACTTAAAAAAAAGCCTTAGGCTACTCAGAAGCAGTGCTTAAAGGAAGATATCACTACCTAGGTTAAGACAATCCCAGATGCTATAGGATTCTTATCCCCATGGTTGTGGGACAATCCTGTGATGTCGGTTCTAACCAAGGAAAGGCTTGGTGAAAATCTGAATGGTTCATGATATGAGATTTTACTATTGAAGGAAGTGGGCTGCACATTAGAGACAGAGAGAGAGGTATCCTATATAATAAAAGGCCAATATGCAAATTGACCGAATGGTGGAACGACCAGTCGCTATGACGTGCACTGACCACCAGGGGGCAGATGCTCAATGAAGAAGCTGGGCTCACGGCTGGCAAGCGCAGCAGCGGTGGCAGGAGCTTCTCCTGCCTCTGCAGCAGCGCTAAGGATGTCCGACTGTGGGGAGCGGGCCTAAGCTGTCAGTTGGACATCCCCTGAGGTCTCCTGGACTGCCAGAGGGTGCAGGCTGGGCTGAGGGACCCCCCACCCCAATGCACGAATTTCGTGCACTGGGCCTCTAGTAAATGTATATTTAGATTATAGGCATTTTTATTTTTTATTTTTATTTTTTAAAAATATTTTATTGATTTTTTACAGAGAGGAAGAGAGAGGGATAGAGAGCTAGAAACATCAATGAGAGAGAAACATTGATCAGCTGCCTCTTGCACACCCCCTACTGGGGATGTGCCCGCAACCAAGGTACATGCCCTTGACCGGAATCGAACCTGGGACCCTTGAGTCCGCAGGCCGACGCTCTGCCCACTGAGCCAAACCGGTTAGGGCGATTATAGGCATTTTTAAGACCTTAAATCTAAAAGTATATTAGGTTGAACTGTATGATAATTTTTGTTCAACTTTCAAGCAATTTATTCCATTGTGGATACCAAAGTACAGTTTTGTAGTGAAGAGCATGGGTTCTGAGTCACATTTCCTGGTTCGTACCTGGGCAACCTCTTTGATTTGGTACACAGCCTTCGGCAAGTTGTTTAGTTTTTCAGCACTTTTGTTTTCTCATGTGAAAAATGGGGATGATAGTGATTCCCACCTCTGAAGCTTAAGAATTAAAGAATGCTCGTAAAATGCTTAGCACAATGCTTGGCACATAGTGACTTTTCAATACATGCTACCCATTAGCACCTTACCTGGGCATCATGAGCAATGGATGTCAGATATTGTGGGATTTGATGGGTTAGTGCAGTGGTCAGCAAACTCATTAGTCAACAGAGCCAAATATCAACAATACAACGATTGAAATTTCTTTTGAGGGCCAAATTTTTTAAACTTAAACTATATAGGTAGGTATATTGTTATTAACTTAATTAGGGTGCTCCTAAGCTGGCCTTTGCTAAAAACGTCCTCAATCTGAGGGGTCGACCTCAGCAAACGTACCCCCGCTTCTTCTAATGCCACTTCTTCAAAATAGACTTGCCCAGGCCGAAAACCGACTTCTGCGCATGGGCCACGAAGTTTCAATCACACTGCACGCGCGCACCCGCACGTGGCATTTTGTGGAAGAGCCACACTCAAGGGGCCAAAGAGCCGCAGTTTGCCGACCACAGGATTAGTGTTACTGTTAGTGTTAATGTTAGGGTTAGGTTTATTCCTTGGGATGGAAAATTGGCTTTGGTAATGCTCTCTAAAATACCCCTTTCTTGATCTTGTATGCATATATGCATGGCCCATGGACACAGACAGTGGGGTGGTGAGGGCCTGGGGCAGGTGTGGGTTGGAGGGGGCCAATGGGGGAAAAGGGGGACATATGTAATACTTTCAACAATAAAGAATTATTTAAAAAATAAAAATATTTTATCTTTAAAAAATAATAAAATATCCCTTTCTTTAAGCATTTTCCCCAAGGTCCTGCTCTTGGAGCCCACACTGACTTCTGATCCATCACCCCAAGACTTTCTGTTCCCCAGTTTTTCTCTTCTTTAGCTTGTTTTTTTCCATTGCTGGTCAGGTGCTTCTTTGTGAGCTTGAAAAGTGCAGACTCATGACTTATTCGCTACTTCAGAGCCATATGTTCCATTTTATCATTGGCATCCAACTTATCTATCTGACCTTCACCACTTTATTCAAAATTCAAGCAGTCAGAAGCAAACACCTTTCATCTCCTCACATGTTTGCTTAAAAGCTCAAAGTCAAAATGTCACCACGGCGTCTTAAGATTTCTCAGACTATTTTGCATATATCTACCCAAGAGAACAGACATATACACTGGATCTATTAATGTCAGGATAATAAAATTATTCCGAGTCCACTTTGATGACAATAAATATTCATAAAAGTTTCTTTCATTGGAAATTATTTTATCCTGTCCCCGGAGCTTTCTTTTGAAACAGATGTTCCATCCATCCAGTTGAATGTTAACTCAAAGACATATCAGAAAAAAAAAAACCAACAAAAAAACCTCTTTGAAATCAAATTTATTTTGATGTTAAAAAAATATATTTTTATTGATTTCTGAGAGGAAGGGAGAGGGAGAGAGAGAAACATTAATGATGAGAGAGAATCGTTGATCGGCTGCCTCCTGCAGGCCCACACCTGGGGATTCATCCCCCAACCCGGGCATGTGCCCTGACCAGGAATCAAACCATGACCTCCTGGTTCATAGGTTGACACTCAGTCACTGAGCTACGCTGGCCGGGCTGTTTCATTCTTATACAAGATTTGACCCCTTTTATGGGTGAATCAACACTTCAAAGGGCTTCTCTGACCCTGTTCTTTCTCCCCTTATTCTTTGTCTCACTGATTCAATCCTCATTCATTCACCATGGATCTGAATGTCTCATCAAGATTTCCTACACCTTCCACTTGAAGCACTGGCATTAGTAAATATATTTACTAGTAATTCTGAGAGTGTTTGTTCGAGTTTTAGCAGTTTGTAATCCTCTTCTCTTTCTCTTTGTACTTCCAGGGCATAACCTTCAGTAACAGAACGAATCAGGCCAGTCAGCAAGCTGCCAGTTCCTGCCAGTACCTTGTTGAGGAGCCCAGCTGGACCCATTTCTAATCAACACCACTCCCCC
Source organism: Myotis yumanensis (assembly GCF_028538775.1). Classification (NCBI taxonomy): domain Eukaryota; kingdom Metazoa; phylum Chordata; class Mammalia; order Chiroptera; family Vespertilionidae; genus Myotis; species Myotis yumanensis. Next base: position 6,251,395 of record NW_027223771.1, on the reverse strand, counting down.
TCACCCACACACACAAACACAACATCTCTGGGTCACTGAAGAAAACCAGACCAGAATTTGAAAATTTTCAGACTTCCGATAGACATTGGGTGCAAAAGGATACTTAAGGTTGCCTTGCACAAATCTGCTCTAACTGAGGGACATAGCGGGGAGAATACAGGTGTTATCTTTACCTAAGAAGTCACACAAACACATTCTCCATTTAAACCTCTGCACATAGAATGGATGATGGTTATTGAAACAGCCCGAACCTCTACCACAGTGCACAAGATATAGCTTGAGAGGTGACCAGGCAGTCTCGGAACCAAGGAATGGATGCTTATAAATATCAGGACAACTATGAGGGCTATGCCCACACGGATGGCTATTATCCCGGCAATGAGTCCAACCCAGAGGAGGATGCACAGAGTGATGTTACCGAGGGCCATGATGAGGAGGATGAGATCTATGAGGGGGAGTACCAGGGCATCCCTCACCCAGATGATGTCAAGGCCAAGAAGACCAAGATGGCGTCCTCCAGGGAGGATGACCTTCGGGGCCAGGCAGACCTGATGGCTGAAAGGATGGAAGACGAGGAGGAGTTGGCTCATCAGTATGAGACCATCATGGACGAGTGTGGCCACGGGCGCTTCCAGTGGATCCTGTTTTTCGTCTTGGGTTTGGCCCTGATGGCTGATGGGGTGGAGGTGTTTGTGGTGAGTTTTGCCCTGCCTAGTGCAGAGAAGGACATGTGTCTGTCCAGTTCCAAGAAAGGAATGCTTGGTAAGTGGAAATTTCCAAAGATCATTCTCTTCCTGGCATTAAAATAAGAAGGGGAAAAGAACAGTAAATTTTATGTAGCACCTGTCGCTGTTAGGCACCTTAAATGTTTAAATCTGTCATCATATCCTTTCAACATTATCATTTGACACACAATTTGCCAGGACGGTGTTTTTTATCTTAGAGAAATTAATTAATTGGCTCACATTTAGACAGCTGATGAGTATTGGAGCTTGGAATTCAGTTTTGTTTGATTCTCAAGCTCTTAGTTCTTTTTGTTGTTGTTGTTGTTAATCCACACCCCAGGATATTTTTCCATTGATTTTTAGAGGGAGTGGACGGGAGAGGGAGAAACATCGATGTGAGAGAGAGAGACATCAATTGGTTGCCTCTCATACGTGCCCTTGACTGGACCCTTCAGTCCTCGGGTTGACACTCTACCCAATGAGCAGAACTGGCTAGGGCAAGCTCTTAGTTCCTTTTCCAAATCTCGTGCCCTCCTTGAGAGTCTGAGTTCTCTCTCCTTCATATTAATGTATATATATATATATTTATTGATTTCAGAGAGGAAGGGAGAGGGAGATAGAGATAGAAACATCAATGATGAGAGAGAATCATTGATTGGCTGCCTCCTGCATGCCCCTTACTGGGGATTGAGTCTGCAACTGGGCATATATCCTAACTGGGAATCAAACCGTGACTTCCTGGTTCATATGTCAATCAATTCTCAACCACTGAGCCACGCCGGCCGGGCTCTCTCTCCCTCTCTCTCATATTAAACCATTTTCCATATCCAAGTGACAAATACGTTTTGTGAGTGGCAGGCCAAGGTCTCTTCTACTCTTTGCTTTCCTCTGTGTCCTTCCAGAATCCACTCTGCTGCTGGTTTCTCTTGTATGCAAGTCTGAGTAGGCCCAATGCCCACATGTCTTGGGGATAGATGCTGGGCTGAGCACACCCACGGAGCCCCTGCAGGCTGTTGAGAGTCATGTGGTGAAGCACAGATGGATTCTGCAGGGTGGAGACCCAGCTTGCAAATCAATGAGATGTGAGCACCCTCAGAGCCAGCATCAGCCATCAGGTCTTGATGCAGCGAGGATTTTGTGAAATTTGAGAAAGGAATGTGGCAGAGAAGAGATTCATCAGCATACGGACAAGGATTTGTCCTGGTCATTCAATGTCCTGCAAAACCCATTCGTTCTCCAAATGTAGAGGCTATGCCATGGATCCGTTAGCAAACATACAGTTATGGAAAGCTTACTAGGAGTCAGGTTCTGACTCAAGACTGAAACCTACATAATGGCCCCCAAGAACTAAAAATCTATCTAGCAACTTGGTTTATTCATTCAACAAGTATTTGCTACCTGTATCCTATATGCTCATCTCTGTGTCCAGCCCCTGGGGAGAAAATAAGGAACTAGATAGACATGATCCTCTCAGCGAGCTTACGTAGAGCAGGTATTAATAAACACAGAGACTTAGTACAGGCTATGAAATACCTGTGCTATTCTGGTCCCCAGTACTTGCTTCCCAGCAGTGGTGGCAAACATGTTTTGTAAAAGCCCGGATAGTAAATATGGTAGGCGTTGTGGGCCCAGATGGTCTCTGTCACCACTAATCAACTCGGCCTCTGTAGCACAAAAGCAGCCTTAGACAATATGTAAACAAGTGGGCGTACCTGTGTTCTAATAAAACTTTATTTACAGAAAAAGACAACGGGTAGGATTTATCCTATAGGCTGTAGTTTGCTGGCCTCTGATACAGAGTCATTACAAATAAAATTAAGATAAAAAAATTTTAAATCTCTATAAAGAATTATCCCTGGAGGGAAAAGACATTGAGTATACACAACCAGAAGTAATGACTTGAGAAGCAAGGCTGTCAACCGGAGCTTTTAAACACCAACATAATTTTAGTAGTTTTTTGGTTATTGTTTGTTTATTTATTTTTAATCCCCATCCCAGGATATTTTTTCTTTTTTGTCTTTTTTTTTTAGAACCGCATCCTAGTATGGGATTAGGTGCAACAGAGCCCTCTTGTGGAAATTCTGAGAACAGCATGGTAGTGTGGGATTAGGTACAATAAGGTTTTTAAACAATGAGCACTTTTTTTTTTTGCTTTTTAAAAAATTGTTTTATTGAATGAGCACTTTTTAAAACAGTAATTATTACTGTTCTCAAACACTTTCATACACAAAACACACTCCTTAAAACAAGAATTCCAACTGTTCCACTTTCCTAAACAATAAGCACCTCTTAGATCAAGAATACAGTGTTTCAAACACTTTTCTACACAATGCCCTCTCTTTAAAACCAGGAGTCTATGTGTTTTGAAACACTTTCTTATGCAACGCATAGCTTTTTAAAACATGAAAATGAGAGTGTTCCAGACAGAGTTAGCTAGTAGTGTTTATGAGTATATTGTTTATGTGTTATCATAGAGTAATACATGCTTTATCTATTGGTAAAATGGTCCGAACTTTGAAGGAATACATAGATTAACCCAGTGTGTGGAAAGCTGGTAACTTCAGTGAAATATTGTAATATAATTTCATTTACTTGGGGAGTTTTCTGGAGCATTCATAACACAATTAGGATATGTATCATTTAGTAATTATAACTATGGTGAAGCAGTTTACTGAAATCCAATGCGGTAAGAATGAATTCTAAGTGTTTTCAAATACTTTCCTACACAATTGACAGCTCTGTAAATGTGAATTCTAACTGTTTTCAAACACTTTTCTACACAGTTTGCAGCAGTTTAGCAGTGAATTCTAAGTGTTTTCAAACGCTTTTCTACAGTTTTCAGAGTAATAATTATAAGGATGCTCAAACGTCTGGATAAGAAATTAACAAACATGTGTAAGAATCAAGAGGAAATGAAGAATGACATAGCTGCAATAAAGAACACAATGGACAGTTTCAACAGTAGACTAGAGGAAGCTGAGGACCTAATCAGTGAATTAGAAAACAAGGTAGAAAAAAAATCCAAGCAGAGCAGCAACTGGAAAAAAAATTAAAAAGCAGGAGGAGAGTCTAAGGGAGCTTCGGGATAACAAGAAATGAAACAACATCTGCATAATAGGGGTGCCAGAAGGAGAGGAAGCTGAGCAAGGAATAGAAAACCTGTTTGAAGAAATAATGACAGAAAATTTCCTTGACTTTGGGAAGAAAAAAGCCACCCAAGTCCAAGGAGCACAGAGTCCCAAACAAAATGAACCCCAAAAGACTAACACCAAGACACATTGTAATTAAACTGGCAGATATCAACAACAAAGTAAGAATCTCAAAGGCTGCCAGAAAGAGACAGAAAGTTACCTACAAGGGATCTCTCATTAGACTATCAACTAATTTCTCAACTGGCACACATCAGGTCAGAAGGGAATGGGATGAAGTATGCACAGTTATGCAAAGCAAGGGACTAAATCCAAGAATACTCTATCCAGCAAGGCTATCATTCAAAATTAAAGGTGAAATCAGGAGCTTTGCGGACAAAAAAAAGGACTAAGGGAGTTTGTTACCCCCAAGCCAGCAATGCAAGAAATGCTAAAGGGACTGTTATAAAAGTAAAGAAATAGAAAGCGAAGAAGTAATACAGGCATAAAGAATAAAAACGGCAACAAACAAGTACCTATCAATAATAACCTTAAACATAAATGGATTAAATGCTCTCATCAAAAGACATAGGGTAGCTGAATGGATAAGGAAACATGACCCATATATATGCTGTCTATAAGAAACCCCCACCTTAGCCGAAACCGGTTTGGCTCAGTGGATGGAGTGTCGGCCTGCGGACTGAAGGGTCTCAGGTTCGATTCCGGTCAAGGGCATGTACCTGGGTTGCGGGCACATCTCCAGTGGGAGATGTGCAGGAGGCAGCTGATCGATGTTTCTCTCCCATCGATGTTTCTAGCCGTCTATCTATCTCCCTTCCTCTCTGTAAAAAATCAATAAAATATATTAAAAAAAAAAAAAAGAAACCCACCTTAGGACAAAGGACTCACACAGACTGAAAGTGAAGGGATGGAAAAAAAAAAATGTTTCAGGCAAATGGAAATGAAAAAAAAAAAAGCTGGAGTACCAATACTAGTATCTGACAAAATAGACCTCAACGTGAAAGCCATCCTCTCCCCTCTCTTTCCCAACAGGGATGATAGTCTACCTCGGAATGATGTCGGGGGCCTTCGTCCTGGGGGGCCTGGCTGATAAGCTGGGGAGAAAGAGAGTCCTCAGCATGTCCCTGGCCCTCAACGCCTCCTTCGCCTCCATCTCCTCCTTCGTGCAGGGTTACGGAGCCTTCCTCTTCTGCAGACTCATCTCGGGCATCGGGTATGTAGTCTCGGCGCTTCAGCTGGACCGTCCTGGAACAATGGTCGGTCCTTCCTGGAAGTCCATCTCTGAGCGTTACCTCCAAAAATCCTGGGACTGGGTGTTTGTCTGACTTCCAAGATACTGTATTGAAGTTACCCTCAGAAACTTACCCTCAGTTAAGGTCAGTGTAACATGACCCTGTCTCTACCAGGCTTTCTTTTCTTTTTTTTTAAATCCTTCCCCGAGGATATTTTCCCATTGATTTTTAGAGAAAGTGGAAGCGAGAGGGAAAGACAGAGAGAGAAATATTGATGTGAGAGAAACACATCGATTGGTTGCCTCTTGCACGCTCCCGACCATGTCCCGGGCCGGGGAGGAGCCTGCAACCGAGGTATGTGCTCTTGACCGGAATCAAACCCGGGACCCTTCTGTTCGCAGGCCGATGCTCTACCCATTGAGCCAAACCGGCTAGGGCCTCCACCCATCTTTCAAATCCACTTGGTTCTTTCACCACAGAGCCTACGGGTAGGGTAGAGGCCGCTTGGTTTCTGCTGTGACCAGCGGTTCTCAACCTGTGGGTCGCGACCCCTTTGGGGGTCGAACGACCCTTTCACAGGGGTCGCCTAAGACCATCGGAAAAACACATATTGAATATATAATTACATATTGTTTTTGTGATGAATCGCTATGCTTTAATGATGTTCAATTTGTCACAATGGAAATATATCCTGCATATCAGATATTTACATGACGATTCATAACAGTAGCAAAATGACAGTGATGAAGTAGCCAAGAAAATAATTTTATGGTTGGGGGTCACCACAACACGAGGAACTGTATTAAAGGCTCTCGGCATTAGGAAGGTTGAGAACCACTGGCTGTGACCATTTTTAGTGTGTGACTTGATTCTTTCCTTCTGGCATTCCCCCCCGCCCCCCCTGCAGTATTGGTGGAGCTCTGCCCATTGTGTTTGCCTATTTCTCTGAATTCTTGTCTCGGGAGAAGCGAGGGGAGCACCTCAGTTGGTTGGGCATCTTCTGGATGACCGGGGGCATCTATGCGTCTGCCATGGCTTGGAGCATCATTCCGCACTATGGTGAGCGCTGGCTTCAATAGCCAGGGGCCCTTGTTACTATGGCACCTGCACCCAGACGACATCTCCTCGTTCCCCAGTTCCTGGGTATGACCCAGATCTTCCTAAAGAACTTCCAACCCTGGAGACCCATTGGCTCATTTCAGTACGTGTTTCAGGAAGTAATACAGTCTGTCCTCCCTCCCGCCCACATCCCCTTTCTCCTCCCTAGGTCTCTCCTTTCCTTTTCTTTTTTCCTTCCTTTTTATTTGAAAGAATTTCACCTGTAGTCTCCTCCAGCCATGGTCCCCTGAACAAGTGAGGCTCCGGTAAATCCATTTTACAGATGATGCCAAGAGAAGTTGGTGACTTAGCTAAGGTCACCTGGCATAACCTTGAGTCCTGATGCTGCCTCACCATCCCCAGCCCCTATGTAGGACTCTTGTAGACAAGAACAGCTCTTTTTAAAAAAAAAAAAAAAAAAATTGTATTGATTTCAGAGAGGAAAGGAAAGGAAGAGAGTGATAGAAACATCAATGATGAGAGAGAATCATGGATTGGCTGCCTCCTGCACACCCCCCACTGGGGATCGAGCCCCCAACCCCGGCATATGCCCTTGACTGGAATCGAACCTGGGACCCTTCAGTCTGCAGGGCAACGCTCTATCCACTGAGCCAAACCAGCCAGGGCTCAAGAGCAGATCTTCTGACAAGGTCTGGTATCAGCCGGGACAATTTTATTATCTGGATAATTGTGAAAAGTCGATTCTCTGGGCAGAGACCTGGCAATGTTAACTTTCACTGTTGGTTTTGTGAAGAGTAAAGTAGGGAGAAGGCAGCAGTTTTGAATTTGATTAGGTCTTTTGAGTATCCTGGCTGACAAATACCATCAGCACCCTTCAAAATCATTTCCAGAAAAACACTGATGATGGTGTAGGCTTTGCCATCACTTAGGACCTGCAGGGTGATGGGGATAGCAAACAACTTGCTCCTGAAGCTAACCAACACTTCTCTCATATTGTTGTTGTTGTTGTTAATTCTAACCCAAGGATATTTTTTTCCATTGATTTTTAGAGAGAGTAGAAGGAAGGGGGAGAGACAGAGAGAGAAACAGCAATGTGAGAGAGAAACATCCACTGGTTACCTCTCTCACACGCCCCAACTGGGGCCAGGGATTGAGCCTGCAGTCAAGTTAAGTGCTCTTGAGGGAATTGAACCCGGGACCCTTCAGTCTGGTCCATGCTCTAACCACTGAACAACTGGCTAGGGCTTGGTATCCTTGTCTTATTGATTTTTTTACAGAGAGGAAGGGAGAGAGATAGAGAGTTAGAAACATCGATGAGAGAGAAATATCCATCAGCTGCCTCCTGCACACCCCCCACTGGGAATGTGCCCACAACCAAGGTACATGCCCTTGACTGGAAGGTGTCCTTGTTTTAAATGTGGTCCCATGTGTGTTCTGAGCTAGTGGAGGCTCCAGGCATATTTTTATTTTTTATTTTTTTTAAATATTCTCTCTCATCATTGATGTTTCTCTCTCCCTCTCCCTCTCTTTTCCTCTTGGCAGGCTGGGGCTTCAGCATGGGCACCCACTACCACTACCACAGCTGGAGGGTGTTTGTCATCGTCTGCGCTCTGCCCTGCACTGTGTCCTTGGTGGCCCTGAGGTTCATGCCCGAGAGCCCACGGTTTCTGCTGGAGGTAAGTCAGCGCTATTGCCCCAAGTCAGAGCGGCGGTGAGACAGCGCCCGGAGCTGGCTCTGCATTCTTAGCCCTTTAGACCCTCGTCCTCGCTTGCTGCCTGTGATGGTGGCTTGCCCTGGACTCATGGACTGCCTAGGCAAGGGGCTCAGGAGCTCACCAAGCGCTGGGCAAAGGGGCTGGGGGGGCGCCTCCTGAGTCCCTTCCGCCCCTCACTCTCTCTGGGTCCCAGTAATGGGGCTCTGCAAAGCTGTGTGACATTTCCCCTTGGGAGGTCTGTGGTGAAGCTTGTCACTTCAGGACTCTTAGCCATGCAGGACCCCTCCTCACCCAAAAGCAGCTCCCGGGGTCCTGAGAGATGAGTCCCCCGAGCCTTCCACCTCGGGATCTTCTGCGTGCAGCGGTCAGACGGGGTTGGGCTGGTAGAGGGGCAGTAGGACTCACAGGCTCTTGCAGCCCCAAGTCTGAGTCCACTTGTGGGCCTCCTTCTTGATCTTTCTTCAGAGTAAAATTTCCCACTGACCAGGAAACAGCTGTAGCTGAGAGTGGTTTTTTTTTTTTAAAAAAAATATATTTTTATTGATTTTTCACAGAGAGGAAGGGAGAGGGTTAGAGAGTTAGAAACATCGATGAGAGAGAAACATCGATCAGCTGCCTCCTGCACGCCCCCTACTGGGGATGTGCCCGCAACCAACGTACATGCCCTTGACCGGAATCGAACCTGGGACCTTTCAGTCCGAAGGCCGATGCTCTATCCACTGAGCCAAACCGGTTAGGGCTGGGAGTGGGTTTTTTAACAATATGTTTTTATTGATTTCAGAGAGAGGAAGGGAGAGGGAGAGAGAGAAACATCAGTGATGAGGGAGGATCATTGATCCGCTGCCTCCTGCACGCCCCATTCTGGGGATGGAGCCCGCAATCTGGGCATGTGCTCTGACCGGGAATCGAACTGTGACCCCCTGGTTCATAGGTCAATGCTCAACCACTGAGCCACACCGGCCGGGGAGCAAGGAGTGTTTTTAACCAGGGATATCTCAAAAGTTACCCTCTGCTGTGTATTAGCGTCCTGGAGCTGCTGTAACAAAGGAGCACAAACTGAGTGGCTCAGAGGAAGGGACACTTGTTGTCTCAGCATCTGGAGGCTGAATGTCCAGGGTCAGGGCGTGGGCGGGGCCCCGCTCCCTCTGGAGCCCCCAGGGGAATCCTTCGTCACCTCTTTTACTGGGTTCGAAGCTCTATCACACCAGTCCCTGCCTTTGTCATCGCACGTGTCCTCCCTGTGTGTCTCCGTGACTTCACACGGTGTCTTCTAATAAAGACCCAGTCCTATGGATTAGGGGCCCACCTACTCCAGAACGACCTCATCCTAATTACATCCGCTGCAATCCTTTTTCCAAAAAGGTCACACTGTGAGGTCCTGGGAGTTAGGACTTCAGCATATCTTTTGGGGGAGGGGCACAGTGCCACTTGTGCCATGCTGTGTCTTTGCTTTATCCTGTCAGGGACTAAATGACCTCCACCCAGGAGCCCATTCAATCGTACAGCTCCAGCAGCTGCAGTGCAAAATGATGTTAATACTGAGCATTCACACCTTGAAGGCACAACCTCATAATCCTCCCACCGTGGGCTGGGGACAGAAATGTGTCCTCATCTTTCACAAGCCCTGCGTAGTCACAAGTCCACGGCCCGTCGCCTCAAACTCAGGTGTCAGCATGAAACAGCAAAGGGCTCCTCACCTGTCTTTCCTTGGTTTACCAGATGGGCAAACACGACGAAGCCTGGATGATTCTCAAGAAAGTCCATGACACCAACATGAGAGCTAAGGGGACCCCGGAGAAGGTGTTCACGGTGAGTCGGGGGTCGCCTATGCCAGCAACAGGGGCTTCTCTCCTCTTTTCTGGTTTGGTTTGCTGAAAAATAATGTTGTTATGTAAGCGCAGCCCAGAAAACTTGTCTCTGATGAATAAGACCCCTGACATTCTTATCATAATAAGTTCTTTGCATTTTGATGGATGTCCTTTTCAGAATCAGTAATAATGAAAGATAAAACTAGCTGTGTTCATGAGGGGATAACATAATTGCATGTATTCACAAGTACATGTTACTTAAGAGTTCTCATGAGTATTCTATATGTTATCTCATAGTGGTCATAAGCATGTTTTTAAAAAATATATATTTTATTGCTTTCAGAGAGGAAGGAAGAGGGAGAAAGAGAGAAAGATTAATGATGACAGAGAATCATTGATTGGCTGCCTCTTGCACAACCCCCACTGGAGATTGAGCCCGCAATCCCAGCGGTCAAGGGCACATGCTCTCTCCACTAAGCCAAACAAGCTAGGGCCATAAGCACACTTTTTATTTGATCCTCATCTGAGGATTTTTTTTTCCATTGATTTTTTTTTTTTTTTTTTTAGAGAGAGTGGAAGGGAGAGATACAGAGAGAGAAACATAGATGTGAGAGAGACACATCAATTGGTTGCCTCCCACATGTACCCCGACCGGGCTGGGGGTGGAGCCTGCAACCGAGGTACGTGCCCTTGACCAGAATCTGAACCCAGAATCAGTCCATGGGCCAATGCTCTCATCACTGAGCAAAACTGGCTAGGGCTGTTCTGTCGTGCTTTTAAAATATCCTACATAGCAAACCCCATTTCCCCATTACACACACACACACACACACACACACACACTATTGCCTACATGCGTTATAGAATTCTGTGATGTTAATAATCATTGAGGATAAACTTGTGAATTTTAAGGTAGAGTCAACCCTACTGTGGGAAAATCAGATATACATGGGAATTTAGTGAATTATTACCCATTAATTTCAAGGCTTGACTGAGAGATATGACTGATTCATTTTTGTCTGCAGTGGGATAAATATCCCAAAGAAATGCTATCTACATCTTTGGTTATAATGTGCACTATTAACCAGTACACCAAGTGTGCATTATTAACCAGTACACCAAATGTGCACTACCTGGTATTAACCGTTATACCAAATCCGCATTACTATCCGGTACACTGAATGTGCATTATTAACCGGTACACCTGGTAAGCATCACTGAACTACAGGGTCTCCACAGGCTCCTCTGGCCCTCAATACATTAATAAAGTCACCTCCATGAAACTACAAATGGGAAAGTCTGGTAGAAAGTAGGGGTAAGATTCTCTGGCTCATCTTCGCTTTGCAGGTGTCCCACATCAAGACTCCCAAGCAGATGGATGAGTTCTTTGAGATCCAAAACGCAACAGGAACTTGGTACCAGCGCTGCCTGGTCAGATCCAAGACCACTTTCAAGCAGGTACGACTGGGGACGTGTGGTGGCTGAGAGGCGGGGCTCTGTGGAAATCTGGAACCTCAGTGGAGAAAGCAGAAGTCTTGAACATCCCCATCCACCCAAGACAGTGTGAGGGGGAGGAAGTAGCTCTGCACGGGGACCTTTGGGACCGAGCCCATGACCACCTCTCACTTGCTGTGAGTCCTCGAGCCACATACACTCTCACACCTTAGCTTCTTTTCTTTGCTCTCCCTCCCTAAGGCAGAGATTTTGAATGTAGGTAAAATGTGTCATCTAAGTAAACATCCTTCTCTCTAGCATCTTCTTTTTAAATAATCCATCAGAAGAAAGGAGTGAGTGAAATAAATGCCCCCCTGCCCCCACCTGCCTCCTGAGTTTTGCTAGTGATGTCTGAGAAAGTCTTCATAAAGGGCCAGGCCATTTCTGCAGAAAAGTGGCTCCTACAGGCAAGCCAGCTGCTGAGCAATGAGGCAGCTGATGGCGAGGCTGCTGAGACTGGTGCCCTTGGTGCAGGGCCCTTTAATGTTTGGAGAGTAATAACCCATCCTGCAGGCAGGGAGTGGAACTCAGCACTCAAGCATATTCAGTGCTTGAAATCCCCACTCTGTGCATTTTTAAAAAAAATATATTTTATTGATTTTTTACAGAGAGGAAAGGAGAGAGATAGAGAGTTAGAAACATTAATGATGAGAGAAACATCGATCAGCTGCCTCCTGTACATCTCCTACTGAGGATGTGCCCGCAACCCAGGTACATGCCCTTGACCAGAATCGAACCTGGGACCATCCACTGAGCCAAACCAGTTTCGGCTGTGCATTTTTTAAATTAATCCTCACCTGAGGATATTTTTCCATTGATTTTTAGAGAGAGTGGAAGAGAGAGGGGAAGACAGAGAGAAACATTGATGTGAGAGACACGTCGATTGGTTGCCTCCCAAATGCACCCTGACCGGGGCTGGGGATTGAGCCTGCAACCAAGGATTCTGGTGTCCTTGACCAGAATCGAACCCGAGAATCTGCAGTCTGCAGGCCAATGCTCTAACCACTGAGCAACTGGCCAGGGCCCACTCAGTGTGCTTTTGATCACACGCACGGGATACTGTTGTGTTTCCAGGGAAGATGCTATGGGACTGTTAGAGGTCGAGGCCAGACAGTAAGAAGAGAAAAGGCTTTCCTTGGAACAGGATTGCCACTCGCGGGAGATAACGCCGCCCATTCTCTCCATGGCTTCCTAGGCAGTTCATGAGGAAACCTTAGAAATGAGTTCTGCTGAGTCACAGTTCCTGCCTTTAACCCCCGTGGTCTGGTGTGGGTTTCAGGTCTGGGATAATGCTCAGTACTGCCTGCTGGGGCCTTACAGGATGAACACGCTGATTCTGGCCGTGGTCTGGTTCACTATGGCCTTCAGGTAAGTCCTTACTAAATTCGCTAATTTCTCTGAGCTTCACGGGCCTCATAACTGATGATTGTGATCAGTTCTAACTCGTGGAGTCTGAATAGGACTGGATGATTTCAGCCGCAAATCACAGGCAAGGTACTCCAGTAGCGTCTTTAATGAAATTTTTTACTCTTGTAACCGGAATTCCATAGGGAGGCAGGCCACCGGAGGAATTTCTGCCTCAGGCAAACCATGACCTCCTGGTTTATAGGTTGATGCTCAACCGCTGAGCCACAGCAGCAGGGCCTTCCTCATTTTCTTATTCAAAGGAATACATTGTTGTATCTGCTCCAGGTACTCAACAATATATTCTGGAGATCTCTCAGACCAGTAAATTGAGATTTTCCTCACTCCTTATAGCCTTCCACAGAAAAGTACCTCACTTTATCCAGCCAGGGATTCATTGCTCAATTCTTGGGGGAGATTTCAGACTTCTCCTGTTGCAAACACCGCCACAATGACTCACTGTCTGGAGGCTACGTTGTCTTGTGCAACTCTATCAGGGGAATAGGTTCCTAGAAATGGGATTATGGAGTCAAAGAGGGGAAACCCATCAGTGATTTCTTTAGACATTGACCCATTGTCCTCCATATGGTATTGTGCAATTTTATCCTTTACTCAGCAATGTCTGAGACCACCTGTTTACCCGCAGCCTCACCAACAGGGTGTTTGGCAATCTTTGAGGTTTTGACAATCTGGTAGGCGAGTATGGTAACACAGTATGTTTGTAATTTGCATTTTTTCTTATGATGCGTGGGATGGAGTAGGTTTTTTATGTCTCATGACCATTTGTTTGAGTTGGTTATTTTGAATTTTCCAGGTATAAAACCATATCGTCTACAAATAGTTGTTTTACCTTTTGCTTTTTTACATTTTTATGTTCTTTCTCTTGTCTAACTGGTAGGCTAAGACCTACGCTATAGTGTTCAATAGTCATGGTGATAATGGGTGTCCTAGTCATGTTTCTGACATTAGTGGGAATGTCTTTAGTGTTTCCCCATTAAGTAAAACTCTCCCTTTTGAGCTGAGATATGCATTTTCTTACATGTTATGGAGAGAGGAAGGGAGGGGGAGAGACAGAGAGAAACATCGATGTGAGAGAGACACATCGATTGGTTGCCTCCCACATGCGCCCCAACGGGGGCTGGGGATTGAGCCTGCAACCAGCCCAGGTATGTGCCCTTGATCAGAACTGAACCCAGGACCCTTCCGGCTTCGGGCCTACGATCTATCCACTGAGCCAAACCAGTGGGCTGGAATGTTCATTTCATTTGTCCCAATCTATTGGTATTTTTAATCAGGAATGAATGTTGTTTTTCATCAAATGCCTTTTTCGCTTCTAAGCCAGATGGTCATGAATTTTTCCCGTTAGATCCATTACTATGATCTGTTATCTGATTAGAGCAAGCATGTCAAACTCGTGGCCCACGGGCCACATGCCTCATTGATTTGGCCCGTGTTAGCCTTTGAGTTTGACATGCTTGGATGAGAGTTTCTACTACTGAACGATAATAATACATTTGAAAGGAATGTTATCAACCTCAAATCAGGGATGCAGATTCTGCTCATGAGATAATAATATTTGCTCACATACTGTGTCTTCTCTGCTCCAGTTACTACGGCCTGACCGTTTGGTTCCCCGACATGATCCGGTATTTTCAAGAGGAAGAATACAAGTCCAAGATGAAGGTATTTTTCGGCGAGCACGTGTTCGGTGCCACAATCAACTTCACGATGGAAAATCAGATCCACCAGCACGGCAAGCTTGTGAATGACAAGTAAGTGAGAGGCTCAGACAGTCCCTAGATCAGCTGAAGGTCCAGGGGACTGTTCTTGGGAGAGAGCCATTGGACAGATAGGAATTCATGGTCGGGGAATGAGCTCCAAGAATATTGTGGTGCCACCACTTCCCATGGCTGCCAGAAACCCTCTAATTCCCCAGGAGGCCCTGCCTGTGTCGTGTTGGCTCCCAGTCATCCCTCATCACCTGTGGTATCTGATCCATCCAAGGATGGAGGCATTTGACTGAGGAGTGTCAATCAGACCATCTTTCCTGAGACCCCACACCTTGTTTTAAAATAAATATATTTTTATTGATTTCAGAGAGGAAGGGAGACGGAGAGAGAGAGAGATAGAAACATCAATTATGAGAGCGAATTATTCATCAGCTGCCTCCTACACACACCCTACTGGGGACTGAGCCCGAAACCCAGGCCTGTGCCCTGACCGGGAATTGAACTGTGACCTCCTGGTTCATAGGTCGATGCTCAACCACTGAGCCATACCTCCCAGGCACCAAATGTATCTCTCTGAACGCCTGTGCAAGTGCATGTAGGATTCATTCGTACAGGTGGTTTTTCCTACGACAGAGGGATTGTGCACTAAAAATGTTGCAAACCTGCTTTTCAAACAGGCTGCACCAATTATATTCTATTAACAATGTGAGTGAAAGTGCCTATTTCCCCACATCTTTGTTGGGACGATTTTAAAAAATGAAGATTCTCACAAGTCTCTTGTTTGTTTGTTTTGGTTGTTGTTGTTAATCCTCATCGGAGGAGATTTTTCCATTGAATTTTTTTTTTTTAGAGAGAGTGGAAGGGAGGGAGAGAGACAGAGAGAAACATCGACGTGAGAGAGACACATTGATTGGTTATCTTCGACACGGGAGATCGAGCCTGCAACCAGGTACATTCCCTTGACTGGAATCAAACCTGCAACCCTTCAGTACATGGGCTGATGGTCTATCCACTGAGCCCAAACCGGCCAGGCCTCAAATCTCTTGCTTTTAAACCTACTAAGACCAGTGGAGGGACCTGCATGTTTTGAAGGCTCCTCATAAAGTGAGATGCTACCAGTATTATCCTTTCTCGCAATTCACATTTCTATGAGCCCAATGTGGACGGTCCAGGGGCCTGCACTTGAGAACCATCAGGCTGATGGGGTAGCCCCATAGGTCCCTGCACTAGACACCAGCTTCCACCCTCCTGAGCTTCCCTCATCTATAAACCAGCAGCTATGAAAGGGAGAACTAGCCCTAGCTGGTTTGGCTCAGTGGATAGAGTGTTGGCCTGTGGACCAAAGGGTCCCGGGTTCAATTCTGGTCAAGGGCACCTTTTGGTTGCAGGCTCCTCCCCAGCCCAGGCCCTGGTCGGTGTGTGTGCAAGAGGCAACCAGTCAATGTGTTTCTCTCACATCGATGTTTCTCTCTGTCTTTCCCTCTCTCTTCCACTCTCTCTAAAAATTAGTGGAAAAATCTTTGGGCGAGGATTAACAAACACACACACACACACACACACACACACACACAAGTGGGGGGAACTAGTTTGGGCTGAAAATCATCTTTCAGTATCTTTTGGTTTGTAGTTCTCCCTTTTTATGCCTTCCTGTGGTTTTCATTTCACTCTCAAGTCTCCTTTCCCCCTGGTGGATCTCTCAGGAACAAATGTCTTTCCACAGGTTCACAAAGATGTATTTCAAGCACGTTCTCTTTGAAGACACGTTCTTTGATGAGTGCTATTTTGAAGATGTTACATCCACGGATACCTATTTCAAAAACTGCACCATCGAATCCACCATCTTTTATAACACAGGTAAGAACCGGGGGCAGAGCGGGGAGATCGTCATGGGGGTGGACTAGTCTTGCCTAAGAACCAAAATGGTCATAAGCTTTAGGAGCAGTAAATACAGCACAGATACCCTTGCTGAGCCTTAGGATGCAGAAATGGTTCCCGCCCCAGGGACGGCGCAGGTGAGTTGCACAGTCTTTACCAAGACATTTCATTGATCTGCGTCCGTCTTATCACCTGTAAAATAACAATGAGTTCTATGCATTCTTATTTGTGATTAAAATGTGGCACAGCTTTTCACACGTCGATTGGTTGCCTCCCACATGTGCCCCGACTGGGGCTTGGGGTGGAACCCAGGTATGTGCCCTTGACTGGGAATCGAACCTGCGACCTTTCCCTGCTCAGGCCAACGCTCTAACCAGGGAGCCACACCAGCAGGGCGATGTTTGCATATTCTTAACAGGGGGAATTCCTGCCAACACTAAAAACCCTCTGTGCTCTCCCATTCATCTCCCCTGCTCTGGCCCCTGCCCCCCCCCCCCCCCCCCCCCCCACACACACAAAAAAAACTACTGACCAAATTATCTTTATCTTGAAGAATGTTCAGGTTTCTATATGGGGTGGCCGCCTCACTGGATCAAATTCTCTTGTCGTTGGCTTTTAGAAGCTGGGTAGCCTCAGAGGACTGCTCTGTGCTTGAGAGATGATATATTTACACAAGCCTCTCAGTGAACGCTCGTTTCCTTTTCCCTTGCCGATCAGAGTCGAGCAGGTCATCATTGCATGTGTAGAGGATTTTTGCTTCATCCACACCTTGGCGAGCGCCACCTTGACTTTGAAACTGTCTGATGGCCAGAGGCTGGTGCAGGCTGCCCAGGGAAGGGGCCCTACTTCATCCCTGCCTCTGCCCTGCCCTCCCCCCCGACCCCCTGACTCCCCTACCCCACTTCACACGAGCCTAAGGTTTCCTTCTCTCCCCAGACCTCTACGAGCATAAGTTCATCGACTGTCGCTTTATCAACTCGACCTTTCTGGACCAGAAGGAGGGCTGTCACATGGACTTGGAGCAAGACAACGACTTCCTGATTTACCTGGTCAGCTTCCTGGGCAGCCTGTCCGTCTTGCCGGGGAACATCATCTCCGCCCTGCTCATGGATAGGATCGGGAGGCTCAAGATGATCGGTGAGTTGTCAGGGCCAAGGCCGAGACGTAAGGTGGACGGTGGCATTTTTTTTTTTCTTCATTTTCTTAAAGAAATCTTGCACAGGAAACCGCACAGGTAAGATGGAATCTCCCGGTGTGGAGTCAGGGAGGCACGTTGGCAAAATCCCAGGGCCCCCGTGGAGGTGGTCTGACACCTCTAGGCCCTTGACTGGGAATGGGAGGGGCTTAAATGCAGCATAAGCAGGGTTCCCTCCTGTAGCCCATTCACAGGTATGTTCTCACTAGAATGTAAGTTCCAGGAGAAGGGCTTTTTTATTTTTTATTTTTTTTTAAATTTGGAAATTATGAGAGAAGCCAGTTGTGAGCTTGGTACAAGGGACCAAGTTCCACTGAGTCTCCGTTCCCATCTGTTTTTATTTACTAGAAGACACAATTGCCATGTAGGAATGCAAATAGACATATCAATGGTAATGTTTAGTAAACAGTAAGATTATCGGGTTGAGGGAGTCTGCTTTAGGCCATTGAGTCAGCAGTAGGCAACAAAATGCAGATATTCAGCCCTGTGAATATCAAAGAGCCCCATTCATCCGAGAAGGGCTTTTTGATAGTGATGTATCTTAAGCATCCAGAAGAAGGCCTGGCATATAACAGACTGTTCACTCACCGACCTCTGCCTGGTCCCCCAGTTGTCCGGGGCTGGAGCAACACCAGAGAACAGTTTCCAAGTTCTTCCCTTAGGCTGACTGGCGACAGGACCCATGTCCAGGCTCCATTTCCATGGCCCAGTCTCGTCTCCATTTCCTGACTGAGCAATTCTGTGACAATCACTTATTTTATTAGCACGTCAATAGGGATATTAAATATACCCACTCTGCATCCTCTGTAAGGTTGTCAGAAAAATATGTAAAATGCTCTTTTTATTTTAGAGAGAGTGGAAGGGAGGCAGCGAGAGGAGAGAGAGAGAGAGAGAGAGAGAGAGAGAGAAATATCGATGTGAGAGAGACACATCAGTGGGCTGCCTCCACTTGTGCCCCAACCAGGGCCGGGGATTGAACCTGCAACAGAGATACGTGCCCTTGACCTGAAATCAAACCTCAGTGGCCGAGGCTCTCACCACTGAGCGAGCAAAATTGGCTTCCGAGAGGAAGGGAGAGGGAGAGAGGGAGAGGAACATCAGTGATGAGAGAGAATCATTGATCGACTGCCTCTTGCACACCCCCTACTGGAGACTGAGCCTGCAACCCAGGCATGTGCCCTGACCAGGAATCGAACCTGTGACCTCCTGGTTCATAGGTCGACCACTGAGCCACACCGGCTGGGCCAGATGGGCCTTTTACTACTTGAGGTAGCCTGTTACTTGCAGTGAACCTGTGAGGGTGGGAGATGGGACAACAGGTGTGGGTAACCATTTCGTCTGAGCCACAGGCTTCATGTTTCTTGGGGCCCCTGCTCTCCCTCCCTCCACAGGTGGCTCCATGCTGATCTCGGCAGGCTGCTGCTTCTTCCTGTTCTTCGGCAACAGCGAGTCGGCGATGATCGGCTGGCAGTGCCTGTTCTGCGGGGCCAGCATCGCAGCCTGGAACGCTCTGGATGTGGTCACCGTGGAGCTGTACCCCACCACCCAGAGGTCAGTTCCCCCCGGGCTCCTCCTGGGATTGTGTGGATTTAAGCTAGAAGTCCACCTGCTCCGATTCTGCCCGGGTCCGCCTTGATCTTCCTGGAGCTCATGGACTGAACGTTTCTTAGGTTTTTGAGTTTCTCCTGTGTGGGGGCTGGCACAGGCCTGGAAGTGGGCAGATCAAGGCTTATGAGGGTGGGGCGAATGGCAAGATGCAAAGGGTGCATGGAAACCATGCCCAGGAGAGAAAGTAGGAGGGCAATACCGTATGCCTCATGCAATCAAAAAGAGGTGAGAACACGCCTTCCACTGGGAGATAAAGTGAAAAAGAGAGGAACTAGGTAAACACAGGCCTGGGAGAGGCAGAGGGAGATAAGGTGGGATGAGGGTGATGGTTTGGGCCGTTTGCAGAGAATGTGGTGGGTTGCCCAGGGTGTACTTTTTAAAAAAATATATATTTTATTGATTTTTCATAGAGAGGAAGGGAGAGAGATAGAGAGTTAGAAACATCGATGAGAGAGAAACATTGATCAGCTGCCTCCTGCACACTTCCTACTGGGGATGTGCCTGCAACCAAGGTACATGCCCTTGACCGGAATCGAACCTGGGACCTTTCAGTCCGCAGGCCGACTCTCTATCCACTGAGCCAAACCGGTTAGGGCTCCCAGGGTGTACTTTTATTTTGCACAAGCCATGTGAGGAGAGACCTGGTTTAAAGGCCTCGGGACAAGGCAGCTCTTCCTCCTCACAGAGGAGGAACTGGGAATTTTAAGAATAGCAGATAAAGGGGACCTGGGGTCAAAAAGGACTATGAAGTGGTAGGGAAGGCAGGTAACTGAAATTTTGCAAAAAATCCCAAATTGGTGATGGAGATACTGGCATGTAGGTTGCCATGGGGACGCTTAAGTCTTACAAAAATTAAGGGGAGGAGAAATGATTGTGATTTGCATGGGATGCGAGTTCACATCTAGGAACCTCAAGAGAATTAACTGAAGAGACTATTAGGAACAATAGAATAATGTCGTAAGATGGTACGACAAAATAAAAGTACACCCTGGGAGCCCTAACCGGTTTGGCTCAGTGGATAGAGAGTCGGCCTGCGGACTGAAAGGTCCCAGTAATAGAACTAAGTTAATAATTTATATAGACTTTAAAATATGTTAAAAAATTAAAAGTGAAATTGAAATCCATTTCATAACAGCAGAAATCATAAAATATCTACGAATCAATTTGATGAGAAAGGTGAAACGCTTACATGGAGAGAACCATAAAACTTTACTGAGAGATATAAAAGAAGACTTAAATGTGTATCAGGAAATACCTTATTGAATTCTAAGAAGATATAATCTTACAAAAATGTCAAATATTTTTTTAAAATATATTTTATTGATTTTTTACAGAGAGGAAGGGAGCGAGATAGAGAGTTGGAAACATCGATGAGAGAGAAACATCGATCAGCTGCCTCCTGCACATCTCCTACCGGGGATGTGCCCACAACCCAGGTACATGCCCTTGACCGGAATCGAATCTGGGACCCTTCAGTCCGCAGGCCGACGCTCTATTCACTGAGCCAAACCGGCTTCGGCTCAAATATTCTTTAGATTTTTTTTCTAATTAAGAGTCCATTCAGCCTAGCCAGTATGACTCAGTGGTTGAGCATCAACCTATGAACCAGGAGGGCGTGGTTCCATTCCCCATCAGGACAGGTGCCCAGGTTGCAGGTTCAGTCCCCAGTAGGGGGCGTGCATGAGGCAGCTAATCAGTGATTCTTATCATTGATATTTCTATCTCTCCTCCCTTCCTCTCTCTGAAATCAATAAAAACATATTTAAAAAAGATTCCATTGAAAATTCTATGAGATCTCCTATCCCCTCCCCCAGGAACTTGAGAAAATTAATCTAGACCTTATTTGGAAAATAAAATTGTCAAAATATCCAAGAATATTCTGAAAACAAAAGACTGGAATTGAGGGTTAGGGATGGAAGGGTAGTATGGTTTCAGAAAAGAAAATATAAAGAAGAACTTAAAGTATAAATATATAGCCACATTCTTAATTAACTTGTGGTCTGAAAAGGAAAAAAAAAAAGCAAGTTTGAAGGAAATACTCCAAAATGTTAATAGTTGTGATCGCTTTTCAGTGGCGGGGTTATATATCCCTGCATCTTCATGCTATTCTGTATTTCCAAATTTGACTAAAATGAGAATGTATTACTTTTATATTCAAGGGAGAAAATTCCCTCCCACATCTTCACTATACCTTCCCCCACAGTGAGGAAGAGAAAGAACATCTAGTTCAGCGGTTCTCAAACTGTGGGTCACGACCCTTTTGGGGGTCGAACGACCCTTTCACAGGGGTCGCCTAAGACCATCAGAAAACACATATGTAATTACATATTGTTTTTGTGATGAATCACTATGCTTTAATTATGTTCAATTTGTAACAATGAAAATACATCCTGCATATCAGATATTTACGTGACGATTCATAACAGTAGCAAAATTACAGTTATGAAGTAGCAACGAAAATAATCTTATGGTTGGGGGTCACCACACCATGAGGAACTGTATGAAAGGGTCGCGGCATTAGGAAGGTTGAGAACCCACTGGTCTAGTTGGTGTCTGTCAGAAACCACTTCCTCCTTCTCTTACAGGGCAACAGCCTTTGGCATCCTCAATGGATTATGCAAATTTGGAGCCATCCTGGGAAACACCATCTTTGCTTCTTTTGTTGGGATAACCAAGGTGGTCCCCATCCTTCTGGCTGCCACTTCTCTCGTTGGGGGCGGCCTGATTGCTCTTCGGCTGCCAGAGACCCGAGAGCAGGTGCTGATGTGAACCGGCCACGGGGAGAGGAAATGTCGGAAGAACCTTTCCCGGGGACCCTCAGGGCATCCACACTTCCTGTCCGTCACCGCCCAGAGGACTTTGGAAGCACCGGAGGAGATGTTGACTTTGCGACCCCTAATCTAGGACCCATCTCAGCTTTAAGATGTTGGTAACTCAGGTGATCGATTTGGGGTGTCCTGAGCTGCCCTGGTAATCATGGAGCTGTGTGCTTGGTACTAGGTCACCTCAGCCCAAGGCAGGGGAGGAGGAGTAACACGCCCCAGGGGGGTGTGTGCTAAGCAAGGAGGTGCAAGGACGTCTTTGCACTTGAAGGTGGATTTGAGCGTGAGGACACTCAAGCTCCTTCATAAAGTTCTTCGGAGCCCAGTGACCTAACAACACGTTAACTGGGCAAGAAGTTAGCGTCATCGTATAAATATTGGGCTTGAAGTACAGGATCCATATATATTTTTTGCATTGAAAAGAATCACCTATCATATTTTCCATTTGAAAATTGGCACCATCGCGGGGAAGATACGCTGATATAGAAAAACAAATATTTGAGCATTATCTATAGAAACCTACTCCCTACCCCAAGTGTCCTGAGCTTTTCAGGACGATTAGGTGATACATTTAAGAAAGATATTTATCCCTTTCCGATCTAGTCAAAGAAGCCTAATGGGATAGGGTATTCTGTGAACTAACTTTGTACATACTCTATTTGGGTTTCATTTGCAGAAATGGTATCTGCAAACATTTGCCAGCAATTATATAGCCATATTTTGGGAGGACTCGGGGATTGAGATCCCGGGAAACTGGGTCCGATGGAATGAAATGCAAGCACAATTTCTTATAGCCATTCAGCTTGCTGTGGGGAGGTGCGCTCGCACAGTTCGTGGGATCTAGGCATGTCCCTTCGTGTAGCCTCTCTCACACCGATCGCTTGTGAAACTCAGGCTCGCTGTCGGCGGCCCTGGCACTTGACGTTGCTGCTCCCCCAGAACAACATGGGACCTGCTCAGTGGCCTCTGGTGTCTGCGGGTGAGCATCAAACACGGCAGACAACACGCGGGATGGAGGGAAAAGGGAAGTGTCCCCACAGCTCTCCAAAGTGCTAATTCTCCCTGTTCCTTTCAGCAGCAAGACACGACCCGGATTTGGTCCCATGAGAAATCTATGCTTTATGTTTCGGTCCAGGACTTTTTTTTTTATCATCTCCCATTTCCCCCCACCTTGCCCCCCTTCTTCCAGCCCCTCCCCACCCCTCCAGGTCTTCACTGCCCTATTGCCCATGTCCATGGACTATGCCTGTAAGTATATAAGTTCTTTGATTTATTCGGTCCAGAACTTTTAAAGCAGATGCCATTGCCATGGGAGTAGGGAGTGTCATGGATCTCAAATACTTTTCCTTGAGGGCGCCAAGGGGATTCCTTCCTGAGACCCAGTTTGGACATGAATTGGGGGTAAGAGTCGGGTGAGCAGCGGAGGACAAACGACGTTGACAGGGGTCAGCAGTGGGGGCTGAAGTGTGGACGAGAGAAAAGGCTGACGTTGTGTCCATGAGAACTGTCCTGCACGGAGGGGCAGTGAGCTCTGGACTCGCGCCACTGGCGGTGAGCGGCAGCCTGAAGAACGCACGCTTTGAGGCGATAAGCGAGACTCTCAGGACTGCAAGGTGCGCCTTCCCCGACCAGCGGTCTCCAAAAATCTTAAACACAGTGATGATGGCTCACCACGTGCTTTCTCAGGGTTTGAGAGGCGCTCGGGTCCCAAGACAGCTGGGGGCCGTCTTCCTGTGGTTCTCTGGAGTGACTGACGGTCGAGGGCACCTTTCTACCCTCAAGCCGAGATCGGTTTTACTGGTTAAAATATTTCCTCTGCTTCTCTTGTGTCCCACCCCTTTATTCACCTTTATTTTTTCTGTACAGCGAAGACACATCGGCTCTGATTTGCCATCCCGATCCTCCCAACTATATACATACGCCACTGTGGGTTAATGTTTCTTCCAGGGCTTTGCAGACGTCACCTAACAGGAATGCTAGGTGGATGAGGAGAGGCCCAGTGTAACATAGCTGTAATATACTCGCCACATTCTTAGGGTGTGAAATGCAGTGGCTAGTTTTCTACAAGAGAGCCGTGTCCACCTGGGATGACGACAGCCCTCGTAGCATTGTTCTTCAACGGGATAGCGGGATTCGATGAGCAGCTAGCACGTGAGAAATTCACAAGGCCGTTAGAAGCTGCATTTCTCATTACGGTGGATCTTGTAAATCTAAAACGTGATTGCTTTTTTAGTGTTGGGGTGGCTGCCATAATTTGGGGGTAAGCTCTCTTTGATGTCCGAGTGCTAACTTTTGCTCTCTTTCTGGCTCCTTATACCAACCACCTAAACAACCAAGGGCAATTCTCATCGCATCCCTGCGTTTCCCCACGAAGGATGGCCGGGCACCGGCACGTGCCCACCTGTCAAATGCTGCCACTCCTGCGGAGATAAATGCTTCTTTAAATACAGTCTCTGTGGCAGGGCATGGGGCGGGGGATGGCGGGGAATGTACAGCATTCGTGTTCTACCCAGAGAAATGGAATCGTGGAGAATGAAAGGAATGAGGTTCTCCTTCGTCGAGCAAATCTGTACCCAGTTCATGATGGACGTTACGACGCCCAGTCTGGGAGTGGTTACTTTGAAGAGTCTCCACTATATTGTGTCATTTCCTGATGCCGACTTCCGATCTTTTGTTTCATTGAAAATAATTAGTGCGAGGGGTTGTGTCAGTTTGTGAAGTGTTTAGCACATGAGCCTGAGGTCATGGTACACAGACCCCTCCGTGCCTAAGGTCTCCTGGTACCTTGTGTGCGTTCATTAAAAAATAATAAAAACAATTGTAAACAAACCTTTAAGCACTGAGGCTAGAGATTCTTTTCTGCTTCTGAGGTCTTCTGCATTCCCACGTTGATAGGATCAGCTGGGATCAGCTGGGAAGAGCATCAAGAATCATTCCCTTTCTCTTTGTTTTGCACACGGGGACCTTGGGAGGTTAAAGGATGTGTCTCAGTTGACACATAATCCTAGCAGCGGGTTACAAGGCTTACAATGATGCTCTCTATAACTCGGGACTAATTCCTCACCGATGTCCTACTACAGTGCCCCTCACAGGGTCTTTGAAAAATGGACAATGTGACCAGCCCTTACCTTCCACTTCCGTCTTTTCCCCTAGATTGTCAAATTAGAATGATGACAGCTGCCTGGCCAGCATGGCTCAGTGGTTGAGCATCAACCTATGAACCAGGAGGTCATGGTTTGATTCCCAGTCAGGGCACATGCCTGGGTTGTGGGCTCCTCCTCTCTCTGAAAACAATAAAAAGTATACATAGATATTTTAAAAAATGACGACAGCCAATACAACAATAGCCATCTGGTGTGAATGAATCATTATTTTATAGCTATTTTTTCTTTTGTCAGATAGGCAAATAATATATATATATATATATATATATATATATATATATATATATATATATTTGGTGTGTTGCAGAGTTTTAGTAATTAGTTTATGTGTGCCGTGAGATGAGCAAGGTTGAAAAGTGCTCCCCTACTTAAATGGTGAGGAGCAATGAACATGTGACATTCAAAATACTTCATCACAGGATTGATCTGAATGCCAACCCAACAATGTAGCCACAGCTCTGGGTGGGAGAGGGTCTTAGAGGCCCTGCTTTGCTGAGCACGATGGGTTAGGCCAGTGGTCGGTAAACCGCGAGCCACATGCGGCTCTTTGGCCCCTTGAGTGTGGCCACGAAGTTTCAATCGCACTGTACGTGTGCGCCTGCATGTGGTAGTTTGTGGGAGAGCCACATTCAAGGGGCTGCAGTTTGCCGACCACTGGGTTAGGCTATTAGATAGTGGAGAGCACCGGGATTCGGGGAGGGTCCTGGTTGAGTGGTGGTGGTAGGGGGCATTCGGGGACTTTAGTGGCTCTTTGCCAATTGATATGGAATCATTTCAGTGTTTTAATAGGTATGGAGGTGCCAGTGTGAACTGGCTGAATAGAAACCGTAGAAGGACTTGTCAACCCCAGTGCAGCATCCTCGGCTAGTAGAGGTTTCCAAGGACTTACGAAAAGCTTGAGGTCGGATTTAGATTCTACCAGGTATGCATTTTGCTTTATGAACACTAGAGGGCAGCAGCTACCTTGGAAATGTGCAACAGGCCTGTTACTCCAGGGCTGGTGAGCGGGGCTCTCCCAGTTTCAGTCAAGGGAGATGAGGCAGTTTTTGCAAAAACACCCGAGTGTTTTCTCTCTATTCTTTAGGATGCATCTACATGTGGAGATGATTCCCGAGGACATTTGTTGGAGGGCTCAGGGTGTCCTTCAACCTGTTGTCACATGCTTGGGCCTGAAATACGGAGACTTTTCTAATCTTTGGGGGCAATTGTCCAGATTCAGAAAATATTTATTAAATGCGCAGGTGGAAACGCCTGGCGCACCGTAGCAGACTGCTGGCATTTGACCCATGCTTATTTAACCGGTCCCTCACCATTTACTGTTGCTGGGTAATTGCATGTAGGCAAAACACTCTCTGGGTGTGCCCTGGGGATTTGTGAAGATTAAGTGTTATAAACAAGGATGTAGAAGTGAGTGGTGTTTGCATAGTCACAAGGTGTCTGTGCAAAAATTGAACTCTTCCACATATGGGAGGTGGCTGCTGACATTAACCATATTTAAACACACTGTCCTAGCCCAACTGGCGTGGTTCAGTGGTTGAGCATCGACCTATGAACCAGGAGGTCACAATTCGATTCCCAGTCAGGGCACGTGCCCAGGTTGCGGGCTCCATCCCCAGTAGGGGGCGTGCAGGAGGCAGCTGATCAATGATTCTCTCTCATCATTGATGTTTCTCTCTCCCTTCCTCTCTCAAATCAATAAAAATCTATTGTAAAAAGTTATTACACATAGTGACAAAAAACACAACATGTGGAGGTTCATACAACTTTGGTATTTATTTTAAGCTCCTCTGCAGGATATAAATGGTTTGTGGAGTTTGAGTGAATTATGGATTGTGGGTAAAGTGGTGTGTGTATGTGTGTATGTGTGTGTGTGTGTGTGTATGTGTGTGTGTGTATGTGTGTATATGTGTGTGCGTGTGTGTATGTGTGTGTATGTGCATGTGTGTATGTGTGTGTGTGTGTGTGTGTGTGTGTATGGCGCTTGGCTGGGTGGCGGTGGGTAGCACAGTGAGGCTTCACGGTTACCGTGACTACATCATGAAACTCCCCTGACAACTTGAACTGTATACGGCCAAGAAGGGGGTTTGAAAAATCATACCAATGAAAAATAGAGGGGGTTACTCATTCCCTAACTGGGAAACAGTATTTCCTTAAATATTACGACCATCTGGGCACGTTCTCGTTAAAGATTCTGTACTCCAGATGCATTTTTGTCAAACAAAGCAGAGTTATCTTTAGTTACACAAGATTTGAGGAGCAGTGACTGAATGTCACAATTCTACGGGAACCTGGGAATTGGCTGTACAGGGGTGTTTGGTTTAGCTGGCACGGGGGGGGGGGGGGGGGCGGGGATCTCTCTGACTACATAAGTAAATCCCTCCCCTTCCTTGGAACTGCTGGGTTGAACTGGGGAGGACAGGCTGAGCAGCATGGAGATTCTCATGTCCTTTAATCTGTGCCAGCCACAGCTTTTCTGGGTTTGCCTGGGCTCCCAAGGATGCCACAGCATTGGGGAGAGATAACCCAAGGAAGGATCATGAGGAGGAATCACTGGACCTGGGGCCTCAGTTTCTACATCTATAAACGATGAGGTTTGGAGTGAACTATCCTCCAGGTCTTTTGCTTTTTAATTTACATCTTCATTAATTACCAATGCTACAGGAGGTCAGTTGATTGGACACTTTCAGCAGGACAGGGTGAGGTACTCTGCTGGTCCACTCACCAGTGAAACTGGTGAATATTGTTATTTTTTAAATTTTTGTTGATTTCAGAGAGAGAGAGAAGGCAGGGGGAGAGAGAAACATCAATAATGAGAGAGGATCATTGATTGGCTGACTCCTGCACATACACCACTGGGGACCAAGCCCACAACCCGGGCATGTGCCCTGACCAGGAATCGAACCATGACCTCCTGGTCCATAGGTTGATGCTCAACCACTGAGTTGCACCATCTGGGCGACGTAAACTATTTCATGGGAAGGTTTAAGGCCTCCTGGCTGAGCATCAGTTACCTGGGCTGGTGTCCTGTGGGTATCAGAGCATTGCCACCTGCTGAGGAATGGCAGGGAGTACCTCAGGGCATAAAGCTCTTGACTGTAAACCCTCTCTTCTCTGAGAAGACAAGCCAGCATCCTAGAAAGGCAATACAGCGCTCCATGTTATATTAGTGTGACTGTGCCTGTGGCAGGAAAAGCGAAGCCATCAGCAGGCTTCGTCCAGGGCAATGACACACAGCATCCCGGTCCAGGCCTCGCCCCCGCCCCCCCCCCCCCCCCAAGTTTATTCTGTGGTCTAAAATGTTTTAGCCATATGGAGGACAGGACTGAATGTGTGGCTTTATAAATGTGATGAAGAAGCCATATGGACTCATTTGCTAAATAAATGTATGTATGTATGTATTTATTCATTTAAACAAATCTTTAATGAACGCATAGGCTACACACACAGCTCCAGCGATGAGTCCGGAAAAACAGGGCAGTGACCTTGCAGGTAGGCCAGAGCACCTGGATAGAGCTCTCGCTCACCCTAAGGAGGTGGAGGGGACACAACTACAGAGATCACCAGCCCCTCTAACCCTGGAGAGGTTCGCCGACTCCCCAGTCTTTTCTGTGCAGTCTCTCTCTCTGGTTTATTGCATCCGAAAGTGACCCCGTAGAAGGACCTCCAGGTGGTTCTGTGTTCCAGGTGGTGGTGGGAGCTGCATGGAGCTGAGCATGCGCTCTGGGCGTCTGGGCATGCGCCTGATGGGAGGAGCTGAGCATGCGCTCTGGGAACCTGGGCACCGAACCTGATGGGAAGAGCCGAGCATGCGCTCTGGGCTCCTGGGCACCGAACCTGATGGGAGGAGCTGGGCATGCGCTTTGGGCGCCTGGGCAGCAAACCTGATGGGAAGAGCCGAGCATGCGCTCTGGGCTCCTGGGCACCGAACCTGATGGGAGGAGCTGAGCATGCGCTTTGGGGGTCGGGGCACGAGCCGGGCACGAGCCTGACAGGAGGGCTCTCGTCGGCGAGGCCCTGGCTGTGGTGACGCCTGTTGCTCCGCCTGCTCCCTGTGCTCCGAGGCCTGAGGCTCCGGGCCGTGTGACGGAACCGCTGAGGGGACCCTGCAGGTAGGCCCAGGCCCAGGAGAGGGCGGCCGCCATGGAGGTGGAGGGACGGGAGCCGCCTCCTCAGGCCCAGGTCCCGCGGCTCCGGGCGCCCTGGGCCCAGCTTCTCTGCGTCTCTCCCCGTCCTTTGTCGTCAGAGCGTCACTGGGCGCTTTTGTCTCAGGGGTGACGGCTCCCTGTGCTCGCGGGGCCTTGGTTCTGCTCACGGGGGGCGGGCTCAGCGTCCTCCTCCCCCCCATCCCCGGTACCCCTCCATCTTGGACCCCCCCTCATGTGTTGAACTGAAAAGCCGTAAGTGAAACACACCTAGACTTGGCTAAGGAGCAAGCGGCTCACCTGGGACCCGGAGCAGCAGGTGGCGCCCCTCACAGGGCGGGGCTGGTCCAAGGAAAGAAAGTTCGGCAGCAAAGCCACTGTGTTGTGGGCGGGGCTCCTGCCGCTGGGACTGGTTCCCTGACGAGACTCCAGGGGGCGCATGTCAGACTCAGGCAGCGGTTCTCAACCTTCTGGCCCTTTAAATACAGTTCCTCATGTTGTGACCCAACCATAACATTATTTTCGTGGCTACTTCATAACTGTCATGTTGCTACTGTGATGAATTGTCATGTAAATATCTGATGTGCAGGATGGTCTTAGGCGACCCCTGTGGAAGGGTCCTTCGACAGCCAAAGGGGTCGCGACCCACAGGTTGAGAACCGCTGGACTAGAGGCTCGGTTCGGGCAGGGAAAAGGGGGCTTCTTTTGTTTAGGGCCGTCTCATAAATACTTTAAGAGATACATTTTATTAATTTCAGAGAGGAAGGGAGGGGGAGCGATAGAAACATCAATGGTGAGAGAGAATCCTGGATTAGCTGCCTCCTGCACGCCCCCTACTGGGGAGTGGAGCCCGAAACCCGGGCAGGTGCCCTGAGCTGGAATCCAACCATGACCTCCTGGGTGGTAGGTCGAAGGTTGACCTCCTGGGTCACAGGCTGACGCTCAACCACTGTGCCACACAGGCCTGGCTGGAGTGTCACGTTTAAGGCAGGATGGATCAGCT
Source organism: Myotis yumanensis (assembly GCF_028538775.1). Taxonomy (NCBI): domain Eukaryota; kingdom Metazoa; phylum Chordata; class Mammalia; order Chiroptera; family Vespertilionidae; genus Myotis; species Myotis yumanensis. Next base: position 6,221,270 of record NW_027223771.1, on the reverse strand, counting down.
AAGCAAGAGAACTCATAGGGCGAGCGAATGCAAAAAGTAACTGGAACCTCCTATATCAGGGGTGGGCAACCTTTTTGTGAGTGCGTGCCAAAACCAGCAAAATCTCTGACTCAAAATTCCTCCGCGTGCCAACCCTCATCTTTTGAGAACATGTTACGCCTACTTGATATCTTTTAAGGTGTAACGTATGTGAAGAACCTTGAAGAAATAATAAAATTCATTCGAGCGACAAAAACACAGTAGACGATGATGAAAAATACATTTATTTTTTAATGTATACATGTACACTGATAGTCTGACAGAAAACTTTATGGCTCCGTTTGATATTATCAGTGGGACTTTTGCTGCCGCATCACTGATGACAGAGATTTTACATCAGGTTTATATTTCGCGACCTTCAGAGATATGCACGCGCTACGACTTTCATCCGTCAGGCTACTCCTATTAGGAGACTTAACAAAATTCATCCCTGAGAACAAAGATTCACAATTGTAAATGGAAGATTATAAGAGAGGGTTTTGCATGCCAGCAAAAGTTACTGGTGTGCCATGTTTGGCACGCGTGCCAGGGGTTGCCCACCCCTGTTCTAGGGGGTCTTTAAATGAAAGGCAAGTGCCCCACTCTGAACCCTCTGAACCTCTCCTGGTCTCCCTTCTCCCTCTCTATTTTTTTTTAAATATATTTTTATTGATGGCAGAGAGGAAGGGAGAGGGAGGTAGAAACATTAATGATGAGAATCATGGATGGGCCGCCTCCTGCGCGCCCCCTACTGGGAATCGAGCCCACAGCTGGGCACGTGCCCTGACCAGGAATCGAACCCTGACCTCCAGGTTCTTAGGTGGACACTCAACCGCTGAGCCACGCCGGCTCGTCTCCCTCTCTATTCTAAGGCTTTCCTGAGACAGACCACCTCTCTTGTTACTCTGTGCAGAATTTTGCACTTTCCCACCCTACAAAAGCCACTTCAAAGAATCAATTAAAGTCAATTTTGTGAAGGCCATGGTCCAATAAAGGGGACATAAGTGAACAATGGAAGCTGAAAGGCTAATATTGTCCGACAAGACTCATTTACAGGCCGAGGACTGACAGCCAGAGCAAGGTCCCAGCCCGAGGCCTTGGTTGGGCAAAGGCTCCACTGCTCCTGCGTGTTCTTGAAATGGTCCCTCTGCAGGCTGGTTGGAGTTTCAGTCAGGGCGGGAGATGGAGCATGTCAGCCTGAGCAAATGGGCAGGCCCTTCTTTCCTTTTGAACATTGGAGTCGCCCAGCCGTGGTGGCGCATGTCTATGTTTCTCTCCCTCCCTCTCTCTCCCTCTTCCACTCTCTCTAGAAATCAATGGAAAAAATGTCCTTGAGCACAAAAAACAAACAACCCCCGAAAACATTGAAAACCGGAAAGCTCAGGAGCTCACAGCTGGGTAATGCCAGGTCCTGTGTTTTCAGAACACACTGTCGTTCCCTACTTCCTTTTGCATTATGTCAATATCCACTTCGATTCCGTTTTCTCACTCCCAAGATAGGTATCGTGATATTTTTATTCCCACACACAAATAGAAGCTGGTTTGGATAAGATGAGCATAAATGAAACAGCCTTGTAATAGATTACAATGTTGCGGAATACTCAGTGCTGTTATCGGCTCCATTGATTTTATCCTAAGATCGGTCCTCCTGTACGTTGTTCAGGCTTCAGTCATAAGATTTTAATACTCGGAGGAGGCTCCTTAAGAGGTCATTTCTCTCAAGCCCTTATTTTACAGATGGGGACACTGAGGCCGATGGAACTTGCAGAAGGTCAGATCTCATCATACGGGTTCTCCAGTATTGGACTTCTCTAAGGGTGCGCATCTTGTGGAGTGGTTCCCTGGAACGCTTGCACAGAGTCAAGCTGAGGCTGTTGGTTGTCTATTTCTCATGTAATCCCCCCCCCCCCCCCCGCCCCGGTATTTGACATCACAAACAAAAGCACAAGGCCAGATGCTTAATTGCTTCTAAATGGAGGCTGTGAAATGATAAGCAATTTTTTGCCATCTTTTTTGTGGGTCATTGTGTCTTCTCCAAAGCCATTGTGTTTTTTTGTTTGTTAGCTTATTTCCAAACTGGGGATTATAAAAGCGATCTTTGAAGGCATTGGGAGGACTTACGGCAGACAATAATACAGCATTTCTAGATTTTTCAGGCATTATATGATACCTTAAATTTCCATTTGGCATGCAATTAGATGGCCATAACCGGTATATTTCAAGTTAACTTTTATCATAACATGAAGCTCTCAATAGAAAGGAAAAGGCTATTTCTGGCCAGATATTTTTTTGACAGTCTGCTTTTCTTTCCTTCTTTGAAAAGTAGAGTTTATTTTTTCTCAGATAAGAAATAGCATTTATGAGAATTGCAGAAAAATTAGAAAATATTTTTAAATATAGGGCAAAGCAAAAATATCCATAATCTCATTGACTCTGAAAATCTCCTTTATTATTTCAGTGTGTTTAATTCCAATTTTAAAACATTTTTTATGGAAATAAAAATATACAAGCAGATATGTGTGGCTTAAGAAATAAGTGGTGGGAAAATAAAATCCATTTTCTGGGTTTCTTTTTCATGAAAACCAACCAACAAACGAGGTGCTTCTTGCATAGCCTCTGTTCTGCAGGACATGGACAGGAGGGAAAATTTCAGAGGAGAAAAAATATCTTTGCCCTTATTTGAAATGCAGTGTGGATTGATGAAGAAAGTGAGGTCTTCTAATGGCCCACATACAGGACAGCTGATGAAGTAAGAAGACTCGGATGAAATGAACAACTTTCAATTCTTTAGAGGAACTGGCCCAGGCTCAGAAGGAGGTAGAAAGATTAATTGCGGAGTGACAGGCAGGTTCCAGCACCATATCAAGGTCTGTTAATAGGATCACGGAATGAGAATTGGGCTTTGAGCTGGTTTTGCTGAAGACTGTAAGACTGTTCCAATAAGACTCTAATCCTCACTGGATGGAAGCAAGTGACTGCACCGCATAAAACATGCCCATGATTCACGGCACACTCTCTGGCAAAGATCTCAGGCAGCCCTGAGGGATCGACGAAGCTGTGATTCCACATGAATTGATACAAAGGGCGCTGTGTTCCAGGTGACCTCACACCTAGTGAAATGAGGCAGACACACTTACTACACCTGATCATGTTTACTGCATGCATTATTGTCATTTAGCATTTATCAGCCTTAACCAATAGTATAAAGAGTAAGGGGGCTGGCTCTGAATTCTGATAGACCAAACCTAATGAAAAAATAGCTCTGAGTTTCTCATCTTTAAAATGATGACAAAGGCCCGGCTGGTGTGGCTCAGTGGTTGGGCATCAACCTATGAACCAGGAGGTCACGGTTTGAATCCCAGTCAGGGCACATGCCCGGGTTGCGGGCTCCATCCCCAGTAGGAGGCGTGCAGGAGGCAGCCGATCCATAATTCTCTCTCATCATTGATGTTTCAATCTCTCTCTCTTCCTCTCCCTTCTTCTCTGAAATCAATAAAAATATATTTAAAAAAGAGGAGAAAGAGGAATAAAAGGAAGCAGAGATTGCGCAGTGCTGATGATTCATGCATCCCTTGTCATCCCCATCTGAGAGAGATCGAGAAACTAAAGATGGCTTAAGATGGGGCAATTTCTCTGGAGGAAAAAGGAGAGCCATTTCCCTTTAAGGATAGCACCTACCACTTCCACAGTTGGAGTTATTTCCACAAGTATTGTTTTGTTTGCTCATCTCAGTGGTCCTGTAGAGTAGTAGAATTAGCCTCATTTAACAGATGAGGATATAGGATCAGAAAGGTTAGCTGTGTCCCCAAACCTGGTGACAGTTCCATCAGGTCATGGCTGCCTTTCTCAGGTAGATGTGGAGGTATGAGGGAAGCATTGTTAAGAAACTGTAGCCACATCTAGAACTGGTCGGAATCTTTAGTACACTGCCCACCAATAAAGCTTACAAATATTCTATTGGCTGCTTGGTGTGACTGAAAAATACCGGGAGATAGTGTTTCTATCCTGGTCCACGATGACAAGGTCCTTCCATTCTCTTGTGTCTTGATTCTCTCTCAAATTATGCAATCTGATCGGTACTGAATCTTCTGTCTCTACCAAAAGAGTCAGTTGATACAGAAAATAGATTTGTTTGCGGCATAGCCTCTGCCTGTGGAAGCAGACCCGTAACATCCCTCTAATTCTTGTAAAGTAAAGGTCACAGATCCATCCTCCTCCATGGACTACTGGAAAGACTTACTGAATTTATTGTGCTCAACACAGCACCGGATCCTGGGCAGTAGCTCTTCTGTTTTGTGCTTAGTCATCACTCCTGTTAGTCCACTTCAAACTGGTGGTGGTTGCAAGGACCTCCCTAGGCTCAAACTTCCAGCTTCTGCCCCAGCCCCAGCTCCAGCTCCAGCTCCAGCTCCAGCTCCAGCTCCAGCACACACCATTTCTTGTGCATGGGCACTTAATTCTTTGTGCATGCTCTTTTTAATTTTATTTTTAATTACAGTTTACACTCAGTATTACTTTGTATTAGTTTCAGGTGTACAGCATAGTGGGAGACAGTCATATACTTTACAAAGTGTTCCCCCTGATATTTCCAGTACCCACATGGCACCATACAGAGTTATTACAATATTATTGACTGTATTCCCCATGCTGTACTTTACATCCCTGTGACTATTTTGTAAACTACCAATTTGTACGCACACCTTTTCTAAAGGGTCTGACACCAGGTTTTAGAATGTGAGGCCTGCCCACTTCTTTCTCTTTCTAGAATTGATCTCATGACTATTGCCTGTTTAAGAGAAACTGGTAAAAACGCAAAGCACTCTTGCCTCGGAAGTGCTGCAAGTGGAAAATAATAAATAACACTAGGTTGGTCTCACCAGCCTCCTCACGCCCTCTAGAAAGCCAGATATCTGCGTATTCAGGTCCAACCCTGTCCTGAGAAGCCGTGAGAGGTAAGGCCCTGCCCATGTCCCTGGGCCTGTTCGGTCTTAGAAGGGAGCCTCCTCCCTGCGGTCCTGGGGCAGACAGCGCTTAATTGTTTCTAATGAACACAGAACAGTCAGCCCCGCTCACCCCTGAGATGTGGCCCCGGGGGCTAATCTCCTGTCTCCTGGTTAATCTTTTTTTCCTCCCAGGCTGAATTAAACTTCAATTTTCATTTCGTATTGAGTCTGTCTTTGCTGACAGACCTTTTCTGGCAACCTGAGAAGTCCGCAGCATGTGGTAATGTGAGGGAAGCCATAATGAGTCCGTAGCTCCTCTGCTGGAATTATTTTCCAGAGTCTTTAAGATGTTGGGGCTGAAATGTCACAAGGGAAGTCACTGAGCTGGTAGGCCAATGGCATAATGACTATAAACTTCGGCCTAACTGTGCTCCCAGCATAGCCTGTTCCTTTTTTAAAACTCCTCTCCTGAGGGTATTTTTTCCATTGATTTCCAGAGAGAGTAGAAAGGAGGGAGGAGGGGGAGAGAGAAACATGGAAATGAGAGAGAGACAACAATTGGTTGCCTCTGGCACATGCCCCTATGGGGCCTGGGGAACCTGCAACCGAGGTGTGTGCCCTTGACCAGACTCGAACACCGGACTCTTCAGGCCACAGGCCGAAATTCTAACCATTGAGCCAAACCAGCCAGGGCAGCCAGCTCCTTTTTCTAAAAAAATTAAATTTATTGGAGTATCGACGCTCTAATCACTGAGCCAAACCAGCCAGGGCCATACATACATTTTTTTAAAAGAAGGGTAAGTATGCTTATTGTAACAACCAGCGTCTGTGCTTTTGGTTTCCAAGTAATAAGGTCGATACATCATGAGAGACAGGCGGATGGTAGCAGCATTTAAAGAAGAGAGAAGCATGGGATCTGGACTAAATAAACAAGAGTATATTCAAGTGCCATGACCCTATCATTTCAGGATGCAATATTTCAACAAGGTGCCTCTCAGATCGGATAATATTCCTTGGAGGACAGATCAGATATGGAGTCTGTGACAGTCACTCTGCCCAGCCAACCTTATCTCGGGCTTTAGACCTGACTCCTCTGTGAGGAAATTGCCTGGGGAGAGAATGAAAGCCTGGGGCAGCTGGGGGAAGGCCGTGGGGTGATCAGATTATTGCAGTAACTTCTTCTGATTGATGTCTCACAGCCAGTTTAGGGAACTACTGAAAAATGGATTTATGAGTCCGTTTTGGAAAGAGAAGCCTGGAATTCAGAAGGAGAAAGTAGAAGGTGCACAGTTCTTGGTGAAAGTACTGCCTATAATGGAAACTATATTAGTTATTTACTGCTGTATAACAAATGTCCTCAAATCTAAGTGATTTAAATAGCAATAGACATTCATTTTTTAAAATATGTTTTTACTGATCCTTAGAGAGGAAGAGAGAGGGATAGTGAGATAAGAAACATTGATGACAGAGAAACATCATCAATCAGCTGCCTCCTGCATGCCCCCTATAAGGATGAAGCCAGAAACCACAGCATGTACCCTGACCGGGAATTGAACCAGTGACCTCTTGGTTCATGGGTTGACACTCTACCACTGAGCCACACCAGCCGGCAGTAAACACTTATTATTCACACGGTTTCTGTATGTCAGGAACTCAGGAGCCATTTGGAAGGTGGTGCTACCTCAGGCTCTCTCCTGAGGTTGCAGTCATCTGAAGGCTTAAACAGGCTGGAGGGTCCACAGCTCGGAGGTTGGTACTGACCCTTGGCAGGATGTTTCTGTTTCTTTTTTTTAAAATATATATTTTATTGATTTTTTTACAGAGAGGAAGGGAGAGGGATAGAGAGTTAGAAACATCAATGAGAGAGAAACATCGATCAGCTGCCTCCTGCACACCCCCCACTGGGGATGTGCCCGCAACCAAGGTACATGCCCTTGACCGGAATCGAACCCAGGACCCTTCAGTCCGCAGGCTATCGCTCTATCCACTGAGCCAAACCGGTCAGAGCGGAGGTTTCTGTTTCTTGCCATGTGTCCTCGCACATGGTGGCTGACTTCCCTCAGAGCAAATGATTTGTGAGAGCAACACAGAAACCACATGTCTTTTATGACCTAGCCTCATAGGTCACATGTCATTCCCGCAATATCCTATTGGTTATAAAAGTCAGCCTTCTTTAGTGTGGAGGAGGTAATACAAGATGTGAATACTAGTGCATAGGGGTCATTGGCGGCTGTCTTTGAGGCTGGCTGCCATAACAAAGAAATTATAACTATTTAGGGACCCGGGGGAGATGTCCTGGCTGGATTCCTAACTTTCTGTTCAATTGTATGACCTTAGATCATTTGTAACCTCAGTCTCAGCTTCTTAGTCTAGTAAAGGAGGAGTTGCAATAGTGCCCTCTTGTGGCCAGCCTTGCCTTGATCCTGACCAGGCTATGGCTGTCGTAGGGTTCTCCTTATGGTGTGCCCTCAGAGGGGCAGGAACCAGACTATTATATTCAAAACTCTGTGTGTGTGGACCCCAGGCTACGAACTTTATTATTTCATTTCATATAAGGCAGCCTTGATACTGTATTTTCTTTTACAGTCGAGAGGTTACTTAACTTGCCCAGAATCACCCAAGGCGGAGTTAGAGCGTCCAAGTCCTTCGATCCCAGAGAAGACCTTCCCCTGAGAACCTGGAGACAAAGGCCATAATAGCATTGACCTCGCAGTTAAGCTAATCAAACTGACATTTAATGAAAGGCAATGGAATACCTCCTGTAGCCCCAGCAAGAGCCACTTGACTAAGCTAATCAGTGATCTAAATGCCTCTCTAAAAAGGACATGTGATCAGAATTCACAGGCAGCAACAGGACATTGGAAGTGGGAAAGAGGTGTAAGCTCCAGGGGGTATTGGAGAAGCCTCTTCCCAGTGCACCCCGACCCTGGTATGGGGTTTATGTGGAGATTTTAAAGAATTGACTGTTAAGTTTAAACTTGTAGCATGCATACTGTTTAAAGGGTCAAGTCATTTCCTAAAGCTTATTATGAATCCTAGCATTCTCCTGCCTCCAGTGCCCCGTGCTGTGTTCTTCGTAGATAGTTACTTTAAATTCTTGTAAATATGTCTTTTGCTACTGGCTTTCAAAACTCTAAATAATATGCTTACTCAATTACCTCTCCATTTTGGGGGGGGGGATTTAAGCATTCTCTAATTTCTCCTTTCACTGCTTTTCTGTAGACAGACACATTACACATCCTCCCCTCAGTGCTCCCCAAACAATTGGATCGTTTTGGTGAGATCAATATTCACCCCTTAAATTTTATGACTATATAAATGCTATTCATAGCATAGTCATATATGTGTACTATGATAAATTTTCTGTTCTGGCATAATGTTTATTTTTTTCTGGAGTTAATAATTCTTTTCTGAGTTGTATTATGGTTTTATGTAGCTAAATCATCCTTGACCACTCCCTGTAGTTACATTAAAGCAAACCAAGTATTCTATAAATTTTATCTGCTGGGAGTTATCTCTTCTAGAGAAAAATGACTTTATTCATTATTATGCTTAAGTGATTGGTTGGGTATAGAATTCTCATTTGGAAACAATTTCCCCTTCAGATTGGAACATGTTGCTTCATTATTTTATAGCTTCTGATGCTGCTATTAAGACTAAAATCATTCTGATTGTAAATAATGTGTTTTTTTCTTTTTGGAAAATGTTGGGGTCTTCTCTTTGCTCTATCTCTCCAATTTTTAAGATGATGTACCTTGATATGAGCTTATTTTCATCTGTTTCAATCTGAGAAATTATGTTTTTCAACTTTGAGAATTTTTCTTTTTTGGGGGTGTGTGTGTATCTGTTCTTCCTCTCTCTGTTTCTCTCTATCTCTTTCTTTCTTTCTGAAATTCTGATCATTTTGATAGCATTGAACCTTTTCTAATTTTTATGCTTTATTAATATTTTGCAATTCTTTCTTTTAGCTTTACTTCTGGAGGAGACAAAAGTGTTCTATTCAACCTTGTATTGCTAACCTTCTAATGAGAATTTTAAAAAATTCTGCTGTCATATTTTTAACTGTATAGAACCTTATTATTCCTATGGGTTAAGTTCTTATTTCATGAAAATGATATCTCAAGGATACTCATAAAGGTTTTTATCTCCTCACACAGTCCCTTTTCATCCAGGTTGTTTTTATTTGTCTGTTTGCTCTGGTCTCTGCCTTTCATGGTAGAAGCTTTCTCAGGTTGTCTAATGACCCTTAGCTGTCTGTTTCTGCTAGTGAAGCGATCACCCAAATGCTGTTAGAAAGTGTGTTCGTGGGCTTCCTTGGAAGGTAATCTGGCTGGGTCAGTTTTCTGGGAACCACCCACCTCCCCACCTTGATACCAGTATCTTTAGACATTTCACTGCAGCAGGTGAGATTCGTCCAGAGAAGAATCTGTTTATCTCCTGCCTGAGTGTCTGTTATCCTCTTTCAACCAAGTGGGAGGAAAGGCTGGAGGGCCTCAGTATTTGCTATGTAAATGGTGCCTTATTTCAAGTGTCTTCAGCACCCTGCAGATGGACAGCTCCTGCACAGAGATACTGCATCTTAGCCTGCAGACAAGAAACTCCAGGGTGCTGCTGCCACTGTCAGGGAGGTGTAATCATCCAGAGGAGATAGAACATCTGGGCTCTACTTGCTACTTAAGTAGAATGCAGTCCTGTGTTTCATCCTTGCCCTTACCTCTGCCTCCAGAAATGAATTATGGTGCCAAGTCTTGAGCTCCTGGGGGATCCTGGCTGCATTCCCATTGCGAGCCTAGGGTTCAGCGTTCCTGGGTCTGCTATGTCACATGTCACTTATACTTTCTTTTTCCAGTTGGTAGGTGTTGCAGGTATTATCTTTTCTCTCCTTCTTGTCCTTATGGCTTAAAAAAAAACCTCATTGTTACTTTAATGTGATGTCATGAAAAGGTGGAGGCGTGTGCATTTACTCAGTCGTCTGTATGTTTCTCTTAGAGTAAAATCTCCATCATTCAATGTTTCAATGAGTTAGAATTTTTAAAAAGGATTTTTAAGTATATTTTTATTGATTTGTGAGAGTAAGGGAGAGGGAGAGAGAGATAGAAACATCATTGATGAGAGAGAATCATTGATCGGCTGCCTCCTGCAAACACTTCCCTCCCCCACCCCACTGGAGATTGAGCCCACAACCTGGGCATGTACCCTGACTGGGAATCAAACTGTGACCTCCTGGTTCATAGGTCAGCACACAACCACTGAGCCACCCCAGCTGGGCTGCATTGTGCTTTGATGGGGGGGATGAATCAGTCTTGGAGCATTGGGGAAGATTCATTTGTGTTCAGTTTGTAGTCCATAGGCCAAAAGAATAAATATTATAAAACACATTTTAAGAAGAGTTTCTACAAAGGGGTATGTTCTTATTAATCCTAAAATAGTTAGGCACGGAAGGTAGCCCGTGTGTCTTTGGCTAAGTCAGGGTTCACTGTGTTTTTCTCGGTCAGTTAGTTTTCTTTTAAGTGATGTTCTCTCTCTACAGCTTATCATCGAGAATGTGGAGATGCAGAATAGTTGAAATAAAAGGAACAGGTCTCCCATAACCTGCCTCCTCTCCCTCCCACCCCAGGACAACCATTGCTAACTTAACCTATATTCTTTTCATATACTTTTTCCCTAGGTACTTCTTCTTCAAAGATATTTTTGGTCATGGTATTGTCTTAGATGATGAGTAAGTTGTCAGAGAGGACCACCCACTCTCCTCTCTTCTCACGCCCCATTTTCCTCAGCTTGAAGGTGATTGACTTGGGAACCCCATATTTTAACTTCACAGTGTCCACATCATGTCGTCTGTCTGGTTACCCTGTGCTGCTCTCTCCCTCACATCCTCTCCTTCATTCCCACCTTACCTGCTTCACACACACACACACACACACACACACACACACACACACGATGGGCCAAAGAAAAATAATACTATAGTTCCGCAGGAGGGGCAGCTACACGTTTCTAAATGACAAGGGCAGCTCTGGTACGAAAGGGATTTTGTATTAGACTTGGCAAGAAGCTGAAAGGTTTTTCTCTCTCTATGCAGTTGAAGTGTGTGTAGAGAGAGGGAGAGAGAGAAGGAGAGACAGAGACAGACAGAGACAGAGGACAGAAGACAGAGAGAGAAGGAGATAGGGAGAGATTAAAGAACAGATGCATTGTGGGGAGCGGATCCTGACGGAACGAGGAGCAGGCAGCTGCAGAGCCCAGATAGGAGCGCAGAATGCTTCCTGGTGCCAGCGCTGTCAGAAACTGCTCTGGGGTCTGAAGAAGCGGCAGGAGGACTCAGCGTTCCTCTGACAACCACTCAGAAAATAGATTGTGAGGAAGTAGGAGGAAGGGAAGGCGTGGGGCACCCTCACAATGCTTTCTCCTTCTCCATGGATGCCTGGGAAATGTTGGCCACCCGAGGGGCATGGGTGAGGGGAGATGTGGACAGGTAGTAACAGTGCTGCCTCCAAGCCACATAACTGTTCTTCTAATATGAGTTTTCTTAGCTTAAGTGCTTGGGAAGGTCGCCCCCTAGTTTATACAGCCCCCACTTAACCTACACTCATATTTCTGTTTTCTCAAGCGATGATGTGGTTGCTTGTCTATGTCAGAGGTCAGCAAACATTTCTCTGTAGAGGCCAGAGAGTGAAGATAGTAGGCTTGGTGGCCATATGGTTTCTGTCACAGCTCTTAACTCTGCTGTTGCAGTGTGAAAGCAGCCGTAGACATGTATGTGAGTGAGTTCCAATATAATTTTATCTATGAACATGGAAAAGTGAATTTTATTTAGTTTTTACATGTCACAAAATACTATTATTCTTTTGAATTTCCCCAAGGATTTAAAAATGTGGAAAGCCGGAAAGGCCGGGGAGGGTTGCGCGGGGGGGGTGGGGGGGGGTGGGGGGTGGGTAAGAGATCAACCAAAGGACTTGTATGCATGCATATAAGCATAACCAATGGACACAAGACACTGGGGGGTATGGGAAGCTAGGGGAAGGTCAAGGGGAGAAAAAAAGGAGACATATATAACACTCTTTGTAATACTTTAAGCAATAAAACAATTAAAATAAAAATAAAAATGTGGAAAGCCAACTTATAAGGCTCATGGATTTGGCAAAACCAGGCCATCGACTAAATTGGCCCATGGGCCATAATTAGCCAAACCCTGATATATGTCCAAATCTGGACATTGTAGAGGCAGGCAGAGGGCTCTCTAACTCTCCTCCTTTCCACCCTTGCCCTTTCTTCTCCTCCTTTTCTTACCTTCCCAGTGTGCTGATTTGAAAATCAGAAATGAGAGCCCACAGGGTTCTATTTAACTCATTAGTGGCAGAATCAGGGTAAAAATCCAGAATCGAGGAGCAGTGTTTACAGCCCAGAACAAGCCTGTGGGATGTTCTATATCAGTGGTTCTCAACCTTCTGGCCCTTTAAATACAGTTCCTCATGTTGTGACCCAACCATAAAATTATTTTTGTTGCTACTTCATAACTGTCATGTTGCTACTGTGATGAATCGTCATGTAAATATCTGATATGCAGGATGGTCTTAGGCGACCTCTGTGAAAGGGTCGTTCGACTGCCAAAGGGGTCACGACCCACAGATTGAGAACCGCTGTTCTATATGCTTCCAAAGGGTAGGCTGTCATTGGTACCCACGCTCCTTAGGGTTGTACTGGGTCTGAAACTTGCTTCTTTTTAACTTTCTGTTCTGTGCTTCTCTTTTTAAAAATATATTTTTATTGAGAGAGAGGAAGGGAGAGGGATAGAGAGATAGAAACGTTGATGAGAGAGGAACCTTATTGATCGGCTGCCTCCTGCACACCCCCTACTGGGGATTGAGCCCACAACCTGGGCATATGCCCTGACCAGGAATACAACTGTGACCTCCTGGTTCATGGGTTGATACTCAACCACTGAGCCACACTGGCTGGGCAAGACTATTATTTTAAATGTACACACAAGAAATTTTGCTTCCACACAGTACTGTTTCTAACAAGCAGTGCATGGATTCCTCTGGCTCAGTGCTTTCTTGAAATGTCCTTATTGTGTAGGTTACTTCTTTCTGCAAAGCACCATTGGCCCCCGTCTTTATCCTTTGTGGTTGGACTTTTGCTTTTGGAAATGATCCCATTTTGTTTTTGAAGTCACATTTTGAAAATTAGCTGAAGAGTCTTGCTGGGTTCTAATACTTGATTTCAAAACTTCATGAAAAGTACATTATGAATTGGTGAGAAACCAGAAGGGTTAGGTTAAGGCAAAGGGGTAGAAAGAACATGAACTCTAGAGGCAGACAGAGAGTAGTTAAGATCCCACCTCTGCCACAAGTTAGCTGTGTGCTCTCGGAGAAGGTACGTTACCTCTTTGTAGACTCAGTTGTTTTTTCTTTAATCTGTGAAGTGGGGTTCAGAATACCGTCCTTGCACTGCTGTATAAGGATTAAAGATGACCTATGTGAGGTGTTCCAAGCGTGCTAGGTATTCAGCACACATTAGATTCTCATTTGTCCAGCTCACTGCAAATGAGTCAGCTTTCTTTCAAAATAGGCTTTTTGGGATAGACAGTGGAGCAGGGTTAAACAAGTGACTCAAGATACGTTCACTTCTGTATTTGAAGTTGGTGCCTTCTTGGGTTTTGGTAATGTTGAAATTTTCTGCAGAAAAATTTGACACCTTCCCTCTGAATCACACTAGAAATACCATGTTTCTTCACTAGTTACTATTTTCTTTCTCTCTTTTTTTTTAAAAAGTGTTACATGTCCAACTTCCCTTGAAACATCAGTTAAATGTCACATTATCTCTGCTTTTGTCAACCTTTCAAAATGCTCGCTGCACCAGTCATAACAATTTCTTCATGCTGAAGTTTATTTAGGAGGTGTTTATATAGTGTTATTAAATTTTTATTTAATATATCCAGGTTTATTTTTCTACTTAAACGTATAGATTAATTATAAAACAGGAAGCACAGAAAAGTAGATTTAAAAAATATTCTCTTAGTCTTATCACACAAAGCTAGCCACAGTTAAATCACTGCTCTCATTTTAATATATTCTGTTATAATTTACTGTTTTTACTATCCATACCCTCACCCATAATGGTGATAACATGATGTGTACATGAATGTGTATATTCACATATATGCAGTCCATAAACATATCTCTTTGAAATGCTATCTGTTTATTATGGGTTGTAATACATATTTGCCATAGGGAAGTTGTAAATACTGAAAATTGTAAAGGAGCTATAAAAAAAATTCCTGTCATCCCATCATAAAGAAGTGATTTTCTTAAAGTTTTTTTTCAATTATATTGTTAGAGTCTGTAGTTCTGATTTTTAAGTATAGTTAACACAGAAAAACCTACCAAGATAAATGATTTAGAAAATAATTTTAAGATAGATATTTTGAGTCAGGGAGTAATGTAAAAGCCTTTTCCAATTAAAAAGAAATCACTGCTGAAGATCCACATTATTCAATATGGGTTTCAAAAATAAATTTCTGGGCATGAAAATCGACATTGTGTTTCTACCAAATGGCTCAATTTAAAAATAATAGACTATTTTTCACTGCAGTTTTGGGTTTATAGCAAAATTGAGAGGAAGGTGCAGAGATTTCCCATATACTCCTTGCACCAGCCCCTGCATAGCCTCTGCATTCCCAGCATCCCTCACTAAAGTGGCACATTTATTACAATGGATGAACCTGTGTTGACACAGCATAATCACCCACAATCCATAGTTTTCCTGTGGTTTACTCTTGGCGTTGTGCGTTCTATGGGTTTGGACGAGTGGATAAGACATGTATCCACCATTGTAGTATCATACAGAGTAGTTTCACTGTCCGAAGTATCCTCTGTGCTTGTCCATTCATCCCTCTCTCCTACCCCCAGCCTTGGTCGCCACTGATCTTTTTACTGCCTCTAGAATGTCAGAGGCTCACCCACTTGGAGGATGCCCTTTTCCTAAACACAGCTGTAAAGCAGAAACAGCCCACTTCCTGCTGTTGTCAGCCTATCACAGACCTATTGATGCACCAGGCCCAAGTTTTTCTTCCTTCACCAACTAGTCATGGGAAACTAGTAGGCATAGGAGTAGCGTGAGGGAAGGGTGGCAGCTACAGAAGGAGATGCCCTGAGAATCTGAGTCACTTACTCATACCCTTGACTTGTGTCTTCTTGAACTTCCTCAGCCTGATCTCACGTTAACCATTTCCACTCGATGATGCAGTGTTGTTGTACACAGGCAAGCTTGGTAGACCAGATAACCCCCAGTTCACAGTTGACTGGTCAATCCCTAGAAATAATATTTGTGTGCAAAATTAAAGGACATGTTTTATGATTAACACTCTCCATGCGCACAGTACACGCACAGATAACTGTTTAGTGGGTAGTATTGATGAGAAGATTTATCATGTTAGAGAAGGGAACGGTGTTGAGGTTACTTAGAAGAAAGAAAATGAGTTGAGAGAATTTAAGGGAAAAAGTCTAGTTCAACGAGATCTTGTGGAGAAAGACAAAATAAGGAGGAGGAAAGGGCAGAATGTTTACATTCTTGGAAAGACAAGAGGGAGGGGCGCCAAGAGCACAGTTGGAGCTGGAACAGGTGAAGCAGAAGTTCCAGCTGGAATGAACTGAGGACACTCCATTGCTGTTACCTTGATAACAGCCCCACCTTTTGCCAGTGATATTTGAATGAGAAACATCTTGAAAAAATAGCCAGAGAGGCAGGGTCATGTACGATCCAGTGTGGTCCACCTTGGGACAAATCTGAGGCAGAATGTGGAGGAATTGTGCCACAAGCAATGGGTGAGATAATGCTGGGGAAATTTTCAGCTCCATATCAAGTATGCAATGCCTGCCTGTGAATTTCTGGGTACTTCACCATGTAGTATTTCCTGTTAAAATTTTTTAAAAATATGTTTTTATTTATTTAAAAAATATATTTTCATTGATTTCAGGGAGAGGGAGAGAGAGATAGAAACATCAATAGTGAGAGGGAATCATTGATTGACTGCCTCCTGCATGCCCCCTACTGGGGATTGATCCCATAACCTGGGTATGTGCCCTGATAGGGAACTGAACTGAGACCTCCCGGTTTAGGGGTTGACGCTCAACCACTGGGCCACACCGGCCAGGTCCTGTTAAATTTTATCCCAGTCACTGTGAAGAATAAACTCTGATGATGATTATTATTATTATCACTTGCTGGATAAAACTGTATCAGAAACTTTAGAGAAGTTATATAACTACATTTTGCAACCTGCATGTGAATGTCTCCTGCACATGCTCCTACTGGGGCCGGGGAACCTGCAACTGAGGTATGTCCCCTTGATCAGGAATCAAACCCATCGACCCTCTAACCACTGGGCAAAACCGGCCAGGGCGGGGCTGGGCTTTTTGTACCCTCATGTCAGCCATGGCCTGGACTGCTCTTGGGGGTGAATAACCTCTCAGGCTTTTCTGGGTGAGGCTGTACCTCTGATGTCGCTTGTGAGTCCTTGGCAGCCACCATGGAGGCATCAGGGCGTAGGGGTCACTTCCTCCATGTGTATCCTTTTATTTTCATTTCTGTTTTCTTGGTTTCTTGTTTCCTGGCATTCAGAAAAGTGGCCATAAAGCTTCCTTACATGAATGAGTCTCTTCCTAATAAAACACACTCTCGCTTGTTAATTAAGACAGTATCCATTGCCTTCGTTTATGTTCATCCAATTAATGAAGTACATCATCGTCTAACTAGTTAGTGTAACATGACAAAATGAGATAACCCACATAAAGGCACCTAGCGGAGCACCTGACCTATAATAGTCAACGAGAAATGTGAGGTTATTTCCCCTCAGGATTCGTAGGCTATGCACTGTATTTTATTAGGAAGGGTATCAACTGTCTGTTTATGGCTTGTAGCAAATTCAAATGAATCAGGAGAGATTTCAGCCTTTATTTTCTGTGCAGGCTCTACTGTGAGGCTAAGATCCTCATCCTCAGCAGTGAGGAGGCGTAACGAGGCTATATAACCCCAGATACAATGGCAATAACAGAAAGTGTGGGAAGTATTGAGAATATACGGCTGCTGCCAAAATGGTCTACAGCAAGTGAGCATAGCTGTCATGTATTTTGTGCTCATTATAGGCCGGACACTGTGCTAGGGGCTTTACATATCTTTACGTTTTTATTGATTTCAGAGAGAGGGATGAAAACATCAGTGATAAGGGAATCATTGATTGGCTGCCTCCTGCACGCCCCTTGTTGGGGATCGAACCCACAACCCGCACATGTGCCCTGACAGCATCAAACTGTGACGGCCTGGTTCATAGGTTGACACTCAACCACGGAGCCACACTGGCAGGGCATACATACCTTATTACTGATCCTCAAAATGAGCCTATAAGTTGGATATTATAATGCTAGATACACAGTAGGTGGGCAAGGTATGTAATTAGAATACCTGAAATGATAGGCAACAGTATTTTTTATATTAAAAATATTCAGAAATCATTATACTAGAGAGCAGAATTTTGTGAACTTCTTTATACTTATTTATTATTTTTTTTTTAAAATTTCAATTACACATGGGGTCATTATTAACTTCTTGTGTGCATGGGATTTTATAAAGTGTCCACATCCACCTATTTCCCAGATATTAGCCTGATTTTGGAAACGAGGAAATCAAAACCGAGAGAGGTTAGATAGCTACTGAATTACTAGGAGTCACCAGAGGGACAAAGAGTCAGAGGAGGTGATGCTCAAATGAGAAGTTGCATCGGCCCCTTCACCGGAGTCCACAAGCCTGACCCAGCTGCTGAGCTTCTGGGTCACTGGAGAGGTCAGTTTCGAATCCACTGCAGAGGCACCTCTGTCACTTGGTCTGGAATTGGCTCGAACTGCCAGATTCTGGAATGATCCACACGAAAACATCTAGTAATTGCTGGCAACTGCCACTCTGTTGAAGTTAGAAGCAGAAAGCCTCTCTCGGCTTCCTGCCTTCTCATTTCTTTCCAGGGCCTCCTGTTAGTAGGATTGACCGGGCAGTTGGGGGCAAGGGAGCCTGAGAAATGGAGGCTGCAGACACCCCATCCTGATGAACAGACTAGAGAAGGATGGGCATGAATGGGAGGAATGACAGGCAAATATTCAGGACACCCAATAGCTGGAAAGTAGTACAGGTAGGCCACCCCATGCTGCCTCTCTGACATGCAGATGTTTACTGGCAAAGCTCTACTATTGAGTTAATCTTATTCACTAGAAAATTCATGTTTGAGTTAAATTAACTCACTTGACTTGAAAATCCTTATTTCTTAGGCCCCCAAACTGGTTCATTTGTCCATTGATTCCTACCCTTTATTAAACTTTGAATATGATCTTTCAAAAGAGAGAATACATTTTCCGTATTGGTGAGTTTATGAATATTGGCATTGGGGCCTGCGGATTGAAATCTTAGCATTCGGGAACCCTGCTGGGAGCTGCTGTTGCTACTCATTATACTCATTATGGCATTTGCTCATGCCCCAGAGAGAGCGTTTGAAGCTGAAAGGGCAATTTATATTCTTGTTTGCAACATCTCAGTGATTTGGTGGCAATTCTTAAACTGTATCTAGAGCCAAGTGGCGTTAGGTTTTCCCATTGCAGGTACCCTTTCATATGCTCCTGAATTGGGTACTGGGGATAGCAGAATAGGTAAATAACATTTCCTAATAGTCGACCCAAATTAAGATAGCATCTTAATTTGATTCTATCTTATGAACCAAGAGGTCACTGGTTTGATTCCTGGTCAGGGCACATACCCAGGTTTGCAGGCTCAGTTCCAAGTACAGGGTATGCAGGAGGCAGCCGATTGATGATATTTCTCTCTCGTCGATGTTTCTATCTCTCTATCCCCCCTTCCTTTCTTTCTCTCTAAAAATCAATGAAAACATACCACTTCAACTCCAAGGAATCAAAGACGAAGGAGGGACGTTAAGGAAGATACATTTTCTATCATAATCTATTCCTGGGGTGGCCTCCAGGTCATTCAGATATTCATCCTGGTTTGAAGCATTGGTCATCTTATTACTTTGCTGGAGCAAAGAAATGACTTCATCCTGAGAGACCTGTTACCTGATAATGGAAGGCATCCTCTGTCCTGGCTTCACTCTGATCTTGCTGTGACACAAGGACATGGATGTGACAAGCAGACGAAAGAAAGGGAGAGTGATTCTGTAACTCAGGACCATCCAAATATTCCCCAGCAGTAGAGTGTGGGATATGCCGGGTGTGAGGTGACTCAACTATGTTGCAAACAGCCTTGAAGTCAGGGACCTTTGTCCACTTAGTGTCTTCACCATATTAGGTACTGCACATAGTAGGTTCGCAATGATTTACTTTATGAAACAGAGAACATTTACCCTTATATAAGGTATTGGTAATTATCCCTATACAGGTCAAGATTTTCCAAGTTTGTTTCCCTATTTCCACCATATGGAATGACTTGTTCCCATGTAGGTCCTGCTCGAATGCCACTGCATGCATAAAACCTTTCTTTTTTAAAAAAATATATTTTTATAGATTTGAGAGAGGAAGGGAGAGGGAGAGAGAGAGAAACATCAATGATGAGAGAGAATCATAGATCGGCTGCCTCCTTCATGCCCCTTACTGGGAATTGAGCCTGCACCCGGGCATGTGCCCTGACCAGGAATCGAACCGTGACCTGGTCCATATGCTGATGCTCAGCCACTGAGCCACAGCAGCCGAGCCATAAGACTTTTTTTGAGTCTTCTGAGATGACAGAGATGTCCACTTCCTCTGAATGTCCACTAGCACACTTTCTGTCCCTCTCTGAGGACACTGGGCTTTATACTCAGTTATAAGTTACTTAAGAGAAGATCCATGTTGTAGAACTGTAACAGTATCAGATCTGCATGAGACAAACACAGCTTCAAATCCAGGCCACACCAGCCAAAATCTGGGTGACAATGAGCAAAGGACTTGAATTCTTTTAATCTCATTTTCCTCATTGTAAAACGAAGCTAATAATGTCTCCTTCAGAGACTTTTTTGGGGGGGGGCACAATTATATTCAATAAGATCAAAGTAGCATTCAAAATTATAAGTCCCTTCTCCCAGATTTATCTTTGAGACTTCCCAGAACCAAGGACAGTCCCTCGTATGAAGTATATACTCAATTAAGTTTTGTTTGTTTGCTGAATTGAATTAGGGCAGTGAAATTACTGGTCCAGAAAATGCTAATGAGATTTATGTGGAAAAAAATGGTTCTGTTGCCAAGAAGATTGGGAATCATCAAGCTCTATTTGAATACATTTTAAAAAATGGGATTTAAAAAACCTTTTGATATTCTACTGTGCATTATTTGGCTATATATCTCTTCATAGAAAGTCTCACAGGGCTAGTGTTCACTGCAGCAGAGGCTTGGAAATAAAAAAATAGCCTACTGATAAGATTTCCATGGATGGACCTAAAGGGTATTATGCTAAGTGAAATAAATCAGTTAGAGAAAGACAAATATCAAATGATGCCACTCATATGTGGAATTATAAGGACATAATAAATGAACAAATAAAATCGAAACAGACTCATAGATGCAGAGAACAGACTGATGGTTGCCAGAGGGGATGGAAGGGCTGGGGGTCTGGGTGAAAGAGGTGAAGTGATTCAGAAGTCCAAATAGTCATGGGGATATAAATTACAGCATAGGGAATCTATATATAGAAAAGCCAAGCGACCAGAATGACGGAACGACCAGAATGACCGGTCGCTATGATGTGCACTGCGGTGGCCAGCTAGCCCCATTGGGGCCCCGATTGGCCCCCCTAACCTCCCATGGTCCCTCCCACCGGCAGGCCTGGCCCCGATCAGCCCCCCGCCCCCCCCCCAATTGGGGTCAGGGCCAGCTGGCCAACTTCCCGCATCCCCTCCCCCCTGCTGGCTTGGCTTGATTGGCCCCCTTTGGGGTGGGCTGGCCGGACCCCATCTGTGCATGAATTTGTGCACCAGGCCTCTACTATAGTCAATAATATTGTAATAACTCTGTATGGTGCCAGTGGGTACTGGAAATATTGAGGGGAACACTTCGTAAAGGATTGTCTAACCACTATGCCGTACACCTGAAACTAAGACGAAACAATATTGAATGTAAACTGTAATTGAAAAATTAAGATTTAAAAATTAATAACGATAAAAATAGGCTCGCAGCTGTAGAGATTGGGAGGAAAGCCTGTCTGCCTGCAGGGTGTCTTTCCTGCCTCAGGCTGGCGGGAAGGCCCTGCAGAGACCCCGGAGGTTGGCATGTCCTAGGCAGAGTCCCCGTAGCCCCCAGTCTGATCCTGGAGGCTCCTCAAGGTCACTTGGCAGCCACAGAATGTCAGCTGTCGCTCCTGGACTGACTCACGTGAACCAAGTCTAATGACTGATGAATAAACATTAATCTGAATGTGTTAATTCGTCATTAGCATTCTTCAGGTAGAATATACCACACGAATTGGCTCAATTACATAAATTCTGCCCTTATTGGCTGACCTGCTGAGAAAGTGAAGTTTGGATTGGAAGGTTTGTTGGTAAGCCTGCCTCAGAAGTAGGGAATTGCTGAACTGAGTTTAAAAGGTGTCTCCTCAGCTAAGCCTTCCATCCTTTCTCCATCCCTCTCTCCTTCTCATCTATCCTTTCAAGAGATATTTCTTGAAAACCAGCCATGTGAGGCAGTATAGCAGAGAGCTCTGGAGTGAGACTTCCGAGTTTTCACAGGTCTTCTGCTTGCTAGCCAGGTGACAGTCGGGAAGCTATTTAACTTAGTGCCTCAGTGTCCTCCTGTGAAATAGCACCCACTCCAACCAAGTTAAAGAAATGACAATATGCAGATGACTTCCAAGGGCACCTGGCACAGTGGTTTGCATACCCCTTTAATGTGCAGATAGGAAAGTAGCACAGATAGGTTTTCTGTTTTGTTTTGTTTTCCACATTGGGAAATTGACTTTCAAAGTGATTAATTGCTCTGCACTAGGTTATAGCCAGTCAGTAAGTAGCAGGGTTTGTTCAGAACCAAGTTCTAAAATCTGTTTATTTTTGAAAGTCATTTTGGTACCTTGAGCAAAGAAATAAATCGTAATAATAATGTGGACACTCATTTTCCTTTTAAATAATTCCAAGTGTTTAGAAATCTAGGTTGGACTCTAGTTAGTTTATCATCAACTTTTGATTGATTTTGTCATTTTCCATATTTATCTCCTGTAATTTGAACTTGCAACAAATGGTACCCTAGCAAATGAGATCAATTTTCCTCTGAGATATTTTTTTAAAGAAATTACAGTCATCCCAGACTCATGTTCTTAGGAAGGAAGCAGTGTGTTGGGCAATTTCCATTGCTTCTGGTTGTGATCAAATTGAATTTCAGGCAGGCATCTTCAAGCTATGCCCTAATTAAGGGGACAGATACTGTCAGCTGGACTGTTTAGTCCGTTGCCCATCTGGTATAATCATGTTTATGAGCAGGATCTGCCTTTGCTTGGCTTGGGCAATAGCTTAAATCAGCAGAACAGGGCAATCACATCTCCTAAGTAAGAACCAGGGCCCACATTTCACCTATCACTCTAGCTGGGAAGTTATGATTTTAAACCTGCTGAGTAACTGTATGGATCCTTGCCCTGCTGGACCCCATTAGGCTCATGGCATGCCTGCATCCATTCCCCACCCATCCCTGCATCCACCCCCCACCCATCCCTGCATCCATCCCTCACCCATCTCTACATCCATCCCCCACCCATCCCTGCATCCATCCCCCACCCATCCCTGCATCCATCCCCCACCCTGTTAGGTTAGGTGGCTCAGGAGGCGGCGCAAGAAATAGAGTCCAGTGAATCAGAAAAGAAAGGAAAGGAAAGTTTATTCTGCGTCCCCGGGAGACCCACGTACCCCCAAAGACAGGGCACGTGGATTCACGCCAACATGGAGGGGGGCGCTTTTTTTATACTGCGGTTGGGTGAGGGGCGGGGACATGAGCTGAGGTATTCAGTTGAGGAGGCTTCAGCTGCAGGGGGGTCAGCAAGGTATTCAGGGAGAAGGAGCCATCTGTGTCTGGCACGTTGACCTGTGAGAAATCCCAGGTCTGTGAGAAATTCCAGAGGAAGTCCATTGTCTCATCCCATGTCTGTATGTATCTGATCCTGCGCTCTCTCCGACCTAACATCCCGACCTAACACACCCATCCCTGAATCCATCCCCCACCCATCCCTGCATCCACCCCCCACCCATCCCTGCATCCATCCCCCACCCATCCCTGCATCCATCCCTCACCCATCTCTACATCCATCCCCCACCCATCCCTGCATCCATCCCCCACCCATCCCTGAATCCATCCCCCACCCATCCCTGAATCCATCCCCCACCCATCCCTGAATCCATCCCCCACCCATCCCTGCATCCATCCCCCCACCCATCCCTGCACCCAACCCCCCATCCCTGCACCCATCCCCCACCCATCCCTGCACCCAATCCCCCATCCCTGCACCCATCCCCCACCCATCCATGCATCCATCCTCCACCCATCCCTGCATCCATCCCCCACCCATCCCTGCACCCAACCCCCCATCCCTGCACCCATCCCCCACCCATTCCTGCATCCATCCCCCCATCCCTGCATCCATCCCCCACCCATCTCTACATCCATCCTCCCACCCATTCCTGCACCCAACCCCCCATCCATGCATCCATCCCCCACCCATCCCTGCATCCGTCCCCCACCCATCCCTGCATCCATCCCTCACCCATCCCTGCATCCATCCCTCACCCATCCCTGCATCCATCCCCCACCCATCCCTGCATCCGTCCCCCACCCATCCCTGCATCCGTCCCCCACCCATCCCTGCATCCGTCCCCCACCCATCCCTGCATCCGTCCCTCACCCATCCCTGCATCCGTCCCCCACCCATCCCTGCATCCGTCCCCCACCCATCCCTGCATCCGTCCCCCACCCACCCCTGCATCCGTCCCCCACCCATCCCTGCATCCATCCCTCACCCATCCATGCATCCATCCACATAGCCATTCATCTATATTTATGCTTACTTCTATCCATTCCTGTAAACAATGCTTGAGCCCCTCATATGTGCTGGGTGTGGTATTGACCCAGGGTGTACTGTTATGAAAACCAGAATATTCCTATTCTCAAGAAGCATTTGGTGCAATGGAAAAAAGTCTCAAAAACATATGGATCTAAAACATAAAGAATTTAAGGGAAAGTATGAAAGATTCTTACATCAAAAATAAGTATCTATACAGTATTGTAGTCTGTCTCTGAGAATAGTGATTGTGCCAAAGGGGGAGTGGAAGCTGACTTTCGCTGCGGGGTTTTCTCAAAGGAGCACGCCTTTGATAAGTGATTTGTATTTCTTTGATGGATGTTGCTGTGTTGATCTCTTGACAAAACAAAGGGCAGACAGCACTGGGGGAAAGATTATTAGTAACACAGGTGTGAGTAAACTGATATCGCTGCTTTCTATCAAGAGAACAATGTAGGGACCAGAAACCATTTCTTTGGGAATGGTACGCCTTTCCCCCGTAGCCCACTCCGATCTCAGCCCGTGTGGCAGTTCTTGTAATTTAAACAATGCAAGAAAGTTGCTAGAATGCTCCTTGGTTCAGCAATGCCCATCGTGTTCTTTCTCACCAAGGGTTTAGTCAAAGTTGTGTTAACAGAGACTTAGAGACTAGCCCAGGGGTGGGCAACCTTTTTGACTCGAGGCCACAATGGGTTCTTAAACTGGACCGGAGGGCCGGAACAAAAGCATGGATGGAGTGTTTGTGTGAACTAATATAAATTCAAAGTAAACATCATTACATAAAAGGGTACGGTCTTTTTTTTTTTTATAGTTTTATTCATTTCAAACAGGCCGGATCCGGCCCGCAGGCCGTAGTTTTCCCACGGCTGGACTAGACTGTCTGTGCTTTGAGGCGTCTGTGGAGAGAAGGGTAGGCAGAGGAAGGCCTGCAGATGAAGCCAGGACGTTGGCCTCGAAGTGCTCCTGGACTTTGAGTGATAAACACAATACAATATATAAAACCGTACATTTGAAATCTGTATAATCATATTAACCAACGTAACTCCAATATATTTAATTAAAAAACAAAAAACAGAGCCCTGGCTGGTTTGCTCAGTGGTTAGAGGGTCGGGATGTGGGTTCGATTCCTGATCAAGGGCACATACCTCAGTTGCGGGTTCTCCCCCGGCCCCCGGGCAAGGCATGTGTGGGAGACAACCAGTCAATGTGTCTTACATCAATGTTTCTCTCTCCCTTCCTCCTCCCTCCCTTTCACTCTCTCTAAAAAAAAAAAAAAATCTATGGAAAAACACTCAGGGCAGGAAGAAATTCTTCCCACTGCCTTGTTGGGAGAAGTGCGTTTCATGTCTGTTACCCTCACTAATACAGAGTAAGGAGGATTAGTACTTTGTTTCCAACCTTTCCTTTCCTTGCGGGGATTTTCTGGAGATGGCAGGAAGCATCGCTGGCTCCCGCAGGCCCCAGGAGGGTTTCGCCCCAGGACCCATTGATGCAACCTGTAACGTGACTGGAGGGCAGATTAGACTCTGTGGGACATCAAAATGCTGCAAGTCCTCATTACACGTTCAACACAACAGCATCAAAGGGGAGTCGCCCCTGGCATACCGTTGGTGTAAATCTGATTGTTCAGTTTGGGGCAAAGGGCAGGGAAAAGGGGGCACCTGCAATTATGTCAACATTAAACGTTTTTTTTATGAAGAAAAACGGCACCTAAGCTACACATGCTCTTTGAGAAGCAACAAATATGCATGCAGCTCAATAGCCAGGCATTTGAGCTGCCAGAGGAGCATATTCCTTTGATGCCATTGAAATTGTTACTTAGATTTCTTTTCTTTTTTTCTTCTTCTCTCCCTCCCTCCTCCCACCCTCCCTCCCTTCCTTCCTTTTTAAATCTTCACCTGAGGATATTTTTCCCATTGATTTGCAGATAGAGTGGAAGGGAGGGAGGTGTGTGTGTGTGTGTGTGTGTGTATATATATATATATATATAGAGAGAGAGAGAGAGAGAGAGAGATATCAATTGGTTGCTTCCTTCATGCACCCTGACTGAGCCAAGATGAACTCGAAACGAGGTATGTGCCCTTGACCAGGAATCAAACCTGCTTACCCTTTGGTCCCAGGGCTGACGCTCTAACCATTGAGGAAACTGGCCAGGGGCTTTTTTTTTTTTTTTAATCCTCATCTGAGGATATTTAGAGAGAGTGGAAGGGAGAGAGGGAAGGAGAGAGGGTCTTTATTATCACTAATGAGAAGTCTGCTGTTAATTCTAATGTAGCTCTGTCTATGGAACTGATTTTTTTAGTTTTTCTTTATTCTGCTTGGGAGTCAATGTACTTTATCAAACTGAGTATTCATTCCTTTTATAAATTATGGGACATTCTAAGATATTATCTTCCAATGTTACTTTTCTCCTATCTACTCTTGCTTTCCGTGACTATTTTTAGATATGTGTTGAAGTTTTCCATTCCGTCTTCCATGTCTCTAAACCTTTCACACGTTCTGTTTCTTTACTTCACAATTCTAGCTTCCCGTTTCATAATTCTCCCATTAGCTATGTCTAATATGCTATTTCATTTCTCTATTGAGCTTAATTATGTTTTCATTTCTAGAAACTTCATTTGGTTCATTTTCCAATTTACCTGTTCATTTTAGTTCTGTCTCATTCTTTTATTATGATTTTTATTTCTTTCATCTCTGTAATCATTTTAAACATACATATTTTAGTTATCTCTTATTGTTTAAATTTGAATTCTGATACTGTATCTACATGCTTCTTGGTATTTCTTTTCCTCATGTGCTTCTAATTTTTCATTGTGAGCTCACTTTCAGTGGGGATTATTAATTCTTGGAGAATAAAATGCAATCTTATTTGAGGAAATGTTGCTGAGTTGTGGGTCTACATTTGCTTGTGCTAGATAACTTGGGCGTTTCCCATCACATTACCAGCTTTCATGTTGAGTACTCATTGGTATTCCTACACCACAGAAATGAAAATCTTTGGAAATGCAGAAGACTTCAATGTAGACTCTATTCTAAAAGAGGATTAGATTAGAGCAAAAGAGGGAGGGTAGATGGGTCACTTGGAAAGGAGATGGAGACCCACCAGATGCCATTACTAGTGCTTTTGCATCGAGAGCTAAGCTCCTTAGCATTCAGCATTTAAATTCTGAAGAATCTGGAAGGAAGATGAGCTCATCCTTGCCAAAATGAATCTTCATTCCAACACTGACAACTAGTAGCAGCTTATCCTCCAAAGGACACCGGCTGGAAAACCCATGCTCTGTACTTCACATTCCCCAAATGCTCAAGCTGCTCTTCCCTTCATTGAAAATGAGTGCGCAAGACATCCTTAAATATGGTTAGCATCTTAGACTTCTAAGTTCTGGCTTCATGCTCCAACACATGTTGGCCTTCTTAGATATACATGTCTTCCCGGCAGTACCAGGAGGGATTCGATGCACATACCTTGTGGCTCCCATAGCAAGGGTCTGATTTAAACATTTTGGACTAGGTTCGATTGGTACTTATTTGATATTAAGGATAATAACAATAATCACGAACATTTATTAAGGCTTCATATGGGTTGGGCACTATAGAAATATTTTGTATTCATTATGTCATTTATTCATTCCAAACTTCTAGTTACCCTACAAATCAGAAAACTGTGACTTGGAGAGTTAATAGCTTGCACATGGCCATGGCCTTAAGGAATTTAGATTTGAGTTTAAACAATCTTGCCTGGCCGGCGTGGCTCAGTGGTTGAGTGTCGACCTATGAACCAGGAGGTCGCCACGCAGTTTGGTTCCTGGTCAGGGCACATGCCCGGCTTGCGGGCTTGATTCCCAGTGTGGGATGTGTAGGAGGCGGCCGATCAATGACTCTCTCATCATTGATGTTCCAATCTCTCTCTCCCTCTCCTTTCCTCTCTGAAATAGATAAAAATATATTTAAAAAACAATAAAACATTATCCCAGAAAAATAACTCCCCCCTCTCTGGAAATGACCATCTCAAGCTACAAAAATACATATTTGTAAGGCTTTAAGGGGACAGCCATCCTTCGATACCTGTGCATGGCAAGACATAAGCCAGAGAAGCAGACTGCTTTGTGAGACTGAGCACCAAGGTTACCCCACAGAGATAACTATACATGTCGCAGCATTATGCACGAAACCAAAGTATAGCACCACTCCTGACTCTGCTGCATTCTTGTTCATTTGTGCAGTTCCAGGTTTGGAAAATTTGCCCCCAGGCAAAAAATATTCACATTTTAGATTTTGATGTTCTTCTTATTTCTGAAGTAATGAGTCTATTCCTTTTGCAATATTGAAATCATTTTAGGGACAGAATAAAAACAGATGCATTTCCTTAAACAAAATAGCACTCCTTTTATGATTTTAAATGTAATGCATGTTCATGGAAGAAAATACAGAAAGTAGATGGAATAAAAATAGTCACCCAGATTTCTATCTCTAAGAGACACTAATTGTGGTTAGCATTTTAGCGATTTGAATGACATTCTTTTTTACCATGAATAACCATGTGCATGTGTCTGTCTACATTTATAAAGCTATACATACATGTGTCCCTTTTTAAATTGAAATTGGGTCATATGCTTTCACAGCATATAATACATTATGAGCAATGCACTATATCATTCAAGAATTGAAAAGGTAATTTTAAAAATAGCTGCATTATAATCCATCTATGAATTTACCACAATCACAATAAATGTCAACATTTGCCCATTGAATATTTACAGTGTTGCCAACATTTCAGTGTTGTGATTGATCCTATGATCTACACTCTTATACAAACCTTTGTATACTTATTTGTTTATTAAGAGAATTACTAAGCCTGGAATTAAAGGGTCAGTACATCTCATTTGTAAACCTCTTGATATAAATTGTCAAATTGCCTTCCAGAAATATTGTAGCAGCTGACATTCCCATCATTGGTATATGAAGCTGCCAGTTTCTAGTACTTCCATCAATTCTATACATGTTCTTTAAAAATTAATATTGCCATTTTGATAAGCCAAAGTGGGCTTTCTATTTCATTATAATTTATTTTATTAGCAAGACTTATTTTTTCCTTCTATATGGTTATGCAGTTTAATATTTTCTGTTGAGGATTATCTATTCATGTTTTTTACTAATTTTTCCATCGGCATTTGTCTTTTTCTTGTTAATTTGTAAGGGCACTTCATAATGTAAGGTAGGGGTGGGAAACCCTTTTTTTGCCAAGGGCCATTTGGATATTTATAACAACACTAGTGTCCTGGTGCACGAATTCGTGCACATTGAAAGGAAATTAATTAGAAGAAATATTTTAATATCGCTATTCCTGTGTTTCTAATGAAAATAGGATTCTATTGATTCTCCTATCTACTATTGCAGGACTTCTGTGAGGATCAAACGAGATGAGGCATGGGAAAATGTTTCACAAACATTTGATTAAACTGTAAAATGTTTGCACCTGGCTATAAAGCAAGTTGGGTTCCTGGGCTGAAGAAACTCCAAGGATGCTAGTCGCTAGGGAAAGGAAGCCGAGCGTTGCTATGTGATGTCATTACCCAGTGCCCACAGCCACCGTTTCCAGGCTGGGCTGGGCTGTGGGCCGCATTTTGTGCCATGGGGTCTTGGCAGCGTTGGCTGCGATTTGGTGGGGTATCGCTCTGGGTTGGTGGCATGGCCTGTGTCCCACTTGGCGGAAGCTGAGTGTTGGTTTCTCGGCGCCAGGTCCGCGGTGCCATTTATTTTTAAATGGCCAGTGTGCGTCATGGCCTCTCCTGCATTGAGCGTCTGCCCCCTGTTGGTCAATGCGCATCATAGTAACTGGTCGGATGGATGGACACTTAGCCTTTTATATATATAGATTCTCGGGCCATACAGAATTATCAACTTAAAAATTAGCCTGTATATTGGTTCAAACATTTAATTAGCTCATGCCTCATGCCTTGGCAGGACCAGACCAAATGATTTCAAGGGCCTTATACGGCCCACTGGCAGATGTTCCCCACCCCTGATGTAAATAAACTTGTAATATTTGTTTTGCATTTTATTATTGACATTCTCCCTACCCAATTTATTTTACACCATCATTGATTTACAGAAGGCTTTCCAGAAACTATTTGGTTATACACCTTTTTTGTGGTAATTATTTTTCTATTAAAGTTCTTTCCAATCTTAAATTAGATATTCAACTATATTTTATTCTGATTTTTTGTATTGAAAAGCTTCTTTTACCCATAAGTCTTTTAAATATACTATGAGGTGTCAATGTAATCTAGTTTCCCAAATTGTTGACTAATTGCCCATACTATTTACCGAATATTCTTTCCTCCTTAGTTATCTGAGATGCTACCAAAAGTATATCAATTCTTACATTATGACAATAATAATTACAGGAGTTTTCCAATAACTTTTATCAATCTGTTGCCCAGTATTTATACACGATTGGCAAAACACTGGTCATTATAGAAGCTGGGTAATGAGCACATGTGCTTATCATGAGGGT
This sequence comes from Myotis yumanensis, assembly GCF_028538775.1. Lineage (NCBI taxonomy): Eukaryota > Metazoa > Chordata > Mammalia > Chiroptera > Vespertilionidae > Myotis > Myotis yumanensis. The sequence goes on along the minus strand of NW_027223771.1, from coordinate 6,190,733 downwards.
TCTATTCCTTTTCCTTTGTACTAAATTTTTCTCTTGTGAAATGACTTCATTACAATTATAGTTACAGGAAGTCTAAGCCTTCATATTCGAACGCCTTTCTGTTCCTCAAATTCAGTATCTAGTCAGTTACCACCAAATCCTAATGTGGCCTGTAGAATAGGCCACTTGCGCTCAGGCAGCCGTCTCTCCTTCCCGGGGCCTCCTGCCTAAGGGCTCACTGCTCCAAGCGCTCTGACGCATCTTGTCACACCCACTTCTGCGCTGAGTTCCTTTCCAGCCAAGCTCGGCTGTGCACGCTGGCCTTAGTCCTCCCTGAGCTCGTCCTGCTGTGTCTCACCTTGGTTCATGTGTACCTGGCTCTCTACTCGGAAAGCATCCACCCTCCTCGTCTGCCTGGCAAACTTCTGTGCCCCTTCAGTGCTCAAAGCGGGCACCATCCTTAGGAGGCCTCCCTGGGGTCTGCAGGGCCCCGCCAGCCCTGAGCACAGCCGGCTGCCCTCCCGCCAGGGGCTCCACCACTGAGCACAATGCAGTGTATTTGTTTATGTGTCTGGTCTTAAAGGGACCTGAGAGTCCTGTCCCTTGTATAACCCCAGTGCCTAGGAAACGGTCAAGGACTGGTTGATGTGTGAGTGGAAAGAAAACCTGCATTCTGACCCCACATGAAAGAAACAATTATCCTAAAGTGGAATGTAATTGTGGCAATTTCTCTGCCTTTCATTTCCTGAGTGTGGTTGTCCCTCCAAGTTCTGTCCTAACGAGATGCAGGTTTACCATGAAGCTCATGGAGCTTAAGAGGCAGGGCCCCTCGTGGCACACACTCCTTTCCCGGCCCCAGGGGGAGCCCTGCCCGAGTGTCTGCGTGGTCACAGGATAGTGTACGTGACATGCGCAAATCACGCGTGTCTTCCCTCCCCTGTCCTCTCTTCCTGGATGGTGGTAGAGTGAACACAGACACTTCCGGGATTCAGCTAAGGGACAGCTGAGTTGGGAAGGTAGTCATTCGAATGCAGTCATCTCTGTTTATATGCGTTGCAATCATTTCTGCATATAATTAAGTTGTGCTTAGCCAACCTGGTGAAGGGAAGGTGACTCCTATGGGCTCTGACTCATCTGAACCCATGACACGAAGTTACGGGGCCAGATGTCCTATGAAGGGATGTGTCCCAAGCCCCTGGCGCTGTCATTCTGTGAGCACTGGAGAAAGAGCCTGGGGTTTTCCTCAATTAGTCTGGCCCCTTTCCTCTCAATGGACAAGAAAGGGGAGGGGTCTTCTCTTGGTACTCTTTGTGTCCCCACCTGGTATGTATTTCTGGGCTCCAGGCTGCCTTTGACTCCTGGCTGGATGTTTTTGGAGGGAATGAGATGGTAGACTCACCCCTGGCTCAGTGGGACTTTAAGTCTGGTCTCCTTCTCTGATCCACCTGCTACCTCCATGGGTAGCGTCCTCAGACACGTTCTCCCCGAGTTCTTCCCAAGCTTTCTAGTTGCTTTCAGAGAGAGGCAGGGCGGAGTGTTTTACTGTGTCTTTCTACAACCAGACTGTAGTTACATGTTAAAGGTATTTTCTGTAATTATACAGTTTGGTACCTGTTTATTGCGGATGATACAACATACGCAGCTAAGGGAAAAAAGACAGTGAAATGACTCATGACCACACTTCGTTGTAACTTCTCTTTATGTGCGTTTTAAGCAAAATTAGATCATGCTGTGGCTTTTTCCTCCACTTCTCATTTCCATGGCAATGTATGTTCTTCTGCAAAATCACTTTTCAAAGTTGCATGGCAAGCATGCCCTCCTTTGGGGGTTCCCTACTTTTTAAAAACTAATGTCTTATCATTAAACATTCGAGTTCTACAACTTTTATGTTGGTCGCAGCCAATGCGTAAATGGCTGGAGAAATCACAACAGAGGCTAAGGGCTCTTACATTCTCTTTAGTCGCCATTTAAATTGTTATTGCTGTTGTTAATCCTCACCTTTTCCATTGATTTTTTTTAGAGAGAGTGGAAGGGAGGGGGAGAGGCACAGAGAGAGAGAGAAATATTGATGTGAGAGAGACACATCGATTGGCTGCCTCCTGCATGTACCCCAACCAGGGCCGGGGATTGAGCTTGCAGCCGAGGTACATGCCCTTGACTGGAATCGAACCTGGGACCCTTCAGTCCACAGGCCTACCCTCTATCCACCGAGCCAAACAGACTAGGGCACGCCATTTGAATTTTTGAAACCAAAAGATTCTACGTTATAGCTTTCTCCCATCCCCAATTAGCAAAACTTATGCTCTAGAAAGGGGCCACCCTTCAAATGCAGTGATCAGGATTCTTAGACAACAGGGTAAGGAGATGCTGTAAAAATAACATCTCACATCTAAGCACAGAGGGAGCGCCATCTGGGGTTAGATGCCTGGAAGAGGAGCCAACGGCGTAGTCTCCTTAAAATATGTGCATTGCCATTGTTCTTGTCTCTGCAACTCTGCCCCTGCCACACACAATAAAGGTGCCACGGTGCCTGCACGGTGACGATAAGACACCCTGAAGAAGTGCTGGCAGATGGTCGTGGTTTATAAAAGAGCCCCAAACTCCTTAATTAAGTCTTCCTTTCACCCTTATTAAAATTTGGGAACAATTACCATGGAAGGTGTGCTGTATCTCAGAAATAAATCATAGCAATTTCATGAGGCTGGAGTATAGCTTTTTGTTGCTCTGTGGCTTTATAAATGGGCAAACATATCAAAAAACCTTGTGCACCCACTTAGGAAACCCTCAGCTAAGCTCGCTTACTCTGCTGACACTATTAGAGAAGTGGCAGCTAGTTGGCCACTTACATTCATAATGAGGGCAAGGTGAACATATACCCCCAACCCTGTTGGTGTGGCTTAGTGGACAGAGCATCACCTGTGTACTGAGAGGTCCGGGGTTCGATTCTGGTCAAGGGCACGTACCTCAGTCGCAGGCTCGATTCAGGGCCGGGAGGCAACCAATCGGTGTGTCTATCTCACATCGACGTTTCTCTCTCTGTCTTTCCCTCTCCCTTCCACTCTTTCTAAAAATCAATGGAAAAATATCCTCAGGTGAGGATTAACACAACACAAATACCCCCACACACTCATGCACACATATGTGTATCTATGTGTGTGTGTGTAGTATACAACAGTAACTTTATGATATCCTATCAGACCTACAACTTGAAACCCTCTAAGATATTTTAAGGATACATTGTAGAATAATCTATGATATCTACATATGCATTTTATTTTATAATAAAAACTGAGGGTTTCACAGAAAATATGAAACACTCTATGAGGTTCATCCATCCAAAATGTGGTGCCTTGGAAATAGAGGCCAGGTGCTGAGATGTCATCGTAATAAGATGATCATTGTAATAACTGATATTTAAGGAGCATTTATTTTGCACTTTCTTTTTATGCCTTTGACAGTTTTAGATCAGTCTTATTTTTCCCCCAACAAGGAAACAGAAGTTTAGAAGAATTAAGTAGCCTGCCCAAATCCCACAATGTTTAAGTTCTGAGTGTAGGATTTGAACGGGGTCTCCCTGACCCCAGGGCCTTGTTTTTAACCACCTCTTTTCTTTCTCCTGTCTTCCCTGTTCCAGACCCAGAATTCCCTCGGCCCCTAAGTTCATTTGATGTCATCCCATTTTTGATATCTGGATTCTATTCCAATCATGCCATCTTGTTGTTAATCCTCACCCCAGGATACACTTTTCCATTGATTTTTAGAGCGAGTAGAAGAGACAGAAGGAGGGAGAGAGAGAGAGAAACATCAATGTGAGAGAGACATATCTATCAGTTTCCTCCTGCAGGTGCCAGGACCAGGGCTGGGAATGGAACTTGCACCCCAGGTACATGCTCTTGACCAGAAATCAAACCTGCGAGCCTTCGGTGCATGGGCCGATGCTCTAACCATTGAGAACACCAACCAGGGCTCAGGGGCATCTTTTAAGGAGTGACAATATATTTTTTAAAAAGGTACTTCTGAACTTTTTCCGTCCTTTTGCTGTAGATGTTAGAACAGGTTCAATAAGGAAGCAGTTCTGCGCATGTGGTAGGGAAATGTGGAAACATTTCACATGACAGCTGTTTGCCCCTTCTCTGCACAAGGGAGGGAATCCTGCTTTGGCCTCCGCACTCCTGTTCCTTAGGTTTCCATCGCGCAGGTGGACGGGGAGCCTTGCAGCCTGGGTTGGGCTGATCATGTCAGCGGGGAAATAAACACAAAACTGGGGAATGTGAGGATGGGAGTCGTTTGGAGAAGAATGGAAAATGATTTGTGGGAAAACAAAACAGTAAAGGTGGGAGAAGCTTTAAAGGGAGGAAACCCAGGGCCCATGTGGGTGGGGAGCGGGGCTATGGGGGAGCTGGGAAAAGGGCTGGAGGAACTTTGGGGTAGCTGATGGAACAAACCAAGATGGGGCCTAAAGAGGGCAGCAAAGAGTGAATGGCACCGCTGTGCGTAGTCACTGGGTTTCCTTTCGGATTCATCCGAAGATGGAAAATGTCTGGCAGCGTTTTCATCATTCTTCATGGCTGGTCTTTATTTCTGTAAAGATGACCGCAGGCCCGAGCTTCAGGGCCCCTTGCAGATGTGGAATATACACTTCGTTTTAAACGCGTGCTTTCGTTAGAACAGTTGTTTAGGCTGCATTCTTTGAAATTCCGTTTTATCTATTTTTTATTCGATTCTAAAATCTTGGTTGTCAGCTCAAAATCTCCCACTGGGAGCTCTGTAGCTTTAATAGACAGATTTCCATGTAAGCCGAGGAGAGAAGGCGTGTGTGAAATGAACAAATCCAGAAGGAACAGAAGTTTACGTTTTCAGGTCGTTCTCTTGAAAATAGGATAGTTGCCTTCAATGATTTACAGGACTCCTCCGGCATACAGCATATTTAAAATGCATAACATGAAGCAGCTGCATTGAAATGAGTAATGATCACTTACAACACAGATGTCCATCTTCCTAGTATGACATGCTATTTATTGAGCAGCTACTGTGTGCCAGGCATCGAACTTCCTGTCTGGAATGCAATGATCCACTTAGGAAGCAATCTGCTCACAGGCTCCCGACCTGGGACGGAAATGAGCACGTAACACACACAGGCAGCTCCACTCACTCCCGTAATAGACTAACCCATGCAGGCTTTTATCTCATCGATCCTATGGTGACGCTTCCACTCCTAACAAACCCCACAGCTACTAACATTTCTAACATGAGTTTTGGTGAAGAAAAGGGGAGTTGGCAGAGAGATTCAGACTTGCCAATACAAGCGACTTATCCCCAAGGAATTACAGCTTGAAAATCAGAGTTCTTGTACCTGTAACTAATAAACACCAGCCAGCAAGCCAGCCCGTGCATGTTTGTAGTCAAGGAAAGAAACCATGTGGGCCTGATCCAAGGCCTTTCCCAGTCTGACCCCTTCTTACCCTAATGCCTTGATCCTCAGGATCCCCTGCAGATGCCCTGCACCAGGTGCCCAGAGGCCTCTCATAACTGAATGCACTATGTCTTCATTCCCTTGATTACATTAAGATAAAAACCATTTGATTTTATTTTACCAGTAAAATGCTCAGAAAGTAAATTTCCATGGGCCTAATTTTTGCAACTCTCCTAAGACCCTTGACATCTGAAAAACACTTTAATATGTTTTATTGACTTCAGAGAGAGATAGAAACATCAATGGTGAGAGCGAATCATGGACCGGCTGCCTCCTGCACGCCCCCTACTGGGGATCGAGCGCACAACCCGGGTATGAGCCCTGACGGGAATCAATCCATGACCTCCTGGTCCATGGGTCGATGCTCAACCACTGAGCCACACCGGCTGGGCTGACAAGTCTTACAAAGTTCCCAGAACATCCATTGGTGACGTTATCTCTGATCACAGAGGCCGAATCCGTGGCCCGAGACGCACAGGGGGAGGCATGGACAGGTGGAGGTTAGAGGCTATAATCCTAAGGGTTTAAGCCTGTCTTTTGTTCCCTGGTTTTCCACAGGCCCCAGGTAACTAAGACAGTCTGGAGAAGGCGACAGAGCTAGAGAAGCAGGGGAGGACGTTTTAAGCTGCTCATCTTCCAGTTGACAATCCCCCCCAACAAATGGTCAGCGGAGAGGCCAAGCCGGCAGGTAAGGGACCGGCAGCTCTGCCCCAGCTTCTGGTTAAATACTGGCCGGTCCAGGCTGGGGCCTGGGGACCCCGTGCACGGAGGATGTAACCTCAACGTGGGGAGGGAAATAATTGCTGGAGTCCTGGGCTGGGGGTACATAAAATCAATATGCGAGGAGCTAAGAGACAGAAGTGAGTGCGAGGACTGCGCCAATCCTGCAGTAACCATCAGGGAGCCGGGCAGAGCACACATCTTTCAAATCAGAGCAACAGCCTCCCAGGAGGCCGCATGTAAGAGGGTCCCCAGTGGATGTGAACAGTGTGAATTTGGGGCTCTGAACACCCCAGTCATTGGGAATCTGGGCCAGAGGGGACTCAGCCAGCCTGCTCCTGGCTCTCTGAGGAGTTGTAATCCGTTATGAGGTCTCTCTAGCCTCACTGCTCCCAAAAGGCACCGTTATACAGCCTTTATTTCTCCTCGCCTGGCCTGGCCGTGCGGCTATCCCTGCCCTCATTAAATGAAGGATCCGAGGGAGAGCGCTTGAGCATTCGAGTAAGGGAGCCCGCGTGGCAGAGTTTGGCATTGAACTCAGATTTTCTGGCTCACCGTCCCGTGGACAGGACTCAGCACAGGCACGTGCTAAGCCTTAATGTGCGGGCACTGCAAGCTGCTCCTACATTTGGTTCACTTGAAACAGGAGAGGGCTGGGGCCTGGGACTCACTAAATCATCCATTCAAATTGTAAACCGATACGTGCTGGTCACTGCATGGACCAGACAGATGCGATCCGTGCCCGTGGGTCAGTGTGCAATTCACAATTCAAAGGGATACGTGAGCCACAAGGCTGCTGGCACAGGGCTCCCTCCTCTTTGAAATTCCAGAAGAATAGAGGGATTGGTCTGAAGCTGCTGAGGTTGAACGGCTGCATTTCTGAGCTTGCAAGAAGGCTGGGTCTCAGGAGCTAGCCCGGACAGCCTCCTGAAAGCTCAGTTCCAGGCTCCGCCCCCCCCCCCCCCCCCCCCGCCCCTGCCGCCAGTTCCCTTCCATCGTCGTCCTCCCGCCCCCCATTGTGCTCCATCTCCCCAGAACACGAGGTGTAGGGGAAGCTCCCCATAGCTTTCTGCCACAAAAGCTGAGCACGCCTGCAGGGGCTCACCCCATTGCTTTTGCTGCGAGCAATGATGAGTGATGTGCTGTGATCCCACAGTTCACAGGCGGCCCATCTGGCTCCATGAGATGCACTCATTTCAGAATTGAGGAGGAAATCAGAAAGCTGTGTCATTGTTGCGCCTGCTCAGACATCACCAGATAGCAACATAGCAGTGGCAGAGAGCAGTGCCAATATCCTTATTGGCATTTTTCTAAGTTGTAAGAAAAAAGATGTATGTTAAAAAATGTATATGCAAATGAGAATCTTCAGCCTAGATGTCCCTTATCGGGGAGTGAAAATCAGATAAGGGACATCTAGGGACCGTGGGTTGGGTTAGTGCGTCTGATCTTGGAGACCTGGATGATGAGGTTGAGAGACAGGAACATCTAGGCACAGGCTGTGTTTTAAAACAAAACCCTCTGTGGACCGCCTGGCCCCGGCTCCATGGCATCCTTTGGGGGAAATGGCTGTGTGTGTGCACAGGTAACAAAAGAGCCTCCCAATGGTGACTGCAAGTCTACCATGACGTGGAGCTACCGTAGTCGTACTTGACTTTGAAAGAGAAAATGGTCTTCTCTTTTACCGCTGCAGCCAGAGAACACAGCAGCAGACCAGTAACGTGTGTGTATGTAGGGGGGAGGGGCCTGGTCGCTGAAGGCCTTCCCTTCGGTGGGCAGGGGTCCCACTGCAGCTGGCTTCTGGGTCCTCAGCATTGTGTGTGTGCCTGTGGCAGGTCACTCATTACGCCAGCCACTGAGCCACACTGGCCAGGGTGAAGATTTTGCTCTTAGAATGCAAAGCAATTGTGTTCTGGGTATAGAATATCCATGTTTCCATGTTCACTCATTCCATTTTCCAACAGATGGATACTTTATTTTTTATTTCCTCTTATTAATTAAGTAGGTCGTAAATCATTGTGAGTTCTTAAAAACTGGCAGTTAATATTCTACGTATACTGTAATTATTAAAGTATAAGTTAGTTAAGCTATCCATAATCTAAATTTCCCATCCTATAACTTAGTCTGTCATATGAAAAAATTATCTTATTTCGGTGACACAGTTAAGACTTTCCTGCTTGGATTCCTTTAGAAGTAATTGAATCTGGTGTTCATGAGATTTGGAGCTGCCATTGGCCAGAATGATCAGAAGTGTGTTGGCACCTGGTACTAGTCTTCTGTTGGTAAAAAAAGTTGGTATTCAAGAATGAGGTGGAGTCCTGGCCAGTGTTGCTTGATGGTTAGAGCGTCATTCCAGGCACTGATGGGTTGTGGGTTCAATTCCCGGTCAAGAGCATATACTTGGCTTCTTGGCTTGCAGGCTTGATCCCTGACCTGGTGTGGGAGGCAACCAATCAATGTGTCTCTTTCTCATCGATAGTGTCTCTCTCTCTCTCTCTCTCTCTCTCTCTCCCTCCTTCCCTCCCTTCCCCTCTCTCTAGAAATCAGTGGATTGTGTTGAACTAGATCATCTGTTATTTCTGTATGTAAACATATAATCTTAAAGCTCTGGAGTGTTGTGTAACCTGTTCAGATTCTCAAGTGTGTCTTACAATAAATTTCCAGACTAGATCTTTAAGTTTACTCTGTAATATGGATCCTGAAATTCATATTTCATTATTAGCTAAAATGCCCTTAAAAATAAAAACAGCATATTCCCATAAGATCCTCCATTGTCAGTGTTTATTTTATGTTCAAATACGACTTATTCCTGCCGCTAAACATGTACATAAGTGATGTAGAAGCTCGTCTTTACTCCAGATGTCTCCGAAACGAGCTGTTCCTGAGTTGCTCTGGTCTGTGGACTTTTACCCTCACCTCACTTGACCTCCTTCCCCTTCCTCGTTCTTCTCCATCAGTTGAGCAAAGTGAATGTGCCTCTCGTGGGAGCTTTAGTCATTGTTATGGCTGTTGCTAGGGACCTCTTCTTATGTTTTGGAAACTCCCCAGTTGGAGTCCTGCTGGGGGACAGTTTCCCTCCACTATCATGTCCAAAGGCCAGACACACTTTCCCAGCCCCTGGCAGGCAGGCAGGGCGTTGCACAAGGTTTGATAATGCATTCACCCAAGGTTTTCGTTTTGTTGTTATTGTTTTGATAATCCCCACCCAAGGGTATTTTTCCATTGATTTTTAGAGAGAATGGAAGGGAGGGGGAGAGACGGAGAGAGAGAGAGAGAGAGAGAGAAACATCGACGTGAGAGGACACATCGATTGGTTGCCTCCTGCACCCACTCCAACCAGCGGTGGGGATCATACCTGTAACCCAGTTGCCCTTGACCAGGAATTGAACCAAAGACCCTTAGGTCCACGGGCCGACTCTAACCACTGAGCAACACTGGCCAGGTGCATTCACCCGTCCCCGCACAGCTCCTCCACCAGCCTGCATCCCCCCTTGTCCATTCAGCCACAAGATCCTTTTCAGATGATGCTTGGAACATGTGTTTGTAATATTGCCAATTAAGGAACACAGAGAAGTTGTGTGAAAAGGAAGTAATTTGAGAATTTTTTCTTGTCATTCTTGGGTAGATGCCAATTCAATGACTATGTTTTGCCATTTGTGTGTGTGTGTGTGTGTGTGTGTGCGTTTTAAGTATTTTTTAAAATTGATTTCAGAGAGGAAGGGAGAGGAAAAGAGATAGAAACTCAATGATGAGAGAATCATCGATTGGCTGCCTCCTGCACGCCCCCTACTGGGGATTGAGCTAGAAACCTTCCTGGTTCCTAGGTGGATGCTCAACCACTGAGCCACACCAGCCGGGCTGTTTTCCCAGTAAAGGAAAAGTTGTTCTCTAAATTTTCTCTGGTTGAAAGCGTTTGCCTATCTTTCTCTAGCAATTCGGACCATATCACTCAAAGTCAGTGGGCAATATATAAAACTTTTCAACAATTCTCCTGCTTCTTCATCCAAATAAATAAACAGAATAGATGGCATTTCTACCAAAGGCAGCGGGACAAGACATCCCATTTCATGCTTCAGCAATCTGACTAAGGAAACAAATAGAGATTTTTCTTCTAAATGCCTCCAGGTTATAAGGCAAGTTGATTAAGGCTTCCTATAAGCCCACCAGAGACCTGAACGGATGATGGAGTTTGCCTCCCTTGAAGAGAAAGAGGTTATGTCTAATATTGACTCTCCTAATCAGTTTGACATAGAGCATATTTCTCACAGATGTGACGCTCCAACCCGCCTCGTGTGCAGGAGAGATGAAAGCCATATGGATTTCAGTTTCCTGTTAGCCAAGAATAAATTAAATCATGTTCTTTTCTCCTCTTTACCACTCCTCTGTGGATTCAATTTCCATGTAGACATGTCCGATATTTTTTTTTAGGGAGGAGTTAATAAATTGCTTTTTTCCTCTTATCATACTGATGTGGTCTTGCCTTTCCTTCCCCCCCCCCCCCACTGCCAATGAAATGATACAGAGGACAAAAATAAAAATAAAACAGTGAGAAGACACGCATGGCTTCTGATATTACTCTGACCTCTGAGAGAGGTCACAGAGGAGCTCTCATAAATCCTGGTAGCCCATGGATCAGAACTTCCCCAGCAATTCCCCAAGTGTAGTGATGTTCTTGACAAAGAGACTTATTTTCCAGATTTGAGTAGGGTATTGTAGCAGTTAAGGTAAAGGTGGCTGTTGTAGCAGAGAAACTGTAATGTGTCAGTGGCTTAGCCCAATAAGAAGCTTGTTTCACTGTGTAAAATTCTTCTTGCGGTGGGGATGGAGGTGGTGGGTGGCTTCATGAAGTCCAGTTTGGAATCCAGAGTGATGAGGGCCCTGCCATTCTCAGACTGTGACTGTTCAAACTGCCTTGGATGTTACTTCTAGGCAGTGGTTCTCAACCTTCTGGCCCTTTAAATACAGTTCCTCATGTTGTGATCCAACCATAAAATTATTTTCGTTGCTACTTCATCACTGTCATGTTGCTACTGTGATGAATCGTCATGTAAGTATCTGATATGCAGGATGGTCTTAGGCAACCCCTGTGAAAGGGTCGTTCGACTGCCAAAGGGGTCGAGACCCACAGGTTGAAAACCGCTGAGAGAGAGAGAGAGAGAGAGAGAGAGAGAGAGAGAGAGAGAGGAGATGAAGGAGGAGGAGGAGGAGAGAGAGAGGGAGGAAAGGAAGGAGAAAGAGAGAAAGAAGAGAACTTCAGGGTAGGCTTTGTGAACCAGGCCTGGAAGTGGGGTACGTAGCCCTGTTACCCCTGTTAGTGATTCATCACTGTTGCCTGGCTTGGAGAGCTGGGAGCTCTCTTATCGTTATCTTGAGGCTGTGGAACCAGGAGGAAGAGGCTAACCGGCCTCTGGTGTCTTTGGAAAGATGATAATTTTTTTATCTGAGGCCATTTTGGAATGTGGGACTCTGAGAATCATTATTGAATTCTAATGTTCCTATTGTGTGTCTTATCTGTAATGAATATTTTGTTGACTTCATCCCATAGTCATATTTTTAATCACATGCTTTAAAGATATTTTAACTTGTTACTTACCCGCCAATTCTTTCCCACTAGACTGTCCTGTTGTGCTCATCATTTAGATCAGGGGTCCTCAAACTTTTTAAACAGGGGGCCAGTTCACTGTCCCTCAGACTGTTGGAGGGCCGGACTATAGTTAAAAAAAAAAACTATGAACAAATTCCTATGCACACTGCACATATCTTATTTTGAAGTAAAAAATCAAAACGGGAACAAATACAGTATTTGTATTTGCATGTGGCCCGCGGGCTGTAGTTTGAGGACCCCTGATTTAATCAGATGGACTTTGCCCTGAAGTCAGTTTTTTTTCCAGGCCAAGTGTGTGAGTGTGTTTTCTAAGCCTTATAAACCCAAGATGTTTTTTTCTGTTGTCTTGACAACTTGACTGTGTGTTGCGTGTCATAAGGATGATGCGGAATCTCCTATAGGGGAAATATGAAGCATGCATTAATTTCATTCTTCTTGAACTAACAGGAATAGAGAAATTTCTATACTCCTGTCTCTGAGTGTCCATTAGCATAGTTTGTCCTTTCAGAAGAATAACTGAGAAATAAAAAAATCACCAGGGAAGGGTTATTTACAGAAGGCAAGCCTGATCTCCTTACACTGAAAATTCTAGAAAATAATAGTATTCATTAATAATTTATAAGTTTATAATTTATTAATTAATAACTGTTATTACTTCTGTTATTCTACATTGTTTTTTGTTTTTGTTTTTTTGTTAATCCTCACCCGAGGATATTTTACCTTTGATTTTTAGAGAGAGTGAAAGGGAGGGAGGGGGAAGGAGAGAAAGAGAAACATCGATGTGAGAGAAACACATCGATTGGTTGCTTTCCACTGGTGCCCTGACTGGGGATCAAGCATGCAACTGAGGTACATGCCCTTGACCAGAATCGAACCCAGGACCCTTCAGTCCATAGACCGATGCTCTATCCACTGAGCCAAACTGGCTCGGGCTAAAATATGTTTTTGTATATAATGGAGACTGTATCTTAATCACAGCCAATACCACACAGAATCACAGCATAATGGGGCAAAATGCATCTTTAGAAGTTAATCAATGTATATTCACTCAGAATGTTCTTGGTCATGATTTTGAACAAATGTTTTTAAGAAGCCTTTAGTTGAACTTTAAAGACAGATGCTTGCCTTTTCACAATCACTTCCTGTTCTGATTAATATTCATTAACAGGTGTGCCGCACAAAGCAATGAGCACTCCCTACAATTTGGCTTATTTGTGCAAAAACTTAGCTTTTCTGTGTTCTTTACCTCTATGATGAAGAAAAAATGAAATTCAGTACACTAGCTGGAAAGTGTCCATGAACATTTTCTACAAATGCTGAAAATTTTCCTCTGTTAACATCTCTACCTTGGGTACCAAATCAAAATGCACAGATGAATCAACTATATCATAAAAAAACTTCAGATCAACTGCCAAGCAATTAATGTGAACATCTGGTTATTTTGATGGTCATAATGGCCAAATCACTTAACTCTGATACAACCCAAGAGGAATCATGAATCTGATTCAATAACAGCAGCAAGGAAAGACTGATTTAAGGTAACTCATAGACAACGTCTGATCATCTCAGTTTACTTTCATTATTTTGCTTAAGAACATGGACAAACAGACTTTTAAAAAATATTTTGATTTCAGAGAGGAAGGGAGAGGGAGAGAGAGATAGAAACATCAATGATGAGAGAGGATCATTGATCGGCTGCCTCCTTACAGGCCCCACAGTGGGAATTAAGCTCCCAATCCGGGCATGTGCCCTGATCAGGAATCAAACTGTGACCTTCTGGTTCATAGGTCGACGCTCAACCACTGAGCCACACCAGCTGGGCCAAACAGACTTTCTAAGTTTCACAGGAAAACCTGTAGTAATGATTCTGTCATTGAACCTCTGTGATTCAATGACTACTGTCATCTTCCCTACAGGATTCCAGTTTTCTATTTAGATGTCATACTCTGCTTTTGCTGCAATTTACGATACTTTTAATTTCAAACACATGAAATCTTTCATCTGAAGGAGACATGTGTTATGTATTTCTTTTCCTGTACCTCAGGGAACAAAGCCAATGTGCACTGAAGACTCACTTAGCAATAGCGAGGATGGTGATTAAATAGCCAGACTCACGGCTCATTCACTTGGTCTCCTTTCATATCATTTCTTATGGAATAAATGTAGCTTGAAATAAAGTTTTATTTTAACTTAGTGTTCAATACCACACAGTCAAGAAAGACTGGGGGCTTCATCGATAGGGAGGGTAGAAGGAATGAAGCAGAAACCCAGTGCAGAGAACAGGCTCAGGACAGCTGAAACGTCAGACCCTGGTGTGTGGGGAAAGCCACATGGCAGCTCAGCGGTAAACGTGGGACAACCAGCTAGGCCAGTTCCCCAACGCAGAGCTTTAGGCTGTTAATTCAAGAACAGGGCCTAAGAGCAGCTGTACACAACCAAAGGCAGGACATTCTCTTGAATCTGACTTGGAGGACCTGTGGCAACAGATGCTGAGCAATTACAGCAGGTGCAGGGACTGGTGTGGCTGATAGGAGGGACAAGACCTCTTGATCTCACGTTTCAATTAGATCAAAGTAACTCATCGTTTGCTATGCAACTCTTCTGTTTAGTAAACATAATGTGTGTGTGTGTGTGTGTGTGTGTGTGTATGTATGTATGTATGTATGTATGTATATATATAGCTTAGTCCCTTCACCCTTTTTTCCACTCAGCCTCCCAACCCCCCTATGACAGCTGTCAGTCTGTTCTTTGTATCTGCTTTGGTTTCTATGGTGCTAACCAGAGGGAAAGGGTGACGGGGGAGGTTGAAGCGGGCAAAGGGGGATACATGGGAATGGAAAGAGACTTTACTTGGGGAAAGTGGATGCACGATGCCGTATGCAGATGATGTTTTGTTGGAACCTGTGTGGTTTTGTTAACCAATGACCCCAATAAACTCAATAAAAAAATCTGTCTGAGCAGGTTAATAGCAGGAATATGAGGGTATTTTTGACCACCAATGTCCGTTCAGCCAACATTAGTGACTGTTAATCATTGGAACTGAAAGTTGATTTCTAGTCCAGTTGTTGAGAATTTGGAAGCAGTTCACCTATGGAAACAATGTCATATGGTGGTTAGGCTCCTAGGATAATCCGCAAAAGACACTTCCGGCCATAGTAGGAGGAATACCATATGCTCCCCATGAAACATAGTAGCAAACGCCGCAGAGGCAACACAAGTCATTAACTCACACCCTGCTTCTGAGGGAGAGGCTGCATACCTTGGCTTTGGCTTTGATGCTCTAGGGAAGCAGCTGTTGTTGGAGTTTTGGTTTCAGTTTATTCTCTGCCAAAGGCCACCTTATCGCATAACCATTGGGTAAGAGACTGTGAGGGGGTGTGTTCGGGAGGGGCCTTCGCTTCCTAGTGATCTTGCTGTTGCTGCTGCCGTCTCAAGTGGTGTCACACTCACTACTCAAAGCATAGGTTTCTTTTAAAAATACATATTTTTATTGCTTTCAGACAGGAAGGGAGAGGGAGCGCGCGAGAGAAACATCAGTGATGAGAGAGAATCATGGATCGGCTGCCTCCTGCACGCCCCTTACTGGGGATCGAGCCCACAACCTGGGCAGGTGCCCTGAGCGGGAATGGAACCATGACCTCTTGATTCATAGGTCAACTCTCACCCACTGAGCCATACCGGCCGGGCAGGTTTCTTAACAGAAGTTGGCCCCCACCCCAGTCTAGGTGAGAATTTCAGTTAGAAGGTAAAGTAAAAGAGAATGCTCCCACAATTTGAACGTATTTCTTCTGACATACTGTAGTATCTGAGCATGAATGTTTGGTAAAAGTACTTTTCACACAACCAGTGTCTTATAAACCTACCTCTGATCTGCCACGCAAGCTCCTTCCCAGATCTCCGTCCAAGGCTGAGCTGGCTTTCCCAGGCGTTTCTCTGCCTCCACTTCTGTCAACTTTCCTTTCCTTTTCTTTAAAAAAAAAATATATTTTATTGATTTCTTCTTAGAGAGGAAGGGAGAGGGATAGAGAGTTAGAAACATCGATCAGCTGCCTCCTACACTCCCCCTACTGGGGATGTGCCCGCAACCAAGGTACATGCCCTTGACCGGAATCGAACCTGGGACCCTTCGGTCCGCAGGCCGACTCTCTATCCACTGAGCCAAACCGGTTAGGGCTCAACTTTTCCTTTTCATGTAGGTTTTCTCATCACAGCATCGTCACGCGGGAAGGTTCCCTGACCCAGGTGCACACCCAGTTCAGTCTACTGAACACCAGTCACCCTCCATCCGCTCCAAGAGTACTTTTAGATAATTTAATTTTTACGATTCAAGTTTTCGAAAACATGTTGCAAGTCTGCCGTCTCCTCCTTGTTCTGCAAGTTTTCATTAACCCGGAGGCTCTTCCATGCATGCACTTAGGACTCATATCACTGCTATTAGCTAACTGTGATGCCTTTTTCTACTCCAATAAATATTTCTCATCCGAGTAGTGTGACATAGTCATGTACATTATCTAACTCGTTGCTCATGATCACTCTTGGTCCCCTTCTGTAGACAAGGTTTAGAATACAGCAGTGACTTCATCAAAGTCACAATACTGGGAAAAGGAGAGCCAGAATGTACACCACGTCTTTCTGACTCAGCCATCCCTATTTTTTTTCTGTTCCATCACAGAAAGAGCTGGTATGGTCCTTGCTTCCTTCTAGTCATTTGTTCCAGATTTTCCTGGTAAAGCTTTCCCCGTTTCACCAAGAACCAGAATAATTTTCTTTTCATCAAGAGAAGCAAAAAATAGGCGTGTCTCAGTGTTTGAGCATCGGTCCATGCACACATCAGCCACCTCCTACACGCCCCCTATGGAGGACTGAGCCCCCAATCCGGGCATGTGCCCTGACCGGGATATCAAACCATGACCTCCTGGTTCATAGGTTGAAGCTCAACCACTGAGCCACACCAGCCGGTCCTTCCGCCAGTTTTTATTAAAATTTATGAGACATCTCTCTGTCAACCACAGGCACGCTAATCTGTTGCAGAGACTCTATAAAGGGGGTCAGCCAAGCTTGAAGGACTGCTCCACCCATCCCCAAAAAGCATGGAGCAGTAACCAGAGAGCCTGGAGCCAGGCTCTTTTGACAAAGCATTAGCCCAACTTGTCATTTCCCCAATGACAAGTACTGTAGAGGGAAGGGGAGGGGAAGTGGGGAAGAATATTTTTTCTAACTTAATGGTAAGAGACCATTTGTGGAGCAAAACCTGTTTTAAAAATAGAGTCACCTCTTTCCACTGTTTACTGCAATTCTGAAGTAAAGGGTATCTGCTTGGATTTTGAGAGGGAGGGGGCAGGGAACCAAACCTGTGTTGCCATAGGAATAAGAATTCTCTTCCCATCAGAGGAGCATGAATTCAAGTGAAAAATTGGAATCAGGAGGAGGTGAACCATTTTGAGAGAACAATCACGTTTTGTCCTGCAAAACTTACAGCCAGACAGGAGAAAGAAAAGCTAAAGGAGATGCAGAATGTGGAAGAGTGAATTTTTAAATATGTTTCCACTTTCTTTTTAGGCAACAAGTGGGGAATCTTTGGCTGATACGGTTTAAAGATTAACTTCAGCATTAATTTAAACTTAATTTTAGCCCTGGCCGGTTTGGCTCAGTGGATAAAGCCTGTGTAACAAAGGGTCCCAGGTTCCATTCCAGTCAAGGGCACGAACCTCAGTTGCAGGCTCGATCCCTGGCCCCAGGTCAAGGTGTGTGCAGGAGGCAGCCGGTCAGTGATTCTCTCTTATCATTGATGTTTCTATGTCTCTTTCCCTCTCCCTTCCTCTCTGGAAAAAAAAAAGGATGAAATGACATTAAACTTAAACCAGTAGCTTCCAGAACCTGTGGATGACCTGGACCTGGCTTTCCCTCATCCCTGCTGATGTCTGTGAACTCAGAGTTGGCTGTAGGTTCAAAGGGAAGGTCAAGTCCCATGTGTGTT
The DNA here is from genome assembly GCF_028538775.1 of Myotis yumanensis. Lineage (NCBI taxonomy): Eukaryota > Metazoa > Chordata > Mammalia > Chiroptera > Vespertilionidae > Myotis > Myotis yumanensis. The sequence goes on along the minus strand of NW_027223771.1, from coordinate 6,172,982 downwards.
TTCGGGGTGCAGTGTGCCCTTCTCAGCTCTGCTTTGCTCCCTGGAGTGGGTGCGTGAGCCGCGGAAATAAAGGGGAACAGTGTGTGTGCTGGGCCACCCGGCACATTTTCCCAAATAGTTCTTCTTGGACATTGATGCATCCTGTGGTCACAGGTGGTCTCCCGGTACCTTGTGTGGCTTAGAATTTCTTTTTTGGCTTTGCTTTATTCTGTAAGCCTAACTCCAAAGTGGGAAAAATGCTTAAGCCTGCACGCGGATGATGCTCCGTGAAGAAATTGAGTTTCTCTGCCCCAGTGCACGAGGGCCATCCCACTCCCGGCCCCCACATCTGCGGTCATGCTTGGCAGGTGCACGCTGCACAAGTGTTAGGGACATGGAAAGAGAGCCTCACTCAGCACGGTGTTGACATCGATATTCTTGTAGCTTCGGCCGGGGCTGGCCAGGCTGTCACAGGACTCCCCCTGCAGTGGGGTAATATGATGAGGAGGGGGCCAGACAGAACAGGCAGCTTTCAATCCCAAGTCCAGAAGGGCACAGGAAGGCTTTTTTTTTCTTAGTCCGCTGCCTGCTGGTGTGCTGAGTCACGGCCCTAACTTCTGTGGTGGGAAAAGGTTGTTTGTATCGAATTACCCTGTGGCCGGGGAGGCAGAGCGGCCTCTTTTGTCCTGGCAACCTTGCTCCTGTAGAGTTATTGAAACTGAAGATTGAAAAGACCTCTGAGTTCCTCTGATGTAAACGAGATTATTAGATGTGTTGTCTCTGTTTCTTCTTCCATCTGGTTCTGATTAAAATAGTTGAGGAAATATCCATGGCTTAATTCGGGATCTGCAGAGCATGAGAATGATGGTGGTGTCACATCAAATTAACCAATATTTATCGCATAGCTACACTCTGTCCAGCATGTTGGGGAAACCTGTTTATTCAAATTCTTCTTAGCAGTCCTTTCCTTTCTTTTTTGTTGTTGTTAAGCCTCATCTGAGGATATTTTTTTCATTACTTTTCAGAAACAGTGGAAGGTAGGGAGAGGGAGAGGGAAAAAAGGAGGGGGAGGGGGAGGGGAAGAGAGAAATATTGATGTAGGAGAGACACATCAACTGGTTTAATGGGAAGGACACAGCTAAGGGTTGGGATACACTGTGTTTGCTGGGTGTAAGCAGAGCCTTTATTTCTCCATCCGTGGCAACTGCCCCAACTAGGGCTGGGGATGGACCCTGCAACCCAACGTGCCCTTGACCAGAAATTGAACTCGAACCCTTAAGTTCATGGGCCAACCCTCTAACCACTGAACAACACTGACCGAAGCCAAAGACACGTTTTAACGCCCTTCCATGATACCTCCCCTTAGTAACATCTTTATAGAGTTTGGACCCACCTCCCCCAATATTATTTTCAAAAATAAATTTGAAAATGTTCTAGTCATTCTCAATTAGAGGAGATGTGAAAATACAGACATTTCTGAAGGAAGGAGCAATTTGTGAAACATCCAGTGCAGCCCGTGCTAGGCATCAGCGAGAACATCCCTCCTGGATGCACCATCACCCCGTGTACAGCACAGGCCTAGGGAATTGGATGTCGCCTTTCCAGACCTTCCCTGCAGTGTATTCCACATTAACTGAGTAATGGAATTACAGAGCTCATAATTCTGGCCATTTTCCCTGGAAACAAGCAGCGCTCAGCCCTGCTTATGTAATTCCTTCTGCCCTTACGCAGAGCTCCACCGAGGGACAGAGAAATGAAGGCTCTGCTTACACCCAGCAAACACAGTGTATCCCAACCCTCAGCTGTGTCCTTCCCATTGAACATGTGTGTTACAGCAAATTCAACATGCACGCGTTTTTCTCCAACGTGCAGGGCGATAAATGCTGTCGTTACAGAATTCATCAGCACATCAGTGGGTGATTTGTTGACACGCTAATCCAATTCAGCAGAGTCTCCCAGACAATCCCCTGACATCGATAGACTTTCCTTAATTTTTTTTATCAAAATTCATCATCAAAAGAGTGTAGCAAATGCTGCACATTTATTATGCTCTTTCTTTCTGTCGAAGGTTAATCACACGGTAAGTCTGAAGGCTCCATTTCCCTTCTGCCTTTCAACCTTATGAGTTATTGGATTGGCCTCCAAGGTTTAAATCAACATATATCAATTGGAATTACAGCCCCAATTCCATTTGAGCCTTCTCATTGCAGGGGCGTTCTGCTGAGATGAGTGACAAACAGCCTCCAGCAGAGTCGCAAAGAGCTCTCTATGAAAGGTTGGTCAGGAGACTTCTAAAAGTAGACCATCTTCAAATTTAAATTCTTGTCCGGCCGGTGTGGCTCAATGGTTGAGCATCAACCTATGAACCAGGAGGTCCCGGTTCGATTCCCATTCAGGGCACATGCCCGGGTTGCAGGCTCCATCCCCAGTAGGGGGCGTGCAGGAGGCAGGTGATCCATGATTCTCTCTCACCATTGATGTTTCTATCTCTCTCTCCCTCTCCCTTTCTCTCTGAAATAAAAAAAAAAATGTATTTAAAAAAATTTTTAAATTTTGCATCTACAGAATTTACAGTTACACCTCTTAGGGAAACACATCTGCTGAGGATTTTGAAAGACTGCTTGTGATTCTTGACCTGTCCGGGGACACCAGTGCTGGACCGGCTGGCTCCATGGCACCTGCCACAGTGTAAGTGCCAGGGCGCGGGCTACTTGACTTTCTGGTCTGGGGTGTCACAACTGCAGGCTTTTAGCTCAGAGAAGCCACTCCACTCTATCCTGCCTGCAGTGAGGGTCGGCAGCATATTTTCCAGATTCCTCCGGAAGGGTTTTAACTGCCCTGATTTTCTGGGCTTAGTGGCCGAAAGTTAGCATTTTCCCCCAGCCTTCTAATGAAAATACATAATTTCTTTGAATTTTGGCTTTGGCCAAGGGGTTCTCAGCCAGTCTGTTAGGGCATTCCTGTTGTTATGCTGTAAGATGGGGCTTTTGATCTGGTCTTAGACTTTATGTTGACCAGGGATGTTCAAATTAAACATGTGACTTGATACCTTTAAAAAAAATAAACACAAACTTTATTTTTTAGAGCAAGTCCAGGTTCATAGCAAAATTGAGCCAAAAGTACAGAGATTTCCAAATACCCCTGCCCCCACCCATGCATAGGCTCATCCATCACCAACATCCCCCAACAGAGTAATACATATTACAATTGATACACCCCTATTCATGAATCATCATCACCCAAAGCCCGCAGTTTACATTAGGGTTCGTTCTTTATGTTGAACATTTTATGAGTTTGGACACATGTATAATGATATGTACTCATCATTATAGTATCATACAGAGTATTTTCACTTCCTAAAAAACCTCTGTGCTCCATGTGCTCATCCTGTCCTCCTCCTCAACCCCTGGCAACACCGATCCTTTTACTGTGTCCGTAGTTTTACCGTTTCTGTAATGCCATATAGTGGGAATCCCATAGTATGTAGCCTTTGCAGATGGGCTTCTTTTACTTGGAAATGTGCGTTTGTTTCCTTTGTGGCTTTTCATGACTTAAAAAGTTCATTTTTGCCCTGGCTTGCTTTGAAAGACTGCTTGTGTGAACTGTGTTATTCATTCTTCTGTGTGATAGGATTTCTCCAAGTTTCAGGGGGGAAAATATATATTTTGTTAATCCTCACCCGAGGATATATTTTCCATTGTTTTTTTTTAGAGAGAGGAAGGGAGGGGAGTGGGAGAGAGGAGAGAGAGAAACATCAATGTGAGAGAGACACATTGATCGGTTGCCTCCCACACATACCTCAACCAAGGCTGGGGATTGAGCCTGCAACCAAGGTACATGCCCTTGACCGGAATCGAACCCAAGACTCTTCAGTCTGTGGGCTGGTGCTCTAACCCTTGAGCAAAACTGGCCAGGGCCAGAAAAATATATTTTTAAATATGTATTTCCTCTCACACAGTATTATTGTGTATGTTCCAGTTTTGCTGCTCTGCTTTCTAAACTATCCATCTCCCAGATATTTCTAACTCCCATCCTTGGGTGTCCCCCCCCCGCCCCCCGCCAAGCCATCCTGGGCCCTGGAAGGTCAGATGAGAAGGAGCTGGACTTGCTCTCAGATGGGGGCGCGGAGCTTCTGGCTCCTGGCCTGTGTCTCTAATATGCTAATTTCCAGGTGTGCGCTCCTTTCCCCATCACTTCTGCACTGGGGCCCTCACACCAGTGCACTCAGCTTGCAATCACCATAAATGATGGCCTCCCAGTTCAGTCACTGCCAAGAGGAATAGTCCCAAAGACACTACTTCCGGGAGTCAAGTGTGTGCTGCTGACATCAGTGTGTGCCAGGTGCCAGCAGCTCCACAGGAGCCTCCCCGGCCAAAACCAGACAGTTGGCAGTAAGGATCGATGGTGGCAGCAGTCTAGCACTCATCATCGTGTGTACATGTGTGTGTGCACACGTGCACCTGTGGTGCATACTCTCAAAGTCAAGGGCTCTGATTTCCTGAGAAGATTCTATTATATTAGGCTCTTTGGGCAGCGAACAGGACTGCTGTTGTCTTTTGGGACCCTGTGGTGGAGAATGTGACTTCAGACTCGCTAACAACGGGGCCCGTGAGCCATGCTAGTTTTCAGGGCCTGACAATGTCATCTCGGTATCAGGAGGCAGATCTCAGTGTCTATCACCACCTCCTCAATGACTACCGGTTGGCAGATTGCTTCCTCTGTTCAGACACTAGTTTGTTCTTCTCTTAGGACATTTAAAGGCAAATCATATTAAGGAAGGAAAAAATTATTCTCTAAGTCATCATAATGCTATTTGAACATCCCATCAACCGACATCTGCAGAATCTTTAGCTGCTACATGTCATCTGTCAATAACTTGTATTGAGTGTGTTCTGTGTGTGGAGGGTGGGGCTGGAATATAGGTGAGTTGCTTGAGCTCTCATTGTTAGTGATCATTTTTTTTCTTTTTAATACACACACACACACACACGCGCGCGCGCACACACGCAGGCACACATATTGATTGATTTCAAAGAGGAAGAGAAAGAGAAGCATCAATGATGAGAGAGAACCACTGCCTCCTGTACGCTCCCTACTAGGGACTGAGCTGGCAACCCAGGCATGTGCCCTGACCGGAATCGAACCATGACTGCCTGGTTCATAGGTCGACGCTCAACCACTGAGCCACACGAGCAGGGCCAAAATGAGTTTTCTTGATTCAGGCAGAGCAACTTATATCCTTTAAGGCAGACATTCAAATTCTAGGCAGAAAGTGTTTGCTTCTAGAATAGCTCACGTTGGTTAGTATGTCATCCTGATACACCAAGGTTGCAGGTTTGATCCCCAGTCAGGGCACATCCAAGAATCAACCAATGAATGCATAAATAAGTGGGACAACAAATGGATGTTTCCCTCTCCCTTCCTCTCTCTCTAAAACCAATCAATAAATTTTAAAAAGATTAAAAAAGAAAGAAATCACTTACGGCCCAGTTTTCCTCATTGCATGTAGCAAGAGTTTGAGTTTAAGTGGGATAATGAATGAGGTTGGCATATTGCAAGACTTAATAAACAGTGGTCAGAATGGTGGTCATGATGACCCTCCTTTTTTGTTTTCACTTCTCCAAGATGAGAAATAAGCTTATTCCAGGATATGGGATCATGAATTGATGGCCCACAGACTGGAGTCAAATTGTTCAAGTGTTTTGTAGGCAAACGCATTTTAAAAAAATTTCAGAAGGTGGCATATAAAATCTAGATTACAACTTTCTTGCATAACTAGGAACTTTGTCAATATTGTGTTCACACAGCCACATGACGCCTCTTGGCTGGAGCTGACCCGAGGTAGCCTCGAGGGCAAGGGCTGCCTACTTTTTTTTAAAAATGTTTTTTAAAAAATATTTTTTTGATGTTTTACAGCGAGGAAGGGAGAGAGATAGAGAGTTAGAAACATTGATGAGCGAGAAACATCGATCAGCTGCCTCCTGCACGCCCCCCACTGGGGATGTGCCTGCAGCCAAGGTACATGCCCTTGACTGGAATCGAATCTGGGACCCTTGAGTCCGCAGGCTGACGCTCTATCCACTGAGCCAAACCGGTTAGGGCAAGGGCTGTCTACTTGGCCGCAGACTCCACCAGTCCCTATTACACGTCAGCTGGGTAGACACATTTATGTCACCTGCCGATCCTGTAAGTACTGCAGGCTTTTGACTTCTGATCTAAGTTAGGAACTCCTAGAGGGCAAATACCTCAATTAATTCTTCTCTGAACATAACCAACTCAGTAACATATTTGAGTAGAGTAAACAACTTTGCTTTTACTCCTCAGTCCCCAGACAGTCCCACAGCTGCCACCACCCACTGGTACTCTCGCCATCTGCTCCTCTAACAACCACAGGTCCATTCCGTCCGGGTAGGCGTGGGAAAGGAAGACATAGGGATGTGGCAGAGGGAGGGAGACTGGGTCAGGAGGACGATAAGGCTGAGAATACAGGTGAGGCGGAGGGGATGTAGGAATACCGCCCCGGCACTGAGTTCAGCATCTTTTTCATTCATATGTGATGTTTCTCTAATTGTCTTCACAAGATAGTCCCCATTCCCCTCACTCATCTCGCTAAACATTCAGATCTGAATGCTCTCCTAGAAGCACAGCTCTGCTCGGCTACCCAGAGCTCACTACCCTTCTCATCCCTGGTCATACAGCACTGGCTGGGGTAGGGCCTCTCACAGCCCCGGCAGCAGCGGAGGGAGGGCCCAGCTCACCATTCTGTTAGCTAATGGGAAGGTAATGACCCAGCAGCTGCGGGTCACTCTCACCCTTCTGCCCTGCTTTTAAAAACCCCCCACAAACAACCACAGAAATGCAGGCCGGGCACTCTGTTCTTCCCTTTTGAATAAGGACCTGGAAATGTCACCCTCAGTGATTATGCCAGCAGGTGCCCCGACTTCAAAGGGGGCACCTGCCACCAGAAAGATAATTGACTTCATTTAGCCAGTTGTCTCCCTGTTGTAATCAAGCCATTTCATCCAAATGGGTCTTTCAGGCTGTTCTTTTCATGGGTGGGGAGGCAGAGCTGCTGGATCACAATTACTGGGGGGGTGGGGGGTGGGGGAGGGCAGAGCCAGCCCAGGAGACAGGAGTGGCAGCAGAGAGCTGCCAGGCCTTTAGAAAGTGGTGGCTGGCCCAGGGGAGGGGGTGTAGGTGGAGCAACCCAAGAGGATGGTGGAGAGGTGGGGGAGCTTCCCTTCCTCTCAGACTCAAGCATTTTGCACGGGTATTTAGTTTGCCTTCTGGCTGCAGACACTCCCCAGTCTGTGCATTGTTTTCAGCAATAGGTACCCTGGAGGGACAGATAGAACGGGAGACCTCTGTGCCCAAAGTGTCCCCTTCTATCTCTGGGACCAAGGTTCAATGTTAACCTCAAAGAGGAGAGAGGGGTGGTGGGCAGAGATGGTTTAAGGGTCTCTGCTCTTCTTTAAGGAGACAAATCCTCTTAATCATGACCGGTTATGACGAAGCAGGATTCCCCTCCTGGACGTCTTGTTGGACTTGAGAGATGTGGCCATCAGTGGCGCAGAGACTAGGATTTGAACAAAGTAGCCTCAGGCAGTGATAGAGTTTATCAGCTCCCGATCCCCCCCATCCCCCCCAAAGCAGTGCTGGATTCCCTTGGGCTCCGGGAAGGTAGGACTGCTGACCTCCAGCTGTGTGTCCAGCTGCTGTGCTCTGAGAGGTCAGGGGCTGCCCCGTGGCTGATTTCACATTTTAAAGAGTAAATTGGGGTGAAGGTTGTTCAATCTCCGAGACTAAGCCCTGTCCACATGAGAAATCTTATTCCAACATAACCTTGTTTGACCCCAGCTCAAGGCTTCCAGCAAGAAGCCACTTACGGCTCTGAGACTCAACCTTTTCAACTATAACATGGGGCACTGGCGCTGTGAAATGAAATGAGATGAAATATTACGCCTCATAGCTCAATGCCTCCCCTGCCCATAGCTTTTTGGGTGCTGGATGAAGCAGAGGTCTCTTCTCCCCAAAGGAATAAGGTGGGGCAAAGCCCAAATCCTAATTGTCCTGCGGTGGCAGTGCACCCCAACACCCAACTTATGGAAATGACATTGTAATGAGGAAAGTCCTATGCAAATTAACCTAAGCGGCTAAATGGCGCCCTATGTGGTCTGATGAGTGACATCTTGTGTGAAGTTCTTGGAATAATGTCCAGCAGGGATGAAAATGGCACATTAGGTTGAATTCTGATTTGCACCATAAATTTGCTGTTGGAGCTGGTAAAACCCAAAGAAATTAACCGTTGAGACTTTCACAGGCTTGGACCTAACACGTCTAAGGATAAACTTGAACCTCAGCTCTCCAAGTTCCAGGTGCGGAGTTCTGGATCGTAGGAGTTAGAACCTGTGAAGTCTTGCCATCGTCTCAAATAGGGAATGTTGTTGAAGTTTCAGCTATTTGTTAATGTTTTTTTAAATTGATTTTAGAGAGAGGAAGGGAGAGATAGAAACATCATTGATGAGAGAGAATCATGGATTGGCTGCCTCCTGCATGCCCCCTACTGGGGATTGAACCCGCAACCTGGGCATGTGCCCTGACCAGGAATCGGACCTGGACCTCCTGGGTTCATAGGTTGATGCTCAACCACTGAGCCACACTGGCTGGGCATTTCGGCTATTTTTAAGATTGTTATGGTGATAGACTGGCTTTGCTCGCTGCCTCTGGTGAAGGTATGAGAAAGAACCACGGGCTGCAGGTCTGCATGGTCTCAAAGGCGGCTCTGCCGGAAGGAGACCCCAGGCCCCAGAGCCCCTGGCAGATGGCAGATCCTCCCAGGGCAGGCTTCCCGAGCGCGCGGCCAGTAGAGCCCCACAGGGCTGTCACCCAAAGGCCCACACTTGGGATTCGTGGTCTGTGGGTGCCACCTCGAAGTTCTTAATGACGTTATCACTGAGTTTGTGTTTTGTGCGTGCAGGCCCCTGGGATAGTGGAGCATGCACCGGAGGCTCGGAGCCCCAGGTCAGGAGCAGTCCCCCCGCACCCCCTCCCTGACATGGGTCTTGGCTGCCTCCTTCCCAGCCCCCGCTCAGGAGCAGCTGCTGCCCTGGGCACAGGCTCGGGGAGGGATGGGCTCCAGCGAGTCACTGAGACACGGACACAGGGCGGCGCCCCAGGCACCTGTGAAATGTCAGGCCTCTCGCCTGGAGCAGCCCTGCGCCCAGGGGGCTCAGGAATAAATAGCAAATAAAACACACTATAGAGGTTGAGTGAAAGATCATGGGAGGAAAAAAGAGCCTTTTAAAATGCTTTTTGAAAAAGAGCCACACATTTTCAGTCTGCATTGAGCCATGCAAATTATGTTAGCCTTCGGGCGCCATGGCCAGGGCCTCAGAGCAGCTCCCTTCGTGGAGGTAGAGGTCCCCCAAACAGCATGGACTTAGAGGCACCCCAAATAGCATGGATTTAAAGGCGCCCCAAACAGCGGGCTCCCCGACAGGGAGAAGCAGATGGGGAGGTCAGAGTCTGCACTCAGTGTTTGCCTTTGCCATGTTTATTATGTTTCAGATAACGGACACCTGCTCATCCTTTGAGGGGCCTGGATACTGTTCCCTATACAGGGGAGAAATCTGAAACCAGTCCTTGAGGTAGAACTGAGCATGTAGACCTGAGGTTACATCCTGTAACCCGCAGGTTTGGCCTTGCTTTGTAACCCCATTAACTCGGGTGCAGGCGAGATTTCCAGGGGTAGATTTTCTTGTGGTTGGTTTTACATTGACGATCAATCACCATAACACAATATTGTGCTGTGGGTTAGAGCACTACCTTCCTTTAACACATCTGTGTGATGGGGAAGGGTAACCTTGATGCTATGTGTTTCACGTGTACACACACACACACACACACACACACACACACTACAGCGTGCAGAGTGTACTATTGTTTTATTTACACTTTAGCGGTGGGTAGGTACCAGCTCAAGTATTTTAATCAGGCATACACACTCCAGGAGGAGTTGGCATTTTAATGAATTTAATCAGAAGCCTACATTCTAAGGGGAAGCTATTAAAAGCCTTCAACTATCTTTAGAATATTCACATGAATGACATTAAAATGATTTGTGTTGGAGAAATGAGTGGTATTCAGTTCTGTAGACTGACTAGAACTAATGGGACAGGACAGCCTCTTGCGTCTGCAGGTTTGAGACCCTGGAGCCCTAGGCAGCCTCGACCTGTTGGTGATGCCTCAAGCCAAGGGACTCCATCAAATCCTGTGCCCAGGTCCCCCTAGGACTAATGTCTTGCTCATTTTAGATCACATAAAGGAATTACTTAGCCCTAGCCAGTTTGGCTCAGCGGATAGAGCTTCCACTCGTGGACCAAGGGGTCCTGGTTCGATTCCGGTCAAGGGCACATACCTTGTATGTAGGCTCCATCCCCAGTCCTGGTCGGAGCACGTGCGGGAGACAACCAATCAATGTGTCTCTCTCATGACGATGTTTCTCTCTCTCTGTCTCTCCCCCTCCCTTCCATTCTCTCTCTAAAAATCAATGGAAAATGTCCTTGGGTGAGGATTAACAACAACAAAAAAGAAATTATTTAGTAATAAATATATTTTATATCATGACCTAGTCCTAGTGCATACACATACACATCGAAAGTAAAAGCTTCCAGAGAAAGCACTTCTGACCCTCACTTCATAAAGTGGTCTATTATTTCCTATTCCATTCAATTCTACTATATTTCATTTTGTAAACTGCTGATTGCAAGCTACTCAGTTTCAGAACACCCTAGTGCAGCTGTTCTCAACCTGTGGGTTGCGACTCCTTTGGCGGTCGAACGACCCTTTCACAGGGGTCGCCTAAGACCATCCTGCATATCAGATATTTACATTAAGATTCATAACAGTAACAACATTACAGTTATGAAGTAGCAGCGCAAATGATTTTATGGTTGGGGGTCACCACAACATGAGGAACTGTATTTAAAGGGCCAGAAGGTTGAGAACCACTGCGGCCTAGTGGGATGCAAACAACAGTTTGAAAAATCCTAGCCTAGCCTTGGCCGGTTTTATCGGTGGTTAGAGCATCAGCTTGCAACCAAAGGGTCACAGGTTCGCTTCCAGGGCATGTACTTGGGTTCGATCCTGGCCCTGGTCAGGGCGTGTGCAGGAGGCAACCAATGGATGTGTCTCTCTCACTCCCCAATCTCTCTCTCTCTCCCCCTCCTACCTCCTTTCCACTCTCTGAAAATCAATGGAGAAAAATATCCTTGGGTGAGGATTAAAACAAAAACAAAAACCAAAAACCCCCAAAGCCAAACTCTAGCCTAGAGGCCTGGCAGAATCCCGCCACTAGAATATTGTTGCTCTGCCTGAGTGAGCCTTTCCTGCAAGCTACTCATTGCAAGGACTGATCTGGCGAGGAGCAGGGGGGAAGAGGGGGCTCACTGAGTTACAGGACAAATGGGACACGTGTTTTGTGCCGGGGTGCCAGTGGATGCTTGTGTGTGTGCCAGAATTTGGTCTGGGAGGTGCTTTCATTGTAACATAGAACCAGGTAGTGAAGAGGTGGGAAAGGGGATCCACAGCCTCACCTGTTCCCAGCCCTGGACAAAACCAGTAACTGCCAAAAAGAACTTCCTTGGTAAGTCAATTTGCAAACAATATTTTGAACAAAGAAAGAAAGGCCATGAGGCGTTGTAGTGGGTTGAATGGAGGCTCCCCAAAAGAGAGGTCCAGAACCTGTGAATGCAACCTTATTTGGAAGATTGGCCCAGAAGTTGAGCGTCAACCTATGGACCAGGAGGTCACAGTTCGATTCCCGGTCAGGGCACATGCCTGGGTTGTGGGCTCAGGGATGGTGCAGGAGGCAGCCGATCAATGATTCTCTCTCATCTTGATGTTTCTATCTCTCTCTCCCTCTCCCTTCCTCTGTGAAATCAATAAACACATATATATTATTAAAAAGAAATGAATGCATAAATAAGTGTGACAACAAAGCAATTTTTCTCTCTCTGTCTCTTTCCTTCTCCCTCCCTACCCCTCTCCCTGCATCTTTCTCTCTCAGATCAATCAATCAAAAATTTTTTTATAAGTGTGAAAGAGAGAAGAGAAAATAAAACCCTGGGGACCTCATACTTACTTGAGAACATCAGAGCAAATCAGAAAATCAAAGACCTTGACATAGATCTTGTTAACTTTTAAAACTCAGTTTATCTCCAGTAACACTTCTGAAAAATAAGTATTTGGAAGAAACTTCTTCTGAGGCAATTGTTTCACTCCCACAAAACACCCAACAGAATAAGTACCTTTGTTTTAGCTTCCAGCATAATGTAACACAGGTGTATGTGTTACGGCCAAATGATGATAGAAAAATGGATCATTTGCTTATTTTTGACGGTTACTAAGAGAGGATAATTTGATCATTCCTACTGAATCATTAAACCAGAAAGGTTGCAGAATATCCTGTAAATTGTATATGCAAATTGGCTTGGATAGCACCAGCATGAATTGCATGCAGAATCTAATAAAGCAAATGTTGGTCTTCCCGGCAGCATTTCTTTATCAGGGCAAACATGGAACATATAAATAATGTTTAGGAAGAACTTACATGACATAAAAGTTATTGCAATATAATCGTATTATGATGACCTCATTTTAAGTGCTGCGGACATTTTTTTGAGGACTCTGATTATTAGACAATTCTGTTTCATTTAACATTCCCAATTCTCTCAAACTTTCTAAGCCTTTTAAAAAATATATGTTTTTATTTATTTCAGAGAGGAAGGGAGAGGGAGAGAGAGAAACGTCAATGATGAGAGAGAATCATGGATCGGCTGCCTCCTGCATGCCTCCTACTGGTGATCAAGCCCGCACCCCTGGCATGTGCCCTGACCAGGGATCAAACTGTGACCTCCTGGTTCATAGGTCAACCACTGAGCAACACCGGCTGGGCTTTTTTAAACCTTTTAAAATAATTTATTAATAGGGTTTAAAATGAATATGAGCTAACATCATTCCATCTTCATATGGAACAATATTAACAAATATCATTGATAATATCATTTACAATATTTATCATTTATTTGTAATATAATAAACATATTGCATGTGGAAAAATAAACTTCCCCCAATACGAGCATGTATAGAATTCCCGGGAAGGACACATGGTGGTTTCTGGCTTTATCCCCAGAGGCTGTGGATCCTCTGACTGGCAGCCCTTTCCAGGTCCATGTGGATGGTGTGGGGAACGACCAGTTCTCCTACAGAAAGGTGACTGTGCTGTTAGCAGAGGGAGCAAGGGATGGGGCTATTCAGTAAAACACTCAGTGTGACCCTATCCAGTTTGGTTCAGTGACCTGCGGACTGAAGGGTCCCAGGTTCAATTCCGGTCAAGGGCACATGCCCGGGTTGCAGGTTCGATCCCCAGTAGGGGGCGTGCAGGAGGCAGCTGATCCATGATTCTCTCTCATCATTGATGTTTCAGTCTCTCTCTCCCTCTCCCTTCCTCTCTCTGAAATCAATAAAAGTATATTTTAAAAAAAAACAGTGCTCAGACATAGCTGCACATGTGCGCAGGCAAACAGAAAGGACTGGAAGAAAGTGTAGCGATGCGCATGTTAGCCACTGTCTGGAGGGTGGGATTATGGGAGATATAAACACACTTCGCTTCCCATAGTTGCCCAGCTTTTATGCTCCCTATTCCTATAAACCCGTGTTTAGTCTCTGCTGACATGGGTCCGTTACTATACATGAAAGTCATGGCGATTTAACGCTTTGCTTGAGCCACTGGAGGGAAGAAGAGGTCCAGGCGGTCAATTCCAGGTGCCAAGTCCACCTGCAGGCTTTAGAACTTCAAACACCCAACTCCAAGATAATGACCTGATGACTGACTTCTGAACTTCCGGTGGAATGTGTAAGGAAGTGGAAACATTTTCCAAAAGAATGCGAAATAGCGCAATATGGCATGCCTTTCAAATAATTCTAAATGTTTGTAAATCTAGGCAATTGATTCTTATCAGCCTTCTCCTCACGGTAGTTTCTTTCTCCATCTTGACCCTCTCAGCTATTCTGTTTCCTATTTAATAAAGACAGATTTCCCAGTCCTTCTGTCATTAATGTTGGCCTCTCTGGACTCATTTACCCAGGTGGTGGTGATAGTGTGCAGAATGCAACAGAGAAGGGAAGTAGCTAATTGCATATGTTCCCAAAGGAAGTCAGGAAGGGTCTGGAGAAAAACATACATCCATACATCTCAGTCACACCTCCTGGGATTTGTAGCTTGGTCTATCAATTTGTTTGTCTCTCTGTATATTTTTTTTTGCTAATAATTATGGTAGTTTTAGTAATACTTGTCTTTCTCTGACTGGCTTATTTCACTTAGCATAATACTCTCCTGGTTTTAAATGTTATCTGTTATCCAAATTATACAGTGGCTCCATTTTCCCATTTCGTGGTTTTATAATATTTAAGCCAAGACATTTTCCCACTGTTAACAAAGGGATGAATAGGCAAGATAATTTCTCCACCTGTGCCCCTTAAAACGTTTTTTTTTTTTTTTGAATCCTGAAATGCCATCCAATTTTCTAAAGTGTCTCACCAGCTTTTATCCTCATAAAACTCAATATAATGAAGCTAAATGCAATGAAGATGCCAGGGGAAGTCTCTAACCATGTCCTGTCAGTCACACAGGTATTCAACAAGCCCTCTTCTCAAACCTTCCCACAGTGTCCCCAGCATTCATCTTCTCTGTGGGAAGCACTTGCATCTGACAGCCCAGTGTTTTGTCTTATTTGCAGTTATCTTATGTAAGCTTTTCTAAAGTAGGAAAAGCAGATAATGTGGCCAACAATGATTACCGCTCTTTATTTTTATTATTTTGGGGGTGAAAGCTACCCTAATCCCAAATCTCATTGTCCAAATAAGACGGAGAATGAAAAATTCTCTTGTTTAATGTCCTGTAAAAAACTCTAAGGTAGTCATTTACTCCCTTTTGATTTTGCTATTCAGGTTTGTCAATCTCAACATGAATGATTGTCCGTCATTGTCACTATTATTTTGGGCTCTGTTTCCTTGAAGACTGTTAATTTAAACGTGTAGTACATTTCCTTACATTTCTACTTACTAATGACACACCAGATTAGCCCAAACTTGTATTAATGGACATACAATCATGGTCATGTGTATCATGGACTTCATTGTATCTTTATTTCAATGTTTAACTTGGTTTGCAAGTGAAACCTAAAGTACTTCATTCAATATATAAGTAGCACCCATGGCTGAGTCTCATACCCTCTCCTTGACTTCTGGGGAGAGAGAAGTAAATCAGACAAGGCCCCTCAATTTTGTAAAACGTGAGCCATACAAAGAAATTGCTGTCCATGTCAGAGACCAAATTAACATATCACCTCCCCATTAAGTGATAACCTCTTTCTATGGTTACAGGCAAACGCTGGACCACAGTGATGGGAAGAAGGGATGAGGACAGCAAGAAGGCAGTAAAGGGGTAAGTGAGGCATCATCCATCCACCAACCTAGCAAAGCATCATGGCCAACTTTCCTCTTGGCTGACAGGTACAGAATTCCAGTCATAGCAGCATTCCTTTGTGCCAAATGTAACACGTTTGCTCTTGTTAGTGGCAGGTGGTTGGGTTTGGTACTTTAACTTTTGGCAAACCAATAAAGAAGGAGTTTCCCTTTCGTGGTGGAGGGCATCTATCAAATGCTAGGACAGAGACTTCGTTCCTTAACACCTGGGCAGCAGTTTTTAAAAAATCCAGGTCTTTTTGTTAAGAGACATTGCTGTGTGCCCTCCTCCTGGACTGAACCCGAACACTGTAAAGGCAGGTGGGGGAGGGGTGCGAAGAGGGATGGAGGAGAGTGGGCTCCAGCCCCGCCCTGAATCAGCCGGATGCTGTTCCAATTCATAGATCATTGGCAAGGTTCTTGACCTAAGTCTGACAGCAGATAAGGGGTGAAGACGTAAACCAGAGCAGAGCCCATGGCGGGATGGCTACTATGCAGGTGATTTCTCCCAGGGCAGGAGGGATTCTTTTCGGAGGGAAAGGTTGGAAAACGGTTACCATGGTAACTCTCCAAGTTCTGAAGTGATATGATCAGATGATGCTCTGGAGAGCAGAGGGAAGGTGGTGGATTGAGCACACACGGACAGCTGAAGTCCACAGTTGGGCTCTCTCTCTTTTTTAATGTTAAGTTTGAATATTAAGAAAAGAAAGGAAGGGAGAAAGGAAGGGAGGGAGGGATGGAACGGGGAGGGTGGGGAGGGAAAGATGCAGAAACAGAAAGTTAAAAAAGTAAGAGAAGGAAAGAATGAGGGGCGGGGGGATAAAGGGAAGAAGGGAGGAAGGAAAGAAGACTCAAAGACAATTTATTCCAAAGAAATATCCTTGATAACAAGAAAGTGCTGCCCGTGGAGTTGAGGCTGAGAAAGAGTTTTGATTCTCTTTGATTTTTGACCTTTGTGCGTTATGAAGATTGATAGACTAGTTCAGTCAGTTACTGCGTTCTCTACTATTAGCACATCTGTAATGTTTTTTGTTATAAGACTTATTACCTTGATACAATTAGATTGTCATCAGTTTAATGTAAGATTTATGCAGTTTTGTCTGCAGTGGTATGCTGCTAATGGCATTGTGAAATAGAATGAATATACATCTGTTTAATATCAACAATGAAACTAACCAT
This sequence comes from Myotis yumanensis, assembly GCF_028538775.1. Classification (NCBI taxonomy): domain Eukaryota; kingdom Metazoa; phylum Chordata; class Mammalia; order Chiroptera; family Vespertilionidae; genus Myotis; species Myotis yumanensis. Next base: position 6,156,299 of record NW_027223771.1, on the reverse strand, counting down.
AGGCTCATAGGCTTATGAGACAGTACAACTTGATCTTTCTGTCTATTGTAGTACAATTAATTAATTTTGGAAGAACAATTTGCAAAATGCCTACATATGTTTGAACTAATTCTCTCACAACATAAACCTATTGAGTGGATTATTAACTCAACTCCTCCGCCCCTTTCCTCTTTGTGATACTTGCCTGGTAAAACCCCACTTACGTTCAGTCCAGCGCCCTGCCTGCTGCACAGAAGCTGAATGTGCTTTGGGAAAAGCCCTACACCTGACCTTGACCCCTTCTGGATGTTGCATCCTCGCTGAGCACCAGTCTCTACCATCCATTGCCCACCTCCTTCCTGTTCTCAGGGGGAAGATCAAACCCCCTTAGGAGAGCCCATACCCAGCTCACCATTCAAAGGAATCCCACCCCTGCCTTTTAGGAGCTATTAAGACATTCCCCTCACCGGCGCTGGGGAGAGGAGTAGGCCATTCCCCATAACTTTGACCAAGACTCATTGATGTCAGAGTTAGGATAAAAGGACACCAGTAGAGGGAATCAAATAGAGGCCTATAGCCAGGGCTTGAGCAAAGGTTTCCCTTCTTCTTATAAGCAACTAAGATTCTAAGAGATGAAGAATGGGGATGCATTGAGGTGATTTTGAAACCCTCAGCACATACTCATAAAGATGAAAAGACCCTGAAGAAGTTATTCTAAAAAACATTGTTCTTCGTATGAAATAAAAATACTTTGTTGGGTTGCTTTCACCACCCTCAGAGCTGGAAATTCCTCACATGTAATAATTTCTGTGGCTCCAGAGAGTTCAGGAGAGACACTGAGGATTCAAACAGTGTTGGCCAGGACATGCATGTCCTAGGTTCAGGGGTATTTTGCTACGGAAGTTCTCTGAGAAATTCCCAGTTTGTCTCCCTGGGAGAACTCTATCAATCACTTCTTGGAGAGGACTTCTAAGAGCTGAGTCAGCCTAGTTCTTGGCAAAAGTTGAAATGCAACCCGTAAAAACTCACGTGTGATAACAGTGGGAAAGGATGGAACGGAGCTGAGCAGCGGTTTGGTTTCGTGCCCACAGTAGGACTGTTCTGATAGGTACCAAAACATAGCTTTCATTCCCCCTTCCAAGTGCATAGTAAAAGAATGCACAGTAGCCCTTGCTGGTGTTTGCAGCGGTTAGAGCATTGGCCCACGTACTGAAGGGTCAAGGGTTCGATTCCTGGTCAAGGGCATGTACCTGGGTTGCTGGTTCACTCCCCACCTCTGGTCGGCGTGTGTGGGAGGCAACCAGTCTGTGTGTCTCTCTCACATCGATATTTCTCTCTCTTTCTCTTCCTCCTCCTCCCTCCCTCCCTTTCACTCTCTAGAAAGCAATGGAAAAAATATCCTTAGGTGAGGATTTAAAAACAAAAGAATACATAGTTAAGACTTAACAAAAATGCTGGAATCAGGAAGGCACTGATTCAAATAATATTCCAGCCACTTGTTATCATATCTCCAGGTCCTCATCTATAATACAGGGTTCAAGAATGTCGCCTATTATTGTTATTGGTGTTAATATCAGAGTGAAGTGAAATCACTAAAGTGCTGAGCACAGGCGGTCAAATAGTTCATATTCAAAGGCTAGTTCTATGTATGAGTAACGACTGCCACAGTGCTGCTGCATAACAGCCCCAAAACGCAGTGGCTTGCAATGATCCACATGTATTCTGTTATCTAGATTGCAGGTTGATTGCAGTACCATGGGCTTGATTGGGCAGCTCTGCTCAAACTGGGGTTCAGCTGGGCTTGGCTCTGGGATGCTGGCTGGGTTCAGTTCTGCTCCCTGTGTGTTTATTCCAGGGCCAAGGGTAAGACTCAATAGCTGGGCTACAGGCTTCTCACATCGCTGGGGCACCAAGCTAAGTCAAGAGACACAAGCACACTTAAGCCCCTTCCTTGCATCACATCTGCTAACGTTCCACTGGTCAAAGCAAGTCAACTGGTGACCCCAACATCCATAGCATAGGCTAGATGTTACCCACAGTAGGATAGGGAAGGATGTAAATATTTGATGAACAGTAACTTCAACCATCACACTATCATAATGTTTCATTTATTCATTTGTTTGTTTTTATTGTTATTGGTAGGTAGAAAAAGAATCATTGATTTTTTTTGCACTGATTTTGCTTGGTTGCCAATTTTGTGCCAGGGATTGACTTAGCCACTCTCTCAGGTAATGTTAAGCTTTCCCCAACCTTCGTGACCTCGGTGTCTGGTTTTAAAGGACAAATTCAGAGACAATGACCTGGGTTGTATAAATTCTTTTCATCAATTTGGGGATAGACAGACAAATGAAATGCAGCTCATTTCTTGCTCAGACTAAATGCAGCTCATTGACTAACTCATAACTTTGGTGCCTCCTTGGACTTCTCTGAGCCTTGGTTTTCCTAATCTGAAAAATAAAAAGATGTTCTCTTCCGTTCCTCCTACTTGACTATTTTCCACAAATGAAAGGACTCTGGCCACGCAAGTCAGTCTCATACATTTTAAGCAAGACAGGAAAGCATTTGACACAGTCAGTCGATGCTCATTAGAGGGAAGGCTGGGATGAAGTGCCAGATTTAATTCAGCCACGAAATAACTCAGGACAATGGAAATGACTCTCAGAATGCATTCCCGGGCCCTTGCTATGATGGGAGAGGCAGCTGAAGAGGACAGTCCAACCTAAAGCCAGGCATGGTGTCTTCGGAATTCTTTCCCAGAGTCATAGAGATGTAACACGTGGATGTAGGAAGGGGAGCTGGACATGAGATAGGGGAGGAAGAACAAGGGACTTGTCAGATATTAGTTGGCAATACAGTCTTCTGCTGGGCGGACAGCCACCGTGAATGGCAGCTCTCAAGTCTACGGAAACGTCAGATGAAAGATGATCTTGCCGAGTTTGCTCCTCTGTGTTCTACAACTCCATTGGCTAATAAACCCGAGGGAAAGTGCTCAAGCTACATCGTGAAGAAGTTTATTTGGGCATAGAGGAAGTTTCCATCTGAGGCTGGTAAATATTAAAATATCTTGATATCCCCAAGTTACACGATCAAGACAAGTTGACGGCTTGTCTCTCCCAACCTCTGGTATAAAGGGGTGAAGGAGGGAGAGAATTAGTGACATTTATGGTTAACACAGAACAGGTATTCTCACATACAGTATTCCATTAAACACCACAGCAGCCCAGCCAGTAAGTGTAAATAACCTTCTATTCAGAAAAGAATCCAGGCTTGGGGTTAATTACATGACCGCCTACGGAAATAATGACCTCAAACATAGCCTTTAATTTTTTCACCATATTGCATTTTGATCTTTAAGATCTGCCTATAGATTTAGAACGTTTTATTGATTGTGGCTAAAAGCAGAGGTGGACTAAATGAATGTTCACAAAAGGCCTTTCGGTCTCCGACATCTGCGTCTATGATAGACAACAAATCATTTCCCCGGCAAGCCCAAACCCTATGCTGCGTTGTACATATCTTTGCCTTGTTTTCAGCTGTTAGCTCCTTGCCTACTCCTCCCGGCCACTGTGCAGGTGTTCATTGCCAAGCATTTGTTTTCTTTCCCTGGTTTGCCTGGAAGACAGAAAGCCTCGGAAAAGGACTGCTGGGCTTTGCATAGAAGGCACATGAAATATCTGTGATTATGGATTACACTGTTGTGCTCGATAAATGGCTGAAAGGAGTCCTGTGACAAAAACTTCTGGAAGATTATTGACTATGTCAAGCGGATCAAAACAGTGTGCACTGGCATCACCTCTGCAAAGTGTGATAAATAGCCTGTTGTTCGGGGAGTTTGCCTGGCGTTTCCTTCTGCATCGTAAAATTATTCTAGCCCTTGTCATGGCATTTTTGGTTAACAATGCAAAGACACCCTTTGGATAGAATTCATCTTGCAGATGCCAGATACTGTGCCTAGTTACCTAGAAAACAGTAGATTTAATCATTCAAAACTTCAATTTATTTCTACCATGAACCCAGGCAAAAGAAATGTGTGCGTGTATGTGTGTGTGTGTATATATATATATATATATATATATATATATATATATACATATATATATATATATATATGTAGCAAATTTATTTGTTTAAAACTGGGGTAGGTCTCATGCTTGGGTAAAAATTGTTATTTCTCTATCTGAATAATGAAGTGAGAGGAAAAGCATTTATTCTTCATTATTTATGTTTCCAATTGTGTCCTTTACATAATTGCCTTGGAACAGAAGCCTCTTATTAAAATGGCCAATCATAGCTGTAACAGAGTTCCCAAGCAGAACAGCCAGACAAAATATGAATTAAAACTTCCTATTAAATCCCAGCAGTATAGAGGGTGGCTGACCTCGGAGAATGGAGCTTGTTTAAACACATACAAATCATCAAAATTGTAAGCATAAATAAAGAGTGATCAAATCTAGACAAAGGACTGGGGGGAGAAATTTCTGATCTCAGAAGGAGTGGAAGAAATAACAAAGGCAAAAACTCAGTAGGTATTTTATATACAATTACTATTTCTCTCAAAATTACTTGCCAGACAAATAAACCAGGGGAAATACTCGTTTCAAACAGGACAAAGGGCAATATCCTTAATAAGAAAAGAGCTCATGCCAACAGGTAGTAATGGAAGCGTTAATTTCCCCATAAACAAAGGGGAAAAGGAACAAAGACCATTGAAAACGCTGGCATATCAATGGCTAATACACATTTGAGCACTTTTTCATCCTCACTCATTAGCAAGGAAATGGAAATGAGAATAACAATGAGATGCTATTTTTAAGCAATCAGAGTAATGGAACTGTAAAAAATGAGAATATTCGACACTGGAGACTGACATGGTGACGCAGACACATTCAACACAGGAATACAAAGCGACTCTAACCCTTTGGGAAAAGAGCGGGGCGAACATTGCAGGAGTCTTGAACATATTTGTAATTTTACATAAAATCCTGTTTCCGGGATTCTGTTGATGGAAATGAACTGAAATGAAGAGTTTTCTGCTGAAGACGTTCATTGCAATGCTGTTTATAATGTTGGAATTTGGAAATAAACTGTTTCCAAAAATAAGGGTGACATGAAACAAATTAGAATTAAACCATGTAGCTACTCAAATATCTGTTAAATATTTTGATAATATCATAGAATGCCTAGGTTTTAGTGTAAAGATATAAAATTAGAATTTAATCCTGGCTGGTGTCGCTCAGTGGTTGAACGTCCGCCTATGAGCCAGGAGGTCCATGTTGGATTCCTGGTCAGGAAACATGCCTTGGTTGCAAGCTCGACCCCCACCAGTAGGGGGCGTGCAGGAGGCAGCTGATCAGTGATTCTCTCTCATCATTGATGTTTCTATCTCCCTCTCCCTTCCTCTCTGAAATCAATCAATATATATATATAAAATTTTTTTTTAAGAAACACAAATGTGGTCACATAGCTACAAGATCTCAGATCAGGGTGTTGTACCAGGGGAAGCTCCCAGAAAAGACTAATTTTGACACATCATTCAGGATGCATTGTTAGAGTGCACTGAGCTATGTGATACAAGATGAGGACAGGGAAGTTAAGAAATAAAAGCAACCATCAGGGAATTGCCAGCGCCACTACGCTGATGACTCGTATGACACACTCCATGCCTGGCGTCCCCTGGAGGGTTAGGTCTGTGATAGCTTCTCTCATTAGCCCCTGAAGGCTCGCAAGTGTTTCTCAGACCCCTGTTTGCTCCAGGCTGTGGTGATAGGTACAAACATGTCAGCTTTTGAAAGCTCACCTCTTCCCAAGTGTGTGACGTGCATATAACACTGGTGAACTTGCAGCAACCTCTGGGCTAGCGTAGCTTTGCTCAGGCAGAATGTAGACGCATCCAGCCAGCAGGCCAAACTGAGAAATCCGCGCTCATTTAAGTCGGTTTGTGCCTAAGTGCTCTCTGGGGTTTTACTGACTTTTCCACTTGCTCCTGATGTGCAAGTTTTGTCTTCTAAATGTTAGGTCACTGAGCCATGAAAAGATGTGACATGACCACAGCCAGCGGGCAGTGCCAGTAGTTGTATAATGGACATGCGCGCTAGCTGTGGGAGTCTAGCAATGAATTTCTAAATGCGTGGCGTTCTCATCCTTTGATATATCATAGTGATCACTACAGTTTATTGAGCACTTACTATGTGTCAGACTCTGTTACTCTTTTGCTGTTTCATTTAATTTTACAATAAACCCCATGAGGCAGGATTCTCGTCGTCATTCTATGGAGAAGGAAGCAGACCCAGAAAGGTTGAACTATTTCAAGGTCAAACAACTTGTAAGCGACAGAGCTGAGATTGGAGTGTGGTGTGCCTGGTTTCAATGTCAGTTCTCTTTGCTCTGTGATTTGCGGCAGGAGCGAGGAGATACTATAAGAGGTCTGGAATGCAGGGCTCAGGGAAGAGGGTGGGATCTGACTTTACTGACATGCACGGGTCCATGGGTATGGGTACCATTTTCCCCGAAAAGCTCATTAAGGGACACAGCTGGTGTGGCTGGAGAGGAGCAGGTGTTGGAACCCCAGCCTGTGTCTCCAAAGCAGGCTTCCTGCAGGCACTCCGGAGGAACAGAGACAACCTTCCAGATTTTTCTTCCCCCTCAACGTGAGCTGCTCTCTGCTGGTCTACCACAGCTCTCACTTAGCATAGGGTTCTTCTCCCAAAACACGCATTCCAAAGACGAGTGCTGGTAATAATGATAATAATGTAACAGACCAAAAGCCCGCCCTTAGGTAGCCAGCCATAGCGAGGCCCACACATTTGGAAGAGAGTGGGAGGAAATATACCACGTGGTCCCGTCAAGGGTCAGGCCCCGCTGCACCTTGGAAGGTGAGAAAAGCACACTCACCCTTGCTCATTCTTCCCCTTAGTCTTCAGAGCTAATTAGGTCTTTAATGTGTCCAAACGGAGTCCTCAGTCCTGAATCCATTCCTGCTTTTTAGATGCATTCCCTCCACCGTAGTCGAAGCCACCATCTCTCCCCAGGACTGCTTGGGCCACCAGGCTGGGCTCCATTTACACCCTCACCCCCCAATAATTCATTCTCCTCAAAGAAGCCCGAGTGTCTTTCCAAACACATAAATCACATGTTCTCTGGGGCAGAGTTTACTTTCCAAAGGCAGCTGCGTCAGTAGACCTGCTTCCACACGTTCTCACAGGTGATGTCCAGACTCCTCATGACCAGTAGGGTCTCTGCTTCCTCCCTTTGACATCCATCCGGCAGTCTTTGCGATGGTCTCCATGAGTAGAACCCAGCCAGCCGGCTTCCAAGACTAAGTTAGAAAAGGAAGTCCAAGCTACCACCAGACTGCCTCTCTCTCTCTCTCTCTCTCTCTCTCTCTCTCTCTCTCTCTCTCCCCCCCCCCCCCACCCCCCATCTGTCTTTTTCTCTCTTAGGGATCCAGCTGCCATCTTGTGAGGAAGCCTAGCAGCCCCACAGAAGGGCCAGGTTTTTCTATTTTAATTTCTGACAACTGTTCCTTCTACACATTGTCATCTTGGTCACATTGACTGACAACTCTCCCTGGCCATTGTTACAGTCTTCCAAGTGTAATTATACTAGGAGGAATACACACACACACACACACACACACACACCACTTCCTGTGCCTGGCACACTATGGAAGAGTTACATGGATTTTTAAAATCAGTTTTTAAGCAATGATGCAAGGGTTATATTTAAGTTAATGCACTGTGCCCCGCACACTAACCACTTATATGCAGTATATAATTGGCATTGCCTATTATTATTATTGTGGTTATAGTCTTTAAACCTATCGGAAAGTATACTTTGCATTTTTTACAACCACAGTATTAAGAATTTGGAAATGTATTCCGACATAGCATTTCTGTGAGTGCTATCCATTTTCTGTCTCATTACCAGGAGGGGTCATTAGATAATCTGATGGCATTGGGTAAATCTATTTCTTGAAACTGTCCTCCTGGGATAAACAGATAAAGTCATCATTTTGTTCGCTGTGGTGTCTCTAACCCTCAAAATGACTGATGGGCCATAACAGAATTCCATAGGGATGGAGCGCATCAGCGGTGGGTTGGCTTTTGGTTTCCTTAGCAACTAGCTCCTAGGGACACCATGGCAGCCTCATGTATTCCAAGTTAGAGTCCTAAAAAAAATAGGGATTTTTTCAATTGAGATTTTATACACTTAAATTAACTTTGCTGAAGAGATGATTTTTGCACTGCTATCATTTTTTAGCTTGTGTGTTATTTCTCATTAGAATAGCAAATGCTGCCCTCTGAGGAGGCTGGTTGGGAAGGGGGAGTGCTGGCGTAGAGGAGATTAGAGAGGCTTAATAACCCGAGCCCTAAAGCGGAAGTGGTTCCTCTTAGCTCCATTTTCCAGTGCAGCCCCGAGGGGGACTGATTTAGCAGCTCAGCAAACCCGTCAGATGTATGGCCTCCTTAGTACCATGTTACTCAATCCAAGGAGAAAGAACTTAGTCTTTCCCATTGTTTTTACAGAAAATCTGGTCTCTGCGTGAGATTTATTACCGTTTCCTAAACTAGGCTCTCAAGATGGCACCATTGGCATTTGAGACCGGGTAGTTCTTTGTTGTGGGGTGGGGGGTGGGGGGGCTGCCTTGTGGATTCTCAGATGTTTAGCAGTGTCCCTGGCCTCCACCCAATAGATGCCAGCAGATCCCCTCCCTCAGAGGACAACCAGGTCTCCAGACAGTGACAAACCTCCTCTGGGGAACAAGATGGCCCTAGTTCAGATCTGTTGTCCAAGAAAAGGTGGCGTGTCATCCCATGAGTAAGTCACTGCCACTAGCTCTGAATCAGTCCTCGCTTTCAGCTTCCTCCACTAGATCTAATTGTGTTAGTATTTGTCATTACAACATCAGGGTCTTGATTAGCTGCGAGAAGACGTGATTTGATCCATCTTCTGACCTCAGTCCTTTCCACCTTTGTCATTTCTACTCACTATCTCACTTCGCAGTTCTTTTAAGAGGATGCATGTCAGTCCTAGCCAGTTTGGCTCAATAGATAGAGCATCGGCCCAGGGACTGAAGGGTCCTGGGTTCAATTCTGGTCAAGGGCATGTACCTCGATTGCAGGCTTGATCCCTGCCCCTGGGTAGGGCATGTGTTGGATGCAACCAATCAATTTGTCTCTCTCACATTGATGTTTCTCTCTCTCCCTTCCATTCTCTCTAAAAATCAATGGAAAAATATCTTTGGGGGAGGATTAACAACAACAAAAAAGAGTATGCATGTCAGATGGAAGGTACTAACCTCCAGCCCCAAAATATGAAAAGTAAAAGAATGATAAAATAAAACAAAGTGATAGTGGGGGGGGGGGGGGGGGTAGGGTGCGTAATCCATGGGAGAGTCTATTGTGAATTTCAAAGGTTTTTATGGAATATTGATTCTACTTGCTTCTACAATTAACGACAAAATTAGACACAACTGGGTATGTGTGTCGGGAGCATTTATGTAACCCTGTTAAGCCCTAAAAGATAGCTAACATTTTTTTCCAACAAGAACCGCTATAACAAAAATTCCAATCAATAAAATAATATGTGCAGCGCCTCACCCTTCCATCTGACCAAAACTGCATTTCTAGAGTGAAGGCATTCCTGTATAAAGCCTATGAATGGAGAAACACCTTTATCCGATCTCACAAAGCAGATACAGTTATGGAAGTTTTATATAGAAACTCCACAATACAGTGAGAATTAACCTGTGCTGGAATGGAGGCAATGATTGAAAAATATGATGAACCACCACCCGTGTCAGCCATTACCCACCCCGGCGTGCATTCAGCGGTTGTGTGTTGGTTGTGTTGGAACAGGTTTTCGTCTTAGGTTGAAGTCTGTGGGACAAGGTGGCTGGAAAGACTGTAGATCTTTGCGTTTGATCGACTTTTAAACCTAACACTGACTGTATGATTTCATGTACTTTGTTGAACCCTTCCGAGCTTTGGTTACGTCATCTGTCAAGTAAGAGTCTAACAGTGGTTCTCAACCTTCCTAATGCCGCGACCCTTTAATACAGTTCCTCCTGTTGTGGTGACCCCCAATTTCATTGTTACAAATTGAACATAATTAAAGCATAGTGATTAATCACAGAAACAATATGTAATTATATATGTGTTTTCTGATGGTCTTAGGCGACCCCTGTGAAAGGGTTGTTTGACCCCCAAAGGGGTCGCGACCCACAGGTTGAGAACCACTTGTGTTAGACTCTAACACAAGCATTGCAGGGTCATTGTGGGGATTAGGAAGAATGCGCATAAGGCTCCAAGCAGAATGTCTGGCCTGGGGCTGGGCCTCTTCCTGTGGGATGGTTATTCCAGGTTGACAAGATTTCCGACAGGCTGACACGCTGATGCAGTCCGAGTCCTTCCCATGTCGATGATCAGAGCCCTCCTATTTATTTGAACAACAGCAACAAATTAATGACCTCTGCCTCAGAGGTCTGCAAATGACAGCGTCAGCCGGGAGCCTGCAAAGATAATGATCCCTGGTTCATACCCTATTGCAGTGATGGCGAAACTTTTGAGCTCGGCGTGTCAGCATTTTGAAAAACCCTAACTTAACTCTGGTGCCGTGTCACATATAGAAATTTTTTGATATTTGCAACCATAGTAGAACAAAGACTTATTTTTTTGATATTTATTTTATATATTTAAATGCCATTTAACAAAGAAAAATCAACCAAAAAAATGAGTTCACGTGTCACCTCTGACACACGTGTCATAGGTTCGCCATCACTGCCCTATTGCGTCTGATTCAGTGGTCCACTAGGACCTGGGGAGCTGGGCTTTGAAAGCTCCCTGGGAGCCGGTGATGTGTTATTTCTCAATCCACCTAGGTTCAGGGGTGTGCTTACTTCGTGAAAACACACCGGTTGGTATGCTTTTCTGCATGAGTGTAAGTCATACTTCAATAAAAGCGTGTAATGAAAAATAAAATATCTCCCTCGATAATCTTCATGTACAACCAGTTTTGAAGTCACTGACTTTCATCTTATCCTCGCCACATTTAAAAGTCAAAAAATGTCCCGGCCGGTGTGGCTCAGTGGTTGAGCATCAACCTATGAACCAGGAGGTCACGGTTCGATTCCAGGTCAGGGCACATGCCCCATTGCTGGCTCGATCTCCAGTAGGGGGCCTGCAGGAGGCAGCTGATTGATGATTCTCTTTCATCATTAATGTTTCTCTCTCTCTCCCTCTCTGAAATCAATAAAAATCTAAATATGATTTTTTCATCACCGCCGAGAGAATTCTCGGGCAAATATGCTTGGCCAGCGGAAATGTCGCTTCCTGGAACTGCAGAAGCATAGATCTTGACACACATACAGAGCCTCTCTTCTAGGTCTTTCATTGTATAGTTGGGGGACTGAGAGCCAGAACAGGGAGGTGATTCCTGTCGGAGGAATTGGCAAAGTAGACATGAGTCCAGATGACCTATCATCCCTGTCCTGCCTCTAGGAAGTGCACATCCGTTGTAAAAACATACTACAGTGTAAGAGGCACAAAAACATTGGTCTTCATCCCCTGTCTTCTCACCACTGATGGAGGGAGAGTTTTGACCAAGGCTGAGTGCCTAGAGCGGAAGTAAGGACTCTTGCCTTCCTTTTAGCATCCTACGCTCTGACACACCTTTTACTTCAAGGAATAACAAACCGCAAAAAATAAAGTGCTCCTAGCGCCTGCAAAGCTCTCTCCTCTGTGGGAACTGTTTCTGGAGTCAGAATAACACCCCTCGATTGCTTGGCCCTTGCTCAAACCCCGAGAACAGGAAATGGACCACTAATTGCTTGTTCCCATTGCTACTCAGATGGGAATTAAAAGCATTAACACTTTGAGCCAAATCTTGCAGATTGTGAACAAAGTGGCATGCTTCTAGTTTTCTTCCTGTCAAGAACGGCTCATTTTCTCCCGAGGAACTCTCACTGCACTGTTTCATCCCGCATTGAATAATGGGAAGAAATTGCATAGTTTATGCTTGGTAAGTATGGCATTTATTTGTAATTTCACTTAAAAGAAGAAGCAGTTAAGACTTATACAAAACATTGATATGTCCAAACACCGGGCATCCAGAGGCAATTGCTGTGTTGTGGCTATGATTTAGTTTCCCATTTGCGACTTTTATTTACTTATTTCAGTTCTGGATAAATACAGTAAGCTATGTTCACAGTGCTATGAGATTTTCCCCCTGGGATGATGAATAAAAAGCAGACAGAAGTACACTGTCAATGTCTTGCAGATGCTAAACAGATAAAATATTGGTCTTAACCAGATGAAACCCTGGGATTTTACCCAATAAGTTAAAATGCTGGGGAAACCATTTTATTTGTTAATAGAGGCCCGATGCACAAAATTCGTGCAAGAGTAGGCCTTTCTTCCCCCAGCTGCCGGCACTGGCTTCCCTCTGGCACCTGGGACCCAGGCTTCCCTCGCAGCCCTGGCTTCGTCCAGAAGGTCGTCTGGAAGGACGTGCGGAAGGACGTCTGGTCTAATGAACATATTACGCTTTTATTATTATAGATATCACTCTGGAAGGACATAGTAAGAAAAATATGCACACTGTAAATAACTGGATTGAGAGTAAAAAGATTGAGTCAGAAGTGATGTAGTGAATGTCAGTTTGATCCTCATGATTAACCTTCAGGGTTAGAATAATGCGCCCATTTTTCAGATGAGGAAATGAAGGCACCGAAAGGTTAGAGAGCTGGGAATCATGCGGGTCTTTTTAAAAAGCCACATCCTCTCCCTCACACCTCCCTGGTGATGTGAACAACATTCAGAAATCTTTATAGAGGCCTCAGGTGCAGTGATGACCAGAAGGCACAGCCAGGCAAGGAAGTCAGGCGCTATGAGGAACCACTGGACAGTGAGATGGATATTGTCACAGGGAGGAAGGCCAAGTGGCAATGGACACAACTCACAGAGAATCTTAGAAAAGCACATATCTGTGGCGTGTGCAGCAGAACTCCTGGGAAGCGAACACTTTGACCTGTATTCACCTTCATTGGTGAAACTGCTGACACTCTGCTAAGCTCATTTTACATGGACATCATTTTAGTGTCACAAGTCTTATTATTTTTTAATCCTCACCCAAGGATATTTTTTCATTGCTTTTAGATAGAATGGAAGGGAGGGAGAGAGACAGAGAGAGAAACATCGATGTGAGAGAGACACATCGATTTGTTGCCTCCTGCAAGCTGGTGATTGAGCCTGCAACTGAAGCCCATGTTATTGCTCAAGAATTGAACCCAAGGCCCTCTGGTGTGCCGGCTGCTGCTCTAACCACTGAGCCAAACCAGACAGGACTCAAGTCTTATTTTTATAGATGGTTTGTAGTGTGTGGAATGTTGGGGACAGATTTGGCTCGGGGAGTGGCCGTGCGGGGCCACTTGTGTGCTCTATTCAAGAATGAGCCGTGGTTGTCGTCACAAGGTGGTTTTATTGACCTGCAGCAGGTCCAGGCAGCTCTGTCCCCAGGAAGGGAAGCTGACCCATTGCTTTCTTATACTATCTGGTCAATTACACATTGATTTCCTCTTTGCAGTTGGTTACGCTTATCTGGTTGAGTCATTGTCAAACTCATCCTGTTTGCAGCTGCATCTTAGCATTTAACATTTAGCAAGACAGCATTTAGTAGGAACAGCCCAGACCGTGAGACCCTCATGTCCTATTGCACACGAGCACCAGTGAGGAGCATCCCCATACCATAAGTCCACTCTCAGCTGAGAGAGCTGTCAGGGTGCTCCACACTCAAGCCCTTTGCACAGGACCTTCTCCACCCCTCAGAGCCACTTCTTCTTTCTCATCACTGCTATTCAACCAGTTTGCACAAGTGGATTTGGGAGGGGAAGGCAGGTATCTGAGGACAGACCCTCCTGGAAATAGTCCGTGTGAAGTACTGAGGCTGGTTAGACTTGAGAAGCAATTTAACAATTAAGTAAGGAGTTAGAAATGTACAGAAGTGTCAGAATGATTGCTGGCTGGTTTCTTATTCCCCAGGGTGTCCTATGCAAAGGTCGTGGGGCTCAAATGCGGAGTGCTGGGAGGCCCTCCTCTTCTCCATCTCATATCATTCAGTTACATTAGTGGCGGGCGCAAGCCGGTGCCCTGAGCACCTGTCCAGCCCTGCCTTCTCTTCCAGGGCACACGTGATCAACACTCTCCCCTCTGCCATGTGCTGTGCGCTGGGGTCCATCAAACCCCAAGTTCTTGGTTTGGGCTTAGAAAGCGAGAAGGGCCGTTTGATGTTGGCCTGGACCACCTGCATGGCCCAGATTCCCAGAGGCCTCACCAGGCGGGTGTGGGCCTGTCTCAGCTCAGACTCCTAAGAAAAAGGATCCTTGGCTTCTCCATCCTCCACACTCCCTGGTGCACATCACCTTTGGAAGCAGGTCCAATGCAATCTAATAATAACACCACTTCCCTTCCCACTGTGGCCACCAGCCTCCCGGCAATGATTTGTGAAAGGAAACAGAAGCTGCCCCTCCATTCCTGTGCACAGCTGTCAAACGCACCAGCGCCACCCTCTTGATGTTCGAAGCTCAATTGTGCCATCTGCCCAGTGAGAGAGGACAGAGGGAGGGTCACAGGCCCCGGCCTGGCAGTCTGCACAGAAGGACCAGCGAGGGAGAAGGGCTGGGGAGCTTGGCTGGCTTCCCAATCTCTCATTTCCACAGCACCACAGTGATTTTAATTAAATACTCCCCCCACTGACTCAGAGGCTGACAAAGCCCAGTGCAGAGCCATGATACATAGAGTGTTAATGGAGGCGGTCAAACTGGAAGGCTGCAGCTGGAGTCCACCAGCAGCTTCTCCCCTGCCAGCCCCAGAGCCAGCAACTGCCCCAGCCTTCCTCCTCCTCAGCAGCACTCCCGGGGGGCTGCCTGGAGGCGGCGAGCTGTGTGTTCTCAAAGCCTCTCCGGAGAGACACTCTTCTGGACTCCACTGGTCTCGGTTGGGAGTCCTTTACCAGGCTCCTACAGGGAAAGTGGCTTCATTCACCCATGAAGTTTCCCTCCTGGTTTTTGCATAGCCGAGGCCAGAAGCTGATGCCTGAGGGCTCTCAGCAACCCCAGGAAAAGACAGAGAACAACTCTCAAAGAGACCACAGTGCAGAGAGACCCACAGCCGGAAGCAGAGCCGCCAAGACCAAGATGCAGACCTGCGCGCAAAAATAAACGCCTAGTGCTGTATGCCAAGAGTTCCGGGGGCTACTGCTCACAGCAATGGCTGGTGAATCCAGGCTCCCATGGAGCAGGACAGGAAGGAGGACAGAGGGCTCCTCACTTTTTGGATTCCCCCATCTGCCTGGGAACCCTCCTGGTCCTCTGGACCCAATATTTCACCAGGTGGGAAAATAGGCCCCTCTTTTCAGGAACAACTGTCATCTGCCTTCTCTCTCCGTTGCTTATGCCTAGACTAGATGGAGGAGAAAGTGTTGGCTGAGCAGTGATTCCTCCAGTTTTCCCATCTGACACGCAAACCTTTACCTTTTATATTCTCTGACTCTGTTAGCATAACTTCCCCCAGGGCAAAGGTGACATCCCTAGAAACCACAGAGAAAAAGGGTGAGTGTGTCAAACTCTTACACACCCATGGGAGAGGGCGATGAGATGGAAAGGATGTAGGAAGCACTTGGTAAACTTCATTCCTTTTTAATTTGATTCATAAATACTTCTCGAGAACCTACTGGGAAGTTGGCCATAATATAGGATACAATCTATATTATAAAAAGCCAGTGGCCGTAACGCCGTAATGCCGATGCGACCAAATGACCAGTCACCAGGAGGTGCATTGACGGGTCCCGCGGCGCCGGTGGCGGAACCTCTGGGTCTCGCGTGATTTCACGCGCTGGACCTCTAGTACAGATACAATATAGGATACCCAGATAAATTTGAATTTCAAAACAACACTTCTTCCAAGTCCCCGACCAAGGGGACAACACATTATATCTCCCTCTCCCTCTCCCTTCTTTCTCTTAAAATCAATGGAAAAATCATTTAAAAAAAGAATACTGAGAACACAGGTATCCTGTGCCCTGTTTCACCTATTAACATTTTGCCTTATTTCCTTCATCATTTGTCATTTGTACTCTCTCTCCACATGTACACACACATATATGTTAATGTATGCATCGAGAGAAACATTGATCAGCTGCTACCTGCACGCCTCACACCGGGATCGAGCAGCCCACAACCCAGGCGCGTGCACTTGAAGATAAGTCACGTACATCATGGTCTTTAACACGCGAACACCTCAGTCTGTATTTCCTAAGAATAAGGCTATTCTCTTATATAACACAGTACAGTTAGCAGCTTCCTGAACATAACAGGATGCAATAGCTTAACCCACTGCTCCTGTTCCTGTTTTGTCAGTTGACCCAATTCTGGTCTTCACAGCGTCTCCCTCCACTATGGGATCCGGCCCAGGGTCAGGCTTTGTACTCAATTACAAATCTCTAGCCTCCTTTACCCTGGAACATTTTACAGCCTTTCTTTGTCTTATAAAAATAACACCATAGCAACACAAGTTTAAGGCAGAAACGTTGATGTGTGTATGAAAATCTCTGAATGTGCTTCTGGTCCTGTACACGTCTAAAGCACTCAGCTGAACAATAGAGCCACGAATTGTGTTAAAAGCCTTTTCCTGCGGCCTCTTGGCTCATTTTCTCTAACTGCCTCTCCTTTGCTCATTTATCTCTCTACTCACTTTTCTTCTTTCTATCATATTAAGGGCTCTTTCCTGTGTGTCCCCAGAGCACTGTAATTGACTCTTAGTGAATCGCACTGTCCTGATCAGTTTATGGGTCTGAATCTCTCACCAGCCTGAGATGCCACAGCTGCTGGGACTACCTATGTCTATATCTCATTCTGTCCTTAGGACTCAGCAAGTCCCTGACAGGTAAGTAGGCAGTAAACAGAGATACAGAAGGATACACGAGTGAATGAATTCAAATCTATTGACATGCGTTTCTGGGGAAGGCAGTGTACTGTTGGAAAGTGCTCAGTCCTGGTATTCAGATAAACTATGGAGTCTTAGCATGTGTATAACTGGTAAGAACATTGGCTTATTCTGTTACCTACAAATGATTAGCTCCACCTAGGATCACGGTCAATACAATGGTATCTAAATGAAAACAGAGTAATTAATGAAACAAAACCACATGTAGGGGGAAAATTCAATCTTGTTTAAATTAACGCAGATGAAAAAACCGGGTATAAAATTGGAGCACCAGATGGTATCAATACATTACACTAATTTTCTATTCACATATTCAATTATAGTTTAAGTAAAAGCTAATATGGGTAATTTATCTCACGGTGTTTGTATGTACCGTCTGATTATAAATTTCCACAATGTCCAATTTACCCACCGATCTTCCTGCACAATTACTGAGCCAACGGGGCATGGCTGCAGGCTGCTGGCTCCTCTGGACACTAGGACGGGGGGTGGGGGGTCACAGGGCAGGAGGTCAGCACCGACTTCTCTCTCCCAAGACTGTGGGTGTCAGATAAACACAGGACGCCCAGGTAAATTTGAATTTCAGGTAAACAAATGCCATTTTTTTTACTCCAACTGCATCCCAAGTATTTCATGAGACACTAAAATAAAATGTACCGAGAACACAGACATCACCACATGCTGGCGAGGACGTGGAGCAACAGGGACTCTCATCCATGGCTGGTGGGTGCAGAATGGTCCGGCCACTTGGGAAGATAGTCTGGCAGTTTCTTACAAAACTAAACATACTATTAACATAGGATTAGCAATTGTACCTCTTGGTGTTTACCCAAACATTGGCCTTTAAAATGCCCTCATCACTAACTTGCATCTTATTTGTCTGCTCAAGTTGGCTGGTCCGTTTGGATAATTGACTCAACTCTCTGGCTCTGACATGCTCATGGGGTTCTGCTCCTAGAAACTTTATGATTCAGGAGTTACAGACTCAGGGGAGAGGTCTGTCTTCACTTGTGTCTCTAGCCCCAGTGGGTCAAGGCCGGAGGACTGGACATAGGGCAGTGGAGAGGAATACAAAAAACGTTCAGACCTTCAGGGAACTTCTGAATGCATTATTCACATAGATGCAAGATATGCTTTTTCTCATTAAAATCAATGTCATGGCTCTAGATCATATTTGGAAAATTTTTCCATTTTAGTAACAGGTATTAAGTATAAAATTGATGAAAACCACAGAAGAGAGAGAACTCAGGGGTTACATGAGGCAACCAACTGCATCGAATTTGTAAACTGAAGAAGTAATTATTTCTTCAAATGATTCTTTTTGGAGTTCACTCAAAATCAGCATCCACAGAGCACCCAATCAGTTCTAAATAACAGGGTTTGGGATTTTACCGGAGTCCAGACATGGTGTTTATCATTTGTGGCGGGTTTGTTTTTCAGAGGAATAAATCAGCCTCGAATCAAATGTTTACACTTATTCTTCAGATATGTCTTGGCCTAATGATCCCCAATGTCTTCACTGTAGCATGGAATTCAACATTTTTTTTTTAAATCTTGCCTCTTTGTACATAGAATTTTCTTTCTTTTGGGGGACTAATGTTAACCAGGATACTGGTCTTGGGATCAGAATGAGAATCAACCCAGATCATATCTGGAGGATCTGCTTTATAATTAACTAGAGGCCAGGTGCACGAAGTCCGTGCACAGGGAGGGTCCCTAGGTCTGGCCGCAATCAAGGTGGATCGGGGCCTTCTGGCTGCCAGCTGGGGCCTCCCTTCCCTGGCTGCCCACTGCTGCCTGGGCCTTCCTTCATTCTGAACTGCCCCTGGTGGTTAGTGCATGTCATAGCAAGCAATCGAACTCCTAGTGGAACTCCTGAGGGGACACTTTGCATATTAGCCTTTTATATATATAGTTTCTTAAAGCTATGCACAGCATACGTTACAATGCATAAAACCTGGCCTCTTGAAATAAAACATAACTGAATTTGAAACATCTACAGGAAATCAAGTAACCGATTATATTATTTTAATGCTCTAACTGTGGTCAAAGGCAGCCAATGGCTTTGTCATCAATTAGGCAAGCTTTTAAGGGAAATTCTTACAAAATGGCATGTATGGATTGACAACTGAGCAATTTTCCTGCTGTGCTTTAGAAAGAGGCACCAGCTCAATGAGGTGCTGTCGAAATGACTGAAAGCCACCTGCTGCCCATTTCCACTCCCCGGCAGGAAAGCCAGCCTTCTCGTGGATTATCGCTGCTGGTCGCAGAGCAGAAATGGCCTCGGCACGAGATGCTGACTGCGTTTAACTGGTCGGGAGGCTTTGCATCCTGGCTTTTGGAAAATGCACAGGGACACAGAGATACCAAGTGACAGGAAGGAGACAGGGAAGCTGTGACAAAGGACAGAGACATTTATTCATAGTAAACCAGGGAGGGAGCACCAGGCTGAGCTCTCCCTTTTTAAAAAAGTACATTTTTAAACATTTTTATCGATTTGAGAGAAAGAGAGAAACATTGATGTGTCTTGAGAGACACATGGATTGGTTACCTCCTGCATGAGCCCGGACCAGGGCCTGGGATCGAGCCTGCAACCAAGGTACATGCCCTTGACCGGAAATTGAACCCCGACCCTTCAGTCCGAGGGCCGATGCTCTGACCACTTAGCCAAACTGGCCAGGGCTGGTGTTTTATTCTGAAGACTCTTTTGGGCTAATCCTTAAGAAGTGAGCTAGCAATAGGCTGGTATTTCGGGACGCATTACAGGGCTGCCACTCAAGGTCATGCAGGTGAAGCAGTGGGCCGCAGGGGGCGACATTCCCATTGTAAGCCTGAGGAGGACTCCCTGGACTTGTGTATGCTCTAACTGCAAGAAGGTTTTTAGGGGTTCATGTTTGTTGCCTCTCTAATCCTAGTCACAGAATTTTATCTGAAGAAATAATTCTAGCCCAGCTGGCAGGCTCAGTGATTGAGCATCGACCTATGAACCAGGAGGTCACGGTTTGATTCCCTATCAGGGCACAGGCCTAGGCTGCGGGCTCCATCCCCAGTAGGGGGCATGCAGGAGGCAACTGATCAATGATTCTCTCATTATCTATGTTTCTATCTCTCCCTCTCCATTCCTCTCTCAAATAAAAAAAAATATTTTTAAAAAGAAATAAGCTACAGAAGAAAAAATGTATTAACTCTCTCTCTCCTTCTTTCTCCCCCTTCCTCCCTCCTTTTCACTATCTAAAAATCAATGGGAAAAATATCCTTCGGTGAGGATTAGAAAAAGAAGAAAAGAAAAAAAAAATACCCAGCAATCTCATTCTCCTGCTTAACTTCTTATTTAAGGAATTCATTAAAGATATAAGGACAGAATATTTAAAATAAAAGTAAAATTGCTTCATTCCTTTATAAAACTCATGAGTAGGTGACAGTATAGTATGTAAGATAATTTTTTAGAGAAAATTAATCTGTGAATTTAGTTAGAATTTTCAAAGAATAAACATTTCAAGAGAATTTAAAAGGATGTAAATAAAGATAAAAGAAGAAACAAATTTAGATAATTATACAAAATACTTGAAATAATAAATAAATATCGTGACTACATCTGGAAAACCATAGCATAATAAATAGATTGTTGGTAAATCTAACAAATGAAACAGAGAAAAATAATTCATGAACCATTTAAAAATGAGAAGAGTAAACAACTAATATAAAAGAGATGAACTTCATATAAATATTACATTATATTAAAATTTAAAAAGGCAATGAATTATGTCTTATTAAAAGCCATAAATACCAGTATGCATGAATAAAATAAAAAACCTAGGCAGCTGTAAGACCAGAAAGAAAAAAAATGGACAGATACACAGTTTATAAAAAATATATTGGTTAAGAAAAAAAGCAGAATCTCATTCTTAAGTTGTTTAGACATTCAATAAATAAGTCATCTCTTGTTACAGAAACAAATTGATGGCAAAAATAGGATCAGATGATGAAATGCTTTTTCATAAGGCAAATTCACTGTGATCCCCAAACTTAGAGAAAATAACATAAAATTTAAATGTGTAATACCTATAAACTGCTCATTTTATAACATTAATTGGAGAAAGCTAGAATCAAAATTGTATATATAGTATGATTTCAGTCATGGAACAAAACTACACATTACAAAAAATGAATCTGGGAAGGAAAAATGTCAAAATATTAGGAATGCCTCACTCTGATTTGAGTGAGTGATTTCCTTTTACTCTTCAAAGATTTCTTAATCTCACTGCAAGTTGATGGGTGGTAAGGACTGTTATGGGTGAGTTATGTACCCCCTAAAACCACGTGTTGAAGTCCTAACTCTCAGTATCTTCCTAACTGTACATAGGGTCTTTAGAGAGGTCATTTGTTGTGCATTATTAACCGGTACACCAAATGTGCATTATTAACTGGTATGCCAAGTGTGCATTATTAAATGGTACATCAAATCCACATTACTAAACGGTACATCAAATCCGCATTATTAAATGGTACCTC
Organism: Myotis yumanensis; assembly: GCF_028538775.1. Classification (NCBI taxonomy): domain Eukaryota; kingdom Metazoa; phylum Chordata; class Mammalia; order Chiroptera; family Vespertilionidae; genus Myotis; species Myotis yumanensis. The sequence goes on along the minus strand of NW_027223771.1, from coordinate 6,134,811 downwards.
AAATCCGCATTATTAAACGGTGCCTCAAATCTGCATTATTATCCGGTACCTCAAATCTGCATTACTGAACAGTACATCAAATCCGAATTACTAAATGGTACATCAAATCTGCATTATTAAACAGTACACCAAATCCGCATTCTTAAACAGTACCCCATATACATTAAAATGAGGTCCTTAGGGTGAGCCCTAATCAAATTGGTGTCCTTAGAAGAGGAGATCAGGACACAGAGACACAGAGAAAAGAACGTGTGAAGATATAGGGAGGTGCCGAAGCCGGTTTGGCTCAGTGGATAGAGCGTCGGCCTGTGGACTGAAAGGTCCCAGGTTCGATTCCGGTCAAGGGCATGTACCTGGGTTGCGGGCACATCCCCAGTGGGGGATGTGCAGGAGGCAGCTGATCGATGTTTCTCTCTCATCGATGTTTCTAACTCTCTATCTCTCTCCCTTCCTCTCTGTAAAAAATCAATAAAATATATTAAAAAAAAAAAGATATAGGGAGGTGACAACCATGTCCAAGCCAAGGAGAGAGGTCTGTAACAGATCTTCCCTGCAGCCCTTGACAAGAACCAACCCTGCTGACACCTTGGTCTTGAACTTCTAGCCTCAGAAACTATAAGAAAATAAATTTCTGTTGTTTAAGCCACCCAATCAATGAAACTTTGTTAATATAGCCCTGAGGGTCCTCCCTCCCTCCCAGATTCTTTCTTCCTTGATCGATCAAAATAATCTCATTGAAAAATATTGAGAAAAAATTTAAAAGTATGTGTTACTTTTACATGTTTTTTCATAACACTGCTTGTCAGTAACTTGATTTATTGGGGAGTGATTTGAATTACTGGGCGTTGTATTGGTAATATAATCAGCATTTGGAACCAGCAACTCAAACTAGGGAAAGCCACTGGGCTAGTCACAAGGCAATTCTGTTAAGTGGCTTTGAGCTTTGTTCATTGGGAACAAATGTGGAAAGAACAGGAGAAAGTTTTTGTACCAATAATAGTGTCAGAAAAACAGAAGGAAAAATAAGTTGTTACTCACATATCCACTCCACTGGATTAAGCTGGACCGCCCAGTGATGTCAAGTTTTTATAGCTGCTCTTTCATAGCCATAAAAATACCTTTGCTTGCTACTCCTGAAGGGAAAATCATGTTGTTATTGCCAGGTTGAAACTCTAAAGCACAAAGCATCTTTATACCCGTTGAACCAGTTGCCTTTATGATTCAATTCTTGGCAACACAAACATTTGGCAGACTCCTCTAGTGGCAATGAAATTTGGTTATGCACAGGGAGACTCCTACAAGGATCCAGTAGACTGTTCAGACCCTGCAAATTTCTGAACCCATCAGAGCACCAGGCAGGTGACTTTGAGGCTAGACTCATTGATGGAAACTTTACATCCACAAAGAAATATACTCTCTTCCATCATCCCTCTAAGTCCACCTTTTTATTTTCATAAGCGCATATTAGCAGAGGGATACTTGTGCAAGATGAAGAAAACACCAGTGTGAGCAGGTGGACAATGGCCCATGACCCCTGTCCTCTTTGAGGAGGGGGTGGCTAGGACTACAGAGGCTCGGGTGAAAAAGGTGAAGGGCTTAAGTACGGATTGGTAGTTACAGGATAGTCAGGGGGTTGTACAGCATAGGGAATGGAGTCAATCATATTATAACTACTAGAGGCCCAGTGCACGAAATTCGTGCAAGAGTAGGCCTTTCTTCCCCCGGCTGCCGGCACCGGCTTCCCTCTGGCACCTGGAACCCGGGCTTCCCTCGCAGCCCCTGCTTTGTCTGGAAGGTTGTCTGGTCTAATTAGCATATTATGCTTTTATTATTATAGATGTATGGTGTCAGGTGGATACTAGGCTTATCAGGGAAATCACTTTGTAAGTCATACAAATGTTTAACCACTATACCTGAAACTAATATATCATGTCAACTATGATAGAAAAATTATCAATAAAAAGATAGTTCACAGTAAGATCATTGTGGTACTGAGAAGCTGGAAAGAGGCACGGAGAGGGCCTTAACCAACTAAATATTAGGATGTATATACAACCAAAACCGGGTAAGCGGTATGGCACTGACACTGAAGGTAACATATAAACCCTCAAAATTGATCAGTATGTGACACATTGTTTAAGTAATTACCATGTGAATTAGTAGTGATGAGATAACAGGTTGAGAAGGGGAGAGTGAATTTACGTTTGTGCATTATGCTATGAACCTAAATAAAATCTGGCTACATTACCGAGTTAAACAGATCTTAAATTTTAGGTCTAAAAACATACTCAAAGTACAGTCATTGGAAACATTTGATCAAGACCTTTTCAGCATGAAGCTGGAAAAAAATACTAAATCAAAGGAGGACCATTTCAAATACATAAAACATTTTAAAACATACTAATCTGATAAGAAAATAAAATTTAAAAGTACACAATATGAAAAATTTGCCCGAAATTTGGTAAAACTATCAACAAATTAATATTTGTAACACATTATGAGCTCACTCAATTTTTGTTTGTTTGTTTTGTTAATCCTCAGCTGGTTGCCTCCTGCATGCATCCCAACCAGGGGTGGGGTACAAACCCGCACCCCAGGTATGTACCCTTGACTGGGAATCAAACCTGAGACCCTCAGGGTGCGGGCCGATGCTCTAACCACTGAAGACACTGGCCAGGGCAAGCTCATTCGATTTATAAAGGAAACAGGCAGACTCCTTAGCTAAATGGGCCCAGATAAAGCGAGTGTTTTGTTGAGTGTTTTCATTGAGTCAGGCATTTATTTCTATTAGCTCATGTATATTTATATTAGAGCATCTCAACTCTATGAGACAGTGGTATTAATATCTCCATTTTATATGGACTCCACTTGGTCCCAATAGACATAGAAAGCAGAGTTGGAACGTTTGCTTTAACCACTACTCTTTTTGATTTTTATTTAGATGTCCCAGCAGCACAGTGGTCAGAAGTGTTTGGCAGATCATTGGCTTAATATTTATTGAGCATCTACTACATACCAAGCCCTAGGCTGAGCACCAGGAATTGGAGCTGCATCAGGATGCTCTCCAGACGTCCAGTGGGAGAAAGGCAAGTAGAATAGCCACTAAGAATCTGACGCTGTGTACATTGTACTGTGCAAATTAAAACAACGCCAGGGTACCATCTTGCTGACCAAAATTTGAAGTAATAATAATAGTGAAAGCTTTAAAGAATTGATACAAATATTTTAAAAAGCGATGTACAAGTACATGTGAAGAACTTTGACCCTCTGTCCCAGGAATCTCTCTTATTCTTAAAAGTTCATCCTAAAGAAATGTCATCAGAAGGAAACAAAAGTATCATTTGTTAATTCACTTTTAAAATATTTGTTTGTGCCTATTGCTTACCAGATTCTGTGCTGGGATCCGGGGGGTGGGGGGGGGGGATGAAGGTGAATAAGAAATTCATTCCACAAAAGTCTTCATTTCAGCCCTCACTGTAATGATGAAAACTGCAAACAGCCTTTAATGATGAATAATGGAGAGTTATTGTAGATATGATGGTACATTAACTTGCATAAACATAGCTAAATATTGAAATTACATCTCGAAATTACATAGGAAAAAGGTCATTTTCATGACACAGTGCTAACTTAGAAATATTAAATTTTGCATATGGTCTGTTGCAATAATAAATATGTATTCATAAAGGCAAAAGCTAGAAAGTATATGCTAATAAGAAAAGTTATAATAAGGTCTGGAGATTATGGGTGACTTATTTTACAAAATTAATATTAGTGCTATGTAGCTTTTTCAATGAGAACTGGAAAGGAGAGTAAGAATTCCTGTAACCAGGGAGTGATCGTGGGAGAGATTAATAATTGATTACAAAGGGGTTCCAGACATGCAAGTCTCTGTAACAGCTCACAGAATAACAAACAGAACTTGCAAGATGTGAAGATATTCCTGCCTTATCCAGTCAGGAGAGAAATGTTAGAAGATGCCGTAAAGAGTTGCATTGAAATGTCATCCATATAATACCATAATTACTCAGAAATTACTGGCTTTTAAGTCCCACTAATAATACAGGGTTGTCAAATATAATCTTATCCAGGATTCCCAGGGTCACTTATTCAGCATAAAAAATGTATTTTAACACACTTATAAAATGATAAAACCCTTCAATGAGTCTCCCTCCTACTCCCAGATATCTGGCTCTGTTATTTGCTCTTAAATCAACTGACCTGCCACTTAGAAGCATGAGCCCTGGTCCCTCTGGCTTTTTTCTAGAACCATATACCCCTTTGCTGCCGTTCTGGTTCCAATACCTTGCTGTTCTTGAGTCTAGCCTGCTGTCAGCAAGATAGAGCAGTGGGAAAATAAAAAAAAATGTTCCCCAGGGCAAGGTCTGACAGGGACTTCCCTGCATTGCACAACATGAGCTCTCCTTGTGATCAGAGGAAATAAACATGGCTTAGCAGCCCGGCCAGTGTGGCTCAGTGGTTGAGCAACATTCTGTGAATCAGGAGGTCATGGTTCTATTCCCTGTCAGGGTACATGCTTGGGTTTCAGGATTGATCCCCTTGTGGGGTGTGCAGGAGGCAGCATATCGATGATTCTCCCTCATCATTGATGTTTCTAATTCTCCCTCTCCCTTCCTCTCTGAAATCAATAAAAACCATATTTTTGAAAGAAGTCTAAGCAAGAACAAGCTTTCCCCCCAACTTCGGTGGTATAAGGAGCGAGTTCAACAAAGAAAAACAGTGTTTCAGTGAGGTTGACAGTACAGTTTCTGTGGTCCTGGGTGCTGCTCAGTGGCTTCACTAGACGTCAGAGTCAGGGGTAGATCTCGCGATATCCCGCACTTGGCCCCATAAACGGGAAGACAGACTGGATCTGATCAGGGGCTGTGGCCCCTATAAAATACTGGCAGAATGAACACATCACAGCCAGTGTAAGATGCTTGCCTTTGTCCGGGTTCAATTGCTGCTCTGCACTGTTTTTGTGGTTGGAGTAAAGCTTGGTTCTATAATTACAAATGATACTTGTATCTTTCCCAAATACACCTACATTGACCCATTGGTTCTGGCATCAGTTCAGAATTGCCTTGATTGTATTCCTTTTTGATCAATAATATATTGGTCACAGATTCCCACCTGCCTCCGATGAGGACTGGTGGACCCCTCAGAGCCCATGAGCAACAGGACTTGGTCCAGTATTGCCTCTGGCCTCATGCTTCCCCTGTTGGGAATGGTGACTGGTATTGCTCCTATGACGCCATTCCTTGGTTCTCTTGTGCTAAAATCAGCTACTGCTTCCCATCATGCACTTGCCTTTCATGTTAGAGTCTGCATGCCAATAGCCCGGTGAAGCTGGGCATTCAGGAGGCTTTCAAGAAATTTCATTTCTAACATGAAACAGAATAGTCAGACCAGCACATTGCTCTCTGAATTCCGGGGGAGGTTTGCGCATGCTCTGTAGGTGGTCCAGGCTGCATTTGAGAGGGGTCTAGTATTTCTTGCATTACTTGTTACATACACCATTAGAGAGCCTCAAAGAAGGATTTTACTGATTAAATATTTACCATTAAGGACTTGACAACAACCCCACCACCTCTTAAGCATTCGGATAAGTGACGAAAGTGTCCCAGAGGAGGGAAACCCGGGAAGTGAGAGGTGCATGTCTAGCAATTCCCTTAATGTGTCCTTTATGACCCTGGAAAACGAGAGAATATTTGGTCTGCAATATGTTTCTTACCTTTATTTTTTTTGAAGTCCCTACTTAGAAAATCCTTGACATTCATCAACATAGAGCAACCCATTTTCAATTTTTGCGAAACTGTGATAAAGAGTTGCCCAAATGGACAAGAAAATAGTCAAGAGTTCCAGAAAGATTCCACGGAGAAGCTCTTGGCACACATTCACCGTTTATCCATCCAGCCCCCAGGCGTGAGCTGGGTATATCCATTCTAGTAAGCAACAGACTCACCACGATGGAGACTAGAGGACGTGTCGCCTTGAAAGTGACTTGCATTTTACTAAGATGGGCACACAGACCGTGGCAACACCGCCAGGAGCCTGTGCAAGCGTCCCAGGACTTCAGGGAAGGTGCCGGGTGGGGCGTGGTCATGTTCTCCTGGGGAGGCCAGAGGAGGGGTCAGGTCAGCAGTGGTGTAGGTACAGAATTGGGGAAATGGGTGCCCAAAGCCTCCTGTTAGGACAAGCAGGAAAGGCCTTCAGGTGTAAGAGGAAAGAGAAGCAGGAATCAAATTCAGGTTTGGGAGGATCTGAAGCATATGCGTGATCACAGCACTCTGAGAAAATAGATTCCAGACTATTTTTTTTAAATGGTAGGCCCAGCCTGTGTTGCTCAGTGGTTGAGCATCGATCCATGAACCAAGAGGTTGCCGGTTCGATTCCTGGTCTGGGCACATGCCCAGGTTGTGGGTTCAATCCCTGGTAGGGGGTATGCAGGAGGCAGCCGATCAGTGATTCTCATCATTGATGTTTCTATCTCTCTCTCCCTCTCCCTTCCTCTCTCTGAAATCAATAAAAAACATATTTTTTAAAATGGTAGGGCCCTTTCATGTACACAAGGCTAGCTTACTGAGCCATGCAGATTGATCTTTGTCCCTTACTACCTCTAAGGTTGTTAGGAAAATCACTTCATTTTCCTAAACATCAGTTTCTTCAAATAATACCTACTTTGAATAGTGCCTACTCCAAATAATACCAACTTGTAGAATTGGAAACAGCAACCCAATTTTCCTTTGGGGGAAATTTTGCCCTGCCTACCCTCAGGAAATGTCAGTCTTGACTCAAGTTTTCAGTATTTGCCAAGACCTACACGCTGGGACCCTTGCTCCCTACGTGTAATTCACAACTTTTTGTTCCTTTTCTCATTCCCATAACCCCCTGGTTCTCAACCTTGGATGCTAATTAGAGTCACCTGGGGGAGCTTTTAGCCATCCTAATGCCCAGTTTGCTGAGAGGGGGGATTGTGGGAAGAAAAGAATACATAGTTTATAGGTGAGGAAACCAGGAGGCAGAAACGCAGTGTTTTCTTAAAGCTGAGAGACACTTGAGACCAAGTCTGGTTCTCCTGATTCTCACTTCAGTGCCCTTGCTGCATGAATGCTGCTGTTTCTTCCTATTTGTTTGGGCTGATCCTGTCTCTATTATTATAAAACTAGAGGCCTGGTGCATGAGGGGGGGCGTCCCTCAGCCTGGCCTGTGCCCTCTCACAGTCGGGGAGCCCTCAGGGGATGTTCTACTGATGGCTTAGGCCCACTTCCTGCCGACTATTCACCGGCCCCGCCCCCTGCCGACTGGTTGTTCTGCCGTTCGGTTGATTTGCATATTATGCTGTTATTATATAGGATAATTTCTCTGAGCACAGGCAATTTCTTCTGCTTGATTCATACCTTCCCACAATGCCTAGCAAAGGTTGTGTACACAGTGGGCATTTAAGAAAGCATTGACATACTGACTGTGTACTCTACGAGAGGCTCAGAAGAAGACAGCAAATCCCTTTTCTGATGCAAGATGGGCAACAATTAATAAACATTTCTCTTGTACAGTTAAGGTGTTTTAGGAAGAAGGAGACAGCCAAAATTGGTACAGACTGTAATCAGTTTTTAAAATGCCACTCACTGTATTTTCCAAAAATGTCATAAAAGTGCAAACTTTATCTCTGAGTGTCCACATGCAAATTTTCTGATGTGATATGCATGAAGACAAATTGTTATTTCTCAAACTTCCTGTAGAGAATTTCAAATGCTCCCCCAAGTTTTCTTAAAAAGGTTAAGAAAAACAATCAATAGATCAGATGAGTAGAGAATAAGAATGTTTATGGCCGGCTGGTATGGCTCAGTGGTCGAGCCTCAACCTATGAACCAGGAGGTCACCATTCAATTCCCAGTCAGAGCACATGCCTGGGTTGCAGGCTCGATCCCCAGTAGGGGGTGTGCAGGAGGCAGCCGATCAATGATTCTCTCATCATTGATGTTTCTATCTCTCCCCCTCCCTTCCTCTCTGAAATCAATAAAAAATATATTTTTTTAAAAAAGGAGAGATGAAGCTGGGCTGTCCATTTTCCTTCTTCCTGCCACAGATACTGATTGACATGTTTTGTGAACAAGAGACGAAAGGTCTGAGGACTGAGAAACTCAACAGGTTGAGGATGGCAAAAGCAGAAACATAAAGAGTTAGGGTTCTTGACACCATTACTGTGTCTCACCCTGGCCCCGGACTGTCTACCTTTACATAATTAAAGGCATTTATCATGTAGTTCACTGGAAACTGGGTGTTCTGCTGCTCACAGCTAAATTAATTCCTAAGTGATATCTGTGTTAAGTTTCGATCTGGTACCTCGTAGAAGAACCTAAGAGATAGTTCCCCTCGATAAGTCAGGAAAAAATTAACCTACTTCTGCGGAAGAGATAGGTATCAGCTAAGCGTTTATCTCCCTGAGGAGATCACAGCTTTGAGTAACATTTTATTTCTTCATACCTTGGGCAGAGAAGCAGTTTTTTTTTTATTGTTTAAAGTATTAACATATGTCTTGATCCCCCCCCCCCCCCCGCAATTACCGCCCCCCCCGGCACTCCCACCCCCCAGGACAAGCCCCCACCGCCCCAGTGTCTGTGTCCATTGGTTATGCTCATACGCATGCATACACGTCCTTTGGTTGATCTCTTACCCCCCCTCCCCTGCCTTGAGAAGGCAGTTTTGAATGTTGTAAAGCTGTTTCCTCAGTGGATGGAGCCACTTCTGTATGTGAGTCCAGAAAGCGAGGCATCACAGCGCCATCTCCTCGGCATTACGATTTTCTCCACCCAGAAGGGGAAATCCTCGGGGAATAAAAGTCCCACCAAGAATAAAAGTCCCACCGGAGACCAGTCTGTTCCTCTGTCATTGCTGCTGTCAGGACATATCACCGAATATCATTTCCTGCTTTGCCGGGACTCTGTGTGAGGAGAGAAGAGCGATTTCTGGCACAGGAGAAGGTTCCCTAGCTGCCTGTGCCTGGCGGCTCCCCCGCTGCCCCTGGCTCGGTTACTTGGATCTCTGTCTCCTAGTGCGGTCCAGACGGCAGCAGGTCACAGACATGCTTGGGTGGCTTGCCTGTGACAGTCCTGTTCCAAAGGGACCAACCCACCGTGACAACAAAAATACTCAAGTGGGGGACATCCGCTCCCAAGGACACTGCCCGGGAGTGTTGCCAGTTACTCACCTTCTGGCTCCTACTCTCTGCTTTGAGGGTAGGGCCCAAGCAGAAGACCCTGTGAATGTGCACACATCCCGCCTCGCTTTCACAGAGAGCTTTTTTGGCGCTGACCACCCTGTTTGAAACTGCAAGCTCTCCCCCAAACTGGAGCATGCATCCCCCCGCATCGTGGCATTGTTTCTCAGCATAGTACTTACCACCATCTGGCATACTGGATGCTTTGCTTACTCACGTTTGATTGTCCTTCCTTCCCCACTAGATCGAAAGGTTTATGAGAGCAGTAATTTTTTGCCTGTTTTGCTCATTGCTGCACCCACAATATTTAGGAAAGTACCTGGCGTATAGCAGGTGCTCAGTAAATGTTCACATATCGATGCCTCTAAGCTGGCCAACGGGACCTGACAAACGGCCCACTTCCTGCCCTTTGCCATTGTTTCTCTAAAGAATAAACTTGAGCCTGGCTGGTGTGGCTCAATGGTTGAGCATCGGCTTATGAACCAGAAGGTCACAGTTTGTTTCTCGGTCAGGGCACATGCCCAGGTTGCAGGCTCGATCCCCAGTGTGAGGCATGCAGGAGGCAGCCAATCAATGATTCTGTCTTATCATTGATGTTCCTATCTCTGCCTTTCCTTCCTCTCTGAAATCAATAAAAACATATTTAAAAAAGAATAAGCATTAGAGTATATTAGTCTCCAATTTCTGCTAGGATTTACTCCATGTCAACAGACACTGGTGGAATAACAATACTAGTGATTAATAATAACTATTGTTTGTTTAAGGCTCACTGTGTTAACAGACCATTGCTAGGTGCTCTAGATGCATTCTCTTATTTAATTCTCAGAACAGCTTTAGGTCCATTTTATCAATGAGACCAAGAAGGCTCAGAGATCTCAGATTCAAGCTCTCATAGCTCATCAGTGGCAGAGCATGAATCGTGGCTGTAACAGAATATTAGGCATAAACAGGGCAAAAGGGAGGATAAGATATGCCCTTGAACTACTCTGCACCAAGGGAAATGACCAAACAGGAGAGCCCAGTGGGCGGCAGTCTGTCTGTTCCCTGGCCTACATCTCTAGCAGGTGCAGCCTGCGACACTGCGCCCAAGAAAGACATTCCATTGACCCAACTGCAGGGACAATTTCAAGCTCAATGCTTTAATTATCTTATTTTTTAAATCTATTTTTATTGATTTCAGAGAGGAAGGGTGAGGGAGGGAGAGATAGAAACATCAATGATGAGAGAGAATCAATGATTGACTGCCTCCTGCACGCCCCCTACTGGGGATCGAGCCTGCAATCCCGGCATGTGCCCTTGACTGGAATCGAACCCAGGACCCTTCAGTCTGCAGGCCGACACTCTATCCACTGAGCAAAACCAGCCCAGGCCTTTAATTATTTTAGATCTAGACCAGCAGTTCTCAACCTGTGGGTCACGACCCTTTTGGGGGGGTCAAACGACCCTTTCACAGGGGTCACCTAAGACCATCAGAAAACACATATATAATTACATATTGTTTTTGTGATGAATCACTATGCTTTAATTATGTTCAATTTGTAACAATGAAATTGGGGGTCACCACAACATGAGGAGCTGTATTAAAGGGTCGCGGCATTAGGAAGGTTGAGAACCACCAGTCTAGACGAAAGGATTCCTCCCCGGGGTCTCAGGTGCACCACCTTGAAACACCTCAGCCAAGAGACAAGCTGACTGGCATTTTAATGAATTTCTTTGCACAGTGCACAGGATTGACAGAGAGCTCCTATCCCTAGTTTGTTCAGCCAAGGGATGCAAAAGACTTGGCTTGGGTTCCAAACACTTTCCAGCAATTGTCTAGGAGCCGTCCCTGTGAAGATGTTGGTAGAACACTTTGTGAGCCCCTGAAGTTCCACGGGCTCCATGCAGGGAGGAAGCAGTGTGTTCACTGAGCCCAAAAGTGCTCAGCTTAGGAATATTACGAGGCAGCCAACACCCACAGGATCTTCAAAACTTGCCTTCATTAGGAAAATTATTGACATCAAATCATCTTAGTGCATGATCAATGGGTTTACCTCGCCTTTCCAATGTCATCTCCACAACCTGCTGGGAATCCCTCGTCTCCGTCCTCCCTCCACACAGAGAAGGGACTCCCCAGCCTGGACTGGGACCAGAATACGAAGGAATTGCTGACTTCAGCAAAGCTGAGACGCACCTTTGCAGGGGCAGCTCTCAGAGTCTCTGGTCTCCATGATGCATGCAGAGATGCAGCCTGTCCCAACTGACATCCCAACTGACAGGAGGACCATCGTCTTCCTTTCAGAGGAGAATTTCCCGGGGCTAGTGGGCCACAGTGCACACTCCGGGATCATCAGAAGTTACATCTTGTGCTTGAAAGCCCTCTGCTAGCTGCAAGGAGCCAGTCACAAAAGACCGCATATTGTACAATTCCATAAAAACAGCCAGAACTGGCGAATCTGTAGAGACGGACAGCAAATGAGTGTTTGCCAAGGGATAGGGGTGCAGGTGTGGGGAGTGAGGTGTGACGGCCAATGGGAAAAGGGTTTCTCTTGAGGTGAGTATGGTGATGATTGCATGGTCCTCTAAATATATTTCAAAACCATGGAATGCTACACTTTAAATAGTATGGAATTTTATGGCATGTAAATTAGATGTCAACCAAGCTGTTAAAAAATGTGTGTGTGTTTTTTTTTTTTCAAAGATCCTAAAGAGATCATTTCACTCCTGCCAATTAAGGTCCTTCCTTGTTTCTCTCTCTTCTTTTCTCTCTCTCTCTCCGCCCAGCCTTTTGTTGGTCTCCTGCACCAGTGCAAGCCCTCCTGTTATTTTCTAATAGACTTATTTTTATTAAGAAGGAATACCTGTGCACAGTGTAAGAGTTACAGTAACTGAGAAGTAACTGTTGTCCACAGTTTCCTTTAGAAACCGCTTACACATTCGTAGCCTGCATCCATATGGTGCCTGTATTTTTACACAGATTGGACCACACTCTATTCTACATCTTGTTTGTCTCATTTCGTGGTGTATTTGGAGATCTTCTTGTGTTTGCACATATAGACCAATCACATCTATTTAACGGCAGCGTCGTGTTCGTTGAATATTTATGCCGTATTTATATAATCCGTTCCCTATTAAGAGATATTTAAATTGTCTCCAGATGTGGGCGATTTTTATTTGATCTGTTTTGCTATGACAAACTATACCACGAGAAACATCTTTGTGTGTTGGTGCAGGATAATCACTAGGCAGTGTTTATCGGTTAAAGTCATGTGTCTTTGGATGTGGACATATGTGACCAGGCTGCCCTTCGAAATAGTGCTGCAGGTACCATGCAGACCTCTGGGGATGTGCGAGTGTTACATGTTTCATCCTCTCTCCGCCTGAAGCCCTGCCCGCGCTCCAGCACTGCCCGGCTCAGCCCTGGACCAACGTGGTAATGACCTGTTTTCTTCTGAGCACTCGCCCTCTTCACGGGAGGCGCTGGCTCCTCTCTGGTCTCTGAAGTTCTCACAGCCACGCCTCCAAGACATGCCCCAGAGACTCAATCAACATGCAAATGACCGATTATTGTCTTGTCTGAGAAAGGGCCCTGTCAGCTCATGTTCTGCCTCTGATTCTCTGATGGATGATCCCAGTCCTCCCTTGTATTCCTGCTTCTCCTTGAGAAAAGTCACAGCCTCTGCCAGCTCCTGGCCCTGCACAGGCTTAAGTGGCTGGCGGGGTGGTGGTGGCAGAAGGCAGTGTCCCCAGGAGTGGGGCTCTGAGTGCTTGTGTGTGTGGAGCAGTGGGAAAGGGCGTGAAGTTGGGCAGATACTACATAGCTGATTTTGAATTTGCAGGGAGCCCATGAAAATATGGCGAGAATAATACTGTGAGCATTTTTCGCTTTCTCGAAGATGCTCTGGTACAGCTAAAAGGCATGTGGTTTCAGCTGTGAGGTAGGGATGTCATTCTGAAGAAAGGACTGAATAGCACTGGCAAGTTTGGCTCAGAGGATAGGGCCTCGGCCCCTGAAGGGCCCGGGTTTGATTCTGGTCAAGGGCACATACATTGGTTGCAGGCTCCATCCCCAACCTGGTCAGGGCATGTGCGGAGGTAACCAATCAATGTGTCTCTCACATCGATGTTTCTCTCTCTCTGTCTCTCCCCTTCCCTTCTACTCTCTCTCTAATAATAATAATAATAATAATAATAATGGGGAAATATCCTCAAGTGAGGTTTAATAAAAAAAAAAAAAGAAAGGACTGAACAGACATAGAAAAACCCCAGTGTACTGAGGCTGCCCTCACTTACACTATCAGATCACACCCAGGTGTATGACCCTCTGCTGCATCACATGACCTGCCCTCAGGGTCACATCCCAGCCCTCCCTGGAGCAGTCCTGATAGTTGGTCACGATGCTTCATTAACATAAGTGGCCCGGAAGTGACATCAGATGAAGAGAAAGCACTCCCTGTGTTTAAGCTTTTGATCAGGTTAGGCTCAGGTCTCTGTCCTAAAAATGCAGGGTGGAGGCTCAGCTCTGACACTGATAAGTAGGAAGGGGCAGTTCGTGGGTAGGGTAGGAGGCAGCAGCTATAAAGTGAGGGGGTGTTGGTTTAGGGTGACAGGGACCTGCGTGTGCACAGCAGGCCAGGGAGACCGAGCCTGCAGGGGACCTCACACCTAGGGCGCAGGGTGGCTGCCTCTCAGTGAGGCTGCTTGCTGCCAGGCAGGGGCGAGGGTGCAACACCCCGCAGGCCCAACAGAGCCCAGGGCTGCAAGCTTGTTGGGGTGTTTTCCCTGTCAGCCTGCCCCAACTCTGACAGGTACCATTCCGAATGGGACAAAATAAGAATCATGGTGGCTACACTTGTATTAAGTATTTACTGGGCTCACACACTCTGCCAGGCCCTTAATAAGAATTAGCGTATTCACTTCTCAAAAACCCCAACAATACAGAGACTGAAACTAGCCATTTTGCAGAGCAGAAAAATAAAATAGAAAAGTTTTAAAGGACAATTATTTGAGTTCTAGTCTTAGTCTATCCATATGTCTGCTTCAAAAATTAAAAGAGCCGGGCCGGTGTGGCTCAGTGGTTGAGCATCAACCTATGAACCAAGAGGTCATGGTTTCATTTCTGGTCAGGGCACATGCCCAGGTTGTGGGCTCGATCCTCAGCAGGGGGCATGCAGGAGGCAGCCGATCAATGATTCTCTCTCATCATTGATGTTTCTGTCCCTCTTCCTTCCTCTCTCTGAAGTCAACTAGGAAAAAATAATTTAAAAAAATTTAAAACAGAAAGTATCTGAGGAATAATTAAATTGTGTCGGGTGGGGTACCTGCCCCTTAGTGGGAGAGGAGATAGCATTGGGGGATTTGATGCAGCCCTAAGAATATAATGCTGTGGCTACTGAGCTACAAAAATCCTGCCTGATTTGTAAATTTGCGTTTCCATGGTAACACAAGTGTATAGTTAAATAATCCTCACTTGTGGGGGACTGAATTCCAGAGACTCTTCCTAAACCCACATCCTATTCTAATCCCACCGCTGTTGCCATGGAAATGATCAGATAAGATTCAGTCCTGGAGGCAGATGGGCCTATGAAAGCTAAGACCTGGCCTACATATAGCCACCGAAATATGAGGTTTTGTTGTGATTTTTTCCCCTGAATCCCAGAAAGCAGCTGCCTCCACTGAGAGGTAAATGTCACACATGGTCATGAAAATCAGTCTTGGTGTTTGGGCATCAGGAGCAAAAGAGGAAAAGTTGATTCCAAATTCCTGCCAAGGAATGAGAAACTGGGAGGAAATGCTTTCCTGGGGCTAATTTGGCGAGTTGCTCTGAGAGACCATCGCGCCTGAGGGGTTCTCATGGGAGTCCACATCCCCTAAATCAGTGGTCGGCAAACTTCGGCTCTCGAGCTACATGCGGCTCTTTGGCCCCTTGAGTGTGGCTCTTCCACAAAATACCGACTTCTGCGCATGGGCCACGAAGTTTCAATCGCACTGTACGTGCGCACCCGCACGTGGTATTTTGTGGAAGAGCCACACTCCAGGGGCCAAAGAGCCGCATGTGGCTCGCGAGCCGCAGTTTGCCGACCACTGCCCTAAGTGATTCCCGGGCTGCATCCCCATCCCAGGGGAGGACAGTCCACACCAGGCCGCTCCCCCAGCTTTGCCAGCCCAGGAAGGGCCGGTGCTTTCTCCATTGTCTAGGCCAAGTGTCATTTTTCATGGTTGATGGGAGTTTACAGTGTACCTCCAAGGTTCACTCTGGTTGTGTCTGCAACGTCCTTAAGAAAAGGAGTGACAGAATTTATCAGCACCTCTGGTGACATCCTTTTATCACACACATTTTTTTAAAGATTTTTTTATTTTTTAAAATATATTTTTATTGATTTTGGAGAGGAAGGAAGAGGGAGAGAGAGACAGAAACATCCATGATGAGAGAGAATCATTGATCTGCTGCCTCCTGCATGTCCCACACTGGGGATCAAGCCCACAACCCAGGCATGTGCCTTGACCAGGAATCAAACCATGACCTCCTGGTTCCTCAGTGATGCTCAACCATTGAGCCTCGCCAGCTGGGCAACTGTTATCTTTATTATCCTTGTTCTATTCTTGGGCAGCTCTAGCTGAGCTGTTACAGTGTTGTTCTCATTGATTATCTGCCTTTAGAAGCTTTACATCATTTCATACATTTGCATTGTTTCATAAATGTTCACTTGCATATCAGTTGTTAAATACACACCAGTTGAATTAATGTATGTATTACACGACTTGAGACACCAGTGCAGAGTGTTTGGAGTAAGAAGCTGCCATCACACTGCTAATATTTATCTTGTTCTAGCGGAGTCCTCTCACCATAGTTACAGAGCGATAGTGTCAACTTTTAGAGCCTGCTCAGCGCTTTCTGGCCCAGTGTATGTTTTAGGTGGCAAAGGTGATGCTTCCTAGCGACGCGAGGTAGAATTTTATCCTTGCTCCTCTCTCAACTCCCGTCACTATAAGTTGAAGAGAGAAGAGAGCGGAATCATGTTTTAAAGGGAAAAAGTGAAAACTTGGAACTGAAAGCTTGCCATTCTGCAGCCGACTTCTGTGATTAACCAGTGCTGCAAAATTACCTTCTGTGGCAGTGAGCACAGTGTAGCTATGTAGCCACCATTCGTGCCTAAATGGAGCTTGAGCCGTCGCAGAGCCCTTGGTGCCTGGTGTGCTGTTCTGATCATTGCCCCCCCCCCCCCCACACACTCCCCTGAGTCAATTTAAGCTCTGTGTTCTCCTGAAGCTGAGCTCTGTCTAACCTCAAAGAATACTCCGTGTGCAAGAGCGTGTCCTTGTTACTGCGGTGCGAATCGTGTCACTTCCACAACCCTGGGGAGTCGAGTTGGACGCTCATAGGTACTTGCAGGAAAATGGTCCCCAACGTGGCCGTGCTAAGTGTCTGTCTTCAGATCCGGGCTCTCCAGATCCTGTCAGATCTATTAGGTGGGGTGTGTAGGAGTTCAGAGGCCTAAGAAAATAAGACGAAAGCTAAGAGTGCGTCAGTCAGACAACTTGACGTGTCCAGTGACATGAAGCACATGAGGGCAGTGTGAGAAAGTGAAGGACCCTGAAGGTCATGAGGCACCGCTGAGATATTTTGAGGAAAGAAATGATACGATCAGAGCTGCATTTAGAACTAGCATCTTGGTGGCCACGTGGAGAACGGATGAGAGAGGAGACCCTGCTGCACATGCCAGGGGAGAAGACAGGACTCGGGTCCTGAAGGAGTGAGGCTGAGTGGAAGGGATAAGGACAGGAAGCAGTGATCCACGTTGCTGCTATGCTGTGGAAACACCAAAGTCAGTCACAGATAGGCATCTTCAGAAAAAGAAGGAATTTTATGTTTCTGTGCATGTTACTTCCTTTTCAGAATAAGATCTAGTTCTTCTTGCCGAAACCGGTTTGGCTCAGTGGATAGAGCGTCGGCTTGCGGACTGAAGGGTCCCAGGTTCGATTCTGGTCAAGGGCATGTACCTGGGTTGCGGGCACATCCCCAGTGGGAGATGTGCAGGAGGCAGCTGATCGATGTTTCTCTCTCATCGATGTTTCTAACTCTCTATCTCTCTCCCTTCCTCTCTGTAAAAAATCAATAAAATATATTTTTAAAAAAAGAGATCTAGTTCTTCTTTAAAAGTACAGACCAAACCTGTGAAAGCAAACACATCTGTTTGGGAAGTTACCATCAGAAGACACTGAAACTATGAACTTCTGACAAACCAAATTAATTAATTTCTACCCCGTGGCATGAAACATGCAATTAAAAAAAGAAGGCAAACGAGCCATGTTGTGAGCACAGATTTTCCGGGATTACGTCCAAACCTTGACATTGTTCCAAACCTGTCTCTTTCACTGCTCTGTGTGGCCAGCCTCACTTTCATGTTCTTGGCCTTGGGACCCTTTGGACACATGGCTTTGAACACAAATATTTTCGTTCTTCCTTGGGCCTCTCATTATGTTCAGATTTCATCATTAGTTTTAACCTCATTTCATTACTAATTTCCATTTACTTTCCTACCAGGAGGTCAGACGGTTTTTTAAGTAAAGAAATGTGAATCGCTGTCTTTCTGTTTTTCCATTAAACTCCTGCCACTTGGGAATTAGGTGTCATTCTCTATCTCCCAAGAAGGACTGAATGAATCAGAATTTAAAATGTGTAAAATGCCTCAGGCTTCTTAGAAGAATAATGTTCCAGAAGCAAATAATAGAAATATGGATTTATAACGATCAGAGGAAATGCCCTGGGTTTAGAAAAATGGTAACCAGTTATGGGGCAGCTTTTTGTTGGTTTGGGAGCGGGAGTTAGGAGGCTGGGTGCCCAGGCCTACTGTGCATCTGGCCCCTGTGCCAAATGGGCCATTCACTCCCTGCCCCGGGCTTGCAATTCCTGGTGTGTGAGATTAAAATAACAATATCTTCCCTCATATCCCAGGGGGGCTGTTGTGAGAATCAAATAAGCTATCTCCTGTAAAAGCATGGAAAATAGACACTTTCCACTGAGCACCACTAGACGTGGCAAATAGAGGTCAACCATGATGATTATGGTGGTTGCTGTCCGGCTGCACGTCAGCATATGGCCCATCACGCACTCTGTAAGGATGGTTGAATGGAACCATTATTTCTCAGGGAGTTCTTTTCATGAAATTGTTTTGAGAGATCCTCCTTCCCATCACACACTTTTTCCTTTCATCTATTCCTTTTTAAAATATATATATATATATTTTTATTGATTTTCAGAGAGGAAGGGAGAGGGAAAGAGGGATAGAAACATCAATGATGAGAGAGAATCGTTGATCGGCTGCCTCCTGCACGCCCCGTAGTGGGGATCGAGCCTGCAATCTGGGCACGTGCCCTTGATGGAAACTGAACCAGAGACCCTTCAGTCCGAAGGTTGACGACGCCCTATCCACTGAGCAAAACTGGCTAGGGCTCATCTATCCTTAAAGCCATCTTCCTTCATCCCCAATATGCCCTTGTCTTTGACTTTTCAGGACTGGCTTTCTATGGGAATTTATCTGCCAGCCCCTCACCCTTGAACCTCACTTGTGAGTCGACTGCTGCCTCCAATTTGGTCTCATCTGTGCTTTTCCCTGTTTGCCTGAATGGTGTTTCAAATTCCTCCCAGTTTGAGGTCTAGGAAATCAGTGGCTTCCTTCTAACACACCCTCAAATGACTTTGAAAATTTCAGTCCTCACTTACACGCATCTGCTGCTTCCTCCTGCTTCCCCCGCCTCGTCAGCAAATCCTTCCCCTCATTGTCATGAAACTCCCTTTCTCTCTGTCTGTAATACAGTTCAACTTCGGCACCACTATAATCTGCCTCCTCATGTGGTTTCTGTTTTGGTTAAACCCATTATTTTGACACAGTTTCAGCCTCTTTCCTTCCTTATCTTCAATATCAAGGCTCCTATTTAATACTGAGCTTCACATGGATTGTTTCTTTTCTGGGTTAAAGCCCTTATCGATGCCCTCATGTTTTATGACCACAGAGTGTTTGGTGTCTAAGAAGTTCTACAAGTGCGATGCATTTTGGAAAGGGCAAGTGAGATAAGTCAGGCCAGCATGGTAAAAGCACAACTGGTGTTTTTATAGGAAACTTGAACGGTGTCACAGGCAGCTCGATGACGCACGCATCAGCACTCCGTCTCGCTAGACGGCCTGTATTTCAGGAGTTTACGCCCTTCCGTAGCTTTTTTCTAGTTACTCCCTGCTCTGCTCAGTGCTATTCCATTCTCCTCAGCCAGCCGGGGGAGAAAAGGAGACCAGGTTGAGGAGAGTTACAATAGCAGCAACTCATTTTCTGGAGGTTCCAACAGATAAACCGGCCATTCTTCTAAATACTTTATATGTATTAACCCCTTTTATCCTCCCAGCAACCCTATGGCGGGCATGATTATTACCCCAATATAAAGAAGGACATAAAAGGCAAATTAAATTGATAGGTATGTTTACAAGAGGTCGGTCTGCTGGTGTGAGTGGGCTCACACCACCATCACAGTGGGCTGGTCGTGCTTTCTTTCTTTTCTTTAAAAAAAAATGTTTATTTTTATTTTTATTGATTTTTACAGAAAAAGGAAGGAAGAGGGAGAGAGCGATAGAAACGTCGATGAGAGAAACATCATTGATTGGCTGCCTCCTGCACAACCCCTACTGGGGATCCAGCCCACAACCCGGGCATGTGCTTTGCCTAGGAATCGAACCAGTGACCTCTTGGTTCATGGGTCGATGCTCAACCACTGAGCCACACCAGCCAGGCTGGTCGTGCTTTCTGATGGAAGTACTGCTACGGTAACCCTGTGGGCACTACAGGTCGAATGATGCTCCCATCTCACACTGGTGGCTAGTGGACACCAGGCCAGGATTCCTTGCTGTGGCCCCACATCCACAGTGACTGGGTCTGGGATACTGACGGTTGGGATTTTACTCCCTGGCACTGCTTTCCACTTTAGTTGACACTTCCTGTGGGTACGGATGGAATGGGGGGAAGAAGAGCTGGTTCCCACAGTGGACTGTATGAGGACATACCTTGGTGCTAAACCTCTTGCAAAACACTGGAAACCATGAGCCAAATAGGCTTTCTGCCAGGAAACTGCCTGCCTTCCCCACACATTGATACACTTCTCAGTGGCGGTTTCCCATCCCTGGACATGATGGCCACCTTCTGCCAGCCTTTCCCAACCTTGTCTAATAGGTGAACCCCTACTCATGCAATACCTCATGGGAAAATCTTTCTCTAATCCCCCCGAGGAGTCTGATACGCACCTTTCTCTCCATCCTAGTGGCACTCCGTGCTGCTTTATCATAGCAGGTGCCATGTGGGGTAATTCTCTATGGATTGCATGGCTGTCAATGGACTGTGTCTTCAGGGCATGACCCTGTGGTACAGAATCTGTATTATAGACCCTTAACATTCAGGGCAACAGCATTACCCCCTCTACACATTCTTATTCCTGATTTCACAGAGCCTGCTTGACTTTGAAGATTTTTAAAAATATATTTGTATTGATTTCAGAGAGGAAGGGAGAGGGGTAGAGAAGATAGAAACATCAGTGATGAGAGAGAATCATTGATTGGCTGCCTCCTGCATGCCCCCTACTGGGGACGGAGCCCGCAACCCCGGGTATGTGCCCTGACCAGGAATCGAACCCTGACCTCCTGATTCATAGGTCGACATCAATCACCGAGCAACACCAGCTGGGCTTTTTTTTTTTTTTTTTTGACATGCTACTTTTTAATAGCACCGCTCTGATGGAGGAGTAATGATGGAGAGTCCCCAGGCACACATCACTGGAATCACGCCTAACTACTGCAGAGCCTTATTACGCGTTTCATCTTCTTAGTGCTTTCTAATTAACAAGGAGGGGAGTGGTGAACCTCTAGCTCTCTAACTTCTGTTTCCTCTGCGTGGCAGGCAGGGAGCCCCCAACCAGAGCCTCCATATAATAGAGCTTATTGTATTGCAATCGGCTGCTTAAGCACAGAGTTCTTCAAGGTCCCCCTTTGCTAGAGAGAGTTAATTAACAACACAGCCACTAATTACTTACCCACAAAGAATATGCAAACGTACTTTGTCACCTCGAAGTCTACAAGCGTGCCTCTACGGCAGCAGGCTTTAATGTAGCAATAGCAGTATTGCTATTGAATCGATTGGGGTGACGTTGGTTAATAAAATAACACAGGTTTCAGGTGTACAGTACTATACTCCATCGCCTGTATACTGTATCGTGTATTCACCACCCCAGCTCAAGTCTCCCTCCATCACCATTCATCCCCTCTATATCCTCTTCCACCTCCCCCACCCCCTTTCCTGCTGGGAGTCACCATGCTAACAATAATAATCTGAATGCTATTTGACGGCAATTGAGTGCTTCCTAAGGGCCAGCTACTCTGCTCAGTAATTTTCTTTTAACCTCTCAAGGACTTCAACTTGAAGCAGGCGCTGTTCTTTTCCTCTCCATCTTTTTCTCTCCAGAAAGCCTGAGGTGAAGGTTAGGGTGAAAGGGAAAGAGCTGAGGTTTGAACCCGAGTATATGCACACCCAGGGTGCGGGGACCCCTTCTCCCTCTCCCCCACCCCCAGTCCTGATGGTGTCTGTGTCCCAGCAACAGGGATACTAAACCATTTCCTTTTCTGTTGTGCCAGGCACTTCCCTACGCATTTAGAAGATAGAGCTCATAGACATGCAATCTAAGAAACTGAAAGAAACCCTTATAGCTGACGTGTCAGACCACTTGACTGTAACTAAGGAAACCTCAAGGGTGAAGGTAAATGGTAGCTAAGCCCAAGGCAAGTAGCAATCAGTGTTCACAGCTGCTGCCCCTGTGCTGAGACCTGAACAAGGCAGGGTGTCAGGGCCTCTGAGAGGCCAAGTTCAAACCCACACGAATGGTCCAGCTTACCAACTCTTCAGCTAAGGCCGCTCCGTCACTGTGCAGGCCTTCGGGCCAATGCTCAGGGGGGTGGGAGGTGCGGGTCGGACAAGGAACTTGGAATTAGAAGGCTGGCATTTCTTAGCATCACCAGGCCCCTGGCGCTCTCCTCAGCCTCCCACTGGCCCCCCTTCTTTCTGGCGTTACCCTCAAGACTTCACTGGCTGTTTCTTCTGCCTAGAATATTTGTTCGTGCTCATCAAATCCCCCTCCACAACCCAAGACCCGTTAGTGTCAGCTTTTAAAAAAAAATATATTTTTATTGATTTCAGAGAGGAGGGGAGAGGGAGAGATAGAAACATCAATGATGAGAGATCAGCTGCCTCCTGCACGCCCCCTGCTGGGGATCAAGCCCGAAACCTGGGCATGTGCCCCGACCGGGAATGGAACCGTGACCTCTGGGTTCATAGGTCGACGCTCAACCACTGACCCACACCGGCCTGGCCAGCTCACTCTTTAATACTCATCATCCCCTTGCTAGTTGGTGGGTGGGATTTAGAGATATAAGGCTTAGGTTGGAGTCTTTCTTTGTCACTCACTAATGACATAAGCTTGGTCGGCTCATTATGATTGTCTGCTAAGTGCCAGGCACTGTTCTGTGCCCTCGGGCTGGCACAGGAAATAAGCAGAGAGACGCTGTCCTGGGGAAGCTCAGGTTCCAATGGGCTTAGACAGACCCTGAAGCGTGAACGTGGTAATCAGGGAGGTTAGGAAAGTCCTGTGGGAGAAGCAGGACTAAGGGGATGCACACAGGGGCCCCTCTCTGAGACTCCACGTGGCCTGTGTGCATGGGAGGGGTGCCCGCTGCTTTCCTCCCCCAAAAGAATGTGACAATACAGATCAAAGGACCTTACAAATCATAAACCATTTGATGAACGCTTACTGCTTGAGGAAGAAGCCTCTCATCTGTATGACCCAATATTTAAAATAAATTCTTTGCCCGGCTCGTGTGGCTCAGTGGTTGAGCGTTGACCTCTGAGCCAGGAGGTCACAGTTCCATTCCCACTCAGGGCAGATGCCCGGGTTGTGGGCTTGATCCCCATAGGGGGCGTGCAGGAGGCAGCTGATCAGTGATTCTCTCTCATCACTGATGTTTCTATCTCTCCCTCTCCTTTTCTCTCTGAAATCACTAAAAAATGTATTAAGAAATAATAAAATAAGCTCCTTATTTAATTTAAAAAATATATATATATTATTGATTTTTTTACAGAGAAGAAGGGAGGGATAGAGAGTTAGAAACATCGATGAGAGAGATCGATCAGCTGCCTCCTGCACGCCCCCTACTGGGGATGTGCCCACAACCAATGTACATGCCCTTGACCGGAATCGAACCTGGGACCCTTGAGTCCGCAGAGCTCCTCATTTAGACAACAACTGTTAGCACCTCAGCTCAGGGACCGCCTCTCATCCCCAAGGTGGGCATCATGATCTCACTTTGTGGCTGAGAAAAGCAAGGCTCCGAGGAAGTGACCACCCCAGCTCAGGTCATGGAGCTGGGGGAGTCCAGGTGAGGATCCATCTCCGTCTTGTTGAGGCTCTTTCCTCAGGGGATCCTGAGTGAGCCCGGCTGATTCCAAGAGTGGGCGACGTCTTGGTGCTGACTGTCCTGGTGGAGGCTAATTGGGTGACCCAGAGAAAAGCCCGGCTCTGGAGGAAATGAGTTCCTTGCTTTCTCAGCTCCCCTGGCAACATACATCTCGGGGGACACAGACCTCAGCAGGCCGGATGGCGGGATGAATGGGGGAGTGGCCGAAGCTTGGACTCAGAGGGCTCCTTCCGTCTTGGGGGGTCCTGCAACCCAAGAAGGAAGCAAGAGCGTGAGGGATGTTGCTGGTACTCCCAAGCATCCTAATCACGAAGTTAGGAGGATGGGTCACCGTTGAAGAATCGGCGTCTGACAGCGCGGTAATTCTCAGAGGAGAGCAACCTTGGCTTTTTTCTCGAAAGACTTGAGCACAACGCACAGTTGAAAGTACAAGGTGGTGTAGGAAAGGCAAAACTATATATATCATTTCCAGTTCCAAGCTTGCGCACAGGAGGCATTGACAGGCGTTAAATATTGCTCGCCAAGAAGTTACCTGGGGAAAAAAGGTTTTGTTCGTGCTATTTTTCCAGTGTGTGAGGCTTTGCGATATTAAATCATTTAACATTATAGGTAGCATACTGTTTTTTGGCTGTTGTCTCACGTCTGATCCCTGCCAGGTTATAAATATAGGTAGTCTGATTTACATATTTATTAGCTGCATTTTCCAAGAAAATGGCAGCCTCGCATCTCCCAGGGTCCTGAATCTCCACTGACTGGCAAGGACATCGAAAATAAGCCCCTGTCACAAATTCTCATTTCCCACTGGTCACAGCAGAAGCTGTGCATGAAATTATAATCGGGAACAGCTCCCAAGTCTGAGCCCAATATCAGGTTTAAGTGCGATGAGGTCATTTGCTGGGTTTGTGACCCTTCTAATTAGGTAAGAGAGTCACTGATACCCTGAATCCCTACCTCAGGACACAGTGGCCTCGATCAGCTCTCACAACAAAAGTTCAGATTGTCACACCCTCTGCCTGGCATCCGCGGTGGCATCGGTGTCCTTTTCAGAAGGGCCCCTTACCTGGAGGGGACATGCAATGCAGGGCCCCTGTCCAGGGCCCTGTGTCTGTGGTAGCTGGTATAGAAGCCCTTGAACTCTGCTGGGACTATGGGCTCCTCCACCCAGAAGGCGCTGAGCACGATGAGCCTCCTGGTCCAATTTTGTGTATCTTGTAGAGGAGTATGTGTATATGAAATTTCCACGAGGATTTCTCTTCCCAGACATACAAAGGCTTGCTAAGTGGAAATTATTTGTCAAGAACATGCAGGCATCCTGACTGAGGGGGAGGAGACCCCTGATGTGTTTTATTTTTAAAGTGTACTTTTATTGATTTCAGAGAGGAAGAGAGACGGAGCGAGAGATAGAAACATGAATGATGAGAGAGAATCATCGATCAGCTGCCCCCTGCACACCCCACGCTGGAGATCGAGCCTGCAACCCGGGCATGTGTCCTGACGGGGAATCAAACCGTGACCTCCTGGTTCATAGGTCGATGCTCAACCACTGAGCCCACAGGCAGAGTGACAGAGCTGGGGGCCTGTTTGGGCGGCTTTCCCCGCATCAGTGTCCTCGCACCGCCCCCCCCCCCCCCCCAGGGTCTTGTGCCGCCTACTTTTGTTCCACTTACCACCTGTCTCTGTGATGCTCCTTCTATCTGACTGTCTCTTCTTCCTCCTGTGGGACGCCACTCTGGTTCTGGCTCCAGGCAACTGGGAGTTAATCCCTAAGCCCCAGAGTGGCCCTTGTGGACGGAGTGTAGCTCTACCACAGGACTCACTGTGCGATGGTGAGATGTCCTGTTTGTCTACTCACTTCCACCTCAGGGGACTTCCTCCAAGATGGGCCCAAAGCCAATGTTATTGGCTGAAAGTTAGGGAGCATTATTAAGCACCCTAATGCTAACCTAGGCCTTATTTTTATGTTCTCTTTGCAAAGATGGAGAGCAAGGTTTTGAAGGGTTAAGCTGTTTATAGATAAGGAAATTACATTCCGGTGCCTTCAGCAGAGCCAGGGGAAAGGAACAGGTCTTTTCATATATGTAGGTTTTGTTTGTTTTCTAATATTTTTTTTTATTGATTTCAGAGAGAGGAAGGGAGAGAGAGAAACATCAATGATGGGAATCATTGATTGACTGCCTCCTGCACTCCCCCTACTGGGAATGGAGCCCAGCATTCAGGCCTGTGCCCCGACCAGGAATGGAACTGTGACCTCCTGGTTCATGGGTCAACACTCAGCCACTGAGCCACACTGGCCAGGTGGTAGGTATGTATAGGTTTAAATATACTAATCTCATTTTTCCTAAGTGGCAGGATTATCATCTTTCTCATCAGTACATCCAGGCACAATACAAACTGCAGCTAAGAGGGCTGCATCTTTAGGAATGGAATTTGCTGTTGACATGCACCTGCCTCTAGATTCAGCTCTGAGATGTTTGCAAAATGTACCATCATTTACAAGGTGGCTCTCAAGTGTTGCCAAGTTAAGGCTGCTCAGGTACCGCGCCTCACTGTCCCTTTATTTATTTTATTTATTTTTTAATATTTTTTTTTGCAGAGAGGAAGCAAGAGGGATAGAGAGTTAGAAACATCAATGAGAGAGAAACATCGATCAGCTGCCTCCTGCACACCCCCTACTGGGGATGTGCCCGCCACCAAGGTACATGCCCTTGACCGGAATCGAACCTGGGACCCTTCGGTCCACAGGCTGACGCTCTATCCACTGAGCCACACCGGCCAGGGTTCACTGTCCCTTTAAATGCCACTCTCTGGCTCTTTGGGGAAAAGGGGATGATGTATATTTCTAATTATAACCGGCCAGGCTCTTGCCCACTCCGCTTGGTTCCCCGCAGGTTATACTATTTGCCAATAGCCATTTAACTGGAGCGGTAACAGGAAAAACCCCAAGTCTAATCGGCGAGAAGTTGTCTGGCTCTCGCACTTTAGCGGGATCGGATTTTTGCCCTGGAGGTCAGCCTTAAATATGAGAGGGGAGCAAGGCTGGGGGAAGATTGCTATTAAAAATAGAGCCCAGTTCCAGACTCTGCCTCTCTAGAGCTCACAGAAGACTCAGGCCTTTTATTATTCATGCTTAACGCTGACACCATCCCCCTGCCTGGAGAGCACGCCACGGATCTTCACCGAGCCCTGGCTCCATCTCGCCAGCTGCCAGCCTTAGCATCTGTTGAAAGTTTTCTGTCTTGTTTTTTACCCATTGCATCAGGGCAAGGTGGGTCCAGGTAAACGAGGTGTCTGTCCTCCCCCAGGCCCCTCCTCCCACTCTGAAACCCTGAGCACCCCTCCCGCTGCTGCCTGCCCCATCCCCAGGCCTCGGGCTTCCTCAGTCTTGAACATTAGCTGCCCCAAAGTTCACAAGTTAGGAATGGAGGTTATCAGACTGCTAACTCGCCAAGTTAAATAGAATATTTGCTGCCAACAGGAGAATTTCTTCTAGTCAGAAAAGTCAACTTGAAAAAAATATATATTAATTGGTTTCAGAGAGGAAGAGAGAGGGAGAGAGAGATAGAAACATCAATGATGAATGAAAATCATTGATTGGCTGCCTCCTGCACACCCCCCACTGGGGATCAAGCCCGCAACCTGGGCATGTGCCCTGACTGGGGATCGAACCGTGACCTCCTGGTTCATAGGTCGACGCTCAAACACGGGGCCATGCTGTCCGAGCAGTCAACTTTTATTGCATCTAATCCCAAACTCACTTTAGTGCTAGTATTAGATATTTAAGAGTATATTTTTAGGCAGATGAAAGCTTTTTAGAAAATCTTAGGTTTGACTCCATTGTGACTGGCGCTGGGAGGAATCATTAGATGAACGAGCAAGGGGGGAAGAGAACATGGCTTGCGTACTTTTCATGGCAACACTGTGCTAGGTTCTGAATTCAGAATAGCTTATTTAATTGTTACCATCCCCCTCTGGGTACATATAAATGTCCATATTCTTGCACTTGAGGATTCTGAGGCTCAAGGAGGTCAGATAACTCTTCTGAGCTCACATACCTAATGGAAATCTGAATGCTGGTCAGGTGATCTCCAAAGTGCTGACTTTCACTCGACCTCACGCTTGCGGGGACTGGAGTCAAGTGTTGGCCCAGGTCAGATGCAGGTGCATAATCTGCTCATGGAGTCAGGTCACGAGTCGCTCTTGGAGAGACAGATGCATCACCCTGTGGCCCAAATCCAAAGCCTAGGTTAGGGGCTGGCCCAAGCAAGGGGAAGGTGACCGACAGCACAGGGCCCAGTGGCCGCTACATGCACCTATTGCCTTTGGAGAGGCACAGGGAGGCAGGAGAGAGCTTCCAGGGAGTCCAGAGCCCAAGGAGGCTGATGTTCAGGGTCAGGAAATGGAGAGCAGGACAGAGAACTGGGCAGATGATGGAACACTCCGTCGCTGGCCCAGACCCTCAGGGTTGGGGAGGGACCTACCCCAGACCCAGCCTGATGCTGAAGCACTAAGCATATATCCCTGGGTTCTATGCTCAGTTCTGGGATAGGCTGATCCCTCAGGAGGGTCTCTGGTACCGAGGTTGCCTGATTGAGAGACCTGAAAATTGTGGAGATGTGAAGGTCATGGACCCCGTGGAGGCCTTGAGCAGAGCCTAAATATTACCGCATTTTACAGAGCCAACAGGATTACTAACTCCCTCCACATTCAGTGAGTCAGCATGTTACTCAGTCACCAAATGTTCTTTTGGGCCCTCACAATTCTCTTATTCCTCTAAGAGTTGGTGCTGCCTTACTGTGCGGAGGGCTGTGTTCTGCTCTGGTATAAAAGGACAAAGGTTATGCTCTGTGTTAGGGAAGCGAGTTGGGGAGTTGATGATCTAGCAGAGAAGACGGGACACAGATGGGAACGTTGTAATATCAGGTCACACGTGATAGGGACCCCAGTGGGAGAGCAAAGAAGCAGCTCTGCCTCATGAGAGAATGAAGGAACTTCCGGTGAGGAGGGAAGAAGGAGGGGAACTGAGATGATCAGTGATATTTCCAGGAACATGAGAACTTTGCTTGAAGAACCACAAGGTGAGTCTGGCCAGTGTGGCTCAGTGGTTGAGCATTGACCTATGAACCAGGAGGTCACTGTTTGATTCCCCAGGTTGCGGCTCAATCCCCAGTAGGGGGCGTGTAGGAGGCAGCTGATCAGTGATTCTCTCTTATTGATGTTTCTATCTCTCTCTGCCTCTCCCTTCCTCTCTGAAATCAATTTTAAAAAAAGAAAAAAAAATAAGTGCCCCAAATCAGGCAGCTGAGCTCAAATAGCACCTTTGGCAATTACTGGCTGGGGTGGGATGGTGGGGCAAAGTGTTAAACGTAATCTTCCTTCAGGCTCTTCATATCTTTATAATGAGATCAACAGTACCAATTTCAGAAAGTGGTGAATATGAAATGAATCTGGATTCCAGCAAGCCCTTGGTGAATGATAGATATATATAATATTCCTTCTTTGAATTTCAAAATTTTAAGGAAAATGATTTTTAAGAGACACTGAACCCATGCTCTAAAAAAAGCACAATTTCAAGTGTACAGAATCCTATTTGGTTTGCTAAAGGGCTGACTAGCTTAGACGCATCTTCCTAACATATGTTTGTGCACATATACTTATATATGCAGACTCTGTACCTGAGGGTACTTCTGTGGACACACACATGCACCACGCCTCAAATGAATTGCAGGTGTTATGAATATGTGCCTCCAGCATTAATTTCCAGTCCCTCCTCACTACGGAATTACCATTGCTAAACGGAATTAACATCAGTGTGTCTTGTTATTGTAAACACACCTGCTGGTAAGAGTTTCCCCAGGGTCTTCACTTACCCGTTTCTAACCTCAGTGCTGGCTGGGCTGCACCGGCCCATTTCGCCTGGTTGCCGCGAGAAAGAAAGAGAGCACAATTATTAGACAGAACTAACAAGCCCCTTTCGGGTCTCCTCCAGCCTCCAACGAGAGAGGGATGCCACACACAGCTCTGTGCCTCCCGCGGGGGTAGGAAACATCTGCCACACCTCGGGGAGAACACGCACGCCCAGCTCTTCTGACGTATCTTGTCGGCAACCAGATCATATCACTAACTGAGTTTCAGTGTAATTATTCATGCACCTGTCTTTCTTCTGTTCAGGACTAGCAGGCTTTTCTGTGTGAATGGAGTAGGTAGTGTTCATTTCTGTGTCCACGGTGTGTAGCCTGCCATGTGTAGCTCTTGGCACATATTTGATTAGTTGGATGGATGGATGGATGGTAGGTGGGTGGGTGGGTGGTTGAATGGTTGTATGATGGGTGGGTGGATGGATGATGGTATGATGGGTGGGTGGATGGATGGTTGTATGATGGGTGGGTGGATGAATGGCTGTTGGCTGGGTGGGTGGGTGGATGATGGATGGGTGGATGGATGGATGATGAAAGACAATGGTGTACTGGAATGCACAGCTCCATGTCCAGTAGGGTCTTTGACCTTGTGTGACTTATGAGAGAGGAGACTGTGGTGATCACTTTGGTGAAGGAGCCACTTATACCTGAATATTTCTGATATGCAGACTATGTGATTTTTTAGTTTGAATATCCCAGAAAATCATCTGGTCTGTGTTCCAAAATGAGCAGAGCCTCGCCTGGGAATCCCTGACACAGTCAAGCTATGGATCCTGCCACTGTACATGGGAACCCAGTGATCATAAACGACCCCCTTTTGCACCTTACTTAGTGCCTTAAGGGCACAGGGGTCCTTCTGAGCTCATGCAGGGTCGGTGAACGCTTTCATAGGGGCCAGGTAGCAAATAATTTAGGTTCTGCAGGCCCAAAGGCAAAATCAAAGACATGTTGTAGGCACTTACAGAACCATTCAAGATGTAATCATTTAAAAACGTAAAAACCATTATTTTTTAAAGAAAATATGTTTTTATTGATTTTTAGAGAGAAAAGAAGGGAGAGGGTGAGAGAGATAGAAACACTGACGAGAGAGAATCATTGATCAGCTGCCTCCTGCACATCCCCTACTGGGGATGGAGCCCACAACCCAGGCATGCGCCCTGACCAGGAATCGAACCCGTGACCTCTTGGTTCATGGGTCCACAGTCAACCAGGCCAGCCAGGCAGGGCTCGGTTTTTATTGGATGGGAGCTGCCTGGGAGCCATCTGGAGGTTCTAGTAAGGGCTTGATATTTCCAGTGTCGCAAGCAAGTGGCTAGTGTTGGTGTGTGTGAACCAGGCCCCAAGTAAATTCCTGCTGAGATTGTGTGCCCCATGTGCTGACAGGGTGACTCGCTCATCTGATCCTCCTGACGTAGCAGCAACGTACACCGCTCAGGTTGCTCCTCTGTGTCCTTGCTTTGGACAGTGTGGGCCTGGGCCCGAGGGCTGAGTGTGGATTTAAATTTTAATCAGCTATGTGAGACGGTTTGGAGGCGACACCCAGTCGTGCCCCTGGGCTGGGGCTGGCTTCTCCCCTACCCCCAACGTGGATAGTGTTGCTGGCTGCCCCAGATTTGGGAAGGTGAGATGACAAGAGGTGAAAATGTCACAGTCTTGGCCAGGAAAGGACGCCAAAACAGATTTAGAAACCCCGTCAACTCCGTGCGCAGGAGAGCAATTAGGCGTGTATTTTCGTCTTTGCACCTTGGTTGCAAATAGGCCCAGTATTGTTGTGTTCATGCTGTGCTCTCTCGCCATGAGCTCCCAACTCAGGGGAAACTGGGCCTACATTTTCTTTTCCATGTTTTGGTGTAAACGTTGATTCTGACTGAACTTCCATAACCCAAATCATGCCCTGTGTGATCTTAATAGACTAATAAGTAAGTGGAATTGTTTCACAATGCAAATAACTCCCCAGTGTTGTATGTTTGAGCTTTAGAAGTTAAGGTTTGCCCAGCCAGTGTGTCTCAGTGGTTGAGCATTAACCTAAGAACCAGGAGATCACGGTTAAATTCCCGGTCAGGGCACATGCCCAGGTTGCAGGCTCCATCCCTAGTAGGGGGCGTGCAGGAGGCAGCTGATCCATGATTCTCTCTCATCATTGATGTTTCTATCTCTCTCTCCCTCTCCTTTCCTCTCTGAGATCAATTAAAAAATATACATATATATTTTAAAAAGTTGAGGTTTTATAAAGCAAAACATAATTGTAATGAAGCCTTACCTTCCTGTATTTTTGCTGGCGGGCACGGATTCCTGCTGAGGGACCGGCCTGTGGATACCTCAGCTGAGACCTTGGGAAGGTGAGAGAAAGGTTCTGCATTCATCTGCATGCTGCCAGCCCAGTGTGGCCTCATGATCAGAACCTCTTTACCATCTTCATTCATGCGAGTTGAGATTCTCTCCTTGCAAGAGAAGGGATTTCTCCTGAGGTCTTGGAATGAAGGCATCCTTGGCCCTTCCCAGGTCTCTTCCTTACTCCTGGGAACTGTGCTACCTCCGTGGCCAAGTGCTTTGAGTAGGACCATAAGACAGCACCCCAGTGCCCTCTGCAGTCCCTGCTGCCTGACCCTTGCCCTTGTCCCGCACCAGGCTGTGGCCTTCTAGAGGGCGAGCACTCTGCAGTGAATGAGTAAATGGACCTAAGATGCTGTTTAAGGGTGCAAACTGGCTGCTGGCAGATAAATACATCCCGGAGATCTGATGCGCAGACAACAATGTGGTATTATAATCATCCAATTTGCTGCTAGAATATATCTTAATTATTCCCGCCACAAAAGAATTATAATTATGTGCTGTCATAAGGGTGCTAACCCAAGATATAATGGCAATTATATTCAGCATATCAGTGTATCAAGTCAACATGCTGTACAACTTAAATCTGTACAAGGTTGCCCAGCCGGTGTGGCTCAGTGGTTGACCATCAACCTATGGACCAGGCGGTCACAGTTAGATTCCTGGTCAGGGCACATGCCTGGGTTGTGTGCTCAATCCCCAATGAGGGGCGTGCAGGAGGCAGCCAAGCAATGATTATTTCTCATCATTGATGTTTCTATCTCTCCCCCCCTCCCTTCCTCTCTGAAATCAATAAAAATATATTTAAAAAATACATACATATATATATATATATATGTATATATATATATATATTTAAAAGAAGTTAAGGGCATAGATAAGGTCCATCAAAATTTGTACTCCTTGCACTGTTTTATTCTTATGAAAAGGAAATTAACAAGCAGTGGAAAGACCACATCTGAGCAATTCTCTGGCTTTTGCTATTGGGATGAGCCTCATGTCACTAAAAGCCTATTGGAAAGCAGCAATTATGCTGCAAACCCAGCATCCTATCGCCATCATCATCATGATCATCACTTCCTCACCATGGCAGTACTAAGAACAGATACCACATGGGCTTTTGCATGTCCAGGGAGGAATTTACAGTATCTTGGGCCTTGTCCAAATCAAGAGAGATGTCCATTTTCTAACACATTCACTGTAAATGTACTGAGAGGTGTAAACTGAGTGAGGGAGTGGTTAAGTCCAGGGCATTTAGATAGCAGGTAATCGGAGTAGGAGCAATGCTGGCTGGATTGAAAAGTCCCGTCTGCTTGGCTTGTCAGGATGCTCCTAGGCAGCAGCGGGTCAAGTTCAAGGGCCCTTTGCTGCAGGTCTGCTGAGGTAACCAGGCCGAGACAGAGGTCATCTTGGTCTCATCTCTGTGTCCAAAGGAGGCATGGTCAAAGGAAGCAGCTCATAATTTTCTGGAGCTTGGGAGTAGCTCGTGGGTCAGAAAAGTTGGAGGCATCAAAGGACAGCAGATATTTTGAAACCATGGTGGGACTGTGCTTGGTGAAAATGGCCCTGAAATTTACCTGTGGCTTATCGCTTTAAGTGCCATCATGGGCGGTCCCCAGTGCCTTGGTCAGTCCATTCAATAGAGGCATTAAAATAACCACAAGCTTTTTAGTCTTTGTGCCTCTTCAAGCGAGCTGGCCTTTCTTGCTTGCACTCGGGCCCTCTGGGACAGTCAATTATGAAATAAGACCTTGAGCTCTCAGCACCAAGAATGCCCAAGGGCCCTGTGAGGGTGGAGGAGGGGAAGGGTGGTGATGAAAGAGGTACACCTTGGATGAGGTCCCACTAGAAATGGGTCTTGCAGTTTAATGGGTCATTGTGACATAAGAGAGCCTTGGATTCTGCACAGGTTTCTTCTGTCATCCCCTGTCTTTCTGTCCTCCCCACGCCCACAGCCCTGCTACATCACTCTCCGAACTACCTCCTCCTTCCTGCATCCCACCTCACTCTCCGACTTGCCCATAATCGGCAGGTGTGGAAGACCTTAGAGTCAAGAGGGAGGCCATATTACCTGTGCCTGGCAGATTGGAGAAACTTA
This sequence comes from Myotis yumanensis, assembly GCF_028538775.1. Lineage (NCBI taxonomy): Eukaryota > Metazoa > Chordata > Mammalia > Chiroptera > Vespertilionidae > Myotis > Myotis yumanensis. The sequence continues at coordinate 6,100,768 of NW_027223771.1, read as the reverse complement.
ATCCTGTTAAGTTTAGGGACTAGGATGGTCCCTACGAGGGCAACATCCAGGGTTTGGCTTCTGAGAGCAGGAGTTGAAGGGAAATGTTCTCTCCAGGAAACCAAGAGTGGAAAAGACAGGATGTGCCTAAAACAAAGCCCCTAGAGCAGCGGTTCTCAACCTGTGGGTCGTGACCCCTTTGGGGGTCGAACGACCCTTTCACAGGGGTCGCCTAAGACCATCGGAAAACACATATATAATGACATACTGTTTTTGTGATTCATCACTATGCTTTAATGATGTTCAATTTGTAACAATGAAATTGGGGGTCACCACAACATGAGGAACTGTATTAAAGGGTCGCGGCATTAGGAAGGTTGAGAACCACTGCCCTAGAGAAACAAAGTAATGCAGTATGAAAGGCAAAGATTGTTGTCAGAAAGTCCTGGGGACGAATTTCAACTCCCGTATAAATTGTGTGTCCTTGAGAAAGTCATTTCATATCTATGACCTTTAACTTCCTTATCTGTAAACTGAGTATAATAAAGGGTTATTATAATGATCCCAAATGATAAATATTGTGTCTAACATATGGTAGCTGTGTGAAAAGTATGGCTCAGTGGATAGAGTGTCGGCCTGCAACTGTCCCAGGTTCAATTCCGGTCAAGGGCATGTACCTTGGTCTCCAGCCCTGCTCGGGGCTCATGCAGGAGGCAACCAATCAATGTGTCTCTCTCACATCGATGTTTCTGTCTCCCTGTCTCTCCCCCTTCCTTTCACTCTCTCTAAAAATCAATGGAAAAATATTCTTAGGAGAGGATTAACAACAATAAAATAAAATAAGAAACAGTTAATAGAAGGTAAAAACATCAATGTATGCAAACCTCCTCTCATTGAAATTAATAAAAAATTAAAATAGGTCCCATAATAGCCAAACTTCTTTGCTCATCCTCATTACCTTTAGTGTACTTTCTATTAACTTATTTCTTAATATCATTATGAAGTTATGGCCTTTCACAAACTCATCATATTTCAATTAGCCACTATTATTATGCCCTTTTGGATGCTAAAATTATAATTTGGCCAGTGGGAGAACTCTAGGCTAGATCTTACATCCTTTCAGCCCTGTCCCTGGCATCTTTGAAAGTATCTCTGTTTCTGGCAACAGTAGGGTATTCCAGGCTCATTCTTCTTGTGTGTGTGTGTGTGTGTGCGTGCACACACACACGCAAGCACAGGCATGTACATATCAGAGAGTGCTAGTTTCCTTCCAGTGAAGTATTAGACATCCAAATCCGGGCATTTAGGAATTCATGTGAGAACAGGCAGTGAATAAAATGCTACTGCTGAGACACTTCTAACTGGAAAATATTGCTTTTTAACATCATGAGTTCACATTGATTTTTTTCTAGTATTATTAACATAATTAAATTGCTGTACTTAACGCTTCTTATAGCATGAGGTCTCACTGACCTCTAAGATGTCCTAGTACATTGCTATAACAGATAACCTCAGCTTGAACCTGTACCTTTCATCACTCTAACCTTGATATTGACTTTGTGCTGGTCTTCAGGTCACGCTGACGTTCAAAGGCTTTGAGCACTTGGTCTTTGTTCTTCCATCTCCTCGTGACCCTTATTGCACTGATTTCCAATGTCAGCCCAGGGGACCTCTTGGCCCCTGGGAAATGTTTTCAAGTGCTTCTGGCCCTGAGGAGCAATTGTTCTGGATGATGGCATGTTGAGTTTTTTTAATTTAAATATGTATTTATTGATTTCAGAGAGGAAGGGAGAGGAAGAGATAGAAACATCAATGATGGGAATCATTGATTGCCTGCCTCCTGCACCCCCTACACTGGGGATTGAGCCAGCCACCTGGACATGTGTCCTGACCGTGAATTAAACCGTGAGCTCCTGGTTCATAGGTAGACGCTCAACCACTGAGCCACACTGGCGGCTTATGACTATGTTTCTTGATGTGGAGGAGTGCCCATTGAGGAATACTCAAATCTATCTAGTTTTTCCTTTGTAATTACTTTCATTGCTTCTCTGCTGAGAATGCCTCTCCCTCCCCAGAGATCTGAGGAGTATATTTTTGCCTATGTGTTGTTCTTTAATCCAGCTGTTTTTATGGTTCCTGTTTGGGGCTGCTGCATGGTGAGGCTATGATTTGAGTTAATCAATTTTCTCAGGCATCTGATGAACCTCTCCGTTTTCTCGTTGTGCTTTCTGTGTTAAGTTGGGATATGTACTGGGGTCTATTTCAGGGCTGATTGCTCTTGTCTGTCAATATGTCTGCCAGCTCTTTCTGCCAGTTGAGCTGGTTCATTGTTGCTTGCACTTTATATATCCTCACTAGAGGATATTTTTTTCCATTGATTTTTAGAGAGAGTGGAAGGGAGGGAGGAGAAGGAGAGAAACATTGATGTGAGAAACGTATCTATTGGTTGCCTCTGCACATGCCCCAACTGGGACTGGGATCGAACCTGCAACCCGGGTACGTGCCCTTGACCAGGAATTGAACCTGTGACCCTTTGCTGTGGGGGCTGATGGTCTAACCATTTAGCTACACTGGCCAGCTTTTGTTTTTATATCTGGAAAAACATAATATGGAATTAGCTGTCTTTGTAAAAGTCTGAAAGATGCCACTGGTAAAATTTTCAGACAATGGAACATCTTTAGAGGTAATTATCTTAGGGTAGGGTAAAATTTGCCATGAAAATATCCACTTAATTCACTTTTTTGAATTTATTGACACTTTTAAAAAATATTTTATTTGTTAAAATTCTCCTGTTTTTATTCCATATTTCTTTTCTACTTCTAATTTCCATGAATGTTCTTTCTTTTTTCTTCTGTTTCTTCACGTGGGTTTTGCATTCACCATTTTAAAAAATTGCATCTACACTGATGTTTATCATTTTCACTTCTTTGCTGAGCTTTAGGATATATTCAAATTAAGAGATATATAGTTTAAAATATAGAACTATGAATATTGTAAGTAGCAAACACAGGCTGTATGGTACAAAAGCATATGGACCAGGCTAATTGGAAAGTGGAGGGGGTAGAAAGAAAACTCTGAGGAAGAGGAAAAAAGCTTCAACTCAGCCCAAATATTAGTTTCAAGCCAAAGAGATTGGCTTAGCCCCAATTCTGCCCTTTGTTGGACACAATATATGATTAATATATTTTCAGAAAGAGAAAAAAATCCACCCATGGGGTAGGAATCTAAGCATCTATTTTCCATCCCAGCGACAATCAGAAGTCATTCTTCGCATTTATTCAACTTTGTATTTGCCTCTGAACAAAATTGAAGCTGGCAAAAAGATGGTCCATGTGAATTATTTGAACAACAGTTTCTCTTTGTGTCGAATTACATTGAGGCTGCTCGCTGTGAAATCTGGCCTCGGCCCAGGAACAGTGGGTGATATTGTCATTTCCCCCCATGCCCATCAAGTTAACCCGCTTCTCTCCCACATAAATGAATTGATGGTCCTTTCCAACGTGGTGAAGAAAAGCTCTCCAAATCCTAATCACAGCTTATTAATATTTTAGGAATAAAAAGGCAGCTTATCTTCCCACATCACCCAGCCTTCTTTGTGCGTCCCTAGATCAGATTCCCAGATTACTTGGCTTCTTAATGTTTGGAATAGCTCTCATAGCCAACAAAGTAAGGAATCGTGGAACCATGGCCTTAGCTAGCAAAAGTAACATCGAACGTAGAAAAGTCTCCTGGCCCAGTAAAGTGGTCCAGAGGCCAAAATAATCACGTCATTCGTAACACCAACCACTCCTAAATTCACCATCGACTACTAGGGGGATAGATGGATGACAAAGAGCGCTGGCTTCATTGTTCCTCCAAAGGCGAACATGTAAGGTCGCCTAGGTGAGGTGTTGGGTGTGGTTTAAGCTGTTTGACATCATGGTCCATTGTCCATTTCAGAGGCTGGTTGGAGGCGGCACCACAGATCATGGGAGGCCTAAACTCCTTCTTGATCCCCCTCCTCCTTGGAGATCCTACCACTTTGGGGTAGAACAAGCAGTTTTCAGTTCCTGCCATTTGCTGGCTGTGAGCTCCAAAAAGCCACTGTCGCTCTTTCTTAGGAGTAAAATGGGTCTAATATGATCAGCCCTCCCTGGTGGGGGTTTGAATGAGACACAGGACCTCGAAGCACTAGCGGCAATCACGTGCTGTACAGGTGGGATGACAGTTACCATCGACCAGCTGCTCCCTCTGTCTGCGTGGGAGAGAAGCCAGCCGAAGCCCCGGCTGGCCATAACCCACCTCACACCCGGGAGCTCCGATCTAGAGGTAAATAAAGGAGGAGCAAGAGGGAAGGAACTGAACACGTTAAATTCCTTCTGTCATGAGGCTGACAGCTAATTTCCTTCCGGCCAACTGTGATTATTCTTACGGCTTGAAGCACAGGATTATTTTCATGGCTGCTTACTGTTAATTATAGGAGGAATCTACAACCCTAATATGGAATCTGCTCCCTGGTGGCTAAAGTGTCTGATTTCTCTAAAGGAACTTAAATGTTTTACCTAAAATAAAAGGTCAAAACTGAAAAATGCCTGTGCCCCTTTTGAGGCAATGAGGTATAGAGCAGAGATCGGGGCTGAGATTCAAGTCCTGTCCCTTTTGAGCTGTGTGACCCTGGGCTAGTCACTGCACATCTCTGAGTCTGTATTTTTTTAAATATATATATTTTTATTGATTTCAGAGAGGAAGGGAGAGGGAGAGAGAAACATTAATGGTGAGAGGGAATCATTGATTGGCTGCTTCCTGCACCAGATTAAGCCCATATCCCCGGCATGTGCCCTGACTGGGAATTGAACCGTGACCTCCAGGTTCATAAGTCAATACTCAACCACTGAGCCACACCAGCCAGACTCTGAGTCTGTAATAATGATATAGGGACAGTATGAATCCTGCCCTCCTCCAAAGACAGACCACTGGGTGATAAATGAGATATTATGTAGGGAGTCACTGAGCACCATGGCTGTGATATCAAACACCTTGGTTTCAAAGGCTGGGTGTGTGACATTGGTAAGACGAGTTAACCTGTCTGGACCTCTGTGTTCTTATCTGTAAAATGGGGCTAATAATAGTAACCAGTATAGAGGATGGCTGTGAGGACTAAATGGTAAGTGCAGCGAAGCGCTTGGAACAGATGGGGCCAGGCCAGAGTAAGCCGACAATAAACATTAGCTCTTGTTATTGCAAAGGACGAATGCAAATAAGACTGGAAGACTACAGTGTGGTCTGAGTGCCATTTCAATAGCAGCAGGATCGCTGTTCAGAGACAAGGAAATGGGCTCAGCTCAGGTCGAGGCTCAGTGTGGGGGCAGGAAGGGGCTAGCTCACCACGGGTCTTCTCAGGACACAGGAGACCCTGATGCCAGAGGGAGGGAGGCCAAGGGTGATGGACGGGATTCTGTAGAAAAGTTGGCCATGACCGAGGGACAGGTAGGGGGAGCAAGGGAGGGTTGCAGTGAGGTGACAGACTACTGGGGACTCCTGTAGCCATGGTGACAGGAATTGGGGAGGATGGAAAAAGACCTCTGGTGGGAGCCAGTGCAGCTAGGAAACGGCCCAGACACCAGGAGGGGAGCATCCTAAAGGGACAGCGGGCCTCGGTGAGAGCACGTCTAGAACCACACGAGCATGAAGGTTTTTGTTCACATCGTCCCGCAAGGCAACACCCCCAGCATGACTCCACCCATTCTCCTTCAAGTTCTTTGGGAGTAAGTGAAAATGATGAGTGTTAATTGCTATTCAGTTTCCAAATTTAAGCGTGCATGGGACACAGGAGCCTAAGAGAGTGGATCATCACCCCCCCCCCCCCCCCACAACAGCCCAGGTGGAAGTGGCCCAGTCTTTCCCAGTTTCCTCTGAGCTTCAGATTCCAATGGCAGTGCCTTGCGGCCCAAACTCCCGGCAATGATTGATAAAGAGCAGCTGCCAGGGGCGGGGACATTCAGGGCAAGGCCACGGAGAATGGCCCCAGCCACAAATCTACGGGAGGGGTGGGACCCAGGCGGGCGGTGTCTAATCGCTTCCTGAGAGTTGCAGCCAAGGCTGCGTCTTCCTGAGGAAGCGCTCCAGGCAGACGGAGGGCCGGACAGGGCCCTCTGCTGGGGTCGCTGCGACCCTGCAGCAGCCTCGACACTGGCTGGGGGGGGGGGTGGGGGTGGGGGCGACTGACAGTCGTGGGGCTCCCATGGATGAAGGGAACTTCCCTCTCGCAGGGCTTCCGTTCCTTTCTCTCCTTGTGGCCTGGGACCCTAGGGGGAGAGCAGAGGCCGGGAGGCTGCAGAAGCCTCCACAGCGCTGACCTCTGGCACCTCCCCAAGCCCCAGAGCGCATCTGTCCCCAGAAACACCCGGGCGGAGGCGAAGAGAGACCGCAACTCTTCTTTCTGGGTACTCGGTTTGTTCTCTCTTCCTAGAAACAGCCGCTCCCCTCTGGCCTAGCCCCTCCCCCCCGGCCTAGCGCCCCAGGCCGGAGCTCTAGGTCCCCACCCCGCGGGGGCGCCCACGCACCCCATCTCTGCGCCGCCAGTTCCTCCTGCAGTACCACCCAGTGTCCGCGGGGGCGCCCCGTGCCCCGCAGCGCCACCTAGGGGCCGGGCACCTCCTCCTTCCCTCCCTCCCTCCCTCCCCTCCTCCGGGGCACTCCCCGCCCCGGCGCTCCGCTTACTCCGCAAGGACTCCCCCTCTCCCGGGTCATTCGGGCAGCGGGACTTCCCAGCCGTGGCCAGGGGGCCGCTTTGGCGCCCAAGCCGGTTCCCCTCCCGCCTCCCCGGGGGACGCGTGAGCAGCGCGGGGAGGCGCGGCAGGGGCGGGCACAGGCGATCCGGCTCGGCCCCGGGTAGAGGCAGAGGAGGCGAGGGCAGGCGCCGCCGGCGGAGCAGGGGAAGCCGGCGAGAGCAGCGGCCGGTGTCCGCGGGCGGCGAGGCGGTGACGGCGGCGGGCGGCGCGAGGAGCCCCTGTGATTGGCACAGCCCGAGCCGGAGGAGGCGGCGAGGGGAGGGCAGAGGAGGAGGAGGAGGAGGAGGAGGAAGGGGGCGAGCGCAGCGGAGGCGGCAGTGAGGAGCTGTGTTTCCACCTCTCCAACCCCGGCAGGACTGGGGCGGCCGCCGCGGGCCAGGGGTGGGGACAGCGCTGAGCTTCGCCGCGCGCACCCCCGCCGGGCCGCGGTCCTGACCCCCGGGGCGAGCGGGAAAGCGGCGGCGGCGGCGGGAGCAGGATGCAGGGGAAGAAGCCGGGCGGCTCGTCGGGCGGCGGCCGGAGCGGCGAGCTGCAGGGGGACGAGGCTCAGAGGAACAAGAAGAAGAAAAAGAAGGTGTCCTGCTTCTCCAACATCAAAATCTTCCTGGTGTCCGAGTGCGCCCTGATGCTGGCGCAGGGCACGGTGGGCGCCTACCTGGTGAGTAGCCGTGCCAACTCCGCCGCGGGGCCCCTTCCCCAGCCGCGCCTGGGCGGCCGGCTGGCACGAGGAGGGGACGGCGGGCGTGACCTCCGCCCGGCGTGGAGGTTGGCGGGCGAGTGGTGCAGAGGCGGCTGCCGGCGGAGCTGCCGGCTGGGGCTGCCGAGCGAGCCAGGAGCGGGCGGGACCGCGGATGCCGGCAGCTGCTCCTGCGCCGGCGGGGGCTGGGGACCCCAGGAGGAGAGGCTGCGGGCAGGTGGGCGGGAAGCCTTGCCTGTCCCTCTGGAAAGTGCAGCCAGAGGGAGAGTTGAGGGGCCCCCTTGGAGAGGAAGGCATCGCGGATTTCGGGTGACCTGCACATGGGAAGAAAAGCCAGTTAGCATCCGGCGTCCTTGACTCTCCATTGCATCCGCCTGGAGAACAAATCCATTATGCATCATTTTCTCCATCCGCCAATTATGGAGGGGGGTGGGGGGTGGGGGGAGACCTAACAGCTTAGAGTAAATGCGCCCGAGTGTGGCCTGATCCCAACAGGGCTAGGCGGGGACCATCCCCGCTCCGAATCCCACTAGCCATCTCGGCGGCCGGAATAAAGTTACCATACCTGGGAAGCCGCTGTGAGTTTGTGTAGTTCCTGCTACCCACGCTTAGACCTAAATTCCCCACTGTTGTCTCTGGCCCACAAGAGGGTCGCATCATTTTTCTCACTATACGTCTATTTGATTTGCCTTCTAAAAGGGGATATTGGTGCTCAAAAGGCCCAGGGGTGCCTAACAGAGCAGAGGAGACAGCTTGTAATGACTCAGCACTGTCAGATACCCACTTTGCCGCGCTCTCCTGCCCCAGCAGGTGGTCCCAGCTTGAGTGCCAGAGATGCATGTCCCCAGCCATGTACAGTCCTGCCTAAACATGAGACGATTTTTCCGAGTGTTTAGCGTTAAATCAGTACTTGACTGTTGACCTGAAACTGGCATCGAATGTCACAGACTTCCAGCGTTAGTGAGCAAGTTTGTGGAAGTAGAATTGGACAAGATTTTGGCTGTTGGATAACCACATCCAGAGAGAGAGCTTTTCCCCATGGTACCCCTCAGGCCTCATTCCTGGCCATGGGTTACAGTTCATGAGGGCCAGACGCTAAATCCCCTGTATCATTCCTAAACCATCTCTCAGGACTCCAGGCTTGCGGTCAGAGGGAAGTAGGCGCAGGCTTGGTCTGTGGTGTGGGGTAGGCAGGTATGTGGTTCTGAGAGAAGACTGTTCAAACTCGGCTCTGTTCGTGGGGTGACCGAGTTGCAAGGCTTCTGAAAATCAGGTGCACTTCCTTTGCTCCTGGTGAGATGAAAGGCGTGTGAAACCCTGTCGCTGGGCACCCAGGACTTGTTGGCTGCAGGTGAACCCTGTAGCTAAAGGCACATTTTGTTCTGTTTAGATTTTTGTTTCATAAGATGCACTTTTTTTACAGTTACTCTACACAATTGCACACAGCACCCGTGGCCTTTGGGTTTTTTGGGGGTAGGGGCAGACCATGGCTTGGGGTCAGTTTATTAGAGGATATCTGTTAAAAGATTAAAATAGGTACCTGCATTACTAAGACGCAAACTCGAGTTAATAAATATCTGTTGGTCTTTGTGGTACCCTATGCAAAGTCTGTAATTCCTAACCAGGCGGGTCTGTGTTTAAAAGAGGATAATTAGCGTATTAACAGCTGCCTCCAGTGGAACAGTTTGTTTGCCTCTAACCAGTTTTGTTCAATCGGGTGCAGCATTCACGTGTGGCAATCACCACCAGAACTTTTCACACCACGAATGAGCCAGGCATGGCTTAGGTTTAGCTCACGATGATCTCTGGCTTTTAGAAAGAAATGAGGCTGGTCTCCCATCAGATGAGTGGGCCAAGGCCCGATCGAAAGTGAAGAAGCAGAGGGCTGGTGGGTGGTGGCTGTGTAGAGGCAGGGCTGGCACCAGGGGATAGGAAGTTGCCTTTAATCCTGTAACAGGCAAGTGGCAGCCAGAGCCATTCAGTCCATCTGGTGGGGCCTCCTGGCCCTTCCAGCCTCGGCCGGTGGAAAGCCTGGTTCAGGGGTCGGGTGACAGGAATCAACAGGTGACTGGCACAAAGCAGATGGGGCCCGTGAGAGGACAGGCCCAGGAAACGGACTTCATTCTGATTACTAGGAGCGCTTACTACCATCAGGTGCTCGGGGCTCTGCCTTGCCTGGCTGCCCTGCACTCTCCGCCGTCATCCGTTGGAACCTCATGAAAATAGTTTGTCCGCCAGGGCTGACTGAGTCAGCTTGCTACGGGGTTTTGCTCTTCTGGGTCACGTGGGAGTGTTCATCTGTTATTTGGCAGGTGGAATGAAAAGTTTGTTACTCCTTCAGCTATGTGAGACTTGGAGACTTCGTTATGGATAATTTGGCAATTTACATGTCAGGATGTTTGCAGGAAGGCACATTTCTCCCGTTTAGTCCATCGCAGGCTTGTTTAGGAAACCCTGAGAACCGCTGATTGTAGGTGATCACGCACGCAGGGTCCCTGTGCAAGATGCGTGTCCTATAGGATCGCCAATTCTGTGCCAGTAGCATGATTTCCGACTAGATTCCAGAAGTCCACGCAGTACCTTTAATTTAGCCCTCCCAAGTGCGATGTTTTACATGTGGAGGCTTCATTTCGGGTTTTCCCTTATCTCTCTGGAAAGACAGATTGCGCAGTGTCTTGAGTGACACAGGTGTGGTCTCCCCATCTGCAGACCTGAAACAGGAAGTAGCCTTTGATTCGAGAAGCAACTGTGAAAAGCAGGACTCTCGGTGTGTGTATGTGTGTGTGTATGTGTGTGTTCCTTTAAGGAGCCTGCGCAGATTACTCCTGGATATGAGAAAGCCACCAATTACTAAGCTAGCCAGGGGACCAGCAACTTTTGCCTGGTGTTGGGGGTCTCCTGGGGGAGTGCAGAACACTGACTTTGACCCTGAAGCCCAGACTCAGTGGTAATGTGGATAAGGTACTCCAGGTGCAGCCTGGGCCAGCTGTGGATTCTGAGATCTGTTACTATTTCGTATCTTTTCATTGGAAATCATGCTTTATTTAGATCAGCCAAAAGTCCCAGGGATGGATGTCTTCTCTCAGTCACTTAAACTGCAAAAACAATTTAAGTGTAAGAAGAGAGACCCACCCGTTCAGTTTGATCGTCACTGAATGCGGAGTAGAGAATGCAATTTAATTTCCCTTTACTTGGGTCTTCTCTCCTGGCAGTGCCAGTCTGAACTGACCTACTTGCCAGGTTGTAACATCTGCCTAAGTCTGGGGCCCTTTGGAGAAGGCGCAGGCCTATGGGAACGGCATGCAGGGAGTTATGTCACGTGCACTGTTGGGTGTTTTGTGGAGATCCACTGAGATGTTGCAAGCCATTCGCTGAGAGCAGTGGTGCACAGAGAGGTTCGGCTGCGTTATCAGGTTACCGAGGCCTGGGGCAGATAAGGATGTGGACAGGAAATTAAAGCTCCGCCACCTCTGGGCAGCCGTGATCAACACCCACATTCAAATGCATTTGAATTTCCTCAGGATAAAACCTTAGGAAAAAAAAAATGCCACTTTCGTCTCTGCTCCGGGCACACAGGTGGTCCCCGTGACCAAGGGCTGGGCATTTCCCTGTGCACAGTTATGCAAAAACTAGGTCTGAGGTTGTGTGACCAGGCAGAGATGAATGACCATGTCTCACCAGGTGCCGGCTCACTTGAGAGTCCCTTGTTTTTTCTAGGCCCGAGAGCATCCAGTGGGCTGGCAATTAATGGGTGCGGTGAACCTGCTGAATTTTTTTTATTATTTTTCCTAAAGAATCATCATTTAAAAGATGGGTTTTGCATATCTAGCCCATCAGCTGACAGCTGAGAGACATTTTTGAAGCCCTTGTTAAATTGGGATGATGACTAAGGCGACTGCATTTTACTTAATCGAATTATTTTACACACTTAAACGGTTTACTCACAGTGACACATTCCCTGCCATTTGCATAATAACTATATAGCCCCAGGTCGTAAGAAATAAGATTACCCTGTTGTTGTTTTTTCTTACAGCTTGGTTGTAAATGTTTACCTAATAAGTATTTAGGGGAGAATATTATTTCTGAAAGTTCTTTTCAACCAGCTTTGTGTACACACCTTGGTTTCTGTGCAGGGGTTTTCGCATGTGTTTAATAATTGAAGAAACTGAATCAGTTGTAAAGTGAGCAAGATCTTTTTCCTGAATTTTGTAGCTCCCTCCCTTTTGAGTTGGAAGACGGTGATCCAGAGGCCCCTTGACTGTGGCAGGGCCTTGCTAATCAATTGCTCAGCATTTAAGCTCACCTTTTTTTTTTTTTTTTTAAATCCTCACCCGAGGATATTTTTCCATTGGTTTTGAGAGAGAGTGGAAGGAAGAGGGAGAGGCAGAGAGAAACATCGACGTGAGAGAGACACATGGATTGGTTGCCTCCCGCCCCCGCCCCCACCATAGATAGCTAGGGATGCCTGCTGCCGGAACAGCGCTGTTCAGCATTAGCTGGATAAGTTCCCTCTTGTGATAGGCAGCTTGAACAAGAGGATCTCTGGGAATTTCTCTGGCTCATCTTAAAGCAAGCTTGTTCAGGCACCGGATTCACTTAGCAGACTGGCCTTGGGATCAGTGTAACGGAACAAGCAATGATGAGCACGCGGCTTATTTCTCGTAGACGCGGGCCTTGCATAAAGATGAGATCTGTGAATGTTATCGGCTGGTTACAGAGACAGAGCAGAGGTTGGCATTGGTCTCCGAGCCTGTGCCAGGCCTGCTGCAGAGGCGATGGGAGGGGCAGGGACTCATGCTGAGCTGACCCTTGTCCTTGGATTCCAGAGTGCTCGCTGAGGTGCCAGGCAAGGAAGGTGGGGCCTGCCAGGTGACTATGGTAGGCAGGTATGCAGAAGGTGCTCACCCTTGCTGTGGTAGAAGACAGAACTGTATACATTTCTATAGCACCTCACTTCCAACTTCATGGACACAGTTCATATGCACAGATATAACTGCATTTAATAACCACACTCCTCCCAAGTAGAGAAAAGGGTTTGTCTTCACTTCTACTCACTTATATTTTGTACATGTAGTCTATTATACAGTCTGTACATAACTGCTTGCATTACATATTTACATACATGCCCATGTACAGGGTCATGTAAACCAAATATTGTCTGCTGTATTTTATTTATTTGTTTATTTATTCATTTATTTATTTAATTTTTAATGCTCACCCAAGGAGTGAGGTTATTTTTTCCCGCCATTGATATTTAGAGAGAGCGGAGTGGAGAGAGGAGAGAGAGAGAAACAGCAATGTGAGAGAGACACATCAACTGGTTGTCTCCCGCAGGCGCCCCAGATGTGGGCGGACCTGCTACCCTGATCTGGGAATGGGACTTGCGACCCTTAGGTGCATGGGCCGACGCTGGGAACACTGGCCAGGGCGCTGTGATGATTAATAATGACATGGTTACACATATTTACTACAAACAGACTAAGTTTGTAGTCCCAACAAGTGAAAAATAAGTGTTTCCATCACGCTTTGATGTTGGTGTAGTGAGCCGTATGCTCAAGTTGTTTCTTATTCTGCATGAACATTTTGTCTGGGAGCAAAACACTTTTAAAAGTAAGAAATGAGTACCAATTGCGAATTCCCTTTATTCCTTTATTATGAATACAGTCATCCGTTTCATCTTAAAGATGCTATAAACGATACTGGCCATGTGGGAGGGGAACCCATCTAGTCATGATTATCTTGATCATTCATAGTCAGTGGTACTTAGGAGTGAGTGGAGCAGGGACAGGGCAGGGACACACAGGGATGGCTGGGAAGCCCTCGGTACCTGCTGCTCTGGTCTGTGGCCACAGGGTGGAGAAGACTGGGACAGTGTTCTGGCTGGTGGGCAGCTGAGGAGCAGTGACAAGAGTGTTGGACTTGGTGTCAAAAGACCTACGTTTGAACCTGGTCCGGCTACTTACCAGCTCCCGGTGACCTGACTTATCTGTGCCTCAGTATTCCCATCTGAAAAATGGACATAATGAGATCCTGTCTTACGGATAGTTGAGAGATTTAAATGAATGGACATGTAATGGAGGGATTCTTATAGGTGCAGTATTCAATAAGCATCTTAATAATGGCATAACCCTCCTCGTTGATCTTGGCCCAGTAGACGCCCCCTTGGGAACCTGAGGATTTGGGTGTTGAGTGAGGTCGGGGCACTGTTTCCTAAACTAACGATCTGTGCCCTTGCAGCTTGTTCTGTTTCTCTGGATGAAAAGTGGCCACTTCAGGGCAGTCTGGGGTGGTAGGAGGAGGGGACCAAGGGAGGGACATGTGTTGTGGACATATGCTGCCCGCCAGGCAGCCTTGTTTGAGACGTGCGACCTCGGAGCTCAGCCCTGGTTGCCAGGAAGGGCTCAGGTCTTTGGCCGCACCCACTGCCTTCACCGGAGTGCTCTTGCAGTATCAGGCAGGGCCCAGCAGGCACACATACGGGCATTTTCCTGACTTGGTCCTTGCTGGTTTCTCTAAAGCAGAGCAAACGAGCTCTGAGTACAGTCTGATTTCCCTCCCTGCGGATTTGGCATCTTGGCTTACGGGTTATGGCAGTGGTTCTCCACCTTCCTAATGCCGCGACCCTTTAATACAGTTCCTCACGTTGTGGTGACCCCCTGCCATAAAATTATTTTCGTTGCTAATTCATAACTGTAATTTTGCTACTGTTGTGAATCATAATGTAAATATCTGATATGCAGGATGTATTTAGGTGACCCCTGTGAAAGGGTCGTTTGACCCTCAAAGGGGTCTCGACCCACAGGTTGAGAACCGCTGGGTTATGGCAATGGTTTTGGAGTCTACTTTCTGCACAACACCACTCTCCTCCATCTGTAGTGTTTGTTTGTTTTTGTTTTTGTTAATACTCACCCGAGGCTATTTTTCCCATTGATTTTTAGAAAGAGTGGAAGGGAAGGGGAGAGACACACAGAGAGAAACATTTATATGTGAGAGACACATCGATTGGTTGCCTCCCACATGCACCCAGACCAGGATCTGAGCCTGCAGCCGAGGAACGTGCCGTGCCCTTGACCGGAATCAAACCCCGGGCCCTTCAGTCCTCGGGCCTAAGCTGTCTGCTGAGCCAAACTGGCTAGGGCCCATCTGTAGCTTTTGAGGCAGCTTTGCCTCCCCGGTCGGTCTCGCCTGTCCCGGGTAAGGAGAGGGAGCGACCTGGGCTCTTCTCTGTGAGTCAGGCTGGGCTTCACCGAGGAAGGCAGCCTGTCAGCTCTCCCGAGCGCTGGTCCTTCAGCAGCCACAGCTGGGCAGCGAGCGGCCTGGGCAGCTTCCGGCTGGGCATTCCGGTGACAACAGGGAGAAAACGGATGTTCCCCTGGACGCGGGCAGAATCCCCACAGCTGGCTGTTCCCAACTTCTTCATTTCGGTTCTTCTTTGTGGCTTTGAGCTGAGCCCTTCTGATGGAGGGCTGAGCAGCTCAGTTCTTTAGTAGAAATGATGGTGCCCACCCAGCGGCTGCTAACGGACTGGGCGTTCTTCTCCAAACAGGGAGCAGTACTTCACTGTCTAAGACCGTGTTCGGCAAACTGCGGCTCTCGAGCCACATGCGGCTCTTTGGCCCCTTGAGTGTGGCTCTTCCTAAGCCTTAGGAGTACCCTCATTAAGTTAATAACAATGTACCTACCTATATAGTTTAAGTTTAAAAAATCTGGCTCTCAAAAGAAATTTCAGTCGTTGTACTGTTGATATTTGGCCCTGTTGACTAATGAGTTTGCCGACCACTGGCTGAGAGATAATGACGGTTGGTCATTAGAATGTTCCTGGACTTGAAACAAAAGTCTCATTTGTGACTTCACACTCACTGAAAATGTTTAAAAGCAAAAGGCAACGTAGGTTGCTACAAGCCCTGCCACTCTCACTCCCTTAGCTCACATGGTTTCCTCCATAAATTCCCTGGCGATAATGCCTTCTGGGTGTCATGGCCCAGGTGGCATTTTAAGTCACCTGGTGACGGAATCAAAGAGCATCCTGATGGCAACAGGATGCTCCTCTCCTTAGTGTGGGTTTTTGCTAAAATCTTGGCCGTGAGTGCTCTGAGGACCCGGAAGCAGGCTACGCCCCTCAGACACATCTGGGCCGGCAGTGGGACCACGGCCGCATCGAGAGTATGCGTGCGAGGTCTGGGTGGCTGTGGCAGAGCCTGGGACCATGCAGAAGCCTAGAGTGTGCTCTCTGGTCTGTCTGTGCATCTGTGTGACTGTCCATGCACATGTGAGATTCTGTATGATGCGGTGGCAGATTCTAATTTGTCCGGCAAATTGCCTTTAATACGTACTTTTATTGATTTCAGAGAGGAAGGGAGAGGGAGAGAGAATCATTGACCAGCTGCCTCCTGCACACTCTCTACTGGGCATCAAGCCCGCAATCCAGGCATGTGCCCTGACCGGGGAATCAAACCATGACCTCCTGGTTCATAGGTCAACCACTGAACCATATCGGCCTCGCACAAGTTGCCTTTAAAGGGGGCGGGCCTATGGTAATGAACCTGGCTGTCTGGTTACCTTTGAAACCTTTCCCTGGTGGGTCTAGACCAGTGATGGTGAACCTATGACACGCGTGTCAGAGGTGACACGCGAACTCATTTTTTTGGTTGATTTTTCTTTGTTAAATGGCATTTAAATATATAAAATAAATCTCAAAAATATAAGTCTTTGTTTTACTATGGTTGCAAATATCAAAAAATTTCTATATGTGACCCGGCACCAGAGTTAAGTTAGGGTTTTTCAAAATGCTGACACGCCGAGCTCAAAAGGTTCGCCATCACTGGTCTAGAGCCTGCTGTGGCTCTCACTTCGTGGCCACCTGAGCTCCGAGTTATGCAGAGTCAGCAGAAATGATGAGCTGAGCATGTTTCCAACAAATAGTCCCGGGGGCTATAACAGCACAGTGGGCAAACTGTGTACTCGCAGAATCACCGCCTGCAGCTCCGGCAGCTTGAGGAAGGAAGAAATGATTACTTTTGCTTTCGTTTCTGCACTTGCACATCCAGAGAGAACAGTGTCCCAATGGTGCTGTTCAATTAAAGTCTATTGTAATACGTTCTTGGGAACGGCTGTTGTCTCTCCCTCCTCCCGCTTTGGAAAGGGCTTGTGGGAAACGGGCGTGCTAGCTGTCTAATTGTTAGACAGCCGTTCTCACGCTGCGGCTGCTCTCCAATCTCCAGCTGATGAGGATGAGAAATTGCCACCTTGCACACAAGCAAAGTTGAAATTGGAAAGCTGCCCTCTGACTGATTATATAAGCTCCGAAACACTGTACCTGAAATCCTGTTGACCCTGCTAAGAAGTCCTGTAATGAAGGGAAGAATTTCTAGGCAGCACGGACCCAGGTGTTTTTATTATGGAAGATTCAATTATTGTGATGCAACCTGTGAGGGAAAGAATGGTGCTGATTCGTTATTCTCTCCGTTGGCTCTGTGGGTCAGGGCTTTGTTTGAAGCAGACCCTCAGAGCACCTAGAGCTACCCCTCGGACCTCGGCACCAGCCCCTCTTCCCTGCAGGGGCGCAGGGGCTGCCCCGGGCCTGCGGTCACGGCCACTCTCAAGGGCAGGCATCTGCTGAGGTCAGCTGGAGAGATTGCTCGTGGGATTCAGTGGGACGCCCGGGAGTACAAACGCTGTCCGTCAGGGTGGGCTTCACCTTTTGGCCATTTTCTGGAGCGCGGCTGTGATGGCATGTACTTTGCCTTGTTTTGTGTCACTTGCATGTGTGTTCCCGAGGGGCACCACACAGCACACTGTATGGTCTACTTCAGATTCCCGGCCTCCGGAACTGTAGGAAAGGACTTACCGAGAGGCCAGGGTGAGCAAGATGTAAAGGAAATAGTCAGTTGAAATAGATAGAGAAGAGCTTCAGACAGGCCTCTCCTATCTCGATGCAAAAAATTTAGGGCAAGACCTTGCAATTTATGGGCGGCGTGTTGTGCTCCTCCCAGTGCTGGTGAGTACCACGTGGGTTGCCAGGCTTATTTGCCAGCCAAAGGGAGGATATCTTTGGGAAACAAAGAAAAAAAAAACCCCACAAACCTGTAATTTGGCACCTTCCCCTTACCTTCCCTTTACCTTCGCCAGTCTGGAGATGCATATAAATAGACCAGAAAGCCAGCAAGCAGTTCTGCTGCTTCGCAGCTTGGAGCTGGTGGGAGCAGATGGGGAGGTTCGTCTTGTTGCATCCGGGCTCAGGGCAGCCCGGGAGCCAGCAGCACTTGGACCGAGTCCGGATGCAGCCCCGTGAAACGTCTAAGACGCGTGGGTGCCAGCGATGGTCCCATAGGCAGCTTTTCCATGTGTCCCCGTCGTAGGTCTTTTCCGACACTGAGGACGCTCTACATTTCTTGCGTTTGTCTTAGGCAAAACCAGGGCACAGAAGTAAGTAACTTACCCGGATGAGCAGCCCATGTTCCCCTCACCCCCAGCCAGCTCACATTAGCCAGCAGGTGAATGCTAGGAAAAATATCACTATTTTTCTTAGTTACTCTCTTTTAAATATACTCAATGTTGCCAGGCTGGTGTGGCTCAGTGGTTGAACCTCGACCTATGAACCTAAAACGGTCTCAGGGCACAAAGAAAAAAAATGAAAGGAAGGAAAAGAGAAACTCTTTGCCCTGTTTAGGGTTTGGGGTGGGTAGGAAGATGATGGAATGTTGGTTGGAGAGTCATTCTTAGCAGGAAGCCCTGCTTGAAGACAGCTGCTACCCTGGGATAGGCCTTGTCTCCTTTCTGGAAGAAGGTAACCATGTTTCTCTCAAGGGTGGTGGTCGTAGAGGGGCGGTGCGGGGGTTACGCTGTGGGAGTGAGCCTGGTTGCATTAATGTGTCGCTGGGAACAAGTCCTTCTTCTGTCTTGGGCATCGCTGAAGGCAGACATTGGACCGGATGATCACATCATCTGACTAAGGGAAATGCATGTAAAAAAAGCCCAGCCACACACGTGGTGAGCATTTTGCGTGTATGTATTTAGTGTGCGTGTGTAGTACATGCCCCCGCCCCTTTCATCGGGACTCCTTCCTGTCTCCTGGCCCTGCCTCCTCCCTGAAGGCCTATTCCACTTGCTGAGACTGAAAGAGATTGTTGCCATGCCAGCCAGTCTCAGATTTGGTCCAGGTACCTGTTACGTAAGGACCAGAGATCTGCATTCTCATCTCATTCATCATCTTGCTTTTTGGGTGGAGGCGAGAGCTGTAGGATTCTTGGAATTTCTCAGCGCAGACTCCTTTGAAAGGACTCCACCTTGGTCTCTGCCAAACTAATTAGCTTCCACAGCTTTCGTACGCGCCCTGAGCCATACAGAGTAAGGCGTGTTCCTGGTCCTCGTGGAGTTTCTATGTCCTAGTGGGGGGGATGGCATGTGTGTAATTTTATTAATTGCTCATTCATGAGATGGTCTCAGTCCTGGGCCAGGCAGCTGTCCAGCTGAAATTACACAGGACAGTGTGGTCTCCTACCCTAAGATCAAAGAGTTACACCAAGGTGGGAAGGGGCGCTGGAGATGGGCCGGGAGGGTAGGGGGTGGGGGTGGGTTGGACGTTTATGTCAAATGATTTTCTCAGCCTTGGTCAGGGTAGGTCCAGGCCAGTGTGGAAGGAGGTTGGCTGGGGAGAGCCCTCAGTGGTGGACATCTGGGTGGAGAAGGGCAGGCTGGGAACACAGGGCCCCAGCCCCACACGGGAGCCTGTCGGGGCTGGCACTGGGGAGTCTGCTCTAGCCAGCAGTGCGGGGGATGTCGGCACCTCTCTTGGCAAAGCTCTGTCTACCCCCCGCCCCCAGCTTTGAAGTGGTGCCTGAAGCCAGTCTGCCAGCGTGTGAGAGTGGCCACACCAAGGCGTCCCCAGACCCTGCGGGAAGCAAGCAGGGCTGCCTGGTGTGACGTAGCCCAGGGGCTGAAGGATGCTGGTGGTCCTGGAACACCCACCGTGCTCCCCAGGATGGGGCAGCGCAGGCGAGGGGGGCTGGGGCATCCATGCACAATGGCACCTCTGTATTCACCCTCCCTTTTGAGTTATCTATGCTAGGAAAGGCCCTATCATATCTGACTGTTTGTGTGTGTGATTTTTTTTTTTTAAACATTTTAGCTCGGCCTCGGATGTATCGGTTCTGGATAACTTTAAAGCTGGTAATAGAACAAGCTGTGTTCACGCACAGGAAGTGTCTCCAAACAGAGAGTGGGCGTGCGGTTTACAGTTTAAAGATTGGATGGAGGCCATTCAAAATTCCCCTCCTGTTCTCCTCGAGAAAAAGTTGGCAAGCTGCTGAGGGCGCACTCCTCCTGGGAATCGCCATGAGGGGTCCAGAGAGAGGCTGTGCTATGAGCAGGGTTGACTGGCTACTGGGCCGAGGCCTCAGCAACGTGGCTGGGCGGGTGGCGTGGGGATTCACTGAGCTGGTTGCCCTTCAGCTTCAGAGCCTGTGCAGAGGGTGCGCGGAGTCTGGCCAGGATGCCTCTGGCCTGTTGGCCGTACTTGCTGCCCGCAGATGGCTGCTCCAGGCACTGGCTGAGACTTCCTGCCCATGGGGCCACATCACTTGGCTCTACCATTCACTTGAACTTCAAGTTTATGCTTGTGGCTTTTTATAAAAAAATAAATATAAAGACATTATTGTTTTACTTTTTACAAAAGGAATGCACAAGTTGAAAAGTTGGAAAATGCAGATAAGCATAGATACATTAAAAAAAATAATAACAAAAAAGAAACATCATCCATAATGCTGTGACCTGGAGATCCACTGTGAACACTTTGGTGTGTGTCCTGTCAGTCTCTCTGGCTCTCCCCACATTCCCTCATGATTTCAAGGACAGAGGAGTAGAGGGTATGTGTTGACTTTGTGAAGTTCAGGGCTGCTGCTTGTTAATCTTAATGTGGCTTTGGGCCACTGCTTCTACCTCTCCAACTCTCTATTTCATATCTAAGATTGGGACGGTGTTTACACCAACTTCAGATGATCTTGTGAATACTAAGTGAGATAATCCATTCAATGTGCGTAGCCTGTGCTCCCTAGTTACTACGGTTGTTGTTTATCCTCACCTGAAGATATGTTTATTGATTTTTAGAGAGAGGAAGGGAGAGAGAGAGACAGAAACATCAATGTGCGAGAGAAACATCTATAGTTGCCTCCCGCACGTGCCCCATTGCAACCTGGGTATGTGCCCTGACCAGGGATCGAGCCTGTCACCTTTTGGTGTACAGAACAATGCTCCAGTCAACTGTGCTACAAGGGCCAGTGCTAGATATACTTTTAAATATATATGTTCTTAAAATACAGGGTAGTAACTTTAGTTTCACTCGCCTTTAACCAAAGACCTAATGAAAACTTGAAGTCACTGCCTTCTGCCCTGGAATGTTGCTGTGGCCTGAAGACATACAGAGTAGCAGGACTAGCGGAGCTGTAGCAGGTGGTGTAGAGGGAGCTGCTCGTCTTGGCCAGAAGATGCGGAATTGACAGCTTATGCTTCTGGGATCTTTGGAAGGTCCTGTTGGGTGGGTTCAGTCTTCCTGGGTGGGGGCGCCCAGTGTGCTCCTGCCCCAGATCAGCCCAGCTTTCCCTGTGTTCTCCTGAAAGCCTTCCCTTGTGTCAGGCAGAGAGGATCAGCACCATGGCTCGTGGCCTCCGTTCCATCCTTTCCTCCCAGGGGACATCTTCACTGTTCCCATCAGAAAAGAGGAGTATTTGGGTAGCCACTCAAGGCTGCTGCTCCCTGAGTTGGTAACACTAATGGGAACTCTCAGGCGTGTTACTCATTCACTGGCTCATCTCCCTGCGGGGGTGGAGCTTAGAGACTCCACTGTCCACTCTGCTTTGCTTTCAAACCTTCCTTTACTCTTTTTAGCAGCAGCACTTGGATTTCATGACACTGGGTGTGTTCATTTTCTTGCTTGTTTTTGACTGGTGACTATTTTATTTCAGCTTCAAAATTCCTTTACTTAAGTTTTGGAAGAGTGAGGCTCTGGATGGAGGTTTGTAGCATTTTAATTGAGACGTACCCAGCATCATTATTTTATTTTATTTTTATTTTATTTTATTTTATTTTATTTTATTTTATTTTATTTTATTTTTATTGCTTAAAGTATTATAAAGGGTATTACATATGTGTCCTTTTTTTTCTTCCCCGCCCTTGACAATCCCTTGGCCCCCCCCTACCCCCCAGTGTCTTATGTCCATTGGTTACCCAGCATCATTTTAAAGGATTGCATAATATTCTGCTGTATTCTATGATATTTCACTGTCCTATTTTTGTATGGTGGGTTGTTGTCAGCGCTTTGCTAATATAAATCTAAATTTCTCATCACTTCTCTGTTTTGAGTTTCAGAATTCTAAAATGGGATCCTGGTTTTAAAAGGGCTGGTCACCACTGTAGATGGCGGGAGGGGAACAGACATTTTCGAGGATCTTATGTGCCAGGAAGTACATAAATGGTCTGATTAGACTTTCACAACAGTCCTGTGAAGGAAATGCCATTACTTCTTCTTTTTTTAAAATATAGTTTTATTGATTTCAGAGAGGAAGGGAGAGGGAGAGAAAGAGAAACATCAGTGATGAGAGAGAATCATTGATCAACTGCCTCCTGCACGCCCCCTACTGGGGATTGAGCCCTCAACCTGGGCATGTGCCCTGACTGGATGGAACTGGGAACCTTTAGTGCTCAGGCTGACGCTCTACCCATTGAGCCAGACCAGCTAGGGAAATGCCATTATTTCAATTTACAGAGAAGAAAAGTAGGGCTCCCAGACGTAAACTTGCCCACTCTGTTTTGATCCCGGGTGTCAGTTTTATCTTGCTCTAAGATCCCTTCTCTTTCCTCAGACCACAGCTCCTGAAGTCACAGCTGAATTGAAAGTTGATGCATGCTTGGTGTTTTGATATCGTTTTAATACGTTACTACTTGTGAGCGAGCACCGTTCTTTTTCTTGTTTTTTAACTGAGAGCGAAGGTAACGCATGGTGAGCATGACTTCATTGGGGCCAGAGAACCATGTTATCTGTTCTTTCCTTCTGCGGGTGTAAAATGGCATTTGCAGGTTTTGTGAATTTCATTTTCTCTGAAAATGAACCTCCATGCCTTCACAGGGCCCCTGCTCCGCGCATGTTGTAACCTGCGTGTTCAGCCCTCAACTGCCTTCTCGCTCGGAACAGCCAGCCACTCAAAAACAAGGGCTATTATGTAATAATTCAGCCATAACAGCCCTTACAAAATTACAGACTGCTCCATGCCAGTATGCGCAAACACTCTAATTAACGTTCGCTTCCTCCACAAATGGGCATTTTTCAAAACCTGGCTACAAAATTACATGTACCTTATTCGAAAAGTATTCCACAGGCCTTACCAAGAATTTTGATATTTATTTAACGGCTCCTGTTTGGGTCTCGGTTTTACCATCAACAACATAAATGGGTCCAGAGTTGTCTCATGTGTGTGGAATGCTTAGTGGCTCCCGGTGTTGTCATGGATATGTCATCTCAGCCTTCAGGAACCCTGAGAGGTAGGTGGGGCATTTTCACCCTACCATTCTTTTTTCCCCAGCTTTATTTTATTTTTAAAATATTTTTTTTTTATTGATTTCAGAGAGGAAGGGAGAGGGAGAGAGAGAGATAGAAACATCAGTGATGAGACAGAATCATTGATTGGCTGCCTCCTGCATGCCTCCTACTGGGGATCCAGCCCACAACTTGGGCATGTGCCCTGACGGGAATTGAACCAGTGACCTCTTGGTGCATGGAACAATGCTCAACCACTGAGCCACACTGGCCGGGCAACAGTTGAGTGGTTGTGACAGAGACCAGATGGCCTGCAGAGCCTAGAGTCTTTAGTATCTGATGCAGAAGACAAAGTTGCAGACCCCTTTCCTAAAATATGTACGAGTTCTGAGAGTTGTGGACTCTGACCCAGGGCTCCTGGCTCCCC
Organism: Myotis yumanensis; assembly: GCF_028538775.1. Taxonomy (NCBI): domain Eukaryota; kingdom Metazoa; phylum Chordata; class Mammalia; order Chiroptera; family Vespertilionidae; genus Myotis; species Myotis yumanensis. The sequence continues at coordinate 6,077,369 of NW_027223771.1, read as the reverse complement.
AGATAAGGTGCTGGTGCCTCGTATGAATTCCTGCCTCCGCTGTGCTCCCAGGGATGGTGAGCACAGCCTCATCATCCCTCCAGCCTCATCGCCCCAGAGCCCAAGGCCGACTCCTTCCTCTGGGTGGTCTCTCCGCCTGGTCTCCGCTGGGGCCTGGATACAGGAGGCCGGTGTGCTCACAGACGCGCTCAGCTGGTACCCGGTGCTTCTGGCGGCCCCAGACTGGAGACCTGCCCGTACTTGTGGGACTTCCCTCCCAGCCGGTCGGGGGGACAGGCCTGCTTGTGTTTACACAGCCCCTTCCAGATGGCCCTGCAGGGAGCTCCTGTGAGCTGCCCCTGAGGACCGGGCCCTGGCGGCGGGCGTGTGTGGCAGAATCGCAGGCCTGCCCTCTATTCACAGCCCTGGCCCACGAGCACGGCGCCAGCTCATTATAGATCTTTGACGTTTGCCAGTATGTGTGGGGTCCTGCTGCCTGGCCCACATGGAACCGCTTCAACTCCACCGAGCGAGCAGCCTCATTTCCGTGCGTTCCGTCCGCATTTGGACAGAAGCAGACCACTTTCTTAAAGGCCCTTTTTGTGGGGCTGGTAGCCCTTGATTTATTTCCTGGTCTTTAAGATACTGTTTATTGATCCGAGGCATTACAATCAAATCTGCTGCGGAAGAATCCGTTCCTTTTCATCTTTATGTTGTCTCCTAACCACTTAAATGGCTATTTAATGTTTTAATTAATTTGGCATGAAGCCTCTGGAAATGATGATGGCAGTTCTCATATATATAGTTTAATTCGGATATCAACGCCTGTTTTCTCTCTCTCACTTTCTCCCTTAAAAATATTTAAGATGGCGCCCAGCTGGTGTGGCTCAGCATGGACCTATGAACCAGGAGGTCACAGTTTGATTCCTGGTCAGGGCACATGCCTGGGTTGCGGGCTCAGTCCCCAGTGTGGGGCGTGCAGGAGGCAGCTGATCCATGATTCTCTCTCGTCATTGATGTTTCTGTCTCTCTCCCTCTCACTTCCTCTCTGAAAGCAGTAAAAATATATTTTTAAAAAATGTGGTGTAACCTGTGGAAACAGGTGTTTTAGGAAGGAAGCAACTCAGTGAGCCCGAGAGCAACTGGAGACCATAGTCTGGTCTGAGACCCTGCCGGAGGTCAGGCAGCACCAAGGGGAAGAGCTCTCGCTCAGAGCTTCACTGAAACTCGGAAATCCGTGCTGATAAAATGGGGCAACATGGAGCACCCCAGAAATGAAACCACCATCCTGGGAGATCTTCCTTGGGGCAATCGGGGGCACGTCCCATGGGCTCCACCATCCAGATGACGTCCTAGCCCTTGGTGACAGCCACCGGGCAGCCGAAGCAAGTAGCTCATCGTGTGTTTACGGGACTTGGCGTCATCTCGCGGTCTCTAAATATTGGCTTTCACAGCACAGAGACTAAACAGTGGAACTTCTCGGAGCTTCTCTGAAGTATGTTCCATGTCAAGAATGACATTTTGACAGGGACAGATCAAACACTCTGTGATGTTTTAAAACCAGACCCCAGTTTTGTGTCAAATTATCCTGGATCGTTACCTTCTAGCCGCCTTCCTTGCAGCTCCGAGCATGGATTTTCCTGTTCAGAAAAAAATCTTCGTTCACCAGCATCCAAACATTGAAATAACGACAGTAACTGTAAGCGTACCCACGCTTCACCTGAAAGGCACCATGCCTAGAGAGAGGAATGCTGCATTGCGTGGAGATGAACACCATTTGTTTCTTACATCCAGGAAGTAAGAATTGAGGCTCGTTTCCTCTCTACCCATTTTCTCCATTTCTCTCTTGTGAGCAGTTGCATTCTTCCTACCCGGCATTCACATATTTCTGAAAAAGCTCTTCTCAGTTAGGCATAATGACAACATCACTGTAAAATAGAGTATGAGACGCTTGAACATCAGCCTGTGATGGGACCTGTGCTGTTGAACAGGCATTTTTCCCTGCATGCATTGACTCGGGCAGCCATGTCTCCGAAAGTGATGGGGTAATTTGATCGGCCACTGTTATATAGATGATCTGTTAGCATAAGGCTTCTACTAAAATATTTACTACTTGTCCCTGAGCTGGCGCCCCATGAGGCAGGTGCAGCGCCACTTACACAGTGATGTGCTTTGTTTCTACCACTTATTTTGTCTGCCCCCCCCCCCCCTTTCTAAAACCACCATCTGCATTTTCCACTTTGAAGTACATTAGTTACTATGGAAACAGTGATATCATTGGTGGGGGTGAGGTTAGTAACATCTACAAGGACAGTTTAAAACCATTGTATTTATGGGTTTGAAATTTATACCGCACTTGGGGAAAATTTCGAGTCTGCTTGCAAGAGCGGCATGCTTATGCGGTGTAGTGATAGCCAGCATGATGCGTGTGCATGTAACAAAAATTAGCGTTTGAGTGTTTTTTAGGTTGCCAACGAAAATATGCCTGAACATGAAGAACAAAAATACAAAGCAAAGGAAAAGGAAGGTGGGGGATTGACATAATGGTTTCAACTGCCCCGGGCTCATGGTTACTGCAGATGCATAGATAGAGTTCCCTGTGTAAGTGTGGTTTTTATAAGTAACGGTCCATTTTTCTCCGGTGAAAACACTGTAATAGGGCAGGCCTTTGGCTTCCTGAGTGACACCCGAGTTCCAGGAAGTGGCTGATTAATTTTGATGTGCAACTGAACTCTTAAGATCCCTAAGAGGTGAGCGAGGGAGCCAAGTCCCCGGGAATTGAGCGGCCTGTGCCCTCGGCCTACAAGGGAAATTGAAATGTGTGCCTTTGGCCCAGACTAGGTGATGCTTTTCTGAGCCTAAGCCATGTGATTAGTTGGCCTGGCAATCTCCTTGTCATGCTTGAGTGGGGTCACCCTGGCTCCTCCCCACAATCACCTTCTCCCCCTCCCTGGCGAAGCCAGGTGCCCTTCTTTTGGGGTCTCCTTTGCAGCCGACCCTGTCATAACCCAAAACCCTTAAGATCAGTGCCTTGAAGTATGGTTGCCTCTCACTGGGGCGTTTGGTTCCAAAGAAGCAGAGAGGTTACCATTGTGTGGGTGGGGTATTACCCAAGGACATTCCTCGGTTGCCTAGAAGGTAACCAGTACATTCAGGGCTCATGCTGTTAAACTGAAACCACGCGGAAGGCCCCTGAGACACGTGTCCCAGGAGAGGGCCCGTGAGGACTGGTGAAGTTCACGTCTGCCGTCTCACGCACACATGCAGGCCCTGCCTTTACCGAGTGGAATGGGAATACACCGTTCTGTTCTTTGAAACATGTATTGTTGAAGCGCTGCATTGGCTTATCTTTGTGTTCCAAGCTCCCAGTCCTGGGCTGAGCACAGGGACCGTGGTGTTCAGAAAACATTTCCTAAACGAATGAATGAACGAGCAAGCAGAAAGAGGTGACATTTACTAACCTGGGACACCAAGGGGCATTTCCAACTGCCACTCCCAGAGCCACTGCATGTGACTTTTCAGCCCACTCTGATTTTACTGAGTCTGTGCAAAAAGCAGTCAGTTCTGGGCTAGAAAAACCTAGAAATTTGTTTGCAATTAGATATCCCCCGGCATCCCAAGGAGCTGTAATAAATATCACCCTGTTCTTTAAGAAGTTGTCAGGCTGCGCTCTTGGTCCTGGTGAGTCAGGGAACAGGCCACCAGCCACGGTGTGGTCCAGGCCGGTGCCGTCCCTGTAAACAGAGAGACTAGCGGCGAGGTCCTGGGAAGGAGCCATGAGCTCCAGCCGGTCAGATTCCAGGCGGGCTATCAGCTCATCTTAATCTGCAGGTTGCCAAATGCTTGGAGACCGGTTGTTAATAAAATAACTCCACCCCTCCCCTTTTTTTCACAGTTGGCAGGATGTGGTCTTGGTTCCACTTTTACCAGGTGCCTGTACGCAGGGTTTGTGAAGTCTGCTTGTCTTGACAGTAAAAAGAAACTTGGTAGCGAGACCCTAGAATCCCCTTTCTTTTTTGCCTTTTCTCTCCGTCGACCGAGGCTCTGTGGGGAATGGCAGAAACCTAGGCTTCTCAGCCCGTTTGGGATCCGAACGTCCAGTCTCTGCCTGGCCCTCCTGCTTCCGAGGCTGGGGCTTGGGTTGAAGGGACCGCCTCGCTTGGCTCACGGGGACGTTTAGAAACCGCCACACAGTCAACATTCTGTCCCGTAGAATTTCCTCACCCAGAGCAGTCCTTTCTGGAGGGATTCCCCTTCTGAGTTATTTGCAATTTTTTTTTCTGCCATTTAGATACCTTTAACATTGCTGTTGATGATAACTTCCAAGTTGTGATTTGTATCTCTTAATAATTACTAGTAGTAGGACGGTTCTTTCACAATTATTCATACTCCCCTAATTATTTCTTGTGTTTTACTGGTTTGTGTTTAGAAACTTTTGTTCCAAGTATGTGTTTTTTTTAAAAAATATATTTTATTGATTTTTTACAGAGAGGAAGGGAGAGAGATAGAGAGTTAGAAACATCGATGAGAGAGAAACATCGATCAGCTGCCTCCTGCACACCCCCTACTGGGGATGTGCCCGCAACCAAGGTACATACCCTTGACTGGAATTTGAACCTGTGACCCTTCAGTTTTCAGGCTGATGCTCTATCCACTGAGCCAAACTGGCCAGGGCTGAGCTAACTCTTCTTATCAGCTGGGAAGCTCATCTCTTGTGCTCCTCTTTTAATTAAGATTTACTTTGCACCCTCCCCCCCTCAGTTTTCCCATCAGGCCAGGTCTGCCTCCTATGGGCCCTGGCTCACCATACCTGCCCTGGGTCAGGATCTGTCTTCCCTGTGGGATGAGTGTGTGCAGTCCTCCAGGGCCTCCTGCCCAGGAGGTCTGCGTGACTGTGAACTTGGACATGGGGATTTGCCTCCTCAGGCTTTGCCCTTCCAAAGAGAGATGTCACAGGCAGGCTCCCAGCAGCAGTTGTTTCGTAGCGTGACCATATTTGTGCGCCAAGTCATCCTGGTGCAAGGACGCCTTCAACGCCCTCCGCCCTGTGGCTGTGTTCTCAGGACCTCACGCCCAACGACATCAGAGTTGTCTGGCTTGACTCCAGACAAGAATTAGGAGGCGATGTGATGGTGCTTTCTGATTCTCTTTAAAGGTTGTGAGGATAAGGGACGGTGGGTATTTAATGAGCCCCAGCAAGATGGCAGGTGCTGACAGCACCTAACATCCTTCATTTCCAACCCGGCGGTTATATATTCTCATTCAGAGCCCGGAGCGTGGCGGTCAGGGCTCCGCTCACAGCTGACAGTGTGGCTGAGGGGAGAAGGACAGGGTTTCTGCGTGTGTCCGTGTGGTGGCCAAGCCTCGCTTTTCCAGTGGACGCCTTGCTGGGTGTGTGGCCCTTTATGGGATGGCTCAGGAGGCAGGTGTCTTTATCTTTGTCAAGCACCCACTTCCTTGGCTCTGGCTTACAGACAGGCTCAGAAATGCTTTGGAGCCTGGCTGGTGTGGCTCAGTGGTTGAACGTCGACCTATGAACCAGGAGGTCATGGTTCAATTCCAGTCAGGGCACATGCCCGGGTTTCAGGCTCCATCCCCAGTAGGGGGCGTGCAGGAGGCAGCCAATCAACGATTCTCTCTCATCCTTGATGTTTCTGTCTCTATCTCCCTCTCCCTTTCTCTCTCTGAAATCAATTAAAAAAAAAATAAAGAAATGCCTTTGAATTCATAGTTAAACAGAACAGGGCACAATGTTTTGTTTTATTCATCAGTATTCCTTTCTCTCATTTAGAATATTGTCATCCCTTTCTCTCCCTTCCCCCCTCCCTCCACCATTGTCCTCATAGTGCAAGATGGCTCGAGCCATTACCTGAGTGTGTTTGGCCCTCCACGCACCCCTGCCCATCCCGTTCCCCCAGCCACAACCCTAAGGCTTTTTAAGTTCCTCTTGTCCCGCCCGGCTGAGACGGCTGTGGCAAACCCTGTTCCCCTCCGCCGGCCGCACTGCCCCCCTCCAGTGACATGGTACCGCCTGAGTACACGGAGCTCTGTGGCAGCTGCCGCCACACAATGCTCATTCTCATCTTGGCGCCTCCGAATGGCCTGGCAGCTCCGGCCATTTAGAGCCCAGCTGGTGCCCGGTTGCTGGGTCACCCTGCAGAGGCGACGTGCCACTTCGGACTAATAAACAGGTTTTAATCCTTGGCCCTTCTGAGGGCCTGCTGCTCTCACCTGTCTTCTGACTGTCTCGTGACGAAAGGCGTGAGAGGTGGCCACGCAGTTTAATGAAACCAGGCGGGAGGCCGCTGCCGCGGTTTTAAATAGCGGCCCTGCCTCCCGAGCTGTGTGCCCTGCGCAAGTGGCTTCGTCTCTCTGAGCCTCTCCCTCCGTATCTCGGAATGGAAGGCAGTAATTCCCGTGCCACACAGTGCGCGCCAGGACTTAATGAGACGATGTTTGTGGAGAGCGCCTCTTCCAGGCCTTGGCAAGCCAAGGGGCCCAGCAGATAATTAACTTTCTTCCCTTTCTCAGCACCTAGGGTCCCAGGCAGGAGAGGAAAAGGCCAAATCAACTTCAAGACATGCTGTTTTGCTCTGAGCCCTTGGCAGGTTTCAGATACGCTTCAACCCAAGTAAAAGAACTTTAATTACGCCCTCGTTTGCGGTTTGGTTTGGACGGGTTATTAACTGATTCGAGAAGACTGCCTGCCCTCCCGCTGCTGCAAAGTGAAGGGCTGGCCGGGAGTCAAAAGCAGAGTCAGTCCTTTCTCCTGGGACTCCCAGTCCCCCTGCCTTGGACACAGAGACGGGGCTGGCAGTGCCATCTGAACGGGGTGTGGTTCAGGGACTGGCCTGTTGAATTAGTGCGGGCGGCTCGCATTCTCATTACATCTTCAGTGTGTGTGTGTGTGTGTGTGTGTGTGTGTGTGTGTCGCCCCTGTGCATACACTTGCTGTGCTCTGTGCTTTCCATTCACTTAATTTCACTGTGTGCTTCCAGTTACACAAATGACAAACGCTTGCCTGTGATTTGCAGCAAACCGCTACCTGGCGTGTTTAGTGTGACTGTAGTCACACTGCCTGGATCCAGTCTCGGCTCCACCTCCTATTCATGGACCCCGGGCATGAGAAACCTTAATTTCTTTATCTGCAAAACAGCCGAGTGACATTGCACTTTAGGAGGATTAATTTGCAAAAGTGCCTGCTTAGCACACAACCTGCTTCAGAATAAGTGCTCAGTAAAAATTGCTTGCATTAATATTAGTAATAGGTAATGTCTGAGCATTTATAATAGGGGTGGGGAACCTTTTTGTCTGCCAAAGGCCATTTGGATATATATATATAACATTATTCATGCTCCATACAAAATCATCAACTTAAAAATTGTTACATTTGGTCAAGCATTTAATTAACTCACCCCTAATGGCTTGGCAGGGCCAGACCGAATGATTTCCAGGGCCTTCTACTGCCCGCGGGCCGGAGGTTCCCCACCCCTGATTTAAGATCACGGAACAAGTATATTATTGCTAAATGAACATTGTCGGTTCTCTGTACAGCCATCCCTGTTCTTCCCTGACTAAGGTGGTAACATTCGAGCTGCGACTCCTTTGATAAAAGTAGTTCTGTGTTGTCACAGGGAGGGATTGTGGGGTCCTGCTGTCAGTGGAAGGGCATTTGCAGCATTTTGTGGGGTTCACAGTCCCATTTGCCTCCCCTTAGGCTGTAACTCATTGCTCAGCTCCTCTCCCAGCCCCTAAGTTGCCCTGGGTCTCTGGTCCTGAGCTCACAGTGCCTCTCCTTACGCCCATGGGTCATTGTGGCCATTGGCACTGGTGGCAGGTTATGCCTTGTCAAATACAGTGCTGGCTTCTTTTATGAATTTACTAGCCTAGAACTCTTAATCCTTGGGTGGGTATATAAAGGCTGGACCCGCCCTAGCCGGTCTGGCTCAGTGGATAGAGCGTCGGCCTGCAGGCCAAAGGGTCCCGGGTTCAATTCCAGTCAAGGGCATGTACCTTGGTTGCAGGCTCCTTCCCGGCCTGGGCCCTGGTTGGGGCATATGCAGGAGTCAACCAATTGATGTGTTTCTCTCACATCAGTGTTTCTCTCTGTCTTTCCCTCTCTCTTCTACTCTCCCTAAAAATTAATGGAAAAATATCCGCAGGTGAGGATTAAAAAAAAAAAAAAGGCTGGGGTTCTCTTTTCTACTGTATATAAATCTCCAAGTTAACACACAGCTTCATAGAGTCCGAGACCCAGGATGGGGCAAAAGTAGGTTTACAATGATCTATAATAATAAAAGCATAAGATGCTAATTAGAACGGACATCCTTCCGGATGACCTTCCAGACGAAGCCGGGGCTGCGAGGGAAGCCCAGATCCCGGGTGCCTGCTGGCAGCCAGAGGGAAGCCCGGGTCCAGAGTGCCAGAGGGAAGCCAGTGCCGGCAGCCAGGGGAAGGAAGGCCTACTCTTGCACAAATTTCATGCATCGGGCCTCTAGTTAATAATAATAAAGAATAAACTGTTTTGTGAACTCGCAACTGTAAACCTTCTTGTGCCCCACGCTCTGTAGTCCCTACCAAAAGCAAACTCAGGGATGTTCCCCTAGAGCAGGGTTTGGCTGATGTGTGAGGAGCCCGAGAGTAAATGCTTTGGGCTTTGCAGGCTGTTGCTCTCTCCCGAGCCCTCAGCTCCACTGGCAGCAGGAAGGCTGCCGCGGTGACTGAACAGACGGGGTGGCTGTGCTCCAGTGCAGCTCTGCTTACAAAGGCAGGTGGAGCCGGAGTGTTGGCTGGAGGACCATCACGCACTGACCCTTGGCCTAGAGAGTGGAGCCACCCTCGGGTCAGTCCTTAAACAGTGTCCTAGTGTCGCAACGAAAGGACAAGCTGCCTGCCATCATGGTCCCTCTGACGCTGGTAGGGTATGATTTCTAAATCCCACAGCAGCCTTACAAGGGGCTCAGATTTCTGTCTCACAAGTGAGGTAACAGGATCCAGGAGGGGTGTGCCTGGTCTTAGGAGATGATGTTCCTGGAAGTGAGCGTGTGGATGTAGCAGTGAGTCATGGGAAGCATCGGGGCAGAGGTTTGAGTCACTGTTTGCAGAAAAGCACCCCAAAGGCGGAGCTGACTGCAGACCCTCAGAGCCCAGAGGTGTCTGCAGGGGCCCTGCCCCGCACCGCACGCTCTCAGCCAGGTGTCAGGGAATTGTCACAAAGGAGGTGGACAGACCTGTGAGCGAGGCAGAGAGCAGAGAGCCCTTGCCCATTGAGGCTTAGAGGAATTTTCCGATCAGGCACCTGAGTGCAATGAGCAATAGAAGGGGCTCGTTTAAGGAATGCCTCCTTCAGGATCTGTTTGGTGAGGAGACAGCCTTGTCATGACCTGAGAAAAGATGGTTTAGGCAGCCTGGCCATCATGGCTCAGTGGTTGAGCGGTGACCTATGAAGCAGGAGGTCACGGTTCGATTCCTGGTCAGGGCACATGCCTGGGTTGCGGGCTTGATCCTCAGTGTGGGGCGTGCAGGAGGCGGTCGATCAATGATTCTCTCTCATCATTGATGTTTCTCTCCCTCTCCCTCCCTCTCTGAAATCAATAAAAAAATATTTTTAAAAAATCAAGATGGTTTAGGCAGAGGGAGCAACAAATTGTCTTTAAGTTGGGACTGTGTTTGGCCTATTTGCAAAATCGGAATGAGGCCAGTGAGGTTGGAAGGGTGACACGGAGGATTGTGGAGGACTAAACTTGGAGAGGAGGCCTGGTGGGGTTTCTCACCTTGAAGCCTGTGGTCCGGGGTTAGGGTTTTGTTCCGGGTGCCATGGGAACCGTAGGACGATGATAGGTCAGTGATGGCGAACCTTCTGAGCTCGGCGTGTCAGCATTTTGAAAAACCCTAACTTAACTCTGGTGCCGTGTCACATGTAGAAATTTTTTTATCTTTGCAACCATAGTAAAACAAAGACTTATGTTTTTGATATTTATTTTATATATTTAAATGCCATTTAACAAAGAAAAATCAACCAAAAAATGAGTTTGCGTGTCACCTCGGACACGCGTGTCATAGGTTCGCCATCACTGTGCTAGGTGATGCCTCCTGTCCTTCAAGTGTCTCTTTAATTGCCTGGGTGGTGGGGAGGAGCAGTGCAGGGTGGTGGGAGCCCAGGGGAAGGGACCTTGGTGGCTGGGACACGGACGCCTGTACAGTTGGGATCCACCAACCAACGTAGAGCCGACGGAACTTGCCGATGGATGGATTGGGTACACGCTGAAGGTCAGAGAGGGTTTTTTGTGCCCTCCTCCCCAGGGTAGCTAGACGGTGAGACTGGGTGTTTGGCTGAATAAGCTCCCCTCCCCTCCCCCCTCAGGAGGCTGCTGGGAGCCTTGTGATCCCAAGGCGGGAGGTTAGAGGCGGATAAAGCGCGCAGCCTCAGGCACTGTTTCTCTGACTTCACTGTGCACATCACCTGGGGATCTCATTACAATGCAGGCCTGGGCCGGGACTGCGAGTCTGCATTTCTGAAATGCTCTCAGGCGATTTCAGTGATGCCTGCGCTTGCGCCCACTTTACCCAGCCAGGACTGGTTCCCTATTACACGCTCCTGCCCAGGGGCACGAAGCAGGGACCCCCGGTGCCTGAGTGTCTCGGGAGCCGGCTGTGGCTAGCGGAGTGCAACTCGAGAGTCAGAGACGCAAGGTGGAGGCTGTTTCACTGGACCCCATGGGCATCCCGGACTGTGGCTGCGAGTCCTCTCCAGGGACTCACGGAACTTGCTCCCTGCTCCTTGCCTGTCCTTTGGGGACAGAGCTCCTCGGCAATTATTTCACAGCCTGTAGCAGTGTAGGCAGATCTCTTCAGGGTCAGTCTCCGCTAGTATATACGAAGGGATGTGATTTACATGAAAAAGGAGCCTTTAAAGCAAAATGACCTGTGGGCAGGGAGGCCTGTGACTTCCAACGTATAAGCCGAACTGTGTTATTAACACAATTAACACAATGCATTTACTTGGTGTTTGGGGGGGTAGGGGGATGAGATATTAGCCAGGGATGACCTGTTTCAGCAGAGAGGAAGTTGGACTTTAAAGCAGGGCCTCAAGAGGTGGGTCCATTTCTTAATGAAAAGGGAAAGGAAGTGAGAGAAGTTTAATATGATGCATCCCCCCCGCAGGGCATTAGTATAAGCGAGACCTCTTCCCAGGCTGTGGCATTTAGGGCTGTTTGGAAATGCATGTACTCCCTTGTCGAAGGGGCTGGCTCAGCCGTATTGATGGTCCCGGGCCAGCGCACAATGCTTTATGGAGGCAGGATTCCATACGGAAGCTTTTTGTAAATGAAACCAACGTTTGATTACTGGGAGAAAATGACTGTGACTTTTCATCTGGTTTTCCCGGCCAATGCCATTGATTCATGGTGCTTCTAGGAGCTCTTAATCATCGGGCCCATTTCATTTGATATGAGATATGGAAGCTATTTTCTTGACTCCTCCAGTCTAAACATTGAGGGTTATTGTACTACGCTTGTACTCTGGCTTTCTTCTGCGTAATCTTTTGATTTCCCACGTGCTATGGCATTTGTCATTACAGGTTATTAAGCTATCATGTGGTATTTTGCATTTTTATTATGTTCTTCACCTCTAATAAATGCAGATCTTCCCTTTAGAGCCCGCATGGATATTTTTTTTAAAAAATCTTGGCCCCCGTCACCAGTGCACAGAGCGAAATGCTGTCAGCGAAATGGAGTTAGGCAATATCCACTTTCTTTTTGTTTTTTAAGTATGTTTAAAATGTTTTCACTGATTTCAGAGAGGAAGGGAGCTGGGTAGAGAGAGATAAAAGATAAAAACATCAATGATAAGAAAGAATCATTGAGTAGCTGCTTCCTGCATGACCCCTACTGAGGCTCGAGCCTGCAGCCGGGGCATATGTCCCGAATGGGAATAGAACCTCCTGGTTCATAGGTCGATGCTCAACCACTGAGCCACACCGGCCAGGGCAGAAATCTCTTTCTTCAGACTGTGTCTGGTCCCCTGCATTTTTGTTGACTGCTGAGGAAATCATTTAATTCCTATTGTTCTTGAAGTTTCTGTAATAAAAGACACCTGGCACCCCATAAATTGTGAACTGAAAAATAGTCTGAAGTTTTTGTGTGAAAGATGCTAACCACAAACTATTAATAATCGTCGGCCTGATGTCAAACTTTCTGATGTAAAAATGTACAGCTCGGCAACTGAGTGGAAGAAAATTGTATTAGTTGTACCCGGTAGAGATGGGGAGCTTTCGTTTTTCATGATGGACCACTGAGCTATAGAGAAAAATCAATCACGAGATTTGTAAGTGGGAAGCAAGTAAATTTAGAGATATATTTTTTTAAAGAAGAGAATCATAAAATGCTACTACACATTCTGGTAGAATGAACTGAACATAAGATTTCATTAAATATAAAGAACAATAAAATAAGGTTTCCGATGCGCTTGAGGGCCATTCAGGGAACCGAGTTTGGGGGAGAATAGATTGATGAGAGAGACTACGAAACAGGGTGTAGAGGGGGAAACAGTCTGAGACAGAGGCAGGAAATCGCAGAGGCAAAGAGAGACGGAGGCCTGTCTAGGGAAGGCCGGCTGAGGTGCTCACTCTCAGGGTGACCAGAGGAAATGATGGTGCTTCTGTTAAAGACACGGGTGCGGATGAAGCTGGTGGGCTTCAGGGTCCTGCTGCAAGGATGCGCATGTGCAACCCCCGGCATAAGGGCAGAGCCAGCGACGAGGTTGAGCAGGGCTTGCCCCGCATTTGAACCTGTGGCGACTGCGAGGTCAGATCTGCCATCTGCATGCTGCGCAGGGAAAAGGCGTACAGGCGCCCAAAGTTCACGGCTCATGTGTGGCTCTCAGAATCGCTCATGGATTCCCTGGGCCCCTCCCCCCACCCCCTCATGCACACTGATGCCACTGGTGAGGGCTGGAGTCCAGAGCCAGGTCTACATTAGAGATTCTCCATGTAATTCTCACTCGGCTTTTAAAGAAAAACGGTTGTGAAGTTACACCCAGGTATCTGTCCTGTGGGCCTACTACAGGCTAACCAGAGATAAAGCGACCTTGACCCGCTGACCTTGAGCCAGGTCAGCGATCAGTTTGCCACCAGGGCACTTGCAGGAGGTGCTGCTGTGTCATCTGCTGGTTCTGCAAACTTGGGCTCTGGATTCGCCAGTGATGCCTTGTGTGTCCCTTTCCCCTGTGCCATGAATTACTCAAGGGGCTGCTGTTCTGATGAAAAACAAACCCACATAAGGTGCCTCGCAGGATGAAATGGCTGCTGCGGCTGCAGGGAGGGGCCAATTACAGACACATGGGTAACGTGGTTTCCCATGTTATTATTGACAGAGCCTGGGGCCGAGTCCAGCCCTCTGCATGTTTGGTTCAAGTTTGATGGGAACCGGCTATAGTACTCATCGTCTGTATATTGCTGCTTTGTGCTGGGGTGTGTGGAGTAGTTCCTACTGAGACCATGTGGTCTGGAAGCTGAAAATATTAACTCTGCCCCTTTCAGAAAAAATGAGCCCTCCTCTGTTCCAGACCCGTGGGTCCTCTGTGTGGCTGCAGTTTTTTAAAAAATATATATTTTTATCGATTTCAGAGAGGAAGGGAGAAGGAGAGAGAGAGAAACATCAATGATGAGAGAGAATCATTGCTCGGTTGCCTCCTGCATGCCCCCTCATGGGGATCGAGCCCACAACCTGGGAATTGAACCCTGACCTCCTGGTTCATAGGTCGACACTCAACCACTGAGCCACACCGGCTGGGCTGCATGACTACAGTCGTGTCGGAGGCTGATGTCGCCTGGACTGGGCCCACACCTGCTCCCCTTCCTGACACAGCCCTGCTGCTAGGCATGTGGTGTGAGGCTGCAGCTCCGCCAGGTCCCGGGCAGCCTGCTGGGCTCTGTCACATCTCACACCCCCCAGAGCAGAAGTGTTGTATTAGGGGCCTCTCTCCCGCAGACACCTTCTCTGACGCCCTGCCAGCACTGCCCTGCCAAGGCGCCGTTTCTCAGCAGCTCTGTTGAAATAGCTGCCTGGGCAGTTTCTGCTCACTCCCTGCTTGGCAGCGATGCCAGCGTAACGCTGCTGATAGATGGCTCCTGCTCAGGAACCTCCCTGGGCTCCCCATTGACTTCCAAATCCAGGGCGGGCCTGCCTTCAAGGCCTTTCCATCTCAGGTGACTCCTCACAGTGCTCTGGGATCAAAAGGTCCTTCCCTCCCCAGGGGCTGTCTGAACTTTCCTCCCACCCGCCTCTGATCTTTTTGTTTTTTTAAATATATTTTATTGATTTTTTACAGAGAGGAAGGGAGAGAGATAGAGAGTTAGAAACATCGATGAGAAAGAAACATCGATCAGCTGCCTCCTGCACATCTCCTACTGGGGATGTGCCTGCAACCAAGGTACATGCCCTTGACCGGAATTGAACCTGGGACCCTTCAGTCCGCAGGCTGACGCTCTATCCACCGAGCCAAACCGGTTCCGGCAGCCGCCTCTGATCTTTGCTCTGGGAATGTTGGGGCACCCCCTATGCCCCCTGCAAACCTGATACCACCCAGTTCATCCGCGTTGTATCACCGACATGTTTTTGTTCTCCATGTGCAGGACGCTTGATTCCCTGGAGCCCTGTGCACTCTGTCATATGCCCCTGATTAGAGGCTGTGCTGTTCTGCGATGGTCTTTCTGTTCTCCTCAGACTGTAAACTCCCCCAGGCCAGGCATGGTCTCCAGTCATAGTTAGGTTTCTGGTGTGCGCCACGAAGCAGGCATTGTGCTCGGGATGGAACCGGAAGTCACCCAGAGCATGCGCACCGGTGTACCTACTGTGTACCAGCTGCGGTCGCATAGCACTCACTCAGACATTGTCCCACACCCCACAGATGTGAAAACAGGCTCACAACACTTGACTTGGCCAATTGCTGTCAAAGCTAGATTTTTTTTCTCCTTTTAAAAATAATTTTAAATTAAGGCTTCAACTAATGTAATAAAACGTGCAAGTGGATCCATCGTAAGAGTTTAAGTCGTTGCACTGTAAGACATGCATGCACGTCTGTGCCCACCATCTGTCAGAGGCAGATTTGAACTTGAGGCTCCTCTGTCCTGATGCCACACTGATATGACCAGGTTGCACTGTTGCAAACATCCATGCGTGTACACCCTCTGCAGTGTCCATGCACACGGTCTGCGCACACATACCTCCACCTGCCTGGGTGGGGGAGCTTTGAAAGCATTCATGCCCGGCCCAGCTCTCCTAGGTTACATTTTGCAGCGGTTCTCAACCTGTGGGTCGCGACCCCTTTGGCGGTAGAACGACCCTTTCACAGGGGTCGCCTAAGACCATCCTGCATATCAGATATTTACATAACGATTCATCACAGTAGCAACATTACAGTGATGAAGTAGCCACGAAAATAATTTTATGGTTGGGTCACAACATGAGGAACTGTATTTAAAGGGCCAGAAGGTTGAGAACCACTGCATTAGAGTCCTGTGTTTCAATTGCCCCCAGGTGATGCTAGTTCAGGTCCAGGCCCCGCTGAGCAAGGCAGAGTAAGAAAGCGAGAGGGCTCATGGGAGCAATGAGCTTCCCGTACTGCTCCTAAGATATTGCCTTCTTACTGCGTCCGGACAACCCTGGCCCTTTGGAAGGTGAGCCATGGCCTCTGGGGCCTCCTGCCCTCTGACATTTGTGACAGCGTGATCTGACGGTCTCCCTTTTGGGCTGGCTCCATCTCTGCCGCTGGCCTGACAGTGCTTCAGACACCCTCAGTACAGCCCGCCTTTCCCATTCAGGAGAGCGTGGCTATGAACTGGGAATGAGGGGGTGCTGTCCATGGGCACCTAATTTAAACACCAAGCTCTGTAATCCCACGTGGGCTGGGTTTGCTGCAGAGGGAGGTCAGGAGAGCAGAGTTCTCAAATCAGGGCCCCTGATGAGCACATGGGCATCACCTGGGAGCTTGTGAGAACGAGCGGTCTTAGAGCCGGTCCAGACCCGCCCCTGCCCGCACTCTGTGGCTGGAGCCTGCAGGCTGGGAGCCTCGGATGATTTTGCTGCCACCGAAGGGTGAGAACCACAGCTCTAGGGGGACGGTGAGTACACGCAGGGCCAGTGGCTTGGTCCTCAACCCCCAGTGGGCATCAGAGACCCCCGGTGCTTTGTAGAACCTCAGACGCCCGGACCTCATCTCAGGGTCGGGGAACCTGGATTTTTGTGAATTCTCAACCGAGGGTGTTTTCGCATTGATTTCTTAGGGAGAGTGGAAGAGAGAGGGAAAGACAGAGAGAAATACCGATGTGAGAGAGGCACATCGATTGGTTGCCTCCTGAACGCGCCCTGACCAGAGCCTGGGCCGGGGAGGAGCCTGCAACCAAGGTACATGCCCTTGACCGGAATCAAACCCAGGGCCCTTCAGACCGCAGGCCGACGCTCTATCCATTGAGCCAAACCGGCCAGGGCGGGGAATCTGTATTTTTTTAACCATGTGCTCTAGGAGATTTTGAGATACACCCCCCGCCCCCCATTTCTTTTTTTCTTTCTAATGGTTGCAGTAGAAACCTGATAAATAAGCATTCTTTTAATAATGACTTCATACTCACTCGGCACAGGGCAAGGACACTTCCACTTTTGTTTTCCTCCCGTAGTTTCCTCTCCTTGGTCTCCAGTGATCAAGCTGTTTTCCCTCACTTCTGTTTCCCATTAAGTAAGATGGTGGTTCCCTTTAGCACCACCTCCTCCTTGATGGGTTGTCGCTGCCCATAAAAGCCAGGAGCGAGGCCTGTGGCCTCCTGCATGCTTACTTAGCCCGTCTTCTCAAAATCGTGCTTTAAGTGACTGAGGACATTAGGCTCTGATCTAATTGATCCACAAAACATGATCCACATGGGCGTCCCCGAGGCTGAGGCAAGGAGGTGAAGGCCCCACTGCCTCCTGTCACCCCTGCGGTCGCCCTGCCAAGAGCAGGTGGGAGGCAGGCCTAGCCGCAGGCCCCGGCGTCAGTCTCTCTAAAGAGCTGCTTGTTTTTCTTTCGCCCACAGCTGTCCCTACCCCTCCACCCTTATCTGTCATCGTTGATGTCCATACCTGCGTGATATTTCATGACAGGGCGCACCTGCTCAAACCGAGCGGATGCTGTGTTTGCAGACATGCTGCCAAGTATGTATGTCGTTAAGCCTCCTGGCAGGAATGAAATTGGGCTTCTGCTCTAGCCTTGCCCACCCGCCCACCCTTTCTGCCACCCTCACTGTCCTCTACTCTCAGGGTGGAGGTCACTGAGCTGCAGACCCACCGGACTGATCCTGGTGACTCTCGTGTACCCAGGGGACCTGCCTAGGTGGGGTCCCTGCTTGTTTCTGCGTCCGGCCTCTTCTGGGCATCTCTGGATTCACCACCAAGGCCTGGGTGAACCCCAAAGCCCCCACCTCCCAGGCCATGGGGTTCCCTCCATCATTGCGTTACTGATGATAAGCCTTGGTTAGAGCTCATAGGCCAGCGGTTCGCAACCTGTGGGTCGTGACCACTTTGGCGGTCAAATGACCCTTTCACAGGGGTCAGCTAAGACCATTCTGCATATCAGATATTTACATTACGATTAATCACAGTAGCAAAATTACAGTTATGAAGTAGCAACAAAAATAATTTTAGGTTGGGGGTCACAACATGAGGAACTGTATTTAAAGGGCCAGAAGGTTGAGAACCGCTGTCATAGGCCATCATGCTTGCTTGTGTTACAAAGGAACAGGCTGAATGAATGAAGCCTTTGTTTTTACCCCCTAACCGTTGCCAGTACTTGGTGTTTGAAAAATAATAATCTAGCCACACACCTAGGGCTGGCCTTGACTGGCTTAGAAAGCACAGTGGAGCCTGGTTGGTGTGGCTCAGTGGTTGGGCCTCGGCCTATGAACCAGGAGGTCACGGTTCAATTCCCTGTCACTGCACATGGCTGGGTTGCAGACTCGATCTCCAGTGGAAGCATGCAGGAGGCAGCCGATCCATGATGCTCTCTCATCATTGATGTTTCTATCTCTCTCTTCCTCTCTCTTCCTCTCTGAAGTCAATAAAAAAATATATTATATAAAGAAAGCAAGCACAGTGGAAACGGGCATCAGATTTGGAATGCAGGTGACAGGGGTACTCAGCTGTCCTGTCACCGGTCATACATGGGGGCGGGCTGTGTCAGTGTTAGAATGCTGCTCGACAGAGCTCCCAGGACCAGAGCTGGAGGGTTGGGCAAGGAACGTGTGTTGTGTTAGCTCACAGAATCCCCTGGGGCTCCTTAATGCATCCCAGGGCCCAGGTGTCTCCCAGACCAATTGGTCCGAAACTGCGAGGGCCCAGCCACCTGAAACTTCTAGTGCCCGGGGAACCTCAGGGCCAGCGGAGCCTGTCTGAATGTGTGCAGTTCTTTTTTATAATGAAAGCAAATAGAACACATGTGTGCTGATATCACAGGTGTACACAGGGTGTGCGTGTGGGCACATGTGCCCGGGCACTTGAAGAGTTTGCGGCTGCTCATACATTTGGAGGAAGGCTAGATCCATGCTAGGCGACATGTTCATGCCAGGTGTCATCTCTTCCTTGGATTTCTCTCTGTGGTGACTAGAGCCTTATCAGGCCAATAGCAGAGAGTAAATATTTGTTAAACCAATGGAAGGCGGACAGGGATACAGAGGTGGGGGAAAGCATAAAAATATTCCTTCCTAGGGGCCTTGGTGGGGCTATAGGGCATAGAACAGTCAGGAATGAACTACCTGGCGGCCTCTAGGGACATCTATATCCTTTGGAAATCTCTAGAAGAAAGCGAGGGCTACTGCTTATCCTAAGGAGCTCAGCTAGCTTGCCCAGGTTTTTGTTTCATTTTATTTATTTCCTTTGGGTCCTCCCAGATGGGCTTTGTAAATAAATAGGCTCGAGTTGGGAGCATGAAGGCACCGTGACTTCTGACTTTAACAGGATGTGAGGGCCCTGAAGTGCGACGGAGTAAGGGAAGGTATGCTTCTTGGGCAGAGGCAGGACGTTTCTGGAAGGAAAGGGGCCCAGAAAAACTTCTCTGCCAGTGAGAAAAACTTCTCTAACCATGTGATTAGCTTTATCATACTGAGTAAACACTTATTGGACCCTTAGGGTTTAAATCCCGTGCACAGGTGTCTTTTTGCATCTGGTACAAACCTCCAGTGAGGGTCGAGAGGGGCAGGGGTACCACGGGGCCAGAAAGGGCTTCCCCCGTGGTGTCCACCGGGATTGACACTGAGATTTTGTTTGGCACCTGCAGGTGAGCGTGCTGACCACCCTGGAGCGGAGGTTCAACCTGCAGAGCGCCGACGTGGGTGTGATCGCCAGCAGCTTCGAGATCGGGAACCTGGCGCTCATCCTCTTCGTCAGCTACTTTGGGGCACGCGGGCACCGGCCGCGCCTCATCGGCTGCGGGGGCATCGTCATGGCCCTGGGGGCGCTGCTATCCGCCTTGCCCGAGTTCCTGACCCACCAGTACAAGTACGAGGCCGGCGAGATCCTCTGGGGCGCCGAGGGCCGTGACGTCTGCGCCGCCAATGGCACAGCCAGCGACCAGGGGCCCGATCCTGACCTCATCTGCCGCAACCGGACCACCACCAACATGATGTACCTGCTGCTGATTGGGGCCCAGGTGCTCCTGGGCATCGGTGCTACCCCCGTGCAGCCCCTGGGCGTCTCCTACATCGACGACCACGTGCGGAGGAAGGACTCCTCGCTCTATATAGGTAGGAGCCGGCCAGCGCCAGGCGTGGTTCTCTGGTTCATGCTGTTAGTAACGTGGGCGTGTTGAGAAAGGAAGGAAAGGTGGGCCGTGAACTTTGTATTTTTCCTGAGCCACTGGTTCTCACAATTGGCTTCAAAACACAGGGATTTTGAGAGCTCATGTCTGAGTGTCACCCCAGGAAATCTGGTGTAGTTGGGTTGGGGTGCCATCTGGGCTGAATGCTTTTTTAAAAAAAATCTCACCCGAGGATATTTTTCCATTGATTTTCTATTTATTTTTTTATAGAGAGTGGGAGAGAGAGGGAAAGACAGAGAGAAACATCGATGTGAGAGAAACACATCGATTGGTTGCCTCCTGCACTAGCCTGGACCAGGGCCCAAGCCAGGGAGGAGCCTGCCACTGAGGCACATGCCCTTGACCGGAATCGAACCCGGGACCCTTTGGTCTGCAGGCCAATGCTCTATCCACTGAGCCAAACCAGCTAGGGCCATAATGCATTTTTAAAAAGCTCCCCAGGTGATGCCACTGTGCTGAGTTTGAGCATTAGAGACTCGAGGGGGAGGCGTGGTCAGGAGTTTTGTGTTTATTTACCTGCTCTTCTGTGTGCCTGTGAACTTGGGGCTACCTGGGAAGACTTGTACTCTACTCGTTGGCATTTGTTATCATTCAAAGTTGGTGACTTGAAGTAATTTTTTTCTGTAACGGGGGTATGTGCTGAAACTGGGTATTTCGGAAGAAATAAGGTGCATGTGAGTTTTTAAAAATTGCTTTGCGCCGTATGCGTTTCTGATATTTTATCCTGGAAGGATGGAAGCCATTTGCAGAACGGGGCTAAGGAATATCTAAGTGGCGATCTGTTCTTATAGGAAATGGGTGTGTCTGCTCTTGGCAAGGTGGCATGGCTCCTTGGTTGTGTCACTGCCCTTGGGTCGTGTTGCAAGGTCATTTGTATGGTGAAGGCTGGCCTGCGTAGCATCTCCACCCCTTGTTTGCCAAGTAGAATTTTGTTTTCCACAAGCTGTTGGACTGTATGACACATCCCGTCCCCGAGTGCTAAGCTTTGAAAAAGTTACCTCTGCTGGCGGAAGCTTTGCGCCTCCCAAAAGCAGTGCGCCTTGAGCTATGAAGTTTGTTATAATATGGAGGGTTAGTTACCATAGAATTTGAACAGAATTTGACACCAGGCTTCCTATCTGCCAAGCTTCCAGCCACCCAAGCTTTCTGAGCCAGGAGGGCCTGGGAGGGTTATACGCCTCAAAGCCGATTTTCCTCTGGGCCTCTCGGTCCCCGCTCTGCAGGAGATGCTTTTGGTGAACAAATATGTTATAAGCGTATGTGTCAGTCCTCTGCGGGTGGGCTCAAGGTGAGGAAGGTAGTACCTGTGAGCTTGGTCAGGACCTAACCATGGGCTGAGAAGTAGAGGAGGAGACTGCTCAGGCCAGACATGGCCTGTTCCTCTCCCCACGTGGCGAGGGACTTCCATGATTGTGGCTGAAGCTGGGGAGAGGGGTTCAAGGAAATCATGTGCATTTTGTTACTTTTATTTTTTAAAAAATATTTTTATTGATTTCAGAGAGGAAGGGAAAGGGAGAGAGAGAGGGAAACATCAATGATGAGAGAGAATCATTGATCGGCTGCCTCCTGCATGCCCGCTGGTGGGGATTGAGCCTACAACCCGGGCATGTGCCCTTGACTGGAATTGAACCCGGATCCTTCAGTCCACAGGCCGACACTCTTATCCACTGAGCCAAACCGGCTAGGGCTGCATTTTGTTACTTTTAAAGCTTGAGTGAAAGCCACTCCATGTGACTGTTGCAGACGAGGACATGGGCCACAGCCTCGTCTCCTGAGGCCCAGCAGGACAGTTGGTCTCTGACTTGACGGATGCTACCCTAGGACTCCGGGAGAGATGCTTTCTGGCAGTGACAACAGCAAGTAGATAAATCAGAGCGCAGAGAAGGAAACAGAGAGTGAAAAGCTGAGTTCTTGTCTCTAATGATAGAATCAAATAGAAAAATGTCTCCCCAGGTACCTCCTCAAGTCATGGCTGTGCTCAATCACGTCTGCTTGGGGCTTCCTGCGCAGGGCAGCAGGCTCAGCGCTCTCTGGAAGTTTCCATGACAAGGGGGCCTGTGTCTTTTCCCCTGCATTGGATGGGGCCTGGTTGGTGTGTGCAAAGCTTTCGGGTGGGGAGGCATTTGGTTTTGGGTGTGGGAGGTGGAGTGTGGGCAGAGGGGCCTCTGAGCCTTTATCTGTAGGATTTGCTGTGAGTCTTTGTTAGGAAGAATGTTTCGGCCAGATTTCTGCTTGGACCCGTTTCTTCTGTGGTAGTTAAGCAGGCAGAGAGCATCTACTGTTTGCATGGTGCATGGGCATCTCGGTGGCTCTGGTCCATCTGGCCAGCTTCCCAAACAAATGGCGACGGACCCTCCGAGGGTCTCCCTGCTGGGTTCACGGGTCTTTGTTTCCAGGGAACAGCGGAGAGCTGGCCTCCCGCACCCCTGGCCTCCCCGGATGGCCCTTTATTCCATGCATGGTTCGGATTCTCCAGGAGCAATTTAAGGCCATAGAATATGCTGGACATAACTGGTCCATCCATTTACTATCCAGGTCATAAAAGAGTGTGAGTGATCATGAGGAGATGTTAGCACTTATCGGCTGTAATGGGAAGCCACTAAATTTGCTTTGGGAAATGTTTAGAGGAACCCACTGAACGGAATCAATATGAATTAAGGCCTCTTAGCTCCCCGCAGAGAGGAGGAAAGGCTGAAGGGACTGTCGCTGGGACTGTGGGTGTAAATGTGCACGCGTTGGGGTGAGTAGCCATGTGCCTCAGGCCTCAGCTCCTGAAAAGCTGGGTAAGAGAGAGAGGCCTGCCAGCAGCTATCGGGTCAGATGCTGAAGACGTGAGTGTGGCTTGGAGATGGAAAGGAATAGAGATACTGCACGTGTCAAACAGCTTGTTCATAGCTGGCCCTTTCCCGTGGCTGTCAGCACGGAAGGGGACCAAGCCATGCGGTGCTCAGGCCGCGCAAGCACGTCCCTGCTGACAAGACCTGCCCTGGGGCGCCCGCAGAGCGGGTCACCAGATAGGGGCCCGCTGCGTGTCTGTGGCCATGTCACTGGCCCGGCTGCAGCCAGGGGGAGGTGACACATTCCATCTCGAGTCAGGCTGACATTTTCCAGTGAAATGACTGCAAATTTGCTTTGGCCTCTTTCGGCCGAGCCACTGCCAAACGCCTAGATTCCTCGATGGGCCATTCAAGGGGCTTCTCTGGCTGGCTGTGCTCTGAGGTCGCTGCTTTCCAGCGTGGGGAGGGAGCCAAGGGAGCTCATTACCAGGGGACAAAGCCCAGTGAATGGGGCCGCGGCTCTGCTGGCAGGCTTTGTGCTCCAGCCCAACGTGGAGCCAAGCCTCACGGCGCGGCGACACAGTGACCCGTGGGTGACACGTGGCACTCACTGTCTTCCTCGAGGGACAGTCAGGCAGTGGCAGTGGGAAGCCATTCGAAGGGGGCCCAAGTGGACCCTTTGGGAGTCCACTCATACTACCAGTCCAAGGGGTGACCTTCCCTTAGCCCAGTGTCCTTAGCTGCCCCGTTTCTCCAAGTTCAAGACATAGCACGTTTATTGTAGGTAAGAATAAGTAGCTAATGCCATGGACTCACTGTGTCCTTTTTTATTTTCAGTCCCGACCCAAGGATATGTTTATTGACTTTTAGAGAGAGAGAGTGAGTGAGAGAGAAACATTGATGTGAGAGAAAAACATAGTTCGGTAGCCTCCTGTACACTCCCCAACTGGGGATTGAACTGGTAACCTAGGTATGTGCCCTGACTGGGAATCGAACCTGCAACCTTTTGGTGTACAGGATGATGCTTCAACCACCTGAGCCACCTGCCAGGCATCACTGTGTCCTCTTAGGTTTCTATATCAATTAGTTTTGTCTTGTTTTTAATCTTTGAGGGAGGAATAGGCCAAGATGAGCGTGTGAAAAGATTGTAAAAATAACTTTATTTCTAGTTAAAAAGTATTATCACCATTGACAACTTGGGAAGTATAAAGAAACTATAATTAGAAAATAATTACTCTTAGCTTTATGATTGTCTTAAGTCTTTTTGTGCATTGATAGTCTTTTCTACAAAAAATGTGTTTATAATAAGTAGTGCTTTGCAATGATCATTTCTCTCTTAATATTTCATGAGCATTTCTGTGTCACTAAATATTCTGCGATGTTATTACTGCATCCTTACTGTTCCCTCCTGGATATATACCTTAATATTTAATGCCCTCTGTGGTTGGACATGGGTTTTTAAAGTTCTTGCTGTTATGAATGAAGCAGACAGATAAACTGGTTCTGGGAGGCTAAGTAACTTGTCTCCAATAACTTGGCTGGATGGGGCCAGGCTTCAGGTCTGAGAGTGGCGTTCTTTGCAGGTGCATCTGGATGCTGTCACAAGGCTGGGGCGGAGGAGGGGACTGGTGGGTGGCCCAGGGGTGAGGTGTAAGTCAGGACACTCCACAGGGCAGCCTGAGGCCCGCAGGACATAACCGTTATAGGAGCCAGGGAGGTGGGAAGAGAGCAGTGTGTCTCAAAGCCAGGCAGAGAGAGGGGCGCAGGAAGGAGAACAGCTACCAGTTTAGGTTAGGGTTTCAGAAAGGGCTTGTGTCCCGATTCCTGGCGCTTTGGGGAGAGATGGGCACAGGTCGGAGCTGAGACTCTGAGGTGGGACAGCTGGCGCGTTCCATGCTCTGCTCACCTCTCCGGAACTGTGGGCTCCGTGCCCTGGCATGGCTGGTCATTCCGTGTTGGAACCACAAGAGCCATTAGGAGATGGACCTTGGGTTGTGGTAGAAATCTGCTCCTCACAACTGGCCACATGCTGGTTCTGGTTCTGCCTTCAGGCCCGCCCTGAAAAATTGTGATCCCTCTTCCAGGTTTTGCTAATTCCTCAAACTGCTGCACACTAACCTTACATGGATGGGGAATGGACTGAAGCTTACCTCCTCTGGGCCAGGGCCGACCTTCCTACCTTCCTTCCTCTCTCTCTCTTTCTCTCTCTCCCTCTCTCTCTCTTTCTTTTCGCCTCACCTGAGGATCTTCGCCCCCCCCGCCCCCGCCCCATTGATCTTTACACAGAGTGGAAGGGAAGGAGTGAGAGAGAAATATCAATGTGAGAGAGACACATCAATTGGTTACCTCCCACACGGGATTGAGCCTGCAACCAAGGTATGTGCCCTTGACCAGAACTGAACTTGTGACCCTTTTGTCCACAGGCCGACGCTCTAACAACTGAGCCACACCGGCTAGGATGGACCCGTGTTTCTTGATGAAGAGGTTTCCTGCCTCACTTCAGCCACCATTTATTTTCCTCTTAAAGGTGGTGCCATGCCTGGGCAGCTTGGGACTAGGGGCCATAAACTAGATGAATAGGCATGAGAACTGAATGAGTGTGCTAGGGTTCCATAACGTCACACCTCAGACTGGGTGGCTGAAGCTGTAGCTTTAACGTCTCACAGTCCTGGAGGCTGGAAGCCCAAGCTCAGGGTATTGGTAGAGTTGGTTTCCTCCGAGGCCTCTCTCCTTGGCTTACAGGGGGGCCTGCTCCTCCCGGGCCTTCACATGGTCTTTCCTGCGTGCACATCACTTGGAGCAATCGCTCCAAGTCAGGAGGCAGGTACGTTAGACATGGATGTGTCATGTTTTCTTCATCACTCACATTGAAACCCAGTGGAGCCCTCCATGTTCCGGTTAATGATGCAAAGAGAATTATTCCCAGATTTCATCTGCCAGTTGTTTGTTTAGAACAAAGGTCACTCTAATACCAGCCAGCAACCAGAGAGCGCCAAATTTCCCTCCCGAGCCCCGGGAGCCCACAGTTATTTTGCTCCTGATGAGTTTTTATTGTAACTTGACATTGGGTAAAATGTGTTTTCACTCTCCAAAGAGAGTGTGGGTTGGGTATGGATCGCATACGCGGTGACTGCAGTTCATCTGAAAAAATAATTAAAAAGCTGTCCCTGGTGGGGGCAAGCATAACTCATTATACTCTCGCTACTTCATTGATATTGAAGTTTCCCTCATTAATTTCTTTTTCTAAAATTAATGACGCTGTGAAACCGGGCACTTTGCTTTGGCCGTTCCATTCCTGCTGGTCACATGCCACTTTCAGTGTGTGTTAGCAGCGTGCGAGGAGGCGTGCGTGTGGCTCTTATCTGGCGATTCCATATTGCCCGGCTGGTAGGTCTTGCTCATTCATTTTCAGCCACTCATAATTCATGCCCTGCGGTTCGGGGAAGCTCTGCTGTGCTCACTGCCTGGGTGACCTTGGACAAGACTCCAAGCGTGGGCTCTGGAGTCCTGACAGCCCTGAGATTCAAATCCTGGCTCCGCCACGGACCTGCCACTGGAATTTTGGACACGTTTCCTGAGCCTGTTTCCTTATCAGGAAAACCAAGGCTGGGACCTACCCCGCAAGGCTTTGCCTGAGTGTCTCTTGCAGCAGGTGCCACGGCTAATGCTGGACATCATTACACACTGTCCTGGTCGTCTTGATGGTCATATCATCTCCATTTCCAGGAGTAGAAACTGAGGCAGGGAAGTGCTGAACTTATTTAAACACACAGGCAGGTCTTCGACAAGCAGTTAGATCTCGATTTCCAGCCTCGGAGAAAACCCATCAAGGAGATGTGAGAATAGCAGCCTCTTCAGTCCTGAATTAAACCAGCAGGGCTCTTCTTTGCCTGCAGACCGCTTCCTGCGGCTCCTCTCAAAACACATCAAGTGCTGGTGTTACCCAGCCAGCAGGCTATCTGGTTTATAGGCACCCCACCTTGTATTCCCATCGCCCCAAAGTGATGTATTGGTTGGCTTTCCGGGTTCCAACACATTGCTTCTGAATTTGTTTCTGAACATTGGTTCCGTTCTTTTAGAAGAATGTAAAGTTGGGAAAAACAAAAATATAATAAGAAAACTTAAATAATAAGTCATAATGCAGGTACCTATAGAATATGCTGCCAAAATGTAGGTATAGTTCATTTCAGCCTTTGTTCTTTGTATGTATTTTTACTTAGTTAACACAATACCATAAGCAAACCTGCTTTTTACCAGTTGACTAGCGGCCCGATGCACGAAAATTCGTGCAAGAGTAGGCCTTCCTTCCCCCGGCTGCCGGCACCAGCTTCCCTCCAGCATCTGGGACCTGGGACCTGGGACCTGGGCTTCCCTCCTCTGGCCGCCCCCAGGCACCCAGGACCTGGGCTTCCCTCCTCTGGCCGCCCCCAGGCACCCAGGACTCCAGCCCTGGCTTCATCAGGAAGGATGTCCAGAATGACATCTGAAAGACGTCCGGTCTAATTAGCATATTACCCTTTTATTTTTATAGATGTGTTATCATGAACAACGAACATTGTTTCAGATAATTGCATAAGATTTTTGTCAGTCTAGAAACACTTGGATCTGCTTTTAGGACGTTAGGGTAACGAACATCTTTGTGGCCATAGCCTTGTCCACATTTGCTGAAAACTTCAAAAGCTCGGGGTAGTTCAGGTAGATTCAGTGTGAGCTGGACATCAGCCACTTGGCTTTGCTGTGACTTTTTCTGGAAGATAAATGAGTGAAGCACAAGGGTGTCCTGACAAGGGACTCATGCCCTAGTCGGTTTGGTTCAGTGGTTAGAGTGCCAGCCCTCGAACTGAAGGGTCCCAGGTTCGACTCCAGCGAAGGCATGTACCTCGGTTACAGGCTCGTTCCCTGGCCCCTGTCCGGGTGCGAACCAGAGGCAACCAATCAATGTGTCTCACATCGATGTTTCTCTCTCTCTGTCTCCCCTTCCCCTCCACTCTCTCTAAAAATCAGTGGAAAATATCCTCGGGTGAGAATTAACAACAACAACAAAAAGATACTCACTCATGATACTCTGATGAACTCAAGAACTCCCGACCCTTTACAATAAAAATGATTAGGTTGGATGTTCTGGTTCGTTCTTCATTTCCTTATTTCATAGACACTGAAGTTGCAGGACAGGGACCCAGAGGTCAAAAGTAATACCCCCTCCACTTTCTCCCTAGCCACCAAAACCAAACAAAAGCAGTTAAAAATAACCTGTTGGCAGGCTCTGTGCGGGAACAGTGAGTGTTTAAATAGCAAATGGCTTATGTGGGCAGGAGAATGTCGAGCACGCTCAGCGTATTCAATGGTGCTCTTTATTGAATGGAAAAATCATGAGCAGCCCTGGCTCCTTTATGTGGATGGCAATTGCCAAGCCACCTTCCCTCCCTCGAAGGACTTCATATTGTCAGGAGTGAATAAGCTAAATGAGCACGTTTCATTCTCAACTTGGCTTTGCCTCTTCATTCCTGCCCAGCTGCGTGTGTGTGTGTGTGTGTGTGTGTGTGTGTCTGAGTCCACATGTAGACAAAAATCTGAAGATACCAGAGCAGCCCAGCCAGTGTGGCTCAGTGGCTGAGCATCAACCTAGGAACCAGGAGGTCAGTTTCATTCTTGGTCAGGGCACATGCCCGGGTTGTGGGCTCGACCCCCAGTGTGGGGCGTTCAGGAGGCAGCCGATCAGTGATTCTCTCTCATCATTGATATTTCTGTCTATCTCTCCCTCTCCCCTCCTCTCTGAAATCAATAAAAATATATTTAAAAATAAATAAATATAGATACCAGAGCTCTAGGTGGCTAATGGACACTCATAAAAAGTTGAGTGTAGTCTTTAGAGCTGGGATACAGGCATTTATGTTAAATGTGTCAGGAAAAATCGAGCGCCACTTGAGTCTAAAGGTTCTCGCATGTGTGTCGGGGGCTAAAATTACATGGAGCTATCTGTACCCTGTGGGGAAGCTCTCACTGAATTCTCAAAGAGGTTCATGCGCAAAATAAAGGTTAGGATCGCATAGAGTCCTTACGCTGGGTAGACCCTGATAGCAGGCGTCTCGGGGTGAGGTAAGCCAAGATAGTTGAGGTGATAGGCAGTGCGGAATGACAGATGGCACTTGGGGACTGGAATGTCGTCCAGGGCTCAGCTCTCAACAGCATCTGCCCCCTGGGGAGCCACTGTACTTATAACAGGATGCGGCCCTGAGGTCACTCTGGGTGAAACGTCAGATGCGTTCTCTGTGGCGTTGGAGACACAGGCAGATACTCTCTCAGCCCTCCTCCTCCTCCTCCTCCTCCTCCTCCTCCACCCAACCCCTTCCCCCCGGAACTCCTTTGGGGTGGAAATTTTCCATCCCTTCTTTCAGCCTGACCATGGGTGTTTTGGGTAATATTCAGCACATTTTCTGTGCTCTTTTGAACTGATGCACAGATAGGAAAATCAAAACTTTTATTTTTGGCTCTGAAAGCAAAAACATTTTTAAAATGCGCCGGGATCATTAATAGAATCTGAACTCTCAAAGTCAAAATTTTCCATGTGTTCTTACTGAGAAAAATGCTCTCGGGGCGATTAAAACCCTACCCAACAGCCCAGCTGGTGTGGCTCAGTAGTTGAGCGTCAACCTATGAACCAGGAGGTCACTGTTCAATTCCTGGTCAGGGCACATGCCCGGGTTGCAGGTTTGAGCACTGTAGGGGGCGTGCAGGAGGCAGCCAATCATTGATTCTCATCG
This sequence comes from Myotis yumanensis, assembly GCF_028538775.1. NCBI lineage: Eukaryota > Metazoa > Chordata > Mammalia > Chiroptera > Vespertilionidae > Myotis > Myotis yumanensis. Next base: position 6,048,013 of record NW_027223771.1, on the reverse strand, counting down.
TTGATGTTTCTATCTCTCTCTCCCTTCCTCTCTGAAATCAATAAAAATGTATTTAAAGAAAAACACAACTAACCAATAGGCAGAAAGTTTTGAGGGACCCCCCCCTCCCCCATCATCTGAGTATATGAATATACTTGGCAGACTTTTTTGGACAAAACTTCTTATCCCAACCTTTTTTTTGAGCGGAGGGGGCGTTGGGGGGGGGGGGGGGGTAGTTGCTGCATTTAAGAAACCTCCTTCTGTCTTTGCCTTTTACCACTGTCTCCTGTTTCAGGAGTGGGAGGTGCCGGGGGCTTGGGGCGAGTGCATCCTGACCTCTCTCCACGGAGAGATGATTGTCTCCCTCTCTCTCTCATGTTCTCTGATGTGGTGCAAATGAGTGCAATTTCCCCCGCCTCCCTTCCTGGGCAAGGCCTGTACCTATAGGAACAGTCACATTGGCCCACCTGCTTTGCGGGTTGTTCATGGACTTGACAAAGGGAATCCGGGTGCCCAGCAAGAGGCCTCATTCGCACACCAAGGTTCTAATAGCTTCTAAAATGGTGCATGGACCCTGGGAACCTTTCAAAGCCCAGTGGTGTCTATTATTAGACCTAAAGCACTTCACCTACTCCAGCCTCCGTCTGCACATTGTATCCCGGGGGACAGAACCTTGGCTTGATCCCGCCGATGAACTGCGTTGGCTTAGGTGCACGTGGGTAACTGTGACTGAGTAAAAGACAAGATCAGGTCATCAGGTTGTAGAAAGCCCAAATGTGTCCCACCTCGATGCTTTTATTTATTTATTGTTAATGTGGGCCTTGTTACTGGTTGTGAGCAAGTGTTGAGTTGTAGGACTTACTGCGGTCACGGAGATGCTTGAACAGCTGCCTGCTTATTTAGACACGTGTGTTTGAATAATGACCGTGGTGACAGCGAATATACCAGCTCTGTGTATGAGGTCACTGCGATGTGGCGTCAGAGAACGGGCGCTTTGCATGTGGTCTCTCAGTCTTTCTTCAGAAAGCCCAGGCTGGTAGGGGTTGTTGTTCCCATTGTACAGGTGAAGAAACTGAGGCCAGTGGTTGAGCGTCGACCTATGAACCAGGAGGTCACAGTTTGTCCGGGGTCACAGGGCTGGTTCATGGCAAGGCCTGGATTACTATCCTGGTCTTCATTAGCCCATAGACCATGTCTTTTCCACATCTGCTTCCTTCCTCCCACATCCTTAGACACTGTTATGCCCCCACCAGGGTAACATAGTACCCAAGTGTGCTGTGCTAAGTATAAAATGAGCTTAACTCAACTACCTAGGCCAGCGGTCCTCAACCTGTGGGTCACAACCCCTTTGGGGTTCGAACAACCCTTTCACAGGGGTCGCCTAAGACCATCAGAAAACACATATATAATTACATATTGTTTTTGTGATTAATCACTATGCTTTAATTATGTTGAATTTGTAACAATGAAATTGGGGGTCACCACAACATGAGGAACTGTATTAAAGGGTCTCAGCATTAGGAAGGTTGAGAACCACTGACCTAGGCATTTATCTGTGTGTGTGTGTGTGTGTGTGTGTGTGTGTGTGTGACTCTCTCTCCCTCCCTCTCCTCTTACTGAATAGGTAGCTGTTTGCCATGTCAGCAGTACTGTATGTGATGTCTTTCTGGCGATGCGTTTCTAGGCAGGCCAGTTCTGCCGGGTGTAAGGCGCTCAGGGCCTGGCTTCTCCGTGGGAATTTTTAAAACTCTCATCAGATAAAGCCTGCCTCCTCAGCACCCACGTGATGTGTTTTCACAGCCTCCCTGCAGTAAAGTGCGGGCAATGCGCTCAGCGGACGACTTTGTGCGTGTTTCAGGCCCACTTGCGCTTAATGCACGGCTGTTTGGCAACTTGGACTTAAGTTTCTTCACTCCCAGGCTTGGCTAAACCAACTCTCTAACTCACTAGATCACACCTGCCACAGACAGGGTAAGAAGATAGCATAAGTAAGACTTCATGGAGCCCAGCCGCCGTGGCTCAGTGCTTGAGCGTCGACCTATGAACCAGGAGGTCACAGTTTGATTCCCAGTCAGGGCACATGCCCAGGTTGTGGGCTGAATCCCCAGTGGGGGGTGTGCAGGAGACAGCCGATCCATGATTCTCTCATCATTGAGGTTTCTATCTCCCTCTCCCTTCCTCAAAAAAAAATTATTTATATACACACACACACACACACACACTTGATGGATCATGAATGAACACATAAGACAGAAATCTTAAAGGACAAGTAGAGATCAGTAAATTAGAATAATATAGTTTCCAAGGCCTTTCAGTACAGGCAAATAATCCACCTCCACAACTGTTTAGCCCTGGGGTGTTCAGAAAATCTTCAAAATAGAATGTTCTTTGACACGAACTGTGTTAGCAGCAGAAGGTACTTACAGAGATGGGAAGGAGCAAGGCCTCCTTACAGCATCCTGGAGGGGTGATGTCCAGGTACCTGAGCACTCTTACCTACATGAGTCCTTGTTGGTGGCCTATCAACAAACCATCTTACTGGTCTGCCTGGGGGGAGGGACAGCAGATTCAGAGGCAGAAACTGGGTCTGAGAGACTAAGGAATATTGGTGCCAAGCGGGCAGTTTGGAGGACTGAGCTCCCCTGGCTCATGACTCCAGATCCATATTTCCAGCTTTAACCTTATAATTTTAAAATGTTTATTAATTGTGATAAATGCAGAACACCAAATTCACCATCGTAACCATGTTTCAAATGTACAGTTCAGTAGTGTTACTTACATTCATGGTTGTGCAACAGATCCCATAGCTTTCATCTTGCAAAACTGAAACTCCGTACCCATTCAAGCAACACCCAGCCCTTGGCAGCCACCATCCTCCTTTCTGTCTTTACGGGTGTGCCTGCTCTAGTTATCTCATAAACGTGGGATCACAGAGCATGTGGTTTTTTGTGTCTGGCTTTTTTCACTTAGCACAGTGTTCTCAAGGCTCACCCATGTTGGAGCCTGTGCCAGAATTGTCTTCTTTTTGAAAGGCTGAGTAATAGCCCATTGTATGCATATTCCGCATTTTATGTATCCATTCACTCCTTGATGGCCACTTGGCTTGCTTCCACCTCTTGGCCATTGTGAATAGTGTTGCTATGAACGTCTCCATGCGCTGTGTTTCAGGCTCGTTAAAAGACATCTCTACTTGGTGTCCCAAGGTGCGCTAAGCTCACCGAGTCCAAATTTCAACTTCTTCATTTCCTCCCAATTTTGCTTTATTATTGACTCACATAGTCCTTTCCCTCTCACGCCCGGCATTTGAAAGCCACCACCTCTTACTGAGATTGGCTCCTGAAACATCCTGTGTGTCTGGCTCTCCAGTGCCCCCTGCACCTCCCCTCACTGCCCCCAGCCAGGCTGTCTGTACCCCTCTCCTGGACCATTTCACCCACCTTTGATGAGTCTGATTGCGCCCAGTCTGGCCTGTCTCCACGCTGTCCTCCACCTGCTACCTCTCCGAAGCAGGCTCTGGGCGTTTTCAGACCTGGAGGCGTGCACATTGTTCTGGAACCTTTGTTACAAAAGTGCAAAGGCATCTGCTGGAATGGAATGGAAATTTATTACATGCCCAGTGAACAGTAACAATATGGTTATGTATAATAACATAACATAATGTATATGTTTTAGATAATAGTACTGCATTTTGAGACTTAAAATAACTTGCCTCCATTTTAAAAAAATACATTTTTTTTAATTTCAAAGAGGAAGGGAGAGGGAGGGGGGGGAGAGAGAGAGAGAGAGAGAGAGAGAGAGAGAGAGAAACATCAATGAGGAGAGAGAATTATGGACCAGCTGCCTCTTGCACACCCCTTACTGGGGATGGAGCCCGCAACCCGGGCATGTGCCCTGACAAGGAATCGAACCATGACCTCCAGGTTCGTAGGTTGACACTCAACCACTGAGCCCCAATGGCCAGGCGAACTTGACTCCTTCTTAATAGATTTGTTAAATTTAATTGTCTCCATTCCATTCATTCACTTATGGATTTAAAACATTCCTTAAGAACTTACCATGTGCCAATCACCCTGCAAGGTGCTGAGGATACTCAGATGAATCAGGCCTATCACCAGCCTGGAAGAGTCATAATAATAATAATAATAATAATATCAACAAATGTTGAGAAAGCACTTTATGTGTGCCAGAGCCCGGACCAGGTCTCTGCACATCTTATCTGCTGTGACTCTCAAAACGGTTATTTGAGTTTGGTTTCATTGCCTGCTTTTTCAGGGCCCAGATGCCAGCAGTAGGGACAGCAGGGGAACCCGAGCCCGGGGTTTCCTTCTCCAGTGATGGGTCCGTTTCCTCTGCTTCCCCGCACACTGGCAGTGACTGTCATAAAAGCAGGAGCTGGACACATAGTGAGGGCAGAACGTGGCACCAGGCTACTCGGAAGGACCCCACGCGCGCGCACTTGCCGAGCGGAAAACCTTGACCCTGTGCTCAGGCGTAGTTCATGGTGCGAGTACTGACTCGGTGCCTTGGAAAGAGACGCGCCGTCTTCCAACCATCGCGGCTGTTGGAGGACAAAATAAAACTGCCTTCTGTGTGTTCTCAAAGCAAGGGCTCTGCAAACTGCAGGTTTCGTAGGTGTCACATCTGTTTCTTGATGTGATGCAGTCCTCGGGTTAGGAGAGAACATGACCGCCTCCCAGCTGGGCTCAGAAAGGAAGGCGCTGGCCGGCGGGCTGGCTGGGAGGAGCATGTTCAGAACTTGGGGGCATTCTCAGCTGGGGAGGGGGGCCGATTGCTTGTGGGTCACGGAGGGCCAGCCTGAGAGGGGCCACCTAGCAGTGTGTGTGTGTGTGTGTGTGTGTGTGTGTGTGTGTGTAGACGAAGGGGGAAACAGATTATTTATCACACAGAAGACAGAATGCATTTCGCTCCTGCTGGAGACTATTAAGCCAATAACCCATGAACATTAAGCAGGTTTTTAATTTAAAGTCAGGGGGGAAGATGAGGTGCCCCCGCTTGGCGTCTGCAACGGCAGTGACTTAGCCGTGGGGGCGAGGCCTCCCTGGGTCCAGTGCACGCCCTGTGCCAGGCAGAGCTCAGCGTGGCCCTTCACGTTTTCTCATTTCATCCCCGGCACGTCCATTGCACAGAGTAGGAAACAGGCTCGCAGAATTAAGTAACTTGTCCGAAGTCATATTTCTTTTATGTATTTTTTTGTTAATCTTCACCCGAGGACATTTTTCCATTGATTGTTTTTAGAGAGAGTGGAAGGGAGGGGAGAGAGAGAAACATCGATGTGAGAGAGAGACATTGATTGGTTGCTTCCTGCATGCGCCCGGCCGGGGCCAAGGATCGAGCTGTAACTGAGGTACGTGCCCTTGACCAGAATCAAACCAAGGACCCTTCAGGCCACAGGCCAGTACTCTATCCACTAAGACAAACCCGTTAAGGCCAAAGTCATATTTCTTAGTAATAAGAGTGGAAAATGTCTACCGATTGGGTTTGGCCCCAACACTGAGATTTTGTGGGATAATTGTGCGTTATGGGAATTTGAAACCTACCCAGACGCAGAAAGGAGACTTGAATGAAGCTCTGAGCCCATCGCCCGATGATTTCAACACATGGCCTTTCTTGTCTCTCCTCCCCATCATTTCAGACATTTCATTTTATCTGTAAATATTTAGTATTTATTTCTCAGAGGTAAGGACTCTTTAAAAACACAACCACAATACCGTTGTCATGCCTTAGGAATTAATAATAATTTCTTACTATCAGCAGGTATCTGCTCAGTGTATATATTCTTTTTAAAAAAATATATTTGTATTGACTTCAGAGAGGCAGGGAGAGGGAGAAAGAGATAGAAACATCTATGATGAGAGAGACTCATGGATTGGCTGCCTCCTGCACGCCCCCTACTGGGGATCAAGCCCACAACCCGAGCATGTGCCTTGATCAGGGAACCGTGACCTCCTGGTTCCTAGGTTGATGCCCAACCACTGAGCCACACTGGCTAGGCGTTGTCTGTGTTCTTGGCACAGCTAGCAAGATACGCAGGAGTGTGGAGACCCAGTGAGGACCGCTTCTCCCAACATTTGTTCTCACCTTTCTTCTTTGTTTTAAAATAAAGAGTCCAGTTGGGTACCACTCACCATTTCTTTGACAAATTGCTGCTTTTCAAGACTATTGCAATATTCCCTGACATAGTTACTCTAGGTTTGTAGTTCTCAGAGTCTAGCTATAGCAAAAACAAAACCACAAACCCAGTGAGATCTCTTCTGAAGGCCACTCTTAATACATTTTAAACCCTCGCTATGGCTTTGTTATTTGTGACAGGTACTATTTCAAAGCCGGCAGAGGGAAGAGGTTGACAAGCATCGAGCAGTTCCATTACTGCATAATAGGAGGTTTCTTTTCTATTCCCTTTTTTGTTCTGTCACTAAACTTCTTTTCAATGGGGAGTCCAGTTGTTCTTGCCACTGATTTTTGTAATGTTGTCAATTACTGCCCTTCCTCGGACCCCGATTGTAACATCGCCTTGTCACAGTAGCACCTTGGACTTGGAATGGTGACGCTCTTGGGAGGCAGGCCGCTCCCACTGTTTGGCATCCTCGGTGAATTTCCTGAACGGGTTTCTTATGTTAAATAAGAAATACTTGCCGAAACTGGTTTGGCTCAGTGGATAGAGCGTCGGCCTGCGGACTGAAGGGTCCCGGGTTCGATTCCGGTCAAGGGCATGTACCTGGGTTGCAGGCACATCCCCAGTGGGGGATGTGCAGGAAGCAGCTGATCGATGTTTCTCTCTCATCGATGTTTCTAACTCTCTATCTCTCTCCCTTCCTCTCTGTAAAAAATCAATAAAAAAATATATTTAAAAAAAAAAAAAAAAAGAAATACTAAGGGTCTGAGCCCTGAGAGTGGCCTTTTAAGTTAGGAGAGGAGAAGCCACATAATGAGCTTTTGGAAATGTGGTCCAGCAGATCCTCTCACAACATCTTTTGGTTCAACATCGTTTTTTATAGCGTAGGAACTTAACTCCTGCTTGTATCAGTGAGCCTGTGGGAAAATTGGTGTTGTCCTATGTCAGTGATGGCGAACCTATGACACGCGTGTCAACTCATTTTTTTGGTTGATTTTTCTTTGTTCAATGGCATTTAAACATATAAAATAAATATCACAAATATAAGTCTTTGTTTTACTATGGTTGCAAATATAAAAAAATTTCTATATGTGACACGGCACCAGAGTTAAGTTGGGGTTTTTCAAAATGCTGACACGCCGAGCTCAAAAGGTTCGCCATCACTGTCCTATGTTGTTTCCCTTAAAGTCACAGAACCTATTAACAGCGTTAGATGAGGACTTACTATATATCTTGGATCGACTAAGGAAAACTGGGAGCCCGAGGCTCAGACACCAGTGCGCCGGGGTAGGGGCGGAAGGGCAGGCTAATGAGGGCAAAGGTCATTCTTGCCACACGGTACCCCTCACCTTAAAATTTAGCCCACTCCTGTCCCTGCGAGGATGGGCTGTCCCTGCAGACCTTCCTGGTCACAGAGGCCACCCGTCCTCCTTTGCTGTGGCCCCAGGACGTTCTTGAATTCTAGTATTTCCTGCTGTTGCCTTCATAGGCACTATATGTCCCAAATTGTGTTTCTCAAGTTCGGTCCCTGGGATTATGGGACACCAAAGGCCTCCCAGTCACTGGCTCGGTGCAGGTACTTCCGACATGTCATCCAGGCTCTGCTCCCAGAATCTGCAGAGCAGGCCTGTCAGTCCTGAAAGGGCTGGGCACCCGTGTCTCCCTTTCCTTTAGGTTTCGTCTTCGTGTCAACGGTGTGAGCTGCATCTTGTAGCTAAATCACCGACGGTCTTCCGATGTAAAAGGAAACAGCTCACTTGCGTTAAAGTGTGTTTCTGCTCCTAAGCTCCGGAGGGCTCATTAGTGGTGGCGTTAATAAGGACTCCTGTGCCCAGCTGGCATCGTTCGCGTTCCCTCTGGAGCACACGGTGTGGAGACGGTGCTCGCTGGGTGCCAGGCCCTGCGGGGAGCAGGTGTAGGGGGGGCAAGCTGTGACGCTCCCTGCCTTGGAGCACGTAGGCTATCTGGGGAGGCAGCCTGGTGGAAGAGGGTTTGCAAACTGCACTTTACAGAGGGGCGTGAGGCTGTTAAATTGGGGGGAAGGGGAGAAGGGAAGAGTGCATTCCAAGAGAGCAGATTGTGCAAAGTTTTAATTTGAGACGGTGAACAACTTATTAGAAGAACGCCACCACCTCCAAGTTATGCGTTGCGTAAGTTATTCAACCTCTGTTTTCACATCTGTAAAATGGGACTATCCTAGTATCTAGCTCATAGGGCTGTTCTGAGGATGAAGGCATGTGAAGCATTCAGAGTAGCTGTCATCATTACTAGCTCCCTTCCTTCTCCTAGTATTTTTATTACTATTATTGGAAGAGAAATAGGCTTTGTCATTGAGTTCAGATGCTGGGTTTGCCGCTGACCCTGCACAAACCATCTAGCTTTCTGAGCCTTCACTTGCTCATCATTAACATGGGGTCATCCTATCTGTGAAGTTGAATGAGGTGTCATCTCTCAAATTCTCAAACAGGGCCAGGAAAACAGAAGGTTCTCGAAAATGTCAGTTTCCTCCTCTCCACCCCCCCACAACCAACTTTCCCCGTACTCACTTCATAACCCCTTAACTTGAAAAATGAGGGGGTGAACTGGCATTTGAGGGAAATTAATCCAGCAGCTGTGTGTAGGCTGGATCAGCTCATGTGCAACGCTGCAATTTAAATAGAAGAGTCTTTTTGGTATCGAGGTATTTGCGTCATGGTTTCAGAACGATTTCTTTTACAGTGACAAATGCCAAGCTGTCTACATGTTTTACATACTATGTACTGATGTAACCCTCAAGACAACCATAAGAAGTAGGACTGTTGTTCCTATTTTATAGATAAAAATCCAGAGGCACAGAGAGATGCAGTCACTTGCCCACAGTCACCCAGCTCCTGTATGCTGGTGCCGGGATTGGAACCCAGGCCCACAGACCCAGGTCTGAGCCTGCCCCTCAGTGGCCCGCAGTTCTATTCAGCAGGGTCTGCATTCCACACTGGGCATTTCTGTGGCACGGAGCATGGCACACTGAGAAGCTGCTGAGGCATGGACCAGAGGGTGAACGGAGAAAGGAAGCATGCTTAGGTCAGCGGTAGCTTTTAGCCTGTGGTGTGGGAGGGCAGGCCCAAGGTTTTCTAAACTTAGCCCCTTATGCTGCCCCTTCCCTGGGCTGACCTTGGGCCTGGCGCCTGCCCTGGTCCCTCCTGGAAGCTGCCGGCCTTGTGGGGGAGAATGCGGCTCCACGGCAGGACTCACCCACACTCCGGTTTTGCAGGCCAGACGGGTCCCCCCACAGCTCTGCAGAAGGGCGGCCTTCCTGTCCCCTTTGCTCACTGGCCCCAGCAGGCCTGGCGGAGGCGGGGAATGTTGGCAGCTCTGGCTCCCCTTGGTGGAGCCTTTGATGGGCTACATGCCAGGGAGCAGGTGGAGCCAGAGGGGGTGCCAGGCTGCTGCTCCCCCCCTCCCCCCCGTGTTCTGGTCCAGAGCTGGTGCTCCTCCCCTCCTTGGCCTACTCCCCCTCCCCTCTCCCCCCTCCCTCCTCCACACTTCCGCCCTAGACCTCTTCCTGCTCCACATCCCACAGCCGGCTGCCCAGGCCAGCCCAGCCTGCTGCTGGCGTGTCACACCCAACAGTCACGGAGCCCTCCCCACGGGCCAGGTACCGGCTCAGCCCTGAGCACCTCGAGGCCAAGTCACTTGCCCAGGGCCACCCAGCTGGGGAGGAGCAGAGGCAGGCTGGCCACCCCGGCAGGCTGCTGTGGGGCCTGCGTTTCCACCCCTGCCTCCCTCTTTCCCTCCCACCCAGTACTCTCTCCGCACCTTCCCCTCACGCACTTTGCCTAAGACCTTCCTTCCCATGCTGTCCTGCTGTCTCGGCCCCATGCCTTCTAACTGGGTCCCTCCTGGGGCCACTCCTGGTGACAGCAGTCCCCGCCTGGCACTGGAGGAGTCGGGTCTCCGCACTTCCCCGGCCACATCTGATCAGTTTCCAGTGCCTTCCACAGGGGCCTGGCATCCGCCTGGTGCCAGTAAAAAAAAACATGGCAATCCATAATAGTATCTGCTAAGCCCAAGTGCATGTGGGCTATGTGGCGCCTCCCCCAAGTCCAGGGTCCACAAGAGGGGAGGGAGGGAGGCTCAGGGACTCTGGGGTTGCAGCCAGGCTCAAACCCGGGCTAGCCGACCCCACACCCGGGCCCTTCCAGTGCCAGCCAGTCTCTCCCAGGGTGCGAGGACCGGTCATTGCAACTGAATTTCCAAGCAATATTTGAACTAAGGGCACTTCGTGTTGTGCAGAGAAGTGTCACCAGGTGATCCAAGAGTGCCCCCGGCCCCGCCCTGCCCCCCGTCTGGGTTCTCAGACACACACGCACATGCGCTCGGGAAAGCACTCTGCCCCCTGTCTGTGCGGTCAGTGCCCCTATGGCTGCTGTCACGGCTCAGGGCTCCCTTGGCAACCCTGAGAGCCTCCTGCGCCCACGGCTCCTGTAACATACACCCCCCCACCCCACCAGTCATCGGTGGGTGTGAGGACATCTCATTTTCTCGGGGGCGGCCGGGTGCATATTCTGTGTCCTGACCGCTGCCTCTGGAGTTGTTCTTGCCCCTTGAAGACCGCCCTGGGCATTCCCTGGCGCCCTTGAGTACGTCCCGGGCAGGGGCTGCTGACGGTTTAATGAGGGATCCTTCCAGGGCAGGGCTCCTTGACCTCTGGCCTTGGACTTCGCCACCTGCCATTGTTAGGAGAGTGATTTATTGAAAGGGAGGCAGAGGTGGATGGTGGGAAGGAAATCGCCCTTTTAACTTTATGGGCAGTCCCCCCCCCCCCCCCCCCCCCCCCCCCCCCCCGCCCTGCATTAATGTGCAAGCCTGCAGCCATGCAATTAGAGGTCGTTAGGCAGCTACAATGGGAAATTAATTCTGCAGCGTCCCCCCCCCCCCCCATTTGTTGGTGAAACTGCTCTAGGGCAGGGAGAAAGCAGGCCTGCTCCACTGGCCTGGTGACAGGGTTGTACTGTCCCCCTGGGAAGTGACCGAGAGCTCGTTTCGCTCCAGAGAGAGTGTGTGTGTGACATGGAATAAGTGACCAGTTAGGACTGAGCCCCAGGCTCTGAGAGTCCCTGGGAAGCAGTGGGGAGGGGGGGAGGGGGGAGATGGGGTTACCGAGTGGCTTTGCATGGGGGAGTTTGGGGTCACCCTGGGAGGGGGCCTCCTTCTGCTGGCCTTGGGGAGAGCTGCTTCTCAACTCTGAGAGTTGAGGCTGGGTGACCTTGGCCAAGTTACATAACTTCTAGTCTCTGCTAGGCTTGTACTTGCTTAAAAAAAATAAAACAACACAATTCTCTCCTGTGTCATTTTTAAGTTTAAAATACTGTCTAGTCACCCTCTATTGAGCTCAGCCGTGGAGCCTCCACCCAGGAACCAAGAGGTCACAGGTTCGATTCCCCATCAGGGCACATGTCCAGTAGGGGGCGTGCAGGAGGCAGCCGATGGATGATGTTCCTCTCTCATCCGTGTTTCTACCTCTCCCTCTCCCTTCCTCTCTCTCTAAAAACTAATAAAAAAAAGTGAGTTCTCAACGTTAACTCTGGACTTGGGCTTCTCTTGAGCAGTAATGGCTGCACTTCAGACAGGACTTGCTTTCTCTGTTTGCCCGCTTCCCACCGAATCTTCTTTCGTCGCGTGTACCCCGGGCTTGGCTGGCAGGCAGGTGACTTTGTGGCCTGTGGTTGGTCTATGCAACGCAGTGCCACCCTGGAGGCTTCTTACGTTTGCTCCCCAAGCAGGTGACGGGAAGGGCTGCGGCCAGGCTGCAGGGGGCTCTGGGGTCCCCGTGAGTGCTCTTTATGCTCCCAGCAGGGCGTGGGAGCAGCAGCAGAACTCAGCCTCATGCAGATAAAGCCGAGTGACGAGTGACTTCTGTGTTCCTTGCTCCACCTTCCACACCCCAATGCAAGCTTGACCGGAGCCAGCAAGTGGGTGTGAGGCCCTGCATTGTTCCATCCCCGTCCTGCTCGTGAGGGCCACCCCCTGCCAAGCTGGTTCTGCTCCCGCTTGGCGTGTGAAAGTCATCGCCAGCCGTCCTCAGGGCCACGCGTGATCCTGCGTCACGCCCCCGAGAGGTGTTGCTAGCCTGCGGGGTTTGGGGAGCGCGAGCTTAGCCAAATCCAGAAGCAGAGGTGTTTGCTGAACCTCACCCCATTCCTCACATCCAATTCCTCACCTCTGCACCTCCCAGAGGTCAAACTTCAAAAACTGTTTCTATGGCGACTGTGATGGGGCTGTGAAGGAGGGTGACAGGGGCCGAGCCCAATCAGGGCCGGCAGGCTTCCCGGAGGAAGTGGCCGCAGGCTCCGGGCTTCAGAGGAAGGGAAGCGGACCGGTTGACACCACAGGCCCAGAAAGTGGCCCTGTAGGAATTGGATCAGAATGGAGGCTCTAGTGGTTAGAGCCCAGCGAGTCGGGGATGGAGTGAGCAGGTTAGAGGGGCTGCACAGCACTGGTCACTGCCCCTTCCTACACAGGATCCGAGGGGGGCCACCGCCAGCCGGGACACTGCGCCCTAAACCGGCTCCGCAGGCTGCACACCGTCACACCTCCCAATTCCTGGCAGGCCCTGCCCCGCCTCTGTGCCTTGAGCTGCATTCCCTCTGCCTGTGGACCCTGGTCAACCCTCTGTGACCCTCATACCCTGGTTCCACTGTCTGTCCCCCATCATGTCCCCGTCACCTTTCCACTTGCTTCCCATGTAGCTCAGGCCTAAGAATCATAGCAGCTCCTTCTCATTCTAGGAGCTGCTCTCCCAAGGACTGTATAAACGTTCCCTTGTTCAGTCTGTACTGTGGCGTGGGTCTAATCTCCCCATTTGGCAGGTGGGAAAATGAAGGCCCAGAGAGGTTAAGTACTTTGTACAAAGCCACACAGCCTGGGAAGTGCTTTACTGGGATTTGAACCCAGGCAGGATTTGAACCCTGTGCTCTGCACTGCCACCCGGGGCTGCTTTTCCTCCCGTGCGTGCCCTTCCCAGCTCTGGGACAGCATTTTGTATTCCCGAGCTACCCATGGCAGGTGCTCATTAGAGGTTTGGGCAACGAACGCCATCTTCATATTCCGCTTGCCTGGGCACCATGCCTGGTGCATATGCCCTTAATAAAGAAATGAGTAACGACCAAAAACAGATGAGAGCCACCTGTCAGGGTGTTTGGAGACTGTAATTACCGGCATTTGTCGGGGCAGAGGTGCAAGTCCATAATGACTAGGCAGGTTCTAAATCCATCCCAGTCACCGGCGAGGGTGCTCCAGCGATGACCTGTAGGTCAAGTTCCTTGTCAGCCGGAGGCAGTGTTTTTACTGCTGGCAAAGCAGCTGCCTCTTGGGGGCATGTACTCTCCAAGCCCAGGGCTGGGGCTCTTGGTTCAAAGCAAGGACAGGAGGAGGAGAGAGGGGGTCCCCAGGCAGATGGTGAGAAGGCCCAGCTCAGGGGTGCACTGGGGTCAGAGACAGCCTTTGAAGGATGAAAATGAGTTCCAGTCTGGCCGTTGTCATTCCCTTATCTCTGCCTGCCTGCTGGGGCCGGCGGGTGGCTGAGCTCACAGCACTTCCGTGGCCTCCCAGCAGGAGGCCTGAGACCCAGAAGCTTGGCCCGTGTCTGGGAGCAAATGATTGAGGGGGTCCTGAGGCCAAACAGGCCCCCGGTGTCGGGGTTGAAAATCGAATGTCAGCCGTTAAGGTTGCTCCCACGTGTGGGCAGCCGCTTGCCCTTGCTCGGGGGGTCTTTGCTTCCCGTTCCGCAGGTCGGCTGGCATATCTGTCTGCAAGTGGAGTGAGTGGAATTTTTCAAAGGGAAGCATTTTGCAAAGGATGAAAAGCAAACAGCTCGGGCTGAATGGCTTATCTGGCAAAGGAAGCTCGCCTCTGGCACCGGATCTTTAACCTTGTCTGACCCGCAGAAGGGAACCGGCCTTCTATGTGTCTAGGAGAGAGAGCCCGTCTCCCCATTGGGCCTAGACCCTGGGGAGAGAGCCGACACCCTGACTGAGAATGTGATGGGAGAGACCTATGTGTCTTCTGTCCAGTCAACTGTGTGTCTCCTCGTTTCGGAGCCTGTGACTTCTGTCCCCTGGACTATTGGTCTAGTCTCCCACCAGTTTCCTGACTTCTGCCCCAGCACCCTGTCAGTCTCAGCTGCAAACCGCAGCCATCAGTGTGATCTAACAACAGTGAATATGATCCCTGACCTCGGCGAGCAAGGCCCCTGGTGCCTCCCACACCAGTGTGAAACCTCCAGCTCAGAGTAATAGCCTCTTACCATGGCCCCACGAGGTTGGACCCTTCCCTGCTGCGGTCACAACGGCCTCTTTGCTGTTCCTCACACACATCAAGCTTTTTCCAACCCCAGGGCCTTTGCATGTGCTGTTCCCTCGACCCACTCCCCAGATCCTCGCAGTTCTCCCTCCCTTGGTGGAGGCTCTGCTCAGGTATTACATGATCAGAAAGGCCCTCCCTGTCAACCTTGTATAAATTAGTGTCCAGACTCCCAGCCCTGCACTCCCTGACCCCTATTCTCACTTTTACTTTTCTCCACACAACTGCGTGCTACCAGACACAGTTACATAGTTATTTATATGTTTCGTTTCTTTCCTGCTCCACCAAATTGCAGGTGCCATAGAGACAAGCACTGGGTTGAATTCACTGCGTGTTCCCAGTGCACAGAGCAGGGTCCGGCACATGAGAGGTGCTCCCCAAGTCCTGGTGCATAAATGAGAGTGAGTGACGGCGTGCCCACCTGCTCCCTTTCATATCCACCCCCAGCATCCCTCCACTGCCTGGTCCTGGAGGAAGGCTGAGCATGCAGTTAAGCAGCCCTGGCTTTGAGTTCCGCGTCTTCGGTGGGTCCTTCAGGGCAAGTTCCCTACCTTAGCCTTCATTTCTTCACTTGCGAAACGGCGGGAACATGGCCTGCCTGGGGGGCTGTTGGAGGAATGGAAGTTCGGCTTGCGGTGTTTCGTTAGCTGCTGTGCTGTATTAATTTACTGTTAGACAAACAGAGAAAAAGCCCTTTTAAAAAAATCAAACAGCTTTATTGCGATATAATTCACACCCCATAGAATTTAGCCCTTCCGGTGTGCAGTTCATTGGTTTAGTCATGCATAGTTGCGCAGCGTCAGCACCATCCAGTTTTAGAACATTTTTATCACCCCTATCCTCTCCCCCAGGCCCTGGCGCCAGCGGATTTACATTCTGTCCTTACAGAGTTGCCTGCTCTTGACATTTCATGTAAATGGATCATACAGTATGTAGCCTTTTGTGATTGGCTTCTTTCACGTAATAGAATGTTTTCAAGAATCGTCCGTGTTAACATGCTTCAGTACTTCATTCCTTTCTATGCCAATAATATACCAGTATATGGATATATCACCGGTTGTTCATCCATTCATTCATTGATGGACATTTCGGTGGCTTCCTCTTTCTCTCTGTTACCAGTAGCACTGCTGTGAACTTCTGTGTGCAAGCGCCAGGTGGCCGAGGGCCGCTTTAATTGGACGTATTCAGACCAGTTCGGACTCAGGGTGACTTTCACACCTTGAACCATTTCCCAAGTCCACCCGTAGCTCCTGAACTCAGTCCTTTTAAATTATGATTGTACTTTTATAGAGTTCTTACTCATCCAGCAGACATCCTTTTTTTTTAAAAAAAAAATGTTTTTACTGATTTTTAGAGAGAGAGGAAGGGAGAGAGGGATAGATAGAAACATTGATGAGAGGATCATTGATAGATCAGCTGCCTCCTGCATGCCCCCTACTGGGGATCGAGTCCACAACAGGGGATATACCTTGACCAGGAATTGAACTGTGACCTCCTGGTCCACGCTCAACCACTGAGCCACGCTGGCCGGGCCCAGCAGACATCCTTTTGATACAGGAGTGATTCACCATTATTGTTCTCACTTTTTTATATGACTAGCTGGTTCGTCATCTGATTTTGCCACCTGCGATCGCCCTTTCTGGCCCCTACCAGCTATTCTCTTCATGCCTCTCCTGCACCCGCTCAGCCACCGGCTTTATTCCACGCTGTTCTCAGAAGTGAGTACATTACTTTCTCCCTGGAGTGGCCCTTTTCTGAATGAACTTTGCCATTCTGCTCCGAGAACCCTCGGCTTCCAGCGGACCTGTCTGAAATGCGATCTATGAGTTTGGAGTTCATCTCCTTCCAGGCAATTTCTTTATCTCCTAATTACATTATCCACGACCCCAGTAGAATTACAAAATGCGTTTCCAGAAGATTCATTAAGTCCTGACTGCTGGCGAGGGTGTGATAACAGAGGCAGCCCCAGGACCCGCCTTGCCAAGCACCAGCCTTGAACTTCGCAGGCCTGCTCTGCCCCTTGGCATCAGGGGGGCGGGCCTGCTCCCCCAGTTCTGCTCTGAAGGACACGTGCATTAATGGCAGATCTTCTCAGAGGGCTGTGTGTGTGTGTGCGCACGCGCATGGCCGGGGGCTCTCTGGTTTCCCTCTGAGGAAAGGAGGGGAGATAGCACCAGCGTGTGTCAGGCCTGGAGGTTGGTTGGGAACACCTCAGGCCGAGTGTGGGGTTCCAGAGATGACTCCCATTTGTCAAGCGCTTTTCAGTGCATTTTTCTGTCCAATCCATTATGGCTCGCACCCCCAGGGTTTGCACTTGCTTCCACTTCCTCAGGCCTCCATCTGTCACCCCGTCATAAAGCCTTCCTGAATACCTTCCCCCTGCGACCTTGTCGGTCTCCTTACTTGTCTTTCTTTTTCTTCCCAGCACATGCCTCCACTTAGCATGTTACATATCTGTTTATCTGTTGTTCCTCACTGGGATGCAAGCCTTGTGACAGGGCACCGTTCACGGTCATATCTTTAAAAATTAAGACGGTTCTGAAAACTTGGAAGGGCCTCAATAAATGTGTGTGGAGTGAATGAATGAATGCATTGAGTTTTATGAAAACCCTTGGGCAAAGGGACTATCGCTGCCAGCACGTGGGGGAAGGAACCCAGAGTCAGGTGACCGGAGAGGGTCACTCAAGGTCACGAGGTGGGATGTGGCTCAGCTGTGAGTTGAGCTCAGTTTGGCTGGATCCCTGGGCAGCCACCTCCCAGAGTTACAGGGCCCAAGAATGTTCTCTGTTGGTCATTTGAAAATTCTCCGAAAATGCCACAAGCTACAATAGCCGGTGGCACAGGAGGTACTGACTGGAGGGGAAACTTTAAAAGTTATGAAGCAGGGCCCAGCCAGCATGGCTCAGTGGTTGAGCATCAACCTATGAACCAGGAGGTCACAGTTCGATTCCCGGTCAGGGCATATGCAGGTTGCGGGCTCGATCCCCAGTAGGGGGCGTGCAGGAGGCAGTTGATCAGTGATTCCTTCTCATCATTGATGTTTCTCTCACCCTCTCCCTTCCTCTCTGAAATCAATAAAAATACATTTTTTAAAAAATAAAATACAATTTGTCTAATAATAATAATGGGACACATTTAGCCTCCTTGATGCCGGATGTCCTGTTATGAGTTACAAGCCCGAGATAGGGCCCAAATCCCTGAATTTCAAGTAGTGCCGCAGAAGGGCCCTTAAACCAGGCCCAACAGGTCGAAATAAATCCTCCCGTCAGGAGGAACAATCTCATTTGGGCCTCGAGGCTTTCTCCGCTTCGGGCTCTCCAGAAATATCCGGCACCAACAGCCCGGAGTGTAATAACCCGGATGGATGCTCCCCTTCACTTTTGCTGTCTGGCCAGCCTCCTCCTTCCTCCCTGGCCTGGCCTTGCTTGCGGGAGGCAGACCCTGCTGGGAAGCAGCAAATAGGAAGGGAACTTCTGGCCTTGAGGGAAGTTAGCAGGGGTGCGTGAGCGCGTGTGTCTGTGTGTCTGAGAGTGTGTGCATGTGTGTGTGTGTCTCTGTGTGTGTTCACGGCGGTTCTTAGGACGGAGGGTGGGCACGTCTGCTCTGAATCGCCTCTCCTCCAGCTGCATACCTCCTCCTGGAGGCATCAGCAAGGAGTGGGCCGTGGCCTTGTGAGCCTGTCCAGCTGTGAGGATATTGATTCCAGCTCCGAGCTCCTTTTGAAAGGGGGAGGGAGGCGCAGATCTGAGAAGCGGTGTGGTTCATGCTTGCCTGGCTCTCAGCGAGTCCCCCCGAGGCCTCAGAGCCTGGTCATTTTGGCAGGCGCAGGCATCTGTGCCGGGCTAATTGTGGGCAGGTCGGATCTGAAGGAACAGGCTGAGTTGAATAGGTGGACAAAGGACCCAGACAGAAACAAGGCCTCAGCCTGGTGGCCCCAGCCACACGGCGGCTGCCCCTCGGCCTGAGATGAGGTCAGGGTTCTCCTTCCTGGTGACAGATTTGGGACAACGAGCGTTGTGCGGACCGAGGCCAGCACTGGCGCCGATGCCCATGGGGCTCGCAGTCAGGGAGCGGGGAGGCAGACAGCCCGGAGTGTAAGCTGAGCAGGATTCAAGCATCAGCGTCTCAGCGAGACGGCCTTCCTGCCACACACAGTGCAGCATCACCCTGGTCACAAGGTGCTTGGGCTGAAAGGGGTGCTTGCCCATTGGAGCCACCTCCCAGGGTTACAATTCTTTGCAGTTGAGCCTTGGACTCCCCCCCCCTCCCCAGGTATTGAGCCCCACACCTGAATTTTGGAAACTAGGCTTTGTATTAAAGCACTGGGCAGAGATGTGCTTTTCACATGCAAATTTTAGAAACGTTTATTTGAAGGGGTCCCTGAGGAGCAGTAACCTTCTCACATCCCAATTAACCTGTGTCTTAGAAGGCCTCAGCGGTGGGAGGAAGGCAGCCAGGCCTGGGCCACGCTCACTGCTCAAAGCCAGCAGCCCGCACGTCTCCTGTGAGGAGGTGCGTTCAAACCGAGTAAGAAGGTGGCACTGACAGAAGGTTAAAAACCCAGGCCCTTGCTTCTGCGGAGAACCTGGCTGCTGCACCGCACGTCCTATTTGTATGACATTTGACTTCCAAATAGCAACGTTAGTCCTGGAGAAGACAAAAGATCTGTGTCGGTTTTGGGGGGAGAGGGGCAGCGTGACAAAGCAGACATAATTGGTGTTTTTGAACTCCGCTTTCAAATAACTCGGTAAATGGCTTTAACGCTCTCTGTTCAGGCTACTGTAACAAAGATACCGCAGCCTGGGTGGCTTGCACAGCAAGCATTTATTTCTCCCCGTTCTGGAGCCTGGGAATTCCAAGATCAAGGCACTTAACAGATTCGGTGTCTGGTGGGGGCCCACTTCCTGGTTCCTAGATGGACGTTTTCTGGGTGGTCCTAACCTTAACCCTAATCCTAACCCTAACCCTAACCCTAACCCTACTCCCTCCATTACTTTTTTATAATATATATTTTTATTTATTTCAGAGAGGAAGGGAGAGGAAGAGAGAGAAACACCCATGATGAGAGAGAATCATGGATCGGCTGCCTCCTGCACGCCCCCTACTGGGGATCAAGCCCACAACCCCGGGCATGTGCCCTGATGGGGACTCGAACCGTGACCTCCTGGTTCATAGGTCGATGCTCAGATACTGAGCCATGCCAGCCGGGCCTGGGGAAGAATTAGAAGCGTGACCCTGAGAGCCCTGGGTGGGCACACTTTTAGCTCTAGAGCAGTGGTTCTCAACCTTCTGGCCCTTTAAATACAGTTCCTCATGCTGTGACCCAACAATAAAATTATTTTCGTGGCTACTTCATCACTGTAATGTTGCTACTGTGATGAATCGTCATGTAAATATCTGATATGCAGGATGGTCTTAGGCGGCCCCTGTGAAAGGGTCATTCAACCGCCAAAGGGGTCGCGACCCACAGATTGAGAACCGCTGCTCTAGAGACATCCTCTTCAGCTGCCCCTGTGTACCCTTCCTCACCAAGTCCGGCTTAATCTGGAATGGACTCCCCTGGATGGACTGAGCGCCGAAACCAGTCAGAAAGAAGCAGGAGGCGGAATTTCCCCTGAGTGCTCAGCACACTTTGAAAAATAAATTACTTATTGCTTTCTGGCGGCAGTAAAAGCACATTTGCCGGGTTGTGGCACGGGGAGGCCATAGGGACTGGAACTTCGTGAAAATCAAGGCTTAATATTTGTGACAAAAAGCAATAAAGTAGCGTCATGGACACGAGCGTGAGATCGCCAGGAAATCGGCCACAGTAGCCGGAACGGGGGAAGAAAGTGGAATTCAGAGCACGTGGACAGACCTCTGGCTTGTGTCCTGGTGTCAGATACTCATCCAGAGCTGCGTTCCTGAATCCTGACCTTGCCCAGTGTGGGGCCAGATGCTCCTGTGGCTTGTGTAGTAAACGCGTCTATGGAAACTAAGCCACTAAAATGGAGGAAAGTGACCATGGTTGCTAGGAGAGGGTGAGACGCTGCGAGAGGGGATGGGGTTCAGGTCACATGCATTTCAGTCCCGCGGCTGAACCCCTAACCCTCTCCCAACCAAACAAGGCTTGTGTTTATCTAGATGGGGAGCTGCAGGGTCCAATTTGCACTCGGTTATTCCCCCTGAAAAGAGAGGGTTGCGCCTTCGTTTGACTTGCTGGCCTGGCCGAGCTGAGAGATTTGTGGTCCCCCAGTTTGTTGACTTTTCTCAAGGGCAGGGCTGGGAACCCATCTCGGAGCCATAAATCCTCCCTCCAGACCATTTCTGCGGCTTCAGAGGGAGATAACGTTACGTTTGATAACTTTCTCCAGCGCTGTTTGCACAAGCACAGGGGAAAAAATGAAAATTTATTGAAGCGGATTTTCTGGCTGCTTCTGCTCCTCTTACAGGAGATTTACAAGTAATTTTAAGTCCAGCATTTCCACAGTCTAGATACCTTTGCACCTTTTTCCTGAGAGATAAGATGGTGTATGAAATGCGTGCGTGTAGATAAGGGCTTCCTAATGTTTTTGCTTAAACCCATCCGTGAAAGTTTCAGTGAGTACCAATAACACTTTCCATGTAAACTTCATACTTGTGTTTCTTAATATAGAATGTAATTACAGAACAAGCAGAAATGTACATAAAAAGAGATAGAGATGAAATAATCAGTATTTTATAGGCTATCTCCAAACATAAAAATATGCGCTTAGAGTGATGCTCATGGTTAATGATTTTGAATATAAATCCACATTTCAAATTATTTGCAGAACAAACTGCCCTGCCCTGCCCTTTTTTTGTAATTACTTGCATTTGTATTATTAATATTATATCCGATCCATGCTTTCCTTAGCTGGAATAATTTTTTTTAAGTGAACTTTTAAAAATATATATATTCTTATTGATTTCAGAGAGGAAGGGAGAGGGAGAGAGAGATAGAAGCATCAATGATGAGAGAGAATCATTGATTAGTTGCCTCCTGCACGCCTGCTACTAGGGATCCAACCTGCAACCTGGGCATGTGCCCTGACTGGGAATCTAACCATGACCTCTTGGTTCATGGGTCAGTGCTCCGCCACTGAGCCACACTGGCCGGGCATTACATGTATTTTGTGTTACAGTGCTTGTCACCCCTTTGCTACACATACAGTAGATTTTGAAAGTCATGGGCGGGGGGGGTGGCGGGGGGGGGGGGTGGCGGGAGGAGGCAGTGAACAAAACGAGCATCAAAGAAGCCAGGGTAAAATGGGGAAGGAAGATTTTCTGGACTCCGTGATGACTTTGTCACGCAATCAAGATTTAGCAAATCCCCTCTCAGCCCGAGATGACTATCTCTACCCCATAGTCACCTGTGTTCACTGTGCACTCGTGCTGGGAGCAGGGCCCTGGTGGTGTCATCAGCTTTGACCTACTGAAGATTATGACCAGCAGTGACCACTGTCTTGGCCCCAGTTCCGTGGTTTTTGTTGCCTTATGACTCCTTCCCTGTACAGTCAAGGATTTGTTGAGGCTGCAAACATCACACCTGTGATCATGGAAGCCACGTTGGCATCTTCCAGGAGTGAGCCCTCAGCAGCGTGGCATAGAGTGACGTGTTCTCTGCGCACACGGTGCCCTCCCAGCCCTCTGCGCTCGTAGCGGAAGCCAAGGTGTGTCATGTATGCCCTCGGCTCCTGGAGGGGACCCTGGGAAGGATGACAGCTCCTCAGGACTGTCAGCCACGCCTGCCTCAGCGCAATGCCCGGGGTGACCAGCTGTGGCGCTGTGCGCCTCCTGCACACCCCCTCACTCACCATCGGTGCTTCCCAGGGGGGCACGGGGGCACCTCTGGTGGGTGAGGGCAGGGGTGCAGTTGACAGCATCATCCTGGAACACTGGGAAAGGCTGTCCTAGGGCCGTTGCTAGGACATGTCCCGGGTCTAAGGTCTCTGGCAGGGATCTGATGGGAGACAGCTGCCAAGAAGCAGGAGTCTGAGAATCTTGGCCCCTCGGAGGCTTCCCCCGCCCCTGGTCCTCCCTCCCGGGCCTGCTCCGGGTCCTGGGCTGTGGTGAGCAGCCTTCCGTGGGTTTCAGCCAGCTTATCTGCTGAGTGCAGCCCTGGCGGGGGAGGAGGAAGCTGATAGGCTGCCTCTGTGCGCGGAGGAATTTTCCCACCATTGTCCTGGGACACACACTAGTGCCCGCATCGTCCCTTTAGTCCAGGCCTTTCAACCAACAAAACTTCAGGCTGCTCTGCTCCAAGTCTTTGGAATCAGGGGAAGCATTTCATTTTGGTATATTTGCATGAAAAAGATGATTGCATAGCACTTTGGGTTTGAGGTTACCACTCTAAACACTTTCATACGGAGATGAAATTTGAGAACGAACGTATGGAGAGAATGCTTTAGAGGCTAACTGGAGAACGCATAGTCCCTTCCTTGGAAATGGCTCAGAAAGCAGACAGTAAAGCGAACAAGAGCTAGAATGGAACTTGGCAGGGATGACATGCGCCTTCCCTCTTTTCGTCCCAACCGCCATTCTTCTGATAAATGTGTATTGATTATCTCGCTGTATGCCAGGCATTTAGAATAGTTACGATCCAAGTCCTTTCTTTATTTAAGAGACCTGGTCCTGTGGTAGCCAGCCTGCGAGCTTGGCCCCCCATAATCCTGGTCTCCTGGTGTTCATACCCTTGTCCAGCCCTTCCCACATGGACAGGGCGGACTGTGTAACCAGCAGAACAATGCAGATGTGGTGGCGTGTGATGTCCAAGGTGAGGTTGTGAAAGATGTGGCTGCTTGCACCCCGTTCTCTGGGATCCCTTGCTCCACTGGGAAGCTGGCTGTGTGTGGTAAGGACACCCCCACATGGAGAACGGGGGCCTCCTGCCCCCAGCCAGCACCAGCTCGCCAGGCATGTGCATAAGCTCTCCTGGAAAACGTTCCGACTTTAGTCGAGCTTACAGATGCCCGCAGTCTTGACTGATGTCTTGATTATGGTCTCTTGAGAGAGCACAAGCCGGCATCACTCAAATTCCTGCCCTCTCCTTGTGTGAGATGATACATGTTTATTGTTGTTTTAAGCCTCTAGGTTTGGGGGTAATTTGTTACACAGAGGTAGATAACTAATACACACCCCCTGCTGTGTGCCAGGCATTGTTTTAAGACCTTTGCAGGTATTATCCCATTAATCTGCATAGCAGCCCTTTGAAGAATGTCCTGTTGTTGTCCTCATTTTACACAAGTGGAAACTGAGGCCCAGAGCTGTGTCCATGACTTTCCCAAAGTCACAGAACTTGTGAAAGGCTGAACCGGGATTTGAATTAGGCAGTCTGGTCAGAGGCCACATTCCCAACAATAACACCGCGTTGTCCTCAAAGAGGAGCGTGTGGTGGGAAGCCAGTTGTCAACTCAGGCGACTGATGGAGTTCAGGGTGAAGGACCAGCAGAGGAGTGGCTGGGCTCTGCATGCAGCTCTCACCACCCAGGGTTTGGGGAGCGGGAGGTTCTTGGATAAGTCACTTCTCTGAGCCTCCATCCACTCATCTGTAAAAATGGCATAATACAGCTCCCATTTGGGGATGTGTCTAGGATTAAACGAGACAAGTCATGAAAGCCCTTTAACTGAGGAGTGGCTGATGTGCCTGAGTTCCTCCTTTGCAAGGTACTTGGATTTAGCACCTCTAACGGGGACCCGAGGACCCCGTAGTCTGGATGGGTGCTCTCTGCCCAGGGCCCTGCTGCCTTGGGGCCAGGCCTGGATGCTGCCTGTTCTCCGAGCCTGGGAGGGTGCCTGGCAGCCCAGCCTAGGTGCTCACAGCTCTCTAAGGACACTCAGCCCCTCGTCCCCAAGGGAAAAATCAACTTCCTGAGCAGCCCCTGACCTTCATTGTTAGGTTGCAGACTAACAACAATGAACCATTTCCTGTGCCTAATTATACTATTCACCGGAGTCTACAGAGTAGGCGGTTTGGAACCCTGGCCACTAATGTATAAAGTCCTTGGAAAGACCGAAATGAGGAAAGAGAGTGGCTCTGCCGGCCCTGGGGGTCTGCATTGAGGAGCCCGCGGTAGTTCTGTCTGGGTACCTGGAGGGTCAGAGGCAGCACCAGGAACCCTGGAAAGCACGGGGCGTGGAAGCCACACAGACCCATCCCCATCCCTTGCTGGTGTGAGACTTGGGACAAGTTATTGAACCTCCCAGAGGTGTGAGTTTTGAATAGAACATGAGGATGCTGCCGCTGACCTCATTCACTCTTTGTACGGATCCTGCGGGGAAATGTGGTTCCCTTTCCCTTCCTAACTGTCACATTGGACAGTTAGTGTTCGAGGCAGCTAATCGGAGTTCAAGTTCAGGTAAGAATTTTCCTCCCCAGAGGAAATTTAGGGATAACTTTAGACCAAAACAGTGTTGAGGCATTCCAACAGGCAGCCGCAGAGGAGTCGCAGGCCTGTGTGTCCTTGGAGGTGCCCAGCGGGAGGGCAGACCCTCGCCTTGGATGCTGAGGCCTAGCCTGGCTGGGAGACTGGAGAGTTAGTCCTAGCAAGTCTGTGTTTCTGACCTTGCGAGATAAAAGCAGTTATGTTCCCTGAAATCTTTTCTTTAAAAATCTTATCTATGCATAAGGTAGGGGGGAAAAACTTTTAATATAGTGTAGTATGCATTCATGATTAAAAACACAAAACAAGAAAAAACAAAGCATAAACCTCTTAGCAAGGCAGACATAGAAGGGAACTCTCTTTTTTAAAATATAGTTGTATTGATTTCAGAGAGAGTAAAGGAGAGGGGGAAAGAGAGAGAGAGAGAAACATTAATGATGAGAGAGAATCATTGATCGGCTGCCTCCTGCACACTCCCTACTTTGGATTAAGCTGGCAACCCAGGCATGTGCCCTGGCCAGTGACTTCCTGGTTCAAAGGTCGCCGCTCAACCACTGAGCCACATCGGCTGGACTAGAAGGGAACTCTCTTATTCTAATAAGGAATGTACACTTGTATTCGTCTCGTGCGCAGCTGGTGTTGCCTTGGCAACTTGGGATGCTCTGTGATCTGCTGAATCTGGGTAGGATGTTTGCACGCTGACTGTTCATTTCCCTTCAGGGAATATAATTTAGAGCAAAACTGATCAGTGTGTCTATCTTTGTCCCTCTGTCTTCTAAACATGTGATTCACCTTGTCATGATCATCTTCTAGCTATTTTCTGCTCACAGATCTCATTCTCAGCCATTCATTCCTGAGACATAACTATGAATGCCTAATCAGAAATGCCTATGAAAATTTAGCACCTTAACCCATTTTCTCTAATAAGCAGTGACGATGCTATAAGGACCAGGGGAAAATAATGCTGTATTTGCATCATCTCTGGAAACCCTCTTTTCCCACCAGGGAAAGGGCCACAGAGGGGAGAGCATCCTGCTGGGGGCTCCCCACCAGCACACATTATGGGGTGCTGCCAAGTTGATGCCGGGGAAGAAATGCCTGCCTCGGGTCACTGGGGTCCACCAGACCCTCTGGCTTGAATGGCTCCTTGTTCAGCCTGGGTTTCAGGTGGCAGCATGCAGGCGCCTCCCCCCCCCCCCCCCCCCCCCCCACCTCCTGGGCCCACTGGCCTGCTGTGTGCGGACCTCTCTGCCAGCCTATCTCTTGGAGCAGCCAGGAGCGGAAGGACAGACGCTGATGTGATAAGGAGACCTAACTGCTGGGCAGGCTCTTGGTCTCAGATACACCCGCAGGGAAATGTCTTAGTGAGTTGAAGGTTACCCGAAAGGACATAGAATAAATGTGTGTTTTTTTATCAACGCAGACGGTTTAAAGTCTTAGAATGTTAACGCTGGGCCTATGTTCAGGGTTTCTGGTCTAACCGAGGCAGCCGGCCAGCCAGCCAGTATTTACTGAGCTCTTTCTCTTTGCATTTTAGAAATGCAAAGTGTGAGTTCCAAGAAGGTTGAGTGACTAAGGGTCTTCAGAGCTGCCTCCTTTCCTAACGCACTTCAGAGACCATCCCACTGCGCCCTGGGTGAGGAACTGAAGGTCAATGTTGAGCCTTTAGCTGCTGGGACTCGGGATCTCAGCCCCGGGAGCACATGCTCAGTGGATGCATGGTTTGCCCATCAATTTAAGTCCAAATGTACGTTCTCAGGGGAAGAAGGCACCTCCCGCCACAGTGTCGATTGTCCCTGACTGGGCTGGGGTTCTACTCCTAGGCAGGCACATCCGGGCATCAGCCCTGGGCCCCAGATACCAAGAGGGAGAAGCCATCCAGTGGGCTTCACCCTGAAAAGGCACGTGAGCGCAGTACAGTGGGGCCTTGACTTACAAGTTTAATTCGTTCCGTGACGGAGCTCATAACTCAAATTATTCGTATGTCAAATCAAAAAGTGAACGAGCGAGACACGTGATGCTGGGCTGATGTTGTGGCGTTCACTGTGATGCTCGCTGCGCAAACTAGCGGTGGGGTATCTGAAGCTGGCTCGTAACGCGAATTTTAGCTGCAACTCAAAGCAAAAAATCGGCCGAGAGACGGCTCGTATCTCGAAAAACTCGTTAGTCGGGACACTTGTAAGTCAAGGCCCCATTGTACTTGCTTAGGGCATATCCAAATGAAGTGATGGCTTTGTGAAAGTCTGGCAACAGTTCTTCTAAGTCTGTGAAGCCTGCGGCTGACAGCAGCATAGCATAAACACATTTAATGCTTTTTCTCTTCTTTCTTAAGAAAACTGTCAGCAGAGAGGTTAATCAGGTCTCACATCTGCCTGCTGGAGCTGGAGCTCCTGAGAATTTGCCGTGTGCCCTCTGCACTGGGCAAAGCAGGGCTTGCTCCTCATTCTCGTTCTAAGACTGAATGGTCTTGCCGTACGTACCACGATTTGCACAGAGGCGACAGCAGCGAAGGATCTGTGACAGGAGCTAAAAGTCCGTGTGAACCAGATAACACAGTCCCTTCGTCAGATGTGAGTGAGTCGTATGGGGCTGAGCACAGCTACTGAGTTAGTTCAAGGGGAAAGATGCTTTTCCGATAGAGGAAAAGAGAGGTGCTGAGGTTCACGCTGGCGACCGTCTTCTGCTTAGATCAGATATATTTCTGCCTGACCCTGTCTTTCCTGTTCCCAGGACTCCTTTTTGTCAAGTATTTTAAGGTTTGCTGAGTCAACAAACAAAAAGAAAAAACAGCAGAAAAGACAGACAAACTGAAAACCAATTTCCTGGTCATTTAAATGACTGCGGTGGTTGATAAAGGGAACACTCTTTTCTTTTCTTTTTTTTTAAAAAAAATATATTTATTGATTCCAGAGAGGAAGGGAGAAGGAGTGAGAGTTAGAAACATCAATGATGAGAGAGAATCATTGATTGGCTGCCTCCTGGACGCCCCACACTGGGGATCAAGCCTGCAACCTGGACATGTGCCCTTGACCGGGAATCAAACCATGACCGGAAATCACACCATGACTGCCAGGTTCTGAGGTCGACGCTCAACCACCGAGCCACGCCGGCCGGGCAAGACATCACTCTTTCCAAAATGTGAGGCCGAGTATCCCAAAGGACCAGGCCCAGTGAACTTAATAGACAGGATCGATGTTGGTCTTCTCCTTACTGACGAAGTCCACCTCAGTCAGCTACCACGTCTAGTGGTGAAGTTCCCGCTGTAGAAAATGCCAGTGAAGACACCTGTCGAAACCCCACACTATCATTCTTTTAGCAATAGCTCCCTTTGCTTGGTCCCTGATGTAGAAGTCTAGACTCCTTGATTGAGACGAAGCAATCTCCACAGGAAGTAGCAGAAAGGCCCATTAAAGGATGTTTTGGGAATGGTGCTACATTGAGTTATGTAACTGTCCAGTCATATCATACCGATCCAGCCTCGTGTGCATTGTACAAGCGTTTATTTAGAAACAGGGAGCATGCCAGCAGCTGACACGCAAGAGGGCTGGAGTATGTCTGCGTTAAACCCTCCGGACAGCGTCATTCCTCATGGCTTCTTGGTAAAGGCCTGATTCATGCCAGACGCTGCGTAGAAGAAGGGAGATACTGTTTGCCCTCCTAGCCCCTGTCTGGTTCATGTTCAAGTTGGGCGGATAATATATACACACCAAATATGCCGTCGCTGTTTCCTAGGGAAAAGGCAGCGGCGTTCAATCACTGCGGATTTGGAGCTTGAGTTGACGTGTGTTGGGTACAAGGCTGCAGTATTGAGGCTGGGAGGTCTCTTGAAGGTTGACGCAGTGAAGACCCCAAGGAGAACCTCTGAGAGAAGAAGAGGGCTTGTCAGAGGTAGTTTAAGGTTCACCAGAGCCGGGGCGTCTTTTTGAAAAGGTAGAAGGTGGAAGGGGTCTTGCCTCCTGGCGGGTCATAGAACCGCTCAGGGACATGTGCGCACAAGTGGCCTCGGGTGGGCAGAGAGGCATAAGGCAGTGGGACTGTTTCGCTTGGTGGTAAGAACCCCGCAGAGGTTTTAGAGACCTCGGTATCAGCAGTCTTCCCTGAAAGTCAGAAGCGATGTGGGTGGAGGAGGGGGAGTGCTGCATTTGTTTTTCCTGTTGTGTAATGTTTGAGACATCACTTAAATGTGTGAACATAATCCCCAAAGCATAAAACAAGCAGATCTTGAAGTTAATATGAGTATTTTACCCAAGGATCTAAGCTCTCCTGGTTGGCAGGGTAGTAGCTCAAAAAGAGTGCAAATTTATTTATTTTCGAAATCTTTAAAAATATATATTTTTCTTGATTTCACAGAGGAAGAGAGAGGGAGAGAGAGATCGAAACATCAGCGATGAGAGCGAATCATTGATTGGCTGCTTCTTTGCACGTCCCCTACTGGGGATCCAGCTCTTCAAAGTCAGGATTGTTAACACATGCTTTTCATGTGTTTAGTGAGGATAAAGTAGTATTTATGAAATACCTAGCTGATTGGCATGTACACTTGGCTAACACATAGTTAGGATATTTCTTTGTAAACATTGAACCTGTGTCTGAGCTACCGATTAAAATAATCCAGATGGATTTTCACAGGTTTGGAGAATCAACGATGACACTGAAATCATGAGTTAGGTTTAAAATTCTGGGTTCGAATTCGTCACACATAAGGATTATATCGAACAGCTATAGGCTGTTTTTGCAGGGATACTCTTCAGCGATGTTGGCAACTGTGATTACTATGCATAGGAAGCAATAATTAGAGCTAAGAACATTGATGTGAATGTAAAACGGAAACCAACAGCGAATCTTTTCAAAAAGCAAATGTGCTTTTTGAATTGAAAGGATCAGTTGTGGTCAAGTCAGCAAAATAAATGCCCTGCCCACCCCGAAGAGCATGCTTCAGCTCCAGGGGCTTTATTTGAAAAGATTGTACGGCTTTCTGTTGTGTAAAATGGGTTTGTACTTTATCATAGACAAAGTTACTTGTAGGGAGAATGAAAAATGTGTTACGCTGACACTCTTTTCTACTGGAGTGACACTTGTTTACGATGACATTTCTCATCACCGACTTGTTTTTCTTCTCGGTGACCCCAGCCACCACCCAAGTTCAGGTCCAGGGCCGCGGTTTGCCCCTGATGTTGACCTTTGCCGAGCTACTCGCTCAGTTACAGTTGGGAGGTCGGCGAGCCTTTAAGCAGCGCCATCAGAATGTTTTCCAGAGGAACAGCTCTGGAATTGAAATCAGCAGCAGGCCGTTCTGCTGGGCTGTGGCCCAGAGCACACGGCTCAGCAGCAGAACAGATAACATGAGTGCCCTGGCGCTGCGTCTCCCTCTTCCTGCCACTCAGGGGCCTGATGGGCGCCCTGGGCTGAATGAAGGCCACCAGCCTACCCAGTCTCCGCCGAGTGCTGGTCAGATGGTGAGGTCTCAGCAGGACCTGCTGCTCTAGGGCAGTCTGGGCAGTCAATGAACCAGGCACTGGCATGTCAGGGAGGAGGCAGCCTCAGCACCAGACCGGCCTTTGGATTCGCTTCGACCCGTGTGACCTTGGGCAGGTCCCCCAGATGCCGCAAGTCTCACTTTTCTCCTCTGGTTGAATAGCAATCCCCTTCGCAGGGATGTTCTGAGGTCTGAATGGGGCCGTGCGCCACCAGAGGGCTTACTCTTCGTCTACTCCCAGCTTCCTAAACTTCAGAGCCCGGGGCTGTGGAGTAGGAATGAGGGCGAAAGGGAAAGAAGAAAGGAGCCATGCAAAGCTGGCCCCACAGATGCTGCGTTCCTTCGTTTCCTCCTGATGAATTCAGGTGTGCAAGGGATAGGAAACGAGGAACGCGTGTAACCGTGTGCATTCCACACAACCTTTCCAAGCCCCGTGCTCATGGAGAGGGGCCTGGGCCCAGGGGCTTCTCCACTGCTGGGTGCTTCTCCCCCGGCCTCCACTGCTTCTCTCTGAACTCCCAGCTTCACCCGGCTCTTGCCAGCTAAGGAGGCAGGCTCATGGTGGACAGGGGAGCAGTTGCCTTGAGCCGGCAAACCTCCGTGGCACTTGGTACCCCTGCTTTTCTTTGTACCCCCAGCATGGACCACAGGATCCCAGAAAATGTTTGTTGAATTATAGGTGCTAGTGTACTAAGTGGATGCTTAAGTGTGGTAACCTCTCTGTTCAGTGTTTCCTTGAAGTGTTTCAAATATTATTCTGGGAAGGGGCTCCATTGAAGCAGCAACAATAAAATCCATGGCCTTGATAAAGATCGCTGTGGGAGAATGGCGCTTCATATTAAAGGCCCTGAGAAGTCCTGCACAGGAAACCAGTCTCACTTCATTCAGCCTGGCCTTTCCCAGCTTCATTCGGTATAGGAGACTGTTTTCACTTCTTCCTAGGATGTGCTTATGGGGAACTAGTAATCACTGGCATATTCACTGGTATTCGTCTAGAACCGTGGTCGGCAAACTCATTAGTCAACAGAGCCAAATATCACCAGGACAATGATTGAAATTTCTTTTAAGAGCCAAATTTTTTAAACTTAAACTATATAGGTAGGTACATTGTTATTAACTTCATTATGGTACTCCTAAGGCTTAGGAAGAGCCACACTCAAGGGGCCAAAGAGCCACATGTGGCTCGAGAGCCGCAGTTTGCCGACCACGGGTCTAGAATCATAAATCTCAGACATTTTTGTGTAATTGTGGGACTCCGTGTAGGCACTTGCTTCCTTTAGAAACTAGCGTCCCTGCCTGGCTGCTGAGCACACTGCGTGTAACCCCTCTCGCACAGCTCTGTTGCGATGCCAGGGGCGTGGAGTACTTGGCTAGATGTATTTTTCCTCTTCGGAAAGCCCCGTTGATCTCTGCATGATGACACCTTCGCTGCCTTCGGCCTCAAGTCCGCTGTGCATTATGGGACGAGACTCGCTGGGCAGTCATGGAGGGAACCGTGGTTATTATAACAACGATCCCTACTTAAAGATGGTGCTCACAGGAGGGTGTCGGGGAAGGGCTTGGACTTTGCCACACTTACTGAGTCTACTTCCTGGGCTTGTCCCACGCGGCTCTGCGACCTTGGGCAGGGCGCTGAGCCTCTCTGAGCCTCAGTTTCTCACTCTGTCAAGCGATGTAAAAATAGTGCTTCCCTAATGGGCAGCAGAGGCCCAGCCGGCATTGAGCTGGACACTATGCAAAGGTGAGGGGTGTTGTAGGCCCTCACCCACATAGAAACAGTGCTGACCAGGCCTCACTGGACTGCCCCGCCCATCCTTTCTGCACCACGAGGGCACAGCCTGCCTCCAGAGAGCACGCCCGAGGCCTCCACATCTCTCCAGTCCAGGCAGTAGCTGCATTTCCTCTCCTCTCCGTGGCCGAGGAGATGCATGTGGGGCAAAGGCAGTGCCCTTGTTGCCACCGAAGAAAAAGGGAAAATCAGGGTCCAGGGCAGCTCCCCCAGGTCACCGGCTGAGTGGGAACGGGCCACCTGCTGGCTCTTTAAGCACCACTCGGGTTTGAGCTAAATTCCTGGGCACGGATGTGAAGCGTGGGCACAGAGAGGCGGAGAAAGAGCTGCAAGGAACACGGGCCCTCTCTGCAGGGCCGCATGGGCGGCAGTGCCCACCGACGGGGGGCTCCTTCCAGGCCTGGAGTTTCAATTACAGTCATAATTCATCGCTGTTATGAGCCCTGGACTGGACTTGCCCCGGGCTCTGCACACACAGGAGAGCAGCCAGGCCTGGTAGAAGTGCTGTTCAAACAGCACAAAGAAAACGGGGCTGGCGGTCAGAGCAGCAGGAGGAAGGGAACCTGCCCTCCGCTCCACTGAAGGGCCTGCTTCCGGCTCCGCTTGCCCACGCACACTCCTTCCTTCCAAAATCAAAGGAACAGAAAGGACTCGGTGCCTTGCGTGCTGGGCTCTGTGCAGGAGGCAGGGAGGGGAATGGACACTGTGAGGCCATTGTCCTCCTTGGAGGGAGGAGGGGGCAGGTGGCTTCCGCCCCAAGCATTCTGGGAATTCAGCAACATGGCCTGCTAGCAGGAGGATGAGGAGGATGAGGGGGAGGAGCCAGTTTGGCTCAGTGATAGAGCGTCGGCCCGCAGACTGAAGGGTCTCGGATTCGATTCCCGGTCAAGGGCACGTACCTCAGTTGCAGGCTTGCTCCCTAGCTCTGGTCGGGGTGCGTGCAGGAGGCAAACCATGGATGGTTCTCTCTCTGTCTCTCCCCTTCCACTCTCTCTAAACATCAATGGGAAACTATCCTTGGATGAGTATTAAGAAAAGAACACAGGAAGTCACCCACGCAACACCTTGTATCATGGGCCGAAGAAGGACAAGGACCAGACAGAGAAAAATCCAAGGTTAAGAGGGAGCCATACAAATGACACCTACGTGTCATTTTCAAAGGAGTGAGAGAGCTGCCGGGAGATGAGGGACAATGAGGGTTACGATGTGGTTATTGGAGCTGATTCCTCAAAGGTCCTGAGGATTGTAAGGAATGTCATTTCCGTAGAGCTGGAGGGGCTGGGATACGGGGTGGGGGAGCAGAAGTGGATAGTAAAAGGAAGCTGAGGGTCCAGTAAATGTCCAAAGCTGTCAGGGGGACCAGATGCTGTCCGGGCAGGGAGGAGGGGGTCCTGCAGGAAGCATGGTCTGGAGAAGGGGGAGAGGCTCCCCGCCAGGAGGAGCGCAGGGGAATGGGAGTCGAGGTGGATACTTGGGGGTGCAGAGGATGGCGAAGGGGTGTTTGCACCTAGTAGCCATTGTCTTAGGAACAAGTACAGCGGGCAGTGGCTGTGGGGGTGGGAAAGGGTGAGAGAAGGCCCGAGGGGGCGTTTGGGGCCGAGGAATTCCTGAGTGATGCTCTGGAGGATTGGCTCCAGGATCGGTGAGCGGAGAGTGAGGGGGAGGCGACTCCTCGGGTTGGAAAATGTTCACGGGGACCCCATGCTGGGGTTTGGTTCAGCAAACCAGGCTGGAAGGCTGGAGGCTTCCAGGGGGGTGAGCTGTCTGGGACACGCAGGAGCCGGCTGACGTGCAGAGGGAGCCCCCAAACAGTAAGAGGTTGGAGGGAGGCTAAGGGGGTGATGGTGGAGAAGGCCGGGTCACACTTGCAGGGGAGGGTAGCTCCAAACGGAGGCCACAGAGCTAGAGCAGGGAGGTGATGACATGGGTCAGGCTAGAGTCCAGTGGTCGGTAAACCACGGCTCGCGAGCCACATGCGGCTCTTTGGCCCCTTGAGTGTGGCTCTTCCACAAAATACCAGCTCTTCCACAAAATGCCGACTTCTGCGCATGGGCCACGAAGTTTCAATCGCACTGTACGTGCATGCCCACATGTGGTATTTTGTGGAAGAGCCACACCAAGGGGCCAAAGAGCCGCATGTGGCTTGCGAGCCACAGTTTGCCGACCACTGGGCTAGACCATGGCTCATGCAGAGCCAGATGTGAAGGATGGAGGCCTTGGGGAACTGAGGAGAACAGGTGCAGGGCGGGGCCGGGGTGGGGGGGGGCGTTGGGAGGGCCCTGGATGGGAGCCAAGGATACACTGTGGACTTAGACGCTCTGCTGGGAAGCTGCCGTGTGGCCTTGGGCAAGTCACTTGGGTGTCCTGGCTGAGGGCTCCTGTCAGCGCCGTTCCCCGGTACTGTGCCGGGTGGTCTAATGGGGAGCCGGGCCCTGGCAGTGACTAGAGCAGTGACCTCGGGTCTCCAGCCCCCAGAGTCCATGCCTGGGGCTGGCACCGCCTCCCAGCCTATGCGATACTCATGCCCCCACAGCCTTGCCCGTGCGTCAGGAGCGGCAGCCGGCGGCCAGCACCCGTGACACCGCCACCCCCTTCTGCAAGAATTGGGAGCTCTGAGTTCCGAAGCCGGGTTTAAATCGGCGCCCGTACCAACCCCTGGTAGCCTGACCTCACCCTGGCACGGCGAGCCAGGCAGAGGGAGGCAGGAGGAGGACCCCTGAGGGGTGGCCCTGTCTCACCCTGGGCTGCACCTGACCAGGTGAACCCAGAGGGCAGCCTTGGGGCAGGGGGACCGAGTGCAGGGATGCCCCAGTGTCCCCTCCACCTCCCCCCCAGACTTCTGCAAACCACAGAGCCCGGCCCCTGCGGCTGCGGGGTGTGACCCGTGTCCCTGTCACAGCAGCGTGACTGCAGCATCTGTGCCATTGCCGCACGCCCTCGTGCCCAGCCTGGGACAGGGCACCACGTGGGGACGTTTTCCCCGGAGGCTATTTTTAGAGGCTCCAGCTGAAAGGCTTGTTTCTGGGAACCACATATCTTACCCGAAGCACGCGTGGCCTTAGCAAGGAGGGCAGGTGTGCGTGTCCTGAGAGGGTGGCGCTGTTCCGAGTGGGGGCTGCGAGGCTGGCGCTCCTCTGGCTCTGAGCGTGGCCTGCTCGCTCTGTCTCACTCGTGCAGGCAGAAGTTGAGTCGGGGTGAGTCAGGTCGGTCTGAAATCCTTCCGTGGGGCCTCCTTCCCTCCACAGTCGGGGAGGTGCCAGGGTTGTGTCCTGAAGAACTGTATGGGGCCGGCCCCGGACTGTGGCGCCGTCAGCATTCTGCGCTTAGGGACTCTCTCTGGGACCCATTTGGCTGCTGCAGAGGAGACAGTGGAGCAGGGACCTTTGTGGTGCTCCGGAGCCTGACTGCCTCCCTGTGAATTGTGGCTGGGCCACCTACCAGCCCTGTGACCTTGGGCAAACTGTGCACTTGACCTCATTCTCCAAGCCTCGGTTTGCTCACGTAGAACTTGGGATAAGGAGAGTGCTGATCACATGAAATTCAGAGCGAGGTCCATAAAGTGTGTAGCTTGTCATTGTCTGGTGTCCACTAAATGCTACCCCTACCCCCCCCCCCTTTTTTTTTGGCTTAGAGACTTCTTTTTATTTATAAACTTCGTTCATCACTGCCATGGCCAAGCCCTGCCCTAGGCCCAGGTGGTGCTCATAGAACAGCAGGAAGACGTGAGCTGAGCCTTGAGGGGTGATCAAGATTTTCCTGACAGAGATTGGGGGGAGGACGATTCTTCTATGAATCACCCTCCTTCTGAGGCCCGTGGGTCAGTTTCCAGATTCTTCCCAATGGCAGAGTGTCATGAGCAGGCGGGAAAGGGAGGACTTTGTCCTTTGGCGTGAAAATGACCTCTGACCCCTGTCCGGGTGAGCCGCACGCAGAGCTTGCCCATGGCGCCAGGAGATCCCGCCATGTCACGTGGGAAGACAGCCCACTGCTCGTGGGTGGCTCCGCTTTGCCTGGGTGCCTTTACGGGGTGCCCTCTGGGGCAGACCTAAAGCTTGGTGATGCCCTGCCCAGGTGTGGACGAAGCAAGAGGGTCTTAGTGGTCTTCGTGCAGGGCAGGGAGCCTGTGTCTCAGACCCCCGGTGCCAAAGCACAGATCACAGGGGACCATGTGCGGGAAGAGGCGTGGATGCAGGCACCTCAGAACATGTGTCCCCAAAGAACTGTCCATGTGTCGCTGTCCTCCCCAGGATGAGTCCCAACTACAAGGAGGGGACTGATTGTCCCAGAGGATGGATTCCTGGGAATAGAAATAAGCCACATTCTCCCGTTAGAGGTCAGGACGTTTTTTAAGACCTGAATCTGGGGTTAATCCCAGGAGGGCAACACCTTGGTAGGGGAGAACCAAGATAATAGTCCAGGGCAGTGGTCGGCAAACTGCGGCTCGGCAAACGCAGCTCGCAAGCCACATGCAGCTCTTTGGCCCCTTCAGTGTAGCTCTTCCACAAGATACTGGCTCTTCCACAAAATACCGACTTCTGCGCATGGGCCACGAAGTTTCAATCGCACCATACGTGCGCGGCCACATGTGGTATTTTGTGGAAGAGCCACACTGAAGGGGCCAAAGAGCCGCATGTGGCTCCCGAGCCAAGGTTTGCCGACCACGGGTCCAGGGTTATAGTCCCCGGTAAGTAGTCACCAATAAAACCAGCAAGGAACTCAGAGGCCTTAGCCCACTCCCTCTAAACCAGGGGAAGATCTGAGATGCAGGAAGAGGCTCTTGCCTCGTTAGAATGGTTCTGTGAGAAATGTCTCTTTCTGTGAGAAGAGACATAAAACTAAATGTGTTCTTTTGTATATGAATTCATCCATCAATTATTTACTCACGGCATCTGTCTCGGAGCCACACCCCTTGCCGTCTGCCACGGGGCTCAGCCAGGACGGCAGATGTGCAGTTAGAGGCTGCTTTGCTGAGTGGCGCGATGGATACACGGGAAAGGGAGACAGGTCCATCACGATTGAAAGGTGAGCCATGTAGTCAGCCCCTCCTTCAGCCTTAGGTTCTTATTTGAAGGCCGTGGATGGCAGTTCATAGGGTTCTTCTGAAGAGCAGTCGGGGCGAGCTGCAAACAACAACACTACCAGCCCGGCACCATGCTGGTGGCAGCCACCAGTGGCTTGGGAACAGCGCTGGGCACTGGGCGCGGCACTGTCCATTCTCAGTTTCTAACCTTCGACATAATTCTGCCAGGCAGGTCCATCCCATTCATTGTGGGAGGAAAACTAGCCTGGGGTTAAGGTCACTGTCAATTCTCTTCCTCCCTAACCATTCCCATAGTGATCTCCTTGCGTTGCTCCTAAACCGGGGTGACGTGAGACTGTCTTCTCAGCCAGCAAAGGAGAAAGAACCTTCTAGGTTATCCTGTCCACGAGTGTCTGCTATCTGCCTTGCCAGTGCCGGGTGATTCATCGCGGAGCGGGAGCTAATGTTTCCCAAAGGCCCGTTGCCAGCGGGAAACGCTGAAGGAATAGGACAGGGGTTTGTAAGTTACTTAGCAGATTTTATGAACTGTTAATTAGCTCATAAAGGCGTTTATTGGGGCTAGGGTGACCTGTCATAGGCTCGGACGGGTGACACCGCTCAGAGCTTTGGTGTGGTTCTTTGCCCTGCCCCTGTCTAAGCCAATGTCACCTCCGGTCACCACATGTGGGGACAGGACTCTGGCTGTGCATCCAGTGCCTCTTCAAGTGGTGTCACTAGACAGTTTAAGCAGGACAGCGCCAGCCTGATGCTTGATTGGTGAAAGAGGTTTGGCAACACACTAGAGCCTTGGTTTTCTTATCTGCAGAATGGGAGGAAGAAAAAGGCAGTTTTTTGTTTATCTTTGTTTGTTTTTTGAACGGGCTCTTCCTCTTTGGAATCTTTAAGAAGTTTCTCACCGAGGGGACAGAAATGACCAGAGTAGGTGGTAAGTTTAACAGAGGACAGTAGACCCGGCCAGCTCCTATGACATCTTTATTTTTCTCATTGGTGAGGATGCCTGAAAATGGAAAGGAGGGGCGAACAGGGTCACACAGCCACTGGAGAGCATGGTAATTAAAAAAACAGCACGGGGGACCCAAAGCGCACCCTGAGCTCCGCTTTTCAGATTCTTAAGTGAATTTAGAGATACGAGCTTGTAGGCCCGTTATCTGGCTCTTTAAAAAGACTCTGGAAGCCCAGCCTATATGGCTCAGTGGTTGAGTGTCGACCCATGAACCAGGAGGTCATGGTTTGATTCCCGGTCAGGGCACATGCCGGGGTTCCAGGCTTGATCCCCAGTGTGGGACATGCAGGAGGCAGGCGATCAATGGGTCTCTCTCATCATTGATGTTTCTATCTCTCCCTCTCCCTTTCTCTCTGAAATCAATAAAAAAATACTCAGGCCGAAACCGGTTTGGCTCAGTGGATAGAGCGTCAGCTTGCGGACTGAAAGGTCCCAGGTTCGATTCCGGTCAAGGGCATGTACCTGGGTTGCAGGCACATCCCCAGTAGGAGATGTGCAGGAGGCAGCTGATCGATGTTTCTCTCTCATCGATGTTTCTAACTCTCTGTCTCTCTCCCTTCCTCTCTGTAAAAAATCAATAAAATATATTTTTAAAAAAATACTCAGGAAGAACAAGGAAACAGAGGTGGCAGTTGTCATAGTTTTTATTAAGCAGGAAAAGATGGATTCTGAAAACAATAGACAGTGCGTGCGAGACGGTGACAGTTGTCCCGCCGGAGTGTCTCGAGTGGATTATAGTCAGATGGGAGCTTTGTTCGGAGATTACTGGGTGTTGTCACGAGCTCTCTAAGAACAAGCAAAGCCCAGTAAGTGCATTGCGTTTTTGACAGGGCTGCTGTTATGTCAAACTGAAGTGATCCCCTGGCGATGTAAAACAAATCTCCTCTCCTAGTGAACTCGTTAAACAACGCATTGCTGTCATTCATGGAGAAGGAAGTGCTATTGGATACAGGCTGAGGCTGTTCTACACGTTGTCCCACATACAATCCTCAGATCAGCCACGTGAAGGGGGTGCTGTCATGATTTTTCCTATATTGTGGATGAGCAAATCGAGGCTCAGAGAGGTTAAGCAACTCACCCAAGGCCACACAGCCAGCAAGCAGAGCGGGAGTCTCACTCTGGTTTCTCTGTCTCCCTCACACATGCCCCGGACCACGACACCGCACTGCCTCTCAGGGGCTACAGTAGCTGCAGGAGTTGCCCCGGAAGCCTGGGCAGACCTCTGCTTTGGAGTCCACAGGGGTCTTCCTCTGTGCGGCGCTGTCCACCATGTTTCTTTGTGACCTGAATGAAAACATAAAGGCCTGTTTTCTTTAGAAGCCAAACAGTTCATACACAGCCCATCACGCACAGGGAAGCATAAGAGAATCTCTTCTATCTCAGCCGTGGGGGAGACCAGGAGGGCCATGCCAAGTGGGCATTTCTGCAACTTGGATTTGAGTTTAACTTTTAAGGAAGCCAGGCGCGTGTCAGGCAGACACATCAGAGCATGCGTGAAAGGGACATCTGGCATGCAAGTATACGATACAGGTTTTAGGCTATCCAGTGGTCAGGATTTGGGTTC
Organism: Myotis yumanensis; assembly: GCF_028538775.1. Classification (NCBI taxonomy): domain Eukaryota; kingdom Metazoa; phylum Chordata; class Mammalia; order Chiroptera; family Vespertilionidae; genus Myotis; species Myotis yumanensis. The sequence continues at coordinate 6,008,312 of NW_027223771.1, read as the reverse complement.
TCATTTTTTTTCTTTTTTAAATATATTTTTTATTTATTTCTGAGAAGAAGGGAGATGGAGAGAGAGAGAAACATCAATGATGAGAGAGAATCATGGATCGGTTGCCTCCTGCACGTCCACCCCCTACTGGGGATGAGCCTGCAACCCGGGCATGTGCCCTTGACTGGAATCGAACTCAGAACCCTTCAGTCCACAGGCCGACACTCTACCCACTGAGCCAAACCAGCCAGGACAAGGGTTTTCTTTATTTTTTTAAGTGGACTTTTAAGAGCCTATATTCACTCCTCATCACAGTGTTCTCGCCATACACAAACCGCCTGTTTGAGAATCTCCCTCAGATTTCCTGCCCAGGACAACAGTGGGCAGGAGACCAGTCCGTTCTGCTGGTTTGCTGCTGTTCACCCCGCGCTGCTGAGCCCCTTGGAGAGAGGGAGAGTGGAAGGCACGGGCGTGGGAAGCTGGTCAGTCGTACCTCAGGTGATGACGGAGCCGCGATGAATGGCACAAAGGTGCAGGCTGCAGACCTCCCGGGAAGTTCAGGGGTTTGTTTCAAATCTCCGGATGGGGTGTGGTCTAGTGGGCACCAGCACCTCCCCCTCCGGACCCCATAATAGCAGAGAGAAGTCACGGAGCTGAAATCTGTCCTCTAACCTGACCTTGGGCTCCTGGCCCCCGGAGACAGACAGGCACCTGTTCCTTGACACTCACAGGACGTCCCCTGCCACGCTCCATTCAGCAAATGCATTTATTCAACAAATATGTATTGACGGCCTACAGCCCCTAGGCCCTGGGGTTACATTTTTAATAAAACAGAAATAAATAAAAGGAGGAAAGGGAAGGACAAGACAAATGCCAGCCCTCAATATTGGGAAATGTCCTAACCCAGAAAGACTATTGGGATATTGGACCTACTGCAATATTCAAACAGCAGAAATATACAGGATAGGTTTTAGGCTATGGAATGGTCAGGATTGGAGTTTTCATTCTTTTTTTTTTTTTTTTTTTTTAAGTGGAGCCCAGCCAGTGTGGCTCAGTGGTTGAGTGTTGACCCACGAACCAAGAGGTCACTGGTTCGATTCCTGGTCAGGGCACATGCCCGGGTTGCGGGCTCCATCCCTAGTAGGCAGCCGATCCATGTTTTTCTCTCATCGATGTTTCTATCTCTCTATCCCTCTCCCTTCCTCTCTCTCTCAAATCAATAAAAACATTTTTTAAAAAGTTGAGTTTATTCTACAAGAAAATTACTGCTTTTAATATTCATGGAGAACACCCTGCCAGGGGGGCTTTTTCCATCTTTTCTGAGGCCAAGTGCAGAATGCCGGAAGGTTGGGAATTCCCAAGGAGTTGTGTAGGGTCTGGAAATGAGGGCATTTGGGGTTTTGCTGGTATATTGACCAGGACATCTGGACTTCTTGCTTCAGAAGCAGGTGTATGTGTGTGTGTGTGTGTATGCACGTGCACCTATAGTATAGTATAGGTCCTATACACATGTGCTCATGTATGTTTTTAATCATCAGAGAAAGCCCAATCCCGCAGTCAGACAACCCCAAAACTGCCAGTTGCTTAGAAAATACCCCATTTGCTTAGGCCCCAGAGAGTATATATTTAAGTAAATCCTTTAATTAAATTACGTCCTGTTGCCAAGTAATTTCTTGAAGGAGAGGCAGGAAATGGGATCTCTTCTGGGGAAGTTTCACTACGGTGGCGGGGAGGCTTCCATCAGGAGGGAAATGTTTATAAAAATGCTCGGCGGCCCATTGCTGGCAGATCAGATGTCTGACCCGGGAAAGAGGGAACTGGTTCGCTTCCAGAAGATGCCAAATTGGGGATTTGTCCCTGGCGAGGAGAGAAGGCTGTCCGGGACTGTTTTGCCCCCGGGCCAGGCCCTGCCCAGCAGTGAGCATGAGTGGCGAGGTCCCTGTGCGCTGGGCTTTTAAAATGTTTGCATTGGACCAAGGCAGGATTATCACGGGGCTCGGTCGGTTTGCATATACAAATGGTCCAATGTGCATGTTTACCTCCTCCAAACAGAGTCATTTTCTGGGCAGAGACCCATGCGAGCGTTTGTTTTTGAAAATGTTTATATTTTCTCATAAAGGAACACATACATACTCCACATAGGGAATTTGGAAACATAAGCAAGGCTGAGAAGGGAAAAAAAGAATCATCTGTTTTCCTGCAACGCAGGGATAAAGGACAGTCGTGTCTGGTTTTCCCAGTCTTCCCCCCCCCCACACACATATACGTGGTCAAGCTGGCCCTGTGTCAATGCGTTACTTTCTAGGATGCACTTAAAGATAAAGGTGCGTGGCCTGTGCCCCAGGAGCTGGCCCTGTCCCGGCTGAGGGCTGCTCGCTGGCCTTCATGCATTTTAACAGAACGCTCTGCCTGGGACGATAAAAGATAAAAAAAAAAGTGTGATTCAGTCAGACGCCTTCTTGGCTCAGGTGGAGAGTCCGTGAGCCCTAAGGCTGCAGGTCAGTTACCCAGGAGTGGTTCAGAACGGCAGCCCGTCACCCGGCCACACTTCTGAAGGTGCGTTATCGCGCTAATAAAACGGCCGTGGCCATCCTTCGGCAGCAGCTGGAGACAGGAGTCCCAAAGGCATTGGGCATTTATCTTGAACACGGGCTCTGCCCAGGCCCCCACCAGCACAGCCAAGTTTGCTTTAATGATGTCGCCTTGAATAATTTAATGCCGCCGCCCTGTTGATTCTCTCTGTGTACTTTGTTCTGCACGATGCCCCCAAGGGTTAGTTGGTTTTCGAAAGCTGCATGTTAGACACAGCCGATCCTTTCTCTTTTTTTCTTCCCTGGCCTTGAGATTTATGCATCGATGCTTTCCTTAGACAAATCCCCGGGGGAAACACCTTTGCAAATTAGAAAATTTCATCCTGGGCGTCCACAGTGGAGAGGCGAGATGGCGGCGGCATGGGCATGGGCCTGTCTGACTGCGTTTGGTGCCAGAGCCCCGGTAAATAGCACAATCCAGAAGAGACTGAAATTCTCTATCATTTTTGCTGACTGAGCCAAGGAAACCCAGGGCGAACTTTGAAGAACTCTGACCTAAGGGAGCAAGATTTAGGAAATTCTAGATGTCACGGGGTCTGAGAGATCATCTACTCCAGAGAGTGGATTGATAGATTAGGAAAGCGAGACTGTGCCAGGGTTAAGCAGCATGCATGACGTCACACTGGCCACGGGAGGGGGGAGTAGAGGCCAAGCCATGACTCCTATGACCCCCACCTCCCGGCCTCTTAGTGCTCATGGTCTGAGGACACTGCGGTGCCACGAAAATGAGAATCACCCTTGGCTCAGGGGTCTGACTGCTTGAAAAGCAGGTGCCAACCTATGGAATTTCCACTTCATTAGTAGCCAACATGAGTGTTGGAATCGCATACATGTACGACTAGCTGCAGCTGGGCATCTCCTCCACGCTGGGTCACCCAGGAGGCATTTTGTGAACGCTGTGAATGTCTGTTACCCTTTAAAGAAATGTTGCACCCCGATTCCCAGTGCCTGCTTGGGCCCAAAGCGAAAGCCAGGGGTGAGGAAGAGAAAAGACACAGGGAGCCGGTCGAGATTTGAATGAGAAGAAAATTCAAGGAGCTAAACAGGGTTTGTTCCAAGAGATGAGTCAGTGGAGAAATAATAGCAGTAGGAGAAGAATTTGAAAAGCATGAGAAGGAATCCACAGTGTTAATTACGTTAACCTTTCAGGGCTAGTGCGGTGCACAGCAGGCTGGGGAGCCTGTTTTGTCTGGGCGAAACCCGCCATCTGACCATGAACTCGCTCTACAGCCCCACACAAGGCGCTGCCCTTGCTCTCAGCTGTCCTGCCCCTGAAGGCCTCCCAGGGGTTTCATGGGCCCCTCACTTGGACTCGAGGTGGAGGGCAGCCATGTGGAGTGTCCGGGGCCAGTGCCGCGTCTCCCTTAGCCACCTTCACTCCTGGGAGTGGCCGAGGCTGTGAGAAGGGCACAGTGTTTGGGGCTGGACTGAGCTGTTTTCTCTGAGTCCTGCCTCTTACTTATGGGTGATGTGCCGCTGGGCAAGTGGGTAAGACCTCTGTGCCCCAATAGATCATCTGTAAGCGGATGCCAGCTCTGGCATCTAAGGTTTTGGCGTAGGAACAATGCCGAGTTAGTCAATCAGTGGTCATCGTAGCTGGTGGTGGTGAGACAGCTGTCCTCCCCCGCGGGCATAGCCATATGGTTCTCCTTTCACGTTGGGTCTGTGCAGCAGCGCTCTTGGGCCAAGACGAGGCCCAGAATGCAGAGCTTCCGAAGAGAAGGCTGGTGACAAATGTCATCTAGAATTGTCTCAAACTCAGAGGGCCACACCCTGGGCAGGCACCGTGATGAGGGGAGATGTGTTGAGGCGGGGGCGGGGGGGGGGGGGCAGGTGTGAGGAACCGAATCTCACCGGGAGCATCTAGGAGTGTGTCTGGGGGGATGTGGAATCCCAGGGCCAAAGGAGAGGGGAGGACTTGGGCCTGATGTTCTCAGTGGAGGGAACAGCAGGAAAGGAGGCTGCAGTGTTCAGTGTCACCTAGAGTCTCGGGCTGGGTGGGCTGGGTGGGCTTCCCCACCCCCCGAGTGAGCGGAGGAGTGAGTGAGGGGTGGTGCGGGTATAAAGGAGATGAAGGCAGAAGGGAGGGAGGTGGAGAAGGCGGTGGAGTGCAGGTTGTGCTGTGTGTGGAGGGAGAGCACAGTTCTCTCACCAGATCTTTAGGCTGCGACCTCCAAGGAGAGGCAGTAGGGCGGGCAGGCCTGGGGCTGTGCGGCTAACCTTGCCTCAGGAGCCCTGGTGCAAATTCTCCTGCCAGCCATCTCAGAGGCTCGTTATTTCAACAAACAGTGACCTGAATGCGTTTATTTCAACAAACAGTGACCTGAATGCGTTCTGGGGGCCATGCTGTGTTCTGAGTCTGCGGACACCGCAGCGAATCCACCAGAAAGCCTGTGCGCAGAGCTTTCCTGTAGCAACGTACCCTGCAGTGCTTGCCTGTATCTGTAAGACTGAGAGCCTGGATCCTCCACGCTCACAACCATCGCCTTTCCCCCACAGTCATCTTCAACCACATGGTGTTTTGGTAATAATGTCTGTGCCAAATGCTGTGTTTTCCTGCCAAACAAAACTGTCTTTTCTTCTTGGCCCGACGTGGGAAATTCATGCCTGAGTCATTAGACCCTCCAAACAACTCACTTGTGAGTAGGTAGGAACCAGAGGCTCAGAGGCTGTGCGTGGAGACATTTTTAAGAAATGTTGAAGCTCACTACCCAGCCCAGACTTCTGATTACACACCCAGGCTTCTCTCAACAGAAATCTCAGTGACAAAGTCATAGGCCCCTCAGTAGGGAGTCAGCTTCTAGAACACTCAGCCTAGAACTTGTGTCATGGATCCTATAGACCAGTGGTTCTCAACTTTCCTAATGCCACGACCCTTTCATACAGTTCCTCATGTTGTGGTGACCCCCAACCATAAAATTATTTTCGTTGCTACTTCATAACTGTCATTTTGCTACTGTTACGAATCGTAATGTAAATATCTGATATGCAGGATGTGTTTTCATTGTTACCAATTGAACATAATTCAAGCATAGTGATGAATCACAAAAACAGTATGTAATTATATATGTGTTTTCCGATGGTCTTAGGCGACCCCTGTGAAAGGGTCCTTCGACCCCCAAAGGGGCTGCGACCCACAGGTTGAGAACCACTGCTATAGACCAACCTTGACCCTCCATCCCAGCATCAGGCAAATGCCATGCAGATTCCTAACGCTGTCTTGTTGCTGCTATAACACCAGTTTCTGAGTTGCCAAAAAGCGTGCTGTTAACTTCATTCCCTTTCATTCCCTTTCTGGGTGCGAAAGCCACTGGGGAATCCCCTACAGACACAGCCCGCCACCGGAAGTTCTCGCAGCGCACGCTTTACTGCTCCACAGCTCACGCCGTGGCTAGAACATTCACAGGTGTCCCGGACATGCTGATGCATGAGGCTTCCTTCTCAGCTTCTGTGTTTTGATTGTTTGTTTTTTAGTTCAGAGAGAGGAAGAGCGAGGGGGAGAGAAAAAAAATCAACGATGAGAGAGTCATCAGTCGGCTGCCTCCTGCAGGGGATTCCCCCAACTGGGAACCGAACCGTGACCTCCTGGTTCATAGGTGGGTGCTCAACCCCTGAGCCCCGCCAGCTGGGCATCACCCGGGTCTTTGTTGGATGACAAGGTGGTCCGTCCTTAACCAAGGCCACTGGACCACTGGTGTCCCACGCAAGCAGGAGCAGTGAGCCTCACATATGCAATCATGGACCCACGTGTCTTAGATACACAAAGGGGTTCAGGATTTGAAGCATATACGCGTGGAGGGTGAGTGAAATGACATTTAAACACTTAATTTTAATCGATTAGAACATCGCTGCACCGTAGATTCCCTGCTAAGTGATGCTGAACACATTCGAATCATTTAATTGGATGCTGGCAGGATGGAGTGGGGAGGTTTATTTAATTTAATAGCCACGGGGCTCAGCTTTAAACAGTGAGCAGATCGCATCTTCTTGCGAGTGGCCGGGGTAGGTAAGAGGTCTGCGCTGGGTGAGCCCCAGGCAGCTCCGAGTGTCTTTAACACATTTTCCTAAGCCGGGCTGTCCTCCTCAGCCAGGTGGTCTCCTAGAACAGCAGCTTCCAGAATAAGGTCCTTTTGTTCTGCATTGTCTCGTTACGCATTGATGAGATGCCTTAGGAACTTAACTCTGTTGATATCGATCAGCCCGTGGGAAAATTAGATTCCTTACACATTTCACTTAAAGTCACAGAACCTACTGACAGCATTGAGGACTTCCTGTACGTCCCACCTCAACCCAACTTTTGCCATCTCTCCTTCGGAAAACACTTGTTTTTGTTCTTACTCTTCCTTTTGCTGTTGCCATTTAATATGTATTTACCTGGTGTCTGAAGTGTGCCAGGCAGGGGCTGTGCAAAACCTCTTCGGGTCATTTTGCCCAGCAAACCTAAAATTAACCAGAAAAGTGAAAGAGGCTGTTGTTGCAGACGAGGGCGGAGGGTAGCTAGACAGATCCTGTGGCTGTTGCGTTGCGGCAGCTGGAAAATGATTCCTGGAGCAAGAAGACTGTTGGGCCAGTTAACGGGGCGAGGCTTTCAGCTTGTTCGTGTATCTCTGAACCCCTGTAAGGCTGGTGGCGGGCACTGTGCCCGCACCACAAGGTTCAGGAGCCCCTGCCTGCCTCGGCCCAGTGTTGCCCTGCTCAGTAAGAGTTCAGAGATGGGTTCATGGACCGTCACGTGAGGGTACCGGCAGGGGGCTCAGAGGAGGCCTCACAGGAAGGGGCCACCTCAGCTAAGCCTTGAAGGGTGAATAAGGGTTCACCAGTTAGACAAGCGAGGAGGCAGACACTCTATGCAAAGCGTGTGCCAAGATGCAAAACCAGAGACATAAAAGCACAATGCAGCGCATTGAGAATCCCGCCAGCATAGGACAGAGGTCAAGGAGAAGTCAAGGTTAATGTTATATTACGGGGAGCCATCCTCCTCTGCCAGGGGCTCCGATGACCGTTTAGGGCATAGGAAGTCAGCAGCAGGTCTTAAGATGCATATGTTCAGTCCAGCTGGTGTGGCTCAGTGGTTGAGTGCCAACCCATGAACCAGGAGGTCACGGTTTAATTGTCAGTCAGGGCACATTCCCTGGGTTGGGGGCTCGATCCCCAGTAGGGGGCGTGCAGGAGGCAGGCGATCGATGCTTCTCTCTCATCATTGATGTTTCTATCTCTCTCTCCCTCTCCCTTCCTCTCTGAAATCAATAAAAATATATTTTTTAAAAAATAGGTCTTTTATCGTTATAAAAGGTCCATTTTTGCCTTCCTAGGGATTTTTCTGGCTGAATATTCCATGCCCATATGGACATGGTTAAAATGTCCATGTACCAGCCTCCCATCCTGCTTCCCCTTAGTTCTGCATTTACAAATTGGGAATGTGTTGCCTTTTAAAATGTTACATGCTCATTGGTACTTTAAAGTCCAGAGAGAGACAGGGGTCCCTTGAACACCATGCGTTTGAATTGCGCAGGTTCACTTACACGTGGATTTTTTTCATTAAATGCTATATTGTTCATGTATTTTCTCTTGTGGTTTTCTTTCTTTTTTTATATATATATTTTTTTATTGATTTTTTACAGAGAGGAAAGGAGAGGGATAGAGAGTTAGAAACATCGATGAGAGAGAAACATCGACCAGCTGCCTCCTGCACACCTCCTACTGGGGATGTGCCCGCAACCAAGGTGCATGCCCTTGACCGGAATCGAACCCGGGACCCTTCAGTCCGCAGGCCGACGCTCTATCCACTGAGCCAAACCGGTCTTGGCCTCTTATGGTTTTCTTAACATTTCCTTTAGCTTACTTAATGGTAAGAATGTATATATAACACATATATAGAACATGTGTTCATCAACGATGTTGTCTGTCAGGCTCTGGTCAACAGGCTATCGTAGTTAAGTTTGGGGGAGTCGAAATTTATATGTAGATTTTTGACTGCTTGGGGAGGGGTCATTGCCCTTCACCCTCATGCTAGTCAAGGGTCAACTATATTCAGAAGACATTTTTATTGAATTTGTTGGGGTGACATTGGTTAATACAACTATATAGGTTTCAGGTGTACAGTTCTATAATGCATCATCTGTATATTGTATTGTGTGTTCACCACCCCAAATCAGAAGAGATTTTCAAAAACTTAACAATTCCACCATCCAGAAATTACTATCATAATTTGTGTTTATCTTTTAAAGATTAAATGCATGTGCATATATAGGGTATATTTTTACATAATTGGGATTCTGCTACTTAAACATTTTATCTTTCTTTTTCCGCTGATATGAGAATTTTTCCAACCCAAATACTTTGTCTTTAAGCAGTGCTTTAAAGACCCATACAATAGCCCATCATATGAATGTGCCGTTGATTAATTTGCCCTGTCTCCTACCGTAGGTCATTTTGTGGCTTCCAGCTTTTCAGCATTATAAATAACAAATGTCCTTGTTCCTTAACTCTAGCCATTTGTTTTCTATACCTTATGATTCAGTATTTTTTATAATGCACAAGCAAATTGCATTTATTGAGCTCCTTCTGGGTGCCAGCATCTAAGCTTAGTGAGTTCCTTTCTTAAGCCTCGAAGGCATCTTGCAAAGTAGAAATGACCAATGTCTCGAGTCACTTGACTGAAGTCACACAGTGACTAGGTTATGAGTGAGGACTAGACTCAGGCCCCACCTTGTACCCCAAACCCACCCCCCACTGCTCTGTGCTCTGTGCTGGTGTTGAGAACTCACAGGGGGTGGGCATCTTTGGCCACTGCCCTGGCTCGGCTGTCACCATGACAACAGAAAGCAATCTGCCCAATACCTCAAAGGCCAGGAATTTACCCACCAACCCCTTGGCCACAGCGAAACCGCAGGAGATGTCAGCAGACACACCTGGTTGTTCCATTTAGCGAACAAGTGGAGTCCCATCAGCCCCCACAGAAGTCGATCTCTACCAGCATTTAATGAAAGTTAGCTAGTTAACAGCCAGTGACAAATCCAAGGCTGGTAGGGGTCTGACAGACCAGTGACAGCAGCAGTGGCCAGTTTCCGAGGGATTCCAGACATTCGGGCCATTCGGGAAGACATCAGGGGGAGTGCTCACAGTGAGGGGGGGGAGAGCAAGTGGCAGCGGGGTCACCCATCGTGGCAGCGGCATCGCTCAGCAGGAGCACAGCAGCCCGTGGAGCCTTTTCATTGTACAAGAGCCAAGAAGAGGGGGCAGCGACTCTTGGCCGAATTTCCTGGAGCTCAGAAGGGATCCAGCGGTTCCAGAATCCTGGTCATCCAGGTGTTCCCAGGGGGCTAGTCCTCTCCTCGCCCGTGACAATGTGGATGATTCTAACCGACACTCAGTGACTGTCACACCCCAGTGAGCGTGGCCTCCTGTGCCTGTGGTCTGCCCTCTGTTATGAACTTGGTGGTCTCCATCGGGCATTGAGCAGGCGTGAAAGTGCCCCCACTGTGGGCCACACCCTCTGCCCTTGGGTGTGCGGGGCCAAAGGGATGATAGTTTACAGCAAAGATGGCAGTGCCGTCTACTATGAGCTCTAACAGAAACAGAAGTAATGCACATGGGGAGGACTTCCCATGTACATAAGCTTGTGATGCAATGTGTTTGCACAGCCTGCCCCCAGGGAGGCGAGGTGCACTGTACAGAGACGCATAGAAACGGGCCCTTCCTGGCCAGCATGGCTCAGTGGTTGAGTGTCAACCCATGAAAGCGGAGGTCACGGTTCAGTTCCCAGTCAGGGCACGCCCACCCTAGGCTCTTCCCTCCACGTTGAATCCTTAGCCCCAGACACTGCCTTCTTCTTGCCTGTCAGGCCCCAGCTCACATCCACCTCCTTGGAGCAAACTTCTCTGACCACTCTTCCAAATTTGCTTCCCACCCCATGTCCTCCTGTCCAGTTTTCCTCGTGTTCTCTTCATAATTTCCAGAGTTACCTTGGCCACTGGTTTTGCAGATAGAACTAGGTTGGAAGTGCATTGTGCTCGGGTTCTCAGCGAGGGGAAAGCCTTGGTGACATTGGACCTGGAACTTGAAGCAGAGATGTGACTTGCCAGGTCAGGATGTGGATGGAAGGGATTTTAGGAGAGGGAACAGCATAAACAAAGACACAGGGGCCAGGAAACAGCTTTTGGGCAGCTTGCTTTTAGAGCAAACAAACAGGAAGGCAGGATGGGAGTCTGTGGGGCTGAAACCCCACACTAGAGCATTTGAACTTCATCCTGTGCACAGGAAAGGGCTCGGAGTGCACAGTGACCTGGCTGGTGGGGCTCAGCGGTTGAGTGTCGACCCAGGAACCAAGAGGTTGCTGGTTCGATTCCTGGTCAAGGCACATGCCCAGTAGGAGAGGGTATGCAGGAGGCAGCCGATCAATCGATGATGCTCCTCTCTCATTGATGTTTCTATCCCTCCCTCCCCCTTCCTCTTTCTCTAAAAATCAATAAAACATATTTTAAAAAAGAAGAGCACAACGAGCAACACACCAGAGCTCTGGGTTTGCTTGATGGAACCAAATGGGGTTTGAAAGCGCAGTTGCTTTTTTTTAAGTTTATTTTTATTTTTTTGTGATTGATCACTATGCTTTAATTATGTCCAATTTGTAACAGTGAAATTGGGGGTCACCACAACATGAAGGACTGTATTAAAGGGTCACAGCATTAGGAAGGTTGAGACCACTGGTCTAAGGTTTATTTCTACCTCAATTGCTGGTCCTGGTCCGGGCTTGGACAGGAGGCAAACAACTGATGTGTTTCTCTCACATGGATTATTTCTGTCTTTCCGTCTCTCCCCCACTCTCTCTAAACATCAATGGGAAAATATCCTCGGGTGAGGATTAAAAAAACAAACAAACAAAGGTGGGTAACCCGGTCAGAAGGTCAAATCTTCAAAGTGCATACAAGCTGCTCCTGCCAGGGGGTCTGGACTGAATGTTTGAGAGCATGTCCAGGAAGGCCTGCGGGGACGGCGCCTCCACATTCTGGAAGGTGTTCTGGACTCTGCTGTACAGGATGAAGAATTTCGCCTCCAGCCAGATGAACCCGAAGTGGTTCTCATCGAACAGGATGAAGACTCCAGGGCAGCAGCGCCTGGGGTAAGTGAAGGGACATCCTAAGGTACCCATGTCCACGCCATAGAAACACATCCTGCAGGTCCGGGGGTAGCTCTGGTCTCTTGAGCGCACGCCCGCAGGCAGAACAAACGGGACAGGCTGCTCCTCCGAAGCTGCAGCCCCGGACTCCCCGACGCTGGGCTGGGCAGGGCTCTGCCCGCCATGGCCCTCGCTTTCCTTGTCTTCTTGCTGCTGCTGCTGCTGCTGCTGCTGCTCCCGGATTACCTCCTGGTTAATCTTCCAAACCACACGGGAGAGCTCGTTGAAGTTGCGGAAGAACCCGCCATCTGGCAGCTGGATGCGGCGCCTGAGGTGGATCTCTAACAGCCCGATGGAGAATCCCGTGATGTTCGTGACCCTAGCATGCTTCCCGTGGAAGCTGAGCATGGCAATCTTTATGCCGAAGGGACTGTATTTGTCCTGGAAGAGGCCTGGCCTGATGAGGTCGTCCGGGTGGCTCGGCGGGAGGTAGAGGCGGCGGTAGGTCAGGCAGTCACATGGCTGTCTGTCCTCCTGCGACAGCACCAGAACCCGTTCTCCCCTAAGCCAAGTTGGTGAATCCTTTTGGTGGTCTGTCTTGATCCACTGGATGCTGAACCTGTCCTTCTGAATCTGCATGTGGCGGCGGTGGGAAAAGCTGTGGAAGTCGTCCATGTACTCCACCGTGGCTGATTTCCTCTCCGTCAGGCGAATTCGAAATGAGGGCTCAAATTGAATTGGGCCATCCCCCTGGGTATTAAGGAAAGGCCTGTACGTCCAACCAGTAATGCATAAGCCATCCACCGCTACATTCAGCAGTGTTCTATAGCCATGCTCTAGCTGCCACAAACCCAAAATGTGTCTGTATGGGTGGAGCAGCTTTGCATAGACTTCTAGATAAGACATACCGATCGTCTCTAGGTTCTGCAAGGTTTCACGAAAGCCATACTCCTCCCGGCAGCGCCGTCTCCAGATGCTGTCGATGTGCAGGATGCAGTGGAATTTGGTGCAGGCCAGGGCCAGGCTGGGCAGATCGGTGCCGGGGAGCGAGGCGAAGATCTCCACCAGCAGCTCCACCGGCAGGTCCTGCAGCGAGCAGCGCGGGGTCGGCAGGGCCGGCATGGGGCTCGCGATTCCTCCACTCCCCGCCCAGCACCGTGCTGCTGCGTCCGCCTCGATGCGCTTTTCGGCCGGGGCCGGGGCCGGGGTCGGGGTCCGGGCCGGCTTGCTGTGGGCCGCTGCCGTCTCAGCTGGGCCCTGGCGCCCCTGACAACACCGACATCCCCGCGAAGAGCCCACGCGGCAGAGGCAAGCGCACTCCTCCATGCCTCCACGCTTAACAGCCACCACAGTGTGGGCCGCTGCGCCTCCGCAGGGTTTTAAGCTGGCTCGTCCGCCCTAGACCCAGCCACGCCCCCCAGGGCCTGGCCACGCCCCCTCAGAGAGGAGCCAATTGTAGGACTTTAAACCCAAACCCATGAACAGTCGCCTCCCTTTCCCAGTGCCCCCTCCCTGTGCTCCCGCCCTAGCCCCAGGCAGTCGCTAATCTGCTTTCTGTAGGGAGATGCCTCCAGGGATATGCCTCTGGGGGGTGGGGAGGACGGACATTTCACAGAAATGCAGTAAAAAAGAAAAATACAACTGTGGTACATCTACACAATGGAATACTACGCTGCGGTAAAAAAGAAGGAATACCGGCCATTTGCAACAACATGGATGCAACTGGAGAGCACCATGCTAAGTGAAACCAGCCAGTCAGAGAAAGACAACACCACATGATCCCATTCGTTCATGGATTACAGAGAACAACATAGACTGATGAACAGGGACAGATCCAAAGACAGAGAAACAGCGATCAGACTACCAATCCCCAGAGGGAAAGTAGGGGAGGGTGGGGGTAAGGGGAAGAGATCAGTCAATCAAAGGACTTGTATGCGTGCACATAAGCCAACGAAGTTGCTTTTTTTTCTACAAGAGGCAGAGGTCACGGGGAGCCACGCCTGGCCGGGGAGGGGGAGTGCTGAGGTCAGAGCTGCACTCTAAGGAGCGTCAGGGAGAGGCTCAGGGGCGGTGATGTCTTCTCCGGACCCACCCTGACCTGAACAGTGTGGCCCCCTGTGTGTGCTGGTGCAGGGGGAGTAACTGCTCCAGGAAGACACACATTTTCCAGGGACGCTGTCCCCCCCCCCCCAGGTCACACAGAAACAAGGAGCTGCCACGGGGTCAGGCACTTTGTGATCTCCCAGCCGCGAGTCTTGTCTGTGACATGCAGATGTCAGTGTTATTTTGGGCAGATGTTCCGGGCAGCAGTGGGCAATGACCTCAAGGGTGGGACTTGAAAGAGCAAATGACACAGTCACGCCCAGCGAGGGAAGCCAGGATCCGGGCTCCGGGTCCCTGTGTTCCCGGCCGCAAATTCAGAGCAAAGGCAGGGCCACTGCCGAGGGACTTGGGGAGTTTCTCTGGGCAGAGTCCCTAGACCCCGCGTGGCATGGCGTCCACCCTGGGGACAGGGGCAGCCTCTTCACTTCTCTGAGGCTCTGTTATCTCATCTCAAAAAAAAAAATGCTTTCTGCTCGGAGGAGCTGGGAAAGAATCAGGTGACAGCATGTGCTCTGCGGCATCCTGTAGGCATCACAGGAAGGTTAAGTACCGTGGCAGCAGCTGCTAAGGCCTAGACCCCAGGCTCACAGCTGTGTAAGGAGCGGATGGAACCTGGGTTCGTCCAGGCTAAACTCTGAGTCGATGAAGAGCCCTCTCTCAGGGCCTCCCGCAGGGAGCCACGGGCTGCGGCTCGGATTCTCCCGTCTTGGGAGACGGCTGTTCACCGGAGTCCCTAGTCCCGGAGGTCGGCGTGACCATGGACTAAATTGTCGGTCTTTGCACTCCGGCTTCACAGTTTGATGAGGACGATAGACGTCAGTCAGAAGTTGCATAAGGGGCACTGTGGTTCCACATGTGGACTCTCAAGAGCCCCATTTTCCTCTTATCTTTTTTATTATTATTGATTTCAGAGAGGAAGGGAGAGGGCGGGAGAGACAGAAACATCAATATCAATGGAGAGAGAGAATCATTGATGGGCTTTCTCCTGCACACCCCACACTGGGGATGGAGCCCGCAACCCGGGCCTGTGCCCTGACCATGGCTTGGTTAGTATCATCCCATCACACCATCATACACAACAAGATCAGGAACACCCTCAGCTGGGGGGGCCGGTATGAAAAGAGGGAACCTCGGGCTACCAGGCGGCTGCCCAGGACCTGTCCAGAGTTACCTCTGGGCCCTCCTCCCTTTTCCCTGCGCCCCTCTTCTGCTGTCAGATCTGCACCCAGCAAGCATGTTGCACAGGAGTGCCAGAGTCTAAGGAAGGCTTCTTTTCCAGGTGGATTTGCATATTTTAATTGAAGGCAGATGCCTTAGGTTAATTCAGTGCAGCAAACTTGAGTTGAGCCTGTCTTACGTGGAAAGGAATAAAGAGTCTGCAGGCTCAGAGGGGCAGGTAGGGACAGCGTCCTGAGGGAGGTGACTTGAGTCCCGTAGGGATTCTGTGGGATGGCTCGGGGCAGCCAGACCCCCGTCCAGGTCCGACCAGCCTTTCTGAGAAGTGCAGGGACACAGCGGTCTGAGTGTGGCATGTTCAAGGATGGGTGTCTGTGAGCCACACAGGGAAGTGTGAATTTCTCCTGGAGCCAATGCC
Source organism: Myotis yumanensis (assembly GCF_028538775.1). Taxonomy (NCBI): domain Eukaryota; kingdom Metazoa; phylum Chordata; class Mammalia; order Chiroptera; family Vespertilionidae; genus Myotis; species Myotis yumanensis. The sequence goes on along the minus strand of NW_027223771.1, from coordinate 5,992,930 downwards.
AAATCACTGATGAATTTGGGAAAGGGTTGGTGTGATCCGTGTGTCCAGGGGAATATAACTCTGGCTGGACTCTGCCAAAACTTGGAAAGGGTGGTAGGTGACCGGGAGACCAGTTGGCCCGAGGAGAGAATATCTAATTGTGGGTTCTCAGGCACCAGCAAGCTCTTAGGGTGATGAGATCCAGGGACCCCCAGAAGCAGTTTGACAGGCCAGGCACTCTCTTGGGCTCCTGCTCAGGTGCCTAGCCCCCGAGTGAGGTCTCTGGGGTTACTGTGGTCCCTCCGCCAGGACACTCTGTGATCCTCGTGAAGGCTTTACTGGGGAATCAATGTGTCTGGACGCCCTGGGCTCCCACCCACCCTGCCTCCCAGCAGGGCAGCCCTGGGCGAGCGCCTGCCTCCTTCGGGGCCTGTCTGCGTGTCAGGAGCGGCTCTGAAACTGGGCCAGGCCTTTGGAGCCTCAGCATTTCTCCAGGTGGGAGCTGGGGAGAAGAAAACACCAGGACGAAAGCATGAGCTCAGCCTGCGCTATCAGATCACCCAAAAAGGACAGGGAAAATGGGGAGCTAAAAATAGCCCTCGAGGGCTAGTTCAGGCCCTGCTCACAGCATGGAGCTCCACGCTGGAGGGTTTAACCCTGTGGGGACCTGAGGTGCTGCGATGTTCACTGGGGCTACAAGGCAACAGAGGGTGTGGGCGTCTGAAAAGCTGGGTGTTTTGTGAATGTGACAGGTGCTGAGTTGGGCCCCTCGTGTGGGTAGGTAACCAGTTAGACCCGTTTCAGCCCAAACCCGAGGCGCATGGGTAGGGCTCTTGTCCTCACGGCCTAGGAGAGTGACAAGTGCTCCCCAGTCAGATCCCACTGTGCTGCCTGTCCGTGTCCTACCCTCTGGGAGCCTGTTTTTTCCTATAAAAGGGGAACAGTCAGAGCCATTACAAAGGATCACTGTAAACATTGAATGACATCACAGAAACTCATGGCCAGGGCCAAGGTGAGGGCTCTGCCTACACTTGTTCCCAAATGAAATAAAATAAAAAAATCATGGAGCCAGGCATTGTCCAAGTTTCTGGTTTTCCCGTGGATTATCTCACTGAGCCCTTTAGACCAGGGGTGGGGAACGTCTGGCCCGCGGGCCGTATAAGGCCCGAGAAATCATTGGGTCTGCCCCTGCCAGGTCATGAGGGGTGAGTTAACGAAGTGTTTGACCAACCGGAGCAGCTAATGCTTAAGCTGATAATTTTGTACGACCCTCGAATTGTGTTATACATGTCCAAATGGCCCTTGGCAGGTTCCCCATCCCTGCTTTAGGCCCGTCTTATGAGGTAGGTAATGAGGTATGGTCATGTTACAGATGAGATGAATGGCACTTAGGAATTCTATTACTCTGCGCTTGCTAGTGACTGGGGTTGCAGCTGTTCCGACCACGGGTCCTGCATTGGACGGACAGGCCTAATGGGACCTGCTGGGGCTCCAGGCAGTGCCCCCGCCCCGGTGTGAGCCCAGGAGGAAGGCTCCTTTTACTAAAATTCTAACATCCTCTCCCTCCCCCCACCTTCTGAACGTTTGCCAGAGCTTCCAGTTAGATGGATTGGAATCTAATTCCAGTTTTTCTTTAAAAATATATATATATTTTAATTGATTTCAGAGAGGAAGGGAGAAGGAGAGCGAGATAGAAACATCAATATGAGAGAGAATCACTGATGGGCTGCCTCCTGCATCCCCCCCCCACCCCCCCGCTCCCCAGGGATCGAGCGGACAACCCAGGCATGTGCCCTGACACCAGGAATCGAACACTGACCTCCTGGTTCATAGGTCGATGCCACTGAGCCACACCGGCCAGGCTAATTCCAGTTTTTCTTTGGAGAAGAGGAGAGTGGCTCCACCATTCAGTAGTTGAGCTGCCATCAGCATGTGGCCTGCTTCCCGGGGTAATTAACCAGGGGCCATGTGCTCAAACCCTTTTACGGCTCTTTTTAAGAACATTTTTCTTTTTTTTTAAACACTGTTATTGAGGCATAATTTATATGCCATAAAATTCACTCATTTTATGGGCACAATTTACAGAGTTGTTCAGCTATCACCACAGTCTAATATTAAAATGTTTGCGGCTCCCCTGCTGTGTCTGTGTAGAAGTGGATGAAAAGCTGTGTGATAGTCCTGGTGAGCGAGCGTGACTGGTGAGTTTAAAGGAGGGAGCCATGCCTTCGAAGGCTAGCAGCCTCCCTCTTGGTCTAGGGAAGGGAGGGAGGGAGGGAGGGAGGGAGGGAAGGAGGAGGGAGGAAGGAAAGACTTCACTGCTAATAGCTACTGTTGCCTGGAAGCCTTACCAAAACATTGCTGATTAACACATATTTTGTATGTTATTTGTATTATATACTACATTCTTACAGTAAAGCAGGCCAGAGGAAAGAATCTATAATAACAAAAGGATAATATGCTAATTAGACCGGATGTCTTCCAGACGTCCTTCCTGGTGAAGCCGGGGCTGGAGGGAAGCCAGCCCGGGTCCCGGGTGCCTGCCAGTGGTTGGAGGAGGGAAGCCCAGGTCCCAGGTGCCGGAGGGAAGCCGATGCTGGCAGCTGGGGGAAGGAAGGCGTACTCTTGCACGAATTTTCATGCATCGGGCCTCTAGTAGGTTATAAAGGAAATCATAAGGAACAGCAAATACATTTACAGGGCTGTACGTATTTATCAGTGTCCTGTGTTTATGTCATCTGGTTTAGGCCACACGGCTCATCTGAGAGTGTTTGCAAATTGTCCATTGAAACAAAGGCAGGGAAAGTGGACTGAGCAGTTCAGACTCGAGCTGTACTAGGGTCTCCAAGCACTGGGCGTCCCGCAGCCGGGAGACCTACGAGCATGGTGTGCTCGAGGCACCCGCCTGGGGTCAAGCGTCGGCAGCAGCCATTACAGGAAGCTCATTCGGCCTCACCGGTGGACAGTCCTCACCTCTGGGCCTCTAGAACTGGGAGCATTGGCACAGGCACTTTTTTCCTTTGTGGCCACTTGACTGCTTGGACACGGCCGTGTGACATCCGGCGGGCAGGCAGGATGGCGCTCAGCGTACAGGCGCGGGAAGCCGCTGTGGTCCTCGCTGTCGGCTAGCGGCCGGCCTGCAGCGGCGGAGTTAAAAAATGAGGCTTTTCTGCTCAGCCTGTCGGTTCTAGAGCGCAAGCCATGGCGGTCCCTCCCCCACCCCGCCTCCCTCCCACTTTCAAATATGAATCAGACGGTTTACTCTGTTCTACTTTCCTCTTCCACAAGGAAACCAGACTCTAAACCTAATTAAGATAGCACTTCAGTCTGTAACTAAATTCATTCACAGCCCGACTGCACTGGGGTGCCGGCTTCCTCTGGCCGCCGCGTGTTGCGAAGCTCATTCAAATCATTGTCCTTTATTCAGGCTTTAGCTGCTAGAAAGATTTTTTTTTTTTAAATGAACCCTGCTCCTCTCATGCTCAGGGGGGCCACGGGGCTCCAGGCACTTTGATCCCGGAGCTCAGAGGTCCCCACTCTCCTCATTAATTACAGCTGCGGGCACGTGGAACGTTCTGGCCCAAGTGGCATTAGCTGCCTTGCTCCTTTGGCGCCCAGAGCTAGAAAGTGGGAGAGTCCCGGATGACGCTCCTACCAGCCAGCTCCCGCCGCTCCCCAGGGCTGGGGGACAGGGCAGCTGTGGGGCTACCAGCCCTGTGACCCAGGAGATTGGAACCTTGCTGGGCCCCGTTGGCCCCGTCTGGGACGTGATGGGTCCCACGCCTGTCTCACAGGGTGACTCTGAGGGATGCACGAGTTTTGGGGATCCCTCATCTGTGCTGGGCTGTAGGGAAGCAAAAGGAATAAACGGAGTTCCTTGCCCTAGTGAGCCCTGAACCCACGGTTCTCAGGGCACTCTGTCCCCAGGGGGCTTGGCAATAGCTGGAGTAGAGACGTTTGGGGTTGTCAAGACGAGGGGCCCCAACAGGTCGGCACCAGGGGTGATGCTAAACATCCTACAAGGCCCAGGACAGCCCTCCCAGCAGGAATTCTGCACCTGTCCCAGCGGTGGTGGGGAGGCTGAGAGGTGATCTGAGTCGGCCAACCAGGGCCAGAGCATAGGAGTGTCGGGATGAAATGAAATACTCTGCGGACAGGGGCATCGATTTGGGGGTTCTCGTGTGATCTAGTGCCGTTCAGCCCTTGGTCCCAGCTCCGTCAGAATTCACCCCCATCCACGGGGCCCAGGGCCGAGGGGGCCAGGCCTGCGGGGGGAGGAGGTGGCCTTTAGCAGCGTGTCCCGTCCCACTCATCTTCCTCTCTCATCTGAAAGCCCCAGCCCCCCACAGTTCTGCAGTTCGAGATGCGTCCCCGCGTGGCTCACGGGGAAGCCTTCCTTCCCCAGAGGTGGCTGAGGGCCACCCAGGTGACACCAGCCCACTGTCTGCGTTCCTTTCTTGCCTTCCCCTCCCCAAAGGGCTAAAAATAAAACGTAAACTAGTCAAGATGACTATGTTACGACGATAACATAGTTTATGCTTTTATACTAAGAAAGTAAAGCGGAAAATTGTGTAGAAGGCAAACTGGGCGGCTGCCCAAATGAGAATCCGGGCGGTCAGAGCGTGAAGGAGATCGGCTCCGTGGCGTGGGCCTCAGGCTCATTCAGAAACAGCTCTGCGAGCCGCCCCCCCGCCCCCCCGCCCGCCCCAGAGGCAAAGGGGAGTGGGGAGCACACGAGGGTCCGATTCAGTCTCCTTCTCAACACCGTGTTCTTAGGAAAGCCCTGCTGGGAGCTGCAGGGCTTGTTCTGCATGCCCCCCACCCCTACCCCGTTGCAAAGTCTCAGCATGTGAAGTGTCACTGTCAATGTGGGGGGCGGGGGGGGTGGTGATCATAGCGTGGTGGTTGTGTCTTCCTCTTTTAAAGATGGGTCCTGAAATGGTAGGGGACTGAATGGTGTCTGGGGTTTGCTTGAGTAACACAGAGGTAGGAGACGCAGATGGGTGTGCATGTGGGATACTGACCATGAGTTCATGGACGACAGGTTGAGTTCGTGATGGGTCTCTGGGTCTTCATTATTTTAGTCTGTTCTCTCTACCTGTATATTTGAAGTTTTTCATCCCTTAGAAATATCTATCGCCCGGCCAGTGTTGCTCAGTGGTTGAAGGTCAACCTATGAACCAAGAGGTCACGGTTTGATTGCCAGTCAGGGCACATGCCAGGGCACACCGTGGGGGGCGTGCAGAGGCAGCCGATGGATGTTTCTGTCTCTGTCTCTCTCTCCCTCTCTGAAATAAATAAACATATGCATTTTAAAAAAGAAAGGAAGGAAGGAAGGAAGGAAGGAAGGAAGGAAGGAAGGAAGGAAGGAAGGAAAGAAACTGGAGGCTCCAGTTGCCGTCTGCCCAGGGCTTCTGGTGGGAGGAGCGCCATCCAGCCCCTCAGTTCACCCCACTGGAGTGGCACAGCCCGAACAGACTTTGCTCTCTGCCTTTGCATAGCTGCCTCCTGTTCCCTCTTCTCCATGAAGAACCGGAGTGATTTGCCATGAAAAGGAGGCTCACGGTGTTGCTCCAGATCGGGGTAGTTTCCAGTTCTGCTCTAAGGGGCTGGTCACCAAGGCTGGTCGGTGGCTGTGCAGCCTGGCATTGCGGGTCTGCCCCTACCCATGATGCTGCCAGGCCAACGTGTGGCCTTTGTGTTGTAAAGAAGGACGCCCCTGGTGGTTCCAAGCGGGGGAGGGTATGATTGCATGAGATTTTAGGAAGATTAATCACCCACAGATCATACCAGTTGAGGATGTCAAGGCACAGTGAGTGGTTGGGATAATATGATTATTATCGTATTGTCTGATAGGAGAATATGATTTCGAAGGCGCGGGCATTTGGAAGTGGTCATTTTCTTGCCAGACACAGTGTGAGGCCCTTCAGTAATGCCCACAGATCTGCCCAATCATTTGCCAAAGTGCCCTCCTGCCAGGAACCCTCCGACCTGGAACGCAAACCTCCAGCCACAGGGGAAGAGCAGTACCTGGCATGAGCAGGTATCTGGCGCCCTCTAGTGGCAGATAAGAGGAAATGCCGGAGCATGCTCCCATTTCCATAGATGGGGGACCACAGTCTTGTTGAGCTGAGGGCAGGTAAAGGAAGGCCCCGAGGTCCCCCCACGCTGAGCAAGGGGATGGGTATATGTAGATGTGCTTGAGTCCGTTCTGTCGCCTTCAGGCCACTCGGCTTCCAAGTGACAGGCAGGCTAAAGCTCAGCGAGGGAACTCAGCCCTGCAGACACGGGTTCCTTCAGAATTTATTTGAAGGATTTCCATGGCCCACAGCCTTTCTGGGGCCGCTTCCTCCTGCCAAATGGTGGGTTGGAGGAAGTGCAGGCGTGAGGGCCCACAGAATCTGAGCTCCTATCCCGTTGTGGGGCCATAAGCCAGAAACCTAACTTCTCTGTGCCTCAGTTGCTTCATCTGTAAACTGGAGGGGGAGAGACCCACGTCCCAGAGCAGCTGTGAGGACCAAGTTACAGACGTGTCTGAGGACCCTGGCCCCGAGGGCACTTTGAGGGGACTTACTTTGCGTCGCTGTTGGTAGTGGCATCGGTGTGGCCAGGCAGAAGTGGCGGTGGGTCCTAGGCAGTGAGGACAAAATTAGGGCCCTTGGGGTGACCACCTGAGCACTCGGGTGAATGAGAATGAGAAATACCAAGAAGTGGCCAACAGCTCCGCCTGCCGGGGCTGGGCCTGCCTCTGGGCGGCCCTGCTGTCTCCCAGAGGCCCCTGGGAAAGTTCCCCATGGCCCTGGGGTCCTTTGAAGAGTCAGGCTGTGTTCATGTGATAACCAGAAAGAACTTCTTCAACAAGTAGCAGCAGTTTATTTTTATTCATCAGAGAGAGAGAGAAAGAGAGAGAGAGAAACATCAGTGATGAGAGCGAACCATTGATTAGCTGCCTCCTGCTCGCCTCCTAACTGGGGACCAAGCCTGCAACCTGGCCATGTGCCCCTTCTGTTTCATGGGTCAACATACAACCATTGAGACACACAGGCTGGGTCATATGTACCCTATGTTTCGCAGGCTTCCTGCTGTTTATGGAGCGTGTTTTATTCATACATGTGTGGTGCAGAACGCTCCTTCTCAGGGGGGACATTTCAGCCTGCATATTCGAAGACAGAGGAACACACTTGTATCAATGGAGGGCACATGGGAGTGAGAACAGTATTATGGCAGTCGGGGAGTCCGCATTATGTTTCAAAGGGCAGCTAGGAAGTGGCGGACACAGCCCAGACTGTCTTCTCTAGGCTGATGCTGCCATCTAGTGGCGAAGAGCCACAGCCGACCTGGGCGCCCTGTGCACTCCACCCACTTGGAAGGACTTAGAATGACTCTGAGTCCAGCTAAGGAAACAGACTCCTGCCTACGGGGAGACCGCATGCAGGCCGCCCTCCTGGGACTCACCATCCCTGAGGCACAGAAAGGGCTCTAGGATACGAGTTGTGTTGCACTGCCTCTAATCCCCAGTGTGCTGCAAGGCAGCTCTTCTTACCCCCACGCTCAGTGGAGGTCTGGCTGATCCCAGCGGCTTCACTGCTGTCCCAGGGTTCCCCTCCTGGTCTTTCTCTAGAACCTCGGTGGCCCTGGAGCCTGGGTTCAAAGGTCCCTCTATCATGTACGAGCCGTGTGTCCCCGAGGCAACTGACTAATCTCTCTGAGCTCTGTTCTTCCATTTATAACAAGAGTATGGTGACATGAACCTTGTCAGTGGTCATGAGTATTTTTGTTTGAGCTCAGCTACCTCAGAAGGGACGGCTTGAAGAAAGACATTGCCTCAGGGCAGGTTAATAGGGGGCTGTGCCCCGTTCTGAGTGCTTCCGTCATACGCAGACAAAACAGAGGACCAACTAGACCACTTTCAGTCATAACGAGGCCGAAGCACGCACCCACGTGCACTGGCCAGATCCTCGTCTGTTTCCTCGAGGTTTTATCAGCAAACCCCCCCTCGGAAGAAAGCACGGGCTTCCCCTGAAGTGATCTTTCCTGTGTCACGCACACAGCCCTCAGCTCCTCTGGTCCCTCCCCTGCCAGTGTTGTCTCGGTCACGGCCAGCAAATCAGGCTGTCCCATGAGGCCACGGTGGCCGCAGGGACCGGAGCTGGGCCTGGGACCCGGGCAGGGAGCCACACAGGCCGGGCTAGCACCATCTTTTTAACTCAGCAGGGAAGCATGACTCCTGAGCCACTGTCAGAACAGCAGATAGCAAGGCTAAAATCTGCAACATCGAAATGGACACCTACCTAATCCGATGTTCTCAGAGCACGCCATCATGTCAGATTTGTTTCTTGCTAAGTTTCATGCCCATAAACATCTCATCACATTTGGAAATAATTTGTGGCTTCAGTTTTTCTTCCGTCCGAGGGTTCCTGAGTTTGCACAATGGGTGCTGAGAAATCGTCGCCAACCGTAAATTAAACAAATTACATAGTGCCAAATAAAGGAAAAAGCAAAATTATAGAAATTCTTTCAAAAATGTTTATGGCAGAAAAATGGTTTGGTGATTGACATGTCTGTATTTTAATATGCTTCATGTGTTGGGGGTGAAATTCTTGGAAAATAAGTGTATGGGGGACCCACAAACATTTTGATTTTGATTGACCAATCAAAATATTATAGGATTCGCACAGCCGGTGTGGCTCAGTGGGTGAGTGTCGACTATGAACCAGGAGGTCACAGTTCAATTCCCAGTCAGGGCACTTGCCTGGGTTGCGGGCTCCATCCCCAGTAGGGGGCGTGCAGGAGGCAGCCGATCAGTGATTCTCTCCCATTATTGATGTTTCTATCTCTGTCTCTCTCCCTTCTTCTCTGAAATCAATAAAAATATTTTTTAAAAATATTATAGGATACCTGCACAATACAGAGTACTCCATGGGGTTTCTGAAAATTAGAAATGCAGGCTTTTCCCCTCTAGGATCTTAGGCTGATTCCTACAATGTGATTTATATAATCAGACACCTCATCCTATTGATTAGAGAGCCGTGTCCTTGCCCTTTGACTGTGTTGCTCATGGAACGCCCTGGGCTTTGTAATCTAATCTGTGTCTCCTGTTCTTCCTCCAGGAATCCTGTTCACAATGCTGGTGTTTGGACCCGCCTGTGGGTTCATCCTGGGCTCCTTCTGTACCAAAATCTACGTGGACGCTGTGTTCATTGATACAAGTAAGAGATACCCCTCGCTTTCTGAACACCATCACAAGCCTCCCCCTGCCTGGGCCTGGGAATGGAGCGGTCAGCCTGTGGTTCTGAGACCGTCCTAGCTGGGGGCAGCCCTACTGTGTGCACCTGTGGTGCAGCTGGCGGCCTGCCTGAGATCAGAAGGAAGGGGCACGAGTCGGGTTCAGGGGGCCTGGACTCAAGTCCGTGCTCTGCCAGTATCTGCTGAGGCTGAGTAGCTCCCTCAGGTGGATTTTGCCCTCATCTGTAAATGAATGGCAATGGTGATTGTAGCCTCCTCGCTGGGCTGTTGTGAGAAATGAATGAGAAACTAGATGTGGAGATGCCAGGCATGCGCGAGTGCTCATCGAATGCTGGTCCATTAACCTATGTGAGGACTGCACCTTTTTCTTTTCTCTTTTAAAAATATGTTTCTATTGATTTTAGATGGAGAGGATGGGAGAGGGATAGAGCAATAGAAATATGTATGAGAGAAAGACATCGATCGGTTGCCTCCTGCACGCCCCCTACTGGGGACCGAGCCCACAACCCAGGCATGTGCCCTGACCAGGAATTGAACCAGGACCTCTTGGTTCATGCGTCGATGCTCAGCCACTGAGCCAGACCAGTTGGGCCAGCCACAGTCTTTTTATAACCCAGTCTCAGAAGTGACTTCTCCTTGCCTCTGCTGCATTCTGTGTGCAACACGCAGAGAAGGGATGACTATACAAGGATGCGAATGCCAAGGGTGGGGACCGCTGGGGGTTGCCTTGTCACTGCCTGCCTGGGTGGCACCGCTCTACCTCAAGCCTGAGAGAGGGTGTTCTATTCCTGAGCCGTCACACGAGTGTGGAGCCCCGTGGCCTCTCTGAAAACAGCGTGCGGGAAGCAATCCCACCTCTTCCTGCCGATCTATCCCCGGGATCAATAAGAACTCCCAGTCCCCGCGTTCTCCATCCATCATCGCTCGGCAGTGCCAAATTTACTGATTCACCCCAAAGAAATAATTCGGCTTTAAATCCAATCAAGTCACTGTGATTCACTCCATTAATCCCGCTGATATATTTACTTGTAGCTAATGATGTTACAAATTTCCAAGGGGGAAAAAAAAGCAGCCTTACTTCTTTATTCTTCAAAGGCCTGGGTCTAGGAAGGCTGCATTGGCGGAGTTGATTGGCCCTTTGAACCCTATTCCAAGGGGACGAGGGTCCGAGAAACCACACGTGAAGCGAGTCGGCTGCCATCTTACTTATATGATAAAAAAGCCAGCTTCCGCCGCCTCACCAGAGGCCACACCAGCGGGGACAGCAGGCGGGTGGGGGAGGGGCGCCCTCCCAGAGTGAGGGGAGCTGCCTGGGAGGGGGAGCCGCATGGCCAGGCAGCATCAGGCCTGGCATATGAGCAGCGGCCCCTTGAATCAAGGCCTGTGGATAAACACAATCTTGGAACCAAAGAGAACCTCAGGCGTCATTCTCTCCAGCTCCTCCTTTGTGCAAATGAGGAAACTGAGGCCGAGAGAGGGGCAGGGGCGTGCCGACCCAAGGGGTGGGTCTGTATAAGCCCAGGCGTCCTGGGTCGGGGTGAGGGCATTTCCACTTCAGGAGGCCCGTCCCCACGCTCCCCCGGGGCATGAGCTGGCATCTTAGTGCCTCGTAGCGAGGGCTGGCCAGCTGGCTGGAGGCGGCTTAGCTTGTCTGCTCCTGGTCCCCTCGGGGTGCCAGCCTTGACCATGCTGTCCCCGTGGCCACACGTGCTGTCTCCACTTCATTCTGTCCATCATCTCACCCCTCGGGGCCCAGTGTGGTCCAGGCTCCGGGGCCCAGGCTCATGGGCAGCGTGGAGCCTCCCATGTCCGACTTGCTGACGACAGCCTCCCCCTAACAAGTTCATGGTGGGTCTGCCTGGTGTGTGTCAGGAATGGGAGTCACTCCCCGTCTTTGTCTGCCTCCCCTCTGAAGGCCATGGGCCTGTGGTTCTGCTTCTCACCTGCAGAGGGCAGGAGAACCCAATGTATTGTGTTGGAGAAACAGCCAGTGAGTTCTGGAGCGATGGTTGTTCTCAGCCTGTGACTGAAAGGCGCTCTGTCTCTGAGTGGGTTGGGGCTGTGCTTGAAGGAGGGGCCCTCCGTTTTTTTAGGGGTGACCCTCCCCTATCATTTCCTCACCAAGCCCGAGCCCCACATTAGGACTGTCCGGTCTGTGGGAGTGTGTCCTTAAGCGTGAATATAAGGGGCCACCCACCCAGCACATGCCTCTGAAATTCCCCTGAGAGCCAGCGGGACCGGGAGGGCACGGCCTGGGATTGTGGGGAGGCGCCAGCGGCCCTCGGGGGCCCTGCTGGGGGCAGATGAAGGAGGGAACGTGCCTGCCTAGCACAGTGCAGGTCAGCAGGGACAGTTGTTCCCTGCAGCCTCTGGTACCACCTCAGGAGCCTTCACATGCTCCCATGACCAGAGGCACGGAGCATGGCGAGTGGCACGCCGGATTATATGTACCTACCTCCCCTCAGAAGGGGCGTGACCTGTCCCCCCCCCCCCCCCCCCCCCGCCTCTCAGATTTTACTGCCAAAACGATGGTGCAAGGCCACGTCCTCCTTGTTTTCAGAAGAAAAGACCCCAGTGTAGACCTTGGTGATGTCTGCCGCACCATTGCTCACTAGCCGACATGGACAGTTCCCCCTCCACGTCCAGAATGCTGGACAGTCACCTGTGCGGGTGGAGGGAGTTCCACCATAAGGAGCTGAAATGCCCCCTAACAGTGCCCTTCATTGTGCAGATGGGGAGAGAAAGGAGGCATCTGAGAAGGCGTTTCTCAGACCAGGTCCGAGCCTCAGTGGTCTTGGGAACCCCCGATACCAGAACGAACCGCCCCCCCCCCCCCCCCCCCCCCGCCGGCAGCATGCACAAAGCCACCTGGCGGGGGTCAGAGCATGCCGGCGCCTGAATGCCTGCATCCTACCTTCCGCTCCTTGAACTTGGGCTTGGTCCCTGACCTCCTGAGCCTCGCTCTCCCCAGCTGGGGAAAATGGGGATCATAGAAGACTATTGTCCAGGGCCGTCGGCAGGGCTGGCAGGCATGGTGAAGACACCGTGCCTGAGCCGCAGCAAATGATGGTGGCATTTGCCTCGGTGCTGGCTACAGAGTCTGCAGGGAGAGCCTCTGAGAGATGCTGGTCATCTGGCGTCTCTGGTCCTTTTTATTCCCAAGTCCGTCTATCCGCCCGGCCCGGGCCCCAGCCCTGTTGGTTCTTAGCTCCTGTGTGTGGCCCGGTCTCCAAGAGTCCCCCCAGGCTCCGGGGACATGAAATTCTCAGCAAAGAGACATTTCTAAGCAGCTCATCTGGAGCGCTGCCATGGAGAGAGAGAAAAAACCCGCACCAGGGAGTAAGCTGTGGTTTCTATCTTGATGCCTTCACCTAAATCAAAGAAACGACAGTGTAAGAGCGGCACTCAGGGCCGCTGCCTCTAAGCGTACGAGCCGGCTGCAAGCTCTCCAGTAGAGGCCTGGCCCCAAACCACAGGCCCCACGAGGTTTGAATTAACCTGCCCGTGGCAGATTGGAGGCAGCGCCCCAGCCATAAATGTGACGTTCTCATCGATTCAGTGCTCACGCTCGCGCCAGGCATCTTCTGAGCCCTTTAGTTCTCCTGTGGTCACTCGATCTTCCCCAGCGTGGTGCGGCACATGCTGTCGTTGTCATCACGGTGGTACGGATAGGTCAGCTGACGCCCGGGCTTCAAATCACTGGCCTGAGGTCACACAGCGAGAAGTGGGCGGGATTTCAGCCCAGGCGTCTGGGCTGTTGACTTCTGTGCCACGCCTTACGATCTCTGAACCAGATTTCAGACAGAGAGTGGGGTGCTGGCCGGTGTGGGTCAGTGGTCAGCGTCGGCCCATGCACCAGGAAGTCATGGTTTGAGTCTGATCAGGACACATGCCGGGTTGCAGGCTCGATCCCCAGTAGGGGATGTGCAGGAGGCAGCCGATCGATGTTTCTCTCTCATCACCGGTGTTCAATCTCCTTCTCCCTCTCCCTTCCTCTTGCTAAATGTGTGTGTGTGTGTGTGTGTGTGTGTGTAATTTTTTTTTTTAGGGAGTGGGGTGTTGAATGGGATCTCAGATTAACTGCTTTGGGAGGGGAAGGTGCAAATGAGTATACCTAGTAAAACTATACCCTTGAATAATAAATGTTTGCGTGTGTGTGTGTGTGTGTGTGTGTGTGTTAGCACACCGAGCCAGAGAATTCCAGCCTAAATCCAGAAGGTGTCTGGCTTCTCGCTGGTTTTGTTTAGCCCGATACAGTACAGGGTAGATAAGCATCTGAAATGAAGGGGGAACGTGATCCGTCTTGGGTTTGGGAAGAACGGGAGCACCGATATGAAACGACAGGCTGCTTTGCCGGCATCCAGTCCCCCTACCTCAGGCCCTTCCCAGAGCTCCCGGCCCGTCTGTGCAACTGAGTCAAAACCTCGGCCAAGTGCAGGCCCCGCCACGCCCCCTCCGCTGACCGCACTCCTCCTGGTTGCAGGTAACCTGGACATCACCCCGGACGACCCCCGCTGGATTGGAGCCTGGTGGGCCGGCTTTCTGCTCTGCGGTGCCTTACTCTTCTTCTCTTCCCTCTTGATGTTCGGGTTCCCCCAGTCTCTGCCCCTGCACTCCGACCCCGCCGTGGAGAGCGAGCAGGCCATGCTCCCCGAGAGGGAGTACGAGAGGCCCCCGCCCAGCAACGGGGTCCTGCGGCACCCGCTGGAGCCGGACAGCAGCGCCTCCTGCTTCCAGCAGCTGAAAGGTAAGGCGCCTCGTCCGCGGGCGGCCAGGTTATGGGGGGATCCAGGGCAGGGGGACGCTGGTAACCAGGACAGGCTGAGGGGGCACAGGAGGCAGAATCGACCTTGTTTTGCATGACTTGGCGGCTCTGTCCAGGGAGGTGGCTGTGGAGGTGGTGGAGGCAAGGATGGGGGAGGTTATATATTTATGAATGGACATGGGAGAGCCTGGAATTTCATTTCTTTCTTGGAATTGTTCAGTTTAAGTGCACATACAGTTGTAAATGTTAATTATTTCTATCTATATCTATATAGATATAGATATATATCTCTCTATATATCTCACCCCCTCCTATATAGATATAGGTATGTTGGTAGAACATAGTTATACACTTGTAATTTATTTATAACATGTAATTTAGGTGTATTTTCCCTTTTGAGAAACCCAGTCTCCTTGGGGGGGGGGGGAGGATAAGTTGTGATTGCTTATAAACATTTTTGGTAAGTTGTGCTTATGAAACATACACTGTTCCCGCTAAACTGTAATAACAGGCATGTTATAGTCTCCCGTTTTAGTACTTGTCAGCCTGAGTTTGGAGCTGAGGGTGACTAACGGGCTATAGATTTGGGCCTGAGGAGCCGGGTGATTCCACTGCTGTTGACTGACCCAGGCAAGAAGGGCCAGAGGGCCTGGGAGTGCCGTGCGTGTGACCTTGGCCCCTGCTTCTCCCCTCAGTGATCCCCAAGGTCACCAAGCACCTGCTCTCCAACCCCGTGTTCACCTGCATCGTCCTGGCCGCCTGCATGGAGATCGCGGTGGTGGCCGGCTTCGCTGCCTTCCTGGGGAAGTACCTGGAGCAGCAGTTTAACCTCACCACCTCCTCTGCCAACCAGCTGCTCGGTGAGTCCGCCTCAGCCCCCGGGGGAGTGGGGGAGGCTGTGTCCTGCTCATAATCAATACGGCAAGAGCGTCCAGAGCCCTGCCGGTGTGTCTCAGTGGTTGAGTGTCGACCTATGAACCAAGTTTGATTCCCGGTCAGGGCACATGCCCGGGTTGTGGGCTCGATCCCCAGCAGAGGGTGTGCAGGAGGCAGCTGATCGATGATTCTCATCATTGATGTTTCTCTCTCTCCCCCCTCTCCCTTCCACTCTGTGCTATTTTCTTACAGAGCTCAACCTCCCTGATTATATTTTTCTGACTCTAATATTAAAATTAATTTGCATTCCCTGAGCACGTAGCAGCTGGTTGATACAGTCGACTGACCTAGAATCTGCTGATGGCAGGGAGGAGGCCTACTGGGCGGGGAAATTGGCCGCACAATCCACCACGTGGACAAATGACGCCCATGGTCATTTACATTCGAGTTTTCAATGAAGCCCGTTGGTCCCCCTAAAATCCCACGAGTCTCTGGGAATCGTAAGTAACAGGTTTTGGTCCTGCTGCCTTGCAGATGGCTCTGTTTATAAGAGAGAGAGAGAGAGAGAGAGAGAGAGAGAGAGAGAGAGAGAGAGAGAGAGAGAGAGAGAGAGAGAGAGAGAAATGTATGCCAGTTACTCACCAAGAGCCCCAGAATATACTGACTGGCTTGGTGCTATTTCCTATGAGGCTCTGGGGCTGCTTCAAGCGCTGTCTGGGGCTGGCGGTTGTGGGCCCTTTGGCTAAACAGCTCCTGGCCCCTCCGCGGAGCACCCGGCCTGGTTAGAAGAGGAGGGACATCCCCTGTGAGTGGCAGCCCCGGGCCCGTCACTCAGCAGCTCAGAGAGCGCCCCGGCTCCTGGCCCTCCTTTCTCAGAGCGCATGTGCGTCCCTGGAATATGTCTTTGTTTCTCGGTCATCCCCGCACCAGCTGTGTTTCTGTGCGGGGACCCCATGCACACGATAGGGGGGCATTCAGACGCCTGGCAACGGAGTTGGTACGTGTGTGTCTCCCCAGCTTTTGTGAGCTCCTTGAGGGCCGAGATGAGGCCCCTGATGGAGACTTGGGCACCGGGAGGGTGGCCGGGAGGGAGGCCCCGCTGCCCCTGCTCATGGCCCGCCCCTTCCCTCCAGGGATGACGGCGATCCCCTGCGCCTGCCTGGGCATCTTCCTGGGCGGCCTGCTGGTGAAGAAGCTCAGCCTGTCCGCCCTGGGCGCCATCCGCATGGCCATGCTCGTCAACCTGGTGTCCACGGCCTGCTACGTCTCCTTCCTCTTCCTGGGCTGCGACACGGGCCCGGTGGCCGGGGTCACGGTTCCCTATGGAAACACGTAAGTCCCGCATGTCTGCTCTGCCCGTCGGCCCCGCAGGCTGCTCCCTCTCACGCGTAGGGACCCGGGCGGAGGAGTGGATGGCGCCTCTGCATCTGACTCCCAAGGTCAGAGAATCGGGTGACCCCTGGGCGGGGAAGGCAGACCACTCCCTCGACGGCTCGCCCAGGGCAGCGGACAGACGCCGGGGAGTCGGTCAGACATCACTCCCCGGAGGACTCACATTACGGCTTCTCATGTTTGACTGTGGGAATAATGTGAAGATAGGAAATAAAAATGATTTTATTGTAATATTCAGCTTCAAGTAAAAGATGGAATAGGCATCAACAGTTCCCTAGACTAATGGAGCTATTATTACGCTCACATGGTAATTACAGGCTCTGGCAGGGTAGGAATTGGTAAGTGTGGGAGGGAGAATAAAAAGGAGAGAAGGGAGAGGCGAAGCGAAGGAACTTTTCTTACTGTCTAGTTACTACCCTTAGATGCCGGTGTTGACAGCTTCCCCTTTTCTACATGGGACTCAGGCTGCCTTGAGAAGCCGGCCTGGAGCTGAGACTGTGGCACAGCTGGCCTGCAGTTCCTCTCCTCCCTGGCCGCCTCCTCCAGGCAGGCCACCAGGCCCACTTCTGCAGTTAAGCCAGAAGCTGCAGTGGAGCTGGGCTCAAGGAGAGACCCTTCCCTCTTACACACTAAAAACACCCCTTCTGCCCCTTCCTCTTTGCAATTTGCTTGCTCAAGGTCACTGTGCCTTTAGTGGTACAAAAGCAAATTTAAAATATCTCAGTGTTATTTTTCGCAGGAAATCAGCACACTCAGGCAGACAGTAATTACTGAAGCAGCCTCGTCATAGTAGTTTGTTAGGCACCACGAGGCTTGCTGTCTGCTGGGAGGAATCAAACTGAGATAAGGACTGAAGAGGGGAGATGTTAGTGGTCAGCTGTGCTGGGTGGAGCTGTTGGCCCAGTGGAGGCTGTGGTAATCCGGAGAGGCAGCATGGAGGAGGCGGCCCTGAGCAGAGCTCCCACCAGCCAGCCAGCCTGGCTCCATGGTGCAGGGAGCAGCCCCCAGACGCTCAGCGGTGGCTCTGGGCCGCATGTTGCAGGACAAGCGGGTTAAGAGGAGGAAAAGCAAGGGGGTGACTTATCCCAGCAGAGAGATATCCCTGGGGGTCCTGGGGAAGGCGGCCTTTCTCTGACCCGCTCCGTGTTTTCTTTCTTTTCAGCTCAGCGCCTGGCGCAGCCCTGGACCCCTACTCACCCTGCAATAAAAACTGTGAATGCCAAACCGACTCCTTCACTCCCGTGTGCGGGGCGGACGGCGTCACCTACCTGTCTGCCTGCTTCGCTGGCTGCAACAGCACGGTATGTGGTTTCCTCAGGGCGCGGGAGGGAGCGGGGACGTGGGCAGCTGCAGCAGCTTAAACCCGAAGGTCAGGGGCAGGCGTGGGCAACCACACTGGGTCTTCTCTCAGCCCTCCCCGCTCCGGCGAAGGGTTTTCCATCAGTAGGAGGAGGGGACTGCTGGGCCCTTCTTGCTAAATCCAATTGGTTTCCCAAAAGCGTCTCTGAGCAAAGGAAAGAAAACAGTCAGAGGAAGCTGCCCATGTGGAGCCAGAGAAAAAGACTGTGGCTCGAGGCACTCACCAGGGTCAGTGGGGGAGGACGACTCTGCGGTAATGAGCTCCCCAGCAACAGGAGTATGCAAGGGAAGGCTAGGAAGCCATGACAGGGAGCCCTCTTCCACAGCGGAGACTGTGGCGTCAATTCAGCTTCTTCCCCATACAGCGCCCTTGGCCTTCTGCGTCTTCATCTCCCACGGTACCTTTTGTGGCTCTTTCCTTCTTGGCTGGAATTACGCAGCTGGCAGGAGCCTGCTGCCTCCCATGCCAAGTGACTGGTCACCAGCTCCAGGGGATCCTACCTACAGGGTCTCTCCTGCCCTTCCGCATCCACGCCACCCCCACCCTGCTAGGGGCCTTCCTCATCTCTCGCTTGGACCAGGGCTGTGGTTGCCTAACTGGTCTCCCAGCTCAGGGTGGCCCCCTTCTGGTCTGTCCTCCACGCTGCAGCCAGAATGATTTCTGTGAGGCTAAAGGCCCCTTGCCAAGGCTGCTCTGTGAGCTGGGAGGGAAGAGCCAGCCGGCCCTGGGTTTGCGTCCTCAGCATGTGTCTGTCCCCAGCCGCGTCCTCAGCGTGTGTCTGTCCCCAGCCGCGTCCTCAGCGTGTGTCTGTCCCCAGCCGCGTCCTCAGCGTGTGTCTGTCCCCAGCCGCGTCCTCAGCGTGTGTCTGTCCCCAGCCGCGTCCTCAGCGTGTGTCTGTCCCCAGCCGCGTCCTCAGCGTGTGTCTGTCCCCAGCCGCGTCCTCAGCGTGTGTCTGTCCCCAGCCGCGTCCTCAGCGTGTGTCTGTCCCCAGCCGCGTCCTCAGCGTGTGTCTGTCCCCAGCCGCGTCCTCAGCATGTGTCTGTCCCAGCCGCGCCTCCTCTCAGTCTGTGAGGCTCAGCCTGTCCCACACAACACATGCTTCCCTGCTTCCCCTGCAGCGGGACGACTCCAACCGCCCCCCCTGTGTGAAACCCTCCCTCCCCTCCTTTGTCTTTGGGGTTCTTGGTGCCTGTCTGTCCTGGAGGCAGCTGTCTCATTGCACGGAGTGGCCTGCTGGCATCCACCCTGCTCTTTCCTGGGGGCCCAGAGCCGCCCCGGTGGGAGGCCAGAGAAGAAGAGGGCTGAGTGCTGCCCTCAAGGCACCGAGAGTCGAAATTACCTGCTTCCTGTCCTTGCCTCATCCCGTGTCTTTGGGGAACAGCCATTTTTTGCGGTAGGAAACACGGATCGTTTATTTTCATTTCCAAAGATGTATTTCCCTTGCTTTTAGCATTTAGATTCCTAGCCCGTTATTAACATTTTTTTCTATAGAGAAAATAAATAACCGTGGATTGGGGGGGGGGGGGAGAAGAACTGATTCTTAAATTAGATGATAAAGCAGTTTCTTGATGTGAGTGGAAATGAATTTTTTAAAAAGGGAAGGAGCCCGGAGAGGGTGAAAGTAAAAAACACAAGCTATTCTTCCTCATGACACCAATGTCATTAATATTCAAGGAGTTGTATCATAAATTGGTGTTGGGTATTGTCCTGTTGGGAGAATTAAGTGGAGGCTGTGCCCTGAGACCAGCGGATCTCCACTCCAGAGCATTCTCTGGTCCCGAAATCATAACATCTAGAACACAGGGGAGCAGGTGTCATTCAGGACAGCGTCCAGGCCGTTCATTGGCCCTTTGCCGCCTCCGTGAGGAGCAGGTCACACAGAGGAGGGGAGGCCGCAACCCTTTCCAGATACAGGACGAGGGCTTGCCAGTCCTTCCTCGCAGCTGACTGCATTTCAGAAAGAAAAGCAAATCCGTATTCCAGACTGTTGGGAGGGACTCTCCACTTCCCAAATTTTGTTTTTGTTTTATGTTTTTATTGATTTTGGAGAGGAAGGGGGAGAGAGGTAGAAACAGCAATGATGAGAGAGAATCATCGATCGGCTGCCTCCTGCACGCCCCCCACTGGGGATGGAGCCCACAACCCGGGCATGTGCTCTGACCGGGAATCGAACCAGTGACTCCCTGGTTCCTAGGTCCATGCTCAACCACTGAGCCACACCGGCCGGGCTCCACTTCCCACGTCTCACATCAGATTCAACACATAGAACATCATCTCCCCCATCGCTGTCCCTTTAGAAAAGTAATCTTCCAACCTAGAAATTAGTTTATTTGTACGATTAATGGAAATTGATCCATCCGTACTGAATGTGCAGGGAACCCACACAAAAACAACTTTATTCGCCAGTGTTTTTGACACTGCTGACGCGTATTTTGTGTTTGTAATGTGCACTGTCAAAATAGCACGCGTTTGCCTCCTTCAGCAGCAGAAACGAATCCAACATCCCAGAGAGTCATTCTTCTATTTGTATGGTCTCGGCTTTATTGTAATTATTTATCCCCATCATTGGATGTGAAGAGAAACATTTCTCAATGGAAATGAATGTCTGAGTCGTGGCACAGGCATATGATTCTCAGTGACTGTGTTATTCTTCGTCTGTTGGTTTCTTTATTTTCTAAAGTTCTAGACTTTCTAATCTTTTAAAGAAATGATACATTCGTACGGTTCAAAAATCAGGAAGTATAGAAAGGAGGGCGTGAAAACCCTCCTTTCTACCTCGGCCTCCCACTTTTCAACCCCCACTCTGCCCAGTGGGTGACACTATTACTGGTTTCTTACAGGTTATCCTTCTGGGTTTTAATGTTTAGGGTCTTATTCTGTACCTGTTGTTTGTGGGGGTTTGTTGTCAGTGACTTATCTTGGAGTTCTTTTCATATCAGTATGTAGAGAACACTCGCGTACCTTTTTGACAGCTGTATAGTATTCCACTGCGAATCTGTTAGAGGCTGTGTAACCAACCCCTGTAGGTGGGCACTCCGATGGCTGCAGAACTTTAGCTCTCGCAGTGTTGTGACTCTCGTTAAACTTAGGGCATTTCGTACCCAGGCAGATCTGTCTGGGGGGTAAGTTCTGGTGCTGTAATCACACAAAGGCACCGGCTCTGGGCAGATTGCTCAGGACAGAGGATCCAGCCCAACAGTGTCCCCCAACCTCAGCCCCTGGATAAGCCCGTGTGCAGGGCATAGTCATAAAGGGAGGCCCTGTTGGAGGCGGGCATAGCGGCTTTGGACATCCCTGCAAGCCTCCAGGTAACTTTGTGGGATAAGCAAAGCCTGTCGCATGTTCTGTGGGGAAAGAAAAGAAGGGGGAAGAAGGAGGCAAGGAGGGAGGGGCTGGGCAGAGGAGGTTAAAGTGGGGGTGACCCTCAGGAGGACGCACCCGTGTGCCCTGAAGGCTGAGCAGCCCTGGAAAGGAAAGCAGTGCATTGCTTGTGATTGTTTTCATGCCGCATCCCTTAAAGGGCCCTGCACTGTTATTACTCAGCCTTAACTGGCTTGCTGCTCGCCAGGCACTGCCTCTCCCAGCCCTGCCCCTCCCGTTGCCATCAGGAATTCCTGCAGCGGGAGCGCGGTGCCTGGGACTGGGCGGCTGGGCACATGGAATCCAGGAAGCCACGTGGGCGACAGCGGCTGTTCCTCCTCCTCCTCTCTGATCATACGCTGATCAGGGTGCTCCGGGGCTGTAGCTTGCTCCCCAGCACCGCCCTGAGCTCCCGGCATCTCTCTGCCTTCTGGCCCCTCGAGAGCCTTCCCTGAGCTCCCCCCTCTCTGGGCCCCACAATGGCAGCCACGTCACACCTGACAGGGCGCATGCTTTGTTCCAAGTGCCACACTGGGCACCGGACCAGCAGCAGGATGCAGGTTGCCTGATTTACTTCTTTTAATACACTGCGGTATAATTATAACTGCATGAAGGAGAGGGAGAGGACAAATTGGCAGGTAATTACAGTGTTAATTGGCAAGGTTTTATCATATTGTGGAAGCGCAATCTCCTCTCTAATTGTATGGAGGGGGCATGTTTGTCTACAGCGCAGCCGACAGAGGGATCCCTGAGCAGGGAAATGAAATACACAGGAGACGGGGCTCAGCTCTCCCCCCATAAATATTCCTTTCTTTGCGTGCGTTCTGCAGCCTCCTTAAAACGCGAACGCGTTTGCTCAGGCCTGATGAATGGGAGGCTGCGGACGGCGTAATGGGGCTGCGCGGCTCCAGCTGATGGATGGCTTGGGATGGAGGCGCTGGTGGTGCCACTGAGAAGGGCTGGCTGCTTCCTTTCAGAATCTCACGGGCTGTGCGTGCCTGACCGGCCCGCCCGAGAACGCCACCGTGGTCCCCGGCAAGTGCCCCAGTCCCGGCTGCCAAGAGGCCTTCCTCACCTTCCTGTGCGTGATGTGTGTCTGCAGCATGATCGGGGCCATGGCCCAGACGCCCTCAGTCATCATCCTCATCAGGTGAGCTGGTAAGGCCCCCGGGCCTGTGACCCGCCTCACGGCCCCTCCCCGCCGGTCCGAGGCTGCTGGGAATCGGTCCCACTGGCCTCACACCACGTGTAGAAGCAGGGCCCACGGGAGAGAGTCAGTCCCCGCAATTGAACGTGCAAAAATAGGACCCAGGGAGCCGGTCCCAGGTGAAGAGCTTGGGTTGTGTGCCACGCACATTCCGCAGAGCGGGCCTGCGAGCTCCTCGCTGAAATGGTACAGGGCGGTTTCCCCAGAGAATGGCACTCTGAGGTTCAGAAAGTGAGAGATCTTTCCAGGGCCTGTTCTGGGGGCACCGAGCCAGAGGTGGGGACTGTCCACAACAAGGAAGCGTGACACTGTGAGGTGCTTTCCTGGGGAAAGTGGGGGGGGGCAGGTAACGAAACGAGAGAGTTGGATTAACCGCCCTGGGCCGCCCGGGGCCAAGTCGTGCTAGTCCCGTCGATTTCTCAAAGGGCCCGAGAGTGACCCTGTGTCGTGGTTCTGGCCTGACCCCCAGGGCGAACGTCTTCCCAGGGGACGTTCCCGGGTACGTGGGGCCTGTCACCCCGAGATGCTTCCCTGTCCTGGCCAAGGCGAGGTGCCTTCCAGTGAAGCCTGAAGGGGCCCGATTTGCATTCTGTCTCCATGACAAGATGAGCCCTGCTTATTAAAAATGTATCTTGTCACTGCAGTTACCATTATTTTCCAGACTCGAGGCAGGGAAAGTGGAGGGAAAAACCCAGATAACTTTCCCAGGAAGGGCGCTGCTGGGCCCAGGGCGTGGCTCAGGGCCTGTTAATTACCGTGGAGCAGCGGTTCTCAACCTGCGGGTCCCGGCCCCTTTGGGGGTCGAATGACCCTTTCACAGGGGTCGCCTAAGACCATCGGAAAACACATATATAATTACATACTGTCTTTGTGATTAATCACTATGCTTTAATGATGTTCAATTTGTAACAATGAAAATATATCCTGCCTATCAGATATTTATATTATGATTCACAACAGTAGCAAAATGACAGTGATGAAGTAGCAACGAAAATAATTTTATGGTTGGGGGTCACCACAACATGAGGAACTGTGTGAAAGGGTCGCGGCGTTAGGAAGGTTGAGAACCACTGCGTGGAGTGACGATAATCTCTCTCTTGCCTCCTCGTCGCTGCGCACGTAGGACAGTCAGCCCTGAACTCAAGTCTTACGCGCTGGGAGTTCTTTTCCTCCTGCTCCGCTTGCTGGGTACGTATCCTCTCCTTATTCCCTCAGTAATGAGTCGGTTGCTGCGGCCCAGGTGAGTGGATATCAGTGAAATGGTCCCGTTGCTTGAATTTGTCTTATTTGTCCTATGACGTTTCATTATAGAAACTTTAGAGACCTTATAGAAGAATCAGAGAAACTTGAAGTATGCGCATTTTGCCCAGGGTTTAGACCTCAACTCAGGAAGTGGCAAAGTTTTCATTCACGTCAACTCTGATTTCTCCTGGGCATGAGGAGGAAGAAGTGATGGCACCAAAGGGGGGAAAGTGATGGTGTCATTTGGCACCTTCCTAGAGCAACCCTTGAGCATCCTGTGACATGCTTCACTTGGGCTGCTGGCTGGGGGAGGGGGAGGGGAAGAGAGAGAGAGAGAGAGAGAGAGAGAGAGAGAGAGAGAGATATCTCGGTGCCTTGCAAATGGAAACTGCATCCTTTAAATTTCTCCAAACTGATTTGGTTCATGCCCCTGAGGTTTCTGGGATGGGCCATGTGACCTTCACGCTATAGAGCCTCCACTCCAGGGTGAGGTGTGGATAGAGGGGGTTAAGGTTAGGCCCCCTCGTTACGATGGGAAAACCGTGGGACTGGCCCACGATTCTCTCAGGGTCCTGGGCCGGGCCCTGCTGGGGCAAATCCAGAAAGACCAACCCGGGACCCCAGCTCTCAGCCATGCCCCACCCTCTCCCTCTAACACATGGTTGATGCTTCAGGAACGGAGCTTGGTCAAGGCCAAGGTCAAGAGAGGATAACTTTTTCTTTCTTGAATAATAGGGCAGTGGTCTTCTTTCATCAACCTTATTGGCAAATCGGGGTGGAAAGGGAAATGACCATGGTCTCTGTTTTCAGAATAAATATTCATTATTCAAAGTATAAGCCACAGATGAGCACAAAGAATGAATTTTAGAAATATCTATCAGCGTGTTTGTAAAAGGAAAAAAAAAAAAAAGGCTACAGGATATGGTTGGGGAAGAGGTCTGTAATATGTGTGGTTACTACTTTCATGATAAGACCAATTCCCACGTAATGGGTATATCAAAGAGGAAAACATCCACCCTGGATTCATTAGGAAGGTGAGATCCTGGGGGAATGGCAAATACATAGCATCTGCCCCTTCACTTCCTTTCTGATCAGTTGCCCTGGTCATTTCCCTTTACTAGTGCCCAGGGAAAGGTCTTAGAATCTCCCCAACACTGTCAGTAATACACGATGTTGGCGCACACGGGGACACTTATAAGGTGTATTCTTATTTTTTTTCTTTATTGATTAAGGTATTACATATGTGTCCTTATCTCCCCATAGCCCCCCCCAACCCCCTGCTCATGTCCTCACCCCCTGGTGTCTGTGTCCATTAGTTAGGCTTATATGCATGCACACAAGTCTTTTGTTTGATCTCTTCCCCTTACCCCCGCCCTCCCCTACCTTCCCTCTGAGGTTTGAGCATCTGATCAATGCTTCTCTGTCTCTGTTCTTGTTCATCAGTTTATGTTGATCATTATATCCCACATCTGAGTGAGATCATGTGATATTTATCTTTCTCTGACTGATTTCGCTCAGCACAATGCTCTCCAGGTCCATCCTTACTGTCGCAAATGGTAGGAGTTCCTTCCTTTTTATGGCAGCGTAGTACTCCATTGAGTAGACGTACCACAGATTTTTAATCGTCTTATTTCTAAGTCATGGAAAAGAGATGTGTTGTAGGTGTGACAGCGCCCAGGTAAGAATGGGTACAGCAAGAACTTAAAGTAAAGCATCGCAGCCTTTCTGACGTTGTGCTGTTATGAGGACAGCCCCGGCAGGGGAATAACCATGGTGACTGTTCACTGAGGTACAAGGTACAAGTCAGATGCCCTTCTACCCACATTCACTCCAGGTAGGGTGGACGGAGAGGTACGTGAATGTGTAATATCTGGTAGCAAGTTGGGGAGCATTACTTTTTTAAAATATATTTTTTATTTCAGAGAGGAAGGGAGAGGGAGAGGTACAAACAACAATGTTGAGAGAGAATCCTTGATTGGCTGCCTCCTGCACACGCCCATTGGGGATCAAGATCACAACCTGGAAAAGTGCCCTGACCAGGAATCCAACCATGAACCATTGGTTCATAGGTTGATGCTCAACCATAGAGGTAGGCCAGCCGGGATGGGACCCTTAATGCAGAAAGTGCTTAAAACATTCCATACACATGTTCATGGAAAACACAACATTTATTTAGCACATGAGGTGTGGAAAGCTGCCGGGAGGAGATTCCCATACGTGAGAAGAGCCCTGCTCTTTGGCGGAGTCGTGGAGGCTGACATGAGAAGGGAGCAGTCACCCAGCAGCGGTGAATGTAGAGGTGCCTGAATGCTAAACAGATACAGGGCTCCAAACAGAAGGAAAAACAGTTAGGCTAAGAACAATGGGAAGATAAATCTGAAAACTTCATGAGACTTGGGGTAAATATGAGACAGGGACTAGACTGGACTGGACTAGAGTGTGAGGTAGGTGGTAGCCCTCTTCCCAGAGCCAGGATGGAGCAGGCAGACTACACTACACTACACTACACTACAATACACTAGAGTGTGAGGAAGGTGGTAGGCCTCTTCCCAGAGCCAGGATGGAGCAGGCAGACTACACTACACTACACTACACTACAATACACTAGAGTGTGAAGGAGGTGGTAGGCCTCTTCCCTGATACCAGGATGGAGCAGGCAGACAACACTACACTACACTACACAACACTACACTAGACTAGACTACACTAGAGTGTGAGGTAGGTGGTAGGCCTCTTCCCAGAGCCCAGGAAGGAGCAGGCAGACTACACTACACTACACTACACTACACTAGACTACACTAGAGTGTGAGGTAGGTGGTAGGCCTCTTCCCAGAGCCGAGGATGGAGCAGGCAGACTACACTACACTACACTACACTACACTACACTAGACTAGACTACACTAGAGTGTGAGGTAGGTGGTAGGCATCTTCCCAGAGCCCAGGATGGAGACAGACAGACTACAATACACTACACTACACTACACTACACTACACTAGACTACACTAGAGTGTGAGGTAGGTGGTAGGCCTCTTCCCAGAGCCCAGGATGGAGACAGACAGACTACACTACACTACACTACACTACACTACACTACACTAGACTACACTAGACTACACTAGACTACACTAGAGTGTGAGGTAGGTGGTAGGCCTCTTCCCAGAGCCCAGGATGGAGCAGGCAGACTACACTACACTACACTACACTACACTACACTACACTAGACTACACTAGAGTGTGAGGTAGGTGGTAGGCCTCTTCCCAGAGCCCAGGATGGAGCAGGCAGACTACACTACACTACACTACACTACACTACACTAGACTACACTAGACTACACTAGACTACACTAGAGTGTGAGGTAGGTGGTAGGCCTCTTCCCAGAGCCCAGGATGGAGCAGGCAGACTACACTACACTACACTACACTACACTACACTAGACTACACTAGAGTGTGAGGTAGGTGGTAGGCCTCTTCCCAGAGCCGAGGATGGAGCAGGCAGACTACACTACACTACACTACACTACACTAGACTAGACTACACTAGAGTGTGAGATAGGTGGTAGGCATCTTCCCAGAGCCCAGGATGGAGACAGACAGACTACACTACACTACACTACACTACACTATACTACACTAGACTACACTAGAGTGTGAGGTAGGTGGTAGGCCTCTTCCCAGAGCCCAGGATGGAGCAGGCAGACTACACTACACTACACTACACTAGAGTGTGAGGTAGGTGGTAGGCCTGTTTCCAGAGCCCAGGATGGAGCAGGCAGACTACACTACACTAGACTACACTACACTACACTACACTACACTAGAGTGTGAGGTAGGTGGTAGGCCTCTTCCCAGAGCCCAGGATGGAGCAGGCAGACTACACTACACTACACTACACTACACTAGACTACACTAGCGTGTGAGGTAGGTGGTTGGCCTCTTCCCAGAGCCGAGGATGGAGCAGGGAGACTACACTACACTACACTAGACTGGACTAGACTACACTAGAGTGTGAGGTAGGTGATAGGCCTCTTCCCAGAGCCCAGGATGGAGCAGGCAGACTACACTACACTACACTACACTACACTACACTAGAGTGTGAGGTAGGTGGTAGGCCTCTTCCCAGAGCCGAGGATGGAGCAGGCAGACTACACTACACTACACTAGACTGGACTAGACTACACTAGAGTGTGAGGTAGGTGATAGGCCTCTTCCCAGAGCCCAGGATGGAGCAGGCAGACTACACTACACTACACTACACTACACTACACTAAACTTGACTACACGAGAGTGTGAGGTAGGTGATAGGCCTCTTCCCAGAGCCCAGGATGGAGCAGGCAGACTACACTACACTACACTACACTACACTACACTAAACTAGACTACACGAGAGTGTGAGGTAGGTGGTAGGCCTCTTCCCAGAGCCCAGGATGGAGCAGGCAGACTACACTACACTACACTACACTACACTAGACTACACTAGCGTGTGAGGTAGGTGGTTGGCCTCTTCCCAGAGCCGAGGATGGAGCAGGCAGACTACACTACACTACACTACACTAGACTACACTAGAGTGTGAGGTAGGTGGTAGGCCTCTTCCCAGAGCCCAGGATGGAGCAGGCAGACTACACTACACTACACTACACTACACTACACTACACTAGACTACACTAGAGTGTGAGGTAGGTGATAGGCCTCATCCCAGAGCCCAGGATGGAGCAGGCAGACATTACACTACACTACACTACACTACACTAGACTACACTAGAGTGTGAGGTAGGTGGTAGGCCTCTTCCCAGAGCCCAGGATGGAGCAGGCAGACTACACTACACTACACTACACTACACTACACTAGCGTGTGAGGTAGGTGGTTGGCCTCTTCCAAGAGCCGAGGATGGAGCAGGCAGACTACACTACACTACACTACACTACACTAGACTAGACTACACTAGAGTGTGAGGTAGGTGGTAGGCATCTTCCCAGAGCCCAGGATGGAGACAGACAGACTACAATACACTACAGTACACTACACTACACTAGACTACACTAGAGTGTGAGGTAGGTGGTAGGCCTCTTCCCAGAGCCCAGGATGGAGCAGGCAGACATTACACTACACTACACTACACTACACTAGACTACACTAGAGTGTGAGGTAGGTGGTAGGCCTCTTCCCAGAGCCCAGGATGGAGCAGGCAGACATTACACTACACTACACTACACTACACTACACTAGACTACCCTAGAGTGTGAGGTAGGTGGTAGGCCTCTTACCAGAGCCCAGGATGGAGCAGGCAGACTACACTACACTACACTTAAGTGTAAGGTAGATGGTAGGCCTCTTCCCAGAGCCCAGGATGGAGCAGGCAGACTACACTACACTACACTACGCTACACTACACTACACTAGACTACACTAGAGTGTGAGGTAGGTGGTAGGCCTGTTTCCAGAGCCCAGGATGGAGCAGGCAGACTACACTACACTACACTAGACTACACTACACTACACTACACTAGAGTATGAGGTAGGTGGTAGGCCTCTTCCCAGAGCCCAGGATGGAGCAGGCAGACTACACTACACTACACTACACTACACTACACTACACTACACTAGACTACACTAGAGTGTGTGGTAGGTGATAGGCGTCTTCCAAGAGCCCAGAATGGAGCATGCAGACTACACTAGAGTGTGAGGTAGGTGGTACGCCTCTTCCCAGAGCCGAGGATGTTGACATACAGACTACACTACACTACACTACACTAGACTAGACTACACTAGAGTGTGAGGTAGGTGGTAGGCCTCTTCGCAGAGCCCAGGATGGAGACAGACAGACTACAATACACTACACTACACTACACTAGACTACACTAGAGTGTGAGGTAGGTGGTAGGCCTCTTCACAGAGCCCAGGATGGAGCAGGCAGACATTACACTACACTAAACTACACTACACTAGACTACACTAGAGTGTGAGGTAGGTGGTAGGCCTCTTCCCAGAGCCCAGGATGGAGCAGGCAGACTACACTACACTACACTACACTACACTAGACTACACTAGAGTGTGTGATAGGTGGTAGGCGTCTTCCAAGAGCCCAGAATGGAGCAGGCAGACTACACTAGAGTGTGAGGTAGGTGGTAGGCCTCTTCCCAGAGCCCAGGAAGGAGCAGGCAGACTACACTACACTACACTACACTAGACTAGACTACACTAGAGTGTGAGGTAGGTGGTAGGCCTCTTCCCAGAGCCGAGGATGGAGCAGGCAGACTACACTACACTACACTACACTAGACTAGACTACACTAGAGTGTGAGGTAGGTGGTAGGCATCTTCCCAGAGCCCAGGATGGAGACAGACAGACTACAATACACTACACTACACTACACTACACTACACTAGACTACACTACACTAGAGTGTGAGGTAGGTGGTAGGCGTCTTCCCAGAGCCCAGGATGGAGCAGGCAGACTACACTAGAGTGTGAGGTAGGTGGTAGGCCTCTTCCAAGAGCCCAGGATGGTGACAGACAGACTACACTACACTACACTACACTAGACTACACTAGACTACACTAGAGTGTGAGGTAGGTGGTAGGCCTCTTCCCAGAGCCCAGGATGGAGCAGGCAGACTACACTACACTACACTACACTACACTACACTACACTACACTAGCGTGTGAGGTAGGTGGTAGGCCTCTTCCCAGAGCCCAGGATGGAGCAGGCAGACTACACTACACTACACTACACTACACTACACTACACTAGACTACACTAGAGTGTGAGGTAGGTGGTAGGCCTCTTCCCAGAGCCCAGGATGGAGCAGGCAGACTACACTACACTACACTACACTACACTACACTACACTACACTACACTACACTAGAGTGTGAGGTAGGTGGTAGGCCTGTTTCCAGAGCCCAGGATGGAGCAGGCAGACTACACTACACTAGACTACACTACACTACACTACACTACACTAGACTGGACTAGACTACACTAGAGTGTGAGGTAGGTGATAGGCCTCTTCCCAGAGCCCAGGATGGAGCAGGCAGACTACACTACACTACAGTACACTACACTACACTAGAGTGTGAGGTAGGTGGTAGGCCTCTTCCCAGAGCCCAGGATGGAGCAGGCAGACTACACTACACTACACTACACTAGACTACACTAGCGTGTGAGGTAGGTGGTTGGCCTCTTCCCAGAGCCGAGGATGGAGCAGGCAGACTACACTACACTACACTAGACTGGACTAGACTACACTAGAGTGTGAGGTAGGTGATAGGCCTCTTCCCAGAGCCCAGGATGGAGCAGGCAGACTACACTACACTACACTACACTACACTACACTACACTAAACTTGACTACACGAGAGTGTGAGGTAGGTGGTAGGCCTCTTACCAGAGCCCAGGATGGAGCAGGCAGACTACACTACACTACACTACACTACACTACACTAAACTAGACTACACGAGAGTGTGAGGTAGGTGGTAGGCCTCTTCCCAGAGCCCAGGATGGAGCAGGCAGACTACACTACACTACACTACACTACACTACACTAGACTACACTAGAGTGTGAGGTAGGTGATAGGCCTCATCCCAGAGCCCAGGATGGAGCAGGCAGACATTACACTACACTACACTACACTACACTAGACTACACTAGAGTGTGAGGTAGGTGGTAGGCCTCTTCCCAGAGCCCAGGATGGAGCAGGCAGACTACACTACACTACACTACACTACACTAGCGTGTGAGGTAGGTGGTTGGCCTCTTCCCAGAGCCGAGGATGGAGCAGGCAGACTACACTACACTACACTACACTACACTACACTAGACTACACTAGAGTGTGAGGTAGGTGGTAGGCATCTTCCCAGAGCCCAGGATGGAGACAGACAGACTACAATACACTACACTACACTACACTACACTAGACTACACTAGAGTGTGAGGTAGGTGGTAGGCCTCTTCCCAGAGCCCAGGATGGAGCAGGCAGACATTACACTACACTACACTACACTACACTAGACTACACTAGAGTGTGAGGTAGGTGGTAGGCCTCTTCCCAGAGCCCAGGAAGGAGCAGGCAGACTACACTACACTACACTAGACTACACTACACTACACTACACTACACTACACTACACTACACTAGACTACACTAGAGTGTGAGGTAGGTGGTAGGCCTCTTCCCAGAGCCCAGGATGGAGCAGGCAGACTACACTACACTACACTACACTAGAGTGTGAGGTAGGTGGTAGGCCTCTTCCCAGAGCCCAGGATGGAGCAGGCAGACTACACTACACTACACTACACTACACTAGACTACACTAGAGTGTGTGATAGGTGGTAGGCGTCTTCCAAGAGCCCAGAATGGAGCAGGCAGACTACACTAGAGTGTGAGGTAGGTGGTAGGCCTCTTCCCAGAGCCCAGGAAGGAGCAGGCAGACTACACTACACTACACTACACTAGACTACACTAGAGTGTGAGGTAGGTGGTAGGCCTCTTCCCAGAGCCGAGGATGGAGCAGGCAGACTACACTACACTACACTAGACTAGACTACACTAGAGTGTGAGGTAGGTGGTAGGCATCTTCCCAGAGCCCAGGATGGAGACAGACAGACTACAATACACTACACTACACTACACTACACTACACTAGACTACACTACACTAGAGTGTGAGGTAGGTGGTAGGCGTCTTCCCAGAGCCCAGGATGGAGCAGGCAGACTACACTAGAGTGTGAGGTAGGTGGTAGGCCTCTTCCAAGAGCCCAGGATGGTGACAGACAGACTACACTACACTACACTACACTACACTAGACTACACTAGACTACACTAGACTACACTAGAGTGTGAGGTAGGTGGTAGGCCTCTTCCCAGAGCCCAGGATGGAGCAGGCAGACTACACTACACTACACTACACTACACTACACTAGCGTGTGAGGTAGGTGGTAGGCCTCTTCCCAGAGCCCAGGATGGAGCAGGCAGACTACACTACACTACACTACACTACACTACACTACACTACACTACACTAGACTACACTAGAGTGTGAGGTAGGTGGTAGGCCTCTTCCCAGAGCCCAGGATGGAGCAGGCAGACTACACTACACTACACTACACTACACTACACTACACTAGACTACACTAGAGTGTGAGGTAGGTGGTAGGCCTCTTCCCAGAGCCCAGGATGGAGCAGGCAGACTACACTACACTACACTACACTACACTACACTACACTAGAGTGTGAGGTAGGTGATAGGCCTCATCCGAAACCCCAGGATGGAGCAGGCAGACATTACACTACACTACACTACACTAGCGTGTGAGGTAGGTGGTTGGCCTCTTCCCAGAGCCGAGGATGGAGCAGGCAGACTACACTGCACTACACTAGACTGGACTAGACTACACTAGAGTGTGAGGTAGGTGATAGGCCTCTTCCCAGAGCCCAGGATGGAGCAGGCAGACTACACTACACTAGACTACACTACACTACACTACACTACACTAGACTGGACTAGACTACACTAGAGTGTGAGGTAGGTGGTAGGCCTCTTACCAGAGCCCAGGATGGAGCAGGCAGACTACACTACACTACACTTAAGTGTAAGGTAGGTGGTAGGCCTCTTCCCAGAGCCCAGGATGGAGCAAGCAGACTACACTACACTACACTACGCTACACTACACTACACTACACTACACTAGAGTGTGAGGTAGGTGGTAGGCCTGTTTCCAGAGCCCAGGATGGAGCAGGCAGACTACACTACACTACACTAGACTACACTACACTACACTACACTACACTAGAGTATGAGGTAGGTGGTAGGCCTTTTCCCAGAGCCCAGGATGGAGCAGGCAGACATTACACTACACTAAACTACACTACACTAGACTACACTAGAGTGTGAGGTAGGTGGTAGGCCTCTTCCCAGAGCCCAGGATGGAGCAGGCAGACATTACACTACACTACACTACACTAGACTACACTAGAGTGTGTGGTAGGTGATAGGCGTCTTCCAAGAGCCTAGAATGGAGCATGCAGACTACACTAGAGTGTGAGGTAGGTGGTACGCCTCTTCCCAGAGCCGAGGATGTTGACAGACAGACTACACTACACTACACTACACTAGACTAGACTACACTAGAGTGTGAGGTAGGTGGTAGGCCTCTTCCCAGAGCCCAGGATGGAGCATGCAGACTCCACTACACTACACTACACTACACTAGACAACACTAGAGTGTGAGGTAGGTGGTAGGCCTCTTTGCAGAGCCCAGGATGGAGACAGACAGACTACAATACACTACACTACACTACACTACACTACACTAGACTACACTAGAGTGTGAGGTAGGTGGTAGGCCTCTTCCCAGAGCCCAGGATGGAGCAGGCAGACATTACACTACACTACACTACACTACACTAGACTACACTAGAGTGTGAGGTAGGTGGTAGGCCTCTTCCCAGAGCCAGGGAAGGAGCAGCCAGACTACACTACACTACACTACACTAGACTACACTACACTACACTACACTACACTAGACTACACTAGAGTGTGAGGTAGGTGGTAGGCCTCTTCCCAGAGCCCAGGATGGAGCAGGCAGACTACACTACACTACACTACACTACACTAGAGTGTGAGGTAGGTGGTAGGACTGTTTCCAGAGCCCAGGATGGAGCAGGCAGACTACACTACACTACACTAGACTACACTACACTACACTACACTACACTACACTACACTAGAGTGTGAGGTAGGTGGTAGGCCTCTTCCCAGAGCCCAGGAAGGAGCAGCCAGACTACACTACACTACACTACACTAGACTACACTACACTACACTACACTACACTAGACTACACTAGAGTGTGAGGTAGGTGGTAGGCCTCTTCCCAGAGCCCAGGATGGAGCAGGCAGACTACACTACACTACACTACACTACACTAGAGTGTGAGGTAAGTGGTAGGACTGTTTCCAGAGCCCAGGATGGAGCAGGCAGACTACACTACACTACACTACACTACACTACGCTACACTACACTAGACTACACTAGCGTGTGAGGTAGGTGGTTGGCCTCTTCCCAGAGCCGAGGATGGAGCAGGCAGACTACACTACACTACACTACACTACACTACACTACACTAGACTACACTAGAGTGTGAGGTAGGTGGTAGGCCTCTTCCCAGAGCCCAGGATGGAGCAGGCAGACTACACTACACTACACTACACTAGACTACACTAGCGTGAGAGGTAGGTGGTTGGCCTCTTCCCAGAGCCCAGGATGGAGCAGGCAGACTACACTACACTACACTAGACTGGACTAGACTACACTAGAGTGTGAGGTAGGTGATAGGCCTCTTCCCAGAGCCCAGGATGGAGCAGGCACACTACACTACACTACACTACACTACACTACACTACACTAAACTAGACTACACGAGAGTGTGAGGTAGGTGATAGGCCTCTTCCCAGAGCCCAGGATGGAGCAGGCAGACTACACTACACTACACTACACTACACTACACTAAACTACACTAAACTAGACTACACGAGAGTGTGAGGTAGGTGGTAGGCCTCTTACCAGAGCCCAGGATGGAGCAGGCAGACTACACTACACTACACTTGAGTGTAAGGTAGGTGATAGGCCTCTTCCCAGAGCCCAGGATGGAGCAGGCAGACTACACTACACTACACTACGCTACACTACACTACACTAGACTACACTAGAGTGTGAGGAAGGTGGTAGGCCTCTTCCCAGAGCCCAGGATGGAGACAGACAGACTACAATACACTACACTACACTACACTACACTACACTACACTACACTAGACTACACTAGAGTATGATGTAGGTGGTTGGCCTCTTCCCAGAGCCCAGGATGGAGACAGACAGACTACAATACACTACACTACACTACACTACACTAGACTACACTAGAGTGTGAGGTAGGTGGTAGGCCTCTTCCCAGAGCCCAGGATGGAGACAGACAGACTACAATACACTACACTACACTACACTACACTACACTACACTAGACTACACTAGAGTGTGAGGTAGGTGGTAGGCCTCTTCCCAGAGCCCAGGATGGAGCAGGCAGACTACACTACACTACACTACACTACACTACACTACACTAGACTACACTAGAGTGTGAGGTAGGTGGTAGGCCTCTTCCCAGAGCCCAGGATGGAGCAGGCAACTACACTACACTGCACTAGACTACACTACACTACACTACACTAGACTAGACTACACTAGAGTATGAGGTAGGTTGTGGGCCTCTTCCCAGAGCCCAGGATGGAGCAGGCAGACTACACAACACTACACTACACTAGACTACACTACACTACACTACACTACACTAGACTGGACTAGACTACACTAGAGTGTGAGGAAGGTGGTAGGCCTCTTCCCAGACCCCAGGATGGAGCAGGCAGACTACACTACACTACACTACACTAGACTACACTAGAGTGTGAGGTAGGTGGTAGGCCTGTTTCCAGAGCCCAGGATGGAGCAGGCAGACTACACTACACTACACTACACTACACTACACTACACTAGACTAGACTACACTAGCGTGTGAGGTAGGTGGTTGGCCTCTTCCCAGAGCCGAGGATGGAGCAGGCAGACTACACTACACTACACTACACTACACTACACTACACTACACTAAACTAGACTACACGAGAGTGTGAGGTAGGTGGTAGGCCTCTTCCCAGAGCCCAGGATGGAGCAGGCAGACTACACTACACTACACTACACTACACTACACTACACTAAACTAGACTACACGAGAGTGTGAGGTAGGTGGTAGGCCTCTTACCAGAGCCCAGGATGGAGCAGGCAGACTACACTACACTACACTTGAGTGTAAGGTAGGTGGTAGGCCTCTTCCCAGAGCCCAGGATGGAGCAGGCAGACTACACTACACTACACTACACTACACTAGAGTGTGAGGTAGGTGGTAGGCCTGTTTCCAGAGCCCAGGATGGAGCAGGCAGACTACACTACACTACACTAGACTACACTACACTACACTACACTAGACTACACTAGAGTATGAGGTAGGTGGTAGGCCTCTTCCCAGAGCCGAGGATGGAGCAGGCAGACTACACTACACTACACTAGACTACACTACACTACACTACACTACACTAGACTACAGTACACTACACTACACTACACTAGACTACACTAGACTACACTAGAGTGTGAGGTAGGTGGTAGGCCTCTTCCCAGAGCCCAGGATGGAGCAGGCAGACTACACTACACTACACTTGAGTGTAAGGTAGGTGGTAGGCCTCTTCCCATAGCCCAGGATGGAGCAGGCAGACTACACTACACTACACTAGACTACACTACACTACACTACACTACACTACACTACACTACACTACACTAGACTACAGTACACTACACTACACTACACTAGACTACACTAGACTACACTAGAGTGTGAGGTAGGTGGTAGGCCTCTTCCCAGAGCCCAGGATGGAGCAGGCAGACTACACTACACTACACTACACTACACTACACTACACTACACTAGACTACACTAGCGTGTGAGGTAGGTGTTCGGCCTCTTCCCAGAGCCGAGGATGGGGCAGGCAGACTACACTACACTACACTAGACTGGACTAGACTACACTAGAGTGTGAGGTAGGTGATAGGCCTCTTCCCAGAGCCCAGGATGGAGCAGGCAGACTACACTACACTACACTACACTACACTAGACTACACTAGAGTGTGAGGTAGGTGGTAGGCCTCTTCCCAGAGCCCAGGATGGAGCAGGCAGACTACACTACACTACACTACACTACACTAGACTAGACTACACTAGCGTGTGAGGTAGGTGGTTGGCCTCTTCCCAGAGCCGAGGATGGAGCAGGCAGACTACACTACACTACACTAGACTGGACTAGACTACACTAGAGTGTGAGGTAGGTGATAGGCCTCTTCCCAGAGCCCAGGATGGAGCAGGCCGACTACACTACACTACACTACACTACACTACACTACACTACACTAAACTAGACTACACGAGAGTGTGAGGTAGGTGGTAGGCCTCTTCCCAGAGCCCAGGATGGAGCAGGCAGACTACACTACACTACACTACACTAGACTACACTAGAGTGTGAGGTAGGTGGTTGGCCTCTTCCCAGAGCCGAGGATGGAGCAGGCAGACTACACTACACTACACTAGACTGGACTATACTACACTAGAGTGTGAGGTAGGTGATAGGCCTGTTTCCAGAGCCCAGGATGGAGCAGGCAGACTACACTACACTACACTACACTACACTACACTACACTACACTACACTACACTGCACTAGACTACACTAGACTACACTAGAGTGTGAGGTAGGTGGTAGGCCTCTTCCCAGAGCCCAGGATGGAGCAGGCAGACTACACTACACTACACTACACTACACTACACTAGAGTATGAGGTAGGTGGTAGGCCTCTTCCCAGAGCCGAGGATGGAGCAGGCAGACTACACTACACTACACTAGACTACACTACACTACACTACACTACACTAGACTACACTACACTACACTAGACTACACTACACTATACTACACTACACTAGACTACACTAGACTACACTAGAGTGTGAGGTAGGTGGTAGGCCTCTTCCCAGAGCCCAGGATGGAGCAGGCAGACATTACACTACACTACACTACACTACACTAGACTACACTAGAGTGTGAGGTAGGTGGTAGGCCTCTTCCCAGAGCCCAGGAAGGAGCAGCCAGACTACACTACACTACACTACACTAGACTACACTACACTACACTACACTAGACTACACTAGAGTGTGAGGTAGGTGGTAGGCCTCTTCCCAGAGCCCAGGATGGAGCAGGCAGACTACACTACACTACACTACACTACACTAGACTACACTACACTACACTACACTACACTACACTACACTAGAGTGTGAGGTAGGTGGTAGGCCTCTTCCCAGAGCCCAGGATGGAGAAGGCAGACTACACTACACTACACTACACTACGCTACACTACACTAGACTACACTAGCGTGTGAGGTAGGTGGTTGGCCTCTTTCCAGAGCCGAGGATGGAGCAGGCAGACTACACTACACTACACTACACTACACTAGACTACACTAGAGTGTGAGGTAGGTGGTAGGCCTCTTCCCAGAGCCCAGGATGGAGCAGGCAGACTACACTACACTACACTACACTACACTAGACTACACTAGCGTGTGAGGTAGGTGGTTGGCCTCTTC
The DNA here is from genome assembly GCF_028538775.1 of Myotis yumanensis. NCBI lineage: Eukaryota > Metazoa > Chordata > Mammalia > Chiroptera > Vespertilionidae > Myotis > Myotis yumanensis. The sequence goes on along the minus strand of NW_027223771.1, from coordinate 5,954,261 downwards.
CGTGAGCCGAGGATGGAGCAGGCAGACTACACTACACTACACTACGCTACACTACACTACACTAGACTACACTAGAGTGTGAGGTAGGTGGTAGGCCTGTTTCCAGAGCCCAGGATGGAGGAGGCGGACTACACTACACTACACTAGACTACACTACACTACACTAGACTACACTAGAGTATGAGGTAGGTGGTAGGCCTCTTCCCAGAGCCGAGGATGGAGGAGGCGGACTACACTACACTACACTAGACTACACTACACTACACTAGACTACACTAGACTACACTAGAGTGTGAGGTAGGTGGTAGGCCTCTTCCCAGAGCCCAGGATGGAGCAGGAGGACTACACTACACTACACTACACTACACTAGACTACACTAGCGTGTGAGGTAGGTGGTTGGCCTCTTCCCAGAGCCGAGGATGGAGCAGGCAGACTACACTACACTACACTAGACTGGACTAGACTACACTCGAGTGTGAGGTAGGTGATAGGCCTCTTCCCAGAGCCCAGGATGGAGCAGGCAGACTACACTACACTACACTACACTAGACTACACTAGAGTGTGAGGTAGGTGGTAGGCCTCTTCCCAGAGCCCAGGATGGAGCAGGCAGACTACACTACACTACACTACACTAGACTACACTAGAGTGTGAGGTAGGTGGTTGGCCTCTTCCCAGAGCCGAGGATGGAGCAGGCAGACTACACTACACTACACTAGACTGGACTATACTACACTAGAGTGTGAGGTAGGTGATAGGCCTGTTTCCAGAGCCCAGGATGGAGCAGGCAGACTACACTACACTACACTACACTACACTACACTACACTAGACTACACTACACTGCACTAGACTACACTAGACTACACTAGAGTGTGAGGTAGGTGGTAGGCCTCTTCCCAGAGCCCAGGATGGAGCAGGCAGACTACACTACACTACACTACACTACACTACACTACACTACACTAAACTAGACTACACGAGAGTGTGAGGTAGGTGATTGGCCTCTTCCCAGAGCCCAGGATGGAGCAGGCAGACTACACTACACTACACTACGCAACACTACACTACACTAGACTACACTAGAGTGTGAGGAAGGTGGTAGGCCTCTTCCCAGAGCCCAGGATGGAGACAGACAGACTACAATACACTACACTAGAATAGACTACACTAGACTACACTGGAGTGTGATGTAGGTGGTAGGACTCTTCCCAGAGCCCAGGATGGAGACAGACAGACTACAATACTCTACACTACACTACACTACACTACACTACACTAGACTACACTAGAGTGTGAGGTAGGTGGTAGGCCTCTTCTCAGAGCCCAGGATGGAGCAGGCAGACTACACTACACTACACTACACTACACTACACTACACTACACTACACTAGACTACACTAGAGTGTGAGGTAGGTGGTAGGCCTCTTCCCAGAGCCCAGGATGGAGCAGGCAGACATTACACTACACTACACTACACTAGACTACACTAGAGTGTGAGGTAGGTGGTAGGCCTCTTTCCAGAGCCCAGGATGGAGCAGGCAGACTACACTACACTACACTTGAGTGTAAGGTAGGTGGTAGGCCTCTTCCCAGAGCCCAGGATGGAGCAGGCAGACTACACTACACTACACTACGCTACACTACACTACACTAGACTACACTAGAGTGTGAGGAAGGTGGTAGGCCTCTTCCCAGAGCCCAGGATGGAGACAGACAGACTACAATACACTACACTAGAATAGACTACACTAGACTACACTAGAGTGTGATGTAGGTGGTAGGCCTCTTCCCAGAGCCCAGGATGGAGACAGACAGACTACAATACACTACACTACACTACACTACACTACACTACACTAGACTACACTAGAGTGTGATGTAGGTGGTTGGCCTCTTCCCAGAGCCCAGGATGGAGACAGACAGACTACAATACACTACACTACACTACACTACACTAGACTACACTAGAGTGTGAGGTAGGTGTTAGGCCTCTTCCCAGAGCCCAGGATGGAGACAGACAGACTACAATACACTACACTACACTACACTACACTACACTACACTAGACTACACTAGAGTGTGAGGTAGGTGGTAGGCCTCTTCCCAGAGCCCAGGATGGAGCAGGCAGACTACACTACACTACACTACACTACACTACACTACACTAGACTACACTAGAGTGTGAGGTAGGTGGTAGGCCTCTTCCCAGAGCCCAGGATGGAGCAGGCAGACTACACTACACTACACTACACTACACTACACTACACTAGACTGGACTAGACTACACTAGAGTGTGAGGTAGGTGGTAGGCCTCTACCCAGAGCCCAGGATGGAGCAGGCAACTACACTACACTGCACTAGACTACACTACACTACACTACACTAGACTAGACTACACTAGAGTATGAGGTAGGTTGTGGGCCTCTTCCCAGAGCCCAGGATGGAGCAGGCAGACTACACAACACTACACTACACTAGACTACACTACACTACACTAGACTGGACTAGACTACACTAGAGTGTGAGGAAGGTGGTAGGCCTCTTCCCAGAGCCCAGGATGGAGCAGGCAGACTACACTACACTACACTACACTAGACTACACTAGAGTGTGAGGTAGGTGGTAGGCCTGTTTCCAGAGCCCAGGATGGAGCAGGCAGACTACACTACACTAGACTACACTACACTACACTACACTATACTAGAGTATGAGGTAGGTGGTAGGCCTCTTCCCAGAGCCGAGGATGGAGCAGGCAGACTACACTACACTACACTAGACTACACTACACTACACTACACTACACTACACTAGACTACACTAGAGTGTGAGGTAGGTGGTAGGCCTCTTCCCAGAGCCCAGGATGGAGCAGGCAGACTACACTACACTACACTACACTACACTACACTACACTACACTAGACTACACTAGCGTGTGAGGTAGGTGGTCGGCCTCTTCCCAGAGCCGAGGATGGGGCAGGCAGACTACACTACACTACACTAGACTGGACTAGACTACACTAGAGTGTGAGGTAGGTGATAGGCCTCTTCCCAGAGCCCAGGATGGAGCAGGCAGACTACACTACACTACACTACACTACACTAGACTACACTAGAGTGTGAGGTAGGTGGTAGGCCTCTTCCCAGAGCCCAGGATGGAGCAGGCAGACTACACTACACTACACTACACTACACTAGACTAGACTACACTAGCGTGTGAGGTAGGTGGTTGGCCTCTTCCCAGAGCCGAGGATGGAGCAGGCAGACTACACTACACTACACTAGACTGGACTAGACTACACTAGAGTGTGAGGTAGGTGATAGGCCTCTTCCCAGAGCCCAGGATGGAGCAGGCCGACTACACTACACTACACTACACTACACTACACTACACTAAACTAGACTACACGAGAGTGTGAGGTAGGTGGTAGGCCTCTTACCAGAGCCCAGGATGGAGCAGGCAGACTACACTACACTACACTTGAGTGTAAGGTAGGTGGTAGGCCTCTTCCCAGAGCCCAGGATGGAGCAGGCAGACTACACTACACTACACTACACTACACTACACTACACTAGAGTGTGAGGTAGGTGGTAGGCCTGTTTCCAGAGCCCAGGATGGAGCAGGCAGACTACACTACACTACACTAGACTACACTACACTACACTACACTACACTAGACTACAGTACACTACACTACACTACACTAGACTACACTAGACTACACTAGAGTGTGAGGTAGGTGGTAGGCCTCTTCCCAGAGCCCAGGATGGAGCAGGCAGACTACACTACACTACACTTGAGTGTAAGGTAGGTGGTAGGCCTCTTCCCATAGTCCAGGATGGAGCAGGCAGACTACACTACACTACACTACACTACACTACACTACACTACACTACACTACACTAGACTACAGTACACTACACTACACTACACTAGACTACACTAGACTACACTAGAGTGTGAGGTAGGTGGTAGGCCTCTTCCCAGAGCCGAGGATGGATCAGGCAGACTACACTACACTACACTACACTAGACTACACGAGAGTGTGAGGTAGGTGATAGGCCTCTTCCCAGAGCCCAGGATGGAGCAGGCAGACTACACTACACTACACTACACTACACTAAACTAGACTACACGAGAGTGTGAGGTAGGTGGTAGGCCTCTTCCCAGTGCCCAGTATGGAGCAGGTAGACTACACTACACTACACTTGAGTGTAAGGTAGGTGGTATGCCTCTTCCCAGAGCCCAGGATGGAGCAGGCAGACTACACTACACTACACTACACTAGAGTGTGAGGTAGGTGGTAGGCCTGTTTCCAGAGCCCAGGATGGAGCAGGCAGACTACACTACACTACACTACACTACACTACACTAGAGTATGAGGTAGGTGGTAGGCCTCTTCCCAGAGCCGAGGATGGAGCAGGCAGACTACACTACACTACACTAGACTACACTACACTACACTACACTACACTAGACTACACTACACTACACTAGACTACACTACACTATACTACACTACACTAGACTACACTAGACTACACTAGAGTGTGAGGTAGGTGGTAGGCCTCTTCCCAGAGCCCAGGATGGAGCAGGCAGACTACACTACACTACACTACACTACACTACACTAGAGTATGAGGTAGGTGGTAGGCCTCTTCCCAGAGCCGAGGATGGAGCAGGCAGACTACACTACACTACACTAGACTACACTACACTACACTACACTACACTAGACTACACTACACTACACTAGACTACACTACACTATACTACACTACACTAGACTACACTAGACTACACTAGAGTGTGAGGTAGGTGGTAGGCCTCTTCCCAGAGCCCAGGATGGAGCAGGCAGACTACACTACACTACACTACACTACACTACACTAGAGTATGAGGTAGGTGGTAGGCCTCTTCCCAGAGCCGAGGATGGAGCAGGCAGACTACACTACACTACACTAGACTACACTACACTACACTACACTAGACTACACTACACTACACTACACTACACTACACTACACTACACTAGACTACACTAGCGTGTGAGGTAGGTGGTTGGCCTCTTCCCAGAGCCGAGGATGGTGCAGGCAGACTACACTACACTACACTAGACTGGACTAGACTACACTAGAGTGTGAGGTAGGTGATAGGCCTCTTCCCAGAGCCCAGGATGGAGCAGGCAGACTACACTACACTACACTACACTACACTAAACTACACTAAACTAGACTACACGAGAGTGTGAGGTAGGTGGTAGGCCTCTTACCAGAGCCCAGGATGGAGCAGGCAGACTACACTACACTACACTTGAGTGTAAGGTAGGTGGTAGGCCTCTTCCCAGAGCCCAGGATGGAGCAGGCAGACTACACTACACTACACTACGCTACACTACACTACACTAGACTACACTACACTACACTACACTACACTAGTAGACTAGACTACACTAGAGTGTGAGGTAGGTGGTAGGCCTCTTCCCAGAGCCCAGGATGGAGCAGGCAGACTACACTACACTACACTACACTACACTACACTAGACTACACTAGAGTGTGAGGTAGGTGGTAGGCCTCTTCCCAGAGCCCAGGATGGAGACAGACAGACTACAATACACTACACTACACTACACTACACTAGACTACACTAGAGTGTGAGGTAGGTGGTAGGCCTCTTCCCAGAGCCCAGGATGGAGACAGACAGACTACAATACACTACACTACACTACACTACACTAGACTACACTAGAGTGTGAGGTAGTTGGTAGGCCTCTTCCCAGAGTCCAGGATGGAGCAGGCAGACTACACTACACTACACTACACTACACTACACTACACTAGACTACACTAGAGTGTGAGGTAGGTGGTAGGCCTCTTCCCGGAGCCCAGAATGGAGCCCTACAGACTACAATACACTACACTACACTCGAGTGTGAGGTAGGTGGTAGGCCTCTTCCCATAGCCCAGAATGGAGCCAGACAGACTAGACTACACTGCACTACACTACACTACACTAGACTACACTAGAGTGTGAGGTCGGTCGTAGGCCTCTTCCCAGAGCCCAGGATGGAGCAGCCAGACTACACTACACCAAACTAGAATACACTAGAGTGTGAGGTAGGTGGTAGGCCTCTTGCCAGAGCCCAGGATGGAGCAGGCAGACTACACTACACCAAACTAGAATACACTAGAGTGTGAGGTCGGTCGTAGGCCTCTTCCCAGAGCCCAGGATGGAGCAGCCAGACTACACTACACCAAACTAGAATACACTAGAGTGTGAGGTAGGTGGTAGGCCTCTTGCCAGAGCCCAGGATGGAGCAGGCAGACTACACTACACCAAACTAGAATACACTAGAGTGTGAGGTCGGTCGTAGGCCTCTTCCCAGAGCCCAGGATGGAGCAGCCAGACTACACTACACCAAACTAGAATACACTAGAGTGTGAGGTAGGTGGTAGGCCTCTTCCCAGAGCCCAGGATGGAGCAGGCAGACTACACTACACTGCACTACACTAGACTACACTAGAGTGTGAGGTAGGTGGTAGGCCTCTTCTCAGAGCCCAGGATGGAGCAGGCAGACTACACTACACTACACTACACTAGACTACACTACACCTGACTGGACTAGAGTGTGAGGTAGGTGTTAGGGCTTTTCCCAGACCGCATGATGGAGCCAGACAGACTACAGTACAGTACACTACGCTACACTACAGTAGACTGTGAGGTTGGTGGTAGGACTAATCCCACTGAGCCCACGAAGGCGCATAGCCAGATTAGCCTAAACTTTTCTATAGTAGACGAGATGAGATTAGATTGGAGTGTCAAGTTGGGTGTAGTTTTCTATCTGCAGATCTATTAGTGAATGCAGTGCAGACTGTTCGTCCATCCTGTCTCTAATTCCCTGCTCTTTTCCATAACCATCTATTGCTTTTCCATAGTCTAATTGTGTCACACACCTCTCTTCCCAGCCATCACAGGCCTGAAACACCTGCTATTGTGTTGTTTCACAGTAATAGTGTCAGGTCAACACCAACCTTTGATTTTCTTCTCTCAGTTGTCACACCTCGGTTATTTTCATGTACATCCAGGGCCTTTGAGCTTGGGCATCACACTGTGGCCTTGACCTAGAGAGAACCAGGGAGCTGTCCGTTAACTGTGGTCACAGCCTCCACACCATCCGCCTTTTCCAGTGACCGGCTGTTGCTGCCTCAGGTGCTGTCATGTACGGAGCTTAGCAGTTCCCCGCTCAGCAGGAGAGGATTCTGAGCGGCACTGCCCTCCGGGGGGGACGGTGCAGTATGTGCTGTGTTTCGTCTTCACCTCCACAGCAGTGTAGTTCCATGTTAGTGTGCACACAGCACATAGGACCTGTGTGTGTGTAGACCTCCACACGGTGTCGGGGACTCATTCAGCTTCTGGTCCTTTCCGGTTCCCAGTTCATTCGCTGAAAAGCACTCGCACCCTGGGATCCCCTACGCACAGCTCGGTGCCTCTCTGCTTTTCCCTCGGCAGGGATGTCCTTCCCGGTGACACCGCATGTGTCCCTCAGGGAGCCCCACCCCCTGAGGTGACCAGGACAGGTGTTGTGGCCCCCCTGGTGCAGACCAGGAAACCCAGGCCACTTACCCAGGTTTGACCAGCAGGCAGAGGGCAGAGCTGGGATTCAGACTCAGGTCTTTGGCCGCCTCACAGGTGCGCCTCGGAGCCCCAGCTGTGACCTGGCCGGCTCCGTCGCGCGGCCGTCGGAGCCAGACAGTGAGTGTTCTCTCCCCTACAGGCTTCATCCCTCCTCCTCTCATCTTCGGGGCCGGCATCGACTCCACCTGCCTGTTCTGGAGCACGTTCTGCGGGGAGCAGGGCGCCTGCGTCCTCTACGACAACGTGGTCTACCGCCACCTGTACGTCAGCATCGCCATCGCGCTCAAGTCCTTCGCCTTCCTGCTCTACACCACCACCTGGCAGTGCCTGCGGAAGAACTACAAACGCTACATCAAGAACCACGAGGGCGGCCTGAGCACCAGTGAGTTCTTTGCCTCTACTCTGACCCTAGACAATCTGGGGAGGGACCCCATGCCCGCCAGCCAGACGCATAGGACAAAGTTTATCTATAACCTCGAAGACCACGAGTGGTGCGAGAACATGGAGTCCGTTCTATAGTGACTCAGGGGGCGAACTCTGTCTAGCAATCAAAGGGTCATTTTCCTACAAAAAGAAAAAAGGTTTCCAAAAACCACACACACACGCACACACACGCACACACACACAGGACTTTATCCTTTTCTCCAAATCAGAGCCAGACGGCATTCAGAATGAGAGCTTGGGACCACGTGTCTGACGCGTGACCTACCTGCTCTGGGATCCAGCGCGGGGTCTCGGGATGCCGACAGCTGCAAGCAACGGGCACTGCCAAGTTCAGGGAACAGTGGTGGCCAGCTCGGAGGACGGACATTCCTGAACACACATACAGCATACAGACAAAAGACAACTATTTTTAAAGAAAGTCTACTAAAACCACACGTTGACAACATGGCCAGGAAAAGCACTAGTGACACCCCGGGCCCCTCCTCCCGTGGGGGCGGGAGCCTGCAGGCGGGAGGAGGGCAGCCTCCCCCACTCTAACTTTCGCAATATGGGTCACTGTGTAGACGCCTCACCCGGTCTGCATGAGGTTCAAGGCCCGAGCTCTCTCAGCGATGCTAACGGGTGATCCGTGCTGGAGTCTGTAATTGGCACCTCTCACCAGCTCCATTTCCATGTTCACGACCGAGGGCCCGAGGGGCCGGGTGCAGGGCCAGCACCTCGCCTGCCCCCGGAGCGCCTCCCAGGGGCGGGGCCCAGCCCCGCAGAGCGACCTCAGGAAGCAGGGGCCTCACTGGCTATGACTGGCTTCTCTCAGAGCCGGTGAAACCCAACCCAGCCCAAGTCATTTGCTTACATTTGCCAAACATTTTGCCATTTTTTTTAAAAAAATAATGCAATGCCTATGAATTTCCAACTGTTGTATGTATAACCCTCTGATACTATTTTTAACGACTGAACCTGTGTTACCCTCCAGTCACTGACACAGTTCTTAGGCCGGATTTCCTACGCTGGTGGCTTTCACTTTCTCCCTTTTTTAATGCACCAAAAATACAATGTGATTCAAGGGATGAGATGAATCTATTGTAATTTTTTTATCATTTTACCCTCATTCGGACATTGTGCAAAAACAAGACTTTACAATGTGTGACAAGTAGAGAAAAAGTGCTTGAGAGCGTGGCTGTGCAGCCGCCTCTGGAGGAGCCCCGTGGGAGACAAAGGGAGGCCATGCGATGAGCTGCAGATCCGCCTCCCGCTCTCTCCCCGGTTCCGTGACGCCTGTCACAGAGGCCGCTGTGTGTGTGCTCCATGTCCCGCGAGGCGCTCAGGCCGCCCGTGGAGGAGACACGCGTGGGTGTGGGCCTGTCCTCTGGGGAGTGTGGTCATGAATAAGCCCACAGGCTCCTGGACGCTACTGCATGTCCAGCGCACTGGTGTCAGGGTCGCCCTTGAACTAAGAGGCGTGTGTGCGTGTGTGTGAGCTGACAACCTCGAACAGCTCACAGCGGCCCTGTCGCCGTCTGGGTAAGAGTCATAGGAAAACCTCTTGCAGCAGGAGACTGGGCCTTCGGGGGCCATTCCCAGAACTGTCGGGACAGAGCTGTGTCAGCTCACGCACACGCACACGCACACGCACAGCCCAGGTTACTGACCTGTCCTCCTTCCTCCGTGACCTTTGTCCGGGCTGACCTCGACCCTGGCAAGGACTCAAAGGTTGGTTGCTCGCTTTGCTTTTCTGCCTCAGGTACATAGTTGCAGTCACACAGAAGGAAAAAATAAAAGATTAATGAAAGAATCGGGGAGGAAAAGGGTGTTGTGCCCATTTTTTAACAAGCACCGTGCAGGGGGCGGCTTGAGGGACAGCCCAGGCCAAGAGAGCTGGTGCGGGGTGCGGGGTCCGCTGCCTGGGTGCGGGGTCTCCAGGGCCAGCCATCTGGGGCAGGATGCTTCGAAACGGCCTTTTCCCCTGGAGCCTGTCTGTCTGTCCTGGTTCACTCACCAATGTGTAACCAGCAAGAGGTTGTGTTGTTCTCCAGCTAATTCATAAAATCTAATGTGGCTCAAAAGTAATCATCAAGGCAGTGCTGATTAAAGTGCATTTCCTGTTCACATTGCGCTGCCAGCTGCTGCCGTGTGCATGCACTTTGGGGGACACCCTATGACCCTATGCAGGCTGTCACTCCAGAGGCCCCGCGACCACGCTGTGCAGCTGGGAGTTTTGTCTGGAAAAGGTGTTGCTGATGGGTTGCCGCCCCCTCAGGTACCACCAGCTGCCCACGCGAGGCGCACTCACAGAAGCCCATGACCTGGCATTTCACGGAGCTGTTGGCTTCTTTTTTTTTTTTTTTTAAGTTTTTGAAAACTCCTTGCATTTTGGGGTTTTTCCCTACGATTTTAGGATGAATGGGAGCGAAGGAAAACAACTCCGGACTCAGTGTTAGCAACCACTGGATGGAAATGTAAAGGGCTCAGTGTGCCACCTTTGAGAATGTTAATTCCTCAGATGCTGCGGGAAGAAAGCCTAGCGTAGCGTAGCGTACACACGCTTCTCTTTGTGCTACAAAGAGCCGTGGACACACACTGCCAGCCCAGCCCGTGGCTGGCTGTCTGGTTTCGAGTGGCATTTCTGAATGAAAAGATTTCCTGGTCAGACTCCATGGGTCCAGTAGAAACAGACACGCCAGGGACTGACAGCCTAGACCGAGAATGCCAGGGCCCTCCCTCTGCCGCCCCCAGCGCCCCAGCATCCTAGCCGAGCGAGCCTGGGATGGATGGAACTCCTCGCTGCACCTTCTGACAGGTTTTAACTCCTGACCATAAGCCCAGACGTGATTCCTGCAGAGGAAGTACACACGTTCTTAAGACTCTCTCTTGGCAAAGGAGGGGGGCGGGGGAGTGGGGAGGACCTGCTTGCTGCCTTCCTTCAACCCAGACTGTGCGCTTGCCCCCTGCTCCACGCCTCCCAGGGAGCTGGGACGCCCCTGGGACCTGTCGCTGCAGACGGCCACAGCGGCCCCCTCTCAGGGCCCGAGGAGTCTGCTCGTGCCTAACAGGCAAATAAAGAGGGAAAACCTAGAGCTTCCGCGGAGCCTGTCACACTCTGTCCTCTGAGTAGGAAGGAAGGCGTGTGCGCGCTCCATGCACCCGCTGCCCTCGCCTCCTTGCAGCGCAAAGCGTCCTCTAGAGACGGTTTCTGAGGTTGGTCGGCGGCAGCCCACAGGTTCACACCCCGACCCCACCTCCCTGCCTCCAGGAGGGGCCTGGAGCTGCCCCTGCCTCAGGCGCCGATTCCCCCTCCGCCTGCTGCACGGACATGGGAAAAGCAGGTATCTGTCGAGCAGCACATATCGGACACACAGTAGGGCTTCAGTGCTCCTCTGAGTCTACCCACCACCCTCTCAAGGGCCTCCCCTCAGCCACAACCTGGTCACACTCTAGGCGAGAATCCAGCTTTCCCGAGAGAGGGTGCTCCTGACATTAAATTCCACCTGGAAACCTCACTGGGGCGTAACTATCACCCGTATCTTCTCGTCCATGGCCCTGGCCCCTCCCTGCTCGGTCCGGGCTCTGAGCAGCTGCAGGGCTGACTCATCTCAGAGCCACTGGCCCCGAGGAAGCCTTTGGTCCCAGTCCCGCTGGGAACGACGGGGCTCCGGCTGGGACAGCAGAGAAGGGCCTTCTGTCCGGATGCCGCTGCCCGGCATCACCGGGCACCTCCTGCGTGTGCACAGCGACCCCACATCCCACTCCCCACCCCGGTCGGTGACTCAGGGCTGGGCCATCACAGCAGGGACGGCCCGAGTCAGAAAGCCTAACGGGACTCGGAAAAGCAGACGCCCGGACCTCAGAGACCTGTGCTGCCGTGGAGACGGACACACCACTCAGAGCACCGGGTGGCGGCTCCACGTCCTCACCCAGGATGTTTTCCCGTTGATTCTTAGAGTGGAAGGGGGGTGGGGGAGAGAGAAACATCGATGTGAGAGAGACATCAATTGGCTGCCTCCCGCACGTGCCCCCACCAGGCCCGGGGATCCAGCCTGCAACCAAGGTACATGCCCTTGACCAGATCGAACCTGAGACCCTGCAGTCCATGGGCCGGCGCTCTAACCACTGAGCAAACCGGCCAGGACCAGCTTGAAGTTTCCTAAGCACATACACATTCCTTTATGAGAATGTGGCTCTGGACCAGATATAAAGGTTTAAAACAAACAAAACAAAACAAAACAAGGTCCTGTCTGCTACGACGTCACAGTTCAATGAGCCACAGAGAACTGAACACAAACAAAAGGAACAGAACAGTACAAAGACGGGGGTCTGTCTGTCTGGGGGCAGGAAGGGCTGTGTGATTCGTGGCTGTGAGTTCTGCTCATGATGTGGAGAATCAGGCAGGCCTGGGGGGTCTAGAAACCAGGACGAAAGAGCAGAGGTGCCTGCCCCTGTGGAGCAAGAGTTCCCACGCCCCGTGCGGGCCGGGAGAGCATTCGAGGTGCCCAGAGCATTGAGATGGGATCAGGGAGTGGCCGCAGGCGGTGCGGACGGGGCTGGGCCGCTCCAGGGAAGCCGCCTCCACACAGGCGGGGCCTGAGGCAGCGTGTGGGGGCCTGGGCAGCCGAGGTCGTGGCGGGGAGGGTCCCAGCCAGGTGACCTCCAGCTCTGACCTTCCTGAAGCCAGGGTCTAGCTCGGGGACCCCGTCTCCCGAGAGTGAGGTAAGTGGCCGCTCTTGCCAGGGTTTCTCCTCCTATTGTAAGAGGCGGGAAGGGGCGAGGGAGGAAAGTGTAGACGCCAGAGAAGGAGGAGCGGATGGAGCTATTGATGAGCATGTCCCATCCCGCCCGCCTGCCCGCAGCATCGGCCCCATAAGCGGGAGGTGGTCATCGCTAATAAAAACTGATCACGGTCACTGACGTTTATCTAGCGCTTCCCATCTCACCGCCTGCATCAGCTCGTGGGTCCCCAACGGTGGCCTGAGTCAGGAGCTGTTAGGAATGTCGGCCTGTGAGAGGAACGCGAGGCCTGAGAAGCTTCCCGAAGGGGCTCGAGGTCGCAAGGCAGACGGGGACTCAGCCCAGGTCTACGAGCCCCGAGCCCACGCTCTTCTCCTGGGCACTCACCCCGGCTTGGCAAGACGGAGGGACCCTCCCCTCCTGCAGGAAATCTCTGCTCCGATGGGCTGTGGGGCACACACACCCGCCCAGGCCCCCGGTGCAACCCTCAGGGCCTGTGTCTCCCCCGCAGAGCCCAGAAGCCGACAGGCGAGAGGGGAGGCGGGAGATTTCTCCCTTCTGAGCAGCGAGGTGCAGGGAGTCGCCCTCAGAAAGGTCTCGGTGCCGGGCCCCAGCTCCACGCAAACCCCAGACCTCCCCTGCCTGGTGTCACCAGGGGTCACTCCCCTGACCTCAGGGGCGCGGCGCTGGCCGGGCCTCGGACACCGACGCCGGCCCCTGCTTGCCGGCCTCACTCCATGAGCAGATGCTGGGCGTTTGGAAACAGTCTTTAGCCATTTCGCTGTCTGCGTGAACGGCTCAGGCCAACACTCAGTGGTGGAGGATTACCTTAAGGGAAGTATTCAGAATTTATGCTACAGTCCTTATTACCAGGGGCCACTGGGACCCCGTGGCCCATTTCCTGGCGGGTTAGCGTCCCGCAGGCTGAGGCTGCACCGCCGTAACATCCCCCAGATACGTGTTTCTTAACCTCAGGCCGACGCACAGCAGACAAGCTCCCATGAGGAGAGAGCGGCCGCACTGGCTGTGGACTCAGGTCACAGAGGGGCTGGACGTGAGCCGCGTAGGAAGTGTCCCGACCAGACAAGCCCATGTAGCACATCAGCTGGACTCCAGTCCCGCACGTGACGGGGAAGGGGCTGGAGACTCGAGCCGTGGACAGCCGGTGCCCAGGTGCCGGTGCCGTGAGCCCGTGCTCCCCGCAGCGGCCTCGCAGCAGCCCCATAGGAAGGCGGCATTTTCCCACCGTGCGACCTGCCCACTCAGGCGCAGTGAACCCCAGCTCCCGCGGTCACGGAGCTCGTGACAGAGTCCCCGAGAGCCACCGCCAGGCCCGTCCGACTCCTGACCCCGCGCTTTCTGCTCCATCACGAGGGGACACAGAGCAAGCGGACAGGTGACAGGGCAGGGGACACACGGCCACCAACACGGGGGCACGGCGCTGAGGAACGTCAATGAGGCCAGCGGGGCACCCACGACCAGGAAACACCGCCCCCCGCCCCCCGCCAGCCCCCCGAAGTCTAGACTTTCGCAGAGAAGCAAGCCCAGAGCCGGGGGAGAAAACCTCAGCAACATGTTGCCTATGGACACAGGAATCTACAACAAAAACTCCTTTTTACTTTAGTCAATAAACGTCGGAACGCTCAAAAAACACTCCCTCCTCCCACCCTGGCCGAATCCGCCACTGGACGACCCTCCGCCTCATTCATTCTGTGCACAAGCGCCCCTGCGTCCATCCCAGCCCCCTAACTCCCTGCCCCCCAGGACCTGGGGCAGAACCCCGACTGTAAGAACGTGAGCCTGGGAGGGACGGGCTGCTCTGTAGGCCAGACCTCAGCGGCCACGTCCTGAGGACCTCGGTGCGTGTCCACACTGCCCCCTGGCGTCCCGGGTCGGAGCCTGCAGGACAAGTGAACGGGCAGGGATTTCGGGGGCCGCTGTGCCCACCTCAGTGAGCCCCACGCAGCTTGTAAGCCAGCCGGGGGCGAGCAGGTTCCCCGTTCCCTGTAAGGAGGCCAGGGCTCACTGGTGGGCTTGAAGCCTGCGCTCCAAGGTCATGGTCCCTCGGCCGCGGGAATGCCTGTGGCTGCTGGTCCTGAGGCTGCAGGAGAGCCCACAGGGGGCGCGGTGTCTTCTCGGGCCCGGCCGCCCCTTCCGTGGCGATGACAGTGACGCCTCGCAAGGCCCGTCACTGCCGATTCACGTGGGAGGAGGATGCGTCCCTGACTGGGTGTCATCTCTCCCTCCCCTGTGGGCACCGCTGCGCAGGTGAACACGCTCAGGAAGGTCTCCGTGCTCGGCCCCTATGTCCTTGGGGTCACACAGCGAAACCCAGCCTTTCACTGACACGGCTTCCATCTTCTCCATCCCTGGAAAGCCACGTGCTGGTGTGTAAGCCTCAAACATAGGAGCCCGGCCGGTGTGGCTCAGTGGTTGAGCGTGGACCTAGGAACCAGGAGGTCAGGGTCCCATTCCCGGTCAGGACACAGGCCCGGGTTGCAGGCTCCGTCCCTAGTGGGGGGCGTGCAGGAGGCAGCTGATGAGTGATTCTCTCTCATCACGGATGTTTCTCTCTCTCCCCTCTCCCTTCCTCTCTGACATCAGTGAATAGATATATATGTTCAAGTAGGAGAACCAGAAAAGACCGACCTCTCTTCTCCTCTGGCTCTTCCTCCCCCTCAGGCACCGAGTACCGGGACATGGAGACCGAGAAAGCCGGGCCCGGGTCCCAGTCGCCTTCGGAAGACTCCTTTGTGAGAAGCTGAGGGCCCACCCGGCCCTGTCTCTGCAGCAGCCGCCGCCGCCGCCCACACACCCACAGACGCGGGCGACTGAGCGAGCTCCGCCTGCCCTGAGCCCGGGGCCGTGCCCAGCCGGTGCCCAGCCCTCCGAGCGGCTGGGCCAGGAGGCCTCCACACCCTCCCAGCAGGCACGTTCCGTGGGTCACGGGAGAGGAACGGTGCCCTGGCCCCGTCTCCCTTCGGTGGCGCCCGCGAGGAGCACCCGCTGACACGCTTGAGCAAACCCCCTCCGGATGCCTCCCGCCCCGGGCACCCAACGGCTCTTCCCGAATCCCCGAGGCCGGATGCCCATCGGGGCCCAGGGTCCCCGTGTCCGGGAGGGAGGGGCGCACGCTCCGTAGATGCTGAGTGTGCTGGTCTGTATTTTTGCAGCTTCTATTTTCTAGATGAGCCGTTTAGAGAGACGTGATGTCAAGTACGTGCTGTACGACTGCTGACAATTATATTAAAAGCACTATTTTACTTCTTCCTCGGCCTCTATTCTCTTCTGTGTCCGTGGCTAGAACGACCTTAACAGGTTCCTTAGACCAGTGGTTCTCAACCTGTGGGTCGCGCCCCCTTTGGGGGTCGAACGACCCTTTCACAGGGGTCGCCTAAGACCATCCTGCATATCAGATATTGACATGACGATTCATCACAGTAGCAACATTACAGTTATGAAGTAGCAACAAAAACAATTTTATGGTTGGGGCACAACATGAGGAACCATATTGAAAGGGCCAGAAGGTTGAGAACCGCTGGATTAGCGGAAGGCGCGCTCCTAAAAGGCTGCTGGCTGTGCGGGCGCCGTGCTCCTGGCCTGTGAACGTTCCAGAGAGCACGGGGTCGGGAGTCAGAACAGACCTGGGTCTGCATCCTCCCTGGGCCCGTGCTCCTGGCGTGGCGCCCAGCGAGTGATCGGCCTGCTCCGAGCCGTCTGTCAGATGCGCACACCGACCCCTGGGCTACACGGGGTGACAAGCCATCACCGGGTGTTCCTTTCCGATTGGCCCCGTCTCCAACCCCAGGAGCGCAGGGGCCACTGTACCTCGGGCGAGGCCCACAGTGCAACGCATGGCGTCCAGTGGGCGCTCACACACTCTGAATGAATGAATGAATGAATGAGGAACAAGGAGCCGCAGACCCATCAGCCTGTGGGTGGAGTCCCGGCCACTCCCAGTCCTCACCAGGCCTCTCCCCAATCACCTCGCTTCCCCACATCACCAGGTCCCAGGACCCCCCACCTCCTCCTGTGGACAAGCCGGTCAGGGAGACGCCCGGCCCCCACATGCTGGGCAGACCGGAGCCCAGGACTCATGTCTTCTGGGCCTAAGACCTCAGTCGGCCCCTCCTCTTACTGGGCAGCCCTGGCCTCGGGCCCCCTCACTGCCCGGCCCCTCCAGCCTGGACCTGGCTCCCGACAGCCCCGCAACCTTGGCAGCTGAGCTCATCTGAGATCAAAGCGTGTCCAGCGACCATCACGTGAACATGGCACCCGCCAGCCGACATGCCTCTCAGCTCCGGGGCGGGTGGGGTCAGGGGTCAGGGGTCAGCGGTCAGGGAGAGGTGGGCTTGGGCCAGATACCTGTTTTAAGCCCTATTACCTGCCTGTCGGGATCTCGGGGACTTTTTTTTTTCCAGCCTGGCCCTGTTATTTATGTGTTTGTTTACTTTTCTTGCAAAGCAACATGATTTATTCTCTCCGGCGTAACACCCCCAAGAAAACGCAATTTCAACACTTGCCATCCTAATGGGGAAGATGCTGAAGCAGCAGGAAGACCTGGCGGCTCCTGGGGGCGCGGGGGGTGGGGGGGAGCGGGCCTCACTGGCCTGGAGATCCAGGGGGAGGCGGAGGAGGAGGGAGGAAGGGCTGTCGCTTAGGGCGCTGGTGCTTGGGGTCCCCACTGCCCCCCGGCTTCTCATCCACAGTCTCATTTCCTTTCTCTCGCAACCTCTTCCCTCACGAAGGTGGTCCATTTATCAACAACTGACTCCATTTTACCTTCGCTTCGCAAAGACGTGCGCTTTCTTATTTGGAGTCAACAGATTCGTCCTTGGGTATTTAAGCGGGTCCCTGGGAGCCGATCACACAGGCTGTTCGCCCAACGCGGGGGGAGCAGGCTGCTGAGGTTAAACTCCAGACACCCCGTCCCCAACACCCTCTCGGCGGCCACGCCCACAGGCTTGGATCCCGACCTAGACACCCTGCTTGACCCTCTCCTCAGTCTGTGAAGGGGCTGGTCACGCGGCCCCGCATGTGGCTGCACCCCAATACGAACAGCCTGTGTCTGTGGCCGTGGAGGTGAGTGAAACCACCGCCCCTCCCACCTCGCAGGCGCCTGCTGCTTTTTCTCTTCAGCCTCTGCGACCAGGGAGCTGCTGCCAGACGCCGGTTTCTAACCCTCAGAGAAATGCCCGCAGTCAGCTCACATGGCGGAGACGGACTCCCTGTCCAGAGGGCACATCAGGTCCCTTCACCTTTGCGAGTCCCACGGGGCCAGGAACAGAACGCACGAGCCTGTGTCTCCTGGGCCCCCGAGGAGGGCTTCCCGGGTTCCAGGAGTATCTCCATGGCTCCCCGCTTCTTTGGATTAAGGATGAAATAAACCCGCCCATCCACCCGAACACAAAGGCAGGGGCAGAGGCATGGATCTGTGTGACCAGCAATGAAGAGAACAGCCGCGGACACTCGCCATGACAGGACAGAAGCCACGGCCTCTGGAAAAGCACGTTTCCCATGAGGCTCCTCCACGTCCCCTGTCGCTGAGAGCTCGGCCACCGTCTGCAGGTGCGACGACAGGATGGACAGCCCGCCCGCAGGTGTGTACCCGGCTCAGCAGCGGCACCTCATCGCTCCCCACGTGCTCAACTGGCCCCCAAGACGACCCTTCAGGTTCTTTGGGGAGATGTTCTGTCTTGAGGCAACTGTATTTTCAGAGTAAAATCATGCTCATTACAGGTTGGAAAAAAAAAAAAAAAAAGAGCCCCGAGCCCAGCCCACGTGGCTCAGTGGGTGAGCGTCGACCTATGAACCAGGAGGTCACAGTTGGATTCCCGGTCAGGGCACATGCCCAGGTTGTGGGCTTGATCCCCAGTAGGGGACGTGCAGGAGGCAGCCGATCCGTGATTCTCTCTCATCCTTAATGTTTCTATCTCTCGCTCCCTCTCCCTTCTGCTCTGAAGTCAATTAAATTATATCTTTTTAAAAAGCGACAGGAGGATAGTAACAGCGTCCCGGGCACCAGGCCACACTATTGACACATGCAGCTCCTCATTCCAGCCTTGCAGACACCCCGGGAAACAGGAGCCATTTCACACCAGCCTGCTGGCCTGGGGCTGACTCCGGTCCCGGCTGCCCATCTCAACCACCACGCTTCCCACGTCAACAGGGTGAAGGGAAGCACGCCCACTCCCCAGAGAGAGTAAGGACTGGGGTCCCAGAAGCATAAGGCCCAGCAAGCACGTTGCCAGGTCACCCAAAGGAGAACTAAACGTGTCACCGAGCGAACACGCGTGGGCAAGTCATCATCTCTGCCATCGTCTCCCGGGACAAGGAGATGTGCCGTCCCATTTGCACCCCCTGAAAGTACACGCGGGAGAAGCAGTCACCCGTCGGCAGATCACCAGAATTAAGCTGGAAGAATGGCGTCCAATGGCTGATTGGATTCACAGGAGACATTTATTCCCCGGAGCTATTTCAGAAACGCTTCTCCAAGCCGAATCCTATTTTTTAAAAGCTTGTACTCTGAATTCACGTTATATGTTAATTCCCTTAGAAAACCATCATGCGTCCCATCATGCGCCCCAGCCCTCTAGACGCCAGGGACCCCTCTCCGAGAAGCAGCCACGACGGCGGTTTTAGGAAACCACCCAGGGACACAGGCCTCTTGAACTCTGCGTAAGAACAGATCTACTTGGGAAATGTCTCAGCTATGTTTCCTGGTCTGAGAATTTTATTTTAAATAGGAGCAAAGAATGTGATATAATGTGGTCACTTCACAAATTTAAATAACCTAGGAACCAGGAGGTCACGGTTCGATTCCCGGTCAGGGCACATGCCCGGGTTGCAGGCTCGATCCCCAGTGTGGAGCGGCAGCCGATCCATGATTCTCTCTCATCATGGATGTTTCTCTCTCTCTCTCTCTCTCTCTCTCTCTCCCTCCCTCTCTGAAATCAATAAAAATATTTTAAAAAAAAATAAAATAAAACTTGAGTTGACAAACTCTCATTCTCATGAATTCCACACAACTAATAAGGATCCCTGGGGTCTAACTATATGGGCCCTGCGGGATAAAGGATTTTTTTCGTCTTTGGAGGGCGCCCAGTATGCTAACTGTCGTTATACTTATGGATGAGGCTTAAGTCTTCATTTCCAAGCCTTTGCCTGCTGCTTGCCCCTCCCACAGCCTCGGGACACCTGGGGTCTGCGAGTCACACAGCTCTTCACTTGCGAGTGGTGGCCGTCTACCTCGGCGAGCGCAGCGCGTGCGTCGCCTGAAATCCTTCTGTGCGGGAGAGATAAGGGAGGCATAAAACTTCATTCCACCCGCGGAGAAGCCCGAGGACAAGAGGCATCTCTCCCAGTCGTGGCCCCTTCACTCCTGCCTCCGAGGAAGTAAAACCATCTGGTTGGTGAGATCCAAGACGGTTGCCCGACTGAGAGGGAGACAAGCTTGCACCAACCCATCATGGCCACACGTTCACATGCGTGGAGAGAAATCACGCCAAGCTCCTGCGTGAATGCGGAGGCCCAGTGTCGGCGGCACATGTGAAAGGCCCTGAGAGTGTAGACCGAGGTTAACTTTGAGCATTTCCAGCCACATACAGATGGCCCAAGCAAGTTCATCCATCACCTAATCTGTTAAGACTAAAGCTGAAAAGTACAACCAATTAGTACTATGCTCAACTCTTTGGAAGATCATTTTCTGATCTTTCTAAATATTTACCTGAAATGAACTTTGGGTATTAGATTCTTATCTGTATTTTTTTAAATAAATAAATAAGGTGACCAATTCTGCAGACTAGTGTAAACGGCCCATCTTGGTGACTACGCCAGGAGTAGTTGTGTGTACGTATCAACAATGGGTGAGTTGAAACCTTCAATAAAACCTTCACCTCACACCCGTCAGAATGACTGTCAATGAATCAACAAACAAGTGTTGGCAAAGATGTAAAGAAAAGGGAACCATCTGTTCATGGGATTGTACGTTGGCACGGCCACTACGGAAAACAGTATGGAGGATACTCAAAAAATATATGTTAATAGAAGTAACACACGACCCAGCATTCCTCTTCTGGGTATGTAGCTCAAGAAATCCAAAATAATTCAAAAAGATGTACCATCCCTATGTTCACTACAGGATTATTTGCAGTAGCCAAAATATGTAAGCAACCTAAGTGTCCATGGGTAGACCATTGGATTAAGAAGATGTGGTACAGCTATACAATGGAATATCACTTGGCCATAAAAAAAGGAATGAAATCCTACCACTCAGGACAATATGAATGAACCTAGAGGGTACTGTGCTAAGTGAAATAAGTCAGACAGGGAGAGACAAATACCATATGATTTCACTTACAGTTGGAATCTAAAAAACAAAACAGATGGCCCTAGCAAGTTTGGCTCAGTGGATCGAGCGTGGGCCTGCAGACCAAAGGGTCCCAGGTTCCATTCTGTTCAAGGGCACAGACCTCGGTTGCAGGCTCCTCCCTGGCCCGGGCCCTGGTCAGGGCTCCTGCAGGAGGCAACCAACCGATGTGTTTCTCTCACATCGATGTTTCTCTCTGTTGTCTTTCCTTCTCTCTTCCACTCTCTCTCTCTAAAAATCAATGGGAAATATCCTCAGGTGAGGATTAAAAAAATAATACTAATAGTAAATAAAAAAATAAAAAACAAAATTAATGAACAAAACAGAAACTGAGTCACAGATGAGAGAACACAGTGCCAGAGGAAAGGGGCTTTGGGAATTTCAAGCCACATACAAATGTACCCTTGGAATACGGCAAAACTCTGAAACCGTGAAGGGATTAAGAAGCAGAAATTGGTGGTTACAGAACAGCCCCTGGATATAAAGTACAGGATAGGGAACGGAGTCAATAATATCATCATAACCGTGCATGGTGTCAGGTGGGTACTAGACTTAGGACCACTTCCTAAGTTACCCAATGTCTAACCACTCTGCTGTACACCTGAAACTAGTATAATATTGACTGTCAACTGTAAGCAAAACATTTTTAAATGAAAAAAAACAACAACAACACAAACACACTTGTGACACCATCTTCAAAGACAAAGGCAATCACTTGAAAAAGAAAGAGTATAGCCGAAACCGGTTTGGCTCAGTGGATAGAGCGTCAGCTTGCGGACTGAAAGGTCCCAGGTTCGATTCTGGTCAAGGGCATGTACCTGAGTTGCGGGCACATCCCCAATAGGAGATGTGCAGGAGGCAGCTGATCGATGTTTCTCTCTCATCGATGTTTCTAACTCTCTATCCCTCTCCCTTCCTCTCTGTAAAAAAATCAATAGAATATATTAAAAAAAAAAAAAAGAAAGAAAAAGAAAGAGTATTGGCATATTCCAAGACTGGTTGACTAAACGCTTGAAAAATATGATTCTCCCCCAGTGATTTCAATGATCCAAGAAAACATCAGTAGAGCTTTCTATGGAATTTCACAAACTGGTTATAAAATTCAAATGAAAGAGTTTGAGAAAAGCCACGGTGATCCAGAACATGAAAATAAGAACGAATCACGGAGGAGGAGTTCTCCAAGTGACCGCATTGGCGAAGCTCTGGTGTTTGGACCAGAGAGACGGGGGCTCAGAGCAGCACCCGGGGACAGACGCTCACTTGGGAACTTAGAATTTATTCAAGGAAAGCCTTTCAAATCACCGGGAAACACTGGACCGGAAGTTGCGCCAATGCAGTGACGGCGAACCTTTTGAGCTCGGCGTGTCAGCATTTTGAAAAACCCTAACTTAACTCTGGTGCCGTGTCACATAGAGAAATATTTTTGATATTTGCAACCATAGTAAAACAAAGACTTATAGTTTTGATATTTATTTTATATCTTTAAATGACATTTAACAAAGAAAAATCAACCAAAAAAATGAGTTTGCGTGTCACCTCGGACACGCGTGTCATAGGTTTGCCATCACTGGTTTGGAGAGATGAACTGAAAATTACTGGCTCGCTGCCTCTCACCAATGAGAAATACAAATCCCACGTGGTATACGTGGCTAAATGTGTTTAAAAACGATCAAGATTCAGGAAAAACAGAACACATTTGTGGTTTGGGGATTTTTCTACCAAGTTCCAAAATACAGGAATCCCTGAGTCAAAGGATTGATAGATTTGACAACTTCAAAACTGAAATATCAATATAACCTAGAACAGCACACATGCCTGCCTTCTCCCAATTACCCTCAGGGCTCACCCCACAGATCGCCTGGAACGCACCCCTCCAAGCACAGGAGACCACGGCCCCGCCTGCGAACAGCCCCGCACCCACAGGCTCACCGGGCGCAGCTTCCACAAGTGAAGTGGAACCATGTGTCATGCCAGGTGGCGGGAGGGGGCGCCCTGGGGTGCAGGAGCCTCTGTTCTTCCTGTCGCACTGCCCTTCCCTCACAACGCAGAGGCCCCCAGAGGGCAGCGCAGACATCGCAACAGCAGCTGTCACTTCCTGAGGCTCAGTCATGCCACAGCTGCCTTCCTGGGGGTTTCAGATCTAATCCCACAGCCACTCACCTTTTCCAGAAAAGGACAGGCCCTCTCTGTCCCTGGGAAGAAAGGGTGGCGCTGGAGTCCCAGCCTCCACGCTGTGACTTCTGTCTCCACCAGAGGGCGCTGGCCTCCCCTTTTCTGGTCTTAGTTGGGAGAATGGCCTCAGTAGCTGGTTTTAATGATTATAGGTTGTGGTTGTGGGATCGGTAACACCCGTGAGGTTCTTCCCGGATACTGTCCATTCCAGTATGACCAGGACGGCCAGCTCCTGAGAAGGTCCTACAGCGCCGGCCACAGCAGCACCTGTCCCTCCTGCTATGGGCTCTGCTGGGCACAGGTACCTGGTGAGTCCCGGGACGTCCTTGTCACGAAGGGATAAGCTTTCCCAGAGATTGTGGCATCTGGGGGAGCTGCCAGAGGCACAGATAAACCCCCTGGTGGAGGCTTCCTGAGACTGGCTCACACTCGGTGTCAAAGGGTCAGAAATGGTGGTGGCAGCAACAGCAGCGTGGAGAGCAGGAAGTGTCAGCCGGAACACCACTCATTAAATGTCCCGGGTCTAGGGCAATGCCAGCTCAGAGACGGAACTTCAGAGTCTCAGGTTGGATTCCCACTCAAAGCACGTACCTGGGTTGCAGGTTCGATCCCCAGCCCCGGTCGGAGCACATTCAGGGGGCAACCAATATATGTCTCTCACACAGATGTATGTATCTCTCTCTCTCTCTCTCTCTCTCTCTCTCTCTCTCTCTCCCTCCCTCTCTCTCTCTCTCTCTCTCTCTCTCTCTCTCTCTCTCTCTCTCTCTCGTCCCTCCCTCCCTCCCACTCTGTCTAAAAAAACATCAATGGAAAAAAATACCCTCAGGTGAGGATTAACAAACCAAAAGAAAGAATAAAGCACTGATACAAGTTACAACATGGATGAGCCTTGAAAACATTATGTTACATGAAAAAAGGCAGACACAAAAGGCCACATTAATATGATTCCGTTTATGTGAAATATCAAGAAGAGGAAAATCCAGAGACAAGATGCACGTGAGTGGCTGCCAGGGACTGGGAAGCGGGCGAGCACTGGGCAGGTGACAGCTATGGATGTGGAGTTTCTTTTGGGAATGTTTTATGATGTTTGTTATGGATGTACAACTGCAAACATGCCAAGTGTCATCGAACTGCATACTTTAAACGGATGAACTGCAATATGTGGATTAAAGCCATTTAAAAAATTCCGGGATGCAACCTCCATAAATATTTGCTAAATTTATATACATGCACACTGACACACTATGCATTAACATTTTAAATACATTCTTTTTTTAAATTATGATTGATTTTAGAGAGGAAGGGAGAGGGAACGAAAGAGAAAAACATAAATGATGAGAGAATCATGGATCAGCTGCCTCCTGCACGCCCCACACTGGGGATGGGCCCACAACCCGGGCATGTGCCCTTGATCACAATCGAACTCGGGACCCTTCAGTCCGCAGGCCGACGCTCTATCCACTGAGCCACACCAGCTAGGGCCATATGAAGTACATTCTAACAAACACAGACACTAAGTTTTTATGGGCTGAGTTGAAAATAAAGTTTTGATATTTTGTGTCTGTGAGCAGCGGCGGCGCACAAGGCTGTGGAGCCGAGCCAGGCTGTGCACAGCGCCTCTGCTCCTCCCCGCGCAGCAAGCAGATTCCCAGGCTGCGGGGGTGGGGAGAGGCCCACGCGAGCCCCAGGGTTTTCTGACAGTTACCATCTATCGAAAAAAAAAAAAAAAAAAAAAAAGAAATGCCCCAGCCGGTTAAACGATCAAGAACTGTTAGCACTGTTTACCTTTGAAAACTTCAGGCTTTGGACCTAAAAAATAGACTGCAATGTTAACTGCTATTCACAAGATAATTAGAGCAGTTCTAGAAAAATATCAATTTCCCAGCGCAGCGAGGCGTGGAAGGGGGTGCGTGCACTTTGCACGTTTTGCTCAGGGCGGGGAAGGTGTGTGCACAGCCTCGCTGGGCCCGTGGCATTGGGGGTTGAGGCCTTGGGGAGAGCGTGGGGCCCTGGGCGCCTGAAGGGACGGCCCGCGGACGGAGGCCAGAGAGCGGGGAGGGAAGAGGCCTGCGGACCCTCTTTTTGGCCTGGAGGTTCTGCAGGATCGCTGACCCTTCACCAAAGACAGTCACTGGGGAGCAGAGAGCAGAGGAGGAAGGCTGTGGGAGGAGCTACCAGTTCAACTGGGAGCGGGGTTATCAAACCTCTTGGAGGGAAGACAACTCCGTCATCCATAGCTGCCAGGGTCTCTTCTGTCAACGGCTGATTTTTTTAAAAAGCATCTTTCTTTTTAGCAACAACACAAGAGCAGTAAAGAAGTCACAGTCCCTCCTTTATTCCCTCCTTGGCGCCCAGCGTTCCCAAAGGCACGAAAAGCTCTGGGAAAAGGCAGGGTCACCACCTCCCTCAGGTCTCAGGCCTTGGAAATTGAGTCCCTACTTCACTTGGAGCCGCCCACTGGTTGCCATGGTGACACAACATCTGGTACCCAACTCTGCTCCCGCGGTCACTGGGCCTGTGCTTTGCCCGATGCTCGGCCCTGCTCCCCGAGGACGCATCACACCTTGTCGGCAAAGGAGACTCGCTCAGAGGCAGGGTTCCGGGGAGATGGGGGGTTCAGGCTGCGCAAACGGCAGTTCTGAGAAAGCACACGCTCCGGTGTGGGGGCCATTAGCTCTGCCAATCTTTGGATTAATGTCCTGTAACTGCGCATCTCAAATCCTGCTGCAAACCATCCTGCTAGATTTATTGGATTAGCATTTGTTTAGAAGGAGCACGCGTTATTTATTAAAACGCCTATAAACATTTAACACAGATCTAAATTCCATGCTCATCTCCTGAGTTGAATACATTTCAACTTTAATTGCTTGTCTGCTGTTCTTTCCACGCACCAATTATTTTTGTAAACAGCAGTATAGAATATCAATGTCGGTTCCTTGCCTGTGACTTTCTCCTGGCTCTCTAACGCCGTCTCTTTATTCCCACTTCCCCTTGAAAACTCGTGATTGGCCTCGAGTGCTAAATAATTACAACTCTTGCCCGGCCGGCATGGCTCAGTGGATGAGCGTCAACCTATGAACCAGGAGGTCATAGTTCGATTCCCAGTCAGGGCACGTGCCCGGGTTCTGCCAGCTCGATCCCCGGTGTGGGGCGTGCAGGAGGCAGCTGATCAATGAGTCTCTCTCATCATTGATGCTTTTCTTTCCCTCTCCCTTCCTCTCTGAAATCAGTAAGAATATATTTTAAATAATAATAAGAATTACAACTCTTCTGGGGTCTCTAAGAAGCTGAGCCGAGTTGTGGCACAGCAGAAAATACAGATTCTGGAATCCAAGGATTAAAGATAGGCTCCCAGCAGCCGTGACCAGCTCGCCCCATCTGGCCAGGGCCGTGCCTGGGTGTAGCACTGGGTGTCCCCCATCTGGGAAACCCATCAGCCTTGGCCAAGCTGGCCTGACTGCTCGCCCCCTTCCCAGCTCTCTCTCCCTCCCGCTGTGTGTTCTCAGGAAATTTCCTCTGCCTTTCGGACACTCCCTTTTCTCATTTGTCAAACGGGAATGACAACAAGATGTTCCCCGAAAGATCTTGGTGACGATTAAACAAGTTCATGGATGAGATGCTGAATGGTGAGACCGAAATCCATGCCCGTAGCTATTATTGCTAATCGTAGAACTCCCTAAACATCATCTTGAATCGCTCATCCAATTGATAGCTGAGAAACTGGTTTGTTCCGGGCATCTGGCTGTCAAAGGTTGGAAGCAGGGCCGGGACTGGGATGGAGCAGGTCAGACCCAGGACTCAACACTCAAGAAAAAACCCACTTGTCCGGGCCACGCAAACGCAGACTTTACTTAGCGAACAAGCAAGGGACCAGCCGGCCCAGGGCCAGGTAGGTCCTGCTGTCGGGCCAGACTGGACCTCAGGGTTGTCTGATTAAGTATGGACATCACCCTCTCTACTGGACAGATTCTCCGCGTTATCTCTGGTGACAATTCGTATCTAACAGCAACAGTGTTGCTAAACCATCCGGACCCATTATTGCTGCAAAATACTTTCATTCTGAGCATCATTAAAACAACGCAAGACAAAATCCCTCGGTTCTCAAGAGACCCTGAGAAGTGAGTTTTGATAGCCAGGCATTTCCCAAACAGCGTTCAATTTCCCTCTGTTGTTGACAATATTCTATGGAAATCTTTCTAAAGACATCACGCATTCCCATGCCTTTTTCTTTCCTTTATTCTTCCTATTTTGAAATAATCAGAGGCTCACGTTCGGTTGTAAGAAATAATACAGAGAGGTAACATATACTCTTAGTCTCGCCAATAGTGACATCTCATAAAACTCTAGCATAGCCGAAACCGGTTTGGCTCAGTGGATAGAGCGTCGGCCTGCGGACTGAAAGGTCCCAGGTTCGATTCCGGTCAAGGGCATGTACCCAGGTTGCAGGCACATCCCCAGTGGGAGATGTGCAGGAGGCGGCTGGTCGATGTTTCTCTCTCATCGATGTTTCTAACTCTCTATCTCTCTCCCTTCCTCTCTGTAAAAAATTAACAAAATATATTTTAAAAAAAAACCAAAACTCTAGCGTAGAGATTTTCAACCTGTTTCATCTCATGGCACACATAAAGTAATTACTAAAATTCTGCAGCACACCAAAAAGGGACCTTTTTTTTTAATCCTCATCCAAGGATATTTATTCCATTGATTTTTTTGCGGGGGGAGAGTAGAGAGGAAAGAGAGAAAGAGAGATCGAGATCCATTGGCTGCCTCCTGCATTCGCCCCAACTGGGGCTGGGAATTGAACCTGCAACCAAGTATGTGCCCTTGACCGGGAATCAAACCTGTAATCCTTTGGGTCTGTGGGCCGGTGCTCTAACCACTGAACTAAATGGCCAGGGCAAAAAGAGAACTTTTTAACCTGATGAAGCATATTTACAAAATACCTGTAGCAAATATATTTAATAGTGGAAATGTTTGTGCTTTTCTTGTAAGATTGGGAACAAAAAAATGATGTTCACTGTCAGCACTCCTATCTAATGTTTTACTGGAATTTCTCATCAGTGCAGTAAAGCAAGAAAAAGGAATTGAATAAATATAGATAGAAAGGAAGAAGTGTAACACTCTCGTCACAGGTAACATAATTGTCTATATGGAAAATTTTAACAAATCTACAAACAAGCTTCTAGAACTAGCAAGTGAGTTTAGAAAGTCTCAGGATACAGATCAACAAAAATCTATCATAATTCTATATATGACCAACTAGGCAACTGGAAATAAAAAAATTCTGAAGTACTTGCTTACACAAAAATGCATGAAATTCTTAGATGTCATTCTAACAAAACGTGTGTGAGATCTGTATTTTGAAGCTGCACAACGCTGAGGAAAGAAATCTGCGAAGACCTAAATAAGTAGAGATATACCATGTTCGTGGATTAAATAAGCAATATCGTTTAATATGCTCATTCTCCCCAATTGATCATAAATTCAACACATTCCTATCAAAATACAAGCAGAATTTTCATAGATATTTCAAAATAAATCTATTACTTATATGGAAAGGCAAAATTAAAAAAAAAACACACAAACACTAGAATAGCCAAAACACTTTTGCAAAAGAAAAAAAAAATCAGAGAACTCTAAACACCTATGTTAAGGCTACTTTAAAGCTACAATAATCAAAAGTGTAGTATTGGTGAAGGAGAGATGCATAAATTAAAAAAAAAAAACACAAAAACACAGAATAAAGAACCCAGAAATAGACCCACACAAACAGAGTCAATTGATTTCTTAACAAAGACACAAAAGCAACTCAGTGGAGAAAGGATAATGTTTTCAAATGTTTTGGGAACAAGTGGATACTGTGTGCCAAAAAAAAAAAAAAAAAATCTCAAACTATACTTCACACCATACAATAAATTGACTAGAAGCGGATTATGGAGTTAATTGTACAACTTACAACTGTAAAGTTTTTTAGACAAAAAACAAATGAGATCATCACGGCCATGTGTGTTAAAGAATTCTAAGATACAACTCCAAAGGTGTGCTCCATTAAATAAAAACAATACACGATATTCCTCCGACATTAAAAACATCTGCTTGGCAAGACATGCTGTGAGAGAGAATGAAAATGCTTGCCACAAACTGGGGGGAAATATTTGTGTCACATCAAAAAGCAGCTGTACCCAGAATAAATACATTCTCAAAACAACAAGCCAATAACCGAGCCAATAAAAATGGACAAAAGATACCAATACCCTTCAACAAAGACAATGTAGATGGGAAATAAATTCCTATAACAATCCTCAACACCACTCGTCATTAGGGAAATGCACATTAAAACCACAATGAGACACCACTGTGCACCTTTCAGAATGTCCAAAATAATTTTTTTTTTAAATCGCAAACCAGTCAGGATATAAAACAACTGGAACTTTCACACATTGCTGTTAGGAATGCAAAACTGTACAGTCACATTGGAAAACCAAAAATTATGTAAAATCAGAAAGAGGAAAATATATTGCCAAGCACTTCATAAAAAAATGAAGTAAATGGTCCATAAACAAGTGGGTGGAAATGCAGGCCCAGTTTTATAAAAAGTGAAAAGTTAAAATATCAGGGAGATATGACTCTTCACAATTCACCACTGACAAGAATTTAAAAAAAAAAAAAAGACTATTCCACGTTTGTGAGGATTCAGTAGGACATATATTCTCATAAACTATTGGTGGCAATGTAATTTGCTAAAGCCCTCTAGAACATGATTTGCAAATATTTGTCATGAGCTATAAAAAAATGTCATCCTCTTTGTAATAGCAACTTTACTTCTATGAATGGATCCCAAGGAAGTAATCATAAATGAAGACAAAGACATATATAAAGAAGCTCATCATGACATTAGTTTCAACATTGGAGCAACGGAAGCAACCTTAATACACAATGTAGCCGTTAAAAAGAATTATGAAGCATTTATGATGACATCGGCAAGTATACCTAAGGCAGAGATTTAAAAAGGATAGAAAACTCTACATAGTATGATGCTGATAGTGTATACACGAATATGTATATATGTATGACTTTAAGAAGGTTAAGATTATTTTATATGGATATAGATATATATATATATATATATGGAGAGAGAGATATATATAGATATATATCTATATATCTATATATCTATATATCTATATGTCTATATATCTATATGTCTATGTCTATATGTCTATATATCTATATATCTATATATCTATATATCTATATATATATATATATATATATATATATAGAGCCGAAACAGGTTTGGCCCAGTGGATAGAGCGTCGGCCTGCGGACTGAAAGGTCCCAGGTTCGATTCCGGTCAAGGGCATGTACCTGGGTTGTGGGCACATCCCCGGTAGGAGATGTGCAGGAGGCAGCTGATCGATGTCTCTTTCATCGATGTTTCTAACTCTCTATCTCTCTCCCTTCCTCTCTGTAAAAAATCAATACAATATATTTAAAAAATAAAAATAAAAATAAAAAAGATATATATATATATAGATATAGATATAGATATATAAAGAAATGCAACCATTACGACTATCAGGCTAGCCTGGCCAGTGTTGCTCAATGGTTGAACATCATCCCATGAACCAAGAGGTCACTGGTTAGATGCCCAGTCAGGGCACATGCCTGGGTTTCAGGCTCGATCCCCAGTAGGGAGCATGCAGGAGGCAGCCGATCGATGATTCTCTCTCATCACTGGTGATTCTATCTCTCTCTCCCTCTCCCTTCCTCTCTGAAATCAGTAAAAAATAAATATTTTTTAAAAAGACTACCGAAGTAGACTTTGCTATTCTATTTTTAAAAGATGGTTTTCTTAAATCTTCTGGCATTTTCACATTTTAAAAAATTATGCTACTTTTATAATCAGAAAGAGAATGACATTAGTTTAAAGTGATGTTTTCTTTATAGGGCATGATAAAATCTGGTTTTTATGTCCGCTTCAGCCGCAGGCCATTTTCATGACATAATTATGCCTAAAGAGAAAATGTCAAGGCTGTCATTTCCTCAGGGTTATACGACACCAGGGTCCCCACTCCCTAGACAGTAGTGCAAAGATCTGTTCGTAGAATCTCAGATTTTTATTGACCACATGACATCCATCAGTATCACAAGAAGAAGTTGTGTTCCATCCAGCCTGACTCAAAACATTTCACGAATCATTATAGGTTACGATATCTTAGTTTCTTCTAAATATTTCCATCGCCACATAACTCATACCTCAGAAGGAACACATCAATATGAACAGGACCAGGTGTCATTTCATTTTACCGGTGCAATGACGTCATTAAGTCAGTTTTTCCAATAATCCTCGATTTCTTGGTGCCTCAAAGAACAAGCTTTTGTACTTGTCAAGTCCCCTAAAT
Source organism: Myotis yumanensis (assembly GCF_028538775.1). Lineage (NCBI taxonomy): Eukaryota > Metazoa > Chordata > Mammalia > Chiroptera > Vespertilionidae > Myotis > Myotis yumanensis. The sequence continues at coordinate 5,922,516 of NW_027223771.1, read as the reverse complement.
TTTAACCAATCAGACTCCTCTATAGGAAAGTTATAAAATGTTTTAAGTTAGGAAAATGCAAAATTTAGGGACGTTTAAAAAAAAGAAAAAGAAACCTTAACTGGGAAAAAGAATAAAGAGAATAAACAAGTGACTGGATAAAAAGAACACGAGCTAAAATAACATTACGTTCCGTGCATTCAGGCACATTCAGGGGAAGAAATAACGGCGGTTAACTGGTTCCACTTCCTACAAAGGCGGTGGGAGTCCGCTCAGCAAACCTGAACTTGCAGGTGCCGTCTACGTCCTGACAGTATGTGCAATAGATGTAGCTCAGACGGGCCCTAACGTGGAATGGAGGTACCTGGTCGTATGGCTGTTACCCTTTTGCAACGTGCAACCTGGGCGCTTACGTAAGTAGAGCTGGTTCCAGGCTAGCGAGGGGGGTAGGGGTGGGCGCGTTTCCCGTCGTGTTCAGGCAGCAGTAAATCCGAGGGGCCCCCAACAAATCTCAGCACCCATGTGGCTTCAAATAGACATCCCTTGTGTTGGGCGCCTCCAAGGATTCTGCTTAAACTGAGCAAACAGGAAAGATAAAGAAGCTTGATTTTTTTTAAAAATAAAATTTACTTTTATTGATTTCAGAGAGGAAGGGAGAGCGAGAGAGAACTAGAAACATTCACGATGAGAGAGAATCATGGATCGGTTGCCTCCTGCACGCCCCTTACAGGGGAAGGAGCCCACAACCTGGGCATGTGCCCTTGACCGGAATCGAGCCTGGGACCCTTCAGTCCACAGGCCGATGCTCTATCCACTGAGCCAAACCAGCCAGAACAGGAAGCTTGATTTTTTTTGAAATTTCAAGGGAAGATTGAATTATCTTTATAGAAACCAGGAAAAAACTAAAAGAGGTCACACCCAAGAGCCTATCCTACTTTTGGTTTCCCACCTGACAGAGCAGGATCGCATCCCCTAGCGCCCCCTGCTGTCCCGCACAATCAAACCCCAGCCGGGCCAGGCGTGATGTTCAGAGGGTTCCTGCAGGGAGCCTGGTTTTTTTTTTAGGACATGATTCAGAGCTGTGAGAGATTTTACCTAAAAAAAAAAAACACAACCCAACATTTTAAGCTAATGCCTGTTCTGGCTCCTGTGCAGCCAATGTCATTTGCAGGGTCAGGCAGTGGAATAAAAAGGAAAATGACAGGTTTTGAGGCGACACATGGCTGGCATTTAACCACCAAAAAGCACAGAAATGGAGGCATTTTTTTGTAAGAGGCCCAGAGTGCTGACCGTGACGAGAGAAGGAAGAGAAAATGTGTCGTGATTTAGGGGGGAAGCGGGAGGGCCTCGGGGAGCTGGGGTGGCCTGGGAGAGGAGGAGGAACTTACAGGGAGAGAGAAAAGGGCCGGTTTCTTCACGGCTCCGCAAACTTTGTGAAATACCGAGTCTCCACATGGAGACGTGAGAATCGGCTCACACCCGTCAGAATGGCTGCCATCAACAAGTCCACAGACGATAAGTGGGGGTGAGGGTGTGGGGACAGGGGACCCGCACGTGTTGTTGCTGGGACTGCAAACCGGGGCAGCCCCTGTGGAAAACAGCATGAAGATTCCTCCAATCACCAAAATGGAACTATCTGACGACCCAGCGATCCCACTTCCGGCTTCTTATCTGAATAAATCCAAAACACGAATTCAAAGAGAGATGTGGAGTCAGATACATATCATACGATCGCCCTCATGCGTGGGCTATAATGATCAACATAATCTGATGAACAAGAATAGATCCAGAGGCAAATGGCAGGGGACGGGGGTGGTTAGAGAGCAACTAAAGGACTTATATGCATGCAAATCAGCATAACCAATGGACACAGACACTGGGGCGGTGGGGGCTTGCATGGGTGGGAATGGCTGGGGGGGGGCAGTCAATTGGGGAAAAGGGAGACTTATATAAAACTTTAGACAATAAAAAAAGAGATGTGTATCCCTGGGTTCACTGCGGCATTATTTCCAACAGCCAAAATATGGCAACCACCTGAGTGTCCAACGATAGACCACTGGGTGAAGAAGATGCAGGATGTCTATACAAGGGGATATTATTTGGCCATAAAAAGAATGGAATCTTACCATGTGCGACGGGCCTAGACATGGATGGGCCTAGAGCAGTGATGGCGAACCTATGACACCCGTGTCAGAGGTGACACGCGAACTCATTTTTTTGGTTGATTTTTCTTTGTTAAATGGCATTTAAACATATAAAATAAATATCAAAAATGTAAGTCTTTGTTTTACTGTGGTTGCAAATGTCAAAAAATTTCTATAGGTGACACGGCACCGGAATTAAGTTAGGGTTTTTCAAAATGCTGGCACGCCGAGCTCAAAAGGTTCGCCATCACTGGCCTAGAGGGAATTATGCCGAGCGAAATAAGTCAGACCAAAAAAGACGAATACACCAGGATTGCACTCATATGTGGAACCTAAAGAATAGAAGTGAACAAATGGAACAGAAACAGCCTCCTAGGTACAGAGAACACACTGCAGGCTGAGGTGGGGGTGGGCAAAATAGACGATGCCTACCCTAGGGCCCCATAATCCAGTGGAAGCTTCACAAACATAATGGGGAGGGGACAGGCTAAAGCAACAAGGCGACAGTCCTCCAGCTTACCCGGCCGGTGTGGCTCAGTGGCTGAGTATCAAGCCAGGAACCAACAGGCCCCCGGTTCGATTCCCAATCAGGGCACATGCCTGGGTTGGGGGCTCCATCCCCAGTGGGGGGCGTGCAGGAGGCAGCCGATCCATGATTCTCTCTCGTCATTGATGCTTCTATCTCTCCCTCTCCCTTCCTCTTTCTCTCTCAAAAAAAAAAAATCAAGAAAGAAAAGAAACGGTTCTTTAGAGCATGGTTTGCTTATTTAGTTAGAATCTGTGTGCATAACCAGAAGGGTCCAAATTAACGTACAAAGACTAATGGTCTGGCCTTGCTCAGCACACTACAAGCTGGAGTGGCAATTAGGTAGAAAGAAATGCTAGGAGAGCTCATTACCAGCTCTCGGAAAACACACCTTCTCTGCCACAGGAATCCCCAGTGGCTACGTGTCCCCGAGGCCCACGGACCCTGGTCTGTAAGGTACCGACCGGGGATCTGTGCCGCGCATGGCCTGTGGTTATGGATTTGCCTTCACGGGGCAGTAAGCTCCAAGGATCCTCCCTCCCCCTCCCTCCCCCTCCAGACAGCGGCGGGTTATCCATGCAGAGTGCGCCAGGCGGAATTCTCTCTGCACCCCCTGGCTTGATCTTCAAATCGCCTGTGCTGTGAAGCCCCTCATCCATCAGTCTGCACAAATGCGCCGGCCGCCGCGGGCGGGCAAGGCCACCTATTCACGTTCATCACTGAATATTGACCGAGGTGTTGAGGACGGGAAGCAAACGGGCCTCTCTCTCCCTCTCCACGGAGCCATCACCCCCGAGCACCAACACACCCCACCGAGCAGGACGGGGCTGCTGAGACAGGTGCTAAAATCACGTAGTGTTCCATCTCACTCTGGGAGCAATGAGGTCGTTCAATGTGAAATGTGATTTGAAAGTGGAATGGGGCTGTTTGGGGTTTTTTTTTCCTTTCTTTTTCCCTCCCCTCGTAGTAGCTTCAGACTCCATGTGCGGCTGACGGACAGGTCGGTAACAGGTGCGGAATGAAACCCATTCCTTTCATGCCGAACCGGTGTGGCTCAGTGGATAGAGCATCGGCCTTCGGACTGAAGGGTCCCAGGTTCGATTCCGGTCAAGGGCATGTACCTTGGTTGCGGGCACATCCCCAGGAGGGGATGTGCAGGAGGCAGCTGATTAATCTCTCTCATCGATGTTTCTAACTCTCTATCCCTCTCCCTTCTTCTCTGTAAAAAATCAATAAAATATATATTTAAAAAAAAAAGAAGAAACCCATTCCTTTCAGAAAAGGAGTGTCCCCCCCCACCCCCACCCCCGAGAGAGTTGGACAGACGTGGTGATGACGCGGGTCCTGGAAGCCTGTGCCCGCGCCCCAAGCTCATCGCCCTGCAGGCTCGGGGTACACTGCTCCGGGCGCCACAAAAACCACTGCGAGTGGAGACACGCCTCCGAACACACGCACAGGAGGCGAACGGCAAACGCCAAGAACGGCTCAAGCCACACTCCTTCCCTGTTGTCGCTTTACAGAATGACATGCTTTCTTTTTAGGACATAGAAATACAATGGCTAGTCCTGCTCCAAAGATACCAGCCCTAGCCGGTGTGGTTCGATGGATAGAGCATCAGCCTGCAGACCAAAGGGTCCCAGGTTCGATTCCAGTCAAGGGCACGTACCTCGGTTACAGGCTCCTCCCCAGCCCGGGCCCTGGTTAGGGCATGTGCAGGAGACAACCGATCGATGTGTTTCTCTCACATCGATGTTTCTCTCTGTCTTTCCCTCTCTCCCACTCTCTCTAAAAGATCAATGGAAAAATATCCTCAGGTGAAGATTAACCAAAAAACAAACAAACAAAAAGATACCAGCTACATGAACAGTATCAGGTATATTACCCCTCAGAGGGATGTAACACGGAGAATTGACAGGACTGGGTGAGGCTGGGAATGGAACTTACTGGAAAAGTTTCGTATTAAAGATGGAATCAAATCTCATAAGGCAGCCAATAGCCTCAGACCTATGTATTCAAGAAGGAAATGGTAGTTTGTATGGTAAAATATTAGCAAAGCTTAGAACATAGAGCTGGGGCATCTTAGTCTCTGGCAGGAATGACACCGGACACGTGCCGTGCCATAAATGCATCTGGAGACACCAGTGATGACATCCTCTGTGGCGATCATTTAAACATGTGGTCAATATAAAGATTAACCCAGTCCCAAAATAGAGCTAGCGATCCGAACGCTAAGTGGGTTAAGAGAAAGCGATGACCTCCAGGCTGGATTCCGGCAGGCCTCATGATTATTACTCTTGAGGGTGTTGTATTCAACACTCAGAGCTGAAACCGGACAACCCATGGGTCCGGGCTGCCCGTCACTGCCGGAGCCAGTTAAGGGTCGAATCCTAGATGAGCATTGATCAAACATCTGCTCTGCCCCCCACCATAAGCAGGGCCGGCGCAGTGGAGGAACTTAACACCCTAGTCCACTGCAGTGGTTTTCAAACTTGGGGAGTTTGAGAAGTCACCTAAAGGGCTTATTAGACCACAGCCGGCCAGGCACCACCCCCAGAGCTTCTGATTCCATAGATCCGGGTGGGAGCCACGATTGGCATTTCTAACAAGTTCCCAAGCAACAGCGAGGCGGCTCTCCCGGGGACCACGTTTTCAGCATCACTGGTTTCCAGACCTGAGTGACAAATGACCAAAGATGAACTATGACAGGATAAGGGGAAAGCAAGGTGAGAAATGAGCCCAGAACGATTTTTACTTATAAATAATCTACGTGTGCAAGTCCAGAAGGAAATGTACAACAGAAAGTGTCCTGAGGATTTGGGACGACGGGGGCGTTTGGGGGAGCCGTTGCCAAATCTCAGTGACAGCAAAGATCATCCCCGCGTCAAATCATTTCTTCCTTCCTGGCCCCCAGTTCTAGAAGCCACAGCTCTCCCGAGCTCCTGGCCTTTCTCAGCTGCACAAAGAGCCGATTGGCTTTGAGGGAGAAACAGGTTGATTGGGATTGAAAGAGGGAGGAGACTGAGAAGCACAGGAGGCCATGATGAGAAAGGAGCGAAATGGGTGAGCGTGTGGAGGGCTGGGCAGCCTCACAGATCAGCGGTTCTCAACCGGTGGGTCGCGACCCTTTGGCGGTCGAGCAACCCTTTCACAGAGGTCGCCTAAGACCATCCTGCATATCAGATATTGACATGACGATTCATCACAGTAGCAACATGACAGTGATGAAGCAGCCACGAAAATAATTTTATGGTTGGGGGTCACCACATGAGGAACTGTATTTAAAGGGCCAGGAGGTTGAGAACCACTGCTCACAGATGCAGCGCGGTGGACGTGTCCATAGTATTCCTGTTTTTTTGCCGTGTTATGCATGCACCTCTGTGTTCCTGAAAGGTTTTAGGACATTTTGAAAATGCTCCCCGGCTTTATCAACCTCCCCGTGGGGAGTCTGGGAACGTTAGGTTTCCATGGTGAAGGATGCACAGAACCAGAGTCCGGGCACGGCCCTTGATCAGCTATGCAGCCGGGAGCCAGGCGGCTGTCTCCACGGGGCACGGGTTGTGCGGGGCCTGGCAGGACCTGTCCCAGGGGCCCGAGCACTTCAATGCAATCTTCCCCTCAGATGTAAGGCCCTCACACCCCCTGACTTCAACCCAGCGATGTCCAATAAGGGCTGTACTTCCAAGCATAGCTACCCTTTCTCCCGAAAGAAGAGCTGATGCCTGAGAAGTGGGGCATCAGACAAATGCAAATCATCATCATCATTATTTCAATACCTTGTATAGGATATTGGAATCCATCCTACGAAAACAAGCGAGATGCTCATGGTAGTTATACTTAGAAAAGTGACACGTCGTCAACTCAATGCCCAGAATTTAGTCAATAGAATATTATGTAGCTATTTAAAATGATGTTGGTGATAATGAGAGGATTATGGCAGCGAACATTTTCTAGGTTAACTAAAAATAAAAAAAAGAAAGAAAGAAAGAAAAGGCCCAGCTGGTGTAGTTCAAGGGTTGAGCGTCAACCCATGAACCAGGGGGTCACTGGTTTGATTCCCGGTCAGGGCACAGGCCCAGGTTGCAGGCTCGATCCCCAGTGTGGGGCGTGCAGGAGGCAGCCAGTAGTTGATTCTTGCTCATCAATGTTTCTATCTCTCTCTCTTCCTCTCTAATAAAAACATATTAGTATATTTTTAAAAAATTAAGAAAAGGGTAGAGTATTGCATGTAAAATGTAATTACTGCTGTATTTTTAATATTCTGTGCTCAAGAAGGACCTAATAGAAAACACTGCAAAATGTAGGCGTTAGCTGTGTTCGCAGCCCTAGTGCTTTTCCAAATTGTGCCCTTTCCCCTCATTCCTGTTGAATAAGTATGCACTAAATTTGTAATGAAAAAAATGAACCATTTTTAAATTATGACTGAAAATTATTTTAACACTGATAACATTAAGAGTAAAAGGGGAAGATAAAAATTATTACTCTACAATTACAGTTATGCTAACACATCTCCATGCTAAAAGGAGAGCCAATGCCTTAAATGACTGCGTTTCCTGGGACTTAGGGCAGTTGAGGGGGGCGGGGGGCCTCTAATTGCCAAGTTTATTCAGTGTGGTTTTTAATGGAAACAAATGGAAAATATAAGGGGGAAATGAATGCCACCCCAATGCCTGAGCCCCCCACCCCCGTGGGCCGTGCAGGCTGAGGGTTCACTGCTTCTCCCACTCGGATGTGAGCCGAGCGCACATTCCCACTGCTGAGCGTTGGGTGTGGTCACACGCCCTGGAACCAAAGTGCTTCCCCCAACTCAGAGGCCGGGCGGGCTCCCTGGCAACCTCACCCCACAGCCTCTGGCACCCATAGCTTTGTGCCCAATGGCTGTGTCACATCCCAAGTTCACGTGACCATGAGTGAATGTGTTTTGGGGCTCAGATAGGTGTAGGGAGAGAACAGTGGGCATCACTGTGTTTAACCAATTTAGCCATAGTAGGTCCCTTGCCTCTCATCAGGTTCAAAAACGCCACTGCCACACGCCCTAGGGTTGACCCACCCCAGCAACGTGGTCAAACCCAAAAGATCCAGGACACAGGCTTCAGAGCAGGCCCGGGATGACTAACTACAAAAGCGCCTGCACCCCCGGCCTCCACAGGTAGAGTCAGGCGCCAGCACAGAAAAGGAACACCCCTGCCGGCCGGTGTGGCTCAGTGGGCGAGTGTCGACCTATGAATCAGGAGGTCACAGTTCGATTCCCGGGCAGGGCACATGCCCGGGGTCGCGGGCTCGATCCCTGCCAAGCAATGATTCTCTCACCATTGATGTTTCTCTCTCTCTCTCCATCTCTGAAATCAATACAAATATATTTTAAAAAAGGAACACCTCCATATCTGCATCTTTTTAAAAAAATATATTTTATTGATTTTTTACAGAGAGGAAGGGAGAGGAATAGAGAGTTAGAAACATCGATGAGAGAGAAACATCGATCAGCTGCCTCCTGCACACCCCCTACTGGGGATGTGCCCGCAACCAAGGTACATGCCCTTGACCGGAATCGAACCTGGGACCCTTGAGTCCTCAGGCCGATGCTCTATCCACTGAGCCAAACCGGTTAGGGCCATATCTACATTTTTTTATGTGCCCCCCAAGTTCCCACTTCTGCCGAGAAGTGAGCCAAGTATCTCATGGGTTCCTCCCATGAACAAGCCATGTTCCAGATATTGCTTTTCCCAAAGGACCCTGTATTCCACTCAGCAAGTTTCCACGTCTCCATGTTTACTGCGCTCCCTTCCCAACTAGCCCGTAGCCGACAGCCGTAACCTTCATCTATTTAGACAGACCCAGCGTATCCCTGCTTCTCCCCCAACCCCCCAGTCCTGACTGGTGGCCCTTACATCTGCCCTGTCGATCCTATTCCTGTCTGCATTCCATCTGATGAAAGGAACGTCCCCCATCAGGCGCAGTGATCGGTACTGAAAATCAGCATTGTTATTATTTCGTCGCAGCCGATTTAAACTGTGCTCGCGAAAGACGCAACGATTTTTTGAAAGCCCTGATTTCTGGAGAGATTTTCACTTGAAAGTGCATTGTGTAAAAAAAATAAAAATAGAACATTTCCTTTTAGTAGAAACAGTGATGGTTAAGGTCCCAGGCAACTCAATAAAATCCTACTAACCCATAATTACACAAAAGAGCACTTCTGCCCAACAGAGCCACTCGCTGTTCTCAAACACAGACTGCTTCCCCATCCGTCTCCACTGGATGCCCTTCCCTCGTGCCCACCCGCCAAATCCTAACTCATCATCGAGACGCAGGACAGGTACCTCTTCCTCCATGAAGCCTTCCTTGCAACCTCAGGCAAAAGCAAGCTCTCTCCTTCCGCCCCTGGGGTTCTGTTCCTCTTCATTCCTATCACGGTTACCTTGTGGTGTGCTGTGTAATACATATCTCTTGTTCACTCTGTTCAGCTAGCCACTGCTTACTGGGAGGGAGGGTGTCTTAATTGTTTTGCACCCCCTACAGTGGCTATCTTTTTTAATTGATTTAATCTATTTTTATTGATTTCAGAGAGGAAGGGAGAGGGAGAGAGACATATAGAAACATCAATGAGGAGAAAGAATCACCGATCGCTGCCTCCTGCACACCCCCTCTACTGGGGATGGAGCCCGCAACCCAGGCATGTGCCCTGACCAGGAATCGAACCGTTCATGGGTTGACGCTCAACCACTGAGCCACGCCAGCTGGGCATACAGCGGCTATCTTGACGTGTTCTAAGACTAGCTCTTTCATCAAAAACACATGCCCGATGTTGATCCAAACAGAATAACGAAGGATAAATGGAACTTTGAGAACGTTGACTGATAGTGCCGGACCTATAGTCGGGTGCAGGAAAGGCTAATAGAATTTAAACGTGCAAAACGACAAAAAGTAATGTTTTTCTTGGCAGGGCATTCCATTGTATAATCATGCCATACTGTATTTAACCAACCTCTAATTACTGAGCACTTCTGGTGGTTTTATTAATACAGAATCCTACAATGAGCATAAATGTATTATAAGTTTTGTGGATGTGGTTACTTTAGGATTAACTACTGGAAGACAATTTGACCCATAAACAGGCCTCTGTGTCTTTAACACGTGAAGCGCCCAGTCAGTCACTGGTGATTGACACTCTACTTTCCATCCGTAGGACAAAACAGGCTGGGTGCTTACGCAAGTTGGAAATCACATGGGTTTAAAAAGAGCTAATCCAAATAAACGCTCCTCATCAAAGACTTCTAAGAAGGGGGTCCTAATGTAAGGTGACAGGAGACGATCTGACGCTGGGTGGTGGGCACCCGGTGCCATATACGGGTCTTGTAACGTCGAAACCCACACCTGAAACCCATATGTTCATGTTGACCAATGTCACCCAGTCAATTTAATAAAATAAAAAACAAAAGCAAACAATTCTAAATCACCCACTGATGTGAAAATTATATGTGTGTGTGTATATGTGTGTATGTGTGTGTATATGTGTGTGTATATATGTGTGTGTGTGTATATATGTGTGTATATATATGTGTGTATATATGTGTATATGTGTGTGTATATGTGTGTATATATATGTGTGTATATATACGTGTGTATATATGCGTGTGTATATGTGTGTGTGTATATGTGTGTGTATATATGTGTGTATGTGTGTGTATGTGTGTGTATGTGTGTGTATATATGTGTGTGTGTATATTATGTGTGTGTGTATATGTGTGTATATATTATGTATGTGTGTATGTAATGTGTGTGTATATATGTGTGTATATGTATGTGTGTATATGTGTGTGTATGTGTGTATATGTGTGTATATATGTGTGTGTATATGTGTGTGTATATGTGTGTGTATATGTGTGTGTATATTATGTGTGTGTGTGTGTGTGTGTGTGTGTATACACATTTAAAAGCAAGGCAAACAGCAGAGCTACCCAGCCATTTGGAAGTCAGTGGGGATAACAAATTATTTCAGCCATGGCCTCAAGTTGCAGGGAAAAGGGAAGGAGGGCGGGGGGCAAGATGCGAGTCCAAATTGACCTTTATACAGCCTTTGAAGGATGCCGAGGCAAAGCTACGGATGACAGCAGACAGCAAGCGAGGTGCTGCCCTGTGAAGTGAAAGGTGACAAGGAAAACACACACTGATTATGAGGGAAGGAGGGTGTGAAAGGGCACGGCCTGACGGACGGGGCTTTCAGAGCTTTGTGCCCGGGGCCCGGCAGGACTGCATCCCCTTCTGACACCTTCTTAGCCAAAAGATGCAGATAAATTGGAAGATGGGCGAAGGAGAACAAAGCTATCGAATGACTGGGGAATTCAGCCAGTGTACAAGGAGTCATAGGAAAGCCTACTTATCACATCTCTCGCAACCCGCATTGACCACTGCCAGTCAGACCACGGTCCTCTTTTCTAGAACCACAGACAGTAGTATTTGCAGCCCTGACGATGTGCCTGGTACTGTATACACTATGCACGCCATCTGAGCTGCACATAACCTAGCCATTGGCAGTGTTGCTCTTATTTTAAATACTAGAGGCCCAGTGCACGAATCCCTCGGCCTGGCCTGTGCCCTCTCGCAATCCAGGACCCCTCAGGGCATGTCGGACTGCCGTTTTCGGCCTGATCCCTGCAGGCCAGGCCGAGGGACCCTAGTATGTATATAAGATCATCAGTTAATCTCTTCCCACCCTCCCTCCTCCCCCCTTCCCTCTGAGATTCATCAGTCTGTTCCATGTTTCCGTGCCTGTGGGTTGAGTATCTGCCCTCTGGTGGTCAGTGCGCTTCACAGCTACTGGTTGAACGATTGCTTAGGCTTTTATATATATAGATAAGGACCTGAAGGCTCAGAAGGTTAAAGATATTTACTTATTCATCCATTCAACAAATATGTATTGTGGGCTTACTTTGTGCTGGGAGCAGGGTATTAAGTGGGGACCAAGAGAGCAAATGCCTACTCTCAAGGCGCTTATGTTCCAAAGTTCATGGTCATATGGCCAGACAGTCTCTATGGCTCCGATTTGGACCATGTCTGATTCTAAACCCCTACACGTAGCCAGCCTCCTTTAAGCTCTGACCATAATGAAGAGAGCCCACAAATGGTGTTCTTTTTAGACCTGTCTTAACCACATAATACCATGGTTATAAAAACCTTTTGTCTCAACAACACTCATTGAAAAGACCGTTTATCCACAAATTCAAGAAGATTGAAATCATAAAAAGCTTCTTCACAGACCACGATGGCATAATGTTAGAAATAAACTACAATAAAAACAACCCAAAATACTCAAACACTTGGAAGCTGAATAGCATGTTATTAAATATTGATTGGGTTACCGATGACATCAAAGAAGAAATTAAAAACATCCTGGACACTAATGACAATGAAAACACAACAATCCAAAACCTCTGGGACACAATGAAAGCAGTCCTGAGAGGGAAGTTTATAGCTCTACAGGCCTATCTCAAAAAACAAGAAAAAATGGTAGTCAATCATCTAACTCTACAACTCAAAGAATTAGAAAGAGAGCAACAAGAAAACCCCAGAGTGAGCAGAAGGAAGGAGATAATAAAGATTAGAGCAGAAATCAATGAAATAGAGACCAAAAAAACAATACAGAAAATCAATGAAACCAAGAGCTGGTTCTTTGAAAGGATAAACAAGATTGACAAACCCCTAGCCAGGCTCACCAAGAAGCAAAGAGAGAGGTCCCAAATAAACCAAATCAGAAATGATAGAGGCGAAATAACAACAGACCCCACAGAAATACAAATGATTGTTAAACAATACTACGAGCAACTCTACTCCAACAAACTGGACAACCTGGAGGAAATGGACAAATTCCTAGAAAAATACAACATTCCAAAACTCAATCAGGAAGAATCTAAAAACCTCAATAGGCCAATAACTATGGAAGAAATTGAAGCAGTCATCAGAAAGCTTCCAGCAAACAAAAGCCCAGGGCCAGACGGCTTCACAGGGGAGTTCTACCAAACATTCAAGGAAGAACTAAAACCTACCCTCCTCAGACTACTACAAAAAATTCAAGAGGAAGGAACGCTTCCAAGCTCATTCTATGAAGCCAGCATCACCCTAATACCAAAACCAGGTAAAGACATCACAATGAAAGAGAATTACAGGCCAATATCCCTCATGAACATAGATGCCAAAATCCTCAACAAAATCTTAGCAAATCGGATCCAGCAGTACATCAGAAGGATCATACACCATGACCAAGTAGGATTCATCCCAGAGATGCAAGGATGGTACAACATCCGTAAATCAATAAATGTGATACATCACATAAACAAATTGAAAGAAAAAAACCACATGGTCATATCAATTGATGCAGAAAAAGCATTCAACAAAATCCAACACCCATTTTTGATAAAAACTCTCAGAAAGGTGGGAGTAGAAGGATCATACCTCAACATAATAAAAGCCATATATGACAGGCCCACAGCCAACATCATACTCAATGGACAAAAACTAACACCATTTCCCCTAAGAACAGGAACAAGACAGGGATGCCCACTCTCACCACTCCTGTTCAACATAGTACTGGAAGTATTAGCCATTGCAATTAGGCAAGAAGAAGGAATAAAAGGCATCCAAATTGGAAAAGAGGAAGTAAAACTGTCCTTATTTGCAGATGACATGATATTATACATACAAAACCCTAGAGACTCCATCAAAAAGCTACTAGACTTAATACATGAATTTGGCAATGTAGCAGGATACAAAATTAACCCCAAGAAATCTGAGGCATTTCTATACACCAACAGTGAACTTTCAGAAAGGGAGATCAGAAAAACAATCCCATTTACCATCGCGCCAAAAAAATTAAGATACCTAGGAATAAACTTAACTAAAGAGGTTAAAGACCTCTACTCAGAAAACTACAGGACGTTGAAAAAAGAGATAGAGGAAGACATAAACAGATGGAAGAACATACCATGTTCTTGGATTGGTAGAATCAACATCATTAAAATGTCCATACTACCCAAAGCAATCTATACATTCAACGCACTTCCCATTAAAATACCAATGGCCTTCTTCAAAGATCTAGAACGAACTCTCCAAAAATTCATCTGGAATAAAAAAAGACCCCGAATAGCTGCAACGATCCTGAGAAAGAACAAAGTAGGTGGGATCTCAATGCCAGATATCAAGCTGTATTACAAAGCCACTGTTCTCAAAACTGCCTGGTACTGGCACAAGAACAGACATATAGATCAGTGGAATAGAATAGAGAGTCCAGAAATTAGCCCGAACCAATATGCTCAATTAATTTTTGACAAAGGAGGCATGAACATACAATGGAGCCAAGATAGTCTCTTCAATAAATGGTGTTGGGAAAATTGGACAGACATATGCAAGAAAATGAAACTAGACCACCAACTTACACCATACACAAGAATAAACTCAAAATGGATAAAGGACTTAAATGTACGACAGGAAACCATAAAAATTCTAGAAGAATACAAAGGCAACAAAATCTCAGACATATGCCAAAACAATTTCTTCACTGATACAGCTCCCAGGGCAGTTGAAACTAAAGAGAAACTGAACAAATGGGACTACATCAAAATAAAAAGCTTCTGCACAGCAAAAGAAACCATCAACAAAACAACAAGAAAACCCACCTCGTGGGAAAACATATTTGCCAACGTCATATCTGATAAGGGCTTAATCTCCAAAATTTATAGGGAACTCATACAACTTAACAAAAAGAAGATAAACAATCCAATCAAAAAATGGGCAAAGGATCTAAATAGACACCTTTCAAAAGAGGACATTCAGAAAGCCAAGAGACATATGAAAACATGCTCAAAGTCACTAATCATCCGAGAGATGCAAATCAAAACAACAATGAGGTACCATCTCACACCTGTCAGAATGGCCATCATCAACAAATCAACAAACGACAAGTGCTGGAGAGGATGTGGAGAAAAAGGAACACTTGTGCACTGCTGGTGGGAATGCAGACTGGTGCAGCCACTATGGAAGGCAGTATGGAGGTTCCTCAAAAAATTGGAAATGGAACTCCCATTTGACCCTGTGATCCCACTACTAGGAATATATCCCAAGAAACCAGAAACACCTATCAGAAAGGATATATGCACCCAGATGTTCATAGCAGCACAATTCACCATAGCTAAGATCTGGAAACAGCCTAAGTGCCCATCAGTAGATGAATGGATTAGAAAACTGTGGTACATCTACACGATGGAATACTATGCTGCTGTTAAAAAGAAGGAACTCCTACCATTTGCAACATCATGGATGGAACTGGAGAGCATTATGCTAAGTGAAACAAGCCAGTCAATGAAGGAAAAATACCACATGATCTCACTCATTCATGGATAATAAAGACCATTACAAACTTTTGAACAATAATAGATACAGAGGCAGAGCTGCCTCAAACTGATTGTCAAACTGCAGTGGGAAGGCCAGAGAGAGTTGGGGGGCAGGAGGGAGGGGAGTAAGAGATCAACCGAAGGACTTGTATGCATGCATATAAGCATAACTAATGGACATAAGACACTGGGGGGTAAGGGAGGGTAGTGGTTTGTCAAGGGCGGGGGGGGGGAAAAGGATACTTATGTAATACCCTTTGTAATACTTTAAGAGGAAAAAAAAAAAAAAAAAAAAAAAAAAAAAAAAAAAAAAAAAAAAAAGAAATAATCCTGGATAAGCTAATTGCCTTTATACTTATATATTCTCCTAGTATGTAACTTTGAGATACAGAAAGTTTTATTTCTTCTAAAATTTGTGGAGCAGTTGTCACTTGGAAAGAAATTCTTTTTCTCAGAAGATTATTGGTCACAGTGGGTTGTATGTATTATTGGGAGAAATACATGCCCGGGATGCGGGCTTGATCCCCAGTAGGGGGCATGCAGGAGGCAGCCGATCGATGATTCATCATTGATGTTTATCTCTCTCTGAAATCAATAAAAATATTTTTAAAAAGAAAAAAAAAAAAAAAAGAAAAGACCGTTTAAATTATCGCAGGGAATATGAAGTATGTGGACAGATTGGAAGAAAGACTTTTCTTGCCTTTTATTCAAATGACAAAGGCGATGCGCAGAAGGCTTCGAGGACTACGGTAGATTGAAAAGACACAGGGGCTCCCTTTCCATGATAAACACAGATTGTGGGAAAGGGCTATAAAAAAAATGATGAAACTGAGCTTTAAAAGAAAAGACAATTTCAGAAATAAAAAGGGACCTCAGCCCAGCAGGTGTGGCTCAAAACCCACCGGCTGCATCGGCTGGGCGAGCAAGGAGGTAGGAGGTTCTCCCTCCCGCATCCCTATGCAGGTTTAGCAGGGGAGCCCAATCATAGAATGACCTGCATTTTATTTTTGTTTATATAATTGTATTTCCCCACAGTTCATGAAATATTGCTTCACTGTGAAGTATTTGGAGAATACAGACAAGTAGAAAAATCCTGCTGCGAATCAGTCGTAACTCGAAATAGAATAATTATTGCCTAACCCTCCCTTTTCATTTCTTTCTTTCTTTCTTTTTTTTTTTTTTTTACTACATACACATTCACACATGTCTAAAAATCTGAGAGGTAACATTCACCGGATGCTCAGTTGTGTCCAGCACTTCGGTAAGGGTGCAAGTCCATTACTTCATTTAATCCTCACCACAATTCTAGATGGTAAATACTATTTATTATCTCAGGGTGTGATTATAGCTATATGCAATTTTGTGGATTTTTTAAAATGTTTAACATTAAAACATAAGCATTTTTTCACTTTACTAAAATTTTTATCATTTTTAACGATTTCCGATTTTTACTTTAAAATGTCTTTATTAAGAATGTAAGTTGGTTCTACTCGTCTAAATAACATGGCGATGAGCATCTTTATGCCTAAATGTTCCCTATATTTAACATTATTTCTTTAAGAAAGCGGACAAATAGGTATAAATATTTTAAAAGCTTTCTTCAGTTATGTGCAGAACTATTCCTCGTGATTCAGAGAAATTGCGTGTAATTTAAAGAACTGGTGTGTGCTATCAGGATGGGGAGAGGCCAGAGGCTAAAGGAGATGCTCTCAGAAGTGATGTTAAGGTACCAGAAATAGGACTTACCTCCAGAAGGGTAGTAACCGCAGCCTTTGACGGAGGACACATCCATCTTCCTCTCTTTTCTTGCTTCAGTCCTGGGACCCGTGTCAGCCTCCTGCAATCACTGACTTTGCAATTTTCTTAATTGTCTCTTCCTTCCGTGTCAACATTTTGGTAACCAATTTTTCCTTATTAAATCCCCTCTGTTAAAATAAAATAAAAACAAAGAATATAATATCCATTATGATCTAAAGTTACTAGTTATGTTATCCTAAGCAGAATAGCACTTAAGGCCATTTTGGAACGCTGAATAACATTTCAGCCCAAATTTTCAACACACAGCGAAAAATGCTACTTAAGATCAACTATTAAAAATCTGGTCAAAGTGTGTTCATGTAGCACAAAGTTGTTGGTGGGTTGTCTGGCAAACAAAGAAGCAAAGAGCATCTAAAATTCATCCACATTCATTTTAATATTTCACTGGGTTTCATTCCATCCCTTAACAGGGAGATTGGATAGATGAGTGTGCAATCCATTTTGTGTATTTTCCCACTGAATATTATACAATATCAACTTAAAGGGTCTTCTTTATGCTTCTACTCAGGTTTTACTCAGAAGTGGTTTATAAATGAACATCCCGCAGCCACTGGGGAGTGAAACATCCCCCCGCCCCCCCCCCCCCCCCCAAGCTGTCCCAACATCCAGAAAACAGAATGTTCTCGCAGATCTTATTTTCAGGGACTGCCATGAAAGTGTGGTCTCTCTTGCCCGGCTGGCATGGCTCAGTGGTTGAGCATCGACCTATGAACCAGGAGGCCACGGTTCGATTCCCAGTCAGGGCACATGCCTGGGTTGCGGGCTCCATCCCCAGTGTGGGGCGTGCAGGAGGCAGCCGATCCATGATGCTCTCTCCTCACAAATGTTTCTGCCTCTCTCTCCCTCTCTCTTCCTTTCTGAACTCAATAAAAATCTATTTTAAAAAACAAAAGAAAGTGCGGTCTCTCTCTATTAAGGCCCAGATCACAAATAGAGGAGGTTGTGCGGTGGTGTCACGGGTGTTCGTGGCTGGCTGACCCTTCACTCACACTACAGCCAATGCCCATCAGCTCTCTGCTGACTTGGGGCAGGTGACCGATTTCAAGAAGACGTTGCCCAGGGACGGACGCCTCCTGGCTGAGCAGCGGGAACCTGGCTCTGGGGCCTATTAACTTGTCAGGCCACCATGCAGGTGGGGTATGAGCCTCCGAGGTATTTTAAGAAGCCTAATCAGCTGGGGGAGAGCGCAGGGGATTCGAGTTTCGTACTGGGTTCAGCCACACGCAGTTTAACCTCCTGGAATCATCTTGTGACCTCAGCTCCCGGAGAGGACCCCACATCCATCACTGGGCGCTCCCTCCTCCCCTCTCCTCCCCCCCATGAGGGTCTGTCAGGGCCTCACACACGCTACTCCTGCTTCTCCACAGCCTCTGCTCACAGTTCTCAGCTGCCGTCCCCATTTCAGAGTGTGGACACCCTGAACCTCAAGCTGGGCTCTTAAGCTGCCTACTGGGGGCAGGCAAGCCGGACAGACGAGGACCGAGGACCAAAACGAGATGAACTGTGCAACTCGAGAAGAACAGGGATGCCCCGGCCGGCGTGGCTCAGTGGTTGAGCACCAACCCATGAACCAGGAGGTCACAGTTCCATTCCCGGTAAGAGCACATGCCCGGGTTGTGGGCTCAATCCCAGGTGCAGGCCTGCAGGAGGCAGCTAATCCATGATTCTCTCTCATCATTGATGTTTCTCTCTCTCTCTCTCTCCCTCCCTCCCTCACCTCTCTGTCCTCTCTGAAATCAATTAAAAGTATTATTTTTTAAAGAAAGAACAGTGACTACCTGAACTGAGCTCCTCGGGCTTGTCACGGTCACGGTTGCTACAGCCCTCACAGAGACCCACCCCAGTGAACAATTCTTAGAAAGTTAAAGCCGGGAGAGACCGCAAAAATAACGTGGGTCAGAAATTACTAACTGCGGCCCTTCTCAGGCCGAGTGCTGCCAACCGCCACCCTCCCAGACGTGGAGCTAGACCAGCGGTTCTCAACCTGTGGGTCGCGACCCCGTTGGCGGTCGAACGGCCCTTTCCCAGGGGTCGCCTAAGACCATCCTGCATATCAGATGTTTACATGATGATTCATCACAGTAGCAACATTACCGTTAGGAAGTAGCCACGAAAATAATTTTATGGTTGGGTCACAACAGGAGGAACTGTATTTAAAGGGCCGGAAGGTTGAGAACCGCTGAGCTAGAGGAACATTTGAGTGTGTTGCCAAAAATGCAGAAGTCAGGCGACTTCGCACCAAAGTCTGGATTCCTGGCTTCCCTTTGCAAAGTCAGGGCACCTCCCAGGCCCAGGCTCCCTCCTTTGGGGGCGCCCAGTCCCCGGTTTGCCACAGTCTCCCCATTCCCTACCGGGTCACCTGCTTCCTCTCTAGCAAGACCCATGTCTCCGAGGGCCCCTTCTGCAGCCACGGGAACTTCGGAGAGGACCCCACTTACCCATGTCTGACGGCCTGTTTAAGTCCTCGCTCCCCCGGTCATGGCCACGGGCGGGCTGCTGCCCTCCACCACGGACCACTCACTCCCAAGGTCTCCGAGCGGCTTTTATAAGCCGCACGGTTTTCCTCCGTCCCTTTGGAAGCCCAGCTGTTCTCAATCTTCCTTTCTGGATCAGCGTTCCTCCTCTGTTTGCAAAGCGAATAGGGTGCAGGTGGGAGAAGAGAGGACCCCTGCTCATTCCCCTAACACTCAAAAGCATTTGTAGCTTTCTCTCCCTCTCCTTTCCTCTCTGAAATCAATAATATATAATTTTTTTAAAGAAAGAAAACTCTATCACTCTGGTTGGGGGTTCCATTCCCAGTCAGGACATATCCCTAGGTTTCAGGTGTAATCCCTGGTCAGGGCACATATGGGGAGGCAACCGACCGATGTTTCTTATATTGATGTTTCTCTCTCTCTTTCTTTCTCTCCCCCTCCCTCTCTCCCTTCCCCACCTCTAAAATAATTTTTTAAAAAAAATATCACTGGGTGAGAATTAAAAAGAGAGAGAGAGAGAAAGTTGGGCTGTCAGAGTGATTTCAACGGTTTTTTTTCCACTCTGGCGTTCTGTGGTTTGGTGGTAACCCCTGGGAGAAGAAAAAAGACTTTGGAGAAAGTGTAGTGTGAACACCCCGTCCCTAAAAGAATTATATATCCTCCAGGATCCTTTTTGGAGGGGACTTCCAGCCTAGCCCCTGTCTCTGTGGGCTGATCCGATGCCTGGAGGCCAGCACACCTGACAAGAATGGGTCCTTAATCCAGGGACCTGCCCAGGAGGCCTGGGTTACCTTAATGAGCCCAGCAGCTCGTCCCCCCTCCCCCCCCCCCCCCCCCGGGCGAGCCGACAGGGACAAGGGCAGTGCCGTCAGGGCACGCGTCGCCGGTCAGTGACGGGAAAGAAAACATTTTGCTACATGACAGATAAGTGCTCCCTGGCAATCTGTCTCTTCTTTATCTCTTTAAAGTCTTCCTCCTGCTCTCGTCTCACCCAGCTGTTAAAGATTCCGGCCAACACGACCATTTCCCCAGGATGCATTGTCTTCGCCTGAAACAGGGCGGGGAGCAGAGCCTGTGTTCATCAGCCCCGTTCTGCTCTTGGCTGTGTCTCCCGGGGAAAATCCCGCCCCCCCTCCGCCCCCAACGAGTTCCCCTCTCGTCTGTGCAGGCAGATCCGGTGACCATTGCTAGGCAACGCGTCATCATAAATATTTCATGGGTGAAAGAAAGTCTGTCTCGGAGAAGCCTTCCTTTGTTCTAGCACTTCAGCCCTCCTTTCGGAAAACAATGGGAAAAAAATAATAGAAACCCGCTCCCTGTATGTTCCCTGACATCCATGATGAGCAGCTGGTGACAGAGAAGTGGGAAAGTTAAAATCCAGGCGATGCCAATAAGTCAATTAGAAGATATAATGGGGGGAAATATCTCATCCATAACGTTGTCTTAACTTGGGCTGCTCTAACACAGCGCCATAGACGGCATTAACTTCTCATTTATTTCAGGGTCTGAAAACCAAGAAAAGGGCTGGCAGATTCCATTCCTGGCGAGAACCCGGTCTCTGGCTTGGAGGTGACCGTCTTCTGACTGAGCCCTCGTGTGTGGAGGAGACAGGAAGCTCTGTGGTCTCTCCTTCTTATAAGGGCACTGACCCCATCATGGGACCCCCCCCTTCAAGAACTCATCTACACCTAAGCACCTCCCAAAGACCCCGCCTTCCAGTACCATCACATTAGGGTGCTAGGGCTTCAGCATGGGAATTTTTTTTTGGGGGGGGGGTGGGCAGGGGAACACAAGCATTCAGTTTAACAACTGTCAACCAAAAATTTCAGATGATGCTCAGCAACATTGTGCAGTGATACATTGGTGCATTATTTTTTTTAAAACTATATATATAAAAGCCTAAGCGACTGGTCAACCTGCCGGTAGCTATGACATGCACTGACCACCAGGGGGCAGACACTTCAACACAGGAGCCGCCAAGCAACAGCAACTTTGCAGAGTGCCCTCTTGCAATCTGGGACCCCTTGGGGGATGTTGGAAAGCTGGTTTCGGCCCGATCCCCACAGGCCAGGCCGAGGGACCCACCTGCCAGAGGGACCCTGCTCACTCTGCAGACGCCCTTTGAGCACCAGCGCTGCCCAGGTGTGGCCGGCTGGGGAGGGACTGTGGGAGGTTGGCTCCAGGAGGTGTCTGGCCCGTCTCCCCCAGTCCTGCCCTGCCAGCCACCTTCTAATTAATTTCCTTTCAATGTGCATGAATCCATGCACCGGGCCTCTAGTTTATATATATTATTTTTGAAAGTATTACAGGTGTCTCCCATTTCTCCCCTCTTCCCAGCCCCTACCCACCCCCACCCCAGGTCTTCACCCCCTATTGCCCGTGTCCATGGGCTACGCATGTAAGTATATGAGTTCTTTGGTTTATCTCTTCTCGTCCCCCCAAGCCCACATCGAGGTATATCAGTCTGTTCCATGCCTCCATGCTTGTATATAACATGATCTCAATTTGTTTAAAAAAGATAGATGGACATATGGATACAGGTATGGGTCTAGAGAGGGAGACAGATAAAAGGGTATTTAAAAAGATGTACAAGGTGATAAGAGTAGTTACCTGCAGTGGTTATTTTATGATATTTTCCTTTTTTTTCTTTTTCATTTGGACTTCCTAATTTCCCTTCACTGAAAGTAGATTAACTGTGCAATTTTTCAAGTGCAAAGAAAAAAGTTAAGTATTCAATAGATTAAAGACAGAAGACGCACAAGACAGCTCATTACAAGAAAGATTCCTATTTCATAATCAATAGCCTCTTGACTTTCCTCGAGTTTTATAACTGGCGGCAATATTCTTGTTTGTCCTCCTGTTTACAGCCATTTTTACAACGATCGATCCATTCGAAGAGGGGCCTGGCTCCCGCATATGCAGATAAACATGTTTTTCTTCGTTTTAATGGTATATCTCCCAGAGGCCAACGAGAGAGGCCGGTACTCAATAACAGCTTGTTTTTGTTGTACAGAAACACTGAGGGTGCCATTTCCATGACACTACTGATGCTTCCATTACGAAACACCCAGCAGAAGACAGCCCTGCTGAGAAAATGAGCCCTTTCCATCCCCTTCCCTTCACCCGCGGACGTGCAGGTCATAATCTTGCTCTTCAGCTGCAGAGTCCTTCTCCTATGTTCTCTGCCAAGGTCATTACACCCTAGACCTCTGAGATACAACCTCCAGAAAACTTCCCCACGGGACACAGGTCGTGGCAATGTTCCCAGCCGGGGAAGTCGGTTCTCCCTCAAGGACGGAGACAGTGGATCTCAGCCAATGGTTTGGTGCCTACATAGGCCCAACAGCAATGCCCCAACGCACGTCGGAATAAAAACGCCCGCCTGGCTCGGTGCCCCGTGAAAGCTCCTGCTAGAAAGAGCGCTTCGGAGAGCGAACGCATCGAGGGGACTGAAGAAGGGCAGGCACCCAGCAAAGGCCACGGGAACGTGCCAAGAGACGTGGGGCGGGAGCGAGGGAAGACGGGCAGGCAATTAGCAGAGAGACGCCCCAAACATGGTGGCTCTCCATCGGTGCCCAAGAAAACAAGCCGGTGGAGTGAAAATCAATAACTCAATTCCTGATGGTGCAGGGCTGACTCGCAAAACTATCAGAGTCCAGAGAAGAAGCCGGCGTGTCCCAGAATCACACGGGAACCTCTGCCAGCAAATACACTGACAGGTGGCCCAGCGACCAACAACCAGGTTGGTTAAGACAAGGCGGGTGACATTCCTCATTTGTCCCTGAGCTGAGGTGGCTCTAGAACCTGGAGCTGATGGACACAGAGAGTAGAAAGGATAAAAGAACAGATTGGGAGGTGTGACAACTTAAAATGTAACCCTCCTACGTATCAAAAAATCTACAGGAACAAAATTAAAAGGCAAATCCAGACAAGACTTTGGGTGCACAAAGCTGCCTTTCATCATTCTGTTTATTCTCGTGAAAAACTGGCGACAACCTAATCATCCAACGATCGCCTTTGAAAAAAGAGAGTTCTGAGGACCCGTAAATGTGAAAGCGCCCACAGATGCATCCAGCTAAGTAATCAAGACAGAACATGGCATTTTGAAAATATAGGATGATTTTGTCTACGTAGTAAGAAAATGCTATGCCTAAGAAAATCTAAAAAAAATGTTTTAAAGGTTTGTTACTTCTTATTTCCTTGGTTAATATGTTATCAGCCCCAAGCTGAATCTGATGTGGAAATGGTCTGGTTCTGCCAGCCGGTGTGGCTCAATGGTTGAGCGTCGACCTATGAACCAGGAGGTCACGGTTCGATTCCCAGTCAGGGCACATGCCCAGGTTGTGGGCTCCATCCCCAGTAGGGGGCGTGCAGCAGGCAGCTGATCCATGATTCTCTCTCATCATGGATGTTTCTATCTCTTTCTCCTTCTCCCTTCCTCTCTGAAATCAATTTTTTAAAAAAAGAAAAGAGCCCTAACTGGTTTGGCTCAGTGGATAGAGCGTCAGCCTTCGGACTCAAGGGTCCCAGGTTTGATTCTGGTCAAGGGCATGTACCTTGGCTGCAGGCACATCCCCAGTGGGGGGCGTGCAGGAGGCAGCTGATGGATGTTTCTCACTCATCGATGTTTCTAACTATCCCTCTCCCTTCCTCTCTGTAAAAAATCAATAAAATATATTTAAAAAATAAAAAATAAAAAAAGAGAAATTGTCTTGTTCTTGGGTCATTTTATCCCTGGACCACACATGGCCCAGCCCCTCGGAGCAGTTCTGTGCCAAAGCCACTCCCACCCCGTCTAGCGCTGGTGCTTTGGGAGCCTCTATTCCAGAAACGCTAGGGGTTGTCCTATTCTGATAAGGGCCATCGGGGCTGAGTGGCAGCGTCTGTGCCATCCGACGTCAGCCTGATGCACACCAGCCCCAGAGGTGCGCATGCTGCAGGCGTCCTGAGCTCGCTCCCAGGTAATGAGAGGTGGCTGCCCCCCCCCACCAGCTCAGCAGACGAGGGGGGTTCATTCACAGGGAGCGGGAGGGCTGTCATCGCTGGGCTGCTCATGACGAATACGGTTCTGGGGCCGAGAGAGGAGTTAGGTTTGCGGTTAACCTTTCGAAGCAGGAAAAAAAATAGACGGGAACTGAGGTTGAGGTCTCCAGTTAGTGGTTTTTTAAATATCTGTCAGATTTAATTAAATCATCGCAAATGCCTTGAAAGGGCTCTGTGTGGCAGTCCTCCACGGTCGGAGGGACCGGATCCAAGAGGCAGCGGGCTTTGGGGGCATGCCAGCTTCTGTCCTTTCCCAGGAAAGAAAGCACAGGGCAGCCCGGAGCGCGCAGCATCATGTGGGCCCAGGAGGCCAGCAGAGGCAGGGCTGGCGTCGGGTCCTGAGGCTCGGCTGGGGCAGGAACCCTGCCAGCAAGTCCGACGCCATGTCCTTCTGTCCTGAGCTGGCCTGGACTCTGTCCACAGTGTAGCTTCTGCCTGTATGCACTGCATTCCTTTCTCCTCATTCCCCACAGCACCCGAGGCACTAACCAGGGTTTAAGCCCCATTCTCTCCTTCAAGAGGCCCCCATGGAAGGAGAAGCCTCTCTCTCAGTAAGAATATGCGTCATTATATATCAAATAACAGAGTTAAACCCTGGCCGGGGGGCTCAGTGGTTAGAACGTTGCTCACAGACCAAAGGGTCCCGGGTTCGATTCCTGGGTAAAGGGCATGTACCTCGGTTGCAGGTTTGATCCCCGCCCCTGGTCAGGGGCATGTGCTGGAGGCAACCAATCGATGTGTCTCTCTCACATCGATGTTCCTCTCTCTCTCTCTCTCTCTTTCCTCCTCCCCCTCCTCCCTCCTCCCTCCCACTTTCTCTAAAAATCAGAAGGAAAAATATTTCTCGGTGAGTTTGAAAAATAATAATAATTAGGTAAAATGATCATGAGAAAACACTTATTCGTGAGACAGACACTTGACATAGTTACAAAATACAAGTCAAAATTGAAGTGCAAAGCACAGTGCGTGGTACTTAATCGTGTTGTTCACCTGACACTCCTGTTCCCCCACCCCCATTCCAGGCATGTCTGCAGGGGCCTCCCACACCCCACGGCGCCCCACTCTTCCCTCAGAGCCCGGGGGCAGAGAGCAGGAGCAGAGCTCTCTGGCCGGGTGGGGGAGGTCTAAGGGGGCCGGCTTGGAGTGAGCCCGGAAAAGGCGGTGATGGTGCTCGAAGCCTCTCCGCTCGCTGCGTGGAGCTGCCCTGCAGCTGGCTCACTGAAGGGGCCACTTCATGGCCATGGACATGAGCCTGAAGCAGACCGTGTCCTAAAAAAGCTCTGTGATGAGCGAGGCCGTGTACAGCTCTCCTAGCCGGAGCCTGGGGCTGGGTACCAACCACAATGGCCTAAGCCAGTGGTCGGCAAACTCATTAGTCAACAGAGCCAAATATCAACAGCACAACGACTGAAATTTCTTTTGAGAGCCAAATTTTTTTAAACTTAAACTATATAGGTAGGTATATTGTTATTCACTTAATTAGGGTACTTGTAAGGCTTAGGAAGAGCCACACTCAAGGGGCCAAAGAGCTGCATGCGGCTCGCGAGCCGCAGTTTGCCGACCACTGGCCTAACCAAACCGAGCGTTATTTCCACTAACAAGGAGGCCAGGGAGGCGGCCCAGAAGGGGCGCAGCAGCCCAAGGTGGAGTTTCTCCTTTGTTCTTTCTTCCAAGAACTTTCCACTTTTGTTTTCCACTTTGAGATATTTGTGGGGGGTCAGGGAGCTGTTTGGGGGTGTCCCCTCGGTGCCCAGCGCTGATGGGGGCACAGGGACAGGCACAGGTGGGTTCTGGAGCCCTGCCTGCCGGGGCCGGGTGATGCAGAGGGCACATCGCTCATGCCCTGCTCATCGCTCTGTTTCCTTAGGCAGCGGCATTTTTCATAAAAACCCAATTCTGTTTCTACCGTCACCCTCCACCTCCCACCCACACAAGCTGCTTTTTACCGGCAACCATTTCAAAATTGATCTTTGAAATGACTCCTCACTTAAACCAGCTTCGGTTTGAAAGGGTAAGAAAATGTCTCTGACTCACTTAGACGAAAAGGAGGCGCCCATTAACCGTGCCGGAGACGAGCAGCGTCAACTGCCTAGAAACTGCCCCGTAGCCCCGCTGCAGGCGCTTGCACCGGCCAGCCCGCTTCTCAGGTTTCATCTTGGTGTGTCCCTCCTCCCCAAACTCATCTTTTTTTCTTAAATACACTTTTTATTAATTTCAGAGAGGAAGGGAGAGGGAGAGAGAGAAACATCAATGATGAGAGGGAATCATTGATTGCCTGCACGCCCCCTACTGGGGATCGAGTCCACAACCCAGGCATGTGCCCTTGACCAGAATCGAACCTGGGACCCTTCAGTCTGCAGGCCGACGCTCTATCCACTGAGCAAAACCAGCTAGGGCCCCAAACTAATCTTTAGTGGCTCTCCATTGGGTGAAATCTCAAATCTCAAACAGTAATCTAACTTGCTGTGGAAAGACATGTGAACTTTAAGGGTTAAAAAGACAGAGAGAAAAGAGAGCATGTAGAATACAAGTTTGCAGAAACCAGGCATCAGCCAAGTGAGCTGGATAGATCTGCGAGCAACGAGAACATTTCCTAAGTCCAGCTAGACTATCATCCAGCAGAGACGGGAGCACTCACTCAAATCTGGGGGTGCAGCAGGCTCCCCCAAACCTGCTTTCCATTCTTATTTGGGCCCCAGACTTGCGGTTGTGACCTCAGAAGTCCTGGCATTTCTGTGTAGCTGCTCTCCTGTCCAGTGTCTGTGTCCCTCAAACCTACTCAGATTGGCCTCCAAAGGGCCCAGCCTGGGACATCTGGTCGACCCCACAGCCCTCTGCAAGGCTTCCATCACTCCTGAGATCTATGTGGTGTGGTTCTAGGCCTCAGACAGTCTTTTCTTCTTCATGGAATATTCAGTCGGTATATTTGGTCTGTCTGAACCATTTACTGATCTGCTGCCAAACCAGCCTTTTACAAAGCTAGACTTTTTTCATATGTTGATTTTATATGGCCCCTCCCTCCTCGCCATTGCTTCAGACCCCATGGAGAATCACTCCTGATTTCAAAGCCTAGATTTCCCTGAGGTTCACTTAGCAAATCCCTGTGTTGCGTGCAAGAGACATTTCTGACGCACAAATGTGGGGCAAAGCAGGGGATAAAAATAATTTTTAAAAAGGGCTTATCCTTTGCTCACACCGTGATCAAGTCATTCTTTGAAGATTTATCATTCAAGTGGAGGAAGGAATGGAATATTCCAGAGGCCTCTCAATTGCACTCTTATAGACTATGGCATTTTAAACATTCATATTCTGTAATAAAAGAAACTAGAAGAAATTTAGATTAATCAAAGGCAGGAGCTGGAAGAGGGGACACATTATGGAGATTGATGACTTGGGTTAGATAATCACAGAGAGCTATGCATTTGTTCAAGACAGTAATTTTTAAATCTGGCCTTTAAACCCTAGGGTCCTATGGGGATGTTTAGGTCTGCATTGATTTCATACCATTGTGATTCAGAAATTCTATATATTTAACTGTCACTCAAAAGGGCTAAATAAAACTTGCATATTAAAAGGTTATGTTTCCAAAACTTTACTATTATGGGGGACCACTAGGAGTTTAATGTGTGTCCTAACTCACCAACTTTATTTATTTATTTTTTTATCTATTGTTAATCCTCACCCAAGGATATTTTTCCATTGGTTTTTAGGGAGCGTATAAGAGAAAGGGAAAGACAGAGAGAAACATTGATGTGAGAGAAACCCATCAATTGGTTGGCTCCTACACGAGTCCCAACCAGGGCCCGGGCCAGGGAGGAGCCTGTAACCGAGGTCCATGCCCTTGACCGGAATCCAACCCGGGACCCTTTGGTCCACAGGTTGACGCTCTATCCACTGAGCCAAACTGGCTAGGGCCTAACTCACCAGCTTTATAATAAGTATCATAAATGTGAGCAAAAAAACAAATTCACCTGTGTTACACACATACGCACACACACACACAATATGTAGGATGTCAAAATACAGTTGGCCCCTGGATTCCTTCTACATAAGGAACTGTCTTTATTTCCTTTTTTTGTAAGCACTGCCCCATCTTGTTTATATTTATTTGTTTTATTGGCTAGTTCCTCTTGTCCCCAGAGCTCATTAGTCATGTAGCTGCCATTTGTCCCTGAAGATTCACTCCCCCATACACACTTCTTCACTCGTCTTTCTGTCCAAGAGCAGCCCTGGGCGCATGGCATCAATGGCCTCCCTTGCCCTTTGGCTTTCTGTTGGGTAGGCCAATGGCGGCTCTACCTGGGGACTAGACAGGGAGGGGAGGGGGGTCAGCGTCATGTGTCCCTGCTTCTCTCCCTCTGAGTCACCTAGGCCTAGCTGGGTCCCTCGGCAGCGGGAGGCCACTGCTGGTCTCCTGGGAACCCTGTTCTCACAAGACTCCCTTAAGCCCTAGTGACCATTCTCCCCTTCAGGCTGGTTGAAGCAACAGGTCACCTGCCACTAACTGGGTTCTGAACTGTGTTTCTGATGGTTCCTCCACACCCTCCCACCCTCTGTAAACAGGCCTCTCTGGAATTCTCTTAATTTGGGTGAAGAGAATCTGGAATTCTCTTAACAGGCCATCTGCTTCCTGCTGGACTGTACCCCCGACTCCTGGTCCCCTTCCCACAAGGGAAGCCATCCCTGTGCATCCATACGCTTCTGTTTGCGTGTGTCCTTGCAAAACGGTTTTGTTTACACGGATGGATTGAACTTTCTCCTAAACGTAATTGAGTTATATCTTTCATTCTGCTTCTTTCGTCTCTAATTGCAATGTTTTTTAATGTGCCTCCATGTTGCTATGGTTACAGCTAACCTGGTGCCTCTATCTGCTGCTCCCTACTCTGCTCTGTGTGTCCTCCACCTCCACTTACACAGCCTCCACATGACAGACACCCAGGGGGTGGGTGTCCGGCTTCCCGGCACAACCAGGAGTCCTGTCTGTGCCCCTTGGGGAGCTGGGTGAGGATTTCTCTGGGCAGCATCGAGCGGGGCAGAATTGCAGAGTCGCTCAGTGTAGATCTATTCAATTCGACTCAATGAAGAGAAGCACAGAACATCGGCTGTGCCCTCCGGAACATCCACACCATCTGTCTTCCTGGCGGCAGGGCCCGGGGGTGTCTGCCCCCTAACCCCCACCCTCACTTGGCTTTCTCCAGCTTCCTCATTCTGCCAATCCACTAGGTAGAAAGTGGTGTTTGGTTTTGTCCTTTCTCTTTCGTGGATTGTTCATAAGTTTAAGCATCTCCTCAGAAGCACTGGTTTCCTCGTCCATAAATTAGCTGTTCACATGCTTTGACTATTTTTCTATCTGGATTCCTAATTTATTTTTATTTATTTATTTTTTTTATGCACAAGTTTGCATCCAAACAGGTTGCAGGACACCCACTGGTCAGAAGCAGGGCAGGTGTTTCGGGCTGGGGGAATCCACAAGTACCTTACATCTGCCTACACAAGAGCACAGATCCCACAGGGGTGCCCTCCCTAACTTCCAAGGACCCCAGGGTGATTAGCATGTGAACAGGGTCCTAATTAGAGAAGAGTCCCAAAGAGAAGGGAGAGCGAGTCTCTCCTGGGGTCCCTGGGCCTGCTCCCCACCCCTCTCCCACCCATTTGTCTCCAGTGATTAGCACATGAATGAGGCGCTGATTACCAAGCCAAGCTATTGTGTGGCCTTTCAATGGTGTGGCTCCCCGCGGGGACCTATTAGTAATTAAGCCTTGAATAAATGTTTGGCAAATGGGGTCTCCCCTGATGAATAGAAAAGGCTTGGGGAGTAGAGAAACCCTCAATGCTGGGACCATCAAGGCCTGCACTGTGGGCTTTCACCGCCACATAATTGTATGTTTGTCTACTTCAAGGCTGCCCGGGCCCCAGTTGGCACATAACAACCCGTGACAAAGGCAGGTCTGCTGGCTGAGTTGTGTCCTTTCCTGAAAGAAGTGGGCATATTTTCTGCATCGTTTGTCTTGGATGGTGCCAGGCCAGTGCTCCCACGGGGGCATTCCAACCTCATGGGAGCGCATCTCTTTCCAGGGCACCCCGGAGTCATGTCCAAGTTTCGCACAGGGTGTGGTCAGGCCAGCAATTCTCTCGGGGTGATTTATCTTAGCCCCTAGCAGGGTTCTCAGCCTTGTCAACTATTGACATTCAGGGCCTGAAAGTTCCTCACTGTGCGGGGGGTAGGGGGGGTTCCTGTGCATTGGAGACTGTTAAACAGCATCCATGATGCCCACCCACTAGATGCCAATAGTGCAGAGAACAGAAATGTCACTGGACGTCGGTAAATGAATCTGCGGTGGAGAATTATGCTTCTATTGGAAATGGTTTCCAAGTGATTTCAACAACAATACTGAACATGATTGGAAAAAAAAAATATCTGCAGATCAACAAATTTTAAAGTGATGAAAGGGAAGTTTGTTTATGAAACAAACTTAACCATTTTTTAAAGATATATTTTTATTGATTTCAGAGAGTAAGAGAGAGAGAAACATCCATGATGAGAGAGAATCATTGGTAGGCTGCCTCCTGCATGCACCATACTGGGTGGGGATCGAGCCCACAACCCCAGGCATGTGCACTGACTGGGAATCGAACCGTGACCTCCTGGTTCATAGCTCAGTGCTCAACCACTGAGCCACGGCATTGGACTGTCCTTACCCATTTATATCCACTGTTCTTGGACTCAGCCCCCACGCCAGGTGCTGTTCTAGGTGCTGAAGAGTCAGCAGCAAACAAAATGTACGAGGTCCCTGATCCCATGTAGCTAGCCTTCCAAGTGAGAGGGTCAGACTGACAGTAAACACGTCAACCAATGAAGGGAAGAGCTTCAGGTTTAGGTAAGTGCCATGTGGTTGATCTGATCAAGAATAACTGCATAAGTGGCTTACTATTTCAGACAGGAGATCAGGGAGGGCCAGGAAGATGAGATGGGCCAGCCACAAGACCAATGGGCAAGAGCTGTCCAGGCAGAAAGAACAGGAGGGGAAAATAGAGGAAAGGGGGATGTGAGCAGGTTCAAGGATGAGAGGAGGCTGATGTGGCTAAGGACTCAGGTGCAATGTGGGCTGAGAAGGAGTTTGGAGAGAAAATTGGGAGACACGTTACAGCCTGGATTGCATTTTCAATGCCATTACCCATCACAGCCACCACCATTACACCTTCTAGGACTCCAATTCCAACTATTCCTTGGTCCCCTGAGGACCTCCAATCTCCTGAGCCTACCACTCACTACTCCTCAAGTTCTTTTTTTTTTTTTAATAGATTTTTATTGATTTCAGAGAGGAAGGGAGAGGGAGAGAGAGAGAAACATCAATGATGAGAGAGAATCATGGATCAGCTGCCTCCTGCACACCCCCTACTGGAGACCGAGCCTGCAACCCAGGCATGTGCCCTGACCGGGAATTGAACCATGACCTCCTGGTTCATAGGTCGACGCTCAATCACTGGGCCACACCGGCCGGGCCTCCTTCAAGTTCTTACTCTCCTTCTCTCTAAGCTTTACATCCATGGCCCATCACTAGTTAAGCTTTCTTTATACACCCCTCAGCCCCGTTCCCCTCTTTCCACCTCTACACTCGCTGAACAAAACTCCAACCCTGCTGACACATGCCATGTCTGCCTCGGAAGAACTGGATGTAGCTGGCGAGGAGTGCACAGTCTTTTTTGACTTAAAAGTTACACTCACAACCTCAAGGGAGCCTTAGCACTCCCGGCAACTCTAGTCTCTGAGTCAATTTGTCACCTATCCCTCTCTCTGGGGCAACCATTCCATAGCTTCTCTTCCCACCTGCAACCACCCAGACCTTTTCCCGCTGCCTCACTTGGTGCTAATGGCCTTGCTTTTTATAGCTATCCAAGAGAGCACCCTTTTCTTCCCATCATTAAATCGACTGCCCACCTGCTTCCGTGCCCTTCTACTCGCCGGTCACATTTGTTTCTGAGCTTATTATTTGTTCCCCGGGGGCAAGAAACCTTGCTTTCATCATTGCTGCATCCCAGTGTACAGCGGCAGTGCCTTGCACCTAACAAGTGCTCATTACAGTGTGTTCGTGGATCTAGAATTTGGTTTTAAGCGGGAGAATGACGAGATATACTTACTGTTTTAATTTAAAAGTTTGCTCTGGCAGCTCTATTGGTTTGTAGAACAACTGGTGTAAAAGTAGAGTGAGGTGAGAGGTAATTGCATTGGTCCCGGCCTGGATTAGGGTCAGAGTATTGGTACGGTGAGAACTGAATAATGTTGAGACCTATGCGGGAAATAGAACTAATTTACTGACGAACAGATGTGGGGAGTATAGGAAAGAGTCAAGGAAGGACCTTGAGTCTTGGCTTTAACAATTGGGAGGGGGATGGTGCCACATACTGAAATGGACAAAACTGGAAAAGAGCTCACTGGAGGAGGGAGGGTGTGAGAACTTGGTTTGGGACATGTGAGCATGTTAAATTTGGGATGGCCTTTGCAGACGATCAGTTGGAGGAGTGATGTATGCTGTTAAATGTCAGGCTGCTGCCTGGGAAAGTTCGGAGAACTCTCTCTCTTGCTATGTGGCTACATGTCCATTGCAAGTCATTCGGGGATTCTGCTCATCATAGCCACTCAGGCGTCCAGACAGACGAATAGAGGCTTCACCCAACATGTGCCCCCACAACTGTTGGGAAATCAAGGGGAAGAGAGCATTTACACACCCCCACACTTCCATTGTCTCATACAGCTTGTAAAATGGTACCAAGAATTTGTCCATGGATTTTTATCTGTTGGCTGATTAAAGCCCAACAGATAAATGGTTAATTTTGTGTGTCAACTTGACTAACCACTGGAGTGCCCAGACATCTGGTCAAACACTGTTTTAGGTGTGTCTGTCGGTGTTTCTAGATGAGATTGACATTTGAATCAGTGTACCGAGTAAAGCAGATTGCTCTCCTCAATGTGCGTGGGCCGCATGCAATCAGCTGATGACTAAGAGGACAAAAGAGGCCCTAGCCGGTTTGGCTCAGTAGACAGAATCGGCCCTCGGACTGAAGGGTTCCAGGTTCGATTCTGGTGAAGGGCACATGCCCAGGTTGTGGGCTTGATCCCCATTAGGGGGTGTGCAGGAGGTAGCCCATCAATGATGTTTCTCTCTCATCGATGTTTCTATTTCTCTATCTCCCTCCCTACCTCTCTAAAAAAAAAAAAATCAATAAAAACATATTAATGTGACCTGACTGGGTATCGAACCAGTAACCTCTTGGTTTCTGAGTCCATCGGCAGAGCGGCCTCACATTCAGTGTGTTTTGTACAATTGTTTCAATGAGCCCTGGGCTCCACTGTCCAGAGATAGGCCATCATCGGAAGAGGAACATTATCTCAGGTCAAAACTCACATCTCAGAAAACGCGGCGTTATCTCTTGGAGGCAGGAGGTAAGACACATTTTGTCCTCATCCCAGGGACAGGAAAACGTCCTTTCAGAGAAGATGCTGCCAGCAGCCAGTGTGCAGGGAGCGAAGGGCTGACCCTTGTTGATTATGGGGACGGGAGTGAAGACAGGGAGGGCCATTTGAGCAGTAAAGTGTAGCTATTTCCATGGATGGCCATGGGGAATGGTAAATCAGACAGAAGCAAAATGCTTTGTGATGCCCGGCCAAATTATACTTCCGATGTGATCAAATTCAAATCTTGGCATCTGAAAGTCTAGTGCACGCCCCACACTTAGTTAACACTCAGCATTTGAGGACATGGGGTGTGGGAGACATGGTGCCTTTAAGTCACTGTCACTGAGATCATGCCTTGAACTATGCGTCCAGCTTTGATTGACACCACCCTTTCCGAGGGAGGGGACCAAGCCAGAGGGTACGAAACAAGCCAGGCCCATCTGCCGCCCTGGCCTTGGGGATGGAGTCACAGGGGCTCAATTTGGGGCAACTAGAGTTTATCTGAAATGGCCAGAAGCAAAAAGATTTAGACTAC
Organism: Myotis yumanensis; assembly: GCF_028538775.1. NCBI lineage: Eukaryota > Metazoa > Chordata > Mammalia > Chiroptera > Vespertilionidae > Myotis > Myotis yumanensis. Next base: position 5,888,166 of record NW_027223771.1, on the reverse strand, counting down.
GTGCAAAATGCACACAGTTAAGTGAATAAGACGTGAAACAAACCAGGCCTTAAAGAACCAGGCCTTAAGGGTTGGACATGTATATATAGAAAAGCCTAAGCGACTGTTCGACCGGTTGACCGGTCACTATGACACACACTGACCATCAGGGGGTAGACACTCAATGCCGGAGCTTCCCCCTGGTGGTCAATGCACTCCCATAGCGGGAGCGCTGCTCAGCTGACCAACGGACGCCAGACGCACGGCACAGCCCGGAGACTGCAGCGGAGCAGCAGTGAGCCTACTGAGCGGTGGCAGCAGGCGCAGTGGGACCAGGATGAGCAGGAGCAGCAGGCAGGAGCGACAGGTGGTGTTGGACTGCCAGTTTCAGCCCGATCCCCACAGGCCACGCTGAGGGACCCTGCCAGTGCACAAATACATGCACCGGGCCTCTAATATATAAATGAAGAGACATTTGGAAGGCATTTTAAGTTAGAAATTGCTTTCAGTTGTTATAACAGAAACCTAATTTTCACGGCTTCTACGCACAGGGATTTTCCCTTGTCTGTAAAGCTCAGAGGTCACATTCCAGGGCTGCCATGGGACCCTTGCTTTTTCTATTTTTCTGATTGGCTGTGTGTAGCCTCCCTGTCAAGGTCACCCCAAAGGCCCCAGAAGGCTGAGAGCTCCAGCCATTGTATGCACCGTCCAGGCAGCAGTCAGGTGGAAGAGGAAAAAGTGGGAGATGGCCCTAACCTGTGTGGCTCAGTGGATAGAGCGTCGGCCTGTGGACTGAAAGGTCCCAGGTTCGATTCCGGTCAAGGGCATGTACCTTGGTTGTGGGCACATCCCCAGTAGGGGGCGTGCAGGAGGCAGCTGATCAATGTTTCTCTCTCAGCGATGTTTCTAACTCTCTATCCCTCTCTTTCCTCTCTGTAAAAAAATCAATAAAATATTTTAAAAAGGGGGGCTCACCCCAGCTTTGAGTAAGTCCCTCCCTCCTCCCCTCTTAACGTCTACTTAAAAACAATAGCTAGAGCTTAATTATGTGACCACACCTAGATGCACAGGAAATGTGGCCAGCAGGCGCAATGGTGTTGCCATAAACCAAGTCTATTGGGGATGAAGACCGGGGGGGATGGAATATGGGGAGAAAACCAGAGGCTGCTGTTGCCAGTGGGAATAAGAGTAGAGATCAAAAGGATAAACAGCCCCAGACCAAAACCAGGGAGAGAACAGACGAGAACAAAGAGGTTTAGGTTCTCAAACCAGAGGCTCTCAAACTTGAGCAAGAATCAGAAGTACCTGTTCCAACACAGACTGCTGGACCCCACTCCCAGGGTTTCTGGTTCGGTAGGGCTGGAGGGGAGCCCTAAAAGTTTTCATATCTAACAAGTTTCCAGATAATATTGATGATGCTGGTCTGGGGACCACACTTTGAGAAGCACTTTTGCACGAAGCCAGGACTTTATCCTTAAGCATCATGGACCCCCTTAGAGCTTTGCAGTTGGGAAAAAAACGATGCACCAACAGATGTGTGAAGGCTTATCTATAGCAGAAATTTTCAACCATTTTCATCTGAATTCTGCGGCATGCCAGAAAATATATATTTTGCCGATCTGACAAAAATAATTGGTATGATTTTGACTCACTCACACCGGACGGCTATTGTTGTGTTGGCTGTTGTCATTTGTTGTTTGACAACCTAAAGGAAGAGGAGTCGGTGCCCTGACTAAGTAGTCAGATATGGCATGTTTTAAACATTCTCACGGCACAATGGTTGAGGGTGACTGGTCTGAAGGATGGGCTGGAGATGGAGGCAGAGACCAAGGCAGTAGGCAGACAGAAATGGGACCAGCACTTGGGTCATGTTCGGCTAGACTTAACTGTGTTCTTTTATTTTTTTAATATATTTTATTGATCTTTTACAGAGAGGAAGGGAGAGGGATAGAGAGTTAGAAACATCGATGAGAGAGAAACATCGATCAGCTGCCTCCTGCACACTCCCCACTGGGGATGTGCCCGCAACCAAGGTACATGCCCTTGACCGGAATCGAACCTGGGACCCTTGAGTCCGCAGGCCGATGCTCTATCCACTGAGCCAAACCGGTTAGGGCGCATTGATTATTGATAGATAGATAGATAGATAGATAGATGATATACAGATAGTAGTAGATAGATATACAGTGTGTGTGTCCCTGTCTCCCTACCCAACTGCAGCCCAAATAAGTTTATATTGAAAAATAAGCAGCTGAGTGAATAAGATGGAGAGGGTGGTGTCAATCAAACCAGGACATGGTCATGGTTAGAGAAATGAGACGGTAGGAGGCACTAGGTCAGTGGACCCATTCCTTCCAGCACCACCTCTCCCTGCTTCCTGTCTGTTTTGCTATAACCTGAGTCTGGACCGCCTTCAGGTAAGAAGATAAGCCTGGATACCCAGGGAGAAAGGATAACTGATTGAGACCTGCCACCAACCCCAGCTTAACCCTGTGTCCAGCTGCGAAGCAAGATGGTGGCCAGGCTCCAGGAGACTTTTGTCCATCAGTAAAGGCACCTCTGGGCACAGCTGGACAACCACAGTAGCTCGATTTCAGCCCCCATTTGTCCGCCTGGCCAAGGGCCCTGGTGCAGGACACAGCCTGCAGGACGGCAAGAGGTGGTCCCTCCATGAGAAGGGCCTTGTCCTCCGGAGCCAGCGTGTGCCCTCTGTCTGATGGGAGGATGGGCAGAGGCCCAGAATTGTTGGGCAGGTGAAGTGAGATAAACATACAAAGTGCCCAGCGCGGGGTTGGCGCCCACACATCCTAGGCCTCCTTCCAGATCTCCCTTTGAGCCAGCGAGGCTGCCGGATGGGTGAAGCCTCGCGGGCTGCCAGGGCGTCATCTGTTTCTCCTCATCTTGGCACCGTGGTCCCGGCTCGGCGTTTGCGGTTTGCGGCGGCGGAGACATGCCTGCTGCCTCTCTGCCAGCATCTCATTGTCTGGCGTGCGGAAAAGGTGCCCAGCTCCTGCTGCAACGGGGGGTGGCGAAGCAGATAGAGGCCGGCTGAGTGGCCGCGGTCAGCACATTAGCTCCCTGAATGCCACCAGCCTCAGGGTCACAGAGCCCCTGATTGCAGGTCTGAAACCGCAGTCATTTCCCTCCCTCTTCATTTATTTCCTAAGCTCCAACGCCGCTGAGATAATGCCCTGCCAGGTGCAGGGACAACTCTAAACCACTTTGCCCGCCCACCCAACCCCATCGGGGCCTGGGCAGCCTGTTCAGGTGCTGGAGAGGCGGGAGGGGCAGAGGCACATTGCAGCAGCCGTGTAGGTGTGAGGGACGCGGAGAGCTTTCAGCGCTGATGACTCTGTTCCTAAAGGGGCCAGCCAGCACACTGAAGCACCAAAATCCCAATTAAACCGGGAAAGAAGTGGGAGCAGCCTGAGGATGAGTGGGGAGGGGGGAGGGAGGGAGGGAGGAGGGAAGCGGCTGTGGCTGAGTCTCCCTGGGCCACTTACCCTCCTGCCTTGGCTGAGCTAGACTTGCTGGGTGGGGCTTCTCTGTGCTCAGTCCTTGCATGAGGGTAACAAATGCCGAGCAGCAGTTATGCGTGGGGCACAGGCAATCAGAGATGCGTGAGACCGGGTGAGCCCGCTCACATGTTAGCCGGGACCCAGGCCATGGCCAGGCAACACGGCACACGCTCCACTCGAGATCACACGGGGGGGCTGTGGATGCACAAGGCAGGGCCCGTCCGACTCTGGCTCATGGCTTCTGGAGGAAAGGGGCGTTGGAGCTGGTTCCCGAGGATGGGCATCGAGGAGACAGGAATGGCCTTCCTGGGAGAGGAGTAGCACTGGGCAAGCACAGAGTCCTGAACCGTGTGTGGGTGCAGGAGCGCCTAGGGCCGTGAGGACAGGGGCGCTGAGTAAAGCGACTGAGAAGGTCTTGGGTGCTGACTGTCTTTCTGGGGAGTGGGGCCAGGTGGGGGCTAAGGAGGGAGAAGCCTTGCAGACCAACAAGCAAAGAGGAAAACCATTGAACTGCTCTCCCTCTTTCACACACACACACACACACACACACACACACACACTTTTCCCACCCCCATTTTGCGTGGCTAGGGAAGGGCATGCTGGTTGATGATGAAGCCCTAGGCCAGTGATGGCGAACCTATGACACTCGTGTCAGAGGTGACACGCAAACTCATGTTTTTGGTTGATTTTTCTTTGTTAAATGGCATTTAAATATATAAATAAATATCAAAAATATAAGTCTTTGTTTTACTATGGTTGCAAATATCAAAAAATTTCTATATGTGACACGGCACCAGAGTTAAGTTAGGGTTTTTCAAAATGCTGACACGCCGAGCTCAAAAGGTTCGCCATCACGGCTCTAGGCACTGGGTTCTTTATATATATATATATATATATAGAGAGAGAGAGAGAGAGAGAGAGAGAGAGAGAGGAAGGGAGAGAAAGAAATATCAGTGATGAGAGAGAATCATGGATCGGCTGCCTCCTACACACACCCCACTAGAAATTGAGCCTGCAACCCAGGCATGTGCCCTGACCGGGAATCGAACCGTGACCTCCAGGTTCATAGGTTGACACTCAACCACTGAGCCACGCCAGCTGGGCTAGGCACTGGGTTCTTGATAAGCCATCTGGGCTAGCGAGAGGCAAGAAGGTGAATCCTAAACTCGGAGATGAAGGACTACTTTGCCATCTTTCCGGTTGTCTGAACCGCTGGGGAAAGGGGGCTGGTGAATATTCGTCCAGGTCGCCCCAGAACAGTCACTAATTGCTAAATGATTTAAAATGGAATTGTTAAAATATTTCTATTCCAGGTGGGCCGCAGCTCCTGTCCTCTAGCCCCCACGTGCCATCCTCCAATGCCTCCTTCTGATTGGCTGGCACCCACGCCACACTCACTGACAGATATATTTAATGTTCCCGCTAGTCAAGGAAGAAGGGAGCTTCACAGCACTAGGATGGCACAGTATGTATAAATGCTACGTGGAGTTATTGATGGCTCGGTAAAATAGTAGTCATTTTCTGTAACATTAGCGAGATGACTTGGGTGAAAGCACGGCGCATAATGCCTCACGCAGAGCAGGTGTTCGGGAAACATTAGCTGAACTATCATCGAAGCGATGTTACTAAAAGTGTCCCTCGAGGGCCAGCGTGGAGGCCAACAATTCCCTGAGTTGACAGGACTGACATGTATTCTTGTAGGAGGCGACAGTGGAGCGATTTTCATCTAAGTCCCTGAGGTGGAGACGTGCATCGGATACGCTGGGATCGGAGCATCTGGGCAGGTTAACAAGGCAATTGCGGGACCCGAATGGGCACTGGCTGAGAGGCAGGAGCCAAGCAAAACGGAAAACAGATCTCTGCCAACCACGGAAGCCAACTGGACTCACCACCAAGTCCTCCCCCTGGACAGATGTGGCACTAACATTTACTGGGGGCTCTACCCTCTTTGAATCCTCAAACCACGACAGGAAGAGTAGCAACACTTCCATTTGGATGTTTGGAAACTGGAGTTCAGAGAGGGCTGGGAACTTATCTAAGGCCACACAGATATCAAGACATGGAGTCAAGCCTGGCCAGTGTGGCTCAGTGGTTGAGCGTCGACCTATGAGCCAGGAGGTCACCGTGTGATTCCCAGTCAGGGCACATGCCTGGGCTACAGGCTCCATCCCCAGTGTGGGGCGTGCAGGAGGCAACTGATCCATGATTCTCTCTCTTCACTGATGTTTCTCTCTTTCTCCCTCTCCCTTCCTCTCTGAAATCAATAAAAATATATATTTTTTTAAAAGACATGGGGTCGAGAATCCTATCCATTCTGTCTGGCTCTAAGTCAATTAGTCCATCTCCTCCACAGTGTGCCCTACTATGCTGCTGTGCTTGTTTTAACAGAACTTGTACAAGAAAACCACAGAAGTAATGGTTCAAATATTCACATATTTCCAATCTGATGTACTTGCTAGAACCCACCCACAATCCTCACAGCAAGGTCTGTGATGATGGGAAGAGAGTAATGTGTGCAAGCACATCATGCCTAACACATAGTAGGTGCTTCACCAAATGCTAGCTGAACTGTTTTCTGAATTATGTCCCTAAAAGTGTCCCTTGAAGTAAAGTTTGGAGCCCACCAATGCCCCCCTGAGTTGACGCACACACCTCTAACTGCTAAGGTCACAAGAAAAGAAGGTATCGGTTGACAAGACGGGTGACAATCAAAGGCTCCTCAAGTGATGGCATTGTGGGTGGAGGATGGGGAGTGGCCAGGAGACACTTTTCCAATCCCTGGATGAGTGGCCTTGGCCTTGGTCTGAAGGTCCTGGGTGAGCCTGGAACACAGGGGCAGCGGGAACCTCTGCCCCTGGGCTGTGCCCGTGCACAACTGGCATGGACACAAAGGGGGTGGGGCTGGGTGCAGATACAGCTCAGAGCCTGTCTGTCTGCTCACACCGCGTCTCTACCGCCTAGCCTTTGCTAAACTTCGTGTGTGTAGCTCTCCGTGGTTTACAAAATTGCTCTCTCAGATGGGATAGCTTTTTAATTGGATGAGGGTTTTGAAGACACTCTAATCATCTGGGTCACTGGAGCCCAGTGTTTTCATTAAGAGATGGCTGGATAAGGTGGTTTTTTTCCCCCCTCAGTAGAATTAGCTACTTTTAGCTCGTCTCCTTGTCTCCAGGCTTGTCACCACTGTGTCCATCCTTGGACCTACTGCCTGAGACGCCTTCATAAACAGATTGGGCTACGGTTGCAGCACGCTGCTCAGAAATTATCCGAGGGTCTCCGCTGCCGGCTGGAGTCTGTGTACAGCTCGTTGTCTGAGCATGAAAATGCGGCCAGAGGAGTTTGGGAAATGCTGCAAACCAGATCCTCTCCTTGTGTTTTGGGCTACAGAATGGGATTTCCCTGACCCACAGAAACATCTGCTAAAGTCTGAAGGCTGTATCTTGCAGAAAAAGTTTTGGCAAAGGCCTGCCTAGAAGTTAATACCCAGACTCACGAGGTTCAAAACCTTCCAGAGTCTTGGCCTAATATTCTCCTTCAATAGCAGTACCAGTTCAGCTTCGAGAATCAGACAGATCCTGGTTCAAATCCCACTGCCGGCACTGAACCCTTGGGCCACAGTTACTGTTCCATCTGGTGCCACGGGTTCCTTCTCTATAAATGGTGTGGACCTCCCCTACCTTGAAGGGCAATGGAAAGGATTACACAAGATAATAAATATAAAGCCCATAGACCAGGGGTGGGCAACCCTTGGCACACATGCCAAACACAGCACGCTAGTAACTTTTGCTGGCACACGAAACCCTCTCTTATAATCTTCCATTTACAATTTTTTTTCTTAATATCGACTTTTTTATTTTTCAGATAAATTCAGTGTAGGTGCATCTTAGATCAATAAATAATTTTACATAACATGTATACATTAAAAAATAAATATATTTTTCATTATCATATACTGTGTTTTTGTCGCTCGAATGAATTTTATTATTTCTTCAAGGTTCTTCACATACGTACACCTTAAGAGATATCAAGTAGGCGTAACATGTTCTCAAAAAATTAGGGTTGGCACGCAGAAGAATTTTGAGTCAGAGATTTTGCTGGTTTGGGCACTCACTCACAAAAAGGTTGCCCACCCCTGCCATAGGATATCTAGCCTAAAAGGACTCCATAAATGGAATTCCTGTTCTTATGGTTGTCTTTTGAAGTCCCTTTGCCAACCGGCCCACTGAGACTCACTCCAACACACCTGCTTGCTTTCCTCCAAATATGACCCCAACATGTCCACATGTATTTGGGTTTGCCCCGGGCACGCCCCCTCTTCCCCATCTTCTGTATCTATGCGGGCATTTTGTTCTCACCACAGTGTGGCTGTCTGGTCCACGCCCGTGTCCCCTGCTGGAGAGGCGTGAGGAAGCTTTGTGACGTGGCGTGGACTTTGCAGGCAGATGGGTTTGAACCCCGTCTCCCCGAAAGGCTGCCTCTGTGACATTGCTTTCATCCAAAAAAGAACGAGACAATTTCTGAGCATGCAGTATCTGCATTTCTTCTAAAACTCCTTCAGAATCAAAGAATCAAAGACCCCCGATCAAAGCCACAGTAGAATTCCACTCCCCACCTCCCACTGGCTGGGTTGGGCTGTGCCTAGAAACCCAAAAATATGGCCCCGCTGGTGTGACTCAGTGGTTGAGCGTCGACCTATGAACCAGGAGGTCACCGGTTCGATTCCCAGTCAGGGCACGTGCCCAGGTTGTGGGGGTCAAGCCCCAGTAGGGGGCGTGCAGGAGGCAGCCAATTGACGTTTCTCTCATTAATGCTTCTATCTTTCTATCCCTCTCCCTTTCTCTTTCTCTAAAAAATCAATTAAAAAAAACCAAAACATTAAATATGAAGGCAGGAGAGGACGGTGATGGGTCCGGGTCCAGCATACATGCCTGGCTGACTTGGTGGTTTGGGGAAGAAGGCATCTACCCATCAAATCTGGCTTCTTAGCCTCCTGCTAGCAAAGCCTGCCATTCCCTGGCTCAGCGCAGCCTTTCCAGAGGAGTTTTCAAACCTAATTAAGCTTAGCGTTATCATTGTTTTTATCACATTAAGTTCCCGCTTGGCCCTCCGTAGCAGAGACCACAAAATCAGCCCTGCATCTTTAAACAGAAACAACAGATTTTGGTTCAATTAAAAATTCATTAAAATGCAAATTAGTTTGTAAATTTCCCCCCTCCTTCTGATGATCCTCCAGCGTGGCTTTTTAATCATAGCTGGCGCAGAAGGAGAGGTAAACTTGCGGCTTGAAAGCAATAGAGACAAGAGCCAGAGAGCCGGCGCCCCTCCCACTGCTGCGGGCTGAGGGACTCCCTGGGAGCCCACCCCCTCGCATCTCTCCATCAGGCCCTTTCCTCCCGGAGAGGCCGCGTTTCATTCTGATTGTTCCCTAGCGCTTGGCTGATAAACTCAATCCTTTTTCTGATCTCAATCTCCCGGGACCACGTTATCATAAGGCAAACCCCAGGATACAATGAATAGCTAACCGTACCGACCTACCGTTCCTGGCCATCCTGTAATGTTTTGATAATGCTTTCTCTCACCAAGAACAAGACGTGGAAATTTGACTAGGGGTTTCTGAAAGGACTTCCAATGACAATTAACCCCCCAAGTGCTTAGGCAGGTAACCTCTCTGCCCAAATCTTTCAAAAATCATAGAGCCTGCAGAGACACACCGACAAGGTAATAACGATGTCTACTATCTACAGGACCTGTACGGCTTTACCTCACTTTCTTCTAAAATATATATCTACACTAATAAGAGAGAAAGATGCAAGTTGACCATATCTTCATGATGCCCAACAGCCAATCAGGAGTGAGTATGCAAATTAACCCAACAAAGATGTCAGGTTAATTTGCATACACAGGTGCCAAGCGGCCAGGGGTGGGGCAGGACGCTTGTGTCGCCATGGCGACGTGCACTGCCCCAGCCGTTCTGGGCCTCTGTGCAGCGTGGGAAGGCGGAAAGGCAGCTCTGGCCTGAGCGAAGGCGGTGCTGGCAGCCAGGGGAAGGAAGGCCCATTCTTGCATGAATCTTTGTGCCTCGGGCCTCTAGTATATATATATTGATTTCAGAGAGCAAGTGAAAGAGAGAGAGACAGAAACATCAATGATGAGAGAGAATCATTGATCGCCTGCCCCCTGCATGCCCCCTACTGGGGATTGAGACCAAAGGGTCCCGGGTTCTATTCCAGTCAAGGGCACATGCCTGGGTTGCCAGCTTGGTCCCCAGTAGGGGGTGTGCAGGAGGCAGCTGATCCATGATTCTCTCTCATCATGGATGTTTCTCTCTCTCTCTCCCTCTCCCTTCCTCTCTGAAATCAATAAAAATATATTTTTCTGAAAAAAAGGGAAGTAGAAGACAGTGCATGCAGCCTTGGACACAGGAATGCTCTCATCCTTCAGCTTCCTGTGGGAAGCCAGCAGCTACAGCAAGTGCAGTAGGGACCCCTAGTTGCTGAGAATACATCCAGGAAGTATGCTAAATGCAACTTAATTGAGAACTAATTAACTTGTTGTCGTTATCTCGTTACACGCCCATTAAACGTCGAAATATTCTTTTCTTCTCAGATGAAAGAATGAAAAAAAGGAAGAAAATCAATCCTAAAACTGGGTCTCCGGGTGAGAGAATCCAGGTAGGAAGTTCCCACGCAGGGGTCAAGCCCGCAGGGGCAGCAGGGGGGGCCCCGTGGTCCTGAAGACTCAGCCGAGCTCATTAGTGCCATTGTAAAGGAAGATGTTCAAAGGCAGCGGGCCGATCTTGACTTTCGGAAGAATTCTCCACTAAATCTGCTGTGAAATGGGATTTGGCCTCCACGGCGGCCCCGAGAGACAGGATCTGGCAAGGGCGCTTCCTACCACCCGGCTTCTCTCTAGCTATTTACGGTTTGGGTTTTTTATCCCTGTGTTTGCTTTTAATCCGCCCTTTTCCTAGGAAAATCCAACAGACCGTCCACCTCACTGGGAGCTGTTATCAGGAGCGTTTTGCCAGGGCGGGGCTCAGTTCCTGTGTCATCTTTTCCTCTTATTCTGTTACCTAAATTTTTGCTGTTGTTGTTAATCCTCACCCAAGGATATGATATTTTTCCATTGATTTTTAGAGAGAGGGGAAGGGAGAGGGAGAGACAGAGAGAAACATCGATGTGAGAGAGACACATTGATTGGTTGCCTCCTGCATGCACCCTACCAGGGCTGGGGCACCTGTACCCCAGGTACATGCCCTTGACCGGAATAGAATCAGGGACCCTTCCGTCTGCGGGCCGTCGCTCTATCCACTGAGCCAAACCGGCCAGGGCCCCTCTTACTCTGTTTCAACAGCAATGCTGTTTAACCCTCTCCTCTGCCACGTGTCCAGAAGCTCTTCCCAGAAGGGAGTGGAGGCGATGGAAGACACCTCCCGAGAGGACCAGGAAAGAAGGGAAAGCTAAAAGAATCAGACTCTTCACAGCCCTTGACTTTCCGCCCTGATGTTCCTTGCTAAATCATGTCTATTTAAATCGCTGAGAAAAGCAGATGCTGTTTAGAACTGTTCGAAACTCAGATCAGTATCCGGTCCTGGCAGACAAGGCCATTGGATCCTGTTCGCGCTGGCTCGTCACGGGGCAGAACGGATGGGCCAGCGACTGTGGGATGCCTGAGAGGTGGGCTGGCCTTGCGGGAGGCAAGGATGTATCTGGGTTTCCTCCTAATGAAGAGCAGGCGAGGCTGCTCCGACACGAGGCACGTGACTCCCGCAACCTCAGGAGTTTGACAGCTAGTGCCCCTTCCAGATCTTTCTGGCTCCCTGTCTCGCTGAAAAGTGTCCCAACCACCTCATTCCCAGGGCTTTTGCATTCTCCCTTTCTCACAGCCAGTTTATTCTCTATTCTGGGGGCTTCCGTGCTTAGATACCCTGCAGCGTTTGTGGATATTAGATGGCAACAGAGAACTGGAAACTGAGAAATACGAATGCTGAAGGCCCATTCTCTAGGGGCGCTACCTCCCAGGTCTGGCCCTCTCCCCTCCCCACCCCCCGGCTGCATGTTTAAACCCCTCAGTCTGGTTAAGTCTCTAGGAAAAAAACTGGTGGAATTCCTGAGTTCTGGCCTTCACAGAGACAACTAAAGAATCCATTGATGGAGAATATTATGCTGAGTGAAATAAGCCACTCAGAGAAAGGGAAGTATCCCATGATCTCACTCATACGTGGAATCTAATGAACAAAATAACACGATGAACAAAAATAGACCCAGACAGAGACATAGAAGCATGGAACAGACTGTCGAACCTCAGAGGGAAGGCAGGGGAGGGTGGGTGGGAATTGATCAACCAAAGAACTTGTATGCATATATGCATCACCGGTGGACACAGACAATAGGGTGGTGAAGGCCTGTGGTGGACGGGAGGCGGGGGGCCTGAAAGAGGTCAATGGGGGGAAGGGGGAGTTTATGAAATGCTTTCAACAAGAAAGATTTAAAATATGAATTAATATTTGGCGGTCGAACGACCCTTTCACAGGGGTCGCCTAAGACCATCCTGCATATCAGATATTTACATGACGATTCATCACAGTAGCAACATTACAGTTAGGAAGTAGCCACGGAAATAATTTTATGGTTGGGTCACCACATGAGGAACTGTATTTAAAGGGCCAGAAGGTTGAGAACCACTGGTTTAGGTGGTAGTGCATAGAGCAGGCTGTGAATAACACACAAAGAGAATCCGGTACGAACTCCCAATTTCTTCTCACTACGGAACCAGCGGAACCAGCGCACCCCGTCCTTAGCATCACTGGGTGCTTGCCTGCCAGGTGATTCAGCGGGGTGCTGCGAATTTTTCTGGACTGTCTCCGTTCGCCTACTTTATTTCCATGGAGCCCGCAACCCTACTTTTGTTCCACTTCAGTCTGTGCTGGCTTCTGTGTGTGAAGCCCTTGCTCGCTGCTATTTGCAGAAAACACTCTATCTCTGCATCTGCATTTGTTCAAAGTTCACTTTAAGTACAGAGTATTTATCAACCAGATTGTGCTGCAAGCGCCCGCCGGCGGTTACTATTTTTTAAAAAATATATTTTATTGATTTTTTTACAGAGAGGAAAGGAGAGGGATAGAGAGTTAGAAACATCAATGAGAGAGAAACATCGATCAGCTGCCTCCTGCTCACCCCCTACTGGGGATGTGCCCGCAATCAAGGTACATGCCCTTGACCGGAATCGAACCTGGGACCCGCCAGTCCGCAGGCCGACGCTCTATCCACTGAGCCAAACCGGTTAGGGATGGTGGTTACTATTTTGCATGGCTCTGCAGCTCTCGGTCTGTCTCTCCCATTCAAGCTCCATGCTTTCTTCATCCAGCTGCCTCTGTTCTGCGCCTGCGACCCTATGATCAATGGCATATTTCACACTCTTCTCCTTAAGGGTGGGGAAGGTGCCTACCATGTGGGACTGACATTGAAAACACTTTTCTACCCTGGCCAGTTTGGCTCAATGGATAGAGCGTCAACCCGCGGACCGAGGGTTCCAGGTTCAATTTCCGTCAAAGGCACGTACCTTGGTTACAGGCTCGGCCCAGGCCCTGCGTTCCGCCTGCAGCAGCTACGGGTTGAATCATTTCAGACCATTGCTACACACATTATACTAGTAATGACAACTATAATGGTCTAACATCAGACAGTACGCGTGCTGGGAGAAATAATGTAGTCCAACCTCCTCCATTACATCGAAATCAGAACAGTCCGTTTCTCCTCCCCAGACCTCCACAATAAAGACTTAGAAGACTGAAGTCAGATGTTCATAGAGGCAAGAAGAAACGGTTTGAAATTTTAGCGACAATGTTTCAATGAGTGGTGATGGGAAGTGAGAGAGAATCCCTCAACCAGCCCTTCCCAGACTCCAGAGTACTGGAAAGTGTTGGGGGTGGGGATAAAGTCCTGGCCCCACTCCAAAGAGTCAGATCCAGGAGGTGTGGGGTGGGGCCCCAGATAGCTGAATTTTTAAAAATATTTTTATTGACCGTTAGAGAGAGCAGAAGGGAGAGGGAGAGAGAGAGAAACATCGATGCAAGAGCCAAGCATCAGTCAGCTGCCTCCTGCACATCCCTTACCGGGGATGGAGCCTGCAACCCAGGCATGTGTCCTGGCCTGGAATCGAACCCTGACCTCCTGGTTCATAGGTCAATGCTCAACCACTGAGCCACGCCGGCCGGGCTTAAATATTTTACACAGGAAAAATATTAAGCTTAACCAAAATGATATAGTGGTTGCGTTGAGTGATAGATTTTTAAGTAAATTTTAAAATAATTTCCAAATATGTATTACTTTCATACTTTGAAAAAAATCAACGTGTTTACTCAAAGGGGAGGTTGCCAGTACCTTGTTTGCCCGAGATGAAGTAGGAGAGAGTCCTGAAGATCTCATATCTGTAACTTCATTTGGTTCTTCAATAGCTGAAAAGCAAGAGTGAGGGCAAGGAATGGAAAGAGGTCTTTCCATCAAGTTGAAGATGGAGCAGGAAAGCCTGGAGGGGTGGACCATGTCTTGGCTGGCATCGAAATTATGGCGGGGTTTCACCCACAAGGGCTGACCACCCCTGTGGTCAGATGGCCCTGAATTACTGCCCAAGGACAAAGCCACGGACAGGCAAACATGTAGACCAGCGGTTCTCAACCTATGGGTCTCGACCCCTTTGGGGGTCCAACAACCCTTTCACAGGGGTCACCTAAGACCATCGGAAAACACATGTATAATTACATATTGTTTTGTGATTAATCACTATGCTTTAATTATGTTCAATTTGTGACGATGAAATTGGGGGTCACCACAACATGAGGAACTGTATGAAAGGGTCGTGGCATTAGGAAGGTTGAGAACCACTGGCCTAGACTCAGAGCATTCCAGAGGGAAGTTGGAGAAGGAACTTCGTTCTCAGCCCCCTTTCACTTTCAGGGGAAAAAAAGGGGGGGGGAGCAATTTCCCGTTTTTATGGGTGTTTCGGATCTGATGAGTTCCCTGAGAAGCTCTCGATAAGGCTCAGACTTTAAATGTTTTGACAAAACGTATGATCGCCCCTGAACGAGTCTGCTGTGTACGTTCAACCAAGTCTATTTTTCAAAGGCCAGAACTGGAGACTAGTGAAGAAAGACTTCTCTGTGAGGGGAAATTCCACTGTTCAGGATGTTTTATGAACTCCCAAGAAACGGAGTTTTATGGACCCCGGGACCCCGTGTGACAGGCGGACCCCTGCGGATGACAATTATGGATCACGAGCCCCTTCCCGTCAAAGGAAGGGAATGAAAGGTCTTCCTTTGAACAGCAAACTTAGGATGAGTTAGAACACCCAAAACTATGCCGAGAGAAGATTACAGATCTCTCAGGGCAACGTGCATGTGTTTCGTCATGAGTTATTTCACTATTACGGCGGGACACTTCCACAGAACAGCGTAATGGAATCACACCGGGAGAGGTGCGGGGCTCGTGGGAACAGCCACGGCGTGCTGCAGTCAGAGACATGGGTTGAAGCCCAGTGTCTCAGTCACTCAAGTTGCCATAACAAAATGCCCCCTTCCTTCCCCCGCTCCCCCCAAATGCCACAGACCGGGGGCTGAAACAACAGAAAGTCATTTTCTCACAGTTATTGAGGCTGGTAATCTAAGAACAGGATTCCAGCAGCATGACTGGGTGCTGGTGAGAGCTCTCTTCCTGGCTTGCAGATGGCCACCTTCTTACATCCTCACCTGGAGGAGAGAAAGAACAAGCCCTCTGGTGTGTCTTCTTTTTCTTCTTCTTCTTCTTTTTTTTTTTTTTTTTTGTTGTTGTTAATCCTCACCCAAGGATACTTTTCCATTGATTTTTTAGAGAGAGTGGAAAGGAGGGGGAGAGACAGAGAGAAGCATCAATGTGATTGGTTGTCTCCCGTATGCGCCCCAACTGAGGTCGGGGATGGAGCCTGCAACCGAGGCACGTGCCCTTGACCGGAATGGAACTTGGGACCCTTCAGTCTGAAGGTGATGCTCTACCCACTGAACCAAACCAGCTAGGGCTCTGGCGTGTCTTCTTCAAAGGACACTAAGCCCCATTATGAGGACCTAACCATCGTGACTTCATCTAAACCTAATTGCCCCCCAAAGCCCCCATCTCCTAATACCATCACCGGCAGGGTTGGGGCTTCAAAATATGAATGGGGGAGACAATAAGTCCATCTCAGCCTCATCACTCACTAGCTGGGGGGCCTTGGCCAGGCCACCTAGCCTTTCTGAGTCTCAATTTTGTCATCTGTCCCACTGAGAGACTGGTTGACCAGTTGTCCACGTTTAATGAGCTATATTCCATGAAGACTTCGACGTAGTCCATGCACGTAGGAGTGTCCTCAGGAGAACCCCTAGGATGTTACTGACAGCAGAAGGCTTCTCTTCATAGATAGAAGCATGGTCTCTGAAGGCAGCCCTCCCTCTGGCTCTCACTGACGTCTGGGATCACACAGTAGGACCCAAGACTTCACAGATCACTGTTTAAAAACCATTCATCTGGCCCAGCCAGTGTGGCTCAGTGGTTAAGCATGGACCTATGAACCAGGAGGTCACGGTTCAATTCCTGGTCAGGGCACACGCCTGGGATGCAAGCTCGATCCCCAGTGTGGGGTGTGCAGGAGGCAGCTGATCCATGATTTTCTCTCATCATTGATGTTTCTATCTCTCTCTCTCTCCTTCTCCCTTCCTCTCTGAGATCAATAAAAAATATTTTTTAAAAAATTATTCATCTAGCACAACTCCACCCACATGCTGGGTGGTGGTCCTTTCCTAACTTCCAGGCATCCTAAATATAAAACACATATTCACGTGCAGACACTGTCATAGCTAAGGCGAGCCTGGGCTCCTGGGGACACCCCCACACCCTCGGGACCGGTCTCGGCCTCTGCACCAGCACCTTATCCCAACCCCCTGCGTTCCCTCTTGGATGTCAGCACCACGCACTGCTCCCCAAGCATGGGCTTAATGGGCTTAGAGGATTCTGTCTCCTTTCCACAGAACCTATGGATAACCACCCCCTCCTTACACACATACAGAGAGAGAGAGAGAGAGAGAGAGAGAGGAATCCGCAGATTTCTTTCTTTCACACTCTGGGTTAAGAATGTGGAACACCTCAGTGTGTGTATGCACCCAGGGATCTCGGTTTAGATAAACTTACTAGCTTTCAAAGTCTCGGCGTCTGTTAAGGAGCCAGACAGCAGGTTAAAAAGAGTATGATTCATGCGTTGTGCATTCATTAGTATCATTTCCATGCTGCCAAATAGATAATTCTGATTCAGCTCCCACTGAACCTATAAGCCAGAGGATTTATTTCATTGTTTCAATGTATTCACTACTTTCCCTTCCCTTTCAGTGTTTCCCTGGGACTGTCTTGTGGGCAAAATTTCACCTGTGATTAGATATGGGATTACAGGGGTGGGAGCTGGGAATCTGGGTACCGGCCTCCGATTGGCTGGAGCCTGAAGGGGGTGAGGATGTCTTTGAGGGTTGTGGTCCAACCAAAATGTTTCTAGTCAGGACAGGGAAAAGCCTTATTTTCTAGAAAAAAAAAATACCTCTGATACCAGTGCCTAAACCTTAACCCCAAGGTATCAGAAACTCCACCTTCATATTTTATAATTTCGCTCATTGGCTTAGACCAGTGGTCGGCAAACTGCGGCTCGCAAGCCACATGCGGCTCTTTGGCCCCTTGAGTGTGGCTCTTCCACAAAATACCGACTTCTTCGCATGGGCCACGAAGTTTCAATCGCACTGTACGTGCGCGCCCGCACGTGGTATTTTGTGGAAGAGCCACACTCAAGGGGCCAAAGAGCCGCATGTGGCTCGCGAGCCACAGTTTGCGGGCCACTGGAGACAAACAATGTATTTTCCCTTTAACATGACTATTCTAAAATTCTTAAGTAGTCCCCATCATGAATAGGCCCTTCATAGAAAAAGCATAAGAAAAGATGTTCGCGCTCACATATAATGAAATAATTTGCATTTTAAACACCAGAATCCCATTTTCCCCCCCACGTAGCAGATGGCAGAGATCACCAGTCTGACGCACGCTGTAGGAGCAGGTGTGGAGACGCACTTGGAAGGGACAGTACATTTGCTTAGTTCCTTTGGCAATGGCCGCCAATGTGACATGTATATGATCCCTGGTTCAGCAATTCCTCTCCGGGGTCTCGACCCCAGAGCTACAGTGGTTGTGTGACCACTGCTGGAGAAAAAAGCCACGCCTGTGCCCGCCTAACTCACTTTAATTTAACCCCAAATCTCAAACAGGCCCTAAGCCAGCTCAGCAAGTCTACCCCTCTTTCCTATTCAAATGACTGGCTGCTCTTCTCAATGACCATGTCACCCAGGAACCCTCGCTTCTGAAACCCTCCCACGTCTCAGCTAGAGACCCCTCCTCAGTCTTCATGGAGAAAGAGATGCAGATACAAAAAGTTGTCCCAGTTAAAAAAATCGTAGCAGGTCTACACAGAGAGGGAAGACAGCATAGGATTTGACCACAGTCCGCCTCAGAGGTGAGTGGGTTTAAATGCCACATATAGTGGGGCCTTGACTTACGAGTGTCCCGACTAACGAGTTTTTCGAGATACGAGCCGTCTCTCGGCCAATTTTTTGCTTTGAGTTGTGAGCTAAAATTCAGGTTACGAGCCAGCTTCAGATACCCCACCGCTAGGTGGCGCAGCGAACGTCACAGTGAACGCCACAACATCAGCCCAGCATCACGTGTCTCACTCGTTCACTTTTTGATTTGACATACGAGTAATTTGAGTTATGAGCTCCGTCACGGAACGAATTAAACTCGTAAGTCAAGGCCCCACTGTAGTAGCATGAGACTTTGGTCAAGTCATATCAACTCACAGGTTCTTCTTTAAAGTATGTGTTTATTGACTTGAGAGAGGGAGGGAGGGAGAGGGAGAGAGAGAGAAACATTGATGAGAGAGAGAAATATCGCCTGGCCACCTTCTGCACACCCCCTATTGGGGATCGAGCCCAAAACCCTGCATGTGCCCTGACCAGGAAATGAACCAGTGACCTTTGGTGCATAGGGTGATGCCCAACCAACTATGCCACACCGGACAGGGCAACATCCAGGTTCTTCATCTAAATAACTAAGATCCTGGCGATGGCCATGATGGGAAGAGAAGAATAAAAAAGATTGTTAGCTGTCTGGCCTCAGCAACCATGTAGATGGCTGTACCATTAACTGAGAAGGTTGAGATCAGGGGTGGGGAACCTTTTCTCTGCCAAGGGCCATTGGATATTTATAACATCATTCCCTTAATATAATCCACTTAATATAAATTTATGTTGCTATAAAAAAGCTCCTAGATTTATTGAATTTTGAGTCCTACCTGCGGTTGCCTTGGCAGGGCCAGACCAAATGATTTTGCAGGCCTTATGCGGCCTGCGGGATGGACGCTCCCCACTCCTGATTTACATCAATGGTTCTCAAAGTATGGCCCCTGGGCCAGCAGAATGAGCACCACCCCACCCCACCCCACCCCAGACCTACTGGATGTGTGTTGCTACAGAAAATACTAAGAAACTCAAAACTGGTTGATCAGAGGAGGAGGAAGTCGTCAAAAACAAGAGAAGAGCAGCCCCCCCAAGAGAAGCCTGGAGTTGGAAGTCTTTGAAGAGGCAGGAGGGGCTAACCAAGCCAGATGCTGCTGGGAGGTCTGGTAACATGGAGATGGAAAATCAACCTCTTGATTGGCAAGGTTGAAGCCAAGGGCAAGATGGTGAACAGCATCTTCACAGGGATGGTGAGCAAAATGCTGTCTGGAACTGGCAGAGGAGGGAATAAGCAGAAAGGAGACAGAGAATATGGGAAAAAGCACTCCCTGAGCAAAGCCAACCGCCGCATACAGGTAGACCTGAAAGAAATAGTCTTTACTACAAAAAAAAAAGTCATGAAATGGGCCAGCAGGAACCCCAAGATGGAAAGCGTATACAAGAATTACTAAGCTTTCTCTTCTTGGGAAGCGTGGAAATTACATGAACGAACAGATGATGACAGCGTCTGGGTACCACGCTCACCTTCTTCTCGCCACTCTCTCGCTCTCAGAACCCGGGAGTAATGCGAGATGCTTTTATAAATACACCCACACTTGCCGGGAAGCTCAGTAGCGCCAACTCCACGTCCCTGGAGGACTGACGATAGGAATCCATTCGGTGAATTAGGGGCTGGTGCAGCTATTATCTGTGCAACATGTTACAAGCGTCAGGCCATACCTGAATCAGGGGTCATTTGCAAAGCTCTTGCTTCTATTTCTTAAGTGTCCGGGTGCTGGGTGCCATGCTGGGCACACAGAGGAAGATATTTGATATCTTACATGATCTGTGAGGACACAGATGCTGTACTAACATCACCCTCATCCTCTTTCCCTAAGGAAATGGGTTTGTTTTTTTTCCCCCTTAATATATTTTTATTTATTTCAGAAAGAAGAAAGGAGAGGGAGAGAGAGATAGAAACATCAATGATGAGAGAGAATTATTGATCAGCTGCCTCCTGTGCCCCGCCCCCCACTGGGGAAGGAGCCTGCAACCTGGGCATGTGCCCTGACCTGGAATCGAACACTGACCTCCTGGTTCATAGGTTGACCCTCAACCACTGAGCCACACCGGCAGGGCTGGATTTGCTATTTTATTTATCATCTCTGGGGGAGGGGAGGGACTGTCAAGAGAAAGGCTGATTCTTCATCTACTAAATGTTAGGTTAACTGAGGAAAGTGAGGACATTTCACATTTTTTTAAAAATATATTTTATTGATTTTTTACAGAGAGGAAGGAAGAGAGATAGAGAATTAGAAACATCGATGAGAGAGAAACATCGATCAGCTGCCTCCTGCACACCCCCTACTGGGGATGTGCCCGCAACCCAGGTACATGCCCTTGACCGGAATCGAACCTGGGACCTTTCAGTCCGCAGGCCGACGCTCTATCCACTGAGCCAAACCGGTTTCGGCATTTCACATTTTTTAACTTTTGAATTTAAACAGCTGGAAATTCACATCTACTTTGTGTCCAAATCAGGGACAGTGCAAGGTGTCTATTACTGATTTTCATGAATAGTGCAAGGAGTCAATCTATTATTGATTTCCATTATCAGTTATCTGGAGAACTGCTCAAATTTAATGTCTTCACCAAGGCTAGAAGGGGCAATAAGAAAAGGACCCTCGCACTCACTGGTTTTGCTCAGTGTTTTTAGAGCATCGGCCCGAGGACTGAAGGATCCCAGGTTCGACTCCTGTCAAGGGCATGTACCTCGGTTGCAGGCTTGATCCCTGGCCCCAGTCTGGGCACGTGCAAGAGGCAACCAATCGATGTGTCTCTCTCACATCGATGTTTCTCTCTCTCCTCCTCCTCCCTTCCACTATCTAAAAATCAATGGAAAAATATCCTCAGGTGAGGATTAACAAAAAAAATAATAATAAAAAGAAAGAAAGAAGAAAGAAGAAAGAAAGAAAGAAAGAAAGAAAGAAAGAAAGAAAGAAAGAGGATCGTCTGAAGAAGTATCTTGGATTTTCCAACCAGCTTTGGGTGATCCCTATCCATCGCCCCTCGATTTGCTTGCCTTGAACCCTGATTTCCTGAGATACTACATGTACTTGTCATTTCAATTCCAGTTACGTGGTGCCTGAAAGTGGCTTTTGGGAGTCTATGCAGGTTAATAAGCAAAATGCAAGATGACTGCCTTCTGGGCAGTGTGTCCTCCCATGTTCTCATTCTCTCCGTTTCTCTCAGACCCTCCCTGGCCCTGTACTTACCTGGCACTGGCTGAGCCCAGCAATTCCACTATGTATTTCCCGGCCCCTCTCTGGCACAGTGCCACCTGGTGGCTCCCCTCAGCTCTTACAGCAGGACAACAAAAGCATGAAAAAAACCTACCCAGTAAGTGGAAAGGAAAACTTCTGGGATTGACCGCAGAAAAGAAATCAAATGACGGATAGGGAGAAAAAAGTTCCTCCCTTCGTGCAACGGTGCATACATCCACAGGCTGTATAAAAGCGGAATAAGCACTGGTTCCCTGGAGACTATTTTACAAACATCAAAACTATTCCTCTCCACGTCTTCTCGGAAAATACCTCTTATGCTGTATTTTGTCAGTAGGCGAGGATGACTTTTGAGTGGTTAACAACTCCCGGCGGAAGCCTCTCTTGACTGGCTTCCGAAAGCAAAACTGTACAACGGTTTGCTATTCGCTGACAATTGTGATGAACCATCGATATCATTGATACGTAAGAGTTTATCTCTTCGAATGGCTGGAGTGACCGCGGAATGACAACTGCTATTGCGTACGCAGCGTGTGGCTCTCACGATGGCTAGCTGCGTGCTGTAGTGCTGGGTCCTGCCTGGGGCTTTGCCAGGGGAAGAGAGAAAGAACAAAGTGGTAATTATGTGTTTTAGCCATTATCTTTCTTTGGGCTGAAAATGTGGAAAATGACAACAAAAACATTCATTGGATGTGATTTTTAAATTTCTCTATTTTTTAAAAATGAGCGCTGCTTGGTGATTCCCTCCTCCCCTCACTATTTGTGGTCAATTCCTCCCTAGAAACAGAGAAAAATCAGTTCTTTTCCTGCCGGCTTCATCTTTCCCATTGATTTCCTGGCCCGACGCATGCCCCTAATGGAGCTCGAAATGAAAGCGGTTTTGCTTTTGTGTTCGTCCTTTGTTGGCACACCTCTGCCAGAGGCCACTTGTGGTCTGAGCCCTGGGTACTCACCCCTTGGGAAGGGACCTGCCCCTCTTAGCGGCTGCCAAACACAAGATAAGGAAGGGGAGGGGGCGATGCGGTCCCCTTTGCTAGGCCTGGAGCCATAACAGAGCATGATCTTTTGAAATGAGCTGCATCACGGAAATCAAAAACATAGAGTGTCGGCCTGCAGACCAAAGGGTCCCGGGTTCGATTCCGGTCAAGAGCACGTACCTTGGTTGCAGGCTCCTCCCCGGCCCTGGTCAGGGTGGGTGCGGGAGCAACCAATCGATGAGTTTCTCTCACATCAATGGTTCTGTCTTTCCCTCTCTCTTCCACTCTCCCTGAAAACCAATGGAAAAATATCCTCGGGTGAGGATGAACAACAAAAACAAAAACGAAACAAAACAAAAAACTTTATAAAATGCTAGAGGCCCGGTGCATGAAATTGTGCACTAAGGCGGGGGGGGGGGGGGGGGTCCCTCAGCCTGGCCTGAACCCTCTCGCAGTCCAGGTCCCCTTACTTCTTACCACCCTCCTGCTCACTGCTCCTTATGGCTCGACTCGCTGCTGCTCCCCTGGCAGTCAGTGCGCATCATAGCGACAAGTCGTTCTGCCATAATGATCGCTTAGGCTTTTATTATATAGATATGAGAATCAGGAAGTTAGCGATCCAGGTGTTCAAGTAGAACGACAAGGCTGAGAATGAGAGGGGTCCTTATAAAATGCCAGGTGAAGTCCCTTAGACCTTAGAAACTGCACAATAAGTATTCAAAACTCGTCCCAGATGGGCGAAACGGGGGTTATTCACAGAGGAGCCGGGGAAGCAAGGGCCCTGGGAGAAGGTCCCCCGAGTCCTGCGCTGTCACTGGTCTTCCTTCCTTTATAACCTCTCCCTGCAACTCCAGAACCACAAGCCACACCAACAGCCGGGACCATGGACTTGACCCAGTGGGTCCTTCTGGTAAAATTTAGAATTTGGCTGAAGATCTTATGGGCCCTTTAAGGCCTATAATAACCCAGTGAGGGGGCCTTTTCCACATCTGAGAGCCTTGCTTTTTCCCTTTGAAAGAAAACTAAAAATAAAATAAAATAAATTCAAACTAGCCTTCCTAACCTCTCTGGGACCCGTGAGCAGCTAGATTGGGAAAGTCACGTGACATCTGTCTGACTCAGGATGTGAGGAACTTAAGTGCTCACAGGTGTTGCCATTAATGGCCCCGTCTGCCTCCCAGTGATGTCAGGTGGCTGGGAGCCAAGCCCGCTCCCAGGGCCACTCAGGACCAATTTAATGAACTGCTTTCCGACCAAAAGGGTGACCCAGCACTCATTTGTCATCTCGATGAATTTCCAGAAACCTGCGAAATGGACTGTGTTTACTGCACCAGATCACGGTAGTAAGTGGGACTCTGTTACTGACCAGGGACTTGGAAGCTAACAAATCACAGCTATTACCCATAATATGTTGACAAAAGGCAGGTACGCGGCTACAAATCTCTATAATCATTAAGAACTGTCAAAATCATTTCCCTGTTCGTAAACATTGTACTGGCAGCTTCGGTTATTCATGGGATTCTAATGTGCCGTGGAGAATATTTGCGGCACAAAAACACGCAATACTACTGGGTCGTAAACATGGTCTTTCCCAAAAATGCGAATGCTAATGAATGTTAAGGAGTAATAATGCCCTCTTAGAGTTGGGGAGAGATTGAGACAATTTGAATTTTATAAATCTCTAAAAAAAACTGTCTAGGAAAACTTTTTCATCTCTATAAATTTCGAAGGAGGAGGAGGAGGAGGAGGAAGAGCAGGAGGGGTAGAAGGAGGAGGAGGAGGATGAAAAGCAGGAGGGGTAGAAGGAGGAGGAGAAGGAGGAGGAGGAGAAGGAGAAGGAGGAGGAGAAGGAGGAGGACGAGGAGGAGAAGGAGAAGGAGGAGGAGAAGGAGAAGGAGGAGGAGAAGGAGAAGGAGGAGGAGAAGGAGGAGGACGAGGAGGAGAAGGAGAAGGAGGAGGAGAAGGAGAAGGAGGAGGAGGGAGAGGAGGAGGAGGAGGAGGAGGAGGGGGAGGAGGAGGGGTAGAAGGAGGAGGAGAAGGAGGAGGAGAAGGAGGAGGAGAAGGAGAAGAAGGAAAAGGAGGAGGAGGGAGAGGAGGAGGAGGAGGGGGGGGGGAGGAAGGGGAGGAGGAGAAGAAGAAGAAGAAATTTAAGAAAAATGTAGTGCTCATGTACCTGCATACAAGGTGAGGATTATTCTTCTCTAAGAGAGCTGTGTACAGTGGGATGACTTGAAGGCCTGGCCAAAGACTTCCTTTGTGAAGATTTGAAAAAGAAAGGATGCCTTTTCTTCTTCTCCTTCTCCTTCTCCTCCTTCCTCCTTCCTCCTTCCTCCTTCCTCCTTTCTCCTTCTCCTTCTCCTTCCCTCTTCCCTCTTCCCTCTTTTCTTCTTCCTCCTCCTCCTCCTCCTCCTCCTCCTCCTTCTTCTTCTTCTTAGGAAAGGATGTCTTAAGATCCTCAGGTTAATGTTACTCCTTCACCCCTCATTCTATTTTTGTTTTTTTGTTGTTGTTGTTTGTTTGTTTGGTAATCCTCACCTAAGGATATTTTTCCATGGATTTTTTTTTTTAAGCCAGAGTGGAAAGAAAGGGGAGAACCTGAGAGAGAGAAACATCGATGTGAGAGAGACACACTGACTGGGTGCTTCTCACATGTGCCCCAATCAGGGCTGAGGACGGAGCCTGCAACCGAGGTACGTGCCCTGGACCAGAATCGAACCTGGGACCCGTCAGTCCACAGGGCCGACGCTCTATCCACTGAGCCAAACTGGTCAGGGCCACCCCTCGTTTTAATGTATCCTCCGGACTGTTGCCTGCACACGGGCAGTAGAGTTGGAGCAACGGTGAGGCAGAGGGGATGTGGCCAGCAGGGTTGGGGGCGCCAGTGGGTGTAAAACCACTGCCTCCTCTCCCTGCACACGGATCTCTGAATGGCCTCTTTGCTACAGCAGCTGGGGTTTGGCTGTGCCCAGAGCATCAGAAAAGTCCAGGTTAGGTGTCGACCAGGCTCAGGCGAGAAGGCTAGGAGAGGACGCACCCCCAGGAAAACTTCTCACACCAGCAGGACAAAATTGGGTCAATTGTGTTTCTTCATCAGAAACTGCACTATGAATATTAGGCAGATACTTATGAAACATCAAGGAAAGATGGGAAATTGTTTGCAAAACCAATTTTCTACACTAAATATGTGTGTTTATATTGGGTTATTGAGAAAGAATATTAAACTCTGGCAGGAAAAAAAAAATTCAGTGCAGAGAAAACAGGCACAACAAATGTTAATGACTTTTGTTTTTTTCCTGATTTCCAGAGTAATTTATGATCACCGTAGAAAATTTATAAAGCGGAGAAAAGTATGAAGAAAAATAAAGAACCACCCAGGGATAATCACTATTTGCATTTTAGATATGCCCTTTCTACTTGTGCATTCTCTTAAAGACAAACCAAAGTCCATACGTAACGATCACTTACTTTTATGCTCCCATCCTACTCAGTGCTTGAGATATATTCATTCAACTCCCAAAGGGACCTCTGACAGGGAATCCACTTAGGGCTAAGGGTCCCTCTCCTTTGGCATGTTCTGTGCTAATATCCCAGCAGGGGGATGTTCTGGTATGTGTGGCCATGACTTTGGAGTTTATTTTAGAACTCACCAAGTTGGTTGTGACTGTGGTAACTTCCAGTTGCCGCTGGTCACCAGTGTTGTGCTGGAGATGATTCATGCTGATTGTCCAACGGAGCCCTCCTTAAAAATGAAACTGACAGCCCAGCCAGCATGGCTCAGTGGTTGAGTGTTGACCTATGAACCAAGAAGTCACGGTTCGATTCCCACTCAGAGCACATGCCCGGGTTGCGGGCTCGATTCCCAGTAGGGGGCGTGCAGGAGGCAGCCAATCAGTGATCCTCTCTCATCATTGATGTTTCTATCTCTCTCTCCCTCTCTCTTCCTCTCTGAAATCAATAAAAATATATTAAAAAATTAAACGTATGAGTAAATAGAGTTATGAAAAGCAAAGGCCATGCACACTCAGAACTCATCACTGCCTCATTTCATTGTCTGCCTTTTGCTATTATCTATGCTCTTGAGATTATGTCATATATTGTGTGTATGTGATGGGAATACTCTATCTCAGGTGTCAATGCCCTCCTCTTCCCAAGGTTGCCTTCAGTTGTGAGATGGGGTGACTTGAAATTGGCCATGGCAGGAACAGGTAATTGATTGGGTTCCGACCAGACTAGATAACGTGGAACCAGAGGGGAAGAAGGTGTCCCATCCCGTGGGAGTTTACAATCCCACGAAAGTGTCGTGAAAAGGTGTGCGTGCAGGAGAAGCAACACTGCACTCGGCCTGGAGACAGACAGACAGCTCTCAGCTCGGAAACTCCTGTGGGCAAGTCTCTTGGTCCCTGGGCCCCAGGGTTTTCCATCTGTAAAATCCCACAGGGATCTGACCTCTACCAGGGGAGGCATCTCGCCTGTCACTCACATGGCTCCTGGTCCTCTAGTGTAATTCTGGACACAGGACAGGTGAGGCAGCAGGCTTGTTAAATGGCGAACAGACGGGAACACACTATCTCTACCCTCCCCTCCCAACTCTGAGAATGTGCAGGTCCATGATGATCCAAGTGAGACTAGAGTCAGGGGTGACTGACAGGGCCCAGATTCCCCAGATGCCTCACTAGGGGGTGGAGGGGGGGGGGGATCATGCTGGACTGTGGGCAAAGCTGGGCGAGCTGATTCAGAGAAATCTGATTCAGAGGAGAGGTCACGGTGACAGTTACGCGGAAGTCCTGGTGGGCATCATGAGGGGACAATACTTTTTCTTTATCTCTGCCATCTGGTACCTGACTCTGTGCTTGGGTTCAAGACCACCTTGAGTTCCTGGCTGGAGTCTGGAAAAATCCCAGCAAGAAAGCAATTGACCATCTCCCCCTCCCCGTCCTCTGCTATCACCTCCAACTCCAGGCAGAGCTCATGTCCACATCCCTCCCGACATCTCTTGCTGTTAATCCCAGAAACATTTAGAGCGATCGTCCGGGCATATTTCTTTTCTTTCTTTAGCTAATACACAATTTTGCTGTTTACAAAAGCTACAAATGGAATGCAAATGTGTCCATTTACTCTTCCGTGCTGGTGCTGCTAGGATTCTGATCGGAAGGGGAGAGCGCTGCATTTGTGAGAACATTCTAATTTAGTGCCAATTGCAAAAGAGAAGGCGGGTTCTCTCGGTTATGGAGGTGCAGGAACACAATAGCCTGTTAGTCTATTCCAACTATGATATTCTACCTCACCCCCACCCTGGACGGACGTGGAGCTACTCACTGTTCCCCCTTCACAGAGAATGCAAGGGCATTACCACTTTGTAGTCAACCTTCTAAACTGCTTTCTGAGTAAGTTCCAGGGTGTTGGGTACTGGTTCAGAATTTTAGATAAGCAAATTATTATTTAAATATTGAGCTTCCCCCCCCCGAGTTGGATTGACTGAAAATACTAGTCTCTGCGATGTGGAAAGATAAAAATTGAGATTGATGATTACATCTCACCGATATTGAAGGGTGTGCAGTGAGCTAAGATAAACTCATTCCCTGAATCCAGACATTACAGAACGAAGAGGATACAGTCGGAATCTAAGGAGGTTCCCGTTTACAAATCTATTTAAAACTGCCCACCCTGCCGGCATGGCTCAGTGGTTGAGTGTTGACCTACGAACCAGGAGATCAGGGTTCGATTCCTGGTCAGGGCACATGCCTGGGTTGCAGTCTCCATCCCCAGTGGAGGGCATGCAGGAGGCAGCCCATCAATGATTCTCTCTCATCATTG
This sequence comes from Myotis yumanensis, assembly GCF_028538775.1. Taxonomy (NCBI): domain Eukaryota; kingdom Metazoa; phylum Chordata; class Mammalia; order Chiroptera; family Vespertilionidae; genus Myotis; species Myotis yumanensis. The sequence goes on along the minus strand of NW_027223771.1, from coordinate 5,860,067 downwards.
ACGTTTCTCTCTCTCTCTCCCTCTCCCTTCCTCTCTGAAATCAACAAAAATACTTTTTTAAAAAAAAACAAAAAACTGCCCCAAGTGCTGCAGGGGATCTTGGCCATCCCGTGTTGTAGAAGTTGCTGAGGTCAGGGGAGGATGACTCAATTAAAATTCCCTCTCTAGCCCAGCTGGTGTGGCTCAGTGGTTGAGCATCGACCTATGAACCAGGAGGTCACAGTTCGATTCCCTGTCAGGGCACATGTGGATCCCCAGTAGAATCCCATCTCAATGACTCTAAAGGACAGCTTCTACATTGCAAAGCGAGCTCTTTCCCAGCAGATGTACTGAGGGCCGTTGCTCTGTGGATCTGCTTACAAGGATTTCTCCCTGAGGAGTGGAAACTTATTCAATACGTTTCCACTTGTCCTGACTACTCTTAAGGACTCTTCACAAGTGGCTCCCAAGGAGGGACGCTCTGAGCCCGGGGTCATAAGAGGGTCACCTCATAAGAAATGCAAATAGGCTCCACTGTAACAGTGTTTGTAGCAATGAGGTTTACCTGGCCTGGGATGAATTTAGGATCCCACAATCACCCCATGATGCTCAGGATAGTAAGAGTGGTATTGGTAGAGAAGCAGAGAGCAGAGGCCAGCCAGCAGAAGCCAGCTTCTTCTTGCTCTTGGGCGATCTTAATAGTCAACTAGAGGCCTGGTGCACAAAATTCATGCACAGGTAGGGTCCCTCAGCCTGGCCGGTGATCAGGTCTGATTGGGGCCTTCCTTCCCCCTGGCTGCCAGCTGCCAGCTGGGGCCTTCCTTTGTTCCATGCCGCCCCTGGTGGTCAGCACATGTCATAGCAAGCGGTCAAACTCCCAGTTGGTCAAACTCCCTAGGGGACAATTTGCATATTAGCCTTTTATTATATAGGAGGATTATAAGCCACTCAGGACACAGCTGGTTTGTAGCTCACATCCCATACCATAATGCACTTACACATCTGTCTTCTTCCTGAACTGTGAGCCACTGGAGGGCAGGAAATGTGTGTCTCTTGTCTTAGTATCTCTAGTCCCTAGCATAGAGCCTGGCAGAAGGTAGGTGCACAATTAATACTGTTGAGTGGTGGAGGGAGTGAATGAATGAATGAATGAATGAATGACTAGAATATCGAGCAGCGTTAACAGTTGCACCCTGTTCTTACCTCTCCCTGTTCAGATATCCCAACCGTTCATCTCAGAAAAAGAAGACAAAATGATAAACACAGCCCCAAAACTCCTAAACCCCACGTCAAGCAAGTCAGAGGGGGAGACTGAGGCACTCAGAAAACTCAGAGACACGATGGTTCGACCATGTGGCCTGAGGAGCTGTTGGAAAACCCTCTTTGGATGCCTGTTGCCGCCTCTAAGGGACAGGACGCGTGACACCCAACAGTCTCCCCCCAAGAAAAATAAGTAGCGATTTAGAGGCGCTCGCTGTCCCCGTGCATGAATTTTGCAAGGGGCTGGGGGAGAGATGAAATGCTAACAAGGGAATGGGTGCGCCCTCCTCTGAGGAAAAGACATCTGCTCCCCACACTCAGAGGGTCCCCGTTTCTCTGTGCTGCCTCCTTCTCCTGCTCTCAGGCAGGGCAATGGGAGCTCCTCCTGCAGGCTGGCCAGCAGCCCCTGGCTGGGAAGCCTCCCTCCTGCCTGTCCTTCTTATACACCAAGAGGCAAAAGGACTATGGGCACAGGCTCTGGTGGGGAAGGCCTTTGTTCCCCTCTTACCTTCCCAGGGTCCCCCTGAAGGGACTGAGCCACTGCCAGCCCCTCTGAGGCCTGGCTTTGTATGGGGGGGGGGGGGGGCAGGGGCCGGGGGAGGGGGACGGCATAGGCAATCTGCCCCACCCATCCATTCAGAAGTCCTGTCCAGGTGGTTAGGACGTTCCACACCCCGTCTACACAGGACTCTTCCCCCCAAATGCAAACCCCAGGGACCCTTTCTGTCATGAGAAACCCCATGATCATTTCTGGGGAGTTACGATTCCTGATTTCAGAATTGTTATAGTTAGCGCAAGGAAAAAAAAAAAGATAACTATTAATTTCAGTAAAACTTAATGGGGCCCTTCCCACCCCAGGCTAAGGGTTGGTGCAAAAATTGAGTTCAACTGGCTAAGACTGGGGACGCATAAATATTAGGTATTGGGGGTTGAGGGTTGGGGGGGTGGTAATGTTACTTCTTGGGGGAGCCATATTTTCTAGCAGGCCCTTCGATCAAGATCGGACTGGAGTGGGAGGAGGGGGCTACTGATTTTCCAAGAGAGGGCTAGGGCTGAAGCAATGCAGCCCAGCCCGGAGTCAGCACTGCAAGGGTTAAGGAGGGCGGGCGCTAAGTCTGACATTGTGGATAGCACGCGCCTAGGGTTCCAGCCAAGGCGGTGTGACCCCAGGCAACTCATGGAACCTCTCTGAACCCGTCTCCATCTACCAATGGAGACCAAGAAGACTGCCGGGGGAGGGGGGGCGGGGGAGGTGCGGAGTGTCTCCGGGCTCAGCACCTACCCACAAACCGCAAAACCGCAGTCAACATCTCCACCGAAGTTGGCCCGTCTTGGATATTTCTTCTCCCCTCCCCTTCCCCCACCTCCCCTCCGAATGTGTCTCTCGCTGAAACATCTGGCGGCAGGAAATCGCCTCCTGGGCGCGCGCTGGGAGCTGTCCCCAGGTGCGGGTCTTTGTGTCGGGAAAACTTTTAGAGAAAGCGGGCAGCGCTGGACAAAGAGCGGGCGGCGGAGGGCGTCTGCCAGCCGACGGGGTACGCGGGGCGGTGCTGGGTACCTGGGCGCACGCGGCTCCCCAGCTCAGCCTCGCTAGGCTGGGAGTGGCCGGCTCCAGCCGCGTCCCAGAGCCGCCCGGGAGCTGGAAGAAGGCAGGCGGGATATGCCACGGCGGGCGGCTGGACATTGGAGTGGACTAGGGTGGGCGGAGGCGAGCAGAGGCGCGGAGCAAAGCTGTCAAACTGCGCGAGGAGCCCCACGCAGGGCGGGGAAAGGGAGGGAAGGGAGGGGAGGGGGAGAGAAGGGGCGGGCGGGAGCCGAGGGGGAGAGCTGGCTCGCCGCGCCTGAGCAACCCCTGTGTGCCGCTGTCGCTGCCGCCGCCGCCGCCGGCCCGGACTCGCCGGGAGCGCAGGGGATCTGCCCGGCTGCGCACTGCGCGGAGGCTCGGGCGCCGGCCGCTGAGCCCTCCAGCCCCGCTCCTCGCTCCAGCCCGCACGGTCCCGTGGGCGCGAAGCCACCATGCAGCTGCAGTTCCGGAGCTGGATGCTGGCTGCGCTCACGCTGCTGGTGGTCTGTCTCATCTTCGCAGACATCTCGGAGATCGAAGAAGAAATCGGGTAAATAGCTGCGCCCGGCCGGGCCGTGCCGTGCGGGTGCCGAGCCCTGGCGGGATCTCTCCCTCCCGGACTCTCCACACACACACACCCCCAATCCGCTTTGTGTGCGCCGCGCCCCCCTATCGCTCAGCTGGAGAGGTGGCGGGCGGTTTGGGCCAGGGTGGCCGCACCTGGGGCCCGGGACGGTTTGATGAGCGGCGGGTGGGGTGTCCCCCGGGCAGGGAGCACGGGCAGCCTCCAGCCGGCCAGCATGTGGGAGCAGACTCGCACCCCTGTCCCCCTCCCTTCTCCGAAGTGTCCACGCGCGATGTCGCCGGGTCGAGGGAGGGCGCTGGGGAGTGTCTAGGGCGGGCGGAGGGGCCGAGAGTGGAGGAGGCAGGAGTTTCTTTGTCTCCGGTTCGGCCGCTTTCTCGCCTTGGCAAAGTGGGCAAGGGGCGCGCAGGGATCTGTGCGCTGGGGGAAGGGATCCCGGGGCCCAGCGGAGGGCGAGGGCTCTGCATGGGCTCCCGGGAAGGGGAGTGTCCCCAGTACAGACGGACACACACATGGACACGCACACGCTCTCCCCGAAGCCCCGAGAGCCTGGCGTTGGGGTGCGCGCTGGAACCGCTAGAGCTGGAGCGCGCGGGGCGGGGCTGAGACCCCCGCCCTCGCTGGGCTTTGGACGCTCAGCGGACCCACGGCGCCCCTGCACCCCCGAGTCCCCGTGCGCTCTCACCGCGGAGACTGAGACCTTTCTGGAAAGTCTATATCGCCTCCCGGTGGTCTTCGGGGCCCCCTGGCGCGCGGTCTCGCCCTAGCGTTTCTCGGGATCTCTCCAGGGGCGGGGCGGGGCGGCGAGCCCCTGCCCGAGCGCAGGACTCCCAGGAGCGCGCACTCGCAGCGCGGGACACACCAGCCCTGGGTCCCGGGGGCTGATACGCGCACCCGGCCTAGCAGCCTCCCGCAAGCACGTGGGGCCCGGCCCCGCTCTGCTCCCGCACCACACAAAGCCTCCAACCCGCAGTGGGCAGGAGGGGAGGCAGCGAGGGTTCTGAGGGGCCCTGAGCAGAGCTTCCTGGCCCTGCCCCACCCCCCTCCCCAGAAGGTGAGTTCTCAGGGTGGGCAGGTCCCTTCCTCCATGGGGCTAGTGCCCATCCAGGCACCCGCGCCTCGTGCGCCCCTCCTTTGTCCCATTTGTCATTTCATCCTATCAGCACGAGTTGAGGGCCCCTGGGTTGACAGTTTCCTCGAAAGGGAAATGCCAGTCCTAGGCCGAGGCTGCCCAGGCCCTAAGGACCCCCTCGTGGGGCAGGCCCCACTTCCTGTTCTCCCCTTTCCCCCTGCCCCTATCCGGCAGTGCCAGCCCAGAGTTCCTCCTGTGAACTCCACCGCCCTTCAACAACCCTCTCTGCCTCTCTCTCCACATCATCCTAGGTTTCCCCCACGAGCTCCGAAAACTTTCACAAATGCTATTGAGTTAATGCACGCGCGCCACCAGCTCCCACACAGAGACAGGGAAGAGCGTTCTGTCGCTGTTTCAACTCCAAAGCGTGGGTGGGAGAGGAAGCGGGCTGGCCAAGTTTGGGGTGATGGAGGTCCCACTGGGGAGGGCCTTCCTCTAGCCGCTCCCCTCTGCTCCTAGATACGGCTCTGCCTGGGCCAGACCACTTGGCAGGTGAGAGGGCGGGACCGCGGCTGCCCATTGTTCTGCTATAAAATTCCAAGAAGATGCTCATTCAGGCATCCCTTGCTCGTCCATTCCGGGAACTTTTGCCAAATGCCTTCTACATGCCGAGGACTTCGGATTTTTTAAACGCCATCAGGACACCACTTTGAGCCCCCACTTCCCAAGTCAGGTTGTTCCAACAGGGTATCCAGCCATCAGCTCCAAGGCCTGAGCTAAGAGGGGCGCTTACACATATATTTAAAACCCGCCAACCCAGCGTGGCTTAGTGGTTGAGCGTCGACCTATGAACCAGGAGGTCACAGTTCAATTTCCAATCAGGGCACATGACCAGGTTGCAGGCTCGATCCCCAGTAGGGGGCGTGCCAGAGGCAGCCGATCCATGAGTCTCTCTCATGATTGATTTTTCTATCTCTCTCTCCCTCTCCCTTCCTCTCTGAAAACAATAAAAATATATTAAAAACAAAATAAAACAAAACCCAGAGCTCTTGTGCTATGAGTGTGCCCCCTGGACCTGTTTCATTGGGGGGTCCCCGTTTCATTGTGGGGGAGGTCCCCTGCCTGGGAAAAATTGTCAAACAAGTCATATGTGTTATATTCCATCCCATTGTCCTTCACTCTGGTGCCCCTGTCCTGAGGCTGACCCCTGGCTTGACCAGTCCCGACCTGAGACACCCACCTCCCCCAGGAACCCCACATCTGCCCCAAACGTGTTGAACTCAGATAAGTGGAGGCATATCTGGGAGTTGCCAGGGCTGGGGAAGGAAGGATATGAGGCGGAGGACGAGAACCCCAGCTGCCCCTTACATCTCCTTGTAAGCCAGGTTTCAAAGGCAGTCACTTGTTTGATCCTGGTAAGCACCCCAACTTCGAGCAGCCAAAGGGCGCTCTGTGCAGTGAGTGTCCTGGCACAGTGACAGGGAGGGGTGCCAGCTCTGTCGCCCTCACCATATGCCTTTCCAGGAGACCTCAGATCCCACTGGAGACCATGGTGCCCTTGTACCAGCCCTGCCCACCCTTCCCCAACCCGCTCTCGACCTGTGCTGCGGAGGATTCCGCATCCTCTGCCCGGGTCAGCACCTGGGACACAGCGCTGATTCTGTGAAAGGCCGGCTGTAGCTGGAAGGCAATGAACAGTGGGACCCCGTGATTTGTTAGAAAAGGAAGAACCTCTTTTCGGAGTAAATGTTCAAGGATTAAGGCATGAGAAGTGAAAGAGGAGTGAAGAATGACACTTGTGTTGTCTGGAGGGACAAAACTGGGGTATCTTTTTCTTAAGCTCTTGATTCTCTTTCTTAGAAAACGAGGCTTTTGATGTCATGGCCTCGGAGGGCCTGCGCCGCCCTGGGAAGCGTGGACGGTACCGTGAGGGGCAGAGCTTTCTTCCAAGGGGCTCTTCTGAGACACACCTCTTACTCCTAAGTGATGATTTTCAAAGTTACATTTCTGCACAGACAACAGCATGGTGATTACCAGAGGGGAAGGGGGTGGGGGAGGTAGAAGAGGGTAAAGAGGGGAGAAGTGGTGATGGAATGAGCCCGGCCAGTGTGGCCCAGTGGTTGAGAGTTGACCTATGAACCAAAAAGTCACGGTTTGATTCCAGGTCAGGGCACATGCCAAGGTTGCGGGCTCAATCCCTTGTGTGGGGTGTGCAGGAGGCAGCCGATCCATGATTCTCTCTCATCACTGATGTTTCCATCTCTCTCTCCCTCTCCCTTCCTCTCTGAAACCAATAAGATAGATAGATAGATAGATAGATTCTTTTTTTAAATGATGACGGAAGGAGACTTGACTTGGGGTGGTGAACACAGAATACAATATACAGATGATGTATTATAGAACTGTACCCCTGAAACCTATATAATTTTATTAACCAATGTCACCCCGTACATTCCATAAAAAAAGAAAAAAAAGTTGCATTTCTAACTCACTTGCTTGTGCAAATACTAGTACCTCCCTGAGGCTGAATGAGAAAGAGGAACTGTAGAAAGATGAGCTCTTTATAAAGGGCCCAAACAAATCAGGGGCCGGGTGGCGCTTTGGGAAAACCACCTCTGATGTACTAATGCACCCCAAATTTTGGAGTCACCGGGATCAAGTTATAAGCTAAAATCTTTTCCTGATTGTCCCTTGGGCTTCAGTTGTGAGAGTAACCTCCAAGGGGGGGGGGGGGGGGCACGACGGCTTGCCTACCGTGGTGTCCCCAGAACCTGGCATTCAGAAGCCACTCAATGAACATCTATGGGATGGCTATCCTTCAGATGGCACACACCATTGCTGGCCAGGGCTGGGACTCTCAGAGTCTTAGGACAGGCAGGGAGTGTGGGTTCCCTCTAAGAAACCTCTCTCTTTTTTAAAAAAATATTTTATTGACTTTTTACAGAGAGGAAGGGAGAGGGCTAGAGAGTTAGAAACATCGATGAGAGAGAAACATCGATCAGCTGCCTCCTGCACACCCCCTACTGGGGATGTGCCCGCAACCCAGGTACATGCCCTTGACCGGAATCGAACCCGGGACCCTTCAGTCCGCAGGCCGACGCTCTATCCACTGAGCCAAACCAGTCAGGGCAGAAACCTCTCTTTTTATACAATTAGGTAAATTGGATCCTGAGAAGCAACACTCTGGTTAAGAACAGGGCACGCCTGCCCAGATCTCCTCCTTTGTCACCCAATGCCCTCGTCCCCAGCTGAGCCCCTCTAATCACAGAGGAGGTACAGAACTCTGGTTAAAGAGGAGGTAACTAGTGATAGTAATTCAGATAGTGGTGAAGATGAAGATGATGACGGTCGTTATCACTGACTGATTCACTGAGTGTTCGCTATGAGCCAAGAGCTAGTCCAAGTGCCTTATAGACATGAGCACCCGCCATCCTCGGGCCGCTGAACGGCCACCTGCCAGTGGCACCGAGAGTCACTCTCTTCTGAGCTCTATGCCAGGTGCTGTGCTGCCTCGTTTATTTATTTATTGTTCGTCCTCAGCCGAGGATATTTTTCCATTGATTTTTAGAGAGACTGGAAGGGAGGGGTAGAGGCAGAGAGAAACATCGATGTGAGAGAGACACATGGGCTGGTTGCCTCCTGCACACGCCCAACCAAGGCTGACCTGCGACCGAGGCACGTGCCCTTGACCGGAATCGAACCCGGGACCTTTCAGTCCACAGACCAACGCTTTATCCACTGAGCCAAACCGGCTAGGGCTGTGCTCACTGGTTTAAAGTACTAGTTCCCTCCGTCCTCACCAACCTCACCGAGTGCAGTTCTGTAGCTACGTTACGTGGAGGAGTGAGGACACGGAGGCTCGAAGAGGTTGTGTAGATTGCTAGTGATAAAGCAAGTAACCTTAGTTCTACAAGAAGTCAAAGGCGTGCTCTTGACCACATGTTAGCCTGTCCTGTCCCCTGAATTCCTTCCCCCCTGGAGCCCTGTGACAGAACAGGTGTCAGAACCAGCCTTCCTCGCTCATTCCCCAGGGTCCTTCCCAAGGCCCGGGTGAAGGAAGAGGCCTGGAGAAGGACTCAGGCCTGTCTCCCTGCAGTGTCCCTCTGGTCCAGTCAAGGTCGGCGTGATGCGACAGGACAGAACGGCACTGTCCCCTGGCTTTCCAGACCAGCTCACCCGCCGTGGGTATGAGCAACTCAGGCTCCCAGGTGTGCCCTTGGGCTGCATGGGGAGGGAACGCTCCCATCCCATTGCACACCAGACTCTGCTGTCAATGGAAGGCACCTTCCCCACTAGACGTGCCACTTGCCTAGGCACCGGGGGGGGGGGGGGGGGGAACCGAGGGTGATAGGAAAGATATTTAACAATGGGTCCCTCCTGGTAGAGTGGACATCCAACCAATCAGAACCAAGGCCGTCCAGTATACTGGGGCCAGCAGACCCGGTGCCCCAGCCAAACCTCAGGCCAATCTAGGGAAGTAGCAGATGCCAAGGGGTGAGCTGTCATCGTCAGCCATGACTAGATCCCTGAGCCGGCAGCAGCCACTGCTGACAGCCAAGTTCGAGGTGAGGGGCACCCTTTAGAGGCCAAGTCCAGTCGATGTGAAAGGAAATGACCTTTTCTTTGAGTCGTGGCAGCCAGGCACTCCCTAAGGAGCATATGTATTTGTTCAAGACGATGCGACGTTTTTCCCCCCTAAAGTTCATTCTTCTCTTCAGTTCTGGATACTTCACTCAGATAGAAACACGATTGGAGAATGAAATAGGAAGGAAAAAGACTCCTGGTTTTTAACTCGCTTGTTCCCAGTCCTTGTTGCCAATGGTTCCTAGCATCAAATTTAAATTGTAAAGAGATGATCAGCTTAGAAACCAAGTCACCGTTCGTGGTCTCTCTCCTGTTACAGAGCAGGGTTGCTGGGTTTTAAAATTGTTTAGGTTTTACTAAATTGCAAATTATAAATCCTTCTCAGAGAGAGTGGAATTTTCTAAGGGCTCCCCTTGCTTCGAGCACAGGTCATACACAACCTAGCCCCTGTCTCCCTCTTCATTCTTCCTGGGCTCCAGCACCACACCGTTCCCAGTTCCCAGAATGCACTGTGGCTTCAAGCTTCGGGGCCTTTGCACATGCCTTCCTCTTTCTGGAACAACCTCCTTGCAAAGCATTCGCAGACCCCACCCCCCACCTCAGAATGTCTGGGGTAGCTGCCCCTCCTGTGTATACCCTGAGCATGCCAGTAGCCTATGGAGATGGGCTCAACAATTACGTTTTAATTTTCCTTATCCCCAGCCCCTGGTGATTAGTATATGGTTTATTAAACGAAGCTCATAAAATATCATTGGGCCTAGGACATGACAAAAATAAGCATTCAGCCTTCTGCCCCCCATAGGGCGATGCTATGCTAATAACAATTAAACACCCTGCACTTGTTCAGAATGCCCACTGCCCCACCCCCACCACCCCACCCCCAACCAGGCGGCACAGCCCAGGGAAGGGCACTGTTCATGGTCAGCACGTGGGTGAACAGCCCGTGGAAATGGAAGGCCCTTTCTGGTGTGTGAAAGAGGACCCAGTGGTACATTCCCCACTGCCAGTTCAGTTATAAGCAGAGGTGGAAGCCCGCCTCCAAGCCTCTGTCCAGCTCTTTATGCTCTGAGAGCCCTTTCTAGCCCGCAGGGCCCTAGCCACCCTCCTCCTGCCTGGAGACAAGGTGCCGCTCTCCAGGGGTGGGCAAACTTTTTGACTCGAGGGCCACAATGGGTTCTTAAACTGGACCGGAGGGCCGGAACAAAAGCATGGATGGAGTGTTTGTGTGAACTAATATAAATTCAAAGTAAACATCATTACATAAAAGGGTACGGTCTTTTTTTTTTTTTTTAGTTTTATTCATTTCAAACGGGCCGGATCTGGCCCGTGGGCCGTAGTTTGCCCACGGCTGGTCTATATCACCTGGCCAGCTCCCATGCTGGCCTTAATAGCAGACTGAACTTGGGGCCGATCGTTTCCCTTGCAAGGGCTGGTCCCCAGAAAGGAGGATGGGAGCCGAGTGTCTGAAATATTGAGGGCGTAAGACAAGTGAGGCCAGGTCTGCGTGTGTCATCGCAAAGATTTTCTTGATTAAAATAGCGCTTGTCAGCTGGGTTTTGGTTTTCAAACGCTGGTCACACCAGGGGGTCGGGGTGGGTAGGTTGAGACTTGTGGCAGCTGTGTGGCCCCGAGACAAGCTCAGGAGCCTCATCTCTCTCAACAGAGTGAATCAGACAGACAGATGGGAACATCAGTGAAAATGCCTGAGGGGGGGCAGGGACCTGAATTGGGGGGGGGGGGGGTGGTGCATCAGGAGACAAGCCCATCTCCCCAAGAGAAGCCCCGGGCAAGATGCTCAGGTGCCATCAGTGCCTGGGGACACCATCCCCTGTGTCTGAGTGACTGCTGGTCCGGGGCTTGTCCTTAAGTGTTGGGATTACTCACTCTCCTGGGTGGCAGCTGGGCTGGTTTTAAATGCTCCCCGGTGGCCTGCAATTCGTCACTCGGCTAGGAAGCTGCCTGGTGTCCTGACGGGACCTGTTTGTCCCAGGGTTTTCTCAGCGTCAGCTGTCTCAGACTTCACGCTGGCGAATGGGACCGCTCCGACTGGGGAGACAGCCGTGGTCCCGACAAGACGTATCTATTAGATCGGCGGGAGGCGGCTCCGCCCGGCCTGGCTAGACTGGGAGTCTTGGTTCACTGCTCTAGGAAATCCAGCTCCCGCCTGGCGTGTGGGTGTGTGTTTGAGTTCTGGAATTGCTCCGAGGAGAACGGCGCTCTCGCCGTCACAGAAAGTTTCCCTGAGCACTTTTTTTGTTACTATTGGACGCACTCGGCTCTGCTTCCTGGTCCCTTTGTAAGGCTCCAAGCTACAATTTCCCGTCCTCACTCAACGGCTGGAGGTTGAGTGACCCTGCGGTCAGTGATTCCCAAATGCTGGTCTGCATACGGAGGGGGGGGGGGGGGCGATCCCAAAGGACAAAGAAAGAAGAAATAAAAAAGCACAGGGCAGCTAAGAGCAATTATGTTAGTTTCAAGCTGCCAACTGGCATCTCCTGAGAACTGCTCTATATTCTGAGATGCTGGTCTTGTTTTCTCATAGGTATTGCTATTCTTTCTTTCCTCAAAGAGGGAGATGGTAGATAAATCTTGCAATTGCCTCGTTAGCTGAAGAGGTTGGTTAACCTCTGACTCCCCAACCCCAATTTTCTGGAAATATTACTGACCCCTGAAATCCAATAGTCTGGCTCTGAGTTAATCATGAAGAGCACCTCACACATCTTTTCCCCGTGGAGGCTGACGTCAACAGGAATGACAGCGGTCATTCTTGTCCTTGCTGCTGTGTAACAAGAGATATCCTAGGCCAGTGATGGCGAACCTATGACCCGCGTGTCAGAGGTGACACGCGAACTCATTTTTTTGGTTGATTTTTCTTTGTTAAATGGCATTTAAATATATAAAATAAATATCAAAAATGTAAGACTTTGTTTTACTATGGTTGCAAAGATCAAAAAATTTCTATATGTGACACGGCACCAGAGTTAAGTTGGGGTTTTTCAAAATGCTGACACGCCGAGCTCAAAAGGTTCGCCATCACTGTCCTAAGCCCTTTCGCTATATATTCACACCTGTCATCTCCCCAGCGAGCCCCTGGGGTCTGAGTTATTGTTATTGTCATTATACAGACGAGGAAGCTAAGGCCCAGAGCAGTTAAGTAACTCAGCCACAGCCACACAGCGAGGAAGTGGCAGTGCTGGGGTTGAAACCTCCAAAGGATGAGACCTCTCCAGAAATGACACCCAGTGGGGAAATACGCATGCTCGGATTTCCAGAGGACGAAGCCTGGAAACACGAAGGCCTGTGGGGGAGAGAACCATGAAGAATAACACCGAGAGGCCGAAGGGGACAGTGCTGCAGCCGAGGCTGTAGTGGAATATGGCAGCCCCAAGAGATGGATGCAAGGCAGGGCTGTCCGCTCGGGATCACCTAGCTGTGGATGGTGTTCCCACCACACACAGACGCTGCCTTCTCTCTTGCCCTCTGCTCCCTGGCCCCAGTGCGTCTCATCAGAATCAGAGGTTCTGGAGCATGGCATTTGTTTGACTATCTCATTGAGAGAGCGAGAGCAAGAGCGAGAGCGAGAGCGAGCGAGAGAGAGAGAGAGACTGGAGGAAGAGAAAAACAACACACATGATCAAGGCCTGGAGGAATTTTCTTGTGGGAAAGAGAAAGGCTAGTGCAGCTGGCTTCCATAGGCCCCGTGGAGCCTGGCGAGGATGGAAGGACGTGGCCAGGAGGGGACAGACTTCTGCAGGGAGACTGCACAGGCACAGGGAGCCCCGTGTCCCAGGGCTGACGCCGTGCCCGCAGTTCTGCTGAGAGCGCCATGGGTCACGTGCCTAGCCCTTGTAACCACCCTGTTTGCCCCCTGGCAGACAAGGGAACAGAGGCTCAGAGAGGTTCCAGGACTTGCTAAGGTCACGCAGCTACAAAACACGGAGCTCAGATGTCACCTGGGTTGGCCTGAGCCATGGCTCACACTACTTACTCTTTGCTACTTTCGTGCACTGAAGTCACCGGGCTTCCTGCTCTTATTCTTCCTGCTGCCCCAGGCCCCCTACACTCTCAGTCTCACCGTCTGTGCCACATGGAGTTTGTAAAGGGAAGCTGGGAGCATTGGAGATGATGGAAAAGACCCATGGCAGGCCCAGCTGGTGTGGCTCAGTGGTTGAGCGTCGATCTATGAACCAGGAGGTCACGGTTCGATTCCCGGTCAGGGCACAGGCCCGGGTTGCGGGCTCAGTCCCTGGAGCAGGGTATGCAGGAGGCAGCTGATCAGAGATGCTCTCTCACCATTGATGTTTCAATCTTTCTCTCCCTCTCCCTTCCTCTTTGAAATCAATAAAAATATATTTTTTAAAAAAAACAGACTCTCGGCAGGTCAGAGGAACCTCCTAATCCCAATCGCCCTCGGGAGTGACATTTCAGCGGATGTTGAAGAAGGGGTGGCCGCACTTGGACTCGACCCAGTGAGGCTTGGGCGCTTGCTATTGGGTTTCCCCGTCTCCGATTTCAAGAACAAGAATATTGGCTGTGCTCGGAGGAGCGGTAGCCAGGATTAATTCACACCTTTCTTGGTAAATGTCAGCGGAGCTTAAATAATGAAGGGAAGAAGCATATGATATCCAGAGAACATGAGTGGGTAAACTGATAGGGCGGTGACTTTCGTGTGCTCTTCTGTACGCCGTAAGCCGCAAGCTCCTTCCACCGCCCCTCTGGTCCCAGAAGTTCGGGAGTTACTTTGCGTGGACTCTGGATATGCCTGAACTATACCCTAATCAACACGAAGAGTGCCTGGCAGGTGCCCAAGGCACATTGATTTAAGAGTGGGATTTTGGTTTCAACAACACAACATCAACGTATTATTTAATTCAAAAAACTGTATAATACCGAGAGGCATGGCGGGGAGGTGAGTGGAGGGAGAAAAAGAGGAAAGGACACACACCTAGAATTAGAGAAATGATCACATTTTTTTGTTATGCGTATACTAGTACTTGAACACACTTTCTGGAAGTGGCCCGAGCAGCCGACACGGGGAAGTTAGAACTGTGGCAAGTATACATGCGTACTGTTTCGTGGATCCTCTATACATGCTTGTTGGCCCGCCTGCCTGTCCGCACTCAGTGGAGGTACCCATCAGTCTCATGAAACCCTAAACTGCATGGAGGGAAGACGCGGACGGTAGGGTAGGGAGGGGAGGGCAAGGAGGCTGGAGGCCAAGGGTGCAGACAGCCCAGAGCACCCCCCCCCCCCAGATCCAGGGTCCTAGCTGTCCCTTCCCTTACCACCTGCCTCCTTTAGTGTTTGGTTCAAGGGTAAATCCGAAAAGAGAAGAGGGTCCCAAAATGCTCTTCCTGAGATGTGGCTCCTGCTCGGCTGGGAACTGCTGAGATACAGCTGTCCCTTCTCTTTTAGGCGCCTGCCACTCAGTTCCTCTAAGACAGTGGTCGGCAAACTGCGGCTCGCGAGCCACATGCGGCTCTTTGGCCCGTTGGGTGTGGCTCTTCCACAAAATACCGACTTCTGCGCATGGGCCATGAAGTTTCAATCGCACTGTACATGCGCGCCCGCACGTGGTATTTTGTGGAAGAGCCACACTCAAGAGGCCAAAGAGCCGCATGTGGCTCGCGAGCCGCAGTTTGCCAACCACTGCCCCAAGAAAACTGGGTGCAGCGTGTGCTGTGGATTCCAGGGGCAGGATGCGCAGAGCTGTGGTTCAGGACTGTCTGAGGTAGAAGGTAGAAGCCGTGCTGGCCCCACCCCAGAGTTTCTGACTGAGCAGGTCTGGGTGGGGTCTGGTACCTTTGGTTCTTCTGGAGGACCACACTGGAGGAGGACCACTGGGCTAGAGCCTGTCACTCAAAGTGAGGCTCACATTGGGAGGACCACAGGGCTAGAGCCTGTCACTCAAAGTGAGGAGCACACTGGGAGGACCACTTTTGTATGCACCCTCCCAGTACTGGTGGGCACAACTGGCTTCCCAGCTTTGTGCAGAGTCCCGGCCCGAGGCAGTGACCTTGGCCACTCAAACCAGGGCAGACTTGTCTGAGGATCCCTGCTGCCCATCACAGAGTTGGTCTACAGTGACCCTCACATGGATGCCATAGAAAGTAATAATTATTACAGGATGCCTACGTGTGCACCTGAAGTTTTCATGTATCATTTCACACCTTTATTATAAAACCCCTGCAAAACCCACTTTATGGACAAGTAAACTGAGATAGTAAATTAAGTGCTTAATAAATAGAGGAGAAAGAGCTGGGTTCTGTCAAGGTCTAGCCACTATTTCCCAGGTGCCGGGATTTAGCCCTGGGCACGAATGCTTCTCTCTCTTTGTCCCTCTCCCGATGAGGCCCAAGACATGAGGTACGGCAAGGAGGAATCCTAGCGAAGGGTGAATTGATTACAGAAGATGCTTAAGGAGGCTGCAGTGTGTCTGGGCGAGAAACCACCTTGACTCAGCTGGAACAGGGATAGAAACCTCCAGAGAAGCTGGTCAGCAAAGCGCTCCTTGGCCTTGGCCTTAAGCCCCTCGTGAGCTTGGCTAAGACGTGACCACTTCCACAGCCAAGGGCCCCACTTCACGGCTGGCACACACAGTAACAGTTCCCTAGAGTTTTGGGGGTTCCTGAGTGGTCTCAGTGGCCTGCCCAGCCTGCAGTCTAATTCCAAACTCCACTCCGAGTTATGAAAAATGGAGGAATTGAGGTTAGCCCCCCATCCTGCAGCCTCTAGGGGTGATGGAAGGTGAGTGTAGGGGGCCTTTTAGAACCAATCTGCTCCTTCGGGTAAAGACAGCCTCTGGGCGGGATGGAAGCCAAGAATGTAATTGTATTATTTTTGCCATTATTTTCGATTTAGGGCAAGGGATCGTGGTATGCTACTTAGGATAGTGATATCAAGATTCCTTTGTGATAAACTCATTGATGTTTTTAAGTGAATCAATTTAAAGCAAAGTATTAAGTCAACAAAGTAAAAGTATGCAAACCCATGAAGGCAGACCGGGAAAATGACTGAGGTCTACGCAGTGCCAATGCGCTGGCCTTCCTTCTTCCACACGGCCGTCACCTGCCCCGTGAGAGCGAAACTGTGACAACTCCTTGCAAAACCTCCAGAGAGAGTAAGCTAATCTTTTCCAGAGAAAGTATCAGATATAATTTCCCAGTGTATCTGGGAAACTGCCCAGTGCACAAACACAGCATCTTCCAATCAAACAATCTTGTGGATGACTTAAAAGACAAGGATGGCTCTGCCGGCGTGGCTCAGTGGTTGAGCGTGGACCTATGAGCCAGGAGGTCACGGTTCGATTCCCAGTCAGGGCACATGCCGGGGTGGTGGGCGCAAACCCCAGTGTGGGCCCTGCAGGAGGCAGCTGATCGATGATTCTCTCTCATCATTGATGTTTCAATCTCTCTCTCCCTCTCCCTTCCTCTCTGAAATCAGTAAAAAAAAATTTCTTTAAAAAAGACAAGGATGGTTTCAGCCCCAAGGCTCCCCACCCAGCAACACGACGAGGTCAGCTCCCCATCCTGCAGCCCCCAGCATTCTCTACTTCTCTTGCACCATTCCTCACACTTCCGAGTTGTTGCGCAGGATCTGTTTGCCCTGCTAGACTGTACCCCTAAGAGGCTGGACCATTTCAGGATCTGGGCTGCGCTGTGCCTCCAGCTCCCTGCACAGCCGAGGTGCCTGGCAGAGAGAGGAAGTGCTGGCTTAGAGAACAAAGAAGGAGGGGAGGGAGGGTAGGAAGTAGGGACTTAATTCCTGGAGGCTCAGAAAGGCCCCTGCCACCTACATTCTGCAATTGTTTATATAGTGTTGACCCCTGGATGATTCAGGGGGGAGGGGCATGACCCCCTGTGCAGTCGAAAAACCACCTATAACTTGACTCCCCAAAACCTAACTACTAATAGCCTACTGTTGACATAAACAGTTGATGAATACAATCAACTGTTATATGTATGTTATATGTATTACATACTATATTCCTATAATAGAGTAAGCGAGAAGAAAGAAAATGTCATTAAAATAATAAGGAAGAAAAAACAGATTTACAGTACTGAAAAAAAAAATCCACATATAAGTGGACCCGCACAGTTCAAACCCAAGTTGCTCAAGGGTCAACTATTTCTCCCCATGGTCCACGGAGAGAAGATGTGGTGGGTTATGCGAGCTCCCGTATAATTGCCAGGTTTGAAATCCATCGAGTTCTATCTTATTTTTAGTTGACACCATTTTTTTCTTTTGCCTCATTCCATAAAGAAAGACCAGTCTGCCTGGCCGGCATGGTTCAGTAGTTGAATGTCGACCTATGAACCAGGAGGTCACAGTTTGATTCCCAGTCATGGCACATGCCCAGGTTTCGGGCTCGGTCCCCAGTGGGGGGGTATGCAGGAGGCAGCCAATCAATGATTCTCATCATTGATGCTTCTGTCTCTTTCTCCCTCTCCCTTCCTCTCTGAAATAAAAATAATTTTTTTTTTAAAAAAAAAGAAAGAAATCCCAGCCCACAGATAAGTAAGCATTGTTAGCAGGGTGATTCATGGTTCTACACAGGCTCCCTGGCCTGGTACACAGAAGCCAGAGGACTGGAGGGATGTGGCCAGAATTGGGAATCAGCCAAGCTGGTGGCTGGCCGGCTGCAATCAAGCTGATAACAAGGAGATTCATCAGGGTCCGCAAGCTCCCCCCTCCCACCGCATCACGGAGGTTTTTTAAATCAATGCTGGTCTCGCTGGCTTAATGGTACCTAATCTTACCTTTTGAAGCTGGAACATTTGGGAGTTGAGATCAATTGAGATAAAATAAAGTAAAATGTATTGACTTTGGGATTTGGGGTCTTCATCAGAGCCCCATTGTGTAGTGTTGTTTTTATTTTCTGTCTTGGAAATAGGTGGAGGTTAGCCACTGAGGAGGAGGGTTCTGCCTGGACCCAGTGCTGGTAGATTGTTCGAGTCTTTCTCATCTTCTACAAGATGGTTTTTCCTAAGGGAAGGACCCTCTCCTGCCCTGTTTATCGCTGTATACCCAGCGCATGGCACCTTCCAAGTGTTCAATGCCTGTTCTTCACGGGCAGCGTTTCCGGGTAGTCAGCACCCGCTGGGAAAGCATGTCTGTTTCCGGTGAGGTGCCCCTGGAGAAAAAAGCCTGGAGACTGCTCCCTGGCGCCTGGCCTCTGTGACAGGTCCGTGGGCTCCCACAGTCATCACAAAGCTGGTTGCGTGACATGCGTCTGCCTCGCCATGCACAGGGGTTTAGAAGCTCTGTGCTAGATGCTGGGGACACGCAAAGATGACTGGAGCACACAGAAGGTGCCCGAGGTGCCTGCGGGCCGGTCGGGGGGAGAGTTCTCGTGTGATGATGGGAAATGAGTCTGGAGTCGGAGATTGGGGCTTTTCATGTGCCCTTAAGGACAAGCTCTAGCTCTCTGGGCCTCAGTGGCCCCATCTCTGAATGAGGGTTAGGTGAATGGGCAGGTCTCTCTGACACAGGGGTTCTCAACCTGTGGGTCGCGATCCCTTTGGGGGTCGAATGACCTTTTCACAGGGGTCGCCTAAGACCATCAGAAAACACATATATAATTACATATTGTTTTTGGGATGAATCACTATGCTTTAATGATGTTCAATTTGTAACAATGAAAATACATCCTGCATATCAGATATTTACATTACGATTCATAACAGGAGCAAAGTGACAGTTATGAAGTAGCAACGAAAATAATTTTATGGTTGGGGGTCACCACAACATGAGGAACTGTATTTAAGGGTCTCAGCATTAGGAAGGTTGAGAACCACTGCTCTAATGCATCACAGTGGGCACCGCCCTCCATGAGTCTCCCTGTTGAGAGGGGAGTGCAGACTCGCTGGAAATAGCGAATCCTTTTGCTTTGCCTCTAACTTCCTTGCGCTGGAATTTTAAAGCAGGGTAGGAAATAGGTGCTGATCTATTTTCCTCCACCACCTGCTCTACATTGAAAAGGGGGTGGGGGAGAGGCCACTAACAGAGGAGGAAGGCAAGCTAACCCACTGAGCGTCTGCTCCAGGCCAGGCCCTGCAATAGAGGCGTTCACACTCGCAAGACAGACTCGATGGCACTGCTATTCCCACCCCTTGGACCACCAGGGGAATGGTGGCCTTACAGTAGGACTGGTGTTCCGGGTAAATTGTGCTCGGTGGACCACATTTTAGAAAAGCACACGAGTGTAATCAAATACAGCAGTGGTTCTCAACCTTCTGGCCCTTTAAATACAGTTCCTCATGTTGTGATCCAACCATAAAATTATTGTTGTTGCTACTTCATAACTGTAATGTTGCTACTGTGATGAATCGTCATGTTAATATCTGATATGCAGGATGGTCTTAGGTGCCCCTGTGAAAGGGTCGTTCGACCGCCAAAGGGGTCGCGACCCACAGGTTGAGAACCGCTGAAATATAGGAAAGCTGTCATCAAACATAGCTAAGTTGGGGGACTTGGGTGGCCTTCTTCCCTCAGTTATCAGAAAGATTTTTTCTCTCCAGAAAATGTCTGGGGTGTCCGGTATATCAGCCCGGTGGCAGGCCCTGTCCTCGGTGTGAGCCCTGCCGTGTAATAAGAACAAAAAATGACAATACTGCGCTAATGATGCTGACGATTCGTACTGTAGGAGCCCCAAGGAGGGCGTCCCCACTGGGACTGGGGACCAGAAAGACATTCTCTAAAAGAGGCAGGATCAGGGTGGACCCTGTGATTCTCTATTCCCTCGGTCTATGAGTCTCTATTCCCACTTCTGTTTTCTCAACGCCAAGGCCTGGGTGGGTGCTCTTGACTCTGCCTTTATTGGGATGTTTGTCTTTCTTGTGAGGGTTTCCTGCCTCCACATTTAGTTTTTAAGCAGCTTCACAGGGGACACTATCTGTCTCCATCCCCGCTTTGTCCCCCCTCTCCCGCCGCCCAGAGCCCAGCTCAGGGCCTGGCACATAGTAGGTGCTCAATAAATGAATCTATGGAGCGGCAGGAATCATAATTCTATCTCAGTTTTCTTCCACCCACTGCTCCTTGTTGCTCCCTCGTGGGCAGCCCTGTTGAAATGCCACTTCCCTGAGGATAACCATTTGGGGGGCCGGGCAGAGTCCACAGGCAGCAGTGGCTTGTTCCTCTCTGAAGGGAGGACAGTCGCCATCGCCTTCACTAACGACTCTGCACTGACAGTCACGTGTGTCCAGTGCGTCCCCCTGTCTCCCCGCAACAGGACCCTGCTTTCCAGGGACGGACATCAAGACCCAGAGAGTCAAGTCTAGGGCAGCACAGCTGGAACCCCTCAGGAGCCAGGACCCCAGGTCCCGCCCTGGTGGCCCCAGCTGTCCTCTTCCCATCGCTGGGACATTTATCCAGGACCCGGTAGGGTGGGGAGGGGGACACATCAAAGACACAGAAGAGAAGCAACTTCAAAGGCCTCCCCTTCCTGGGTGCCCTCTGGGGGTTTTCTCGGGAAAAGGCAGCAGCTGACATTAATGGGGACACGGAGTCTGAACTCAGTCCCTCAAGAAACGAACAAAAGGAAGGGGAGAGGGGCTGGCTGAAGACAGAGGCCTTTCAAGTCCTGGCGAGGCGGGTTCAAGAGCTAAGAGTGGCGTGCGGGAGTGATGGATGGGCGTTCTGCTCCTCTTTATAGACCCCAGGGGTTGTGCCATGTGAATGAAACGAGAAGTTGGCAAGGCTGCCAAGCTCAGGGCAGTGGTATATGTCTAATACAATAAAAGGTTAAATGACATCCAAGGTTAAATAATGGATACTAGCCAGGCTGGTGTTGATTTCTGGTTGAGCATCTATCTATGAACCAGGAGGTCACAGGTTCAATTCCCAGTCGAGCACATGCCCAGGTTGCAGGCTTGATCCCCAGTAGGGGGCGTGCATGAGGCAGCCAATCCATGATTCTCTCTCATCATGGATGTTTCTCTCTCCCTCTCCCTTCCTCTCTGAAATCAATTTTTTAAAAGCAGATACTAAGTAAATGGCCAATGGAGGTGCTATGGTTTGAATGCTTATGTCCCTCTAACGTCATGTTAGAAACCTAACCCCCAATGTGGTGGTGGTAGGAGGTGGGGCCACTGGGAGGTGAGTAGGCCATGTGGGTGGAACCCTTGTGATGGGATTAGACCCCACAGAGCTCCTTCTTCCTGCTGCCAAGTGAGGGAACAAGGGGACATCTATGGCCTGGGAGAGGACCCTCAATTAACATGCTGGTTCTCTGACTCAGGCTCCCAGCTTCCAGAACTGTGAGCAATAAATCTTTGGTGTTGATGAGCCACCCAGGCTATGGCCCGTTGTTCTAGCAGCCCAAATGAACGAAAACAGGAAAATTCAATGCATTTCCACATAAAACCGTTCCCAAGCACAGCTTTTCATGGCTGGATCGCTTTTTTCCCTTCTTGGTGTGGTGGATCTCACATGGATAGTTTCCCAATTAGCTCACCAACTGTCTCACAGCTACCTGTGGAGTGACTTTGCCCCCTCTTAATCCTCAGGTGCCTCCTAGACTGCGTAGTCAGTGCTTAGGCGCAGCAGGTAAAGGGCAGGGTGCGGGGCCCCGCTTTCTGCAGGCGCAGGAGACCTGGCTACACTCAGACAGCAATTTGAATCTTGTTGGGCGTGGATAGAGAGAAAAATGGAGATTTCCCATTGGGGGCACCCTCCGCCAGGGGGACAGGAAGACTCCGAGAGAGACTTGATGTCTTACAAATGGAACCATAAAGTGTTGAGAGGCGATGATTTAAAATAATGGCTTTTCTGAGCCAGAGGAATATTAAAGACGCCCTGAGGACTCTAACCCATGCCTTGGAGTCGTTCATCACGCCTCAACCTAGTATAGGGTGTCCCAAAATTCACGCAAGATTTGCAATTGAATTGAATTGCAAATCTGGCGTGATATATTTCCTCCAGAGGAGAAGCTCTGTCCAGGGCCACCCTGTGGTCAGACCCAGGTGCCTCCGTTTACTCCGAAGGTGCTCTGGTTTGGGTGGCAAATTATTGGGTCCCCCTGGTTACAGGTGACAGCTTCATGGTGAGAAAGGGTCAGGAATAAGCATGGCGGGGAATGTCGGGCATCCAAGTGCCCTGTTCTCTTGCATTTGGATGTGTAGTTGCCTATGAGTACTTTTATAGAAAGACAAGCGCAGTTGGCTGGAGCCTGACCAAAGCCCTAAGTTCTCACGGGTGTTTTCTGAAGTTGAGCGGAGGGGAGAACCTAGAGTGAACCGGCACCTTTTTGTACTATGACGGAAGCTGACTGATAAGCACAAGTTTGCTGAAATGAAAGCAAATGGCTAAATCACATCAAGCTAATATTTAACAGGAAGGAAGCGAGGCTGGCAGAGCAAGGAGCTGAGCAGCCAATAAGGGGTGCGCAGTGGCAGAAGAGAGATGGCCATGAGCTGCTGACCTCACCCTCCCCGTTGGCACCTATGGAAGCATCCATGGAAGCCCGGTTGTCATGGAAACACCATTGTCAAGGCTGCAACCTACACTGGTCTCTTCAGAGCTCTGTGCCCAGCATTGTTTCAATGTCTATGAAGTTCAAGAGCTTTGGTACACCGATAAGACTTGCTCTGTAGGAAATGGTGTCTCGGAGACAGCTGGGCACAGGGATAGAGATACTAGGCCTGACCTGATGAGCAAGAAGTTAGTTGAGTGGGTGGAGCTGGAGGAGATGAACACAGTGGTGAGAGGCAGGGGTGGCGCTGGGACTAAAACTAACTTTGGTGCGAGCACCACGCTAGAAGTTGCACTCGTTGCCTCTAAAGCTACAGCTGCTCTGATGTTCACGGTCACACTGAGTCCCCTCTGGCCCAGGGAGCCCCGGGTCCGACACGAGTGGATTATGATTACGGAGCCAGAACTGGCCAGATAGTCCCAGACCCCAGGTTAGAAGTCAAGAGCTCCATTGTCCCCAGAGGGACCAGGGGGGGACAAAAAAGAAATACTAGGAATTGACTTAAAGTGTGAAGAACCAATGACCCTCTGTGTAATTAAGAACTAGACTTGGGAGTGACAAGTTTGAGACACGAGTCACAGCATCCTTTCTGTTGTCCGGTCATCTGGCTGTGAGATGGGAAAACATTGCCTATTGCCAAATAGTTTAAAAAGACATGTAAGTCTATCAGGAAAAGACAGTATATGTGTTTACACACACACACACACACACACACACACACACGATATCTACAAGTATGTGAAGCCTAAAGAAAGCCGATAGAAAAATCCAAACTTAAGACCACTATAGCTATAGGCATCAACCTCCCCAGAGCGTTCTCATTAAATCACATTATTCCTTAAAATACGCAGCTTTCCCAGTGCCTTCACTTGTTTCTTTGGAATGCACCAACACCTTGACTGAAAGGCTAGATTGAACTTAGAAAAAAAAAAAAATAGTAACAACGAGAAAAGTACAAAGAAATATGTCCTCAAACCACACATTCTAGAATGAGTAAGAAAAAAAACACACGATTTGACGTAAAGTAATTAGCCTCACATACGACTTTTTAAAACCAGTGCACAAGGCACAGAGTGGGCAAGGTACCAGGGTAAGATGGGTTCACCCACCGCCTGGCCCCGCGTGATAGCAAAGCAGCGCGAGACTTCATGGCCTGGGAGCCCAGGTCCGGAGTGGAATCCAACAGAACTGAATGGATGGCTGGGTTGGAAAGGGTTTCGGGGTGCTTTTACTCCAAAAACGTGTCCTCCAGAGGAACGCGCAAAGGACCCCGTTAGTCACCCACCTCCTGCTCCCCATAAAATGACACCACTTAATATTATGTCTCTTGCCACCAAAAAACAAACCGCTACCACATCACATTCGGTTGGAGGCACTACTGAGCCATCTTGCTGCCTCTGTTTGAACTTCTGGTGTCTCGAGTGTGGAGAGAATGTGATAACAACATCTTAACACGTGGGAGCGAAAGCCAGAGACTCCGGGAGCAGATGCTGAGACGCGCTAAGGAGTGGTGGCCTGCGGGGTGACACAGGGGAAATGAATCCCGAAGGACTTCGTCTCAGGGTCCAAGTGGAAGCCTCAAGTGGAAACCGTGGTGTGGATTAAACTATGTTCCAGGGGGAGAGGGGGAGGGCCTGGGAGGCCCACGTCCCTGAGAGATGTTTGGGTTTGTGGCCGGGTCGGGATGTTGCCCGTCTTGGAGAGGCCAGAGGGAGGTCTCGTCCACCCTCTGTGGGTCTCCGAGGCTGGCTGTGGGATCTCCTGAGGACTGAGGAGGGCTGTGCCAAGAAGAGCTGTGTTTATAAATAATGCATTTCCTTTGTCTTGCAGGAATTCTGGAGGCAGAGGTGCAATCAGATCGGCTGTGAACAGCTTACATAGCAAATCTAATAGGTTTGTAAATTAGATTTTGTGTTCATTTGTTTTTGCTGTAAGGCAGCTATTAATCTGCTTCTCCTCTTGGCTGGATGGTGCCCTTCCTACTTGGGTAACAGATCTGTTTTCTTTCACTTTGGCTTTGCACTTTCCTAATCGCTTTGTGTGGTGGGGGGAGGGGGGGCGGGGAGATATCCATATAAATGGCCATGAAATGACCCAAGGTCTAGAGGCTGCAGAGATGGGACGCTCAGATGCTAAGAGTCACTTTCGGGACAAGAGTCCACCCACTTGGAAGCATGTGGGCCACCAACGAGCTTATTCATAACTTGCATTTTTGCTGAGCCACTGAGACTCTGAAGGGAATCAGGACGTTCACCCAATTTCATTGTCGATCTCGCGTCCAGGACATTAAGATGGAAAGTAAAGCGTTCAGAAACTTTTGCTGAGGCCCCTTAAAAAATATCAGGGAGTCAACTGAGTAATGCTAACCGTGATCATTGAATGCACATTCTACATTCTGCGCATGCTTCCTCCCATGACAGGCCTTGGCCAGGGGACAGCTTGGTGCAGGGCAGCGAGCAAATGTGTGGCAAGCCCAATAGATCCAGGCTTGCCTCTGGCTATGGTTGGGCCATGCCTCCGAGTCCCCAATCTCCATCAGTGACGGCTGCATCACAGCTCTGACCGGAGTCTCATAAGCCCAAGCTGACGGAGCAATGGGAGGAGAAAGGGAAGGCCAAGTTATCTGATATCCACGAAGGCCAGTGCTCAATAGGAAGGCCTTGTTTGACTTTCTGAATATGCTATTTTGGTCAGTCTGGGAAGGAGCGGTCCAAGTATTCAGAGTAAGGTCTGTCATTTGCCCTTCCGTAGTTTTTTCAGGTTTCTTGACCATATGACATCTGCCCAGTATGTCTATTCCTGAGCCTAGAGGACTGACTCAGGCCATGGTCCTCTGTGTCCCTGACATCATTGCTTCTAGATCTCGTCCTGACCTCTGAACCACCTGGGAGCTACAGATGACGCTTATGTTGTGCCTGGTGAAATGTAGATAAACTATGTGTCTCTCTCCCACTGTGGAAAGATGCCCTCTTCTTCAAAAAGAAGGTCCTGCCCCTGAAGCAAGACCCCACCCCCATCATGCTCTGTGGTCACGTGGGGTGGGGGTGGAGGCTCTTGGGAGCCAGGCAGACCTCGATGCAGTCCCGGGCTTGTTAGCTGGGACCTTGGACATGTGATTTCACGCCTCTGAGCCTCAGTGTCCTAACTCAGAATAATAACACATCTTTTTCCAGGGGTGTTTCAAGAATGAGGACCTCTAAATAGAAGGTTCTATCCCGGCCTGATGTGTTAAAGGGACTCAGTTGAGACTTATTCCTAACACTGTGTATGCACTCATGGCATCAGAAGACAGAGAAACGTAAGCCTGACATGAGACTCCAGTGTCACTGGGCTGGACAGGGTGCTGAGGACAGGAGGTCACAGCCACTGGAGAGGATTCTCCATTCATTCATCCAGCCGTGTCTGTGCAACACGGGGCATGTACAGCCAGTGAGTGTAGGCGGTCCCTGGGGTTATCTTATCTGTCCCTTGATTTTACAGATAAGAAGACAGAAGCCAGGGACTCAAAGTGACTTCCCCCGGTACCCCAGAGAGATATCGACAGAGCCAGGGTTCAAGTTCAGTAAGACCATGGCTGGTTAGGCAGGACCCCATCCAAGTTTTCGCTAGGAAGTAGAGACAAATGGAATTTTACCGCTGCCCATGCCAACGTTTACCTCTTTCTTTTTCCATCCCCTGGGTCCCTACCTTCATACAAACAAGCCTGGAAGCCCTTTCGGCGGGTTTCCGAGCACGTCTCCTCCACAAGCATCCTTGTCACAACACCCCTGCCGATCCTTCATGGCTGAGAGAGCCCGGAGCACCCAATATGCTCCTTTCTGCGGAGCATCACCCAAGATTGAATCTAAATTAGACTACAAGAGGCCCCGTCCCTGGTTACTGATGAGACTATCAGCAGGCCTCTTAGTGTTTCTATCACATACACCAACTGATGTGAGCTGCGGCGAAGCTTGGGGGCGTGGGGTGGGGAAGCTAAATCAGTGGCCCTGGGGGGTCACTGCTCCCACCTGTGGCCCACACAGAAGTGACAGCGCTACAGAGACGCAGCCACAAGCACCTCCCATTGGAGCCTCGTGAGATGGCAGCCAGTGATGGGTATGGGCCCTGGGTGGTCCTTACAGAATTCCAGAGCCTTAGCGCTGGCGTCTTCCTCTTCTACACCCTCTTCCTATAAATGGGAACTCTGCGGCCCAGAGAGGCAAAGTGATTTTCCCATAGTCACACAGCCTGGGAAATCTTCCCACTGCACCCTCTGCTTACTTTCACGAAAGCAGCAAACATTCCACAGGGTCGAGTCTCCCGTTCCTCTCATAGCCTTCCCTGAAGCCTGGATGCTAGGCCTTGGTCACTAATTCTTGACTCTTTTGTTCTCTGCTAAAGTTACATATATTTGAACCTAAGACGAGCGATACCAGTCAGGAATGCTGAGGAACGGAGCTATCTGGGAAGAAAGCGCACAGACAACATGCACCCCCCCCCCCCCCATGAATGTCTTCTCTCCCTGCAAAAAGCAAAATCGAGCACTGGGTTTAGACCCCCTTTTTTTAACTTGGCTGCTCCACGGTAAACACAAGGGACACAGCTGCTTCGTTTGGATTCTTCAAAGCTCCGGAATCGGGCCTCCCAAATCCAGTCATCATTGTCGCTGGGTGACTCTCCCGCCAGCACAGACAGCTTAGGAGGCGACCCACATGCGTCTGTGTGCGGCCGGCAGAGGCGGGCGGGCTCCTGCCTGTGGATGTAATTGTAACCTAGTTTCTTAGAAACCCACTAGCATAGATTTCAAGCCTCTGAACTGAGGCGGGGCCTGTGATGCCTGAGGTTCCCGAATTTGGTGGAAAGATGGTGTGGGCCCAGAATGGTGATTTGCCCCTGGCGTAAAGAGCCAGCCAGCCAGGCTCCCCCAGGACAAAAAGGCAAATGTGAATCCAGCAAACACTTAGTTACTGAGCACCCGCATTGGGGAATATAGAAATGAGGAGGGGTATTCCCTGGCTTACAGTCTAGTGCAGTGGTTCTCAACCTTCCTAATGCTGTTACCCTTTCATACAGTTCCTCATGTTGTGGTGACCCCCAACCATAAAATTATTTTCGTTGCTACTTCATAACTGTCATTTTGCTACTGTTATGAATCGTAATGTAAATATCTGATATGCAGGATGCATTTAGGCAACCCCTGTGAAAAGGCCGTTCGACCGCCAAAGGGGTCTCGACCCACAGGTTGAGAACCGCTGGTCTAGTGGGAGAGAGACACAGCACTGAGAACTCTGAAGAAGGCATCTCAGTGACAAAGGAGGGGGTGTTACAGATCTGTGGTTTTCTCCTCATTACGTTTGTAAACCATCAGGATACTCGGCTGCTAATGCAGCTGCTATTTGGAGTTTTGCTAAAGCAACTTGGAGAAGTATGATTCTGACCGTGACTGCTAGGTTTCATTGCGAAGAAACACGGGGGTGGGGGGGAGAGAGATAGTTTACCAACCCCTTTCCTGTATGTCGGATACACCACAGGGAGAAGTCTGTGCATTCTAGAAGATAAATAGGCTTTCTTCCCTTCTCAGGTAATAACTGCAATTTTGCTCTTCTGAAGAAGTTTACAGTCAAACCCCAGCAAAAACAAAGCGATGGGACTTGTCGTTGGCATGCTAACAGATCATATTTATCCCTCCCTCCCTTCTCCCTTCCAGAGCTGAAGGTGTAATAAATGGCTCCTCACCACCAGCTGTTGTTGACAGAAGCAACGAGAGCATGAAACACAACATCCAGCCGGCCTCAGCCGTGTGGAGGCACAACCAGACGCTGTCTCTGAGGATCAGGTAGTGGTAATTACCTCTCGGACGAGACCAGGGCTGGGCCTTCTTGGGCACAAGCCGGCAAATTGCCACTCTCCATCATCTAAAGAAGTTGGTTTAGAAGGAAAATGCTTACCTCCCACCGAGGCAGGTTTCGTCTGTAAGCGGTCAATTGGAAATAAAAACCCAAGGCCGGCCCAGCGGCCCGGCATGTGCGTGCAGCCGCTCGGCCCCGGGGTTGGCAGGAGCGGAGGTCCTGGGTGGAAGGAGTGGGCGCTCAGCAGTGGGGCAGCTGTGAGAGCCTGGAGGCGGGGGGGCGGGGGGGGGGGGGGCGCGGCACGGGGCCAGAGGTTGCTTCTCCAAAGGACCAGGGAAGGACTGCTTGCTTGGGGACTGCCTGGCATCAGGGCCTCCCACTTGGAGAGTCTTTGAAGAGCTCCCCCTCTCCCTCCCCCACATACACATACACACAGTCCTATAGCTTGGGTAGGCTGCCTTCTCCAAAACATGAAAATGAAAAGCCATATCGATCAGGTGGCCCAGGAGCTGGCATGACACCTGGTTGCAAAGGCAGAGCTCTGAGTTGCGGCAATGGGAACCTGTAACCTAGGAATTTCAGCTTCAGCACTTGGGCTACTTGCCTTTGATATCGCCGCCACTGACCCAGCAACAATGGGTCAGTATAATCCAACCGTTCGTTTCCAGTCTTTGCACCGGGGGCCCGAGTGCTGCCATGAATCAGGCATGTTAGTGGGGAGACGATCGAAGCAAAGACAGGTAGACAGTAATGCATCTTATAACGAGGTGGAAATAAAAAGATCATCCGAGGAGAGAGTACTTCATTTCGTAAGAGAACCAAGAGGGCTGGCCAGGAAAGGAGCGATGGGTTTTGAAGCATGATTAGGAGTTTGCCAGGCATGCCAAGCTGGGTTCCACTCATATGCAGTCTGAAGAGCAGCAGTGTCCAAACCTAGACGCAGGTGCAGTCGCCTGGGGAGCTTTAGGAAGCGTGCTGAGACCTGGCCAGGCTCAGAGTCGGGGTTTCTCAGGTGTCAGCGGAACCTCTGAGTTCTCTATAGTCCCCAGGTGATGGAACGGGCACCTGCCGGGATGCACCACAGGCTGCGAACATCCCCATCCCACAGGCTCAGGGGGCAGTCAGCCATCTGGGCGACAGGGCAACCATCTTGCAAATCCTCTCATTTGCAAAGCGTGAGAAGATGCTGTCCTTTCGGAGCTCTGAGGAAAAGCAGACATTCGAGCTGAAAGGGCGTCATTGCGTCTGTTTCACTGCAGGAAAGGGAATTCGTTTCCATGGATCTGGGTACCAAACTTCCTTCTCTCTAAGACTTGAGTCAACTCTAAGGATAGTTGGGGTGAATTAGAAAGTTCTTTAAGTAAAACCTCAGGTTCCTGGGGGCCAGGCCGGCAAGGTTTGAGTAAAACTCCCCGGTGATGCATAGAGGACACCTATCCTTTCTGTGGCTACAGGCTATGCTAGAGGATTCTAAAACTTTCCCCCTAAATCAAAGTCAGCCTAGAGCCTAGAGAGCTATCCTTTGATCACCTTCATTTTGAAACAATACAGAGCAACCGCGCTCTGTGGCACCAGAGAGGCATCACTATTTACAAACCTCAGACCAGACAGCAGTTAGGAGGCCGGGAAATCATACTCCACAAAACAGACCAGCTCACTGACTCACTCTCTCAAAGGGAGAGCGATGGACACCCCTCACAGTAGCCACATTCGCATTCACCCCCGGGAGGGCCCTGTGCCCGGAGAAGTCCTCCATGGAGGCATGAGGGACGTGTGTCATCCTGGCTGCCTGTTCCCAGTTCAGGACTCGCTGTCAGATGGTGGCCCTGAGTCCTGCAAAGGAGGCGAGTAGCTGACCACTGTCTGGGCTTTCCCGAGCCTGAGGGGTCTCCTGGGGAGAGCTGAAACCTGGCAGCCCTGGGAAAACCAGAATGTGGGGCACCCTCCCTTCCAGGGCCCTCTGTGATGAGCTCGCTTGTGTCCTAACGGAGTCATTTCCCGGGGCAGTTTGCACACCTCGCAGGAAGTAGGCATAACCATAGCAACCAGGTTGGCCACCGTCATAATCGCCTCTGGGCCATTTCTGACAGTCCCTGCCCGGACCCTCTGCGGGCATCTGAACTCGGCGCTCCCTGGTGCTGGGCGCCAGCAGCCCTGCAAGGCGATGCCGGGCAGGAGAAGCCGGGTTGGCAAAGGGCAGCTGGCACTGGGGAGACTGGTCCTCATGTGTGTTTGGTTTTTGCAGGAAACAAATCTTAAAGTTCTTGGATGCCGAGAAGGACATTTCCGTCCTCAAGGGGACCCTGAAGCCCGGAGACATTATTCATTACATCTTCGACCGAGACAGCACGATGAACGTGTCCCAGAACCTGTACGAGCTCCTGCCCAGGACCTCGCCGCTCAAGAACAAGCACTTCCGGACCTGTGCCATCGTGGGCAACTCGGGGGTCCTGCTGAACAGCGGCTGCGGGCCGGAGATCGACACGCACAGCTTCGTCATAAGGTACCGCAGCGGGGCGCTGGGTCCAGGGCCGCAGGGGCGCTGGGTCCAGGGCCGCAGGCGAACTTGAGTGTTGCCAGTTGTCCCAAGAGGTTGAGCCCAGGACACACTGGTTGGGTTAGTCGCAACCTCATGGGTGGTGTAACAATTGTACAGTGTGAACGGAATGAAATAAATCCATGTAAAGGGTGTCCCAAAATTCACTCAAGAAGTAATTTTGATAGAAAACAGGTTTATAATTAAAAATTGTAAATGTTTTATTGATTCATAAAGTATACAGTATAGGGTTATGGATGGAATAGCACATCGGGTAAATGGCCTCCACGGCTTTGCTGGCACATACGCAAAGTCATGGTCTTCATTGTCCCTGCTCCTGGGCCATAACTGGTACTCGGTAATGCTTATCAAATTGAAGGAATTGAAATCAAAGGGCAACAGATATTAGCATCTGATTCAATAAACCAAGTAAAATTAGGCTTTTATTTTTTGTTGTTGTTGCTGTTAATGCTCACGCAAAATTCAAATCTTGCGTGAATTTTGGGACACCCTTTAAAATGGGGGGGGGGGGAGAACACCTTGATGTCTCTGGTCCCAATGTCCAGACTGCACCCCAAACCAGTTATCAATTTTGGGGTGGGGGGTACGTGGCCCAAGGAGCCAGGTAATTCTGTTGTACAGTTAAGGATGGGAATTGCTGGTCTAGTGCAGAGGTAGGCAATCTATGGCCCATAGCCTATTTTTATCAATAAAGTTTTATTGGCACACAGCCATAGCCATGCATTTTCATATCCTCAATGGACGCTTTCTCACTGCGAAGGGTGTAGTTGGAAGGAGTTGAACTGTTGCAATAGTGTATATAGCCCGCAAAGCATAAAATATTTATGATCTGACCCTTTACAGAACAAGTGTACCGACCCCTGCATAGAGCCTGCTATAAAAGAGTAGTAAGAAAATCTCCTGGTTAGTCCAAGTTTGCAGAAGTCTTCTGAGTGTTGTGGCAGGTCATAGGCTCCTAGTAACTTTATATCCTGGAGTCGAAATCTGGGAAGTGAGAGAGCAATGGAGAAACTCGGGTTTTATGTTTGACCATCATTCTCACTGAAATATCATCTCTCATTTTTCAGTCCCCTGGGACATACCTGGAAGTAGCTACCCTGGGCCCCGACACCTGACCCCCAATCCAGACAGACTCGGAAACAAGGCCTCGCTGTCCCCTGGTCAAAAGCAGGGCACTGGGAGCTTCGAGTTTCATCCCAAACAGTGCCCCAGCCCTGGCAGAACCGCTACCGCGTCTCGCGTTTCTGCCGGGGCAGCCCCTACGCAAAGGGAGCCTTGTCCTGCAGAACGTGGGACTGGGCAGTGTGTCTGCCTCTGTGTCCGCTGGGATGGAAAAGCCACTGCAGCCTGGCGCCCAAACCTGTTTTAGTTTATCTTTTGCCAGTTTCTGCCTGTGCCTGGCCTTTATAATGGCTCAGTCCCTCCTTCTCAAAGCCCTCCAGTCTGAAGACTGGAGGAGGAAGGGGAAAGGGGAAAGAAAACATGCTAAGTCTGTCTGACTGAGAGCCAGAGAAGGGGTGAGGGTGGGATAGGATAGGCGGTAAAGATTTAAAGTTTGGCCCTAGCTGGTTTGGCTCAGTGGATAGAGCGTCAGCCTGCGGACTCAAGGGTCCCAGGTTCCATTCCTGTCAAGGGCATGTACCTTGGTTGCGGGCACATCCCCAGTAGGGGGTGTGCAGGAGGCAGCTGATCGATGTTTCTCTCTCATCGATGTTTCTAGCTCTCTATCCCTCTCCCTTCCTCTCTAAAAAAATCAATAAAATAGATTTTTCAAAAAAGATTTAAAGTTTGGGGCGGAGGAACCAGCGTGAGGAAAGCATGGAAATAAGAAGGTAGAGTCATGCATCTTGGAGGTCACTGCCTGGCCACACATAGGCTGCACACAGGGCTGTTAAGAATTGAGGCCAGACAGGAGGGCTGGTCCCCATAGGGTCCCCATGAGCCTTCAATGCCAGACAGAGGAGACTGCCTATCTTAGGGTCACAGGTGTGTAGAGTCAAGTCCCAGATGTTTGGGGATTACAACAGCATCGTGCGCATGCACACACACACACACACACACAAAACCTTCCATAGGGAGAATCCGATAAACAAATGCCCTTCCACAGGCCACGTGCTAACTTACTTAATTCTCACAACTCTGTCAGGAACATTCTATTTTGTCCTGGCTTTTGCAATGAGGAAACTGAGATACAGAAAGTCAGAGATCACACGGCTCGTTCAGGCCAGTGTCAGGCCTTGGGCATGAGCTGTCTCTCGCACCTGCAGACTTGCCTTCTGATACCCAATTCCATCCCCGCCAATACATAGTACTACTTGGTCTAACTGTTGTCTAACTGCTGCATAAAGTGCGAATCTGTCCATGTCACTCTCGTGCTCAAGAGCCTACAGTGGCTCCCTATTGCTCTCAGAACCAAGCCACTGACACCCAGGCCCTTTGTTATCTCACCCTACTTGCCTCTCCTGCCCCATGTCCTCCATGCAATATGCTCTAGTCCAGTGGTTCCCAACCTTCCTAATGCCGCGACCCTTTAATACAGTTCCTCATGTTGTGGTGACCCCCAATTTCATTGTTACATATTGAACATAATTAAAGCATAGTGATTAATCATAAAAGCAATATGTAATTATATATGTGCTTTCCGATGGTCTTAGGCGACCCCTGTGAAAGGGTCGTTCGACCCCCAAAGGGGTCTCGACCCACAGGTTGAGAACCGCTGCCCTAGTCACACCACATTACTTGCCTTCCCCTAAATACTCACTCTGTTCTCCACCTCTGTGCCTTTGCACACATTTCTTGCACCTAAAATGCCACGGTATGATGTTTCCTAAACTGCCTGGTTATAGGACTTACCTAAAGAGCTTGCAAAAATAAACATCAATTTCTAGGCTCACCTGTTGAATCTGGATCTCCAGGGGATGGGCCTGGGGAATCTGCATATTTAACAGGTGCCTGAGGTGTTTCTTCTGATCTGTCCTATGCGCCTTTTCGACTATTAGGTTTCTGCTCATCCATCCTTCTAGACTTCCCTCAATGGTCACCACCTCCGGGAAGACCGCCTGATGCTCCTCCTTCCCATAATACTGACGACAGTAGCGACATGTACTGAGCCCTTCCTGTGGCCCAGCAGTGTTCTAAGGGCTGGGGGTGGTGGTGACTCCTCTAAGTCCTGGGAGGGGTGCGGCTCCGATCTCACCATCGCTAAAGAAACTGTTGTGGATGCTCCTCAGCCAAGAGAAAGCTCTCGGAAAACACAGAGAGGCTGAGCAGGTTGCCCGGAATCACACAGACAGCATGTCTCAGAGCTGAATTCTGAACCTAGGAGTGTCCCTGCAGTGCCTTCCCTCTGTCACCTAATGTGACCAGGTCACACCTGCCAATGTCATGGTCACCTTGTGGGCTGGGGGCTGGCTTACTTGCTTCCTTCCTCCTCTGCTGGGTACTGAACTCCAGAAGGCAAGCACCTGACATCCCTAGGATGCAGCGAAGTCTACGTATGCGCTGCGAGCCTAGTGAATGTGTGTAGCAGGAGGATGGTTTTGGGGTGAGAAGTAAAGGATGGATCCGGTTAGATATAAGCAGAGGTGTCTTGGCGTTCCCAAAAGGACCACCTTGTCCTTCTCTCTGGCAGGTGCAACCTGGCCCCGGTGCAGGAGTACGCCCGGGACGTGGGGCTCAAGACAGACCTGGTGACCATGAACCCCTCGGTCATCCAGCGTGCCTTCGAGGACCTGGTCAACGCCACGTGGCGGGAGAAGCTGCTCCAGCGGCTGCACAGCCTCAACGGCAGCATCCTGTGGATCCCCGCCTTCATGGCCAGGGGCGGCAAGGAGCGAGTGGAGTGGGTCAACGAGCTCATCCTGAAGCACCGCGTCAACGTGCGGACTGCCTACCCCTCCCTGCGCCTGCTGCACGCCGTCCGCGGGTGAGCGGCCCCTCCCCGGGGCAGGGGGCTGTCGCTGAGTGGGGGAGGTACCTGGTAGGCAATATTGCTTTCCTACATTCGTTTCCATCTCAGCCCTAGACAGTTTTGCTCAGTGGATAGAGCGTCGGCCTGCGGACTGAAGAGTCCCGGGTTCGATTCCGGTCAAGGGCATGTACCTTGGTTGCAGGCTCGATCCCTAGCCCTGGTCCAGAAGCCTGCGGGAGGCAACCAATCAATGTGTCGCTCTCACATCAGAGTTTCTCTCTATCTCTCCCTCTCCCTTCTACTCTCTCTAAAATCAATGGAAAAATATCCTCGAGTGAGGATTAACCAAAAAAAAAATTTAAATTTCCATCTCAGCTGATCACTCACTAGCTGTATGACCCCCACAAGTCACCTGACCGTCCTGAGCCTCCCTTTCCAGGCAATGAGGGGGTTGGCAAGTGGGTTTTTGACCAACTGGCAGTGCCCGCCCAGACAGCGATGCTGAGAATAAACTGTAAGAGGGCAAGAATGGCAGCAGGAATATTAGTTGGGAAGCTGACTCAATAGTTCAGGCAGGAAATACATGTGACTTAGACAAGGACAATGGTGGTAGATATGCAACAGATTTGCTATAAATTTTGGGGCAGAGGCAGCAGGACTGGCTGATGCATTCTCTTTCAGGACCTCATAGGGTGAGAGAAAGAAAACATCAGGATGACCGTCAGGATCAGAGCATGAGCAGATGGGGGATGGGGGTGCCATTCTCTGTGACAGGAGAGCCTGAGGGAAGCCCATGCTTGTTTGGGGGTGTTGAGAAAGGGAGTTCTTTCTTAGGCATGTTAAGTGTGAGATGCCTGTTATAAATGTATACCGCCCGCCCCCCCCACTCCTGACCTCCCAGCTTGGGGCCAGGCCCTGCATCTAACTGCCCATCCAACCACACGGCAGCTCACAGCCCTGCTCCAGGGACACAAGAAAGGCCATGGTTCAGCCTCCCCCAACCCCACCCCACCCCGACCAATAAACCTTAGCATAACACTGTGTGACTCTGGGAAGCCCCCTGAGTCACCCACAAAGGACTCTGGGCCTCTTAGAGGTGACACCCAAGCCTGTGACCAGCACTGGTCACTCTAGGGTGGGTGCACACACAGAAGTCCATTGCCACCAAGGAAGACCTAAAGAGGCAGGCAACCAAAGGCGGCCGCACTCGTGGCTGATGGAGCAGCTGACACTGGTACGGACACAGGCCAAACAGGGGCCACCTCCCTCATCCTGGAGGTTGACCTGTCAGGGGTCCCTTCAGCATCCTTCACTTCATCCCTGGCACGGAGTCGGGCTGCCGCGGTCACCCCCACCTCATGGGTTTAGGATCCATTCTTTAAATCTTGTTTCTTCCCGGAAGGAGGAAACTGACATGGCTTGGGGGTCAGGGGGGAGAGAGAAAGACAAGGACTGCCTTTCGGTAAAGAGAGAAAAGGTCCCGTGGTGGGGAATGGGCAATCAACTGGAAGAAACATATGCAACGAGAGCTATTTCCAGCTATAACCGACTCATTTTCATCTGTCAAAACAGCATTAAGCACCAGTAATAAGTGTTAAGCCTTAGATCCAACGTGTTCCTTCGCAGGGACTCCCAGAGGAAACACTGCAGGAGAGGCAGGTGGGGTGGGTCTCTGATTTGGGGGAGGGGGGGAGGGAGTGGGGAGGGGGCTGGAGGGCCTTGGAATGGGTTTCTGCCAATGGCCTTCTCCCTCTGTGGGGCCACGGGGCACTGTGGGGTGCAGCGTCCAATAGAGCGTCACGGTTGCATCGCAATTATTTTCGACAGGCTGATACAATGAGCTGATCTAAGAGGCAGAAATGTAACAGGGACAAATGCAGCATTCTAAACAACTGTACGGAGAGATGAACAGTGCCAATCATCAGCGGGTGTGTGGCCGCTCAAAAGAATCTATGATCTTGGGTTGCAGCCGCGGACATAGGATGACTTTGAGAGTCGGGGAGGGTGGCCATGGCCTTTTTTGACTCTCCCGGGTCAAACCCCACTCGGAGAATCACATTCCGTGTTGGGTACCCGGCTGGAGAGGGACCACAGAAGCAGAGAAATTCGGAAGTTGAAAGGTTTGGGGAGAGAAGGAGGCCCTGAGGAACATGAAAGCAACCTTTCTTCATTCAGTGAATACTTACAGGCACCTAGCGGGCTCCAGGCTCGTGTGAAAGTCAATAAAACAAGGCGTCTGCCCTTAAAGGGCTCGCCGATTTGGCCTGTGAGGCTCCAGGGGTAAAACTAGGGCGGGGAGAGGATCTACAGGGAGTCAGTGTCATCTGGGCATAGGGAAGAGCCTTCCAACAAGTCAATGGCAATGAGTGTGGCTGCCTCCCAGGGGGCAGTGGATTCAGCCTCCTTGGGGATGTTCAGTGAAGTCAGCAGCGAATGCCCCTATGGGCCCTGGAGCCGGAAATCCACGCCACACAGAATTGCTGTATGAGTTTGCTTGGGCTGCTGTGACAAAATACCACAGGCCGGGTGGCCGACACAACAGTTCTGGAGGCTAGATGGCCAAAATCGAGGTGTCGGCAGGGCTGGTTCCTCCTGGGAGCTCTGAGGGAAGGATCTTCCCAGGCCTCCCTCTACGGCTTGTTGGTGGCCACTCTTCATGTTCACATGGCATCTTCCCTGTGTGCGTGTGTTCTCCAAACGTCCCCTGGTTTTAAGGATGTCAGTCCTATTGGATGAGGGGCCACCTTAATGACCTCATTTTAACTTGATCACCTCTGTAAGGACCCCTTATCTCCAAATAAGGTGACACTCTGACAGTGATGGCGAACCTTTTGAGCTCGGCGTGTCAGCATTTTGAAAAACCCTAACTTAACTCTGGTGCCGTGTCACATATAGAAATTTTTGGATATTTGCAACCATAGTAAAACAAAGATTTATATTTTTGATATTTATTTTATATATTTAAATGCCATTTAACAAAGAAAAATCAACCAAAAAAAAAGTTCGCGTGTCACCTCTGACACGCGTGTCATAGGTTCGCCATCACTGCACTATGAGGTACTGGAGGTTATGGCTTCAACATAACGGACCTTTGGGCTAGCTCGCCCCCTTTCCCACTCAGACTCTTTGATGCAGTGCACCTGTGCTAGGAGAGTCTCTAACCACCGTGTGCTCTCAAGATGCTGGCCCATCTGAGACAGTTCTTGGGTCTGGGCATTGCAGGGGGTGGACAGCATGGCACAGAGACCCTGAGCAGAAGGCCTGCCCTTCGACTCTTACCAGCCCCTGCCCCAGCCCGAGCAGCTCTTCCAAAGGACTTCTGGCTCTGCCGGCCTGGACAGTGGCACAGCGCCTCGCTGGCTGGCTGTTGGCAAGGGAGGTGAGCAACCGAGGGGGAGGACACCAGGCAACTGAGTGTGGCTGCGGGAAGTGGGAAACTGGACAGCAGCTGGTAGCGCGTGGCTCTAATTCAATTACAACAGGGAGGGCTGTGAGCCACAGAGAGGGGGGCCCATGGGCAAGAAAGCAGGCCCATTCAGCCGCCCAGCCACAGTCCCGGTGCAGAGGAGGCCTGTGAAATGGTGCCTAATTAGACACCAGGAGTGCTGAGCCGAGGCACCGGGGTGGCACTTATCCAGCGGGCATCCCTGCCAGGCTGGGAGCAGCGTGTCTGCAAAGCAAACCCGGCTGCCCCTCTGTGGGGAGCAGAGACTGAGGACCAGCCTGCAGGCCCAGCGTTGAGGGGCTAAGCATGGTGCAGAGACTAAGGGGAGGCCAGCGAGGATGGGAGTTGGTCCCCCAGGACATGCCCATTGCAGAACTAAGTCGTGGGCGCTGGGTCCAAGTCTCCTCCAGGGACACGAGTGTGGAAGTGTGTTTCAGGGAGAAGAGAAGGAGGGAGTCTGTGGTATTGAGGCACAGATGGCTGCCAGCGTTGGGTCATTTTTAATGACTGTCTTTATTATTTTATTTATTTATTTATTTTTAATATATTTTACTGGTTTTTTACAGAGAGGAAGGGAACGGGATAGAGAGTTAGAAACATCGATGAGAGAGAAACACCGATCAGCTGCCTCCTGCACACCCCCTACTGGGGATGTGCCCGCAACCAAGGTACATGCCCTTGACCGGAATGGAACCTGGGACCCTTCAGTCCGCAGGCTGACGCTCTATCCACTGAGCCAAACTGGTTAGGGCTCTATTATTTTTTTTAAATAGGAATGCACATAGTGAAAAGAAAATCCCAAATAGTATAAGAAGATTTAAAGTGAAAAGCGAGTCCGCCTTCACAGAGGCAGCCTTGTTAATTAAACTGGTTTTCTGTGTCTCCTTCCAGAAAAATCGTCTTTTACACACAAGGGAGCATGTTTTAAGCACCACACCTTGCTAAATTCTGGAAATTATTCTATACTAGAGGCCCGGTGCATGAAATTCGTGCGAGAGTAGGCCTTCCTTCCCCCACCTGTCGGCACCGGCTTCCCTCCAGCACCCGGGACCCGGGCTTCCCTAGCAGCCACAGCTTCGTCCGGAAGGTCAGAAGGTTGTCCAGAAGGATGTCCGGTCTAATTAGCATATTACGCTTTTATTATTATAGGTTGACAGGTACTGCCTTCTTTTCCTTCACAGCTTCCTGGCCTTCCCCTGAGTCAGGCTCATAGTTTACATAAGCAGAGACCATGTGTGAGGGGATTGGGAGGTGGGCGGACATAGTGGGTTTTTTCATCTTTTGCGGATATAACCAGTACTACAGTGACCATCTTTTACTGACATCTGCACATATATCTATGTGTATAGGCTTGCTTTTTAGAATTGTCATTGCTAAAGAGAGAGACAGATATAGGCATTGTTAATTTTTATAGATATTGCCAAGTTACTCTCCCACCTATGATTAAAAATACCTGCTCTCCCATAACCTTGCAAACGTTCCTTTAATTATGAATGAGGTTGAATATCATTTTTCAGTTGGGAATGGCATTAGTTTAAATTCCAGAATCCAGCCAGAGGTTTAACCGTGCCCCCCCGTCCCCCCGAAGCAATGGTCTGGTTGGGTCCCCGCTGGGCCTGTGTGTGAGCAGCAGCATCTCGACACCCTGGGGGGCTCACCCTGAAGCAGGAGGAACCCCTCAAAGTAACCAGCATGATGGTTTTTTTTCCTTTTGGCAACATGCCCTCTGGACTGCTGTTAGCCTGCCTTTCACATGCACAGACCTGGTGGCTGCCCAGGAGAGGTGAGGGCAAGGCCAGTGCTGTGTGGGTTGGTCTCCCACACAAAGCTACTGTGATCTCCCTCCCCTCCCCTGCCAGCGCCCTCAAAGGGAGCCCCTGGCCTCTGCTTGCTCATTTTCATGCATTGCTTCATGAAGACTTGTGCATGCGAGGATCTGGGGTTATGGAGCAGCTAACCCACTTACTCCCAGAATTTTTTATTGTAAGGGAGGAGAAAGACAAGTAACTAATAGTTATAGCGTAGTATGATGCGTGCTGTAACAGGGAAGAAACAGTTTATGGAACACAAAACCCTCCAGGGCAGTCCGGGAAGGCTTCCTGCAGGAAGTGACATTGAAGCTGAGACCAGGAGAAGGGCTGCAGGTCAGGAGACATGGGAGGTAATGGTGAAGAAACCAAGAAGGTCCTCGTAGCATGTGACTGTGCCTCCCAGGGGGTGGCAGGGATTTCTGGCCCGGATCTCAAGGGCTTTGCGATCCTAGCTGAGGCCTTTGGATGTCATCCTGGGGATTCTTCGGAAGGTTTTCGGTGGCCTGGTCAGACGAGGTTAGCTGACTTATTTGGGTAAACATGGAAGTACAGGGACCAGGAATCAGCTTCGAGCATCCCCAGGCTTGACCAGCTCTGCACTCCAGCCCCAAATTCTGAGACAACATCCCCAGCTCACCATTACCACTGGGCAGCCTTGTGTAGACGTGTCCCCCAGACAGTAGAGGCTTAACCAGTGTTTCCCAGGGAAGGACAGCAATGGGCTGTGGGGCCCCCAAACCAGGGCCAAGGCTGATGATGTGGATGATGCGAGACCAGAGCTCAAAAGGGGACCTTCTTGGTTTCTCACCATCACCTCCCGTGTCTCCTGACCTGCCACCCTTCTCCTGGTCTCAGCTTCAATGTTCCTGGCTTTGCTGCTGATCTTGCACCAAATATCACCAAGTGGCCCTTGCCAACCACCGGGGAGGCATTCCTGCCCCGTATGGATGAAATGAGCTCTAGCCCACAAATTGCTTTGAGCTTCCTGGAGAAAGCCCTTTTGGCCTCTTTTTCCAACACTGGCAGCCACCGTTCTTGCCACGTACCAAACCCAGGCATCCAGGGAAAAGGCCGAATGTGCTTTCGATATGATTGTGGCAATCCTTATTTATTGCTGTCCACGCTCATAAAATACAGTGCTTAATCGTCTTAGCAGTTGAGGTAACCAATTTGAAAAAAATAATTATTGCCTTCTTAGAGACGACTTTGCCTTCTAATTAAAATCTCAAGCCGGGGCTATTAAAGGTGCACTGTCAATATGATGTCCCAGATGCACCCAGCTAACCTCATTTGGGAAGGCAAAATTAATTAGTTCGTGCTTTCACGCCCAGCTGTTATCCCAAGGAAAGGAGCCGTCTACGAGTTGGTCAGGCACAGAGTCGCTAAATTGGCAGAAACGACTGAGGAGACATAAAGGAAGTAGAGACTGTTCTGTCCCTGCAGAACTCAGCCGGCCTCTATTACAAGCTGCTCGTTAGAAGGTGCCCCGTGTCCCTGTCACACATCTCAGGAGTTCTTGTTTAGCTGTGGAGGCAGAACAGGAAATAAGTGGGTCCCTCCAGGCCACGGAGTTCTCACTTCACCCCGGAGCCTCATTTGCTGTTAACACCTTTCCCAGTGAGTGATTCTGGGTGGAAAGCCTGGCACCAGGGACGAGCGGCTGGGCGTTTCTATTCCGTCCTCAGCTGGCCACAGCTACAAAGCTGCGTGCGCTGCTCGCTTCCTCCTTTCTCCTTTCCCACTTCTTCCCGTTTCTCAGTTCTGTTGAAAAATAGAACGTCTGCTGAGCACAATAGAAGCCAGGATCATCAGTTTGGCTGTGCTGTGATAGCTAACCGTGGAACTCGCATGGTTTAGCGCGGCAGAAGTTCACTTCTC
This sequence comes from Myotis yumanensis, assembly GCF_028538775.1. Lineage (NCBI taxonomy): Eukaryota > Metazoa > Chordata > Mammalia > Chiroptera > Vespertilionidae > Myotis > Myotis yumanensis. The sequence continues at coordinate 5,818,125 of NW_027223771.1, read as the reverse complement.
ATTCTTGCAAAGTACCATATGTTGGCAGGGGCTCTCTTCCAACCAGTGATTCAGGGATCCAGGATTCGTCCATCTTAAGCTTGCACCATCTTTACAGGAGGCTCTGAAGTCCTCTGATGCAGGAGGAGAGAAAGCAGAGGACCTGCTTTTGATCAACATCGGCCCAGAAGGGACACATTTGTGGTCACAGCCTATTGGCCATCACTGGTCACATGACCCCAGCCCAATGACAAGGGATTCTGGGAGATGTACGGGCGCATATGGAGTATTTGCTGAGCGCTGTTCTCTCTGCCATAGAGCCTTGGCTGCACCAGACACTGAGCCAGATGCCCTTGAACCCCCTACACAGGGGCATCAGGCATGGCCCCTGCTCTCGGAGAGATCACAGTAGAGTTTGGTGAGGGAGACCAACCCGCCCAGTAACGGACTGTCAGCTCGGGTTGATAAGCACATTGCGGGAAGTAGAAACAAAGCTCGAGATAATGATGTGGAAGTGATTAAGTCAGTTGGAGCCGGAGAGAAGCCGGTAGAACAAAGGGAACATTCCCAGGAAGACGTGATGCATGTATTTAGTTTGGGGAGAAAAAAAGAGAGAGTTCACTGAGGGGACACGTGAGGGAAAGGCATAGCTACGAGGAGGGCGCATTGCGTGTCTGTGTAACCTCGGACCCACCTGTGAGCTCCTTGAATGTTTCGACACTGATTAAATTCTCCATCCCCCTCTCCCTCCCGACTACCAGGATAGCCTGCGAGGAAATCCATTCTGAAAGGCAGCCCCTGCTAAGGCCTCACTATCAGAAGATAAACAAACCGCAAATCCCTAATATGGCACGTGGCCGCTGTTAGGGCTTGAATTGGCTCAGGAAATGAACAGCCACCGAGACGCACTCACGCGGGGACACTGCGGGTGGCTGGCAGGTCCCTGGGTGGTGACTACAGTGGCTGCAGCCAGCTCACTCCCAGCCCCCACTCTCCCAGAGCCACCACCGGGTGAGAGAGACCCAGCAAGCAGGCAGGGAGAAGCTGCCTGTCATCTGAGCTCTATGAAACCGGCTTCATGAGCTTGACTCTTCCTAGGCAAGTCGCTCTGGCCTCCTACGTGGTCCTCTTCCTGGAAAGGATCATTCCTAAACTCGGGTCTCCTCTTTTGTTTCTTTCATCCCTTGTTTCAGATACTGGCTGACCAACAAGGTCCACATCAAAAGACCCACCACCGGCCTCCTGATGTACACCCTGGCCACGCGCTTCTGCAACCAGATCTACCTCTACGGCTTCTGGCCCTTCCCGCTGGACCAGAACCAGAACCCCGTCAAGTACCACTACTACGACAGCCTCAAGTACGGCTACACCTCCCAGGCCAGCCCCCACACCATGCCCTTGGAGTTCAAGGCCCTCAAGAGCCTGCACGAGCAGGGCGCTTTGAAACTGACTGTCGGCCAGTGCGACGGAGCTACGTAAGGGGGCGCCCGGCGGACTCAATGGCTCACATTTCCTGCCAGCTACACCGCGGGCAGATGGGAGTCGGGGTGGCACAAACTCTAGAACAAGCAGGCTAGTGGTTTTCTTTGTTAAAGTGTAAAACAGTGACCAGAATATATATATCTGTACCTGCATATATATATTGACCTGAGTATTTATAACTGTGTGGTGTTCATCTAGCATTAGGCAGATAAGCCACAGGAAGAAGGTATGGAGAACCCACCAGAATGGAGACCCGGTCCATCTTTGGGGGCCAAAGGATTCGACGTGGAAAGAAGCCAGTCCCATGACTTTGGATGACGAACTGCCTCCCGGGTTGGAGGGGTCTTCGGGCTCATGGATGAGTGGAACGGCCTTGAGCCTCTGAGACATGTGGGTTCTGGGTGAGCCAAGACCCAGAGGGGACAATGTGACCCAAGTCTAAACGGTGCTGTTCACGGGGGAGAGGGAGGTCGGAGCGATCAGCTGGGTCAAAGGAGCACACGGACGCCGAGAAGCAGGGGCCACGGCCCAGCTGAAGGCCTTCCCGCGAACGCAGAGTTTCAGTGCTCGAGGGATGAACCGCAGCTATGGAGAGAAGGCCAGAGAAGACACGACGGACAGTTTATGCTCTGGCTTAGCACGAACCACCACAAACCTGGGACGGAGCAGGCAGAGGACAGTGAAGAGCTAGGGCGTGACAAATTGTGCTTCTGAAAAATTGCAACCTACCGCTAAGGGTCAGCATTCCCGCCCCGGAACAGACAGGAGAGGGTCCAAAATATTGCTGTAGCGGGTGTTCTCTAAAGCACCTTGAGTCCACCCAGGAGGAGGGGACCAGGGATGTCACCCCCAGAGTTAGCCTCCTGCCCGGCCTGTTAGAATGTCACATGAGGGACTGTACTGTCCCCTCCCGCCTCCGGGGAAGCCCCCGCGAGAGCTCGAAAAGGCCCCGCAAAGATAAATGCCAGCCTTTTAAAAATACGTGGTTGCCTTTCTGGGTGCCTCCAGCGCCCCCGACTGGGAGACCTGGAAGGATGTGAAGTATTCGGCTCCGTTTCTCCGCAGACACTCTCTGTTTGCCTCCTACGTTGCGCACACCACGGGCCTCTCTGGCGGACGGTGGTGTCAGCGTCACTTCTGGTCCCTCTCCCATCCTGATGGTCACACCAGCCGGCACTGAGCGCCAACACTGAGGTTCTCTCCTCTGCGGGGAATGGGGCCACCTCCACTCCCTTTCGCCCCAGAGGCAATGATTTTAGAATTTTGCAAAATCCATTTTCCCTCTGTTAAGATAAAGAGTTAAGACTTAAAAACACACACACCAAAAAAAAGAACCCAAAGCCACATGCAGTCTCCAAATACTGGACAGAAACTCCCCGGGGGAAACCTGGGCTCGGTGCCCGTAACTTGGGACTGGAACCACAGGTCACGTAGAGACCAGCGTTAGCCGGCTTGGTTTCTTACATGTGCTTTCTTGTCTGATAAGTGCGTCTTTTACAACATATTCAAAAGATGAGTCAAAAACCATTATCTGGAAGGTGAAGGGAGCTGAGGAAAGTAATCAAGACCTGCTCCCCAGCACAGGAGAGCGGACGTGATGCATCAATGGCAGTTCGGAACAGGCCACTTGCTTCTAATTAATGGCTGACAGGAAGCCGGGGGGGGACAGTCCGATCCATTAACCCCCGACGCGCACGCTCCAGCTCCAAACCGCGACCGATTCTACGACTCTGCGTTCCTTTCCTTGTTGTTCTTGTGGGTGCGCGAAGCCGAGACTTGGGCTTTGCGTTATGAAGTGGATATGTCAGGACGCACCGGCCCTAGCAGCCTCAGTGGGTGTGAACTCGTCAGGAGAAGTGGAAAGAATTAGCGTTGGACTTCACACTTCTGCAAGGCCTTTCATCAGGAGGGTCTCCGAGGCCCTGGGAGACGCTTAACTTCTGAAGCTTGCAGAGCCGTGGGGAATGGGCAGGACTGCCAGCGGGGCCTGCGTGGGTGAGCCGAGGTCTTGGGTTCTAGAACATTCCAGTGGAGAGGCGTGATGTCAGGTCCTGGAGCTGGCTCTGAGCTCTGTCCACCCACCAGCACCCCTCCCTGGGGAGTGTAGGGGCCCGAGCACTTAGAAAAGCCTGGTTTTCTTCCTGTCCCTTCCTGGTTCCTGAAGCTGACATGATGCGAGTTGAAGCGGAAAAGCCCTGACAACCTGCCTCGGGCTCCCTCCAGAGAAAGGCTGCGGGCCCAGGACCACTCACATGTGCCCATCCTCCTCTCCTCGTCCTGCACCTGGGCACTCACTGTCAAGGGCAGCCCTCCCTCCCCTGTCCCTTTAGAGCTCAGCTTGTGTGAGATTCCACTGCAGACTTTGGCATAAGCAGCTAGCAGGAGTCCGGCCTGTCCCCCGATCTACTGTCTTGTGATGGCAGTGGATGCAGCCCCCCGGGCCCTTTCTGTCACCTCCTGTGGACCCCCAGGCAATCCACCCTGAAGCCCCTCAGACCTCCATTTCCCTCAAGTTCCCCGAATGACCCCCCTTGTCTGCCTCCTCCTTCGCTAAAGAAATGGAGCCGCTAGAGTGAAGTCCCCCATGACATGTTCCCTGACACCCTAGCCACTCCTCTGTGGCCTCCATCCTCTCTGTCCACCAACACATGCGCATTCTACCCATCCTGGCTCCCATGGCCTCTTCCCTCACCTTCCCTTCACCCCCCGCCCAGGAAGGGGCCTCCAGGCTTACACTGCCTTTCCTCCCGACCCCCCCTCGGCCTCCATGCCCCTGGCACCGCCCACGATGCCCATCGAAAGGCCCTTTCTTGCCACCGGCTCTCCAGGGACCCCTCCTGGACACTCCCTTTCCTCTAACTTCTGGGACCACGCGTTCTTGTGGTTTTTCTCCTCCCTGCCCAATGCCGCTCTGGCCCTTATTTATGTATTTATTTATTTATGTATTTATGACTTATTTATTGACGCCCTTAACCGAAAAAGGAGCCGAGGTGGACCTGACCATGATTCCCCTCTTCCTCCTTGCCCACAACATAGACTTACCCCGTCTCCTTACCTTCCTGCACCTCCATCAGCAACCTGCTCCCCCCTGTGGGCCCGCCCTCCGCACGTCCCTGCAGCCCAGCCCCTCCTGGGTCCCGGGCCTGGACTGCACATTCCTGTTGGACATTCACCCCATCTGCTCTGGCAGCGCCATGAACTCAACACAGGAAGCCAGGTTGGTTATCTCTGCCTCCCCTTCCTCCACGGCCCCTCCTTTTTTCTGTTCGAAGACCCAAGATCCTCTCAGCCACCCAGCTCGGAGACCCGCCTACAGGCATCTTCGACCCTTCCCCGTCCTTGCCGCTCCTTCCCTCCAGCACTGCCCTGGCCGCCTGGTCGCGTGGGCAGTTTCAGCAGCAGTCTCCCCTCCGAGGGCTCCTGGGCACGCGTGCACCTTCTCCAGTGCGTCCTCAACATGCAGAGCGATCTTTATCTCTAGCCACGCACACGCTTTTAAAAGCGACGGCCAAGTCTTCATGCTGACATGACAGATCGCCCAACGAGGCCCGTTCTTCCTTTGCGCCCGGCACCCGTTGTTGTCATTCCTGGAAGGGGTGCCCGGCTTTCCTGTCTCTGTGCCTTCTGACTTGCTGTTCTCATCTCCCGGAATGTCGGCGCCTCCTGGAACGCTCTCTTCTGTTTCCTTCAAGGCCCATGCAGAAACCACGTCTTCCATGAAGCCCTCCCCGATCTACCAACCGCTGGGGTCGCTCCCTCCGCTGAACCACCGTAGCACTTTATTTGTACCTTTCTCATGGCACTTACCATAGTCTGCCTTGTATTATAGTTCCTGTGCACTTGTCCTTTGACCGTTCCTAGACTGTAAGCTCGCCGAGGGCAGGGCCTGTGTTTTATTCATGTGTCCATCACGGCACCAGGAGTGGTGCATAGCACACAGCAGTTGCTCAATAAATGTTTGTTGGATTAAATCCTTAATGCCTGGTAAGGGCTGTATAATGAATGAAGTCGTTTTGCATCTATTGTGTCACAAGAACCTTCAAAATAATCGTGAGTTGGGGAGATGCAGAAATCATTATCCCCATTGTATAGGTCAGTGATGGCGAACCTATGACACGCGTGTCAGAGGTGACACACGAACTCATTTTTTTGGTTGATTTTTCTTTGTTCAATGGCATTTAAATATATAAAATAAATATCAAAAATATAAGTCTTTGTTTTACTATGGTTGCAAAGATCAAAAGATTCCTCTACGTGACACGGCACCTGAGTTAAGTTAGGGTTTTTCAAAATGCTGACACGCCGAGCTCAAAAGGTTCGCCATCACTGGTCTAGGTCATAAAACTGAGGCAAAAAATGACACTGAAGCCACATAGCTCACCGGCAGAATTTGCACCCAGGTCATCCTATCCCCCACTTCAGGGCTTCTCTGTTAGTCCTTGTGGTTGGGTCACTGTATACAGAAAACTAACCCTAAGCACAGACCTGGGCATCACCTTCACAGTCAGGCGAACCTCCGCGTGAACCCCAGTTCTTGTGCCCATCAACACAGACCAACTCTCACTCCCCCTGGGGGAGGACTGAAGCCATTCAGGTCTCACCAGGCTCAGGGGTGGAGCTGGGGGACCTCATAAATCATTCCCGTTGCTGTGTCACATGGTAGGGGACTGTCTGTGCAGATGGCGGTGCGACCAACCGCTCCTCGGGTTGCTGTTTGATAAATCTCTTCGTGCCTTTGAAGGCTCCCCTTGCAGAACGGATGGAGCAGGAACAGGAATGAACGGTGCCGCTCAGATGGGACTCAGATGAGTGTGCTGCTTCCTGAATGCCCCCATGGCTTCCTGAATGACACGGCAGCCTGCCCCGCCCTCCTCTCTCTCACCAACGCTGCTGATGTCATTATCTTTCTCACTTCCATCCTCTATTTCTGCTTTCCCTCTCCAGGGCTTGTCCCCTTGGCATCCACAAGAGCAGGGGAATCCCAGAGAATTGCAGCTCCTCTTGGGTACCCGAGCTCTGACCTGGGACATGCGGGGAGATGGTAAGGAGGGAGGAGGGTGGGGAGCGCTCTCTGCCATCCTGGCTCCAGGAAGCTAAAAAAACTAGGGGCTTGGTTCTAATGGCAGGCCATGCGGACAATGGGAGGTTACTATGGCTACTGCCCAGAAGCGATGTTTTTTGCCTGCGGGCTTCGTGGGCAGGGTAGGAATTTCATTTCCTGTAGTCCAGGTGGTGGGGCCGTTTCCACATGCAGTGAATGGAGCCATCCAGCCCCCCGTCATCCAGCTTGTCTAGAATTGCTCCAGTTGTGTGTAACCAAAATGAATAGCTCCGACCCACGAGGACACCAAAGGTCCCTGGTGGCATTTTGCTGTCTTCCTCAGTGCTCCCATCTCCCCTAGAAACAGGGTGGGAACTGGGGTTCCCAAGAGGTTCTAAGAACTGTCAAGAAAGACCCAAAGGCTCCAGCTGTGACCACATTCTCCAATATTGAAGAGGCTTCTCCGAAACTGACCCAGCAGCAGCTGTGAGCAGCCAATCCTGGCAACAATGTAGGACATGAGGGATGACAGCCAAGCGGTGGGGAATCTGCCCGTGGCCCACTCAGACGCAGGCAGGCCCAGACGCCAGTGCCAAACACCAAGGGGAGCCGAGGCAAGGGGCTGGCTCTACCAAACACCCCTTCAATTGAATGCACAGAGAGCTTCATTTCTTTTTTTTTTAATATATATTTTATTGATTTTTTACAGAGAGGAAGGGAGAGAGATAGACAGCTAGAAACATCGATGGGAGAGAAACCTCGATCAGCTGCCTCCTGCACACTCCCACTGGGGATGTACCCGCAACCCAGGTACATGCCCTCGACCGGAATCGAACCCGGGACCTTTCAGCCCTCAGGCCGACGGAGAGCTTCATTTCTAAAACGAGTTTGTCACAGTGGAGCTGCCGGACAGGGTCTGAAGGGATGACCGGCTCATCAGAATAGTTAGCGCTTAACGGAAGTGGGATGTTGCAAGGAAGACAGCTGGGCTAAGCCGTGGTGCTCAAGGGAAGCCAAGGTTGTGCTTTTCCATTTCAACGTCCAGGGTCGGCGAGAATGTCACTCGCTGTCATAACCACGGTGGCTGCTTCTCGTCCTCGTGAGCATCTCTGGGCAAGAGCGCTGGGATGGGTACCAGATGATACAGAGCCTGCCATTCAGGAGGCTGGGCGACATGGAAGAGCCACTTCTCAATTGCAAAATGGAGAAAATACTTCCTTACTTCCCTCACGGAGTTATGGTGAAAATGCAAATAAAGGACAGGGTAGAAGCTGGGTAGGGGTAGTCGAAGAGATCAGTTCTAAAGAACAAATGAAATGCATGCGCTGGGAGTTTTCCAGATTCTGCTCAATGCAATTGCCCGGCTTAACTCTCCTGCGCCCTTGGGAGAAAATTCCAAGCATCTTACTTGATTTTACCAGGTCTTGAGCCCTCTAGCTCACTACATTCTAGCCACACAGACCTTTTTGCTCCTCCTAGAACTTTCCAGACTCATTCCAGGCCCAGGGCCTTTGCACTGGCTGTTCCCGCTGCATGGAAAGCTCCTTCCCCAGCTCCTTGCACGCTGCCTCCTCATCTTTCAGGTCTCAGACTGAATGTCACCCCTGGGAGCTGGTCCCAGGTCACCCCCAGCTAATCACGCTCTGTTCCACATCACATTATCCTGCTAGGTGGCCTTCATAAACTACCTGAATTGCCTCGTTTATATTTTGTAGCTCTCAACCCTGAGAAACTTCATCAAAGAGCCCAGTGCCCAGGCCACAATGGGGACACATTGAAGCAAGACCTCTGGAAACTGATCAAGGACATCAGTATTTTTTTTTTTTAAAGCACAGCCAGGATCTCATGGAAAACACTGACCTGGAAGCTCCCTGGTTTCTTGTCTGTCTGCCCTCCTGGGCTGTTCAGTGGGGACCTGCTTTCCACAGCGGTACCCTGTGCCCTGGGTGGCAGGAGTGACCAGCCTCCTGGACGGTGGCTAATGTCTTTGCTTGGGGTGCTGGCCCCAGGCTAGCAATGGGACCACTTCCCTGGCACTCTCAGGAGGCACGGACCAGCTCTGAACTGTCACGGGTCAGACTCTGCCCCTGCAGCCCAGGTGGGTGGCCAGTGTGTTATTCCTTTGGCTGAGCTGGTGGAAGCATATTTTCCAGTGGCCCTTTGACCTACTCAGAGAGCCTCAGGACTCTAGCCCTGGACGGGAGGCTCATCCCTGGCCTGAGCCCCACCCCGAAGACTGCAGGCTACACCGAGCCACTGCGAGAACTTTTTTTATTCAATCACAGTTGACATTCAATATTATTTGGTTTTAATGTCAGGTGTACATCGTAGTGGTCAGACAACCATATACTTTGCAACATGTTCCCTCCCCATAATTCAAGTACTCACCTAGCACCACACACAGTATCTTAGGGAAGTCACGACAGCAATGGGGAACAATGGCCTTGAATGGCACCCGCGAGGCACAGGTGATGAGTGGGAGGGAGATCGGGGACGGCAGGACTTGGCAGAGGCCCATAAAAAAGCTGATAACGTTTCTTGAGCCCCAGCTAAACGCTTCACCTGGGTTAACTCATTTAATCCTCGCAGCCCCCCCACTCACCCCCCGTTTGATGCTATCATTATTCCCACTTCACAGATGAGGAAACCGAGGCAAAGAGGATGCTGAACTTGCCGAATGTTTAAGAACTAGGAAGTGGCTGAGCTAGGATTTGAACCCTAGGCCTCGGGTCTCAACGCGGCCCAGGAAGCCCCAAGCTTCACCTTGATCAGCAGCCCCAAGGCCCTGGGGACTATATTAGCCTTATGGGCAAGTGACCCAGCTGGGTCCCGTGGGTGCTGTTCCCACACCAGCCTCAGCCGACAGCCCCTCCTCACACCCGCAGGCCCATGGAGTGGAAACACTCATTAGTGTGGTGACAGTGACAGGCTCTGGCTCCTCGGCCTCGGGCCCTGTGGATGCAGCTGCTGCCTTTGGAACTTGGTGGGAAATGAGAACGAGACATTTCCCTCTGCGCACGCCGGGCCACTTGGCCCCGTGTCCGGGGATGACATGGGGACAGCCAAACCACAGGCTGCTGGAGAAACGTGGAGTCACCCTCTGGCAGAGGCCACCCTGGAAATGAGAACTGAAACCGACAAAGCACAGAATGAAAGAAGAGCAAGCGCGTAAGAGACACAGGGTGGGAAAGTTCCCAGGGTCAGCGTGCGTTCCTGGGAGCCCGGCAAGATGTCACCAGCTGTCCCGGCCAGAAGCCTGGCTCCAGCAGCCTGCCTGGAAAATCGGCACTCACACCAGGCTGGGCTACAGCAGGGAAGTGGCCTCCAGCCCACCTTTGCAGCACTGGGGGCCCCAGGGACCCCAGATGACCCAGACGCTAACCTTTTCCCCACAGCATCCTGCCTGAGCAGCGCAGGCCCAGCCACGTCACCTCCCGTCTCTGTTTCCCATCAGTTGACTGAGGAGAGAAACCCTGCCTGGCTAGGACACGTGTGATTAAACCGGATAGGCACCCGCCTCGAGTCCTTCGCCCGCAGACGGCATTCGACGCATGGCAGCTCACTGCCCTCTGCTCGGGGCCACTCTGCCAGGCCAAGGGACAAAGGCTAATTCGTGGTGAGTTCTGCCCTGGTTGGTATCTGACAGTCTCCTGCTCTGCAGTCCAGTCTCTCGGGAAACAATACACAGTTGCCCAGGGTTACTGTCAACTGCATAGGCCCGTGGTCGGCAAACCACGGCTCACGAACCACATGCGGCTCTTTGGCCCCTTCAGTGTGGCTCTCCCACAAAATACCACGTGCGGGCGCACACATACAGTGCGATTGAAACTTCGTGGCCCATGCGCAGAAGTTGGTATTTTGTGGAAGAGCCAGTGTTTTGTGGAAGAGCCACACTGAAGGGGCCAAAGAGCCGCATGTGGCTCGAGAGCCGCAGTTTGCTGAGCTGCAGTTTGCCGACCACTGGCATAGGCCATTCAGGGCAGCTCCGCTTTCTCCTGGTCTTTCCCAGGGACAATGGACATTTCTTGCACCTTCTGATGCGACCCAAACTGGACAGAGATGGGGAGCTGAGGAGGAAAGAAGGGACAGCTCCACACATCGCTGGGATGGGTCAGCAGGACCCTGTACTTTTCTGCCCTGGACGGAAAGGACCTTTCCTGTACATGAGGAGCCAGGGCTCAGTACCCAATGGCGCGTCAGTCAGGATCCCACTCAGGTTGCCATAGTCTTCCGGAGACTCTGTTTCCCATCCTGAGCAAGGCATCATCCTTACCCTGTCCAAGGGCAGAAAGAATGTGTAACGAAATCAGAGCGCTCACCCACCCCCACTTGTAAGAGGAAGATGGCAGGAGTAAATGCAACATGGTAAAGAGTGGGGTGCCTCACAATTTCCTTCCTCTGTTAAAAAGAAAGGCAGAAAACTAACAAGAGGACCTACCCTGAACCATCTCTAGAGGTGGGGGTAGAGGACAGAGGAGAAGGCCGTTCTACAAAGTGGTACCTTTTCAAAAATATTTAGCTCTAACCGGTTTGGCTCAGTGGATAGAGCATCAGCCCGCAGTCTGAAGGGTCCTGGGTTCGATTCTGATTAAGGACATGTTCCTTGGTTGTGGGCTTGATCCCCAGTGGTGGGTGTGCAGGAGGCAGCTGATCAATGTTTCTCTCTCATCAATGTTTCTAACTCTCTCCCTCTCCCTTCCTCTCTGTAAAATCAATAAAAAAATATTTAAGATAGCCCTAACCAGTTTGGCTCAGTGGATAGAGCATCGGCCTGCGGACTGAAGGGTCCCAGGTTTGATTCCGGTCAAGGGCGTGTACCTTGGTTGCGGGCACATCCCCAGTAGGGGGTGTGCAGGAGGCAGCTGATCAATGTTTCTCTCTCATCAATGTTTCTAACTCTCTCCCTCTCCCTTCCTCTCTGTAAAATCAATAAAACAATATTTTTAAAAAAATATTTAAGGTAATGAGTTGACATGACAATCATTAAAACTGATGAAAAGACGTTAGAGGAAGCAAGGTGGTATCAAGACATAGTTAAGTGGTAGTGTTTTATGGGGGCTCTAACCTCACCCCAACCACGTGGATGCCAACAGAATTTCTGCCTGAGTCACGCCCGAATGGAGACACAAGCTTCCCTTCTCTACACCAGATGGTGCCTTTGAACTCGGTCTATTAAAAAACAGCATGCACAATGTGGAGTCCAGGCCTTCTCAAGGCTGGAGACAAAGAGGAGCCCTGCCTGCTTTTGATTCAGGCACTGTCCCTGCCAATCCTGAGGGAGAGCTTGAAGAACAATGTGACTTCCATTATAGAATTCAAATGAGGTTTTCCAGGGAAACACGAACGCAGAGGCTAGCTGCAAACCAAGGGTTTCCTCCTGCGTGTGCCAGGGGCAGGAAGCGGGCCTCGATGGCATGGAGGAGACTGTCTGGCTCTGAAACTCTAGCCCATGGCTCCGACGCATGACACCAGGCAGCTGCCACCAGAGCTTAACTCAGAAGGGCCTTAGCTCTGCTCCAGGGGACTGAAGAGTGTCACATGTAAATCTGCCTGTGCTGACTCAGAGGTACCCAGAGTAAATTGAAAAGCAGTGCTGATGAACTGAGCCCCGATAATCTTACAAACACTATCCCAGATGAAAGGCACCCTGATCCCAGGGATCAGAAGCCAAATCCCAAGCACAAAGCATTTGTTTGTCCTCCCTTTGGAAGCACGGACAACGGCCCATTTCTACTGGAAACAAAATAAAGCCGGTACAAGCCTCTTCCAGGCCACAACTTTGACATACTGTCGCCATGCCATGTCCCTCATGCCCTCCCCGCCACGTCTCCTTTATTCTGCCATATTCACCAAGAATAAAATTAAAAAATAAAATAAAAATAAAACAGCTAAATTACACTGTGTTTCTGGATTTCAGGTCTTTTCTGACTCTCTATAAAGAAAACAAAGTGCGCTCTCATCAAGCTTTAAATAAACCATTAAACTCCCAAAACATTACAAGACGCTCTTCCTCTTCCGGGTTGAAAAAGCCCACAGGAAAGCCATCGCATCTAGTCTTTCCCTCTGACGGTTCATGGAAACAGAGTCCCCAGTGCAACAGTTAGGTTTTGAAGACACTGAGTAGAGGAATTGTGTTCGAGATGATGAGAAAGAAAGGCTCCTTCTACAGCAGTGGTTCTCAACCTTCCTAATGCCGCGACCCTTTAATACAGTTCCTCATGTTGTGGCGACCCCCAATTTCATTGTTACAAATTGAACATAATTAAAGCATAGTGATTCATCACAAAAACAATACGTAATTCTATATGTGCCCGGAACCGGTTTGGCTCAGTGGATAGAGCGTCGGCCTGCAGACTGAAAGGTCCCAGGTTCGATTCCGGTCAAGGGCATGTACCTTGGTTGCAGGCACATCCCCAGTAGGAGGTGTGCAGGAGGCAGCTGATCGATGTTTCTCTCTCATCAATGTTTCTAACTCTCTATCTCTCTCCCTTCCTCTCTGTAAAAAATCAAAAATCAATAAAATATATTTTTAAAAATAAATTCTATATGTGTTTTCCGATGGTCTTAGGCGACCCCTGTGAAAGGGTCGTTTGACCCCCAAAGGGGTCGCGACCCACAGGTTGAGAACTGCTGTTCTATAGTCAATGGTCCTACTCCACCGAACTACCTGGAACTAACCATGGTCGGTCATCTACAAAAATGCCCTGAGGCTAAGAAATCTACTTCTCTCCCTCGATACAGAGGAGGAGGAAGGCAAGGTGTGCAAAATACCCTTTTGTGCTTCGTGAACAGCAGTGGGACAGAGCTGCCCCACGTTCCAAGGAGAACAATTTGAAAGGAGAAGATGTGTGTAAGATACCAGCACAGTCAGCCAACAAGCCAAAGCGTTTCTAGAAGTTGTGAGAACAGGTCTCCTGCATAAAGACGGGGGTTAAAAGAGTCCATTTACCTCTACTTCCTTCAGAAACCCTATTAAGGTGATAAAAAGGGATACAAATCCACTGGCACATAAAGAAAGGGGGGAGGGGAAAACAAGAGAAATTTGGAAGATGAAAGGCACGTGGATGCATGGGCGTGACTTGGCTACACTGTAAGCAGCTGCAGGAGAGGTGGCACCGGATGCCCATGAATGAGGGAAGCAAGGTGAGACTAAGCACAGGAAAACTGATGAAAGGACTTGAAAGAAGTGATAAGATCCTCTGATTCCCTCTCGCTTCTGGGACACTAGATGATGGCTCCTCGCCACCTCATCCTGGAGAGGATAAAGCCAAAGAGCTGTGGACACAGGCACAGGGATAAGACAGACGGACAGTCTCCATGCTTCTACCCCTAGCCCTTTGCAGCCTTCTTCCCTCTCCCAGAGCGCTGGCTACTAGGACTCACTCTCTAGGTAAGGGATTAGAAGAGACTTATTTTGGAATCTGACCAGCTCAAGAGAAAAAATCGTAAGGACACTGACACCAAGGGCCAGCCAGATCACTGTTCACCAAAGCCCACAGTCAAAACGCTGTGTCAAAGGCAGCCGTGGTCAACAAGCAGTCCATCTACTCACCATCTACTCTCCGACACTTCCCAACCCCTTGCAGGTCCTAGATCTGGGAAATGGACTGTAGGCAGATGTGTCATGATACCTCTGGAATTAAACACGTAAGAACCAGCACACAATCATCTGGCTGTCTAGTCCCTTACTAAGGTACCCAAAGAGACAAGCATGATCCAGATGAAACAACTACCGCAGCGGTTCTCAACCTGTGGGTCACAACCCCTTTGGCGATCGAACGACCCTTTCACAGGGGTCGCCTAAGCCCATCCTGCATATCAGATATTTACATGATGATTCATAACAGTACCAAAATTACAGTTATGAAGTAGCAACTAAAATAATTTTGTGGTTGGGTCACAACATGAGGAATTGAAAGGTTGAGAACCACTGAACTACCGAGTGATGGAACTGCCATCAATCTGAGTCTCTGAGGATGGAGCAGAGTTCTATAGCAACCTTCATGGCATACACTGTGTGCAAAATCAACCTTTATGGTGTGAAGCCACTGAGCGTTGGGCATTGTTTGTTTCAAAACATTAAGTCCAGCCTGGCCAGTGTTGCTCAGTGGTTGGACATCGACCTATGAACCAGGAGATCATGATCTGATTCCCGGATAGGGCACATACCCATGTTGCAGGCTTGATCCCCAATAGGGGTTGTTCAGGAGGCAGCCAATCAATGATTCTCTCTCATCATTGATGTTTCTCTCTCTCTCTCCTGTCTGCCGCTCTGAAATCAATAAAATATATATTTAAAAAAAAACACATTAAGTCTAGTTTCTTCTAACACAAAGACACACACACAGTTTTCACACGCCATTTTGGGGTACAGTGCTAACATGTGAGCACTCGAGAGTCACCAGAAATCTGGTTCATCACCCTTCCAATTGTACAACTCAGGCAAAATCCCTTGTAAGGAATTCCCCAGGTCAAATCTCCTCCTTATGTCCATCTGACTCATGGAAAATTCTAACACTGCCTCCCAGCAGCCCTGGTATTCCCAGCTCTGGTGCCTTAATTTCTATCTCAGACGTATTTCAGGCCTTAGACCACTGGGTCCCCCAATTCCAGGGAAGACTAGCTTTGCAGGTGGTCCTCCAGATGACTTCTCTCACTTCTTCTGCCTCCCATTCCCTAAGGCATGAGCACTGGGTATGAAGAAGGTCACATCACATACCAACAACTCTCCACCAAAATATCCAGCCTCTCCAGATGCCAGTCTCAATGATTTTATACCTGAGACAGGTGATGCTAAAGGTCAGGACACTTAGCTTGTAGGTCCACCCCCTTGGCAGGTCCTGCATGGATGTCCAGCTCCTGGCTTTGGAATGTGAAGGTGCTTGCCTGCTTTTGTTCTGTTCTTGGCCTTCAATATTTCAGCTAAGAAAGCAGCAGAAAGTCCTGTTTTAAGACGCTGTTACAGGTAATGGTCCGGGCGGCTTGTTTGACAGGCCGTCCTACAGGGGCAGGCAATTTCAGAGCCCTACATTCTTAGAACTCCATCTCTAAGGACCTAGAAAATAGACATGTGGTAACTGAAGGGCCGTGATTGTGGCAAACTGGAACGTAAAGAACGGCAATCTAAAACAAGACGAAATTCCATTATCTGCCCCTTGCTTCTGGTTTACAATCGCATTAAAATCAGAATTCCAGATCAGCTGGATCTGTGTTTCCATGGCATCAAATGGTCTGTTGCTAGAACTGTTCCCTAGCCGGGATGTAAAACTTCCCAGCCATGGCAGATGGACACGGGCGTCTGGACAGCGGCTCTCCTGGTGGAGGATGGTTTCGAAGCTGAAGCGCCCTTCTTCAGTCTCCAACAGGTTTCCAAATGGTGTTCAGGCTTCTTAAGGTCAGTTGTTGAACGGACTGAATCACAGTTACACAATGTTATTGCTGGAAGGAACGGTGGAGACATTCCAGTCTGAATCAAATGAAGTCGTGAGCACATCCTCGCTCGGGTCCTGGGTTCACATGTAATGCATTTCACCGCCCTGCCCGCTAAGCCCAGCCTCAGGCAATGCCTATCAGTGCAAGGTGGCCTGAGCGATGAAACCCACTTTCCAGTCCAAGTTCTACTTAATATCCTTATTTTACAGACGAGGAATATCATCCTCGCATCTGCTCAAGGTCCTTTCAACCACCCCAATCTGGATAGATGGGAAAACGAACCGTTCCCTCTTACTTATCTTTGGTTAATCCCTCCCATCAAGTCTCTCCAAACACTCAAAGCTTCTTCTAGTTTTAAATGTGATCCAGATGCCATACTTACCAATCTCTTCTGAGCTACAGTACTCCTGCTTTTCCATTCTGAGCTCCCCCCAAGAAGCATCAAACTCAATTTAAATGGTTTTTAATGGAGCAGAACCACTTAAGTCATTATTTATAGAGCCTTCTGACCTTAACAAAAAAGCAAATGCTCTGTTTTCAAGTTAAAGGGCCTAACATATTCCTGGAAAAGAGAAAATGGAATATTTCCAAGGGCCATGTTATGGATGCACTAAACTCTTGGAACTGATTGCATTTGAGGTCTTCAGACTGGAAGGGGCCAGAGAAAACAAGCACCATTCCTCCAGAATCTCAGCATCTTTCTGAATCTTTGCCAGATGAACTTGCCTACCTCTGTCCAGAAGGGAAAGTGCTTGAGGGTTAGAGGTGCCCGGAAATGCAGATGTAGAGAAATGGTGTGTTCTATTCTTGGACTGCATATTACTGTTCCATATGGGGGGGTAAGGCAAAACATATGGCGCGCCATCTGCAAGATGGGGTTGGCTGGGTCCCATGAATGGCTTTTAATGCAAGTAGACTCAGCCTGATTTGGTCGGCCTCCAAAGGACACGGAAAGCCAGTGATTCAAATGTTGCGGAAATTAATGGCACAGAACAGGACTCATTTGTATTCCGCCTAATTTAAAAGATGTCTGCTTAGTGTAAAGTAATGAATTCGTTACGGGGGTGTTTGGACTAAGTGTTCAACATTCTTCTTAAAAGAACAAAACTCCTTTCTTCCTTCTCTCAAGCCACTCTCTGTTAACTTATTTTTGTGCCATCCCGCCCCCCCCCCCCTCCCCCCGACACACACACCCCAGGAAATCTCTCGTAAGCATTTTGGCTTCTAGAATGGGCCAGTTCACAACACGAGGCCCAGCTAATCCTACTTCCAACTCCCCAAGATGGGGTTGGGAGGGGCAATTTAAGAAGATGCTGTTTTAAAAGCTGTCTAATGGAGTCATCTTGTTCATGCCCCGCCAGTAAAATCTCCTAGGACCACTTGTCATCAGCAGACCCAGCGGGAGAGAACTTGGAGCTCAGACGTAAATGATTGTACTGCGCTTCTGTGTCACCCGCTCCACTGGAATGTCAATGAACTCACGTTCGGCTCCCGCACTGCTCTGTCCCTGACCTGAGGTCCTTCCGCTTCCAGGGTAACAATGATGAGAGTCCGCTCTGTGCCAGGCATCACGCTGCGCATGACACGTGCGTTATCTCATTCCATTGTGACAATAACTTCATGCGGTAGGTTCTGTCCTCCCCACTTCAGCGCTGTCTTTCGTCACCTGGTTTCAACCCAATTTCAGCAACACAGACCTTTTCTCCCCCAAGTGAAAGTGGCAAATGGAACCCCTCCATCGGAAGGGAAACTGGGAAACTCATGGCTTGCTTTTCTCGAGGCTCGTGTGCTTCCAAAGGGCAAGCCACAAAGACTGAAAGGCATTGAAAGGGTCCACGCATCGCCATTGGAAAGCCTCAGTTTAGAATCATTGTTTACCTTCTACCTGTAGGGGCCCTGGTTGACCTGGTGTCAGGGGCACATCCTGTGAGGATGCAGAATGGTGGTGGGCAGTACCAGGCTTATTGTTAACAAGAGCCATTGGCATAACGGCATGCATTATGTGATCTGTCCCATGACAGAAGATGGGGTTCCAGGGAACCCCCGCCTACGTCATTCCCCAGGGAAAGTGTGACCGGGACCCTTCAGTCACGAGCAGCCTTTCTTGTACAGCAGGCCACGTGGTGCGTGCAAGGCGACTGTGCCTTGTTTGTGGCTTAACTTAAAGAAGGCCGTGGAAGCTGTTGCGTCTGTTGTGGGCATTCTAGTGCTTTTCAGATGGGAGTCAAGGTAGAAAGAAATTAAGAGGAGATGGTTTTCATTCTTCAGTATCCATTCGGAAGGAATTTATTCTAAAAGAATAAAATGTGGACTTCTGCAAAAGGTGGCTCAGGGACTTTCTTTGCCAGGAATCATAAAGGTTCTTTTCCTTGTTTTTTGTTCCGGCACCGTCTTCATTTCGACGCCCAACAGGAGGCTTTGCACAATTTAGCTCAGGTCCCCCTATAGCACAGTGCACCCCACAGAGTTCTCCACCGAGAAGCTGTCAGCGGCTGCCGGTGGAGGTGAGTTTCGTGGGCATCGGTTGTGCAGGTAAAGAGATGGTGAGAAGTAGCGGATGCGCTGAGCTGGACCTCGGGCCCGGGAGGATGGCCTAGCTCCTCAGGCTGGAAGCCATCTCTTGCTTCTAAAAGAACATTCTCTCTGGAGCCCATATCCTGGATAAGTTAGGTTATGCTGAGGGATTGGTCCCTGCCTCCTCACTCCCTTCCCTGGGACAAAGAAATCAAACAGCACCCCTCCTGCCAGGTACTCCCTCCCCATCCCTACTCTGCCCTACCCATATAAGCTTGGGCCTCCCCACTTCCTAATTCAGGACGGGCCCCTCCTGCCTTCCTCTGCATCCAATCTGTAAACAAGCCCGGAGGTCTGCCACCTGAAGAAAGGGCCTTTAGGTCTTGAAACATGTGCTGTAAACAATGATCAGAATCCCCCGTTTGGTGTGCAAGTATTAAAACTTGCTTCATCTAGCCCTGACCTGTTTGGCTCAGTGGGTGGAGAGTCAGCCTGCGGACTGAAGGGTCCCGGGTTCGATTCCGGTCAGGGGCATGTACCTTGGTTGCAGGCGCATCCCCGGTGGCGGGGCGGGGGGGGGGGGGGGGGCGGTGGGTGCAGGAGGCAGCTGATTGATATTCCTCTCTCATCGATGTTTCTAACTCTCTATCCTTCTCCCTTCTTCTCTGTACAAAATCAATAAAATATATTTTTTTAAAAAACTTGCTCCATCTTTCCATAACTCAAGCTTATTTCTATTTTGAGCCATTACTCCTCCATGGAGCTGGGGGAAACTCTAACTCAGTCAGCTCAGATGGTGCCACGGCATGAGGGAAGGGGTGCCACCTGTGCCTTGATGTCAGCTGTCAACTCAGGCATCTGCCAACATCACCTTCATTCCTCTCCTTGATGCCCTGTGTGCTAGCTCTCCCCTCCATTTAGGCCTGTTGGAAGGTCCAGGAAAGATTCTGCCCTTCTGGCCCTCAAGGTGGGGCTGAGGATGGCCACCCTGAGTCCAGGTTCTACCCTTGATGTCTCCATTAACACCACCACTCGCTTAGGGTTCTTGCCTTCTCTGAAGGGCAGTTGCCTGTTAAGACTCCATAGGTTTTGTTTCCTTTGACATTACTTGCTGCCATGGGATGTACAATAATCAAGGTGGAGGAGGGAGGCACGGACTGGAATTATCAAGGGACCAAAACAGTTAACATCTCTTCAAAAATGGCCCTACCCTTCTGGTGACTGCACAGCAGCAGCCTAAGGCGTGGTTCCAGCGGTTCTCAACTTTCTGGCCCTTTAAATACAGTTCCTCATGTAGTGACCCAACCATAAAATTATTTTCGTGGCTACTTCATCACTGTAATGTTGCTACTGTGATGAATCGTCATGTAAATATCTGATATGAAAAAAAAAAAAAATCTGATATGCAGGATGGTCTTAGGCGACCCCTGTGAAAGGGTCGTTCGATCGCCAAAGGGGTCGTGACCCACAGGATGAGAACCGCTGGCCTAGAGGGTCACCTGGGCCCTAGTTGATGGGTAAAGAGATCTACAAAACAAGGATCTCGACACTGAGCCCCAGTGTTTCTGAGACTCGGGTGGCGAGATGCCACCGCCTGGAGCATTCATTTCTAATGGCTTTGGGCCAGAAGCCACAGCCTTTCTTTGCGGCAGGCTCTCCCTGTGCTGGGCAAGACCATGCTGATGGCTTTTACAGGGTACAGACTCAAATCCCCATGCAAGTGTCCTGAACCGGATCATGCTAAACCCAGTGAACAACCCAACTACAACTGCTACGGTGGCCCTACCCAACACAGTGGGGAAGAACTTCTGGAAAGAGGCAAGGACCTCGCAGCAGAGCCCTGCTTCTGCCTGCCCAGCACCTCCCCCCACCCTTTCAGAGCAGACACGGGGCATCTGCTTCTAAAGGCAGAGGGACTCGGGGACTGATGGCCGCACTTGGCCATCACTAGAGCAGCCTTTATCCTCCCTGAAGCCCGATCATCCCTTTTGCCGGACTGACGGTTAGCAGAGGACTGAGCGCCTAATCTACCCTCCTGCAGACTAGACTCTGAGTGTCACTGATTTTTCGCCTTCTCTCCTCTTCTTCTAGCCATGGAGTGGAATACAAAACGACTTCTTGCAAGTCCCCAAGGACAATGGTGCATTCCAGCTCCCCTCCCAGACAAGGAGCGCCGAGCTGGTAGTTTAAGGATTATCTCCTCAGATTGAATGACAGTCACTGTGCAAACAGACTCCCCAGGAAAAGGGGGGACACGCCACAAAAAAAAGAAAACGAAAGCAAGATAAGAAATTGTCTATCCTGGTACTGCCTCCAACAGGGTCTCATTATGCATCTACTTCTGACATCTGCCAGTGGTGCTACATGTGGTTTGAAAAATGTCTTTTAAAAGGCAAACTGACATTTGCCATGACCATCCCCCATCCCTCTGCCCCCTAAAATGTAAGCATTTGCCACGACTGCTGGGATTAGGAAAGGGGAAGGGGGTAGTGACTGAACTCGTGGCAGAGGAAGAGAGACTGACAATCAGGGACGGGGAGGGCAAGAGAACATTAGAGCGACATGTGAATGACCCTCATCTTCTGTGTCTCTGCGTGATTTCCTTTTTGGGAAACATTTAATAAGATACAGAAGCCAGATTTGGTGGAGCTGAAGGCAGGATCGCCATGGCAACCTTCCTTTGGAGGTTATCCAAGTCAGGTAGCGAAGGCAACGCTGAGTTAAAGGTCACCCCAGCTGAGAAAGACGGGCATGGATAACGTGTTTTAACAAGACCCAGAGGAGCTCGTATTTGAAAGCTGCCTACGGAGGATCAACTTATACCCAGAAATGGGAGGCAACCAGCGGCAGCGAGAGGGGGTGCCCTGTGGGGTGTTCCACCCGAGCTACAGGGCCTGGAACTGGAAATATCATCTTAGAGACAGAGAGCTCAGGTCACCACCACAAGCCCAGACTTGACACGATTCGTAGCGGTTCAATGGAAGGGCTCACGGCCCTTTTAACCAGGCACCTGGATGGGAGAGAAACAGGCTGTGCGCTCTGCACTGAGGTCTGTGTTCCTCCGAAGTCCTGGCTGAGCCCCATTTTCCCAAGTGGAACAGCAATGACCTTTCTCACCCCAGAGATGCTTTATTTAATCTCTTTTCTATTAAACAGCACTTGCAAATCTGGGATTTGAGAAGATCTTTCTTTGCCTGATATTGAAGGCAGAACCCTTATGAGGAAACCACATAAATATGAGTGTCTGTGACCTCAAAAAATATGTAAAAATGAATTTTGCACATAAGAAAACATGAAAAAGTAATCCAGCCTGCTTCATAAGTGACAAATTAAAAGATGGACATTAAAATCGTAACATTTTTGCCTATCACATAAGTAAAAATCTGGAAGTGTGGAATTGCTACAGTTGGTGGGATGTGGGTCCCATGTATTGTTAGTAGGAATATAAATTAGTGCCACTCCAGTGGGGGACAACTTGCTAATACTTATCAGAATTTAAAATGGAGCTTCCTTTGAGCTGGAAATTCCACATGTACATGTCTGCTTTCATGCAAAGACACATGGACATAGATGTCCTTTGCAGAAGTTCATTTAAGCCAGTGGTTCTCAACCTTCCTAATGCCGAGACCCTTTAATACAGTTCCTCATGTTGTGGTGACCCCCAATTTCATTGTTACAAATTGAACATAATTAAAGCATAGTGATTCATCACAAAAACAATATGTAATTATATATGTGTTTTCCGATGGTCTTAGGTGACCCCTGTGAAAGGGTCGTTCGACCCCCAAAGGGGTCGAGACCGACAGGTTGAGAACCACTCATACAAGCAAAGATTAGAAACCATTTGCAGGCCCATCCGCAGGAGACTGAGGGAATAAATGAAGAAACATTCACGGAATGGGATAAGATACAGCTTTTACAAAGAAGGAGAGACTTATGGTTGACCTAAAACCATCTCCCTGATATGGTGGGCGAAACAAGCAAGCACAGAATCGTGAGTGAACACATCCTCTGTCACCTATACCTTCCCACAATTAGAAAATTGAACTAGTGCATGTATTAATTTTGCAACTTAAAAAGTTAGGTTTAAAGCAGTGATAGCGAACCTACGACACGCGTGTCAGAGGTGACACTAGAACTCACTTTTTTGGTTGATTTTTCTTTGTTAAATGGCATTTAAATATATAAATAAATATCATAAATATAAGTCTTTGTTTTACTATGGTTGCAAATATCAAAAAATTTCTATATGTGACATGGCACCAGAGTTAAGTTAGGGTTTTTCAAAATGCTGACACGCCGAGCTCAAAAGGTTTGCCATCACTGGTTTAAAGGGTCATCTGGGCTTTGAATGTGTCCCATGTAATGAACACTGTTGGCACCTCCCATTGTCCACTTCTCCCTCCCTCCCTCCCTCCCTCACAGACCTCAGCTTAGCTCAGGAGGCAGCCCCGCCCTCAACCAGCCCTTGCAGTGCCAGGGACTAAACCAGCTCCGTTCCACTGGCGGCTCTGAGCCGGTGGGTCTCAGATGAAAGAGGACATCAGAACCAGCGGGGTTTTATTAAGTCAGAGAGTTTCTGATTCCCTGGATCTACGGTGAATCCTGAGAATTTTCCTTTCAAACAAGGGCTGACGCTGCTGGTCTAGAGACCACACTTTAAGAACCCCTGATTTAAGCTAAGTGCCTGAAACCCCTCCTTTCTGTCAATGATGGCTTCAGAGATAGGGTGCCGACACCTTCTGAGATATGGTGAGATGTTTGATGGGAGCTATTTGGAAGAAAACTTCCTTCTATTAAGAGAGAATCACAAAGCAAACCACACTTTCTATCTCCCCCCACTCCACCCCCCGCCTAAACATAGACAAGAGACAGGGAGGAAAGCCCTGACTGTTATTGGCAGGTGTCCTATAACAAGAGAAATCAACCTTAAGATGTCGCTGATATTCTGAAAGGTGGAGCAGGAAGATGGAAAGATCAGAGTCCTTGATCTGAGGCCCAATCCCCTACAGATTTCCTTCTGTATGAGCCAACACATTTTTTAAATTTTTTAAAATATATGTTTATTGATTTCAGAGAGGAAAGGAGAGAGAGAGAGAGAGAGAGAGAGAAACATCAACGATGGGAGAGAATCATTGATTGGCTGCCTCCTGCACGCCCCCCACTGGGGATCGAGTCCGCAACCGGGCACGTGCCCTGCCCAGGAATTGAACAGTGACCTCCGGGTTCATAGGTCAATGCTCGACCACTGAGTCACACCAACCTGATTGAGCCAACACATTTGATATGCCGCAAGCCCATCTGCACTGTGTCTTCCGTATCCTAGACAAATATATCATCACTGACACAAGCCTAAGAGACTCTATTTTAAAATATTTAAAGTTAAAACAATTTTTTTTTTGTTTTATGACAAAATGCCATAAACAGTACAAAGACTGATACCAGATCAGGAAAATTCTTTGAAAAATGAAGGGACACCTCACATGGTCCTTCTCAGTTAATCCCTGGTCAAATGAGTCTTCTTGCTCACTTTAAATCCAGTGTCACACAGAGGTAAATACTAAAGAAATACAGCTCTGATTCACAGCGCAAAAAAAGAACTGTGCTTCATAAACAGCTCAGAGGGGTGGGGAGTGCGGGAAGCAGAGTCTACAAAGGAAAGATTACAACACCCGGAAAGACTTTCTTTAAAGAAAATGTTTAGCCCATCCGTCTTCCCCACATCCCAGAGTGGAACAGCTGCCCCCAATCCCCGACATCTGTCCCTCAATATGTTGCTGGGTTCTTCTCTTTTTGATCCCTGCCCTCTCGGGATATGCCAGTGTTATGTAAAGACATCCAACTCTCTCGGTGCCACCAATACCACCTCTCCCAGTTGTCCCTACAGGGGTGTAGTTGGGTGTGTGGGGAGAAAGAGTGCTATTTCACACATATGAAATATGAACTAATTTAGAGATGAAGAAGTGACGAGAGAGTTTCAGGGACTTAGTCACAAGTCACATCTGGAAAAGTCAGGCTCTCAACCACTACATTAATCTGCCATCAACAGAGGGTTCAGATTCCCTAAAACAAAAATAACTCTTACAAATCAAAGAAGAGGAAAAAACCACCCTCATGGAAAATTTCGCAAAGAACATGGACAAGCAAATTAAAGAAGAAAAACAAATTGAAGATGTTCAAGCTCACTGGTAATAAAAGGAACGGAAATTAAAACAATATTTCTGCTAGCAGATGAGCGAAGACTTTTTAAGTTAATTATAGCCCGTGTTGGAGGAAAAGGAACTCCCCCACTCTGCTGATGAGAGAGTAACTGAAGAAAAAATAGGTAACACCTCTCCCAATCTAAAATCAGCATACAGTTAACCAGGGATTCCATTCTAATAACTTATTCTAATAAGTTCATCAGAGAAGCAGGATAGGGATATGTACAAGAAGGTTTACAACACCTGTGTTTTAATAATTTAATAGTAAAATATGAAAACAACCTAATGATCACCCACGTATGGAACTTCCTCAAAAAACTAAAAATGGAACTCCCATTTGACCCAGTGATCCCACTTCTAGGAATATATCCCAAGAAACCAGAAACACCAATCAGAAAGGATATATGCACCCCTATGTTCATAGCAGCACAATTCACTATAGCTAAGATTTGGAAACAGCCTAAGTGCCCATCAGCAGATGAGTGGATTAAAAAACTGTGGTACATCTACACAATGGAATACTATGCTGCGGTAAAAAAAAAAAGGAACTCTTGCCTTTTGCAACAGCATGGATGGAACTGGAGAGCATTATGCCAAGTGAAATAAGCCAGTCAGAGAAAGATAAATACCACATGATCTCACTCATTTGTGGATTATAGAGAACAGCATAGACTGATGAACAGGGACAGATCCAAAGACAGAGAAACAGCGATCAGACTATCAATCCCCAGAAGGAAAGTAGGGGAGGGAGGGGGTAAGGGGAAGAGATCAACCAAAGGACTTGTATGCACGCATATAAGCCAAACCAATGGACATGGACAACAGGGGGGTGAGAGCATGAGTGGGCGGGGGGGGGATGGGGGTTAATGGGGAGGATGAGGACACATTTGTAATACCTTAACTAATAAAGAATTTAAAAATATATATGCATACATATATATAAAAGAGAGAGGGAGAAAAAAATACTCACTGTGTGCTTCTCCATACCCCCACAACCAACTGCCTTGCCTACTGGATCACCGGCAGCATCAGACAAACACAGGCTCCCTCAACAGGACCAGATCCTACCCCAATACGTACCTCGGTTTCAGGCTCCTCCCTGGTCTGGGCCCTAGTCAGGCAACCAATCAAGGTGTTTCTCTCACATTGATGTTTCTCTCTGTCTTTCCCTCTCTCTTCCACTCTCCCTAAAAATCAATGGGAAAATATCCTTGGATGAGGATTAACAACAACAACAAAAAAGGATCAGAAAGGAAGAAACAAAGCTATCATTATTTGCAGATTATACTGCTAAGTACATTGAAAACCCAAAAGCATCTACAATTAGAATTAACAAGAGAATTTAAGAAGGTGACCAGATTTGAAATAAGAATATAACAACATATTTCAATTCTGTATACCAGCAAAAATGGCTCAAAATATTATTTAAAAAAGGCACAATTTAGTAAAGCATGGCATAGGGAATATATAGTCAGTAATATTGTAATAATTATGTATGGTGTTAGGTGGGTACTAGACTTATTGGGGTGATCATTTTGTAAGTTATACAAATATCTAATCACTATGTTATACACCTGAAACTAATATGTCAACTGTAATTGAAAAAATTATAAAAGATACAATTTAGAACAGTACATAATTTATGACAACATATGTCAACATATAGACAGTATATCTAAGAACAAATCTAATTAAAATTGTGCAAGACGTATACCGAAAGTTATTAAAGAATACCTAAATAGATGGAAAGGCATACCATATTGATGGATTGAGAGACTTAATGGCATATAATGGTCAATTATTCCAAAAATTAACCTTTAGATTTACTAAAATTGTAATCAAAATTCCAAGTATTTTCCTTTTTGTAGGACTTGCTAAGCTCATTCCTCTATGTTTCTATGTGGAAGAACAAAAGGCCAAGAACAACAAAGACATTAGAGTGAGCAGGAGTAATGTGTCTTTGCAGATACCAAAAAGAACAACAACAGCACTGTTGTGTTGGCACAAAATAGACAAATAGACCAACGAAAGAGAATAGAGAGCCAGAAATAAACCTTCCCGTGCATGGAAAACGGATTTATAACAGAGCTGGCATTTCAGTAGCAGAGAGGACTCGTCAATAACTGGTGCTGGGATAATTGGTTATTTATGTGGAAACAAATGAAATGGGGCCCTTCCCTCACATCATCTGCAAAAAAATACACTTCAGGTAGATAGAACACTTAAATTCGAACATCAAAATTTTACATTAAGAACACAATACAAAAAAAAGATCTTTAAGACTAAGGTAAGAATTTATTTTTTATACAAGACCTAGAAAACACCAACCACAAAGAGAAAGATTAGTAAACACAACGATATCATGTTAAAATTCTTCAAAAGACATCAAAAGGAGAGTGGAAAGTCTAGACAGAAACTAAGATCATACATACATAATCAATAAGGAAAAGACAATAGATTTGATTCTATTGATCTCAAAAAAAATGAGCAAAACAGATAAGCAGGCATTTTATAAAAGAGGAAAACTAAATGACGAATACTATATGAAAAGATATTCAATCTCTTTTGGAAAAGGAGAATTTAAATTAAAACCACAGTAAGAAAGCAATGACACCCACCAGACAAGCTTAAGTTAGAGAGCTCACCATTTGTATAGACCAGTGGTTGGCAAACCGCGGCTCACGAGCCACATGCGGCTCTTTGGCCCCTTGAGTGTGGCTCTTCCACAAAATACCACGTGCAGGCACGCACATACAGTGCGAAGTTGACTTAAAACTTTAAGTAAAGTTTATTAAGTTAATTTTAGGGAACGCTGTGGAGTGAAAGAAGATGTAGTGTCGAGGATGGAGAAAGGTGTGTGGAGATGGTTTCGACATATAGAGAGGTTGAACAAAAGGAGACAGACGAAACAAGTATACAAGATGAGTGTGGATGGGAAAGTTGGAAGGGGTCGACCTCAGCAAACGTACCTCCATCAGATTGAGGACATTTTTAGCAAAGGCCAGCTTAGGAGTACCCTAATTAAGTTAATAGCAATGTACCTACCTATATAGTTTCAGTTTAAAAAATTTGGCTCTCAGAAGAGATTTCAATCGTTGTACTGTTGATATTTGGCTCTGTTGACTAATGAGTTTGCCGACCACTGGTCTAGGATGAGAAGTAACCAGCCAAACACATACAGTACTGATTGGGGTGTGAACGACTTGGCAATAATTACATTCCAAGGTGTATACCCTGTGCTGTTCCCCCTCCCACATATCTGGGTGTACCTCACTTCAGTTCTGACACTAACCAACCAGAGTCAGAGTTGACCCCACAGGTTAAGGACAAAGTCCTTCTCAGGACTGCTCCCAATTCAAATGTCACCCACACTTCAGACTGACTGACTGTAAATGTGAGGGCTTTCAACCGCTCCCCTCAGGCTCAATCATTTGCTGAAAAGACTTACAGAATCCATTGAAAGCACTACACTTGCCATTACAGCGTTATTATAAAGGATGCACATAGGCAAGGTCTGAGAGGGTTCCGGACTCAGAGCTTCTGACACCACTCATGGAGTCAGGGCACAGCCTCCTCCTCACACATCAATGTGTCCCCAACCAGAAAGCTCCACCAAGTTTCACCGTCTGCAGTTTGGGGTTTCATTACGTAGGGACGACCGACTGACTGAATCATTGGATACGTGATTGAAGTCAATCTCCAACCTCTCCCTCCTCCCCAGAGGTACGATTGCGAAGAATCCCAACCCTCCAATGCATGGACTTTCCAGGAATCAGCCTGGGTCCCAGCACAACTTGTCTCCTTTGCATAACAGAACACTCCTATTGTTCTGGAATTGCCAAGGGTTTTTGATGCTTGTGCCGGGGATCCTGGGACAAAGACCAGACAGACTTTATTATACCACAACTCTAGAGAACCTCCCACATATGTGCCAGCATGGCGCCAACGTGGCTCAAGAAAGCCTGCATGTTTGGCCTAGGGAGACCACCATGCAGGGGCAGACCCTATTATCAGGCCCCATTACCTGGATGGGGGTATTCTTCCCCCCTCCCCCACTCCCCAACCCCAGTACAGCATCAGAGACCCAGGACAGAGCCAGCAGCCCACCCCCTCGGACCACGATGTTCCACAGGCCACCTATGAGGCAGAGTGTCAAGGTTCGAACCTTCAATAAACTGACATTCACCCCAATAGATCAAAGGTGAGGCCAGCCATGAGTAAGTGCCTGTGGTGGCAAGTTTACAGGTTTTCTCCCCGTTTAGAAATGAGACTCCTCTTCTAAGATGAGTTTGAAGGTGGTGATGAAAGAAATACACTTTTGTAAACTGAAAAACTGAGTTTTATGAGCTGCCCCACCTCTGCAACCATATATCTAATACATGTATATGTGCATGAGTATGAATATATACACATGCACACATATGTACAAAGCTCTGTTCATATTTCTGCACAGAATATGAGAACACACTAAGCATACCGGTTCCGCAATCGCTTCTTTCACTTGACAGTGTGTCGTGGCTCCTTCCACAGTATTTGACACAGTATTCCACTACATGAATTAAATATAACATTGATTTGAAGACGGTTACCTTGGACCCTCGAGTCTTCTCTTGAGAGCAAACATCTCCGGCTCCTTCGATGGCACACATCCAGACCTGTGCTTGGCTTCCTCTTGAAAACTCCGGCTTGTCACTGTCCCTCTTAATGTGAACTGACCAGGACGTCCTCATCCGGCCTGGGAAGTGAGCAAAGGCAGGTAAGGAGGCTGTCTGTTCATGACACAACACTCAGCAACAGAACTCGGGCAAGGATGTGGCCCTTGCCACAACCCCTTCTGAACCCCGACTGGAAAGTCTCTTTTCAAGATGATACAACGCAAAGATATTGTCGTTTGACCTTGCCTTCTGACCAACCCGTTCTTGCACCCACCCAGAATGGGCGTTCCAGCTAAGAGAGAATCATTGACTGGCTGCTTCCTGCACACCCCACACTGGGGATAAAGCCCACAGCCCGGACATGTGCCCTGACTAGGAATTGAACCATGACCTCCTGGTTCATTGGTGGACACTCAACCACCGAGGCATGCCAGCTGGGCTGTATTCTTTTCTTTTTCTTCCTCCTCTTCTCCCATCCTCCCTCCCTTCGTCTCTCCCCCTTTTCTTCCTTTTTCTATCTTTTTTTTTTTTTGTCAAAAACCAACCATCCATATGGTGGTCCCCCTTATCCTGAGAGGATAAATTCCAAGGCCCCCAGTGGATGCCTGAAACTGCAGATAGTACTAAACCCTACAAATACTGTGTTTTTTCCTATACATGCATAGAGAACTATGATAAAGTTTAATTTATAAATTTGGCTCGGTAAGAGATTAACAATAACTAATAAAATAAAACAATTATAACAGTACACTGTAATAAAAGTTATGTGAACATGGTCTCTGGGGACCTAACATCTGCGTTTAAAGGCTTATGCCCAGGGGGTTACTTCTGCTACATTATAGTGACTCAAATGCTCAGTGAACCAGAGCTAGGAGAGAACTAGGTACAGTGGGGCCTCGACTTACGAGTTTAATTCATTCTGTGACGGAGCTCGTAACTCAAATTACTCGTATGTCAAATCAAAAGTGAACGAGTGAGACACGTGATGTTGGGCTGATGTTGTGGCATTCACTGCGACGTTCGCTGCGCCAACTAGCGGTGGGGTATCTGAAGCTGGCTCGTAACCCACATTTTAGCTCGCAACTCAGAGCAAAAAATCGGCCAAGAGATGGCTCGGATCTCGAAAAACTCATTAGTCGGGACACGCGTAAGTCAAGGCCCCACTGTACTGGGGAATATTAGAAATATCAATGGCAGAAATGGATTCAGTGACCTCTGTGTTTTAAAGAACCTCAGGATGGCCCAGGAGGTCATGGTTCGATTCCCAGTCAGGGCACATGCAGGTTGTGGGCTCGATCCCCAGTGTGGGGTGTGCAGGAAGCAGCTGATCAATGATTCTCATCATTGATGTTTCTCTCTGTCTCCCTCTCTCTTCCTCTCTGAAATCAACAAAAATGTATTTTAAAGAACCTCATTCATTCTTCATACCTCAGTATGAATGGACGATGGATGAAACGATGGCAGGCCTGGGTGTTTTCCATCTAGTGATCACCATCCAAAAGTTGGCCCTGCCCCCGCAATCCCTCATGAGGCAGCTATGGATGATAAGAGGCACCGCAGACGGCTGTTATTTTATTCTCCTCCCTCTGGACAACCACTCACCCCCACCGCCATGATTCGTGGGCGCGCAGGCCTCAAAAGCCTGTTAACCTCAGATGCTCCACGGGGCCCAGTGTAAAGAGCCCGGATCGATGAGATCAAACAAACAGTTTCTCAGAAGTCTGTAACAGAAAGCAGCGGCTGCTGGTCAGCGTGAGCCACCCAGCCTGGTCTTTGTGGGCGGCAGGCAGGGGGCTGGGAAGTGGTTATTTTTCTAACAGGCCTCAGAGGGGAAATGGATTTTTTTCCCCCGCCGAAGGAGCCACCAGTTAGCAAACATTGCTCTTCCAGGAAAACAAATACACAGCTGGGATACTCGTTTTTTCTTCCCTTATTGTATATTGTTAGCGAGGTTAAAAAGGATTTCAAACTCGGAAACTCTTTTAAAATTTCCCTCCCTCCCTTTCTTCCGTCCTTTCTCCTTCACCCCGCCTTTGGATGGTGTTTCGGCGCCCACATGCCGTCCTCACGATATTTCATTTTTGAATTTCTATAGCAGGAAATGTAGGCCACTGATTTTAGAGGTGGCCTAGTTTCCCAGCTCGAAATAGAAATCTTTCCCCAGGTTGAGGCTTTTGTGTCTAATAAAAGTGTCACCTGCTTCGAGAGGCCGAACAGACTGAGCGCTGGCCGCCTCCTCTCCGCCCAGCTGTGGGCCTGGGAGGTGGGGAGGACGGCCCGTGAGGCTTGCAGCCTTAGACGCGTCCGAGGCCACAGCGTTCCCTGAAAGGGACACAAGGGCCAGACATGCCTCTGAGGGTACAGGTGCCAGGGCCGCACAAGGAGATGGTGGCAGCAGCTTCTCAACCAGGTCCAGGAAGGACAGGGCAGCTAAGATCTGTCAGGTGCCCACCTCTGCTCCTCACATCTCCTCCCTCTCCGGTCGGCTGAGAGTTCTTCTGTTCTGTTCCCTTTTCTTTTCCTTTCCTTTCCGTTCTTTTCTTTCCTCCCTCCTTTCCTTCCTTCCTTTCTCTTTCTTCCTTCCTTTCTCCCTCTCTCCCCTTCTTCTTTCCCCATCTCTCTTCTTGCCGTCTTTTCTATTACAGTGGGGCCTTGACTTACGAGTTTAATTCGTTCCGTGACGGAGCTCATAACTCAAATTATTCGTATGTCAAATCAATTTTCACCATTACACTGACACGTGATGCTGGGCTGATGTTGTGGCGTTCACTGTGACGTTCGCTGCGCCAACTAGCGGCAGGGTATCTGAAGCTGGCTCGTAACCCGAATTTTAGCTCACAACTCAAAGCAAAAAATCGGCCGCGAGACGGCTCCTATCTCGAAAAACTCGTTAGTCGGGACACTCGTAAGTCAAGGCCCCACTGTATCTCAGGGAACCCCAGAAGGACCCCAGCAACAATAAGGCCAGTCGATTTCCTGCAAGAACGGATGTGCCCTGCACTCTCCACATGGTGGCCACCGGCCCCGGGTGGCTACTGAGCATTTGTGATGTGGCTGGTGTGACCGAACCCGGATTTTTCATTTTATTTCACTTAAATTCAGTCTTACAAAACTGTACGGGGAGCACGGCTCTAGAGAACCAGTCTGATCATTGTGTCCCAGCATCTCTCGCCTCTCCTTGGGACTCACTGGGAAGACAATAGCCTGTGCTGTCAATGCCCGAGCTCAAATCTCAACTCCTCTGACATGAGTCAGAGGGCCTTGGAGAAACGGCTGTGATGTGAATAAAGCGCCAAGTTCATTCCTGCAATAGCCCCGCTAGTAGATGACAGAGTGTTTATAAATATGCAAAACACACAATTAGTCAATATCACCAAGTCTCTGTGTGATGGGAACATTAAAACATGTCCTAGAGTGAAGGGTGGAGGGAACCAAAATAAATTTAGTTTCGCTTTCAACCCTACAAGCCATGAATACTGAATAATTGACTTCTGAGAGTCGTAGCACAAAAGCAAGTCATTTATTGGTTCCTCTGAGCATGAGCCACACATTCTAACCTAATTCATAGATGTGGAAACCCATTATAAGAAGTAAATGAGTTACCAGTGCACGCAATGGCAGATGGCAGCTGCTTCTGCACTCCTTGATGGACCCTGAATTACTCTAATCATCATTTTATTTAAGCCCAGAAGGCCATAAGAAATACGTTACTGACTCCATTGAAATATGTCTCCCTTAAACATATAAACTCGAACCTGAATAGGTACATTATTCAAGCAATTTCTTTCTGTGACAGGCACCAACCCACAGGCCAAAGGCAGCCAAGAGAATAAGACACTCGAGCCCAGTGGCATGACTGCCTTTTCTAGAATCCTTGTTAGTATATTTGCTGTAAGTCCCTCTCCCAGGAATGTCGCACTGTGTTGGCCCCTGTTGCCCAAAACAGAAATCTGGATATTACATTTTTTGTTTTTCCCCCAGTTTTACGAAGCTATAATTGACATATAACACTGTGTAAGTTTAAGGTGTGCAAAGGGTTGGTTTGATACATTTATATATTGCAAAATGATTACTATCATAGCATTAGCTAACACCTCCATCAGGCCACATAATTACCATTTCTTTTTTGTGCTCAGAACATTTAAGATCCGCTCTCTTAGCAACTTTTAAGCACATAATACAGTATTACTAGTTGTAATCACCATGCTATGCATTAGTTCCCCAGAACTTGTTCTTATAAATGGAACTAGGTATCCTTTGACCAATATCTCCTCATTTTCTCCACTCCCCCAACCCTAACCACCACTCTACTCTCTGGTTCTCTAGGTCCAGCTTTTTAAATTTTCTTTTCTTTTTAATATATTTTTATTGATTGCAGAAAGGGAGAGGGAGAGAAGGAGGGAGATGGGGGGAGAGAGAGAGAGAGACATAAACATAAATGATGAGAATCACTGATGGGCTGCCTCCTGCGTGCCCCCCACCCACACTGGGGACTCAGCCCACAACCTGGACATGTGCCCCCACCGGGAATCGAACGGTGACCTCCTGGTCCATAGGTCAGTGCTCAACCACTGAGCCATGTCGGCCAGGCAGTCCGGCTTTTTTAGATTCCACAGGTAATACCATGCAGTACTGGTATTTCTCTGCCTGACCTATCTCACTTAGCAAAACACTGGCCATTTAGGTTTTACCCTGCTCCCTCCCCAATTGCAATCCAGTTGTTTCTAGAGTGAGAGAGACTTATAACTGGTCTCCCTACCCCCCGCCCTGGCTTCTTGCTCGGATCCATTCTTCACACAGCTGTGTGAAATGGACCTGTGCCAAGAAGTATTTCTAGCTCATTGTAGATCCTCAAACAACACTTATGAAGTGGATGAATGAGGTCTGAGAGGCGGGCAGGCAGGCAAATGATGGGAAAAGTTTGTGACTCAGAGTCATGGGAAGCCACTGAAGCGTTTTTCGTAGGAAAATATTAAGATATTTGTGTGTTTATGAATTGTCAATGGACTCCAGCTCAAGACCACCAGGAACATACTGCTGGTTCAACAACTGGGTTTACTGACTCCTTGCAATGAGGGAACACACACACACACACACACACACACACACACACACACACAGGATGGGAACCATAGAGGCATCTCAGCTAAAGAGGGTTAGAAATGATACCATTTGGGCTTGTGTTGGGTGATTCTGGAGAAGATTCAAGGAAGTGGGGTTTTGTCTGGGTTAGATGATCGCAGAAGCAGGGGAAATCTGTGATTGGCTCTCCTGACTGCGGGAGGAGCAGTGAAGCCGAAGTTGGGATGTGGTACAGTAGCAGCAGCAGCTCGCATCTGCCAGGACGGAAGGCTGTGGTCATTGCTGTGGTCTGGAGATTGTTTGTGCTGTTGTCTCTCTTCAGCGTGGGTCATGTTTTTGTCTTCCATCTGGCCGGGTCACAGAGCGGCCTTGCCTGAGGTTGTGGTCCCAGGACGTGTTTATGTTGGACAGAACAACACCGTGACCCTGCTATGACATCCAGACCCGCTCTCGCCTGCCAGGGGCTGCTTCTCCTCTTCCCGGTACTAAAAACTCAGAGTAGAAGCAGGGAGTCGGGGAGAGGGGTGTTGCAGGGGTCCCAGTGAGAGATGACGGCGGCTTGCATAGGGTTGACGGCAGTGGAGCTGATGGGAAGTGACTGAATTCAGGATACACGTGTGGTCATGGCCCAGGTTCACGCCATACTGAGCTTCCAGCTTCTCAGAACACCAAGCTTTTATGCCTCCGGGTCCTTCCCGGGATGCTTTTTCTCAGCCCCTTTCTCCA
Source organism: Myotis yumanensis (assembly GCF_028538775.1). Taxonomy (NCBI): domain Eukaryota; kingdom Metazoa; phylum Chordata; class Mammalia; order Chiroptera; family Vespertilionidae; genus Myotis; species Myotis yumanensis. Next base: position 5,783,011 of record NW_027223771.1, on the reverse strand, counting down.
CCCCCACCACCACCAATGCCCTGTTCCTGCACATCTTCCTGTTTATCCTGCTCAGCTGTTACTTCCACCAAGAAACTTTCCCCAAACCTCCCGGGTCTGGTTACCTGCCCCTCCTTTGTGCTTCCACAATATCTCGTTATTACTGTTTACCTACTTAGATCCCCTACTAAGACTGGAAGCAACATCCAGGAAAAAGTGATGTCATGTTCAATGTGTGTACCCAGATCTCATCACATCATAGATGCTTAATGAATACACGTTAAATGAATCGAAGTTTTACCGGTACATAGAGCTTTCTCCAGTCTGTTTTCAAGCATCATTACCCAACCCAACTACCAAGCCATAACGCCATTCCAAAACGAAGTTGCCTTTTTTTTTTTTTTTAGCACACCCACCAAATCATGGGGTATTCCTGGAACTACTGATATAGTCAGATTTCCTGAAAATCACATCTATAAACCACTGACATAGCAGAAGCTACTATGGGATGCGATCATTAGTAGACAGTAAGTACCTTGGTTGTGAATGGTTTTGATTTTATTTGTTAGTAGAGTGAAGAAATACAAGCTTTTTATCCTTTATGATTTTATAGGCCAGAAATTACAGATATTTTTGTTTTGTCCGCTCATTCAACCACTGGTTTTTAAGAGCCAGTGCCTGACATTATTCCAGAAGCTGGAGCTATACAAGTGGGGGGTGGGGGAGGGGGGACAAACATCTCTGATTCACTGGGGCTTAAATTTTAATGAATAGGAGAGACCATAAAGAAATAGGAAAACAAAAAAGAAATAGGAAAATAAAATATAGCGATTGGTAAATAGCAACATATGCTAATGAGAAAAATGAAAGCAGGGAGAGGAATATAAAATGTTACAGGAATTGGGGGACCTTAAGCAGTGTCTCCAGGAAACACTTTACTGAGAAGGTGGCTTGGAGGAAGAAACTGAAAGAAGTGAAGCTGCCAGGCTCAGCAGAGGTCTGGATGGAAGCTCTGTAGGCCGAGGGAACAGCCAGTGCTAAGGCCCTGGGGCAGGAGAATACCTGGGCTTGATGCAGATCAAGGAGGCTAGGCCCAGGACTGGAGCAAAGGAAAGGTAGGGGGTGGAGAGGAAGATGTCAGAGGTACCATGAAGCAAGGTTATTATCAAGTACTAAATATTATCAAGTACTAAAACACTACTTCACAATATAGGGGTTCTGAGCTATTACTAGTGTGGCCAACTCCTAGAAACCCACAAATAGCCATACATGCAATTAATCCTACCAAAGAGAATTCTGCTCATAAATATCAACAAGTAGCCTTAATAGAGTTACACTGATTTTATGAATGAACACCCAGAACACGGTTGCTACAACCATGCTTATATAATGGCCTTGACTCCACCGACCATATAAAGTGGTCCAGCCCGCTTCTTTACACCTGCTTTCACAGCTGTTCATGGTGATTCCTTAATATTAAAACTTCTGACCAAATTCCCTAATGGGCCAAAAATTACACCGACTTTACCAATAATAGTAATCCTTATGGACCATAAAATTACTGACCCTTCCCTGGTGCGTGACAGAGGGGACACAGCCGACCAGTGATGACAAAGACCAAACAGTAAAAAGAACTAGACAGAAAACCAGACTTCATAAGCAAAATAGGAAACTGGAATCCTACTTCACAACGTGCAAAAATCAACTCAAGGAAGATCGAAGACTTCAAATATCAGGAAGTATATTTTAGGACTCCGAGGAGAAGATTACTTGATAAGCAAGGATTTTGTTTTTAAGAAGGGAGGAAACACTCTATAAATGACTTGTCTATATTGAGAATTTTTTGGCTCAGACAGGACACAGAGCAGCCCTTTCAGCAGGCAGAAAGAGAAGGTGAGTTTGGAGGTTTGATATGTGACACGGAGGGACTTACCATCTTGCGGCTTCTTTCCCCTCTGAGACAGAGTGAGTGCATGCTTGCAATGGGCAGAGGGGTAACTGTGTTGTAGGCAAGAAGAGAGTATGAAGGGGAGACTGAGTCAGAAATCGGAGGGTGTGGGTAGAGTATGCAGGAGTCACTGAGTAGGGCAGGAGAGGGGGTGGAGCAGAAAACCAGAAGGTGGCCAGGCCTTGCTGAGGCCCCAACCAGATCGATGTCCCTGCACAGTGGCTCCATCTACCCGGGGTGTGACTGCTGGCGACACTGGCCTGCAGGAGGCCAGGGCTTTGCGCTCCACTCAGCTCCACTGGCCTCACAACTGGGAACAAGCTCTCCCTGACTCCATTATTGGTGGATCACAGACCCATCCTCCTCCACGTCAATGCATTTGCATCGCTTTCCGCCGCTTTAATAAGGAAAGGCTACCCTGGGGACAGATAGCCAGATGCTATCAAAAACCCTCTCCCTCTAATCTTTAACTAAGTGGCCACGGTTTAATCCTTGTCTTCCATCCAAAACCGATTGGAAAGTGTCTGACAGTGCACAGCTCTCGGGTATCAACCTGCGGTCTGTTTGTCTGTCTGTCCAGCTCAGGTGCCAGCTTCTCTCTGCGGTCTCAAAACAGGCATCACCCGGCTCCTCCTGTCGGTTAGAGACGCAAACATTCCTTTATGGCTGCAAGTTACAGCGCTCTGGTTTCTCTCGTTTTTTTTCCTCCCGAGCTCCCAACTGGAAAGAGAAATTGTCACAGTCACAGTCACATGGATGCTTTAGCCTGAGCACGACACACTCGGAGGGGTTTTCCTAATTTCTTTATAATTGTGGGCTTCACCCACGGTTCTCAGATCTGGAGCAGTCCTCCCGCTGCCGCTATATTGATTGTGCAACAAGTTCCCTCAGGGAACAATTGGCAAACTTGCCCCCGATGCCATCTATCTGCGGCCTGGTATTTAGCACAGGGCATTTTAAAATAACTTAAACAGAAAACAAGGTTTCCCAATAAGGATGCTCAATTGCCTGTATCTCTCCTGCAGAGTCGGATAACAATTCTAGGCCTGATTCTGTCGCTCATTAGTTAACTAGTTAGGTACATGTCTTCCTGCAAGTCGCTTCCTTCTCTGTGGTTCTTCCTTTCCCAATATAAAAAAAAGGATGGTCATGCTGAGCTGCCTCCTTCCTCACAGAAGTGTTGCATGGATTAAATATGATAATAAATGTCAAAATGCTTTGCAAACTGCAAATCTGAGGTATTATTATTCCCTTGGTGAAAGTAAACATGGGCCGTACATCTTCCCTGCAGGAGTATAAAGGTTTGGAGTTTTCATTAAAGGCAAATTCGCAATATTTATTGAATCCCTTGTGTTTGCATGCATTTATTAAGCCCTTTTATGTAAATCATCTCATTTTATCTTCTTAGTAAGCCTGTGGAGCAACTAGTATTAAAGCCCACTTCACAGATAAGGAAGCTAAGACTCAAAAAGATGAAGTAATTCACCCACTATCACACAGCCAGGAAGTGCTCCCAACAGCTCTGGGCTGGAACAGCACCCCTTCTCCACAAAATCCTCCTCCCGCCTCACGACACTGCCTTCCTAGGGGGTGGTCCTTGTCCTCCTCATCCAAGATGGACAGCATGGGAGGGATGGTAACGGAATCCTAGAGAAAGCTAGAACTGCAGCTGCAAGAGAGGCTACCCCAACTGAGCTGCGGCTGTCCAGTAGGTGATCACCCCCTTCTATCTATCTATCTATCTATCTATCTATCTATCTATCTATCTATCTATCCCCTGCAGACAATAAAAGCCCCAACAAAAGCCTGCTCTCTCTAGCCAAAGGACCAGGAGAGGGGCATCCTAATAAGACCAAGAACTTTTCGATAATAACCTAGCCAGGCAACCAAACATGACGGAAAAAAACTGGGGTCCCACCCCAGCCATACCAGCAAAGGCCACAGGACAGCCACCCTCAGAAGGCTGTCATGAGATGCTCCAATCAACCAATGAGTGCATGGGTAGAACATCAAATCAATCTCTCTCTCTTTCTCAAAATTAATCAATCAATAAAAAACTTTTAAAGACATTGTGTTGTATTTATTCAGGGGTTGTATTGGTCTAGTTAGGCTAGGTCAGTGGTCGGCAAACTCATTAGTCAACAGAGCCAAATATCAACAGTACTTCTTCAAAATAGACTCGCCCAGGCCAAAGACTGACTTCTGCGCACAGACCATGAAGTTTCAATCGCACTGTACGTGCGTGCCCGCACGTGGTATTTTGTGGAAGAGCCACACTCAAGGGGCCAAAGAGCCGCATGTGGCTCACGAGCCACAGTTTGCCAACCACGGGGCTAGGTTAATAACAAGCTTAACCCTCCAAGTAAATTTGGCTCGTCCAGCCTCCTGTATCTGTTGGCATTCCTTAAATTGTGGACACATCACTTAAATATCTGTCTCTGTGGTCGAATTGCCTCCTCTTCTGTCTGTTCCTCTGTCTCTCATAAGGACAATTGGCATTGAATTTAGGGCCCATCTAGATAATACTGGATGATCTCCACATCTCAAGGTCTTGATTACATCTGCAAAGACTCCTCTTCCAGATAAAACCACATTCACAGGTTATGGGGATTAGAACCTAGACATATCTTTTGAAGAACCACTGCCCAACCCATTACAGCTGGCATGGTGCTAGACACTGGAAATATAAATGGTAAACAAGACAAACAAAGCATTTGTGGAGCTTACAGTCTTGTTAAAGAGATAGCCATTAATCAGATAATCCCACCTATAAATGTTTAATTCAGGTGCTAGAAACGAAAAATACAGGGTGGTAGGAGGCTAAGTCTGGGAAGACAAGGAAGCCTTACACCAGTAATTCTTGAGCTGAGACCTAGAAGGTGAGTAGACATTAATAAGATAAAGCTGTGGATACAACATTTCATATAGAAGGAAGGTTCCACCCAAGGCCCATTAGAGAGGGGAGTGGGGCTAAAGCTCAGAGAGCAAGAGATGAAAGAAAAGTTTAGGGCTTTGTTCTGTAAACAATGCTTACACAATAAGCAAAGCAGTGATCAGAGCAGATTTCTGTTTTAAAACATCACTCTACCATGTGGGAAAACAAGGGTGGGGGTCAGGAGACCAGTTGGGAAGCCATTGCATGAGGAGATAAATGATGACAACCTGGCCCAGAATGGTGGCAGTAGGGTGGGATGAAAAGAAAACACATTTTAGAGACGCTTTAGAACTAAAGTCAATAGACCTGATGGTGTCACTGAAATGGGTAAGATACTCCAAAGAAACACTTACAAAGCCGGCAAAAACTACTATCAGAATCAACTTTTTCAGAATTCTGGAATCTAGTCAAAAACAACGAGGGGGACATTAAGAAAGAAGCTACTGCCCTAGCTGATTTGGCTCAGAGGATAGAGAGTCGGCCTGCGGACCAAAGGGTCCCGGGGGTTCCATTCCAGTCAAGGGCATGTACCTTGGTTGCAGGCTGCCCCCTAGCCCAGGCCCCAGTCAGGGTGAGTGCAGGAGGCAACCAATCCATGTGTCTCTCTCGTATCAATGTTTCTCTCTGTCTCTCCCTCTCTCTTCTACTCTCTCCAAAAATCAATGGAAACATATCCTTGGTGAGGAAGAAGAAGAAAGAAGAAAGAAGAAAGAAGAAAGAAGAAAGAAGAAAGAAGAAAGAAGAAAGAGAAAGAAGAAAGAAGAGGAAGAAGAAGAAGAAGAGGAGGAGGAGGAGGAGGCGGCGCGGCAGCGGAGGTGGCAGAAGCAGCAGCAACTTAACTTTTGTAAGAGCACAGTGGCATTTTAACTTACCTACTGCTATCGCCCCAGATCAGAAGCAGCCGTGTGGAGGGTGGCTCCCATGCCAGCTGTGGCTTGCTGGTGACAAGGGGACAGTGCTGATCTTGCTCTGCGGGAATGGCGATGTGTGGGTTGAGCTGTCTGGTGGATCTCTGAGTAATTCATTTGGAACTTTCCCAGGGCCAGGGCAGCCTCCTGGGTGGTGGTTGTCAAACACATTCAAAGGTAAATGTTCTAACTGCAGCTGCCTAGGGCAGGGGATGCATAAAAGGCAAACAATGGATGGACTGAGAAGCCTGGGAGGGGGAAGCTCAGGGGGGAGATGCATGGGGAGGATGAGGGCTTTGGGGGCTTCTACAGATGCCAAGGAATCAGCAGGGACATGTGTGTACCCCACGCTTAGAAAACACCTAAAACCATAAGCATGTACCTTTGCCTGACTCGTAGGCTCCACACAAGCTGAAAGTGAGGGCTAAGGCAGAGTTGTAAATGGCCTGGCTGAGCCATGAAGAAGTGCCCCAACACAGAGGTAATCAGCAAAGACTGGGAGAGTTTTGCTTGTTTATCTGTTTGTTTGGCTCCGGGCCTTTAAGGAAATCTAATGATTAGCTGACCACTAAGCAAACAAGAAGAGACTTCAGTGTTCACGCATGACAAAGAATATGATTTTTACAAAAATAGTTTTAAAAAGTCACTAAACAAACAATGACATTCCACAATTAGTGGCAACAACAGATGAGAATCTGATTTGCAGTTACCACATTATAGTTTTCAAGATGTTGAGTTCTCAATAACCACCACACACACACAGAGACGTGTAAAGAAACGAGAGAATATGGCCCATTCATAAGAAATTGAGAGAAACCATCCCTGAAGAAGTCCAAACATCAGATTTACTGCACAAAGACTATAAATACCTGTTAAGTATGTCAAAGAGCTAAAGGAAACCACGTGCAAAGAAAACCAGGAGAACAATGAATAATCAGTTTATGTAATATCCTAAGTCCTTTGTTGTCACTTCAACAATCTTCATAGCATCTTCACCAAGAATAGATTCAATCTCAAGAAACCGATTTCTTTGTTCATCCAGAAGAAGCAACTCTTCACTGATTCAAGTTTTATCATCATAAGATTTCAGTCACATCTTCAGGTTCCACTTCTAATTCTAGTTCTCCTGCTATTTTCACCACATCTGCAGTTATTTATGAAAGGGTTAAAGAGAACAAAACGAGGCAGAGAAAAACTTGTGCTGAGCAGATATCTCGCAGAAAGCTTGCAACTTTGAGCACTGCATAGCCCAGATAACCACTAGCCATCGGACGCTGGGAGGAACCAAGGACAGACCAGACCCTTATGTCAGCAGAGTGGCTTGCAGCCAAAAAAGTTAATAAAAACCTATCTGGCCGAAACCGGTTTGGCTCAGTGGATAGAGCGTCGGCCTGCGGACTGAAAGGTCCCAGGTTCGATTCCGGTCAAGGGCATATACCTGGGTTTCGGGCACATCCCCAGTAGGAGATGTGCAGGAGGCGGCTGATCGATGTTTCTCTCTCATGGATGTTTCCAACTCTATATCTCTCCCTTCCTCTCTGTAAAAAATCAATAAAATATATTTTTTAAAAAAAGAAAGAAAGCTGATCTTATAAAAAAAATAAAATAAAATAAAATAAAATAAAATAAAAACCTATCTGTCCCTGCTCTTCGCTGATGCCTTTCTCGGTCTCAGCCCACCTGCACCCAGATGCCTGGAATAAAATCTCTTTTGATACATTATGGCCTCACCTCTCTTTAGTAGGTGCTCGACTCCAGCCCACTCCGAACCTTTCAACTTCCTCCACTAAAGTCTTGTGCTCCTCAAAGTCATCTATGAAGGTTAGAATCAACTTCTTCCACACTTATCTTAATGTTGACATCCTGACCTCTTGTTAATCACCAATGTTCTTAATGGCATATAGAATGGTGAATCCTTTCCAGAAGTTTTTCAATGTACTCTGCCCAGATCCATCAGAGGAATCACCATTAAAGGAAGCTATAGCCTTGCAAAATGTGGTTCTTAAATAGTAAGATTTCAAAGTCAAGACCCATGGGCTGTAGAATGAATGTCGTATTAGCAGGCATGAAAACAACGTTGATCTCACTGTACATCTCCATCAGAACTTTCGTGTGAACAGGTTTTTGCATTGTCAATGAGCAGTAATATTTAGAAAGGAATCTTTTTCTCTGAGCAGTAGCTCTCAGGGGTGGGCTTAAAACATTCAGTAAACCATGCAGTAAACGGATGTGCTGTCATTCAGGCTTTGTTGTTCCACGTACAGAACACATATAGCATAGGTTTAGCATAATCTTAAGGACCTTAAAATTTTTGAATGGTAAACGAACATTGGCTTCAACTTAAAGTCATTAGAACCTAACAAGAGGGCTTTGGTTGTAATCTGGTATGGTCTGAAGCTGACCACAGGGTTCACTGGCTCTGGGGCCTCCTGGGAGACAAAAATTCAGCTACCACCTGAGCCCTCCCTGGGGCCACCCAGCATGAGCTACAGAGCAATCTGCAGATGGCTGCTACTTGTGTTGGGTGTAGAGGTGTACAGGAGAGACCAAGCTGTAAACCAAGGCAGGCTGCTGCTAGTGCTGGGTCTGGGGCCACTTATTGAGAGCTATGGGCACACTGATGTCAGTTGCTGCTTGTTTGAGAGATTTTAGGAAAGTCTGAAGCCTGAGCCAGGACAGGCCATTCATATGGAGAAGCCACTGCAAATAGCTTGGGTGGGCCGACAAACTGGGTGGGGTGGGGTCTCAAGGAATCACCAGGGCAGGCAAATAGTTTGAGTCAGGTTGATGGAGACTCAGGTAGGGCACCCGTCTGTGGGCTCTGTGACAAGGAGGTCTCAGCAAAGGAACAATGACCTCTGCCAGCACTTTTGTTTGGGAGAAAGCTGCCCCCCAGCTCTTGCCCTGATGCCTGACAATTTAGTTCCTTCCCATATGTCCCTGGATCCTTTCAAGCTTCTGCACCCGCACTTGGAGCTGAGAGGAATGACTCTGAGTAAGTCCATGCATGGGCCCTTTAAGAGGAACTGCCTAGGATTCCAGCAGCCTCATGTCACTCAACCACAATCCCTGCTGGCTTTTACAGCCCAAAGTTGTGGGGACTTCTCTTCCTGTCACTAGAATCCTGGGCAGAGGGGTCTGGAGTGGGGGACCTCTACAGCCAGGACATACCTCCCAATTAAAAAGCACCACACCTGGGTTTCAGACCAGCCCATTTCTGGCCTCTACCCCTCCTACCAGTCTCAATGTAGCTTCCTCTTTAATTCTCTAGTTGTAGGACTTCCACTCAGCCAGATTTCACATGGTTTTGAATGATGGTTTTCTGTAATTTAGTTATAATTTTGTTGTGGTTTTGGGAGGATGTAGTACCGAGTTTACCTATGCTGCCATCTTGAACCTCCTCCCAAAACACATACCCTTTTATCAATTAAGTTCAGTGTCTTTATAGGCACAGTTTGTGGCACCTCAAAAAATTACAATAATAACATCCAAGATCACTGATCACAGATCACCATAACAAATATAATTATGAAAAGGTTTGAAATGTTGCAAGAATTATCAAAATGTGACACAGACACACAAAGTGAGCAAACTCTGTTGGAAAAAATGGCATCATTTTTTAAACTTGCTTAAGATTGTCATAAACCTTCCATTTGTAAAAACAATAACAACAAAAACAGTATCTGCAAAACACAATAAAAAAGGTACACCTGCACTTTAAAATTATTAAAGTAGTGGCCCAGCTGGCATGGCTCAGTGGATAAGCATCAACCTATGAACCAGGAGGTCACGGTTGGATTCCTGGTTGGGGCACATGCCCGGGGTACAGGCTCCATTCCCAGTGGGGGGCGTGCAGAAGGCAGTTGATCAATGATTCTCTCTCATCATTGATGTTTCTCTCTCTCTCTCCCTCTCCCTTCCTCTTTGAAATATATATATATTTATTAAATATATATATTTTTTTAAAAAAAACAACACAGTATCTACACTAATAAAAGAGAAACATGGTAATTGGCGTACGACCGCTACCCTTCCCATTGGCTAATCAGCGTATCCTTATGCAAATTAACTGTCAGCCAAGATAGCGGCCGGCAGCCATGCACTGAAGCCAGCAGGGAGGTTTGCTTCCTCCAGGAACTGCAGACTCCAACGTTCCCCGACTCTCAACTGCAACTCTAAGCAACTATTACTATGTTGCAAATAAGAACCTAAACAAAATCGGCTTTCAGTCAGCCCCGGACCGCAACATTGTATCCATGTTTTCAGCAGTGAGGCCTCAGAGCTAAAGCTGGCCCAGAATAAAAAAAAAAAAAGGAAAACAAGGAGCAGTTGGGAGCTTTTAGTCAACTGCCAGCGGGAAAACAGCCCTCAGCCCCTCAGCCAGCCTGGCCAGGCACCCCAGTGGGGACCCCCACCCTGATCCAGGACACCCTTCAGGGCAAACCAGCCGGCCCCTACCCATGCACCAGGCCTCTATTCTATATAGTAAAAGGGTAATATGCCTCCTGGCACCGGGATCAGCGGAGCAGCGAGGCTCCCGGCACTGGGATCAGCGTGACAGGGGGCAGCGCCCAAACCCCCTGATCAGCCCTGCTCTGTGCCTGATAGGGGGGAGCTCCCCAATCCCCCAATTGCCCTGCAGCTCTGTGTTTGACAGGGTGCAGCACACCAACCCCCTGATCGGCCCTGCTCTGTGCGTGACAGGGGGTGGCGCCGCAACCTCCCCATCGACCCTGCCTTGAGTGTGACAGGGGGCGGTGCCCCAACCCCCCAGTCTACCCTGAAAGTGACTGAGGGTGACATCGCAACCTCCCGATCCGCCCTGCTCTGTGCATGACAGGGGACGGTGCCCCAACTCCCCAATCGGCCCTGCTCTGAGCCCGACCAGGGGCTGCACCTAGGGATTGGGCCTGCCCTCTGCCACCCGGGAGCAGGCCTAAGCCAGCAGGTCGTTACCTCCCAAGGGGTCCCAGACTGTGAGAGGGCACAGGCAGGGCTAGGGGACCCCCCCCACCAGTGCACAAATTTTTGTGCACCGGGCCTCTAGTCTAGAATAATGTCAGTCATATAACTTCCTGATTTGGAGACAGAACAGTGACCACTGCTCCCCAAGGAAGCATGTCTATTAAGTATTTCACTATTAGTTTCTCCGTCACTTCTTTTGTCAGCTTTTACCTTTAGATTTGGCCCTTCAATAACCCTATTATTTACAAATTATATTCACATTGCCTATCCCCTGGTTCCTATGCCTATGATGGTGGCCAGTCCATGGCCACCATGAAGAATACTTATTTAGAGCTCATCCAGGGTCTTGCCTTTGTTCTAGGTTCTGGCCACCGAACACAATGCCCATCAGGCAAACCACTAATGCCTCTGAGCAGGAGACTTTTCACAAAAGACTGTCATAATTACAGAACGCCTCTACATGTGGACTAGTATATAAGCGAGACCTAAGCATTAGCACCTCTGCTGTAGCTCAGATTCAAGAAGAACCAATGACTCAGACCGGGTTCCCCCGAAGCAAAGATTTGTACGCAAATATTATATTAAGAGCTCCCAGGAGAAAGCCATAAGAGAGTGGGACAAGCAGGGCAAAGGCTGGGAAGAAGCCAGGCAGGGGTGCAAATTCAGGCTAAACCCACAGGCTGCTCAGAGTTGGCCCAGTGGCAGGCAAAGGAGCTGTACTCACAGCTGAGGTCCTCCCAGCCCAAGGTCTGGTCTGCCACCAAGTCTTCCTTAGCTATTCCCTGCGTGACACAGGCATACCTTCCTCAATTATCTTCCTCTAGCATCCTGTCAATCTTTCTCATTTTCTTCATTCACCATCTTTGTCGGTATTGGGGGGCTGGCTGAGCTGAAGGGTCAAAAATTCTGCCCTCTGTATTGGCCACTTGGCCTTCTGGTTTGGGCTTATTTATAGTTTTGGATTTTTCTATGCTGGTTGGATTTATAATAAATCCCTGGTTGGTGGGTGTCAGGTAAGTCCCTGGGCTGAGGGGCCATCTGAACTCCCAGGCACACCAAAGGCAGAAGCGGGGTGCACAGCAACAGTCAAAGGGGTCTGAGGGCATAAGGACAGTGCATTGCAAGTGTCCCCTACACTCCATTTGGTTTGTGGGGAGGAAGAATTTAGTGACCTATACGCATCAAGTATATTCCATAGCTCTGGAATTTTGGCGAGGCCTGTGAAGTCTCACACTAGCCTGAATTTTCTAGATACGTGACCAAACACCGGCGCCCAGCCAGTGGGGCGCTGGTCTTGCCATGTCACACCCCCTCCCCTGCTTTCCCAATCATGAAGGAAAACGCAGTCTGTCTTTGGATTCCATCCAGCCTTCTTTAGTCCCCTCTTGCCATCCCCTCAGAAGATGACCACTCAGACATCAGCCACAATCAACCTCGGGTGCCCTTACAGACACCAAGCCTGGGAACTTGAGCTGTCACTTGCCTACTAAGGGGCCAGGTTCATTCAAGCCCAATAATCACTGATAAATAAAAATCTTAGGAAAAGGAAATAAACATTAATAACTTAAATCTAATGCCCAAGCTTCTCTCTTCTAGATGAGGATGGAAAAAGATGTCCAGTTCTCTTAGTCTGTGTTTCTTAATGGTCCATCCTGTCATGTAAATATCATGCCTACATTCTGCAGTTGTATACACCATTGTAGGAGCTGCACTCAGGCTACAATAATAAAAATATGACATTTTTCTCAAAGCATGTGCCAGTAAGAAAATTTTCAGAGAATTAATATTGGAACATAAGACATGTCCCACCAAAACCCAGACTGAGTTCTAAAAAGATGTCTACTTATTGGATGAGGAACTCAAAAAAACACATTTTTCTGAGGAAAAAAAATATAATCAGTTGTGGTAAAGTTCCAAATCCAGCCCACAGAAACCTATTAAACTGATATAACCAACAATGCAGAGTAGGAAACAATACTATGGAAATCAGTAACTAAGTCACAACATAACAGAATTAGGGAAGAAATCGTTAAGTTGAACATCCCTGCTTCAGGAAGGGTGGGTCCAAGCAGAGGGTGCACACTGAGGATTTCTGGGACTTCTGGATCCTTTGAGACATTTTAAGATCACGAAAGAAGTCTGGAGAATTGCTCTTTAAAAAAACAACAACACAATCATTCTATTTACTTTTAAAGAAGCTCTGAAGAATGAGGAAAAAGTCAAGGCACAACAATATTGTCCCTTAAAAGAGAACATCCCTATGAATGCTTTCATTTTAGGGATCAGGCCTTGGTGGAGTAGACAGTCCAGGCAGTGGAACGGAAGGCACTAGCTCTGAGCCCCACCGGTGCCATTCGCCAACTCATGACAGGTGACACCCAAGCTCCCCCGGCATGGCTCAGCTTTGCTGGTCACAGAACGGGCTGCGGCAACTCTTCCATTTAGAGCAGGAAATGCCTGACTCCAGCCACTCATCTGGGGGTGCTGTCCTTCCTCCTCAGCCTATGAGACTTTCTCTGCTGAAGATCTATAGGCAGTAACACAATGGAGGCCGCCAAGGTGCCGCTAAGAAGCACAAACGTGGCCACGTGTAGGTAAGCTCATCAATCCCAAGTGGGCTGACCTTTAGAGGGGCTCCCCACAACACTTCTGCTCTCATCCCGCCACCCCCACCCCCGGAAGATGATCTTGGAGCTGTTCCCGCAGCCTTGTTTCAGGCCCAAAGACCTTGCCTCTTTATTCTCCCTCCATTTCTGCTAGGTTCTCATATTCCAGTCTGTACATTTCAGAAGCTTTCAGGAGCCCCGAGAGAGGATAGGACAACCATCATGGGTGAGCAGAACCCTGAGTTCCTCAAAGAAAACCTTCACTCTCAGCCTTCCTGTCCAGGAATACCTGTCAGGACAGCCCAGGGACCAAGTGTGCCTGGCAGCCGATGCCCAGTCTCTGAGGGAAGAGATTCAGAGGGCACTGGAGCCCCAGGTGGCTACAGGTGAAATCCAGTCCGACTGCTCACCACCCGCTGACCACCTGCCTTCCTTGAGGCCCCCTTTCCACCACTTCTCTTTCCTCAGGGCTCCTTGCTCCAGGCACGTGTGGAAGCCTGTGGAAGGCCCTGGCAGCAAGGAACTGCTGCACTTCTGAACTGACTCTTCCTTGGGAGAGGCAGGTGCCCTGCCTTCTTGTATGCAGCTGGGAGTGTATGTAGCTGTGAGCGCATGCAGTTGGTAGTGCATGCAGCTGTGAGTGCATGAAGCTGGTAGTATTTGCAGCTGGAGTGTATGCAGCTGGGAGTGCATGCAGCCGGAGTGTATGCAGCTGGGAGTGCATGCAGCTGGGAGTGCATGCAGCTGGGAGTGTATGCAGCTGTGAGTGTATGCAGCTGTGTCCCCAAGGCCTGCAGGTTTTTAGCACCATCCTCACTGCCCAGTAAATATCTTGGTCCTCACTTCCCAACTCAGGCTCATTTCCACAAAAGAAACATCCCTCAGGCTGAAGAATACCCCCATCCCATTCTTCCTTGCTGTTGGGGCTCCTCAGGACCCCCCGCCTCCTTCCACCTGCCACACCACAGGAAACACCTCAGCCTCAGCCATTTGAGAATGTTCTGGCCAGAACTGTTCACACTCAGTGCCTTTGCCCTTTGGGGCCTCAAGCTCTGCCTCTCTGAGGACAATGGGTTTGGGAATACTGCGCTGGCGACTTTCTCCTAATAGAAACAGAGCTTGCTCGGTGGTGATCCCAACTCCCCCAGGCCTCAGCCATAGAACTTGACCTCTCATTGGGGTGGCAGACACCTTGTTTCACTGTCCACCCCTGGCGACCAGACTTTTTTCTCCACCTGTCAGGTGAAGAAGATGTCTCTATGTTGCTATGCTGAGGGGACTTTCCCAGGGAGGACCCAGCCGCACCTTGTGACCCCACCTGCTTCACAGAAGTCAACCCTCCGCTGAAGGCGAGGGATGCCTTCTCCGCTGCGATTCTGTCTCCCCACAGTACCTCGTTTTCCTCCCAAGACTGGCTACATCTCAGAGATGGGAGGGATTCACTTTCCAAGAAGGTCCTGGGCCAAAGGCCAGGCTCTCGTTGGTCTCCATCTCTAGGTACAAAGGGCAGGAGAGGGGCTGGCCAGCTACACAGAATAGAGATAGAGATACTTCACAGATAAAACATGACTCCCTGCCCTGGGCATCTGCTCCCCCAAAGCATGCTCTTTGGAAAGAGCAAAGTAAACGTCTCATGTAGTTGTGTCCTCCTGTGTCTTCTCCTCTGACCCTGACCTTGAAGGGAGACCTGTGGTTGTGCCTCCCGCATCATCTGTTGCCTTGGACTCAGATACCAGAATCACCAGCACCTCCTCAGACAACACCCAGCAGCGGACACCCTCTTGTGCCAGGAGCCAGCCCTACTCTAACAGGGTCTCCAGACTGAGAAACCCACAGCAGCTGCCCGGGCAGCTAATGTCACTGGTGGTTTACTCCCCTCCGTGCACCTCCAGGGGAGAAGTTCCAGGGTTTCAGACTCTTGGGGTCCTTGGCACTGAGTTCAGTGCCCCCAGCTGGACAGTTGGCAGCTGTACCTCTCAACGCTAAGACGATATGGTTTTTATGGATGGATCAAATCCATTCTCTAACCTCATGAAATGGCCACTCTCCATTCAGTCTGGACATGGGTTAGGTGTGCCTCCCGGCGCCTGACACGCCCCTGGGGGCAGGGGGGGGGGGCGGGGTGCAGGAAAGCCACAGGCACAGAAGAAAAAACTGGAGGAAGAGGAAGCCAGCAGCCTCCTGCCGAGTCCTGCTTAAGATTCAGGGTACAGATGGTCCAGCCTCTCGCTGGAATTCACAGCAAATCTCTGAGCCCAAGTTCCCTCAAGTGTAGAATAGGGATGGACTCTATGTAATCTCCAAGTGCCCCCTCTATAGTAGACAAAACGCCTCCACCCCCCCGCCCCCCAAAAAAATGTCCTTTGCCCTGCTCCCCAGAACCTGTGAATATGTCACCTGGCAAGGGGGAATTCAAGTTGCAGATGGGATTAAGGTTGCTTCATCGGGTAACCTGGACTACCTGGGTGAGCCCAATGTCATCTCAAGGGTCCTCAGAAGTGAACGGGATGCAGGACTGCCCGTGTGAGAGAGAGACTGCAGATGCTGGCTTAGGAGATGGAGCGAGGGGCCACGAGCCCAAGGGTGCAGGTGGCCTCCAGAAACGGACAAGGCACGGAAAGGATTCTCTTCTGGAGCCTCTCGGAGGCCCAGCGGGACCCGTTTTGAACTTCTGACCCCCAGAACAGTAAGAGAACAGATCTGGAATCTTTCAACCCACTCATCCTGTTGTGATTCCGGGCGGCAGCCACAGGACAGATTCCTGCTCCATCTCTGACATCCACGTGGCACCTTCCCACCAGCCCCACCCTCTTCACCGGCTCCACCCTCTCGGTCGCAGAGCCCCAGGTACCAACACTGCCACGAGTCAGGATCCCAATTCTAGCTCAACCTTATGTCAAATATGCTCTGGAGGAAAACGGGTGCATGATGTCCTACATTCGCAGAGGGTCCCGCAGCTTTAAACCACTGTCAAGAAATGTCTCAGGGTGTTTTTATGTGCCAGTCATGGAGCTGGTTGCTGCAGGCTGCTGTCATCCTCAAGGAATTCATTGTCTAGTTGGAGAGAAAACAAAACACAGAAGCAGCTAACCTAGACTTGGTGATGTTTCAGAAGTTAGGGGGGAGCTGGGGTAACCCAGCCGCCCCCAGTGAAAACAGCCAAGGGCGAGAAAAGCAATATGAATTAGCCGTCTCTGCTCCAACCTCCTCACACTGGACAATGGTGTCTGATTCAGGCGTGAACCCTACCTAGGCCCACTCTTTTTTAAAAATATATATATACCCTAATGACTAATTCTGAGTCTCAGCCGGGACACTGAGCCACTGAAAGATCTTTCTATGTTTCACCTTGTATCAAATATTCTTTGGACCTCTCTTTTGTCAGAGAAGCACGGGGAATTCTAAGCATAGGGCGTGGTAAAGAAAAAATCACTGCTTAAGGACATTTCAAACTCACGTATATTCTTTAGGTAGATGCGTAAGACTAACTCAAGCTTGAGTCATTCCCTTTTGTCTTTTTTACTTTATTTGAACCTGGGCACAGAAGACTTACAAAGGAAATTTGACTAAATCCATCCTCTTGTGTTAAATATTGACACAAGAAATACCCACGTCGGCAATTTATCAGGAGGGAAGCTGGCAAATATTTTAGGTGGAATGTCTAAGAAACTATCATTTTTATTGGAGTTGAGGGCTGCCTGTTTTTACAATAACACAGATCGTTCCTGAATCCAGCCAGGTATGACCATGCAAGGAGTTATTCATCAAGTAGGCAAGGATCAGAGCTACCATTACAAGCTGTCCCTAAACATTCCAGAGGCAGGCATGCACCCTCGGGTGTGTCTTTAGCTCAAGTTTCTAAACCTACAGCCTGAAGGAGACCCAGAAAGAAGGGGCCCCAATGGCTTCAAAGATTTGGACATTGGAAACCTGCCCTGGTCCATCTGTGAGGCAAAATGGCCCGTGCCAGTGGGCTCAGCCTGGAGCCCACAGAATCGCGAACAATGCATCCTTCTCCCAGGTCTTCTCTCCCCTTCCTGATCCTCAGAAGATTTCAGTGTTCTGGGGCATGTGCCCAGAATATTCCTCGTGACTTCATACCTCTAACTCCTCTTCTGGGAGCAGACTGCTTCTTGATCCCCAAGGGCAATTGCCTACAGGGCTTTGTGGTGACCGAGGCATCAGATGAAGAGGTACAGTACAAAAGGCAAGAGCGTTTAGGGGAAACCTGCTTCTAGAAGAACCAAGCTTTTCCTCGTGTCCTCAGGGACACTCAATGCTTTGGAAGAGAGTGAGTGTGAAGAGCCTGTTACCAACGGTCAGTCATTGCCTCTTAGGAGGGGCTAGCGAAAGACACACAAAAATCTTTGAAATAAAAACACCCTTGTTCCCTTCAAGCTTTCATTGCATCAATGGAAGCTAGTAGTGAAAGGTGCTGCCATCTTTCCCATGTGCCTCCGCTGTTTAACCCCCTCCCAGCCCTTACCCCTGCCAGCATGCTGCTCACCAATCCTCTACCAGGGCAGTCGGGGCCGGAGGGTCCCACTGAGCCCCGTGCCCGTCGGCACCCAGCTTTGAGTACTTCCTTTCCCTGCGGTGATTCTGTCCATTCACTCTTCCTTTGAAAGTCCACCGCATCTGCCTCTCAAAGCAGCAACCATTTTCTCCTTTCCCCTCATTTCATCTCAGCACAGGCCTCTTCATCTGCTCGGGGCATCACAGGGCCGTGGGCATGGCGTGAGCCAGTTCGTGCGCTGGAACATGATCGCCCTAAGGGCTGCAGGTGCCAATCAGCCCCCTCGCACACTCACACCAGCAGCAGCATCCGCAATCATTTGCCATGCAGCCACCTGGTTCAACACACCATTTTCAAATCTAAGGGCCCCGAAGAAGCCTAAGACGCAGGCGCATCCTTGGGTAAAAATTCAGTTCCAGCCAAGGAGAGAGTGGCTCCAGGCTGAGGAGCGAGGAGTCAGGTCTGTCTGTGAGCAGAGGCGAGCTGACTGGAAATGTTCTCTTGAGAGAGGAAAGGTATGACATAGGTATTTGAGAAGGACCGCACCTAGGCCAGGGACAGAGGCCCAGGCAGGAGGTGAGAGCTCTTATACCATATTCACCAACGTGGACCCTTTCAAATGAGATCGGAGGGTGTGAGAAGGAGGCTGAGAAATGGAATGTGAAAAAGGTTACTGGGACCAGAGTATGGCGAGTCATCTGAAGCTCAGCTAAAGAGATAGGACTTTATTCTGTTGGCAGGGGGAAGTCGCTGAAGGGTTTGAGAGCGAGGGTGAGGGGTTCTACCCTCACTCAATTTGAGAAAAATGGCCCTGACAAGGTACATGGGATGAATTGGTGGTTTGAAGTCTCTGAGGGCAGAGAAGGCAGGGGTTTGAACGGTGCCTCTCCAAAAATCATGCCCACCCAGGACCTCAGAATATGACCTTATTTAGGGACAGAGTCTTTGAAAATGTAATGAGTTAAGATGAGGTCATCCTGAACTGGGGGGCGGGGGCCCAAATCCAATGACTGGTGTCCTTACAAGAGGAGAAAACATGCAAAGACACACACAGAGAGGAGAACACCACGCGGCGACAACAAACAGCAGAGACTGGAGTGATGCATCTACAAGCCAAGGAACGCCCAGGGTTCCCGGCAAAGAGGAAGGACACATCCTCCCTCAGAAGGAACCAACCCTAGTGACACCTTGATTTCAGACTTCTGACCTCCAGAGCTGGAAGCCAGTAAGGTGGTCGCTTTAGGCCAACCCACTTTAAGCAAGCCCTGGGAAACCAGTATAGTGACCAATGAAGAATCGAGCCGGAGTGCAGGCTCTATCTAGAAATGACACCTGAGACCAAAACAAGGCCTTGGAAGGGGGAGGGGGGAACCATTTTTAAATCAATGACAATAACTGGGGGACAAGCAATCTGTAGCAGCGAAATATGACCCCGAATTCACGGGGCGTGGGGACTCTGTCACTCCCCGGCCAGCTCTCAGGGATGTGAATTTAAAGGAAGCCTACAGTCACTGCAGACGCTCCTGGAGCACAGGGGTTAACTTGGACCTCCGCAACCTGGAGTCAAGACTGGAAGCAATGAATGTCCACCTCCAGCAATCCGAACCCAAAGACAAGCAACCATGTACTGTCCAATTACTTTGTCTTTTTTTTTTTTTTTAAGGAAATAAAGCTCTCAATGGTCTAAAAATAGTCTAGTGTCTACAATGTGCAAATAAGCCCAAGGCAGGAGCTGCCCTTGGAGTCAGCATGGTGGGCGCAGGAACTTTTGAGGGTGAACAGGGAGGGAACTCCTGCCTCTCCAGGTTTGCCCTCCAGGGACCATTTTGCAAGACTTGGGGTTTATAGATGAGGGGGGGACAGATCTCTTTGATGTTCCTCCGCCTCCCCTCTTCGCTGGGTGCATACAAGCAGCCCTTCAGCTCCCTTCCCCAATTGGGAATCATGCAGCCTGACATCAGAGGGCACAAGGACACATGCTCTGTGCGTGGGGCAAAATCAAGGGAGAGGTGGCTTTTGCTCACTCAAGAGCATTCACCCCCCTCCCCCCACTCCACACTGCTCCTGGAACCCAGTGTCTCCAGAAGCCTT
Organism: Myotis yumanensis; assembly: GCF_028538775.1. Lineage (NCBI taxonomy): Eukaryota > Metazoa > Chordata > Mammalia > Chiroptera > Vespertilionidae > Myotis > Myotis yumanensis. The sequence continues at coordinate 5,763,063 of NW_027223771.1, read as the reverse complement.
CTGTAAAGAACCCACCAGATTACCTCTTCAAAAGGGGAACGGGGAACAAACAAAAATCCGGCCTGTGTACCCACGGTCCCTGTACCTCCCTCCCTTCGGCTGGGGGATTTCTGAAAAGGAAGGGCCTGGTGCCCGGGACTCAGTGACGATGCAGCCGCCTTGCCCACTAGAAGGCTCCATCTTCGTGCTGCAGCCCGGCCAGCCCCTCTCCCGGGTACTCAGAGCTGTGTTGTCCTCTCAACACCTAGTCTCCTACTGTATCCCCAGGTGCCATTCGTTTCTCCTTAGAAGCGATTCCCAGTGTGGGCTAGTGGCATCCGAAGGTATCTTTCACCCACTATATTGGCACAGCTGGAAGAAGCTAGTTTTAATAACAAGAGCCGAGGGCTGGGCGGGAAAGAAACACTCTCAAGCTTTGCTGTGGGAGTGTCAATTGACTTCCATTTCCTTGGAGATAAAATCTGGGATCCAAAAGCTTTTCCCGTCTGGCCTGGGTGGCTCAGTGGATTGAGCATGACTCCATGAAGCAAGAGGTCACTGAGCCGATTCCCAATCAAGCCTGTTCCATGTTTCTCCTTCTCATTGATATTTCCATCTGTCTTTCCCTCTCTCCTTCCCGCTCTCGGAAATCAATTTTTTTAAACATATTTTTTTAAAAAGACTTTAAACATCGGTTCTACCCTCTGACCCAGGAAATGCATTTTTCAGATTTTTACTCTAAGAAAATAAGGAATGTGTGCAAAGATTTAGTGAAACGAATATTCATTCATAGCCTTGGTACAATAGCAAAATAAAACCAAGTAGCATCTAAATGCACAAGATAGGAAGTTATTTAAATTCTGGAACATTCGTGCACTGGAATATTAGCTAACCACCATGTAGACATGGTAAGGCCACCAACTGCCTCCAGAGAGAAGTAAGGAGCTCAGAGGCAGGGGGTAAAAGCCAACTTGTTACTGGGCAGGGGGTAAAAGCCAACTTGCAACTATGCAACTATGCAACAATGTTGCAACCTGCAACATTTCTACCTGTTGCATTTCGAACCACTGGGAACATACCTATGAGCTAGGCAGGGAAATAAACATGTCAAGGATTTTTGGGAAGAATAGTAGCTCAAACGAAGAACGGGATGCAAGAAATATTACGGGGAAGGGGGAGTGCTTCCAGATGGGAACGAGGTGACCCCGGCTGCCACAGCAATCTGTGGCGACAGCAGCCATGGGGGTGCACCTAGCCTGACACCACCTGGGTCATACCTCAGGGGAGCCCCACCTTCCTGCCCACTAGACTATGGCTTCCCTGGGGTGCAAGGAGCGCGAGACGGTGGCCACGCTCCTCATGGAGATGAGCATGAACGATGCACGGCTGGTGTTCCAGCAACGAGGCCCCTGCGCCCACTACCTCATCCGGCTGCTCAAGAGCAAGTGCAACAGGTTCTCCAACTTCCAGGCCTGCCAGCGGGAGCCTCGAGACGGGCACGCCTGTGAGCACCTGGGCTGAGTCACGCGCATGATGCCGTCTGGGGGCAGCGGAAGTCACAGAGGAGACCAACCTGGTCAAGGCCCCCCCCCCCCCCAACTCCAAAGGCCAGTAGAGAAATAAAACCCTCCAGGCCCACAGCACCCTGCCAAAAAGAAATAGTAAGTAAAAATATAAAATGTGTGGCAAAATGTCCTGTGTGATGTCCATTCTACTAAAAAGCAAAACCTGGCAGGAAATTACCCCCCAGGTGGAACGGCATATATTTCTCATGAATAAAGTTACAGGTGATTTTGATTTTCTTCCTCCTTACAGGTATTTCCCCACTTTTATTCAAGGAATATGCAAAAAAAATTTTTTGGGGGGTAGGGGGTGTTGGCTGGGGAAAGGAAGGAACAAAGGAAGTTATTTTTAGGTTTTAAAAATTGGAACATTCATGCACTGGAATATTATCTAACCACCATGTAGACATGGTAAGGCCACCATGAGTGTCGTGCTCTCTCTCCTTATCTTGGTCAAATGTCCAGGAAGAATATAGAGGTGCACTGTTTTGCTATTTCCTTACTCGCTCCCTGCCCCCACCCCCGCACCCTACCCAACTGCACACATAAGACTGCCTGCACCATTCCTTCCCTACGCATCTCCTTAGATAGAGATCAACACCAGCGGCTTCGGTCACTGCCTTCAAGGAACGCCTTCATGAGCTGGTGGGAGGAGTGGGCACGCGGGTGAGAGCCTAGCCCTCCCCACGGTGCTCTCCGGACTCCCAAGTCCTCCTCCCCCGCCCAGCCCCCTCTGCCTGTCGGGTTCCTTCTGCCTGTCCCACATCTGTCCCCCGGGATCCGTCCACCCCGCTGCTCCTCTCCCCCTCCCGGGCTGTGTCTCCTACCTGCTCTCATTGTGAAAGCAGCAGGCACCCCCCCTTCCAGGAGACCTTATCTGCTCCTTCCCAGGGTCTCCGGCCTGCCCCCTCATTCCCTATGTCCCCAAGTGCCGTTTCTGTCTCCTAAAAAGCAATGGTCACCCCCACCTCCCAATTACTATTCCTTTCCTAGGTGGTGGCATCTCCCGGGGCCATCCCTAGCGTATGCCTGCCCTTCTCCCGATTCCCCGAACTTGGGGTTTCATCTCTTGCCTGGGCCACTGCAGTGGTGGTGTGTTCGCACGTATTCTGGGATTATCTCAATCCGGCCCCTGCAGAGTGCAACCAAAGAATTCCATCCAATGAGCACACCATACGGTGCTGTGCAGATATTCAATTATTTACATGTTAGTAACCAATGTTACCTCAACGCATTTCGGGGTTTTTTTTTTTAACTATTTCTCCCCAAATGCCACAGGGCCCCCCTCGTTGCCCTGCTGCTCACTAGTCTCCTGCGTCCCACATTGCATTTGCATGCCCGTCTGCCCCTGGTTTCCTGATACTCAGGTGCCCCAGACCCTTGCTCCATCACTCCTTTGTGCCTGTGCCCAAGCTGGGTGCCCCCACTGCATGGGTTGTCTCATAAGCCGGTCCTGGCCTGGCTCTCCTTTCTTAATCACAACTCAGCTCAGGCTTTCTCTGGCCCAGAACCTTCTCAGGAACTTGAGCCCTGGGAAATGGGGGCCGCGGGGGGGGGGGGGGGGGGGGGTGTCTCCTCTGTGATTCTGTCACAACCCAAGTAGAGATCAGTTCACAACCAGAGAAGAGGTCAGTTCACAACCAGAACACAGTGGTCAGTTCCTTTGGTCCCAGAGGAATGTAGGACTCCGGGCACTAGAGCAGTGACCAGGCACCATGCTTGGCCCGCAAGCCAGCCCCTCTTAGGAGAGCCACTGTGAATCACCTCTGCATGTGCAGCTCTTAGGACAACGCCCGGCCGACGTGGGCATGTCAGGCAGTGGACCAACAGCTGATACTGTCACAGAAGGAACCAGTAGAAATCTGGATGGAACGCAGGTCTGAAGGCCACTCGGGCCGAGGGAAGGCATCTGGAGAAGCTCCTCTGCCTGTATTGACACTAGACCTGAATGGATACCCCAGGGACTAGCCCCAACCGGGAGGAGCAAGGATGCTGTTCATCCCAACCCACATGCAATCCCAACGTTCGCTGCAGGCCAGGCCAGCCCAGGGCTCCGCTTCCTGCCCGTGGGCACAGTTTGGTGCCAGAGGAATGTAGGGCTCCGGACATTATGGCAAGAAGAACCCCCTCCCCCAAAAGGTGCCCGGACCTAACATGGGGATGAAGGGGAGCAGGGTGCCAGGGTGGCCATGGATTTTAAACCTCGTTCACAAAGGGCCTAAAACCATAGGCCGGGAGCCCTCTCCCCACACGAGTGGCTACACCCAGCCACCGTACTTTTATATATTAAAGAGCATTCGTTTATTAAGCATTTAAATAGAATATACCACTTACAATTTCTGTACCGAGTTTTGGCATTTTTCTTTTTCAAAAATGTGTTTTATTTTCTTTTACATTCGCGGTACTCAGAAAATGGATATGACCAGGGCTGCTTTCTATATTGGAAATGCCCTCTCGGTGCCGATAGAGGGTAGATGGTAACACGAAGGAGTTCACCATGTCAAAGGCAGGGGTGACTTCTCCAGCCCCCCACCCCACCCCGGCAGCCCAGCTCAGGCACGTACTTGGTAATAGGAACAACAAACAGAAAACGACAGACAGAGGCTGGGCCCCTGTGGTGGAAGTGGAGATATCGGGTCTCCCCTCCCTGTCGCCACGAGAAGGGAAAAGATTACTAAATCCAGTGCATACATTTACACAGCCCGCCCCATCTCTGGGGACTGTGTACATTGGCCATTTGCCTGGAAGGACAGGCACAAGACCCTAAGGGGGAAGAGAAGGGCTGCACGAGGAAGCCAACATCCCAGTCACAAACACCAAGCTGTCAGCTAAGTCAGGAAGAACCCCTGGAAAACGACCGGGTAGGACAAGAAGACCTCGTGCGTGGCCATGACTGGCCTAGAACCCGTGCTGGGAATTAAGTCACTAAATTGATTCATCCCATGTTCACTGGGCATTGCCGGTGAGTGAGCGAGCTGCTGGGTCTCCAAACACAAGTCTGGACCGAGCCTCTGGAGGCCTGAGAGTCCAACTGGCTCCAGAACCAGCGTCCCAACTGCTGAGAATTTTAGTCAGAGAACATTCCGATGGCAGTTGAAGGCAACGGTCAAGTGAAGGCCCTGGACTGCAGAATCCACTGTCCTGGGAGGGGGGCCCAGAGAGGAACAGGCCGGTTGGGGGCCTGCAGGGGCAAGCTAACTAGAGGGAGGAAGAGGATTAGCAGCGATCATGCTGGCAAGGGTAGCCCGGGCAGGGGCCAGACGGAGGGGGCCTGGCATGCTATCAGATGGCAGGAAGGCAGATTGTGCCAACCTTGGTCTGTCTGTTTGGAGGTCTGAGCAAAATGTCTCTTTCTTAGCCCAAAAGTCAGGAGTCATGGCCGGGCTGTGAAACAAGGTAAAGCTTATGCCACATACGCAACTATTTTATAGGAACAAATCAATGACAAGTTGGAGCAGGGAGACCCAGGAAGGTGTCTGTGAGTGAGCAGGCATTTTGCTGTGTGCCCATCAGAATGGATACATGCCGGTGTCTCACCAAACACACAAAGGGTTGCCGAACCTACTCGGTTCAAGGCTCCCTATTGCCTCAGTAATAGTTTGCAGCGACCCCGAGCCTGGTAGTTCCATTAACAGGCAGCCAGGGGCACACAACTTCAGAGCATGGTGCCTGGCAGAGGTCACTGTGTCCACTCTGAACATTTTCAAATCCTCTGTGTTGATCTTGTGCATTTGCTGAAGTGCCCTAGGCCAGCTCGAGGCAGAATTCGGGGACCACAGACTCAGATAAGCCATTGATTAGAAATCCTGGCTGAGTCCTTCAATAGAGGGTACCCCAGTGAGAGATGGCAGGCATGCTTGTGTCATATTTTTGTAAAATTTAATTCTAAAAAGAGCAAGGAGTTTATTACCACCAAACCAGCATTGCAAGAAATGCTGAAGGGCCTGTTGTAAGAAGAAGAAGAAATAGAGAGGATCATGGGCATAAAGAATAAAAATGGCAATAAATAAGCACGTATCAATAATAACCTTAAATGTGAGTGAATTAAACGCTCTAATCAAAATATATAGGGGTAGCTGAATGGATTAAGAAAACATGACCCACATATATGCTCTCTACAAGTGACCCACCTCAGAACAAAAGACTCAACAGAGGATGAAAGTGAGGGATGGAAAAAAAAAATATTCCATACAAATGGGAACGAAAAAAAACAAACCACCTTGGGGTAGCAATACTCATATCTAACAAAACAGACTTCAAAACAAAGGCCATAATAAGAGACAAAGAAGATCACTACATAATACTCAAGGGATCGCTCCAACATGAGGATATAACCCTGATAGACATATATGCACCCAATATAGGAGCACCTAAATATGCAAAGAACTCCTGGAGGACTTTAAGGGAGATCGACTGCAATACAGTCGTAGGAGGGAACCTTTAACACCCCCTGACTTCACTGAATAGATCTTCCAGACAATAAAATCAACAAGAAAACAGTGACCCTAAACGACACACTGGATCAGATGGATTTAATTGATATTTACAGAACATTTCATCCCAAAGCTGCAGAATATACATTTTTCTCAAGCACGCATGGAACATTCTCAAAGACAGACCACATGTTAGGACACAAAATAAGTCTTCACCAGTTCAAGAAGACTGAAATCATATCAAGCATCTTCTTGGATCACAACGGCATGAAACTAAAAATCAACTACAATTAAAAAAAAAAAAAAAGCCACTGTGTTGCCATGACTGCCACTGAGTTGTATTTCTCCAGCCGCGTAATAACTAGCCTTCTTGAAAATTCCTGCCTGTGAGGAATAGTTCCGCAGACTCCAGTCCACATGGTGAAACTTGAAGCTCCCAAGGGTCTCAAAAAGTTTTTCCCACGATCACAGATGTTGAATCTGCAAAATGCATCCCATTTGAAAGTAACGATAGCAGCGAAATTCCATTTCAAGAGGGGCGCTCTCCATCTCATCCTAGTTGTCACTGCCCTTTATTCTTTGTCTCTGTTCCCATGCTGTGCTCAGCACAACTGGAGCCTTCTAGGGAGCACGCTTCTGGCTGACCTCCTGCTCTCGTGCATCTGTGAGCACCAACCTGGCCGACATGGGGGGCTCAGAAGTGCCACTACTGGTCAGCTCCTACTGCTTCAGGGTGTCACCGGGTTTAGGGGTGATAAACATGACAATAACACAGTAAATACCATGCAGGTCTCCTTTGCTCTCTCATAGGAGCTCAGTAATGAATTTGGAGGCAGGTTGGATTCTTTCTTGCTGTTCCCAAATTGGAGTAAACGGAAGTTACAATTGGTTGAGGACTGGGCCTGAGAAAGGGCCTAGAGGAGACCCAACACCTGAATCCACACCTTCTCTTTGTCCAGTTAATTTTTCTGCCCAATTCACGGGGTATTAAAAGCCAGGGAGGATGGGTAGCCCTGGAAAGGAGGGAAAAGGGAGGAGGGAGGAAAATGAGGGATAGGAAGGGTCTCTTATCGATGGGGAAATAAAAGGGGGTCTTGAAAGAAGCAAAGAATAAGTCTTATCTTGTTGCAGAAGACCAAAGAAAACCAAGCAACGTTTTAAAAGAAAAGGAGGAACACTTTTTATTTACGCCGGCGGACTCAGGGAACAGCTTTCCAAATCTGAGCGAAGAAACATGCAGGGGGCTTCTCTTTATATCTCCCTGTGGTCTTTGTCCCGCAAATATGGATTATGCTTCCGGTGCTTTTCGAGGGCCTTACAAGAAGGCCCCCAGCTGCTGGGGGTCTCCAGGCCATATCTGATGGTTTGGCCTGGCACCAGCGTTAAAAACCCTCCCTCCGGGGCAGTGCACTGTTCACAGTTTTATGGCCTCTGTCACAGGTTCTGCAAGACCAGTATCTGGGAAGGAGGTAGTGACTTAATTATAGGTTATCAAGAAAGCGCACTGAGCTTGCTGGCATGGATTCCAATTGCTAGCCCCCCCAAATATCAGGGTTACATTGGAATTAGCCCTTTTCAACCTTCTCAATCTAAGCTTCGAAAACAGGAGCTTCTACTGAACACTGGAACCCCAATGTGAATGCTCCCACGCCCCGGGCATGAGACTTCTGAATTACTTCCTTCTTGTTTACACAGCAATCACCAAGCACAAGTCATTCTGAAATCTTGGGTGAAATCATTCCAAGTAAATTAAGCATGCAGTATTAGTATATTCAAGGAAGTATTCTAGATGACACTGAATCTTTTTCTTTTTTTCTACAGCAAAATGGGCCAGCCATCCTCTGTGTAGCCTTCCCACAGCCCTAGTTCAGAAATTCAGAACGCCTCACCCAGGGCATGCTCCCAGCCCAGTGCAGCCACCACTGGACACCACACAGGAGCAGCGTGTGCATGTACACACACACACACACACACACACACACACAGACACACACACACACTCCTTCTCTCACAATTCTGGAAGCTATCCTCCCATCCTCGGTAATTTGTGAAGCATTCCTGTAATGAATGATCAAAATCTTTCACTCTTGTTCTCCAATGCAGCTTGCCGCTAGCAGAGGTGCTTGCTCTAAGGAATCTGGCAGGGACCGCCCCCTCCCCAGCCCCTTCGTCTTTCTCGAATGGCCTCCCAACATGGTCCTGGGGCTCTGATCCGCCAGGAAGGTCCCCGTCCCTGGCACCTACACTCTTCCGGACGATCTTGGATTTCACGCTTTTACCGAAGACAAATGCTCGTCCCTGCCCATCCCCTAGGCTCACTTGGCAGCTCCCGTGTCCCAGGAGGCCGCTGACAACTTCCCGACAGATTCCTCATTTCCCGTTCTGCCTCACTAGGTCTACCGAGTGCTGCTGCGCTCTCTTATTCCAGTCTCAGAAGCTAATGTGAGCCCCCACGCGATGGGAAGCCACAGCGTTCAGACGGCTAGAGATACACCTAGAGTCCTCCAGGATGTTTATCGTCATAGCCCTGCCCATTCAGGGGCCCCGGCACGTCCTCTCACAAAGGACAGACAGGGCCCAAGGGGGAGATGGTCACCAGACCACAGGGTTCAAGAAGCCAAACAAGGCCTGGAACCTCTGGCTTGGTCTCTCTCTGCGATTCTCCAGGGCCAGGGGGGCCCAGTAATTCTGGTCGAGGCCACTTGTTGTAGTGGAGTTTTCCAATTGTTGTAGTGGGTTTTTTAGACCCTACACCACAGTAAGAAATAGAAATTTTTATTTCCACCCAGTATAGATATTTAGATATAATATAGGTATAGGTATAGGTATGGGTATAGGTATAGGTATAGGTATAGGTATAGGTATAGGTATGGAGAGATGGAGATGGACATAAAATTGAAAAAAAAAAACACACAATAAAAAGTCCCTTTCTGCAAGTGACACACTGAAACTTTTGTTTTTAAGCTGCTTTAAAATGCTGGCTATAAACCACTAAATTGATTTCGCACCACACTAATGGTTCGCAACCGACAGTGTGAAAAACACTGCTGTGTAGGATTAGTAATGTGTCTTCCTCGGTCCTGCACCCCAGCCTGCGACTCCGAGGAGAGTTGAAATGTGAACTGATCCGAGAGGGCCCTCACCACTCAGCACGTCCCCCTGCTCCGCTGCGTAGGGGGCGTCTGCTCCCAGCATTGTCTCACAGAGGCCAAGCTGGGCGTGGGCAGGGCTGGCCTGCGTCCCTCTTCTTGGCTGTCTTCCTGAACTTTCCTACCCTCGTCTCTCTTTCCAGCACTTATAAAATTATGGGGTGCTTGGCAGCTCCGGCTACGGGGAATGGGCAGGGAGAAGTGGGCACGTGGTGGAGGCAGGAAAGGTCAGAGGCTTGCTCAGGGTGGGTGGGGGCAGTTGGGGCTCCCATCCCCAAGACAAGAACACCGTGGCCAACGTAGGCTCAGCCTGTGCCCACCGTCCCCGTGCTGGGCAGATCACCCTATCTTTCAGATCCCAGGTCCTTTTTTTTTTCCACCCAGAAAACCCTTTTCATAATAGAGACCATCCCTGACCCTAAAAATCTAGTGGAGGGCGGATGGTCACCCACATCTCGAATGGCTGGGGCTTGGGGACGGCTGAGATGATGTTTGTTTCCAACGTAAAGAGGGAGGGACCCTGGGGATCACGTGACAGGGTCTTCGTTTTGACAGAAGTTTGCCGTCTTTGGGGCCTCCCCACACGGCCACTGCCACCGGTCCCCTGGGCAGGCAGGGTGGGTGCAGCCCCAACCCCACATCTTCACTCACATTCTTTTCTTCATTCTGCTCTGAGATGAAGGTCGCTTTGAGATGTTCACTCCCCTTACGCTGCTGCTATGTGTCGTGTTCATGACACTACTTCCGGCCCCACCAGCTTCTCCACTGACCCGCAGCCAGACTGGCCCCTTGGATAGTCTGGGAAGCCTGTTGATGGGTACAGAGTGTCCCCTTTTCCCTCGGGGTCACACAGAGCCTCCTTCAGGCTCTTCTCCCCTCTCTCCATTTCTCCCTGCTCATTTCATCTCAGCCCAGGTGTCTTCCAGTCCAAACTGGACATTAGCATTGAGTCAATGGCTGCATCCCTTCAACTGAATGCTGCAATTCCCTTGGACCTGGTCCTGGGTTGGGGTCACGGAAGAATCTGTAACCCACAAGTCACCAGGGCGAGAAATTACAGTCTTCAGGCCCCTTTGTTCCAGGATAAGCCTTCAGAGATCCATAAAACCCAATCCATGCTCTCAAGGAATTTACAGTGTCTTTGGAGAGAAAGATGGACAAATAGAAGCAACCCAGACAAGGTAGCAGGAGGGAACATACCAGTTCACAAGTTTCCTAAAGAGTAGCTGGCAACTTCAGAGGGGGGTGTAACCTGGAATCTGAGTGAAATTTGAGGCGCTCAACGAGGAAAGGAGCTGGAGGAGAGGAGATGGAGGCGTGCGGAAAGTGAAAAGGAACAACTGAGGAACCATTTGGACAAGAATGCAGGATGCCTCCGGATGAAGAGTAAGAGACAAAGCAAGAGAGGCCAGCGGAGGGCGACGGAGGGAGCGTCTGGTCACCCGCAGCAAGTTAGAGAGTTCGGACTTTAACTTGTAAACAATGGGAAGCTGCTGAAGGTTTTGTGAGCCAGGAAGAAATGGGGTGCCAAGTGGTATCGGGGAAATCACCAATGGTGCATGGAAGGGACTGGGAGGGACTGGACTGGGAGATAAGTGGGAAACCTGTACAGAAGTTCTGGTGACTAGCAGGATCTGGACTTTTTTTGGAGACGGTGGATTCGCCTTTGAAGGGGTCGGGGAGTGGAAACTGACCTGAGTTGTTGATTGTGTTGGGGTCAAAGGTGACATCCAGGCTTCTGGCCTGGGAGAACTGGGTGCCGGACCACCATGGGGGACCGACCCGCCATTATTTGAGATCACAGTCAAAAGCGTTCATTTGCAGGAGGACTGGGCAAGTAGGTTTGCGTGGAAATATTACCTCCTGGATGCAATAACATAGACATCCCACCAGAGGGACGAGTCAGATTACGTACAGTACTTTTTTCTCTCAACCCTCCCCGCCTCTCTCCAGGCATTACAGAATGTTTTCCTTGGACCTGGGGGTCATTCTGTCCTGAGCAATACGGGCATTTCTCTACTGATAGATGAGCAACCAACTTCCCTACCTACCAGGCAGCTGAGCAGAGGTGGACCCATGCCCTGTGGATGACAGGGCCCGGCAGTTCACAGAGGACAGCTGGGGTGCTGCCTGGAGCCGCCCTGGGCCTCTGAACTGACTTGTCCTTGGGGAACAATAGTGCCACTTCTCTTTCTGTTGGCTCGATGGAGTGGCCACGAACCCGACTGGTTTCACTTCTTGTGCTTTGGGCCTTCCTTCTTGACCAGTAGTTGCTGAGAATGAAGGGGATCTCAGCAGAAAAGTGTGTTACAAGCAGGAACAAGGGTATCCACTCTTGTTCCTCTCGATGCCCAACTCCAAGCCCACCTCTGCCCCGATATCAGGGCTCCTCTTCTTGGTGCTCGTGTCTGGCTAATTTCTGTGAAGTGCTATTTCTATTCACACTACGTGGGTACAGGGGATCCCTGTTCACTTCTCCTCTTTGATATTGCCAAACCATGCCAAGGCCCTGGGCCTCTGCTTCTAAGACGTCAGAGGAACCTCGCCAGTAGACAGCTTTCCCAGCATTGTGGTCCCAGCACCACCTGGGGGAGGTGGGGGAGGGAGCAGGCTTTGTAGCAATCAGTAGAGATGGGAGCAGGTAGAGAAGGTGCTCCAGAAGATGATCAGATGGGGATTCCAGTCTGTCCTCTCAGGGCTTTTTCCTCAACCCGGGGCTTGCTCTTTGGAGGGTAAAGTGCTCTGGAGTGAGTCCTCCTGTGTCTTTCCCTCTGTACTGTACTTTGGCCTTCATGCCACCAAACGTGAGCTGCCCCTGCTGCCCCTGGGTCTCAAGTCTCTTACGTCTGTGCCCTCGCAGATAAAACCTTCATTAACCCCACTGAGGGGTGGTCATGCAAAACAGCCCCCCAAGTCACAGGAGCCATGAGAGGCTGAGACCAACTGGTGACAGTGGCTGCCCCTCCAGGCTACATCATGTGTGGAGGCACGCTGGACCCAGCCTCAGAAAGGCTGGCACGAAGCAAAGAAAAGGCACAGGGCCCCCCAGGCCACGGTTACCCCAGATGTAAAATGAGGTCTTTGGACTCGGTGGACGGGAAGTGACCCTCTGGAATGAGCAGCCCGTCATTTTGTGAAAAGCCATGGCTTTATCTTTTTCATCCCCATTCAATTTGTCCTGCCTCCTATCTGTCAAGGATGCAGGTAGGAGGCAGCATGAACATGGCCCAGCTCCATGTCCCTGTGATTCTGTTGTGATCATATTAACATTTGCCTGAATAGAAACCAGGTGACAGCGCCAGCAGGGTTCCCCCTTTGAATGCTTCTGGGAGGGACAGGTTACCAGTCCCAGGGTGGCAAAATGAACAAGACCCCACCTCTGGATGTCCGCGTTTGGGTAGGACAAACAGACCAATTAGCAACAATAGAAAATATTCAGTGTTTCCTGGTGGATCCAAGCCAGGCCCATGTCCCCACCTTCTCCCAAATTAGCATCGGATGATGAGCTTTGCAATCCAGCAGGAGAAGGTAAAGGAGGTCCCTCCTAGCTCAACTCAATAGCACCTTGGCCCTCTTTGCTTTGGTGCTTTCTTTGTTTTGTTTTTTTGTTTACAGGATTTTGGGATGTTCTGATATTAGGAAACTTTTACAAATTCAGCAGAGGTACACTGATTCTTCCTTCCTGGAACCACGTTCAGGGGATTGGCAGCCCGGGCCCATTTCCTTAGGGTACTGGCCTTTGGGAGCCCTGGTTCCAGAACAGGGGAGCACCCTTGTCTAAGTGGCTCTTTCCTAGGACAATCAATGATGGGGCTCGCAGCGCTGGGAAAACGGGGGAACACCGGAGAGATGCTGGCAGAAACTATTCCTCCATTAACACAGCCCTCGGCCCAGAGCCTCCTAAGGGACTGCCAGTTTTTTACTCTTTGGCCTTCTCTTCAGCCAGCTTTCCTCCCAACCAGGTGTCAAACCCATGTGGTTGAGTGACATTTTTAAGACAGGACAACTGCCCCGCACACTCGCTCTAACTTTCCTGGGGCCCAAGAGGCCCCACCTTTCCTCCTCTCCATCCAAACAATCTCCCTGCCCTGTAACCAAGGCACGCGTGTATTACAGTCTAACACTAGTGTGTTGGCCGGGGTCCTTTCCACAGAGAGCTTCGAGGCTGCCACTGAGCGCATGCCCCCTGACTTTGAGCAGCCCCTGACCCCAAACAGTGGCCTCTGACGGCCCCCAGCCTCCACTTACCCACCCTGCACCTGGAGACAGGTGGCTACATCCCCAAACTTGCATGTGGGCACTTCAACCTCCTGTGCCTTCATGAGGAGAAAGTGATGGGCCAACAGACAGGACCTCTGCCCCCGGGAAGTCAGTAGTCTAGGGATGAGATGGACATTAATCCAATAATCACCCAAGTTTGTATTTACAATTCTAAGTGCAAGGAGGAAAAGGCCCAGAGTGATCGCAGAATAGTGAAGGTGAGGGTGGAGAAAGGGCCTTTACAAATTGTTCCCTCTTTTCCCAGCGGAATTTGACTTCTCAACAACATATTTATTGGTTGATGATGGTTTCACATTCTAAAATACGAGATCAAAGGGCTCTCCTGCTGAAAACTTTCATGCTGACTCCAACCAGAAGCAGCCGTTAGGGGTGAATGGCCACTTAACGCTTCTAGCGACGTGAGCAAGTCACCCACGTCCATGGGCCCCAGACTAAACCGGCAGAAACACGACAAGCACCTGACAAGAACCACCCACCACCTTGCCCATGCAGGAAGGTTGGGGTCCCTAAAGTAGGACTGTATTTCTGGCCCTTCTCTGTCCTACATTTCCATCATTTGTTTCCAGAAAGGCCTGACGATTTTGTGCCTTATTCCAGAAACGGAAGGAACCCACACTGTACGTGCTCCTGGTGCCTTCGTCGTGGGCGGGCCCTGTTGCTTGGCTCTTCTTCACGGGCCTTCATCTCCAAGGAGGGGGTGCTCAGAAGCCCCTCCAGGGAGTTATGTCCCCCTTCTCGCTCAATACCCTCCCTCCAGTGAGAGTCCTTGAGAAGCTTGTCACTTGAGGACAGGGAAGCAGGAGGCCAGAAAGTTTGGTTTCCGGGGCACTGATTTAACAAGTGTCACCTTGGTTTACCTTTCTCTAGTTGATTCTCTCTCCCTCTTGGGACCCACTGCCACAGGGTGTCACTACTGAGCACTGAACCTGCACGGTCCCTCAGGCTTGGACTAGTCCACAGTGACAATGCCCTTGCTGGTCCCTGAGCCGGCTGCAGGTTTCTTCAAGGGAAGATGGCCCCACTTTCTTGGTGTTGAATTTGATCTTGGGTGCTCCACCTTCGTGCACGCACACGCACGTGTGCATGCGCATGCGCACACCCAGTGCTATTTCTTTCCAAAGCACGTCTACTGTGCCTGAGCAGCTGGGCCCAGGGTTGCTTCCAGCCCGGTCATACGCTGTGCTAAAATCCCACCCTCTTCTCCAACTCATACTCTCCTTGCATTTGTTTAGATTGAGCCTGGGTCAGCAGGCTTTGTCAGGATAATCTTTTATGCCTGAGTTTGGTCCACCCTTATGTCCATCCCAAAAGACTTCAGGACGCTGGATATCAGGAATTAGAGGCTGGACTCCTTCCCAGAAGCCTTAGTTCTTGGGCAAATAGGTCCACTTCCTCACCTAATTAGCTTTGCATTCAGGAGATTCAGGGCAAGTCACAGAAGGTTCTGTGAGGAAATCTATAAAAATCTATTAAAAATTACTCTGCATCTATTAAGAATGAGTGCTTGCTCTGTTTCTGCGTAACTAATATAGATGCTCAAGTGGGTGTTTTATAGGGAAGAGATTAGCTTCTCTTCATTTAAAAAAAAAATTGAAGTCAGCTATATTTCTATTCCAACTGAGCACTGAACCAATCCACGACTTGAGTCCTGAAGATACTGAGTCGCCCCAGCTACACCGCAGATGCAATCAATATGTGCACAGAGCATCCACACTTTGCTTTAAAGGGGGAATTGTTTGAAAATACTTACAAGACTTTTAAAATGAGATATTTACACCCCCCCCCCCCCTTCAATTACTCCGCATGCCTCTCTGAGTTCATGAAGCAACAGCTGGGAAATGTATCCTAGGACTTTGAAAAGTTTCAAAGGTTTGTGCCTGAGGTTGCTTCTTGTAGGTTGGCTTATTTGGAGGGAAACACCCCTGCCAACCTATGCCTGCTGTCTCAACTCCATGCACTTTCTTTTTCTTTTCTTTTTTTAAATATATTTTTATTTCAGAGAGGAAGGGAGAAGGAGAGAGACAGAAACATCAATGACGAGAATCATTGATTGGCCGCCTCCTGCACATCCCACACTGGGGATCAAGCCCGTGACCCAGGCATGTGCCCTGACCAGGAATCGAACCGGTGACCTCTTGAATAATGGGTCGACACTCAACCATTGAGCTACCAGGCAACTTCATGCATTTTCAACCTATGATCTTGTTGTTCTCAGCTTTCCTGGCAGGTTGCAATCCTACTCCAGCTGTGCTGCCTGTTAAAGTACCTACCCAGCATCACAGAGCACCCACACTCCTGGGATTCATCAGGAACTATATACTCAAGCAGTTTCGAAAAGCATGGGGACCACCCTGAAATACAGGCCATCCTGTTCACTTGGCACTCCAACAGTATTGTTCAAGCTTCTTAATCCCAGTCTTCATTTCAATAAGGCCTAAAATCACGTGCTGTCCTTTAAGGTTATTTAAATTTTCAAAATAAATTCAACCCATCCCTGGGAAATTGAGCCCTTGAGGCAAGAGGACAACATGCCAACTCAAACTCTGCAGTAGCTATATATCTGTTAGAAAGGATGAAACAAAATGTTTAATCTGTAGACTATAATATTATTATGCACCAAGGTAATATCAGAACATCAATTGGAACATTCTTACTATGAATAAGACATTAAGAAAGGGGTAATATACAAGATAAATATATCAAAATTTCCCAAATCAATGCCTTTCCTATATTGCAACAAAAAGCAAAAACCAGGAGGGATGGGGGGGGGGGGGGGCAATGGGGGAGAGGGTAAGGACACATATGTAATACCTTAATCAATAAAGAAAGAAAAAAAAGCAGAAAACATGGGAAAATTTCATAAGAGCATTGGAAATATTTAGAAATAACACTAATGAGACGTGTCCTAGACCTATATCAAAAACATAAACTTTACAGAGATTGAAAAAAGGGAAAAGTGAATGGAAAAGATGTAACACTGGATTGAAATAGTATATATTAATGCTGTTCATCTTTGCCAAAGTAATTTTTAGGTGAAATGCAATCCTAATTATTTGAAAGATTCTACAGCTCAGCTAGAAGAGAGAGAAAAAGGATGATAATAGCTAAGAACTGCTTAAAGAATATGAAGGAGGTGCTTTCCCTAAGAAATAATCCAACTCTATTATTGATACAGTAGTTAAAATAGTGTGGTGCTGATGCAAGACTGTAGACCTATCCATGAAGTAGAATCAGACTGTCCTGAAACCTGTTGGATAGATTTTAAAAAGCTTAAATCTGAGAAAGGAATCACCGAAAAGCAATGGTTGAATTCTCTAAAAATGAAATTGGGAAATGTGGCTATTTGAGATGGGGGAGGAAATTCAATTTGATCGCTCCCTCATACCATACACCAAAATAAAACCCCAGTGTATTAAATGTAAAAAAAAAAAAAAAGAGTACAAAGATATTGCATATTTAACTAAAGCCTACATGAGCAAAAGCTTTCTGAGCATGAAGCAAATGAAAGTGATCCTAAGAGAAGAGTGAGTTATTTAAAACCACATCAAAAATATCCTACATAAAAGAGAAAGGGAAATAATAAATTGGTTACAAAAATATGTGAAGGAAATGAACAAGTATTTGCCTTTAACATAGCAAATACTTTTATGCATCGATAAGAAAAATGATCATGGGCAAACAGAGAAGCCAGACAAACAATTTTCAGAAGAAGCACCGGGCTATAACAAAATTCGTAAGAAATAGTTGATCTCAAGGTTAACGAGAAAAAGGGAAATCAGCACAATGAGACCATTTTTGCGGTAGGTTTTAAATACGCTAGTAGCTGATCTGGTGAAGTGGGGTGACCATGGGTTGGGGTGGGAGAGGGGGTGTGCTGTGTTGAACCTTCTCTGGGAAGCAGAGTTGACTGACAGCTCCAGCTGCCCACCCCCTCCTATCATACCAGCCCATTCCTGCCTGACTGGGAATTCATCCTTCGAGAAATTCTGGTTGGGGGACTTCCCATCCCCTGCCCAAAACTTTCTTAGAATTGAGCAGCAGCCCAAGACGCATATCCAGCGCTTTCACTCTTGCCTTCACAAATGCCTGACGGCTTCACGGACACCAAGTGACACAGGCAGTCTCATACACTGCTAATGGGGGTGTGAATGAACACCTTTTGGAAACGATGAGTAAATGAATTATGATTCTCCTTCATTTAATAGGATAGTAGTATCAGTTTTGGGGAAGATGCCTAGCAGGCAAAATAGTTGCGCTATAACCAGAACTGGGTAAACTGAGAAACTAATTTGACAGCACCATATCAATTTTATAAACCATCACATATGATAGATAGACAGGAAAAGGCAGCAAACCCGCCAAGATGTACAAGGTGGGCATCTCCGACAATAGAAATTATGAATGATTTATTTTCTTTATACTTTTCTGTATTTTTCATGTGTTCTGTAAACATTATGAATGATCATCAGAAGCTGTTGCTTTAATAAGCAAGATTCAAACATAAGACAAAACAAGAGGTAGTGATAGAACCGAGCTCAACGTAAAGTACATGAGCGGCCCTAATGGGCTGGGAAAGGCGAGAGAGACCCCGGCTGGGCTGGGTGAAAAGGCTGATACTCAGATGCCAGGGGTGGGCATGGCCAGAGGGAGGAAATGGATATGAACAGGGCATGACCTGAACCACCAATGGGAAGGAGGGCCTATGGCAAAGGTACTAGGAAATACCAAGAGAAGGGTTCAAGTCAGAACACCCTCCAAGTGTTTCAAGTGAAGAGTCTTCAAAGGCTAAAGGAACCAGCCAAAGGAAACACTGTGACACTGACAGCGGAGTAATGCTGCTCTGTCCCTAGCTTTCCTCTGAATCCCCTGACTAAAGTGTTCACCCAGAGAAAGCACTCACAACCCTGAGTCGCTGGAAATAGTCAGGTGTAGTTCTACCTGACTCAATGGCACACAACTGGGAGACAGCTCGGAAACATGGTGACAGCCCCGTTGCCACCGTCCAACCCAGGGAAGACAGGCTGCCCTTGAAGAAGGCTATTGCGTGGGCTTGGTTTTTCTTCTCTTTTGCTTACTCTGTGTTTCAGTTTTGAAAGGAGGTGGTTGGGAACCATTCTGTTAACGAAGATTGTGTTAGCGGTCACACAGTCCAAGAATGTGACTCTGGGATGTGTAGTCACCCTATGAAATATTTTTAAGGGGTGGGGCGGGTCATGCTGAACAGAGCCCACATAGGGGCATGTTACGCCTGACAATCTCACAGAACGCTCTTTCTCGCACAAGCACACCTCCCTCTCCCTGACATGGACAAGTGGGGCAGGGACCCCTCCCTCCCAGTCAGGTCTCCCCACTGCAACCCAGGTGAAAATCTGAGAAGGTGCCGGCTGAGGACATCTTCCCATCTTTTTGTAAATATTGGGCCTGGAGAGACCACTTGCAGTTAACAGATGAATAAACCAAAAACGAGGGAACAGAAAATTCCCAACCCCAATTTTGAAGACTTGGAAGAAGAAGATACTTCTGGAAATTAGCTTGAGCAATGTCTCTTAGCCAGGTTTTAGCCTGTAGCTTGGGCAAAAATTCTGACAACTGATCTTCTAAAGATGCTTCA
The DNA here is from genome assembly GCF_028538775.1 of Myotis yumanensis. Classification (NCBI taxonomy): domain Eukaryota; kingdom Metazoa; phylum Chordata; class Mammalia; order Chiroptera; family Vespertilionidae; genus Myotis; species Myotis yumanensis. The sequence goes on along the minus strand of NW_027223771.1, from coordinate 5,744,048 downwards.
GTTTGGAGAAAACAAGGCCCTAGTTCCAGTCGGAATGCCTATGCTGTGAAACCCTCCCTTGTGGGTTAAGCCTCTTTTGACTCTTAAGGAACCCATGGAGCCCTCCTCCCTGAGGACCCACCCCTGTCTACTCTTCTTTGCTTTTTACTTCTGTATACTGCAGCAAAGCCGCACCTGTCCCTCTTAGACGTAAAGTGTGAGCCCCCGTCCTAGCGGACTCCCCTCTGCCCCCATAGGGTCTTCCCAGGCCACTGTGGGTCTGACCTACCACGAAGATGGGCCCCGATGCCCCCGAAGGCTGCCTGTTCCAATCTCCTGCACCCTGCAGGAAGGGGGTGCTCAAGCCCGGAGGCAGGAGCGGGTGCAAGCCAACCTTATCTCCCTCCTTTCTTCCAAGTTCAGCAGGCTCTCTTCTTCCAGTCTGTGCATCTCAGAAATTCACAGGGAATGTTGGGATGAAGAAAAGCCCTGGACATGTCACCCTTGTCCTGCTGCATCCCTTTAAATTCCCAAAGGACAGCTCCTCCCACCTAGGTTCTCGGAAGTTTTGTGTCCCGGAAGTGACGTGGGCCCAAGGCTCACGGTGGTCCCTCCAGGCCCAGGAAGGCTGGATCCAAGGACCTACCTGCATTGAGGTACAACCCATATCCAGGAAGCAGATAAAAAGGCCCACCCCTTTCTCTGGGACCTTCCCTCCCCCCCAACCCACTCTGGGCTTCACTCTCACTCTGCATAACTCCAGGATTAGCTGGGACTCCGGGAGGGTCATTTAGGTATTTCTTAACGGGGACCACAGCAAGAAATACATCTCAGTTGGGCACCCATTATGCTGAAGCATGTATTCAAGGGTGGCATATGTTTCACAAAACAGTACTTACCCTACTATGTGCAGTGCATTGTAATGTTGTCTATTAGTTCAACATCCCTAAATTACTTCACAACTCACAGTTGGGTGCCCTGGGAGATGGTGGTACCCATTGGGGGTCCTGGATCCCCTAGATCCCTCCTCTGAGGTTTAAGAGGGAAACAAATCGAATGAGAATGGACTGGTGACAGGCCTCCCTCCCTTCTGCTTTGCTGGGGGCAGGAGGGGCCCTCCAGGAGGAGAGCTCACAGTTTACGTCTAAGAGTGACAGGTGTGGCTTTGCTACCATATATAGAAATAATAAAATAATAACAGCAAAGACGGGGGTGGGTCCTCCGTGGTATGTCATAGTCAAACAACAGGCACCGCTGACAGCTGCCGGGGAAGGGGAGGCAGACGCTGAAATTCTTCCTAGTGGAATTTGGACCCCAGAAAAGGCCCAGGGTGAATGGTCTCCGCAGAGAGTCCATGCTATGCACGTCATTCCAGAACCTCGCGTTTCTCCAACACTCACCCCTCCATACTTCCTGTCGCTTTTTAGGTTGAGGAGGGGAAATGTCATGATCCCTGGGTGAAGGTAGCTAGAGAGCCAGTGCCTGTAGGAAAGACGCTGGGGAAAGGGGGGGAATTTTCAAGAAACCTGCTTTAAGGTACGCCCCGCATCCAGGCCCCAAGCAGCCTGCACAGCAGAACCACGGGCACCTGCGATGTCTAAGCCTTTTCCTTTTCCTGATGCCTTGCATGCACTCTTCCTCTTCTCTGCTGGTGAAACCCTGTTTACCCTGAGGGACCGTTGCTCAGGGAACCCTGGGCTCCTGCACCCCGAGTCTCAAACAGAGCCAAGCTTGTCATCCAGTTCTAAATGGCTGGAGCTGAGGAGCCGCTGGCGCTCCTTTAAATTCCAGTGTGAAGTGGGTGAGACTGAGCTTATCCGACAGCCCTTCGCTTTGGACACAAGAAAGAAATAATCCCCCACCCCTGGTCTACTCTCTTCTCCCTCAGGGCAAGCAGCAGTGTCTGGAAGACCCTTCGGGGGAGAAAGCCGGAAAGGTGGACGAAGTGACCCGGAGCCGGTCCCCAGCCCTGCCTTCCTGGCTGCAGTTCACGCTCAGCACTTTGGCCGCCCCCTCTCTTCGGGAGGCCGTGGTCCTCTCCATGAAGCTGAGTGTTTCCAGAAACACCCCTAAGACTGGCAGCTCCCTGGCACTGCCCGCGCAGGCCCAAGCCCCAGATGCTAGGCCTCTCGGACCTGACCCTGTGAGAGTCGAGTTCAGGGTTGCTGAGTGAAGTTGGGAGCCTTTGCTTTTTTTTTTTTTGTTTTCTCCTCTGGCCAAGCCTCCTCTTCTGCTCACAATCACCGGGGACTCGCTCAGAAGAGAGACTTTATCACTCCCTGCCCCCCAAGGGTTACTTACATTCGTCTATGTCTCCCGCTCAAGTCACTGCAGTGTCCCAAGTTCTTACCCACCCACCACCATGCACAAGCATGTATGGAATGCTCACTACACCACACTCAAGCCCAAGGAAGCGACAAGAGACAAGGCCTACTCCGCTCAAGGAGTTTACAATGTCGCTTGGAAGGCATGATTAACAATGAAAAAATGTATGCCACAATCCAAGCAACATTGAAGTGGCTAAGAGAGGAGTCTATGGGGTGAGCGTTGGGCAGGACGACTGAGCAATGTGAGCTCAGGGGCACTGGTGGGATATGCAAGTCCAAGAATAATCAAAGATACCACGAGGCCAGAACTGCAGAATCTGTAGGGAAAAAGTTAATGGTACAGTGGATGGGGGTGAGGGAGAGAAGAAACATGACAGAGTCTCATGTTAGATCTAAGACGTTAGACACGTGATGGAAAATGACTCCTCATGAGGTAGGCAACTAGAATGAAAGGAAGCCTTCTAGCATCACCCATGGGTTAATGCTGCCTTTTCTTCAGAATCTTAAAAAAAAAAGAAAGAAAAAAAAGTTCTCCTCCTGGTAACAACCAGAGACAGCTGGAAGCAGCACTTACAATTCGCAGGGGTCCTGGGGCATCATCAGGGATGTGGCATAGCGGGCCCGGGGTGACTGAAGCATGGGGTGACACAATCCCTGGTGCCTGGGGCCACCAAGAACGGGCTCCCCCATGTAAGCAGCTTCTCTGGGTTTATTTTCCCCTTTGTTGTCACTTTTATCAAGCGACTGAGAATGTGTTTGAAGGAGAAGACCCTTCCTGTGTTCTTCCCGTAGACTTGGACTTGGTATTCCTCCCCATCCTAGATGAGCAAATGAGCTCAGATACGTCATGGGGGTATGGGGCACTTGAAGCCAGAAGATTCGTGCTTGGACGGGGTCAGTCGTTGGACAAGCAGCCATCTAAGATCTCTCCCATATCCAAAACCTGTAAGTCTCTCTGCTTCCACCCACATTCGCCCTCGCTTCCATGGTCGCTAGGTGTATGGCTGACCACCAACTTACTACCTGGTTTCCCGCTCATAATGCCAGGTGCATCCATGTGGCTACATTCTTTCCCATGTGAGCAGAAGGGATATGTGCCGCTTCAGGTAGCCCATAAGCCCAAGGAAGTATGTTTCCCATGTTCCAATACCTGGAATGATGATGATAATAGCAACCTTGGACGCCAATTATATATACGTGGTAGAGCCACTATCAGCCTGGGTCCCTGAGGGAATTCATATAGCGGAACTACCTCCCCTCATGTCAACAATCTAGAACATTTGGACTTTTATTTGAGAAAGAAATAAACATATGTTGTGGTTAAGCCATTCTATTTGGGGTCTATTTGTTATAGCAGTTTGGCCTACCTTAACATAATGTCAAATATCTGAGTTTTCCTTTGTCAACTAAGTGACTAGATACTCGGTAACTTAAAATTTTGGGTACTGACAACCTAGGGAAAGAGAAAATTAGATGGTGATTTAAATGAAGGGTTACAGTGCTGGCCAGTGTGATTCCATGCACTGAGAAGTCACCAGTTCGATTCCCAGTCAGGACATGTGCCCAGGTTGTAGGCTTGATCCCTGATAGGAGGAGGCAGCTGATTGATGGTTCTCTCTCACTAATGTTTCTCTCTCCCTCTCTCTCAAAAAAAAAAAATCAATAAAAACATATTTTTTTAAAAAGTAAAATAAAAGTTTATACATTCATAAACTTCCTCTAAAATCTTTTGGTCGTGTGTGTCTGCATTTGAATTTAAAGGCAGACTCAGAAACTGGTTCTAAGGAGGCATCTTATTGAGGATTGTTTTTCGATTGAACAAACAATTCCTGAGTCTCACAGGTAGACCAGCTCCTAAAAACGGAACTGGGTACAAAACGGAGGAAGCAGCTCATCCTTGCTCCAATGAACTTGCCATATAATAGATAAGTATCAACAGTTTATTGTAGGACTCTCCCTTTCTTCCTACTTGAACCAGCTGCTGCTCTTGGCTCTGGGCACAGCTGGCTTGATCCTGACTGAAGCTGTTAACAGAAAGCTGCCGAGCTTGGGGGGTGCAGGGGCTTCAGCAGGCCCAGCCCCACTCTGGTCTTGACTTTGTGGTTACCACTGAACCATGTGTATATTTCAAGTGACCCCCTAGAAATAATGGTACCCTTTATTGGGATCTAAAAAAGCAATCAAATACGGTGTGACCCAACCAGTTCTTCCCTGCCACACGCCTTCTCCAGGCCCTGGAGAATACTGATGGGTGAGAATGTGGCGCAGAAAAGGGAAAAACCAAGGCGTTCTGGAAGGAGGCATGGCACTTTGAATTCACCGGGTAACTCTCCATTGGAGAACTGGGCTCTTAGGAACCAAACTACTGCTGTCAGCACAGCACCTTCCATGAGCAGTGGGAATGCAAGGGGAGAAACACTTCCCCACAGTCAGCTGCTCACGTGCCCCTGTCAACCCTCTAGAATGTTCCCAGAGCTTATGTCTTAAAACAATCATAAGGGGACGTGGGCGACTACGTTGATGACTTAGACGTGTGAAAGGTCCCTAAATACATCCTCATGCAAGAAAACTTTCCAAAGAATGAGAAATCTACACGGGCAGGGCTGTTGTGGTCGGTTTTGTGGGCTTGGTGTATCCCTGGGGTCCGAAACAGGACTTGGCACACAGTAGGTGCTCAGTAAATATTTGTGAAATGAATGAATGAACCGCTCAAGATTGGTTCCTGACAAATTGAAAGCGTACTGGTGAAATGATGATGTTAAAGGGGGATGTCCATGCCAGCTGAGCTGCCCAAGGAAGTTAGCAAAAAGGCCATCTGGCTCACTACCAAAGGGCATGATTCTCTCTAGAGGCCACGGAGGACCAAAGGAGGCATGAGAACCTCCATGCTGTCTTTCCAAACTCAGAAGCCTTGTTCTACTTGGTATCCAAAACTGATAAATTCCAAGGCCAAGGCAATCATTAGAAAAAAAAGAAAGACTTTTGTCCCCGGCACATCAGCATGGCCTATAGGCGTACCTTCCTGCTATCTGTCTCTTCTCTCTGATCCTGAGGTCCGCAGGCCCCTCCAACAGTCCTGATTCCTCTCTCCTCCTGGGCTCTGACCAGGACACGCCTGGGTTTACCGTAGGGCTGCGAAGTGTGGAATCAGGACAAGGCACATTCATAGAGGCCCTTGGCGAGACCCACATGCTCACATGTGGGTTCCCAGAGTGCAAGGTAGTATGAACTCTTGAAAAATCAAACGCAATGTGGTGTATGCCAAAAACTTTTGCCTCTGTGACCCCATTTTTAGGAATCTGTTCTTGGAAATAAGAGAAGGCAATCATAAGACGCCTCTAAAAGGATTTTTTTTTCAAAGCATTAATAGCAGTGAAAACTTGGAAGCTACTTCAACATCCCAGGATCGGAGAATAGTTAGATACATGGGTACGTTCCTCAGGAAAACTAGCCGTGCACTCAGCAACATGGCAGGAACCTCAAATTCCAACCAAGCCCACAAAGGATTTTGTAAACTTGCAGGAAGTGGAGGGGTTTATGGAGACGATGTACATCTCGGCTTGTGTCCTAGTGTGTCCCTGGGCTCATCTACAACCTTCTGGGCACCCACCAAGCAGTCATCTAGACCCCTTTAGCTGTAGCATTCCCCACTGCTTTTCTTTTCATCATTATTAGAGATTTACTTTAAAAAGAGCAAGAAATGCCGAAACCGGTTTGGCTCAGTGGATAGAGCGTCGGCCTGCGGACTGAAGGGTCCCAGGTTCGATTCCGGTCAAGGGCATGTACCTGGGTTGCGGGCACATCCCCAGTGGGAGATGTGCAGGAGGCAGCTGGTCGATGTTTCTCTCTCATCGATGTTTCTAACTCTCTATCTCTCTCCCTTCCTCTCTGTAAAAAATCAATAAAATATATTTAAAAATAAATAAAAACATGTTTCCCTCTGTTAAAAAAAAAAAAAAAAGAGCAAGAGAGAACTAAGTACAATATGTCCCAAGCTAAATAAGGGATCACTGGAACAGAAGCCTGTGAAACACGGCAAAAGCAGGCCACAGACCAGAAGGCACAAGCTGACCTCAATAACATAAATATACCTAAGTATACAGCAAAGAACTGGGGTGAATTTAAGGAATGTGAATGTGATTCCATTTACACTTGGGCCTCTTTTTCTAGAACATTGCCTAAGTTTGGAAGAAACAAAATATCCTATGTACAGGCTTAGGCGAGAGTCCCCTAGAAATATGTCAGCTCTTTCTATCTGCAGGCATATCCCTCCTCGCTAATCATCCAAGCTCTACAGGTTCCACCAGCACTCCGATTCCTCCTTTCTTCTTCTGGGCTCTTTTCCCAAAACCCATTAGAGCAGTGGTTCTCAACCTTCTGGCCCTTTAAATACAGTTCCTCATGTTGTGACCCAACCATAAAATTATTTTCATTGCTACTTCATCACTGTCATGTTGCTACTGTGATGAATGGTCATGTAAATATCTGATACGCAGGATGGTCTTAGGCGACCCCTGTGAAAGGGTCGTTCGACCGCCAAAGGGGTCGCGACCCACAGGTTGAGAACCGCTGGTCTAAGGCATCCTTATAAAGAGTATGTGCATGTGTTTGCAGTACACAAGCCCAGGCTTCCCCAGACCATCCCCACGTTCTCCAGAAAGCCAACAGACTGCCCCCAGATATTCTGTGTGGTTGACTTTTGATTGCATCTTACACCCAGGATGACTCGGTAAACGGAGCAGACGGACAGAGGCAGGAACCAGGGGGACAAGATGACCCAGGGTCATAAGCCTTCAGGCCAGCAAAGAAGCCACACAGAATGGGGTTGCGTCTGAAACTCCCCAGATCTTAAATCTCCACGGGGCCTAGCAACCTCACAGAATAAACATCTCTGGAGACGGTCGCCACACTGAAGTGGAACTTGCAGTGGATCTTGAGCGGAAGGGGTGTGAAGCACCCCCAGAAACAATGGGGGAAATGGGCTGAACACAAATAAAAGGGCTGTGCAAGCAACTAGAGGAGGAAGAGCTAGGAGAAGCCAGGAGCCAGCTACGGAGAGCCTCCTAAGCTAGAGAGTTTGGACTTTTAATCTGTTGGCAATAGGGAGCCACGGAAGGTTTGTTGACCAAAGGAATACCTTGGTCAGAGCTGGAGACAACCGCCCCTGAGACTAGCATCAGAAGCACCTAGAAAATGAGACACTCTGCAGAGGTGCAGGCTCACAGGAGGAGAACCTGGACAGGAGCAAGGGGCGGCGGGTGGAAAGGAAAGACTGAGACTTACAATGGCTGGAGGAGTGACAAGAACCGGTGAGCAGTTGGTTGGAGGCAGGGAGGGGAGAAGAGGAGGACAGACACTGAATCAGAGATGACGTTGGTGCCTGTGAGAAGGGCAGGGAACCCAGGGGGACCTGGACAGAGGCAGGTGGGGCTTGGGGCAGGCCAGCCGGGAAATGCGTCAGAGGAGCTCATTTGGGGGAGGGAATTTTGTGAATTTCACACTGCTTTTCTCAAATGCCAATTTCTTCACTATCTTCTTTATTTTTTAAGAAATAAGTTTTTATTGAGAGGGAGAGACAGAAACATCCGTTAGCTGCCTCCTGCATGCCCCCTACTGGGGGTCAAGCCCAAAACCTGAGCATCGAACCTGAAACACGGGCATGTGCCCTAACTGGGAATCAAATCTCTCAATACATGCAACCACGCTCAATCCACTGAGCCACACCACCGGCTCCCTCTGCCTTCCTAAGTGTCGAGAGGTGCCATGCCATCTTGCCTCACGCTAAGGGAGGTGGCTATGTCTTACTGGACAGAGGCATGGGTCACCCAAAATGCCCACCTGGCAGCCACTCACATAACTCTGGGTGTCCAACTTACAAGTGAGCCTGAGCAAGGCAGCTCTCACGGGCCATGGGTCCTCCTGGCCCGCTGTTCCTGGGAGTCAGGCCAAGGGACTGCCGCCACACTGCTGTCCTACCAACCCCGTTCAGAATCTGCACAGCCGCCCATCTACCCGCGAACTTTTTCCTCTTACACTATCTAGACCCCCGGGTACCAAAAAGGCCCTTAACACATTGGAAGTATCCCATGAGTAAATGTCTGAAATTCCTCAAGACACTTAAAACATCCCACCTACGTGTTTACCATGCTGTTGCGTGAGTTTCGTGATTCTTTCTCTCTCCTGCAAAGTTGGAACCTGCAACTTTTTGTACATTGTAATCAAAGGTTCCAGGGAGCTTTCTCCTTCTCTCCTCTGCATCTATTCCTTCCAACGCTCCTATCGGGCCAGTTGGGCCCTTCCTTGACATCAGGACCATTTCCTGGCACTTACCATCCTGGAAACCCGGACCTTCCACACAGGGTGGTCCCCCTGGGCATGGGAAGGAAACTATCGCCCCACCCAAGTCCCCACTCCCCGATGTCCTCCGGGGCACGAGTGCTATCCTCATCCCAGCCTCTAGCTTCGGCTCTCGGAGGTGGTCTGTGGAGTCGGCACGTGTGCCCCTCGGGCCAGGGCATCCAAGAAGCATCATAGTCTTTGAGACGTGGAGGCGGGTCAGCAGTGATCACGGGGCTGTGGCCTCAGCCTCCAGGGCTAGGGTTCAGAAAGCCAACAGGTGTGACAAAGCAGGATGTAGGAAAAAGCCACCTAAAGTCTTGCTCTTTAAGGCGTGGTTCCCTGCACTAGTAGCACTGGCCTCACTAGGGAACTTGTTGGAAATGCGGAGTCTTAGGCCACAGGCCCTACTGAATCTATCTGGGCTTCTGTGGCAAGTTCTCGTGGGTCTTCACATGCCATGAGGCCTTGTCCTCAGGGGACCTCACAGTGGGCCCCAAGTGGACGTCCAAGAGGGACCTCTGGGCTGGCTGTTGGCACTCCAAGGCCTGGGTGCCACCTCCTCCCGCCAAGCCCCAGCACCCTCTCATACAACAGCCAACCCTGGCCCCTCTTGCTCCAGCCAAGCACCTGGCAGGGCCTCCAGACTGAGAAACATGCAGCCAAAGCCCCTGTAGCAGAACCGAGTTGGCCATGGCCAGCAAGTTGGGGTCACCACTCGTCACAGAGCTTCCTGTCCTCCCCCCGGTGAAGTTTGGGCTTTGCAGACGTGACTCAGTAACCTGAGTCCGTTGGTCACTGAGCTGACTGCTTTGGGCAATACAGTTCTCTCGTTCGGTAGAAACTGACTTTTTTTTATTAAATGGGTCCAAATCCATTCTCTGCCCCACAGGCGGTGGTCACACCCTCTCCAGTCTGGACCTGAGTCAGGTGTGCCCCCAACACACCCCTCAGCATTCTCCCCTGCTCAGGGCAGGAAAGCCATGAGGCACAGGTGTAGGAGGGAGAACTGGAGGAAGAGGAAGCCGGCAGCCTCCTGCTGAGTGTTGCTTGGGGCTCTGGGTACAGATGATCCAGCCTCAGAGGAAATTTACCCCCCAGTGGAAGAAATAGCTGGAATTCCCATAAATTCTGTGGGCACGAATGTCAAGTGCAAAAGGCGGTCACAAAGGGCTCCAAGGTGCCCAGGTGCCCCTCCCGCCTGCTTAGCAGCGCTCAGCCCTCAGACTGTGCGTGGACCTTCTCAGGATTTAAACATTAAACTTTCTGTAGAACTTGGTATAAGACAGAGGGGGCCTCTCAAGTCGGTGATGCTGGGACAACTGGATGGACATCTGAGAACAGATCAGACGAACGCACGCTTCACACGATGGCTGCTTCGGGGACAAGTGCTTGGGGAGACCGGGGTTGAACCCTCTCCACACATCAGGACCACGGAGGGCTCTCGGGGCTGCAATGCCTGCAGGGGTTGGACACAAGCTGGTGGGGCTCTGACGGGGCTGGAAGGGGCGAGGAGCTTCAAGTCCCTCTGCCTGCTGAGCCCTTACGGCACAAGTTCCGCACGGAGCAGCTGCCTCTTAGGGGCTCCACTCAATGACAGGCAGATGGTCATTAAGCTGCTCTGCTTAATGACCAGCAGACGGGCAGAAGGGCACACAGCAGGGCTGGGGCAGCTGGGCCCAGCAGGGAACGGAAGGTCCCTGATCGCACGGAGATCATGATGGATCACGGTGAGCTGCGCTCTGCGCTCAGACAGGCTCATCCTTCTACAGGTTTCAGACTGAAATGCTGAAGAGGGTGTAAAGGGGGGAGGGAGGCGGAGGAAGAAAGGAAACTAATGACTATCTGAATTCTTCTTAGGGGCCAGTTCAGTCCCTGTGGGCCTCACTCCTTGTCCTTTGCCATGGGGCCTCTCCCATCCATAGCTTTTGCCAAAACAGGTTGGAGAGAAGGCCACCCGGCAGTACAATCCCACAAAATACAATTCTAAGGCTCTCTTTAAAAACTTTTTAAAAGTGCCCATCTGCAGGTGAGTGGATTAAAAAACGGTGGTACATCTACACAATGGAATACTACGCTGCGGTAAAAAAGAAGGAACTCTTACCATTTACAACAGCATGGATGGACCTGGAGAGCATTACGCTAAGCGAAATAAGCCAGTCAGAGAAAGCTAAATATCACATGATCTCACTCATTTGTGGATTATAATGAATATAAACTGATGAACAAAAACAGATCCAGAGACAGCATCGATCAGACCGTCAAACCTCAGAAGGAAGGTAGGGGAGGGCGGGGGTAAAAGGGAGAGATCAACCAAAGGACGTGTATGCATGCATATAGGTCTAACCAATGGACACAGACAGCAGGGGGTGAGGGCATGAGTGGGGGAAGGGGGGGCAATGAGGGGATAAGGACACATATGTAATACCTTAATAAAGAAAAAAAATTTTAAAAATTGCTTTTAAATATTATGGACACTGGGAAATGGTCATAATATTAAGTGAAAAAGAACAGGTTATATAGCCCAATTTTGTAAAGAAGAACATGGAAAAGGCACCCACATACAGTCCAGAGCTCACTTGTTGTCCAAACCAAGCTAGTCCCTCCCTCCCTCGTAAGGGCTTCTGAGGTCCCTGGGTCCCTGTCACTGCTTTTTATTCTTCCCCGGAGGTCATGGCTGGCTCTCCCCCAGACTCAACTTCTTGAGCCTTCCAGTGAACAACGCTCCTGGCACAAGTGGGCGTTCAATAAAATATCTGCAAATGATGAGTAGATAAATGACGGAAGTGGGGGGGGAGGAGGAGAAAGAAGGAAGTCAGGAAATTAGTTCAGGGGGGAATCACAGCAAAATTTCAAGGGTTACTATTATCTAGATCAGTGGTTCTCAACCTTCTGGCCCTTTAAATACAGTTCCTCATGTTGTGACCCAACCATAAAATTATTTTCGTTGCTACTTCATCACTGTCATGTTGCTACTGTGATGAATCGTCATGTAAATATCTGATATGCAGGATGGGCTTAGGCGACCCCTGTGAAAGGGTCGTTCGACCGCCACAGGGGTCGCGACCCACAGGTTGAGAACCGCTGCCTTAATCAATAAAGAAATTAAAATGTAAAAAAAATAATAAAAATAATAATAAAAAAATAATAATAATAATAAAATTAAAGCCACAAGGACGTTTCCAGACGCCGGCAGGGCCAGGCCCCAGGTAAGCGCTGGCTCCCACCTGTCTCCCCAGCCCCGTGAGCAGCCTGGGGCGGGGAGGGGGGGGTCTCAGACCCTTGTTCTGCACTGGATGGGGGGGGCCTGCAGCAGACACCTCCAGGTCCCCACTCACCCTCAAAGGATGAAATCATTTGATTACACAAGACAAGACTTAACCACGATGCCTCCAGAGGAGCGAGGCGAGGAAGGCCAGCAGCAGTGGGAGCTGCGAACGCATGGCTCCGCCCCAGGAGGAGGGTGCGGGGCGGGTGGGGGGAGAGAAGGGTGGTTTCGCCGCCTCTGTGGGGTGCAGTGGCGACCCCTCTGCTTTCCTCCCCCCACCCCACCCCCGCCCCCTCTCTCCCATCTCCTCCTCTTCTCTTTCCGACAATGTCCCAACCGCTCGAAATGGCTGCGACCCAAATAAGTAGCAAGTGCGGGGCACGGATACACCCCATGCCCCAACCTCCTGCTACCCTGGGTCATCTTCTCCGGATGCTATTAAAATTCTACCCAAACAAAGGAATCCCACAGAAGGGGGCACACCTCCCTTTGGGGGATAAGGTGCCCATGTCTTTACCAAAAAAAGTCATTTTGCAACAACCCCCCCCGCCCCCAGTCTCTCCCCACCCCCACACGGTGTGAGAATGGCCACATAATCAATACTTTCTGGATAGAAAATGGAGAAGGAGGAAAGCCGGCGGCGGAGGAGGACGCTGAGCCCGTCCCCTGTGGACAGAACCAAGACCCCGCGAGCGCAGGGAGCCGTCACCCCGGAGAGACAACAGCGCCCAGTGACGCTCTGACGACAAACGAGGGAAAGAGACGCAGAGAAGCTGGGCCCAGGGCGCCCGGAGCCGCGGGACCAGGGCCTGAGGAGGCGGCTCCCGTCCCTCCACCTCCGTGGCGGCCGCCCTCCTGGGCCTGGGCCTACCTGCAGGGTCCCCTCAGCGGTCCCGCCACACGGCCCGGAGCCTCAGGCCTCGGAGCACAGGGAGCAGGCGGAGCCGCAGGCGTCACCACAGCCAGGGCCTCGCGGACAGGAGCCCTCCTGTCAGGCTCTTGTCCAGGCGCCCAGAGCGCATGCTCGGCTCCTGTCAGGCTCGTGCCCAGGCGCCCAGAGCGCATGCTTGGCTTCTCCTGTCAGGCTCGTGCCCAGGCGCCCAGAGCGCATGCTCGGCTCCTCCTCCTCCTCTGGCTCATGTCCAGGCGCCCAGAGCGCATGCTCGGCTCCCACAACCATCTGGAATGCAGAGCCACGTGGAAGTCGCTGCTACGTGAGTCACTTTCGATACAACCAACCAGAGTGAGGCTGCACAGAGAAGACTGGGGAGCCAGCGGGCCTCTCCGGGGTTACAGGGGCTGGTGATCTCCATAGTTTACATCCCTTCCACCTCCTTAGGGTGGGCGAGAGCCTGCAAGGTCGCTGCAGTGTGTTTGTTTCTGGACACATCGCTGTAGCCCATCTCAGCTGGGACAGAGAGCCAGCAGGGCCAACAAGGCATTACTAGGTACACCTGGTCTCCCCACCTGGGGCCGCTCCTGATGGGCTTAGGCACCGCTCGGCTCCTACGGGTCTGCCAAAAGCACCCTGCACAGAGCCGGTTTCTATATAAGGCCGCTTTTCCAAGACAGCTATTTTGTCTAATTCATATAAACAAACACAGAAAGTCAAACAAAATGAAAAGACAGAACAATATCTCTAGAAGGAGTAAGAAAAATCCCCGGGGTCGGGGGGAGGTGTACCCTAAGGAAACAAATAATTTGCCTGATAAAATTTTTAAAAATGGTCATAAGGATCTCCACACCAGACTTGGGAGTGGAATAGAGGAACTTAGGGAAAACGTCAACAAAGAATTAGGAAGTATAAGAAAGAACCAAGCAGATTTGAAGAATACACAATAACTGAAATGAAAAACCCAGAAATCAGAAATAGATTAGCTAATACAGATCAGAGCAGTGACCTAGAGACAGACTGGTGGAAATCAACCAATCAGAAAAACAAAAAAAGAATTAAAAACAAGAAAAAACACACATGATAATTTCAAGCACTCTAGTATTTGCATTATAGGGATCCCAGAAGGAGAAGAAAGAAAAACAAAGAAATTTTATTTAAATAATCGCTGAAAACTTTCCTAACCTGGGAAAGGAAACAGACATCCAGGTCCAGGAAGCATAGTTCCAAACAAGATGAACCCGGAGAGACCCACAGCCAGACAAAAGTTAAAGATAGAGGCATTCTTGAAGGGAGCATGCGAAAAATTAGTTACACAAAAAGGAAACCCTGTGATACTGTCAGCTGATTTCTCCAGCAACTTTACAGGCCAGAAGGGAGTGGCAGGGCCTCTTTAAAAAATTCATTTTGTTGAATGGACGCTGCTAACTTCTCCCTTGATACAGACTCCAGAAGAGTCAGGTGTGATAAGTAGAAGAACTCCAACTGCTCCAGGGCTTTTACTAAAGTCTGTTTCCTGATCCTTTGGCCACACTCTGGAAAAGCCTGTGGGAAGTGTCCCTGCATCAGCATCATCTTGCCAAGATGGGAGAGAGCCCAGGACCAGGCAGATTGGGTCAATCATTGGAAAAGGAGAATTACAGCATAGAATCTCTGAGAAGGCGCTGTTTTCATCCAACAACAAAGTTCTTGATCTATTTTTTTTAAAGCATACAAAGTAGCAAGGAAGCTTGCAACCTAGAATAATTTACCCAGCAAGGAATTAAAGGAGAGAGTTTCCCAGATAAGCAAAAACTAAAGGACTTCATCATCGCCATTGAACCAGATTTACAAGAAATATTAAAGGGTCTCCTTTAAGTAGAAAAGGAAAGGCCATAACCAGAAATAAGAAAACATGAGGAAAAAAACCTCACAGAGACAGTCAAATGTTCAATAAATATAGCAAATCACACATTTAAAAAGCTACTACGATGGTTAAAAGAAAAAAGTATCAAGCTCAACTCAAACTACAATAAGTACTTAGGAGATACACAACACAGAAAGATCTAAAATATGACATCAATAACAAAGCATGTATAGGGAAGTAAAAATGTAGTCCTTACAGAATATATTCAAATTTAAACGTCAATCAGCTTCAAATAGAGTGCTATAAAGAATGATATACATAAACCTACAAAGGTACACAAAGAGAAAGCAACCTAAACAAAACACTATAAAAACAGCAAACCACAGGCAAGAGATCAAGAGAAGAAAGGCACAGAGAACAACTGTAAAAACAACTTAAAAACCAGGAGGAGCCCCCTGGACCAGTTTAGAAGGCAGAGAACAGGAGCAGCTAGCTCCTTGTGGGGGAGTAAGGCAGGCCTCACCCACCGGCTTCTCCATAACATCCAAGGACCCCATGTTAGAATGGAGCCAATGAGCTTTTCTTTCTGGAACTTACTCACTTCATATAAACAGTCTGATCTTACCCGGTCCCACTCCTGGAAAGCTCAAGCCTAGCAAGGTAGGAGGCAGTAATTAGCCAGCAGTTTTTGACACAATTGGTTCTTTATTCTTTGGAGGTACCCCAAGATTCTCCAAAAACAATGAGGATTCAATATTTATCAACCAAAGAGGCAGCTCTTGGGAAATAATTTTTTATTTTTTAAATATATATTTTTTATTAATTTCAGAGAGGGAGAGAGAGATAGAAACATCAATGATGAGAGAGAATCATTGATCGGCTGCCTCCTGCATGCCACGAGCCCACAACCCAGGCATGTGCATGTGCCCTTGACGGGAATCGAACCCAGGACCCTTCAGTCCGTAGACCGATGCTCTATCCACTGAGCCAAACCAGCTAGGGCTTGGGAAATAGACCTGAAAATGTATGTGGAATAACAGCTTGTCCCCCCTCTCCAAGGGCCATTTCATTTCTAAGCTTTTCTCTAAACCACCAGGTCCAGGCACATGGCACTGGGCCCCACCCCCTCCTCTTCCAGTCTTGCGCCCTCATCCCTGATCACCAAAAGGCATCTTGCTGGCCTCCATCTCAAAAACATCCAAACCAGCGCACTCATGGTTCATGCCGAAGGTTTTTTGTTGATGTTTTTGTTTTATGTAAGAGCCTGTAGTGTTGAAGCTCCACAATTTGGAAGGTCATTCCCCGCTGCGTTTGCTAGGCCTGGGGGTGAGCACCGGGGAGCCTGAGCCGGTCTTCACGTTCAGGCAGAGGACCCAGCTGTCCCGCAGATCATTCTGCGGCGCTTGTGGAAAAGGCAAGTGTGAGCGGCAGTTCCAGTTCAAAGGGCAGAGGGCGCACAGCTGCCATGTAGTCAACAGTCTGGCCCATGAAGACACTGTGGCGGGGAGAGAGAAAGCAGGCCCATGCCTCTGGTAAACAGGATAGAAAAAAGGAAAAGGAAAGTCAACAAAGGAAATGAAATCAGGGAGGAGCAGGCATGGTGCGTTCCATACAGCATGTGCTCTTCCCATAGTGGTCTCCCCAAGGGTTCCCCCCCCCACACCTCACCCCAACCCCCCACCCCCACCTCCGCCTTTCCTGCAGGGGCCAATGTGCCTTCCATACAGGCCAGGGCTTCAGTTCTGGCAACTGAAAAAGGGCTGAGCTGGGAAAGGCTAGAGTTTTCATCCAAGGCAACGGTGCAGACAATTAACAGACTGATACACAAACCCTGCAGGAAGCCAGAAAAGAGCTTTTTTTTAAAGTACAAAACACCTTTCTGGGGAGAACAGAGTCCCAGGGCCCCAAAGGCACTGCCAGTCGGCTTTAGCAGAAGCATCCACCCTGGGAACAGTGAAACGGGAACCCCGATCAACCTGAGAAGCCAACCCAAGTCCCTGCTTCCAGAAGCCACCCGAACCCCTGACCCACAGCTGGGGTACCCCCTGAGTCAGCGGGTTCTAGTCCAGCCTGGACAGTGTGCTTTTTCCGCCAACCAAACCACCATGCATTGAAATGTCCACAGTGATATTTTGCAATTAAATGTCTAAGACCGACGATATAAGAACTATGACAGGGCACAGAGACACAAAGGCTGCCTCTAGTGCATTCTTTTTCCTTCAGACAAGAAGAAACTACTTTAGAGGTACACACATACACACATATATTTTTTTCCCTGATATTCAAAATCCTTTATGAACTAGCCATGCCCAGTTCTGCTGAACCCTTTAAACAAAAGAAGAAAAAGAAAAGGAGCCACAAACATGTATATACTTCTGCTATGGGCTGACCAGCTCCAACGACTCTCACTCTGAACACAGCCATTCCCAACAGAAGGCCAGAACCTGACCAAACCCAAAAGTCCAAAGGATTAGACATCTCGCACGTCACAGATCCAGGAGAGCAGAATGTCAGAACGCCTCACTGCACAGATGGATATTCTTGAGGTTCTTCATAACTTCTGATCTCTTTTACTTTTGTCAACAGTTGCTTTCAAGTTAATATTTTTTAAGTCGACACGTTTCTACCCTGTGCCCCTTGGCAAAGCAGAAGCCCCTTGAGGAGGAAAAAGGGGCAACATTTTGAAGTGGTGTCCAGAGGAAGGGAGAGGCGATTCTCCTGCGGTGACGTTCTGAGCAGGCGTTCGATGCACACAAATGTGCCAGTTTCATAAATAATGTTTGTTCTGGTTTCAACACCTCGGACAAGACGGCTTCCAGATCCTTCCCGCCCAGGTGCCGCTGACCAACTTTCCACAGGATGCCAACACGCTGGGAAACAGGTTTTACCTAAAAGAAGAGGAAGAGTGAGTCAGGGCCTTCCTGCAGAGTCCCAGACCCATTCTGGCTCCTCTCTAAACAGTCTCCATCCTGTAGTCACACTCCCCAACCACAGGACCTTTGAACGTGCTGCTGTCTGGAAGGTGAGCTCCATTCCTCCAAGTAAGTCCTCCCCTCCCCTCAGATCCCAGCTCGGATCCTTTCTTAGTTCCCCACATAGACCCCCTAGCCCTCAACCTCTTTTCTCTTTGGCTCCCTCCTTCCTCGTACTTCTATAGCTGTTTATGCCAGAGCTCGGCAAAAGATATAAATGCTGGTTTTTCTCTCTTTTTTTTTTTTTACAAATCTAGATTCTTAGGCAGCACTATAAACTGCACGTGTGTGTAGGCAAGAACTGAATAAGTCAGACTCACTTAGTAGTAAATTTCATTGCCACACAGACTTCCTGTTCACATAGGCTCGCTCCTTACAGACATGAAGCTCAAATAGTTTTAAGATGCGTGATACCGTAGCTGAGAACTTCCCCCAAGTGCCAATATTGCTTTTCAAACAAACAAAATCGCCCCGTGAGATGCCCACTTTTGACACATGCGCTCAGCATTCTGCAAGGCGCAGGGCTGGCAGAGCTTTATTCCAACTGGTTTGGGGATGCCCCTGATGCTGTTGCAGGCCCAGGTCGGATGCCCCAGCATCTGCGGGGAGCCTGCAGGTCACCGTGTACCCTCCGACTCCTTCCAGGCCTCAGAAGCCCACGATATCCATCGCCTCTGCAGTCCACATACTAATGTTTTGAAGAGTTTCGCTCCCACCCTCAGAAAATGAGATGGGCACAAGGGCCTTGGAGCCCAACCTCTCAAGCAGTCCCTGCCCTCAGTGTGCTTTGCAACTGAACCTCAGTCAAGAAATAAGCAAGTCAAGTCTGTTTTCTCCTACTCACAGCCTTGTCTCCAGGGTCCCCTTGCTGCCAACAGCCACCAAATGCCCTTTGTTCCAAAGACAAGATGCCAGGCATGGCCTCCAGTGATGCAACGGAAATCTTATCAGTTTCTAATTAAACTCCCACAGGCAGCTCTATCCACAAGAGGTGGGAGGCAGGCAATTTTAGAACACATACCTGCACCCCACAGGCACATTTTTTCCAAACCTAAGGAGCAAAGGAGCAGGGGCCTCCCTCCTGGGGGAAGGCAGGGCTGGCAGGAGCAGCGTGTTCTCCAGGCACCATACCTTTGGGCAGCATTTGTCACACTGCCGATGCCACCTACCAGACAAGCAATGCCACCTACCAGACAAGCGGAAGAACGGCATCTGCCTTGCCTTAGGGGACGCCCAGAGGGTGTCAAAAAAGTCTCCTGTAATAAAGCAGGGATGCAGACAGACCCAAAACATCAGCCACAACTGCATGCGAGGCCAACCAAGCTCAAAACACATGCAACCAGGATTCGGTCATCTTTTGAAATATGGAGCCATTTCAAAACCTCCGGGTTCTCTCTGTACTCTGCATAGCCACCGCTTCCTCTTTTTTAATTGGCCTTTTTTTAAAAAAAAATTTATTTTTATTGATTTCAGAGAGGAAGGGAGAAGGAGAGAGAGAAACATCACTGATGAGAGAGAATCATGGATCTGCTGCCTCCTGCACGCCCCCTACTGGGGATCAAGCCCGCAACCTGGGCATGTGCCCTGACCAGGAATCAAACCGTGACCTCCTGGTTCATAGGTGGACGCTCAACCACTGAGCCACACCAACTGGGCTTAATTAGCCTTTTTAAGTACAGAGTTGGAATCTCATTTCTACAGGTCCCCTCCTCCCCCACCACCAGTACTTCTGGCCCTACACTTGGGAGGTCTTATCTCATGGATTATAACATCGCAGGGATGGGAGCCTAACAAGAAGGCTGCCGCGGCCTCGCCTGCCTGCCTTCTCTCCATTTCCTGCCTGAGGAGCTAAGTCTAGAGATAGTATCAGGACTACACATGTATAACAGTAAGAGCCAGGTGCTGCCTGACTGCCCTGGCACCAAAAACAGGACTTTCCCCTTCGCACTCACTCATGAAATCACCCAAGGTTACAATCCAGCCACATCCGATTTAAATGAACTATTTCCCAGAGAAAAAGACAAAGAGCTGTGAACAGATGATCACGTGCAGACAAGGAAGTTCTCAAAATCACTAAACTGAACATAAAATTGCCCCTGAAATTCGTGTTCTTTTCAAACATATTGACCTGAAAAGTTGTTCGTGATGTGCCTGCTGTTCAGGTGAAAGATGTTCCAAAACAGCATGTATGACATGGTCCTATTTCTGTACAAAAGGAAATTCCACGTATGTACTCACACACACACTCTAGTGGTTGTTGCGAAGCAGTGAGATTACAGGTCATTTTACTTCCCCTTTTTCTTATCTGGAATAAGGATACACCTGTGATAAGGAAGGCCTGTAAGCAGTCTCTCTAAATGATCAGTTGTCTTTGAGCCTGAGCACTAGAGCGGTCTTGTGTCTAAGTGACTCACTTCAAGTTCACTGACAACTTGATGTTACTTCAACCATGAACAGTACAAACTTCTAATGCGAACTATTTGAAGTCCAGTTCTTCCCAACAAACAGGGAGGCAGGCTAGTGCCCAGCCGTGATAAGGAAAGCCTGTGGGAGGCAGCCGAAGTAGATAAAGTTACAGAATAAACATTCCAGGAAAGACGGCTGAAAATGAATGACGAAATATTCAATAGAAGTTAGGGGAAAGAACAGAACACACCCAAAGAAAGCTTAAGGAAGAGAAGCAGAAATCAATTGGAAATGGCAATATAATAGAGAGGATCAAAGAAGCTGAAGTTTGATCTTTGTATAGATGAATAAAATTAAACTTCCAGCAAGCTGGATCAAGAAAAAGGAGAAAAGGCAACTGTAATCAATGTTAAGGATAAAAAGGGACCATGACCACACATGTTACAAAAATTAAGAACATGAGAATAAGAAAATGTTGTGTGCCAGGCTGGTGTGGCTCAGTAGGTGAGCTTCAACCCACACACCAAGAGGTCCCTGGTTCCATTCCCAGTTAGGGCACATGCTAGGATTGTGGGCTCAATTCCTAGTAGGGGATGTGCAGGAGACAGCAGATGGATGTTTCTCTCTCATGGATGTTTCTCTCTCATGGATGTTTCTCTCTCTCTCCCTCCCTCTCCTTCCTCTCATTCTCAAAAATCCAATAAAAAAACTTATTTTTTAAAAAAGAAAAATGTTGTGAACAACTTTAGGACAACACATTTGAAAACTTACATGAAAGAACAAAATACAACCCATCAGAACTGACCCAAGAAAAAATAAAGACTAGATAGTCCTATAACTGTTCAAAGAACTGAACATCAATAATTTTTTTAAATCTTTGCACAAAGAATATATCAGGCTATTCCCGGCAAAGGTAACCAAATAGAGTGGCAGTTTTTATTTATTTCAGAGAGAAGGAGAGAAACATCAATGATGGAGAGAATCACTGATCAGCTGTCTCCTACATGTACCCTACAGGGGATTGAGCCCGCAACCTGAGCATGTGCCCTGACTGGAATCTAACCATGACCTCCTGGTTTATGGGTCAATGCTCAACCACTGAGCCACACCGGCCAGGCCAGACTACCAGCCTTTAGACGACAATACTACTTATATCCATGTACTCAAGAAAGGGCCCCCTTTTCTACCTTACACTCAAGAAAGAGCCTGCATATAGAATTTCTGGACAGACTGATTACTATATTTCTTTGTTGAGGAATTTTTTCTTACTTAGTGAGATCTGAAACTACCACAAAAATGGCTCAGTGTATCACAGAGCCCACAAAGTGATTCTGGTCACCAAATATGGATGAAATTATTTTATACAGTGGCTCAGAATCAAAACAGCACGTTGGTCCACTTAAACCATCAAGTGCTCTTACTGTACCATACCCACTGGCCTGCGGGTGCAGGGGACCCTTTTCATTGTGACTAATGAGGAGGACACAGATTTCTTCACATTATGTGTTATTTCTGTGCATTGAATGTGAGCCAGATAAAATGGCTAAGCAATAAAATCAGTACGATCACTAACTTTCTTATGTGTATATTATTTTGTAGTATGACTATTACTTATTCTTCTCAAAGGGTGCTCTTCACCAAAACTGTAAATTCTAACTCCCAAGCCCAGGAGCCCAGGGCAGCTGCTGTCCCCACCCGCACCTGTATTTGATGTCAAATACTGTGGAGTCTTCATCCTCATCATCCTCTTCATTCAGCGGGGCCATTTCCACGCGCTCAGCTGGGGTGGTGATGATGTCATACTTGCGGGTCTTCTTCAACCTCTTTCCGGACCTGGAAGAGAGGCACAATCCTGAGGACTCCACCATCCCCCGAGGCAAACCACGCACTGTCCCCAGCCTGGGTTCCAGGGCCTGGGGAATACCCCGGCTCCTGCGCTTTCAGCCATGGGACCTCGGGCACGCTCCTGACCTCAGTAACCCTTGTGGTTCTCACCCACAAAACAGAGATGATTAAAGCTGCCCTGAGCACTGGAAAACCCAGGAACCAAGAGAAATAATAGAAAATCCATGATGCACAAAAGACCAAAATGTTCAGAGGGCAGGATCCAGCTCTGCGCTTGCACGGGCATGATGCACCCCGTCCCCTCCCTCCTCGTCCCCTGCCCGGCCCTGTGGCATTGGATGGTCACCGCTCCAAGCACAGGGGGCGCAAGCTGGCTTTAAGAGCACTGCCCTGTGGGCCATCAGGTGGGATCTGGGTCAGAGCCTGGCCACTTCCTACCTGTGTGGGCATGGGCAAGTGAGTTCATCTCCCTAAGCCTCATAAATAAAATGCGATAAAAATAATGTGTGTCCCTCACAGGCGAGGAGGGATGAAGTGAGATGATGCATGTAACAGGCCTACACACAGAAGGCTCTTAGCAAAACGACTGTTAGTGAATATAACCAGCAAATAGAAGTGCTACCGCCTCTCCTGGACGGCCAGGACTTGTAAAAAGGAGTCAGTTTTGTCTCCATCAGGAGGATTTACGAGGCTGCTGGGTTACAGCACTAAGCTTTTACCGCTGAAATAACAGGACCACTGCGGGCCACGGGGGAAGTGCGGAGACAAGACCCGAGTTCTCCAGCGTCAGGCTCTCTGCGTGAAGGAGGCAACGTTTATCGGGGACTAGCTGAGCGCTCACGATGCCACTGGGAACACTGCTGCTGTTATGACGCCTGATGGCCTTTGCATTTATTTCTCAGTCACTATCTGGACTCTCCCAATGCCTTCCTTTCTCTGTGCCCCTCCCTTTGCAAGTAGAGTCGATATGGCCCCTTTGCCACAATTCTTCTCCCCTGGAACAAGGTCTCATTACGCCAGGAGGCCTCAACAAAGTGATGGCGACTGGCGGGTTTCAGTAAGTGTCCTCGCTGCCTTCACGGGAGCAGGCCGGGCCAGCGATGTTCTAGAAGAGACCAAGGGTCCCTCCGCTGGAGCCAAAGCACACATTTCTAACAAGTCAGGGGAGAAGTTCAACATTCTTTTACTCTGAAATGCAATCCTAAAGCCAGGGGGGTTGTTTACTCAAAGGCCCATTCAACAGCTGGTCAGCAGCAGGTTCCCAGGGAGGCTGGCAGGCACCCCAAGCAGACAGAGGCAGGGGGAGCTGCGCTCGGCTGACCAACTGGAGAGAGGCCTTCCTTCCTCGCTTCCCCCCCCCCCCCCCCCCCCCCCAGGGAGAAACAAAACTAAACAAGCCCATCAGGGCTGTGACTGGAAGTTCAATTTGGGGGTATGGTGGTCAGATCCACAGACCGCATGTCTAGGGATCGGGGTTCAGATCTCGGCTCTGCAATTCCTTTGTCTCGGCTCCTCTGAGCAAGTCACTCACCCCGACCTCTATCCAACAGGGCTCCGGCCACGGCTCCCTGAACACAGGAGTCTGTGACCTTCCAGGTGCCCCCAGCAGTGTCACCAGCGTCACCACCCCTCCCCCCTGTCCTGCAGCTGCCCCTCCGCACCATGTTGGGGCCCCTCTGCTCCAACACCAGCACCCAGTCAAGCAAAATGACCCCCACAAACCCCAGAGCCCCGTAAGCACAGAAACCAGTGAAGCGGGCCTGGTGTGCCATAAACATTAGAACAAACACAGTGACGTTGGCCATCTGGCAGCCAACTCTCTGTCTCGGGGGCCAAGAGATACAAAGGGTGGTGCTCACAAGCCCAGCCGCCGCACCTGACTGTCACGTGGGGCAGAGGCCCAGCGTTTCCAGATATTTCCACTTGTCAGGAAAAGCAGGAGGCTCCCAATTTCTAAGTGTTCTCAGCTACCTGCTTAAAATCACTGTGCAGATCAGAACAAAACCATAAACACTTATCTGTGGGCCATCAGTTTGCAGCCTCTGACTCCGTTCCCTGGCCATGGTGTACTGGTCACGCGTGCCAAAGCGTGAGTGACAATGAATAATTCAGCTAAAACCATGAGGCCGTAGAGATGGGCTGGTACACAAGTTCAGCCAAGGTCCCCGCCGCTATTATACAACCTCGGTGCTTCCCTCCCCTCGTGGGCACTGTCTGTCCCCTCGGGATTAATAAAGTGCTACCTCGTTGACTGACCCCAGCACCTGCGTCTAGCACACAACACACAGTGTGTCCAGTAAGGCTCATGCAACACGGGCCAGGCAGCCACACAAAGCTCAATTACAATGCACTGTAGTGCTTTCCTCCATTACACGGCCGCCTCCATCTGCTCCCACCCTGGTTTCTCTTTCCCTCTCTCAGTGCCTGAGGCCAGACCACCTCTCGTTCTTCTAAGGTGAAATGGTCACCCCGGGTTTGACCTGTCTGAGGAGCCCCATGAGATGTGACAACAGCAGTGCCCCGAGACCTGTTCCTCCAGCTCTCAAGTGTGTTTACCCAGGGCTGGCCCACTTGGTTCTACGTGCGCTGCCAGCGGAGGAAAGCCAGGCTTGGAGCGAGGAAGGCAGCCTCTAGGGGCAGCGGCAAGATGACCAGGAGACTCTTTGGTGGACCCCGGGGACCCAACACAGCCTGGAAACTGTGGTGTCACCGTGCTGTGGGGCATACGGCATAAGGAATCTGTTCAGCATCTACTTGTCCCTGGCACAGGTCAGTTCTTGCCACCACTACCCCCACTTCAGGGAGAGTTACTTCTCGGAAGGGGCTCCCAAACTGTCCACCTCAAGCCCAGATGTCCAGCTGCCTGGCTCACTTTCCCCCCCATTCAAATCTTAGTCAAACCACCAAAAACGACCTCCTTAAAAAAAAATGGCCTCCTGATGTCAAACAAACTCCACAGTCCCTCAAAGTCACAGAAAGGGACTGAGTCTTCCAACCATGGCTCTGCCCAACGCTCCAATTTATTAAAATAATACCAATATGCGAATGCGCAATAACGAAAAACACTTCAGAATGGTAACTTTCCCCAAATCCTAACAGTATGAAGCTTTTACATTTTCTCTTGACTTTTCTTATTTTGTTTTAACTTATCTTCACTGTTGAACGTATCACAGGTGTCCCGTTTTGTCCCCCATTGATTCTCTCCACCCCCCACCTGCTCCACCCCCAGGCCTTCACCACACTATTGTCTGTGCCCAGGGGCTATGTGTATGTGCATATATTAAGTCTTATTCTTATTACAAATGTCAGTACACAGACAACTTGGGGAAAGTTTGGGGATTCCAGGCTAAGTAAGAAAGTTTTCGTTCCTTTTCAAAGACCTGGCTGAGTAAAATGACTAGGTTTCCGTGCTTCCAACATCTGCAGGACACGGTGGCGTGCATCTTTGCCACCGACGCATGTGCGACAGCTGGGCAATGTCAGATCAGCTAGAATTTGTGTTCCTCTCCATTCGCCGGGAAGCACCAAAACAAAGCCTCCTTTCGGATCAGAGATTTTACAGAGCTTTTGAAATAAGAGGTGGCTGGGCATGGAGCCAACAGAGATCTGGGAGAAACGTGGCGGGAGCTGGAGAGCTGGGAAGCTCGCCAAGGCGGGGAAGGTTCCCCAGGAGGAAAGGAAAGTTGTGGTTTCAGGTGGTGGTTTCTGACTTGTCTCCACCTTCTTTGTAAGACACCGGAAAGTCGAGTTCCATCCCCGCAGATCTCAAAGGGTAAAGTTAGACCTAAGACGCCAAAGGTACTGAGAACAGCGGCCACTGGCGTAGGTGCTGTTCCTGAATCCATGCTACCCCAGCAGATGCTCTGACATAAAAAAACCCGAGGGATCAGCCCTGGCCAGTGTTGCTCAGTAGTTAGAACGCTGTCCCATGCACTGAAGGGTCTTGGGTTCGATTTCTGGTCAATGGCCCGTACCTGGGTTGCAGGTTTGATCCCCGGCCCCAGTAGAGGATCATGCGGGAGGCAATCAATTGATGTGTCTCTCTCACATCAATGTTTCTCTCTCTCTCCTCTGTCTTTCGTTCCCTCCCTCTCTCCTTTCCACTCTCTTTGAAAATCATTGGAAAAAACATCCTCAGGTGAGGATTAACAACAATAACAATAAAATGGGGGAATGGAAGTTTTCTACTTACTAGACACAGCCTCTTAGTTGCTTCCCTTCCAGCTCTCAGAAGCAAGTCAAGGAACAACATGAGGGGTGGGGGGAACAGCTTCTCTGTGAACTGGGCAGAACTGCACATACAAAACACACATGTGCGCACATACACACACACGTACTCTAGCCAGAGGGCACTCTGCCTTCAAACTGCTGTCCCTCCTTCCAATTTTGTCTCATCTTAACATAGCTTTCCTGAATTGATTAAAATACATGAAAAAGGTATGAATGATTCTGCAGATGGATTAGTAAGTATGGGGAGAGATGAGACAGCTACTGAAACTCAACAGAAAATGCAAAACAAAGCAACGAGATACCAAATCACACTCATTTTGTTGGAAAACCTTAGCAAGTCTGATAATACTAATGTGTTGAACTTGATGGGAGAACCTGAGACCCCACCCACAGGCATTGCAGATGGGAGGGTAAAATAGTATAGACTCAAGCGTATCAAGTATGTGTACCCCCGGACCTGGAAATCCCACTCATAGATGTACACCCCGATGCTCTTATACAAGTCCTCAGGGGGACACGTCCAAGGGAGCTGAGTGTACAGACAGGGGGACAAATAACGAATAGATGTCCATTTTAAGGAAATTCAGGCAATGTAGAAATGTATCATGAATAATAAAGATGTCATAAACAATCTACACATTCACGTGTAGAATGCATACACGTACATAGATTTTTTTGGCACATTCACATAAATTATTTATTTAAATGAGCTCATCCTAAACATGTGGTTTATAACCTGTTCCATTTAACAATATAAAGTATTATAGCAACACCATCATTTTTAACAGCCATATAGTATTCCAGTGTAAGGATTACCATAATTCCTTTAACCAATGCCCAACTGTTGCAAACTTAGATCTATTTAAACCTTTTGCCATCAAACACAACTGCTCTGAATTCCACTGCCCGTGCATCCTTGTGTCCTCTCCTAATAATACATTTAGAAGCAAAGACTCTGTATCACAGTGAAAAATGTGTGCGCCTTAGGAATGGGATTGCTTGGCTAAAGATTTTTTTTCCCACTGCAATACACATTCTTTGCTTCTAATTTTAACAGTTTCCTTGGATCCACATTTTTTCTGTTGTCTGGCAAAGTGACTCCTTCAGGGAAAACAGACAAATAGGCCAGGACTGCCACTTTATAAACAAAAACACTGCACCCTTCCTCCCTTATCTACATCGTTAAGAAAAGGAAGGGCCACCATTCAGACAAATTCCTAACTCACCGGTTTCGGCATCAGCCATGCATTTAGTTAGAGAGGACATTTTGAGAAGCGTCAGCAAGTGTAAACTACTCAGAAGTTCAACATTCACTTGCTAAAAATATCTTTATTAGACTGCAGCTTGTGCCTGGAGCCACAGTAGGTGTTAGAGAGACAAACGATGAAGGCCCAGCCCTGCTCTCGGGAGCCCTCAGCCTCCTGTGGCAAAGAGACATGTTAGTGACACCCTTGACTCACGTGGGAAATTCAAAACTCCAGTGTGCAGCCCTAGCTGGTTTGGCGCTCAGTGGTTAGAGCGTCGGCCTGTGGACTGAAGGGTCCCAGGTTCAATTCCGGTCAAGGGCACATGCCCGGGGTTTGATCCCCAGTGGGGGCGTGCAGGAGACTGCCAGTCCATGATTCTCTCTCATCATTGATGTTTCTCTCTCTTTCTCCCTCTCCCTCCCTCCCTGAAATCAATAAAAATATATTTTTAAAAAAAACTCCAGTGTGCTCTGGGAGCCCTGGTGGGCCCTGGCAGGGGAGGGTTCTCACAGGAGGCGCCGCAGGAGGGCAAACAGCAAGGAGCTGGCAATGTGGTCTTGGTGGCGAAGGGGACTCCAGGCAGAGGGTCGGAGTGGGCAGAACACGCAGGCCTGAGGCCACAGGCCACTCTGGAGAACCCCTACAAGTCCGGAAGGGCGGGAACTGCGGACAGAACCAAGACAGGGACACAGGAGGGTGGCAAGGCCCTGGTCGTGAAGAGCCAGCTTGCCCACGTGCTAAGCAGAGGGGCGATGGCGGGAGCAGAGACAAGGCTGGTGGCAGAAGACGAGGGCTGTGGTTCAGAGACAAAGCAGGGGCTCAGGGCGGGCAGAAACGCTGGCAGGTGGAGAAGTTTCCGTGGGTGGAAGGGCTATGGGCGCAGGTGAGAGAGCCTCAGGGTGACAGGGTGGAATGGCCAGGAGTAGCAACTGCCTGCTAAGACGCTGGGCAGGGGGCAGGTGAGAGGGATGCCCAGCCAGTGCGCAGGCCTTTGGGAACCTGTGGACTGAGCCTGCAGAGAACCAAAGGGGGAAGGTCCCATCCAGACTACCGAGCAATGTGATGGGGCACAGCCCTGCCTTAGCCACAGACGTGTGGAATGTTCTAGAATCGCACAGACGACTCACTCCCTACCCTGAGATACAACTTTCTCTCTGCCAAGGAGCCCATGGGGACTGTGCAGCATCTAGGCCCTTCCCGGCTGCAAATGCCATGAGTTGCTGACTCCATCAGAAACCAGTTCCCGTCCCCATCCTGTCCACCTGGTAGCTCACCCCAAGATCGTGTCCATCCCTGGCTTCTCTGTGAAGCCAGAACCTTCTCCCAACACTCCGCACCCAAGCCAATGAGGACCCATCCCGGCCAGGCCTGGGGCTGCTCTCCCTCCCAAACTCCCGCTCGGGGCCCTCACATCTGGCCGCACACTGCTTGCTTTCCTCTCCCCCTCCTGGATAATAAGGAGCAGGCTGGCAAAATAGTTCAAATGCCTGCTTGGAAAGTCCACCGCCTTCTGGGCTCAGCGGCCTATTTTCTGCTAAACGTTTCAAACCTCCAGGCTCAGAATTGCTCTAGGCATCAACGTTCGCTCCACCTGAACAGTCAGGGAATCAGGCTGATGGAGCGTTGCTGGGTGCCAGGCCAGGAGGGCTATGGAGACACTGGGCTGTCTCTAAGTATGGGACTGGACACTACACCCAGCCACCCAGCACAGCAGGAGAAGGGTTGCATGGAGGCTGCAGGAAGGCTAGGGCTGGGGGAGGCCAGAAAAGGAAGCCAGGGCCTCATGTGGATACCCAGGAACACTTGGAAGATGCACGGGGCCAGGCCTTGGTGGCTGCGGGCAGTCTCGGCAGGTGTGAAGCGGAATGGCCGGCCCAGGAGTGAAAAAGCCCAAGCCAGCGCCGTGGAGTGTAGGGAAAGGAGCAAGTGACAGAGAGAAGGCTCGGGAGGCTGATGGCCGCAAGGTGCGCTGGCTTCAGTTTGTTAAGGGCCCCGGGATGCAATGCCCAGGTAATGGCCGCAGGAAGGTTTGTCAGCAGAGGCATGGGCAGTGGGAAGGCCGGGGTCCAGAGAGGGGCAATTCAATTCCCACATGAGGGGACCAGCACAGCGAGGAACATGGCCAAAGCCAGGGCACAGGATGGTGGGGTGGCCGGGGGGCCACAGTTCCCCCTTCTCCATTTGCTTAGGTCCACTGCCATTTCATCCTACAGACGCACCAGGAAACACCTTGACTCAAAGTCACATCATAACTGCAAACCTATAGATAGCTCCCCCTCCCGGTCTGGTTTCTGTTCCTGCCGCTGAAAATGCTCCCACGGGGAGCGCAAGCCCCGGGCCCCAAACCTCCAACAGCTGATCAAACACCCCAGCACACTGTGTACACTTGGAAGGGGAGGGAATGGCGTGAGTAATGATACACACACATACACACCCACATGACCCAGCAGCCCGCCCAGTAACAGGACACATTCGGTTCCTTTCCTTCAAAGACAGGGTTTCCCAGGCACTGGGGGGAAATATGCCCCTTGCCTCCACTGTCGCCTTCTCCATCTCCCTACTCCAGGTACCTGGACATCCTTCCCAACTTCCCAGATACGTTCTCCTTGAACTTGAGCAACCTACAAAAGCCTCTCCAGGATCCCTTATACCCATGGAACCTAAACCAACTCGGT
The DNA here is from genome assembly GCF_028538775.1 of Myotis yumanensis. Taxonomy (NCBI): domain Eukaryota; kingdom Metazoa; phylum Chordata; class Mammalia; order Chiroptera; family Vespertilionidae; genus Myotis; species Myotis yumanensis. Next base: position 5,714,025 of record NW_027223771.1, on the reverse strand, counting down.
CAGGTAGGAGCATAGCAGAGTTGTCCGTGTCCCCCACTAACAGGAAGTACTGAGGCCACCAGGAGTCACCAAGCATCCTTGGGGCGCAAAGCGCACCCCCAACAGGCCTCCTGCAGACACCCCCATATGCCGGATACTGCTTCCTTTAGTAACACAGGGAAGGAAAAGAAAAAAGGCAGGTTGGGGCTAGGGAGCCTCCGAGGAAGGAAAGGAGGGAAGACCAAAGTCAGACGGACCTGGTTGCAAATTCTACCTCCACCCCTGAGTTTACTTGGCTAAGCCACCGTGCCTGGCGGGAAGATTTACCCTCATCTGTGAAACGGGTATAAACATAAATCCCGTGTAAGGTTATCAAAAATCAGAGCGCTGTTGTTGGTGCTAAGCATTCACAGAGAGTTCAAGGGAATTCAGCATTTATTTTATATGTATATATAGTTAAAAGAGGAGAAAATTCCTAAAATGTAACCAGGAAAACCAGGCGAGCGCACCACCGAGGGGCGACTTTAGGCCGCCTAGGGGGAGCCGAGCCGCATTCAGAGCATCTGTGCGCGCAGGTGGCGCGGACGCGGTCACGGTCACGGCCGGTAGGCGGTGCAGGTGGACCCGCGGGGGAAGGAGAGGGGAGCCGGGACCCACCTGAAGACGCGCAGCAGCAGGCAGGCGATGAGGAAGGCGGTGAAGGCGCACGCCACGATCACGGCCGCCTTCAGGGTGGGCAGGTCGCGGAGCAGACCGGAGATGCGGGTCACCAGGGCGTCGCCGCTGCTGTTGGAGCTGCCACCGCCGCCCGTCACCGCCGCCGCCCCCGACCCGGTCCGGGTGGTGTTCACTGGCCGGGAGCCGGGCGCCGGGTGCTGGGGCTGCGGCACCGCGACCACCTGGGCACGGATCGCGCGGGCAGCGGGCGCGGCCAGGAGCACGAGCAGCAGCGGCAGGAGCGGCGCGGCGCGCATGGTGCCGGCGGGCGGGGCAGGGCGCGCAGCTGAGCCCGGTCCCGCACCCGCGCCGAGGCCTGCAGCCGAGACTCCCGCTGCCGAGGCGGCTGCGCGGTGTTTGGCAGGAAACTGAGCCCGGAAGAGCCCGCGGCGCCGCCGCCGCCGCCGCCAACACGTTGCACGGAGTCATTCGACGGGGCCGCGGCCCCACGTGGGCGGGGCAGGCCACCAGCCGGGGTGCGGGCTGCGCTCCGCTCGCTCACGCGCGGCCCCAATCACGCTGAGGACCTAGAATCCCTGGAAGAAGTAAGGGCCGGGCTAACATTTAATCCTACAACCCCTTTAGTTGACAAGTATTTCTCTTGTTCTCATTTAATAGTTGATTTAGGACCCAGATTGAGCCAGACTAAGAATCCAGGACTATGCGACCTGGAGGTAAGCCCCCACTCCACAGGAGGCGGAACGCTGAGGCCTGCAGTGAAGTGGGGTGCGCGACGCCCAATGCATTGCATACATTTCAGTATCTCCCCATTTCCCCCCATTTCTGTCAAAAGTTTTTTAACTCCTGGCTTCAGACCTTTTGCGCCTCTCCTTATGAACCGGGCTCGGATGTGCGTTTCGGCATCCGTAACTTCGCTGTGGACAGCAGCTGGGGCAGAACCAGTCTCCCGCCCAGGCTGAAGTTCCAGACACCAGGGAGTAACTGCTTGGCTGACTGATGTGCAAGCTGAATGGTAAGTGAAGGTTCTAATGCAGTGGTTCTCAACCCTCCGAGTGCCGCGACCCTTTAATACAGTTCCTCATGTTGTGGTGACCCCCAATTTCATTGTTAAAAATTGAACATAATGAAAGCATAGTGATTCATCACCAAAACAATATGTAATTATATATGTGTTTTCTGATGGTCTCAGGCGACGCCTGTGAAAGGGTTGTTCGACCCCCAAAAGGGGTCGCGACCCATAGGTTGAGAACCGCTGCTCTAGTGTGAGGCCCACAGGGTGCTTTCCTGGAGCACTTTCTCTGTACACTGTGGGCCACAGGTTCCACCTTTCACCCTAAGGATGGATTCTGATGGGACACTCCAGTGGTGGAATGGGTAAGCAGATAAACACACGTGACAAGGACTCACTGACCTTAAACAGCTCGCTCCCGGACCTGCTAAAGAAAGAGGCAGATAATAAAGATTGTAGAGTGTATTGGTCAGCTATAACTGCCTAACAAATTACCCCAAAACTTCACAGCTTAAAACAGCACACATACATTATCTCACAGATGGTATGGGTCAGGAACCTGATTAGAGCTTAGCTGGGCCCTCTGCTTTGGGGACTCTCACAAGGGTGCAATCAAGGTGCCAGCTGGGGCTGAGGTCTCACCTGAATACTCGAATGGGGAAGGGCCTGCTTGCACGCCCTATCAGTGGCTGTTGGCCAGACTCAGCTGTCCATAGGCTGCTGGCCACAGGTCCTTACCATGTGGGTTTTTCTGACATGGCAGCTTGCCGCATCAAAAAAGGCAAATCTATAAGGCAAAAGAGAGTCTGCTAGCAAGAAAGACATCATTATCTTATGAAACCCAATCACACACATGACCTCCCAACACCTTTGCTGTAGACAGGGTGTGCCTCCAAAAATGTATACACACTTTAACAGCTGATAGCTCAATTGGTGTTTCTTTCTTTTCAGATTTAATCCATTGGAGTTAATAATTATTCCAAGTGTGTATACACTTTTGGGGACACCCTATATATTCTCTTGGTTAGAGACAAGTCACAGATCTTGTCCACACTCAAGGGGAGGGATTTCCCAAAGCTGTGAATATCAGGAAGAGGGGATTCTGCCAGCATCTAAGTAGGTGGTGACCACTATAGGTACTACATTTTTTCTTTCATGAAATGAACAATAATCAGGTTATCAGAAGTCATCACCCAGGAAGTGCTACCTAAAATGCACATTGCAGCCCTTTCTGGTTTTGCTCAATAGATAGAGCGTCGGCCTGCGGACTGAAGGGTCCCAGGTTTGATTCCGGTCAAGGGCACATGCCTGGGTTGCAGCTCGATCCCCAGTAGGGGGCGTGCAAGAGGCAGCCAATCAATGATTCTGTCTCTTCATTGATGTTTCTCTCTCTCCCTCTCCCTTCCTCTCTAAAATCAATAAAATATATTTAAAAACAAACCAACAAACAAATAAAATAAAATAAGAAGCACACTGCTTATGTGAGCATGCGCTGGTGGTGAGAAATTTGGACAAGTCACATGATTCAAGTCTCTTCCAACTCGAAAATACCACTTCCTGGCATGTCAAAAATGTTGCTTTGGTACAGAGCCAGCTTTATCATGTCATCACGATATAATTTACAAAATAAATTCCTAATGAACAATCTCAGACATCCATGATTTTGCAGCACTGGCTTCTAAGGCATAAACCTCACATCACGGGTTCATGTTTTTGTCCTTCTCAGAGATTCTTATGTGGTAGGGCAAAGAGGTACTGGGTTTGAGAGCCTCTCAGTCAAGATGAGAGAGAGGTTTGGCCACCGACTGACTGGCCTTGGCCAAGGACTTAACCACCAAATTCAAGTTGTGTTTTTTTGATGTCTAAAGTGAGGAGAGTCACACTTAGCTCAGAAAGATCATTGGAAGCAGCCATAAGAACAGAGAAAATATGAGTTAGTACTCTAGCCCTTCCTTTACCGCAATTCAAGGATCAGCATAGATTTGTTTGACTATGTAACAATGACTTACCACCACAAATACAGAAAGCATAAAGATTGGCTATTTTTAGAAAAGTGAAATTTTAGAATCTTTCACCCTAGCCGGTTTGGCTCAGTGGATAGAGCATCAGCCCTCAGACTGAAGGGTTGTGGGTTCGATTCTGATATAGAGCACATACCTCAGTTGTAGGCCTGATCCCCAGCCTTAGTCTGAGCCCATGAAGGAGGCAACCAATTGATGTCTGTCTCTCACATCCATGTTTCTCTCTGTGTGTCTCTCCCCCTCCCTTCCACTCTCTTTAAAAATCAATGGGAAAATATCCTTGAATGAGTATTTTTAAAAAATAAAAATAGAATCTTTCATTCTTCCTGATTATCCAATCGGCACATCATCACAACAAAGGACTTACTTACAAAATGCCCTTAAATTAGAGTTCCTTAGACATTTTGATTCAACCAACCATAAACATGACCTTTTTAAACACGGAACAATGATGACAGGCAATGAAACCCACTCTGGCTGATTTCAGAAAAAGGGAGTTTATTGGAAGCATGTTGGGCTGCTCCTAAAATCAACTGTCAGTTCTAAAAATGTGGCCTGTAGACTCCTGGAGTGCCTGAGCCACTTTCCGGAAACCTGCCAACTCAAAACTAGTTCCGGCCCTAACCGGTTTGGCTCAGTGGATAGAGCGTCGGCCTGCGGACTGAAGGGTCCCAGGTTCGATTCCGGTCAAGGGCATGTACCTGGGTTGTGGGCACATCCCCAGTGGGGGGTGTGCAGGAGGCAGCTAATTGACGTTTCTCTCTCATCGATGCTTCTAACTCTCTATCCCTCTCCCTTCCTCTTTGTAAAAAATCAATAAAATATATATATATATTTTTAAAAACTAGTTTCGTAGTAATACTAAGATGTTATTTGGCATTTTCACTGATTTAACATTTGCACTGATGGTGCAAAAGTAGTGGTGATAAAACCGGATGGTACCCTAGCATAAATCAAGATAAGCTATACTCATAGCAATTGGATTCTTCACAACCATGCACTAGAGAAAAAAAGAAAGCCAGTTTTACTTCAGAATGCCATGGATCTATCCATGAAATTACTTAAATCTTGACCCTTGAGAACAGATCATGTTAATATTTTATGTGATGAGATGGTAAGTATGAATAAATCACTTCTGCCGCACACTGAAGTATGATGATTGTCTCAAGAAAAAGCACATGGGAAAACTGAACTTCCCACGTTTTTCAGGAAAACCGTGTTTAATCTGAAGTTTTTCAACTTCAGACCTGGCCTTTGGCAGGCATTTTCTCAAAAATGAACAAGGTGAGCCTGTCGCTTCAAAGATAACAACTAACAGTATTGTAGCAATGATTATAATGCAAACCTGCAAGTGAAATTTTGAATTTTTAGACAACTTGTCAATTCAGATGCTTTCTGATGAGCTTGGTGGTGATACTAAAAAGTGTAGGGTTTGGATATTGTATGATGGATTTGGAAGAACTACATAAATCAGCACACCAATGTCCCCAAATGGCCAATGCACAATTACAAAATCTTGGATGGGTAAAAGATCCATTCAAAATGCAAGAAAAACCAATGGATTTAGATGGAACAGAGTACAAAAGTTCATTGGTATGGTTCCAGATTTCACATTGCAACTAATGTTTAAGAAATGACTACTTTAGCCCTAGCTGGTTTGGCTCAGTGGATAGAGCGTCCACCTGCAAACTGAAGGGTCTGAGGTTCAATTCCGGTCAAGGGCATGTACCTTGGTTGTGCGGGCACATCCCCAGTAGGGGGTGTGCAGGAGGCAGCTGATCGATGTTTCTCTCTCATCGATGTTTCTTGCTCTCTCTCCCTCTCTGTAAAAAATCAGTAAAATATATATTTAAAAAAATGACTACTTTAGCCAAGCCGGTGTGGCTCAGTGGTGGAGTGAGGGAGGGAGAGAGGGAGGGAGGATAAAAGAAGGAAGGAAGGAGGGAAGGTATGAGAGTCAAAGAACATGAGTGAGAGGGGAGACTTGAGCATCCTCCGAGGACAACATCCTGCATCTTAGCATCAGCCCCTTCCAAAGGATGCAGCCCCATCCTCAGCTTGCTCCCATCAGCTCTCCTGGGGAGCTGACAGAGTACCAGCTGCAGCTCATGTTATTCCCCGCTGGAAATGAGGGTATTATCATATGATATTCATGCCCATTTTTATAAATAATTCATCTTTCTTTGCACAGAAGTGAAATAGCCTGAAGCTAGAACATTTAAAAGGAAGGCTGGTGCTGATTCATAAAATAATAACGTGCTGGATTGCCAGGCAATTTGTGAACGTCCCAGAGCTAAAATACATCGAGTTCTAGGTCTATTTTTAGCCTGGAAAGGGCCTCCTAGTGTTGTTCTCAGTTCACACTTGATAAAGGACTGTGTTATGCTTTCTCTGAAACTGGGCTTTCCCTAATCAGTTACAATCACACGGGGAACTCTACAAGATCACTTGGCAAATATGCGTATCTACGAAGTCCAAGCCCCCGGTACACAATGCTTATTTTAACTCTACAAAAATAAATTATAAACAAAAGGATCGTGGGGCCTGATCAGCCACGCTGTGGGAAACGGGGCCACACTGTTGACGTTTCTGTGACTCTTCCCCACGCCTGACAGCGAGATTTCTTTGACAGGAGGACAGCAATTCCGGAGCTGCGAGGGCTTAAAAACAATTGTTAAACAAGAAGATTTGGGCCTCGGTGTTGTTACGGGTCCCCAGTCCCCCCAATATCATGTGCTATTTTTTTTTTGAAATCTTCATTTCCTCACCTGTAATGATGTTTAAGATAGTCTGATTGCTCTTGTCAGTTTATCTGCAAAAGGTGCACAGCAAATTCATAATCTTGGTTCCATATAATACAGGGGAACCAAGCAGTCTGCTAGGGACTGAGGTTCTTCCCAGGACATGGGAAGCTCAGTGCTAAACCAGAAAGTCCCAGGAAAACCAGGACCCATTAGTCATCATACCCATGGGGAGGGACTCTAGGATGGGGCAGGGGCACAAGATAATGACTATACCCTTTCACATATTTGGAATTAAAAAAATATTTTGTTATTAATTTTTGAGAGAGAGAGGAAGGGAGAGGGAGAGAGAGATGGAAACATCAATGAGAACCATTGATCAGCTGCCTCCTGCACGCCCCCTACTGGGAATCAAGCTCGCAACCTGGGCATGTGCCCTGCCTGGCAATCAAACCCGGGACCTCTTGGTTCATGGGTCGACGCTCAACCACTGAGCCACACCGGCTGGGCTTTATTTGGAATACTTTGCCATGTGAGTTTATTACCTTTTCGAAAAATTAGGTTAAAAATGTTCTGCCAATATGAGATGTGAAAACTATTCACATTAGTGGATCTGTAAGAGTGGCAAACAATAGTTTATTCGACCCGAGCAAAAATAACATTACATTTTTTTATTGATTTCAGAAAGGAAAGGAGAGGGAGAGGGAGATAGAGATAGAAATATCAATGAAGAAAAAAAAAAAACAAGAAAAAAATAAAGAAATATCAATGATGAGAGAGAATCATCGATTGGCTGCCTCCTGCACACCCCCCTACTGGGGATCCAGCCCACAACCTGAGCATGTACCCTTGACTGGAATCGAACCCGGGACCCTCCAGTCCGCAGGCCGATGCTCTATCCACTGAGCCAAACCAGCTAGGGCAACATCATTACCTTTAAGTGCTGCTTTGTTTATTACTTCATTCGTTTCTGAAATATATCCTCCAAAGGACTTGACAATTAATCACCGAAAGAACTAAAAATTTTGCCAAGTTCTTTAACACTCATTCTCCCAACACCGGAAGGTAACTGGGGCTGATTTTTGTTCCAGATGAACAATTAGGAAAAAAGAGGCCCCGTGAGGTTATCTGACTTGTCCAGGGTTGGACGTGAGTGTGTGATGGGCCTTCTCTCCCCGGGCAGGCCTCTCCTTTGCTGGCCTACTTCACATCTGGTTAGCATTGTCCAACCATGGAAACAGCGGGCTGTTGCCAAAGAGAAATATTTCTATCAAAGTTTCTCAAGTGTCCCCTAGGAGAGCCCGCCAACAACGAGGGATGACATAATAGTGGCTGATGGAACCCTCCCAGCCAATCACACTGCAGCGAAGGGTGCCACCCACAGAGCACGTATGATGGGCTTTTAATAGGACACAAAGTCCTCAAGTGCATCATGGGAGGAGGGCCCCAACCTCTGAGCGAAGGGTGGCCCATCTGCTGAGCCCCTTTTTGTCTAATACACATCAAAGTCACGTTCATTCTTTTTCTTCTCAAAATGAAGATTTTGAGAGGCAAAGACCAGCTGGGCAGAACTAAAGGGTGTACAGACTTCTTTCTCTGGCAAGGCTGAGGGGCGGATGGGGGCAGCTCACCCTCCCACGGTGTCTGTAAACTGAAGAGCCACTGTGAGGCCGACCCAGCCTGCCCGATGAGAACACACCAGCTGCCGTCCTGAGTGTTTCCATCGGGGCCTGCGTTCCCAGGGGAGCCACCCCACATCCAGAGGCACCTCCTCCATGCCTGTCCCGCTGCGATTCCCACAGTGGGTGTCACCAGCCTCTCAGAGAAGGCCTGTGTTAGGTTTTGCATTTGCCCAAATTCCTGTTTGAATTCCCAGACAGAGCTTTTTGTCTTTTTAAAAAATATATTTTTTTATTGATTTCAGAGAGGAAGAGAGAGGGAGGGAGAGATAGAAACATCCATGATGAGAGGGAATAATCGATTGGCTGCCTCCCATATGCCCCCCGACAGGGATCGAGCCCACACTGGTGACCTCTTGGTTCCTGGGTTGACGCTCAAGCGCTGAGCCACACGTGGCTGGGCCCAGGCACAAGATGAGACACAGGAAGACGTTTTCGGATGGCCCCAGGTGGCACCTTCTCTCCTGCCCCCAGTGTGAGTTCCAAACCTTCCTGCCTCTGTGGCTGCCTCCTAGCCCCACTCCAGACCCTTCAATCCTCTACTGGATACTTCCCATTCTGGTCTCTCATCACTTAACAAAATCCCCTCAACTTTGTATGTCGCCTAGAACTGAAAGCTGCCCAGAATGAGGATGACTTGGACTGCTAAAACCAGAGTCCCGGGCGCCAGGGGCGTGTGGTCACGTAATGGCATTGCTCAGATTGTTCTGGAAGTAACTGTCTTTCTGACCAGACTGGAGAGGAAAAATTTTGCCTTGCCCCTGTTCACATTCCCAACATCTAACCAAAAGTCAGGGACATATATGGTCCATTGTCAAAAACAATTGCTAAATGTGTTCACTGAGATAGCAATTAATTGGGGCAGCGAAAGAGCTAAAGGCCACGGTTCAAATCCTGTTCCCCTTCCTGCTCGACCTTGGGCAACTTATTACTTTCATTTACATATTTATTTGTTTGTCCCTGAATGATTTTAGGCAAATGTCTTGGCCTCGCAGAGCCTGTACTCACTCATTTGTAAAATGGAGATAATAATATCCACTTCATAGAGAAAATTAAATGTGAAAATTAAATGAGGGTAAAGTAGTTAACATAACACCGGCATATAATAAGCTTTCAATAAATGTTAGATGCTAATACTATTTGTTATTATTAAAGAGTTAGCACAGTGCATTCAGTAAGGATTGGTTCCCTTCCCCCATGAAATAAATGAATACAGGTAGCCTCACACCATAGCGAAAGCTTCCCTAAAACAGTGGCTACACATTAGAATCCCCAAGGGAACTTTTAGGAAGACTGATACCCAATCCCCGACCCATTAATTCAAACCCCCAGGGATGGGTCCTGCATCAGCTCCTTAAAGGGCTCCCCTGGTGATTCTAATAGGCAACTGGGGGTGGGAACCTCTGCCTCAGGGCACTGGGCTAGCTGCTCTTCAGCCCTTAATTGCTGCACTGGGTCTTTCCAAACACCCCTAACTGAGCTATTGTCAACATCAATTCCCTTTGTCCCCCTCCCTCCCTCCCCCTCCCTCCCTCGTCTTCAGAGAAACAACTGGAGAACTCCAACCATTCCCGGTTGGTACCATCCTTCCTAAAGCCCTTCCACAGGCCCCTGCTGCTCCCTTCTCTTCAGAACCTTCATAGCCGGATATTCTCTCAGGAATCTGAAGAAATGAAAAAGAGGCCGCTTCAACTGTGTCTTTCCTAAAGGGACAGATGGTTTTATTTTCCAGCCAGTGTTTCTCAAACTGGGCTTCACAGACATCTCCCTGGAGATCCAGGAGTTCTGCAGAATGATTTTGTTTATGTTTGCTGGTCATCTACAATATGACTAGGGTACATTATCTGGTCACACCTTTGTAAGAGACCCGCTGCAAGATGTGAATGCCCAGGTTTGTGTTTCATGACATAAAGGCAGTGCACATATACAGATTTTTGAAGTAGTCCAAATAGAGGGACCACAGCAAGAAACACAGTCCTCCCAGGGCACAAGGCATTGGAAGCAAAACACTCCAAGTGACCAGCAAATAGCCACTCGAGTTCAATTCACGACAGAAATAGATGCAGTTTGTGGGTCCTGTCTTAGCACAGTTGGCAACAGTTTTTTAGCCATAAATTGCAAGAGGAACGACATGAAGATACAAATTATTTTCAACTGCAAATAACACATAAGGTTTCATTTTTCTCATGTCAAGTATCCGGAGGTGGGTGATAGCTGGATAGCTGACACTGGTTCAGCAGCTCAGGGTGTTAGGGACTGAGGAGTCTGGGCATGTGGCTCAGTGGCTGACCATCAACCTATGAACCAGGTGGCCATGGTTCAACTCCTGTTCAGGGCACATGCCCGGGATGTGGGCTCCATGCCCAGTAGGTGTTGTATAGGAGGCAGCCAATCAATGATTCTCTCTCATTGATGTCTCTATCTCTCTCTCCCTCTCCCTTCCTCTCTGAAATCAATAAAGAAAATTTTTATTAAAGAAAAAGAAATAAAAGTGATCTGATAAGTTAATTCACTTCAAGATCCTAAGAACTGATCACTTTAGCCTCCTGTCTCCTCAGCAGAGACGACCCAGAGAGGGCAATTCTTAACAAATGAATCTCTACTGAGTGAAATTTCTGAATTCTGGAAGAACTTTTTACTACCTTAGCACAGAGCCCTAAAGCAATGGGGCCAACAGCGTACATTGCAAGGCTGATTTCTGGAGGGCTCGGATCTGCCGCAAGCCCACACTCTTCAAGGTGGCATTGTGAGTTTGTTCCACCCCTTCTTCTACATTGAACATATCGCCCTAGCCAGTTTGACTCAGTGGATAGAGCGTCGGCCTGTAGACTGAAAGGTCCTGGGTTCGATTCTGGTCAAGAGCACACGCCCAGGTTGCGGGCTCAAGCCCCAATAGGGGGCATGCAAGAGGCAACCAATCAATGATTCTCTCTCATCATTTATGTTTCTATCTCTCTTTCCCTCTATCTTCCTCTCTGAAATCAATAAAAATGTATTTTAAAAAATAATAATAAAAATAAATTGAGCATATCAACATTAAAAAGCATACCACCTGCTAGCTCACCCCCACAATTAAGAGAGCTTCTTGCGGCTTGACCTTAGATGAGCATCAAAGTGAAATATTTATGTTCTGAGCTTTGCTCTCCCACCCAGCTGGAAAGAGTTCCATTTCATGCCCCACCACTACCGCCCCGGGCAGAGGCCAACCTCTACCACTGCCCCCTCTCTGCCTCTACAGCCACAACTGCCATGATCTTTCCAAGCAACACATGAACTTTTCATTCAAAATCCCGTTCTGGGTGACTGGCTCACTGGGAAACATTCAGAGGTTGCCAATGACTCACCCAATAAATCTGAGGCCCAGCAATTGACTCGAAGTCAGTGGCGCCTGACAGCTGCTCGGTGGCTGGAGGTGAAAAGAAGCCAAATTCAACCCTGGTTTATAACAGCTAAGTGCTCTTGGTCCATCTCATGTGAGCTGTTGGAGTGAAAAGCAGTCAATTAGCAGTATTCCTGGCTGCAGCCTGGCTCCAACAGGTCGAAGTGAAGGTCAACTGTGAGCAGAGGGAAGGACATTTCATTGTCTGAATATAAAAGAGCCCAGCCGGCCCTAGCCAGTTTAGCCCAGTGGGTAGAGCATCAGCCTGTGGACTGAAGGGTCCGGCTTCCATTCTGGTCAACAGCATGCACCTAGGTTACAGGAGTGGGGCGTGTGTGGGAGGCAACGAATTGATGTATCTCTCTCACCTCGATGTTTCTCTCTCTGTCTCCCCCCCACCTTCCTCTCTCTCTTAAAAAAAAAAAAAAAAAAAAAAAAAGAGCCCAGCCGATCATGTACACATCTCTATCTAGCATATTCTAACATGCTGGAAGATATTAAAAGTCACTACAAGACTTCTGCCTTAAAAAGAAAAGAAAAAAAAAAGACTTCTGCCTTCAAAATTTTAATAATCTTGTAATATAGAAAATTACACAGAACAACGGGAGACAATACAACTGAGTAGCCATGTTCCTAGCTGGCATTCATCTGTCTGGAATAACTTTTCCCACCATTTTTGATAAGCCTAAATCCTCCATATGCTCAAACACCAACACCCACAAAGAATCCTTCTCTGGCGACTTATCTTGGTGCTCACTTTTCCGCCTGACCCTTCCGAGGACTAACAGCGGCCTCCTGCCCTCCTGCTCTGGGACAGGAGTCAGCCCTACCCTCAGCTGATCCCTCCTGTATGAGATGAAGATGAGACGAGTCAAGGCAGCCTCTGTGGGTGTCTCAATGGGGGCGGGGGGGGAGTGCTGAGTAAAGTCCTCTCCCCAGCTCCTCGCTTCTTGAATCCAGTGTTATTTTGAACAGGTGCCCTGTGTGCATCACCAGGAGCAAGGACCTAACAAAATCATCCAGGATCAAAGGCAAGAAGCTTTGCCTGGTGCCGCCAGACTACATGCCAAGCCATTAATCCCCACTCCAGAAGGTGAGGGTCAGACTGCTCCGTCTGGACCGCTCAGCCTCGTTTCCATTACTGGGAACAATGTCCAAATCTCGCAGCTCAGAGGTCTAGTAACTGCCACAGACCGGTCCTGGGCTCATTCTTCTCTCGCCTGGTTCCAAGCCTTCTGAGCAAGCAAATGAGGGCTTCCAGCCATACGTGACTGAGTTACCTAGCCAAACCGACCAGAAAAGGTGGAAGCAAACAAAATCAAAGCTAAAATGTGAATTTAGCTAAAGGAATTGTACATCAGGGAATGCACAATTTTTTCCGCCTAAGAAAGCCGAAGGTCGATATTAAGAAAATTAACTTAGGCATTTTTCATGCATCATGGGCTCCGTGTTAGCTAAAACAGGGGTGGCATTGCCCAGCCGGTGTGGCTCAGTGGTCGAGAATCTCTCTCCCTTGCCCTTCCTCTCTGAAATCTATAAAAATATATTTTTTTAAAAGGAGGGTGGCATTGTCTTTAGAGACAGTAAATGCTGAGAGAAGTCAGAACAGCCTGGCATGGATGAATGACAAAGACCGTGAGTCTGGCTGCCTCCATGTTCAGCCACCTTGCCTTTGAACACCATGCTGAAATGCAACCCAAGGATAACCATTTCATGTAAAAAAAAACCCAACCGATTACTAAGCATAACCACTGTACCAGTTAAGACCCTTGGTGCAAGCAAACAAAACTACCTCTCTTAAGCAAAATGGAATCTGTTGGAAGGGTACAGGATGACTTGCAGGATGGAATGTAGAGTTGAACCACTGCTCCTAGGGAGGGAAAACCAGACGGGCTCTAGGATCTGGGAAGCTGGGCTGATGAACAAGTCCATCAGGGCCCCACTGCTGAGATAAATATGGCACCAAGATTTCCCCACACAGATCACTCCTACTCGGGATTAAGGAGAGCAAATCCCCTGAGAGGCAAACACCAGCCGTCAACCAAGGGGCCTCCCAGAGGCCCTGCCCTTCAGTGCCCGTCCACGGTACCTCTAAGAACTAAGGAAGAGTGAGAGGATGTGGTTGGGGCCTGCTAGTGCCCAGTGCACCTGGGAGCCAGTGCAGCACGTGGCTGATGTTCCTGCTCCTCTCGGGAGCTTCCCAGCACAAAGCAGCTATCACAGTTGTCTGTCGCGGCTTTGGATTCAACGCTCCCATCCCCACTACTCCCCAACCCCACGGTCCTCAGTCCAACCATGACCATGGCCTTCTCCCGGTCAGCTCCACCATTATCACCTTGAGGGCTCAGTGTAGCCATAGGAAGGGAAGTCAGCCATAGGGTCAACAGGGGAGGAAAATACAGTAACAGCAGAAGAGGCTGTCATGGGCACGTGTGCACGAAGAACCAGGAACACCATCACTGCTCTTTCTGTTAAGAGTCCTGTATATGCACATATGTATAGTTTATATAATTACTTACATAGATGCTTACATATATTCATATATGTTATCTGTATAGAAATATGTAGTGCTGCCCCCTTCCTCCCCTCCTCCTCCTCTCCTTCTTCTTCTTCCTCCTCCTCCTCCTTCTTCTTCTCTATCTCTATCTCTATCTTTCAATCTCACTAGCCTGCCTCTGCCTCTATTTCTTTATAGATCCCAAGTCATTTTATGACTTTTCCTCTACAGTTATATACACAAGCCTTTATATACACAAGCAATCTATCACCAAGTCACCATTGTTAGCAACTCCATTCTCACTGTTTCTTTAGGTTGCCCGTTGAAAATCTTTATGTAAAACCAATGTTTGTAAGTTCTCACGTGTTCTCATTGACTTCCACTCCACCTCAGAGCTATGGTCCAACAGAGGGAAAAACCGCCATATGTAGTAAAAACCACAGTTGGAAACTACTGCATCCTTAAAAGAATATGCTCTCTTTGACTATGATTTATGAGGATACGATTCTCCCACTGGGCATCTGCAAGAAAAGTTGGTCAAGCAGGCAATCAATTAGAAAGAGTGCTTCATGTTAAAGTGTATTTATGTTTTATTAACCACCTTTTTTGATTGATTGGCTTTCGTTTTATTGGGTTTTCTCAGTGACCCAATGTAAACTGACTACGGAATCATTCACACTGGTAACCATTTGACCAGATAGTCAGTGCAAACCGCCTGGAAGCCCTCTGGGCAGCGCCTGCTGGGAAACTCTCACTTCTCCACACCCTCCCCTTGCTCGTGGTCACTGCACTCACTTGTCCTCCACTCCTCCACCCTTTAACTCCCTTGAGTCATGATACAGCCATCCCAGAACTGGCCTTATCCTCCTTCTCGGCTGTTTCACTCCTTGAATTATATCTGCTTCTGCCCTCTTCCTGTCCCAGGTTTCTGCCCAGCACAGGCTCTGCCCCCGTTTGCTCTGAGGTCCATGCATTTATTCGTCAGATGCTCAGAACAGAGTATTCAAATGTCACTCCTTCTTTAAGATCATGTTAGCATGGTGCTAGTAGCTAGTAGCTGCTGATCTTTTTGGTTCTGGCCTTTCTAGGCAGGGATGCCCAGTCTCTCTGTTTGTTTGTTTGTTTGTTTGTTTGTTTGTTTTTTAGTCCAATATTGAAGGCACATTGGCGTGCCTATCATCTGTGAGGTGCATTCCTGCCCCAGACTATCAGATGTGCGAGAGCAACACATCCCAGCAATCTGTCCCTGAAATAACCTCCTTAAAATCCAGGTCAAATAGCACCTGCTGAGGCTTCACAACATCCAAACTCTATATCTTAAGGGATGTGACCCTGTTCCCGACCAAGAAAAGCCAGAGCCTGGAAAACCGTATTAGCAGCACACTCACATTGAAAGTTTTACCAAACAATATTTATCTTTGTATGAGGTATGCTTTGATATGATCTGTTCTATTTCACGTGTAAAAACTGGTTGCCCCCATTAAATTGATTTCACCACTGGGTTGCATCCCATAATTTTTAAAAATACTGCTTCCATCAGTCCTGGCTGAGGAATTAAACTAGATAATACCCCCATGTGACAGGTGGGAAATTGGGTGGGAAAACACTGAAGACCTGGGCTGAGTCCCTGCTCTTTGACCGCCCTGCCGACCAGTACAGGACAAATCACTTGGCCTCGCTGGGCCTCTCTTTGCATTTTATACCGAGGTGCTGTCTGCTCTATCCTACACACGGGTCTCTTAGAGGGACCTAATGAAATGAACACTGTAAGAGCACTTTAAAAATATTCAAGTACCGTTCAACTGTAAGAAGGTAGGGTGTCAGTCATTGAGAAGAAGTGAGAGAATAATCTGCTGTTTCCACATGCTGTTTCCCTACTACTCAGCTGAGCTGCTTGTGGAAGACTGCCAGGACCTAGTGTTTGAAACCAAGAAGAGGAAGGAAATGAGGAAGACTGATAAAGAGATAGGATAGAGCACATCCTGAGATAAGCATCGTTTTATTGGCCAGCAATTTACAACCAGGGCCAGCAACCTGGAGCCAGTGGCTCAGTGCTTTACATCCCAAGAGACGTCAAAAAATTCATACAATACTATATATATACTGTATACATTCATACAATACTTTATATATAAATATATATGTACATACAGACTATATATATATGCTGAAACACATATATAGTATTATATGCAATACATAACATACATATACTAGTAGCTTATATACTAGAATATACTATATGATATATAGTATATGGTTTAATATTATATATGTGCTAGTATATAGCGTATGCTAGTATATACTACTCATATATAGTATATAGTATATTATATATGCTAGTATATAATGTATGCTAGATAGTCTATTAATATGTAGTGTATAGCATATTATATATATATTACAAACACTGAATATGCTAATATGTAGTATATAGTATAATATTAAATATATGCTAGTGTGTAGTATATATGCATTACAAACACCATATATGTAATATACATTCTAATCCTCAGAGGCTTTGTTGCCAAGTTTCCTCACAGTGGTACTGATGTTAAGCTGATAGAGCCCCCTCCCTCACGATTCCGGAGCTCTCAAGAGGCTGTCACTTTGTCAGGGTGAGTGTGCCCAGCATACACAGGAGGGGACTTGGCACATGCTCCATAATATGTGATCTGACTCCTGCCATCAATCAAAGAACACTTCTAACTGGGCCAGATGATTCAGGATCTATAAGCCATTAGCCACCATTGACATAAGCCTCTGAGAAGCGATTCCTATCCCAACAAGACTTCTAGCTGAATTTCCCTTTACTCTGGAGATTTCACTCAAAAGCCTGCCAGGAGCCAGGTATATTCCATAAATGAGGGGAGAGGGGCACGCTCCTCCCTGTGCACGCTGCCCCATCTAAAAGGGCCAGATCCTCTACTGTTCCTAAAGGAGTGAAAAATCTGGATTTTTACGTGAAATTGCCTGAGTCCTCAATGGTTTCTCTATTTAAAAGAAAAAGACAAATAGATCTAAGAAAACTGCAAATTCTACCTGCAACCATCCCATTAATGGCCTCTACTTTTTTTCAAAAAGCATAATTAGCCCTAGCTGGTTTGGCTCAGTGGATAGAGCATCAGCCTATGGACTGAAGGGTCCCAAGTTTGATTCCAGTCAAGGGCACATGTCCGGTTTGTGAGCTGGATCCCCAGTGTGGGATGTGCAGGAGGCAGCCAACCAATGATTCTCTCTCATCATTGATGATTCTATCCCTCTCTCCCTCTCCCTTCCTCTCTGAAATCAATAAAAAAAATATATTTTTTAAAAGCATAATTAATATTTTTCTATTACAATATCTCATTAAAAGGTAAAAATGCAAATGAAAAGTCAAATTCATCTGGTGTCCTGCTGTACACTTCCATGCCATCCTTGCCCAGGTGAAGAACAGAGCCTGAGGCAAGGATTAAGGGCTTACCAGGGGTCCTCAAACTACGGCCCGTGGGCCACATGCAAATACAAATATTGTATCTGTTCCCGTTTTGTTTTTTTACTTCAAAATAAGATATGTGCAGTGTGCATAGGAATTTGTTCATCGTTTTTTTTTAAACTATAGTCTGGCCCTCCAACAGTCTGAGGGACAGGGAACCGGCCCCGTTTAAAAAGTTTGAGGACCCCTGGTTTACACTGTATTTGGGAGACACGGTCCCTGGGTGAAGAAAGAGAAGGGACTGGAGAAAGGAGGGAAGCAGTACGGAGTTCACAACAAGCCACGAAGCGACACACAGGTCAACAGCCAGGTGGACTCGCTCCACACGTGGGACAAATGGCTGCGAGGAGAAACGGGCCCTCGGAGAGCGGTCCATGGGAGAAGGACAGAGCGAGCTTAATATGCCAACTCCGGGCATAGAAAGCATGAGAAAAGCGAAGTGGCTGGAGTACAGGTGGGGCCTGAGTGGGCGACCTATTGCTTTGGGGCATCAATGCCTCCCTCACCTCACGCTAGTCCCGGCCCTGGTCAGCTCACCCCTCCTCCCATTTCCCATTAGTCAGTGCTCGCCCCATAGCGTGAACCTCACCTGAACGTGCAGTTGCCAGATCCCATAACCACAGAGGTGCTTCTGTGTGTTCAGGAAGAACCAGAAGCTCCAGGCATGTGGCCGGGCTGCGTGCCAGGGGGGAAGGAGGGCACAGCATTCTCTGAGCAGCGACTGGTTGGCCCAGTGGTGTCTGCAATATGGTCCCGGATGTGGTTGGTGCCTTAAAAAAAAAAAAGAGGCCATTGAGGAATCTAGGCTGGTACAGTCTGTGTGGCTGCAGGGACATGTCCAAAGAACAGCTATATTAAGAACTAGTTAGATGAAACATTACAAAAGAAAGGAGGCACACATTCCGGTTGTCAAAAATGAGGGAGGGACATGACTACAGAGCCTGCAGACAGTGAAAGATATTTTGTGGAGCAATTCTTTGCCAACAAATACAACTTAGATGAAACAGGCAGATTCCTTGAAAACACTACTGTCACAGCGATCCCTCTGTAAGGTATAAATGTCTAATCACTATGCTGTACACCTGAAACTAACGTAATATTGTGTCAACTTCAGTTAAAATAGAAATTTTTTAAATATTACTAAGCTGACAAAGGCCCAAGGCTATAGTACAAATCTGAAACTTCCATTACGAACTGAGGGAAAAGGCCATAGTTTACACATCTATACACTTTCTCAATACCATTCAAGTCAGAACATTCATAAATTTACAAAGCCTCATAATTTAAAGTCAAATAGCAGAGTTCTTTAAGCCAGGGTCTTGGCAGAGAGACTCAAATGGAAGCTTACCCTCCAGGCTTAATATAAATACAGAAAGAGGGTTATAAAACCAGTCAGAGGAGTTGGGGGGGAGGCAAATCCGGAGAAGAATCTAAGAATAGTAGCACCATACTCCACTGGTCCAGAAAGCTTAATCCAGAAAAACACTGCAAGGACAGATGGCTGCCAGCTATTTCACATCAGATGGCAGACCCAGGCGCCTCCGGGGGTCAGAGACCCACTAAGACAACAGGCAGTGAGATGCTAAGGGCTGACAAGCCCCTTGCAACTCCGTGGCTCCATCTGGTTCTGCAACAGCGTATGCACTCAGCATCCCCAGATTTTCTGGATTACTCTTTGAAATCTCCCATTGTTTAATTGTTGGCTCAAGTTTAAGGGGGAAAAAATACTGTGTGAGCCAAACGAAACACAACAGCAAGCCAGATACAGCCTGCAATCTACCAATTTGTGGCCTTGACTTTGTGTTTTGGTCTTAGGAGGTGGGGTGCAAAGAGAGGAGGCTGTGAGGTGTGTGTGTGTTTTGTTTGTATGTTTGTTTGGTTGGTTTTTTGTTGTTGTTCTTTTTTGGCTTTTTCCTATTTTTGAAAGTTCAAGCTCTGGTTTCTTTCTCATGACCTCTGAGGTATGGGGACTTCAAAACAAAGAGAAACAGTCACCGTCGGACATTCCGGCTCTTTCTCCATCCTGCCCCCAGGATCCAGCAGATAAGAAGCTAAATCCTAAGATCTGAAGAGGTTGGGTGTCTTCTCTCCCCTTCAGGCTGCTGCCAACTCGCTGTCCTGCCTTCGGGTTTGAGACACACTGGTGATTTTGTTTACTGCTGTTTCCATATGGCTGAGCTGCATGGGGTGCGGGGAGCGGGAGGGAACACAGAGGTTTCATTTCACTGTGAGAAGATGTTATTCTGTGTCAGGAAACAAGATGAAAAGCAAACAAGTCTCCAGATTCCTGGAAAGAAAGCAGATTCATTGTGGCCTCTGAGCCTAGGCAGCGGTGTGCGGAGCACCCGAGCTTGTCTGCCATGGCCACCTGGTCAGGTTCAGTGAGCCAACCCAAGGCAGCTGCGCCTTCTCAAGGACACACTTCAAAGGCGCACAGCACGCTGCGGAGGGTGCCTGGCACTAATGAGCCAGCTCCCACCAGCACCCAGGCTCCCAGCGGCAGGAGAACTTCCCAGCATCACCCTGAAGCATGGCGACTGCAATGCCATCCTGGAGATGAAAGCCCTCAGGGGGGCGGGGCAGCGGGCA
The DNA here is from genome assembly GCF_028538775.1 of Myotis yumanensis. Taxonomy (NCBI): domain Eukaryota; kingdom Metazoa; phylum Chordata; class Mammalia; order Chiroptera; family Vespertilionidae; genus Myotis; species Myotis yumanensis. The sequence goes on along the minus strand of NW_027223771.1, from coordinate 5,693,978 downwards.
GTGGCTGCATCCCCAGACCTGCAGAGACCCGCGAGCACTCAGAAACTCAAGGGGCTGCGAACACTGACAGAATGCAGGAGGATGCTGACCAATGTCCTCACAGCCTCTCTCCAGTGCACTCTGAGCAGCTCGGCCAAGGTCCCCATGGACCCAGCCCCACTTCCTAAGGAGCTGTGTGGAGCACGTCAGGCTCCAATTGTCTATCTCCTTTGTGGGTCCCCATCAAGGCCACTCAAGCCACAATTTCCAGGAAGCTTGTAGCAAGTGTCTCTTCACAGAGGCTCACACAGAAAGCAGAGGGTTTCCAAGACGTCCTGCTGCACTCTGGCACTCCCGGGGCGGCTTCCTCTCCCCCAGGTCCACGGAGGGAGAGGCTGAATAGGCTCTAGGGCAGTGATGGCGAACCTATGACACGCGTGTCAGAGGTGACACGCGAACTCATTTTTTTGGTTGATTTTCCTTGGTTAAATGGCATTTAAATATATAAAATAAATATCAAAAATATAAGTCTTTGTTTTACTATGGTTGCAAATATCAAAAAATTTCTGTATGTGACACGGCACCAGAGTTTTTCAAAACCTCTGGGTTTTTCAAAATGCTGACATGCCGAGCTTAAAACGTTCACCATCACTGTTCTAGGGCTTTAACACACCCCAACCACGCTGTACCTTGGGAGAAAGGAGAAGGGCATGGCCTCCCAGGAAAGGCCAGCAGGGAGCTGAGAGATTTCTTTCAGGGACTTGGGGACGTGGAGAAAGGAAAGAAAAAAAGATCCCTGTCTACAACCCCTGCCCAATCACCTGGGAGCCAACTGTCCTCAAAATTAGGAAGCCTTTATTCCTGAGATGTTCTCTAGACAAATAAGACAGACTCTTCAGAGCCACCTTAAAGCTCCAGGAAAGGAAGAATTCAAAGAGCAAACAAGCAAAGACGTATTCCTACTCTTCTAAAGGTCTTCCCAAATTCTGAAAGAAGTTCTGCCAGAGATCAGTGTTTACAATGGGAAAAGTATCAAAGTCACGGCAAGCGACCATACCTCCCATTTACAGTGTCTGGTGAGGTTCTAAGATGCCTGCGCTCTTGGCATCCCTGCAGCAATCCTATGCGGTAGGTACTTCCACAGCTCCCAATTTGCTAATGAGGAAACTGGAGCACAGAGAGGTTGAGTGACTTGCCCACAGTCACACAGCTAATAAGTGGGAGAGCTGAGATTTGAACCTAGACCATCCAAGCCCATATGCACCGCTGCCTCTTGCAATTTGATGCTATAAGTAGTAACAGAGACACAAAGAACATGCTCTAATTAACAAAGTATTCTCAATTTTTTATTTATTCCAAAAATATTTTTTTTAGCACTCACCAAACGCAGGTCCCAGAGGTAGAGTGCTGAGCAAGTGACACCCAGGACCTGACCTCACAGTTCTCTTCTCCAGCAGCAGACAGACCAAGTCAATGCTCCTAAAATTAAATGGTAAGGGCAGTGGTTAAGTGCCACAAACAAATAAACACAGGGGTCATCACTCTCTGAAATAAATATTCTTTTCCTCCTTTTACAAATAAGGAAACTTAGATTTCAGAGTGAAATGCAATATGGCAAAAAGAACCCACAGAATTCCTAATTGTATTTATTTTTGAGCAGCTACTCAATACAGTCATTACATTTGACATTCAAAAGCTACTAAAGGGTATATGGAAAAGGCCTCTTTACCCCCTCAACACCAGCCTCCCAGCTCCCCTCTCCGAGGCAACCGATGTTGAGTCTCCTATTGTCTGGGTCTCCTGCCGGAGACACTCCTAAGTCACCCAATACACACACACTGTCTTTCTCTACACAAGTTACAGCACAATGAACACATTGTCTGCTCCTTGGGTTTTTGTCTCTAACAAATCAATACACGCTGAGCTTCCTCATTTTCTCAAGGCTGCATGGCATCTCATGGCACGGACGTATAATTCTGTCTAACTCCTGTTTTAGCCAGTCTCCTACTGATGGTCACTTAGGCGAGTTCCAAACTAGCACAGTGATGCAGGGACCCGCTAAATGGACAAGCCATTTTCCACACATGTATGCCTGCGTGATAACCTCCTAGAAGTGGGATTACTGGGTACACGGCCTTTCGCATTTAGAATTTTGATAGATAATAACCGTGTTGTCCACCACTGGGATGTCCCCAGTTTGCACTCACCCAGCAGTGGGTGGGCATGCCTGTTTGACCAAACCCCAAACATAGTGAAAACACTTGGAGAATCAAAGGACCCAGTGGCCCCCTCTAACCCTCATCCACTGTGGGCCAACTGCAGGTCTCATGGGAAAACTGGGCTTACTAGTGCTGAAGCATCAGGCCCACAGTCCTTTGGGGACAAGGTGGGAGGTACTAGAGCTCCCCAGGAGAGCAGCTCACAAGAGATGTCCCCCAGGCCAACACCACCTGCACAGAGCCAGGGGTTGCTGGAGGCAAAGCCCAACAGTAGTTAACATATAAATTCGAGAGGTCCGTCAGAAGGCTGATGGACTTTGGTATTCAGCAAGAGCTGATAATCAGCATCGCATTACCTGCTGCTGGCAAAATGGTGGAAGGCAATCCCCTAACCTGATAATCCTTTTATTGTTTTCCAAACCTTACCATTGAAATGACTGTTTGCTTTGCTCAAGGGCAGATGTGCATTCTAGTAAATAAAAAGCTATGGGTCCAGAGATTCGGGGAGCCATTCCACTAGAGAATGCCTCCGCCTGGTTTCCCCAATGCCTTCCAAATTTATATTTCTTGTCTAGTGTATCCAAAAGGTTGCAGCAAGGGGCCACACAGGATATCTCAAAGCAGACACCAGTAAAATGGCTCAGGCTCTGCAGCCAGACAGGCCATGCACAAGCTGTGTGACCTTGGGCAAGTTGCTTACTCTCTCCCAGGGAACACCGAGAAGTCCAGTTCTTAAAGCATCACTGCAACCCGCTCCCAGACTGCATCCTGGTGGGCAGATGGAATGTGCAAGATCCACAGCGTTGCATTCCAGCTCATTTCTGCAAGAAATTTAAAAAACACCAATGTCACAGCCAGGATGTGGTGGCACTTGAGACAAATTAAGGAAGATATTAGTACAGAATCTCAGTTGAGAGCTGGTGGCTGGAAATGCATCAAGTCTGTAAGACAAACTTTAACATCGAGGCAGAATATAAGACAGGAGCGAGAGGGAACGAATAACGCGAATGATGTGGGGGCCACTATCCACATCTTGTCCATACCTATGGCCCGCACTCTGGCTGACTGCCAACCGCCAGTGTCATCTGTGCCTGAGGGCTCTCTCAAAGCTGCAGAAGATCTGCAGGCAGTGGAGGAACCAGCGCCCTCACCCTTCAGGTGGGATCATTCTCCATCCCAGCCCACATCTCCCACAGGATCGAGCCCCAGCTGCCCAGGGTGGGAGCTGGCTTCGCAACACCGCTTCCTGGCTGCCTGCCTGCCTGTGTCTCCTTTCCCCCAGCCCTTTCCTGTGTCTCAGGATCTGCTTCTGGGGGAACCTGTGTGTGCCAGGCACCGCGCTAGAGGCTTCACACATGGTGCAGATCTGGCATAGCATCTATCAAGTAAGGCCTGCCCACGCACACAGGGAACGGCCAGGCCTGTTTCAGCACCAAGGCCCACGATGACCAAGGGAGAGTGCGCCAACGCTGAGGCCAAGCCAGGTGAACAGAGTGGGACTGAGCAGGTCTTTTTCAGGTCACGCTTTCTCCGACACAGAAACAAGGCCAACGGAGGGAGAACCAGGTTTCCAAGCCTGCAAGTGCAGGCCCATTGTCTGGGGCTATGTGCCCTTAAGAGGACACAGTCCCTGGAGAAATCGTGTGCCCGTAGTAGATGGGGTTTAGTCAGCTCCCTTTTTTTATTTTATTTTTTTAAGAGGTGTCCTTTATTTTATTGATTTTTTACAGAGAGGAAGGGAGAGGGGTAGAGAGTTAGAAACATCAATGAGAGAGAAACATCAATCAGCTGCCTCCTGCACACCTCCTACTGAGGATGAGCCCGCAACTAAGGTACATGCCCTTGACTGGAATCGAACCCGGGACCCTTCAGTCCGCAGGCCGACACTCCATCCACTGAGCCAAACCGGTTAGGGCCTTTTTAAAAATTTTTATCTTTATTGTTGAAAGTACTACATATGTCCCCTTTTTCCCCCATTGACCCCTTCTAGCCCGCCCTCCCCCCCACCCAGGCCTTTAGTCTGCTCCACTTTTGCAAATCTACCAGAGTTGGCCTGAATTCACCACCACAGGTCTGAGAGTCCTCTTCACCTCTCTCGGGAAAGGCAGCAGTGAGCGCTCGGTGAGTGTGGGAGCTGGATCTGTAGCGTCGAGAGCACAAAGGCACAGAAAATCGCTGCCTAAGCCATGAGCTCCGATTGCTGCTGTCCTTCTGGGCAGGAGGACACCGGGCCATGTGCTGTGGCTTCTTGCAACACAAGCCCCATTCCTTAATGAGGCTGATTTAATTTAGGGCAGTGGGAAGCTTCTGGGTTATTAGGCTGAAAGTGAAGGCTTATGTTTCATTTAACTGCCCCACTTAACAGAAGACACTTTGCTTTTGTAAATTAAGGAATGATTTGTAAGTGTTAGAGGCCGCTGGGTGACCTTGAGGAAAGCCTCAAACGTGCTGAGGTTTGGGTGTCGACTCTGTAAACAACAGATTTGGGCAAACAACCCCAAAGCCTTTATCTGGCTTAGCAATCTATAGTTTTGTTCACCTCACTCCCTTCCTTCCACAGAGGTTCCTTCAAAACCCATCTCCCAGACGTATTAAGTGGAAAAAGCAAGATACAAAACAATATCCTATATAATAAAGAGCTAATATGCTAATTAGACAGAACAGCCAAACGACCGTCCGGATGACATTCTGGATAACCTTCGGGATGAAGCTGGGGCTGCAAGGGCCGAGCCCCTTGCATGAATTTCGTACATCAGGCCTCTAGTTATAAAATATTATCTTTAGTTTTAAAAACAAAATATTATCTTTAGTTTTAAAAACAAGGTGGGCATAAGAATGTGTCTCTGAATGTAGTATGCACGAGGAACTGTGCAAGTGGGTATAGAAAGCACTTAGCTGTGGGAGGAGGGGACAGGTACTGGTAGGTGGGGTAACTTTTTGTTGTGTATTTGTCCAGACAGTGACTGTGTTATCTATTCAAATAATTAAACTAAAAGGAAATGAAACAAATCCACCTCTTAATCATATCCTTCTCTCTAACCTTCAGGGTCTTCGGGTACTGTTGGGGACCACACATCTGCCTACTGGGGATCCCCCCAAGTTCCCCATAGAGCAGTGGTTCTCAACCTTCTGGCCCTTTAAATACAGTTCCTCATGTTGTGACCCAACCATAAAATTATTTTCGTGGCTACTTCCTCACTGTAATGTTGCTACTGTTATGAATCGTAATGTAAATATCTGATATGCAGGATGGTCTTAGGCGACCCCTGTGAAAGGGTCGTTCGACCGCCAAAGGGGTCGAGACCCACAGCTTGAGAACCGCTGCCACAGAGGATCCCATCTACAAACAAGGAAGTTCAAAAAAGACAGCACAGTCTTCCCTGTGCATCCATGAAAAAATAATCACCTCTACCAGCTCCGTGGGCTAAGGGGCTGTGCGTGCATCATCCAAGGTCCCTGGCTGAGTTAACACCTATCATCACTTCGGGAGGAAGCTCATGGACACCACAGAGGGGCAGCCCGGCATCCTGAAGGCTTTACAACTCATGCTCGTAAAACGTGATGGGAAAATTCATCTTGGAGGTTTACGGCCCACAAAATCCTCGATGTCTCTTTTATGGCTGCTTTTCAAGTTCTCTGCTGAGTGCTGAGTGGCTGACCTGCGCAAAAGCGGGGCTGAGCATCTTCCTGAATGGACAGAAGAGGGGACGCTGCCTCCCCAGAAGGGGTCTCCCAGGCCCCACTCCTCAGCCCCTCCAAATGGTTGAGGGACTATCTACTGCAGCTCTCATCCCCCGTGAAGAATTTCTTAGCAGCATCACCTCTGGCAGCTCCTGGTACCATGTGAGACAGCATCCTCAGCCCTGGTCGCTGCCCCTCCTTCTGGGCCAGGCTGTCCCTTCCTCTCTGCGCTCCTGCCCCATCAGCCGGCCTTCCCCAGCTCAAGCCTCCTCGGGGAGCCGGCCTGTTTCTGCTGCTCTCCGAATGCCCTGCGCAGATACTATCTCTTCCTTGAGGGACTGTTCCTGCACAGTAAACACGTCTCGTGGCAAAGATCCAAAAGCAATCATCCTGCAACGTTACCACCGGATCCTCGAAAGGAAAACGCCCGTGTTCTGCCCTGACCTCTCTCTCCTCCCAAACTTCCTGGCTCCTCCGTGAACCTATAGCACTATTGCAAAATACTTCTTGCTCTTCCAAATCGCAAAGGAAGAACACATTTATTTTTTTAGTTATTTTTATTATATTTGTTGTTGACAGTATTACAGATGCCCCTTATTTCCCCTTCTTTGCCCTCCTCCACCCAGCCCCAAGGATGAGCACATTTCATGAAGTTCAAGATGACCCACTTCCTCCAAGCATTGCTCCATGTTTTCAGGAACAATGACACTTTGCCTCTTTAGGAAGCCCACAGGCTTCGAGGTTTCAAAGAGGAGGCTGAGCCCTGGCTGGGTAGCTCAGCTGGTTAGAGCATTGTCCCGATGCGCCAAGGTTGCGGGTTTGACGCCTGGTCAGGAGACATACAAGAATCACCCAATGAGTGCATAAGTGAGTGGAACAGCAAATCAATCTCTCTCCCTCTCTCTCTCTAAAAATCAATCAATAAAATGTTTTTTTTTAAATAAAAATTAAGAAGAAGCTGAGCTGGGCAGGTGTGACAGTCTGGGTATCATCCATGTGTCCTGATTAGGGTTCCCTAACAGGCAGGAACCCTGGCATGGCTGTCAGCCTCTGGAAGAATGAATGTGGGCCAAGAGCCTTGAATGGCTCCCAAGGACCCAGGGTGATGGTGGTGACACCAGTCTGTTCCGACTGACACTTGGGGAATTAACCGGCTTAGTGAACCCCTGTGACAGTCTTAGACTCCAGCACTGAGGGGGACCCTAGAAACCACTGAGGGAAGGGCTCAAACTGGGCTCCTCTTTACTAAAGATGTGGGGACAGGATGTCTGCCATTTGGGTAGAAGAGGGTGTTGAGGATTCATCCTTGACTGAATCCCTCTATGGCCACATCTACTTAAGAGCCTCCCTGGTCGCCGAAACCGGTTTGGCTCAGTGGATAGAGCGTCAGCCTGAGGACTGGGGGGTCCCAGGTTCGATTCCGGTCAGGGGCATGTACCTGGGTTGCGGGCACATCCCCAGTGGGAGATGTGCAGGAGGCAGCTGATCGATGTTTCTCTCCCATCGATGTTTCTAACTATCTATCTCTCTCCCTTCCTCTCTGTAAAAAATCAATAAAATATTTAAAAATAAAAAAAAAAGAGCCTCCCTGGTCAACTGCTCTAAGCATTGGGCTTCTCTTTACGTGGCTACTGGTTTTGAGCACATGCATGACCCCAGCCCCTAACCACCAGGCCATGCAGCACAAGCTGTCAACAGAATCCTCTACGGCTTAAAAAATAAGTAAAAACCAATTGCTCAAGGAAACACAAATCAAAACCACAGTAAGAGACCACTCAGCTATTTTTTTAAAAGAAAACAAAGTGTTGTGAAGATGTGGAGAAAGTGGGACCCTCCTGCACGAATTCAGAGAATGTAAAAGGCCACCCTTTCCCACTCAGATCTTTCTCCTGCCTAGAAGCAAATCCATCTCCACTTTGGCTCTCTGGCGCCATCTCGTGTTATTTTTCAAGCAGCCACAAAGTGTTTTTTTGGGGGTGGGGGGGATGTCTTTTTTTGCCTCTGATAACATTTTTAAGAACTTTTTTTTTTTTTTTTTTTTTTTTAGAGAGAGAGGGGAAGGGAGAGAGAGAGCGTATTCGAGAGAAACATCGGCTTGCTATTCCACTCATTCATGTGCCCTGACCAGGTATCGAACCCGCAACCCTGGTGCATTGGGAATGGCACTCCAACCAACTGAGCTACTCGGCCAGTGCCTGATAACATTACTTTTTAAAGGATAAAACAGTTTTCAAAGTTCTACTGTAGAAGAATTTCTACGAAACTCTATACTGATATATTATTATATTGATAATAATATTCTTGAAGAAAAGCAACCTAACCCATTGTTCTAGCAGCGAGGGGCCTAGGCTTTTTCCTGAGCATGTTCATAAATATTGCAAAAATAACCTTAAGTGTAGAAGTTGGTTTCATTCACCTTGCCTTTAGCATTGCCTTTGACAGCAAAACTATCTGTGAGATAAAAAAAGAAAAATGCTTTTTGTGTTTAAAGTTTTATCAGACCTAGAAAAGAAGCAGTGGAAGTAAAATACATTATAAACCAGTCTTTACCGGCTGTCTTAACACACAGCAAGTGGGCGCCACATAAACAGCTGCAAATAGAATTGTCTTGTTAATATAAATGCAAATGTAGTCCAGCGACACCCCATGTTGCTAATGACTGAATCTGTGCCTATGGTTCTACTACTGGTCTAAGGGGTGGGTTATGTTGCTGAAGCCCAAACTGTTATCTCAAGGGGGAAGAAGAGGGAATACAGTACATGTAACTGTGAAGAGCAATCAATTCTTTAGTAATCTAGTGCAGTGGTCGGCAAACTGCAGCTGGCAAGCCACATGCGGCTCTTTGGCCCCTTGACTGTGGCTCTTCCACAAAATACCACGTGCGGGCGCGCACGTACAGTGCAATTGAAACTTCATGGCCCATGCGCAGAAGTCAGTATTTTGTGGAAGAGCCACACTCAAGGGGCCAAAGAGCCGCATGTGGCTCACGAGCTGCAGTTTGCCAACCACTGGTCTAGTGAATCTAGTATCAGGATTTTAAGCACCAGCACCTCAGAAGTTTTCATCAAACCTTTCTTTCTTTCTTTTTTTTTTTTCCAAACCTTTCTTGTTCGTGTGGAATCACAAATCTTTCTTCACTCCACACAAAAATAAAGAAATGGAAGGTGCTTCTGGGAAATTATAGCTCAGGTTATGCACGTATCGAAAGGGCAGTAAAGTATCTGCTCTACTCACAGGAGGTCTTGAGCTGCAGGGAGACTTGCAGGACTCGCAGACGCATTGTTCTGGAAACCTAGTCCCTTTTCCACTGACCGACTCCACACAGAGCCTGCGGGGGTACAAACAAAACAGAAGTCACAGGACCCTGGGGAAGGAAAGGAGACGGGCCTTTCACATCTGCAGCCGATCTCTAGCCAAAGGATTAATTTATAAAAGCCAGTCCCTACAACTTGAAGTAGAGAAAGTTCCAGAAGGAAAACATAACACTTCCCCAATGAGAAGCAAAGCAGGTGGAGGCCTCATTTAAACACATTTTTTTTCTTTTCTTTAAATACGTATCACGCCGAAACCGGTTTGGCTCAGTGGATAGAGCGTCGGCCTGCGGACTGAAGGGTCCCAGGTTCGATTCCGGTCAAGGGCATGTACCTGGGTTGCGGGCACATCTCCAGTAGGGGGTGTGCAGGAGGCAGCTGGTCGATGTTTCTCTCTCATCGATGTTTCTGACTCTCTATCTCTCTCCCTTCCTCTCTGTAAAAAAATAAATAAATAAAAATAAATAAATAAATAAATAAATACGTATCACGTTTCCCCAAAATACACTTGGTGTCGTTTCTGAAGCAAAGGTCAGAGAGCCCAGAGTTTAAAGCCTGCCCACGGCACTGCTTGTGTCATCTTGTGCAGCTTCAGCAGCAGCCCGGGGTCCTGGGTCCTCATGGAGGTGACTAATACCTGCCTCAGGGGATTGAAATGAGGACACGTGATGCACCCCAGGACAGAGCCGGGCCCAATCAGGTGGTCAGTAAATGGCGGGTGCCATCTTCATGACGATGATGACAATGACAATCCTACTGTTACACTCCTCCTAAACCACTATCCTCCCAGACACCAATCTGCCCCCTCTTCTAACTGGCAGTCACACTCACTAATAACAACAGCTGACGTCCATGAGCACTTACTATGTGCCAAGTATGTACGTTAAATTATCTTACTTAAGTCACTTTACACTGTGAATTAAGTAAGGTAATTTCCTCACCTTCACAGGTAAGGAAACAGGTTCAGAGAGATTGGGGAATGCACTAGTCAGGGTAAGTTAACTGCTATCACAAACAACACTAAAACCTCAGTGACTCAACATGATAAAGGCCTACCTGTCTTCCATGTCCTGTTGTCAGAGGGCATGAGAGAAAGGACTCAGTCCAGCAATCGTTCAGGGACCCAGGCTCCTTTCACAGGGGTCACCTAAGACCATCAGAAAACACATATATAATTACATATTGTTTTTGTGATTCATCACTGTGCTTTAATTATGTTCAATTTGTAACAATGAAATTGGGGGTCACCACAACATGAGGAACTGTGTTAAAGGATCGCGGCATTAGGAAGGTTGAGAACCACTGGGTTAGTGGGTGCATTGGATGCGAACTTGAAGATCAGTCATCTGGTCATAAATTCACAAATGGGGAAGTGACCGAAGAGATCGGAGACCAGCCTCCCCTTACGCAGGCAAGATGACCATGGCCTGCACAGGTCTGACACGCTGGCGATGGGAATGGAAGTGCATCGAGCCGTGTCATCCAAGAGTTCTCAACACACCGCTGAGTGGTCTGCATGCTTCTCCCTACGTCAGTGAAGGATTCGAGAGGACACTACTAGCCACAGCACAGAACAGGAGAATTCCTTTTAAGGATGCCTCCACCAGGGGCTCCCTGCAGTGGAACCAAAGACCCACTGATGATCAGCAATAAACTCAGTATTGCAAATGCGTTCCCAAGCCTGGCTGTTTGACTATGCGTGCATGAAACCCAGAGTGTATAAAATAAACATGGTTCCCTGTTGTATATTTTTTAATGAAAACATATAGGTGTTCAATTCAATTTCACCATAGGCTAGTTATTTGGGGTTAAGCCCAACTATTGAAGGGTTTTATATGAGGAGATACTGCCCAAATCTTAAGATCGGATGGTATAAATGAACAATCACTTTCTTAGGTTTCATATGCTTACACTCTAGTAAACATAGCTTGTGAACCTTTATTTTTGAAGCTCTAAAATAACTATATTACCAAGGAAGAGGTTAGCAGTGTCCCAAATTGAAGAAAATATGTGACAGTGCGGCTTCTGTGGCTGAAGGTGATGAGGCCAGAGACCAGCCTACTCAGCGTCCTCCTCCTTCCTTTCAGATTTCCTGGGATTCTCAGGGGACTCAGGGCCCCAATGCCATGCGCAAAATTAATCTACAGTTCCAAGATCCAACACTAGAGGGCCCAAGGCTGAGCCTTGGCTGAATGCTAGATTCATTTTTCCTTTTGTGCCCAGCATGACAAAGATTCCTGTTGCAAACGACTTTTTTAAAGAGCCCATTTTCAGACCAAATGTTTAACTCTTGAAAATGTAGGCCTCCACTGAAGCAAAAGCTGCAATGTGTCCTGGAAAATTACACAATTTAGGAACACCATACTTCAGTCAGATCAGGCTTCTGCAAACCTCACACCAGAAAACAGCTAAATAGTCAATAAGAAGGCCATACATTTGGGCCTTAATGAGACACGAAGCAGAAATATGCTTACAAAGCAATAAGAAACATAATAAAATAATTATATTACATCTTTAAACATAATGAAACCATCTCATTAAGCCTAAATTAATTTAAAGGTCAACAATGCAAAATTTACATAGGCTCATAAAACTGCATTATGTAAATGATAATTAAATCAATTCCCCTTCTCTTTTTTTTTATCTCTACCTATTAACTCTATAAATACTAGAACACTGGTTTATTTTATGGCATAGTAACAAGTTGAAAAGATACCATGTTCTCCTGAGGCTATATCTCTGATAAAAAATAACCCAAACCCCACAGACACCTAATTCGCCAACATTTTATCAAACTCCACAGTGTTGTGTCCCAGGAAATTAGCACTGCAAGGGAGGAAAGATGGAAAAGACTCTACAGGAGTAACAAGAAAGAGCCCAAGAGAAATACGCCAGTTTCCGAGTATGGCTGGGAACTGCGCTGGACATATATGTTCAGTACTAGGGAGCTGAGCCAGATGAGTTCCTGGGGAGAAAGAGACCCTGATTCATTAAGCATCATCTATATTTGTTGGAATATAGATGTGAAAAAAAACACATAAAAATGCCTGTCTTTGGCCCAGCCGGTTTGGCTCAGTGGATAGAGCATCGGTCTGTGGACTCAAGGGTCCTGGGTTCGATTCCAGTCAAGGGCACATGCCCGGGTTGCGGGCTCAGTCCCCAGGAGGGGGCCTGCAGGAGACAGCCAATCAATGATTCTCTCTCATCACTGATGTTTCTCTCTCTCCCTTCCTCTCTGAAATTAATAAAAAATATATATTTTTTTTAAATGCCTGTCTTCATGAAACTTACTTCCCTTACTTCTGATTACATAAAATAAACATTGTTTCCTGTTGTATATTTTTTAATAAAAATATATAGACGTTCAATTCAATTTCACCATAAGTTAGTTATTTGGGGCGAGCCCAAGTATTGATATGTTTTATATGAGGAAATAGTGCCCAAATCCTAAAACCTGATGGCGTAAATCAGTGGTTCCCAAACTTATTTGGCCTACCGCCCTCTTTCCAGAAAAAAATATTACTCAGCCCCTGGAAATTAATTTTTTTTAATTTTTAATAGCAGTTACTCATCGCCCCCAAATGCACCTGTGGCCATCACTGCCCCCCTGGATCGCCGCAGCGCCCACCGGGGGGCGGTAGCGCCCACTTTGGGAATCACTGGCGTAAATGAACAGTCACTTTCTTAGGTTTCACATGCCTACTCTCTAGTGCGAGGGAAGACAGTCAATTAACAAGTTGGTGGTGAGCAGGAAGGAGATCAAGTCCACCAGCAGAGATGGAAAAAGACTGTAAGAGGAGGGAGGGGTGTATTAGTAAGAATTTATAATTTTAAATAGGCTGGGGAAGCCTACTTCAGGCAGAGAGTATAGAAAGGTGAAAGGCCCTGAGACAGATGCAAATAGGAAGAGGGTCATTGTGGCAAGAACACAGTGATTAAAATGGAACATAGCCTTAACCGGTTTGGCTCAGTGGATAGAGCGTTGGCCTGCGGACTGAAGGGTCCAGGGTTCGATTCCGGTCAAGGGCATGTACCTGGGTTGCGGGCACATGCCCAGTAGGAGGTGTGCAGGAGGCAGCTGATCGATGTTTCTCTCTCATCGATGTTTCTAACTCTCTATCTCTCTACCTTCCTCTCTGTAAAAAATCAATAAAATATATTTTTAAAAATAATTAAAAAATAAAATGGAACATAACTGGACACCAAGTCAGAGGGAAAAGATAGAATAGGGGTGGGCACATTGGTGGACAACAGAGCAGACTGCAAGGATCTGGGTTTTCATTCTGAGGGAGACAGGTTGCCAGTGGCTTGTAAGGAAAGAAAGAGCATCATCAGACTTAATATTCTAATAGGATTGCTCCAGCTAAGAAAAAGGCCAACAACCCAATTGAAAAATAGGCAAAGCGTATGAATAGCCAGTTCACTACAATTAAATACGTACAAGAAAAATGCAGTTTGAACCCCATTGAGATGCCATTTCTCACCTACCAGATTGGCAAAACCCCAAAAGCTTGATAAACACTCTTTGTTTGTTTGTGGGAAAATGGCCTCACATACTTGCTGGGGGGCATGGGAATCAATAGGAGATCTTTGAATGGCAATCTCAAATGACAAGTCCACATGCCCAGCCATTCTACTGCTACAAACTGTCCTACCCGATAACTCACACGTGCGAAATGGCACTAACGTAAGGCTAGTTGACGCCTCTGTTGTGACAGCAAAGTCCTGAAAACAACTCTACAGGCCATCAATCGGGAATGGCTGAACACAATGGCACATCCATAAAATAGAATGCCTTGCACTTTAAAAAGATTGAGAAAGTGTTTTATGGGTTGACATAAGACAATTTCAAGATATATTAAGGAAAAGTGAAGGGTGCATAACAATGTGTATGATGTACTTTTGTGTGAACATCATATATTCTTTTGTGTAAAAATAAATTAAAGGAGTCCTGGACAGCGTTGCTCAATGGTTAGAGAGTGTCAGCCTGTGGACCGAGGTGTGTCTGGTTTGCTTCCCGATCAAGGGCATGTATCTGGGTTGCAGGTTCATTCCTTGGCCCCAATCAGGGAAGAGAGAGAGACGGGGGGAGGGAGGTGAGAGAGAGAGAGAGAGAGAGAAAATAAGTGGGGGCAAGGATAGGAAGGAGAACTTCCTCATAGAGCTTTTGCATTTTTCAGGCTTGAACCTTATATTTCTATTACTTATTTTTAAATCTTAAATAATTTTTTTAAAAGAAAGGCCTTTTAGAGGAAGGGTTATTTTAGGACTCTCAGGCTCCAAGGTGACAACTGTAATGAGATAGACTCTTCATGAACCCATCAGGGCTGAAAAAAAAAAAAAAAGGAATGTCAGAGATTCCCATGGGCGCTAGGAGATTCTTTCATTCAGACCCACTCATACAGGTCCCATTGCCTTTCCCCATTATGCTCCAGAGGCTCATTCAGAGCTAAGACTCAAGCGCCACTGACATCTGGTAACATAGGTAACCGTGGGCAACCGGGCTTCTCACATGGTTGTCATAGCAACCGTGATGTTCCTACAGTTGGGTTTTCATCCTGAAGTAATTATCAGGCCTTGTGGTGGGCTCCTCCGCATTTGCAGTTACTTACATCAGTGACAATTATGAATGAGCCTAAATTAGATGCAATTTCAACCGAACTGTTAAAGAGACGCTGTGAATTGAGTCAGATTTACATATCCTTCCATCAAGACTGGCAAATCTTTTGAGCTGTATGCCTGGTGCAGTTCCGGGACGGGGTGACACCTGCACTGCAGCCATCAAAAGCCCCTGGACGGCCAACGACCTGCCATGTTTCAACCCAAGATGGGCAGTCCCTTCTCCACCCACCCTTCATCCCACTCCCACTACAAGTAGTAGAGGCAGACCCAAAGGCTCTTGGTTTCAACCAGAGGTCCTTGAATAAGGTCATTTCATTCAGCATCATTTCATTATATCATTGATGAGATGCTGTAAGAACTTAACTCTTGTTTACAGCAATTAGCCTGTGGGAATATTGATTTCACTATTGTACATTATTTTGCTTGAAGCCGCAGAAGCTACAGACAATGTTAAGTAAGGACTTAGATATATACAACAAAACTTTCTGGTTTATCAGCCCGTATAAAACCCACAGTCCTTCCCTAACTGGTTTGGCTCAGTGGATAGAACAGTGATGGCCAACCTATGACACCCGTGTCAGAGGTGACACGCGAACTCATTTTTTTGGTTGATTTTTCTTTGTTAAATGGCATTTAAATATATAAAATAAATATAAAAATATAAGTCTTTGTTTTACTATGGTTGCAAATATCAAAAAATTTCTGTATGTGACACGGCACCAAAGTTAGGGTTTTTCAAAATGCTGACACGCCCAGTGTCGGAGACCACCTATCGTCTTCACTAGCAGAGAAGAGTAGAGACCCCCAAAAGCTAGTAACCTTTGAAGCCGTAGCCAAGGTCGGAGCTGTGCACCACCCAGTTAATCTAGATACCACCCAGTTAATCTAGATAATGATAGCTGAAACATCATCCCCACCTTAATTCACTTAATTCTTTAGATACTCATGTAAATCCTTGTTGATTATTGTTGATTAGATATTCTGCCTATTTCTGGAAATTCCCTACTGATGAGCTAATCTGTGTGTCATTGAAACCTCCTTACCCTAGGGCTACCCCAGATCAAATAAAAGGTTGGAGCGGTCTGCGCATCAGTGGAAGTCCCTCTCCTTGAGTTGGACTTGCCCGCCCGGTCCCCCAATATTTCCAAATTATCTCGCGTCATTTCTCTTTCATTTGTGTGCGGCTCCTCTTTCAGATCCCGAACCCTAAACCACACAGGACGTGGAAGGAAACACACTCAACAGCCGAGCTCAAAAGGTTCGCCATCACTGGGATAGAGTGTAGGCCTGTGGACTGAAGGGTCCCAGGTTCGATTCCGGTCAAGGGCATGTACCTTGGTTGCGGGCACATCCCCAGTAGGGGGTGTGCAGGAGGCAGCTGATTGATGTTTCTCTCTCATCGATGTTTCTAACTCTATCCCTCTCCCTTCCACTCTGTAAAAAATCAATAAAATATATTTTTAAAAACCCACAGTCCTATACAATTAGTCCCCCTTTACACTGGAGAATCCTCAAGCTACCCAGCGTCCCTCCACTGGGAAGTGATGGCACCAGGATTCATAACCACATCTCAGAGCTGCTCCCACTTCTGCCACCTCACTCAAGGGCAAAGGATGAACATGTTTTGTTTTTTGGAAAGTGACACTGAGCTTCATGAAGTCCATATCCTTTACCGCCAGGACATTAGAGCATCTCGGCGCTAGGACATTAGAAAGAACTTATGGGATTTGGGCTTGTGTTGGGCGCTTTCAGGGAGAAATCAAGGAAGTAGGGCTTTGGTCTGGATTCAATGCTGTCGGGAAGCCTGCACGTGAACAGCCTCTGAGAAGAACACTGTATAAAGTCCAGGCTTTGCCCTGAAACTCTTGTGAGTGGGGCTTTTTCAGGTCACGCTCTGAGTACTGCGTCGATCTGATAACTATACTGTGGGTAAGACTCAATTATTTAAAAAATCCCTGGGGTGGTCAAAGAATCAGACCCTTGGTTAATGTTTACTGAGAGTCAAGAGAATTAACCAACTGCATTTAATTTAATTTAGTTCAGGGCTTCCTTACTCGTGTATTGATTCCCTCTGTGCCAGGAGTGCAGGGAGAGAGCTCACTAAGGACCCGCACTGAGAATGGGCCCAGGGGTATAATAGCATCTGTCACCACTAGATGGCGACCACGGTGCTAAGTAATTGGCTATTAAGACGGGTCCTCAGAACTGAGCGCCATTTCCGTTACTCGGTATTTACTCAGGCATTCATTCAACAAATATTTACTCAATGCCTGCTATGTGCCTGGCACCACAGTTAGGACACAAGGAAGAGACAGTCCCTTTCCATGGACCTTATGGTCCAGGTGCTGAAATCGACAAAGAACCATGCCCATAAAATACCATGCCTTAAAGTAAATTCTGGGGGAGTGCAAAAATGAAGGAGCTACGGTCCAAGAAGAACAGGAGTTGGGAGGTGATGGGTGGGAAAGGACAGCTCGGGCAAAGGGAAGAGCCTGTTGAAGGCTCCCAGGCCAGTGGGAGGCCAGTGTCTGGAGCCCAAAGAGTAGGGACCAGCGGCCTCAGGAGCCACGTTCATTGGCGATTTGGGCGAACGTGCAGCAGGAGGTCGCTGAGGGTTTCTAACCCCTCCAGGAGAGAGAGCTGGTGGCTAGATTTGATTTGCATTTGAGAAGGTCAGCTTTGCATTTTGACAGGGAGCCAAGTGGAGGCAGGGAGATCAGTTAGGGAACTACCACTGGAATCAAGGGAGGGAGAGTGTGTCTTGGGTCAGGGTAGGGGCAATGGAGATGAAGGGGAAAGACTGAGCAGCAGGGGAAAGTACCGGAACTCACGGGCGGGGGGGGGGGGGGGGGGGCAGGAAAGGGGAGTGCCCAAGCTGGCTCCCCAGTGTCTGCTCAGACAGGACAACAGATGGGAGGGACACTGAAGGGGCGCAGGGACCTCCCATGGTGAGTGGGTAGCTGAGCCAGCCCAGCTCACTTTGAAGGGTTTTGAGATATCCAGGTGGAAATGCCCAGAAGGTAAAGGAACCTCTGAGTCTACAGTTCAAACGCAGAAGCACGTCTGTCAGCTGGGCAGGAATGAGACCACCAGCCGGTGAGAGAGAAGCCAGGCCACCTGGAGAAGACCAAACGCTGGGGCCCTGGGATCCAGCATCAGATCACCTAAGGCAGGGGTCCTCAAACTACGGCCCGCGGGCCACATGCAAATACAAATATTGTATTTGTTCCCGTTTTGTTTTTTTACTTCAAAATAAGATATGTGCAGTGCGCATAGGAATTTGTTCATCGTTTTTTTTTTAAACTATAGTCCGGCCCTCCAACTGTCTGAGGGACAGTGAACTGGCCCCCTGTTTAAAAAGTTTGCGGACCCCTGACCTAAGGGATGTGCCAACGGGGGTCAATCATACTCTAACCAGGGACAGAGGTCAGGGGAGAGACTAGGGAAGGTTTCAAGAAAATCAAAGCAGCCCTGACCGGTTTGGCTCAGTGGATAGAGCATCGGCCTGGGGACTGAAGGGTCCCAGGTTCGATCCCGGTCAAGGGCATGTACCTTAGTTGCGGGCACATCCCCAGTAGGGGGTGTGCAGGAGGCAGCTGATCCGATGTTTCTAACTCTCTATCCCTCTCCCCTCCTCTCTGTAAAAAAAAAAATCAATGATATATTTTTAAAAAAGAAAATCAAAGCATTAAAAAAAAACCCAAACTGGAATATAATAGGATTAAAAGAAACATAGAATTTAGTTCCCTTCCTGGCAAATTGCTCACTTTTCCCCGGGCTCTCTCTAATGGCCCCCAACCCTTCAGGGCTCTGTACACACTTTGGCCCCAAAACCCGAGCGCTAGCTCCCCCGGCACCTGTCACACAGTAGCCTTTGGCTTCAATATTTTGCAAAGGGAGGGACTTAGCCTGGTAGGTCAGCTGCTCCGAAGGAGGATTTTTGACATTTCACACATTTCCCTTGTCCTTCCCTGTTTCAGCAGTTCTCAACCTTCCTAAGGCCTCGACCCTTTAATACAGTTCCTCATGTTGTGGTGACCCCCAACCATAAAATTATTTTTGTTGCTACTTCATCACTGTCATGTTGCTACTGTTATGAATCGTCATGTAAGTATCTGATCTGCAGGATGTACTTAAAGGGGTCGCGACCCACAGGTTGAGAACCGCTGGTTAGGCAACCTCAACTTGACTATTCACCCCCCCCCCTTTCTTTTAATGGAGGTAATAGAGACACACAGACCACGGTCCTGGGTTCAAATCCCAGCTCCCTCCTTTATAAACTGAGAGCCTTGGGTAATTATTTACCTCTCTAAACTCTGACTTTAAAATAAGGTTGCTCTGCAGCTGATATAAATAGAGAAAAATGATAACGCGCACGTGGCCAAATGTTAACTGGTGCGTATGAGCTCAGGGTGGTGCGCCCCGGGGTTCGCATTTCCGAGGAGCCCCCTCCCCTGGTGGATGCTGCAGATGTGCAGGGTCATCTGAGGGCCTCGGGGCCTGGTGGGAACTTGGATGCCCTGAGATTCCATGCAAGTTCTGCCACGGGAGCAGATGGCTCTCTCTGGGTGTAAGTTTTCTTCTAATAAACGCAACAACTTCCATCGCAAAGGCTGTTGTGCTGGCCGAATAGGAGAGGCCATGTGCATGGGGCTTTGTCACATGCGAGGACACGTGGGAGGGGGGGAGAGGACGAGGGAGGGGAGAGGGAGGACGTAGGGGAGGGCCCTGGGCCGCGTCCCCAGCCCCACCCGGGGACGGCGCTGGGGGGCAGGGGCAGGCCGCCAAGGCCGGGGGCTCCTGGTTGAAACACCTGAAACTCCTGTCACCACGTCCCAGAATCCCCACCGTGCACGTGGGAGGCGGTTAAGGTTTACATCGCCCGTAAAGACTCACGGTGAACGCGACAGAAAACGTGGGCGCGCAGGCCGGGGCGGGCCGCGCTACGGCGCAGACGTGCTGCAGGGCGCTGACGTGCGGCCGCCGGGGAGGGAAATGGCGGCAGGCCGGGCGGGGCCGGAAGTGACCGGCCGCTAGGGGGCAGCTGCGCGTCTGCAGGCAGGGGCCGGCTGGAACCGGTCTGGCCGGAAGTTGGGGCGGTGGGGGAGCCTGGGCTTCCGCAGAGACGCGTCACGTGGCCCGGCGGGAAGAAAACAACAAGATGGCGGCGGCGAAGGGTGCGGCTCGCCCTGCGACCTTGGGGTGGGGGATCAAGGCGCGTTGGGGACGTAACTAGGCTGTCATCTTTGGCCAACCTTGGAGGCCACGCGGCCGCTCCCGGGCTGAGGAGCGAGCAGACGCCGCACGTGCCAGGCGGATCGGGCCCTGGGTATCCCCGAGGGTCCCCGCGGCGCGTTGCCGGAAGCCGCCGGCCTGTTTCTCGGCGCCCGTTACATGTTGTCGCCACGTTTGCTGCGCCTTGCCCACCAGAACCAGAACGGCGGGAACGCCTTTCTCTGGGCGCTTCCTTTTAAGGGAGATCTTGCCTGGCGAGCCCTAGTTTGATTGAAAGGCATTCGCTTCTTGCAGCAGTTTGCTTACCATTTCCGGCCTTTGTTCAAGGGTTAGGGCAGCCTCGCTGCAGACGGAGGGGGAGGGGAACACACCCTGCATGACGCAGCCTTAAAGCAGCTCCCCGCCCCGCCCAAGTGTCGCTGGAATTGGTTTGATTTACACACAGGAGCTGCTCTGGGACAAAGGAGGTGTGACACAGCCCCAGGTTCTGTTATTTTATATCACCACCTTAGTTGTTTCTCAGAAAGGAAAATGTGGGTGATGGTGAAATGCTGGAAATAAGAAAGAATTGTGTTCTTTATGTTCCAAAGATCCAGCACAAGATTACACACACACACACGTTTTTTTAAAAAAAGAATGAATTGGAAACGTCTATCACAGTCTCGCCCACCACTGCCTGACCCTATTCTGCTCGCCCACAGGGGAGTCCGAGCTCAGTAGATGCCTCTTTCTAATCTGGCCCCACCCTGTCCTGTCAGCCGCCTCCAAATCCCTGCATAGTTCCTGCTACGCCTGACTTTTCACTGTTTTTGTAGTTGTTGGTTTGCCCTATTTTGTTGGCTCTTTTAAAAATCCACAATGCCCTCATGCTCCTTGCCTTTGTATATGTCCCCCCCACACACCTCCCCACCTCCCCACCTCCCGTTATTGTTCTTTTCCTATTTCACCAGCTCAGTCTCCTTCATTCAAAGCCACTTCCTCTATGAAGCCTTCCTGTTTTTCCCCTGCCCTAGTCAGATAAACTTAACTTGATGTTCCCATGGCTCTCTGATCAAATTTAGGATCTGTCATTTACTACAATTTTACATGTTAGCCCACCTGACAAAAATAAGTACTCTCCATAGAAGGGGATTTTTACCTTCCCAGAATTTTTACTCTTCCCAGAAGTTATGCCTGGCACATAGCAGGCATTCAATAAATAACTGTTGCATGAATGGATGAATGACCAAGTTAAGAGTAGGCGCTCATGATACTATTTTGATGGGCTGCACACAGTGGTCATCTGTTACTTATTTGGGGCAACATATTTGTATGCTGTGTGTGTCAGTCACGTTCCTATCTCGGCCTGGCACCTTGAACTGGAAGCTTTTCATGTTTACCACTCTCATGCAGGCAAAGAAACCTAATTACATGTGTCCTCCTTAAGGCCTTAAAAGTACAATTACCATGCTTAAAGATAAAAAATAGTTAAATTTCTGATAAATAATATTTTAGTGCAACTATGTCCCAAATATCACTTATACTAAAAAAAAATTATTCATCCTTTATCAGAAATTCTAATTTGTCCAGATGTCCTGTATCTTATCTGACACCCCTACCTCAAAGGCTGAATTCCCAAACCCTGTCTTCCCGCACTGAGTCCAAGACAGAAAATATTATGAACTATGTATTTTTATCACGTTTACTAAATAAACAGGCAACCAAAATCTCCTAGCTCTGCTTACTAATACTTTTACACGTATTTACACACTTTGGTTTCTTCCACAACTCTTATATTTTAGCCATCAGCGTGAGGTTCTAACTTACAGTAATGTGGTCTCTTAGCCACTTAACAGTCGAATTTGCTCTGAGCGGGGAAATTCAGGTGAGTAACTCCATCTGCATTCTCTATAATAATGCTGTGTGAGTCTCGATTGCATACACTATTTTCTTTCCATCTCTATTCTGCAGAGATTAATCCCAGGAACAGTAGGGCTCCTCTCAGCCACTGAAACCGAGAGTTATTTGGGCTGTAAAATGCCACTTCCCTATGGAGGAAAGGGGATCGCCACAGTACCCAGCACTGGCACCTGCACTAGTCTAGCTAGCAGCCGTCATGTGTTATTACAAACTAGAGGCCCGATGCACAAAATTCGTGCAAGAATAGGCCTTCTTTCCCCAGGCTGCTGGCACTGGCTTCCCTCGCAGCCCCAGCTTCGTCCAGAAGGTCGTCCAGAAGGATGTCCGGTCTAATTAGCATATTACGCTTTTATTATTATAAATGAGGCTTTCCACAAGACTTTTATTTTTTATTAATCCTCACCTGAGGATATTTTCCCACTGACATTTATAGAGAATGGAAGGGAGGGGGAGAGACAAAAGAGAGAGAAACCTCAATGTGAGAGAGACACACCGATCGGTTGCTTCCTGCACAGCCCAGGCCAGGGCCAGGGATCCAGCCTGCAACTTACATGCCCCTGGATGGGAATCACACCCGGGACCCTTCAGTCCACGGTCCAGCGCTCTACTCACTGAGCCAAACCGGCTAGGGCTCCACAGGACTTAACTGATCTGAAAGGGGGCATTTTCAGATCTCAGTTTCTTAGCTCTGGTAAATGACCTCAGAGGCCAAAAACGCAGGCACCAACTGCAAATATTTTTGTTTCAAAGGCACAGTTCTCATGACATTAAATCTGCAGCTTCAAAGTAGATGACAACTCTACATAACTTTGTGCTTTGTTACTTGTAATTAGTTTTCCCTGGGGTTCTAGAAAGTAAGATATATCACCAATGTCATCCCATCCTTGACATCCAATCTTGAAAATTACAGGCTAAATGCTGTCCTAGCTGTCTAGATTCCTGCAAAACACGTGCTTAGTTCTCAGATATCACAGCTTTGCGTTCTCAAAAGCAGAAACAACACCAGAAATTACTAAGGGGTGATTGGAATACGAGATAATTTACATGGGGGCAGCTGTGGGAGGGAGGAGAGGAAGAGATGTACAAAGAGGATTGAAGTGGAGATGTAATGTGGCTTAAATATAGCCAAGAAGCAGGGTGAAAATGGCTCAGTAGGAAAGTGGGAAGTCAATCAATTCGCCTGGGCCCTGATAGGACTGGAACATTGCCTCCACATTTCAT
This sequence comes from Myotis yumanensis, assembly GCF_028538775.1. Taxonomy (NCBI): domain Eukaryota; kingdom Metazoa; phylum Chordata; class Mammalia; order Chiroptera; family Vespertilionidae; genus Myotis; species Myotis yumanensis. The sequence continues at coordinate 5,670,811 of NW_027223771.1, read as the reverse complement.
GACAATTCCCTTCTGACACCCACGGTAGTGTCTGCACTCAGAGCCTGAGCACAGCAGGAGGGGATGGGTGTGCCTGACTGCAGTTTACAAAAAAAGGAAAAGAAACTGCAACGGAGCAAACCATGAGAGGGAGAACAGAGAGGAGGATGATCTTTTATCTTTTGAAATGGACTGAAGAGACATTTAATGTTCAAGAGCTTGATTTCGGGACAAGCAGTATTCCCTTTTCATCCAGCTGTTTGCAGGATGGCTTCTAGTGAACATTGCTTGGTAAGGGGAATAACTGCGGAGCCACGGACTGAAGTAGAATATAGCCTAAGTGTTTATGTTGCAAAAACCAGGAGGATTTTGTTATTTCTTCCTTCAGAAAAGTAAGAGAGCAACAAACAATGGCTTAACTTGTAAATCATAAAAGCTTCTAACATGAAGAAAGGTTCTTTGACAAGTAAGAAACAGGAAGAATGCATAGATTATTCTACTGTATAAACTGACCTATAAAGTAGGAGACAAACCTGATGCATCCTGAACCCGTTCTGTGGCCCCTTAAACTGGTTAATAATGTGGATTGACACTCAACTGGTTAAAAATGCGGATTTTGTAACCAAAGAAAACATGATAATTTCAAGAGAAACATCAAAAGTGCTTTATTCAAACCAATGTCCGTCACTAGCTACACATTTCCCCCATCTTTCAGGTAAGTTGTGGATACCGTCCCAATAGAACTTTTATTGTTTTGAGGCAGACCATTCAGAGACCCAATTTTCCACGTCTTCCTACGTTTTGAAGTGCTGCTCAGAAAGTGCGTGTGCCATCGATCGGAACAAGTGGTCATCTGAAGGAGCAATACAACAAAATAGCACATATATCAACATGTGTAATTCCACCTACTGAAAAAATCCGCATTATTCACCGGTACACCTAGTATTTGCCTAATTATAGACGAGGCCTGCCTTGGGAATTGACTTCGAATTTAATTTTATTTCCTCTCCGATGGTAAAATGGAGACCGCAGCTTCACATTTCTATAGTGGTTCTCAACCTTCTGGCCCTTTAAATACATTTCCTCATGTTGTGACCCAACCATAAAATTATTTTCGTGGCTACTTCATCACTGTCATGTTGCTACTGTGATGAATCGTCATGTAAATATCTGATATGCAGGATGGTCTTAGGCGACCCCTGTGAAAGGGTCGTTCCACCGCCAAAGGGGTCGCGACCCACAGGTTGAGAACCGCTGCTGGGTGACCAGAGCAGGAGCTTTGGGCAGAAAATGCGCGGGTGCCTTTAAGAGGAGCCTCTGTAATTTTCCGGGGCCTCCTCGCCAGCCCTGTGCACGGGGTTGACTGACGCTGAGCGCAGGGGAGTGCGGCTGCGCAGTGGGCTTGCGCATCCCGTTGCCTGGTTACCGCCGCCTCAACCTCCCGTGCACACAGGCCTTTTGTTCCCAAGATGGCTTCCCAGTCCTGTGTTAATGTGTCAGGAACAAAGCCCTTTGAACACCCTGGAGCTTCGCAGAAAGCAAGAGTTGTCTGGCTGGCTTTAAGCGCGTCAATGTCGATAGGCACTTACTTTTATAACTTTACAAAAGTCCTTTTGGTTAGGGTGCCCGGATGGGAGAAACCTCAGAGAGGGCTTCGGGGTGTGTAAGCCATGGTCTCTTAAGAGCCTTTCCGTGGCAGAGCTTTTGGCTTAGAAGTCGATGCTACATTCATTTCTTTGGATAAGCATTCTGGGTTTTCCTGTTAAAATAGCTCAGAAAGCAGTCCTGAGATTTTAACTGGACTATAAACCATGTAATTATGGGGAACACAATTAGGTAATAGCACCCGGAAGTCCTCTCTCCTTTAGAAGTACCCGATTCTCCTATTTACCCACGTTAATCTTATGGTATCATTATACTTATTATAAGATTGTAAATTCCTCTGGGCAGAGGCACTATATTTTATTCAACTTTGTATCCCAGAAGCGGTTCTGCCTACAACGAGCATTTTTAAAATGTCACTGTATAGTACACATGTACTGTTGAGGCTTTTTACTCTGCCAAGCACTGTGCTATGAGGTTCATAACACCCCCCCTTCTATCATCCATTTTACAGGCAGGGAAACTGAGGCACCAGGCGGTTCCGTAAGTGCCAGAAGCCCCTCTAGTAGATGGAGCTCAGATTCAAACTCGGTCAGGACAGCCTGTGCCGGGCTGCCGCTGCGCTCTCCTGCGTCTGTAAATACCGCAGAGAACGCGATGTCTTCTCATTGCAGCACTGGGGGCGGGGGGGGCTGGACGTCTCTTTCCCAGAAGTAGTTCCGCTTTGTTATGAATAGACTTCCCACATTTGCATCCGTCTACTCTAGGCGCAGATTAGATGCTTACCCTACTCTGAGCTGAAAACCCTACACTGAGCCAACCTTCATGGCAGGTGTTGGGGGAAAAGAATTAAAAACCAAAAACGCCTGCCAACCTAAAAAAAACCTCTCCACAAAAGTGGAAGAGAAAGAAAACACTTTTGTTATTGAATAGGCATTAAGCCAAGATATGATGGGCAAAGATATTTGGTCCTTAGAGCCAAGCAGACACACACCACCTTGTTCCATACCTGCTCTCGGGATAAATAACTGGTCCGCAGTTAAGAGGACTTGGCATCGCCATTTATCACCGCAGTTCATTCTAAATTCGCCTTGGTGATTGGTAGCTGGTTATCTGTTAGCTGAATAGTTTATCCGAAGAAAAACTAAACTGGTATTTTTATAACAGGAAGAAGGTTTATAATTTGGAACCAAAGTTCGAGTCCCACTCTCCCACAGAAACTGAGAAACAGGGATGTTACCTTCCTTGGTGATTACATTTCAAAGAGGTGGCTCCCAGGTCATTGAGAAAGAAATCCCTGGGTGGTTAAGCTGGTAAGAAGCTTATTTAGCTTTAGAAAAGCTTGCTCCAAGGGGCAGAGAAAAAAATTTACATCACAAATTTTCTAAAGTAAATGCTAGCAGAAAGGGATGGGGTGTGTCTCTTTCCCTTTCTGAACTGCGGGTACTTGTTTATTTATTTAGATTTGTATTCACTGGAGGCAGGATACGCACACAACTCGGGCCAGCTCTTTCCTCAGAGTCTGCTTGCATTCAAACTTGTACCTCACTGGCCCACCCTGCCCACAGCCACGGAGTACGAAGCCAGAATGGTATTACCAAGAGTGGAGGGTTCCATGTTCTATTCTGATTCAAATTCTTATTCGTGGTTTCTTTGAAATGACACCTAATTCCTAGCAGATGCTGAGTGAATTTTCATCCCGCACCAGACCAAGAGAATGCATCTCAAATCTGCCAAAGGGTTGACTGGCTTTTATATATATATATATATATATATATATATATATATATATATATATATATATATTTATTTATTTTATTTCTTGAAGTATTACAAAGAGTATTACATATGTCTCCTTTTCTCCCCCCCTTGACATTCCCCCAGCCCCTACCCCCTAGTGTCTTGTGTCCATTGGTTAATCTTATATGCATGCATATAAGTCCTTCGGTTGATCTCTTAATCCCCCCCCCCAAACCCTCCCCAGACTTCCCACTGTAGTTTGACAGTCTGTTCAATGTTGCTCTGCCTTTGCATCTACCCCTGTTCATCAGTCTATACTGGTCCCCATTATCTGTCCCAAGCTCACTGGAGCAGTCCCAACCTCACCGGGCCGTCTCGGCCTCACCGGGGCTATTTCAACCTCACCGGGCCTGGACGACTGGCTTTGATGATCTTTTCAGTTCAGTCTGCAGTCTTCTCTCCTCCCTTTTCATTGCACAGCCTTAGAGTTAGTTGCCTGACAGGGAGAACCACTTCGCTCTACTGTCCTTAGCTTCTTTGACAAAAGGCTTGGCCTGCTGGTGGCCTTCGTGATTCATTCAGCCTGGACCACCTTCCTCCAGTTTGTGCTTGCTTGGCTCAACTCGCAGGAAAGCTCAGCTATACTTTCCTTCTGGATCCTTCTCTGACCCTCCTCCCTGATCACTCACCTCTTTCTAATTTGGTCTCCCCTGCGCTCCCAGGCCACGTGGTCATTTCCCCCTATGATGACACACACGGCTCATCATGTTTAAGGTACTAGTTCATAAATTTCTTGCGGGCCAAGATTTTTTTTTAAGAAAAATCTTTGTATTCCTAGCGTCTTACATCAGGGTGCCTCGGTGAGTAGATCTGAGATCTCAAACCGGTGATCTACAGGCCTCATCCAGCTCACCAAACTATTTTGGTTGGCTCTCTTTAAATATTTGTTTTAAATTTCAGGTCACATTTTAAAATCTGGATTTACATAAAATCAGGGTCATTGACTTCTCTTGAAGAATAAGAGATGTCCTCCCTCCCCCACCCCAACCTCAGCCTGGTTCCCCATGGCATCAGGTGCCTGGTGCGGAGATGTGCCACTTAGCTGGGACACCAGCTCTCCACTTTACCGCAGTCTCTGCCACTCCCTATTGCTTCCCCATTGAGGCTACGTATGTATGAGGTGTCATTTAGATTGAGTGTGCGCTGATATTTATCTTGGAGTAAAATAGTTCTCAATATCAAAAGAGAGAAAGCAAGACTTTGTAAAGAAACCTCTTTCAATCCCTGATCGGTTTGGCTCAGTGGATAGAGCGTCGGCCTGGGGACTGAAGGGTCCCAGGTTCGATTCCAGTCAAGGGCATGTACCTTGGTTGCGGGCATATCCCCAGTAGGGGGTGTGCAGGAGGCAGCTGATCGATGTTTCTGACTTTCTATCCCTCTCCCTTCCTCTCTGTAAAAAATCAATAAAATATATTTTTTTTAAAAAGAAAGAAACCTCTTTCGAGAATAATGGGAGAGCCCATTTCTTGGTGGGAATGAAAAGTTGTCTCTGTTTATTAGGCACATATAATGTGTTTATCTCCATTTTTCTTAAATCCACTAGCTTTGCTTATTAGGCTATCTTACTGGCCCCTTGGATATTTGAGGTTTTGACCCTTAGGATAGATACTCAAAAGCTGTTTGAGGAAAGGAGGAAGGAAAGAAAAACAAGTGCAGCTAAAGATTAAGATTCCAAAGTTTTAAAGCCAGCTACTTAAAGAGACTTCACAAATTATCACCTTTAGCCAATCCTCAGTTTTATCCTGAACAGCTAACATTCACTAAGGGAACTCATTGGCAAACAGGCTGTGTATGATGTAAAACGGGCTCATTCAGAGCACGACCATTTATTTGTGGTTAGCTGTGAGGAATCAAAGCTTCGATTATTGCCATTTCCCTACGCATGCTGCAATAATTGTGCCCGGTCTAACAAACCAGAGAAATACTTAATCTTTGCTGGTTTTCAGTAGCTTCAAAGGGGCTAATGCAAATATTTTGATACCTGATTTGGTTTTAAGGATACTAACCAGCAAAGAAAGACAGCCACTCTGCTAAATGACAGCATAGGTTTGAAGGAAAGAGACAAGCCCTTTGTAACTTTGATTCTTTCTAATTCAGACTCTACATCACGCGGTTCTCAACCTGTGGGTCGCGACCCCTTTGGCGGTCGAACGACCCTTTCACAGGGGTCGCCTGAGACCATCCTGCATATCAGATATTTACATGATGATTCATCACAGTAGCAACATTACAGTTATGAAGCAGCCACGAAAATAATTTTATGGTTGGGTCACAACATGAGGAACTGTATTTAAAGGGCCAGAAGGTTGGGAACCACTGCTCTACATGAATTTCCATCCATGGGATAGAGTCACCCCCAGTATATCTCCAGAAATCAGCCGAAGCCATACCAGTCTCATCTTTCTGAAGAAATTGAAAGGCCATTGAACTGACTGATACCCATTAAAATAAAGGCATTTACTGCCATTTTATTAAGCACCCCACTTAATCTCCATATTCTGTGCATATTCCCTCTTCTTTCAGGATCAAGTGTCCTTGTCTTTATTCCAAGTCACAGTGACTTGGAATCTATTCAGGGCTGTCACTTAATGTGACGAGAAGAACTCTCCACTGTGTGTTCTTCGTTTGAGTTCTAACTCCCACCCACCCCCCCACACACACATTGGAGTTAGATCCTGAATCTACACAGGCCTTTGATCCTTTCCTTCCCATATTTATTTATATTCCCACATCCTCCTTTTCAACATTTTCCTTGAAACACCTAAACATGTGAGTAAATAGGAGGCAGTCAGAGAAACCTGAGTTGAAAATATGTTGTCTATAAATCATGTGCAGACAGGTAGGGAAACATGTGGCCTGCCTCTCAAGCTATTGGACTGAGATATATTTATGATAAGCAAAAGCTCCCACAGTCCAGGCAAATCTCCCAGTCCCGTTTCCCAGGAAGTTGAAAAATCGCTGAAATCAAGGAAAGGCACCACACAGGAACATTTAAGGTGTGGGGGGGTGGTTATTATTAATACGCTGCTTTAGAAATCAGAGTGCGAAAGACATATACGGACTGAAAGGCACACACGTCTATATTTAGCTCTGGGAAATGATCCTTCAAAATGTCCCTTTCTACAAGACGTGAGTAAAATAGAATCTAGGATGGTACCCAGTCCGACCGCAGGTTTGGGCAGACGGGAGGTTTCAGCTAAGTGTTATAGGCCAGGCACACAGCTGCAAGGAAAAGGCCCCCTCCCCTGGCTTTAGGCCTCTTTCTGGGTGTAGACAGTACATTTAAATCCTTTGTCCCCACAGACCAACTCAAAGCGGTCACTGTGGCTACAGTTGCCGTGGGAGAAACACCCTCCCCAGATTTCCAGTCCTACAACTTTCTCAGCTTCTCAAAAATTGGTTCTGTTGAAAGGGAAAAGGCGATTTTCCTTCGCCTCTGTTATTGACACCAAGAAGCGCTCCTCAGACCGTTCAGAGGGGAAACAATGAGTCATTCATGCTGTCGGCCCAGGTGGTGCATGGATTCCAGACGGAGGCGGCCGAGTTAACCCCTGAGGCCTCCTCTCCCCACAGAGGCTCAGGCAGCCTCTGGGGGAAGCGGGCAGCCACCGCACAGGCCTGAGCTGGAGGGGAAGGTGAAATGGTAACCAAGGCAGTGCCTCCCAAGGCCCAGTCCCGAGGGGCCTCTGAGCTGTTTGTCACCGTGTGATTGGCTCCAGGAGAGGGTGGAGGAGTGGAAACGCTGTGCCCAGGATATATTTAGTTGAAGTGCAGCTGGGCAAGCCCTTAAACAAGGGAGCTTTTGTCCTTGGGGCTGAAGTGTTTTTCCAAACTCCACCGGGCGAGAAACCTAAGCCACGTATGGTACGGATTTCCCCACCCCCACCCCCCACTCCGTGTCTCTTCTTGGGGGAAAGTTTAGAATTTTCTGGGATTTGTTCGATAAGAACAAACCGAGCAACGTGGCCGTAGAGCTGACAAAAATGTAAAGCGCACATCCGTGCAAGAGACACCGTTAAGAAATCCAGATCATTTCTTTTTTTTTTTTTTCAGATCATTTCTTAACACCTTGCATTCTAATCATTCATTTTCTGTTGGTTCAAGCAGGAAGTGGGGTATTTTCAAGCATCTTTAGTTGGACCCATTTATGGAGTTAAAAAACGTAATTAAGCTTTATAGGCGGCCAGGACTCTGCTTCACTTGAGTTGATTCGCATTTTCCGGTCATGAAAGATTTACTTCTGCTCTGATGGGCGCAGCTTCTTTGCAACGGATTACTGATGAGCCGTGTAATGGCTCCTGGTCACGTCTCCTCAGGAAACCACAGAGAACTTCCACCTTGTTGCAAGGCCTTCCAGCCCTCGTTATGCTATATATTAGGGGCACATTGTCTACTATTAGGAAGTAGCTCAGGAAAAATCTTGCATGAAAATCTCATTTGAAGTTACGAACCAAGGGCAAAAAGTCCTGGACAGGAAGTCCATGGCTTTGGTAAGACTAGAAAGCCAGGCTATATGAGTCAAGGTTCGAACAAAGAAACCGACAGGACGGATGGATGCATAGATGGATGGATAGATACAATTATTTTAAGGAGTTGGCTCATGTACTTATGGAGGCTGTCATGCCCCGAATCTGCCAAGTGAAATGACAGATCGAAGCATGAATTCTGAAGGTTATGTGTGGCGTAATTCCCTTTTGCTCAGGGGACCTCAATCTTTGTACTATTCCGCCCTTCACCTGATTGGACGAGGCCCAGCCAAACTAGGGAGGACAATCTGCTCTATTCAAAGTTCAGTGATTGAAATGTCAATCTCGTCCAAACACACCCTCACAGAAACATTCAGAACAATGCTTGGCCACCTATCTGTGCACTGCGGCCCCGCCAAGTTGCCACATAAAGTTAACCATCACACGGGTTAACACATCCATTTGGGAAAATTCCCTTATTAAATGACAAGGTTGCTGCCCGGCTGGTGTGGCTCAGTGGCTGAGCATCGACCTATAAACCAGGAGGTCACGGTTCCATTCCCGGTCAGGGCACATGCATGGGTTGTGGGCTCCATCCCCAGTAGGGGGCGTGCAGGAGGCCGCCGATCCATGATTCTCTCTCATCACTGATGTTTCTCTCTCTCTCTCCCTCTCTGAAATCCATTAAATATATTTTTAAAAAATAAATGACAAGGTTGCTTACCAGGCTGAAGCTGTTGTGAGGGCATAAAAATGGCTATGATCCCTGCTTTCAGGGATCCCTCTATCTCTCTCTTCCTATCTTCTTACCCTTTCTCCCTCTCCTCTCTTGGGAGGCGTGCCCCGGGAACCCAGGCACAGTATTGTGAGGAAGCCTGGCCAGACAAAGCCTCCAGCGAACACCAACATCATCTACTAGACCTGTGAGTGAACCAGCCCTCGGGAACTGTCACCCCGGCTTCCGCCTTCCAGCTGTGCCCCGATGAGGTAGAGCAAAATGCACCCTGTCTCAGTTTCTGACCCATAGAAACCATTAGAGGTTAAGATTAATGCTATTTTGAGCCACTGAATTTGGGGGTCATTTGTCCCACAGCAACAGACAACTAGCATGGTAAGATTATAGGTAATTTTTAAAGAAACTACCAAACTAGTTTCCAAAGGGATCTAACCATTCTGCACTCTGGCTAGCAGTGCATGGGGGTTCCAGATGCCTCATCCCTACTCACCCTTGCTATCTGTCATCAAGTCTTTCAAATCTTAGCCCTTCAAGTGGGCGTGGAGTTGTTTCTCATTGTGGTGTTAATCTGCATTTTCCGGATGAGGCCATGCCTCCTTTTGATCAGAAATATTACTACTAAACTGAGAAAACCATCTTATTTACTGTGGTATTTCATAGGCACATGTCATAACACCATCTTGTCCCTGCCTCTGACATTTGAGAACTTATGCTGACATTTCCAATTTGTTTTTAAAATAATTGCTACCGAAATGAGTCTGTATGGTTAGTAAGTATCCACACTGGGAATTATCAAGTCAGTTTGCAAGCCCTGGAAGATCAAGAAATAAAAAAAAGCCATCTATCTGTAGATGTGGGATCCTACTATCCCATCACCTATTATTAATTGGTATTAATATTACCATTTACTGAGAAACACTACATGCCTGGTATCTTACACGTGCAATAGCACTTACCACATCACCACTACCAGGTACATATTATTATCCTCAACTTAGTCCCAAGGAAGAGGAGGTTTCAAGAATTGAAGAAACTTGGCTGTGGCCACACAACTGAACTTGAACCCAGTATCATTTTCTTTGATTCCCAACAGGTTTTTGCTCACTTCTTTCTCATTTTATTACCAGAATGGAAGAACACATTTTGGTCTAAAGTAAACAATGGAAAACATTTTACAATGGGAGTTGGGAGACTGGGTTTTAATTCCTGACTCTGTCACTAAGGAATAGTCCCCCTTGGGCAAGTCCCTTTCTCGACCACAGTTCTTTGTTATTAGAAATAAAAAAGTGCGGTGAAGACCTTATCCAGCTCAAAAAATTGCTCTACACAAGGTACCATTCTAAGTATATTATACGTGTTAACTGATTTATAGATTATAAAAGCCCTATGATTTAGGTACTATTATTATGCCCATTTAACAGGTGAATAGACTGAGTCACAAAACTAGTGAATGGTATAGCTATAATTTACACCCAGGCTGTCTGACTCCAGAATCTATGCTTTTACTAAGCTAGCCAACATTTATTGAAAGCCTAATTTTAGCAACAACCTTCTGACATCATTAGTAGCAGTATTCTCTCCCCCATCCCACCCTCCCTCCTACTGTTTGAATGGAAAAAAAAAACTGAGGCTTAGAAAATTTGTCATGTCCCAAGTCCCACAGCCAGTCGATGGTGGAAGCAGGATGGGAAGCCCAGGTGGCTTGTCATCAAAATTTAAGGTCAAGTGCCCCCAGGTGTCAGACTCCTAGTGAGTGTGAGGTAATAGCTTGCTACCCCCTTGCCAGAGGTGCCCCTGGAAACACCCACATGGCCCTGACATGGCCACGCTTTCCCCTGCAAACTGCAACCTGGCTGCGTTTCCCCCTTTCTTTTCCTCCCCTCTTACTAAACCAGGAGCCTGGAAAGCTGAAATTAGGGCTGTCAATGCCCAAGGGAACCTGCTTTGGGGGACTGGTGGTGGGGCTTCCAGAACAGACCCTGTGGGAGGCTGGTGGGGTCTCCCCAGCAGGCCCTCAATATCTGCTATAAGCTGGTCTCCAACCCTCAACATTCAGGCCCAATGTTAAGTTAATTATCTGGACTCTCATGTCAGTCAGAAAAAGGAGCTTTGGCCCTGCTGGTGTGGTTCAGTAGTTGAGCATCAACCTATGAACCAGGAGGTCAGGACTCAATCCCTGGTCAGGGCACATGCCCAGGTTTCGGGCTCCATCCCCAGTTAGGGGCGTGCAGGAGGCAGCCGATCCATGATTCTCTCTCATCAGTCATGTTTCTATCTCTCTCCCTTTCTTCCTTCCTCTCTGAAATCAATGAAAATATATTTTTTAAAAAGGAGCTTGGGCAGCCTGAAGACTATAGTTCTGATGCTGTTGCTTTAAGAGTGTGGTTTTGTTTCTACTTTTTCTAGGTAAAAGTAATTTGTTTAAATAGAAAAATATACCCATGTTAACAAGTCAACTAACACAAAAAGCGTATTTTATCCAGTGATTATGATTCATCTTAACCCCTGCCCCTGTCTCTATCCCCTGACACAGTTTTTTTTTCTGTACACACAGCCAGAGATATTCTGCATGCATGACCATAGAGGTATATATAGGGTGTCTCAAAAAATGTAAACACACTTTGAAAAATTACTCATTCCAATGGGTTAAATCTGAAAAGAAAGAAACATCAACTGAGCTATCAACTCAAATGTATATTATACATTTTGGGGCGACACCCTATATTTTTAACCACACGATGGGCTCCACACTGTTTTTCTATTTATTTTCATTCCTAATTGACAACGTAGCTTGGAAATTACTCATCAGTACCTGAAGCACGCTCATGCTTTTTAAAGGAACTGCGTGCATTTCTGTTGAAGGGCTGTGTCATAATGTATCTCGCCAGTCCCCTATGATGCCGGATTAGGCTGTTTGTGACAAGCTGGCGGAATGAATCTGTGCGTGTGTTTGTTGCAAAGCTCTGTAGGCCCCTCTGAGATCCCTTATGTCATGGGTATGGGGGAGGGAGGGAGCCGAGTTTATGGCAGCCCCCCCCCCGCCCCCCGCCTTTCCCCTTTCCAGGCCAGCACTGCATAGATTACTGCTAGAGTTCCCTCCATAGAATAGCTGCAGTCAGAAGAGAATCCTATGGCTACGTGGAGAACAGCTCAAAAAAAAAAAAAAAAAAAGCATTCGCAAGGCAGCAGCAGCAATAAAAACACACCGCGAGCTTTTCCAACTATGCCCCTGTCATCTTTTCCAGAAGGACCTGCAGTGCCAGGCGCTGGGCTGGTTCTGGGACTCATGCAGCTGGAGGCACTGCTTCTACTTCAGGGCCATGTGGGCCAACAGAGAAAACGAATGCAATGGGGCTCTCCAAGGCTCCCTACCATGGCTGTTTCTCTTGCGAGAAGACCTGGGCCACTTCATTCAGCTCAGTTCTCAATTTCTCTGCCCCGAGATCACAGCTTTTAGGGCAGCTAGTGGTTCCTGGTAGAAAAAGCCCACAGATGGACGTCTGCCTCTGCCCGGCTTTGTCTGCCAGCCCTGGCTGGGCCCCTGATGAAATCCCTCCCAGAAGAGATGCCAACACTGACCAACACTGAGCCCCAGTCCCTCTCTCCTCGCCCCCCGCCCCCACCCCGCTTCCCCCAATGCACTCTGCCAGGATGGATGAGAAACCTTTTTTATATTGAGGCCATTGTCCCAGCCTTCCTCTTAACCAAAATTGGTTGACAGTGGCAAATATCAAGTCATTGATTTCCCCCCACATTTTATGGTGAAAATTCCCAAACATACAGAACAGCTTGAAAGAACTATGCAGCGAACAGTCACCTATATTCCACTGAGATTCTATAATGAACATTTTCCTAGATTTCCTTTCCTTATAGTATTTCATCTCTCCAAGCCACTGCTGTTTGAGGCTTTTTATTTATTTTTTAAAATATTTTTATTGATTTCAGAGAGGAAGGGAGAGGGAGAGAGAGATAGAAACATTAATGATGAGAGAGAATCACTGATTGGCTGCCTCCTGCATGCCCCCCCCACCCCCCACTGGGGATGAAGCCCATATGGGGCATGTGCCCTTGACTGGGAATCGAACCCGGGACCCCCCAGCCCGCAGGCTGACGCTCTATCCACTGAGCCAAACCAGCCAGGGCTGTTTGAGGCTTTTTAAAAGCCTGGCTTACCCAGGCTCAGTGGTTGAGCGTCAACCTATGAACTAGGAGGTCAGGGCACAAGCCCGGGTTGTGGGCTCAATCCCCTGTGTGGGATAGGGAGAAACATTGATCAGAGCTGCCTCCCGTACCGGGGATCGAACCCACAACCTGGGTATACGCCCTGACTGGGAATCGAACCAGCAACCTTTTGGTACACAGGAAGACGCTCAACCAACTGAGCCACACTGGCCAGAAAATATATATATTTTAAAACCATGGAACATTATTCCTCTTTTCAGGTTTTCATTTGCAGGATAAACTAATCCAATTGTTTTTCTTAAGGCATATCATTATCATTATCATTATGACTGGTTGTAAATTCCATTCCCACGTATTCAGGATTGATGTAAAGGCATTTAAAGCTTCTCCATGCCCTTCATGACCTCTTTCCAAAGGTGAAATTTAACTTAACATTACAGCGACAATTTTGCAAGTAATGCTGATTTCCCTTAACACACTTTTCCCAATTGGCCAAATCATAGTTCACAAAAGTCCTCTTGGCTGACTTGAAAGTTTTCCTATAGAAAGGAGGGGGAATTCGTATAGTCAGGTTCGAGTCCAGCGCTATTCCTTCACAGCTGTGGGACTTATCCCTCCTTCATCTGTAAAATGGTGATAAAATACCACTGTGGGGTTGTACAGAGGAGGAGAGGAGATGACATCTATAAATGTTAACTTCCACCTCTTCCTCTTTCTCATTCTCATTCTTTTTTTATGCTCGGTGAAGTGAGAATTTCTTCATCTTTTGTCTTTTTCCTTGTTTTCTTTTCTCTTCCTCCTTTTTCTTCCTCTTAACGCCCCTTTTTTTCTTTCTTATTCCTCTTATTGAAGGAAACACTGCTGAAGCCCCAATAAATACAACAGTGTGTCCTCTATCCCTTACTGACAAGGCATACCCTCCAGACCTTACTGGGCCGCCCATTCAGGCTGGTAATCGGCAATGGGCAATTTGTCAACTGTTGTACTGGGATCTTACTCTATATTTTTTAGTTTAATAAAATCTCCAATTTTCCACCATGCATTCCAGCAGGTTTGTGGGTTTCCTTTCTTTTCTTCTTCTTTTTTTAAAAATTACTTTTAGTGATTTTAGAGAGAAAGGGAAGGGAGAGAGAGAAGGAAACATCAATGATGAGAGAGAATCATTGACTGGCTGCCTTCTGCATGCCCCATACTGGGGACCAAGCCTCCAACCCAGGCAACCATGACTTCCTGGTTCATAGGTGCACACTCAACCATTAAGCCATGCCAGCTGGGTTGTGGGTTTCCTTTCTTTATGGAATTTTGTAGCAAAGTCCCCTTCAACTAGCTGGGAGAACTTTATTTTGTTTTTAAATATATTTTTATTGATTTCAGAGAGAGAGGGAGAGAGAGAGAGAGAAACATCAATGATGAGAGAGAATCATTGATTGGCTGCCTCCTGCAAGCCCCCCCGCCCCCTACCACCACCACTGGGAATCCAGCTCCCAACCCGGGCATGTGCCCTGACTGGGAATTGAACTTGGGACCCTTCAGTCCACAGGCCGAAGCTCTATCCACTGAGCCAAACTCGCAAGGGCCAGCTGGGAGAACTTTGCTCACTGAGCCTGGTCCTTCTCAGGACTTTATTTACACCTCTATCTCCAAGTCTGTTTTCGCACTGGACCAGCCTTTTCACCAACAGCATTCAACATCAAACTAATTCTACCTGGGAATTTCAGAAGCAAAAATCAGGTCCTTTGTTCAATAGTTCCTTCTCGTCCTCAAGCTTGTACTTTGTACCGAATGGTGTCTGTACCTTCTGGAACAGTCCTGACCTGTCTAATGTTGTGCAATGCAGAGTATGTGCTATCTCATAATCGGAAGTTGCTGGCAAAAAGAAACGAAAAAAAAAAAAAAAGAGCTGCATTTCAGGAACTTCACTTAGTGACATATACTCCCTTTGGTAGTTTGCCAGTTAATTTCTTCAGCAGGTAATGAAAATAAATGGCTATGGGTGTGTGTGTGTGTGTGTGTGTGTGTGTGTGTAGTTGGTGAAAACAATCAATATACCAAATGAGGTTCCAGTTTCAACTGATGTTGTCATTCATTCGTGAAACTGCAGAAAATGAAAAAAAATTCACTGGTGAACACAACTTATTACCATAACAACTTTGTCCCCTGTTTCTCATATAGAGGAGAATAAAGCAAAATAAAACCGTGTTTCGTGATAAAGGAATTGTTGTAGGTTACAGACTCCTAACATATAGGAAAACAAACCTAGTCTCTTACAAATGAACAATCCCTATATTACAATTTTTAATTTTTGCAATAATTAAAACCTTGAGACTGTCTATATATTTCCTTACTTGCTGTTGAGGTCTTTAAGTCAATTTAACTATTAAGATTACACGTGGATACACAGGAATTAAAAGGGAATTTTGCATTTCTCTATATAAAGTTTCAGTAAAGAATGTCATTAATTTTCTTGTTTTTCCCCTATTGGCAGAGTAGCAAACTATGATATGAAATATAAGTAATATGCTTTAAAATACACCAGTCAGCATTAAAGCAGTATCCAGAGTCATTGATTTTAACTTTTACTCTCAGGGTATTTGAGCACCAAATTACATTATTTTCTATTCACATATTTTTGAATACCTATTATGTGCCAAAATTGTGCTAAGCACTATGGGGAAATACAAAGAAATATGAAACAGTCCCTTCTCTCTTGAAGAGCTTTCTACATTCAGGAAGATGAGACACCCATGAAATCACCTGAAAACAACTCAAGACATGCCTATGACAAATAAGATCAGATACACACTGTGCACTATCACAATGCTAACAAAATCCATGCGCATGCTTAAACATTCAAGATGGTACAAAAGAGAATAGTGAGTAATTTTCCTTCTACACCTCACCCAGCTCCTTTACCAAAGGCAATCTCTGATATGAATTCCTTATGTAGCCTTCCAGTTGTGGTATAAACATTCATGATCTATATATATAAAAGCCTAAATGACCCAATCCAACCCGACCTTTATGACTGGTCACTGTGACGACGCACTGACCATCAGGGGGCAGATGCTCAACGTAGAGGTTGCCCCCTGGTGGTCAGTGCACCCCCCCCCCCCCCAGCGGGCCACGGTCTCTGCCCCCATCCTCCCCCAGCCAGACAGTCCTGATTGGCCCCAATCAGGATTGGGTGAGACGGCCCCAATTGGCCCCAATCGCCAGCCAGGCCGAGGGACGCCCCCACCTGTGCACAAATTCATGCACTGGGCCTCTAGTCATATATAGGCTTACAAATCATATACATCTATTTTTTTATACAAATTCTACCCACATTCCCACATTTTATTTTTTAAATATATTTTTATTGATTTCAGAGAGGAAGGGAGAGGGAGATGGAAACATCAATGATGAGAGAGAATAATCAATTGGTGGCCTCCTGCACATCCCCCACTGGGGATCAAGCCCACAACCCAGGCATGTGCCCTGACCAGAAACTGAACTGTGACCTCCTGGTTCATAGGTCAACACTCAACCACTGAGTCGTGCGGCCTGGCCACATTCCCACATTGTAAAAGAAGATACGCCTAAAACAACTAGTCATTGTTTAGCAGTCTTAAGAAATGATCACATAGCAGGGACTCAACAAGTATAGTACTTGAATAACTAAATGAATGAACCAGTCCCCTCCTTTTGTCCAGATACTTCAGTTTCTTGCTATTTTAAATAATGCTGCGTGAAACATTTTTGTCATTCAGCCTTCCTTAGGCGGATTGCCAGAAGAGGAATTACTAAGTCAAGGTTTTAGGTACTGCCAAATTGCTTTCCAACAGGCTACTTACTCCTGTCAGCACCATCATGGGTAGCTTTATTTTTTTCTATTTTTGCCAATTTGTTAGGTGGAAAATGCAGTCTCATTGTGTTCATGCTTCAGTTTGCATTCTTTGAATTGCATTGTACATTTTTTCAAATGTTTGCCAGCCATTCATATAATCTGTTTTTGAGAATTGTCTGGTAGAGTCCTTGTGCATTTAAATTTAACTATTTGGGGTTTTCTTACAAATGTTATGACCTCTTTAAATTATAAGACTATAACTTCTATTCCATATTATTAATAAACAGTTCCCCTTATTAGTGTTTGCCTTTTGAGTTTTGATTTAATTCGCTTATTTATGGCCCAGAAGATGTAAAAAGATGTACTTTTTTTGTCTGCATAGTTCTATCCACTGAGTCATTCATAATTCTTTTCATTGCCTTTGAGGCTAGAATAACCTACTTACTAGTATTGCATCTTTTTAAGAACTGTGTAGATATAGAAGTCCACCTTATGCTTATAGCCTGTCAACAGGAAATTTTTCTAAGCATTTTTTAATTGTTTAAATATGTTTTTATTGATTTCAGAGAGGAAGGGAGAGGGAGAGAGAGAGAGAAACATCAATGATGAGAGAGAATAACTGATCGGCTGCCTCCTGTACATCCCCTACTGGGGATTTAGTCCACAACCCAGGCATGTGCCCTGACCAGGACTTGAACCTTGACCTTCTGGTTCATAGCTCAGTGCTTAACTACTGAGCCACACTGGCTGGGCCTAAGCATTTACTTATGTAGGTAGGCTGAGAACTCATCCCATCTTTGGACGTGAGGTATGTGGATTTAGGAAAACCTCCTGGAAGGACTTTTATTTTGAACTTCCAAGTGGGAAGCAAATTATCTGAAGTTGTCAAATGCCATTTTCTTTCTCCTTCTTTCCTTCCCTACTATGCAGAGTGGAAAATTGCTAAAGATTTTGTTCCTAGCCTCTCAATTAGTTCATTTCAAATCCTTTATTCACACAATTCATCAAGAATGAGTCCAATCATATCAGTTAGGATTCTTCAGAGAAACAGAACCAATGGGAAACATCCTTTCTGTTTTTCTTTCTCTTTCTTCCTTCCTTCCTTCCTTCCTTCCTTCCTTCCTTCCTTTCTTTCTTTCTTTCTCTATCTATCTCTCAGAATTCCTTCTTTTCTTAGAAACCTCCATTTATACTCTTAAGAGCTTTCCCTGACTTGGTGAGGCATTATTGAGAATAATCTTCTTTATTTAAAGTTGACTGTAAATGTTTATCACATGTACAAAATACCTTCACAGCAACATCTAGACTAGTGTTTGACCACAGCCTAGCCAAGTTGACACATGAAATTAACCTTCACATTGATCTTTTCATGGGATTGAGTTTCTTTCCTATATCACATATCCAGGGAGGCACCTGGGCTTCTTTTTATTTAAAGGTCCCTTTCAGCCCATCCTTCCATGACCTTGAAAGCTTGTCTGAGCATGGAGTCTAAGGATGGCAGCCTCAGGCTGGCTATGTTGACTCTTATCTGCGCATGCCCTCAAGTATTGATATACAAATTTGAGAAAAAAAAAAACTTAGAAGACCTACAAGAATCCATTTTGTTTTTCTTTTCTATACCATTTGCTTTGCTAAGGATTCTGAGTTAGACCAATGTGAGTCCTTGTGACTACTGTTAAGACTGCTAGATCTGTTGGGTAAATCTTTAGCAAATTTCCGCATACTTTATTTTTTTTTAAATATTTTTATTGATTTCAGAGAGGAAGGAAGAGGGAGAGATAGAAACATCAATGATGAAAGAGATTCACTGATTGGTTGCCCCCTACATGCCCCCCACTGGGGATTGAGCCCACAACCCAGGCATGTGCCCTTGACCGGAATCGAATCTGGGACCCTTCAGTCCGCAGGCCAATGCTCTATCCACCAAGCCAAAACGGCTAGGGCAAATTTCCACATACTTTAGAGTACAAAGGGCCGGTGCTCCATCTTTTTAGATTCCCCCCCAAAGGGATTATGCCATTTTGCATTTCCATTAGCATTGCATGAAGGCGCCTGTTTGTACGTAGCCATGCCAACGGTGTATACATTGTCAGCCTTTAAGGATTCTGACAACCTGTCATGACAAAGATCTTACAGTTTTACTTTTCATCTTATTTGTTGAGTTACTTTGAGCATCTTTTCGTATACGTAAGGGCCATTTATATCCTCCCTCTCCCCCTGAATTAAATATATGTCCTTTCAGGGGATAGCTGGGGGCATAACACTTGGAACAGAAACATGACAAGGGGCATTCAAGAGAACCTGGAGCACAACCTGGTCAGCACAAAGTTACTCCGATGTCAGTCCGAGCCTTCCTGGAGTTAGCACAACAATCTTCTCCTGACCCTCCTAAGTCAGCTTACCCAGCGGGAGGCCCTTTCTGCCTACTCAGGAGCTCCCACACCCACCCCTCCCCTCTGGACTTTGTGCATCTCTAGCTGCAGATCCAAAGGAAAAACCTCCCAGCATGCCCCATCACAACAGCACCAGCAGGACACCCACGCCTGCATCCGGCTCTCAAGTTGGCGCAGGGCCAGCATCACACACACCTCCTCCGGCATAGATAGAAATCACTTCTAACCTGGTTTGGTTTGGTTTTGACTCCACCCTCTTGTGTGGACTTGGCCCCATCTCTCTTGAGCCTGAATTGCTGAAACATCCCCTTCGTTCCACCTCCCACCTCTCTTCTTCTCTCTCTTCCCTCCAATAATAATAATGGCTCTTTCATGGCACTTAAGACCTATCAGCTACCCTCCTAAGGCTTTTTACATATTTACTCATGATGAATGCTCATAGCAACCCAATGCGGGAGCCACTGTTACCTTCGTTTTAAACAAGAGGAAACACAGACACAGAAGGTTAAGCAGCTCCTCAAGGTGGTGCAGCTAGTAAGTGACACAGCCTCAGTTTGGAGCCCTGCAGTCTGGCTCCAGACCCACGTTCTCAACTCCTCTATGATCCTGCTTCTCAGATAACTTGCCCTGAGCTGTACATAGTCAGGCTGCCAGGGCCCAACACCGGGCTAATAACAGCCCCTACCAGACCAGGGAAAAACAGCAACATGAGGATCACAGCCAGTCACTGGCTAACTAGAACTTCTCCAACGACAGGCATTTCCCAACCTCCTGAACAGCCTTAATTAATGTTCTCAAATAACGACCAGATGCACCACAAAATCCTGGAGGGCTTCGTGAACTCTTAAAAAGCAGACACATGAGAGCACAACAATGTGAATGTACTTATTGTCACTGAACTGTACATTTCAAAATGATTCGGGTGGCATCCCTGCTGGTGTGGCTCAGTGTTTGAGTGTCCACCGATGAACCAGGAGGTCATGGTTCGATTCCCATTCAGGGCACATGCCCGGTTGTAGGCTCCATACCCAGTAGGGGGTGAGTGGGCAGGAGGCAGCCAATCAAGGATTCTCTCTCTCATCAGTGATGTTTTTATCTCTATCTCCTTCTCCCTTTCTCTCTGAAATCAATAAAAAATCTTTTTAAAGAAGGATTCAGGTGGTAGACTTTGTTCTGTGCATTTTGTCACAATTTTTATAAAGCAGGTACAATTTCATAGGCAGCATTTCTGGCATATATGTATTTTAGTGTGTCACAGATGCACCTTCCCCATCACCATCACCTACATAACCTTTGGCGGGGGGACCTGTTCTATCTTTCTTTTTTAAAAAATATAGTTTATTGATTTTTTACAGAGAAGAAGGGAAAGGGATAGAGTTAGAAACATACATGAGAGAGAAACATCGATCAGCTGCCTCCGCACACCTCCCACTGGGGATGTGCTTGCAACCAAGGTACATGCCCCTGACCGGAATCGAACCTGGGACCCTTCAGTCTGCAGGCTGACACTCTATCCACTGAGCCAAATCGGCTAGGGCTGTTCTATCTTTCTTTACCCTCCATGCCGATCCTGGGAAAATGCTCTATCTCAAGCATCCAGTTACCACATGAAGCATGATTCTGTAGATCAGGCCTCCCTCTGTGTAATCTGGTTCAGAGACAGCCTCCATGCTCACAAATAGCACCACGAATGTTCAATTGCCCCATTACACGCGGGAGCCAGTTTCTCCTTCATTGGAGCCTTTGTAATGATCCGAGGTTCTTCCCAGCCATGGCAGCATATTCTCCTTGCGGAGTCCGAGCGACCCCCTTCCACCCTCAGCCTTGTTGTCAGTCCCACCGGCTTGGTACGTGTGCCCTTTTGACTCTTCACAGTAGCCTGGTTCTTCCCAAGATTCCTTTCTTTCTTCCGCTGCTGGTTCTCAGCACCACACTTTCAGTCCCACAGGGAAACTGCTCGCTCTCCCCGCCCCCAACTTCTTCTATTCTACTTCCTCCTCAGGTATTTCAATCCCTACCCTCTGCTCTCAGCAACCAACACCAAACAGGTCTTTCTTGTCTCCAAGGCTCTCTTCTATTTCCTCTTTGGAAATAAATGTGGCTGCAGATCATGTTCATGGGTGCTGCACTCATAGTCTGTATCTGTAGTATTTGCAACTAAAATATCTGAACAAAAAGAACGGGAGAGTTCTTCAATTGTCCTACAGTGAGATTGAGGAAAAAGAAGGGTTAAAGGGCTCTTTTAAGTAGCTTTCTTCTCGAAGTTTTATTTTATACTAGAGGCCTGGTGCACAAATTCGTGCATGGGTGCGGTTCCTCGGCCTGGCTGGCGATCAGGGCCAATTGGGGCAGTCTTGCCCAGTCCCCATCGGGGCCTCAAGAGGTTGGCTGGCCCATGAGGTTGGCCAGCGGGGGAGGGAGTGGCCATGGGAGGTTGATGGCTGGCCTCCTGATTGGGGCCACAGGGGGGGCCGGCTGGCCAAGAGGGGGGACCGCAGGAGGTTGGCTGGCCACAGGAGGTTGGCTGTGGGAGTTCACTGATCACCAGGGGGCGGCTCCTGCATTGAGCGTCTGCTCCCTGGTGCTCAGTGCACGTCATAGCTACTGGTCGACTGGTTGTTCCGGTTGTTTGGTCATTCGGTCGCTTAGGCATATATATATATATATATATATATATATATATATAATAGTGGGGTAGAAAGTTAACTGTGTGCTAAAGCAACCCCCTGCCCTGGCTGGTTGCTCAGTGGTTAGAGCATCAGGCCAGCAGATGGAAGGGTCCTGGGTTCGATTCCTGGTCAAGGGCACACACACTGGTGTGATTCCGGCCCCGACATAAGTGGGAAGCAACTAATCGATATCTCTCTCACATCGATGTTTCTCTCTCTCTCCTCCTCCTCTTCCCTCTCTTCCACTCTCTCTAAAAAACCAATGGAAAAAATATCCTCAAGTGAGGACACAAAAAATAAAATAAATAAAGCAAACCCCTTTCCTATTCTTATTAATTTAAATGAACAAAATGAACTGGGTACTTCTAGCAAAGAAAGGGTTAACATTGCAGCCCTGTAGCATTTCAGAACAGCTGTAAAACCTTGCCTGCTCAGTTTAATTCTTGCCCAACCTTGCAGTTTTTCCTTCTAACTTTCAGGCTTCCCCTCTTGCATTTTCTTCCTGAGCAACAATCTTCCTTGTAGCCCTGCCCATATTTCCTGGACTTGACTTATCTTCCCATTCTGAGCACACTGGGAAATGTTAGCTCCTAGAATTCGGCCCTTCTCTCTTCTTTTCATACTTTTAAACCATGTCCGAAGGAGAAGCTGGCTAATGCCGTCGACTACACCCTTAAATGTGGTCGTGTCACACATGCTTTCTGACCTTCAAGCCTGAGGCAATCGGTGATGGAAAGCGGTTTCCCTACTTGATCAGTTGTGTTCATTTTTTAAAATGCTGCATACTGCACTCAATATGAAGTACAGCTTGTCCCATAGCTTTCGAGCAAAACTGATTACCTGTCATATCGTTTGCTGGTTTTATCTTCCTGTCTCAGGCTAGCTTTACATTGATGCCTCTTCTTTTTATTCCCGTTTGAATAGCTGCTATGCCAACATATCACTTTAAAAAGTATGACTTTTCAAAAGCATGGTGTAGTGGGACTGAGAATAAACAGCCCTGCTACTCCCCTACCGCCGCTTATTCATGTCCTCCCAGCTCAGGGTAAGCTCTCGTCTCCAAGAAACTCCTTCAGGATAAGTATTGGTGATGGTTGTAAAAACAATGTGAATGTGCTTAATACCACTGAACTGTACCTTTAATATGATTTAATAGCAAAGTTTTTATGTGTATTTTACAGCAATTAAAAAGAACTGAGGAAAAGGAGAAAAAAAAAAAAAAGAAACTCCTCCAGGCAATTCCCCGGCCCACTCTGATCTTTTCCATTTCTGGACTTCAGAGTCTTTAACATTTAGCCCAGTGGTCAGCAAACTCATTAGTCAACAGAGCCAAATATCAACAGTACAATGATTGAAATTTCTTTTGAGAGCCACATTTTTTAAACTTAAACTATATAGGTAGGTACATTGTTATTAACTTAATTAGGGTGCTCCTAAGCTGGCCTTTGCTAAAAACGTCCTCAATCTGATTGAGGTACTTTCGCTGAGGTCGACCCCTTCCAACTCTCCCATCCACATTCGTCTTGTATACTTGTTTCGTCTGTCTCCTTTTATTCAATCGCACTGTATGTGCGCGCCCACACGTGGTATTTTGTGGAAGAGCCACACTCAAGGGGCCAAAGAGCCGCATGTGGCTCGAGAGCCGCGGTTTGCCGACCACTGATTTAGCCCCAATGAGATCCTTGATCGTATTCTGCTTTGGATCAACCACGATCGTTTCATAAATGCCAATCCTGCACCCAACTTCGAGGCAGATTCTCAAGGTCAAGGTTGTTAGTGCCTATTTGTGTTGTATTCTCAGTGCTCCCCCATGGTAGGGGGCTGCCTTGGTGGCCAGAAAAGGAAGCAGAAAGGCTGAGGGGCGCTGGGAGATCAAGGTAAAAGGACAGAACACTTGCTCTCAACGTGTCCAAAGTCTAACTGGGCAGATGAGCATGATAGCATCATCTTTAGTTGTAACCCACACGAACCTGCTCTGGTTAGAACTCAGAAAAGGGACCTATTGAAAGAATCTGAGGGAGCACATGTGATCAAAGGGAAGTCTCAAGGGCCAGATTCCAAAAAGACAAGAACGTGGAGGCTTGGGGAGTTGGGTGAACTACCTCCTGAGAACATTATTTCTGCAACAAATCAGTCACAGCTCTTCCCAGTTTTTTTTTTTTAATAACATAGTCTTAGAAGCATCTTTTATGTATTATGCTTTAGTTTACATAATATAATAAGCTCCATGATCATACTCTTTTTTTGTTGTTGTTGTTAATCCTGACCCAAGGATATTTTTCCATTGATTTTTAGAGAGAGTAGAAGGGAGGGGGAGAGACATACAGGGAGAAACATGGTTGTGAGAAAGACACATAGATCGGCTGCCTCCCGCACGCAACCCGACCAGGACAGGGGATGGAGCCTGCAACCAAGGTACGTGTCCTTGACTGGAATCGAACCTGGAACCTTTCAGTCTGTGGGGTCCACGCTGTATCCACTGAGCAAAACTGGCCAGGACTTCCCAGGCTTTTTAATTCTCTGCTCAAGATTCAACTGAGAGAGAGAGTTCCACTTCCACTATAGCAGAGTAAGTGCCAAACAGACTGGCCCCACCACAGACAACTGCTAATGATATACACAACGCAAAAGACAACACACCATGTTTATGGGGAAGGAACAAAAGTAGGCACATTTTGAAAGGGAGTCAAAATGTGGAGAAAGAAACTAACTCAAGGTGAGTTTCCTTTGGGGGAAGGTTGGCCTGAGTAAAGGCTGTCGCCATTGTGTGGTATAGGGTGTCTTCAAGTCTAGGAGAACGCCTGCCATCTTTTTTTTTGATCTAAGCAACCAAGGCAACTATGGTCATCAGGAATAAAGGAGGACTCTCAGAGCAGAGAAAACCAGAAAAGGTGAGAGTCATGATTTTTTACTGTAGAGGAGGTTCAGAAACTGACTGGGATCAGATAACCAGGGAATGGCCAAGTGCAGGTTGGGACCCAAAGCTGATGATGCCATGGCTGGTGGGCTTTGGTTGTGATTGTACTGCTGCTACCCACCATCTTCCTAGTGTCTACGCCTAGTGTCATAGTTGCAAACCTATGACACACGTGTCAGAGGTGACACGCGAACTCATTTTTTTGGTTGATTTTTCTTTGTTAAATGGCATTTAAATATATAAAATAAATATCAAAAATATAAGTCTTTGTTTTACTATGATTGCAAATATCAAAAAATTTCTATATGTGACACGGCACCGGAGTTAAGTTAGGGTTTTTCAAAATGCTGACACGCCAAGCTCAAAACGTTCGCCATCACTGGTCTACGCCAAGTAAGGAGAAAAAAACACATAAAGGAATCATTCTACTGCTCACTAAGACGATAAGAACTCAATTAAAATACCAAAGAGTTCTCAGGATGGCGACACTTCTGGTTGGCTGGTTAGGGACTATTGCGTAACATGCCAGCATGCCAGAGACGCCATCGGAGTGCCAGGGGCAAGATCTATTTTTGACCACCAACATTCAGGGTGTGTCCTACTTTTAAGGAGCTCTAATAAATAAACAGAAACCTGTATTTATATTAAAGTACATTCAGTGGTGATGAGTTACTTTGGCTAAATCATGTGGAAGCTCATTCCATAGCAAGTTCTTCTCATTTATTCAATGGGATTCAATTTACAGTTGCAGGGGATTTTGATGGCCTGTTGGGTAGTTTTAATGCAGCAAATCTTTAACCAGCTGTTATTTGAGCCTCCATAGCTGCGCAGTGGGGAACAAAGTCTAAGGCCAAGTCTCCACCTCCAGTCAAGCCACATGGAGTCTACTTAGGGACATGTGATCCATATACCAACAGACAAATATTAACTTATGATAAGAGCCAACTGAACACTGAATAGCATAGCCATTAAGTCATAGAAATTCCAAGGAGGGGAAGCAATCAGATTGAAGGAGAGAAAACAACAGTTTGTATGAAATGCTTCTACCCACTTGGAGATCTTAGGTACCAAGAGCCATAAGAGGTGAGCAGTCAGTGTGAGAGAAACAGGAGATGGATGGTCAGATTTTTAGGGGAGCGGGTGTCCTGATGACATAGCTCTGGAAGGACTGGACCCGTCTGTCTGATAACGAACATGCCCTGATTCTGCAATCTTTCAGCCAACAGATAAAATAGAAGCACACTCTAACTCCATCTTGGTACTGTGTGTTTCTTGTAATAAAACCTGGAATGTCTTTGGAAGTGCACTTAGAAAACTTAGTTATATTAACTGCTTTCAGAGAGGCGTGCTGGAGGGATGTGAGAGGTTTTTCACTATATACCCTTTGAATTTTGAATCATATTCATGATTACATTTTTTTATTTTTATTTATTTATTTTTTAAAATGTATTTTATTGATTTTTTACAGAGAGGAAGGGAGAGGGATAGAGAGTTAGAAACATCGATCAGCTGCCTCCTGCATCCCCCCGCCCCCACTGGGGATGTGCCCACAACCAGGTACTTACCCTTGACCGGAATGGAACCTGGGACCCTTCAGTCCGCAGGCCGACGCTCTATCCACTGAGCCAAACTGGTTAGGGCACAATTACATTTTTTAAAATGTGAGGATAAAATACAAGTGTGCTGAACAAAATAAATGAGTTAGGAACAAATGGTTTAAGAGCACTACCATCATCACAGGATGCTCCATCACAAAATAAGCAAATAAGCAAACTCATGCAATTTTTAAAGAAACAGGCTTATTAGGCATGACATGCTAAGCTTTATATACGTAGAGTGCAGTATACAATTTGATAAGTTTTGACATACATTTGCATCTGTGAAACCATAGAACAATAAAGATAATGGACATATTTATTACTTTTTAAAGTTTCCTCAGGCCCTTTGAAATCACTACCACCTCTCCCTACCCTCTCTCCCATTCCCAGGTCACCAAAGCATTAGTCATTTTTCTATTAGTTTGCATTTACTAGAATTTCATATAAATGGAATAATAAATTATGTACTCTTTTGTCTGGCTTTTTTCACTCCGGCAAAATTATTTTTGAGATTAATGATATTGAGTCTCTTTTCATGTCCTTATTTGCCGTCTGAATATTTTCCTTGGTCAACTAACTGCCTCTGAAATTTTTGCCCATTAAAAAAATTGGGTTGTTCATTTATTATTATTGAGTGTTCAGCATTCATTACATATCCTGGTACAAGTCCTGTGTCAGATGTGTGATTTACAAATACTCTGTCCCAATTTGTGGCTTTTTTCATTTTCCTAACAATTTCAAAGAAGAGACTTGTTAATATTTATGAAGTCAAGCCCCTGACCGGTTTGGCTCAGTGGATAGAGCGTCAGCCTGTGGACTGAAGGGTCCCAGGTTCGATTCCGGTCAAGGGCATGTACCTTGGTTGTGGGCACATCCCCAGGAGGGGGTGTGCAGGAGGCAGCTGATTGATGTTTCTCTCTCATCGATATTTTGAACTCTCTATCTCTCTCCCTTCCTCTCTGTAAAAAAAATCAATAAAATATATTAAAAAAATATTTATGAAGTCAAGATCTTCACTTTCTTCGCTCCTACGGCTCATGTTCTCTTCCCCCTGGTACTCTGTCCTGCTATCTCCAGTCACCTCGCCTTCTCTGGACTCCCAGGTCCATCTCCTCCATTCAGGGAGTTTGCCAGGCTTTGCCCGAGTTACCCCTCTGCCCCCTCCCTGCAGAACTGAAGCCTGAAAACACAATCCAGGAAGTCAGCTGGGCAACAGCAGTGCTTGCCTCATGCTTCCTGTGCTCAAGCATCATGGTCCTTTATCTCCTGACATCTAATGTCTTAAAATCCCTTGTTTCTTGTATTTGGTCTGTTTTGCTTTGTTTTGTGTGGACGTGTAAATCCAGCTCCTGATAGGATATCTTGGCTGGGAAGCACAAGTTCCCTTATATTTCCTTGTGAAATTTAATAAAGTTAGAGTTTCTGAGTAGAAGGGGAAGAGCATTTCCAACGAAAGGTAGGTTAGTGGGCAACAGAATGGCTTCAAAGGGAAATCTGAGTTTAGATGCTAAGGCCAAACATGAGAAAATATGCACTCCTACCTTAAATGGGGTCTGTGGATCTATATGTGGGATGTGCATTTTTCTGCAATGCCTAAAGATTACATTAGAACTCAACGGCTTTGCCTGGCCAGCATAGCTCAGTGGTTGAGCATCAACCTATGAACCAGGTCACAGTTCGATTCCTGGTCAGGGCACATGCCTGGGTTGTGGACTCATTCCCCAATGTGGGGCATGCAGGAGGCAGCGGATGGATGATTCTCTTTCATCATTGATGTTTCTCTCTCTCTCTCTCTCCCCCTCTCCCTTCCTCTCTAAAATCAATTGAAAAAATTATTTTTTTAAAAAGAAAGAACTCAAAGTCTTGGATAATGCAAAAATGTTATTCACCACCACTCTAAGAAAATCAAATTTCAAATTATAGAGGGATTTAAGTTAACATTTCTTTCTGAGTTTATGACATAAAAAAAAGAAGGAAAATCTATGTTTAGTGCATTTGGGAACGGAGCAAAATGAGTTGCATGCATGCCATCTGCCATCTTCTCTTGGAACCTGTGTGTGGATATACACATAGCTGCCTCCTTTTTGTCCTTCCTGCTTCTACTTAAATATCATCTCCTCAAAGAGGCCTTCTCTGCCCATTCAACTGAAATTAGGCTCCCATCATCATGACAGTTGTCACTACCTGGTATTTCCTGATTTGTGGATTCCTGCCCCATTAGAATGTAAGCTCCAGGCAGCCAGTCAATGATTCTCTCATTGATGTTTCTCTCTCTCTCCCTCTCCCTTCCTCTCTGAAATCAATTATATATATATATATATATATATATATATATATATATATATATATATATTTGTTTGTTTTTTTAAATGTAAGCTCCATAAGAATAGATACCCCAGTCCATGCATTATCTCCAGTTTCTAGAACAGTACCTGGTACATGGAAGAAGCCCCATAACTGTGCCTGGAGATCATATTTTGAGTATCCAATGAGCTTCAATCTTGTTTGCAGTGCACCCTGGGAAAAAGAAAGAGAGATTGGCACTCGTGAAGGAGCAGGGTGCAGGCAGAAATAAGGCAGTCTGTGTGTAAGTCACTCAGAGTCTGAGCAGCAAGAGAAGCTGCAAAGAGCAGGAGGAGAGCTGCAGGAATCTGCAAAGGCCTGTATTTGAAAACTGCATCTCGGGGACTCAGAGTCAAGGTCATCACTGAGCCTGTATGATGAGCGGGGTTGACTCTCTAAAGGAGCCACCACAGGCAAAGGTGGATACAAAGGAAGGGAACCGGGGAGAAAGGCAGACCCGCTGGCATCTCTCTCTGCAACCTTTAATTACTACCAGAGGAGAGGAGGGCAGAAACGCGGGGAACAGGCCTGGGGAGCTGCGGGGAAGCAGGGAGAACCGCAGGAAGCCCTGGTCTGCAGTGTGTGAAGCCATGTCACAATGGGAGTGCAAGCTGCTCCCCCATTTTATTTTTGGCCCCCCCCATTTTATGTACCAGGAATCCTCATCAACCAGGGACATTTCAGGTCCCCGTTACATCCCTGGAGGTACTGAGTGTTGTGTGGCTTTTATTTCATCAATAAAAAAAGAAGTTAAAAGGGGACAAATGCAGCTGACACGGATGATTACAAAGTGGTCTGTGTGTGTATGGGGGGTTTATTTTCCTTTCCAATAGTGTCAGCTTTCAGTTCAGCAGGTTGTTTGTGTGTTTTTTTTAAAAAAATATATTTTATTGAATTTTTACAGAGAGGGAGAGAGATAGAGAGTTAGAAACATCGATGAGAGAGAAACATCGATCAGCTGCCTCCTGCACACCTCCTACTGGGGATGTGCCCGCAACCCAGGTACATGCCCTTGACCAGAATCGAACCTGGGACCCTTCGGTCCACAGGCTGACGCTCTATCCACTGAGCCAAACCGGCTTCGGCCAGCAGATTATTTGAGTTTACTTCTTTTCTATTCTCTTTCATTAAAAAAAAAAAAAAAGGTAATATATTCACATAGTTCAGTGGTTCTCAACCTTCTGGCCCTTTAAATACAGTTCCTCATGTTGTGACCCAACCATAAAATTATTTTCGTGGCTACTTCATAACTGTCATGTTGCTACTGTTGTGAATCGTCATGTAAATATCTGATATGCAGGATGGTCTTAGGCGACCCCTGTGAAAGGGTCTTTCGACCGCCAAAGGGGTCGAGACCCACAGGTTGAGAACCGCTGACATAGTTCGAAAAAGTCCCCAAGGGGTGTAGAGTGAAAAGTGCTCTTAGACCCATGGCTATTCTCCACCTCCCTCGGAGGTCTCCTTGGAGATGATCAGTGTCAACAGATCCTTGAATCCGCCCAGAAATATTCTCTTGGACACAATGACACGGGGCCAGAAGTACTGAGAGCACATGCAGCGGCTTTTCCACTAAGTGAGCCAAGGCTGAGGGCCCTGCTCTGCATTTTTCACCAGGAAAGATGCAGCAGTAATAGGAACCAGCAGGACTGGGGGAGGGAGGGATCTCCTCTCGGTTCATTGGCAGATCACTTAGCCGAAAAGGAACTGTGGAGGGCATAGCATGTGGTCTGCCAGGTGTCAGGTGCTTTTAATCTAGGACAAAGCTAGTCTAGCTTTAAAGAGTGATGGCTAGCCCGGCCGGTGTTGCTCAATGGTTGAGTGTCGACCTATGAACCAGGAGGTCACGGTTCGATTCCCAGTCAGGGCACATGCCCGGGTTGCGGCTCCACCCTCAATGGGAGGCGTGCAGGAGGCAGCCCACCAATGATTCTTTCTCATCTTTGATGTCTCTCTCTCCCTCTCCCTTCCTCTCTGAAATCAATAAAAATGTATTTTTTTTTTTTAAAGAGTGATGGCTAAAGACGCGGAATAGATATGGCAAAAGAAGTCATGGCTGTCATGTGCGATAGAGAATAAAGTTTCAATAAAGCAGATAAGGGCCTTCTCTGAAGGGAAGGGGTGTGGGGGTGTAAGCTTTGGAGAAGGAAGATGTCTTATGGAAGCCGACCAAGGTGTATGTTTATTAAGGGGGTGTCGCCCCACAGCTGAACCGTTGGAGTGATGGTTGACAATCAAAGAAGGAACAAAACAAGAGAGCTAGATGGTTCTCGGTTGGCATGCCGGGAGACTGACAACCACAGGATGGGGCCCAGGGCTGGGAATTAAGTTAGAAAGGGTCTGACACTGTCCAGTGGAGGGAGGCCCAACGCTGAAGGTGGAAGACCTCAAAGAAGTAGGCGAGGAAGGAGCTGGCAAATCAGGCAGCACCACTCACCAGAAGGTCCAACTGAATCTATTTGGCACCGGGGACCGCCTTCAAAAAAAGAAACTGGGCCCTCGCCGGTTTGGCTCAGTGGATAGAGCATCAGCCTATGGACTAAAGCCGTGGTCCGCAAACTGTGGCTTGCGAGCCACATGTGGCTCTTTGGGCCCTTGAGTGTGGCTCTTCCTAAGCCTCAGGAGTACCCTAATTAAGTTAATCACAATGTACCTACCTATATAGTTTAAGTTTAAAAAATGTGGCTCTCAAAAGAAATTTCAATCGTTGTACTGTTGATATTTGGCTCTGTTGACTAATGAGTTTGCCGACCACTGGACTAAAGGGTTCGATTTGGGCCAAGGGCACATGCCCAGGTTGCACGGGCTTGATCCCCTTCCCCCGAGTAGGGGGCGTGCAGGAGGCAGCCGGTCAATGATTCTCTCATCACTAATGTGTCTCTCTCTCTCTCCTTTCCTCTCTGAAATCAATGAAAAAAAGTATATTTCAAAAAAAAAACACATCCCAACACAAACAAAGAGAAAAAGAATATGGTTCCTTAAATGTTAAAAAAATGAAAAGAACCTGGTAGGGCAGAAGGGAATGGGTCTGACCCTGACTACCTGGGCTCAATCCTGGTTCCAATACTTGTCAGCAGTGTGAACCTGGGCCAATTAGACTCCCGTGTGTCCGTTTCCTGGTAGAGATAATACACAGAAATAATAATAGTCCCCCATCGGGGTGTTGTGTGCTCAACCGAGTTCTCTACCACGAAGGCTTTAGAACATTGCGGACGGATGACGAGAATTCCATATTACACAGTGTTTTACCCAATATCCTACTTTCAAAAGATATTAGCTTGTAAGAACATGTCATAAATAACTTCAAAATGCAATGGGTATTTAATTTCAAGGCGTGCCTTTAACATTTATGATAAAACGTGTGTGTTTGTTTTTTGTACTCGTTCAATAGGAACTTATCTGGCCACTGGGATAAGCTAGCCATGAAACGACTGGTCGGTCCGCAATGAAGAAAAGGCCTGTCCAGGCCTGTTTTGCTGACACGGAAGTTCTTGGGAGGTAAATCCTGAAAGGGCAGAATCACAGACGGACTTCAGGTAGCAGTGGGATGGGGGGTGGGGGGTAAGGGGGTGGAATGGAGGGGTGAAGAATAGCACAGCGATCGCACACCGGGAAGAACGAGGCAAGAAGGGCTCCGGGTGGGGTTGTTGCAGAGAATAGCCTCTTGGCTGGGTCTGCCTGGTCCCTAGGGTGTCAGCGGGGAACGACTCGTGGACATTAAATGGAGAAAGTTCCATTTCAGCGAAAGCAGCATCCTTTTGTGCGCCCACGGCGGGCACCCGTTATATTGCTAAGGAGGGCGGCCAGGGGACACAGAAGGAACCTCAGATCTATGGCAGGAGCGGTAGGTCCCAGTCCTCGCTCTGCCCTGAGCAGCCGATGCCCTATGGAGCCGAGTCAATGAACAATGGTGTCCTTTTAAAAAGGGGCTAAAAATAATAATAATAAATAATAAATAAATAAATAAAAAGAAGGGGTCAGGCCCCGGCTGCTGTGGCTCAGTGGACAGAGCGTCGGCCTGCGGACTGATGGGTCCCAGGTTCGAATCCCATCAAGGGCATCTGCCGGGGTTGCGGCCTGGTCCCCACTAGGGAGCGTGCAAGAGGCGGCCGATCCATGATTCTCTCCCCCCCCCCCCCCCCCCCCCCCCCCGCTTCATCTCTGACATCAATAAAGTAAATAAATAAAAAGAAGGGGCCAGAACTAGTTCCTAGGCCCCGGGAGCATCCCACCTCCTCCGATTTTCACCCAGGTCTAGGGTCTGGGGAGAACTGAAGAAGCCACGCCCCTAGCCTCAAGACCCCGCCCCCCCAAATCTGTCAAAAGCTGGGGTGCCTTTCCTTTTCTCCAGGTCCCTTGCCCGAAGGAGCAAGATTTCTGAAAATGCTAACAGTGGGTGTGAGAGAGAGAGAGAGAGAGAGAGAACCCCCTCTTTTTCTTTTCCCATTGAATTCAGAGGAAAGTTTAGGTTTTCAGTTATTCCAGTGGTTTGCCTAGAGCAGTGGTTCTCAACCTTCTGGCCCTTTAAATACAGTTCCTCATGTTGTGACCCCAACCATAAAATTATTTTCGTGGCTGCTTCATCACTGTCATGTTGCTACTGTGATGAATCGTCATGTAAATATCTGATATGCAGGATGGTCTCAGGCGACCCCTGTGAAAGGGTCGTTCGACCGCCAAAGGGGTCGCTGACCCACAGGTTGAGAACCGCTGGCCTAGAGGCACTTCCAGGTCCAAGAACTGATGAAAAAAGGGGAGATATGCTTAAAGGAAACAAACTCTGGGGCAGACAAGACCGCGAACATTGAGGCCCTCACCGCCCAGGTAACAAATACCGCCCTGGACTCTCCGGGGCGGCCTCGGGCCCAGCAGGACGATGGGGGGCCCAGGACACACCAGCTGGCGGGCTCCCCTGAATGGGCCACCGGAAGCGCGCGCAGCCTCAGGTTCCGGCATCTCCAGTCAGACGGGACCCGGAGGGACGACGGCCTGGCTGTTTCGGAGAAAAATCTCGAGGCCTCTCTATCGCCGAGGAGATATGGCTGCTCGCCTGAGGGCTAGGAACCTGCGTCGTCGTGTTTGCTCGTCAAACTGTCAGTCATTTTTCCATTTCATAAAAAAAAAAAAATGCAAAAACCTGAATTTAGAAGCACCGACTCCTGAGCTTTTTCCAGAGGCGAAGGCCTTATCTCCAGGTCACTGTACCAGTAATTCTGGCCTGGACAGCGCGCTAGGAAGCCCCCCGCAAGTCAGCCCTGAGGGGTCCGCACTGCGGGGCGCAGGGCAACTGTTTCCAACCAAAGGTTTCCTCACCCGCCAATCGCGGGCCCCGGCCGCTTCAGAAAATCATAAACCCCTATGGGAGGTGAATGACACGAAGGCCAGCCTATCGGCGTGGAGAAAGTGGAAGGGGGCGTGGTCATACCTCACCAATAGTATCGAGGCAGTTGTTGTTGAGGGGAAGAGAGACGCCTGCGAGCGTGCGTGAGGACGCTCGGGGGAGAAGGGAGGCGTGCCAGGAAGCGGGCTGAGCCAATGGCCGCGGTGGGCGGGCGGCGGCGCGCGTGCGCGCTGGGATCTGGGGCTGCGGGCGGGAGGGTGGAGGAGGGGAGCGGGCAGCGACGCCGCGGAGCTGCTGCCGCCGCCGCAGCCGCCGCCGCAGCAAAGAGGCCATGTTGTGTGGTGTGTGGGGCGGGGGGGAGGAGGAGGAGGGAGTAAAGCCGAGAGAGGAGACGGGAGAGAGACACCACACACACACGGCACAAGATGGCCGGAGAGGCAGCAGCACCCCGAGCTGTCAGGCGTTCCGCCGCGGCCGCGGGACCCGCCGGCTGGCGGGGAGCTGCGCCCGGGCGGCCCGCAGGCCCCGCGGGGGGCGAAGCGGCCGCGGCCGAGACGAGATCGGCCGCGCGCCGGGGGTCGGATCCCCGCGGCAGAGGCGCCCGGAACGGCCGGGGCCCGCGACGCCCTAAGTGCCGCTGCGGCAGCGGCCGCGGAGGCTCCCCGGGGTCCTGGCGGCTCGACGCGGCGCGGGCGCCAGGCCCTGCGCGGGCATCGCGTGCGGGCGACCTCGAGGTGCCGGCGGCTGCGCTCGGACCGGGTAAGTAGCTCCCCGGCCCCCTTTATTGTCCTTTGTCCTTGGGAGGAAAAGCGAAATGTCCTTGAACGTGCGAGCAGGAGGGGAGGGGGGTGGCGGGCCGGGCCTCGCGGCCGGCTCCCTGCAAGCCCTGCTGGCGTCGTAGGCTGGCCCCCGAGCGGGCAGCGCCGCCGGGCCCGGGGGTGCGGGGGTGCGGGGGACCCCGCTGCAGACCCTGCGGTGGGCGGGGGGCGGCCTCGCTGCCCGGACCGGGCCCCGCCGGGAAAGGGGCGGCGGCGGCGGGTCCCCGCAGGCGGGAGCCCCGAGGGGACCGAGCGAGGACAGCGGAACCCCTTTCCGTTCCGGTGGGTGAGTTCTTTTGATGTTTGGGGTAAAAGGACCCCTTTTTCGGGTTCTCCTACGGGGGAGCTTTTTTTTTTTTCACCTCTTTCCGGTAAGGTGGGAACTCATCTTGGGCGATCGAGTTTAAAAGAACAATGGAAGCCTGGCTACGTTGAAAGAAAAAAAAAAATAAAACTTGTTTTTTTTTCTCTTATTTTTTTTCTTTTCCCCTTTTGGGTGTTGGCTCTTAACTCTTTCAAAGCCGATGTTGAAAACGGCTGCGGGGATCACCGGGGAGAAGGGACTTGCCGCCCCTGGAAAACCTTGATGACGTGAAGGTTGTCTTTTTAAAAAATGCAAGTTGGAGGAGGAGGAGGAGTGCGTCTGGCATTTCAAAAAATAAAAAAATAAAAAAAAAGGGAAAGACAAGTTTACTGTCATGTCAGGGCGGTTTAATGGGAATAGATTTGAATGCTGGGGCCAGGGCGATGACGTCTGGTTCATAATAACTGGCATTTGCCGAGTTGCTCCGGCTTTCGGATATTTGGATGGTGATTAAATACACCCGTTTCGGTACTTTTTTTTTTTAAAAAAAAGGTCATCAGGAGCCGTTATCTGCAAACTGATCGCACCTGCATGTTGGAACGCACTTGAGCCTGCTCCTAGACTTTTAAAAGTTTCAGTTCGTCATTTTACGGTTTTTTAAAAAAAAAAAATCATCATCATCCGTATCGTCCCAAGCCGTGGTCGACAAAACTTTTTTACAAAGGGCTATTCGGCCCCCCAGATGTCCTTTTGGAGTTACTTTCTCGCAGTGTAAATATTAAAGTAGGCTTGCTCTCTGGAAATGGACGGAGCAGAGGAGCCATATTTGTTGCATTTGTTGCATGCACGAACATCTAGATGTTCTTACCCCGGAACAGTATTTTAATAGGTGTCGGTTTCAGAAATTCTGCAGTCCTCCGCCTATGCATCTGGGAATAATAACGTTGGGGAGGGAATTTCAGTTTTCGGTTTGCACAGGCCGCAAGTGCAGAAAACCTTTGTGTGATTTTGGGAATATATTTGTCTTCATTCTGCGGTGTGGGTGTTGTAAAGTGCAGATTTTGCCTAAAAAGGCTGTTGGTAAATTCCTCAAGTTTACCCAGTCCTTCTAAGATCACAGGTAACTGCTGTAATCGACCGCATTTCGGAAGGTATTTTTGTCGGCAAAATGGTTTTATTTCCGAAGAGCATGCATCTCGTGCTAGATGTTACATCAGTTGCGCATTATCTTGATTTTACAGGCTCTGTTGTTTAGGTACCAGTTTTGTTTGGTTTGTTTTTTCAAACGGACGTTTTTGTAATTTTTGGATGCTGAAAGTAGTCTTAAATGAATATTCTGAATCTGGTATCTCAGAATCCTTTTTTGAAGAGTGAAATGCAAAATAATTGCTGGCATTTGCTCCCTCATCAGATCTTTTTACAAGAGTAATGGGGGAAGGGAGAGACTG
The DNA here is from genome assembly GCF_028538775.1 of Myotis yumanensis. Taxonomy (NCBI): domain Eukaryota; kingdom Metazoa; phylum Chordata; class Mammalia; order Chiroptera; family Vespertilionidae; genus Myotis; species Myotis yumanensis. The sequence continues at coordinate 5,634,392 of NW_027223771.1, read as the reverse complement.
AAAGTGTTAAAGACCCTGGTTTGAAATGGAATAAATGTCCTAGTTACTACATGTTTGAAAGTTGCTTACAAGACAAAGCTAGTATCCCACCTGGTGAGATCAAATAACTTGTAATTTAAAATTTAAAGTAACCAGTGGCCATTTTAAACTTCACTAATTTCTCCTAGAAGAGTACATTTTCAATTACTCATAATTTTAAAAGGCATTCTTTGATGGGAAGGGAAATGTTAATATTTGAGTCTTTGAAAATGGTAAACTTTTCCTTTTTTTTTTGGTATTGCCTGTCATCAGAAGAAGAAAGATAAAAACAAGGTCATAGTCTTAAATCTGTCCAAAGATGTAAATCTTCTGTATTTTTTTGTTTCAATGCCTTAGTCACAAGTATTAGTCTATGCAACCAAAATGTGAGGAAAACAAAGACTGATAGCTGTTCAGAAAAGAAATAATTGCAACCTAAAATGTACAGGTAGTGTGTGATGAGCTGTCTCTTACATTTATCCATAGATTATTGAGTGTTTTGTTCTCACTGTTTCATCATACTGAAACTTAGGCCAAGAAATGTTTAAAAATCAAAACATTGATATCATTTTCCTTTTTTTTTTTAAGGTAACTTACAAGATTAAAATAAAATTTGGTTGATGATGGTTCTGAACAGATACAGCTCTTTTATTTGAGGTAAGACCGGGTAAATTTTTATTACTTTGACATAAAAATAAGCTTACTAGGTTTTGTTTTTGTTCTTTGAGAATTTATTTTCCCAGCAAGTAGTGATTATGAATATGAGTAAATATCGGAAATAATTTTACCAAGCTTTTAAATCTTTTCATGGGATAGAAAGTATATATGCATAGCTGTTGTAACTCAACGGTATATAGTTTGAAACACTGAAAGGTCCTTTATGGCTTTGTTTAATTTTGGGAACAAAAAAAGACTAATTATATTTTGAGGAAAACCATGAACCAAAGATAGACTTTTTCTTTTTTAGGTCTCTAATACACTGTGCAAACAGTTTTAATCTTTTAGACATGTAAATAAATAAATTTATTGGAAAATTTGAGCTAGTTATTATTTCTACTAATAGGTTTTAGGGAAGAACATTTTAAAAATCAATTTTTGTGAGCATAGATTTTAGTTTTTGTTCCTTTTATATAATAAAAAGTTTTAAAACACTTCTCCCTACTTGCTGTTGGTTGTTACATCAATACATTGCTTAGAATATTTCTTTTTCCCCCAAAAGAAACCATTTTGAAGACTGAGACCATGGAGTTTTATATCTGAGGATAAAGGAAATCTTTGCAGAAGTCTGTATTTTATATAGCAAGTAAGTAAATGTTTTTACCCACCATCTGAAATTTAGTGCCTACCACAATTTGAGTAGGAAAATATTAGTAAATTTTGTCAATGAAACAAACGACAGACTGTTTATCTTGAAAAGATGAGAAAAAGCCCCTCAAATGCCATTTCTTTATATCAAAGCTTTTTTGTATTAACATTGAGATAGTTGACACATGTAGTTTCTATCAGAACAGAAAGACATTAAGTACTTTCCAATAAAATGGTGCTCCAGGATAAATCAGGAGTTGAGCCATCAAAATTATCTTTACGATCTTAAGTGTACATTCCTTTTGATGATACTGATCACGTTTTAGAAATGGCCTAGAATTTTGCATTTGCAGATCTTGGGATTCTTAAAAGAACTATATTTCCAAAACGAAATAGAGAGTTCCATATTCTAGTTGCTACTTAATGGATTTTCAATAGTCGCTTTACCCATTTTCCTGAGTTTTCAAACATACAAAAATGACTTATTTTACAGAAACCTAGAATAAAGCATCTAAAGAGACCTCCGTAACTTAATAATGATCTTTAAGTCGTAAAAGGAAGAAGAAATTTTCAATAAGCATACAGTAATTTTACATCTTAAAACTAGATGCGTGAGTGAAAAAACGTGTCCACTGATAATTTTCAAAAAATATTCTTTATTCATAAGTTAATACTGCATGTGAAAATTAATCTCAAGTTGAGATTAGTAAGGATTTGACAGAGAAAATATAGTAATATCTTGGGGAATGTTAAGAATACCCAAATAACCATTAGTTAATATAAGGACAAATTTACCTTTGTCCTTGAAATTTATGTGGAAAATCTTTTTATCTTTTGGTGTTTGCTTATTCTTAGTTAATATAAGGGCAAATTTACCTTTGTCCTTGAAATTTATGTGGAAAATCTTTTTATCTTTTGGTGTTTGCTTATTCTATTGATTCAAATAGGTAATAAAGATATTATTTTTATTGCCTTTGCTTTAGTTTAATTTTTCCTCTCCAGTCCTTTGCAATTTGATCAAATTTGTGTTTATCATATGTGAAAGAAAATGGAATGTTACACCTTTAACTATTTTTTGAAAGACAAAACACGCCACGCAAAATAATCAAAACATCTTTTACCCCAAGCGTCTTCTTTTTTTTTTTTTAGCAACATATTTTGCTCAACAGCTTTTATTTATTTTTATTAATTTCAGAGAGGAAGGGAGAGGGAGAAAGAGATAGAAACATCAATGATGAAAGAGAATCATTGATGGTCTGCCTCCTGCACGCCCCCTACTGGGGATTGAGCCTGCAACCCAGGCATGTGCCCTTGACTGGAATCGAACCCCGGGACCCTTCAGTCCACAGGCCTACACTCCATCCACTGAGCCCAACCAGCTAGGGCTACCCCAAGCTTCTTTAACACAAATGCCGATGTTAGTTTCCTCTATGCAAATTATTGTAATTCAGATGTGGTTGGCACTTATAAAATTTGAGAATTGGGCCTCTTAAGACACAAACGTATGTGAAGTGTGACGTAGGTTAAGTATAACATGGCAGTAAATTTATAGTGGCCTACCAAAGGTGTAATTTAACCCATAAAATAAATGAACGGTTTAAGGTTAGAAATGTTAAATGAAGATTTTTATTTTTTTAGTATTTATAGAAAAATCTAAACGATGTAGTAATTTCTACTCGTCTAATGGAATACAATGCTTCCTTTACCACCAACAAGATACAGGATTATAATCGATCACATTTTAAGGTTTTCATGTACTTCAGCTGAACTTCATGATAGTGCTTATATTCATTGTTTCGTTACTTGGGGTTTGAACCAAGCTTGTATAATGGGCAATAATAAGTTTGATGGACAAGAATAATGGACACATGAAGACAAATATAAATGTAGGTACTATTATTTTAAATTACTATATTTCATTAGGAAAGTAAATTACTTAGTTAAATGCTATTTTCTGCTTAGCGGATCAAAGTAGTAAATGTTAAATATTTACTTTTCATTGAGCATTTTTACCAGTTCTTGAATACAAAATCACCCGATCAAGTTGGTGGTTAGGTTGGATTTGCGTTTGCTATCATGGTAATAGCTGTTTAAAAAATTATCTGAAGTTCCACAGAAATGAGAGAAGCCATGCTCATAGTTAATTATACATTTTTTTTAAACCATGGCATAACACGTAGAGGCTAGATTATGTGAAATAGATAATAATTGTTTTAATATAAACATTTTTTCAAGGTTAATTTACTGTTTCTCACTTTCTTAATTATTAAGATACCGGGACTGGGACAACCAATGAATTTACTCTTTCTCCTGTCTGTTTTAATTCTTTGTTGAGAGGCATAGCATAAGCGGCAAAAGATAATTTGAGGACATCTCTATCTTCTGCATTAATGAAAGGTAGAGAGTCTCCTAGTTTTAGTACAAAGTATTTGGAGTTTCCAATCTCTTAAGATACCATTTAGCTCTTAAATTCTGCTATAAAAATAATAGGAGTGTCTATTTCTCTTACAAAAAGTGGAGAATAGTTTTGATAATTTTTGCATCGCAAATCATGTAGTTCTGTGGTGATACTGTTTGAATAAGACGAGACCCGTGCAATCGTGTAACGGGCATTCTTAATTTTAGGAATTTCCAGATATTAATAAACAGTATATATATGAAGACATTGGAAAATTGGTCTTAATTTGTTTTTAAACAATTAAGATTTAGAATGCTGTAGTAAAAAGCATTATTTGGAGTTTTGAAAATAATTATTCGATTAAATATATTTAAACTTTAGGCCCCGGTCGGGTAGCTCAGTTGATTAGAGCACCGTTCCAATAGCCAGTTTCAGGTTCGATCTCCCCACAGGGCACATACAAAAAGCAATCAACAAATGCATAAATAAGTGGGACGACAAATCGATATTTCTCTCTCTCTCTCTCTCTTTCTCTCTCTCTCTCTCTCTCTCTCTCTCTCTCCCCCCCCCCTCCCTCCCTCCCTCTCTCCCCCCCCCTCCCTCCCCGCTCCTTCCTTCCCTCTTTACATTAAAAAAAGTTTATCATATCCAATGAAACATTTGCAGCTGACCATTGGGATTATCAATGATAATACCTGGCATAATTAACTTAAGAAATTTCTATATTTAGATATCATTGTTTTACCACCTACCTTCCCTTTACAGATTGAGTGGCTTAATTCAAACTTGATTTTCATTTTGGCTGTTACTTCTGAGTGTAAATTAACCATTACAATTTAAATGATTATTTTTACATAGCATTTAAGTAGCATGTTTTCTTATAATAATTTGATAGTTGATTTAAACATAGCGTAAAGCTAGATAGTCTTGTTTTTTGAAAAACAATCCTATGCTGTTGAAGCTAAGTCATTTATATGAAATGAAATATTTACCAAACAATGAATTATGTATGTGTACTATATAGTAATCATAATAATTTTAATTTAGATTATTATGTTAGATATTTTGCTTAACTTTAATGGTTTGTGAATTGTCTTGTGGCAATTTTCTAATGACTATCACTACCTTATTTTTGTGGAAGACATTTTATATTTATAGTGTTCTCTGATCTTATTCTCAGTTTAAATGTTAAAAATTGTTTGAAGGGTTTTAAAAGGTGACAAATATAAGAAAAGCACAAATGGACTAATGATGATAATGTAAGACTTGACTAAAACTGTCTTGGCCTTTTATTATAAAAGGCCCAGCTAGCAAAATGTTTATTTACATGGCACCTATAATTTCATATTCAATGAGAATCTATAATACTGCAAAATACTAAAGATAGGTAGGAACGTGAGCAAAATTATCAACTTGTATAGTCTGCTTAAGCAGACCTTGGCTTCTTCCCTTTCAAAGGACTACGCAAAGCACTACTTCGTAAATTTTGGGAAGGAGCCAGTATGATAGATTATATTTGTGTCAGCACAAAGTGAGATCCCAGTCCTTTTCTATATTTGGTGGAGGCTAAACCCAGAGGTACATTCTTACATTGGTAGGTAGCTTTTTGTACAAGCACATTATCAGACCAATGGGACATTTCTTTCACCAGTATTCCTTAAATCAGTTACACCCTTCTCTTAGGGGTTATATATAAGTTTATTTTACTTGGATGATTCAAATTTTGTCTTTATTCAGAAAATCCTCTCTTCCTTATAAAGTCTGACTCAATTGGAAGCTTAAAAATAAATAATTCCATTTCTTATAAATTGCTTTGTTACCCGGTGGGAGGATATTTTTTGGCACCTTACTTTTAGAGGTAATTTTGAAGCCAATTTTTGCTGTATTGATTGATTAGTCAAAATGACTAAAGGAATTTAGACTTGGTAAGAAAACCAGGAGCTTGCTTTAGAATTTGAAAATTTGAAATCATAGCCTGGAAAAACATTTGGGTAGCTAAGCTTAACCTAAATCCTAAACAGTGCTTTGGCTTTCTAAAAATTTTTAAATTGCTATACTTTGATGCTGAACTTCTAAACAGCTTTTTTGGGTAGGTCAACATATTGGGATTATTATAATCATGCTTTGGAGCAAGAGTGACTTAAAATAGTATTTAACCTATATTCAGAAGATATTTGAGATATAGGAAACAACTCTTCCATGTTTACTTTATGATAATCTTAACTAGTGAAAAGTATGGATATGATATTTTTGTTATCAAATATATATTTTAGAAAGGATTTGAGTTGAGTAGATCAGTACATTTAGTAAAAATAGTTTGAAATTGTGCCTAAGGATTCCTTTCCAACACTTTACCTTAGAATAGTGTACATGATAATTTAAAATAATATCCTATATAATAAAAGCCCAACGACCAAATAGTGGAATGACCGGTCAACCGCTCATTATGACACGCACTGACCACCAGGGGGCAGACGCTCAACGCAGGACCTGCCCCCTGGTGGTCAGTGCGCTCCTGCAATGGAAGCGCTGCTCAGCTGACAGGGATGAGCAGTGTTCCCACAGTGTGCCAATTCCCGCAAGCCACACCACCCACCAGTGCATGAATCCTATGCACCGGGCCTCTAGTGACAATATATAAAGTGAGAAAACAAGACCTTGTAGGTAGGTAATGCCAGTTTTCCTTTAGAACTTTTTAATGTAGACAAATGAGAGACCAGAAGATAAAATAATTTTGTACTATTAAGTAGTTGGCTCTGCTAAACAGCTGGGTCTCAACTCTTGCTATCCATTCGGTCTACCTGGGGGAGCCCAAATTTTTCCCTTTTATCTTCTGCTTGTTTATATACATACACGTATCTTGGGCTTCTGGCGAGTGATCCTTATAAGATGTTTCTGAATAAATCATGGCATATTAATACTATTTTTATTTTTTTCTACGCATAAAATTATATTCTTTTTGTTTTCTGCAGAAATGTGAATCCTGAGACTGAATCTCTAAAGGGCCTGTACAACGTAATAGATGTTGGTGGAAGCATTTAGTAAGTTTACTCAATTTACATATTTTTCCTGTTTTAATTTTAGATATGACTTTGGAAATTTTGAGTACCTGAGTCAGAATTGTAAAAATACATAGGGATTTAGTGAAGCTCAAAGCAACACAAAAAAATAAAACCAGCATGGTTAGATGTGTGTGAAGTTTATTATTTAAATTTTGCTTACTTATTATTTCCTACTTTCTTCAGTTAAACTGAGGCAAGAGGTACAATGCACAGAAACCCATAGTTGAACATGCTTCTAACCACCTTAGATCTGGGTGTTGGTAAACTCCCCCAATTTTTTAAAAATAAAGTTTTATTGGAACATAGCTCTGCTCTTTCATTTATACATTATCTGTGTCTGCTGCAGAGTTGAGAATAGTTGTAGTTAATGGTCACAAACCCTAAAATACTGTCTTGTCCTAGATCCATCTCGATTGTCAACTTGACCCTACGTATGTAGAAATCAGAAGCCCTTGGGTTCCCTATTGGTAATAGAACATAGTTTTTAATGGATGTTAGTATAGTCATGCTAATAAATTAATTAATTCTGAACTTCCCTTTTTTGAAAGCCTAATAGTAATTTCTTCTGACAGTGGGGTTATGCTCTGATATTAGAAGACTTGGTAACAATTACTATGGAGTAGTTTTTCAAATTCCCAACCTGAGAAATAGTGGGAAAGAATTAGTGGTAAGACTGTGTAAAGGAATTTGGATGAATTCTCAAAGGAATTTATTTATTACTGGCAAAATTTTACATATGATAATTACATACTAGCTGTTTGTTAAAGACACTTATTTTTGAATCACATTTGAAAATTAGATTCTAGATAATTTTTTATTCTAATTACTATTTCAACTTCCATTGTATAAGTGGCCATTAAGGCCTGCAAAATAATAAGTTGTTTGTTTTTTTTTTTGATGGGAGTTGTAAGGGCAGAGATGAAAACTTTCCTAATATAGTACAATTATTGACCTTGTCTTATCAAATATTTTGAAGAGATATTGCCTGGCATATAGTGGATGCTCAATAAATACTTGTTGATTTATTATTATATATAGTGTCTATTAAATATTTATCAAGTAGTGTTTTGGGTCTAATAAAAAACCAAACTGAAATTCATTATTAAAACATTAGTTTTAATACTTTATTAATTTTTTCAGTGTGCCTGAAAGCTAAAACCTTGGACTCAGTAACAATTAAAATTGACAAGAAACTACAACTCAATCTCTTAAGCAGGTGTAGTCGACTATTAAACTTATAGGGGCAATGGGGAAGATTTCATTTGATTACAAAACCTTTAAGATGATTAAGTTATCATAATTAACAGTTGGCTGGTCTTTCTCAGATCATTTTGTAGTTAGTTTATTAAGACCCTGACTTTTTATTTTTTAATTTCTTTAATTTTATTGATTTCAGAGTGGAAGGGAGAGGGAGAGAGAGAGAAACATCTATGATGAGAGGATCATTGATCGGCTGCCTCCTGCACGCCCCCTACTGGGGATGGAGCCCGAAACCCAGACATGGGTCCTTGACTAGAACCGAACCCAGGACCCTTCTTGATAGGGTGTCAGTCCCCATGCTGATGCTCTATCCACTGAGCCAAACCTGCTAGGGCAAGACCCGGACTTGTTAATATACTGTAATCCTATAAAGGATTTGAGCTCTTACTGGGTAGTGAGACAAAATATGTGAGTTTTCTATTAAATGTTTTCAAATTAAAGACCAAAGAATATTGAAATCAAGCCATAAGCACCAAGAACAATACCTTAATTATTTACATGATGGGAAATACCAGTTTTGTTCTGGATTATAATTTTATATCTACCTATTCCTTTGGTTTTGCAATAAGTGTTCCAGTTTTAAGATGATTTAGTAAATTGTGGGATTATTATAGTCCCCTGTTTTTAAAATTAAGAACCATTAATTACTTCTTTGTCTTTGTATTTCTCCCTGTACCCCACATTTCTGTTGCGATTAAAAATTGGGGTTTGTTGGGAAGTAGAGATAAGGAGATTACTTCTTTGGGGGGAACATCTCATAAACTCAGTTCTGTAATGAACCATTTACTTGCAGTTGAGTTAACAATGCTTTATTTTACAATGTCTCTGTTTTTGGAACAAATATACTGGATCAGAATTGAAACAGAAGATCTTAATTTATGGTTTGTTTGTTTTTTTGATGTACAGGATTGGCGAATTTTAAGAGGTAGCAATTACTTCCTACTCTCTTAACATAGTAGCCTTTACCTTTGCTTGTGGGATTTAATTTAGAACAAGCAATTTTCCATAAAAAGAAGACATAAACTAGTGAACATCATAGTGGAAACGTTTAACTTTCCATAGTATGAGCTTGAAGCTTACCTTTTATGTGAAATAAACAAAAGATCTGGGTCTCTTTGATAATGTTATTTTAGATCAAACCATTGTCTCTCTAGTATGTCTACAGCCATTTGCACGTTATTGGAGAGACATAGAGTAGTAAGGCTTTGATATCAAAACTCTACTCAGTTTTTTTGTACTGATGTTATTTCAGTGCAACACTAAATAGTCTTTTTAAAGCAGAAAGTGTTTTAAGTAATTGACTCCATGATTCTATGGATTCTTCAGAGATTTCATTACTGTTGGATTATAAGTTATATGAATTTAGTAAGGTTAGTTTGTAGGTCCCCAAGTACTGTGATTATCATGGTATATCAGAGTAAAAGCTAACATTTATTGAGGTCTTTATATATGCCAGGTAATATAAATGCTTTAAAGATACTATCTCATTTAAGCCTTACTATTGCTACAGGAGGTAGGTACTGCTGTTACTCTTTCACAAATGAACTGGATTTTGTTACCAAGAATATTTCTAGGCTCAAAGAACTCATGCCTGCTTTCTTTTTAATTTTTAATGTAACTTTGCTTACTAGAAATTTTAGGTTTTGTAAGAATTTGGAATTCCATGAAAATGAATGGCTTACTCCTAAATTCCCTACTTTTAGGTGCTTTGATGCTTGACTGAGCAGTTTTACTTATTATATTAATAAGATTCTTACTTTTGGCTTTTGATTGACTTTAAGGAGTACAGATTGATCCTGGTTTTTAATGTTATGGAAGTATCTGCTTTCTCTTTTAGCACTTTTTTTTTCAATTCCCAGCCCCCCCCTTTTTTTTACTATATTAAATATATGACATCATATGTGACAGAATGACCAATATATTAAGTTTTTTCTATTTTATTTTTATTACACAAGCTATTGATTTTGAGTAATTTTGGAATGCTTTTAATCTCATTAGGTTTGTTTTTTTTTAATTTAAAGAATAATGGGCTTTAAAAGGAAATTTTATATAAAGTCCTGGATAAATTTACCTCTTACTCTCTGGCAGAAGAATATAGAGCATTGATTTATCATTTCATGTACTAAATTGAATAAATTGCACCTATAGACATCGAAATGATTGTAACTTGATATCAATGCTTTAGTTTCATTGTTCATCATAGTAGTATTTACTTCCCCAACTTCATTTAGAGCTTGATTTTGCATCAAAACAATAGAGATTGGGGGAAAATTGGTTTGTAATGAACTCTGCAAGAAGAATGAAGGTATTTTTATTTCTATAGTTCTATATAGAAATGTATATCCCTTAACTTAAAGGAATGAACAATTCACATGGAAGATATTTTACTGATGTGGGGAATGAATGAGTTTCAGGCTGGAGAGAAGTCGGCAGAATAATTAAGGAGAAATACTTTTGTTTATTACTGATTTTATGACACTCATTTTTAGTAGTTTTTAAAAAAATATGGATGGTAGTGTTTCTTGGTTAATCAAATAGTTTACTAAGTAGATTTTTTTATTGTATACTAGAGGCCCGATGCACAAAATTTGTGCAAGGGCCTTGGGTTCATCCACCTGGAAGGACATCTGGTCTAATTAGCATATTACACTTTTATTGTAGATTATTATAGATAGTAGACAACAAATTTTAATTATAGTTTAGGATACAAGGTATTAACTACCTAATGAGCAAAAATGCTATTATACTTAATAACGTCTTAGTCAGTCACCCAGACTTTATAAATTTAGTTTGAGAGCTGCATAATTTACAGAGAAGACCAGGGCTAAAACTTATATTTGCAATTATGTGGATCCTGATTCATCAGGATTATTTATTTAATGTTAAAATCACTTGGCTTCCCACGTATCCCTTTAATTCAAAGTAGTTAAGTAATGTATTTGTCATTCTCTGAGAAACATTTGATATTTTGGCAGTGGGAGTATTTTATTTGTATATAATTTGCAATCTTATAGCATTTAATGGCAAATATCAAATAAGCCAAGTTGACACTTTGCCTTTTTTATCTTTTTTCCCCCTAGTGGCTACATATTTCCAGCATTCTCAGATATGTAGCTAAAGATAGTGGCATTTTTGTTGTCTGTTTGCGATATTCTAAGCAAAATTAACATCTGTTAACTGGAAAACTATGCTATGATTGATCCACTGCTTTAGTTTCTTTTATTCCTTAGGATTCTTTTACATAATCAGTGTGTGTGTGTGTGTGTGTGTGTGTGTGTTTGAAGAATATTGGAAAGTTCTTCACTGAGATTTAAAATCCATAGTGTTGCTGTAATTTAGCTTTCCAGGATTTTTGAATTTGGATTTTTGTCTTGTACAAACACGAAAACAGTATCACATTTAACTAGTAAAAATTTATCTCTTTACTGCTACTTTTTGAAAAAAAAATATATTTTTATTGATTTCAGAGAGGAAGGGAGAGGGGAAGAGAGAAATAGAAACATCAATGATGAGAGAGAATCATTGGCTGCCTTCTGCACGCCCCCCCAATGGGGTTGAGGCCGCAACCTGGGCATGTGCCCTGACTTGGAATCGAACCATGACCTGGTTCATGCTTAACCACTGAGCAAGCTGGCCAGGCTACTGCTGCTTTTTTTATGGCTACATGTGTATCTGTGATAGTAAAAGAACCTTGTTACCTGTGTACAGTCTTTGATACTCTCCTTGACAAGTTGTGTGTAGTACATACAACTTTAAATAAGACAGTTTCATAGTTTAAAGCTGTTACAAAATTAAAGCTTGGTGTATGGTAAGAGTGTCTTCAAGGTGGGTGGATGTTCTCTGTTTGAAGGGACTAAGATGATTGGTATTCCAACAGCGTTTTTTCTTTTAATGTTTTCATCAAGCACCCACAGCTTGAAGAGTCTCAAATGGACCCTACCGCTGAGAAATCAAGATGGCAGTCCACTGTGGGGAATAGAGGAAAATGGATTAATACAAGAGAGCTGTGCTAATACAACCAAGACAGGGTTCTTTTAACATGGATTTCATGAAATGAATGAAGACAGTAGGTTTCTTACCCAACACAGATGGACAGTGGATTTGACTTGCTAAAGACTTTTTGTACCATTAAACAAGCCCATTTTTGACATTTGGAGATGAAAGATGACACGTTAACAGATCATAGTTTGTATGTCTGGAATTTTTTTCAATTTGATTTGTATGAATATGACCTTGTGAAATGTTAACTTTAATAAAATTTCGAACACTTTAAAATTTCTCAGTTTGGGCTTTTTTTTTGAAGCTGAAGAGTCATTACATTAAATGTGCACCGTAAATAACAATTTGGCCTTAACAGTTGTCCAGCAGTGAAGTGTACTGAATAAAGCTGGTAAAATGGCAATGGTGTGCTGGAAAATATTTTACGTCGTTGATTAAGATTTATTTCCACCAGTTGTGGAAATTTATTTGTGCTTTAAGAAATAGGCGTTTGGTTAAATGCCGTTTTATGCTTTCTTGAATATCTTGCAAAGTAACCAGTCAATAGGTAATAATAGAATCTTTAACTTGCCACATGATTTTAATGAACGTTTAAAACAAAATGCATTTTGTCTCAAAATTCAGGATGAGTGATAACTATTTTTCTGAGTTTTGTGTTGGTAAAAAGGTCTTTTTTATCTGCACTTCTTAATATTGAAAATAAAACATCTTGAGATAGAATAGTCATCTGAACAAAACAGATGCCTCTTATTGTCTAGTTAATGTTAGGGGAAGAAATGTTGGACTTATTAGGGAATGTCCTTTAAGATATTCATAAAAGGCCTTAAAATTTTGGTGGCAATATTGTCTATAATATATGTTATGTAAATATAAAATAGGAATATTCTCTATTTTCCTTATTCTCTACATTTAGGAATTCAGAATAAATGAATCACACCATGTCACAGATGACATATTTGATTTCCAGGTGAATACTGGCATTTTATTGATAATCAACTGACACTAAGCTTGTAAATGTGTGATAGGCTTTATTTGGATAAACCAAATCAATTGTTGATATTTTCCCATTATACATGGAATGTTCGGCTTGATGTGTTTTTGTGTGTGTGTGAGAAAAAATAGTTAATCATACTGTGATTTGTGATTAATGTCAAATACTATATAGCACACATATTCATTTTCAGTACATGTGCAGTATGTGTTCTCATTGACTGGTTCGAAGTGGTTGGTTTGTATATATCAAAAGTGGAATTTTGGATTCGGATTTTGGTACAAAATCACCTTTTGTAGAAAGTGTGGAATTGAAACTGGGTTTTGATTATGGCTTTTACATTGACCTAGATGCAACTTGTTGCTTTTGTTGGGTATAAAGCGAAAGTGGATATCAACATTGAGGAAAGGACATGGTTCTGGAAGATTATAATGTCGAGTAGGGAAAGTTTATTTGATTTCTTTTTTTGATGTGTGAATATTTTCTTGGGTGCTTTTTGAGAGAAAAAGTGTTGAACAATTTGGTTCTGGCATTAGTATTAATTTTGTTTTCCATAGATGTTATGGTTTTGATATTTAGGAGAATTTGACCTGTGACATTACTTTGATAACTTGTTGTCAGATGTGACCTATTAACTATTGTCAAGAATCTGAACATACTTAGAAATTGATTTGAAATACAAGGGAAGAGTTGGGGATATATGTGCTGTGTTGGTTTTGGAGGCCCAGTTTCTTGGATTTGTTATTTGAAAGGACAATGGTGGTTCCATATTCTCGAGTTTAATAACTTTGTTTTGCCTGAATCAATGTGGGAAGTAAATATATTGTGATCTTGAGATTTGGGGAGGGGGTGTAAAGTTGGCAGGGTTATAGAATGGGTTAAAGAATTTTGTGAAAGTACAAAGAAAAATTGAAATTCTCAAATAAAAACGAGTTGCGTTAATTTTTGCGCTAATGCAACTGAACACTAGGGAGGCGCTCTTGAGTTGTACCCCTTTCTTCCAGTTGGGATGGAAAATGCCCCCTAATTTGGTCTTTAGATAATTTTAGGCTTCCTAAAGAAGTCAAACTGGAATTTAATCTATGAAATTGAGATTTTGCTTTTATTTAGAAACCATTTTACCCTGGGTGGGGTTAATTTTTAAAAACGACTAATATTAAAATGAGCTTAACATTTTCTCAGAATTATCCCTTTTTCAAAATGGCTCTATAAAACACCACTTCCTGCCCAGAAAGGAAGTTATTTTAGCCCAAGGACTGAAATATTTAGCAGATCTTTAGACAAAAGGAACAAATTACATTTCTGTCTGGCTTAAAAAGGGTGCTTGAGCCAGAGGGGGTTAAGAAACCCTCCCCCCTTCCCCTGATGGGGTGGTCTGGAGGGGCAGGAGGTGTGGGGGTGTGGGGTCCTCTGGCTCCCTGGGATGGAAGATCTTTTTTTTTTCTTTCTTTCTTTTTTTTTTTTTTTTTTTGGTGGAGATGAAGGGGTGGGTCTATGGTACATCACCTGAGTTGTGGGGTAAATGTAGAGAGTGTCAATCAAAGGCAGAGCTCTCAGAGCTGGGAAGGAGGCTCTAGATGGCGGCTGTGCCTTAGAGAGAGCGCGCTCAGCTCCCTGCCTTCGCCTCACTTTACGCAACTTTCCCCAACTTTCGGGCCGCCCCAGGGGGCCCCCGCAGCCCCCTGCCTCTCCTAGAGACGGACTGGGGTCGATTGGAACCCCTTTGAGGGGGAAAAGCAGCTTTTTGGGGCTTTCTTTTCGTGCCTTGTTGGAAAGAAGCAGCCGTACTGGGAGCGCAGGTCGTTGTTTTTTCCAGCTCAGAAGCCATGGCGCACCTCCATTTTTGTGCGCTCTCCTAATGAGGCTTTTTCCCTCCCGTTCCCGTCTCGGTATTAATTGTTGCTTTATTTTTTTTGGACCCGTGAACAGATCGGAGGATTGTTTTATTTATTTTTCGGGTTTTTTTTTTTTTTTCACGGAGGATTTCGGTGTTTTATTTTTCATGGTTTGGGACCCGATCTATTTCTACCACTAGCTAGGACTCTCTGGCTTTGGACCTACTACATGGATCAGGTAAGTTCGTGATCATTAGTGATCATTTAAAGGATTTATAGCTGAAAGTTGGCTTTATTTTCGGTAAAGAAGAGAAATTCCTGGATGACGCAATAAGATAAAGAGCTTGTTATTTGTATCCAGTGTGTTACTTTGAGAAACTTTCCGTATTGATAAGGGATGATTCCCCCTGTTCCCTGGGTCCTGCCTTTTTTTTTTTTTAAAGGTAAAACTAGAAATAATTTTGTTTTTCGGTGCTTCACCGCTGTTGTATTATAACAATATCGTGACATGGTCAGGACTTTGTTCCTGGTCATAAAACCATCGATAGAAGCCGGGACCTTACCTCTCTTTCAACTTTTGACAGTAAATACCTGGGCACAGGACTTCAAAGCAAACACAGATTTCCCCTCCCCCTTAATATTTAAGAATTAAAAGATGATGAGAAATAAGGACAAAAGCCAAGAGGAGGACAGTTCGCCACACAGCAATGCATCGAGGTATGGAGCTATCAACTTTCTTTCTTTTTTCTTTTTTTTTTTCGGGGGGAAACCTCAGCTTACATTGTTTACCTTGACAGGCCAGGGTAGCTGTCTGTGTGATTTTAAGTATTTTACTAATTTGGGTTCGTTTTTTTAAAGCGTGACCTTGAGATTGCTAATATGCCACACCCTAATTTTTTGGTAGCAATTTATGAAAGTTGAGTTGACTTAAGGCCTCTTACAGCAGTCGAAAGGTAAGGTACCTTTATTCGAGGGGGACTTTTCGGTGAACTGCAGTGTTTCTGACAATAAATTTCAGGTTTTAGGTTTTCGGGCTGTAGAAAAATGACCTTGTCGGTTTAGCCATTGCTGCATTGCACCATTTTACATACAAGGCGAATTTTTTTCTTTGAAGAAACTAGGATACCCCAACTTGTAACCGAAGGCCATAGAGGAGCCTTGTGGTAGTAAATTATAGTAAATAGACATTTGAGAAAGTTATATGAATGAAAAAATGTACATTTTAAAGTGAAATTGCAAAAAGGACCCTTTGACTGATGCCTCTCAGTTTACATTTTTACTTCATTCTCTATTTCTTTTGATACCTTGGCCATTTTAAGACATTTTGATAGGATTTATCAAAACCTTGAGTTCGATGGTTACAGTTCCTGCATTTATGAAATTAAATCCGATCCCAGAAATCCAGGAGTACTCTTTTAATATCCTTCTTTTCTGCTTTGTGATTGTTACTGAGATTAAAATTGTATATTTTACTTGTGAAATATTTAAGGCTCACATTTGCATGCTTATATTCAGACAATGCTCTTTCTGGTGGTAGATTGAGTAATATATGATCCTGGCACTTTAGTTATAGCTGCTTTACATTTATTGATTTATTTCAACAGTGTCTCCTGGAATGCTTTATCCTCGGAAGCTTACACATGTACTGTTCCCATCATGATTTGTTTCACATTTGCTGGAGTGCCTTGTTAGTGACTAAGGAATAAAGCTGCTGAGATGTTTTGTATGATCTGTATATTAATTTTAAAAGCACATGCATGCATTTCTGGATGTGTGTGCTTGTAAATTGTCACGTTACGAATTTGAAATCTTGGAGTTAATAAGGATGTGATTGATTATATGATTTTTCTTTCTAATTTGGTTTTACTTTTGTAATCTTATATAATATGCTTTTTTACTATCAGGATGGTGAATATGAAAGTTTTTAATGTAGTTTATTACAAATGATGAATTTTATTTGTTTCGTTAGACCTCAGGTATTTTGACCTTTGCTTTCACAAATACCTTTCCACATTCTTTTGCAAATTGAGTTGTCACCTAGTTTGGACTGTGTCTTTTGAACTGAAATGCCCTTGTAATCACCTACCTTAGATTTAGGGCAGAAAATTGCTCTATTAACCCCACAATGATTTTTTTTTTTCTGAAAAGTAATAGTGACTTGAAGAAACAGGAATCCTGACAAATACTTGACAAATTACTAAAGATTCAGTACCTACAATGGATACTCCCTTGGGTGTGATTTTGCATAGTCTCACCTGGGGTTTGGCTTTCTTATGCAAGGTTTGTGGTTAACCTTGATCAAACTCTGCTTTCTAATTTAAAACAGTCAAGCAGTGTTGTTATTCTTTTAATGATTTACTTCACCTGGAAATCTACTTTGAAGCTGGCCTGCACTTGCCTACTGTCAGTGGGGGGCTTCAGAAGCCTGCGCTGTGTTTTTAAATGCACTTTGTCAAGTGCATTTTGACTCGTGTACCTGATGAGTGTCCAAAAACGTTTGCAAGACTCCTTGATGAGACCATGGAGACTGACATTTACTTGAGTGACAGATACCCTACATTGAATACCTTGACACATGTACATAATTATGACATCACTTCCTTTTCAAATTGTAAAGCTCCAGGACTCCCTGGTGTTCTATTGGAGGAGTTTATTTTTTATTTTCGGTGGGTTAAGGTAGAGGAGGCCGTCCCTAACTCTTCCTTGGTTCCTGAATCCACCAGAATTTCCCCCACGAAGGACCTGTTTCCGTGTCCCAGAGTCTGCTGCAAAACCCACGTTTGCAGGCCAGGCAGGTGGAAGTTTGCAGGGTCAAGGCAACTTGGAGAATGGCTTGAGGACCTGAAGGGACTGAGTGCACGTGTCCTCCTTTTGGAAATAATGCAGTGCTTGCCAGTCATTATGTAACTTATTCTTTCCAAGTTAATATTTAAGCATAACATTATATATACTTTGTATAGCGTAACTTTAGAAGAGTCAGAAGTCCCCTTGCAGAAGTAAGATCTTAACAGTATTGGCTGCCTGTAAAGTTTCTACATATTTAAAACAAAGTTGCCGTGGTGGACCTGCACAGAAATGCACACCCCACACGTGTGTAAATCAGAGACATTTTGGGGTAACGGTAATATCTCAGGATGGAAGCGGGAGCGAGGGGAACCAGAATGGAAGTGTGTGTGCACACGGAGTTCTGTGTTCCAGGGCTCCTCCGCCCTCGCAGTTTATCTTTAAGAACTGAGACCGTTTATTAAGTTTATCTCCAAATCGTCTGCCTTTGAACCAGATTTATTCTGATAAGCCGGGGTGTGGTGAAAATCACCTGCTTTCCAACCAGCTTCTAAGCAGCGAGTCTGAAACCCCGGGGCTGTTGAGAAATGCTAACTGCAATTGCTTGTGGACTGTAAAAGTCAGTTTTTTCGGTGGCAGCCATTTTATGACACTGATAATTCTTAGGGATCGGGAGTTTGGAGGAGATGGCAAATAAAGCGATTTGGAACCTGAAATACCAAAACCCCTCTTTCTCCTCCCCTCTCCTCCTTTTGGTTCTCTGGTGCCGAAATAAAAAGCATCTCGGTACTTAGCGCGGACAGCAGCCCCGAGAGCCCCTGGCATCTTGGTGCAGGTCCAGCTCAGTCACAAAATGGCTGTTCCTTTGTGCCGCAGCGCTGACAGACATACTGCATTGCAACTGTGTACTCGCCAAACAGCAGGAAGTTGCCGTGCCGAGTTCAAAGGCCGGCCGGCGCCGGCGCCGAGAGCTGATTGGCTGAGCGCACGCCTGGTAACAGCAGGTCAACAGCGTCGGCCCCGCCTCCTGACGTCAGGCGTGCCGACGCCGATTTGCGTGGACGTCGCGACGCCGGCCGCGTGCGCAGCCCGGGCGCTTCTCCGCCGGGCGTGCGGAGGCCGGGAGGGGGTGGGGAAAGGGAGCGGCGCTCTGGCCGGGACTTTCCGGTGGGCGGCCACTTCCGTGAAGGGTCTTGCTGCGGGCGGTTTTCCGCCCTCCTTCCGGCGGCCCGCGCCCTGCAGCTGGGATTCCCGTGCCCTTCCCCGCGAATGGTTTTCCTCCTTTAGAAAAACAGCTTTTGCTTTGGAGAAAGTGAAAAGGCGCTCGTAGGAAGCCTTCCGAGCGCGTTGAACAGTTTTCGCTTTCCCCTCCCCCATCCTCCCCCACTTTTCTGTTCAGTGTGATTAATTTTGTTACCATTTCGCTGCCAGAGGAGACATTTTTATTTCAATGGAAACGTGTTAGCGGGCGTCGGTGCTGTTTGAACAAGCACATGGCCCTTAAACAAAGGGACGATTATTTGAACTTGTCCCCGTGTATTTTTTCTCGGTCCCCTGCCTTCCCTGCATTGGCATTTGATGGAAAAAAGCGCAGGTCAGTATGTGCAGAGGGATTTGCTTTCAAGATAGAGTGAAGTAGAAAAATATCGGGAGTTTACACGGAACTGTAAATAGTGGGTTTAACTTAAGAAGAGGGAATGCTGGTGCAGCCCGGCCCGCGTGGCTCAGTGGGTAGAGCGGCGGCCCGCGGACTGAAGGGTCCAGGGTTCGAATCCGCAAGGACACGTGCCTCCTAGGTTGCAGGCTCCTGGGGTGAAGATTATTTTAAAAAAACACAAAACAAAGAAGAGAGAATCCAGCATTAGGCATCCATTATTATGCAAACAGGTGTTAGGAAACAAAGTGATGAACACGTGCTAAAGAAAAGTGACTCCCGAGTTTAGCTTATATTGCAATCACTTGGCAAAAGCTTGCAAAACATCTCAAGGAAATTTTAATTCCGTCCCCATTCAGGGAATTTTTATTCGGTCCCGAGAAATGTGAAAACACTCCGGTGATAATCGTGTTCTGCCTTGTTTGGAAAGATTTCTGGTTAAAAATAAATCTCAGTTCACCAAATGACGACATACAGGCACGAGTAATGAATTTAAGCATGAAGGCAAGAGTCAATGTTTTTCTGTTGTACCGGGCGACACGATTTTTCCTATGTCACTGGAAAAATCCCATATTTTTTTTTCTTTTTTTGAGCGTGACAGGAGTGAAATTTCATGTAGTTGGCCATAGGTCAGCAATTTTTTTCAGTAAAATATCTTCAAAAGAGATGTGGCCCTTCTGAGTGTAGGTAGAATGTTTAGCTGGGCATATATTAAGTTTCTGAGTGAAGTTTACAAAAGGTAAAATTCATTCTGGTAGGTTTTGTAGGTTCTCATCATTGTGGTATGTAGGCGGAATTCTTTGGATTTTTTATGGAAAATGTAGGTGGATCTGGGTTTTCAGACTTGCTCATCAAAGGTTCTGTAAGTGATTTTTAAAACCTTATGGTCAAGTAAATTATAACACACTTGGTAGCCTCAGTGACGAATTCTGCAGAACGTGATCATTCACTGGTGTTTCCAACCTTTTAAAAAGTGCATGTGCAGCAACAAGAACAAAGGTTTTTTAAAAGGTTTATTGAGGTTTGTTGTCACATTTTCACGTTCGCTAAATTCCTTTTCGTATTTCCTTACGCTCCTAAACGCGGGATAGAATTAAGTAGCGTTGCAGTCCTGTTCCAGGATCAAAACTATTCTGCTGAAGATGTTTTGCCCCATAGAATAGATGTCACTACTCCCTGAGTTAAAATACAGCTGATAACATAGCAATTCATCTAGGAACTGTATGCATTTAATTATCTTTTTAAAGAACCAGCATATTATTGGGTCTGGTTCTGGAACCTCCTCTGTGTTTTCCTCCCCTGTTCGCCCTGGAAAAGTGTCGGTAAAGCTTTCCTCTCTCGCTCGTTTGGACTCTTGCTTTGAAAACCTACCGCTTCCTAAATTGCCATGTGACTCTCTGGAGAGGAACACCTTTTGCAAAGATTACGTCGCCACAGGAGGGTGGGCAAACGAAGGGTTTTAGTTGTAAGTGTGTTAGCAGGCTATTGCATTTCACCTGACAGTATCTGAATCTCACAATTTAACAATTAGTGCCGCCCGCCCCCAACCCCCTGTCCCCCCATCCCCCTGTCCCCCCACCCCCTCTGCCCCCCCACCCATACAGCAATCCCCTCACATTTGAGATTCATCTTGAGGCCACCTGAGATTTCCAAACTCCTCTCATTTCTCCCATAAAACGTAGCACAATAAACTTGTTCCTGATATTAAAAAATTGAGTGAGTGCTCTGGGAGACATCCAGTAAAATTTTTCTTTTTTTAATCCTTAGAATTCAATTGGCTTTCTTGAAAGCAGGGGGTGGGGGGTTACTTTAGCAAAGAAACTGTTGTTGTTTTTTGGTTGTTTCATCTCTTGTTTTTATCATTAACACAGACCACCCAGGTGCGTGTGTTATTTTGTTAAACACCCACGTTATTTTGTATGCAAATACAAAGAGCTAGGTTGGCTTACTTCTGCTGGGTGCTTGCCGCTGAGCCATTTCCTCCTGCATCCCAGCCGGAGGGGGCTTTGAAGTCAAGTTTATACCAGGGCACAACTGACTCATCGAATGCCAGGGCTGGAGCACATTGTTTATATGTCTGTTGGGACTTTTCTGCCTCTTCAGTCTAAACTTGGATTGGTAGGGCAAGTGAAAAAGCTCCTATGCTGTCTACCTGTGTATTTTATCTTTGCGGGACAGGGCGTTGCTTTATGAAATAAATACCGGAGAACAGAATTGTATGGAAGCCATCCATGCTACATTTCTTTCTTTTTAAAGGTATTTTTACTGATTTGAGAGAGAGAGAGAGAGAGAAGGAAACATTAATGATAAGAGAGAATCGGCTGCACGCCCCACACTGGGGATCAAGCCTGCAACCTGGGCCTGTGCCCGACCGGGAATTGAACCGTGACCTCCTGGTCCAAGCTCAACCACGGAGCCATGCCGGCCGGGCCATGCTACACTTCTTTTTTTTTTTTTTTTAAATATATTTTATTGATTTTTTACAGAGAGGAAGGGAGAGAGATAGAGAGTTAGAAACATCGATGAGAGAGAAACACCGATCAGCTGCCTCCTGCACACCCCCCACTGGGGATGTGCCCGCAACCCAGGTACATGCCCTTGACCGGAATCAAACCCTGGACCCTTCAGTCCGCAGGCCGACACTCTATCCACTGAGCCAAACCGGTTTCAGCCATGCTACACTTCTTAAACAGTTCCAATGTAGCATGTTACCGTGAACACATTCGGTTAGGAGAGACCAGTTTTGGTATTTCATCGACATCTTCTGGACTGGATTTCATACTGAAAGGGTTTAAAGTCTCTTTTCTGGAGAGTCCCCATGGTTGGGGGGTGGTGTGGTCGCCCGGGTCTTCGTGGGTGAGTGTTGTAGAAAGGTCCGGGGAGAGGCATCGTGCTAAGGATAGCCCCGATTTTATACTTTGGTTCCAGTTCTCGTGAGTTGTCCTGTCATTTGTGATGCGTTTAACTGCTCCCTCGGAGTCTGGCAGGAGCTGTGTACATCATGGGCACCAGTGCAGTGTGTACATCAGAACGGAAAACTTTCTCCCCAATGTAGGCCAGTGAAGTACTCGTTGCTGGACTTGGAATTTGCTCTTTTCTAACATATGGATGATGATCTTCATTAGGTTATTCTGATTAAATAATATGCCTATAAAGCCCTGGCCGGTTTGGCTCAGTGGATAGAGCGTCAGCCTGGGAACTGAAAGGTCCCGGGTTCGATTCCCGTCAGGGGCACATGCCTGGGTTGTGGGCTCGATCCCCAGTGGGGGACTTGCAGGAGGCAGCTGATCCATGATTCTCTCTCATCATGGATGTTTCTATTTCTCTTTCCCTCTTCCTTCCTCTCTGAAATCAATAAAAATATATTTTTAAAAAATATGCCGATAAAGTGCTTAAACAAAGAGCCCAGCCCGGTCCATAGAAAGTGCTCCATAATTGCAAGCGATTAGCAATGTTAATTTATTCCCTATGCTTCATCTCCATTCTTAGCCTTTTGCACTTTTTAAAAAAATCCTCACCTGAGCATATGCTTATTCTATTTTATTTTTTAAATTGATTTCAGAGAGGAAGGGAGAGGGAGAGAGAGAGAGAGAAACATCAGTGATGAGGGAGAATCATGGATCGGCTGCCTCCTTCACGCCCCCTACTGGGGATCGAGCCCACAACCCTGACATGTGCCCCGACTGGGAATCGAACCCAGGACCCTTCAGCCCACAGGCCGACGCTCAGTCCACTGAGCCAAACCAGCTAGGGCACCTTGACACCTTCTCAGCACCTTGATGAGAGCCAGGCTGTCCCTGAGGGCGGTGACTGGTGTCCTGGTCTCCCACAGGGGTCTGGTTAGGCCGGTTAAGATGCTTTTAGGGGCCAACTCCGCTTTTAGTTCATTGAAACTTTGCATGTCTTTTACAGTCAGTCCTCTCCTAGGATTATTTTTTTTTGGTGCCGTGACTTGGATACGATCCTAGAATTAATTTTTATTTTTTTTCTGGAGGGAGCCTATGATTCTGTTTGGACAGCATCTTGTTTGAAGTCAGTCTCATTCTAAACAAATCCCTTTCCCCCTCTGGAGCTAGTAATGACTGTCCTGGGGGTGGTGGTGCCCCATTTCCCTGCAGGCTGTGCAAGGCTGAGTAACGAATACCAAGGTGCAGTGCTATTTGGGAATAAATAACAGCAATACTACATATTTACCGCCCGTGTTGATGTTGGCTGCAGCTTGCTTTTAGTAAGCAGTCTTCCCCTGAGCCCTGTCCATTTGATATCGCATAATGCCTCAAGTCCTGTTGATCACGTTAGAAAATACATATACATCGTCTCAATATTTGTGTTTTTGGATTCCTCTACTTCCTTCATGTGCTTTATGGTTAATGAGTCAGTTGTGTTAGAGAGAGACACACAACAGGCCCAGAATAGAGCCGTTCCTGTGAAAGCCCCACACCAGCAAGCCAGGCCCTAATGCCTAACCAATTACACGTCCAACTTTCCCCAGGAATGTGACTTGGCCAGCCCGCCTGGAATTTCCTGGTTCCCACAGGAGGCAGTGCGCTGATGGGCCCTCCGTGTCCCCCTGGGAGGAGGGGATCCTTGTCTGAAACAACGGATTTCCGGCTGATAATTTTTTTTCTTGCCCCGCTTTCCGCCTCTGAAACAGCGGTTCTCAACCTGTGGGTCGCGACCCCTTTCACAGGGGTCGCCTAAGACCTTAGGAAAACACATATATAATTACATATTGTTTTTGTGATCAATCACTATGCTTTAATTATGTTCAATTTGTAACAATGAAAATACACCCTGCATATCAGAGACTTACGTGACGATTCATAACGGGAGCAACATTACAGTTATGAAGTAGCCACGAAAATAATTTTATGGTTGGGGGTCACCACAACATGAGGAACTGTATTAAAGGGCCGCGGCATTAGGAAGGTTGAGAACCACTGCTCTAAAGCTTTCTATCATCCAACCCTGTAGAGCTCCTCTCCACTTGCTATATGGGAAGCTGCCTGATTCCTGAATTGTTCAGTAAAGCCAACAAATCTTTAATTTGTTTCGTTCATACTCACCGGAGGCTGTTTTTTTCCATTGACTTTTATTTTTTAATTTTTTTAGAAAGAGTGGAAGAGAGGGAGGCAAGGAGACAGACACATTGATTGGTTGCCTCCCACACGTGGTTGCCTCTAAGGGGTGGGGATCAAGCCTGCAACCCAGATAGGTGCCCTTGACCAGGAATCGAACCCACTACCCTTAGGTGTGGGGGCCAACACTAACCCTGGAGCTACCCGGGCCGGGGCTAGATGCTTAGATTTTACTTGGTTGAATTTTCATTTGACAACGGAATTATTTTTCTTTCTGGTTTTAACATCAGACCTTGAAGAGTTTGTAAAAATACCAATGGCCGGGGGGTTGAGTTAGGTAAGAACTCACCCTGTGTTTCACATTTGCATGTGTGTCCATGGGTTTGAATCTTCTGATGCAGCATTACTTGTTCATATATTGTTTCCTAACTCTTGGTCTTTCTTTTGCTTTGTCCTATCTTCTCAGTTCCCTTGTTAGGGCACTTTAAACAGCAGCTTGGGCTTGGAGGTCTGTATGGGGCTGCAGCCGTGGGTGTGGCTACGCTGTGGAGCCCTTAGCGTGGTGCTTTGTGAACTGTAACCAGCATTTAAAAAAAGCAAGAGAATAGGATATGAAAACGAACCTCAGGGTTTTGCATCTTGTTGGGTGGCTAAGCCCAGCCAGCAACCTTTCGTTTTGGAGGGACAATAGCACTTGGTGAACAGTTTATAGGAAAACACCAGAGTAGATTTACATTTTTATTGAGTGCTGACTGGATCAGACACGTTTGAAGAGATTTTTAAAATGTAGATTTTATTGAATGGGGGTTAGTGTAGCCGAGTTGTTTAGTGACCTGCTTAGCGGTAACCAGTTCTCCACTTTTACTGTCAGGGAGCAGTCTTCCTTTGCAGGCCTGTGGGTGGCCCTGCTCCCCACTGAGCTCCTTTGTATACTCCCTGCAGTAGACTTGTATACTCAACAAGCATTTGTAGCCACTTCTCACCTTTGTTGGTTCTAATTGTGCTTGTATTCCTGCATTTCAAGTAAATACCAAACCAACAGCAGAAACCCATGAAAATGAAGTTGATTTGCTTTGGAAAGATTCCATAATAGCTGTCATTAAAGTGCCTACTATGCGAGAGCCTGGGACGTGAGTCCTTTATTTTTGCTCGTTAGAGGAATCCTCACAGGTCTGTGAGGTATGATTATCATTCTTATTTAGTAGGTGAGAAAACCGAGGCACAAGGTAGAATAAATGGTAGAATCTGAGTCAAACAACATCTTATCAAAAGTTGCAGTCAAATGGAAGAGGGATTAGAGCAGTGACGGCGAACCTTTTGAGCTCGGCGTGACAGCATTTTGAAAAACCCTAACTTAACTCTGGTGCCGTGTCACATATAGAAATTTTTTGATATTTGCAACCATAGTAAAACAAAGACTTATATTTTTGATATTTACTTTATATATTTAAATGCCATTTAACAAAGAAAAATCAACCAAAAAAATGAGTTCGCGTGTCAGAGGTGTCATAGGTTCGCCATCACTGGCTTAGAGGAAACTAAATAGGAGATTGGAACAGAGTAAAAATCAACAATACTAAGAATTATCTTTTTTAAAAAAATATATATTTTATTGATTTCTTACAGAGAGGAAGGGAGAGGGATAGAGAGTTAGAAACATCAATCAGCTGCCTCCTGCACATCTCCCACTGGGGATGTGTCTGCAACCCAGGTACATGCCCTTGACCGGAATCGAACCTGGGACCTTTCAGTCCGCAGGCTGACTGAGCCAAACCGGTTTCGGCCAGAATTATCTTTTTTGTTTGTTGTTTTTTTAATCCTCTCCCAAGGATATTTTTCCCCCCAGCAACCCAGGTACCTGCCCTTGACCGGGAATCTAACCCGGAACTGTTTGTTGCTCGGGCAGACTCTGAGTCAGTCACTCCAGGCAGGGCTGTCCTCTGCTTATCTTAACCTTCATTTTCAAGAAACCAGAAACTCAAAATCACCTCCTTGTGAGTGTGATTGATGCCAGAACACAGGGCTGTTCAAAAGGCTGTGATTTGACATCAGACGTGGTTCCCACGGGGCGGTTTGGGAGACCGCGTGGGGGTGGTTTGCGCAGAGGCGGGGCGGGCAGGAGAGGGTGTCCCAGCGACCTGAGAAGAACTCTGCCCTGGTGCCCTGTGACTCCCCTCGGCCAAGATCGGACTTTGCCTCCGATTTGTTTTGTTCGAAACTTAGTTTGCAAATAGGCGTCGCGTGACAGTCACTTAAAAAAAAAACCCAAACCCACAAAACGAGCACGTACCTGATTGGATTTTAGGGCTTCAGCAGTACGTGTGTCCAGGTGGGTCCTTTGGGGGAAATGGCTCTTGAATGTGTGGTGTGTCTCTTGGGGGGAAGTTAGAATTAACCCTTTGAGTGCCAACCAATCTCCTAGGAACTAGGCTAAAATTGCCAAGGCATTTTTTGCTGATTTTTACAGCAGTTTAGGAAAAAAATTATGATAGCGCTTCCGGCACTTTTGGCACAAGACGGGAGGAGCGTGATCGCGCTCCCCGGCACTCCAGGGGTTAAATAAAATAATACCTCTGAAGCAATGATTTTTCAACTAAGGACGCCCCTTGCCCTCCTGCTCCCCCGCCAACCCCCATAACTTTTGGCTGGAGATCTTTTTGGTTGGGGCTGGGATGCAACTGGCATCAAGTGGGTAGAGGCTAGGGATGCTGGGAGCACCCTACAATCCTACAGCACATAGCACAGCCCCCACAGCAAAGGATTGTCTAGCCCAGTGGTTCTCAACCTTCCTAACGCCGCGACCCTTTCATACAGTTCCTCATGTTGTGGTGACCCCCAATTTCATTGTTACAAATTGCACATAATGAAAGCATCGTGATGAATCACAAAAACAATATGTAATTCTATATGTGTTTTCCGATGGTCTTAGGCGACCCCTGTGAAAGGGTCGTTCGACCCCCCAAAGGGGTCGCGACCCACAGGTTGAGAACCGCTGCCCTTGAGACACTGGGCCAGAGCTTTCAGCCCGTCGCTTGCCACAGTGAGTGAGTGTTGGTTGTTCCTGAGAAAGTTGTGAGCCCTCGCCTTCTCCTTTTTCTTTTCTGCGGCGTGATCCGGGGACCCCACTTCCTTCCTGCGACACTGCGGGCGCAAGTGCTCTTTACTGCTATTGAGGTTAGCGGCCTCGCCTTTTCAATCTCCTTTGACCTCTGGAGTTGCTGTGTTACAAAGTCTAAAGATGACAGCTTATTGGGCTGAAAGGAATTCTTGGTCCAACTGGTCAAATCTCTCCCCAGGGCTCCAAAGGGATGGGATCAAAGGGAGAGGGTTCCCTTCAGTGGGTTGCAACGTTTTTTACGTTCTTACCTGGTAGAAAGCTTGCCTTGTGTTCTATATCATCCTTAGTCCATTGCCAGACCTGATTGGGTAGGTATTTGTGAAATGATTGTCCAGTTGTTCCTTATCCGGGCTTCTTGCTAGAATTCATTTTCCCCTAATGACATCGACGCCTGGGTGCCCTGTTTGATGCGCCCTAAGTAGCATGATAAGATAAGCTGACTGCTGTCTAGCACCGGTTGGGAATTTTACAAACGTACTTCATTAAAGGTAGGTTTTTTCCCCACTGGGTTTTCTTTCCCACTGGATTTCTCAATCTGATGGCACATGGCCTTTATCAAACCCCGAAACTGTAAGCAGCATTTCATACATGTGCCTTTTTCTGGAAAGAGTGTCGGAATAACTTCCAGTTAACAGTGTCGGAATAACTTCGAGAATTGTGGAATCCTAGGAAGGTCTGCTCCTGAATGCTGATCATTCTGTAATGTTAAAAACAGCTCTTTTCTGCCCGGCTGGCGTGGCTCAGTGGTTGAGCATCAACCTATGAACCAGGAGGTCAAGGTTTGATTCCCTGTCAGGGCACATGTTTCGTTGTGGGCTAGGTCCCCAGTAGGGGGCGTGCAGGAGGCAGCTGCTCAATAATTCTCATCATTGATGTTTCCCTCTCTCTGAAATCAATTAAAAAAAGATACCCCCCAAAACATAATAGTTTTGAAATTGTCATTTATAGGTCTAATTCACTCTTAGTCTGTCATTGTTCATTGCATAGTATGAATATTTCACTTTTTTTTTATTTTCACACATAAACGTTTAGAGTTGTGTTTTTTTTGTGTGTGTGTGTGTGTTTTATCTTAGGATTTCAGAACTCTGAACAATTTTATATAGCCTGCCCCTTGCACAAGTTTGGTAATTTATCTAGATTACATACCATAGTTTATTTTTTTTTCTTTCTTTTTTTTAATCCTTGAGAGAGGGAAAGACAGACGGAAACATGGATATGAGAGAAACATATTGATTGGTTGCCTCCTGCAGGAGCCCTGAACAGGGCTGGGCCGAGGAGGAGCCTGCAACCGAGGTATGTACCCTTGACCAGACTTGAACCCAGGACACTTTGGTTCGCAGACCACTGCTCTATCCCCTGGGCCAGACCAGCTAGGGCTGTACCCACAGTTTCGATTGCATGATTCATAGGGATATTTTGAGGTTTACTGGATAACATCAAGGTGCTTTCCAAAGCTTCTAGTGATTATTTTTTCAATAGTGGTATATGAGTACCATTTTCCTTACTTTCTTACCATCATTTAATATTAATCAGACCCTTAAAATTCCTGCAAAGCAAATGAGTGTCAAATATTGTTGTAATATACAGATCCCAAATTACCTGGGAGGTTTAATTACCTTTTCATAAATTTATTGGCCATTTCATTTCTGTAGTTGCATGCCCATTTCCTTTGCCCAATTATTGTTTAATTCTTTGATATATAATTCTCCTTATGTTGTATGTACACATTTCTTGTGTGTACATTGAAATTTCTTTTCTCTGTCCTTGTCTTTTGACCTCATTTATATGGTTTGGTCTTCAGAATCATAGGCCTTGAGCCAGAGGTGGGGGAGATAAAGATCTTTGACACAGATGTGATTAGAAGGAATTGTTCTGCATCACCCTTGGGCGCTTCAATAATCTGTTGAACTGAAGAATGTGTGAATGCCTCAGTGGGACAGCAGTACCACTTAGAGGTTGACTAGTGTGGATTCATTCAGACTGGGGGTGGGGACGAGGACATCACACACACACACACACACACACACACACACACACACGGGCTACGCCTCCGCTGTAAGATGAGGGTAATTATGTCGTCTTTGTTGTAAGGATTAAAGGGGAGGTTTGCATGGATCTGATTCATAAGTGCTCCAAAAAATATTAGCTGTTCTACCGTCGATAGAGCTTTAGTCTGGAAATAGGTTTTATGCAATCCCAGTGTAGATGGCTTTGTGTTTTTACCTGATGTTGCTTCCACCAGCAACAAAACACTTGCCCTGCCAAGCTCTTCAGCCATTTTGTTAAGTTTAGGGAAAAAAACACCCTCCCAAGCGCTGAAATGGCAGCTCTGGGGTGGGGAACCCACAGGCCTGCTCCGTAAGTGAAGTGTTGCCGTGCTGCCCTCTTGTGGCCATTCGGGAAATGGCGATTAAAATGTAATGGAACAATAGCTATGAACGAATGCTGGTCGCGTTCAAAGTCTGTTTGTAAGAAATACTTAATCACCCCGTTTTGCCAGCTTCAAAAAGGATTTCGAAATGATACCAACCTGTTTTTATTCACAAATGAACACAGTGCTCAACTTTTTCCACAAGCGTTCATTTTTCTGTCAGAACCTAAAATCCTAGTTTTGACTTGAGTTCCTTTCATTTGTTTTTGCGTTATATTTCCCTTGTATTGATCGTTCAATAAAAAATTATGAAACTTGTTTTCAATTCAGATTTTAAGTAATTTTCAGATACTTATTTTCCTTTTAAAAATTTTTAGTTTTCAATTACAGTTTACATTCAATATTATTTTGTGTTAGTTTTCAGACACTTATTTTTCATGAGGATTCTGTATGTATGGTGGATAATTCCTGAAAATTCCAGTTTTTAAATTGCCTTATAACTATTCATGCCATGGGAAATTGGGGAATTTTCTTACTTTATTGTTTAGGTGAAAGCTTAGTTAAAGGATTTCTCACCAGCTAACTTGATTTGACCCTTTTTGTGATTCTTGGGACTTTTTACATCTTCTCCTCTAACTCAGTAATGCAAACACCATTTAGCATTTCTAGTACTTGGTATTGTAATTAGGTATTAAAAGCAGATCTGCATAATATTTTAAGAACTATCCTGTCCTTTGAGGGACCAATTAGACCTCAGTGCCTTAAATGTGGAGGTATTTGTAGTGTTTTTTAAAAAAAATTGTTTTCTGTTCCAAGATGTGCTAGAAAGAGGGATAGAGAGTTAGAAACATCGATGAGAGAGAAACATCCATCAGCTGCCTCCTGCATGCCCTCTACTGGGGATCTAGCCCAAAACCTGGGTGTGTGCCCTGACTGGGAATTGAACAATGACCTTCTGGCTCGTAGGTCAACGCTCCACCACTGAGCCACACCAGCCTAAATTTTTTACGAGGACATTTCCGGAGCTGCCTCTGTACCTTTCTGTGGGCACACGGTGGAGGCACACCTATTAATAAATTCTAACTAGCCCTAACCGGTTTGGCTCAGTGGATAGAGCATCGGCCTGCGGACTGAAAGGTCCCAGGTTCGATTCCGGTCAAGGGCATGTACCTTGGTTGCGGACACATCCCCAGTAGGAGGTGTGCAGGAGGCAGCTGATCGATATTTCTCTCTCATCGATGTTTCTAACTCTCTATCCCTCTCTCTTCCTCTCTGTAAAAAATCAATAAAATATATTAAAAAATAAATAAATTCTGACTAGTGTCACAAATTGTGTGGCACTGACTCACCAATGGGCACTAGCCGGGAAGAACTTGTTATTAGGAGAGGAATCGAGCTGGGATGTGAAATTGTTAACTTTCTGAAGTGTGGGTGGTGAGGCTTTGGCATTTACGGGGTGCTGCTTTCACGGGGTGCTCTCATGACCCATAGATAGAGTTCGACGCAGGTTACAAGATGGCACAGGCCCGAGACGGGCTAGGCTGAGACCCAAGCCGTGGATGCCGCCCAGCCTTCCTCTTCCCTCTTGCCTGGTGCCCACCTTCTCCTTGGTCACAGGTGCTTTCACTGTGTAGAGGACCAAGGACTCAGTAGGTAAATATTAAGGAAGCCTTGGCAATACTGAGTCACTGTTCTGGCCAAGCCTGACGGGGCGTAACAGGGATACGGTTTATTTGCCGAGTCTCTGAGGTTCTGCGCCCCGGTTGTAAAATAGAATATGCTCTTTAGAGCCGGACTGGGGGTGGAATCCCTGCCTCCTGGGGAATAACCACAATCTTATCTGTAAAGCACTTAGAGAAATGCCTGGTACCTGTTAGATCAGCGGTTCTCAACCTGTGGGTCGCGGCACCTTTGGCGGTCGAAAGACCCTTTCACGGGGGTCGCCTAAGACCATCCTGCATATCAGATATTTACATGAAGATTCATCACAGTAGCAACATTACAGTTATGAAGTAGCCACGAAAATAATTTTATGGTTGGGTCACAACATGAGGAACTGTATTTAAAGGGCCAGAAGGTTGAGAACCACTGTATTAGATGATCATGCAGTTCATAAATGGCTTTTCATTTCTCCCTTTTGCAAAATAGAGACTTCCCCCTCCCCCTTTATCGTCGTGGCTTCCTCCTCTTAGCAGAATGGCCCCTGTACTGTATGCTGCTTCCTATGGCTCCCACCGGATTTTGCGATCAATCCTAGTTAGCCTCCCGCCTTGACTTTTTTGGGGCTTCATGCTGTCTGTGTTTTATCTCCTGGTTGCTAGACGCAGGGAGCTGTCTGTTAAGTTAACGTTTTTCTAGGTTCTGCCTCCCTTTCCGTTTCCTAAATGAAAAGATCGTTTTTAAGCAGCCGAGTTGGGTGACCTGTCTACCCCCATTTCTTTCTCTGCCAAGTCTTTCACCTTTATTTCTCTTTCAAGTGTCTTCGCTCCTCCCCTCATGTTCCTGAATGGCCTTCTCGAGCTTTCTCGCTGTGGGAGAACCCGGAGCGTGCATTGCCTTCCAGGCCCCGCGGTTGATAATCTTCCCACAGCCTTCCCTTCCGGTTTTGTGGCTTCTGCTGCCCCCTGCCTTAGGTTGCCTCCCTAAGCAGTGTTTATTTTGTTGTTGTCGTTGGCGGTGGTTAATCCTCACCCAAGGATATTTTCCCATTGATTTTTAGGGAGAGTGGAAGAGAGAGGGGAAGACAGAGACACATCGAAGTGAGAGAAACACATCGATTGGTTGCCTCCTACACGCACCTCAGTCAGGGCCAAGGCCGGGGAGGTGCCCGCAACCAAGGTACGTGCCCTTGATCAGAATCGAACCCGGGACCCTTCGGACCGCAGGCCAACGCTCTATCCACTGAGCCAAACTGGGTGGGGCCCTGAGGAGTGAGGAAGGGCAGGGATGCGGGTGGCCAGTAGCAGTCTGCATTGCATTAGGCCTTCCCCTTAGCATCAGTATGTTCTCTGTGTTCATTTTCTTCTATGAGGTCTCCCAGGTCTGGGACGCCCTGCGGGCGGTCCCCAGGCGGGGCCTCTGGTGTGGGGTGAATGTGTATGTTTTTAGGGAGCTGCCATGCAGTCTGATAAGCACCGATTGTTAGGACATTGATCGGAAAATGACAGCCACATTGCAGTCTTACTTCTTGGGTAACCCTGCCTGGGTTTGGTTTTTTCTCTGTTGCATTTTGCTTTGTTTTTGTCTTGAGGAGGGAGGGATGATACTAAATAAAAAAAAACTTACTGGATTCAGATAGATCGACCTGTTTCACTTGGGAGAGTTACTGAAGTACTTCTGAGCTTCAGATTTTTTTTTTATCTGAATGAAGGAGAAAATAATATTCTGCGTTTTTGTCAGAGAAACTAATTTATTTTATTTTATTTTATTTTTTTTTTCGCTTAAAGTATTACAAAGGGTATTACATAAGTGTCCTTTGAGAAACTAATTTATATAAAATAGCTGGAATATGGCATCAGATAAGCACTCAGGAAATGGTAGCCAATAAGGATGTTGAGAATGATAGTAATATCATTTGCAATGTAAGATATAGAAGTAAAATTGGAAATCTTGATTTTTGTATTACCAGAATTAGCCGCTTTCCAATCATTTTACTTTGAGGATTTTTTAAAAACAGATTTATGCGACAGTTCTTAAATCTTTTTCAATCTATGTGCATTTTTTTCCTTATTAAGTAATTCAGCATCTGAAGAAGCCTCGGGGTCCGACTCAGGCAGCCAGTCGGAGAGCGAGCAGGGCAGCGACCCAGGAAGTGGACATGGCAGCGAGTCCAACAGCAGCTCTGAGTCTTCGGAGAGTCAGTCGGAATCTGAGAGCGAATCGGCGGGGTCCAAATCCCAGCCGGTCCTTCCGGAAGCCAAAGAGAAGCCAGCCTCTAAGAAGGAACGGATAGCCGATGTGAAGAAGGTATCTTTTTTGCTGTACTGTACAAATTGCCTGCAGCTGGGACCAGCTAGCAGACCTTTCTTTCCCAAGGAAACCCATTGGGTATCTTGATAAGGAAACCACAGCCCCCTTTTCTATTAATACTAGAGGCCCGGTGCACAAAATTCGTGCACTCAGTTGGGGGGAAGGGGGTCCTTCAGCCCGGCCTGCACCCTCTCACAGTCCGGGAGCCCTCAGGGGATATCGGACTGGATCAGGCCTAAGCCGGCAGTCGGACATCCATAATGCTGCCGTGGAGGCAGGAGAGGCTCCCACCACCGCCGCTGTACTCGCCAGTCGTGAGCCTGGCTCAGGGCTTCTGGCTGAGCGGCGCTCCCCCTGTGGGAACGCACTGACCACCAGGGGGCAGCTCCTGCATTGAACCCCCTGGTGGTCAGTGTGCATTATAGCGCCGTTTGGTCGATTTGCATATTAGCCTTTTATTATATAGGATAGTGCCCCTGGATATAAATGAGGACTGCTTTCTGCTCTGGTTGTTGATTATAGGCTACAAAGAAAATAATTACATAAGCCATCAAATTATAGGACAAAAGGACAAATTTCTATAATTTTGGTTTTTAACATCTTAAAAATGTGGTTAAGCCCGGCCGGTGTGGCTCAAAGGTTGAGCGTCGACCTGTGAACCAGGAGGTCACGGTTCGATTCCCAGTGAGGGTGTTTAGGAGGCAGCCTACTAATGATTCTCTCTCATCATTGATGTTTCTTTCTCTCCCCCTCTCCCTTCTTCTGTGAAATCAATAAAAATATACTTTTTAAAAAAATTAAAAGGTGGTTAAAATTTTCTTTTTTTATGTACAATAATGCACAGCGGAGAGTTCTTTATTTGCGGAGATGAAAGGAAACCATAGCAGCTGTGCATGGCTTGTGTAGTGTGTCTAAAACTTCGCTGAAATAGTGTTACTGTCTGGCGTTCACACCTGTTCACTTACAAGACTTCGTATATTTAAATTCATTTAAAAAGGCGAAGGGGGAACTCAGAAAGAAGGGGAGTCATTGCTAAGACGGACTGAATTTCAAGGCAGAAGTACTTCAGGCAGAGATACTAAAATATACTTGTAAAATTTAGGTGATCAGTTCTAAAACGTTCATCAAGTTAACGCGTGGACAGCACAGCCAGTTAGGAAGATTGCATTGTGACTGAAATGATGATGATTCTAAAAGGAGAGCTTTTAAAGAAGGTTCTTTGTTTTCTGTATACACATCCCTTTTACACGGTAGCTTTTCATTGATACCATTAACCCTTAAAAGAACTGGGGTGATTTTAGGATATACGCATTCCAATATATATATTGTAATAAAGTCCCAATAGTTGAGCCTGAATGCCTAATATTTTTAAATGATAAAACTGGTTGGTATAGGGGCACAAAATAGTTTAGCTTCCACCCCCGTTACTAAAAGCTTCGTAAATACCCGTGTTGAAGAATTTCACGGCTCTAGCAGAGGCTCCAAAGGGTGGGGGCAGGTTGGGCAGACAGGACCAAGCGTAAGGCTCTCTGCCTCCTTCCTCTCTCGGCCAGGCTTGCTCAGTGTCCGCCCTTTGTTGGGCCCAGAGTTCCTGCCACGTGGTTGTCCTAACGCCGTGGTTCTCAACCTTCTGGCCCTTTAAATACAGTTCCTCATGTTGTGACCCAACCATAACATTATTTTCATGGCTACTTCCTAACTGTCATGTTGCTACTGTGATGAATCGTCATGTAAATATCTGATATGCAGGATGGTCTTAGGCGACCCCTGTGGAAGGGTTGTTCGACCGCCCAAGGGGTCGCGACCCACAGGTTGAGAACCGCTGTCCTAACGCCTCTCGTTGGACCTTCTGTCTTCTGCCTCTCAGATCATTCCAAGGCCATTATGGGCTTTCCACCTTCGTAAGCGGAAGACGCGGGGTCACAGGATTACATCGGAGTCTAGTTCTGGAGTGCCTGTTCCTGGCCATCTCCCTTGTTCTCTTGGGAGGCCTCGTTTTCGGTAGCTGACTCGGCGTTTTTAATGTATTTTATTGATTTTTTACAGAGAGGAAGGGAGAGGGATAGAGAGTTAGAAACATCATCGATGAGAGAGAAACACCGATCAGCCGCCTCCTGCACACCTCCCACTGGGGATGTGCCCGCAACCAAGGTACATGCCCTGGACCGGAATCGAACCCGGGACCCTTCAGTCCGCAGGCCGACGCTCCATCCACTGAGCCAAACCGGCCACGGCCAGACTCGGCGTTTTTAAAGGCACTGTTGATCACGCCCTCCCTTGGCTTGGTGACACAGTTTTTTTCTGGGTCGTCTCGCGTCAAGTTTGTCTCGTTTGAGGTCCACTTTACACGTACGTCCCGAG
This sequence comes from Myotis yumanensis, assembly GCF_028538775.1. Classification (NCBI taxonomy): domain Eukaryota; kingdom Metazoa; phylum Chordata; class Mammalia; order Chiroptera; family Vespertilionidae; genus Myotis; species Myotis yumanensis. The sequence continues at coordinate 5,598,189 of NW_027223771.1, read as the reverse complement.
TCTCGGCCCGTGGCATTCTCCTCTTGCCTCAGTTTCCAAATATTTTCTTGCCAGTAACTGTCACCCAGGTGTTGATGACAAAGCCCCGTTGCTGATCTGGGCTGTCACGCATCTCTTCTGCGTGTTTGTAACCTTTTCCCTGCGGCCTTCCACAGTTCGCTCCAATTCATTCCGCCCCGGGACTGGCTTTACCGAAAGAGCACAGTGTGCATGGCCGCGGTGATCTGTTGGGTGGAGAGTGAGATCGGGGCCCAGACTCTAATCCAGGGTCCTCCAACTACGGCCCGCGGGCCACATGCAAATACAAATATTGTATTTGTTCCCGTTTTGTTTTTTTACTTCAAAATAAGATCTGTGCAGTGTGCATAGGAATTTGTTCATCGTTTTTTTTTAAACTATAGTCCGGCCCTCCAACGGTCTGAGGGACAGTGAACTGGCCCCCTGTTTAAAAAGTTTGAGGACCCCTGGTCTAATCCCTAGAGGCCGAGGAAGGAGGGGCCTGTGTATTTTCTCTGCACGTTTGTTGGCTTGAGTCTTTGTAGAAGAGGTGCTAAAATACACCGTTAAAAAATGTCCTCTTCAACCAATCCCTCCTTTGATCTTTATTTTTTTCATCGCTGGTAAGGATTGTTAATAGAAATAGTTCTTAGTAATAGTTAGAAAAAGAGTTACAAACTATTAATACTCAATAATAGTAAAAATAGTTACTGCTCAGAGTAAAATTAGGTGCCCTAGAGAAAGGGTAGCAGTGATTCTCCTTCTGAAAATTTCTAACTAAATGTTAGACGTACCTACTATTTATATGTATCTGGCGTCACCTACGTCCTGCGGAATTCAAAGAAATATACACATGCCCAGATTCCGATTTAATTAGACTTGGTGGGACCCTGCTGGGTTTTTTTTTAGTTTCTCAGGTGGGTCAGTAACCAGTCAAAGCTGAATGGAAAACGTTAGGGGCTTAAAATTCATCAGTAAATAAATCTGCCCTTAGTGGAAGCCAGTGTTCTCTTGCCACGTTATTCAGTTGTAAGTGTATGTTTTAATGATGGGTAAGCAGCGTACCAAATAAGTTTAATAGCCATTAGTAATGAAGAGACATTGTTATACTTTATTTATTTTTATTTTTTTGATATATTTCTTTTTTTAAAATATATTTCTTTATTGATTTCAGAGAGGAAGACACAGGGAGAGAGAGAGAGATAGAAACATCAATGATGAGAGAGAAACCTGGATCAGCTGCCTCCCGCACTCCCCGCCCCCGCCCCCCGCCCTGGGGATGGAGCCCCGCAACTCAGGCATGTGCCCTTGGCCGGAATCGAACATGGGACCCTTCAGTCCCCAGGCCGACGCTCTATCCACTGAGCCAAGCCAGCTAGGGCCATTGTTACACTTCAATGTGTTCTAGGATATTGTGCCTTATTCTTTTTAAAGATGGGAGTTGATTTGTCTCATAAACAAAACTAACCAAACAACCCTTTTGATATTTAGTTACTTGAATGCTCTTAAATTAAAATACGTGTTGCAGTAGTAGTGAAAATAGTAAATGGGGGTGGGGATCAAGAGAAAAAAGATTCATGCATGGTCTGTTAATGTTACAGATGTGGGAAGAATATCCGGATGTTTATGGGGTTAGGCGGTCAAACCGAAGCAGACAAGAACCATCACGATTTAATATTAAGGAGGAGGTAAGAAAAAGAAATGTTTTAAGGGGGTATATTGAAGCTCCTTACCTTACCTCATCCTTTCCGACTCCAGTATGTATTGCCATGAACAAAGACTCAACGTCAGGGTGGAAATTAAATGACTAATGAGAACTTTCTCTACCTAGCACAGCAAGGAAAGCCACATGGGGCTTTAGAAAAAGAAACTTACCAGGAAGAACATGTAATAGTGAATGTTTTCAGTAAAGGGTTAAGATTATTACACAGAACTGGCCTTAAATTTTTAATTTTTTTGACGTTTCTCATAGTGAAATTGATTGTAGTAAGATATTTACTTTTTTTAAATATATAGGTTGTAAATCTCCTATTTTTTTGTTCAATGAGTAACTTGCCTGGTAAACAAATACAAAACAATGGAACGAGTTTCAGGTGTATTTCTGAGAAAAGAGTTTACTTCACATACGTAATGTATTTTAACATTACGTACAATATGCCGTATAAAATGTTTCACATGGATTTACTCGGGTCAATTGTGAAGATGGGTGGTTTCTAAAATGAGTACTGTTTACTGGGTTATGTGATTTCTATAGAATCAGACTTTTCTCCGTTTGTGATAATTTTGTGGATTCTTACCTCTGTGTTAGGCTTATAGATTCCATTCTGAAGAGATACTTTTTTTGTCTCAGGGAAGTGACCCCTGTCTTTGCCATTCTTAACAATATATCATCCTTCTGCTAAAAGTTAAATATTGATAGCCAAAGGTTAGTGAGTTGGGGTGGATTTTAGTTAATCGGTTTTAAAAATCTAATTGGCCATAACATTGGCATTGCCTTTACGGTGTTTTATTTTGACCTCAGAGCTGGTTTGCCTTAGCTTTTTTTCCCCATAGCGTGTAGGACTGGGTCACTGAGCTGTCTTTGCCACAGCCAATCACCTAGATGTATGAACCTTTTGAATATAAGTTAACACATTCTCTGTAGGGCACCAGAACAAGAGCAGTAGGGGAGGTTGGCCATTTTGCTTAACTTTGGCGGCAAAGAGCTGTTCAAAGACGTCTCTGATGGTGAACTTCCCTCGGACACGTGCTGTTAGCAGATCACTGTTGCTGATCATGCTTGTGAATCAGTCTCAAATGAAACTGATCAGTAGCCACCACCGCTAATGACACATTCAATGTTGTGGCGTTTTTCTTTCTTTTTTAATATATTTTATTGATTTTTCACAGAGAAAAAGGGAGAGGGATAGAGAGTCAGAAACATCGATGAGAGAGAAACATCGATCAGCCGCCTCCTGCACACCCCCTCCCGGGAATGTGCCCGCAACCAAGGCACATGCCCTTGACTGGAATCGAACCCGGGACCCTTCAGTCCGCAGGCCGACGCTCTATCCACTGAACCAAACCGGTTAGGGCAGTGGCGTTTTCATGTGACATTCTAGATCTGCACGGTCGCCCCTAGACATGGGACATTTAAAATTTATACCCATTGAAACGGAGTGAAATGAAACATTCCACTCCCGAGTCCCTCTAGCCCCACTTCAGGGTCCCGGTGGCCACACGCGACTGCTGGCCATGATATCTGACAGGGCCTGTGCAGGTGCAGAGCGATGCCATCATTCCAGAAACTCCTACCGTCGTCCCGTAAGATTGTCGGAGTCAAGCTGAGAAATACCTCCTGGCATTAGAGACAACTCAGTAGTGACACACGAATTAATTTTCAAAGCAAAAGGAGAGAGGGCGCCCCCACACAAATGCTGAGGTTTCTTTTTTTTTTTTTTTTTTAATATATTTTATTGATTTTTTACAGAGAGGAAGGGATAGGGATAGAGAGTTAGAAACATCGATGAGGGAGAAACATCCATCAGCTGCCTTCTGCACACTCCCTACTGGGGATGTGCCCGCAACCAAGGTACATGCCCTTGACCGGAATCAAACCTGGGACCCTTCAGTCCACAGGCCGACGCTCTATCCGCTGAGCCAAACCGGTCAGGGCTGCTGAGGTTTCTTTCTGCCGGGAAGCTCACGTCGAATGATGTTACATTGAGTAGACTTGTTAATCGGGCTTATGTGGACCCTGATGACTGTGAATTAAAGTCTGTGCTCATTTCTCCCCCTCGCACACTGAAGGCCAGTAGCGGGTCTGAGAGTGGGAGCCCAAAACGAAGAGGCCAGAGGCAGCTGAAAAAACAGTAAGTCTCTTCCGGGGGCGATTCCTTCACGTGGTCGATGGTAACGTGTCAGCGTGTCAGCGTGTCTGGGACTGCCTTCGTTGCGTCTCCAGCCTCCCCCAGGTCCCAGAGCCCGCTTCTCTAGCTCAGTATCTTGGGTCCCTGTCCAGCCTGACCTGCTGCAGCAGCAGCATTCAGAGCCCAAGATTCTCAGTGTTCGACTCCGAAGTAAGTATTTCCCACCAGCCTGCGCTCCTGGGGGGCGGGACCCCACCTTATTCCATCTGTGTCGCCCCATTAAGTCCAATTACTATTATTTTTTTAAATAATACCAGATATGTAGGCATTTGTGTTCTATTCTAGTCGAGCAAAGGGCAGGTTTAGATTTGCCTTCATTTCCATTTGTTCTTTGTGTCGGCACGGCAATATTATATTATTTGGACACCCGTTGTAATACGAGATTTCACATGGTCATTTTCATATAATTTTAACATCACAGTTCATAAGCCAGACCACTTTAAATCTTGGCCTTCATGTGAAATTTCTTTGTAACATGAATTATATGCTCATCCTTTTAACATTGATTTTAATTCTACTTACGATGCAACTACGTTTGCTTTCTTTTCTTTCTTTTTGAGAAGTAATTTTAAAAATCTGTTTTTGGGGGTGTGTGGATCCCTTGGAAAGTATGGATTGTATAGCTCATCTTCTTAGAAAAAAGTATAGCAGCATTTAAAAAAAAAGAAGAAGAAAAATGTAGATAGTCAAAACTTTGCACACAGATCTAGGGGTTTCTCATGGTACACAGTTGTCCGTGGCCCTTATTAAGAGCCCCAGTTAGGTATTCTCTGTTCTAAAACATTAGTAGTGGTAAGTATTAGGCCTAAGGCACAGTGATTTGAGTTTTTAAAATCCATCTCCTCATTTCCAAAATCGAGGAATGCTTATTCTGCCGACCTAGCGGAAGTTATTAGAAAGTTTGCCAAGTCGGGAGTTCAATATGGGCCTTATCAAGAGCACATGCAATTTTCATCTGTGTTCTAGATTCCGAGTTAGAGTTGGAGAAGTGATCACGGTAGGCAAGCCCGCACTTGGTGTCCTGGAAGGCTGTGGTCCTACCTCAGGCCCGTGGCCTGCTGGGGAGATTGTTCTCAGCGCCCCCCTCCGCCCCCCCCCCGGTCTCAGGGGCCCTTCGGGGGCCTTGGAGAAGCCCCTGATGGTTCTCGAACCTCCACCACCTGCTACTCTGCTGGTCTCTTGACTGGGATCGAGATGCTGCTGCTGTGCTTGAAGACCCCGACGACTGCCCATCTTAATGGCCTGGTCCCAGTGTGCAGAAGCCCGCATTTTTCAGCCATGGTGCAACTCCTCAGTCTTCCCCTGTACTTACTCTCCCTCTCCTACCCTCAGAGCACTCAAGGTCGGCAACTTCCGGAAGCCTTTAAGGACCTTTCTTTCCCAGAGTAGAAGCGCTTAGTTCTGCGGGGGAGATGTCTCTGTCATGCCATCTCCCTGCCTTGGCTTTCCCCAGGAACTTGTGTGGCTTCACTTCCTACCAGGCTTTGGGAGCCTGGCTTGGGAGCTCTTCTCCTGAGTGAGTGTCAACAGAAAGGCACAGTGCTGGGGGCGCCCTCCGTGAGCTGAGCTAGTGGGCAAACCCAGCTGGGGGGGGGGGGGGGGGGGCGGGGGTACAGGCTTCAGACTTGAGCGAGACTCAGGGGGAATTTGGAAAAATCAGCACAGGGAAATGCTATTCTGAAACGCTCAGATTTTCAAGACTTTAAAAAAGGAGCTATTTTGCCCTAGCCGGTTTGGCTCAGTGGTTGGAGTGTCGGCCCGTGGACTAAAGGGTCAGGGTTCGATTCCAATCAAGGGCACGTACCTCGGTTGCAGGCTGCATCCCTGGCCTAGTCTGTCTCCCCGCCCTTCCACTCTCTCAAAGAATCAGTAGGAAAAATATCCTCGGGTGAGCATTAACAACAACAACAAAAAAGGAAACTATTTTTAAAAACTTTTTTGAGGAATTAATTTCAAACTTTGTGTCAATAAAAGCACAAAGACTAGACTGCCTGTGTATTTTACCATTGGTTACCATTCTTGTTATTTCCATTATTGTCGTGTTCTTTTTACATATACTAGTACATGTCATGTATTTCTGAATCGTTTAAGATGCACATCATGGCCTTTTACTCTTAAAATACCTAAGAGTGTATTTCCTAAGAATTAAGGATCTTCTCTTTCATAAGCGCAGTACAGTTTTCACATAAATAGATTTAGCATTGCTGAAATACTTGGGTCCAATTCATATTCCTATTTTTGCTAATTGACCCAATAATGTCTTTTCTAACATTTTCCTTCCTTCACTAGGAGATCCAGTCAGTGATTAGATATTGTCAGGTTCCCTTTATCTAGAGCAGTGGTCTGCAAACTGCGGCTCGCGAGCCACATGCGGCTCTTTGGCTCCTTGAGTGTGGCTCTTCCATAAAATACTGACTTCTGCGCATGGGCCACGAAGTTTCAGTCGCACTGTACGTGCGCGCCCGCACGTGGTATTTTGTGGAAGAGCCACACTCAAGGGGCCAAAGAGCCGCATGTGGCTCGCGAGCCGCAGTTTGCCAACCACGGATCTAGAGCATTTCACAGGCTTTCCATTGCTTTTATGACATTGACATTTTTGAAGAATAAGGCCTTACAAGGGACTGGCTCCCCAGAGTCATGGTGGGAATTAGCATTTAAAAGCTTAAAAGCTCCAGAGTATCATGTCTCCGCAGAGCCCATCTACAGGGTTGAGAAGTCATCTTATAACTATCTGACCACTCTTCACTGCACATTCCAAGTGACTTCATATCGCTGATCCTAACTTAACTTTTTTCTCCCTGTTCTTGAAAATTTAATCCATTATTCAGTGTCGGATACACTTCCACACAGAATCAGTCAGGCCTCCGATTATTCAGATCTTCCCAGAATGCGTAAGCCTGGCTGGACTTTTTCCTGATTTTTTTGGTTTTCAGGGTTATGGTTGAGAGTCCCAGGGCTGGGGCTGTGATGGAGCCAAACCACTTGTTTTCACGGGGCTTCAGTTTCCGTCTCTAGGAGGAGTCCTGTGGACCAGTTGACGTGCTAATTTATAAAAAAATACATTTTAATTGTTTTTTTTTTACAGAGAGGAAGGGAGAGGGATAGAGAGTTAGAAACATCGATGAGAGAGAAACATCGATCAGCTGCCTCCTCCACACCCCCTACTGGGGATGTGCCCGCAACCAAGGTACATGCCCTTGACCGGAATTGAACCTGGGACCCTTGAGTCCGCAGGCCGACGCTCTATCCACTGAGCCAAACCTGTCAGGGCGACGTGCTAAGTTTTTGTACATTCTTGTATTGGCAGATTCTAAGTCCTCCTGGTTGTCCATACCCTACAGATCTGCCCTTTAACTAGAAAACTCGCCTCAGCACCCACTGCCATTATAGTCTCCTGAAGTGCATACATAGGTAGGCCCTCATTTAGCTTCGCAGTACCTGGTGGGGCGTGGAAATTACAACGCACACGTGACTGAGGATTTTTCTCATCTGATCTGCTGTCCCTTAGGTCTTCGTTGTTCTTGTTCTTTCATTGTGTTTCCTGCAAAGCCACTTCTCTGCCCTTTGACAGTGAGCCCCTTGGGAGCGCCAGCTGCTCTGGACTTGGCCCTGGGGGGCTGCAGCCTCATGTGCCAGTCTCCCAGTCGCTGGAGACATCTTCCTGTCTCCCTTGCTGCCATCACTTCTATTCCCGCGAGGCTTTAGCAGTCAGAGATTTTCTAGTCTCCGGGGGAAGAGAATAAGATAGGCGCCCAGAATATAGGCATAAGGAGGTCTCGGATTTAAAGAGCGACTGCAGGGTTAGGCAGCGCTAACAGGCCTTGGTGTCTTAGCTCGAGTGCTTCCAAAAGCCCCCTACCTGCCTGACCCCTACACTGATGTGGCTCATTCTTTCATTGACTATCGCTTTACTTAACAAAGCAGTGTCTTTGGTTGCCTGCGTTTTCGCTGAGCTCGGGTACAAAGATGAGCATAGATGGCCCTGCCCACAGGGACTCAGCTGTTAGGGAAATAGATGCAAAACAGTGTCACTAGAACCTGAGTCATGGACATAGAAGGCTCCACTGCCTTGTCCTGAAGGCTTGAAAAAACCTTTTTTCCCCTAAAGTTTACACACACTCAGGTATGGGTGGCTCTGCCACCCTTTTTTTTAAAAAAAAAAAAATTTTACTGATTTCAGAGAAGAAGAGAGAGGGAGAGAGAGAGAAACATCAATGATGAGAGAGAATCACGGATCGGCTGCCTCCTGCTCGCCCCACACTGGGGATGGAGCCCACAACCCAGGCGTGTGCCCTTGACCGGAATCGAACCCGGGACCCTTCAGTCCGCAGGCCGACGCTCTATCCACTGAGCCAATCCAGCCAGGGCGCCCTGGCACCTTCTAGGAAGGTTCTTAGGAACCCACGGATCAATCACCTTCTCACAGTGAGCTTCTCTATGACTGTGACTTGTCCTCCCCTGAGAATATCGATTTGACTGTGCAGTTGTGCCACACTTGTCTTCAGCAAAACCTCATTTCCTATACAGAGACCAAGAGGCACAGTGGTAATTGTTTTATTTGCAGAGCAAGTACTTGTACTTGCTTATAAATTTTCTTCCCCCCTCTCCCCCCGAGACATTTCATGCCCAGGGTGTTCCTTCTTCCCCGCAGGTGAGAAATGAGCTAAGTCTCTGTGGTATCTTGTTTGGTCTCCAAGTCAACTTCAGAAACTGGGGGAGTAGGATACGTATTGGGGTCTGGCTCTTCCCGGCCTTCTAAAATCTCAAGGAGCAAAGGAACACCTTCCATGTCTAATAATTCCGTCTTTGAACAGACAATTTAGTAGGCGGTAGGTTTATCATTGAAACATAATTTTAGGGACTGTTTCCTCAAGTGTATTCTGACGATGTGAAAATATCCAGTATGAGTTCTCAGAGAAATCCCTTAACTGTAGCAGCAGCATCCACACGAATTTGTTAAAACTATAATCTTAGGCCTCACATTAAACCTCCTGAATCAAAACACTGGCTGCAGCCCAGAAATCTGAATTAACAAGCCTTTCAGTGACGCTGTCGATGCCGACGTTGGAGAAATACCGATAGAATATATATTATGGCTTCACTCTGGCTAGTGTTAATAGTCAAATCAAAATTGAATATGAGAGATTTAACAGCATTTTTTAAATCCAGAACCAATGGTTTTAAAAATACAGCCTTAGTTTCCATTTTCATTTCTTTTGCCACAAGAGATAAAACCAGGAGTCGATATTGCACAGCCAAAATGTCAATGGAGCTAGAAGAAATCTCTTGAGCGCAAGAGCTAAGATACACATGGTCTGCCTTTTGGGTAATTTAGGCCAGAATTGGTGTTGTCGGAATCTTCAAGCTAAACGATCCGGAAGCATCTTTGAGAGAAAAATCACTGTGCTTTGCTTTTGATCACAGAGAAAAGTGGAAGCGGGCGCCCTCAGAAGATGAACAGGAGCCAGGCAGCGATGCAGACAGTGAACCAGAGCAAAACACAGTGAGAGCCCGGAGGCCTTTCCCCAGAAGGTGCAGTGTTTGCCCGGACAACTCCGCCTCTGGGGGAGCGTTGTCTGCGTTAGATCGAGAGGGCGCGGTGCTAGGAAGAGATGGGACACAGTGTGCGGTGCCTCTGGGTTTCCAGTTCTGTGGTTCACTTCTTGCCAACCTGCATCGTTAGCCAGTGACAGCATGGCGGGGCGTTTACATGATCTGTAGCTCAGAGTGACTTACTGGTTCCTCCTCCACGGTGGGTTAGTGATGTGGGAAGAACGTGTCTTCTCTTTTAAAAAAGCTCCCTGTGGCCCAGGCCCGTGGTCGGCAAACCGTGGCTCGTGAGCCACGTGCGGCTCTTTGGCCCCTTGAGTGTGGCTCTTCCACAAAATACCACGTGCGGGCGCGCACGTACAGTGCGATTGAAACTTTGTGGCCCATGCGCAGAAGTCGGTATTTTGTGGAAGAGCCACACTCAAGGGGCCAAAGAGCCGCATGTGGCTCGAGAGCCGCGGTTTGCCGACCACTGACCCAGATGGACTGACTCATTGGTTGAGCGTCGACCGCGAGGTCACGGTTCCCTTCGCAGTCAAGGCACGTGCCTGGGTTTTGGGCTCGATCCCCAGTAGGGGGCATGCAGGAGGCAGCCCATCAGTAATTCTTTCTTACCATTGATGTTTTTCTCGCTCTCCTCTTCTCTCTCCCTTTCTCTCTAAAATCAATAAAAGCATGTTTTATAATAATGTACCACTTTTTAATTTTTTTAAATGGTACAGCCACTGTATTTTTATTTATTTATTTTAAATTCTCACGCGAGGATATTTTTTCGTTGATTTTCGAGAGAGTAGAAGAGAGAGGGAAAGACAGAGAGAAAGATCAATGTGAGAGAAACACATCGATTGGTTGCCTCCTGCACGCACCCCGACCAGGGCCAGGGCCAGGGAGGAGCCTGCACCCGAGGCATGTGCCCTTGATTGGAATCGAACCCGGTGCCCTATAGTCCGCAGGCCGATTATCCACTGAGCCAAACTGGCTAGGGCTAAAAACATATTTTTAGTAAGTTTAAAAACCTCCTTTTTGAGGGAACTAATTCTTAAGTTTCTAACACTGACTGGTTGAAAGCATTCTTCACTGTTTATTACCTTGATCATATAATCTATGAAACATTAAGCAGAGAATCTAATTGTCGGAGAAGGAAGTAGGCCGAGTGGCGGGAAAATGGTCCTTCTTGATCAGATGGATGGCATCATACGATACTGGCTTGGGTGAAGGAAGGCGGGAGGCAGAGGGGCCCCGGGGAACCTGACGCCCTTGCGCTGTGGTGTAGGATGGGGTTGGCAGGCCATTGCTTTGGGGCCAGATCCCACTCCCCACCTCATTTTGTACGGCCCGCCGGCTCAGTATAGATTTATAGATGAACATTGGTAGTTTGACAATAGGGAACACTAAGTTTGAATTTCAATTCAGTGACATGTTATCCCTTAAAAAAATAGTGCTGTTCTTCTCCTTAGTCAATATGTGTCGCAAAAAATATACTCGATGATTACTTTATTTTCAGTTTTGTCACTCAAAAATCCATGAAAATTTATTTTCTCTCGCTATGTAAGTACCTACGTGGTGGCCTCAGTTTTGTCTCTTGTCTGGGAAAACCCCAAATCTTCACACCCTCTGGCTGTTTACAGCAGAATGTTTGCCTACCCCTGGCTCAGGACACGGCACTTGTCCCCCACCCACACCCCCACCCCCACCCCCACCCCCTCAGCAGAATTCATCAACTGAGATGTGTCTCCTTTCGTCCGAGTTAAGCGCAGTGTTGGGATGGCACTCCAGTTCCATCTTCAAGATTTTATCCATCATTTATTGAATCCTGGGTCTTGAATCCTCTGTGTAGCATTGGTTATGGCAGGCCAGAGAGAAAGAGATAGATGTGATTACGAGTTTTCATCCTCCATTTTCTCCTTTCACCTTTTTACCACCGATAGAGCGGTATTTTGGGGATTTCCTTGTGTGAGCTCCCGGGTGATGGCGCTAGTCTCCTGGCCGTGGGTGGGAGTCGGCACAGGGCATATCCTCAGTCTGTTCCATTGGTCTGTGCAGGTCAGTCTCCCAGGTGGCCTTCCAGTACATTCTGTGCACCTATAAGAAAAATAAATGCGTAGTTACTTCTTACTCTTTTTCCATTTATACAGATAATACATTCCATGCTTCTTTTATATATTTTTTTCATGATCTTGGCAATCTTTCTGTATCATCCAGTACATGGAACCCCCACCCCCTTTTCTTAATGGCTCCATAGTATCTTATTTATTGAACTAGTTCCCGGTTGATGGACACTAAGAGTGTTTCTAATCTTTTGTAATTGCAAATAATACTCCGGTGAATACCTTAATATGCCTGGGCCGGTGTCTATATCTGTAAGATCAATTCCCAGAAGTAAAATTGTTATATTAGTCAGTTTGGGAGATATTTCCAAATGGCCCACCAAAGAGATGCCACCAGCAACGCGCTGTGTGTGTATTTTTATATCAGGTGATCCTGAGGGTCAGTGGCGGACCTTTGCCTCAGAACCCGCTGTGTCTCCTGTAAATGCTGGTGGACTGTTAGCATTAGCATCATGTCCATGTGGGAGATGCAGATTTCCAGTGAATTAGACTCTCAGAGAAAAGGGGACCCAGGAACATACATTTCTAACATTCCCCTGGTTAAGCCTACGTATGTCCCCCTGCCCTGGGAAAAAGAATGATCCAGATTTGAAGTAAACACCAAATGCTAGAGTAAAACTGCCATTTTTTTTTTTAATCTTCTCATTCCAGAACAGTGCCCAAACCTCGTGTTAAAAAGCAGCCGAAAGCTCAGCGTGGAAAGAAAAAAAAGCAAGAGTCGTCTGATGACGATGATGAAGACGATGAAGCTCCCAAAAGGCAGACTCGTCGCAGAGCGGCCAAAAATGTGAGGTAGGTCATGCCCCGGAAGCTTTTCCTTAGTGTGAGGGCGATCGTTGGATTGGCTTGCCCTTGGTTCTCAGCCCCTGGTTATGCATCTGGTGGGCAGAGATACTGACCTGTGTCCCGTGGAGGTATTTGAAAATCTGGTCTCTGTGGGTGCAAAAAGAATGGCGTTGGTCAGCGGGAATATGGAATAAGTAGCAGTAGCTCATTTCAAGCCTTCGTTCCTATCAAGACAGCTGCCTCAAGTTCACGGCCTGTCGAGGTCGCTAGTGATGTGACCTTCATTTCATAACATCCCTTTTTAGGAACGATGTTTGGGTGTGTGCTAGAGCCTGTCACTTACTCCGCCTTGTGCCTCTGCAGCTATAAAGAAGATGATGACTTCGAGACTGACTCAGATGACCTCATTGAGATGACTGGGGAAGGAGTGGATGACCAGCAGGACAGTAGCGAAACCATCGAAAAGGCCTTAGACTCACGGCTGGGCAAGAAAGGAGGTATGTGCCTTTGGCAAGCAAATTCCTTTTTTTATCTGCTCAGTCAGACCCAAATTTTACCTATTTCAACTCTGAAATGATGCATGTCAGCCCATGCCCATATTTGTCCCGAAATAGGGAATTTTTTCTGACCCCCACCTTCATTATGTCAGAGCTGAGAATGGAGGGGCGTATTTCACGTGTTTTTGAGATTTTAAAATGAAGCTAATAAAGGTGTGTTACTGTCTTGAAAAGCAGTGATGTAGCAGAGGTTCTTGCTCATTGACATTGAGCTAATATGCTTTTTAGTTCCTGAATCTCCTTGTGAAAAATAGGAAACTGGTTAAATGCATATTTGGATGATAATGAAGATTGTTTTATATTTAAATTGAGATAGAACTCAATTTCTTTAAAGTAATCTTGCTATAAAGGAGATGTCAAGGTAACACCTAAAGTATTTTTTTTCTGTCTTCTTTGTTCATCCAACCTCATTTGAGGTTATGAGTTAACAGTTAACTTTGGGTAGATGGTAACTGGTGGAGATACATTTAGTTTCTTACCTTTTCCATCATATTCCTGGGTGGATGGATTTGTTTTCTGAGTTAGTAGGGACCAGAATAAAAGGGTATTGTTATTTTATTTTTACTGTATTTGGACACAAGGATTTCTTTGATTTCACTGGCAAGTTTTGGGATATGTTTTAAAGTATAAAAATTGAGTTTGTATTTTGAAAACGTTTGAAATTATTGATCTCATTTATCCTGTATTGCTTATGAATTTCTGCTTCTTTCAAGTCAGAGGATTTTGGTGCTTCATCTGAAAATAGACTCTTTAGACAATTGTGTACTTGGGAAACTTTTCAGTGTCTGGTTTCATGTACTTTATCTAAAATGTGCTAAAACTGAATCCTTTTGCAGCCACTGGAGCGTCTACTACAGTGTATGCGGTTGAAGCTAACGGAGACCCAAGCGGTGACTTTGACCCGGAGAATGATGAAGGCGAAGTCCAGTACCTCATCAAGTGGAAGGGTTGGTCTTATATCCATAGCACGTGGGAGAGTGAAGAGTCCTTGCAGCAACAGAAAGTGAAGGGCCTGAAAAAACTCGAGAACTTCAAGAAGAAAGAGGATGAAATCAAGCAATGGTACATTTTCCATCCTGGGTTAAAGAAATACGTTTGCAGCCCGAGGGACAGGAAGGTTCAATATACCTGGACATCAGACCTGTCCGTGTAATGTGGTCAGGTTACTTTGTGTTAGGAATAGGGACAGATGAGTCCTATCTTTGTTTGTTTTTTAAATTTTTAAGAAAACATTTTTATTGACTTCAGAGAGGAAGGAAGAGAGAGAGAGAGAGAAACATCAATGATGACAGAGAATCATTGATCTGCTGCCTCCTGCACGCCCCCTACAGGGGATCGAGCCCGCAACGTGGGCATGTGCCCTGACCAGGAATCGAACCTATAACCTCCTGGTTCATAGGTTGACACTCAACTGCTGAGCCACACCGGCTGGGCCAGATGAGTTATAATTTCTGTTTTACTACAGTGCAAAATACGCTACTTCACTAAATCACATATTTTTCCTTTGAGTCAAAGGCAATAATCTGTGTCATTAAGATAGAAGTGGCTTATATATTTAAAATTTAAAATTCTCAGAAGTATGGTGAGATCTAATTGTAGGTGGCCGCTGTTGTCCTTTTAATGAGCTTTGGTGCTAAGAATAACTCGTTTTCAAAAAAGTCACATTGAATCACTCCTGAAGCCCATTATATGTTAAAAAGGGCATGTCATCTTTTAGTGTGTGTGTTTTGTAAAGTCTCTGGCCTCGTTACTAGATACTAAAGGGGCAGATGGAAGTGAAAACAGATTTCTTCCCTCCCTTGGACTTTGCTTTGAGAGGTGTGTATGGATCCCCCAGATTTAACGAGCGGGTACTTTTTCTGTCCGTCTTCTGTCCAGGCTGGGGAAGGTTTCTCCCGAAGATGTGGAATACTTCAACTGCCAACAGGAGCTGGCCTCTGAGCTGAACAAACAGTATCAGATAGTAGAAAGAGTGATAGGTAAGAGCATGGAAACTTACTTTATGTATCTATGTATGTATGTATGTATGCATGTGTGCATGTATGTATTTATCTAGTGCTGATTATAGTGATAACTTCTCTCTCTTACTGTCCATTGTTTAGCTATGAAGACAAGCAAATCTACACTGGGTCAAACCGATTTTCCAGGTAAGCAATTGCTCCTGTTTGTTAATGTTCAGCATTTATGAGCAGTTGACGTTTCGCAGTGTTCTCAGTTCTGCCACATGATGTGTCCTTGGTTATAATGTCAGTCCCCTCCTGGAAGGGACAGTGGCTTACCGTACCTTTTTACACGTGAAACAGCTCACAGTCGGAAGCCGGCACCTTCGAATGAACCCGAGTATCTGTGCAAATGGATGGGCCTGCCCTACTCAGAGTGCAGCTGGGAAGACGAAGCCCTGATCGGAAAGAAATTCCAGGGCTGCATCGACAGCTTCCACAGCCGGAACAACTCCAAAACCATCCCGACGAGAGAGTGCAAGGTGCGGTGCTGGCCGGCTTCGGTGTTGTAGGGGAAAGATGTGTCGATACAAACGCCAAAACCGGTTTGGCTCAGTGGATAGAGCGTCGGCCTGCGGACTCAAGGGTCCCAGGTTCGATTCTGGTCAAGGGCATGTGCCTTGGTTGCGGACACATCCCCGGTGGGAGATGTGCAGGAGGCAGCTGATCGATGTTTCTCTCTCATCGATGTTTCTAACTCACTATCGCCCTCCCTTCCTCTCTGTAAAAAATCAATAAAATATATTAAAAAAAAAAAAAAAAAAGATGTGTCGATACAAAGGACTGGGCACGGAGCTATTGGGAAGATAAACTGTTAAAAAAATAAAGGATCATTTCCACTTTGGAAATGAAAGAAGATGAATTAACCTTCACACCAAAGGAAAATAAGAGGAGAGGATGAGTTGAAGAAGGCTTTGCTGACTTGTTGAATCTTATAATTTATAGAATGAGATACATCTAATTAGAGATATTGTAGAGAATACTTGAAATACTTTTTATTGATTGTAGAGAGAAAAGAAGGGGGGAGGGGGAGAGAGAGAAACATTGATGGGCTGCCTCCTGCACGCCCCCCACTGGGCATCAAGCCTGCAACCTGGACATGTGTCCTGGACCAGGTATCGAACCATTGACCTTTTGGTGCATGGGACTACACTCAGCCAACTGAGCCACACAGGCCAGAGTGAAATCATTTGAACACTTTATTTTTTATATATATTTTATTGATTTTTTTTTTTACAGAGAGGAAGGGAGAGGGATAGAGAGTTAGAAACATCGATTAGCTGCCTCCTGCACACCCCCTACTGGGGATGTGCCCGCAACCAAGGTTCATGCCCTTGACCGGAATCGAACCTGGGACCCTTCAGTCCACAGGCTGACGCTTTATCCACTGAGCCAAACCGGTTAGGGCTAATTTGAACACTTTAAAGAGGAGTGATGGAAAGGGGGACATCTCTCAATTTTAAGTTAGATACTAAGTATATCAGCTTTTCTATTGGCTAGATTGGTTGTATATAATCTTTTCCCTCATTGGAATTCATTCTAAAGTGGTGTCCTTGGCTCTTTAGTAATAAAAGTATATGTAAGACATGGGCTCTGTCTCTGAGAGGTTGATATTCAGGTTTATGGCACCCGGGAGGCTGTATGGTTCTGGGAATACGGACCACAATGAAAGAAGTGGCGCTGGGTTGCTGATTCCGATGTGAAGTTTGAATTTTTATGCTTTGGTGCCGAACACGTAACTCATGGCCAGTAGCGTTTTAGCATCGGAACAGGAAGGAAGTTTTTCCTGACCCGGGGCTTGGTTCCTTTTCTTTTGCAGGCCCTGAAGCAGAGGCCACGGTTTGTGGCCTTAAAGAAACAGCCGGCATATTTAGGAGGGGAGAACCTGGAGCTCCGCGACTACCAGCTCGAAGGGCTCAACTGGCTGGCTCATTCCTGGTGCAAGTAGGTAGACAAAGATGTCCGAACTTCTCTTTGCTGTGTTTGGCTTCTTTATTGCTAGAGGCAGAGAATTACTTCTTGGTACTGTGCAGTGTAGACATTTTAAAATTATGTGATTGAGAGGAGTCTACCGTGTTCATCTGAAGTCAAGAGTACAGCCAGCCTTTCAGATCCACGCAGCCAACCAATGCTGGATGGAAGATATTCCGGGGGAAGGAGTTTGGTGAAAATTAAACCTGTTTCCTCCCAGTAGGAAACATGAGGAATATGAGGGAAATGACATAGGAATAGTCTGTATCTGAAGCGTATGTTACATAGGTGTATCCTAGGTTTATAGAGGTGTGGCCACCTCCTTCTCCCTTCCTCAAGTATATTCTGCTTTGTTCTTTTGTGTACTTTCCCCCTAAATTAAAATTGTAATCTCTTCTTGGTGAATCAAGTGTCTTACTTTTCTTTGATTAATCCTCACCTGAAGATACACTTAATTTTTTTTTTTTTTTTTTACAGAGAGGAAGGGAGAGGGGATAGAGAGTTAGAAACATCGATAAGAGAGAAACATCGATCAGCTGCCTCCTGCACACTCCCCACTGGGGATGTGCCCACAACTAAGGTACATGCCCTTGACCGGAATCGAACCTGGGACCCTTGAGTCTGCAGGCCGACGCTCTATCCACTGAGCCAAACCGGCCAGGGCTAATTTTTAAAATTGATTTTGGAGAGAGAGGACAAGGGGGCGGGGGGAGAGAAACATTGATGTGATAGAGAAACATCCTGTTGAAATCCAGCCCATCTGTTAAAGCAGCGTTTCTCAAAGTGTGGTCCCAGGAAGACACCTGCATCAGAATGTACAGAAGTGTTGGTTATAATGCAGGTTCCTGAGCCCTTTCCCAGGTACTGATTCAGGTGTAGAGTAGATTCAGAAATGGCCCTAGCCAGTTTGGCTCAGTGGATAGAGCGTTGGCCTGTGGACTGAAGGGTCCTGGGTTCAGTTGTGGTCAAGGGCACATGCCCAGGTTGTGGGCTCGATCCCCAGTATGGGGCAGGCAGAAGGCAGCCTGTCAATGATTCTCTCTCATCGTTGATGTTTCGATCTCTCCCTTCCTCTCTGAAATCAATGAAATATATTTTAAAAAAAGAAACCACAAAACCCAAAAAAAAAAAAAAAAAAAATCTATAGCTTACCCCAGCTGTAGACTGTAGTGTCTTTAAATCAAGCTGTACGCACAGCAGCAGGCAGGTCTGGTGAGTAGTGTGTATAGCGCTGAACAACCTGGTGGCGTGCAGTGGCCTGGGTGGGTGATTCGAGCAAAGGCACATGACTCTCAGGCTCCAGGTTCTCCAGTGGGGGTAGCCAGTCTGCCCTGCTTTCTGTGTTGGAAGCCAAGGTCATGTGCTTGTGTCCACCTGCTTCCTCTGTTACAGGGGATAGAGGTACAAAGCCAACTGCAAGGTCAAGAATATAGTCTGACTAGGCTCTTGTAGTAATCCAAGTCCTTTTTTTTTCTAAATCCTCACCTGAGGATATTTTCCCATTGATTTTTAGAGAGAGAGTGGAAGGGAGGGGGAGAGACAGAGAGAGAGAGAACATCTATGTGAGAGAACACACATCGATTGGTTGCCTCCTGCACGCTTCCTGACCAGGGCCAGGGATTGAGCCTGCAACTGAGCTACATGCCCTTGACCGGAAATTGAACCCAGGATCCTTCAGTCCTCAGGTCGACGCTCTGTCCACTGAGCCAAACCGGCTAGGCCTAATCCAAGTCTTGATCATGCTTAGATCGCTCGTTATTCTGTTTGTAGCTTCCACTTACTTATGTAGGAGACTTAATTGCAGGTGAGAGGAAATACAGTTGAGATTCACACTGAAGTGTTTTTGCTGGGTGACATGGGGTGTTGGCATCCTTGCTCTGTGTTTCTTTGTGAACTAAGGATTTTTTCTTTTCTTCTTCTTCCTGCAGAAGCAACAGTGTAATCCTTGCTGATGAAATGGGCCTGGGAAAGACCATCCAGACCATATCATTCCTCTCCTACCTGTTCCACCAACACCAGCTGTATGGCCCCTTTCTTATAGTCGTCCCTTTATCCACCCTCACCTCATGGCAGAGGGAGTTTGAAATCTGGGCACCAGAGATTAACGTAGTGGTTTACATAGGTGACCTGATGAGCAGAAATACGGTGTGTAAACAAAAGAATTGGGGTAGAATCTGTATTATAAATGTATTTGGGGAATTGACCTAAAGCCATGATAGTTTTGGGTAAAGTTATGATTCTGTGCTGTGCCCCTGATATTGGGGGATATATTGTATCACAAAAATGCAACCCAGATATTCTGCAAAACATGCGTATATTTAGGGAAAGTACGTGAAGGGGAATCTCTTAGTTGGATTGTATTATTAATTATATTTTTCTTCTCTCTGTGCTCTGGACTTGTACGACCACCTTATTTATGAAGGGTTATAGGGAGTTAATACCTTGTAGAATGTCAATATTATTTTAGCTATTTGAGCAGAGAGTTATTACTGAACATGATAGAGTTCTTAGAATGTGTTTCCCAATCTTTTAACATGGTGAGATTGCAACTGACCTTGAAAAAAAAATTGAAAATTAAAAAAAAAAGTCATTGAAAACGCATGACTTCTAAGAAAGGAATAAGGGGAAAGGACAATGGACCAGTCCAAGTCAGTAGAAGTGAGCTTTGTCTGTTATCAGACTTAAGCATCAGAAACTTAAATCTTTCCTTGGTGATTAACTGTTTTTACAAGCACCTGGCAGGTGCCAGGCCCTGTGCCGGGTGCTCTGTGCACACAGCCTGTAATCCTCATCGTAGTCTCCACAGTAGAAAGTAGAAAATGCTCATGAAAGTCTCCACGTTCTTTCCAACCGATGAAGGTGGAGACTCAGAGAGGCGAACCCCTGGCCCCATGCCAACTAGAATGGGGGAGTTGGGACAGATGTGTCTGGCCCCATACCTTTGCTCTTCCACCCCTGTATGGTAACTGTTTCTGGGGGGTTGCTTACCATAAGAGCAAGCCATCAGGAACCCACAACCCTTGGAGAGATGTTACATATTGTCATGCTAAGTCCAATTTATTTTTATCACCTATTGTCATTGTCTAACCGAAACTCTGGCAGATTGCATTGCCCTCATTCCGAGTTTCTAAAGTATATAGTAGTTTCTAGCTTTGTGAATTTATTTTATTTTTTTAAAAAAATATATATTTTATTGATCTTTCTCAGAGAGGAAGGGAGAGGGATAGAGAGTTAGAAACATCGATCAGCCGCCTCCTGCACACTCCCTACTGGGTATGTGCCCGCAGCCAAGGTACATGCCCTTGACCGGAATCGAACCTGGGACCCTTGAGTCCGCAGGCCGACTCTATTCACTGAGCCAAACCGGTTAGGGCTGAATTTATTTTTTTTAACCATCACAAAAGGAAAAACAACTTCCGGGATTATGCAAAATGGCTTTAAGCACTGCAGTCCCTAGTGAAGACAAGGAGGACTCTGAAAAATTGTGTCCGCTGGGAAGTCTTCAGTACTCCTTTAGCTTTGTTGTCTTTCTTCCCACCTGGTGGTACTCACCTGCGTGTACTCCTTGCCCCGTTGTCATGACAACCAACTGCAGAAGCTTTGTCATGGGCATTGTCTGCCTGGCATCCAGTCACACCTCAGTGTGAACGTGTTAGTGTCTGTGTTCCTTCACATTGACGTTATTTTCATTTTCATTCAGGTTAAATTACATGTTCACAGTGAGCCTCCCTTTCCTTTTTCTTGGGGCCCACATCTGTCTGCTCTGTGATTAATGAAATTTCTGACCTCATTAATGGTTGGAATTCGTTTTACTTGCTAATGAAAGTATTGCCCTGCCCAAGAAAATAATCAGATTATATTTCCTTAAGAAAATTCTCACTTAGGGGGTTAAATTGCTGATGAAATGCATTTTTTTTGATCAGTTGTGTTGGGGCTGCAGGGGCAAAGGGAAATGACAATTTATTTGAATTCTGACAGTGAAGTTTTGGCTGCTCAGTGATAGATCTTTTAATTCTAACTCTTAACTGCTTTATACGTCTATCGATGAGGTCATTTTAGAATGTATAAGGTATTTATTAAATTCTACAAGTTTTTTTTTTATTGGGCATGTTTCTGTTGCATCTGTCATAAGATTGGCTGTTAAAAGTAGAAATTGTTTCTGAATTACCCTTTTCTTTTATAGATACGGGAATATGAATGGATTCATTCTCAGACCAAAAGGCTCAAATTCAATGCACTTATAACAACATACGAGATCCTCTTAAAAGATAAGGTGTGTAGTTGGTAACTAAAAGGCTGAATTTTGTAGTGTAACTTGTCCAGATGTTATCACACTTCAGCACCAGGGTGTGTACTTCCCACTCGCCATGTTCTTTTTCTCTCTATTTCTTTAAAAAAGCAAACAAATGAACCAGTAAATCCACAATGAATATTAAGGTTATTAAAAAAACAACAAAAACAAACAAACTCACAGTTGAAGGGGACCTTAGGTCGCCTAGTCCAATGGAATTAAACAGGACAAAGGGGTATTGAGGCCCGTAGCTCCCCTGTGATCTAGGCAATTATGGGCATCTGAACCTGGGAGCCATCCTCATGGCGCAGGCATTTCTCCAGAACAGGAGATGCGGGTGGTCTCCCAGGGGGACGGCAAAAGGAAGCTCTTTAAATGACCTTCTTTCCACAGTTTAGTGGGAAATGTATGAGGCAGGTGATCCCATTGGTGACAGTGTAAATAAATACGTTCAGTTTGGTGGCTCTTGATGTTTCTGTGCTTGAGGGTTGGGCTGGAGAACAGGGAGAGAAGAACCTTAGTGAAAGAGAGACAGCAAAATCCCCCGTTTTGTTATGTTTTTTTGCCCAGCATGCCAATTTTTGGGTTCTTGCTTCTGGGCCTGCAGCAGTACCTGGCCTAAGAGATCCCCTTATGGGTTTTAGGGGGAGAATGTGATCTTTTGAATAGACATCCGTCTGGCAACCGGCAGAATAAACAGAAGAGTCCTCATATCCCTTAAGTCTGAAGAATCAATGTTTCCTTGTGTACCAGTGATGGCGAACCTTTGGAGCTCGGCGTGTCAGCATTTTGAAAACCCTAACTTAACTCTGGTGCCGTGTCACATATAGAAGTGTTTTGATATTTGCAACCATAGTAAAACAAAGACTTCTATTTTTGATATTGATTTTATATATTTAAATGCCATTTAACAAAGAAAAATCAACCAAAAAAATGAGTTCGCGTGTCACCTCTGACACGCGTGTCATAGGTTCGCCATCACTGGTGTGTCTACCTTCGTGACGGTATTTTGTACAAGATCATTAACACTTGCAAGTCCTTGTGGGTTTCCTTCTGACCTGGTGGCTCGTTCTGTTTTGTTTTTGCTTTAGACTGTGCTGGGCAGTATTAACTGGGCCTTCCTGGGAGTGGATGAAGCCCATCGGTTGAAGAACGATGACTCTTTATTGTATAAAACCCTGATTGACTTCAAGTCCAACCATAGGCTCCTGATTACGGGGACCCCTCTTCAGAACTCCCTCAAAGAGCTCTGGTCCTTGCTGCACTTTATTATGCCGGAGAAGTAAGCTCCTTCCTGTGTATTTCCCAGCACGCTGGGATGTCTGAAATGCCAATGCTTCTTAACTCTCTTGAGTAGACAGACCTTAGGGAACATGGATGGCATGCATGGTTTGGGGGAAGCAAAGCATTAACTGAGGCAGGAGCAGACGTATTAACATGTTCCATCATACATGAGCGAAGGCACAGAAATCAGCCTGTTGAGAAAGCCCGTTGTTTACCAAACATGTGAATCAGTTACTTGCTTTGGAGAAGTAATTAGTAGATAGGAAACATGAGAACTTCTCACTATTGTTACCAGGTTATCAGTAAAATTGAAATGGCGTCTACAAGGTCCACAACCTGTCAGATATTAAAAATACCTTAAGTCCAAAGATCTGCTAACAGAAGCATCACTTTTAGGCTTTCTTCAGGTCTTTAACTTACTAAAAAATTCGTGGAATGTCTCTTTTAAAGAAGGTTTTTATGGGAGAGATGGTGTGTGCATTTTATAAAAGTTAAATTTATCCAGAGATGTTGGTGATACTTAAAGTGAAATCTAAACTCGGCCTGATTTGAAGGACCCTTCTCAGTACCTTGACTTTACTCTAACTCATCACGCACCACTTTCTCCATCACTCGCTCTCCTCCAGCCATTCCAGCCATCTTTTTATTGCTTCCTCATGCCATGCCATTTCCAGTCCTTGGGTCTGGGATGTTTTCCCTCCTCCTCTTCAATACTATTCTTGCCTCGGTTTATGTGACCACTTCTTTTTAGAGGTCTTCTCAGACCACCTGACCTAGAGTAGTAGCCTGTTAGACATGCTTAGCATCCCTACCCGGTTTTGTTTTCTATACGGCACCTCTTTTTTCCCTATTTATTTGTCATTCTCTCATGTCATTCAAATTCAGGGAAGATGTGAGTGTCTACTATGTACCTGTCATAAACTGATCAAGGCATTTTTGGATAGCCTAATGTCCAACATAGAAAATGGTCCCTTCCCCCATTTGTTGTTATAGCTCTGAAAACTTCTTGAGATACAATGTACATACCATAAAGTGTACCATTGTAAATATACGATTTCTTATTTTTTAGTGAATTTGTAGAGTTGTGCAACTATCAGGATAATCTCGTTTTAGAATATTTTTTTTCATCCAGAAAAGTTCCCTCTTGCTTGTTCATACAAACTCTCTGCTTCACTAATCAGCTTTCACCTCTAGTGATTTACCTTTTCTAGAAATTCCATATGAATGGGAGCTAAATACGGCCCTTCTATTTTGGCTCCTTTCACGTAGCATAATAGTTTTGAGATTCACCTTTGTCTTAGTTTATCAGGAGCTATTCTCTTTTTATGCATTGTCTTACTATGGCTTGTCTTTTCATTTTCTTAATGCTGTCTTTTGAAGAGCAAGCGTTTTTAAATTTGATGAAGTGTAATTTATCATTTTTAAATGGATTGTCAAAATGAGACATTTGCCTAACCCAAGGTTACAAAGACTTGTTTTTTTATTTCTTCTAGAAGTTCTTACATTTAGGCCTGTTTCATTTTGAGTGACTTTTTGTTTTAAGTGTTAAGTGCGAGGGCCCAAGTTCATTTATTTTTGCAGAGGGATTTTTGGAAATTGTTCTGGTGCCATTTGCTGAAAAGATTATCCTTTCTTCATTAAATTGTCCTGGTCCCAAATTTGGGTGACAAGTTATTTGGGTGACAAATTTGTTGCCAATTAGTTGAGGCCATAAATACATAATGGTCTGTTTCTGGGTCCTCAGTTCTGTCCTTATGCTGATACACTCTGCATTCATTACTAGCTGTATACCACTTGGTAAAATGGGGAAGATTATAAGTTCCAACTTCTTTCTTTTCCAGAATGATTTTGGCTATTCTAGATTGTTTATACTTCCATATATGTTGTAGGATCAGCTTATTAATTTCTGAAAAGAAAAAAAAAAAAGCTGAACTATTGACAGGCATTGTGTTGAATTTATTTATCAATTTAGGGAGAATTATCATCTAAACAATATTGAGCCTCCTAAGCCAGTGATGGCGAACCTTTTGAGCTCGGCGTGTCAGCATTTTGAAAAACTCTAACTTAACTCTGGTGCCGTGTCACATAGAGAAATTTTTTGATTTTGCAACCATAGTAAAACAAAGACTTATGTTTTTGATATTTATTTTATATATTTAAATGCCATTTACCAAAGAAAAATCAACCAAAAAAATGAGTTCGAGTGTCACCTCTGACCTGTGTGTCATAGGTTCGCCATCACTGTCCTAAGCCATAGTCATGGCAAGTTTCTTCCATTCCTTTAGACCTGTAATTTTTCTCTGCAGTGTTTAGTAGTTTCAGTGTATAAGTCTTTATACTTTTGCTACTTTATTCCTCATCTTTTAATTTTGAGTGGAATTGTGTTTTTTAATCTAATTTTGAAAGTGTACCAGAGAATTGAGTTTTACAGAGCGATCTTGTACCCTGTGAACTTGTAAAGATTATTCCCACTGTTTTGTTGTTGCTGACTTCTCTGCACTCTGGGTACAAGGTCTCATCTTCTTCAAGAAAAGGTAGCTAGTTATACTTCCTTTCCTCAGTGTGCATGGCTCTCTCTCTCTTTTTTATTTTTTAATATATTTTACTGATTTTTTACAGAGAGGAAGGGAGAGGGATAGAGAGTTAGAAACATCGATGAGAGAGAAACATCGATCAGCTGCCTCCTGCACACTCCCCACTGGGGATGTGCCTGCAACCAAGGTACATGCCCTTGGCCGCAATCGAATCTGGGACCTTTCAGTCCACAGGCCGATGCTCTATCCACTGAGTCAAACCGGTTAAGGCCACATGGCTGTCTTTAATTCTTGCCTTTGTTGCACTAGCTAGACCAGCCGTGGGCAAACTACGGCCCTCGGGCGGATCCGGCCAGTTTGAAATGAATAAAACTAAAAAAAAAAAAAAAAAAAGACCGTACCCTTTTATGTAATGATGTTTACTTTGAATTTATATTAGTTCACACAAACACTCCATCCATGCTTTTGTTCCGGCCCTCCGGTCCAGTTTAAGAACCCATTGTGGCCCTCGAGTCAAAAAGTTTGCCCACCCCTGGGCTAGAGCCTCCATGGGGAGTAGAATTGGTAGGAGTAGAATGTGAGCTACAGAATTTTTGCAGCTCCCCTGGATCAGGCTGAGGAAGTTTTCTTCTCGTTCTAGTTTTCGGGAGTTCTTACAGTGGATGAGTGTCGGACTTTGTCACATGCTATTTTTCTGTGTATGTTGAGATGATCGTGTGGTTTTTGTTCTTTATTCTGTCAGTATGTGGTATATTTTGTTAGTTACATTTTAGATGTTAAGCCAGCCTTTCATTCCTGGGGTTCATCTGTCTCGATCCAGGCAGAACAATTTTGGGTGACAAGTGCTTAAATTCCTTAATGAAGTTTATGTGCCCAAGTTTCCCTAATATTAAATTTATATCATTTGGATTGTTCCTGTCAGAGGGCTGTAGTCTTGTTTATTGTTGTTACAATCATTAACTTTTTAAGTAGGGACAGTGAAGATTATTGATGGAAATGATATAACTTTTACCCTTGAGCAGTGACAGCTCTCACACTGCCACTAATTAATTTATTACCTATGAACTTTATTTTCCCAAGAAATTGCAGCCTATTAAAAAATTGATTGCGTTTTCTGCGTATTTCGCACAATAACTGACTCTGTTTGTGTATGTACTGATTGCATGATACACTAAAATTTTGAGAACTCTGGAAGCCGTCTCAGAGTTGGAAACCTTTATGCAGAGTAGACTGATGAAGTGATCCATTGGTTTTCCTCTCTCTTATACTCAAGAGCTAATACCGATAAAGTTTATCTGTCCTTATAGGGAAGATTTTTGTTTTTCCATTTTATCTTAAAAGAAATTTTTGTTGCAAAAACGCTTTTTTCTTTGTGTGTAACCAAGTAACACTGGACTGTTTCGCCCCCAGGTTTGAGTTCTGGGAAGATTTCGAGGAGGACCACGGGAAGGGGCGGGAGAACGGCTACCAGAGCCTCCACAAGGTGCTGGAGCCGTTCCTCCTGCGGAGGGTCAAGAAGGACGTGGAGAAGTCCCTGCCCGCCAAAGTGGAGCAGATCCTCAGGGTGGAGATGTCGGCCCTTCAGAAACAGTATTACAAGTGCGTTCCCGCTGACGGGGGCGGCGGGGGCCGGAGTGGGAGTAAGACAGTGCCCTGAAGCCGGGAGACGGGCAGTAGACAAATCCACTGTGTCTCTCAGGCCCCAGCACAGATTTAAGTAGCAGTTTGTTTATGGTCAGAGGAACTTTTATTATCCTCGCTTTTTTAAAAAGACATTTTTATTGATTTCAGAGAGGAAGGGAGAGGGAGAGAGGTAGAAACATTAAGATTGAGGATCATGGATCAGCTGCCTCTTGCACGCCCCACAATGGGGATCGAGCCCAGAACCCCGGCATGTGTCCTGACCGGGAATTGAACTTCATTAGTTACCAACTCATGGCCAGTCTTAGTTCAGCCAGATCTTCTTTTGTATCCCCATTCTCACCTGTGTATCATTGGAAGCATATCCCAGGTACATAGCATACGTGTTTCTACATGTCTAAAAGCAAAAATAAAACCCCAAAATAAAATTTTAAAAAATCACCTCAAGCTCATAGGTACAGAGAACACGTGTGTGGGGTGGACAAAGGGTTCAAAAGGTACAGACTTTCACTTATAAAATAAGTAAGTCATGGGGATGTAGTATACAGCATGGTGACTATAGTTACTAAGAGAGTATATTAAAAGGGGAAAAATGGTAACTATATGGTGATGGATGTTCATTAGACGTATTGTGATTATTTCACAATATACACAATACTGAATCATAATGGATACACTTGAAACTAATATAATGTTATATGTCAGTTATACCTCAATTAAAAAAAGAGTTAAGCATAACATCAATACTGTTATGCCTAACAAATGAATAATTCCTTAATATTTTTATAATGTCTAATGAGTGTTTACAGTTTCTTGGATGTAACAAATATGCGTGTGCGCGTGCGCGCACACACACACACACTCTCTCACACTTTGCTATTTTGCATTGGGATCTAAGTAAGCTCCATACAGTGTGACTAGTTGGCATGTCCCTTAAGTTTATTTTAATCCATCCCCTCTCCCCCCAACTCCTTCCTTGTAAATTCTTTGAGTGAAGAAGCTGAGTCTGTTGTATAGATTTTCCTCGCGGCCTGGATTTTTGCTGATCCCAGCTCTATGGCATCATTTAATATTTTGCTCCGGATGCTTTGTTTCCTGTGCATTCACAGACGAGTGTAGAGGGTTCGTTAGACTCAGACTGAATGTCAGTATTTCATCGAAGACCCCAGCTCTTTAGGTAACAACAACATCGTCTATAATTTGCAGGTGGATCCTGACCAGGAATTACAAGGCTCTCGCCAAAGGCACAAGGGGCAGCACGTCCGGCTTCCTGAACATTGTGATGGAACTGAAGAAATGCTGCAACCACTGCTACCTGATTAAGCCCCCTGAGGAGAACGAGAGGGAGAACGGGCAGGAGATCCTTCTGGTGCGTGCTTGCCTTGTTCGTCATGACTTTCTCAGGGACAGTTTAGTTTCTGTAGGTGCTATCAGAAGAAGCTTTAAGCCCCAGCAGGTTTGGCTCAGTGGATAGAGCGTCAGTCCGCAGACTGAAGGGTCCCGGGTTCGATTCCGGTCAAGAGCACGTACCTTGGTTGCAGGCTTCATCCCCACCCTGGTTGCGGTGCTTGTGGGAGGCAGCCAATGGATGTGTCTCTCTCACATCGATGTTTCTCTCCCTCTCCCCCTCCCTTCCACACTCTCTAAAAATTGATGGAAAAATATCCTTGGGTGCGAATTAACAACAACAAAAGCTAGGAAAAAATCTGAAAGTATTGTTATCGATAACAGATAAAGAGCATTTCAGGAATTGCTCGTCAACCAGGTGGCAGAAGGCTTCAGAAAGCCGAACTGTGATTTTAAACGTTTGAACTCGTAGAGCCTGAGGGCAGATGGACGTGTCTTGAACGTTGGGATGTCTTCTCCATTTCCAGTCCCTGATCAGGAGCAGCGGGAAGCTGATCCTGTTGGATAAGCTGTTGACCAGACTGCGAGAAAGGGGCAACCGCGTCCTCATCTTCTCCCAGATGGTGCGGATGCTGGACATCCTGGCGGAGTACCTGACCATCAAGCACTACCCTTTCCAGGTGAGGGTGCTCGGTGACTGGCCTCTCTCCCTCCCCCCTCCCTTCCTCTGGCTTCTGCGCTTTGTTTGCTAAATTATCCTAAGGTTGAGGTTCCAGGGCGGCCTTAATTTTTACTTCCATGCCTTCAGGCTAACCCTCTAATGAAGATGGTCAAGGTGGGGTCATTCTTTTCCAGGGACCAAGGGGTAGGGATTAGAGAAAGGAAAACTGGGCAAGAGAAAAGTCTCTTGTTTATCTCAAGTGGTGATTGTGAGGGAAGAAATACGAAAAACAATTTAAAGGAGTGAGAAGTGCTTTAGTTAGCAGGTAATTAGCCTTCGCTTTTTATTTCACATATGTGGCTTCTCCGTGGTGACATTTTTTGATGTAGAGCTGACATACATGCTAGCAAAAGCATTGGCTGTTTTATTTTATTTTTTATTTTTTATTTTTTTTATATATTTTATTGATTTTCCACAGAGAGGAAGGGAGAGAGATAGAGAGTTAGAAACATTGATGAGAGAGCAACATCGATCAGCTGCCTCCTGCACATCCCCCACTGGGGACGTGCCTGCAACCCAGGTACATGCCCTCGACCGGAATCGAACCTGGGACCTTTCAATCCGCAGGCCGACGCTCTATCCACTGAGCCAAACCGGCCTCGGCATTGGCTGTTTTAGTAAAGGCTTGAAGACCCACTGTGGCTGCTTGAACTTGGCTCTGAGTGTAGAGTGCAATTTTTGGAAAAGCTGGGATATATGACCAGCTTCATTTTTAACATTATCAATGTTACGGCAGAACGTTTTCCAAACAAAATGATGAAAATCATTTTGTGACTTGTGTAGCACTTAATGACTGGGCAGTTTGCCCTGGCCAGTTTGCTCAGTGGTTGGAGCATTGGCCCGAGGACTGAAGGGTCCCAGGTTCAATTCTGGTCAAGGGCGCACACCTCAGTTGCAGGCTCGATCCCGGCCCTGGTCGGGTCACGTGCGGGAGGCAGCCAATCGATGTGCCTCTCTTGCATTGATATTTCTCTCTCTGTCTCTCCCTCTCCCTTCCACTCTCTCTAAGAAATCAATCTAAAAAAAAATCCTCAGATGAGGATTAACCAAAAAAGAAAGGAAAATAACTGGGCAGCTTTATTTATATTAGTCAAGAAGCATCATTTTCCGGCAGGAGCTGATTATTAGGTGTGACCAGGGGTAGTATTTCCCTGTCTCCTCAGGACCCAGATGTGGAAGCAGACAAAGCCTCGAAGCCCAGCGTGGGTTGCCTTTTCCTTGTAGGTCCTGGCAGCCAGGCTGATCCTGGGATAAACCCAGATAGCCCTTTGATTCAGAACCTTCTGACCTTGAGTTTGTAACCAGAGAGCGTGGGGCCAGTGGAGTGTGCCGCTTAGGGCAGCCCCGCCAGCACATCGCCAGCGCATTCCAGCTATTTTTACCCGGCGGGTGTCGCGCCCATAAAGGCTGCGAGTCTGGTGTCTGCTCCCATTGCGGCTGATCTTCCTGCCTTATGACTTCCTTGTGGCTTGTCTTTCCAGCGTCTGGATGGTTCCATCAAGGGAGAGATCCGGAAGCAGGCGCTGGACCACTTCAACGCCGATGGTTCTGAGGTACACGGGGCACGGCTTTGTGATCGGGCCAGCTTGGGCTGGGGATCCAGGGCAGAGCCTTTCTGGGTGAACATGTTCTGTTTCAGGAACTGTTCCCGGTGCTGCCCTCGTGGGAGGGCAGTGAGAACTCCCTTAAGTGAAAGGTGTCTTTGCGTCTCATGATCAGTCCACCTTTTGCATTCTCTCTATCCCCCCTGGTGTGGACTAATGACAGGCGTCCTGATGTCACCGGAGTTTTCTCTGGTGACTTGCAGATACCAAGTTTCTGGGCCTAGGAGAGCAGCCAGGCAAAGTGGGCAGGGCTGGCCAGTAGGGTCATATTGGGATACTAGGGCTCGATGCACAAAATTCACGCAAGAGCAGGCCTGCCTTTTCCCGGCTGCGGGCACCCGCTTCCCTCTGGCACCCGGGACCTGGGCTTCCCTGCGGCCACTGGCAGGCACCTGGGACCTGGGATCCAGGTTTCCCTTGCAGCCCCGACTTCATCCGGAAGGATGTCCGGTCTAATTAGCATATTACACTTTATTATTGGGATATATGTTAATATCATAAGATTCTGATCTGCACTTTCTTGGTGACTCCAGTCTTGAAAAGTACATTTGCCGTGTCTCAAATTGGTTGGACCCTGCTGCAGTGTGGCTTACTGTTTTTTGTTTATTTAAAATATATTTTTATTGATTTCAGAGAGGAAGGGAGAGGGAGAGACAGAAACATCAATGATGAGAGAGAATCATTGATCGGCTGCCTCCTGCACGCCCCCTCCTGGGGATTGAGCCTGCAACCCACACAGGTGCCCTTGACCGGAATCAAACCCGGGACCCTTCAGTCCACAGGCCAGCGCTCTATCCACTGAGCCAAACCGGCTAGGGCTGAATTACTGTTTTTACTTTGGCTGACAGCAGCGTTTAGTTAAGTGTCCAGCTAGAAGGTGGCATTATAGAGTATTGCTCTTTTCACACATGCAGAAGAGCCACCTAAGACAGTTCATATTATCTTTAGTAAAGCCTGACGTGGAAAATGGCTTAATGATCAATCAGACCCCAGACTTTACATTGCAGGTTTCTCCTCCTGAAGTGTCCTGTCTGCCTAGATCAGTGGTTCTCAACCTGTGGGTCACGACCCCTTTGGTGGTCGAACAACCCTTTCACAGGGGTCGCCTAAGACCATCCTGCATATCAGATATTTACAACGATTCATCACAGTAGCAACATTACAGTTAGGAAGTAGCCACGAAAAAAATTTTATGGTTGGGTCACAACATGAGGAACTGTATTTAAAGGGCCAGAAGGTTGAGAACCACTGCCTTCCTGCCTGTGCTTTTCTGAGCCCTGGGACGCAGGCAGGTGTCTCGGTGGTCAGTGCTGTGGAAGCTCGAGGGTCAGGGCCACACACGCTCCAGCCACACCTGCTCTGGTTTTCTCGTGGAGGTCAAGGCTACTACTGTGCCTCTCCAGCTCCAGGTCCCTCACGGGCTCTGCGTGAGAGTGTATTTTCCTCACCTGCCTAACAAATGGAGGGGCACGTGCAGAACACAGTTTCCCTGTTCATCCCGACTGCCTTACTTGCATCATCTGCCTTCCCCCGGAAAACCAGTAGCTGGGCCACTTGCTGGAACGGTCCCCTTGATAATAAATTGTGCGTGGGTTTCGCTATTGCTTGTCTGCGAGGCTCAGCCAGGTGGGAGCCCGAACTCTCTTGCTGCTGTTGCTCCTTAGTTCCTTGCCCCGACTCCTCCCTCGTGAGCGAATGAAAATCCACTCTGTCACCAAGCCCCTGACATTCGTTAGCCTCCATGAAGTTCGTCCGTCGTGTCTCACTTTCCTTCGCACCTGCAGGGGTGTCGGGGTGTCGGGGTGTCGGGCTTGTTGGACGGGAAACGGTCTGACAAGGCCCCTGCCTAAAGGCGTGTGTTGCGTTGTGTACAGGACTTCTGTTTCCTGCTCTCCACAAGGGCTGGTGGCCTGGGAATCAACTTGGCTTCCGCGGACACAGTGGTCATCTTCGACTCCGACTGGAACCCCCAGAACGACTTGCAGGCACAGGCCCGAGCCCATAGGATTGGGCAGAAGAAGCAGGTCAGTGGGAGGGGCTTCGGGGTCTGGCGTGGGGGAGCGGGGGAGGGGTTTGCGGGTTTTGGATGTTTTGTAAAAGGCTTTTTCCTCTTTAGCTTCATTTCCCAAGGGGAGGTGTCTGTTAATTAGTGCAGAGAAGCTGAGATGAGCCTATAATGGAGCTGCTCTCTTTCTCTGCTTAAAAAGTGCATCACCAGCGACTTTCTAGTTTATCCTAAAAAAGATATATGATACAAAGACCTAGAACGGAACATTTTCTCCTATGTTACTATGGAAAAGTTGGTGGTAACTATTCTAACATTGTTCGAGATGGTCTATTTTAACACTTTGCGGACCAGTAGTTTCATTGCTAGTTTTACCCAGTGGCCAGATAAGTTTCTATGGAGCGAGTACAAAAAAAGTTTTACATAAATGTTAAAGGCACGCTTTAACATTAAATACCCATTGCATTTTGAAGTTATTTATTACATGTTCTTACAAGCTAATTTCTTTTTTAAAAAAATACGTATTATTGATTTTTTACAGAGAGGAAGGGAGAGGGATAGAGAGTTAGAAACATCAATGAAAGAGAGAAACATTGATCAGCTGCCTCCTACACACCCCCTACTGGGGATGTGCCCGCAACCAAGGTACATGCCCTCGACCAGAATCGAACCTGGGACCCTTCAGTCCGCAGGCCGACGCTCTATCCACTGAGCCAAACTGGTTAGGGCGCTAATATCTTTTTAAAGTATGATACTTTGTGAAACACTGTGGAATATGAAGCGAGAATTCTCCTGATCCGTCCATAATGTGTTAATTACACATGACCAATCTTCCCTTTCTTGTGGGGAAATACACACTTATTTCCTTTGTATGGGAATCTCAGAGTCGGTTCTAATAGAGGGTAACTCATAAGTTTCATACTCAGCCAAAGACCCAGTTTTGGTGAAATGGATTATTCTTTAGTAAAATTTTTTTTATTATTAGAACAAGGCCGTGTACAAAGTCCTTAACGGCAGTTACATTTAAGAATGCAGCCTGCTGCAGGTGGTAAAAACACGGCATCTGCTTAGGTCTGTGTGGATAGAGGGCTTATAGCTTATGGTCCTTTATGGTGCTAGAGACCAGGTATTTTTCATTTCCCCTCCTGGTTTTAGACGGAGGTGACCTTTTATTGTGTGTGTGATCGGGCGTAAGCACAACGTTTCCTTTTCCCACAGGTAAATATTTACCGCTTGGTGACAAAGGGGACCGTGGAGGAGGAGATCATAGAACGGGCCAAAAAGAAGATGGTATTGGACCACCTGGTGATCCAGCGCATGGACACCACTGGCCGGACGGTCCTGGAGAACAACTCGGGGCGGTCCAAGTGAGTGCCCGGGCTGGGAGAGGCCAGCTGGCCCAATCCACACTCGGTGGGATCCACCCTTCCGGGGGGATTTTGTACAACAGACATTAGGCCTTTTATTGCTGGGAAACAGGCCTCGCTAAGGCTGCAAGAAGATAGCGTTTCCTTTTCTTTATTTTTTTTCCTATTTTTTCTTTCGCTTTACTTATTAGCCCTCTGCTCATGAGCACGTTCTCTTCCCCTCCCCATTCTCTCTCTCTCTCTCTCTCTCTCTCTCTATCTCTATCTCTATCTCCTGTCCCTCCTTTTCTTTCATTTAAAAAATGTTCATTGTTGAGAGTATTGCAGGCCTGTCCCCTTTTATTCTGTTGTCCTGCCCCTCCCTTGCCTGTGGGTTTGGCTCTCCGTGCGACATATGACACTTAGGCGTCCACCCTAACAGTGTTGCCTTGAACTCTTCCTGGTGAGAATCCACCGATCGAATGGGCTGCTCTTCTCTTACTGTTGGTAGAAATGTTTGTGTGGGGATTTGTGATTTTTCCTGTTGAAACAAAGGAAGGCAGTTACGTTTTGATGGGATTGATTGGGAAGCACAGCTATTTCTCTGAAAGAATGGACATTTTGACCAAATGGTCCAGTGTGTTCTGTGGCGGGCGGTCTTGTAGCTTTGTGACAGGTGGGATGAGCCGAGCCCTTCCCAGATAGGGTGTTCTCAGATAATTTTCCGTTAGAGAGCAGCCTGGGTAGAAGCAGCGTGGTTCTTGCATATTGGACCACAGGCGAATGGTAACTTTCTGAGTCAAAGGACAGAGAGAGAACTGTCTTCTTTCGTGTTGCTAATTACCCGTCTCGCCCAACCACGTGGTAAATGAGCCAACAGGAAGAGGATTGATGTCCCAGTCTTCTGCTGGCTTAGGTTTGCCACCGCGGTCCCATCCTGTGGATAAAAACATGAAATGTTTGAGAGATCATTTTTCTTGGGGCAGAATTTACATTTTCACCGGTAATTGGGCCCCTGAATGAAGGGTAGATCTGTAACAGAGCTTACTTGACATTCCTGAGAGATTACAACCGCTTTTTACTTTTACAGCTCAAATCCTTTTAATAAAGAAGAGCTGACAGCTATTTTGAAATTCGGAGCAGAGGATCTTTTCAAAGAGCTCGAAGGCGAGGAGTCAGAGCCCCAGGTAATTAACAAGGAGGGAAGGCCTTTCTGACAAGTGTCATTTGTGAGATACATTGTTTGGGAAGCAGATTCTGAGCCTGTTACAGGCTTCTATTAAGCAGCAGTAATTACTTAAAGGATGTAGGGTTTTTTGTCTTTGTTTTTTTCTAATAAAGTTCAAAGCTCTTACTGAATAGGAAAGAATGAGAAAAAAAGCATTTGAGGATTCTGTCTTTTGTCTTTCTTATTCCTATTTCATTTCTTGTAATTTCTGAAGTTTCACCTTCTTTGTATAAGTAATAGTTTGAATCGTTTAAATGTAAACCATATGAAGTTGAGACTGCAAAAGAAAATTAAAAATGGGATACCAGAAAAGAGAGCTGGTTTGTTGGCACCAAACATTGTCAGCGCGTGCAGACCTTGCTGTTGCCTGCTTACCATACTTGTGTTGCTGTTCTTCTCCTAGGAAATGGATATTGATGAAATTCTGCGCTTGGCTGAGACCAGAGAGAACGAAGTGTCAACAAGTGCGACAGATGAGCTCCTGTCACAATTTAAGGTATAAACATCCTCGGGGGAGAAAGCCCTTAGCGTTGATTCACGATCCGGGAATAACTAATGCCTGATAGTGCTTTCTGGGTACCAGGAGCTCTGCTTAGCCCTCTGAGTAAGTTGACTCATGGCCTCAGTGTCATTCTCTAGAGTTTTCCAAAGATGTTCTGAGTGCAGAATCTATAGATCGTCCTCCCACGGACTATAGGTAGCCACGGACGTGGCCCATCCTGCCCTGAGTCAGTGGGTGGAGGAAGGAAGTCTGCTAGGAGGACTGAGGATATGATGTCAGCCTGATAGGTGGTGACCCGGTTGGCTCTGGGGGGTGTTGGAGGACTTGTGGGAGAGACATTAACATAATAGAATCAGATGACAAAGCGGTCAGAGGTGTAAAAACAGAAGGTGACAGGAAGCTCTTGATGACTTAGCCGGATTTTTTTTTTTTAAGGGTGATTACAGGGTGGTCAGTGGTATCCGATACAATACAAAATTAAGTGAGATCAGGACTAAATGCAGGAGCTGGGCACCAGCATTGAGTTACTAAAAAGCTAGTGAATTATAGAGAGAAGGTACACGGCCAGCATGGCTCAGTGGTTGAGTGTGGACTTATGAACCAGGAGGTCACGGTTCTATTCCCGGTCAGGGCACATGCCCGGGTTACAGGCTCAACCCCCAGTAGGGGGCGTGCAGGAGGCAGCTGATCGATGGTTCTTTCTCATCATTGATGTTTCTCTCTCTCCCTCTCCCTTCCTCTCAGAAATCGGTAAAAATACATTTTTTTAAGAGTAGAGAGAAGGTAATTTATGTGACAAAAGAGTCTCTAGCAAGGCCACGTATTTTATTTGTTTTGTTTTTTAAGATGTTACCATGTTCTGGGTTTCAGAAGGTATTTGAGAATAGGGAGCTGTTGCAGGTTCAGAGGAATGAAGGAACGTTTGAGGGCCTATCTATTGCCTTGCCTCAGGGGAGACTGGAAGGGACATCACCAGAAGCACAGCTGGAGGAGCTGCTTTTGAAGGAGAAGGGAAAGCACACTTTAGGGAGAGATGTGGAGTTCCAACTGGTGACCTTCATGACCAGTGAAATAAATGAGGTGTTTGCTGAGAAGTGGAAAAGATTCGCTACAGCCCTGGCTGGGGCCGGGGCTTGCTGGGAGGAACTTGATAGGGAGTAGAGCTGAATTTAGAAAATACGGCTTCGGCTTCGCTTTGGAGCCAGTCAGCAGGGTCATATGAGACTCTCCTGCACTCCGTGAGGTCAGAGAAACGGGATCAGCTGGTAATCCCAAGGTGAGACTGGCTCTCGAGGCGTGGGAGGGTCAGAGAGACAAAGGCTTCCCAGTTGCAAATGAGGCCCGGCCGCTGTCGCTCAGTGGTGGAGCGTCGACCTATGAACCAGGAGGTCAGGGTTTGGTTCCCAGGCAGGGCACATGCCCGGGTTGTGGGCTCGATCCCCAGTGGGGGGCGTGCAGGAGGCAGCCGATCAGTGATTCTTTCTCATCCTTGATGTTTCTATCTCTCTCTCCCTCCCTCTCTGAAAAATCAATTAAAAAAAAAAAAGAGAGGGTCTGGTTGAAAGGATTGATCATGGGTTGGTTTGATGCAGGTTAGAGAAGCAGGTTACAGCGGTGGTTAAGTGTGGTAGAGTCTACCGTTAGGGTGGAGGGTGAACTGAGTGAAGCGTTTGGAAGGAAGCAGGATGGAATGAGGTCAAGGTTGGCCACAGGTAGAGCTGTCTCGGTGGGAGAGCAGGGAAGGAGCTGAGGATGGGTCAGAGAGCTCTCGTGCCAGGTGTCATGTGTCTGAGGGTGGAGGGGAGTTATTAGTGTGTCCCCCGGGTCCCACCTCTGCAACTGCTGCTCCATTCTTAAGCAGAAGTCATCTTCATGACTGTCCTGGTCAGAATATTATGAGCATTAAGTCACATTACTGGTGACTCTGGCCTTTCTAAGGCCCTTTTTTAAAAAACTGAATTTATTGGGGTGACGACATTGGTTAATAAAGTTATGTAAGTTCCAGGTGTATAGTTCTATAATATATTTCATATATATATATATATATATATATATATATATATATAAAAACACATTGTGGATGGATCACGAGAATTCTCATTTCATATTACACAGTATTTTACAAACTATCATACTTTAAAAAGATATTAGCTTGTAAGAACATGTAATAAATAACTTCAAAATGCATTGGGTATTTAATGTTAAAGTGTGCCTTTAACATTTATGTAAAACATTTTTTTGTACTCGTTCAATAGAAACTTATCTGGCCACTGGGTAAAGCTAGCAATAAAACTACTGGTCCGCAATGTGTCAACATATATTTCAGTTAAACTTGTAAGACACTTTATATCTTTATATCTGCTTCCCTCCTTTTCAGTAAAATTTCTGATGAACTTGAGGATGTGGCAAATTGATTTCTGGGGGGGAAGGGAGAGATAAGAGAAAATCGATTCTTTGATTATATAATATCACAGGACTTCCTTATTAGTCATAGCATCGTACTTAGATTAAAAACACTGTGAGTTGAGGTTTTAATGGATGTTCTTTGGGAAATAGAGGAATTTCAGTGGTCTGTCTGTTGACATTTCAGGTTGCCAATTTCGCCACCATGGAAGACGAGGAAGAGCTGGAAGAGCGTCCCCACAGGGACTGGGACGAGATCATTCCCGAGGATCAAAGGAAGCGCGTGGAGGAGGAGGAGCGGCAGAAGGAGCTGGAAGAAATCTACATGCTGCCTCGAATTCGGAGTTCCACGAAAAAGGTAACCAAGGGAGACGGGAGAGAGGAGCCTCCTTCTCAGGCTCTGATGCTGCAGGGGTGCCCGGTGTTCAAGGAAGGAGCCTTGCATTGCTGCCCGACCTGCGGGCTCCAGGGCAGAGTCTCGGGAAACCCAGCAGGGGAACAGGGAAGTGCCTGGGGCTCCTGGCTCACCTGGGAGGCACTTGGCCTCTGCTCATGGGCTGTGTGAGATGGCTGAGCAGGAATGGAGTGTGTTAGAGACTGTAGAACCGTTCTAGCCACAGGCACTATCATATTTGACTTTTGCAAAACATTACCACCCAGTTTGTTGGAGATAATAGACTGGAGTTTGTCCAAGATCTTAGTAAATCATACATCAGTAGCAGCTAATGGTAGCTACTATTTGCTGAATTCTCACAGGCATCAGCTAGTGCATTTAAACGTATTGACTCATTTAATCCTTTGAGACCCCTGATGAAAGGAGCTGATATCCCCATTTTACAAATAGCACACAGAGTCCAAGGAAGTGAACATAAACTTACCATTCCAACACTTGCATTGCATTTTCCTTCTTAGAATCCACACTTCTCTGGAGGTGTGACTGTCCCTGTCGGGTCTCCCTTCGTTACCTGACACCTGCCTCCTTATTTCCCAAAGAAAAACGGACTTGTCTGATGGGACGGCCAGTTCCGAGTCCCACAGAACGGGGCCGGGCTGGCCTTGGTCCTTGGGCCTCTGGCACCTGGCCCTGGTCACAGTGTGCCTTTGCCGTTCCAGGCGCAGACCAATGACAGCGACTCCGACACCGAGTCCAAGAGGCAGGCCCAGAGGTCCTCTGCCTCGGAGAGCGAGACCGATGACTCCGACGACGACAAGAAGCCGAAGCGCCGAGGGCGCCCCCGGAGCGTGCGGAAGGACCTTGTGGAGGGGTTCACGGACGCGGAGATCCGCAGGTGGGTGGGCCCTGCTCCCTGGGCCTTGTGGGGAAGGGATACCGTCAGTTCCGGCAGGGAGCGTGAGAGAGACTGAGTCACACACCCGTCGGAAATGCTCCTCCATCCCGGTGTTGTTATTTTTTTATATGTAGAGTTTTTGTGCCTTTTAAAAATATATTTTTTTGCCCTGACCTGTTTGGCTCTGTGGATAGAGCGATGGCCTGCAGACTGAAGGGTCCCGGGTTCGATTCCAGTCAAGGGCATGTACCTTGGTTGCGGGCACATCCCCAGTGGGGGGTGTGCAGGAGGCAGCTGGTCTATGTTTCTTTCTCATTGATGTTTCTAACTCTATCCTTCTCCCTTCCTCTCTGTAAAAAATCAATAAAAAATAAAAAAAAGTAAAAATATATTTTTTTTGATTTCAGAGAGGAAGGGAGAGGGGAGAGAGAGATGGAAGCATCAATGATGAGAGAGAATCATTGATCAGCGGCCTCCTGCACACCCCCCACTGGGGATGTGCCCGCAACCAAGGTACATGCCCTTGACTGGGGATCGAGCCCACAACTCGGGCATGTGCCCTTGACCGGAATCGAACCCGGGACCCTGCAGTCTGCAGGCTGACACTCTATCCACTGAGCCTCACCAGCTAGGGCGTCCGGATATTATTTTGAGGTAAAACCCTAGTGTCTTACTATTTCAGGTGTGAAATGTCTCCGTGTATATCAAGGAGACATGGAGAGCTGAGGAAGAACCCCAGGTTCACGTTCACATGTAGCACTCCCCTACCCTTGTATCCAGGCTGTTCCTTCCCTAGAGTTTCTCAGCTGTTGTCACGTTCATTCCCCTTCTCTTCAGTCACCATGCCCTCCACCCAGTTTTTTCTCCCATAGGATCTCTCCCAGTGGTTCTCAACCTTCCTAATGCCGCGGCCCTTCAATACAGTTCCTCATGTTGTGGTGACCCCCAACCATAAAATTATTTTCATTTCTACTTCATAACTGTCATTTTGCTACTGTTATGAATCGTCATGTAAATAACTGATATGCAGGATGTATGTTCAGGGGTCGCGACCCACAGGTTGAGAACCGCTGCCTTAGACTCTTACCTAAGCAGGTTATTTTAGTGACTGGCATGTCCCAGTGAGGCCCTGGGTGTGTTGTGACGTCTTGCTTTCCATGGGCAGTGCTAGTGGTTGGCGCAGGGACGGGGAGCAGGTGACGCACGGATTGGCGGGCAGCGTGGTTTAGGGTGGAGACTGGTAGACGGTTAGGTTGGATTTTTGGTTGGAGATAAGGTTGGGCGGGAGTCAACACACTTTCCAAAATGGTTTTGCCCAAGAAGCTTGAAATCATAGGTTTATTTTGCTTTGTCGCATTCCCCCAAAATACTCGCTGCAGTCTCAGAAATCGTACAGTTGTGTTATCGGCCAGAAAATGAGGGAAAATCTGGAATTGAAGGTAACAGTAGTGGACTGAACAGACCTGTGAACTGTTTGGGGGTTTTTATGTCCAGAGTTTTTGTGGTGATGGGATCACAGGTTACACAGACTTGCACATTTAAAAACGGATAACATCGGAGTTACATCGCTGTTCTTCATTACGTCCCTTAGCAGCTTCGTGAGAATAAAGTTGGTCTTTTCGTTGGAATAGATTTCCGGCACTCAGTCGGAAGTGCGCTGTTGGCAGTGGCATGCAGCATGCAAAGACCTGTTACAAGGATCGGGTCCCGTCTATTTTTGACAGTTTTTATGCAGCTCGTACTTAACACAGATACGTTTTTGCGTTCACAGAGCTGAAGTCTCTGTCTTTTTAACGTGTGCTCTTGCTCATCTCCGTAGGTTCATCAAGGCGTATAAGAAGTTTGGTCTCCCTCTTGAACGGTAAGCTTAGCAAAAGTTCCTAAGTCGCCTCTTTTATTACGTGGCAGTTTCTTTTTTTGCTACTCTTTCCATGGAAGGTCTGGCGCCTTTTGACAGCCTGACTTGTAGACATGAATGTATTCACATGCTCCGTATGACTTAGGATCAGGAGAACATATTGTAGAATTAACTGTGCTTTGCTGCGGGGAGCATTGTGACGAGGGAAA
This sequence comes from Myotis yumanensis, assembly GCF_028538775.1. Lineage (NCBI taxonomy): Eukaryota > Metazoa > Chordata > Mammalia > Chiroptera > Vespertilionidae > Myotis > Myotis yumanensis. The sequence continues at coordinate 5,557,050 of NW_027223771.1, read as the reverse complement.
GTAGCTGGAGAAAGGAGAGTGGACACCAAAGAAGTGGACGAGGGCCGTACTGTTTTAATATATTTTTATTGATGTCAGAGAGAGAGTTAGAAGCATCACTGATGAGAGAGAATCACTGATCGGCTGCGTCCTGCACGCCCCACACTGAGGATCGAGCCCACCACCCGGGCCTGTGCCCTGACCTTGATCTTCTGGGCTTAGTTTGATGCTCAACCAACCACAGAGCCACACCGGCTGGGCCACCCTTGTCTTTGAAATCACTTTATGGACGATGCCAAGGCACAGTTCTTTCTGACGGGAAACGAGGAACGTGGCCCTCAGTCAGCGTGGCAGGGCTCTTGTCAGTGAAGGAATGTAGGGAAACGTGTCCTTGCAGGGGCAGGCCTCCCCGAGACCAGCGGTGTTTCATGTGACGGTAGGAAGGTGGGCGCAGGGCCCTGAAGTGTCCCGCGCTGGTCTGTCCCCAGGCTGGAGTGCATAGCGCGCGACGCGGAGCTGGTGGATAAGTCGGTGGCCGACCTGAAGCGCCTGGGCGAGCTGATTCACAACAGCTGTGTGTCGGCCATGCAGGAGTACGAGGAGCAGCTCAAAGAGAACGCCAGCGAGGGTAAGTCCCCGGGCGGCCCCAGCGGTCCTCCCGGGCCCGGCGCCTGCCGCCCGCACCGGGGTTCCTGCTGCTCCAGGGCTTGGCTTAGAAGAGGACTCGGGGTCAGATGATGACTCGAGTCATAACGCACACGTGAAGCGCTTAGCTGCGTGTCTGGCCTGCGGTGTTCGCTACTATCGTTAATAAAGAAGTATTTGTGCTCTGGGATTTCCTTTTCAGGATATTACTGAAGTAATAAAATTTTAAAAATATCTTAAATAGAGTTAAGTGTTTCCGGATGTGATTTCTTTTGTGTGTGTGTGTGTGTGTGTGTGTGTGTAACTTCAGTACCGTGAGTGATTTGGACATTGATCCAAATGTGTCCTGCCATAGCACCCAGAATACATCTCGAGGTAAACCTTAAACCCAGCGTTTCTCTCTACTCCCAGAATATAAAGGGGACTCACTAACCCCCCTCCCCGCCCCCGTACCTATGTGCTTTCATAGGTGTTTTATATTTGTGATACAGTTGGAGGTTTGTTTGTTTTTTTTTAATATTTTTGATACACGTGGAGTTTTTCCTAGTCTACCCAGTCTTATTTTTCCTGTGTGGCTACTTTATGTCTCAGCACCATTCATTAACATGGTTCGTCTTTTCTCCACTGCCTGATTTTCTTTTTTTTTTTTTTAAGAACTTCATAATGTGATGGATATAGTAGTATTAGTGTCCTGTAAGTGGACATTCGCTTTCCAGTCTGTTGCTCTACAGCGTTGTGGTAAATGATCCTGTGTATGTACCCCAGGGGTCCTCAAACTATGGCCCGCGGGCCACATGCGGCCCGCCGAAAACATTTGTTTTTTTACTTCAAAATAAGATATGTGCAGTGTGCATAGGAATTTGTTCATAGTTTTTTTTTTTTTAAACTGTAGTCCGGCCCTCCAACGGTCTGAGGGACAGTGAACTGGCCCCCTGTTTAAAAAGTTTGAGGACCCCTGATGTACCCCATTTCGCACCATCCCGTCCAACCAGCATTGAATGAGCATCTCTGTTTTCTCTGAGTCTCATCAACATAATATTTTCAATTTTTTCTTTTTCCCTGACCTGATAGGGTAAAAGTGGCATGTGTTTAATTTGCATTTCTATTATCGCGAGTGAGGTTGAGTATTTTATGTACGTTTAGGAGCCTCTTGAATTTCCTTGTTTGCAAATTGCCTTGATCCAGAGAGGTTCATAGCTAAAAGCGAGAGGGGAGAAGGCGTAGTTGGTGCAGGTTTCTGGTGTTCAGAGCAGGGCCTTTCCATTGACCACCTCTGTTCCAATTCCCATCAGTATTGTCCGGAAGAGAATTTGCAAATGAAATTCTAGTGGATTCCAAGAGAATCCCCATGCAATCGTCTGTAATCGTAGTGCCATTTCATCGACTTACACGTCTAGAAAAGTGAGATCTTTCCTAACACTCTGAGCCATCTTTTCTCCGACAAACCAGTGTCATTCTCATGGGTTTATTTTAGCTATGGTTAGAGTTGGCTGGATTTTATTCTTCCAGGATTGCTTTAATTTGAAACGAGGGATAGGGCAGCCTTTCCATGACATCTTTTATTCGTTTGAAATGTGTTAGGTATAAACTTGATCTCATATTTTTTTATAGAGACCATCTTTAAAGCACTTAAATAACTTAGTTAATGGAATAGTTAAAAGAAAAAAAGAAAATTCTTTAGTGCTAATTCCTTCAGAATCTCCTTTTGTTAATTTTATTAATTTTGGAACCAAAGCATAAAACAAATAGGAAGATTAAAGTACAATTGTAGACACTATTGTAATTGAGACAGTCTTTTTGCCTTATAGGTTGTATCTTCGATTAACAATAAGACAGAGAGAGATTGAGGGAGTCGGCGTTCAGGGATGGACTCATGTTTCCTGTGGAACTTGAGCAAATTCTCATTTAACTTTCCCTTTAGGGAAAGGACCAGGAAAAAAGAGAGGCCCAACAATCAAGATCTCTGGGGTGCAGGTGAACGTGAAATCCATTATCCAACATGAGGAGGAGTTTGAGATGCTGCATAAATCCATCCCGGTGGACCCTGAAGAAAAAAAAAAGTGAGTGTGTTATGTGCGCATGCTCGGGTGGTTGTGCTGTAGGACGGTAGACTGGAAGTTAGTTATGTGTAGTTATGTAGTGTTTTCGTTGTCTTCTCTTTCTTTTTTAATTTTTTATTTTATTTATTTATTTTTTATATTTTATTGATTTTTTACAGAGAGGAAGGGAGAGGGAGAGAGAGAAACATCGATGAGAGAAAAGCATCGATCAGCTGCCTCCTGCACACCTCCTACTGGGGATGTGCCTGCAACCAAGGTACATGCCCTTGACCAGAATCGAACCTGGGACCTTTCAGTCTGCAGGCCGATGCTCCATCCACTGACCCAAACCTGTTAGGGCTCTTTTTTTACTTTTATTGATTTCAGAGAGGAAGGAAGAAGGGAGAGAGAGAGAAACATTAGTGATGAGAGAGAGTCATTGATGGGCTGCCCCCTGCACGCCCCCTACTGGGGATGGAGCCTGCAACCTGGGCATGTGCCCTGAATCGAACCTTGACCTCCTGGTTCATAGGTCAATGCCCAACCACTGAGCCACACCGGCTGGGCTCGTTGTTTCTTTATCGTAGCAGAATACTTTGTGTTCCTTTCCAAATCAGAGAGGCCTCGCCTCTGACGCCCTCCTCTTTTTGAAACCCCTGTAGGTACTGCTTAACCTGCCGTGTCAAAGCTGCGCATTTCGATGTGGAGTGGGGAGTGGAGGATGACTCCCGCCTTCTGCTGGGCATCTACGAACACGGCTATGGGAACTGGGAGCTAATTAAAACGGACCCGGAGCTGAAGCTAACGGACAAAGTAAGTAACTCTGTGACGCCGGAGATTTCTAGAAGATTTCTTGCGTAATACTTCTATATTCATTACTTATTTTTAACTATTTTCCGGAGGGGTGGGGCGGGGATCAACTGGGAAATTAGCACAACAGCAAATTCCTGGGATTTCTTTATCCTTGGACATGGTACCATCTTTAGTGGACTGTGACACTGTGTCATGGACGAAGGTGATAGCCAGGTAAAAATTTTGGGGGAACTATAAGAGAAATCTTAAAAGTTTTGATTTTTATCGTAGGTCAGTCTCATTGCAACAAAATACCAGGGTAAGGTTCTTAATAATTAAAGCATCACTCCGCCTTAGTTGCTGGCCCTTTGTTTGCCGTTGTATTGGAAACAACCGTATTTCTATTCCATACACAAGGAGTGAGCCACCTTGGTGTTTTTTGTAATGGAATTCAACATTGGCCGTACTTCTCCCACAAAATCGAGCCTCCCACCCTGTCCGTCGCTAAGCGGGCTCCCAGGCAGTCAGGCCGTGCTCAGTTGTAAGCAGGGGGAGCCGACTGGCTCCATTTCGGGAGGCTGTGCCCCAGGTGGTGCTCCCGGCACGTCGAACAATGCTCATCCCACACGCGGGGCCCTGAGCGGGTGACAGCACCCTGCCGTTCGCGCAGACCAAATCCACCGTGGCCTGAGAGGTCCGACCGTGGTCGCAGGGCCAGCTCCTGCCCGGGCACAGCTCCGTGCTCTCCGGCCATGCTCTAAGAAGCATTTTCAATCTAAAACGAAGCTTTAACCTAGCTCCAGGGATTCCCTGCTCCTGGAAGGAGGAAACCCGCGACGGCTGGGATGTTCTAGCAGATGAAGCCAACAAGCCCCTCCTACCTGAGTTGTTCTACCCTGTTAACAGCACAGGTAGGAGCCAGTGGGAGAGCTGGATTTCTCATCCCATTTTGTAAAACGAGAACGGCTCATGAGGGATTGGCAGTGACTGGGAGCCATGGACATGAGATAGGAGCTGAGGCTGTGTCTGTATTCCGGGCGGGCGGGGCGGGAAAGGACTGCTCAGTTCTCGGCTGTCTCCGTTGACCCTGATCCACTAACCGGGACACGGGTGGTGGCGGGTGCTTCTCTCCCTTTGCTGTTGAAGATCCTGCCCGTGGAGACTGATAAGAAGCCTCAGGGGAAGCAGCTGCAGACCCGAGCCGACTACCTGCTGAAGCTGCTCAGGAAGAGTCTGGAGAAGAAGGGGGCCGTGGCGGGTGGGGAAGAGGTGAGTGTGGCTGCCGCTGGGCGCCTTCGGGGCTCTGAGGCTCCGGCCCTGCAGGTTAGGGGGGGCAGGTGCCCCCTGCGGCCGCCGCCCAGACGGAACCTCTCCAGTCAGGTGCTGCTTTTTTTCTTTTTTCAAATAAGTTCTTACTGATTTCAGAGAGAGGAGAGGAGAGAGAGATAGAAACATCAACGATGAGAGAGAATCATGGATCAGCTGCCTCTTGCATGCCCCCTATGCGGGATGGAGCCTGCATCCAGGCATGTGCCCTGACTGGGAATTGAACCATGACCTCCTGGCTCATAGGTCGACGCTCAAACACTGAGCCACACCGGCTGCTTTTGAGGTCCGAGTAGTGATGGTTGGTTGGTCACACTGGGCTTGTTCATTTAATTACTCACCTAAGCATCTTGGCAGCTTTCTTATAATATGGCCTCAAAAGAGTCCTCGCTCTCAGAGCCACCTGGTTCAGACCTACTGCTGTTTCTTTACGCCGCTGCCTGTAACTGTCTGAATACCACCGGGTTTGCCTGTAGTTACTCCTAACTCTGGGCTGCTTGTCATACTGGCCCAGGGATAACATGGGTCATTGGAATCCACAGTTAATCCAACAGTGGGACTTCCGTTAGGATTGCCTTACCTGCTCAGCGAAAAAGACCAAGTGAGTTACTAGTGACTCATCTGCGCCGTGTCTTCTTTCATTTTCCCAATTTTTCGTTTCAATGCAGACCTAGAAAGATGGCAGGCACAGTTGGAAGATAAGTTACATCCGGTTCTAGCAGCCTATGTGTGTGCTCCTTCGGTTCTCCTAGAGCTACGTCATTGGTGTTAACGTCCCTGTCTTACAAACAAAATGAATTTTAGGGGAAAAAGTTATCCCAACCCCATGCCTTGTCCTTTTTCATGTAATAGTATCACATAAGTAGTGTCATTCTCCACGTAGTATGTTGAGTGTATACTGTCAGTCTCTCCTAGAGAGAGAGAGAGATTAAGAACATGTTTATACTCGAGTTAGATTTGATTGAGTAGATAAACACCCTTTCCTTATTTTTAGATACCGTGTGCTTCTGGGTGTGTTTTTATTTATTTATTTATTTATTTACTTATTTACTTATTTTTATCGATTTCAGAGAGGAAAAGGTGAAAGAGGGAGAGATAGAAACATCATTGATGAGAGAGAATCATTGATTGGTCGCCTCCTGCACGCCCCCTACTGGGGATCGAGCCTGCAACCGTGGCATATGCTCCGACTGGGAATCTAACTGAACCGTGACCTCCAGGCTCATAGGTCAACGACCCCCAACCACTGAACCGGCTGACCGGGTCCTGGTTTTTTCTTTTAACATTATATTATTGTCTTTTGCGAATTATCTTTATACATAAGGTGTTTTTCCTTCATTCGAATTATATCTTTAGGATGAATTCCAAAAAATGGACTCCGTAGGCTCAAGGCGGTGGGTGTTTTTCTGTGGCGTAGGCCGTGGGAGGCCTCCAGCAATGCTGGTTGCGCCCCTTTGAATTTCTCCTTTGACTTATGCGGCTGCTGCTGTTTCAAAGACTCATCCGTGGGACTTGGCCGTGCTGGTGAGGGACTGGGTTTGCCGTGTTGTCATCCTTCCTCTCCGTCTCCAGGCCAAGTTAAAGAAGCGGAAGCCTCGAGTCAAGAAGGAGAACAAAGCGCCCAGGCTGAAAGACGAGCGGGGGCTCGACTTCTCGTCCCCCAGGCACTCGGACAACCCATCCGAGGAGGGGGAAGTGAAGGTGAGGCTGCCTCTCCGCGAGGGGCTGGCTCTCAGGCTGCACTTGCTGTGCGGGTGGCACAGAACCATTCGGATAACGTAGAATGTGTCTGTCTTTTCCTAACCAGAGAGGGAATGTCACTGTTCCTTTAAGTCGGCGACTGCACCTTCACAGATAATGGATGTGACTGGCGAGAGCCAAGGGGGTCTCAATGCTCAGTGGCAGCTGACACGCAGACTCCCTGTTGGGGCGATAGGCAGTGGTGGGGACATACCGGGAGCTCCCGGCAGGGGGCCCCCGCTGCACCGCTCAGTGTGTCGCTGGGCCAAACGAAACTCACCTGTGGGTCTGGATTGGCCCAAGGCGGCCAGTTTGTACCCTCTGGTCTAAGCCAAGTGGAACGTCAATCAGCTTCCTGGAGGGAGTGGCAGCGTTCCGGGATTTTATTTTGTTCCTCTCGAAAATTCTGCTTTGCGATGAGCTCTAAGGCGGTGAGCAGTGGGTCCGGGACTAGATGGATTTGAGTCACGCAAACACGAATTCAAGTACAGGACTCTCACAGGTCACTCACTAGCTGACAGCTTTCTAACCGCGGGTCCTCGGTGTTGTCTGTCTGTGAAATGGGAATGATCATGCCTGGGTTGAAGGTTGCTGTGAGAATTAAAGAGACCAAGATGGAAGCCCCTGCTGGCTCACCTGGGCGTCCCCAGAGTTTAGGGCTGTGTGCGTGCTTGCAGGCTGTGTGCTGGAGAACACGCATGTAGGTGCCGTGGGGAGCCACAGGGGGCAGTGCTGCCTTCCCCAGGAAGCAAATGAGTCCATGGAAAGCGAGCGGCCTTACCCATAGCCCTGCTTGTCTTCTAGGATGATGGCTTAGAAAAAAGTCCCATGAAAAAGAAACAGAAGAAGAAGGAGAACAAGGAGAACAAGGAGAAACAGATGGGTTCCAGGAAAGACAAAGACGGGGACAAGGAAAGGAAGAAGTCGAAAGACAAGAAGGAGAAGGTACCTGTGTCATTCTACTTCCTGAGCTACCCGTAGCCTCTGACGTTCCGTCTAGGATTTAGAAATAGAACAGGGCTGAGGGCCCTGAAATCACCATCTCTTCAAGGCTACATCCGAGAAGGAAGGGGCGGGGCTGTCAGCGTGAGGCCTGCATCTCTGCCTGCAGAGAGGAGGGAGCCTGAGGTTTGGGCTGTTCTCTCAGACAGAAGGCCTTGCTTGCAGTGTTTTTACATGTTTCAGAGGGGAAGTGTGAGTGAGATAGGACAGGTGAGAGAAATGTGCATTTACAGGGAACTGCTTAAGGCAGTTTTCACATTCATGATAGGAGAGCACAATCCACAGATGAATTTGAAGGGTTCAAGATTCAACCCAAATACCATCAAGAGTTAAGCTTTTGGAATAGAATTGGGTGAAAAGCCCTGCTATTATATAACCTCCCTTTGGGGGTTTTATGAAACTCATTCCAAGCCACAGAGTTCTGGTACAGGGTTGCATGTATGCTTGCTGACTTCTAATGAAGTTACTATGCAGTTAGTCCCTAGTCATCGTTAAAACAGACGAGTAAATGCTATAATTCTACCATGTAGTCATAGCCCTAGTAGATTTCTTGTGAGCACCTTTGGGACTTTTGTGCATGTAAGAACAATGATAAAATACACATCAGACCAGACGGAGAGGTCTTTCTCACTTAGCAATATGTCGCACACAACTTTCCAAGTGAATAAATAACATTTTTCGTAGATAAGATCCTGTCTGGTTATAACAGCTTGGAAACAGTTTACATCTCCCCAATCAAAATTGCTTCCAAATTTCTACTACTATAAACCATCCTGTGACGGATGCCTTTGTATTTATGCTTCCCAGAGGTATACCTTATTTTAAAAAGTGAAATATTTCAAAAATAAAAGAATAAAGGACGATGTAAAAAACATCCATATATCTACTACCCAGATATTATAGCTTCTTTTGCTACATATTATGTAATCACAAAAAAGCATAGTATTGTTTAATGTTTTTAAATGTCCAAACATCATGCCATTTTATATGTATTTATATATATATATATATATATATATATATATATATATATATATATATATATCTCCACTCTTTGGCAGCCTTTCATGGACAAATGAGATTGATCCATTTGGATTTGTGCAGATTCAATCATTCACAATACATTCATTAATAAAAATGTCTAGATCAAAGGGTATATTCATTTATAAGCTATTAATAAGCATTGCTATATGTTACTGTACCAGATCTCTGCCACGTTACACTTTTAGTCCCTTGATGACATTTTTGTGCATGTTATGGACGAGGGAACAGAAGCCAAAATAGCACTGATGAATCTGAAGTTCAGATGGGGTATGTTTGGGGGCAGAAAGGGAATGATACGTGATGAAGCTATCAATCATGATTTCCCGGACGACTTTATTTTACTTTTTTAAAGAAAACATGTTTTTACAGAGAGGAAAGGAGAGAGAGCATCAGTGATGAGAGAGAATCATGGATCGGCTGCCTCCCGCACGCCCCACACCAGACTGAACCTGCAACCCGGGCATGTGCCCTGACCAGGAATCGAACCGTGACCTCCTGGTTCCTAGGTCGACGCTCAACCACTGAGCCACGCCGGCCGGGCTGTTGTACCTTTTTTATAGACCGAGTCCATCCCAGTTCCCTGCTCTAGTGCTGAGACCTAAGTAGGAAGTCCAAACTGCAAGGCACGACTGCACACGTGACAGTGACTCCTTGTAACTCTTCTTTAAAAGCCTAAAAGTGGTGATGCCAAATCTTCGAATAAATCCAAGCGATCTCAGGGCCCCGTGCACATCACCGCAGGAAGTGAGCCTATTCCCATCGGCGAGGACGAAGACGATGACCTGGACCAGGAGACGTTCAGCATTGTAAGTCCTCACACGGATCCGGTGCCATGGAGCTCTGTCCCATCTGCAGGTTTTATTTTTATTTATTTACTTATTTATTTTTAAAATATATTTTTACTGATCTCAGAGAGGAAGGGAGAGGAGAGAGAGAGAGAGAGAAACATCAATGATGAGAGAGAATCATGGATCGGCTGCCTCCTGCACGCCCCACACTGGGGATCGAGCCCACAACCCGGACAAGTGCCGTGACCAGGAATTGAACTGTGACCTCCTGGTTCATAGGTTGACGCTCAACCACTGAGCCACATTGGCCAGGCTGATCTGCAGGTTTTAAAGCTCAGAATATAAAGTCGAAGGCCCTGCTGTCCCTCACCCTAAAGCAGCGATTCTCAACCTGTGGGTCTCGACTCCTTTGGGGGTCCAATGACCCTTTCACAGGGGTCGCCTAAGACCATCGGAAAACACATATATAATTACATACTGTTTTTGTGATTAATCACTATGCTTTAATGATGTTCAATTTGTAACAATGAAAATACATCCTGCATATCAGATATTTACATGACGATTCATAACAGTAGCAAAATGACAGTGATGAAGTAGCAACGAAAATAATTTAATGGTTGGGGGTCACCACAACATGAGGAACTGTATTAAAGGATTGCGTCATTAGGAAGGTTGAGAACCACTGCCCTAAACCCATGCCTTTCCTTTGGTCCCTCCCCAGAAGTGACCACGATTCTAGATTCGACGATCATCCTCGCGGGGGATTTTAGACTTTTACGACGTATGTCTCTAAAGACAGGAATAGTTCCCATAACAGCCAGGCGGTCTCTCTCTGCTTTCTGTGTATTTTTACTACAATAATTATATGACGTAGGCAATTGCCTCCATTTTACATGTTAAAGAATAAGGTGGAGAGAGTTAAGGGGCTAGTCCTGGGTCACCGAGCTACGATGTGTAGCAGAGACTTGACCCAGGCAGTTTGACGAGAGAGTGTGGGTCCTGGCCCATCCTCCCACACAGCCTCCATGTGTCCATAACAGCATAGAAGATTGCTCTCCACCTTGGGAAGTTTCATGTCAAGGCCACACTGCATGCGTTCTGTAACTGCTTCTCCCTTCGCTCTGAGTTCCGATTTCCACAATTTTATTTTTTCTCCTCTTGACGGACACGGGGGTTCTCACAGATGTTTACCGCTACACATAGGCTGCGGTGAAATTGTAAACGTTTTCTTGTGCCCCGTGTGAGAGCTGCTCTAGAGCGCGCGGCTTGAGCAGGAGCTGGGAGTGGCATTGGGCATACGCGCCCGGCACTTGGTTAGATGTCGCAGAACTACTCCTCGAGGCCATTGTAGATGTTTGCACTCCTGGCGGGAGTGTGAGTTCAGGTCGCTTTCTCAGTCTCAGAAACACTTGGTAGTTTCTGACTTCTTAGTTTTGCTCCTCTTCGAAGGGTATGAAATACTGCCTGGTGTTGTAATTGATGATTTATTTTCATATTGATTGGGCATTTGTGTTTGTAACGAATTGCCTGTTTGGGGTAATTTTTCTTTCCTTACCTTTTCTGTAGGAATCCTTTTTTTTTTTTATTTTAATATATTTTACTGATTTTTTACAGAGAGGAAGGGAGAGGGAGAGTTAGAAACATCGATGAGAGAGAAACATCGAAAAAAAAAAACATCGATCAGCTGCCTCCTGCACACTCCCCACTGGGGATGTGGCCCAGGTACATGTCCTTGACCGGAATCGTACCTGGGACCCCTCAGTCCGCAGGCCGATGCTCTACCCACTGAGCCAAACCAGTTAGGGCTGTAGGAATTCTTTGTACATTCATGATGCTAACCTTTTATCTGTCAGTCCTTACAAGTATCTTCCAGTTTTTGGTATATTTCAAATGCAGTCCTTTTTTGTAAATCGACGGACAACACTGACAAATAAAGAGGCTGTAAGTGTATACACGGCTGTGGAAATTGCCACGATGTTGATGGAAGTGGGTAGGAGGGTCATGATCCTGTCATCTGCCTTATTGGCTCATTGGACCAGATGCTCAGGGGCTGACAACCATGTCCGACACGTTTTGTGATCATTTCCTCCTGAAGCTCTTAGTTTTGTTTTTACGAAGCTCCTTGTTCTTGGATATTGGACTCTGGAAGTGGTCCCTAAGGTTATCTGATGGCTTGGTAAGCCTCAGGGTCTCACCTCTCTAATTTGTTTTCTGTTGTTCCCGTTAGATACTTCCTCGGAGGCTCTGCAGCCCTAGTTGTCTGCTCACATTTAAAAGTGGAGACTAACCCTCCCATTGGGGGTGCTGGGCATGTGGGCGGGGCTTGATGGACTCCGAGCATGTTCATTGGTTGGTGATGTGGTGGGGCTGCTTCCTGGGAAACTCACCTGGGTGTCTGTCACTGTCTGGGTATCTCTTTTTGTTGTTGCTGTCAATCCTCACCCGGGGATACTTTTCCATTGATTTTTAGAGAGAGTGGAAGGAGGGGAAGAGACCGAGAGAGAAATATCGATTGGTTGCCTCCCTCATGCACTCCATTGGGAGTTTGGGGGCATGGATTGAACCTGCAATCCAGCTATGGGCCCTGGACCGGAATCGAACCCGGGACCTTCAGTCCTCGGGCCAACGCTCTATCCACTGAGGCGAACCGGCTAGGGTAGTCTGGGTATCTCGTATTCTTCGGCAGTCTTTAAAGAACCAGTTTTATCCTTAGCCCTCGCCCCTACTTCTAAAGACACAGAGCAGGCCTCGGGCATTTTGGGATGTAAATGATGTGGTCCTCAGCTCTCTCCGGGGGGCATGAAATACTGACTGGTATTGTAATTGATCATTTATTTCCCTGTTTATTGGGCATTCGTGTTTCCAGTGAATTGCCTGTTCCTGTTCTTGGCCTGTTTGTCTTTCACTGTTTTGTTGCTATTTACACCGTCTTTGAGGGCTTACCTCTTTTGTAAGGCGATCAATCCCTTTGCTGTCATTGTAGCAGGCGTGGGGATAGGGAGAAAAAGATCCTTGTGTTCAGTTTGCCGTCTTGATCTGGAAGCAACAACCTCCCTTCATGTCTTACAAGCCTAAAGGACTCTGAATATTTCACCCTGCACTTCCAGCTAGTTTGTGACGGGCGGCTTTTAGACCTGTAATTTTGCTTCTCATTTGATCTTCATAAAGGCCTTATGGGATTCTCAGGCCCCTCTGGCAGATGCGGAAACAGAGCAGCATTTTCTGAGACCAAGTAAGGAGTCCGAGTCCTGGCTCCAGGCCAAGCATGTCAAACTCGCAGCCGGCGGGCCGCACGCCTCGTTTAAACAAACGGCGGGCCGCGAGCTGGGCGTGCTTGCTCTGGGCGGTGGTGCTGGGACGTGCACCTCTGGTGTTTCCGACCTGGCATCGTGCCACTGGCCTCACCCTCCTCTCTCTTGATCACGGGGCACGGGGTGGGCTGTGCGCGCTCTGGGAACTCGGGGCACAGAGAGCAAAAAGGGGGCCGAGTCCCTGCTGCAGGTGTTCCATGTCCCCGCCCTCCTGACTGTTGCAGTGTAAGGAGAGGATGAGGCCGGTGAAGAAGGCACTGAAGCAGCTGGACAAACCCGACAAGGGGCTGAGCGTGCAGGAGCAGCTGGAGCACACCCGGAACTGCCTGCTGAAAATTGGGGACCGCATCGCCGAGTGCCTTAAAGCCTACTCCGACCAGGAGCACATCAAGCTGTGGAGGAGGTAGCCCTCGGGCCTCCGCTGCCCCGTTTGATTTGATAGAATGTGTGAGCGTGTGCGTGTGCGCCTGCGTGTGCGTGTGTGTATGCGTGCACACGCACATTGCTTTGTTTTGGTCTTGTCAAGGTGACATCTCCACCCCATGAAACATTTTTTCCCAACAAAAGACATCTTTTGGCAACATGGCTATAACCTTCAGTTTTACTTGCCTGAAATAGTCCGCTCCACAGGGACCCATCTTTTGAATTGGTTGGATGACATCATTCATTAATTTTCAAAAATAGATTTTTTTCACATGTTTATTGATTTCAGAGAGGGAGAGAGAGATAGAAACATTAACGATGAGACAGAATCATGGATCGGCTGGCTGCCTCCTGCTGGCCCCCTCCTGGGGATTGTGCCCATCACCCGGGCATGTGCCACGCACAGATACCTGGCTGCATGTGGGTCCTGAGCTGGGACATGGCAGGGCCCAGAGTGCGGAAGGTGGAGGAAGACGGGGCCCGAGTGCTGGGTGCCAGCGAGATCCTTAGAACCCTGGCTGCCGACTCCCTGCAACTGAGAGTAGCGGGTAAAGCTGTAGTATTGAGGCCAAGACCTGAAGAATTTCTTTCTGTCACTTGAGTTCTACACTTGGGCAGTATTCCACGGCCCAAGTTCAGTCGCTTGCCATCAGTCAAAAGAGAAGAAGTTATTCTGTGAATTCTATAATTGACCAGAACTGTTGTTGTTGTCTTTTTAGGAACCTATGGATTTTCGTTTCCAAGTTTACAGAATTTGATGCTCGAAAGTTGCATAAGTTGTACAAGATGGCCCATAAGAAAAGGTCCCAAGAAGAGGAGGTAAGAGACAAATGTAATCCCAGTTCATTCAAACAGACAACACCAGTCCCACAGGAAAAGCCCTTCCTGCGGTTTTCCCAGGGAGGTGATGGTGGAATCACGGTTGTGGGTGTTAGAGGGGCCACTGGGTCCCTGCTCTCACTGTGCGGAGGGAGGCGCAGGTCAGGCTGGGTCAGGAGCCCCCGAGGCTGTCCTGCCTTGTCCTGCACCCCCTTCCCCCTGGGAGCGGTGCAGTTTCTCAGCACACTCCGCTAGGATCGATCTAAAGCCCCGGCCAGGAAATGCCAGGATGTTTACTGGCCTTTCAAGCAGTGCTGAGTGCTTCTGTCCTGAGCTCATGTATTCACCAGGTTCGCTCGCTCGCTCGCTCGCTCTTTCTCTTTCTTTAAAAATACGTTTTTATTGATTGCAGAGAGGAAGGGAGAGGGAGAGAGAGAGAAACGTCAATGATGAGAGAAAATCACTGATCAGCTGCCTCCTGCACGCCCCACACTGGGGATGGAGCCCTCAACCCGGGCATGTGCCCCGACCGGGAATTGAACCAATTGGAATTGAACCATGACCTCCTGGTTCATAGGTCAACGCTCAACCACTGAGCCACGCTGGCCTGGTTGGGCCTTTTCCTTCATGTGTCCTTGTCTGGTGGTAGCTTACAAATGTCCTGAGGGGTGACGGGACTGTGGCAGGAAACGCCTTTCCTGTGCTTTTCTGGGCCATGGGAACTTGGTGTCCTTCCAGCTTTTGTACGTGGTGTCCCAACATGAGAAGGTGCCCACAAGTCGCCCCCCTTTGGTGAGGGGGCGGGCACAGCAGTGACTTGGCCCATGTGCAGGGCAGTGTCCTTGTGCAGACACGTCCACGTGCAGGTCTGCTAACGGGCCAGCCTGGGAGGTCGCTGCCTCCTCTGTTAACACGCCAGCCCCTGGAAGGTTCCTTGTCCCTTGTCCTCTGTCGTGACCTCAGCACCCGGTCGAGGCCGGCACAGGGCAGGTGCTCAGCAGCACTGGTTGCATGAGCCTGTTCTCCGCCCAGCACTGTGTGGGGCTGGGGAGCAGCACCCTGAAGTAGCTGCTCATTTAATTGTCACGGAAGAAGGTGATGTGTGATGTAGCAGTAAACACCGCAGCGACGCACGGACGTTGCTGAGCATTAGTGTGAATGTTAGTGTGAGTGTTAGCAGTATAGGAAGTCTGGCAGAAAGGGCGGGAAGGAATGGCATCGTTGGGAAAGAGTGGAAGTCGGGTGGAGCATTGGAAGCTGGACATGGGATGTGGGTATCGGAAGCTAGTGTACGCTGAGGAACAGAAGCAGTGACCCTGTGAGCGGGGTAACCATGGCCACAGCCTTTCTGCGGAAGACGCAGTAGGGTTTATCAGAGACTAAAACATGCAGGTCTCCCGGTCAGAATTTAGTTTAAGGAGATAATGAAGGATGACTTCAATGCTCAACAGTAAGAAATAAATAATGATACAGCCATACTGGGGAGTATTACTCAGCCATAATCATAATACTGTGGAAATAAGTATTCACGTGAGATTTTCATGATACATTAACTGAAAAATAATACCAAGCAATATTTTATTTGATATACATATATATATGTATATATATATTATAAATATATTTTTATTGATTTCAGAGAGGAAGAGAGA
Source organism: Myotis yumanensis (assembly GCF_028538775.1). Classification (NCBI taxonomy): domain Eukaryota; kingdom Metazoa; phylum Chordata; class Mammalia; order Chiroptera; family Vespertilionidae; genus Myotis; species Myotis yumanensis. The sequence continues at coordinate 5,541,487 of NW_027223771.1, read as the reverse complement.
AACATCAAAGACGAGAGAGTCATTGATCAGCTGCCTCCTGCACACACCCCACTGGGGATCGAGCCTACAACCCGGGCCTGTGCCCTTAACCGGAATTGAACATGGGACCCTTCAGTCCGAAGGCCAATGCTCTATCCACTGAGCCAAACCAGCCAGGGCTACATATATATTAAAAACCCAAAATGGCTTAGACATGGAGCAAATTATTATTATTATTATTATTTTAAAAATATATTTTATTGATTTTTTACAGAGAGGAAGGGAGAGAGATAGAGAGTTAGAAACATCGATGAGAGAGATACATCGACCAGCCGCCTCCTGCACATCCCCCACTGGGGATGTGCCCGCAACCCAGGTACATGCCCTTGACCGGAATCGAACCCGGGACCTTTCAGTCCGCAGGCCGACGCTCTATCCACCGAGCCAAACCGGTTTTGGCTGGAGCAAATTATTTATATAATTTTTTTTGTTGGTGAGACTTTAAGTCGCATTTTTTCTTTCTTCCTGCATTTTCTGATGTTTTGATGGCAAAGATTTTGCGTGTTTGGTGAAGTGGTGGAATGCAGACATTGAGATATTTAGCTTGATGCCTTTGTAATGGGAGCTAGTTTCTCCTGGACTAGTCGGGGGCTGATGCTTAGTTCGTCTAAGACAGTCAGTGGTTTCCATGGAAGAGGAGTGTCTGAGGACGCTGACAGCCCGGGCGCCCGTCCATGGCCCGTGCCATGACATGTAGCAGCCCCCACACGTGTTCTTGCAGGTTCTCGTCAGTGCGGTTGGCCTAGACCAGGGGTGGGGAACGTGTGGCCCGCGGGCCGTATAAGGCCCATAAAATCATTTGGTCTGGCCCTGCCAAGGCATCAGGGGCGAGTGAATGAAATGTTTGACCAAACAGAGCAGGCTGATTTTTAAGCTGCTAATTTCGTATGGCCCGAGAGTGACGTTATAAATATCCACATGGCCCTTGGCAGAGGAAAGATTCCCCACCCCTGGCCTAGTCGGTCAGAGCATCAGAGCAGCAGGTGCGCTCCGAGCTGCCCTCTGTGGAAGCTCAGTGGAAGGGTGAGCTAGTTGTGGGAAGAAGGTAGTAGATGGCAGGTCAGAAGCCAGCAGGGGCCAGAGGGGGACCCTGAAGGTGGGGCCCTCGATGCCGTTCTTGGGCAGCCAGCCTGGGACCCTGAGAGTCTCTGGTGTCCTTTTTTCCTCCAGGAGCAAAAGAAGAAAGATGATGTGATGAGTGGTAAGAAGCCATTTCGACCAGAGGCCTCGGGCTCAAGCCGGGACTCTCTGCTGTCCCAGCCCCACACCCCGCACAGCCTTCACCCTCAGAAGTCTCACCTGCCCTCCCACGGCCCGCAGACGCACGGGCACCCGAGAGACAGCTACAACCACCCCAACAAGAGACACTTCAGTAACGCAGGTAGGTCATGGGCGGGACTTGTTAGAGGCGACGAGAGCAGTTATTTATGTTCAGAGACAGTAGGTAGGCTTTTGTGCTGTCTTTTTTTAAAAAAAATGCTTTTACTGATATTTAGAGAGAGAAGAAGGGAGAAGGGAGAGAGAGAGAAACATCAGCGATGAGAGAGAACTACCGATCGGCTGCCTGCTGCACGCCCCGCTACCGGGGTTTGAGCCCACAACCCAGAAACGTGCCCTTGACCGGGAATCTAACTGACCTCCTGGTTTCTGGGTGGACATTGAACCACTGAGCCATGCCGGCTGGACTGGGCTGAGCTGGGCTGTAGTTTGACCATCATTTTATTGTTCTCTTTGTTTTCTGAATGAGATCATGAAATAAAGATCCGAAAGGATGTTCTTTCTGTTTTAATTTGTGTGCGTGGGGCTGGCCACGTGCAATGAAAGGATGTTCTTTCAGCTTTGACGAGAACATAGTCCCCAGAGTACCAAAGGACAAATGATAGGCTGAGGGGGACAATTTACATTCTACATGACAGTTAGATGACTAAAACGCTGTTGCTATGGAAAGAGCCCTAGTCAATTGACAAAAAGGGGGTGACCTGATAGAAAAATGGAGCCTTGTTCATTTTTTCCGGTACTCAATAGTGATAGATCTTAGTGCATCAGTGGGAACACATTTCAGGTTTCATATAAATTGAGGATGTTCTCTAGCTGTGCATGAATGCTGGCAGCTGAGCGAGTTTTGACAATTATTTGAATCTGGAATGTTTAAGTGTAGGTTTAAAGAGTAAAGCTGGATCGATCTTTGTTATTTGCTTTAAAAAAAGAAAAGAAAAAGAAAAATGGGACAAGGGTAGGAATATGGAATTCATACGGAAGAGGAAATTCAGATGGCCAATAGGGCAAGAGGACCAACGTTGCTACTAGGGAGTGTAAATTAAAGCAACACTAAGCTAACCCTTTTTTTTTTTCACCCATTCAGATAAGCAAAAATTGAAATGTGATATATACACAAGTCGCTGTGTGTAAATTGCTATAGTCTTTCCAGAAAATAATCCGAAATACTTAAAGCTGTTTCTGGGAGTCTGTCCTGTGGTGATAAAAGCATAACATGTACGAGTTCAGCAAAAATCTGGAAATAACTTGAATGTTCGTTAACAGGAGAAAGGCCAGATGAGTAATAGGACGTCTCTACTCTTACTATCAGTTAAAAAGAACGAGCTGGCTTTACAGAATTAAAAATGAGGGGAAAAAGCAACGCACACAACATGAACTTAACCATTTTAAGTGACCAGTTTAGTGGCATTTAGTGCATTCATCGCATTGTGCAACCAGTACTTTTATCTAGTTCCAGAACATTCCCATGATCCCCAAGTGGAAGTCCCATACCTATTAAGTTTCTCCCATCTCCCCGTCTCAGCCCCGGTAGACACCAGTCTGTCTCCTGTCTCCCAGGATTTATGTATTCTGGATCCTTCTATGTGGAAACATACAATATGTGTCTGAATTCTCTCACTTGGCAAAATATTTTCAAGGTTCATCCACGTTGTAACGTGTCAACGTTCGATTCCTCTTTGTGGCTGAATACTGTTCCGTTGGGTGGATGCACCACAATTTATCAGCTGGTGGGCACTTGGTTTTGTTTTTATTTTTGGCTGTTTGTGAAAAGCACTGCTGTGGAAATTGGTGTGCAAGTAGGTGAAGGCCGATTTTCAATTCCTTTAGGTGCATATCTGGGAGTGGAGTTGCTGGGCCATGTGGTAATTCGGTGTTAAACTTTCTAAGGAAGCGCCCACCCCTGTTTTTCGTCGGGAATTTTTGAATCCTGTGCTGTGCACGCATGGAGAGAGACGTGGAAGCTTGCACACCACAGCCGTTGCTCTGCCGCTGTCTGTTCTCCAGCCGTGTCCTCAGCCTGAGCTCAGAGTCACACGGCTCCCCGGTGGCTGCAGAAGTCAGCCCTCCCCTCTCTGAGGCCTTCTGCTCTTCGGAATCTTATTCCTTCTAGTCCTGATTTTTGCTTTGGCGGCTCTTTGATGTCATTAAACAGGTTCTTTTTTTGTTTTTCTGGCCTTTTTTTTAATAGTATATTTTTATTGATTTTGGAGAAGAATGGAGAGGGAAAGAGAGAGATAGAAACATCAATGATGATAGAGAATCACTGATCGCCTGCCTCCTGCACGCCCCCCACTGGGGATCGAGCCCACAACCCGGGCATGTGCCCGGACCAGGCATCGAATCGTGACCTCCTGGTTCATAGGTCAGTGTTCAATTACTGAGCCACGCTGGCCGGGCTAACGTTTGCTTTTTGAGTGACATCTCATTTTAATGCTCGGACCCAGGTTGGAAGGTGAGCAGGCGGACAAAAAGAAGCAGTGGTTCTTAAGATTTCAGAAGGAGAAAGGCGGGGAATTTTCTTGTGCCTTAAAATTTGGGGGAAGCATGGTAGGACTCATTACTGGTGTGTGAGCAGCAGCAACAAGGAGGAAATTCGATGTCTGTTTATAACACGTGTCAGCCTCTCAGTTTTGTTTTTTTTTTTAAACATATTTTATTGATTTTTTTACGGAGAGGAAGGGAGAGAGATAGAGAGCTAGAAACATCGATGAGAGAGAAACATCGATCAGCTGCCTCCTGCACACCCCCAATGGGATGTGCCTGCAACCCAGGTACATGCCCTTGACCGGAATCGAACCCGGGACCCCCCAGTCCGCAGGCCGACGCTCTATCCACTGAGCCAAACCAGTCTCGGCCAGCCTCTCAGTTTAAACTGCAGTGGAAGTGGAACTTGGTCACCCCTCGCAGTCATGAGACACCCTTGCTCTCCCGCAGATCGAGGAGACTGGCAGCGGGAAAGGAAGTTCAACTACGGCGGTGGCAACAGCAACCCGCCCTGGGGGAGTGACCGGCACCACCAGTACGAGCAGCACTGGTACAAGGACCACCACTACGGGGACCGGCGGCACATGGACAGCCACCGTTCCGGCTACCGACCCAACAACCTGTCCCGAAAGAGGCCCTACGACCAGTACAGCGACCGGGACCACCGGGGACACAGAGACTATTACGACAGGTACGCAGAGGGACACTGAGCTGGCCGCCGCCAGGAGCTGCACCGTGTGTAAGGGGGAGAGACGGGCGGCACATGCACGGATGTGTTTATCTCGTCACGTGCCCAGGCGTGGTCCCAACATGGGGCAAACGTTCGTGCCACTGTGGCATCTCGCAGTGTTGGGAGGGATCAGGGTGTAGGCAGCTGACGCCGTGCTGGCTGGACGGTTGATAGATAGCAGGGACTTCTGAGTTTCTCTTGGGGCTGAGGAAGAGGTGGGTGGGGCTGTGATGCTTGATTTGGGCCCTGAATCGTCAGCTAAGCAGAGCGATGGGGTAGGCCTCACGGGCCCAGGCCCAGGATGGGCACCCAGACCAACAGAGTGGAAGTTGGGAGGCCTCCAGTGCCAGGTGTGCGTTTCAGTCTCTGGCTCGTAAGGAGCCCTGTGGTCCTCTAGGTTCCTCACGTCTGCACTCTGAGCAGTGTTCACTGAGGACTCAAGCGAGGCCCCCTGCAGAGCCCTGAGCTGCTGCGTGCAGAACTGTGGTTTGCCTCCGTCCTGCGAGCTCCAGCGGCCGCGGTTCTGCTCACACCCAGGCTCTCGGCTCAGGACCTCTGCTGGGCTTCGGTCTCCCCTTCCCTGCGCGGAGGCCTGGGAACGGCTGCAGCAGCGAGCGGGGCGGTGACAGGCTCATCGCATGAGCTCCCCCTCCTCAGGAACCACTAGTGTTCGCTGCCTTCCATCTGACGTGGTGTCTTGAAAACCTGTGCTGCCTACGTTTTGTCTCTCTCTGGTTGTTTCCGGCAGGAGGGTCCGTCTAGACCAGTGATGGCGAACCTTTTGAGCTCGGCGTGTCAGCATTTTGAAAAACCCTAACTTAACTCTGGTGCCGTGTCACATAGAGAAATGTTTTGCTATTTGCAACCATAGTAAAAGAAAGACTTAAATTTTTGATATTTATTTTATATATTTAAATGCCATTTAACAAAGAAAAATCAACCAAAAAAATGAGTTCGCGTGTCACCTCTGACACGCGTGTCATAGGTTCGCCATCACTGGTATAGAGGCTCATCCACATATATCTACATATATCAGACTTCATTCCTTTTTATGCTGAATCGCATTCCGTTGTACTTCGGTGCCGCCTTTTGCTTATCCACCCGCCCACTGGGGGGCGTCTGAGTCGCTCCCACCTTTCGGCCGTTGTGAATAGCGCTGCTGTGAACCTGGGAGTGGACTCGTTAGTCATGCGGTGCTTCTATGTTTAACTTTTTAGGAACCACCTAACCCCTTTTCCATAGAGGCCGAGCCACTTTGCATTCCTACCAGCAGTGTGTGAGAATTCCAATTTCCCCCCTCCTTTGCCAATACTGGTTTTCTGGGTTTTTAAAAAACCCAGCTATCCTAGTGGGTGGGAGCAGTATCTCATTGGGGTCTTGGTTTGCATTTCTCTAATGATTCACGTTCATTAAGGATGGTGAGCATCTCTTCATGTGTCTGAGACAGATGTTTGCCAAAGTCTCTCACCCATACAGTGGGGCCTTGACTTACGAGTTTAATTCGTTCCGAGACCGAGGTCCTTAACTCAAATTACTCTTATCAACTCAGTGCAAAAAATCAGCCGAGAGACAGCTGGCATCTCAAAAAACTCGTTAGTCGGGACACTCGTAAGTCAAGGCCCCACTGTGTTTGAATTGGATTGTCTTTTTGCTGTTGATTTGTAACAATTCTCTTTTACTAGGATAACAAGCAGTTTACCACAGTCCTACGTAAAACACTTACTATTTTTTGCATTGAGCCAAATTAAAAAACAAACATGTTTATTGATTTTTAGAGAGAGAGCAAGGGAGAGAGAAAGAGAAACATCGATATGAGACTGGCTGCCTCCCACGCTCCCCCTTACGGGGGATCAAGCCCGCAACCCGGGCATGTGTCCTGAGTAGGAATTGGACCGGCAGCCTATTGGTGCCCGGCGCTTAACCACGGAGCCACACGGCTGAGGGCCCAGTTTACTGTAAAGTAATTAGCCCTTCACCTATGGCTGAATATTTAGGTTGATCGTAGCTTTTGCTGTTGCTCAGAAGTTCCAGAATCAGTCCTGCGGCTCTTTTTCTCCCGGGCTGGGCCACGGAACATGGCAATGCGTGGGGATCTTGCCAGTTTTCCGCAGGGAGAACACGTGTCCAGAGCCACCAGTGGTTCACGTGCTGCTGGTTTCATGGCCGCTTCATGAGGCTGTGTCGCTTTGCCAATGAGTACAAAATAGCCCTTTGTGGTTACTTTAATATATATATATTGCTTTCAGAGAGGAAAGGAGAGAGGGGGAGAGAGAGAAATATCAGTGATGGGAGACAATCATTGATGGGCTGCCTCCTGCTGGGAATCGAGCCCGCATGTGCCCTGACCGGGAATCGAACCGTGACCTCCTGGTTCAGAGGTCGACGCTCAACCCCTGAGCCAGGCTGGCGGGCGGCCACTTTTGTTTTTGGTTCCTGGTGGTGTGAGGCCTGAGGAAGAGCCCTGGGCAAGGAAGGGGGGCGCGTGGCCGTGCTCCCAGCTGATCCTTGTGTCTCTGTTGCAGGCACCACCACGACTCCAAGCGGAGGCGATCGGATGAGTTCAGGCCCCAGAACTACCACCAGCAGGATTTCCGACGGATGTCTGACCACCGCCCCCCGATGGGCTACCACGGCCAGGGACCCTCAGACCACTACCGCTCTTTCCACACAGACAAATTGGGGGACTACAAGCAGCCCCTGCCCCCCCTGCACCCCGCCGTCTCCGATCCTCGCTCGCCCCCTTCGCAGAAATCTCCTCACGACCCCAAGTCCCCCCTGGATCACAGGTCTCCTCTGGAGAGATCCCTAGAACAGAAAAACAACCCGGATTATAACTGGAATGTTCGGAAAACATAGAGGGCGGCCCGGGAGGAAGGGGCGAGCGAGGGTCCTCGCGCACCTGGCTGATTGTGGTCTGATCCAACGGGAGCCCGTTACCTAGACCAGTAAGTGGAGATTCTGGACACGCTGCTGCCGCCAGCTCGCCGGCTGAGGGGCGCCTGCCTCCGGGAGTGAGGGCTCGGTCTGGTCGCCCCCTCCTGCTCGAGGCACCCCATCCGTTCCAGTCTGCTCTGGCCTCCCACTGAGGGGTGCTCGGAGGAAGAGTGACTTTTGTGTCCCAGCCCCGCGGCTGTGTCTCCCCAGGGAGGGAGGAAGGGATCTTAGGCGCGAATGTTTCATGGTCAGGGTCCCTGCCCAGGCCTTGGGCGCAGGGTCCGGGGAGGAAGGTGTGCGTGAGGGCCGCCGGGCCTGCTGGACCGTGCGTGGCGTGGGTCACGGTGACAGACGATGCTGCTGATGGGAGGGGGGCGGGGGGTCGAGTGGGTGGGGTCTCGCGTCATAGGATGTGAAGGGGGGGAGCAGGTGCACCCCCCTGAGTGTTCTGGGGACAAGTGATCCCCTGGGCCTCTTGATGTGACACCTGCTAACGTTGCAGGGGGTGGGGGGCAGAGAGGGGAGCAGCTCACCGCGGCCCCTTCCCCACAGACACTAATTTTCCCACGCTGTCTGTACATTTCAAAGCTGCGGCCTCCCGGGCCTGCCGGGCCGGGGAGCGAGGTCGGTGCGGCCGCCTTGAGGGCTGAGTCTGGAGAAGGCGTGGGTCCGGCTGGGTTGGGAGTGGGCAGGGTGGGGGACGTGTGGCCAGAAATGAGTCTCTGAGGATTTCCAATTCCTGGAACAGGAAGTAAAACTCCAGGGCCCGGTGGTGGGGGTGGGGGGGCAGAGACAGGCCTGCTGGTGGGAGGGGGTTCCCCCAGGGGGGTGGCAGTGCCAGCAGGTGGGGGAGCTCTCCATGTTGTGCTAGGTCAGCATTTGCCGATTGCATTTTAGTTCCCTTTGCAGAGTTGAAGGAAGCAATGACAGAGTCACATCTCCTGAGAGCATGGGGGGGAGGGGCACCGAGAAGCCGGTTGTTACCTGTGTTGTCATTGGAACTGAATCAGTTTCTTTTAGAACGAGCTCAGCTGAGTTATAGGCCGAGTCCTTTCTTCCCACGACAGGTGTCCGAGGACTGAGCTGCAGGCAGTGCGCGCGGAGGCTGGGAGGCAGGTGTCCTGTCAGTTACGCAGGCTCCTGTCATGTTCCCGAGCCGGGCCGGCTGTCCCCTTCGCTGTCCACAGCTTGTCAGTATTGTGAGCGCAGCCCAGGCCTTCGTGGACGGAGGCAGGAAACCGCCTGGAACGTGTCCCGGCTGGAGCTGGTGAACCCCTCCAGGGGGCGTGCGCAGCATTAGCCTCCCGGGACTAGCCTGTGGGCGCTTCCTAAAGTCACTCCCCCTTCCTCGCCTGGGCCCTGGGCCGCACCACTGATGCCTTTGCTAACGAACCCCGAGTTGCATCCTGAGGGAAGCAGGCGTGGCTTCGGTGGCCGCGTGGCTTTGGTGGCCGTGGCTCCCTGCTGCACAGAGCACCCCAGGCCTGGCCAGAGGAGAGTCCGGGTCCTCGCAGCTGGTGCTGGGGTCAGTGGCCCACCACCTCCTCACTACCGCCTCCTGGTACTTAGTTGGGGTTCTTCACGCCAGGCGTGTGCCAGATATGCCCTGAGGCGGAGCCTGAGGACGGCCCGGGAGGCCCTGGCTGCAGCCATCCTCCGGGAGGCGCTGTGACCGCTCAGTGGGGGGCGGTGGACCAGGTCTCGGCTTTGGCCACCACCCTCAGCTCCTTGCTGACGATTCTAACCCTGCCCCATGTTTGAGTTGCCCCGGACACAGAGGAAGGTGGGGTTGGCCTGCCAGGGCCCGGAGGGATGGGGGTGGGTGGGCAGGGATGAGCCCCAGCGCCTTGCCCTGCGGGACGGGGGTCACGTCACATCCTCGGGAGGCACAACCGTTCCTTTTACTACGAAGAGGCCCGTCGGAGGCCCTGCCTGTCAGTCAGGGACTTTTGTTGTCGATGGGAGATGTGAGTTATTCCCAAAGATGTCGCATCATGAGGATAAAGGGACCCCCTCTTGTTTGCAGCGAGGACTCCGAGTGCCATATGATGTAGCAAAAGGCAGTATCGGCCAGATCAGTGTTAGCTCGATTATCGAATTGCAGTATCCCCATGCGAGCATCTACTGGAGGTGCGCGAAGTGTGTCTGCAGGGCGTGCGGGAGGCGGGAGGCCCTCCTCAGGGGCCCGAGTCGGGGTGAATGCTGTGCACTCAGATTAAACCCGAGATTGGCACAGGGGGGACCTCTCTCCCCGAGGGTGGGGGAGGCTGCCCGGGAACCTGTGAGGATGGTTCCCACGGCGCCCGGCTCGGACAGATTGCAGAATTGGAAAGAAAGAGCAGGATCGAGGCGGAGGGAGGTAGCCTCACCTGAAACCCGAAATAAACAAAGATCAACACCGTCTCCTGTCGCCCTGGAAACGGACCCACGAACCCAAAGTCCCCTGGAGAGACCCGGCCAGGCTCCGAGGGGCCCTCCTGAGGGCCCAGCTCCCCCTCCTGTCCTGCCCTGAGCCCCCCCCCCCGGGAAGCCAGACCCTTCCCACATGGGCCTGGTGTCTGATCGCCGCATCGGGACGTGCGGTGCAGACGCGGTAATTTTCACGGGATGGCGACGGCGACGCTGAGATCTCACAGACCAAAAGCCCGGCCCAGGCCTCCCGCTTGTCTGGGGGCCGCCTCGGGCGAGGAGCGCCAGGCCGCAGGCCCAGGCTCCTTAGTCCCATCTGCGCCCCCCGCGTTCGGGGACAGGTGGTTTTTTTTTTTTTTTTTCTTTCTTTCTTGTAAAATTGTGGACTTTTCAAACCTGTTGACTAAACAGTAATTAATTTATATTTGTGAGAAATGCCACAGTCCTGGTGATTTCTGATGTAAATACTGTTGTTTATAGAGTATGTATTAAATTTTCCTACATTGTAAAACTGCTGCACGTTTGAGTCTTGGATACTGAAAGGGTTTCCTGGGGTTTTGAGAATCGGGCGACGGTGACCAGTGCATGGGGGTGAGCTGGGACCGGCCGCACCTTTTATTACGTGTGTTTTTCCCTGCACAGCCCCCCCTGCTGTTGGGACCGGGACCTCACACCACGGGTTCTAAGGCTTCCCTGAGTGGCCATGGCTGAGGTTGTCTCTGAGCCACTCTAGCCGGTCGCCTGCATCCCGCGCTCGGTGAGATGGCCTGGGGGAGCCGCCCGGTGACCGGGGGTGCCTCTGCCGACCCGAGCCCGTCCACACGGGTCCCCCAGCCCCTCTCTCCATAGGAAACAAAAACACCGCGTCTGCCAGCCCGCGGCCCGGCCCCGACGGCGAGTTAACAGTCGGGCTATATATTCTTGAAGGGAGGGAGCGAGCATTTTATAATGGAAACACTGACACGAATGTTAGCTCTAGCAATTTGGCACAGGGCAGGCCCAGCGCCGGCCGGCCTGCGAGGCCCAGACAGAGGAAGGGAGGCCCTGGCGAGCGGGCGGGGATCCCGGCCGAGCAGGGGCTAGAAGCCGGCCAGACCCAGGGGGGGTTTCTGATACTTGAGTGACTGGGACACCAAACTCCTCATCTCTGTGGCTCTTCATTCCTGGGACGTCCGGGAGGCCTGGCTGCGGGGCCTCGCAGGAGAGCCCGGGGTTCACTGCACGTAGTTCTTAGCGAAAGACTCAAAGAAGCCCTGGCCGGTGTTGCTCAGTGGATAGCGCGTCAGCCTGTCGATTCCGGTCAAGGGCACGTACCTCGGTGGCAGGCTCCTCCCCGGCCCGGGCCCTGGCCGGGGCGCCTGCAGGAGGCAGCCAATCGATGTGTCTCTCTCACATCGATGTTTCTCTCTGTCTCTCCCTCTCTCTTCCACGCTCCCCAAAAATCAATGGAAAAAGATCCTCGGGTGAGGATTGAAAAAAAGAGGGAAAAAGAAAGACTCAGAGAAGAGTTGAGGTCCATCGGCCGTGTTGCAATTTGCACTCGGCTGGGCCGACCTGGGGAGACGAAGCAAGTGCTGCAATCGTCGGCTTGTTATGATTTGCAACAGCAACGGAGCTGCCCAGCTTCTCGCGGCCTCCGGCCAACGCCTGCCTTTTACTGGAAGAAGGAGGCTCCACACACGCCTCCCTCCCTTCATCCCCCCCATCAACTCCGGGCCGGGCCTCGCACGTCTGGCATGGACGCAAGCCCTCCATGAGTGCCAGCAGAAAGGTCACCGAATGAAACGCAAGGCCCTGCCGTGTGCCAGGCCAGCCTGGGCTGCGATTCCGACCTGCGGCTCTTAAAGGAGCAGGGCCCGGCCGGTCCTAACTGAGGCCCTGGACCAGCCCTCTCCCCTGCAGAACCCTGGGCCCTGGCGGCCCCTGCCCTCCGTGGCCGTGTGGCCTGGCTTTGTGTGGGAGCATGGACCAGTCCGTGACCTGGGCTTCTCACCTCCGAGACAGAAGAAGAATCAGCTACTCAGGGCCAGCGGCCCATGGAGGGTTCACACATGGTCTCTTTTGTTTGTTGGTTTTTAATCACTTTTTTAAAAAATAAATCTTTATTGTTGGGGTATTCCAGAGGTGTTCCTTCCCCCCCTTTTTGTTTCTTTTGTGAATGAAGAGCGAACGGTTGTTAATGATGCTTGGTTCTCGCTGACCACACGCGCCCTGGTGGCCCGTGAGGTGGGGATGCTGGGAGGGCCGAGTACGGGGTCCAGGTTGCCCCAATCGGTCCTTTCCTGCGTGTGGCTGGACAGGTGGCCTTGTCATCATTTGCACACACAGAGGAGGCAGCTTCTAGGGTTCATGATGTTTTTTGTTTTTTAATATTTTAAATTCTTGATTGTTTAAAATACTACATAAGTCTCCTTTTTCCCCCATTAACCTCTCCCCAGCTGTCTCCCCCCACGCCCCCTCCCCCTCGGTCTGTGTCCATGGGTCCCGCTCATAAGCTTGCATACAAGTCCTCTGGCTGATCTCTTACCCCCTCAGCCCCGCCTTCCCTCATAGGCTGGACAGTCTGTCCGATGCTCCTATGACTCCGGTTCTGTGGTTCGTGAGGTTTTTCAGTGAGAGCGGAAGCATGCGAGGAGCAGGTTTCTACACCCTGAGGGCCACCGGGAGGGTGACATGTTCCTCAGTCCTGGCTGGGAGTGGTGGGGTCAGGGAGGGGAGGTCTGGGAAGGGGGGAACGGAACTTGCTGGCCTGCAGGGCGGGCCCCCCTGGCAGGGTGCCCCAGGAGCCTTCACCCCGGAGCCATCCCACTAAGCCCAGCTCCCCGAGGCCCAGGGAAGAGGCCTGCTCTAGGCGACATGGAACCCCAGGTCCAGCCTGAACCTTCAAGGAGCTCAGGACGGGGGCCGTACAGCTGGGCCCAAACGAAGTATTTCCCGGGACCCGGACCCTGAGCCTCTCCTGTGGGCCCAGCCGTGTTCTCAGAGGAGCTGAGGTCACAGGCCGAACAGACCAGGAGGCGGCCCTGCCCTCTGAGCGGAGGATTGTGGAGGCAGACCCACGACGAAAGGACAGATGTCAGGTGAGAAGAGATCCAGGGAGAAGAGGTGGGTGGGGGGCCAGGGTGCTGGCGCTGCAGGTGGACTGTGGGAGGGAGGGGCTGGCCTGGGAGCTGGCAGCCCTGGGTGTGAACCAGTGCTCTGTCCCTGGAGTTACAGAGAAGGCAGGCTGTGGCGGGGTGAGCGAGGCTGTGTTTGGGGATCGGCTCCATCCCCCGAGTGCATGTGGTTCTAGAACAACTCCAGCAGAGGGCGGCAGGCGCCTGCAGACGGCCTGCCCGGCCAGCAGGCTCAGCCCTCATCCCCTTGCCTGGCGGGCGCTCCCCTGGGCTGCAGAGCCTGTGGAGAGAGCTTGTCTCTGCAGAAATGGCACAGGACAGGGCAGGGACCAGGAGAGGGGCAGAGGCTGCGAGGTGAGGCCAGCACGCAGTGTGACAGCCGTGTCCCAGCCCCCTTCGGGCCTCACCCTCACCTCCAGCCAGGGGTGCACAGGCTTTTGCCCCCTCTGGCCCAGCCTCTCCCCTCCCACGTGTGAGGCAGCCCGAGGACCCTCCGGTGCTGCAAGGCCCACCAGGCATCCCTGCCGCCCCCCACGGCCCTCAACTCATAAAGATTCCTGGCCAAGTGCTCCTGCGACGTCAGGTGCCAGAGCCAGACCTCGGCCCCAGGCCTCTGCCCCTTTCCTCCTCCCCTGTCACCTCTGATGCATCTGCTGAGTCTTGTTCATGGTCACGATCCAGTTCAAGCTTAGTTCCCTCGGAGCCGCCGCCCTGAGACCTGCTGTTCTGGTTCCCACTCCTGTCTGTTCCTTCCCTGAGGCCATGGGAGCCCCTGGAACTCTGATGCCCGCCCCCCCCCCCCCTCCTTGTCACAGCTGTCTCCCCAGCAGGCCGGGGTGCCCTCTATTGTCATTTTTATTTTTCGTATTGATTTCAGAGAGGAAGGGAGAGGGAGAGACAGAAACATCCGTGATGATGAGAGGGAATCATGGATCGGCTGCCTCCTGCACGCCCCCTACTGGGGATGGAGCCCACAACCCGGGCATGTGCCCTTGACCGGGAATCAAACCGTGACCTCCTGGTTCATAGGTCGACACTCAATCACTGAGCCACACGGGCCAGGCTCCCTCCCAAACTCTGACCTGCTTCTTTGTCGCGATGGGGCAATTCCATGACACAACCATGTGTTTATGGACTTGTCCCTGCAAAGAGAATGGGAGGTAGCCTGCTCCGCTCCCCCGGCACGAGTGGTCGGGAGAGGGTTGTGGGCAGGGGGGTGGGGGGGGACCGCCGTTTCTGGGGACCTCCCCGGGCCGCACCAGCGCCAGGTGCCAGGCGGGTTAGCAGCGTGAGCTCATCGGGTTTCTAGAATGACCTGGGGAGGTAGGTCCTCATAATTCCATTTTACAAATAAGGCAGCTAAGCCTCCAAAAATCCAAGGCGGACCACACAGCAAGCGGCGGGCAGAGCCAGTTGGAGCGCCAAGTCCTCCTGCCGCCCGAGACCACCCCCTGCGCCCCGCTGCTCCCTGCCTGGCACCCCTCCGATGAGCCCCACTCCTCCACTCACCCTCCCACCCCCACCCCCCCATTCTAACTCTCTTCACCCCAAGGTGGGCCCCCTTGCTTATAAATGCCCCTCATTTAATAGCTTTCTCTCCTGTCTTCTCCTTATAAATTCGCCCACCAGGGGCTCCAAGATCCTGGGGACAGAGAGGGGCCCGGGCCTCCGTCTGCAGATGGGTTTGCCGCGGGCGGGCGGCCACGGGGACCCTGCTCCCACCCAGCCCAGCCCGCCGTGGGCCCCATGTGGCCCCAGACTGTGTTCCACACGCACATGACAGGCACATGTCCATGCTCACCAGGGCAACTGGTAGCAAGGTGCTGGGGAGAGAACCCCGGCCTAAGTGGAGGGTCCTGACCGAACGCCAAGCCGGGAATATTCCTGGCAGGGAACGTAGCGTTTTCATCTGATGGTGAACAAGGTTGTTTTAAAAATCCCGTGTGCCCGGCTTCTCAATCATCTGTTCTGTGCTGGCCAGGTGCCCCGGGCTGTGCCCCCTCCGTGGTTACTTCATCCCAGTTATTGCTGGGGGGTTGGGGGGGCAGGGCCACGGGTACCGACAGTTTGGGTGACCGGGTAGGACGCGTGGGTATGTTCTGGCCTTGCTCTGTCCGTTCCAAAGCCCAGACCACCAGGTTTTCTATGGAAATAGAAGAGTGGGGTTCTGGAAAGGTCCCCCGACTTTCAGCCTTTCTCTTGAGGTTGGGACCGGTGCGCATGCTCATTCGGGATCCCTCCCCTCGCTGGCCGTTGGGTTCACGTCCCTCCCGAGCACCCAGGCCCTGTATGGCCCTCTCCCTCCTCCTCCCACCCACGGCCTCACTCCCCGACTCCTGCCCCGGAGCTGCCAGGCCCTGGCCCCAGCACTGAGCAGGGACAAACTCACTGAGTCGCCACCAGCCCTGGGGGACAGGCACGTCTCACCTGACAGAGGTGGGCACGGAGGCTCAGAGGGTGAGAGACCCGCCCCGGACCACACAGGTAGGAACGTGGACGGACGTGGTCTGGCTTCACCGGGCTGCTCCTCAGACTCGTGGACTTTAGTGCCGAGAGCAGGAACGGACCGAAGCTGGACACCTTGGCCCCGCCCTGGCTAAGTATCTTGGGCAAGTCAACTCACAGCGGGCCTCCATTTCTTCATCTGTGAAATGGGCGCGAATGTGTCTCTGGCTCAGTGGGTTACACTGCAGTGGTTCTCAACCTTCTGGCCCTTTAAATACAGTTCCTCATGTTGTGACCCAACCATGAAATTATTTTCGTGGCTACTTCATAACTGTCATGTTGCTCCTGTGATGAATGGTCATGTCAATATCTGATATGCAGGATGGTCTCAGGCGACCCCTGTGAAAGGGTCTTTCGACCGCCAAAGGGGTCGCGACCCACAGGTTGAGAACCGCTGTTTTACAGGATGACATGGAATGACCGCCAGCAGGGAAGCTGGCCCCGAGCAAGCCTTGGCCCTCCTCACACTGGTGGGTGGTGCCCCCCGTAGGTCGCATGTGATCGGGGGACGCAGGGTGGGGGTGGGGGCGGCGACAGGCCCAGGCCTGAGCTTCCAGACTGACCGCTGAGATGGAGGCACCCGGGGTCTCAGGCCAGCCCACCCGAGGCCCCGGGGGCGTGTGGTCCTTCCGCAGTTGTGCCCGCCCATGTGTCCTTGAGACGGTCCCAGCCCCAGGGCCAGGGGACCGGACCCTCCCGCCCCCATGCAGCTCGTCGTGAGGATAAAGAGTGGTGAAGTTGCTACATCCTCTGCACACATTTACAACACAGGCACACACGCGTGCACACACATGCACACACGCTAACTGCCCCCCACACACTGTCAGGGGACACACGCCACCAAAGTCAACTCTCCACCCCGCGAAGGCACCGGCCGTCCAGAAAACAAACTCCAACACGCAAGTCCAAAGGAAAGTAACAAAACAAAACCCAAACTTTACTTGCATGGAGCCGTTAATAAATAATTTACAGTATGTACACGCGGGGACCCTCCACACAGGTCGCAGACACGAGGACGCAGTGGGGGGGGGGGAGGTCCCCACTTCCAAGCAGACGCGAGAGCAAACACAACCAAAATAAAGTGCTTCACTTTTTCCTTCCAGCGCAGGGGCTGTCTGAAGGCCAGCGGGGCGGGCCGCCCGCCCGCCCGCCCGCCCGCCCGCCAGCCCGCCCACCAGGGGGGTTGGCAGAGAGGGGACCTCTTGGAGGGGGAGGCGGGACAGGTCCGCAGCCTCCTGGGCCAGTGTATGCGAGGTCCCTGGGGACGGCAGGGGGTGGGTGGGGCCGGCGGGCCGGGCGGGGAGGGCTGCGGGGCTTCTGGGAGGATGGCCCCCTGGGGCCTGGCAGCACCTTGGGGAGAGGAGCCCAGCTGGCGAGGGTCCCTGGAGCAGCAGTAGAGGCGGGACTGGCCTGGGCTCCTTGGAGTGGCCGCTGGGGCTCCCAGCGGGAGGTCTCCCCGGGCCGTGTGGCCCGGGGGCTCATGGGAAGGGACCCGACGATGGGGGAGACCCTGCCAAGGCTGCTCGGGGCCACGAGGCCTGCTGAAGCCCGCTCCCCTCCCGGACGCAGTCCTGGGTGGACGGGAAGCGCGGGTTTGGGGAGCGAGCAGAGGATCAGGGCAGGCCAGCTGGCCCCATCCACCAGCACCCCCCCATCCCCCTGCGGCCCCAGCCCCCTGCCCGGGCTCTGGCCACTTGCTGGGCAGGAAGGGTCATAAGTCAAAGGGTAGTTCTGTGTGTAGACATTTAGAAACTCAACTCAACTTCCTAAGCACAGTGGGGGGGAGGGGGGGGGTGGGAGAAGGGGCCGGACAAGGGGATCCAAGCCCACGAGTGGCATCGCTCAGAGCACGTGCCAACACGCACGGTCCCGGGCAGGGGCCTGGGGTGCCCTGAGACCCCGGGGACAGGAGGCCCTGCCTGGGGGGGGGTCCAGCCGCGAGGGTGCCCCGGCCCCGCAGGCTCAGTGTGTGCGAGTGTGCTCGTGTAAGTGTGCGCGGACGGCGGGCGTGCAGCAGTCGCCGGGCGTTCAGTGCATGGCGGGGCGGGAGGCGCTGGCGTGACCTTCCCAGTGTCAGTGGCGGGGCTCCAGCCTGGGGCTCGGATGTGCACAGTCACACGGCGGGGCTGGGGGCGGTGGGGCGGCTCTCCCGTCACTCAGCTGCACAGTCGGCAGCAGGCACAGCACCAGTGGGTCACCACAGCCTGTCGGGGGGCTCCCGGGAGGGCGAGGGGCCGCCCCAGCCCCAGCCCTGGCAGCAGCAGCAGCCGAGTCAGCGCCGAGGGAACCGCCCCAAGCTCACCAGCCAGCGCTGCCTCGCTTCTGGCCCCTCCGAGGCCGGGGCCGCCGGGAAGCCTGGCCCCTCCGCAGTTGCCTCGCTCTCCATCCTATGCGGCCAGGGCCTCTGGGAACAGGGGGAGCAGGGCGAGGAGCAGGAGGCTGCCCAGGAGGAGCCGGGGGGCCGGGGCCAGCCCCGCGGTGGCTGCCCGGCCGGGGGGCTCCCGCGTCCTCTCGTACAGGTGCAGCTTGTCCTTGTCCGAGTGGAGCGTCTTGACGTCCTCCAGGGCGTAGTACGCGGCCAGCGTGAAGTTCACGTCGCCCGTGGTGAGCAGGTCGAAGACGCAGGCCTGGTAGTACAGGTCCTCCACGGGCAGCCGCTCCTTGCACTTGGCCACGGCCGTCTCGTAGGGGAAGGTGTCAGGGGCGGCGGGCGCCGGGCCCTCGGGGCCGCGGGCGGCCTGGAAGTCGATCTGCTGGTTGAGGGGGCAGCCCCGCAGGCAGAGGTAGAGGCCCTGGCTGTCGCGGTCCTCGACGGCGTGCACCACCTCCTCGGGCATGCGGACGGCGAAGGTCAGGTAGCGGCCCACCTGGCGCACCACGATGGTGGTGCCGATGTACTTGGCGTGGATCTCCACGTGCTGGCCCGACACCTTCTCCGTGATCCGCAGGCTGTTGGCCCCGTGCTTGTCCCCGCCATTCTTGGAGCCGTCGGCGAAGGCGGCCGGCAGCTCGTCCATCTCGGCCTGGTACACTTTCTGGTCCACGCACTCCTGGAAGTTCTTGAAGATGATGGTGAGCTGCGGGGGAGCGGGCAGAGAGAGGGGTCAGGCGGGGCCGGGGCTGGGGGGGGGGGGGAGAAGGCCTAGCCCCGTGCTCGCGATGCCCACGATGCTCTAAGCTGGGGCGCGAGGAGCCCCGAGAACGCCCAGACCGTCCCTTCCGCATTTTGGCCCCTAGTTCAGCACCACCTGCACGATGAACATTTTCCTTTAAAACAGCGGTTCTCAACCTTCTGGCCCTTTAAATACAGTTCCTCATGTTGTGACCCAACCATAAAATTATTTTCATTGCTACTTCGTAACTGTCATGTTGCTACTGTGATGAATCGTCATGTAAATATCTGATATGCAGGATGGTCTTAGGCGACCCCTGTGAAAGGGTCGTTCGACCGCCAAAGGTTGAGAACCAATGCACTAGAGCCTGCCTCGGGGGGCAGAGCTGGGCTGAGCCCCCGACGGGCTGTGTCAGTCACCGTCCTCCTGAGAACCAGGCACACGGGCACACTGGCCGCATCAGTGTCCCGCGTGGCACGGCAGGGGAGGGTGACGTGACCTCCGATTTACAGACCAGGCAACGTGGGCTCAGAGAGGTAAAGCGATCTCCCCAAGGTCACACAGCCAGCAAGCAGCACCACTGGGACTGGACTCCTGGTTCCCAGTCCCTGTGCTTCTTGGGCCACAAGCCTACAGGGTGGGGGGCCTGGGAGAAGGATGGGAGACAAACAGCCAGGGGAGTGAGTGTGAGTCCCCTGCCTCCCTCCCCCCATCCTGGCAGCGATGTCTGGCTGCTCTTTCCTCTATACTCCTAACTAGGAGGATTGTGTGGGCTGGAGACAGCCTCTCTCGTCCCTGCTCCCAGGGTCAGCTGGTGCCTCTAAGGCCGCTGTCCCCCCTGACCCAGGGCACCTGGACCGCTGCATCTCTGGGCACACGAGGGCGAGCTGGTGCTCTGTGGGTGCTGCGGGACAATACAGGGGGCCCCAGCCTCTCCATCCTGCTTCGAGCCCTCCTCATCGAACCGTACGCAGCTACTGCTGCTCTATACCCCGGGCCTGCAAAGCCGGCGACTTCATAAGGTTCCACCTCCTGCAGCTTCCTTCTCTCCGTCCAGGGCTCCTGCAGGGCCCGGAGGTGGGCCAGCCAGGGTGGTCTGGGCGGTGGGTGGTCCTGCCATTGGGGGACGGGGCTCGGGTGAGGGACTTTGGGGTCCCTGCCTCGTGCGCAGGGCCACACAGACACTGGGGGGCGGGGCCGCCTTCCCAGGGCCACCGTCTCCCTGAACAGGAAAGGCTGGTTCTGCTCTAACCGCCATCTCTCGCGGAGACAGTCTCCTGGAAGGCTGACAGGCCGCCTGACTCTCTCCTTGGCACCGGTGCCAGGGCCTCAACCACAAGTAACAGCATGAAGGGGGCCTGTTGAAAGCCGGGCGGCGTGCTGCCAACAGGGCCCGGGCAGGGCTGCCGCTCCTGCCTTTGCTGCCCCCCTCCCCTTCCCCGAGGGGCCTGGGCCCACCCCATCGCGCTGGGGACGGGGCAGGGCTGGGCTGCACCCACCACTGTGTATGTAGCGCCAGCGACATGCCAGGCCTGGTACCAGGGCCGTGTCCACACAGGGAGCGAGACGGCCCAGGGCCCGTCCTCATGGAGCTCACGTTTGGGGGGTCACAGACCAGGCAGATGAATTATGCAGGGAGAGTGGTAAGTGTGACTGGGGACCAGCGAGGGGGAGAGGGGATGGGAGGCAGAGACCCAAGATCCTCTGCTCCGTAAACCTCAGTTTGCTCACCTGTACAATGGGTGCTGCTAGCACAGCTGGAAAGAGAGGCCCGGGAGGCTCTCCCATGGGGTGAGAAGTTGGCTCAAACAGCCCAGATTCTGATTATTCACGAGCACAGGACGGCGCGGGCTGGATCACGCCGTCATCATGGGAATGAGCCAGGGCCCCTGGGCCGAGGCATCACGCTGAGGGCAGGCAGGAGGGGAGTGGGGTCACGGGAACAGGAGAGTCAGGCCGAGGGCTCCTGCTGGCCTAAAAGGCCCCCGGTGCCCCTCAGCTTGGCGAGGAAAGCCCCCTGGCTTCGCTTCCTCCCTGAGGCTCCAGGCCCGCACCCACCTCGGCCTGGCTCTGCCGCTGCCCCCTCCCGTCCTGGGGGGCGCGCTCAGGCCCTCCCCGGGGCCCTGCTCAGAGCCCTCGGCATCCTGCTGCCCCAGCTCTGTCTCCGTTATCAGCCGGGAAGCTGGGGGAGGCGGGCCACCTCCAGCACAGAGGCCGGCACAAAAGATGGTGCAGTTGACGTCTGCTGAGTCAGTGAGCGAACCAACACCTCCGTCAGGGAGCGATGGGAGGCCTCCGAGAAGAGGCAGGGGCAGGCCACAGGCGCTGGGCCCAGCCACGATGCCCCTACCTGTGACCACAGGCCCCGTCTCCCTGACACCCGAGACTGTGGCCCCAACGCCGACCCTGTCCCTGCTGGGCCTCTAGCAGGGCCTGTGCGCCTCCTGCTGAGGGGGACACAGCGAAAGCCGCCGAGCTCCCAGCCGGCTGCAAAGATCAAGGTGGCCCCCATCACAGCAGAGGGGGGCTGGGCGGGCCAGCTCTGCGCCAGGCCCCATGTCCTTCTGGAAACTGCTATGGGAAGGGAGGCACTCCCAGCCTGTGCCCTGCAGCAAGCCTGCACCACAGCTGCCATTGGGAAAAGGCCGCCATGTCACTGAAGGGGCGCAAGAATGAACGAGGAGCCCACTTGGGTTGGGACAGCATGGCTGGGGTCAGGGCCCCAGAGAGCCAGCAGAGAGCGGAGGGCGGCAGCCGGGGCCCCTGCACACACCCCGCCTGCGGACTCCCGTTGTTTGTGGCCTAAGGGCTCTTGCTCCACCGTGTCACCCCCGTCACTGGGGGCAGCTGACCACTTGGCTGGTCATGAACCACAGTTCCTCCTGGGCTCTGTGATCATGTTCGGTGCTTCTACCCCCTGGGTTAGGAGGGGCAGCTCCCTCCTCTGTGCTCCTGCCAGGATGGGGCCCGGAGGCAGGGCCCCTCCCGGAGCGGGCTTGCTGCTGGATTTAGAAGCTGCAGCCGCAGGCTCCCAGCATTCCTTCATCTTGGCTCTCGGTCAGGTGGGAGGTGTGTAGGTAAAGGGGCTGCAGAGAAGGCAGGGGGGGTCTTGACTTGGCCCCCTTCGGCCCACAGAGGGCTGGGAGGGGGACAGGGCAGAGAGCGCCGGCCACAACTCGGCCGCCACTTCAAGGCCTGGCGCCGAGGGCCTGCGAGGGCCTCCGCGGGCCGAGACCCGCTCGTTTCCTATCCAGCGGTTGGTCTCAGAAACAGGCCCCCTGCGGGCACGCGAAGGCTGTTGGCACAGAGGGAAGTGGCAGGAATTTTGCCGGCTGCCGGTCACCTCACTGTCCTCTGGGACAGAGGGACAGGAAGGGACGGGGGGCAGGGGCAGCCTGGCGCCCTTGTGGGTCAGCCTGGCGCCCTTGCCACGTGTTTTTCCGAGGAAAACAGACCCACTGCCGATCTGGGAACCCCAGGGGCCCTGGTGGACCCGGCCCTGAGGGGGCAGGCGTGTCCCCATCACCTGGACCCCGAGTCCGCCAGCCTCCCTCTGGCTGCATCTGGAAGGGAGGCCACGGGACCTGGGCCCCGTGTGTGCCCAGGGCACGGGTGTGCACACGTGAGCACACATGCACATGCTCGTGCGCACACGCACACAACAGACACCAGGTCCCCTCCAGCATCTCCCCTTCCCACGAACAGCGCCTTCGCAGGCTGACTGCCCTTTGTGCCGCCAGGTTACGCCCAGTGAAACAAATCATCTACATCAGCGGTTCTCAACCTGTGGGTCACGACCCCTTTGGGGGTCGAACGGCCCTTTCACAGGGGTCGCCTAAGACCACCGGAAAACACAATAGAATTACATACTGTTTTAGGGATTAATCACTAAGCTTTCATTATGTTCCATTTGTAACAATGAAATTGGGGGTCACCACAACATGAGGAACTGTATGAAAGGGTCGCGGCATTAGGAAGGTTGAGAACCACTGATCTACATCTATTCACGTTTGATGGTTTCTGACCCCAGAAAACTGATTTCACAAACCCCGAGGGGAGGTGGCCGGCAGTTTGAGAAACCCCGCACTCTAGGCAACATTAAGAATCTCTAGAACATTCCTGTCTAAATCATCTGCTCGTTTACTAAAAATAACGAGAACACGGTGGGTGCAGGAGGCGTCTGGGTGGGCAGGGGGCTGAGTCTGGGCCATCCTGACAGCAGGGCCTGGGCGGTGGGGTCCCATAGGCCGCAGCCGCAGCCCCAGTCTTAGCCGCAGCGCCAGCCCCAGCCCCAGCACCAGCCCCAGCCGCAGCCGCAGCCCCAGCCCCAGCCGCAGCCTTACCTTGCTGGTGGCCGTGGCGGCCGAGCCGGGGAGCACGGGGGTGTTGGTGACCTGGACATTCAGGTAGTTATTGTCGATGAGCGGCCAGGCCCCCTGCACCTTGCAGGTCTGGAAGCGGTCCGTGAAGGTCCTGAGGTGCGGGTCCCCGAAGAGGCCGCAGTGCGTGTAGTTGGGGGCGGCCGCGTGCTTGTGGAAGCTGCGCTCGTAGTGGCAGATCTCGGGGCTGTCGGAGCGCTCCTGGCTGTCCCCGGGGGGCGGCAGCGTGCGCAGGCGCGGCTGCGAGGTGGGGCCATCCTTGGAGCAGTTGTGCTGGCTCATGAGGTCCTCGATGCCATGGACCGCCGAGTGGTAGGCCAGGTCGCCCCGGCAGGTGCGCGCCGTGCGCCGCGTGCACAGGGCGTAGGTGCGCAGGGCCGCGCAGAACTCGGGCGCGTCGTCCGAGGCCGGGGAGTGGCCGCCCGCCGTGGCGCTCCAGAACTCAGAGTTGCACTTGAGGATCTTGCACGGGGAGGCGGCTGTGGGGGAAGCGAGGGACACGCCGTCAGGGTGGGCGCACGCACACACCCGGGACGCCCCGTCGGAGCCGGCACCACCCACCCTGCAAACGCGAGCCCACCCCGATGTCCAAATCCTTCCGCGCGGCTCCAAATAACCCCAAGCGGCTGGGCTCGCAGCTCCGCCAGCTGCAAGGCCGGTGGCAGCCCCTCCCGCAGCCCCCAGCCCTGGAGAGGAATGAATGGTCAGTGTTTCGGGGCAGCAGGATTATAGGCGCAGGCAGGCCACCCTTGGGCCTTTGGCATCTGTTTACATCTTCACATCCATCTCCCAGGAATCTGGCAAAAGCGGCTGACATTTGTCGGGGAAGTAAGCCCCACTGTTCAGTACGTGCCCCAAGCTTAGCTGCTGTGTGACCTTCTGCAAATTACTTAACCTCTCTGTGCCTTGTTAGACTCATCTGGGGAGGGGTAACAGTATCTATCCTGGGAGGTGGCTAAAAGGGTTCAAGGGCTTAGAAAGGCACCAGCATTTCGCTGGAGGTCAGTGGATGTTGGCTAGTCGGCCCTGGGCACGGAGGGCCTGGTTCTGGCCACCTCGTGGGCGTAGCTCCATCCCTCTCTGGAGAGCAGACTAGGAAGCAACTGGGAGGGATCGCTGGGTTTGCCTCAATGTGTGGCCTGTTTGCTTGTTTAAGCTTTGAGTGACAGCTAGCTACAAACGGCGGCGCCTTAGGACCAGGGCTTTAACACACCAAACTGCCCGGGTGTCCCCAGCGGCTTAAAACCTTCTGCTCTTGCCCATCCTCCTGGGAGTTTAAGAGGAAGCCCCAGAACCTTTCTAGATGGCAACGCTGTAGGTCAGGGTGGGGGGATGGCTCGCAAGAGGCCACCGAGAGTGAAATCGGGCTGGAATTGACGGCTCCCGTTCCCCTCTGCCACCTCTTTGGGTGATGACACAGCTCTTCAGGCCTGGAGTGGACATGCACGGGGCTGTCGCTTCCTGGAGGCCTGGGGGAAGGGCATCAGGGATGTCAGGGCTGGACAGTCCCCGTGGTGGTGAGGTGAGGGGCCCCCAGGGAGTCGTCCTGCCGCTCCGTGCCCACGGCACTAAATCACGGGCCAGGGGCCTGCCCAGGTCAGGGCCCGGAATGTAACCTGGCCCGGCATCAAAAGGAAACGCTCTCAGCGGTGGCGTCACCTGCCAGAGAGACCCAGAGGCGCTGATTTTTATGTTCAGTATCTTTAATAAAAAAGCAGGAGACCCGGATTCCAGGCAGTAAAACCCTGGCCTTTGCTGATGCGGGTGTCCAAGGAGAGGAAAGTCTGAGCGTTTGAAAGAGATCCGATTGCAACGGGTGCGAGTGGGAGGAAAGGGAGCTACCCTGGTGCCTGGTGACAGAAGGCGGCCAGCTGTCTCCCTCCTGCCTGGTTCCTGCAGGCGGCAGAGGGGCCCCGTTCTGGCTTTTCTGCCACCTCTCAATGGGCCCGAGACAGCCAATAGGAGAAAAGCCAGGAAGGAGAAAAGTGATGGAAAATAAGACGTTTTCCTGAACTTAATTTCTTTAAAAAAAAAAAAATAATTTTACTGATTTCAGAGAGGAAGGGAGAGGGATACAGAGATAGAAACATCAATGATGAGAATCACGGATTGCCTGCCTCCTGCACGCCCCACACTGGGGATGGAGCCCACAACCTGGGCATGTGCCCTGACCGGGATTCGAACTGTGACCTCCTGGTTCGTAGGGCGACGCTCAACCACTGAGCCACGCTGGCTGGGCCATTTCTTTTTACCTATTTATCTTTACTACTGAAAGTATTACAGATGTTCCGCCTTCTTCGTCCCCCCACTGACCCCTCCGCCATCTTGGCCACTGTGTCCTGGGGCAGGGACCCTCTTGGCGCCTCTGCTCACCCTTATACCCAGGGCTGCACCCCAGACGCCCGGGAAAATGCGCAGTCGCCGCACAGAAACGTACGCTCCGTTGACGCCCACGATGCATGTTTGTTTGGACCCAGGCCCCCTGAGACAGGACTTTCGGGATTAGCTGCCGGGGGACAAACAGAGGGGAATCCAGAGGCCGCAGCGACCAAGGGTGGGGTGCAGGCAATGCCTACTCTCAGGGCTCCCAGACTTGCTGGGCGTGGAGGGAACCCCTGGCATGCGTCAGACCCGTTTGCTCTTGACTCCTGCAGCGAAGGCCACAGCCCCCTCCTCCGTGCAACCGACTTCAAGAGCCTTAACCATCGCTCTGGGACCAACCTCCACGGAGTTTTAGAACCTGGGGCCAGAGGGACGCCAGAGGTCACTGCTTTCCACCCGCAGACAGCCTCCTGGGCAGGAGACCCCCCTGTGGCACCCCTGCCCGGCGGACACCGGACCTCCCTGCACTGAACTGGGCCAGCGCAGGGCTGGCCCCTCCTGCCCCGGAATGTCCAGCTGTGGACCCACATCTGTCTCCCAAGGACTTTCATGGGGCCTCCATCCTTCTGTGTATACTGAAGACAGCCCTCAGTTTCCCTGGCCATCTTCTTGGCCGCCCCTAGCGGCTCTGTGGGCCTGCCCGACCGGTCTCATCCAGGACACCCCTGCCCCGGGTCCCCCCATTTTTGTCCTGGAATCCTTGGCTCCCACAGGCCACACATGTAACGTTTCTCATCTGGGGGAGGTGGGCACAGCAGACAGAGCAACCACAGCCACACAGCCTGCCTGCCTGGCTTCATTCTTGTCCTTTAAATAGCAACCCAGCGCCTCTCAAGCAGAAAGAGGGAGGCAGGGAGCTGGGAGTCCCAGCTGCACGGAGCCCGGCGGGAGGAAAATATTTACGCGCCCGGACGGCATTAGCGGCTTTCAGAGGCCTCCTTTGAACTGTTAATCAAGGCCAATCTGGGAGAATAATAGCCTGATTATTACCGCCTCGTTTGCATGACAAAGAAGCCCAATAAAACTGATTTTGCTGCGCGCGGAGGGGGTGTGAGGGCCGGGCCCTGAGAAAGGAGTCTTAGGAATGTGGTAAGCCGCTCCGAAGCCTGAACCCAGGAATAAAGACAATGCAATTTGCCACCAAGAAAAGCCCAATAGACCAATAAATTACCCGCGTGCAAAGGGATTAGATCGGGTTTCAGATGCCGAGTGGGAGGGGTGGGGTGAGCCAGGGAACAGAAAAAACCTGCCTCTTCTTAAAGGGGCAAAGCTCGGCTTGAAGGCAAGCCCCGTGGCCGGGCGGGCGGCTTCCGACGCCGGGGCCTGCATGGCAACGTGCATGACTTGCTGAAGGTTCCGGAAGCAGCTCTGTGCCAGGCACCGTGCTTCATGCTGTTCCTGGAACAAGCCCCAGTGAGCTCCTGTGCAGAGGTAGAGCGAGCCACGGAAGCTTCCAGAATGCAGAGCAAACGCGTCTTATCTGAGCACTAAAAGGCAACAAAGGTGGAAGAACGGAGGCTTGAGAGGGCATCGGGGAAGCGGCATTTCAATGAGGCCTGGAAGGGCAGCGGGATTTGACGGGTCCCAGAAACGCAAGGGGCCAGGCACAGCTGCGGTTGGCCAGATGCTAACTGCTGGTTGGTGAGCGTGCAGCCAGGAGTTTGGGGCCAGGCACAAGGGCCTTGCGTGCCAGCTGTGCCCCTGATAAAGCCAACGGCGGGCAGCTTCCCTCTGCTTCCCTCTGTTGAGTGGGGCTGGGGATCTGCAAAGCCCTTTCCCCTGGTCACCGGGCTCCCTGTTGGATTCCGCCACTAGGGGGCACTAGACGGAAGAGGGAAGGCTGGAGGCGCACACTGGTTCACCTTCTCTTTTAAATATATTGATTGATTTCAGAGAGGGAGAGAGAGAAACATCAATGATGAGAGAGAATCATCGACTGGCTGCCTCCCGCACGCCCCACACTAGGGATCGAGCCCACAACCTGGGTGTGTGCCCTGACCGAGAATTGAACCATGACCTCCTGGTTCCTAGGGCAACACTCAACCACTGAGCCATCTGGACGGAGCCAGTGGTGGACAGTGGCCCTTGTCTCCCCTCCCCTGTCACCTCCCCGCCCCCCCCAAGCATCACTGGTGCCACTCAGAAGTACTGAGACCAGCCAGGCACGGGGCCCTCCTCATGGACTGGGCCCCCCAAACCTCTTCCCTTTGTCCCCCAGCCTCAGGGCTGGGAACCACTTCCTGCCACTGTGTGCCTCAGCGACCCCTCCTGCTTTCTCACTCCCCCACACCCATCTGCCATCCCCCATGTTAAGATCCCTCTGTGGACAGAGCCGTGTGGTTTTTATTCTCCTGACGGACCCTGAGGCACCAGCCTGAGGACTTCCGACTAGATCCAGTTGATCTCGGGGCCCCGACAATGGCCCGCAAGGACGCGGCACACTCGAAACACTATTTTGGGGCGCAGTGTAACTTAAGAGGCAATGGCTCCGATTGGGATGGAAGCGATTGGGTGGAGCTTAGAGAACGCGCTGCACAGCCTCTGGGATGGCCGTGCTGAAGCGGTTGTTCACTGCCCACCCCCTGGGGCAGCTCCTCTCTCTCCAGCAACAGGCCGGTGCGGGTCCGGAGGGTGGTTATGGGAACGGAGTACCAGCCAGGAGGGCCCACCTGCCGCCAGCAGCAGCAGGAGCAACGGGCCATCCTGCACCCTCTCCTGTCCCTCAGCTCTGAAGCTGGGAGGGGGCAGCCACCCGAGCCAGGGTCGGTATTTGGTAAGCTCAGCCCTGGGCACCGTTCTGGGGGCTCCTGGCTGGACAGATGCCCGAGGCTGCCTGTCTGTCCCGCTTGTAGGAATCTCACCCCATTGCCTGACGTCAACATGCAGGTGTTTGGCATCGGACACCGAGAGGACCACACCCAGGTGACGGCTTGGCTTTTTCGCCGGCGACAGCCGACGCCACCTTACTTAACCGGCAAGCAGACAGAACTGGCCACCTTTCGAAAGGCCTTTCTCCCTGGTCCAGCCTAGGAGGGTCCCAGGGACTGACGGAGCCTGAGACTCCCCGCCCCAGAAGGCACTGGGGACCTTCTGGGCCTTTCTGCAGGCACTGGCCTAAGGGAGAAAGAGCGAAGAGCAAGGCCGGAGGAATTTTCTGGGTGAGTTAGGAAGGGGGGGTGGGGGGCTGGGGAGCTGGGGGTTAACTCCCTCCACACATGCCAAGTGTGGGCAGGGGTGGCTGCACGCTGCTCAGCGAGCTGAAGCAGTAGGCACTGCCCCCCAGCCGCGCCCAGCCAGGGCTGCTCTGCCCCAGCCCCCACACAGGCCAAGTTGTTGCAAGAAACCACGCCGCCTGCCAAGGCAGAGGGCACACCTCCGCTTACAGAGTGGACACCCTCCCCCAGCTCCCACTGCGGCCACTGGGAGCCAGGCCCACGGCGAACAGGGCTGCCGGCCAGGCAGCTGAGGGCTCCTCCGGGCAGGAGGGCCTCGTGGTGGGCCAGGGCCAACTTAAGGCGGACAGCTAAGCTAAGCTACCCGGGTTCCACAGGAGGGTGGGGATGGGCAAAGAAAGACACCCCTTTTCAGATCTAATTGCAGCTTGCAGGTGAGCAAGTTGGTCTTTCTGCTTTGAGGCGAGGCATCACCCTTTCCCCCCGAGTCTAGGGCTAGCCCTAGAGACGCTAATTTTCCATCCTTGCTCTGCCTCCAGCAACCCTGGGCTCCTCTGCTTGGCCACTCCAGGTCAACATTCATTTGAAGTGGCTTTTCTCCCTCACCACCGTCCGCGGGCAGGCCTTCCTCCTCCACCTTCCTCCTGCCCGGGGAGGGCAAACGCAGGCCAGCTGGGCACGTGCCCAGGGTGCGTGCACCCCCCCCCTTCCCCACACACACACCCACACCCGGGTGTGAGCCTGTGATCCGGGACGTTCCGTAGCAGGGGGAGCAATCATGGGCTCCTTTCTGCAGGGACCTGGGCGCAGAGGGATGGATGCATGGCTTTCCCAGGTGCCTGGGTATGCTGCCTGCCCCGGGCGAAATGGTGTGTGAAATGAATACATAAGCAAAACCCAAAGGACAGAGTCGGACTCGGGGAATGTGCACGGTGACAGCCCTGTCAACTGGTTTTCCCGGCCTGTGGCCGGGTGGCATGTTCTGTGGAACGCTGAGCCAGGGATGGAGAGGGAGCCCCGAGGAGCCCTGGGAGGAGGCAAGAATGCCAGACCCATGGGAAATGTGCTGAGAGAGAGAGAGAGAGAGAGAGAGAGAGAGTGAGTCTCATCTCTCTGACCACACAGACACCCTTGCACACTGCAGAGGGCTGGGTCTCCCGAGCCTTAATTTCCCCACTGAGGATTAACATTCAAAAATATATATATATTTGTATTAATTTCAGAGAGAAAGGGAGAAGGAGAGAGAGAAACATCAATGACGAAAGAGAATCATGGATCGGCTGCCTCCTGCACGCCCCACACTGGGGATGGAGCCCGCAACCCAGGCATGTGCCCTGACAGGGAATCGAACCGTGACCTCCTGGTTCATAGGTGGACGCTCAACCACTGAGCCCCACCAGCCAGGCGAGGACTAACGTTTTAAAAGCAGCTGCCGTTTAAGAGTAAAGGGGAGAATTCTCAGAGCAGCGATCTCCCTGTGCATGAGAGCGGCCTGGAGGGCCTGGGTAGAGACCACTGGGTCCCAGCCAGGACTTGGATGTCTAAGAACTTCCCAGGGGAGGCAGATGGGGCTGGTCCAGGGACCACACTTTGAGAACCGCCATGCTGGAGCCCAGCATCCATATGTCGTTGTAGGAAACGCGCCAACGTATCGACAACATATGCCACGGGTGGGCTTCCCTTAGAAATCTGGTTTAAGAAGTCCCAATGGCTTCAGAGTCTTAACCGCATCTATTAATTGTGTTTTGAAGAGGCTGCTGTTTGTGGAAGACTGTACTAAGCAGTCTCTTCTGCCCTCGTCCCCCCTACCCCAGCTACACGTGTCTGCTCTGCCACCCATTAAAGGCACAGCCTCGGCCAAGCAGACACCCTCGCAGCCCACGGGACACGACAGAGCCCCCTTCCCTTTACCTGACGGCAGACGCCAGCCTTGCATCTGGCGAGGGCCCCCCTCCACCCCCATGTCACTCAAGCCAGGGGCACAGTAGGTGTGCCATAAACGCGGAACGGGGACATGTAAACATTCTGAAATGACACAAACCCGCTCAGTGTAGCAGCCGTCAAGGCATCTTTCTCCGCACAACTCCGTCCAATTTAATTTGCACTCCCCTGGGCTCTCTCCTGGCAGCCATTCAAGCTGACGTGCACCGAACAAACCCAGGCTTTCAGTCCAGCCCACCTGTTTTCAGCGGGAGCGGCCGTGGAGCCCGGGGTCCCCGCGTGTCCCCAGGCCTCACCTTTTGCCGGAGCTTTCTTGGCCCTTCTGTCCTCCATCCTGCTCTCCCTCAGGCCTGCAGCCCCTCTGCCAGCGCCTCACAGCCCGCGACAGGCCATCTCTGCTGTGGACACGGCTCATTCTGTCTCTTCCTTGAGAAACTGTCTTTTGACCCAGGTTTCTGGAGCACACAACTTTTCGGAACTCCCCCTCTCTCCCCGGCCTATTGAGTTTGGGGCTCTTGAAAGCTCAGGTTTCAGTAAGGTGGGCAATTTTGACTAAATGCAGCTGTTAAGGCCTCAAATTAGAAGAAACATTAGCCAGTTGGCGTGACAGTGCGGCGGCTATCTGTTCCATCGGCCAGGTTTGAGTTACGGGCCTGGGAGCCAAGAAGAAATGGGCTTCTTGGAAAACAGAAGTGATGGAATTTGGGGGTGGCGGATTACATAACCGACCCACCAGCTTTCCCCAGACTACGGGGGACACTTTAAAGTCTGAAACAAGGAGAAAGGAAATAAAACAACGACAAAAACAACACAACAAAACCGCCACCAGTAGCCCTCGCAGCTCCCTCCTGCCTGCGAGTTCCCCTGTCAGCCCGTCCTTTCTCCCCATCCGGCCCAAGAAGCTAACCAGCGCTGCCACTTTAAGAGCAGGAAGGTGTTGTTTTAAGGGCCCCTAAGCCCCCCTTCTCCATTTCAGCTCGGAGCTGAGATCACATCCCCCCACCGCAGGGCTGCCCGGGGACAAAAGCCATCTATCAACCCATCTGATAAAACGTCCGATGGGGATGGGCCGGATCGTTATCTGGGACCAAACGAGGGTGCACACGCTGCAAACTCCAACGCTCCGAAAGGGGAACTTCGTTTTCCAGGAGAGGGTCATTTTTAAAAATTAATTTTTTTTTTTTTTAGTTCTTGGGAAGGAACCAGATCAGCCTTTCAGCCAGACTGCTTTGTAGATGGAGAAACTGGCTTTTAAAAAAAAGGGGTTGGGGGGGGGGAAATGGGACTCCCTGCTGTGGATGGGCTGCGGAGGTTTTAGTATCCCTGGGGGGGGCCAGGGCGCAGGAGGTCCAAAGCTCTTGGGGGCACTGACACCCCAACTCCCCCTGTCCTAGGCCTGGGCCTCCCCAGTGGAATCCAGGGCTGGGAGCAGGTTAGGGCTCCCCGGGGCACCCTGGTGGGGGGGGGGGGCGTGCAGCTGCCGAGTGTGAACTGGGCGCACTGCACCTGGAGGCCGCCCGGGACACCCAAAGCAGGGCCGGGGCGGGAAGGTAAACTGATCCCAGGTCCTTTCCGCCCCCTGGGCCGCCTGCCTGCCTGCCTGCCTGAGCGGTCCCCCTGCCCGAGCGGCAGCCTGCAGCCTGGATGGCCCAGTTCTGCCAGTTCCTGAAACCCAGTTGGCGGAGGAGCAAAACAAAACAACGCCATCCCGGTCGAACTCAAGTCCTTTCTTGCAAAGCCCCGCGGTGCGCGGGGGCCGCGCGCATCCGCCGCGTCGGGCTGCGGAGCGAGACACAGAAACACACTCGCATTTTCGCTAGAAGACGCCTCGGAGCCTCGCCGCACAATGACACCAGCCGGGGAGATCCCGCCTCGCCACGGGGGACCCTTGGGCCCCAACACTGGGCTGATGTGTATTTTTTTTTTTTTTTTTTTTTTAGCGAGAAGAGAAAAACGGGTATAAAGGGTTTCACTGGCGTTTCCCAGCTGTGAGCAGCATATGGCAAAAATGAAATAAAGTTTTATGAAACATTAGAAAGAAAACAGAGCAGGGATTTAAGTTTCGGGGCCTTCCCCCTCCCCCCCACGAAAGGGGAGGGAGGGAAGAAAAAAAAAAAGTCAAGAAACTGGAGCGTTTGGGAACGAACAAATGCTTCTCTGTGGGGCTGGTCTCCCTTCCCCCAACAAAAACAAGAGGTCCGGGCTCGGAGGAATTTGAAGGCAGCGATCTGCCAAAAAACATTGTGAAAAACTATGGGGGATTCATTGGAAACAGATGGGCTTTTTCAGCTTTAATTCTGAAATTCTCTCCCTTTCTGACACAATAAAAACAAACAGGGGGCGACGCGGGATGTTATCGAACAGGAATCCGGGCTGCTCGGAGCCCAGTCCGAGGGCTCCCGGCGTGGGGCCGGCCGGTCCCGCAGGCGAGGGCGGCGGGGACTTGGCTAGCTAGGACCTCGGGGGCGCCCCCGGGGCCACCCCTGGGCACCGGGCAGGTCTGCAAGGCGGTGGGTGAGGAGCCCGGGAAAGCGCCCCCTGCTCGGAGCCCGTGCCTCCCCTGCGCCCCTTCCTTCAGGGCCTCCCAGGGGCGCGTCCCTGGTCCCCCCTCTTTCTGGGAAGTTCGGAGGCACCTCCGGCCCAAGAGACCCTGTCGACCGGCTTCTTTGCACTGCAGCCCGAGTAGGGTCCCCCCTGGAGTTCCCCGGGCATCCATCGCGCCTTCCGCGGGGAGCGGGAGAAACAAAGACCAGTGGAGATGGGAGGCCAGGTCCCCCAGGGGGGCGCCGCCGACCCGCTCGGGGGACGTGGCCAGAGCTGCGAGGCGGCCCGGCAGCCGGCGGTCCCCGCGCCCGGGGCCATCCATGCCTTACCTGCGGGGAAGCTGCAGAGCAGGAAGGCGAGGGTCGGCCAGAATCCCAGGGCTGATCGTCCTGCCCCTCTCCCCATACCCATCCATCCAGCTCGGCCTGTTCCCACTAGCCTCTCCCTGGAAGAAGAGTTTAGAAGAAAAGCAGAAAATCAATCACGCTGCGCGGCAAAGGCAGCCCTCGCTCCGCCGGCGGGAGCAGCGAGCCGGGCGGCTCGGTCCCCCTCGGCCGCGGGCGCCCGGCGCGCCCCCTCCCCGCGGGCCCCGCCCTCGCCATCCATCACCGGGTCCCCTCCAATGTCGGCCCGGCCCCGCCGCCCCCGCCGCCGCGCCGCCCGCCCCCTCGCGCTCGGGTTTCAGCGCCGCCCGCGACGGGTGGGGGAGCTGGGCGGGGACCGCGGCGCCCGGCTGCGGCGCTGGCCACCGGGACCTCGGGGATCCGGGGACCCCGGGACGCGCCGCGGCTCCCCCCACGCGGAAAGGGCCCAGCCCCCGGGCCGCCTAGACCTGCAGCGCGCTCCCAAATTCCCCCCTGAAATCTCCAACCCAAGTGGAAAGAAACTGTTTGGAGACCAACCCCAGGTCCCCTTTCCAACTAGTCCGCCGGCCCGAAGCCGCTCATTTCTCTCACTCAGGGGGGTTCCCGGGTGCAAGCGGCCGCAGATCCGCTCCCCAAATTGTCCGGGGGTTGGGCGGGGTGGCCCTTGGGACCTCGGCCAGGAGCGCACCTGGAGGCCCGCCCGCCTGGCCCCGGCCACCCACCCCGCCTGGCTGGGCTGCCTCCTGCACCCCCTCCCAGCCCCGCGCTGCCTCCCTCGCACTTGCCCTGGCTGCGCCCCGGAGCTGGGGGCCTGCGGGCCCGGCAGAGGCAGGAGGGCTGCCCCCCCAGGGGAGGCCTGGGGACAGCGGTCCCCGCGCTGCTCGGGGCCCTGCCACCCAGGCGGCGCTCGGCAGGGCATCGGGGTGATGACTTCCTTCTCTCGGTCGCCTGTTTTTCTGGGAGCAAAGTGCCTCCTCCCCAGGGTTCCCTGAGCCCCGCAGCGCGCCTGCCCCTGCTCCCGGGCTATTTAAGGGGCTGGCAGCTCCCCCCTGAGCATCCTCTGGATGCAGCACAAATACGCCGCTGGAGCAAGTGTTTTCAGTCAAACCAATTCCTCCCCTTGGCCCCCTCACCTCGCTTCCAAGCCTACTCATCTGGTTCTTTGGAAGAGAATCCCGCTTTTTTGTCCAATTGCGATGTTTCCCTTAAGCACTATCGCAGTCCTCGCTCGCCGGAGGCCACACAGGCTGCGGGGCGCTCTGCCTGCCAGGAGGGGAGTCCAGCTATGGAGGAGCGAGCTCCGGGCGAGGGAAAAAGGCCCAAGACGGCAGGCACAGCCCAAAGCAGTCACACTTCTGATCCCGGCTTTACAACGGGCAAGAAAGGGCATAAGACCTCCGCCAGCGGCTGTTCCCTTAGGACTCAAGGCCACAGGGCCTCTGCTCGCCTGCCTTTACAGCTGGGGTGCCACCATCTTTCTGCCTCTCATAGTGAGGTCTCAGTCTAGCAGGTTCTGTCCAATTATCGCCCCCCTACACCGAGTTTCACCAGAAGCCCTGGTTTGCAGACTGCTACAGGCTTGCCCACTGCAATCCAGGTCGCACATGGCATTCCCCTTAAGGTTGGGCCCATCCTTGGGCCAAACCCACCAATGTATTCGCCAGAAGCCCGGGAGAGCCCTGGCACACCGAGGCGGGCACAGAGCCAGCCTGCACAGGGGCACCTTCCAGGGCCACCCGTTCACACCATCTGGATTCCGTCTTTCCAAGTCGGCCTGAGCCTCCGGCTAATGAGAGAAGGGACCCATTCGTATTCCCACCAGCAAATGCACCACCACCACTGCCACCACCACCACCTCTGGGGCACCTCCAGGCCAGGAACACAGCACAGACCTGCAAGCGCTGGACCAGCATGGCTCAGTGGCTGAGCATCGACCTAGGAACCAGGAGGTCAGGGTTCGATTCTCGGTCAGGGCACATGCCTGGGTTGCAGGCTCTATCCTCAGTGTGGGGCTTGCAGGAGCAGCCAATCAATGATTCTCTCTCATCATTGATGTTTCTCTCTCACTCCCTCTCCCTTGCTCTCTAAAACAAAACAAAACCCTCCAAGCAGCCCCTTTCAGCCCTGCTCTGGACCAAGACTGAACCTTTGGCAACCAGACTTCTGGTCTCTACACCCCAGTTTCCTCATCTGTAAGGGGCTGGCTGATCAGACAATTTGGAAGGGGCACGGGGCCACGCGAACTCCGCAGCACTCCTGCTAGGGGATTGATTGGCGTTCATCTGGGCGGCAGAAACAATTCTTATGGCAGAAGCAAATAATTTGGGAAAGGTAATGCCAAGGGTTTTTTTTTTTTTCTCATGAGAAAAAGTGTGTGGCTGAATGTGGATATCATGAAAGTGGAGATTTGGCCTTTGCAGGGTGTAGAGTAGACTATCAGAACTCCGGCCCCATCAGAGCGGCATAGGGTCATGTTGACCTAGAGCAGCGGTTCTCAGCCTGTGGGCCGCGACCCCTTTGGGGGTCGAACGACCCTTTCACAGGGGTCGCCTAAGACCATCGGAAAACACATATTGAATATATAATTACATATTGTTTTTGTGATGAATCACTATGCTTTCATTATGTTCAATTTGTAACCATGAAAATACATCCTGCCTATCAGATATTTACATGATTCATAACAGTAGCAACATGACAGTTAAGAAGTAGCAACGAAAATGATTTTATGGTTGGGGGTCACCACAACATGAGGAGCTGTATGAAAGGGTCGCGGCATTAGGAAGGTTGAGAACCACTGACCTAGAGGAACCTGTCTCTACCGGCCAAACGGCCCGGCTTGTTGACAACTCCCCAACTCTTTGCAAAAGAGTAAGAAATTCTTGAAACCTTGGGTTTTGGAACTCGGTGCTTCATTTGCCAGAGAAACTCAAAGTGTAGTTGACTTTAGACAAACGGCTCCTGTTAACAGTCTGACCACTTACGCGTTCTCCCTGAGGCTGTGGCCTGGGCCTCACGGTAGGCACCTCCTGAACACTTGGTCCCGCACGGCCTTTAGCAAACAAACATTTTGCAAAGATCCCCTCCAGGATCCATTTTTCTTGTAATTTGGGTTATGTTCTCCTAAACGCATTAACTGAGGCTGGCCCCCTCCCTGCAGGAGCT
The DNA here is from genome assembly GCF_028538775.1 of Myotis yumanensis. Classification (NCBI taxonomy): domain Eukaryota; kingdom Metazoa; phylum Chordata; class Mammalia; order Chiroptera; family Vespertilionidae; genus Myotis; species Myotis yumanensis. The sequence continues at coordinate 5,504,930 of NW_027223771.1, read as the reverse complement.
TAGTATGCGTTTGCTCGCTACCGCCTCGGCCCGCCCTGCGGTTCATCACCATTTGTTTGCCATCCATTCCATCTGCAGGCCTGGACCTAGCCGAGCACTCTCTCCTCCAGATGAAATATGAACATTTAAACTAAGCCTGGAGCACCATGGTCCCTGGGGATCCCCACTGTTTATAATTCCTCATCCAGAAAAGTACCTGTTTATCCTATTTTCTTTTTTGTTTCCTGTCTCTAAGGACAATTCCGATCCGTGGCGATCCCCCCCCCCCCCCCCCCCCCCCCGCCCCGCCAACACCCCCTTCCCATACACACGCTCTGCTATCGTAAGTGACCCTGGGGGTGGAACTCTGTCAGGAGGAATTCTGGAAGTCTAAACAGAATTCACCCTTGGGTTTCTCCCTCGTCTCCGGGCCTGTCTCTGCCCCCTCAGAAAAGGCTTAGCCAATGGGTCTGGTTTCATGGTCTCGTCTCACAAAGTGCATTTGGCTTTGTCCAGTTAACGGGGACTTGACTTTTGAGTCTATATCCCACCAAAGTGGCTATTAAAAACGGCTCTTCCTAGATGGCCGGGCTCCCCTTGTGGGTAGGGGGCCCAGTGTGTCCGTCCTGGGGCGCAGGCCTGGATGGAAGGACGGTTGCTCATTTTGGCCACTAGGCACCACACCCATCTTCCATGACCACCGGCCTCTTCCCCCCAGGTAGTCCCAGGGCAGATAAGAGCACACATAAAGCCAACCGGTCAATCCATCATGCTATCTAGCTACCTGCCATTTTACCAAAACCCACCAGCAACCTGCTGCCTGCTCCCTTTCCAGTACTTCCTACTTTGTTTTCTTCCTCAGCTGAACTGTCCGATGCCCCCTCCCATCCTGGCAGGAGCCAAGCAGTCGGGGAAGAACCGAGTTCACCAGCCTCAGGGGCCGCACAGATGTGTGTACAGATGGGATCACATCTAGAAGAGTCCACACGAGGAATGCCAAGTGTCTAACAGCTACGGCGTCTCTGGGACTTCGGTTCCCACTGAAAGACGCGAACGATGTCCCTTCTCACTGGGAAGTCACATGACTCGCTCTTGTTTCAAATCCCGCTGCAGAAGGCAAGGAACCTGCCAGAAGCCACCCTGCTGACTTCTGGGTGACTTGGCTGTCACACCACCGCCAAGGGGCTCACCAACTCCTCCCCAGGCACCGGAGCATCTGGGGTAAGATTCTCCTCCTCTGTTAACCCTACTCCATCCACCTGCTTATCCTTTCGCTCTGAACAGAAGTAAGGACCCCCCCAGACTCCGCCCAGCTGAGTGGAGCCCTCTTGGTGGCCTGTGACAGTTTCTAGGGTTGCATTTCCCTGATATGTGGGTTTCAGCCTCCCCCCTCCACCTTTTCACACCTTTCCTTCTTGACCTTGGAGTTTCTCAGTAAGCTCCTGGGGCAGCCACATTTTTCTCTCTCTCTTTTTAAAAAAATATATTTTTACTGATTTTAGAGAGGAAGGGAGAGGGAGAGAGAGAGAGAAACATCAATGATGAGAGAGAATCACTGATCGGCTGCCTCCTCCATGTCCCACACTGGGGACGGAGCCCACAACCCAGGCGTGTGCCCTGACGGGGAATTGAACCGTGACCTCCTGGTACACAGGTCAACGCTTAACCACTGAGCCACGCCAACAGGACATATTTTCTCTTTTGATCCTTCTCCCACTTCTCCCTCCCGGGGTTCTAAACTCCTGTTTAACTGGAGTTTCATATTTAAATAAAAGTCTCCCCTTCTTACTTTCCCCTTGAGCCTCTGGCCTGAGACTCCAGAGCACACCTACTATCTGGTCTACATACTGCTAACTTGTCATCAGCGTTGAGATGGAAACTTCTACAGTGGTTCTCAACCTTCTGGGCCCTTTAAAAACAGTTCCTCATGTTGTGACCCAACCATATAATTATTTTCGTGGCTACTTCATCACTGTCATGTTGCTACTGTGATTAATCGTCATGTAAATATCTGATATGCAGGATGGTCTTAGGCGACTCCTGTTAAAGGGTCGTTCGACTGCTAAAGGGGTTGCGACCCACAGGTTGAGAACCGCTGCAAAAATCTAGACATTGCAGTGGATATGGAGAAAGAGACATGGGATATACAGTGATTCCACCCCTGGCTCTGTAGCCCCTGGGTGCCCTGTCCCATTGCGACACCCTCAGCTTCTCTATTTAAACATTTTTAAAAATATATTATATTATTGATTTTAGAGAGGAAGGGAGAGGGAGAGAGAGATAGAAGCATCAATGATGAAAGAGAATCGTAGATCAGCTGCCTCCTGGACGCCCCCTACTTGGGATGGAGCCCGAAACCCGGGCATGTGTCCTGACCGGGAATCGAACCGCCACCTCCTGTTGCCTAGGTCAACGCTCAACCACTGAGCCACACCAGCCGGGCTGGGCTATACCCTCAGCTTCTCAACCTGCGGAATCATGGCCTGGCTGCCTGGGGGTGATCTTCGGGCTCCAGGGATCCCAAATCTCTAGGGAGCCAGTGAATGGGTGTTGGCTGTGCACCTAACTGGCCTTGCCCACCCCCAGCCAAGTGAACGTGTCGCTGAACAAGTGGGAAATGTCACGGGAAGAGTGACATTCTGTGCTTTCGTGTCGGCCTGAAATTCTTTAGCAATAAGCCCCGGCAACACTCTACATACCTGAAACCACACCTTGAGAAAACACTCAGCAACCTCTTGTTCTACAGCGGCTTTGGGGCCCCGGCGTCAAGACGCACCAGGTTCCCGTCATGGACAACAGACGGCCCAGTGTTTACCTCTCCCCCTTCCAGCATGTTCTCGGGAGAAGAACCAGCTTGGAACCGTTTACGCAGCGAGAGGCGAGCGTCTGAGCGGACAGGGAGCCTGTGTGTCTCTCTCCACCGGCAGAAGGCTGGAGTCTTTGGATTAATGAACCGTTTGGTGCCAAGCGCAAACAGCACAGACACTTAGCCATGGGGAGCAGATAACCAAGTTATTCATCAAGTTCAAAGTTGTTTAGAGTTTGGCTGATGCGAAGCCGACGGAAAGAAGATCCCGGCTGATGGGAGGTGGGGTAGGGTGCCGATCCAGAAAGAACAAATGTGTCAAATGTACGTGGCTCTCCCCTCCACGGCTTTCCTTATTTTTTTAAAAAATATATTTTATTGATTTTTTACAGAGAGGGAAGGGAGAGGGACAGAGCGTTAGAAACATCGATGAGAGAGAAACGTTGATCAGCTGCCTCCTGCACACCTCCTACTGGGGATGTGCCCGCAACCAAGGTACATGCCCTTGGCCGGAATCGAACCTGGGACCCTTCAGTCTGCAGGCCGATGCTCTATCCACTGAGCCAAACCGGTCAGGGCCATGGCTTTCCTTTTAAAATTGGTTGGAACCCCGAAGTCACCAAGAATAGAAATGGCAGAGAGAGAGGCTTAAGCCTCGGCCCTGCGATGCCAACTTCAGTGGTTTTCCCACCAAACCACAGCTGCTTCTCATCGTTGCCCGGGGCTTTTTATTGTTGTTGCTAGTCAAATAATACGCCTGGTGCGTGTTCTGATGGACCGTGAATTAGAAATGGGAGTATGTTTAGGGTTATATTGTTTCCAGAAACAAATAAAAACATACGAACAGTTTAAGAAAAGTTTCCCTGAACCATCTCCCTCGTCCCCCTAAAAACCTTACTTAGTTAAGTGGAAATAATTACAGAATTCTTTTTCTTTCTTTTGGATGCTAAATGGCATTTTTAGGTCAAGTTTTATTTAAAAAAAATATTTTTATTGACTTCAGAGAGGAAGGGAGAGGGGGAGAGAGAGAGAAACATCCATGATGAGAGAGAAGCATAGATTGGCACACCTCCTACCGGGGATGGAGCCTGCAACCCGGGCATGTGCCCTGACCAGGAATCGAACTGTGACCTCCTGGTTCATAGGTCGATGCTCAAGCACTGAGCCACAGGTGAGTACTGCACACCAAGATGTTTAGGGAAACCTGTCCATAGTATCAATTCACAACAGCCCCTTCAGACCACAGGCCATTCAAATTCAAAGCTAGGGGGGCTTCTGCCCCTGGAGCCTGGCCCTTGACCCTGAAAGGAAGGGCCTGGGTATCACCACGGCTTGGGCTGGCTTTGTCCTCACTAACTCTTGCTTCGGGGTTAAGCCTCCCCCCTCCATCTTTTCACACCTTCCCTTCTTGACCTTGGAGTTTCTCAGTAAGCTCCTGGGGCAGCCACAGAATGGCCATATATTCCCTATCAGGCCCGCAGTTAGTATAGACTCTGATAGCATCCATATCCTCATGGAAAACCAGACACGTGGAGTTTAGGGATCTCCTTCCTCAAAGTGCTCTCGACAGAGAAACACGAAAGCAACGTCAAAACCCTGCAGCATGGAAAAGACCGGCATCCGGCTTTTTCTGACCACAGGATCCCGAGATGCCCAAGATACAAAGCCGGTGTGCTTCAGCATAGTAAGGGAAGCATTGGGAAAGCAGGATGTTGAAAACGAAGTAGTAACAGACTATGTGAGCTACACTGGCTGATGTCAAAACAACATGAACTTCCATGTGTCCCGTTTCAGGGCACAATGACCCGCCAAACCCAGCCATGAGGGCTGATGAGCAGGTCCGGACCTGTGAGGGGGTGCCCCGGGGAACCCCATCATGCCTACAGGTGAGTCTGACCTCGTATGTTGCTGGGGTCCAGCCCCGGGGGTCCAGGGGTTCCCAAAGGCGTGGACGGAGTCGGCGAAGAATGTTTTACACGGAGACAGCGTTCAGAACTCTCTAGCTCTCTCTCTAGTCTCCGTGGATCTTCCTGTGCCTGGCTGAGGCCACAGACAAAGATCCCGAGGCAAGCTGAGCCTTTATTTTATAGTCAGAGGTAAACAGAGTAGTGGTTTCCATAGTTACACTGTTCTTGTGAGTTTCACTTGTTTTTGTTCTTGCTGCGCTTCCCTCAGTCCATTAGCTTCCCAGGTAAGATCTAGGGAGCTCATAAGGTCCAGCCTAATTATGCTAAGAGGACTGTGCCCTCTAAGCTGGGACTTGTTTGTGACTTTGCCAACCAACAGGTCAGTCCGAGGCTTAACCCTATAGAGGCTCCCCATAGTATGTACCCTTGAGTGTGAGGTAGTCCTCGCTTTTTTTCCACTGCCCTGTTCACGCTGCTCCTTCCTAGCACTGTAGCTAAGGGAAGGGAGGGTCAAATAAAAAAAATAAATAAATGCCTGTCATTGGAATGGGGCTGGATACCAGACAGATGGGGAAGTCCGGCCCTCCCTTCCTCAGGTTCAAGTTCTGTTCAGTTTGTTGAGCGAATAAACAATGGTGTTGTTTGAAAAGCAAAGCCTTCTCCTACAGAGCCTCGGCAACACCGCAGACACCTGTGCTATCTGACCTTCCCTGTGGGATTGTAAGTCAAGTTCTGGGACGACGCTCTTCAAGGGGGACTGCCTTCTCAGTGCACAGACATAGCAGATCCCAAAGAGCCTTCGCTGGTTACTGATAAGACGTTTGTTTACGCGCAGTTTCGCTTGGGAATATAATATCCCTTCCCTTTCCCTGGAGGGCAGACTGCTGGAGAGATGGCTGATCACACCTCCGGAGGCGTGACCAAATTTGGGGACCACGCATGGTAAAAGCAAGCGCTTGAGTTTAATGCACTGGGTAGCGAGCCTGTAGGGGGAAAAGCACTTCAGTTCTGCAGACCCCGGGCTGTACCCCTGCACCTCTCTGGGCCTGTTTCTTCTTCTGAGAAATGGAAATGCCAGCACATGCAGGGACCCTGGGAGTGTGGCTCAAAAAACTCCCCGTCCCACTGTGGGGAGTGCTCAGTACGTCTTCATTGTATTTTGCATTTCCTCTAAGAATGCCTGCGTTGGATCCACGCTGGGGGGATGGAGTGCCATATGAAAGGGTCGTGCTAACAGGAGCTCCTCACGCCTCCATTCTGTATTGCTACGCACACGGGGGAGGCAGTGAGGTGGGCCTTGGGAGGCTGGGAAGAAGAGAAGGCAGACAGGTTTCTCAGCAAAGGCCAGGAAGCCCTCCTTGAAAAAAGTGCCATGTTACTGCAAGACCCCTTTTTTTAGGGGTCACAAATCTGGTTATTGAATAAACACCTGCAAATGGAGAGACAGGGCTGTTGGGAGGCCAGCTACCCACCTTTCTACATGTCCATTCAGACAGGAGGCACCTGTCCATCATGGAGAGGGGAATGATGGGAACAGAGCTGGTGAGAAAAGAAGGCTGTGACCTCCCTTACCACCATCCCTGCACAGCGGGTCTCACCACCAGCAGAGCAGGACACTAACCTACAAGGAACCAACGTCCCTGTCAGGACAGGGGGCACCCAGCTCACTGCTAACACCAGCTGGCCTGGAAGGTGGCAGCGACACCCAGCCCCAGAGAACGCAGAGCTCCCTGGCTGTGGGGTGCCCCACCCAGGGCCTTCCTCTGCTCTCCTCCATACCCAGCCAAGTCTGCCCCATTGTTACTGGAGACCATGTCCCTTAGACAGGGGGCTTGCCTGTCGCCTGCTGTGGCGGTGGGACTGCAGGAAACCTCTCCTTGGTAGATGCACAGGTGGCACAGTTCCTGCACAGATTGGTAAGAGACCCTTCCAAGTTCTCCTTCAGCTGCCCTTCCCAGCACAGCCAACCTCCTTTCCAGGGATCGTGGCTCAAGATTCCCCGGAAAATCACTCGGGAGAAGAGCAAGGTCCAAACGGGTACCAACAGGTACCATTTTATCTTTCTGCTGGAGGATCCTAAAGCCAGAGGGACAAGGTGATGGATCTTGAAGTGATAGCCTGCCACTCAGCACGACCTGCAATTCTGTCCCTTGAACTCGGAAGCGCGGGACTGTAGACACACGGGGACTCCTCTTCCTTGGAGGCGAGTCCCGGCCTCCCCACCTGCCACAGGAGATACCTTTCCTAGAGAACACTGCAGCCGTGCAGCCTCAAGGAGCTGGGAGCTCACCATTTCCTCTAGATGGCGCGATTTCCCCTAATTCGTCCGCAAGACACCCTATTTGTAAAAGCCACACAACCCCACGCCTTCGGAAACCACAGGGCGTAATAGCAGCTCGAAGGCCCCATTGAAAATCACAATTTGGGGGAACTGACTCTACCTCCGAGCAAATGCAAGGTAAACACATTAACAGGATGCGTCCCCACTTCGACCCTCCCCCTAAATAAACCTGTCGCCCTGTGCGCCACGGCGGGAGCTAGGCGCGGAGTCACCACCCTGCATGGCCCGAACCGAAGGGCCCAACCACCACGGAGGGACGGACGCAGGGACACTCGGGAACCCGATCCCTTAGCACTCAAGGCGAGTTCCGCATTTCCCCGCGCACCTGCGCTCCCAGCACCAAGGACCGCTGGGACCCGGGCCCAGACCTAGACCTGCCCCCAAAGCCCCCGGGCACAGGCGCTCCTCCCCAGCACTGCAGCCGGCTTAGGAAGTCTGGCGCGGGGCAGGGGGAGGGAGCCCGGCGAGCTGGGTCAGTTGGGGGGACAGCCCGGTGGCCAGCTCCATCCTCGGCTCCCGGGAGGGGATGGTCCAGCAGGAGCAAGGGAGATCCCGGCCCGCACACAGTGGAGACTGTACGCTGGGCTGTCCAACCACGCGCGCTGCCGGCTGCCTGGGGAGAGCCTTTTAGGAAAAAAAGAGCGGATACCAAACCGCAAGAACTTTGCTGCCAAGAGCCAAAGCCATCGAGGCGCGGCGAAGCTCCCAATCTGGGCAAGACGAGACGTGGGGCTGGGAAGGACCCAGCCCGTGCGGGGGGCCCCTGCAAGTGTCCGCGGCGCCCGGGGGAGCCGGAGCCGGCCGGGTCCACTCCGCTGCCGGCCCCGCGCTTACCTTGGTGGCTGCATGGGCGAAGCGTGGGGGCCGGGGCGCTGCTCGTCCGCCCCGGGGCGAGGAGGGAGGGGCTCGGCAGGCGCGGGTCCCCGCCGCCCCGGCCGGCTCAGCAGCGGACCGGGGTGCGCCGCCTGCTCCCGGGCTGCATGCTGGCGAGCGCCTGGAAGAGCCGGCCCGGGAGCGAACGGCGAGCGGGTCCCCAGCCCAGCGGCTCGGGCGGCGCAGCCCGCGCTCCGGAGACAACTGCAGAGTCGGATGGCTCGGGCCACCCCCTCCCTCGCCCGGCCCCCGCCTGCCGCCTCCAGTGCGGCGTCGCGAGGTTCCTTTGCGCGCGGAGGGGAGGGGGCGGGCCAGCGCCCCGGGCGCCGGCGGGGGGGCGAGCGCAGGCGGAGGAGGAGGTGGGGTGCGGGATCGGATCGCCCCGCCCCACCGCAGCCGCACCCTCCCGCATCAGCAGGGGTTGAGTGGCTGCGTGGGGGTGGGGGGTGCGCACAGTTTGGGGGTGCGTGGCCCAGTGCAGCGATCCCCGAGATACCCCCAACTTTCCAAACCTCCCGCGGGAGTGGCGTGGAGAGCACGTTTTGCACCCGCAATTCCACGATGGTCGGGGGGGGGGGGCGGGGGTGGTGGTTACTGTGAGGTCTCCGCGGTGGACAGTCTGAGCCCTTAGAAGTGCTGCTCTGCGGAGACGCACCTTTGTTCTATGGAGATGTGTGTGTGTTTTTTTTTAAAAAGATTCTGATTTTTAAAAAGTATATAATATGTTCGAAATGTGTAACACACGATGCGTTTCCTCGTGCGGATTCACAGAACTCCACAACTCAGTCTTATCTAGAGTAAAAAGGCGACCACAGCGCGCCCCTCCCCACGGCAGCCGCGCCCCAGAGGTAACCCCGGGTCAGGGTGTGCCCCATTGCGGTTCTTCCCACACGTACAGATTGCAAGGGGATTCGCACGGGCTTTTCCAAAGGATGTTTTCCCGTGCAGCGCATGCACACACCCACCCTCGAGAACACAGCCTCTCGACTTCAGCAGCGGTAAATCCCAGAGTCCGGGGAAAGAGCGAAGAACCACCCAAAAGCCATGTGCAAATGTGAAGAAACCCTGCCTGGGCGTGAAGTCAGCCTGAACCTGCAACTCACGCCCAAATGATCATTGCATCGCAGGGGTAGAGAGGTGGGCATTTCAGATAGGATTATAACCTTCCCTTCTCACAGGAAGCGAAGTGCCCTGGATTTTGATACGATAGGGGAATCTCTGGATTTGCAAAATGAAAAGACAGCATCCGCTTTAAAGCTCGATCGTTATTGATGCCTGTGGTCTTGAGGGATGTGGTTTGAACACAACAGCCTGCATCTTCTGGGCCAAGGGTACGGAGAGAATCTATAGCTGGGATATAAATAAAATCCTGGGATTTAGCAGGAAGGGGCTGGGTATTGGGATGGCTGGTTTCTATAATTAGTTCTGACCTTGGGCAAGATATTGGGCAAAGTGGGACACTAGAGGAGTTGTACTGGATGCTGGGTGAGCGTGCGTGCGTGCGTGCGTGCGTGCGTGCGCGCTCCAGCCCTAATATCTGGTGAATAGCTGATTTTTCACCTTTCAGCTAAGCTTTATTGTCAGTGCCTTTCTTTTTTTTTTTTTTGTTAAATCCTCACCCGAGGATATTTTTCCATTGATTTTTAGAGAGAGTGGAAGGGAGGGGAGAGACACACAGAGAGAAACATCAATGTGAGAGAGACACATGGACTGGTTGCTTCCTGCACACTCCCTGAGCAGAGCTGATCATCGAGCCTGCAACCGAGGTACATGCCTTTGACCGGAATCGAACCTGGGACCCTTCAGTCCCTGGGCCGATGCTCTATCCACGGAGCCACACCAGCCAGGGCTCAACTAAGCTTTATTATCTCCTTGGGGAATGGCTCTCCTAACACCTCATGCTCTGCTTCCTAACACTGACCTCACTTTGCAGTTACCCACTCAGGAGGGTGATCCCTCCGTAATATAAGCAGCCAGGAGGGCAGGACCGGGGCTGCCTGGGGTCCTCAGTGCCTCCCCAGCACTCAGTACAGTGCCTGCCGGCACATAATAGGCAGGCTACAAGATTTTGGGATGCCTATCACCCAGATAATAGATTTCCCAGTGCTCTTCCAATGTCACCTGACATTTTCGAAAGATCTGTAAGTGGAAACATCTCATTTTAAAATGAAGCCTATGGGAAGTACCCAGGAGGGTTTCCCCATCTTGGGGGACAAACAGTCCACTGTCTAGATGAGAACAGGCACTTCTCAGCTCAGCCTCCGGCTGCACAGGCGGCGGGCCAGCAGCTATTTACCTTGATGAGCCTGCGCTCCCGTGGAGAAGACAATGAATATTAATGCAACTCATTAAGTCCTTGATTAAGTTGGAACCAGGCATCCTCCCGTTGCAATACACAGATGAGCACTCAGGGTTGAATGAGGCCGTGGGGTGTGTTTAGGGTGCAAATTAACAAATGTATGGGCTTTCAACTGACAAGCTAGAAACAACCCTAATACAAAGTGCCAGGGAATGCATGCCTTCTTTACGGCAAAGGGCCTGAATTCCTTAGAAATGTGGACCGGAAACAGGCTAACCTGGGTTGGAGGGTTAAGAAAGTAAGGTCACCAAGACACAAGTGGTGAGGGGTGGATCAACTCAGTGCAAGGTCAATGTCTCTATTCGTTTTTCTCTTGTCCAATTAAGTATTGTTGCTAAGGGAGAGGTTAAAACCTGGCCTCATATTGCCCTGGTTTGAATGGCTCAATGGTTAGTGTAGGCCCTCCCTCTGAAGGGTCTCGGGTTCGATTCCTAAGTTGCAGGCTCCATCCCTGGCCCTTCCCCTCCCTTCCACTCTCTGAAAATCAATGGAAAAAAAATATCCTAGGGTGATACGATTAAGTCAAGTGACTTTAAGCAAAGTAGGTCATCTTCTGTAATGTGGTGGGCCACATCTAATCAGTTGAAAGCCTTAAGAGCAAAGACTGATGTTTTTGAAGAAGGAATGTTGCCTCAATATCGAAACACAGAAACCCCGTCTGACTTTCCAGACGGCTGTCCTGCTCCACAATTCTTTTTTTTTTTTTTTTTTGTCAGCCCCTACAAGCATATGAGCCAATTTCGTAAATCTCTCCATACACATACTGCTTCCGGTTCTCTGGAGAACCCCGAATAATACTCCATTCAAACAGGTCCACTCGAGATGTATGAGAAGTATGCATTCCTTCATTCACTCCTTCATCTAGTCGGTAATTAACTTACTGAGATAAACACGTATATAGCACTGTGGAGGGCATTGTAAAATATCGCAGGAAGTGCGATGGACTCATATTGTGTTTCCCTGAAAATGCCTGGGAGATCTTATGAAGCAACCAGGTAGTAAGCATCAATGCAATTCAGAGATAAGGGGTCATTTGTCTAAGAGTAGGTTTGGTTAAACAGTGGCCCCTTTCCTGGGAATTCCAGTCTTAAACGCTAATGCCCAGGAGATGGGAAGTTTAGCAGAGTGTGCCATAACAATGAGAACCTTCTTTTTCTCCTGGACACTTTTTCTCCAGGGCACCAATCCTGAAGTGCCGTGATTTTAAATCTTTTTCATCTGTGAAATGTTTTAATGGGGCAAAATGACCTTGGCTTGCTCTGGAGATGGAAGGTGGGGAAGGAGGAGGGAGAAAGCAAAGAGCGAGGAGCAGAGGACACACAACTTGCCAGGTCAGAAGGATCTGGTTTTAAACCTTGGCTCTGGCATTAGCTGAGTGACCAGGGGGCCAATCACACCACATCGTTAACTCTTCGTTTTCATGTTTATAAAGTAGAAAGACCTTTCCTTGAAGGGCTGGTGAGGACTCAAAAAGCGAAATCATATAAAATACCCAGAACGGGATCTTGAATGGGGCGGTGGGAACGCAGCAAAAGGCAGCCGGCCTTTCCAGGTCTCCGTTCATCTTCTCTGCATTAAAGCCGGCAAGAAGCTGACCTACTGTCTTAAAGCCAAACACAAGCCGTACTCACTGTTTCCAAGCTGTGGGTGACACCTTTCCAGAAACGAAGGAACAGCTACCACCAACACACGCTGCATCGCACACTCCTGCGGCAGCCCCTGCGAGCCTCAGAGCTTTTCTCTCCTTTTACTCGTATCCCTCGGCATTGATGTCGCCCTGTGTCACCCGGGAGGGCCGCCACAGGCTTGGGGGGACAGCGCAGTACAGGCCGCGAGCCGGATAGCACGGTCTTTCGAGTCAGAGGGATGAGCTTCAAGTCCTGGTCCTTGGGTTGTGTCTCGATCTCAGTTGCCCTGTTGTTAAACAGGAAAGTCAGACGGTGTTCAGACAGCCGGGAGCTGACATTTACAAAGTGAAAGCTGTTTCTACTGCCATCACTAGGGATTACAAAGGAACTCATCTGATTACAAAGGAGCAAACAAAGAGGACTCCCTGGGATTAGAACAATTTGTTCAGGCATCTCGTTTCTTGTTTCTCAAACTCGGTCCGGCTTTAGAAGGAACCGGGGTTCCTGTTAAAAGTGCAAGTTCCCAGCACTCACTCCAGGGCTAGTGAAATAAAAACCTCACAAATTAAGGCTTGGGCATTAAGTATTTTTTTTTTAAAAAAGCCAAATGGTTTGAACACATATTGGCACACCCATGTTCATAGCAGCATTATTCACAACAGCCAAAAGGTGGAAGTAACCCAGCCGTTCATGGGTGAGTGAATGGAAAAGCAGAATGGTGGTACGTACATATAATGGAATATTATTCAGCCTTGAAAAAGCAGGCGATTCCTACACGTGCTACGACATAGATGGACCTTGAGGACAGTATGCTAAGTGAAATAAGCAGATACACACTGTATGATTCCACTTAGACGAGGTACCCAGAGGAGTCAAGTTCACAGAGACAGAAAGTAGACTTGGTGGTTGCCAGCGGCTGGGGGGGAGGAAGAATGGGGCCTTGATGTTTAATGGGAACAGACGCTCTGTTCTGGATGACAAAGTAGTTCTAGAGATAGATGATGGTTGCGCAAAGGTGTGAATGCATTGAATGCCACTGAACTGTACTATACTTTAAAACGACAAAAAAATGGTAAATCGACATGTAGTTTACTACACACACAAATCTCACCGGCTTTTCTAGCACAGCGGGTGTGGGAACTTAAAGCGAGACTCCTGCGCCATTCCAAATGCTTCTTTTCTGTTCTTTTACCTTATCCTGCACCCTTTCCACCACCTCAGGGCATCCATTTAGACAGGGATGTGGCTAACATGCCCTGAAGGACAAGGGAGCAAGACTGGGAGGTGGAAGGATGTCCTCCCAAGCCATAAGACTCCTCTCTCCTCTCTCACTGTATCCGTCAGTGTCACAACTTGGAGGGTAAGGACAGTAGCGCTGTGCTCCGCTCTGGGGGACGTGATCCCATTAGTAGTGACATGGCCCAGCTTTCTCTCCTCTGACATTAAGCTGCCCGGACAACCAGCCTCCTGGGCATATCAGTTCTCACCTCCTTGGCGTGTGAGGGGAAACTGGGACCTGCAGCCTTCCTCCTGGGGGGCGAAGTATAGTGACCAGGGAGTTCAAAGGTCAAGATGGGAAGGAGGACAGATTCCCGAGGACCCGGTGCTGTTGCACAGCCATCTGCTGCTGCCTGGGGTCCGAGCCACACTTCTCCCTTCTCCCGACTAGAAATGTCACCCTTGAATTAAGACAGGGGTTAAATACGTCTAAATAATTCATCATTTCTGTAACTTGCTGCCCCTCTGCCTGCTTATGCTTTTCTGGTTGCTTTTGCTTGTCTATTTTCTCTTTTTAATTAAAAAGCGGTATTAACAATTTATGAGCACCTACGTGGTCACATATACCCGTGCTCACACGCCTAGGGAGAGGTAGGCCGCCCCCCCCCCCCCCCCCCCCCGCTCCCTTCACCCTTCAAGTCAAAATCAATACCAGAGAAGTTAGAGGTTCCAACATCACCCTGTCTCTTTCCTGCTCCGTTTGGAATAGAAACGAGGGCCAAATCTATGTATAGAGGTTTGGCCTGAATGAAGCTCCAGAGCTTTTTACTCCGTTCAACAACTCTGACAGGCGCTGGGTCCCAGCAGATTTTAAATAGAGCAAGAATACATTTCTGTGACAAAGAGAAAGTAGGAAATGGAAAATGGAACGCTACGTTTATTCTGCCGTGACTTCAAAAGACGGGAAACAGGAGGAGGAGCTGGCGTGGAAGGGAAAGCCCTGGAACATTTGGAGTCCTGCTGAGGAAAGTAGCTCACCCTGGAAAAGCGCGAAGGCAGGCAGGGCTGGGCCAGGCACAGGGGGTCACGGGTGAATCTTTGAGGTGGGCAGATAAAAGGCATTCTAAAGAAAATAGGATAGCCCTAACCGGTGTGGCTCAGTGGATAGAGCGTTGGCCTGCCAACTGAAGGGTCCCAGGTTCGATTCTGGTCAAGGGCATGTACCTTGGTTGCAGGCACATCCCCAGTAGGGAGTGTGCAGGAGGCAGCTGATTGATGTTTTTCTCTCATCAATGTTCCTTGCTCTCTATCCCTCTCCCTTCCTCTCTGTAAAAAATCAATAAAATATATTAAAAAAAGAAAATACAATATATATACATGTGTTAATATTAATCCTCACCCGAGGATATTTTTTTTTTAGAGAGTAGAGGGGAGGGGAGCGAGAAACATCCATGTAAGACACATCAATTGGTTGCCTCTCCCACAGGGGGCCGGAGGTTGATTCTGCAACAAAGGTACATGCCCTTAACCTGCAGGTGACCCTCCAGTCTGAGGGCTGACGCTTTAACCACTGAGCAATACCGGCCAGGGATAACTGCCCGTATAGAACGCCCCTTCTGCAGAATGTGTGAGGAGGGAAAATGATCAGCGGGATTATCCCGAGAAGAGGAACAGGGATGAAGGACAGGTTAGGTGGGAGATTAATTTTTCTGAGTATGTTTCAGAATCTTAAAAAATTTCTGCTATTTGCATGTATTACTTTTTTCAGAAAAAATAATGGTAAACAAATAAATACATGGGTACACAAAGTGGGGACTGGATTTTAAAAAGTTTTTTAAAAAAATTGATTTCAGAGAGGAAGGGAGACAGAGAGAGATGGAAACATCAATGATGAGAATCATGGATTGGCTACCTCCTGCAAAATCATTGATCGGCTGCCTCCTGCACGCCCCACGCTGGGGATCGAGCCTGCCACCCTAGCATGAGCCCTGGAATTGGGAATCGACCTGTGACCTCCTGGTTCCTAGGTGGACACTCAGCCACTGAGCCACACAGGCTGGGCAAGTGGGGGGCAACTTTAAAGAGGCTTATTTGTTGTGACCCAGTCATAAAATTATTTTCGATGCTACTTCATAACTGTAATGTTGCTACTGTTATGAATGGTCATGTAAATATCTGATATGCAGGATGGTCTTAGGCGACCCCTGTGAAAGGGTCGTTTGACCCCGAGGTTGAGAACCGCTGGCCTAGATGCTTGATAGAGGACATGTTCCTGCTTCGTAAATATTTTTATGTCTTACACGCATGTAAAAACCTGGTTCGATTACGCTGCACCATACAAAATGACTTTATGTGTGTAGATAAAAAAAAAAAAAGGTAGAATGTGGACTATTTTACATGGTTTAACCTCGGGTTTTTAACTTGGGCACCACAGTAGTCCCTCATTCTGGGGGATCCGTTCCAAGACCCCCAGTGGGTGCCTGACACCCCAGATAGGACTGAACCCTATATATACACGCCGTGCTTTTCCTATACATACCTTTTCACTAAAGGAAGCACGTGCGGCTTCTCTTGGGCGTTTCCGAATGGCCAGCCGCGTCCCTTTTGCACTCGGAGGCCATTAGGAAGTAAAAGAGGGATTACGCAAACGCCAGCACCGAGATCCCGCCACAGTCACGTGACCGCCCAGCCGCCACCGCGCGCTGAGCGTGGGAATCGTCTGCCACGCGCAGCTGCGCGAAGGGAGCGTCAATAAGTCCCAGCGGACAGAACAAATCGCGCGGGACGAAGCAGGTCGCGCGGGACGGAGCAGATCACGCGAGACTTCGCCAGGCTTCTCAGAATGGCGGCGTTTAAAACTCGTGCATTGCTTGTTTGTGGAATTTTTCATTTGATTTTTTCAGACCGCGGCTGTCAGCGGGTAAGTGAAACTGTGGATGGGGTTGGGGTGTGGGGGCGCAGAATGTACCGACATTTTGATAATTGTGTTGTCTTGCGCGGCTGTCCTGTGAGTTGTGGGCTGTTGAACAGCAAACTAGGCCTCCTCTGCCCGGTAAGGCCAAACCCGAACGGCACCTCCCCAGTCGTCACGTCTGACAATGTAATTGGTGGGGCCCAGTGCAAAATAAAAATGGGGCGGGGGGGGGGGGGGGCTTGCACAAAAATTGTTAAGAATTTCAAGACAGTGATGGAAGAGTATTTATTAAATCAAATGTGGGGCTGGGGCCCTTCTGAGTGTGGTACCCATTCCGCCGTGCACCTTACACACCTGTGAAGCCGACCGTTGTCTCCAGACACTGCCAAATGGGAGCACCACTGGTTTAATTTGAATGTATGCAGGTCTGCATATGAACATGCTCAGAGGCCTAGAGCCCATCTTTTTTTTTTTTTTTTTTACTTAATATATCTTTATTGATTTCAGAAAGGGAGAGAGAAACATGATGAGAGAGTCATTGATCGGCTGCCTCTCGCACGCGCCCTACTGGGGATTGAGCCGCAACCCGGGCATGTGCCCTGACCGGGAATCGAACCTGGGACCTTCAGTCCGCAGGCCCACGCTCTATCCACTGAACCAAACCGGCCAGGGCTGCTTTATTATTATTATTATTTTTTTTTTTTTGAGTAAAGTTGCATGCAGTCTTAAACAATGAGGTGGTCGATCACTAAGGCCTGCCACCTGCTTTTGTAAATGGAATTCTATTGGAAAACAGCCATGCTCATTTTGGTTGACATACTGTCTGTGGCTGCTTTCCACTGTGGCCGCAGAATTACGAAGTTGCAACAGAGACTGTATGGTCTGCAAAGCCTCACGTGTTTGTTACCTGGTGTCTTCCAGACGAAGTTTGCTGACCTTACTGTGGATGATTGAATTTTCAACCTGTGGTGCTTGAGGAACAGAGATAATTAGCTAGAGCAGTGGTTCTCAACCTTGGCTGCACATTAGAATCACCTGGGAATCTTTCTAACATCCTGATTTCTGGGCCTCATCCCCCCGGAAATTCTGTTTCTTTGTTATGGGGTGGGGCCACAACATTAGTAACAAAGAAACAGAATTTCCGGAGGATGAGGCCCAGAAATCAGGATTTTAGAAAGATTCCCAGGTGCTTCTAATGTGCAGCCAAGGTTGAGAACCACTGAGCTAGAGTGTCTGGGGTGTAATCCTTGAGCCCTTATCATCAGTACAATCTAGAACAGTTGTGGTTTTTGTTGGGAGGCAATAGACGACTCTGGCTTGTTTCAGCAGAGGAGAATTTATAGATAGCATATTGAGGTACTCAGAATCAATGGGCGGCTTAATTAATGTGTTAAGTGTGTGTGTGGAATGCACAAGAAATAATACGTTGTCTTCTTTTGGGGCTTCCGCGCTCCGTTGGTACTCAGAGAAAATGATCTGAGAGATAATTTGCATGTGAGAGAAAATGATCAGGATGGAAGCTATTTGAGTGTTCAAAAGAATCGCAGGCTAAACAAAGGTAGTGTCTAGGTTAGTTGTTTTTATCCAAACGTGTTCCTTTTTATTTCTAATATTCTTTTACATTTGTTACTTTCTTTTTCTTCATTTTAAAAAGATTGCATTTTTGGGGAGAAGTGTTTGGTGAAAGCATTTGAAAGGAAGGAGGTCTGATGGAAACTCAAGTAGTTTTGCGTGAGTAATAATAATTATGATGATGATAGGTTTTCTGCCTAAGCCTTCTGGGTGGGTAGTATTTGCAAATTAAACACACTATAAAATATTCAACCCTTTGCCACATCTCGGTTGCTTTGCTTAATCCCCCTGCACGGGCTCCCAGGCGAGCGATTCCCTAATTAATTATTAAATTCCCATTTGCACAGTGTGCACAGGATAATGAGATTCCAGCAGGCCCCGAGAAAAGCTAAGCATCGCCTTCTGGAGAAGGCTCCTGGCTTTCCCGGGCTTGGGTCCTTCTCATAGCCAAGGGTCCCTTCCCCTGCGTCTCCCTCAAGGACTCACTGAGGATTTGGCCAGTGACTGAAGCCGTTCCGACCTTCTGTAACCCAGGATTCCACGGTTCTGGTCCCAGCCCCATCCCACCCACAGTGTGGCCACTGAGGAACCATATGGCTTTATAAGGAAGTTCTCAAACCCATCCTAGGCTTGCTTTATGGACGGCCCCTAAGGTTCATTGTTATTCCCCTATTACTTCATTTTTGGGTGCGTTTTTTCCATGTAGCAAAAGATCAGTTTTTCTCCAGTCGTTCAGCAAGGTGTTGTTTGAAAGCCATGCCACCCTCCCTGTATCTCTGAAAAACAGACCCAGGGCACACGAAGAAGGGAAGGTGGGCATCTTGGGTGAAGAGGCAGAGTTGCTGTGGCAGACAACACTGATGGCTGGGTACAGGGGGGAGCTGGTGACCCTGGTGTAATTTGGGGCTCCTCAAAGTGGACTCACTAATGTGCAAACTGAGGTTTCTGAGACATTTCATTGTGGTCTCCTCAGGCTGCTCTTGTTGGGAGCTGTGTCTTTGGGTAGAGTTTTTGTATTTAAAAACCAGCATTTAGCCTGGTCGCTGTAGCTCAGTGATTGAGTGTTAACTTATGAACCAGGAGGTCATGGTCCAATTCCCCGTCAGGGCACATGCCTGTGTTTCGGGCTCGATTACCAGTAGGGGGTGTGCAGGAGGCAGCCGATCAATGACTCATTATTGATATTTCTATCTTTCTCTCCCTCCGTCTCTGAAATCAATAAAAATATATTTAAAAAAACACACACCCAAAACCAGCACTCACTGGCCAATGTTTTCTTGAGATACACAGAAGAGAATTATTCATAAAATGGCTGATAGTTGAGATTTCTTGGGGTCATGTCAGCGCATCTCAAAGTTTTCTGTCCATAGGAATCATCGGGTGGTTTTGTTAACATGCAGATTCTGACTCCGGGAGCCTGAGATCCCACATTCCTGGGGAAACTCCCAGATGTTGCTGATGCTGCTGATCCATGGACCACACATTGAGTAATGAGTGGTTGGGAGACAAGAGCAAACGTGTAAACAGAGGAGAAATCAGACTTACAAATGAAGGGGAAGAGCCAACATGCTAAGCTCATGTGTAGTTTTGTTTTTTTTTTTTATTTTTATTTTTTATTTTTTAATTAAATCTTTATTGTTCAGATTATTACATTTGTTCCTCTTTTTTCCCCCCATAACTCCCCTCCTTCCAGCTCCCACCCCGCCCTCCACCCTCACTCCCCACCCACTGAGTTCATCCATAGGTGCATGATTTTTGTCCAGTCACTTCCCGCATCTCCCACACCCCTTTTTCCCCCAAGAATAGTCAGTCTATTCCCTTTCTATGTCCCTGATTCTATTATAATCACCAGTTCATTCTGTACATCAGGTTATTTATTCACTTGATTCTTAGATTCATTTGTTGATAGATGCATGTTTGTTGTTCATAATTTGTATCTTTACCTTTTTCTTCTTCTTCCTCTTCTTAAAGGATACCTTTCAGCATTTCATATAGTACTGGTTTGGCGGTGATGAACTCCTTTAGTTTTTCCTTATCTGTGAAGCTCTTTATCTGACCTTCAATTCTGAATGATAGCTTTGCTGGATAAAGTAATCTTGGTTGTAGGTTCTTGGTATTCAGCACTTTGAATATTTCTTGCCATTCCCTTCTGGCCTGCAAAGTTTCTGTTGAGAAATCAGCTGACAGTCGTATGGGTATTCCCTTGTAGGTAATTGAGCCTCTTTCTCTTGCTGCTTTTAAGATTTTCTCTTTGTCTTTTGCTCTTGGCATTTTAATGATGATGTGTCTTGGTGTGGTCCTCTTTGGATTCCTTTTGTTTGGGGTTCTCTGCGTTTCTTGGACCTGTAAGTCCATTTCTTTCACCAGGTGGGGGAAGTTTTCTGCCATTATTTCTTGAAATAGGTTTTCAATATCTTGCTGTCTCTCATCTTCTGGCACTCCAATGACTCTGATATTAGACCGCTTAAAGCTGTCCCTGAGGCTCCTTACACTATCTTCACACTTTCGGATTCTTTTTTCATTTTGCTTTTCCAATTGGGTGTTTTTTGTCGAATCTTTGGTTTGATTATTGTACTCCTCTGGTCTGCTATTGGGTATAATATTCTTTATTTCAGTCCGTGTATGCTTACTTTCTAATTTCTTTATCGTAGCATCGAGGGTCTCATTAGTTTTCGTGAGGCTCTGCACAAATTTATGGCAAGCCCTCAAAATTGCGATTCTTAGCTCCATATCCTCCATTTCTGTCATGTTTTTTTGTCTCCGCATCTTTTATGCTTTCTTGGTGCACCCCCTTGTGGTCTCTGTGCGCAGTCTTGTTCTAGCCAAGCCTTAATTGTTGTAGTTAACACTAGAGGGATTTGACCCCCAGGCCGACTGGCTATAGGAATCAGCTGAATGGAAAACGTCTGCCTTCTGGGGAGGTGCTAATCCAGCCTTTGCCTGAGGCGATCGGCAAATGGCTGTGCGCAGAGTTTGGGCAGGGCGGGATCAACAGGGCGGGTGGAGGGAGCAGTTATGGCCACGCTCAGTCCCGTTCCCAGAGGCTCTGCTTCTCAGAACCCCGGCAGCCGCTGCAAACCTCGGAGAGAAAGCTGCCCTCAGGTTCCAACTGATGCCGGATAATCCCGCTTCTCCCGTTTGAGTCTGGGTCCCTAGAGACTCGCCTGGATCTGGAGCTCAGAGTCTGAGACTCCCTCTTTATTGAAAACGACAACCGCGCCCTCAGCCACCAGCCCGCTTTGCGCGCGCACCTCGGTACCTTTGTATTTTCCACACTGCGCCGCCTCTGAGCCTCGATTTGCTGTTCTCTTTCCTTCTAGTTGTAGAGTCTCTCTTCAGCCAGCCTTCCTGTGGTTCTGGGTGATGTCCGTTCAGTCTTTTAGTTGTATTTTTGAAATGGTTGTTTGCGGCAGCGGTCTCCGGTGTTTACCTACGCCGCCATCTTGGTCTCCCTCCAAAATCTATCTAGTTTTGTTTTTTTTAATTAAAGGCATGATTAGCAGGGACTAGCACAAAGCCAGTGATAAACTTTTTTCTTAAGCACATTATTATCATTTTTACATTTCAACTGAATGTGAAAATTTAGAAGTGGATTTAGAGCTGAGTCTGTTGTTGACCTGATGTAATTGTGAATCTGCTTTTTCCGCAGCTGGGTGAGACTTTTAGGATGTTTTCCGATCTCTCTGACCTCTTTCTCATCTGTCCAGTGGGGTTTTAATAGGACCCATGGAGGTTATATAGCTGTTATCACTGGGTGTGGACTTTGGGATTGCTGTGATTTGGGTTCAAATCCTACCTTAGCTACTTGATTGTTGTTGTTTTTTTGTTGTTGTTATTTTGTTTTAATGCTTCTCTGGGCCTTGTCCTCCTCGTCTGTAGTACAGGAGCACACTAGGACCTGTCTTAGAGGAATCAGTGGGGCCTGGTGCATGGCAGGTGCTCATCATGGTAGGAACGCTGAGGTCTGTCAGCCGGTGGAAACCCTGCCTTTCAGCTAGTCTGTGATGAAAATGCCTGCAAAGGGGCAGGGAGGAGAGGGTGGGTTGAAGGTTTGGAGTCTGTTCTTCTATTTCACATTTGTGGAGTGTTCACTATCGTACAACCATCATGTGAGGCTCTGTGGGGCACTTGGATAGCAATCTTAAAGGGATCCTATAAGAAGGTAGTTGAACGCCTGATGGAAACAAAATAAATGTCAAACCTGACACAAGTTTTAAAAGATAGTCTCTTTCTGTGAGGCTGAGTGATCTGAATGGCCCATTGGTTAATCAGAATCACGAGGTTATTCGACTGTGGGTTGTGAGAATAAAGGTATCATGGAGGAGCAAAGAGTTAAGTCGCAGTGGCAGCCTTATTGCTGACGGCCACCATTTCGGTGTTGGAATCACCAGTTCTCCACCTGAAGTAGCAATCAAAGCAGTGCAGGCAGCACACCAGGAAATGTGATATTCCACCCCATTTTCTACATGGCAAGACGGTGCCATGAGAGTGGGCAGGGGTGTTAGAGCTGAGTTAGATTAATTTGCATGCGTCGATTGGATGTTCAGGGAGTGGGCCTGCACTAGAGTTTGCAAACTGGCGGCCTGTAGGCCATGTTCAGCTGGCAGACGTATTTGTTTGCCCTTAAGCGTTTTTTTTAAAACTTTGGATTAGCCACCAACATTAAAAATATTGGCGATTTTAGCACTAGCTGGTTTGGCTCCGTGGATAGAGCATGCCTGTGGACTGAAGGGTCCTGGGTTTGATTCTGGTCAAGGGCCTGGTCAAGGGTACATACCTCAGTTGCAGGCTCAATCTCCAGTCCTGGTCAAGGCACGTGTGGGAGGCAACCAATTGATGTGTCTCTCTCACATCGATGTTTCTCTCTCTGTGTCTCTCCCCCTCCCTTCCACTCTCTCTAAAAATCAATGGAAAAATATCCTCGGGTGAGCATTAACAAAAAGAAATTTGGAGATTTCATATTAAAGTCTAGATTACCAACTACAAAAATCAAATTAGTAATTCTGGGCTGTGTTCTTGTGTGGTAGCAATCTCTTGGCTCTGAATAAAAGATGAGCCCATTAGTAAACAGACCTCCAGCAGGTTAGAATCTCCGCCCAGATTGCTTCCCCATTCACAGTCTCTGCTTAGCCTCTGTAGGCATTTTAATTTGTGAATGTGTTGTATTTTTGTCAGCTCTTTAACTTATCATCTAACTTCTACTTGAGGGCAGATAAGCTGTGTTCTGGGTTTTTTCCCTTCCATTATCTCCATTCCCTTAAAGCAGTGGTTCTCAACCTTCTGGCCCTTTAAATACAGTTCCTCATGTTGTGACCCAACCATAAAATTATTCTCGTTGCTACTTCATAACTGTAATGTTGCTACTGTTATGAATTGTAATGTAAATATGTGATATGCAGGACCCCTGTGAAAGGGTCGTTCGACTGCCAAAGGGGTTTCGACCCACAAGTTGAGAACCGCTGCCTTAAAGCCTTGTTACGAGGAGCCCTGAACAGTGAAAGGAGCACCAGACTCGAAATCAGAACATCTGGTGTAGGTCTAGGTGTTGACAGTCTTTCCAACTCTCAGCTCCTTTATTTATAAGATGGCAACTCATAACAATTAAGTGGGCAGTAAGTGGGAAGTCTTTCTGAACTCTAAAGGGTAGTAGAGACATAGAGAATCTCGGAAGGGAGAATGGAAATGTTTTGCCTCCAGACTGGTGAGGGAGAGAGAACTGATGTAGACAATTACATAAAGTCATATATTCTAGGGAGATGTTCGGGGAGGGGGGCAGATGCTTGATTCTGTCTCAAGGTGGGAGGCAATCCAACAGGCTTCATGGAGGAGGTGACCAGCTGAGTTTTGAGGGAATATTTGGCTTTGCCAGCATGGCTAGATAATCTAATGCTTCTAATAAGTACAATGCACAGGCTTCCGGGTAGCTTATGTTAGGAATTATTCTGGAGCCATCGATTGCCCAGTGGCTGTGGGGAGAGGGGGCTCTGCCAGCCCTCGAGGGTCCTGGTGGAAGCTGACCCGCTGGAGCTGGCTTGGGAAGTTCAAAGTGACGGACTGACATTTCCCTCACCAAGCCTCCTTAGTTGCTGGTGAGAGAAGAGAATGAACATTTGGGAAAGAGGACCTTTATGAGAAAACTTGAAGTAACTGGTTCGTGTGGGAGTCAGGACAGAGTTAAAAGCAGGGTTTTGGCCCTTCCCGTCTGGAACCATCACTGTGCATCGATGACTGGAGAAAATAATGTAACCTGATTGTTCCATGGGGTCATTTCTGGGAATATGAAGACATTTTTCCAAAACTGGAAGTTCGTGCACCAGCAGAGCATCTCAGTGCTTTGTCCTGCACCCTTCCTTGCCTTCCCCTCGCTGGCCCCCCGCTCTGCTCACAGCAGTCACCGGGTCCCCCTGAAACTTAGATGTGGTCCAGTTTTCCCCCTTAGAACGATATTAAGGGTGAAGATGCATTTGGCTGCCCAAGACAACCCAGCCTGCTTCTCCTGTCTGCATTGCATTTGGCAAATGTCTTCCGCTGAAAGAATGCTGAGAATTTCCCTTTTCATCATGTCAGATCATCTGGCTTGGGCTGGCCCTGCCGCAGCCCAGTGGACGCAGCTGGAGCAGGGTGGGGCCCAGGCGGATTGCTGAGCGAGGAGCTATGGCCTTCCCTTGGCTTGAAGGTCACAGTGAAGTAGGGCTGACCAAGACCAGCATGTCCCATGGGGTGGGGGTGACGCCCAGCCTGATGCACAATTGGAAAGAGAGGGGGCACAGAGAGCCTTTCCCAAATGTTCAGTGGGGAGCCTTGACAGGTGGGAGAGGGTGATGTGAGGCCTGAAGAGCTTGGTGCCCTTAGGGACATTCAAGGGAAGTTGTACACCTGGGGAAAGTCGGGGTGATCCGTCCAAAGTCAGCAGACGGGGCCAACCAGAATGCCAGGTGCAGGGTGGCGGGATACAATTCAGAGAGGTTCGATTTTTCTTTGCTATAATTTGCATAATCATTTAGCGGTTGGAAGTTATTTCAGAGCCTGACAGATCTGGATTGAAACATAGGCCAAATTGCCTTTTTGCCCCAATGGCTACACCATTTCTTCAGTTGAAGATACTGACTTCTAGAAGCAGACAGTTTTCAACCCCTAAGTCTGTCCCTTCCCAGTTTTGAGCCTCAGATGACACATGTTTTTGAAAAGTTATGATAATCAAAATAACTGATACATGTAAAGTTTATATTTTTAGACATAATTCTTCAGAACTGAGATTGTGTAGACCCTAATCAGTTAATACATACCACTTCCAGGCGTGATTATTCTAATGGACACAGAAGAACCCCATAGACAGAGACAGTGCATGCTTTCCAGGCCCACATGGGACATTCCATAAACTGACCACAGTCTAGGTCTCAGAGTCTCAGGTCCTAAGGACCCCATTCCTCACAACTTCCCTGTGTTCATGGGATGAGCCCAGCTGCATTGCTGAGCTCAGTTACTGTTCTGCACTCTCAATACCCATAGTTCCTGAAAACTTAATGTCAAATGAAAACATTAGGCTGCATAATCTAAATGTAATGTGATACCAATTATGTAAAATCTAAAATACAGTATTTTTTTATGGGTAAGTACTTAGATTAGTAAAAGCACAGAGGGAAGGAAGGACTTACCCAACTAGGGATAGGTATTTCAGAAGTTACTTAAGTGATATCAGAAATGTTGTGATATCAATACTTCTGAAACAAAGGTATTATTTAAAATATAAAAGATCTGAAATAAATGTGGCAAATCTGTATGTTAAATCTAGCCTGTGTATAATTAGAGGACTGTCCAGTCCCTTACTTCATATTCCTTTATGTTTGAGATTATTAGAATAAAAAAAGGTGCAGTGTTCAGATATCATGGGTATTCAGCGAATGTTAAGTTTTGTCCTGACAAGTCTTTAGTAGAGCATTGAGTGAGCTAAGGTGGGTGAGGTTTCCGTGGGCAGTACCCAGGATCGGCTCACATCCTCCTTCCCTGTCTGTGTTCTGGCCCAGCCTCTTACCTGTAAGGTGTATACTCCAGGGCCAGGCTGACTTTGGGGGTTGGGATGGCAGCAGCACAGTCTCCTACGGTCTGCTCTCCCATGATCTGGGAGGCCCCAGGGGGACTGGAACCATCAGAGGCTGGGGAACATAGCTGAGCCTCATTTCCCTCCATCCAGTACAGCGAGACTCCCTACTGCCCAGCCCTGCATAGCACACCTGCCTGGCTGGTCAGGGAGAGATGGATACTCCTAGCTGCCCCATTTCTCCATTTTTCTGCTGTATTACTCATTAATACCCGCCCTGATCTCCCCTTAGGCGGTGGACTTTCTTACCTTTTCAGTATAATTAGCAAACCTATTATACAATAAAAACATGGCTTGGTTTCCATGGTGATTTGCATGTTCTGTCTCATGATGCTTTCTAAGGAGCCTATCTTAATCTTCATCAGCCCTACCGCAGCTAGTCTCTGCCATATCTCATTACAGGGAAAGTTTCTTTAAGAAAATATTGTATTTCCTAATGCTCTTTTCACCAGCGCAAAAATCCCAATGTATAGCACGGTGACTGTAGTTAACAATATTGTATTGTGTACTTGAAATTTGCAAAGAGGGTAGACCTTGAATGTTCTCAAAACACACACACAGAGTATTAACTATGAGAAGTGATGGACGTGTTGAATGATGTTATTGTGGTAATCTTTTTACAATACATACATATATCAAGTCATCACGTTGTGCACTTTAAGTTTATATATTATTCATCAATTATATCTCCATAAAGCTGGGGAAAATTTGCATTTTGGAAACAAAGACTTCTTGGATTCAAATTCATTAATTTGTCTGTAATCGAGAGGAACTTGTTTCTAATCACGGACTTTATTGTCATCAGCAGATATTAAGCACTTAGCATACGTGCTGTTAAGAAGCTTCAAGACACTTGGGATGTGTGTCTGTGTGGCCACTCCATGGATATGTGTGGCCAAACCTTGAGGACTGCATTCGGAGACCTGTAAAAAATGCACATGGGATTTCAATGTCCTCATGCATAGTTTGCAGATGGCAAGCATTGGGAAATGTCAGGTTGGTTGGAACAAATCATTTTGAGTCCTACCCAGTGGGAGACAGGCAGTGTGGACAACCTCTTAATGAATATAGACTTGCACCATCCAGCTGCGTCCATGACTGTTGCAGTAATTTAAGGGAATTTGTTATGGGGTAACTTGACTGATTGCAGTCAATAAGCAAGAAGCCGAGAAGCCAGTCTGAACTGCATGAGGGTCTCATGAATGACTTCTCGCCATTAACCCTTCCTGCCCCTGGAACATCGCAAGAACAGCCTTAAGAAATGCCTGCCAAAGAGTCCTGTGATCTGATCCTGCACTGGAATGCATCTGGCAGGTTCCCTTCACTGTTGCTGCTCAAAGTGTGGTCCACAGAATGGCTGCTTCAGTTTCAGCAGCAGCAGCATCTGGCCCTTGTTAGAAATAGAAATTCGCAGCCCCATCCCAGACCTACTGCCTCAGAAACTCGGGACCCAGTCAGCTGTGTTCTCACCAGCCCTCCTGAGAATTCTGGTGCACATACAAGTTTGAGGACCACTGGACTGTCCAAGACCATAACAGAGAATGTAAGTAGAGGCCAATTTTAATATCTGTCACGCTTGCTTTATTGTGGTCCATGAGAATTAGGAATTGCAAGTTATGTGTCTTCTCGATTCCCGTGCCCAGCTCTCCCCCCACCTCATTCCTTCCAGCATCTTCTCTGCCATAGCATGCCACACCCCTCTGGCCTCACACCACAGCTCCGCCAAGCCTAGCTCCCACTTCACACCCTATGGGGAGAGTTCTGTTTCTGCACATATTGCCACTGCCAGAATTGACAGAAGTGACATTTATTACAAAACATGTATTTCATTTTATCACATCTGCCAACACCCAGTATGACATTTCTTCCAACCCCAAACGAATCTAGGAGTAGAAGGAGTTCAGCAAGTAGTGTTCGAGGGTGACATTTCTAGATCAGTCTGCTCTCTTGTGACAGAGGAGTGGCTCTTACTTTGACAATTGAATTTATAGTCGGCATTTCATCTATTAGCATTTAGAACTAAGCAGTATTTATAACCATCTCTCCCCAATACAACAAGCACAAGAGCCTTGGTGCTTTTAAAAATTGCATATATATATATATATCTCAGTTTTTGTGAGATAGAATGTACATACAGTACAATTGACCCCCATTTAAAGTATGCACTTCAAAGATTTTTTGTATATTCATGTATTTTTGTAAAATTCTTTGTACAATGAATTTTAGTACATTTTCATCACCCCCGAAACAAACCCTGGATCCTTTAGTCATCACCCCCCCAATTCCTCTTCCCCCCTAGATAACTATGAATCCATTTTCTGTCTCTGTGGATTCATCTATTCTAGACATTTCAGTTATTTCCAGTAAATGGGCTTACACGATACGTGGTCATCTGTACTGGCTTAGCATAGTGTTCATCCATGTTGTAGCATGACTCAATACTTCATTCCTTCTCATGGCCAAATCTTTGCATTTTACTTCCCTACACCTTTGTCATCACCTTGTCACTTCTTAAGTTGGATTTTAGTTGTAGACTGTGCATACCGGGTATGTATATTTTCTTTTCAGTAACAATCAATAGTTACTTACAGTTTGTTTCAGCAGCATTATCTTCTCCCCTTTATCTTCCTCTCCTTCTCTTTCCTCCCCCCCACCCAACCTCATCCCCCATGGTGGGAACCAGATTCTTACACAGAGCGGTTGTTGAGCGGTTCGAACCTTACTGCCAGGGAGACAGATTCCATTCTGAGGAAGCCTCCACTCATCCCACCATTCCTCCAGCCCCGGCATTCCCAGCCCTCCAACAAGGCCTTGCCTTTCTTGGTCCCTGAGGCCCCTCGCCCTGCTTTCTGCCTCCTCACAAATTTCCTAGATTTTCCTGACCATCTCCTTGCCCACCCAGCTCACAGTTTGCTGCTCCCTCCCTGTCCTCTCCTGGTAACCTGGGTCTGCCTCTCTCACAGCCCTGATAACACTGCGATGTCATTGTCTGCCTCTATCTAGGCTGTGAGCCCCTGGGGCAGGACCTCTGTCTTCTCAACTCCCATCGCCAGCGCCATGCTTGGCACACAGCGGGCGCAGCAGGCACTGGCTGGCGCACTGAGTAAAGCAACCACGTTTTTAACCAGGCAGCAGTGTTCTGAAGCCAAAGTGACAGGGCTTGGTGGCGCTTGGAACCCTGATGGCTCGCTCGCGCTGCCTCCGTAACTCTCTAAAGCACGCTCTACGCCCCTCAAATCAATCACGGCTCACGTGACTGTTGTGCACTTTGGTTAATTGCAAACCCAATCAGTTCCCATAAAAAGCTGGCGTTTTACATAAAGTTGAAGCAGGCCACTGGCTTTGAAAGTGCACGTGATGTGGTTTCCTGATGGGTAAGGAACTTAGGGGAATATTTATGACGCTCACGGATGACATCCTAGCTATTGTCCGTGTTCCTTTTTATGGCATCCTAAAGATTGCCTTTTACGGTTAGGCTGGCTGACATCTTCATCAAATCCCCTCATGCGCACATGCACCGAAGGAGCATTTGTGCAATGAGCAACATTTCAGCAACATTCAGCAAAGCTTTATTGAGTGCCTGCTATGAGCCAGGCACCGAGTAATGGGGTTTGTCTCCAGAGCTTTCAAATCTGCTAAAAATATTCTCAATTTCACAAGCAGTCAGGGCAAAAAAAAAAAAAATCGTTTGCTCCAGTCTCCCCTGTGGGGCCCGCTGGGTGAAAATGCACCTAGAGCTGGCAGGGAAGTGAAACCTCTCTTCACGGACCTTCCAGAGCCCTTGAAAGGCCCCGTCTCCAGCGGGCTCTGGAGGACTTGCTCATTAGATTCTGCACACAGGCTCTGTTTCCTAGCAGCTGAGCCTCCGGGCACCCTGTCGTCCCTCAGCCCTGGGAACGTGCCTCACCTAGTCCCAGAGCCTGGGGGAAGCACAGATGACCACCATCCTCTTCTCTCCCTGCCTCAAATTAACTCCAAGGGAGCCTGGCAGGTGACGCTCAGCGGTTGAGTGTCTACCTATGAACCATGAGATCAGGCTCCATTCCCGGTCAGGGCACATGTTCAATCCGTAGGGGGCATGCAGGAGGCAGACAATAAATGATTCTGTCTCATCATTGATGTTTCTATCTCTCCCTTCCTCTCTGAAATCTGTAAAATGTGCGTGTGTGTGTGTGCGCATATATATATAATTCAAAGGCACCTTCACAGCAGAGGGAACAATACCATTAGTTATCTCCTTTGAGCCCCCTTTTCTTCCTCTGCAAATAGGAATAGTGCTGCCTTACCTCCCAACCCCTCACCCCCACCCGACCCCGGGCTGCCATGCACAAGTGGCTGAAGAGATGGAGAAAGGGGGCCGCCAGGGGAGGAGCATGTCAGGAGACTCAGCCAGCCTCAGTGAGGGCCAGGCATGGAGGGGCAGGAAGACAAGGGGTGGACAGTCCTTCCAAGTCTAGGCCATGTGGATGGTAGCTCCATGGACCACAGCAGGAGTTGCTTTGAGAGCTCCTGCCTCTGACTTTGTTGTAACTTCTGTCCCACCTCACACCCCTTCTTCACTCACCGAAGCCTGCTCCACCTTAAGCCCCAGTGTTTCTTCCTCCAGGAAGCCTTCCTGGCCATTAGAGGGAGAAATAATCTCTCTCTCCTTAGTGTGTGTTTCTCACATTCCACAATCACTGATATTGACCCCTTTTCATTAGGTAAAAATGATGTGCCGGGCGCCTGGGACATGCAGGCAGAGACAGATGGGGCTGAAAAATCTAGGTGGTCTGTCTGGAGGCAGAGGTCTGGGCTGGGAGCTGATCCTAGAGGCATCAGGACAAAGAAGTGGAGGGGATAATCCAGGGAAGTATAGGCAGGAAGGAAAGGGGGTGCCATAAGTATGGAGCATAATGTAGGAATATGTTGGACAACTGGCGATCCTCGCCCAGGCAGCCTTAGCGCTCCTGGGCAAATGCCGATTGGGACGTCCTCGGCCCTTTCATCCTCCAGGGTCATGGTTACAGGTAGCTGAAGCCTCGCTCTGCCCACCTCCCCCTGCAATCAGTGCCTCCTCTTCTTCGAGCCCTGCACCGCCTTTAATGACTGAATGGAACATGAAACACTCCACTCCAAGCAAACAGCAACTTTCTTTAAACGTGTTTCTTTTCAGTGGCTGATGCACAGCCCTGTTTGTAGGCTGCCCCTGTCATTACTGAGTAAAAGCATCTGAGGCAGAGCTATGGGGATTTTTAAACTGGTGAGAAAAGCTATTGATTGTTGACATGCTGCTGGCTCCTTGGGTTTCAGATATCAATAGCTCCTCCTGCCTCCTGAGTGTTTAACAGCCTGCCCTCTCCCTACTCGGGCATAACAAGTGCAGCGCCCACCTTGGGAAAGAAAGAAGAGCTCCCCCCACGGCACAGGGAACAGATTTTCTTTGTTTCAAATAATCTGGGCTCCGCTGGCCCCATATTTATTAGGGTTTTTTTTCACCTTCAAACACCCCCTATGAGCTGTGGAGCTCCCCATGGCACTGATCCCAGATGTAGGAGACAAAATTCTTTTCACCCCCTCAGTCAACTCTCCTGCAACCTGAGGTCTATCCTCTTGCTGGGGCCGGGGGGAGAATAGGGTGCGGGGTGTTGCTTGCACAGTGGGCTGCCCTCTTGGGGGAGGTACCAGTGCCCCTTGCAGTTGTCACTCAGCCCACAGGAAGTGCATGCATCCTTGCTGCGCAAATGGCAGGGGCGTGTGCAGCCTACAGTGCCACCCAGAAGCAGTCATATCCTTTGCTGCACTTACTGTTGAATTCAGCGTGCTGATGTTTAGTCAGGATTTAACTTTGTATCTTTACTTATTATGAAATTGATGTAGTCACTTTCATATCATGTCCTTTTTTAGGTTTTGGGCTTAGTGCTCTGCTAGATTTATAAAATGAATTGGATTGTAGTCCGTCTTTTCCTGCACTTGGGAACAGTTTACATAATGTGAGAATTATCTGTTCTATGAACGTTCTTGAAAGAACATGCCGTGACAGCCGTCTGACCCCAACGCCTTTTTTCAGGGAGGCAGTTGCTGGAGACTGGTTTGCTCTCTTCCATGCTGGTTGGTCGCTGCAGTTTTTTTTTTTTTACTTCTCTTTGAGACAAATTTACTAATTTATCTTTTCTCAGAAAATGATCTGTTACACTGAGACTTTCAAATATATTAATATAAGGTACCACCATAATATTTTACAGTTAAAACACACACACACACACACACGCGCACACACACACACCTACACCTCTGTATCTGTCCTTATGTGTCAACTTAGCTAGGCTGCAGTCTCCAGCAGTTCAAACATGAAGCTGGGTGTACCTGTGAAGGTAACCTGGAGATGTGGTTCAGGTCTGCAGTCCGTTTACTCCCCAGGGAGGGGGCAGTGCCAGAGTCCGTGACCCTGGGGTCAGCTGAGAGACAGAGAGGAGGTACCACAGCACGGAGGGACCAGGCTGTTCCTTCTCAGGAGTAGAGAACAAGCCAGGAAAACTCTGGCAGGCACCCAGGTGGGAACAGCCTGCCAGAGCCATGGACCAAGGTTTTGGCAGTGGGAACCAGTGGCTTTGGTGGCAGGCTTCCCAAAGAGACAGTAACTCAAAAGGACCTCACCTGCTGGTACTAAGTTAACTGCACACACCCAGGATGGAGGGTGGGGGTCTGAAGAACATATATGGGAAAGGAAGTCTGAGGGTGTTAGCTTACCATGGGCTCCATCTGAACCAATTGTGTGTGTGTGTGTGTGTGTGTGTGTGTGTGTGTGTGTTTAAATATATTTTTATTTCAGAGAAGAAGGGAGAGGGAGAGATGGAAACATCAATGATGAGAGGCTGTCTCCTGCACGCCCCACACTGGGGATCAAGCCCACAACCTGGGCTGGTGCCCTGACTGAGAATTGAACCCTGACCTCCTGGTTTATAGGCCCATGCTCAACCACTGAGCCACACCAGCCGGGCGAGCCAATTGTGTTTTGATAAACACAGAAAGCCTGTAGGAGATGAAGGTATTGCTTCTCCTTCTGCCATTTCTCCATGTCAGCTCTCCTGAGTTTTATAAAGGAACAGGTTTCTCATAATTCTCAAGCTGAAATACTTGTAAGGAAGGAGTGTATGATATCCTGACTAAACCAGGAAGTCCGAAGTTGTTAATGTATGAGTCATAAGTGTGAGCTTTTTAAAACTGTGTCTTCCTTAGGGAGCAATTTATTCATTCTACAAGTATTGGTGAGCCAGGCAGCATGCGAGGCACTGGGGCCATGAACCTGACCAAGATGAGCCTATAACAGCCCCGGAGGAGACAGGTGAGGGAACAGCATCACAGCACAGTGACCTGAAGGGCCGAGGTGGACGCTCATGCTGCGGTGCAGAGGCTGGCCAGGCCGGGCGGGGAAGGTAGGAAGTGGTGAGCACCTTCCACGCACCAGGCACTGTAGGAGGCATGGGGCGGTCAGCAGCCAGCAGGACAGAGGTGGAGCTTGGGGTCCAGCTGGGAAGACCGATGTTAACCAGTCACCCCAACAAGCAGAAGTGGTCCTTGCCATGGGCACGCCTGGCCATGAAGTCATGCTTTGTGGTTAGCGTGTGCCACTGTGCCATCTTCAGGTGTCCCGTGGCATTCCCGTTCCGGAAGGGCCTACTAGTGCCGCCTTCTCCCCCTCTCCCTAGCCACTAACCCGGATCAGATAGTATGCGAGGAAGTGGCATCCCCGAGTAGTGTCCCTGGGGTAGAGACATCCCTCAGGTTCTCCTTGACAGTCAGTGAGTGAAGTTGGGGGGACGCGTTCTGCTTGGTTTTGGAAGCACAGCGCAGCTCTTTTCCTTCTTTGTCCCTCCAAAGAGCTTTCTTGGCCCACTGCATTCGAATCCTTGTTAGAGTTTGCTTCCCGACCCCCCTCCCTCGCTGTCCTATTTATAACTTTCAGCTGTTGGCGGGTCTGCAGTGCAGGCCTTTGGGGAGACATACGCAGATCAGGATGCCTGGGAGTTGTCTGAGAACACGGACAGGCGATGCAGACACTCGGGCCAGACTTTGCCCTCAGAATTTGTGGTGAACACTTGGATTTGAGAGCTGGGGGTTTGTGATGGACAACGGCCCTGCGTCTGTCTGTAGCACAGGGAGGTGGGGAAGGCACATTCCACTCAGGCCGGAACTGGCTGAAGCCAGCTTTTTGACTCCAATCAGTCAATAACTTTCTGGCAAAAATTAGAAATCATGGTTTCAGTTACAAGTTGCCTTAGCTAAAGTAACTTAAAACACACACATACACACACAGAGTGGAGTAGTTGGGAAAAAGGGTTTTGGGCCCTGCTGGTGTGGCTCAGCGATTGAGCGTTGACCCATGAACCAGGAGTTCAAGGTTCAATTCCCAGTCAGGACACATGTCTAGGTTGTGGGCCCGATCTCCAGAAGGCGTATGGGAGGCAACTGATCAGTGATTCTCATCATTGGTGTCTCTCTCTCTCTCCCTCTTGCTTCCTCTCTCTGAAATCAATAAAAATATATTTAAAAATAAATAAGGGTTTTGAGCAGAGGATGTTTTCTGGACAGAAGATACAGCTGAAGTTGGGTCATTAAATGTGTCTGGTGAGAAATGCGCCCAGAGGTTAGTGGAGGTGGAGACTGATGCATGTGTTGGGCTGGCTTAGGTTTAAATCATCCACGCTGGGCCCACCCTGATAAGTGTAAATAATTCCATCTTGACCTCCACATTGTTCCCAGGCCTTTCAGAGAGCTGCGCATCCCAAATGCTTTTCCTGCTCATTGTCAAGGCCCGAAATAAACCCCATTTGAGAAATTGCCTCCAAAAGTCTGACTTTCCTCGTCGGAAAAGCTGCTGGTGAAGTTCTTTCTTTTAATGACTTCATTCGCCGTTCTATCAGTTCAGTTTGGCTCATGATTCTCTTTGGCCCGTGAATGCAAAGATCCTGCTGTGGCTTCATCATCCGATTCAATTCTTTTCCTTCATGGAGGCCCAGATGAAAAAATATGTCTCTGGTGCTCAGTATCTTGGCCTGTGACGAGCCTGCAGGGAGGCCCTCCTCCCCTAAATTTGTCTCAGACGTTAGGATGTCAAAGCTAGTTTCAGTCAAAGTCAGCAGAGCCCCAAACCTTCAGTCTGGGGGAGTGGGTGGGGAGTGTTGAATCATTGGCCCGAGGAGCTTGCTTACGTACAGAGCAGTCTGGTCCATGGACGGACCTAGGCAAAGTGCCTGGAAGTCAAAATATTGTATCCAAAGCCATGTTGAAACCTCTCTGTGTTAACTGGCAGGGGAGAAGTGGGAAACTTACCCGCAGTCTTGCGGAGTCCCTGATGTGAACTAGACAAGCATTGGTTGCTCCCTCTGCAGTGCTCTTTGTCCAAGTGGTTGGTTACGTTTTCAGCCCAGAGAATCACCATTAGCTGTGCACGTATCTCTCTCTCTGCTGGCTTGTCTTGGCTTCAGGGTCATGGTCCGTGTTAGGTCAGTTCTGTCTTCAGACTGATGAGTGAGGCATGCGGTTGCTGAACGAGTGTATAGAGAGATGCCCGGATAGCTAATAAATCTTTATTTCTGGGTGTGTCTGTGATGGTGTTTCCAGAATTGGTAGACCGAGTAAAGATCGCCCTTGCCAATGCTGTGGCATTGTCCAGTCATCTGAGGGTCTGAGTAGAAAGGTGGAGAAAGGGTGAATTTGCTCTCTCTGCCTGGGCTGGGCCATCCATCTTCTCCTGCCTATAGACTCTGGCCCTCCTGCTTCTCCGGTGTTCGGACTTGGACCAGGACTTATCGGTACACGATTGGCCCCCTGATTCTTGCACCTTTGGACCCTGACTGAATTAGCCCACTGACCTTCCTTGTCCTCCAGCTTGCAGACAGCTGCTCATGGCACTCTCAACCTCTATAATGGTGTAAGCCAGCGATTTCCAACCTGCGTGCCGCAAAAATGTTTAAAACATGCAGTACCTGACTATTTAGTCTGGGGCACAGACCTCTGTTCCCTTAGATTGTCAAATAAAAAATGCCAGCACAACAATAGCTGTCCAGTGTGAATGACTGAAAATTATATCTATTTTTTGATGAGTCACAGAATTTTAGTAATTAGTTTATATGTGGCAAGAGATGAAAAAGGTTGAAAATAGTGTGAGTCAATTCCTATAATATGTGTGTTTCTAAGTGTCCACTTATGAATCTACCTATGTAAACATTTATTTTAACCCATCATCCACCCACATCTTTCTGTCTTTTTAAAAATAGCAGCTTTATTGAGATAAAATTCACATAAAGTATCCTTTTATACCATAACATTTTCCCCTTTACAGTGTGCAATCCAGTGATTTTTATTATATCAACATTCTTAATTTTTTTTTTTAAGGAACAGATAGGTTCAATTTGACTCTGGAAACAGAAGCATTCAGTTTAAGAAAGATTTTTTTTATTGTGGTAAAATATACACAAAACTTACCATTTTAGCCTCTTTTTTTGTTTTTGTGAATCCTGCCTGAGCATATTTTTTCCATTGATTTTCTTAGAATGGGAAGAGGGAAGGAGGAGGAGAGTGAGAGAAAAACATCAATGTGAGACACATTGGTTGCCTGCTGCATGCGCCTTGCATCGGCCGGGGATTGACGGGGCGGGGTGGGGGGTGCAGGGGTGCGACCAACACTCTCACCACTAGCCACACCAGACTGGGGAGACAAATGAGGTGAGAGATACACCGCCAGCAAGCAGTGGTTCCCACAGCGTCTCAGCTGAGAGACTAGTTTTCACATTGTCAGTACTTGGCAGACAGATGTGTGGCCCAGGTACACATGACTAGTCCCAGTCCGGGCCACATGCACCTCTGCACATGAGCTCAGCGATGCCCAGACTAGCCTATACCCTGGTCGAGCAGCCAGGCCTGTCGCTCTCATGATTGGATATTGTGGTTACTGCAAATTGCAACACAAGTTCCTAAATGCTCACTCTCAACTTGTGGACCAACTGAGACCGGCACTGGTCCATGAATCACACTTTAAGCAAGGCTTCACGAGGGGAAACTTCTAGAGCCCGAATAGTTTTCTTCTTGGTTCCCTTTGTTACACACAGACTCTTTTCTCCCAGAGGAGTCCCAGTGCCTGAGTCACCTCCTGGGCTCAGCTGTGGCCCCGAGTTTCCCAGCAAAGCCACACTGCCCTTGGTGACAAGCCCCGAATCCTGCTGACAGGTGGTTTAGGGCTGGGGCTGGCAGATAGCCATGAGCCTGCTCCTGGTCTGCAGGGCCAGGCCCTCTTGCACAGCCACACGTGGTCTCAGCTCCAGTTTCCCGGTCTCTGGATGCTCATGGCTTCTCAGACACTCAGCAGAATGGGGGCCGGTGGGAGAGGGGGGAGGTAGCAGAGGCTCCCAGACTCCCAGGCAGTTGTTAAAGAGGGGGCAGTGGCCAGGTGAGGACAGTTACAGATACAAACTCGTAATAATAGCTGAGGACTGGAAAACCTTTATTGAGATGTAGCAGTCCAACCACAGAGTTGTTAAACAACCATAACTATGTCTTAAATAATCAGTTCAGCTGGTCTCTATTTAACATAATAGCTGCCTATTAAACCTAAATTAAGTACAGAGTTAAATGTCTGTAGGACACACAAACCCCAAAATGACTGCCAAACCCAGAACGAAACCTCTAGCTGGCACGAGCTGGGAAACGTGTCTGCCCAGCCTGGGTGTGCTCCGGCCGGGATGAGGCAGGAGTGCCCCCCACTGCCCAGCTGTCTGAGCTCGACGTACAGTGTTTCCCAGGGTTGGGGTGGGGGGCAGGACAGGCTTTGTAATGCAGCTCAGTCCTGATTTCGCCTCAGAAATGTTTTAGTTTCATAGATATTCTCAAATATGCAGAAATATAGAAATGCTCCCCCGTGGCCTCGAATATGCCAGAATGATTGTTAGTTCTGTGTGCCTCTCTGTTCTTCCTCCCTTGCTAGAGACAGGTCCTATCCCATAGTTAGAGCCTTCCAGCCCCTGCAGCCTCCTTCCAAACCATCCTCATTCACCTATTCACCTATTCATTCATTCATTCATTCATCATTTACTCATTCATTCGTTCGTTCATTCATTCATTCATTCATTTATTCATGCATCACCTATTCATTCATTCACTCGAAAAATACTTCCTCTGCATCTGTTTTGTGCTAAACACCCGAGTAGCAACACAGGGGAAGCAGGCAGAGACCCTGGGGCTTATGATTTGGTGGGAGCGGCAGCCATTGGTCAGAGTGCTCCTCCTAAGAAGCAATTCAACCCCTGACTCTTTGGATTGTTTCTCCCCGGATCTCTGAGCACCAAGAATAAAAGGTCCTATTTCTGTCTCCTTTCACTTCCTGCATCTGCCTCCTTCCTGCCTAGAGGCCAGCCAAGTCCGCCCACTTAGTTGTGTTTTTTAGGGCACCTTCTTAGGACCACCCACTTACTGGGATGGTAGCGAGACATGCATATTCCTCGGCCCCTCCCAGATCTAGTGGAGGAGATTGGCAAAGTCAAGTATTCCTCAAAGTTCAGGACAAACAAGGAACTTCATCTCTTTCCTCTAAGGATGGTTTCATTGCATATGGGAAGATACCTTTCTTGGGGGATGGCTTGGACCACTGAGGCAGGATGGCTTGAACCAGTGGCATTAAAGTCTTGGTTATTCTATATCTATTGTGAATGTATTTATTTAGCTCTTATTTAAAAATGTCATCTAGAAAGAATAAACCTGGATAGCACATCAAAACTAGATAGAAGCATCTGATTTGTTTATTAGGCCTTCTAACTATATTTGTGCATAAGCATTTGCATATTGAAATTTATAAATTATTTCTCATATAGGACATTAGACTTATTTTTAAAATTATGTACTTTGGTAGGTGATACATCTATCCTTTCATTGAAGGATAGCAAAGGGGATATTGCAAAATATTTGCTGCAAAAATGGGATGTTGGGTCGAATACAATTAGGATCCTTTGGACTAGATACTTTTGAGTTATATTTTAGGAAAACGCAATGACAGCAAATAAAACAAAAAGGCCAGCCAGCACTCCTAACCAAAGAGATTACATATGCCCTTCATAGTGGCAAGCTCCCCACTCGCTTCATTCAAACAAATGCCAATTACATAGCCCTTCATCTCCACTGGGACTTGAGTCCACCCTCATCATCTTCCATGGCAACTGTTGCTAGGAAGATGCTCCTTCTCGAGCTGACCTTCCAAAGACTTGAGCCCACAGCCGGTTGTATTCCCGCTGAAGGGGATATCAAATGTGCCCCGTAGAGTGAGGGGAAGCACATGCAGAGAGCACAACTAGCAACAGCGTGCATGGGAAGCCCGGGATGGTGTATGTAAGACAGGGTTATCAGGAGTTGTTTGGGAATTGGCTTCCATTCCTGGAGGCTGGGGAGATAGAAAAGGACCATTACAAATCTATCCATGCACTTCCTTGTTAGCACAGTGACGGAAGCCCTGTGAGGGAACCTGCTAATTTG
The DNA here is from genome assembly GCF_028538775.1 of Myotis yumanensis. NCBI lineage: Eukaryota > Metazoa > Chordata > Mammalia > Chiroptera > Vespertilionidae > Myotis > Myotis yumanensis. The sequence goes on along the minus strand of NW_027223771.1, from coordinate 5,465,735 downwards.
ACCCCTTTCATTAAGTCTGTCGGCAGCGTGCACATTTCACTGCTTTAACTTTGGCTGCTTCATTCTTTTGATAAAGCTGAATAGTGATAATGACTGTGATAATCACAGCCACCATTCATTGGTGCTTGCTTTATTTCTGGCTTTGTCCTAAGTGCTTTTCATGAATTACCTCATTTAATCCCCACAGCAACCCTGGGAGGGAGATATCCCAGGGTTCCCTATTGTACGAAGGAAGACACTGAGCAGTGAGAGATGAAATCGCTTGTCCAGTGGGCACAGCCATGCACTTGAACCTACTTGACCTTCTATGCTTTCTTCACTGAATTTGATCATTTGCTTTTGGCCTGACACATAGAGGTGACAGTGCATGCAGTGATATTCATTCATTCATTCATTCATTCATCTTCACCAGATGTGAGCCAGGCCAGATGCCAAGCTCACTGGGAACTTGGGTGAGTGCTACGCACACCCTTCCCCACAGAGCTGGGGTTCGGTTCTGTGCAGAACTGAGCTTTTACTGCAGACTCTTCAGTGATTCTGGCTTCCCAGCCTCTTTGAACCTGTCTTTTAACATTTGCCACCGAATTCTCGGTGTTTCGGTTGAAAAGCTGATTTGGTCTGGTGGCCATGAGGCTCGCCTTGGGTTTAGACTGGTTCTCTAAATACTGAGCGATTTCCTCATGGTGACTTTGGAGCAAGGCAGAAGGAAGTTCTTGGTCTGTGTTAAGGAGACAAGTCTGTATCTTTGTTCACTTTTGATTCCTGTACAGTGAGGTCTCAAGTGCAACAAGAGCCAAGAAACCAGCTCTCCGGAGCAGAAAGGGAGCTGGGAGGACAGCGGGGAAGCTGGAAAGGAAGCCACACTGTGCGTGGAAAGCTAAGCCCTAAGAGGCTGGCAGTGGGAAGGACTGGAATGCAAGGAAGGTGGGAACGCCCGTGTCTGTTCACAGTGGCGCTCAGGCCCTCCCGGAGCCTAGCTCAGTGTTTACCCTGAAGAGGGGACTCCTGCCCAGTTCCTGTGGGAATAGACAAGGCGCGGTGGTTTGGAAAGCTGCACTGTGGGCACGAGGCACGTGCTGGGGCTGGCTTCATTACCACTGGCCTGAGAGCCTCCTCGTGGCTGTGACCAGGCCTGCCAATCTCTTCCTCCTTCCTTTTTCTGATTTCCTTTCACACATTCTGGATCATATGGCTTTTCAGGTCGGACAAATTAAAATGTTTTATGTCCCCTCTTTGCTGAGCTTGGGATGTTACTGTTTGCACACAGTCTGGAAGCAGATGGAGTCTGATAGAAATCCCAGATGATAACTCAGACTCAAGAGTCTGAAAACACCCACGCAGCATAAACACCTCTGAGCATATGAGAGACAGGGAGAGAGAATGAGATAGAAATAGAGACAGAGAGAGGGACAGAGTGAGACTGAAAGAGAGAGAAATAGGCACACACAGAAACAGAGATAAAGAGACAGATAGAGCATCAGCTGATACCATCACCGTTTACACTTTCGGGTCAAGTTGTGCCAGGTCCACCCCTCGGCTTTCAGTCCCCGGGACAATCAATTCTCAATCGTCTCAGTTCCTTGCAGCTGAAGAATATGATGAAAACATGTAAAGCATTTAGTGAGGGTCTGGCATCTACTGAGTGCTCAAGGGTGGCTATTCTTTCCACGAACAAGAGCCTCTCTCCTAGTCACCACTCTTGTAATTCCTCACTTGGATTTATAAATTGATTGATCTGAATTTCTTGTTCAGAAGAGGATGTTAGTGTCCAACACAAAATGTAACCATGTGGCTTTGTTAAGAATCAGAAATCTAGGGCATAGAGGAGGAGGCGGAATGACTGCTAGGTCCTGGGTGTGGCAGGTCACATGTGAGCATGAGGGAAGGGGTCCTTGGTGCCTTTTCTTGTGGTGGCTCAGCCCTGAGGGCTGGGGTAGGAAGGCAGTTGGCATGGAGTGCCCACCAGACACGGGACCTTTCCACTGGCTCTACTGCCTCATCCTAACAAGAGTACAAGTGGGCCCAGCTGGTGTGGCTCAGTGGTTGAGCGTTGACCTATGAACCAGGAGGTCAGGGTTCAATTCCTGGTCAGGGCACATGCCCGGGTTGTGGGTTCGATCCCTGTTGTGGGGTGTGCAGGAGGCAACTGATCCATGATTCTCTCTTATCATTGATGTTTCTGTGTCTCTCCCTCTCCCTTCCTCTCTGAGATCAATAAAAATATGTTTTTAAAAAGAGCTGTCCTGTCCCACCTCCCTCGTGTAGAGGAGGAAGGACAGGGGTAGCTAAGAAATAACGGCACGGGATTCGAACCCAGGACCACTGGGCTCAAAATCACTTGATGGTTTCACACCACCTTGTTTTCCTCAGAGGCTCAGGAGCCCCAGACAGGAGAGAGAGTTTTTCCAAAGTAAAAATAGCGAGAAATGAGGAGAGAGCGGCCACCCAAACACACAGCCACGAAGACACACAGAGGTGCCTTTGACTACACTCCAGGCCGCGTGTCTCTGCCGCTGGGACAGGGCACCACAGGCATCTGCCTTTGACTGGGACGGGCCCCGGCACGGCAGAGACAGGGCGCATACCTGTGGTCCGGGCCTCCCTCCCAGCTCAAGAAATGCCATTTACAGATGGGAAGACGGGGCAAAAGTGAGAAGACAGGAAGGAGAAAAGTCAACAGACACATGGTAGGCATCCTGGGAGGTAGGGTCACAGCCCGGGGAGAGAAAATAGGCCCCAGCCACGGGTCAGGGTGTAAACACAGAGGCCCGGGGCCTGGTTCGCTGGAAGGACCGCGCTGGGCTGGGCGGGATGTGCCCTGTGTGCTGCGGCTTCAGAGGAAGCCGGCTGCTGGGAGCGGGGGTGCTGAGCTGAGAGAAAACAGGAGAGAGGACCTTCACGGGGCCAGGCCCCATCTCTTCCTGCTCAGCCCTCCCACTGGTCCAGACAGGCCTCAGTATGGGGCCAGCAGAGGCCTGTCCGTGTCGGGGAAGGACATTCTGGCCAGGAATGACCCAAGGAAGAGATTCACGGGGTCCTGGCAAACACGGGAGTGCCTTGCACCCTCTTTTCCTTTCTGCCTTTTCTAGTTAAAAATGATGCTGACGCTTAGAGTTGCTTGTCTGGGTGTGGAGACGGCTTCCAATGGCTCTGCCTACCTGCAGTCTTGGGACTGGCTAATTGTCCACCAAGCAGCTAGTGCCTGCCCTGTTCAAGAAAGCAATGGAAGAGGAAAGCCAGGCCCCTCATTAGCCCGGGTGTGTAGGGGCAGGTCTTCAGCGTCTCTGCAAATCCTCCGTGGCCCATGAAAACCCTCATCTGGGATTCATCTGCCATTTTATGCCAGGGTTAGGGACCAGGCTTACCACAGGCTCTGCTTTATAACTGCCACTCGCTTGGCCCAATCAATACCAGTTCACTCACTCATTCATTCATCCTATAGATATATAGTTTTAAAATATATATATATATATATATGTGTGTGTGTGTGTATATATGTGTGTGTGTGTGTGTGTGTGTGTGTGTATATATATATATTGATTTCAGAGAGGAAGAGAGAGGGAGAGAGAAACAGAAACATCAGTGATGAGAATCATTGATCAGCTTCCTCCTGCACAACCCACACTGGGGATCCAGCCCTCAATCCAGACATGTGCCCTGACAGGGAATCAAACTGCGACCTCCTGGTTCATAGGTCGACGCTCAACCGCTGAGCCACGCCAGCCGGGCTGCCTCAGTGGTTCTTAACCAGAGGGGATTTTGCTCTCCCCCACCCCCTGGGACAATGGCGATGTCTGGAGATACTTTGGCTTGTTGCAGCTGGTGGCATCTAGTGGGTAGTGCCCAAGGATGCTGCTAAACAGCCTGAAGTGCACAGGACAGCCCCTCAGCAAAGCGCTGTCTGATCCCAAATGTCAGTAGTGCTGCAGTTGAGAAAGTGCCACCTGAGCAGGAGGCAGTCTTCAAAATGGAAAAGATAGAAGCGTTAGAGTCTCTGACACCTGGGGTGGGGGTGGGCGTGTGAGGGGCCACGGGGGTGTTGGGAGGGCAGGGTTGCCTTCTGCCTCTACAGGAGTTCCCAGCCCCTGCGGACACTGCATTACCCATATGAAAGCCTGGAGATGAATAAAGCCTACTTTGAGGGCTAGCTGGAAGTTATTTGAGCTAATGCTCATAAAATGCCAAACACAGTGCCCAGCATGAGGGAAATACTCAAGAAATATTAATTCTTCGTTCCTGCCTTCAATGAGAAACAATTTTTCATTCTCCCTTCAGCCCTCTCCATCAGCAGGAAGATTCCTGGTGTGTGTAACCTGCCACTGTTGGTCTCATTTTTCAATTCTTTAATCATTTTCGTGGTGTTCTGCTGAATTCTGTCCAGCTTTCTCCGTCCTTCTGTTGTGGAACTGGACTCAGACTCCCCAAGGCCAAGGAGTGGGAGAATTATTGCAAAATTCCTGCACTGACACTACCTTTTCTACGCACAAGTGTGTGCCTTCGGAATGGCAACCTCATCCTGCTGACACGTAATCGGCCAGCCCCATGGGCCTGCCATCTGCTCTTCAGATCTGTGTGTGCATTCTTTCTAGTTGTACAAGTCCTCTGTCTCCAGGTTTTTGTAAGGAAGAATTATCAGTAGTAATTGATAAGGAGGTATAATTTTTTAAAAAAGTTTAGGAGATAAATAAAAAGAGGCACGAGAAAGCTATAGTTTAAAAAAAGTAGGCGGGGGGTGGGGGCAGCGGTGGGTAGCTGGGAAGAGATCAAAGAGCTTGTATGCATATATGCATAACCCATGGACACAGACAATAGGGTGGTGAGGGCCTGGGCTGGGTGGTGGGGGTGGCTGGAGGGGGTCAAGAGAGGAAAAGGGGGCGTTTGTAATACTTTCAACAGCAAAGATTTAACTAATAAAAAAAGTACCTAGGGAGGCTTTTGGTAGGAAAGAGAAGGTAACTAGATGAAGAAGGAATTGTGTTGTAAGTTGAAGGGCAACTTTGGGTGTTGCTAATCAGCCTTGACGGTGCACTGAGCAGTGATGGAAGGGGGAAGCAAGAATGCCAGCCTCCGTGTGGACTCGTGGCCAGCCTGCCCTTGGGAGTCCACAGTGTGGAGCCCTGAGGCCTAGCTCCCTGGCAGGAAGCAGCAGGAGAAGGTAGTCATCAGAGCCTGGGCTCTGGAATCATACAGACCTTGGTTTGATCCTGGCTTCACCACTTAGTGCATTGAATGACCATGGGAAAATTATCTCCCTTGGTGTGGCTCAGTGGTTGAGCATCGACCTATGAACCAGGAGGACACAGTTCTATTCCCAGTCAGGGCATATGCCTGGGTTGCGGGCTCGATCCCCAGTAGGGTGCGTGCAGGAGGCAGCCAATGAATGATTCTCCCTCATCATTGATGTTTCTTTCTCTCCACCTCCCTTCCTCCCTGAAATCAATAAAAATACATATTTTTTAAAAAGACTCCAATTTGGCAGGAGTAAAATTGTCAAATTGGCAGTAATGATACCTCTCCTTAGGAGTGTCTTGTAACCCAGTGCTTATAGAACATTGAACGCAGGGCTGGATACATTGTAAATGCTCAATAACTGTTACTGATGATGATGATGAAGAAGATAATGACATGATTGTCCACTTAGAATGATCTGCTCTGATTGTGTGGTCTGGTTATGTATGCATACATACAGGACTGCATGTCCATGAAAAGCTAATGCATACATACACTCGGTTATACACACATACATATATATGAGTGCTAACATACATATTCTAACTTTTCATGCCCTGCAATTATGTCCTGGAGCTGGCTTATGTGCATCTCTTCCCACCTCTGGGCTCAGTGACAGTATGCTGGTACTTAGCCATAATGGGAATATTTTACAGTATGGAAATTGGCAAAAAAAAAAAAAAGAAAAAAGCAAGTTTCTTTCTTTTCCCCTCAGAGAGCCAATTTGCCGGCACATCACTGCGTATATGTACCTTGCATCCCCAATTAGACTCGGAGTTCCTTTCGGCTCAGGATGTGGGTATCCCCCTTTGATCCCCACAGGCCTGCATGTGTCTTTTGTACAGCAGGCTTCAAAGAACGGTGTGAGTCCGTAGGACGGAGGGCGAGGGGATGAAAGCAAAGGCGAGGAGGCAGTGGGAATGGACTTCACAAAAGCGCAAGAAAACTTGTTTCAGAAAAACAGGTCGATGAGTAGCCAGGCAGGGGGGCGGGGGAGGGGGCTGAAGGATCAAGAGAGGGAGTGCTTGGGTGGACGAATGGCTTGGTGTCAGGAAAGAAAGAATCTAAAAATAAAGTCCAGAGAGAAGATGAAATTTAGGACAGAAGTGGATTCCACATGATTTCAGATCGTTGGTTGTGTATTTGTTGAGTTCCATTCTTTCAGGTGAATGGCGTTTGTTCAAAATGTTGAGAGAATCAAGGGTTGAGTATAAGAGCAAAAAACTGGAATCCATCTAATGTTCAGGAGTTGTAAATAGGATACATTTACCTTATAGAATATTTAGAAGTCGTAGAAAATTGATGGAAAGCCCCCATAAAGTGCTGTCAGAGCGATGATGAAAAGCATGCAAACGAGGGTGATACTACTCACAATGTTAGGGGGGAAAGGGCAGTATTCTAGTCCCATGTTTAATAAGTGCATCTGTATGGAGAAATGTCTGGCAGAGGAGACATTAGAACGCAGGCAGTTACTTCTGGCAGGGTCAGTTTTTCTCCCCTTTTTGCTTATTAGCATTTTCTATTTTTTATACTTATAATACTTCTTTAATTAAAAAATGGAAACATTTAAGATGTTTCCCTCCTCTCCATATATATATATATATATATATATATATATATATATATACACATACATACTAGAGGCCCGATGCATGAAGATACGTGCAAGAATAGGCTTCCTTCCCCTGGCTGCCGGCATCGCCTTCGCTCTGGCCTGGAGCCGCCTTCTGCCTTTGCGTGCTGCCCAGAGGCCTGGAGCGGCCGGGGTGCCCTGGCAGCTGCCATCTTTGTCACGTCAATTTGCATATTTCCTCCTCATTGGCTGTGGGCACAGCCATCTTTGTCATGAAGTGATGGTCAATTTGCATATTCCATCTTTATTAGATAGGATATGTACACACATATGATGCATACAGGGTGGGAAAAAATAGATTTATAGTTGTGAGTAGTAAAACACAGTCTATTCTTGTACTATTTTTTATTAATTATTGTATTATTTTCCATACAAAAAACTGTAAATTCACTTTTGCCCCACCCTGTATTTTGTATATACATGTATTTTTATATATTTTAGATATATATTTGTCTTTACTGACTTTTAAGATCATGCTTCCTTAAGATTGTCAGCAAACTAAGCAGAGATCTGCGGACCATCAAAGGATTGTCTCTGATTTGTAAGTTTATATAAAAAAAATCTTACATTGGTTTAACAAAGCACCGTTGTAACTCTTACACACTCTAGCACATTGCAGTTGATTGACATTGCTTTGATTGAGAAGGAGTCAGCCTCATGACGTTGGGATTACAGTCTGCGCCAGTCCTGGGAGCGGGCTTGTTGCATTGCTGACTGGTGACTCCCAGAGCAGCTGGAAAAACTGGAAGGTTCCATCAGAATAACAAGACAATTCCAAACATACCAGCCTCCCAGAAATGCAGTGCTGGCAACCCAGTGCCCCCAGATCTGCGGGCAGCTCCTCTGGATTCAGTGCCTAATGAATAGCAGGTGTTAGGATGTGGCAATCCTGACTCACGGATGGACGATGCGTTTCTGCCCTCAGGGAGCTGGGTTCGCGGGAGGCAGACCTGTGAGCGGAGATTTCCAGTAACGGGTGGGCAGTGCCCTGAGAGAGCAGACACAGGAGAGAGAGCTCAGTCCGTCTTCTAGGACAACAATGGAGGTTGGGAAGTGTCTTCATAACGCTTTCCTGAGAGGCAGAATGGTGTAGTGGCAAAGAGCCTGGACTCTGGAGCTAGAGGGAAAGGGTTTATGTTCTGGCTCTGTGTGCATATTGGGTAGGTTACTTAACTATTCTGCACCTCAGTTTACCAGTCTGTGAAATGGGCACAGCCCAAGTCCCTGATTGGAGGGTTATTGTGAAGATTAAATGAGGTAAATACTCATAAGGCATGGAGAGCCGAGTCTGGCTCCCAGGAGGCTGTGGAAATGTTTGGTGTATGATTATCCCTCGGCTGCTCCTTCCTTTCCTCTCCTTCCCTTTCTATCCCCGTTCTTTCGTCTTTTTCTCTCCCCCGTTCTATTCCTCTCTGCCTCTCTCATCCTTCCCACAAAGTAGATTCCATAATCAAAAGATTAATACCTGCATTCTGAAAGAAAATGGAATCTACTCCATGGCCAGAAGCATGGAACAGACTGTTGAATCTCAGAGGGAAGGCAGGGCTGGGTGGGTAGGTGGGAAGAGATCAACCAAAGAACTAGTATGCATATGTGCATAACCCATGGAAACTCCATCTTGTATTATATTATTAACTTAGTAAGGAAGAAGAGTGTGTGTGCCCGGCAGGTGCTGGGTGGACTCGGGCAACTCTTTTTAGTATCCCTCAAATAGTTGCTTTATTTATAACATGGGGAAAATAGTGGTTCCAAGGTCAGGTTTGCTACGAGGAGTAATATACATACGACATGTATGTTAATGCCTTGCTCTGAAAGAGATCAGTATTTTTGTTATTATGTTATTTTCTTTGTTGTACTCAGCAGGCTCTTTTAATCCACATGTTCATGCCTCTCTTCCATTGAGCATTTTTTCTCTGTTGGTTTTCTGATTTTTCCCTTGCCCCATTTTCTCCTCCCAGTGAACAGAAATTGGATTTATTGGAGATTCTCCAAACATCTTGACTTTTCTCTCATATTTACAAATCTTCCCATTTATGTGCTAGGAGATTTTATTTTAATCCTTATTCTTCACACGATTGCTTTCCCTTAGGTATCTAGAGGTCTCATTTGTTTCCTATATTCCAGAATTTCTTGCTGTATCTAGTCTATGGATAGCGTGCCGCCTTGTTTTCTAGAGATGTTATGAATTCCAAAAACAACAACAACAAAAACAACAAAACAGTTCTGTATCATCTTAAGATATATGGGCTAGGGTGTAAGCAGTTAATATTTTAAGTCATCCCTTTGGTCCCATCTATTGATTCCCTCCCCAAAGACCCTTTTAAGATAACTTCTGCATTTTTTGGTAGATTCCAAAATTCATATTTTCTGTAGAAATTTTGGAAGGTTAGAAGAAATGCAAGTAAGAAATAAACATTACCATTAATCCCGCCATCATTCCAGAGGTAATACTAACATTTTCTTGTTTATACTTCCAGTTTTCTTATGCAAATGAAAAAGTGAAATCCTACTATACAGTTGTTTTTTAACATGTTATACTTGTTTTACACATATTGTACACATATTACATGTTATTAATATTCTAAACATTTCTTGGTAAATGTATGATATTACAGGTACATACCAACATTTATTGACTCAATCCTCTCATTGTTGAACATTTCTGGCTTTTTAAAGTGCAGAAATGTGCGTCCTTTTGGATAAATACTTGCACAAGTTTTTGGTTATTTTTTTAGAATGCATGAGGGAAAAGTCTTGCGGAGACTCTTCTCCTATAATCCCAAAAGGATGTCCAGAAAGAGTCCTATGAAATTAGGATCCTGCCAGCAACCAGGGCTGTGATTAATGTAAGAATTCCTTAACTTTGCTGGCGAATTTGAAGAAGAGACAACAATTTAAATTCAATACAATGCCTTCCAAAGCTGGCTGGTCATCAGAATCGTCTGGTGTGTGTATGTATGTGTTTAAATTTTGGGGGCGGGTGCATATTTAGGTCACAGATTCTTGCCCCTGGCCCTGGAAACTGATCCACTGGGTCCAGTGCTGGCCTATGGAATCTGTTGTAAAGCTTCAGAGGCTCCTAATGATGAACTGGGTTGAAGACACCATCTTGCAACTGAAGAGGCTGGGGGAGCTGTCCGGCAGATGCCAGGGTGCAGGTGTCCCCAGGAGGGCGGCAGTGATGGGGAGAACGGGAAAGGAGCATTCTGCAAGCAGGACCATTTCCCTCTCAATACGAAGAGCGGAAGTACAAGCTCTCAGTGAGGACGGAGGACTCCGAGCACGGGAGCCTTGGGCAGCTCCCTTTGCATCTCTGGTCCCCAGTGTTGGTGTCAACTGAAACGGTCGAACCCATCGGGGACTTTTCAGACTGTGGGAGCCCAAAGCCCCACAGGGGGTGGCTGAGTATGCCAAAGTCCAGGCTTTGCCCAGCCCACCGGCCCCCAGCACCCCCAACTCTGTCTACTTTATATGGGGGTCCTATTTAAGATTTTGTTTGGAGAAATATTTGCTGCTGCCAAACAGTTTGAAAATCTCGACTAGATGACCTTGTGAGTTCTAAATGCCAAAAAAATTTGTGAATAAAGGCCGGGGGAGGAGGAACAGCCCAGAACATGGGCTGAATGGATAGAAGAGGAAGCCAGAATGGGCATTTTATTTATTTTTATTTAAAATATATTTTTATTGATTTCAGAGAGGAAGGGAGAAGGAGAGAGAGAGATAGACACATCAACAATGAGAGAGAATCATTGATCAGCTGCTTCCTGCACTCCCTACACTGGGGATCGAACCCACAACCTGAGCATATGCCCTGACCAGGAATCGAACTGTGACCTCCTGGTTCATAGGTCGACACTCAACCACTGAGCCACGCCAGTGGGACCAGAATGGATATTTTAGACCTCATTTTAATTCGGGGCTGACTCTTTGGGTTTGTGGTAGTAGCTTCCAGTTTCCCCCTTGGAATCAGTGTATTGCCTGAGTCACCTCAGTGTGACCCCCAAGGAGAATTCTGTCTGCCTTCCCATCAGACTCTTAGATTACATATGCTGGGGGAAGTCCCTTACTCCACAGGACCCTGAGGCCCAGAGAAGTCATGGAGGGTCCTCTGCTCATACTTCGGTCATGTCTTGCTGTTTTAAAGTTTTTCAACAATAGAGTGTGTTTGACCTCCCTCCAGCCTCCTTTTAAGCTGAGAGTTGAAGGTGTTCTGCTGAATGCTGAGCAAACAAAGCTTTGGCTAACTTGCTGCTTTGATCTCAGAGAATTCATAGGAGCAAGAAGGGAGGAGATGAGCCAGGGGCCCTGGAGGGATTAACTGTGAAAACCTGGCCAGGCTTTGTTGGACGGGGAAGCTAGGGTGGGGTGTCGGGTGTCTGGGGAACAGATGTGAACCTGACTTGATCTTCTGCAGCTGCAGACAGAGGTTTGCCAGAGGTGAACACCAGTTCCCGCAGAGGCCAGAAGCCCGCTCGGGGTAGCCCGCCAGTGGTCTTTCCTCCCACCGGAGCTGGACTGAGTGCAGGGTCTTTGCAATTCGATTCCAGTGACTATGTAACAGGTTGGATGAAGAAAGGGTTTCTTTTGAGAAACCAGTTGGTGGGTTTTATCTCTGTGTTATTATATTCATTTCGTAACATCCCAGAGAGGTGCTGGAGGGACATAACCAGCCTTCCTGAGTGACCTTTCACTGCTTTCTGATCTCAGTTAGAATGGTGGGCTGGGCAAGGTGGGGCTGGGTCAGAAAATGAGCTGTTTCCTCCAGAGCAGCATGTCCCTGAGTTTGTTCCAGGGAATATCAGTCCCAAGAGATGTTACAAAAGGATCACAATCATCCGGGTGTTGTGGCTCAGTGGTTGAGCATCGACCTATGAACCAGGAGGTCGAGGTTCGATTCCCAGTCAGGGCACATGCCCAGTTGCGGCTCCATCTCCAGTAAGGGACGCGCAGGAGGCAGCTGATCCATGATTCTCTCTCATCATTTATGTTTCTATATCTCCCTCTCCCTTCCTCTCTGAAATCAATAAAAATAAAAACAAACAAAAGGTTCACGATCCAATAGATTTAGGAAATTCTGTGTTTTCCTCTGGAGACTTCTAGCGCACATTGGAATTCTAAAGGCTCTGACATGTCATATAGTTAAAAATATTCTTTGACTCTATTGAGTTCCAAACTTCTCAAACGTAATTAACCTGGGAATCATGATCTTTTTGGTGAATCAGTATCTTTTTTTGACTCATCCATCACTAAGTGAATCACACTTCAGGAAGGCTGGTCTATGGGTTGGGGAAATAGAGGATTACACTTGGCGCTCACAGGGTGGGGGTTCCTGAAGCCTCTTCTTTTGTCCTTAATGGCATCAACCACCTGGGAGTTCTTTCTTAGGAACCCACTCCCCTGCACTAGTCTAGCTACATTCGCTCTGCTTTCAATTTCATTTGGAGAAAAAAATTGAAAAGCTGAAACAAGGGTGAGTCAAATTTCTGCATAGAGGAAGACATTTTACGACTTAGAATGAAGGTCAGGCTGGTGTGCTCAGTGGTTGGGCGTTGACCCATGAACCAGAAGGTCATGGTTTGATTCCTGGTCAGAGCATATGCCCAGGTTGTAGGTTTGATCCCCAGGAGGGGGTGTGCAGGAGGCAGCCAATCGATTCTCTCTTGTCATTGATGTTTCTATTTCTCTTTCCCTCCATCTTCCTCTCTCTGAAATCAATAAATGCATATTTTAAAGAAAGACTTAGAATGAGGCTCTTTCTAATTTCTAGTTCCATATTTCTCCCTACAGAAGGAGCCAGAAGTGGCCAGAATGTGGCATCCTTTTGGTCACAGTAAATGTCTCAGGAATGGGTAGTTGACCCATAAACCAATCAGGTGCCAATAGAGTTCATCTCAGGCCTTTTGGTTGAGGAACATATAAATGAGTATTGTTTTTCCACTGCACTTAAGAGCGGTGAGAAGGCAAGCCTGAGGCTTCCAAGTTGAACTCAGGACCCAGTGCTGATACCCTAGACCTGTGGTCGGCAAACTGTGGCTCGCGAGCCATATGTAGCTTTTTGGCCCCTTGAGTGTGGCTCTTCCACAAAATACCACGTGCGAGTGCACGTACAGTGCGATTAAAACTTCGTGGCCCACGCGCAGAAGTCGGTTTTCAGCCTGGGCGAGTCTATTTTGAAGAAGTACTGTTGATATTTGGCTCTGTTGACTAATGAGTTTGCCGACCACTGGCCTAGACCATGCTGAGAGCCTCCAGGACCCGAATCCCATCATCTGTACCAAAAGCAATGCTTGAAAGCTGCATTCGACCCTGTTCAGCTTGTCTGGAAATTTCTGAGAAGGCCCTTTGAGTTTGAAAAACGGCATGTTTCATTAATGATGGCTCCAGAAGGTTTAATCCAGACCCGGGTTCCCTGTGGGCGCTCAGTGAGAACCTGCTGATGGATGTGTTATGACACCCCATCACGTTGCATTTTGAGTTTTGAAACAGCTTTGTTAGAGATGCCCAGCACCCCGTTCTCGGACTTTATTTTTATTGGAGTCCAGGAATCAGACAGTGACGCTGTTTGGTCCCCAGCAGCCTAGAAAGGCAGCTCCCTACGCAGTTCGTACAGGCTGCACTCTAAGTGAGCCCAAGGCAAACATGACAGTGAGGAGGCCCGCCCCCTTCTCATACACGCGTCCCTGGGGCCTCGTCACCACCAGGCTCTTGGCCGAGGTGTGTGCTTTAAGAGGTGCAGAGGAGGGCTGTTTGCTGAGTTTCAGAGACACTTAACTGCTGGGCTGGACAGAACTACGGTCTGTTCAGACGAGACGCTTGTAGTTAAGAGCCACGTCCAACTATCAGAGATATGTCCATAATACACTCTCTGATCACCTGTTCATATGACAGTCATTTTCAGTATTGCATTCTGCAGAGGAAATAGCAAATATGATTCATCTTTCTTCTAGCATGGTTGCAGGATTGAATAAAATTACTTTTACTTCACTATTCATTATTAGACTTGTCTCCTTTTCTAACATACTATTAAATGCTGTACGTTTCGTCTAAGCATTGCTTTTGCTGCGTTCCACAAGCTTTGATAAGCTGTATTTTCATTTGATGGCTGCTTTTAACAGGTCCTCTTTTTCTTTTGGTTTTCTGCCATTCCGTCATGTTTGGGGAAGGTTCTCGTGCTTGAGATTTGTTGCAGTTTCTGGGTCTGAAGCTTAATGGCTTTGAACAAATCTGGAAAATTCCAACTCATTATTTTCTCATGAAATATTACCTTTTCCCCATTTTCTCTGACACTTCTTTCGAGTATTATGATTTAAATATTTGTTAAACTTCTTACTCTGTCTGCCATGTCTCTTAATGTCAGGTTCACATTTTTCAAACACGTTTCTCACTGTTGCATTGTGGATAATTTATTTGTATCTTTCCATTCACTAATTTTCCATTTGGCTGTGTCTCGTTCTCTGTTGAGGTTTGAATTTCAATTGCCATGGTTTTCATGTCTAGAAGTTCTGTTTGGCTCTTTTTCAATTCTGCTTACTCATGTTAAGTCTTTTATTTGTTGTTTGTATTTCAATTTCTCTTTTATTTCTTTAAGTATAAAATTTATATTCTGTGCCTGATAATTCCAGTGTCTAAAATATTAGTGAGTCTGATTCAGCTATTGTGGTGTCTGCTGATACTCACATGATGCTTAGTTTCTGTGTGTCTTTTGTTATGTTTGGCTGCAAATTGCTCATTTTCCTTGGAACATACACATGTAATTTAAAATTTTCTAGTAGCCATGTTAAAAAAAAGTAAAAAGGAGCAAGTGAAATTAATTTTGACTTTATATTTTATTTAACCCAATATATCAAAAATATTATTTTAGCATGCAGTCAGTATAACAATTATTAATGAGATATTTATATTATTTTTTCATGAAGCCTGTGAAATCCAGTATGCATTTTACACTTCCAGTATTTCTCAGTTTAGACATTGACTTTACCAGAATACTTGATCTGTTCCCAAGCCTGGCCAGTGTGGTGCAGTGGTTGAGCATCGACCTATGAGCCAGGAGGTCACTATTCGATTCCCAGTCAGGGCACATGCCTGGTTTGCGGCTCGATACCCAGTAGGGGTATGCAGGAGGTAGCCAGTCAGTGATTCTCACTCATCATTGGTGTTTCTATCTCTCTTTCCCTCTCCCTTCCTCTCTGAAATCAATAAAAAAAATAAAAATGAGTTCACAAAATTTACGGTTGAGAGAGTAGTAGATTCATACACCCAAGCTGTTTCGAACCTACCTAAACGTTTTCCAATTATTAAATTGTGTATCAGTCTTTAAATTTAAATTCAATAAAATGAAGTAAAAATTTAGTTCTTCAGTATCACTGACTGTAGTTCAGGTGCTTAAATGCTATACATGCTCCGGGCTACTGGACGGGACAGTGCAGCCTCAGAATGATGAGAATTTGCTTTGACATGCCAGTTTAGACGTGCTCTTAGCACCTTGGCTCTGACCAGTGTTGAAGTACAGTTGTACAGATTAGAGCTGCGGTTCTCAGACCTGGGATCTTCTAAAAATCCCAAGTCTGGGTCCTCATGGATGAATGGAAATGAATTTCCGCAGGTGGGATCTGGGCATTGCTATTTTTTCAAATTTCCTATATGATTCTAATAAAATCCCCCAACTGGCTGGTCTGGAAGATGAATTTGGAGCTAACTCATTGCAATATGATGCTTCCTATTGGCCGAGCAACCTATGGAAACATGGACAGGAATACACTGGGATAGAAGGCTCGTGGTACCTTTTTTTAAAAAAAACTTCTCTTTCAGAACTATATATTTTTAAAACATAAATTTTGTTAGTATTCTTACTAAGCATGGGAACTACATCAATACGTTTTCATTTGCTTGATTATTTTAGAAATACAAAATATTTCGCTTTTTAGTTAGCATTAAGTTGATGTGTTGTATGGTTCTTCCCAGGTACATGCTGTTGCCATCTTATTAAAAAAATTGTTTAGAGCCCTAAGCAGTTTGACTCAGTGGATAGTATTGGCCCGCAGGCTAAAAGGGTCCCGGGTTCAATTCTGATCTAGGGCATGTACCTTGGTTGCAGGCTCTATCCCCTGGCCCTGGTTGGGGTACATCTCTCACATTGATGTTTCTCTCTGTCTCTCCCCATCCCTTCCACTCTCTCTAAAAATCAGTGGAAAACTATCCTCGCGCGAGGATTAACAGCAACAACAAAATGTTAGAGAAGCTTTCAGTACTGTGTTCATGTGTTTACCTCAGGGGTCCTCACACTACGGCCCTCGGGCCACATGCAAATCCAAATACTGTATTTGTTCCCGTTTTGTTTTTTTACTTCAAAATAGGATCTGTGCAGTGTGCATAGGAATTTGTTCATAGTTTTTTTTAAACTATAGTCCGGCCCTCCAGTGGTCTGAGGGACAGTGCACTGGCCCCCTGTTTGAAAAGTTTGAGGACCCCTGGTCTACCTTTATTTATTCGTAAATGATAGGATCCTCTTAAGATTTTGCATGCTAAATTAGCACAGCTGCTTCTTGCCAGCCTATACTGACATAATGGTCATCACTCTCTCATGACTAACCACAGCTGATCAGCCTAATTGGTTTTAGCAACACGTCTGACCTAACTTCAGTGACATCATTGTGGCTGAGCTAGTTTGGGTGAATTTCATGCAGATCTTTTGGTTCCATGCTTGAATTTTCCAGTTGGTTGTTTACATACCTGTCCCAGCTTTCAGAGTTTGGCATTTGTCTTGCTTTATTCTGCTTCTTTCCAGAAACCTGATAATATTTTTTCGTTTCACCTAATCGATCACCAAAAGTTTCTGGTGTAGCTATCCGACACCAGGCACTATGTTAACTTTGGCAGTTAGGCTTCATCTTGTGCGTCAAACAAATAAGCGAGCAAACATATGAACGAACAAATGTATAAGCAAACCAACACTTTTCTGTATCTATTGCCCTTTAAGTATTACTTACTATAATTAAAAATAAAATTTGTAAATATTATGCAATAAGAATAATGATAAAAGCAGCTTACAGAAGACTTCCAATATGGTGGATGCTGTTCTAAACCATTTTGTACCTTGTTTGCCCGAGCCCTGCAATATCTCTGTGCAGTGGGTGATATGACCTCTTACAGATGAGGACACGAGGGATTAGGATCACTCTACTAGCTTGGAGACAGTTCAATACGTGCAATAGGTGGCATTTGACCTTCGATTTCCATCCCTTTTCTGTGGCAACTGTGGGCCGTTTGGTGGTGTCTTCCAGTTGTTCGCAAGCGTCTCCCTTTCAGCATCTCCAGGGGAAAAGCTTGGTTGCTGGCTCTCTCAGGAAGAACTCCCGGTGATGACTTGACTTTGAGTCTCTTTGTGGAATTTATGCCTCATGTTCAGTTGAGCACAATGGGTTGGTTTACTGAGGCCTGTTCCATTTGCATACAGACACCCCTTCTCTGACTGTGGCCAGGAAGAAAGAGGCAAATGCCAGCTGCGGGGCTTGTGGGTTGGCTCAGTGCCACCAGGCACCGTTCCCTGTGGGTATGTGTACTAGTATAAGCTTTATCTTTATTTGAACCAGTTAGCTTTCCCTTCCTGTGCTCTGGGCCCCTAGCATGGTGGAAGGCTCAGAGGCTTTAGGACTATACTGACATGAGCCAATTCTAGCCCAGTAGAGCCTCCATGTGACACAGCTGCATGCAGGTATGTTCCTGTCTGTCCTTCTGCATGACAGTCTCAGAGGTTCCCAGAGGGGCAAAGGATGATGGGTGGGTGGGTCTCGGGCTGCCACGGTGAGCTGGGAGCCTCCACCTCCCAATCCAATTCATATTCCCTTGGCTCTGATATATATCAGAACAGATATATCTGTCCTCACCTGAGGATATGTTTCATTGCTTTTAGAGAAAGAGGAAAAGAGAGAGAGGGAGGGAGGGAGGGAGGGAGAGAAAAACATTGATGTGAGAGAAACATGGATCAGTTGCTCCTGTAGGTACCCCGACCAGGGACTGAACCTGAACCCTAAGTTTGTGCCCTGACTGTGAATCTAACCTGCAGCCTCTCTGGTGTACGGGACGACACTCCAACCAACGGATCCACCAGCTGGGGCTTTTGGTTCTGATATTTTTAATTTACAGTCTCTGTTTTATGGTTTTCTTGCCGCCACTTGAATTTCTATGTGGAAAGGGCTGGTACAACTTGATAAATACCCCAAACAAACATGTTGACAGTGGTTCTTTAGTCTGAAAAAACTGCCTGCCACACACATCAGTGCTCCTTTTCCAGCAGGGGAGGGGGAAAGCGAAGGGACATTCTTCGCTAATGCTGCTGACAGCAGTAAGTTACAGTCTCAGTGCGAATAAGAACCAGCGAGATAAGATAAAAAACAAGATGGAGCAATTGAGCTGGCAGATGGCATCCCCTTCGGATTGCCTCCTGCCTTGCTGTCTTTCTGGTGTGTGAACAGAGCCCTTGGTGACAGTGGCTTCAACTGGTTCACCTTGTTATCTTTGAATTGCCTGTTGCCTAGACCAGTGGTTCTCAACTTTCCTAATGCCACAACCCTTTAATACAGTTCCTCATGTTGTGGTGACCCCCAATTTCATTGTTACAAATTGAACATAATTAAAGCACAGTGATTCATCACAAAGCAATATGTAATTATATATGTGTTTTCCGATGGTCTTAGGCGACCCCTGTGAAAGGGTCGTTCGACCCCCAAAGGGGTCGCAACCCTCAGGTTGGTGACCCACAGGTTGAGAACTGCTGCCCTAGAGGATACTGACTTAACAAGCCCAGAGTAATCCAGTGTCGTTCTTGGCAAATCAGCCCACGTGACTTCGTCATCAGCCTCTTCCCGCACCGGGGACCCGTCCCAGACCCTGAACACTTGGGTTCCGCTGTGTAACCCACCACAGGGCTGCCCTCTTTGGAGTGTACATTGCGGCCTGAGTTTCGCCATCTGTACGAGCTTCCTTGGGCAAGCTTTTGCCTGCTCTGACCCCTTGCTCCTCAAGACTGTTTATAAACAAACTGCCTCGAGGTGGGCCCTGGGCAGTGGCTTGGCAGGAGAAGACAGAGACGGGTCAAGGAAGGGTCTAGAACAGCAGTTCTCAACCTGTGGGTCGCGACCCCTTTGGCGGTCGAACGACCCTTTCACAGGGGTCGCCTAAGACCATCCTGCATATCAGATATTTACATGATGATTCATAACAGTAGCAACATGACAGTTAAGAAGTAGCAACGACAATAATTTTATGGTTGGGGGTCACATGAGGAACTGTATTTAAAGGGCCAGAAGGTTGAGAACCACTGGTCTAGAAAGAAGAGAGGGGTGCAGAGCAGACACCCAAAAGCAAGCTCTCTGCAGTGTTGGCTGAACAAAGGGAAAGAATGCAAGCTTCTCTCCTAACCCCCAGTTGTATCAGCAGTCATGAAAAAATGGCCATTTCTGGGTGACGGTGAGGGTTTCTTTCCCAAGAAGTAGGAGGGAATCTCCAAAATGAAAAAATAATTTAATGTTAAATTGTTTATGTATTTACTGATCTCTTTTTTCTTTTTATTTATTTCTTTATTTTTTATTTTTTAAAAAATATATTTTATTGATTTTTTACAGAGAGGAAGGGAGAGAGATAGAGAGCCAGAAACATCAATGAGAGAGAAACATTGATCAGCCGCCTCCTGCACATCTCCTACTGGGGATGTGCCCGCAACCCAGGCACATGCCCTTGACCGGAATCGAACCCGGGACCCTTCAGTCCGCAGGTCGACGCTCTATCCACTGAGCCAAACCGGTTTCGGCAACTGATCTCTTTTTTAAAAAATATATCTTATTGATTTCAGAGAGGAAGGGAGGGAGGGAGGGAGGGAGGGAGAGAGAGAGAGAGAGAGAGAGAGAGAGAGAGAGAAAAAGGGGGGCGAGGGAGGGAGGGGAGGGAGAGAAACATCAATGATGAGAGAGGATCATTCATCGGCTGCCTCCTGCACGCCTCACCTCATACTGGGGATGGAGCCCACAACCAAGGCATGTGCCCTGCAAACTAGGTATGTGTCCTGAACAGAAATGGAACCTGCCCCTTTTGGTGTATGGGACAGTGCTCCAACCCGCTGAGCCACCAGCCAGAACTGGTTATTCTCTCTTAATGAACCAGAGGAAAAACACATTTTCCAAGGTGGCATTTGGCAAAAGCCATTTCGACATCTGGAGATGTTCCTGGTTCTGGAACTTCATAGTGACCTTACACTTCAAGCTGCCTTTGCAAGGTTGCTGGACTGATGAGGTTTGCCTTTCTGATCTTGCCCGTTTCCTCACTTCCTGTCCATCTCTGGCCTCCACTGGGATTCTTCCAACGCACTCCAACTTCTGCTCGACTGCCATGGCTCCCTCTCCACGTAGCCCGGTTTTTCCTGGGCACCGAGAGCAGCTGGGAAAACGTGCTGCATTTAAGGCTCATGCAGTGGTGACTGGACCCAGGGTGGTGTCCCGGGGAGGAGGCAGCTTCTGCCGACGGGGGCCAGCTGTGGCAGCACCCTGGACATGGCTGAAGGATTCCGTCATTCCCATTGGCCACGGCTCATTGAAATGTGTGGGCTTGCTGGGGACGGATATTTCCAAATCCGTGCTGCTCGTGAGGCCATGGAAACACATTATGGTGGGTCCGTTCCAAGAGGTCTGCTTTACCCAGAGTCGCAGGAGCTGGGAAGGGAGAGGAGGGTGTGGTGCGTGAGGCTGAGAGATGCTTCCCAGAAGTTCATACCTGGATCTTCCTTGTGAGAATGTATCCTCTCCCTCCTCGTCTCATCCTGTAGGAATTAAAAGAAAAACAACAACATGTTGTCATCTGTACCTGTTACAAAAATTGAATTTAAGAATTTTAAAATACTTTTTCTACCTAGTAAGCGATACATACTGTTTGATTGACTTTATTATTTTTAAAAAATATATATTTTTATTCCAGAGAGGAAGGGAGAGGGAGCAAGAGAGAGAAACATCAATGATGAGAGAAAATCATGAATCGGCTGCCTCCTGCACACCCACACTGGAGATCAGGCCCGCTACCTGGGCATGTGCCCTGACTGGGAATCAAACTGTGACCTCCTGGTTCATGGGTCGATGCTCAGCCACTGAGCTACACCAGCCAGGCTGGTTTATTTTAAATTAATTTGTTAGAAAGACATGATTTATCAACAAGTGTATTCACAAATTATGTAGTTTATCATACTTGGTTGAGAGACCCAATTTTAAAATGCAGATGGAAATTTAATTATGTATTAGTTAGCATTGGAAATAGGCAACACTGCTTTTGTGACCTCATGTTTGGAGTTCCTGCATTTTGATTAAAAAAATTAACTGGTTAATTGGTGTGAATTGTGAATTTCTAAGTGTTGACATAAAAGAGGAAAATAGGCCACTTGCCATTATTTCTCCAAAGTATCCTGTTTCGAAGTGGACAGCTTTATTCCTAGTAAAGGAAGAAGCAGTTTGGATATAATTCCCATTATAGTTTTCTCACTTTAACATTGGCTTCTGGAATGTTGAAGGTAGCTTGAAGAACTAGTAAGACTTTTGATTAGATACATGAAATTTAGAGGTTAGGCTCAGAAAACTCTAGGAGTGAGTCGGCAAAATTGTGATTTTTTTAAGCTCTTTGGGTGGAAGGCAGCTTCTAAGATGGTTCCTTCCCCTTGAGTAAGGGCTGGACCTAGTGATTTCTAATGAAGACAGCGGTGAGATGTCAAGTCCTAGATGAGGCGTGACTTCCCTTTTGTTCGCTCTCTCACTTCCTCTCTCTTCTCACTTGCTCACTTTGATGAAGCTTACCGCCATGTTGTGAGGGAGCCTTCACTCCCTCCTTACAAGGTGGCCGCAGCCAACAGCTGGTGTGGGGCTGAGTGGGGCCCTCAGTCCAGCAGCCTGTGAAAAGCTGGATCCTGTCAATAACCACAGAGTGAGCTTGAAAGTGGATTCCTCCGCAGGGGAGCCTTAAAGTGACTGCAGCCCCCGCCAACAGCTTCATTGTACCCATGAGACATCTGAGCCAGAGGACTCAGCTAAGCAGTGCCCAGATTCTTGACTCATAAGAAGTGGTTTTGTTTTAATCCACAAAAGCTTGGGGTAATTTGTTATGCTGCAATAGATAATTTAATATACCTTGTTACTTCCTTGTTGAATGTTAACACCTCCGTTCGTTATGCTTCCTGTTGGTATACATTGAGAGGTATCTGGGTATACATGGCATAGTATCAGAAACATAACTTTATTCAGAGGCAGGCTGGCCGCAAGCCTGGGCAGCTGAGGCTCTGAATCATGAATGTGTTCATCTGCTCTCTCCATCACAGGAGAAACACACACAGAGGCTCTCACATAGCTTTGTTTGTTTGAAAGAGAACACTTGTTTATTTCCTTGGTTGATTTAAAAAAGGTGCCATTGCCAGTTTTCATCATGTGAACCCTGGTGATGACTGAGGGAGGAAAAAGCATCCAGCTGGCGGCCAGGAAAAGAAAGGGTGTTGGAGGTCCTGTGGGAGATTTTGTTAGACCAGGACCGGAGGTGGTGGATATCCCCTCTGCTCACATTTGATTGGCCAGAATCAGTCACATGGCCACATCACACTGCAAAGCAAGCTGGGAAATATAGTCTAACGTTGTGGCCAGAAAGTGGAGGAGACAGATTTGGATAACACATAATTAGTATCTGCCGAAATGATTAGCTCTTGATTTCTTAGGAAGTTTAATTGAGCACCTATCATGTGCAGACACCATACTAAGCTTTACAGATACAAACGAGGTAGAAAAGTATAATTCTTGTCCTCAAAGATGTCAGTCTGGTTCTTGGAGACTGTTGATGAAAGGTGGTTTGGAAAGAAAGTCTATGCCAGCTTTCACCACCTCCATGTGAAAAACAGGTAGTGGCTACAGAGTGTTCTGTCCGTGGGCTGAACAGAGCAAGTTCATCCTGGGGAGGTTTTATCCCTAAAGCCAGGGGCCTGGAAAACCACTCATCTCAAGACTCTCTTTGTTAGAAATGATGTGTGGGACAAAAACCTCTCCCTCCCCGACGGAATGTTTGTGCCTGTGAACTTACAGGTGGCATGTGTGGGATCCGATTCGGCCAGTGTTCTTCAACCCCAGCAACCTCTGCTGCAGGAAGAACATTCTCCAAGGTAGCTGTCAGTGTTTTTGCCAGGAACTGGGAAATCAGAGTGTAAACTGGAGCAAGCTCTTTGGAAAAATAACTGGGGACTGTAAACTAAAGTTAAAACTGCGTAACCTGTGACCAGCAGGGTTCTCCTAGTTCAGTGATGGCGAACCTATGACATGTGTGTCAGAGGTGACACACGAACTCATTTTTTTGGTTGATTTTTCTTTGGTAAATGGCATTTAAATATATAAAATAAATATCAAAAATATAAGTCTTTGTTTTACTATGGTTGCAAAGATCAAAAAATTTCTCTATGTGACACGCACCAGAGTTAAGTTAGGGTTTTTCAAAATGCTGACATGCCGAGCTCAAAAGGTTCGCCATCACTGGCCTAGTTGCATGCCTTGGAAGCCTTTGGCTCATGTGCACAGGCACAAGAACATTCACTGCAGTGCTGTCTGTAATAGCAGCAAAGCTGGCAATGGCATGGATGTCCATCAGTGGTAGAATAAATGATGGTACAGCCATACAATAGAATATTATACAGCAGTGAACACAAATTACAGTCTCATGCATCAGCAGGAGTGAATCTAAAAAATATAATGTTGAGTATAAAATGCAAGTCATATAGGAATATATGTTCTTATATAAAGTTTAAAAACATACCTAACTAAACCATGTATTGCTTAGAGATATGTGGGTAGACCTAGTGATTCATGCCAGGACTGCCTTATGCTTTGGGGCAGAAAGAGGCATGGAGAGATGGGCCTTCCATTACTGTGTTTCTGACCTGTTACCTTCAGAAAAGGAATTGTCCTGGCCATAGTGCTCCTCCTGCTCCTTATGCTAACTCCTGCATTATAGTCCAGTCCCAGACAAACATAGGAGGGAAAGAGAGGAGAGGGAGGGTGGGAAGGAGGGAGGGAGGGAGAGGTGTGTGTGGAGGGTGATACGGTTTGAGAATGGAAGAGGCATCCAGGTTTTTTGGCCCTACCTACATGTTTAAAAATGCATATGTGAACTAGGCTTTTATTGAGCAATTACTATGTCCCTCTTACTGTCCAGAGCAACTCCTCATATTTCATCTCATTTTATCCTCACAGCAGACCCACAAGTGCATGTAGTTGTTCTCATTTTACAAATTAGGAATGCAGAGCTCAGGGAGGTCATTGTGGTAGGGAATGGAACTTTGGTGATCAGCCTCAAAAACGTATGGGTGCAGAAGTCCCGGGAACATGCTTGCAAAATCTGGTGGGAAATAGCTTCATTGAAACTATCGCCGTCTCAGCCAGGCAAACCCCCTTCCCCGTTTTAATTTAATTTTGTGCCCCAGGGTGCATCAGTCGCAGGGCCCATAAAGCCAATAGCCATGTTCTTCCTGAATTGGCTCTGGAGGCCCACTCCTCTGAGCAGGTGCTTACAGCTGGGGCGGAGCTTGAACATATGGCAAGCATTAGCTGGTGGGCAGGGCATGCTATTACACAGCCCGAATGCAGCTTGGGTCTGCCGCGTTTTAATAAACCATCCACGGCAGCAGGATTCCTGGCATTTTGTTGGCAGCAAGGGCCTGGAAGAAGTAGAAAAATTTCTATCATCATGATGGATTAGGTTATTTTCATCTTGTGCAAAGTTCCTCACAGCTGAAAGGTTGGACAAGATAGCTCTTGATTCAATGGAAATGGGTCTGACTAGCCCATGAATTATGTGTGCGCACAGGATCAGAGCTGCTCTTATTAGCCCCGTAACGGGTGCCTCTGCTGGAGAAGCCGTGCTACCTTGCAGGTGTGTTGATAGCTCCATGGTTACACACGTCCCTGAATGGTGGGAGACTGAGTTTGGTGATGGGCCTTTGCTTCTTTGGTTATTGCCATTTTCATCCCTGCAGGTTGTACTGCTCTGTTTTCTTTTTTTTTTTTTATTTTTCGCTTAAAGTATTACAAAGGGTATTACATAAGTGTCCTTTTTTCCCCCCCGCCCTTGACAAACCCCTACCCTCCCTTACCCCCCAGTGTCTTATGTCCATTAGTTATGCTTATATGCATGCATACAAGTCCTTCGGTTGAACTCTTACTCCCCTCCCTCCTGCCCCCCAACTCTCTCTGGCCTTCCCACTGCAGTTTGACAATCAGTTTGAGGCAGCTCTGCCTCTGTATCTATTATTGTTCAAAAGTTTGTAATGGTCTTTATTATCCATGAATGAGTGAGATCATGTGGTATTTTTCCTTCATTGACTGGCTTGTTTCACTTAGCATAATGCTCTCCAGTTCCATCCATGATGTTGCAAATGGTAGGAGTTCCTTCTTTTTAACAGCAGCATAGTATTCCATCGTGTAGATGTACCACAGTTTTCTAATCCATTCATCTACTGATGGGCACTTAGGCTGTTTCCAGATCTTAGCTATGGTGAATTGTGCTGCTATGAACATCTGGTTACATATATCCTTTCTGATTGGTGTTTCTGGTTTCTTGGGATATATTCCTAGTAGTGGGATCACAGGGTCAAATGGGAGTTCCATTTCCAATTTTTTGAGGAACCTCCATACTGCCTTCCATAGTGGCTGCACCAGTCTGCATTCCCACCAGCCGTACTGCTCTGTTTTCGTGCTTATCAATCCATCAGTCCTGTCTACAGCTCCGCCACACCCAAGGGTGCTCTTTACATATCTTACGGTTTATTTCTCTAGCCCGTGACCCTTGAATTGCCTTGCTCATCCTCATCCATCCTTCCCATGTTCCCAGATGTACATGAAGTATACAGTCCCCCCCCCCACCCCGCCCAGCCAGCAGCCAGCTGGTCGAAGTGGGAGGACAGCGTGGGCAGATGTGAGTTTAGGATGGAATGGCAGGAAATAATGCATTTCAAAAACTACTCCTGGTTCTCCTTCTGAACACGTGGTGGGCCTACAGCGCCTGGCTCCATTGTGGCTGGATAGAGCCTTTGAATAGTTCTGAGCAGAGAATTACGAGCAGGAGTGACATCGCTGATGCCAAGGACCCACAAGACACCCAGAAATCTTTTTCTCCTTGACAGGGCCCCATAATAGCTATGCTGGGCAGAGCCCGTGCCAACACGCCATGGACTATGAAATAAGTGAGAAGTCAAGCTTTGTGGTTTTAAAACCACTGAGATGCTATTGTGTGTTACTGCAGCAAAGTGTAGTTTATACTGACTGATGCACAGGGAGACAGAAAAAAATAGGGGCAAGCAGGAAAAGTAAGAGGGACTGAAGAGAGAGCTCTTTTTTATGTGGAAACATGCAAAGAGGATCTCTTGCCATAATAATGCACGCAAGTCATGTTGGAGACGCCATTTCTCAGGAAAAATGCCGTTTTGTTTTCCAGGTGCTGCTTGTTGAAGACCAGGGAGGAGATGGCAGATGTGAGGGGCTGAGAGGTACCCTCCAAGGGTGGAAGTAGGGATGATGTCTTCTCAGCTGTGGCCCCTTTGCAGCCGGTGAGATGATGCCATGGGACCTGGTAAGGGAGGAGGGAGAGCAAAGGAGACAGGGCGGCGAGGCCAGCAGGTGCCTGACAGAGGCTGACTTTGATATTCTAGGTTCCACGGGAAAAGCAAAACAAAACAGCAGGGCATTTTGCATGGTCCACCAGCTTCTGAACATACTTGGCCACCCCGTGACCTTCAGAACCAGCCCAGTGTACCTGGAAGCAGAGTAAGTTTTTCAGGTGTATAAACCTTGCTAGTTTTTTTTTCTAATCTTACTGAATGATTTTGAGGGGGTGGGGTGAAGTGAAGACATATTGGATGTATGTTAGGCTACTCTCAACTTCTGAATTTCACCGGAAAATCTCAGTCTTTTTTTTTGAGCCCATAAGTCAAGGCTTAAAAAGACCCTGTCATGTCTGCAGCCTAGGGCGTGAAAGGTGTAACAGAACGTGAACCTCAGTTACAGTGGCCCTTTGGGGAATCCGGCTGTTTTCTCTTTGGGGCTGCGATTTGAAATAGGATAATATTCGGTGTTAGCCCTTTAGGTGTCTTTGATGATTTGAGTCATTTATGGAAGGTCCCACTGTTGGATGCAGTGTCTGTGTCAAGTTTCTGCCTCCTGCCTTCCTCCCCGGGTCTTGCTGCCATTGCTCAAAAGTTGTGAAGTTGCTCTTGACTCCCCCTTGCTCTGTGTCCTCCGCCCTTTCTTTGCCTGCATGCCATTAACGTGACTTACACATTGTCATGTAGAAAGTCACATGGTGCTTGAAGACCAGAGAAAGAAAAGCCTTCCCTTCCTCCATTCAATGCTTCTTATGGTGGAAACAGTTGTACTGAAAGCTGCCAAGAAACAAAGATGGCGGGGAGAGGGCGGGCGGTGGGGAGTGGCCACATCCCACAAACAGGGTAGGAAGATGGTCAGCCACGGGGTAAGGGAAGGGATAAACATTCTTAGGGTTGGGTAGGGGGCGGGGACCAACCTAGATGTGGCTGGTGGGATAAACCTTAGGGAAGCAGCAGTGGGATGGAGGGAATTTTCCACAGTTAACAACAGTCCCGCTTGTGAGGGGTGAAGTTGGCATCAGCTGCTCTGGTGCCAGGACTCTGGACTTGGCAGTGGTTGGCAAGAGAAAGGAAAGACTGATGTGGTGAGAGAATTTAAGGGCAGCATTCTTAGTCTTGGTTGAACATTAGAATAACTTGGGGACATTTAAAAATATTCCCGATTTCTACCCTAGACCAGTGCTTCTTGAACGCAACTGCGCATTATTAGAATTATGTGGGAATCTTGTTGAAATGCAGATTCTGATGAATTAGGTCCCGGCTGGGATCTGAAACTCTGTGTGTCTAACAAGCTCTCCAGGGAGGCTGTAGTGGCTGGCTGAGGGTCTAGGAACAATTACACCGCAATCTCTTAGGGGTGAATCCCACCACAGATGTTTTAAAAAACATATCTTTGGGGTTAAGACCCATCTCTTAGAGCCTGATAAAGATGGATTGCAGGCTCTTGGGGGGCCACCATGATGAAAGCTCTCCCCACTGCAAGAAGGGAACAGATGCTTTGATAGGAGTCACCCCCTGTGTGGAAGTAGATGGCTCTCCAAGCTTGGGGAGTCACAGATGGCTCCTCACAGCAGGTGGCGTCAGCCTCTGGGGGCGCGGGGGTGGGGGGTGGGGGGGGAGAAGTGCACTGTGGGTCCAGGGTCCGCTCTGCTAAGTCTATGCCGAGGACTTGAGAAGCCAATGCCTCTTAGTGGTGGGAGACCAAGCCACAGGGCTCCCCACACTTTGGGGCCCTCCCTGTTGCTCTGGGCCTGTTAGAGATGACCCCAAGGGATTTGGGGGTGGGGATTTTAAAGTCTTTTCTCTTATCCTTAAAATGGCTTAGTCATGTCTTGATCAAATGTGTTGAATGGCTTTAACCTGATGGAAGAAATGATATATAGAACTGTTCACCTAGAACTCAGACTCCAAGCAAAATTAAAATGAAAACACATTGAGAGGAGAAAGAAGTGAACACAACACAGAAAACAAGACCGATGTGGCCACGGGGGGTCAGTTTGTAGCCCATCTGATGTCCACCTAACTTCTTTGGTGCATCATCCATTTCATAATAATACATTGCTACATTATCAGGATTATTGTAGCAATTTAACCAATTGTCTTGAATATTGTTCCTTTAATTTGCTGCATGGGCCTAATGCTGCTCCTCCGGAAGCCAGAATTTACCCACCTCTCCAGCATGTCCTCGGGCCCTATAACTCATTCTGATTTTGATTGCTCTGTCATTCTGTGACTTTGGATAATAGGCCATTATTCTAGGAATTACCATTATGTTTTATTAATAAGAGCCAGGAGAATTTATAGCAGTGAGATGCTGAAAGATCTGCCAGCGGAGCCCTCATATCTCTTGGAAAATGTGACCCCATTGGCTAGCGGGCATGATGGATGAAGACAGCACATGTTTCCTCCTGTCTCCCTCCCTCAGCAGCCGGGTGAGCACCATCCAGACCATGGCTCTGGGGACCATCGGCTAATCCTGGCTGGGGGCCTCCCTGAAGGGACATGCGCAGGGAGTGTGACATGGAGGAGGTCTTAGTAGGAATGAGGTGGTCACTCACACCTACAGGTGGGGTCATAGTCAAAACTCCAAGCAGGGGCAATGCATGTTGTCATAATATTTTTTATTTTCCTCCCTGATGACTGAAAATATCTGCTTATCACAATAGACACATCTGGGAAGTACCAAAAAGTGAAGAGTTAAAGAAAAGTACATTTACAGGCAACCACAAAGCTCACATTCTTATACAGTTCCCTCTCATTTTATATTCTTGTGCAGTTTTTCTTTATATAGTTAAGTCCTTTCTATCTACATACTTCTATATACTATTTTACTTCCAATGGCACTACACTGTTAAACTTGTCTTAAATATCATTTAGGCGGCTGCATTCGTGTATCACCATATGGTTAAATCATGGTTTATTGACGCCTCTGCATATTCCCCACTTAGCAGGAGAGACCCACTCTCCATGGTGGACACCCCCAACGCAATGTGCTTGGGGAGGCCCCACCAGACACTTGGGTCATACATACTTCAGCTCCACCCTTTGCTAGATCTGTGGCCAAATCCCCCATGTGGTCATGGGGTGAAAATTGAGTCATGATCATGAACTGAGCAGAGCTGCTGTATCATTGAAATAAGATCATTGCTGTAAAGCAGCCAGCACATAGCAAGTGCTCCTTAAATCAGTTGCACCAGAATTTTCAGTGTCTTTGCATTGAGTGTTCTCTCTATTTGGGATGCTTTTCCCCTAGAAATCTGTAGAGAAATCTGCTTGGTTTCCTGACTAGAAAAGCTTCTCACAACACCCATTAAAGGGAAGTAATACCCGCCGTTCTCCTATCTCTACTTTATTCCTTGTACAGCCCTGATCACTGGTTGGCACACTGTCTGGAGACCCACCTGGTTATGGCCTGCCTCCGTACTCACTGCAAGGGTTCTGAGTGCTTTGCTTACTGCTGTATCCCCACCATGTAGCACCTCCACCTGACCTGTAGTAGTTGCTCAATAAACAGATAAATGAATGAATAGGGTGTTTGCACACTGGGGATGAAAAGACACAATCTGGGCCTAATCTCAGGGAGTGTGATTCTGGAATCTGTTTTTAAGAGTCTCCTCTGGAGCCTTTATGCCCTCTGAAATTTGAACTGTAGTTCTTTCCCCATTTCTTAGATTGAGACAATGCTCACATAATGTGACCTCATTTTCCTGTTCTCCTTTTAAAATCTAGTTGACTTTAAGAGTAAGGAGCAATTTAAGTAACAGAATAATATCACTCATCACATGTTGGACACCTTGCTGTATTTCCCGCTCAGCTAATTTGCTGAAAGACCACAGTGACAAGAAAGCAAGGTGTTTTTGGTGGTGGTTTTAGGGGTGAACAAGACACACAAGGCTTGTTCGGGCTGTTATTCTGTGTCCACGTTGCTTTGACTAGACAAAGGAGAGAAAACGAAGCAATCCTTTGTGTGCTTAGTGCAAAGTGCTCCTCTGTCCTCCACTCCCCTCTTATTCCCTCGCCAGCCCCTCCCTCTTCTCTCACTTGATAACCACGCTGCTTCCGCTACTTCCTGAGTCCCTTTCTTCCGTTGTCAGAAGGGCTGAGACTCAGGCCCCTGGGGGTGGCCCAGGCGGGGCTGGAATGGGAGGCAGGTGCCACAGTGGGAGGGTCTGGCCTGGAACCGGAGACACCAGGGTCTCTTTCTCCCACGCTTCACAGCGCTATTGCCTTTGCCCGCGTTTGTAAAAGGTCCTTCGAGAGAATGCACTTCAGAGGTTGGCCCGAGGCTTGAGTAAGATAAAGCAATCAGAAGGCTGGACTCAGTGTTTGCTCATCTGAACCTGCCATGAAAGCGAGTTCTGATTTAAAGAACTGGTGACACTGGTCCCCCCCCCCCCCCCTTTTTATCTTCTGGAACAGTCCGTCTGCAGGTCGTGCTGTTCCTGTGGCTCCTTTGTTCAGCAGACATGTGTTGGGGTCTTTTTTGTGATGAGTATTGTGCTGGCTGCCGGGGGTGCAGTGATGATACAAAACCTTGACCCTTGTCTTGGGACGTCTCAGCAGTTTTAATACAATGCATGATACAGTTATAGTTCTGTGGTTATAGGTTTTGGATGTAGAGTTAAATCTTACTATTTTTGGCTAACTGGGGAGGGGCCAATCTGAATGATAGCATATTTCAGAATAGTCAGTCTCATTACTTGGAAACTCAATAAATGCAGATTTGAATTAAATTGAACTTAATCTTCCTTAAATACACATTGTAGTTGAAACTAGGTTAACACGTGTTATCTCATAAAGAGATCCTGGGTGAGAACCCGTTAAGAATGACTATAATTAGTGATTGTTGATCGTTGTCACTTTAAATCCTTGGGTATTCCTAAAGCACTTAAAGGTGCTTAAAATGTGTTTGCCCTCTTAAAAGGCTTTAAAAACATTTTCTCTACAATCTTGTTGACACGGTTAATTAACAGGTAGAACAATAGGTACAAACGCCTTCTCCCCCAGTTGTGTTGGGGTAAACCCCAGTCACAGTACAATTATTTCCCAGATGCCAGTGTGTGAAGTGCAGGCGAGTAAGTGTTGTATGTGGTCTTACTCTGGCTAATAATGAGCTAAAAAACACTTACTCCCCTACCCAGTGGTTTTTGTCCAAAATGTTTCAGATTTCTCAATTTCTGTCAGGGAACCGCTTTTACTCATAATATCTCTGACATGGCAATTTCAGTCCTGAAATGAACCATTAACTGAGGGGCTAGGATATTTTTTTTGTGTGTGTGTGCGGCCACTGTTCCTGACAAGGAAGTCAGTATGAACATCACATCTGTGGATTGGAACTTCAAAATATAAACATAATCTTCAGGCTGAAAATATTAATTATCTGGGTGGAACCACCAGTAAATGATGCAAAATCTGTACTTTTGTTTTCACACCCCCAAATGTCCATTAAAGATAGGCATAGGTTTGCTCATGCCATTTTGTTGAATTACACTGAAGAGAAGCAGAAAGAGTAGAAAAAGGGGCATTTTAAAGGGACTGTGGGTTGTCTGAAAGGGTGGCTCTGGGAATCTTCTGGAAATCTCCAGGGCTTCAGGAGTAGCAGAAGGAGGGGGAGGAGGGGGAGCTGTGGCCGGCTCATTTCTCTCCAGGCAGAATTTCATGCTTGTCTCTTTTCTGGATGTGAGTCAGGTATGTTGGGATTGGAGTGGGCCTGCCAGACCCCTTCGCCACTTGGCTGCCAATCTGTTCGCAGCCTTTGCCAGCCCCCTGGGGAGACGGAGCTTTGCCACAGCTGGACTCGCTCTGTCTGCAGGGAGGTGGGAAGGAAGGAGCCCAGGACAAACACCAGACTCTAGCCATATTAATATAACTCTTGTATAAAGCTTTTTAAAAAAAGATATGGTCTTACTGATTTTAGAGAGAGGAAGGGAGAGGGACAGAGAGAGAGAATCATGGATCGGCTGCCTCCTGCATGCCCCACACTGGGGATCGAGCTCAAAACCCGGACGTGTGCCCTGACTGGGAGTGGAACCATGACCTCCTAGGTCAGTGGTCGGCAAACTGTGGCTCGCGAGCCACATGCGGCTCTTTGGCCCCTTGAGTGTGGCCACGAAGTTTCAATCGTACTGTACGTGCACGCCCACACGTGGTATTTTGTGGAAGAGCCACACTCAAGGGGCCGCAGTTTGCTGACCACTGTCCTGGTCGTAGGTCGATGCTCAACCACTGAACCACACCGGCCTGGCAGTCTCATAGCTTTTTAAATAGAAAGGTATAGCTCCACAGATATACTGGGCTGAAGCTCTTTCTCATAAGTATATTGGGGTGCTGTACACAGGGGGGTGACCCAAGAAGTTCTGTGCTTGGAAAAGATCACTCTGGTGACTGGGTAGAAAATGTATTGAGGAGGAGGGTTGTGGTCAGTGGAGGGAGATAAAGACAGATATGAGGTAATTGACTCAGCACAGAGGATGGGAGGTGAGGAATTCATGGCCTTGACTTCTGACTTGCAGACGTGCAAAGAATGGCAGGGAGCCAGGTGTGGGAGAAATCCTGAATTTGGCTCTGGATGTACTGAGTTTCCCGAGAGTGGCAGAAAAGTGCAATAAACAATGGGGTTGTGTGTCCTGTGTAGCAAGAAGCTGAGCTGGTGGATCTTGGGCTGGAACAGTGGCTCCAAAATGCCTTTACAAATTTAAACCCTTTATGCCTCTTTGCGCTGCCACCTTTTCTGCTCATGTTTGTGGCTTTTTGGTCGTAGGTGGTCACTGCCCACCCCATCCCCCCAGCTTCCCATCCCCATGTAGAAAGAAGCAAGAAGGGGCAAGTGTGTGTGTGTGTGTGTGTGTGTGTGTGTGAGAAACGGGAAACTATAAGGAAAATACCCTTTGACCCAAGACCCTCCACATGTGTTCACAGGCACATGCACTGGATGGACAGTGTGGGGAGCACTCTGCACCCCAGAGGAAATCAAGGTTTCATCGCCCAGGGATGGGGGAGGGATAAAGCATTTCAGGGTTGTGATTACAGGGATAGGTTTCGGGTCTGTGCAGCCAAGTTAGACCCTCCAACTCTTGAGGTTCTACCTCCCTGGCCCGCCCCCCTCTTACCTGGCATCTGTCTGCTTGGTAAGGAGTACACCTCTCTGGCCACCCTTCTGCCCCAGTTTCTTGGCCAGGGCCCTGGCCATTCTCTGCTGTCCCACATGTAGGGGGAAACCCAGTTTCACTGGAGATGCCTCCCGAGGCCCAGGCTCTGGCATCTGGTGGCCGATGCCTATACGTGAAGCTGTGCAGTGTGGTGGCAGATTTGACCCAGTGGCTGTGGGCCCCCTGGGGTCAAGCCCCTGGGAGCCCCTTTTGTGCGGCTGCTGGAATCCCCTTGGTTGGCCCCGCCTCCTGCGGGGCCTTGTCTGCAGGTTTTTGATGAGCAGCCCTTTCCCATCATTAGGGAAGACATTAAATTAGGCTGGCTGATCGCCAAGGAGATGCTGGCCCTTCCCGACCAGAGAGGACAGGGCTGCTCTCTCTTCAACTTGTCAATCTTGTCTTTTTCTTGGAGCCCAGAACCAGCTTAAAAAATGAGAACAAAACACAAACAGACAAAAACAGCTAACACGCTGAGCTGGCTTGCGATGCCCAGAAGAGGAGAGGGAGCTGGGGCCAGGCTCATAAATAGCGCTTTTGTCCATCGGGGGCTCTTAGCACTTTAGGTTTGAACAAAAAAACAAAAAAAAGAGTTTGCTTTCTGAGCATCAGACTCTAAATGGGCCTTGAACATTATAGAGGAATGCTCTGGCTGTCACCGTGCTGTCCCCAGATTGAGCAGGCTCGGCCCTGAGGAGTTTCAGGCTGATGTGTCAGCACATCCGGGGTCGAGACAAAGCGAGGGCCCGGGAGTTAATTAGGACCCTCCCTCTGGAGCAGGTGGGCGCCCAACTTGGGGCTGGTTCTCTGGAGCCGGAGGTCAGCC
Source organism: Myotis yumanensis (assembly GCF_028538775.1). Classification (NCBI taxonomy): domain Eukaryota; kingdom Metazoa; phylum Chordata; class Mammalia; order Chiroptera; family Vespertilionidae; genus Myotis; species Myotis yumanensis. The sequence continues at coordinate 5,431,248 of NW_027223771.1, read as the reverse complement.
TGTGAGCATATGTCCGGGGCTCCCCTGGTAGCTGGCCCCGTACTACACAATGGACCCTCTGTCTGCAGGTTTAGGCCTTTGCCCTGGTTCCTACTTTCTCCCTTGCTCAGTGATGGCGCTGACAAGTAGCCTGGATTTGATTTGTCCCTTATTGGAGGGCTCGACCCTATTCCTCCTGCCCCCTATCTGATGCTTGGGCTGCTTCTCAAGCTAGACGCTTTCCAGACGGAAGGCACTGCTGCCTCCCGACACCTGGGCCCAAAGGTGGGCCACACTGCACCTGTAGGCCAGTGTTCTCATCCTGGCTGCCTGGGCGACTCAGGTGGGAGAATCTCAGAGGGAAGGTGGGGGAGGAGATCAGCCAAAGAACTTGTATGCATATGTGCATAACCCATGGACACAGACAATAGGATGGTGAAGGCCTGCGATGGGGGCCCGGGAAGGGGGGGGGCTAGAAGGGGTTAATGGGGGGCCTCAGACACCCCTTCCATTCTTGATTTCCTAAGTGCCTCCTGGCAAGTGCTTTTCTCCTCAGTCCTTTGTTAATGGGCATGAGGAATCCACTCCCTTCCTCCCCCTCGTCAGTCCCCAATCCCAGTAGTACTTGGAGGTCTGTGTAGGGCAGTGATGGCGAACCTTTTGAGCTCGGCGTGCCAGCATTTTGAAAAACCCTAACTTAACTCTGGTGCCGTGTCACATATAGAAATTTTTTGATATTTGCAACCATAGTAAAACAAAGATTTATATTTTTGATATTTATTTTGTATATTTAAATGCCATTTAACAAAGAAAAATCAACCAAAAAGATGAGTTTGCGTGTCACCTCTGACACGCGTGTCATAGGTTCGCCATCACTGGTGTAGGGAGTCTCAGGACCTCTTCTCTATGTTTCATGTTTTAGTCTTTATTCCAGGTGGGTTGTTTTCAATATAGATATAAATACCACAAGTCGGGATGATAATTAAATCTGACCTTGCAAGAACACCTCAGCTAGGCCCCGGAAGAGGTTGGAAGTCTTAGAATGGGAGGTGATAAATAACTGATGTATGTTCAGATGGGGAAATAGAGGCCCAGAAATGGGGGCTGTGTGACCCAAGACCCCACAGCCAGTGTGTCATAGACCCTGCAGCCCATTCGCTCCCCCACAAGCCAAGAGTGTGCCTGCCATTGCTCATACCAACTCACCTCCTCACAACAACCTCTGCAGTTGATCTTGAACTCGGGTTTGAACTGTGTGGCTCAGTTGAAAAAAATCGGCATATAAAATGGACCTGCGCAGCTCAAATCCGTGTTCAAGGGTCAGGTGTGTATACCCACTGCACTAACCACTCCCCAGCATTTGTAATACGTGCATGACATTGGCCATGGCCCAGTCAGAGAGGCTAGTGGCCTGGTCTTAGATGGACCACTGAGAGCTCATGTGGTTGAGCATATACCGGGCCTCTCTGGGCCTGGGCACATAAGGAACTCAGTCACTCCTCCTGACTCACGGCGAGGAAGGCGTCTCTGTTAGCCTGTGTTTCAGACAGTCGGGCTCTGGCAAGATGTTCTCAACTTCTATGCGATGCTGCCTGAGTCAGGCCAGCTGGAGTTCCAGAACCTGGTCCCAGGACAGTGCAAGGACAGGAAAAACCACATGCAGCTCACTCACTTTTCCGATGACGTTACACCAAATGTAGCCGTGCTGTGTTCCGTGCAAAGTAATCGTTTCTGTCAGACAGGGCCTAGTTAGCTGATAGAGGAAACCACCTTCTCTGCTCAGCTCTCCCTGCAGGAGGCTTGGCCTTTTAGTCCTGCCCTACCCAGTAATTTAGAAGAATAGCAGTCATGATGACAACCAAAGCCAGTTGGATCTGCAGGGAGAGTCCTAGGAGGCAAACTATAATTATCTCAATTAGACTCTGAGAGGGATTTGCGTTTTACAACCTGGTGCTCTCTGCCACAGAAAGCAGTGTTGCTAATGTCTCTTTTGCTCCGGGAGTGGCCTGCAGCGAAGGGCTTCCTGGCTGATATCCAGGTGGTTCCTAAAGCAGCACTCTGGGCCAAAACCGACTGAGGGAGTTCGCTGTGTCTCGGAATGGGGACATATGAGAGGGCTTCTTCTACAAACTTCTGAGGGCTCCTTCCCATGTCTGCAAAGGAAATGTTTAGGCTTTCTCCCAAGTTGCATTCCCATCACGAAGCAAATAGGTCTTGCATATCCTTATACCTTAAACTTATCATTCGTTCACCCTTCCCATGAGTTTTTTTAATTTGTCTCATATGGTGGCAGATTTCTACAAAGGGATTTGTAAAAATGGTTCTTTTTAAAAAAATGTATTTTATTGATTTTTTACAGAGAGGAAGTGAGAGAGATAGAGAGTTAGAAACATTGATCAGCTGCCTCCTGCACACCTCCTACTGGGGATGTGCCCACAATCAAGGTACATGCTCTTGACCGGAATCGAACCTGGGACCTTTCAGCCCGCAGGCCGACGCTCTATCCACTGAGCCAAACTGGTTAGGGCTAAAAATGGTTCTTACGTTGCTTCACAGGACTTTCTGCTCTTTCAGGGCCAGAGGTCGGAGACCCACTCACAATCCCGAGGGCAGCTGGGCAGCCTCCCCAGGTTTATAAATGCCTCCCTCCTGCTCCCACGCCTCCCACGGCTCATTCCAAATATGCACCTCAGTGATGTTACATACACCAACCGAAAATGGGTTGAACTTGCACTTGCTGGTCAGGCAGGCTGGTATTTAAATCTAGCCATACACTAGTTACCTGACCACCAGGAGGTGTGAATTGTGACCTCCCGTTCAAAGACTTGCCCGAACACTGTGTTTTCACCTGCACCAGGCTATGTCCCTAAAAGTGACCTCAGCCCCATGCTGAGATTTTGCTCAAGAAAAGCACAATGGATAGCAAATCTAACAATGGGCCTTGTCTCAACTCACGTTGCCACACCATTTGCAGCAATTCTCCCCTCACTCCCCTTCTGTAATTTTCCATTTCTGCATAGTCTACTTAGTCTCCTTTTCTTAAAAAAAAAATGTTTTTTAGTGTTTCAGAGAGAGGAAGGGAGAGGGGGAAAGAGATAGAAACATCAGTGATGAGAGAGAATCATTGATCGGCTGCCTCCTACATGCTCTATACTGGAGATCAATCCTGCAACCCAGGCATGTGCCCTGATGGGGAATAGAACCTGGTTCTTGAGTCGACTCTCAACCACTGAGCCGCACCAGCTGGGCTAGTCTCCTTTATCTTACCCTCTTTTCACTTCCCCATAGACTTTTGTTTGTTTCCTCTCTGTTCTCCCTTGAGAAACCTCAGTTACCTTTTATCTTCTTAACTGGAGTGAATCTCAGTTTATACTTGAATCTCCCTCCTCTCTGGCAGTAGTCTGAATAAAATCTGCCTTTAACACGTGTCTGGCACTGTTTTTCTCTGACAAAGGCTTAGCTTTCTGACATGTGTGACTGTTTCTTCTTCTCCTACCTACTACTCTATGACTAGGACTATGCTGACAGTAACATGTCATGGGCCATTAGGATTGTCTCCTGATGTGAAACCACATTTGTTACATGTGCAAATATCAGTCGTGCACTGAGTAGGAGAAAAACCCCAACTACAAAAGGGCAAAAGCCACAGTTGAAAGAGTCTTTACGTTTACCTGCAAACCACAGCACAGCAAAGAGATGAATTTGACCACATAAAAATTGAGGCTCTCTGTCTGGTAAAGTCACCAGATGACAGAACAGAAGAACATGTACTTAGGCTATGCAAGAAAACCCTCAAATGAACAGGAGAAAGAGAGCAACTCCTAACAAAATGCATTTTTAGAAAAAGAATCCTCCCCCACACCTGAAGTAATAAAACACACAGAGAGGTGCTTGATATCATTAGTCATCAGTTATGTGAAAACTAGAGGCCCGATGCACGTAATTTGTGCAAGAGTAGGCCTTCCTTCCCCTGGCTGCTGGCACTGGCTTCCCTCTGGCACCCGGGACCTGGGCTTCCCTCACAGCCCTGGCTTCATCCAGAAGGTCGTTGGGAAGGACGTCCGGTCTAATGAGCATATTATGCTTTTATTATTATAGATTAAACCACCATGAGGTGATCCTGTGTGTCTGGATCTTTATCTGTACTAGAAAGTGGTATAAGCCACATGTGGTGGGGATGCAAGGAGGCTGGGCTGGGGAGCAAGCACACTGAGTGTGCGCATCCCATGGGAGCCAGGGTCTGAACAGAGATGCTCAGCGCAGTGTTACTTCTAGTGGCAGGGAGTCCTCCTTCAGCTTGAAGATCAGGCTGGCAAAGTACCCTGGATGTACATGAGGTGCAGTGCCACAAGGAGAGGAAATGGACCAGATGTACAACACAACTGGATCCTCCGAACTCAAGGAAAACTCTGAGAAGCAAAATGAAACGTGATACAATGTGCAGATATTCACAGCTCTTAAGGGATATGTACAAAAGGCTCCATATTAACCAGAATGAAATAGTTGCCTACAGGCAGGGAGGAGGCACATGGATGGGAGTGGGGAATGGAGCAAAAAGGAATGAACAAATAGTGAGTGGGAGCTTGCTTGGGCCAGTGTGATCACATTTCATGTTCTCAGTAAACAAAAAAGGCCATTCTTTTGAGGAAAAGGATTACCTTTTGTTTGTTACGTGCTTTATTGGGGCCTGGTAGGATGTCACACATGCTTAAATAATAAAGACTTTTAGGAAGAGATTGACTAAAGAACTTGTATGCATACATGCACAACCCGTGGACACAGACAATAATGTGGTGAAGGCCTGGGGCGGGGAGTCGGGGCGGGCTAGAAGGGATCAGTGGGGGGAGAAAGGGGACACCTGTAATACTTTCAACAATAAAGATAAAGAGGAAAAAATAATTTTAATAATAATCCCTGATGTTTATGGTGTTTTCAGAGCTCTTCTTGCCCATAGGTAGGCCAATTTGAGTATTATGACAACTAAATAAATACAGTTGGACAGCGGAGTTATTTTTAGAAAATAAGGAGATTGAGGCTCAAAGGAGGAAAGTGACTCGCCTGGAGTCACACATCTGGGAAGTGACTACGTTGTGAGTCAGACCTGAGAATCTTGACCCTAATCCAGGGTCTCAGGTCCCCAAGGAGCGTCACTGCTCCAAATGGGAAATCTTTGCTTCTTGGAGGAAGTAAGAATGTAAAATGTCACTTGGCCGGGATTTCTTTTTTCACATGCTCTTCAGTTGCCACTGCTTTGGTTTTATTTAGATTTTTGTTATTTCCTTGTTGTTGAGGGAGAAATTTTCTTATTCATTAGACATCCTAACTCAAAGGTTGTTAGCTCACCAAATGGTGTAGTAGCCTTCACAGACCACTAGGAGATACTTTTAATTTAGAAAAATCTTTATTATTATTTTTTTTCCCCAAAAATAAATTATGCTCCACTAACCCTCTGAATCCTCCCATTCAGAGATTACCATTGTTACGAGTTTGACCTAAATTCTCCCAGATCTTTTTTCTCCAAGAAATTGAAAAGTTTTTTTTTTTTTCTCTCCCTGTAGGGAGGAAAGGAAGTAAAGTCTATAACTGGGTTAGAGTCTTGGGGACGGTCATTCTGAGAGGACGGGCCAGTGTAGCCAAGTTGGCCGGTAGCCTCCTGAGGCTGGAGATTCAGAAATAGTTGACTTTGCCTTCACAAAGCAACCCGACATTTTTAGACGCAGTTGGACTCTATGGACCGGAAGTTGAATTCCCTGGAGGGGAGGGCTCTCAGGATCATAGACAAATGTTAAGTCAGAACAGTTGAGGGTGTGTGTGTGCTGAGCGTTTGCCTGAAGGAGAATCCCAGTCTCCTGACTTGTTATACATTTAGCTGAGCTTTTGAGAACCATTCCCATCAAAGAGAGATTTCTGGTTGCTGTAGACTCGGGTTCCCAGTGGGGTTTCCCGTGTGTAACTAGGCACAGTTGTTTCTAGACTCGGGGAGAACGGGCTTGTTTAAGATCTCCCCTATTTTGATGATTTGATGATGGGTTGCATTTTCTCTAGGAAGATAGGAAAGTGGAAAACCAGCATAGGAATAAAGGAAAGCAACATTTCTTCAGTTCCTCTTACATGCTAAGCCTTGTGCTAAGCACTTCAAAGACTTCTTTCTTTCCTGTTTTTTAACTTCCTAACAACAAAATCTTTCTCTAAGTCTTTTTGTTAATCCTCACACAAGGATATTTTTTTCCATTGAGTTTTAGAGAGTGGAGGGGGCGGCGGGGAGAGACAGAGAGAAACATCGATGTGAGAGACACATTGATTGATTGCCTCCTGCACACGCCCCGACCAGGGCCAGATTGACATACACGCCCTTGATCGGAATTGAACCCTGCACCCTTCAGTCTGAGGGCCAATGCTCTAACCATGAAGCCAAACTGGCTAGGGCCTCTAAGCCTTGTTGCCCATAAGTTATAGAGGCATTTCTGAGACTCAGCGAACCATTCAGGCCTGTTTGATTTTAAAATCCATGCTGTCACATGGCCTCACGGTGGGCATGTCACTGGGCCCCAAACCCTGGGTCCTTCTCTTGCTGTGCAGAAGGCACAGCCTGCAGGGGAACGCCAGTCCTCCCCCTCGGGGCTCCGGCTCAGGCTCCTGCCGCCTTAAGGACCAAGTGCTGATTATCACTCAACTTGCAGATGAAGAAACAGACTCAGCAAGTGAAAGGCCTTTCTCAGTGCCATGGAATCAGGATGGGCTGGGGGTGGGGTGAAGTATTCCACCCGGGGTGTGCTGAGTCCTCACTATTCCAAGCGGGGTCTGTGGTCCAGCAGCTGAGGCATCCACTGGGGGGCTTGTTAGAAATGCAGAATCTCAGCACCCCAACTCTGCATTAGAATGAGACTCATCTCTACCAGCCCGAGAATTCAGAGCATTGAACTCTCCAGGGTGCCCTGCAGGCGGGGCCACTCGCATGCTGTGTGCCCAGCTGGGCCCGGCTCCCCCCCACAAGCTGGCCTGCATTGTGCAAAAGCCAAAAGTCTGGTCCTGAGCCTGCTGATAACTGACCGAGGGGCCGGAGCAGCCTCGGCAGAGGAGCTGCAAGCCCTTGGCCCCTCTCCTTGGGGCCGGGCTGAGCAGCCCTTTATCTGCTGCTGCAGGGCTCACCCAGCCCACCTCGGGCCCGTCCTCGCCACCTGGGCCCAGCTGGAGGGCCAGCTGCTTTCTCACCAGCTTCCCACAGCAGCTCCGTGGATTCCTTGCTAAGCTGCTCTGGGAACAAAGGGCTGCAGAAGGTCCACTGTGCTCTTTGGGGGGAGGGATGGAAGTGAGAGCCACATCTGCCCCCAGAAACGTGGGAACAGCTCTGTGCCAGGAGAGCTGGGAAATGCTCCGTCACGGGCTGGCTTGGAGGCTCCGTGGCTGCAGCGCTTTTTGTGAGGTGGCCCAGAAAAGCGGCGAAGAGAGCAAAGAGAACCGGGTGAATCAGAAAGAAAAGGAGTTTATTTGCGTTCTCCAGAGAGACCCACTGGCCCAAAAGATGGAGCCAGTGAATTTTGCGCCTCCAGGGAGGGAGGGGTATCTTTTTATTCAGGTGTTTGGTGAGGGGCGGGGGGGGGGGGGGGGTGGGCGGGATATTCATGAAAAAGTCCGTATCTGTGTGGGGGTATGTGGATTCAGGGAGAAGCAGCAGGTATCTGTGTCTGGCACGTTGATCTGTGAGAAATTCCAGGGGAAGTCCACTGTCTCATCACATGTCTGCATGTATCCAATCCTGGGCTCTCTCCGACCTAACACTTTTCACAACTGTTGGGTCAGTAGCTGCTGTTGATGGAAGGCTGCTTGTCTGAGCATCACACTCTGAGAAGAGAGGGCAAGGGTGGAGCACAGACCTGTGTGGCCCCGACGTTACTTACCTTTCTGGATTTTTGTTTTCTTGCTGTGAACTCTCATCTCGGTGCAGAGATCAGCCAAGAATAGCCATGCAAAGGCTCAGAGGCGTGCAACCACTGGCTGCTGTGGGAGATGTAGGGTTCGCTGTCTAAAAGACAAAACCAAATACATGGCTTACATTAAATGAAGGCTCACTTTTCTCTCATAAAGAAGTCCAGAGCCCAGCCAGCGTAGCTCGGTGGTTGAGCATTGACCTATGAACCAAGAGGTCACGGTTCGATTCCTGGTCAGGGCACAAGCCTGGGTTGTGGGCTCCATCCCTAGTGTGGGGGGTGCAGGAGGCAGCTGTTCAATGATTCTCTCTCATTGTTGATATTTCTATCTCTCCCTTTCTCTTCCTCTGTGAAATCAATATATATATATATAATGTTTTATTTTTAAAAAGCAGACAATTCGGAGCTGGTACAGAGGCAACTTCTTGCTCTCTGCTTTGGCCATCCTTGGTATCTGACTTCTATCCTCAGGGTCACAAGATGGCTGCTGGAGCTCTAGCCAGGGTGTCTGTGTTCCAAGCAGAGAGAATAGAGAGGAGAACAGGGCAAAAGGTTATGTCCTCAGCTGTATTAGCTCTCCGTCTCTGCCTGGATTCAAAGGAGGCAGTAAAATATAGCCTTTTAGCTGCTATTAAGAAAGAAGCAGAGAATGGATACTGGGTCGGCTGCCATGTTTTCTTGGAGGAACGTCAAGTTCTTGGTCTTGCCAGCGCCTAAGGTGCCAGAGGGCACGTGGGAGGAGAAGCGTGGTGCTGACTTGCCAGGCAGCTGCGGTTCAGGGCCTGGGAGGGCACAGGCGGTCGTCATGCCTGGAGTGGGAAGGGCAAGTTCAGGGCCCTGGTGGTGCTCGCACTGAGCCTTAGTGTGCACCTGCCTGGTGGAGTCGGCCGCACTGGGGTGTCCTGGGACCTCCTCCCTTTCCTCTCTTCCTCTTTCCCTCTCCCGTTCTCTGCGTTCCTCTCCCTTCTCCCTCTCATGCTGCTTCGCCGTTGCAGTCCGCAGCATTTGGACTCTCAGAGGAGAGGTCTTAGGAACTCAAGTGTCTGGAGGCCTCTCTGTCTGCGTGGCAAGGAGAACAGTGAAGGGAGAAGCTACAACTCTAAGTGCTTTTCCAAAGTGGGGTGTTTAGTGCCCTAACCCCAGGGACTCTGCTTCCAAAAGGGTTCCCCACTGCACCAACTTTGGGAAATGCAGCCTACTCTGTTGCCTTCGTGGGCAGTCACAGCGAGGGCCCTGAGGAGGCTTGCAGGGAAGAAACCCATGAACCAACTCTTTTCTCAAATATATTTGACACTGGACCCTTCGTCTGCCATGTAGCACCCACTGGCGCCCCAGGCAGCACCCCTTTTGGGGCAGCCCTGAGCTCAGATGGTCTTGCAGTCTCCCTGAGTGAGCGGAGATGCCTTGAGAGGCTCCGCTTGGGGTGGTGCGTCCTGTGTGTGGCTTCCCTCACCTCTGTACCTGGGGCCTCTGTTTCCCAGCAGCAGGGGGCCAGGCCTGAGATGCACACGTGTGCAGGCTGCAGGGAACTGGTGCTGATAGTAGGGGTGAGTCATGAGCGCCCGCATTGGGGACTTGACTACCAGACATGAGTCATGGCCATATGGAAACCTTATTCACATCTACCTTCCTTTGGTCCCTAATCCTTTGTAATGCCCTGGTTTCATGATGTAACTTCAGGGGAATTAAGCTCGGACAGCAAAATGATGTAATTAATCTAACTCGGCTTCAATTAAAGTCTTCTGCTAGTATACATCTGACCATGTCAGTTTCGGAGGGTGATGGTGGCAGGCGGCTGGGCATGTCCGGACGTATGTGCACCGTTCGGGGAGGGAATTTGCTAGATGGGTTTCACTCGGGTTTTATTCTAGTCCTTGGTGTTGCACGTCTAGGGCTTCCTTGAAGACACACTTTTCCAACGTTTCCTGGTTCAGCTATGAACTGAGGACCAGGATGGTGACTTTAGGCACCCAGGCCAGGCTGCTTTCTGGTCTTTTGAATTCCTCACAGGTCCTTTCTGCCGATAGCTGCTCTCTTTACAAAGAAGTCTGTTTGGCCCTGGCTGGTTTGGGTCAGTGGATAGAGCATCGGCCTGTGGACCAGGAGGCAACCAATCGATGTCTCTCTCTCACATCAATGTTTCTCTCTCTGTCTCTCCCCCTTCCTTCCACTCTCTCTGAAAAGCAATGGAAAAAATGCCCTCGGGTGAGGATTAACAAAATAATAATAATAATAATAATAATAATACATCTTAAAAAATAAATTCAAAACTAATAAATTATTCTGATGGGCAGGTTTTGGTCACTATGTCACCTCTCTGAGGCCATGTTAAGAGGGTTTGGGAGGCAATACTTTGCCCCAAAGAGGTGACATAAATAGTGGGGATTTAGCTTCTCTCATGGGGAGGCGACAACAGAGTACTCAAACTTGTTGGTAAAATGAGCTATTTCTATGACTTCTAGGGCCAGCAGGTCCAGATATTTTCTTCTTCTTCTTCATTTTCTTCTCTTCTCAAATGTATAATTAAGAAGCTTCTAGAATAGGTGAGCGTGTCCTTAGCCCGCATCTCCGCTCTCTGGGCCGAGCTGATTCCCCTTCCGCACCCTGGACCTCCTTCTGGGGTTTCAGCCATCCTGCCTCGTGTGGTTCCTGTCTGCAGTCAGAGAGCTGGACAGCTTGGGCAGCCCGCACAGAGCCAGAGGCAGCACGCGGAGGCTGAGCCGTGTGTGTGTGTGTGTGTGTGTGTGTGTGTGTGTGTGTGTGGTGTGTGTATGTGTGGTGTATGTGGTGTGTGTGTGTGTGGTGTGTGTGTGTAGTATGTGTGGTGTATGTGTGTGTAGTGTGTGTATGTGTTGTGTGTGTGTGTATGTGTGTGTGGTATGTGTAGGCCCTGCTGGTCCTCTGCTGCCTTTGGGGAGTAGGAGTGCCTAGAGCAGCATCAGCTCTGAGCCGTGAGCCAAAGTGAGGCCCCTGGGAACAGGCTTGCCTTTCTCTGGCTGGGAGCATGTTCCAGGTTGTCTCAGTGCTCCCAGCTGGCCATCCTGACCTATTCTTTCCTAGACCTGCTGCTTCCCGTTCCCACCCTTCGCATGAGTCACTGAGCCTTTTTGTTCACTCTTTCAGAATTCACATGACCCATTTCGGAGCCCCCTAGAGAGACATGGGAGCTACTCAGGGTCACTAACCCGTGTTGGGCCAGGCCCGGAAGTGTCTGACACACGTGGCCTGGTTTGGTCCTCCCTTCAGCTATCCGAGGAGGAGTCATTATCATCCGCAGATTAAAAGCCAGACCTCTGGGCCTTCAAGAGGATAAATACCTCGCCCGAGGTCGGCTAGCGAATAAACCCACTCGCACAGGGCAGCATTGATGGACCATGTGCTCTGGCCCAGGCACAGAAGGCGCTTCAGGGCTGGAGATCTGAATAAGACCAGACACGGGACTTCAGTGGGAGAACAAGACAAGAGAATCAAGGATACATAGATCATGATGCCACTGTGTGGGTGGGGGATGGGCGTGGCTCAGGGCCACAGCGGTGGGCATGGGTGGACGGTCATCTCGACCAGACTGCAACCCTGCTCACTGCCTTCCCTCTCCCGGAGCCCTTACACTCCCGCCCTGTGTCCCCACAGCTTTGGGGACCACGACTTGAGAACCCTGATACACTCCATGACCCAGTTCTTAAAACTGCAGGAGTGAACTAGTAACCGCAGCCCACATTGAACAGTAGTTTATCGCGGATCTTTCAAGCAGAAGAGATCTACATAGTTTATCTCAGTGCTTCGCTTGTCACGAAGTGGCGGCCACACATAGAGCCTGCTTTCCAAAGAGGCTGTTTGACGGCCAGGAAAACAGCAGTTTCCTAGCGGAGAAGTCCCACAAATACTCCCTCGCCATGTGCTCAAGGTCACCTGCGACCGTGATAAGTCAGGTTGACAGGATGGACCCCGGGCCTGATGTGAGGAGATGGCAGTTTACCTCTGTGGTCTTCCTCTCAAAAGCACACAACCCTCGTCAACTTGTGAGAAAAACATGGGCCACTCCCAGCGGAGGGACACATCACAGGGTTCCTGACCAGAACCTCTCAAACCTGTCAATGGTGTCAAACATGAAGCAAGTCTAGGAAACTGCCAGAGCCACTGGGTTCGATCCCCAGTGTGCCGAGCTGTGGAGCGTGACAGCTAAATGCCATGTGCTAGTCTGGGTGGGATCTTGGAACAGACGAAGGACAAGGTTACCATGTACCACATCAGTGCAAGATGGCACAGGATACATGGGAAATCTGTACTATCATAGATTCTTTAAAAAATCCATTCTACCCTTGGCTGGTGCTCAGTGGTTAGAGCATCGGCCTGCCGACCAAAGCGTCACAGGTTTGATTCCCAATCAAGGGCATGTACCTCAGTTGCTGGTTCCCCAGCCCTGGTAGGGGCCCATGCAGGAGGCAACCAATCGATGGGTGTCTCTCTCCCCCCTCCTCCTCCTTTCCTTCCACGCTCTCTAGAAATCAATGGAAAAAAATATCCTCGGGTGAGGATTAAAAAAAAATTCATTCTAAAAAAAGTTGTATTCCATTACATAATATTTTCTACTGTAGGAAAAGAGTATTTTTAATTCGGTTCAGTTCTTTCTGGTCAGACATAGAGGCTGAAGGGATTAAAATGCTGTGACGTAGATCTAGACATTAACGTGTCTAATCCATCTGTCTCACTTTACCAGCGTGGGGTACAGAATAAGGTCACAGCTCTGTGAATACACATGTTCATGGGCTTCCATTCCCCTTTGGAGGAGGACATTGTACTTCTGTGCCCTTGGCCAGGGCAGCCCGGGGCTGTCCACACTAGGGAGGTGATTTGAGGCTTCGGTGGGCACTGTCCCTGCCCATCTGGGCTGGCTGGGAAGAGACCTGTCTCCCCAGGACACGTGTGCATCTTGGCCTGGGCTCCTTCAGTTACCCACCACTTCAGGCCATGAACACACGGCCATTTCCTCCCAGGTGCCTCAGGGTTCCTGGTGGCGAGGTCAGGAAACCTCTCCAGACTCAGCCACCTGAAGTCCCCGAGGGCCTCAGAACGAACCCCTTGTCCTTTCCTCTCCATTTCAAGCCTGTCCATTTCCTGCTCCAGCGCCAGGGACATTGCTGCTCCTTCTTCCCCCAGGGGAGCACTTCTCTTGATTTTCCTGCTATTTTTGTTGTGTTGTGGGTGGAGAAGGTCCCTGGGACTTAGACCGAGAGCTGTGAGCCAGGAGGCCCGGTGAGAGGGGTGTTCCTAGAAGAGGAAGCACGGGGGCTGGGGCTGGCTCACTGAGCTCTGTGAGGCTAAGTAGCGTCTTTAAGCTTCCAGGACCTCAGTGCTCTCATCTGCAAACAGGTGAGAGAAGGAGAATTGGAAAAGACAAGCCTGATTGTTAAATGTGTTCTCTGTTCCATCCAGTGGTGTTCCCTGAGGCCAAAGGCTGCAGGGCAGTACAGGTAACTGTTGAACAACACAGGAGTTAGGGGCGCTGACCCCTGCACAGTAGAAAATCCATGTATAACCTTTGACTCCCCCAAAACTTAACTACCAATAGCATACTGTTGGCCAGCAGCCTTACTGATACAAACAGTTGATTAACACATATCTTGTATGTTATACATCTGTTACGTACTGTATTCTTACAATAAAGTAAGCTAAAGCAAAGGAAATACTAAAATTATAAGGAGGATGCCCGGCCAGCGTGGTTCAGTGGTTGAGCGTAGCCAGGAGGTTATGGTTCAATTCCTGGTCAGGGCACATGCCCGGGTTTTGGGCTCCATCCTCAGTAGGGGGCGTGCAGGAGGCAACCGATCAATGATTCTCTCTCAACATTGATGTTTCTAATTTCTCTCTCCCTTCCTCTCTGAAATCAATAAAAATATACTTAAAAGTAAATAAATAAAATTATAAGGAGGAGAGAATAAATCCACGGTAGTTGTTGAAAATGATGTATGGATAAGTGGACCTGTGCAGTCCAAATTTGTGTCGTTCAAGGGTCAACTGTATTGCCTGGAGAGGGAGCGGGTACCAGCTCAGTCTTGGGAATGGATCAGAGAGGACCGGCTCTGACCCCACCTTAACCCCAAGCCCCATTCCGGGGTCCTGCTGCTCTTGTCTGAGGCTGGCTCCAGGAGAATACTGTTCCCTGCAGCTCCGAGGGCCTTTCCAAGGCATAAGCAATTCCCGCGCCTGCCCCAAAGCACATTCACTAGGTAGGGCTGGACTTCACTCGTTTTATGTGCAAAAACCCAAGTCCTTTCACTTTCCCCTCCAAAGCCATGAAAAGGAATCTGGCTGCCAGGACAAGTCCCAGGGAAGATGAAAGCAGCTTTCCTGAGGTTCAATTCTTCCAGAAACAATCTTCCTCTCCCTCCCCCTCTCCCCCCTCCCCAACTTTCAATGCACCCTAGTATATATTGTTTTGAAATGTCAAAGAAAAAAGGAAAAAGAAAGAGCGAGTGAGAGGAAACCCTTTTGCTCCCGAATGTCACATTCTGGTGAGGGAAAAGGGGGAACAAGTGGCGGAATTAAAGAGATGCAGATGGTTTTGTCTCCTGTCCCTATTCAGTCCCCCACGCAGGCCCTGGGCCGCCCCCTCCCTCCCCCGCCCCTCCCCGTCGCATTGAAATGTCAAATGCAGCCGTTTGCAGCTGAACGGGGTCCCTGGTGGGAACGGCCTGCCCTTCTAACCTGCAGGTCCAAGCTGTTCCTGCCTGGCCCTTGTATTTGCTTTTCCCTTCTCGAGCTTTCACCAGCAGATGTTGTTTGGGATGAAGGCGGCTGGGGTGGGGGCAGTGAAAGGCTTTCCACCTGGGAGCGTGAAGGAGGGGAGCTGGGACACCCATGGCCCCTTCTTTCCCTCACATTCCTCTCACCTCCAGTTGGCACACAGAAAAGATAGTTCCCCGGGGCCTTTTTATGTCCCGCCCTGAGAGAAGCCAGAGAGCGGCTGATGCCCGGAGCGCCTGGCTGTTTTGGGGCCTTCTCTCCCCTCCCCCAGGGCTGCTGTCCAAGCCCTTTGGGGGTCAGGACACAGAAGAACAGCGATGTTTTATTGAAAAATGCGTAAATTAAGGCTGAGTCATTTTACAATACCCAGAATTGGTGAGGGTGTGGGAAATGGGTGTTCTCCTGGCTTGCCGGGGGTCGGGGGCGGGCTGGGAGTTGACCCAGCTGTTCCAGATGGCTCTTTGGAATCTGGATCCAACAGCCAGACAGAAAGTGCAAATGACTGATCCAGCGAGTTCACTTTTCAGGATTCCCAAGAAAATACTTAGGCAAGCGAGCAACGAGCGAGGCACAAGGATGTTGGTCCCAGAAGTGGTTTTAATAAAGTGTGATGGGAACATCCCAATTTTTCTCACTAGAGGAGTAAGTACAATTGGCACACCATCTAGCGGAATAGGACAGAGCCGTTAGAAGCGGTTACATACATTTATATTTGCTGAAGTGGAAAGATCGGCACACACAAACCTAACAGAAAGAACAGGTCATAAGATGCTATGACTAGTTCTCGTCCTCCTTCCT
The DNA here is from genome assembly GCF_028538775.1 of Myotis yumanensis. Lineage (NCBI taxonomy): Eukaryota > Metazoa > Chordata > Mammalia > Chiroptera > Vespertilionidae > Myotis > Myotis yumanensis. The sequence continues at coordinate 5,415,799 of NW_027223771.1, read as the reverse complement.
TCCCTCCCTCCCTCCCTCCCTCCCTCCCTCTTTTCCCCTCCTCCCCCCTAAGTTATATATGTAGAAAGACATCTGGAAGAATGGCACCCTGGAGGCTGGCTGCTCTTGGTCATGCTGAGCCTGGGTGGGTCCCAGCCCCAGGCATCCTTGCCAGAGGGAAGAGGGTTCCTTGGTTAATCTTTCCAATCCTAGGCCTTGGGGAACATCCCGGAGGAGGAAATGCAGATGCAGTTCCCTGTGGGGAGCACAGAGCTGCAGGGGAAGCTGCTGCCTCCCTGGCAGGGAACCCTGTAGGGAAATAAAGGACAGCAGGTAGGAAATAGCGAGGCGCATCCATGGATGGTTTCATTCATTAGCCCTGACCATGCTGAGCAGCAGCTGGAAGGAGGCTTGCGCAGCCGTATCTGGCCAGACAACATTTTTTGGTTTTGCAACATAAAAAAGGGACACTTGCTCCAGGATTGAGGTGTATTCTGGAAAGTTGTCTTTAGTTAGGGCGCTCAGTTGTCTTCTCTGATGCTTTATGGTCCTTGGGTCTTGACAGTGCTGCAGTAGGTCTTAGAATACTCCCCTCTAGTGATTGTGAAATACCCAACCTTGGCTCCTCGAACCTCACTGTTCTTTAAAAAGTTTTCTTCGTTTTTGATACGGGGCTGTACACCTTCCTCAGGGGGCATGGAGCGCCGATGGCTGGTCTAATTGACGTGGTCCTGGGTGACCTTTCTAGCTCTGGGCCATTTTCCCACTATCTCAAGCCACAGGGTGTCCTTGCTCTTCCCTGCCTCAGTCAGCACCCTCCCCACCTTTCTTTGTGCCTGTGCGCCTTCCTCTGCCTGCAGTACCGCTTCCCAGCCTTTTACCTCCGCACCCAGTTGGTCCTTCTGTGACACCCTTCCCGTCTCTGTTCACCCTGCAGGAGCTCATCGTACTCTCTGTATTTTGGAAAGCTTTCTTAAAAGTTGTCCCTCTCCCCCACTGGACTCCGGGCTTCTTGAGCACGTGGGGTACCTGTTGCTGAATGAATAAACAAATTATTTAAGTGCTGGAGGAATGGTAGCGACTATTCTATTTTTCTCCTTTTCTGTAAGTAAGCCCCTATTCTAAAGAGTCCTTAATCCCAGACGAATTTAAAAGACTTGAGCCCATTCGTGTAAAATATTTGTATCCGGAGAAGGTGCTCTGACTCCTACTTTCAAACAAGCCCCTAGATCTGTGGTCAGCTGATCAGTGGTTGTTCAAGAACATTTGGAATTTGCTGTGTTCTTTAAGGGACACTATGAAATATTAATACAATCTTTGTCATAGGAACTAAAAAATAACTTACTATTGGCATATATGATGAATGTAAGCAATATAAGATTGCAACCAAGGGCATGTCCATAAAAAAACAAAACCAAAATCCAAACCCTCAAACAAATCATAATTGGATTTCTCCAAATTTTTTATTAATGTTCACTTGCTGCTTATTTATTTATTCATTTGATCTGTGAGTCTGTCACCATTTTAACAGACACCGTTCTAACGGAAAGAATGGGCGTCGCTCCCTCATTCAGAGGCTGTATATTTGCTGCGGGGATGCTGACTTGTGTTGAGGACTGGGGGATGGTTCCGAAGAAGATGGAATTTGAGTCCACTGTGTGCTCAGTGGACTCAAATTTCTCTGCTTGAAGCAGCTGCAAAGTGATTCATATGCTGGGCCAGCCCTTGTAATGCCAGTTCTCAGGTACAGAGTAGGACCTTGGTTTGGAATGGCAGTGTGGCTGGCGTAGCAGGGCAGAGTGATTCTCTCAACTGAGAGAATTCTTAAGATGTCACCGAACTGATTGCATCTCATTGGCTACAGCTTGTGACCCCAAACAAATGAAGTGGTGTTTTCCAGCGCTCATTGTGCCATGGTGACACCCCAGGACTGACACCTGTGAACCTGCACACGGTGACGTCCTTCAGGTTCTCAAGCATGGCGCCTGGACCACCTTTATCGGAATGGCCCGGATGCTTGTATAAAATGCAGTTCTGGTTTGGCTCAGTGGGTAGAGCATCAGTCTGGGGACAGAAGGGTCCCGGTTCAATTCAGGTAAAGGGCATGTACCTTGGTCGCAGGCTCCTCCCCGCCCCAGCTGTGGTCGGGGTGTGTGTAGAAGGCAAACCAATCAATGTGTTTCTCTCACATCGATGTCTCTCTCTGTCTTCCCCTCTGTCTTCCCCTCTCTCTAAAAATCAATGGGAAAATATTCTCCTGTGAGGATTAAAAAAATAAAAATAAAATAAATAAAATACAGTTCTGTCAACAGCACTGGAGACTTAATGAATCAAACTCAACAGGGAGAGAGGGCTGAAAATGTATGTTTCCAAGATGGATCCTAGGGGTCTTTAGGGACCCCACAGATGTAAATGCTGGGGCTCCGGATTCAGACATTGGCCACACTGTGTGATGTTGGGCAAGTTAATTCAGCTCGTAAAGACCTGCTTTCCTCATTTGAAAAATGGAGATAATTATAGTTGTGAGGAGTGAATGAGATAATCCATGGGAAGTATTTGGCACCGGGCCTGACACCGGCTATGTTCCCAGTAAGTGTCAGCTATTAATATATTTCATTGATTCTAGAAGCTCATGTTTTTTGCATATTAACATCTCTTAAATCAGCCTGCTTCTTAAAATTGATGGCTTGTCATGGTCTCTACAACAATGGTGCATCTTATAATAGATGGTGCCTTCGGCCTGGTGAAATAGGGTATATGTGAGGGTTCCTGGGGTGCAGTGTTGATGATGATAAGGCCTTCGGGAGGGGAGCTGGAATTTGGGGATTCCTTAGGTCTGCCTAAGCTGTGTGCATTTCCCAGGGACCCGGGTGCACAGAGGTAAGTCAAAGAAAGCTGAAAGAACAAGGTGGCAGGGTTGCCACTCTATGGAGGGGTGTGTCAGGATTTGGGGTGCACTTGTTCAATCTCCCTTTTTGGGGGCCCTGCTCATGGTTTCTGTTGGGAGACTTCAAGTCGGGGCAACTTGAACTAGGGGGGCACGTGCTTTCCTTGTTCTGTCCTCTGAATCTCTGCTCTCCTTGTAAGATTTCTCCTGGCCCACTTGGCGTCAACAAAGTTCATTTCCCCCCTTTGCGTCCCTTTTCAGGCAAGGACTTTGAGACTTGAACCCAGGGTGCAGAAGGAACCAACAATATCTCTAATACTGCATGACCCAAAGTGGCAATTCAGGAAGAAAGTCACCCCCTCCTCCCGGCGACCCCCACTTTGCTCCCGGCTCCTGTCTGCCTAGCTGTGCCGTCAGAATGGGGTTTGGAAGTAAGATCGAGGTGGCGGAAAGATCGTGGTGGCGGAAGGTTGGCGGTTGGCGTGTTGTCGTTGTTTTGAAGGTGATCTTATGCGAAGGAATCAGCGTAATGAGTGGTTTGCTGCCTTTGAAAAAGCACCATCTGGGTGTAGATTTCATATTTACTATTTTCAACCCTTTCAATTAGACCCCTGGGGTTTCCCAGGCCTGCCTGGGGGAGCCTCTCTCCAAGCTTCGCTTCCTTTCTTTCCCAGCCCTGGGACAAATGTTTGTTTTTCTCACATATTCATCACAGCCCAGGCCTTCAGCAAAGACCCGGGAGCCCGCACTGACATGGGAACCTGGTGTCGGCTGGGGGAGTGTTTAGCTGAGAACAGAGCTTGGCAGGCTCACTTCCTGCCCCCGCAGGCATCACCATGGAAAGCCAGGGGGTTGGGGGGATGCTTGGCACATTTGCCAGGCCTACTGGAAGCCCTCCGTTTTGAGAAGGAAAGGGACTTTCTCATGGGTTTCCCGCTCCAGCGTATCAATCAGGCTCTGAGAAACACCAGCGAGGCACCAAGCGGTTTCCTAGCAGGACCAGTGACTACAAGGCCCCTGGCTGCTTTGTGCCTTTTGTTCCTGCTGGCGCCTCGGTCAGGATGTTGGGGCTGCCCAAATGCCGCCTCTGCTTGCCTGGGTCCGTCTGTTCATCCTGGAAGTCAGGGAGGAGAGAGGAAGGAATGAGGTGCCCAGAGGAGCAGAGAGCCCCCGGTTCTAGAATCTTCTCTGTGGCCCCTCTCCCTCTTTCTTTGCATGATGAATGGCTTTTGGCAAACCTCAGAGCTTCTGGTTCTTAACATGTCAGCGGGGACTGATCAGACCAATCTCGTGGGTTGTGAGCTTTAAGTGGGGGTGGCGATCTGGCACTTAGCTGGAGCTCTTTACATATTGTTCCCACCCGAACTTCCCCTTCCCTCCTTCCCTGGAGGGCAGAATCCATATTTAATGTCAGTTAAATACGATGTTTGAAATGATAGTTGAAGCAGGGAAATGAGGGACGAGAACAGGAGAGAAAGAGTAATCTCACCCCCCCCCCCCCCCCATTCACCTGTCTCCCCTCCCAACTCATTTACACTTTGCATACATTTGTGGGTTATTGTACTTTCTTGCTTGAAGCCAGCCTCTGATCCCCCCCAGTCTATTGTTTTGCTCAGCTGAACTGTGGGGAGTGGGCTTCAAGGACCCTCCCCAAAGTGCAGAGTTTTATCTGGCTGCCTGACAGCTGAGAGAAATCCTGATTGACAGGGGGCAGGGTCTAAGCAGGGAGCTGGGAGGTCGGCACAATGTGAAGGAGCCCATAGCAGGAGTCAGCTCTGAAAGGCCTATTGGTTTTCAGATTGATTTCATTCTGCATTGAAAAGTATCTAAGGCTGTACTGAAGGGCAGTTGCTCCAGGGCAGAGAGCAATCTGTTTAAAAATGACAACCCATCAGCCGGCTGGAATACACGGGATTTCTGCTAATGAGAGTAATTGAATATATAGCAATAGCTGTGCACTGTGAATGGCTCTTGGAAACCAGCAGCTTCTTACTATAATCTAAGGTGCAAAAGGTTTCTAATATGCAAATAAATCTGAGTCTTAGGATAAAAAAGTCACATGAATCTCATTCATCATTTTATTAGCAGGTGGGTTTCTATACTGATTTTGAGATTTCATCAGGGGGCAAATCAGTTAAGCTGTTAAGATGACGCAGAAGTAGGCACGGGCATCTTTGGTCTTCTTTGATGAGGAGCACACTTCTCTGGGTCTAATTGTCAGGATAATTATTTTCTTTCCTGAAAATTATTGGCCGTAGATTCAGTGAAGTACATTGATGTGCTTTGTAAAAATTTTTATTGGATTTATTGGGGTGATATTGGTCTCTTAATTATCCACAGGATCTGAGGATTGGGACTATATGAGATACGTTTGTAATTGATATCTAGGTTTGTATATGTATAAAATATCTATTAATCTTTCCCAAAAGGATTCATTGATTTCAAATAAACATGGGGTTTGAGTATAGATTTGGGATGTGGGGAGCTGCAGTGAGGGACCTTGACCTTCGTGGTATGTGGGTTTCATCTTTATTTATTGAGTGACATGGAAAGCAATTCCACCTTTTCTCAAACTGCACTTGACCCCTGCAAGCCAAGTTTTTGTGGGTATTGTTGTAATTACAAGATACTTCAAAATATAGGTTAAGGCCCAAAACAGCAATAGAAGAAAATTAATCTCTTCAGTGGCAATCAGAAACATTTGGACTAAATATTCAAGTGGTCTGTTAGAGTGAAAGCAATACAGGTTGCAAATGAAACACTAAGAAAGAGTTCAAGGTAAAAAAAAATAAAGTAAAAAAAGTCAAAGAAGGAGAAATAAATATTTAACTCTTTAGGCACGTGGAAGAACTTTGAAAGTATGAAAGAAGTGGAATAATCATGAATGCAACTGTTCATAGATGTAATGCTTATACATTAAAAACTAATTGTCTAAAAATCAAAACCAATTTAAAATGCCATCATCAAGCTGAAAAACACACTTGCAGTAAAACTGACAACACCACAATAAATAAGGAAAAGAAATCCAATTCAGCTTTAAATATAACATGGTCAAATTATATTAACAATTTAATAGTAGAAAAAGATAAAAATGTTCAGTGAATGTAAAAAAACTCCCTAGAAATCAAATAAATACATATTAAAACTACATGGAAATATTATACTTTCAGAAATATTTACAGACATGAAAAATGTTTACAACATACTAAGTGAGAATGAAAAGATGAACATACTCAATATTATGATGATGAATTTTAAAATGAATGGAAAGAAATACAATAAGTAGATTAGAGGTTATTCTGAATTTCTTCTTTTAAAAACATATTTTTATTGATTTCAGAGAGAGAGAAACGATGAGAGAATCATTGATCAGCTGCCTCCTGCATGCCCCACACTCGGAATCAAGCCTGCAACTTGGGCATATGCCCTGACTGGGAATTGCACTGTGACCTCCTGATTCATAGGTCAACGCTCAACCACTGAGCCATGCCAGCGGGCTGAATTTCTTCTTTAAGTGTTCTATGCAAATATGACTTTATGGAAGCTATTATGAACAGAGAACTTGAGCATGCTCAAGTGCATCCCTGTTCCTGTCTTGCACAGGAAGGGCACCTCCTGCACTGTGGACAGCCCTTCTTAAGAACGGACTGTCAGCAGCCTTACAGAGCTCTGAGCCAGTGGAGAACAAAGAAGGGTTGCCAAGCATCCACCACTGGTTTAAAGTTTGGTGCTTCATAACGGGGCTTTCTGGAGCCCTCCGGGCTCAGTGGGGGGCGGGGAGGCGGGAGGGGGAGTCAGGATGCAGAGGGAGCCCCAGCCGGATCCCCGCCTCCACCCCTCTCCTGACATCCTGCTTTCCACTTCCTCATCTCTCCCCTCACTCTCTTTCCCACATTCTCATCACTAGGCTTCAGTTACTTCATCTTTAATAGATAAATACATTTAAAAATCTTGTTTTTTTTTTAATATATTTTATTGATTTTTTACAGAGAGGAAGGGAGAGGGATAGAGAGTTAGAAACATCGATGAGAGAGAAACATCGACCAGCTGCCTCCTGCACATCTCCTACTGGGGATGTGCCCACAACCAATGTACGTGCCCTTGACCGGAATCGAACCCGGGACCTTTCAGTCCACAGGCCGACGCTCTATCCACTGAGCCAAACCGGTTTCGGCTACATTTAAAAATCTTTATAAAAGTTGGGTTCCTGAGTTTTTAAGGGAGGGTCTAGAGCTAAAACCTAACTGTGTTTCTCCTTAGCAGGAGCCTAAAATGCCCCCACTTTGTGGATGTCCACCCAGTGTTTGGCCACAGCTTCTGAAAGTGGATCATTTCTTCTCATTCCCTTACTCTACAGCCCTGTTGGTGGAAAGTTCTTTCTTATAAGAAACATAAAACGACATACTTACTATTTTAAGTAGGAAAAGTTATAATGGGTTACTGGTCAGCTTCAGATGTCCAGCTGGCTTCCTAGGGCTGTTGGAGGATTAATGGTAATTGTAGGGGGTGAGCATGGAGAGTGGGGCTGGAGAAACTCAGGAACAGGACGGTGTCTCCTTGTTGACTAGACTTTTAATGGAGAATAAGGCCGAATGCTGCTCCAGCCACCTGTGTTCTTTGAGACTGAGCCACTTCTCTCTATCCTGAAGGGTCTGTGTACGTGGGAGATCCTAGGTGGTTCTTTCTCTTGTGACATAGCTTCCTGTGGCCTCAGACCTGGGCCTTGGGCCACCTCTCAGACATTCACAGGCAAAGGTTTCCTTTCTCCTCCAGCAAAGGACCACACTCCAGGGGCCAGGGTGGGTAAGGCCAGTAGAAATGATTATCGGTGTTTACCAGGGTCTTGGTGGTGTTTTCTATTACGGATCCTCCTGGATAAGGAATGCAGCTGATTGGGGATAGGTAAGAGGAGATGAGCGTTGCCACATTTGCCCATTTCTGCAGTCTCATGGCTTTAGAAATTCGACTTGTAAAGTCCTGCCATGACATCTATTCGGAAAGTCAGGAAGAACAGGCACCAGGCCTGGCTGGCTGGCCGGGGAGCCAGGTTCCCATGGGCTCTCTAACACGGGCCGGTAAACAATGCTGGCAGACACCTGGGCTCCCGGGGCAACAGGCTTATTGTGTAAGCCGTGTGGGTGGTGGTGTGCTGTGAGAAGCAGCAGCTGTGGTGTGCACGCATGGTATGCTCTCCCTTGCCAGCTCTGAGTCATCGCTTGAAACCATCCAAGGCTACCCAGGGATACAAAAGGCCCAGACCATGGCGATGTCCGTCCAAGTTATTGCCACCAGCTGAGAAGCTATGAACTGTAAAGCAGGAAGAGTCTGTGGGAGGCCTAGCTGGTGCCAGCCAGGGGGTCACCTGTCAGTGTCGGCATCAGCAGACATGTCACATTCTAGGAGCACATGCGCTCAGCACTTGGGGTGGAATCTAACTTGATTTGTGAGATGAAGATTGCAAGCCCAGCTCAGACTTCAAAGCAAGACAAAGAAGCATCATTGTAGCTTTGGTTGACCCCACACATTCTGTGTGTTGTGTCTACCCTGCTTCAGAGGCTTGGCTTAACGAGTGATGACTCCATATCTGATGTCTGGATAAAGCCCTGAGCTGCCCTCAGATGCTTCCTGGCCAGCCCTGCTCGCAGCGTCCCAGCCAAATTTGTAGGGAGGCTTTGCTTGGCAGTGATTTCCAACAGTTCAGGGCCTATCAGGACAGTACTGAAGCCGAAGGTTCTGAGGGTTTGTTAGGTCCAGGCACAGGGTGAACCTTCCCAGGAATGACAGATGGTGTGGTGAGGAGACACAGACTGTGTGAGTTCAAATCCTGGCTCTACAGTCTAGCACTGGGTGCTGGTGGGCATGTCATCTAACCTTGACCTGCTGCTGTGTCCTTGTCTGTGCAGTGTGTGTGCGTGTGTGTGTGTCTGTGTGTGTGTGTAATAGGCATAACCACCTCAGAGAGTTGTCACAAGGCTTAAATAAAAATAAACATCTGGCCCTAGCTGGTTTGGCTCTGTGGTTAGAGCGTCGGCCCATGGACTGAAGGATCACGGGTTTGATTCCGGTCAAGGGCATGTATCTCAGTTGCAGGCTCGATCCCTGGCCTGTGCAGGAGGCAACCAATCAATGTGTCTCTCTCACATCGATGTTTCTGTCTCTCCCTTCCACTCTCTAAAAATCAACGGAAAAATATCCCCGGGTGAGGATTATAAAAAAATAAAACAAAAAGATAAACATGTGGAATGCTCAGAAAAGCGATCACAGTGTCAGGAATACTAAATATTCTAGCCCCTTGTTCCAGCGACTATGTGAGCGAGCACCAGAGCTGTGACTCTCATGTGAGTGCGAGGCTGAGATGTGGGTGCGTATTCTCTGACCCTTAGTCGGGCATCTTGTAAGTGCCTGGACCACAGTCGAGACCCCGGCAGTCTGACACTGCGTGCATGTGCTCCAGGGCTTAACTGAATGGAACCGATTTAATGTCACTCTTTCCATTACGATTGATGCTTAAACACAGTGTTTCTTACTATAATCTAAGACCGTTGTCACTTACCTTGCACTGAGTGGATTAAAAGAAGAAGCCTGTTTAGAATTACTTATCTCATATTGTATTCTCTTGGAGTTTATTGACATTTGACCTCAACATTTCCTACTTCTGGTACAGAGGGTTTTAGTTCACCAGTCTTGAACACGGTCACCCTTCCCCACTCACCACCACCTCGCCTACCCCTCCACCGTTCATCACTTACTGAGGAGAACTACCTGCTAGTGGCTAATCTGCATGCTCAGTAGCTTGGGTACCCATTCCCATGGAAATGCAGCGGGGAGCGGTTCCAGGCAGGTAGCGTGGATTTGGCTTGCCACCTGCTTTCCATCTGGTTCAACCTGATTTCGTCTGGCTTGGGGAAGAAGGCGGGGCCTTGTTTATTTTATTGTGGGGTTGGTCTTCCCTCCAGGGCTTTCCCCTCTAATATCAAGATTTTAGTTGTTGTGTTTCTGTGCAACTGAGCTCTCTGCGTAAGACCCCCCAACTCGTCACACCGCGGGGCTGACGGTGCGCACCTAGGCAGGCTCCTCACCGTGTGGCCACAAGTTCTCGGACATGCAAGACTTTGTAGCTCCATTGCTGACTGCCTTTATGTTAACATATGAGAGTATGATAGGATCTCCAGGGACTGCTCCAAAGCTACTTTATCTGGAAGCACAGATAAGGGCTGGTTTTCTAACACACATATGCTCTTGCAAATGTCCCCAGTCGCAACTTATTTATAGATCCTTCCTTCTGTAGCTGGAAAATCAATGTTTGGTTTTGGCTGCATTCACAGAGATGCTAGGCATCCCCGAATTAATGAAATCTGCCTGTGCTGCATAGAGCCGCCTGGCCAGCAGTCGGATGGGAAGTCCTGGATGACGATGGGCGAGCAGGCAGATGGGAGAAGGCAAAGCACACCGACCTCAGGGTCCTGAGTTCTAGGTCAGTGCCAGTCAGCCTGCCAGACGTGCGTGCTCGACGAGGTCCCTTCACTGGTGGGGTCTTGGATGAGCATGACCCTTTCCAGCTGTGAGAAGGAAAGTCCTGTCCAGCTTAAAACGTCGTGATTCTAGAATTTGGGAAGAACCACACTTCCTGGTTTATTCTGGAAGCAGGGTCCCTGGCTTTGGGGCCAGAACTGGGTTATGATCCAGCTGAGCCTCTCTCTGATTGTGGCTCCGCATTCTTGATCCTTCATCTCTCGAGAGGGGATGCCGCTGCCCAATTTGCAGAATTGTCAGAGGAACAGTGCCCATGGTAGGTGCCCAGTGCACCGAGGTCCCCGCCTCCAGCGTGGTGTCCGCCAGCAGCTCCTTCGTACCTGAGACGCCCGGCAGCACAGCGGCAGAGTGGCCACTAGTGACAGAGACGAAGGCAGCTTTCGAAAGAAAAAGAAGAGATTGTTCTCAGCACCTTCCCGTGGGGCTCCTTAATCCGAGTTGGCCCCTTTCTCCCACGTGTGCAGTTGCTGAGTAGGGCCCCGGGTGGAGCCGGGACCAGGGCACAGTGAGGGCTTTGTTTTCGTCTTGTCAATTTCAACACAGGTTGGAAGGAACAAAACCCCGATTCATGTGAGGGATGCCCCACATCTGATTCCCTGCGCCCAGCCAAGGGGGAGCCCGGCTGGCAGTCCCGGGAGTGGATGGTGAGCTGGGCAGCTCAGCGCTAAAAGGACCCGAGGCTGCTAAGAGGTGTGGAAGGGGGCCCAGTGTCTGTGTCCCAGGGAAGTGCCCAGAAAGCTCGTTCTAGAATAGGCCTAAATGAAGCACCATTTCCTTGAACAAATCATACCATCTCAACCTTAACTTGCTGTGTGTGTAAGTGAGAAGGTCTCTCTCATTATCTTTAAGCTCCCTTTGGCACTGGAACTCTCAGAATTAGTAAAAATACATCCGATTTTCAGGGCAGGTTTTTTCCTTGCTCGCCCTTTCTCTTTGCCTCCTCCTCTGTAACTCAGACCCTCTGAACATCTCCCCTCTGACCCCGCTTCCTCTCTGATACTCTGTTTCAAGGCCGGGGGGATTATCATAGCCGAAGCTTTCCAGGAAAACCAGTTGGACTATCGAGGATAATAAGCCAGCCGGCAAAAGGTGAAAGGTGTGTAATTGCTGTGCTTTGTGTCGACTCTTAAAGCCGCATGTTTTAACCATCTCATGATGGCAGGGATTTTTCTGGGGTTTTTTTGAGAGGTCGATGTAATGCTCTCATCTTTTCTCCCCCCCCCCCCCCCGGAAAATATAAGGGGAATTCATTTTCTTCGGGATTAACGAAATCTTTCTTCTTCTTTTGTGTTGGCGACATGAGGTCTTAGCAGATCTCTGATCATGTGCTGAATAAAAAATACAGCTTTACAATGGAGTGCAGAGATGGGGGGCTTGAACCCAATTTGGATTAGGTGCACAGCAGCAGGCACTCTGTAGCTAGTGGTGGTGGGGGGGGGTTTGGAGTGCTGGAGCCCCGCACCCCCCGGGTTGTCCCACCCTGATCTGCGGCCAGTCTCCCGGAGGCAGAGCCCACAGTCAGATGCTCTGAGCAGCAGGCTGGCATCAGGCTGTCGGCCAAGTGGGTAAGAGGCATCACCGTGCAAAAGCCGACCTGTGGAGCTGGGGGCATGAAAATTGGGATGTTGCTTAAAGCATTTACCGTCTTCAAGTCTCAGCGTCTCTGTCTATACATTTGGCTCAATCATTTGTATCCCCGGGCCTCACCAGCCTGGAGGTAGAGAGAGATCATGATGCCTGCCAGTGGGCTGGGGTTTTCACCAAAACTCTGAGAGAGGGGAACTGATCAGGTAGACGAGGAGGGAGGCGCAGGTGGGGGACAGAGGGCCTGTTATCTCTTTGAGAGCCAGTGTTTCTCGAACACTAGGAGCTCTCTGAGTCAGAATTATTCGAGGTAATCGTGTAGGATTATTTGGGTGCTGGTTAAAACCATGCCCATGACAGATAATAAGGCATCACATGGAGATGAAGATTTCTGCCTTGTGGGGACATTTGTGAGGGTCAAAGGGCAGGGGTCAGGAACATCGAAGATGGTGATGCCCGCTGTTCCCTGGTGTCCTCTTAGTCTCTACTCTCCCCACCTCCAGTTCTGCTTTCTGTCTTACACTCTGAACGGAATCTTAGCAGATTGCTTTGCTCACCTGCTCTGACACCGTGATCACTCCCAGCAGAATATCAAAGTCCTGTGACCTCTAACCAGGTTCTCCCGACTTGGGCCCAAGCTGACGGTCTCTTCCATACAATCACCGTGTTGGGCAGAAGTAATTCTGACTATTGCCCTTGTACTATTTAACAATTTTCTTCTTCACGTCTCTGTGTTTCCTCCTCTATGCAGCATAGTTAAATGATGATTAAATGTGTTCATCCAGGGAACATGCTCAGGACAATGCCTGGCTCCTGGTAAATGCTCCATGTGTGTTCAGAGTGATTTCCGATATCTTTGCAACTTTTTTAAAAAGGAAGATCTACCCCTGACTTCTGCCTTCATTGGCCAGCAGATACAAAAATAGTTTCTCTGAATGGATGTAGATTGTGGGTGAGCAGATCTATTTCATTCTGAAATCCCGGGGAAATAATTTGTCAGTTCAGTTCATTCCACCGATGTTTATCTGGTGTCTTCTTCAGTGCTCAGTGTGCTGTACGCATGCCCATGTTGGTGGGCAGTTAGATGTGAATGCTCAAATGGTCTCCACACCTGCCCTTCAAGACTGAATAAAAGTTTTACTTTTTGCCTGGCTGGCTTAGCTCAGTTGAGTGTTGACCTATGAACCGGGAGGTCATGGTTCGATTCCTGGGTTGTGGGCTCGATCCCTTGGTATGTACAGGAGGCAGCCAATCAATGATTAGCTCATCATTGATGTTTCTCTCTCTCCCCCTCTCCCTCTCCCTCTCCCTCTCCCTCCTCCCCCTCTGAAATCAAGAAAAAACTATTTTTTAAAAGTTTGGCTTCTTCCCCAATCGTTCCATGGAACTCCAGCTGTGATTGTGTGTGTATGTGTGAGTGTGAAAGCCCGTGAGGGAGTGTGAGTACGTGTGAGGCAGTGGCGGGAGGAGGTGATGAAGAGGTGGGCAGGCCACTCGCACTGTCCCGGTGCCTGCGAGTAGCCCCAATGTGGCATCCATTGTCTCACTCACCACCCTCAGCTATGCTGCTCGGAGGGCACTGTAATCTGCATTATTCAGATGTAGAAAGAGGATCCTGAGAGACTAAGTATCCGCCCAAGGTCACTCTGTGAGCGGCAGAGCTGAGCCGTGACCCCAGGTCAGTCACGCTGGGGGACCGTCTCACCAGCGCAAGCTGCACACTGAGCAGGGCATGTTTCAGGGTAACGGAGCTGGGAGGGTGTCAGAGGGGGGTGCTGAGCTGTTCCCTCCCCAAAGTCCTGCAGCAGGAAGCAGAGAGGAAGCTCCCAGGGGTCTCTGGGGTCGGAGCCTGCCCAGCTGACATCTTAGGTGCCTGTCCCTGTGCGAGCATTCCTGGGAAAAGCACGCTGTGGGAGGAAGTTCAGGGAGAGAGAGAGCCTTCCTGCAACGTAGATGGGACCTTCTTAGCGGGTGACAATGTTCAGGAAAGGCTAGGCCTTTCTGCTTTGCACTGAGAGCTGCTGGCCCGGCGGACACTTGACTGAGCGCATCCGAGGTGGCTCCCTTCCCCAGCCTCTGGCAGCGAGACTCAGGATGGAAGGTCCCCAGCCCGGGCCAGGACACAGGCCAAGAAAGTGAAAAAAGGCACCAATTGTAAAGTGTAAAGAAAACCCTCTTCACCCCTTTACTTCTAAAACCCCAGTATCCATGACAACTGGGCCAAGTGAGGAAAATGGCTGTCTCCTGTCCTCCTCATTGTTTAACGTGCAGTTGCTACAGCAACTGCGTCTCCTGGGCCGGCCAGATCCGCCAGGCGCTTTCTTCTTTCTCAGTCCCCTTCATGGCGGGCCCTCCCCAGTGCCAACATCGCTTTGTCTTCCTGGGAGAGTCTGTGAGAACCGGGATGGCACAGTGTCAGGCTCTTGGTGCTGTTGGAAGCCTTTGCGATGGGAGAAGTCTCGGAAACAAAGGGGCAGCCGAACAAAAAGCCCTGCACTGCTTCACCCCTGCCTCTCAGGGTCTTTATCATCTTCAGCCTCGGGATTTGGGAGTGTCTGGCTCTGCCTTTCCCAGGGAGGCTTTGGCACAGACACTCAGCGGGTCTAGGAAACTGGCCGGACAGCAAACTCAGCAGACAGAACCGCTCAGGGAGGCAGCTTCCTCACCTAAGGTTATGGCTTCTCCCCTTTCTTCTCCTTTCTCCTTTCCCCTTTCCTTTTCTTTTTTCTTTCTCTCTCTCTCTCTCTCTCTCTCTCTCTCTCTCTCTCTCTCTCTCTCTCTTTCCCTCCCTCCCTCCCTCCCTCCCTTCGTTTTCCCCTTCTCTTGCATAAGTTTCCGGTTAATACTTTGACCTTGAAGAAATTTTGTACAATTAGGTGGAGTTTCAACATCTTTGAGTGATCATTTCCTTTCAGTGATCTGTCCTAAGGAAGTCACTGGGCATTAGCACAGAGAATCCTCTGCAGTTCATCGCAGTGTTGCTATCGTCCATTTTACAGATGAGGAAACTGAGCCACAGGGAACAAGGATGGAACCCAGGCAGCCCGGGTCCCTGCATGACAACAACGTGCTTGTTTCCTCTCAGTAGCTGGGAGGCACACGGTCCTGAATGGCCCCTGAGAACACAGACGCCCAAGCTGCTAGGCCATAGGATGTGCTGCCTAGTTCCAGTCCACAGTAGATTTTAAATAATTTTTGTCCAAAATAAAGCATAATCACACAAGCTGTTAGCCCTATCTCCCCAGCTTACCAAAGTGTTTCCTAATGCTTTGGTTTTCTTCAGTGGGTTAAACCACGGGCAATCTTCTCCTGAGAAAGAAAGATGGTCCGGTTAATAGAAAGCTACAACGAGACATGCGAGAAGCAATCTTGCTAGTGTTTAACTCAATCCTGGGAGGCTGCTCAGGGGTTGGGGCCAGGTGGCCATTGCTTGTCTTTAGAGCTCAGTGAAGGAGCACCTTCCTCCCCTCACCCCTGCGATCCTGACCGCCGTCCAGCTGCGCCCCCGTGAAGCGTGGATGTTTTCACAGGGAAGTGAAGGTCTGACTGTGACACTCTAACTGCCCGGAAAACACACAGATCCCAGGGGGCAAGCAGCCTGTTCAGAGGCTCCCCATGTGGGTGAGGGGGAGCTTGGGGAACTCAGGGACCAACATGCAAATGGCTGGCCTTGCTTCTGCTCTCCCTGGCGGGTTGCTTCCCCTGCCTCACTCCACACGGGTGCTTCTGGTAGACTCAGTGCCCTGAGATTTCACAGGTGAGCGTTCACGGGACACTGAGAAGCATAGAGATGATTCAGAATTAGCCTATACCTGCTTGTGACAAATTGTAAAGGACTTGATCCCTCCCCTGCCTCCCTCCCTCTCATCCATCTTTCCTTCCAGTTTTCTCTTTATTTTCTTTATTCCTAGACTCAATTGTTAGTGCCTGCCTTTGCTTCCTAATTGTTCTTTTGTGTTTTGGTTTGTGGCGATACCTATAGTGAAGGTTTGGAAATGAGCTCCTGTCACTGCAAACACCTTCAGGTTAGGAGGGTGTTCCTCTCTCATCACTTTGGGAACTGTTGCCTGCATTCCCTTCCAAATGCCTGCACTTGGCTGGCGGGACCAGAGGGGGCTGGGGGGGGGGGGGGGGGGGGGGAGGGTGGCGCAGGATGCACACCGTTCCCGCAACAGCGGCCCCTGTGCACGTGGCACCTTGCATCCTGCCTCCCAGACTCTCCCGCAGCCGTACGCAGCTCTGAGAGGCGGGAGGCCGGCCTCGCAGTTAATAACTCCCAGCCCTGCAGCCCCCGTGCACGTTTCCACGCCGGAATCTGGACAGTGTTACCCCGACAATTCAGTCCCTGCCAGAAAGCTATCGTCTCCCCAAAGGTTGTCTGTCTGCTTTTTTTCCTTTTCTGGGCCTAAGGGACTTTCAGGAATTTAAAAAAAATAAAATAAATACAGTTTATGCTCCAAATGGGAACACCTGTATCTCTTATCAAAACAAAGTAAAAAAAAAAAAAAAAAGAACCCAACCAAAACCAAAAACCTATGAATTGTCCTCTCCAAGATTCCACATCTGCCATGCCCCCCCTAAACCCCCCCCACCTCTTCCAGATGTGAAGTACAACCCAAGTGAGGAGCTCCAACTGGAAGCAGTTCCTGCCCAATTTCCCCCCCCCCCCTCGAATCAGCAGGGAGGAAGTGGGACCTGGGGTTGTCATCCGTAGTTACCAGAAACAGAAGGGTCTTATGTTGTGATTTGCTATCCTGCTTTTCCTGTCTTGCCTTCTCCTCTCCTCCCGCATCTTGAATTTGAGGGCTTTGGATTTCGGACTTAAGGGGCTGCCTTCAGGGGACCAGGAGGAGTTTGGGGGCGCTCTCCCTGGGTTGCATCTGTAGCTGTAGCTCACGGCATCACCCATGAAAACAGTAACTGCTCCCAGTGCCTCCCCAGCCAGGCCCACGCCAGCCCAGTGGGACTCTGGAGTCCAGATCCATGTGTGGGTTTCTTCAAGTTTCTCTGGAAGTGCTCGGAAACCCCAAACAAACATCTAACCCTCCTCACCTCCCCCCCATGATCTGAGGAGGGAACCGGCAGTGTTTAAGGGGCTCAATGAAGGCGACATTTATTCTAGATTCTTCTCTCTTCTCTGTAGCCCATTCAGCACATGTTCAATATGAGAGTCTAAGGAAATGGGGAGGAGATAACTTCAGATCAAGAGAAAACTGAGCCCTAACCAGTTTGGCTCAGTGGATAGAGTGTCAGCCTGTGGACTGAAGGGTCCCAGGTTCGATTCCGGTCAAGGGCATGTACCTTGGTTGCAGGCACATCCCCAGTGGGAGGTGTGCAGGAGGCAGCTGATCGATGTTTCTCTCTCATCGATGTTTCTAACTCTCTATCCCTCTCCCTTCCTCTCTGTGAAAAATCAATAAAATATATATTTTTTAAAAAAAGAGAGAACTGAATGAACGTGGCTTGTCTTTAAAATAAGGGAGCAGAGGTGCCCTAAGGGGGTGACATTTTGCGAGGCTCCCCCCGATGTCTGAGCACTCGAGCTAAACCAGGGCGATTGCCTTTCTGCTTTCAAAAACCTCGATCCTCTTCTGCAAAGAAAAGGGCTCAAGGCACATTTCCCCTCCATAACACAAACCTCAGGTCACTTCCCTGTTTGTGAGGATGTGTTTTCCTGGGCGCTACGGCGATTGAATATTGACTGATTTGGTTAAAAATGGAGGACAGCTCCCTCTCCGCTTAAACATTGCCCGTTGTCTTCCCTTCGGTTCTCCGGATAATTTTTTTACATTTCCTGGAAATCAATCGAATTGACAATGGCATGCACGTACACGGTTTATTGAATTTCATCTAAAGAATAAATAATAACAAGAAAAATGGTTTGGTCCCATAACCAAGCAAATCGATTTTTGGATGTTCAGTTGGGGAGAAAGTAAACTAATTGCTTAACCTCACGTGGTGAAAATACTCTGTTTTGCCAGCGCAGTGATAGGAAAGGACACATCTCCATTTGACAATTGAAAACACTGAGAATTACTTAATGACACTTCCACAGTGACTGCTTGAGATCTACATGTCCTTGTAGGTAGCCATGACTCTCATAACAATTAAGTTCCAATAACAGGCCTATTTCAGAGAATAAAAATGGACAAATTACATTGTAGAAGTATGTTTTCTATTATATAGTTAATTGATTAATTAAAATAGTGCTTTATCCTTTAAGTATGTTTTTTTTTAATGGATTTTTAGAGAGAAAGGAACAGAGAGGGATAGAGAAATAGAAACATTGTTGAGAGAGAAGCATCAATTGGGGCTGCCTCCTGCATGCCCCCTACTGGGGATTGAGCTGGCAACCCAGGCATGTGCCCCAACTGGGAATTGAACCTGCCACCTCTTGGTTCCTGGGTCGAAACTCAACAGCTGAGCCACACTGGCCAGGCAAATAATGCTTTGTCTTTTGATCACAGAAATAAATCCCTGAAATTTTGACTCATCTGGGGGACAGAAGGTTCTTCTTTGATCTTAGGAGAGAGCAAAGGAAAGCTGGTCTTTCGCTCCCCAGATTCAAACCACAGAGATGGTGACAGGCAGCTCCCTCTGCACCATGGGGAGAACCAGCCTTAAAAGGAGCCAGCAGTGCAGACAGCAGAGCGGAGAATCCTCTGCAGCAGGATTTCTCAACGTTGGCACTGTTGATATTTAAGGCTAGATAATTCTTTGTTGTGCAGCCCGCCCGGTGCATTATGGGATATTCAGCAGCATCCCTGGCCTCTGGGATTGACTGCTTGGGCCAGACATCTCACTGGGGAAGAAATGGATCCTTACAGTCAGTGTTCCTTACAGAGTCGCTGGACCAGCAGTATCAGTATCACCTGGGAACAGGTCCAGGCCAGACCTACTGAACCAGACACTCTGGGGTTTGACCCAGCAACCTGTGCTTTAACTTTGCAAGAAAAAAAAAACAGTTAAGGTAATAGCTGAGCGACTTCAAGTTTTCCCAAAAACGGGAGGCTGGGCAGGCATGGCTGAGCATGGGAAGCTGTGCTCTTTTGGGCAGATGGGCAGTGTCTGAAGGCCAGGTATTTTTGTTTTGTTTTGTTTTTTGCAGAGAGCGCCTGGTGGGCCCAGGTATTCTAATACATTTTGGAGGAGCCTGCATTTTAAATGTTTCCGTTTCCCCATTGAGACGGTGCGGGAAGCTTAATGTAACTTGACAGGCACCATGGGGGATGTGGTGTGTCAGAGGAAGAAGATCTAAATGCAGAGGCCCATTTAGATCCGTGGATATTTCTCATTTGAATAGATGAGCTCATAAAACAAAAGGCTGGCCTGCAGATGGGTTTTCGCACATTGGATGCACCAGGTGTAGGAGAGTCAATAAAATAATACCCTTCTCGTCTTGGGCACAATTGAAAAGCAGGGAAAGCTGCCTTTGGGGGCTTGTTTCTGATTTTTGCTTCTCCTGTCTGCGGACCCCTTGTAGGATTCCTGTGAGCTTTGTACCTCCCTCCCACAGTATGGAATCACCTCTTACAGACCTTCAACAAAACTTGTTTTCTTTGTCCTAGTCTGTCGCTCAGTGGTTAGGGCATTGGCCCACAGACTGAAGGGTCATGGGTTCGATTCTGGTTAAGGGCATGGGTTACAGGCTCGATCTTGGCCCTGGTCTGGGTATGTGTGGGAGGCAACCAGTCGATGTGTCTCTTTCACATCGATGTGTTTCTCTCTCCCCTCCCTCCCCCCCTTCCTCTCTCCCTCCCTTCAGTCTCTCTAAACATCCATGGAAAAATATCCTTGGATGAGGATTAAAAAAAAAACCCTAAAAAACCAAAACAAGACAAAAAGAGAAAACTTGTTCTTTTCTATGTGAGCCATCAAGGCCCTGTCCTCTGCCAGGTGACACTGGATTAGACAAGCCACTCCTCAGTTTTGTTGTAAGTCAGGCAGGTTGTCCGACTCTCTCACATGGCCATCGCTTCTCTTCAGGAATGAAGTCACTACAACATAGCGTCAGTGGTAGGAATCGCGGGCTGCAGGGGGCCTGTGGACCCTATTCTTCCCATCCGAGTCAGTTAGAATGGAGGCTGCTATCTGGTCAGGTCTCTCTTATAAGTGCTTTGTTTGTATGTCTAAGATTTGAAAGCAAGAGAGAGAAAGAGAGAGCGAGAGAGAGAGAGTGTGTGTGTATGTGTGTGTGTGTGTAGCAGGGGTTCTGGATGGCGGGAAGCATGTAGCTGCTCTCTGCACAATCTAAGGAGACTGGCCGTCTTCAGGCGAGATTTCTGGGGAGAAGTTGTCTGTTTCAAGTTAACCTTTGAGTGCCAACCAATATCCTAGGGACTATGCTAAAATTGCCAAGGCATTTTTGCTGATTTTACAGCAGTTTAGGAAAAAAATTATGAATCGCAAGTAAATGAAGTTACATATTCAAAAACTTAAGGAAACCTTTACTACATTCATTTTCATCTTTGACGTATATTGCTTGCTGATTGTATGATAAAATACTAGTAGAAAAAAATTTGGACAAAACAGATAATGTTAAAATAGAGGGACACCCTTCTCCAATATCTTCCACAAAACTGTCATCTTCACAGCAAGAATTGACATATTTAGCAATATCATCATCACTAATAAAAGCAGACTTAGAACTGGACGCCATTTCGAAGCTTTAGGGCTACAAAATCTGAGTAAACTTCATAAAATCGTAGTAACTGTAAAAAATTAGGCAGATAAATGCCAGTGGTCAATCTTAGAACTACAAACATTCGGCATAGTTAAGTAATCTGCACTTAGGTGCCATCTGTCAATAAAGAGTGAACTACTAGCATCTAATAGTGACACTGCAGGAGGAGCGTGATAGCGCTCCCGGCACTCTAGGGGTTAATGGACAGATGCTCAGATCAAGCTCTTCTCCATCATTTCATTTCATTCCATTCCCCCAGTGCATCCTGTTTGTTTGTTAAGCATCATTCCTTTCGAATTGATTCTGCTCCATTAAAAAGAAGATGCCCACAACTAGGCAGGCCCACGGCTCTTCAGTCCTGTTCTGAGGTTTTCCTCCCAGCAAGCACCGGGCTGCCGGTGAAGCTGTGCAGCTGTCAAGACGCGGGAGCATGGCTCGGGGCCGGAGCCAGCCCTGCCTTCATCCCAACTCCTGAATCAACTTGAAGAAAGATTCTTTGTGTGTCGTGTGAGTCCCACCTCTGCCTTTGCCTCTCCAGCACAGAGAGAATAGAAGGGCGCATACGATGAGCTGCTCCGAAGGGCGGATTCTCATTTCCCTCTGTGAAGGCGGCCCTGAATGCAAAGACGCGTTATTACTCCATCCAATTTAAGACTCTGTCCGCTGATGAATGGGCAAGCACCTAATTTCACCTTCGGAGGCCAATGGGGAGCTCTTTGTGCTGAAAGAAAGCCGAGGAGAAAAGAGGATCCTGCAGGATAATTGGATGGAAATCCCTTTAAGGGGCCAGAAAACGGCTCCCGTCCCGAAGGGCTGAAACGAGGTCAAAATATATTTGTTAAAAGTGTGGGGCATGAAAGCCTTCATTATTTCTTTGGAAAGCCATGCCTTTTAAAGACTTTAAACAAAAGCTCCAAGAAGGTGGGAGCTGCGAGAAATTGTCCGTGGCTTTAGAAAAGGTGGAGGCCCCAAGGAAAGCAATTACTGGGGAACAATGCTGTATTAATGGGGATTATTCTCTCAGATGGGGGGCACCTGTGCTGGGTTTGGGGGTGAGGGGCTGGCGGTCTTCCTGGAAGCGGGAGGGACAGAGGGTGGCGTCAGCCTGGCTGTAGCCTGGAGGGAGCTGGGCTTGCTGACTGAGGAGGCAAAGAAATAGTCCTTCTGTCCGAAGGGAAACCTCATTTCTCTCGGAGCAGAAGGTGAGCTGTTACAAAGAGCTCTCTGCATTAGACACATCTGTGTTCTTATCTCCAGTCCCTCTCTTTCTGGCATGATGGCCCTAGACACACACTTGACCTCATCGTCCTCATTTGTAAAATGTGGAAAGTGAGACCTGGCGGTGCTGGGCTGTGCACAGTAGGTGCGCTGGCAGGGTCAGCCCTCCGGTGCGTGCCTCCCTCTGCTGGGTTTGGCCACTGGGCAGGCTCCCCGCAGCCGGTGGGTCCTTGCAAGGGCTGTGGCGGCGCCCTTCTGAAGGAGCGGGAGACCTCATTGAAACAGGCCTGCCCTAGGGGCATACACGGCATCACAGAAGTCACAGGGATGGTGGGCATGCTTGCCGGTCTTGGCCTTGAACCCGTTTGTTGTGTGTCAGGGCACAGCGGTTGCTCCTCATGTACAAAGACTGGTGACTCGGTCCCTTCTCTTCCAGGGACATTCCCAAGCAGGCAAGGGGCGAGGCAGGCAGAGCAGGGGAGGCGGCAAGATGGGGCATGTGAAGTGGTTGCCGGGGAGGCAGAAGAAAGACTTCCATGCTGACATTGTTTTCAAATAACTGCAGTTACCAAGAAAGAAACCACAAGTGATGGCAGCACATTGTTGAGTGTCTGAGAGTCAGAAATGCATGTAATAAGCGAAGAAAGGCAGCTCGAGTCCAGGAGAGAGAGGGGTGGCGGAGGGGGGGGGAGGGGGGAATGGATGAATGAATGAATGAATGAATGTGGGCGGGGACATAGTTGGTATGCTACGGAAGTATCCACCTTCCCTTATCTTAGACCACAGTATTTTGTATCTTTTGTTTGCTTTTCTCTTCCACTTTTTGGGAAAAGCTATATAGGACCCCCCCCCCCCCCAAATATGTACACACATAGTTCGAATAATTACAAAGGCAGTGTTTATTAAAATACATTTCATTTTCAAAATTGAGCTATCAGCTGTTAAAGTGTGTATACATTTTTTAGGGACACCCTGTATATTACATAATTACAGAACCAAAACCAGTGGCTTATGTTTCATAATTTATACAGGTGATATATTGCTGTTTTGATCATTTTTAAAAATATAGATATTTTTGTTGATTTCAGAGAGGAAGGGAGAGGGAGAGAGAGATAGAAACATCAGTGATGAGAGAGAATCATTGATTGGCTGCCTCCTGCACGCCTCACACTGGGGATTGAGCCTGCAACCCGGGCATGTGCCCTGACCAGGAATCCAAGTGTGACCTCCTGGTTCATAGGTCAACGCTCAGCCACTGAGTCCCGCTGGCTGGGCTGTTTTGATCATTCTTTTACCTGCCCAACAGTTGTGATTTTTACCTTACTGAAAGCTGGGGGAGAGGAACACTTGCTTTTCCAACCCTCCTCCATCTAAGCTCATAGTTCCTGGGCTCAGAGGACCAGGATTGCTTGTCAGGTTCGAGCGGCTCAGCCTCTGAGTTACGGATTGTGCAGCCCCTGACTTGGGCGTGGTGGACACTCAGGACCCGCACCATCCCCCTTCCCCTGTCAGTCCTCTCTCTCTGCATGGCCGACTCTGACCAGGACAGGAAGCACTTGGCGTGGAGCAGAGAGCCCTGCACCACCTTCCCCTGGACCCGGAGCAGGCCACGAAGAGGAGGCAGACACCATGGTTGTACCATAAAATCCTAGGAACGCTCCGGCTGCACTGCAAGCCTGGGAATCCCCGGCGTGACAGTGTCTAGAAAATTCCTGGCTTATGCTCCTAATACCCGTCTATAAAAATAACAGTCCAACCGGATGAGATCATGGGGACATCGCGCGGGGCCATATGCCGTGGGCCCAGTTGGTGCTGACTGATGTGTGAAGGCTTCCGTTCTGGGACTGGTTGGTTTGGGAAGGAGAAGAAATCAGAGGGTGGGGGTGGGGCTGGGACAAGGGAGACCGAGAACGGGGAAGGGGATGAATGAGCTTGTCTCAGCAGAGGAGAAGCCCATCAAGTTCCGCCTGATGGGGAAGGGGTGTAACTACCATGTCCTGGGGCTCTACCACGGGCCAGAGAACAGTGTCTCGTCCCCTTCCACCTTCTGTACCATGTGTGTTGGAAAGTGTTCAGTCCCATTTGCCACAGGAGGGAACCGTGTCTTATGCATAGTGTCTGAGACTCGCAGTATCTGAGCGAAGGCCCTAGGGGTAGAGGCAGGATCAGCCCCCGGACTTCCTGACCCCGAGGCTGGCCGGCATCATGGCTATGAGGCTGCAAGGTACTCACTTCAGGAGGAAGTCGGGTTCCTGCGAGTGAAAACCTCCAGCTGGAGTTCCGATGGCTGCGGGGAACGGCTGAGCTGACCTCGTTGTGCTGACTGAGCCCTTGTTTTAGGAGCCTGTGGGTGAAGGCCTCTCTCTCCTTTCCAGGTGCCAGTGATCAGCAATGTGGGATGGGCCGTATGAACAGACATGGTTGCTGCTGGGCCAGCCTGCCCGGTCAGCCTCTTAGAAAACACCCGAGGCTCTTCAGCTGTAAATTGTGTCAAGAATTTAAAAACCTTGGATAACGGCACTCTGAAGTTGGAAACAAAGATCTTTCCCTCTCTTCATTGAAAGTGGCTCCCATTTTTAAAAACAAAATTAAATGTTTCATAACAGCTATACTGAGATATAATTCACATACCATGCAATTCTCCCATTGAAGGTGTAGAATTCAATGGTTTTTAGTTTATTTGTAGAGGTGATGGTCCACCATTGTTACAATTTATGAACATTCTATTTCCCTAACAAAATTACATTTTTAAAATATTTTTTAATTAAAAAACGTTTTTCAATTACAATTTATGTTTGATATTATTTTTTATTACTTTTAGGTGTACAGTATAGTGATAGACATTCATGTTCCCTCTGGTATTTCCAGTACTCACCTGGCACCATGCAAAGTACAGCATAGAAAATATAGTCAATAATATTGTAAAAATTTAATTATTAATCAGAGAAAAGAAATTAACATTAAACAAAATTGCAAAAAAAAGAAGAGGATCTCTGCTGATTCTACTGCCTCAGTTTAGCTTTTTATATTGTTGCCACGCTATATACTATACAGAGCAACAAAGTTAGTCAACTTGTATATGTTCTTACGTCTGCTTTCTCACGTGACATTTCCAGTGTTGTTACTTCATAGTTTTAATGGCCCATGATATTCTCTCATGTGGATGTGCAATGATTGTCTAACTCACCCTCTTTAGCTGAACCATTAGGAGTTTTCTATCATAAATAACGTTGCAGCGAACATCTTTGCACATAAAGCTTGATTTCCCTTGGTGAATGTATTTCTTGGGTTGTAGTCCCAAGAGTGGGATTACTGGGTCAAAGGGTAAGGATGTTTTCTGTCCCTCTCTCCCTTCTCCCATGTTTATTCCCAAAGAGGTGACACTGTTTTACAGAATTTTAAAAAAGGCACCTATTTGTACGTATACACACACACACACACACACACACACACACACATACATACATTATACATAAAAAGTCATTTCATGTTACCAAGGTTTTGGGTTCATTATGTAAATCAGAGAGAGGCAAGTCTGTGAGGTCAAACAGCATGCATTTCTTGAGAGCCAAGAAAGATTGCCCTTTATATATCCCACCTGGTGACTCAAATAACTTCACCATTTCCCGCAGAAAATTATTCCCATGGAAAACGATTCCTCAACCTCCTGACCTTTTATTGGCTGCTGTCAGCCTGGGGCAGCACTTTTGTTTCCAGCTGTTCTTAAAGCCCCTTCTCCAGCATTTAACCCTTGGAGGCTCACAGGCATGAATAGGGCTGGGGGAGGGCCAGGGGGATGTGAGGGGAGGGGTGGGGGGTGGGGATGGAGGGGATGGGGGGGCGGGGAGGGACAGAACCTGTATTTCTGTACCGCAGTGCCTTCAGGTCAGAAGAGCCAAGTACTGGCTGAAATAAATGAGAACAGCCCCAACTTGTTCTGTTGTTAAACATGAAACATTTATTCTTTCACGGTTCTGTGGCCCAGAAGTCCAGAATCACCGTGTTGGTGTTTCATGGCTTATGACAGCGTAACCCGAGTGCCTTCCTCTCTCTTCACATGGCCACCTTTCTGTCTTACCAGCGTCCACCCTAAACCCACTGTGACCTCATTTTCCCTTGATGACATCTTCAAAGACCCTATTAGCTGAAAACTCTTCCGAAAGTTAATTGTTAACTCAGGTGTAAACTGTTGATGGCATTAGCCCGGACCCCCTCTTGGGTTATTTGCATTTTATAATGCACTCCTAGGAGACCAGAATTCCTTGAAGATCCTTAAAGAATGAAGCCTTAATGGAGGCATAAGTGTGTGTGTGTGTGTGTGTGTGTGTGTGTGTGTGTGAGAGAGAGAGAGAGAGAGAGAGAGAGAGAGAGAGAGAGAGAGGTGGTTTTGTTTAAAATCCCTCCAATCTTAAATGTGTGCTCTACTGAAGGATGAGGGCTCTCCGAGTCATCTGTGATGCTCAGACCTGGGTACTCATGTAGGAACTGCCTCATATTTTCTTGAGCTACAGCTCTTCTCTTCGAGCCAATGAAATGTCAAGTGTCAGGTCAGTGTGATGTCATTTAATGGCTACTTGGTCTTCTGGGGGCGGAAGATTATCAGCTGGGGCTCAGCAGGTTAGATGATGCCCAAGTCTCTCGGGCAGGAAGAGGTTGCACCTCTGAGCTAGGTGTGGCCTCTGTTCTCTCCCTCCCCAGCCCCTGGCCCTCCCAGGGTCCCCAGGGATGTCCAACACCAGAGCTTAAGCTCCCAGGCTGCAACTGGTCTGGCCGCGTTAGTGCTGGGACCTTGAGTCTGAAAGACAACAGGTGCTCAATAAATTGTGGTGGGGGCTGCTGTTAGGATTTCTTCTTGCACAGAAGTCAGCGGAGACTCGGAGGGACTCGCCCAGCTAGAGAGTGGTCTGTGCACGCAGCTCCCGAGTTTGTGCAGAGCCCGACCTCTCCTCCCCGGCCTCCCAGGCGGCCGGCACAGGACAGGCCGAGCTTGCCCTCTGCTGCTGAGTGCGGGTCTGAATCGGCTCTACTCACCCTCCAGCTCCCCGGGCTGTGGCCGCAGGCTCGGCTGTGGCACGTGGTAGCTTTGCAGGATGGAGTCTCAGGCTGAGAGGGAACCACCTACCTCTTGTCCCAGCACCGCCCACCTTGCTTTCTCAGAAATGAATCAAGTGAGGTGGAACATTAAAGAAAAGGACTGACTATATGTGTTGGCAGTGATACCAGTCAAGTGTTCAAGCAAAAACTCAGATTTTGGAAAACTTCTGTCCAAAATTATTAGGAGCTTGATACAGAGACATTTCAGATGAGATTGCTTAGAGAGGTTAACAAATGGGACTGGTTTGATCCTGTATGTCAGCGTCTGGAAGATCTGCACAGTTCTATGCAGTAATATTTCCCAGATGACCAGTGATACACAGTCAGACACGGACACAAGATCTATTGGAAGTGGAGGAGAGCACAGTGACCTTTTACACAGCAGCGTGTGAAAAGTTTGATAGTTTTGGATTTCACATTGCAAATAACTTTTAAGAAACTACCCCGCATTGAGATTTAATGTATTACCAGCGGAAATGTATCTCAAATGATCTGCAAAGGTTCTTAAAAGATTCTGACATTCCCCATACAACATACCTTCATATATGTCAACCAAAATAATACAACAGGTAGACATTAAAAAGTGTTGGAAAAAAAGAATGTTGCTTCTCTCCTCACTGAATTACTTGTCTTGAAAACTAGTTATTCCTCATAAAAATATGTTTACATATGAGTTATTATTTTGAATGAGTTAAGGATTCTTTACAAACTTTGTTTTATTTTCAAAAATGTTTTAAATATTTTTTGTTTTATTTTGTTTAAATATTTTGTTTTATTTTAAATATTGATATAACAAATGTAAACAAAAGTTCTTGGGGTTCTAAATTATTTTTAAGAGTGTCAAGATTACCCTTCATCTCCTCTTTATGTTCAAACTTTGTGAACTGCTGATCTAGAATATACAAAGCATTCCTACAAATCAACCAGAATGACAGGATCCCGAAAGAAAAAAATGGGCACAGGATGCAAACAGGTAATTTATAGAAACAGCCAACGGGCATATCAAAAGTTGCTTGAATTCATTAATAATCAGAGACATGCAAACAAAAACACAACAGTGCTTTATATTAATAACATGAAGAAAGCCAAATTATGACAAGTTGGTGGGGCTGTGAGGACAGGGAAACCCTCATTTACTGTTGCTAGGAGTGGGAAAAGTACAGCCATTCTGGGAAGTAGTAGTTACTTCAATCACATATGCATAGTCCTTAAGACCTAGCCCAGTGGTCGACAAACTCACTCAACAGAGCCAAATATCAACAGTACTTCTTCAAAATAGACTCGCCCAGGCCGAAAATCGACTTCTGTGCATGGGCCACGAAGTTTCAATTGCACTGTACGTGCGCGCCTGCATATGGTATTTTGTGGAAGAGCCACACTCAAGGGGCCAAAGAGCCGCATGTGGCTCGAGAGCCACAGTTTGCCGACCACTGACCTAGCCCGTCCTACTTTTGGGCATCTGGACATAAGAAATTGTCACACAAGTCATTTGACATGTGTGCAGAGGTGTGTGGTGGCAGGTAGCTCGGAGCTTCTGCGCACCTGTCACTGAGTGGATTGGGAATTCTGAATATGTATAATTCTGATGCCGTGGGTACATCACAAAGAAAGTGCTGTTGGAAATGAGAAAGAAGCTGAAGTGATCCACAACCCAATAAGTGAGAAATACAGTCATAGGAAGCAGCTGGTGTTCTGCAGAAATGAATGGATCTCTATTGTATTAGTCTCTGAGGGTTGCTAGGAAATGTCACAGACTGGGCGCCTTAGACAACAGAAATGGACTCTCTCACGTTCCGGAGAAGTGTGAAATCAAAGTGTCGGCAGGCTGGTTCCTTCTGGAAGCTTCGAGGGGAAGTGTTCCTGCCTCTGCTGCCTCTGTCCTGCTTCGGGGGCTGCTGGCAACCTTGCTCTCCCGCTTGCAGATGCATCACTCCAATCTCTGCCTCTGTCTTCCTTCTCTGCATGTCCAAATTTCTCTTTTCTTATCAGGTCACCAGTCATATTAGATGTAGGGCCCACTTGAATCCAGTACGATCTGTCATAACTTGGTAGCATCTGCAAAGACCCAGTTTCCAGACAAGGTCACATTCTGGGTAGACGAGAATTTGGGGCATAAACTATTCAATCAGGTACATACATGAAACAGCCGAGAATGGTTGGCTACATAGGAGGAGGGAGTGGGAATGTGAAATGAAGATAAATGGGCATAAACAAGCAAGACAACAATAAACAAGCAGGAGTGGCCCTGCCGGGACCAAGGACTGTGCATGCAATCAGTCCCACAAAAATAAACTTTCCCCGAACCAGCCTTGGCTCCCATTCAGGAAGACAATAGTAACAACAACAAACCCAAATCAAAAATAAACACGAGGTCTCTTGAGAATTCGCAACCGCAATCTGGCCTTCACATGGTTTGGAACTTCAATTCACACCCATCCTGAAGTTCCAGGGACCTCCAGCTGAGAACTAATTGAGTTTCAAGTTTGGTCCTGCCTCCTGCCACTTGGCCTTAGGAATTCTAAATCCTCTTTGGAGAAAAACCACTTTACTCAGGCCTCCAAGAACTTCCACAAAGTGTCTCAAGAATCAAGAGAAAGAAAATAGTACATATAACATCTCACACAAGTAAAGAGAAAAATGGAATAAGACAGATTACAATCTATGTTAAATAAGGCAACAAGGAGGAGAAAGTAAACAAAAAACAACTTGTAGAAAGCACAGAAAGAATAAAATGAATTCAAATATATCAACATTAACTATATATGATAACCACATATATATGTATCTATTATAATAAAAGCATAATATGCTAATTAGACTGGACATCCTTCCGGATGTCCTTCTGGACGACCTTCTGGACAAAGCTGCGGCAACAGGGGCCGAGCTGAGGCAGAGGTGGCCGAGGTGGTGGTGGGGGCCAAGACCCTTGCACGAATTTTGTGCATTGGGCCTCTAGTGTGTGTGTGTGTATGATAACCTAAACTTGCCAGTTGAGAGATTGTCAGGATGGATTATAAATAAATAAA
The DNA here is from genome assembly GCF_028538775.1 of Myotis yumanensis. Classification (NCBI taxonomy): domain Eukaryota; kingdom Metazoa; phylum Chordata; class Mammalia; order Chiroptera; family Vespertilionidae; genus Myotis; species Myotis yumanensis. The sequence goes on along the minus strand of NW_027223771.1, from coordinate 5,385,795 downwards.
ACCCAGTCATATGCTTTTTACCTAACACATTAGGGCACTGGAAGTTTGAAAACATATGGATAGGAACAAATTTATTAGCAAATAGTCTACAAGTGCCCATTTGTGGAGCTACATTAATATTAGGCAAAATATGCTCTAGGGAAAAAAAGGTTTTCTTACCAAGATAAAACCAGAATGTAAGATAGATGCAAACTGGACATTGATTAATGTTATTCCTTATGTGACACAGATTCAAGGAGAAACGCATATGGCCACCGTAATCGGTGTTGAAAAGTTATTCAACAAAGTGTAGTATTTATTCATAATAAGCATTCTTAGCAAACTAGGAGAACGCTTGAAATCTGATGAAGGCAATTCCCAAAATAATCTACAGCAAATCTCATGCTTAATGATAAACCACTGGAAAAACTTTAAAATGAGAAACAGGGTAGGAGTGCCTGCTCTAGCTGAGTCAGAAAGCAACGAATTAAGTGAACATGAAGCACAAGGAATGCCATTATTTGGACATGAATGCTCTATAGAAAAGCCAAAAGATCTATAGTAAATTATTAAAATTATTAGTTTATGTGGATATAAAATGAACACAGAAAATAAAATTGCATTTCTCTGCAGCCTTTAGAGTATATGATTTTAAAAAGTATTATTTAAAAGAAATATAAATAAGCTACCTGGGAGATAAATCTAAAAACAGATATCCAAGACCTTTGCAGGCAAAAAGTATTATATTTATATATGTAAAACTTCATTTCGGTCTTTAAGGAAGCCCCACATAAATGAAAAGCCATACCATGTTTATGGATAGTATGACTGAATATCATAAAGGAGTTAATGTTTCCCCAGTTGATCCATAATAGTCCCAACTGGACTTCTCTTTGGACTGTCACAGACTGGCTCTACAGTGTCCCTGGATACCTGGCCGGCGTGACTCAGTGGTTGAGCGTGAATCTATGAACCATGAGGTCACGGTTCGAATCCCAGTCGGGGCACATGCCTGGGTTTCAGGCTCCATTCCCAGTGTGGGGAGTGCAGGAAGCAGCTGATCAATGATTCTCTCTCATTGATGTTTCTGTCTCTCCCCCTCCCTCTCTCTCTGAAATAAAAAATGTATTTAAAAAAAAAGTGTCCATGGATATTGAAGGGGCCCTGCACAGCCAAGGGATCCCTGAAGAACAGCAACCCGGGAAGCTATTTTTATCTGATAAAAAGATCGAAGGGGAAGCTATGGTAATTAATATATTGGGGGTCCTCCTCCTTGAAACCTTTGGCTGGCTCTTTCCTGAAAAGCCCCCACATACCTTTTCTGGCCCCTGTGGAAGTAAAGCTTGCTCCAGTGACCTCAGGCTCTCATTTTCTCGTACTAGACCCGAGTCCTTGAGCGTGGCCCACACTTAGGCCCAGGTAGGGTTATTATCAGGATTGATTATAGGGCTGGAGACAGTGCTGGGTCTTTTCTTACAGTAAGAGGCCACTTAGAAGATACTGTTAACATTATTATTATTATTATTATTTTAATCCTCACCTGAGGATATTTTTTCCATTGCTTTTCAGAGAGCGTAAGAGGGAGTGAGGGGGAGAGGAGAGAGAGAGAAACATTGATGTGAGAGAGACACATCGATTGGTTGCCTCCCGCATGCGCCCTGACCAGGGGCAGGGAGTGAACTGGAAACCCAGATATGTGCCCTTGACCGGGAATCAAACCCTTGATCCTTTGGTATACAGGCTGATGCTCTAGTCCAGTGATGGCGAACCTATGACACGTGTGTCAGAGGTGAACTCAATTCTTTTGGTTGATTTTTCTTTGTTAAATGGCATTTAAAGATACAAAATAAATATCAAAAATTTAAGTCTTTGTTTTACTATGGTTGCAAATATCAAAACATTTCTATATGTGACACGGCACCAGAATTCAGTTAGGGTTTTTCAAAATGCTGACACGCCAAGCTCAAAAGGTTCGCCATCACTGCTCTAGTCACTTACCAGCACTGGCCAGGGCAACACTATTATTTTTTAAAGTACCCCGATATATCTGTGATCAGGGCTTCTTAGAACGATACGTAAGGGAAAAAAAAAGGTGAGAGAAATGATCCAGAATTTAAACTGCAATTCTTCTCGTCATTTCCTGGTCAGCAGAAGGAATATTGAGTTTTCTATCAAAGTGCTCATATACGACATGAAATACCTGGGCAGTGGGAGCAATTTGCTGCTTAAATTGGAACCTTGCAAATCAATTATCAGGAACTAGAGCATGCATTTTCTCCTAAGAAAAAAAAAATTATTCTTCAAAGTGACATTTGGCTGCTCACTGCATGTCAAACCAGGTGTGAGCGAGCCTGCACAGTGGCTCAGTATTCTGGTGAAAAAGAAAAAAAACAAACCTCCTGTGAAAAACTGTCAATCTCCAGAGACGTGTGAGCCTGTACTTTTAAGACTGAGGAACGTCGGGAGCTTAAGAAAGCAGCATTTCACTCCAGTTCAGTCCTTTTCTGAATCATGCAAAGTGAAAAGCCCACATTTCTGTGGGTGACATTTCAGTGCCATTCGGGCAGGTCTAGAACCTGGGGAAGAAGAGGAGGTGAGCTTGGCCCCAGGGGGCCGTCTCCAAGTACCCTCTGCGGGCTGCTCTTTTCTGTCTCCATGGGGATGTTTCATAACACAAGTGTCAGAAAGGAGTTCAGCCCAGCTGGTGTAGCTCAGTGGATAGTGCATCAGCCCAGGGACTGAAGGTTCCCGGGTTTGATTCCGGTCAAGGGCACGTACCAGATTCCCCTTGATCCTGGCCCTAGTCAGGGAGCATGCAGGAGGCAACCAATCAATGCGTCTCTCTCACATCGATGTTTCTCTCTGTCTCTCCCCTCCTAAAAAAGGAGTTTAGTGGTTCCTTGCATGGTGGTTCTCCATCCTAGCTGCATAGTGGAATTTTCTGGAATGCTCAAAAAAACCGTGGATACACGGGCCCTACCCCCAGAGATTCTGATTCAATTGGTCCAGGTTGGGGCTTAGCACTTGTAACAATTCAAACAGTGGTTCTCAACCTGTGGGTCGAGAACCCTTTGGGGGTCGAATGACCCTTTCACAGGGGTCGCCTAAAACCATCAGAAAACACATATAAAATTACATATTTTTGTGATTAATCACTATGCTTTAATTATGTTCAATTTGTAACAATGAAATTGGGGGTCACCACAACATGAGGAACTGTATTAAAGGGTTGCGGCATTAGGAAGGTTGAGAAGCACTGAATTAAAAGATTCCCCAGGCACTTCTAACGTGCAGCCAGAGTTGGAACCCTGGGTTCTCACGGAGGAGTCCTAAGATGGTGACATGAGAAAACCAAGAAATGGTACCTGGAAGCGAGGTGCTCAAACATGGTGACTTCCCTCCCCTTGCCTCCTCTACCTCTCCCCTCCCCCCACATCTTCACCCTCCTCCATCCCATCCTTCCCGTTCCTCTTCCAGCCTGGGTTCCTGATGAGGTAATGTAAGCAAACACCGCTGCAAACCCATCTACGCGCTCCTTCCTGTGGGCGTGCTCGTGCAGGGTGGATTTCCTACCTTCTTTATTTTTTTTCTTTTGTTTAAAGTATTACAAATAGTAGCACATATGTCTCCTCCCCCCCTCATTGACTTCCCCCAGCCTCCCTTACCCAACCCCCCCCCCCCCCCCCCAGCATGCCCTCACCCCCCTCCCAGTGTCTTGCATCCATTGGTTATGCTTATATGCATGCATACAAGTCCTTCGGTTGATCTCTTACCTCCCCCTGCCCCCCAACCCTCCCCAGCCTTCCCGCTGTCGTTTGACAGTCTGTTCGATGCTTCTCTGCCTCTGTATCTATTTTTGTTCATCAGTGTATAATGTTCTTTATTATCCATACATGAGTGAGATCATGTGGTATTTTTCTTTCACTGACTGGCTTATTTCACTTAACATCAGGCTCTCTAAGTTCCATCCATGCTGTTGCAAATGGGATTTCCTACCTTCTTTGGAGGCAGGTGGTTTAGGTGGGAAATGGGAAATCTGTGATTTCTGCCAGGGCGTAGGAGCTGGTCCTTCACCCACGAGGGTGCTGTTATGCCCAGATTTCAGGATCTCCAAGAGACCACACCAGGGAGCCAGCCGAGTCCGATGCAAAAGCATAAGAGTCTTTATTCGAGCTAGCTCGGGCTCCCCGTCTACCACACTCGCCGACTCAGCGACAAGAGGCAGAGAGCGAGCCAGCTCTGTGGGGAAAGGGGTTTTATAGTAAGGGGAGGAGAGAGGACTGTGGGCCCTGCCGATTGGCCAGGCACAAGTCAGTGTCTTGTTACACAGGATGTGGTTGTGTCTATGGCGCGCACTTCCCTTGATTATCATTGGTTAGTTTAAAGAAATCCTAGGTGTGGCTAGCAGAGGCTTGGGCTTCCGGGAAGAAGCTCCTTGCTGAGCACATGGCTGCTGCCCAAAAATGGAGGATTCGGGGCAAGATGGAGGGCGTAGCCCTCGCCCTTTCAGTGCCATCTGGGAGCCGTCACTGTCATGGTGACTTGGGCCTTCACTCTGCAAGTGCAGGCTGTCCCGGGCTGGGGGTGGCTGGCCCGAGTGGGTGGAAAGCTGCATGCCCTTAGGGCCTGGGGCTCCCCCTGAGGGTGAGGAAGGGAGGGCATTTCCAGGCCTGAGCTCAGCACGTGAGCTGTTGTCCAAGCACCCGGCACAGGAGTGGGGGGCAGCCCAGCTCCTGCTGGGTAGAGGGCCAGATACGTCCCCACCCCCATGCCCAGCCACCCTTCTCGTGCCACCTACCCACCATGGGCTTTGTGGCTGCTGTGTGTGGGTACCTGGGGCGAGGAGGCCTGCGCTGGAGTGCTTTTCCTTTCCTGGGCCTTGGGCTCCATCTCTGAGCGGCCACAAGAGAAACCTGCCTGAGCCAGAGTTTAAGGTGGTCTTTTTATTTTTTTAATTTAATTTTATTTTCTATCACCATTTATTCCCCCCTACATCCTCTTCCACTTCCTGGTCTGACATGCAGGTCTTGTTTCTGAAAGATCAGACAGAGGCCGAAAACCAGAACTACAGGCTTTATTAGAGGAGGACGACCTGCCGGGCTGTCTTGGAGCACGTGCAGGATGGGCACGCCTTTTGAGGGGCGAAATGGGAAGGGGCGGGGGCTTAGTGTACTCGGTGCACACTGACTGGTGGCTTACTGCATTGTCCATATAGGACAAGGGCTTAGGGTATTTGGCAGGTGTTGATGGGTGGTCCAATGTATAGTCCATATAAGGTACATGGTTAGTCACTCAGGTATTTCTGGGCTGCAGGTTACGTCATACTCCGCCCACCAGTTGGGGGAAGGGAGGACCTATCAGTTTCATTATCACTGACCTTAGGAAGCAGAAGTGTGCGAGGCAAAGCTGCCCCTGCCTTCTTGGGCTGTTTCAAATGCCGCAGCAAACGGAATGTGGGTTATTGTCAAGGTCGTAATGAGAAAGCGGTATCTGAGCCCAGAGAGGCAGGAGCCAGCCGCTCCACGCAGCTGAAGAACTTCTCTAAGTAGCTGGCTGACCTCGCCTGGCCCTCCTACACCCTTCTCTTCAGGTGCTGGGTGAGGGACCCTCCTTGGAAGTGCTAATTTCTCTTCTTTGTTGTATGACTTCTCGTGCTAAACAGACTATTTGGTGAATTGCTGGTCTTTGTAGTGAAGTGGCTGGGACCTTGCCCTTCATTTCCCTTTGAAATGGTGGAGGATTAAAAAACACACCAGGAAACCTTGGGAGTCTATTTGAAATGAGCTTCCTTTTTTATCTAAGGTGAGCTCTCATTGACCATAGAAATGAAGTTCTTAACCAAAGGTGGATGTTGGAAAGACATACATCCACTTCCTTATTGCTGTTTGTCTTGGAATTAAACTCTTCCAAATGAAGACACTGGGCGTAAGGAGAAGAATTATGGGCCATTTCTGAGATGAATACCCCCGAGTGTGGTAGATCCAGACATGGCATCAGTATAGCGCTCTGCCAATAGACTGCTGGCTTCCGGGGTGAATTACCTGGGCTGGCAGAGTCATTTGACCTTGACTTTAATCAGTGTGCTCCTGTTAAGCAAATATTTCCAATTTTTCAGCAGGTTTGTTTGCTGTATAAGTGTCTTTTCTCTGCCAGCATGCTGAGCTGGCACCATTCATTTCCACAGGTGGCTTCCCTGGCTACTTCTCAGCGTGTGTGGGGGGCGGGGAGCCGGGGGATGGAATTTCACAAGCCATTCCAGCTTCCCAGCACCTGGGGCAACGTTGGCAGGGACTCAGGGTGACCACCCTCCACGGAGGAAGGTTCAGTTGTTTGAGGTTCACTGTGGATGCATTTTTAATCTGCGTGGTTGACACAGACAGGAAGGGTGGGCCAGGCACAAAATGCCTGAGAGTCACAGACGTTCCAGCTCAGGGGCGCTGTTGGCAGTGATCTCTCCCGTAGACGCCGCTGGTGGCAATGGAGGAGGCGATGGGTCTGTTCCTAAATCAGTAGCTTGGGAAGCAGAATTTGAAGATTCTTTGCCCTATATTTCAAGTCATAGAAATTACTATTTTTTTCTTTTTTTTTAGAAAAATGAGGAAGAATGTATTGGCCGCAGCAAAAATATACTTAGGACAGTGAAACAAGGAAGGGCATAGAAGAAGCAACAGGAGAGCCCAGGCTGGGCTGCTTTAGCTCACTGGGAAGTCAGAGAAGAGGGGGCCTCAGAGAGAGGTTCCAGGGGTTAGCCCGGGAGGAGCTGCCGCCGCCGTTGGTCTGCTCCCCTGGTTGCAAGCTTCATGGGGGTCCCTTAGAGGTTAGGGGATATGTGCCCGTGGGGTAGGAATTACAAAAAATGCTAAAGGTGAAGCATTGCTTTAGTGCCTTTTATATCGGCTTTTCGCCCCCAGTGGGCAGAGGAAAATTCCTTCTGAATCTGCCTCTCAGTTTATGTGGTGAGGATGTCACCAAGTATTGATAAGCAGGAAGCAAAGGGAATTGGCCATAGTTGAGCCTACGGGGCTGGGGAGCACAGGGAGGAAAGCCATGCGCAGTAAAAGTCAAAATATGCAGGGGGAGGAGCTTGACCATAGACGCCTGTCAGTCTAGCCGGGGAAACACAGGATTGGTCAGGTGTGGACCCGTCGGAAGCCCACACAAGCTTGTGAATTGATGGGTTCTTCTGCAAAAACTCCTGGTTTCTCCCAAGCCTGAGAATACAGAATCCCAGGGGAACAAAGAAGAGCTCGCCCCCTCCCCCTGTCTGTCTGTCTGTCTGTCTCTCTGTCTCTCTGTCTCTCTTTCCCTGGCACAGCCAGTGACACACTTGCCCATTCGTTTGAGTGCTCTCTTGCCCTGGGAAGACAATAATCACGGTTCTAGCAGCTGCTGGGCCCACAGCAAACCTGAGCTTTAATATGAAGCAAACTCTGGCCACTGGCCTTTGAAGACAAAGGAGGGACTTTTCCCATGGCAGGTTGGGCACGGGAAACGCAGAAAGGGAAGTCCTTTGATTTTGCATCATAAATAACCCTCGCCACCCCGCAGTCTCCCCTGCGTGCGTGGGTCCTTGGAATGCTTTCCTCACGAGACCCTGGCAGAGCCTGAATTCCACCGACAGCAAGGAGACAGCTGACAGCAAAGGGAAAGTTCCACAGACTGAACAGGATACAGAAATGCTGTGTGCACGCGTCCCCGCTCGGCCCCCTTGTAGCACACCTGCACACAGCCTGCCTGGCCCGGGAGGCAGCCTCATCCATGGGTCCTGACCAGCTCTGGTGGCAGGAAGTGACCTCCCTCTGTTCAGCCTGCAGCTTGCTCCCCTTCAGTTAATCTTCAAGTTTTGTTTGGGGGGGAATGAGACCCACGCATTGGCTTCCCATTCACTGTGAGGCTTCCGATCGCCAGGATGTCCCGGCTCCTCCTGGTTAAGATCATGTCCAACCCCAGAGGGGACTGTGCGGAACTGGGGATTGTGTGCAGTCACCCAAAAAGGACTTGCAGAGAAGAAGTGAGCTCACACTCTTGAATTACACAGTCACTAGTGGGTAGCTAAGATATTGTTGTAGGTAGAGCATGGTTTAGAGACACCCAAGATTCTCAGCAGGCCAGCAATGAAGCCAGTGTGCCCAAGGGGACATCTCCCTCCTGATCTGGTTCCTTTGTCATCTTGTTCAGTGTCTTTAAAACCTGGGGTATAATTACATGTGGCAAAGCATACAGTTTGATGGGCTTTGTCTAGTGAGTTCAGCCTCCCCAGTAACCAGTCAAGGTATAGAACATTTCCATTACTAGAGACCAGAATTTCTCACCCTGTACACTGTTGACATGTGGGGCCGGATGAATCTTTTTTTTTAAAAATCCTCATCCAAAGATTTTCTTTAAAATTAATTTTTTGAGAGGGAGGAAGGGAGAAAGACGGAGAGAAAAATCATCGACGTTAGAGGTAAACATGTAACTAAAGCACAAATCAGTTGCCTCTTGCATGTGCCCCAACCAGGGATGGAACACGCTCCCCATGTATGTGCCCTGACCGGGAATCAAACCCGCAACATTTTTGGTGTATGGGACGATGCTTCAACCAATTGAGCCACCCGGCCAGGGCTGGACCCTTCTTTATTGGGCGGCTGTACTGTGCATTGTAGGATAGCTACCAGCATCGTGTACTAGATGCTGGAGGCAGGACAATCAGAATGTCTCCTGGTGTTGCTTGCTGTCCCCTGGGGGACAAAATCACCCTAATTAGGACCACTGTCACAGATGGCTCCTTTCTGGCTCTTTCAACCAATCCCCTTCCCTCCCAGAGGAAACTGCTCGCCTTTCCTATCTCCATAGATCAGTTCTGCCTGCGCTGAAGTGTGCGCGCATGCAGTATGCACCCTTTGGTAGCTGGCGTCTTTTGTTAACCATAATACTCCTGAGATTCCTCTTCGGCATTGTGCCTTCTCAGTCCCCCTGTGTCCGTGTACCACGAGCTCTCCATTCTCCTACTGATGGACATGGGGGTTGTGTGCGGCTCTTGGCTTGAGACATGCTTGTCCACGGCTCTGTGTACACATGTTTTCATTTCTCTCGGGTGAATACCCACGTCAGACGCTCAGGTGAATGCTTAACTTGGTGAGAAGCTGCCAAACAGTTTTCCAAAAAACGGTTCTATCCCTTTGCCCTCCTGCCAGCGTTGCTCTGAGGTTGCAGGCTGTCCCCATGTCCCCCAACACTGGGTGTCCCGTCATGCTACTGGGAGCCACTGTAGTGGGCGGGTGCCCTCACTGTGGCTCTGATTTGTACTCCCCCAATGACAGCGAGGCTCTTCCCATGTGATTATTTCAGATGCACACACCTGACTGACGAAGGGATGTGTGTTTAGCATCAAGAACTCCCCCAAATCGGTAACCAAAAGACAAACAACCCAGTGAACATGGGCAAAAGGCTGGAACAGACAGTTTACAAAAGATGTTGTTGTGAAGATCCCATCTTTGTATCTTTTCTGACTCAGGCTGTCACTTGTGTGTTGGACATTACTGGTTGTTTAACACCTGTGCTTAATATGTACCAAGCATGTTTCTAAGCACTTGGCAGTGCTAACTCACGCATTCCTCGATAGCTAGCCTATTTAATTCTCCAAGCAACCTTGTAAGGTGTCATTATCCCCATTTTACAGAGAAGGAAACAGACAGTGAGGCTGGGTCACTTGCTAACAACCATAATCGGCCCGTGGAGGGTCCGGATTCCAGCCAGGCAGCCTGACTCCTACCCAATAGGCGTGCTCCTTGCCATAAGGTGAAGGCCGCCGTCTTGCAAAAATAAGTGTTCCAAATTGTACAAGCGCAGGAACATCTGGGTTCGGGCACCCAGAATGTCAAGTCTAGATTTTTATTTCCATGGCTATCTCTATTGCTGATGGCCGTCACGTGGGAGTTGGCACTTGGGATGCTCGAAGTGAATGAGAAGGTGTTTTCCAAGCCCCTTCTAACTGTGGTGCTTGTGATACAGAGAAAGGCTGTATAGTCTTCTTTTAGGAAAAAAAGGGAAAGAAAAAGGGGGGAGACCCTGTGGTCCGGGGGTTGCCTGGAATCTGACTCAAAACATTCTCCTCCGTGGTATTGCTTGGTGTCCCTGAAAAATCCTTCCCCAGCCGCCTCTGTGCCAGTGGTAGTGACTGAGGTTCGAGGCACCTTTGCACAATAGAATTCTGGCTCACCTGGGCTGTCTGCCTTTCTCTTCCGTGCCCAATACACGGATGAGGGGAGCCCCATTTTATTGGAAGCTACTGGCACTTTCCTAATCCTAACAGAAAAAGATTTTATGAGTAAGACCCTTTTCAGTATTCTTACTCTTTTGAATCGGCCTCATGCTAACGTGGCCACATTGAAATTCGCACTTAGGAAATTTGCGCAAACTAGCACTCGGGCGAGTGCAGGGAATGGTATTCATTCAGTTACTCCACCAAACATTTATTGAGTACTTGCTAGGTGCCAGGCAATGAGGGGAGAAACAAATGCAATATCCCTGAGCTCCTGCCATCACAACGGTGCATACGGGGTCAGATGTGTTATCAGTTACCACCCAGTTTCAAACCACCTTTATGGTGTGTGTGTGTGGCAGGGGGAGGGGGCAGCAGGGAGATCTTGCCAGTGCCTGCGGTGGGAGAACCGGCGACCTGCACCTGGTCTAGTGCATGCCAACAGAGGAAGCCGACTTTGAGGGACCTGCTGGGTTTAGAATTGTGACAACAGGGCAGGAACGAGGCCTCATGGGTACATGGAAAAGCACATGTAAAGTCCTTAAGTGGTCCAGGTTATGGTCACAAGGCTGAGAGCTGGGGACACAGCTGGGCTGACAGTGTGGGGTCCTGGGTGCCCGTGGGGGAAGGAGGCTCCGTGGCAGACCGTTCCCTCTGTCTCTAGACAGTAGGGGGAGAGACGTAGAAAGAGGTCTTGGCTGTCCTCCAGGATCACCTTTTTACAGCCACCTGGGGATGCTATAAGGACTGGAAAATCCAAGGGATAATAAAAATGCCAGTTACAGTCCTTGTGATGGAGAATCTCCTAAGAAGCATACCCTTAGGAGGATAGTCCTCAGGCACTCGCCTGTGACACTGTGTTTTGGCTCTTCGACCATTTTGGAGATTTGGCCTCAGATATTTTTTCTTTTTTATTGAATTTATTGGGGTGACATTGCTTAATAAAACCACACAGGTTTCAAGTGTAAAAAAGAACATACGCTAAGAACCATTGTACATGAGAGGGAAAGAAGTTTTCCTTTAGCTAGAAATTCCACACCGTGTAGACACTTGCTTGTAAAAGAAGCCACAGCAGCTGGCAGGGAAAAGCCCCACTAAGAAAAAATGCGGACGGCTCTAGAGATTCGTGCCACAGGTAATCCCCTGCATGAGGTATGACATTAAATGAACGCATTGCTGTGAATGCTTCCAGCATCTTACAGTGCCCTGGTATTTCCTTAGCCACTCCAAAAATGTTTGTTGAATGAATAAATGAATGAATGGATGACTGTTCAGCTAAATTCCTATTTATCTTTTAAGGCTCATTTTCAGTCTCACTTTCTCTAAGAAGCCATTTCCGGTTTCCCTGCCAACCTTGCTAGATAGGGTGTGACCTCCACCCCACGTTGCTTCCATAGGGACCTTGGCAGTGGGTCTGCCAGCCACGGTGCCAACTGCTTTGCACATACTATTCCAGTCCTCACAAAAGAACGTGAAAAGTTCTTTATTTCATAGGCAAAGAAACAGGCTCGTGGAGTTTAGGGAAGGCAGCCATTGGTGAGTTCAGTGTACCCAAGCTTGGTGAGGATGATTCCAGAAATGAGGAGAACCTTGGAGCTTTGGCCTGGGGTTGGTAGGGAGGACATGCGCACTAGGCTGCACGCTTCCGGAGGACGTGCTTTCCTGCTGCCTCCACTTCTCCACTGCGCTTGCCCAGTCCTCTGAGCAGACGGAATGGAGAGCAAGAAGGCCTGGAGGGGGGGGGGAAGCTGTCTCACCTGTAGTTTGTATTTATGTGGTTTTTGCGTGTGATTTGGGAAAAGAACTTTCCATTTTCGCTGTGTGTGGAAGCCACACTTTCTGTGCCCTGACAACCTGACATCGAGCCGAGGGGGCATTGGGTTCCAATTTGTCCTTTTGAGGACACTTCCCATCACGGCCTGTGTCTCTCTGGCCATTCTCCCAGAGGACACGTGGCACACTCGAAGGAGAAAAGATTGACCAAAATGAAGAGTTTGAAGAAGCCTTCGGAAATCCCGTCCCCTGGTCTCCGGGTGAGACCTCGACACGAGTGTGGGGCGGAGTCTTGCTTCTGGCAGAGACGGGAAGCGGCTTGCGTGACCCTCACTCACCACAGCTCTCCCAATACCACCCTGTTAAAGAGCCTCACTCACTTTCCAGCCTTTTCTTCTTGAAACTGCCTCCTCCCTTGCCTTCCCTGTTCCTTCTCTGTTCTTCGGAGCCCACCTCCTGGCCCCTGAAAGGCGGACTTCTCCAGGATGACACACCCTGGCCCCCCTCGCCTCCCAGGCTGGTCTCACATGTCCATCGACTCCCCCAAACATCTTCCCAGCTGGTCACCGGTGTGTCCCCCGGTGCCTTCACCTCGCTGGGTGGGTCCTTGCAGTGGGCACACCAAGCTCAGCACCCCCGAGTCATCATGGTCTCCACCCCTCACACCCTTGGTCAGTGTCCTTTAGCTTTGTGCGCGGTACCGCTGTCTACCCTTCCCCAAGCCAACGATTAGAACATGGCTCAGGTATCTGTGCGTTAGCCCTCGGGCAGCTGTCTGAAAATGCGCATGCTCCTTGCAGGGAGAGAGGAGGGCACTGCCCCTGCCCTCAAGGAGCTCACAGTCTAGTGGTGGCGGCAGACACTCCAGCCCCGTGGACAGAGGCGCTGCATGGCAGACCGGGCACGGCCCTCGGAAGCGGGGCAAGGAGGCAGACATCGGCTCTGTCCGGACAAGGTCTCCTGGGGAAGACGCTGCCCTGCACAGGAACTGAGGGCTTCTTAGCGGTCGGTTGAGTTGAAGGGAGCTCCGTTTTCAGTGTTGGCCTAGCTCTAGAGGGTGGGGGGCACACAGGCGGGCAGAAGTTGGCCTGCTGCGGAGGCCTCGGATCACCAGAGAAGGAATGAGTGGAGTCTCTCCAGAAAGAAAGAGCCAGTTTCACTTGGCAACCCCACTCGTCATAGTTCCCTGTGGTTTCGGGAGAATAGCTGTGCTTTGATTTAAACTACAGAACTACTTGTGTTGTGACAGGATAAACGAAAAAACCATCAGCCAGCGCTCCAAGGGAGGAGCGTTTAACCTGGATTTCGCAGATCCGCTAGTCCAGGGGATTCCGGATCCAAAGCCCGAACTGAACTCGTGGGGAGGCTCTGGCCTCTCCATCTCCTCCTGTGGCGGCCCCTGAGGGTCTCCAAAGCTCCGCCCAAGTCAGTCAGTCAGGGGGATGTTCGACTACAGTTTTAACCAGATACTGAACGGGGTTGCCAGCCTCCCCATTTTCCTTTTCACTAGGACTCGTCAAATTGATCGCGCTGGCAACGTAATGACACCTTTGAATCAGGCATTTCGGGGGCCTTATCTTTCCCGTATGTCTCAGTTTATTAAAGCTGGATGATGAGGGGGTTTGTCCTTCAAAAAAAAAAAAAATCAGCTTTTTTTTTTTTTTTTTCCAAGAGGCCTCTAGAGTGCTTGAGACCAAGCCATCCACTTTACAATAAGTGCACTGAGGCCCATCCACTCAACATCCTTGACTTGCGCCTGGCCAGTGATTGGACAAAGCTGGGACTCAGGAGGCAGCTCCCCCGCGGCTCCAGCCAGATCCCCTTCCCTGGTTGGGCAGGTGACGAAGTCCACTGAGCACCTGCTGTGCGCCTGAGCCTGGACCACAGGCCGGGAGTGGCCGGGGCGGCTACCCGGCGAGTTGGGAGAGTGCCCAAGGCACTGCGCCCCGGGAGGAGTGTGGTAAGGTCTGAGAGAAAATCAGCAGGGCTGGCGTGGCCCCCAAGGGGAAGGAAACCACCGCTCCTCATATACGAAGCTTCCGGACGGCCCATGGCCCCTTCCCATGAATCAGTGTATGTCAGAGAAGGGAGCTACATAAAAGAAGCCTGTGTAATACCCACGGCCTTTATGTTACAGAAGAGGAGACTGAGGCACAGAGGGGAGGAGCAAACCCGTTCCCCCCAGCCTCCGTCCCTTGATTCCTCGGTGGCTGTCCATCCTGTTGGCCCCTCCTTCCTCGGGGCCACCCCCATGGGCATCTGCCACGCTGCCCCCATCTGCCCTGCCGTCACAGGTGGGCAAGGCACTCGCAATGTATATGACACGTCACCCTCTGTCGTGCCATAGGCGAGCTCCTATCTCTGAATTCTGGGGCCGAGGGAGCTCCCCTCGGGAGTGCTCAGCGCCTCAAGTGATGCCGTGTTTCGTCTTCACAGGGTATCTGCCCAAGTGGCTGGCCTTTCCCTTGGTTGCCTCTGGCCGCAGCCGTCACAGGCCACCGAGACTTCCCCTGGGCCAAGGCTCTGAGGACTTGGCTGGGTCCCCAGGCTCCTGGCTGGATTCCTCGGTGGCTGTGCATCCTGTTGGCCCCCCTCCCCTTGTGCTAGCGCTAGGCCACCCCCAGGACGTCTGCTTCTGCGCTGTCCTGCCATGGGGTGGGCAGGGCACTCGCAATTTCCAAAATACCTTTCCCTCCCTCAGGCCAGAGGGGCACTCCCATCTCTGAGCTCCCTTTCTGGTTTACCCTTTGGGCCACAGTCCCACCTGCGGTCCTGTTCTGTCCCCACAGGATTAGACTGGAGGGTGTATGTGTGTGTGTTGGGGCGGGGGGGGGGGGGGGGGGGGCGGTTGCTGTTGGATCCCAGGGGTAAGGAAGCTGTCAGATGAGCACCAGTTCTTGGAGAATTTGATGTGAGAAATTCAGAGCCTATAGCTAGACCTTGCTGTGCGCTGTCATAAGCCAGTGAGGACAGACCCCGCACCAGGACCCCGCAAGGTTCCCAAGGTAGCGTTAAGCAGCCAGGAGTGAATGCAGACCCTCCGCACGCGTGGAAGGAGCAGGGGTTCGGGGCCCAGGGGGCTGGAGAGGTGGGCGGGGACGCCGCTGCTGCGTTCCCAGTGTCTGTTCTCTGTTCTGTGATAGCTTCCTTGCTGCATGAAGGAAAGCTCTCTTCACAGTGCTGGCTGTATTGTTTTCTTTATCACTTCGCTGCCCTGCCCCAAGGCACCGTGTGCCCTTGCATCGTGCCCATCCTGCCACAATGAATCCTCTGGATGCCCCATTGGGGGGGAGGGGTGCCCATCCTGGGTCCCCAGCATGGGTAGGTCCTCAGTAGGCCTTTTGAGGGGGCTGCTGGGACCTCCCCGAGGGAGGGCTCCTTGGCCTGTAGAGGCCCAGTTTCATCAAGGAAGCATCGTCAGCCAGTGGGTGCCCAGCCCGACCGGTCCTCCGGTACTGCCAAGAGAAGGCAGTGTGGTCACAGACAGGGCCTCCTTCTTTCTCCTTCATTCTAGAAAGATGAGGCCCATGTTCCCGACTCCTGTAGGTAGGGGTTGGTAGGCCAGAGAGAGGCTTTCCCCAAGTTTGTGTTGCTGAGCAGGGGGAGGTCTGCGTGGGGCTTAGCCAGGCCGAGGGGACAGCCAGAGCGGGGCCTGCTGGGAGCGAAGGGCCTGCAGGCGCTGTTTTGTGCCATTTGGAAATGAAGATCGGGAGGGAGGTGGCTTCCGGTAGCAAGCCTCTTGCATTTGTCATAAGACCAACTCAAGGGCTTCAATTGAGGCGGCAGCTCTTGTCTGGGCTGCTGCTTGTCGAGGGAAGTGAGAAGACCTTAAAGGCAGGCAGTGCGCAGGGGGAGCTGAGGTCAAGCTGGTACCAGAGGCAGCAGCAAGCAGGCCTCTGGTTGTTAGCCGGTCGGACCGAGGAGGCGGCTAGAGACAGAAAGGACCTCTCGGGGACTGATAAGAGAGTCCGGAACTGAGAAAAAGCCCCGAGTGGAAACTATCACAGGGAGGCTTAGAAATCAACATGTGTTCCAGGGAGGAGGAGGGCCACGGCCACGGCGGCCTCTGATGGAGCAGACTAGGGAGAAAGAGAAATTTCACTGGGGGTAGGGCCAGGGCTTTGAACTTCCTCCACCTGCCTTCGTGGGTTCTGAATATACTCCAGTCTCAAAACACCTCCAGTAGACGGGTCTGAACGAGTAAAGAACACAGCAAAAACATGGATGGCGCTTCGGGTCCGCGAGGCTTGCCCCAGAGACGCCCTCGAACGTGGGCAGAAGCCACCATTCGTGCGTCAGAATCATTAGCCACTGGCATCTTAAAGGTTTCACCCCTGTCAGGTCCCGGATTTCCCCGGGTTTCCTACGTTTGCTTCCAGAGCCTCGTTTTCGGCACTAAGAGGGCGCACCCCTTATGGGTGTCCGCGGAAGCAGCCTGGTCCTCACTCCAACAGGGCGCGGTAATGACATGCCCCCGCGAGCGAGCGGGCTCCAAAACGGCAGCGGCTTTTTGTCCTGTCGCTGGTGCAAGAAAACCACGGTACTGCTCTGTACTACAGGAAGGGTGAAGAAGGCAGCGGGGCCTGCAGCCGTTCCGACCCCTTTCCCTCCGAAATCTCACTTCTTACCGCTTTCCTGAGAAGGTTCTCAGCTGCTCAAACCTGAAGACTTGAGCGTACATCTTTTTTTTTTTTTAAACCCCAATAAATTAAACAAAAAAGAAACCGAGCATACATTTTGAGGTCTCTCCTAGCGGATAGCAGAGAGATTGGCGACAGGAATGGTCCCCGAAACCTGCCCGGGAGGTCATGCCTTGTCTCAGCCACCTGGTAATTAAATGAGGGGCGGCTGCTCCCTGGCGTGGGCCAGCCCCTCCCGAGACGGACCCGTTCCCCTCAGGTCCCCCATTCCTCAGGTCCCCCCATTCCTGCCTCTTCACAATCAGACTGTGACCTCTCTGCAGGCGGGGGCTGCTGTCGCACCCACAGCCGCTCCTTGCAGCTGGCACATAGTGAGTACTCAATAAGTGCTGGTGGGGTCAAGTGCCTGAGAATCCCACATTTTTGGGGTGTGCGGCCCCGGTTTCCTGCTTCAGAGCATACCCATGGGCCCCTGTGAAGTGTTCCCGTGATCAGCAGCAGGGGGCCCTGACCATGGCCCATGCCACTGACGTCCCCTGAGACGCCCCACGTGGAGGGAGGACCCTCAGGCCGAGTCCCCCCGGGGTAGCGCGCTCACACTTTGGGTCTGGGGTTGCAGGGGACCCCGAAGACCATGAAGAACCCAAATCAGAGGATAAGGGACCGAGAGCTCGTCTGGTTTTCATTTTCTTTCTCATCCTCTGGCAAAGTACAGCAGCTCCCAGTACAGCCTGGAGCGTCCTCCTCCTCGACCCTCCATATCGTGCCCCGGGCAGAGCCAGGCGGGAACGCTCCTTTGCCCTCCGACGTGGTGTCGTCACCTCCCTCCCTTCAGCGGAGGAGGACAGACGTGGGATCTTGGAGCATGTGACAGCGGGCATGTGACAGGGGGGTGCGGATGATTCCTTTCTTTGGCCCGACCCTAGGGGACCCGCAGGACATGGTCCTTTGCGGGTAGTGGAATGAGTTCTCTTCTAGAAGCGCCCCACGGAGGCGCCTGGCGCCAGAGAACCCAGAGGCGAAGGCTGGACCTCTTCCCCCAGGCTCAGGGCAGGGGCCTGGAGCTGGGCTCCCACTGCCTGCCAACAGCAGGAGATACTGGAAGGGCTCTAGCCCTCCGAGCAGGCCATGGAGGTGAGACATCCAACATCAGCCCACAGAGAGGAGGCTCAAGAGGACCCTACAACATTCAGCATCAAAGTGAAGTTCATAGGACTGGGCACAGAAGGCCCAGCCCCTCTGATTTTGGCCCTGGCAAGAGCAGGTCAGGAATAGAGGAGGGGACCTGGGATGCAGCAGCCCAGTGTTTTATTCCTGCCCCAACTTTAACTGCCAGACGGCGCCTCTGTCAGAGACCTCGGTCCCAGGGTGCCCGGGACCTGGAGAGCCGGGACCAGCCAGGAAGAGGGAGGGCCTGGGAGGGGCCACGGCGTTGGCATGGAAGCCAGTCATGCCTCTGGATCACTCAGGGAAAGACCGAACAGTTCCCCTTTATTCTCATCAGCCCAGGCCGCTAGCATACACACTCTGGATAGTAGATGAGAACGTTGTGTGTTCAGTTTTATACCAGTGGCTCTGTCCACACACAGAGACGCTCGTGCACACACACACACACATACACACACGTGTTCAAAGCGTCAGAATTTGCAAAATAGAAAGTGAGCATTTAAGTCCACAGCACATGCTTGGAAACAAGTGCCAGATTTGCTAAACGAAGCCCTTCCAAGTTAAAGGTTTAACTTCCGATGGTGGAATTAAAATGGGACTGGGGCCCTGACCCTCACGCCTTAGTAACTGCCGAGTTTCTCCAGGGGCGTGATGAGCGAGTTGAGTTCCCCTGGAGGCCCCTCCGTGAATTCTCACAACTGGGCATGCCGCTCAGTCAACGTTTGTGGATAGTAGCGGAGGAATTAGAAGGTTTCCTGGAGTGTCTGCGGGACTTACTTCAGCTTGAGGTAGAGAGAAGAATATATACCATTTAGAGATATCAAGGCAATTACAAAAGAGGCTCTGATTCTACAACATTCTCGTTGTGCTCTGGGTTGGAAACACATACATGGCTTCTGAAAGGAGGGTGAGAAGAAAGGACTCTCAGGAGCAAGGGCTGTCAGCCTTCTGGAAGGAAAGGCGGGTGCAGGGCCCTGGCCCTGGCAGGAAATATCGCGATGCTCCGGATTGGTCCCCGGCCCAGCGCCCAGCCTTCCTCGGGGGGGCCGTGTGGCCTGGGCGGGGTGTGGAATATGCCAGGGAAAATACACGCATGCACTTGGTAGATTAGGGCCAACCTCATTCCTCTTAGTTCACGCATCTCATGAAAGAAGAAATCAGAAGAAAGGGAGAGAGAAGGAAGGCTTGGAGTCATCCAAAAAGGAACAGAAAAAATGAAGGCTGGGACGCGCAGCCGCATTGGAAGGCTTCTGGGTAGTCCCTGGGGCGGGGAAGGCATCTCAGAGGATCAGTGAGATTGTGGGGTGAGTCAGTACCCCAGCCCTGGGAGGGGTGGGCGGCAACTGGCCCTCCCCTTGACTCTCAGGGTGCAGGACGGCTATGAAAACAGTTTCCTGAGTGGAGAAAAGGGGTTGGAGTCTGAAAGCGAGGGGGCCTTTGCCCAGCAGGGGGATGGGGGGGGGGAGGGCAAAGGCCGAGCCCGAATTGGCTGCAGTGCTCTTGTCTTGGGGAGACCTCTGACCTTTCCTTCCTCCACCACGTGCCCACCTCTCCCTGCCCGTTCCCCCAACCAGAGCTGCCGGGCACCCCACCATTTTGTAAGCACTAGGCAGAGAGAAGACGGTGGGAAAGTTCAGGGAAGTCAGCCAAGAAGAGGGATGCGGGCGAGCCCGGTCCAGGATCAGGCTGGCCTCTGTGAGACTTTGCTGGGAGCAGACACCCCCTACGCAGGGGGACGTGGCGAGGGGCCCCTGGGATCAGTTCAGAGTCTGCATTCCTTAAAAGGAGACTGGAGGGCACGTTTCGCTTTCTCAAGCATCACAGCTGAGTGTAGCTCATTTTGGAGTAACAGGGCGGAGCCAATCCTGGTTGGGGAAGAAGTCTGTGCCCAAAGGGATGGAGCCTCTGCTTTTGTCACCTGGTGGAACAGCGGCGCCTTCTGGGCTCGGACGCTCGCTCGCTCCCACTTTCTAGGACCGAGTGCCCACCTGGGTTGGGAAGGGTTATGTCCTGGTTGCTTTGGAGTATGCCTATTAAGGTACCTAAACAGTAGGCGAAGGCTCTTTTTCTTTGGGATCTTTTTTTGGGGATATTTTAGCTCCTGCTACGTGGGAACTGGAGGAAGCAAGCTGGGTGCTTGGAGGAAGAGGAGAGAGAGCAACTGGTTGGATGGTCGTAGGGGTTGGCGGATTAATTAGGTGAGGCTGTCAGCATCTCAGAGTGACATGCAAAGCCTTGGCCTCAGGGCCTGACACAGGAGCCCCTGGGGGAGCTTATCCCGAGAAGCGCCAGGCAGGCAGCAGGACTTGGGGGATGCTAGGGCCCCTGGTAAGTAGAGGCAGGAGGGCAGGGACGCCCCAGGGGCAGGAGGGCAGGGCTCCGGCTAGCCCCTGTGTGCTCATCCACAAGCTGTCAGGTTTGCATTTCTCAGATTCTCTTTTCCAAACCATTTGCAGGCCCCTCCCTTCCTCTTTAACCCATTATTCACACTCGGCCTGAACGGAGGTCCTCTCGACAGTTAGGAGTGGGCAGGGCATCTGTTCTCTGGCAGATGTGTCCACACTGTC
This sequence comes from Myotis yumanensis, assembly GCF_028538775.1. NCBI lineage: Eukaryota > Metazoa > Chordata > Mammalia > Chiroptera > Vespertilionidae > Myotis > Myotis yumanensis. Next base: position 5,365,426 of record NW_027223771.1, on the reverse strand, counting down.
TTCCAGATGAACTTCACCCGGGATTTGTCAGGTTTCATAACGAGTAGGTCTGAGTGTGAACGGGTATCACAACACACAGATAGTGTGGGGGTGGTTTTGCATCATCATCATCATTTACTTAGCTCTCTCCCCAATGGCCCTGCTTCTATTTTTTCCTTTTATGACTTGGAGAATTTCTTGGCTTTGAGCAAACCCGTTTAGGTTGGAGATAAGTAAATTATCCAGTACTTAATGTCTTTACTTGCAAACGTAGAGTAGAACTCAGTCAGCCTAGTGTCCAACTTTCATACGCACAGAGGAATGCAGTTTGGGGGGTAAATTAATTGTCCTTTCTTTTCAAATATCAGTTCCCAGCACTGTTAGGCCTGTGCTATTTAGATGAGCTAGGAGATGGTCTCCAGGCTTCATCTCTCTTTTTCCTTTGTGACTTCCGGCAAGCTCTTTTGTCACTCTAAGTCTTAAGTTCTCCATCTTTAAAGGAGACAGCAATCCATCTCCCCTACCTCACCTTAGACATTGAACTTGGAGAATTATGCGCACATATACACACATACACAACAAAACTGTGCCAGGGCCCCTCGGTCGTTGCTGAAACCATGGTTCAACCCTTGGTAGGTTTCTGTGCCCGAGGTGCCTGATGTTTTTGTCTCCCTTCTTGATGCCAGAGACAAGAATGGGGGGGTTCTTAATAGTGGTGGGGGCAGGACCTGCTGGGCCCCCTCGCACACACAATACTCATTCCCCCCCTATGATGAGTACATGGGCGCGCGCTAACCTTCTGCATTGAGCCCCTGCTCTGGTGTTGCCATTGGCGGTTGTGCTTTTGGCTTCAACATCAAGACCAGAGCAATTCAACGTGAACCCCCCAAAAGAAAACTTGGTCATGCCCTCCACGAGCATGCGTGGTTTGGCCCGGGCTTGCTGCCTCTCCAGCCTCATTTCTCTCCAAGCGCCTGAACGCCTTATAGCTTGCCGTCCTAAGTACGCCACCTTTTCCCCTTCACTCATTGCTCCTGCAGTTTCTTCTACCTAGAACCCCATCCCTCCCCTCTCCTCTTGCCCATTTCAGCTAAGTCATTCTTACTCAGCTTTCAGATTACCCTCCTTTGCTTTTAAAAAGGCCCTACAGCTCGATCAGGGCTTTAAGCTCTAAGGGTCAGATATTTGTCTTTTATAACATCTCTTGGGGAAATATTATAGAGCTACTTGTAAGCATCTGGCAGGGGCTGTCTTGCTCACTTTTATAGTCCTAACGTCCAGCACATAGTAGGTGCTTAATAAGTATTTGTTGAATGAATGGATGCATGTTGTTGTTGCCTGTAGCGAGGATACACCCAGGCTTGTCAGATTCCCGGTGAGTACCCTTCTGAAAAAAACCAGCTCAAGTCCGGAGACAGAGGCAGCCACGCCGCCTGCCCCTTGAGGAGCCAGCCTGTCAGCTCAGCGCTTGAGGGAGAGGCTGGGCTTCCTTTCTCCAGGGCCGGCCCCCCAGCAGAGTCACAAAGTGGTTGGTTTGTCCTCTGGCCTATTGGGATGCTCAGTCCCTCCGGTGCCCTGGACCCTCAGGTCTCCTTTTATATGTTTGCAGGCCCTGTGCCTGCCTCCCTGCTCTTCTTCAGCCCTTTCCAACGCTGTCTGCAGGGTCGAAAGGGGCCTCCCTGCCCGGAGCTCCTCCTTGGGGTGTCTGTGCCCTGCCCTGGACTGTGAATTCTGCCTGCTCTCAGCCTTGGCATCAACTGCCGCCTTCAACTGCCACTGGAACATTCTGTCCTCAACATTCTAAGGGGTTGGTGCACTGACCCTGCAGCCACAGGGGCCACCAGACCCCGGGCGCAGGGTCCAGGCTGAGTTCAGCCTTCTGAGCGGGCTCAGCGTTGAGCGTGCAGTAACCACAGAGCAGCACGTGGTTGCTCAACGTTTCAACCAGATTGTGCTCCACCTCGAGGGCAGTCCTGGCCGCCTGCCTGAGCCCCCTGCTGCAGTTTTACAGCCGGGTTCAGTTCTGCTGTTTGAGCTGAAGGAAGTTGGGGGCCACCTAACCTGGCCGAGCCCTCAAGGCAGCTCTGACCCTCACCTGCAGCCACCTGGCCGCAACCGCCCCAGAGCAGCTCCTGTTCCCAGACTGCACCCACTTCTGCTTCCCCACCCTCGGGGCTGGGCCAGTCTTGGAGGAGGAGGCCAAAGGGAGTGCAGAGGCGTGGCTTGCAGTGGCTTCTCTGGAGTCACAAATGCCTGTAGCTCCAGGAAATAGGAACTTGTGTTCCCCACCCCCACCCCACCAAGTGCCTCAGGCTTAGCCAGTCCCCTGGGCTTCTGTCTTAACTGGGAAAGCTGGGGCTCCTCCTTTATCTGATTGTGCCTTTAATAAAAAGTTGGGGCCCTTCCTTTACTTGACTGTGCCTTTAATAGAGCCGCGATGTTTGGTACAGGGAGCTGGAGGCCTATCCCGGCAGAGCTGGCTTTGAGCTTCAGGCTTACTCTGGCCACGTTTAGTGCTTCTGGAACAGGGCCCAGTTTGTCCGTCCGTCCTTCATTCATTCATTCACCCATTCATTCGTTTAATACCCATTGAACATCTATGTGGCAGGCATTAGCTAGGTACTGGGGGTACAAAAAGTGTCAGGCTAACAGACTGTCACCCTCAGAGCACTCCAGTCTAATGGAGACCTGTGTGAACAAAGCGGGTGTGTGGGCACCTGGCTGGCGGGAGGTGTGTGAGCGAAGGGCGCACACCAAGGGCACCAGAGGAAGCCGAGGTGGCGTGGGAACTTGCAGACCAGGCTCAGAATTGGTTTTTATCCTAGAAGCCTTGCAGAGCCACGGAAGGACTGTAAGCAGGAGAGAGAAATGATAACAGTTATTTTATTCTCCTTTTTAAACAAAGAGACACTGGCTGCTGCGGGGAGCACACACTAGGAGATGGCAGGAGTGAAGACTGATCAGGAGGGCCGCTGGGAAATGCTGGCTGCTAGGATTGGGGCAGCTGGCTGACTATGGGGGAGGACAGCGACAGGCTGGGGATGGGCTGAGGATCAGGGATCACTTCCTGTGGGAGCCAGCGTTGGAGGAGGGACACGAGCGAGGTTTGGGGCACGAGTTAGTGGCATGGGCTTGCAGAATACACCCGGGTCTGGAGCTCTGGGAGAGATCTGCCCTGCAGGTAGAAGTTGGTGAATTACCTGCTTACACGTAATTATTCCATGACAAGGAGAGAGCTTACCAAAAAGAAAGACTAGAAAATTGGGGGTGCTTGAGGGGACTGGAGGCTGAGGAGGAATGGCCAGAGGAGGAGGGCGGCCACTAGGAACTGGTGGCATCACTACAGCCTTCAAAGAGTATCTGCTTCTCTCCACACGACTCACCCTGGGCGATGCTCTCCTTCATTCTGAACATGAGCTGTAGGGAAAAGAGGAGAAACCATTGTCATGTCCTGCGCAGGGCAGGGGCGCTCTCAAAGTCACGGGCAGGCGGGCCCAGGACGTCTCTGGCAAACTTCATTAGATTTGGAGGTGCTTCTAGAGTTGGGGGGCAGGCATGGGGATGCTTGTCCACGTTCAAGGCTGGGTGGCAGCATTTTCTCTACCTACAGGTTTCTGGGCTGTGAGTTGGGGACCTTAGAAATGTTGTGGGGATTAGGAAGTCTTGATTTGGGCTTCAGTGGGAAGGCGAGGCCAGCTTCCATGGCTGCCTGGTCTCGAGCTGGGCAGCAGCTCCTTTTTCCAGGCATAGGCATGCTTCTTAGAGAAGTCAGAAGCAGCGGGCAATGGTCAGTGTAAAAGGTAAGAGAGTAAGTAGTCAGTGGGCAGAAGAGCGAGGAGAAGGGAAACGAGTGAAGATCCGATAAGGAAGTCCCTGGAGGAAGCATGTCCTGGGTGCAGGACTCCTGTTCCATATTCCCAGTGAGTTACTCAGCGCAGCTCCAGGGTCCAGAGAGAAGGGGCAGGGGAGAGACAGGCTGATAAATGCTGGACAGGCTCAGTGTGGGCCACCAGGAAAGACAGCCACAGTGGATAGAGGCGGCCCGTCGGATCCCCTTAACCGTGTCCTGGCCAGCAGGCCAGAGCTCCGGGTGGGCAGGCCTTTAAAGCACTGGGACCACCTGTCATTTTGTGCCTGGGCTTCCAGACAGCCCCGCCTGGAGTCCATTGTGGCGAGGCCCCAGCACATGGAGATGGTGGTCCTACTAGGTGCAGGCTTGAGGCTGTGCTGCCGAAGGAGGCGGGAGCAGTAGGCATGGGTAGGATGGGGCGGAAAGAGCACTTTCAGAACCCCTCTGGGGTGTGGCTTTCCCACGCTTGTAAGACAAGACATACGTGGAGACAAAGAAATGGATTTTTTAGGGAAACCAGGAGGCTCAGCATGGGCACCAGAGGAGGCTGCCGTGACCTTGAAGGGACAGTCTCTGGTTCTCCCAACGTTGGGGGAGGGGCAATACTGCCCTCCAGCCCTCAATGTCCCTGTTGTACAAAGGGGATACTGGAGTAGCCCCTACCTCCTAGGGTCGTTGTGAAAGTCCCATGAGTTAGTTTGGATATGGACTACTTGGAGCATCACACACACTGGTTAACGTTTTCGTAATTGCCCACTTACACGAAATTCTTGGACCACGACTCCGATTGCTGTGCAAAAAGCCGACATTCCAGGTTCAGAACCGAATAGTAATGAGAACAAGATTTGGTTTTAGGATTAAGTATGGGGGTCAGTTTGGAGAAATATTAAGGATTTTTCTTCATTCGAGTGGAAGGGATACAGAATTCGAAGTCAAAAGACCACAAGTATCTGTCCAGTATCTTTCATATGCTGGGACCAGCGCTGGGGACTGGGCTTCAGGCAACAACTGCGCATGAGCAGAGTTGTTGACTCTGCTGGGAAGACAGACCAAAAAAAAATCAGAAAATAATTACACATTTTGATTAATGTTATAAAAGAGAAAGAACCCAGTGGGGAAGTAGGCTGGAGGTCAGAAAACCTTTTCTGATAAGGTGTCATGAAGCCAACCCTTGGCCCCCCAAAATCAGGGGTAGGGACGCTTGGGAGGTGGGGAGAGCATTCCAGGGCGGAAGTGATTTTCTTTGCAAATTAGGTGACTTTGGGGACCACTGTGAGCGCGGGTTTCTGTGGTTGAAAAATGAGTATAACTGTCTATCCAGCTGACAGCACAGAGCTGGTATGAGGATGTGGTGAAATGATGGGGAAAACTGTTCATTTTTATCACATAGATGCACAGACAAGCCTGTGAGGAAAGAGCTCACTGATCATCATCTCTCCATTTTTCTATTTATTCATTCGGGTTCCCGTGTATCACATGACTAGCATAAGGCGGTGTCCCTGGGAGGGGCAGTGGCTAAAGGTCATCTTGAGAAGAAATGACCTTGGAGTCATGAGTAGCAGTGCAGGTGAGGGTGTTCAAGGAAGACAAAAGAGATTTGGGGGACAGGAGATGGCTGAGCTGAGTCTTAGACCATCAGGGGGAAATGCCAGGTTTTGGTAAAGCTGAGAAAGTTTTAGTGCGGAGCAGTCGGTACACATCTCAGTGTTCAGTAGATAGCAAACCCTTATAGGACCCGTCCTGGGGGAAGGTCACGGTTAATATTACGTCTTCTTCCTTCCCGAGCTCCTGTTAATTTGCAGAAACAGAGACGCAGCTGTGCTTTCCGTGGGTGCTCAGAACTGTGACTTCCGTCCAACAGATTATCAACGAGTGTTTGATGAATTGAAAGATCCTCCAAAGCTGAGAGGTGTCCGTGTAAAGCACCGTTAGCTGCCTTGCAGTCCTTCAGCTCTAAAGGGCAATGTTCGAGCAGGATCCAAACTTCCCAGGGGGTTGCACAAACATCTCATTTCCCAAGCACAGCGAAGCAGGATAAAAATGAATGAATGCATGAATCCCTGACGGCTCTCCTGCGGAGTCAAGGCCAGCCTCCCCGGGCGGGAACTCCTACCATGCTATGGATTGTCATAGGGTCCCTGCGACTTCGGTGGCCACCAGGCAGTGCCGACAGCGTCAGGGTTCTCTGTGTGAGTGTTAACTGCATTGGTCATTTTGAGAACATTTAGGGAGAAAGGAAGATCGGCCGGTTGGTGAAGTCGCCTAAAGCAGGACATAGCAGGGCCACATTCTCCTAAAGACATTTTCTCAGCTACACGTTCACTTGAAAACATATAGAGCGTTTACATAGACCTAATATCTGTGTTTGTGTGCGCTCATGGGTGCATGCACGTATGCATATGTGTGTGGGTACCCCCCCTTCTCTCTGCTCCCCACCCCCCCGAAATGTGCTTCGTCCAGACACTTGCCACTTTTTTTTTTTTTCTGGCTCTTGTTCCTCCATCCTCAATACAGAGGGTGTAGATTTTCTCCCATCACTTCTATCACTGAATGAGGTCAAGTTAGGTAGCTCCCGGCCCACTTCTGAGTTTGGGGGCGGGCTCTTGGACAGGGTGGTGAGATGTCCTCTCCGATCTTTCTGTCTTCTGATGGGATGGATGGACAGAAAGTGAGCCTCCACCATCAGGAGCTACCTGAGGATTCTGTGTTTCTGACTTTCCCGTGGACGTACACACGGAGGGACCTGTTTGCATGTCCCATCCTCCAGCCTCTCACCCTTCTGGGCTCTTGTTTCTGGGAGTTTCAGGACCCGTATGGAGGCGGTGAGATGGACAAGGGTGATGGGGTGAGAGTCCCTTTGTGGGAGCTGCACGGATATCAGTTCTGTAGTGGGGAGACGGCCATGCGTAGGTCCCCACTCTCTGATTAGGTAGCCCTGCACGGTTGGGGGACACACTCTGTTCCTAGCCCCTTGAGAGGAGGTGACGCAGCATTATTCCTTATGGTTGAAAAAGGCAGCAGTTTTGGTTGTTTTCACTAATGAACCTTCTAACGTGGCAGAACTTTCTAAATGCCACTCAGTTTACCAAGAGATTGCTTCCCAGTCATAGTGTGTGTGTGTGTGTGTGTGTGTGTGTGTGTGTTCAATTTGAACTGTTTGGGAATTTGGTAGGAGAACGGGAGAGGATCCCTTTGCCATTTTAAAGAGAAGTTCTGGGGCTCCTAACCCAGTCATTGTCTTGAACCATAATTCATTACTGCTTCTTCCGGGGAGAAGCTCAAAGCAGGTGAGGGCAGGAAGGGACTTTGTCTCTTCGTAGCTTTGCAGTTGACAAAGAATATGGCATCTAGGTGTGTTATTCCTCAGCTTGCTCACAAGGGCAGTACAACTCCAACCAGCAGAATCAGACTTTTTCATGGGGTGGCCTTTTCGAGCAATATTTCTCATAGCGGTGACCCCCCGAAATGGCAATCTGTGCATTGAGACTGCTGTGGCTGCTCTGTCTCTAGGACGTCTGTCTCACTGTCGTTGGCCTTTAAACAAAGGGTTTATGTACATGGGACTGGTTTCCTTGAAAGTTAGACCTTGTATGATGTGGGCTAAGCCAACTGGACCGACAGAACTTGCCCTGACCTCTCGCTGGATCCTTGAGGCACCAGGTGTGTGGACCCTGGGAAAACAGCCCCCCTTCCCCCCCTCCCTGTCTCCAGGGTCTCTAACCACAGGGTAGGAAGAAATCCCAGGCCATTACAAAAAAATGTTCTGCTCTAGAAGAATGTCTCTCTAACAGTGTCCTGAAAAGGAGATTCTGATAGCCCACGGAGGCCACTGTGTAGCGGGCAGGGCCTTGGACAGAGCTGCAGTGGGAGGTGAGCCCTACGCAGACCTTCACATCCGCCCAGCCAGGCCCCCTCGGCTGCAGGTCCCTCTTAGAGACAGTCTTATTGAAAGTTGTTTCACCACCCCCCCCCCCCCCCCCCAGCCCCTCGTCCCCTGGGTGATGGGAAAGCACCCATTTGGGTCTTGGGTTCTTTTTAAGATCTCAGCGGAACACTTCCTGGTGCTGCTTATGGGTGGCCTGTGATGAGCACAGCCCGGGTGATTCTCTTCGCTTTCTCCCAGCAACCAGGGTCTCTATAAGCAGAGACGTGGAGTCTGAAAAGCAGACATCTCTTTGGAGCCTCCAGTTGAGGCTTCGGGTTCAAATGGAGCAAATGAAATGATACAGAACTTCCAACCCTCCAACACTCTCCCAGCTCTAAAAGGAGACTCTAGACCAGGGGTGGGCAAACTTTTTGACTCGAGGGCCACAATGGGTTCTTAAACTGGACCGGAGGGCCGGAACAAAAGCATGGATGGAGTGTTTGTGTGAACCAATATAAATTCAAAGTAAACATCATTACATAAAAGGGGACGGTCTTTTTTTTTATTTCAATAGTTTTATTCATTTCAAACATTTTAACAAGAATGTAAACACTAATTATTATAATTTGAAACTTCAAAAAATGGAGGAATCATAGCACAGTAACATACCTTATATTGAAGATGGCAAAGGCAAAATAAAATTGCCTAACGAAGGAAAGGTACAAAAGCCTTTCAAATTAAACTTAAATATAACAAAATAATTTAAAACTAAAACAAATAGAAAAGAACAAAAGGTGTAAACAGTAAATTAAACATTCTCTTTAGTGCAACTTCCAAATTATGCCCGGGACGTAGATGTAGATGGCAATGTAGACTGGGTTGAAAGGTTTTTGGTCTTTAAAACATCAACTTCAGTGGGAACAGTGTTGTTGGTCTCCTTTTTTAGCTAATGCATCAAAGTCTGGAGTTAGTTTTGTTGTGGCTGTTCTCAGGATAGATCTGAGGTGTTCGTCAGTTAAGCTGGACCTGTGAGGGGCTTTGTGGATGTTCATGACGCTAAGTGTCTGCTCACAAACATAGGTTGGCCCAAACAGCACCAGTATCTTCTGTGCCATCCTCCGGATGTTTGGAAAAGTGGCTTCATTAAGTGAAGCATAAAAGTCTCTTAGTTCAAGAGAGCTGAATTTCTCCTTTAGGATATAAATCCGCCCACTCAGAAGAAGGAGCTGCGGTCGTGTTTCCCGACGTTGCCATGTTAACACTGCTGCTGGTGAAGGAGCGGAGGGGAGAGCAAGAGAACCCTCCGCTCTTTCGGCTCCGTGGGCCGGATAGAACAGCCGAGCGGGCCGTAGTTTACCCACGGCTGTTCTAGAACCCACGGCCTCTCCCTTAAATGCCCACTGCCCCTCTTTCAACCAGTGCTCATTGTGTCTCATCACTCAGCTACAGAAACAAGAGAAATGCATTTTTTTGTGATCATAATGTGGGAGCTTACTGGAAAGGGACCAGAGAAGTCATTCCACCCAATACCCCATTTTCCACATGCTCATCTGAAGTCTAGTCACCCCCATACCACTCCTGTGTCTTCTTAAGTGACCCTCAGTTGGCCTAAAGGTGACGGAAACATGCCTCATCGCAAAGGACAATAGTTTCTTTGCTTCGTGGCAAGGGATATGGGGCGGGAGGGGGGGGGGGGAGGATCAGAACTCTCTCCACCTTTAAAAACCATTCCATTGAGAAGAAAATGGACTACATAAAAGTGAACATTAAAACTGGAGTCCTCGTTTTCTCTGTGAATTGTCCCACTCGGGTCTGGAGGCAGAGTCTGCGCTGCAGCCATGTTCCTGTTTATCTTGGGGTCCTCAGAGCTGTGTTCCGTGACAGGTGAGGCCGCCCAGGCAGACGTCCAGGCACCTGACATTGGCCGAGAGGCTGTGTGTGGGAGAGGCAGCTTATCTGCTGATGGGAGAGGAACACATCGTTGACAGGAAGGTCATTGGATGATGAAACCCAACAACCATTTCCCCCAGGAGAGTCTCCAAACAGGCTCCCGGTTTCCTCTCAGGAGGAATGCAGGCATTTGAGAGGAGGTTGATTGGCACGTTATACAGATGTGGTGGGACGGGCAGTGGCCTGTGAAAATGGAAGCCATCCCATCCATTATATCGGCGGGGACAGCAGAACCCCCCACTCCCTCTAGTAGGTATAGAATGATGCCGGGTCCACCACTGGCCAGGAACCGGAGGCTTTGCAGCCCTCAGCCCGGGCGAGAATCCGGGTCCTGGGGTTGTGTACGTGACAGTTCACTTGCAGGATTCAGAATTTCCTCCTCCAGTTCACCTGTGCTGGACAGGTGCTGGGCTCTGGGTGTAAGACACAGGCTGGGCCTGCCAGCTGTTGACAGTCTATCAGGAAGACGGCTACTTAAAAAGAAGATGGTAGTGTATGACTGAAGGATAGAAAGGAATAGGATCAAGGAGCAGGGAGACTTTAAGAGGCTCACTGTCCCTGGCCACTTGGGCCGTGATGCTGTATTCTGAAGAATTGGTCGGCACCGATGGTTGAGCAAGGGTGGAATCCAATGGAGATGTATTTGGAGGCAAAACTGACAGGAAGTGCGTAGTGGCTGCTGACTGTGAGCGAAGAAGGGAGAGGGCCAGGCAATTCCGAGGTTTCCAGTTTGAGATGTGGAGCGAATGAAAGAGAGAAACCACCCCCACCCCCACCCCCACCCCCAGGCAAGGTGTGCATTCACAGTGGGATCCCAGTAAATGTTAGTCCTCCCTTTCCCCTTGGAGGTGGGAGTTCCACATTCATTATTGTTTGGGAATAAAATGAAGACACGTGGGTTTATGAACTGGCCAGGGTTTCTGCTGGAATTTGGTTGCATTGTAGCTGAGCTGCCTCTGGCTACTAAAGCAGGGTCATGGGAGCAGGGACTGGCTCTGCTAGGCCATTTTGTTTCTTAAGTGACCCCACTGGCCAGCTGACAAGTCTATCAGGTGAAGGAGACTAGAGGGACAAGGTAAGAAGCAAACTCCACAGGAAGTCATCGCTTCTCTTGACTATGTGTGCAGGGTGTGAGCAGAGGTTTGCTCTGTCCAGCACCCCCTTGCCCCTCGGGTTCCTTTGTCTGTTGGTTGTCAGCATTAGGGGGCTCCTTAGGTCTGTGTGAAGCTACATTTAGGGTCTCGGCTCCTCTGACAGCCCTGTCTCCCTCCCCAACCTCATGGCCATTCTGCTCCGCCTCTCGCTTCATTCAGATCCCTTGATCACTGCCCAGGTGTGTCTCAGGGACACCGCCATGTCATTGTTAACCTCTTACCCTCCTCCCCGGGCACTTCTTCCCCCGGGTCCCAGGGACTAAGGAAATGGAATTGCCCACAAGTCCCTCCGACCTCGGCTCTCAGCCTGCCCAGGGCCGCAGAGCTGTCTGCTCCACTGAGGGAGGCTTTTGAATTCAGACAAGCAGGCTGTTCACGTGGGCAGGTGCAGGGGTGAGTGCGAAGCCCTTTGGCACGCACACTGCCTGGGGGAGGGAGGGGCTCGGGGGAGAGGGAAACTCAATCACAGAGCAGGAGCGGGAGGAGGCTTTTAGTCCAAGTGCCAGTCACCGGGGGCAGCTGATAGCATCGCCCACCCGGTCTGGTTACATCTCCCGGCCTCCCTGGAGCACTAATGAGAAGCCGGCAGTGGATACCAGAGACGGTGGTCCCCAGTGAGCCGGAGGGGGGCGGCGGGGGAGGGAGGAGGAACGCATGGGCTGTGTGACTCCAGCAATAGCATTTTGTAGTTTTGCCTCAAACCATTGCCTAAAGAGAGATGGTGATCGCTTTCTTGGGGGAACGGCAGTGCCTCCGAAAAGAGCCACCTCTTGTAAAAAGAAAGTTCTGCGGCTTCTAGGACAGATGGTGCCAATGTTGGTGGCATGCACGTCTGCTCACCTGCACCAGTTGTCACTACGGTCTGGCCTGCTGTTGCTGGAACATGAGTGGGCCCTTTTCCTCCCTTCAATCTGCGGTGGTTCCGGGGGGTGATACACCCCCATTTCAAACCCTCTCCCCTTGGGGACAAATCTGCAGAATTGTAGATGCATCAGCTGAGCTCTCTATCGGTTTTTGGGGAAGTAAAGCAAAATACCTCTTTAAGTCTGTTTTATTGTTGACATTATTACAGATGTTGCCTGTTTTCCCTCCTCTTCCCCCCTCCCCCCAGGTCGTGATCGCACCGCTGTCTGTGTCCACGGGCTGTGCATATATGCAGACAAGTTCCCTCAAAAGGATGCCTTTCTTGTTTCAGTGGCATGTTTTTCTCCCTGCCTGGTGCCCGTTAAATGTTTTGAGTGCCTCGATCCCCACAGTAATCCTATCAGCTAGGCCAGTGGTCGGCAAACTCATTAGTCAACAGAGCCAAATATCAACAATACGATTGAAATTGCTTTCGAGAGCCAAATTTTTTAAACTTACACTATATAGGTAGGTACATTGTTATTAACTTAATTAGAGTCCTCCTAAGGCTTAGGAAGAGCCACACTCAAGGGGCCAGAGAGCCGCACGCAGTTTGCCGACCACGGAGCTAGGCATTGTGTTTTGAACCACCCTACCCCCATTTTGCAGATAAGGAAACTGAGGTCTAGACAGGTTCAGTCACACACCTAAGGCAGTGAGTGTGGGAAAGCCCACGCTTTCTGACTCGAAAGCCTCCTGACATGACACGGAGCTGTCATCTGGTTCGCAGGGAGTATCTGTCACCACTCGGGACACTCCCCACAGCCTTTCCTTCGCTCGCTCATCTTCCTGAGGGACACACACGTGTCAGGGGAGGTGTCTGTGCTTGAGGAGTGAGGCTCCAGGCAGGGAGCGAGCCAGCCGGTCACAGGAAACCCCGGGGCTGTAGGCATCCGCGCCCCCCCCCCCCCCCCCAAAGGAACGCTGAGTGCCCAGGAGGTGGGTCAGGGCGGTCTCAAGGAACCTTCTGGAGAGAAGGCTCAGCACAGCCAGGGCCTGGCAGGGAGATTGGGGGTCTGCGTGAGGGTGAGGCTCTGGGGGTGGGGGTGGGGGTGGGCTGCATGGAGCCAAACCAGGAAGGGCTACACCGGCCACTTGCCAGGGGTGGGCTCTCGCAAGTACTTGGCTGGGCTTTAGGCAGGGAAATGACCAAGAGCACATCATGGTTAAGAAACCGTTTTGCAGCTTCCCTCCCTAGACAGGCCCTCCAGTCTCCAGATGTTTGTGGGACAGACATCTAGCCCTAGTGGGTTGCCAGGTGCTCAGTCTCTGTTGGTCGTTTCCTCCAAGGAGAGAAGGCACGACACCTGCCCGGGAACAGGAGCCCGGCCACTGTCAGGCTGACTCCCGCCCGAGGGAGGGACCGATGAGGCAGATGTTCCAGAAGTTCCTGGATGAGGGCTCCCTGGCCACACTCGGACAATGTGTCATTTTTCTTGCAGGGAGCTCCTTTTTTTTTCTTTGTTGGTTTTCGGTTACCATTTAAAAAACACTCCCTACATGTTGAGCAAATTCACTTTGGGCACACGACGGACGAACTTGGGAGGAAATGTCAAGGGATTTGGCCGCGTGGTTTCTGCTAGACAAACTGTGATAATTCTGCACGGAAATCACTCTTCCCCGTGCGTCCCATTAAGTCGGGGAGGCCCCGAGGCCCCAATTAGGACTGAAAATGAGAAAAGCCATGTGTAATGTTAACAGTTCTTCTGAGCAGTTTTTATTGTTCCCTCTGCGCCTCCTCAGCCCTCGCAGCCTCATGGGCTCGGAGTCAGCCCAGCCCAAGGTTTCTCAACCAAGACTGTTAGCATGCGGGGCTGGGCAACTCCTTTTTCTGGGGTTCTGTCCTGTGTATTGTGGCATGTTAATAGCACCCCTGGTCCCTCCTCAGGGACATCACCCCGGCTGTGACAACCAAATTTCTCCAGGCATCGTCAAAGTCCCCTGGGGGACAGTGTCACCCCAGGCAGAGAACCCCTAGTCTCACTTACCTTCTGAATGTTAGCTTCTTCACTTCGGAGCAGCCTGGGCTTTGGCAAGTTACCGGAACCCCACGAACCCCAGATCACTCACGTGGAAACTGGTGACCAGCGTATCTACCTTTCAGGGTTGTTGTGAGAGCATGCTTGTCCCGTGCTGACCCCTTCACCAAATTCTCCAAAAACCCAGTCCCCTGCCCCCAGGACCAGCCCAGCAGCCCACGGGGAAGGTTGTGAATCTGACTTCCGGTGAGGCCCATCCGCCGTGAAAGTGCCAACCTGAGCTGCAGACCGGTACCAAGGATGGGCCCTGACCGGCAGGTAATTTGCTGGGCGCCCCCGGTCATGGTGCGTCCATAGCTGCGAGCCACGTTGGGGGCGGGCATCTTGTGCGCGGCCCCCTGGGCCCGGCCATGGCGTGGGCTCTGGTGGAAGTTGATCTGAACTCTCCTGTCGCATCCTCATTCTTGCCTACTTCCCACAGGTTCGGTACTGGTTTTTTTCCTCTTTTGGAACCTTGCTCTCCGTGTCCTTTCCCACCCTCCCTGGCGTGCACAGCGCATAAACGGTTAAGGGCACTCGGATTGGCCGCCTCCCCAGTCACTGTAGACTCCCCTGGACGGATTGAATGAAACTGATAGGCCTAACAGTATGGCGCTGCAATCCCCAAAGAAAGAGGAGCTGGGCGGATGGAAGGAAGGACCCCAGAGGGAACAGCTGTCAAGGGCAGCTATTGGTTTATCTTTCATGGAAAGAGAGACGGAATGAATTCGAAATGAAGAGGAACGGGAGGCAGCGCAGCTTATCGGCCTGGCAAGGCTGGGGCAGCCCACGCTGCCACTCCAGACGGACGGACTGCTGTCCGGCTGGCGTGCGCTGAGGCCTGGGGCGGCCTGTCTGGTGTTTGTGTACTTTTGCAGAAGAACGCCATTGAAAGGCCCGGGAGCCTACAGGATGGGCGTGCTGACACTGCCAGTTTAGGCCACACACGGGGCGGGGGGCGGGGGACGTGGCGGCCGGGCCCACATCTGGGAGTCAGTTTCAAAGACCCTGGCCCCAGAGGACCACGCAGGCTTCGTTGGCTCCTCCCCTTCTCCCCCCCCTCCGCCCCGCCCCACTACCCTGTGGATGTTTCTCCATAAACAGGCAGCAGGGCTCTCTATAAGGGAGGTTGTGAATCTGCGTAGAAAGAGGATTTTGCAGGGAAGCGGATTCTAATAGAAATTTGTCCCATTTACCTTTTAAATATCTGACCTTGGCAAGTTACTCCGTCTCTTGGAGGTTCCGTTTCTTAACCTTAGAATGGGGACAACATAACACCTGGGAGTTTTTGCAAAGATCAGACATTGTTGGGCGATACTGAATGGCGCCCAGTGCGTGGCTCAGCATTGCCCCAGTGATGGAAGGCGGTGGTGTTGGTGAGAACTGAAGCTCAGTGCAGCGAGGAGACGTGGCTGTCGTCAGTGAGCCAGGGAGCGGCAGAGCAGGACACAAGTCTCAGAGGGCAGCCGGCAACCTTTAGGGTGCAAATGCACCAAGCAAATCCACCTGTTGTGGTGAGAACAAGGAATCATGCCTCCAAATCTCAAAATAAGGTTCCTGCACTCCCCCCCACCCCTCCCCCATTATGTGTATGGATTGCCACAGGGGCTTCCTTTACTCCATATCCTACCACCTGGCCAGGTAGTGCCTCATCTTCCATTTCCAGGAAGCCCACTTGGGTTGGGACCACAGTGGTGAGAGAGATAAGATGACACATCAAGGCAAATTGATTAACAGAGAAATAGTGTGGGATAGTAGGTGGTGAATGCTAAGAAAGAATTATGTCTTCTATAAAGCACTTTATTAATTGTGTTAAATTATTGATTCACCTTGGTTAATGAAAGGGTTAAGGAAAGAGAGTTCTGAAGTGGTTTGAAAACCATTGCTTTATCTCCAACGACTTGACTTCTCAGTTGCTTTGAGAGACTTGGATTTAAAAAGACGCTGGGGGTGGGGGGAGCACCCAGTCATTGCCAGTGTCTTGCCAGAGGCCCCGTGTGATGGCTTCTCTTCCATCACGACTGTGATTGGTCCACTCTCTGCAGCCAAGACCCATGTGATTTCTGGAGTAAAGGGAGTGGTTGCTGATCCCTTGAAAACACACACTCCCCATTTTATCCAGGTTCACACACTTCCACCTTTTTTAAGTCTTTAATTAAAAACTGCAAAGATCCTTTGCTCTGAAAGATGAATTGGGCTAAATACCCTATAATTAGCACATGCCACCTTTGGAGTGAAATGTGTCAAGCTGTGATTAAATGCAAATTGGTGCTTAAAAATAATTAGCCGAGGTGGCCTGGAAGCCCAGCGAACACCCTCATCCAATTACTCCCTGTTTGCACATGGAGTGCCTGATCGATCCAGTCTTTGGAAGACTGGAATCCCACCCTCCTAGGTCCCCAGATTGATGTTCGATCGGATAAAAAACAAAAAGCCATCATTTGAGGATTAAAAAAATAAAATCATATTAAGGCAGATGGAAATAGACACAAGCTTTGGGCCCATGTAGTCATTTCTCGGCTGCAACAAATTAGCTGGAGGTGCAAGTCAGCAGGATAATTTTTCCTGAAAAAGGCATTGCGGTGAGGGCAGAGGCATCCACAGAATCCATGACCCTGCCTCCGTTGGGGCTGTCCTGACAGAACCCGCTCTGATTCGTCAGCACGTGGCTGACCCATCAAACTAACCGCTCAGATCACCTGTCGTTCATGGTCCTCTCAGTATTCTTCATATGTAGCTGTTTCTGCACAGCTCCGATGCGTCAGACCCCATATGACAGTGGTTCTCAACCTTCCTAATGCCTCGACCCTTTAATACAGTTCCTCATGTTGTGGTGTCCCCCACCCATAAATTTATTTTCGTTGCTACTTCATCACTGTAATGTTGCTACTGTTATGAATCGTCATGTAAATATCTGATATGCAGGATATATTTTCATTGTTACAAACTGAACATAATTAAAGCATAGTGATTAATCACAAAAACAATATGTAATTATAGATGTGTTTTCCGATGGTCTTAGGCGATCCCTGTGAAAGGGTCGTTAGACCCCCAAAGGGGTCGCGACCCACAGGTTGAGAACCACTGACATATGAGATGTTTTGCATGTTTTATTGAATTCTCACAATCACTTTCTGAGAAAGGTATGGTTATCACCATTTTACATATAAGGAAACCGAGGCACAGAGAGATTAAGTCCCCAGGATTATGGAGCTGATAAATGGTCCTACAAATCCATTGCATAGCATTTGTCAAAACCATTGGGATACAGACTATGGTTGCATCAGTATAAATTCCAAAATGACCAGGAAAACAGTTCAATGGTTGCCTTGCTGTTGATGAGTCAGTAGCTTCCTTGAAAAGGAATAGTATGTATGGCAGCTTATGTGTCGATGCCTGTGTTTTGCGCAGCTGTTTCTTAAAGGGACAGCCACCCCTTTCCCTTTGGGAGAGGGAGAAACAGCAATTAGTTCAGGTGATAAGTCCAGGTCTGGCCTCCTGGGCGTTAGCATAAGCGGTGCCTGGGCTTTTCTCCCTAACGTTATGAAGGTGTTGTTTGTACTGCTTAACTCTAAAAAGTAATTAATTGCATGATAAACTGTCGCCACGACTTCACTCCTTTTGTGACGATAACAGCTTTATTGAGATGTGACTCATACATTCTGTAATTCATTTCAAGTGTACCATCCCCACACTATCCGTTAGCTCATCCACAGGATGGTGAACACACCGCTGTAGGGCATTTTCATTGCCCTAAAACGAAACCTAGCACCTAGTACTTGCAGTCTGACTGACTTCTTGTATCCTGAAAAGGAGTCACCACAAATATGTCTCTTTGATGGATGCTTGGGACAGTTTTTCTGTGTGTGTGTGTGTGTGTGTGTGTGTGTGTGTGTGTGTGAGTGTGAACTGATTACAAGCATTAGGGGGAGAGTAACTTGCCCAGCATTTAAAAAGCTGTCAGCTGCAGGAATAGAAGTCAACCCTCTGAGGCAGTGCCAGTGTTTGTGGCTTAAAGGGGCAGTCCCTTTATTTCCATTTTCCCTATTTTCCTAGGCTGGGGAGCTGATCTAAGGATACCTGTCTCAGATACGTGGAGCGTACTTGGGCAAACATCTTGATGAAATCTTCGGGAAGTTAGGCCAGATGCTGGGACAGAGTTGTAGGCAATTGGCAGTAAGCCAGCCATCTCTTTACTGACCACCATTTGAACATGTTTTAAACAGTCCTTTTCTCTTAAAGAGACATTCGGGTGACTCCACTTTGAGGTCAATGAAACCCCTGCCTATGGGTGTTAACAGCGCAATCATGAAACAAGGAGCCATTTTGCCCACAAGCAGAATGGAATGTCAGCTTGTGACCTAGGGCCTCTGGGGATAATTCACTTCCTCCCTCCGCAGAGGACACCAATTTCCTTCCCAGGAGGTCAGTGGCAGGAGGTGTAGGGTTACCATGGAGTCCGGATTCCAAGACAAGTTTGAAATGTAATTGCCCTGCTGGTTTTGTTTAGCCGCAAGGTTACTCTTCCACATCGGCAATAACGAGGAAATAATCGCTGGAATGGGCGTGGGGTGAGCCATGCAGAGAAAGACGAACCTTTTCTTCCCCTTTCACGGGAGGGTGGCCATTATGGCTGTCATTTCTTCCAGATATGCCTGCCTTGGTGGCCAACCGAAGGAGACAAGGATTCCGGGGTCAGTCCATTTTCCCCAATCACGAGACATAAATCAAAGCTGAGCATCAAGCCTTCAGACCCCGTGTGACTCTGTAAATGGGCCTGAGAGCTTCCCCTCTGGCCCTCGGGTGGAAGGCTGCTTGTTTGTGTTCAGGGATGGACGTGGGCTCCCGCCTCAGCTTTGTTGACTTTGCAGCAGTAAATAATTCCAGTGAAAGGACTGCAGTAGAGCCCAAAGCGAGAGATGTTTCCATAATGTAATCCCCGCCTGTAGGCCAGCTCAGAGCAGCCACACGCATAGCATAGCGCGCTCAGATATGCCTGTCCGGGCTGCTTTCTAGTACAGGGAGAGCAGGGACCTCCATCACCCCTTCCACTGATTTCTTCTCCTGAACTTGAACCCACATTGAAAGTTTTGATAAAAACACCTTTCCCAGTCTCAAAATAAAAGTGCAGATTTTTGAAAGGCAGCCCCCCCCCCCCCTTTTTTAAATGAGTCCTGGAAAACCAGCTTTTGTCAGAGTAAATGTCTCTGCTCAAGGCATCTGGAAGTGTATCCAGCACTGCGGCATTTTACCATCTCTCAGAGGCGAGGTCGCGTTTAAATCAGACCATTGTTCATGCTTATTGGTTCAGTCTAAGGTGAATACCATGAACTTCTGGAAAGACCTTGTGAAGTTTGAACGTCTTCTTCACATTGCCTGTGTGCAAGGACACCAGCTGTTACCAAAATTTTCATGTCTCTTTGTCCAGTTTCTCATTCTGATTTAAAACACTTTTAAAATTAGCATCTAATGTTCCTTAATGATGGAGACATTTCAAATTTATGCAATGTGCATGTTCTATTTTGGGATTTATTTTGATCAGGAAACAACCCTTTTGGTGAATGAAGGCAGCTTGATAAGGATAATAATAGTTCTGCTTCATTCAAAATGCTGTTTTGGATAGCAAAGGATAACATGTAAAAAGTGTTAGACTAGCTCTAGGCAGTTTGGCTCAGTGGGTAGAGCTCTGGCCTGTGGACTGAAGGGTCCTGGGTCTGATTCCCGTCAAGGGCAAGGGCCTCAGTTGCAGGCTCAATCCCCGGCTCTGGTTGGGCACATGCAGGAGGCAACCAATCGATGTGTCTCTCTCTCACATTGATGTTTCTCTGTCTCTCCCTTTCACTCTCTCTAAAAAAAAAAATGGAAAAATATCCTTTGGTGAGGATTAAAAACAACAAAGAAGTGTTAGACTATAGTCAGTGTTTTCTTCAGTCTGCTGCGAGCCTGTATGCTGTTAAAGGACACACTGTTAACTGTGTTCTGCTCTCCTGTTTTTTAGGAAACTAGAATTTTGGAAGAATAGTCATTTGTGATGTCTTCTGAGCCGTCTTCGAGGGCTCAGCAGGAATATTTAGACCAGCGGTTCTGTCTGGTTTTTTTAAATCTTTTATTTGATATTGTGACAGCTGTGAAAGGCACACTTTCCCTCAGGGCGTGGTGATGTGTTGGTTGCCAGCACATTCCCCCACGGGGCTGTGGCCTCTGCTACGTGCCCGGGGACTGATGAAGCAGGAGGACTCCTGAGTGACAGCCGGCTTCTGTACAACTTCCCCAGGGAAGGGACCCAAAGCCGCCGGTGTGTGTGTGCGGCACCTGGTGGATCCCAGGTCAGCCTTTCTGGTCCTTGAGCCCTTTAGCGGAGGGACCCTCACAATACCTACATGCAGGCTGGCAGAGTCCAGCTTTCTATCCACTTGTTGTGTTCTTAGCTTTCTTAGCTTCCCTCCTTATTAGCATATTCAACTCCCTGTCCTCCACCCAGGCCGTGGGCTGCACCAGGAAAGGAAGGAATAGGGCAATTGCTCAAGAAACAAGGAACACAGCCCAGCCGGTGTGGCTCAGCGGTTGAGCGTCTACCTATGAACCAGGAGGTCAAGGTTTGATTCCCAGTCAGGGCATCTGCCCGGGTTCCGGGCTTGATCCCCAGTGGGGAGCATGAAAGAGGCAGCTGATCAGTGATTCTCTCTTATCATTGATGTTTCTCCCTTTCTCTCCTCCCTTCCTCTCTGAAATCAGTGAAAAATATTTTTAAAAAAAGAGAAACAAGGAAAGCATTTGCCAACTTTGGGTTTGTATCTGACAAAATAATTTAGGTGACGTTCCGAATGAGTTTTGCCATTGTCCTATGTGTTCCAGGTGACCTCTCTGCAGCCCCTAGGCCAGGGGTGGGCAACCCCTGGCACGCATGCCAAACATGGCACGCCAGTAACTTTTGCTGGCACGTGAAACCCTCTCTTATAATCTTCCATTTACAAATTTTTTCTTAATATAGAGTTTTTTTATTTTTCAGATAAATTCAGTGTAGGTGCATCTTAGATAAATAAATAATTTTACATAACAGGTTATCTTAAAGACCATAGACATGGATTGACGAGAGAGGGGAAGAGCAATTTCTATGCCTCTGCCTTAACTCTCCCTGCCTTCCTAGATCCGACCAATGTTTTGGTTTCATCCACATACGCTTGTGAATCTTTGTTCTCAGGGATGAATTTTGTTAAGTCTCGTAATAGGAGTAGCCTGACGGATGAAAGTAGTAGCTCGTGCATATCTCTGAAGGTCACGAAATATAAACCTGATGTAAAATCTCTGTCATCAGTGATGCAGCAGCAAAAGTCCCACTAATAATATCAAACGGAGTCATAAAGTTTTCTGTCGGACTGTCAGTGTACATGTATACATTAAAAAATAAATGTATTTTTCATCATCATATACTGTGTTTTTGTCGCTCGATTGAATTTTATTTCTTCAAGGTTCTTCACATACGTACACCTTAAGAGATATCAAGTAGGCGTAACATGTTCTCAAAAAATTAGGGTTGGCACGCAGAGGAATTTTGAGTCAGAGATTTTGCTGGTTTTGGCAGGCACTCACAAAAAGGTTGCCCACCCCTGCTCTAGGCACTTAATGCTCCACCCAGTGTTCCTGGTCAGTCCCAGGATGAAGAGCATGTCATGGTCCTTGTCCTGTCTGCTGCTACTCTCCACTTGCTGAGTGTCTTGCTCACTAGACTGGGAGCTTCACAGGCAGGTGTTTCCCTGCTTTTGTTTCCCAGGGCCTGGCAGCCAGTCCTGGCTCCATGAAAACTTACTGCATCTGTGAAACTGTTATAGTTTGGAGTCTCCTCCTTTATCACATATTTTTGTGATTGGCAACTGTCAAATGCAAGTGGGAAAATAGATGACTCTGTCAGCATGGGCATGCCTCCCCGTGAACATGGCCCGTTCGCTCCTAACTACTTTTCATGCCCCGTATATTTCCCCCTATTTTGATCAGTCTATACAAATATCGTACGGAGGAAGAAAAATAGAAAGCAAGGAACTTGTCATGTCTGTGATGCCTGGGAACCTGTCTTCCGCTTTTCAAGTCTAAGGAAGGCATCAGTTCCATTTTTCTAGGAACTCAAAGAACCTTTTGTCTAACCTTATGACAGAACCAGATGGTGCCTTTAAGAGGACCTCTGGTATCGGCTGAAAGACACATCCTCCTGACCTTTAAAGTAGCCTGAGCTGGCAGAACTGTGTCTGGCATGGTGGAGCCAGCGGTCCCAGCGGAGGTGGAGGCCTGACCCTGATCTCGATTGATTTGTTGGTGTCTTTCTCTGACCATTGAACTTGGCTCACCCCCCAGCTTGGCTCTTGCCTCTCAGTCCAGATGTGAAGTGCTGGCTACTCTTTGCGTGAGCTTTGGAGGGTCAGTCTGCTTTCTCTCTGGCTTCCTGGGCTGTGTACTGCCATTCAGACCTAATTTACTGACCTTGGCCGGGAAAGCGCACCTCTTCGGTTCAATTTACCTCATAATAGTCAAGCCCTGGATTTACCTCAAGACCCATCTGAGAGAAGTTGGGTCCAATCACATAGAAGCAAGGAGAAAGGGTTATGGGTTCATCAGGAGGGGCTTAGCAGGCAGGCGTGGGTTGCATCAGAGGGCAGTTAGGCATTTGGGGAATAGTTTATTTTATTTTTTAAATAATATTTTTATTGATTTCAGAGAGAGGGAGAGAGGGATAGAACATCAGTGATGAGAGGGAAAGAATCATTGATTGGCTGCCTCATGCACACCCCACACTAGGGACTGAGCCCACAACCAGGGCACATGCCCCTACCCGGAATTGATCTGTGACTTTCTGGCTCATAGGTCGATGTTTAACCACTGAGCAACACCAGCCAGCCTAGTTTGTTTTAGTTGACCTTTTAAGCCAAAGGAGTTGCTGACCTCTACAGTGAGTTAATTGAAAGTATTATGAGGATGAAAAAACCAGCTTCTTTATGTTCATGTAACTCACAGTATGGGTGCTTCTAACAGTACAGAAAGATGTTACTGGCTGAATCTTGTCCTCCTTCCAAAATATCCAGGCATCCTCACCCTCAGTGCCCTGAGTAACCTTATTGGAGACAAGTTCTTTGTAAAGAAGTAATTAAGATCTTTGGGGTGGGCCCTAATGCAGTATTCATGAAAAGGGGAAGAGTAAGACAGACCTGTAAGGAGAAGGTGGTGTGAAGAAACACAGAAGGTGGCCGTAGGCAAGACAAGGAGAGAGGCCTCAGAAGGGGCAACCCTGCCAACACCTTGATCTCAGCTGTCCAGCCTCCAGAACTAGGAGGAAATGAACTTCCGGGGCATTTTGTCACAGCAGCCCATGAAAGGCCACGCAGAGACCTAGGAAAGATTTTTGATGATAGGACCCAAGGAAGGCTTGCGAATGTTTGTCATCACAAATGTTTGGTATAAAGTCTTTAAATAAACAGGTGACTAGATAAAAGTTTGGAAACGTGGATTGTTTCTTTAAGTAGAAGATACGATCTGTCAGGAAGATCAATGAGTCAGAACCAGTCCAAGCACAACTCCCACTTTCAGTAAAGAGAATGACTAAGGGAACAGTCATTCCTCCACCGGGCGCCTGGGATGGGCACCTGGGCTTGCGGAGCCTGGGGCCACGTAGGCAGGCTCGCTCTCCCTTCCTTAGTGGTCATGGGAGTTGCTGCTCTTTTCACAGTCAATTGGAAAACAACAGTTGCAGAGACGTTTGGAAGCGCACACTGGGGTATTGGGCTACCTTGGCTTGGCCTGAAACGCATCAAAGGGATCAGGAATCACAAAGAAAGCCATACCGCTTCCATTCTTCCCAGGACTCTTCCTGAGTGCCTGCTCTGTTCCAGGTGCTGGCTGGGCGCTGGGGCCCGTGCACGGTTGACTAACAAGCACACAGTCCCTGCCCACATGGCACTTGGGCCCATTGTTGAAGAAGCAAGCTTAGACCTGAGCAGCATGGGGGTGGGGGTGGGGGTGGGGGTGAGGTCGGTGGTGGAGCTCAGATTCCCAGACTCAGAAAAACAGTGTTTTAGTTATTTGAGTGGCAGGAGGCTGGGCAGAGGGAACTGTGGGGAAGGTTTGGGGAGCTGGCAAGACAAAGGCCCCTAACCCAAGTATTTGAGTCAGCCAGGGCTCTTGGGAATCCACAGGCGGCGTGGTGAGCTCCCCCAGTAGAAACTTGCCTGGTTTCCTGTTCTACGTGAACTCAAAAAGAGGGATGGACGGGCTGCTGTGGGAGATGGCCCGTCGATATTTCTATCGCTCTCCCTTCCTCTCTCTCAAATCAATAAAAACATTTTTAAAGGGAAGGAAGAAGAAAGGAAGGAAGGAAAAGAAAGAATGAAAGAGGGATGGGCTTTGAATAGCAATGTGTTTTTATTGCTGATTCTTCCCGGAGCCAGAGGGGAGAAGGAGTGAGCCCCAAGACTGGAGGAAAAGGGAGTATTTCTTTGCATAGTCTAGTTCACTCATTTATTTCTAGATTGTTCTTGTCTCCTATCTTTGAAGGAAGTTAATTTCTGAAAGTGTTTCTCCCCTCAGCGACTTTATCTTGACACCATACCAGCCCTTAAACATGTGCTGCAGTATGTACTCTTCCAGGCATGAAAACGGAGTCTTTTTAAAATCCATATATTTTTATTGATTTCAGAGAGGAAGGGAGAGGGAAGAGAGAGAAAGAAACATCAATGATGAGAGAGAATCATTGATTGCCTCTTGTGTGCCCCGTACTGGGAATGGAGCCTGCAACCCAGGCATGTGCCCTGACCGGGAATCAAACCGTGACCTCCTGGTTCATAGGTCGACGCTCACCCACTGAGCCATGCTGGCTGGGCATGAAAATGAAGTCTTGAAGAATCTTGTAGATACTTGTGAGGTTCATGAAATCTTGGCTCAGTGTTACTTCATGTTTTGAGGGAGCTCAAGGGGGCCACTTCTCAATAGAGCACATCATGCAGGTGGCGTGTATGCATACAACTACCCTCGGATTCCTCCTGCTTCCAGATGGGCATTGACTCTTCTGGGTTCTAGAAGGTAGTCAGAAGCCAATAGGGGGCCCTAGAGCCCTTAGGGCAGTGATGGCGAACCTCTTGAGCTCGGCGTGTCAGCATTTTGAAAAACCCTAACTTAACTCTGGTGCCGTGTCACATAGAGAAATTTTTTGATATTTGCAACCATAGTAAAACAAAGACTTATATTTTTGATATTTATTTTATATATTTAAATGCCATTTAACAAAGAAAAATCAACCAAAAAAATGAGTTCGCATGTCACCTCTGACACGCGTGTCATAGGTTCGCCATCACTGCCTTAGGGACTTGGGGAAGGCATGAAACTGGGTGGGAGGGGGCGGGATCTGTCGTCATAATTTCTCCTGGGCTGTTATACCCAGTGCATTTCTTTCTCTCTCACTACCCGCTGCCTCCTCTCCCTTTCCCTCCTACTTACCTATATTTTTGTGCTTCCCAGCAACACATCTTGCTTGATTTAGCCCTTAAAGCTAACATTCAGATCTCCTGTTAAATTAATTAAATGAGGCCATTAAACTGACCTGGTGGCTTCTGTGAGCAAAACAAAATCTAAGCCTGTAGATGCCTCAAAGTTACAGAATCAAAATGCTGAGAAATAATCAGTCCCAAACAGCTGATTGGCCGTAAGCTAGAGCCAAGCAAATAATTTCCTACCTTTGCTTCCGAACCTTCTCCGTATAAGTCTCCTAACCTTTTCTGTTTTGGCTTTTCCCATTTGGAATTTATTTTTGCTCAAAAAAATAGTCTTAAAAATGTTAATATACCTCAGTTTGTCTTGTAACAGCCCTACTCTTAGCTTTCTATCTGGGAGTTAGCGAATTACAGACTGTCCCAGCGGATGGGACCTCCGACAGAAGAGGTGCTATAGTTTAGTTTTAGAGCAGCTTTTCGTTGCCCATTTGATAAATTAAAATGCTCTGTAAAGGTGAAGGAAACCAGGGAACTGTGAAGTCTTCGAAAGGAAACCGACTTGATTTTGCCTCTGCTTGAGATTTGCAGACGCCCAGCCCCGGGCGAGGCAGAGAGACAAATAAGACTCGGTCCCTGTCCTGAGACCTTAACCATTTCCTGGGGAAGGGACGTGTCTTAAGTGATTATAATACCATGGTTTTAATAACACCGGGGGGTGGGGGGGGCCTGCCCCCAGGGGCAGGAGGGGCCTCTGTGAGGACGGGGAACATGAACAGGGATTCAGGGAGAAGGTGGTGTTGGGCTCAATGGCAGAAAGCCAGTAGTCATTGGCCAGCAGAGAAAGGAGTTTCAGGCAAGGCAGAGCGGAGAATAGGTTTGAAGAGAGAGAGAGCATGGTCCAGCGAAGTGCAAGGTGGCGGTGGGGAGAGTGGCCGGCAGGTAAGGTCTGATGGAGTTGGGGCAGGAGGGAGGGTAGGAGAGGTGGGCTGGGCCCTGATCCAGAAGAACCCTGCGTGGAGTCTGCAGTTCATCCTGCAGGCAATGAGGGGCAGTGTGGGGAGCACAGGGGCAGGTTTGTGTGTTAGACAGAGCCTGCCGGGAGCCGGTTGCAGGTGGATCGGAACATGGTGAGCCTGGAGGCAGGGAGGCAGGGACAGGCTGTGCAAGTCCAGTCCAGCCTGCAGCCCAGGTGTGAGCGCTGGGACCGCCACATCCGCAGTCTGTTATTGTGATGTCAGGAGCATCTGTCCTCTAAGCTCATCCTGTCACACTAGGAACATCTGGTAGGATGTGCTCTACTGAAGGATTGACCAGAGCAGTTGCTTAACACATTGCGGACCAGTTGTTTCATTGCTGGCTTTACCCAGTGGCAGATAAGTCTCTATTGAACGAGTACAAAAAACGTTTTACATAAACGCTAAAGGCACGCTTTAACATTAAATACCCATTGCATTTTGAAGTTATTACATGTTCTTACAAGCTAATATCTTTTTAAAATAGGATACTTTGTAAAGCACTGTGTAATATGAAGCGAGAATTCTCATGATCTGTTCGCAATGTGTTAATAAGCATTCTAGCAGCTTCCCTGTGCATCCTCACCATGACGCTTAATCTTCCCAGCTTCCCAGCCCAGAGAAAACAGACTCATTACTGGACCGTCTCCATCACCAGGGCCAAACAGCGAATGAAATAAACTAAAGTCGCTCTTCTGGAGGAGCTCACATTCCAGCAAACCAGTAACCCACGTTGGATGCCAGGTAGCAATGAAAGTGCCGGCCGCGGTAATGTTGCGGTTTTCAGTAGGCACCACTGCAGCTTGAGTGAGGTGATAGTTTAACAAACTTGATCCCTGAGGACCTTCACTTCAAGGTCAAGTTGTCTAAAGAGAGGCCGCCTGAGACCAGTGGGATTTGCAGAGGTCCTGCGGAGCCTGGCGGTGCCAAGGGGTCTGCTCCATGCCTGCGGAGTGGGCGCCACACGGACCATAGAAGGCTTATCTCTGGTGGCCATGCTGGAAAGAGGTGCCAATAGACCCGCTCTGGTCCTCATCTTGAATCTGTGAAACCACTCCCCTCTCCCCCCTCCCCTTGCGCCCCAGTTTATTTGCTAAAGTAAAAATGTAGCATCTGTTTTCCAGGGAGGCCCATGTTTCTTACTCAATTTTCCAGCTGCTGTGACTTATCAGGACACAAGCAGGTCACTTGACTGGGCCAAGGCCACACAGTGAAAAAGGGTTCAGCCAAACATAAACCCAAGCTTAATTTTTCTTAAATTGCAAAGTTGCTGGGAGCTCCG
Organism: Myotis yumanensis; assembly: GCF_028538775.1. NCBI lineage: Eukaryota > Metazoa > Chordata > Mammalia > Chiroptera > Vespertilionidae > Myotis > Myotis yumanensis. Next base: position 5,337,944 of record NW_027223771.1, on the reverse strand, counting down.
GGGCTGTGGCAGATGGGCTGCTAATTACATTCACTGAGAACTTGACACGGGCGCCGAGTGCAGAGCTGTGCATCGGTAAGGACTGTGTATGGACTGGTTTCCCTAGCGGGGAAGACTAAGCAGGGCATGCACCCCACTGAAAAGGCCATTTTTCACATGACTGGCAGGCTCCCCAGTCAGAGGACATGGTTCCAGGGCAGCAACGTTTTGATTGGTGGCTGCTGCTGCTTCTTTTTAAAATATATTTTTATTTCAGAGAGAAAGGGAGAGGGAGAGATAAGAAACATCAATGATCAGAATCATTGATAGGCTGCCTCCGGCATGCCCCACACCAGGAACTGAGCCCACATCCGGGACATGTGCCCTGACTGGGGATTGAATCATGACCTCTTGGTTCATAGGTCGATGCTCAACCACTGAGCCATGTCAGCCGGGCTGGCATCTTCAAAGACCATAATCCAGGGCCTCAGGCTTGCCTAAGTTAGCTGTCTTTTCTCTTCCTGCCCCCTTCTTCTCATCCCCTTCCCCACCCCTCAGTCATTTCAAGTTCATAACCAAATTGATAGAGTGTGAGGGAATTTCTCGGTACAGATGGCATGCAGTTGTGGGTGAAATCTGAGGGATAATGGCAGTGATGCTGAGGTGGACACGGGTTTAGCAGATTGGAAAAGCACCTTTTGGGCATTCTCATTTGTGACTCTATGTTTGCATTAACCTTTGGGTTAGGTTTTGCAAGCTAATACATTCAGCTTTAATTTTCGAAACCTTTGATTTTTTTTTTTTTTACATCATACGAAGCTGCAGAATCCTATTTTCAAATAAAGGTTAATGGAAAAACTTGGTGTTGCTTTTCTGCAAGTTCCATTGGATCCCTGCCCAGTAGGTTTCCCCATTCTCCTCCCCACTCGTCAGCACCCCTTTGTGCTTCCAGGCCCTGTGGGGCCTCAGGCAGAGGCCTTCAGCTCTCTGAGCCTCAGTACCCTCATCTGTCATTTGGGCACAAGTGTATGTACGTCCCGGGATCCATGATGACAAGGTTCATTGAGATAATGCATTACGGCGTGTGTGTTTTTCTAATCACCAAGCAATTCTCCGTCACCAGCTGGGTGTCGTCCTCACTTCTGAGACTATCTTCCTCGAGAGAGCAGCCTCCAGGTTCAGGGCTCAGTCCTACAAGACCGCCTGGCCCCGTCAGATGCCAACTGCAAGGCCACGTTGGCATCTGAGCTTCCGACCGATTGCCTATAGTTCAGAGGTTCCCGTGTCGTCCTCCTTGCGGTCCATTAATTTGCTGGAGCTTCTCACAGAGCTCAGAGACACATTGGACTTACTAGGTTACCAGTTTATTGTAAAAGGCAAGAGATGTAACTCAGCAAGAGACGTGGAGGGCAAGGTATGGGGCAAGGATGCGGCATGTCCATGCTGGGTCCTTCACACCGTTTTTCTAGCACCTTCGAGTTCACCAGCTCAGAGGCTCTCTGAAGCCTGTCCTTCTGGTTTCTTATGGAGGCTGAATTAAAAAGGCATGATTGAGCCCTGGCCGGTTTGGCTCAGTGGATAGGGTGTTGGCCTGCAGACTGAAAGGCGCATACCCCAGTTGGGGGCTCGGTCTCCAGTAGGGGGCAGCCAATCGATGATTCTCATCATTGATGTTTCTATTTCTTTCTCCCTCTCTCTTCCTCTCTGAAATCAATAAAAATATATTAAAAATAATAAAGTTTAAAGGTATGATTGATTGAATCATTTGGTCATTGGTGAGTGACCTCAGTCTCCGGCCATCCCTCGCTCGGCTGGGAGTGGGACTGAATAGACACTAGGCTCAGCCATTAGAAGCAGAGGAGCAACCCAGCATCACACTGGGTCTTCGTGCATAAAATTTGGAGGCAAAAGGAATATAAATGCACGTCAACCTTTTGCAGGCCGCATGATGTAGTGGAAGAAAGCCAGAAAGGCCTGGTTTGAAACCCTAGAATTTCCTGAGTAACAACCCTGGGAGAATTGCTTAACCTCCCTAAGCCTTCTTTCCCTGGCTTATGAAATAAGGAGAATAGAGCTATTAGGAGAATTACCAGGTGTACGCATTAATAATGTGGATTTTTTTCAATGGATGGAGTTACACATATGTTAATATATATGCGATTTGATATGTATGCTATTTTGTTGTATTGTCAAGCTTTAAAACGTCATATGTCAAATTTTCTGAAAGTGTTAACATCATAGATATTTTTACGCTTAAAAATGTCGAATTTCATGCCAAAACAAGAGCATTTGCGGGAAGTTTTAATTCATTACTTGGAAAGAAAGTGCTGCTGAAAGTTATCATATACTTCAGGAAGCTTATGGTGAACATGCTTCATCTCAAGATACTCGTGAACGCTGGTGTAAACGCTTTAAAAGTGAGGATTTCGATGTGAAAGACAAAGAACGTCCAGGTCAACAGAAAAAGTTTGAAGACCAACAATGACAAGCATTATTGGATGAAGATGCATGTCAAACTCAAAAACAACTTGCAGAAAGATTAAACCATGCTCAGCAAACAATTTCCGACCATTTACAAGCAATGGGAAAGATTTTAAAGGAAGGAAAATGGTTGCCACATCAAGTGAACGAAGGACAAATGGAAAACCGAAAAGTCATCCGTAAAATGTTGCTTCAATGGCACGAAAGAAAGTCGTTTTTGCATCAAATTGTGACTGGGAATGAAAGTGGATTTATTTTGAGAATCCCAAATGCACAAAATCATGGGTTGATCCAGGTCAACCATCAACATCGACTGCAAGGCCAAATCGCTTCAGATAGAACAGTGGTCAGCAAACTCATTAGTCAACAGAGCCAAATATCAACAGTACAAGGATTGAAATTTCTTTTGAGAGCCAAATTTTTTAAACTTAAACTATATAGGTAAGTACATTGTTATTAATTAGGGTCCTCCTAAGGCTTAGGAAGAGCCATACTCAAGGGGCCAAAGCCGCATGTGGCTCGCAAGCCGCAGTTTGCCGACCACTGGGATAGAAGATAATGCTCTGCGTTTGGTGGAAGGTGTGGTATATTATGAGTTTCTTGCGCTTCTAAAAACAGGTGAAACCATTAATACTGATTGCTACTGACAACAAATAATCAATTTGATCATAAAATAACCAGAATGTTCCAGAAAATACGGCACGGTAATTTTGCTTCATGATGACGCACCATCACACACTTCAAAACCAGTTAAAGACACGTTAAAAGATCTTGCCTGGGAAGTATGAACCCACCCACCGCATTCACCAGACCTTGCTCCTTCAGATGACCACTTGTTCCTATCCATGGCACACGCACTTTCTGAGCAGCCTTCAAAACGTAGGAAGAAGTGGAAAATTGGGTCTCTGAATGGTCTGCCTCAAAACAAGAAAAGTTCTATTGGGACAGTATCCACAACTTACCTGAAAGATGGGGGAAATGTGTAGCTAGCGATGGACATGACTTTGAATAAAGCACTTTTGATGTTTCTCTTGAAATGATCGTGTTTTCTTTGATGACAAAATCCGCATTATTAACCGGTTGAGTGTCAATCCGCATTATTAACCGGTACACCTAGTAAGTGCTTGAGAATGGGAATTCTGTTGTTTTTCCACACACTTCTTCCCACGTCTTCATTTTTTTAAAAATATATTGATTTTTTTTACAGAGAGGAAGGGAGAGGGATAGAAAGTTAGAAACATCGATGAGAGAGAAACATCGATCAGCTGCCTCCTGCACATCTCCTACTGGGGATGTGCCCACAACCCAGGTACATGCCCTTGACCGGAAACGAACCTGGGACCTTTCAATCCAAAGGCCGATGCTCTATCCAGTGAGCCAAACCGGTTTCGGCTCCACATCTTCATTTTAGGCTTCACATTGTCCCCAAGCCAATGCGCCCACTGTACTCATCAGACTTTTGCAGTTTTGACTCGGGGCGGTGACAGGGAATGGCGCTGGGTTTGGGGCTCTCCAGGCAGCGAGGGGTTTGCTTAGGGTGGAAACGCTCCTGCCGTGAACACTCAGCTGCCCTCAGCGAGGTCTCCGTGGGAGAGGCGTCATTGCAGAATCCGAGTTCTTCAAAGGACACAGACTCTGCACTCGGGGCTGACAGCCGCGCCTGCCAAGAGCAGAGCTGCACACAGCCGGCCGTCTGGTTCCGCTAGCAGTGCTCTGAGCCCCTGGGGGGAAGTTTCCTGTAAGTGTGGGTGTTAAAAGCGGTCTGTTTGGGGGTTGTTTTTGAGACGCTCGACTCCTTCCAGAGACGAAGAAAGGGAAAGCCTGCCAGAAACTCATCGCTGGGGAATCAGGGCTGCATCCTGACACCCGCAAGTCAGGGTCCCCACTCTGGCCCCCCCCCCCCCCGCAACGCCCCCTCTCCCGCCTCCAGCTCCAAAGCTGTAGACATTTCAACTGAGGCGCTAGGCAGGAGGCCGATCCAAAGCTGCTTGGCTCAGCGGGGCCCGCCCAAGCGAGGATGGGGAGGCGTCCAAGGTAAACAGGCTGCGTTATCACACCAGACTTTCTTGGCACGAACGGCCCGTTTCCAACCCCAAAACATATTTCGTGTGTGTGGATAATAGACAACCAGTCCCAGAGTAAACACATGAGGAGCCTGCAGGTGTGGTGTTCCTTTGTGTTCGCCAACCAGATGTTCTTTTCTGGGACTTGCCTTTGGGCCCCCGTGGGCGCCCCAAGCCCAACAGAAATGTCACTCTTGCCCTTTTCAATGAAATAAGGCAAGGTTCTCGTCGGAGAGGTCCCCAGATGAGCCGTGGATTTCACTTGTAAACTATTAATCTATGTGTGTCTATTTTGTTTCCCCAATCTGGATTAGACCAGTCAAAAATAAACACGGAAATCTTGGCCTTAAGAAAAGTGACTACTATAGGAGAGCTGTGAAAGTAACCCCAGCCCGTATGGCTTGGGTTGAGCATCAACCTGTGAACCAGGAGGTCGTGGTTCGATTCCCGGCCAGGGCACATGCCCGGGTTACGGGCTCGATCCCTGCTGTGGGGCGTGCAGGAGGCAGCCAGCCGATCAGTGGTTCTCTCTCATCACTAAGGTTTCTATCTCTCCCTCTCACTCTGAAATCCATACAAAAATATTTTTTAAAAAGTCACTCCAGGGAACTTAGCTGCAAAAGTGGTGCTGGAGCCCTCTCGCTTTGGTTTGATGGGCAGTGAAAGCCCCGCCCACTGTGCTCCAAACCAAGGCCAGAGCGGGAAGGCGCCAGGGCTCTGCTCCTGCTCCTGGTCAAGATGCCCAGTGCGCTGGGGACACTCGGGATCATTTGGACAGCATTTCTCTCTCTCTCTCTCTCTCTCTCTCTCTCTCTCTCTCTCTCTCTCTCTGGCTGACTGTGCTGTGGGTTAGTCCAGAGAAGTCAGAGTGTCTGACAGATGGAGGGAGGCAGTGAAGTGAATGGACTTGGGCTTAGAAACCGAGAATCCTTCAAGAGCCACGCTGAAGTTCAGTCGCATGTGTCATTAACACTAGAAAGATTCCTCCCGGTTCTTGTTGAACAAGACTTGGTCTGAGTGCAGGACTAGTTTGCCGTAGCAGCGGGCAGATGGCACAAAACCCCTTTTGCTGTTCAACCTTAGAATTCCTGGGTGAGAAAGGAGCATCTTACTCCTCCATCCCACCTTCCCCAGTGCCGAGTAGCATCAGGCCATTTCTCCTCAGTCACTATGTCTTAACATCATCCCGTCTTCCCAGGATATGCCCTGTGCAAGGCAAGTTGGGCTGCCGGGGCATCCTGCCCTTAGGGTCCCCCCGCCTTGTCCTCAGCCAATGATAAAAGGACCTAGACCTGGTCCTGAATGTCCTAGACTAGAGCAGTGGTTCTCAAACTTCTGGCCCTTTAAATACTGTTCCTCATGTTGTGACCCAACCATAAAATTATTTTCGTGGCTACTTCATCACTGTAATGTTGCTACTGTGATGAATCGTCATGTAAATATCTGATATGCAGGATGGTCTTAGGTGACCCTTGTGAAAGGGTCGTTCGACCACCAATGGGGTCGCGACCCACAGGTTGAGAACCGCTGGCCTAGAGGTTAAAGCTGACTGTGGAACATGCACACCGCGTGGTTGGCTGCTTTCAAAGTTCAATGTCACGTGTACTGCGTGCTCCTCAAAGCACTATAGTTATGAGATCTCATTTGTGATCTTGCTTGATCCTAATTAATAACACCTTGTGCTGCCATAAGTAGTTGCGGTTTATAAAACACTCCGGTTTACTTACTTCAGGACAAATTTATGAGGCAGGTGGAATTAGGCCCCCCTGACAGGTGAATTAGCTAGTTCTCAGTGAGGTTACGTGGTTTACCCAGAGTGCTTCGCCAGTCAGCAGCAAAACCCCAATCAGAGTTGAACCTCTTAACTCTAAATCCAGCGCTTTCCCCCAAAGCCTGGGAGTGCAGTGGGGTGTTACTGTTTACATGTAATAGATGAGCACATGGAACAGCGATTAAGCAACTTTGTCCACAAAAAGTAATTTGTCACTGAGCCTAAGAAATAACCCACTTTAAAAAAAAGATATTTTTATTGATTTCAGAGAGGAAGGGAGAGGGAGATCAATGAGAGTGAATCATGGATTGGCTGCCTCCTGCACGCCCCACACTGGGATCGAGCCTACAACCCTGGCATGTGTCCTGACCAGGAATCAAACCGTGACCTCCTGATTCATAGGTCAACACTCAACCACTGAGCCACACCGGCCAGGCTAACCTACTTTTCTTGACTCTCAGTCCCATGCTCTTTCCAGGGCCCCAGGAAGCTGGGAGGGGGAATCTATGAAGGTGGGGGAGAGTTTGTGGTTAAAGGAAAAGTTCCTGGCAAGCATGAGGGTCCAGTAAGGTTTTGTTGAGTGAGTGAATGAAATACACGAACAAAATGGTCTGAGATTCTCCTACAAATATGGAGGTTGGCCTTGGGCTTAATTTATTTAATCATTTAGCTTTGTTTAGAGGCCTGAATTTCTTTTCCTTGTCCCCGACTAATCCCTAAGCATTGGGGACACTAATACCCCTAAGATACGTGAAATATGATACAGGGAAGTTGAGCAACTTTGTGAAATACGGTACCAAGTCAAGGCGCACTGGTTATTTTTAAATCCTACTTTCCTTGCTTGGGTTTCCAGCATCCGAGATCATTAAAAATAGATAGCATTTAGACCCTTTTAGACACCTGTGTTACTTTATTTCCACCACTAATTTTGCCTTTTCTTCCTGTGGTTCTCTGAGGTTGAAGAGAGAAACCTCAAGGTCATTTTCAATGTCAGGCAGTTTCACTGCTCGGGGCCCATATTCCTATTCGAAGGCTGCTTTAGCCTTACCTTCTGTTCCTTTTCATGAAAAGATGGTTTGCAGAACTATGCTAGGTGCAACATTTAGGGTTGAAAAATTGGAGACTCTGAGATTAACCTAATCACTCAAGTGCTTTTTGGATTTAAAATGTGTAGAGAATATTTAGCTAGGTGATCTACCCGATGATGAATTCAAACTTTTAAAAATGGATAGTAGGATTTCATCATCAAATAGATGGCAGATTAACATTGTCTCATTTTTAAAGCTTTAAAAAATATATTTTTTAATTGATTTTACAGAGAGAAGAAGAGGGAAAGAGAGATAGAAACATCAATGATGAGAGAGAATCATTGATCTGCTGCCTCCTGCATGCCCCACAACAGGGGTTGAGCCCGCAACCGGGCATGCGCCCTGACCGGGAACCAAACCATGACCTCCTGGTTCATAGATTGATGCTCAACCACTGAGCCACGGCAGCCGGGCAATAGTGTCTCATTTGATCTTCATATTCTCTCCCATTAATAATCCATCTGGGACTGGCCTGCGAACCCTTCCTCACCCAGCATCAATGCAACTCAAACCACATCCCCTGCTTACCTCCTCCTTATCACTTTGATTTGCTTCTTCGTGACATTAATATTCATATCTGTTTCCCTTCTGGATTGCAGATTTCTTTGAGGCAAAGGCTTCCTTATTTATCTCCTCCCCACCCCCAAGCCTGCCATGATGTGTAAGAAATGTTGAATAAACGCCGACTTTTCCAAAAAGGGTACCAGACCCCCCAAAAGTACCGAAGACAGAGGCATCAGAGCTTGTAGACAGTTCTATTCCGCTTGAATCCTGTCCACACCGATGCCTGGAGGCCTTTCATCTCTCCTTCCCTTCAACCTTCCTTGCCTCCTGCTCTGAGCGCTCCACGTCCGCTTGTTAAAAGGATGAAACTGTTGACTGGCTGCGTCACTGATGGAATCTCAGGGAGTGAGGAGACGGGCCTCGGAGGCCGGGCTCTGCTCTCCGAGGCACCAGGCACGCGGCTGTGAAAGCCGGCCGAGTACTTGACAAGCTGCAAAGGCGCTAGCTTTCAGTTTCGCTCTGAAACAGTGTCTGAAATCAATACGCATCGCCTAGACTGTGGGGAAGATGGGCAGCGTGCAGCGCACTCTGACATTTCAAGAGCATCGTGCCGTTCCCAGGGGTGGTCTGGTCTCATTTGAGCCCAGGGTAGTGCTGGTGGGGGAGGGGCCCGAGGGGTTCACTTCAGAAACCCCCCAGGGGACAGCTTTTGATCGGTACCAATCAGAGGAAAGAAGACCTGACACCCTGGGCTTGCTTGTGTTTTGATCTCGCAGGGCCTGTTTTAATTCATTTAATTGATTTTCAGGGCTGATGTCACCAACAGAGGGGTTCATTTTGCTGCTGGGCAAGAGAAATGGAGCGAAATGGGACGTTTTTGGGGAGATCCCCAGGGCCAACCCATGCAATAGGTGGGTGTCTGGCCTCACCAGTGGACAAGGCCACCAGTGGGCAGGGGCACCTGTGAGCTGCTGGCATACGGGTCTGGAGAGAGCATGTTGCCGTGGCCAGTGCGGCGCCTGGCAGAGTACTGATGCTTTCAGAACTGGGGCTCTTCTCCAGTGACTGCATCTCTCTTGTTAGAACCAATGTAGGCACATCCCCATGTTAAGGGATCTTGTCATGGACACTTAGGAGGTACGGGGCTCTCTGCCGCTCCTCATTGCGCATGTTTTAGCACCCAGTTTCTTTTGTGGGCACCTCCTCTTCTCCCTGGTCCCTTGCTTCCTGCAACTCCCAGCACCCCCAGTTGTTCATCTCTTGTGTCCTCAGGCTATTTCCCTCATGAATTAAGGAACAGGGCATCCTCATGGGTCCTTCTGTCCCCAGCTCCTTCAGCCTCTAATGAAGCCCCTCCTCTGCTTTCAGCGTGCTCATTCGAACACAGCTTCCTCCTCATTTCCAACGTGCATTCTCCAGTGCTTCTCATTATTATCTGGAGGGTATTTACAAAAATACTTGTGCCGAAAGGTCACTGGTTCCATTCCCAGTCACGCCGCATGACTGGGTTGCAGGCTCAGTCCCCAGTGAGGGGCCTGCAGGAGCCGGAAGATGGATGTTTCTCTCTCGTCGTTGATGTTTCCATCTCTTTCTCCCTCTTCCTTCCTCTCTCTGAAATCAATAAAAACATATATTTTAAAAAAAAACCATTTGAATTGGGTCATTGCATCTTGGCCTCAGTCCTCACAGCAGGCTCTGTCCCTGGCCTCTCCTTTTCCATAGACTTCTTTCATGGGAATGCAAGACGGGTGCCTCTCAGACACCCCCGTGCTGTTTGCTCACTTGTGTGCAAGCTCCTCTCCATCCGTCAAGACTCAGCTCAAGTGCTTCCGGTTTCGCTGCAGAGCAAGCCACAACCCGCCCTCTAGAATGTCAAGGGAAAGGTTACCGCGTGGCGCAGTGCCTCCACTTCTCCCCCAGAGCAGACCCGGGGCCAAGGTCATGGCAGAGTCTGCTCCGTGTTCTTGAGCTGGGTTTAGAGATGATCTCTTCGGGATAATGTGAGCAACACCATTTGCCTCAATATTAATTGGACCCTCTTCTGCGTTTTGTCATGATTAAAGCATTTGAAAAGATAGCTTTCTATAACGAAGTTAGACGCATTTTTATTCATGTGCGGTGGGTTAGATCAGTGATTCCCAGGGTCCATTTGGCTCCCCCCTTCTCCTTCCTGCCACCAAAGGGGACATTTGACAATGTTTGGTGACATTTTTGGTTGCCATAGCTCGGGTTTGCTACCGGCATCTCTTTGGTAGAGGCAGGGATGCTGCTGAGTCTCCTACAGTGCACAGGACAGGCCCCGCCCACCAGAAACGTATCTGGTCCAAGATGTCAATAGAGCCGAGAAACCCTGAGTTAAATGAAATGGCCTTAAAAACCTCTTCCCCACGTCTAACCTGAAATCCTCTAAAAATACTCGTCCCTTCCAGCACAAGCAGAGTTAAAGGAATGAGGTGCTGAATTCTGGGGCTTTGTCTCAGCTCCCTGTGGGGGAGATGAACAGTGCCTCGGATTCCTGCCTTGCTGTCGATTAACGACTTTCTCTCGGTCTCTGGTAGCCAAGCTCTTGTTGCCGGGTGTGGGGGGGGGGGGGGGGGGTGGGGCGGGGGGCGCTCTCAGGATGGGTCAGGAGATGGAGATCTCGATCCACCTCCCATCTCCCTGAAATGTGCCTTTAATTAGAGAAACATTACCTAATAAAATCAGGTTAACACCAGGTCAAAGAAGAGATTAAGGAGACGGGAATAGATCTCACTGATAAGAATTAGGATTATGACTTGAGTGTTTTAGAGGAAATAATTTATTTATGCGCTGGAGAGAGTCCTCTCAAGTCATTTGAAAATATAATTGTTCCATTCCTAACCCTAAGAAACTCCCATTCACCTGCCAAATATGCTGGGCGTTGCCCTTGGCGTTCCATCCCCAGTACACTAAGGGAAATACAGATGCTTGTGTGATTATTTTATATCAGATTTCAACCTGACTTCCCAGCCCTTGTCTGCATTTATACATTAATTAACAAATTACTTTTTCAAGCCATGTTTTGATGTCTCATCTATTTCACTACTCTGTTAGCTCTTGAGCAATGCAGATGTGTACAGAATGTGGCTCTTACACTTGAAAAACTGATGAAGTCTCATGGAAGAGAGAGATTTTTAAGGAAATATTTAAATTTAAGGGAATCACTATACAGAAATGCAAGGCACTCTAGGAAGACACACAAGACAAATCCTGTTTAGGGAATTGAGAAAAATTTTCTGTGCTAGATAATGAGTTGGGTATTGAAGAGCGAATAGTTTTCCAGGCAGAGGAGTAACACACAGAGGCAAGAACTTACTACAGAGCGTGGATTGATATAGTGTGACAGGGATATGATGTTATTTCAGATGCATGTTAGAGATGATGTCGGTTTTATTCACCAAAGTATGTTGAGCTCTTTGGGAGGAAAGATCTCTGCTCTACTCTTTCTTTTTTTTTTTTTTTTTAATATATTTTATTGATTTTTTACAGAGAGGAAAGGAGAGGGATAGAGAGCTAGAAACATCGATGAGAGAGAAACATCGATCAGCTGCCTCCTGCACACCCCCCACTGGGGATGTGCCCACAACCAAGGTACATGCCCTTGACCGGAATCGAACCTGGGACCCTTCAGTCCGCAGGCCGACGCTCTATCCACTGATCCAAACCGGCCAGGGCTGCCCTACTCTTTCTTGTATCCCCTGGGCTTGCGACAAAACCAGGCACAGGGCATCTCATTAGTTTCAGCATCATCAACATTAACACCAACACGGGATTGTAGATTGTATCCTCCACGTCCCTGAGCAGAGAAATAAAACGAGGGTTGGAGGTACTGGGAGAGGTTAGGTAGCAACAGGAGTAGAAAGTCTGGTCATAAGGAAACTGATCTGGGTAAGTTGTGATAAGAACCACGGCAGAAAGAAGGAAAGAGGAGGGATTCTAGAGATACGTGTAGGGAAATCTAATAGCACTTGGCAGACAAAAGAAATGGGAGAGAGATGTAAGGTGAGGTGGAGGTGCCACCAATTCATTGTGTGTTCCGAGTATACCCAGGACAACCTAACTTTCAGAACCTCATATTATAGTAGCACCTATAGATGCCGTGGATCCGTGGTCGGCAAACCCCGGCTCACGAGCCACATGCTGCTGTTTGGCCCTTTGAGTGTGGCTCTTCCACAAAATACCACATGTGGGCGTGCACATACAGCGCGATTGAAACTTCGTGGCCCATGCACAGAAGTCAGTATTTTGTGGAAGAGCCACAATCAAGGGGCCAAAGAGCCGCATGTGGCTCTCGAGCCGCAGTTTGCCGACCAGTGCCATGGATCATCAGAGGTCTGGTCTGAAGATCTGGCGATTTACGGGGATTGTCTCCTGTGCTTTGTCTTCAGGGACCTTGGCTACTGGCATCCCCTGTGACCTCCCAGCATGGTGTTGGCCTCGCCATCTCCTTGACTTGCCGGCCCACCACTCCCAACTCTAACCACAGACTCAAAACACTTGCCTCATCTCTAGATGCTGGTGACAGACAGCCTGCCCATTGGCTCCTCTTGCCCTCAGCAAACTCATCACCCACGCTCATCACACACACGAAGAGGTGAGTGAACCTTTTCCTCACTTTGATGATACAGTTGGCATTCGAGGAAAGTGTATTGTGATACAGTAGCCCTAAGGTATTTCCCTCCTTAACAAGATTTACATAAGATTAGTAGCATGTCTGTTTCTACCAAATTAAATTTTGAAACACATTCTTGTTCTTCACACCGATTGGGGACATTGAGGGGTATGAAATTATCTTTAGCATACACAGCAAAATACAAACAACGGTCTGTAGCAGTGATGGCGAACCTTTTGAGCTCGGCGTGTCAGCATTTTGAAAAACCCTAACTTAACTCTGGTGCCGTGTCACATATAGAAATGTTTTGATACTTGCAACCATAGTAAAACAAAGACTTACATTTTTTATATTTATTTTATATATTTAAATGCCATTTATCAAAGAAAAATCAACCAAAAAAATGAGTTCGAGTGTCACCTCTGACACGCGTGTCATAGGTTCGCCATCACTGGTATAGAGTGTGTATTGAACGTATCAGCCTGTCGTAGGTCCTTCCACAGAAGTTGGAGCTTTTGGCTCAAGATCTGGCTCATGTTCAAGGAACACCAAACCACATAATTGCCCTCATCCCCTGTTAATGCATAAAGAATTTAAACTAGTCGGTCAGTCCAGCACAATGTGGTCATAAAGATATATATTTTCCAATTTGAGTCTTTTTACACATGGAAATTGGGTAGACGTGGAACCCAGGGGCTCCGAGTTAATAAGAAGCAATTGAGTCCATGGCCTGCAAGGCAGAGGTGGGGCCAGGTTGTGAGAGAACCACAAGGGAAGGGTGGACAGACACAGTCTGACGTGTCCCGTCTCCTGTGAATCAGTCTATACACAGGGTCCTGTCCTTTCACATTTGCTCCTTATGACCAACTGTATGCAATGGGATATTCCTGACTTACCTTATGGATAAAGTAATACATGGTCCGAGAGATTAAGCAACTTTTCCAGGTCACATGGCCAGTAAGGATTAATAGTGGGTATTGCTTCCCATTACACAGGTCTTCCAATGTCCTGGGCTACTTCCTGGGGACTGGGAATGAGTCCCTTTGTCTATAGTAAAAATCATGTTGGCGTTTTGCTATCCCCACTCCCAGAGAGAAGGCTGTTGGCATTGACTGTGACAATAGAAAGGAAGCTACTCTCAGCCATGGGGGTCAGTCCCTACCTGTCATCCTCAGGAGTTCTGCTCAGGCTCAGACATTGTCCCCATGGGCCCCGCCCTGCTCCAGGCTCTGACTCCTGCCACCCTCTGCCTTTACTGGGAGTCTAGGCATGGATGTGGGGAGTGTCAGGATTGGACACGCATGCGCCATGGCATTGTGGAGCAGAAGTGGCGGCAGCTGTCTTCACCCTGGGCTGGCAGTGCCAAGGTGCATTTTGGTGGTGACCTGGGGGGAGTGAGCCTCTCATCTACCCCCATTCTGGTTACCTGGCATGTTTTGGCCCAGAGATTGCAATTCCATTTGCCATGAGTTGAGGTGGTAGGCTCAGGGTAAGAGGAAATACTGGCTCAGCTTCCTCACCACGGGAGGGACATGGTGCTGGTCCAGCAGCTTGCAGGCTGGGGTTCTTGGAAGTTGGTGGACTTCAGGCCAGTCATGCACACAGGCATGTACACGGAGTCACAGGGAGGGCTGTGTATGAGTGGACCTTGCCTTTGCCGTTTGCGCAGCGAGTCCTGCTGCGAATTTTGAGGACAAGTTGTGTGAACTAGTTACCTGGGACCTGTGTCATTTATTTGTGTGGCCTAACTGAACCTGCAGGCATCTGAGTTTGGGGCTGTGACACCCAGGATGCACCTTGAAATGACCTGTGAACTGTGCAGCCAGGGTCCCTGGTACCACTTGCTGTGTGTGAAACCCTGGAAGTGAGGGAATCCCTTGTTTCTCCAGCAGTTGAGTGTCTCTGTTCCCAGCAATCGTTTGACTCTCTGCATGACCTTTAACATGTAAAGGTGAGTCACAGAGCCCTGGAATGCGCCCTTGATTGTGGAATTTTCAGCTGTTCATGAACGCTGTGGACCGCCTGGTCCTAAACATCTCCTTTCTTACAGTGATTAGCATCCTGGCCGCCGAATCTTCACCTGCTCGTCCCTGGGTGAGTTTAAAGTCGACATTTAACTTCCCTGATGATTGACTTTGATTATTTAAGGGCAGAAAAAAACAGCTACTAATTGAACATGCTGTGAAATATTTTTCCTCTTGCTAAGAAAATACGTTGGTTGCTGGCTGGGGACTTGTGTTCAAGGGAACCTGAAGGAGCCGAGCAGGCTTTGTCTGGCCCTGTACCCCACGGGCTGCGTGTGTGTTGGGAGGCGTCTTGGTTTTGGTAGCACAGTAAGCTGGGTTGCTGTTTTCCATTTGTGAATCGAGGGGGGGTTTTAATATTAATTTAACCAGGGGAAAGAGTCAGAGAAGCCAAAATAAAATCTTAATGACTCATTGTTATGGGGGAGGATTTTAATCTGATTTATAGAATTTCCCTCTCCCTTTTTAATGAAAATAGTTTTATTGCTTTCAGTTACAAAGAACATGTCTAACCAACTGCTAAAAAAAGAAAAATGTTGGTACTGCCAAAGAGAAGTCGTACTGGGCCTAGTTAAGGAATAAAAAGAGGTTCATTTATAATTAAAATTGTTCCTCAGAGGCAAATTAACACATATGTTCTTAACCTAATTACTCTGCACACATGTGTGTGCATGTGTGTGTATGTGTGTGTGTGCATGCAGGTTAAACAACTACTGTGTTTGCTTACTGTACTGATTGCATACAGAACTCTCTTGCTCAATTAGCAAAGGCAAAATCCGCTCAGGTTTAGGAGCCCAGATTCTAAAAGAGAAATGTCAGCTTGTAGCGTGCACCCCATCCATCACACCCCTCTTCTCCACCAGGGTTTTGAACCGACTGAAAAATAAGATACAGGAATAAGGTAAGTGGAAAACAAAATATGACTCTTATTGGTGGCAAAAGTGACGGAAATGTGGCTTAAGACTGAGCCATGTGGACCTCTGCCTAGCAAACCTGTAGGGTTAGCCAACCTCTCCATTCTAGGCGCGGGCAGAGTGGATGGTCCAGGCCTGCATGAGGGAAGTAGGTGGTGAGGTTATCAAGGAGAGTGGAAGCCCTGAGAAGTGGCTCCTGTCCGTGGAGATATACACTGGGGCCTTGACTTACGAGTTTAATTCGTTCCGTGACGGAGCTCGTAACTCAAATTACTCGTATGTCAAATCAACAGTGAACGAGTGAGACACATGGTACTGGGCTGATGTTGTGGCGTTCACTGTGACGTTCGCTGCGCCAACTAGCGGTGGGGTATCTGAAGCTGGCTCATAACCCGAATTTTAGCTCGCAACTCAAAGCAAAACATCTGCCGAGAGACGGCTCGTATCTCGAAAAACTCGTTAGTCGGGACACTCGTAAGTCAAGGCCCCACTGTATGGGGAGTGAACAGGAAGTGGACCACAATGTAGTAGGTGGAGCACAGGATTGGAAGCCCGAGGGACTTTCAGCTCTATCGCTCACTGCTGACTGAGCTGGGGCGTAGTCTCTCAGGGCATCTTTTTCTTCATTTTTAAAAGTAATGATCTGCCCCGCCGGGATGGCTCATGGGTTGAACATGGACCTCTGAACCAGGAGGTCGCGGTTGGATTCCTAGTCAGGGCACATGCCCGGGTTGCGGGCTCAATTGCCAGTAGGGGGTGTGCAGGAGGCAGCTGATCCATGATTCTCTCTCATCATTGATATTTCTATCTCTTTCCCCTCTCCTTCCCTCTCTGAAATCAGTTTTTTTATATTTATATTTATATTTATATTTATATTTATATTTATATTTATATTTATATGTAATGAGCCCGGCTGAAGAAAAGTAATGATCTACTTTGCATGATTATTGTGAGGATTAGCCTTTCATATACACGTGTCTAGTAAGTGCCCAGACCAAAGAAGGCATTCAAGAAGTGTCAGTGATGGTTACAGGGTTGAAGGGTATAACAGAAATAGATGTATTATTCAAGTGGACATGGGATGGGAGTGTCCTGGATGTGTTCCCACCTTCCGCCTCGCTCCCCGGTGGGCCATTCTCCAGCGAGCTAGAGATAGAGACAGACATTGCCTTGGCAGAATGAGCTGGGCTTGCCCTGCAATTTGCTTTGTCGTCCCTGGCACTCAGATGATTTTGTGTGACTGTGTGGCGTCTCTTTCATTTTACCAAAATAGACACTGTATCTCTGTGTCACTGGAGGAAACCCTGCTCTGCCCCCAAGCCTTACAGCAACTTTCCATCAAATTCCCTAGTCCAGGGGTGGGACATGTCAGGCCCGCAGGCCGAATAAGGCCCGAATAATCATTAGGTCTGGCCCTGCCCAGGCATTCGGGCTCAGTTAATTAAATGCCTGACCAAACAGAGCAGGCTGATTTTTAAACTGATCATTTTGTACGGCCTGAGAATGATGTTATCAGTATCCACATGGCCCATGGCAGAAACAGGTTCCCCACGCCTGCCCTAGGTGCTCCGCCCTCCACTCCCGGTCAAACCGGCGTCTCTAGCGTCTGCATTTGGAAATAGGGGAAGGGTCACAAGTTTGCTCCCCGTTGGCCCTTGGAAGGCTGCCTGGTGCTGGAAGCTGCAGTTAGAGGCTTGTCATGACTCATCTCTGCTCTTTTGTCCCATCCAGAGAAGGGCTCCTTTGCTCTAGGCTGGCGTTCCATTTGTACAGACCCGTTTCCTGCCAAAGGCTCTATTTCACCCAAAGGAAATCAAAGATGTTCTGAGCCGCTCATTGACAGGTGGCTCGGTTGGTTAGAGCATTGTCCTGTACACCAAAGGTTGCGGGTTTGACTTTTGGTCAGGAATGTGTAGTACTGGAGGCAACCGATCGATGTTTTTCTCTCACATCGATGTTTCTTTCTCTCTCTCTCTCTCTCCCCCCCCTTTCCTTGCTCTCTAAAAAATTAGTAAAACATATCTTCAGATGAGGATGAAAAATTAGTGAGTCTGAAGCCAATTTTTTAGAAATGCATACCTATTTCCCATTGAAAGCATATGCCAGTTTCTTTGCTAGACAGAATTAAGATTTGGATACTCATCTCGTGTACTGACTATCAATGTGCGACCACTGCTGGATTATTTAGGAAAGATGGACACATGTGCATGGCTGTATCTCATTTTCTTTCATTTCCAAAGGCACAGAGTGGATGGCCTGTGTTCAATGGAGTTTGCCAGCAGCAGGGATGTGCAGGCATCCAGGACCTCACCCCTGCACCCCCTCCCCCTGCTGCCCCATCTCTACCGTGGCAGGGCTGGTGCAGGTTTTGACAGAGAAGCTCAGCCTGCTCTCTCTAGTTTGGGGCAGATTTGCATTTTGGACTTGCACTTAAGTTTCTTGGTTTTATCTACCCCTGTCCCCCCACCCCCACCCCAGTCTCCTCCTGAGCGACAGGATTAATAGCACTGCTGTGTCTGCTCCTGGGACTCAGGGCGGCCTTGGCCTCGGCCGGTGGTGGGAGTCCAGGCAGTCTCCCTGGCTCCCCTGCTCTGCACATGGGATCCCCATGGCCAAGGGCTCTGGTTACTCTTTTTAAAATCATCACACACACGCGTACAGACACACACACACACACATATGCAGACACATACCCAGAGACAGACACATACACTTTGTTTTTTTCTTTTTTGAAACTGGGTTAAAAATACACAAATTTCCTTAGGTTTTTAGAATGACTTTTTCTATGTGTATACATGTATGTAGGTGTGTATAAATACAAATGCATATAAAAATAGAAAATTATATATTTATATAATATATAAGAGTATATATTTATGTAATATTTATAAGTGTTTTACCTCTGTAGTCAAATCTCAAGAAAAGGCCCCTTTTTGTGTAATAAGGTGACCGCATGTTTCAGATGGAAATGAGAACTTTGCAGTCACTTCACTGCAAACTTTTCCAGAGTCAGAAAAAGAAAGGGACCAGGATATCAGTCATGACAGAGACTGTTTCCACAGTCAGTCCTGCTTGAGGACATCCGATTAAAATCACAAAAGGCTCACGGAGAGCCCCTCTCTCCCGCATCTGACACACTGTGAAGGTGGGGAGAACCTCTAGAAAGAGAATCCTGCACCAAACTCCAGATCCGCAAGGCCTGTAGCAGCTCCTCCGGGAGGGCCAGCCCTCCACGCACTGTGCACTGTGGTTACAGCCGGGAAATGCTGGAAGCCTGTCATTTGGGCCCCATTCTCCTTTGGAACAAAAGCCACAAGTCAATTGCTGTGGTCGGGGAGCTTTTGTGTTGGGCGTGAGTTGGGGGTCAGTTTTTCAGGAAAGGAGGGTTTCCCTCTGGCGCTGGCTCCCTGCCATCGTGGACTCATATCTGGGGTTACCGAAAGCTGGATTCTCCAGGGGGCTCCCGGGGAACACGTGAGGGTATCCCTGGGACACGGCATTGGAATCCGTTTCCCCAGCGGGGCCCAGCAGCGCCTCCCCACGACTTGGGGAAGTTCTAGCCGACTCTTTGAACTTCAGAACCTCCTCTTTCTCGACTATGGATTCTGGAATCGTAAGTCAGCCCTTACGAACCCATGGCTGTGGCTCTTTCCAGCGTCGGGGTCAAGGACCACTCTGGTCTGAGTTGCCTTTTCTCGCAGGGATCTCTTTCTACCTACGAAGATGTCCTCCCTCCCTGCCCCTCTTTCCTACAGTTGTTGATACTGTATTATGTGAAAGGCATCCACAGTGTTATGTTCACCCACCTTGTGCAGTCGGAGAAGTTTTATACTTTCTCTGATGTGATTCTTCTGACAAACGGAGGGAGGGAGGGAGGGAGGGAGGGAGGGAGGGGGAAAACTATTTCCGGAAGAGCAGGGTAGCTTTGGGAGAGGCTTTGGGTTTGGGAGACATCTGGGGATTCAGATCCTTTTTGCACACATACTACATGTATGACGTGGACAAATTGTTTTATCTTTTTGAGCCTTGATGCCTGCACCTGTAAATTAATAATAATAACAGTGTCGTCTTAGCATTTGGAAAATTGGAAGAAATGCTTCAAAACAGTGGCTTGCATGCCCGACCAGCATGGCTCAGTGGTTGAGCATTGACCTAGGAACCAGGAGGTCACAGTTCCATTCCAGGTCAGGGCACATGCCCGGGTTGTGGGCTCGATTCCCAGTGGGGGGTGTGTAGGAGGCAGCAGATCAATGTTTCTCTCTGATCATTGATATCTCTCTCTCTCTCTCTCTCCCCCTCTCCCTTCCTCTCTGAAATCAATTAAAATACATACTTAAAAAACGTGGCTTGCACATGGCTTAACTCCCAAAAGTGGATTATTGTTATTATTGTACTTTGATTACTAGTCTGATTTGGACACAATGAAGTTGAGTCTCAGCGAGTGGGAGGAACTTGCCAAAGAACACAAAGGTCACCCATGGAGGAGGCAGCGCTGGATCGGTGGCCTTCGGACCCCAGTCACCACTCATGGTCCCCCTTAAAAGGGGGCAGTGCTGTCCTCGTAGCGCTGCTGCCCCCACGGTGTTCCTTCTGCAACACCTCGCCGTGAAGAGAGGCTTTCTCTTGCGCTGTGAGTTGAATTCACTCCTTGGATTTGTATTGTTTCCTCTGGACTTCTGTGACTCAAAGTGCACCCAACCTTTTTCAGTCTTCAGGGTATGTGGTTCCGTGGGTGGTGAGAGAACCATCAAGGTACCGCGGAAGACAGATGTGGGTTGTCACCCTCAGGGAGGTGGCTCACGGCCCCACGCCGTCTGCACACGCAGGTCGTGGAGGGCGCTGGCTCATTTATACGCTCTACTGGGTCCCCTTCCTCACTTACTTGAGGCGCATGCGTGGTTTACCTGAGATCTCACCTTGAATACCTGCAAGGAGGCATTCAGGGTCACTGACGGGGCATCTTCCCTCTCCTGGGCAGAAGCAGATGAATAACAAACAGGCGTTCCGTTCAGCAGTGACACCAAACAAGGGACGCCCAGCTGGAGACTTCATAGTGTGTGGCCTGGAGCTGTGTGTTTGAAGTCTGTGTTCAGCAGGGTGGCCAGGAGTTTCTAACACTAATGATGCCCGTGGCGTGCTAGGGCCATTTCTACCTGTGGTGCCTCTACTGGAGCGATTGTGTGGGAGGCAGGGAAATGTCCCGTGTGTTTGAAAATGCTAGAATTACCACTGCTCCAACTAAGTTTGATCTCTTCGCCTTCAGAAAGAAAACGCCCCCAAGTGCAAAAACCATTGGCGAACAAAGAGTTTTATTTAAAGTCTCTCTCTCTCTCCCCCTCCCCACTCACCACACTCTCTGGCAACTTCTTTTGACTTCAAGGGGCCAACAGTCCTGAAACCTTTCTTATGAAAACAACACTGAGAACCGTATCCAGAACATCATGCTGTTTCCAAAGGTATTTTTTTCAGAATGGTTTAGAAACGTCTAGAAAAAAATACACGGAGGTCTGTTTTGGACTTTGAATCATTTCTGCTTTGTACACTGGGAAGAAAGACTTGGGGTTTCAGTTTAGTGAAAAGATAAAGAACTCCAAGGTATGCAAAGCATATGCATCCACCTAGTCACATTGTTACCCTGGCTGTGAGCACTACCTCGTACAAGAAGGGACATTCTGAGGAATATTCAAATTTGTTCTCATGCCAAATGATATGAAAAGGGTAATAGAGAGGACTTTCCCTAGGATTCCTGGTCACTAACAAACTGCATGAATAAAAAACATAGTTTGCCTCTTCAGTCATCTCTTGCCTATTTCCTTGAGTGATCTGAAGAATAAGTTCTAGTGCAGTGGTTCTCAACCTTCTGGCCTTTTAAATACAGTTCCTCATGTTGTGACCCAACCATAAAATTATTTTCGTTGCTACTTCATCACTGTCATGTTGCTACCGTTATGAATCGGAATGTAAATATCTGATATGCAGGATGGTCTTAGGCGACCCCTGTGAAAGGGTCATTCGACCGCCAAAGGGGTCTCGACCCACAGGTTGAGAACCGCTGGTCTAGTGAATAGTGCTTGATCAGAGTCAGTAAAAAAGGACCAATGACCTGACTCAGCAGTCAGAAGGGAGGAGTTTTCTTACTCAGCCTTTTTATTGTATTCAGGTCTTCACCTGATTGGGTGAGGCCCACCCACATCGGGGAGAGCAATCTGCTTTCCTGTCTCCCGACACAATGTTATTCTAATCCAGAACCAGCCTCACACACACCCAGCATAATGTTTTACAAATGTTTGGGCCTCCGTGGCCAGTCAAGTTGATACCTCAAAGTAGCCATCAGAAGTGAATGCTAGGGGTGAAGGTCTGTGCCCCCCTAAAATTCATATGTTGAAGTCCTATTCCCCAATGTGATAGTATTGGAGATGGTGCCTTTGGGGGGTAGTAAGGTTTAGATGAAGTCATGAGAATCAGCCATTTCTCCAAGGATTCCTAGTTCTTGTAGTGAGAATACCATAAAAAACTTAGACCCTGACACTCGTCTGTTTGCTTTTCCTGGGGTGTTGTTTCTTCAAGCCCTCTTAGTTGCCAAAGCAAGGAAATATATACATGCATGTGCACATGGATATATGTAACCATCTGTATCTCTCTGTTAAGCTAAATATGACTTGATACTGATATCTCCAACTATAACCTGTTCTCTCATGATCACTCTAGCCTCCTCCCCTTGCTTGTCTGTATGTAACCTCTCCCTCAACAGTGAGAAGCCTGGCTCCCACCATCCATTCATTTAATTGTGATATTCCAGTATACATATATAGCGGTATCAGAATTATTAACACCTGTCCCATAAAAAACAACTTTAACAACCAGAGCACAATGAAAAATCAGATTTCATTCATTTGCTTTTTCTTCCAGTAAGCTTGTTTCATTTAGATTTGTAATACGGTTAGATTCATTTGTCACCATCTGTACTCCATCCTGGGACCCCCTGACCTCCTAAATGATTTTTCAAGTTCATGTCCTTGAAGGTTCAGTGTTTATGCTGTGAAGTTCTATGGGTTTTGACAAATACATAGTGTCTCAGAGACAACAATCCCTGGGATATTCTTTTACAACTAATATTTAATATATATTTATCTTCACCTAAATTTTTTTTTTTGGATGGATTCATGATTTTACTCATGAATCCATGTATTTCTTTATTTAACAAGCACATAGATAAAGTATTTACTTATTTAATATTCTTAGCATTCCTATGAGATAGGTGCTATTATTATCCTTATATTACAGATAAGGAAGCTTGGGCAAAGAAAGATCAAATAACTTGACAAGGTCACACAGCTAGTATGTGCTTATCACCCAGGCAAACACAGCAACTTTGGCCTGTTCCATAGATGTTCATATCACATGGGTACTTGGGTGCAGCTGAGCAGGTCTGCCTGCCTTCCTGCATGTATGCTGTGCTCTGTGGTCCAGGCTGCAGGGACACAGCAAGCAGGAGCCACGCGATATGCTTTGAACTGTTTCCTCAGTGGTTGTGACATTGATGACATAGAGTAATTTACAACTGCTTTGCTGAATAATTCACCAATCAGATCATTCAGAAAAGCAGCAAGGTGTGCAATAGGGAAACAAGGGAGGAATACAATTGGATCGGGGGAGGATTAATAGCAACCAGCGAGGCTGATTGCTGCCTACCAGGGCCAGCGGTGGTGAAAAGCAGGTCTCTGTGGGCCTCCCTGTGCTGCCTCCAGGAGGCACTCGTGGTGGTCTGCTCAGCGTGCTGCTTCCTACATCGAGCTGTCGAGAGCCAGCGTCCGCTTTCAGTGGACTGTGAACTTGTCTTTCTCTCACGTGTCTGTTTATTCTGCATGAACGTGTAACTTACTGCCTAGGGCAGCGGTTCTCAACCTGTGGGTCGCGACCCCTTTGGGGGTCGAACAACCCTTTCACAGGGGTCGCCTAAGACATCGGAAAACACATATATAATTACATATTGTTTTTGTGATTAATCACTATGCTTTGATTATGTTCAGTTTGTAACAATGAAATTGGGGGTCACCACAAATGAGGAACTGTATTAAAGGGTCGCGGCATTAGGAAGGTTGAGAACCACTGGTCTAGAGTGTGGAGCAGCCCTGGGTGTTAGGGTTTCTCTCGTAAATTCCCCTAGACCAGGGTGGGGAAGGTCTGGCCCGTGGGCCGTATAAGGCCATGGAAATCATTTGGTCCTGCCCAGCCAAGGCATTAGGGGTGAGTTAATTAAACGTTTGACCACATAGAACAGGCTGATATTTAAATCGATAATTTTTATGGCCCATGAATGATGTTATAAATATCCAAATTGCCCTTGGCAGAAAAAAGGTTTTCCACTTGCTGAAAATTGCATGGCTTCTAATAATGATCACGTGGGGAATACTTTGCAGTTGGTAAAGGACTTTGCATGTTGTCTGTTTAATCTATACAATTTACTCGCAAGGTCAATGTCACAGGTTACCTGTACCTCAGAGGTGAGGACCAGTGCACAGGAGGGTAAACCGTCCTGCTCAGAATGTTTACAATTCAGAATTCTGACTCCAAATCCCCTGTTCTTTCCAGTCTTCTCCAGTTGTCTTATTCTCATACACCGCAAGGAAAGGAAAATCAGATTTAACTCAGAGCTGGCCCTTGTGATAACCATTCCATTAATTTTAGTCATTTCTGCTTTCTTGACTCCATCTATTACTCCACATAGACATCTGTGTACTATCACTTGGGAATCAAAGACATTTGCCTTGTAGCATAACTTCAAGATTAAATGACCATTTCGAACGCTCGTTTTTCTAATCTTGTTTAGTGCCTGTACCACGAGCACTTTTGCTGCACTCTGGGCTTTCGGAGTGACTTATCTTAATTAACCAAGAAGAAAGCAGAGTGACCGGGAGAAGAGCAACGATGCCAGCTTTAGAATCAACTCAGACAAATAAATAGATGGAGCAGGACTTTCTTCAGTGGTCTCGCAGAGAACCCCCTAGTCTGGCTTAGAGAATCTTCAGAGAATTATACTAAAGAAATAGTTTCTCATAGTTGAGATGCCAGATGATTTTTTAAAAAAAATATGTTTGATTTCAGAGATGAAGGGGTGGGGGGAAGAGAGAGAGAGAGAGAAAGAGACAGAGAGATCTCAATGATGAGAATCATTGATTAGCTGCCTCCTGTACGCCCCAACACATGGAGCCTGCAACCTGGGCACATGCCCTGACTGGGAATCAAACCGTGACCTCCTGGTTCATAGGTCATGCTCAACCACTGAGGCCACACCAGCCGGGTCTGATTTTTTTATACTAGCAATAATCACTACTAATTTTATATTGTAATTTAAAACCCAAAAGTGCTTGAGTCAGTATTTGTATGTTGATTGGACATCTCCAACTTCCTTCCAATCCTTAAGGCATATGCTGAGAACTAGACTTCCCAGCGTCTTTGTCATTCTACCTAAGTAAATGGACCATTAGTTAGTGCATCAAATGTCTTTGCCCATTTTAGCAATTGAATGGAATTTCCTTCCAGTTGACTTATGTGTTGTATTGATATTTGCACATCAGACCACTTCCTATCAATGTATCATGGCTAGTTGACTTATATTGCAATGACCAGCTAGCTTCTTGGTCCTGCCTTTTCTCTTGTGGTTGGAATTATGGTTCATTGTCTACTTTTGGTACTTGGTATGTTAAAATGTTTAATGCATATTTTGAAACTCATCTTTTTCTATAGTCACTTGAAGTTAGTCATTGTATTCATCTCTGACCACTGAAAAAACTTTAGAATCCCACCTCCTTCTCTTCTCTCTACCATGTCATAATCTGTTGTTATAGTCTTTTATTTTCATTAATCAATAAAGATTATATATCAACTATTGTTTAAGAATACCATCATTTATTTTGGAGGTATCACATCATCTTCCCTGTTATGTAATTAATTTTTAATTTTTCTTCGTGCATCCTTGAGTGATTCAGAGCAGGTTTGGTGTGATAAGCCATCTGCATTCTGGCATGGCCAAAATATTTTTTTTTTCTGATATACAGAGTGTCCCCAAAAATATGTGACACTTTAACAGCGGATAGCTCAAATTTGAAAATGAAATGTATTTTAAGAAACACTGCCTTTATAATTATTCCAAGTGTGTGTATACATTTTTGGGGACACCCTACCTATATACTTTTTTTTTTTTTACCCTTGGCTGTATATAGAATCCTAGGGTCCAAATATCTACTCCTGAAACTTCAAACATGTTGCTTCTGATTTGTAGTAATTTTCTAGTGATGCTGGTAAAAACCAAATGTAAATTTTTAAAAGGGATATCTGTTCATTTCTTTGAGAATTTCATGCTTGTGTTGTTATCCCTGGAATTCTAGTTTTACAAGGCTGTGTTTTATATGAGTCATTTATAATTTTTTTCATTTATACATTTTTAAAAATATATATTTTGTTGATTTTTTTACAGAGAGGAAGGGAGAGGGATAGAGAGTTAGAAACATCGATCAGCTGCCTCCTGCACACCCCCCACTGGGGATGTGCCCACAACCAAGGTACATGCCCTTGACTGGAATCGAACCTGGGACCTTTCAGTCTGCAAGCCAACGCTCTATCCACTGAGTCAAACCGGTTAGGGCTCATTTATACATTTTTTAACTTGTTAGTGTGCTTTTCAGTATAAAGAGCTATGACTTTCTTAATATCGAAGACATTTTTTTCCCTGGAATCAATTGATTAATTAATCTCTACCTTTCATATCTCTATGCTTTAGAACTCTCACTAAATGGAAGTTGGGCTTTCTAAATTAATCCTTCAGCATTTCGCACAGTGCCTCTAATGTACTAGGTACGTTATAAAATCACTTAAATTAAAAATGCCCTCAGCAAGGAACACAATGCCTAATTTTGATGGGCTCACATCTGAAGAGTTCAGTGCACATTAAATGTACCTTGAAGACAGAGCCAGATTATGATACTTGGAAATGGGATTTAATATGAAAGCAATGACATGTGCTAAGGCATGGAGAGACACTGGGGAGGTTCCGGTGGCAAAAATAGTCTCGTTAGAAGAAAGGTTCTGGGCCGAGAAGTAAGAAAATACACAGCTGGAGGGTTTTGAACACCAGATTCAGAAATGTAGGTACTTCATGGAGTGGCCAATGAGAAGCCACAGGATGGGGCCCGTTCCTAAGATGCCACAGAAAGTTGAAGCTGGTTAGCTGTCTGGGTGACGCAGTTTGGAAGAGAAGGGTTGAAGGGTGGTCAGTTAGGAGGCTTGATGAGAAATGAGAAGGGTTAGGACCAGCGTGACGTCGTTAATCAAGGAAAGGAGAGATGGAATGCAGGAAGGGAGAGAGAAACGAAATAGGTAAGGACATGGCCACCAGGAAAAGTTAACACCAGGAAAAGTCGAAGCTTACGAGAAACAGAGGCAGTCAAAAAGGGCTTATTTTGGTGGAAAGATGATTTCAACTTTTGATGTATTGAAGTTCTGGTTTTTGTAGGCTTTCCCCTGGGGCAGTGGTCGGCAAACTGCGGCTCTCGAGCCACATACAGCTCTTTGGCCCCTTGAGGGTGGCTCTTCCACAAAATACCAACTTCTGCGCATGGGCCATGAAGTTTCAGTCGCACTGTACGTGTGCGCCCGCACGTGGTATTTTGTGGAAGAGCCACACTCAAGGGGCCAAATAGCCGCAGGTGGCTCGCTAGCCGCAGTTTGCCAACCACTGCCCTGGGGCAATCTGACAGGCACATAGAAATGGGGTGTTAGCAAACGGGACAGGAACTCTCCTTGGCCACAGAGTGAAGGGTACAGGTGCCTTCTAAGGTATGTTTTCCCCCTGAGGGGGCAGGGGGAGGCTTAAAACCTCTCTGAGAGATCAAGGTCACACTATGGCTAACAACAGTAAAGAGGAAGTAATTTAGGGCTAAATTGGACATAACACTTCATTTGTCGTATGAATTAACAGGTACTCATACGCTGTGGTCACTATGAGTAAACGTCTTGACAAGTAATTAGTCCTGTTGAAAGGCAGGTGCGGGATCCCCACGCACTTCTGGGCTCTCTGCTCTCTGCCCAGGTCGACGTTGTAGGCACCCCCGTCCTCCTAAACCCGAGGTAGGTCTGCAGCTCCTTAGGGCTGTGGCTGGCACAGGGCCACCAGTTCAGCAACAGATACAAACTGTGCAAGTGCAGGAGTCTGTGTCCTTGTAAGCAGGATGGTGCTTCATCCCTTGGAAAGTAATACAAGGCAAGATTTCACAGTCTGTAGGTGATTTTGTTTCCCAGGAAAATCGAACGTGCATTTGACAGCTGAGCACCCTCAGGATTGGCACCAACAGACCAAAAAAAGTCCTTTCTCAGCAAAGAACAGACTGTCATCTCGCCTCTTTCCCCACATTATCCTCTCCCTGCTTTCCTGGAAGAGGGAGTAAAACACATGATTTGTATGTGTGTGTGCATGTGTGTGTGTATGTGAGAGAGATGTGACATTTGCTCTGAGTTCTGCAGAGCAATATCGGGAAGCCAGGTTTCTCCCGGAGTTCTCAGTGATTTTGGTGGGAAGCATTTCGCTTAACATTCCCAGTCCCTGCTCCTCTGGCGAGCCTGGAAAGGGATATTCTGGAACCGCTGATTCTGCAGATGGAGACTTGCCCCCGTCTCTTATGACTCAGCTCAAATGTCATGATTTCCAGGGAGCTTTGGCTCTCCGGCTCCTCTGGTTCCAACCCAGGCTCTGCCCAGTGCCTCTCCATGCTGTTCCTTTAGCTGCGTTTACGGCACTGACTTCTATGTCTGTCCATTGTTGGCTGAGTTATCGGTCGACCTTGAGCTTCTTGAGGGGGTGGGGCTGGGATAGTCATCTGTAGATGCCCAATGCCAAGGCTTGTGCTGGGCCATTAACAAAGGCTTGCTGAATGGAGGGATGATGAATGGATGGCGTTAACGATGAATGAATGGATGTCTGAGCTGAGGGATGGCGTTAACGCATGGGCTCAGCCACGTTTTGTTCGTGTCCACATTCGTGAATGAGCTCATTATTGCTACTCAGTCTACATCAGTGTTTGAAACAATTCCATTCAAGGGAAGAATCCTAAGTCTGACGTTTAGATAGACTGGGGCCAGCAGCCACATGGTGGTGCGTAGCTGGGCCTCAAGGCATCAGAACTGCGCTCGCTCCAGTCTGGTGGAGACTTGGGTGGATTGAGATACAAGCTCTGAGTATACTTGTCACTTCTGTTCCTCATCGATTGGGAATTATCATCGGACTGTCTCTCTTTGTAGACCCTGTGGCGTCCTTAGGTACCTACACCTGAAAGAAAAGGTAGCCCTTCTCTCAGGGCACGTGACTGGCGTGGCTTGATGGGAATTCCAGCTCTCATTGCCTCATCCTCGCTTTTTGGCCATCTTTGTGCAGCACCCACGTGTTTAAGCTTCCCCAGTGGGCCTGCCCGGCCTCCCACAAATCCTTGGGGCACCCCTCAAAGACCCCCCATCCCTCTCTGCTTTCTGGGCTTTGGGAACCCTCTCCCTGATGTAGGGTGAACTGGAGAGCCTCAGAGTTTGCTCCTCACAGGTTGTTGGGAATAGAAACCTGGTTCTTCCAGTGCCCAGTCCCCTCAGGCTCTGCCCACGTGGTATCACCTTTATCCACCCCAGTGACTCATCCAGACCAAATCGAGGCATTTTCCTGAACACGCAGAGTTACGCTGCCAGCCACACAGAGTAGAAATGCCTGCAGCCAGATTTGTAGATTCAAAGCAGTGGCCTTTTTTTGGGTAGTTTCCCTAGAGTTGTATAGGAATAGCTCGTTTAAGAAAGCAGAGGCTCAATGGATCGAAAGAACCTTCGCAGCTACTTGTGATCTAATTACTACTAAAAGGTAGAACTGGAATTGACATTCAGGAATTGACATTTTCCCATTTGCTGCGTTGGCCCAGTTGATAGCCTGGGATGGTGCTCATCACACTTCTTGAGCTGAGAGTGCTGCCCTTGGCAGACGGACGCTTCAGGGACAGGGGATGGGCTTCAAGGGCAGCCTGCTTCGTATGGGGAAACAATGAGAACGGGCCTTCACTGAGTGCAGAACGTCCGCCCCCAGTGGCCCTGCTCTTTCCCGGCCTCCACTGACACCACTGGGTGTGTGGTAGGAATTAGAAATGTATCCCTGCCCGGCCGGTGTGGCTCAGTGGTTGGGTGTTGAGCTATGAACCAGGAGGTCATGGTTCAATTTCCTGGTCAGGACACATGCCCGGGTTGCATGTGGGCTTGATCCCTAGTCGGGGGTGTGCAGGAGGCAGCTGGTCAATGACTCTCTTTCATCATTGATTTTTCTATCTCTCCCTCTCCCTTCCTCTCTGAAATCAATAAAGATATGTTTTTTAGAAAGTATCCCTGAGTTTTTGTAGTACATAAGGAAAGGGCAGTGATACTCAGGCAGCAATAGGCTTGAAATCTTAATGGCCCAGCAGCATTTATGGCTAAACATTGTCACAAGGAAACACTCATTTCAGTAACGAACTGCAAAGAAGTGTGTCTATGGAACGTTGAGCCCAGAGCACATTTGCAAAAGGAACCAGAGAAAGGAACAAAATGAAAAGCAAACACTCTTTCCAGTATTTCCAAGGCTCTGATGTTTGGCACTGGTTGTCAAAGAAAAAAATAAGATGGAAGTACTTGGGACACATAATGAAAGCTTGTGAGCCAGAATGAAATTCCAGCTGCTTTTATTAAAAGATTTTACAGGAATCCGTAGGGACACTGTTGAGACCGTTTTAATTTTGGTTCTCCTCAAATGGCCTCGCATCATTCCCTGATTAGTGGATTTCTTGGACTGGGAGGAAATTACTTCTTCTTATTGACTTGATACTTGGGGGATGACACTCTCAGAAGGACAGGACAAGGAATGAACAGCTCCTTTTGTGAGTGACACAGGAAATCCTCCCCAAACTCACACTTTACAGATGCTCTTTGGTGAGGATAACTAGTTGTGATAGTAGGACACATACATTTGTAAGACCCTATCAGGATGAGAAAGTTGTTTTATGTAATTTTTAAAAATACGTATTTTTATAGATTTCAGAGAGGAAGGGAGAGGGAAAGAGAGAGAGAAATATCAATGATGAGAGAGAATCACTGATCGGCTGCCTCCTGCATGGCCCCCATTGGGTATCGAGCCCACAACCCAGGCATGTGCCCTGACCGGAAATCGAACCATGACCTCCTGGCTCCTGGTTTGACACTCAACCACTGAGCAACACCAGCCGGACTGCATATATAATTTTAATTCATTTCTATTCTTCTCTTACAATTTTAATTCCCTTACCTCTTTTGTAATTAATGCTAAGAGTTTTCCTTTGGGTGATCCATACAAAAGTGGATATTATCCATAATGAAAAGGAAAAGGATTAGGTTGTGGAGTCCAGAAAGCCATGAGTTTGGGATCTATAATTGATCTGTTTAGTTAGTTCACTAATTTGAATTAACTAACTGATTAAAATAGAGAATTTGCATAAAGAGCCTTGAATATAGCTTGGCATGTACTAAGCATTGAAATAGTCATGCTCTTCTCTCTTTGCTACATTGAAGTGCTCATGCTAACTATCATTGCCAACTTATTCTTCAACACAACACTTTGAGAACATCAGAGGCAACCAGATGAGCTTTTGATGAAATTAATATATTACCTCATTTATTTATTCAGTAACACTTATTAATTCCAGACATAGTGAGCCGAAGTAGAATGCTTTACTTGCTATAGTAATTTCTTTAGTCCTGAGACTTAAGTTCTTTGGACTTTGTAAAAAAAAAAATGTCTAGTTTTCTGAACATACAGGGTCTATCTCAGAGAGTCAACTGATTCAAAACACATGGAGGGGAAAAAACTAACATAGGATTCTGTTGTCAGTTGACTGATATGATTTATTTCTACGTTTGGTGGACATGTATTTATGTACAATGCAAGGTTCTTATCCCAGAAGGAAAGGTTTGCTGGCTTAGCTTTGAATTTACAACATCGATAAGAGGTA
The DNA here is from genome assembly GCF_028538775.1 of Myotis yumanensis. Classification (NCBI taxonomy): domain Eukaryota; kingdom Metazoa; phylum Chordata; class Mammalia; order Chiroptera; family Vespertilionidae; genus Myotis; species Myotis yumanensis. The sequence goes on along the minus strand of NW_027223771.1, from coordinate 5,306,450 downwards.
GAGTGAAGATATATTCTGTGTGTGTTTTTTAATTTAGGCTTGATTTATATTTATTGACTAGATGTACTTATTAGTAAAACCTTTCTTACTTTCAGAAGTGTTCCAGGCGGTGCAGAAAGTGTTTGGGTGACGTATTACCTGGGCTTCCCTCAGACTCAGTGGTTTTGTGGCTCCTTTTGAAAGATTCTGGAAAATGCCCTTCTTGACCATTTCCTTTTCACGCCCTGGGATTCCTTGTGAGGCCTTGTGAACAGCAGAGCCCAGCTGTTCACAAGGTTTGTTATGATGAATGGAAATTAATGGGCGATTGAGGCCGGAAGGAACCAGATAGCGAATGTCCACTTTCTCAGGGGGCACCACTGTGAACAGTTCCACTGCTAACTAGTGAAAACTCAGCCTTAGGAAAAAGGACTTCCCACTTCCAACCTGTTGTGAGAATACAGTTGTGCAAAGATGGGTGAGACGATGCTTTGAGCAATCCTTGATGAGGCAGGTACGAGAAATAAAACCGTCCCTCCCATTCCCGACTGGCTCTTGTATCAAACAGCTATGTAATCATCTTAAACCAGAGCGGCCTGGAAGGGCTAAGGACAGAAACTCCCGAGGCTTATGTTTCCGTCACCCACAGCTGCTCATCAATAAGAAAGAAGCAACTGTTCCAACAAGCACTTTCTCATGACAATACAGGGCATTCAGGCATAACCGGGGAAGAAAAAAAAAAAAGGAATCCGTCCATGGATTTGTGCGCACTTGTGCGATGAATTTGGCTCAGCGCTTCGCTTGATCAAAACCAGGAGTGCCAGAAGCTTATTGTTGTTAGACTAAGTTAACCCGGGGCCCGGCTCATTTCCACCCACCCGACTGTTTACCATTAAGATCCTTGGTGGTCTTAACGCCGGTGTCTGTTCTGCCGCCTGTTGAATTTGCCATGTGCCATGTTGATAATTCAACTGGTTATCAACAGAGTCTATAGCCAGTGATGGCGAACCTTTTGAGCTCGGCGTGTCAGCGTTTTGAAAAACCCTAACTTCACTCTGGTGCCGTGTCACATATAGAAATGTTTTGATCTTTGCAACCATAGTAAAACAAAGACTTCTATTTTTGATATTTATTTTATATATTTAAATGCCATTTCACAAAGAACAATCAACCAAAAAAATGAGTTCGCGTGTCACCTCTGACACGCGTGTCATAGGTTCACCATCACTGGTCTAAGGCACAGAAGGCTTCCTGGGGAGAACGTGTGGTCAGTTGGAGGGAACCCTGGGTGAGGAATCTGACCATGTTCCCTTTGGGATCTTGGGAAACCTGGCTTTCTTTTCTCACCTGTAAACAGGGCTTACCTGGCTCCCAGCAGCGCTGTGATCTAAAATACCGGTGGTTCTCTCTGCACACCCTGTACTTCCTCACGCACCCAGCTCCTCCTGGACTCTCCACCTGCAGCAAAACGTAACAATACCTTGAGGTGCTGCACGAACGCCAGCTTTGCCCCGGGACAGTTCCTGTTCTCCCAGGTTCTTGGAAGGAAGCCATGTCTGCCTCCCCTGAGCCCATTCACATGTTCTCTCTGTTCTTTCGTGGTAACATCCGTGTGATGGACCACTGTCTCCATTTTGTTACCATTCTCAGGAGCATGCAAGATGTTCCTGTGGGCTGGCTCTGCTGCAGCTCAATTGGCCTGGGAGCCAGAGGCAGAAACGGGCAAGGTTTACCTGCTTCCCTTCCGTTTTCATCAGCCCTCCACTCCCCGCCTCAGTGCTGTCAGGATCCTGGTTTCTAATTCCTTCATTTCCCCTTGTACCTGCTGCACCTCTCCAGCCTCCTGCCACTGGCTGCGTTGCTAGGCCCTCCCAGTTCTTCACGGCTAGTGCTGTTTTCTTCTGAGTTTCCCCAGGTCTCCTGCTAACAATTGTCTACAATGCATTTGTGGTCGCTCTCAAAGATCTTTCTGGAATCTGACCAGCTTGCCTCTGCTTAAAATCGGTCAAGGACCCTTGTTTTCAAGTCTTTAAAGGGCAGGCTTCACAGGGCGACCTGTGCAGAGCCCAGCGCCCCATGTTTGGGTTAATGCTCTTGCGGTCCCTATCTTGGACTTCTTAATAATTTTTAACCTAGGGGACCTAACATTTTATTTTATTTTTAAAATGTGTTTTTATTGATTTCAGAGAGGAAGGGAGAGGGAGAGAGAGATAGAAACATCAATGATGAGAATCACCGATTGGCTGCCTCTTGCAGGCCCCCTACTAGCAATGGAGCCCGAAACCAGGGCATGTGCCTTCACCAGGAATTGAACCCGGGACCTCTTGGTCCATAGGACGATGCTTAATCCACTGAGCCACCCCAGCTGGACCTAAAATGTTATTATGCACTGGACCCTGCAAATTGTGCGGCTGGTCCTGTCTTCGGTGTAGAATCCAAGTCCTGTAAAGAGCCTTCACAGCCACCTCCCCGATAGAACATGCTGGTCACCACGCGTGACCCTCAACCCTCGCTTTTCTGCTTCTCCCCTGCAGGCCCCCCCAACTGTTTGGTAGTTGGTGTCATTTAAGCAACAATTCACCCCTGCCTGATGCGTGCTAGAGCCTATAGTCGGGTACTGGGAATACACAGGTGAGGGAACTGGCCTGGGCTTAGAAAATACCAGCTACACACAGATAATGACACAAAATGTGGGGCATGCTATGTAGGACACATGAATATTGCATAAGCCACCACACACACACACACACACACACACACACACGACTTCTGTTTGTTTGATTTTACCAAAAGAGAATTGTATTTTACTTATTATCCTGAACTGGTACCTATTTTTTGTAATTTTCCTCTATTTATGTAAGGGTTTTCTCATTGTTCGCTTTTAAAAAAAAGCCACATTATATATTCTTCTTCTTGCTTTTCTCGCTTAGTGATTTCTGTGTAGGTCTCTCCTAAATCAAGGATGAAAACAAAGTCCGGATTATTTTAATAACCCCCTTTTAATCGTTTCTTTGTTTCTATCATTAGCTTAAAGTCCATTTCCATTCCACTGCTTTGTAAAGGAATATTGAATAGTAGCTGCTTTCCAACTCGAGTTGCTTGCTTATTAAAGTTAGATATTCAGTTCTACCCTCAGATTAATTTTTTTACAATTAGGCAAGCTAGCATATTATTTGGAAATTTTGTTGTAAATGCTGGCCTTCCCTTGCAATTTTGTTCTTGAAATATCTGTGTGTGGAGGAAACAAGTAAGTCATAAAATAATTCCACAAATAATATTCAGATGAAAACTGCCAGCTCAGCCTCATTTGACAGCCACGTTGCACAAATTCTGTTTCATTAATCTCACTTGCCTTTTGTGTCCTTTCTCCGGTCACTTTCCTCTTCCCAGAGAACATTGGGGTTTTTTATAGTGTTCCCTTTCCTCCCTCCCTGTAGCCGTAGGTCACTGCAGACACCATGCTTCTCTCTGCGACTTCACCAAGACTCCCCCACGCAGGTGCAAGCTGCCTTTGTCCTCCTTCCTCAGCCAGGGGGGCAGTCAGCAAGTCGAGCCTGCCTTTCCCCCCCAGATGTGCAAAGGTGGGCAGTTTTTATTGAATTTGAATTCTAGGAATCACGTTATTTTTCCTAGTCCGGGTTGTCTGGGGTAGAACCGAATTGTGATTGGGAGCCTGGGGGCAAGGCAGGGAGCAGGACCAATCAGAGAGCAGAATCTCTCTGTACATTTAACTCACCGTCTTCCTGTTATGTATTTAGTTATGTATTTGCTCCTTGAAGGCGGGACAAAACAGAAGGAGTCCCATCAAGACTCGCCGTGCGTCCCATAGAACCTTCTGCAATAATGTAGATGTTCTCTCTCTGCCATCCTCCGTGGCTTAGCCATGTGCGTCTACTGAGTACAGTGGGGCCTTGACTTACGAGTGTCCCAACTAACGAGTATTTTGAGATACCAGCTGTCTCTCTGCTGATTTTTTGCATTGAGTTGACAGAGTAATTTGGGTTAACGAGCTCCTTAACGAGCTCGGTCTCGGAACGAATTAAACTCGTAAGTCAAGGCTCCACTGTATGTGAAATTGACCAGCATGACGGAGGCATAGAGCTTTAAATACTATTCCATTTAAATTTAAGTTGGGATAGCCCCATGTGACTGCCGTATTAGACTGTCTTGACTGTGAACTAGGCTGTTGGGCTTGTGGACAGAACACCACGGAAGTGAGTGATTGAATGTGGGAGTGAAGGAAAGTCAAAGTCATGGCAGGTATTAACACTGCAGTTTTCATACTCAACATACACACCCGCCCGCCCACAAGCACGCACCTGGCCGGGTTGGGTTGGCTTCAGTGTAGGAGGGGCCGTCGGCAGCCTCCGGAGTTGGTGAGGTGTCTTCGCTGGCACCGAGCGAGGCCAGGTGAACAGGGCAGGCTCCTTCTCAGCCTCGCTTCACCCTTGCACAGGGTCCTGCCTTCCTCTGGGCGCAGGGAAGCCATCATGAGGCCAAGGATGTTGGCGTGGTCCCCTGAGTCACCAGGAAGCAGCAGATCCTCGCTGGGCGAGTTCCCTGCACTGGAAGGATATCCTGAACATGCTGTGACCTGAACAAGCACATGTTTATCTTGCAACATAAAAGCCCTCTGTTGGCCGCACAGCCTTGCTAAGCCAGAGCAATCCTGAAGCCTGACTCAGGAGGTGGGAAGTCAAGACACACGCTTACCCTCTCCGCTCCTGCAGCCCGCGCTGACTGCACATGCCCGGGCTGGGGCCGCCTTTGCTGTAACAAGGGGTAGGTTCCCAATGGCACAATGATCCGTGTCTGTCAAAGAATCCCTCACCCTGGATGACACAGGAGGTCCCAACCCCGTTGGCTCAGTTCTCCATTTAGAACCGGACGGGAAAGCCCGGCGTGGGAAGTTCACCATCACTTTCCCCAAAGTGTGTGAGCAGGACGGCGTCGGCTTTACCTGCAGACCCGCAGGTACAGGTGGGCTCTGAGCAGAGATTCCAGTCTCCAGGCTACGGAGCGAGAAAGGCCTCCTGATCCTCCTGAATCCACCGGCATTTCAACAGCCTTACGCACATCTGTGTGCCCTCGGCTGCCGGCTCACTGTTGGGACTCAGTGTTGTCCCTGGGAAATCGGCCTTTTCCATGGCTGGGACCGAAAATTCCAGCAGATGAAGCATGTCGTATTTTTGGTTTTAATAATGTGGAATAAAGTAGTTGCTTATGCACTTTTATTCCACTGAATTTCTGTACCTTTTCAGATGTCTCTGGTTCCTTGTAATGGGACCCTGAAATGAAGCCATAGATCGGTCTATGGGGATTGGATGTACTGGGAGAATAGCATTCTGCTAAGACAGAAAAATAATAGATTGATATAAATATATTGGGGCCAATTGCTTATCTACTTGAAAAAATACCTCACATCACACATAAAAATAATCTATATTTCAATACAATCTTTAAACAAAATACAGTTTTAGAAAAACAGTGACGTTTTGGCATCTGCCGTCATGGGGTCACAGCAAGGCCAGGAGGACATCTGTGCAGTGGCCCCTTCACTCATGCCAGGCACCTTGGTCCCCATGAGACGGAGCCTTCTCCCATTCAGTGGCTCGGAGGCCACTGGTTGCAGCAGCGGGACCATGTGGGCATTGCACACACAGGCGATTCAGTATACACCTGGGCCATGAAGCCAGAGGAAGAAAGAGCAGGCTTGCTCTTGACTATGTCTATCCTCAATTTAATAATTTCGTACAAAACTCAGGTCCTTGCCCTCATGACCTCATCCTTTGTCTGGCCTGATTCCCAGACTCCCTCCGAGGTAGAACCAGCCCTAGGTGAGGTGGCTGTGCGATTCAGCGCCGTTTCTTCCATTTCCACGCAGGTCCTGGCTTTCACTTCATTGTCGGAAGGCGAGGAGACTGCTGTCTGGGCCACTGAGAAACGTGACCAAGGTCCCATTGTGTTCTGGGCATGCGTCCTTCACCAGTGGTTGCAATTATGCAAATCACCCCTGTCCCTCAGCTTCGTCTGTTAATTTAATCTGTACTTATGTCTACATTTTATTTCTGTTAACATACCTTGACACATGTACCCCTTTCCACGGATGCCCCCCGCCAACTCAATACTGTATGTTTGCGTTGTGACTAGAACTTTTTCCTCACATTCAGAACAAATGGCCAGACCTAGGTGAGTTGGCTGAGGAGAGCAACAAAGGAGAAGGTTCTGGGAAGCTGTCGGTGTCCCCCTTCGGCCAGGCCTGTTTCTCTCCTCACAACTCTCCCCTTCGAAGGGAACAACTGAAAAAAGCAAGTGGAGAAAGGACATCTTACAGGCAGGGTCATTTATGGGATTCCCGGATCACAGGCATCAATGCTGCATCCAACTTATATATTTTCATTTGAGTCAAGGTAGAAACTTAAGTGACCTTCCCAGTATCATATACCTAGACGTGAAACTCAAGTGAAATCAACAAGCTCACTTCCAGAAAATTCAAATGCGATGTATGCGACGTGTACCTCTGGAACACACAAGATAAGCCTCTAAACTGGAGTTTGGGATGGCGGCAGGGCATTGTGCTTCTTTGCATACCATTCTTTATGCCAAATAAAAATTAATGTATGCAAAAGAAGAGCGCCATTTTAATTTTATAGCCTGATTTATAGTGATCTAATCATTTTGATGAAATCGTCACTTAATATTCATGACAACTTCGTGAAGTCTGAATTATCATTCTGCTTTTGAAATTTAATTATCACAGGGTGATTGGCTTTCACACAAACAGCGTTAACTGGTGAAAGGAGGGCTCAGATATGAGTCACATCTCCCCGAGGGGAGCCGTGACCAGAGCCCAAATAGAAGAGGCACCTCTCATTCATAACAACGATGTATCACCTATTGTTTCCAGAAAAATCAAGTCACTGAGCAGTACCCCTCCCTCTCGGTATGACCCGTTACTATGGAGACCACAGAGGATCATGACACAGCATGTTCTCTTCAACAGTTACAGCTTCAGATGTCGAAAATGACAACAGAAGCCAAGAATGAAGTCATATTATATCAGTAATTTTTTAAAAATAAGAGTCTCCATTTCTGGCATTTTTATTTACAATAATTAAATTTGAACGCACCCAAATTAGTTCAACCAAAATTAGAGAATGGAAGATCCATTTGCGAAGGAAAATATAAATAAGCAGAAATTATTTCCCATCTAATTGTAAGCAATTGATAAGGTGTCAGGGAGTCTATTGAAGGCTCCTTACCCAGCATCCAGAGGCACCCAAGTCCCCCTTCTCCACCCCCCCTTGGGATATTCCTATAATCTATCTTCCCATGCTGGAGGGATTCAATTTCACACATATTTTTGCCGGTGATGTTTCCAGGATAATGCCAACCCGTCTGTCAGAAACAGAAAGAAAGACACGCTTCTTTTGCTGGAATGTTATAGGTTGTTCCTCGCACAAGTTAAATTCCTGCAAAATTGGAAACTTAAGGGTGATTTGTTGTGGTTTATAGTTTTATGGACGCGGAGCCAGAAGAGATCCTGGGGGCCCGCGGGCTTGCAGTTTTATGTTGTAGTATGTTGTCGTAGGGGATGGCATGAAGACTCCAAGAGATTAACGGAGATAGCCTGGATTTGCCTGGCAATTTCCTTGAGAAACAATAATATTTAAAGGCAGAACTGAGTCTAAAACACATGAGTGCAGGTTCAGGTCACGTGCTTTTCCCGCTGTACCTCACTGCCTCCAGTTCTAAGTCTTAGTTCTCCCCTGATCTGCTGTGATATCCAGACAAGTTCACCTCCTCTCTCTCCTGATCCAGGAATTCTGATATGACTTCTTTTTTTAAGAATGTCATTGAAGAGCCCTGGCCAGTTTGGCTCAGTGGAAAGAGCGCCGGCCTGCAGACTGAAGGGTTCCAGGTTCGATTCCGGTCAAGGGCATGTACCTTGGTTGCAGGCTCAATCCCTGGTCCTAGTTGGGGCGTGTGCAAAGGCAGCCAGTCAATGAGACACAAGGATGTGTCTCTCTCTGTGTCTCTCTCCTTTCCACTCTCTCTAAAAATCAATGGCAAAATATCCTCAGGTGAGGATTAACCCCCCAAAAAAGAATGTCACTGAAGAAAAATTTTCTTCCAAAATCATATTTTGTGCACTGACTTTTTTTTTTTTTAATTTTTAAAAAATATATTTTATTGATCTTTTACAGAGGAAGGGAGAGAGATAGAGAGTTAGAAACATCGATGAGAGAGAAACATCGATCAGCTGCCTCCTGCACATCTCCTACTGGGGATGTGCCTGCAACCCAGGTACATGCCCTCGACCGGAATCGAACCTGGGACCTTTCAGTCCGCAAGCCGACGCTCTATCCACTGAGCCAAACCGGTTTCGACTGTGCACTGACTTTTAAAATGGCTTTTATGTTTTAACTTATTTTGCTAATCATTATTGCTTATGGGGACAGATTGGCAGTCGCTCCTGAAATTAATTACAGACCGATGATGAGTTTTCCCTCTCCCAGAGCACATATTAGATAACATGGTAGTTTCATATTTTCTGGTCTGTGTCCTTGACTTTGCTGTGTCCACACACGAGAACCTCATGGAATATCTGCTCACTCTCACCACCATTGCCGGAATCTGCATGATGCAGATCAGCTCGATTGCTTCGGCGTCATCATTCATTTCTAAATAATAGCAGCAGCAAGTATTATTAGCTGCTGATCGTACCTGGCTCAAAGTAAACGTGATATTGACCATCTCCTTTAAAGAAGGTACTGACGCTAATTTCATTATGAAGGTGCTATGTCTGAAAGCAGTTAAGTGCATTCCTAAGGTCCTAGGCTGAGTGATGGAACCAGGGTTTGCAGCAGGGTTTTACTCATGTGGGTGAGCTCACTCACTGTCTCTGACGTGAGTTCACGGGATCCCAGTAAGAGTGAGAGAGGCCTGGGATCTGAATCTGATTCTGTGATGCAGTTCCTCCCCACCAAGAGGTCATTTAATTTCTGAACATCTTGGTCATACTTTACAGTCTCATGTTTAGTTTCCTTTTTTAAATTTAATTTTGTATTTTTAATATACTTTTTTTTATTGTTGAAAGTATTACAAATATCTCCCCTTTTTTCCTCCGTTACCCCTCTCCTCCCAGCCCCTACCCAGTCCACCCCCATGTCTTCATTACCCTATTGCCCGTGTCCATGGGCTATGGCTAAAAGTATTATTTTCTCGTTTTTAAAATAGTTTCAGTTCCGTTTCTTTTTTGAAAGTGACCAAGCACACACATCTTATATTCTGGGTCTGATAACTGTACCATCTTAAGTTGTTCCTTGCGCTGCTCTTTTCGTTTTTACAGATTCTTATTTACTTTCTGCTGGCGCCTTCTCCTCCAGAGAGTAATTATATTTTGTTGTAGATACACGACCAGCAACAGCTGAGGACAGCGTGAGTGTAAATGCTTGGCTGGAGGTGTCGTGGACACGTACGGTGTGGCTCTGCCCTCAACTTCTCGTAAAGCCTGGCTCAGGTTTACAAATCCGCAGGGAATGTTTTCCTCCCTCTACCCAACTCCAAGAGAGAGTTGGGCAACTCTTTTGCTCTCCTGTTCGCTCTGTGACTGTGCCCTCGTTCTCCAGAACACGGGGGACTCGGCCTGTGGGGTCCCGGCCGTGGCAGGCACTTCTTAGTTGACTGTCGCCCTGGGGAAAACCCGTGCCCGTGCTAGGCTCCATGCTGCATGGGCGCATGGAAATAAAAACCAGGCTTCGTCCAGATAGATGAACCCAGGATAAGCACTATACTCAGAGGGTGCTTGCCTTTTGGTTTCAGACTTTTACTACATACTTGGTGTTGAAGAATTTTTTTTACCTTCTTGCAAATAAAGGGATTTATTTGAAATTTAAGTGCGTGTGTGTGTGTGTGTGTATGTGCATATACATGTGTGTCTCCACTTTTTGGTTATTTTTCCACAGTGGGTTTTGTTTTGTTTTTCTAAATGTGTTTTTATTGATTTTTAGATAGAGAGGAAGGGGGGAGAGAGAGAGAAACATCAATGATGAGAGAGAAGCATCCATCGACTGCCTCCTGCAAGCCACACACTGGGGATCAAACCCACAACCTGGGCATGTGCCCTGATCAGGATTTGAACCCAAGACCTTTTAGTTCTGTTCCTCACTTTATTTGTTCCTCCTTTAGTTTGATTGATATCTGAAGGCTTTGATAAAAATGCATAACCAGGCTGCTTTTGAGATTTTTTTCTTTATTTCTGATTTGAAAATTTTTACTACCAAGTTTCTAAATGCTTTTTTTTTGTAGTTTATATTTTTTAGCATTTTTCTTCCTTTGTTTTGCACAGTTTTTTGAATTTATGGCTTGATGTCTGATGTCTGCTTTGGAAACTTCTTAGCTGTTGTCTCTCCAAATCCTGCCTCCCTATCCTCCATCTTTCTGGTTCTTTAATTACACATACATCAGAACTTTTCACTGTCTCATATATTTTAATACTCCTTTCTGAATCTCCCCACCTACTTTCTCTGTGCTTCAGGCTAATTTATCTACTGCTTTATCTTCCCACTTACTGGGATTCCAAACATGAGCAAAGCCAAGCTGGAAGCCCAAATGACCATGAAAACATAACTTGGAAATCCTGACCTGGCAATTCATGGACTAACAATGGCATAAGTTTGTTGGTGAGGAACCAAGCTAGCACTGCCTCTTACATCCAGATTCACTAATCTCCCCCCTTTGGCTAGTAGGTCTAGAGCAGCAGTTCTCAACCTGTGGGTCGAGACCCTTTTGGCGGTCGAACGACCCTTTCACAGGGGTCGCCTAAGACCATCGGAAAATGCATCTATAATTACATGTTGTTTTTGTGATTAATCACTATGCTTTAATTATGTTCAATTTGCAACAACGAAAATATATCCTGCATATCAGATATTTACATGACGATTCATAACAGTAGCAAAATTACAGTTATGAAGTAGCAACGAAAATAATTTTATGGTTGGGGGTCACCACAACATGAGGAGCTGTATTAAAGGGTCCTGGCATTAGGAAGGTTGAGAACCACTGGTCTAGAGGAAGTGCCAATTATATATGTTAGTGTGACAGTACAGTCATATAAGTGTGCTAACTGCGCACGTTAAAGCTTTGGGACAATTTCACCATTTGTATGCCATAAACGCCTATAGATGCAAGCAGTGGACCTTTTTTTAATTAAATTCAAAATATCATGGCAGTCGCCGAAACCGGTTTGGCTCAGTGGATAGAGCGTCAGCCTGCGGACTGAAAGGTTCCAGGTTCGATTCCGGTCAAGGGCATGTACCTGGGTTGCGGGCACATCCCAAGTGGGAGATGTGCAGGAGGCAGCTGATTGATGTTTCTCTCTCATTGATGTTTCTAACTCTCTATCTCTCTCCCTTCCTCTCTGTAAAAAAAAAAAAAAATCAATAAAACATATTTTTAAAAAAATATCATGGCAGTTAACTGGTTAAGAAGTTTCCGTGCAACAGGATTCAGGATGCTCTCATTCAATGCACATTTGCACATATCTGAGCGACTAGTGCATCTTTTGACTCAGTTTCTGGTGAAGGTCCACCTCTATGTTCCTCAGTGGCCTGTGATCCAGGTGTGACCCTCCCCAGCTGAGGGATTAAAAGCACATTTGTGTTGGCCTTTTTGCTTGTTTGTTTCTTACGCGTGTTAATGGTATTGCCACAGGCGTGATGGAGGCCGTCTTTCTCAGCCCCAGACCGGCTGCTGTGTGTGTCCTGTAATATGAATAATTGGGCTTCAGCATGCGTGCCGTCTGGTCATGGTTCATTTCAGAGTCTGCCCATGGAAGACCCTCCGCCTTGGCGTGGCACTCACTCTCTTCTCATGAATTCTTAGACACTTGTTTCAGAGGAGACTAAACTTCAGGGTCAAGGGTAAACCCCAGGCAGATGGCTGAAGAATGATGGGGAAGGTTAGAAGACAGACCAACCTACATTCCAGGCAAAGAGCGATGGCTGGGCTGGTGTGTGAAGGTGGTGAGATACTTAGGAAATGAATTATGTCAAATCCCTGATTTTAACCAGCTGTTCCCCATCTCCAGATGGACAGAAAGCGTTCAATTCCCCCTTGTCTTCTGTGACAAACAATACATTATTATAAATTAACATTTATTCAGAAATGTGCACAACAGCTGCAGGTCGGGTGCAATAATGTGATAAGCATATGAAAAAAAAAAAGCCTGATGTGAATGAAGCCTTCTGAACCAGAGGGAAAAGTACAGGCAATTATTTCGGCTGTGTCTTTCGAGCGGCCTGGTTGTTTTGTCTCCTGTCCCTTTTCAAAATACGATGCTAAATCCTTCTGTCTGTAGGGGGATTTTTGCTGTTCCTGTGAGCTTATAATCTTTCTCCTCAAGACATTTTATTCATTCTGTTTTGGAGAGCACAGTGTGCAGCAAGCCATAAGGGAGAAACTCACAGAGTTTGTCTCTTCTTTTCATGAGCTACAGTCTTTTCTTTGGTTAATTCCCAAACGCCTTTGCTACTCGTTCTTGAATAACCGGTCACGTGAACAAATGAGTTAAAGCAAGTTTTCTTGCTCTTGGGAAAACAAACTCATCTATTATGCTATGAATTTAATGTCGTTCTTTCTTTTTTTTTTCTTCCATTTAAAAAAGACGACATTCTGAGATGAGATCTTGTTGGGAAGAAACTGAAAGTCTAATTTGTATCTGAAATTTGCATGAACTACAGAGAGAATGGAGTTTTTTTTTTTTTTTTTTTGAGATGACTCCCCTCTTGGATCTACGTGGGATAAATGGGCTTGGTTTAGAAAGCCAGGGATACTCGGTGACCTTCAGATGGACTGTGTGTCTTTCCCAAGGCAATCACCCTGGCGAGATAGGCCCCGTGGATTCTGTATTCCATGGGTTCTCATCCAAGGTCATTGTCTGCTTCCTTTTGCTCTTCATGTTAATCCTAGAGAAGCTACAAATTCGAACCCCAAGTCATACAATGGCTCTGAAAGAGGTCACCCTGCCCATTTGTTTATAAAATACATAGATGTCCTCTCCTCACCCTAGGCCTAGGTCGAGGGAGACAATTTCTCTAGGGGAGAGATTTTAACCTACCCATTGAGAATCAGACGGGTATATGCAAGCTCTCCCCTCGCCCCTAAACACATAAAAAATGTAGCAGACGACATACAGGAGTTAGGAGTCATCCTGAAGACATTTCATGTACACGAACAAAGAATTTTTCTTTGCAGGCACGTGGAGGAAGTCTCAAAGCCCAGGCTTTGGAGCTAGAGAGACACGGTTTTGAAACTCAGTTCTGCTACTTAATAACTGTGGGAATTTAGACCAAATACCGAAAATCATAATGCATCAGTTTCCCCATCTATAAAATGAATATTATAGTATGCATCGAATGCATTAGTTATGGTGGATATTGAAGTGCCATATAAACCATGAGAAAGGAAAACAGAAAAATCGCAGCTCGTAATCCTGTCCTGTAACTCGCCAAACAGATAAAATGTCTCACACGATGCCACGCAGCAAAACTGTCAAAACTCAAGTTGTTCAAATACCAGCTCCTTCCGACCTGCATGTTCTGAGATTGGACCCTGCAAACCTGTTTTCCCAGTAACTCTGCATGGTCCCAGGTGTTTCAGAGATAAGACCGCTGAGGATTCCAGCAAATCACCCAGTTTTTAAGTCCTGATCAGCCCCTGCCCAGGATTGATTAATAAGTGTCCTAGCCCTAGCAGGTTTGGCTCAGTGGGTAGAGGACTGAAGGGTTCCAGGTTCGATTCCTGGTCAGGGCACATGCCCAGGTTGGGGGCTCCATCCCTAGTAGGGGGCGTGCAGGAGGCAGCTGATCCATGATTCTCCCTCATCATTGGTGTTTCTGTCTCCCTCTCCCTTCTTCTCTGAAATCAATAAAAATATATCTTAAAAAAATAAAAGTGGGTAATAGCAGTCCTTTTCCGTGAATGTTCATATCTTTTGCCTATTTCCCCTTGTGTTGCTAGTCTTTTTGTTTCTAGGAACTCCTTATATATTAGGACCCATTTTTTTTTTTATTAGGACCCATTTTCTCTTATGTGAGTTGCCAGTATTTATCCCCCCATTTGCCATTTGTCTGTTCACTGCGTATATGCTTTTATTTATTTCTTTTGGTTTGTCTTTCAGAAGAACTTACTAAATACCAGTAAATTGACCTCAGCCCAATTGTCATATATGCAGACAAATAGACCAGTCTCTTAGTAGTTTCTGAATTTGAGTTGGAGTTATAAAGATCTTTCTCACCAAAGATAAAGTTTCTTGGGGGAAAAAAAAAACAGACAAAAAATTAAATAAATAAAAAGACAAGGGAAGTTTTTTAAAAGAAGAACAAATACTAGAGATATGAAAGCAAATGTAGAAGTGTGATGATGGTGACAGATGGAATAGAAAAATATGGAATTGATAGGAAAGCAAAGGCAAAAACTTATAGAAAGTTACTAGTCCCTAAAGGTAGCATCTCAAACCAGTAGATAAACTATTGGCTATGGAACAAACAGAGAATTGAAACAATTGGGTCACCATCTGGAAAAACTGAAAAGTTGGATCTTTACCCTGAACAAATTTTAAATGGATCAGAGATTTAACTGTGAAAAAGAAAATTCGTTATAATTCTAGGAGGGAAAATCATTTTTAAAATAAGTTTGATTCCTTTATCTGGCCCACCGGAAATGTGCTAGTTGCCTTCCTTCCCCGCACGATTCCTTTTGTACTAAATGTCCAGATTTCCTGTAAATGCATCGATACAGGAAGGACATTGGTGGCGCCTGGCACTGGGAGTAGGAGCAGGCATTGAAACCTCAGTGGGCATGCAGGATCTTTGGCGGACACGGAAATGTGCTAACTGTGGACGATAGAGATGTCGCAGTGATTGAATTGTACATTTAAAATGAATGAATTCTGGGATCTGAAAATTATACTTCAATTAAGCTGTTCAGATCAAGTATGGCTTAGTGCAGTGATGGCGAACCTTTTGAGCTCGGCGTGTCAGCATTTTGAAAAACCCTAACTTAACTCTGGTGCCGTGTCACATATAGAAATATTTGATCTTTGCAACCATAGTAAAACAAAGACTTATATTTTTGATATTTATTTTAGATATTTAAATGCCATTTAACAAAGAAAAATCAACCAAAAAAATGAGTTCGTGTGTCACCTCTGACACGCGTGTCATAGGTTCGCCATCACTGGCTTAGTGAGACAGCTATTCCTGGGCGGAAAGAGCCAGAGCTACCCTCTTGCCGAAATATGTGTCTGTCCAGTGGCAATCCTTCACCAAGACGAGGATTCCCCAGTGTGGGGCGTGCAGGAGGCAGCCAACCCATGATTCTCTCTCATCATTGATGTTTCTCACTCTCTCCCCCTCTCCCCTCCTCTCTGAAGTCAATAAAAATATATATATATTTTAAAAAGAATAGGATGTTCAGAATAGAGGTGTCTGTGATTCCCTGAGGAATGAAGAGGTAGAGCTAGAAGAAAGGGGAGATTTCCTTCTGACCGTCTACTTCCATTCCACTGGTTACCTGGCTTCCAGCGGGTCCCGGCGACCTGTGTTGGCAATGGCGTGCTACCTCGCGTCCACAGACGGTGACCAGCACAGCCTGCCTCTGGGCTGAACAGGAACCAGCATCCTTCGCTGACCTCAGCCCCGTTGTTGCTTCTCTGGCTTAATCGGCTTTGCATGGAAGTGCTTCAACCGAAAGCATATCATTTTTTTTTTATTATTTTTTTTTTTACGGGACAGTGCCAGAAAACAATTAATTTCAAATACACAGCTTTTACATCCGAGCCTGCGGTTCCCGTCTGAGGCAACATTTATTTATGTCCCTGTCGGAGGGAGATAACACACCAGCTGAAGGAGCAAGCAAATGCAGGCCCCTGGGAGTAGCCTTGTTGTTGGTCTGACCCTTCTCTTGGCGTGCGCCTCCTGCAGCTGTGGCTGCCTTTGCAAAATGGTAGCAATCAGCGGTGCCCAGGGACCGTGGCTCTTCTTTCTCTCTTGTTTGAAAATTTAATTTATTAGACGAGTTTATAATCTGGATCGGACCCTAACAACTGTGGGAATGTTCCCATGAAATCTTACATGCAAAGGAATATGATTCGAATTCCGGGAGGATTTTCATGCCCCTCTCCACTCGGACTCTGGAAGGGAAAAAAAAGGAAGGGAGGAAGAAAACTATAGTATCTATCCTGTTCATGCCTCTCAGGAACCTACTAATATTTCATTCACCCTGATAGGTCTCTGACTCTGTGTTTTATTATGCACTGCTGGGTACTGCTGCTGTCATTTACACTCACGAGGCTGGCCCTGACCGGGTGGCTCAGTGGTTGGAGCGTTGTCCCATGTACCACAGGGTTGTGGGTTCACTTCTCAGTCAGGGCACAGCCTACATTGCCGGTTCAATCCCCATTCATGCCACATAAGGGACGCAACCAGTCAGTATTTCTCTCTCACATCGATGTTTCTCTCCCTCCCTTCCTCTTTCTCTAAAATCAATTTAAAATTCATATCCTCGGGTGAGGATTTAACAAAATGAAAAAAATAAACAAACTTGCAAGGTTACCCCAGAGCAGGATTGCCCAGAGGGACAGCCGCACAGCAGGGTGGCGCTGGGGCACATGGCGTTCTAGATCCATCTGAGGGGTGTGGTGGGCAGCTCCGAGGAGATGGGCCCTGAAGGACAGCATCGTCCATTGCTGTCTCACTCCATTGCGAACTGGAGAGCAGTCACCTCTGCTTAGACCTGAGAACGCCTGTTCCCTTGGCCAAGCTTCCCTCTCCCGGTCAGCCAGCTTCCTCTCTGAAATCAATACAAAACTATTGTAAAAAATAAGCCATGTAGCTTGTGTTAAAGAGTTGTTTCTATTTCCTTAAGAAGAATTCAGTGCTAATGAAAATTGTCAAATTTGTTTGTTCACAAGTGACATCAAGCAGGTAAAAGGATATGTTGATCATTCTTGATTCCTTGAGTAGTCTAATCCCATTTCAACATTTTCTCTCTTCCTTCCATCTCCTTCCTTCCTCCTTTCCTCTCTTCCTTCACTTAGACCCGTGGTCGGCAAACTGTGACTCTTTGGCCCCTTGAGTGTGGCTCTTCCACAAAATACCACGTGCGGGCGCGCACGTACAGTGCAATTGAAACTTCGTGGCCCATGTGCAGAAGTCAGTATTTTGTGGAAGAGCCACACTCAAGGGGCCAAAGAGCCGCATGTGGCTTGCGAGCTGCAGTTTGCCAACCATTGACTTAAGACAAACATAAAGAATAAAAAAAAATCAGAAGAGCAATACGTTAGCTCACAATACAGGCAACACCGTAGACTCGCACACTGTTGTGAATGTTGAACTGAAAATCTGGCTAATGGGCAGAGCAGGAGAGAATCATCTTCAGTTGACCACACAGAGAACACATACCAGTTTCTCTAGAAAACTAAAAGGTTCTGGCATTTGTTCTGGAAGCTACCATCTCTGATTCTACATAGCGTAGGAGACAGGTGTCATGCAGTATGTAAGGCGATGGCTTTATAATTAAATGGATACAGATTTTAATAACCCTGAATCTGTAGCCTTTCCAGGGAACACTGAGGTCTGATACACATGTGCGGCCTAGTAACGCGAGAGCCCAGCAGTTTTGTACAAACTGATGTCGCTTTCTCATTCTCTGGCTTAAACGATAGATGAAGCATGGAATTCATTGAGAAGTGGCTTATCTGGTTGATTTTCAAGCCAGGCAGTATAAATATCAATTATCTTGGCAAGGATTTTGATAAGAGTTGGGCAACAGTAGCTGAGCGATATGTCCTCTGTCAGATACCATCATGGAATAATTTCTCCCCTCTCTAACCTCCCACCAATTTGGCAATGAATCCAAGCAGAGCATGTGCTAGGGAATTCTTGAATGCTGAGGACTGAAGCGTCGCCAAAGAATTGGCTTCACTTTAGAAAAAATGGGGAGGTGGAGGAACCTCAGTATCTTCGGTGAATGCTGATGTCTCTTTTTTTAAAATATATTTTTATTGATTTCAGAGAGGAAGGGAGAGGGAGAAAGAGATAGAAACATCAATGATGAGAGAGAATCATTGATTGGCTGCTTCCTGCACGCCCCCTACCGGGGACTGAGCCCGCAACCCAAGCATGTGCCATTGGCTGGAATCGAACCTGGGACCCTTCAGTCTGCAGGCTGACGCTCTATCCACTGAGCCAAACCAGCCAGGGCCTGATGCCTCTTTTTGACAAACGATACAGTGCAGCTCTGAAGGGCTGTCCATTCATCTTGTTGGAGGGCGATCACAGCTTGCCGTTTCAGACTCCAGGTGAACTATCTATTCATTACGCTCACTAGGCTGGTGGAGGGGGTGGGTAAGTAGTCCCTTCTAGTTGAACAAAGGTCTGGTGTCACAATGCCAATTTATCTAGAAAACCCAGGCTAATATCTGCATTATTCCGTAACAAGAGTTCAGTGTAGGCCCGTTCAGCTTTTGTTGTTGTTGCTGAGATCTATCATCTACCTTTCCATTAACAACCAATGATTGAGGAAGCACACTGGGATATCACCAGGCACCTGTTTTCAGGAAGCTAGGAGTTTCCAAAGGCAATCATGATTTAAGACTACTTTCCCTTGTCTTATGACGAACCTCATTCAGCAAATGGAAGGTGCTCCCCACTTTATTCAGTTTCTAATAGAGGTCCTCCTATCCCCAGCTCCTGGGCATGGAATCATTGGTGTTTGGGGCAGATAAATGAGGCTCAAACGGAAGAACCTATTTAATGGGAGTCAGCAGAGCAAGGGAGTAAGGACACAGTGAAGGGTGTTAGAGGAAAGGGGCACATAGTTAAAAATATTTATTTTCCCCCGGTAGGCGGGGCTCAGTGGTTGAGCATTGACCTGTGAACCAGGTGGTCATGATTCAATTCCCAGACAGGGCATATACCCGGGTTGTGGGCTTGATCCCCAGTGTGGGGCGTGCCAGAGGCAGCTGATCAATGATTCTCTCTCGTTATTGATGTTCCTATCTCTCTCCCTCTTCCTTTCCCTTCTTCTCTGAAATCAATAAAAATATATATTTAAAAATCTCTAAATCACCTCCTTATCCTTTTTGGTATCAGAGCGAATTACCACAGTTCCTGCCTCTGGTGAGTTTCAGTA
This sequence comes from Myotis yumanensis, assembly GCF_028538775.1. NCBI lineage: Eukaryota > Metazoa > Chordata > Mammalia > Chiroptera > Vespertilionidae > Myotis > Myotis yumanensis. The sequence goes on along the minus strand of NW_027223771.1, from coordinate 5,287,271 downwards.
TCAAGTTGACCTCTTATAAGCATTGCGGAAACGTGATCAGACCTTCTGGTCATATTTCTCTCTTCTGGGTCTGGTTGAAAACACTTGGCAATGTGGGGCTTGCTTTATTTTAAGGTCTAATGTGTCCCCTGTTGGAAGATCCTTCCGTCCTCTGACCTTTCCGAGTGGCCCACACCCCAAGTTCTGTAAACGGCAAGAACACTGTTCCATGACCTGTCTTTCCCGAGGCAAAGGGGCATTGCTTGCTTCCTGAACAGAATGTCTCATAAACCACCGTGGTCACCAGGAAGCCGGCTGGTATGTAGGCAGAGGTGAGAAGCCATGCTTTCCCTTCCTCATCGGGTTCATGCAATTTGCATATCCCATTATCTGCTTATTAACCAGAGCATCTCCTGACAATGGCAGAGTGTGAAATACGCACACACATGGCAGTTAAACAGCCAGCTCTCAGTGGGGTTCGTTGCGAGATTCTACCGCTATAATGAAGAGCAAAAGGCGAGGGTGCGACAGTGGGATATGCAGCAAGGGAAGGCGATCAGGATTTGATCTAATGCAACATGACGTGTTCACAGTACAGGTAGAATATCAAATGGTCCATGTGAAACTCAATCCTTGGTGTAATCTTTCGTTTCCATCCATTGTTCTTCCCTTCATCTGAATGCCATACAGAACAGTATGTAAATTAGGCTTTCATTAACAGACTTCCTTTTATCTTTATTCAGTTTAATTGTGACTTCTATTTTTTTAGCTTAATTTATTCTGGGTGCGTGAATATCTGGGTAGATTAGCAATATGATGGAAAAGAAAAAAATGAAGCTATTCACTGACTTCTCGGTTATGTATCGTCCGTACCATTGAAGGTAGATACATAAAAGCGATTTCTTTGAAAGCAGCTATAGTCAGAGTTAAAATAGACGGTCTAAAATGATGCATTTATTTTGGAATTTGCTATGTATTAATTTTTCCTCAGGGACCTCTCAGAAATACAATCTTTTGCACTTTATCTTCTGTTAAAACAGCAGAAGATGTATAATGTCTTTGCAAGGAGGACAGCTAACAGTTACATAGGTGCCCTGGGCCACTACTCTGATACAACCCACAGTAGCTGATTGGATTTGCACAGCAACCCTTGAGGAGGTCATTACCATGACTGTTTCTGTCCTCAGCCAATCAGGATGCTCACAGGAGCGAAGGAGGCTGGCTGCCTGGGGGGAAGGGGCAAGTAGCAAAGATCCTCTCTACTTTGAGCTGCCAGGACAAAGGTGATCCTGAGGCTCTTATGCCCAGGCATCGGGCTCCAGTCCTGTCAGAGTAACCGTGCTGCTCAGTGAAGAGTCGCTCTCTCCCTTCCTGGCACCTGGGCTGTCATCACCGGCTCCATCCTCAGCTGGGATGGCCTGGGGCCCCCTCCAGTCGCTGCTGCCACCCCTCCCTGTGATGGGGTTATGGGATGTAGACCCTGCTGCAGGCCACCTCATTTATTTCTCAATCCTCTCTCAGGAAGAACCCAACACATGGCAGTTAAACAGCAAGCTCATTTATTTCTCAATCCTCTCTCAGGAAGAACCCATGCTAAAGGTTGTATTTATTTATTTTATATCTGGAGTATGCTTGATTGGGCATCTGGAAAATGGGTAAGGCTTCTTTAAAAAAATATTTTATTGATTTCAGAGAGGAAGGGAAAGGAAGAGAGAGATAAAACATCAGTGACGAGAGGGAATCATTGGTTGGCTGCCTCCTGCTGGACCGAGCCCACAACCCAGGCACGTGCCCTTGACCGGAATCGAACCTAGAACCCTTCGGTCTGCAGGCTGATGGTCTAAACACTGAGCCAAACCGGCCAGGGCAAGCCTTCTTTTTTTGAAAATGCAGAAATGTTCAGTGAACACAACACAGCCACAGGAATTCAGCCACCCTAGTCATTGTTCTGGAGAAGATATCTAATGCCAGTAAAATTAAAACCAATTTCTGAGCCTGCTTAGAAAGAAACCTAAGCACCTTTGGAAATGAGCCTTTTAAAGAGAGACGCTGGCTTCTCGGCTCTCCTTGCCATGGCACTTGGCTGCATTACCAGGTCCTGGTTTAAACTTGAAGGTCAAATAGTTAACTTATGATAAGTGATACCATATTGAGGTTGGAGCCAAGGCAAAGAGTGTGGGAAAGCTTATAAGAAAGCCATTAAGGTTCCAGTTCTTCTGACCTGTGAGGACTCTGGATAGAAAAAGTATAGATTCTTGCAATAAGCACTTTGTGAGGAAGCCAGAGAGGGCGTGACTGGCTGAGCTGAGGTCAGAGGGAAACTCGGTTTCAGAACCTGACAATAAGCCCATTTAAGGTTGTACTTAAAAGCTGTCCTCAGAAATGGCAGATTTTTCCTCTCTTTTTTTCATCCATTCTCTCATTGGATAGAAGAAGATTCAGGTAATAACATGTTTGATTTAATAGGGAGCTGGGATAGCGGCAGAGTGGGATCCAAGTCAGGAGGGCTTGGCGCCCGGCCGGGATGGCTCAGTGGTTGAGCGTCAACCTATGAACCAGGAGGTCACAGTCCGATTCATGCACATGCCCGGGTTCTGGGCTCGATCCCCAGTATGGGGTGTGCAGGAGGCAGCCTGTCAATGATTCTCTCTCATCGTTGATGTTTCTATCTTTTTCTCCCTCTCCCTTCTCTGAAATCAATAAGAATATTTTTTTTTTAAAGGGCTTTGCATCTATGCTAAATACCTGGAACCCTTTCATAAAACTAGCAAAGAACATCAAAGCAAAGGGTGCCATGATCTGATTATTTTTAAAGACAACACTGGTGGATAGTGGAGAGCAAGAAACGCTTAATTATTGGGATCCTGTCTGTCCATGGGACCCTTCTTGTTCATCGGCAAGAACTTTCGAGGGGTTTCTAGAAGCAGCTGCCCCTCAGTTGTGAGACCAGCCATACCCAACTTCGAGGAATGCAGAAGGCAGAAAAGGGGCAATTGGCCAGCAGTTTGCAGGCAGTGTGGCTCTTGCACACCTGTTTGCATTCATTTGAAGGCGACATATAAAAGGTGAAGGGCCACGATAGAAGCGAACAGGAGATGATTGGCTAGTTTCAGCCAATACAACATCAGTGCAGATGTAAATTCCTCCTTTGCCTATCTTCATGCTGTACTAGACACATGAATTACAGATGCTTTTAACAATGCCAGCATAAGATGGCAGGACTCAGAAGCTAAGTTGCTTATCACCAATCCCTATATGACATTTCCTCACTTAAGTTTGAGCCCAGGGGTTGATGGAGGTGAGGTGGGTGGGTAGGAAGAATGGCAGGTTGCTGTAGGTCAGAACATACTGTTAAAATGGAAACAGATTTGCACGTACTTCATTAGTGATGTAACTACAGCTATTTATATGGTGATTGGTCTTAATTACATGTCTCCATGTGCTACTGGGTTCAGGTTAGACTGTGTTATCCTAGAGAGAAGTAACTGGACCTGTTGAACTTGACTTTAGCTTAATGATGACTAAGGCTCAAAAAGGTAACGCTTAACTAAATGTTGACGTTTCCCAATTTAGTAAGGACTAATGACTAAATAGGCATTTAATTAAAGAGTAAGCAATTTCAATCATCCTGTCATAAAAATGCCTTAGAGTTATATAGTCACTTGCTATTTTGAAATGGTCTTACGCTCTGTGGTATTCTCTGAAACCTCTGCTGTGTTAGTAGGGTATGTACGAGCGCCATAGTTAGTGTGGAGAAACGAGGGCTTTGGCAAGATCTTTCGCCTCAACCCCTTCTCCCCAGGGCTCTGTGCATTTGGTTTCTTCCATCACAGCAAAGCCACATTGTCGCGATTCTCCAGCATGGGCGCCCAAGAGCCTTAACTCTGCAGCCCCAAACACTGCACTGGCAAACCCATCTTTTGTGTATTTGTCCGCTCAGGCGCAAAATGTCATTTTAAATTTTTATGGATTCCAGGAGCAGGCTGGCCAGTTGGAACCCCTTCATCAGTGCCCTTCAACTTGGCTGACTGGCGCCAGGCAGCCTTCTCCAACTGGCCTGCTGCTCATGTGCTCATATTTCCCATCATGCGCTCCCCTGCTCCCCAGTTCCCCATTGCCATTTCGTGAAAGTCCTATTTTTAATTACAGCGGATTTATCCCAAAGGGTAGTGCCATGGTCATCATACAAAATAGCTAGTTGCTGAGTTTCTGCTCATGGTTGGGGAGATAGATGCAAGAGAAAACGGCTTCAATCTGGAACCGATTACTTGGCATGATAGATGACAAGCGAGGACCCGAACAGATGGAAAAAGGGCTGAGAAAAGAGGATCGCTCACCTGATCCTCATTACACACACCTACCCTTGGAAGTCTTGCTGCCAGACATCTTGAACAGCTCAGGGCTAGGAGGAGAAGAGGTCCCCAGGACTCAGAGTAAAAAAGCAAACCTCAGTGCTGAACAAAGGGGTCACGTGAGAAGAACTGGGGGAAGTTACGGCCTGACAAAGACACCTGGGACGGAACACTGAATTCTTACCTTTTATAATCACACATGTGATTGTATTCTACAGGTCTTGGCACCTTCGAAGGGCTGAACACACTATAGATACTACTTTATAAAGGGAAGCTTGGACTGCTTTAAACACACAGTTTCTGTTATTTCAAAAGGAAATTCAGAGGGTATAATGTACATAATAACGATTTGAGCATCTAGCAAGGGACTGAGTACCTGTCCCGGTGAGGAACACAGTTGACACGCGGCCAAAGATTAAGTATCAGCCTCTGAGGGTAGAAGGACAAAATGGGAGAGAAAGTGGGCAGAGTTTGTCCAGGATCTGCTGAGTGCCAGGAGCTCATGCTTGTAATTTCTCCTGTGATTTTTTGTGATCCTTTGAGGCACTTTAATATATATATATATATATATATATATATTTCAGAAAGGTAGGGAGATCAAGAGAGACACTGAGACATCAATGATGAGAGAGAATCATTGATCGGCTGCCTCCTGCACACCCCCTATTGGGATTAAAGCCCACAACCTGGGCATGTGCCCTGACCAGGAATCGAACTGTAACTTCTGGTTCATAGGTCGGTGTTCAGCCACTGAGCCGTGCCAGCCGGACCAACCTTTTATTTTTTAAATATTTTTTTCAATCCTAGGCTCTCCTTCTGGAACTTGAATGCTGCAGATATTAGATCCTTTTGCTGTTGTCCCCCAGATCGCTGAAGCTGTTCATTTACTTTTCCAGTCTATTTTCTCTCTGTTGTTGTGCCGATGTTTTCAGTTTCGCTGATTCTGTTCTTTTCACTCTGCTATTATTGAATCTCTCCACCCACGTTTAAATGTTGGTTATTCCATTATTGTAATTCTATCATTTCCATTTGGTGCCTCTTTATAATTTCTCTTTCTTTGCTGAGATTTGCTGCTTCTTTTCCAGGAGAATTTGTAATTGTTTGTTGAAACGTTCTTGACGGCTCATTTTAAAATCCTAAGCAGACAATTCTAACATCTGATTCATCGCAATGTTGACATTGGGTGCTTGTCTTTTCTAATTCAAATTGTGGCTTTCTTGGTTCCTTGAACAACTTATTTTATTCAGACACATTGGTTATTATGTTAGGAGACCCTTGATTCTATTTAAATCTTCTCTTTTAGCAAGCAGTAGCTTTGCTTAGATTTATTGCATAACTTCTAGCCAACTTTTGTGAGCTTTATTTGCAGTGACACTGTAGTGCTCAGAGCTCTTACAATGCTGGTTGTTGTTTTCTGTGTGTTTTTTCCTGGTGCTGATGGAACCCCTCCTCAATCCCTGATGGTGACATCTCCCAGGGTTACCTGGTGTTACTGGGCCCCCTTCTGTGTGGGGGGCTGTTGGGGACAGAAGCCAGTGGACCTGAGTGTCCTTATGTCTCTGGATGGAGCTCAGGGAGACGCAGAGCTTCCTGATGGGGCTGCCCGCCCGGCCTGGGCCCAGGGTGGGAGGTGGTTGGCCAGGGTTGGCTGCTGTGTCCCAGGTGGACTGGACCGCTTGCTGGTTGTGGAAAGAGAGGGAGATGGGCTTCTCTTGTCCGGTGCTTCAGCCAGGGCACGCAGGCCTTGCTTATTTTTTGTGTTTGTCGGTGGTGGTTCTGGGCTGCGGGTCTCTCCAGAACCCAGGCTGGAGTAGATGGGACATAAGACGATAACCCAGCAAACACCACACCCTTGTTCCTCAAGTCCTAGGATTCCTAGCCAGTCCTCCTCCTGTCAGCTTTGCAAGTCCGCTTATCATCGTCTGTTGAATAATTTCCAGGGTATTTGATCAAACTTAGAACAGAAACAAATGAGGCTATGTCATCTTTTTCCAGAACTGGATGTCTATCCAATGTGACACTTGTGATAGGAAATGTTCATTCTGTTCTAAGTGAACTTGTAAGGTACGAAACAGTATGCATAATATTAACCTATGTTAAAATATACGAATGATACTTATAAATATGCATAAAAAATGGTTCAAAGAAATATACAGTTAGCATTTTTTTAGAGTGAGGAAATTAAGCCCGATTTTTATTATGTCGCATATTCATCTGGATTTTACAATTATTTTTATAGTGAACATACTAGTATATTGATTTTGTAATCTAAAAATAAAGGTTAGGTCTTTTATCATTTTACTGGCCTTTGAAAAAAAATTACACTGACTGGAAAATTAAATGTAATCATAAGGAATAAGGCTCTAATTTTGACAAGAAAAACTGGGGGTGGATAAAAGGCTTTTTCAATCTTTAAAGAACTGTCAAGGTAAAGAGGATTAAACTAGTATGCTTCCCCCAGAGGCAAAATCCAGAATGAGGACAGAAATCACAGGGAGGGACATTCTGCTGAATTTGGTAGAGAACTGTTATGACATCAATCTTGCGTAACAGTGTCCTGCTCACTTGTCAAGTGTGTTAGAGAGCGAGCTTATGTGATGGGAAGGTCTGCCAAGGTGACAATACATCGTCTTTGCCAAGTGTGCCCCGTGCATTCTAATGACCTAATTATCCAGATGAGAATACCTTCCCGAGACTGGACTGTTGATCAGAAAACAAATTTGTCTCGTTGGGAGAAAGAGTCTGAGAGGGAATATTTAATATTACAGCTTTCCTACTTACCTTTCCTTTAAGAGGGACACCCACTTCTTTGATTCTCTCCTGGTGCCGATCATATAGGTCCGATCTCCATTGTGGAGGTAACAGATGGTGGCGAAAACTTTTTTCACCTTCTCCCTCTTGCTAAAGAAGAACAAACAAATTCTCGCTGCAACATCTGGCTTCTATCTTGTCCGACTATCTGTCATTTTGGCAACCAGATGACTTTTCCCCTGAACACTTTCCTTCGTGTTTAACGGTTTTAAGCATCTGAAGAAGGTACCCCGCCTTCCCGAGGTGTAGACGAGAGGGGGGCAGGGGCACGGGACACAGCCCTGACGGGAGGGCCAGAGCCCTGAGTTCAAGTGTCTGTGCTATAGCCCACTTAGTGCATGACGCTGAGTGACCTGCTCACATATCTCCTTAGCAATGCTCCCTGTAGATACCCTAGTACAGGGGCATTGGGTACATGTTGGCTGAAATTGTATATAAGTGCCTGCATCTGCAAAATACTGCCTTTGATCTACACGAGTGGTTTTCAGATTGTGCTTGGGATGAGCCGACGGGCCCAGCGCATTGTCTCAGGACCCTTCGTAAAGAGAGCATAGGAGTTGCAGGGAGAACTGTGGGTGCAGCATTAGTCTAAACCAGCGGTTCTCAACCTGTGGGTCGTGACCCCTTTGGGGGTCGAACGACCCTTTCACAGGGGTTGCCTAAGACCATCGGAAAACACGTATATAATTACATATTATTTTTGTGATTAATCACTATGTTTTAATTATGTTCAATTTGTAACAATGAAATTGGGGATCACCACAACATGAGGACCTGTATTAAAGGGTCGTGGCATTGGGAAGGTTGAGAACCACTGGCCTAAACCAACACACAGACTAAACCAGAGAAGCAGCTTCGGACAGGATCTGTGTGGTGTAGAAACTCGGCCTCCTTAGTTCTTTCCAAGTAGAGCAGTGGTTCTCAACCTTCTGGCCCTTTAAATACAGTTCCTCATGTTGTGACCCAGCCATAAAATTATTTTCGTGGCTACTTCCTAACTGTAATGTTGCTACTGTTATGAATCGTCATGTAAATATCTGATATGCAGGATGGTCTTAGGCGACCCCTGTGAAAGGGTCGTTTGACCACCAACAGGGTCGCGACCCACAGGTTGAGAACCGCTGCGGTAGAGTTTTCACGGCTCAACCTGGGGAGTTTGCTTTTTTGCCTCTGAGCAATTAAAGCATCTCCTTTAAGAGCTAGCCAAAGCCAAGGCCACCTTGGGTATCAGTGGAAGGAGCCACAGGCCTCCGTACAGAACATGAAAGGAGCTTTGAACAGATGCACTTTGCCTGCATCAAATACAAATATTGAGTTACTCCAAGCGCACATGCACCTTAACAGTTCTTTGTTCTCAGGAGAGTTCAAAGCCGGCTCTCTCTCCGTGCTGGGCTCCCAGGGAGAGAGCCAGCATCAGAGGCTGTGCATGGAGAGTCCTGAGGAGAAATCAGAGGACCCAGGGGTCTTTCCAAGGCTGCTGGCCCCCTACTGGGGATGGAGCCCACAACCTGGGCATGTGCTCTTGACCGGAATCAAACCTCGGACCCTTCAGTCCGCAGGCTGGTGCTCTATCCACAGAGCCACACCAGTAGAGCTGGAATTGATTTTTGAATCTAGTATTAGCTGGGGGTCAAAATTTACTTTGTCCCAGATAGCTATCAATTCATTCAATACCTTGTGTAGAAAAAAACACCCTATCTCCACAGTAAATCAAGTCACCATAGAGATTTGTGGTGGTTTCTGGGCTCTCCCCCAGCATTGTGTTGGATTTATTAACTTACTAATTGCTGCATTCATCCAATATACATTGAGTGAATATTTAAAGATTCTCCTTTACTCCTGTAAGTCAGCATCCCTAGGATGCGTTCTTAGCATCAGGAAATCGCAAAGGCATAGAAACCCAGCCTGCTTATCTCATCACGACCCCCTATCTACCTGCAGATGAACTTGAGAGAAGAATGAAGTATGTCAAATTGAACATTTCGCTGCACGAGAAAAGCAATGTTATCTGTTGGTTTGAATAGATGCATTTATTCTTGAATTTGTTCCCAGGACTGTAGTTATCAGTTCGGAGTCATTTCAATCCTAGGCTTTCACTCATTTGCAGTGTCTTCTGCTGGCTCAGTGACCTTTGCAGTAATTACATCCAATGTTATCAAGCATTGCAAGCAATGGCCTTTTAAATTACCATTTTAATTCTTATGTTGGATATTACTTAAAGCAAATTTTATCCTTAATCTGAAATAAATTACAACTTCATAAATATTTATTTAACTTCTTGGGGACATTGTTCATGCTAAATAAGATAACATTGTAGGTTATTAAGCTTACTGTGGAATCTGCATTCATTTACTATTTAGGAGGAAAAAACTAAATTAGAAAAAACACATAAAACCTGCCATTAAAGTCAGGACTATTTACTGTTCCCCGGATAACGTGACATTCCTCCCTCCATAATATTCCCTTGGTTTATTATTGGTTCAGGCAATTCCCTTCACTTCACAATGCTTTTTCTTTATCTTGCTATAGATTGTCCTTCAAAGTTGAACTTAAATGTCACTCCTTCCATAAAATTTTCTTCAGTGCTTCAACTGACATTATTTCCTCATTCCCTTACGATTATATGGCTCTTCCAGTAATTTCTAAAAACAGTTTTTAATTGAATAATTTTTCCTGGATGGGCACATATAGGAAATTCATCTTAGTAAATACATCACCCATTCCTACTATGGCATTCTGTGTCTCCTTGGGCACCCACACTATCTGGGCATGTGTCCTTGACCAGGACCCTTCCGTCCGCAGGCTGACGCTCTGTCCATTGGGCCACACCGGCTAGGGCCAAGAAACGTTTCTTAACCTGACTTGGGTAGACTCGGTACCCAGAACAAAGGCGGCCACTGAACCTTAATTACCGGGGGCTATTTTCTTCTCCGGGAAGAAACACAGAACTCCAAGTGTAATCATCTCTTTGCACAGGCTTCCCCGTTACTGAATCTTTAATGTCATTAATTGGCTGGCTGTGTGATGACAAGAAAGGAGTAAACGCTGTTTGCAATCAATTGCATTCTCTTCTGGACGAGCGTTTGGTTTTCCGGGTGAATAAAAACAATTACCAGCCTTTCGCTGGCTGGGCTTCCAGGGCCTGGCTGATAAGATTATTGAACAAAAAAAATATTTTCAGAGAACATACCTCTTGTTCCAGATGCTAATGGGAGGTTTCCTTCTCTACCGACGACTGCCTTTGAAATCTCCTCATTGGTTTCATGGGGATCAGGGGTGAGACCAGAAAAGCCAGTATCTTAGGGTCAGGGTTTTGCCAAACATCCGTTTATTTCCTTTCATATTGATTTGCCTCTGTGGTCTGTTGAACTCGAAACCTTCATCCCAACCAGGGTCGGTGATGAGCCATTTGGTTGGGTTACCTGCTGTCTCAGCATCCATGGTGGAGCCTTAGTGTGGTGTAAACAGTGCTTCACACGGGGGCGGGGAGGGGGGCGGGGGAGGCGTGGGGAACCCGGGCCAGCAGGGCCAGCATCACCTGGGAATTTGCTAGAAATTCAGACCCTTAGGCCCCTCCCCGAATGGCTGAGTCAGACACTCAGGATTTATGTTTGCAAGGGCTTTCCAGGGGATTGTAAGGTGGGGAACCACCGGTGCAGGTCAGGGCTATGTCTGCTTCCTACGAGCAGGAGGACACTGTTCCCTGTCCTCACCGAGGGCACCACTCCCTGGGGGAAAGCCGAAGAGGTGACTTCACTCGACTCCCTGAGAAAATGTGGTGAGAAGTAAATTGCTGTCTCTTGGCCTCCAACAGCCCCTGCAGCGTTGGGCCTTGAGCAGCTTCTGACCTCTGCTAGTGGAGATGGCCACTTCAGTTTGTTAATTTCTGATGTGTTTTCTAGTTTACAGAGGTACTTAACCAGGGCCAGGGAGCTAGCCTCCACGGCAGGGGTGGGGAACGTCTGGCCCGCGGGCCGTACGAGGCTCCTGAAATCATGTGGTCGGGCCCTGCCAAGGCATTAGGAGTGAGTTAATTAAATGTGTGACCAGATACAGAAAGCTCATTTTTAAGTGGATAATTTTGTGTAGTCCACGAGTGGTGTTAGAAATATCCAAATGGCCCTTGGCAGGAAAAAGGTCCCCCACCCCCTGCTCTAAGGGAAGAGGAAGCAGAGGGCAAGCTGCACGTGAAGGAGAGAATTCTGCCAGTTGGGAAATGGCACTCTGGTGAGGAGAGGAGAGGGCCGTAGTGCTGATCGGGGATTTTGTGATACTTCCGGGCCCATGTGAGAGCCACAAGGATGCTGGGAATGACGGTTTCCTGACTCTTGGTGGAGCTGTTGCTTCCTGGCTGGGAGCGATGAACACTTGCATCTTCTTGGTGTGGCCACAGAACCCTGGCGGAGTCCCGGGCGGGAGCAGACAGCACTTCCAGGAGAACCACCCCTTCCTTCAGGTGAGGAGACTGAGGCTCTGAGTCGACCTCAGTGCTCTGAGGTCTCTTCCCTCCAAGCCCCTTCTCGCCTGGCCTCGCCATGTTGCCATGTGCATCTTTGCCAGCATCTCAGACCCAGAGCCAGTGCTGCCTTTGCAGTTGGAGAGCAGCCACCCTTAATCAAAGGGCTTACACTTCAGGCTCCTCCCGCGGGGTTCTCTCTATTACAGGCTGATGATGGAGGAGCTCGGGCTACGAATGAATTTCCGTATTTCTTCCTCGTCGCTTACTAGGAGCCACAGACTGTTGGGGGTGCAGTGTTGGGGATTATGTGACAGCTTGTGCAATGGGATAAGTGTGGAGTCGACAAGTGATAAAACTCCAAAATGCCATTTTCGTTCCTGCCTCCTAGGACCCACCCATCCCGGCACCCAGGGCATATTCTGGCTTCCCTGAGACTCCGAATGGGCATTGTGTGCAGTTGATTTCTTGGGGAGTTTTCTCGGGAAATTGCCTGTAAGGGGTGAGGAAAGTGGGATTGGGCAGGGGCAGGTGGGGGGCGTTGAACTGCAATGAAGGTGTGATGGTAATTCCCCAAAAGGAAACTCGGGAGGGGGGGGGGGGCGTTTAGCGACAAATAGGGGGATTGTTCCTAAGCGCAAAGCAACAGATGTCCCATCTACGCAGATTTCCTGGGAAGTGTTTTTTTTTTTCATCTTCTTGAGAAGCATATATTATATGGATTATAAATTATGCATGTGTATTTGCAGATAGCACTTCTTATATCTTGTAAACTTATAGGATGGTCACATTTGCGTGTGCTCTTGTGCACACGCATATGCACGTGTGTTTACATGAGCATCAAGCTACCCTTTGCATTTCAATAGACGCAAACCCCCTTGGGTTGGAGCTTTCCTATTTACTGTTTTGCTGGTGGGGAAAGCAGAAGTTAATTACGCCTGCTTTTCCAAGAGCACAATGCGCTCTCAGTCTGGGGCAATTAGGGAGTCTAATTAACCTTTCAAAAAAAAAAAGCAACACATAGCTTTATGGTGGCTATATCCCTTCATTAGTTTAGTTTGGCTCCTCTTAACTGGCATAGATGGTACTGCTGATTTGCATATCTTTTCCCATGGTACTTAGGGCCATAACTTGTAATGAAAACACATTTAAGGTGCACTAGAGATCAACTCAGTGGGATTGCCTGTGTCACAAACAGAGATTCTTCCAAAGGGCTACAGATCTGGCTTCATATTTACGGCAAGGCACTTAACGGTACAGCGTAGAGAGGGAAAAGCTTTCTGAGCAATCATTTTCTAATAATTAGCTGACGGGTAATTTCGGCACTATCACTCGAAGCACTTTAATCATGTGAAGTGAGCTATTTCTGGAGATGTTCATGGAAAGCAAGCTCCTGGGAGAAGGCAGAGAGTTCAAAGATCTATAAGAATGGCTATTCATTATGGCCCAAAGCCCTCTTTCTGGTATTAGGCAACACAGTTATAAAGCAAGATAATGCGACATTCAGAATTCATTGCGCCGCTGCCGTTAGACAAGGGGGTGCTCTCGGCCAGCATGAAACGCAGGCCGTGGTAAACGCAGGCACGTCACAGTGGGAGGGCGTGGTACCATCCCCTGCCTTACCTGCATGCGATTGCCTCTGACTGCATGACGGATACGCAGCGACGCTTAGCATTCCGTTAGCAAACACACCATATTCAAGCATCCCAGCATTAAAACAACGAAAATAACCGTGCCTCTCAGGACCTGCTCTTTCTTCCACTACATGAAAGAGAAACTCATTTCACAGCGGAGCGCAGAAATGCACAGAGTGGGACCTATGTGAATTTTTTTAAAATGTATTTTTATTGATTTCAGAGAGGAAAGGAGAGGGAGAGAGAGACAGAAACATCTAAGATGAAAGAGAATCCTGCGTGTCCCCTACTAGGGATGGAGCCTGCCACCTGCGCATGTGCCCTGACCAGGAATCGAACCGTGACCTCCTGGTTCACAGATCAGTGCTCAACCACTGAGCCATACTGGCTGGGCTGTGTGAATTTTTTGATGAGCACCTGCCCTTCTGTGATGAGACTGAAGTGTTCTCAGCCTTAGACCCTTCCTTTTCTCCCCTCCTTCCCCTCTGATCCCACTCAGTCATTCTGTCCTTGTACGGAATCCTCAGAAGTGCATTGGGTTCTGTTTTCCTGTGCCCAGTAGGTCCTGTCTTTTCTTCCCAAGGCATCGCCTGCGTACCCAGACTAGTGATAGGACATCCACCCTCCAATCTGATGGTTTCACCAGCCATGAGCTGCCCCTCCTTTTTTTTTTTTTTGGCTAAGAAGCAGGAGTGTATTCTGCTTGTCGCAGTGTGTTTCTGGCCTTGGTCTCTCTGCGTCTTGGCTTTGAAAAATAGCATCAGAATCACAGGTGGTATCCAGCCGGGCTGTTTTAGACCAGGCTTCTGTCCTGAGCGGTACAGAGAAATGCAGTCCTCAGCTAGAGGTTTCACATTGTGCGGGAAACATACAAAATGCTTCAGTACAGAGCCTGTAACACACTTAGGGTTTCCTTTCAGCTCTGGAGGCAGAAAAGAGAAAAGGTCAGGCCACAGCTCTCAGTCTGTTCGGCTTATCCACACCTTCAACTGTTTTAAAACAAAAGAACCGTAAACCCTTCTCTGTGTGCACTGCTGTCTGGCATTTGCCTTCATAAGGGGCAAGCTTTTGTAAACACCGGGCTCCTCAGGGATCGAGGACTGTTTGTTCTTCCTTCTTCTACTGAGTTGCACCAAAGCCACATAGAAACTAATTAGAGATTTGTTATTCAAGAAAAGTTCCAAGTTTGCCAACAAGGGCATTGCCTAATCTCATTGCAGACACATCAGCGACTGTACACATGTGAAATGAAATGGATCGGGCTGATCCCTGCCCGTTTGCCTGTTTTTATCTTCAGACAACACTCCCCATCCTACAATTGCAGAAATGGCTGCTCTCACGGGCTTATTGCAGTGGTCGGCAAACTGCGGCTCGGCAAACTGCGGCTCGAGAGCCACATGCGGCTCTTTGGCCCTTGAGTGTGACTCTTCCACAAAATACCGACTTCTGCGCATGGACCACGAAGTTTCGATTGCACTGTATGTGCGCGCCTGCACGTGGTATTTTGTGGAAGAGCCACACTCAAGGGGCCAAAGAGCCGCATGTGGCTCGCGAGCCGCGGTTTGCCGACCACAGGCTTATTGTAATGTGCGAGACACTGACAGGGTCCCTTTGCTACTTCATCAGATGCTCTGTTAGTGGGGATCAGAAGTCAGATTAATAGCCTCCAAGATTTGTCCCAAGAAAGGAAGTCTGACTGAGGAAGTATTGTCATCTTGGCTGTGGGGATGGATGTGTTGCTGATGGACTCAGAGTCGCTGGGGAAGAGGCCTTGCCGTGTCATCCCAGGAGCCGTTCTAGCACCTGCTACAGAAGCCCGTCGGCCCCTATTAGCACGAAGAGTGATCCAGGGCCCTTGTCAGTAAGATGCAGTGTGATTCAGTGTGTTAATCGGGAGAATGCAGGCCATTCACAGCACAGACCCAAGGCATGAATGGAATTTTCCAAAACTCCATGCTCGGTAGCCTTCACGTGGAATGAAAAATTAATAACCCACTGGAATCGTTCATTATAAGATTTGATTAAAGAAAAGGTAATGAAATCTCCAAGTGATGGGCTTGCTGATTCGTCTGATTCAGAATGATTAAGGTCAGCTGGTCAAGGGCATGAGAAGGGCTCCCCCTCCCACCCTGCATCAGTCTGGGGGCTTGCGCAGCTCAGGAAGCCTTTTGGGAGATTTAAAGGGAAAGGCCCCATCTGGCTGTGCACCCTGATATTTATTCTGCTTGGAGCACTGAGGGTGGGGTGCTTGGGGCGGCTGTGTCACTTCAGGGCACTGCTGCCTGGGCCCCCAGAGCTTTCAATAGCTCCTTCTCTCCTTTCAGTTCTCACTCACCATGTCGCCTTTGAATGCTTTTCTGTGCCTTTTTAAAGCCTAAACTATAACCAAAGCAAGTTGAGAACTGTACGCCGCAGTGTCTATAATTCTAAATACCAAAAAAAGAAAGAAAGAAAGAAAGGGAAATAGCAGAATGTCAAGGGTGAGATTGTTCAAAAGAATCACCATTACATCATGATTTCCTTCTTCCAGAATCTTCCCCGTCTGTGCCAAGGGATTTTGTAAAGACTTGAACAACCTATCTCTCTTTTATTCCGCAAATCCGCCGAGATGGTTCATTCCGGAGGGTGGGGCGGGGCGGGCCCTTGTGTGCTGGCTTGTGGAGGAAGAGGGAAAGGCTGCTATCGCTGCTGTCCAGGGCAATTTGTAGCTAGCATCCCCTTCCTCATTTCCCAGAAAGTCTCTCTCCCACAGATGGGTCTGCCTTTCACCTCCCACGGCCAAGTCTTCCAAAACAGCACCACCATGTACTACCCCCCACAATGGCGGCCTTGGTTTCCTGGGAGGTCTCTTAAGCCCCTTCACCTCGCCAAGCCCTCTTGGCCAAATCATTCCATAAAGGGCTGGTGGGGCTTTCGATTACAGAAATCCTCTTATAGGTTAATGTCTGCAGAAGGACCAGCCCGCCTCCCCTTCAGCCTCTTCCCATGGCCCAGGGAGCAGGCATCAGCTCCTTATTGGCTGCCACTATCTCAGCCCGAGGTGTAGGCTGAGCTCAGAAGGTGGGAGGCTGGTCAGGAGACCTGCGCGTTGCAATGGGAACGTGTCTCTGCCCTTCTGCTTCATCACATCCGCTCTACTGTCCTTTGGCCAAGACGCAAAAAGACTCTCACAGAACACAGGCTCCCTGCCTGCCTGGGTCCAACATCCTCGAGTTCTCTGGCAACCGGAAGGAGAGGAAATAACACAGAAAGGGATGGTGTGGCTCAGGACAGCTCACTTCTCCTTGGTGGTCTCCAGGGTCCTCTGTAAATGGAACCAGTAACGCTTGCCTTCCCCAGGCGGTTTGGAGTCTCTGAATACTGTTAGTGAAATCTGTGCAAACCATAAAGAACTATTACAACACTATGTTTAAATATATACATTATATAACATTTATATATATAACTATATTTGTATATATATAGTTATGATAACTATATATGTAAATATATATATAACAACAATCACAATATGGTATGGGAGGAGGGGAAGGCTGAAAGGGAAACACTGAATTATTATCCCAAGAAATGTTCAGCTTTGCAAGAAACAGGCTTTAGGAATTACAAGGGCAGACAGATTTAATCAGGAGCCCCTCCAAAAGCAATCAAGATCAAATGAAGTGTAATTATGGTGATCAGTTCACGAACTGCAATGCCATGTTCCTAATTTCAAGTAGTATGAAGGCCTGCATAGTGAATCAATCTGTCATTGCAAAGGTAATAAGGTGTCCATGTCTGATGGGATATATTCTGTTGGATGGAAAATGTGTCATTCTTTTCATCAGAAGCTGCATTAGGGTCATCAGTTTTTAATTTAATTAAAATTAAATGAAGGAATTCCCTAAATCTAGCCATCCATCTATCTATCTATAGCTTTATTTATGTATATATACTTGAAATAATAGATTTAATATAACTGGTTCTGCAAGTCCTGTTCCAGTTTCTCCTTAAAGGTTATTTGTTCTAAGAAGCCCTCCCTACCAAATGAAGTCAGGCTCTCTGGTTATAAAGACCCGGGTTAAGCTGGGATCTTCCTCTACAGTGTGTCTCAATCTATAGGTCTACTTTTATTTTTGTGACTCTCTGTTTAGTGTCTAGACTGGAAGACAGGAGGGCAGAGAGATGGCATTTAGGATTAACCCGCCCTCCCCGCTGTGGCCTGGGAGGTGCTATGTACTTCGGCCTCTGCTTTCCATGTCATTCTTCTTCTTGTTCCTCACAATCCCTGGCACGTTTCCGCTTGTGGCCTGTCCCACGTGATGTTTCCTCTGCCGGGACCTCACTTCCTCTGGTTGTGCCTGGCTGTCTTCCATGCAAAATGCCGTCCAAATCCCTCTGCCTCGGCACGGCTTGCTCTGATCTAACACATCAAAATAGAATTCCCCACCCCAGGCACTCTTCGTCTCATTGCCCTCTTTCATTTCCCTTAGTGCACTTGTCACCGCACCAGCTGTCTTTCCTAAGCACGTATCTACCTTCTTATGTATGCATTTGTGTATTTATGACCTGTGTTCCTTCTAAGCTGTAGGGCAAGCATGTCATACTCGCGGCCTGCGGGCCACATGCCTCGTTTATTTGGCCCGTGTTAGCCTTTGAGTTTTGCTCCCAGTCTTAGTATCACTTGCGTTTTGAAATTGGAAGGCCTGCGGAGGGCAACACTTAACCCAAAAAGTTGAGACTGCAACTGGATCCCTAAGATACCTTCAACTCTAACCACCCACAAATATTAAAAGAGTGGAATGTCAAGGATGGCTGAACTGGAGCCACAGGTATATTTCTTTTCTAGGGAGAAAAATCTATCAGTTTTGGAACTAGGCAGCGTGATAAGCCATCTGTTTTTATCTGTAAACATGAATGCTATTGATCCTTCCAATGTAATAGGGGATCATGCTGACCTGCTCTCACATCATGTTGAAAACTTCTCACTAGTAGCAGATCTCTCTCTCTCTCTCTCTCTCTCTCTCTCTCTCTATATATATATATATATATATATAAACACACACACACACACACACACACACACATATACACATATACACTGAGTGGCCAGGTTATTATGACCACCCCATCAGTACAATGAAGTGAATTAGTTATCCAAATAATAATAATAAAACCTTGCGAGTATTTGCTTAGGAAGTTTTCAATATTCAGTATTTTTGGACGTGTCAATGAAGTACTGATGGGCTAGTCATAATAATCTGGTGTGTGTGTGTGTGTGTGTGTATATATATATATATATATATATATACGCTTCTAGATGTATGCATTAGATATCCCTGATGAAACATTTGACAAATTTTTTCTTTGTAGATAGAATCTTAGCATCTTTCAGTGAAAATGAATTAGCATTTGAAAAAGAATCTTGAAAGGAAACCCATCTTTATGAATTAATTTTGAGTTAAAGGCTGATCGTTGGCTTGATTAGGTATTTTATGTAGTCTCAATTATTGGGATAATTTTCCATTTTCCGTTTCCTGTCTGAATATCAAAACTTTTACGTCAAACAACATCATCTGCCATAGAAAGATGAGGTGGTGGTGGTCATCCAGATTGGCCAGCATTCCGCTTTATGGGGGCCACAGAGAGTTGTTCCTGAGAACAAATGTGAGTGTCCTCTGAGAACGACACTGGCAGACAGCTGCACATGATGGGTGTGGGGATGTGCGGGGCTGGGAATGCAGATGTGCAGAAAGGGTGTGGGAACATCTGAAGCTGCAGTGAAGCTTCCTGGAAGTTGTCTCTGAGAGGCAGTGTGCAGTGGGTGTACATGCAGCTCAGCCCTCTGAAATCTCATCCCTGTGCTTGCTCTCCGTGGAGCAGCCCATGGGAAGCAGGTGCACATCCTAAGAGGAGCACCAGGCCATGGGAAGCACGCTGTGTGCAGCAGACGGCTGGCCTAGGCCAGTGGTCGGCAAACTGCGGCTCGCGAGCCACATGCGGCTCTTTGGCCCCTTAAAGTGTGGCTCTTCCACAAAATACCGACTGCTGCGCATGGGCCACGAAGTTTCAATCGCACTGTACGTGCGCGCCCGCACGTGGTATTTTGTGGAAGAGCCACACTCAAGGGGCCAAAGAGCCGCATGTGGCTCGCGAGCCGCAGTTTGCCGACCACTGGTCTAGGCCAAGGAGGCTTAGGACCATGATCTCCTTTGCCAACGTGTTCCTACACACTGCGGGGCTTCCTCACGCCTCCCTACCTGAGGAGTAATTCTTGAGGTCAGCTGGCATTTCTTGCTTAAATTTCCTTTCACCCAGTAACAGTGATTTTCTTTCTTTTTATGATAATCCTCACTCGAGGATATATTTTCATTGATTTTTTTTTTTTAGAGAGTGGAAGGGAGGAGTAGAGACAGAGAGAAACATCGATGTGAGAGAGACACATCTATTGGTTGCTTCCTGCACTCACCCCTACTGGGGTGGAGGGCGGGGGGTTGCTGAGCCTGCAAGCGAGGTACATGCCCTTGACTGGAATAGAACCCGCCACCCTTCAGTCCGCAGGCTGACAGTCTAACTACTGAGAAACCCAGCGAGGGCACAATGGTTTTCCATTTAGTATTCTTTTCTTGTACTAAGGGGGTGAGTTTGTGAGTCCTAGCTGAGACTGGCAGTGTTCCCATCTTAAATTAATATGTTGGAATTCTGTTTAAATGTGACCTTGTTCCTGAGAGATAGCCGCTCTGACTGTTCCAACAAAGTCTCCCTCATCATAGATCCTAGTCTGTGTTGACTTCACGGCGTGTGTCCTGTGTGAGCAGCTCTCTGGCCTGCATGAGGTGACACTTGATCTCATTTTGCTCACCTGAGATATCCATCAATGCACAGGACTCTGTTAGGAGTAATTGAGCATTGAGGCAAGTTTGTTTTCTGGCTTCTGATGTATCATTTCTATTCCCAGTTCCTCAACCTCAGGCTCTTTCCTCACCTGACAATCATCTCGTAAGTAGCTCCTGTCAAGGTGTAAATGACTGATACCATTGTCATTTAAATATATAAATTGCGTAAGCAGACATTTCTAAATCAATTATGATTCAGGGTCCTGGAATTTATCACTTTTTACAGAGTTAAACAATGCTTTCTTTATCGCTTAATTTTTAATTTTATATATTTTTTCTCCCGTTCCCCCACTCCCACCCCCAGCCGTCACCACCCCATTGTCTGTATCCATGGGTTATGCATACATGCATACATGTTCAGTGGTTGATCTCTTCCCACCCACCCTCCCCTCCCTTCCCTTTGAGGTTCAGCAGTCTGCTTTCTTTATCTTTAATTTCTGGACGTTTCTCTTTGCTCTGCACTTCTCCCAGCTCTTTGGGGACTCGACTTGTTTTGTATTAATCCCCAACCGTGGCTCTGCTGAGGGCTTCCTGAATGCACAGCAGGCCGCGACGTGAATGTACGCAGAAGACTGCTGGGCGCGTGAGGCAGCTGCAGGGCTGTGTGGTTATACCCTCTGGCGCATTGAGCCATTTACTCTGCAGAGAAGGCAGCCAAGTAATGGCAGCCAATAGAGGCAGGCACCTCCCGGGGATATTGGCACTTCGTCCATGATTCTCTGCGGGTTAAAAGAAGAGAGAAAATGTAGGAGACTCAGATACCTGAAATCATACCTTCAATTTAGTTTCATATCTATCTGTGTCTCAGTTCAGATTCCCCCAGAAGCTGACCCCGGGAGAGGATTTAAGGGCAAATAGTTTATCTGGGCTGGGCAGAGGGTGGGGGGAGAGGCACAGGGAAGGGAAGGCGGCAGATCGAAGGTGCTCTGTTAAGCCAGCCCACAGCTGGGTTGGATGGGGATTTTAGTGTTCTCATCTGCAAGAAAAGAAAGAAAGAAAAATTATTCGAAAGGCTTGGGTCGGGGGTTCGGGGCGGGCCAGAGAGGTCCATGAGGAGAAAAGGGGACATACCTAATACTTTCAACAATAAAGATTTAAAAAATTTTTAAATGTATTGAAAGCAAAAAAAGAAAAGAAAAAAGAAAGAAAAATGTTCTTCAGTAGCAATAGAATGCTAACTGAACTTGTTCCTGGGAACTGCATTTAAAAAGCTCCAGCTTGCGGATCAGTTCTCCCTTTGACGCTGGCTTCTGTTTGCTCAGGTGGCCAGAAGCATTCTGGGAGGCTCGGTCTCTAGGTGTGTTCCAGTGCTTGCAACTCTGTGCATGTTCAGTGGGGCAGGATTAAGAGAGAATAACGCCGACATGTATTTTTTAAAGGTAAATACACTAGACGGATGTGGGGAGTTTTTCCTAAATGTTTATCATAGGATCTCGGGGGGCGGGGGGGTCTACCTTGTCTCCCCACCTGGAGTCAGGCTGGTAGGTCTGCTGAGCTTGTCGGGCAGGTCCTTCAGGAATCTGCTTGCAATGAGTGTCTCCTAGTTTCACTTCTTTCAAGGAAGGAGGAGTCAGGCACGACCTGGTGGCCGGAGGGGCGGAGCCTAGTGACCTTAGTGCTGAGTGACGAATAAGTAACTGGATTCTCAGTAGAATCCAGCTCAGCCCCCAAGGAGGGACTGTTGTCTTCATCATAAGGAGAAAAACGTTTCAACTAAAAACTGGTGCCCTGACCAGTTCTCTCAGTGGTTAGAGCGTAGGCCCATGAACCAAAGGGTCTTGGGTTCAATTCCTGGTCAAGGGTATATACCTTGGTTGCAGGCTCAATCTCTGGCCTGGTGGGGCATGTGCAGGAGGCAGGCAATCTATGTGTCTCTCTCACATGGATGTTTCTCTCTCTCTCTCTCTCTCTCTCTCTCTCTCTCTCTCTTCCTTCCTCTCCCTCTCTTCCTCCCTCCACTCTCTCTAAAAAAAGTCAATGGAAAAAATATCCTCAGGTGAGGATAAAAATAAAATAAAAACTGGCACTGCTCTTCCATCAAAAATATGTAAATTAGGGGAAGCCAACATTGCCATACCAGAACATCAAGAGGAAAGGCAAAGATACTCCCTTGGACCACTGTCCAGCTTGGGCACCATAGGAGTCAATGGACGGAGGAGGTGTTGGGTGGGAGGTGAAGGAAGTGGCCACCTCCAGTGGAACTCCAGAACACGTGGAGGATGACAGGAAAAATTTCCTAGCACTAAAGAGCTCGTAGTCGTGGCCGTGAGTGGCAAGTGCGCAGGCTCCCCTGGTGGTGGCGTCCAGTGGGTGGCAGTAGCAGTGGTGCCTGGCAGGTACCATCGGCAGTGCGGGTCCCTGGGTGCTGAGGGTCACGTTCCTAGGCGCATGGGCATATCCTGTCGGGACCCCCAGGATCCCTCGCTGGCTGGATGTACAGGGACTGGAGTTCTTGTCTGAGCAGGAAGAAGCGAGAGCCAGTAAAGTCTGTATTGGAAGCCGGTTCGCATCTGTGCTCTCAGGGGTGGACTTACAGGAAACTCCGGGCAATTTTCCTCCTCCCACATCTCTCTTTTCAAATTATTCCTGGATTCTGGAATTCCTATTTCTGTTATACAAGGGACTTTTACTTGCTGCTGTGGTCCCATAGATACAGGAAAAGGTTTTACTTTTATCCATTGGTGACGTCAAGGCTTCGGAAACATTTAAAAGGAGTGACTCCTATTTTGAAAGAAACCTTTGTCCCCAATGTTCCTGTTTTTCGTGCTGTCTGTAGTCGCATCCCAGGGTGGTGTACGGCTTTGACGGCTAGAAAATGATGGCGGTTGTCAAGCCCCTTCAAAGTCTTGCATAAATTACCAGCAAATCTGCTTTTATTTCCCTGTAATGATGGTCCATCATATTCTTGGAAAGACATCTCCGGACACCGCAGGGGAGATGCTGCAGGGTCTTCACGCGGCTGCACTCTCCCCCCAGGATGGTTCTGCAGCCTCCCCTCGCCAGGGCTCCTTATTACATGTGCTGTTTTCTGCCACCTCTTCCCCCACAGTTTAGTGTTTGAGTCCCTGCCCCGACCATAGGGGGGTCCAGATAGAAGTTGCTCTTTCAACTGTGATTTGGGAAATTTCTCTTTCACCCCTGGATTGTACCTAAACCAGTTGGGAGAGATGGGACATAAATGGCGATGCATTTTAGCCGTCTCCACTGGAAAGCCAACATGAGCACATCTGGCTGTTGAATTCTCGAGGGACAGGATGATCGTGGGCCTGTAGGGGTGAGCGTAGGGAAGCTTAAAATGGAGGCCCATCTGAATCCCCTCGGCTGGCAGGTGCTCTAAATCCTTGCAGGTAAAAGACGTACAAAATAGGAATTCTTAGGACATCAATTTAGAAATTTTCTAGAAAAAAAATAGTTTGCTTGACAGTTATTAGCAATTTATTTCAGTAGGTCTGGTTATGATAGTAAGTGAGTAAAAATTTACAAAAAAAATTTTAAAAAACTCTTTCATAAAGATCTTTCAAAGGCCCTGGGAGTGAGTCTGATAATCTTTTCTTTTTTAAAAACATTTTTTTATTGATTTCAGAGAGAGGAAGGGAGAGGGAGAGAGAGAGAGAAACATCAATAATGAGAGAAAATCATTGATCGGCTGCCTCCTGCACGCCCCCTACTGGGGATCGAGCCTGCAACCCGGGCATGTGCCCTGACTGTGAATTGAACCATGACCTCCGGGTTCAAAGGTCAGTGCCACTGGGCCACACCAGCCGGGTGAGAATATATTTTTCCTCTTGAGTGGCTGATATTAGACATTCACATTGCTCTTCTCCACGTGCATTCTGTGGGATTTGAATAGATGCATATAATCCCAACCTGCTGTGCCCTTCACTTGCTAATCCATCCCCACGCCAGTGGAATATTCATGACTGTGGAGCCATAACACTTTCCATAACCTCCGTTATTTGCTCTCTGACAAAATTAAGCACAGTCTGCATTTAATTACTCAGCACTGGACTTCAGCAGGAAAGAATTCCATTTTGTAAAATAACAAAGTTTGGGGGTAATTGCATGCATAGTCAATGCATATTTTGTCCATTCGGTGGTGATCTTGAGGGCTGGTTATTATTCCTTCCCCGGCGAAAGGAATGTTACACTCTTAAGGTCAATGTCCTCATTGCCTTAATGAACAGCAAGAAAAAAATGAGTGGAACCTCAGACATTTCTGTTTTGGTTTTAGGTCCTTTTTTTTCGTATTTAAGCATTGCGGCCACAAAATTTTGAGGCCTTGGCAGGTTTTTTCTCGGGATATTTTTCTTGAACCCCTTGTCTAGATGAAGTGTGTATTCTGGTAAAAGGTGGCGGAGTTTCTTTTTGTCAGAAACAATCATTATATAACTGTCTTATTGTCCAGGGGGAGAAGTAAAAGTCCAGATGACAAAGGAAAGGTCCCCCTTAGCCCAGGGGTGCACTGTGGTTCCTCAGAGGCATTCATTGATAAGGAACTTGGCTTCAGGCTCTCAGATGTTGGTGTGACGCACGTGGTCCATTTTTCTTCCAAATGAAGATGTTAGTTTTAGCTGTCACCCTCCAGGTCCCATACTCTAGCATTAATCCAAGAATCTTCTGTTCCTTTTCTCACCATTCTTCCTTCCCTCTGTCTCTGCTCTCAAAATTACTATGCACAGCCCGGCTGGTGTGGCTCAGTGGTTGAGCGAAGACCTCTGAAGTCAGGAGTCACGGTTCGATTCCTGGTCGGGGCACATGCCCAGGTTGCAGGCTACCAATCAAAGATCCTCTCTCATCATTGATGTTTCTCTCTCACTCCCTCTCCCTTCCTCTCTGAAATGAGTAAAAATATATTTTAAAAGAAAATAGTATGCACACACAGGAAGCAGGAAGTCGGGAAAGCAGGCCCTGAAAACAATGCCCTTTCAGCGTGGCTCATGCTGGGCCTCCCTTGAAGGCAGGCCCCTCCCAGTCCTTCAGCTGAGGCTGTTATAAGACCTAAAGTGCGGGCCCCTGGGAAGAAGTACGGATGAGGAACAGGAAGGGGTACCGGCGGAACTGAGGCAGAGCTAGCTCTGGCTGTCTCCTCACTTCCCAAGCTTGATATTTGGGGCAAAGGGGTCAGCAAAAATACCTAAATCAATCCCACCGAATAGAGAAAACGAGAGGGTCAGCCTCGCCTCCCCTGTGTCCCCATCTGCCCCGCCCCCTTTAGTTCTGTGTCGCTTCTGTTTATATGGCTCATAGGGAGTGTTCTGTTCGAAGAAAGTGCTCTGTATCGCAAGAAGATTGGAAACTCCTAAAGGGCTTTTCTTTTATAGTTTTAGTGGCACCTGATCTCAGAAATAGTAGATGACATACTCAGAGTCACAGAGCTAAAAGGAAGGCAAGTCTTATATCCCTATGCCAATTGCACACTTACCCGTCTACAAAAGCTATAGTTATGCCCTAGCGAGTGTGGCTTACTGGATAGAGCATCAGCCTGCGGACTGAAGGGTCCTGGGTTCCATTCCGGTCAAGGGCACATGCCCCGGTTGCGGGCTCAATCCCCAGTAGGGGGCGTGCAGGAGGCAGCTGATCAATGATTCTCTCTCATCATTGAAGTTTCTATCTCTCCCTCTCCCTTCCTCTCTGAAAGCAATAAAAAATATATTCAAAGTAAAAGCTATAGTCATTATTAGAGACAGCCAAAACCAGCCATATTCACAACCAGAAGATAGGCACTTGGTTTTATGGCTTGTTGCTTTTGCTTAGAGAGTGTACAGCTTGTCAAAAATGAGCCGTGGCTAACATCAAACTTGGGCATCCTCAGCTGTCGGCTAGTTGTTTAGTTTCAAGGTTTATTGATTCAAATTCCTGTAAAATTAGATCCAGCTTCCACCCTTGTCCACCCCCAGCCTCCCCTCACTGCTAACCCTGTTCAAGAAGGAATGAATCTGTGTTAGCAGCTGGCTACATTCTCCTCCTGTTCCCACCTTCCACAGTGTGAAGCAAGAAACACAAAACACATGGATACTCATGAATAATTCTCACCCCTCAGAGAAGGCTACTCAACACTGACCCAGCACAGACCTGGCCCATCCATCCGAGTGCTTTATGCTAACCCTGGGCACACCGGCCCCCTTCGGACGGGCAGCCACAAGGCAGCTCTGATTTGTAAGCCTGAAAGGTCCTCGGGTAAGAAAATCAATTCAAACCCAAAGTGACAGTTCAGCTTTATGAAGTCAGCATTGTCTGGCCTGCATTATTTAATAGGGCGTATCTCGTATCTCCTATGACCTCCGAAGAGTTAAACCTCCGGGACGGTGGGGCAGAGTGCTATCTGTGAGGATTTCCGCTTTAATGACTGGAAGCACAGGACTCATTATTCTGCTGAAAGTAGGCTCTGCAATGGTTTTTATCTCAGCTCGTCCATCAGAAGGGAGCGTGCCTCAGAAGATTACATTGACCTCATTTCAGCCTTGGGACCCGTCTGTTTAAACATTGAGAATTAGCACCCAACAGAAACAGCACTCTCGGGGGTATTCTGACCAGCCCAGCGTTCCAGTAGAACGGGCGTCTTCAGGTATGCAAGGTGGGCCTCTGCCCAGAGACGACAGGCAGAAACCTCGCGAGAATGTGATCGGCCTCCGAGACTTCCTGTTGAGACTGACACATGCAGGGCCAGCAGCACACACAGGAAACAGGTGTGAGGAGCTGCTTGCTTCAGAGCTGTGATTCCACATGCGCACGCTCTTAAACTCAAGGCCACTGTAGTCACTGGAAAAATTCCAAATTCCAGTGCAGTGTTGGGGTTCAAATTGTGTCTGCCAATTTCATGGGTTACTTTTTTTTTTTCTTAAAAAATTTTTTTTTCTTTAATCCTCACCTGAGAATATTTCTCCATTGAATTTTAGGGAGAGGGGAAGAGGGAGGGAAAGACAGAGAGAAACATCGATGTGAGAGAAACACATCGATTGGTTGCCTCTTGAACGTGCCCCAACAAGGGCCCGGATCAAGGAGGAGCCTGCAACCAAGGTACATGCCCTTGACTGGAATCAAACCCAGAGACTCTTGGGTCTGTAAGCTAAAGCTCTATCCACTGAGCCAAACCAGCCAGGGCTCATGGGTTACTCTTCTACTAAAATTGTATTAAATGATTGATTGGTTTATCCAAATATATAATTTATTCTGATGTTGGAGAAATGGTGCCATTTCCCTTACTTGTAAAGTGCATATAATAGGGAACAACATTTCTGCATAGAAATTTATAAAACTTGAGTTGGAACTTCTAAGAACAAGTTAGGCCAGGGTTTGACAAACTGTAGTGACCTACAGATCCAATTCAGTCCGCCTCCTGTTTTTGTAAATAAAGTTTTATTGGGACACCCATGCCCCGTCATTTTCAGTGTTCTGTCTCTGCTTTTACACTACAGTGCCAGAGGTCAGTGGTTTCCATGGAGACCATCAGGCCTGAGAAGCCAAAAAGATTTACTTTTCAGCTCTTTCCATAAAATGTCTGCTAATTCCTGAATTAGAGGGTAAATAATCTGTGCGAGGCGGTATCTACAGAAGCCCCCTGAAAGAACAGGGGATTTATCAAGTCAGAAAATCAGAGGCAGCTGCCCTGAAATCTAACCAAGACTAGATTGCCAAACACAACTATTTGACAATTCATTATTTTAGCTGAAGAATAACTACTCCAGATCACATAACAGAGCTGGAATGAAACGCAGGCCTTCTGACATAGACTAGCAGATCTTACCACCAACTCCCTAGCCTTCCCCAAATCATAATTAGTCCCGGGCCAGCCACTTACAATGGAAAAAGAAAGAAAGAAAAACACCCCACTCCATTGCAGCCCATTTCTCGAAAGTTTCCAGGCTAATTTTATAGATGTAATTGGATTGGCACGGGCCCGGTTTGTCTTCGTCAGAGAACGCATTCATTAGGTTGTAAGGACAACCCCAAGCGGGAGGCAGCCTGTGACAAATTACAGGAATAACAAGGCTCCGAGTGGCCCAGCGCGCGCACCTGGCCGTGCCACCTGGGGCTGTGATTTCATTACCCCCATAAACCAAGCCAAGGTCAGGCTTAGTCAGACTGCGATTAAGAGGCCCCCAAGGAGACCCCAGGTGCAGAAGGAACTGGTGTGGGTGCAGCGAGAGAGAGGCAAGCAGGTCCCTTTCCGGTCCCCACGCGGGCCTTGTTGCGAAAGCTGAGTGATGAGGCTTAGGGCGCTGGGTGCAGGGACCCGGGGCAGCGGGCCAGCGGCCAGAAAGCCTGGCTTCCATTTGTCTCCGGCCTTTGTTAGGAGGGTTTTCATCAGCTGCCGGCGCACGTAACCCTGTCCATTTGCTCAGGTGCAGCGGGTCCCCTCTGAACAGGGAGAGGAAGTCTGCACCTTGATTTGCTGGTCAGGGGCTGAGCTCTCTGAGCTGGTGCCAGTTGGTGAGAGTGAAGCCAGAGATCAGGAGCCTGGGGGACCTGGCCCCGATCCAGGTCTCCCAATTAGACCTGCTTTTCCAAGTGGCTCTGCAGGTTCAGTGTCTTCCTCAGAGCGGACCACGCAACACAATCCCTGCTCGAGGCGTGCCTGGTGCAACACCGCTTCGCTCAATGCCTTGCGTGAGATTTGAGGCAGAGGCTGCACGGAGTATCGGCGCCAGGCTTTCGGAATGAGCGCCGTGCAAGGTGGTCTTAAGGGTTTCTTGAGACACAGTGGGTTACTGCAGCCATGACTGACACTGCGTCAAATGTTCTGGCATCTTTAGGGTGTACATATACTCTGGCAAAGCCTGAGTTTCCCGTGGTGTCCAGAAATTACAGTGGGTGCTTGGAAAGAATGGGGAAACTTCTTGACTAACAAATAGCATCCAAATGCTAGATTTGAATATACCATGATCTTACTATGCTTCATAAATCATTCACAACCCCCCCCCCCCCCGTACCTAAGCTCTACATTATTTTAAAAAAATATATTTGTATTGATTTCAGAGAGGAAGGAAGAGGGAGAGAGAATAGGAACATCAGTGATGAGAGACAATCACTGATCGGCTGCCTCCTGCGTGCCTCCCCCTGGGGATCGAGCCTGCAACCTGTGCATGGGACCTGACCAGGAATCAAACTGTGACCTCCTGGTTCATAG
Source organism: Myotis yumanensis (assembly GCF_028538775.1). NCBI lineage: Eukaryota > Metazoa > Chordata > Mammalia > Chiroptera > Vespertilionidae > Myotis > Myotis yumanensis. The sequence continues at coordinate 5,258,040 of NW_027223771.1, read as the reverse complement.
GTCGATGCTCAACCGCTGAGCCACGCCGGCCGGGCAAAGCTCTACATTATTTTAAGCAGCTTGATTCCTTCCGAGTTATGGGTAAGTGGTGAAACTAAAGGCTAGAATGTGGCTTAACAGGGACTTGCTCAGGGCTCATGGAACCAGGAGGTGATCCCCCGGGCATTCCTGGATTGGAGGGCTCTAGGTCAGATGAGTAGTTACTGGAAATAGCCACAGCCTGAGACGTCTAGAGCCGTGGTCGGCAAACTGCGGCTCACAAGCCACATGTGGGTGGCTCTTTGGTCCCTTGAGTGTGGCTCTTCCTAAGCCTTAGCCGTACCCTAATTAAGTTAATAACAATGTACCTACCTATATAGTTGAAGTTTAAAAAATTTGGCTCTCAAAAGAAATTTCAGTCGTTGTACTGTTGATATTTGGCTCTGTTGACTAACGAGTTTGCCAACCACTGGGCTAGAGCATGTGAAAAGGCTACAACTAAGGTGCACCAAGGACCAGTGCTGGGAACACTAACTTTGGTCTTCAAGTGAATGAACCAAGTTTATGGCAGGAAATGCGGAACAAAGTCCAAGAAGGTCTGAAGCAATGTAGACCCTACAAAGCCAGTTTTTTAAAGTGGGGAGAAATAGGGGAGCGATACCCAGAATCCTTAGATGTTGTTCTGTGTTGGAGCTGGAGTTCTTGCCTTTATTTTATTTCAATTTTTTGCTTTGTTTTGATTGGCTCTGTGGTGCATGAATATGCCCACTTTGGACTCTTTATTAACTTCCTTGCAATCTGTTTAGATTTTGTTGTTTCTGCTAGAATTACCCCGACAAATGATTCCAAGGCATACCTCGAGGCTCAGTTATTGATTGATTTGGCGAGGTCCAAAGCCCATTTTTTAAACCTCAGTTATCTAGCTGATTTATGTCCAGATGTGCAGCTGCAGACTTTTTCCAGGCTTTTGGGTCTCATGCTGATATTATGAAAGCAAAATAAACTGAGATTTTAAAAAAAGAATAAGAAGAACCCAGCAGGTGTGGCTCAGTGTTTGAGCATAAACCCATGAACCAGGAGGTCACGGTTCTATTCCCTGTCTGGGCACATGCTAGGCTTTTGGGCTCAATCCCCAGTAGGGGGCGTGCAGGAGGTAGCTGATCCATGCTTCTCTCACATCATTGATGTTTCTATCTCTCTCTCCTTCTCACTTCAACTTTTGGAAATAAAAACATACTTTTAAAAATTAAAAGTAAATATGATTTGCTTTTTTAAAAAAAAGATGAAGACAAGGTGATTGTGCCAGATATCTTTTATGTCCATAGCTTGATAACATGTAACCCTGCAGAAGCCTTAATAACGATGATGATTTCCGGTGCCGCTGTTGACTTAAAGGAGGAGCAGTAGCTTCAACTCCGAGGGATGAACGAGTGTCTTCCCAGCATCGGCAAAGCAGAGGGTCAACTCTGCTCTTTAAGCATTTGCCTCCTCCCTTAACTGAAAGTCTAATGAAGAAACCTAATGAACTGTGGTCTCCTTTCCTCCTTTCTTCTCTCTCTCGGGTAGCACACTGGTCCTAACTTGGCTAAGAGCCCGAGAGGAAGAGGACTGAACGATCTCAAGTGCAACCTGCAGAGTCCATTTCTCGAACAGCCCCCTAGACCTGGCTGACATGCGGGGCTGTGGCACTAGGGGGCAGTATAGCGGCAGTGGGGGATCTGCCACACATCAGCTGCATCCAGGTCGTGTTCGTGTTCCTGAGCCCCTCTCTAACGTTCTCTTGGTGCAGATACCCAGGAGGAAGACATGAGACTTCTGAGCAGTGGCTTTGAGGAAGCCCTCAGGGGAGGGCCGCAGGGCTGGCGGCCTGGTGACTCAGGGACCCATCCACCTGTGCGGCCCCACACGGCAGCCTCTAGCTCTCCCATTTCCAGCGCTGCTGGTCTGGTAGGAGAGGCAGGCTATTCAGATGACTACACATGCACGTGACATTTTGATGTATTCTTTGAATTTTAAAGTCCCTATTTTATGTGTGGCTCTTGCTATTCTGGCCAGAGGTTTTGGAGAGGGGGGAAATATAGGAAGAAAAACCTTTAGAAAATTGGAACTTGCAATAGAGAAAAATCCTTTGTGAAAAAGTGAAGAGTTACGGGTAATGTGTTGGAACATTAGTCAGTGAGGATTCTTCCAAATAGTGGCTTGTATCAAATTAGTTTGTCTTAAACATCCCTATGTCCTGAGAATTATAGTTGTGTTGCTGAAATTTGACTTTTGATTCATTCAAGCTGGGTTTTGGGGATCCCCTGTGGCAACAAAGTATTAGAAATATATTTTTTTCTTTTCCTTTGATGGCTTTAGAAGCGAAATTCTCTTCCATGGATCAGTGGTCATGCTTTTGTACTTGTTCTGTGGGGCATGTCGACTCAAATAACAAATATCTTAAAATGGAAAAGGTGGTGTGCCTGCCTGCGTGTGTTTCTTTATTTCATCCTCCCTCATGTTCTTAATATAATCCAGATCCTTAATTCTGAATGCTCATTATCCATGTTAATAATTTGTAATGAGTGCCTGTCTCCCACGTGCCAGGCACTGTTCTAGGTACTTGGGAGACACTGAGTAAAGTATCTTATTCTTTTTTTTAATACTTATGTACTCAATTTATTAAATAAAGATAGACTCAATATTTCAGTTAAAAAGAAAAAAATAGACAAACACAATTGTATGCGGCTTATAAGAAGCACATTTGAATTTAAGAACTCAGAAAGTAAAGACATGGAAAAATATGTTATGCAAATTCTAATGAAAAGAAAGGCAGTGTAACAATATTAATAACATAATATTGATTTTAGGAAACAAATATTTTTGAAGATTGAGAGGTATTTCATAGTAATAAAGATTCAATTTATTAGAAAGGACTAAACATTCTAAATTTATATACTCTTAATGACATAGCCTCAAAATATATTCAGCATACATATAACTAGAGGTAAACATACTAACTCATAATCATTTGGGGAGATTTTAACACTGTTTTCTTAGTAATTGATAGAAAAAAAAGCAGACAAAAATAACCCATTAAGGTAAAGATATATAAGTAACATGAATATAAGACAGAATATAATTTGCATACATAAAATACTGCAACCAATAACTGTAGCACGTATAGTCTTTTCAAGAGCTGAGAGAATACTTATCAATAAATAAACAATGTTGAGACATAAAAACAAGTTTCAATAACCAAGAATTTAATCAGAGTATTTTACCTTCTTACAGAGGACATAAACTATATGGGTCAACAATAAAAAGAAGATACTAAATTTTGTAAATTAACAAATACACTCCAAATAAGGCATGAATCAAAGTTGAAATAACATCAGGATTAGAAAACACGCATTTATTGGATATTCTGGATGCCACTATAAATTGTCCTCTAAATTGGAAGAGCACATTTTTTTTTCCTAATTTATTGTTGATGACTTTAAAACAGAATTGGATTTTGTCTGTCAAAGTTGTATCTAGCAAGCGTGAAAAATTCCCTTAGTAATTCTAATCATTTGTAAAATAAAACTGTCATTCATAGATGATAGGGTTGGAATGTGTAGAAAACCTAGAAGAAGCTAATTCTAAACATGAATATAAATATAAAAGGTGCAGAATAGGAAGAAGCCCTCTTTTTCACCTTGAATAGTAAAAGCTAAAACACAGAGTGGAAAATGGCCAATTAAACTCATTCTTTTACCCGGCGACAAATGAATGGATTACGGTGTTGAATAGTAACAGCCTAATCAGGAGGTGGCCTGCACTTAACCTTATATCTAGACAGCAGGTCTCAGATTAATGATGCATTTATGTGTGGTTCTCCCATTAAAGTCTTGTAAGTTCATGGCATCTCGCATTAAGAGAGAGCAAAATTTGGTGATGATAAAGAAATATAGTGAATATTAAAATATATATCCCCACCTGCGTTTCTCATGCTCAGTAGGAAAAGCATTGCAGACATTTCTAAGGATGTCACCTGGTGCTGTTTTCCTAAGTACAAGGAAGTGTGCATGGAGTTGCCTGTGGCTTATCATTTCTTTCATCCCAGTGCTGGCGTCTCCCCCCACCCCCTTTATTTTTTATTCATGTCTCCCCAGGCTGCAAGGAGATAATCTCATTTAGCATAACACGCCAGCTAAGTGGCATTAAGACCCAGGAGAATTAGCAAGTGGGCTTGCTGTGTTCTTCATTTGCTGGAGGAGAAAAAGTCACTTACTTTGTTGTTGTTGTTGTTAGGCCAGTCATTGAGGTTTAAGAAAAGGACTGATGTCCCCTGGCTGGGTAGCTCAGCTGGTTAGAGCATCATCCCTATATGCCAGGGTTGCAGGTTTGATCCCCAGTCAGGGCACATACAATAAGTAACCAATTCATGGATAAATAAGTGGAATCTCTCTCTCTTTCTCAAGTCAGTCAATAAAGATACTTTTAAAAAGCAAGTGAAACATCTACTGAGAGCTCAGTACCCTGGAAGCTACTTTCATCTCTGATTTTGAAGCAAGATGAGAAAAATGGGGAAATGTGCGAGTTAGAATCCACTGCACCAGGAAGCTTAGGTCTAGGGCCGTGGTCGGCAAACTGCGGCTCGCGAGCCACATGCAGCTCTTTGGCCCCTTGAGTGTGGCTCTTCCTAAGCCTTAGGAGGACCCTAATTAAGTTAATAACAATGTACCTACCAATATAGTTTAAGTTTAAAAAATTTGGCTCTCAAAAGAAATTTCAATCGTTGTACTGTTGATATTTGGCTCTGTTGACTAATGAGTTTGCCGACCACTGGGCTAGGGTATTCTGTAGTACTTCTTTTCATTTTGCTCGAACATAGAAGAGAAGGTGAGAAAGTTAAGCTGCTGATTACCTATGTTAAAAAGCCAGAAGATTGCCCGGACAGCATGGCTCAGTGGTTGAGCGTCAACCTAGGAGCCAGAATATCACGGTAGGATTCCCAGTCAGGGCACATGCCCCGGTTGCAGGCTCAATCCCCAGTAGGGGACGTGCAGGAGGAAGTCCAGCAGTAATTGTCTCTCATCATTAAATTTTCTATCTCTCTCTCCCTCTCTCTTCCTCCCTGAAATCAATTTAAAAAATATCTATAATAACAAAAGCATAATATGCTAATTAGAATGGACAGCCGGACAACCTTTTGGATGAAGCTGGGTCTGTGAGGGCCGAGCCCCTTGCATGAATTTTGTGCACTGGGCCTCTAGTGTGTATGTGTGTGTGTGTGTGTATTAATATATATATAAATAAAATAAAGTCAAGGATTGAGGAAAACTAGCAGCAGACTTCTGTCCTCAAACATTGTCCGTTTGTCGGCTCCCATAAATCGGACATGGTTGCAAAGATGTGTTTTGCCCTGAAGTTATTAGCCAACAGGTGAGAGGAGCCTGTTGCCATGCGTGTGCTGGCTCCGGCAGCAGCTCACTCAGGAGGGGAAATAGTCTGAAAGCGAGGCCGAGGAGGCTCTGGCTTGGGTTTTCCATAATTGGATACAAACACGAAGCTCTGGAAGGGAATTGCTGTGAGACTTAGCGTGGGATTATTTAATCATAGATTTAGAAAAGCAGAATCCCGTGTGTGCCAAGAAACCACAAGATTGTGGAGCATAGCTGTGGTCACAGAAGAATGAGCCTACCACCTGTGTGTGCGCACCTGGTTCCCGGGAGAGTAGAAATTGTTTATTTAGTCATTGATCCTTTTATTTCCTCATCAGGACATCCTAGGGCACCTACTGTGTGTTGGGCCGTGTATGGGATGAATTGTCCCCGAAGGAGATACGTTGAAGTCCTAACCCCTGGTATCTGTAAATATAACCTTATGTGGAAATAGGGTCTGTGTAGCTGTAATTAGGATGCAAATTAAAATCAGGTCATGATGAAATAGGGTGAGCATTTACTCCAACACGACTGGTGCCCTTATAAGAATGCTGGAGAGAGGTGGCCGGGAGGGGCAAGGAATTAGAAGAGTCACTACTTTGCAGGGGACATCCTTGGGGAGCAGTAAAAATGAATGTATTTTCTCACGTCTGAAAATGACGTCAATGATGATGATGAAGATGATGATATTTTATCACCCTTTGCTGAGTTTCTATCAGGCCAGCTACTCTTCTATCAGACATGGTCTTATTTAGTTCTCTGAGCAAATCTCCAGAGGAACTGTTACCATCTGCATTACACAGTAACTCCCTTCAAGGCTCCACAGCTAATAAAGAGAAGCAATTCGTGATACGCCCTGTGTACTCCATGGTGTACTAGTATATCTTTTTGAAATCATAAGCTCGGATTTGAAAAAAAGTCACAGTGCTCGCATTTTGGTTTCTGTTCTCCTGGAATTGATGGCAGATTTCACCTTGCGCATAAATCGCCCCACCCTTGGAAATGCAGTTCTGCCCCAGGGGCCTATCCACAGCCACTTCTCGGTCGCTGTTCCCTCGCTTACACTCCTACATCCGACACATGTGCCCGGCACGGGGCTCGGTGCTGTGTGCCAGATGGCACTGCCGAGGCTGAAGCCTTGATCACATGAGGCATGTGGCTGGTTCTGTTTTCTCCCGTGGGGTGGACCCTGCCTTTGAATTCTACTTGCTAAACAGCAGTGGGTCTCAGCCAGCTGGGCTCCCCCCACCCTACAATTCATCAGACAGTTGTATGAAGTAAGGGCCTCCCATTCTTCTGTAAATATGCTGGCAAATACTTTTATTTTCTATTTTGCTTAGCATTTGGATAAATCTTGGTTAGATAGATAGATAAAGATATATACTAGTAGATGTATAGATGTATATGTAGATGTATAGATATGTAGATATATGTGTGTGTGTGTGTATATATGCATGTATGTGTGTGTGTGTGTGTGTGTGTGTGTATAATTCAGATACCTTCCTGGGAATATCTAACCATATATAAGTTCATGAAGTGTTAGAATAAGAACATCCCTTTATCTCTTCCAGGTTGCAAAAGATTAAAATGTAATTGACAAACTGTCCCAGCTAAGCGGAGCCTAAGGAGACGATGACTAAATGTAATTGTGGGTCATGGATGACATCTTAAAGGGACATTACATGAAAATTGAGGAAATCTGAATTAAATATGGACTTTAGCCAATAATAATGTATCAATATTAATTCCTGAATTGTGTCAAATGTACCACACTGATGTAAGATGTTAATAATAGGGAAAACCAGTGTAGGCTATGTGGAAACTGTCCCCTCTTGGCCCTTTTTCTATAAAACTAGAACTATTCTAAAATGAAGAAGAATTGCCCGGCCAGCATGGCTTAGTGGTTGAACATCGACCTATGAACCAGGAGGTCACAGTTCGATTCCCGGTCAGGGCACATGCCCGGGTTGCAGGTTCGATCCCCGTCGTGGGGGGGGGGGGGTGCAGGAGGCAGCCAATCAGTGATTCTCTCTCATCATTGATGCTTCTATCTCTCTCTCCCTTTCCCTTCCTCTCTGAAATCAACATAAGTATATTTTAAAATGAAGAATTACATATGATTGACACATCACAGCAGCTCTTTAAATTTCTATCTGGCTGATTCCCTTGTAGGACCTTAATTTGAATTCTTCTTAAGTTTTCCAGACATCTTTCTGTGATGTAAAAGGAACTGTTTAGAAGGCTTGGAGCAGGGTGGGTTGGAAGCAGCTGAATTCTCCTCTGGATGGCATCTCTGTCAAATATGAGAAATTGGTAGGTAGGAGCCAATGGGGGAGAGACCCGTCGAGGACACCGGGGAAAGGTGAAAAGTATGCAAGATTCTTGCCAAGAAGCCTTGAGGAAAATTCCGTCCTGAACTGAAATTTATTGACGAAAGTAACTCAATCTATGTCAGAGATAATCTTAAAAGCCATATCGCATGGCGTTTCTAGCACAAAACCCCCAATAAGAACTTTCAAGGTGAGCTTGTCAGAGCAGAAACTTTTCCCCCACTGCTTTTTTTAACGCTGAACTTTACTTTTTGTTTCTGTTTTTCCATTTAAAAGTAACAGACTTGTCCCAGCCAGTTTGGCTCAGTGGCTAGAGAGTCAGCCTGTGGAATGAAGGGTCCTGGGTTCAAGAGCACATACCGGGGTTGCAGACTCAATCCTAACTCTGGTCCGGGTGCATGCAGGAGGCAACCAATTGATGTGTCTCTTTCACATAGATGTTTCTCTCTCTCTCTGTCTCTCCCCCTCTCTCCCTCTCTCTTTAAAGAAAAAGAAAAATCAATGGGAAAATACCCTCGGGTGAGGATTAAGCAAAAAAATAAATCATAGATTTTTTTTTTACGTAGAGAAAAAAAACTAATGTTTTGGTGCATTCTTTTAAGTTTAAATAAGTCTTGCTTTACAGAATTTTTGGTTAATTTATCAGAAAATGCAAATGCTTAAAGCTTTTTTTTTCTTCTAAGAATAGGTTATCATATTTTATCTCCAAGGATTCTGTCCTTTAAGTTTGTTTCTTACTAAACTCGAAATATTTGGTGCTTTCTTTTGTATGCATGAAAACGTGTTTAGTTATAGCCCATTTGGGGGGTGTTGAATGTCGGTAAATCCTTTCTGCACCCTGGCCACACCTTGACTCCTCTCTGTGCTCTGCAGAAGCATCACTGAGGAGCAGGGGCTTCTGGGAAGAACTCAGAGGTGGTACCTGTGAGCCATCAAAGAGGAAATGTGGGGGGAAAGGCAGTGATACATGAGATTCATCCAGTGGTGAAAGTCACCTGCTTTGCCATTTGGCCTTGAGTAAATGCAACTAATTTATTGATATTTTTCTTCTATAAGCTGCATATTATGTATTTATATATATATATTATATTGATTTTAGAGAGAAAGGGAGAGAGAGATAAAAACATCAATGAGGAGAGAGAATCATAGATCAGCTGCCTCCTGCACGCCCCACACCAGGGATTGAGCCTGCACCCCGGGCATGTACCCTTGACAGGGAATTGAACCATGATCTCCTGGTTCATAGGTCAATGCTCAACTGCTGAGCCACATGGCCGGGCTATACGCTGCTTCTCTTGATGCCGTGTTACATTTCTTGGTATCTGCCCTGTTCTTAGAGCTGTTTCCAGAAACAAACAACAGAAAGACATCATAGAATAAAAAAGAGTAGAGCTGACTCATTCCAAGCACCGAGCACAGCACTCCTGGATCTGTAGCTCTCAGGTGCTGTTGCTCATGGCCCGCTGGTCTTTCCCAAAGCCCCAATTGCATGCTGGTCACACCATGAACTTGGAACCCAGCTCCTGCAGTGAAAGCTGTCCCAGACCATGTGCCCTTGGCCGTCCACAGAGTGGGACCTGCAAACGTGAAAAACATTAAAAAACCAGTTTGTGCCCAGGATGACATCATCGCACTAGACCTCTGCTGGCGAAGGGCAAGAAGCCATGAAACCTCCTTGCTTTTCAGCCCTGGTCCTCGCACCTCACAGTGTTTCCATTTCTAATAGGTGTTGAGAGGATTTGCAATAGCCTGTGGACACCTTGACCCAAAGCTGGAATGGCTTGAGGAGACCCTGGCCTTAGATGAATGGTGATCGTTCATGCCCTCGGACCTATTCATCATTAGCGAAGTCTGAGTCATGTCTGCTTCTTACCACACAGAGTCTATAAATCCAGGGATGGTCAAACCATTCTTCTAGGTTATTAAATTATACAGCGGGATTTTATCATGCACATCTTGGCCTTGGAAATTCATCATTTTGGAGAAAGTTTATGACTACACGTAGCTGTAAAATTACTCCCAAATAAAGACTCTACTTGGAGAGAAATGCAATATTTGCTCTAACGGAAATCAATTCATTTTCTGTCGTTTGAGCTATAACAGTGGTCTTACCTTTCACTATGAGAATATGGTAAAAGGTATATATCCAGGGTAATCTCCCCATCTTAATATCTTTAATCGCATCTGCAAAGATCCTTTTCCCAAATAAAGTAACATCGACAGATTCCAGAAGTTTGCACCTAATGTTTTGAGAGGACAGTATTCAGCCTCCCACACTGCTGAGTTTCTGGCTCCTGTCTTAGATCGAAGTTGGACATATGCCTATATGCTTATCTATTTATTCTGTGATTTTTCTGTGTCATTTTATTTCATTTTTCATTGGGAAACTTTATGGATGTACATACTTGTACATACATGGGTTGTATACACTACATATGACTATTTAAATTGAATACTTAAAGCACCCAAATGCATGTTTAGAAGAGTTTATTTTAATGCCTATTGTCATAGCAGCCCAATTCAACAAACGTTAGAGCTCCTATTACATGACATATTTTTGGATGATCCGAAGGTGAATAAGGCAGCCTCTGAAGTTTTCAATAACATTTTAAACTTTTAAATATATATAAAAATAAACATTATGCTTGATTGGATTTAGTGCAGCCTTTGAGGTAGCTAAGTTTTCACCAGTACACAAGCTGAAAACTCAGATAGCTCGCCTTTCCCTGCCATGGGGAACAGGGCCAAAATCTCTCCACCCCACAGCTAGCTGCTAGGTTCTGCTGATTGTCCAGGTCAGTCTCGTCTCCTAGAGATGGAGCCATCGCAGGAAAGGCAGAACAGAGCTGGAGATGTAGGGCAAAGACCCCTTCCCCGTGTGTGAAGCAATAACATTGATGTCGATCATCTTTACCATTCCAGCAACAAAGTGAAAAGATTATGTCAAACATATGCTTCTAATCAACAGTATTTTTATTGCAGGAAATACAGGTGGTTTTTGTTGTTGTTGTTTGTGTGTGTGTGTGTGTGTGTGTGTGTGTTTTTAATGAGTCCATACCCCTTGCTTTTAAGCCACAAATACTGTGCTATCTTTTTCTCTCTCCTGTCTTGGGGATGCCGGCAACTGCATCATTTCTATCGGATGGGCCACAGGTCATCTAATGCCATTCTGGACCGCCTCCCATGGAGAACCAACCATTATTGAATCTTATATATTGAGCTCTCATATTTAATCCCATTTCATTACCACAGCACACCTTTGAGGAAGATATTCTTACTCATTTCCATTTTAAAGAGAGTCGATTTCAGTGTAAGTCTGATAGGCACTGAAGTGGTAGTTTAACTTGGAAGTTAGACAGCCAAATTTATCTCAAATTTCTTCGGCTTAGTAGCTGGAAGAAGAAATAATATCTGTTGAGTATTCACTCTCTATCCTATGTCACACTGTGGGTGCACTAGTCTTTTTGATAGTCACACAACCCATTATTAATACCGTCATTTGGGGCTGATAGTGAAATATGCATAGAGCGATTTCCCCGAATACAGATGAAGTAAGTGGCAGAGGTAGGATTTAAACTCAGGGCTGGGTCTTTAAAAATATCAACTATCTTCTACCTGTGTTACCCTTGATTTAAAAATTGTCTTAAAATAAGCCGGAGGAAAAACGACAAATACTGTGTGATTCTACTTATATGAGGTACCTGGAGTCGTCAAATTCATAGAAATAGAAAGTAGGATGGCGGCTGCTGGAGTTGGGAGGGTGGAGAACAGGGAGCTGTTGTTTAATAGCTCCAGGGTTCAGTTTTGGAAGATAAAAAACATTCTGGGGATGGAGGGTGGTATTGGTTGCACAACACTGTGAATGTATTCATGCCATTGAACTGTACACTTACAAATAGTTAAGCCCAGCGTGATTCAGTGATTGAGCGTCGACGTAGGAACTAGGAGGTCATGGTTCAAATCCTGGTCAGGACACATGCCTGGGTTTCGGGCTCGATCCCCAGTGTGGGGCGTGCAGGATGTAATGATTCTGTCTCATCACTGATGTTTCTATCTCTCTTTCCCTCTCCCTCTCTGAAATCAGTACAATATAGTGAAAATGGTAAATTTTATGTAGTCTGCATTTAGCACAATAAAAAAATGTGATTTTTCTGTCCAGGTTTACTTGTTAACTCAGAACTTGTTTATGGAGGCCAAGGACACAAGCCCCAACATTTGAGAGTCAGAAAAGCTGAAATAGCATTTGCCTCAGCGAGAGGGCCACATGAGGACATTTCTCTTTCTCGTCTCAGATCTCTGTTATCCTATGATTTTTATTGTAAAGTCTTCCCAGAGGCAAGTTTTCCCCATGAAAGGCTGATTGAGACTCCCCCTTTAAGAAAGGAAATATTTATTCTCCCATTACTGAAACTGAAGGTGTGAGAAAGAGAAACTGTAAATTGTTCGGAGGGAAAAAATGTGCAGAACACAGCTCCTACCTTTGTTCCATGAAGTATCCTCCATTTAAATGCCCGGATGCAGCCTGGAAAGGAGATGCCAAGGAGAAACGCTTCTCCCAGGACAGGTATTGCAAGAAAGAAAAAAAGGTGAAGCAACGTGTCCTGCAGGTGAGGAGAGAGAAAGCAGTGGAGACAGGAATGCAGCCAGGTGTGTATCCATTGCTATGCAACAAGGAGATAGGAGTGGTGATGAAGCAAATGGATATAAATTCTAAATATTTTTATTGATTTCAGTGAGGAAGGGAGAGGAAAGATAGAAACATCATTTCAGAGAGGAAGGGAGAGGGAAAGAGATACAGAAAAGATGTAGAAACATCCATGATGAGAGAGAATCACTGATCAGCTGCTTCCCGCACATCCCTCCCTGGTGATCGAGCCCACAACTCGGGCATGTGCCGTGACTGGGAATCGAACCTTGACCTGTTCGTAGGTTGATGCTCAACCACTGAGCCATATTAGCCATACAAGGAAGTGGAACATTTAGCCTGAAAGTTAGTTTTCTCAGGAAAGACCCTAGGACAGGGGTGGGCAACCTTTTTGTGAGTGTGTGTCAAAACCAGCAAAATCTCTGACTCAAAATTCTTCTGCGTGCCAAGCCTAATTTTTTGAGAACATGTTACACCTACTTGATATCTCTTAAGGTGTATGTATGTGAAGAACCTTGAAGAAATAATAAAATTCATTCGAGCGACAAAAACACAGTATATGATGATGAAAAACACATTTATTTTTTAATGTATACATGTTATGTAAACTTATTTATTTATCTAAGATGCACCTACACTGAATTTATCTGAAAAATAAAAAAGTCGATATTAAGAAAAAAATTGTAAATGGAAGATTATAAGAGAGGGTTTCACGTGCCAGCAAAAGTTACTGGCGTACCACGTTTGGCACGCGTGCCAGGGGTTGCCCACCCCTGCCCTAGGACCTCAGGAAGTGACAGCAGCCAATGGCTTGGGGCCGAAGACCTGTGATATATGGAGAATAACACGAAGGCCTCTAGGGAACGGAGAGGAGGGGCTGTGTGAGGAGCTGGAAATCACGCAACATGAAGGCAGGAGCCTCCCTCAGGGACCGTGAATGACCCGTTAATGCTGCCTAGAGGGGCCACGCTGGAAATGGCTGGCTACCGCTCTGCTCTCTCGCCAGGACTTCCTGTGCCACTTGTTAATTCTCCATTTCCAGCCATCGGCTTTTTCCATTTTTAGAGAAATAAATACAGAGAACTCCATTTCTAACAAATGTCTAGATTTATTAAAAAAATGACTCTAGCTAGACAGAACTCCGTGTTGCTCTCTCAGACATCATCCCAGACACCTCCGACAGGTGCTGTAATTTCTGACTTGCCAGTGAGGGGAAGGGTAAGGACATTCACATGCATTGAGGACTGAGTGCATTCTTGGGCACCGTATCAGGAATTTCACGTACGTTTCCCCATGGTGGTCTCATGACCACCTGGAGAGGCAGGTACTCTTTGTGCTGACGACCAGAAGTGGAAACTGAGGCTCAGAGACACCTTTTCTGAGATGGACTGGCCAACGACGGCTCTGGAGCCCAGCCAGGTGGTCTTTGCATCCTGCTGACCACACAGAGGTGCTGGGGGGCCACTGCCAAGGGTCTGTTATCTCTCTCTCTCTCTCTCTCTCTCTCTCTCTATATATATATATATATATATATATATATATATATATATATTTCAGAGAGGAAGGGAGAAGGAGAGAGAGATAGAAACATCAATGATGAGAGAAAACCATTGATCAACTGCCTCCTGCACGCCCCCTACTGGGGATGGAGCCTGCAACCCGGGCATGTGCCCTGACCGGGAATCGAACCATGACCTCCTGGTTCATAGGTCGACGCTCAACCCCTGAGTCATATGGGCCAGGCAAAGGGTCTGTTCTTGAAGAACTCTGGGGAGGCAAGAAGGAGAGAGGAGCGAAGAGGGAGGAGCAATCTCAGGGAGCCTGTGAGAGGAAGCCTGGGGAGTCTGTCCCCAGTGCCGTGTGTGCTTTCTGCTCCGGTTCCCCCAGGAGGCATCACTACAGACACATCCTCACTTCCTGCCAAGTGGTTCGGTTAACTCTCTCCGAAGTTCAAGGACTCCTCATGTGTCAGGAGCTTTAGGCTAAGAGGCTGCCTTTGGAGCCCCAGCCTCCAGCTGACATGATAAGTAAGCTCCGAACTGTCTCTCAGCCCTGTTAGTTCAAGTTTTATGCCCTCCTCCCTCCCCGAACTTCCCTCCTTGCTGGTGTCAAAACTAGCTATTTACAGGCCATTAGCAAAGAGTGGATGATCAGGTTCTTTCCAGACTCCATGCATAATGCGTGCTGCCAGCCAGGAGGTTCGCCACCCACCACAGGGCTCTTCAGAGCCAGAGTGGCATGGAGGGGCCTGCTGCTCAATGTCAAGATCGGAACAATTTGAAGAAACAATTTCACTTCAGTGTGTGGATGAAAAAAGCTATCCTTAGCGAACCCTATTTTCTGAGCAAAAGCTAAGGCTAGGAAGCCTGCCCAGGTCTGTTCTTTCACATATTTTATTTTTATTTTTACCGCCCCTCCTCTCATCCCCCTCCCTGCTCCTCTGTAGTAACATAGCACCAGGTACTTTAACCGGGAAGCTGTACTCCTTGGCTTTCCTATTTAACCCATGCCTAGAGGAACGATTGCATGCCTTTTATCCTACCACATTTTCTCCCGTTTCCTTTAGAAGATCAGGCTTAACATTTTATTCCATAGGTCCCAGAGTTGGCTTTCTATTGGACATTCTCTCTAAATGCATGCGTTTTCTTAGGGATCTGTTTGGTCAGATCTAGCAGCCTGGTAGGGACCAGAGGGGGACCATTGGCCGAGTGTGGAAAAAGTTGAAACGCAGTCTTAATCCAAAATTAGTCACCAGCAAAGTCCAGTTTTGAGACCCGCATTGTACAGACCATTTAGACTCCCCTGTCGCCCACTCTGGAAAGCCTCCACCCTGTGATTCATCCGGTAGAAATGTCAATAGCTGACGTGCCAATCATATTTAATTCTTCCCAGTTTTAGAATAGTGTTAGAGTTATAGAAAATGTGCCAGGAGGGGACAATTTCCACACAGCTTATGCACAGCTTTCCCTATTATTAACATCTTACATTAAACTTAGTGTGATAGGCACTGGCTGGGGTGGCTCAGTGGTTGAGCAGCGACCTATGAACCAGGAGGTCATGATTCAATTCCCAGTCAGGACACATGCCTGGGTTGCAGGCTTGATCCCCAGTGGGGGGCGTGCAGAAGGCAGCCGATCAATGATTCTCTTTCACCATTGATGTTTCTCTCTCTCTCTCTTTCTCTCTCTCTTTCTCTCTCTCTCTCCCCTTCTCCCTTCTTCTCTGAAATCAATAAAAAATATATTTAAAAAAAACTAGTGTGATACTTTTGACACAATACATGAACTAATGTTGATATATGTTTATTAGTTAAAGTCCATACTTAACTCAGATTTTCTCTGTTTTTACTTAGTGTCCCTTTCTGGTCTAAAATCTCATCTATAATAATAAAAGTGAAATATACCAATAGACAGAATGGCTGAATACCGCAACGACCGTCCAGACGAAGCAGGGGTTGTGGGGGTTGTGAGGGCCAAGGCAGCTGGGGTTGTGAGGGCCTACCCTTGCACGAATTTCGTGCACCGGGCCTCTAGTGTAGGATATAAAGGACAGGATGGTCTCTGAGCATCCTCCCCCTTCACAATTCTATGATGTTGGATGTGGGCTCATTTTCTGCAACCCTGTTGAGTTTTCCAACGGGAAGGGTTTATGACTAAGACTGCCATGTGATGGTGGTTGGGCTTCCCAGTCCGGGAAGGGACTTTCTCTCTTGGTTTGGGTGGGGTGAGGGACTTGGAATTTCCTTGGAGCCAGAAGATGTTTTCTTGGGAGGCTTAGGCTGCCAGATGGTATGTCCAGCCCACCGGGCAGGAGAAAATAGGGGTGATGATCATTTGTTGGTCGGGATAACTTCCCACAAGAGATGGAGGAGAAGCGAAAGGCAGAGGGAATGACTAAGCCTGGCCTCGCCCTAGTAGACAAGCTGGTGAAATTTAGAAATATATGCGTGTCTCTACGCACCCAGGCTCTCTACCTGAACTAACAGCTATTCATGAAAGTTTCCATATTAAACCTTCAGTTCCAGTAAAGTTCACAGCAGCTTCTAAAATGGCACTTGGAGGTGACAACATAACATTCCTTTGGGTCTGAGGCATCGAGGCCTGGAGTGCGAGGGCTGAGAAGGGCTTCAGAGAGGACGGGACACACAGCTGTGCCGTTGCCATGTGCCCAGCGCTGAGACTGTGTCACTGATGCCAGCTGGGTGCTTTATATGTGTTAGTTCTAATCTTCGTAAGAATCCTGCGAAACAGGAGGTGCTTTACAGGAAAGGAACTGAGGCTCAGAGCAGCGTCTATAACTTACCCAGGTTCACTCACGCCTAAGGCGCTGGTTTGTTTAAAAATATATCTATAATAATAAAAGGGTGATATGCTAATTAGACCGGACGTTCTTCCAGACATCATTCTGGACGAAGCCGGGGCCGGAGGAAAGCCAGCCTGGATCCTGGGTACCAGAGGGAAGCCAGTGCCGGCAGCCGGAGGAAGGAAGGCCTACTCTTGCATGAATTTCGTGCATCAGGCCTCTAATATATATATATGATTTTAGAGAGGAAGGGAGGGAAAGAGAGAGAGAAACATCAATGATGAGAAAGAATCATTGATTTGACTGCTTCCTGCATGCTCACTTACTGGGGATCAAACCCGCAACCTGGGCTTGTGTCCTGACCAGGAAATGAACCTTCTGGTTCGTAGGTTGACGCTCATCCACTGAGCCACGCCGGCCAGGCTGGTTTCAGTTTTTTTTGTTTTGTTTTTATATATTTTATTGATTTTTTACAGAGAGAAAGGGAAAGGGATAGAGAGTTAGAAACATTGATGAGAGAGAAACATCAATTCAGTTGCCTCCTGCACATCTCCCCACTGGGGATGTGCCTGCAACCAAGGCATATGCCCTTGACCGGAATCGAACCTGGGACCCTTCAGTCCGCAGGCCAATGCTCTATCCACTGAGCCAAACCAATTAGGGCTGGTTTGAGTTTTCAACCCCAGTGTGCGTGACTCCCTCTCTGGTGTCATTGCCAACCAGAGAACCCTTCCTTGATGCTCCAGAGAATGTAAATGAGTCCACTTTCTATAATTGCTTTATTGTGTGAATCACGTGGTACTTTATTTCTGTGTTCACAACCTCCCCTTACAAACCTGTGAAAGGCTGGAGAACAGGGACGGTGTTTTATTGGCCTCTGAGTCCTCAGTACCTGGCAAACGGTAGATGCTCAGAAAATACTCATCCAGCCCAAGTCACACAGTTAATTAGCCCCGGAGCCCAAACTCTATCCAACCCTCATGCCTCCTGGTCCAGAATATTTCACCACCACGTTATTACTTTTAGATTATTAATCACATCTAGTTTCCAGGTTATTCTCCCCTTGAAACCTCCTACTTTCCTCATCCCAACCCCTGACATTATTTCTTTGAGAAGAGGGAAACTTTTTTGTCACAAGTGCAAAGGTTTGCATTTATTGAAGACTCACTGTGTGCCCCTTGCTGACTCACTATGTGTAAAGCACTTGTGTATTTTCTCTCATTTATTTCTGACAACTGTATGAAGTGAATGCTGTTATGAACCTCATTTTATCAGTAAGGAAGCTGAGAAATAGAGATCATAACTAGATCAGCTTCCTAGAGCTGGGAAGAAAGCCCATGAAGAATCATTGATTGGCTGCCTCCTACTGGGGATGGAGCCCGCAACCCGGGCATGTGCCCTGACCAGGAATCAAACCGTGACCTCCTGGTTCATAGGTCCTGTAGCTTGAGACAGGCATGGATGGAGCTCTCTTTTGGAATAGAAAGTCTCTGAAAATCTAAGGTTTTATCTCTAGTTTGTGAGACACCAGATAGGATTATTTCTAGTGAAATAGCCATGGTGTCTTGATCCTTAAGAAACCACCTTCCAAGGGCAATGTAACCCTTGGAATTCAAAGTCACCCCCTTGTTCGAATCCTTGTCAGCTTTCACCTGGAGCTTTTGAAACAGATCACCCAGCACTTCCCAGGTTGAATCTCTGCGTACTCTGCTTTCTTGCAAGGTCGTGTGAAGGATAAGATTCAGAACCTTCCAGGGAGATTGTGCTCAAACTGCAAAATCCTGAAAAAGCATTGATAAAGGCTTAACTGCATTACGCTGAGACTGGGGTGTTATGGGGTGATCGGAGCAGCAAGCCTTACTAGGTTCTGAGGCTTATATCCCTTGATGTGCCCTTTTACTTCCTGGAGATTCTGAACCCTTCCGGCAGATTAAAATGTAATGCTACAATGAATTGAATCCGGAAAGCACCAAAAATCATACTTTGAAGCATTTGAGGATATAATTTATGTAACATTATGCACAAACACAGGAGGGGATTTGAATTCAGCAAATAGCTCCAGATGCATACATATATTTATAGTGTATAAACTTTAAATATATATGCATATACATATGTGTGTGTGTGTGTATATATATATGTATATTTGTTGTTGTTGTTGTTGACTTCAAAGAAGAAGGGAGAGGGAAAGAGAGATAGAAACATCAATGATGACGGAGAATCATTGATAAGCTGCCTCCTTTGCGCCCTCTACTGGACATCAAGCCCACAACCTGGGTGTGTGCTTTGACCAGGAATTGAACCATGACCTCCTGGTTCATAGGTCGATGCTGAACCACTGAGCCTCGCTGGTTGGGCATATAGAGTATAAACTTTTAAATAAGAGGATTGGAGACAGCATCTCCAGATGGAGAGAGACCCCCCACTGGTGGGAACACAGGCTAGCGATAAGGGAGTGACCAAGACGGAGGAGGCGGTAGGCCGGACAGCATGTATAGCAACCTCAGTGAGTGCAGGATTATCATAAACGGTTAAAGTCGGGGCTGAAAGGCACAATCCTATCACTGGGGACCTTCAGTAGTTCATTCATTGTACAAATGCTGAGCATCATTCCTACCCCTGGGGTACACTCACCAAAGAAACAGGCAAAGCCCTACCAGCTCCAAGATGATGTCCAAACGAACAAACAAGCATCCTGGCCATAACAAGGACATCTAATGATAAAGGACTTCCTTGTGAAAGGGACCCCTTGCCCATTTTCAATTTCTCTCAAAAGACAGAACCTGAGACTCGTTTCAGGTATAAAGTCGAAATCTCTGACTGTTTTGATGATTTAATAAGCCATTTGCTAATAGATAACCATTTACACTACCGATACTTTCAGAGGCAATTATGAGTGGACCTCGGCAATCAGGGGATTCTCATATAGGTGCAACTCAGTTATGTTCAACCCACAGAATTTCAAGCCAATATTCCGTGTGCCATCTACTTGGAAAAATGTTACCTTACAGCCTGATTGTTGAGAAAGATTTCTGAGGGCTGGTGACAGGGGAGATGGGGAAAAGTTTTATAACTTTGACATTCCTGGGCTGGAGCACTTGAAGGAAGATGAGCATTTCCTAGCGTTTCACACTGGGTGGGGTGTTACTTCTAACGTGTCCACTCAATGTTGTTCGACCACCCTGAGGCCACCAGGCTGGGAGCATACCAGCCAGGAGTGAAGACACTCTCAGCCTGGCCAGTGTGGCTCAGTGGTTGAGCATCAACCTGTGAACCAGGAGGTCACGGTTCGATTCCTGGTCAGGGCACAAGGTTCGATCCCCCATACGAGGTGTGCAGGAGCCAGCCAGCCACGATTCTCTCTCATCCTTGATGTTTCTATCTCTCTCTCCCTCTCCCTTCCTCTCTGACATCAATAACAATATATTTTTTAAAAAAGACAACACTCTCCTTTGTAACCACTGGGAACTGGTATTGATTGAACAGGGTGTTGGGGAGAGAGAACAGCGTGGATGACGCACTGGTGTGTCAGGCCCGATTTACTTGAGAAGCAAGGAAAGGGCTGACCTGGGAGAGTGGGGACCCTCGGGACTGGACACATGTGTGTCAGATAAACTGGGAGCCGTGCTGTGCGCCGGGGAGTCGGCACATCTGGCGACGGGAACATCACGTGGTGGATGAGCCAGCTGTGCAGAGGAGGCAGCGCGTCACAGCGCTTGTTTATGAGCGCTGCCTGCTAGCTCAGCTCCTGGCAGCACTGGGATGACCTCTTCCCCCAGAGTCAGCCTTATCTTCCTCTTCCTCGTTCTGGCAACCACCGAGATTGAGGTGCTAGTTGTGAGACTAAAAGGCCGTCAGCAGCAACAGTCCGTGAGATTCCTGTTTCAGGAGATGCTGTTACAGAAAACACGTGGCCGCGGAGTTCACACACAGCCTCCTCTCAGTGTTCCTCTGTGGAGGACAAAGACTTAAACCAGGACCAGGGAGACAAAGGAGTCCAGACTTGAGTCCATTGGACTTGGATTGAGCACGTTGTAGTTTTCTTTCTCCAACATAAAAACATTGTGTGTAACATCAGTTTGATAAATGCGTTTTTGCTTTCTTAAAAAATGTTTTTATTGACTTCAGAGAGAAAGGGAGAGGGAGAGAGAGAAACACCAATGAGAAGAGATAATCATGGATCGGCTGCCTCCTGCATGCTCCACACTGGGGATCAAGCTTGAAACCCGTGCATGTGCCCTGGCCGGGAATGGAGCTATGACCTCCTGGTTCCTAGGTCGATGCTCAACCACTGAGCCACACCAGCTAGACTTGCTTTTTAAAACCATGTCTGGAGCACCATCTGGGAAAACAAACCACCAGCAGCTGCTGGGGACCTTTTGTCCAGAGGAAGTAAATTTCAATAATTCTGAGAGGCGCCGGTGCAGGGAGAGAGCCAGGGGTCTGTAGTTGACCATAGCTCTGTTTGAGCTCTGATTCAGCCACTTTTTGGCTCTGGCCAGTTTGGCAATGGCAGGTTACTACATTATCAGAATAACACGTTTTCCTGTATTGTAGATTTCAAAGACATTATCACATGGCAATTAGGCTGGACTCTCCATAGCTATCCTAGAAAAGGACCCTGCTGGCTCACTATGACTCCACAAAGCTTTAATAACCCCGTTTCTACACAATGAGTCCTCTTTGATGATGAAATTGCAAACCTGTATACAATGTCTTAATCTTTGGTCTCACCCCCGTTTCTTTGCTATTGTTATATTTGTCATACCACCGTGATGTGGCCAAAGGCAATCTTGTTTTAAGAGGGTAAATAAAAATAATTGAGCCTGGCCAGTGTGGCTCAGTGGTTGAGCATCAGCCTATGAACCAGGAAGTCATAGTTTGATTCCTGGTCAGGGCACATGCCCGGGTTGCAGCCTCCATCCCCAGTAGGGGAGGGAGGGGTACAGTAAGTAGCCAATCAGTGATTGTCTCTCATCATTGATGTTTCTATCCCTCTCTCCCTTTCCCTTCCTCTCTGAAATCAATACAAATATATTTAAAAAATAACTGATCTAATGAGAAAAATGGGATGTATTTAGATTAGTGCGGAATTTTTCAGACATGTTGTGAAGTGTTCTATTAAGTAACATCCCCGAAGAGTTTTCTCTAATCTAAATAGAGAAAATTCCCTTATGACGAAGGGACCCTGCATGTATATACCCCTGCCTCAGCCTCAGGGATCTTTGATTTTCCACTTACATGTCATATAAGTATAGATGGCACTTACTAATATAATGTTCTGTGCAGTCGGGAGTTACATTTAATAAATTTCCCCTCACATTTGTTGTTATTTTGTTACCATGGTAAAACAATTTCTTGAGATTAAGTATCATAAAACATTTGAGGCGATGTTGCAGCTGAGCAATTGAGAAAGACAGATGCGATGAAACTAAGAAAGGCGGGGAGTAAACACACGTGTGCACCCATTGAGAAACCAGTTTCTTCAATCAAAAAAGGGACTCAATGCAAAGCTTTTACATATTTTTTTTTCAAAAATTTTTCAAATATATTTTGTATTGATTTCAGAGAGGAAGGGAGAGGGAGAGAGAGATAGAAACATCAATGATAAGAGAGAATCATGGATCAGCTACCTCCTGCACTCCCCACACTGGAGATCGAGTCCGTAACCTGGGCATATGCCCTGACCTGGAATTGAAACACGATCTCCTGGTTCATAGGTCAATGCTCAACCACTGAGCCATGCTGACCTAGCCAAAGATTTTATTTTTTTATTAGCAGTCTCTCTTATTTCTTCAATCTATTTCCACCAAACTGGGACTCACTAATAATTGCTTCCTGATAGGACAGCCATAACCAGGCAACAGTTCAGTGATTGATTGTGCTCTGACCAAGCTGTATGAGACACCAGTAGGCAGGCCATAGTTCTTCCTTATTCATTGGCGTAAATTATTAAAGTATTTACAGACTAAAGTAACCAGTTCCTTTGGCATTACATGAATCCCATTTAATTCATTGCTGCAAGAGAAAGAACAAAATCGTACCATTTATTTAATACCTACTATGTGATAGGCATGTTACAGAGCACTTTGAAACCACTGTCTCCCTTCATCTTCACCACAGTCCTGGGAACCAGGTATTGTCTCCCCTCTTTAAAGAGGAGGAAACAGACATCAAGGGACTTCCCCCAAGTCTCATGTGTAGGATTCAAACTCCTGTTCATCTGATCCCAGATGCCATGACCTTTGCCCCCGCTATCATTGAGCCATCAGTAAAAGTATGCCTGACCGGTGTGGCTCAATGGTTGAGCATCAATCTATGAACAAAGCAGTCATGGTTTGATTCCAATCAGGGCACATGCCCGATTATGGGCTCGATCCCCAGTGTGGGGTGTGTAGGAGCAGCCGGTCAAGGATTCTCTCTCATTTCTCTCTCTCTCTCTCTCTCTCTCTCTTCCTCTCTGAAACCAATAAAAATATATTTTTAAAAAGGCGGATATGAGAGATGGATTTGCGCATCACAGACTTGCCCATCAGGCAAGATGCAGAGCCACTTGAAATGTGAATGAAAGTACTTCTCATTTAGAAATAACACCACAATCACACAGTGCCTTCCAGTTATGAATACAGACCTTAATATTCACTTGAATTGCTCCGCCTTCAGGTAGCAAGTTCTGTGTGTCACCCTGGGAATGATGTGATGACCAGGGTGCTGTCAGCCGCCACTTGGAGCGGAAAGTGAATTGACACGGAAGACTAGATACTGGCCCTTCGCCTGGCAAACTGCACATGCACCTGAAAATACTTGAGAGAAGAGCAAACTGATACATAGATGAGACTCGGAAGTGCAAGGTCATTGTCTGGGGGAAAGTCTGCCCGGCTCTGAAGTGTTAAAAGTGGCTGCGATAGAAATCCCACCCTCTCCCCTAATCCTGAGTTCCTCTCTCATTCCGTTCAGAGGGGATTTTGCTCCGTATCAGTGTTCGGGGCAGATACTGCTTTGCAAAGTCATTGCAACTTCCCGCTCACCTTTGTGAGGCTTCCAGAACCTCGCTCAGCTGGAGATTTCCAGCAGGAGGACCCCCCCCAAACCTCCACCCCCACTGGATGGGCAGGTAATGCAGCCTCATTTCACAACAACAGCCTCTTTCTCTGGGCGTTTCGGCAGGCCATTCAAGTGCAGGGAGCATGCAAAAGCAAGGGGGTAGGATTTCAGGCCTCAGCCCCTGCTTGGCGGTCATCCCTCCAAGTAGATATTTAATTCAGCTCAGAAAGGCGGTGTACCAGCTCCGAGGCAGCATGTTCGAGCATCAGCCGTTTACTCCCTGGGCCAGAATGTCTCACCGGCAGAGAATGAATTTCCTCATGAAGCAGAAGGACAGACGCAAAGGGGGCCAAGGACTGACTCAGCGGGAACGTCTGATTGTAAGAAGGCTGCTTTTTGTTTCCCGAAATTCACTTCAAAAGAGCAAGTGGCTCCCATTACCGGTGTCCGGCGCTGTAACTGAATCGCCGGCCCCTGCATCGCTAAACCTGCCCCTGAAATGTACACACCCAGCCCATTTCTCCCCAGACAGCTATGTGCTACGCAGACAGGGCACCTCAGGGAAGCCTGGCCAAGGCTTGACTCGCAGGATCCGAGCTGACTTGCATTGTGTGTGCGTGCGGAATGATGATTGGAATCTGACTCACGCGAAGAGGAAAGGGTGCATTGGAAGAGTTGTCTGTAGTAAGTTCCGGAAGGCGATGGATCGCGAGAGCCTTATTCAGCATCGCACTGGTGCAGAGCACATCGGGGACACATATGCTGTGGGTGCTGGTCCTCATGGTGTTTACCGTGGAGAAAAGGAGCGCCTCCCAGGAAGTGTGCGGGAAATACTGACGTTTCCTGTGCGCACCCACCTGCCAGTCCCACCCACTCCATCCTTCTCTCTCAGTGGCGGGCAGATCATCCGGGTTTGGATTCTGATACGACCTGTGATTGCCAAGATCTCTTTGTGTCTCAGTTCTTTTTACCCAAGAAGATGGAGATAATATTTACAAGGATGAAATGAGGAAAATCTTGTACAAATGCTTCACATATTGTCTAGAGCAGTGATGGCGAACCTTTTGAGCTCGGCGTGTCAGCATTTTGAAAAATCCTAACTTAACTCTGGTGCCGTGTCACATATAGAACTTTTTTGATATTTGCAACCAAACAGAGATTTATATTTTTGATATTTATTTTATATATTTAAATGCCATTTAACAAAGAAAAACCAACCAAAAAAATGAGTTCGCGTGTCACCTCTGACACACGTGTCATAGGTTCACCATCACTGGGCTAGACCAGCAGTCGCCATCCGGTAGTCCATGGACCACTGGTGGTCTATGAGGTCCGAAAGGTTGGCGACCGCTGGTCTAGATGGTTCCAGGTGCTCACTAAATATCAGTGACCTTTCTTTTCCTTTTATATAACACCAGTAGCTGGTGTGTTCACTTACAAGACACTCAGAGCTCATTGAATGCTCCTCTCTCTCTCTCTCTCTCTCTCTCTCTCTCTCTTAGGAATTAAACATTTAAAAAATATTTTTTTATTGATTTCAGAGAGGAAGGGAGGAGAGAGAAACATCAATGATGAGAATCATTGATCGGCTGCCTCCTGCATGCCCCCTACTGGAGATTGAGCCACAACCCGGGCATGTCCCCTTACCTGGAATTGAACTGTGACCTCCTGGCTCATAAGTCAATGCTCAGCCACTGAGCCATGCAGGGTGGGCAGAAATGAAACATTTTAACGGCAGGGTCCTCTCTGGGTCTGGCATGTAGAGCCCTGTGATCGGCGTCTAATAATTAACACTTTGTTGAAAAAAATGGGAAATATGGTTAGGAAAGCTAGATCACTCCCAAATAAGAGCTGATGCTGATTGCATTTGTGTCTGGAGAGGAATTGAGTCTGAAACTCCCAGTTTCTCCCAGAACGGGCTCTGGACCCAAATCCTCTCCACTATCTCCAAACAGGTCCTCGTTTGTATATTTTAATGAAATGTCTCAATGCCTCGGGAACACGGGAGGAAGCCATTCATCAGACACACATATGCCAGGCCTTTGAAACCTGTCACACACATGCCTGAAAAATTATCTGTGTACTTTGCGCAGTGACAAAAGCAACACATTGGCTTCCCCTACAGAATATTAAATCCCGCCAGCAAAACAAATGCCTGGTGACTGGAGATTGATAGGCATCTCCCCTGACAGCCCCTGGCACAGAAATCTCCCCTCAGACCAGCCTCTGCAGGGGACTCAAATCAGTTGAATTTGCCCACTAGCTCCCTCCCCATGCCTTGTGGCGCAGCGTTTAACGGAGCCTCACGTAAAAGACATAACATTCAGCTGACCTTTCGCTTATCATAAATGCAGAATGAGCCTCGGGGATCCAGATCCACCAAGGCGCCATTGTAGGAAAATGTATTTCCTCTTCTTTCCATAAAAATAAATCGCCCCTCACAAAGGAGAGACAAAAACACCAACTCTCCTCCCCTAATAAGATTATTATGAAAGGGGTGATTTCTCCAAGCAATTGTAGCTGGGGGCGTGCTGTCAATTTTTATCAGGTTTTCTTACCACTCTCAGATCGTCTGGGGCTCCAGAGAGAGGGCATGCAGTGGGCTGGCCTTGCGTGCGTGTTTTTTCTTTTAATTTTGCTGATGGAATGATGGGGTCAGATGTTTCTAATGTAGGTGAACTTTTTCTTAGTATTGGCCCCAATCCCTCCCCATGTTCAGGTTAAAAGCTGGGGGTAGTGTGGAAGCAGCTTCGGAAGAGGGAGAGGATGATGCTTGGGTATTAATGTGCATGCACACACATGCACATATGCACACGCATGCACACACACACATGCATGTGTTCGCGTAACACACTCACATCGGGTGCTACTCCACACACTGCAGATCTGCAAAAGTAGGACAGAAATCCTGCTGTTGTCATAGGGGAAATACATGTCCTCTAGCTTTGGTCTTTCTCAATAGCCCTTAGGTGAGTCCCCAGGACACTTTGCTCAGTTGGGGATCAGCCAGAGTGGCTGCACTGAATGCTCTACGGTGGCCCTTTGAAGCCAAGAATGAAACTCACTGTGGTGTAGTCCGTGTCTGCTTCGTGCCGGGAAAGATGCTAGGTCAGTGATGGCGAACCTATGACACGGGTGTCAGAGGCGACACGCGAACTCATTTTTTTGGTTGATTTTTCTTTGTTAAATGGCATTTAAATATATAAAATAAATATAAAAAATATATAAATCTTTGTTTTACTATGGTTGCAAATATAAAAAAAAAATCTATATGTGACACGGCACCGGAGTTAAGTTAGGGTTTTTCAAAATGCTGATATGCCGAGCTCAAAAGGTTCGCCGTCACTGTGCTAGGTGCTTTATAGAAGCTCCATCTTCATGAGAGGTTGCAGTCTCTCATTGAAGATGAAGAAACTGAGGTTTGGGCAAGTGGGGAACTGGGCTGAGTCCCACAGCGAAGGAGAAACAGGTGGGAGGGTTGCCTCCTCCAGGCTTAGGGGGGACAACAGTCCCTGAGGAGGAGTGGTGGGAGGGGAGACCAGCAGGGTGGTGTGCAGGTACCTAAGACCATTGGACCATCCGGTCAGATGGTGCTTTAAATGTGGTTGGGCTCCATCTGGGTATGAGGCTTAATAACCTAACCTGGATGGGTCACAGCTTGACCTGGTAACCTCACCGAAACCTGGGCTATTCGGTGAACTTGTAAAAACCTTACTTGGTTCATCTTGTCGAATGTGTAAGAGTGAACATGTCTAATGCTTTCCAACTCAATGTCGTGTAAAGATAAAGGACTGTGTGAGCGTGTGTGAGCCTCGGTGTATGAGCATGTGTGTGTGTGTGTGTGTGTGTGAGGGAGAGAGAGAGAGCCTGTGTGTGTGTGTGTGTGTGTGTGTGAGCTGTTTCAGGAGCTCCCTGTCCCTGCCCATAGGAAGCATGATGATGTCTTCAAAAGTAAGAAACAGTACTTACTGATCCTTGTAGAGAGGAAGGAGCTCAGTCAAACCTAGAAGGAAAGAATGTTTTCCTTACCCAGAACGTGCCATGCAGTAAAAATAAAAGGGAGACAAAATAAAAGGAGTGGGTCAGTGGTTGAGCATCGACCTATGAACCAGGAGGTCACGGTTTAATTCCCGGTCAGGGCACATGCCCGGGTTGTGGGTTCCATCCCCAGCAGGGGGCGTGCAGGAGGCAGCCGACCAATGATTCTCATCATTGATGTTTCTATCTCTCTGTCCCTCTCCCTTCCTCTCTGAAATCAATAAAAATATATTTAAAAAATAAAAGGAAAATAATTTTTTAAAAAAGAAATAAAAATAACATTTTTAAAAACATCCTATCAATTAGGAGCATAGAATCCTGTTTTTTAAGAAATGCCCTTTTTGTGTATTAAAGTGGCAGCATATTTGTGCCTGTTACCAGGTTTTCTTTCTCGGCTGTTAATGAATCAGTGTGAGGCATCTATAAGCCACATGTGATACTCTAATCTGGCTTCTCAGTGTGTCTCTGGGGTTCTCACATTTCATTTGGAGACTTAATTTGCATTTTTAAGAAACCACTTAGGGGAGTTTGAGAAAAATCCAAGCGCCGGCGGTAAATGAGGACACCACAGGCTGGCTCCCCGCCCTCGCCTGCTTCTCGGCGAGCTGGCTAACGCACACCAGGCCACGGCCTGGGCCACATGCGTTCGCAGCGTGGAATCGGAGTGACCCGCGTACCACGTGGGTGACTTCCTGACCGTGGCTGTCACACTGTCCTGCTTTTTATTAAAGTCGTATTTTACAACACGTGTGAATGGAGTATTACAGCAGGAAAACCAGCCAGGTCCCTGGCATTCCGTGTGTTTGGCCTCGTGCTGGGAGGAAATTAATTGCCCCTTCGAAAGCCGCGAGGCACCCCATGAAGCACCCCGCATCTGGTTCCTCTTAAAGTGGTTTGTGCGTGTTGGTGTGGATGAGTGAACGGCGACCAGGCCTCGCTGAAATATTAGAGCTCAAGGTGCCTTTGTGTGGACCAGTTATCAACAGGTCTTTAGTACAAGAGGGGCGACCAGGAAATTGAGTTAATATTTATTACTCCATCCCATAACTCGTCTGACCTTTAACACAATACGGACTCCAACTACAAAGCCGACTCCCCCGAGAATCAAAATTGAGGGTTGAATTGGTATTACCGTGACTATGATTTGTGTGTGTATACGTGGGCTGTATACATGGCTTCATATGTGTCAGGGATAAACCTCCCGTGGCAATTGCTGTACACAGTAGGAAAGAATAACTTGCAAATTCACACATGTGGTTTTGATTAAAACTAATATTTCAAAAGATAATTGTTTCTTAAGTAACAGTCACCACAACTTAATATGCATACTAGGAGCTATAGCTTTTTTGACAAATGTATTGAAATTTCTGTAAGTATGCCTGAAAATACAAAATCTTGAACATTAATTAAACAGTCAAGATGTTTAAGTGCTAACACTGACAATCACTGCATAATAATCTATTTGTAATAAATTTTTATAATAGATGTGTAAGTAAAACCAAATATGAACATGCTTTTTATTTTATTACAATATTGCCAAATACTAGCATTAACAAATTAATGCCATAATTATTTTAAACAGAATCCATAACTGGAAAAAATAAATTGCATTTCTAATACTTATGAGACAGATAGGAGAAACAATATTTCCTAAATTGTATAAATTGGCACAACCTTTATTTTTATGCAGGAAAAATTAGCAATATGTTTCAAATGCTTAGTTCTGTGATCCTGTCTCAGCAATCCTATTTCTAGAAAGTTAACTTAAGCAAATAATAAAGAGTGGGAGGAAAGTTTCAGATACACGAGAATTAATAACAGCCTGATCTATTACACTGAATTGTGAACACAACATAAATGTTCCCCAATATGAATTTGCTGAAAAGAATATATATATTCCATATAAAGTTTCTCTCCCATATATATATATACATCTATATATTTCATATCTATCTATATCTATCTATCTATCTATCTATATATATATATGGTGTATATCCTATATACCAGTGGTTTTTTTTTCTGGCTTTGGTTTATAATTTTTTGAAAAAAATAATTTTGTATTCTCTAATTGAAAATGCACATGCAATTCACTTTATTTATTTATTTTTATTTTTTAATCCTCACCCGAGGAGGATATTTTCTCCATTGATGTCTAGAGAAAGTGGGAGTTAAAAGGGAGGCTGCATGCAATCCACTTTAAATTCGAAAAATAAAGGTTTTCCCATTATAAAAATATAGTCTAATTTAAAAACATTTTAGGTAACTATTGTAGATAGTGGATAACTGGTGGAATTCCATTGAAACCATCATTTAAGAAATACTTGCCCTGGCCAGCGTGACTGAGGGCTTAGACTCAGAGCATTGGCCTGTGGACTGAGGGTCTTGGTTCAATTCCGGGTCAAGGGCATGTACCTGGGGTGCAGGTTTGTTCCCAGCCCTGGTCAGGGTGTGTGTGTGGGAGACAACCAGTCTCTCTCACATCGATGTCTCTCTCTCTCTCTCTCTCTCACTCATTCACTCCCCTTCCCTCTCTTTCACTCTCTCTAAAATCAATGGAAAAAATACCCTCTGGTGAGGATTAACAACAACAAAAAAGAAAAGAACTTATATTGTGTATTGTCAAAGGGAGACTCAGAGACAGAAACATTGATGAAGGAAATGAGTGTAAAGGAGTCAGAATTCAGCAGGAACAGCTCAGCAAAAAGAAATGCAATCAGAAATGAAAAGAAAAAAACAAACATGGTTTCCAAGTTATATTCATTTGTCCAAGGCAAAAGAAAACCAAACCAAACAAGTTTTCTCACATGATTATCATATTTAAATGTGTCAAGATGTCTCTTTAGACATCAGCACAGCAAACATCAGGAGTAAAAATGCTTTTGCAAAGTTCAGATTTACAGGAAACAGTGGAGGTTTTGTTATTTGGAATCCAGACCAAGTCAGGGTGACTCTGCTGTGTTTGGTTCCTGTCAAGTACAAGGTGTTTTATTTTATGTCTACCTGTGGTTTATGAAGTTCTTAGTCATATTGGATGTGGTACAAGTATCATTTTTTCTTTCCATGATCCCTTTTCATAGTCAATTTCCTGTTATCAAGATGTTGATTTGACTGCAAAAGTTGCTTAGAAATTTTCTCGTTTTGTATCATTCATTTGATACTGTGGTTTTTGAATAGTTTGTTAATATAGGAATAACAAAGTAGGATTAATTCTTACATACTTTTCTTTTGTATGATTCACAAAACTAGAGAGGTGATATTAAACTTAAAAGTTAGTTTTTGTCTGAAAGTTTAAAAAGACCTGGATTTGTAATTTACTTTAATTTCTTTTCTATTTTTACTGATTTTTAGAGAGAAAGAAAGGGAGAGTGATGGAGGGATAGAAACATTGATGAGAGAGGAATATCATCGATCGGTTGCCTCCTGCAGGCTCCTCACTGGAGACTGAGCCAGCAACCTGGGCATGTGCCCTGACAGGGAATCTAACCTGTGACCTCTTGGTTCCTGGGTTGACGCTCAACCACTGAGCCACAACAGCTGGGCTGTAATTTGCTTTGATGTCAGAAGTCTTTTGCTGTACACGTCAGCTTTATTGAGATTGGGACCCAAGAACCTGCTCATGGACCTCTGTTGATTGCACCTGTGTCCCTCTAAGCAAGGGCTGTCATTGTTCTCTGTGACCTCCACGCCTGTGTTAATTGCCCTGGCCAGCCAGGAGGTGACATTCTTTACCTGTGGTGAGGACATTTCATAATCACGGGACAATATTCAGTCCATTTTTCCTGTGAGCACTTGGTAGACATAATTTCTACAAATGAAACTGACTTTCCACTCCTAAATAGTGAGCGTGCCTGACTTCCTGAAATAATGTTTGCGCTTGCTTATATGTATAAATCACACTTATCCCGTTGTATTCTGATGGGGAAGAGGATAAATTATTACCCATTGGGCTCATGTAGACCTAATCTCACTGGAACTTCCAGGAATCACTGTACAAGGAAGACTCCCAGTTAGAAATATTAATGAGTCCATTTCCAGTGTGTGTCCGTGAGTAGAATGTTGGAAAGACTGAAATCTTCCATCACCAAATAAAAACCACAAGTATTTGATGAAAAAAAAACTTAAATTCCCAAGGTTATTACATTGATATGAGTCTGTTCGTAGTTAGAAAAGAGCAATTGATTTGCATGATGATTGAGTCTGGGTTTGTGGGAAATATTTCAGGGTTTATTTGGGGGAGCAGAAACGGGGTGACTCTCTTATTTTTGGTTTAAATCCTAGAGTTCCCAGAGGGCAAAGTATTTTTTGTTGGTTTTCTTGATCATAGCATACGAAGGATTTAGTGATTCTAGGGAAAAAGGCAGAGTATCATTTTTTACCTACTGTATGAAATGATTGCCCCGCGTCCCTTCCAGCAAAAATACAACACGTATCTCAGAGATACGGCATATAACTTTCAGCGCACAATCACTGAACAAAACGCTGTTCTTCATTTGTGCTGCTGGGAACATTTTTCTGGCTCAGTCCAGCGTGCTGACTGTCATGCCCTGAAATGCACCCTGTCGAAAAGCCAGGCAGGTACCTTTCCAATTTCCTGGCGTTTACTTGGAACTAAATTGTCACCCCAGGTATGTGTGAGAGTTCGAGCAATGGCTTCAGTGTCTGCTGCTTTTAGAAAAAACGTGCCTAATAGCAGCTCTTCCATTTTACTGCTATTTCTTCTGATGATGTGAACCAATCCTAGCTAATAAAAGAGTAATATGTAAATTAACTGTCACTCTGAGACAAAGATGGTGATGCTCATAGTGGC
This sequence comes from Myotis yumanensis, assembly GCF_028538775.1. NCBI lineage: Eukaryota > Metazoa > Chordata > Mammalia > Chiroptera > Vespertilionidae > Myotis > Myotis yumanensis. The sequence goes on along the minus strand of NW_027223771.1, from coordinate 5,225,484 downwards.
TGGGGTGGGACACTGGCCGTGTTGCTCCAGCAATGCAAGTCCAGCGTCTGCACCCTGGCCACGTGGAGGGAGGGGAGGGGCCTTGGACCGGAGACCAGGGGGAGGGACACTGGCATTGTTGCAGGCCGGGCTGAGGGACACCCCTCCCCCATGCACGGATTTTGTGCACCGGGCCTCTAGTAAATAATATTGTGTCACTGTAGAGAGGGCATATGTGTGAGTGGACAGGTGGGTTCCATGGAGGGGGTGGCGTCCCTGGCACAGCCTTGCTCCTAGCCTGTCACTCAGTCCAGGGGCCTTACTTGCCCTGGTCAGTTGCCCTGGTCAGGTCCACAGGTGGACCCTGACATCCCCGGCATGGTTGTCTGTCAGCAAAGTTAAACAATTCAATATATTGAGACATACAGTATCCTTTTGAATTTTAGCCATTTTATCATTCGGGAGGAAACATAAACCTGTCACTCGGATACTTCCTTTCTCCATATCATACTTTCCCCCGTAATGACACTGTCCGCTTTTAGAACAAAAAAATCTAGGTATTTCTTCACTTGTCCTTTCCGTGTTGCTTCTCTGGGGAAAATCATTGAATACTTTTCTTGAAAGCCGAGTGTCCCGAACCCAAGAAGCTCTAGAGAGGAACGTCCCGGCTTCCCTGCCACGTTATCTTAGGTCCCCATGTACGTGGGTATTGAAGATGCTGCACACTGTGAACCAGCCTGTGGACCAACCCCAGCTCCTTCCTGCCCACAGCCTGCTTGGTCCCGGGTTTATCTTGGGGGGGGGGGGGGGTCTCAGTAACTCCAGGTCACTCTCTCTGTCTCATAGAAGAACAAGCAGACCCCTGTGTTGCTGCTTCAGCACCACCCGCCCGAGAAACTCCATCAGCCATTGTCATGTCACTGGGCACCCTGTTGGAGGTTGACCTTGGCCTTCTCTGAGAGCCTGTCTCCACCCACCGGCAGGGCATGCTCATAGGGGCCAGGCCCTTGCCCATTGTGCTCCAGTTCTAAAGGGGAAGCTAGCACATGGGGTGGGAACAGCCACCTCTTTCCCTTTCTCTGACCTGTGTTCCTTTGTCCATCATGAAGGGTTTTCCAAGATGTGACAGGAATCTAACCTCCCATTCCTCAGATTGTATTTATTTATGAATACGCAAACCCTCTTTGTTCCAGTTTTCTGTCTTGGCTCCTAATATTAAGAGATCAGTTTAACCCTAGCCGGTATTGTCCAGTGGTTAGAGCGTCAGCCCCCAGACTGAAAGGTCCCAGGTTCGATTCCGATCAAGGGCACGTGCCTTGGTTGCAGGCTTGATCCCCAGCCCTGGTCGGGGCATGTGCAGGAGGCAGCCAATCAATGTGTCTCTATCACACTGATGTTTCTCTCTCTCTGTCTCTCCTTCTCTCTTCCACTCTCTCTAAGAATCAATGGAAAAATATCCTCGGTTGAGGATTAGCAACAACAAAATCAGTCGTAGAAGTACTGAGAAACCCCATTTCCCCCTCAACAAAGCTAAATATTTGCAAGTGATCAGCATGTCGATATCTGATTATCTTCTGTGTCTGGGCCAATTTAGTATCTTGTCAACAATGAATTGGAAAAGATCCCTGGCGGGTTAATGGGAAGGAGAGATGAATGCATTTGAAAGCATAAATAAAGGCCGTTGGAAGAGGCTCACAGAGATAGATGTGAAGATCCCTGGGCTTAAGGATTTATAGTCAGTAACACTAGAGGGGCCTCAGCGGGCAGGTGAATTTCACACCCGGAACCAAGTACATCAGCCCTCAAGACTCCGGACACCTAGATCTTCTCACAGATAGTTTTCCCGCAGAGACTAGGAAGTAAGAAAGGGCGTTCCAGGAACCCCTGGCTGTAGTGACCTCTGACGTCCACATGCCAACGTTTTATCAATGGCGAAGCCAACTACATTCTAAATGACTGTGTGTTTGGCGGGGACTATGACAGCAACATGGCTGAAGACCCCTGACTCCTCGTCCTTCCTGAAGGAATAGCATCGAGTGGGTTGGTGGTCAGAAAAGCGGTTGCAAAATCAGACAAAGGAATCTTCTGGGCTGCTCTTCTGCTTCCACACCATGGGCTCAGAGCACAGTCCCCGCCACCCTATCCCCGCCCCCCGCCATTAGCTGAGGAATTTTCAAGTAAGAAAACAATTAATTTAGACCCCAAAGCTAATTGGAATCAATAGCTAATGTTTCTTCTCAACCCTCCAAATGAATTGCAAAATGATGTATGTTCACTTTGATGCCAGACTATAGATTTCTATCTAAAATTTCCCTCCAGGGCCACCTTTTCAACAAGAAGTCAGCTCTGTGTAGTTTGTCATGTCATCCCTTCCCCCGTCTGCCTTCTTAGTTGTCTCCCCTTGAAACTTTGTGTCCAGGGCAAAGTTAATATTGAGGCGATGAATTAGCTGTACCGGAGATGCAGAGAACGTACGTACCTCTAGGATGTACTCAAGCCCAGGGGGTCATGGTTAAGGTGCAGGCACGCCTAACCGGCGTGGCTCAGTGGTTGAGCATTGACCTATGAACCAGGAGGTCATGGTTTGATTCCCGGTCAGGGCACATGCCCGGGTTGCGGGCGCGATCTCCAGTGGGAGGCGTGCAGGAGGCAGCCGATCAATGGTTCTCGCTCATCATTGGTGTTTCTCTCTCTCTCTCCCTTCCTCTCTGAAATCAGTAGAAGTATATTTAAAAATAAAAAGCCGCTCGCAGAGTCAAGGATTCTTCTTGGGTAAGTATAAGGATACAAAGGGCAGTTTGCAGTGCTAACATAGAACACAATAGCAATAGAGAACATTTACAAAATAGTTATCATGCCAGGCACTGCTCTAAGCATGTTCATATTCTTTTGACCCTCATATCAACCCTAGCAGCTCTCAAGTTATAGGCGAGGAGAAAAGCACAGATAGGTAGGTTTAACTTCCTGAAGACACACAGCTTGGGAACTCAGGGGCAGGCATATAAACCCACATAGCCCCCAGCAAAGCTGTGTTCCTCTCCAAAGTACATTCACTAGAGCAGTGGTTGGCAAATTGTGGCTCACGAGCCACATGTGGCTCTTTGGCCCCTTGAGTGTGGCTCTTCCACAAAATACCGACTTCTGCGCATGGGCCATGAAGTTTCAATCACACTGTACGTGCGTGCCCTCATGTGGTATTTTGTGGAAGATCCACACTCGAGGGGCCAAAGAGCCGCATGTGGCTTGTGAGCCGCCGTTTGCCGAGCACTGCACTAGAGAGATGGATAGGATGCTGAATAGCACTGCGTAAGCATGTGACGTTTGTCTTCCTGAAAGGTTACATGTAAATGACATGTGAAATGCGCTTAGCTGTGCCTGGCACACGGTAAGCACAGAAATACTGATGGGGAAAAGCCAGTTTCTACAGCTCCTGTCATTTACAATAAAAATCACCTTGATTTCAGAGAGGAAGGGAGAGAGAAAGATAGAAACATCAATGATGAAAGAGAATCATTGATCGGCTGCCTCCTGCACACCCCCTACTGGAGATCGAGCCTGCAACCCATGCATGTCCCCTGCCCAGAACCAAACCATGACCTCCTGGTTCATAGGTCGACACTCAGCCACTGATCCATACCAGCTGGGCAAAAAAATAACCTTTAAAACTTCTGAAGTTTTTTCTCAGTCTTGAGAGAGGCCTTCCACAGGCGAGTGAGGGGAAACCAAAAATCCTCCCCATTAAACAAAAGAAACGTTTTCTTTCTAAAGGTGCATTCAATTTCGGCTCTGACGGATAAAAATCAAAGTCTGAAAAGTGAACATAAGCCAAAGAACAGAGGGTCCAGACAGCAGCACACGGGGGAGCTCCGGCCGGGCCAGGGGAAGGCTGGGGAGCCGGAGTCAGAGCCGGCTGCGAGGCCGTCTCCAGGAATAGGCCGGGGCCCGCACATCTGGAAAAACGAAGCCCCGGGATGAATTATGCAGGGATCATCTTGCACTTGCACAGGCATTTCTGTTTATTCACAGTCGAGGAGCGTGAAGAGGAAAACCTGGTTCGCACCTGGCGTTTCATTTAGGAGGGATTGCTACTCGCGCTGAAGGAAAAGCCATCTGAACGCGGCCGGGCCTGGCTCTGCTCTGGGCCCCAGCAGCCAAGCAGAGCGCACTCACTGGGAGCACCTGGCATGCGATTCTGCACTGTGTCCCCCGAGTGTGCCCGGGCGGGGGATGCCTGTGCACCCAGCCACCCCTCTGTGTGCAGGCTCCAGATGCAGCCCGAGTGGGAGGGGCCCAAGCACATCTGGCTCAGTTGCTAAGCTTCTCCCTTCCCCCCGGCCTCTCCATACATGTCACCAACAACTAAGCACTGCGCTGAGCTCCCACCCCAGCATCCCAGGGACCCCTCAAACCCTCCCCCCCCCCCCCCCCCCCCCCGCATGCTTTCATTTTGTTTGAATCCATCTTACTCCCTGGGTTTGGCAAAATGTGAAAAGCTCATGGAGAAACCAGTCCGTCCTGTTCGCCCCAAAGCCACGGTTTAGTGCGGATGTCCATGGAGTTCTCTCACTGAGCACTGTTTTGGGTTTTTTTTAAAATGAAGTTCTTCCTACCACAGAACCCCTTTTCCTCCAGGCAAGCCCCGCCTCTTTGTAAGTGAAGCGGAAACGTCCCTTGGTATTTGTGTCCTACGGATGTTCACATTGTTGAAAGATGCTCATTTAATCAAACCAGATGATGTTGGCTGCACCGCTGCTCTCTGGGAGGGACCGGATGCTTTTATCTCGCTGGGAAAGGGGGCTTGCAAAGAGCAGGCAAGCTGGGAAATTATTTCAGTGATGAGGGTACTGGTTCTGCCTCGCCAAAGATTTATTCAAATGATGCTTTCATATATACCATCTAATATTATCCTCTCAGCATCCTTATGAAGTAGGGATTGATCATTCTTATAATCCCATTTTTTTCCCAAATGAGGAATAGAGGCTTAGAGATATTTTTTAAAAAAATTTTTTTTGCGGGGGGAGAGGGGGTTAATCCTCATTTTAGAGCAGCTGCCTGATGGGGTATGGGCTGTGCTCTGTCCGGTCCGTCCACGCTGGCCCCGCACTCAACATAACCCAGGGCCTCACTCCCGAGCCAACAGCAAAATGGAAAAAGATGTCTTTTTCTCCAGAGATACAAAATATTTTGAGACTGTGAGCCTCCGCCAGAAAGCCTGGTCTTCAGGCAGATGATGTAAAGGCAAAGATTTTTATTTTTTTCGAGGGCCTCTGTTTAAGAATGCGGCTTGTGCTGAGTTCCAAGCAGTTCATATGGCCACAGTCCCCCCGTGCACAGAATCGGGGCTGTGGGGGTCCTCAGAGGGGAGGGGTCTGGATCCACTTAGCCTGGGCCGCACTCCGCAGACTGCGCATGTCACAGGGCCAGCCCCAGATCTGATTAAAACGTAGGCTCTAATGCGGTGGGTGTGGCTTAGCACACAGCATTGCCTCCCAGGAGTCAAGCTTTATTTTCAGGGTAAAGCACAGCATGATCTAGTTGATCGTGCTGTAATAAAAGCAGAGTTTGTTCCCAAAGGCCCTTTAAAAATATTCTTATTGATTTCAGAGAGGGAGGGAGAGAGAGAGAAATAGAAATATCAATGATGAGAATCATTGATCTACTGCCCCTTGCATGCCCCCTACTGGGGATGGAGCCCGCAGCCCCGGCATGTGCCCTGATTGGAATTGAACCATGACCTCCTGGTTCATAGGTCGATGCTCAATCACTGAGCCACACTGGCTGAGCTGTTCTCAAAGGTCTTAGTAAAAAGAACAATTTTCAGGAGGGTTAAACTCAACAATTTGAAGCCCTACAAAGTCTCCAAGAGTTAACATTCCTCATCTGGAAACCCTATAAAACCAATTATTTTCATGACATATCTTCTGTTTGCAGTTTGGTCTAATCTGAGAGGTTGGGAATCAATTGATTTTTACAGCGTTCCTGAGTTTTGCTGACATTTATTTAAGAAAGATCATTTTTTAAAAATCCCTACACTTCAAAATTATTTCTCACACTTCTAGCACCATATCCCAACTTGATTTAAATTGAGGTTTGGTTCTATTACCTAACCCGAAATTTTCCTCGTTATGCATGAGACACAAGCACATCTGGCTCAATTGTTAAGCTCCTCCCTTTTCCAAGATAACTCCATAAATGTACCCAACAACTAAGGCACCGTGCTGAGCTCCGAGAAGGAGATGGACCTCAGAAATCATTTTTAAACATTTTTCTTCCGTAAGTTAAATATGCAGAGAGGGAGGGAGGGAGAGAGAGAGAGAGAGAGAGAGAGAAATAGAAATATCAATGATGAGAATCATTGATCTATGCAGATGCTTACTTCATCAGACTGATTAGGGGAGAGACTGTTCCGCCTTCCTCTGGGGAGAATATTAACCACCAGTATGTTTCAGCAATGACTCAGGTGATTTTAAAGTCCAGTGGTTGGAATCACTGGCCTCACAATATGGATCCTTTAACTTTTATGCATTTGGAAAATATTTACTGTACCTGCTCCAAGCCCTGCAGGGCTCGGATTGAGAAATACAGAGACTTTTGCCCTACAGGTCTCACCTCCAGAAATTCTTGCTCTGTTGACTGAGAATTCAAACACCTCAGCTCTTGTTTCTTTTGTTCTATCCGCCCGCCCGCCTTTCTGCTACAGAATCTCGGGCTGTGGCTTTGCATTGGGGAATGGCTTGTGTGTGAGCGTTAACTGCATCCACCTGTTTGACTGAGTGGCCATGGGAAACGTTTTGTGCATGTGCTTTGGGGGTAGGGGGGGTAGGGGAGGGGAGGCATTTATCTTTGCTTTCTGCTTCCTACGATGACCCAGGGCTTTCATTTTAATAAGGAATTTCTCTCTTGGCAGAGAAGGAAAACAGATGGTCTGCCTTTACGTGCCTAATGTGTGCGTCCTCCACATGATTCTGGAGGGCGGGAGTGTGGGGAAGGGAAGTGAACTCACGCTGTGAGGAGCAGTGGGTGCCTCGGATGGCTGCCATGTGCACACAGGGATGGCTTTTCCTGATCCCCGCTCCATCTCCGTCCTCCTAGGATCTGTAAGAGCAACTGTCACTCAGAGAGACCGTGTTAGTCCAGCCCGTGAGTGACCAGCTCACACAACCGGGAAGGGTTTTCCCAGAACCAGCATCAATGACCAGATGTCACTAGTACACTTGTAGGTCATTCTGGCAAACTCATTAGCAAAGTCCTGATACAGTTAATATAAGCTGCTTAAGGAGTAGCCCTCATTCTTTCTTCGGCTTACTCTGAATATCAGGGTATTTAAACCAAACATGCTGATTTGAACTCCCTTCCTGCAGACCGTACATATGACAATTTTGACCAATCTTTCTCAAAAGGTAATCACTGATCAGCTGCCTCCTGCACGTCCCCCACTGGGGACCGAGCCCACAACCCGGGCACGTGCCCTGACCGGGAATCGAACCATGACCTCCTGGTTCATAGGTCGACGCTCAACCACTGAGCCCCGTGGCTACTAGGCACCTTTCTGGCTCACGTGATTGGAGACCCAGAAGAAAAGCGGGCCTGGAGGTGCACTCAGACTAATGGTTCTGGTCCCGTTTCTCTGGGCTGCGTCCTCCTCCATGTGCCAGCATCAGCCTCACGCTGAGCACACAGCTCCTGCCTTTCCAGCCCATATTTGTGCATTTGGATGTCCCGAGCGTTGGAGAGCGTCACTTCTGGAAAATCTCTCAGACAAGTCAGGAAAAACATTCCCTGCAAACGTCTTCTCACCTCCCGCCTGCCTGCTGTTCTTTCTCCTTCAGACCGAGTGGAATTCCAGGAACTTCTCTTTTGTTTGGGAGTCTGAAACCCCAAGTTCAGAGTCAGCCCCTTGTCGGTGGATTAAGGGGAGATTTATGACATCTCACAGAGGAAACAGTGAGTCCGTGGACCAGAGCAGCCTCACCCGACTAGCCAGGCAGGCGCACAGCCTGACGAATTCTCTCCTGATCGTCTGCTGGGAGCTCCTGTCCCACCTCCGGGAGGCCGTGCGGGGAAGAGTTAGGGCGTCTAGTGCTGGTGGTCATGGAGCAGCCGGCTTTCTGGCTTTTCCCAGTTTCATTGTGTGTCAGTGTCAGAGGTTTATAGAGCCAGTGGGTGTCCCTGGGCCATTGGTACATCTGAGCTCCTGATGACCTTGTCTCTCTCTCTCTCTCTCTCTCTCTCTTAATATGTGTTCATTGATGTCAGAGAGGAAGGGAGAGGGAAAGAGAGTTAAAAACGTTAATGATGAGAGAGAATCATTGATCGGCTGCCTCCTGCATGCCCCCTACTGGGGATGGAGCCTGAAAACGGGGTATACCAGTAAGCCCTGACCGGGAATCCAACCGTGACCTCCTGGTTCATAGGTTGATGTTCAACCACTGAGCCATGCCAGCTGGGCGACCTTGTCTCTTTAATCAGGAAGCCAGGATGTGGGGAAGTCAGCTGTCACTCAAACTTGAAGAAAAGTAGTGAAAATCTTCTACCCTGTAAGCCCCGGTTGCCATAATGAGTAGACAGGGGCACCGCGGGAAGTGGCCGCAGTAGATGACCAGGCGTCGTCTCAGACAGCAGCCGTCCCTGGGTCTGTGGTTCTGGAACTGACACCACTGGGCTCATCACACAGGGCCACTGGGGAAGGGCAGGGGTCAGAGCTGCCTTGAGGGGAGGGTGGACCAGAACAGCTGCAGGCTGTGTGTGTGTGTGTGTGTGTATGTGTGCCTGCATGCGCGTGCATCTGATAAGTATTTATAACAGGCCTTTCACAACACTACATAAGGTATCCTGGATAATAAGGTTCCTTAATTTAGAGGATATTGTAAATATAAGAAAAAGTTATGGATTTTAAAAATATATTTCCCCCTTTTTAAATTAATTGATTGAGGTGACATTGGTCCACATGAACATGCAGGTTTCAGGTGTGGGTTTCTGTTACAAGATCTGCATATGGCACCATGTGCTCACCACCCCAAGTCAGACCTTCTCCTGTCACCTCATATTAGGACCCCCTTTTTACCCCACCCCCTTCCCTCTGGCAACTGTCACTTTGCTGTTTGTGTTCATAAATTCCAGTTTTATATCCCACATATGAGTGAAACCATATAGTTCTTAGCTTTTTCTACTGACTTATTTCACTTCACATAATGTTCTCAAGATCTATCCATATTGCTGCAAATGATGCTATTTTTTCATCCTTTCTTATGGCTGAGTAGTATTCCATTAGGTGCCACATTTAAAATTAAGGTATAATTTACTTACAGTGAAATGCACAAATACTACACATGCATTTTGATACATATCTGTGTGTTTGTTCTAATCGAGGCATAACTAAGATAGCAACATGTACAGATCTTAAGTACAACTTGATCCATTTTGATAAATTAAACATGTGTCAATGAAACCCCCCAAAATATTACAAAATATATTGATCCAGAACATTTCTGTAGACGTCCTTCCAGTCCACTCCCATGTCACAGAGGCAGGCTCTTTTCTGATTTATGTCAACATAAAAGGCTAAAATTTCATAAAAATGGAATCAGACAATGAGTACCTTTTTAGATCTGACTCCTTTCATTCAGCATAATGGTTTTGAAATTTATTTATATCATCACATGTACCAATACTTCATTTTTAACTGCCAAATAATAATCCATTGTATGCCTGTGCCAGTGTGTTTATACACTCTCCTGCCAATGGTATTTGGCTTGGTTTCAGTTTTTGGCTAGGGCACAGCTGACTCTTGCCCCCCGTTGTGGCAACTTCCGTGTGTCTTTCTTGCCTAAGAAAGCCTTGTTCTGGAATTCGTCAAGTCTTCCTCTGGTCCTCTCTCTCCCCGAGTCCTGTAGAAAACTGGGAATATTCTTCTCCTCCTGTTTCTTGTTCCAGCATGGACGTACAAGTCCTTTGGTTTCATCACATTCTAACTGGACATTGAGTTTCTCTCTACGCATTGTTGTTTGTCCTTGGAAAGTGTGTGTGTGTGTGTGTGTGTGTGTGTGTGTGTGTGTGTGTGTTGGGTGTTGTTCCAGGAATTAGCGAGAGGAATCTATGTGGGCACAGCTGAGTGTACGTGTATAGGTTGTACTTTATCCAGAAATGAAGGGGGGAAACTGAGGCATTCCTGAAGACAGCGTGGAGGGGAGTCTGTCCCCATTACAGTCGTGAGAGACATAAGCCCAGAACAGGAACATTTTCCTGGAAGGTGCCGCTGGGCTTGGAGTGCTAGTGCATTTATCATGGCCAACACTCTGCACCTCCTGTTAAAACAACTGAATCATTTGTAATTGGGGAAACGTATTTTAGGGAATTTGCATGCCCCAGATTCCTCGATTGGGAGAATGAAATGGGTCCTAGAAAAAAACCTCTCTCTGGATATGGGATAGAAATGTTCTAAACAGGGTAAGAAATCCTACAATTAAAATTTGAAGAACATGGTTCTCTGCTAGAGAGTGAGGCAGGGTGGATTTTATTATTTTAAAATTAATTTTTAATTTTTTTCAATTACAGTTGACATTCAATATTAGATTAGTCTCAGGTGTACAACATAGTGATTAGACATCTCTATTCCTTACGAAGTGATCACCCTGCTAAGTCTAGTACCCACCTGACACCGGCATAGTTATTACAATAGTATTGACTACTAGGAGCCCAGTGCACGATTCGAAATTGCGCGGCGCCGCCCACCCTCCAGTCCAGCCCTGCCTCCCTCTCCAGCCCTGAAGCAGCTGTGGCTACTGCTGATCAGGCCCTCCCCCAGCACAGGTGTGCAGAGGCCCCTGCCGCCCGGCCCCCGATGCTCCTCGCGCAACCTCCTGTCTGATCGACCCGTTACTGTGTCCTGGTTAATTAGCATATTTCTCTATTATACACACACACACACACACACACACACACACACATATAGATATTCAGAAAAGGAGAAATTTCAACAAAGAGATAGATGTAATGCTCATATTTAACAGTGTGTGTGTGTGAAGTAAACAGGCTTCTGATAAAATGCTTACGCATCCTCCCCCCTCAATCTTTCTAGGCATCCCAATCTTATATTACAGAAGCTGCATACAGTTTGGTTTAGTGGCACTTGTGAGAAAGGACCCAACTGCTTTCCAGGGAAAGATGAGTGAGGGCTCATGGGAAGGTGAATGGGAAGGTGAGAGAAGCTACAATGTGAAGCCCGTACAGCCAAGCAGGGACCTCCCCACCCCCAGATGTATGACACGGCAAGGCCCTGGGGACATAGAAATGTTCATATGTGGGTTCCATACAGGGTGGGGCAAATGTAGGTTTACAGATGTTCATATGGAAAATACAATAATTAGTAAATAATACAAGAATGAACTCTGTTTTATAGACTCACAGCTGTAAACCTACTTTTGCCTCACCCCATATTCTGAGAGTGTTTATTTCCAAAACAAAATAGTTAATTTTTTTTCTGGATGAAATAGTGAACTCACCAGTATCACCTATAGTCTTGAGCCTGTGTTTATAGGCACTTTGCATTGAATTCTCAACAGCAACAATGAAATTAGTGTTTCTAGGTGTCTTTTAAAGTTAAAAAAGTGTTTGAGCCCTAGCCAGTTTGGCTCAGTGGATAGAGTGTTGGCCCGCAGACTGAAGGGTCTTCGGTTCGATTCCACTCAAGGGCATGCGGGCGGATGGCAACCAATTGATCTGTCTCTCTCACATCGATGTTTCTCTCCCCCTCCCTTCCACTCTTTCTAAAAGCCAATGGAAAAATATCCTGGGGTGAGGATTCACACACACACACACACACACACACACACACACACAGTTGAAGTAGAGAAGGGGTAAGAAAAGTCACATTGGCTACAAGGCCTAGGTTTCGATAAAAAATGCACAGGCTCCGCCATATATTAGTCACTTGGGGTGAGGACAGAGGACCACATGATTTCCTCTCTGTCTCTCTTCCTTTCACACATTTAGCATCAGCAGGGCAGACTTTCCCCTTCTTCCTTCCAGTCAGTTCGGCGATGATGCTCAGAAACACAGTGTCCTTTAGGGCAGGACAGCTCAGGGCCTCTCCCTTGAACGCATATGATTGGAGAACTTCATACTAGTTCCCAGGAAACCCAGGGCCTGGGGCTTCTCAGAATGAAATGCAGCAGCTGAATGTTGTACGAGTATCGCCCCCATCACAAAATAGAAGGGGACAGGCCCAGTGTTGCTGTTCCACTTACGGCCCATCGGTGAAAGAATTATTTTATTTATTTTTATTTTTAAATAGATATTTTTATTGTTGATAGTATTACAGATAGCTCCCATTCCCCTCCTAAGAATAATACTTTCTTTTAAAAATATATATATATTTTATTGATTTTTTACAGAGAGGAAGAGAGAGGGATAGAGAGTTAGAAACATCGATGAGAGAGAAACATCAATCAGCTGCTTCCTGCACACCCCCTACTGGGATGTGCCTGGAACCAAAGTACATGCCCTTGACTGGAATAGAACCTGGGACCCTTCAGTCTGCAGGCTGACACTCTATCCACTGAGCCAAACCAGTTAGGGCAAGAATAATACTTTCAATCCCCTTCCAATCAGATTCAAGCTCACCTCCGAGACATTGGCAGTTTCAGGGGCTGACGTTACTTCTCCTTTATTTGCTATATGCTTTATTATCTATAATAATAAGAATAAGAAGAATAAGAATAAGAATACTGGTAAAAGGGTAATATTCTAATTAGACTGGACATCTTCCGGACGTCATTCCAGATGTCCTTCCTGGTGAAGCTGGGCAGGAGGGAAGCCAGCCCGGGCTCCGGGTTCCTGCGGGCAGCTGGAGGAGGGAAGAAGCCGGGTCCCAAGTGCCTGCGGGTGGCTGGAGGAGGGAAGCCAGTGCCAGCCGCCGGGGGAAGGAAGGCCTACTCTTGCACGAATTTTCGTGCATCAGGCCGCTAGTTAGATAATAAAAACAAAAATGCTACTACGTGTGACTTCCTGGAAGGTCCTAGAAATATTTTGTGAGCCTAAATTCAGTGCCTACCTAATGCCTTCCTAGACTCCGAAAGCTGACCGTCTTGCGAGAATCTGCACTTTGTCTGCAAACTAAATCCTTTTTGGATTTCTTTCACATGTTCAAGAGCAGCTCCACGCACGCTAAGCATCCGAATGGATGGTTAATCCTCCCACATGGTGACAGCATCTGCAGGGACAGCGGGAGGCACCCCACAGGGACGGTTATTGATGGGAATGATTGAGATGACTCGTGCCAACTTCACAGAGGCCTCCCAGCTGCTAACAGCAGTGACCCATTAGTTTTAAGTGTTACAGCTCGATTTTAAATCTGAGGTTCTCTCTGCACGACGAAACTCCTGCAAACCAAGACTACTCTATCGCATTGGCTCTGAGCTGCCTAAAAGGAAAACACGCGGACAGAACCCAGAGGCACATGGATACTGCAAAGAACGTGTTTCTCAGCTAATTTGATTTTCATTTTATCTCTTGAATGAATGGCTCTAATTTCCAAAATATTGACAGACCCAAGTCCTCATCAGTCTTATATGGAGAATATGCGTTAGATCGTCAAGGTTAAAAGAACTGCAGTCCAGTCCGACCAGGGAAACGCTGAGAAAAGAAAGAAATGAAAATTGTTAAATGTATATGGCAAAGTTTCAATCCCCCACCTAAGGCGACCCCCAGGGGCAAGGTTTAGAGCGGGACCCCCAAGCCTCTGGTGCCTGGAAACGGAAGCTAAGGATCTCCCGGGGAAAGCAGGGAATGGCACAGGCTGCAGCGGCAGGAAGGGGGGCGGGGGGTTGCAGGGGAGGGGGCAGGGACCTCACTGCTGCCCAAGGTGAGACTCTTGTCCTTGGCAAAGAACCTGAAGCCTCCCAAGGCCCGGGGTGGAAAAAGAGTCAGCCGGCCAGGACCATAAGGAGGTGTGAATTCTGAATTCAGGCGACTAATACGGTAGTGTCCCCAAGCCAAAAAAATGAAATAGAAGGCTCTTGGTTTAATAGGGCCCAGGTTGGGGCACATTTAAAAGTGCCTGCTGGGCCCAATTGGCATGGCTCAATGGTTGAGCATCGACCACTGAACCAGGAGGTCATAGTTCGATTCCAGTCAGGGCACGTGTCCGGGTTTGGCTCCATCCCCAGTGGAGGGCATGCAGGAGGCAGCTGATCCATGATTTTCTCTCATCATTGATGTTTCTATCTCTCTCCCCCTCTCCCTTCCTCTCTGAAATCAACTATATATATATTTTTACATATATTTTTAAGTGCCTGCTGGGATACTGACAATTCAGAGCCAGCAGGCTAATAGTATATGCAAGAATTGAAGATCAATAACTCTCAACTTAGAATTGCAAAGCCTGCAACAGGACGAGAAAAAGAATGACTTTTTTAATCAGTGAAATATAATCATTGAAAGAAAAAAATTCAACATTGAAGAGTGGCATATGAAAAAATGAACAGATAAATTATTAAATAATCCTATATAATAAAAGGGTAATATGCAAATTGACCCTAACAACAGAACGACCAGTCGCTATGATGCACACTGACCACCCAGGGAGCAGATGCTCAACACAGGAGCTGCCCCCTGGTGGTCATTGCGCTCCCACAGGGGGAGCTCCACTCAGCCACAAGCAGGCTCATGGCTGGCCAGAGCAATGGCAGTGGCAGGAGCCTCTCCCACCTCCACGGCAGCGCTAAGGATGTCCGACTAATGGTCTAGGCCCGCTCCCCCAGGCCTAGGCAGTTAGTTGGACATCCCCCGGCGATCCTGGGCTGCCAGAGGGATGTCTGACTGCCAGCTTAGGCCCAACCCCCCGGGCTCATTTCTCTATCTTCCTTCCCAAAGTAAGCCAGCAGGTGGACATCCCCAAGGGGTCCGGACAGTGAGAGGGCGCAGGCTGGGCTGAGAGACTCCCCTGAGTGCACAAATTTTTGTGCACCGGGTCTCTAGAAATAATTATAAAAGCTAATGACTTCTGAGAGAGGAAAACGGGCTCATTAAAATACTAGTGAACAAGAGCAAGACAAGTGGCAAGATCTGAGTCAAATATATAATCACTGACAAGAAACATCCTTAAAGCAAAACAATGTAGACAGTTGAAGATATAGTGGTAGGGAAGTCTATATTAAACAAACACTAATTGAAGAAAAGCTGGCAGAGCAATAATATTAGAGAAAATGGATTGAAGGTAAAGGGCTTTAAAAGCAGTTTCATATTTTCTGCATCTGTGGGATGGTCATTACTTTTATCTTGTTTGATAAAACTTTGTCCCGATTCCAAGTATCAGTATATTAAAATATTTTAAGAAATAACTTATGGTGGTTACTTTGGGAAGGAAGATAGAGAAATGAGCCCAGGGAGTAAGAAACTTCAGTTTTATACTTAATCCCCTATTTTTTTAATCCCCTATTTTTTTAATGTAAAGCACTTTAAATCAAAATTGGCAAAATGTTAAGATTTGTTCATCTGAGTCCACAAGTCAATTTTACATCGTTCTCTATGCTTTTTTGTTTTTCATTAAATAATTCAAAAATTTTAGAAATGGCATAGGAACAGTGAAAAAGTACCAACTGTGGCATGTGTATATTTCCTTATTGTTAGATTGCATGCTGGTATTTTTTTTTTCCAGAGCAAGACTGACACATAATCCTTCAAATGAATGAAAATTCCCACTTCAATGACTCAATTAGTCAAAATAGGTTAACATGCTAATATGTGGTTTAGGTACATAATCCTTTAGCTAATGGCAATAAATCACAGTGCTATGTTTTTACAATGTGCAGTGCCCAGACATAAAAAGACCAGGAAGCGAAATGATCTTGAAGAAGAATAACAAGTTAATAAACGCAAGTGGGGACAAATGATCAAGATACAGGGGATGACATGGTAAGTCCGTTCTTGAAGTGAAATGGTGAAGAAGTTTGCTTTGGCATCCATGCCCACAGGGCTGTCTGGGCAGGAAGCAACAGAGAACACACCTTCTTAAGGCTCACACAACGATGACAGGCATTATTTCACATAACAGGAGGCAGGTAGTTGATCAGGGCTTGTTGCTATCATCCAGCTCTTTATCCATCTCTGCTCTGCCAGCCGGGGCGCGAGCCTCCCCCTTGGGCTGGCAGACTCCCAGCTTTTTGGGCAGAATTGGGTTAGAGACCCGTTCCAGATCTCTCATGATCTGCTTAGGCATATCGGTGACTCAAGCACCGTTTCCCCCTAGGCCCGTGGTTGGCAAACCGAGGCTCGGGAGCCACATGCAGCTCTTTGGCCCCTTCAGTGTGGCTCTTCCACAGAATACCACGTGCGGGCGCGCACGTACAGTGCGATTGAAACTTCGTGGCCCATGCGCAGAAGTCGGTATTTTGTGGAAGAGCCACACTCAAGGGGCCAAAGAGCCGCATGTGGCTCTCGAGCCACAGTTTGCCGACCACGGCCCTAGGCCCTCTCTGGGATTCATTCTCTCACTCTCAGCTGGCTTTTATACTCTTCCGTTTGCTTAAGACCTTGTTTTTCTTGTTTCTATAAAAATTTGAAGAGCAAAATTTCATTACTATTCATGCATTCATTCATTCATTTAAAATTTGGTCTCCTCAACCCAGAGATCTTCAGGAAATACGCCAGTGGATGTCCAGCTGTAGCCACCCAGATAGTATGGAGGAGTCCTAGGTAGCGAGGTTTTAAGTCACCTGATTGTCCTCCAGTTACCTTCCTCCTCTCTCATCCTCCTGGGAGTAAGATCATTGAAGAAGATTTGGAAAATACACATGCCAAGGAAAAATAGAGTTGTTCATCATCTCAGAAAATCCAGAGAGAAGTGCTTTCATGAAAAGTTTGGAAATCAGCCTGGCCGTTGTGGCTCAGTGGTTGGGCGTCGACCCATGAACCAGGAGGTCACAGTTCCGTTTCCCAGTCAGGGCACATGCCCGGGTTGTGGGCTCGATCCCCAGCAGGGGCCGTGCAGGAGGCAGCCGATCCATGATTCTCTCTCCTCATTGATGTTTCCATCTCTCTCTCCCTCTCCCTTCCTCTTTGAAATGAGTAAAAACAGAAAAAAACGTTTGGAAATCATTTGTAATATTTGTTGGGAGAAATATGTTGGACTTATATTGGTTTCCTATGGTATATTCTTGCCGGAAGGGGGACACTCTCAAAGTTTTTTGTGAGGGCTTGGTTCAATTTTTTTGTCTTCTCCCTCCACCCCCACTCGCCGCCGCCCCTCTGAAGCAGCATGTCACCACCTGTCTGTTGAGTCAGCACCGGATCCTACAGGCACAGCCACCCAAACGCTGAGGGATTAGGGTTCACTCCACCGTGTCTGGCTCCACTTCAACCCCAAGGACCCAAATTGGGAGAACAAATCCCAGCTCACAGGCACCGACTTGCCTTTGAGACTAACACAGCCCTCTCCCTCCTGGAACCAGAGACAGTGAGGGGCGTGGCTGGCAGGGAGGGCCTTCCCCCCCCAAAAAAAGAGCAGTGATGGAAGAAAGTCTGACGTCAGTCAGCTGCCTTCTCTGTGCTACTAGCACCCCATTTGGCCAAAGCGTGACCTTTCGTGGAAGTAGAGACGCAGTGAGCTGGAGTGCCAGGCCGCAGAACGATCCCGTGGGAGCTGAACTCTGGTGCTCACATAGATTTTACGCTCGGCCAGCTGTCCACCGTATCATCTTTGCTATCGTCATTCACTAAAGAGGCAACACTTTAAGCCAATGGTGTTATACTTGACGTTGCCACCTCTCTACCCATCTTTGAACATTCCTGCTCTTTTCTAAAAAATTATATCTTTATTACTGAAAGTCTTCCATGTGTCCCCTTTCCTTCCATTGACCCCTTCTAGCCCACCCTGTTCTCCTGCCCCAGGCCTTTATCACCCTATTGTCTGTGTCCCTGGATTATGCATAAATTCGTACAAGTTCTTTGGTGGGTCCCTTCCCACCCACCTATCCTCCCCCACCTTCCCTCTGAGATTCTGCAGTCTGTTCATGCTTCTGTGTCTCTGGATCCACTTTGTTCATCCGTTTATTTTGTTCATTAGATTCCACCTATGAGTGAGATCATGTGTTGCATGTATACCATGGAATACTACGCAGCTGTGAAAAAGAAGGGTCTCTTACTGTTTGAGACAGCGTGGAGGGAGCTGGCGAGTATTCTGCTAAGTGAAACGAGCCAGTCCGAGAAAGACAAATTTCCTGAACTCTTTTGAATTTGAGATGTCAGCTCTTCCCTGAGGCTCTTTAAGGTTGTTGCTGCCACTCTGTGCCTCTTCCTGTTGATGGTGGACTTGACGAGGCCGTCCTTGTCTTGGCCTGGCCTCCAGACTCCTGTTAGGGTGCAGGCCATGGTCAGCCTTCCAGGGGGAGGAGACCTCCATGGTCTCTGAGGCTGCAGGTCACATTGCCCTTGTGGACTCAGCCTTGGTTCTCATAGACGAGCACACACTATGCATTCCCTTCACATGGGTCAGTGGTCTTGTCAAATAAAGCTCTTTGCCTTTTCATGGACAAGGATGTAAGCAGTTGCGTCATGATGGATGCGTGTAATTGATTGGCCTTTAATATTACTTTATGTGAGGGTTTCTCAACTTTGGCACTATTACTTTACTATGAACGGGTTTTTAAAATATATATTTTTATTAATTTCAGAGAGGAAGGGAGAGAAACATCAATAATGAGAGAAAATCATTGATCGCTGCCTCCTGCACATCCCCTACTGGGG
Source organism: Myotis yumanensis (assembly GCF_028538775.1). Lineage (NCBI taxonomy): Eukaryota > Metazoa > Chordata > Mammalia > Chiroptera > Vespertilionidae > Myotis > Myotis yumanensis. Next base: position 5,206,764 of record NW_027223771.1, on the reverse strand, counting down.
ATCGAGCCCGAAACCTGAGCATGTGGCTTGACCGGGAATCAAACCGTGACCTCCTGGCTCATAGGCCAGCGCTCAACCCCTGAGCCACGCTGGCCGGGCGACTATTAAATATTTTGGGTAGAATATTTATTTTGTGTGGGGGGGCTGTCCTGAGCATTGTATACTATTTGTCAGCATCTCTGGCCTCTACCTACCACATGCCAATAACCTCCTCCCCATGGTGATAGCAGAAATGCCACCCGATATTGCCAAATGCCCTCTGGAGAGGTGGGCAGAATTGCCCTTGGTTGAGACCCACTGCCTGAAACATTTATCTTTGGGAGCCAGATTGCTCTTGTTTGCAATTGTAACCTTGGAAACAAATAACAGATCCCAACATCTGAGCTGGGGGCGCGCGCACACACACACGCGCACACGCACACACGCACAGCGTCTTCATTATACTGTTACTTGGGATTCCTGGGTGCCTAACAAATTAAAAACTCACCAGTTTTGTTTTATTTTACTGCTGTGCTTTAGGGGAAAAAGCAGTGTGATCTGGGTGTGCGTGAGTGAGATAGAATGATGTATTTTCATAATAGAATTTGAATGTGGAGCAATCACATGCAATGAAGTTAAAGGCTACCTTGTTTAGCATGCACTGGGCATAACGTAGTCAGCAGGTTGCAAATGGTGGAATACAGATTTTCATTATCAGGCCTGTAAAATGTATTTCTCGCACTAAATGACCTGGATTTGTGAGTTGATGGGAGGTATGTAAATTGTTTAGTGCTGTAACTAAGGTGTAATATGGCCTACCTCAACTGTTTATTGCCATTTTCTTAATTTAAGCACATCTGCTACACTTGCAGTTTTTTGCAATTGCTCTTTTTGGTTAGTATGTGACTGTCACGGTTTCTGCCATGGCTGTCGACATAGTATGAAGAATAATGTCATGTTCCTCGCAAGGCTGGAGAGAGCAGAGATGGGAAGTCTGACCGTCTCCAGCCTGGGCATACCCAGTGGGATGATGGGAAAAACCATGGAATCTGTTTTCTCACTGACTGAAATGGGGGCCTCCCTGTTTATTTTCTAGTTCCTACCTGACCCTCTGTCTCTTTTTATAATAATTCATCACATGACCATTTTAAAGATTCTTTTTAAATTCTTTCTTTTTTATTCTTTTGGACAACGTATTCCATCTGCCCTTTATTTTTGCTTGTAATCTGTCTGCCTCCATTCAAATTCTAGCTCACCACGTAGTAGCTGGAAAATTTACTTTTACTCAGGAGTGATCATCAAAATGTGTAAAATTAGGCACGAACAGATGGCAGCATAACCCAGCGGCAGATATTGCAGATTGGAGCCTTAACCTGGGAGTCACTGAATCATGGGAAAGCAGCGGTGGGAAGGGGTCAAAGAGGATCAACGTGGGGGGTGGGGGGAGGGAGGTGACCCAGGGTAGGGCCTGTAGCAGCCAGAGTACAGGAGCGTGTCAGACTTGCCACTGGTATAGAAGTATATCAATATCTTACCAGCAGTAGACTGGATATACCAGTGGTCGCAAACTCATTAGTCAACAGAGCCAAATATCAACAGTACAACGATTGAAATTTCTTTTGAGAGCCAGATTTTTTAAACTGAAACTATATAGGTAGGTACATTGTTATTCACTTAATGAGGGCACTCCTAAGCTGGCCTTTGCTAAAAACGTCCTCAATCTGATGGAGGTACGTTCGCTGAGGTCGACCCCTTCCAACTCTCCCATCCACACGCGTCTTGTAGACTTGTTTCGTCTGTCTCCTTTCGTTCATCCTCTCTGTATGTCCAAACCATCTCCACACACCTTTCTCCATCCTCGACACTACATCTTCTTTCACTTTACAACGTTCCCTAAAATTAACTTAATAAACTTTACTTAAAATTTTAAGTCAACTTCGCACTGTACGTGCGCGCCCACACATGGTATTTTGTGGAAGAGCCACACTCAAGGGGCCAAAGAGCCGCATGTGGCTCGTGAGCCACGGTTTGCCGACCACTGGGATATACCAAGCCTGGTATATACGCTTGCCTAATACAAAATGCAAATCAAAATACTGCATTGCACATTTGAAACTTCCTTAGAGTGTAAATATTAAAAGCTCTCATGATGAGTAAAAAATTCTAACTACGAGTGGTGATGGATGTTAAGTAGCTTTATCATGTGGTCATTTCACAATATATACAAATCAATAGGTTATACATCTGAAACTAATATAATGTTATGTGTCGACTATACCAAAAAAGGTATAGGTAGGTTGCTAAAATTCCAAAGTTATTCTCCTTTGAACATAAAGAGAGAATGTATCTCATTGCATGTGTTTCTTCTAACAATGGACACTAGACGACTATTAGGAAAATGAAGCAAATTCATGGTCCAGACCCATTTCCACTGGACCAGATGTGGTAAGACATGGATCCGAGACTCAGCTCTGCCACCTGTAGGCAGGACCTTGACCACACCACTGCTCTGCACTTAACACATCGAGGACGAATCACGAGAATTCTCGCTTCCTATTACACAGTGTTTTACAAAGTATCCTACTTTCAAAAGATACTAGCTTGCAAGAACATGTTATAAATAACTTCAAAATGCAATGGGTATTGAATTTTAAAGTGTGCCTTTAACATTTATGTAAAACTATTGGTCCGCAATGTGTTAAGTTCCTTGCCAACAAAATAAGGGAAGCGTCCTAGACAATATTCCATGCTGCTTCGAGATTGAGCATTTCATACCGCAAAGTCTTTAAGGCAGTGGTTCTCAACCTTCGGGCCCTTTAAACACAGTTCCTCATGTTGTGACCCAACCATAAAATTATTTTCGTTGCTACTTCATAACTGTAACGTTGCTACTGTTATGAATCGTCATGTAAATATCTGATATGCAGGATGGTCTTAGGTGATCCCTGTGAAAGGGTGGTTTGACCGCCAAAGGGGTCTCGACCCACAGGTTGAGAACCGCTGCTACGCGCTGTTGAAAATAACCAGGGCTCAATGCTTAGTCACAACCTTCCATTAAAGAAGAAAACCAATACCATCCTCCTCTAGGCCTGGCCCATTTCACGGCAGGTGGAGGAGGAGACAGGAGGAAGTGGGGGTGGGGTTGGGGAGGGTGGGATGCAGGCGATTTCTCCCAGCTGCTCTTATAATGAGGAAATAATGACTTAATGTCTGGGCAATTTGTAAAGCAGCTGCCAGTGGGGCAGGAAGACAGCTGTTCTTAAAAAAAAAAAAAAAAAAAAAAAAGAATTGGGCCTTTTCTCTTCCGTCTCCCATAGTGCACAAATGAGCAATGCAGTTTCAAAATCAGTGATGAATTCCGGGGAAGGAATGGTCTTTAGGAACCTTGATGAGCATGGGGCTGAGGGGTTGATGAAGTTTCAAATCTCACATTTTAGGAACGAATCTGCAAAACATGAGAATCTGCCCGGCTGGTGTGGCTCAGTGGTTGAGCATTGACCTATCAACCAGGAAGTCATGGTTCCATTCCCGGTCAGGGCACATGCCCAGGTTGTGGGCTCCATCCCCAGTAGGGGGCGTGCAGTAGGCAGCCGATCAATGATTCTGTCTCCTCATTGATGTTTCTATCTCTCCCTCTCCCTTCCTCTTCAAAATCAATAAAAATATATTAAATAAATACATAACATAAAAGCATGAGGATCTGATAGAAATAGAAGCTCATAGAAAAGGCCTACCAGCTCTCCTACTTGGCATTACTGTAGTTGATAGTCATTGTTTTTACTTAAAGAAATACCATGTCATACCATACCTAGTGGGACGATGGGAAAAAAACGTGCACTGGGCATAACGTAGTCAGCAGGTTGCAAATGGGAGGAGAATTACAAATTTTGTTCTAGTCATGTTTAGTTTAGTTGAGTCATAGAAGTATGACTGACATACTTCTGGGGGGGGGGGGGCGGACTGGGTTTAGAACAAAAGAAGGCCCCATTCTCTGAGGGCTTTGGCTGGGCAGGCAGGGAGTCTGGTCAGTGCAGGAGAAGGGGATGATGGGAGGAAAATGTGGTGCCTCCTCGGTAAGTATTTGTGAGCAGGTAACTGGACGAGTAGCCTTGAACATATTTTCTCATGGGATCCTCCCCGTCATTCTGGAAGGTCTCCTGGTCTCCACTGTGCAGATGGCAAAAGGAAGTCCAGTGGCCTCACTCGCTTAGGGCATTGGTGTCTGCAGTCACGTTGAGAATCTGTAACAAGTTTCCACTCAGCCTATTGCAACCTGGAATCGCCACTGTGTCATGTGGGACAAGTGACGTAGCCCATGGAAGGCGCGTGTCCACCCAGCACAGTGCCCAGGGCACTGTCATTAATCCTGCCTGGCTTCCAAGCACGAGTCTGTCACTCCCCGTGTCTGTTCCGAAAGTAACACAGATTGGCGGGGAAATTTTAAATAAAACCAATAAATGCATTCAGCTGTAAGAAATCCACTCTTCACTGCTAAAGCTCATGTGTTCGTTTTCCTAACATCAAACAGCCTTCACTCACCACTCTGAGTTTTCCCTTGAGTTGTCCGTGGTCCAGGCAGGGCCTGTGCAGAATCGCGCATCCTGAGAAGATGCAGGAGCCCCTCTCGCCATACGCTCCACTCCCCCTGGCAGGCAGGAAGGAAACAGCAACCTGATCTCATCATCTCCAGATTGAACCAGATCTGCTGTGTGACAGACCTGCTTAGCCAAGGAGCAGCCCCGTGGCCGCCTTCCCCCAGCTGTCTAAATAGTTCTCAGCTCCCACCCCGTCTTCCTCCTCTTCCTCCAGGAATCCTGCCCGAGGCCTTTGGGACACTCTGACCTCGATCCCCTGTCCAGGCTCCCAGCGTCCTTTGCATCTGGGCCGCACACTTGGGAACTTGTTTTGATTATCTCGTATGGTCTTCTGGTTCGTTTTAAACCACCGTTTGTTTGCTGGCGTTGGAGACCGTATTGGCGGCCATTGTTTGGCCCCTGCGGAGCTTAGCATTAGAAAAGGAAGTGTTAGCCCTAGCTGGTTCGGCTCAGGGGATAGAGCATCAGCCCACAGACTGAAGGATCCCGGGTTCAATTCCTGTCAAGGGCATGTACCTCCGTTGCAGGCTTGATCCCCAGCCCTGGTCGGGGCACATGCAGGAGGCAACCAATTGATGTGTCTCTCTCACATCGATGTTTCCCTCTCTCTGTCTCTCCCCCTCCCTTCCACTCTCTCTAAGAATCAATGGAAGAATATCCTGTGCATTTTGGGATGTTTAGCAGAATACTTGACCTCTAACCACAAGATGCATCCCCTACATCATAACAATCAAAAATCTTCAGCCCTAACTGGTTTGGGTCAGCGGATAGAGCGTCGGCCTGCGGACTGAAGGGTCCCAGGTTTGATTCCGGTCAAGGGCATGTACCTTGGTTGTGGGCACATCCCCAGTAGGGGGTGTGCAGGAGGCAGCTGATCGATGTTTCTCTCTCATCGATGTTTCTAACTCTCTATTCCTCTCCCTTCCTCTCTGTGAAAAATCAATAAAAAAAATATATATATATATTTTAAAAAGAAGTCTTCAGACATTGCCAGATATTCCAGGAGGTGAGGGAAGGAGGGAGGGGCAACATCATCCCGAGATGAAAACCATTGCTTTATTCTCTTTTAGGTGAGCTCATTCACTCATTTTCTCTCTTGACATGTCAGTCATACTTCTATGACTCAACTCAACTAAACATGTCTAGAACAAAATTTGTAATTCTCCTCCCATTTCCTAAACCCTAACTTCGATTAATCAGTGAACTCTTGCTCAGTGGGTGGAATGCCCATCCATCCAGTTACCTAGTTATGCAAGTTCAAACCTAGGTTCATTCCCAGCCGCTCAAGCCCGGCCTCATGCTAGACCTACACGTGAGAATCTCTGGAGGTGGGATCCAGCATATGTAAAGGTCCATAAGTTTTTACAACGTGCATCCAAGGTTGGGAGTCATTGTCAGCAGTGGCCGGAGCCAGCGCTCCTTGGCCTGCGTGTCACTGATTTCACAGCCTGTTGAGTCTATTCTACTGGAAATTTCTCTGTTGCTTTAAATGTATGCGGAAGCCACCCTTCCTTAGCTCTGAGCCCTTCCTCACACATTTGAAATCTCCAACACCCAATATTGATTTATTCTCTGCCGTGTTGGAGATGGCCTTCCAGGAGACATAAATATTTGCTGTCAGTTTGAATATCCTTTGTTGTCGATGGTTCTATTTTTAAAATATTGCAGTACTGATGGCAAGGAGCCAGTTTCCAGATGTGAATACTATGTCAAGTACTTTCAAAATATTTAGTGCTTGAAGGAGCTACAATCTATTTTAAGGAAAGACTTCTCCCTGTGTCTTATTTTCCCCTTGTAGTCTTTGGAGGTGGCGGGGGGGGGGGGGGGGGCGGAGGTGCAAGAACAGGGGTGCCATCTCTCTTGACCCACCTTGGTGAGGCTCGCTGCCATGGTACGCTGCTGGGATGCGTGATTCATGTTACCAGCTTTCCCCAGGGCCTTGCCATCTGCTGGACTTCCTGCCAATCCTTCTCTCTCTCTCTCATTATTTTGCAAGTCTTGGAATGATGACACTGCTTTTGGGCCCAGAATTGTTGATAATCATTTTGCTCAGCCCAGGAAATTATTAACTGTCTTATGATGATGAAGAATGTGTGGTGGTGATGGCCATATGAAATCTTTTACTCTGAAGTAGGACCGGCCGTTTTTTGGATAGCAGAGTCCATGTTAACCCCTCTTGACACCAGGGTTATTGATTTGCTTATATGAAATGAGTAGTTTTGACCCAGTGGTATTTTGCTCCCTATTCTACCATTTTGCGCTCTGGGATGGGATGTGAAATAGGCCCTTCCCTCTCAGGTTTGCCTGAAGCTACAGAGATCAAGAATAAAAGATCTTGTTAAATCAAGGTAAGAAACTGAGAATTGGACCACTTTCCTCCCAACTATGCCATCCCAAGCAAGACATGGGGTGAGGATGAATAGAAATGTCAGGCGATTTCTTACCATTTGGAATGCAACTTGGCCGGCCTTCCTTCCTTCCTTCTTTCCTTCCTTCCTTCCTTCCTTCCTTCCTTTTTAATCCTCCCTGAGGACATGCTTAGAGAAAGGAAGGGAGAGAAAGAGAAACATTGATGTGATTGAGAAACATTGATAAGTTGCCCTCTGTATGCTCCCCAACTGTGGATCAAACCTGGAATCCAGGTAATGTGCTGTGATTGGGAATCGAACTAGCAACCTTTCCGTGCACGGATGATGCCCAACCATCTGAGCCACTCTGGCCGGGTTGCATGCAACTTCTTGTTTGGGTGTCTGCCTGGTTGTTACAGATTTCTGATCATTTCCAGAGCCCCATAAAGCTATTTGTTTCTAGCTGTTTATCTGATATTTCCTTGGGGGAATGAGGACCGGGAGCATACGAGTTCACCATCTTGAGGATATCACAATAAGTTTAGAAATTTTCACACATTTGTGAAGGAAGAACTAGGAGGGATCCCCTTTTTTAAAAAGTTCCCTTTTAAAAATATTTTTTTAAATTGATTTTAGAGAGGAAGAAGGGGAGGAAGATGGAAATGTCAATGATGAGAAAGAATCATTGATCGGTTGCCTCCTGCACGCCCCACACTGGGGGTCAAGCCCGCAACTTGGGCATGTGCCCTGACCGGGAATCAAACCGTGACCTCCTGGTTCATAGGTTGACGTTCAACCTCTGAGCCACACCAGCCAGGAGATGATGTTGCAATTTTTATTCATTTTCATGCTTAATTTTATATTTAAAATTGTGTATCTTTTTGTAAATAGTTTCTACCCCAACAGTTAAATTTAGTCCTGGCTGGGGGAAGGAAAAGTCTTAAGTGTGAAACAAGTTTTAATTTGTATTATTTAACTGGACATATTAATTTTTTAAAAAGTCATTTTATGATTATCTTTTCTCTTTTTTCTTTTTCCCCCTGAGCTATGAAATTGATCCATCTATCCAGAATCACAGGAAAAAAAACATCTATTCTGGGTCATAGAAATAACCAGAGTAGACAGTTGGCATTGAAAATAAACTCTCTGTGTGTGTGTGTGTGTGTGTGTGTGTGTGCGCGCACGCACGCACGCACTATCTATCTGTATTTAATTCCTAATATGTGATTATATAGAGGTCTTGTAAGAAGGGAAATATTGACTTTAATTTGAGACTCTGTATTTCATTTAAGGAAGTGTTTATGAACACTAGTCTTGTAGTGAGATAGACTTAAATTTTTATGTTACATCCATTTGGTTGACTTGGAGATGTTGTTTATTCCCTAAAAGCCTGTCTTGTTTTTCATCTGTAAAGTGAAGGTTATAGAACATGTTTTAGACTTGTAGTAAGAAGAAGCAAATGAGCTCATGCAAATAGGAATTTTAGCATAATTCCTAACATGTAGGAAATGCTAATATTAAAAAATAGGAGTTATTTCCCTAACCAGTTTGGTTCATTGGATAGAGCATCAGCCTACAGACTGAAGGGTCCCAGGTTCGATTCTGGTCAAGGGCATGTACCTTAGTTGCGGGCACATCCCCAGTAGGGGGCGTGCAGGAGGCAGCTGATCGATGTTTCTCTCTCATCGAAGTTTCTAACTCTCTATCCCTCTCCCTTCCTCTCTGTAAAAAATACAATAAAATATATATTTTTTTAAAAAAGGAGTTATTATCACCATCCTTACTTGTTAAGATACTTGGAGAAGCAGGTAGTTTGGCTCACCTACTTTATAGCTGGGAAGATCGAGGCCAAGCATTTAAATATTTTGTTCCTAATTGCTTAAGAGTGGCGGCTATAGCTATAGCTTGTAAAATGTAGAAATTATCAACATCTTCCTTCCTCTTTCCATCAGCTCATTAAGAACTACAAATTATAAATGTTTCCAGATTCTGAGCTAAATGTGCAGGATCTGCTGGAAACATTAGGCAGGTGGGGTTGAATTTGGAACTTTTCTAAGAATTTAGTCCCTTCAGTGCTCATTTTGCTGGAAAATCAATGACTTTTGCCAAACACGTTGTTTTCTTCTCTTGACAAAAAGCAGATCAGCAAGTTTTCATATTGCACTATTTTTAATGGCTGGAGCATCAGCAGTTTATAACAAGAAAAAAATCAAAGTTCTTTAATATTTGGACGAGAAGGGCTTATAAAAATGTTCACACCCACGCACCATCTGGAAAAGCCAGGTTTGATGGGCTGATGAGGCTTAGGGGTCCCTAAGCATCTTGGTCAGTGACCTCTTCTTTAAGACATTTGCTCTGCAGGACACCACAGCACTCACCTTTCTAGAACTTTACACTGCGAAGGACTCATCCTGGAAGATGAAGACATATATGCATGAATGGCCAAGACTTCTTCCGGGGGAATATTTTAAGGCCAAATGAACTGCAGGTTCATGAGTAAAACCCAACTCACCTGGGCTTTTTACTGCTCCACTGTCGTCCATATTCATAAGTAGTTATGGCCCGGCCAGTGTGGCTCAGTGGTTGAGCGTCGACCCGTGAAACAAGAGGTCACTGATTCAATTCTCAGTCAGGGCACATGCCAGGGGTGTGGGCTCGATCCCCAGTAGGGGGCGTGCGAGAGGCAGCCAGTGGATGTTTCTCTTTCATCGATGTTTGTATCTCTCTATCCCTTTCCCCTACTCTCTCTAAAATCAATGAAAAAATACATAAGCTTTTTTTTAAAAGTACTTATGGACTGCCTCCATGAGCCCAGCCCTGGAATGAAGACAGATTATTCAGGTGGGAACCTGTGCATCCTCACTCTTCTAAAGTGGAAGCTTCCCTTTTGCCAAGTGCTCCCAGCAATTTCTCCACCGTCGCAGAGTTCGGCCAGATGCAATGCCCCACTTCCCACAATGCCTCAGGTTTGTGCACATGCAGTAAACGGGTCCTAGGACAGGTGTTGGCATAGACTAGAGGATGATTTGCCCCATGTGGGAGCAGGACAGGGTTTCCTGGATCCAGACAGACTTGAACTGAGGGAGAACACCAATGCACACTTAAATTGAGCCGAAACTGCTATTGTTTCCAAGCCAAATAGGCCTGCAGGAAATTGTGCTGATTAATTAATTTCTTCTCAGCTTACAGATGAAAGTTTTGACCTCAATATGCAAATGCATGCAAATGAATACAGTGAGTCTCTCCTTGCAGGCTCCCCAGTTATGTGAGGTAAGCCTGGCTAGGGGAGGCCGCTCCTTGGGCCCCAGCTGGTCACCTGACTACGGGCACATAGGGATGCACGTAGGTCATTAGTGATTATGCTAAGGTTGAAGGCAGGCCTTTCTTTTTAGCGGGTATTTAGGTGAACTGCAGACTTAAATTTTGTTTTCTTCCATCATGAGTATATTTTCTGTTGGCCTAAGTTTTATTACATTCTGAACACAGAAAACTTCTTTTTGATGCCATGTGGGTCCAAGATGTTTTCTCGCCCAGGGTACATGTGTCCCGATCACAGTGCGGAGCTGTGAGCTGGCGAGTGCTCAATGAAGGTTTGCTGCCCAAACTCTACCAGTGGTTCTCAACCTGTGGGTCGCGACCCCTTTGGGGGTCGAATGACCCTTCACAGGGGTCGCCTAAGACCATTGGAAAACACATATATCATTACATATTGTTTTGTGATTAATCACTATGCTTTCATTATGTTCAATTTGTAACAATGAAATTGGGGGTCACCACAACATGAGGACCTGTATGAAAGGGTCGAGGCGTTAGGAAGGTTGAGAACCACTGCTCTAGACCCTCATCCAAGCGGCTGCCTTTCTTCCTCTGGGTCTGGAAACCATGACATTTCCTGTGTCACCTACTATTTAATGAATATCTACCCCTCAGCGAGAAGGAAAGTCAAAGAAATCTAACAGGTTCCTATCAGTCCTGTGGAGAGTTAAGTCCACATATTCAGCAGAGAACTAGACTTAGAAAAGTCCATCTGTGGTGTGACTGGCATTGGCAAGAAGGGCAGCCTCTTTGGGTGAGCATGAGGGGAGAGAAGAAATGGGAAAGCCGTCTGGTTCCTGAGGTTCTGCAAGTGCGGTCCCTGGGCCAGCAGCCTCTCCTGGGCATCCTCCCAGCCTTCCCGAATCAGTCACTCTGGAGTAGGTCTAGCGGTCCTTGTGTTCACCTTCCCGGTGATCCCTCCACTTTCAAGTTTGAGACCCATTGTGCAGTGAGGCCATGCCCTTTCCACTGCATCATGGCGCTCCCGTAGTGATGTCATTACCAGAGTCAGGCTTTGGTCAATGTAGGGTAGCATTTTAGGTAGGTAACAAATATTCAACTCTTTTTATCTATTGTACGGAGTCCTTATATTATCTACTTTTGCCCTGGTAGTTCTTAGATTGGGTCCTGGAACACAATAAATGATTAATAAATAGTTGTTGAGCCTGGCTGGTGTGGCTCAGTGGTTGAGTATCGACCTATGAACCAGGAGGTCACGGTTCGATTCTCACTTAGGGCACATGCCCAGGTTGTGGGCTCAATCCCCAGTATGGGACGTGCAGGAGGCAGCCGATCCATGATTCTCTCTCATCCTTGATGTTTCTCTCTCTCCCTCTCCCTTCCTCTCTGAAATCAATAAAAAAATATTTTTAAAAAAATATATTTTATTGATTTCTTTACAGAGAGGAAGGGAGAGGGATAGAGAGTTAGAAATATCGATGAGAGAAGAAACATCGATCAGCTGCCTCCTGCACACCCCCTATTGGGGATGTGCCCACAACCAAGGTACATGCCCTTGACCAGAATTAAACCTGGGACCCTTCAGTCCCCAGGCTGACGCTCTGTCCAGTGAGCCAAACCGGTCAGGGCAATAAAAATATATTTTAAAAAATAGTTGTTGAATGAGCATGGATGGATGGAACTAGAACCATGGCTCTGAGCACCTTGGGTTCTGAGGTACTCACAGACCATGAGAGGGGGTGAGCGCTGCACAGGATGGGCAGGAAAGCAGATTTCTCCTTGCAAACTCATGAAGTCAGTTTCATATGCCAAATATTATTTCTTCTAACATTGCCCCACTGGAACCTGAATTGCTACAAGAGCAATTCAGGATATTTTCCTCCCTTCAGCACTGGCCTGTTCCAACGTCTTACATAACTAACGTTCAGAATAATATTTCTCCAGGGTCACTTTGCTTGCATAAGACCTTTTAGAAATCCTCCACTTGGCGGGTTGGTGCATCCATAGAGCATCGTGTGAATACCTCTCTGCTAATAATATAAGCGTCTCTCCACAGAACCGGAGTTTTCGTTAAACTAGGAGATTGCCTGGAGAAAAAGAATGCGTTCATTACCTCGTGAAATTGTTTCTGCATATTCCCGGGATTTAGCAATGTCCCTGAAACCGGCTTATAAAATGTGTCATGTGTGTTTATTGAATACGTGAACAAAATTAGTTCCTGGCCATGGACTTGATGCTCCTCCTATCATCCTTTGTCCCTGCCTTCCAGTCTTGCCCATTTCCTCTTCCATCGCTCTCATCTTTGGCCCAAAAAGTCCCCCTGGAGTCCACTTCTTGCTCAACTGGTTGCTCAAGTCACCATTGGGCCACACCCTCCATGTGTGGGGGTAACGCCATATTTTGGGTTTATAATGAAATGCATGAAAGCGAGCCATGTCGTGGAGAACCTGGGTCACACTGAAGGGACTCTGTACGTCTTTGGACTTGATCTCTGGTCTAGAACTCCGAGAGACCGGCTTCCTGAGCAGCTGTGCGCTTTCCTCCTTACACACTTGCTCATTAGTCAGCTTCAGGCGAAGATTTACTTATTCTTTGTAATAAGATTGACAGCGTGATGAGATGTCAGACAAGAACCGTTGGCTTCTGGGAAGTGAGTGGTGGTCTCTACAGTAAGCACTTTAGAACTGATGTTTCTTAAATTTTTTCTTTTGGGATTGAAAAGACACCCAGCAGAGCCTTCTCCCTGAAAGGAGGGTCTGAACCTTCATTTCAGCCTTGACCAGCATCCCCACTCACCCCCTGGGACACTTGGGGCCAGTTCTCAGTAGAAGCAGTTTCAACCGATTCTTCCCCCGCAAGGATGGGGGAGGCCAGTCCCCTCGGGCGAGAGCTTCCGGCAGCTTGGCAGCTTGGAAATGCGTCCCATTGACACGCAGCCTACTTTTCTGGAAGGACGTAAAGCTCCATTATTTAAGTTGCAATTAGTGGCTTCCCACAAATTACACAGCGCTTCCGCAAGTGCCATCTCCCCAAAGTGCTTTGTCGACTGGCTCGGGGAGTGTACATCATTGGTCTTTATTGGCCAAATCTTTCTCTTCCCTTTTCACTCTCACCACGTAGATCCATATCTTCCCAGGTGCGAAGCCCAGGGGGCTCCACCTTGGTGTGTACAAAGCCCCCAACTAGGGAAACACAGAAGCAATGTCACACCTTGCCTTCCAAAGATATTTTATTTTCTTGGCAGGAACATTCATTTTTGGTATGTAGGTGTTACCTAACCTACGCCGGTTATCACCTTTATTATAGCAAAGAAAAGACACAGTTATGAAGAGAATATATTTGCAGTAGTACCATGTGGCCAGTCCTGAGTCAAATAGATCTCTTCACAGAAAATAAAAACAAAGTTAGTAAATGTGACAGGCTGGTTCCTGAGGCAGAACACCCTTCCGATTGCAATGGACACATGAGCAGACAAAACAGTGACTCCATGCCATTGAATGAGGAAATAGTTTTGTCAAAGGCCTTTGGCCTCTGCTAAACGGGTGTTGGGGAGACTTGAAAAGGAAAAACTATTTGGCCAAGGCAAAGTAGGTGTGATCATTTCAGGATGTTAGTTGGTTGATGGAACATCAGCATTCAGGTGGAAACTAAGAGCATTGAGATAGGTGACCCCTAAATAGAGGCTGCCCAACTAGTGATTGTCAACCAGGAATCAAGTCAGGCCCAGTGCAAGGGTCGGCCATATGGATGTCAAATTTTATGACAGGGGCCTTGACCAGAGCAGAAATCAGAAGGGCCAGTAGGAGGAGCTCTCACAGGTAGGTGGGCGGCCAAAGCCCTGCAGGACGAACTCTATGGTTATACCAGCCCTCCCCTTAACTTCCTCTGCCCTCCATAAGGAACTTCCTTCTTGCTCTCTCTTCTTGCAAGTGCTGCATATACCGGCTTGCAATCCTTTCTTTTTCACTAATGAGCTCTTTTTGCAGACAGAATACCTAGTCAACTTTTTGTTTATGGTCATGAGCGATATTTAGAAGCCCTGGACTTGACCTGCTCTAGCACTTTGTAGCTCTTCGACACTAGAAACATCACTTGAGTGCTCTTGGCCTCTAGTTCCTTATCTCTGGAATGAAAGAACTAAACGTAATCTGTACATTCTCTTCTGGAGCTATCTTAATGTCCTCTATCTTGATAGAAGTTTAAGGTGCAAAGGTTATGCATTTTCCAAAGTCAGCAAATGTATAGTTATTTTGTGCACTTTCTTGTGTATGAATTTCACACCTAAAGAACAGCTGTAAACAAACACTGAACTGTCTTCATGATATGTATGCTGCAAAACTTATGTCTACAGTTTACTTGGAGATGCATCAAAATGAGATGAGTCACATAGATAAACTACTGAAATTGAGAGAGGTTAACAAATTGTCCAAATTTTCACTAGTAAGAATGAAACTGGGTGGCATTTGATCCCACTTCTGTTTCACTCTATATCTGTGGTCAGCAAACTGCGGCTCATGAGCCACATGCGGCTCTTTGGCCCCTTGAGTGTGGCTCTTCCACAAAATACCAGGTGTGGGAGCACGTACGGTGGGATTGAAACTTCGTGGCCCATGCGCAGAAGTCGGTTTTCGGCCTGGGCGAGTCTATTTTGAAGAAGTACTGTTGATATTTGGCTCTGTTGACTAATGAGTTTGCCGACCACTGCTCTATATCCTTGTTCTTCCATTCTCTCCTGCCTGTACTGGACTGAATGGGTAGAAAATTTAAATGACTTGATATGAATCACTATGAAAAGAAAGATTCAGGGAGGAGGTTGGGCGGGGAGAACTGGGAAAAGCTAGAATTCCAAGGATAAGCCAGGTAAAAATCATACAGACTTTCAGCAATGCACTGCTGATTAGCTCCAGTGCTTAGATCTAATGTGAGGTTTCCTGAGGGTTGTGACATTCAGAGATGACTAATTAACCTGTGCAGCAAATCCATTTTATTAGCTGCCATGACACAGCCGATCAAGACTGGCTCACCGTTGGCTCATTTGAAAAATGATTAGGCTTCCCATTTAGACTTAATTACAGTGCAAAGGTTGACAATTATCTTCTCTATAGAAGCATCAGATGCTCCAATATCTCAGTGAGCATGTGCCTATAATTATGTACATAATTTGTCTAGCAGAAAATGTAACCCAGCCATTACTTGGATCTTATGCCTATAGTTAGAGATCATCAAAAATACCACATGGAAAAAGTGGGTTGGTGGGCTGCTGGGACCAGTATAATGTAAGAATCTGTGTGGAGCTGTTAGTGGGAAGACAGCAGCTACCAGCATCTCTTGGACTGCTGTCCTCTATTAAAAATAATTGGGAAATTTGAGAGAAAGGTGGAAATTAGGGTGGAATAAAAGCACAGTACAATCACTTTTCCAGGATTTGACCCCAATCATTCAAAGTCCCACAAGCACTCAGATTCAACACAACAAAACCCAAACTCATTAGCTATACCTCATCCCCCATAACTGCTACTTCTCTGTGTTTGCTGTCTTCGATAATGGCTAGGCATTTTGGAATCATCTGTAACCATTGTTTCTAGCTTCTTCCTTCCAATAAAAGAGGTGTCATCACTAAATGTTCCTGATGGTGTCTGCTTCTCCCTATGACAGGATACTTTCATACATCTGTCTTCATCATTATTTTTAAAAATATATATATTTGTATTGATTTCAGAGAGGAAGGGAAAGGAAGAGAGAGAGAGAAAGAAACATCAATGATCAGAGAGAGTCATTAGTTGGCTGCCTCCTGCACGCCCCACATTGGGGATGGAGCCCACAACCCGGGCATGTGCCCTGACCAGTAATCGAACCGCAACCTCCTGGTTCACAGGTTGATGCTCAACCACTGAGCCGCACCAGCTGGGCTCATCATTCTTGTATGATCAGAGTCGAGAGAAAATCTAAGTGGTTCTGCCTTCCTCTAGCCTTTCCTCTCTGTTGCCCATCGTCCACATTCCCCCCTATCTGACCATATCTAATCACAAATCAATATATGTCACTGCCATTTGGTAGAGTTGGCAATGCCCACCTTTCCCTAACTAGCTTCGTAGGGCACACCAAGAATTTCCCACTTCCCATGATGCTCTTCTGCCCCACCCTTGCGTTCGGCAGCTGGCTTGCAGACGACTTCCTGGATGTGTTGTGCAACACACTCATTATTAATGATCTTAGTGCCTTCAAGGTTAGGGACTTGAAGTGCCCATTGTCATCTCGTTGGTGATTTTATGAGTCAGAGCGCAGCGCTGGCTCTGTTGGGTGGCCGTTGTTGATCAACCCTTTGCATCATCTCGGGTGGAAGCATCTTCTCGGATGCCTTCTTCACTCTCATGTCTGGGGTCTCAGAGCTCCCGGGTCGTCCTCAGGTGGCTTCTTCGGGGCTTCTCCACTGGGCTTAGCATCTTGCAGCATAGATGCTTCAAGGAAGTTTCCCTTTTCACACAGGGGCTGCATCCCAAGAGGCAGGCAGAAGAAACTGCACTCGTTCAGGGCGATGTTAGAGGGGGGCATGTCGCACCAAGAACTAAATGAAAGGCCCTACTTGGTGTGGCTCAGTGGATAGAGCGTTGGCCTGCAGACTGAAGGGTCACGTGTTTGATTCCGGTCAAAGACATATACCTGGGTTGCAGGCTCGGAACCCCAGCCCAGGTTGGGGTGTATTCGGGAGGCAACTAATCTATATGTCTCTCTCACACTGGTATTTCTCTCTCTGTGTGTCTCTCCCCCTCCCTTCCACTCTCTGAAAATGAATGGAAATATATCCTTGGGTGAGGATTAATTAAAAAAAAAAAAGAACTAGATAAAAGGAGGAATGGCCCTAACCGGTTTGGCTCAGTGGATAGAGCATCAGCCTGCAGACTGAAGGGTCCCAGGTTTGATTCCGGTCAAGGGCATGTACCTTGGCTGTGGGCACATCTCCAGTTGGAGATGTGCAGGAGGCAGCTGATCGATGTTTCTCTCTCATCGATGTTTCTGACTCTCTATCCCTCTCCCTTCCTCTCTGTAAAAAATCA
This sequence comes from Myotis yumanensis, assembly GCF_028538775.1. Classification (NCBI taxonomy): domain Eukaryota; kingdom Metazoa; phylum Chordata; class Mammalia; order Chiroptera; family Vespertilionidae; genus Myotis; species Myotis yumanensis. The sequence continues at coordinate 5,189,511 of NW_027223771.1, read as the reverse complement.
ATAAAATATATTTTTTAAAAAGGGGTGGGGGAATGGTTGTTCTTAAGGAACATCCCCATAGCTAAACTCCCTGAATAAATATCTCCTGATTTTTTGTTCTGAGTAATTGAGAGGGGGTCCCCACAGCTGAGCACCTGTCCCATGGCCAGAACCACTAGAGAACTGTGTCAATGACAGCACCCCGTGTTCCAGATTCTTTCCCCAAAGGATTATGAAATTAGTGTTACTTGGTTCGACGTTGTACATGAGATCCCCTCCCTTAGAGTGAGTGCTATGCTGAGAGGCAGTGCTATACTCTGTCCTGCAAAGTGAGGTGAGTCTGCACTGAGAATCATTGGGCCCTGCTCACTCTATAAACATGGGACTCTCCCTGGAACAGGAGAGAAATGTGCTCTCAAGTCCCTTGTAACCTAACTCCTTAGGGTTCCTGGGGCCTGCTGATTGATTGGACTAAGAGAGAGATTGCCCCTCCCCCTCCACCTACTCCCACAGTCTTCAGGTAGGTGGAGAGAGGCACATACCGTCCAAGCCAAAGTGTTTGGGAATGAGTCGGTAGTTGATGGATGGAAAGAGAATAATTACCCACATTAAGAATATTTGCCTTTGCGACATGTTAAAACGCCCATTCGTGCAATTCAGAGAATTCAAACCACTCCAGAGAGGCTCTCTGATGTAACAGGGCACAGGGGCCCTCGGTTTGTGATGCATTTCAAATTCCAAGCAAAACTCCCATCCACAGCCTGAATATCTGAAAGGAATTTCAGGGCATCCGTGTGTGGAACAGGATTATTAATACACATCTTGCCGTGCCAGCAGTGACGGGAGCCAGACCCAGGGGTCTGTAAGCCCAGCAGGAAAGGAGTTCATTCTGGAACCTCTGGGAGGGGCTCTGAGGGGGGTGCTGCTGGCTTTGAGAAGGCGGAACTCTCCTGTCTTCATCCATGACCTTCAGTGGCTTCAATGTGCGCAGCTGCCTTCAGACGCTTCTGATTTTGCATCATAGTCCAAGGGGCAAATTCTCCATCCGTCACCCCCCTCCTCTCCTCTGATTCCAGTGAAATTAATCAAACTGTTACTTGAATAATTCCTCATTGAGTATTTGTTCATGGTTTCGCTCCTGGGTCTACCATTATGCACTGCATCCTTGCAGACTCGGACAAAACACTCTCCTTAGCCTCAATTGCATTGGGATGAAAATAAGAATAATATCTTCCGGGCTTAACCCACTCTATTTATTGTACAGATGAAGGAATTCTTGTAGGAGACATTCAATTTTATTCCCATAGCACTTTATTGATAACACATGGAGTGATCATTACTGGTTTGCACATCTCCCAGTTCATTAGAAAGAGATCGGTCTCTGTGTCTATTCCTTCTTTTATTAGTTAAATTATTTCATGCCTTGAGCAACAGCAAGAACAACAACATGATGTCATGCGCTTGTTAACCGGCAGCTGTGTGCCAGGCTCGGGGTGTTTACAGCACTGGGTTTTTTTGTCCTCTCCTCAGCTACCACACACACTCCCCTTGGGTGATCCATTCGCTTCTCTTACATGTTCATTCAAATTTGTCTTTCCAGCCCTAGCTGGTTTGGCTCAGTGGATAGAGCGTCGGCCTACAGACCAAAGGTTCGATTCCAGTCAAGGGCACATACCTCAGTTGCAGGCTCCTCCCTGGCCCGGGCCCTGACTGGGGCTCATGCAGGAGGCAACCGATCGCTGTGTTTCTCTCACATCCATGTTTCTCTCTGTCTTTCCCTCTCTCTCCCACTCTCCCTAAAAACCAATGGAAAACTATCCTCGGGTGAGGATCAACAAAAAACCACACAAAAACAAATTTGTCTTTCCAACACCGTTTCTCTTCTGGACTATAATCCTGCTGCTATTTAGGCTTTTCTGCTTGCTATTCATCAGGCAACTCGGCCTGATCAGCCTACAATGTAAATGGCCCATTTTCAGCCCGTTACAGATTCTCAAAGAACCAAAAAGTAATCTCAGATGTAGCCTTCACATATCTGCCTCTTACCCAAACTTCTCAAATAAGTCCAACTAGTCACCAAGTGCCGTCATTTCTAGCTCTTACGTGTTTCCTGAATCTCTCCCCTTCGATTGATTTTTGCTCTTACCATTTTGATGCCAGCTGTTACCATTTGTCCCTGTTGGGAGACAGGTTCCTAATTGGCTTTCCTGCTCCAGGCTGTCCCCATTCTCCACTCCCTTCTCCGCAGTAGCCTTCAGTGGGGTTTCTAGTTTGAGTCAAGAGAGACGAACGGGAAGGCGGGCTGGACTAGCCTCGAGCAGGAATCCGAGCAGAGCCAGCACTTTGCAGAGTGCCTGGCACTTGGCAGGTTCTCTGTGCTTGTTTGTTTATGCAAAATATAAAAAGGCGCCTGGCCTGCGTGGTTCAGTGGTTGAGCATCGACCCATGAACCAGGAGATCCAAGTTCGGTTCCCAGATGGGGCATATGTCCGGGTTGCAGGCTTGATCCCCCGTGGGGGGCGTGCAGGAGGCAGCTGATCAATGATTATCTCTCATCATTGATCTCTCTCTCTCTCTCTCTCTCTCTCTCTCTCTCTCCCTTCCCCTCCCTCCCTCTCCCTCCCTCTCTTCCTCCCTTCCTCTCTGAAGTCAATAGAAATATATTAAAATATATAGAAAGGCATTTTGAAAACAGGATTCTGCAAAACAAAGCACATGGTAATAACGTTTACTTGTTTTCTTCTTTCCTTACTTTCTTTCTTTGTATATATTGTTCCGTTGAGCACTTTTAATACATATTTTTGTTTCTTTCTGATTGGTTATTTACTTGAAATTTTAAGAATTAGAGACACCAAGTAATGGGTATATGCATTTAAAAACATTTTATTTTTAATATATTTTTATTGATTTCAGAGAGGAAGGGAGAGAGAGAGAGAGAGAGACATCAGTGATGAGAGAAAATCATTGATCCGTTGCCTCCTGCACATCCCCCACTGGGAATTGAGCCCGCAACCTGGGCATGTGCCCTTGACCAGAATCGAATCCAGGTCCCTTCCGTCCACAGGCTGGCACTCTATCCACTGAGCCACACCAGCCAGGGCTAAAAACATTTAAAACGAACATTCCCAGATTTTCCTCGAGGGACAATTATCAGCTTATGCTCCATTAATACTCAGTGACTCTGGCCATTTTTCCTCACTTTTGCCCAAACTTGGTGTTAGCATATTTTTTTTAAATATATTTTATTGATTTTTTACAGAGAGGAAGGGAGAGGGACAGAGAGTTAGAAACATCGATGAGAGAGAAACATCGATCAGCTGCCTCCTCCACGCCCCCTACTGGGGATGTGCCCGCAACCCAGGTACATGGCCTTGACCAGAATCGAACCTGGGACCCTTCAGTCCGCAGGCCGACGCTCTATCCACTGAGCCAGACCGGTTAGGGCTTGTTAAGTCTACTTTATATCGTTATATCAACCTCTCTTTATATTGGGGTTACACTTTGCCATTAATAAGAATTTATAGTTTGATGCAAAGTGAGCACTGCTGTTAGATAAATCTGGATTTTATGCTATAAAGACAATATATTTGACATAAAGGAGTAAGTTGCCTGCTGCCCTTTCAAGATTACGTCAGATGAATTATCTCCTAAATTGGCATGCCGTCACCTTGTCATACCTTCTTGCAATAATGTTTGATTTTATCCACTCTCTATTATTAGCAGTTAATTAATTACAGTCTAATTTTGAAAGTTGTGATAAAGTCTTTAAAGGAAATAATTATTTTTAAAAATATGTTTTTATTAATCTCAGAGAGGAAGGGAGAGGGCGACAGAGAAACATCAATGATGAGAGAGAATCATGGATCGGCTGCCTCCTGCACGCCCCCCTACTGGGGATCGAGCCCACAACCTGGGCGTGTGCCCTGACCAGGAATTGAACCGTGACCTCCTGGTTCATAGGTCGATGCTCAACCACTGAGGCACACCGCCAGGTGAAAGGAAAAAATTCTTATTGTCCTTTTTGCCCCTTTGAAACTTTAAAAAATGTCTTGCTCTTCATAAATTATGATAGAAAGTTCTCTTTAAGTGACCTTCACTTCACCTACTTCCAGGATGGAACTGGCCTCTCACGGATGCTCACAGTACACTGAATGTCCATAAACTCCTCACATAAGAAATGGCTTTTATGCATATGAGCATAACCAATGGACATAAGACACTGGGGGGTAGGGGAAGCCGGGGTATTGTCAAGGGCGGGGGGGAAAAAAAAGGACACATATGTAATACCCTTTGTAATGCTTTAAGCAATAAAAAAAAAAAAAAAAAAGAAAGAAAGAAATGGCTTTTGTTTTTTCCTCCATTCCAAGGTTATTTGGGTAGGATATATTTGTTATTTAATTACTCGATTTAAATAGGAAGTACTCAAAGTGATAAAATATGAACAGGAAAAGAAATTTGTTTTTCTGCAGCTAACTTAAAAGCTTTAGAAAAGAACTTGACAAAGGCAATCCATTTAAAAATCTTATGAAATAAGAACGATTAAGGGGAAAAATTAAAAATTTAGAAGAATTCTGCACTTATGTAGCTTTGCCTTATCTTCCAGTTCCAGACATCCTTTAAAGAAATGAAAATTGGAGATCTTAAATAATGGATCATGGATATAATTTGTACAAAAATGATGACAGAAATATTCACATAGCAGACTCCATCCATAGTAAACACACACACACACACACACACACAAACAGGCTCTGGTCCCGCATTGTATTGTGCAAATGAGTACATCATATAAGTTATTAATTTAAAATACATTCTGTGTGACATGCATGTCATTTTTAAAATGATTTCTTTCTCTAATCCAATTTTAAAATTAATCAACCGAGCATTGTCCTATTTTGATTACAAAGAGGTTTTCTACAAAATGGAGAATAGCAAGGAGTGCAGAATTCAGTAATAGCATATAATTCTCAGGATTTCTACTTGTCTCCATTATTCCATGGACGTATGAGATTGGCACAAACACTACCACAGAAAACTTACTTGCTAATTTTATCATGCTTTTTATAACACAAATACAGGGATTTCCTAAACTAACATTTGGAGCATTGCCTTTTTAAATAAAAATTCAGAATTCCTCCTTCTAACTATGTCTTTGCCCTCCACCCTCCCTATCCCCTTGTATTCTTTTTCCCAGAGATGAAAAATAGTTACTGAAGTCAAAGCTCACATTCATCTGTGTGATGATTAATAGCAGAGGAGAATTCGCACTGTTGAAAGATCGTGAAGTCCATTAAAAAATTAATCCTGGAGTGACAAATGTAAAGGCGGAACAAAGGCCATCTGTCTGAGGAGACACATTTTCCACACAGAATCTGGGTCCTTTCAGTACACGACCGTACCCAACACTTACAAAGTGCTCGTAGAGACGTCAGACTATGCCTAGCATCGAGATGTTTCTCAAATGATAACATATTTATCAAAAGTATTTTAAGGCCCGCCGGTGTGGCTTAGTGGTGGAGAGTCAACCTATGAACCAGGAAGTCACCGTTCCATTCCCGGTCAGGGCACATGTCTGAGTTGCAGGCTCCATCCCCAGTAGGGGGCGTGCAGGAGGCAGCTGATCGGTGATTCTCATCATTGATGTTTTTCTCTCTCTCTCCCTCTCCCTTCCTCTCTGAGATCAATAAAAAAAAAATACGTTTTTTAAAAAGTGTTTTAATTGAATGGCCACATGGAAGGTGATCAAGGATGATTCGGGCTCTCTTCATCGAAACCTATTGTCTCAGCAGTCTTAGGATTCTTCTTAATTCTACGCTGACTTTCAGTTGTTCATCAGTACTACTCATTATTAGAAACACATTTATGGCTCCTGAGTTCTAAACATCACTTCCTTTATAACCTCACTAGAGGCCCGATGCACGGAATTCATGCAAGAGTAGGCCTTCCTGCCCACGGCTGCTGGCACCGGCTTGGTCCAGAAGGACGTCAGGTCTAATTAGCATATTGCGCTTTTATTATCATAGATTAGAATTTAGATTATAAACTAAATGTTAGAGAGCTTTTTACTACCTCAAGACGATCTCTGACATTCAAGTTCATCCTAATGTGATTCCCATCCACTTTCCAGCTGTGTCTCCTCCACCATACCTGTGCCCACAGCCACTTTTGCTGGCTTGCTCTTCCTAGGCCATATCACAAGTATGTCCTTGCTTCTGCGGCCTTGCTCTGGCTCTTTCTCCTACAGGCTTATATCCGTATCCCTCTCTGGACTGTAATACGCTGCACAGTGCTCTCTTCCAGATAGCTACATGCTTCACTCCCTCACTTCTCCCTTGTCTTTGTTTAAATTCCACTCATCCTCCAGGTCTTCCCCTCACCCTGCGGTTTCCCCATAGCCCTAGTCACTTCCTGACAATGTAGGGCATCTTGGCTTTGCTCAGCTTTTGTCTTCTGTCTGCCCATGAAGCATGTATTTCTACAAAACAAGTACCACTTCCATTTTGTTCCCTGTTCTCTAACATCTGGACCCATGACTACATTTGGTATTTAGCAAATAGTTCTTTAATCAAGAACCTGGGACTGCAGGGTTCCAGGTTCGATTCAGGTCAAGGGCACACGCCCGGGTTGCAAGCTTGATCCCCGTAGGGGGGGTGTGTGGGGAGGCGGCTGATCAATGATTCTCTCTCATCATCGATGTTTCTGTCTCTCTCTCTCTCCCTTTCCCTTCCGCTCTGAAATAAATGAATATATATATATATTCATTGCTGGCAGTGTTGGGCAAGCATGTTGCTTTTTCGACACAGGAACCTCAATTTCTGTCCAAACGCAACCAGTTGATTCACTCTCATTTAAATCGTAGGCGTTTCCTTTTGCAACGTTGGGTTTTTCTTCCTCTTTTCTCCACAGCTGTCTTGGCAACATCTGTTTCCAGCCTGAGTCAGAGGCGGATGGAAGTGTTTCTGGGGCCGGTCCCAGCCCTCCGACAGGGACTGTCTTTCCTGGAGCTGCGTCCACAAACAGTGTGCAGAGGGTAGGAGGTTGCATGGAAAGAGTTCACAAATGAGCAGTTCACTTGCTTTAGCACAGAGGGTTTATTTTTTTTATTTTTAATATATTTTATTGATTTTTCACAGAGAGGAAGGGAGAGGGATAGAAAGTTAGAAACATCGATGAGAGAGAAACATCAATCAGCTGCCTCCTGCACACCCCCTACTGGGGATGTGCCCGCAACCAAGGTACATGCCCTTGACTGGAATCGAACCTGGGACCCTTGAGTCCGCAGGCTGATGCTCTATCCACTGAGCCAAACCGGTTAGGGCAGCACAGAGGGTTTAAAAGTGCAGGTAATGGCCCGGCTGGTGTTGTCCTGTGATTGAGGATCAAGCCATGAACCAGGAGGTCGCTGGTTGCATTCCCAGTCGGGTTGTGGGCTCAATCCCCAGGAGGGGCCGTGCAGGAGGCAGCTGATTGATGATGCTTCTCTCTCATTGATGTTTCTGTCTCTTTTTAAAAAAATCAAATAAAAAATGTGCAGGTAATAGAGTTAGGCAAACCTGGGTTCGAATATGAGTTTTGAGACTTGCTACCCTAGTGACTTCTGGAAAATCATTTAATTCCTCTAAGCCTCAGTTTCCTCACCTCTAAACTGTAATGATCATAGTGACCCCCTCAAAGAAATATTTCAGTAATCAATGCTGATGGACCTCAAACACTAGGTAGGACATCTCTCTCATCATCGATGCTTTTTTTAAAAATATATTTTATTGATTTTTTACAGAGAAGAAGGGAGAGGGATAGAGAGTTAGAAACATCGATGAGAGAGAAACACCAATCAGCTGCCTCCTACACACTCCCTGCTGGTATGTGCCTGCAACCAAGGTACATGCCCTTGACCGGAATCAAACCTGGGACCCTTGAGTCCGCAGGCCGACGCTCTATCCACTGAGCCAAACCAGTCAGGGCTACACAGACACAATCTTACATGTTACTTTTTCCATGACTTCCCATGCTACTGGTTCTAGCATGGAAGAATCAGCTGATGTGTGATTGGAATTTGATGAGACTTTCACAGTTAGTTGACTCCTTTATTTCTGTGAGAAAAAGCACTTGGGGTGGGCCAGTGTGGTTCAGTGGTTGAGTGTTGACCTATGAACAAGGAAGTCAAGATTCAGTTCCTGGTTGAGCCATATGCCTGAGTTGTGGGCTCAATCCCCAGTGTGGGGCGTGCAGGAGGCAGCAGATCCATGATTCTCTCTCATCATTGATGCTTTTATCTCTCTCTCCCTCTCCCTTCCTCTCTGAAATCAATAAAAATATATTAAAGAAAAAGCACTTGGAAGGATCAGAACTTTACCTCCGACGTCTTTTCTCTCCCTTCCTAGTGCCCTGTTTCTACAGTGAGGGACTGATGGGCTGTTTGCTGCTCCATTTATTTGGACTGCATAATCTCTCTTTATTGCCTTGCTTCGCTCAATAAACCTGAGGGATTCTGGTCACATTCCCACTACAGGGGCACGTGGTGCCGCGAGGATGGAAAGTAAGACCTGAATTATCTTGTAATAAGGCTATAACCATGGAGACGTCTTTCATCTCTTTGAGCCTCAATTTCCTCTTAAGTTAAATGAGACCTGTCCTGCATATCTTATCTCTGTTATGAGCACCAACAGATACGATGGCGGTCAAGTACATTATGCAGCTTGAAGTTCTATAAAAATAGAAGCTCTTGCCCTGGCCGGGTGGCTCAGTTGGTTGGAGTGTTGTCCTATGCATGAACAGGTTGTGGGTTCGATTCCTCAGTTGGGGTGGGCACAGCAGGCATCCAATTGATGTTCCTCCCCCGCTCCCTCCAGCTCTCCCTCTCTCCTTCTCTTCCTCTCTGTGTTTCTAAAATAAATAAAAATATGACCTCAGGTGAGGATTACAACAAATAATAAGCTCTTTTCATTACTTTATTGCTGTGATAAGATAAGGAAGAAGCCGTAGATAAAAGTGATCACCCTCAGTTCTAATTGCTGCCTCCCACAGTAGGAAAGGACTGGAAGAACCTGTTTAGTCTGAAAGTGACGTTCCTTTCAAAAGAGCCAGAAAATGACTGATTGAACATCTGTGTCTACATCTTATTAAACTTTATAGGAAAGAGAAAGAGTCAGAAGGCTGACAGTGATGGCTCTTGGGAATATCAGTTGTAAGATCCACATATACCAGATTTGGTGAGACTTGTGCATATTTAATTATAAAATCTGAATAACAGGGGAGGGGGAGTTTCAGTGGAGGTGGGGATGTGTTTTATGAGACCATCCCTTCCCAGGAACCATCAGAAAACCCCCAAACGAACAGGAAATTGCGTTAAAAAAAATAGAGGCGAGATCTCAAAAGTCAGGCCTTTGAGAGCCAGAGAGAATGAAAGCGAAGCCACGTGGGGCTTAGAAATATCTCACCTTCTCCAACAGGTTCTCCTCAATTCCCCACACTAGTCCCTTAACCTTGCTCACCATGTGATGTTGGCTAAGATAGTCTCTCTGAGCCTGGTGTGCTGGTGAATGTTAAAAACATATACACACGTATATGCATAAGGAAACTGATGATTAATTTTACTGACATAAAAGATGTGCAGCATGCATTTTGTAAATAATAATAAATATATAACACCCTTTCTTATAAATTTCCTCTAGCTAGTTATTTATCACAAAATACTTTCATTGATTTTTGCCAAATTCTTATACCCATAGCCAACCTGAGGTTGCAGTTGTTTAGCAAGCATAGTTCTGAAGTGAAGGGTGGATGATAATTTAGTTTGCATTTACAAGTGAGATGAAAGTGAAGCCACAGAGACATATGCAAGAATGTCACTTGCTCATCTGTGACATAAGTGACATTTTTGCAGAACTGAGTGATGATCATTTCAGAGTCCTGAAAGAATCGTTTATTAATTTGTGTGTTATTTATGATCTGATGGCACCGTATTCTTTTAAATTTAATTGGAATCATTATTATTTTCTCCATAAACTTCTTGGGTCTAGACAAGCAACAAAATAATAAGTTACACTCTTGTTTGTAGCAACTGCCGATTTCTCTGGTGTAAATATTTCTAGTGTGGTCTATTTAAAGCAACAAGATGATCCCACTATATGGGGAGGTGGGAGGAGATATATTTTATCACACCAACCTTTACAACATACAGTTATAATAGTTATAAATAATCTTCTGAGCATAAAATGGAGTAAAATAGGAATTGATAAGTTTTGAGTATTGCCTTTTTATTTTAATTCATGTAATAGTACACTTATATTCTTCATTTTTTTTAAAATAATGGCTGTGTTTAACAGCTATTTTGCTAAGTTTCTGAAAATTAAAAATCAGCTGTCATGAGCTATTCTAAGTTGACTTGAACACACCTTTCTAAGATTTTGAGAACACACACGAAGTGCTTGGTACACTGATTTTTAAAATTAATTCAGGCTCTTTGCTCTGCTCCAGGTGGCACCTTGATGAGGAAACATTAGCCAAGCCCCTTGTGAATTTCCCTCTCTACCTTCTCACACCTCATTGCACCAAGAACCATACTAAAGCCTTCCCTGGTGAGATAGAATCTCAATGCTCACCTTCACATTAGAGTTTGATGCTGGTAGAAAATGATACATTATCACACAATTAATAAATAAATCTGTTTTTTCTGTCTCGGGAATACACATTTCTGCAGCCATTAGAAGTCTCTCTCTTTAAAGATCAATCTCAAAAACATGCCTTTTTTTTTTTTTTTTTTTTTAAATTCACTTGCCTCATTTTACTTTTCCCACAGCAGCAGGTTAAAAAAATTCTTCAGGGTGCAATTTTCATTGTGCTTTTTTTCTAGGTCTTTATTCTCCTTATTCTAAAGCGCTCATATTGGAAATTAGTTTCATAAATTTGGAAAGGACACCCACATGGCCGATCCTCTTGAAACTCACTAGACTTCTTTTGTTTTTGACCCTTTTCAGGGCAGTGGGGGCGTAATGGATACACGTTGAATCAACCGATGTAAACTCTGACAGGCACATATTTTATGATACTGCCTCATGGGAATCCAAGAGCAGATGCTCTCGATCGTGACCGCTTTCCAATTTTCCGGCCGAGGGAGAGAGCTCAGCACATTTGAGGACCAGCTGTAGGCACCCATCCTTGTCTCGCTGCCAACAGCAACGCTGAGAGGCAGGGTCGGGCTTAACACAGAGACAAGGGCCTTTGTGAGCTCACACAGACGGGGATTTTACTGATGGGCTATTAGGGCATCTTCTGTCTGTCTCCCAGATGCTCGGCAGAGGAGCTGGAGAATGAGGCCGTCTGCATTTAAAGCGCCAAGCGGCTGAAATCACGGGCCCACCTATCTGCTTCGGCAGTCACTGCTCCAGGCCAGTTTCTGGCCTGAAGGGCTTGGCAAAGTCAGAGCTGTTTGCTGCTGGTTCGATTGGATATTTGCCCGTAGAGGTCAAGAGACGAGGACAGAGGGAACTGGAGGGAGATTCAGTCCATTTCCAAATGGGAATGGACCCGGTTTAGTGCAGCTGAGCCTGACCTCAGGAATGAGAGCGCGTGGTCCTTTATGCGCCAGAGTTGGCCTGCTGCTGGCATGAACCAGTGGAGGCAAGATTTTGCAGGTCTGTCTGTGCAGCCAAAGGCAAGGGGTCTGGTAGCAAGGCACTCGATCCAAAGGAAGCCGGGGGGAGTCGTGATGAGATGCCACTCATGATGAACCGGGACGGCATGAATCCCAGTGGAGTCAGGAGCCGGATAAGAAGGGACCTTGTTGACATCAGTAGCGTTTGTGTTAGGATCATAGGGCTTTTCTGACTTTGAGCCTCGAACCCCAGAGCCACACTTGGGAGCAGAGATGAGGAAACAATAGCTGAGTTAGGTGCACAGGACATTCCGGTTTCCATTTCTCAACCACAATTTGCAGCTCAGAGTTCACGGAGTTACTTCTGGTACCTAGCTGCTGCCTCAGAGGGGACCGCGGCCCTGTGGGGGACTCATTCATTTGAGTGTTGCCATGGCTGCTTTCACACTGTGACAGCAGAGTTATGTAGTTGAAACAGAGATTGTGTGGCCTCCGAAACCTACACTATCTTGCTCGTTACAGAAAAAGTTTGCCAAGTCTTTCCTTTTTTTTTAAATTAAATATATTGTTATTCATTTCAGAGAGGAAGGGAGAGGGAGAGAGAGACAGAAACATCAATAATGAGAGAATCATTGATTGGCTGCAAGCCCACACTGGGGATCGAGCCTGCAACCTGGGCATGTGCCCTGACTGGGACTCGAACCGTGACCTCCAGGTTCATAGGTCGATGCTCAACCACTGAGCCACACCGGCCAGGCAGTTTGCCAATTCTTACTCAAGACCTCAGGCTCCATCCAAAGAGGGAGGGTGTCGGTGTGGCTCATCATTTTATCCCCCTGTAGCTAACACACATCCTGGCACGGATTTCTAGCTTAATGTCTGTTTAATGAATGAATCAATGAGTGAATCCATAAGCATCATTAGTTTTGTATGTAATATAGTAAGAATCACACAATAAAACATTTTATCGAAAGCATAAGAAAGCCTGCTTTTGAAAGTCATATTGTTGAATTCTTTATCATTATTGAAATAAACAAAAATTGGAAAATACATTAGTGAATGATTATGATATTCAATGATATTTGAGTTAGATTGATCAAAATGTTTAAAATGCTAATGTGGTATAGGGTTCAATCATAAAATCCTGATTAACCACCCATAGCAAATGTTTCCATGAAGGACATAATGTCCTTAACTCAGCAGCCAACCATTTAGCCTTTTAAAATGAGTCGTGTAACTCACAGATGCTGGCTTCTGATACCATTAGGAAACACGAGTTGTTACTGGTTGGCTTTAATATATTTTATGTATTTGTTTCATAAATGACCTAAATTACATGTAACACAGTCATATTGCAAATGCTGCTGTTCCGTGGGCAGCCGTGAGTAAGTATCAGTTACTTCTACAGGGACACATTACTGTTTGATTGAAGACACAGACTCGGGCTTTTGACTATAAATTCATATATTAAACACACTTAGGTGTGTATGTACTTAGCGGGCAGCATTGGACTTCATTTTTAAGTTTCATTTAAAATGTTATTTTTTTCCTGCCTTCATAGAAATGAAGGGAACAGATTGGGGATGGGATGGGGTGCGGGGCTCTTGACTGAATGGACAGGTTCCTGCTTGGCGACACCCTCAGCCTTTCACGACTCGCCAGGAGTCATTTACGACGGCATGAATGGCCATGTGTTTTCTGTGCTCAAGGTAGCTGCCTGGATCCAGGAGACACACGGCCCTGCTTTCCAATGGGATCCACGTAATAGATGCGGAAGCCAGGCCTTGAGAAAGGGAGGCCGTCCGATCAGGAAGCAGCTGTCTGGCTGCCCTTGTTTCCATGCAGCAGCCTTCCTGAGACATGACTGGCCCTGCTAAACCGTTTCTCAGGGCTTCCCTCATTGGATGCTTGAGGAAGAGTCAGTCCTAGGTCTACACCTTATTGATTAGAGCGCAGGCTGATCTCCATGCAGAACCTGCTTTTGTCAGTTTCTGCCTTGGGCAAGGGGCGGGGCTGCTCTGAGCCTTGGTCTCCTCCTCGGTGGTGGTGGAGGAAATCATGCCTCCCGGGAATCACATGGTTAGAATGATATCGTGGATACAGTAAATGCTCCATAAAGCAGAGCTATTATTATCTGCTTTTTTTTCTTTCTTTAAAAAAAAATATGTTTTTATTGATTTCAGAGAGGAAGGGAGAGGGAAAGAGATAGAAACATAATGATGAGAGGGAATCATTGATTGGCTGCCTCCTGCATGCCCCACACTGGGGAATAAGCCTGCAACCCAGGCATGTGCCCTTAACCAGAATCAAACCTGGTGTCCTTCAGACCGCAGGCCAACGTTCTATCCACTGAGCCACACCAGCCAGGGCTGTTAATCTGATTTTAAACAGAAGTTCTGAGACGGCCGCTTCCCTTACTGGGGACTCCTGTGAGGACATATATCTTTTCCCACAAAACTGGGCTTTCACTTAGTATTTCACATTCTCAGTCACATGTTCAATCCAATTGTTCCACGTAATGAAATGGACCCTAAGCTTTCGTTTTTCTAAGAAACCCGACGATGAATTCCTCTCCAATAAAATCTTTGGTCCTAAAGCTTTCCTGTGGTTTGGCTTTTATGCGAAAATGTTCCCCCTCTCTTTATAATAAAAAAGGAAATGGCCCGGCCGGCGTGGCTCAGTGATTGAGCATCAACCTATGAAGCAGGAGATTGAGGTTTGATTCCTGGTCAGGGCACATGCCCGGGTTGGGGGCTCGATCCCCAGTGAGGGGCGTGCAGGAGGCAGCCAATCCATGATTCTCTCTCACATCGATGTTTCTCTCTCTGCCTCTCCCCCTCCCTTCTATTGCCAGCCTCCAGGTGCCCGCGCTGAGGCAGAGCCCGAGGCTTTAAGAAATGAAATCAAAGCAAAACTATCCCATCACCTGCAAGTGTAAGGGTCACTGTTCAGGACGCAGGTCATGCTGCATCTCATCTCCAGGGTGTAAACCTGGGGGTTTTCAATTACTAAACGCGGGGGCTCAGGACCTTCCTGGCGGGCGGTTCCAAGCTAATCCACGCCGGCTCGAGGGGCACCTTCACGTGGAGCTTACATTTTCCTTCCTAACTTGTCTCCTTACTCCCAGACTCATATTCCGATACCTGATCCTTCGTCCACTTACGCGTTTCCTATCATTAGCCGGAGCCTCCGGAATTCATCACGTTCTCCAGAGCAAGGGCAAGTTCACGTCCCTCCTTTCAGCGGTGGCTCTGAGGTGGGATGTCCGCTTCGGCCCTTTCCAGAAGCAGGCATTTCTGCAGAGGACCAGGCATCTGTAACAGGACGCCCAGCCAGAAAAACGGTCCTGAGGGACCAGAGCGAAGGGGGCTGGGGAGACGGGAGCGGCACCAAGTGGGGGGGAGATAACCAGATTGTAGGAGATTCATTCTGTGCCCCCGTCTGTGATTAATGGGTGAGCTCTCCATGGACCGATGGAGGGAGCCTGAAATGGCATCTGAAATCATCTATTTCTCGTCTCAGCTTGAAAGTCATTTCTGTTTAACAAATAGTCTGAACATAACCTCTGGCAGATCTCTCTCTTTTCTGTCTGATCCAAAACAAGAAACCTCCCATTTCTCGTCACCTTCTTTTCTTCTGTATTTAAATTGGTTTATTTTTTTCTTCCTAACAATAGGCAGGGCTCAGCCGGTCCCTGTCCCCCCGGGGGCCCTTACAGCAACTAAGAAATTGTCATTTAAGAATCACCCAGTGCAAACTACCGTCACTTCACTCGGCTTAACTCAGGGCCCTTCCATCATGGCATGTGATAATGGTGTCGCCACATGCTATATAATTCAAATTAGATGGTGATTACATGCCATATATTAACATTAATTGTGTAACTAGACATAACCATATGTTTACATGTGGATTTAATTATCATCTTTAAAAATCCTATCAGAAAAGATGTATGTGACAGTATCTTAAAAGGGGAAAAGCAGCAAGGAAAAACATGTTCAAATAAGTACATAAAATTAAACATATGGAGGAAATGCAAATAATCAAAATAGGCTTTTAAATTTGCATTTCATTACCTCGCTTTTGTGCTTTTGTTTGTAAAAATCATAATATTATGAAAGTTGAAAGCGATCAAGTAGATCAGCCACAGTCCCACCGCCACAATATGACTCCTCTCTAGTCCCTACTTGTGAGCATCTGTGATTATAACATCACATAAGATGGTGGTTGTGTTATGTGATTTGTCACAGTGACTTTTTCTCGTTTATTGTTCAGTGTCTGGCATGCACAGTGTTTACAGCAGTGTGGCGTACGGGTTCCACGCGCTGACTCTGACATGCATTTATCACGACCCAAAAGTCCCTCCCTTCTCCCTACCCCAAACCTCCTCCCCGAGTCCCATCCAGTTCCTTCCATAAATGTGTTACCTATCCTGCCAATGGCTTCCTGATCTTTCTAAATCCAGCTCTTACCTGTTGGGAGCTAAAAGGACCCCAGGAGCTGACCTGCCAAAGGCGTTCTGGAAAGAGTCAGAGGAGGGAGGTTGAGTGTAAAAAAGGATATTCGTCTTAATGCAAGGAAAAGTGGCTTGAAACATTCATGAATCTGTCAATCAATCTGTCTATCTACCTACCTACCTACCTACCTGTCTATCATCTCTTTCTATCTATCTCCGGAAGTGTTTTCAATGTTTAAAATAAAACCCACAATGGTGAGAGTAAGCATATTAACCAGGTCAATCCCTTAAGAAGTTTAGATTGCATTCAATGAATGTTCCACTGTTATCTATATATATAAAAGCCTACGCAGCCATCTGACCGTCTGATCAGTAGCTATGGGACGCACTGACCACCAGGGGACAGATGCTCAATGCAGTCGCTGCCAAGCTGTGATGACTTGGCAGATGCAGTTCTTGGGTGACGCACCCAGAACCATAGTGGAGGGATCCGGATTCCGGGGTGCATCACTCGAGAACCGCCCTCTCCCAATCCAGGACCCCTTGGGGGATGTTGGTGAGCCAGTTTTGGCCCGATCCCCACAGGCCAGGCTGAGGGACCCCACCAGTGCACAAATCTGTGCACCGGATCTCTAGTTTTAAAATAATTGATATTACAGAGGACACAAAAACACCTCATAGTTATTAACTCTCATCCATAAACGATGTAACTTTATCCAAATAAGCCCATCTTTTCTTTCCCGTTAGCTTCTTCACATCCCCAGTCCAGATCAAATCTGCAATTATATTTTCCATTCTCTGTGAAATGATCTTCATGGATATTTCAATGGAAAGGGAGATTTACTTATTATAATTATCCCAACATAATGTTGGTTTCAATCTTTACCAGGAGCTGTTTCATTATTGTCTTAAGAAACCGCAGTGTCGGGGTGTGACACTTTAGTACCACACTTCCTTCAGCATCTCCCTGTCTTGAGGCCTGCATCCTACCCCGAGGGCAGGGGGCTGTCTATCTGCCTGGGTGGAGGAGGTAATTGCTCCTGGCACTTCGTCTGTACTGTTGTCAGATCTGATCACGTTACCGCGTGGCTCACTCTCTGGTCTGCACGCTGGGAAAGGTGTAGCTGTTCCCTGTTTCATCCACTAGCTGCTTAAGGTGCCTGGTCCTGAAATCCCAGACAGACCTACTATTTGGTGGTACGTTTCTCTGCCCTTGTTTTTAGCCCAAACATACATGTCTGAACCCTACGACTCTAGGACTTCTCCCAACTGAAGATGTATCAAAAATGGATACTAAAGCCCTAGCCGGTTTGGCTCTGTGGATAGAGCGGCGGCCTGTGGGCTGAAGGGTCCCAGGTTCGATTCCGGTCAAGGAAATATGCCTGGGTTGTGGGCTCAATCCCCAGTGGGAGGGCGTGCAAGAGGCAGCTGATCAATGATTCTCTCCCATCATTGATGTTTCTATCTCTCTTCCTCTCTGAAATCAATAAAAAATATATTTTTTAAAAAAGAAGAAGAAATGGCCCAGCCAGCATGGCTCAGTGGCTGAGTGTCAATCTATGAACCAGGAGGTTGCAGTTCAATTCCTGGTCAGGTCACATGCCTGGGTTGCAGGCTCCATCCCCAGTAGGGGGCGTGCAGGAGGCAGCCAATGGATGATTCACTCTCACATAAATGTTTCTCCCTATCCTTCTCTCTCCAAAATCAATAAAAAACGTATTTTTTAAAAAGAAAAGAATTCAAAAAATTGGACTTGGTTAATTTTTAAAAAGTAGAAAAGTGGGCGGAAAACAACATGTATGGAGTAAAATGAAGGGGTAATTAAGTCCAAAGATCCCACGTGTTTTCAAAGGTCAGGGTTGAATACAAAGGCCTAATAGAAGGGAGGGGAGTAGCATGAGGAATTAGTCACTTCCGTTTCTTTAGTGGAAATAATTTCCAATGGAAAATGAGATCATCATTTATAGGTGGTGTTTCTGATAAGACAAACACTGACAAGAAGGAAGGTCGTGGAGTTCTGGTCTCAGATGGAACTGAGGAGTGAAGGAAAAGGGTCCCCATTTCTCCTTCTCCCTCTTTGCTCCATTTGATCGGAAGAGTAGGATCCCGTTAACCCACAAAGAATCCAGGTCTCTATTAATAAATGGAGAGAGGCCTGGCCGGCTTGGTTCAATGGATAGAGCGTCAGCCTGCAGACTGAAGGGTCCCAGGTTCGATTCCGGCCTGGGGCGCCTGCCTGGGTTGCGGGCTCGTTCCCCAGTAGGGGGTATGCAGGAGGCAGCCAGTCAGTGATTCTCTCTCATCTTTGATGTTTCTGTCTCTCCTTCTCCCTTCCTCTCTGAAATCAATAAAGAAATATATTTTAAAATTAAATAAATAAATAAATAAATGGGGAGGAAAAATAGTTTTACCAGTTTTAGGGTAAAAGGATATTTACACATAAACAAGAGGAATATTTTTTAAAATCACAATAGAAAGTTAGCAGCTAAATGTTTATTCTCGTGGCTATCATTAAAATTGGAATTTTTCCAAATAAATTTAGTGTAGACCCTGGCCCATATGAATAGAATCAGAGAACTCAGTTTCCTGTAGAACTTGTCACTTCCTCCTTATGTCTCTTTCCTTTGCATGGGAATCTCACTCAGTCATGGACTCATGTTACTGTTGCCGTCCTGGTGAAAGCTTTCCCATGTCAAGTTAGAAAAACTTTCTCCTGGCCAAGCCAGCGAGGACCACAGAAATGTTTGGTCTGCCAGATGTTACTCGCAGTCTCCCACATATACGCTTATGGAGGGACTTTCATGGGAAGCAAAAATAGTCTTCTTGATAAACAGTATTTTCAAGTTCTTTCTTAAAATAATTTATTCGTATGTATTTTTTATTATATTTTATTGATTTTAGAGAGGAAAGGGGGGGGGAGAGAGACATCAATGATGAGAGAGAATCATTGATTGGCTGCCTCCTGCATGCCCCCCCACTGGGGACCACAACCCAGGCATGTGCCCTTGGCAGGAATTGAAACCTGGGACCCCTCAGTTCACAGGCTGATGCTCTATCCACTGAGCAACACCAGCTAGGGCTGTATTGTATTTTATATACATCGATTTTTCATATGCTATGTGTTTCATATGCAAAGATTCTAGTACACACTCCCTACCCACAATAAAAAATAATAACTTGCACAATAAGGAGTGGACATACCCTGTCCATTGGCACTGATAACTCATGTCTACCATCTATAATTATTTTTTCATTTGCTAAGTATAATTCAGATACTGTTTAGCACTGTGTCACTTACATAGGTGAATAAACCATACTTTCTATTTTCAAGGAGTTTGAGGAAGGAATGATTTCTGAAAGATGACAGCCCGGCTGGTGTTGCTCAGAGTTTGAGCGTCAAACTATGAATCAGGAGGGCAAGATTCGATTCCCAGTCAGGGCACATGCCTGGGGTTGTGGGCTCGATCACCAGTAGGGGGCGTGCAGGAGGCAGCCGATCAATGATTCTCTCGCATCATGGATGTTTCTGTCTCTTTCTCCTTCTCCCTTCCTCTCTGAAATCAATAAATTATTTTTTTTTAAAGATGGCAGGAGGGGTTATTGATAATATGTATAATTTTATCTTTTCTTCCTTTTTATGTCCATGCTCAACTCTTACTATATGCAGAACTGAACATAATTAAGAGATATGGTTCTGCCGAAGCCAGTTTGGCTCAGTGGATGGAGCGTCAGCCTGCGGACTGAAGGGTCCCGGGTTCGATTCCGGTCAAGGGCATGTGCCTGGGTTGCGGGCACATCCCCAGTGGGAGATGTGCAGCGGGCAGCTGATCGATGTTTCTCTCGCATCAATGTTTCTAGCTCTCTATATCTCTCCCTTCCTCTCTGTGAAAAGTCAATAAGGTATATTAAAAAAAAAAAGAGAGAGATATGGTTCTAATAGCTCCTGGTTAGAACATGGATACACTATGTCCACCATTCAGAGGATTATGTTATAAGATGGTCTCCATTCCATTTCTGATTTATTAAACATGTGAGAGTCATGTACAATATCAGAAGCCAGACACAGCGATAGTCCATCTCATGTTTCATCCATCCCAGTCGCCCTGCCTGGAATGTTGCTCCCCGTTTCTTCAGCTCCCTCAGTGCATGACCCCTGGCTCTGTATTTTAGGGTTAAATACTTCCACCGTATCAGATCCATCATTGTTTTTAAGTGATCCATTCAGATTTTCTGTCTGGCTTATTGACCAGCTTCCTACTTGATTCTCAATCTTGAAGAATTGCCCATGGTTTTACGTCAAACGTGGCCCTAGCCTTGACTCTGAGGATCATGTGACAAACTGGCCACCACCCTACCCTAACTCTGTCCGTCAAGGTGCATTCAAAAACTCATAATCAAGATGCTTGAAAGACTGTGGTTTGTCTGAAGGGAATATGTTTGGAATAGATGTTGTAACATACCAACGCACTGGTCCATGGCATAGATGGTGGTCTTTTAAGACAGTTTATATTCTAAATTCCTTTTCACACACGGTTGATGGAAGTATCAGTTATGACTCAAGTCATTAAGGCTTTCCATTGTAACCAGCCAGTGTGACAGACTTGTAAATTTAATAGACTCCATCTGTCATATCTAGTCCATCCTTCCATATTTGCCTTCCAGGAGAAATAATAACCAATTTGCCTGCCTAAGCTTTATCCCATTCAAAACCAATTGGTCACAGAATCCACGAAATAGTAGTACAAGGCCAGTTATGTTCCAAAGATTAAATAAAGTTGGTTCTTGTTCTTGAGACACTGGAACACTTTTTTTTTTTTTTTTTGCAAGACACTTTTAATTTTTGAAATACAGAGATTGTAACAGGGAAGTAGACTGCCCTTAATAATTTTGAAAATCATCTTTTTTATTGGTGAGTTGTCCTCAAGCCATGAAAAGTCATTTTAATTTTAGTATAACCTGTTTGCCTGAGAGGGGCATTGCCCAATATGAACATTTGAGAGTGAAAGTGAGGGCTGGGATTAATTTTTCCCAATTATGCTCAGAGCAAGAAGTAGTCATTCCTGTTATTAGTTGCTACTCCTTAGGGTTGATACCGCTTTGAAAAGATCTGGGAAAAGAAACCCAAGAGGCCCTTTAACTACAGAAAAAGCATTTATCCTTTACAACTGTTTAAGAGAAACAGGGTATGTTAAAAGCAAATGAATTGGCTGGCCAGGAACAGGTGAAGCAGGGGAAAAATAACATCTCATTTTAAGAGAATATGTATCTAGGAGTCAGAAAATGTTTTAGATCCTTGTTCATGTCTGTACATGTGCTCATGTAATCAGACAGCATCCGTGATGTGACTATGAATATCACCCTATCTTGCAGCTCTGAAATGGTTCAGTGGAGATGTGAAAATAATAACATTTATTGAGCATTTATTACATAGCAGGCACCGTGATCATTGCTACATATGAATGACCTCCAGGCGTCCAAGGACATGTACTAATTAAGGACTATCACGTTGTCTATTTTATAGACCAGGAGACCTAGACTCAGTGGTGTTAATTGTCTGATGTTCAAGAAGCAGTGGAGGCTCTGACCCAGATAACATTATGGATGTCTTGCACGTTCACCATTTTGCTGAACTGCTGGGAGAGAGAGGACTTGACTCAATATTTAATGAGCCCAAATGTAGGTCAGATTTTAAGTGAGGAAAAGAAGCTGTAGTAGTGTGATACATGGAACACAAAAAAAGTGATCTTGGGTTTAGAAAAACACATATTCAGCCCCAGTGGGTTTGGCTCAGTGGATAGACTGTCAGCCCTCGGACTGCAAGGTCCTGGGTTCGATTCCAGTCAAGAGTGTTAGGTCAGAGAGAGCCCAGGATCGGATACATGCAGACATGTGATGAGACAATGGACTCCCCCTAGAATTTCTCACAGATCAACGTGCCAGACACAGATACCGGCTTCTTCTCCCTGAATCCACATACCCCCACACAGATGCTGACTCATTCCTGAATACCTTGCTGACCCCCCTGCAGCTGAAGCTTCCTCAACTGAATACCTCAGCTCATGTCCCCTCCCCTCACCCAACCGCACTATAAAAAAAAAAGCTCCCCCCTCCATGTTGGCGTGAATCCACGTGCCCTGTCTTTGGGCGTACGTGGGTCTCCCGGGGACGCAGAATAAACTTTCCTTTACTTTCTTTTCTGATTCACTGGACTCTCTATTTCTTGCGCCGCCTCCTGAGCCACCTAACCTAACAAAGAGCACATACCTTGGCTGCAGGCTGATCCCCGAGGCACGTGCAGGAGGCAACCAATCGATGTGCCCCTCGCATTGATGAGGATTAACAAAAAAATAAAAATTAAAAAAAATACATATTCATATATATTCACTTACATTCCATTTTTTTTTGTATTTACCTACCATTAGAAATTAATTTCCATAGAGTCCTGTCCCCTCTACTGATGGAGGATGCACTTGCATGACACCTCGGGTGGTTAACACTGGGATGAGTCATTTGCCAAGTGACACTGTGATCATCAAACCCAGGACCAGTGGCCCAGAGGCATGGGTGATAAACAAAGTCAGTGAAGCACTGATATTATAGTCAGTTTTAGTTGGAAATTGTCTTTCAGGGTTTGGGCTGTGTAATCGCCACTCTCTCTGCCCTTTCATAAGCACTAGGTAGATGGAGACCAATGGAATCGTAATTTTTGGCCAATTTCCTGAGTTCAAAAGCACTGCTCAAGAATTCACTCATTTTCGGATTAGAACTCTCATGGTCCTTCATCCTTGAAAGCGCTATCACCCTCGCTGGCTTGAGGCCAGCCTGCTTTCTGCGCTGGAGGCTGCCTTTTGCTTGAAAAAGAAGCAGCTGCCGGGAACTCCTCAGATGCTGTCTTCACGGCAGATAGCAGCAAACATCTGCCGGGCACGTGCTAATTGGTCTTGATCCTCCTCACTTTCTGCCGCATTACCGAGCCAAAGCCAGGTGGGCACACGTCAACAGACGACAGTGAGAACTTCCTGACGGAGGATAACAAAGAGCCGTGGCCTTGGCCGGCTGCATTCCTACTCCGGCTCACGGCCAGATGAAAGATCACACGGGTTTCAGCGCGAGGTTAATATATGTGCGGGCATTGCTTCACTGACTTTGTTTATCACCCATCTGCTCACGAGATGGAAGATGATTTACTGCTTCCAAGAGGTTTATTTTAAAACCACTTCCCGGGGCCAGGAGAGCCACTCTGTGGGGCAACTCCGGCCGGATTTCCAAATACTGGCCTGTGTTGACAGATACTCCTTGCTGGGCCCAAATACTATAACTGTGGCCCATGATCGTATGTTTGTTTGGATTATCAACTGATGAGTGCTCATAACCCCTCCTTCCCTGTCACTGATTGCGTGTGGGACCTGGGACAACCTCCCTAATCTTTCTAAAATATGAGGATGGATCCTAGAGTTTGCTTTGGGGAGGACTGTTGAGGATTCAGGATTATTTTCGTTATACAGTGGGGCCTTGACTTAGGAATTTAATTCGTTCCATGATGGAGCTCTTAACTCAAATTACTCGTATGTCAAATCAACAGTGAACGAGTGAGACACGTGATGCTGGGCTGATGTTGTGGCGTTCACTGTGACGTTCGCTGCGCCAACTAGCGGTGGGGTATCTGAAGCTGGCTCGTAACCCAAATTTTAGCTCGCAACTCAAAGCAAAAAATCAGCCGAGAGACGGCTCGTATCTCGAAAAACTCGTTAGTCAGGACACTCGTAAGTCAAGGCCCCACTGTAGATAGTAACTAGTGCCTGGTAAGTGCTGAGAAGCACATAGCTGGGGCCATGGTGGTGAAATGGCAGTCATAGTGGTGATGGCAAGGACCTTGGAACCAGCCCTCTTTAAAAAATATACATATGCATTTTTTTTTTATTGATTTCAGAAAGGAAAGGAAAGGGAGAGAGAGATAGAAACATCAGTGATGAGGGAGAATCATGGACCGGCTGCCTCCTGCACGCCCCACACTGGGGATCGAGCCCGAAACCCGGGCACGTGCCCTGACCGGGAATCGAACCGTGACCTCCTGGTTCATAGGTTGACGCTCAGCCACTGAGCCACGCCTGAACCAGTCCTCTTACGCAGGGGTTGCTGGGACATTTGGAAGACACGTGGCCTTTGCAGCCCAGGGACAGCAGTAACTATCTTTGGCTCCTTTTACCTTCGTGCCCCAGGCTGCCCCATCAACCGCACATATCCGGCTCTTTGTTAATTCTCCTAACAGGACCCTCCCAACTGAAGTTGCTCTCATGACATGGATCCTGTGAATTGATTGAACACTTGACTAGGAGGCTTATTTTGTTCTGAATGTTCAAACACAGTTGGTCCTTCAATCAGGACCTAACACACTGTATGTGAACCATGGTCTTCCCAAGACACGAACACAGGCCTCTGCCCGAGCTGTTGCGGAAAAAGCTGGCCTGGAAAAGCCCATGTCGAATTCCCTGTGGCTCTTCAGGCAACGCTGGCCCACGTTCGTGCAGGCACAGGCCCTGCAGTGAGTTCAGAGGGCACGTGATCATGCTCTTGTTGTTCTAGAAAGCTGCCACTGGGTGCATCTGTGTCACGTGTGTGTGTGTGTGTGTGTGTGTGTGTGCGCGTGCCCGCGCGCTGCTTTTAGGACTTAGGACACAGTGCATGCTTCTCAAAGGGAAATTCAAGCCAACTTGGGAGCTTTGCCCTTTCTGGGGGCATCTGAATGACTACTCGAAGGCAAACAGTCTTCGTGTTTCCCATTGTCAAGTCTCAAACTATCAGTATCTGACTTTTAATCATTTTGAGAACGCAGCCAAAACAATAGTCCCCAAATCATTTTTCGGAAGGCCAACGACCAAGTCCAAACGACAGCAGCTACACCCACAATTTCTATTTTTCTAATTTGACAGCTGAGCTCTGTATTCGATTTCAGATGACTAGGAATAATTTTGGATAGCCAGCAACATATTGCCAACCTCAGCTTTTTTCTCTCTCTCTCTCTCTCTCTCTCTCGTAAGTTCATTATTTGCTAATGCTTTTCTTGGCTACAAAACTCATAAAATTCCCCTGAGTTACTTATTTTGGTGAAATCTCAGGACATTTGCTCCATTTGTTCAGCATCTGTGTCGGACAACATCTGGAGCTGAGGAAATGCCCCCGCTCGGGGTAGGATGCGTAAATGAAATGACTTTTTCATGCACTTCAGAGGAGATCCGAGAGCATCTTTCTGACCAAACAAGCCCTTTTGTTCTCTTCCAGCAAGTGTTTCTCATTAAAAATGTCATCTCGCTAATAAATTGCCTTGTTGCCCCTACAGCTGGGCCTATTGTATGCAAGGCTTTGAGCACACTCTGATTCTCACAGGGAGCAGAAGGCGAGAGAAAAATGGGACTTCCCCCCCATTCTGTCTGCATGAAATGCCTTTCATTCGCCTTTGTATTCGACTGAGAACTTGACTTGATGGGAACCTTCGAGGCTCCCAAGATTCACTGCTTCTGGTCAATTGTCCTCAAACATTCCTCTCAGATACTGGACAGTCGTACTTGCTCCTGGGGATTCCAGCTTAGGCTGAAAGGGGCCATTTGGGGGATTATGTCCTAGTGATTTATTTTTTTGGGAGAAAATGTTTGACTTAGCCAGTCTGTAGTCTCTGCCATAACATTTATACACCAATTTCAGGATGGCAAGAATGAAGAGAGGATAAGGATGGAAGATGAGAGAGAGAGAGAGAGAGAGAGAGAGAGAATATGAATGTGAATGAATATCATGGATTCTTTTAGGAGCCACACAAAAGTTTCAGAATAACCTTAGAAACAATAATCCAAGCTAGGTCCCAAGAGCTGAGGTGTGAAAAAGTATCTGGATTTTGTATCTCTGGTCAGAACCAAATCTGAATATAAAAGGGTCAACTTGGATCAATTTCCTTTCCCCACATCCCTACCCCTCCCCGCTTCACTCAATTCTAGAACTAACCTCTATCCACCAGGTCAGCTGGGGCTCTGTACCTCCAAACTTATTTTCCCTGGGTATTCAATCCACTTTCTACATGGAACCTAAAAATAAATCTAAAGAGAATGACCTAATTGGAAGAGAGAAGAGACGTTGCTGGCATTCAAGTTGCTTTGCACTGGGAATTCATTTGGAATCTCTAGGCTCCCTCTGATTCCTCCAAAACCTAGAAGGGGTGGATGGATACAGGAGGCAGGAGGACAGATTTGGCAGGCCTGTCATGAGCTGGGCGTCTGGGCTGATTTTGCGCGCAAGTGTCCTAAGTTTCTTTCCCAAACACAAAGTAGGTCACCATCGACATCTGCTTAGTGATCGTTTTGTATCCGAGGAGCAGATCCCTGAGGCCAAGGCCCATGAGTGATATGGAAGCTGATTCTGCCTCGTGCCCGGGGCCTCTGAGGTTCTGATTGAAGAGATCCTAGACCAGCATGCCTCCTACCCTGTTAGGCATCATGAGATTCTGCAAGGACCCCTGGAGGCACACAAGTTCAATCTAAAAACCATCTACCAAGGGTCTTACAAACACCTCTGCCAACCATCTCTGTCCCAGAAGCCTTACAGTCTACATGTGGGACAACTTTTTAAATACTTGCACATCCTATATAATAAAAGGGTAGTATGCAAATTGCCCCCTCGATGGGGAGTTGTATGGGAGTTCAACCAGGGGGCAGGGCCAGCTGGGGGGAGGGAGGGAGTACCTGGCTGGCAGCAGGCAGCCACTAGGGACCCTACCAGTGCACGGATTTCGTGCACCGGGCCTCTAGTGTTGTAATAATTATAAATCCAAGTCACAAAGACAACAGAAGCCAAGAGTCTCAGTGAACTGGGAAATCAAGGGGAGCATTGCCATGTAGTTAGGAACTGAGGTAGGCTGGGACACATGAGTTGGCATGGGCAGTATCAAACGCATGAGGAGCTTTGACCTTGCTGGATATAAATACCTCCAATATTCACACTGGGATTATAATTGTCTGTTCATTTAACAACTTCATTAACAAATTCAGACAGTGGGAAGGGCAGTGAATGAAAATCTCCATGTTCTTTTTAACCTCCTACGTGAGCAGAGGGTCAGGCTAGCTCTGCCTTTCTGTGAGGAAGTCATGCCATGTCTCCCATGGAGGTCCAGTTCACTGTATAGTCTTAAATGTGTCATCAAAATTTCATGAAGAAGAAATCTGTAAGTTTCGAATTTGACAGATTGTACCTTTTCCCAGTTATTTACTTACTCCAGAAATGTGAATCGCGAAGACCCTTCCATTTGTCCAAAGAAGGGTATTCAGAGATGTTTTAGGTAGAACAATAGGAAATTGCTAACATCAGCCCATTTTTTACCTACAAAACCAAATTCATCTAATTCAGCCTCCATGTTGTCCAGAATTTTCTGAACAGAACTAAATGACTATAGTAATAATGGCAATCTTGTTTCAGGTTTTAGTGAGAATTTCTCGAGTCCAGTGTTTCAGTGTTAGGCCTGATGATGACTTGATTTTAGGTAAAGAATCCTTAGCAAATTGAGGAAGTGTGTTACTGTCCTGCTGACCTGATAGTAAAAGTTTATAGAGGCCTGGGACTGACTGCACCTCTTCTCTTAACCAGTCAAAGAAAAGACACATGAAGGAAAAATGATATTATTTAGAGAAACAAAGCCCTAGCTGGTTTGGCTCAGTGGATAAAGCGTTGGCCTGAGGACTGAAGGAGGTCAAGGTTTGATTCCAGGTTAGGGCACATGCCTGGGTTGCGGGCTCAATCCTCAGATGGGGGCGTGAAGGAGGCAGTGGATCAATGATTCTCTCTCATCATTGTTGTTTCTATCTTGCTCACTCTCTCCCCCTTCCTCTCTGAAATCAATAAAAATGTATTTTAAAAAACGATATTGGATAGAGCACTGATTTCATCAGAGACCTACACCTTTGTCAAAAGAAATTTTTGAAGCTTAGTTAAACCGAGTTAAATAGTTTTAATTCTCCTAGCATAGGAGTTGTCAGAGATTGCAACAAGCTAATATACATTTGAATCTCTGAAAAGGCACCATTGAATATAAAAACACACGTTTATTTACCAACAACCAACAGATAATTTTGGGGAGAATACATCCTAAGACTAGCATTCCCTAGAGCTGTCCTTGGAAACCCATCTCTGATTCCAGACAAATCTCTATTCTTTCCTTCAGGATACAGCTCGCTATAATGGGGGGAGCAAGCATGACATTCAGCCAGATCTGGGTTAAAATCGCATCTCCGTCACTCACCAGCCATGCTTACTTGGACACATTATTTAGTAGCACCAGGACTCGGCTACTTCATCTGTGAAAAAGGGGATAAAAACCTTCAAAAGTATTGAATTGTTGGCGAGGATTGAGCGGAATGGAAAGGATTGAACACGATTTAGCATAGTGCTTGGCAGACAGTTGGCGTTCAGTCAAGGATCATTCCTTTTCTTTCTCTTGCAGCAACTCAATTAGGGCCTGCTTCCCCTCCCTGGACTACCGAAGGTACTTTCTAAAGCAGTGATGGCAAACCTTTTGAGCTCGGCGTGTCAGCATTTTGAAAAACCCTAACTTCACTCTGGTGCCGTGTCACATATAGAAATTTTTTGATATCTGCAACCATAGTAAAACAAAGACTTATATTTTTGATATTTATTTTATATATTTAAATGCCATTGAACAAAGAAAAATCAACCAAAAAAATGAGTTCGCGTGTCACCTCTGACACGCGTGTCATAGGTTCGCCATCACTGGTCTAAAGACATCCCTTGTCAATGGCCCTCATCCAAGGATTGTCTCACAAACAGGACCTGCCGAGCACAGGATTTAACAGTTCTCTTTTAAAACACACACACATACACACACACACACACACACACAGATGTTTTTATTGATTTTTAGAGAGAGAAGAAGGGGAAGGGATAGAGAGAAACATCAATGAGAGAGAAACATCGATCAGCTGCTGCCTGCACGCTCCCTGCTGGGGATCGAGCCCACAACTCGGGCCTGTGCCCTACCCTAGCATCAAACCGGGAGCTCTTGGTTCCTGCGTTGATGCTCAACCACTGAGCCACACCTGCTGGGCGGATGTGACCGTTCTTGTACCGCGTGGACGTGGACGGATCAAGGCTTATTAGGTCCTTGGTGCATCCGCCATGGCATCACTTGCGTTTCCATTTGCTTGTGTGGGAAGTCTCTCACTCTGCACATCTCACCTCTCCTGAGGCCTCTTCCTCGTTCAACTGCTTTCCCAGCCCGGCCAGTCGCATAGTAATTTACAGGTGAGGAAAAGGAGGCTCAGAAAGGCTGAGTAATTTCTCCAGGGTCACACACACAGCAGGTGCTTGGCAGAGATGGGCTGCAAATCTAGATCTGTGGGCTTAGGCTTCAGGGCTCTGGACACAGAACAGCTGTCACCACTCACTTTATAACGTGGCTATCACAAGACAGCCTCCCCCCCCCCCCCCCCCCTCACCTCTTGTTCAGACCTTCAGATTCCACATTTTTATAAAATATATTTTTATAGATTTCAGAGAAGAAGGGAGAGGGAGAGAGAGAGAGAGAAACATCAATGATGAGAGAAAATCATTGATTCGCTGCCTCCTGTACATCCCCCATTGGGGATGGAGCCCGCAACCCTAGCATGTGCCCTTGACTGGAATCGAACCCAGGACCCTTCAGTCTGCAGGCGGACGCTCTATCCACTGAGCCACACCAGGTAGGGCCCAGTCCACATTTTTAAGGATGAGAAATCACTTCGTTCTAAACTGCATTTCCAAGCATCTGGGCAACGCGTAAAGGTCGTTTTTACAAGATCCTAGAGAAGTTATATGACCTGAGCTTGTAGGAGATGGAATGCCTGCTGTGAATGGCATGATAGTTTATTTCCAAGGCCTTCCTGTCTCCTTTCCCCTCTCTCTCTCTCTCTCCCTCTCTCTCCTCTCTCTCTCTCTCACACACACATACACACACACACTCTCACACTCACACATACACACACGCACACACACGCACAGGCTCTGAATCTCACATGCACGTATGACTCACTTGCCCCACAGTTCAATGAAAGACCTTTTTACATCTGTTTCCTGCTGGTGATTAGCATGACTACAAATGCATGTGACGCAGAAGGGACGGCTAGTTCTCCTGGCCTACGACTCAACTGAAATCATAATTCCTGAGCCAGATCCCTTCTCTCAGTGTTAATGGGAGCCAGCTGCCTCTTGTTAATAATAATCCATGCTGGGGGCTGGGGGGTGAGGAGAGAAGGGGAGCAAGAGAGCTATTTTTAGGTTTGGTTTTGTTTTCCCCTGAAATATTGGGACTGTCTAGCTAGAGACAATGTTAAAATTTCAAAATATATTTATGCTGGAAATTTACCAGTATTCATATAAGGCACCTGCATCATTTACCTCCCTGTGAAGGAGGTAACATACCATTGGAAAGTTATTTCTATTTATATATTTTGTTTGTTGTTTATTGGTATGATTCCCTCGCTCCAAAATAGTAGATCATTACTAATGTCAATATTGTATATTGCTTTTCCCACTAAAAATGGCACTTTCTCAATCTTAATTCCATATAAATTGTGAAACGAAAAGATGAGAAAGTATAGTTGTACTATGCAAATTACTTAATTGCAAATAAAAATCATGCATTTCAATCTTATTATTACTGTGTCAAAACATTATCCATTATAACCAATTCTTGTAATGAATAGGTCACTAATTTAAAAATTGGACATTCAAAAGGAGACTATTTTCAAGTGATAATAAAGAATTAGTTTTTAAATGAACCCTATTTATATGCAAAGCAATACAAAGTGCGGCCTATTCTAAAATAATTTCCTCTTGGAAATTTAGGAATACGTTGGCCATTTGAACAATGCTTCCCTGCCTCGTCTCCATTTCCATATGCAGTTGTTCAGTTATTTTCTAAGTGAACTAAGTCCTGCCTACTATGCTCATGTGTTTGTCCGAACCATGGGCTCTTGAAGTCATATAAGATTTAGAAATAAAGCACATCAGCAGATAACCCAATTATTCAATAGCCCCAATATTCCAAAATACTGCATCTAAAATGAAGGTACAATGGCCAAGACATGGAAACAACCTAAGTGTCCATCAGGGTAATATGCTAATTAGACCGGACATCCTTCCGGGCACCATTTCGGACAAAGCCGGGGCCCAGGGAAGCAGCCCGGGTCTGGGATGCCTGCCAGCAGCCGGAGGAGGGAAGCCCGGGTCCCGGATGCCGAAGGGAAGCCGGTGCCAGCAGCCAGGGGAAGAAAGGCCTACTCTTGCACGAATTTTCATGCATTGGGCCTCTAGTTGAGAAATAAAGAAAATGTGGAACACACACACACACACACACACACACACACACAGGAATATTATTCAGTGATAAAAAGGAAGTCCTGCTACTTGCAACAACATGAATGAAAATTGAGGGCATTATGCTAGGCAAAATAAGTCAGACAGAGAAAGACCGATCTCTTCCATGAGGAATCTAAAATAATCAAACTCATAGAAATAGAGAGTAGATTGCGGGGGGGGGGGGGGGGGGGCAGTGAGGGAAATGTTTCAAGGTGGCCTGAGGGTACATTATAAGATGAATAAGCCCTAAAACTCTAATGTGCACCACGGTACATTGTACAGTTAGCAACACTGTGTTGTATCTTTGAGTGTAGGTATTAAAAAAATCTCAGCACACACAAATGGTAACTATGGGAGGTGATGGATAGATGATCTAATCTTATTGTGGTAATCATTTTGCCATAATATACATATATTAAATCATCATGTTGTACACCTTAAACTTATACGGTCTTATATGTCAATATCTCAGTAAAGCTGGAAAATAAGATAAAGTGAGAGACGATCCCACCGCTTGACCTTAGGCAAATCCCTTGACCTTCACGGTGCCTCTGTCTCTTCACCTGAGAGACAGAGAGAACAATCTATAACCTGGAGA
This sequence comes from Myotis yumanensis, assembly GCF_028538775.1. NCBI lineage: Eukaryota > Metazoa > Chordata > Mammalia > Chiroptera > Vespertilionidae > Myotis > Myotis yumanensis. The sequence goes on along the minus strand of NW_027223771.1, from coordinate 5,157,495 downwards.
ACAGTCACAGCATCTCCCCTGATGTTTGTGCGGGTGAGATAATTTGTATAATATTTCTCATAACTCTTGGCATACAAGGAGACTGGTACACGTGGGCTATAATAATTGCTGTTCATTTGTGGTAGCTGAATGTGTTCTCTGAGTCGTACCGGATCCTTGTAAAACTGGAACGGACGGGGTGAAGTGAGGTGTGGCAACATGTTATATTTTGGCCACCACTAGAGGGAGCCAGGGATGACTGAGCAGCCATCTTTCCCAAACCTCATTATGCATTATCCGTTATTTGCCAAATACCAATAACGGATCTGCAGTAAATACGTTGTTATGTAAAGTTGTTAGTTGGCTCCAAAGATGTGTACAATGTAATTTCAGGCTTCAAGAAACGTGTAATCTAATGGAAGGAACACATAACAGGCATTAAAAACCCATTAAATGATAATGCATGACAATGATGTATAGCAAAGCAATGGCAAATTGAATGTCTCGTGGACGGCTCAGACCATTTGTGCTAACGATTGCCCGAGAAGGGAATGACGTGTCCCTCTGAGGTGAAATAAACTGGAAATGCTTCGTGCACATCATAGGGACCTTGCAGGATGCGCAGGATGCGTGGGGTTTAGAGACAAGGAAAACAAAGCAATGGGGAAGAGAAGGTATGAATGCGCCCATGTTCCTTTAAGGCGGACTCCTGTTTGCTACTTCCTGCCTAATGAATCTTTCCAGGTTCTGAATCGCAGGCTACCCGGCTCCCCATACTAAGAGTTGTAAATGACCCCCACCGCTTATTGCATTAAACTAAATGCTGCAGCCAGGCATTGCAGGCCTGGGCGCTCTGACGGAGAAATAATAATGGGGAGTTATCCTGGGGCTTGAACTGTGAGAGGGACGAGCAGGTTAGGCATGGTCTGTATCTCAGGGACAGTGGGAACCCCTGAAGGTTTTGAGGCGCTGAGTGGCCTCATGGATTCATCTCACTTTCGTGATGGATAGGTATGTAAATTATCAGTAAAATGCTAATTTTAACAATATTTTTATTGATTTTAGGAAGGAAGGGAGAGGGAGAGAGAGACAGAAACATCAATGATGAGAGAGAATCATGAATCGGCTGCCTCTTGCATGCCCCACACTGGGGATCGAGCTCACAACCCGGGCATGTGCCCTGACCAGAAATCGAACCATGACCTCCTGGTTCATAGGTCGATGCTCAACCACTGAGCCACACCGCCGGGCTAAAATACTAATTTTTATGCTTTTTCAAAATTAGAGTAAAAATATGAAAATAAAGTCAAGTCCTATCTTTTTTAGCTATCTTATCTCTGTTTTTCTCTTATGGGCTGGGGGTTGGGGGCTGGGGACTGGAGGAGAAACTTGGCCAGTAATGGAAGTTGGTTTTCCTTCTAGATTTATCTAATTTGGGGCATGATAGTTATCAAAGGCAAGGTGTTGCAGGTTTCCAAGAAATGAGACCTAGAGAAAAAAATAAAAGGGAAGTTTTCTTTTTATTTTGTCTTTCTTTTGGGAAAATCAAAGCCAAGCTAATGATAGTCATGCTATCTGTTGGAGGGTGGGGAGTTTGGACAGTGTTATCAATCATTGTAAAGGTTAATCAGGTCAGCTCATATTATGATACTGGCCTTTGAAAACACGGCCATTTAGAATAAAAAGCTTCTATCACAGAGTTAACCTATCTTGTGGGAAATTCATGATCACTTCCTAGATGGTGGGATTTCCAAAATCTTGTACTATATCATGTAACTTGGAGTGTCTCGTGTAACTTTAGTTCCATCAATTGTGAAGAAAAGTCCTTTTAAACTCTTTCTGTAATTAAAGCAGGATTTCATATATACCAGCCCCCTGAATTCCCCACCTCGCCTTTCCTATCTTCCTGGTACCCAACAGCTGTTATAGAGCAAATACTGTATTTGAGACATCAGGGAATGGCGGGAGATTTTTAGAAAAACCAGGCCTAGCCCAAGCCCATGAGCAACTGGAGAGACTGAACACAGGGATCAGATAAGAAAAAGTAACTATTAAGGCCCAGAGGACTAAACAAAGTGTAGTGGACATTCACCAGCAAAAACAAACAACAAAGAAATGCTAAAGGTAGAAGAGAGAGTGAAGTCTTGGATGTAAAGATGGGTAGGGGAAGGGTCCAGGACAAGAAATAACGCGAGAAAACTTTGTAGTAGAAAAGCGTAGGCAACGTGACAGTCTGATTCAGTGAGACTGGAGAGTGTGTGAAGAGGATCGGTAGGAGGAAATGTGACATAGTCCCTGGACCACTGAATTAGGCGGAAGTGTGCATCTCCCCTGCCAGGTTATGGGATTTGGGTGTCATCAGTAAGCAGGCAGGAGTCATTTATAGCATCTGATGTGGGAGTAACTGAGTCAGAGTTGCAACTTAGAAAAAAAACCAATTAGTCATAAATAGCAAGTGAGTGAGGAATGGGAAAATCCCAGGGAGGGAGGAGATCAGCGATTATCTGGTGTTCAGAGAAGCATGCGAGGCCCGGATTTCGTTTGGGGGAGATAGGAAAGTGGGGGGCAGTGAAGAGAATTGATGATTTTAATGTGCTAACGACAGCTCAGAGAGCACATGGAGCCGGGAAAACAGATTAGATGGCACTTACTCCAGAAGTAATAAAATTGGAGTCCTAACCGGTTTGGCTCAGTGGATAGAGCGTCGGCCTGCGGACTGAAGGGTCCTAGGTTCGGTTCCGGTCAAGGGCATGTACCTTGGTTGCAGTAGGGGGTGTGCAGGAGGCAGCTGATCAGTGTTTTTAACTCTCTATCCCTCTCCCTTCCTCTCTGTAAAAAAATCAATAAAAAATATTTTTTAAAAAAATTGGAAAGAAGACTTGGAAATGGGACTTGGAGGTACTGAATTCTATAACTCTGTAGATTAAGTAAATGATTCTGTGCTGGGAGAAAAATGGAGGCCTGACACGATAGAGGCAATTTAGGCAAGACCTACCTATGGGGAGCTTGCCTGAATATATTGGATATACATGCTTATCTCTGACACAAGAATTATATGAAATAAATACAATTTTCCATTTTTGCTAAAGTGATTTTTTGCTCTATGAATGTTTTGAATCCTCTGAGTTATTTTAAGTTCATGGTCATTTCGTACTAATTTATTTAATTTTATTAAGTACTTCAGGTCCCTGATAAAGTAAAAAATTCTATTTTCTGTCCAAGGCATTGGTCAGATTAATGGTACTGACCACCATTGATCAGTTTGAATAGTAATCGACTCATAACAGCAACAGCAAATCTTCATGATCCCGCTAATCATTTACCCGGGTAACAACACTCAGCTATAGGCAAGGCTTAACCTGACAACCGCTACAAGCATGCATTTGTACAACATTTCTGGAGCAAAATATGGATATGGATCAAAAGCTCTAAAAATAATCCATATCCTTTGACATTGAAAATGCACTTCTATGAATGCATTCCAGGCAATAAAGCACTAAAACATTCATGCCAGCAACATTCATGATTAAAAAAAACCCTGGGATTATATGAAATGGCATTTATTGCAGGTAAATAAATTGTTATATTAATATGACTGATTGCCCCATAGTCATTAGCTGTGATGAAGCGCATGTCTGTTTACTGGAAAGGAAATCTGATCTATTTGTGGCAAATGAAAAAGTAATTAGCAAACGTATGCATCGTATAATCACATAGAATCACATTGGGATCTAATTTATATTCATATTATTTAAAATATATCTATCCAATTCACACAGATAGATGGATTAAGATTTAACACACGTTGTCGGATATGCATATGCAAAGAAATCTGGAAATATATACATCAAATGTTCATAGCAGTTATCTTTGGAATATGTGAGATTTGGGGATTTTTTTTTTCTCTAATTGACATTTCCTGCACTGAACATGCACTGTGAATAAAGAACCCTCCAGTTTATAAATATTTAAGTTAATGTAAGTTATTGTTATACCGCAGCTGTTTGGCTGATGAAGAATATAGGTGAGAGGTATGGGTCAGATGCAGAACTGGAGGGTGGCTTCTAACTAGGGCCTGGCCTGCCCCCAGAGCTGCCAGATTACAGAGGGAAGGCCAGGTCCCACGTGCTCGGGCTGGGACAGCAGCCAGAATGGGAGGGGTGGGTGACAGTGCGGGCTGGGGACATGCTCAAAAGTAGAGACATTACAGAGTGAGGAGGCAGGGCGTCAGTGATCACCATTTCCACTGCCGTGTCAAGAGCAAGGCTGTGCGGCCCGGCCAGCGTGGCTCAGTGGTTGAGCGTTGATCTATAAACCAGGAGGTCAAGGTTCGATTCCCTCCATTCCCGGTCACATGCCCCGTTTGCAGGCTCAATCCCCAGTGTGGGGCACGCAGGAGGCAGCCGATCCATGATTTTCTCTCATCATCGATGTTTCTCTCTCTCTCTTCCTCTCTGAAATCAATAAAAATATGTTTTTAAAAAGATAGAGCAAGGCTGTGCGGTAGGCTGCTCTTCTGAAAGGTCTACCTTCAGCTGCCCCTGTAATTAAGCCATCTGTCTTTTTTATGTTGCTGTTAATCCTCACCTGAGGATATCTTCCCAATGATTTTTATGGAGTGGAAGGGAGAGGGAGAGACAGAGAGAAACATCGATGGGGGAGAGAGACATCGATTGGTTGCCTCCCATGTGCACCCCGACCTGGGTGGGGGATGGCAGCCCGGGACCAAGCCTGCAATCGAGTTATGTGCCCTTGATCAGAATCGAACCCGGGACCCTTCAGTCCCAGGGCCGACGACGCTCCACCCACTGAGCCAAACCGGCTCGACAGAGGGCTAAGCCACCTGTCTCAGTGTGGCCACGGTTTTCCTCTGTCTGACCACCGACAAAGTGCTTCATCTGCGGGAAGAAGAATCAAATACAGAAACAGGCTCTGAACAACTCGATAAGAAATAGCAAACAGTGGGGACAACATGTCCCCAATAAGAGCGTCTCTACACCGTGGTGGTTGCAATTCGGAGCAAAGGCTCAGAGGAGGGGTTTTAAGTGGGTGACTCTCTATTCACTAAAGGAAATGTCTTCGGAAGAGAAGTGCGCAGAACAGCCAGATTTTGCCGATGGGGGTTGACCCTAGGTCGTCCTCGGAATGCGATCTCCGGCTTTAAGGGGGAAATGATCCTGGACCGTACTAGCATTTTTCTATGTGCTATCAGCTTTGGGGGTGGGAGGGGGGATTTCATCTCATCGTCGTTATTATCAGAAACATATGTCGCAAAAAGAAAACTAACATACGTCGTCAGCCAGTGTTCTTTCACAGGAAAGGGCCGGATCTGTTGTCAAAAAATGCAGCTGGCTAGTCCTGCCGACCTATCGCCTCCCACTGCTTCCCCTCTGATTCCGAAGGGAGACTGAGTGGTTATTTGGACAACACGTATAGGGACTGTGCAGCGTCGGGGAAAAGAAGCAACAGTGGGAGAAGATGCTGGAAGGAGGGAGCGGTACTCCTGTCTGCCCTGGGGGAGTGAGGGAGAGGCGGGCAGAGGCCAGGAGGGCCCTGGGAGGAGGCGCATGCTCAGAGGACCAGGGGCAAATGCTGACTCTTCCTCCTAAGGCTGAGCCACCGATGCGCTTCCCAGAGCCCAGTGTCACATCTTGAGGGGCAGTGAGATGGTTCAGGTTGAAAGTGAAAAAAAATAGTCTAAAGTCACTCAAATATTACAGGGTGTTTATGGGCTTATGCAAGGACGATGTCCGGAGGTTGGGTAAGCTTCAGGCACATTTTTTAAAATATATTTTTATTGATTTAACAGCGGAAGTGAGAGGGAGCGAGAAATAGAAACATCAATGAGAGAGACATGTCAATCAGCTGCCTCCTGCACGCCCCCTACTGGGGATCGAGCCCACAACCCGGGCATGTGTCCCGACTGGGAATCGAACTGGGGACCTCGTGGTTCATGGGCCGATGCTCAACCACTGAGCCACACTGGTCTGGCTTAATGCTTTCACTCTTGTAATGAAAACATTGCAACTTTTAATCATCTTTGCCCCTGTCTTTTTTATTTTGAGCATTCCCCTGGGCCACCTTCGATAATCTTTAAGCATGATAAGAGACTGAGGTTTGCAAATTATTATTGGCTACGATTTGACCGCAAATCAAGCCTTTGAAGCTCATACTATTTACCAGAAAATACAGTGTCAGAAGGATCAGTGTGACAGGGAAGTCCCAGGTGACGTGTGTGGCCTCGACTTCCCCTCGTCTCCCAAAGCGATTCCATGGTCGGCAAACTGTGGCTCGCGAGCCACATGCGGCTCTTGGACCCCTTGAGTGTGGCTCTTCCACAAAATACCACGTGCGGGCTCACGTACAGTGCGATTGAAACTTCGTGGCCCATGCGCAGAAGTCGGTATTTTGTGGAAGAGCCACACTTAAGGGGCCAAAGAGCCGCATGTGGCTCGCGAGCCACAGTTTGCCGACCACTGGGTGAGATGGAAGCTCTGTAAGGCTCAGTCTAAGGCTCAGCCCCACCTTCCCTTCCTGCATGCGCCTCGGGCATTTGACACACATCGTCGGTTAACACTTGTGCCAAGAGGCCAATATTCAGCCTTTCCTCTCTGCACCCCCTGCTGGTTTTGACTTAGCTCCGCTAGATCCTTCCTGGCTCCCCCAGATGTGTGTGGGGGCCTTTTTGAAGGGCTTGTCAGACCCGGCCTGCCAGGTTCCAGCTGCCTCAGCCTGAGGGGGCTGTTCCAGGCCTCCTGTTTATGGCTCCCGGCTCTGCTGACTTTGGCCTGTGCCGTGGAACCGACGCTTCGCTGGAAAGTCGATTGCATGAAGCACGCCTCTCCCATCCTGTCAACTCTGACCTTGAAGAGGGTGTCCTGGCACCGCCAAGAAAGTTCCATTTGAAAACTCACATTCAAGACACCCTGCCGGTCCTGCTGAGGATGTGGGGAGTTTCAGTGCTACGATCGGGTATTCCAGTCCCACGCCTTGTACGTCCAGGAAACACAAAGTTACCAGGAGGGCGGCACGTTTAACCACGGAGGCTGGCACGGTTCTCTCCCATCTGCGAAGAGGAGCCGCGAGCCCTTCGGAGATGCCATCGAAGTGCCCGGGACAGCCTCCCTGGGCACATCCTTCACCTTCATGGTAACACAAGGACACGGTTCACAGACTCGAAGGGAACTTATATTGCCCTAGACTTAGAGCCACGCAATCCCACGGAATAGTGTTGTTGTAGAGGTGGGTCCAGCAATGTAAATCAGAAAGAAACCCAGTGACTGGGGTCAGGTGGCCGGTGTGGGCCTTCGGAAAGGGTCTAATTTAGCCTGGCCGGCATGGCCCAGTGGTTGAGCGTCAACCTATGAACTAGGAGGTCACTGGTTCGATTCCTGGTCAGGGCACATGCCCGGATTGCAGGCTTGATTCCCAGGAGGCAACGGATCCATGATTCTGCCTCATCATTGATGTTTCTCTCCTTCTCTTCCTCTCCCTTTCTTTCTTTGAAATGAATAAAAACATTTAAAGAGAAAGGGTCTAATTTAGACCCTTTTTGTCTGATTTCAAAATCTAAGTTCTGCTTGAGAAGAAAATACACATATATAACATATAGAATAATATATACTATATATGCACATACAACACACATCACATGTACATGCACACACACATATATATGCACATATGCAAATTATAAACACAGATTAAACTGTTCAGTACTTACCACTCAAATAATAGAATCTGGCAGTGATTAAAATTTACAAAACACCCATCAAATGGAAAGACTCTTTGTTTTGCTGCCAGGAGTTGCAATAATTTTGTAAATATTAAAACATCAATGCTACTAGATATAACATGTTAACATTTTCACTGGGCTACGGCCTTATCACGCGCAGATGGTACGGATGTTAGCACACTACACAAAATTCTGGACTTCATTAACTGTGGGCTGTGAAAAACAATCATTGGTTAGAACACAAATTGCTTAAGACCTAGAATGCTGTAAGTAATTTATAAAAAACTGGTAGCCTTTTTTTTTTTTTATGCAGAGAGCATTATCTAAAGTGGAAAGATGGCCCTAGCAGGTTTGGCTCAGTGGATAGAGCGTTGGCCTGCGGACGGAAGGGTTCTGGGTTTGATTCCGGTCAAGGGCACATGCCTGGGTTGCGGGCTTGATCCCCAGTTGGGGGCATGTGGGAGGCAGCCGGTCGATGATTCTCTCTCATCATTGATGTTTCTCTCTCTCTCCTTCTCCCTTCCTCTCTGAAATCAATAAAAATCTTTTTTAAAAAGAAAAAAGTGAAAAGATGGAAATGAATGATGAAATACTCCCTCCCCCCATGCCTTTGAAGTTTCAGAATCACAGAGATACTTTTCTGAATGCCCCATTCTCCTCTGACAGTTTAAAACCAAGTACTTGAACAGCTGAGCTCTGAGGGTCTCTCGGGGCCTGGCACTGTGAGCCGAGCCGAAGGTCAACGAAGTGCCCTTCACCAATGTCTTGCGGACATGGATGTGCGGCTGTCCCTGGGAGAACGGGCGCCGCTGCAGATAAAGGGTCCCCAGCTCCCTGAGCCACGAAACTTGGCAACGTCCTGCGCCTTGATTTGCTGGAGACGAGATGTTTCCTGTTCTCCGTGAGCCCAGGGAGAGGTCTTTGTGCTTCAGCGCAGATGTCTGCCAGGGGGGCCGCTGGCAGCTCTACTGATGAACCTGCCAAAGCCAGGCGGCCCGACCTCCTCCCTTCAACTGGGAAATTCTTCAAGATGTCGCTGCTCCTTTCGCAGCTTTTATATCACCTGCTTTTTGTTTCGTCTTGTTCACCGGAGACTCTTCCTGGGATGCTACCTGCTAACACACCGAGAGCTGCTCGGATTGAGACCACTGTAAAGAGAAACGCAGACACAACTGCAGGAGGAAACGAGAGAAGAGGGCCCGACCTGCTGTTTCTTCAGCGGTTCTCAACCTGTGGGTCGAGGCCCCTTTGGGGGTCGAAGGACCCTTTCACAGGGGCCGCCTAAGACCATCGGAAAACACATAGATAATTACATACTGTTTTTGTGATTAATCACTATGCTTTCATTATGTTCAATTTGTAACCATGAAAATACATCCTGGATATCAGATATTTACATGACGATTTATAACAGTAGCAACATTACAGTTATGAAGTAGCAATGAAAATAATTTTATGGTTGGGGGTCACCACAACATGAGGAACTGTATGAAAGGGTCGCGGCATTAGGAAGGTTGAGGACCACTGCAGAGGGAACTTCTCCCAGGAAAGCGAATTGAAAATGAGGTGGGTGGGGATAAGGAGGGAAGCGTGGTCCACACCACGGTCAGCAAACTGCGGCTCGAGAGCCACATGCGGCTCTTTGGCTCCTTGAGTGTGGCTCTTCCTAAGCCTTAGGAGTACCCTAATTAAGTTAGTAACAATGTACCTACCTATATGGTTTAAGTTTAAAAAATTTGGCTCTCAAAAGAAATTTCAGTCGTTGTACTGTTGATATTTGGCTCTGTTGACTAATGAGTTTGCCGACCACTGGTCCACAAGAATACGTCAGCGATCGGACAGATTTCAGTTGTCTTTTATCCTGGGGTCATTATTCACAGGCCAACTTGGGCTCATTAGAATCCTTGTATCCCAGGGAAATTTCTGCATCTCAACTCTGTTTCCCCAATTAAGGCAGCGAATTGTTCCCAATTATGTGTCAGGAATTGCTTTTTATTTCAGAAAGGGGACATTCTCGCCATCATCACCATTGCTTGATTCTCCCCTGAATGTCAACATTACAAAAGCAACATAACACATGCCTTGTCATCGACATTAGTTTCACATAAATAACTGCTTTTAAGGAATAAACCACAACCCACTAGAAATCACCATGAACAATCAATAAAAATATTAAACTGCCCTAGCTGGTTTGGCTCACTGGATAGAGCATTGGCCTGTGGACTGAGGGGTCCCAGGTTGATTCCGGTCAAGGGCATGTACCTTGGTTGCGGGCACATCCCCGGTGAGGAGTGTGCAGGAGGCAGCTGATTGATGTTTCTCTCTCATCGATGTTCCTAACTCTCTATCCCTCTCCCTTCCTCTCTGTAAAAAATCAATAAAATATATATATTAAAAATATATATATTTAAATATGTATATGTATATATATATATATAGTGTCATATATATGTGTAGGAAGATAGATAGATAGATAGATATAGATAGATAGATAGATAGATAGATATGATTGGGGCTATAAGAGAAGATACTGCTTCCATGAATAAAGATTAATTTTAAAGAAATGTTCAGCAAACAAGAGAGAATGTATAGAAATTAAAATAAGTCTAAGAAAAAGACAGATTTAACAGTAGAAGAGGAATAGGAGTCCTGCGGACTGAAGGGTCCCAGGTTCAATGCTGGTCAAGGGCATGAATCATGGTTGTGGGCTCAATTTCCAGTAGGGAGTGTGCAGGAGGCAGCTGATCGATGTTTCTCTCTCATTGATGTTTCTAACTCTATCCCTCTCCCTTCCTCTCTGTAAAAAGTCAGTAAAATATATTAAAAAGAAATACTAATCTAAGGACAATTAAAACAACAGCCCTCGTTTCCTTAAGCGAAACTTTCTTAGATCCCTGGACTCTGCCCTTCGTTATTACCTCAAATGTCATCCAGGAGTGACCCACACAGACTCCCTGCCCCTCCCCACAACCCTCCCCCCACCCTCGGGGCCCCTGGGGAGTCTCCATGAACTTCCTTTCTGGAAGTTACTCAGTAAGCGTATTACCAGGTTAAATGGTCCTTTTTATTAGCCATTTCCCCACACCCAGCCTCGATGATTTCATAGGAGGTAAAGACAAATCCTGACACCCTTCCAAAGATTAGGGAGCTGGTGGCCTCAGGAGCAGGACCCCCTGAATGCAGACCGCCAGGCCAACGCCTCTGCAGAATCCTGTACCCTGCCCCCCCCCCCCCCCGCCCCCCAGCACACGGTGTACAGCGCAGCTGGCATGGCTGTTCTGAAACGAGGCAGGCCTTCGGCAGTGTTTAGTTTGGGGCAGAATTTATGTTTCTGGCTGGCCGCCACGAGGAGCCGTGTTTAGTTTTCAGCGACAGGCCTGGTCAGCACCACAGGTCGTAGGTAAGACTGGCTGATCCCTCCTAGGAAAAGCCAAGTCCAAGGTGGGGTCCGCTTCCCAAGTTTCTCTCGCTCCCCTTCCTGCCTCAGTGCAGGTTCATCCTGGATACAACATCCCGGCCTTCAGGCCAATTCTCTTCCATCAGTCCTTGCTAATTTGTGATGTTGCCCTTCAGAAACCAAATATGGAGGCATTGGGAGGGCCCTGCGGGGTTAGTGACAGAAGGGAGTGGTCGCTCCCTGGGAATGAAGCAGGCGGTTAGTGTAAGAAACCCTGAGAGATGTCACATGATATTTTCCAACTTAAACCGGGACCTGGGCGGTTCAGGAGCAATTCAGTGGGACACTCGAGAGCCAGTGGCAGGGGAACTGCCAACCAGAGGTGACACTGATGTCTGCACTCCTGTGTCACCGGGGCACAAGGAGTTTTTGTTGTATTTCCCTCCTAAGGGGTGTGTGCAGTGAGCCATCCTGTGCCCTCGTTGAATTCATTGCAGCCAAAGTGACTCTTTTTTCCCACTATCTCAGCGGTTCTCAACCTGTGGGTCGAGACCCCTTTGGGGGTCGAACGACCCTTTCACAGGGGTCGCCTAAGACCATCGGAAAACACATAGATAATTACATATTGTTTTTGTGATGAATCACTATGCTTTAATGATGTTCAATTTGTCACAATGAAAATACATCCTGCATATCAGATATTTACATTACGATTCATAACAGTAGCAAAATTACAGTTATGAAGTAGCGACGAAAATAATTTTATGGTTGGGGGTCACCACAACATGAGGAACTGTATGAAAGGGTCGCGGCATTAGGAAGGTTGAGAACCACTGCCTTAAAGCTAAGAGAAGTGGCTATGACAATGAGCTGGCAAGAATCATCTGAGAATCTTAAGTATTCAGGATATATTCATTTTCTTTTTCCTTTTTTATTTTTCTTTTAAAGAAAATAGCCCTGGCCAGTTTGCTCAGTGGATAGAGCCAAACTGGACTGAATGATCTTGGGTTCAATTCCAGTCAAGGGCACCTGCGTACCTTGGTTGCAGGCTCGATCCCCGGCCCTGGTCAGGGTATGTCGGGGAGGCAACTAATCTATATGTCTCTCTCACATCAAAGTTTCTCTCTCTCTGCCTCTCCCCCTGCCTTGCAATCTCTTTAGAAAATCAGTGGAAAAATATCCTCAGGTGAAGATGAACCAAAAATAAAAAATAAAAAAAGAAAGTGGAAGCTAAATGACATCCTGAAAATACAAGTTCATAAAATAAGGAGTTTTATCTGTTTATTTTTATTGTTCAGTGCTAGATAGTAGATTTAGCCTGACACATAGGAGACAATAAATACACACTGAACAAATGAATAAATTAATTAATAAAAAGCATGTTTGTAGAGGGCCCTGAAAATGGCAAAATGTAGCATCCATCGCATGTCAAATAAAATCTAAATTGAACTCTACCAAACATTATCCTTGTGATAGAAATGTTTACTAGACAAATATCATTTTGTTTCTGGAATTACGATTTAAGCATTTGTATCATGGAGGAACACACTGGATTTCAATGCATTAATTCATACTCAAATGTTATATAAATATATATGTGTATAAATACACAAACACACATAAGACTACATCATATATACTAGTACTAGTGTGTGTGTGTGTGTGTGTGTGTGTATATGTGTGTGTGTATTATGTGTATATGTGCTTTTCCACTTATTTATAGTTGAGAAGGGAAAGGAATACTGTAAAGGGACAATATTGAACACAAAATCCCTAAAACTATCAAACCCAAAAGGACCAGGTGAGACTGAGCTGCAGGCTCAAGGGCGTGGCTGTATTTCAAGGGCAAGTGCGGCTGCACATTGCAAAGAAACTGTACCTGCATCCATTTTCTTTCTCCGTCTGCTGGCCCTGGCTGGATTTTGGCCACAACCTCTGCTATTATGCGCTCTGCCAAGGATGTTACTGATCCTGAGTCCCATCCCCTAGATTAGGGGGAGTTTGCACCCCACACTGCAGTTGTCCTTGGGGTTCTGGAGAGCCAGGGCCAGAGCATGTAGCTCAGCAGGCCTTTCCTAACAGGCCCGAGGGTCAGCGTGCCTGGAAGGGGCCGGTGCTGGCAGGCGCCCGGGCGAATTTTCCAGCCTCGGGGTGGCTCCGCTCGCCTCCTTCAGCAGGTCTTCAGCTGGCTCGATTAGTTCATGGCTTCAGACTTTGAATTGGCACATGTGCGTTGCGCAGATGGGGCAGTCACATCGCCTGGCCTGGAACTAATTAAAAACTGGAATAGTTGAGATCAGGAGGCCAGGAAGTGTGGCCAGATTTGCAGGGATAGTGCAAGGGAGCTGAAGAGGCAAACTGAACCAGCCCTTCGAGAAAAATCCGTGCTGCCTGACCTTAGGTAACCCCAGCTGGGTGTGGACCCCGCTAACCTGACAGGTACCCAACCATCTCAGTGACTTAGGAGATCATCATCTATACCTCCTCCTCCTCCTCCTCCTCCTCCTCCTCCTCCTCCTCCTCCCAAATCCTTCCATGAAAACTGAGCTGTCAGAGGCAGCTGCAGTGATTGGAGGGTATGGTGGCATTGATGGAATTTTATTAGATACTAGAGGCTCGGTGCACAGATTCATGTACCAGTGGGTCAGCCTGGCCTGCGGGGATCGGGCTGAAACCGGCTCTCCAACATCCCCCAAGGGGTCTCTGGTTGTGAGAGGGCACAGGCCAGGCCTAGGGACCCCAGGCCGAGGGCCTCTAGTATGCATATAAGATCTTTGGTTAATCTCTTTCTGCCCTCCCCCCTCCCCACTTCCCTCTGAGATTCATCAGTCTGTTCCATGTTTCCATGCCTGTGGTTTTCGCTCCTGCGTCGAGCATCTGCCCCCTGGTGGTCAGTTTGCATCATAGCTACTGGTAAGAAGGTCCGACAGTCGCTTAGGCTTTTATATATATAGATTGGAGATGAGAAGAGTTCTGGAGATGGGTGGTGTTGATAGTTGCACAACAATGTGAATATAGGTTCTCCCACTGCCCCTTTTACTTAAACATGGTTGAGTTGGTAACTTTTTCAATGTGTATTTTACCACAATTTTAAAATGTAAAATAAAACAGAATAACAATATCAATCTCTTTACGTTTTTGTTGTTGAGTGGATTATGGGATAGTGTTTTTCATGATGTAACCCAGTAGTTGGCACCTATATATAGTTACTTGGTCCATCATATGTGTCAGACACTAAACCAGCCACATAAGTATATTGATTCTGATGAAAAGGAATAAAAAGCTTCAGCCGTGTTTTTTCCACCAGGGGCTAACCCCAATCACTATGACAACATCTTTTAGGAACTAGCACTGTTAATAGGTCCTTTGTGTAGTGTATCCTCCAAAATATCTGTTAATGCTCCTGTTTTATAGATGGAGAATCCAAACACAAAGTGAAATATTTAGAGTCCGATCTGCCATGTGTCTGGCCATAGTACCCAAGTTCTTTCTGTTACCTCTTATGTCCGAGGCATTGCTCGCATTTAGTCATGTAGTTGAACTTCAGTGAAATCAGCTGCGAACAAAATATTTGTCCATAAGCTGCTGTGCATTTTAGATGCATGGCTTTTGGAAGGATCTGGAAGGATCCGTAAACATGCGTAATTTGGGAAGATCTTTGAAGAACAGAAACTTGTGTCAAAGAATTGAGTGATCTATTGAAAATATCAGTGCATATCCAGTATCTCATAAGATTCCATCGATGCCACCGTATCCTCCAAGTCACTGCAGCTGCCTCTGACAATGCAGCTTCGGGGAAGGCCCTGGTCTGGGGAGCGTGTTCCGCAGTCCCCTGCTCGGGCCAGCTGGCTCACGTTCAAAATGTTTCCAGTGTTTCAGCCTCCACCTCAACTCTTCATCCTGGAAAAGTCTGCGTCCCCTTCCAGCTCCGTGCTATGATTTATTTTTGGCGGGTAAAGGGAGGAATTAGTCAGACCTACTCTACTTTTGTGCTTTTAATGGGAGCATTGTGGCTGGCGGTAAGGATGAGAGTTTATCAGGCCGGTGACTGGGAGGGTTCATGGCGTGGCCTCCTTGCTCTCCTGAGTTTCCTTTCCCCCCGCTGTGAGTCACTTTCAATCAGAATCAAGAGGTGAGGTCCAGTGTCTGACAGTGGATCTCCTTGTGTTAGGTTTTAAGCGTTGCCATAATGTCCATATTGTGAAAGGAAAGATGATGTCACCTCCTTGGCAGTTGAGAACAAAAGGGGGGCCACTAAAAATGACCGGGGCCACCCACAGAAGTGCCAATCAATACTATTGACAATGAAGAGGAAAGCGTTCTTTCTTTCAATCATGAAGTATGACTGAGCTAAGCAGTATTGACCTTGGGGTAAGGCATTTCCCAGCATTTAATGAATGGCTGAAGGAGCTGATGGGCTTTGAGTCAAACTGGTTATTAACTGCCTAAAAGTGCCTGACCCTGGACCGTAATTGCTGCTACAAACAAGAAAGCCCAAGTGTGACTGACACAATGAGCTGTTGTGAGCGAGTCCCAACGCCGAACCATCAGACGACCTCCCAGGGCAGCCGAGTGTCCGCCACCACAGACCATTTCTTCGTGGCCATCATTTCATGAAGACCCAAGGCTAGGCATGCATCCCAGAAATAAAAATGGAGGCATTTCCCAGGCTTACGGATCAGAATATGATATCCACCAGGTATAGCAACGAACTTCAGATGTACTGATAGCCCGGTGACTGCCGAGGCCAGCGCTTGTCTATACGTTTCTTGTTAAACTGGTCGACCACATCTGGGGATGCAGATGAAAACACAAACTCTGGACAGCACTAAAGAATGATGATGATGCTTTGTCAAATGTGTGCTCTGTGTCAGACACCATGTCCCCCCTCTCTCACCTATGACCTCATTTACGTTGCATAATCCTATATAATAAAAGCCCAGCAACCGAATGGCAGAATGACCAGAACAACCGGTCGACCAGTCACTATGACACACACCGACCACCAGGGGGCCGATGCTCAACACAGGAGCTGCCCCCTGGTGGTCAGTGTGCTCTCACAGTGGGAGCACCACTCAGCTGACCAGGATGAGCCACGCTCCCACAGTGGGCCGATCCCCACCAGTGCACGAAACCATGCACCGGGCCTCTAGTCATCCTATAAGAGTGATGATATTATTAGCCTCATTTCCCAGAAGAAAGCTTGGAGTCCAAATAAGTTACAGGACATTTCAAATTCACACAGTTTATAAGAGGTGGAGCCAGAATTCAAACTCAGGATTGACAAACCCCAGGCATTATGTTCTCACCAGTATCCAAGAGCCAGATTGTAAACCAGCTTCCACAGCATCATTCGTTTCTGAAAGAAGACAGGGTGAATATGGGTGAATAAAAGTAGATCTACACTAGCAGAAAAAATAGAAAGATTGAGAATGTTCTTCCCTTCTTTCCTGCTTAAAAAAAATAGTGGAAAGTAGGGAGAGAGCATGGTAGGGGCAGAGAGAAACACAGGGAGAGCTGGAGGAGAAACCGATTCGGAGGACTTTGAGAACATCCAGAGAAGGAAAGGGACTCACTGGGTTTACCGTAAGAAAGTGGGAGGGGATGTGTGTTGCATTTTTTCAAATGGCCCCAGCCTGCCGTAGCTTACGTTACCATCCGAGTGATTTAAAAGCAACCTATGCTTAGAAGTCGTTTCGGTGGCAACTTCATAATCTGCTCAGTGTCCAACAAGACTCTCTTCGGTTACCAAGTAAACAATTTCCGGGCAGCGCTCACAGGGAATTTATTTTAACCTGCTTTTATTTCGTGGGTGCTTTCCAAGTTTTGCATGTTGACTGCGGAGGGACAGATGTTTCTCATCAGGCCAGGAGGAGAAGAAATAGGGCATAAACATCACCCAGACTAAAAATCCCAAGGCATCTCTGGAGAGAAAATATTTATAATTCATGCATTTGAAAAGCCCCACACTCCTTTGCCTTGGGAATAATTTGTGATAATTATTAAATATCTAAAAAAGGAACTGTTAGACTCCTCTTGGAATGTACGTCATATTTTGTCCACCTTGTAAATAAATATATATTTTAAAAATATATTTTATTGATTTTTTTTTTTATAGAGAGGAAGGGAGAGGGATAGAGAGAAACATCGATGAGAGAGAAACATCGATCAGCTGCCTCCTGCGCACCCCCTAACTGGGGATGTGCCCGCAACCAAGGTACATGCCCTTGACCGGAATCAAACCTGCACCCTTGAGTCCACAGGCCGACGCTCTATCCACTGAGCCAAACTGGTCAGGGCAAAAATATATATATTTTTATTGATTTCAGAAGTTAAAGGAGAGGGAGAGAAAGATAGAAACATCAGTGATCAGAGAGAATCAGTGATCAGTGATCAGTTGCCTCCTGC
This sequence comes from Myotis yumanensis, assembly GCF_028538775.1. Lineage (NCBI taxonomy): Eukaryota > Metazoa > Chordata > Mammalia > Chiroptera > Vespertilionidae > Myotis > Myotis yumanensis. The sequence continues at coordinate 5,139,976 of NW_027223771.1, read as the reverse complement.
ACGCCACCCATTGGGAATTGAGCCTGCAATCCAGGCATGCGCCCTGACTGGGAATGGAACCGTGACCTCCCGGTTTATAGGTCGACACTCAACCACTGAGCCATGCCGGCTGGGCTTGCTCACCTTTTTACAGAAGTCATTATTATAGCAACAGCTGTGTACAGGTGTACTCTCTCAGCAACTTGTCCAAAGTCAGCTGGCCACCACTGCATGGAGAGGGTGCAAAGACCCATTCAGCCATTCTGACCAGGCACATTCCCGGAAGTGCCAGGGGTCAACAAACCATTAGACAACCCTTGATCAATGAAGGCCAGGACTGGTGGCTCGATGCCCCCTTCTCCTGTCCAACTGCATGGCGGTTTAGAAAAGCATTTATTCTGTTAATCTCATCAGAGTGTTCCTACTGGGGCCCAGCCCCTGCTGTGCTTAGTACAGCCATTTTGAGAACCTACCAGTTCAGTTCTCCACACTGTATCCAAATGCTTGTCTCGAGCTTTGCCTTTAAGAAGAACCTGAGGCCCTAATCGGTTTGGCTCAGTGGATAGAGCGTCAAGGGTCCCAGGTTCGATTCCGGTCAAGGGCATGTACCTTGGTTGCGGGCACATCCCCAGTAGGGGGTGTGCAAGAGGCAGCTGATTGATGTTTCTCTCTCATCAATGTTTCTAACTCTCTATCCCTCTCCCTTCCTCTCTGTAAAAAATCAATAAAATATATTTTTTTAAAAAAAGAAGAACCTGAGTTAAAAAAAGTTCATTCCCACATTTCATCATCGATGCAAACTATTCGTTTAGCTTCTCTTGAAAGTGTTGGGTGATGCATGTTTAAAGCAATGTCTAAAAAGTTATTTTTATTGGAAATATACCCAAATACATAAGTCAATTTTTCTCATATGCTGAAAATCAGATTTCGCGATTGCTAGCCTCACGGGAAAGGCATGAAATGTTACAGTTTCATGCACATAGTTGTACAGTTCCTATATCCAGTATTTTGTGGATCTTGAAATTCCTTACATGTGGGTGAAATATATTTACTATTGCTTAAGACTTAGTTAACTTCTGGAAGATCCATAAAATGGGACATTTTAAAAAATTAGCCAAATTCATCTAAATTTTTTATTTGACGGGTGGCATCTCTTGAAATAGAGTAAATGAAAAATTCTTCAAAATACCTTCACACACACACACGGCACTTCCCTGCAAAACATTCAGAAGATCAAAGATGGGAGACCATGTGATCTCAAGATTTATTTTTATAAGCATCTCATAGAGATTGATGACACTTCAGACTCCCTCGTCACATGCCCAGAATTAGCACGTTAAAGATGAGTCCAGGAATATGTGCCTTTAATCAGGGACCTCAGATGCAGATGAGCCTTGGACCACAATTCAGGAAATGTCATGTATAGCGTCTTCAGTTTAGGAAGGTAGCAGTTCATCCTGCAGCTCAGTCACTCATTACCGATGAGAAGGATGCTCTTCATTCTTCATAATGGATGCAAGCTCTTTGTTTAGCTTCTCTTGAAAGTGGTGAGCGATGCATATTTTAAGGCATGTCTCAAAAGACTTGCCAGGCATTTCACATTCCATTCTACCCCCTCTCCCCCCAATTATCTTTTTTCTTTGTCATGTGGTTACATGTGAGGGCTCTGGGGTCAGGCCACCCCTTTTCAAATCCTGGTTCTGCCCTTCTCTGGGAGTATAACCTCTGTGTCATTCATTCATTCACTCCTTCATTCATTCACTCATCATTCCAGACCCAACGATAAAGCCTTGGGACCTATCGGGAAAGAGATGAAGAACCAGTTTTTGAGGAACTTACTGGAAAATTGAGAATATTCATAGCATCTGCCTCATCAGATTGTCATGAGGATTACATGACTTAATCCATGTGAAGCACTTAGACCAGTGGTCGGCAAACTCATTAGTCAACAGAGCCAAATATCAACAGTACAAGGATTGAAATTTCTTTTGAGAGCCAGATTTTTTAAACTTAAACTATATAGGTAGGTACATTATTATTAACTTCATTAGGGTACTCCTAAGGCTTAGGAAGAGCCACACTCAAGGGGCCAAAGAGCTGCATGTGGCTCGAGAGCCGCAGTTTGCCGACCACGGACTTAAACCGTAGCTTGGCACGTTCTCCCCAAATGTTAGCCTTTACTAATCATGTCATCCCCATGTTTGAAAGCCCTGAGTCACCACTGCCTTCAGGGTGAATTCAGAGCTGCTTAGCAAACAGACAAAGCTTCCTAGGATCTGGCTCCTGGTGGTGCTTCCTGCTTCCCCCCTCCCCTTCCCCTCCCCCCTCTCTCCCCCCCCTGCCTCGCACACCCCTTCCCTCCCGGCCCTGCAGGGTTACCCATGGTTTCCATCCTGAGCTGTACCTTCCCTCCTTATGCCTGGGTACACCCTGTCCCCTCTGTCTTGGGTCATCTCCTTTGTGATGAGTTCTCTTTAAGAGCTGGCTTGCCCTGACCGGTTTGGCTCAGTGGATAGAGCGTCGGCCTGCGGACTCAAGGGTCCTAGGTTTGATTCCAGTCAAGGGCATGTACCTTGGTTGCAGGCACATCCCCAGTAGGGGGTGTGCAGGAGGCAGCTGATGGATGTTTCTCTCTCATCGATGTTTCTAACTCTCTATTCCTCTCCCTTCTTCTCTGTAAAAAATCAATAAAATATATGTTTTTTAAAAAAGAGTTGGCTCCAACTGGCTTCTTTGTGAAGACAGTTGTGCTCGCTCCTCTGCACACATCCATGGCCCCCGCTGGCCACGCGGGCCCCTTCCCCACAGCATTCACACCTGACTTCACTGGAGATGGGAAAAGTGGAAGCAGAGTCCAGTTACGGAATTCCAAGCGGGAGCCTCAGAGGCCTACAAGGAGTAGACAGGGCCCCATGGGTGTGGCTCAGTGGTTCAGCGTTGACCTATGAACCAGGAGGTCATGGTTCAATTCCAATTGGTTCCATTCCCGCGGGTTGCAGGCTCGATCCCCAGTAGGGGGCGTGCAGGAGGCAGCCGATCCATGGTTCTCCCTCATCACTGATGTTTCTATTTCTCCCTCTCCCTTCCTCTCTGAAATCAATCAAAATATACTAAAAAAAAGAAAGCAGAGACTGTGTTCCAGAAACAGCTTAACCTATTCCCAAGTAGGCCTGTGGTCAAGCCTCTGTCTTGACTTGGTATACATGACTGGGCAGACCATTTCCGACTCTGGTGGATAGGAGCCCTTGTGCAGAGCCTGTACGAGAGGAGCAATGGCCTGTACTTTCCCGAGTAGCTCTGAGTGTTTCCAAATCTCCAGTTCGAGTCGAGCAGCCCTGGGTTGTCACTGCTCTGCAGGCCGAGCTCATTTCAGGGAACTTCTGTTTTGCTCATTTACTTTAGGAAATAAGGATGTTAGAGAGATGGTTAGCAGGAGGGGAAGAACCTGGAAATCTGTACAGATAACTAGTCTGCGCGTTTTCAAAAGGCGCACTTCACTCTCTAGGAAATGTACTTATTTAGGAATCTATTTCCTTGACCTCCCTGCCAGGCATTTCTTCCCCCGCCTCCCTCCGATGTAGGGAATTAGCATCTGATTTATTCCCCCTCTTAGCTATCCTCCCCAGTGAGTGGGTGTGATTGGCAGCAGACCTCGCTCGCTCTGCAAACCTGGTAGAAGTATTTGAAAAGGCACCAGGGCCCAAATCTCCTTACCACCGTGCCTGCCACTGCATCTGCGTTTACCACGCCTGAGCTGTGCCCAAGTCACAACTGGGTCGCTCATCAAAAAGCCTGCCTTCACCTGCCCCGACGGGCAGGGTCCCTATTTAAAGAAAATCTATGGGCTCAGGGGTAGGGCCTGCACAATCCGATACGGTTGGGGTTGGGGCGGAGTGTTACTTTGCAAGGCACTTGCTGCTGGGTCGGTCACCACCCCCTTCTCCTCCGAGCTGTGGGAGCAGTTGGCGTGCACGTCATTGCCTCTTGCGTCATCTGTCTGAAGGGCCTGGATCTGATTTTGCGAGACAAAGGAGCCCTGTGTCTTTCCACGCAGCCCGCTGGAGGTGGGATCAAATCGGAGGCTCTCTCAAGGCCTGGCGGGAAGTTGATCTGAAAATGATGATGGAATTTTTCCTCCCATCGGTTTGTAAATGGGTTAACGAGGAAGGCCATGTGGGAGCATCCTTGGCCTCCTGGCTTTCCGGGACGCTCAGTGACATCCAGTTTGGGCCTTGTCTTATCTATTAGTCCCCACCTCCCCACAGGAATGGGGGTGGAGGAATTCTGCCATTGTCCTTTTCTGGAGGAATATGGATAAAAATTCTTCAGATAGGGATTTTATAAATTAGTTTTCTTTTGTTCTTTGGTTAATTTTTTTTTCAGCTCAGGGACATATTGTAAAGACGGGTGGATTTGTCTCTGAAATCCCATTCACCGAGTTGCTTCTCGTGGCCACTCCCTCCAACATTCCCTCTTTCTGGGCCTGTTCTCCAGTCCTCGGCCACCTTTCCTCTCACGCATTCATTCAACAAATACTTCGATCCACTGAAGGTGCCAGATGCCACGTTAGGATTGGAAGATTGTCCTAGAAGCCTACTATCTCTCTTAAGAAAATGTTTGAAAAATCAAAGCATACAAAAGAAAACTAAACCTGGGCATAGTTCATCACTAGGATTATTGGCATATTAGCACAATTTTGTACCATGGATTATTTTATCATTAAAAATATATTGTCTGGCCCAGCCGGTGTGGCTCAGTGGTTGAGCATCGGCATATGAACCAGGAAGTCACTGTTAGATTCCTGGTCAGGGCACATACCCAGGTTGCTGGCTCCATCCCCAGTAGTGGGTGTGCAGGAAGCAGCTGATCTGTGATTCTCTCTCATCATTGATGTTTCTCTCTCTCTCTCCCTTCATCTCTAAAATCAATAAAAATATATTTAAATAGCCCTAACCGGTTTGGCTCAGTGGATAGAGCATCGGCCTGTGGACTGAAAGGTCCCAGGTTCGATTTCAGTCAAGGGCATGTACCTTGGTTGCGGGCACATCCCTGGTGGGGAGTGTGCAGGAGGCAGCTGATCAATGTTTCTCTCTCATCGATGTTTCTAACTCTCTATCCCTCTCCCTTCCTCTCTGTAAAAAATCAATAAAATATATTTTTTTAAAAAAAGAGAATGTATAGAAATTAAAATGTCTAAAAAAAGATTTGACAATAGAAGAGGAATAGGAGAAAAACTTAAAGGATTTGTTTAGAACGATTATTTGAATTTAGATTTTTTAAATCTTATTATTAAAGTCACTGTTTCCATGTAACTAACTATTCCTCTACATCAGCGGTTCTCAACCTGTGAGTCGCGACCCCTTTGGGGGTCGAATGACCCTTTCACAGGGGTCGCCTAAGACCATCGGAAAACACATATATAATGACATATTGTTTTTGTGATTAATCACTATGATTTAATTATGTTCAATTTGTAACAATGAAATTGGGGGGTCACCACAACATGAGGAACTGTATGAAAGGGTCACGGCATTAGGAAGGTTGAGAACCACTGACCTAGACTCAAGGAGGCATTTGTTGCAGAAGACGAGGCTCCATAGATTTGCTTTCTGAAATGACACACATCAGACTCAAGCATTTGTTAAAGGGCCTGCCTCCTCCGTTCCCTTCAGGGATCAGACGAGCCCTGCTTTGTCTGGTGTCCTGTAAAAGGCACATGACATAAACAGTCTGCTTAAGAACCTGAGCAAAACAGCATCACCCACGACTCGAGGGCTAGAAATGACCGGGGTTGAAGGCAGGGGCCTATGGCAGGGGTGGGCAACCTTTTTGTGAGTGCGTGTCAAAACCAGCAAAATCTCTGACTCAAAATTCCTCTGCGTGCCAACCCTAATTTTTTGAGAACATGTTACGCCTACTTGATATCTCTTAAGGTGTACATATGTGAAGAACCTTGAAGAAATAATAAAATTCATTCGAGCCACAAAACACAGTATATGATGATGAAAAATACATTTATTTTTTAATGTATACCTGTTATGTAAAATTATTTATTTATCTAAGATGCACCTACACCGAATTTATCTGAAAAGTGAAAAAGTTGATATTAAGGAAAAAATTGTAAATGGAAGATTGTAAGAGAGGGTTTCGCGTGCCAGCAGAAGTTACTGTCGTGCCATGTTTGGCACGCGTGCCAGGGGTTGCCCACCCCTGGCCTATGGCGATCCAATCAGTGAAAGGCCACGGCCAAGATTCTGCTATAGCCAACTTGTCAGTGACTGGAGGGTTAGGAATGTGGCTTCCCACGCCAGCCAGCCTGAACACAGCACCCCCTTTCTAGACTGTGTCCCAGAGAGGGGAGTCCCGGATCTAGAGCACCAGCCTCAGATTGGGGGCGGGCGGGGGGGCGCCCTCGGGGCATGGAGTCCGACTGCATGGCAAGCTGCCGCCTCGCGGGACCCCAGTTCCTGTGGCGATGCCATTCACGCTCTCGGATTGGTGCGTCTGGTTTGTCTTTGTTTGTTTAGACTCATCATTTGAGTGGTTTGTCCTGTCACCCGTTGTGGTCATTTCTCAAGAGGTTTCGATGGACATTCTTGTGATGATGTCAACAAAACACGCCTGCTTCTCTTCTGAGTTTACTTCCATAAAGTGGCTCACGATGATGTTATCCTTTGCTAAGAGGGACCCACTCAGTCCCTGGGGAGCCTCGGGGTGAAGGCCCAGGGCCCCGGGCGCAGATAAATATGGTCCCCTTTTGTCTCGTGGTCCCTGCTGCTCCTCAGGGTGTAAGATAGAGCCCTATGTCGCGGCACCGGCTTCCCTGGTCTATTAGCACAGTATTATACAGTGGATTATTTCACCATCAAAAAGATACTGTTTTGCCCTAACCGGTTTGGCTCAGTGGATAGAACGTCGGCCTGCGGACTGAAGAGTCCCAGGTTCGAGTCTGGTCAAGGGCATGTACCTTGGTTGCAGGCACATCCCCAGTAAGGAGTGTGCAGGAGGCAGCTGGTCAATGTTTCTCTCTCATCGATGTTTCTCGCTATCCCTCTCCCTTCCTCTCTGTAAAAAATCAATAAAATATATATTTTTTAAAAAGATACTGTTTCGCCCAGCTGGTGTGGCTCAGTGGTTGAGCACTGAGCTATGAACCAGGGAGTCACTGTTCGATTCCAGCGGTCACCCAGGGGACGAGGGACGCTCTCCTTCAGCGTGTCGCCCTGACCATTCCAGGTGACACTTACAGTTATTGTTTCTTTTGATGTAAACATGAAGAGCCGTCTTGGTGTGCAGCCAACACCAATAGGGCACATACTCATGTCAGATCTGTGCCAGGCAGCACCAGCCAGTTTGGCTCAGTGGCTAGAGCGTCAGCCTGTGGACTGAAGGGTCCCACGTTCGATTCCGGTCAAGGGCACATGCCCAGGTTACGGGTTCAATCCCCAATGTGGGGCGTGCAGGAGGCAGCCGATCCATGATTCTCTCTCATCATTGATGTTTCTAGCTCTCTTTCCCTCTCCTTTCCTCTCTGAAATCAATAAAAATATTTTAAAACACACATTATATTCACCATTGTATTCCCTGAGCCGACCCTAATGCTAGAAACTTAGTCGGTGCTCAATAAACGTTTAGTAAATCGGGTTCAATTTTCTTTCAAATTCACAGCAAAGAACCATCAATCAAATATAAATGGGCAAAGCCTTAGAATTTGTACTTGAGATAGAATAGCAATCTGGAAGCTGTTTTCTTTCCAAGCTGGAAAAGGTAGTAGCTGAACTAACGCCTCCCTTCAAGGACACTCTCTGCTCCGCTGGACTCCTCTTCCTGGAACCTACTTGAGTTCGGAACGCCTGGCCCATTCCAGGTCTGTGTGTGGAATAGTCACCATGCCTGCCTCCTCCCTCAGGATCTCCGATACTCCCTGTGGTTTGCAGCACCGAGTTTCCTAGAAGATGTCTAGCTCACTCTCCACCCAGGGTAAAACAATGAACCCCTCCACCAACAAGATGTGCCTAGCTTAGACCTAATGATGGTAGAGAGCTTCCTTGGTTCAAACCTGTCACATAGTGGCAATAGAGACAGGGGACAGAAGCTGCCAGGCCCAGTAATGATCATAGAATAAGCTTTCCAGATGTGATATATCTACTAGTATACTAGAGGCCCGGTGCACACTTTCGTGCACTGGTAGGGGGCGTAGCCTTCGGGGATCAGCCCGCAGTGGGAGTGCCTCTCATCCTGGTCAGCCAAGCGGCGCTCCCCCTGTGGGAGCACACTGACCACCAGGGGGCAGCTCCTGCGTTGAGTGTCTGCCCCCTGGTGGTCAGTGCACGTCATAGCTACTGGTTGTTCTGGTCGTTCTGGTCGGTTGTTGGGCTTTTATTATATAGGATATATAGCCATCCTCCCTTCAGGCTGCCATCAACATTTCAGTATTTTATAGTTGGCTTCCTGCTTTCTTCTTGCCCACAGACCCCTCTCATCAGCAACTTTCATAGTTTTGTTTTTGTTTTTTTCATTATGTTCTGTTCTGTGAGCATCCTACACGGTCTCCCCTGCAGGTTGCTAGTTAACGTCCCGAGGGAGAGCCGGCCTCTGAGTACTGTCACTCATCAATCACCCTCGTACTTCACGCTGTAGGACGTGCATTGATTATTTTACTTCTTTGCAGCATCCCCTTCCTATACGTCCCTGGTGGGAAGAGAGCTCACCTCTCTCTCTTTATGGAGAGTTTGGAGAGAGGGGGGTGCATTGCAAAGGGAATTACGAGACCCCACCCCCGGCTGTCATACTCAGTGTCTCCTTCCAAATGCCGCCCCTTCTCCGAGAACACCTCTGTCCACGTCACCAATCCCAGACCTCCTCGAGGACTGTATTCCCAGCATTCCATCTCTCGGCAGCACTTTAGGGAGAACAATGAGAAAATAATGTGCCGATCTTGACAGCGGAGTTACACCCGGATGCAATTGACAGGGCAGGAGCCACTGAGGGGAAAATGCTTTTCAAGCGACGTCTCCAATTTGGCTTTCATATGTTCAGGCTCTGGCGCCCAGGGGGTCGTTGCATGGAATGGGGAAGCCAGAGGAGGCTTCCTGGGCAGAGCTGGCTTCCACTCCCTGTTTCTGGAGAAACCGCTGTATCGTTATCAGTGTATGGGGTTCATGAGCCTTGATCGCCTACATCTAGGGTCATGTAGAGCTAGAGCTTCCCCCCTCACCCCCCACCCTGCTCCCGGCATAAGCTATAGACCTCAGACAGCTGATCAGGTTTTGGAGAGCGTAATTTTGCAGTCAACTGTGTAAGACAGGGGTCTTCAAACTTTTTAAACAGGGGGCCAGTTCACTGTCCCTCAGACCGTTGGAGGGCCGGACTATAGTTTTAAAAAAAAACTATGAACAAATTCCTATGCACACTGCACATGTCTTATTTTGAAGTAAAAAAACAAAACGGGAACAAATACAATATTTGTATTTGCGTGTGGCCCGCGGGCCGTAGTTTGAGGACCCCTGGTGTAAGATGTTAGTTGGAGCCCAGCCCGCATGGCTCAGTGGTTGAGCTTCTACCTATGAACCAGGAGATCACGGTTTGATTCCCAGTCAAGGGCACATGCTTGGGTTGTGCGCTTGATCCCCAGTAGGGGGCGTGCAGGAGGCAGCCAATCAGTGATTCTCTCATCATTGACATTTCTATCTCTCCCTCTCCCTTCATATATTTTTTTTTTAAAAAAAGGGAGAAAGGAAGCAAAGAAGGAAGAAAGGAAGGAAAAGAGAGAGAAAGAGAGGGAGGGAGGGACATACGGAGGGAGGAAGGAAGAGAAGAAAACCAGACAGTAATGAGTTCTATGCAGAAAAAGTCGAATAGGGTGGGAGAAGGCAGAGAAAGCCCGTTTGGGGAGGTTACATTTAAACTCACATGTAAATAACATATGATTCTCTCTCATCATTGATGTTTCTCTCTCTCTCTCCCTTCCTCTCTGAAATCAATAAAATATATATATATATATTTTTTTTTTTTAAGAGGAAGAAGCAGAGAGATGGCAACTTGCAAAAGGACTCAGCGAGACAGAGGAAGGGGCCACGAGTCAAGAGATGTGAGCAGCTTCTGAAACTGGGACGAGGCACGGACGCGGTCCACCCCGGAGCTTCCAGAAGGAACGCCGCCCCGCCGACACCCTCCCTTTGGCCCAGTGAGTCCCATCTTGAACTCCTGACCTCCGGAGCGGCAAGAGAATACATTCATGAGCGTTTCGGCCACGAAAATCATGGTCATTTGTTACATCAGCAATAGGAAATTTATACAATATGGGAAGCCTGTGTAACAGGAGCCTCATTCGGCGATAAATCACACGTAGACACTACCTCAGCCTCTGTGACACTTGGTGAAATCAATTTGGAAAATATGTTTAGAAATTCGTATGAGGTAAATAAGTTCTTAGCTTACCAGCAAGTGGTCCCTCTGGGAGCGGCCTGGCCCTGCGAATATTAATCCCGCAGGCTTGGAACCCGGCCAGGGCTCCCCGGGAGTTAAGCTGAAATCAATTAGAGGCAAAAGCACAATGGGCTGTAATACGCAGCTAAATAACTCAGTGCTCACGTGACATCACGCACACTTTGTAAGCTTCCACTTGTTAACACTGCCCGGGGTTCGGTTATCGAATATTTACATTCCGCAAAACACCAGGAAAAGGAATCAATTCTCCCAAGTCTGACATATTGGCTATTAATGAATGAAAATAGATGGAGGAAGGCATGCACACAGTCAGAAATCCCCTCCCAAGGCCAAAGATCTTATTTAAGCATGAGGCATTACATCAGTCTGTTCCCGAAAGATTGCCACTCTGGGGAGAAACATTCCTAGCTTTTGCAAGAATAGAATCTCTTTCCCCTGGCGGGGGATGCATTTGCTTTACCTTGGTCTCCTCGAAGGATTTTAACCAGAATCACAAGGGAAAGAAGTCTTGCTCTCAGCGGACACCAGGAACTCGGCCCTTGGTGTCGGAGAGTAGGGTGGGACACGATGCATCCTCGCAGCTCGGCACTTGCACAGCGAAGGCGACACCACTGGGCTCACTGATGTCCCTGAGGTTTCTCCAGCTCCCCGGTCCCTCCTGGGAAGCTCAGCGAGAGCTGGGCGGGGCCGCGGGGAACCTGGCTGCTGACTGGCCGTGAGCCCGCGGGGAACGCAATGGGAGGGAAGATTGTTCTGTCATCTTATTATCCAGGGAACTGTCTGCCTGCCTTCCCTCATTCGTTAGAGGATGGGGAGGTGTGTGAGGGGCGAGGGAGGCATTTGCATTGCGATCAGTTGTTTTAGGCCCTCATGTCTGTTCGTTCAGGGCAAGGTCAGGCCAGCTGACCGAAAGGTTTCACTGCCCCCCACAGCCCCCCACTCATGCAACTAGGGAGACGCCAGCAAGCACCCAGGCAGGGGTTACACACGCAGTACACCCTCGCTCTAAAACTCGCTCACTCGGATATGGTCGCACCCACTCATGCAGTTCACACTCACACAGACACACGTGCACATATGCACTCACACATACACACAATCCCAGGCTCACTCACAGGCACACACATTGACTCACTCCAACATGCACTCGTACACCCATTTCTCCATGCATGCACCTATATGCACGCTCACGCACCTTCATGTACTCATACACACACAGTCACACTTACCCATGTTCCCTCATATATTCTCACATGTGCAGACACACCCTCCAGCACACACACACACATTCACACACTCATTCACACACTCTCACATACACACTCACACTCATACACACAGACTCACACACACATACTCTCACACACACACGCTCAGAAACACACTCACAATTCACACACACTCATATACACACACACACACACTCTCACACATACACACACACTCAGACACACACACACTCACACATTCACACACACACTCTCACACACACTCACACACACTCACACACACACTCTCACACTTAAACACACACACTCTACACACATACACACACATTCTCTCACACACACACACATCACATTCACACACTCACACATACACACTCACACACACTCACTCTCACACACACACACTCACTCTCACACAGGCTCCTTTCCCAGAAGGTGCGTGAGGACGAGGGCCTTCCCAGCAGAGCAGCCCTGAGATGCCTGTTCTGGCCCCGGCAGCGTCAGACCCAAGAACCGTTGCTGCTCAGGCTCCCCAGCCCCCGCAGTGAAGCAACATCGGTGATGGCAGCAGGACTCCCAGAGCGGGACTAGCCCACGCCTTGAGGCTGGGGCTGACCGTGGGAGCCAGGACAGCCAGGGAGGGACAGCCAGGCCCGGACTCCCTTCCTCACCCTCCCTCAGTCTTCACCTGCCTCCCTCCCAGGGACACGCTGCCCGGAAGGCGATTGAAACCAGCTTCTCCCTCATTGAGGAATAACCACCCCACCTTTCTTTGCAAACACGTTTGTGAATTTCTTGTAATTAAATGTCCCCTCAGGGAAGGACTGCTGGCGGCTCCTGAGAGGGACGGTCCATGGCATGTGGCCAGCAGCTTCCAGGCCATCGGGCTCTAATAAGGCTGGAGCGCCCTGCTGTCCACGCAGGTGAGTGCTCGTGGCGGGGGGGTGGGGGCAGGTAGGGGGGCAGTTGACCTCCAGGTCCCCCAAGAATCTGAGATCTCTGTATACAAACAGGTTAAAAAGAAGGAGGAAAAAGGCAGCTAACAGAAAGGAGAAAGCCACTCGACCGGTGTGGCTCAGTGATTGAGCACTGACCTATGAACCAGGAGGTCACGATTCAGTTCCCGGTCAGGGCACATGCCCGGGTGGTGGGTTCGATCCCCAGTGGGGGATGTGCAGGAGGCAGCCTGTCCATGATTCTCTCTCATCATTGATGTTTCTATCTCTCTCTCCCTTCCTTTCTGAGGTCAGTGAAGATATATTAAAAAAAAAAAAAAAAGAAAGGAGAAAGCAAATACGCTACATGAGGGCCAATGAAGTTGCAATAATTGCCCACTAATTGTCGCCCTGGTCCTCCTGGCCGCCTGGGGAACAGGGGACCACGATGCCCACTAATCAGAACCAGGAACCCAGACTCCCAGGGCAACATGCTTTCTGGGTAGGTTTTTTTTTCTGAGCCTGAATTCTTAAAAGAACTGATCTGAGATATTTTCTAGGGGATATTGGTGAACATTGACCAAAGCCATCAACGCTGATTTTATGCTGTCCGTTGCTGAGCAGGTCCGAATACGTGGGTGTTCTTTGATCTTTTGGCCTCTGAGACTTCTAAGCACCAGGTTAGCTGTCAATCTTAAAGGAGAAAGCACCTTATCTGCAGTCAATACACGTTACCATTATGAAGTGTGAGCACTAATTCATATTTCATGAGTGACTAAAAGATGAGGGAGGAGCCTTCAGATTTATTTATTTATTTATTTTTATTGATTTCAGAGAGGAAGGAAGAGGGAGGGAGAGAGGTGGGGGGAGAGAGAGATAGAAACATCAGTGGTGAGAGAGAATCACTGATCAGCTGCCTCCTGCACGCCCCACACTGGGGATCGAGCCTGCAACCCAGGCATGTGCTCTGACCGGGAATCGAACCCTGACCTCCTGGTTCAGAGGTCGACGCTCAACCACTGAGCCACACCGGCCAGGCCAGCCTTCAGATTTTATTCCTCCCTCCCCCTTTGGGTGACAGAAGCCTCTGGACGGGGAGACGTGGGTGCTTGGGAGGGCGAGCTGACCCCCTGAAGGGCCTTTACGTAAATCTGACTGGTGAGCCACCCTCTACCCCAAATAAGAAGCTGGGGGGGCTGTTTTGCAAGCCCGTCGGCATGGGAATCTCATAGTTTTATTGGACTTAACAGCATGTGTTTCTAAGGTTGAAAGGGAGCTAGAGCAGTGGTCGGCAAACTGCGGCTCGGCAAACCGCAGCTCGAGAGCCACATGCGGCTCTTTGGCCCCTTGAGTGTGGCTCTTCCACAAAATACCAACTTCTGCACATGGGCTGTGAAGTTTCAATCGCACTTTACGTGCGCGCTCGCACATGGTATTTTGTGGAAGAGCCACACTCAAGGGGCCAAAGAGCCCCATGTGGCTCGCCAGCCGCGGTTTGCCGACCACGGAGCTAGAGGGGCCCTGGGCACAGCGTCTTGCTGCTGGAAGCCTTGCTGGTACACCCTCCGTCCCCTCCAGTTTTCCCCCGGACCTACCCCTCAGCCCAGCCATCCCCAGCGCGGCTCCCCGCACCCCTCAGCCAGCTGCTGGGCTCACACCAGGTCCTTCAGGAAGGGCCGGCTGGGTACCAAACCAAGTTCAGCCGGTAATTTCACTACAAATTGCTCGTGCTGAACCTCCTGGGGACTGACTGAAGGGCTCCACACCCCGTCCCTCCCCTGGCCGGCCGGAGTCGCCGAGACGGGCAGCTGGAAGGAAGGCTGGGAGGCCTGGGCAAAGCGGTGGGTGTTTAAAAAAATACTTCATACTTGTTATTTGGAAATCTCTGATTCATGCTCATAAACAGATGTGTGTGTGTGTGAGGGAGAGACGGACAATCAATGAATGATTTTATTTGCTGGGCTGGGGGGTTGGGGCGGGGCAGAGCATAGCTCCCACCCCCTTTGCAGCATTTTGAGACCAGCCCAGTGGCGGCTTGGTTTTGCACGAAGTCCAAAGCCCTTTCCCAGACATTATCTAGCAGTGGTTCTCAACCTTCCGGCTCTTTGAATACAGTTCCTCATGTTGTGATGACCCCCAACCATAACATTATTTTCGTGGCTACTTCCTAACTGTAATGTTGCTACTGTGATGAATCGTCATGTAAATATCTGATATGCAGGATGGTCTTAGGCGACCCCTGTGAAAGGGTCGTTCGACCGCCAAAGGGGTCGCGACCCACAGGTTGAGAACCGCTGACTTTGAGGAGCAGACGTGAGCACCTGGACTTTGTCTTTACCTTGAACTTGACGTTGCAAAACGGGGCCACACCAGCGTCAGCCCTGCAGGCGGCCCTCTGCGCCTGAAGCAGCAGGTGAGCGGCTGGCGGGCCAGGACCCCCGTGTGGGGACCCGCATGGACCAGCGAGGCACAGAGACCGTTCCCTAACCCAGCAGCCATCTGGACCCGCAGGGCCTCCTTCCCGGAGGAAGTGACTCATCTCCCCACTATAGGGTCCGTGTGTTGGTAACTCAGCCTTTCAGATGCTTTAAATAAGAAGGAGGCAGGTTAAGCGCCTTCTTAACACCACGGACGGAGGGGGAGAAAAGCATTTCCAGCGACCTGTACCAGGCTCACTCCTCAACGGGTCAGTAATGTGTGCAGTTCCCAGAATAAAGAGGGAAATCTTGGATCAGTACATTTTTGCCAGACTTTTCCTCCCTCTTACAAACACTCTTTTTTTTTTTAAATATATTTTATTGATTTTTCACAGAGAGGAAGGGAGAGGGATAGAGAGTCAGAAACATCGATGAGAGAGAAACATCGATCAGCTGCCTCCTGCACACCCCCTACTGGGGATGTGCCCGCAACCCAGGTACATGCCCTTGACCGGAATCGAACCTGGGACCTTTCAGTCCGCAGGCCGACGCTCTATCCACTGAGCCAAACCGGTTCCGGCTACAAACACTCTTAAGTTAGATTATGAAGTTAGATTCTTTCCAATGGTTAATAGGACTCAGACCTGAGCGTTTCCGCCGGCCTAAATAATCATCTCACTTGTCAAACGTGTTGTTTGCCACGCACCGTCCTACAGATTCACACGCTTTCCTTCGTTTCATTCCCACAGGAATCCCAAGGGCAGCAGCGGCCAAGTTCACGGATGTGGGAGCTGAGTCTCAGAGAGGTAAGCCGTTGCCTTCGGTACTTGCGCTATCTTTATAATCCTTGCTCATGCCTTTTTCATCAACCATATCATGACCCCATGCAACCATGGAAATTATATCTGGTGCCAGATCAACATAACCCCTGGGCAGAAAAGAAACAAAAATATATATATTCTTTTTTTTTTATCTCAGTAACGAAATGATTTTTGATCTTTGGGGAGCACGACATATTTCACTGGAGAAACTAGAAAAGTCCAATTCGTTCTAATTGATAAACACTGTTGGCTGTCCTTTCTAGCAGTTGTCTGTAAGAATCAGTAAGAGCCCTGGCCGCTGTGGCTTGGGTTGGTTGGAGCTTCATCCCACGTACCAAAAGGTTGCAGATTTGATTCCTGATCAGACACATATCTAGGTTTCAGGTCCCATCCCCAGTCGGGGCCCATACAGGAGGCAATCGATCAATATTTCTCTTTCACATCGATGTTTCCTTTTTTCCTTTCCTCTCTCTCCTCTGAGGAGGATAAAAAAGAATGAGCAAGCTCTAGCCAGTTTGGCTCAGTGTATAAAGCGTCGGTCTGCGGACTCAAGGGTCCCGGGTTCGATTCCGGTCAAGGGCACATGCCCAGGTTTCAGGTTTGATCCCCAGTAGGGGGCATGCAGGAGGCGCCAATCAATGGTTCCCTCTCATCATTGATGTTTCTATCTCTCTTCCTCTCCCTTCCTCTCTGAAATCAATAAATGTGCGTGTGTGTGTGTGTGTGTGTGTATAGTGTGTATATATATATATATATATATATATATATATATATATATGAAGAGAATGAGCAAGAAAAGACCAGTTGAGCAGACACATGGCTCCAACTCCAGGAGCCTCCTCTGAGGGCTTCCTGAAGATTAAAAGCAAAATCTTTCTTCATGAAACTGTCATCACTGGGGCTCTGGACGTCTCTGGACATACAACCAACACTGCAATCAATGAAAACGTGTTTGGATTCAACTGTCAAACTTGCCAAAGATGAAAACAACATGTTATGTCTTCAGCAATCACGGTCTCTGATTCACACAGGGCACCTCTGTCAGACTTCCAAAGCCCTGGCTGCGCCAAGCGCATCTCTGCTTTACGTACGAGGCCGAGCCCAGAGCCTGTGAGGAGGAGAGAAGCCTTTTGTCAGTGAGTCTGCGCTGCCTCAAACCTGAGGATTCCACGCACGAAGGGATGCGGATGAGGCCCCACTTCCAGGGCCTTTGAGGGAATCATGAACAGGCAGGACCTCCCAGAATTCTGTGCGCACGAGTCACTTGCCAAGGTCAGGGGCTGTCAGACACCCCTAAGGCGGTCTCCCCGGGAAGGCATGGGCCCAGGACAGAAGTCTTGCATATTCTAGTCTCAGATTCCTTTGCTGGTCGACGTCAGTCCCCTCCAGTTTCTGCTTCATGTGAAACTGTTATCAGTGTTTGCAAAGGTACAAAATGAAGACGAGTGAAGAATAAAATGTTAGAGCAAAATGTAGTTTTCTCATTGACACAGACCGTATTGTAACGCATGAGGATGAGGTGTTTGTGTTCTTAAGGGGTTCAGTTTGTTTCAGACCTCAAGAAATGTTTCAGTGCTTCAAATGATAAGAATTATTGTTTGTGTTTTTTGCTCACGGGATTTTAGAAAACACTTTTTTCTAAAAGTAAGAATGCACAGTTTCCCTTCAGGAGTCATTTCTATTCCCACATTGTGTTTTCTTTAATTTGCTAGCCAGGGGCCCTCAAACTACGGCCCGCGGGCCACATGCAAATACAAATATTGCATTTGTTCCCGTTTTGTTTTTTTACTTCAAAATAAGATATGTGCAGTGTGCATAGGAATTTGTTCATAGTTTTTTTTTAAAAAACTATAGTCCGGCCCTCCAACGGTCTGAGGGACAGTGAACTGGCCCCCTGTTTAAAAAGTTTGAGGACCCCTGTGCTAGACAATGGTGAAAATATTCCTTCCTCCCCCCCAGAAAGGCAACATCAGTAGGACCACACAACAGAACTGAAGTAACGGGCCCAGCTGGTGTGGCTCAGTGGTTGAGCACGACCTATAAACCAGGAGGTCATGGTTGATTCCTGGTCAGGGCTCATGCCCGGGTTGTGGGCTCGATCCCCAGTGGGGGGCGTGCAGGAGGCAGCCTATCAGTGATTCTCTCTCATCATCAATGTTTCCATCTCTCTTTCTCCCTTTCTCTCTGACATCAATAAAAATATATTTTAAAAAACTAAGGAAGAAACAATCTTAACTTTATTGCCATGAAATGACCTTTGAATTCATCTAATTAAACCCCTTTATTTAAAAATATAAAGATGTGCCCTGGCCGGGTGGCTCAGTGGGTTGGAGTACCATCCTGTGCACCAAAAGGTTATGGGTTTGATTCTCGGGCAGGGCACGTGCCTGGGTTGCAGGTTCCATCCCTGGTTAGGGGTCATTTCATGGCAATAAAGTTAAGATTGGTTCTTCCTTAAATTTTTTAAAAATGTTATTTTTAAATAATATTGAGCAGCGTAGAACAATGCATCATAAAATTGAGCAGCAATTTCCTATTGCTGATGTAACAATATTTAAATATTTTTAAAATATATTTTTTAAAAATATATTTGTATATATATGCTGATCGGCTGCCTTCTGCACGCCCCCCAGTAGGGATCGAGCCTGTAACCTGGGCATGTGCCCCTGACTGGAATCGAACCTGGAACCTTTCAGTCTGCAGGCTGACACTCTAGCCACTGAGCCACACCAGCCAGGGCCTTCCTTAATTTTTGAAAGAACTGTTTTTATTAAGATTCACTTGCAAGGTCTTACAATCTCAGAGGGTCATGCTCACTTCCAAATGGTCACTGCTGGTTGGCTTTGTAACTACACACACACACACACACACACACTCACATACACACACACGATCACACACACACACACATACACACACACTCACATACACACACACTCACACATACACTCACATACACACAATCACGCACATACACACTCTCACATACACATACACACAAACACACACACATACACACATGATCACACACACTCACACACGACCACACGCACGATCACACAAACACACTCATACACACACACGATCACACACATACACACACACTCACATACACACACACTCACACACACATACACACACACATACACACACTCACACACACACACTCTCACACACACTCAGATACACACACACTCACACACACACACTCACACACACTCACACACACACGCTCACACACACACTCACATACACACACACACACAAACACTCACATACACACTCGCTCACACACAGACACACAGAATCCATAGATGTGTCATAATCTAATTGTGCGTGGGGGAAAGCCCAGGGGTGGAGGCTGATACTAGAATGAAAAACTCGCCGTGATTTCAGCGTGTATCTTACGTCTTCTCCTACCACCTCCACTGAAGTGGCCGTGGTGTCCCTTCGCCCAGCGACGTGTAAAATCGCCTGTGCGTGTCTCCGGGCTGGTTTCCTTCCTTGTCATCTTTTTCTCCTCACCCTCAATTGTGAACTTGTTCTGGGAGGGAAATCATTTGTTGACATAAGAGCTTTGCCAGAAAAGGCCTGCTGAGCCCGACAGAAGCTGCCACAGGCGGGCCCTGCACATCACCATGGCAACCTGCCAGTCACCAAGGGCTCCTGACAGTAGCCGCTCCCTGATACCCCCAGCGAAGGGGCCACGCCCACCTGCTGACATGGGGCGCACTAGGGTCACCCCCTATGTCGATCCCTCCACAGAACAGATGCGCCCCGTCTTCCCAGCCCCACCGAATCCTTGCCTGCTCGAGTTTGGAACTCCACGGAAGTCATCCAGGGCTGCCAGCCCTTTCTTCACAGGGACATTAGCAGAAGGTTCCCCGGAGGCCGGCGTGGGCCTCCCAATATTCTGGCCCAGCTCTGTCCTCCCCAGGCCTTGAGCTGAGCTCACACCACAGCCACGATGGCGGATTCATCTCGTTGCCCTCGCTCAGTCGAGCTGTGGTTGGTTGTGCCCTGAACATCACACACCCCCCACCACACCCCACACTGGTGCACCCTCCCTCTTTCACTGTGTTTACTCTACTCTTTTTTTTTTTTTAAAAAAAGTTTACTGATTTCAGAGAGGAAGGGAGATAATTAGAGAGATAGAAACATCCATGATGAGAGAGAATCATGGATCGGCTGCCTCCTGCTCGCCCCCTACTGGGGATCGAGCCCTCAACCCCGGGCATGTGCCCTGACAGGGAATTGGACTGGGACCTCCTTCATAAGTCATAAGGCACACACCACTGAGCCACACTGGCTGGGCTGTTTATCCTACTCGTACACAAGGCTTACGCCTCTTCCTCAACACAGTGGTTACCGTGACCACCCTCTCGCTAGGCATTTGCCACAGCTGACGTCTGTGATGGTGCAGGTTTCGAATTCATAACTCATCCCGGCACCATCAGATGGACCCCGGCCCGAGGCGTGCAGAACCCAACCTACACAACCCTACACGGTGGCCTCATTGGCATTTGGTAGCCTCTTTACATGCTGTCGCTCACATAATCCTCACGACAGCCCCATCATGTAGGTGCTAATATCTAAATTCTCCCAGAACACTAAGCCCAGAGAGATTAAACTCCCCAAAGAGCCCAGTCGACATGGCTCAGCGGTTGAGCATGGACCTATGAACCAGGAGGTTACGGTTCGATTCCCAGTTAGGGCACATGCCCGGGTTCTGGGCTTAAACCTCAGTAGGGGGTGTATAGGAGGCAGCTGATCAATGATTCTCTCTCATCATGGATGTTTCTCTCTCTCTCCCTCCCCCTT
Organism: Myotis yumanensis; assembly: GCF_028538775.1. Classification (NCBI taxonomy): domain Eukaryota; kingdom Metazoa; phylum Chordata; class Mammalia; order Chiroptera; family Vespertilionidae; genus Myotis; species Myotis yumanensis. The sequence goes on along the minus strand of NW_027223771.1, from coordinate 5,119,325 downwards.
CCTCTCTGAAATCAATGAAAATGTATTTTTAAACATTCCCCAAGGTTTCATAGCTACCGGCTGAGCAAATTCAGATGGGTACCTTGACAATTAGATGTGAGGTTACCAAGCTTTTAGAAACCCAAACCAACCTTCGTTCCAGTGAAACATGAGCAGAAACACTTAAACCAGAACGAGGTGGCGTGCCTCCTCTCTCCCAGCCCAGCGCACCTCAAAGATTCCGAGGGTCTGAGACGGTCCTGGAGGCCGGCTCGTTCCTGGGCGAGCTGAGCCACCCACTGGAACCCTCCCCTGTGAGTTTACCTGCTACAGCGGCACCTGCGTGGCTCCCATCACCCCTAAGTCCAGCCTAGAACTTTCCACCGTCTCCCTACACTCAGTCCTCCTCACCGCCCAGCGCTGGCCGCACCTGCACAGCAGGCTCTACCTCTTGTTGAGTTTCACAGGAGCCAAGACACATCCACTCCCCTGTCACCAGCAGCAAATCAGCCATCGGCCTGAATGAGCCTGAGTTCCCCGAGCCCCGCGGGACATGGGGGCACAGGTCCCTCGAACCCCAGCACCGTGGGACCCGGATGTCTGTCCCCTTGCGCCATCTGCCCTCCCCGAGGCCTCCACGTGCCTGTTGACCTTGAAGGAGAACCGCCGTGTCTCAATGCCAAGCTCTTCTTACTAATTCATAGGACGTGAAGGTGAAGTCAATGTCAGCCCATCTGGAGTTGGAAGTAAAGCATGAATCATGAAAAAGGAGGATCTGTGTAATACTTTCAACAATAAAGATTTTTTTAAAAAGGGGAAAAAAAGAATAGTCAATGAAATTAAAAAAACAAACAGCAACAACATGGAGTCATATTCCCCTTGACTTGGCTGATCTCTAACCACCCATGGTCTGAATAACCCCCTAGTAGACTAGGGAGTGGGGCGGGGGGGAGGCCATGCCCTATTGTGGGCCTTTTCCCTCTCTCATCTTGGCATTTACCTCTGTCCTATGCACCTCTATTTAGCCTCCCAAGCTAAACACTCAAGTCCAAGAGGCAAGGACTTTGTCTACCATATTCAGTACCCTACCCCCCCCCCCCCCCCCCCGCACTGAACCTGACGCATAGAACACACCCATTCAATCCTTAAAGACCTGTTTAAGGAATGAATGACTGTGAGGGATGGAGTTACAGAACACTAGTTCAGGGCTCACAGCTCTCGTGGCAATATTAAAGCTGTGTATGGAGATGAGGTTTGCTTTTCTTAAACTTGTATTTCGTTCAGAAAGATCACTTTAGTTCTCCTATTAATGATGTGAACATTTGGTTCTTCACTTGCAAGAATTATGATGAAAAGTGGGTTTGAGTTCACGTAGCCCCCTCAGAGCAGAGAACCGACCGCTGTCTGTATCTGGTTGTCACCTTAAATCCGTCACCCCCTTAAACAGATTTGAATGATCCTTTACTAAGTCTTTTTAACTGGCTTCAAAGGTTGTATTCTGTTGGACTTATTTTATCATCCATTTTTTTAAAAGTGATTTAGAATATGATGTAAATATAAAGTTCATGCTTCATTTAACTCATATAATCAACATTAAATTAATTAAAAACAAATCTGATAGCAAGACTTACTATCATCTAAGAGTTTATTTTTCCTTTATCAATGTTGAATTGGACACCAACATTGAAAATAACTTTAAATTTGGCAGCGAGGGCCCTTGTCTTGACACCACATCATTTCATTCGACCCAAATAATTTGTAAAAATTCCCTGAACTGCCCTAGTTGGTTTGGCTCAGTGGGTGGAGCGTCGGCCTGGGGACTGAAGGGTCCCAGGTTTGAGTCCAGTCAAGGGCACATGCCTGGGTTGTGGGCTCAGTCCCCAGTGGGGGGCGTGCAGGAGGCAGCTGATCCATGATTCTCTCTCATCATTGATGTCTCTCTCTCTCTCCCTCTCTCCCCTTTCCTCTCTGAAGCCAATAAAAACATTTTTAAAAATTCCCTGAACTAAAACCCTAAGTGGCCCTTCCTCCGAGGAGTGTGGCTCTCGGGTTACAGGCCTGGTTGATGCAGGACAAACCACAGGTGCTGTAGGTGCCCGCTTTGATCTATCCGGGTCTCAGACACCCAGAGCGAGAAACATTGGACTGTTGGGTTTTGCCCACTTTGACTTCCCCTCGACAAACTCGTTCTCACATTATTTTCAGAGGCAAACATTTTGAAAGTGAGGAACACAAGAGGTTGCTAAATATTAGCTTTCCAAAGCTGGGAGTCACATGCTGTTTGCCTGGGTTACCTCTCCTCCAGGCCGATATAAAGAAGCCTGTTGACTCTTGAACGCTCTTCAAGGCTGAGGCGCTGCTGGGCAAAGAAATATGCAAGAAAGAATGTAAACACAGTTGGAACTTGCTGGGTTCTGGGCTTGCAGAAATCTCTGCTTGCTTTAGGCAAATCCGAAAAACAGAGAAGTAGAAAATTAGAAAAATAGACGATTTTAAAGTCTTCCATGAAATTTGGAAAATGATATCTATAGCACAAGCAACTAAATCAAGCAGATAAACATATCTATGTATAATATGCATGTATAAACATAGCAACACGTGTTTTAAATACATATAGACACTTATTAAAATTGACTCAAGAAGAGAGAGCGCCCTGGCTGGTATGGCTCAGTGGATAGAGCGTCGGCCTGCAGACTGAAGGGTCCCGGGTTCAATTCCAGGCAAGGACTCGATCCCCAGTAGAGGGCATGCAGGAGGCAGCTGATCCATGATTCTCTCTCATCATTGATGTTTCCATTGCTCTCTCCCTCTCCCTTCCTCTCTGAAATCTATAAAAATATATTTAAAAAACACAGAAGACGAGATAGAGAGCTAAGCTGCATTTCTCCATCCTGCCCACTTATTTGAATTACAGGGGGAGTGGAGAGGATGGCTTTAAAACCAAGTCAACATGAAAGTGAATAGGAAAGCATTCAAAGAGCTTCATCATAAAAAGTACCAGGCCCCATGGTGGGAATTCCTCTCACACTGTCAAGTGATCAATATTACCCAAGATTATCTTGATGTTATTTTAATGTTCCAGAGAAAAATGAAAAAACAACAACATTCAAAATCATGTTTATGAGACCAGAATCCTACAGCACCTGTGATTGGTCTGCACCAACCAGGCCTGTAACCCGAGAGCCACACTTCACGGAGGAAGGACTGACCACTTAGGGTCTTAGTTCAGGGAATTTTAAAACCAAATCTTAGTCTGCATAAATACTGAAGAAAAGAAAACCCCAGGCCAATCCCACTACAAACAAATTTCCACATAACGCTATTAAAAAAATATCATAGTGAAATAAAATTTGTACCAAGGTGCAAGGACAGATCTTGAATAGGAAATCTATTAAAATAACCGTAGTAAAAGGTCAAAAAAGTCATAACTATGTCACAGAAATCAAAATACCACGTTAATAAGAGCTGATGTCCATCCATGATTTAAAATATCAATTGTTTCATTTAAATACAGATGGTTCCTCTCCATGTTAAATAATATCACACATACTAAACCAAAGCTAGCCTTATACTTATTGTGAAAAACCAGAAATATTTCATTAAAGACAGAAATAAGATGAGGATATCATCTGTCCCTACTGATAAATCATGGATTGAGACAGCCAAGAGGAAGAACCCAATATATTAATCAATTCATCAAATGATATTACTGTTTGAAAACATGAGTTATAAGCCAGTATTATCCGTTTTTCTGAAAATAAACCATGAATACTTAGAGTTGCAATGACCTCCTATTGCTGTATTTTGATATGCATAGCAAAAGTCTGGGAAAGCAGACATAAGGGTGGAGGGGGCACATTGAGGAGACATCGATTTTCAATATTTTATGGCTTATAAAGTATTCATGTAGTGTTTGAGGTTCCCCCTACACCCTGTCAAGAGAATTTCCAATACAGACAAATACAAATGAGCCACACATAAATGTTATGGAAATTATTATTTATGGAAATATTTGTATGGCACAAGTAGAAACATGATTTCCCTACCAATAAAAGCAAAGGAACTAATCTGAGGGGACACTTTTAATATTAATTAAAAACTCAGTGAATACTACTTTTGGCGGCACTCTTTGAAGAAAGTAATGCTTTCATAGAAATCTGCGGTCTTTTCTGGTAATGACTATTTCTGAGATTAAATGGGCTTTCTAAGGTCCAGCCGGTGTGGCTCAGTGGTTGAGCCTCGACCTATGAACCAAGAGATTACAGTTCCATTCCCGGTCAGGGCACAGGCCTGGGTTGCGGGCTGTGGGGCATGCAGGAGGCAGCCGATCCATGATTCTCTCTCATCCTTGATGTTTCTATCTCTCTCTCCCTCTCCCTTCCTCTCTGAAATCAATAAAAATATATATATTTTAAAATAAATGAAAATAAATGGGCTATCTAAGAAAGAAAACCAAACTTGAAATGTTGGGGTTGACTGGGCATTCGCAGTAACATCATTTGGTGAGGTCATGCTGCCATCTGGTGGACATGTGAGAGAATGCACTTCAGCACTCCCCAGTAAAATCATTTGGTGAACACATTGTTAGCATCCCCAATAAAATCATATTTGCTTGTCGTTAAATCAATATTGATTTTATTAGGGTCAATGGCAATGCATTCTCCCGCATGTCCACTAGGCGGCAGCACATCGCACCAAATGATTTTATTGGGGATGCTGGCAATGCATTCTATTGGGGATGCCGGCAACGCATTCTCACGCTTGTCCACGAGGTGGCAGCACTTTCCCACCAAATGATTTTTTTTTTCTGACTTTGAGATCTATAATAATCTTTAATAGCAAACTTTTAAAAACAGCCTTTAGAAATATTTGATAGTATCTCATGGTCTATGATTGGACTGTACTTTTATATCCTTATTAGAACACTTATAAAATCAACAGCCTTTTGCCGAAACCGGTTTGGCTCAGTGGATAGCTTCGGCCTTCGTACTGAAAGGTCCCAGGTTCGATTCCGGTCAAGGGCATGTACCTGGGTTGCGGGCACCTCCCCAGTAGGAGATGTGCAGGAGGCAGCTGATCGATGTTTCTCTCTCATCGATGTTTCTAACTCTCTATCTCTCTCCCTTCCTCTCTGTAAAAATATCAATATAATATATTTTTTAAAAAATCAACAGCCTTTCATGATTAGGCATTTACATCTTTACATCTTATATCTTGCGCACTGCTCTGTTAGGAAATTGACACACCAAATGATTTTACTGGGGATGCTGGCAATGCATTCTCGGGCTTGTCCACCAGGTGGCAGCACTTTCACACCAATGATTTTTTTTTCTGACTTTGAGATTTATAATCTTTAATAGCAAACTTTTAAAAACAGCTTTTAGAAATATTTGATAGTATCTCGTGGTCTGTGATTGGACTGTGCTTTTATATCCTTATTAGAACGCTTATAAAATCAACAGTTTTTCATGATCAGGCAATTACGTCTTATATCTTGCACACTGCTCTGTTAGGAAACAGACTGACACTAAATGATTTTATTGGGGATGCTGGCGATGCGTTATATTGGGGATGCCGGCAACGCATTCTCACGCTTGTCCATCAGGTGGCAGCACTTTCCCACCAAATGATTTTATTGCGGATGCTGGCAATGCATTCTCAAGCCTGCCATCTGGTGGGCAAGCCTGAGAAGGCATTCCAAGCATTCCCAATAAAATCACTTTGTGAGAATGCATTTCATCATATATAAAAGAACCCATCAGCACAAAAAAGGATTGCTGAAATGTCCATCAAATTACTCTTGTGTGATTGCTGACAGTGGCTTCTCACCTGTGGATAGTAGTGTTGCTTTCAGTTCAATGTCTGTGACGTCCTAGGGTGTGGTTGCTGGCAATGAACGCTGAGTGTTGCCCCCAAAAGAGAACCAGGTCTTGTCAAGACAAAGAGAAGGTGTCCATGCCTCTGAGATGGCTTAGATGACTGATTCCCAAATGCATTCTCATTGGCTGTATTCGAATCAGCAAGGGGTCTTCTTAGATATCTGTGCCATGGGTTCTACTTCAGAAACCCCTAGAATCTGTAGCTTTCCTCCCCCATTATGAGGTGAGCACTGCTCGGGACTTGCCTAAATCGACACGAAAATGTGGAAAGTGGCCTTAACCGGTTTGGCTCAGTGGATAGAGCGTCAGCCTGTGAACTCAAGGGTCCCGGTTCGATTCCGGTCAAGGGCACATGCCTTGGTTGTGGGCACATCCATGGTGGGGGGTGTGCAGGAGGCAGCTGATTGATGTTTCTCTCTCATCGATGTTTCTAACTCTCTATCCCTCTCCCTTCTTCTCTGTAAAAAATTAATAAAATATATTTTAAAAATGTGGAAAGTGAAGAGAAAAGGTATAAATACCCTCCCAAAAGCAGAAGCGTGGGCACCCTGAGAGACAGTTTGAAAAGAGAATATCCCTATGCCTGCCATCTTTGTCCCATATTATACCTGTTGATTCAACCCAAAGCTCAGGAGAATAATGAACACTCTTCGAGATGCCGTATGAAAGCCTGTCTTTGAAAAAATGTGTGCAGTATTGGTAGCTTTTCTTTTCCTAACGTGAAACAGCGAGAAACAGCCTACCAGTCCGATTGTACATTTGCAATTTAACACGCATTTGACGGAGATCAATATTTCCCAATATCACAGATTTGGTTAACAGGCGAGAAAAAGGCCTCTCACTGTAAATCTTAGGCAGGGAGGAGTAATATGTTCTTATTTTGTAACATTTATATCCTCATAGAATTGGCTGAGGATGTAGTCAGCTTGTGTATCAAATTCGGGGAGGGGGGGGATTCTGGTAGAATAGCTCTTGAAACTATTTGGCAAACTCTAGTCGGAAGGGTATAGACCTCAGCTATATCCTCACACAGCCCTGCCTGCTCAGAGCTTCTATCCATGACCTCGATCTCGTCGACTCCATCCAGTGATGCATCATCAATAGCCTCATTTCTCTCCCGGCCAGTCCCAAACGGTGGAATAAAGAGCTTGACACCAATTCTAAGCTTTTCCCTTCTCCCTCCCCTGATCGTGTTTTGCAGAAGAACAATCGCCCTGCAGAAATGGTTTGCTTACTGCCTGCTCAATAAATCCTCTCTGCATTTCTCCTATTCTCTGTCCCGCTGCAATCATATCTCTGGCAAAATGACTATTAGATTCAGCTCCAGGCTGAGCAACCAGGTTTGAGCAGTGACAAATTCCTCACCGTTTCCTACAGATATTTTAGTTTTTCTGCTAGGCCGTGAATTCGAGTTTACCCTTGAAATAGACACAGTGGGGCCCGGCCGGCGTGGCTCAGTGGTTGAGCGTCGACCTATGAACCAGGAGGTCACGGTTCGATTCCTGGTCAGGGGACACGCCCCGGTGGCGGGCTCGATCCCCAGTGTGGGAGTGTGCAGGAGGCAGCCGATCCATGATTCTCTCTCATCATGATGTTTCTCTCTCTCTCTCTTCTTCTCTGAAATAAAAAATATATTAAAAAGAAAAAAGACAAATATTGCTGTGTTTCTAACAGCAGTGGCAGCTACATCTTGAGAGAGAGAGGTGTTACCACAGAGAAAAGTCCGTTTTCTTGTCTGACTTACAGCTACACGCTGTAGGCACTTGGATTATACCGGGCCCATTTGATGTATCGTTTTAGTTACCTTCAGATTTTCTGATTTTACGGCCCCGATGGTTTATAGCGCTGCCTCGCCAATTTAAACTCCAATTTGCTTCTCCACATTTTCATCGATCGCTTGCCTTTCCGTTTCTAATTCCCACCCTTTACCTGTCAGTCGCACCTCTCATGGTGCTGCTGATTCTGCTCCCACGTGTCACCACCAGGTGACCGTGGAAGTTGCCAGAAACCTGGGGACACAGCCCCCCGACACCCCCCTTGCTAACATGCGCATTTCAGAGCCACACAAAGCATGAGCAGGCAACAGGGCCGGGCCCCTCTGAGCCTCCTCCTTCTGACTCTCACTCTCAGGGACAGATGCTTTGTTGCTGTTGTTAATGCTCATCCAAGAGTATGAGGATTAAATTAATTTCCCATTGATTTTTAGAGAGAGTGGAAGGGAGGGGGAGAGGCAGAGAGAGAGAGAAATATCGATGTGAGAGAGACACATCGATTGGTTGCCTCCTGCACATGCCCCGACCAGGCCAGGGCTGGGGATGGAGCCTGCAACTGAGTACATGCCCTTGACGAGGAATTGAACCCGGAACCCTTCAGTCCTCAGACTGAGGCTCTAGACCAGGGGTCCTCAAACTTGTTAAACAGGGGGCCAGTTCACTGTCCCTCAGACAGTTGGAGGGCCAGACTGTAGTTTAAAAGAAAACTATGAACAAATTCCTATGCACACTGCACATATCTTATTCTGAAGTAAAAAAACAAAACGGGAACAAATACAATATTTGTATTTGCATCTGGCCCGCGGGCCGTAGTTTGCCCACGGCTGCTCTGGACACTGAGCCAAACCAGCTAGGGAGAGAGAGATGCTTTAACAAAATTGGAACTCGAGTAACCTACTGAAATCCAGTTTGTACAGGTGAGGTAACAGGATGTTGGGATTTGCTTGATTCTTAAAAGTGATGAGTTTTTATAACTTAGGAAGGAAGAGAGAGTCTATAAGAAATAAGGGTGTAGCCCTAGCCGGTGTGGCTCCATTGATAGAGTGTCGGCCTGGGGATTGCAGGGTCCAGGGTTCCATTCCGGTCAAGGGCACATGCCCAGGTTGTGGGCTTGACCCCCAGTAGGAGGCGTGCAGGAGGCAGCCGGTCCATGATTCTCTCTCATCATTGGCATTTCTCTCTCTCTCTCTCCCTCTCCCTTCCTCTCTGAAGTCAATAAAAATATCTTTAAAAAGGGAAAAAAAAGAAAGAAGGGTTAACAAACACAAAGCCACAGAATGTTTTCATCCGAGTCAGCGTGGAATCGGATCCCTGTCTTACCCTTTTGGAAATCTGGGGCATGTTACCAATGACGTCCCCTGGCAAAACATACTCAGTCTGCAATAGAAGGCTGGGATTTTCAACTGAGAGGGACCGGGAACAGGGCCGCATTTTGCAAATTCATCAGTTCCACCAGCCACCACCGGCAATAAGGAGACAGGTCACAAGCCATCCCGAGGATGGGTGCAAAGGTCATTGTAAAAGTTCAAGACCACGCCCAGCCATGTCTGACCTTGAGAGCATCAGCTGAGAAACCCTCTTCCCTGTAAATGACCTGAAGTATTATTCTGCATTTTACTGGGTTTTAGCCTCCCCATGCTTCGTCTTAAAAATCAGCTGAATAGGCAGTTCAAACTGAGCAGAGTTATTTTTGAAAAGAGCAAGCCTTATGTAGACTGTATACTTTTCAGTCTAGTTAGGTGTTTCCCAATAAGAAAAAAAGGTTGAGCACTTGTGGACTGGAAATTAAGAAATTCATTTAGTGTTTTTTTAAAAAAATATATTTTTCTTGATTTCAGAGAGGAAGGGAGAGAGAAAGAGGAACATCAGTGATGAGACAGAATCATGGATCAGCTGCTTCCTGCATGCCCCCCACTGGAGATGGAGCCCGCAACCCGGGCAGGTGCCCTGACCAGGAATGGAACCATGACCTCCTGGTTCATAGGTCGATGCTCAACCACTGAGCCACACCGGCCAGGCTCATTTAGTTTTAAAATCATGTTCCTTACTAGCATTTTTTATTTTTATTTTGGGTCCACATTTTCTTAGGAAGTGTCAACAATAGTTATTAGCAAGATGCACCAAAACCAAACAAACTGTAAAGCAGGTTAATTGTAGGTGAAGGCAGCTTGAGAACATGATTATTATGCACTTAATAAAGCCCCATGCGTGTCCTGACGACTCCTCCACCCATTCATCAGCGAATCTGTGCTGTCCTTGTAGGTCATCATGATAGCCAGTCACTGGAGGCCGGGAGAATGAAACCTTATTCCAATTCTACGTCCCGGGCAGTCACCATGATCGCCTGGAGACGGCAAGTCCAAAATGCGTTAGAGTCTTCCACCCGGAGTCTTGTTCTGATTGCTCCCTGTGCATCTATATTTTAAAAAATATATTTTATTGATTTTTACAGAGAGGAAGGGAGAGGGATAGAGAGTTAGAAACATCGATGAGAGAGAAACATTGATCAGCTGCCTCCTGCACAGCCCCTACTGGGGATGTGACCGCAACCAAGGTACATGCCCCTGACCGGAATCGAACCGGGGACCTTTTGTGCATCTATATTTTAATTTTCTGATTGCCTGAGTGAATAATTTATGGAAATAGCTCTAAACAAGTCTGGCTTCAGATGGATCTTTTCTCATTGGTTGAAGGGGTGCTCATGCCAGTGACGTGAGCTCGGGTCACCCCTGGACTTGGGGCTGCCTGGAGTCCCTGTGCCTGCTGGCTGCCTTGTCCCTTTCCTACCTGCCCTCCTGTCCCTGACTCTACTCCGCCGGCTGGGCCTGCAGGAGACGCTGTCAGCTCCTCCCCCTCGGACACTGACTTACTGTTTCCATGTCTCTGCCCTTCACCGAAATGTGAGGTCCCGGAAGGCAGGGCCTGTCTCATTGCCAGGATATTTACCGTAGAGCTTGGCACGTTCTTTTTAAAAAATATATTTTTATTGATTTCAGAGAGGAAGGGAGAGGGAGGGAGAGAGAAACATTAGTGATGAGAGAGAATCATGGATCGGCTGCCTCCTGCACGCCCCACACTGGGGAGCAAGCCCACAACCCGGGCATGTGCCCTGACCGGGAATTGAACCCTGATCTCCAGTTCATCGGTCTATGCTCAACCCCTGAGCCACGCTGGCCGGGCTGAATGGATGTCGTATTGCATGAGAACTGGTCATTATCCTAATATTCTGGTCCGAGCAATCCCTTCAGTTTCATCTCAGACTTAGGAAAACGAGGTAGAAAAAGACACCTCTGTTACACAATGGACCAAAAAGCATTCCTGGATATGGGACAGGGGCAGCCACTCTGAGCATCCGGTAGTCAAATCATAGACGGAAACAAAGTCGGTTGTGTTATTAGAACCCGGAGGCTGTAAGCCCTCCAGCTGTTGTGTGGGGAGGCCTGGATTTGCATTCTGGAGCAGAATGAAAACCTCTGCCTGGATCAGCTCAATAAAGTCACCAGGATTTTATTTTATTTTTTATTGATTTCAGAGAGGAAGGGAGAGAGAAAGAGAGAGAGAGAGAGAGAGAGAAACATTGATGTGAGAGAGACACACCGATTGGTTGCCTCCCGCATGTACTCCAACCAGCCAGGGATAGAGCCTGCAATCAAGGTATGTGCCCTTGACCGGAATTGAACCCGGGACCCTTCAGTCCACAGGCTGATGCTCTATCTACTGAACCAAACCAGTTGGGACTAATTTTAACTTTTTAAAAGCAACGATTACCAGATGTCCATCCTGACCATGGAATTCTTACCCATAAAAGCTCCAATGCCCATAAAAGTGTAACATTGAGCAACTTACTAATTGTGAACATTTCCAGCTAATTAGCTTATATTCAATATAAGCTGATTATTTTTTCGGGCTAGGCACTCGAAAAAACTTACTACATAGGGTTATTGTTAATAAGACAATGAAACGCTGGTGTTGGGTGCTATATATTAAGTCTTCTTTCTAAGTAATTGGGAAGAAAGACTCATTTTCTGTCCGGGCAACTCTTTTATTCAAAGAAACTGAATCCCTACCAGCCCCTTGTGAGAAAGCCAACAGCTCGTTACAGTAAGTGGCCGAGTTGGGTTTGGACTGAGTGACTAAATGTAGTCTCCCCACACCGGCTACTATAAAAAGGGGCTGTGCTTTCCATAATGACACTTATAGGGCAGGGAAAATGCCAAGACAATAACAAAAACTCTTTGCACCAACAATAAAAGCCATCCACTTCCTCCACGCCGTGAACCCAGCACACAGGCTTCCTGATAACACGCACTCGCCATCTGCCATTGGAACAATGGGCGCCCTGTTCCCTGGACCATCCCACTGGCCTCACACCCTGCGAGGTCTGGGCCTATATGTTTATATCTCAGTTGTTTTTCTTTCTTTTTTTTAAAAAAAGATATATTTTTATTGATTTCAGAGAGGAAGGGAGAGAGAGAGAGAGAGAAACATCAGTGATGAGAGAGAATCATGGATCGGCTGCCTCCTGCACATCCCCTACTGGGGATCCAGCCCGCAACCCGGGCCTGTGCCCTGACCGGGAATCGAACCGTGACCTCCAGGTTCATAGGTCGACGCTCAACCACTGAGCCATCCCCTCTGAGCTCAGTTGTTTTTTTCTATTTAGCTTTTATTGGCCCAGAAGTAACAAGCAGCAGCAATGGAGGAAAATGGGAGGGGTGCCAGGTGCCAACGCCGCATGTCCCTGTTTGCAGATCTCAGAAGCCTTTCTCTGGGGCATTGGAGAGACTTATCCTCACGGGATTTGCCCAGAGCTCTGGCCTGGACCGACTCACACCCAGCTCTGGCGGATGACACAGGCAGCCCTCCCTGCTTCCCTGGGGCCAGAGAGGGGTCGGAGCTCTGGCTTCTAAGCGTAGGCAAACAGGCTCTTCTCTCTTTTAGAGAAGTTTCCTTGCACGCATGCGCTAAATCCTAGGCGCCTACAGCCATGGCAACACATCCTATATAAACTGCGGATGCTCACTCAGCAGGCGCAGTGACATTGCTAGCATACCTGCACTGCGGTTTCTGAATGTGTGTCATCCTCTCTGACAGCCAGGGAGCACGTGGGACCCACAGAAGGCACGCCTGCCATTTCAGATCTCAAAAACACAGGTGGGATTATTAGATTGTGCCCGGCTCGTGTGGCTCAGTGGTTGAGGGTCGACCTATGAACCAGGAGGCCTCGGTTCGATTTCTGATCAGAGCACATGCCGTGATTGCGGGCAAGATCCCCAGTAGGGGGCGTGCAGGAGGCAGCTGATCTATGATTCTCTCTCATCATTGATGTTTGTGTCTCTCTCGCCCTCCCCCTTCCTCTCTGAGATCAATACAAATATATTTTTTAAAAAATTATTAGATTGCCATGCAGCCATGCACGTGTTATCTAAGACATAAAACAATTGTATCTGGTAGGACACTAATAGAAGCATGGAGAGTGAGAAATCTCCACTTCCCTCATCATATTGACAATAGAGTTGTTTTTCAGAGGCCAGATACCTGTTAGGAAGTGGAAATTCAGAAGGCAGGACAGAGAAGCCACCTATTAAAAATGCCGATTTTGGCCTGGCCCGTGTGGCTCAGTGGTTGAGCATCAACCTCTGAACCAGGAGGTCACAGTTCGAGTCCCAGTCAGGGCACAGGCCCGGGTTGTGGACTCGATCCCCAGTAGGAGGCGTGCAGGCAGCCGGTCAATGATTCTCATCATTGATGTTTCTCTCTTCCTCCCTTCCTCTCTGAAATCAATTAAAAAATGTTTTAAAAAAATGCAGATTTTATTTTTAAAAAGTAACAATTATGACATCATTGACAGTGTCTATATCATAAGACCTGGTCCAGAACCTGTTTAAATGAAGAAACTGACTGTAACGTCAGAGCAGTGAACATTTTATCACCACGTGAGCCCCACTGCTGTTCTAAGTGCAGCCTGTGGTTTTGTAGGGAAGTTAACTCAGTTAAAGCCACAGCATTATCCCACCCTTCCTTGGCGAAAACAGACTAGAAAGAGGCAGGTACCGTGTTTGGACGATTAAGAAAAAAAACCAAAATCCTTGCCCTAACCGGTTTTGCTCAGTGGATAGAGCGTCAGCCTGCGAGCTCAAGGATCCCAGGTTCGATTCCAGTCAAGGGCATGTACTTGGGTTGCGGGCACATCCCCAGTGGGGGGTGTGCAGGAGGCAGCTGATCGATGTTTCTCTCTCATCAATGTTTCTAACTCTCTATCCCTCTCCCTTCCTCTCTGTAAAAAATCAATAAAATATATTTAAAAAAACAAACAAAAAAAATCCTCCAGGAAGGTGGCCCTAGGCGTGTGTGACCACGAGAGGAACCAGGCCTGGCCTTAGAGTTCTGTGCCTGTAGACGTTTCACTTTCCGTAGCATCTGATGATCGAAAAAAGCTGTTAGTCAATGTTGACTTGCGGTCAGGCTGCGGGGACCACAGAACAGGAACTGCCCAGCAGCGGAGTTAAAAGGAAAAAGCTTTTATTGTGGGCTCACTTACTATTTTAATTCACTTGTTAGTCAGCTTTAAAGGTGTGGTTGCTGTTTCTCCTTAAGGCTCATTCTCTTCTTTCCTTTATTCTTTTTTTTTAAAAATATATTTTTATTGATTTCAGAGAGGGAGGAGATACAGAAATATCATGGATCGGCCGCCTCCTGCACGCCCCACACTGGGGACCGAGCCCACAGCCCTGGCATGCGCCCTGATGGGGAATCGAACCTGGGACCTCCTGGTCCGTGAGATGACGCGCCATCCTTTGAGCTACACCAGCCGGGTTCTTTCCTTCATTTCCCCCGGTTACCTTTAAGGTAGGAGATGCGGCCTTTCCCAGAGCAGTGGAAAAATCTAGATGTGTCATAGGCCTCAGGTTGCTCTGAGTCTGCTGCTAACCTAATTCCGGTTATTTCGTGCTTCTGTGGCCTTAGTTTCCTCCTCTGAAACCGGGGGTATTATGAACTGCCTCCCTCATGTCTGAAAATCAAATATGACCATGTTATATACCACATGCGCATGCAGCACCGGTTCTATGGGTTGCCTGGCTTTGTATCTCTTGCCAGGATCATCGTGGTAAAAATGGAGCCTGCTAGCCCCAGCCGGTTTGGCTCAGTGGATAGAGTGCCGGCCTGGGCTCTGAAGGGTCCCTGGTTCGATTCTAGTCAAGGGCACATGCCAGGGTTGTGGGCTCGATCCCCAGTGTGGGGCGTGCAGGAGGCAGCCAATCAGTGATTCTCTCTCATCATTGATCCCTCTCTCCCTCTCCCTCTCTGAAATCAATAAAAATATATATTTTTAAAAAGGGAGGCTGCTATGTCACCATGGACCCTTCAGGGACCTATGGGAGCACGGACCTATGAGGATCAGAGAAGGCAAACTCCTAAGCGCCTTAGAGTGTGCAAACCACACCTGTCCCCTTGCCTGCCTTTGAACTAAAGCGCGGGCGACCTGCGCTCCCGCAGTCACGGCCGTACCTTTGGACACACCTTCCTTCTCCAAGGAGCCAACCCAGACCACAGGGCTCCCATCATCCTGCCCTCTGCGCCCAGCCCAGCGCCCAGAGCCCAGCGATGGCGCTTCTGGCATCAGCCGGAGCGCAGGCGGGCGCGCCCTCCTCTGGGGCGGCGGGCGGCTGCCAGGTGACGCGCCGCCTCCTCCCTCCGAAGGCGGGGCTGCCTGCGGGGGCCGAGGAAGTGGGGCGGCCCCGGCGATGCCCCCGCCCCGCTGCGTCCGGGCGTCGGAGGCGACGGCGGCGCAGGTCCCGTGCACGTGAGGGGCGCACGGAGCCCCCAGCGCAGCCGGGATCGGCGTCGGAGCCGGGACAGGTGAGCGCGGGGCGCGGGGCGCGGCTCACCGCTCACCTGGGTGCGCGCGGGCGGGCGCGGGGGCCCTGCCAGCTCCCTCCTTCGGCGGGGCTTCCCCTCTCCGCCGACATGGGGACGCGGGGACCGGGAAGGGGACTCGGAGGAGCTGCCGCCGGGGAGTTGCTGGCTCAGGGCCTGCGGGTGCTGAGCGCGGGGGTCGGGACCCCGAGGCGCGGGTGCCGGGAGCGCACGGGGCGGTGGGGACCTGCCCGCGTTGGATAGGACACCTCGGGGCGGGCTGCGGGGTCGCCACCGCCACCTCCACCGTCGGGACACCCTACAGAGGTCAGCCCCTCACTGGGGCGGGGTCCGATGCGGTGCCCGGGGGGCGGGGGCCACCCGGAGATTCCTCTCGGGTCCCCTCCGCAGACCTGGGCTCAGCGCCACCGAAGCAGAACGCCTGGCCGCTGGGGGGGTTCCGATGCGTCGTCACTTTAGAAAAGAAAAAGAAAGAAAAAAGTGATGGTGGTGAAGTTGGGGAAATTGCCAGCGCTGGCCATTTGTTAGGCAAATAGCGCGCAGGTGGCTTTTACAAATGGTCGCGTTTCTCCAAGCGGGTGAGAACCTGCGGACCGGCTCCTGCGCCCAGGCGGAGGGCTGCGGCTGAGGCCAGAGGCTCCCTTGAGCGCGCACGGGGGTGACCTTTGCGGAGGGCACTTCCAGGGACCAGGCAGCTTGGAAGACCTGCCTCAGCGACACCCCGAGTCGCAAACAGGGCCGTGGAGTGTGACTCCCACTCGCATCCATTTTCCACCTGGGTCAGCAGCCTCTCCGTTGAGCAAATATTTGTTGTGCGTGGGGGGGGGGGGGGGGGGGGCGGACCTCTGAGCCAGCAGGGCAGGTGTGCGCAGGTGTTGACACAAGGGAGGGTCAGGACACTCCTTCCGGGCAGGTGGAGGTTTAGAGAGACCTAGGAAGGGTTCATTGAGCGTCTGCTTAGACATCGCCAGAATGGACGGTCAGAAGCATTGAAAGGCACAGCTAAGAAGGTCATCGGCCTGGCCTGGCATTGAAAGTGACAAGGAGGACCAAAACCACCCTTAAATAAGGTTTTAAGCATCAACCCTTTGCCCAGGGCCCGCAGTAGCCCCTTTATCTCCTGGCATAAAGTATGCAAGGCAGATATTATTCCGCCCCCTGTATGGAAGGGAAACTGAGGCAGTGAAGAAGTGGACACTTGGTTCCAGGTAACTGGTAGACCTGGGGATTCATTGTGGATATTTCTGACGGCGGAACCCATGCGCTTTCTCTCTTCCATGCCGCTGTGAGCTGGCGCATCTGGACGATGGCACGGGAATGAGAATTTAAATTCACATTCATCGACAGTCTGTCGACTGGGAGTTAAAGTAACTTCATGAATAAAACGAGCACTGTTTTCATTCTACTCGTGAGGTTAAAACCATGAGCAGTCTGGGGCGAGAAGAAGAGCTATTTTTAATAATAAGATTTATTCTGTGTCTTCCTTAACATATTTTTAAGGCCCTAATATATCCTTGTGGATCATGCATTGAAGTCACAGTGAATTTTCATATTATTCATGTGCTTTATCTAATTCAGCTTGACTTATATAATATCTATACATTTGCAATTTGTAGATACTATATATAAATCCTCTTGATTTTACATTATATATATTTATATATGTTACAATTTATGTAAACTTATATGTTATATGTACATTTATATACACTTACTAGTATATAAGTTGTAAGTGTATATAAATTACATTTATATACACTTATATAAGTTGTAAGTTTAGATAAATTATATAAATCAGCTTGACTTTACATAATTCAGCGTGATTTCTTCCATAGCTTCCAGGTGAATAGAGAACAGATAGCTTCCAGGTGAATAAAGAACAGTGTCACCTAGAAAGGATGTTGTGTTTATGTAAAAATCTATAATCAGGTATCGATAACTATCGCTAATATTTATATGAAAAGATGGTCTTTCTGCTGTTCGTTCTAATTAGCATATTAGCTCTTTATTATATAGGATTTGCAGCAGGAGTTGAAGAGAGTGGTTTTTGTTGAAGCAAGTTTTTATGCCTGTGTTGGGAGGATCAGACAGGCAGTTCTGCCTGGGTCTCGCTTTTGACCGTGACCTTGATAACACACCTTGAACTCCTGTGTAGGAGCATTTGAAATCCTGCTTGGAAGGTGTTTATAAAGGTGTGGTTGGGCCCTCGCTGGTTTGGCTCGGTGGGTGCAGCATTGACCTTCAGAGTGAAGGGTCCCGGGTTCGATTCCGGTCGGGGCACATGCCCGGGTTGTGGGCTCGATCCCAATGGGGGGGTGTGCAGGAGGCAGCCGATCAAGGATTCTCTCTCATCGTCGATGTTTCTCTCTTTCTCCCTCTCCCTTCCTCTCTGAAATCAATTCAAGTACATATATATAGTAAAAAAATAGGTGTGGGTGGCTTGATTAAAATGCTGTCATTGGAGCACAGGATGGGTGACGAATGGAAAAGCCAACATGCCACAGAGGAGGAGTGTGAACAGGGTTGGGCCCAGATTTTGTGTGTGTGTGTGTGTTTTTTGTTTTATTTTATTTTATTTTTTTATTTTTTAAAATTTCTTTATTGGTTAAGGTATTACAAATGTGTCCTCATCCTGGGCCCAGATTTTGTGAGCCCTGAAGGATAGACACCTAAAACTAACACGAAATCACCTTGAATGGAAGCTGTAATTGAAGAAAAAAAACGTTTTTAAGGTAAACACATTTGCAATCCTCTCTTTAAAAAAACACTACAGAATGAGTGATGACCAGGAATCCTTCTTTAGGAAAGAGAAAGAGAGATGACAGTTCGCCGGAGGGCTCTGAAATCTTTGTGGGCGATTTACCAGAAATGCTTACTAACAAGGGCTTCCTGATTGCAGCTGGCTTCCCCTGCCCCCAAGGCACTGAGCGGGCCCCAGCCTGTGCAGGGAGAAGCCAGGCTCCATCCCCTTCCCAGAGTGACCGTACCTGGAGGCAAAGGACTCAGGGCCCAGGGCCCATGGAGGAGACTGCTCGCTGGGGCGGAGGGACCAGGGGTCCTGGGCTCATGGGGGCCTGGGGCACTTCCTGTCCAGCCAACAGTCTGAGATGGAGGCCCCTGGGCTGGTCTCCAGGGGGTTGGTTCTCTAGGGGTGCCTGGGGCTCTCAGATCTCATCCTTTCCGGCACCATTTGTGGAGGGTTCTCTGTGTCCTGGGCACTGAGTCAGGCCAGTCCGATTGCCAGGGGGCTCCTGGTCTCACGGAGCTGGTTTCTTATTTTATTTTATTTTATTTATTTATTTTATTTTTATTGATTTCATAGAGGAAAGGAGAGGGAGAGGGAGAAACATCAATGATGAGAGAGAATCATGGGTCGGCTGCCTCCTGCACTTCCCCGACTGGGGATGGAGCCCGCAACCCGGGCATGTGCCCTGACCTCCAGGTTCATAGCTCCAGGCTCAACCACTGAGCCATGCCAGCCGGGCTCATGGAGCTGGTTTCCCTGAGCACCGTCCAGTGTGTGGAGGGCCCTGGAGGTTGGGGCCACCCCCACCCCCTCCACGGATGTACTGAGGCCCTTAGTGTTTCTCAATGTGCCTTACAAACCCTCAGCACCCACACACCCGAGGTCACCGGGTTAGAAATGTATGTCACAGCCCCACCCCAGCCCCAGATGGGAAGCTCCGCATCGGAAACAGGGCTGTCTGAGTTCTATGAGAGACCTTCCTTCCAGATGATTCTGGAGCTAACGAATGGGAACGCCCCTAGCATTTAAGGGAACTGGGTGGGCATGCACTCCCCCCCCCCCCCCCCCCCCGCCATTCCCACCTCCCCCCCATGGAGAGAGAAAGGGTGGGAAGAAGATGAATATGAGGCTAATGTGTCATGATTGTGCTCGAGTTACATTTACATTCCTGTCGCTGACATTTACTGGGCTTGGCCAGGCAGTGTGCTGATTATTAACTCTTTTAATCATTAACACAGTCCTACCCGGCAGGACTCTGATCACCTCCATTTCAGCCTGAGGAAACTGAGGCACAGAGACGGGAGGGGCGTGTCCCAGGTGCCATGGCTGTAAGGACCCAGGTGCAGGCCGGCGGGGCCTCCCCTGCAGCCTCCCCAGGGGCAGCTTGCAGGAGGTCCTGGTCCTGTGTTGGTATTTCGGGGGAGGTCTGGAAGGCAGGCCAGAGGCTGATGGGAAAGGCGGTCCTGAGCTGGCATAGTCCCTTGCTCGCCTCTTGGGGTTCACACCTTTTTCTTTTTACTTTTTTTAAATATATTTTATTGATTTTTTACAGAGAGGAAGGGAGAGGGATAGAGAGCTAGAAACATCGATGAGAGAGAAACATCCACCAGCTGCCTCCTGCACACTCCCCACCGGGGATGTGCCCGCAACCCAGGTACATGCCCTTGACCGGAATCGAACCTGGGACCCTTCAGTCCGCAGGCCGACGCTCTATCCACTGAGCCAAACCGGTCAGGGCCACACGTTTTTCTTTAGGGGCGAGATGCCAGGATCTTGGAGGGGAAGGGTGTTATGTCATTTCCTCCTCCTGCAAATGTTTAAAGTTTCACAAGCGAGCGGACACGATTGCGCACAGCTGGTTGCACAACAGCGCGTTGCCTCTCTCCCTGCGTGACTGCGGGCTCCCGGGTTTCCCCAGTGGGTGGCAATGGACATGGCCTTGTTTCAGAAGGCTGGGGTTTCACCTAAAGGCCAACCCCCCTGCCCAGGGCACAGGGCACTTGAAGGTGAAGGTGTGTGTGTTTGTAAAGTATTTTTAAACATTTTTCGTTTTTATTGATTTCAGAGAGGAAGGGAGAGGGAGATAGAAACATCTATGATGAGAGAGAATCATGGATCGGCTGCCTCCTGCACACCCCTCACTGGGGATCGAGCCCACAACTCGGGCATGTGCCCTTGACCAGAATCGAACCCAGGACCCTTCAGTCCGCAGGCCGGCGCTTTATCCACTGAGCCACACCATCCAGGGCGGTGATGGTGTGTTTTGAAAGAACCTAGGAGAACTGTGTCTTGCATTTTCAGGAATTATTTTTTGTTTTTGTTTTTTTCTGAAAGAAATAATTATCACCCCCAAGTCTGTACATTTGTCACAGGGTAGCCCCATCCTGTCAGGCAGCCTGAGGAAGAGGATACAGCTGTGGCTACGAGCATATATGTGAGTGTGTAGAGCAGTGATGGCGAACCTATGACACGCGTGTCAGAGGTGACACGTGTGTCAGAGGTGACACGCGAACTCTTTTTTTTTTTTTTAAATATATTTTATTGATTTTTTACAGAGAGGAAGGGAGAGAGATAGAGAGTTAGAAACATCGATGAGAGAGAAACATCGATCAGCTGCCTCCTGCACATCTCCCACTGGGGTGTGCCTGCAACCCAGGTACATGCCCTTGACCGGAATCGAACCTGGGACCCTTCAGTCCGCAGGCCGACGCTCTATCCACTGAGCCAAACCAGTTTCGGCACGAACTCATTTTTTTGGTTGATTTTTCTTTGTTAAATCACATTTAAATATATAAAATAAATATCAAAAATACAAATCTTTGTTTTACTATGGTTGCAAATATCAAAACATTTCTCTATGTGACACGGCACCAGAGTTCAGTTAGGGTTTTTCAAAATGCTGACACGCCAAGCTCAAAGGTTCGCCATCACTGGTGTAGAGAGATGGTTTCCCTTTGGGTGAGAAGCTCAGGTGACCGTGTCTTCTACTTCATTTGACAAATGTTTAGACAAACATTAATCTGCGCTTATGGCCGGAGGCAGAGCTTAATTCTGGGAGTACCAGCTGTCTCGTCCGTGCAGTTGTTCATTCATGGGGTCATTTGTTGCTGGCCTCACTGTGCTGAGTTGTTAACTATTAGGCACCAGAGCAAACACAGTGGTAACCAGATAGACTTGATCCCTTGACAGGGAATTGCTTGTTGGGCAATGATTTGGGTGACTGGGTTAGATGTCCTGATTCTGGCCATGCGGCGGCGGGAGAGGAGTTCAGAAGTTACCATAGCCCGGCCGGTGTGGCTCAGTGGTTGAGCGCTGACCTATGAATCAGGAAGTCACGGTTCGATTCCCGGTCAAGGGCACATGCCCAGGTTGCAGACTCGATCCCCAGTAGGGGGTGTGCAGGAGGCAGCCGATCTATGATTCTCTGTCATCATTGATGTTTCTCTCTCTCTCTCCTTCTCCCTGAAATCAATAAAAATATATATTTTTTAAAAAGGAGTTTTCGTTTAGGAGCAAGTTACAGTGCTCGACTGAAGGCAGTAAAGGTTGGGAGGGTTTGGGAGATGAGAGGTGACCAGGTGGAGGGGGGTGAGGAGAGAGAGGGACCACTGGGGATAAAGTCTGCCCTGGGCCCCTAGGTTGGTGCCAGTAACACAACTCAGGACGAGAGGAGGCTGTTTTCAGAGAAGAATAATGAGTCTTGTGGACAGTGGAGGTTTGAAATGTCTGGTGTTGGGTGGACAGTTGGCTGGGCTAAGGGTCTACAGCCCAGGCAGGAGGTTGGCCGTACAGAGATCCGAGGGAGCCCGTCTTTGGGTGGTCCTTGAATAATTGACTATCAATTATTGGTTGAATAAGACAGCTGACACGACAACTGAATGAGTCAATGGACTGAGTAATATCCACGATTGAATGTTGCGGACCCTCCAGGAGCGGGGGTAGGGAGGTGAGAAGCAGGTCACCATGTGGACATTGTGCCCGGCCCGGCAGCAGAGGGACGAGGGAAGGTGGGAAGGTTGACTTCCGCTCATTCTTCGGAGGGTGGAGAGGAATGGCCACTCCCTTTGGCCTTTCATGCCTTTGATAGCCCAGCTGGGGTGTGGGAGGCAGCCCTCAACTTGCAGAAGCAAATACCACAGGCCCGGGCAGGGCCGTGGCTAGGGGCTTGTTGAAAGCTGGTTTGCAGAATTATTAACATTTTTTATTTATTGATTGATTTTAGAGAGAGAGAGACTTGTTCCACTTATGGATGCGTTCATTGGTTGCTTTTATTTAAATTTCTTTTTAATTGTTTAAAGTATTACATATGTCTCCTTTGTTCCCCCATCGACCCCTCCCCGGCCACTCCCACCCCCCAGGACAAGCCCCCCCCCCCGTGTCTGTGTCCATTGGTTATGCTAATATGCATGCATACAAGTCCTTTGGTTGATCTCTCATTGGTTGCTTCTTGTATGTATGTGCCCTGACTGGGGATTGAACCCACAACCTTATTGCATGGGGACGGCGTTCTAACCAATTGAGCTACCTGGACAGGGCCTGGTTTTCAGAATCTGAGCCCATATCATTGTCACAAGGTCAAATGCTTGCTATCCAACCTCTTCATTTTTAAAAAAATATATTTTATTGATTTTTTACAGAAAGGAAGGGAGAGGGATAGAGAGGTAGAAACATCGATGAGAGAGAAACATCCATCAGCTGCCTCCTGCACACTGCCCACTGGGGATGTGCCCGCAACCAAGGTACATGCCCTTGACCGGAATCGAACCTGGGACCCTTCAGTCCGCAGGCTGACGCTCTATCCACTGAGCCAAACCGGTTAGGGCGAACCTCTTCATTTTTGTATTTTATTAGAAACCCTCACTTATCATTTATGTTCATCGTAAATTAACCCTATTCTATATATAATTGATGGGTGGTTGCTTTGGAAGAACTGAAAGCTTAGGATAGCCTGTTTCAACTTTGTCTATTGAAAGGCAGCTGATAAACAGGAGTATTCACGAGAATATTCGTCTGCACACTGATCAGGAAAATTAAAAAGAAGGGATTCAACCTATTTGTGTGGCCGTGACCATGTTCAGGTCTGAGTGGCAACCGAGGTGACGATGCATAAAACAGAAAAGCAAACAAAAAACCCCAAACCAAACCAGAAACAAACAAAAATAATTCTTGTGTAATTCTTCTTCTTTTTTTTTGGTGGTGGTTGGGGAACTATTTTTAGCATTAGGAAAGATGTGGGGTTGAGTCTGCGGACTTAGGTAATAGATCAGAAAAGAACACCTTTACTTGAATGACAACAAACAACAATATTGTTATACCAGAGGCCCGGTGCACGGAATTTGGGCATGGGTACTGTCCCTAGGCCTGGCTGGCGATCAGAGCCGATCAGGGACTTCCAACTGCCGGCTGGGGCCTTCCTTTGTTCCGTGCTGCCCCCTGATGGTCAGCACACGTCATAGCAAGCGATAGAACTCTCGGTCTCCCGGTCGAACTCCTGCGGGGACACTTTGCATATTAGCCTTTTCTATAGATAGAAGTGTTGTGCCCAATGTAAAATATTTTATATCTACAAAATTCACCCTAGCCAGTTTGGCTCAGTGGATCAAGCATCAGACCGCAGACTGAAGGGTCCCGGGTTTGATTCCGGTCAAGGGCACTTACCTTGGTTGCGGGCTCGATCCTGGGTTCATGTGGGAGGCAAGCAATTGATGTGTCTCTCTCACATCGATGTTTCTCTCTTTCTCTCTCTCTCCCCCTCCCTTCCACTCTCTCTAAAAATCAATTGAAAAATATCCTCGGGTGAAGATTAAAAAAAAGATTAGCTCTGAAGTCTGGAAATGACTTTTGGGGTCAACTCTTCAACCTCCTCATGTCCCCCCTGGAACCAGCGCCGAAGGCCGGCTTACCCTCCCACGTGGTCCGTTGGTGACACAGTCTGTCCAGCCAAATGTGTTTGCACGTCCTGGCCTACACGGCCATGTTTTTCTGGAATCTTCTTGTCTGTTGCTGGAACATAGACATCTCTCCATCTCTGGAGCCTTTACCCCCTCCCGGCCGCCTACACGCTCCTCCTTCCCTTTCCCTGCTGTGTGTGTGCACTTTCTCCTACATAGTTTCGTGTGTTGAACTTTGTGGGAGTTTTCAGTGGCTGCTGCCTGCGGCCGTTTAGGCCTGTCTAAACAGGTAGGCTTCCTGTGACATGTCCTTCGTTCTCTTAAATCTCCCGAGCTGGCGGGGACACTTGCAGGGTGAGCCAGGAGTAAGAGACGGTCCCTGTGCTAACATTGAACCAGGAAGCATGGCAGAACCGAGCCGGTCCATGATGAATTCTTTGTTTTTTTGTTTTTGTTTTTGATAATTCAGCCACACATCTTGATTGTTTGCTTTTCCCAGCTTCTCATTTAAACCTTTGCACAATGTTATAAGTGGAATGTCCCTTCATTTTTCTGAATCTTCGGGCACAAAAGCTATTTTTTAAAAAAATTTAAATTCTTTATTTTTTAAATATTACATGAGTCTCCTTTTTACCCCCACTGAGCTCCCCCGGCCGCTTCCACCCCCTCCCCAATGATGAATTATTTTTAAATATCATGAACTCTTTATGTGACATAAAAAAAAAAAAGTGTGAACACATAGGTGCGGCCCAGATTGGTGTTCAGATATTTATTAACTATTTCCTCCCCAGCGTCCAGCTTGGATCAGTGTGTCTAGCTTTACCAGTATGCGCTCAACATCCTAAATCACTAAGTCATACCTGATTCTCTCAGGAATCTGCTAGGTAAACTCATCCGCATTGTATAGAAAGGAATACTGAGGCTCAGAGAAGCGGAGTCGCTTGTACGGGGTCACCCCGTTGAGTTTTACCTTTCCCCCCTTACTGTTGCATTCCAAGCCACGGAATATCTCCTTTTAACCATCCTACTCTGCCCGGGTTCCCAGGGAAGGTGTTCAGACATAAGACTAGAGTCACTAGATGGTCCCCAAGACCCATTTCAACCGAAATTCCAGGAAAGTCTCTGAATTCTCGAGTTCCAGCCGCTGCTCTGTGCATCCCAGGGTTGAAACCCTTCGTTTTGGCCTTAATGAACTAGAAGGTGTCATGCTTGCCTATCTTAACAGAACCTAATAATTCTTCATATTTAAAAACTTCTTCAGGCAGTGTTTTAGCTCAGTGGGGAGATTTGCTCGGATAGTTCTGATCTCTCCGAGTCTTTCCCTAGCTGATCTGCATGGCATGAGAGATGGTAGAAAACGGGGGGAAGTTCATTTGGGAATTTTATCCTGACGCCCAGAGCCCATACTCATGCTGATGGCGCCACGCTTCCCACTGAGCCTCCCGATCCTTGGCAGTAAGGGCTCTTCAGGCAGCTGCCTCAGTGGAGCTGAGCTGGCCATCGGAAACCTCGTTTCATCCAAGAACATCTTGGATGGGATTTTTCCTTCCTGCTGGAGGAAAACATACACTAACAGAAAATATCACTGCACACATTACCTTTATTTTTTATGGCTATTTATTACACAAACACATGATGGCAGTGTTAAAGGGAACAGAAATAAAACATTTAGGAAAAAATCAAATATTTTCTGCCTTGAAAAAATGACCATGAAAAGTGTTTCCAGCCCGGCCGGTGTGGCTCAGTGGTTGAGCATCTTCGGCTATGAGCCAGGAGGTCACGGTTTGATTCCCAGTCAGGGCACATGCCCGGGTTGTAGGCTCCATCCCCAGTGTGGAGTGTGCAGGAGACAGCCTATCAATGACTCTGTCTCATCGTCGATGTTTCTCTCTCGCTCTCCATTCCTCTCTCCCTCCCTCTGAAATTAATGAAAATATACTTAAAAGAAAAAAAAAGTGTTTCCATGTTCCTTATATTCTAGTCCAGTGATGGCGAACCTTTTGAGCTCAGCGTGCCAGCATTTTGAAAAACCCTAACTTAACTCTGGTGCCGTGTCACATAGAAATTTTTTGTTCTTTGCAACCATAGTAAAACAAAGACTTATATTTTCGATATTTATTTTATATATTTAAATGCCATTTAATAAAGAAAAATCAACCCAAAAAATGAGTTTGCGTGTCACCCCCGACACGCGTGTCATAGGTTCGCCATCACTGTTCTAGTCCATCCTTACACAGAACTTCATAGAACTTTAAGCATAGTGTAGGTGCCATTTAATAGTTTGTGTATTTTCCATTTACAGTTATATCATAAATCATTTTCCAGGTGGCTACCCAGCATCAGAGATTTAAATTTTAATGGCGGCATTAATGGGGATTAGTGGTCTAGATTTCCCTTTCTGATGTGTGTGTATGTCTGTATTTCCCTTTATGATGTGTGCGTATATCTCTACAAATTTATCACTGAATAGTGAGCATTCTGCACTAAATCTCCTAGCCTAGGAGTGCAATTGCAGTTTGCATTAACCCAATTGTCACCTTGTGCAAACGGCAAGACATTCTGTTCCTCACCTGGAATAATTTCATATTTCACCCCGTGAGCTTGTACTGGGAGTTAGCCCTGGAGCCGATGGGCCATGTATTTTTGTGTGGATTTTCTCTAAAATATTCTAAATACATTAAGGCAGATCACTGGGCTCTCGGAAGAGCTAACACCATGGAATAACCTTCACAAGAAATTTATCAAAGTGAATTTGTACCTCGCTACGGAGACCGAGAATTGTGCGTGTTCCCTCTTATTAGCTCGGTGAGGGTCTTGGTATTAAATGACACGAGCTCTGCAAGGAGAAATCGCTCAGGGAACCGTCATAAAATTAAGAGAAAAGTGGCTGGAAGAATACATTTTGGTTTTTACGCTTATTTATAGAATTCAGCATGAAGGGGCTAAGACCGAAAAGTGGACAGCACAGCCCCACAATTTTAGCACAAACATGATCTGTTCTGGGGGAGAAGAAAAAGCTATCCCCCTTGTACCATTCCATGTGAATGGGGATCAGTTATGTATAGAGTGAGAAGCAGTAGGAAATGTCCCCAGGGTCAAGGTGTAGCAAGTATCTTATCCAAATGAGAAGCAGTGCATTGATATGTATATAAGGGCATCAAAAGCAAAGCTCTGGGAAATGATTTGAAAATAGTGGCCCTTGGAGGACTTCTGTTTGATTGACAGACATGGGTGCACAGATACCTCTGTGAGTCCCTGCTTTTACTCTTTTGGGGGGTGTATACCCAGAAGTGGAATTGCTGAAATATAGGGTAATTCTATGTTTAATTTTTTGGAGGAGCCATTATACTGTTTTCCGCAGTGACTGCACCATTTTGCATTTCCATTCCTCCAACACCGCACAAGGGTTCCAAAGCACCAACGGTTTAAAAAAATATATATTTTTTCATTGATTTTGAGGGGAAGAGAAGAGGAGGGAGAAATAGAAACATCAATGATGACAGAGAATCATTGATTGGCTGCTTCCTGCATGCCCCACACTGGGGATCGAGCCCGCAACCCGGGCACGTGCCCTGACCGGGAAT
Source organism: Myotis yumanensis (assembly GCF_028538775.1). NCBI lineage: Eukaryota > Metazoa > Chordata > Mammalia > Chiroptera > Vespertilionidae > Myotis > Myotis yumanensis. The sequence goes on along the minus strand of NW_027223771.1, from coordinate 5,091,596 downwards.
TGAACTGTGACCTCCTGGTTTATAGGTTGACGCTCAACCACTGAGTCACGCTGGCTGGGCAACACTTTTTTTTTTCCCCCATAGTGACCATTCTAACGGGTGTCTGGTGGTATGTCATTGTGGTTTTGATTTGCATTTTCCTACTGATTAATGACATTGAGTATAATTTTTTTTAAAGTTTGCATATGCAAGGCATAACTTTTTGAGTTGTCATTGAAAAGTGTTTCCTGGAGAGTCAAAACATCTAGATTCTAGCCGTATATCTCTCCTAATTAGCCATATGGACTTTAGTTCCATTTAATAAATGTTAATTAGGCCTCTACTAAGAGCCGATCACTGCACTGGGTGCCACAGAGACAAGAGATGTATAAACCACAATTTTTCCGTTCATGTCTCTTGTTTAGTTTTCTTGTCTCTGAAAGTGAAAAAAAAAAGCTTAAATCTTTTCTAATTCCAAAGTTTTGAACCTAGAACCTAAGCTTGTACGTAGAAGCCAGCGTCTCTTCTAACTGGGCAGAATTGCCTGCCATCGAAATAAGACAAGAAAACTACAATACCCAGGGGAAAGGCAATTGGGAAATTTTTTTTTGAAGGGTCTGACATTAAAATCCAAATCTTATATATTCACAACTTCTACTTAGTTTGAGTTTATGAGTTTGATTTTGAAAATTGAACCTATCTTAGTCAAATGATACTATTTGTGGTATGTCCGCTGGCATAGGACTCTCTCCTCTTCATAGCAAAGCTGCTTAAAAGGCTGTCTCTTGCCATATCTTGTTTTCCTGCCTCCCCAGCGCCCTGCATTCTGGCTTCTGGTGTGCCCAGGTCTCCACTCCCCTCTCAACAGTCAAAAACAAGGGATGCGCCTCAGCCTTCCTCAGCCAGCTTCTCTGGAGGATTTGAAATGCTTGCTCCCTCTTTGAACCATCTCCCTTTCTCAGCTGTTTTGGTCTTACTCGCTTTTCCTCCCGGCTTCCCATCTGGAAACCTTACCGCTTTCCTTTGCCTCATCCTACGCTCCCAACACAGACCATCAGCAGGTGACATAATTCACCTTCTCAGTCGGTCTCCACACCTCCATTCTGCTTGCTCCTTCCTGGGTCTAGGCCCGTGGTCGGCAAACCGCGGCTCGCGAGGCACATGTGGCTCTTTGGCCCCTTGAGGGTGGCTCTTCCACAAAATACCGACTTCTGCGCATGGGCCGCGAAGTTTCAATCGCACTGTACGTGCGCGCCTGCACGTGGTATTTTGTGGAAGAGCCACACTCAAGGGGCCAAAGAGCCGCATGTGGCTCGCGAGCCGCAGTTTGCTGAACCACTGGTCTAGGTCCTTATCATGCTAGGTTAATGTGCCTACTGTGTGCTCCATTACGGTCTCATTCATAAACACCTCACAGCTCACACTTTGCTGCACTGTGATTGCTTTGTTTCTCTCATCCTACTGGACTCTGAGTTCCTCAGGAGAATGGTGTTGTGTATTTTATTTTATTCCTTCATTACTGTTTATGAGGTTGTTTTTTTTTTTAACTCATAAAAAACATGAGCAGTGCGAAAGTTCCTTGACGTTCTGTGTCACAGATCTAATTTATTTGCCATATTCGTACTATTAGAACCATTGACATCCCAGGATGGAAAATGAACGTTTTTTTCAGCAGCTTAAAAAAAAAAGTCTGGTGTTTTAGCTCCTGGGAGGGTTGAAATCAACATCTGCTTCGAACGTGGTTCTTTATGGTCGGAAGGAAGGACAAGGACACACTGTTGACTTTCACCTTCAATAGCCCCAGTTTCAAACTGTAGAAATCAGGGTTGCACATGTGCGCACAGAGACTGGGGCGGGGGTGGGGGGGGGCGTGATGGGATAGACAGCTTTGGGTGCCTCTGTGGCAGATCTCTGACAACAAATGCTTTCTCCACAGCATTTAGATGTTCGTGTAGTTCCTTTCTAATTGCTTCTGGGTATTACCAGTACTTCTTTCATAGGATATTTAAATCCCATGACTTTCTAGTGAACCTTTGTACTTTTCTGTGCTGTTTGCCACTGTAATGCACCAGTAATTATAATGTCATCTGAAAGGTGTCTTTTAGTTTTTTTTTTCTTTGTTTATTTTTGCTTTTTTTGTTTAATAGGTTTTTATTGATTTCAGAGAGAAAGGGAGAGGGAGGACAGAAACATCCATGATGAAAGGGAATCATTGATTGCCTGCCTCCTGCACGCCCCCCAGTGGGCATCCAGCCAGCAACCCGGGCACATGCCCTTGACCGGAATCCAACCTTGGGAGTGGAAAGCCAACCCTGGGAGTTCATTCAGAAGAGGAACTTGCCCGGTGGGTGACAGATCAGGCCCAACTCAACCTTATCTCCTGTAGGTTTTGCACCTGCAGCCCTGAATAGAAGAACTACGGCGACCCGGGAGCACCAAAAAGGAAAAGTCATTTCGTTTCTGGCAGCATTGCCACTTGAAGAATATTTATGGTCATTTCTGCATATTGACCTGTCCTTGTGCTGCGGTCCCCTGAGCGCGTCCATTCCCCGGGTGTTAATTATGATGTCACAGCTAAATCACGGCTTCCCATCACCAGCTACATGGGCTCCTTTTAATGTTGTGAGTGTGAATTCTGGCTCTAATTATGAGTGAATCCCCTCTCAAAGGAGATGCAGATCTTTTTTTTTTCCTCTTTTTTTTCCTACCTTTGCCTCCTCACTGGGGCATGTGCACAGGAAGTCCTGTGTGTCTGCTGTTGAAAATGCAAATGAAATGAACGGGCTGGAGGAAGCACCATAATGCAGTCTGTAAATGTTAGAGTAAACTTGAGACAAATGAGAGCATTTGTTGAAATGAATGCTTAATGGGGTCCCCAAGAGAACCACCCTTTAGGGGAGGTGACAGCAGTGTTTACCGAAAACCCTCTTTACATCACACTTGCAATTTTTTTTTCCCTCCGAAAAACAAGCATCCTGCCTATTCCAGCTTGTCTGGTGTGTATTGTATTCATTCCCTGATACTTCTTTCTGAAAGGAGAGAATGCGGTTCTGAAAATAGTCGTTGCCTGGAGGGGAAACACTGATCTTTTCTTAGCGTCGCAGGTTAGTATTATATTTCCAGCTGATTAAAGGGTTGAATGCACCAAGCGCTTTTGAAATGTCCCCCATTCTTTTCTTTCATAATACATCCCGTCAGCAGGCACACCCAATGTGAGTGTACATCCTTCCCTTATAAATTATGCACCTGTGCGGTGGTACCGATATTACATGTATTATTAAACAGACACAAAAATGGGAATTCAAAGGGCGCCTTAGGTCAGTCGGAATGGAAGTTCTAGTATTTTCTATGCAATCCCCGTGGTGTGCCGGCCGCTCCCTGGGGACACCCTCTCCCAGCCTACTCATGGGTTTGTAGTATCTCAATAAAACGAACCGGGAAAAGGGCAAGCTGAAGTGTTTAAATGCCCCATTTAGTATGCATTTAAGATATTTACGGCTCCACAAAGCATATATGCAAAAGGTTTGTATTATGTTCTGTTGGTTGCAGAATGAATTGTGCATATAACTCCTTTATGGGAAAAGAAACCTAGACTATTATTTCTTCTTTGTGGTGCAAAATGGACTCCCACTTCAATCTTTGTGACCATGAGCCTGTTTCAGGAGCAGGCTGGATGCAATATGCCCTTGGACTTGGGGCTGACTCTTGACTTCCGTACACGTATTTAAGGCAGAGTTCCTCACATCAGCTCACAATAGTAAGCAACTCGGTTATCCATATTCAACTTTCATTTTTATTTTACTTGAGGCTTTTATTATGCACCATCACCGACAATAAATCTCTCCCCCAGCAGGTAAGGAAAATAATTAAGGCGCCAAGTTCTCAAATTTGAAAAGGTGGAGATGAGGCCATGTTACACTAGGTTAGGGAGAGACAGACTCTCAGTTTGGCCGGAGTTCCAACCAGTCCCAAAAAAGCAAGGCCTGATTCTCACTATCTTTGAGATAAAAGCAATTGCTTAGGAAGTGTGCCTGCTATGTTTAGGACAGAGCCATTTTTTTTTCTCCCGGCTGCTTCACGGGACCCCTTGATGTTCAGATGCCTGTTCTGCTGATCTGTTCTTTATTTTTTATTTTTTAAATATATTTTTATTAATTTCAGAGAGGAAGGGAGACGGAGAGAGAGAGAGAGAAACATTTATGATGAAAGAATTATTGATCGGCTGCCTCCTGCACGCCCCCTACTGGGCGTCGAGCCTGCAACCCGGGCATGTGCCCTTGACAGGAATTGAACCCAGGACCCTTCAGTCCGCAGGCCGATGCTCTATCCACTGAGCCATACCGGCTAGGGCTGTAATTTTTTAAAAATTGTTACTGTTGGAAGTATTACATATGTTCCCCTTTCCCCCCCATTGACCTCTTCTAACCCCCCTTCGCCACACCCCCCTTTTGTAGGGTTAAATAGTTTATTGTTAATTTTTCTTGATTTTTGAGGTGGGCCTGTAGTGCTATGAACCTCCCACTCAGGACTGCTTTTGCTGTGTCCCAGAGGTTTGGGGTGGTTGTGTGTTCATTTTCATTTGCTTTCAGGAAGTTTTTGATTTTTCTTGATCTCATTGGTAACCATTCATTGTTCAATAACATGCTACTTAGCCTCCATGTGTTTGAATGTTTTTTGAGGTTTGTTTTTACTGTGGTTGGTTTTTAATTTCATTCCATTGTGGTCCGAGATGATGCTTGGTATGATTTCAGTCTTCTTGAACTTGTAGAGACTTGTTTGTGTCCTAGCATGTGGTCTGTCTTTGGGAATGACCCATGTGCACTTGAGAAGAATGTATATGCTGCCACTTTGGGGTGAAATGTTCTATAAATGTCAATGAAATCCATCTGATCCAGCGTGTCCTTTAGAGTCTGTTTCCTTGTTAAGTTTTTGTCTGGAAGATCTATCCAGTGAAGTCAGTGGGATGTTAAAGTCGATTACAATGATTGTATTATGGTCCATCTCTCCCTTAAAGTCCTGTAGAAGGTTTTTTTAAAAACACATATTTAGGTGCTCCTCTATTGGGTGCATATATGTTTACCAGGGTTATATCCTCTTGTTGGATCGATGCCTTTAGTATAATGTAGTGCCTTTATTGTCTCTTGTGATGGCCTTCATTTTGAAGTCTGTTTTGTCATGTATGAGTATTGCTATCTGGCTTTTTTTTTTTTTTCATTCCATTTGCATGGAACATTTTTTCCCATCCCTTCACTCTCATCCTGTGTGTGTCTTTTGTCCTGGGGTGGGTCTCTTGCAGACAGCCTGTAATTGGGTCATGTTTCTGTATCCATTCATCTACCCAGTGCCTTTGGATTGGAGCACTGAATCCATTTACATGGAAGGTTATTATTGATGGGTACTTAGTTATGTAGGCTGATCTGTCGTCTGTCGTTCATGCGTTATCTCCTTGAACTTCAAGCCTGCATGTCTAGCCTCCAGGCACTAACTCTGCTGGGGCCTCCTCTTCTGATGATGTGATTGCCAAAACACTTGTCTCTACAAGAACTGCGTGTTTGCTGTCCCTGTGATTTTATCGGGGACCACATGCCCGCAGCTCGGAGTGCAGAAGGGGGCATTGAGTTTTCCATAACGATAGCGAAAGCACTAGAGAGGCAGATAAAGGAACCGAGAACAGTGTGGCTTCTAGGAGGGGGCACGTGGACTTGAGGGGATGTTGTGATTGCGTTTCCAAAGCCACAGACCCCAGCTTTTAGTCCACGCTTCTCTGTTATTAAACATTTAAACACACATCCCCCACTTGTCTGCACTTGTACGTGTATGCGTCTATTTACCTGGAGATGGCATACACATAGCTCAGAGCGAATATAACACATCCATTCTAATTTGCATTAAAAAAGATGCTGAAAGGGAAGGATGACTTGTCGAAGTAGGCTGTGGAGGTGGTGGCGTAACTCAGGAAATTTACAAGTTGTTATTCCCTCGCACACTTAAAATGGGTACATTTAGGGAATGTAAATTATGCCTTAATAAAGATGATTAAAAAAGGAAGGGGGAGGTGGAGCTGAAAGGAGCAGTATATAAACATTTAAAAACCTATTATGATTATTAAGAACCTTTTGCTCTCACCCAATTTATTAATAATCAAATACTCATTTTTACTTAGGCAATGTGGTTAAGCATGTCATCCCTAACGTTCTAAAGCCCTTAATTGTTTGTGAAATAAAGCCCATTGTAGGAGTATAATTACTACTCTTAATACGTTTGCCCATTTTCAATTGTTAGGATTATCTTCAGTCCACAGTTCCTTTGCAAGGATTTCTTTCAGTTAAGCTAGATAATATCTTTAAATCTCTTTAGGCAGACATGCAGACACACACACAGACACACACACACACACACACACACACACACGCCCTCCAGGTCTCTCCCTGTGCAGCACACCTGGACGATTCTGAGATCACGTGGCCAAGATCCACCTGTCTTCCCTGTGAAACTTCCATGTTGCCCTCAGCGTAGCTGAAAACGACTTGTGATTGGCTGACGGGTTGGGGAGGACCACATTGTCTGCCCCCGGCTGGCTTTCTGTCTCTTCCTGATAGCTGACAGGATGGCGCGTGCATACCCTGCCACTGGTTTGTATTTTTGTTATAAGGTTTATCATCTCCTCCTTCAGCGTAAATGCCCCTGATTTCAGGGACTTGGTTTCATGGAGCCAGCCTTGAGAAAATGACTATTATTTTTAAAAGATGCACATATGGCATCGTTTTCTATATAGATGTGATGGATCATTGTACTTGTAGGATTTAAGAGAAGTCTAGTTGACGGATTTTCAGTACTGAATGGGGGATCGATTGGAACCCTGTTATTAATATTATGAAGCTACTAGAGGCCCGAGGCACGAAATTCATGCAAGGGGCTCGGCCCCTCGCAGCCCCGGTTTCTCCGGAAGGTCATCCGGACGGTCCTCTGGATGGTCGTTCTGCTGTTCAGTCTAATTAGCATATTAGCTCTCTTTCTTATATAGGATTAGGATAAAAACGTTTTTGTTTTTCTTCTTAATCCTCACCTGGGGATATTCTTTCCATTGATCTTTAAAGAGAGAGTGGGAGGGAGGGAGGAGGGGGCGGGGAGGGAAGAGAGAGAGCAAGACATGGATGTGAGAGAGACACGTTGACTGGTTGCCTTCTGCTTGTGCCCTGACTGGGGCGAGGATTGAACCTACAAGGTATGTGCCCTTGATTGGGAATTGAACCCTCGACCCTTCGGTCTGTGGGCCAATGCTCTAACCACTGAGCTAACTGGCCAGGGCTAATTTTTTTTTTTTTTTTTTTACTATCTCCAGCTACATTGCCATGCCTTCCTCTCTTAGGATCAGATTCTGTTTATAAAGTGCCCATCGAAAGGTCTCCTGTTGAAGCAATTAGGCTTGCTTGGGCTTCGTTTCAAAATCTGCCAAATTTCAAACTCTCTTCAAATCTAATTGCAAGAATAATTACTGTTTGAGGCAGATAATAATACAGATTTATCCTTACAGCATGGGTTGTCTTGCGTCATATCTTTTCAATGATGGCATTGTGATGATCTGGGCTTGGTTTCAAATTCTGATTTTTCAAGTTCTGATGAAAATCAATCGTAAGCATAATTAATATCTTAGATAATAACATAGATTTATTCCTACAGCTTTGAGTATCTTGAGTCATATCTTTTCAAGGCCTGCCTTATACAGACTTATTGGAAACTGGTCTCTCAGTATGAATTTTCACGGTTTCTTTTTATAAAAAAATATTTTTATTGATTTCACAAAAGAAGGGAGAGGGAGAGAGAGATAGAAACATCAATGATGAGAGAATCATGCATCAGCTGCCTCCTGCACGCCCCCTACTGGAGATCGAGCCCATAACCCAGGCATGTGCCCTGACCGGGAATCGAACCGTGACCTTCTGGTTCATAGATCGACACTTAATCACTGAGCCACACCTACTGGGCTCAGTGTTTCTTCTGTAAGAAAAAAAGCAATTTCATAAAGATTGAATTTATCGGGCTCAGATGCATATGATTATGCATTGCTGTAGACAGTTTTCTAGTATTTCATGTTAGGTTTTCCTCCGAGCACATTTTAATATATCTCAAGTTCTACACAAAATCCCACCTGAGTATTTTCCACAGGACCTGTTAGATTCCCAAGTCCACAGGCAGTTGCTTTATAAGTCTAAGGCAGGGGTGGGCAAACTTTTTGACTCGAGGGCCACAATGGGTTCTTAAACTGGACCGGAGGGCCGGAACAAAAGCATGGATGGAGTGTGTGTGTGAACGAATATAAATTCAAAGTAAACATCATTACATAAAAGGGGACGGTCTTTTTTTTTTTTTTTTTTTTTTAGTTTTATTCATTTCAAACGGGCCGGATCCGGCCCGCGGGCCGTAGTTTGCCCACGGCTGGTCTAAGGACTCACAAGGCTCAACTCTACCTGCAGAATATTGTTATTCTCTGGCCTGGACAATTGTGTCCCAACTTGGATATCTGACAGTTATGTAGTGGTTTTAGAATTTGAAAGAAGGAAGTGATGTGTCCAAAACAAATTGTTTCAATGGAGAAAACAGTCCAATTTTAACACTCACTCATCCATCTTTCTTGTGTTGTACGACACATGTATGCTCTGTTGTGTACAACAGGGAGATGCATATAAGGTTCTCTTTGTTCTAAATTAACGTGTGTCTTTAGTCTAACCGTTTCGCTGCATTTAATAACCTCAAATAGCTTTCGCAATATGGGATAAGGTTTTTCTGGGAAGTTAACATCGTCCTTTCATGCGATCCCTCTGCCGTGATGTCCTAAAGCAGGGGTCCTCACACTTTTTAAACAGGGGGCCAGTTCAATGTCCCTCAGACCGTCGGAGGGCCGGACTATAGTTTTAAAAAAAACTATGAACAAATTCCTATGCACACTGCACATATCTTATTTTGAAGTAAAAAAACAAAACGGGAACAAATACAATATTTGTATTTGCATGTGGCCCGCGGGCCGTAGTTTGAGGACCCCTGTCCTAAAGGAACTCCAGACCTTCTGTTCTGCAGATAATTCCCGGCCAAGGGAACCTTCACCTGTGCTGATGACGTCAGGCGTCGGGACCTCTGAGGTTTGGCAGCTGCTCTGTGATGTAGGAGCTGGTCAAGAGCTCTGTGTGTGTGGTTCACTGTGGGGCCGTTAAGCGCAATTATGGGAAGGAGTGAATTACCTTCTCTCCCACTTGGTGTGTGTCCGTGGGGCTGTGTATTGCACTGTGCGTGGTTTGTAAAACCTGGGTCTGTAGTTGCCGGGCAGATAATACGTATTCTGATAAAGGAAGCAAGAAAGTGTGTGTGTGTGTGTGTGTGTGTGGGCAAGTGATGGGGAGCAGTTCAGTCAAGTAATTATTATTTTTTTAAATATATTTTTAATTGATTTCAGAGAGGAAGGGAGAGAGATAGAAACATCCATGATGAGAGAGAATCATGGATCGGCTGCCTCCTGCACGCCCTACACTGGGGATCCAGCCCACAACCCGGGCATGTGCCCTGACTGGGACTCGAACCGTGACCTCCTGGTTCATAGGTTGATACTCAACCACTGAGCCACACCGGCCGGGCCAGTCAAGTAGTTACTGATTGAGTCCTGTCACCAAAGAAGCTGGTGCCTTTAGCATCCAGCCTATGGCATCTGCCTAACTCTAGCCACGATCAAACCCCCTTAACATGACCAACCTACGTCCATCTTCTCTTCCAGCCCAACTGTTAGGAAGTCATCTCGTCTGTGGCCTCCATGTCTGCCTTACCCCCTCCCTTTTGGACCGATTTCAGTCAGATTCTCTAGCCCCTAAAGCCACCCGAACAGATCATACCGAGATCACCAATCATCTCTGTTGCACCACATCGGTGGGCTCAGGACTGCTGGCAGCTAACCTGCAAACTTGTGATGTTCTTGACCACTTCCTTTACAGAACGCCCTTCCTTTGTCTTGTTTTATTTGTCTTAAGGTGACACCACGCTTCTCCCACCCGCTCTCTAGCTGTGTTAGTTATTTTTAATTCTTTTAGCCTCCTTTGCAAGTTGAGCAGACTGTGAGGTGCCGGAGTTCCTTCAAGCTCATTCCTCTCTTTGCAGTTTTATGCTCTTCTCCGCATTTCCAGGCCTCCCGTTAGCATCTGAATGCCAGGCCCATCTCTGCAAAGTCTATCTCTAGACCCCACCTCCCTCTTAGCTCCTCTATCATGTGCCCGGCTGCCAACGCGGCTCCTCCACTTGAACTTCCCCAACACAAAGAAGCCGGCGCTGAGCTCAGAATAGCCCTTTAAGTCGGGCGTCTGAGCAAATGGTCCTGCTGCTCGCTCTTCAGTGGAGCTGAGCTCAGGCCGGACACTTCCCTCTCTCTCCCTCTCCTCACTGAGTTCTGTCAACTCAACATGATGGCTGTTTCTCAGGACTTATCCTCTTCTCTTTACTGATCGAACAAGGAGGAAGCTGAAGAACATAGATCTAATCAATACAGTCAATCAGTTTCAATTAATTGACATCCACAGAGCCCAGCAGCTGCAGAATTAACTGTAAGCTGTGCCAGAAAAAAGGCCTCCAACTGCAGAGGAATGAAAACGTAGGGATTTTCCCTCCCTGACTTAATCCTTAGGAGCTAAGTTAGAAGTCAAAACGTAAACATAACTAGAAAATCCGTTATGTTTTGGAAATTAAGCACTACAAAAAAACATCCTGGATGTCCCATAGAACTCAAAATGGAATGTAGGAAATATATATTCTTTAAAATATATTTTTGTTGATTTCAGAGAGCAAGGGAGAGGGAGAGGGAGAGAGATGGAAACATCAATGATGAGAGAGAATCATGGATCGGCCGTCTCCTGCACGCCCCCTGCTGGGGATCGAGCCCACAACCCGGGCATGTGCCCTTGACTGGGAATTGAACCATGACTTCTTAGTTCATAGGTCGATGTTCAACCACTGAACCACACCATCCAGGTGGAAATATTTTTTTAAAAAAATATATCTTTATTGATATCAGAAAGGAAGGGAGAGGGAAAGAGAGATAGAAACATCAATGATGAGAGAGAATCATTGATCAGCTGCCTCTTGCACGCTCCCAACTGGGGATTGAGCCCGCAACCCAGGCATGTGCCCTTTCACTGGAATCGAACCCAGGACCCTTCGTCCGCACGCCGACGCTCTATCCACTGACCCAAACCAGCTAGGGCAAGGGGGAAATATTTTTAATTAAATGGTAATGAAAATACGACATATCAAAAGTTGCAGGATGCAACACACTTAGTACTTAGAGGGAAATTTATAGTATTAAATTCATAAATGAGAAAATAATACTGTCTGACCATCTGTATCTAATTCTCCATGTCGCCGAAACCGGTTTGGCTCAGTGGATAGAGCGTCGGCCTGCAGACTCAAGGGTCCCAGGTTCGATTCCGGTCAAGGGCATGTACCTGGGTTGCCGGCACATCCCCAGTGGGAGATGTGCAGGAGGCAGTTGATTGATGTTTCTCTCTCATCGATGTTTCTAACTCTCTATCTCTCTCCCTTCCTCTCTGTAAAAATTCAATAAAATATATTTTAAAAAAAATAATAATAATAATTCTCCATGTCAAGAATTTTAAAGAATAGCCAATCAACACCAAGAGTATAGAAACAAATGGTAAAAATGAGAACATAAATCAATAAATAAAATCATAGGATTCTGTGTCACTGAAGAAGTCCAGTGCACATAACTTAAATCAGCGGTTCTCAACCTGTGGGTCGTGACCCCTTTGGGGGTTGAACGACCCTTTCACAGGGGTCGCCTAAGACCATCGGAAAATACATATATAATTACATATTGTGTTTGTGATTAATCACTATGCTTTCATGATGTTCAATTTGTAACAATGAAAATACATCCTGCATATCAGATATTTACATGACGACTCATAACAGTAGCAAAATTACAGTTATGAAGTAGCAACGAAAATAATTTTATGGTTGGGGGTCACCACAACATGAGGAACTGTATTAAAGGGTCGGGGCATTAGGAAGGTTGAGAACCACTGACTTAAGCTGTTGTTACTTCCCGACCCCTCCCCTTTCTTGAGTTTCTTGCTCAGATGGTGGTTGTGGTCCAGATTCCCTCAGAAACGTGGGCTGGTATTGAAAAGGTTTCTCCTTCTCCCGTTTGGCCTATTGCGAGCAGCCAGCTGGGAGGATGTCTGGGGTAGAACCATACGGATTGAAACTCCCATTAGGCGCCGTGGCTTGGGGCCGCTTCCTGTAGAGACCTCGTTCCGCCCTCGGTGGTTTGAGGAAGTGAATTGCTTATTGTCCCTCCATAAATGAAAACCGGGTAGCGAAGGTTTCTTGTTTTATAGAGAGATTCTGCTTCTAGTTCTGCTGGGTGAGGAGAATAGAGAATGTTTTTGTACACTGTTGGTGGGAATATAAATTTGTATAGTTATGGCAAACAGTACGGGATTTCCTTAAAATATGAACAACTAGCCCTAGCCGGTTTGGCTCAGTGGATAGAGCATCAGGGTCCCAGGTTCGATCCTGGTCAAGGGCATGTACCTTGGTTGCAGGCTCATCCCTGGCCTGGGCCATGGTCGGGGTTTGTACAGGAGGCAACTAATCCATGTGTTTCTTTCACAGCAATATTTCTCTTTGTCTTTCCCTCTAGCTTCCATGTTCTCTAAAAATCAATGGAAAAATATCCTTAGGTGAGGATTTAAAAAAAGTTAAAAAATAACAAATTAGCCGAAACCGGTTTGGCTCAGTGGATAGAGCGTCGGCCTGCGGACTGAAGGGTCCCGGGTTCGATTCCGGTCAGGGGCATGTACCTTGGTTGTGGGCACATCCCCAGTAGGAGATGTGCAGGAGGCAGCTGGTCGATGTTTCTCTCTCATCGATGTTTCTAACTCTCTATCTCTCTCCCTTCCTCTCTGTAAAAAATCAATAAAATATATTAAAAAAAAACAACAACAACAAAAAAAAACAAATTAAAAGTATATATACCGTATAATCCAGCTCCCCCTTTTCTGAGTTTTTATCCAAAGGAAATGAGTTCAGTATCTTGAAGTGATATCTGCACTCCCTTGTCCATTGCAGCTTTATCCACAGTAGTCAAAATGCAGAAACAACTTCCGTGTCCATCGAGGGATGAATGGATAAAGAAAATGCATTACATATACTGGGTGGGAAAAGTAGGTTTACAGTTGTTCCTATGGAAAAGAATACAATAATTAATAGTAATACAAGAATAAATTGTGTTCTGCATACTCACAACTGTAAGCCTACTTTTGCCTTCCCCTGTGTATACAGTGGAATATTATATACCCGTGAAAAAGAAGGGAACTCTTCCATTTGCAACAGAATGTATGAACCTGGAGGGCATTATGCTGAGTGAAATAAGCCATCTTTCTATGAAGCATTTATACGTATGTGTGTGTTTCAACCTAATCATTTCATTCATTGCTTTAACTTTTCTATAACTTCTTCAATTAAAAAAGAAATCTTTAAAAATTCAGTTCTCTAAGCTTTTCCTGATCTCTGTAGATGTGACCAATCAGATGCTTCTTCCATCTCGATCACTTACCGGAAAGGGTACCATTTTTGAGTCACCTTGCCCATTTTCCTGGGCCCTGACACCACAGAGACATTTCATGTCCTTTCTCCTTATGTTCTGTTTTCTAGGTGTCACTGAGCTCTGCAGGGGAGGCGGCCTCTTTCTCGGAGCCACTTCCAGGGTCTTCATGCAGCCATGGATCTGGATAAACCCTCCGTCTGGGGCTCCTTCAAACAGCGGACCAGGCCTTTGCTGCTCAACCTGAGCAAAAAGAAGGTGAAGAAGCACCCCGACAAACCCCCAGACTTAGGAGGGCGGCATCGCCTGGATCGCCGCCTCAGCCTCTCGGTCCCTGACCTCCTGGAGGCCCAGGCCTTGGCCCCGGAGGGTGGGCCGTACTCCGGGGCCCAGTCCTCCTACACCTCCGTGCCCAGCAGCCTGTCCACGGCCGGGATCATGTCCAAGAGCTGCAGCAGCTCCTTGAAACAATCGGAGGAAGAGCTGGACTGGAGCCAGGAGGAGGCAGGCCACCTGCACGCGGCGGATACGGACTCTGAGGAGACCTTCGCCTCGCCGGCCGCGGACAGGAGGGCTTCCAGCGATGGCGTCTTTGATCTGCTCCAGAAGGCGCCCCCGGAAGAGGATGCTCTGGAGGATCCAGAGGTGAGGCCCGGGCCAGCACCATCCATCCCATTGCTTTTTCCTTCTTATTTATCTACTAGAGGCTCAGTGCACAAAATTCATGCACAGGTAGGGTCCTTAGCAGCTGCCAGCTGCCGGTCGGGGCCTCCCTTTGTTCCCCGCCGCCCCCTGGTGGTCAGTGCACATCATAGCGAGTGATGGAACTCCCAGTTGGTTGAACTCCGGAGGGGACACGTTGCATGTTAGGCTTTTATATAGCGAGCTATTTATTTAATTTTAAAAAATACTTTTATTGGTTTCTGAGAGGAAGGGAGAGGGAGAGAGAGAGAGAGAAGCATCAGTGATGAGAGAGAATCACTGATAGGCTACCTCCTGCACGCCCCCTACTGGGGATCGAGCCCGTAACCTGGGCGTGTGCCCTGATCAGGAATCGAGCCCTGACCTCCTGGTTCACAAGTCAATGCTCAGCCACGGAGCCATGCCAGCCAGGCTATTTTTCGGTTTAATTTAATCAATTTATTTATCTATTTTTATATTCGTTTATTTGTGAATGTATCTTTCTTGGTGAAGGTATTACATATGTCCCCTTCTTCCACCCATTAACCCCTTCTAGCCCGCGCCCGCCCCCACTCCCTGCCCAGGCCGTCACCACACAATGATCTGTGTGCTTTTTCCCTCTTTCTCATTGCACCGGGTGTCCTTGGTGGGAAACCAGATGAGGAGTTATTTCCGTGGTTAGCTTGGATGGAGACAGCGTCATTTACAAGAATTTAAATGATCGGTGTATTGATCGCACCAAGTGTTCCCATCAGTTTTGGGGCTGACCTCTGTGTATTTTGAAACTATTACAAAAACCCTTTCTCGGACACTTTAAGGCATTAAAAGCCCTGTTGGATGAGTTTTCCTTTTTTTCCATCTCCTGGCAAAGAAAGTAAGAGCATCACTTTTCCTCTAAATTTGCTAAATGTGTGTCTGTCTGCCCCTATCTCTCTCTCTCTCTCTCTCTCTCTCTCTCTCTCTCTCTCTCTCTCTCCCCTCCCCCCCCACCATTGCCTAGTCCTAACGTAGATAAAACATGCGTATTACTGCTCCTAGAAATGTATGGTTGTATGTTTCCCTTTGACTTCCAAGGAGTTTGAATTCTGTTCTATTTCATACACATGTACACGCATGTGTGTGTGTGTGTGTGTGTGTGTGTGTGTGTTGTGTGCACTTACCTGTGGGCAACTTCACGTGCATTCTCTAAAAAAACAAACAAACAAACAAAAAAACTGAAGGAAACAAATTCTTACCAATATAGTGATTTTCCAAGGCCCCAGTATTTCAATCAGCCAAATAGAATCATGAGGCAAATCTTACATTTCTCAGAAGAGTTTAATGTAAGTATAATCACCAGATTATTAAGTCATGGTTTGATGATCTCCTTAATCAGATTTTGAAAAATTCCTCCATTAAAGGCACCGAAGTAGGTTGCAGTGTTGATAAAGGGTTAAATTTTCTCTATTCCAGGTCATTGTGATAACTGCATACATAGCTGGTTATTCCACTGGGATTTTTTATTTTACTTTTGGAACCAAAGCCGATTAATTATGTCATATATTTCCCTTTATGTTATTTTATTATTATTTTTTTATCCTCACTGGAGGATATTTTTTTTTATTGATTTTTAGAGAGAGTGGGAGGGAAGATAGAGAGAGAGAAACATGGATGTGAGCGAGGCATGTGGTTGCCTCCTGCACACACTCCCACCAGGGCCTGGGAACGAACCTGCAACCCAGCTTCATGCCCTTAACTGGAACCCATGACCCATCCTGCACCGTCAGCTGCTCTAACCACTGAGCAACACCAGCCAGGGCCATATATTTCACTTTAATTGGGGAATGGCATCGTGGCTCTTCAGAGGATGTTGTGGTTCGATTCACTTGGAAGCGTTACTATATTAAGACACCACTAGCCATTAAATGACTTCACTTAACTCTTTTTTTCATTGCCATCAACACTTAGGAAATCCTTTCTGTAACAATTTTATGCTTGTTACTGTACCTATACATTGGAAATATGTGTTTCCACTAATCAAAATAGAAATTAAGTGAATTATTAAACTAGGTCAGTAGGAAGGAGGTAACAGGTTGAATAATGGACCTACGTGAATCTTGGCTTCTTGTTACTTATGACTTAACTAGAGGCCCGGTGCACGTAATTCATGCACCGGTAGGGCCCCTAGTGGCTGCAGGCTGCTGGCCAGGGCCTCCCTTCCCCCGGTTGCCGGACCTGCCCCCCCCCCCCCCCCGCCCCCGAACTCCCAGTTGAGGAGAAAATTTGCATATTAAGCTTTTATTACATAGGATGGGCTTCTTGGCTTAGATGTACTAACAAACTCCAATTGGAATCCAGAGCTGGCAATCAAAACAAAGTTGGTTATCCAAAGAAGACATTTATTTTTCTGTGTCCACTGTGCCCTTTGAAAAGCAGGGAAAGCCGGGCCGGTGTGGCTCAGTGGTTGAGTGTCGACTTACCCACCAAGAGGTTGCCAGTTTGATTCCTGGTCAGGGCACATGCTCAGGTTGGGGGCTGATCCCCATTAGGGGTTGGGGGGCGTGCAGGAGGCAGCCAGTGGATGATGTTTCTCTCTCATCATTGATGAGTCTTTCTCTTTCTCTTCCTTCCTCCTCTTTTTCTAAAATCAGTAAAAAATAATAATAATAATAAAAGCAGGGATGATAGTGTTTGAACGGGCATTTCATCACGACCTATAACTAATAATCATGAACGGGAGGATCATGGCCTCTCCATCCTCCCTCCCCATGTCAGCTCCCCATGGGGCTCGTCCTCCCCTCAGGTTTCACTTGCAGTCGGAGTTTGAAACTAGCTTCGGCGCTCGCTCCTGTGGCTGAGTTGAGCGGTTGGGGAAAGAGCCCTGGTGGGATATTTCTAGAAGCTGCTTGGCAACCGCAGAGCTTCAGTTTAGTGACCACAGAGACGCACAGTGACAAACCACAGAGGAGAGACAGCCTGCCGCTCGCGGGATGAGACAAGCGCGTCATTCGCTCCCCACATCAATCACGTGTTCTTTGACTATTTTTGTTCCAGCTCAGAAATCATTACTCAGCTTCGTGGTGTTCCTGCCACAGGCGTGTCAGCCCTGCCCCACGTCCCCTCCTCGGAGCACCTGGCCTCTTTTTCCTGCTCCCCTCTCTCCTTCCCAGCTGTTGAGCACCTACTATGTGCTGATCCTGGGAACACGGCCGTCAACAGAGCAGACAAAAACCCACTTCTTCATGAAGACCCTATTTTGAGCGGTGGCAGGCTACAGATATTTTCAGAGCAATCAATTCAATGGAGAAAAATAATGCAGGAAAGGAGATTGGGGGTGCTGGGGCAGAGGTTTTCAGTTGTTTTTTAAAAATATATTTTATTGATTTTTTACAGAGAGGAAGGGAGAGGAATAGAGAGTTAGAAATATCAATGAGAGAGAAACACCAATCGGCTGCCTCCTGCACACCCCCCACTGGGGACGTGCCCGCAACCAAGTACATGCCCTTGACCGGAATCGAACCTGGGACCCTTCAGTCCACAGGCCGACGCTCTATCCACTGAGCCAAACCGGCCAGGGTGAGGTGTTCAGTTTTTACCAGAGCAGCTGGGAAAGGCCGCTTCTGAGATGTAACATTTAAGAAAAGAACTGCCCAGCCCTCGGGGGTCAGTGGCTGAGCGTCGACCTACGAACCAGGAGGTCACGTTTCTATTCCCAGTCAGGGCACATGCCTGGGTTGTGGGTTTGATCCCCAGTAGGGGGCGTGCAGGAGGCAGCCGATCCATGACCCTCTCTCATCATTGGTGTTTCTCTCTCTCTCCCTCTTCCTTCCTCTCTGAGATCAATAAAAATGTATTTAAAAAAAAAAAAGAAAAGAAAGAACTTTCGTTTCCTGCTTTTTGGTTCTACAGGTGCCAGACCCAAGAGGGTCTGTTCTGGGGAAGGTCTTTCCCATCCCATTTGGAAATGTTTTCTGTCTAATTAGCGAGCTTGGCTCTCGGGTTCCTGTGCTGCCCGCTCCCTCTGATGGCTGGGGGCCGGACAGGCCCACCCTGGGCGGGACCCGGGAGAATGGCCCTGTTGCTCCTGCTCCACAAAGGATGAAGGAGGGATGGGCGAGCGGCCAGTGGGAAAGCAGATTGGGCCGTATCTCCGCTCTGATCACTGACTAAGAGGGCAGAGGCCCCAGCCGGGGGACTTCACTGAGTCACTCTGGGCTTGCCAGGCAGGGCGGGAGCCCACACACCTGAAACCCGGCATGCAAATGGCAGATTCCCAAGGGAAAGACCTGGCATAGGATTTCCTTGTGGGTTGATATTCTTTTGCATTTTATTTTATTTTATTATTTTATTTTATTTATTGTTTTATTTTATTTTATATTTTATTTTGTTTAATTTATTTAATTTTATTTATTTTATTATATATTTTATTTTACTTATTTTATTTTTTATGTATTTATTATTTTATTTATTTACTTATTTTATATTTTATTTTATTTATTTTATTTTTTATTTTATTTTATTATTTTATTTTATTTATTCATTTATTTTATTTTATTTATTTTATTTTATATTTTATTTTATTATTTTATTTTATATTTTATTTTATTTATTTATTTATTTATGTACTTATTTTATTTTATTATTTTGTTTTATTTTATATTTTATTTTATTTATTTACTTATTTATTTATTTATGTATTTATTTTATTTCATTATTTTATTTATTTTAATTTAATTTTATTTTGTTTTATTTTATTTTATTTTAAAGCAGGGTTATCTTTTCTTTTTATTGACAGAAGCTCTGTGGAAGTGGCGATCTCAATGCGTCTACAACGTCCCAACAGTTTGAAGAACAGTCTGTGAGTGACATTCCTTTAGAACCAATAAACACGACGCGTCCCCGTTATCAATGTTTCTTACTACATGTTTGGGTCTGCATTGCTTGGCCTCATTTCTTTTTAAAGAACGCTCCACGGTATTCACTTACAAAGACGGGCCTTACAGACGATAGCTGGGAGAGATTAATTCAGTGTCTATTGATTTGCGAGCCTGGGATAGATTCTTCTAAAAATACAGAGAAGCTATGAAATCGGGTGCTACAGAACAGGAGACAAAAGCCATTTTCAGAGTGCTTTGAAGCACGGGTGGGGACACTTTCCAGAGAAGACCGACCGGCAAGGGCGCCTTAGCCACAGGATCGATGAAGTTGAAGGTCAAATAGGTGAACAATAAGTCATTGCCAGGCAGGGAGGGAGTGCACAACTCAAGTTCCAAACTTCAGTGGCATCCACTGAATAAATATTCAAACTAGACTTGCTTTGGACATGGTAGCCTGTGAGGATCGATGCATTCATTCCCAGAGAGGGGAGTGAACAGTGTTGTGCGGAGGTGAGACTGTGAGGGTGAGTGGAAGAGATGCCATAGTGGGGGTCAGGGAATGAAAGAAAAACGTGTAAAAGACTGGACAGGGTGTGTCCCATGTGGGCACAGACAAGGGCCACATGTCGGGTGGACAGGCGGGCTCAGTGGGTTGTCAGTTGAGTGGTTATGTACTGAAATGATTTTCTTTTTATTAATATATTTTTATTGTTTTCCGAGAGGAAGGGAGAGAGAGAGAGAAACATCAGTGATAAGAGAGAATCATGGATCGGCTGCCTCCTGCACGCTCCACCCTGGAAATTGAGCCCCCAGCCTGGGCTGTGCGCTTGAATGGAATTGAACCCAGGACCCTTCAGTCCGCAGGCCGACGCTCTACCCATTGAGCCACACCAGCTAGGGCATAGCCTCACTTCTGTGTGCTCTTTCCTCTCTTGGGCTTCCCTGTGAGTGACTGAATAAAGCTCCCGGCCCTCAGTGAATAACGGGAGGGGTGATCCAGATGTCACTGATCTCATTCTTCTCAGTTAACATTGTGAGGATGTTACCATGACTGCCTCTGACTTCTGACGGAATCCCACTGGGGAGAAATATAGAGAACATGTTAACCAGGCAAGTGTTACCAAGTCCTCAAAGTGAGTGGGAGCTCACTCTTTTTTTTTTTTTTTTGGAAGTGATTTTATTATTTTTTAAATTATTATTATTTTTATTGATTTCAGAGAGGAAGGGAGAGGGAGAGAGAGAAACATCAACAATCAGAGAGAATCATCGATCAGCTGCCTCCTGCACGCCCCACACTGGGGATCGAGCCCGCAACCCGGGCATGTGCCCTGACCAGGAATCGAACCGTGACCTCCTGGTCCATAGGTCGATGCTCAACCACTGAGCCACGCTGGGGGCCCAGTGGGAGTTCAATCATGAACACTGGCCATTGGAGTGACCATTTCCCCCTATTACAATTAGGAGTGTTTCTAGAAATTCTCTCCCCAGACCACTGACCTTACTTCTCCACCTCTGCAGACCCTCGGGGAAGCCAGCGACAGCGTGAGCAACCTGCCCAGCCCCTTCGCCTACCTCCTCACCATCCACCTAAAGGAGGGCCGGAACCTGGTCATCCGGGACCGCTGCGGTAAGGCCCGGCACCGCGTGGCTCTTCGTAGCCCTTTTCTCTCCACCCTTGTGTCAGTGTGGTTAGCCAACCTTTTTCTTTAAACTTTTTAAAATTGATTTCAGAGAGGAGGGGAGAGGAAGAGACAGAAACATTAATGACGAGAGAGAATCATGGATCGGATGCCTCCTGCACGCCCCCTGCTGGGGATCAAGCCCACCACCCCAGACATGTGCCCTGACTGGGAATTGAACCATGACCTCCTGGTGCATAGGTCGATGCTCAACCACTGAGCCACCCGGCGGCTGGCCAGGCGGCCAGCCCTTTCTATGTCAGCATGGTTTGCAACACACGGGACCTCAAATCTAAGCCTCCTCAGGAACCAAGGCATTTGCAGCAAATTATGTAAACATATGGAACCTTATTATTTGTTAGTAGCAAATTAGGAATAATCTATATATGTAAAAAGCCCATGGCCCCAACCAACGTAATGACCAAAGACGGACCTGGGTGGGTGGGGCTGTGAGCGGGGCGAGGCGAGTGTGGCTGGGTGGGGCTGTGCGATTTTGCACGCTGGGCTTCTAGTGATAATGATAATCATCACCATATACTTACAGTTGTTTGAATTGAACTAAGCTCACTGTAACGGCCTGATGCCCAGCCTATAGCAGCCACACAAGGAAGTGTTCCCTTGGTCCCACTTCAGTTATCCCTGAGAAAGATGTGAGTAATTCTTATTATAAAGTTATCCAACATGCACATAGATGGCAATGCCCTCTGTGGCCCTCCCCCCCCACTTCCTGCCCCCAAATCCTTGACCTCACAGTAATACTGACCTACCCTATTGGCCACTGGGACTGTGTCTTACAGCGGGTAGCGCACATGCCAACAGCCCTGTTTTCCAGGCCTCTTGTTCTGGGAAGGATGCTCAACTCCCCTTAAATCCTAGAGCACTAATTCCTGGAAAACGAGCCCTTGCATGTGTTCCCTTATTAAGATGGGTAGAAAGCAGCTTCCTGCTGTGGACCCGTGGAAGGCTGGGTTGCTGATGCCCTCTGGTGGCCACACTGCAGTATTGCAGAAGGGAAAGCGAAGTCCTTTGGAAGGCGTTCAGTGTGACCTGACCAGGGCCAGAAACATCACCTGGCTGCAGGCGGGAAGGTGGAGGGTCGATGTGAGTTTTAGGCGATGGAGATTCGGGACCCACGCTTCCGGCAGCCTGTTCTCCCTCTCCGTTCCCGGCACAGGTAGAGCTGAGTGGTGTTTCTAGAACACCTTCCAGGAAGAATACATGGGCAGGAAAAAAATCATTTTCCTGTTTGGTGAAGACCAGGGGTGGGGAATGTCCGGCCTGTGGGCCTTGGCCCGTGAAATCATTAGGTCGGGGAACAGTGGACGGCAGGTAAGGGTCATATAGAATCTGGTCACAGATCACCGAGGTGTGAATACCAGCTCAGATACCAGGTAGCGATGACTGAGGACTCACCTGGTGTGTGCGTGCTTGTGGGGACTTGTGAGGATGTGTGTGGGGTGTGGGGTCACATGGTATTACATATATACATATATATATGTGTGTGTGTGTGTGTGTGTGTGTATGTGTGTGTGTGTGTGTATATATATATATATATATATATATATATATATGAAAACCTAAATGACCCTAATGACTGAATGACTGAACAACCGGTCACTATGATGCTCACTCACCACCAGGGGGCAGATGCTCAATGCAGGAGCTGTCTCCTGGTGGTCAGTGCGCTCCCACAGCCAACCTGCCGCAGCCCTGATCGCTGGCCAGACCAAGGGACCCCACCCTTGCACGAATTCGTGCACTGGGCCTCTAGTATGCAATGAGTTCGCTTATACATTTTCTGTTGCTAAAATCTTATCGAGTCTTACATCCTATTCGAAAGAGTTTCTTTCTTTGTTTTTGTGCCTAGAAAGGCGTTGTGTGTCTCGAGAGAGAGGCACATTAGCCTAGTATTTATTCTCTTTTCTGCACGGTTTGACAGTTTTCATTTATCGCTTTGATCTGCTCGAGTTTATTTTGATTTCTGGCCCAGCGTGGGGACTTAGTTTTACTTTTTTTGCCAAATGGCTATTTAATGAACTAGGACTATGCTTTCCTTTCCCCAATGATTCGATTGCCACTTTTTAATTGCACATTAAAATGCAATACTTACTAGGGTCTGCCTGGGTTTCTCTTTGATTCCCACGGGTGTCCTGTTTTGTTCAGGTGCCAGCACCACACCACAGTTTAATTGTATAGAAAGGTTATTTTGCAAAAAATCTGGGGGTTGCTTCACCTGGCAGTACCTTCTCTGAACACCAGGTGGCGTGAGACCACTGGGTGCTGTGAGGGAGCAACCCAGCCACATCTGGCCAGCGTCTCTGAAAGATGGTCATTCCAGAGCAAACCTGAAACTTTCAAAGAAGCAGACACTCCCCCCGAAGCGCAGGTGGGGGTTGGCTCTCCTCCACGCCTTGAGTTTGGTAGCCTGCTCAGGCGCACAGCAAGCGAGGGGAGCTGGCATTTCAAACCTGTTTCTCTTTATTCCCTTCCCACGTTGGTACCGATCACCGCCCATCGGCCTTGTCTGTCCTCACAACCTTCAGTGTGTCCCCAAACCAAGGTCTTTCCTCGGGAGATGTTTGTGGTTGGGCTTTGCTTTGGGACTGAGCATCCTGGTGGGTTGATGAGAAGGTCTTGAAGCTCTCTTGCTGTCTAGACCAGCAGTCGCCAACTGGTGGTCCGTGGTCAGTAACAAGATCTCTGTTCCTGAAGGGAAGGCAAAGTAGGTTCGATTTTAGCCGATTTCCACGCCTGGTGGCACCCACTGACATGACAGGAAGTGGCCGTGGCCAGCCTGGCCTCTCCCTGGGCCGTGTTCTGCACATGGTGGCTGCTGCTTCTAGGAGCTCCTCTGCGCTCCCAGCGATAGAAAAGGATCTCTCCATTTGAGTCTGCAGGCTGTGCTCTCCGTTTTGCCATCCTGGTTGAAATATTCCGGAACTGTCTTCCCGAGTATGACTGACTGCCCTCCCCCCATCTGATGAACCCACCATGTGTAGAACCCCAAAGGCACCTTGAAAACACCCTGCCCACAGGTGGACCCTGTAATGTAATAATTTCCGAGTAATTGACCAAAAACCAATTTCTGAAAGAAGCTCTGGAAAATTCTTCATATATATATATATATACACACACACATATATATATATATATACACACACACACATATATAATGTATATGTGTGTGTGTATATATATATATATATGTATATATATATATATATATATATATATATGGTGTCCCAAAATTCACGCAAGAAGTGATTTTGATAGAAAACACAGGTTTATAATTAAAAATTGTAAATTTTTTATTGATTCATAAAGTATGCAGTATAGGGTTATGTATGGAATAGCACATCTGGTAAATGGCCTCCATGGCTTTGCTGGCACAGACGCAAAGCCATGGTCTTCATTGGTCTTCATTGTCCCTCTCCTGGGTCATAATTGGTACTTGGTCATGCTTATCAAATTGAAGGGATTGAAATCAAAGGCCAACAGATATTAGAATCTGATTCAATAAACCAAGTAAAATTAGGCTTTTATTTTTTTGTTGTTGTTGTTATTAATGCTCATGCAAAATTCAAATCTTGCGTGAATTTTGGGACACCATATATATATATATATATATATATATATATATATATATATATTCATTTCAGAGAGGAAGAGAGAGGGAGAGAGATTTTGCTCGACAAAGAAAAACAGAGTTTTTTCTTTCCCATGTGACCCAGGAGAAATTCCCTCTCAATTTCCAGAATGCCCACTGTGGTTTCTGTAGGGGTCCATGAGGAATGAGGCACGCACTTGGCCGCTGTGCGGGCTGGAACTTACTGCTTCAGCCACTAGAGGGCAGCAGCAGCTGCTCAAAAAATCTCCAGATGAGAACAAGACAGTCAAATAATATGGTTCCTGATGACTCTCCTGAGGATCGATTTGAGTTGTCCTGTGTCCTTCTCACTGAGCTGCCTGTTATTTTCATCCGATTTAACCGGCAAAGTGCTCTGGAATCCTCAGTGCGTCACCATAGGCTTGGAGTAGGGTGGTGGCCAGGAGTTATGAATACTTAGTGATTGTCAGGTGTGTTTTTTTTCTTAAAGATTTTTATTGATTTCAGGGAGGAAGGGAGTGGGAGAGAGAGAGATAGAATCATCAATGATGAGAGAGAATCATGGACTGGCTGCCTCCTGCATGCCCCACACTGGGGATTGAGCCCGCAACCCAGGCATGTGCCTTGACCGGAATCGAACCCAGGACCTTTCAGTCCGTAGGCCGACGCTCTGTCCACTGAGCCAAACCAGCTAGGGCCATTGATATTTTGTTTTAAGAGAGAGGGAAAGACAGAGAGAAACATCGATGTGAGAGAAACCCATCAATAGTTTGCCTCCTGCACGTGCCCCGACCAGGGCCCAGGCCAGGGAGGAGCCTGCAACCGAGGTACATGCCCTTGACTGGAATCGAACCCGGGACCCTCTGTCCACAGGCCGGCGCTCTAACCACTGAGCAACACCAGCTGGGGCGGCCTTGGTATTGGGAATTGGAGGTTGTGTCCCTCCATGGGGTCCACATGGCAGAATCAATGGCAGCCCCAGCCCGGAGGCACCGTCACAGGCCTCTTAGCATCTTCCCCCTCCCCAAGCCCCACCCTACCTCCTTCCCAGGAGCCTCATTGTAGACGAAGAAGCTCCCAGTGAAAAAAGGTTAAAGTCCACCCATTCAGGTGTCATCTCGTCATCTGTTTAATCTGGGAGTTGCCTTACGCAGCGGCTGACCCCTTTGTAGAGCCTGCCTAGTTGAGATGTTTCATCCCTGACAGCCAGGCACTTAGGCTCCGAGAGAGAAAAAAAAAAAGATCACCCCACTGCCCCCCCCCCTTCTCGGTTTTCCCGAACAATTAACGCCGCGCTGGATGGATGTGACCCCCTCTTTCCTCACCGGGTTCCGTAAGCCCCGGCCCCCCCCACCCCCCTTCAGCGAATCCCAGACATTAAGATCTTCTTTCACGCGACGGCCGCCATTCACCCGTGAAACAGTTTGGACATTATGTGGCTGTCAGGGTGCCTGGGGATTACCCAGGGTGCTTTGCCGGGGAGCAGGGGGTACCAGCGAGGCCTGGGCTTGAGATGTTTATTTGGAGAGAGTGCTGACAAGCATGAAGCCCTGATCCCACAGTGGCACTTTCATTTAATTAAGGGCCTCTTTTTATGATAGTTTCTCCTCCACTTTTTATTTATTTATATAGAGACAGATACCAGGATGATTGTTACAGTCCGGCTTGCAGGGGCTGGGGGGTGGGGGGCAGATTGCTCGCTCGCTGGTGGCTGTGAATGCGCTCGTTTTTACAATCCCGCCCAGAACTGCACTTAACTTGGTGTGTGTGCGTGTGCGTGCGTGTGTGTGCGTGTGTGTGTGCGTGTGTGTGTGTGTGTGTGTGTGTGTCTGTGTTTAAACTAAAGGCAGCTGGGCTTCTGCCCGCCCCGTGTTGCCAAACTCACAGTGTGACACTTGATAGAAGACAAACATCAAAATGATCCCTGTGCCCGCCTAGTAAGGCTTGTGATACAATACGCACATAACATCTTGCTTTACAGTAGCGGTTCTCAACCTGTGGGTTGCGACCCCTTTGGCGGTCGAACGACCCTTTCCCAGGGGTCGCCTAAGACCATCCTGCATATCAGATATTGACATGACGATTCATCACAGTAGCAACATGACAGTTAGGAAGTAGCCACGAAAATAATGTTATGGCTGGGCCACAACATGAGGAACTGTATTTGAAGGGCCAGAAGGTTGAGAACCACTGCTTTACAGGCACATGGCATTGGGTGAAAATAGTTGGGAAAGGTATTGCCTTCATTTTTTCACTAATTTTTAGTTCTGCAGCTAAATAGAAACGTGGGGGGAAAAATGGAGTTAAAAAAGGAACCGATTCAAGTAATTCATGATGGGTGTTAACAGCTTGGCCCATGTTAATGACAGAGTAACTTCCTTAATTTTTGTTCGAATACACTTAGGCTATTTGGCTCGCTGTTAGTATCAGAAATTCAGTTCAGTACCCATAGTGGGGGTACTGTGGTGAATCAGGTGTCTTTGTGTACTTATTCATAGTTCTGTGTTTCACAATTCTGTTTAAATAGATTTTTGTTGATTTCAGGGAGGAAGGGAGAGGGGAGAGAGAGATAGAAACTTCAATGATGAGAAAGAATCATGGATCGGCTGCCTCCTGCCCGCCCCTTACTGGGAATCGAGCTTGCAACCCAGCCACGTGCCCTTGACCGGAATCGAACCCGGGACCCTTCAATCCTCAGGCCGACGCTCTATCCACTGAGCCAGACCGGCTCGGGCTGTTTCACAATTAATTACGATAATATAACCCCAAATTCGATTTTTTTCTTCCTTTGTAGCCCTTCTGGGTGGCTGTTCGTTTAAGCCCTCTTTAGTCGTAATTCACCAGGTATTAATGCACATGTGTTCCTGTCTCTGTTACGTGTCCCAGGCATGATGGCATACTTGCATGCATGTAACCCACATGCACCACACATAACCCAGGCATAATGTTGGCAGGCATTCCCCCCCCCCCCCCCCCCCCTTCTCCATTGATCTCAGAAGTGTGGACGAGGGCCCGTCATCGGCCCTCTTTTCTACTTTGGACACCGTGGCTGGAGGGACCTTATTCATTTCTTTTGGCGTCCGATTCAAAGCTCCCCGGGAGGGGTGGGCAGGTCAGGGGTGCCGCCCGGGGCCGGCGGAGGGCCTGGCTGGTATGGCGTTCAGCTGGCCGGGGCCGAACAATGCTCCCTGCTTCCCTGCAGGTGCGGGAGGCGGCGAAGAATGGCAACTTTGTCCATTTATTCTCTACCCCCCCCCCCCGCCCCCCTCCCCCGGTTCCAGGCTCCATCCCCTCGCCCCATCTTTTGAGCCAAGGGTCCCATAGATTGATTTATTTATTATGATTATGTTCTGACATACAGGGTCCTGTCGAGTCCGCCATCTGGCCAAATGTTTGAAAAAAACAAAACAAAAGAAAAAACACACCAATAAATGGTTTCTTTCCCTTTTCACTGCCTCCCAGCCCTTCTTAAAGAGGGTGGGCGTCTCCCCAGGACTCCCGACATCGCTAGTGGATTTGATTGCGGGAATTTTGGGGGGCAGTGTAGTGATGACATTCTCCCAATGAAACAAGACAGAAAGAGCTCAAGGAGCCCGTTTATATTCCGCCACGGACGGCAGAGACAAATCCGTCCTTTACCCCAAATTGTTTCATATGTCCCTGCTCCCCACCTCCGGGGCCTTTGGGGTCTGCTCAGGGACAGATCCGTTCTGGGTGCGCGCGGTGAAATGCTTTGAGCTCGGGGAGCGTGGAAAGAAACTTTACTTAATGGAGAGATCCCAGGCGTTCGTGTATATTTAAAAAAAAAAACACACACAAACCTGTCTAGCTCTCTCTCTTTCTCTCTCAAAGGCACCAGCGATCCCTACGTGAAATTTAAGCTGAACGGGAAGACGCTATACAAAAGCAAAGTCATATATAAGAACTTGAACCCGGTCTGGGATGAGATCGTTGTCTTGCCAATCCAAAGCCTTGATCAGAAGCTCCGTGTGAAGGTAATCAGTCATGGATTAGCTTTCGGATCTGCTCTTGTAGGCCGATCGCTGTTGCCCTCTTCAAAATGAACCTCCCCAAATTCATTCTTTTATTGTTCTTAAGCGCTGGGTTAAAAATACTAGCAGGGATAGGGCTGTCTATATGCCTCGCCGACAATGTGTATTTCTTTCAGACCCATGAGATAGACGGTACAGAACATCCGCGTGGAAACCACATCTCCGTTGATTGTACTTAAACTTACCGGATGTGGAAGAATTATTACCGGCGGTTCAGGAGCGACGCGTACTAAAGCCGCTCTCATTAGGAATAACTTTATACTTAATAGAGCTTTAAGCTCCTGGTTGTAAGCATTAATTGCTCTAACATCTGGGTGAAAACTGCCTGAGTTGAGTGCAGGAGGAGATTGCTAGAGAATATTTAGCAAATTTCTATTTAATTGGCAGACCTAACTCACCATGGAAAATACTAAATTTTAATGAGAGCCCGTTTAAGACGACGGAGAGAGTAGTCCATTGTGTATAACGTCTGAATGCCTATGAACACTGCCTCAAAAGTATATTCTGCTGCTGTTTCGGGCAAAATGGGCAAGTTAGAGTAATTTTCTCTTCTCCATCGGCTTGGCTAACTTCCTCTTGAACTATACTATGCAAATTATTTTTAGAGCGAGAAGACTGAATGTAAAGTTCTCAGCCTATTACATGTATGAATAATTTGACAAACGTGGTTTTACCCCATTAACGTGTGTTCCTGGCCCGCTTTTAAAGGTATATGACCGAGATTTAACTACATCTGATTTCATGGGCTCTGCCTTTGTCGTCCTCAGCGAACTTGAGCTTAACAGGTATGGTACTTTTACCTTCTAATAGCTATTAATGAAATTTAGAGGGAACTCGAGATCATGTTAACTGGCATTTGTTTCCATCAAGTGACAGAAAAAGTCTGCATCTATGAAAGAGGGCTGAACATGTCTTAGATGAATGATTTTTGCTGTTCAGTCCCCAAACGTACTTGTCAGATATGAAGTCCTCCATAATATATGCTGCAGTGTGCAGTGCATTTTCCCCTCTCCCTTGTTAATATTCAGGTTTCTGTTCACCGACCTGACTTGAAATTAAAACAAGTATTTACATTTTATTGGGGGGGGGGAGACGGTGAGAAGCAGTTAACCAGCTGTTGAATGAGGCAATGCCACACAATTTCTCTACCTTGAAGGCGATTGTTTCATTTCCTGAATTTGGTGCTTTTTAAACTTGTGTCTAACCCTTATTCAGAGGTAGGAGGCTTTTACCATGGGGTTCTGATGCCTTATAAGACTACACAGGACTGCCAGGAAGTGCTCACGTTATTTGTTGGTTTTGTTGATTTTTTCTATTTTTTTTTGCTTATAGAACGACTGAACATATTTTAAAATTGGAAGACCCGAACAGTTTAGAAGACGACATGGGAGTGATTGTGTTAAATCTGAACCTCGTCGTGAAACAGGGTGACTTTAAGCGACATGTGAGTATCCCCGTTTTATTCTTTCTGAAATCCTCCATGGCCTTCATCCTTGAATCACTGGGCGACCAGATGGATTGATCTTTTTTGTAATTGTTTTGAGGGGGAAACAAATAATTTAACAGAGACTTAAATAACTTATCTGTGGTATATATATACACATACATACATACATACTTACATACATCCATATATATCCTCTCTTTTGGATCTCTGGAAAGAAAATCAATTAAGAATTCTCGTGCCCTATCCGGTTTGCTCAGTGGCTAGAGCATCGGCCTGCAGACAGAAGGGTCCCGGGTTCGATTCCGGTCAAGGGCATATACCTTGGTTGCAGGCACATCCCCGGTAGATGGTGTGCAGGAGGCAGCTGATTGATGTTTCTAACTCTCTATCCCTCTCCCTTCCTCTCTGTAAAAAAAATCAATAAAATATATTTAAAAAAAAGAATTCTCCCTATTCGGGCTAGGGATATAGATAGCGCTGCTACGACTGAAGTGTATATGTGGCTTATGGTTTGCTCTTAGCAGATCATCTGAAATACTATTTTACTAAGTGTTCAGGTTTTTACTTACCATCTCCTTAGGTCAGCCGTGGGCAAACTACGGCCCGCGTGCCGGATCCGGCCCGTTTGAAATGAATAAAACTAAAAAAAAAAAAAAGATCGTACCGTTTTATGTAATGATGTTTACTTTGAATTTATATTAGTTCACACAAACACTCCATCCATGCTTTTGTTCCGGCCCTCCGGTCCAGTTTAAGAACCCATTGTGGCCCTCGAGTCAAAAAGTTTGCCCACCCCTGCCTTAGATACTAGAGAACTTGCTTATTGTTACGAAAAGCAGTTTCCAGGATTTAATCACTGCGTTGTACATTATTAAGGCGACCAAGTATAGTATATATTTGAAGCATTTCCGTTTCTGTTTCTTTTAGCCACCAAGTTTTCTCTGGAGAGTACTTTTGGGAGGATAGAGATTTTAATGTTCTGTGGTCCGTTATATAGAAATTTCCAGCTAATGCACAACCTGGTGCAGATTCCTGGAATATCAACACAGCTTTGGGTTTTGTGATGAGGTGGCTGGGGTTCTGTTATTTTGAGCACATATGTGAACGCAAATAGTCATCTTATTTTATATTCAGAGCATATCATGAGACTCCAAGAATTAAAATAAGAACAAGAAGCATCTTTGGTTGTCACTTATTCGGAAGGTATTTTTGAAGCCGGCCGAAATACCTCCTCGAAATGGGACGAAGCTGTGTGAAAATTGAGCGTGTTTCAAATCGGGCCTGTTTATAAATTAGGCCTCCATTAATGCCTCTCGAATTGAGTCACTGGGGTCGGCGACAAGAATATTCTTCATTTTGACATCATCTTTGCTTGTCGTTGTAACTTATTTTCACGATGAAAATCATGACTGATTTACTGGTGACCCGAGAAAAACGGCTCCAGGAAGCAGGAACACAGCACTGTGACTTTTCAAATGCCAGAGGGTCAGCTAAATAGTTGCTATTTTTAATTCAAAACCGTACTCGGATTTACTGGACAATGACGGAGAACAAAAATATCCATCGATTTTTTAAAAAAGTGTCAGCGTTCAAACTTGAGGCCTCTTTAACGCTGACGTTTGGATGTTGAAATGTCTTCAAGTTGCTGTTGAAAATGAATCTATTTTTCTAGCTAACGTCAGGAAGAAGGAATTTTCTGTGGCTTCTCTTAGTCTTGACAGTATTGGCACTCGAGCCAGTGTCACTGTGAGCAGGAGGGGACCATTCACTTGAGCTGGATGCCGGGTTAAGATACATGAATGTGAGCCAGTATCATTTGCCACGTGGTGAGCAATTGCTAGCTGATAGGTTCCAGTAATTTCTTACCTGTGTAAGTGGGGTTTGTAAAATTGGATAATTCCTCCATGAAAACACTTGCATGTTTAAGCGGCATACTGGCTGCGTACTTATTCCCCTTGTAAATTTTCCTGTGATAGATTAGATTATGTTTAGCAGTGACACTGACCCTTACAATATACTTAAATATTGCCAAAGTTTGGAGTTTGAAAGTAATGCTACCTTAGTTAAAAATTTTATTTCAAATGGCAGAGATATTAGTATTCAATACGGCTTGAGTTTTTGTTGTTGTTTTTTATATAAAGCATCTCAAGGAATATCTTTTCAGAGTCCTAAAAGTAGCCACACTTGTCATATTATTTGGTTTGGCGCTCCAATTTTTTTTTAAAAGTATATTTTTATTGATTTCAGAGAGGAGGGGAGAGGGAGAGAGAGAGAGACATCAGTGATGAGAGAGAATCACTGTTCAGCTGCCTCCTCACGCCCCACACTGGGGCTGGAGCTCGCAACCTGGGCATGTGCCCTGACCAGGAATCTAACCGTGATCTCCTGGTTCATAGGTCAACACTCAACCACTGAGGTGCACCAGCCGGGCCCCACCTGCTGTTTTTGAGAAATTCTCAGGCTGGATATGTGCTCGCTCATGTACTTTTCTCATTGTCTTTGTTCTTTGCCTGTCTGGCAGAGGTCTAGTGTGCAAAATACTTATTTTGTATATGTTTTCTGTGGGTATTATAATGCAGGGAAAAAACCCTGCCTGCTCTCATTCGTTCCAACTGGTAGTTTTATTTTTCTGTTTCTGTACTTGATCAAAGTGTACCCCTGCAAGGAATAATTTATCCCGGGCCATGGGTAGTTACTCGACTCACAGTGCCTGTCGGGGACCTTTTGGATATAAAAGGAAATGTCTGAGTATTTTTAAAAAAATAAAATATACTCAATAAATATTTATTGAACAGATTGATATGGAACATCTGACAATTTTACATAGTTTTACTGATTTTTGAGTCAGATGTTTCTGAATTTCCTTAGTCAATTCTTCTAGCTCAGTCCGTCACCAATGGTAAGTTGTTTATTGGGGCTCCTCAATTTCAACCCAGATTTCAAAGATGCAAATGTTTTTGATGAATGATGACTCTACACATGGTCCATGAACCTAGAGAGGTATTTTCATGGAGTGTTTTCCCTCTTGAGGATTTTTTAAAATTGAGTTTAAGTGACTATTTAAGTCTTATATTAGGTTTTTTAAATGGGGAAAATAACACGAAACTGGGAAGACAGAGGTTTATTGATAGGGAATACTTTTTGTTTATAAATTTCCATTTTCCTTTAAAGTCTGATGGAGAGATTTCAGTTTGAATTCTCAGTGTTGAACCCATATTTCTTACCATCATCATTGAGGCAGTCGCTCTTGCTCTAGAACCAAGCTGACAAAAACCTTAACATGTGCAACATGTCTAGGAATTGACCCTTAGGTGTGGACTGCTGTGTATGTGGGCAGCATAGTGAGAAGGTAAGGCAGTGAATGGCTGGGAAGCTGACCAGCCTGCTATCTCTTTTTCTTGGCAAAAAATAGGATTGGAGTTAGAATCACAGCCTGTCATCCGACTCCCTGGGTTTGAATCCCGGCTCCCACACTTTGGAGTTTTGAGAATGAAGCGAGCAGGTCAAATTCACAGACAAACCCAACGCCTCTCAGCGGCAATTTCCTCATGAGTGAAATGGGGATTAAAAAAAAGTTTATTTTAAAAAATTGCGAAGATTGAGATGATCAGATACAGAGTTTGCCATGGGTTAGGTACTCTATATATGGTAGCTTTCGTATTGTAGTAAGCAGACAGTAACAGTCATTCTGCACTTATATCCATATCCATCTTATATATCTTTTATGATCATTATAGAGTTCAAAAGAATCATACGTCAAAAGGCCCTAAATAGCCTTGTGTACCTTTAAGATAGTAGCTAACTTTGATGTATGTTTTGGGTTGAAATACTTATCAACGTGTGACTGGGATAATACGAAAAAGAACTGATTTTAGCACCCAGGTTGTAGTATCTACAACTCCATGTCATGTGCTTAATGCTGAACTCACAGTTGCACCAGCAAAAGTGTTTTTAAATAAAGAATATTTTCAAGTCACTTCTGTATCCACGTTTCTCGTTGCTGGTCACTGGAATATCAGTGGATTTACCCCGAAGACTATATATTCTCTGGTTTATAATTTACTGGGAAGATGTATTGGTGGCATGGACAGGTCATTTGCCTAAAGGTGTTTTTTCCTTAAGTAATGATAATCAATGTGGGCTGCTCCATTAGGCTCATAATTGAGTTGTAATCTCCCAAATTTATCCGAGTTTGAACATCCAGTTAGGTGGCTAACCAGCCACAGTCCTGGCAGTGATGGAGGGAATGAGAGGATTTTGCTAGGAGAGAATTTTAATTGTCTACGCACTTCAGCAGCCTTAGTTTAGCATGACCCACGAGAGCACCGAACAGAGCGGTCGAGAAATTCCTTGCTGTTCAGAAATTTTTTCTTCTCTCCCTCAGAGCTGTGTTAGCCTATTCTTCTTCATTGTGTAGGAATGACTCCGATTTTTTTTTTTTTTAAATTGAGACTGAATCCGTGGAGGTAAAGGGAATTATTTTTCTAGTATCTAAAACTCTGGAAACCTAAACATGAACTCACATTGTCCCTGAATTTCTTTAAATATTTTTGTAACCTCACCTGAATATTTCAAGTAGGAGAACTCTGCCTTTTAGAGGAGAAATTGTACTGTTTTAAGGCGTTTCAGAACATAAGCGTAAAGGACTTGTACGAACTGAGCAGTATTTCTCTGACCTTGGGCGTTCCTTGTTGAAAGTACTGTGAACAAATGGTGTAACCGCCACAGATGCGTGATTTCTCTCTGTTTCTAACTTTTTCCTTGCTCACACGTGTTTTCTCTGTCACCTCAGACAAAGGTGGGATGTCCGTCATTCCCAGTCATCTTCATCATCTAATCTAACTAGTAGAATGCTATCTTTGTGTGGCTAACGATTCTGTTTCTCTCTTTCCTTTTTTTCCCTTGTTCACCATTCAATGGCCGCGATCCTCAGCGTTGGTCGAATCGGAAGCGGATAAGCAGAGGCAAGGTAAATACCACTGTTTGTTTGTTTTTTTTTAATGTGTTATTTACATCCTTGGGTTAGAAGTTCATCTTCATTACAAACACAAGCGCACACGTGCGTCATACCGCCGACCCCTCACACGGAGCCGGTTCTATTCCTCGCCCTGCTGTTCGGCCAGAGGACACAACCTCCCTTTTAAAATTTCACTCAATAAGGGCCCAGCCAGATGTTTGAACTCACGCTCCCTTGCTTCGGTGGTGACATTTTATATGTCCCGGCCACGCTGGAACGTTCCACTTCATTAAGTTTAGATTATTTGGGGTGTCGCGCAGCTAGACGGAGTCTTTTAGGAAGTTATTTACCGTTAGGTTAGAGATTAGCTTTGGTGTTACAGGGACAAAGAAAATATAAATTAAAAGGATTTTACGTGTTTTATAACTTCTGGGGAAAAAAAAACACCACTTATTGCTTTTTGGGTGAGATTCTTAATACCAGTACTGGTGATTTTTTTTTACATGGTTAGTTTATACTTAAGCAATTATGTCCACGGCTGTCCAATTTGTAAAAAAGTGTCGGTACCGAGGTAGAAATGCATTCTGAGTTATCAGGTTATGAAATGAGCACCTTGCAACTTAAGTGACTAAATGCCTAAATGAGTGTGAAACGAAACCAACAAAACATTTTTAAAAATTAAAACTTCATTTAGCAGCCGGGCTGCTTTGTTAAAGAGAAACAACCCACATAGGGGCAGCGGTGGTTTATGTGCGCGTGCGACGGGGAGAGGGAGAGGGAGGCTGTGTCAGTTACTTATATGCATTTGTTTACACAAACATCTGCACAAATACATATGCCAGCTCTGACTTCTGACCTCACTGTGTTTCAGCCTCTTCCTTCTGTGTAAAATAAGGAGAATGAGGCAAAGACTTTGTGAATTTATAAGAGAGAGAGAGTGTGTGTGTGTGTGTGTGTGAGAGAGAGAGAGAGAGAGAGAGAGAGAGATTGAGAGATTTGTAACCTGACCAGCCCTAGTCATTTAGGAAGACAGGCAAACTTGAGAAACCTTGCCTTTTAAAATTCAAAAGAGCCCTACCTGGTTTGGCTCAGTGGATAGAGCATCGGCCTGCAGACTGAAGGGTCCCGGGTTCGATTCCGGTCAAGGGCACATGCCCGGGTTGCGGGCTCGATCCCCACTAGGGGGCGTGCAGGCGGCAGCTGATCCATGATTCTCTCTCATCCTTGATGTCTGTCTCTCTCTTTCCCGTCCTCTCTGAAATCAATACAAATATATTTTTAAAAAATCAATAAAATAAAATAAAATTCAAAGGCACCCCAGGTTCCGACGCTTCCTGAAGCATTATCTCCTTTGCATGTTGAGCCCTTTCAGAAAGAACTATAATAAGGTTTTTTGGCTCCCCTGCCAGTTCCCTCGGTGCCCAAGCCTCCGGCTCCCTTTTCGAAACGAAGAGCCAATAAATAATGTGGAACCGTCTCAGAAATCCCTCCACGCTCTTGTCTTATCCCTTTATAGTCACTAGAGGGGAGAAGAACTTCACTTCTGGCCGCAGAAGGGAGGCCGGCCCTCGCTCTCCCACCTTTAAGAGTTGCTGTAACCATCCGAGGCAGTAAAACTTCCCGGCATGCCTCGGCGAAGCCTGACAAAGCAGTATTTTCTCAGTTTATTGATTCTGTGCTGCACTAAAACACGGGCCTGGACATCAATAACCATGTGTAGTTAGGGAGCCCCGGCCTGTGGAAGGCGCGGGCAGTTTGTGGGAGAACATAAAGGCTGGGAAGAGAAATTGTGAGCCTGGGGAATGGTGTAGCTGGGGAGGACAGGAGAGGTTATGGAAGAATGGCCCAAGCCAGGAAGGAGGAGAGAAAAAATGTTGACGGCCCGGATAAAGATATCAAAAATATGGGAGCAGCGCAGGGGCCCGGAGAGCAGTATTTATTTCCCGGCTTCAGAGCTGTGTCTTCACACCGAGCTGTTGTCCGTTGTTTGTTTTTTTGGTGTGTTTTTTTTTTCTCTCCCTTCCATGATAGTTTCTAGAATTTGGACTTCAGTGCCCTGGGCTCAGGGACGTCGTAAATGTCCAGAGCGCGTAGCTGTGTTTCATAAAACCTCAGAGGCACAGAGCTCATTGCAAGCTGCTTATGGTCTTTAGTTGAGATGCAGTTGATCTAGGATTGGTGACGAATTGCAACTGGTCGGTTGATTCTTGACGGCTTAGCCTGTGCAGTTTGGAGAGGCGAATGCAAAGGGGTTCTTATTTAGCTCATGAAAATGAGTCCCTGGGAAAGTCTAGAGATGCTGTGATGATTCCTCTGTAAGAGTTGTTGGAATACCCGGATGAGCCCTGGCTGGTTTGGCTCAGTGGATAGGGCGTCGGCCTGCAGACGGAAGGGTCCCAGGTTCGATTCCACTCAAGGGCACGTACCTCAGTGGGAGGCTCGATCCCCGGCCGGTGCAGGAGGCAACCAATCGATGTTTCTCTCTCTTTTCTCTCTCCCTTCCCTTCCATTCTTTCTAAAAAATCAATGGAAAAATATCCTCAGGGGAGGATTAAAAGAAAAGAGAAAAAGTACCCTGATGAACCTTTCTTGGTATTTTTAAACTTCAGGGGTTGGCAAAAGTAGGGTTACAGTTGCGAGTATATGAAACAGAATGTATCCTTGTATTATTACTTATTTTTTTAAAAATATATTTTATTGATTTTTTACAGAGAGGAAGGGAGAGGGATAGAGAGTTAGAAACATCGATGAGAGAGAAGCATCGATCAGCTGCCTCCTGCACATCTCCTACTGGGGATGTGCCCGAAACCAAGGTACATGCCCTTGACCGGAATCGAACCTGGGACCTTTCAGTCTGTAGGCCGATGCTCTATCCACTGAGCCACACCGGTTAGGGCTACTTATTAATGATTGTATTGTTTATTTGTATTACAACTGTAAAGCTATTCTTGTCCCCCACCCCCGTATAAGCTTATTTTTGAAGATTTCCAAGTTCTCTATAAAAATTAGGTAGTAGGAGTGTGATATAAAGAAGATTATTACTTAGCTATGAGTATCTAAACAGGTACTAATTCTAAGTAATGTGTTACCTAGAAAATGTCATTGACTTTTTCACTTCCGTCATATTCTGAGAATAACTTTTTTTAGTGTAATTGCTTCTTAAATCCATACATTTATAAGTTTGCATCCTCCAGTGGAACCCAGACAGAGTAGCAGTCTTTTTAGAGTCTTTACGAAAGACTGCCTACACCGACCTTGATTTTAATATGCTAAATATAGAGATTGTCTTCAAATATAGGGTGAGGTGACCCCCAAAGCCTTCGTTTATCTTGTGATGAGCATGTTAAGATGATCATCGAGACTTTGATATAAGATGGCCTGAACCAGGTGCCTACCTCCTTTTGAGTAATTTTTATATTTTTTATTGATTTTTTTTTTTTTTTACAGAGAGAAAGGGAGACGGATAGAGAGTTAGAAACATCAATAGAGAGAAACATTGATCAGCTGCCTCCTGCACACCCCCTGCTGGGGATGTGCCTTCAACCAAGGTACATGCCCTTGACCAGAATCAAACCTGGGACCCTTCCGTCCGCAGGCCGACGCTCTATCCACGGAGCCACACCGGTTAGGGCTCCTTTTGA
Source organism: Myotis yumanensis (assembly GCF_028538775.1). NCBI lineage: Eukaryota > Metazoa > Chordata > Mammalia > Chiroptera > Vespertilionidae > Myotis > Myotis yumanensis. The sequence continues at coordinate 5,053,097 of NW_027223771.1, read as the reverse complement.
ATATTTGCTACATATAACCTTCGCTGTGAATCCATCTGTTTCTAAACCTCACTTCTCTCTTTGTAATGTGTGCAAGAGTTATAGAGATAAAAAATTAACAGCAGTCACTTCTTTTACAGCAAGGAGGCTAATGGGAAAAAAGCAATAATGGAATTGATGAATTACTGAGTGTATTCAGAAATCTGCGTGCGCGAGCACACACACACACACACACACACACACACACCTGCCTGTTATTATTTGAGGTATTTGAGTCTGTACAGGTACAATGGCCGAGCACAGCACCCCTTTAGTTACGTATTCCCTTTATTTTCGGTGAATTCGCACCGAGATAAGTGTATATTCTTTCCTAGCCCCTTTTTCGACCCACCCTTTCATGCAGTCATATGTCAGCGATCCCAGGGTAAGAGCTGTGTCCCGTCCTGGTCTAACATTTTTCTGTATGAAATTAGTTGTCTAGCGGTGCCCACGTGTGCCCTGTTTGACTGCACATCCTTTTATCTCCGTTCCTCTGTTGTTTCAGAGGCTGATCTCCGCAGATAGGGTTTCCCGGGCCTCTGTCAGCTGGCCTCCAGCTGGCTGTGCAGTGGAGGAATCGGCAGGATCCCAGAGGGTGGGAGAGGGGGAGGGCGGGTGTGTCTGCGTTTTGCATCTCCCATTAGCCAGACCAGCTGGTTTTCAGCTTCAGCCGGGAGACCCTGAACCTAGTATTTACTCTTTTTTTTTTTTGCGTCTCTGTGGCCCAAGGGGCTTAGAATGTCAGCTTGCGGGCCAAACCCAGCCCTGTGTCTGTTTTCCCAAGTAACAGCTGTGTTGGACCACAGCTGCACCCATCGGTGTATAAACCATCTCGAGCGCCCGGCCGGTGTGGCTCAGTGGTTGAACGTCGACCTATGAACCAGGAGGTCACGGTTCGATTCTGGTCAAGGGCAACATACACGGGTTGCGGGCTCGATCCCCAGTAGGGGGCATGCGGGAGGCAGGCGATCCACGATTCCCTCTCATCATGGATGTTTCTCTCTCTGTCTCTCCCTCTCCCTTCCTCTTTGAAATCAATAAAAAAACATATATATTAAAACGTCTGGGGCTGACAGTGGCCGTGTGGAGTCTTTGGGACGGAGACCTAGTGGCCGACAAGCCTAAATGCTGACTGTCCGGACCGTCACAGGAAAAGGCCACCGCCCCTGGCCCAGCCGAGGAGTTGTAGACGCTTCCTACTGATTTCTGTTTGGCTTCTCAGCATCTCCTTCAGCTGTGCAAACAGCGCTTTATGTTGTGTGTTCAATACCAGAAATAGTTTTCTTTTCCTGTTGGATCCCAGTACAAATTAGAGGGGCCAAGCCCTAGCTTCCGGCATTTTTTTTTTTTTAAATTGATTTCAGAGCAGAAGGGAGAGGGAGAGAGAAACATCAGTGATGAGAGAGAATCATCGATCCGCTGCCTCCTGCTCGCCCCGCACTGGGGATGGAGCCTGCAACCCGGGCATGTGCCCTGACCGGGAATCGAACCGTGACCTCCTGGTTCCTAGGTCGATGCTCAACCACTGAGCCACACCGGCCAGAGGCTTAGGTTGGTCTTGAACCCCGAGAGCTGTCCTGTTCATGGACCAGAACCTCCTTTCTTGCTCATTTTTTCCACTTGAGCTTTTTCAAGTCTGCCGACCTCAGACTCATCGCACAGTAGCTGCCCCGTGACAGGGTGCTGGCGGGGAAGGGGGGTGGGTCGTGCTCTCCTGCGATGGGGTGATGCGCACCCCCTGTGGGTTCTGACCCCTCTGGTAGGCTCCTGTCCCCGGGTAAGAGCTGAGTGACTCTGTGGGTTAGGTGACTCTGTGGCTAAATGTGTGAGACCCGGGAAGTCTTGGCAAATGATCATGGCTGTGCCTTTGCCTTTGCCTCCGTCACACAGGTCGGCAGTGAACCAATTGGCTCAGTTTGGCTTCTGAGCACTTGGCAGAGACAAGCGCTCGCTGCAGGGTTGAGCCCTTCGCAGGCAGCGTGCTCAGCGGGTTATTGCTTTGCGAGGGGCTTGGCCCCCATTCCGCACTTGTTGCGTTAGAGCAGTGGTTCTCAACCTTTTGGCCCTTTACACTCCGGTGTGGGGTGAATTTCCCGCCAAAATATAAGATGGCGCGGGCAATTATTTAGGTTTCCCGCGCAAAATCAGGAATTTTTATGATACCTATTACCCCAATGGGTATGAAACGGTTCGCATACGCAGGTAGGTATCTTTGTGAACGGCAAACAAACAAATATTTGGTAATACGCAGTTACAATCGGCCCGAGTTTACACGTTTCCCGCACTCCACCGCAAATCTATATGAACCGAGTTAAGACGGCTCCCGCGGAGTACGCGCAATTCACGCGAGCCGACTTAACTCGTTTCCCCCACTCCAAGTGTTTAAATCCAGTTCCTCATGTTGTGACCCAACCATAAAATTATTTTCGTGGCTACTTCATAACTGTCATGTTGCTACTGTGATGAATCGTCATGTAAATATCTGATATGCAGGATGGTCTTAGGCGACCCCTGTGAAAGGGTCGTTCGATCACCAAAGGGGTCGCGACCCACAGGTTGAGAACCGCTGCGTTAGAGACCCCCAGGGCCCAGAGCCAGCAATCGCTTAGCAACCCTCCCAGGTGCGTCCGAAGCGTGTTCGAGGCGGAGAACCACTGGCGTGGTCTCAGGTGCGAAGTGGGATGCTGGGCGGAGTAGGAGAGGAAGCCAGGGGTGTGAGAAGGGCGGGCCTTGGAGGCCGGTGGCTACGCTGCTACATCGTAGGTAGCGCTGGGGTGCGGGCAGGGCAAGAGGTGCCCAGGGTGGGGAGCAGAAGGAGGCTCTGGGGTGTAGGTGCCAGCCCTGACCTTGCAGATGCCCACAAGTGAGCGATTCCTTAAATGTTGTATCCCCAGGGCTTCACTCAAGTCCCAGCCCTGGATAGAACAGCCCTGGAATATAAATATTTTTAAATTTTTATTTATTGATTTTTTTTAGAGAGAGGGAGAGAGAGAGAGAGAGAGTGAGAGAGGAACATGGATCTGTTGTTCTACTTATGTATACACTAGAGGCCCAGTGCATGAATTCATGCACCAGTGGAGTCCCGTGACCTGGCCGAGGGGTCCCGGATTGCGAGAGGGCGCAGGCCAGGCTAAGGGACCCCACTGGTGCACGATCGGGGCCGGGGAGGGACGCAGGAGGTTGGCTAGCCAGGGAGGGACTGCAGGAGGGCTCCAGGGCATGTCCAACCCATCTTGCTCAGTCCTAATCCGCCAGGCCCCAGCAGCAAGCTAACTTACTGGTCGAAGCGTCTGCCTCCTGGTGGTCAGTGCACGTCATAGGGACTGGTCAGCCAGTCAATTGCCTGCCCCCTGGTGGTCAGTGCACGACATAGCGAGCGATTGAGCGGCCTTAGCATATCATTAGCATATTACACTTTGATTGGTTGAATGGCTGACTGGTCTACCAGACACTTAGCATATTAGGCTTTCTTTAATATAGGATTCATTTGGTGATTCTTCTATGTGCCCTGACCTGAGATCAGACCCACGACCTTGGTACATGGGGACAATGCTCTAACCAACTGAGCTACCCGGCCAGGGCCAGCTCCGAAACATCTTAAGTGAAGAAGAGACATAGAAATACAGATCATGGAAGTGAAGGCCCGGAGGATGACAGTTGTGAATCAAGAAATACTAGTTGGGTAAATGTGATTGCCTCCTGAACTTGCTGGAGATCAGGGCAAAAAAAGAAAATCTAAAGCTATTGCATAGCCTTCATTTTCTTCTTTATGTTTTAAATGCATTTAGAAGCATCTTCCTGGTTCTGAGCCCTGAGAGTCATTGGGTATTTGTAGACATGATCCATTTTTAAAAACTTCTCTTAATCGAATTTTTACTTTTATTTTGTAAGTATATTTTTATTGCTTTCAGAGAGGAAGGGAGAGGGAGAGAGAGATGGAAACATCCATGATGAGAGAATCATTGATCACCTGCCTCCTGCACACCTCACACTGGGGATCGAGCCTACAACCCGGCCATGTGCCCTGACTGGGAATCGAACCGTGACCTCCTGGTTCATAGATTGACTCTCAACCTCTGAGCCACACTGGCCAGGCTAATGTTTATGATAGAAACATCAACGATGAGAGAGCATCGTTGATCCGCTGCCTCCTGCATGTCCCCTACTGGGGATCGAGTCCGCAACCCCAGGCATGTTCCCTTCACCGGTATCGAACCCGGGACCCTTCAGTCTGCAGGCCTACGCCCTACCCATTGAGCCACACCGGCCGGGCTAATTTTTATTTTTAAGTGTGACAATTGAGCGATGCTATTCCCTCATACTTAAAAAAAAAACCAGTCAACTGAACATCAGACTCTCAGAGCTAATATTTTTTGTACATACAGACTCCTCCTACCCTTGGGACTGTGTTAGCGTTTTCATCTGCAGATATAAATCTCATCTCCTGTCCGTGTCCGTGTGGGGGATTTAAAAGGCTTTCTTCTTATTCTTACGCAGATTTGTGAGTAGCTCTCGGTAGATGTATGCCTACAGGATCCTCTTCAGATGATGTAAGGGACTGTGGGTAGGAGGTGTTCTGCCTACATGCATGGATCTTCTCATGTCACGTTATAAAAGCTGTTGACAATGAGCAGTAGTTTTACATGTTGAATACGCTCGACAGAAATATTTCAGGGAAACCTTTCAGACACCCAAGGTTCTTAGCGTTTCTAAATAGTGCCGACAGAGCTGCAACCTTGCTTTCCTATCGTTTAACTTACACAGTTCATCTTTCCATGCATTTGTTTTCATGGGCTGCTTGCTTTCTTACAATGATGTGGACAAAATACTGAGCGTCATGCCATAAGATGCATGGGCGAGATTGGAGCACAGTTTTATATTTCCAGGAGTGAGATGATATAAAACGTACCCACCGAGTATTTGGCACCTACCAGCAAAATCTCGTGCAACTCCTTTCTCACTGCCCCTCTTTAATTTTTATCTTTTAAGAAAAACATTTTTGGTATTTTATTACACCCAAAGGATTACTTTGATATTGGTCAAGCTGTAATCCACTTCGGTCCATCGTTTTAATCTGGGGTAAGTTTGGCACGGTCCTTTGGCTAGCAGTCCATTCCAGGTAAGAGCCATTTATTCGTTTTTTAAAAAAATACGTATTTTTATTGATTTCAGAGAGGAAGGGAGAGGGAGAGAGAGATAGAAACATCAGTGATGAGAGAGAATCATAGATGGACTGCCTCCTGCACGCCCCCTGCTGAGGATCGAGCCCAAAACCCGGGCATGTGCCCTTGATGTGAATCGAACCCGGGACCCTTCAGTCCGCAGGCCGGCGCTCTATCCACTGAGCCACACCGGCTAGTGCCAAGCTGGTTTCTTAATGAAATTCAGTATATGTCGAAGTTAAATATCACACCTTGTTTTCACCAGCGATAACGTGTGTGCTTCAGAGGGAAGTCACTATCTGGAAGGATCCTGTGGGTTTGGGGGGGCAGCAGGAGGAGGGGGGTTGAGGGAGAGAGAGAACCTATGAATGAATCAACATAGAAATAGTAAAAGGTTCCGATCCTTGGGGAGGAAGGAGAAACATAACAAACCCCGAGGCCCCATATTTTACCCGTTATGTCTGCTGAGAAATTAGGGTCGGGACCCAGAAACTTTGCTGTATCTCGGGGTGTTTGTCTCGGCGCAGGTGGGGCGGGCCTCTGCTTTGATGGGTCATTTCCTTTTCTCCCTTCACATTCCAGGCGGCATTAAGATGACAAATTTCACTCACAGGCTCGGCCCCGCCGTGCAAACCTGAGCCATTGAGCTAAGAGAGTGAGTGCAGAGGAGTCCATTTATCGTGGGGAGGGAGAGAGGGCGTTTGAAGACCACAAAGGCATCGGCGAACCGGGCTCTGTCCCGCAGCTCACACGGGCTGACCGGACGGCTCTAAGCTTCATCGCAGCTCTCCAGGGTGGAAGAGAAATGTTCAATTAATTAAGAAACTTTTTCAAAAGCCCGTCACATATCCCAGAATGCGTTGGGAGCAGATGAAACTTTAATTTAGACACGAGAGGCCCCGATGCACGAAATTCATGCAAGGGGCTCGCCTGGTCTAATTAGCATATTCCGCTTTTATTATTATAGATAACCTTAGAGTGGGCGGGAGTATTTAGGGTGAAATACGCAGAATGAAGGTGTGATTTTTTTTAATTCCTCACCCGAGGATGTTTTTCCATTGATTTTTAGGGAGAGTAGAAGAGAGAGGGAAAGACAGAGAGAAATATCAATGTGCGAGAAACACATCGATTGGTTGCCTCCTGTACAAGCCTCGTCCACCAGGGCCTGGGCTGGGGAGGAGCCTGCAACCGAGGTACCTGCCCTTGACCGGACTCAAACCCGGGACCCTTTGGTCTGCAGGCCAGTGCGCTATCCACTGAGCCACACCGGTTTTATGCTCCTCTCTCTCTCTCTGAGCTGTGCAATGCATACGGCTCCTTTCCTAGCCTGCCTTTAGCAAGAGGGGAAGGAAAAAAAAAAAAATCTTGGACAGCACAGGGCGAGTCCATCACATCCAACATGACTGCGTTACAGACCAAAATGTTCAAAGTCCGACCGAGAGAGATAAAGGCTTTGATGGAAAGTGGATACTTCCCAGGGACGTGGCGAGCAATAATCCAGATGTTACGCTGTAATGCAGCGGGTGTCCGCAGCCGGGCCGGGCCGGGAGCCCCAGCCAAGCCGCGCCCGCCCGAGGCCTGCTCCGCGCCCTCCCAGGCTGTCCCGCCAGATGGAACCTCTCTCCGGGCCCCCTTGACGACCGGCTTTGGGCCCCCTTTTCACAGAGCTCATCGAGCTAAGTGGGGCTGCTTTCTGGACAAGTTAGAGAGAAGCCCTTCCAAGATAAACAACCCGTTTGAAACGAGGACATACCAAGCCCCAGAATTATTTTAAGGGCATATTTCATGGGAGCGCGGCCATTTCTCTTCGGCGGTTGCCAGACTGGAGGGGTGCCCTTTGATCTCTGGTGGACATGCCTCCCTTCTTTATAAAAAGGATTTTGAAATAGCTTCAGTGTTTAGGGAGGAATCTATCTGTCGGGGGCTTTGAAGCATGGCCACGGGACAGGTCATGCATTAGCGTGCCGGTTGGCAAGTCAGAGTTTCAGAAGAAAAACACACGCAAAACAGGAAAAGGCCGCGGCATGGATGAATCATAATCTCGTTTCCTTTGTAAAGGGAGAAGACATGTTAATAAGCTCTAACATGTATTCAGTGCCGCTACATCTGTACGGACACCGATAGGCGGATAAACACAGAGACTTAGATGTTTATATACGTGTCTGTCTGTCTAGAGATTGTGATGGTGTTTGTGGCTCTTAACAAGGAGAAAATTGCTGCCCTAGCCTGTTTGGCTCAGTGAGTAGAGCATCGGTCTGTGGACTGAAGGGTCCTGGGTTCGATTCCGGTCAAGGGCACATGCCCGGGTTTCAGGCTCGATCTCCAGGAGGGGGCGTGCAGGAGGCAGCCGATCCATGATTCTCTCTCATCGTTGATATTTCTATCTCTCTCACTCTCTCCAGTCCTCTCTGAAATCAATAAAAACATATATTTTTAAAAAAATATGCTTAGCTTTTAACTATTTTATCAACATTCATTCTGGAGCATATTCAATCCACAACCCAAGGGCAGATAGAAGTTACCAAAGAAGGTTTATGTTCTCCAGTGGAGAGGGATTTTTCTCCTCTTTAAAATTAATTCTTTTCTTGTCTGCCCTCCCTTCTCTGTCTCAGCATCTCCAAAAGCCGTGTGTGTGTGTGTGTGTGTGTGTGTGTATGTGTTTGTGCACGCACGTGTGTGCATTTTATGAGAACAGCGATATGGATACGAAGTTGGGAGAATAGATTCTCTCAGTGCTTAAGGTGCTTATAAAATGATCAGCCCAATGCTTGGTGTGGCCTCGTTGCCGGATGAGGTAAGCTGGTCAGTAATTAATACGGCCCTGATGTACCATTTGTTGTGATAAATTGTGACGAACTGGTGTCCCGGCAAATCGGTGCCTAAACGACCTGGAAGATCTATGGAGCCGGTGACAGGATGAATCTATAGCGTTAGAAGTTCATTGCTTTCCTATGATACTCGGCGCCATCTACATTCCTCAGTCCATTTATTTCTCCTCCAGAGAAAGCCGTGTGTGCCTGCACCACTTCATTTATTGAACGGGGAGCATATAAATGAATCCGCCAACTAAATGCGGCGTGTGGGTCGCGTTGGGATCCGCACCCAAACCAGCTAACCGCAAAAAAGACAGGGTTGAGACCATCAGGGAATGTGAAGAGGCTCTGGGTAGTTAAAGATATGAAGGGAATTATGGCTGCTTTTGTGAGCATCGTGCTTATAGATAAGCAAACGTGGGCCCTAGCTGGTGTGGCTCAGTGGATAGAGCATCAGCCTGCGGACTGAAAGATCCCAGGATCGAGTCCGGTCAAGGGCACATGCCAGGGGTGTGGGCTCGATCTCCACTAGGAGTCGTGCAGGAGGCAGCCCACCTATGATTCTCTCTCATCATTGCTGTTTCTATCTTTCTCCCTCTCCCTCTCTGAAATCAATAAAAATATATTTTTTAAAAAACAACAACAAAAAACACACAAATGTGGAATTTGCTTTCCAGTATTTTCAGCCAGAAGCGAGTAGTGAAGGGATAGATGAAATAAGATTGGCAAATCGTTGACTCTGGTGAATAGATCCGTGGAGATTTCATATACCGTTCCACCTTTGTATATGTTTGGAAACTCCCATAATGGAAATTAAAGTGTGCTTGTCCACTTGGTAATTTACTAGTAGGGGATGTTTGCCCTTTTTCTATATTTGGTTTAAGGCGTGTATGAGTGAGTGTGAGTAACATCATTTAGAAGAGAAACAAAATAAGCTAATAGTCACTGAATTGTCCTGGGTTCCAGGCCCTGTGCAAAGTCCTCTATACATTGTTTCCTCTCCCTCCCCTCCCCCTCCCCCCCCCCCCATCTGCAAAGCTCATCTGGCTGGCCAATCCCAGGCTCTGTCTGGAGTTATGAATCTCGAAAGGGCATGAGCTTTTTAGTAGTTGCCCAAGGAACAAAGGGGAGTGGGGACAGATTCAAGTGCGAAGGATAAATTCAAAAACCACTATTTCTGCTAGGCTGGTGTGGCTCAGTGGTTGAGCAACAACCTAGGAACCAGGAGATCATGGTTCTATTCCCTGTCAGGGCACAGGCCCGGGTTGCGGGCTCGATCCCCAGTAGGGGGCGTGCAGGAGGCAGCTGATCAATGATTCTCATCATTGATCTTTCTCTCTCTTTCTCTCTCCCTCTCTCTTGTTCTCTGAAATATATATATTTAAAAACACACACACCACTATATCTGAATGCCCATAGATATTTCATTTCCCTGCAAAGCAATGCCTTGTTCTCACACCTCTGTTTCCCAGAATGCCTCTCTCCCCTTCCTATTATTAAAATAGCCAAAGGCCCAGGTGAAGGAAGCCTACCCAAGAGCTGGGTGGGAGGACAGGTCAGTGCCAAAGGCCAGTGTCGCTCACACTCATCTCTCCCTGTCTCGCTACGAGCCCAGGGCTGGAGAAAGAGATCCCAGAGCAGTGACTGCAGGTTTGCACAACCAGTGAGGAGTAACAGCGCTTTCTCCAGGCAGGCATGCTCCCTGTCATCGAATACTGACAGCGGGGACGCCTGTGATCGCCAGCGTCGCACTCAGGAATTCCCAGCGAGCTCATCTCTCCTCTTTGCTTTCTGCTCTAGTCCTCGTTGATCCGCAACCTCCGGCTCTCAGAGGCCTTGAGGAAGAACCAGCTCTGGAACGGGATCATAAGCATCGCGTTGCTGGAAGGAAAGAACGTGCCGGTGGGAAACATGGCAGAGATGTTCGTCCTGTTAAAACTGGGGGATCAGAGGTACAAAAGCAAGGTGAGTTGGCCGTTCCTGAAGGAGAACAACATCTTCACGCTCCATGTCTACAAGAATAGAAGTCATTTCCTTTTAACCCTCTAGACCAGTGGTTCTCAACCTTCTGGCCCTTTAAATGCAGTTCCTCATGTTGTGACCCAACCATAAAATTATTTTCGTCGCTACTTCATCACTGTCATGTTGCTACTGTGATGAATCGTCATGTAAATATCTGATCTGCAGGATGGTCTTAGGCGACCCCTGTGAAAGGGTCGTCCGACCGCCAAAGGGGTGGCGACCCACAGGTTGAGAACCGCTGTGTCTTGACTATGTTCGGATTATTCCAGAAAGCAAAATAACAGTACAGATGCAGTCAATTAGTAGGAGTATTTGCTGAGTTTAGTTCCATCCAGTAACTAGAGCTGCAGAAAGCTCATTAAATAATAGTTTTGAATGCATGATTTATTGTGTTTTGAAAATAAGCAAAAACCGTGTTTCATAGAATGCGGGAAAAGGATAACTAAATGCTTTCAAACTGTAACAAAAATAAACGAGTAATATGTTATACTTGGGTTACGGTATTTGCGATAACTAAAAGTATTTTCAAAATTATATACAATATTCTTTTTCTTGTTAGTATTTACACCAAAAATAGACTTTGAGTGCTGCTGGGTTTTTTTGGTGTTTTTTTGTTTTGTTTTGTTTTTGCTATGATTTTAAAAAACACACCAAACTATCGAACGTATTAAAAGGGATTTGTTATGAACAAAAATCCTGGCATTTTTAGCTGCCTTCCCAAACCAGTCATCTGATTCTGTTGATCCGAATTCCGTTTAATTTTTAATCTTAGTAATTTGGTGTGGTTTCTATTTCAAAAACCGGTGTCTCCAAACCATGGTAATTAATTAGTTTTACATAAGTGTCAGACAGGAGTCTGTTCTATGTTTTATGGATGGAGGGAAGCGGGGTGCTTGAAAGTTTAGCCCCTTGCCAAAAGCCACATCATAAAAAAAACATCAGGGGAAGGTTTTCAAAAACAGGATATTTGCAGATCGGCCTCTGCCGCGTGGAAGGCATAACAGACGCAGACAAGTTGGCAAATGCTGTAGGAGCCCAGAGTTTTTGTCTCTGCTGAACAAATTTCAGCGCAAAATCAAACATGAAGCGTTATTTCCACCAGGACAAGGACTAGAGAATCGAAGCTCACGTTGACAAATCAGTTTATAAAAAAAATGTGAAAAATCGAGGGTGAGTTCCGGCAGAAATAGGCAGATGTTATTCGCCAGGTAGTCCGAGGCCGTACCTCCCAGAGACTGTATCCAGGGTAACCACATCTCTGGCTGAGATCCCTTTAGCCTGCCGAGGCCGGGCGAAGGATTTATAGAAAAATTATTCATCTCAGGCACACTTAGCCCTTTTGAGCTAAGGTGAAGTGGAGAATTAGTCCGATATCTGCTCTGTCCCCTCTTGGGAGATATTGCATTTAATTTGTGGTCTAATAGTTTCTTTTTTTTTTTTTTTTTCCTTCGTGGTTGCTAAATTCTGTGACCTGGCATATTAAGTCCAATGTGACCAGCAGCTTAAGTGATGTTACGTGATGTGATGCTGGCTACAGCCAGGGCTGGCTGGGCCCTGTTTGCCCATGCGGTACTAGCGGGCACTAAGATTTAATAGTGGATGCTGTGCCCTTCGTTAAGGCTGGTACTCAGGGACCAGCATTCCTGCCCGCTTTTTAGCCACAAATTGAATCTCTATGTAAATGAAACAGAAGAGATAAACCCTGCCAGGGATTCAAACACTCGGGCCGTCTGGAGTCCCACTCAGAAAACACAGAAACGCTGCGGAGTTTTCAAACCACCCTCGTTCATATTCAGATGTGGCGGCAGTCGGGTTTGCTGGTCTCTCTCTCTCCCTCTAGGGCAGCGGTTCTCAACCTGTGGGTCGCCACCCCTTTGGCGGTCGAAAGACCCTTTCACAGGGGTCGCCTAAGACCATCCTGCATATCAGATATTTACATGAAGATTCATCGCAGGAGCAACATGACAGTGATGAAGTAGCCACGAAAATAATTTTATGGTTGGGTCACAACATGAGGAACTGTATTTAAGGGGCCAGAAGGTTGAGAACCACTGCTCTAGGGACTGGACTCAGCAAACTGGGATTTAAAAAAATAGGCAGCGATGAACTGAACTCATGGGTTTCTTGTGAAATGCAGCCCAAACTGTTCATTTATATGGTTCTTAAGCCAGTGCTGAGTGGATGTGCCAATAAAATGATTTCATGAACCAATGAATATATTTCCTGTAACACTAGACAGCTGTAAAACATCCATTGAGATATGTCATATAAATGTATATATCTATATTTATAAAAGTGTAAGCGACCATCTGACTGGTAGCTTTGACACACAATGACCACCAGGGGGCAGATGCTCAGCGCAGAAGCTGCCGAAATTCGGTGACTTGGCAGCTGCCGTTCTCTGGTGATGCACTCGGAACTAGAGAGGAGGGAGCCCAATTCCCGGGTACATCACCCAAGAACCTCCCTCTCTCAGTCCAGGACCCCTTGGGGGGATGTCGGAGAGCCGGTTTGGCCCGATTCCCGCAGTCCTGGCTGAGGTACCCCACCGGTGCAGGAATCTGTGCACCGGGCCTCTAGTATATATATATATATATAAAAGTTATGGTTTCTCGTGGGGTAACTATTCTTTCTAACTTGGTGGGATCCACTATTGAATCTGGGGGTCGGCTAAAAGAGTGGTGATGTTTTTGCCAATAACCCAAGACCTCCAAGTCCCTTTCCTTCCCCAAAGGGGAAAAGTTTAACTTGGAAAGGGACAGACAGGCACGTCACCCCGAGCTCCTGCCCCAGCCGTTTAGAACAATGAATTGAAATGTGTAGCTGCTGTGGCGACCGCATGGCAGTGTGAAGACAATAAACGTTGTAACCGCATGTTTTCTAGACACTGTGTAAGAGTGCACATCCGCAGTGGCGGGAAGAGTTTGACTTTCACTACTTCTCTGACAGGATGGGCATCTTGGACATTGAGGTCTGGGGAAAGGACGGCAAAAAGCATGAGGAGCGACTGGGCACGTGAGTCCGCTCTGCTTTCTCAGTGGTGGGAGCGTGCGCGGCGCCTTCTGCACGAGGCTGGTCTTTGTCTGTTGGGCTGGGGGTCAGCCCTCACCTGCCCACCCCAGGGAGCCAGAAGTACGCTGGAACCTCCCCTGGGGGCAGTTTTTATTTATTTATTGCTCGGTGGCATTTAGTATTTTTTTTAAAAAATTTTTTATTGATTTCAGAGAGGAAGGGAGAGACAGAGATTAGAAATGTCAGTCTAGCCCAGGGGTGGGCAAACTTTCTGACTCGAGGGCCACAATGGGTTCTTAAACTGGACCGGAGGGCCGGAACAAAAGCATGGATGGAGTGTTTGTGTGAACTAATATAAATTCAAAGTAAACATCATTACGTAAAAGGGTACGGTCTTTTTTTTTTTTTTTTTTTAGTTTTATTCATTTCAAACGGACCGGATCCGGCCTGCGGGCCGTAGTTTGCCCACGGCTGATCTAGCTCCATTTCTTTCCCATCCTTTGTCCTATCTATATATATAAAAGCCTGATATGCAAATTATCCCCATGGGAGTTAGGCTGGGAGACCGATTACTTGCTATGACATGCCCTGAGCACCAGGGGGCAGCGCAGAACGAAGGAAGACCCTGGCTGGCAGCTGGCAGCTAGGGAAGTGAAGGGAGGCCCTGGCCGGCAGCCAGAAGGCCCCGATCAGCCCTGATCACCAGCCAGGCCTAGGGATCCTACCCGTGCACAGATTTCGTGCACCAGGCCTCTTGTTGCCATATATATTACATTTATATATGTTCTGAATTGAACAAGGCAGTGTTAGTTTTATGCAATCCTATGCCATTTATTTATTTAAAAATATTTTTATTGATTTCAGAGAAATAGAGAGAAGGAGAGAGAGACAGAAACATCAATGATGAGAGAGACTCATTGATCAGCTGCTTCCTGCACTCCCCTTACTGGGGATCGAGCCCCCCTACTGGGGCATGTGCCCTGATTGGGGAATCAAACCAACCGTGACCTCCTGGTTCATAGGTCAACACTCAAACACCGAGCCACACAGCTGCGCAATGCCATCTACTATTGATCAAAATAGAAGAAAGTAGATCCTGCCACACTCTCAGGATATTGCGGGTCCGATTTCTAGTCTGGTCCCTTCTCCCCCTCCTTCACCTACTCTGGGTGACCGACACCTCAGGCACTTCTCATTACCCCTGACCCTGGGCACCGCTGTGACTTGCCCGTGTCCTGCCAACACCCATCCACGGGGGGATCAGAAACGCTGTGCTGGCCCCGGGCAAGGATCCGTTACGTCAGTGAGCCGCAGAGCGCTCTGTGTCCCGACCTGTCCTTCGAGTGGTGGGAACGTGGCCCTCAGCGATGAACGGCCAACCTGCTGTGTCGGTACAAAGAGCAATACCCTCTCGCCCCGTGCATTGTGCTGTCAGGGCTGCCCCACGTCATAGGAAGTGCTGTTCCCCGTGAGTGTGAGGTGTCTTCAGACAGAAACGCTGGTTTCCGATGTCCCTTTCACGCCGTGTGCTGTCACTCGGGTGTTTATTTATGACTTCAGCTGTTTCTTGTTTGTGTGCCTGTCCTAGTGGCCGTTCTGTCCTTTCTTTTTATGGATTTTAAAGGATTTTTTTTGGTATCTTTTTCCTTTTTCCTCTCCCGCAGTCAAAGAGATCACGAAAGTGTCTCTCGGGAGCCGGTTACAGGGCATTAGCTGCAGCGAACCTCCGAGTGGGGTGAGACGTACCCTGAAATCCAGACGGATCCTCAGAGTTAACGGGGAGATGGTGCGAGCGTGTACATACCACACACACGCTCCTTACAGTTTTTTATTTTACATTTTTCACTTATTTTTTTTTCCATTTTCTTTTATTTGTTGTTGTCATTCCAGTTATCTGACCACCCAAATGTTGGGAAATACCTTTTGGCATCAGGAGTCCCTTTGACAGTGAGAGTCAGTCATAACGGTCTCCTGAGTCCTCTCTGTTGCCTTTTTTTTTTTTTTTTAAATAAAAATCCTCACCTGCCCTGGCCGGTTTGGCTCAGTGGATAGAGCGTCAGCCTGTGGACTGGAGGGTCCCAGGTTTGATTCCAGTCAAGGGCACATGTCCGGGTTGTGGGCCCGATCCCCGGTGGGGGGGCGTGCAAGGGGCAGCTGATCCTGATTCTCTCTCATCATTGATGTTTCTATCTCTCTCCCTGTCTCCCTTCTTCTCTGAAATCAATAAAAATATCTATTTTATAAAAATCCTCACCTGAGGATATGTGTTCCCATTGATTTTTAGAGAGAGTGAAAGGGAGGGGGAGGAGGAGACAGAGAAAAAAACATCAATGTGAAAGAGACACATCGATTGGTTGCCTCTTGCATGCACCCCAACCGTGGGGCAGGGATGGAACCTGCACCCCAGGAGTAGGTTGACCTTGACCTATGCCCTTGACCGGGAATCAAACCGTGACCTCCTGGTTTCATAGGTCGATGCTCAACCACTGAGTAACACCGGCCAGTCTAACCTGCTCCAACTTTTAAACTAAATGGCAAGAATAGAGATTGTAGACGCTCCATTTTAAACCGGTACCAATTGTTCAAAATAGTCGTTTTCTTGACGTGTATTTTACATTTCAAGGCGATTGTAGAGATGAACTCGTTACGGAATCTTCTAGACTTACTTTTGCTTGGACAACTTAAGATTGAGGATGCTGGAGCCCTGGCTGCCTCTGAGTCCCACAGGGCGACTTCACAGAGGCCCTGACATTCCGCCAGTTTATCAGTGGAGAATCAGGGATGGAATATTTCCCTGGACAAACGGCACCCATGTCGTCGACCTGCTTTTAAAGCCACACTTGACACATTCCCCATTTTCCTCCTGTTCGCCGCCGCCCCCGCCCCGCCCCCCTTCCTTAGCCTCTGAGATTTACGGCTTCAAAGACTACAGCGCTCTTTCCTGCCCCTTGCATTTAAGTTAAAAGCTGGCCAGCCTGAAATATAAAACATGGAATTATGGTAATGAGCGAGAGGTTAAAAGCTATCATGGCAAGGGACACTTGAGCAGGTTGGGCTGACGGGTACGGTAAAATTATGTGTGGAATTAAAACAATAAAATGCGGTGGGATTAATGGAGAAAGGCGTGCGCAGGAGGTCAGAAACAATGCTATATCAGCACATTAGCTGGCTGTGGGCCGCAGAGCATAGCTTTAATATATGCCTGCTGCTGAGGAAAAAATAAGTGATTTAGCCTTGTTTTCTTTAGACGAATAAAACCATGGGCTTTTCAATATGGGAGAGGCCTATATTCCTTTCTTTATATATAGACTAATAGATATATTTTAATTGATTTCAGAGAGGAAGGGAGAGGGAGAGAGAGAGAGAAACATCAATGATGAGAATCACTGATCAGTTGCCTCCTGCACGCCCCCTACTGGAGACCGAGCCCACAACCTGGGCATGTGCGCTGACTTGGAATTGAACCATGACCTCCTGATTCATGGGGTCGTCACTCAACCACTGAGCCACACTGGCCAGGCCTGGAGCTGTTATTGACTAAATATTCTAAGATCTGACTTCTGAATGATTGTCTAAACAGGTTCTCCCCTCCCTCCTCCCCTCCCTTCCTGCCTCCACCCCCACCCCCACCCCGCAGCCCTTCTAAGCATCACCAGAGCAGGTGTCGTCCAGGCAAACCCAGAGTTCTCAGCGTTAAAGCAAATAAGCGCTTAGCACTCAGCCCCCCTCGTGGTGTTTGCTTCCGTATTTAAATGTGCTTGAGGTTTTCAACAGCCCAGAACATTGGCTGTGAAGAGGCGGAAACATGCAATTTATAGCAGATGGGGCCAGCCCTCGCGAGCCGCGCGGCTGAAGTGGGATCCATCAGCAGCACTTCATGCTCCATTTGTCCAGAAGGAGACCCGCCCGGGGAAGCCCCGTGGAACCCGCCTGTTAGGAAAGCACCTTAACACGCTGGTGCGAATAAAAACGCGCCCGCCCGCTGGCATTCAGCCGGAGGAAAATGTATTTTTTCATTAACCCTCTCCCACTTATGCGTCTCTGGTCTTTACTAAATTGTTTTTGAACCCTTTATTCTCTTTGCTGGGAAAAGACACGGTGCAGAAAAAGCCACTTAGAGCCATGATACTTAAACTTGTAAAGTCCTTTTTCCCTAATTCTATTTTTTTAAAAATATATTTTTATTGATTTCAGAGAGGAGGGGAGAGAGAGAGAGAGAGAGAGAGAGAGAGAGAGAGAGAGAGAAACATCAGTGATGAGAGAATCATGGATCGGCTGCTTCCTGCACGCCCCACACTGGGGATCGAGCCCACAACCTGGGCATGTGCCCTGACCGGGAATCGAACCATGACCTCCTATATCAAAGGTCGATACTCAACCACTGAGCCACGCAGACCGGGCTCTCCCTAATTCTTGACCTCATTGTCTTCCTGCAGACCCTATTGGGCAAGGATCTGACTCCTCTTTTCCATTAGCCATTCCATTCCTTATCTTTCCTCTCCTACACTTTATTTATTTTTAAAAAAAATATTTTTATTGATTTCAGAGACGAAAGGAGAGGGAGAGAGAGAGAAACATCCATGCTGAGAGAGAATCACTGATCAGCTGGCTGCCTCCTGCTCGCCCCCTACGGGGGATCGAGCCTGCAACCTGGGCATGTGCCCTGACCGGGAATTGAACAGTGACCTCCTGGTTCATGGGTCGATGCTCAACCACTGAGCCACACTGGCCGGGCTCCTCTCCTTCATTTTAGAGTGTGTTGGGCTGGGAGTGAGTGTTCTAAGCCAGAGGAGCCCTCTCGACCTCCCCTGCCCAGGAAACCCAGGCCCCGTGGAAGGTGGTTCAGGTAGTAAGTAAACATAGGTTCTTTGGAGGCCCCCAAGTGGCCCTGAGCTCTCTCTGGTTTCTGCTTTTGCAGATGTAAAGTGGACATCGCCTCGCTCCCACTCAAGCAAGCCAACTGCTTGGAGCTGCCCCTGGACAGCTGCCTGGGCGCCCTCCTCGTGCTGATCACGCTCACGCCCTGCGGGGGGGTCTCCGTCTCCGACCCGTGTGTGTGCCCCTTGGCGGACCCCAGCGAGAGGAAGCAGATCAGCCAGCGCTATGTGAGTGCTTTGCCCCGCGACACCGTTCCGGCCACACCCGCACTTTTTAAAAAAATGTTTTTATTGATTTCAGAGAAGAAGGGAGAGAGGGGATAGAAACATCCATGATGAGAGAGAGTCATGGATGGGCTGCCTCCTGCACGCCCCCTACTGGGGATCGAGCCTGCAACCCGGGCATGTGCCCTTGACCAGGAATCGAACCCTGACCTCCTGGCTCATGGGTTGATGGTTAACCACTGAGCCACGCCGGCCGGGCAACCCGCCCCCACGTTTAAGTCGCACCCAAGTCCATGAACTGAGAAACTGCGTAGAAAGAGATCTTTGTCCAAAGTTTAATGGTGTGTCCCATCAAACAAGACCTGCAGGTTAATGTGTTCGTGAGAAGTTGGAAGCAGATTAGAATTTACCCTCCTGCTATTCTCTGGCCCATCCAACGGATTTTGAATTTGTAGCTTTTAGGAAGTCTTTGGAGAAAATTGAAGTCCTCAAGTGGACAAACTACTGTTTAGCAGGTCTGTGCAGGTGTATGGGAATTTTAATACACGTTCATCACAAAACAGCTATTTTTTGAAGCGACTATTCATGGTCACAGTGTGATAGATACTTTTCCAGAACCTTCTAGATGCAAGTGCTTGTGTCTTAATCAAGCCAAGCCCTTCACAGGCAGGGAGGACTGTTGTGCTAACCGACCCGGGATAATATTGGCATCTGAGAACTTTGTCTAAGTCGTTGCGATGTGCTTAGAAGTCCAAGCAGCGCTTTTAAATCAGACGGCTCTGTCCTCTTCATCTATTGTTTTCTCCTCTGGCTTTCTCGGTGTCTTTATTTGCATTCCATTTTTATCTCATCTTCTGTGTAAATCAATATGTTTGTTGCCACCCACGAAAGACACGCTTTAGGAAAGTGGCATAAAAATGAAGCAAAGACGAATCTTTATTTAATGGGAATATTATTCTCGGCATCAACTTCAGTGCCTCCCATCCCTTCCCCAGGCAGATGTATTGATTAATTGAAAAATTCTCCATCTTCGGGAATACAAAACCTGTGGCCACACATCTTATTGTTAACACGCATTCTGCAGGCAAGGTTGGCGTCCTCCAAAGACGTTTCGACACAATCCCACTGTTCATATTTTTTTCGGATGGCTTTAGGTAAACGAGTGAAGGATTGGTGATGAAAAAGTAAAACTTTCCTCCAATTTTCCCATGGATAACTTGGAAATTTTACCAAATTCATGAGGTGTGTCATGTATTTGTAAGGTGGCACTAGACGAGATCATAATGACTGCTGTAAGTAATGCCTCAGGATTTCCAGAGTACTAATTGAAAAGAGATTGGAAAATGTTGATCAAGAGAGATGTATCTAGGTTTATTTTATTTTATTTTTTTGTTTATATATTTATTGATTTCAGAGAGGGAGAGAGAGATAGAAACATCAATGATGAGAGAGAATCATTGATCGACTGCCTCCTGCATGCTCCCCTAATGGGGATTGAGCCGGCAACCCAGGCATGTCCTCTTGGCTGGAATCGAACCCGGGACCCTTCAGTCCGCAGGCCGACGCTCTATCCACTGAGCCAAACCGGCTAGGGCTACATTTCTTTTTTTTTAGTTAGTGAGCCGGCCAGCATGTTAGAGGGAAAGAATGCTATATTACAAGACTCAAGTTTCAGACACCTGGATTTAAAAAAAAAGTTGTTTTTTATTTTAGAGAGAGAGAGAGGAAGGGAGAGGTATAGAGAGATAAAAACATCGATGAGAGAGAAACTTCATTGATTAGCTGCCTCCTGCACGTCCCCTACTGGGGATCAAACCCACCCCAGGCATGTGCCTTGACTGGGAATCGAACCAGTGCCTCTTGGTTCATGGGTCAGTGCTCAACCACTGAGCCACACTGGCTGGGCTGAGCTGGGCTGGATTTGTTTTTTAGGTCATCAGAATAGACAGTCTTCAAAGTTGAAAAGTAGCCAAACCGGTTTGGCTCAGTGGATAGAGCGTCGGCCTGCAGACTGAAAGGTCCCGGGTTCGATTCCAGTCAAGGGCATGTACCTTGGTTGTGGGCACATCCCCAGTAGGAGGTGTGCAAGAGGCAGCTGGTCGATGTTTCTAACTCTCTATCCCTCTCCCTTCCTCTCTGTAAAACATCAATAAAAATATATTTTAAAAAAAAGTTGCAAAGTATTTTATTTAGTATGTTTTCATTTAAGCTTAAACGCTAGTCTTTTTTGTTGTTATTTTTTAGGTTGGAAATGCAGATCAGAAACAGCCTTAGAAAGTTCTTAGCAACAGTGCATGTTAGGTTAAGCAAACCTTAATTATTATGAAGCTTTTATTATTCTACCCTGAAATGCTTCAATGACAAGGATTTTTTTTTTAATCCTGCCATGAGCCCTTGGGGTCAACTTATCACAGGTTTTTAGTTATTTGATGATGGCGCAAATACTATATCCAAAGGTTTGAAAGTGGCACCCTGTTCAGTGAGTGTGTGCTGAAAGCATTCGAATGATTTTATCTGCTTATATCTCTTTGAAACTCAAGTTTTGAAGGACGTAATGTACATAGACTTCTGAATATTGGCTGTATACATGGTTAAGAATTAGACGGTATATTGGATAGATATTACTGCCGTATATCAGTAGATATACCGGGTGGGCCAACATAGGTTAACAGTTGTTTATATTGAAACTACTACAATAATGAATGAATTATAATGCAAGAATAAACTATATGTTTCACATCCTCACAACTATAAACCTACTTTTGCCCCACCCTGTGTGGAAGTCTCAGCAAACAAAAAATTAGCATAAATGCAAATGTTAAATGCAAATGCAAACCTGGTGCTGGATGCTCCATCTCCAATGGAATGAACAGGCTAACGCGTGGACCAGAAAGTTCACTCTCCAACCGCATCCTCCTCTCTTTCCCGCGGTAATGAGATCCACGGACGGTCCACGTGTCGTCCTCTGGTTCTCCATAAAGTTCGCACCAACGAGGTCAGAGTGATGGTGCCTTCCCGGGTGATTGAAAAGTTTCATGACAGCGAAAGCCGGAGACAAGGAGAATGCCGCTCCACACGCGTCTTCCCGGCGGGATGCCTGCGCTGTCGCCACGGGGCCGTGTTAAAAGTCGATTGTCTGTGTGTGTAATGTGTTCATTTCGGAGCCGGAGTTAATTAACTCTCAGGCGCTTGTCATCTGCTTGCTGTCGATGCCTCAGTGTCCCGGTGACGGATATGGTGCACCGTGCAAGGTTTGCATGAGAAAGGCCTAGGTCTGTGGAGAAAGCTTTTCCTGGAGGGCGCTGTGGCATGAGGGGGTAGGGGAAAGCTGCTTCGTCTGTGATCCACGTGTGTGTTTTGTGTGTTTTTTCCCCTCAGTGCTTGCAGAACTCCCTGAAAGACATGAAGGACATCGGCATTTTACAAGTGAAGGTTTTAAAGGCTGTGGACCTCTTAGCTGCTGATTTCTCAGGTAGGAATCATTTTCATGCACTTTAATTTATTTATATATATATATAGTTTATTGATTTTTTACAGAGAGGAAGGGAGAGGGTTAGAGAGCTAGAAACATCGATGAGAGAGAAACATCGATCAGCTGCCTCCTGCCCACCCCCCACTGGGGATGTGCCCGCAACCAAGGTACATGCCCTTGACCGGAATCGAACCCGGGACCCCTCATTCCACAGGCCAACGCTCTATCCACTGAGCCAAACCAGTTAGGGCTGCATTTTTATTTTTATTTATCGCCCTCATTGACATCATCTTATGGCAAAGCAAAATCCTGCATAATAAAGAGCTAACATGCTAATTAGACCAAACAGCGGAATGACGACCTTCCGGACGAAGCCGGGGCTGCGAGGGCCAAGCCCCTTGCGTGATTTTCATGCCTCGGGCCTCTAGTGTTTTAATATTTAGAAGCATGTACACAGAAATCATGCTTTTTCCAAATAAAGCAGCGGTTTTCTACCTGTTTCATCTCATGGCACAAGTAAACTATTTACTGAAATTCAAAAAGTATATTATACTTTTTGCTGATCTGACCAAAAAAAAAGGTACAATTTGGATTGATTTACTGGGAAAAATGATAGTAATTGATTTCCTTTTTGCTCCAAAGTGACTTTTTTAGTAAAGCAGGTGCCTACACTTGTATATGAGGATTTCTGGTACCACGAATTAACCGATCAGATGCAATCTTGTTAGGTGACATGACCAATAAGATGCAACTCCGTTATATGACCTATATATTTATGATTCAATAGAGGGAATTCATACCAGGTGGCTATTGTTATGTTGGCTATTATCATTTTTTAAAATTTGACAATCTGAGGGAAAAGAGGTCAGGGCCCCTGATTAAATAGTATTGCATGCTTTAAAAATTCTTGTGGCACTTCATTTGAAAATTGCTGAAATAGAGGAGCAGAAAAAATAAGATGCAGATAAGCCATTTTTTTGATGGAAGGAATCATTTCTTCACCAAATTATTATTTTTCAAATAATTGCGCTGTGATTCGATAATGTATTTGAGCGTTTAGCTTTCAGGATATTTGTGGATTATCAGTGTCATGACTTTGCTAAATTAACCTTTTGGTAAGACTTTTCTCTGGTACCTCCAGAAACAGAATCTACTTGTTGCCTTTATTCCATTGAGGTGCTCTGTGCCTTTTTAAATGAATATTTTGATTGATTTCAGAGAGGAAGGGAGAGGGACAGAGAGATAGAAACACCAGTGATGAGAGAGAATCATTGATCGGCTGCCTCTTACACGCCCCACACTGGCATGTGCCCTGACGGGGAATCAAACCGTGACCTCCTAGTTCATAGGTTGACGCTCAATCACTGAGCCAGGCCGGCCAGGCTATCTTGTTAATCATTTTCAGGCTCTGATCTGTTCCTGTCTCTTTAAGAAAGACCTACCCGTTTCTGCTAAACAAATCAGTCCCCTCCCAAACCTTGCTTAAAATTCACCTGCACTGTGAATTCCTTGTAGACTTTACTCAACCAGATTAGATTTCCTTGAACTTGAACTTCCTCTTCTGCACCGACATCCCTTACCTCCTGGAGGGTTAAATGAGAGCCTGCATAAAGCATAGCTCTCTCCAACCAACAGCCGTCCCCAACAGCCAGCAATGTCCCCGCTGTCCTCCGTCACTGGCCCATGCTGGTATATGTTGGGTTTGCCTGCATCGGGCCGGTTCCGTGAAATACAGGGCTCACTACGGAACAGAGATGCTCAGATGTGGGATGTAAGAGACACAGGGAAAATACACAGCCAGGGGTCAAAGGTGGGAGCACACAGCCCACTGGCTGGGAACATGAGGGCAGTTTTCATGGAAAAGGTGACATTTGCTAAAAGAAGCGCAGCTTTTATGAGGGTTCCATAAAGGTAATGACCTGGTGGTCTGTGTACATCAGGGCCTGGTCCCGCGCCAGACGTCGAGGGCATGCTTAATAAATATTTGTCAGATGGATGATGTGACCTCTAAAATCCATTCATTACTTGTCATTCCACTACTGTAACTCATATAAAGGTAAAATTATTTAAATGAGACACCTCCGCTTGCCGTTCGAGGCATGTCAATGAATTGTAAAGTGGGGTCGGACGGAGCAAAGGCGATGGAGTCCGAGGTGCTAAAACACCGTGAAACTGCACGGCCGGGGTGGGACCCTGTCAACGTGACACGGCATCCGGCTGTAGCCGAGGTCACCTGGATGCGTCACCTGCAAACACAGGTGGAGCACAGACCCCGAGCTTGTCTGTGTCTGCTCCGTGCCATTGGGGAACATTTGGGCCATTCATTTATTTTTTTTATTTACTTATTTATTTTAATATATTTTTTTATTGATTTCAGAGAGGAAGGGAGAGGGAGACAGAGAGAGAAACATCAATGATGAGAGAGAATCATTGATCAGCTGCCTCCTTCCCTGCCCCCCACTGGGGATCGAGCCAGCAACCCGGGCATGTGCCCTTGACTGGAATCGAACCCAGGACCCTTCAGTCTGCAGGCCGAAGCTCTATCCACTGAGCCAAACCAGTGTGCTCACAATGTATTGAATATATAGGATCCTATATGTGTGTGGCTATTCCCTGCAAAGCTGTTTTAACTCCTAAATAGCCATGTTTATACTTTTTCTCGCTTCCCTCACACCATGGGAGGCCTGTGAGCTATTGTAGGCTTCCCGTTATAGAAGAATAAGGACCAATATTAACTCGGAGAGAATCTAAGAAGGGAGCAGAGATGAGCTTCTGTTTTAAAAGAAAACATGAGCCCTGGCTGGTTTGGCTCAGTGGATAGAGCATTGGCCTGCAGACTCAAGTGTCCCAGGTTCGATTCCCGGTCAGGACACATGCCTGGGTTGCAAGCTCGATCCCCAGTGTAGGGCGTGCAGGGGGCAGCCAACCCATGATTCTCTCTCATCATGGATGTTTCTCTCTCTCTCCCTCTCCCTTCTTCTCTGAAATCAATAAACATGTAAAAACAACCACACGAAAGTGGACTCGCTCACGTGACAGTTTACCACCTGCTCCTATGCCACCTGTGTGGTCCCAGGCACCGGGTTTCGTGTCAGCGCCAGCCTGTTAACGATGCCACTCTTGCAGCATCTGCAGGACCGCAGGCTCTTACGCGGCTTGCGGGGGAGACGGGCTCGCTCTCGCCTCTCAGCCAGCACAGTGGCACCGTGAGGGAAGCGCGTGGCCTTGGTTCCCTGGCCTCTGGCACGTCTGAGATCCCTGTGTTTTCCTTCCAGGCAAGAGCGACCCGTTCTGCTTGTTGGAGCTGGGCAACGACCGGCTGCAGACGCATACCATCTACAAGACCCTCAACCCCGAGTGGAACAAAGTTTTCACGTTGTAAGTCCTTTAGCCTCTGGACCATCCGGGGGCATCTTTTAAAAAAAAAGTTATCAATTTCAGAGAGGAAGGGAGAGGGAGAGAGAGATAGAAACATCAACGATGAGAGAGAATCATGGATCGGCCACCTCCTGCGCGATCAGGGATCGAGCCCGAAACCCGGCCCTGTGTCCTTGACGGGAATCGAACCCGGGACCCTTCAGTCCAGAGGCCAACGCTCTGTCCACTGAGCCACACCAGCGAGGGCAGCTGATAGTGATTTTAGCCACTGATTTTTAAGTGAATTCTTCATTCGTTTAAAAAGAATCTTAGTTTTGCTTTTCTCACTCGGAAGCTACTTCGAAATCACCATCCTTCTACCCTCCTCCTTTGGTCTCCTATTCCCTCTTCACCCTGTTTCTTTAACGGCCCCACCCTGTGTGCACGCAGACATGGAAAATGTCACCTAGTAAGAAAGTTGGCTTTTTCTCGTATGGATGACTGAATCTGCTCTGATGGAAGGCTTGGGAATATCGTCAGTTTGATTTAATTTTTGGAGTTTAATTAAATGGTCGTTTTATACTCTGAGGACATGCAGACTTAATTAGTGAAACCGTGTTTTCAGATCTTCACGGAACCGACTCCACGTGTGTGTGTGTGTGTGTGTGTGTGTGTGTTTGTATGTGATCCGTGGTGTGTTTCTCATTGCAGCCGTGTTAAAGACGTTCATGATGCCTTGGAAGTGACAGTGTTTGATGAGGACGGCGACAAACCCCCGGATTTCCTTGGGAAAGTCTCCATTCCTTTGCTGTCTGTAAGTTGCCTTTGTTAATACACAGTTTGTGAGTCATTGTGCGGTTGACAACTTCCTATGGTCTAAGCTGCTTCATCTTTTCAACCTGGGCCAGGAGAACACTTTAAACTCTAGCCGGAAAGAACTGTTTTATTCCAGTAGTTTCAAATATAAAGTGACATAATTTTCTCGCTGTGTCAGTCCAATATGATTGAACCAACCAAACTGTTTTGACCAGCCTTTTTTCTTAAATATGGTTTTACTGATTTCAGAGAGGAAGGGAGTGGGGGTGAGAGAGATAGAAACATCAATAAGGAGAGAGAGTCATTGATCGGCTGCCTCCTGCACGCCCCCTACTGGGGACCGAGCCCACAACCCGGTTATGTGCCCCGACCAGGAATTGAAACCATGACCTCCTGGTTCATAGGTCTGTGTTCAACCACTGAGCCACGCGGGTCAGGCAAGGTGTGGCTGTTTCTATTCAGATTGATTTCCGATTCCTTGATCAATAAATTGGGAAAGTGATCAGCTCCTCAGAGAGTCTGTGGGGGCTCTTCCTGCAGCACACACTCTCCAACTGAACTGATTCTCTACCTAACGTCTAGATCAGTGGTCGGCAAACTGCGGCCCCTTGAGTGTGGCTCTTCCACAAAATACCACATGCGGGCGTGCTCGTACAGTGTGATTGAAACTTCGTGGCCACACAGAAGGGGCCAAAGAGCCGCATGTGGCTCGAGAGCCGCAGTTTGCCGACCACTGGTCTAGATATAATTCTAATTTAAAATATGCCAAAACGCTAAGTATCTCTAACAGGAAACATTTTATTCCTTAAATCTTCTGATCGATAACATAGTAAATATGCGTTGGAAAATAGTATACCCATTGGAGAGTTTTAAAACATTTCCAGGCTAGACACCACCTCCTAATAATTATCTGATTTAGTAGGTTTATTTAACATGTCTATTCTCAACTAAGCGGTCCTAATTCTGTCCTGAAAATCCAGCTGGATTTTTCTCATCTATCTAGGTCATTCTTTTTTATTTAAACACTAGAGGCCCGATGCATGGAATTCATGCAATGGGCTTGGCCCTTGCAGCCCTGGCCGGCTCTCACAGCCCCGGCTTCATCCAGAAGGTTGTCCGGCTGTTCGGTCTAATTAGCATATTAGCTCTTTATTATATAGGATATGTTTACCCTCTCAGAATTATCTAATGGGCCAACCTAGGAAGGCTTTGAGAATCAGATTTCTGTAAAATAAGAAGAGCATCTCTTTATTATTATTTCCTAATGTCTGCGGCATGATGAGGCCCTACATTTCGAAACAAATTCTAATTCTCAGTGCAATCCATGCCAGCATGCAGATCTGTAATCAGACGCACGCCTCACGCAGCCTTAGCTTTCTCCGTGAATCCGTGTGCGCAGTCGCGAGCTGCACCAGCAACAGCTTCACTTAATTAGTTTTATGGGACAGATTTCCTGTAATTGCTCATACCAAATAGTAAATGTCCATGCAAGTCCCCATTTGCATTTCCAATCGCGTATTTGCCCACGGTGCACCTGTGATGAGATTTGCACATGAGAATGGACACATTTACACCATCATTTTGTTTTGTGGTTAATGCTGAAATCTTGGCCATTAAAATAAATAACATTGATCTTTTACTTTGTGTTAATACTCATATATGGGAAACTAAATTTAAAAAATATTAAAAGTAAGTCCCAAGGCAGGGATCGCATGGTGATTTTTGAACACAAATGTTCAGCTCTCCTCCTTGCCTGATTTTGGTTCAATATGTCCATTGAAATACATAAAGGAAGATATACAATAAGGCATATTTCTCTCTTGGCCCTGCAAACTGAGCGTAGCTTTGACATGCTGGAGTTACCACAAAACATATGTAATATATATGGTGTGTGTAGTTTATAGGGTGGATGATATGTAATTAGGACAGACAGCTAAGGGAGGAAGATGAATAATCAGTAGGATTTCTTTAATGTCCTATAACAAGAAGATGGCGTGTATAAATCTCAACATAGCAAACATGATGGTAAATGTTGAATGGGTTAAACTTTGCTATTAGATGGAAAAACCTCTTAACAGTGATTCAAAGAGAAAACCTAACTGCTACATCTTTGGAATACCTTGACATGGTAACACAGAAATGGGTGAACAAAAGCAATGACGTAACTGTAAATACAAGTCAGACATACAGAGGAGGCTGTTTTATGGGTTCAAAGAGCCAATGTCAGTATCAATAAGGTTATAACACACTTGAACGGCTATGTCAGCGGTTCTCAACCTGTGGGTCGCGACCCCTTTGGGGGGTCTAACGACCCTTTCACAGGGGTCGCCTAAGACTTTCGGAAAACACATATATAATTACATATTGTTTTTGTGATTAATCACTATGCTTTAATGATGTTCAATGTGTAACAATGAAAATACATCCTGCCTATCAGATATTTACATGATGATTCATAACAGTAGCAAAATTATAGTTATGAAGTAGCAATTAAAATAATTTTATGGTTGGGGGTCACCAGAACATGAGGAACTGTATGAAAGGGTCGCGGCATTAGGAAGGTTGAGAACTACTGGTCTATGTGAATGATTTTGCATAGAAATGTGTGTGTGTGTGTGTGTGTGTGTGTGTGTGTATGTTATTAGAAATACAGGAAATATTACAAAATTAGAATCACAAAATGATCACACATATGATCTATTCAGCTTTAAAAATATCAGAAGGAAAAAATAAATAAGGCTGTGATATTTCTTGAAAGCCCAAATGTTTGAAAGTCCAAGTTGCACAGTGTGTGTTAATAGCGAAAGGTCCCCCACACCATCTCACAGCTACTGAATTTCTGGGGATGAGACCCTGTAGTCTCCTTTAAAATATATATATTTTTATTTCAGAGAGGAAGGGAG
Source organism: Myotis yumanensis (assembly GCF_028538775.1). Lineage (NCBI taxonomy): Eukaryota > Metazoa > Chordata > Mammalia > Chiroptera > Vespertilionidae > Myotis > Myotis yumanensis. The sequence goes on along the minus strand of NW_027223771.1, from coordinate 5,024,420 downwards.
AGGGGGAGAGAGATAGAAACATCCATGGTAAGAGAGAATCATTGATCGGCTGCCTCCTGCACGCCCCACACTGGGGATCAAGCCCACAACCCTAGTATGTGCCCTGTTTGGGAATCAAACTGTGACCTCCTGGTTCATTGGTTGATGCTCTACCACTGAGCCATGTCGGCCGGGCTGCAGTCTCCTTTTCTAGCAAGTTCTCCGATGCATTTTAGGCGTACCATAGTGGTTGTTCTCCAACTTTAGAGACTAAGCAGTGAGCTTCATTCATGCATGTGTGTGCATACACACACGTAAATATATAAATATTCTGATCAAATTCCCATTGAACATGTTCATGTATTGATCATGTTGTAGGTCCCAAATGCCTCAATAAAAGGAGACTTTACTGTGATCACAGTGCTAGGAAAATAGAAGTTAATAACAAAAGTGAAACAAGTATCAAAACAATTGGTGGGGGGAAAAATCCCAAGTAGCTAATGTAGATACCCAAACTGCAGCTCTAGAAAGGAACAGGGCAATAGTACATTTAAAAACCATGGAGAATTACCTTGGGAAAGGAAAGAGGACTTAGTAATTCCATGAGGATTCCTAAAGGCTATCTAGGTATGTTCCCTTGGTGATAATACACCACACTTTCCAAGGAATATGTATGTTTAGGTACCCATGTTATATTTCACTTCAATAATGAATGAAAGTACGGTCCTTCTAATTTCAGATTTCATTCCAAGCAATTTAAAAAATAACCCGACTGCATTATGTCCCACTTGGAAATGAATGTTTTCTCCTCGAACAAATAAAAAGATAACAATGAAAAAAACAAAACCCCAAAACCGTGGAGAAGGGCCAAAAGTATTATTCAGAGGAAATTCTTAACTTGAATGTTTTCATAATTAAACAACAAAGGTTGAAAATCATTTAAGCATCTCAACAAAAGGAAATAAAACTAAGGACATTAGAATGGAATTAACGAACATGAAAAAGTGAGCAACATGGAAAATATGTACATGGTGTATTTGACAAATCCCAGTAATTACTTCTGTAAAATGTAATTCAACTGGCACGCCATTTACAAGGCTATGAAAAAAAGAGAAAAACACATTATAAAAGAACAAGAAATATAAGGATTATGAAAGAAATATAGGAATTATGAAAGAACAAGAAATATAGGGATCACGATGAATAACACACCTAAATTTTATTGAGGAGTATGAGTGGAAACTTAAAAAAAAAAGAATAGTATCACCAACATAGAAAAGGTGTGTCTTTTTCATCAATAAAGAAAAGACATGTCTATCCAGCAGAAACGTTAATTTGAAGAGGTAGGGATCAGAACAGTTAAACTAATAATCATATGAATGGCTTGTGCGTCATTCACACGAGATTATGATTACTATTTGGAGAATAGACTGTGAAGCAGGCCACCTGGTTTGGCATCCGGTCTTTTTCTTATCGGGCTGTGTGATTTTTGAGGTTGCTATACCTCTCTGTTTCTGTTTCCTCCTTGATGAGATGAAGATAATTATCAGGGTACCTACATTGGAGGTTTGGGGTGAGGATTTAAATCAGTGGTTCCCAAACTGATTTGGCCTACCGCCCCCTTTCCAGAAAAAATATTACTCAGCCCCTGGAAATTAATTTTTTTAAAATTTTAATAGCAGTTACTCATCGCCCCCAAATGCACCTATGGCCATCACCGCCCCCCTGGATCGCTGCAGCGCCTACCAGAGGGTGGTAGCACCCACTTTGGGAATCACTGATTTACATAGTTTGGCCAATGTGAAGTGATTGCGGTATAGCATCCCGTAAGCACTTACAGTGTAAGCTATCACTTCGATCACCTTTACATCAAATCATTAAATTAGTCTAAGCAGTCAGATTAACACCTAGAGTAAAGATTTTTCTCTAGGAGTGATCACCAAGTGTAGGGAAAGACTCTCGCCCAGCAGGTGTGGCTCAGTGGTTGAGCGTCGACCTATGAACCAGGAGGTCACGGTTCATTCCCAGTCAGGGCACATGCCCGGGTTTCGGGATCGATCCTCAGTGAGGGGCGTGCAGGAGGCAGCCGATCCATGATTCTCTCTCATCATGGATGTTTCCATCTCTCTTTCTCCCTCCCCCTTCCTTTTTGAAATCAATACAAATATATTTTAAACAGAAAAAGGACTCCCAAACACTATTAGAGGGAGCATGACTTGGTACAAGCCTTGTAGAAGGCACCTTGATAAAATGGATGAAAATGTAACAGGCACGTATCTTGGAGCATTTGTATTCTGGGTATCTGTTGTAGAGCAGCGTCTGAGACTTGAAGAGAGATAATTACCCCTGGCCACACAGATGCTAAATGCCAGGCGTGGGAATTGAATGTAAGTCTGTCTGGTCTCCCAGTCCTACCACGGCCCACTGTTAATAAACTTAGGAGAGAGAACATGTTCAATCTCATTAGTTATAAAAAGAGTAGATATTAAAACAACCTGAGGCCTTTTTATTCCTGTGAAATTGCTGTATATGAAATAAAGATGCCCAGCGTTGTAAGGAAATGGCTGGTTTGGTTCACAGAGGCTAGGAGTATAAATTGATACAGCGCTGTAGGAGGGAAAAGCCATCAAAATAGATACATCCTGTGAGTCAGCAATTCCACCTCTAGGGATTTATTTTGGGGAATGCATAACTCCTCTGTCCTTCAGTTACCTAATCTGTAAAATGTGGATTTAAAAAGTTTATATATCTCAGAGGTGGGTGTGAAATAATCAGGGAAAACAGTGACAAGTACACAGAAATGGCTTGTGAATGACACCTAGTTTTCAGTCTTATGTTAAGGTATATATTTTCACTCTCTTACCTTTTGAATTTAAAAAATAATATAAGACACTGGGAGCATGTGCCGGGGGGTAGGGGAGGCCGGGGGAAGGTCAATGGGGGAAAAAAAGGAGACATATGTACTACTATTTGTAATACTTTAAACAATAAAATAAAATTTTAAAAAAAAGATCATATTCATGAACTATCTACATTCCATTTCTTGGACTCTATCCTAGAAAATGTTTGATCAAAATACAGAAAATCATGTATGCATAAAAAATATATGGGAAACGTTCCCCATGGTAATAATAGGTTATTATTTTCAGTGTTTAATTATAATACTAAATATTGAAACACATGGATCTATTCCTAAACCCAGCCTATTCCACATACAAAGTAGCATATTTCCTCTTCCCCTTATACGCGACCTTTTCCCCAAAGATTTTCCTTCTAGCAGCCAGCCAGAAAGAGTGGAATCCACAGGAAAATTCAGAAAGTGTGTGGATTACTTATATTTTGAATATTATATAGCAATTTAAAGAAATGAGGCAGATCCATAGACTACTATAAACTTTTAAATCTGAATCATATTGACAGATGCTAAAATGAAGTTGCAAAGTCCATATAGTTTTTGAATGTAAAGTCTCAATAAAAACTTAGGGAGGATCTGTACCAAATTTCTATCTATTTTCCACCTAGGGGGAAGAACTCTGGAAGTTCAGAGAAACTTTCATTTTTTTTTTTCTGTTATTTTTGAAACTTTAAAAAAAAATGTTTCAACTTGTAATTTATATATTTTTTAAGGTCAGATGATATTCAAGTGCCAAACAGGAATAGCCTTAATTATATCTGAGGCCTTTTTATTACTGCAAAATTGCTGTGTGTTAAATAAAAATGCCCAGCGTTACAAGGAAATGGACAGTCTGATTACTTGAATGTCCCTAGGTGGATTCTGTGTTTTGCTGACACAATGTTAGGACATTGAGAAAGAGGAAACGATCATTTACCAAATTAAAAAAACATGCACACATACCAAAAAAAACAAAACAACAACACAAAAAAACTTCTTTTACTATAAAATATTTCTTTTTATACTGATACCTCTTGTTCTTCTGTCTGACCTCCCCTGACCCTTAAGAAATCATGGAAATTTTAAGATAACAGCGTACAATGCCTGCGGGTCGAGGCAGCGCTCACTTGGACGCCAGTCAGTTTGGCAAACGGTCACGCCGCTTTTGTATTTATTTCTTTCAACTTTCACACCCACAATTTATTAAGTGAGACCGTGGACACAAGAGGAAGCTCCGGATCCTGTTTGGAACCCGTTTCGGAAGGAAACCAGGTCTTTATGGGGCACCCCCTTCCTCTTCGCCGCTGGCCAGGAAAGCCATCTCTCCGCTGAGGACCTATTCAATCTGGAGAGGTGGGGTGACTTCGGGAAGGAAGGCGACCTCTCCCTTGTAAAGTGGAATGGCTCTGTTTCCCCGCCGTGACTTTCTCGACTCATTTCCACCGCTGTTTATAAGAAACCTTGTGCCGAGCACTTGGAGTGACAGCAATAGTCATTTAAAATATGGCTTGGCCCGGCCGGCGTGGCTCAGTGGTGGAGCATCGACCTATGAACCAGGAGGTCACAGTTCCATTCCCGGTCAGGGCACAGGCCCGGGTTTCTGGCTCCATCCCCAGTAGGGGGCGTGCAGGAGGCAGCCGATCCATGATTCTCTGTCCTCATTTCCCTTAATGTTGACAGCTTTTACGCCCATGATGCTCTGGTCAAAACTAAACAACAACGAGAAAGAGAACAACAACAAAAACTAAAATTCCACAGCACCTGACAGTGTCCGTTTCTGTTAACTAACCTGTGGCCTTTGTTTGAATGCCACCAGCTTTTCCAGTGATGTCCTTGTTCTGTTCCAGCGTCCAGCTCCGGGGACCTGCCACACGTGGCATTTTGTCGTCTTATCTCCAGAGTCTTCCGATCTGTGACAGTTCCCAAGAGTTTCCGTTTTTCCCATGACCTTGGCCGTCTTGAGGAATACTGGCCAGGGATTTTGTAGAATATTTATCTTGTTTTAATAAATAGAAATGTATAACCTCTGAGATTTTTGAAGGAAAGCCCATGGAGATGCCGTCACAATCTAGACCACTAATTTTCCATTTGGATCAGCAGTATCAACCTGGTAATTGTTGCCTTAGCTTTTTATCGGCTGTAAGAGCACTCTACGATGACAAGTTGATTTAAGATGATGTTAATATTTGCCTAACAGGTGTTTCATCTGTGTGTGCACCTTGTATCCTCAACTCTGTGAGTTTGTGTAGTGTAAACCCCAGCAAACGTTTGTATTTTATCTATCGCTTCCGACAGATTCGAGATGGACAAACGAATTGCTACGTATTGAAGAATAAAGATTTAGAACAAGCTTTTAAAGGAGTCATTTACTTGGAGATGGATCTCATCTATAATCCGGTAAGTCTAACTGGGCCATATACCTAATGGGAAAGGTGGCCATCCTAGAGAGACTCAGATCCGTGTAAAATGTTTTAGAATGTTTGCACAGAGGGAGAGTGAAGGAGAGAGGGAAAGAGAGAGAGAAAGAGAACAGTGTTTTAAAACTCGACCATTGCCCGGCCAGTGTGGCTCAGTGGTTGATCATCCACCAATGAACCAGGAGGTCACAGTTCGATTCCCAGTCAGGGCACATGCCTGGGTAGCGGGATTGATCCCCAGGTGGGGCGTTCAGGAGGCAGCCGATCCATGGTTCTCTCTCATCATTGATGTTTCTCTCTCTCTCCCCCTCTCCCTCTTTGAAATCAACAAAAATATATTTAAAACAAACAACAACAAAAAACCCTTCAGCCATCAAATCCGTACTGGACACTCCAGTTCTCAACTGGTATTCATCCTGTTTTTCCAGATCATGGAGAGGAAATGAGATTTTTCTGTACAAAATAGGTTTATAACCCAGAAGCTCGTTTTTGCATTCCAGGTATGACTGGTGAAAACAGCTCAAAACTGTGAAGTTTTCCTTTTCAGAGACTTTAGCCTGAGAACTTCATGAAGCCGATCTCTGCGGTGGTTTAAAATACCTCCGTTGGTTTGCAGACATCTTGTTGCTTTCCAAGACCAGATCTGGTCTCCCCCACCCAAGTGAAGTTCATGCAATGAGACCCTCCCACACCCCCGCACACGCACACACATGCAGAGCGCAGTGGGACCACCATTCTCCGCTCCCTGCCAGGGCCTTAGGGGTAAAACAGATTGGTTTCCAGGTCCTTCCCCATCAGGAGGAAGAGAAGGAGAGGAATGAAATCCACAGAAATGCCTCCTTTTTAACAAGGATGTCTTTCTAGGTCAAAGCCAGTATCAGGACCTTTACGCCCAGGGAAAAGCGCTTTGTGGAAGACAGCCGCAAGCTGTCCAAAAAGGTAGGTCTCTGGTGAGCTGGCTGTGGGTGCACTCAGCATGCGGGACTGGAGTGCTGGCTGTCATATGCTGGCATCTCCCCTCCCCCTTCCCCTTCCTCCTCCTCCTCTCCTCCTCCTCCTCCTCCTCCTTTTCTTTTCTGCCCTCCCTCTCTCTTTTACAAAAAATATATTTTATTGATTTTTTACATAGAGGAAGGGAGAGGGATAGAGAGTTAGAAACATGGATGAGAGAAGTATCGATCAGATGCCTCCTGCGTACCTCCTACTGGGGATGTGCCCGCAACCAAGGTACATGCCCTTGACTGGAATCAAACCTGGGACCCGTCAGTCTCCAGGCCGATGCTCTATCCACTAAGCTAAACCGGTCAGGGCTGCCCTCTCTCTCTCTCTCTCTCTCTCTCTCTCTCTCTCTCTCTCTTTATCTTTACCTCTATCACCATCTCTACCTCTATCTCTGCCTCTATCTCCTATCTCTATCTCTACCTCTCTATCTCTATCTATATCTCTACCTATCTCTATCTCTATCTCTATCTCTACCTCTCTATCTCTGTCTCTGTCTCTATCTCTGTCTCTGTCTCTATTTCTACCTCTATCACCACCTCTCTCTCTCTCTCTCTCTCTCTCTCTCTCTCTCTCTTCTATCATTCTCAGTCCCCACCTCTCCACTCTTTTCTCCCTTTCCCCCCTTCTCTCCCAAAACAAGGACCTCAGTCAGCTTAATAAGCAGGGAAAGACCCAGCTGATATCTGTTGGATGAGATAGAAGGTGTCAACCCTCCGTTAACCTCCTGAATCATCCTATGAGCAGAATTCCTAGCCTCAGGCCCCTGTACATGTTCCCCGGATCTGCGTGCCCTGCCCACCTTCCTCTAACCACAGCCATGTCTGTCCCCGCCCTTCAGAGTCTCAGGGAGATATTCTGGCCTTTACAGTCATAAAGAAATTAACCCAGCGGATCTTTAGAGATCTCTAGCCTGGGACTCCCACAGCTTCTACCACGTTCGTATTGTCCGCATTCGGGGGGCGCTGCCACTTCCCCTCGTTCTGAATGGCCTCTCTCTCTCTGTCTGTTGCCCTGAATGCTTCTGTCCTCACCTCAACCAAAAGTGAGGCCCACTCGGAGCCCAGGAGGGGAAGTGGCACATTCTTTGTCAGGCGTGACTCTCCCATTTATCTCCCGGCCCCTCCCTGTCCTGTGCAGACAACCTTCGGGGTTTCGCTCTGTCCCTATTGTCCCTCTGTCCTTGTGCAACAAAGAACAAAGTGTCCCCTTTGCAAAGTATTTATTACTTCCCCGCGTCCTGTGGGGTGAGCAGCTGTGGGTGACATAAAGCCGTTACATAGGAAGGGCGTCTTATCATCCTTCTGTTTCCCATGAACTTCTGGGCGCGCTCGGGCCAGGCCCCCGCCACCCTCTGGAGGGAACGTCCCAGGGTTTTGCTTCGTCTGCAATAACAGGGGCTGTCGTGTTTACTTGGTGTCATCGGAGGCGACCTCTTATTTTTTTATTTTTATTAGGATTAGTATTGCCTGTTGGGCTCTGTGTACTTGAAAGTTAAACCCTGAGGTGGGGTAGCTGCTTTGGCAAACAGACTGAAATGAATCCGCCTGCAACTGGGAGAAAAGGCATTTCCTTTGCCAAACAGGGACCACCGCGTGGCGGGGTGGCTTCGGGCTCTGAGAGCGCCAGCGGGGTGGGGCTGGGGTCCTGGGGTCTGATAGGATCCTCCCCAGATGCCTCTCACCACTAGGTGTCCCCTCGTTCTCATAAGATCAGAACTTGTGCTTCTGATGCAAATGCTTAAAAGCACTTAACTGTGTGACAAGCACTCGCAAGAGCGTTCATTCTCTCCACAGTCAAGAATGGTACGTGGCCTAAGAGAGAGGTTAAGAAACCAGCCCAAGGTCACACAGCTGGGAGATGGGAGAACCGCCTTCCTTTGCCAGAGCTAGCCTTTCCTGTAGACTTTTTAAAAAAATTGATTTCAGAGAGGAAGGGAGAGAGATAGAGAGAAACATCAATGATGAGAGAGAATCATTGTTCGGTTGCCTCCTGCACGTCCCCTGTTGGGGGGGGGATCAAGCCCACAACCCCGGCATGTGCCCTTGACCGGAATTGAACCTGGGGCCCATAAGTCCGCAGGCCGACGCTCTATCCACTGAGCCAAACCGGCTAGGGCTCCTATAGACTTTTTCTTCTGGTCTCGATTAGTTAAAATACCTGTACATTTCTACTATAAATTGTCCATTTCCTTCTAAACTAAAAAGTTAGCCCCTTGTTCCCACTTTCTTTCTCTCTGTCTCTCTCTCTCTCTGTCTCTGTCTCTCTCTCTCTCTCTTACACACACAGACACACACACTCACCCCCCCCCCCCCAGATGCCTGGTTTCTGTCATTTTTTCCAGCTCAGTTTGGTGATGAACACGATTCAAACGGCTCCTCCTCCATCAAAGGTGCCATCAAATGCATCGCATTCCCTTTTCCTGTCTGGATGATCGGACTTTAAAAAGAATTTTAGAAGAAGCACGAGGACTTTTCCCCTCTGTGTTTTAATGGGCAGCAATACGGAATACAATGGAAACGGCCAGGCTGCCTGATCCACAGCGAATATGTGGAGCATTCAGATCTCCTTCTCTGTTTCCCGTGTCTTCCCACCAGATCTTATCCAGAGATGTGGACCGCGTGAAAAGGATCACCATGGCGATATGGAATACACTCCAGTTCCTGAAAAGCTGCTTCCAGTGGGAGTCCACGCTGAGGAGCGCCATCGCGTTTGTGGTGAGCGGCCTCTTTCAGGCTCACGTGGTTGGTTTCCGAGGCCCAAGTTCACGTGCAGAACACGGGCTTTATGTTAACTGACATGAAGCAAAATGCAACACGGAACCTCGTAACAGTTCACACCTGGAAGGAAACTGAAAAACCTCAATGGGCCCTGGCCGGTGTGGCTCAGTGGCTAGAGCGTTGGCCTGCGGACTGAAAGGTCCCAGGTTGGATTCCGGTCAAGGGCACGTACCTCGGTCGCATGTTGGGTTCCTCTTCAGCCTCTCTACCTCCACTTCCTACCCGAGTTCTCTTACAAACTTTCCATGGAATGTTCTGGGCAAAAAAGGGAAAGTCAACACCATTGGTGGCTTCTTCCAGCGGGCACCCCGGCCGGCCTCTGCCAGGAGCAGAGCGTTTCCTCTTTCTTGAGCTTCGTTTCTGGCACCGGGAGGTGTAGGAAAACAGGTCTGTTGCCCGGGGTCATGCGGGAGAATGACAGCAATGATTAATGGGCTGCCGGGCCGATCTGAGGAAAGATTATACCCCAGGAGGAGGACCAGGTTGTCTTGTGTGGGGACTTCTGGTGGGAAGCAGAGCTTGGACGGGGGGTTGGGGGGGGGGGGCGGTGCATGGTCTGTTCCCTCTGCCGGGCCGTTCCCTGTGCAGATGCAGGCTGCCATGTCGCTCTCAAATCTCGGGGCCCTGCAGGACAGAAGATAAAGGGGTGCTCTAAGTGCTGGGCTCCAGACTGTGATTTTGCAAGGATCCCTGGATTCATGAGACTGTGGGAGGCCCCACTCTATGCGGGGGGGGGGGAGGGGGTTGTTTCTATTGGACATCATTGAAAAAAGTACAGAATCAAGTAGGAATGATGCAGGCATAACCTCTCTCTGGGTTGTGCTGAAGGTACTGGGGTTGAAAGTGCTCACTTAAACACGCTCAGTTTTCAGTTTTAAATATATATATTTCTTGATTGCAGAGAGGGAGAGGGAGAGAGAGAGAGAGAGACACATCAATGATGAGAGACAATCATGCTTCTGCTGCCTCTTGCACACCCCACACTGGGGATCAAGCCCACAAGCCAGGCGTGTGCCCTGACCAGGAATGGAACCGTGACCTCCTAGTTCATAGGTTGATGCTCAACCACTGAGACACACTGGCCTGGCTGGAGGCCTTTATATACTAGAAACTAGAGGCCCCGTGCATGAAATTCGTGCACAGGTAGGGTCCCCAGACCTGGCTGGCGATCAGGACCGATTTGTGGGGCAATCGGAGGGCTCCCCCGCTCTGACATCCGCCTTAGCTGGCCTGTGGCATGCGGGCTGGGGACAGCTCCTGTGTGAGCGTCTGCCCCCTGGTGGTCAGTGCACATCATAGCGACTGGTCGTTCTGCAAAATGGTTGATTTGCATATTAGGCTTTCATTATATAGGATTGGCTGCGGTGTGTAAGGGTTCCCTGCACAGATGTGAAGAGGACCCTTTGGGTGAAGCAGTACCCAGGGGGCTTTTCCTTCTCCTCCAGGTCCTGGGAGTCCCACCAGCCCCACACGCTAAGGGCAAAGGTGTAGGAATTTTGTTCTCCCTTCTGTTTTGTCAGATAACATGAAAGAGCCTGTTAATATCATGTTAATGTCTCTGTTTTCAGATGACACAAAGCAAGAATGTTACAGGATCACGTTTAGTATATTCTGGCTGTTCATTTTAAAGGCTTTATGAAAGCAAACCATCCGTCTTCTAGATTCCTTTGGATGTGTGTATGAATATATCATATCTTGATGAAAGCAGGCATTGAAGAAAAGCAGTCTGTTAAGACCTAGTCCACGTGGTGGCCGGTCAGAAGTAGATGGGCCGACATGAAATAACTTTTATCTTGTTGGACGTTCCAAGCATAAACCTCCCCTACCATGGGGTCAGTCCTACCCCCATAGACATTGGGGTCGTATTCCCAATAGTAAGCGAAGAAAGTTCGCTTTAATTCTCTTTAATACTACAAGTGTGGATGTTGCTGTATTCTGTTGAATTCGTTGTTATTGTAAGAAATTAAATTTGGGCTTTCTTCGAGTGGCCAGAGCATTCCAAACCACGCTTCTGCTGGCTCAGTGTTTTTGTTAGAGTGATGATGGAAAATCTTGCTCATTAGCTTTTTAAGTCTTTCTCTTTCCTCTACATTTTCTAGACATTTTTATGTCCTTTTCTGAGCTTTATTGGTTTGGTATAAAATATATATATATATATATATATATATATATATATATATATATGTGTGTGTGTGTGTGTGTATATATACATACATATATATATATATAGAATTTGTTCTCAAAAGGTAATGTTGCATTGTGATATTGGCATTATAGAATCAATTATATCTGTGGGTGTTTGGGTTTGGTTGGGTTTGGTTTGGTTTGGTTTTCTATCGGTATTTATATTTCTCACACCCCAATATTATATGTTAAAAAACCCAAAGAGACATTATGGCATACATGCATTAATTTTTTCATAGGACAATACAGCCTTCATTTGACAGATGGCATCCTCAGAAGATTATTTAAAACAGCAAAGGCCCCTCATGCTGCAGAAAAGGGCTGCGTTTGTGGAGTTGGCTGTCCTGCCAGTCCCGCAGGCCCACACCTATTGCAGCCAGGGAGGCAAGTCTGCGGGGCATTGATAGATTCCTTTTTTTATTAAATTTTTTCCTGGACCTTTGATGTTAAGAAGTAATCTAAATCGACCATATATCAATGGGCATCTTCATAAAGCTGGGCTTCTCACATCTGTGACTTTTCCCTGAATGTTTTGAGTGCAGAAAAATGAAGAACGTCTTCTTCAGAGTTGACAGGGCCTGTAATATGATGCTTAATTTAAAGCATCAATCACGCCCCCCCCACTTACCCCAATAAAGTTAAAAATACAATTCTCGACTTTCTTAGTGATATCCCATATTTAGCATATACAGAAATCTTCGTGTGTAGAGATCCCAGAATTTTGAGAAATGATTTCATATTAAACTTAGCCCTAGCTGATTCGGCTTGGTGGATAGAGCATTGGCCTGTCCAGGGTTCAATTCTGGACAGGGCACATGCCCGGGTTGTGGGCTTGGTCCCCAGTAGGGGGCGTGCAGGAGGCAGTTGATCAGTGATTCTCTCTCATCATTGATGTTTCTATCTCTGAAATCAATGAAAAAAAATATTTAAAAAAAGAAAAATAAAAGCAGGAGCAGCAATAACAGAACTAACCCTTCCAACACACACACACACACACACACACACACACACAGGCAAGCACACATGCACGCATGCACACGCACACACACACAAGCAGAGGGCATTTGGGAAACAAAAACATTTCTCGGTGGAAAATCTTGTGAGTACAGTTTAGGAACAATTTTAATATGAAATCTTAAGGATCGCTTGTCTATGATCCCTTCCATGGCCCAAGGAACATTAATGACAACTACACTGAAAATCTGTTTCCAAATGGACTATTAACATAGTGCTGGTCAAATTTATTTTTTAAGCCTTAGATATTTGTGGGTTAGCTGTGTCTAAAAAATGTACCTTTTCTTTAAGTCCTATCACCAGTGTATTCACAACTAGATGTACCTGCCTTTGATTAAATTTCAGCGGCTGTTTCTCCGTCCACCGGAAGTCACAGTCACATGTGCAAAGCAGACCTCACTGTCTGTTTGGTAGGTGTTTGTGCAGTTGTAGCTCAAAGACTCACAGGATTTCCCTGAAGCTGAAAAAAGTTACAATAACCACTTTTCCTGGAGGAGAAGAGTTTTTTTTATTTCGGAGAGGAAAGGAGAGGTGGGGAGAGATAGAAACATCAATGATGAGAGACAATCATCGATTGGCTGCCTCCCGCACACCCCCACTAAGGATCCAGCCCACAACCCAGGCATGTGCCCTGACCAGGAATGGAACAGTGACCACCTGGTTCATAGGTCAAGGGTCAACCACTGAGCCATGCCAGCTGGGAAGAGATATATATTTAAATATATATATTTAAATACATTTATATTGATTTCAGAGAGAAAGGGGGAGAGAGAGAGAGAGAGGAACATCAATGATGAGAGAGAATCATTGATCGGCTGCCTCCTGCATGCCCCCCACTGAGGACCGAGCCCACAACCTGGGCATGTGACCTTGACCAGAATCGAACCCAGGACCCTTCAGTCCATAGGCCGACACTCTATCCACTGAACCAAACCGGCTAGGGCTAAATATTTTTAAATGCATACCTATATATGCTAATATGCAAAATATATAAATACATAAAATGCTTAAACTATTTGACAGCTTATTATTTGATTCATTTAACATTTCAGATGATTTCCCAAACTTTCCTTTCCACAAAGGACCACATTATATACTTTTCAAAATATGTTAAAGGTTTTTCTCAGCAGTTTTTTCTACGAACAATCCATTATTGCAAATTGTGGTTATAATTTTTACAACATAATTGCACCTTCCATTGACAACTTCTCAGGCATTAACTAATTATGCCATTTAATAAAATTACAGTAATTGCATTAAAAGACTATCTGTTGAAAATGTAAAAGGAAAGTCTTACCTATTTGAGCATATTTTCGTGTTTATATTTTCAGTTCCATAATTAAATTTTACTTCCGGACAGAATCATGGCTCCACCGAGTAAAACCGGTTGGCATTTTGGGAGCGTCTTGATTTTGACTAGCAAGCGTTAGATCTTTATTTTATTTTAACCCCCGATTTTTTAATCCTAGGTACATGCCCATCTTCACATGGCCCCGTTAGATAAGAGGTGAATGGTTAATGCCCCGTTGTGTGCTGTAGGTCCAGCCCTATATGGGAACCCTCTGTCACAATCATGCCAACCCTGAGTTTTCTGTTGGGATGCCAGCACGCTTTCTGCTTTCTGTGCGTGGTCTGGTGAGGAGCCATGGCCTTCTGCAGATTCCAGTGGCTTCATTCAGTCTGGTTCTGCTGTGCAGAGAATCCTGACTATTGATCTGAACTTGATCCTGATGTTGAGATCTTAAATGAAGAGAAGACTCCTGGGAAGTCATGCCATTCCTTGACCCAGCCAATGCTTGGCCACTGTCCTCAGACTCTGCCCTCTCCCTCCTTCCCTTTCCACAACCGTTGTTGTCCAGCGTCTCATACACTGTGAGACAGATACAAAGATGACATCTATCTATATATATAAAAGCCTAAGTGACCTTCACGACAGGCCGATAGCTATGATGTGCACTGACCACCAGGGGGCAGATGCTCAATGCAGGAGCTGCCCCCTTGTGGTCAGTGTGCTCCCACAGCCAACCTCCTGTGGTCCCTCCCCCCGGCCGGCTGGCTCTGATTGGCCCCTATCTGGACTGGGCGAGATGGCCCCAATTGGCCCCAATCGCAGGCCAGGCTGAGGGGCCCCACCATGCATGAATTCGTGTACCGGGTCTCTAGTTTTCATTTAAGCAGTCATCAATCTTACCCCCTCTATTTCTCTCTCCCCAGCACCCATTCCCACCTCCTTCGCCACCCCCACCCATGTTCTTTCCTCCAGCTTCCTTCCACTTTGTAGTCAAATTAAGCGCCAAAGAAACACAAGAAAGGGGTGGGCAGATATTGGACCCCTTGCTTTTTTATTTCTGTTGATTTCAGAGAGGAAGGGAGAGGAAGAGGGAGATAGAAACATCAATGATGAGGGAGAATCATGGATCAGCTGCCTCCTGCACGCCCCTCCTGGGGATCGAGCCTGCAACCTGGGCATGTGCCCTGGACCGGGAATTGAACCGTGACCTCCTGGTTCCTATAGGTCGATGCTCAGCCCCTCAACCACTGGGCTGGGCACTGCTTTCTTTTTATTCCAACTCCTGCTCTGACCACCTGTGGACCCCATTAGAGGACAAAATCCATAGACAACTAACAACATCATCATCATCATTGTTTGGACCTGCATTTTCCTAGCTTTTTCTTGATCCTGTCCCCCCAGGGGTCAGCGCTCATGAGCCAAGTGGCCAAAAGGTGACCTGGGGAGCAGGGAGGGCCCTGGCAGATCTCTAACCCAGATCCACAGGCCCTGGATCTGGGGAGATTTAATTTTGTATTTTTAAAGAGCTGCGTACGTTTCCTTCCCTTTCCATCTGCTTGTGTATGGGGTACTGGGAATGAGCAAATATTTTGTCTGGTCCAAAAATTGAAAAGAATATTAGAAATGAAAAAGATGGAGGAATGGAAGGAGGGAGACAGAAGAAGAAGAAGGGAGGGAGAGAGAGAGAGAGGAAGAGAGAGAGAGGAGGGAATCAGCTGGTATGTGAGAAAGCCGTTATAACCAATTTCCTGCGTCAGTTTCGACCTGTTGGAGAACATGCACTTTGATTTCTGGCTAATTTGATACGGCCTTTTTTTTTTTTTTTTCCTTTTTTCTTTTCTTCAGTCCGAGCCGTGTCATTTGTTTCTGAGCTGTCCTTGCGTTAGCCTACCCGGCTGATCTCTGTGCTCCCCATCAGGTGGCCTGGGCCCTCCTTCTCGGGCTGGGCTTGGCGAGCGATGGCCCTTTCCTTGCTGTGCGATGCAGGTGCTGGCTGGGGGACCTGTCATTAGACCCACCCCGGGTGACACTTCCAACAGGGCCTGGCAGTCGTTCTGGCCGGCCGCCCGCTCCGATGTTTATGGAGAGAAACCTTTTCTTTGTGGTCTGGTGAGGCTTTACTGCGCTGGGTTTAGCGTTTTGCCACTTGATTTATGATTTAGGGAGGTGTGCGTTTGCTCTCTCGCCTGCTATCCCGGGGTTGTGTCATCGGCTTTTTAAATACAGTGGGGCTTTGACTTACGAGTGTCCCGACTAACGAGTTTTTTGAGATACCAGCTGTCTCTCGGCTGATTTTTTGCGTTGAGTTGACAGAGTAATTTGAGTTAACGAGCTCAGTCTCGGAACGAATTAAACTCGTAAGTCAAGGCCCCACTGTAATAGTTCTAATCTGGGGGGACGTGTTTCATTGGCCTGATAGTCTAACTTTCACTTTTAGGAAAAAGAGGTACAAAGACACATCGAAATGCCATTGAAGACTTCACGATCTAAGCCAGCGGTTCTCAACCTGTGGGTCGCGACCCCTTTGGCGGTCAAATGACCTTTTCACAGGGGTCGCCTAAGACCATCCTGCATATCAGATACTTACATGACGATTCATCACAGTAGCAACATGACAGTGATGAAGTAGCAACGAAAATAATTTTATGGTTGGGTCACAACATGAGGAACTGTATTTAAAGGGCCAGAAGGTTGAGAACCACTGACTAAGCCATGTTTGTCTACAGAATGGGTGGGGAACGTCCAGCCCGCGGGCCGTATCAGGCCCGAGAAATCATTTGGTCCTGTCCTGCCGCGGCATTAGGGGTGAGTTAATTACACATTTGACCGAATACAGAGCAGGGTAATTTTTAAGGTGATAATCTTGTATGGCCCACAAATGATGTTATAAATATCCACATGGCCTTTGGCAGAAAAAAGGTCCCCCCACCTGCTCTCCAGTGTTTACTTAGACTTTTTAATCTTCCTGTAATTTTCCTCAAACCCCAATCCACATTTTTCTGGCCCTTTAAAATGAATTCTATTTCTGCCCAAGCTTTTTCAAATTTTTTGCTTCAACTCATTGCCAGAGATGCTGCATTTTGCCAAGAAAAAAATAAAAAGGAGAGAAATACACTCCTTTGCTCCATTGGTGTTAAAACCAAACCCCTTGGCAACTGTGCAGTGGCTCTCAACCTTCTGGCCCTTTAAATATAGTTCCTCATGTTGGGACCCAACCATAAAATGATTTTCGTGGCTACTTCCTAACTGTCATGTTGCTACTGTGATGAATCGTCATGTAAATGTCTGATATGCAGGATGGTCTTAGGCGACCCCTGTGAAAGGGTTTCTCGACCGCCAAAGGGGTCGCGACCCACAGGTTGAGAACCGCTGGTTTACAGCCTGGAAATGCACGGAGCCATCAGAACGGGGAAATCGGAGGGGCCTTCATGTTCCTCCATCAAGGGAGAAACTGAAGGCTTTGTAACGTGATCTCCCGAGGCCTCCTGGCTCGTCCCAGCCCCTCCACCATGTCTGCAGTGTGTGACTGGTGGCCATGACCTCTGGAATCCTGGGTTTGTGCGAATGAGTTGCATCTACACAGTATCCATGCATTATGTCATTAAAAGTTAAAACAACACTTTTTTTCCTTCCGTCTTACATTTGGAAAACAGGTATATATTTTTTAAAAATATTTTTTTATTGATTTCAGAGAGGAAGGGAGAGGGAGAGAGAGAGAAACATCAATGATGAGAAAGAATCATTGATCCTATGCCTCCTGCACGCCCCCCACAGGGGGTCAAGCCCGCAACCCGGGCATGTGCCCTGACCAGGAATCGAACCAGGGACCCTTGAGTCTGCAGGCTGACGCTCTATCCACTGAGCCAAACCAAGCTAGGGCTGGAGAATATTTTATAAGTCTGTCGAGTGACTGCTCTGCAGGGTTGATACACCCTGGAGGAATAAAAACTGGTGTTTTTAAGTCAGGTGCCTGGCATGACCGTGCTGCTGCTGCTGAAAGTCTGTGTTTCGTGGCACTTGTAGTGAAATAATATCTTTTTTAAAAAAATAAATATTTTGATTTTTTACAGAGAGGAAGGGAGAGGGATGAGAGCGTAAGAAACATCGATGAGAGAGAAACATCGATCAGCCGCCTCCTGCACACCCCCTACTGGGGATGTGCCCGCAACCAAGGTACATGCCCTTGACCGGAATCGAACCTGGGACCTTTCAGTCCGCAGGCCGACGCTCTATCCACTGAGCCAAACCGGTCAGGGCATGAAATAATACCTTACATTGGTTTATTTGAAGAGCTACAGTATACTCAGTATGAATTTACTGATAGCAGCCTTTTTTTTTTCCCTGCTCTAGTTTAAGCCAGGTACATGCAATGATAAACTTTTTCCTAAGCGATTCCATAGCCAAAGCTGTGTTCCTTGGAATCCATGGATTGACACCCTCACATTTTTCCTAAGGAAATTCCTGTAGGCCAGTTCCCTCCTCGGCGTATAGCTTTGCAAAATGGACAGTGCGATGTGGGTTTCGCTGTTAAAAAATGAGCTGCCAGTGGCCACTGTCAAGTAACTACAGTTCTTTCTGTGAGTTTCACTTTGCATTTTATTGGGGATTTTAAAACTTTTACTAGTGTACGTATTTTCAAAAGAAAAAGGAATGATTTCCTGGAAATTTATTGCACACACACACACACACACATACACACACACACCCAAGGAGGAAGAAGGTAAGAGCGGGAAAGAGAAAAGAAAGAAAAAAAAGGAATACAGCAGATAGCCTGCCCATTGCTCAAGTTCACTTTAAAGATAGTCCTGCAGGTGGCGATAGAGTCTCATAAATGACGAAAATCCCAAAGGCGAATTCCTGTGGACTGCTGCTTGGGGACTTTAAGTTCAGCAATTTATTTTTAATTTGCTACAGTCATCTCCATGCAGAAATCATTAGTGAAAAAATGAAATTCTCATGTTGTGCAGTGTCCTCTGTTTCTGTAATAATTTTCTCAGCGGTTCTGTGCTGTGTTCATCTCTATGCACAAGGAAGAAGATCTAGCCGAGTGGGTACAGCTTTCTTATGGCAAATTACCATTTAAAAAATATATATATTTGCTTTCAGAGAAGAAGGGAGAGGGAGAGAGAGATTGAAACATCAATGATGAGAGAGAATCATGGATCGGCTGCCTCCTGCACGCCCCACACTGGGGATCGAGCCCGCAACCCGGGCATGTGCCCTGACCAGGAATCGAACTGTGACCTCCTGGTTTATAAGTCGACGCTCAACCACTGAGCCACACTGGCCAGGCACAAATTACCATTTTAAGCCTGTTTTTTCCCCCCTTTTATTTTTACTTAGCCTATAGCCAAAAAATGTGGTGCCTATGCCATTGGTAAGGTTTATGAAATGGTTTGCTATTCAGTATTAAGTTGCTTAGGCATAGTGCTCTGTGTGTGTGTGTATGTGTAGGTATATGTGTGTGTGTGTGTGTGTGTGTGTGCACAGACACATCTTTAAATCAAAGTTATCAGATCCAATTGTTTCCAGAGGACATTTCATCCCACAGCTAATTGTAGAAAGTTAGTTTTAATCGGAGCAGGATCACACATTTCTTGAAAGCTATTGTATCCAGAGTTAAACTTACAACATGCACAATTTCTTTTAAGACACCATTCCAGGCATAGTGGCTGTGATAACATTTTATTCAATTATTTTTGTTATTTTATTTTGGACATTAGACATGGTCAAAGCAAAGTTGAAGCATTCAGTAGATGTTTCTTTCCTGCTAGTTAAGGTTCAAAAGTTCTTGAATTGCTTTTTCTGAATGTATCTGTTTTCACTTGCAGTTTTTTCTTAGGTTTGGGTCTGAAAATGCTAAGGCGAAAGTGATTTTACTTAAACATAAAGCTAATTTTCAGCTCTCTTCTTTTCTTGTTGTCTCATTTTAAAAACCTTTGCAGTGCACATTTGCGAGGGAAACTGCCTTGATTCTAAGAAAATATAATCATTTTGGTTTAAATGCTTTAGACTTTAGATATTGAGTGTCATCAACAGATGACTGATGGCCTAGAGCAGTTATTTCAGTCTTGTCTCTCTTCTGAACATTTCACTAAGTCTTATGGGGAAGTTGAAAACCAATAAGGTCGTATATACCATATTGTTAGATACAGAATTTCTTATTTTTTTTAAAAAAAATACATTTTTATTGATTTCAAAGAGGAAGGGTGAGAGAGGAAGGGAGAGAGAGAAACATCAATGATGAGAGGGAATAATTGATTGGCTGCCTCCTTCACACCCCACACTGGGGACCGATCCCTCAACCCGTACATGTGCCCTGGGAATTGAACCGTGACCTTCTGGCTCATAGGTTGACACTCAACCAGAGCCACGCCTGTTGGACAAGAATTTCTGATAATTAAAGAAGGAGAGAAAGAAAAAGAAAAGCAAAACATCCTAGCCTTCTCATATCCTATTTCACTTGCTATTCCAATTACTCATGAGGGAGGAGAGTAGAAAGCAAGTCACACTCTCAGAAAACCTATTTCGCTGCCTCCATAGAAAGAATATTCAGTTCTTGCTCTGTTAGCAGCTGACCAAAATCGAATCCATTAAAAATATATATATATATTGTGGTAAGCAGTTCTTGAAAATGTTTATAATAAATGGTCAAGGCCAAGCTTCCACCGTGAGATAAGCCGTTGGGACAGGATGTTTGTCAGGAAGTAGGTCACTGCCTGAGCAGTGTCCTGCCGTGTAGCCCGCAGGATAAACGAAGGTTTAACAGCGTGCAGTGCAAGGAGTTTATTTGGTTTCCCCTCTTGGCTTGCTTTTGCATATATCTCAGCGTTGTTTATTGCACATGGTGTTTCTTCCCTCAATGACTCATTTTATAGACAAAAAGCATCCAATGTTTTGAAAATGCCCCCCACCCCATGCCCCTTGCTCATTGAATGACCTACACATAGTAATGGAACTGAGTCACTTTTTCAGAATGGACGTTGTAGCTTGAAAAATAGTAAGACAGCCCTAGCCGGTGTGGCTCAGTGGATAGAGCGTCGGCCTGCCGACTGAAGGGTCCCAGGTTCGATTCCGGTCAAGGGCACTTGCCTAGGTTTCTGGCTCAATCCCCAGTAGGGAGCGTGCTGGAGGTAGCCGATTAATGATTCTGTCTCATCATTGATGTTTCTATCTCTCTCTCCCTCTCCCTTCTTCTCTAAAATATATATATATAGATATACGTATCTATATCTATATCTGTCTGTCTATCTATATAAAATAAGACAGTTGTGAAAGACTATGGCCCAGAAGTTTCGCCCTCATCTTAAAAATACAAGAAACATTGCTGAGAATCATAGCGATTTTCCTGCTTTTTCTTTTTTTAAAAAATATATTTTTATTGATTTTAGAGAGGAAAGGAGAAGGAGAGAGAGAGATAGAAACATCCATGATGAGAATCATTGATCAGCTGTCTCCTGCACACCCACTACTGGGGCTTGAGCCCACAACCCCGGGCATGTGGCCTTGTCCGGAATCAAACCCCGGACCCTTCAGTCCACAGGCCGATGCTCTATCCACTGAGCCACACCAGCCCGGGCTTCCTGCTTTTTTCTGATTGCAGTCCAGCCCCAGAGGTAGTGGACAGCGGTGCTCAAGAATGATGCCTCCTAAGTAGACGACACCTGTGGTCACACACCAGTGACAAGAGATCAAAGGCACTGGCTGCAGAGCCTTAGGGAAGCATTATGTGTCTGCGGCCTGATCTATTGTCTGGGAGGTCAGAGAGTGTTAATGCACTCTGCAAAGATTACCCTGCCTCTCTAATTGCTCCCACACTTCCTTAAAGGATTTAAACAGCCAGGAAGGTGACGCTCCTTGTCAATTTTTGTCTTCGGCCTGCCGTGGGAGTTTATCTGTCTGGCCGCTGAGACCACTAGATCAAGTCGCCCCGCTGGGATCAGCGGCGTCACCACACGGAGGAGGGAGGCAGGAGGAGACGTTATTTACAGCTCCATGACGACTTGCCCTCTACATGCTGTGCATTCCATCCTGGTGTTTACGTTGCAGAAATGAGGGCGTATCTGTGTTCGGAAGGGGGGGGCCGGACAGAGCCCAAGGGTTCACGTTGACTTTCCATCGAGTTTGTTTTCATAGTCTTTTCTGAAGGCCCTGACGCCCAGTGTGGCATGTCGCATTTCGGTTATTTTGATTAAAGACTTTGGGAAGAGCCCTGACCGGTTTGGCTCAGTGGATAGAGTGTCAGCCTGCGGAATGAAGGGTCCCGGGTTCGATTCCGGTCAAGGGCATGTACCTTGGTTGTGGACACATCCCTAGTAGGAGGTGTGCAAGAGGCAGCTGATCGATGTTTCTCTCTCATTGATGTTTCTAACTCTCTATCCCTCTCCCTTCCTCTCTGTAAAAATCGTATTTTAAAATAAAGACTTTGGGAAGAGTGGACTTGAAACATTTCCTCTGTGTTGCCTCCCCCACCAATGTACACACACACACACACACACACAGAGCCACTCCATTCTGAAATGTTGATCCTGAGTTAGGCACGTACAAGACTGACTCACATGTAGGATTTACTGACTTTGTCCAGATCATCCTTGTACATTTCAAATGTTGTGCAAACACGTTTTTTATAAAGCTCTCTTCTCACCCGGCCCGTGTGGCTCAGTGGTCGAGCGTCGACCTACGAACCAGGAGGTCACGGTTCGATTCCCACTCAGGGCACATGCCCAGATTGTGGGCTCCATCCCCAGTGTGGGGCGTGCAGGAGGCAGCCCATCCATGGTTCTCTCTCATCATTGATGTTTCTCTCTCTCTCCCTTTCCCTTCCTCTCTGAAATCAATAAAAATATATTTAAAATAAAATAAAATAAAAAGCTCTTCTCTGTGTTAGAGAATGATTACTGGATCCTGAGTGTCCAGAGATGACACAGCAATGTTTTTGTTATTTTATTTCATTTGTGTTTTTTCCCCCATTGATTTTCAGAGATGGAGACAGAGAGTAACATTGATGTGAGAGAGACACATCGATTGGTTGCCTCCCACACTCGCCCCTACCAGGGCCAGGGATCGAGCCTGCAACCTAGGTACGTGCCCTTGAGCGGAATTGAACCTGGGACCCTTCAGTTTTCGGGCCTATGCTCTATCCATTGAGCCACACCAGCAGGGGCGATGACAGTAATGTTATCAGACTCTGTATGTCTTATGTTGCTTTGATTATAACTGAGTATTTTCTAAATGAGACTGAAAAGCTTCAAGGAAGATTGTACCTGTTCCTTTTCCATGGCAGTTTGGGGGATACTAGGGATCTGTATGTGTGAGAGAAGATATTGAATCCCTTTCAGTCTCAGTCTATGCTACTGTAGAAATGAGGAGGCCAAGCCTGCATTTCGCCCTGAGAATTTTCTACCCACTGTGCACAGTTGCATCGTTGAGAGATCTGAATTCCTTGCCCTTCTGGTGTTGCTCAGTGGTTAGCGTCGACCAATGAACCTGGAGGTGTCAGTTCGATTCCCGGTCAGGGCACATGCCCAGGTTGCAGGCTTGGTCCCCAGTGTGGGGCGGGCGGGAGGCATCCGATCAGTGATTCTCTTTCATCTTTGCTGTTTCTCTCTCTCTCTCCCTCTCCCTTCCTCTCTAAAATCAATAAAATATATATATATGTATTTTAAAAAGAGGTATGAATTCCTCTAATTCTCATCGCTAATATATTTGGCCTAGACTGGTTGCTCCAAAGGTTTCCTTAAATCAGCGGTCGCCAACCTTTCGGACCTCACGGACCATCATTGGTCCACGGACCACCGGTTGGCGACCCCTGGCCTAGAGCCTGTAATATCATATTTATGTAGTTTGGGGAGGATTTCCTGTAATTCCAGATGGTAGTTGGAAAGATAGGTGTAGAAGGATTTTTTAAAACAAGAAATCCTTGCTCGGCCAGTGTGGCTCAGTGGTTGAGCATCGACCTATGAACCAGGAGGTCATGGTTCGATTCCCGGTCAGGACACATGCCTGGGTTGCAGGCTCGATCCCCAGTGTGGGGCCTGCAGGAGGCAGCCAATAGATGATTCTATCTCATCATTGATGTTTCTATCTCTCTCCCTTCCTCTCTGAAATCAATAAAAATATATTTTAAGAAAAGAATTTTCGTTTGCCCCATGGGATTTTCACACTTTTCAAATGATGCCACTGTATTTTATTCAAACTGTATAGAGCTGTCAGTGTATTCGTTACATGAATCTCCTGCAGCCCCTGAGCAGATGACAATTGCTAGAGCGTGTGGGGAGAGGGGGGACGGGAAGGGGGTGGGGGGACTGCAGGCGAGGGGGGACCCATTCGAACCCACATCTTCAGAAGCAAATTTCTCTCGCGTCTCCTGTTCCGGCCCCTGCGCGGACTGTCCCCTCGCTCTGCTTCCGATGGCACGTTCCCTCACGCTGTCGGGCGCCGAGACGGGATGTCTCATCTGTATATAAAAATTAAAAATTCAAACAAAAATCTGGCCCACATGAAGAACAGGCCCTCTGGGCATATGGTTCATTATGCATATTCGTTTAATTACTAAAACACTTGGGATGGCTTTCCTGCCCTCCCTTTCAACTCGCAAAGTCAGATCTCTTTGCACAGAAAATGGAGCACAGCACTGTGTTCTGCAGGAGGGGTGAAAAAAAAAGAGAGAGCTTTTGAAGAAATTTTTGGAATTCACCAAGAGGAGACATGATTCTCAGGATGAGACGGATAGCAGCAAGGATTTCTCTCTCTTTTCCTCTCTCTTTTTGTCTCCTCCCCCCCCGCCCCCATTTCTACCACTGCCCCCAAAGGCTAGTCTTACGGTGGTTAGTTTATATGAAAGTGGGCAGGGCAGGAATGCAAGAGTGTAGGTTTCATGTACGTTTCTCCGCAGCCACTCAAGTGTCAGGGCGAAGCTACTTTCTTTGGCCTGAAAGGGACTCGCGATGGAAGTGTGACTTTAATTGATTT
Organism: Myotis yumanensis; assembly: GCF_028538775.1. Classification (NCBI taxonomy): domain Eukaryota; kingdom Metazoa; phylum Chordata; class Mammalia; order Chiroptera; family Vespertilionidae; genus Myotis; species Myotis yumanensis. The sequence continues at coordinate 4,999,892 of NW_027223771.1, read as the reverse complement.
TTCAGGGCTAACAGGTGGTGATAGCTCAGACCTGCCCCTGCCTCGTTGCCACTCCTGATGTGGGGTGCCGCGTAGGAGAGCTTTATTAAAATAAACCGTTTCCTGGCTTCGCCGTTACCTGAACATCTGCCTCCTGGTTTTTCAAGGGTCTTTGCCAATATTTCCCCTCCGTGCCTACATGGATCGGATCCTAGAAAAGAAAAGTGGCCAAAACCGGTTTGGCTCAGTGGATAGAGCGTCGGCCTGCGGACTGAAGGGTCCCAGGTTCGATTCCGGTCAAGGGCATGTACCTGGGTTGCGGGCACATCCCCAGTAGGAGATGTGCAGGAGGCAGCTGATCGATGTTTCTCTCTCATCGATGTTTCTAACTCTCTATCTCTCTCCCTTCCTCTCTGTAAAAAATCAATAAAATATATTTTTAAAAAAAAAGAAAGAAAAGAAAAGTGGAAGGAGCCTCTCTTCTCTCCATGTCAGCAGACTCTTCGTTTGGGGGTTTACAATTAGACAGAAACATGGTTGTTTCGGGAATTTCTTTTTGGTGGTGGTTGTTTTCACGTGGATTTCGGTTGCGCATTTATTTTCATGGTGCAACAGATTTTTTATTTTTGAACAGAACGGGCCAAAACTTGAACTTTTATTCTGGTGAACCTTTGATGGTTGACGTGAGGGAGTGTGTGAGTGTGTGTGTGTATTTATTTTTTCTTTTATTGATTTCAGAGAGGAAGGGAGAGGGAGAGAGAGAAACATCAATGGTGAGAGAGGATCGTTGATTGATCAGCTCCCTCCTGCACACCTCCTACTGGGGATGGAGCCTGCAACCTGGGCATGTGCCCTTGACTGGAATCGAACCTGGGACCCTTCATCTGCAGGCCGACGCTCTATCCACTAAGCCAAACCAGCTTGGGCCAGAGAACACTTTTCTAGAACGTTCTGTGCACTTAGCAGACAATTAGAGCCCCATTGGACTTGTACCACGGAGGGTGCCTCCCGTGCCAACAATTCTGCTTCGGAAGTGAGTGAGACGCTTACTGGTACATTTAATGGAATTTTTTTTGTCTTGACCTCTTCAGGATACCCAGCTTTATGGGGAATAAATGTGTGAGGATGTTTTTCTCCCGTCCTTTAATCAGAGCAGAGAATTTGCTGATGGCTCTGGAAGATGTATTTACCCAAATCGGACTTTCAACTGCTCAATTACCAGCTTCTGCAAAAAACAAACAAACGAAAAACCACATAATGAGAAATTCATTGTCTGATCCTTGACCAGAAATTATGATCATTTTAGGAGGGAAAGAGCCAATAGTTGCAACATATTAGATGCCTTCTTTCTTCATTTCGTTTAGTGCTGTTCTACTTTTTCAACTAGCAGTTCTGCCTTCATGAGGGGTGTGGGTTTTTATTGGACCATAGATGAGCGGTTGACTTTCTCCATTTACATAAAGTCATCAAGAAATGTAGAGGGTGGCCAGTTAGCACGATGCAAACCATGGGGATTTTAAAAATTTATTTGTATTGATTTGGATTTTTATTAGAGAGGAAGGCAGAGAGAGAGAGAGAGAGAAACATTGATGAGAGAGAATCATTGATTGGCTGCCTCCTGCACGCCCCCTGCTGGGGATCGAGCCCACAACTGGTGCATGTGGCCTGACCTGGAATGGAACTGGTGACCTCATGGTGCATGGGAAGATGCCCAACCCACTGCACCACACTGGCCGGGCAAACCACGGGATTTTAATAAACGTTTCAGATTCAAACGAGAATACAGATTATGTACTTAGGAAAGAAGCTTGTGTATAAATACAGATGAGAAGCGTTGTTTTTTTTTCTGTTGTTTTTTCTTGAATCCTGTCGTACATGCAAAAGGAGAAAGTAAAACCAGCAGAAACTCCATCCTTAAAGAATGCGGCCTGAAAGTCTCTCATTTGTTCTAAGTTGATAAGTTACATGGGTGACTTTTACCCAGCACTGGCGAGCTGGCAGCTGATAACCACAAGTTACCGCATTTCATCTTGTGGGACCACCTGTGAGTTTGAAAAGAAAGTGGGGCGTTAAGTCTGGAAATAATGTGCCCGAGATGTCACTCCTGCCTCGTGAAATAATTTCCAAGTGTTCTTTTCCTCTTTGTCCTACTAATCCGCGTGTTACTTGGAGGCAGGGCTGTGTCTTCGCGGCGTCCTTGTTTCCGGGGACCATTGCGGCATAGGCACTTGGGTTCAAACCCAAGCTCTCGCTTGTCCTTTCTGTGGGAGGGTCCCAAGTCAGAGGCAGATAGAAATTGGGCAGGTGAAGTGCGTAGCTTGTCTGATGTAGGCATTCCTGGCCCATCATTTTGTTGGGGGCCATCCAGCCTTAAAATTGGAAGACTTTAAGATTTTTTAAAATTCTAATATGTATGTGTGTGTGTGTGTGTATTTGTTAACCCTCACCCAAATATATTTTTCCATTGATTTTTGGAGAGTGGCAGGGAGGAGGAGGAGAGAGAGAGAGAGAGAGAAACATCAATGGGAGAGAGAGACACAGATTAGTTGCCTCCTGCACCTGCCCCAACCAGGGCCGGGGATCGAGCCTGCAACCAAGGTACGTGCCCTTGACCTTAATCGAACCTGGGACCCTTCAGTCCGCAGGCCAGTGCTCTATCCACTGAGCCAAACTGGCTAGGGTGACGATTTTAAGATTCTTAAAGAGGCCGAAACTGGTTTGGCTCAGTGGATACAGCGTCGGCCTGCAGACTGAAGGGTCCCAGGTTCGATTCCGGTCAAGGGCATGTACCTGGGTTGCGGGCACATCCCCAGTGGGAGATGTGCAGGAGGCAGCTGATCGATGTTTCTCTTTCATCGATGTTTCTGACTATCTCTCTCCCTTCCTCTCTGTAAAAAATCAATAAAATATATTTAAAAAAAAAAGATTCTTAAAGAGACTTTGAAAATCTGGAATGTTTTACCTGAAATAGTTGGATTTTAAAATATTGGAAGCCAATTAAAAAAGGAATCCCCTCTCCAGTTAAAATAAACCTTATGGTTGGCAAAATTTGGCGTGTGGCCGGCCTCTTGGAGACCGTGGTGTTTGCATACGACTGTCCCTCCGTTCTGGTACAATACATCTAGGAGCAGACAGCTGAGTCGGTCGGATAGGGAATGGGGTTTCCAGGTACAGGGCCGTATCGGTCTGCTCCAGAGTGTACCTGGCCAATCGTTTCTTCCTCATTCTACCCGTTCTACAACTGCATTAATCAGTGTGTGTGTGTGTGTGTGTGTGTGTGTGTGTGTGTGCCTGTTTGTACCCGTTTCTAAAAGCTGCTGTAGTGAGAGTCCTGGATTTAATTCCCTGAAGTCACTGAGGAGGCATGGAAGATGGTTCCCATTCCGTGTTCTCAAGCCGTGATTTGGTCTTGTCTTCCCGTCAGGTGTTCCTGGTCACGGTGTGGAATTTTGAGCTGTACATGGTCCCCCTGGCGTTGCTGCTGCTCTTTGCCTATAATTTCATCGAACCCACGAAGGGGAAGGCGGGCAGCACCCACGACTCCCAGGTAGGCCAAGATGCCAAGAACTCTGATGTTTGACTTGAGACAAAGGTGTTAACAATGATAAGCCAGCACCGCCAGCACCACCACTAAATCATGGCCCAAGTCCATTTGGTTTGATCCTGGAGGATCCACCTTGTACATATGTCCATGTTATAGTAGAGATCTTTAATACACACACACACACACACACACACACACACACACATACATAAATTTTTTTATTGATTTCTGAGAGGAAGAGAGAGGGAAAGAGAGATGGAAACATCAGTGATGAGAGAGAACCATGGATCAGCTGCCTCCTGCACACCCCACACTGGGGATGGATCCCACAACCTGGGTATGTGCCTTGACTGGGAATGAATCGTGACCTTCTAGTTCATAGGTCGATGCTCAACCACTGAGCCATCCTGGCTGGGCTAGAAATACATGTTTTTACTGATTTGAGAGAGAGAGGTAGGAAGAGGGAAAGAAAGAGAGAGAAACATCGATGGCAGAGAAACATTGATCAGCTGCCTCCTGCATGCCCCATACCTGGGGATCAAGCCTGCAACCCAGGCACGTGCCCTGGACTTGGAATCGAACTGGCGACCTCTTGGTGCATGAGATGACGCTCAACCCACTGAACCACACTGGCCAGGGCTGTAGTAGAGATCTTGTATCAGGTGTCATCTGGGGTCTTCTCTGTGTTTCTGAGTCTTGGGCTATTTCCTCAGAGTCTGGAGAGCCCTGTGGTCCTCGGTCATCTGTCCCGTGCCAGCAGCACGTGTCCGTGGGCACCTCTGTGCTCCGTAAGGTTAAGGTGAAGAACATTGTCAGCCACGAAAGAAAAGTCCCTCCAGGGGACGCAGAGCATCTGGAGGCTGCCTCGGCCCCTCCACCCAGGCTCCCCATTCAGTGCTCACCTCCGGCCTGAAGGCTCCGGGGGTTCTCAGAGGCTTGCCGACTCCCAGGGAAGCCCCCGCCCGTGTGGGCATGCGTCCCTCTGCTCCTGTGCCCATGTTCCTGCTGTGATTCTCAGACTTGCCAGCAAGGCTTCCCCTCAGAGACACCGGCCTCCACTCCCTGTCCTTCTTCCCCAGCTCTTCCCCCCTCGTTCTCTCCTCACACACCAGGGATCTCTCCTCTCCCCCCTCCACTCCCCACCCTCCCCGTCCACTCCCCACCATGAGCGGGAACCTGTATGTATTGGCTTCTTTTATGGTATAATCCTGGCATTCCAGGTTCAAAAACCCAGCAGTTTTTTAAACAAAAGTCTAAGATTTTGAGACTTGGTAACAGATCAGCGTCACATTGGGTTTTTCTAGACGCAAAAGGGGACTGTCTTCACATAGTTTTCCTTAGCATGTTCTCATGATTGAAAAAATCATCTCTGGCCGAAACCGGTTTGGCTCAGTGGATAGAGCATCGGCCTGCGGACTGAAGGGTCCCAGGTTCGATTCCGGTCAAGGGCATGTACCTGGGTTGCGGGCACATCCCCAGTAGGAGATGTGCAGGAGGCAGCTGATCGATGTTTCTCTCTCATCGATGTTTCTAACTCTCTATCTCTCTCCCTTCCTCTCTGTAAAAAATCAATAAAATATATTTAAAAAAAAAAAGAAAAAATCATCTCTGGCCCGGCTCGTGTGGCTCAGTGGTTGAGCTCAGACTCCTGAACCAGAAGGTCACAGTTCGATTCCCAGATAGAGGGCACGTTCATGCCCGGGTTGCAGGCTCCATCCCTCGTAGGAGGCGTGTAGGAGGCAGCCAATCAATGATTCCCTGTCATCATTGATGTTCCTCTTTCTCTCCCCCTCCCTTCCTCTCTGCAATCAGTTAAAAAATAAAATAATAAATGAATAAATATTGCAGCGGTATGATTGAAATTCACCTGTTCTAGAGACAAGGTTTTAAAACGAATCTGAACCTACCTGTTCGCATCACAGCCCGTGCTGGGACCCCCCGAACTAAAGCGGGGCGTCCTTTAGGCCAGATCAAGGCCTTGTCTTCCCTCCCTCACCTGCTCCCCCACCCAAACCCGAAGCCCAAGGAGAACAGTGAAACCGTAAAGAAACCTCTAACTTACTCTCGAGGTGAATGATATTCAGACTCACGCACTTCTACTGTCTAACGTTCCCGTAATGGCCCCCACGGAGCAGAGAAATCGCTCTCGCAGTGAACCCCGCACAAACGGAGAGCGGTCCTCTCGGCCTTACCGTAGCGGCCGGTTCATCTGTCAGGAGGAGAACAAAACTGTTTAGAGGAGGCCCAGCTCAGCATTGCCACCTGGAAGCTGGGTGCCTTCCAAGGCCTCTAGCCTCATGGCCGTATTTATCTCGAAGTTTTATGGAGATGAGGCGTGTTGTGTGCATTGTTGCCACGGCGCCCCTGAACTCTCAAAGCGTTCTTGTTAAGAGTGTTTTCGCATGTTGGATTTTAAAAAGACTACCGCTTAAATTCTGTAGACATGTTTTTCTTTTTTCTTAATCCTCACCCCGGCGATATTTTTCCATTGATTTTTAGAGAGAGCGGAAGAGAGAGGGAGAGACAGAGAGAAATATCGATGTGAGAGAGACACATGGATTGGTTGCCTCCTGCACACGCCCTGACCAGGGCCTGGGCCGGGGAGGAGCCAGCAACTGAGGTACATGCCTTTGACCGGAATCAAACCCGGGACCCTTTGGTCCGCTGGCTGATGCTCTATCCACTGAGCCAAACCAGCTAGGGCTGTAGCCTTTTTTTTTTCTTTTTTTCTTTTTTATTTCAGAGAGGAAGGAGAGGGAGAGAGAGATAGACACATCAATGATGAGAGAATCACTGACCAGCTGCCTCCTGCACGCCCCCTACTGGGGATTGAGCCAGCAACCTGGGCATGTGCCCTTGATTAGAATCGAACCCGGAACCCTTCAGTCCTCAGGCTGATGCTCTATCCACTGAGACAAACCAGTTAGGGCTGTATACATTTTTCTTTCATGTGAATGAGTTTAGTTTGCCTTTGGTCATTTCAGCTGATATTTTATTATTAACTAATTGTGGGGTTTCCTTTCAGGAGAGCACGGAAGTCGATGACGAGGAGGATGAAGATGACAAGGTGAGTGTGTCCACGGAACCTCTCGACAGGGAAGGAACATTCTTTTTTTTTTTTTTTTTTTTGTTAATCTTCACCGGAGGATATTTTTCCATTGATTTTTAGAGAGAGAGGAGGGGATAGGGAGAGACAGAGAGAAACATTGACGTGAGAGAGACACAGCAATTGGTTGCCTCCTGCACGCACCCCATCAAGGCCAGGGAACCTGAAACTGAGGTACGTGCCCTTGACCGGAATCAAACCCAGGACCCTTCAGTCCGAGGGCCGATACTCTATCCATTGAGCCACACCAGCCAGGGCGGGACATTCATGTTTTCAGCAGATAGCTTCCTTCCCGGTTGTGTCAGATGCTTTTATTTTTTTGTACTATAGAGTAGCCAGCAGATTAATATTCATATCATTTACAAAGGATATCTGTCCCTTTCTAAGATATATCTATTTGTTTCTTTTCATTCATTTGTAAAAAGGAGGGTGAAAAGGGGCAAAATGTAAGAAATAATTGAAATAGTAGAAAAAGCATAGCTGTAGGCCCAGCCAGAGTGGCTCAGTGGGTGAGCATCGACCTATGAACCAGGAGGTCATGGCTCGATTCCTGGTCAGGGCACATGCCCGGGTTGTGGGCTCGATCCCCAGTGTGGAGTGTGCAGGAGGCAGCCGATCCATGGTTCTCTCTCATCATTGATGTTTCTCTCTCTTCCTCTCTGAAATCAATACAAATATATTAAAAAGATAAACTAGCAGAGTGGGAGGGGGGCTGTCCTTGGCTGCGGGCGAAGGCGCGCTTCTCCGTGGCGTCTGGAAGGTCGACGGAGGGTCGCCGGGGAAGTCACAAGTAAATCAAGTGACATTGCTCCTCCTTCAGGCTCCGGCCCGCGTGCTGCGGGGTGGTCACCCACTTCAGAGCTGTCACTTCCCCAGCTGTTGCTGGCAGCGCGTGCAGCTCTCCGTCTGGGTACATCTGTCCTTTCCCTTCTCCTGGGAGAAGCTCTCAAAGCCGGTGCTTCTGTTGTCATTACGCTTTCAGACAAACCTTCTGGAATAAGATGAAAAAAAAGGGAAATGCCAAATGCAATGCTACTAGCTTAATGGACTTCAGTCCTCAGAACCTGTGGGTATGTGGGGGGGGTGGGGGGGGGGCGGGAGGTGCTGGGAGAGACGCATGGTATAGCGTTTCGGATGCTTAAGGGGGAGGGGGAGACCTTAACAGTTAGAATCCAATATAAAATGCCCAGGAAATAGCAATGAATATAAAAACACGGGCTCTGTGACACAGAGGGCCTTCAGATGAATCAAGAGAGGCAGATGGTTTTGCCCATTTGTAGCGCATTGAGGGGATTCCGGAGTAAACCTTATTTGTGGTGTTAAAATGATCATTCGTAGCAACATAATGAAATCAAGTAGCAAAATACGTTTTTAAAGTAAATTGCCCTTTTTCAGAAACAAAGGTCACACAGATGCAACTTTCTTCTTTTTTTTAAAAAAAATATATTTTATTGATTTTTTACAGAGAGGAAGAGAGGGGGATAGAGAGTTAGAAACGTCGATGAGAGAGAAACATCGATCAGCTGCCTCTTAACACACCCCCTACTGGGGATGTGCCCGCAACCCAGGTACATGCCCTTGGCCGGAATCGAACCTGGGACCTTTCAGTCCACAGGCTGAGGCTCTATCCACTGAGCCAAACCGGTCAAGGCACAACTTTCTTCTTGATGAATTGATGTTGAGTGGCTTCCAGGTGACGTAGCTCCTTGAACATTAGAAGTAGAGATAGCCAAGCCAAAGTGCATGATGGGAAGGCTTCTCAAAGGAAACAGGTCTTTTTTTTTTTTTCATTAACATGTTTTTATTGATTTTTGGAGAGAGAGGAAGGGAGAGGGATAGAGAGATGGAAACATCCATGAGAGAGAAACATTGATCAGCTGCCTCCTGCATGGCACTGAGCCCACAGCCGGGCATCTGTCCTGACCTGGAATCGAACTGTGACCACCTGGTTCCTGGGTTGATGCTCAACCACTGAGCCACACCGGCCGGGAGGAAACACAGTTTTAAAGGAAAATTTCCGTTTTAATGAAATTATGTTAAACCTGTACTAGGAACTAGCCTACATTTTATTAACCAAGGCTTGAAAGTGAGGAAGATTTCTTTCCCATTGGCCAACCCTTTGTAAATGACCCACCCAGGGACGGGAAGGCAATGAGTGAGAAGTCGGTGGTCAGTGAACTGGACGCAACAGCGTCAGCCCTTGGACCACAGGCCATGGGTTGTCCAGTTCAAACCTTACACTCGGGTGTCTCCAGGTCTCCCTCAGGGTCTGGAGGCAGAGCCATCCGGGCTGCGCTTCTAGCCTTTCCAGGCGAGGATGACTGAGTCGGAACCACAGCATCTACAGCAGCGGTTCTCAACCTGGGGGTCGCGACCCCTTTGGGGGTCGAACGACCCTTTCACAGGGGTCGCCTAAGACCATCGGAAAACACATAGATAATTACCTGTTGTTTTTGTGATGAATCACAATGCTTTCATGATGTTCAATTGGTAACCATGAAAATACATCCTGCATATCAGATATTTACATGACGATTCATAACAGTAGCAAAACGACAGTGATGAAGTAGCAACGAAAATAATTTTATGGTTGGGGGTCACCACAACATGAGGAACTGTATGAAAGGGTGGCGGCATGAGGAAGGTTGAGAACCACTGGTCTACAGGGATGAGCTGTGGAGCTATGGGGTCAGCCTGTCCCACGCTGAGGGCCTTGTGATCCGTCTCCCCTCCATTGCCTCCTGGACAGTTTGGTTCTTGAGATCCTTTGAGTGTAGTTGCAGTATCTTCAGAGGGACTTCATTTATTTATTTTTTAAATCTTTATTGTTGAAAGTATTACATCTATTTCCCCCCCCCCCCCCCCCATTGACCTCATCTAGCGCACCTCCCACTCCAGGCCCTCTCCCCCCACTGTCTGTGTCCACGGGTTATGTACATATGCATACAAGTTCTTTGCTTGATCTCTTCCCGCCTTCCCTTTGAGATTCCACAGGCTGTTCATGCTTCTATGTCTCTGGATCTATTTTGTTCATCAGTTTATTTTGTTCATTAGATTCCACATCATAGGGCCTTTAATAGCCTGAGCACAGCCATGGTTGTTCTTGCTTCCTCAATTTCATATTCCTGTGAAATCTTCTAGAGCAGGGGTCCTCAAACTTTTTAAACAGGGGGCCAGTTCACTGTCCCTCAGACCGTTGGAGGGCCGGACTATAGTTTAAGAAAAAGCTGTGAACAAATTCCTATGCACACTGCACATATCTTATTTTGAAGTAAAAAAACAAAACGGGAACAAATACAATATTTATATTTGCATGTGGCCCGCGGGCCGTAGTTGGAGGACCCCTGTTCTAGAGGAATTCGTCTAAAATGAAAATGTAACTGTTTATGCCTCTCCCGCTTAACACAGCCAGTCTTTGGTGAGCCTGGTGAAGATTCTAGTCCTCTTCCATATCTTCTCACTCTCACTTCTTTTTCTTAAAAAATATTTTAAAAAAATATTTTTATTGAGAGAAAGAGACATCAATGATGAGAGAGAATCATGATCGGCTGCCTCCTGCACACCGCCTACTGGGGATGGAGCCCGCAACCTGGGCATGTGCCCTTGACCGGGAATCAAACCGTGACCTCCTGGTTCATAGGTTGACACTGAGTTACACCAGCCGGGCTCACTCTCACTACTTTAAGATATTTGTTCCAGAACTGGTTTGGCTCAGTGGATAGCATGTCGGCCTGCGGACTCAAGGTTCCCAGGTTCGATTCTGGTCAAGGCCATGTACCTGGGTTGCGGGCACATCCCCAGTGGGGGGCGTGCAGGAGGCGGCTGATCAATGTTTCTCTCTCATCGATGTTTCTAACTCTCTATCCCTCTCCCTTCCTCTCTGTAGAAAATCAATAAAACATATTTTTTAAAAAAGATATTTGTAACTAGGGGGATTTTCAACAGTAATGCCTCCGGAGCACCATCATTCGCACCCATATTACAATCCATTATTTCTTCTCCATGTATGTCATCCTCCCGCGCTGAGATGTGCTCATAGAGCTGCACGCACAGGCTGTATCTCAGGGCGCGCTTACGCGGCCCTTCTGGCTCCTGGTGCATGTTACACATGACAGACCACGCTTCTGGGAACTGTAACACGCCCATTGAGACAGGAACCGTTTACAAATGGTAAACACACGGCCGTTTCCTTCTACACCAGAAGAAGAGAGGGAACTCCTTTCTCTCCAAACTATCCATCTTGCGAGTGACACCCCTTAATTGCCAGCACCCCCGTCCCACCAAATAACATCGCAGACGACTGGGGAGATGAAAGCAGGCCGGCCCCTGAGGCGCGGCTCTCTGGGGAGACGGACGCTTTCCCATGTTCCCGCCTGTCTCCCGTGCACAGACCAGGCCGAGGCCTGGGCTCTGTCATCCTTTTATTGTCTCCGTCGGGGATTGTTGTAAAATGACATCACCGTAGCCTCTTGCTCCCTCCTCATTGTTAAAAGTCCATGGAAGTGACTTGTATTAGGAACCGAATTAGACTCCACAATTTTGCCTGCCCTTTCTTTTTTTTTTCTTCTTTTTTTTTGTTAATCCTCACCCGAGGATATTTTCCCATTGATTTTTAGGGAGAGTGGGAGAGAGAGGGAAAGACAGAGAGAAACATGGATGTGAGAAAAACTCATTGATGGGTTGCCTCCTGCATGAGCCCTGACCAGGGACCAGGGCCCGGGCCAGGGAGGAGCCTACAACCGAGGTACGCACTCTTCAGAATCGAACCCGGGACCCTTCGGTCTGCAGGCCCTGATGCTCTATCCACTGAGCCAAACCGGGTAGGACTTGCCTTCCTTTCTTCTGGGCTTTCAGTGGTAACATAGGATCCTCAGGAAACTAGTTATTTGGCTTTTTCGGAAACGGAATGTACCAACTAAACTTTGAAGAGAGGGACATTTTTTCTTCTTTCTTATACAGTGTGGCCTTGACTTACGAGTTTAATTCGTTCCGTGACGGAGCTCGTAACTCAAATTACTCGTATGTCAAATCATAAAGTGAACGAGTGAGACACGTGATGCTGGGCTGATGTTGTGGCGTTCACTGTGACGTTCGCTGCGCCAACTAGCGGTGGGGTATCTGAAGCTGGCTCTTAACCCGAATTTTAGCTCGCAACTCAAAGCGAAAAATCGGCCGATAGACGGCTAGTATCTCGAAAAACTCATTAGTCGGGACGGGACACTCGTAAGTCAAGGCCCCACTGTACCTGATGGGCCGTGGGAGAAATTGCTTGTCACAAGTAGAGTTTGCTGGGTACCCAGAACAGATCATGACTAAGTTCAGCCAACAGCCATCAGCCGGCATGTCCTATGTGCGTGAGATTCCTTATTTGTAGGGATGGTTTACAATACAAATTGTATTACTTATTTGCACCATGAAGGCCCGTAATTGAAGCATGAACCAAAAAACTATTGTGTAAAATGCTGCATTCCATACTTGGAAAAGGTCACGCAAAGCAATGATGTCTTGTTTTCATTGTGGAAGGTCTCAATACTTGCATTAGAGGTTCTTTCTTTTTCCAGCCCAGAAATTACTTACAGAGACTATTTCACACGTACTATTAATATCAGGAAGGAGAAATCATAAGGGCATGAATTAATAATTTTTAAAAACCCTGCTTATTGCCGTAACCGGTTTGGCTCAGTGGATAGAGCATCGGCCTGTGGACTGAAAGGTCCCAGGTTCGATTCCGGTCAAGGGCATGTACCTCGGTTGTGGGCACATCCCCAGTGGGGGGTGTGCAGGAGGCAGCTGATCGATGTTTCTCTCTCATCGATGTTTCTACCTCTCTGTCCCTCTCCCTTCCTCTCTGTAAAAAATCAATAAAATATAAAACAAACAAACAAAAAAACCCCACAAAAAACCCTGCTTATTGCTATCGTAAAGAAATTGCACCCAGGTGCCTGCGTTGTGGGGTGGTTGGTCTGTAGCTTGGCTGTCACAATAGAACTTGAATGATCTGGTGGTTTTTCTTTTGTTTTTTTTAGGTTGATCAATGAGATCACAATTGCCTTATAGTGTTTAGGGGGAGAAAATTGCCCTTTCATATTAATTATGGTTGAAAAACAGGTATAGATGTTTTCTTTTAAACAAATAAGGAATGTCTGATGAACTTTTGTTGATCAACTATGAAATGTTTTATATTGAAAGAGTGCAAATAAATACTATCCTATATAATAAAAAAGCCTAATATGCAAATCGACCCAATGGCCAAACAACCGGTCGCTATGATGCACACTGACCACTATGGGGGCAGATGCTCAAGGCAGGAGCTGCCCCCAGCAGGCCCCAGGCCAGCCATGGTGGGTGCTACCGGGGGGGCCCCCAGTTATCCCATCGGTCACCCTGCAGATCAGCCCTGATTGCCGGCCAGGCCTAGGAACCCCAGTACAATATATTTTCACTGGTTAGGATGTGATAATTAAAATGTAAGTACTTTTAAACCATCACTATCTATTTTTAAAATGATTTTCATCCTCCACACTAACTAGTCCACTCCTCACTACCCAGCCAGAGCCTTCTTAGAGAAAGAAGCAGGTGGCATATGAATTTCGAAGGACTTTTCTTTACAATCTGATAGTGAGAGTAGTCTTATTTACGATTCCTTTGCTACTTAAGGATATCGAAACCACAGCAAGTTAGTTTGACTAGTGGTTTTTTTTTTACACTCTGCACTCAGCAGTGGTATGTTAAGAAGATAAGGTATGGTATTTTTATGAAAATAAAAAAAGTCGCCATGGCTGGTTTGGCTGAGGTGATAGAGCATTGGCCTGCGGCCTGAAGGTCCGATTGTGACCAGGTTTGATTCCGGTCAGGGGCACATGCCCAGGTTGCGGGCTCCATCCCCAGTAGGGGGCGTGCAGGAGGCAGCCAATCAATGTTTCTCTCTCATCATTGATGTTTCTATCTCTCCCTCTCCCTCTCTGAAATCAATAAAAATACATATATTTTTAAAAAGAAAATAAAAAAGTCAAAGACTACCTTTGAAAGATGAACAAGAATTGAATATCTTCCTACACATTTCAGGACCTATGGGAACGATATACAGGGCGTATTGTAGAAAGGACCTGCTCAGGGATGATTTTCAGGGGAATAAAGTAAATGGCCATTCTGATGTAACTGCTTTTAATTTGATTTAATATGAATTTTAGTGATGAAGTCATTTAATTGCCGGCATCTCTACCATACCAGCTTCGCTTTGAGACTTTAATATTAAAAATGGATTCCAGCCAACTCTTAATGATCGGTTTATGCATGTTCCGATGAGAAGGGATTGGCTTCCTTACTTCCTGCAGGCTTTTCCCTGACACGCCGACTAGCTCACATTTTTCCTTTTCAACACGAAACCTCCGTTCTCAAGAGTGTTTGGCCTCGTTGCCTTGAGAAGGAACCCAGGAATGTTAATAATCTGACCTTTTGAGGCAGTATTCATCCTACTTCCTATCAGGCTCACTAACCCTAGCACTTGTGGGTTTGCTTTGAAATTTCTACTGTAAGGATTACACTTGTTATCTTACTCCCAGATATTGTGAAATACGATATACCAGACTATAAATCAGGTGGCTTATCTATCCTTCTGTTAGCTAATGTGCACTGTCTAACCGAATACAGTCAGAGGCTCTGATTTTATAGAATACTAGAGGCCCGGTGCATGAAATTCGTGCACTCCAGGGTGGTGGGGGGAGTTCCCTCAGCCCGGATTGCAAGAGGGCACAGGCCAGGCTGAGGGAGCCCACTGGTGCATGATCGGGGTCAGGGAGGGACGCGGGAGGTTGGCCAGCTGGGGAGGGAATGTGGGAGGGCTTGAGGGCGTGTCCGGCCCGTCTCACTCAGTCCTGATTGGCCAGACTCCAGCAGCAAGCTCACCTACCGGTTGGAGTGTCTGCCCCCTGGTGGTCAATACACATCATAGGGAGCAGGTGAGTGGCCTTAGCATATCATTAGCATATTACGCTTTGATTGGTTGAATGGCCGACCAGACGACTGGACACTTAGCTTATTAGGCTTTTATTATATAGGATAACGAATCTAGGTATTTAATTTCCCATTGCTTAAAATTTTTACATCATGCTGATGTTGACTGCATTGGACATTGTATCTCCATTACCCACAGGTCATTGTTTTTCTGAGGATAGTAGCTAGTCCTCTTGTCTTTCCTCATGAAACCCCTGGTTTCAGTGTGATTTGCACTAAGTCCCAATTATCCAGTGAGTTTAGAAGCTAATTGATAATTTACAAGAAAGGTGGGGGGAGGGGGCGCCATTTTTTTTCCTCAAGGGAAAATAACATAAGTAATAGATGACACAAGAGTAATAATTTAAAACAACATCATCTGCAGTAAGAATTAGTTCAGTATAATTAGATTTAAAAAATAATATTTGTAGAGTGTTTACAATTTCCAGGCTGTGTTTATATGTTTCAGCCCACTCAGCATTCAAAATAAACCATTAAATTAGCTACCTCCCCCATCTACAAATGAATAAACCCGAATTAAGAGAAATGAACTTGAGCCCAGCCAGCGTGGTTGAGCGGCAACCTAGGAACCAGGAGGTCATGGTTTGATTCCTGGTCGGGGCACATGCCCAGGTTGCGGGCTCCATCCCCAGTGTGGGGGGCGTGCAGAAGGCAGCTGATCCATGATTCTCTCTCATCATTGATGTTTCTTTCTCTCTCTCTTTCTCTCCCTCTCCCTCCCTCTCTGAAATCAATAAAAACAAAACATGTTAGAATTTCTTATTGCATTGTTTGGTCACACACATATTTTTCCTTCCACCCGCCTCCCTTCCCCACCTCAAACAATACGAAAGGGCACCCTGCTCATTCACCAACGGCAGCTCCTGGCGTGTTGAGCCGCAGTAGTTCCAGGGACAGGAAGCCCTCAGCCCTGCCTGGCGGTCGCAGGCCTGGCACCTGTCAGTGAGTGAAAGAAACTCCTAATGAGATGTTGAAGCCAGAAGCTCACGCCGGCAAGTACCTGTCAGCTTGGAAGCGCGGTGTGCAATGAGCAGACAGGGAGAGCCATTTAAAACCACTTAGGAATTATATTGACTCAAAACCCAAACAGTCTGTTTTCTGTTCATTTCCCCAAAGCAAATGGACTGCTGGAGAGGGATGCCTCTCCGGAAAGAGCAATGATTTTCTTTCCCTCCTGGAAACGGCGTGCACCGTGGAGTTGACTCTGTGTGTGTGCGTGTGTGTGTGTGTGTGTGTGTGTGTGTGTCTCCATGCACGCGCAACCCATCTCATGGGAAGAAGCCCTGAAGACAGTTCCCAGTCAGTAAGCCAGGCTTTCGAAAGACCCGTTTTTAATCTTGTGTTATCAGAAATATTGCTTCTTGTTCTTTGTTATGACAGATGTTGAGAGGGGTTTGTTGGTTTTTTGTGTGTGTGTTTTTTTTTCATGCTGAATGCCACTCCATCTATTTCTGATGTTTATCATGTTTGCACGTTTTCAAATGGCAGGCTTTTACTATTCAGTGGGAGGACACAGCCCAAACATACCCCCCTTTGCAGTCTAAAGTTCTGTGTTTGCCTCTTTGCTCTGCGTGGCTGAAATGACTGGGAAGATCTTGAGGTGGAAATGTGGCATGGATGGGTTTAGGGAACCTTGTATATCCTGTGACAAATACTACTCAGTGTCTCAGCGTGTCAAAAAGGTTTTTCCTGCTGTGGTTAACTTTCAGGACTATGTCTCCGGTTTTGCTTAGGTAATTAGAAAGGTGAGCCCGGCCGGTGTGGCTCAGTGGTTGAGCGTCAACCTATGAACCAGGAGGTCACAGTTCCATTCCCGGTCAGGGCACATGCCCGGGTTGTAGGCTCCATCCCCAGGAGGGGGCGTGCAGGAGGCAGCCGATCCATGATTCTCTCGCATCTTGGATGTTTCTATCTCTCTCTCCCTCTCCCTTCCTCTCTGAAATCAGCAAAAACATATTTCAAAAAAGAGAGAGAGAGAAAGGAGTTTTCCTAAATCAGAACAGGTAGGAAAGATTTAAAGTCACATACTGATGATATAATTAATTCTTAGTTGTAAATTCATGGTGATGGTATTAATTCTCTCCCACAATCCTCTAGTCATTGGAGGCATGGGAAGGGCAATGGAGCCTTGAAGAAGGAAACATTTGCTTCTTTTTTAAAAAAATATATTTTGTTGATTTTTTTACAGAGAGGATGGGAGAGGGATAGAGAGTTAGAAACATCGATGAGAGAGAAACATCCATCACCTGCCTCCTGCACACTCCCTACTGGGGATGTGCCCGCAACCCAGGTACATGCCCTTGACCGGAATCGAACCCGGGACCCTTGAGTCCCCAGGCCGACGCTCTATCCACTGAGCCAAACTGGTTAGGGCGAAATATTTGCTTCTTGATTTATTTCATTTTTGTCCTTTAAAAAAAAACAACAAAAAACCACACACAACAACTCCGTTACACACGGGTCCTCTTTGTTCTTATTTCAGCTGCTTACGAAACTTAGCCTAAGGACTCCGGGTTTTCTTTGTGTGTGCATGTGTTTTTTTCTTTTTAACATTTTAGAAACAAATGGACAATGAAAAAAAATGATTTTTGCCTTTATTTGTATGTAGTCTCTATGTTTAGGTTATAGAGTTGGCATTCTCATTCTTTTTCTGACGACAAGTGCCACTCTTGCTTTATACAGAACAGAGGAGCATTATGAAATGTGAAGCCTGGGTCTCGGAAGGTTCCATGCTCTCCTCTCTCCCCTCATGCCATAAACGAGACCCTAAGTCATGTGACTCTTACTCATGCCCCTGGGTGCTTTCAAATTCGTAAGAGGTAAAATCCACTCTCCCTCGAAATCTAAAAAACACGTTGTTCGCCGCTGTGACATGGTTTGCTGGTTGAATGGCACCCGCGGCTATCACAATTTTTATTACTCATTTCCCTCGAATAATTGGTAAGCGTCCTATGGTACGGAAAACGTCAGCGCGTGAGGCAGCAGGTCTGTCTTTCTGAATGGATCCCCGCGACGCCTCCTGGGGAATCGGGTAGCAGCCGCAGATGTAACGTTGTGTTTGCTAAACTGTGTTACCACCACATTCCCCGGTTCCATCGGAAACGTGTAAATAAAGCCAGCGTGGAGCCGATAGAGCTGCCAGATAAGCTCAGACAGCACGGGGCGACATGAGTAGGCTTGTCCTGGAAGTTCATTGCTTTTGAAACTTAAATCAACCCCAGGGCTGTTTTGGCTGGACCGAAAGTTGCTTATTCAACCTTTTGTCCCTTTGCATTCTTTTTAATTTTCTCTTCATATATTTTATTGATTTCAGAGAGGGGGAGAGAGAAACATCAATGATGAGAGAGGATCATGGATCAGCTGCCTCCTGCACGCCCCCTACTGGGGATTGAGCCCGCAACCCAGGCATGTGCCCTGACCGGGAATTGAACTGTGACCTCCTGGTTCATGCGTCAAGGCTCAACCCCTGAGCCACACCGGCTCGGCTCTTTGCATTCTTGAAGGGGATGGGCTTACGTGTGTGAAGTGCCTAGTGTACCAAGTGCTGATGTGTTGTTTACCTCTCCAAGGACTCCCTATGACCTCCCTTTTCTAGATAACAAATTTGCAACTCAGAAAGGGATCAGGAACTTGCCTTGATCACAGAGCGAGGAGACCGCAAGAGCAGCGTTAAACAATCTATATATATATAATTTTAATATATTTTATTGGTTTTTTACAGAGAGGAAGGGAGAGGGATAGAGAGTTAGAAACATCGATGATAGAGAAACATCCATCAGCTGCCTCCTGCACACTCCCTACTGGGGATGTGCCCGCAACCAAGGTACATGCCCTTGACCGGAATCAAACCTGGGACCCTTCAGTCCACAGGCTGATGCTCTATCCACTGAGCCAAACCGGTCAGGGCAAAAATACATATTTTTTAAATGCAGCAGCGTTTGACTAAGAAGCCACAGTGCTAGGAAGCCATAGCGTCTGCATAGCCAACATGCCATGTTGTTACCTGCCGGAACCATCTCTGAGGCACTGTGCCGGGGGGTGGGGTGGGCGCAGGGGAGCTGGCCGATAGCCTGGTGAAGGCCAAGAGGAAGCCAAGATCAGCCAAAGGGAATGACAGAGTCCCTGGCAGATGCATCCGCCTCCACGGGGAGACGAAGGTCTTGGCTCCATGGGGCTTCCATTCATCGTGGGAGCACGGGAAGCTTGCACACCGAGAGTGCTTGCATCTGGATGGATGGGCAGGGCATTTTGTGGATTCAGTCAATACTTACGGCCCAGCTGGTGTCGCCCAGTGGTTGAGCATCAACTATGAACCAGGAGGTCACGGTTCGATTCCCGGTCAGGGCACATGCCCGGGTTGCAGGCTTGATCCCAAGTGTGGGGATGTGCAGGAGGCAGCTGATCAATGATTCTCTCTCACCATTGATGTTTTATCTCTCTCCCTCTCCCTTCCTCTCTGAAATTAATTAAAAAAAAAATATATATATATATATATATATGTAGCCCTAGTTGGTTTGGCTCAGTGGATAGAACGTCAGCCTGTAGACTGAAGTGTCCCGGGTTCGATTCTGGTCAAGGGCACATGCCTGGGTTGTCGGCTTGGTCCCCACTACGGGGCGTGCAGGAGGCAGCCGATCAATGATTCTCTCTCATCATTGATGTTTCTATCTCTCTCTCTCTCCCCCTCTCCCTTCTTCTCTGAAATCAGAAATAAAGAAATATTTATGTTGCAAGAAATGTGACATCTCTTAGAGTCACTCTGCGGATGATAACCCTGCTATTATGTAGCACAATACACTCCTTTCTAGACCGGAACAATAACGAGAGCGTAACTGCGTCCAATCTTTCTTTTACGTTTCTTAGGAATCCGAGAAAAAGGGTATCATCGAAAGAATCTACATGGTACAGGATATCGTTGCCACAGTTCAGAACATCTTGGAGGAAGTAGCTTCCTTTGGAGAAAGAATTAAAAAGTAAGTCCTACCTTTGCATCGTGGCGTTTGAATTAGCGCTGCCATCCACTAGGGCGAGTGCGGGTGGGGAGTGTGAGGTCAGAAAACGCAGAACCCCAAAACTGCCGCCAGGGTGTCAGGCGAGCCCTGTTCACTCTGGCTGGTGTGCTCTTTGGGCTTGTCAGGCTCACAGTTGGGCAATGCCTCAGACCTGGGGTGACCAGATGGCCCAGCATAACGATGAATAGTGTCCCGCTCACTCTCAAAAAGACCCTAGATTGGGTGATGAGCTACATTTAAAAAAAAAAAAATTTCCTATTCACAAATAAAAAGGGAAGCAGATAGGTTTTAAAGGAGTCTTTTTTGTCGGAACCACGTGATGTTAGGGGAGAGATTGGACCAGCCCAGAAAGAGATGTACGAGAGAGACAGACAGAGGGCAATGCTGACGATGCTACAGATTCTCAGCTTCTCTGAGAATGGGAAGGGACAGACAGCTGGGCATAGAACCGTTGATTGGGGCTTCAGTAGGTGCAGACCATTGTGCCAAAGCTCAGAGCTCAAGATTGTGCTAGGAACAGGGACATGTAGGTGAGTTAGCGTGTCTGTGCCATAGGCCCTGGTCCTGGCATGCCTGGAGGTGAGGCGGATCATTCAGGGACCTGAGTGGCTTGCAAAAGTCAATAAAAAAAAAAATTGAGCGCTGGCTGGTGTGACTCAGTGGATAGAGCGTCAGCCTGCAGACCGAAGGGTCCCAGGTTCGATTCCGGTCAAGGGCACATGCTTGGCTTGTGGTTTCCACCCCAGTAGGTGGCGTGCAGGTGGCAGCCGATCCATGATTCTCTCTCATCACTGATGTTTCTATCTCTCCCTCCCTCTCCTTTCCTCTCTGAAATCAATAAAAACATATTTTTTTAAAAAAAATTGAGTGAGGATGAGAGGCTGTGGAGGGGGGGCAAGCCCGAGGAAGGAAGGCCGTGTCTTTGGTGAAAGCGTCTCCGAGCCTGAAGGTCTCTCACAGACAAACGTGGCTGTTGTGTGGCTGGTAATGAGCAAGGAAATGTGTCTGACAGCAGAAGAGGGCAGAGTGACCGGAACAGGCCCCCACTCTCTCCAGAGCTTCCGAGGGCCGGCTGCCCCGGCACAGCTGCGGTGGCCACGGCCAGGACATATTTTCAGCCATGAACAGGGCACTGTTTCGCCCAGCTGCGACACAGGAAGGCTGGGCTCCTATTAATTTCTTGGGCCATTCATGAGGACAGCGACCTCCGTGTCCCCGCTGGGCACTCCAGGGGGCTGTCCTGGGTAACTCTGTCGGAATTCCATTGTAATTCGGTGCTGAAGGACCATGGAAAACTTCCTCCCAGCTATTGGCAACCAGCACATAAAAGACTTACATAGGCGAAACCGGTTTGGCTCAGTGGATAGAGCGTCGGCCTGCGGACTGAAAGGTCCCAGGTTCGATTCTGGTCAAGGGCATGGACCTGGGTTGCAGGTCCATCCCCAGTAGATGTGCAGGAGGCAGCTGATCGATGTTTCTCTCTCATCGATGTTTCTAACTCTCTATCTCTCTCCCTTCCTCTCTGTGAAACATCAATAAAATATATTTAAAAAAAAAAAAGACTTACATAAAACCCCGAGAGCGAGGCTCCCCCAATGGGGTTGCATGTACATGAAATGGTGTGTATTTTCTTTTTTTAAATATATTTTTACTAGAGGCCCAATGCACGAAATTTGTGCATGGGCAGGGTTCCTAGTCCTGGCCGGCGATCGGTGCGACCAGTGGGGTGATCGTGGGGATGGGGGGGAGGCCGCCCTGCTGGCACCCGCTTGGCTGGCCTGGGGCCTGCAAGCTGGGGGTAGCTCCTGCGTTGAGCGTCTGCCCCCTGGTGGTTAGTGCGTGTCATAGCGACCGGTCATTCTGCCCTTCGGTCAATTTGCATATTAGGCTTTTATTATATAGGATTGATTTCAGAGAGGGAGAGAGGAGAGAGAGAGAGAGAGAAACATCAATGATGAGAGAGAATCATGGATTGGCTGCCTTCTGCACGCCCCACACTGGGGATGGAGCCCACAACCCGGGCATGTGCCCTGACCAGGATCGAACTGTGACCTCCTGGTTCCTAGGTCAATGCTCATCCACTGAGTCACGCCGGCGGGCAGTATTGCAGTCTTTAATCACTTTTGAGAGCCAAGCTTCCCCTGGGAACTACCGGGTCCAGGAAGCTCAATGGCCATTGGTCTGGTGACCTTCTCCTGAAGAATGTTTTTCCGGTGCCCAGTTGTTCCGGCAGACTCTCTCTCCAGGTTTTCAAAGAAACTTTCCCAATAGATCCCTGGTTCTCAACCTTCCTAACGCCTCGACCCTTTCATACAGATCCTCATGTTGTGGTGACCCCCAACCATAAAATTATTTTCATTGCTACTTCATAACTGTAATTTGCTACTATTATGAATCGTCATGTAAATATCTGATATGCAGGATGTATTTTCATTGTTACAAATTGAACATCATGAAAGCATAGTGATTAATCACAAAAACAATATGTAATTATGTATGTGTTTTCCGATGGTCTTAGGCGACCCGGGTGAAAGGGTCGTTTGACCCCCAAAGGGGTTGCGACCCACAGGTTGAGAACCACCGCAATAGACCGTTTCCATTTGTATGACTAAGAAGTAAACATGAGCAAATGAATCGCTGTAGCTGTTTCAGCCTCAGAGAAAGTGACATTTCTGTGGTTTGCCTGCAGCACGTTTAACTGGACGGTGCCGTTCCTTTCATTCCTGGCCTGTGTGATTCTGGCGGTTGCCACCATCACCTTGTACTTCGTCCCACTTCGGTACATCGTGTTAGTCTGGGGTAAGTGTGGCACGGTCCTTTTGCTAGCAGTCCATTCCAGGTAAGAACCAATTACTCATTTTTTAAAAATATATATATATTTTTTATTGATTTCAGAGAGGAAGGAAGAGGGAGAGAGAGAGATAGAAACATCAATGATGAGAAAGAATCGTGGATCGGCTGCCTCCTGCAGGCCCCCCGCCGGAGACCGAGCCTGCAACCCGGGCATGTGCCCTTGATCACAGTCGAACCTGGGACCCTTCAGTCCGCAGGCCGACGCTCTATCCACTGAGCCACACCAGCCAGGGCCCATTATTATTCACTTTTTAAAGTGTGACTGTAAACTTTCAATGTGCTCCTGCCGGCAATTAAACGCGAGCTGAAAGGAAGCGTATAGGCCACCAGGAATCCAGGACCTCCCTGAAAAGGCCAGCTTGGGTGAACCATCAGCATCGCTATTGAAAGGGCTGTTGCATGATTGTGATCCAATGAAAATGGGATCGTGCGTGTGACTTCCGTTCGGCCTTTGTAGCCATAAATCCCCTGGAATAATATATGGCTGCGGTCCCGTAGCCTTGCGCTTGCACTGTTTTTCAAACAGTGAGCGAACACCTGCACCTTGCCCTTCGCAGTGTGTGAAAGTAGCCAGGTTGCTCCTGACACTTCGTCTCTCCTGGAGGAAAACATAGCCCAACCCAATACTTAAACCCAGATGCGGTGGGGGTACGGGAGGGCCAGGAGGAGAGGAAGGTATAATTTACCAGGGGAAATGGTGCGCCCATATACAGGTTAGCTGCTTTTAAAAAAGCAGAAACCAAAATGGCAAACTGGAAGTAAATTGCATGACCTGATTTACCACCCCGGCCAGCAGGCGGACAAAATCCGAGCAGCTTGGTGAGCATTTGCGATGGTTGCTGGGTGGGCTGTGGGTCGATGCGGGAGGGTGCCTTGCAGGAAATTAAGTGGGAGAAGCCATCCGCCTTTCCCCACAAGAGTCTGTGTCAGGCCTGGTTTTCCGTTACTTGGCTCCTGTGACTGCTGCGGCGTTCCCAACCGTCGTCACTATTAGGATCTTCAGATATTGAGATGCTCAGACAGGCCCGGCCAGCGTGGCTCAGTGGTTGAGCGTCGACCTATGAGCCAGGAGGTCACGGTTTGATTCCCGGTCAAGGCACATGCCCGGGTTGCAGGCTCGATCCCCAGTCGGGGGCGTGGAGGAGGCAGCCTATCCATGATTCCCTCTCATCATTGATGTTTCTATCTCTCTCTCTCCCTCTCCCTTCATCTCTGAAATCAGTCTATATATATATATATATATATATATATATTAAATATATTTTTTATTTTTTTACGGAGAGGGATAAAGAGTTAGAAACATCAATGAGAGAGAAACATTGATCAGCTGCCTCCTGCACACCCCCTACTAGGGATGTGCCCGCAACCAAGGTACATGCCCTTGACCAGAATCGAACCCGGGACCCTTCAGTCTGCAGGCCGACGCTCTATCCACTGAGCCAAACCGGTTAGGGCTATGTATATATATATTTTTTTAAAAGGCGTGCTTTTGAAGCTTGCAATCTGAGTGCCTTATAACTTTTTATTCCAGCTAAGTTTTCCGTAGTCAGTCTCAGTGCATTGTGGGCTACCCCTGCCCTCTCTGGTGCATCGGAGCGACGATGCAGGTTTATAATCTTCTCAGTAACTAAGAATGTGGTGTTTTGATCGGCTGGGATATTATCCCTGCCTGGCTGTTCATTGTAAAGACTCCAGATGCGCACACTGTATATAATTAACAACAGAAGATATATCCTTTCTCCTCGCGTCTTTGTCTCCCTGCGTCATTTTGCCTTGTCTGCTTCCTTTTGCCAAAGAGCCCATGCTGCAATTAATGCCTTTAGAGGAACACAGCGAGTGGATTTTAGTTTAAAGGAATGCGCAGGGGGGAGGGGGGGGGGGGGGAGGGGGGGAGTTTTAGCTAGAATCATCATGCTTGCTGTGGGGGTAGCGGGGAGACAGACAGTGCGGCTCTGACTTGGGAGAAAAGGGATCATTTGCAAGACGTCTTCTTCCCCCGCCCAACCACCCCGCTTCCATCTACCCGTGAACAGTGGCCTGGCCGCCATTTGCAAAGCAGATGTACACCTGACCCTCTCTCTCTAAGGCAGTGGTTCTCCACCTTCCTAATGCCGCGACCCTTTCATACAGCTCCTCATGTTGTGGTGACCCCCAACCACAAAATTATTTTCGTTGCTACTGCATAACTGTCATGTTGCTGCTGTTATGAATCGTCATGTCAATATCTGATATGTAGGATGTATTTTCATGGTTACAAATTGAACATCATTAAAGCATAGTGATTCATCACAAAAACAATATGTAATTATCTATGTGTTTTCCGATGGTCTTAGGCAACCCCTGTGAAAGGGTCGTTCGACCTCCAAAGGGGTCGCGACCCACAGGTTGAGAACCGCTGGTCTAAGGAAATGCCTGGCGGTTGGCATTGTGTCAGGTACAGGGCCATCCAGGAAGTCCCGCCCTTAGATGAACGTAAAGTCATCGTCAATGAAATTAGAGAAACGTCAAACCGTGTCTGTGTTAGGGATCATTAAACAGTTCAATGTGCCCGGCCAGTGTGGCTCAGTGGTGAGCGCCAGGAGGACACGGTTCAGATCTCAGTCAGGGCACATGCCCGGGTTGCAGGCTCCATCCCCAGTAAGGGGCGTGCAGGAGGCAGCCGGTCAAATGATTCTCTCTCATCATTGATGTTTCTCTCTCTCTCTCCCCCTCTCCCTTCCTTTCTCAAATCAGTAAAAAGTAAAAACAAACAAAAAACAAAAACATACAATGAAACGTGACCTGGGCTGGCGAATAGGAGCCAGTCAAGGTTCACACCTCAGGCGACGATTCACTCAGCGTCGCTGAAATTAACGAGACTTCTCGCTACGACCCTTGTTACACTAGCTCTCCGTGGCAGAACCTCAGGCCACCTTAATTTTTCACCCTCTCAAACTCAGCGTGAAAGAGGGTTGGCATTTGCTGGAAAGAATATCATCGTTTCTGAGTAGTGGGTGCAGGCGAGGAGCAGCCCGGGCCAGAAGGGGGTCAGAGGAGCCCTGCTCTGGAGAGGAGACCACGGACAGAGCCCCCTTCCAGTCGCCACGGCCCCCGGCTGAAATGCGCATGGACTCCGTTGCCTGGACCAGCCCACGCCCCCCGGGCTGCCGTCCATAAATTAAGTTAGCAAACCCCGGGAAGATAATTTTCCAATAATAACTCTTCACAGTTTCCTGCCGCCTAGGAGTACAATCAACATGTCGAGTTCTGTTCTGCAGGGAGAGAGGCGAAACCTGTGAAAATGAGTTGGAGGAGGCGGGGGGGCGGAGATAGATTTCTGCAGCTTCTTTTTAACAACACCACCCCCCCAATCTCCCCCCCCGAACACACACACACACACACACACACACACACACACACACACCTCGGGCCTCGCACCTCCCACGGCTGGGCTGGGCTGGGCCCGCGGCCCCCAAGCTGTGACTTGTTTGGGCTGATGAAGGCCTTTTCCCACCTGGGACACGTGTTTCCCTGGCAGAGGAGGCTGTGAATCAGTGTGGCCCCAAAACGACAATGAGCTCCCCGGTTTCCGTGGGTGTCTCGGCCGCCCCGCTGCTGGGATCGTAATGGGATTTTCACAGCCGCGGAAGGCAGGGCCCCCGCTCCCGCAGTCCCTCCTTCCTTCCTGCAAGAAAAGGCGTTTGTGAATGATTCCACATGACAGCAGCGTGGGCCTGGCTGGGGGTCCAGGAATTGTCTTCACACTAATTTCTTACTTGCGAACGCCCGTCCTCCCCCAGTCGGGCGAGTTGGAAAGATAGACAGACAGACAGACAGACAGATGAGATCTCCCTGTGTCTCTTCTATTTTTCAGGCATCAATAAATTTACTAAGAAGTTCCGAAATCCCTATGCCATCGACAATAACGAGCTACTAGACTTCCTCTCCAGGGTACCATCTGATGTTCAAAAGGTACGTACTGAACGAACGGGTCACCATCAATACCCTCCCCCCCCCTTCCCCCCACCCCCACACACACGGGAGTCTGCCCAGCCCCGGAGCCCGAGGCTGTGCCAGTGTGTGAGTAATTGCGATAACGCTTCGGAAACATGCTTACAGAGGCCTGGCTTGCAGGGAGGCAGCCAGGAAACCTTTGTCCCAAAACCATGAGATGATTGGGGGAAATTATCCTGAAAAAGAGCGACTTAAGAATGGTCTGGAACTCACGCTGCGCCACTCAGATGCAGGGGTCTCAGTCCCTGTCAGGATCGCTCGCCGCCCCCAAAGAGGATGAGATGGGCTCAGTGCATGGGCGAGTGGGAGGTCCGAAAAGGGGTGGCCGGCGTTTTATGGGGAGTAGGGGATAGGAGGATTATTCTCTTTATTCTTGTTGGCTCTGATGATCGCCTAGGCCCCCCTGGTATCTCGTCCCCTCTAAAGATTTAGGGCTGCTTAGGGCAAAAGCCCAGACTTACTCGAATGCACGTAGAGGCAGAGACGGCGTGAGATGATTTGAGATCAATCAGAAGTATTATCCACAGGCAATAGTCACTTAGTCCAGCGGCATCCTGTTTCTGTGGAGACAGAGAGATTAGCTAAGGGAACAATACCAGCGAGTCCCCTCAAGAGGCCCCATCTGGGCTGCCACCGATCAGGCTGCTGTAAGCCCAGGGGGCAGGCAGCCATCGCTGTAATGGAGAATTAGGGATCAGAGAACCGGTAGACGGGAGGCCGTGGCATGAAGCGGCATCACGGTGACCAAAGACACAGTGTGTTAGCATCTGGGAGCAGGTATCGACTTTCGTCTTCGGGCCGCTGTGACATGATGGTGCTCGGGACGCTGGGTGGCTTCCTGGATGTAGGGCTGGAAAACCCTAGCATTTCTTTCCCCTTCCTTCCAAATTCTAGAGATTAACACAGAATCTGTGATGCTATATCCCTTTAGCGTTCATTTTGATATAGTTCTCTATTAAAATGTATTCCACAGCCCAGCTGGGTGGGGCTCAGTGGTTGAGCGTCAACCACGGAACCGAAAGGTCACTGGTTCGATTCCCCGTCAGGGCACATGCCCAGGTTGTGGGTTCGATTCCCAGTCCGGGGCTTGCAGGAGGCAGTTGGTCAATGATTCTCTCAACATTGATGTTTCTATCTCTCTCTCTCTCTCTCTTCCTCTCTGAAATCAGTACAAATATATTTTTAAAAAATATATTCTACAAAATATGAATTTACTCGTTGATATTTGCATTGCATGATTATAAAATAGTCACCTGGGCCCTCACCGGTTTGGCTCAATGGATAGAGCGTCGGCCTGCGGACTGAAAGGTCCTGGGTTCGATTCCGGTCAAGGGCATGTACCCTGGTTGTAGGCACATCCCCAGTAGGGGGTGTGCATGAGGCAGCTGATCAATGTTTCTAACTCTCTATCCCTCTCCCTTCCTCTCTGTAAAAAATCAATAAGAAATTTTTTTTAAAAAGTCACCTAGCCCTTGCTTGTTCTGCACTGAAGATCGACAGGTATGTCCCCCCCTGTCCCCCAGGGCACCTTCACAAAGCACTGTGAGGAAATCGAGCTTTACTGGTAGTTCATGCATCTGCTCTTGACCTACTGTAGCTCAGCATATGTGATGGGTCCTGCTGCCCCTGGAGAGTCGGGCACAAATGCTCCAGGTGGTGAGCACAGGTGGTCTGCCCTGCAATCCTTTACATAAAGCCGTCCCGCCATCAGCCTGTGCACGCTCGCACACAGTAGGGTTGCAGCGAACGGGCACTTGAGTGGCAATGTGAGGGTTTGCCCGCATCCCTGGAGAATGCCAGTTGCCATCGAGCCTGGTCAGGGGTTGTCTGTGCACACAGCAGCCCTCGAGCGGTCATCCAGTTGGCGTCCGCAGGAACACACAGAAACACAACAAAAGAACATCCAAGGAAGGTACAGTTCGCCAGTGAGATCCTCCGAGTATCGCCAAGAGCACTTTCTGATAACACAATAGACAGTTTGCCACTAAGGACTCCCCACCCCCACCCCCCGTTCATAGTTATCACAGATGTTTTAGCCATTCCATTGGAAATGAAATTCATTTTTAAGAGAAATCTATAGAAGTCTGGGGCCAGTATCAATTTCAACATTATTTCCCTCCCTGGCAAAATAAATGGTATATCATTTGCAGATATTTCTCCCCCCCACACACACCCCAAGATTTTAGATCTTTTTAAATGAATAACTTGTAGTAAGTATCATATACTAAGACAAACATTCCCAAGGGGCTGATGCGAAGCTTGCTTATGGTGCAAAAGGGTCGCGTGCACACACCACTGAAATCCCCCAGCCAGTGCCCAGGGCAGGTAGAAGAACCCCACGCATCTCATTAGAAAAAAAAAAAGAAAAAATCTGCTTTTAATATTTTGGTTTCCAGAAATGATGCATGACTCCTCAAATCCTTCCTGTAATTAATCCCCCCATGTTCCTGTGTTTAGAAAATGATTCATTACCTTTGAACCTTCCTTCCTTTGCCTCGGCCCGTCCCCGGGGGAGCCATTAGCACACGGTGCGGGGAGCTAGGGTTACCGAACCGCCAGCGTCACGTCTGTTTGTTTTCACAGGTGCAGTACGCGGAGCTGAGGCCCTGCAGCAGCCAGAGCCCCCTTCGCAAGAAGCGCAGTGGGCCCTAGGACTCACGCCGCCCGTGGCCGCCAGCACCCTGTTCTGGGTTTGGGCGATGGGGCCCAGGGTATGGCTCTCTCGGTGACACCGCGGTCAGTGCCGTTCAGACATGTGTCATGTGGCACCCTGTCTGTCGTCTCCCCCCTTCTTCAAGCGCACAGATGCACACACGCACACGGGGACGTGCACACGCGTGGATGTCCTAGCGGCACAGCCGGCCAGCCCAGCAGGAGGAGGCGATCCAGAGACTGAAAGACTCACATCCCTTCTCCTAGAGGAGAGAAAGCCAGGCTGCCTCGGGGCTGAACAGCCAGGAGACCCCTTGCATTCGAGAGGGGCTTTGAACTTGTGCTCACACCTCCAGCGGCCGGTTCTCATGAGGATTCCCTCATTTTCGCTCCCCACCCCCACGCTCCTTTCCCATGATGGTTCCTGTGAGTCCGTTGCTGTTGTTTTTTCCCCCCTCTGAGCTAACAAGTCTTTGATAGATACCATCTACCAAAGGAAAGCATCTTATCAACAGACTAGAGGCCCGATGCATGAAATCTGTGCAAGAGTAGGCCTTCCCAGCTGTGGCAGCTGCCTCGATCCCTCCCTCACAGCCGAGGCGGCTGCAGCCCCAGCTTGGTCTGGAAGGATGTCCAGTCTAATTAGCATATTATGCTTTTATTATTATAAATTATTATAGATTTTTCAGTAATGATCAGGATTAGCCCCGATCCTTGGGGAAGCGTTCAGCCGTGATTCCTGAAGATCTGTATGCCAAATCTCAGTCAAGTCCTCAGCGCTGGGAGCCGTCCTGCATCACGGCCCGTTGCTGGCAATGGGTGCCAGGAGGGTCGAAAGGGAGCACTCGTCCCAAAAGTGAAGGGTTCCTGGAAGCATTTAGGTGTCTTAAAGCACCATTTCTTCAATTGTACTTTGTACTTATTTCCAAACTAAAATGCCCACGTGACGGCTTCAGGAAAGGGGAGGGAATGAATGAAGGAAGGAAGGAAGGAAGGAAGGAATGAATGATCTCTGAGAGTACTTAGGTCAAGGCTGGGGAGCAAGGGATGAATACATGTGGCTGCTTACCCAAGGGCCATCATCGATTCATTTGCTCGCATTTTTTAGCAGAAAGTGAAGATATTTTAGCAGCCCCAGCTGATCATTTGTTCCTCGTATGGGTACAGTAAGTTACCCGTAATAAAAATATTATCTCACAGCCCTTTTCCTAGAAAAGTTACCACTTCCTTCAAGAGTCCCCGATTCCTGCCGGCCCCAGCATTTCACAGTAACCTTCCCCCCATAAAAGTTCCAATTTTGTGCACATATATGATATGAAAATTTCTTCTCAAGCGACATGTAAGTTGTAAAGACTGTATTTTGTCCACACATACTTTGTATGTGCTATTATATATATATATATGTATATGTAATATATATATTGTAAAAGAAATTTGAGGGGGAAAAAGATCTGATTTAATAGTGAGTTTTACTATGGTGTTCCCCCCCTCCCCCCATCCTCCCTCTCTGGGTTGTAATTTAATAATCTTCAAACAAAATGTTTATGAAACATGCCAAAGATTCTAAACCTTATCATCCCCCGTGTCTGTTTTTCTTCGGATTATATCTTCCCGGGTTTGCTTTCGGCCGAGCCAGATTTCTGCATGATTTGATTTACTTCACGTGAATGACGCCTGCTGGAAAGGAGTCCTGCAGAAATTATAAAAGCTCCAGTAAATCTCTTAGTTGTACATACAATAGATACCCAAGAACCTCTTTTGTGAAACCAGTTCTTCAGTCTTCTGTGTAAACAATGCCTCATTGTCTCGCTCCCAGCTATCATCTCGTTTGTTCCCGTCTGTCATTCCGTAAGGGCCCCAGTCAGGCGTTTTTTAAACAGACATGTGAGATCGGGTCAGTCATTGGAAGGAAAACGTTCTTCAGCGGCAAAACAACCCCGTATTTATTTAAATGCGGAACCGATGCATTATTGTTGTTCTCTTTCTATAGAATTTCAAAATGAAATAACACTGCCTGACCAGAAGGCATCGCCAGCTCGACCTGCTTCCTCTGCAGCTCCCCCAACTGGAATTCTCAGTGTCAAGTTTAGGCCACCACCGGGATGCTGGGCCGAATCAACCCTTAATAAGCCGCCTGTGGAAAACAGTTGTTAATCCATTAGCGGAATGGGAGTCGTAAGTGCAATGCAAAGGTTTCTGTACGTCACCAGGAATTTGTATGGGGCCGGCCTATGAACCAGGAGGTCAGGGCACCTTCCCAGGTTGCAAGCTCGATTCCCCAGTGTGGGGCGTGCAGGAGGCAGCCGATCCATGATTCTCTCTCATCATCGATGTCTCTCTCTCTCTCACCCTCTCCCACTCTTTGAAATCAATAAAAACATAAGAAAAACAAACAGGAAAGAGAGCCAATGAAAATAAACACTAAAAATTGTGTAAGAGCTGGGAGTAATTTTCCACAAGAAACCCAAGAGAGACGGGTCCCACGCCATCTTACTGTGTGAAATTCAGTTTAATCAATTGTCAGCTTTTAAAGATCTTTTTTTTTTTATCAGTACTAACTGATCACCTACTAAGCATTAAAGAGGCTTCTGCGCTGTCTTCACAGGAGAAGAAAGGCATTTAAAACAGGAAGAAAAACGCCGAAACCGGTTTGGCTCAGTGGATAGAGCGTCGGCCTGCGGACTGAAGGGTCCCGGGGTCGATTCCGATCAAGGGCATGTACCTGGGTTGTGGGCACATCCCCAGTGGGAGATGTGCAGGAGGCAGCTGATCGATGTTTCTCTCTCATCGATGTTTCTAGCTCTCTGTGTCTCTCCCTTCCTCTTTGTAAAAAATCAATAAAATATATTTAAAATAAAAATAAAACAGGAAGAAAAATGGCTTCTCAGAAAGGGAAGGAGGTCCCAATGGCTCATGGGAACACAAATGACTTAGGAAAGCAGGTGTGTCCTTAGACTAGAGAGTATGGTTGCGAGGCAATATCTCTTTAAGTGCAATGTTTTCTTGTTGTCTCAGGTGATGACAGTCTATCTTCCCAGGTTGCTGTTGGAGAGGGAATTTAAACAATTGAGTTCTTTTGGGAAGCTCTCCTTTTATTCAGATAAAGGAATTCTGGGTGGAGTGGGGGGCGGATTCTGCTATCTGTTGATTCTCAAATGCTTTCAGCTCAAAATAATTTCATGCCACAGTGGCATATTCTGGACTCCTTCCATAAGCTATGTCTGCAGACACACATACATGTTTGTAAAATTACATAACATCTCTCAAAATGCGTCCACGGACTCCAACTCAAAACGTGTGGGTTCAGGCAAAACATTCAACGTTACCTCTTGCTGCATTTGAAACCTCAGGGTGAAGAGAGAACGTTTTCCGGAAGCCCAGTGTCAGTGGCCTGCTCCCTGCCAGAATTCAACTCATTTAATCCAGCTTTTCTCTGGGAAATATTTTATTAGGCCTGTCTTTCTAGCTGAGAAACCCTGAGATTTCCCAATTTCTCTCCCCGTTCCTTTAATTCATTATGATAATACATACAAGCCCCGCCTTTGCATGTATTTTCTTTACTAGATCAAAACAATGGTTGGGGAAAAGTAAAAACACATGAAATCATTTGTTGAACTGCATAACAGATAGCTCTAGCCTGACTGATTTTGTATGCATCCATCAGATTTTGAGCTGGTAGTGGTAATTTTGACCTACTTAATGGTTAAGGCTGGCCTTGAATTTGTTTTTATTTTTGTATTTTTACTCCCAAAAGGCCGGCATAAGCCGAAGTGGTCCAGCCACAAAAAAAAAAAAAAAAAGGACAAGCAGAGCTTTCTCTGACAGCAGATTGATTTAAGCGTTACCTAGCATAGGTAGAAAAAAAAAGCCCCTTATCATATGAGAATAATAGTGTCTGTGCCATAGATAGGTAGATAATTTCACTTGAAATTACCTGAAATATTTGTGCTGTAGTATCTTCTCCTCCGAATCATTAATAAAGAGGCTAAAACGGGACAGCACACGACCTTGGTCCCATCTGCCCACTGACCAGACAGCTGTCTTGAACTAGACCCAGTAGTAGCTATCATTATCACACCTTCAAAAATAGAAGTGGTTTGCAACCTACCCGTTTGGTTTTTCTCCAGTAAAGTTAACCTTGGAGCTTTGTGAGATCCCGCTGAATCTGGTACAAATTATATTTAAACAGCAAACAGATCTTATGGTTATTTCTAGAAAACCACCCTCCACTCAACTGTTCTCAAGTATAAGCTTCTTCATTTATAGTAGCATCTATATAATCCTATATAATAAAAGGCTAATATGCACATTATCCCTTCAACCAGGAGTTTGACCAGGGGGTGGGGCCGGCCGGCCAACCACCCTCAGCCCCTCCCCCTGGCCAGCCCTGCAGGATCAGCCCCAATTGGGGCAGGCAGGCCGGACCCCACCCATGCACAAATTCGTGCACCAGGCCTCTAGTTTGCTAGAGGCAATCATACCAGTAGTTACCATTTACTGATGGTCATTTATATTCAGGGCACTTTGGGAAATCATCGTTTCAGTCCATTACAAGGATATTTTGCATAATGAACAGGGTCTGTTTGGGCCGAAGGTTTTGATCTGTGCTCCAATTCTTGATTTTTTACATGAACCCCTTCAAAAGAGTCACGGTTTGGGGGGCCAGGGCGCGGGGGCAAATACTCTCGGGTCTGAGCAATTTTAGGACGACTGACTTTTAAATGATGAGGCTCCCCCCCCCCCCATAGTCCTTTTCCTTGCTTCCTATACATCAGTGGTTCTCAACCTTCCTAATGCTGCGACCTTTTAATACAGTTCCTCATGTTGTGGTGACCCCCAATTTCATGGTTACAAATTGAACATAATTAAAGCATAGTGATCAATCACAAAAACAATATGTAATTATATATGTGTTTTCCGATGGTCTCAGGCGACCCCTGTGAAAGGGTCTTTCAACCCCC
Source organism: Myotis yumanensis (assembly GCF_028538775.1). Classification (NCBI taxonomy): domain Eukaryota; kingdom Metazoa; phylum Chordata; class Mammalia; order Chiroptera; family Vespertilionidae; genus Myotis; species Myotis yumanensis. Next base: position 4,965,779 of record NW_027223771.1, on the reverse strand, counting down.
GAAGGGGTCGCGACCCACAGGTTGAGAACCGCTGCTATACATGGTTGCTTGGCCAAGCGGCCCATTTCTACTGAGTATTCATATTTGCTGTTCTGTGAATGGTTTCCAAATGAAGTGCCTCTTTCGTTTTAATAATTAATGCCCCCTTTTCTCCTAACCTTAGTTTTCAGCCTCGATTTGGGTTAGTCATAGCCCTGAGGGAGTATGCAGGCATGCAATTCACATGTGGTCCCAACACTTCCCAGTACGTTGTACACCTCGGAGTTTCCAACTTCTCTCCCAATACTATCCTGATCCTCTATCTGCGTTTTACCCACTTTCTGTCCGTTCTCTAATTCGAAAGCAACAAAAACGTTACAGGTCCTAAATAGGCCTCATTTAAAAGGGGAGAAAGACACCAGGGAGGACTGGTCGACCCCAAATTTGGACTATGCCGAAATAAAAGCCAGGTCTCCTTTCTCCGCCTGCTTGCCGTTCGTTAGTGTTTAATTGTTGCTGGCTTGGAGTTGGCTGAGCTCTGTGACTCCGAGCCCGAAAGACCAGTTCAAGTCCAAGATTTGTACTGTGACACAATTCCCTGTGTGTCTTTCGTCAACACACTGATCTTCCCGGAGCCTCAGTTTCTTTATTTCTAGAATAGGAATAATGGAACCCCAATGGTGGGGGTTTTGCAAGCATTTTTTTTCCCCATAGTCTGATTGCCTTTTTGCTTTTTGTGCTGTATCAATGGTATCTTTGAACAGAAAGAATTTTTCGATTGAATGTACTTTGTGCATCTTGCTTAAGGAACTTTTGTCTAGAGCAGCGGTTCTCAACCTGTGGGTCGCGGCCCCTTTGGGGGTCGAACGACCCTTTCACAGGGGTCGCCTAAGATCATCGGAAAACACATATATAATGACATACTGTTTTTGTGATTAATCACTATGCTTTAATCATGTTCAATTTGTAACAATGAAATTGGGGGTCACCACAACATGAGGATCTGTATTAAAGGGTCTCGCCCATTAGGAAGGTTGAGAACCACTGGTCTAGAGTCATGAAGATGTTCTGTGTTTCATCTCAAGGCTTTACCGTGGCCGCCTCATATGCAATTTGCTTTCTCCGATCTCAGTTACCCTCCATCAACTGAGGTCTAGAAATATTAAACGGAAAATTGCAGAAATAGCCCTGGTCGGTTTGTCTCAGAGGACAGAGCGATGGCCTGTGGACCAAAGGGTCCCGGGTTCGATTCCAGTCAAGGGCACGTACCTCAGTTGCAGGCTCCTCCTTCGCCCGGGCCCTGGTCGGGGCTCGTGCAGGAGGCAACCAATCCATGTATTTCTCTCACATCGATGTTTCTCCCTGTCTTTCCTACCCTCTTCCCCTCTCTAAAAATCAATGGAAAAATATCCTCGGGTGAGAAAATTGCAGAAATAAGCAATTCAATAAACAACGCACAGGTTTTAATATCCACGCTCTTCTAGGTAGCGAGCGGGATGAAATCCCGCGTGAGAAATCTCGTGACAAAATCTCGCGTGATGCAGCGGCCGGGAGAAAATCTCGCGGGACGACGTGCTGCGAGCTGCGTAGCTGGCGCCTCCGTGTCTGCGTTTTCCCCTCCGGCTTCGCTGTTTTTGTGTCTCGGCCTTTTCAGGTTATTTCCTGAGAGGCCGGCCCAGTGGTTATGGGGGGACTGTCGCTGTATCGCAGTGCTTGTGTTCAAGTGACCCTTATTTTACTTAAAAATGGCCTTAAAGCGCCAGGGTAGTGATGCTGGCCCCCCGAGGCCCCCGAGGGCCCAAGACCCTCAGAAGGTCAAGTCGCCAGACGCTGGGTCCTTCACCTGATATCATCTCACCCTGGAGGCTTCCCCGCAGGTGAGTGCAGGAAAAGAAGGTATTTTGTAAAATAGCACATTCGCATAACTTGTACGGCAGCATAGCGTTATTCTGGTTGTTTTTTTTTTAAATTATTGTTGCTCATCTCTTACTGTGCTGAATTGGTAAATTAAACTTTCTCAGAGGTATGTATGTATAAGAAAATATAGTGTACAGTAAGTCCTCGGGTTACGTCAGCAATCCGTTCCTAGCGTGATGTGACGCGATTTTCGCCGTAAGTCGGAACCTACCTACATAAGCACCTCCGTCACTCACCTGGAGCACATACACAGCAGTCATGAAGTGAAACAGTAAAAAAAATAATTAAAGATAATTTCTGACTTTGTGGTAAATACAGTAAATAATAAAAAACATAAAGCACATATATACATACGTGGAAATGACGGAACTTTTTTTTTTTATAAGTAAATGGGAGATGGCGACATAACCACGAAACGATGTACGCCGAGTCTGACGTGACCTGAGGACTGCCTGTGTATCGGGTTCGGTCCTGTCTGTGGTTTCAGGCATGGCCTGGGGGTCTTGGAATGTGTCCCCCGAGGATAAGTGTAGGGGAAACCATCGTATGGTGCTAAATTCATATTGGGGTCTAAAAATCTAGAACCGAGTTTGCTGTGCTGTAGGAACTGCTTTTTCAAACGGATATCCAATTGACATTATGTTATTCTTTTTTTTTAATTGTTTAAAGTATTACAAATAATAGTACATAATGTCTCCTTTTTTTCCCAATTGACCTTCTCCCAGCCTCCCCTACCCCCCCCCCCCCCCCCCCCAGCACATGCCCTCGCCCCCTTCCCAGTGTCTTGCGTCCATTGGTTATGCTTATATGCATGCATACAAGTCCTTTGGTTGATCTCTTACCTCCCCCACCCCCAAACCTCCCCAGCCTTAACATTGTTTTTCCTGGAGTTTTAGAGTGGAGATTTGGGTCAGGATAGCCTCAAAACCAGTGGTTCTCAACCTTCTGGCCCTTTAAATACAGTTCCTCATGTTGTGACCCAACCATAAAATTATTTTCGTGGCTACTTCATCACTGTCATGTTGCTACTGTTATGAATCGTCATGTAAATACCTGATATGCAGGATGGTCTTAGGAGACCCCTATGAAAGGGTCGTTCGACCGCCAAAGGGGTCGCAACCCACAGGTTGAGAACCACTGCTCAAAGCTATTGTCATTGCAGTGATTTAAAAACATGGCTTGTTTTTGATCCCCCCCCTCCCCTCCCCCCGGCGTTCTGGGGCAGCTGCTCCCTATACAGAGCCCTAATTTCTCTTCTGTCTCTGGCTGGGTTGCCTTCCCTGACCAGGTGAGTTCTGACAGAGCCTGAAATCACTGATCATCTTAATAAGCATATTTAAATTTTAACCATTAAGTTGAATTAGCTTTTCTTTTTTTGGGGGGGGGCGGGGGGTGGCAGTCAGAACTAGAAACCATAAAGCTAGAAACTGTCTCATCATGGAAATGCCAATGAAGCTGGGAGTTGCAGATTGGAATCTTAGCTGGAACCTAAGAAACAGCAACTAGAGGCATGGCTGTTCTTTCTGAACCCGTTTCTGTTCGTATCCAAGTTCGCAGCCTAGAGCTCAGCCTGCCGAGGAGAGGCGAGGTGTGCACATTGCGGGAGGCACAGATGCTTTCCAGCAAATAGACAACAGGTCAGGCTGACGAGAAGCGGTCTCCCGAGGAATCCGTCGCGTTTTGATAGGTTTGTCATATTGACGTGAAGGGCTGTGTTAGTCATCACTTGCCACAGAGGTGAGCCCCTGCAGCGTACGCCAGCCTTGCATTTTAATACGCGAATGAGGGAAAGTTCTGTGGGCATCTACTCCCTCCACCACCTACTAACTGTTCTTCAGGACATAAATATAGCTGGGCCCTAGCCAGTGTGGCTCAATGGATAGAGCGTCGGCCTGCGGACTGAAGGGTCCCAGGTTCAATTCCATTCAAGGGCACATGCCCGGGTTTCGGGCTCGATCCCCAGTAGGGTGTGTGCAGGAGGCAGCCTATCAATGATTGTCATCATTGATGTTTCAATCTCTCTCCCTTCCTCTCTCTCAAATCAATAAACATATATTTAAAGAGAGAGAGAGAGAGAGAAAAGGAAGGAAGGAAGGAAGGAAGGAAGCAAGCAAGCTGGGTTCCATTTTGTAGAGAAGTGTTAAATGCTTGGTGAAGAGACAGGTTCATTTCCTAGCTGTGGGAACTTCCCCGTAACCTTACTCTGCCTTGGTCTTCTGATGTGTCAGATGGGGATTTTTTGTGTGGATAAAAATCGAGCAATTTCATGCCGATGAAAAGTGATGAAAGAGAATGAAAGAGAGAATGAGGGGGAAGAGACAAGTTTGCAAGACTGCTATGCAGGCCTTCCCTGGGCTTGTGGTGTTAGCATGTGGCCCCTGTTTGGTCCACAGGACTTAAGCATTGAGTCAAGTCTTGAGGATCTGAGACAAGATAAATTCTCCGCCTTTTAAAGCCTCGTGATTTTGTGGAAAAGCCTAATCCTAGGTCTATTTCTCAGGTTTTGGAAACAGGTGCTACTAATACAATACAAATTATTACTTGACAGTTTAAACTTTCTTAATGAAGTCCATTCTTGGACATATCAGGTTACTGAATATTATTATTATTTGTTTCCCTGTGAGAAAAGTATTCATGGAATGTTAGCCAGAAACTTTAGGGGAAGTCAGTGCCACCTCCTTGCATTTATCACTGCCAGTCCATTCCGCATATTGTTTTTGGTATTCGCCATGCATTGTTAACGGTGATTGTCATGTAATTAAATCACTGCTCATCACAAGAGCCTGTTTTTATGCTGAGATAAGCATCAGAAGCGGCTGCAGGGCCCCGGGATCAATAAAGATGTTCCCAGTAGGATTACAAAGAGGCTGGGGTTGAGCAGGGCACCAGAATTAATTAGGAACGATTTCTCTTTTTCTTTCCACTTTCAATATATTTTTAATTGTTTTTTCCATTTTCAACGGGCTCTACCTCCCTCTTCCTTTTTTTTTTTTTTCTTTTTTTAAATTCTACACGGATGCTCAGACACTTCTGTCGAGAGATTTGTAGAAACCGAGCTTTTAATCTCTTCCATCCTTCAGCCCCATCCCCAAGCTGCAACGTAGTTTAGTCCTCGAGATCTTAGAGAGTCTCTTTGTTCTTGAAGGAACTTTGGAACGAGAGGTGGCCATTCCGTTTCACCAAGTCCTTTGAGAAGTAAAACCCAAGCTTTGAACTGCGGGCGGATTTCCTCTTGTAGTTGGCATGCTTTTGATAAAAAAAAAAAAAAATTGCATCTATCCAGTATTTGGAGGTGTCAGTGCCTCCTAAAACGGAACAAAATCCAAGTCAAACGTGTGTGACATCCTTTGGGTGAGGGACACACTCACAGGGTCAGAACCTGCTCCTGCGAGGCCGGAGGCAGCAAGGAACAAAGCAGAATGCCCGCCCACTCTCCGTGGACAGGGGGCGTCCAAAGAGAGAGACTGGGGGTGGGTCTCAGTGGGCTCTTCCCTGGGAAGGTGTGTTGATGGAGGCACTGTGGGGAGGTCAGGAGTGTGACTCTCACAGAGCCGTCAACATGGCAGTCTCGGGCCGTGGTCGGCAAACTGCGGCTCGCGAGCCACATGCGACTCTTTGGCCCCTGGAGTGTGGCTCTTCCACAAAATACCACGTGCGGGCGCGTACGTACAGAGCGATGGAAACTTCACGGCCCATGCGCAGAAGTCGGTATTTTGTGGAAGAGCCACACTCAGGGGGCCAAAGAGCCTCATGTGGCTCGCGAGCCGCAGTTTGCCGGCCACTGGTCTAGGGCAGTGGTCGGCAAACTCCTTAGTCGACAGAGCCAAATATCAGCAGTACCACGATTGAAATTTCTTTTGAGAGCCAAATTTTTTAAACTTAAACTATATAGGTAGGTACATTGTTATTAACTTCATTAGGGTGCTCCTAAGGCTTAGGAAGAGCCACACTGAAGGGGCCAAAGAGCCGCATGTGGCTTGCGAGCCGCCGTTTGCTGACCACGGGTCTAGGGCATGGGGCCCTTCCTCTTAGGAGCAGCTCCAGGGACTAGGAGAGAGACGTAGAAACACCTGCTGCTAACGTTGAGCATTAACTTCTTGGTATTAAGGGGGTAGGACACCCTCCGTGGAACCCCAAGTCCAGGACCAAGCAGTGGCCAGAGGATGGTCCCGGGCTCCTCCCCTTTTATGATTGACAGGCTCTCACCCGCACCTCTTCCTCTGGGTGTGCTCAGACGTCCCCACATCAGGCGAAGGGGTTTAGAAGTTAGGGCCAGAGCAACTTCTCTCGACCCTTTAGCGGCCTCACCTCTCCACGCAGAACAGCCAGGGCCACCTGCCGCTGGAAAGCCTTTTGCTCTGGAAGGCAGCCCACCTGTTCTTCCAGGGAATTCGGGTTTTCGGCCAAGTCCCACGGGAGCACAGATGTCGCGATCTGCTCCCTGCAAGTCTTCCCGCCACCCCTTCCCGGGCTCCGTTTTCTCTGCACTTGGTATTTTTCATCAAACGATACCTTTTCCCCCATCAAAGTCGAGGCTCCCGGTGAGACCTGCGTGCTCTTTATTGCCTCCCTGGCTGAATTAAACTTCCGAGCGGCGCTGGGGCGGGATTTCTAAAGGACACAGGCCGCCAACCTGCCAACCTGTCAATTTAGCGGGGAGGAGGAAAAAAATAAAAGTCAGTGTGCCTCTCTCACGCTTCCGACTGCACAGGTTGGCGTCGAACCTTCAGCAGGGACGACCTCGTTCGCTGAGAAGCCTGCTGTTGCAGAGCTGGGATCCGCCGGCCCTCTCCCCTCCCCTGCGCAGACCTTTTCCAATTCTTGCTTTGGTCCCTCAAGATGGAATTGCTGCTTCTCTTTGTGCAAGCAACGTTTCTCTCCCAGGGCCATGCTGTAATGTCGGAGGCAAGCCGCTCCAGGCCCCACGTCCACCGTAGCGGCTTGGGAGGTGACTCTCCTTAATGAGGTCTTGCTGCCATGAGGGTTCTAAAGAAAATAATGAAATAGAGTCAGCCCTTGGCAACTTCCCAACCCCGTAGCTGACTCCCTCCACGGTCCATCCGTTTATTGGGGTGTGTGTGTGTGTTTGTTTATAATGGTTTGTGCTTTTTAGGTTTTGGTGCCTTGAAAAACGCCCCCTCCCCCCCCCCCCCCCCCCCCCCCCGAGTTCTCTCCTCTGCCTGGGGGAGCATCCCTCTCTATTGAGCATGGGAAAATGGCCCGCTAGGATGGGAGTCTTCCCTAGGTTTCGTAGGCAGGCACGGAAGAGAGCTGTTAGATTTCCATCTCAGTCTGCCAGGCTGGAAGGAGCTCCTGGAAGCTCTGTTGTCTGCGACTTCGAGGTGTGAGCTCTTGGATCCACCTGGAACGGAGGCGAGAATCATCCCCAGGGATCCCAGCGAACGGAACCAGGAGTGTCCCTTTCGCATCATGTAGGTTGTGTTGGGATTCTGTGGCTAAGACTTAAATTTCGGCTGATGCGTATGATAATGCAAAAACGCTTTCTCCTGCTCATTTGCAGGTCTTCGATTACATATAGGACTGAGCATTAATAGATGTTTGCTGGGTATTTCTGTTTCCTCTCTAATCGTGTTTTTTTTTTTTTTTTCATGCTCTTAGCCCATACTTGACAATTTTCTTTCTGTTTCGTATACTTAGAGAATTCATTCCTTTCCTGTCATATATGTAGCAAATATTTCCCCCCAAATTGTCATGTTTCTTGACTTTGAAAGGTTCTCTTGGCAAGCAAATGTTTTTTATTCTGCTCTGCCTTTGACATTATGTTTAACAAAGTCCTCCCTAATTTAAGATTACTTTTTACAGATCAGCATACAAAATAAAATTTAAAATTTAATAGCATTTTCTATACTGGGAGTGACAACTCTGAAACACACACATACACACACACCAAAAGCAAAGTAAGATACCATTTTAAAAAGCAGCAAAAGTGCCTGGCTGGTGTGGCTCAGTGGTTGAGCATCAACCAATGAACCAGGAGGTCATGGTTCAATTCCCGGTCAGGGCACATGCCTGGGTGTGGGCTCAATCCCCAGTAGGGGACATGCTGGAGGCAGCCTATTGATGATTCTCATTATTGATGTTTCTATCTTTCTCCCTCTCCCTTCCTCTCTGTAATCAATTTTATATATATATATATATATATATATATATATATATATATATATATATGCAAAAAGCAGCAAAAGCTATTTAGTGGCTGGGGTTTAACCTGACAAAGAATGAACAAGCATGTATGGAGACAATCTGGACGAATAAAAGGACATAAAAATTATTTGGTTAAGTGAAGAGATAAGAGATATACTATAGTCTCTGGTGGAACAAGGAAATAGCAAACTTAATATTAACTATTCATTGAGGGGGGCGGCATCACAAAATGGTAGTTATCTTCTAAAGGGCTTCTCATGTTATTAGCATTTCAACTGTATTTAAAGGGCCAGAAGGTTGAAAACCACTGGCATAGGGTAACTCATTCATTTGCATCCATTCATTCAGTAAGAGTTTACTCAGAAGAAAATATGTAAGTAATATTCATTTATGTACTGAGATTACAAATTTAATTAAGGGAGGTTTTGTTTTAAAAATATATTTTATTGATTTTTTACAGAGAGGAAGGGAGATGGATAGAGAGTTAGAAACATCGATGAGAGAGAAACATCGATCAGCTGCCTCCTGCACACTCCATACTTGGGATGTGCCCACAAGAAGGTACATGCCCTTGACCAGAATCTAACCTGGGACCCTTCAGTCCCCAGGCCACGCTCTATCCACTGAGGCAAGCAGGTTAGGGCTTAAGGAAGGTTTTGCTAAACCTATGGGACCTGAACTCAGTATTTGATTTTGATGGGGATACAGCAGAAGACGGAGAAATGCCTGAGAATCAGATTTGGGTTTTATCAATATGATTTGGATCAGATTTTTTTTAAAACATCTTATCAAAGGATTTAAAGATGCTGAGTGAATGTGAATTTGGGAGAATTAAGGAGGGGGGGAAAAAAAGGCCAGATTGGGTAACGCTGAGATATTCTGAAACATTATCATCTCTCCAAGAATTGAGACTCTTTATCACCATTTTGCACTTTCCCAGTGAGATTAGGAGCCAGCTGCCTGTTGAGCAAAAATATTACCATCCAATTAATATTTTGGAGGCAGTGACAGCCGATTCTAACCTCCTGGCTCCGCAGCCTGCTCTGAGGGCCTGATCATACAGGAAGTGAGATAAACATGGGGCCAGTCCGTTCATCGGGGTCTCCCTGGAAAGAGCAGAGGCCACTTACGAACGTCTGAGGATCACAGGCGGCCGCAGCAGGGGAGTGTGCATGTGAATTATGAATATTTAAATAGGCTTATTAAAACCACCTCCACGGAGAGCAAAAATGCATTTGCTTTTATTTAAGACAATTAAAAAGAGAAGGGGCAGTGTGGGACACTCACGAAACGCATAAAACTTAGAGTCTGGAGACCCGGTGAATCCCTAGCACCAGCCCTTCCCAGCCATGTGGCGTGGACAGATGAATTTGACCTCTATAAGCTTTTTTAAAAAAAATATCTTTATTGATTTCAGACAGGAAGGGAAAGGGAAAGAGAGAGAGAAACATCAATGATGAGAGAGAATTGTTGATTGGCTGCCACCTACCCGTCCCCTACTGGGGATTGAGACTGCAACCCAGGCACGTGCCCTTGACCGGAATCGAACCTGGGACCCTTCAGTCCACAGACTGATGCTCTATCCACTGAGCCAAACCAGCCAGGGCTATAAGCTTTATCCAACTCCCCACTCGTTCACTTACTCTCATTCATTTAGTGAATAAAGTTAAGAGCATATCCCCCCCACCCTGAGCCAGACTGTCTAGATTTGAATCCTGCCTCTGTCACTTACTAGCTATTGGTACCTATTGCTTACCCATGGATGGCAAACTGCGGCTCGAGAGCCACATGCGGCTCTTTGGCCCCTTGAGTGTGGCTCTTCCTAAGCCTTAGGAAGACCCTAATGAAGTGAATAACAATGTACCTACCTATATAGTTTAAGTTTAAAAAATTTGGCTCTCAAAAGAAATTTCAGTCCTTGTACTGTTGATATTTGGCTCTGTTGACTAATGAGTTTGCCGACCACTGGCCTAGCCTCTCCGTGCCTCAGTTTACCCTTCTGTACATGGGGACAACCCCTACCATTATGTAAGGGTCAGCTGTGAGGTTAAATGAGCTAACTTCTATAACGTATGTAGAAGAGTATCAGGCACATAACAAACACAGAATAAATGACAGCTCTGATATTAAATATTACGTCGTTCGTGTCTACTAGAAATTCGGCTTAGTGATCAGATAAAAAAAAAAAGTGAGCAAGAGAAACATAAACTTGGTTCACAGAGACCCTTAAACACACAATAGCAAAAGAGGTGTTAGGAAAGTTGTCTATGGAAACTGTCATGTTAAAGATATCCCTAAGTTGGGGTGCAGGGCTCAAGGAAGGCTTTCAAAGAGATGTGAAGTTTACGCCGAGACCTCACAAGTGGAAGAGGAATTAACCAGCAGCATAAATACTCCTTACGAGTAGGAACCTTGTCTGTGCTGGTCACTGTTATAGCCCGTGTCTTACACAGTGTAGGGCACACTGTATAAGTAATAGTTGGATAAATTTAAAAAAAAAAAAAAGCTAAATAAGAAGTCTTGTGCAGTGGTTCTCAACCTTCCTCATGCCGCGACCCTTTAGTACAGTTCCTCATGTTGTGGTGACCCCCAACCATAAAATTATTTTCGTTGCTACTTCATCACTGTCATTTTGCTGCTGTTATGAATCGTCATGTCAATATCTGATATGCAGGATGTATTTTCATTGTTCGCGACCCACAGGTTGAGAACTGCTGGCTTAAGGCTTGGAAAGGACAAGCGGTCATAGGTGACAAAAGTACTAGAGAAAATAAACAAGAGAGCAAAAACCGAAAAGAAATCTTACCCAATAGCATGGCCTTTCCTATAAATTAGTAAAAGGAGGATTCTATTGGGTTGTCACAGTTGGCCTTGTTGACTTCTGGGCGACCGGCATGGCCTGTGGGAACACGAGGAAGGGCCACTAGATGGTACTTTTCTCACAGCACGTTTCTGTATGCTTGTCCTTTCGTTTTTGTTTCTGTTTTTCTTGCCTCTTCAATTTCTGGCTCACTAAAGCCAGAGATCATGCATTAGACATCATTTTATACCTTTCATAGTGTTGTCCATTTGTCTTAGTCCATTGGGCTGTTATAAGAGAATACCGTAAGCGGAGGGGCTTAGTAAGAGCAGACATGGATTTCACATGGTTCTGGAGACGAGGAAGACCAAAGACACTGGAAGATTGGGTGTCTGGTGAGGGCTCACTTCCTGTTCCAGTGACAGTGTCTTATTCCTGGGGAGACCTGGGGAGACAGATCCAGTTTTACTTTGTTAAATTGCTCCTTTTTTGGGGGCGGGGGAAGGGAGGAGGAAGGGAACTTGAAGGCCAGTGGTAAGTAAACGATTATCTTTGCCTAAACACTAAACCTTGGCTGGGTTGTTAACTGAAAGCTTGGGGCAAGAAGAGCCTCTTTTAACTCATGTTTTTAGAAATATTATTTAGTGTGGTACTTGAACACTGTTGTTTTTTAAAAATATATTTTTATTGATTTCAGAGAGGAAGGGAGAGGGATAGAGAGAGACAGAAACATCAATGATGAGAGAGATCCATCGATCGGCTGCCTCCTGCACACCCCACAACCGGGATCAAGCCCATAACCGGGTCTTGTGCCCTGACCAGGGATTGAACCATGACCTCCTGATTCATAGGTAGAAGTTCAACCACTGATCCACGCTGGCCGGGATGAACAATGTTTTTAATAGTGGCCTAATGATAACCTGTTATTATTATTATTTTACCTTTCCATGGAAGAAAGAAACCACAGTGGCCTGTAGCCATGGGACAGGGCATCCTGTCTGTCCCTAATGTTGGATGCCCATCCAACCTAAGAAGCGATCATGTGATTAAGCCTAGGACTAGAGAAAGCAGGTTAACTTGTTGATATTTTATAGGCTTTAGCTAATCAATATATTAAGACCTTGGAAACTTAACTGTTCCGACATCAGAGCAAAACTACCAAGGAACATTGGTAACATGGAAGCAGAACTTCCTGGTGACTTTCCAAAGGTATTTTTTTTAGAAGTCGTCCTAAAATGAGGTACATCCTTTGGTACATTCGTCCAAGAATATCCCTTAACAGAACATCCCTTGGGCAATGTCCCTATAGAACACTTCCACTTGCTTCACCATACGACAGACTTGTTGTTAAGGAAATCAGAGTGCGTTTGCTTTTATCCTTGTAGTGATCACGCCAATAGAAACGACTAGCTATTAAAGTATGGAGTGACTCCAGTGGAGAAAGCATTTGCCTTCCGTCACGTCAGGAATATAGTAGAGAACAGGAGAAACCCCTTCCTTCTCTCATGGAGCCTCTAGTTAGAACAGGAAGATGGACACGGTAGAACAGCTTCACGAATAACTGGCGATCTTGGCACTCAGGAGACGCACTGTACAAGCGAAAATTCCAAATGACAGCCTGTGACCCTGACAGCCCGGTATTTGGCGCCAGCTCACACACATTGCCTTCCCGTCGCTTTCACTTCCCGCCTCTGGAATCATAGGGCGTTTCTGCTGTCTGTCTGCTAAGGCCTTTGCATTTCTTCTTGATAAGAAACAAATTATTGTTCTCTTCCCTTCTAATATCAAAGCAGGGGAAAATCAATCGATTGTGGAAGCAGGAGAAAGACGCAGAAGTCTGTGCTGCTTAAAGTTCCTTTTCCCAGTCCACCCTCGTGTCCGCCAATATGTTGATGAGTTGCGGCTGGGCTTGCCGTACCCACGGAAAGGAATGCCGTGCCGTGGATTCCGGCCCCGGGATAATCCTCGATTCTAATTAAGGTGCTTTGCAAGCCCACTTATCTGACGGGAGCATGCAGCGCACAGTACGCACTCTGGAATGAAAGCTTTGTTTTAAAAATCCAGCCTTTTGCCTCCTCCCCAACTTCCTGCAAAAAAGGCCTGGGCAGTCCTGGCCCTGGCCCCAGCAGATGCCACAGGGGCAGTTGCTGGATTTGCTCCTTCTCCTCCGTCTATTCCACTAAAAGGCAGAAGGGAAGACCACTCCAATGAGTGGCCCACTGAGCTATTATGATAGCGACATGACCACATTTGCCCAGAGCATTTTTATGTTTGCAGTCACCCAGCAGTCAATGGACATTTGCTGATTTGTCAATAAATAGGCAAACAAGCACATTTTAAACATTGCAATTTGCAAATATTCTGACTTTACCACAATTTTCCTCCCAGAATAGTAGGCTCTTTGAGGCGAGGGGGCTTATGCAATGAATGAATATATGTGTATATATATATATATATACATATATATATATGTATATATATATATGTATATATATATATACACACACACACACACGTGGCTTTCTTTTAAAGCTATAAATGTATGATGACATGGGATTAAGGTGAATGGCTTAAAAGCAGAGCGTTTCAGAGACGCGAAGAATCTTGGGGATTATGGAGTTCTACACCAAGTTTTCTGAAGAAAATATTAAGGTCAGGTGACTTGCCCAAGGTCATATAGACAATGAGGGCTTATCCGAGACAGGAACTGCAGACCTATTTTATCCTGACACGGAAATACTCTGACTTTAAAAAGCAAGACGACGAAACAAAAACACAGTCTTAAATTGTGAAATGAACATGGATGCGCCCTCAGTCATCATACCATTTTGACAGGTCATGAGATGTCATAAACATTACATGTAAAGAGGTTAAACTTTTAGGGAAAAATTAGGAAGCTTGATAAACCTCATAAAAAGTAATAATCGTCTATAAAGAATCTCAACCTGCCCTGGCTGGTTGCTCAGTGGTTAGAGCTTCGGCCCATGGACCACAGGGTCCCGGGTTCAACTTCTGGTCAAGGGCACGTACCTCAGTTGCAAGTTTGATCCCCAGCCCCGGTCAGTATGCATGCAGAAAGCAACCAGTTGATGTGTCTCTCTCACATTGATCTCTCTCGCTCTCTCTTTCTCTCTCTGTGTCTCTCTCGCTCCCTCCCCCTCCTCCCTCCCTTCCACTCTCTCTAAGGAAAAGAAAAAAAAATCAATGGAAAAAATATCCTCAGGAGAGGACTAAAAAAAAATCTCTACCCCAAAGAGCTCATGCTATATAACCACCAGGGGGAAGGGGTGACTAGCTGGTGGGAAGGGATGCTGGTCAAGTTCTCTTTCATGATGCGGGAGCTGGTTACTTTCCTGTGTTTTCTGGGCGAAAACGTTTCAAACTGTTCACGTGCAAAAAAAAAAAATCTCAATGTAAACATTCCCCTATATCACAGTGAAAAGTTTTACTTCCGGTTTCCCCCTTAGGACTTTGGCCTTCCGTCAGTTCCAAAAGTAACGTAGCCGAGTCTTCATCTATATTTTTTAAACTTTAGGGAGAAGAAGTAAGGGCTCGGATCAGGGTGTGTCCGACTCCTGTCACACACCACTCACTCTCTTGCTGTTTTTATCTGTAAATGGGGATATGATAAGACTTTTATCTCTTTGAAGACTTGGGACTGTGTGTAAGGGCTGTTGAAGTCCTCCCGCTAACATGGGTGGTGGTGTAGGGGGAATAGTTATGACCCGCTTAGAGTAAGCAGAGCCCCTCCCTCACCTGAGGCACTAATACTAACTCACCTGTTCTCTACACTCCACACATCATGCAGCTTGTGTTGGAAGCTAATGTAAACACTTTAACCACCACACGCCAGTGATGGCGAACCTTTTGAGCTCGGCGTGTCAGCATTTTGAAAAACCCTAACTTCACTCTGGTGCCGTGTCACACAGAGACATTTTTTGATCTTTGCAACCATAGTCAAACAAAGACTTATAGTTTTGATATTGATTTTAGATATTTAAATGCCATTTAACAAAGAAAAATCAACCCAAAAAATGAGTTCGCGTGTCACCTCTGACACGCGTGTCGTAGGTTCGCCGTCACTGCCATACGCCGTTCCATCTTCGGTTTAACTACTCAGAGGTTAATCCTTACCCTGGCTTTCCTCTTGAGCATTTTTGTTAAAGCCATGTGTTAAAGCATGACCGTACCATTCCTGGGCATTTCCTCCTGGGGAGGAGAAGTTGTGACTCTTGTGCCATCGCTTGGGTTAGAGCCATGGCGTGCTGCTGTGTGAGTGTGGAGGCTGAGTCATAAACAGTGATGCGGCTTCTGCTTTGTGGAAATGTTAGAATGAGAGTTCTGAGCCCCCATGTGAGAGACTAACTATCCTGAGACAGCTCTGCTGTGTGGAAGCCACACCGTAAGCGGCAAGGGGATGCTTCAGTCTTTGAGTCATTCCAGCCCAGACACCAGATGCGGAAGTGAAGGGAGGGAGCCTTCAGCTGATTCCAGCCCTCGCCATTACGTCATCCCCCTCCCTCCCAGACTTCAAGTCATCCCAGCGAAAGCCCTAGGCCAGTGACGGCGAACCTATGACACGCGTGTCGGGGGTGACACGCGAACTCATTTTTTTGGTTGATTTTTCTTTGTTAAATGGCATTTAAATATATAAAATCAATATCAAAAATATAAGTCTTTGTTTTACTGTGGTTGCAAAGATCAAAAAATTTCTATATGTGACACGGCACCAGAGTTAAGTTAGGGTTTTTCAAAATGCTGACACGCCGAGCTCAAAAGGTTCGCCATCACTGCCCTAGGCATTGAGGGACAAGGCATCGCCCTCACTCTGTTTCGGGTCCACAGAATCCCTGAGCATAAGAAAATAATTAAGTCTCTAAGTTTTGGGGTACTCTGTTAGGCAGCAACAACAGCTGGAAGAAGAAGCTAAGGGAATCTAAAAGTTTAAGTAATTTTAGCCAGTGGGATTCTACCGGAGAGACTGGGTTCTCCTTGGATGTGCAGGAATGAGTCATGGCTAGCTGCGGTGTGAAATGGAGAGGTCTTCGGGGGCAGGGAGGGTGGTGTCCATATTAGAGAGACAGGGGTGCCGACACCAAACATGGCTGTTGACTGTGAGCTTTAGTTGAGCCATTTGTCAGGAGAGGAATTTGAGTGTCTTCCCTCACAGAGCCCCAGAGATGTTACGGAGATCGAGTTAGTAGAGATGAAAGCATTATCTTGCTAAGCTGTAAATCATTGGAGAAGTAGTCGGTATACTTAAGAGTTGCTTTCTCCTTGATGAAGATGATTTCATACCGGTCCCGGTGACTGCTGCTTCTCTTTTAGCTCCGTCAATATTGCGAGGAACCACAGGCAAGTCTGGAATGACTGGATCATTAAAAAGAGCCATCACGTTGGCCATTGGAATACAAGGCATTGCTCATGGTCCATTTTTGGTCCGTTCTTGTGGACAGTAGATGGGCTGGGAAGTGAGCACAGGTTCTAGTTAAAGGAAGTCGCAGGTTGAGTGTTAGAGTAATGCAATCTGTTTGTGATTATTTACTTTTTCACTGCAAAGGGAAATGATATTTGGAGAATACTAGATAGACAGATGGTTTTTCGTAATTGTTAGATCCCATATCTTTGGTCACCAACTTTAAAAAACCTGGAACTTTGAGCTTGTCAAGTTGAAAGAGAGAAGTCTCCCTCATTGGAAGCTAACGGCATCCTTAAACTCTCCTATCTGCTGAAGACTTCATCCTCACACCTAGTATTCTATATAATAAAAGCCTAATATGCTAAGTGTCCGGTCATCCATTCAACCAATCAAAGTGTAATATGCTAATGATATGCTAAGGCCGCTCAACCGCTTGCTATGACATGCACTGCCCACCTCGGGGCAGATGCTCTGACTGGTAGGTTAGCTTGCTGCTGGGGTCCAACCAATCGGACTGAGCGAGATGGGCTGGACACACCCTGGAGCCCTCCTGTGGTCCCTCCCTGGCTGGCCAACCTCCCGCGCCCCTCCCTGGCCCCAATCGTGCGCCGGTGGGGTCCCTCAGCCTGGCCTGTGCCCTCTTGCAATCTGGGCCGAGGGGACCCCCCCCCCACCCTAGTGCACAAATTTCATGCACCAGGCCTCTAATATTATTATAAACATTAATCTAGGTGTCTCTACCTCATTTGGTTCTACTATAAAATGGGAATAACATTCCTCAATAGGAAAACTTTTCATTACTGTAAATGTTAAAAGTTCACGGTGCAAGGACAGCGTTAGGCGATTGCTCTTATTCTGCGGAAGCTTCCAGGGTGGGGGACTAACTTCAATAATGTATAAAGGGAACCGATTCTGAATATCAGATTAAATTTGCTCTCGTACTTTCCTGTGACTTTTCCGCCCCCCCTCATCCAGACAGCATTGTATTTCATACATCGTGTTGAAGTCTCTTCCCTGTGTGAATGCTGGGTTACCTCCCCCGCCCTGTATCTCTTAACAAGCTCCTTGGTGCCGCTGGAATTAATGCTTCCTGTCGTCTTAAATAATGTGACATTGAAATACAATTTTTTAATGTGCTGGCATTTAACATGCCACAATATTTCAGTTATTTTACATTCATTTGGGTGCTCTCGTGTTATTACAGCTGTTATGAAATTCTGACAAAGAGATGCATTTCCTTCTTCTGTTCCACCATAATTGCTTTTTGCCGCATCTCTGAACCGTAACCATGGCGATCTGCAACATTCATCAGAGGACCTCTTGTTATTTCCCTCGTGTGGATGAAAAACAAAGTGGTATAAATACTCAGAGAAGTTTTAAAAAGGCAGCTTCTTTCTTCTTTCTTTCTTCCTTCCTTCCTTTCTTTCTTTCTATTTTCTTTCTTTCTAATTTATTTCTTTGTTTTATGTTTTCCTTCTTTCTTTGATTTTATTCCTTTAATTTTTTTTTAAATTTTCGTATGTGGTCTACTGAGGGGAAATGAAGCTGCATGGCTAGGGATTTTTCATTTATTTTTTTATTTATTTTTTAATGAGAAATTATACAGGCCCTTTCTGTGGGAAGCACGGAGAGAAAATGAGAAATTAAGTCAGTGCCTTCAGGAAGAAGGAACTGCTGTCATCAGGAATAAAAAAGGAAATGAAAGGTTTAGTCTTTTCTAAATTTGACTCGTTACAAACAAGTTCTTGTTGGAGCTGCTGAATGCGGAATACCATTACCATATTGGAACGGTTCTGTGGATGGGTGGACTCGTTCTTCCTTTTCGGTGGGGAGGTTGGAATGACCATGCCCTGGTTGCACTGTAAATTGCTGTCTTTCTGGCAATTGAGGAGGAAGTGGGAGGTCAGCCCCATCTCATTTTATCTGCACGCTTCCCATCTCTTCTCTGTCATGTAGTGTAATCACGGGCATGCCATCCACGCCTGTCACCAATGTCCACTCTATTTGGTGAGAAGCAAGGCACGTTGGCTCACCCTCAGTGAAGCAGATCGTTCAAGGGTATGATTCATTGGGGCAGAGTCATCAGGGGGTATGTCCACCACTTCCTGGTTCCTCTCCCATCCAATGACTTCTTCCCAGACTTCCTTGCTCCCTTCTGTGGATGACTTCTAGCAGACCAGGCCTAGCAGTTTCTTGGACAGGCCTAGGTATGCCTCACTCCTTCATCCCCGCATCCATGCCATGAGCAAGGCCTTTTAAATGCACCTTCAAAATGCATCCCGTTCCTACCAGTTGTCAACTTCTCCACCTCATCCTCTTACTCGAAGGACTATCAGTTTTGTCTGCATCACCGCCACGCTACCTGGTCTCCATCCTTCCAACTCTCCTACAGCCCATTGCAAACCCAACAGCGCAAACCCGGTGATCCTTTGGAAAGTCATTAATTCGATTATGTTGTTCTATACTCTCCAGTGACTTCCCCACTGTGCCGGAAAGCCACACTTCGCACCACAGTCAACAGGTGCTATTCGCTTAGACCTCTGTCCCTCACTCTGACCATCCTGTCTCCTCCTCCAGAAGCCCACCGACGCTGGGACTTTCTCTTACTCTCTGCTGAGTCATTCGTGCCCAGGTAGCACCTGGGAGATTTCAGAAATCCTTCAATCTTGTGGATGCTTCTTAGGCTTCCGTTGAGAATCTGTTTGATCAAAAATGGAGAAACGAAGGCTCTAGGTCAGTGGTCGGCAAACTCATTAGTCAACAGAGCCAAATATCAACAGTACAACGATTGACATTTCTTTTGAGAGCCAAATTTTTTAAACTTAAACTATATAGGTAGGTACATCGTTATTAACTTAATTAGGGTCCTCCTAAGGCTTAGGAAGAGCCTCACTCAAGGGATCAGAGAGCCGCATGTGGCTCGAGAGCCGCAGTTTGCCGGCCACAGCTCTAGGTTCACAGAAAAACAACAATTTTGTAACAGTTGGCTCCACTCTAGAGTAAGACCTGGGTTGAGAGACCAAGCTGACGAATGACGTCAGTAGGGCCCTCTAGCCCCCTGTCAACATGATACCCCTTTGACAGTCCCTGAGAGAAGATGTCCATTAGCTTTTAGTTCATGAGATGATCCAGTGTAGCAACTTGCCTTCTCCTACCAGCCCTGGCTCCCAGTCCCTGTGAGCCAAGGAGGTAAGTCAGTGGCTTCAGGGTAGGACCTTCATTTCCTTGGACTCACAAGTAGAGGCCTGGAATTTTCCAGATGGGTTTTCTAGCCTCTAACACAGTGGTTCTCAACCTGTGGGTCGCGACCCCTTTGGGGGTCGAACGACCCTTTCACAGGGGTCGCCTAAGACCGTCGGAAAACACATATAGCATATCATATATTGACATGACGATTCATAACAGTAGCAAAATGACAGTTATGAAGTAGCAATGAAAATAATTTTATGGTTGGGGGTCACCACAACATGAGGAACGGTATTAAAGGGTCGCGGCATTAGGAAGGTTGAGAACCACTGCACCTCGGGGTCTCAGGCTTTGCCTCTTATTCTGACACCCTCGAACTAAAATCCTAATTTGAGTTCCCACCTCCCTTGCGTTGGACCAAATTTAGGAATAACTCCTTCCAGATAGAGACTCTTTTCCACCTCCATGCCCCTGATTGACATGGATACTAAAGCAAGGTACATTTTCACCCCCAAATTATCTCCAACGCCGCTTCTTAAGCCACGTCAACTATGTGTCAGGTCGCCCTCGACGGGTTGGTATTCAGGATGAAAGCAATTTGGCTCCCTTTGGGAAACAGAGGCCTCGCCACAAAAGGATAAACCCTGTCCTTGTTTCATATTCGAAGGAAAGGTGGTTAGATCTCTTCTTCACAATATTAAATCCTCAGGGTCAGCTTGCTTTCTCAGTCAAACTAACCCTCTGGACCAGTGGTTCCCAACCTTCCTTTGGCCACGCCCCACCTAAGCATCTCTAACATCCTGATGCCCCCCCCCCCCCCCCCCCGCCCCGGTGACATATAATTGTTATTATTCAAAAAGTGAACTCCTATTCACATGGAGGAAGCCTAAAAGGCCACGAACTTGGTCTAAACAAGCTTCCAAAGAACATGGCATCCATGAGAGAGAAAAATAAAGAACGAAAGGACAGTGGAAGGACTGAGGAAGAAATCGCTAAGAAATTGTTAAAATAATAATATGAAGTGATAGGAGAAAAATAGCAAATAAAGTTTCAAAACAGAACTGAAATGCATAAATATGTCACCATATATATTTAGAGACTGTATAGGAGACCCATAGAACCATACGAAATGCAAAAAAAAAAAGAAAATATCACGGTTAATAACTCATTCTTGAATTGCTCCCCTTAAAAATCAAATTGCCCCCCTGTGAGGTGTGTGCCCCACGCGGGGAACCGCTGGTCTAGACAGAGAATGGGCAATGCATTCCATCTAATTTGCAAACTCTGATCAGCTATTCGTGGCCCCTGGAGTGTAGTCTTGAGAGTTCCAATGTCATCTTTGGGCTCAGGGGGACCGTGTGCTTTGGTCAGGCATGAACGCTACTAGGAATTTCACCCACTCCTCTTCGTCCTTTTTTCAAACAACCTTTCTCTGAGCGAGGTTGACAACCCCCTGCTTCCCAGTTCCCCGGGCGCCTGGCCCAAGAACTCTCTGAATTTACTGACTCCTGATTTCTCAGAAGCAGAAGGGACAGCCTGTGAAACGCACTTCTGCCAATTGCCAGAGCACAGGCTCATTTCCTGGCTCAGACAACTGTTTGAAACCCATACAGGACACCTCGTGTTTTATTTTAATTTCCCCTTCTTTGGTTTCTGGCAACACAAAGCAGAAGATTGTGGGTGCGGGGCGGCGGGGCGGGGGGAGGGGCACGGAGTGAATCACAGGCCATCAAGCGCTGCCCTGGCTGTTCCCTTCCCAGCACACAGGGAGACGTTCATGTGTAAGGTACGGAGTCTGTAAAACTGTACCCGAAAATTTTAAAAATTTAATTACAAGGCAGCATCTCTGAACCTTTTGCTGGAAGCCATTTTTTTTTTCTCCTGACAAGTGGTCCCAGCTCTGTGGCCCCTGATCCCCCTCCCACCATGTCAGAGTTTGTAAATTTATTTAACAAGCTACTGATACGGGTTTCAATACATTGAAAGGTAGGTAAGGTAGAGCCACTTCTTTCTCCATAGATTCTCTCAGCTGCCCTGCTTTCCACTCCATCCCTTCTTCCCAGAAACTGTGCATCGAAGCTGGATGTGGGCTTCTGAGGAGGGCATCCGCCTGCTCACCCCTTCCTATCCCACCCTCTGCTTGAAGCAACACCGTCCCTTCCAGCAGCCAATTCGGGGAGCCACGGGTAAAAAGAATTTCATTCCAAGTGGGAGCTGTTTTATCAGGTGCAAAAATAAAACAGCCTGCCTGGCACAGGGTGGTGTTACATTTTCATTTTTCTGAGCTGGTTGGGCAGAAGTTGAGTAAGACAAGATGTGGGGCGATACCGCAGCCAGTAGTGCCGTTCTCAACCAGAGGTATCTGGGGTTTACTGAGGGTCTGAGCCGCCGGCGTTCATGGCCGAGAGGTTAGTTGAAGATGGGGGGGCTGTTAAGTACAGGTGGGCTGTTGGGGGTCCGGGACCCAGTGGTGTGTGGAAGCAAAAAGAAGCAGGTGGTGGGCGGACTGGATATGATGACCAACTGGGTCGGGGTCCATGAAATGAACACAGAGGGACAAAGAAGAGGTGGGCACTGAGCTTGCATTTTTGAGAACCAAGAATCAAGTTGTTGTTGTTTAATATATTTTATTGATTTTTTTACAGAGAGGAAGGGAGAGGGATAGAGAGTTAGAAACATCCGTGAGAGAGAGACATCGATCAGCTGCCTCCTGCACACCCCCTACTGGGGATATGCCCGCCAACAAGGTACACGCCCTTGACCGGAATCGAACCTGGGACCCTTCAGGCTGCAGGCCGATGCTCTAGCCACCGAGCCAAACTGGTTCGGCAATGAGCCTCTCTTGTACTCAGTGTGTTTGCATCGTGCTCCATGGAGGCAAGCATTCTTTTGCAAACATGCCTATCTCCTTGCCTCTTGGCCCATTCAGCGTGAGCAAGAACATCTCAGTCCAGAGAGAGCCCAGTCACTTGCGTTCTCCATCTCACATCCATCCCCCAAATTAAGCCCTACTGGGGGATGAGAATCACACAATTAGGCAGATTAGAATCATTATGAATTCATAATCTTTTAATCACCTGCCTCAGCTGGGCCCTCATTAAAGTCTAGCAAACATTCTATTTCTCTCGTCAGCTCCTACCTCACTCTCCTATCAAAGGAAGACCCATCTGCCCGTGCTCTGGCTGCCAGAGATAGCACTGCCTTATTATTCCCTTCCTACCCAATATCTTACTGATCTCCCCTACTTTCCCACCTTCCCTTTAGTATATAAGCTAGCCTGATACTCTCTCATCTTTGAGAACCAACTCGCATGGAAACCAGAATCCTTCCTTGGCCCCCACGTCACCCCAGTTACCACCATTTCACTCTACTCACCTTCATGGGCACGTTTCTCAAGAGCCTGTCATGCGTGCTACCGCCACATCACCACCTCCCGATCATTTGCAGTCCGCTGACGTCTGCTCCTACCCCTGCCGCTGCCCCAAAGTCATGGGTACTCTCCCCGTTCTCGGACCCAATCATGAGAGAATGTTACCGTCCCAATGTTGTGGTGGCTGTGGGGGTTGTGGCTCTGTTTTGTGTCTCATTCCAGGGTGCACGCTGCTAGGTAACCCCTCTCTGGGACAGAACACCCTCCTGGCAGAAGGAAAAATGCGAGAGCCAGTTGAGCAAAGGCTCTTAATGTCTTTTGTTGACTCTCTTTCCTTCACATTGGCCCAATGAAGTCACATGCATAGCCAGGCCCAACATCAATGGAGTGTGACTATACCCTCTCAAGAGGGAGGGGGCAGGTAGGACTCTGCTAGACATATAGTGACGGGCAAGAATGTATAATTCTCTTACGGGAAAGGGAGGGCAAATCCATCTGCCATGATGATGTGAATTCCTTTAGCCTCCCTTATTTCCTTATTCGTGTATGTTACTTATTCCATCATGTATGTTGTTGCTGTCACTCACCTCCGTACCTTCTTGGACGTCATGTAAAGGCATTCAAACCCTTGATTATGTGCCATCTCCATCACGTAGGTGCTCATCCTTGGTTAACCTCCTCTACATATTTTTTTTCTATTCCTGTGATTGTTGTGGTTGATGAATAAAGGGGAAGCGAACAGTAATATTATTGACTGAGTCCACTGTGTGGCTATAACTTTATGAGGCTCTCACTGCTGTCGTCTTTCTTCCACATCTTGTTGGCGTCATAGTGCATATGTTCGTGACCCATTACAATCGCCGCCACCTTTCTCTTTCTCTGTGTCTCTACCTCTCTGTCTTCATTCCAATGGATGGAATTGTCTTTGGATATAGGAAGATATTTCAAGCTTTGTGATTTGAGATCACAGTTCCTTGCTATCTCCAAATCTCCAAATGCCCCCTGCCCCCCCCCCCCCCCCCACTCCTTCATCCTTCATAGCATGAAGAGCAGTGTTTTTCTCTCTGGACACATCCACGTCTCATTTGTGTGCGCGGCCTTGTGACAACATTATAACCTTATTGTATTTCACTTAATGCTCTTCGTGGAGAATGCCTTAATGCCTGGTGTATGGAAAAACACAGATAAATAATGTGACTTTATTTTCCCAAAGACAACCATGTGTCAAATTGAATATAATAGATGGGGATTTATTCCTCCGTTTAGCTTTTTAGGCTCGCTTATCTTTCAGAGTCATTTGAATCGAGACGAAGGACACATCCTTATTTGATTGTTAGGCAATCCGGTGCTATTTATTTTGTGTACGTTGGTGTGGGGTAAAAGTGCACTGTTGTTAAAAGGCTATTTAGTGTCACACGGAGGGCCTATTAATTTTTTCGATAAATTGCCAGTGTGTCCAGCCAGTTGCGTACATTGAATAGGGAGAGTCCGTTCTACAAGTCTGCCTCCAGATGCTGTGGTCACGGCGGCTGTAGTTTTTGCACTGTCCCTGCCTTTGTTACCAGAAGCCTGGAGATAAATCTCCAAGGAAACGCGGGGTTCTGTTAGAAGGGTTGGGTCAGAAGAACGGTCTGGGTTTTGTAGCACAGACTATAGTTCAGAGGCAGAGTGTTGTGGGAATTATTATTTTTTATTTTATTGACTTTTTACAGAGAGGAAGGGAGAGGGATAGAGAGCTAGAAACATCGATGAGAGAGAAACACTGATCAGCTGCCTCCTGCACACTCCCCACTGGGGATGTGCCCGCAACCCAGGTACATGCCCCTGACTGGAATCGAACCTGGGACCCTTGAGTCCGCAGGCCGACGCTCTGTCCACTGAGCCAAACCGGTTAGGGCAATGGGAGTTATTTTTTTATTTTTCTGGATGATTTTCTTTGCATTAATAATGAAAAGTGAAATCACGGATGTTGCATTTCAACATAATGTTGGTGAAGAAGCATTTTTACTGCTTCTTGAAGCCAGACCTTATGATGAGTATTTTTTCCATACTTGCCCCGAAAGACCAGCACTGGTAACGTCGGTTTCCTTTCCTTGTCTCTCATTGTCATATCATTGCTAGCAGAGTCAAGCTTCTTCCCGGGACATATGAATTGCCCGTTGAGAAGAGAGAAGAGAGAAGAGAGGGAGGTCAGGGACAAGATCATTATAAATTTCAAGTAAAATCCCTTATTTCCTGGTGACCAGTTTTCCTCTTCAGATGTCATGAACAGACAGTGGAAGGGAGAAGATGGTGTCTTATGCTCTCAGGAGTTTTACCTATTTCAGAACCTAGTACAGTGCTTAGAACATGGTAGAGTCAACAAGTACTTGTTGGATGAATGGATGAAAAGGTATGCTAAAGAAATACAAATGGCACTTGTGGAACACTGGCCACAAGAATTAAAGCAGGTTAAATTTTTGACAAAGTACATTACTATGAAGTAACAGCAACAACAATAATAATAACCTTTAGTAAAACTGTGGTCTTTTTAAAAAATATATATATTTTATTGAGTTTTTACAGAGAGGAAGGAAGAAGGATAGAGAGTTAGAAACATCGATGAGAGAGAAACATCGATCAGCTGCCTCCTGCACACTCCCTACTGGGTATATGCCCGCAGCCAAGGTACATGCCCTTGACCAGAATCAAACCTGGGACCCTTGAGTCCGCAGGCCGACGCTCTATCCACTGAGCCAAACCAGTTAGGGCTAAAACTGTGGTCTTTAATTTTTTAAGTAAAGCCTATCAAGAAGGGGTAGAGGTGTTTAGGGAAGATGTAGAAAGGCAACAGGGAACAGGTAAGACATTAAGCTGGCAAACCCTGGGGGTGGCATGAAGAAAAGAAAAAAAAGAAAGAAAATTATCACAAAAATGAGGGCTACATTGCCAAAAACATGACAGGAAAGAGGCTTTGCTGAAAATACATCAATAAAGGTGAGTACAGATTAAAATAAACAATATAAAGGAGAGATGAAGATTTAAAAGGAGAGAGAAGACAGGAATAAATAAAAATACAAGAAGAAGATCCAGTCCACGTATTGGTGTTTCTAAAAAAGGAAGCTGAGTTAATGGAACAAATAAAAATGGTTGAAAGAGATATATTTTTACACATCCCATGAGTAAAATAAGCCCGAATCTATAGATTTAAGAAGTACCCAGTGCCTAGAAACATGATTAACATAGAACAACCCAACAACAAGATATATAATGATAAAGTTACTGCACTTCAATGAGAAACAAATATCTTTTGGAAATCCAGGCAAAACTGATCCAGTCCCTAACAAAGAGAGAAAGTCAGACTGGCCTAAGGGTTTTTGTTCTCTCTCTGCCTCTCCCCCCCACCCCCACCCCCATCCCCCATCCCTATATATGCTCACAACCATACTCTACTTCAGTGATGGCGAACCTATGACACGCGTGTCAGAGGTGACACGTGAACTCATTTTTTTTTGGTTGATTGTTCTTTGTTAAATGGCATTTAAATATACAAAAAAAATATCAAAAATATAAGTCTTTGTTTTACTATGGTTGCAAATATCAAAAAATTTCTATATGGGACACGGCACCAGAGTTAAGTTAGGGTTTTTCCAAATGCTGACACGCCAAGCTCAAAAGGTTCGCCATCACTGCTCTACTTAATTATGGTCAGGGATGGACCATATATACAATGGTAATCCCATCCTATATAATAAAAGGCTAATATGCAAATGGCCGAATGGTGGAATGACAGTTCACTATGATGTGCGCTGACCACCAGGGGGCAGACGCTCAATGCAGGAGCTGCCCCCTGGTGGTTAGTGTGCTCCCACAGGGGGAGCGCTGCTCAGCCAGAAGCTGGGCTCATGGCTGGTGAGCACAGCAGCAGTGGCGGGAGCCTCTCCCGCCTCCATGGCAATGCTAAGGATTTCCCACTGACTGCTTAGTGGGCCTAAGCCATCAGCCGGGCATCCCCCCAGGGCTCCTGGACTGCGAGAGGGCGCAGGCCAGGTTGAGGGACCCTCCCCCGCCAAGTGCACAGATTTCGTGCACTGGGCCTCTAGTAGATTATACTGGAGCTGAACGATTCCTTTCTCCTAGTGCCATCATAGTCTGTAGCACCACACATGACTCACGTGCTTGTGGTGATGCTGATATAAGAAAAAACCTACAGGGCTGCCAGTCCTATGAAAATTCAGGTACACAAATACTTAACCGTTGTGCTGCATGACAACGAAACAACGTTCTTTTGGAGCAACGGTTCTCAACCTGTGGGTCCTGACCCCTTTGGCGGTCGAACGACCCTTTCCCAGGGGTCGCCTAAGACCATCCTGCATATCAGATATTTACATGACGATTCATCACAGTAGCAACATGACAGTGATGAAGCAGCCACGAAAATAATTTTATGGTTGGGGATCACCACAACATGAGGAACTGTGTTTAAAGGGCCAGGAGGTTGAGAACCACTGGGCTAAAGCGTCAACATCGCTGACAGTGAGGCCGGGAGTGGTGGCGGAGGGAGGAGAAGGACAGGAGAGCAGCCCAAAGCAAAAAGCATGCACACCACAAGTTCCTGGACAAGCAGCCCTGGGCTTTTGTAGCATCCCAACTTGGTTTCCATATATCTCACTTGGTTTGTAAGATCAACGTTAAAAGAAAGAGGGGAGCCCTGTCCGGGTTGGCTCAATGGATAGAGCGTTGGCCTGTGGACTAGAAGGTCCCAGGTTCGATTCGGTCAAGAGCAAATGCCCGGGTTGTGGGCTCAATCTACAGTGGCGGGGGGTGGGGGGGGGGGTGTGCAGGAGGCAGCTGATCCATGATTCTCTCTCATCATCATTGATGTTTCTCTCTCTCTCTCTCCCTCTCCCTTCCTCTCTGAAATCAATAAAAAAAAAAAATTTAGAAAAAAGAAAGAAGGGAGCTGGTCTTACACAGATGAACCACATGCTATGAAAGCAGGTGATTTTGCTTTAAAAATATCTATGAGAAAGAAAACATTTAAAGAAAAATGGGCTTATACAATAACCCCAAAATTGATAGTGGGGGAAAAAAAATGGGACTGTGCAAATAGCCTGCCTTTTAGCATTAATGAAATTAAATGGGAATTTGATTATGCTGAGTTACAGCTACACATAATGTTCTCAAGCATAACTTTTGCAAATCTGTTAATTCCACTGGTGATTAGATATGTGCATTTCCACACATCTTGGTGCCCTTTGAAATCGAGCACAATCAAGATGTTAGATGGTAAGTTATTTTTCTGGTTATTAAGATGCGTTTCAATCCTCGCCTTTAATCAACTGCGGAATCGCAACATGGGTTTGATAGGCACACTAGTGTGTGTGTATGTGTGGGGGGGCACACCCCAAATTGATGGGCTGTCACTTTTATCTCCTGGCTCTCAGGATGTACCCTCTGGTGTATGTTATTAATAAGGAATCTGTGTTGAGTTTCATTCACTTAGAACATGGGTGGGTGGAGGGGGAGGGGTTTTGAAATGGCTCTTGGCACCTCTGGGTCCTGACCGGGAGCCCTGCGGGTTGGCCCTCCTGTCAGCGTCTATATGGGCAGGCGGAATTCAGCCAGGCGCAGGGGACGCAGCCAGTCGGTAGATAGCGCCTGGCTGCCCTCTGACCCTTGGGTTAAACTGCTGTCTGAGCCGCTCAGTCCGGAGGCCGAGTGCCAGGGAGGGAGAGCTGCCAGTTATCTGTCAGCGCGCCAAGGCCTGGACTGCATCAGCAGGAGGCACACAGACAGCATCTTCCTAACGGTTCTCTCTCAGGCCCCCTCTGCCGCAGCCCTGAGGCCACACCGGCCCCTGTGCCCGGTTAGGGGGTTTCCCAATGATCCGGGAGCCCCGGGACTTCCCTGCACGTTCCAGGGATAGTCACCGACTAACTTGTTCACAGAGCCTTGTCTCCCAGGCCTTCACGGGGCGATCGGAGTGGAGAGGATGCTGCTGCACACCCCCAAAGTGCGGCTGCCACCACCACGAGAACGCTGCAACCCCCGTCCGCTAAAGGAGTGGGTGTGGGGCACCTTCCCTGGGGATCCTCCTCAGGGACGGGGAGCGAAGACACAGTGGGTTTTCGTGTTAGGCGCCACGAGGCTGAACCTAGAGAGAAAGCCAGTTGGCGGAGAGGAACAGAGACAGGGAGAGACACAGACAAAGAGAAGAAAGACAGATAAAGAACTGAAAGACAGGCAGGCAGAGACAGAGAGACAACAAGAGGAAAACAGAGAGACCCAAAGACAGAGAGACAGACCGAGAGAGAAATGCGTATTCACAAATAGAGATACTCAGTTTGAGACAGACAGACAGAGAGACAAAGATAGACACAGAGCGTTAGAGACACATACACATAAAAGAGCAAGAAAGGCAGAGAGGGATGGACAGAAGAGGCAGACACTGAGACAGGAAAAGACAAAGATTCAGGGCGTGGGAAGGGAGGGAGGGAGGGAGGGGGAGAGAGAGAGAGAAGAGAGTGAGGAGATAGGGAGAGAGAGAGAAGAGAGTGAGAGGGAGGGAGAAGGAGAGGGGAGAGAGAGAGAGAGAGAGAGAGAGAGAGAGAGAGAGAGAGAGAGAGAGAGAGAGGCGATGAGGCAAAGAAACAAGAAGACAGGAAAGCAGAGGAAGAGACGGGAAGACAGCAGGAAGCCACGAGCTCGCGATGGGAAGAACCCTTTGGGGCAGGAGGTGGAGGGAGCTCACGGCGATCTGGAAGGCAGGGCCTGAGCCACAGGGTGGTTGGTGTGAAGGGAAGACACCCTGCTCTGCTGGGGTGTCCCCTAGGGAAGAGGACTCAGCACAGGATTGGGGATGGACCGCAGGGTGGCCACCTGTGAAGGTGGTAAAGACGAGACTTCCTCCTGGTTGAGCTGAGGACACCTGTGCTGGCCTTTTCTCTCCCTCCCATCAGCTCTTTAACCCTCCCCCTCAGGGGCCTGCCTTTCTTTCCCCCATGTTCTCCTCCCCTCCAGCCCTCTGGTCCGGTCGTTTCCTGGAACCTCCTTCTGTAAAGACGCTCCATTCCTCATTCTAATAGTATTTATTGAGAACCTGCTATATTCGAAGCCTTTCGCTAGACCAGTGGTTCTCAACCTTCTGGCCCTTCAAATACAGTTCCCCATGTTGTGACCCAACCATAAAATTATTTTCGTGGCTACTTCATCACGGTCATGTTGCTCCTGCGATGAATCGTCATGTAAATATCTGATAGGCAGGATGGTCTTAGGCGACCCCTGTGAAAGGGTCGTTCGACCGCCAAAGGGGTCGCGACCCACAGGTTGAGAACCGCTGCTCTAGACCCTGGGAATAAATCGGAGCAATAAACCAGTTGGGATTCACGTTACTGGAGGGTTTTACTGTCTGGGTCCCCCAGCATCACACAGGATGGTGGCCGGGGTCACGTGTCACAGACTGTATGGGCAGAAAGGTGGGGCCAGAGACCCATGTATTGAAAGACGACGACCAGGGTGATGTGTAGAGAGAATCCGAGTGGGCTTTGCAGCGCTGGACACCAGTCAAGGGAGAGAACCACCCACCACTTCCAGGCCAGGTGGCCAGTGCGATTCATTCATCCGTGTCCCGGGCATTTACGAAGCACCTACGACACACCAGGACCTGGTTCAGATGCTGTAGGTGATTCATTTAGTTCCAACAGAAGTAGAACTTGGAGTTTGGGTTCTCCCACCATTTTCCTCAGTCAATGATGTGCAGATGCTGAAGAGCGGAACCGGCAACTCGGTCAGAACCAAATGTGGTTGGCTCGTGAGTCACGGAGAAGTCCAGGCTCTGATGGTGTTTTTCCTTCTGTCCTAGGTCATCGCCGGCTGTTGCAAGCTGTCGTTGAAAGTCTGCACAACACAGCAGAGACTCTGACCTCCGTCGCTGTGACCTCCACCACTGTGCACCCTCCTCGCTGAAGGGCAGCCGAATTATGCAGCAAGCAAGGCCCGGAGAACGCCAGCGTGGCCCCTCGATGGCGGCTGGGATCAGAGCGAGGGGCTTCCTGCCTCCCACAGCCACGCCGACACCCCGACACGGGCTGACGGTTATTGACTGAGCAGAGGATGGAGGTCAAGGTAAGCCAAAGGACACTCCGTTTCCTGCGGACACTGTCTTTTTGTGTTCACGGATCTGTTTACACTTGGCGTTCAGTGCTCTGGCGTGGCCCTGGCAGATCTCAGGTTGGGCCTCCTTCTGGGCTGTGGCACACCACGGGTCAGTAGGTGGTGCTGTTTGCCTTCCAGTCCGCCTCAGGCCGGACCCTGGCCTTGAACCAGGGCAGCCTCCGGGTGGGAGCGATCCCTTGTTACGTGAAGGGAAACTAACATAAACGAATGTGTGCTGTTTCATCAGTAAGGTTTTTTTTAGGTACAGACTCAGCCGAACAGGAAGGACCATTTTGCATGCTCTTCTAGATCTGTTTACCTATAGCGCACAGGCCTTTATTCATGCGTTCATTTATGCGTTCGTTTATTCCTGCCATAGATATATATTGAGTTGCTCTTCTGTGCAGGGGAATGTGTGGGATGATTTCCGAGGCTCTATGAAGAGGAACAAAGAAAATGTATAAAATATGATCCCTACTACCCAAAGCCTTTACACTGGTATTAATAAAATATATTAGTTGAGTACCTGCCATATGTTGGATACTAAGTGTTTGATATCTATCTATCTATCTATCTATCTATCTGTCTATCTATATAATTTCTAATCTTTTAAGAATTTTTTTTTTTTTTTTTTTACTTTCCAGCTGTGCAAATGGGCTATTTTGAAATAAGAAAGAACTCACCCAAAGTTGCACAGCTGGCAAACGGCTAAAAGGGAGTTTGAGGCCAAGTCTATGGCCTTAAACTCCATTTCCTTTCCTTCGCAGTGAGATTGTGGTCCAAGGACTCCTGTGGACAGATGCCTGGTGCACTCGCTGTCACCCCGATAAGGCGTAGGCAGAGATTAGGTGGCACGTGTCCATTAAGAGGGGAGACCTTGGGGCCTGCTTGGTTGGCTCGAATCCCAGTGTCACCTTTAAGTAGCTGTGCAACCTTCGACAAAGTGACTTGCTCTCACTGTATCTCAGTTTACTCATCTGTCAATTGGGGATCGTAATAGTTCAAGGCTCTACATGGGGACAGAGGAGATAAGACGAAGTGCTTAGAGTAGGGGTCCACGCCTACGTCAGCGTTCGGTATTCCTATTAATATACCGAAGTGATTACGTGAAAAGGCTGGCTGTGAGAAATCCTCTCTAGAGATGCAACTGTAAGCCGTCCCGTTTGCCGGGGAAAGAAATGGCTTCCAACTAGAGTAACCTTGGAGGTTGTGTTTGAGCTGTGTGTTGACACGATTGAAGGATTTTGACCGCGTCAAGCGATACTGTGTGTAGCAACAGTAACCTCGCTTTATCTGGTCTTTATGACACGTGAGCTGCTAAATCCTTTGTGTTCATCTTCTCCTGTCACCCGTGTGAGAATCCTCTGAGGTAGATGGACCGATCATCGTTTTGAACTGAGTCAGGCCCTTCTCTGCCCACAATCACCTGGCCGATAAGGGGTGGGACCGAGTTTCAATCCCAGGTTTTTTTCTGATCTCACAGTTCATGCTCTTCACCTTGGGAAGCACCATGGGGTATAGGGCATGGGGGTGAGGGCAGTTCCGCCGTGGGCAGAGGCCCTGGGTCTGTTAGGAGCACAATGAGATATCCACGTGATCTCAGGCAGCCTAGGAAAGTATATAAGAGAACAGCTTGAGAGCTGGGGCGGGCCAGAACCTGACCTTGGAGGGTCTTGAAGGGCAGGCGAAAAAGTCTGCCTATTACTTGGTACTGAATGGGAAACCATTGGGATTTGGAGATTTGAAGTAACAAGTGTATTTGCCAGGTGCATTTATATGATAATTGAGAAAGAGCTCGAATGACCTACAGTTTGGTTAGACTTACATTTCAGAAAAAGGACAATTTAGGATTAAATCCTCCTATCATCTTGTACTGTTAAAATGATAGGGTCATTTGTGTCTATCTTAGAAGAGGCTCTTTGAAATTTTAGATGAGTTGAAAAAAAAAGAAATGAAAAATGGTGCTAGGAAAGCGAGGAATTTTAAAGGGCCAACCGGTTACATCGAATTGCCTGCCTTGGGTCTTCATTTCCACCTCTTCCATTAATTCAAATGCATGTACCACCTAGGGAAGCATTATGAAGATGCAGCCAGGCGTTCTTCCGTGATAGCGTGGGCTAGGGCAGTGGATCCCAATTGGGGGGGGGGCACATGCCCCACAGGGGGGCAGTTTGATGTTAAAGAGGGGCAATTCGAGAATCAGTTATTAACAGTGATTTTCTTTTGCATTTCTTACGGTTCTAGGGGTCTCATAGACAGACCATAAATAATATTGTGACATATGTATGCATTTCAGTTCTCTATATTTTGAAACTTTGCTTGCTATTTTTTCATATCACGTCATATTATTATTATTTTAAGCAATGTTTTAGTGATTTCTTCCTCAGTCCTTCCACTGTCCTTTTGTTCTTTCATTTTTCTCTCTCATGGATGCCATGTTCTTTGGAAGCTTGTTTAGACCAAGTTCATGGCCTTTTAGGCTTCCTCCATGTGAATAGGAACTCACTTTTTGAATAATAAGAATTATATGTCACAGGAGGCGGGGGGGCATCTGGATGTTAGAGATGCTGCGGTGGGGCGTGCCCAAAGAAAGGTTGGGAGCCACTGGGCTAGGACATTGCTATGAAAATTGTGCTCTGAACACAGCGTTTAACTCTATATCAAGACCCCCTTATTATCCAAGAAGACCCAACGACCGTGCTTTTTCTTAAAAACTTACCCACCCGCACCCCTCTCTTCACCGTCATCCTGCCCAGTGTCATTGGGTGTAAGGATTCCTGCTCGCTGCTCTCTAAGTCAATGGTTCTCAACCTTCTGGCCCTTTAAATACAGTTCCTCATGTTGTGACCCAACCATAAAATTACTTTCGTGGCTACTTCATAACTGTCATGTTGCTACTGTGATGAATCGTCATGTAAATATCTGATGGTCTTAGGCGACCCCTGTGAAAGGGTCGTCCGACCGCCAAAGGGGTCGAGACCCACAGGTTGAGAACCGCTGCTCTAAGTTAATCTTGCCATCAGGGGCAGGAGACAGGGGCCCCGCCTCCCTCCCTGGCTTTCCGCAGAGCTTGCTGGAAAGCAGACCTCCTCCTCATAGTGGTTGTGGCTTATTTTATTGTTTTACGAGCCTCTGCTGCGTAACCACAACACCATTATGACCGGGCCACACCGCGAGGAGAGGAAGTTCCCGTAATCCTCCTCCTCCTCGCCGGCCTTTTCATGTTGCTGGAAGTCAGCTCCTCTTGGCGGCTGGCTTCACGGGCTTCCGGAGTTCGCTGGGCTTTTGTTCTTATCAGTGATGCCCTCCTGTCTCCCATCCCTCCCTCTACCCCTTCCTTCTTCCTCCAGACTGTGCAGCCTCAAGTATCAAGCCAAGAAGATGAAGCGGGGAGGGGGAGGGGGCAGAATGAATAACGTTTCTCGGACCTGAACCATTGTGAAAAAAAAAAATGCTGGCCAGGAAAAGGCCACCCGCTCCTGGAAGGACAGGTTCCCCCATTCTCGTCCTGCCTTTGTCCGTCTTAAATAGAAACTGTAGAAACGGATCCATTTCACATGATTTTCCCGGGAGGCCACAGTTACTAAGCAAGCGCCGATGGCATGTGGAGGAGGAACGGCACTGAGCGAGGATACGTGTGTGTGTGAATGGGGATGAGATTGCGGGATTGCATGCGCTTTGGGGAGACGTGGCTCTTTGATTTGGGAGGATAAGGTAGAGTGTCCCAAAATAGAGAAGGAGGATTCTGGAGTCCCAGGTCTTCCATCACCTGTAATGACACCTTCTTGGGTTGCCTTCCTCCGGACACCCCACGTGAGCACAGTGCTGTTGTAGGAGGCTAGTTCATCCTCTCTGCTTGGGCAGCTCAGGGCAGGGGTGAGAAACACACGCTTTAGAGTGGTTAGGAACTTGAATTTGAATCCTGGTCTCACCATTTTCTAGTCCTGTGCTTTGGGTGGAAGACTCAGAGGGAGAATAATACCTATGATGTAAGAATAGTGTGGTGGCGATTAAATAAGGCAACGTAGGGAAAGCAACAGGTAGAGAGTAGTAGCCTAATTCATAGTAACTGTTCCCCCCTCCTATTCCTCCTCCTCCTCCTCCTCCTCCTTCTTCTTCTTCTTCTTCTTCTTCTTCTTCTTCTTCTTCTTCTTCTTCTTCTTCTTCTTCTTCTTCTTCTTCTTCATCTTCATCATTCTATTCTTGTTCCTCTTAATTTTCTCATTCTTTTTTAAATATATATTTTTATTGATTTCAGAGAGGAAGGAAGAGGGAGAGAGAGACAGAAACATCACAGATGAGAGAGAATCACTGATCGGCCGCATCCCACATGCTCCCCAATGGGATCGAGCCCGCAACTCGGGTATATGCCTCAGCCTGGAGTCCAACCGTGACCTCCTAGTCCATAGGTCGCCATTCAACCACTGTGCCACACTGGTCAGGCTTCATTAATTTTCTCATTATTGTCATTCTTTTTTTCAATTCTGGGAACCGTGGAGAATCAGAGTCAGTTTCTGAGTCCCGTCATGAGGAGGATTCCGCCAAATGTCGTCTTACTGGGTGTGATCATAGGCACACCAGGTCAGGAATGGCTTTCAGAAACCAGCTCCCAAGTTACAAGGAAACCCAGTGGCTTTGCAATTGGAGCGTCTCAGGTGGCTAGAGGCTGCCTGTGTCACTAATGGGGAGGGGAGTTAGAAACACAGCAGACCTGATGCTCGGACAGTTTCTAACTCCCTAGAGTTTCAACCCATCTCTGGCCTCTCTATATACACAGTGGCTGAGGTCTCAGAGCGGGGAGGGCCAGACGTTCCTTAGAAATACTGTGATCGAAATGCAGACAGGAAGCAATACCACGGGTCACAATGGTATCCTTTTGTCTGTTTACTGAAAGCTAGGATTATTCAGAAAGCATGCTATACTAAGAAGTATACCTTTAAATCAATTTGAGTCAGAAAAACAAAACATGGAGCCTGTTTCAATAGTCATGGTACACCATTTATGTCTCAGGCACTGGTGAAACAGAATATCAAGGTAGCTGTAACTAACCCCCTTCAGTATATATGGTGGCTTCATGATGGCCAAGAGTTTTTAAAATATGTTTTATTGATTTTTTTACTGAGATGAAGAGAGAGGGATAGAGTTAGAAACATTGATGAGAGAGTAACATCAGCTGCCTCCTGCACACCCCGCACTGGGGATGTGCCCGCAACCCAGGTACATGCCCTTGACTGGAATCGAACCTGGGATCTTTCAGTCCACAGGCAGACGCTCTATCCACTGGGCCAAACCTATTAGGGCTGGCCAAGAATTTTTTGATGCTTCTCTTAAGATTTCCCTTGAATCTGGGCCAGCTCTGGGACTGACTGCGTTGGCCACGGTTGATGTGCCTCCGTGTATTAGTTCGCTGGGGCGGCTGTAACAAAGCACCCCAGACTGGTTTCCTGAAACAACAGACGTGTATTCCTTTTTACATTTCCGGAGGTCAGAAGTCCAAGGAAAGCCATTGATTGGGCGGGCGCCTTCTGAGGATTCTGGGAGAGAATCTGTTCCACACGTCTCCTCTAGCTTCTGATGGTTTACCAGCAAGCTATGGTTTGTAGCTACGCATCACTCCAATCTTCATCTTCGCAAGGTGTTTCCCCGGTGTGTGCTCACATCATCTTCTCTGGGTGCATGCGTGTGTCTGTGTCCAATTCCCCCCTTTTCTAGGGACCTTAGTTATATTGGTTTAGAGCAGGAGTGGGGAACATCCAGCCCGCAGGCCAAATAAGGCCTGAGAAATCATTTGGTCTGGCCCTGCCAAGGCATTACGGGTGAGTTAATTAAATGTTTGACCAAATATTGCAGGCTAATTTCTTCTTTTTTTTCTAAATATATTTTTTATTGATTTCAGAGAGGAAGGGACAGGGAGAGAGAGATAGAATCATCAATGATGATGAGAGAGAATCATGGATCGGCTGCCTCCTGCATGCCCCCTACTGGGGATCGAGCCTGCAAACTGGGCATGTGCCCTTGACCAGAATCAAACCTGGGACCCTTCAGCCCACAGGCTGATGCTCTATCCATTGAGCAAAACTGGCTAGGGCTGCAGGCTAATTTTTAAGTCGATAATTTTGTATGGCCCTTGAATGATATGATAAATCTCCAAATGGCCCTTGGCTGAAAAATGGTTCCCCACCTCTGGGTTAGCGCCTTCTCTCATGACCTCCTCTTAACTGGACTATATTTGCAAAGAGCCTATTTCCAGATAAGGTCACAATCTGAGGAACTGGTTAGAGCTTCGATGTTGTTGTGTTGTGTGTGTTTTTTTA
This sequence comes from Myotis yumanensis, assembly GCF_028538775.1. NCBI lineage: Eukaryota > Metazoa > Chordata > Mammalia > Chiroptera > Vespertilionidae > Myotis > Myotis yumanensis. Next base: position 4,928,493 of record NW_027223771.1, on the reverse strand, counting down.
ATGGGACACAATTCAACTCTTAACAGTAAGCGTTTGAGTCGCCCAGGTCTTAGCAGATTCTATCTTCTGTCTCTTGGGAACGTTGCTTTTGGAAACCAACGATCATGTCATGAGGAGACCTGATGGCCTCGTGAAGAGGCCCATCCTGAGCAGAGATGAGCCTCTTAGCCAGGAGCCCTGATTGGTTCCTCAGCACCAACGCACCAGCTGTGAGTGGTCCCCTTGGCAGCTGGCCCTCCATCCTCTCCAGGGGGGCAAACATAGCTGAGCAGACCTGTGTCGTTGCTGAGGGGCTCACCCCAACTTGTGTCTTTGTGAGCAACAATAAGTGACTTTTTTTTAAAGCCTTCAGCGGCACGGGGATAAGTAACCACAACAGCATCCTTGCAAGCAGAGTTTAAACAAGTGGTTAAGTGTGCTAAGTGCTAGGAAAGGAGCCACACAGGCCCCAGGGGCGTGTCAGCAAGACAGGGCTCACTCGCCTTGTCCCCCCCGTCTGCTTTGTTGCTAAGTAAATGCTCTTGTCTGACCAGATCAATGGTAGGGGTTTTGCCAGTTTGACATTCCCCACAAAGGCATTTGCTGCTGCTGCCTACCTGACTTCCTGAGATGCCTTTAGTTTGAAAACGCCTTCACTCTCTCTGTATCTGTGGGGACGCACATCAGTGGGGGGATGGCAGCGCCCGTCCGAAGTGAACTCCATTTACTTTCATCTCCTTCATAACAGCACGGAAAATGGAGCATAAAAAATACTCGGGAAGGTTAAGTGCTCTGTGGGAAATGCGGCGGGTACAGAGGAGGCAGCGAAGCGAGGGTCGGCGTGGGCAGGGAGGGGAGGGTTCCGATGAGGGGTTTTGGTTTTCCCTTTGCTGCTGTTCCAATGAAGCTGTGCGATGCACCAATTCATATCGTACGGGAGGCTGCTCAGAAGACACGCAAGGATGAGTCCCTGTCAGAGCAGGTCGCCCAGAGAAGCATACTGAAGTCAGCAGCCCTGAACAAGGCCATCTTGTCTACCAAGGGAACCTGAGGCTGGGCTACCCGTGTTCTAGGTCTGGGGTGAGGGGCGGGGACACTGGCACGGAGCCCCGTGCAGGCGCCATGTTGCTCACCATCACTCTGGGAGAGTTGTGTTGGGAGCCTGGAGCGTATGTCGTTCAAGGAACCCAGGGATCCAAGCTTGGGGTGACATTGGGACTTTTAACATCATGTCCTTGCTTCATTCCCTCAGTAAGTGCCTTATATGCGTCAGATGTTGTTGTAGGCATTGAGGATGTGGCAGAGAACTAGAAGCTATTCGTGTGACACAATATTCTAGCAAAGGAAAGGACATAATAGCCAAGTAATAAGTGTGTGTGTGTGTGTGTGTGTGTGTGTGCGCGCGCACGCGCGCGAATACATAATTTTTAATAAAAATACAGTGATGAGCCCTAACTGGTTTGGCTCAGTGGATAGAGCGTCGGCCTGCAGACTGAGGGGCCCCAGGTTCGATTCTGGTCAAGGGCATGTACATTGGTTGCGGGCACATCCCCAGTAGGGGGTGTGCAGGAGGCAGCTGATCGATGTTTCTCTCTCATGGATGTTTCTGACTCTCTATCCCTCTCCCTTCCTCTCTGTAAAAAATCAGTAAAATATATATTTTAAAAAAATACAGTGATGAAGGGGAGTCCTGTCAATCTTTTTATTCAAAGACCTCTCTCCTTCAGATGTCGACATTTCCTTATTGCAGAATAAAGTCCAAATGATTTCTTGTGGCACTTAAGACCCTGCGCAATCTGGTTCTTGCTACATTTCCCAAATTATTATTATTCGTTTTTCTTCTGACCTCATTTCCCAAGACACACCCATATATGCTTTTGTCTTGTGAGGGAGTTAAGAGCACCATCTCCGGAGTCGGAATTCCTGGGTTCGAATCTCAGCCCTGGCGCTTACTAGCTGGGTGACCTCAGGCAAGTTACTCAACATCTCTGAGCCCCAGCATCTCACAGGGTGATTGTGAGAATCAGGCGAGATCATGGCTTTGGGAGAGCTGAACTTGTAGTAAATAAGGGCATGACTTGCTTACTGACATTAATGACTACGTTATGTATGTGTATGTGTGTATATGTTCTATGAAACTTCATCGTGGCTCTGCTCTTAGTCAGACATATCCAGCTTAATGCCATATAGTAAGACTGGGACTGTGCCTGCTATTCTGTTCATGCACAGTGGATAGATACTGAATAAAATGTACTCAACCCACTGGTGTGTCTGGCAGTGGATGGCAGCGATCTTTAGCGGAAAAGCTACTTCACAGGGCTCGGAATGGGTAATGAGGAGACTGTCAGTGCGAAGTGGCGAAGAACGGCACTCTTCAGCCGTAAGATCTGAAGTTGGGGACCATATGATGGGAATCCACGCCAGCCACTTGGCAACATTAGAATTCCGAGACCGCGATCTTTAAAGAGATTCCCTCCCCTCGCCACCGCCGGGGGGTGAGGTGGCCTGGGCGGCTCCAGAAACAGCGGTGAGCCTTTCATCATTTTATATATCCGTTCCAGCAGGGGCAGGGGAAAAAAGGGGACTCAGTACTGAAAATAAAAGTTAATTAAAAAATAAAATCCAGAGCAACGTCTCTCCCAGGCCACCTCGTGTTCCAGAGACCACCTGTCACGAAGCATTTTCCTGTCTATAAACCCGAGATGGGCCACCAATGGACTCCTCTCTTGTTTAATTTTTAATGCCTCCTGTCTGGTCTCCGAAGTAGCTGTAATAGGCAGAGGCTGTCGCCTGGATGCGTTCCTCGCGCAGAGAGAACGTGAGCGTGCCCACTGCCGGGACTGCCATCCGCTGGGAGGCACCTGCAGCAGAGTTAACCCTCACCTCACCCCACCTGGCCCCACTGGGGAATTCCCTCTCTCCCGTCACTTTGGGTGAATTATTATTATAAGAGAGGAAGGAGATGTCCTTGGGAGGAGGAAACTGCATGGTCGCTCCTCAGCAACCAGAGCATCACCTCCTCATTCTAATTCTCTCCATCTTTCCGATTCCTCAGGTCATTCGTTCAGTAGGAATTTTGGAGCATCTACTAGGTGCGGTGCATTGTGGTCGGGACGGAGGTGGAAGCAGTGAAACCGTCAGGGGAAAAAAAAATCTCTATTCTCATGACCCAGCCATTCTACTGAAGGAAGGGAGGGAATACATAAGGACTTGAACAGCTAAGGAGGGATGCTGGTTTGCTTTAGATGATGGGAGTTCAGAGAAGGAAAATAAAGCACTGAGGATAGGGTGGCCCCCAGGCATGAAGGCTCCCTGAGGAGGCAACAATGGAGCAGGGAGGTGTATGATGGGAAAGAGGCACTGATGCCCACATTGCAGGGAACAGTGTTCTAAGCAGAGGGAACAGCAGATGGGGCTGGCGGCTTCTTCAAGAAACAGAGGAGCCCTAGCTGGTTTGGCTCAATGGATAGAGCGTCGGTCTGCGGACTGAAGGGTCCCAGGTTCGATTCCGGCCAAGGGCACAGGCCTGGGTTGCGGGCTCAATCCCCAGTAGGGGCGTGCAGGAGGCAGCCAATCAATGATTCTCATCCTTGATATTTCCATCTCTCTCTCCCTCTCCCTTTCACTTTAAAATCAATAAAAATATATTAAAAAAAAAAGAAGAAACAGAGGAAGGTCTCTATGCTAAGAGAAGAGGAAATAGGCAGGTGATGAATGACCAGGCCATTGAAAGAACCTGAGGACGTAGGGAACCTGGGAGTAGGGGAAGGATTCGGGCTGAGAATTACGCTTCCAACCTGGGATCAAAGCGTCCAGGCATAGTCTCATTCTGGCAGACATGAAAGAGACATGTGCAAGGTCATGACTTCATCTCCAGTGAGTGGACTAGAAATGAGAAATGACACCCATGCACCTGCTGCCCAAGTCTCTGCTCGGGACCCACCCCCTCCACTCTGAGCCCCGATATTCCATTCTTCGACTGCTTCACTGTCACCTCCCCCAAACACACCCATGATGCCTCCTTCCTGCTCCATAGTGGGCCTCATAGTTCCACAGGAAGTTCCAACCCTTAGTCAGCCCACACGACACTCATGGTCTGCCCTCCGTAAGCCTCAGAGTCCGTGTGGCCGGGCACCACGTTCCCACCAACACATCTAACGGCCTGGCGGGCCTCCCGCACCTTCACTTGGGTTCTCCTCTCTGCCTGGAGCACTTGTCCTCCTCCCTCAGCACTGAGGAGAGGCTTCCTTATTCCTCACTTGCCACTCCAAGCTGCCACCAGCTGCCTTTGGGAAACCGTCTCAGTTTCCCCGTCTGATAGAAAGATGTTTCCTCTTACAGGAGGGACACCTGGCCAGGTGGAAGCGTTAGACTGGAGAGAAGGTGGAGGAGGCCAGGCCGACTTGGGAGGGAAGAGTATACCCGCAGAGAAAATAGCAATGCACAGGCCTGGGTTGGAAGTGAACTTGATCCGGCGATTTCCCGGTTCGCCTGGCTGAGGGGAAGCAGGGGGCGTGGTTGGAAAGTCTGTAAGGAGGATTCTCCGAAAGGTCGGGGGCCTCTTAGGGGGACCTTGCCAAAGGCGGCAGATCCTGCCTTGACTTTTTCAAACAAGTCCGAGCCCCCGGTTGTTTTGCTGGAATCTCTCTGTTTAGTCTTTAGATCTGACCTTGTAGAAGCATGTGCTTTCTCAAGGATACTTACCCTGCTCATTGTGTCTAGAGCAGCCGTGGGCAAACTACAGCCTGCAGGCCAGATCCAGCCAGTTTGAAATGAATAAAACTAAAAAAAAAAAAAAAGACCGTACCCTTTTATGTAATGATGTTTACTTTGAATTTATATTAGTTCACACAAACACTCCATCCATGCTTTTGTTCCGGCCCTCCGGTCCAGTTTAAGAACCCATTGTGGCCCTCGAGTCAAAAAGTTTGCCCACCCCTGGTCTAGAGGTTAATTTGAGTTCAGGCTGTTGTGACAATAAAAGCCCAAGGAGGCAGGCAATCGGGGCTGTTTTGGTGCCTCCTGCCAAACAGCCCCTTAGCCTTCTCTTTCACAGACACTTGTGTCAGAGTAATCCACTCATCTGTCGCTCAGGGTCTGCTGGTCAGTCCCGGCATCTGGCTACCTTCTGAGCTCTGGGCTCCTGGGGTTGTTAAGGGGTGGGGTGGGGCAGAGATTACCTAGGACTTACTGAACTTTGTGCCTCCCCCAGTCCCTGCTACGCACAGCATGAGCTCACCCCTTTTTCGAGCTGTTATTTTGAAGATCTTTGAAGTAATTTGTGGGGGGTGCCGGCGGTCACCTGCAGTACTTTTAGTAAGCCGCAAGATTACAATGAGTTCTACTGTAGCTTCTGTCGGGGGAGTCGTAAATAGCATTTAATGTTCATAAGCTCATATTTGGAGGACTTTAATTTTGTTGTTCCAGGGATGTTTATAAAGGAACAGGGGACTTCTGGCTGCAGAAGTGAGGGAGGGAAGGTGTTTCGGAGGGACCTTGGAGATTTACAGCGCTCCCCGTTTGGGCCCTAATTAAGGCATTTGTTACTGCGCTTTAATAGCTCCAAGGTATCTTATACTAGAGGTCGCTGGGTTTATAAACAGCTCCCCCCTCCCCCCCCCCCAAAAAAAAAAAATGAGAGGGGAAACCTTCCTTTTCAGTTATCAATTGTGCAGTCCTGAGGGCGGGAAGATGGCATAGCTTCCTCATTTACTCTCCTCAGAGAGCCCCGGCCCTGCCCCCACGCTGCTGAATCTGAAACTCCCAGCTCTAAGGGGACACAGCCTGCAGGTCATTGTCATGCCCGTTGAGGTGTGAGGACCACTGAGATAAAGGAGCCATTTTAATTGAGTCTTCACGGGCCAGGCACTCTGCCGAGTCCTCAGACCAGCAGCATGCAGCTCCCCCGAGAGCTTGTTAAATGACTCTCAGCACCCCCTGAGACCTGCGGAATCCTCCCGGCTACCCACAAGGTAGACGTGACTATCGCCATGGAAATCTTTGCAATACTGTATATTGTTTTCCCCTCTAAAATCACTCGTTTGCTTCCCATTGTATTTCCTTCTTCAGTTTGGCTCTTTCCAGGAGATCAGCAGCAAGTCAAGCTTCCGTTTAACCCCATGTATTCCACTGGCTGGAAACACATTTTTTTTTTTTATTGGCTTGACTTCTCTCTTTCCCTAAATCTTCTCTGCCATTCTCCCTTCCGTCACCAAATTTCCTACACTGTTTATTAAGCGACTTCTTCAATAACTCAACTCCCATAGTGATGGCATTTACAGCTTGCTTTCTTCTTTCTTTTTTATGGTCTCTGTGGTATGCAGCGCCTAAAAACAGCTCTCGGGACTCCTGTAACTGTATAGAAACTCTAGTTCTCTACCGGGACCCTTTCTCCCTTCTGTCTGTCCACTCCCTTTCTTAATCATTAAGCCCTTATGACAACAGATTCCGGTCAGCATCCACGGTGCTGTCTTAAGAACAAAGCCTGGTGTCTGTTGACCACAAAGACAGAGTGTGGGTCAAGCGGAAGAGAACATCTAGACTCCAGTTGTGTTTCAACCCCAAACCCTTGAAGGCTGAGTGACCCTATGCACCCCACCCTCACAAAACCCTACAGAACAACACCACGGCTGCCACTCGGCCCTGATGCAATGATCACCTACTCCCTGCCTTGGCCCCAGCCCATCAGGGGAACTCATGACCCCCAACTCCTTTAGCCACCATGATATTAGTGAGTTTTTTTCTCTCTATAACCCACCCCCTGGAAGCCATCAGGGCAGGGAAAAGGGGACAGGTCTTTGAGCATGAGCTTACCTGTGACTCCGGGCTCGGGGCCATTTCCTCAACTAATAAACCCTTGAGTTCTTGGCTGCAAACTCCTCTTCCCATTTGGTTGGGCCCTGATGCACACAGGCAGAAGGACCCCTTTATTCCGGTAACAATGCCCTCTTGCTGGCATGCACACCCTTTGAGTAATCTCCACCCCTTGAATCTGGCTGGACCTAGTGACTTGCTTTTCATGAACAGATTATGGCACCTGTGATGGGATGTCCTCGGGAGACTAGGTTATAAATGACTGTGGCTTCTGTCTTGCTTACCCTTACCCTTACCCAGGCCTTTCTTGGGTGGCTAACGCTGATGAGCCAGTAAGGAACTGAGGGCCTCAGTGTGAGAACTCAATGAACCAAATCCTCCCAGCCGACACTGAGAAGTGAACTTGGTGTGGAGAACGGCTACAGTGTTTGGACAGGTTCAAGCCTCGGACTAATGAGAGGGCACAGTCCTCTCATGGCAGAGTCATGTGCAAGTCCCAGCCTGCAGGGCAAAGCCCTCCCAGCACAAGTACAGCCAGAGGCTATAGTTGTAAGCTTGAACCTATGGTCCGAACACATGGTCCCGCCTGTCTGAGTAACGTGGGCTTGATATAGAGTTCAGGTCCACGTATTGGGTAGATTAGAACATTGTTAACATCTTGACCACGCCCTTACTTTAGCTCATGGAATCTGGCTATAAAATAAAGACTTGGCTTGTGGGCGCTGTCGCTGTCTCTCCATCAGAGAAGCAGCATCCTACCAAGACCCAGTTTTTATTCTCTGGTCTGTCTTTTCTAAGTCCTTCACTGCCCCCCACTCAGGTTCACCCTTGGCGTGCTGGCGAGGCACACTTGGAAGCAGCTCCACCCCTCTGATGAGCCTAGAGTTGATGTCAGCCCTGGCTGGCACCTTGATCACAGCCTGGGAGTGACCCCGAGCCAGAGGGCCCATTTAAGTTGCACTTGGACCTGACCCACAGACACTGTGGAATAACAGTGTTGTTGTACAAAGCCACTACATTTTGAGGTAATTCGGTATGCAGTAATTGATCACTGAGATCAGTCCCCTCATTGGAGGTTGTCCAGGCCCAGCTTCTAGGATCGTTGGAGAGGTGCGCTGCTTGCTCTGAAACTACACAGCCAAGTCTAGTGGAGGGGAGGCTGCAGGTGTTTTTCAAATTTGGTTTTCCTCCCTTTCCCGTGTTCAATGTAAGCCACGTTTCCCGACCCACCCTGAGTCCAGAGAGAGGATGGGCCTGAGCAAAGGGGCCTGGACATGATGGATACCCACCTGGCAAAGACACCCATGGTGGTTCCTGAAACACCCCGTTATAGGAGCTCTCTTTGTGCTTTTACTGTTTGCTTGCTAGCTAGTTGGATGTAGAGGATCCAAGAGAAGACTTTAAGGAAAGCGTAGAGGATAGTGAGCTGAGGGAAGGAATCTGTTCCCAACTGACTATTGTGAGGCGTGTCTCCTAAGAAACCGTCAATAAGGGGCATTCGCATTGAACCCCATGGGAACCACTGATACTAAATTTCCACCCTGTGGACATAAGAGAGACGAGAACATGGAGTCACCAGTTAGGACCAGGTGTTCACGTTCCCGATCTCTTGACCTGGCTGGCAAATGCCTAACATTAGGCATAAGTCATTACTGAAGATATTTTCTTTGCTATTTTTTGATGTTGAGGCTCTTCTATGGAGACAACCTGCTTCAGCGTGTCAGGACAAAGGAACTCTTCTGGATATCTGTTCAGTCTCTTGTTTTGCAGTTTTATCATTCGTATTCTTGCTTTGATCTTTGCGGAGATACCTCTCTGTGGTTCCTTTGTTCCTTTATCAGTTTCATGGGGTGTGACATGTGCCCTGACTGGGAATTGAACTGTGACCTCCTGGTTCATAGATGGACCCTCAACCACTGAGCCATGGCGCTGGGCTGGCCAACCTATTTTAATGGCATGTGTAGCAAGCAATTCTTATGGTTGCAAACATTTCTAGAGCACTTGAGGGTCACCTGGGACTAAGACAGGAGCAGCCTGAATGGATGGTGGCCTGTTGCTCTTTTAATTATGAAAGACACCATGATTAAGGGGCAGCCCCTGGAAAGAAGAGAAGGAAACCCCAGCCACAGCCCAGCAGGTGAATAGGCTTTCACTGTAGCCTGGGGCGCGGGCTCCGGCTTCCCAGGGCCCGTGATCAAAGAGGAGGCAAGAACACGTGTGGCCCTCATCTCCTTGGCCGTGTGATCCCACTAACCCATTTCCTTCCGTGCTGAGCAGAGGCCGTCTTGAAGAGGGCAGAAATTGGCGATAAGTCTGCACATCTGTACGTCTCTTTTACTCCCAACAAAATATGTTTATGGCTGTGTCATGGTGCCCAGAAGGAAGCCGTGATGGGCTCTAGGGAGCGAGATACGCCCGCTCTCTCCAATGCTGTTAGCGGCGAGCGTTTTCCTGGAAACACCCACAGAAGCAGGCCTGTGTCTGCGGATTCGCAGGCGTGCCAGGACCGCGTGTCCTCGGGAGGAGGTGGTGCCGCTCGGCTCTGTAACGTTTTCTGATTTTTGTTGCGCACACGACGTCTCAGAAGAGGGATCTGTCTTTCCCAACAACCGTCATTTTTTAAATATAAAATGGAAGGTGTTCACGTTACATCTTCATCTTCTCCATCTCCAGCTAGCAACAGCATCAGAACGACTCCCCCCTGACAACTCTATTCGTTTCTCATTAAAGATATTTCATGTTTTATTCAGGAATTTAAATGAAGCTATCAGAGCCTGGAATGGCATCCGCTTGGTATAATTGTATCTCACGGATGCCAAGCCCCAAGAGTTCTAATTAATATATATTTAGCTCCCTGACTATCTTTAGACCCAACGGCTGAGCGTAGAAGACGGGAAGATAAAAAAAAAAAAAAAAGACACACTGAGATTTGTGTCGGGGAAGTCTTGTTTAAAAAGAGGGAATTTTTGGTAGTTGTGCATTTCAAGTGCTCTGCTCCGATATCCATGTCAAGAGATTATGGAGTGCTTTATGAAAAATTGGCCTGCTTGATGATAATTGTTTTTATCGATCAGGCCTTGAAGTTATTAATTTTTTAACTTCCTTTCTTTCTTTTTTTTGTTGTTGTTGTGGCAGACGTGTTCCTGCCCAGGGAATTCTCTGGGCTCACACCCCTCCCTCGGTCTTCCCTCCCCTTTCTTTCCCCTGCCCTTCCTTCCTCCGACCTCAGGCGATTAAAAAGAGATCGTGTTCCTCTTTGCCAACGTGGAAATAACCGGGGCCATCTTGGGATTCCTTGGCCTCCCTAAGCCCATCATATGAAAAGAAGCTAATTGGGTATCAACCTCATTCCTGACGGGGTTTGCCATCCCCCACCCCCCTTACCCTCCCTCGGACCACATTCCCATTCTCACTTGTAGGAAATGAGTTCAGGGACGTTTCCAGTGCGGGCCTGACGCTGGCATCCATAGCACTTGTGTCCACTTAGCAGCCTCCGTCCACTCCGGGGCCTGGGATGCCGTGGGGCTGTGGTTTATAAGTCACCGCCGCGGTGCACCGTGTGCCGAGATCAAGACCCTGTGAGCTCAGCCGTATTGAACTGCACCTGTCCCCGTAGTGTCCTTAAGAGTGAGCAGTAAGAAAAAGCAAAGGCCTTATACCTAGAACAACTCGGCAGACCTTACACCTTTGACAAGGCACGATTGAAAAGGGAAAGGGTGTTGCCTGGCCAGTGTGGCTCAGTGGTTGAGCAGCGACCTATGAACCTGGAGGTCACAGTTCCATTCCCGGGTCAGGGCATGTGCCCCGGTTGCGGGCTGGATCCCCAGTGGTGTGGGGCGTGCAGGAGGCAGCCGATCCGTGATTCTCTCTCGTTATTGATGTTTCTATCTCTCTCTCTCCCTCTCCCTTCCTCTCTGAAATCAATCAAAATGTATTTGGAGGGAAAAAAAGAATAAGGGATGGGTGCTATTTCCCTTTGTTCTCATTCACCGTGGGGAATAGCTCTTCAATAGGATGTAAGTTGGGGTTTAGAAATGGCCTGCGCCCAAACTTGAGTTGTTCCTTAACACCTGTCAGGGATCATGTAGTGATAGGTGTATCAGCTCACCATAGACCTACCAGGAACATGGTTTACAACTGCAAAGATTGGTGCTCACCCTTGGGCCTGCTTTCCTGTAGCAGTGATGCCATTGCCACTCTCATTGATGGGAGAGAGATGGTGGCAGGTCTTTCCGTTTCCTAGATGTGTGACGTGGTGAGGCAAGACCTTTGTTCTCCATGAGCAGCCGGTTTTCTGGGTGTGAACCCGGGCTATAAAAATATGTTCATTTCACAGCGGGCGTTATTAGGCTCAATGCGACAGCAACACAAAGAATAACGTAGGGTATTGAAGGCTTATCCTGTGTATGCCTGGGACTCAGCCACAAACTGGGATGCACTGCAAATTGCCAAAAGTGCCATCCTTACACCAACGTGAATCACATTTAAAAAGTCTATATTGAGCCCTGACCGGTTTGGCTCAGTGGATAGAACGTCGGCCTGCGGACTGTAGGGTCCCAGGTTCGATTCCGGTCAAGGGCATGTAACTTGGTTATGGGCACATCCCCAGTAGGGGGTGTGCAGGAAGCAGCTGATCGATGTTTCTCTCTCATCGATGTTTCTAACTCTCTATCCCTCTCCCTTCCTCTCTGTAAAAAATCAATAAAATATATGTTTTTTAAAAAAATCTATATTGAACCAGGTTCATGTCCCTCCCCCGAATCAGACAGCGGGGCATTCTGTAGGAGAGAAGAGTTTTTGAAAAGATTTTTGTTGGAAACAGATCCAGTCGATTTCCCAGTTCGTCCCAGAGAGCTACTCTCGAAGTGAAAACCGTCCTCCCCACAGACAGACGTGGGGGCTGGGGAGGGCCCAGAGTGCTCCCACGCTCACGCTCGCCTGATTTCCAGAGACGTCCACACACAGCCTTACGGACTGCGGCTCCATCTGACCGGGCACAGAGGGGCCTTCATTATCCTCCACGCCTCACTGCCCGGGCCCCGGCACAGCGGTGTCAGGAGGAGAACAATCACCAGAAACAGATGCATGGAATCTGCGCTCCTGTGTCAGCAGCTGCGACGCATGTCAGCGGTGTGTATCCTCGCCGGGAACGGAAAAACAGAAAAATAAAATTCAAAAAAAAAATAGGAAAAGAGAGAACATTGATTTCCACGAAGCCCATTTCCATGCCAAACGGAGCATCTGTCTGGCTTTTGTGTGTGGTATAAACAGGACAGACACACACACACACACACAGTCACTCAAAAATAATGTCAGAAGTTCAAAAGGGTGGAGAGTGGAGAATTCTCACGCGGGCAAATAAATGAGGTCTGCGGATTGGCCGGCCTTCACGCGGCTTCCCGTGAAGGGTCTCCTTGGGGCCGGGGTGATGTGTGGCTTTGATTCTCTGCCCTTGTCCTTCCGTAACCTGGTTTGGAACGTAGCCCGGTCCTAAGAGATTGGGGGTCACCCCGGCTTGATTGCGTAAGGTCAGAAAACGGAATGAAGCGAGGATATCTCAATTGAGATTTGAGCGTATAAAAGCATAAATAAAAAAAAAAGCAACATCCTTGAAGGTACACCTTGCAGCTGTCGCTACAAATGAAAGGTTTCAAAATAAGTAGATGCCAGGACGCCCAGCCTAGTGCAACTAATAATTCCCCTCCAGTCCTACGAGGGATCAACCGAACGCTGAAAAGTGAAGAATACATATTATTCCAAGCAAGGAAGGCTGGCCTGGATTCTTTAGTTCTGTGCTATTTCAGAGACAATACTCAGAGTATTTTGACAAAAAAGAAAAAACAAAAGAAAACCCCTCTTTCACGTGCTATTTAACAGCATACAAATTAAAAACTGTATCTAGCCCTGGCCGGTTTGGTTCAGTGGATAGAGCATTGGCCTACGGACTAAAGGGTCCCAGGTTCAATTCTGTCCAAGGGCACATGCCTGGGTTGCAGGCTCCATCCCCGCCCTGCCCCAAAGTAGGGGACATGCAGGAGGCAGCCGATCAATGATTCTCTCTCATTATTGATGTTTCTACCTCTCTCCCTTCCTCTCTGAAATCAATAAAAAAAAAAAACAAAAATACACAAAGCCAAACTGTACCTAGGAACGTAAGTAAATATCAGAATTTATGGGATGACCCCTTCTTTATTCGTGGACACTCTGGATAATCTCAAAGTTGAGTTGTTCATTCAGGAGGGGAAAAAGTGAGTGGATTTTGTCAGCCGTTGCTCCTAAGTGCCACTGTCTCATTGGCTATAGGATAGTCACGGTTTTATGTTCATTTAAACAGACATGTCTGTAGTCTACGGGCATATTCCAGAATAGAACTGCATGTTGCTTCGAGTGTAATTCTTATGGGCAAACACCTGATCCCCTTTATAATAAAGCATAAAAGGGAAACGAATTCCCTGCCATTCAAAGACCACCCCGTGCCTTGCTCGCAGACACAACCTTGTAACTTGACCTTCCCAGCCAGTACATGCACCCCAAATCCTGAACTCCATGTGTAGGGATTATAAATGCCTCTTCCACCTGCCACCTCAAGCTCTCCTGTTGCAGAACTTGTTTGAATCCTGGATTACAGCGCAAGATTTAGGAGCTGGAGAGGTGTATGTGATGGGTGTTGAGAATCAACATTAAATTATGTCAGAGTACTCCCCTCTAAAATATTTTCAAGGTAATATTTTCCCAGAACCCTGCTTTAAAGCTATGATTTCCCTCCATGGTAAAAAAAAAAAAAAAATAGTATTCCAGTTTTCAGAACACTCGCCCTTAATGCATTTCTTCTTCAGGTTATTATGTTTTCTTTTTTTAAAAAAATATATTTTATTGATTTTTTTACAGAGAGGAAGGGAGAGGGAGAGGGATAGCGAGTTAGAAACATCGATGAGAGAGAAACATCAATTCAGCTGCCTCTTGCACGCCCCCTACTGGGGATGTGCCCGCAACCCAGGTACATGCCCTTGACCGGAATCGAACCTGGGACCTTTCAGTCTGCAGGCCGATGCTCTATCCACTGAGCCAAACCAGCTAGGGCTATTATGTTTTCTTGTTTGGAGGAAGACAGTGGATCATAGTTATGTAACTATGTACACATCAGCTAAATCAACATTTCCCAACGTGTTTTCTGGGACACACAGATCCCAAAGGCAAATAAAGAGACCGAGGGAAAAATAAGTTTGAGACATGCTGAATTAAATGTAGCCCGAGAATGGTATTCAATGTGGAACTTCCCAGAACCTTTAATATGCAAAGCAACATGTGATTTGTATTTTTCTAACAAAAAAATGTATTCATTGATTTTAGAGAGAGAAATGGAGGGAGAGAGAGAAAGAGAGGGAGAAAGAGAGAAACATCAATTTGTTGTTCCACTTATTTATGCTTCATAAGTTGCTTCAGATGTATGCCCTGACCCAGAAATGACCCCGAAACCTTGATGTATCCAGATACACTCTACCCAACTGAGCTACCTGGCTAGGGCCTGGGTGATTTCTCAGTGGAAGATATACCTACACTGTTTCTCCGTATATTTTTAAAAACCATGAATCTCTTTTTCTGAGAGCATGATTACTGCTCTAATGCTCTAAGGAACTTACTTAGGAAATGTGTTGCTAGGTGTCATGGCTCATATCTTAGGCCACCTAAGAAAGCTGCTACTTTTTAAGATGGTTTATGTCAGGAGCAAGTGACCGTGGAGTTTAAATTAGCTTAACTGGCCTATGTTTCTATGTAAACCAAACTGAACATTTAAAAAAAAAATCACCAACTGTTGTATCCTGGAAATGGAAAAGCCTAAGAAAAAAGGGGCTTTAAGACATGTTAAGTAACCTCTTTAGCAGACACCCACAGACAACTCCATAAATCATTTCAACGGTGACAAGGAAAAGAAAGCCTGATCAGATGACTGTGCAAATAATTACAGTTTATTCTCCAACTTTTTCTCATTGACATCACATTGTCATCTGAGCAGTCTTTTTGACACAACTAATTATTGCTGTCCAAGGGAAAGAAAAAGACGTAGTTTAACCAATTCTCTCCATTATAAGTAATCATGGAAAAAAGGGAAATTTATGTATTTTCCTCTGGCTTTTCTACACAGGTTTCTCTACACCCCTCTTGTCTTTCTTCCCTCTTCCCTCTTCCCTCTAACCCAGTGGTTCCCAATGTGGGGCACCCCCCCACACAGGGGGGCAATTTGATGTTTAAGGGGGGCAATTCAAGAATGAGTTACTTTTTTTTATTTTTTTAAAATATATTTTATTGATTTTTTACAGAGAGGAAGGGAGAGAGATAGAGAGTTAGAAACATCGATCAGAGAGAAACATCCATCAGCTGCCTCCTGCACATCTCCTACTGGGGATGTGCCCGCAACCCAGGTACATGCCCTTGACCGGAATCGAACCTGGGACCTTTCAGTCCCCAGGCCGATGCTCTATCCACTGAGCCAAACCGGTTTCGGCTAAGAATGAGTTATTAACAGTGAATTTTTTGCATTTCTTATGGCTCTAGGGGCCTCCTATACAGTCTATAAATAGATATTGTGACATATTTATGCATTTCAGTTCTCTATTCTATGTTTTGAAACTTTATTTGCTATTCTTTATCACTTTATATTATTTTTTAAACAATTTCTTAGTGATTTTTTCCTCAGTACTTCAACTGTCATTCTGTTCTTTTATTTTTCTCTTTCATGGATGCCATGTTTTTTGGAAACTTGTTTCGACCAAGTTACTGGCTTTTTAGGCTTCCTCCACGTGAATAAGAGTTCACTTTTTGAATAATAAGGATTATATGGGACGGGGGAGGGGGAGGCATCAGGATGTTAGAGATGCTTAGGTGGGTCGTGGCCAAAAAATGATTGGGAACCATTGCTCTAACCTCTCCTGTCCCCATTCATCCATCTCTTTGGCCCACAGTTTCAGCCTACGGGCTCCTCGGAGAGAAACCCCATGGACAAAACCGGTTGAGAAAAGCACCTTGTGCTGTACAAAGGTTCATGGCTAGGTGGGTCCTGCCTAGCCCTGCCATCCAGGCCTGCAACCTTGACCTAGCCTCCAGTCTTCCCTGGTCCCCTTTCTTCCTCTGTAAGATGATGCTGTTGGACTGGGCATCTAAAGTCCTTCAGAACCTTAGGCACATGGCTCTACTTTTTTTGAGAAATCTGCAACCTTGAGGCAACTTCAGAGTTATCAATAATGTGTGGCCCAGCACATGAAATCTCGTGCAATAGGCCACCTGTCGCCTGCAGGAGCCGGGAGGGAGCCATCACCACTGCCTGCGGGAGGCGAGGGGTGGGGAGAGGGACCGAGAAGTGCTCCATGCATCTCCTGTTGATTGGTTGCGCATGCAGCGCCACCCACCAGTGCTTGCCTGCTGCGCACGCAGCCTCCTGCTGACCGGTCGTTATGCGTGAGGGCATGACAACCATTTGCATATTAGCCTTTTATTACATAGGATTGGCTAAGGATGGGTATTCTTGCCTTTAAGAGACATGACCCTTAAGCAAAGAGGGGAATCATCAGATCCACCTGTGAGGAAGGAGGTGACTTTCTGAACGTGTGTGTTCTTGAATCCTGATCATTGCCTGGATGCCAAGATGGACTTCTATCCCGGGGCCCTTTAGTGGACAGCTCCTCACCCAGCCTCCTGTAGCCAGCATTCTCATGACTGTCATCGAGGGATTCGCTTGAATGTCCACCCGGGTTCCTCAGCAGCAAGAGTGATGAGAGACCTGGCCTCCTCACTTTCTTTCACAAGAAAAAGAAATGGCACATGGTGCCTGCTCCCCTCCAGGAGACAGGACCGAAATTGGTCCTGAAATGGACGCATTCGGCTCTGACCACGGCTTTTCTCCACGGTTACTTCCTAAACACAACCTTCCTTAGGGGTAAGCTCGAAGCCAGGAGAACGGAAGCACCTCATTGAAAGAAAAAAAATTGCCTAAATCTTTGGGCACAAGCACCGTTTGCTTTCGCCTGAATTCAGGCCTGCTTCCCTGTCCTGCCTGGCTACGAGCCTGTCCCCGGGAACGTGTTTCGGAGGATGAGAATGAGGCCAGTGGATGCTGACGTTAAGAGGACATGGCATCTGCACAGGGCACGCGAGGGGGCTGGTTGCACAGATTAAAGTCAAACACATCACCACTCGATTAGCAGACAGGCACTTGAGTGTGTTGTCTAGGGTCCCCCCACCCCCTTTCAAGTAACAGGGAGGCAATTAAAAAAATAATAAAAAGAGGCAACTCTACTAGTTTCCTATCATCGTTTCTTCTCACTTTCTCTAGTTCTGGCTTCTCACTCTCTTTGTCAGAAACACAAATTGCAAATTGGAGACAGGAAGAAAAATTTAAATATTGGTATCCATTTAACTTCTCTTTGACTTGTTCTGGTCAGTGGGATTTTTCTCCCAAATGTAGCTTCAAAAAGATAAAGCTACTAAGGAAAAAGAAGGAAAAAAAGAAGCATGCATATTGTATTGGAACAAAATTAGTTCTCTTACTGCCCAAAATCAGAAAATCATGTGTTTTGAAAAAAAATGATGTTGTGATGGAGCCACCTTTTCATATACGCGAGAGAATTCCTCTCAATGGGTGAGTTCACCCATGAAGAGCTCTAATTACTTGATACGTTAACATGATTTTTTATTATGTTGAGCGAGAGAAAGGGGGAAGCAGAAGAGAGCGAGAGGCGTTTGTGTGGGCGAAATCTAAAGCTGTACGCGGGAGGCAGAGAGTTGAAAATGCAATGTCTTTAATGAACAGAAATGTCGTTCCCACAGTGGGGTGCTGGTCTGGAAATGTTTCAGGGCCCGCTGCCAGGGTTGCGGACGTGGGGGGGGGGGGGGGGCGGCGGCACATCCAGGAGGCAGCCGGGTGGGGATTGGAGCTGGCGGAAGCGGTAACCACTAGATCCCCAAAATTGTGTTTGTTCTTTTCTTTTTTTGACCACGTTAGCTTGTCTCAGGGAACATGGAGTGAAGGGCTCACAGGTCTGGTACGAGGAGGAACAGTTGGGACAGACACCGGGAGGAGGAGTGCCCTCCTTCCGGCCTGACACTTCCTTTGTTCCCATAACCACAAAACAGCTGCTTCCTCTCCGTCACAGACCCCAGCGGGTGGAGTCCCCACCGCCTGTACATTCCGTCCAGCCGATCTGAATGTCGACATGAAAAGTCCTTTTTGACCCCCTTCCTCCTCCACCCACCAGCCAACCCTCAGCCCCGTCTTCACGCTGATCCTTCATGACCTTCATGGAAAAAAAAAAAATGGGAGAGAAGCATTTCCGAGTCAGACCTTCCAGAGGGCAAAGCAGATCCTTGGATGTATTTAGAATCTCAGAAACCTTGTTTAGAAGCATGTCCAGGGACCTCCGTGGTGAGGCAGAAATGGACTCTTGGCATCACTTTTCCAGCTTGCTTTAAAAAATCAGCCCGTTGTGGCCCAGCTGGTTGTAGCTCAATAGTTGAGCGTCCATCCATGCACCAAGAGGTCATCGGTTTGATTCCCAGTCAGGGCACGTGCCTGGGTTGCAGGCTCCATCCCCAGTAGGGGGAGTCCAGGAGGCAGCCAGTCATCAATGTTGATATTTCTCTCTCATTGATGTTTCTATCTCTCTCTCTCTCTCTCCCTCTCCCTTCCTTCCTCTCTAAAAATCAACTTTTTAAAAAGTGTATTTTTAAGTCAGCGCATGTTAACAAACGTTAGTGTGTTAGCTGCTCTTTGGTAGAAACTGTAATATAGCTCAACTCCATCTAAAAGAAGAGATGAACAGGAAATGGCAGTCCTTCCTTTAAAAATGTACAGTGTTATTTACTGCTAAATTCATTGAGACTTAGGGGTTAAACAAACAAACAAACAAACAAACAAAAAAAAAAAAACAAGGGAAAAGGTCAGGCTTCACTAATACGTTTGGAAGAAAGACCTATAGATAAAGAGGAGAGAAAAATGCAAAGCCATATTTGAATCATTGCAAAGTAATGAAGCTTTTTAAAAAAAATATATATTTTATTGATTTTTTACAGAGAGGAAGGGAGAGGGATAGAGAGTTAGAAACATCGATGAGAGAGAAACATCGATCAGCTGCCTCCTGCACATGCCCCACTGGGGATGTGCCCACAACCAAGGTACATGCCCTTGACCGGAATCGAACCTGGGACCCTTGAGTCCGCAGGCCGACGCTCTATCCACTGAGCAAAACTGGTCAGGGCAGTAATGGAGCTTTTATGGTATGTCTCCATGTGCTGCTGGAATGCAGGGCTAGCAAGGGTCTGCAGAGCCAGCGTGTTGGGGAAAGGAAGGTGGGAGGGATGAGTCATGGGTGGAGGTGATCTATCTGAGTGAGTAGGGAAGGAGGTCAAGACCACGGGAGATGGCTTCCATAACAGCCCAGCAGGGGAGACGTAAGCTTGGGTTTGGGCTAGCCCTCAGAGCGCATATGAATTGCTGCTTTGTTAACCACAAGACAGTGGATTCTAGAGAAGGATGCTCCGTGCATGAGGTTGCAGAGGCCCCAGAAGCAAGAGGGGATGCGGGCAGAACCAGTGCCATCTCTCTCCTGTAGGGTACCGCTCGGCACCGGTTTTGCCTCTCCGAAGCCTGTGTGTGTGTTTCCCAGGGGCGATGGGCAGAGGTTTGCACCTCTGAGTCAGAAGAGAGGATGGGTTTAGAACTCAGCTGTGCCACTTACCAGCCGTATCATCCCAGGACGTCATTCTGAACTCTGAAATCTTCACATTTCCTATTGGCAAACTGACACTCTATTGCATCTTACCCCTGGGTCCACGTGGGGTGAGGATTAATTAAGGCAAGCATGGCAAACTCGCGGGCCGAGGGCCGCATGCCTCATTTATTTGGCCCCTGTTAGCCTTTGAGTTTGACATGCTTGAATTAAGGGCTTAACCTCATAGCCGTACAATTCCATACATGTTTGCTTTATATGATGATAACACAAATTATGATTATGTTGGAGGGTACATTTAGGTCGGGGGAGATGGACTTAGCTAGAGTCAACATGTTCTCTGAAAAAAAAAAAAAAAGAAAAGCAAAGGAATGCATCTAGGCAGATAAAACCATCGAAGTGATATTAAAGAGCAATTGATAACAGATAATGCTGAATATGAATAAGGCCCGTTTACATCTTGTTTTATTTTATAAAACGGCCTCGCCAAGTGTGAATTTTAAAAGCAATCCTTCAACAAGGATTAGTACCTAGTGAATAATTGATGCTCGCAAGCACTTCTCCCAAGTTATTGAATTATTATACTCTACGGTCATTAATGGCATGGGTGTTTGAGCCAGGCTGCCAGCATTGGAACACAGGTCTGCCACTTAAAAGCTGTGAGACTTCGGACAAGTCACTTAACCTCTCTGGTCCTCAGTTTCCGTATCTAAAAAATGGAAATTAGGTTGTGGAGAGGAGTAAGTTGACATATCTATATCTATATCTATATCTATATCTATATCTGTATCTATCTATCTATCTATATCTATCTATCTCTCTCTATATATAGATATCTATATCTATATCTATCTATCTATCTATCTATCTATCTATATGTATATATAAATTTCTTTGTACAATGTCTGAAACATGGGTGTCAGGTATTATTAATAATAATCCTTTGGTTATATAAATAATAAACTAACGGTAAGTAGTAAATGAATACAACATAAAATAATACAAACTAATAAAATTAACTAATAATAAATAGTAAATAATACAACTATCTATCACAGGTAAATTTTTGGGTGTGCTAAAAGCATATCTAACTAACTTAAAATTTTTGGAGTACTCTCTCTACTACTTTTACCAGTGACGGTGAACCTTTTGAGCTCGGCGTGTCAGCATTTTGAAAAACCCTAACTTAACTCTGGTGCCGTGTCACATATAGAAATTTTTTGATCTTTGCAACTATAGTAAAACAAAGACTTATATTTTTGATATTTATTTTAGATATGTAAATGCCATTTAACAAAGAAAAGTCAACCAAAAGAATGAGTTCGCGTGTCACCTCTGACACGCGTGCCGTAGGTCCGCCATCACTGACTTATACTGATGGATACTCTAAATATTTTGCCTGCCAATAGCTAGATTTCACTACGTACCAGGTGGCAGCAATCACGGTGATAGGCTCAGTGCTTGGGGTGAAATAATCAGTCTTATAGAGGTTGAAATTGAAATGCTAAGCCTGTAAGTGCTTCACATTTTATAGGGCCTGCAAGTCCTTTTGTGTTTGATTTATGCCCGTTCTCACACGTATGGTGTCCATTGTGGCTGGGAAGGGGGATTTCATTTAAACTCTCCGAAATCCGACTGGAGTGGGGCTGCTGCTTTAGGCTTTGCCAGAGCCTTGGAGAAACATCCAATGACGCCAAGTGCTCCTCCAAGTGGCACGCCTGGGCCAGCAGCACCCGCTGGGAGCCAACTAGACGTGCCGAATTCTTGGGTGCCCCCGACCTGTTGCATGGGAAACTGGGGGGGGGGGGGGTGGGTGCAGCGATCTCTTCTCTGGGTGAGCGCTTTGATGCCTGCTCGGTGTGAAGACCACTCTGGTCAGTCAATCAAGTATTACAGTTGGCATAAATCAAGCATTAAACAACTAATTACAGTGGCTGCCGGACACTATTGGAGAAGCGTACACATAATCCCTCCCCCGCTTCCCCCCACAGACTCACACTCCAATTTCTATTTGGACCTCCTCCTGCTGACACATTCCTCCTCATCGATGTGTTAATATTACTAACCATGCAGCAGTGAAGTGACTTTCCCCTGAGCCTCAAAGTCATTTCTGTCACCTCCTATTATGCACTGATTTAATTAGTTTAACCCTTGGAAGGCAACCTTATTTTCAACTTCGTCAGTTGCACACCCCTGTCCATGATTTGCCCTCCAGATGACTGCCAGTGAGTAGAATACTTTTTTTTGTTGTGTTTATTTTTTATTTTTTTATAATACTCTTTTTTAGATCGCACATTTAGGGGTGGGTAGCAATCACTGGTTTAGTCCTGGAAGTCTTTTAATGGGGAGGGTGTGTTTAACTAGAATGCACATGCTGTGATCTTGCTGTTTAAAGAGTGTCCATTACCAGAGAAGCCCTGGAGGACCTGGAAAAGAGAGTGGACAGGAAACTAGAGAAATAGGCATAAGAAGTGAACATGGACAAACGTTTCAGAGTGGCACTGGGATTCCGGAGCAATTAAGGGCCGATGGACATTGGAGTCTATGACAGTGACAACCGATGCTGGGCAAATCTCAGATGTTCTGTGCTACATTGGTCCATGTAAGTGAAGGTAGGAATAGACATATATTCATCCATCATCCATCCACCCATCCTTCCCTCCATCTTCCATCCACCCATCCTTTCATCCTTTCATCCATCCATCCATCTATCCATCCATCCATCCATCCTATCATCCATCCTATCATCCATCCATCCATCCATCCATCCATCCATCTAACCAACCAACCACCAATTCAACAAACGTCTTTTGAGCATCTCCTGTATTCCAGATGCTGGTATAACAATGGACATAGAGAAAGATATCTGCCCTGTGAGATAGATGCATCTATTAGCATTAGGTGTGACTACATATGGTAGACTCCTCTATCACAAAATAGCAATCACTCGTACAAGAGAAGGATTTATTTCTCATTCCTGGAAATGAATTTAGAAGAGTAGTAGATATCATGGCTCCATAGGCATCCTTCTATGTTGATGTTCCACTATTCTTAGCATATCTCCTCCTGGTTTAAGATAGCTGCTTCAGCTCCAGCTATCACATCTTATTCTAAGTAAGACAAATGGGGTGAAATAAAGGCCACATCCTCTCTCTTTTAAGAGTATTGCCCAGGTGTGTAATCTGTGGCTTCCTCTTGTATCTCTTTGGCCAGAACTTAGTCTCATGGTTAGTGTCCTCTACCTACAAGGGAGTTTGCAGAATGTAGTCTTTTGGCTGGGCAACAGGAGCTCAGCCAGAGGGGAAGAAAGGATTCTATGAGCAGCTGTGAGTGCCTACTATAGTAGGCATCCTTGCCTTCACTTTTTTTGAGGAGAGGGAAAGGAGGCCTGGTGAACTTAGCGTGCTCTGCTTGTCAAGTGTCAAGTGTATTCTGCTTCTCTGTGTGTTACTTAGTGACTTAAAACAACAAACATTTTGTTATGCTCAAGATGTGGTGGGTCAGAAAGTTGGGTAGAATTCTATAGAGATGGCTCCTCTCTGTACCACAGTGACTATGGTCTCATCTGGGGAGGCTTGAAGAAGGAGATATGGATGAGATGACTTGACTGGGACCAGATGTCCGAGGCCTCATTTCTGGCATTAGTTGGATACCTCAGTTCTTTCCTATGTTGTGTCCATGATGACTTACCCCCTCAACTAGCAGCTTAGCTGGGATGGCTGGAGCAGGTGGGACTGGCCAGGCATGTGTACTTTCTCCATGGGACTTTCCCACGTGTGTAGCTTGGGCTTCCTTACAGAATGGCAGTCTTTGGGAATTGAATTTTTTTCCCAACGATGCCTGGTTTCTTCCAGAAAAAATGTCCCATGCGACTAAGGCAGAAACCTCCTTCTAACCAGCTTGAAAGTCATACTTCTGCCATAGCTCACTAAGGCCAATTCAGATTTCAGGGATGGGTAGTTAAACTCCACATGTCATTGAGAGGAGAAGCAAAAGGTTTGCATGCTTAATCTACTACAAAGTGGTTGCGTAAGAAAACACAGCTAGGAAGGCAATTGGCCAAGCCTGGGACATGGACGTTCCTTTGATACATGGATCTAAGCAGTAGGACATGGTTCTTTTCATGAGTCCATTAGACAAATCACTTTTTTTTTGAAGCATGAAGTAGCTGGTTCTAGAACAGCAGGAGGTGGTAGGGATTTGTGGTCTCGGGATCTCTGTTGAGCACATAGGCTCCAGTACTCAATGGAGAGTGCCCTGGGCTTGGCACTCAGCGCTTTAGGCTGAGTCTTCTACTCACGGTAGCTGATAGCGTTTTTTTCTATCCTCTTCCCTACAGCCTTCTTCCTCCTGCCCCCTCCCCGCTGAACAACTGGGCTGCTGCCTCATTGTCTCTTTCATATTTGTGAAAACTCTCTCAGGTCTGGGAAATCAGATTGTCTCATTTAAATTTAATTTGAATTTCTGTTTGAAGAGTCAACCTGAGGCATCAAAGGGAATCCAAAAAAAAAAAAAAAGGCACTACAAAATAAATGATCAAATGACTTCTGAAAACATTGCACTGTTATAGCTGGAAATGTTGGATCAAAACGCCAATCTCTTTTATTGTTAAAATTAAAGAGAAACTTAAAAGAAACTGCCGTGTAAGTTTGACACCGCATTTAACCAACAGACAAATTGTAATAACCTGGTAGGATTATAAGCATGGGTTCTCTCTCTTTAACTCATAACGACTCAGATTCCCCCAGTCACTAAGCTTCAACTTGGCTTTACGTGAGTTTTCTTCAAGTCATAAAAAAAAAATACAGGTCACAGGTGCCTAATTGACAATATGGGGGTAATTAAATTGTCATTTTCTCTGCTCACAACGGAGTGAGTTTGGTGTTGAAATGTGGCCTTTGAGGAGCTAACTTCTCGAACAAAAAATTTACCTGAATTATTTGTGCATTTAATTTTTTGGCGACCCGAAGCCCCCTCCCCCTATTTTAACATAGCTAGAGGAGAATTAGTATTTAATGCAAGTCCCGGCAGGTGCCTGGGCACACACACAAGAGGAGAAGGGCATGCAGTCTGCCCTCCAGGGTGCAGAGACCCTTCCCGGCGGAAGGGAGAAGAGCACCTGGTGAATGAATGAGTGAGCACAGCTAGGCCCAGCCAGAATCTGATGGGTGATCAGAAACTTGAGTGATACCTTGACTTATTAAGAACCAAAATCCCAAACTAATGGTAGAGAAGTCATGGGTCCTAGGAACGAGGAGTTTCAACCAAAAGTCATGGTCCAGAGGGAAGATGACCCCTCCTTCTGGGGTGGGTGGGGGTGTTTTGCTTGCTCTCTGTTAGCCACATAGGACTGAGTTCAAATAATCAATAATGAAGAATTAAAATCAAGAATTACTTTTTTTTTTCCAAAGAGAGTGGAAATGGGGGGTGAGAGAGAGAGAGAGAGAGAGAGAGAAACATCGATGTGAGAGAGAGAGACACATGGATTGGTTGCCTCCGTGCCCCAACCAGGATGGGGATGGAGCCTGCAACTGAGGTGTGTGCCCTTGATCTAAACCAAACCCAAGACTCTTCAGTCCATGGGCTGACACTCTAACCACTGAGCAAAACTGCTAGGGCGAGAATAACTTTTTTTTTAAGAGAAGGAAATGACTGTAGAATTCTTTTTTTTTTCTTTTTAAATATTTTATTGATTTTTTTACAGAGAGGAAGGGAGAGGGATAGAGAGTTAGAAACATCGATGAGAGAGAAACATCGATGAGCTGCCTCCTGCACACACCCTACTGGGGATGTGCCTGCAACCAAGGTACATGCCCTTGACTGGAATCGAACCTGGGACCCTTGAGTCCGCAGGCCGATGCTCTATCCACTGAGCCAAACCGGTTAGGGCTGTAGAATTCTAGGAGAGGAATAGCATTCCAGCTTGGAACTTGTGGAGTTGGTTGCTTTATGTTTAGGAAAACCAGCTGTTGGACCTTTGGCCAAGGCCCATCCTCCTCTCGCTAAGGATTTGTAGGAGAGGGTTCTGACAAAGGCCATTGGATTTGTCCGCTTATGTAAATTATAGCAGCATGAAATCTGCCTTGGCAGCATGGCCTGGTTTTCAGAAGGACGGGAGAGAGGTAAGAGGTCAAAGGGAACAAATCCCAGAGGAGAGTAAGCTCCTCCAACCAAACAGCATGTCACCCCCAAGAGGAGGCATCGCTGGAAGGAAGCAAGATCTAATAGGATGCCGAAACCTTTTTGGCTCAGTGGATAGAGCGTCGGCCTGTGGACTGAAAGGTCCCGGGTTCGATTCCGGTCAAGGGCATGTACCTGGGTTGCGGGCACATCCCCAGTAGGAGGTGTGCAGGAGGCAGCTGATGGATGTTTCTCTCTGATCGATGTTTCTGACTCACTATCTCTCTCCCTTACTCTCTGTGAAAAATCAATAAAATATATTTTTTAAAAAAGATCTTATAGGTATTCAGGTTCACATTCATTCCTGTCCTGATCTGTGCTAAACCCTCTCTGCCTCATGCCCTCACCCTCACTAGGTACCCTGGCCATGGTGCTGTTTTGGGGACTGTGGGGAAAGGTGGCCTTTCCATTCTTGGGTCAAAGAAGAGGGAGTCTCTGAGGACAGCAAGCACAGGAGGGGAGATACTGGTGCTTAAATAGGCAGCAGCAGCTAAGCACACTGCAGTGTGCACCATTGCAGAGACCTGAGGGAACATCCATTCCACCAGCCCCTAATAAGGGGGAACTGGACCCCTCAGGCGTGTGTCTACATGTTGGTATGTGTTTGAAAGAGCCAGCCCTGCATGTGAAATGGATGTGATCTAGTCAGGGTTCATACCCTCTGATCGCCTGTGTATGCATCTTATTTATTACTAGTGGCCTGGTGCATGGAATTCATGCACTTGGGGGGGGAGGTCCCCCAGCCTGGCCTGTGCCATTTCACAGTGCAGGAGCCCCATCATCCACTGCCCCAAAGAAGTAGGCCCCTCCCCACCGATCTGGGGCTCCTTGATGGATTGCCCCAAAGAGGTAGGTGGAGGCCTGCAGACCCTCAGCGCAGGTGTGTGGAGGCTTGCGGGCCCCTGGCGCAGGCACACGGAGGCCTCTGCTGTGGCCCCGCCCCCGTCCCTGAGGCTGCAAGTCCCTGCCCACACGCGCCTGCTGCCCATGCAGCCTCTAGCTGATCGGTTGTTACACCTGAGGGCGTCCCGACCATTTGCATATTACCCTTTTATTAGTATAGATTATTATTATTTTTAAAGTATACTTTTATTTATTTCAGAGAGGAAGGAGACGGGGAGAGAGAGAGCGATAGAAACATTAATGATGAGGGATAATCATTGATCAGCTGCCTTCTGCACGCCCACTACTGGGGATCGAGCCCGCAACCCGGGCATGTGCCCTTGACCAGAATCGAACCTGGGTCCCTTCAGACTGCAGGCCAATGCACTAGCCACTGAGCAACACCAGCTAGGGCGCCTGTGTATACATTTTCGAGAAGGCAGCAGTGCCCATGTGGATGCCAGAGTGGTTCCAGCCAGCTTTGCTCGGGGAACAAAGAGCTCCGGGCGCCTCCCTGGCAGCTTTCACTCTGGATCAGAAACCCCCCCTTGCACTCCTCCAAGCGCTGGTCTGGTCCCTGCAGGAAACCGCAAAGGATCTGTCTGGTCCGCTTTTTAATAAATTCAGTAATAGAGTTTCTATCGTTCCTCTTGGGAGATCTTTTTTATTTCTGTGCTGTGAACTCACTGTATGGATTTTGGAAGTTGTTTGTTTTAATTGATCAGACAAGCAGCAGAGAATTGTCTGCCAGGCCCGACTCATTAGAATCTGAGATTGTTCCAAAGCTAGAAAAATTTCCCGCAGCAAGAGGCGCTGGAGGAAGCGGGGGTGAGGGTGGGAGAACCCCAGCTCCCTGCCTAGCCACAGTCTCATTTATCTCCGACACGTATTCCCACCGGGTTTCAACAACACCGTGCAAACCACGTTTCCGTCTTCCTAAAGACCAAGAGTATGCCTTAACTGGTTTGGCTCAGTAGATAGAGTGTCCGCCTGCGGACTCAAGGGTCCCAGGTTCGAGTCCGGTCAAGGGCATGTACCTTGGTTGCGGGCACATCCCCAGTGGGGATGTGCAGGAGGCAGCTGATTGATGTTCCTCTCATCGATGTTTCAAACACTCTATCCCTCTCCCTTTCCCTTCCTCTCTATAAAAAATCAATAACATATATTTAAAAAAAAAGACCAAGAGTAATGACGTCTTTCCCTAATGGAAGGGCAAGGATTGTGGTTTATCAGAATGTATTGATTTTGATAGGTTCGGTCAACGTGGCTGTCAACCCTCGCCCCTGCCTCCATCCCCTTGGCCTCTGCCTCAGATAAAATCCTCATCCCCCAGCCCTCCAGCTTCTAACCTTCCACATGCTGCTGCCATAGCTCTTTCCCTAAAACACACATCGTCATAGCTTGCCATTTCCTTGCTCTCAGTGTCACAGGGAACATCTACTGCCTCCCTCCCCTCCGCCCTCACCCCGAATCTGTCTTTACCTGCTCATGACCCTAAGCCCCTTCCAAGTTAGCCAGGTGCGGACTTTCAGGAATGGATGGGTCATGCTTCAGGTAGGCCTTGGCTCTTTCATTCTTCCACACCTTTCGCAGCCCATCCCCTAGCCTGCCCTGCCTTCTACCGCTATTCGACCATCAATTCCTGGATAAAAATCGTGAATGATCATTTCCTGTGAGCTGTATACTGGAGTACACGTTTTACAGGTCATGCCGCCATATTGCATGGTCAGTAAATGGAGCAGCAAAAAGATCCTGCCCTCCAAGGCTTGCATTGCGCAAGAGGAAAAGCAACAAGTACTGTTTTCATCAGCGCAGGATCATTTTTATGATGGAGATTTGAGGAAAACAAGCAGTGACATAGTGCCCAGCCCTGAGCATGCAAAAAATGAGAGGACAGACCCCAAGGGGATAAACAAAGCAATAATACTTCTCTCTCTGAGGTTACGGTTCCACCAAATGTCAATAAATCACATAATTTAATATAACAAAGGATAAGTTTATCATTATTTGCCCTATATAGTATCATAATTACTTAAATATGATTTTAAGCGTGGCAAGCATGGCTCAGTGGTTGAGCGTCGACCTATGAACCAGGAGGTCACGGTTCGATTCTATGTCAGGGCACATGCCTGGGTTGTGGGCTCGATCCCCAGTAGGGGGCGTGCAGGAGGCAGCTGATCCATGATTCTCTCTCATCATTGATGTTTCTATCTTTCTCTCCCTCTCCCTTCCTCTCTGAAATCGATAAAAATAGATTAAAAGAAAATGAAAAATAATAATTTTTATACAAAAAGTAACTATAGTGGATTGGGTTGATGTATTCAAGCTCTGTGGCCTTCACATGCCAGATAGCAAACTAATGTGCAAACATATTATAAGATACTTTGTAAACTATTAAGACATTGAATGTTGTAGAAAAATATACTCTTAAGTCGCGGGATATTATTCCAACAAAGAAGCTTGATAATGACATCTTCGAGCAACCAAGCATTGGAATATTGAGCTACTTACTAGCAGGGATAAGCAGGTTAGCCATGTAGAATATGTAAGCAAGAAACAACATTGAAATTCAGGGGGCACAGTGACAATACTGAAGATCAGGGAGAAGGGGTCAAGGTGTGGGGGGCAGGGAGGGAGAGAGGGGAGGGGTGGAGTTGAGTGCATTTGTAATAATGGAAATGGGAAGGAGAAGAGGTTGGGAAGGAAGAAAGAAGACTGCAAAGACAGGACAGTGAGAGGAAAACGAAGAAACGAGAATCCCTCATTTTAACTTATGTGAAGGTCAGCTCCTTGTCAAGTCTCAGTTGGACCTTTGTGACTATTCAGTAAATCTTTTGGACCTTGCTAATAATATATACTTCACCTAGAGAGAATTCCTTTCTAGTCAATTGGGTGAACTTGAACCCAAACTCTACTTACTAGCTCTCACCATATACATTTTCGTGGACATAAGCCAAACCATGTTCTAGAGCAAAAATAAATGAACTCTGCCCACAACTGAAAATGGTTCTAGAAATAATTCAAGGCCATGTAAGTCTAGGCAGTTAACAGCATTTTCGTTGCACCTGGCACAAGTTGGAGATGTTTTAAAAAGATACGAACTCTATCAGGTTTGATCAGAACCGGTGTAAATGAAAGTAAGAAAATGTATAATTATAATTAGTAGAGATGATTAAAAACACTGAGAATGATGAAATGCATGACAAATGCATTGCACTTGGGATGGATTTTTCAGAGGTATAAGTATTTTTAAGGACAAAAAACCCATCTTACAACGTGTTGAAGTTAGTAACCAACAAGGCAAATGCAAAACTAATTCATTGAATAAATTATAAAGAAAAACAACAAAAATATCTAGTGCATCTAGAGGCTCTACTTCACATTGGTGTCGATTAGCTTAATCTTTTTAAAATTTTATATATTTTTATTGCTTTCAGAGAGGAAGGAAGAGAGAGATAGAAACATCAATGGTGAGAGAGAATCACTGATCAGTTGCCTCCTGCACGCCCCACCGTGGGAATATGGCCTGTGTGTGTCCCAACTGGGATTTGAACTGTGGCCTCCTGGTTCATAGGTCAACGCTCAACCATTGAGCCATGCCGGCCGGCCCTGCTTTTAGCTTAATCTTTACAGGAGTACAGGTTGAGAGTTGGTTAACCATTCAATGGCTAAACCTGGTAAATGGTAAATGTTGCTGCTAATGCTTATACCGCAAAACAAAGGTTCAAGACCCTTTCCCGTTGTGTGTGGTACCCAAGGGAGAGGCAAGTAGGTGAATCTGGGTGTAACTGACATGCATATGACCTAAATCATTGGGAATGTCCATTGCTGGTGGTACCTTCTTCCCTGAAACTCACCTCTGTATATACCATCCTCTATTCTACCTCCTTATTTGTAAACATATGATGGACCTGAAATAAAAATGCTGAGCGGATGACTTGCTCACATCCATTTTGAAGAAATAGAAACAACATGTCTATTTTGGGCCCGCGTCACCAATTCCTCCTCCGTGGGAACCCTTTCAGAGTTCATTTTGTTGGAGACTCGTTCCAGATTGGGGAAATGCACCCTGTAGGACCCTGATGTTTGCACTTGCTGAGGGTTTCAAGCCTAGAGGTTTCCATCTTTTTTTTTTTTCTTTGAACGAGTTCCTTTTGATGTCAGCGCTAGACTACGCACTGGCTTTGAAAGGGGAGAAATAATCGAATGCTTTATTACTTAAACACGAACGCTTCTGGACGTAGTTGGGAGGGAGTCCCCAACATATTTGGCTACAGAATAGAAGACAGCTGTGGAGGTTGGGGACGCATTATTGGAAATGGAAACAGTTAGCAGAAGTCTTGACGGGGAGCGACGCTCTCTGTGCGCCCGCACGTGAGCGTGCAGCGCAGTGTGCCGTGCGGTGGGCGATTTGCACGAACAGGAGTGGCTAATACGATGTATTATTATTATTTTTTTAAATATATTTTATTGATTTTTTACAGAGAGGAAGGGAGAGGGATAGAGAGTTAGAAACATCAATGGGAGAGAAACATCAGCTGCCTCCTGCACACTCCCTACTGGGGATGTGCCCGCAAGCAAGGTACATGCCCTTGACCAGAATCGAACCTGGGACCCTTCAGTCCACAGGCTGATGCTCTATCCACTGAGCCAAACCGGTCAGGGCTAATACGATGTATTAAATGTCAACCGGGCATCACCGGGTTTGCGTATCTCTCCTGCGGTACTGCCTGTTTACGCTTATTCAGCCCTTTGAATAATTTAACACGTCTCATACTCCAAATGACTCCCAGCGATTTGATGGGGGCTCCTGGCAGTTTACTTGAAGTGCTCAGTGTTAGGTCAACAGAGGGTCCCCGCTTCTGCTACACAGAGGTACTCTGCCTACTCAGGAAAGCATAATTAGTTTTCTCCGTGGATCTTCCGGAAGGTGGGGGCCGAGTGGGAGAGGGGGTTGGGGGAGGGGGGCGCAGCCAGGAGGAGGTAGACACGCATGCATTCATCCGTTTGCCAATCTGGAAAAAATGCCAGCCACCCAAGAGTTAAACATTTAATGGGGCAGGAAGCTGGCCTTCAGGAGGAGGAAAAGTTGAAGGGCACGAGTGTGCTGTGCAAACGGGTGTGTATGATAAATGACCCTCATTTAGTCGCTACTGACAGCGGCTGAGCCCTCCTTCCCATTTAATCCCGATGTCAAACTGGCCTCCCTCCACGGACGCTGGCCACACCCAGTGGTGTCAGAGCTGCCCGGGGGGAGAGTAATCTGTACCAGGGAAATAGGGAACCACCGTCCCATAGGGGGCCTCTCTCCCTGGCTTCCCGCCTTCCTCAGTTTACCTGCGTGGAAGCGGTGGCGGCGACACAGAGCCCTTGCAGGGCTTGATTTTTATTTCTCCTGCTCTCTCCGGGTCCACCGTTTCCATGCGTGTAAGGAATTAAACTCAGCTCCCAGCTGAGGTGGGCGGGTGTCTTGAATGTTCTAAGAAAGTGTTTGTAGGGAGTATCTTGCCCTCCACCTTTCTCTCCCTCTTCTGTGACATCAGGATGGGAAGGGCGTAGGCTTGTGTGAGAGGTGAGTGTTCCCAATTAAGACTTGAACCTTAACTTCGATGGTGCACCGCCTGGAGGGACGCCCGGAGTATTCTTATGACTCCAGCCAAATGCGCAGCCAACGGATGATGCGAGAGGCGACGGGCTAGAGGCTCTTTGCTCTGTGACACGGGCTGTGATGGGCAGTACCCTCTGGCTCTGAACACCCCCCAGCCCCCACCCTCTGGATATGCTGAAAAATCCTCTTGGGGATTTGAAGAGTCTTACGTATTCCCGAGACACCGGAATGAAGCGTTTTTTTTTTTGCTTATCATCCGTTTCCACCCCTTTGGAGATAGTCTGAGCCTGTGCTGTAACCTTAGGTCAAAACGATTCAGGGCGGTGGAAACTCACGATAAACACATGCTACGGAAGGTTAGAACGCCGCCAGTTTAAGAACATCGGATTAACCTTTTTATTTACATTAAAAAGGAAAAAACCACACAACTCTACAAAGTATGAGGAGAACCAAATGTGTGTGCATAGGTGTGTATGTCTGATCCCTGCATGCATTCACTCGTCACACTCAAGCACAGAAGCAGAAATGTTTGCACGTCAAAATATATAGACATAGATTTAAATGGTTTTGTTTAAGGACTTAATGGTATTTTGAATAATAGACGACAATGATATGTGTTTATATATATATGTGTATATATATATATATATATATATACACATAAATATACTATCACTTATTATTAGAAAGAAATATTCCATCCTCTATTAGATAGTCTATGCTTTCTTTCTAGAAAGAAAGTGAAAAAATCAGATTTTATTAGATAAAGTCCCTGGAGAGTTCCATTCCCGCGGAGCAATTGTCTTGATTAGCCATCGCTGCATCTATCCATTTATATTTTCAAAATATAAAAACACTTCTTTACAGCACAGTTTTGTGACTTAGAACAGTATGCATTTACATATTCTCTCTCTCTCTCTCTTTTTTTTTAACCAGAGAGGTACATTGGATATATAACATTCATTCATTCTATTCTTTTTTTTTCAGAATGGCAGCCACATTTTTTTTTTCTCTCAATAAACACACCACACCCATTAGAAAAAAAAAATCTAACTTAAATATTCATTTTGGGTATTTTTGCTCAAAAATGGTACAGAGTTGATTAAGTAGGGCGATTGTCAAAAAGAGTACGTTTAAATTCCCGCCTCTAGGTTCCCATAAAACATTGCTTAGTGGACACAGGGCGAGTTAGTGTTACTTTTATGCTATAAGGGACCCTTACCCTCAGCCCAGAGCTGGAAAAACCTCGCTATGACTGGGCTGAGTCTTCCCCCTGGTTTGCTAGGGGCAGGGATGGTGTAACCGACAGGAAACTGGCAAGTTTGCAGCTGTGTAGATGAGCAGAGGGTCCCGTGTCTCCAGTCTTTGAAGAGGGTGCGTTTGCAAGATTCATTTTGTGGGAAAGCTGAGCATCTGGATCTCAAACACCCAGAAGGCACACACACACACACACACACACAATCCAAAGCTGGCGTTTCCTGTAACGGAACTTACCAGGCGACCGAAAAATTCACAGGAATACTTGGAGATACAGGAAAAACCCATTTATTTTCAGACTAGTAGCCCTGTGCACGAGTCCATGTGCCAGTAGCTCACCGACTGCTGCCCCGCCCTCCTGTAGCTCCCCTCCCCCTCCCTCCCCCCCTCTCCCCCTCATAGCTTGCTGCCCTGCCCCCTCCTGTAGCTCTCCGCAGCCCACTTGCAGCTCACTGCCCCACCCTCCTGCTGATCCCTGAACCGGTCATTAACAACCATTTGCATATGACATCTTTATTATATAGGATGTTTTGCACGTACTAGTACACTAACTTTGTTTCTCTCCAAATTCTGAGCCAACCAATATGTAGGAAGCTCTTTCTTTATACCCTTTGGTTTCTTTGTCCCCCAAATACGGGTGGGACCTCCAGACCTTTCTCGGGCTTTGCAAAAAGCCCCGTGTGTTGGTATGGGGGCCGTGAGACCACACCGAAAGGCCTGGCCTGGGACCAGCGCTCATAACCCCCTCTGGGGGGTTGTGTATTATTTGTGGTTTATGGCCTCTGTTTTTTTTTTTTTTGTTTGTTTTTTTTTTAACAGGAGAAAAACACAAATTTATTGAATGTCAATTTTGCATGCGGACACACATAGGGAAATGAAGAACTGCTATAATAGGATAGAACAGAGACTATGAGTGGCCTCTGTTAAATGGGAGTATTTGGGTAAACCAGTCTTGCCAGACCAGATTGTAGAGAAAGGGGCCGTGACTTAGTTATAGGCTATCAAGAACGTACATTAGGTTAGTGGCACAGATTCAGATTGCTAGGTGCCCCCCCCCCCCCCACAAATGTCTTACTTTTTCCATCATTCCCAGCAGCCAAAACCCCAGTCGACTACATAAGAACTCTTGGGTTTTGGCAGTGGGCTCATCGGTGTTAGCGTCCTTCACTTTTTAGCTCATTCCCTTAAAGATTATTTCTAAGCAAGGCCCATTCCCTCCGACGCCTGCTTTTATACCTTTTGCCTGCAAACCACAGCTTTTCCACATGAAAAGAAAGGGCACAGACAACTAGCTGTCAAGTTTGGCTCAAGTGGAGAGAGAGGTGCAGCGTGCAATCTCTATTATTTTTCCCCCTGCAGTTTGTTGGTGACGGTTGCTAGGCGATACCTTTCCACCAAGTATCAGGGATCTAAACTGGAGGGGTTGGAGACGAGGCTTCATTATATAAT
Source organism: Myotis yumanensis (assembly GCF_028538775.1). Taxonomy (NCBI): domain Eukaryota; kingdom Metazoa; phylum Chordata; class Mammalia; order Chiroptera; family Vespertilionidae; genus Myotis; species Myotis yumanensis. Next base: position 4,893,606 of record NW_027223771.1, on the reverse strand, counting down.
TAGCCCCGGATGTCTTCTAGAATCTCAGATATTTGCGTTCAGGTGAGAAAAAAAAAAAACACAAAAAACGTTCCCAGACAATCCCTGGGAATAGTTACAGTAGTGATCATACAAAATTACCAAGCACCCCGTACCTAGTAACCCAGCTCCTTGCATTTTACCGCTAATATCAACGTGAGTTGTGCCCTTGATGATTGCCGCCGGGTCAGATGTGTTAGAAGCACCTGTAGAAATGGCAAAGAGGGGATTTCACAGAAGACACGCTGAATCTACCTAGGTCAGTGCATACCGACATGAACACGTGCATACCGACAGGAACATGTGCGTACGTCTATACACAAAACAAGTGGCAAATGGAAGGAAGAATTGGGCGGTGCAGGATTATAAAGTCTCTAGTGTCCAAGGAAGATAAAACCTGTGGACTGAAGGGTCCCAGGTTCGATTCCGGCCAAGGGCACATGCCTGGGTTGTGGGCTCGATTCCCAGTAGGGGGCATGCAGGAGGCAGCCAATCAATGATTCTCTCTCATCATTGATGTTTCTCTCTCTCTTTCCCTCTCCCTTCCTCCCTGAAATCAATAAAGATATATTTTTAAAAATTGTTCTCTCCCTCAAACCTTGCAACCTCAGGTGTCACTAACTGTGGAAAGGGAGAGGATAAAGGTAAAGCCACGCAGGAGGGGAAGAAGGGGTGTGGGCTAATGGGTCATAAACACAGTGTGTGGTGGTCCAGGCAGGCCATGCAGATGGGTGAGGCATCAAACAAGATGGAGAATAGTTGGGGGTGGCACGTACCTTGGTCGCAGGCTCCTTGCCTTCCCAAGCCCTGGTCGGGGCACGTGCAGGAGGCAACCAATTGATGTGTCTCTCTCGCATCGATGTTTCTCTCTCTCCCCCCCCTTCTTCCTCCCTACCATCTCTCTCTCCCCCTCCTCCCTCCTTCCCATTCTCTCTGAAAATCATTGGAAAAAATAGATACTTGGGTGAGGATTTAAAAAAAAAATTGCACAATGTGTTCAGGTAGTGAAAGACTATTTTCCATCCTATCCCAGCACCTGTCTTCTTAAAGCATTTCACAAAATGGTGATTAAAAGTGGCCCCAAAGGTCTCAGGTTTGTATTATATCTCCCCCAGAGCATTAAGATGCATGGACCCCCTTACATAGGCAATTTCTGATTTTCTATTTTGAAGCCGGGAATTAATTTTTCCCTTTAAAGTTATGTGTCCTAGGGAGGAAAACATATCTTTTTTTGTAGAGTGGAATATTTTTAATGTATTTCCTCCCAGGGCCAAAATTAAGTGGAATAGATTGAGTAATTTTTTTTCAAACCCAATTCAGAAATTGTCCTGAAATGAACCATTCTTAAGACCCGATGGACACACCCCCCCTCCACCTCCCCTATTTTGAATAATTTCAAAGTTAACAGGAATAGGAATATTCAATTCGAAATAAAAAAAACTGAGAATAATCTGAAGCATTTCTCTCCCACTGTGGGTAAATCATGTTATTCTTCTCCTTAATAGTTATTACAAACTAGAGTGTTCTTCTCCTGTGGCTGGAACTTCCATCCACTCTGATAGAAACTTCTTCCTCTCACAGGGACCTTTAAAAACATCAAAAGAACATTTCTAAAATGCCCTATTTCTTTCTTTCTTTTTTTAGGAAGTGAGGGGGGGAGAAAGGGGGCTTTTCTTTATATTTACCCCTTCATAGATCCTCAATATGGTTTCTTCTGATGAAATTTGTACTAGAGCTATTTGGGCCATGGCCGGCGTAGAACTGTGAGGCATTCGCTGTGTGACTTTGGACAAGCCACACGCCCTCTCTGGGCTTCCATTTCTTCATTGGAAGGGGAGGGATTGATTTAGACAACCTAAACTTTCTCAGCTCTGTGGTTTATAATGCTGTTGTTCCCTCTAAAGATAGATAATGAAAAATAGGACCGAGTTATGGGAATGAGACCGGCATTGAAGCCAGGAGGCACACACTTTCCTGGGGTGTAGGCAAATGGTCGTGAACTTCCGAGAATTCCCTAAATACCCTCCATGTATCTTTCTATTTGCACCACAGTGGGCTTCATCTATGTCTCTCCTCCTGCCCCATCCACCTAACTTTCTGTAAGATCGCTCAGTGGATAGAGCGTCGGCCTGCGGACTGAAGGGTCCCAGGTTCGATTCCGGTCAAGGGCATGTACCTTGGTTGTGGGCACATCCCCAGTAGGGAGAGTGCAGGAGGCAGCTGATTGATGTTTCTCTCTCATCCATGTTTCTCACTCTCTATCCCTCTCCCTTCCTCTCTATAAAAAAATCAATAAATATATATATATTTTAAAAAAGATCCCACTAGTCAACATCCATCATTATTCCAACTGTTAATCAACAAACCTTCATACGTATTGGAAAACAGCATTTCGCAAACATAAAAAATATTCTGTTGCCCCCACTCAGCGTGTGCTGGGTGAATAGAGACATGTAAGTGAGCATCTAAAACCGTTGCTGTTTTAAGGCCAGCAACAACAAATTGGAAGGCTATTTATTTGTTTAGAAATCCCAACTAAATGAAACCCCCTCTTTCTTCATTATATACCTCTGCTAAATGTGAGCAGGCACCCACCACTGGCAGGCCGCGGCAGTGTGAGCACAAACCTCGAGCACACATTGGCAAATACCTCCACCACTAAGAATAAAAAATCCTAGTCACATCATGTATGCTTCATTAACTTAAATCCCAACCAGTAGCTCTATTGGGTCCCCACTTACAGCGAGAAGAGATATTACCGCACACAAGTGAACATTCTTCGTAGCAAGGGGGCCTATGAGATAGCTGTAATTCATTAAACACTTCCCGATGATCTGATAATACGGACCCTCCTCTTCTTCCTATATATCCCAGCAACCCAAGAGCACTTGGCATTTTTGTGAACATGGCGTGTATCTTCGAGGTTAACCACAGATGCAAACCCTAAGGAGGTTTCAGAGCCTTCGCAAAGCCCACGCCATGGCTTGCATCACCGCACACAGAGTAGACTTTCTCTTGTTGGCCTTTCTCACTTGTAGGATGAAACGCCAACACCCTATGGGTCACGTTCATGGATCGTGCAATCAAATAAAGGTGCAGGAAGGCTCTCAGATTCCGTGGGATCTCAACGCATTTTTGTGTCGGGAGAGTTCTGCACTGAGCAAGGGCGAAGGAAAAGCAATCGTAGCACTGAGAGATAAGGCTGAATTCATAACAGGCTGGCTCAAATAGTGGGCCCTTGAACCAGATGATTTGAAATCCAGTTCTACCACTTACTATTATCTTATAACTTTGGGCAGGCTGGCTTGGCGGAGACCCAGTTTCCTCAGGTATAAAAAGGAAAAAATAACAGTACTTACCTAACGATGACTGTGAGGATTATATAGGTAACACGTATAATGCATTTAGAAGACTTCCCAGTGTGAAGTAAGTAAGCGATAAGTGAGGCTCATTATTATTTACTGTTTCAGCAAACACTGAAAGCACCGCTGTAATTGAGTGGGTTTTGTGGAGTTGTTTATTTTTTGTTTGTTTTTTTTTAAAGTAAAAAAGGTCATCAAAGGATTTGAGAACTAAGCAAAAAGTAGTGATCACTAGAAAAGAAGAAATTAAAGTGATATAATTGATAAATTCCAGGGCTGACTCTGAAACACTTCTAAGCCTGATTCTGGGCACACGATAAGAGACACACTTCTGCCAGATTTAATCTAGAGTAAAAGCCAAAAATGCACAATATTAGAATTTTTCAAGAGAGTGCAACTACAACTATGCAGTTTAGGAAAATCAAGAATCCCATACACAGTCTTATAAAATGGATAATTATTCAAAGAAATGTACAGGTTCAATGTGATCCCTATCAAACGTTCTATGGTATCTTTCACAGGCCTAGACCAAATCATTCTAAAATTTGTATGGAAATCAGTATGGATATTCCTAAAAAAAAAAAATGTAAAAAAATAGAACTACCATATGCCCCAGCAAATCTACTTCTGAGCATTTATTGATGTATGAATGGATAAAGGAAATGTGGTATCTGGATGGATGGATGGATGGATAGATAGATAGATAGTTGGATAGATATAGGTATTGATATGATAGAATACATCTCAACTATAAAAAAAGAGAAGAAAATACTGGCATTTGCAACAACATGAAGGGAACTTGAGGGTAGGATGCTAAACGACATCAGCCAGATAGAGAAAAACAAATACCTTACGATTTTACTCATAGGAGTAATCTAAAAATAAGACCCAAAACAAACAAGCAAAATGAAACGAAAGCAAGCTCAGAGAGAGAGGGAACAGATTGGTGGTCACCAGAGGAGATGAGGGCTGGGGAGCGGGAATAGTGGGTGCAGGGGATCCACTCTAGGTAGATGGATGACAACTAGACTTTGGGTGGTGTTCAGTTCGTAGTACATACAGATGTCGATTTATAATATTGTTCACCTGAAACCTATATAATGTGATATATTCCCATTTAACCCACATTTTAAAAAGGACGATTGTTAAGGAAAATAAAAGTGGCTAAAAATTGATTCCAGAAACAAAAAGTGAATAAACTAGTTCAGGTCACATTTATTTACCACCAAAGAATAAGGCCCTCACTCCAGATGGTGTATTAGGTAAATTTTAGAAAACCTTCAAGGATCAAAGAGTTCCTATCCCATTTTAAAATATTTGGGGGGCAAAAATGGAGAACATCTGATCAAATCGATTTTGTTCGATTAGCATCATATTGTAGCGACAAGGCAGTATCCTCCTGACTCCTTCTCTGGAAAAATCCCAAGCCCATCATCGTAAAAGAATTAATAATGAGCCCTAACCGGTTTGGCTCAGTGGCTAGAGCGTCGGCCTGCGGACTCAGGGGTCCCAGGTTCGATTCCGGTCAAGGGCATGTACCTTGGTTGCGGGCACATCCCCAGTAGGGAGTGTGCAGGAGGCAGCTGATCGATGTTTCTCTCTCATCGATGTTTCTGACTCTCTATCCCGCTCCCTTCCTCTCTGTAAAAAATCAGTAAAATATATATTTTTTAAAAAGAATTAATGATAACTCCAATAGCTACATTTAATGATCAACTACTAGGTTTCGTGCACGTTCCACGCCCAAACTCCCACACACCTGCTTGCTCGTGAAGAAAGGAGAAAAAAAATATGGTTCGGAGACTTTGAGTAAGGGGTCCGATGCCACACGGCCAGCAAATGGCAGCCCTGAGCTTGGAGCCCACATGTGTTATGATTCTCTGCTCCATCTCATTTTATTTTGGAGGGATGAGTGCACTGGACAAAAAAAAAAAAAAAAACAACACAAAAAACAAAAACAAAAAAGGCAGCCAGCTCCAGAGATGACAACCATCAATATTGTTCCAGCCTTTCACATGTCACTGGATAATTTGGAAACCGGGACCAAGAGGACGGCGAAGGAACCGCCAGTGTCCGCCACGACCCACCTTGCCTGCGCGGCGTTGTCCCTTCTCCGTATACTTATCACGAGGTCGCACCGTCCTCCCATATTTCCTTGGCTTCCTGTACCTGCCAGCCATTCTCCGCATCCAAGGGGCCTCCTTGCATTGACTCACTTATTCCAACATGACTGCTGGGTCTCTAAAGAAGATCTATTCGACACGAATGAGATTTTTTTCCTCCCCGGCTCTCTCTCCCACACTGAGTTATGTCTCACATTTATGCCTCCCTCTGCTGCCGTATATCATATCTCCCCAAATTCTCATTTGTTTTGGTTTGCGTGTGTGTGTGTGTGTGTTTTTAAGACATCTCCACCTGGAGTGTCCAGTCTCGTAGGCTTGTCATCTTGTTTGTATTGCACTTGTCTCCAAGCTCTGAGGGATGTCACCCATCAAAAGTTCCGCCCGTTGGCTCCTGGGACCCCCGACGGCTTGCGTGATCAACTCGGTTGGCGTCCAAATGGTCCTAAACACTCCCTAACCTTCCCTCTTCTGAAGCTGAAAGAATGGGTGGGGATCGGCGAGAAGCAGATGTTTTCTTTGCATGTTCGTTGGCAGCCGCTGAAACTGGTTTGTCCGGGTCGTCCACTCACGTGGGAATTAGCCTCCAGGAAAGCAGATCTCACGTTGGTAAGGTGAGCAGCACAAAGTGCGCTATCTGATGGGCGTCGTCCCCGTCCCCCGTTCTTGATGGTTTCCTTATGAAAATCTGGCCATCAAGTAGCGGGTTTCAGTCTTAAAAGCTTCAACTCAGGGACTTTGCCTTTTGTTTATTTTTGTGCTGTGTGTCACCTACGTGGAGATGTAGAGCGTTAATGAAAAGCTACAGCATTTACACAGATCACACGTTTGCCATTTGATGCCAGCGTTGAAGGCCTCTTGTGAGACGGGTACCTCCTACCTCATGCTCAGCGCCTTGAGGGCAGGAGCCTCACGGATCCATATTCATATTCATATTCATTCCATTGCACTTAGTTCAATGCCTGCTGCTTATTAGAGCAAAGATACTTATGGGCTGAATGAGTAGATGCAGGCTCCCTTCCGTAAACTGAATAATATTCTTGACATACTGTCCGCCAGATATGTACATTTCCTGCAATGGAGACAGACTCGTGTGTATCTGGCCCCTTTCCCCTCATGGAATTTCATAGGTTGACCCAGATTCTGGCTCATCTTGTAAGGAAACAGATCGGCTGGCTGGCACGCACAGGGACTGTAGTTACAGATGCCCCTGCTTCTTCAAACCCAGCCCCTCCTCCTGGGCAACGAATCCTCAGAGCTCAGGTCTGGACTGAGAGCCTTGGAAGGTTGTCTATGGAAAGAGGTTGCAGAGAGGGCAGCTGGGCATCTTCTGGGCATAGATCTATGGACGCTGAGGTCTCCATCTCCGTGAAGGTAGATTCAAGAAGCTGTGATGGCCCAGCCGGGTGTAGCTCAGCAGTTGAGCATTGACCCAGGAACCAAGAGATCACTGGTTCAACTCCTGGTTGGGGCACACGCCTGGGTTGCAGCCTCAATCCCAAGTGGGGGGCATGCAGGAGGCAGCCGATCAATGATTCTCTCTCATTATTATTATTTTTAAAAAATATATTTTTGTTGATTTCAGAGAGGAAGGGAGAGGGAGAGAGAGATAGAAACATCAATGATGAGAGACAATCATGGATCTGCTGCCTCCTGCATGCCCCCCACTGGGGATCGAGCCCACAACCCGGGCATGTGCCCTGACCGGGAACGAACCTGGAACCCTTCAGCCTACAGGCCGATGCTCTATCCATTGAACCAAACTGGCCAGGGCTCCTCTCGCATTATTGATGTTTCTATCTTTCTCCCTCTCCCTTCCTTTCTGAAATCGATAAAAATATATATATTTTTTAAAAAGAAGAAGCTGTGATGATTCTTAGAAGCAAGTCCAGGAGACTGGGGAACGGGCAGAAGAAGGTTCACAATGAAGGTTGACATCAGAGGACCAGCGGCTGAGCAAGCTGCTCGAGAGGCCACACTGGAGATGATCCCAGAAATGATGAGCAACAGAAAGAAGGGCGGGGATGATGTTGCAGGAGCCGGCGGGGAGGCGTGGAGCTGGGGAGGTCACCCAGAGGGACGGGTGCTGATGCTGGCCCTCCAAGAAGCCCTGGGTGCAGGGCTTTGGGTTCCCAAACCCGGGGGGCAAGAGACGAAGGAAACAAACCCAGCACAGGACCTCTCCTGCCCATCACACGTGCGGAACTGCCACTCACACACGGTGGGCCATTTCTGCTTCTGTAGACATGGACGCTGGAGTTGATTGTTGGGGAGACTTTCTCTTCTGCAGAAGCCCAGCTAACTGAGCTATCGTGTCACACACAAGCAAAGCCCGGTTCCTTTCCCGAGACGAAGACATGGCTCAGAAGGCTTCACAAACAGGCTTCCGAGTGAAAAGGGGGAGATTTTCTGTGGAAGAGGAGGGGTCACCAGAGGCCAAGCAGCCGCCTCTGGGAAAGGGAGGGCGCCCAGGCGCTGGGTGGACATTGTTTGCTGCTCTCCTCCTCTGCGCTGGGGACCCTTTTGGGTCAAGGGCGGGGAGAGGAGTTTGCAGCTGTTTTTCTGAGTGATAAGAGACTGTTCTAAAGGAGGTACTCCAGGCCACATAATAATATGGCACAGGGTGGATAAGAGGGCTGGTCCCCCCGCCTTGTCCTCAAACCTGGCATGGGTCTGCCAGCCGGAGGTCTATGGCTGTCCGAGTGTCTCATCCTCAGTGTAAACATTGGGCTGGGTGCTCCTGGTGGCACCATTAGTGGCATCAGGGTGAAGCTCTTTCCAGTAGCCATGTGGGTGATGAATTGTGACATAGGAGCGCCCAGGCAAGAAAAACAACAGTGTAGTGTAGACCTGGTGAGCGCAGCTGACCAGCCCGTGAGGAGCCCTTTCGGGGTCTCCCAGAACCTGTGAGAGCGGCTGGAAGAGGACATCATGATAACAGTGCAGTGACACTCACCATGGGATTATATTGAGCAATGCATGCAAAGAGCTTAGCAACGTGCTTCCTAAAGGCGACATCTTACTAATAGGCTTGTGTTTCTAAGGGAATTTAAAATGATGTCAGTAGCCCTCGCCTATTTGGCTCATTGGATAGAGCGTCAGCCTTTGGAACAAAGGGTCCTGGGTTCGATTCCAGTCAAGGGCATGTACCTCGGTTGCAGGCTCCTCCCCGGCTGAGGCCCTGGTCAGGGCTCATGCAGGAGGCAACTAATCGATGTGTTTCTCTCACATCGATGTTTCTCTCTGTCGTTCCCTCTTTCTTCCTCTTTCAAAAAAAAAAAGTAAATAAAATAATAATCCTATATAATAAAAGGCTAATATGCAAATGGTCGTGATGCCCTCATGCTGTAATGACCGATCATCAGGAGGCTGTGTGCACAAGAGGCATGGGTGGGCGGGGCTGCATGTGCAGCGAGGCCGGGGAACATGGGAATGTGTCCCCTGCCTGGCATCGGTCAGGGGACATGGCACTGTTATTGTTTATTTATTAAATTTATATATTATTTTCATACATATTTTACTAATTTTCTGTCATCTCTGACACTTCTATTATGGAGAAAGGGCAAATAGCAATATTAAAATATTTCCTCTAATCAGTTCCCTTTTAATGTGCACAAATTTCGTGCACCGGGCCACCAGTAATGAAATAAATAAAATGACGTCAGCAGAAGTAGGAACTGCTGGCAAGTTAAAAGCAATGGTGCCACTGAGCACGTTACCTGAATGAGGCGCCGTCGTCAACATGGCGACTGGAAACCGTTTGCCTGTATTGAACAGCTACTGAGAAACAAGTTTCTGATTTACCACCAAAATGATATGTAACTAGAAGCTCTAACATTCGAGGTAAAAAGCTCAGATCTTTGGGAATCCACCGTAGGTGACCGAGCCTTCTTCCTGCCTCATTTCTTCCTCCTGCTCTCAACAGCTCACTTACCCCGGCATCACCACCATCCCCGGGACTGCCTCAAGGTGTTTTGGTTAGTGTCCCCAAGTCATCTTTCTTCTGGCTTGATTTCAAGGTCACAGAATGCCTCCGATTCCAATTTTATGGGTCCTCGGTTCCCAAAATAACCTTTGTAGCTTTGTAGGTAAGAGAATATTAATCTTCTTACCTCTTCTAGAAGTTAGTGTTTGCTGCTTCTTTTTTTTTTTCCCAGTGACCCCCGTCGTGAAAAGTAATCTGTTGTACCTGCATTATTTTAGGTGCACTATTATTATTACCAATACTGCTGCTGTGATGACTGTTCCTAGTGTTATGATGACCATCTTGTTATTATTATTTTTTTAGAAGGTCAACTCATTAGACCCAAATTTAGACCTGTGTTCCTGTCTGAGAACTCTGTCAGCCATAACACTGCCTCTCCCCCTGACCCACACACGGGGAGAAGAACATGTATCAGCACAGCTATTGGAAGGGTAGCAAGAAAGAGACCTTGAGGGGGAGAGAAAGAGGCTGGTGTACGAACAGATGCCTGATCCGTGGGCTGTGACTATGGAGCCAAAGTCCAAAGACAGGGCCAGTTGGTGGTTGTAGAGGCCAGAGGGTTCCTACAGGGTGGCCTGGGCCTCCGGAGAGCTTGGGGTCCCACCCCATTTTCCATGACTAGCCTCCCAGCTTCTCATGAGAACCCCTTCTCATAAGTATCCTCTTCTGTCGTTGCTCAAAGCCCCATTTTTGGGAGAGCGTGGTAGGTATCATTTCACTGTCCCATAAGAACCTTTGTTTTTTTTCTTTTTCTTTTTTTATATATTTTTATTGATTTTTAGAGAGATGGGAAGGGAGAGGGAGATAGAAACATGGACGAGAGAGAAACATCATGGATTGGCTACCTCCTGCAGGCCCCTTACTGGGGATCAAGCCTGCAACCTGGGCACATGTGCTGACGAGGAATGGAACCGGTGACCTCTTGGTTCAAGGGTGGACGCTCAGCCACTGAGCCACACCAGCCAGGCACGCATCCTCTTTTAGTTCAAGAGAGCCAGAGCGGGCCTTTGCCGCTTGCTGACGGGAGCCTTGGCAGACAGAACTGGGTTTGGATGAACACAGAGGAGGGAGGCGAACATCCCACATAGAGGAAGCAGCCTCAGCCACGCTTGCAGTTGGCATGGCGTCTACTGGCGCCATGGAAAGAGAGTGAGGACAAGGGCCTGGCTGTGGAGGGAGCCCGATGCCACAGAAAGAAAGGGGAGACAGAACTCACCTTCCGTTGACTGCTGCATGCCAGTCACGTGTCCATGAGCTATCTCGGCGAACCCCCAGGGTTCCGTGAGGCTCAGGTTGAAGGAAGGTAAGGAGTTTAGGATTTTTCTTGAATCCCTGAGAGACGATGGTGGGACTTTCAGGGGCCAAGTGGGACACGGGGAGAGAGGTGTTGGCCAGAGGGACCTCTCATTTCTGTTCCTCAAAGCCGTCCACAGAGCTACCCTGTGGACACCGTGTCTCTTTTACCCACGTGAAGTAAACAGCGTATCATTCCAACATGCCCGCTTGTATGGGCCTCGTCATGATGCGTTTAGTGTAAACACACAAATAGCTTGACGCCCTTTCGCCCGGGCATGAAGCACATACATTCGACTGGAGTTTATTTCTACCCCACAGCAAATAATTTGTTACGTCCTGCCCATTGTTTTGAAGTGGTTTATCAAAAAGAACATGATGTTCCCAGTCATTTTTTTTTTTTTTTTTTTGGTCATAGTTCATCATGAATAATGATAACACCATTCTCAGAATAATTTTAGGGCAGGATCACAGCCCTTTATAACTTGTAGAAAACTGAGGTTGATCTCTTCTTTTTAGAAATAAGGAAACGGAGGCCACAGATCTGATCTGCCAGCAGTAAGGGACGTTCAGTGACAAAACCAGAAAAGGCAAATCGGGAATCCTCACTTCTGACCCGCTTCCCTCACGGCTCAACGGCATTAAGTTTGACATAGATTTTTATGAGTACAGTAAAATTTTATTTCTAAGGGGGGTTCTGTGGGATCACCTTCTTAGCCAGCCTAAGTAATCGCAGACTCATACATCTTCTTCCGAGAGCGTTGTTCGTAGGAGGTGCAAATACCGGAACATTAATCATATTTTCATTTTACGTAGATCAGGTAACATGAGCCTTGTACATCACATGATGTCTCTGAGGATTTCCCATTAAGTATTATCCCATTGAAAGAATCAAAAATCCATTTCTCAAACAGCCCCCTGTTTCCTGGAGGCACCGGCCCTCCCGTCATAAGGCCAGTGTGCGTGCAAAGCTACGTTTGTCCCTAATCCCTCTTGAAACCTGTTCTGAACAAGTCTTGTCCCTGGACTCAAGAAGGGACTTTCGGATACGCTCTCCCACTGAACTGAAACCACCTGTCCATTTAAAAAAAATATTTATTTTTTGCCTCTTTCTCTAACCTGGGAAGTCCATAGGGGCAGGGGACATGCCTTGTTTGCCATCGTTACCCTGGCATTTAGGACAGTGCGAAGCACACAGCAGGATTCCGTCAATGCTTCCTGCGTGGAAGAACTGAGCTTGACCAAAAGCCAAAGAAAATAGAACCACCTGAGAGGGTTGATCATTTTCTCATGAATGAACAATGATGGGCTGACGGGAGTGGACACCTTTATTGAGTCCTTACCAGAAAAGGATATGTGCGCCCAATGCCACTCAAGAAGGAGCTAGGAACTAACAAGGATCCTTACTCTTTAAAAAAAAAAATTTTTTTTAAACATATTTTATTGATTTTTTACAGAGAGGAAGAGAGACAGATAGAGAGTTAGAAACATCGATGAGAGAGAAACATCGATTAGCTGCCTCCTGCACACTCCCCACTGGGGATGTGCCCACAACCAAGGCACATGCCCTTGACCGGAATCGAACCTGGGACCCTTGAGTCTGCAGGCCGATGCTCTATCCACTGAGCAAACTGGTTAGGGCAAGGATCCTTACTCTTTAAGAAGAGAGCTGGCTTGTGGGGGGGGGGATGTAAAGTACAGAAGAGAATAGAGTCAACAATCTCTCTCTATAAAAGCCTAAGATGCTAAGTGTCTGACCGTTCGACCATTGGACCAGTCGCTATGATGCACACTGACCACCAGGGGGCAGATGCTCCGATGGGTAGGTTAGCTAGCTGCTGGTTTCCAGCCCAATAGAACTGGGTGAGATGGGCCGGACACACCCTGGAGCCTTCCTGTGGTCCCTCCCCAGCCCTGATCATGCACCGGTGAGGTTTCTCGGCCTGGCTTGCACCCTCTCGCAATCTGGGACCCCTCGGAGGATGTCGGAGAGCTGGTTTTGGCCTGATCCAACCAGGCCAGGCCCAGGGACCCCACTGGTGCACGAATCCGTGCACCGGGCCTCTAGTATTGTAATAACTATGTATGGTGCCAGATGGGTAGTAGGTGGTGATCACTTTGTGAGGTATATAGGTGTCTAAGCACTGTTGTACACTTTAGCATTGTATGTCGACTGTAATTGAAAAATAAATTTTAAAAACATTTTTTTAATCTAAAAAAGAAGGAGGAGGAGGTGGAGGAGCAGGAGCTGGAGAAGGAAAAAGAGAAAGAGAAAGAAGAGCCCTAGTTGGTTTAGCTCAGTTCTCAGAGTGTTGATCTACGGACTGAAGGATCCCAGGTTTAATCCCCGTGAAGGGCACGTACCTCCGTTGCAGGTTCCCCAGCCCTGGTTGGGGCTTGTGCAGGAGGCAACCATTCGATGTGTCTCCCTCACATCGATGTTTCTCTCTGTCTCTCCCTCGCCCTTCCACTCTCTCTAAAAATCAATAGGAAAAAAATACCCTTGGGTGAGGATTAACAAGAAGGAAAAAGAGAGAAGGGAGAAGAAAGAAGAAAGAAAAGGAAACAGGAAGCTTACTTGGTAGCTGGTAGAGTGCTTAGGGATGACTTGTCCAGAGCCTGGGATTAAACCCAAGCAAAGGGAAACCAGCCGGATGCCTCCCCCTCTGCTGCCCATGGCTCTATGACAGTGGAATTGCCACCTGCAAGCTCAGCCTCCCCCCAGCTCCCAGAAGACTCTCACCTGCATGAGTGAACACTTATGTGATTCGACTCTCCTGCCCTCACCATCGCTACCGCACACACACACACACACACACACACACACACACACACACAGAGGCAGGCACACTGCATTGTGAGCCATGCCCTGGAGGGTTGAACCCCACCCCCTGGGCCGTCACACAGGTCTGTCCTTGCAGTACCTGCCCTGGCTGCCGGCTTCCCCTTCCTCCTGGGGACGCTGTAGGCATCTCCCAGATCTTGGGTGGTCCACTTGGACAATGGACATGTGTTTTGGGTTCCTGAGCCCATGTGGTCCTCCCTCCCTCCTTCCATATCATGAGCCCTGCTGGTCTTTCTTTCAAATTCTAGGAGCAAGCTCTCCAGCCTAGGCTTCCTGGTTGAGGGCCACTGATAGATCTCTATGATCCCACTGATCAGTGTTTAAGACAGTGACGGCGAACCTTTTGAGCTTGGCGTGTCAGCATTTTGAAAAACCCTAACTTAACTCTGGTGCTGTGTCACATATAAAAATTTTTTGATCTTTGCAACCATAGTAGAACAAAGATATATTTTTGGTATTGATGTTATATATTTAAATTCCATTTAACAAAGAAAAATCAACCAGAAAAATGAGTTCCCGTGTCACCTCTGACACGCGTGTCATAGGTTCGCCATCACTGGTCTAAGATCATCGACTTGGTTGTCTAATCGTCACTCTGGATTATCTCCCTACGCCCGTGGTTGGCAAAACTGCGGCTCTTGAGCCACATGCGGCTCTTTGGCCCCTTGAGTGTGGCTCTTCCTAAGCCTTAGGAGTGCCCTAATTAAGTGAATAACAATGCACCTACCTATGTAGTTTAAGTTTAAAAAATTTGGCTCTCAAAAGAAATTTCAATTGTGGTACTGTTGATATTTGGCTCTGTTGACTAATGAGTTTGCCGACCACTGCCCTAGGGCTCTGCTCACCTCCAAGACGGGAGATCACATTTCTGCAGCCCTCAGCTCCTGCCCTGTCCTCCCGCGTGGGTCTAGTTCTGTGCCTCTGTCTTCCACCCCCACCCGCAACCGCTAACCATCCCGCGGAAACCGAGCACTGACCGCTTAGCCACGCACGCAATAATCCTGATATGCGTGGAGTGGATTCCAAGACAGAAGCTGATATGGTATATGGTGCACCGCCTTTAAGAGGAGTCCTTAAGGGGCCCTATTACAGAAATGTCAAGATAAGAGAAAGTGGCCTGGTTTGTCATGCACTTTTTAGCGCTTTCTGGCTAGAAGACCTTCTCATTTGATCTGTCAGGGCACGGTCATGGTAACGTGCATATTATACTTCCCCTCAGAGCGGCGGGAAGCACTGGGTCGGAAATATCTCTTGACCAGATGGGACACGATGTTGATACGGGTTGCATGACTTGCTGTGATGAGGGCGCCCCTAGGAAAACATACGGAAGCGGAGAGAAACTCGCTCGCGGCGTGCGGACCGGGTGGGCTGTCTTCATGGAAAAACCGGGAGATGGTTTGTGGCAGAGTCTGGGCCCTGACTCCATGGCCTCTGAAGGATGGGTTAGCGAGGCTGCCCTTTTGTGGACGGCTGGGAAACCACAAACCAAAGACTCTAGGGCAGTGGTTCTCAACCTTCTGGCCCTTTAAATACAGTTCCTCATGTTGTGACCCAACCATAAAATTATTTTCGTGGCTACTTCCTAATTGTAATGTTGCTACTGTGATGAATTGTCATGTAAATATCTGACATGCAGGATGGTCTTAGGCGACCCCTGTGAAAGGGTCGTTCGACTGCCAAAGGGGTCGTGACCCACAGGTTGAGAACCGCTGCTCTACTGCGATGCACAGGTGATGGCCACTCCCTAGCAATCCCAGCTCTCATCCAGGAATTAGCACCTTTCCTTCTGGACGTCCGAGGGCATCTGGAATCATGTGTGGGTAACACTCCTTCCTCAGCAGCACTTACTAGTAGGTGGCCTGGCACAGAGCAGGGCTCCATGGCTGTTTGAGGAAAGATGAAGAGGTGAATGCTGGCACACGAGTGTGTGTTCTGACGCTCTCTTAGGGCATTTTTTTTTGTGTGAAGTGTGCATGTGTGGTTTCCAGCTCCTCGGACTTTTTCTTAGAAAAATGTGTGGCCCTGGCTGGTTACCTCAGTGGTTAGAGCTTCAGCCCTGGGACCGAGGGGTCTCGAGTTCAATTCCTGGCCCAGGGCATGTACCTCGGTTGCAGGCTCCATCCCCAGTGCTGGTTGGGAGCCTGCAGGAGGCAACCAATCGCTGTGACTCTCTCACATCAATGTTTCTCTCTCTCTGTCTCTCCCCCTCCCTCCCACTTTCTCTAAAAATCAGTGGGGGAAAAAAAAAAAAAATCCTTGGGTGATAAGGATTAAGAAAAGAAAAAAAAGGTTGTGTGTGAGCACAAAGCTCAGTATTTTGCATACAGTCTATTTCTAGTCAACCAAACAGAACCATCCTTTTGAAATTTCACATTACATTAAAGCTGTGGAAATGATGCTATAAAGGCATAATGTAAGTAAGCGTAATTTTTCTTCTTATTGAAGTTTCTCGGGTCTCTCCCCTGCACCTCCCCGCCCCCACCCCCTCTTGCTAATCCCATGAGCCCGTGATGACTATAATCTCCAAGAGGAAAGGTTTTGTGTGCAGTTTTTATGACAGTTCTTTGTCCATGCTCATGTTTCCAACGGGCTGGAGCAACGTGGAAAAACGAGTGTGTTCCCCTAATCTGACCACATGTAGCAACTTCTCTGGCATGAAAAATCTCTCCCGGTAGCTCAGCCTGAGGTCTTTGCATTGCTGGGTTCTTCTCATTCTTCCCAGCACTCGTCTTTCACCTCTCCGCTGTTCTCATTTCTCATCACATATAAAGACAGTCGGGCCCTAGCTGGTTTGGCTCAGTGGATAGAGCATCAGCCTTCGGACTGAAGGGTCCTGGGTTTGATTCTGACCAAGGGCACATGCCTGGATTGTGGGCTTGATCCCCAATAGGGTGCATGCAGGAGGCAGCAGATCAATGATTCTATCTCATCATTGATGTTTCTATCTCTCCCTTCCTCTCTGAAACCAATAAAAATATATTATTTAAAGAAAAAAGACAGTTGCTCTGTCACCTTCCCTTGTCCAAAAATTTCAGTCTCAACTTTATTCCTCTTTCCATTTGCTCCTGTTTTTATAATAATATTATTAATAATAATAACAAAAGATATACAGTATATGGGTAGATTATATCTCTTATAAGGAGCCAAGAATCCCAATGAAGAAAATGTAGAGGTAAAATAATAATAATAATAATAATAATAATAATAATATTAATAAGAAAAGCAATGAAATCCTCCCCCAGGCCACATCTCTTTGCCTGAAAACTTAATTCCCTGCCCTGCCGTCTTGCTGTCTCTGTTCTCCTCTCCACCCCAACCTTCACCCCCAGTTGCCTTTACCAGGGACTCTACTATCTCAGTGCCTTCCCTCATCCCCACAGCGGGCACCACCTTGTGGATCCCAGGTCTTCAGGGACATGAGAAGTAGCTTGTCGTCTTGAAAAAGGCCTCTGTCCTCACTCGGACATGGTGCACTTACTTCCTGTCCCTTATAATCTGGTTCCTTATAGCCATCTGGGCCTGCTGCCTTCTCTCCACTTTTTATAACTTGGAGCTCTACTATTGTGTCTATGGACGCAGACAACGGAGAGCTTCGGGGAGGCCCTTGAGGGCCTTTGCGCAGGCTGACGCTCTATCCAAGGTACCATTTCTTAGTGACCCTTGAATTCAGAGCCCTCATCTGATCGCTGTAGGCAGCCCAAGAGCCCGCCTCACATATCCTGGGTTCCCTCTCCTTGCACACACATGTGCCAACCCTTGTCCCTAGGACATTTTAAGCCAGAGGGAGTATCTTTGATGGCAGATCCCTTCTCCTCCTCCTCCTCTTCCTCTTCCTCCTCCTCCTCCCTCCTCCTCCTCCTCCTCCTCCTCCTCTTCTTCCTCCTCCTCCTCCTCCTCCTTCTTTAATTGATTTCAGAGAGGAAGGGAGAGGGAGAGAGAGATAGAAACATCAATGATGAGAGAGAATCATTGATCAGTTGCTTCCTGCACGTCCCCTACTGGAGATCCAGCCCGCAACCCAGGCATATGCCCTTGACTAGAATCGAACCCGGGATCCTTCAGTTCGCAGGCCGACACTCTATCCGCTGAGCCAAACCAGCTAGGGCCAGAGCCCTACTTCTTACCAAGATGTATACTTGCGGCATCTCTGCTCATCGCTGTGGTCCCTCTGCAGGTGGCACCGAAGACTGCAGCTTTAGGCGTGTGTTAGAACCCTTCACACCACCCCTGCTCCCTAGCACAAGAGAACCCTGGAGCCCCCAACCTACCTCAGCACCCCACTACCAGATTGCAGGACCTAACTGCCCTCCACCACCACCTCCATCACCACCACCTTCATCGGCTCCACCTCCTCCTCCATCACCCTCACCTCCACTTTCATCACCGTCACAACCTCCACCACCACCTTCACCTCCACTTCTACCACAAGTATCTTCTGCACATCAACTAGATGGGAACTGCTGCAGGCCTAGCAGTGAACAAAGGAGACAAAAAGACCTGCCCTTATAGAGCTTACGTTCTAAGGCAGCGGTCGCCAACCCTTTAGACCTCACGGACCACCGGTTGGCGACCGCTGGTCTAAGGAATTATAGCACATTCTCTTGTAACTCCATCAGGGGAAGTCACAATGGATTTAAGTCCATGGTTCCCGAATTGGTTCCCACAGGGAGGCAATTTTATGTTTAAGGGGGGCAATTGGAGAATGAGTTATTGACAGTGAATATTTTACATTTCATCTGGTTCTAAGGGCCTCCTAGACAGTCTATGAATACATATTATGACATATTTATGCAGGTCAGTTCTCTATGATATGCTTTGAAACTTTATTTGCTGTATTTTCAATCACTTCATATTATTATTATTATTATTATTATTTTTAATCGTTTCTTAGTGATTTCTTCCCCAGTCCTTCCACGGTCCTTTCGTTCTTTCATTTTTCTCTCTCATGGATGCCATGTCCTTTGGAAGCTTGTTTAGACCAAGTTCATGGCCTTCGAGGCTTCCTCCATGTGACTAGGAGCTCACTTGTTGAATAATAAGAATTATATGTCATGGGGGGGGAGGGCATCAGGATGTGAGAGATGCTTGGGTGGGGCGTGGCCACAGAAAGGTTGGGGACCACTGATTGGAGGGGATCAGGGCAAGTACATTAAGTGGCGGCATGGGTGTTGCTTCGGAACCGAGGCAGGCACGGCGGTTTGGTTTACGTTATCTTTTATCTGTATTGATTCCCCGCTCTCTCTGCTTCGCTAGCTCTGGCCCCCTTTCCCCCCCGCAGCTGTCATGGCTCTGGGAGTTCTCACTGGCACAAGACAGCTAACAGCTGAGCCCGCAGCCTCTATTGTCACAAGTCTTTGACCGGCAGAACAGCAGGAAACGACACCTGACAGGCCTCCTTCCGAAGGACTCAGCGTCAGTCCCACCCTCGCTTCCGCCCCCAGACCGGAGGATCCAGTATCCCCGCTGCCGCCTCGTTCACGTCACATCTGCAGATGCTGTCGGGTCTCTCATTTCTCCCCTGAAGCCTTGGACCACAGTGATTGGACTTTTATTCCAGGGTTTTCTGTGGGAATAGAAACCAATGACCTATTCACCTGAAAGAAGAGAGAGAGAGAGAGAGAGAGACAGACAGACAGAAAGACAGACAGACACTGACGGACTTCAGGTCATGCCAGATTTATTACATAAGTGAGCAAGCTATAAAACCTAACAATTTGCAGTCATTTTGTCCAGTCTACAATCGGGGGGTGGGGGGGGGGGGAGGCGAGGGGGGGATTGACATAAAACATTTTATAACTCTAAACAATTAACGAATGCCTTTAGCCCATGGAGGTAGTTGGGTCCCCGATGTAGTGACACCGTTAAATGGCAGTGACAAGCGATTTCGTCCTTTACTGGGATTTCACACGGAGGAAGAGCCCGAGGTAGTGGCATCCAATCCGGGCCCCTCATTTTACAGATGGGTAAACTGAGGTCGAGAGGAAATGGTTGCCTGGTGGACACGGTGGTCCCAGGTGGCAGAGCGTGGGGTGAAGAAATGAACTCCTAGCCCAGGGCTCTTCGGTGGATACCCCGAGGTGCCTGAGCAGGATGGGCCAAATGGGACCTCAGGATGGCTTCCTGGTTGCCTAGGCAACGCACCAGCTGAAAGCAGGGACTCCTTCTCCCAGCTGGTTGGGGAACCACAGCACCCTCTGTCCCAGCTCTCTGTGTGTGCACAGGAAACATTCCCCGGTAAATGTAAAGTCTGGGTGCCTTGGGGGCCGACTGCCTGGGGATGAGCAGCTCCCCTCCCCCTCCCCCAGGCTCTCTCCCCTCGTCCTGTTCAAGGAGCCCCACAGCGGGGAAGGGTCTCTCCACTCTAACACAGGACCCCGCTGACCCGCTGAGCGTGGCCGCCTTTCAGACAGCCGGTCAGGGAACCCCCTCTTCTGCTTCTCCCGATAACGCTGGTCTGTGTCATCCTTGCCCAGTTACATACATTCTTGTTGTTTTTGCTAATCCTCCCGGGAGGATATTATTCCATTGGTTTTTAGGGAGAGTAGAAGGGAGAGGGAGAGACAGAGAGAAACATCGATGTGAGAGAGACACATCGATGAGTTGCCTCCTGCACGAGCCCCCGACCAGGGCCCGGGCCGGGGAGGATCCTGCAATCCAGGTATGTGCCCTTGACCGGAATCGAACCCGGGAGCCTTCGGTCCGCAGGCCGACGCTCTATCCATTGAGCCACACCGGCCAGGGCCACTTGTGTGTGTTCTGAACCCACTTTGTGCGTTGTTTCGGCATCTGCCCCCGACTCTGGTGCCCGCCGAGACCTACCTAGCAGGACGCGCACACACTTCACCCCTGACCTTTAATTTTCTCACTGCCGACTGGAATTATATCTGCTCCTCGAGACCTAATAGGCCTCCGGAGAAAACGGTGATGAGATCGGCAGGCCCGTTCCTTACGGGCGAGGCCCTGGAAAACGAACGCGTCTTATAATTTGCCGTGTTCGGGGGGGTTCCCTCTTAGAGATGGGGCTCGCGTGGTAGGGAAAGGCTCACCCCGTCCGTTCTCCTGCTCATTCGGGGCTTATCGCACGCGCACTGTTCCATGAAGGTTGACTTGAAAGCTTTCATTTAAAACCCAATTCATATGAATTAGTGTACTACTCAAAATGTCAGGCTGCTAATAGGACATACATAGCGACTGGAAATTGAAATAAGTGCATTTTAATAGAGCTCAGAATTAGGGTTTCCTCTGTTTGACGTAGTATCAACGATCATAATTGAGGAGGAATTTTTTTTTTTTTCCTGTTGGCATTTAATGACTCTCTCTTCAGAATTATCCATCATCCTGAATTTGCTAGACCATTTTTTTCAGGCCTACCACGGCCAAAAAAAAAGAGAGAAAACCACTGCTCTTTCATTACGATACAGATATCTAAGATGGTATCGCCTAATACAGAGACAGGGAAGAAAGGGGTGGATTTATGATTATTCGATTGACAGTTTCCCAACCAAATACCAAGCAAGGTCCCACCTAATCACGAGATTTTAACATCGTTATTTTCTTACGTGTTTATCTTATTTGAGAAAAAATGATTTCACTTTTTTAAAAAAAATCTCTAAAAACTGGTGTCGATTATTATTGACAAGCTGCTTGGAGAGGTTTCAAGAACGGTCAGTCCCTCCCCCAAATTGTATGCAAGGTTGATGGATGTCTGGCTCACTTTACTAGCAGTGTTTCCAAAATAGTGGAAATATCGAAGTCATTCTTGTTCCCCCCCGCGTCAGTGGCATTTGCACACTTGGACCGGACGTGAGGGCCTCAAAAATAAAACAGTGCCAAATCCAGAAGCACTGCCCCTTCCAAAAATAAATTAGGAGACATCTCGTTCCGGGGTATGGGGACGCCAAATTCCTTCATTTGTACTCACAGTCACGCACAGATTCTAGTATGAAAGTGGGCATTTCTTGATCATTGTAGGTTTCCTATCCTCAATGATAGAATAATCAACCACTTGGCTAAGCCCCTACATTCTTGCAGGCAGTTACGATTTCTCTTTGGACCCACAAGAGGGCAGTCAGGTTACACGGTTCCGTCGCCATCGCCACTACCCCAGAAAGCAAAATTTTCAGTGATTGGAATGAAGTTTCTTTTCATGGTATTCAAGGGTCTTGAGAATTACCTGGGAATTTTTCTCTTTTTATTAAAAAAACAAAACAAAAGCAACAACTTACAACCGTTGTGAAATAGTACTTTCTACAAAGGGATGACGTGAGGATGCAAGATATATTTATACATTTCACTCACCCATACATTTTTTTTTTTCTTCTGTTCCTATCAGCCCTTTTCAACATTTATCTCATGCATTGCGGGGGGAGGAGTGGAGGAGGCGGGGAGGGGAGGAGGGCAAATTTTATCCAGCAGAAAGCCTTCCTCCTTTATAACTTTGTGACCTTTTACAAGTAAAAAGAAATACATGGTACAAGGCAAAGAACACCCATCTACACTCTGGCATCAAATCAAGAGAGGACAGAATGAGGAAAAAAAAAAAAAATTCACAGCCACTGGAGCACAGAGTTCTGCCAGAGAAACGTAGAGCCTTTCCAGCAATACTTACTGGCTTTGAGGGAGAAAAAAAACAATTGCACCTTTAAACTGGAACATGGAGTAAAACAATGTTAGAAGAATAGAACACACTTTTTCCTCCAAAGTATTTTCTATAATCTTCTCAATGAAAACAAACATATAGCTGAATGCAAAGCATCGCAAATATGTCTGCCACCTTTTTTCTCTTCTTCCTTAGCAATAACTCCAAAGACCGGAAGCCACCAATTTTACTGAATTAAAATTTTTTTTTACTGAAGAGAGAAAACCAGGTATATTTTTGAGGGAAACTTCAGGGGGAAATATGGATATATAACCATATTTTCCCCCAAGTTTCCTTCACAAATTTATTTTAATTTAAACATATCAGAAAGAGTTCTGAAAGCCTGAGGCGGGAAAGGGGGGAGGGCAGGGGTGAGCTGGAGGGGGTCAGTGGGGGGGGGAGGGGGAACAGGGGTGACATATGTAATTCTTTCAACCATAAAGAATTACTTAAAAAAAAATAAATATATAAGAAAGAGGTAATTTTAGGGAACTAGTTCCAACAGGAATAGAACAAGAATTAACTCTATACTTGGGTGTTTATTGTGTCTGTATTTTAAATCCTCCCTGTGTTTGAACAGTTGCCCCAGGCTCAGGTGATGGTCCATGGAACCGGCGCTATGATCTTATTCAGAAAAAAGATGTGTGCATGTGTGTGCCTCTAAACATCATACAAATATATCATGTTGCTGTGTTAGTTCCTGTCAGCTCCCTGGCTACCAGGCCGCTTTGTGGGTGGCTGTGGGATATCCCCCAATTCTGCACCCAGAGGCCCCGTGGCTTAACTGGGAGCCCAGGTGCCGTTCCCACCCGGTCCCTGCCCCAGGCCCTCTCCCCTCATTCCAGGGGCCTCCGCCCACCAGCCCGCCCGCCTGAGGAAAGAGCTGCCTCTGAAAGTGACCTTGCTCAGCAGTTCCGATTGGCTGATGCAGAACAGCCTTTCCCAGAAGAGGGGCTGCGCCCTGCCAAGTTGTGCCGCTGCGAGACGGGGCTGGGATGGGGGCGGGAAGGAGGCTGGCCAGGAAGGACAGCTTACCAGGGCGACTCCTCAACAAACTTCAGGGCTCTTTCTCCAGCACTGGGCCCTGGAGCGGGGAGGCCGGGTGCCCACGGGGTCAGGGCCTCCTGTTCCGTTCCCTGCATGCCTTGGGGGAGAGCGGCTTTGCAAGGACTGATTCGGTGTAGAGCAGGAGTTCTCAACCTTCCTCACGCTGCGACCCTTTCATACGGGTCCTCATGGTGTGGTGACCCCCAACCATAAAATTATTTCCGTTGCTACTTCATCACTGTAATTTTGCTACTGTTATGAGTCGTCATGTAAATATCTGCTATGCAGGATATATTTTCACGGTGACAAATTGAACATCATTAAAGCATAGCGATGAATCACAAAAACAATGTGTAATTATCTATGTGTTTTCCGATGGTCTTAGGCGACCCCTGTGAAAAGGTCGTTCGGCCCCCAAAGGGGTCGCGACCCACAGGTTGAGAACCGCTCATGTAGGGGATGCTTTCCACCAGCTCACTTTTCAAAGATGCATATGATGGCAGCCCCTTGGCGCTGCACCGGGGACTAAGAAAAGGCATGTTATTTGAATGCCTTGTGAATAGGGGTCGCTGATAACGGGGGAGGGGGGCTCCTGTTACCCCTGCTACATTTCAATGTGAAAAGCATACAGCTTCCAGTGGGGAGTGGGAGGGAGGGAAAGGGGTGGGGAGACGAGATATATTATTTTCATAGGGATTTCATCTTCAGGCTGCACCGTAAGCCATAGAATACCATTGGCCGGTCATGTATCTACAGCTCGCTCTCTCTCTCATCGCACAGAGATCTGTAAGATTGTGGAGAGGAAGGCCGCCGAGGGGGCAGGGAGGCAGAGGAAGGGATTGTGCATGGAGAGGGGGCTGGCCGTGTTCATCTGCCTGTATGTTTTGAACCTCAGATCAAAACGCACGCGCAGTGGACGAAGCATTAACCCTTTACACTTTCGTGCAGTGCCAGCCAGTGGGAAGAGCTGTCTTTGGAGCAGGGGCTTAGCAGTGGGCCCTGAGAGGAAGACAACCACTGAGACCTCATTAGAAATATGGACTGCATGTGTGTGTGTATATGTGTATGTGTGTGTGTGTGTGTGTAGGCCTGCTGCCTACATTTCAGGGGCAGCATATTTCAGGTAGGATCCAAGAGATGTCATGAATTCTGCAAGTTTTATTGTCGTAGGAAACTGATGATAGAGATGAAGCCGGGATTAGTAAACTAGCAAGTCTTTGCCAAATGCTATCCGAGTTAGGAGAGATACAACTAAGAGATGTATGTACATGCTTTGAATGAATGAATGAATGAATAAATGAATGAATGAGTGAGTGAATCCAGGAATGAATGAGTGACTGAATCCAGGAATGAATGAGTGACTGAATCCAGGAATGAATGAGTGAATAAATCCAGACAGAGTTTTTTTCCCTTCTGGGCGAGCATGTTCTAACTTGGTCTTGTTCATTCTGCGGGAGGACTTCTTGAAATTGATCAGTAATTGGCTCCGTACGTTTGACCGTTGAGGTTTCTCACGTCCTTCTTGAAAAAACCGAGGCTGTTGCCCCAGGCTCTGGTGAGGATAGCTTCTTGATGAGAATTCATCCTGTTCCCGAAATCCACTCTTACTCTTGCCCAATTTTTTCTCGATCTTCACACTCTCAAGAAGTTACAGGATTAAACACACGCCTGGTGGTGAGAAATGGGCAGCTCCTGCCCAGCTCAGAACGAAGGGTCATCATTCTCATCAGAGGAGGGTTTGGCAGCGCCAGCCCACATGCTTAGAAACGTGCATCAAAGTGAAACCAGTGAGTCACCGGGAGCCGGAGCAAGGCCCCCCGTATCTCTGCCCATGATCCCCAGGTGGACGGGCTGGGATCGGCTCACCTGGGAGCTGCCCTGCCAGGCACCAGGACACCAGGCTGGGCAGCACAACCCGGCCTGGGAACCACACACACTGCACACCCCTCCCACCTACCCAACCTGTGCTTTAGAAAGAAGAAATTATTGATTGAGTTCAGAGAGGAAGGGAGAGGTTGAGGGACAGATAGAAGCATCCATGATGAGAGAGAATCATGGATCAGCTGCCTCCTGCACGCCCCCTACTGGGGATTGAGCCTGCAACCTGGGCATGTGCCCTTGGCCAGAATCAAACCCGGGACCCTTCAGTCCATAGGCCGACGCTCTATCCACCGAGCCCAACCAGCCAGGGCCCAACCTGTGCTTTTCATCAGACAGGAGGCCTCCCTGGCCTGGGCGGTCCTGCTGTCAGGCCTCTGAATGGTCAAGTGCAAGGCAGCCAGGTGGGCGGAGCAGCGTGGGGTGCTGGAGAAAGCCATGTTGACGTGTTAACCACAGCGCGTGTTCTGGCCGGGCCTGCTCGTCCATGAACACAGGCTTGTGCCGTGGCTCCTGGGTTCAAGCAACATTTTGATTTTCTGATCCAACTGCCCTCCACATAGTAAAAAAAAAAAAAGCCAAGAGACTAGCCATACCAGTTCCCACTGCAAAGCAAGGAGCGGAGGCCGGCAGCACCCCAGGGCCAGGGCAAGTCCCAGGAAATGGAACAGCCACCAGCTGTGAGCGGGGAGGAAGTTGGACCCCGGCTGGCCTGCCGCTGGCTCCTCTCTGGCTGCCCTGCTGTGGCCGCTGCTGCTGGCAAGGCCCAGCATCTCTGCCTCTGACACCTTGCTTCCTTTCTTCCCTCTTTCCCACCCCACCCCTCCTCCTTACTTCTTCTTTTTTTCTTTTTCTTTTTTCTTTTTTTAAACTTGGCTATGGAACATTAGGTTTGACGAAGGGAAAGCGATTTAACATCTTTTAACGGGGGCTGGGGGGAGACTGCTTTTCATTGCAGACCAAATGGCTCCTTTTTTTTTTTTTTTTTTTTTTTTTTACCTTTTTCGCTCCTGCAAAGAGGGAAAAAGTGAGAGGTCAGCCCGGCATCGCCATGGCAACCTGCACAGCTCCCAGGCTTGGAGCAGATGAAGGGAGATGATAATGGGAGGGAAGTTTCTCCTGCTTACTTGGCGTTTTCTCCCTACTCGGGGGATGTGCCTGGATGTGCGGAAAAAACAGTTCTGCCTTTTTCAAGTTTTGTTTTTTTTTAAAAAAAATATCACTGCTAACTTGTCAGGCCTTCCTTGTGGCCCTGACCTTATGCTGATCCGTGTGGGTTTCGGTTTGTTTGGGATGGAGACCATCCCAGCCTTCATCGCCGCCCTGAATTGCACCAGCAGGATCTTGGGGCAGCGGCGGGGGGCGGGAGGCTGGGGTCAGGGGGCACCTACCCCGAGGGAAACCGACTTTTAATCTGCCCTGATGGCAAAATCTAGCACCCAGGGCCCCAAACCTCAGTGCCTGGCACCTTACTGGAGCCTCCTGTCTGCAAAGAACTTCTTGATCCCATTCCAGTTCACGGCCAGGAAAGAGGAAAGAGGAAGAGAGAAATCACAATGACAGATGTGCTAGAAAGGCCAGATAGAACCCTGCGGGGGCAGCCCGGGCCAGGCAGGAAGGAATTCCCGTGACCTTGGGGCACAAGGACGTGAATGTTCGACACATTTCACCTCCCCGCCTCGCCCCCCGGTTGGTTCTTTACTCAGCGTGCTCCCTGGTGAATGGGGGGAACAGTGAATATTCCTCGAAACCCATGGGTACCGGGCATTGCATTAGGTGCTGTGTTACCTTATTGCCTGTGCTCCTCATAGTGGTCATATGGGTTTTCTTTTACAGATTAAAAAAAAAATAGCCCTAGCTGGTCTGGCTCAGTGAATAGAGCGTCGGCCTGCGGACTGAAGGGTCCCGGGTTCGATTCCGGTCTAGGGCACATGCCCGGGTTGCTGGTTCGATCCCCAGTAGGGGCCGATCCCTGATTCTCTCTTCTCGTTGATGTTTCTATCTCTCTGCCCCTTTCCCTCCCTCTCTGAAATCAATAAAAATATATTTAAAAATATAAAATAAATAAAGCTCAGGCAGTGAAGCGCTGTGCAGGGCTCCATCCACATCTCAGGCAACTCTTTCCCCCGGTTGGTTAATTCTGCCCGGATGCAGGAATGATGCTTTCCTGGCTGCAGACAGGACCCTGTGCTGTGGCTCCGTAGCTGATTCACTCAGGGGCCACGGACCATCCGCTGCCTGCTGTGCTTTCAGCGAGATTCTCTAGGCCCGAGGAACACACAGAGAGGCTGACGCTGCTCTCCAGGAGCTCGGGGTTGGGCGGCTGGGTTCTCAGTCCTGTGAACTCGGACAAGGTGCTCAGTGGGACTGCGCTTCTGCGAGTGGAGGGTGTATTCATTTTTATCTCCAGGCGGTGGTGAGGGTGCAGAGAGAGGCCTTTGCCAGTCTCCTCACAGGTTCATACGCCGGAGAACCAATAAATACCAACTTTCATGCTCCCCACCCCCCTGTCATCCACTTAGCTACCTCCACAGTGGTCTCCTCTGTGCCTGCGTCAGGCTGCCAGCCTTCTTGCCCTCATGACACCTGTGACCCTTCTTTCTTTTTAAAAAAAAATATTTTTTTATTGATTTCAGAGAGGAAGGGAGAAGGAGAGAGAGAGAGAAACATCAATGATGAGAAAGAATCATTGATTGGCTGCCTCCTGCACACCCCCACTGGGGAACGAGCCCGCAACCCAGGCATGTGCCCTTGCCTGGAATCGAACCTGGGACCCTTCAGTCCGCAGGCTGACGCTCTATCCACTGAGCCAAGCCAGCCAGGGCTTGCTTTCTTTTTAAATATATTTTTATTGACTTCAGAGAGGAAGGGAGAGGGAGAGGGAGAGAGAGATAGAAACATCCATGGTGAGAGAGAATCATGGATAGGCTGCCTCCTGCACACCTACAGGGTTTGGAGCCTGCAACCCAGGCATGTGCCCTTGACCGGAATTGAACCCGGGACCCTTCAGTCACAGGCCAACGCTCTCTCCACTGAGCCAAACCCGCTAGGGCCCAATGCTAATTTTCTTACCTTTGCTATTTCCTTGGGAAGCTAGTGTATCCTATTCTATCATCTCTATTCTCAGGGACTTAATTCCTTCGAACACAAAACCCTTGTTTTCCAGATGGGAATGGAAAAAAGCAACAACAACAAAAAAAAACACAACCCAACCAACACATCAGAGTAGTGCTCTGCAAATGCCCTAGAGTGATGGTGGAAGAAAGCAAGGGAGGCTAATTTTGGCTAACTGAAAATAGAATTCGACTTCAGGGAAGCGTTTGCGATTATTTATATTAAAGTCAGTTCAGGTGAAGGATTTTCCAAAACTCTATGGGAACCAGCAAAGTCAAGTTGAAGGAGCTGAAAGACCCAAGTTAGAAGCCTGGTTCCACTATTCCACCTGTTGTCCAAACTTGGGAGATGAGTTTTGCCACACTCCTGCCCAGGTGAAATGAGCTTAGGGCTGCCACCCGCTGGGTTATCTGTCTCATATATTGTCACTAGAGGCCCGGTGCATGAAATTTGTGCACGGATAGGGTCCCTAGGCCTGGCCAGCGATCAGGGCCAATCAGGGCCTTCTGGCTGCCTGCCAGGGCCTTCCTTCCCCAGCTGCCAGCTGCTGGCCAGGGCCTTCCTTCGTTCCGCGCCACCCCCTGGTGGTCAGTGCCTGTCAAAGCGAGTGATAGAACTCCTAGTCTCCTGGTTGAACTCCCACGGGGACACTTTGTATATTAGCCTTTTATATATATAGTTTAGGAAAATAAAATAAAACAGGTTACAGTGAAGAGTTTTGTAAACCCTGTTAAAGGCACAATGTAAATGGGTTGTGTGGTCAGAGCTTTAGACAACAATAGCTCTGATCAGAAGTCTCTATGAGGGTGATAAAGAATGGAATTGCTGTGAAGTCTATTAGGAGAAACTGGTTGCTAAAATATAACATGAAGGTTCTGAGAGTGAGAGGCAGATATCTGTGGGAGCACCATGTCTTGTATGCCATCCATTTCTTTGGAGCTTATATGTTTTGCCAATCATGGTGCCAGACACCTACAATGCAAAATTGGGGCATAGACTCTGCCTTCATGTTGTGTGAAACAGAGAAGCGGAGATAGGCAGTTATGGTCCCCGTTTATTTCATGACATTTTAGGTATTTTAGGGCTACACACATGTATCTGCCGTGATGCCGTTCTAAAGAAGGAGCGAGGGCAGCGACTTGAGTTTGGGTTCTTAAAGAAAATAATGGATTGGCCAGGGATACCTGGTGGGTGAGATCATGAACACCAGTGAGTTTTACTAAAGGGTTTAAGACATTATCCTCTGAGCAGCAAGGAGGCACTGATGGTTTTTAAAAGGGGAAGTGACATGATCAGATTTGTGTTTTAGATAGATGGCTCCGGGAGCCGAGTAAGATGGATGGAGTGAGGGGCAGGAAACTCGGCACTGACAGCCGTTAGATGGTGGTTGCAGTCAGCCAGGCTTCCAATAAATGTTTGTTGTTGAAGAGGCAAATATCACAAGTCCCCACTGTGCATGGAGACCCGTGAGGGAGGAGCCCTGCGTGTTGGTGGACCACGTGTTCGGCAGAAGTGAGCCATCGCCGCCCTGGCTGCCCCTTTGTGCCTGGTACCCCACAGAGCAAGTCCCCGATGGATAGCAAGCTCCATGCCCAGCGGCACGCTATTGATGTGCCTTTCCAAAGAGAAAATGTAGTCCAGCATTCCAGGATGATTAGATCAATTTGTAAATATAATCAAAACATGCTTTTCTTCAGTTTCCAGGATGGATTCAGAAAAAAAATAATACTCAAGGGGGAGAAAGAAATACATCTGTTCTTTCTCTGGCCTCTTGTTTTTCTGATTCTGGGCCAATCAACTCAGAATCAAAACTTTTAGAGCAAGATTACACAGCCACTTGAGCTGCTAGAGGCCTTGGGCGCTGACACAATCCACGTACAGCAACTGGATTGGCCCCATAGCTTAAAAGTAGGGCACCTTGCCCTGGCTGGTTTCTCTCAGTGGTTAGAGTATCATCAGCCCATGGACTGAAGGGTTGTGGGTTTGATTCTGGTCAAGGGCATGTCCCTCAGATCTCGGCTGCAGGCTCAATCCCTGGCCGCCGCAGTGTGCATTATAGCAACTGGTTGTTCTGGTTGGTCAGGTCATTCCATCATTCTGGTCTCTTGGCTTTTATATATATAGATGGCCAGAGAGAGAATATCTTAGGTTTTGCAGGCTACAGGGTTTCCATTGTGCACCCAGCTCTGTTGGTGTTGTAGCATGAAGGCAGCCATAGATACTAAACAAATGGTCCGGCATGGTTCTACTTCATTCATACTTTATACCAGGGGTGGGGAACATCCGGCCTATGGGTTCTGAAATCATGTAGTCTGGCCCTACCAAAGCATTAGGGGTGAGCTCATGACATGTTTGACCAAATAGAGCAGGATAATTTTTTTAAAAAAACAACATGTGTTTTTATTGACTTGAGAGAGAGGAAGGGAGAGGGAACAAGAGATAGAAACATCAATGAGAGAGAATCACTGATTGGCTGCCTCCTGCACGCTCCACACTGGGGACTGAGCCCACAACCCGGGCATGTGCCCTGGCCGGGAATTGAACTGTGACCTCATGATTCATAGGTTAACACTCAACCCCTGAGCCATGCCCGCCGGACAAGCAGGCTAATTTTTAAGTTGATAATTTTGTATGGCCCGTGAATGATGTTATAAATATCCAATGGCTCTTGGCAGAATAATGGTTCCCCACCCTGCTTTGCACAAATGGGTGGTTTGTAGACCTGCTCTGGATCCACACTAAGGTAAGATTAGAGAACAATGAATAACCAGACTTCCACTCAAATATGTGCTGTTCAGTGTCTAATATAGGCTCCAGAAGAGCTCACAGACTAATGGAGAGGACAGATACATCAGAAACTAATCATAATGACTAGGTGGTGAGAACAGAGAATTTCAAAATGCTGTAGGAACATAGGAGTGAGGTGATGAGTCCTTTGGGGACAGTTTGGAGAAGGTTTCATGGAGGCGGGGTAACATTTTAGCCAGACCATCCTTTCCTCCCCCTGGGTACACATGGCTAGTCTTCTTCTGCACTGTTCTCCCCAAACCCCAGACACAGCCTCATAAAGCTTACTGAGCACAGAGGCTCAGGCATCCATGTCAGCCAACAACATGGCATTTACTGGGTGAAATGTCTTCTATTTCCACTTCTCCTCTTAAAGGATGAACAGGAGTTGCCCCAGTAAGGAAGCCAGGCATGAATACAACAGGGACTGGTGGGGAGGAGTGGAAAGAAAGGATAGGCATGAGGCATATGGGAACTGGAAATCTCTATTGAAAAAGGACCAAGAAATTCAGAGTGGAGGGTGGTCTGGAGGTAAAGATGGACATAGGGGTGCAATTAGGCAATGGTGGGAGGGTCTTAAAAGTCAAATTGGGGGTTCTGGCTCGTTTCATCAATGTAGACTTGTGATTCTCTTGTGTTTCAGAGGACTTTTTCGATAGCGATACGAATGCTGGACCAAAAGGCAGCTGTGTTTGTGTGTGTGTGTGGGGGGGGGGGGGGGTGGGGGGTGAGGATGGGTCCAAAGAGATTGCTTAAAGGCTGTTGAAAAAAATCTGTGAGAAATAACAAATATCTTTCCTAAGACGTTGGTGGTAGGAATGAGACAGATGAGGAGAAAATAGATTTAATACTCATGAAAGCCAGAGAATTTACAGTTTCTGGCTGTCAAATTGGAATCAAGTGAAAGTAAAGATACCAGGATGATATTTCAATGTTAGATCAGGGTGGCTTCTGTCCTCTAGGGCAGTGGTCGGCAACCAGTATTCCACGGACCACTGGTTGTTCTGCGAGGTCCGAAAGGTTGGCGACCGCTGCTCTAGGGACTAGGTAGGCATAGAAAGAAATGAAGTCAAGCTAATACACCGAATGTCCCGATTTGAATAAAATCTTGAAAATCTATGTAAGGTAGGCGAGTTTGGAAAGAGGGCGACATCAGCTTTGGGTAGTTGGGGAAAACTTCAGTTGGTTTTAATTTTCCATTCCCACTGCTTTAGGCCACCACCATAGAATCGAATACAACATCACATGCCTCCCTTTAGCTCATTAGAAATGAGCCATCCGATCTTTACAAGAAAAAAAAAATGGGAAATCTCGCCACAGATGGGAATGCCTTGATTGCTTGGTGAGGCTGTGACTGCACAGTCAGCAACAGGTGCTGTTGTGTTTGTCGAGCCCCGTGCTTCCACAGACAAGCTGAGACTCCGAAATGTTCAGCGAACAGCAATTTACGCTGATTGCAAAAACCCTGATCTTGTTTTTCTCATATTTCCCTCTTATACTGAGCCAGTGGAGGTATCAGTTCTCATCCACCTCTTTTAAATGTGTTCCTACTCTGAAAGTCTGAAATATTCCCACCATACCTTTGCATTCCCTTCCCACTTCATGGGCCTCTGATAATAGGCAGGTGTCCTATCAACAATGGAGAAAAATATCCTTCCTAAGAAACATTGGCAGCATGAGATGGTAATCTATATATATAAAAGCCTAAGCAACTGTTAACGAGTGAATGACCGGAACTACCGGATTGACCAGAATGACCAGTCAACCAGTCACTGTAATGCTCACTGACCACCAGGGGGTAGATGCTCAACACAGGAGCTGCCCCCTGGTAGTCAGTGCGCTCCCACAGCCAACCTCCCGTGGCCCCTCCCCCTGGCCGGCCCCCCAATCGGCCCCTTTGGGGGAGGCTGGCTGGCCAACCTCCTGCAGCCCCACCCCAAGGCTGGCCAACTTCCCGTGGTCTCCCCCCACCCTTGCTGGCCAGCCCCCCGATAGGCCTTGATTGCTGGCCAGGTCAAGGGACCCCCACCCTCCCATGCACAAATTCGTGCACCGGGCCTCTAGTCTTATATAATAAAAGGCTAATATGCAAGGTGACAGAACGGTGGAACAACCAGTTGCTATGATGTGCACTGACCACCAGGCGGCAGATGGTCAATGCAGGAGCTTCCCCGTGGTGGTCAGTGCGCTCGCACAGGGGGAGCACTGCTCAGCCAGAAGCTGCGGCAGAGCTAAGGACCTCTCAGCAGATGTCGGACTGCAGGGAGCAGGCCTAAGCTGGCAGTTGGACATCCCCCAAGGGGTCCTGTACTGGGAGAGGGTGCAGGCCGGGCTGAGGGAACCCCCCACCCCACCCAGTGCATGAATGTCATGCAGTGGGCCTCTAGTCTTTAATAATCTGCAAGTGCCCAGTCTTCCCCTTTGGAAAAAATAAGCCAATGGATATCTCTATTTTTTTTTTTTTTTTTTTACTTGTGGGAAGTTAATGACCAATTCGAGAGTAGGAACAGGAGGAGTGACAAGTGGCAGCCCATCTTATATATATACACGAAAGGACATTTCAAGCCTTAAAAACAGGAATGAAGGCTCAAGTTACACGAACTGAGTATGGGATGTGCTAGGTGGATCGAAAAGATATTGTAGGTCTCAGTTTACAAGGGCAGCTGCCGAAATGAGTAATCTTGTTACTCTTCCTTGAAGAATACACACAAGACAGGATAGCCCTCATGAATGACCATCTCTTGGATTTTGGGGGAAAAAATTCATGTTTAATAATAGAATCCATGGTGTGTCTTTCTCATATGTAAAACTTAGTTTGTAGGTTTATTTTGGGCATTGTATCCTTTAGAACGAGCATGTCAAACTCGCGGCCTGTGGGCCACATGCCTCGTTTAGTTGGCCCGCGTTAGCCTTTGAGTTTGACATGCTTGCTTTAGAAGGGCTTGATGGCCATTCTAATTTAATCTCTGAAAGTCTATGTCATGGGTAAATACTTGTCCAAAATTATTTTAAACTACTTTAAAGCCACCCATCAACTAGGATAATTGACGGGCAGCTCCAATAATACTTTGTTAAATCTTCTAAAACTGTCTTACCGTTTTCTTTAAACTCTGATAAAGAAAAGTCTTGGAGAAGAAGTTAATTAATCTCTCTTTAACTCCATTTCCCACCTATACATTGGGGATGACTTTATTATCGACCTGGCAAGATTTTCAGAAGGAGAGAAAAACACCATTTCAATGGAACACAGTCCCCGGTAGATATATGCAAGCAGTAAATAGTAGCTATGATGATGTTCATGGTGATGGTAATATCCACAATGAACTTCATAGTATCTACAAACCTTCCGGGTCTGAATGGCTTCTGTGGGTTACTGCTATCTTGTGGAAGTGCATATGTTTTGGGGGGGATACAGACGTAACGTGGTCATTGACCACTTTAAGAAAAAAGTATGCTGCTCTTGTTTGTTGTTTTTTTGTCCCTGACCTTTCATTCAGTGACCTCTTTACTTCCCCATTCCCCACATAGACCCATTAGCAGGATGTATTGCAATATGTTGCTTGTCATCTGTTTCGAAGGCACAGTGAGAGGATACAGGTACACCAGATGGATAAACCCTAGTGTGACTAATTATTGTGTATTTGCCTTTAATTATTATCATTTATTACCAGAGGAAAGACAATAGAGGTTCTCTGACTTAGAAGAAACTGTTGGCAGCAGGGAAGTTGTGTGTGTGTGTGTGTGTGTGTGTTTTTCTTCTTGTAACGTTACTGAGGGCAGCTAAAATTTTCATTGTGGGTGAAAAGAAAATCATATAGATAGGTAGGCAGGCAGGCAGACAAATGATGGATGACATTTAATTTGCTTTGACGTTTAATCTAATTGGTCTCAATAAATATCTCGCCTTACTTTGTAAAGATTAGTCCAGAGAATGTTGGATCCTGACCCCCCCAATCCCTCTCTAAGTCTTTCACAGAATAGTACTTCAAATAATGAGGGCAAAGTGTGTGATGAGGATTGAGACCTAGGAGAGGAATTTGAAAATCACCTTCACATTTTTAAAATTAGTTATAAAGAATCTCTTATCACTTGCATTTTGATTCTTCTTTCCTTATGAAATTGTATTTTTTTTAAAACATCTCTTATTAGGCTCTGATGATGAGAGAGACCATCCTACAAGCATGAAAGATTTTTACCCCTTTAGGGCAAGAAGTGAGCCACTTTATGGGAAACTTCTGGGGGAAAGTGTGTATTCAGGTCAATGTCTTACGTAGACAAGCATGTGCATTATAATGGAGCTTAAAGTCAGCGTAAGTGCTTTGCCTTATTGACACACCCAAACTCCACAATGGCCAGGCCTCCTCTGCTCTGGAGTAATGAATTAGAATAAGTCTCCGTGAGTAGAAAGTGTTCCCCACAAAGAGATGTTTTCCTTTTAACTTCATAGAGGGGTCTCTTTTAGAGACACGTCTGTGTGGTAGAGTCTTATTTGGGTGAGTAAAAATAGAAATAATAATGGCAAAGTCTCCTCTAGTAATAAGTTACGGTTTAGATGAAGCCTTGAAAAGATATTTGAGTCTGTATTCCTCCCCTTGTCTAGATACTTTGGAGGTTTGCAGTAGGAAATGGAAGAAAAGCGGATAGTGAAGCTAGAATAGCTGCTGCTTTTGAAATGGAATTATAGGAAGGGACCAGAGGCCAAGGTGTGGTGTAGTCCAGGCATGAAATAACCCAGGGCATCTGCTGGGGAGTCGGGGGAGGCGGGGGTAGGGGAGAGAGACACACCCAGTTAGAAGGAAAGTGGGAGTGTGTCGCTGGATAGAGGGGTGCATATTTTCCTAGCATGGTGTGGTGAATATTTATTGTTTTTTTTCTTTTTTTCTCTTTTTTTGGTCTTCCTAATATCATTTTCCACTTCTTAAGAACTCCTTTAGACCAGCCAGCATGGCTCAATGGTTGAGGGTGGAGCTATGAACCAGGAGGTCACAGTTCAATTCCCGGTCAGGCACATACTTACCCAGGTTGTGGGCTCGATCCCCAGTGTGGGGTGTGCAGGAGGCAGCCAATCAGTGATTCTCTCTCATCATTGATGTTTCTAACTCTCTCTCCCTTCCTCTCTGAAATCAATAAAAAATATATACATATTTTTTTTAAAAAAACTCCTTTTTTTCTTCCTCTTCCTCTATGTAAATTATTTTGCCTTAGCCAAGGGGCATAATCAGAGTAACTGGAAGCTCTGACCCTCGATGGTGAATCTTTAAGGAGAGGAAGGTGACTGAGCTAGCCGAGTTTCACTGCATCCTGACTGTGCTTTTACTCAAAGGAGACAGGCATCCCTCCTCCCACATGCCATTGGTCAACACAGGTCAATGGACACTTCGACACACAAGCAGATGGGGAAGTAGAGGTTTGGAACTTCAAACCTCTGACTGTGGCTCCTGCTTCGTGGCCACGGAGGTTGCCTGTGACACAACCGTGTGTCCAGCTCCTCATAACAGCGGCCACCTCTGAGGCCCACTTGCCTCTCCTTCCTTCCTTGGAATCCTTGATCACCTTTCAATAAACTTCCTCCCCTTACGTTCCATAGAATCAGCTCCTGCCCTAAGCGGTTTGGCTCAGTGGATAGAGCGTTGGCCTGCAGACTGAAGGGTCCCAGGTTCGAGTCCGGTCAAGGGCATGTACCTTGGTTGCGGGCACATCCCCAGTAGGGGGTGTGCAGGAGGCAGCTGATGGATGTTTCTCTCTCATCGATGTTTCTAACTCTCTATCCCTCTCCCTTCCTCTCTGTAAAAATCAATAACATATATTTTTTAAAAAAAGAATCAGCTCCTTTCTTTTGCAACCAACACAACCTTACTGATACCACAGCATGGTAGTGCATAGATTTTTTTTTAAGTTGCCCCTTCTGTTTTTCCCATCTCAAGCATCCAAGTTATATGGTTCCTCTGGGACCCAACAGTTTTGGGGTCAACGGAAACTTCCCAGTGGATTTAAACATCAGATGGGGCGACTGTGATGATTAAGATGCGTCTATCACACAATACTTGTAGTGATACACCTTTGCTTACATTAAAAGAATTTCCCAGTTGTTTCTTTAATCAGAATAAGCTTAGGGTTTTGTTTTTTTTTGTTGATCCCATTTAGACGGAATTCCTTTTGTCTGAATGGGACTACCATTTTGCACCATCACATCCAGACTTCATAAAACTAGCGTGCAGAATCGAATAATTGCACCAACACCGGCTTTCTGTTTCCAATAAGAAAAGAACCGCACCCTTCAAAGGTGTGACATATGTCCCCCTTTTTCTTGACCGTTCATTTTTTTTAATACAAGCGCGGAAGACGCATGCTATTTGCTTGTTGACTTTTCCCAAAGGCGTTTCCTTCGAGGGTGGCTGCTGGAATCTCTCCGGTCATTTTCATCTCAGTGGCAAGTCCGTTTGGAATCTGAATAGAAGCTTCCGGAAAATATTATCTTTGGAAAACTGACACTCACTGAAAGGCGGCACTAATAAGGTGGGGCCATCGTCAACAGAGGGGAGTGATGGGGGTGAGCAGAGTTGATAGAGATGAGCCACAGCGTTTGGAATCTTTCTCTGTGTGGGGGGCCTGGCGTCTCCTTCACAGACCCAGCTGCATCCTGGGAAGAGAGTCTGAAATGATCAGTGTCCCAGCCAATTCTTTCAACTTACTGTTCATCATCTTGTTCATCCCCCTTTTTTTAAAATCATGAATTCTAGATGAGCCTCTCTTCTCTATCTCGATATTATAACATTTTAAAAAATATATTTTTACTGATTTCAGAGAGGAAGGGAGAGAGAGGGAGAGAGAGAGAGAGAGAGAGAGAGAGAGAGAGAGAGAGAGAGAGAAACATCGATGGTGAAAGAGAATCATTGATCATTTGCCTCCTGCACACCCCCTACTGGGGATCCAGCTGCAACCCGGCCACGTGCCCTTGGCTGCAATCGAACCCAAGACCTTCAGCCTGCAGTCTGATGCTCTATCCACTAAGCCAAACCAGCCAGGGCTGATAGCATACATTTTAAAAAATTAATTCAATAAACCTTTATTCACTGTGCCAGGCACAGAAGCTCTGGTGTTGAATCAAGCGTGATGTAGGCCAGGCACTGCCCACTGTGTCCTGTGACTATAGACATGGGCGTACGTCACTTTAATACAATGTTCTGTGATCCCGACACAATGGTAGTTCGGAAGGAAGAGGGAAGCGAAGGTGACTACACTTTCCAAGTGAATACATGTTTGCCTGCTAACAGCGATCGCCAGTACCCAGCACGATGCCTGGACGCAGTAGGTGCTCAATAAGTACTGTAGGAGACTTGCATCCACATTTAATAAAGATTCCTCCTTCTGCAAGGACTGGTGCAAGGGCGACACGGAGAAAGGCCCACCAAGGAAATAAGTTGGAGACATCGACTAACAGGGCCGCCGTTGAAGACTTCTGCCCTTTCCTGTCGTGCTGTGTTAGGGCGATGCAGCTGTTTGACGTCTTGATGAGTTGGCAGCGGGTCCAGGGTGAGCTGGGTTTTCGGTCTAGTTGAGGTGCCGTGTAGAGGCGAACGCCATTTCTGGTGCCGCAGGAACAAGACGGCAGCCACCGGGTTCTCACCACGGTTTTGACAGGAACTTGAGCTAGAGACCACCTCCCTGGGGTTCATTCTCAACTACATAAAACGAGGGACCTGCCCCTTTTTGCTCTGGTGGTCGCTGGCCTGGACCATGGCAGCCTTGAGGTGGGACCCGTCAGTCCGTGGCTGCAGGCAGCGTGCCGCTGCCCAGGACTCTGGGGAGCTTGCCTTGTTTTCCCAGCATCCCCTCTTTATTGTATTTTTTTTTCCTATTCGTTTTATGCGCCTATTTCATCATCTTCAACAAGTTCATGATTTCATTTCTCTTTTTGTTTGTTTTTATATCCCCTCTCTGTTTTCACCCAGTCCCCGCCCTGCTCCACGCTCCGAAAATCTGCCTGCTTCTTAAATCCAACGGCGTTGAATTATTTATCGTTTTGATAAAGTTCGGTTTTATCTGATGTTTATTTTCCTGAATAACAAAGAACCTGCGTGAACTTTCCCCAAAGACCAAAAAAAAAGGATTCTCCTTTTCAAAGATGCTGGGCAGCCGTGGCCAAAATGCACAAAGCAAGCCTTGGGTGCCCTTTCTTTGTGATTTGGGACGCCCCCCACCCCCCCTCTATTAAACGTTCTTTCATCTAAATGTGTTGCGGGGAAGGGAACAATAAATAAATCCTCCAGCGTGGGCTTCATCCAGAACACAATCAGGTGCCTCTCTTCACCGGCCAATCGCTTTGCTCCAATCACTTCTAGACCAATCACAGTACTTTAGTCCAAGAAAGGAATTCTGGGTTGTGATTGGCAGTAGGGGTCACATGATAAAGATGCCTGGGAATTATTGTATCTATTTTTTTTTTTTTTTTTACTCTGTATTCTCCATCAAGCAACATAACCCAGTGTTTTGCCACCTTCATTTTAGTTGACTTCTTTGGATTTTCCGTCGTTGTCTTTCTATCCATTTCTTTCCTGACTCTCATGGCCCTGATTACTTTGAGCCTTGGTAGCTTAACATTTTTCAGACTCACGCCCCCTCCCTCCAACATCCTGCCCCTCTTTTGCCTTATATCATTCCCTCTGGCGTTTCCTGCATTAAGTTAATTAGTGCAGGCTTTGGAGGTGTGTCCGTAGGGGAAG
Source organism: Myotis yumanensis (assembly GCF_028538775.1). Classification (NCBI taxonomy): domain Eukaryota; kingdom Metazoa; phylum Chordata; class Mammalia; order Chiroptera; family Vespertilionidae; genus Myotis; species Myotis yumanensis. The sequence continues at coordinate 4,853,796 of NW_027223771.1, read as the reverse complement.
GGTAGGGGAGAGATTTTCAGCTTTTCGTGCTAGATCAACACACACCACACATATAGCCTCACACCCATCACGCGTGCATGCCCAGACGGATGGCAGAAACAAGAGTGGGTCGTCGGTCCTGTCAGAATGGCCAACGATGAGAAAAAGGACAGAGGGAAGGACCCAACCAGAGGGCAGAAGTTAGCTACGACGCCAATCAAAAGTAATTTGAAATGCCCAAGGATAGGGGGGTGGGGAAACGAACGGAAGTCACATGTCTTGGATAGGTTTCAGGGCGTGCAAAAAAGGGAAAGTTTATTTCTGCTCATTTCTCCACCTTGCCTATTGCTTCCTTCTATTGTGCATTTCTTATTTTATGTGTGTGCGTGTCTGCGTGTGCGTGTGTGTGTGTATGTGTGTGTGTGTGTGTGTGGCGTCTGCCCCGCCCCCACCCCGCTTTCCAATCCTTCCTTTAAGGTTTAATTTAACAATAACATTTTCGATCGGGGTCCCGCGCATCTCAAGGGCATTGCGCTTGAAATTGCACACACCCTGCACCATTTATCATGGGCTGACATGTGTCATGTTCCAGGCTGCGGCTCCAAGAGGTTACGGCGCGAGGGTGCTCCTTTGTTGATCAGCTGCCGAGACAACGGAGGCACCTTTCCTCCCTTCTGCTTTCATCCCCACCCCCGTCTCTGGTTATTAAAGCTGCCTCGTCCCCTTTTGGAAGGCCGGAGTCACCCCTTCGCAGAGGAAAGAAGAAGAAACTCACAAGAATGTGTGTTGTGTTGGATCCCGTGTCTCCCTCATTTCCTGAAATTTCGGATGGGTTTTGGGGGGGGGGGGGGGAGCCCTGGGCGTTTAATAAGATTGGAATGCACCGCCCTAAACTTTCATCTTTGGAGAGAGAGAGAGAGAGAGAGAGAAAGAGAAAGAGGCCATTCAAGTCAGCAGCCAGCCTGGCTTTGTTTCCACGCGGACAGCGCCCTGTGCAGGACGGGGACAGTGGGTCCCGACCTGGCGCCCAGCCACACTGGCAGCACCACCTCATGGCCTCTGATGCAGAGCGTGTTCTTTCAGAGTCGGGCCCTTGTTCCACGCTCCCTTCTAAGCCAGCCGGGATTTGAACTTCACCCTGAAAGCTCCGTGTGTGTGTGTGTGTGTGTGTGTGTGTGTGTGTATGCGTGTGGCAAGTGCAAGCATTGATGGCAAAGATCTGAGACTGCCAGTTACTGGCCTCACGCCTCCGTGGGCCGCCCCCACCAAAGGCTCACCTTGTCCCCAGCCCGGCGTGGGAACTGGGGCTGAAACAAAGGTTTGGAAAAGTTTGCAGAATAGACTCGCTGCAGTCAGTACAGGATGGCGTCTCCCACGTGGCCAGGTTGGTCCCACGGTATTTCAAAGCCAGCACCCCTGACTGCTAAAGAACAGGGGTTCAAGGGTGTCCTCATGGTCCTAACCGGGGATTTCTCACACGTTCTCCTTCTGAATAGAAGTCCAGTAGTTGAGGGAAAGGCACGCAGGTATGGAGAGCACAGGTTCTGGAACTGGACAGCAGCGTCCCAACCCTGGCGTGGACCCTACATGCATCCTCATCTTGCTTCACGGCTCTGCCTCGGTTTCCCCACCTGTTACACGGCGTGGGCCATGGTTTCTGCATCATGAGGATGGGAAGGCTGAGTGCTTGACCTGGCTTAGGAAAGAGCCTGGCACAGGCAGAGGGTTCCTTCTATAAAGATTTTTTAAAAGTCCAGCGAACTCTTTCTGTCTTTCCTAGCTAAGGTCGGGATCCACAGACACAAGATGCAAAGCCAAGCATCTCACCGCAGAATTATTAGCAGAACAAGTAGTCTTCCTTCAGAAGCCTGAGGCAGACACTCATTTACGAAGCAGCCGGAATGCTTTTCAATCTCTTTTAAACACGGAAGGGATGGTCTTCCCACCAATAAACTCATTCTATTTGAAGAACTTTTCTAATTAAGTTAATGCGAGAAACACCCGAGGGCATGATATAAGGCATTGGGCCTCCCTGAGCTTCTCCCCTCTGCTCTCCTGTGACAATATAGCACAGTCACTCTTTTCCCCCCGCGAACCCCTTCCCAGCTTTAGTCCTCCCCTCCCTCACGGCTTCCTCAGGGCAGCTCAGACCGACTCTGCCCCCCTCCCCGCTCCCCTGCGCTGCTACCACCGTTGCCTGGCGGTGTTGATTTTTGCAGTATGTTACCTATTACCTCCCAAGACGGTCACCTTCTTTCTGGGTTGCCCATCATTGTCCTCTTAGCACACAGTAGGCCCTCACACCCCTTGTTGAACGAGTGAGTAACGGACGTTGTTCGATCTCTTCCTTGGGGATTCTGAAAAGAACTTGGAGACCTGAAATTCCACAGAGCTTTTCTCAACCACGTTCACCAGGGATGGCCCTGGCTGTTCCCTTCTTGGTCCCACTCATCCAGCCCTTTTGGGTGAGTGCTTGCCGCTCAGAGGGGAGGCACACCTGTGGAGCTCAGGACGGGGCTGGAGTGTGTATAACATGCACACACACACACACACACACACACACACAGAGTTTGTCACCAGCTGCTGAAATGGACCCACAAGGGAGGCATGTCAGCGTGGGGGAAGGGAAGCATTCCGTTAGGCAGTGCTTTTACTAAGACCGGCTAGTTGTCAAGCTCCGGGCTAATTCTGGGGACCACCAAGATGGCAAACCCCAACCCCCAGCCGCAAAGAACTCACAGCGAGGAAAGGGGCAAGGTGAACCCCAAACAGTGCAGAGCTTTGACCAGAGAGAGAGAGAGAGAGATGGACAGGCCTAGGCCGCCCACAGACACAATGCCAGACTCTGAGGAGGCGTCACAGAAACTCTGAGGCCAGGGTTCCGGGAGGAAGTGAGCGTTTGCCAGATGGGAAAGAGTGAGTGTGGGGTGACTCTTTTCCCCCCACACCCAACCCCCAACTTCAACTGGCACCTCCTGCAAGACCAAAGAAACTGTCTGATCTGGTTTATGATGCCTCAGGAGATGGCTATTCAGTGGACTGGGCTCATCCAAGCCATAACAGCCTCTGGTATCTATGGCAGAATTCTCTAAGGGACCTTCACTTCTATGGCGTCCTAAAACCAATGATTAACGACTGCTGCTTCTCCTAAGTTAGGATTTGGTAGAAATTGAATGTGATGACTTGTGTGAATGAGCACATATGTGAATGTGTGTGTCAGAGAGAGAGAGGGAGAGAGAGAGAGGGAGGAAGGGAGGGAGGGAGAAAGAGAGAGAGAGAGAGAATAAGAATGAATGAGAATGAGAAATAGACCCAATAGCTAGTGAGCTTTATAGGGCTTCTAAAATTTGCCCTTATTCATCCAAAGAGAACCCTGGCTGTGCAAACTTCCTGAGGGAGACCTGAAAAATAATTGGCAAGTGAAATCACAGCTCAAGGCCCGCTGAAAGAAAAGGTGATTGAGGACAGTCCTTTGGATGGCCAAATATCCCATAAAAAAAGAAGTGAATTATTCAAGTGTCCACTGGTTGTTTTGTTTCTATGACAACAAACATCAGGCTGTTGCCAACTGTTCCCTTGCTTGGCACCGCTTAGATAATAGATTGAGATGTTTCACTTTTCACCCAGATCTTAATAGCCTGAAAGGTATACCCTGATCGTCATTTCACTGGAGGCCAGCCTGTTAGCATTCGAAGAATTTTTGAAAGTAATGTATCGGCAGCATTTGGGAAAGAGGGTAAAATCTGAAAGTTTAAGTGCACAAAAACAACTAACTCACCCCCCCTCCCCAGCCATATATTTAGCTTTTTTTTCATACCTGCCATGTATAATTATCATTCTGAATATCCTAAAGGAGTGGAATATCACCGGATTATGTTTTCCTTCTCAAACAATGGGGTCACTTTAAAAATTGATTTAAAAAACAATAACAACATTGTCAAATATGTCCACCTTTGTCAAGTAGGGTTTTTTTGTTTTGTTATTATTATTTTCTTGATTTACATTAAAACCTTAAAAAACAACCTATAACCAATTCACACTCTCCTTATTAAAAAAGGATCCGCCCAGCCAGCGTGGCTCAGTGGTTGAGCATCGACCTATGAACCAGGAGGTCATAGTTAGATTCCCTATCTGAGCACACGCTCGGGTTGGGGTTTTGATCCCCAGTAGGGGGCGTGTAGGAGGCAGCCAATCAGCGATTCTCTCTCATCATTGATGTTCCTCTCTCTCTCTCTCTCTCTCTCTCTCTCTCTCTCTCCCTCTCTCCCTCCCCCTCTCCCTTCCTCCCTCTCTGAATTCCATACAAATTTATTTTTTGAAAGGGCATTTAAAAAAGTATCTTTATTGAGACTTTGAGCCACTGTGTAATAAGAGGGAAGCGACTCAAAGGCTAAAGGCGTCAGCCGATTCCTGAAAGGGGAAGGTGCCGCCAGCCCAAACACGGGCAAACGAAAAGGAGATAAGACATCATAACACGCTGAGAGGTATTCAAAAGCAATCAAGTGAAGAAGTGGGGAATATTGTACAAAAGAACCACGATATTTGAACAGTAGGGAAAGCATAGATTACAATTTATGACAGGATACAGGAAGGAGACAGGGTTTGTTTACAGGCGTCCGTGACAGAATTCCAACAAATCTCTTTTAAAAGCTTTCTCTGTGCCTTGGCATCGAATCCTGGGCAACTCGGGCGGGGCGGCCGATGAAATGCAACGCTCAGACTGGCAAGCTGGCGTGCCAGGGTGTGAGGAATAGATCAGATATCAACTCCAGACTCAGCCGCAGGCCTATCTTTTGTCCCGGAGAGGGAGAGAGAGATAAAAACATCAATGATGAGAGAGAATCATGGATCGGCTGCCTCCTGCACGCGCCACACTGGGGATCGAGCCCCACAACCTGGACATGTGCCCTTGACAGGATTCGAACCTGGGACCCTTCAGTCCACAGGCCGGTGCTCTACCCACTGAGCCAAACCAGCCAGGGCATTGCTAATACTTTCTCTACAATCCAGTGGTTTGTATGGATGTTATGTCCATCTCTTCTGTCTCTTTCCCAATGTGACTTCCTTCATGGTACTGGTTTCAAGTTCCATGTCAAAATGAAGAGAGTAGTTCTAAAGATGATGCTCACAGGAGCCTTCCTGCTCTATGACTGGACTTCAGTTGGAGTTTAGTGGGTCGCAGTTCTATTTCCTACCTACTTCATCAAGTTGTTGTGAGGATGAAGAGGATTCATATATGTAAAGTGCTCGGAACAGTACGTGGCACAGAGTAACGGTTACAAAAAAATAGCTGTTGGGCCAATGAGCTGGGCAGATAAATTAGGCTGCCCTGTACGTATCCACTCCGTTCAACGCAATTGCTTGTTTCCCTTGCTCTATCCCACTCTTATTCCCGTTGCTTTTGTTTCTTTCTAGCTCAAGTCTTGCTTTGAATCTTTGACCTCTGGTGTCATTGACGAAGGCTGACCATGAACATGTATCGCATACCCACTGTGTGCGGGACACTATGCAAAATATTTCACATGCATCGTCTCATTGAGTCTTCCCCTCGGGGCTTGGGTGGTAGGCACTGTATTTCTCTCCTTTCACCGATGAGGACACTGAGCCCTGTACACAACCGAGAGATGGGCGCGCAGTGGGCCACAAGTGTGAGCAGACCTGGGGTTTGACTCTGGGCAGCCACCAGCAGGAGGCGCTCTGGGGAGGCCGAGGGATCTCCCAGGGGCAGGCAACAGCCAAGATTAGCAACCAGGGCCATGGCGCTGAGCTGAGGCATCTGGAAGGCACGGGAGTTAAAACGGGAGCACTGAGCAGTGTCCAAGAATAAGGATGTGAGTGTAGACAGAGGAGCCCGTTGTGCCTCATGTCCCGGGGACCGTGGTCAGCAAACCGCAGCTCATGAGCCACATGCGGCTCTTTGGCCCCTTGAGTGTGGCTTTTCCACAAAATACCACGTGTGGGCGCGCATGTAGAGTGCGATTGAAACTCCGTGGCCCATGCGCAGAAGTCGGTATTTTGTGGAAGAGCCACACTGAAGGGGCCAAAGAGCCGCATGTGGCTCGAGAGCCACAGTTTGCCGAGCCACAGTTTGCCGACCACTGCCCTGGGACATCATGGCAGAACCATGGGCGCCGTGTGAAAAGTCCCATCAGGATGGGAGGAGGTCTATCCCCTCTAACATGCTCGCTGCCCCCGTCTTGCTGAATGCAGAGCAGGTGGCCTGGGGAGAGACATGGCCGGATTCAGAATGAGAAGACGGTATGCAAGTTCCCAGTGCTTTCTGGGCTCAGCCCTCGGAACCTCGTGAGCTTCAGGAATCCTCCATGATACCTACACGAAATGCCCGTATGAGCTGGCGATGTTCGTTGCCTTTTATGCTGTATAAAGGGCAGAGGGACACAGATCCACCCCCGGGATCTCTAGGAGAAAAACACTTACATCCCAAAATAAAAATACCCAATGACGTTATGGAACACAGACCGGGTTCTCGGTAGGAGTCCTCTGTCGTTGAGTGAAAAATCAGTTACCTATTAATATTGTCATCTTCTCGGAATCAAATCTGCTCAGATGGGCTAGAGGGGACGAGCGCCTTAATTTGCTTCCCTGGTTGGTGGCCGCCCGAAAAGGGGAAGTGGAGCCGCTGGTCCCAGGAAATGAAGAGAGGTGGTGTCAGGGAGCTCGGTGGGACGCTGACTTAAGACGAGAGTAATTGCCAAGATGATTAATTATTCCTCTGAGCCGTACACAAGTGCCCCTTTCTCTCCTCTTCACCAGCAGGCTGACTTCAGGAGCGGAGCTGGCCCACGCTGGTGGCCCCAGCTGCCCAGGCACCACCGGCTCCATGGCCCCATGTCCCCTGCAGAGCAGTGGCCGGGGGACATGAGGCCAACTCTTTCCTCCGGAGAACTTCCCCAGGGGTCACCTTGCTGCATTGTGGCAGCTCATACCCTTTCTTCAACAGAGTCCCGGGCATCCCTCCCTATTTCTCAAGCCTCTGTGAGAGCATTTCCCCTCAGGGTCTTCCTTTTGCTTTTAGGAAGTAGCCAGGGACAGGCACCAACCTCTTAGCCCAGGGTTTTCCCGTGTAATGGCCTTGATCTTCCCCAAAGCCCATCAGATGGGTACAGTTTCCTTTCTTCTGCAAATAAAAGGGGCCGAGGTCAGCCGGGGTCGGAGCCGAGCTGGCACAGCGAGGAAGGGGCAGGACTAGAAGCCAGGTGTCCCCGAGTCCAGGGCACATTACCTGTCACTCCTCCGCCAAGCCCCTCCCAACTTAGCACCCAGTTCAACCCAGAAGTGCCTGACCAGGGGACCCATAGACACGAGTCTCCCCCAGAAACGCCATACACTTTTTATCACCAACTATCAAGTCCTGTTGAAGAGGAGAGGTGAATCAAGCATGCGTCAAGCAGATGATGTGGTGCAGTGCTTAAGAGTCCTGTCCTTGGGACGAGCCTACCTGGGTTTGTAAGCCGTGTTTTCCAGTTGCTACATATATGGGAGATGTTGAGTAGTCAACTTAATTAGTCCTTGCTCAGTTTCCTCAGCTGAGAAATGGGTATGTTAAATAGAACTTCCCTCACAAAATGATCACGAGGATTGAATCATATACGGACAATGCTTAGAACTGTTCCTGGTGCGTAGTAACCAATCAATAATTATCAGCTGTTGTTATCATCATAGCAGTGATGTATACCCAAGTAATAAGACGTAGATGAGTTGACATAAACACAAGCGTTTGACTAAAAATCAGTGTCAAAGAGAGAGAGAGATAGAGAGAGAGAGAGGGGGGCAGCAGGGCAGAAGATAAAAAAAGAACATGATTGATTGGGCCACAATTTAGGTAAGAATCTGGAAGTTTGAGTGGTCCATAAGCTAAATAAATTCTCTCACTTATTTTTAAAAGGTGAGTGAATTCAATTAAGAGACCTTGTGAGGATAAGCAGAGCGTCCTTAGAATCTTCTGCCTTCTGCTCCTGTTGATCAGTTCTGAGCCAGATGGTTTCATTCCTGGACAAGGTACTTTAAACGGAAAATTAATAACCCCAAACTAGAGGAGAGAAGGCAGGAGGAGGTGGTCCGGCAGTCCCTCCATTTAAGGAGAACAAGGAGGATGGATGTAGAGACGCCACCAAGGGGGAAATCTTGACTCACTCTTGAAGAGAATTTCTTAGCTACTTCAAATATCCAGTAGGCTGTTAAGCTTGCTCATGAGTGCCCGGCCTCTGAGAGTACACTGGAAAGAGTTAAAATAGAACTTGCCATAAATTTTGCTAAGAAGATTGTTAATGGAAGTCTGAATTACATAAGCTGTTCAAGGACTTCTTGAACAGGAGTCAGCCAATCAATGATTCTCTCTCATCATTGATGTTTCTATCTATCTCTCCCTCTCCCTTCCTTTCTCTGAAATGAATTTAAATTTTTTTAAAAAAAAGTTTGACCATCTCTGATATTTGCAAATTCTGTGACAAAAAAGAAATAAGCCTTTCCATAGCCACCTGTCTCTAGTACCCAGTCTCCACATTTCCGACTCCCCACAGTGACTGACCCTCTCCATTCCCTTCCGAATTCTTTGGTGGATAGAGCTCCCCCCACCCCAGCCCAGGGCGTTATGCTGTCACTGGGAAACCCACAGACTTTGCTTCTTCCCATTGGCCTGGATGCTTTTCAAGAACCCAGGTGTGTTTCGTCCCCATTTCTATGTAAGCCAGTTGCATCTGTTACTGTAATTGCTCAGTTTCATTAAACATTATGGGAGCTGGTGCAATATTAGTGTTAGAAGGAAGAAGGATGTTGTGTCTAGGAGAACGAACTTGAATGCTTTGGAAAGAGTTGATGAAGGCGATTTGCTCAAAAGTAATTGCTGTTAAATTAGGTGTGAGTTAGACAAATGTATAAGATTGGGAAAGATCATTAAAATTTAGATGGATTCTCTTCTGCGATTGCTCTTTAAGTTCTTGCTCCACTTTGTGGAAACTGAAAAAAAATTGTGTATGCTGCTTTAATGGGTGTGATTTAGGCAAAACGAGGGCACAAAATGCCGATCAGCAGGGCCATAGGCAGAGAGAATGCCCTGGCCTTCTATGAAAAGGTTGATTACATAGCCCTAGCTGGTTTGGCTCAGTGCATAGAGCGTCAGCCTGCGGACTGAAGAGTTTTGGGTTCAATTCTGGTCAAGGGCACATGCCCAGGTTGTGGGCTCGATCCCCAGTAGGAGTCAGCCGATCAATGATTCTCTCTCATCATTGATGTTTCTATCTATCTCTCCCTCTCCCTTCCTTTCTCTGAAATGAATTTAAAAATTTTTTTAAAAAGGTTGACAAATTAAAGATACACTTTTACATCTTTTAAGTTAAAAAGTTTAATATATGATGGGGTTTTTTATGATTCTCTGATGACTGGAATTTTAAAATCCATCACCGACTTTCTACCAAGTCATAACAGCTACTGTGCAGCCAAGTGAAAGCTAAAAGGTAGAACTGCTGTGACTGTTAGAGTGACTGGCATGGCAGGGAGTGACTCCAGCATTCCACAGTGGCTATGGCTGGAACAGGCATGTCAGACATGGTGACATAAAGTGTGTGGGGGGGCATTGCCAAGCAAGAGAAAAGGAAGCACGTAGGAAGGCTGCTGAGCCTGGGTTAGAGAAGTGGGTTTCCGATTCAGTCCCTGTGACAAGGGGGTTAATGCCACGTATTGGGTGTTCTTATCACACGATGAACAGTGACGGTGTCCAAGATGACACCAAGGAACATGAGCCACCAGCCAGGACCTGAGATAAGCTTCAGAGACAGAAGAGACAGGTGTAGGAAGCAGGCACTCGGTGCCTTAGCCTAGTCGGGGTGAGCACTGAAGACAGAAACAGCTCACCCTGTAAGATAGCCTTAAAGCAATGATCAAATGGAGGGGTGCAGATTCTAAAGGATTCATTCAGTCATTCACACGGAGTCATTTGGCTCCTATTATGTGCCAGGCACTGTTCTGGGCATGGGAATTGAAGCAAAGAATGAAATAATTATATTGTCTGCCCTCAGAGTGTTGACTTCTGGCTGTGGAAAGACATACAGCAACAGTACAGCAACAGTGTAAATGAGTATGTAAGATAAGTACAGATGGTGGGAACTGTTAGAAGAAAATAAAATAAAATAGGGCATTAAGAGAGTGACCTAAAGCCTTGGGAATACATGGGAGATCAGAACAGTGTCTCCTAGGAGGTGACACATGAGTTGAGGTATGAATGATGAGAAGGGACCAGCTATGTAAGGATTTGGGCATTATATTCTGAGGACCACTGTGTTTAGCAGCCTTGATGGACATGGCATCCAGAGTTAGTGGGCCAGGCTTCAGAGCTTGGCATTGCCACAAAAGGTTCTTCAGACGTGTGCAAGTCACTGCACTGCCCCGATCTTCCGTGTTTGCGTCAGAAAATGGAAGTAAGGCCCGGCTGGCGTGGCTCAGTGGTTGAGTGTCAACCTAGGAACCAGGAGATCATGGTTCAATTCCCGGGCTCAGGGCACATGCCTGGGTTGTGGGCTCAAGCTCCAGTGTGGGGCGGCGGGGGGGGGAGGGGGGTGTAGGAGGCAGCCGATCAATGATTCTCTCTCATCATTGATGTTTCTATCTCTCGCCTTCCTCTCTGAAATCCATAAAAAATATAATTTTAAAAAGAAAGTGGAAATAAGGATGACAGCATCCAAAGGTCCCGTGATGTTTAACTGGCATGATGTATTTAAGACACCTAGTAGGGTGTCTCATGTGGTCAGTGTTTTTTTTTTTTTTTAATATATTTTATTGATTTTTTACAGAGAGGAAGGGAGAGAGATAGAGAGTTAGAAACATCGATGAGAGGGAAACATCGATCAGCTGCCTCCTGCACATCTCCCACTGGGGATGTGCCCGCAACCCAGGTACATGCCCTTGACCGGAATCGAACCTGGGACCTTTCAGTCCGCAGGCCGACGCTCTATCCGCTGAGCCAAACCGGTTTCGGCTGGTCAGTGTATTTTGAGTTGAGTTGAAGTTGGAATGGTGAAGATTCAGACTGTGTAAGAAATGGAGAGGAAGGGATATGTTTAAGAGAAAAGGAAGGTTTTTATGTAGTTGGGTTTGTCTCTTTGTTTATAAAAGCAAGTGACCTCATTTAGCATGCACCTGGAGTGCATCCGAGTGTATTTTTAAGTTCAGTCTGCATTTAGGTCCCAAGTGGAAATTGGGTCATTGAAACAGCTAACAGTTTCATAAAAAAAAAAAAAAAAAAAAAAAAAAAAAAACCCAGCACAATTCTCTAGTTAACCATAAAGAATAGTTCTTCAAATAGTATGAATTCATTGGTGGGAAGACCATCCGTTCTGTGCTTAAAAGAGATTGAAGAACATTCCGGGTGCTTCGTAATGAGTGTCTGCCTCAGGCTTCTTTATATAAGGAACACTCTCCCTGTGCCAGGCTCTTTCCTAAGCCAGGTCAAGTACTCAGCCTTTCCATCCTCAGGATGTTGAAACCATGATCCACCCCATGTAACAGGTGGGGAAACGGAGACACAGCCGTGAAGCAAGATGAGGATGCATGTAGGGTCCACGCTAAGGTTGGGATGTTGTTCTCCAGTTCCAGAACCTGTGCTCTCCATACCTGGGTGCCTTTCCCTCAACTACTGGAATGTTCAACGTGGAAACTCGCTGTGCATAGATCTCACTAGTTGAGAACTCAGAGGCCAGGACATGGGACAATAGAAAAGTCATATGCACCATGGAGGAGGAAACCCCAAGGAAGCTGGGGGAATAAAGTCTACAGTGGAATGGGGAGAAGAAGGATCCGTGACCATGGAAACCTTCTCTAGCTCCATGCCCACTAGAGCAGAGGGTCCGTGAGGACAGGGGTTTCTGTTAGCAACTTCTCCCCATGGATTCATGACTCGCTCCTAAACAGAATACCTGGAAAAGAGCACGTGCTTTGAAATACTTGTTGGAGAAGTAAATGCAGAATGCAAGAATTTTTTTTAAGAAAAGCTAGATACAGTGGGGCCTTGACTTACGAGTGTCCCGACTAACGAGTTTTTCGAGATACGAGCCGTCTCTCGGCCGATTTTTTGCTTTGAGTTGCGAGCTAAAATTCGGGTTACGAGCCAGCTTCGGATACCCCGCCAATAGGTGGCTCAGCGAACATCACAGTGAACGCCACAACATCAGCCCAGCATCACGTGTCTCACTTGTTCACTTTTTGATTTGACATACGAGTAATTTGAGTTATGAGCTCCGTCACGGAATGAATTAAACTCGTAAGTCAAGGCCCCACTGCATTTAAAACTAGTGGCCCTGCACACGAATCCATGTGTGAGTAGCTTGCTACCGCTTGCCTCAGCTGGCTACCCTGCCCACTGCAGCACGTAGCTCTCTGACGCTCTTAACTCGCTGCCCCACCCTCCTGCTGATTGGTCCTTATATGATGGCGTCCCAACTAATTTGCATATCACCCTATTATAAGTATAGATAGGTACAAAATCTCCAGATTTATATGTTATTCTGATTTTTTAAAAGCTCTGTACGCAAATCATAATGTGTTTGTAGTCTGGGTTTGACCAGTGGGTAGGATTTGGCTCTCGGGTAGCTAATGCAAGACCCTAATCCAGGGGTCCTCAAACTACGGCCCGCAGGCCACATGCAAATACAAATATTGTATTTGTTCCCGTTTTGTTTTTTACTTCAAAATAAGATATATGCAGTGTGCATAGGAATTTGTTCATGTTGTTTTTTTTAAACTATAGTCCGGCCCTCCAACGGTCTGAGGGACAGTGAACTGGCCCCCTGTTTAAAAAGTTTGAGGACCCCTGCCCTAATCCCATCATAAAAAGCCATCAACTATGTGCCAATAGTAGACTCTTAAAATGGCGGCATGTAGATTCAAGCACTGGACTGAAATTAGATTTAGCATTTGAGAAGAACTCTGGATATAATAAAAAAAAATCCACACAGGGTGTCTGACTGGGCAGAACAACTTTTCTGAGCTGTTTTGCTGCGTTTCCAAGTTGTAATTTCAGTTATTGTACAGTTCTGCTTAACTGTAATTGGTTTGGCAAAGGAAAATACTCCCATGCCTTTGATGATATAAAGTAGTTTAGAAGATACATTTAAGAAGTACTAATATGCCTTGAGCTGCATCATCCTCTTTTTAATTTCAAATGCCAGTAGTCAGGGAAGGAAGCCAAGTTCTACTTAAAACACCGAGTCCTAGCAGTAAAAACGGGAACGTTTGGTGCAATTTATCACCCCGGTCCAGCCAGCAGGACAGAGCGTGGCTGTAACTATTTTTTCTAGGTCAAGTATTTTGACAGTGTCCGTGGAGTTGAACCCTGAGTCACAGAGGAACAAAAGAAAAAGGTGCCCCTGAAGCTGTAGTTCCACTCCTTGTCAATGCAACACGAACGGACGAAGACACTAAATGTATAGCATTGGGGGGACACGAGAGCGTCTGACTTCAGATGAATGCCTAGGAGAGAAGCGAAGGAAGGTTTTACTCAGTTGTATTCATAACTTGAGTTGAAATATTTGCCAAGTAAACAAGAAAGGCCAGGCATGGCAAGGAGAAGTCGGCTAAACGTCGAGGAGAAACTTCTCCAGGTGTCTGGGGGTGGTGCATCCTTTGGAGCTGAGCAAAGTCCTTGTTTGACCAGACGATTTCACACCATTGCTGAGGGCTTGGTTCATAGATGCCAGACTTCCTCCTTGTGTTTTATTGGTTTTGGCTCCTGGCGACCTCTTCTAGTAGGGCAGCTTCGAACATCCTAAAGAGTCATCATCCTCATCATCACTCACTATGGCAGTGGTTCTCAACCTGTGGGTCGCGACCCCTTTGGCGGTCGAACGACCCTTTCCCAGGGGTCGCCTAAGACCATCCTGCATATCAGATATTTACATGACGATTCATCACAGTAGCAACATGACAGTGACGAAGTAGCCACGAAAATAATTTTATGGCTGGGTCACAACATGAGGAACTGTATTTAAAGGGCCAGAAGGTTGAGAACCACCGCTAGGGGGTGACTTTAGGAAAGTGTAAGAACCTGCTGTGTGTGAATTTTGGGGTTTATTTATCAGAGCCTCAATGTTCTCATCTGCTCCAACCCAAATATTTTGCCTGTTTCCAAGACTTGTTGGGGAGACGTAAACACGAGTTGGTCCCTAAAGTAGCACCTGGCATGAGTTGATATTTAGTAGAAAATATGTATATATATTTTAAAAAGCTAGATCTCTTGCTTATCCTAATACCACACCAATGTACCTAAACTAAGTTCTGTGTCACTTCTCTTTGAATCTTCTTGAAATGAATAGGCAAAGCAGGTTGTGGGAACCTCCATGTTTATTTTATGCTAGAGGCCCAGTGCACGAAATTCGTATACGGATAGGGTCCCTAGTGGCTGCCGGCTGGCGGCTGGGGCCTTCCTTTGTTCCGTGCCCCTCCCTGGTGGTCAGCGCTCATCATAGCGAGGGAGCGAGCGAGCGAACCCCCGGTCGGTCGAACTCCTGAGGGGACACTTTGCATATTAGGCTTTTATACATATAGATAATATTCCCCACAGGTAATACTGCCTAGTAGGGGTATTAGCTTAACCTGTGGACCCCTTCCCTAGTCAACCCAAAATTTCAAAATGGCCTGCTTATTTAATTTCGAACCTAAAACTCCCAGAAGCAGTGATACCCATCATTACCCTTCGTCATGGGAGAAAATTGAAATAATTTCACTCATTTCATCTTCCAATAAGCGTGTCAGATAGCTTCTGTCTCCTCCAAGCGTAACTGGGGGAAAATGAGGCTGGAAGTGGTTAAGAGACCTTGTCAAGGTCACAGGACTAGCAAAGCCAGAGCCTGCTAGATGGCCAAGCCCTCATTCCTTCCCGCCACCACACAGCCTATAGTAAAACTTGCAGGTGGTATATATATATATATATATATATATTTATTTCAGAGAAGAAGGGAGAGGGAGAGAGAGATAGAAACATCAATGATGACAGAGAATCACCGATCAGCTGCCTCCTGTACTCCCCCTACTACTGGGGATCAAGCCTGTAACCTGGACATGTGCCGTGACCAGGAATTGAACTGTGACCTCCTGGTTCATAGGTCGATGCTCAACCACTGAGCCACACCGGCCGGGTGCAGGTTGTTTTGAGCGTCACTGGAGAAGGAGGGAAACGCTTCCAGACCCACAGCTGTGTCCCTCAGGCTTTCTACGGCGGGTTTTCCGCTGGGTCGCTGCCTTTCCTTCCGCTGCATGTTGTGAAACAACCACCGTGTAGCCCCAGGTACTCTTGGCAGAGAGGGAGTTCTTAGAAAGCTGGCACGAATGCTTTTCCTTTGTCCCACAGCTACAGTAATTACAAATGAGGGTCCTTATGTGGTTGTGCCTACCCTATAATTTTGTTTCCAGTTGCCAAGATCCGTCTACGTGAGGTGCTCTCACTGGGCTAGATGGCAAACCTCGAGTTATTGGGGCTGTAACTTTTCCAAATTTAAACATAAATACTAAAATATTCATTGTTGCCATCAATTTATGGCTTCAGAATCGGCTCCCCTATTTTCAACTTTTCATTTTTCACCTCTTAGTGGACTATGGCAGGCCTTTGTAGTTCATGTCTTTGGGTCTCTTTCCTTTTGTCTCTTTCCTTTTTCCCTTCCCTTCCCTTCCCTTCCCTTCCCTTCCCTTCCCTTCCCTTCCCTTCCCTTCCCTTCCCTTCCCTTCCCTTCCCTTCCCTTCCTTTCCTTTTTTCTTCTTTCTTTTTCTTTGTTTCCTTATGCCAAGCTGAATTGAGTTATATAAAGACTTAAGAGACAATGATCTTAAAAGCATCTAACCCTAGCTTGTTTGGCTCACTAGATAGAGCGTCAGCCTGCAGACTGAGGGGTCCCGGGTTCGATTCCAGCCAAGGGCACATGCCTGGGTTACGGGCTCAATCCCCAGTGGGGGGGCGTGCAGGAGGCAGCCAATCAATGATTCTCTCTCATCATTGATGTTTCTCTCTCCCCCTCTCCTTTCCTCTCTAAAATCAATAAAATATATATTTTAAAAAAGTATATAATATCCCAGGGCCTCTCAGAGGCATCACAAAGCTGAGTCAGTCACGGACAACAAATGCCTCCCGTACTGGTAGCCTAAGTCTCGGGCCCTGCACCACGCATGCTCTCAAATCTATTTCTGCACGTGTATGTTTTCATCTTTACCAAATGGCATCGCTGCACACTAGTTATCTGTATCGTAACACATGTTGTCTCTCCTGGAACGCATTTCTTTCCCAGTGCCTAGGAGAAAGCTGAGCACACAGTGCAAAGTACGTTAACACTGATCAATAGCAGCGATACGGCCAGAGAGGCCACGGTTTCTGCATTTGTCTAGATTCTGAATCTTCACATAACACGCCGGACACCTGCTCTGGCCCCACCGCCAGACTTGAGGAGTCATTTAGACATCTCGGTACCCCAGAATCTCAGCCTTACAGCAGGAATGACACGAGGTTTGGAGGAGTCATGCCAGTGAAGAGCTGCGTTTTCTTCCATAGCTAGACATGCAGAAGTCTAAATTATGTATGCACTCTATAAAGATTTTTTTAAAAGACCAAGCGCCAAGCCTGTTCTTCCTACCAACCCCTTTAAAATCTTCTTTGGCATCGAGGGATTTTTCCGAAACTCACTGCTGGCGAGTCCTCAAGGTGACTCGAGAAAGGTGGTGTCTCGCAGACTGGGAGGCGGAGAAGTCGGCTCTGCCCCAGCAACTACACGCACGCGCGCACACACACACACACTCCTTCAGGAAAATAAATGACTGTGCGTGGGGCTCACATGTGTCCTTGCAGGCACCATCCTAGTGCCCCCAGATCTTCGCCAGCCTCAGTCCTACACAGAGAGGATGAGGTGGGCCGTGCGCGGCCGTGCAGGTGTGGAGGAGGGTCCCCCAGGCTGCGCATCCCCAGCCGGGTTCCCTCCCATTTATTTCCCTGGCACTGGCTGTGTGTGCAGCGAGCCGTGCTGCGGCCGAGATACCCCAGAGGAAGGGGATGCCCGCGGAGCTATTTTTCAGCATTACATACTTCGCTTCCTAATAAATGAGATCCAGACCATGCAAACAGCCATCATCTTGGGGGGGGGGGGGGGGAAGCACCACAGACCCAACGCAACACAAAGTAAAAAATACACGAGCCCAGAGGGGTGGCATTCCCTCAAAATTTGATTCCATAAACTCTCTTCTCATAGCATCCTCCCTCCCAGAAGGTTTTGTGCTGCTGAGATGGATCGGGGCTCCAATGGTGTTTGGAAAAAAAAAAAGTGCTAGTTCTTTCTGGGTCCTCCAGCCAGCTCATTTCACCAGCAGACGGAGGATTATTCTATATAATAAAGAGCTAATATGCTAATTAGACCGAACAGCAGAACGACCGTCTGGACAACCTTCAGGACGACGCTGGGGCTGTGAGGGCTGGCCGAGCCCCTTGCACGAATTTCGTGCACCGGGCCTCTAGTTTCTATATAAATGCAGGGAGGGACACAGTTGAGACCCGGTCGTATTGCACCTGATTCCACCCCTGTGCTCACTGATGGGCATGCGCCATGAATTAGGAGGTATTTATCAGCTCCCTGTGCCAAGCAACACATCAGGCCTGTAGACTGTAACAGCACGTGAGGGGGTGGACATGTGACGTGCCCATCCTTGTCCGGCAGAGTCTCAGATGCTCCGGGGCCGTGGCTTCTTCCAGTCTCTGGGCTTTCCCATGATCCTTCAGCTAAAAAAAAAAACACCCAAAAAAAATCCCCCCCACATTTGCATGCAACTCGGAATGTTGAGGTCACCGGCGCCGCTCGCTGTGTCAACTCAGGGAATCAGTGGACAGTAATACAATCTCCCCACGTCCACCAGGGAATATAATATTTCACACAGAAAATAACAAAAGAGTCCCCCGGCCCCGGGGCAATATCCTGAAGTTGTTTGAGGTGAAAGAAAAGAACAGTCTTTGGGGCAAAAGAATTTAGACTCTTTAGCCCGTAAACTGTGGTTGCCTTTCGTCTTACATCCCGTGGATATTGGTTCAGATCTATTCCAGGTGAGAAAAGGAGTGTGTCTCGCGTGCAATCTGGGGAGATTTCTCTGCCCTCTTTTTGTCGACCCTGAAGCGATAAAGGAGACCTTTCGGGCCAGAGGCTCGCCACTTCCTAGTACAGTTTTAAAATGGCACCTGGTGGATGCCCTGGCCTCTAGAAAACTCTCAATGCTGATGCTCCGTCCCTCTTTTTATTAAAAAAATATATTTTTATTGATTTTAGAGAGGAAGGGAGAGAGCAATAGAAACATCATTGATGAGACAAAATCATTGATCGGCAGCTGGGTATCAAGCCTGTTCGATACAGATGCTAGATTTACCCAAATTAATACAAGAATCAAGTGTGGTGGTGGTGGTGGGGAAATAGATATAAAAACATGTTTAAGCAAACTCTTAAAATAATGTTCAGATTTAAGGATTTTTTATTGGTTAGATTCCGTAAAGTGTCATTGCTGGAATTATATGGACACAAAATACTATTGGGCTAATATTCAGTCAATGCTCATTATGGAATGCAAATCCTACATAGTTTATCTAATTTATTCCTTCCACCTACTTTTTTAAAAAATATGTTTTATTGATTTTCTACAGAGAGGAAAGGAGAGGGATAGAAAGTTAGAAACATCGATGAGAGAGAAACACTGATCAGCCGCCTCCTGCACGCCCCCCACTGGGGATGTGCCCGCAACCCAGGTACATGCCCTTGACCGGAATCGAACCCGGGACCCTTGAGTCTGCAGGCCGACGCTCTATCCACTGAGCCAAACCGGTTTGGCCTCCAGCTACTTTAAGTAGTTGCTTTTCTTTTCTTTTCTTTTTTTTCTTTCTTGGCTTTATAGTTGAAGAAAGTGAGCTTTAGGGAAATTAAGTCCCTTGCCTAAAATCATATAGCTAACCCAGGGCTGAGGGCTTTAATTAAAGTTTTCCTTTTTGTCTTCAAATCTTCCTTTCATACTGCAGGATGGTATTCAAACACGTTTAAATGTCTTTTAGAGGAAAGTCAAAGCGTTTCCTTCCTCTGTCTCGGAGGACTGGTAGCTAGACGGTCACCTGGAACATTCTGTTCATTCCAGTAGGTCCGAACATCCTGATGTTGCAAAGGACATGCTTTGAAGCCGTTGTCCAAGTGTGGGTGGACAACGGCTTCTCCCTCAAAACTATGCTGTTCGTCATGGAATTCTCCATCCTCCTGCGTTGAAAGGGACAGCTGAAGGCTGGAGCAGGTGAAGGGCTTTCTTCCCCCACCCTTCTGTTTTTCTTCCTTCAGCTTCCAACACGCACTTGCCCAGATCGTGTGATTTAGGCGAGCTCTTTAATACGTATCTCCGCCAGGTGAGGAATGGCCGGCGCGTTCCATTTTGTCAGTAACGATTCTGTATCTGTCACTCTCCGCAGGCCGCCTGTCCGTGGACTGTGGACCATTTTCACATTCATTTTGGAATAGTATTCGGGGTATTGTTTTCATTCAAGGGCAGGCACTGGAACCAAGCCGATTACTTATTTCATACACTTTGAAAGTCTTTGGGACGGTAATGAATGTGAGCCTTGACCCAGGGTGTCGTGGATGCATGCCCTCCTCCATCAAAATCTACTCATTCCATAAGCAGAGAGCCCGAGGAATGGACCGTTTTCCTCTGGCTCAGAGACCCAGCTCCCATCCCTTACCAGTGGTCGGCAAACCTCGGCTCGCCAGCCACATGCGGCTCTTTGGCCCCTTGAGTGTGGCTCTTCCTAAGCCTGAGGAGTACCCTAATGAAGTGAATCACAATGTACCTACCTATATAGTTTAAGTTTAAAAAATTTGGCTCTCAAAAGAAATTTCAAGGCCTAACCGGTTTGGCTCAGTGGATAGAGCGTCGGCCTGCGGACTGAAGGGTCCCAGGTTCGATTCCGGTCAAAGGCAGGTACCTCAGTTGCGGGCACATCCCCAGTGGGGAGTGTGCGCGAGGCAGCTGATCGATGTTTCTCTCTCATCGATGTTTCTAACTCTCTATCCTTCTCTCTTCCTCTTTGTAAAAAAATCAATAAAATATATTTTTTTAAAAAAAGAAAAAAGATAGTTCAGTCATTGTACTGTTGATACTTGGCTCTGTTGACTAATGAGTTTGCCGACCACTGCCTTAGTGTCTGTCCACAGGTAGCCAGAGATGCCTTCCTCAGACGTGAGGATTCTGGGTTTGGTTCAACTTTCTGCCGCGCAGATAAAAAACAGCCGCAATTTTCTGCTTGAATTTCTCTGTGACTAACTCCATTGATCATCCTTTCGCTCTGTGAGTGAGAAGTGTGTTTTCTCCTTAATAACTCCTATCCTTCTCCCTGGGTTTTTTTTTTTCTCTCTCCTCCTTGGCTTGTTTGTGTTGCGTTGGTCAGTCCGACGCGCTATTCCTCTGAGAGAAAGGGAGAGCGCGCGGAATTGAAGTTATTTTATGCTTGGGCTCCCTTGGTCCCAATTTTCAAATCTTCATGTCAATTTTCACACATCAGTGTCATGTGGTGAATGCTATGGAAATTTCTGTGGGGTCCTTGGGAGGCAATTTATACATGAATTTCTCCCCCCCCCCCCCTCCCCCGCTTCCCCGCCACCCTGCTGCAATTCCTGTCTTTTCTAAGAATAAGTGGGTCTATAATTAATGTGGATTTGAAAATATAACGGCATTCAAAATTCTCGTCGCCGGTTTTTGAGGCCATGTCTTCTCTGCAGTATACACACAAAAGCAGAAATGCTTGCAAGCTCTCGCTCTCTCTCTCTCTCTCTCTCTCTCTCTCTCTCTCCGTCCCCTAATAAATGGGCTTGTGTAAAAGGAATAAAAATTACAGTTTGTTGGCGGTGAAGAGCGACTAATTACTCAGGAAGAAGCATGTTTTTATTTTTCAGAACGGCACTGAAAATGGTTTGTCATGCAATAAATTTGCTAATCACCAGTTAGGACACACAGTGCCATCACCACCTACCTACCCGCCGCGGCTTCCTTTGAAAGTCAGTATGTTACCGTGCGGAGAGGAAATTATATCTTTCTGGAAATGAACATGACAGCCGACGTTCACTGAATAGCTGAAAACTTCCCCGGCAGTCGGGATGCCAGCGGCATCAACAGGAGCGTGGTTAATGGTGCCAAAGACGGGCAACCGCTGCCCGACCTTGCCTTTGCTGGGAGAGCAGACAGCCCTGACCCCTCCTCGCGGGCATAATCATTCACTTCCTCTTGCTCTTTCCCTGCTAACAATGAAAGGGACAGGCTTCCCAAAGAAGGACACATGGTTGGCCTCGATTTTTTAAAATAATTATGTTTTCCTTGATTTTAGAGAGGAAGGGAGAGGGAGAGAAAGACAGAGACATCCATGATGAGAGAGAAACATGGATCGGCTGCCTCCTGCACGCCCCCTACTGGGGATGGAGCCTGCAACACGGGCATGTGCCCTGACTGGGAATCCAACCAGCGACCTCTTGGTTCATTGGTCAGTGCTCAACTACTGAGCCACGCTTGATTTTTTTTTTTTTTACTCTCCTCCAAAATTCCCCTTTCCTCATCCCCTTGCCATCCAATCAATGTTGATTCTGATAGATTCCCATTAAGTTTTACCGGAAGAATCTGGAGAATCGCTTTCTGACCCAGGAAGAGAATCCAGTCTCAGAGGCAAAGCAGATGGGTTGAGCTACCTGGAGTTAGGCCGGAATTCTTCTGTTTCCTGTTCACATTCACACCCAGACAAATCTTTGCAGTCCAGCGACAGCGACTTGCTTAGAATGCGACTGATTCCTTTTGATTTGATAGGATCAAAGAGGCTTTCTACTCGTTAAGGTCCTCACAGTCACATTCCTTCTTGAGTCTGTTTTCAAACTTAGGGGCCCCGGGGAATGGAATTTGCAGAAAGTCTGTCATTTAGGGAGTCCTTAAGCTGCATCACAAGAGGCCAGGCTCCGCCTTCTCATTGCTTCCATCTTGATCCCCCTCCTATGTAATTACTGTGTTGAGAGCGAGGAGCTGGCTTTTTCCTTCTTTCCCGATTCAGTGCATCAAGATGGAATGAATCCTTTTACATTAAATTAGAACTCTAAGTTCTAAGGCCCTAACCCAAGATGTCCCCGTCTTGACGATGCAATGGTCCCTCGCTGGTTTCTCACTGCCGTTGTCTCGTTTGTAAAATGGTACTGACTCATAATGCCTCTTACCTACCACACGGACAGAATGACAAGTGAACAAAACTGTGCTGTCGTTTATATCTGCCTTTAGGTGTTGTACAAAACCAGTGGAAGCATCCGATTAAGGCTTTCCTGGTCTGTTAGAGCAAAAATAATGGGGCACAGTAGATAGTGTGGTACTTAAATAGAACCAACTCTGGAACCGGATTGCCTGAGTTCACACTGTACTCCCCCCCACAACCCTGAGACTGTGCATGTGCCATTACCCTCTGTGTCTTAGTTTCCTTTTCTATAACCTTAGGTTGTAGTCATCATTCATATAAGATCATTGTAAGGGTTAAAAGTAATCCACGTATATTCATTAGGGACACTTATCCACTCAGCAATAATATCTGTTACTACCACCACTTTTGCTGAGAAGTTTCACAGACCTGTTTTTTCCCACATGTGAAATCCAGGCATGTGCAAGTATATAGGCAGCCCCCTAGGACCTTTGTGCAGTTGTTGTTACTGTCAGAGAACACAGATGTGCCAATATGACATTTTTTTTGCTCTAACCTAAGTATCCGTTGACTCCATAAATGAGTTCAGTAATACAACCTCTGATTTCAGATCCTTTGCATGCACGTAGAATATCATGTAACTAGGCCCTATTAATTTTTTCTTTCTTTTTTCTGTGATGGCTACCAGTAGGACAAATGTAGTAGGCGTCAGAAATAATATACCTACGTGTGGGTAATAGGTTTGGACACATTATCAGAAACATTATGTCTCCTTTTCAACCTGGAACGACCACCACCACCAGGTCCTACATCTTTCCAGCTGGCAGGGCTCATGAGCTGCTTGCTGGCCTTGCAGCATCAGCCTGACACCTTCACTTCTGGGCCACCTCGTAATCACTGATGATAAACCTAATGAGAGGGAGAGGTGGGGTGCAGGGGGAGGGGGCCAGTGTGGGCAACAAGAAGGAAGAGATGGGACTGAGGGAAGCAAAACAAATACTGAGTTTTAATGCCCTTGACACTGAAGTGCCCGCTAAAGGCAGCTGATGACCCCGTTTCAAAGACGGACATCGCGCCCCCCTTGCCGTGAATCAAAGGAGCTTTCAGCTCCCCCGCAAACCAGGGATTCCGGCGTGCACCCCCAGGGCTGTGCACATCACAGAAGGCAACCGGGCAGGGTTTGATTTCATTCTGAAGCCATCGGTGGGGAGCTAAACATTTCTGAGTGTGTCACAGTGGGGTCTGTGGGCACAACTGTTTGACTTGGTGTGCCTGAGCATGGCTACATGTGTGAGAAGAGAGAAAACAATGGATATAGATACATTTATAGATATGAAGGTATTACTATGGACCTAAATATCTATCTATCTATCTATCTATCTACCTACCTACCTACCTACCTACCTATCTACCTATCTATCTATTGATCCATTAATCTATCTATCTGTCTATTCATCTATCTATCTATCTATCTATCTATCTATCTATCTATCCATCCATCCATCCATCCATCCATCCATCCATCCATTCATCTATCTATCCATCCATCCATCTATCTATCTATCTATCTATCTATCTATCTATCTATCTATCTATCTATCTATCTATTCATCCATCTATCTGTCTATCTGTCCATCTGTCCATCCATCCATCCATCCACCCATCCATCCATCCATCCATCCACCCACCCACCTATCATCTATCTTCCCCTTTCTTTGTACCACGTGAAGCAGAACTCTTTGGAGTCTCTGCAATAAGGGGCCCAGGTGTGGCTCAACACAGCCAGGTAGTTGGGCCCATCCACGCCATCCAAGCTGGCCCCTTGCTTTCAATCTTTTCCTGGTGCTTTCTTTTCCATACAGCTTCGGGTCTTTAAAAAAGAGAGCGTTTTCCTGGGCTTTGCTTCTCGCCGGCTCCATGAGTGCTGGTGAAAGGGCTGGCATGACAACCCCTTGAGGCTGAGTCCTGTTGATGAGGGGATGGATGGTGAGCAGCGGCTGTACTCGCACGCCCTCCTCAGTGACCCTTGCCAGTATCCCTCACCCATGACCCGGAGGGATGGTCTCCCGGGGAAGCAAGGTCAGGCTCTGTGTCCATCAGCCCGCGCGTCTACTAGCTGTGTGACGGAGCATTTTCTGATGTTGACACGCTTGCGGGGGAAGCGGGATGGAGGCTAGTTTCTCGTTTCCCACTGAGCTGTCAACCAAAAGGGCCTCTGCTTATACCGGGTTTCACGGTCCTCCCAGGCCATGCTTATACCCCCAGCCTGCTGCTGTCATCCCTTAAGAACTTGGGGCGCTTTCCTTCGAGCTAAAGACTGAAGAATAACATTTTCTGAACTAAGAATGTAGGTACATGAGCACTGTTCTCCCCGATGTATAATTTTCCTGACAAGCATTCCTATCATAACGTGTATTTTCTTCCTCTCTGCTCCTGGTACTCATTTTGACGTTAAAATAAAACGCAATAATTAAATGGACTAGAATACTTTAAGTAATTTGATTGGCAGGAACAATGACTGTTTACAGAAGCAACTGGAAAAACTTCACTTTCTCTTTCTATTGTACACGATTGGCTTCGTCTTGGAGCCCCAATCATGTGGGTTTCTATATCAGCAGATTGTCCAAATAATTGACCACTTGAAGGCCAAATGCAAGTGTTGGTGGCCTTTCGAGTAACTAGGCATTTTTTAAACTTCTTTTATGAAAATCTCCTGTAACACATATGTATTTTTCATGTGCTGCCTTCTGGAATAATCTATCTCATCAGTATGGAAATGCCCACGTCACTCCGATGGTTCATGGCACCAAAATAATACTGTATTTCAAATCAGGATTATTTTTTTTAAAAATCCATATAATATAGTTATTCTTAGTGGCAAACTATTAATAAGGAAACAGTTCATCTGTTTTGAGGGCAGATTAACTACATGTGGGGATTTAGCAGATGATTAATTGTATTAGGCAAAATAAAAACAATGATGTCTGTAGATGAAGTCCAAGGTCCAGTGTGGTCAGCTGAGAAATTAAATCTAACATAGAACTTGCCTTAGTCCCACAATGCTCTGCTCAGGCACCTGAGACCAACCAGACTCTTGCCTCTGGTGTCCCCTGTGTGGCTAACAGGAGTGGGGGGACTCCCCTGCCATGTTAGACCAATGGCAGTCTTGTTCACGTCCCCCTAAGCCAGCCTCACCACTTTGGAGCAGGCGGGTCTGGACTCCCAACCCCTGGCGTTCTTTGTAAATGCCTGGGCTGTAAGTTCTCTACAACCATTGTGATTTCTTCCTTTTCCTCCCTTTTCTCTGATCCCCATCAGCTCCAAAGTCCATCACTACCTCTTTGTGCCATGATTCCTCACGCCACAAGACAATCTCTCTCTCTCTCACACACACACAATTACTTGCCAATTACACATTAAAATATGAACTTACACCCTAGCTGGTTTGGCTCAGTGGGTAGAACGTCGGCCTGCGGACTGAAGGGTCCCGGGTTCGATTCCGGTCAAGGGCACATGCCTGGGTTGCAGCTCGATCCCCAGTAGGGGGCGTGCAGGAGGCAGCCGATCCATGATTCTCTCTCATCATGGATGTTTCTCTCTCTCCCTCTCCCTTCCTCTCTGAGATCAATAAAACTATAT
Source organism: Myotis yumanensis (assembly GCF_028538775.1). NCBI lineage: Eukaryota > Metazoa > Chordata > Mammalia > Chiroptera > Vespertilionidae > Myotis > Myotis yumanensis. Next base: position 4,827,962 of record NW_027223771.1, on the reverse strand, counting down.
TTTAAAGAAGTGAACTTATAACAGTGTTTAAAGAAGACTTTTACTTGAATAGCTTGTTTACTGGAAGAGGACTTATGGGGGTGACAAAGATGAAGGAGTTTATATGGCTTGGTCTTTCCTACACGAAGCCTCCGGCCTGTTACTCACTGTGGGATAAGCATTTTATAATACAACGGAAGTCAGTTACTTTGGCTTGTTTATTAAAAAGGTCTTTGACTGCATGGCTATGTGTGAATACACTTTTCACATGCTCTTGAGATTTGCAAGTCCATGCAATGACGCAATTGTGGTGATGACTGTTTAGCAGATAAAACAAAACAAAACAAAAAACACAGGCAGAACGAGCCACTTTTCCAAGATCATGTTGAAAGTCAGTGCCTGAGTCGTAGCCAGAGCCCAGGAACAAGCATCTATGCTTTTATTAGGACTTCTGAAGAATAATAATCTAAAAGCGGCTTGGCAATATCTGAACATTGACTTCTGCACGTAGAAGGAAAATGGAAACAAATAGTTAAAAAGATTATTTGGGGGAGTAGTGGCAAAAGTGAACAACAATTTCACTTCCACAAGTCCATTTTTTGTACGGTAACTTCATTATCTTATTTAATGCTCTCATCATAAGTAAGTGAAATATTTCCTTTAATTTATGAATGCAGTAAATCTTAGGTCAAGTTGCCAAAGACTGCACAGCTAGTGAAGTGGTGCATGGAGCCGGAATTTGCAGGTAGAACAAAATCCCATCTTCCCCCCCCCGCCACCAAATATATTTTTATTGATTTCAGAGATGAAGGGAGAGGGAAAGAGAAATAGAAATATCAGTGATGAGAGAGAATCATTGATCGGCTGCCTCCTGCACACCCCCTACTGGGGATCGAGCCTGCAACCTGGGCATATGCCCTGACTGGGAATTGAACCATGGCCTCCTGGTTCATAGGTTGATGCTCAACCACTGAGCCACACCGGCCAGGTTACAATCCTATCTTTTATTTATTAGGCTCCATAATGCACAGATGAGCAAAGCTCTAAGTTTAGCTCCACGGCACATGTGGTGAACTAGCCTGCCCATTTTGTTCTGTTCCGGTATTACTGATGGCACCACTTTATCCGCGATAGGCTGTTCCCAAATCTGAACATTTGTCCCAAGGGACACAGCACAGAAGTACAGGTGTTGAAGTTCTGTACTCCTCCTTTCTGAATAATGTATTCACGATGAGGCTGTCTGTATCAGGGACCGCCTTGCACCAGGTCTCTACGTATATTTCCCCGGTTATACTTTTTGCTGCTTTCAAGAGCATTTATGTTTTATTAATAGGCACAAAATTCGAAAATGTCCACACTGTCCCACCCCTTCTGTCCCTGGGACACTCGGTTCCCCTTTCCAGAGAGAGCCGGTGACAGCAGGCCAGGATGCATCATGCCAGGGATAGTCTGTGAATCCGCAGGCGTACGGGAGTGACTGTGTTTCATACCAACAGCTGCCTGCTTGCAGATCATTCTTGCAGCGATTCCCGAATGAGCTGCCTCATTCACTTTAGCAGCTGCTTTGTATTGCGCTGTTCGCCTTGACCATGACTTACTGGACTAGATCCATTTTGATAGGCACTTAAGTTGTTGCAGACAATTTGCTGGCTCGCAATAGGCTTGCGGGGAACATTCTCATACATGCTTCTTCGCACACACGTGTCAGGACAGAGGGATGATGGATTTCCCAGCGTGGAAGCAGCTCTGGTCATAGAGCCTGTGTGTTCACATGTTGAGCAGATCTTGTTAGAATGCTTCTCCTCGCTTTGCATACATGGATTCCCCTGCCATGTTTGGAAATTCTGTAGAAAACATGATGCTTTAGACCAGTGGTTCCCAACATGGGGCACATGCCCCACAGGGGGGAAATTTGACTTTTAAGGGGGGCAATTCGAGAATGAGTTATTAATAGCGATTTTTTTTTGCATTTCTTAGGGCTCTAGGGGCCTCATATACAGTCTATAAATATATATATTGTGACATATGTATGCATTTTAGTTCTTGGTTATATGTTTTGAAACTATATTTGCTATTTTTTTATATAACTTCATATTATTATTATTATTATTATTTTAACAATTTCTTAGTGATTTCTTCCTCAGTGCTCCACTGTCCTTTCATTCTTTTATTTTTCACTTTCATGGATGCCATGTTCATTGGAAGCTTGTTTAGACCAAGTTCATGGCCTTTGAGGCTTCCTCCACATGAATAGGAGCTCACTTTTTGAATAATAAGAATTACATACCATGGGGGTGGGGGGGGGGGCATCAGGATGTTAGAGATGCTTAGGTAGGGCATGGCCCAAAAAAGGTTGGGAACCCCTGATTTAGACCATCCAGGGGTTTCTGCATTCCAGGGGAAACGGCAACGTTTTGCATGGCCTGTTCCCTCTCCAGCCCCGGGAACTGTGCATTTAGGGGCGAGGTGGGTGAACGTGGAAGAGAGGTGCTCTGCATCCGATCTGAGCAGTCAGGTCATGTCACACTCAGTTAATATGAATGTCAGTGTGCCGCTCGCGCTGGTGAAATCCGAGTGCGTTGCCGTGCAGTTCATTTTGCTGCTTCCAGCTCCGCGGATGCTATCAGCGCAAGTGTCTGACAAGCATTTCCGATGCCGAAATAAAAGCCCTCTCAGCAGTTCTCCTGAGTTTCCCCGTGCATGTGTGTGTGTGTGTGTGTGTGTGTGTGTGTATGCGCGCGCGCACGCGTGAGAGTGCACATGTGTGCTGGAGGCATAGGCGTCACATGCCCCCCGAGGACCCCGATGAGCCAGTCTCCACGGAGCCCCTACAGCACCAGCCAGGAGCCCCGAGCTGTCTCCGGGAGCCGTCACACCCGTCCATAATGACCGCTGGAGTATGGAGTCATATAGACATCCAGTGGAGGAATTAATTATGGGGAACAGGAGGTCCCTCTAGGAACACAGAGAAGATTTAACACCTCCCAGGTGAATATGCTGCTATTGGAGTGAGGAGGCAGCTCTGTTGGCTCAGGACCCGCAGGAGCCTGCTCTACATAACAATGGCCCACCGGGTACACCTGATTAGACCAAGGGGGCCCAGGGGATGGCCTTGTCAGCAGCGATGGCTTATCTTCCAGTGGAGAGGAGCCAGATTGCAGGGCGGGCCGACCTCTGGCTGATTTTCCTATTTATTTGTCACTTGTTTGATTCCTTCTTCTCTCCCCCCGCCCCCCACCCACCAACCCCGGTCTGTTTTATGCCTTTAACCTGATCTAGGTGGTTTCCCAGAAAAAATAAGTGCCCAAGCCCCTCTTAGGAGTGAATTGTAGTGATTCCCAGGCCCTCCTCACAGGAGGCAGGGGTTACACTGAGCTCGTCTTGTCGGATCTCCATCCGAATATTTCCCATCAGAGGGGAGCGAGGAGCGATTGAGGGGAACATCCTTTGCGTTTGCCAAATTGCTTTCATTTCTGATGCAGCTTCCGACCCGCAGGCTGACCCAATTCCTCGGGAAGTGAGGGCCATTCTCCGGGCCTTTCTCGGCGTTCAGGCCAACCTGTTCCTGTGCTTTACGATCCCGCGGCGTGCATGGGGTCATTTAAATGTGTATCATGATTCTGCGTCTTCTCACGGGTCTAGACCCATGCAGGAACGAGGGAAGCCACAGACATACAACTCAAAGGAGAAAGAGGACAAGGACAGAAGAAAGACAGGCAGGCCAAAGAGCAGGACCCTACACGGTGCGAACGGCAGCAATGCTGTTTCGGAGACTTGCACAGGTTCATAACATCACTTGAGTTGTGACCTCTTCATAAAAACGCTAGAAATAATGTCTTTAACGAAGACTTCCTCGGCCCCGAGCCGGTTTGGTTCCGTGGGTAGAGAGCATCGGCCTGCGGACAAAAAGTCCCGGGTTCGATTCCAGTGAAGGGCACGAACCTCAGTGGCAGGCTCCTCCCCGGCTTGGGCCCTGCTGAGGGCTCCTGCAGGAGGCAACCTATGGATGTGTTCCTCTCACATCGATGTTTCTCTCTGTCTTTCCCTCTCTCTTCCACTCTCTCTAAAAATCAATGGAAACATATCTGCAGGTAAGGATCGGGGGTGGGGGGGGAGCCTTTTTTGTATCAACAGCGTTAAGTAAAAAGGTGATTGGGATCAAAATCTGGGTAAGTTTGACAACAGGCTTATCACTTCCATGGATTCCTTGGGTGAGGCAGAGTTAGCTCGGTGGTGGGCATTACGGAGGCATGAATCACACGGGGGACGAACACACACACACACACACACACACACACACACACACGTGCCCACACAGGGACTTTGCCCCTTTTCCCTGCAGTCTGTCTTCCAACATGACCCCACCTCCCCCAAACCAGCTCCTGCTGATTGGAATGTGGAGACAGTCAGGTGGGTGTGGGGACCACGTGCCTGTGGGATGGTTCGTGTCCAGCCCCAGATCAGCAGGCAGAACAGAAAGGTCTAATTGCCCTAGTCCCAGACCTCCCACACCCCAGAGGGAACACGCACGTTTCTTTTCAGTGTTCATGGTCTTATTTCTGCATTCCCACTGGCAAGCATAGGCAGGTCAGGAATCCTGGTGACACGGTAGGGGAGAAAGGGATACACACACACACACACACACACACACACGACACTTTTGGTTGGTGTACAGAAGATCAGATGGAGGTGGTGGGTGGTGTTTGTGCGCCCGTGGGAGGCGTGTGGCTGTGTGTGCAGGTGGGTCTTGGGGCTGCCACCCAGCCACAGTCCCTGGTTCCGCCTCACACAATCACTCAGAGTTTCCACCCTAAGTGTGACCGCCCCCTCTCTTCCACCTGCTGCCTTCTCTCTCTCTCTCTCTCTGCTCGAAATCCACCAATTATTTCCGCTCAGTGTCAGCAGCACCCCAGACACCCTGAGAGGTAACCTTTCCTCCCGTGGATGCTGTTAAACCATTACTCGGAACCGGAGCCGCACTTGTCCACGGTGGCTTCAGTCACTAATAACTTCTCTTCCGAGGTGCGCGTGGCGTCTGGGCGCTGAATGCTGTGGCCCGGGGCTCCCGGAATGGCTTTTCAGGTCATTTAGAACCATCCATCTGATCTGGAGCGAGATCAGTCAATCTTCCAGCCACACGCTTCCCCCTCGCTTCCCCTCGCTGCCGGGTCCTTTATTAGTTCTCTCAGGGCCATATTGGGGATGATCCCAGGCAGCCACTTAGCTTGCAAAGACTTCGAGCTCAGGGCATGCCGCCTGCGTGGGTCCTGAATTCTGTCACTTCCCTGTGAGATATTCCCCCCCCCTCCTCTGTCTTTTTCTCCTCTGTGGTTTTACTGGACTCTTGTTCAAAAGGCCTTTTAGCCCTGGCCGGTTTGGCTCGGTGCTTAGAGCGTCCGCCCATGGACGGAAGGGTCACGGGTTAGATTCTGGTCAAGGGCATGTACCTTGATTGCAGGTTCGATCCCAGAAGGAATGGGTGCAGGCAGTGACCAATCTGCGTGTCTCTCTTGCATCAGTGTGTTTCTCTGTCTCCCCAATCTCTTCCACTCTCTCTAAAAATCAAATGGAGCCCTCACTGGTTTGGTTCAGTGGATAGAGCGTCGGCCTGCGGACTGAAGAGTCCCAGGTTCGACTCCGGTCAAGGGCATGCACCTTGGTTGCCGGCACATCCCCAGTAGGGGGTGTGCAGGAGGCAGCTGATGGATGTTTCTCTTTCATCGATGTTTCTAACTCTCTATCCCTCTCCCTTCCTCTCTGTAAAAAAACCAATAAAATATATTTTTAAAAAAATCAAATGGAAAAATATCTTTGGGTGAGAATTAACAGCAGCAACAAAAGGCCTTTTATCCAGCCCCGCCTGCACGACATAGAAAATCTAGAAATGGACCCATCTGTCAGTTGATGGGGTGGGCATAACTGGTCTTGTTTGGGAAAGTGTATGTCTGGTCTTACTGAGCATGTGGGTTTGGAGTGCCCTCATCTCATGCCTGTTGACCTCTGGGGACTTGGGGAAGGCGAAATAGGCTTTGTAGTTTCAATTGATTTTGATTTGTATTCCTGAGTGTAATTAATAATAATCATACCAGCTAGCGCATATCAAATGTTACTTGGCAATCGTTATTTTGGTTAATGCGTGGGTATGCGTTGGTGCATGCTCTCACACACACACACACACACACACACACACTCCATTGGTTGCCTGTTTTATAGATGAAGTAGCAGAGTGCTTCAGTAACTTGCCCAGTATCACCCAGTTAGGCACTGGAACAATGAAAATATGAACCTAGATCAGCGGTTCTCAACCTTTAGGGGTCGAACGACCCTTTCACAGGGGTCTCCTAAGGCCATCAGAAAACACATATATAATTACATATTGTTTTTGTGATGAGTCACTATGCTTTAATGATGTTCAATTTGTAACAATGAGAATACATCCTGCATATCAGATATTTGCATGACGATCCATAACAGTAGCAAAATGACAGTTATGAAGTAGCCACGAAAATAATTTTATGGTTGGGGGTCACCACAACATGAGGAACTGTATGAAAGGGTCGCGGCATTAGGAAGGTTGAGAACCACTGACCTAGGTACCTCAATAGTGACCCAATATTTCTCTCTCCCAATAAGAAGCCATTATTAAGGCTGTCTGACCTACAATATTGTCACAATTTTATATGAAATGGTTACTGAGAGAAGTCACAACAACCATGAGAAACACGTCAGCCCCATCCTTTGAGTGTCCATACGCACCGCTCTGTCATCTAATGCAAAGGGAGAGATGATATATTAGCATCACAAGATGAATTTTTAATGCCTTAACGGGTGTCTGCCAAAAAGTAAATGGATTGGAGGAGCAGACAGAGAGGCCGGGAGTATTGATAAAGGAAGGTGCCCTTATGTCTGTCTGTCTGATTTCCTCTTTCTACCTTCCCACCTTCTTAAAAGTCTCCCCGCCTCCACTGCCCTGGACAGAAGCATTGGTATCTAAGGGCAACGCTCTGGTTGTGTTGAGAGAAAAGTCCTCTTAGTGTAAGAGTAATGATGTTATGGCTGGTGCCCAGGCTCCATCCCAATGCAGGTCATTATGATCTGCCTTTCTAATTTTTTCTTTTTTTGGCTTTTAAAAACAAATCATTAGCATTACATCTAGGAGTGACAGATATCCACAAGAATATTAAACACCAGAGGAGGCGCCATCTACAAAATAGATGAGTACTCTTACAGATGTGATACATCTGTAATACGTTCAACAATAAAGATAAATTTAAAAAAAGAAAGAAATACAGGAATTTTATTTTTTTATTTTTATTTTTAAAATATATTTTACTGATTTCTTACAGAGAGGAAGGGAGAGGGATAGAGAGTTAGAAACATCGACGAGAGAGAAACACCGATCAGCTGCCTCCTGCACACCCCCTACTGAGGATGTGCCTTCAACCAAGGTACAAGCCCTTGACCGGAATCGAACCTGGGACCCTCGAGTCTGCAGGCCGACGCTCTATCCACTGAGCCAAACTGGTTAGGGCTGGACTTTTTTTAATTTTTTTTTTTTAAAAGATGAGTACTCTTACTCAAATATCAAACCTAAGTTTGAGCCCTGGCCTGTGTGGTTCAGTAGATTGCTCTGCCTTTCTCAATTCCCTCTGCCGTTTCTCGGGAATCTTCTCTCTCTCTCTCTCTCTCTCTCTCTCTCTCTCTCTCTCTCTCTCTCTCTCCCCTTCCTGTCCTAAACAGTTGTACCAGGTGCCTGGGCTGCTGTTCAGCATCTGCCTCCCCAAAGAACTACACACGAAAAGCGAGTGAAACTATGTCTCTTTCATGACGACTTTGCTGAAAGGAAGCTGACAAATGGCAGCGACTGGAGTGCTCCTTTGATTTGGGTCAGGGGACGGCTTGCGGCGAGCCTCGGGTCACTCCAGCTCCTTGCCTGGAACAAAGTACACAAACCGTTCTTGTCAAGAAAACGAGGCTTGATATCGGCCGGGATGATGGACGGGCCCCCCCCGCCGGCGTGGGTCAAGGCGGGCACTGACCTCCTCCGCTGAGGGGCTGGTCCACATGCCTTTGAGGGGACATCTGGGGCCCCCTCTTGCAGAGAGCCCTCCCGACGCCACCGGGGTCCCGGCCGCAGCTCTCGGCTTAGACCTCCCGTGGGTCACACTTTGGACCGTCTGACTTCTGCTCTCATCTGATCTCTCTCTTCTTGGCAGAAGCACCCACAGATGAGAGGATCGTGTCCAGTTTCGCTTACATAATCACTTCTTCCTCCTCCCTGGGGGCACCAGGCTTCCGGAGACACCCTCATTGATTCTTCTCCTCCCAAGGGGCCCTGGGGAAGACCAGCCTCCTGTGCACACTCCCAGTATGTTTTTCTGCACCCCTTCCCAGTTCTCCAGTATTTCCAGTTTTGTTTTGTCTTTTAAAAAATCTTACAGCCTTTATTTTTAACCAGCCAGAATAAAAACGGGCAAATAATGCGGATCCCAACCTCAACTACATGGTTGGTATGTCAGATGATCTCTGATACAACGTCGGATTAAAAAGCAAGTGACTTATGCAGCGAAATTCATGAGCTACTTCAGAGAAAAAGCCCAAGAGTGATGGGGGAAAAAAAGAAAATAAAAAGAAAGAAAACACACTTCTGCTATAGGAGATGCAAAAAGCCAGCAAAAAATAGAATTATTTTGTTTTACGTAGAGAGGGTGGGGAAGCCCAGTTATAACCTTGTAAAATTTTGTGATACACCCATGAATGCTGTTTGCGGCATCAGAGCCAACGTGGCTCAGAGACAGGTAATTCTATAACAACTGCAATTCTTTTGGAGTAGTCTATCAATTTACCTTCTGTATCTACCTTAGATCTCAAACAAAGCAAAACAAACAAACAAATAAACGAAAAAAAATATGTCAAAGAAAGATTTCTGTTGGCTGGGGGAGAACAATATTCTTTAGTACCAGTCATTTTCCATTGTTCAATGGAACAATATTCTTTAGTACCAGTCATTTTCCCAATAGATTTCCTGAGATCACCAATTGTGGGCTCAAAAGGGGGAAATAACCTTAATATACTAATAACAAGAGATATCTCAGGTACAAGCTTATAATCTCATCAGTGACCAAACTGAACACGTTGTCTTATTAGCTCCAATGTAGACAAAGTACAACGTGAAGCAATTGCTAAAAACAAACAAACAAACAAAAGTGACACTCCAGCTACCCTTGTGGATATGTAGTCAGAGCAATAATGCACCATCCTTGTCATTTAAGTCATAGACGCGTTAACATACTGCTTACCGAAAATCGGTTGGTAAAAAGGGTAATGGACTAAACCTGTGCATTCCATTCAAGCAAGGACAGACTGAAAACCCCTCCCCTCCGAAAAAACCCTTCAGCCATTTAATGTTTTCTAAAAATATATTTTATTGATTTTTTACAGAGAGGAAGGGAGAGGAATAGAGAGTTAGAAATATCAATGAGAGAGAAACACCAATCGGCTGCCTCCTGCACACCCCCCACTGGGGACGTGCCCGCAACCAAGGTACATGCCCTTGACCGGAATCGAACCCGGGACCCTTGAGTCTGCAGGCCGATGCTCTATCCACTGAGCCAAACCGGTCAGGGCCATTTCATGTTTAAAAGTTGTTTTTTTGTGAGTGTGTTTTTTTTTGTTTTTGTTTTTTTTTTTTGCATGAATTAGAAAGTTTGGTGGAAGCAATGACAGCTCCAGAACCAGGCTCTTGTCTGCCTCTAATTTCGTCTTCGCAGCTCTCCGGAGCTGCTAAAGCTGGTTTTAGAGTCTGATGCTTTTGTTTCCTGATGGTGTGAAACAGCTGCCGCTGTTCTGACGAGACGCCCATTTTCCGTTTTATTTTAGCAAGATGTTGGCTACATCAGGGCCAGCGAAGCAGGCAGCTGAGAAGCAGGAAAGGGAGGACAGGGGCCGTCCTCAGAGGCAGCTGTTTCCGAAAATGGGGGCTGGAGAGGAGACGGCAAAGCCGAGCTCAGCTCCACGGTCAGGGGCCACGCCCTGGGCTTCTGCATGGAGAACAGAGTGGTGACTCCAGGGAGGGAGGATATATTACCTCTTTATTTAGCAACTAGAGGCCCGGTGCACGAAATTCGAGCGTGGGTACGGTCCCTAGGCCCGGCCTGCGATCAGGGCCATCTTCCCCAGCGGCCCGCAGCTGGCCCCGGCCCCCGCCACCACCCACCCCCGGTTCCTCGTTCACCATCAGGTGATCGGTGCCTGACCACCAGGGGAAGGGACCAAGAAGTGGTCGGTGCGCCTCATAGTGACTGGTCCTGCAGTTGTTCTGGTCGTTCTGCTGTTAGGGTCAATTTGCATATGACCCTTTTATTATATAGGATACCCATGGATTGTCCCTAAATCGAAAGGAAAAAATAATCTACCTGGAGAAACTCAGACCTCAGCTTGTTCTTGAGGCCCATCAGCCTCCATGCTCCCATGTCACATTTTGCTCATAAGCATGGAGTCACAAACTCGCCCCTCCAGAATGAGTGCTAAAAACTAGGAACTCTGAGCTTCTGACTTCTTAGGAACGAGGTGAGGCAGCCCTGGACCTGCGTGTCTGTGAGGTTGGAGCTGTGGTGAGCTCTAGGTGGAAACTGCTTTCCAGCTCACCAAGGTCCTGACCTGACCTCCTCATCTCTGGGCAACCCTCCCCTGGCTCCTGCAGGAGCCTGGCTGTGTCACCCCAGAAGTAAGGGCATCAACTTCAGACAGGGTTCCCCTGTATGCATTGCCTCCCCGTCTTGCTCTCTGAAGACCCTTGTCCTGGAGCTTTGAATGATGCCACCAATGGACTTCTATCTAGAGACCGTAAAACTGGAAGTACGCAAGGGTAGGGCAGATGTATGGAGGGTGTGTTAATATCTCCATGGGTACACAGCAGTATTGCCATATTGGCTGTTAATAATTGGCATTCCACCCACTGCAGGTGGCAAATGGTTGCTGCTCTGAGGTTTTGGAATCCCTGCCTGCCTCTGCCTACACTAGCAGCTTTGGCTGCACCTGTGGGGACTGGTTAACATCCAGGGCCCCCAGAGCCCTGCCCTAACATTATAGCCAGTATCAGTTCAGATTCATTGGTGCCTGTACCCTACTAGTTGTTAAATATTTTGAATGTCACCCCGAGTAGAAGCTAATGAAATCCTTTACCTGGAGCATAGATGGGGTCTGTTTGCTTCTCCTCCCATCTCTCCTCATCCCTGCATCTCTTGCCACCCACTCCCTCCCACTGTGTGCCTTCCAAGGAAGTCTTCTTTTCCAGAAGTTACAGGCAGTTAAACAGCAGTGGGCTGAGCTGTTAGGGAGATCTTAAGCTGCTGGATCACTACAAGCTCAACTTGATTACCTCTGAGCGTGGACATTTCAGAATGAGAGAACATGGCACTGGAGCGTGGCTAGAAAATTGTGTGTTCCGTATGTGTGGGGTTTTGTGCTGCTGTGTCTCTCCTTGTATCCCCAGTCATGTGGGCCCCAGCGATTCCTTTCTCTCCCCTTCTTTTTGGCCATTTTATAAAACTCTTCTAAGAAGCATTTGTTATCCTTAACAATAACTAGTTATAATTGTATTTTCACGGTGACCCCCCCAAAAATGCTTTTAAAATGATCCAACAGAAATGAGCTAATTTGGCTCAGAATGTCTGCACACTTTCTGGATTCCTGTTAGCATCCCCTTTTTATTCTTTGAACCATCATGTATGTGGTTCAGATGGCATTTCCCCCGCACCCCCCCCCCCCACCCCCCAGCAGTGGCTGTTTTAATCATTGTCAAATTGAAGATATGGGTGTGCATTTTGCACAAACGAAGATGTTAGATTTGGAGTTTATAGACTCTAAATTAATGATCGTCATTGATTAAATGGGGTGACCTAAGCAGAGTCACTTTCTTATGCCTATCTATATATATAAAAGCCTAAGCGACCTTAGGACCGAATGACCGAAACGACCAGTAGACCAGTCGCTATGATGTGCACTGACCACCAGGGGACAGACGCTAAGCACAGGAGCTGCCCTCTAATGGTCAGTGTGCTCCCACAGCCACCCTCCCATGGCCAGCCAAGCTCCCCCTGTTCCTCCCCCTGGTGGTAAACCTCATGTAAGAATTTCGTGCACTGGGCCTCTAGTGAATGAATAAGGTTGGACTAAGTGACAGCCTCAGCTCCCTGCCAGCTCGAAGGTTCTGGATTCATCAATGTGGTGTTTCTGTGCTCACAGCAGCAATAATGACACGGGCTGAGTGTTTTCTGTACGTCATCTCACTTGAACCTGATAGCCCCCTCTGACAGGGAGGCAAAACGCATGAAGGATCCCTAGCAGCTTGGAGTTGGAAAAGAAAGAAAGAAAAAAAGAGAGAAAAAAAAAACACAATTAGGAAATCCATGAATTACCCTCCTGAATTACCCACTCCAATTTCAAAAATTAAACGCTGGTTTATGGCAGTCATTCACTCTGCCTCCGTCACAGGTGTTAGCATCTGAATGTGTTGGCTGAGCTTGGCGTCCTGGTGTGAAGCGAGAGCTACGCAGCTAGTTGTTAGACATATGTGTTTGCGTGTAAACATAACTATGTATATAAACACCGTGGGGGGTGGGAGGGCGGGGTAGTCAAGCAGGAGGAGGAATAGGAGAGGGAACGGAATTACCCATTAGCTTCCGGAAGCAGATAGAGGCATCTAACGTGTATGAACTGCCCGGTGTGTGCCTAATTAATTAATTAATTAGTTAACCATGTCATCTTAATTAATCTTCCCATCAGTCGTATGTGAAGTACATATGAATTCACCCATTCTACAGATGCAGAAACTTCCACTCAAGCAGCTAATTGGGAGGGTCAACTTATTTATTTGTTTATTTAGTATATATATTTATTTATTTCAGAGAGAAAGGGAGAAGGAGAGACAGAGATACAAACATCAGTGATGAGAGAGAATCATGGATGGGCTGCCTCCTGCACGCCCCACATTGGGGACCGAGCCCGCTACCTGGGCATGTGCCCTGACCGGGAATCGAACCTTGACCTCCTGGTTCATAGGTCAATGCTCAGTCACTGGTCCACGCTGGCCGGGCATAGAAGGGTCAAATTCTCATAAGTTAGGGTCCATGTTCACACCCCAGAACATCTTTTCACTGCAATCTTAAAGTGGTTTATTTGTGTAATCACCTTTGTGTGTGTGTGTGTGCGTGTGTGTGTGTGCGTGTGTGTGTGTCTGTGTGATCCCTCCAACTTTGTCTTTCTTTCTCAAGATTGCTGCAGCTATTCAGGGTCTTTTTTTTTTTGGTTCCATATCAATTTTTGTAGTATTTGTTCTAGATCGGTGAAATATGGCATTGGTATTTTGTATTATTATTATTATTATTATTATTTTAAGTTTACTGACATTCAATCAAATATTATACCACAAAGCGTCTTTGTGTTTGTTTGTTTTTTATTATTTTTAAATCTTCATTGTTGAAGATATTACAGATGTCCCCATTTTTCCCACCACTAATCCCTTCTAGCCGTTCCCTGCCACCTCCCCCAGGCCTTCACTGCCCTGTTGTCTGTGTCCATGGGTTATGCGTATATGCATACAAATTCTTTGGTTAATCTCTTCCTACCAACCCACCCATCCTCCCCTGCCTTCTCTCTGAGATTTGACAGTCTGTTCCATGCTTCTATGTCTCTGGATCTATTTTGTTCATCAGTTCATTTTGTTCATTAGGTTCCACATATTGAACACTCGGTATGTGTCAGGCTCTGTGCTAGGCCATGAACAAAACTCCGCACCCAAAACATCTCACCTCTTCAGGGCTTCTAAACCCAACATCCTTGAAATCTGTGGCTTCTATGGAGGTGGGAGGTGGTAGGGATTAGAGGTTAGCGAAGGGATGGGGTCAGAGCTGTGCTGGTAAGTGTTTAACAGGCTCCTGGAGGAAGAGGGACAAGCCCTGATTTGTGGTACTTGATAGTTTCTGTGTATAGTTACTCCTAGGACAGCCTATTTCAGAGACCGCCATGACCTCACAAGGCAGGGCACACACAGCCTCCTGAGTCAGAGGAGCCAGCTCCAGCCCACTGCTAGGGGTGCGTGAGGGGGTAGGAAGCACAATGATACAGTGACCCTTCTGATAACTAAAATACGGAAGCTGGACTCCTGACAGGCACAACAATACCTAACATCTGCAGAGGGCATTATGATTCACAAGATTTTTTTTCTGTTCATTTATTTTTTGTAATCCTTACTACCCCAGGAAAAAGACATTTTTAATGTATTTTTTATTGATTCCAGGGAGAAAGGGGGAGAGAGAGAGAGAGAGAGAGAGAGAGAGATAGAAACATCAATGGTGAGAGAGAATCATCGATCAGCTGCCTCCTGCATGACCCCTATTTGGTTTTGGGCCTGTAACCCGAGCATGTGACCTGACAGGGAATCGAACGTAACCTCCTGGTTCAAAGGTCGATGCTCCCCTGCTGAGCCACACTAGCTGGGCGGAAAAGACATTTTCAAGACGGGGTAACTAAACTGCACTGAGGCTGAATTCCTCATCAATATCACACAGCTCTAAAGAGGCAGGGCCAAGCTTTAAAACCACTGTACCACGTGAGCTCAAAAAAAACCAAGACCAGCCCTAACTGGTTTGGCTCAGTGGATAGAGAGTCGGCCTGCGGACTGAAGGATCCCAGGTTCGATTCCGGTCAAGGGCATGTACCTTGGTTGAGGGCACATCCCCTGTAGGGAGTGTGCAGGAGGCAGTTGATTGATGTTTCTCTCTCATCGATGTTTCTAACTCTCTATCCCTCTCCCTTCCTCTCTGTAAAAAATCAATAAAATATATTTAAAAAACAAAAACAAAAACAAAACCAAGACCATTTTCTAAGTGCCTACTTTATAAGTCTACTAGAGGCCCAATACATGAAATTCGTGCACGGGTAGGGTCCCTAGTGGCTGCCGGCTATCAGCCAGGGCCTTCCTCCCGCCAGCAGAAGGGGCGGGGTCAGCCAGGGGGAGGGGCCACAGAGGTTGGCCAGCCCCGCCCCCTGCATGAACTCCTGGTTGAGGGGACAATTTACATATATGGCTTTTATTATATAGGATTTTAATTGCCTTGATTAGAGCATAATAATGAGACTGGGCCTACATTGTTTTTTCTAAGTTCTGTTGTTCACCATCCACAGTCACTCACCACATCCCTAAGACCCATGTGTGTCCTTGGTTATGGGCTAGACCAGTGGTCGGCAAACTCATTAGTCGACAGAGCCAAATATCAACAGTACCACGATTGAAATTTCTTTTGAGAGCCACATTTTTTAAACTGAAACTATATAGGTAGGTACATTGTTATTCACTTAATTAGGGTCCTCCTAAGGCTTAGGAAGAGCCACACTCAAGGGGCCAAAGAGCCGCATGTGGCTCGCGAGCCGCAGTTTGCCGACCACGGGGCTAGAGGACGAGGATGTGACAGAGGCTGAACACTACCGGCAGACCCGACAGAGGCACCCACCAAAGAGTTAGCTTCCCGACTTCCAGGTTCCAAAGCCAGCACTCACCAAGTTCCATAACGGAGGGGGTCCCGCCATCGTCCTGAGCAGCCGTTTCATCACTTCTCGGGGCCTCTTCCCATCGGTGATCAGAACTGAAGATGGACGTAGGGCTTAATCCAGCTCCTCTCTTAAGCGCGCTGTCGGTTTTAGGATCATTCTTGTTCTGCAGGGTGTCTGTTTAGTGGAGACGATGTGACATAGGATTGCTCATGAGATCCCTAGCGTTCCTAAGCAAGCCTTCCCTTCCGCTGTGTGCTCAGGTCTCTCTGGTTTTCTTTGCATGGTCTCTGTGCACTGGCTGATTTTCACGTTGGCCGGACGGATGCTGGGCCATGCAGTGTGCGGTTGGCCACGGGCGGGACCGTACAGAGCATGTCCCTGCAATGTGTCACCACGAAGGGCTCTGGTAGGAGGGGTTTGGGTATAGGTTGCTTCTTGGAAGACCCCGGGGGTGTGGGGTTTGGGGGTTGGGGAGTTGGGGGGAGGGAAGAGATGCATTGAGGATGGGATGAGGATGTGGGTGGAGGATGGGGTTCTTCGATGACAAGTTGCTGAGTCCGGAACCCTGACACTGGTGAAGTATGCTGTCAGGAACATTAAGTATCCAAAAGTGATAAAGCTTCAATTTGCTAGTCCATTAGACTAATTACTGCAATAATTAAGTAACTACTTGATTAGAACTAATGGGTACCTAATTATCCAGGAGAAAAGTATCAGGTGGCAATTATCAGGTGGCAATTAATAGACTGGAGTTAATGTCTTCGCACCGTCTTTGTATGAATTCATAAGCAAGGTAAAGAAAACAAACAATAACTTATTAATATTTATTGGTGCCACCGTGCTTGGTTTTTTTTTGTTTTTTTTTTTCCTTTCGGCTTGTTTCATTTACACAGAACCAATTAGTGGGAAGACCATTAGAGTTGCAGGGTATAAAGGGACTGAAGCAGAGTTAGGTCTTTAAAGGTACAGGATCTCATTAGCAGTAACGACTAACATTTAACCGGAAATCAACCTGTGATTTCAGCTTTGTCGCTGTAAATCTATATTGAACGGGGATCCCAGAAGTGAGCAACCAATAGTCATGATAAAATCTGGGGGAAACAGGCTAATAACTTGAAGTCAAGGGCTTTATATTTTTATCTTATCTCATTTTATATCAGAGAGGAAGGGAGAGGGAAGAGAGAGATCGAAACATCAATGATGAGAGAGAACCACGGACCCGCTGCCTCCTGCACGCCCCCCACACTGGGGATCAAGCCTGCAACTCAGGCATGTGCTCTTGACTGGAATCGAACCCGGGACTCTTCAGTCCACAGGCTGAAAAGAAAAAAATAATGAAAGATTTCTATCGGTCTATTGGTAACCTCTTGTCCATTTTCCCCTGCTACTTTTGCATGACAGGGGAGAGAGAGGCATGGGAAGATATGTAACTTACTAGAAAGGAAACTTTTCGTATGAACTCCCATTACACAGAAGCCTTGCCTGTCTCCTCGCATGAAACCTTATCTTTCTAAGCCAGTGGACTCAGACCTGCTGGTAACACCAGAAAATATTGGTTATAAAAATAAGATGTTAGGACAAGACTCCCATCCACGTCCGTGGGTCCTGTGGTTACAGCCACAGAGACCTGCCCGGCCCAAACCACTGCGCTGAAAAGCATTGGGCAGAGCAGAGTTTGGAATGTGCCACTCGGGTTCAGAGGAGAGAACACAGGTCAGCTGTTTATTTATTTATTCCTGAATCCGGAAAAACACGTGCTACCAGGTTGTAAGGCTTCTGAGGGGTGAGGGGGAAAGACAAAAGGTGAACTTCAGGAGAAGGGAGTGAAAAAATGCTCTCGGACTGAGCATTCTGAAGCGGACGTTTCAATCGCGTAATGGAAATAATAACGGCACGCTTCTCCTTTTCTCTCTCTCTCTCTCTCTTTTTGTTTTTAAAGAGGAGAATGATGATTTTTATGTTTTTTAAATATATTTTATTGATTTTTTTTTTACAGAGAGGAAAGGAGAGGGATAGAGAGAAACATCGATCAGCTGCCTCCTGCACACTCCCTACTGGGGTTGTGCCCACAACCAAGGTACATGCCCTTGACCGGAATCGAACCCGGGACTCTTGAGTCTGCAGGCCGACGCTCTATCCGCTGAGCCAAACCGGGTTAGGGCTCATTTTCTCTTTTTGAAGTTCTTTTTTAAAAAGAACTGTTTTTAAAAATGCCGGAGAGGTTTGGACCCGCGTTACATTTATTAACATTTATTAAAAGTCATATAATTAACCCTGCAGTCTCGGAATAGCCCGTCTAGTTTTATTTCAGTTCCTCGCCCAGCATAAATAATTGAAATGGGTTTTAATCATATTTTAGGGGTGGGGTGGGGGGGGGGGGAACAATCGCCTTCTATTAGAATGCATACAGTGACAAATGGAGATAAATCTAAAATTTATAGAAAGGGAGCATTTGCATAAACTGCAGAATCCAAACATATAGGACCTTAAGAGTCACAATTGTTGCAAAGGGCATGAAAAATTCAACTTTGGTTTCACGAGAGGAGCCGGGCTTCCTCACATGATTAAGATCATACATCACGCGGCCCTCTCTCTTATTAAAGGCATAATTGTTGGGAGAACCCGAAGTGGCGTGAACGCTAATCTAGTTTTATATATGTACAAATACGAGAGGGGAAGGGAACTTGGAGACGCCGGCTTTGGGTGATCCGCAGTCATTTTATTAATGTTTGAATAATCACCGCCTAGAGGGCCTGTTATAAATTAAAGGGACGGATGGAGATATAAATTTTTATGAGGACTAGTTATACATTTCCATTATGTGTTTAAAAATGAAGGAATTACCGTGAGCGCCGCCGTCCTCACATTTATTTGAGGTGATTTGGACGGGAGGGACCGCGGCCGAGAGCCGCTGCGTGGCGGCCGTAAGAAAGATGTTTCTGTCCCTCTGAGCAGATCCATCATACCTCATGCATGAACCCTTCTACCGGAGTCGGTCCTCCGCTGCTGAATCTGCATGATTATTTCTGTGACAATAGCAAGCGATGATATAGCGCGAGGCGCAGGCCACTTACGGGGGTTTCCGATGGTTAAATCCTGGAGGACTCGGCTATTATCTACCTGTTAATGCAACAGCGGAAGTCAGTGATTACTGCGCAGCGAGCCTGATTCCTCTCCCTGCTCCTGGGGTCTTGGCTAGGGGCCACATGCGGCTCTTTGGCCCCTTGAGTGTGGCTCTGAATGCCAGTCATCCTTCTTTCTTCATGTCTTCAGATCTGTTCTCCCAACATTGTCCTCACTGTTGTAGATACTATCATGGGCCTATGAATTTCCATCACTTATGAACTCTAACCCCAAAGGGTTCAGGAGGTTGACTGGCACACTTGCTCTTGTGTACATGTGCTCATATATGGATATGTGTATATGTATATATATATGTATATCTTATATAATAAAAGGCTAGTATGCAAATTGTCCCCTTGACCTGGAGTTCGACCAGGGGGTGGGGCCAGCCAGCCAACCGCCTGCAGCCCCTCCCCCCGGCTGGCCCAATCAACCCCTATTGGGGCGGGCCAGCCGGACCCCACCTGTGCACAAATTCGTGCACCAGGCCTCTAGTATGTGTGTGTATACACGCACACACACACACACACACACACACACACACACACACCTATGGACATATTGCAAACCCTACGAATATAAATGTATATTATAATCTATACCAGTGGTCGGCAAACGGCGGCTCGCGAGCCACATGCGGCTCTTTGGCCCCTTGAGTGTGGCTCTTTCACAGAATACCACGTGCGGGGGCGCACATACAGTGCAATTGAAACTTCGTGGCCCATGTACAGAAGTCGGTTTTCAGCCTCGGCGAGTCTATTTTGAAGAAGTGGCGATAGAAGAAGTGGGGGGTGTTGATCGATCGGGAGACGGGAGACATGGAGCAGGTGGGCCGCGGGATACGCAGCACGGGGGGAGGTGCGCAGAATTCATGCACGAGTTGAGTGAGCCAGTCAGTCAGCAGTCTCATTGTGCAGTGGTTAGTGGTTGGAAGGGGTCGACCTCAGCGAACGTACCTCCATCAGATTGAGGACGTTTTTAGCAAAGGCCAGCTTAGGAGGACCCTAATTAAGTTAATAACAATGTACCCAACCTATATAGTTTAAGTTTAAAAAATTTGGCTCTCAAAAGAAATTTCAATCCTTGTACTGTTGATATTTGGCTCTGTTGACTAATGAGTTTGCTGACCTCTGATCTATACTAATAAAAGGGTAATATGCTAATTAGACCAGACATCTTCCTGACATCCTTCTGGATGTCCTTCCGAACAAAGCCACAATGGCTGGCGATCAGGCAGGCAAGCAGAGTGGTTAGGGGCAATCAGGCAGGCAGGCAGGTGAGTGGTTAGGAGCCAGCGGTCCTGGATTGCAAGAGGGATGTCCGACTGCTTGTTTAGGCCCAATCCCTGCAAGGGGTCCCGGATTGGAGAGGGTGCTGTCTGGGCTGAAGGGATCCCCCTCCCCATGCACGAATTTTATGCACCAGGCCTCTAGTGTATATTATAAAATACTGCTTTTGCAGTCACCTGTGTCCCCATGAAAACTTGGAAGTCAGGCAGCCCAAGGGTTGCATTCCGCCCCCCGCCGCCCCCTCCCCCCCCGCCTCCTGCCAGAATGCTCATGAGTTGGTGACTTAAACAAAAGCTATTTATCTGGTAACTCCCAGTTTCCTCATGCATAGAATGAAAAGCTTACTGAGTTACTGGGACGATTAAATATCATTTCATCTAGGTACCTGGTATTCGATAGCAACTTAATAAATACATGTGTATGCATTTGTTAGGGCTGCTGTAATAATGCACCCCGGACCAGGTGACTCAATCAATAGAAAGTTGGGGTCTCACAGTCTGGAAGTTCAAGATTAAGGTGCGGTAGGGTTGTTCCTTCGGAGGGAAGGATCTGTTCTAGGTCATGCTCCTTGGCTTGTGGATAGCCGTTTTCTCCCCGTGTCTCTCCATATCACCGTTCTTTTAGCAGGTATATCTTTGTACCTACATTTTCTGTTCTACAAGGACAGCAGTTGTTTTGGATTAGGACGCATACTAATGATCTCGTTTTAGCTTGATTACATGTGTAAAGGCCCGATGTCCAAATCAGGGCGCTTCCTGAGATGATGGGGTTCTACCCATCCTATCTAATAAAGAGGGAATATGCTAATTGACCCTCACACTGTCATAAAGATGGTGGCACCCACAGCCAATAAGGAGGGAATATGCTAATTGACTGCCACACCCTCAAAGATGGCAGTGCCCAGTCCCCTCAGCCCCACTGGTCTGCCTGCCTCCGGAGTCCCCCAATCCCCTCAGCCCTCCAGCCGCCCAGGGCCAGCCCGAGGCGCAGGCAAGCCTTGGATGGTGGCTGCCCAGCTGCCCAGGGCTGGCCCGAGGCTCAGGTAACCAGGGCTGGCCGAGGCTTGCACTGCTGGCAGTGGCAGCAGCAGAGGTGTTATGGGGGCATCGCCTTCCTCTGATCACCGGGTCATCTCCTGCCCCTGAGGGCTCCTGGACTGTGAGAGGGGGCAGGCTGGGCTGAGGGACCCCCCCCCCTCCAGTGCATGAATTTTCATGCACCGGGCCTCTAGTTAAAAATGTTTAATGAAAGCCCTAGCTGGTTTGGGTCAGTGGATAGAGCATAGGCTCATGGACTGATGGGTCCTGGGTTCGATTTTTGTCAAGGGCATGTACCTTAGTTGCAAGCTCAATCCCCAGTATGGGGCATGCAGGAGGCAGCCAATTGATGATTCTCTCATACTATTGATGTTTCTCTCTCCCTCCCTCTCTCTTCCTCTCTGAAGTCAATAAAAATGAAAAATAAAAATTGGGTTTATTTAATCCTATTGACACTTTTCTCCCCCTTTCAGCCCTTTTAACCATTATTTTAGTATCAACTTAAGAAGGTGAGGGAACTCTGTTGCTACGTTAGAAGAAAATGGATATGAAGTGAAAGGTTAATGCCCCTATGGGTCTTCATATTCTGAATGAATAGTTGAAAATCTGCTAGAAAATTTAAAAGGACACTATTATTAGCCCCCAAATGAGAATCACCATACCTCAACTTCAGGAATCAGGGTTCCTTTTCCTGAATTTCCTTTTCTGAAAGAAATGCATTTGACCTATTTTTTTTCTGTTATGGTGACTAAGGTGTGTACCAGTGCCCTGCTTACCTTTGGGGATGAGGCCAAGTGCTGATTGTGTACCTGAAATAAGAAAGCATCAGTAGCCACGTGACCACATTGGTCCTCTCCAAGTAACTGACAGACCCAGCTCAGAACCCCCTTGGAGAAAAGAAGGGAAGAATTATATACTTTTTTATCTTTAAAAAAGTCCCGTTATTGACTCAAATTGTTGAATCCAGCAGCAGCACCACCACCACCTCCTACTCCCTGTTCCAGAACTTAAGTATCAGGCAGTAACCAGGGCCCTGGGGGAAAGAACCAAGCTTACTTTTCTTTTTAAAAAAAAATGTATATATTTTTATTGATTTCAGATAGGAAGAGAGAGGGAGAGAGAGATAGAAACATCCATGATGAGAGAGAATCATTGATTGGCTGCCTCCTGCATGCCCCCCGACTGGGGATCAAGCCGGCAACCTGGGCATATGCCCCAACTGGGAGTCAAACCATGACCTCCTGGTTCATAGGTTGACGCTCAACCGCTGAGCCTCATTGGCCGGGCTTACTTTTCTTTCATGCTGTTTCCTGCCCTCCCTGGAAACTCGAAAACATTTTCCCCCTGAATAGTTCATTTAATCTCCTTGTATCAGAGCATGCTCTCCTGTGAGATGAAGGTCATAATACTAGCGTATTTCACAGCGTTATTGGAAAAAAAAATATCTGGTTAGCCATATAAAGCGTTTTACAAATGTGAAGTGCTTTATACAGTGCAAATAGTTTTTGAAAGCACAAAATTTTATAGTTATCAAGTATTGTCATTATAGCCTTTCTATTTCTCTGGGCATTTATCTCTTTCCTCCTTTTCTACCTCCTCTTTTCGCCTCGTTATGTAGAGAGATGGAATTCCTCCTCTTTCCCCACGACTAAGGGTTTGAAAGAGTCTTCAGGGCAGGAGAGGAGAGCTCTTAGAAAGATTGCTTGTCAATTCAAGTGCCAAAGTTTTCAGCTAGAGAATTGACACCAACATGCGACTCTGAATGGCTTCTGGAGAAATAGGCTATTGAAGTGAGAGGTTAGATTTAAAAAAAAAAAAGAAAGAAAGAAAGAAAAAAAATCTCCTTAGAAAGTTACATCTGACAAGGAGAGCCTGTTGTTATTAGCATATAGGGCTAAGGTAACAATGCAGGGTGGGGCAAAAGTAGATTCACAGTTGTTCGGTCGGAAAAGAATACATCCTATATAATAAAATCCTAATATGCTAAATGTCTGGTCGTCTGGTCGGCCGTTCAACCAATCAAAGCGTAATATGCTAACGATATGCTAAGGCCGCTCAACCGCTCCCTATGACATGCACTGACCACCAGGGGGCAGGTGCTCTGACTGGTAGGTTAGCTTGCTGCTGCTGTCTGGCCGATTGGGACTGAGCGAGATGGGCTGGACAGAACCTGGAGCCCTCCCACGGTTCCTCCCTGGCTGGTCAACCTCCCGTGTTCCTCCCCGGCCCCAATTGTGCATCAGTGGGGTCCCTCGGCCTGGCCTGTACCCTCTCGCAATCCTGGACTCCTCGGGGGATGTCAGAGAGCTGGTTTCAGCCCAATACCACAGGCCAGGCCTGGGGACCCCACTGGTGCACGAATTAGTGCACCAGGCCTCTAGTTAATAAATAATCATACAAGGACAAAACTCTGTGTCTCGCATACTGACAACTATAAACCTACTTTCTCCCCACCCTGTATTTGCCCACCCTTGCCTACTCTTCATTGTCGATCTCTTATATGCTAGGCACAATACATACTATTTTTATTCTTGGAAACAACACTAAAGAGTCTATCTCCATTCCATAGATGAGGGGCCTGCCCACAGTTCCACAGGGAAGGGAAGGTAACCCCAATCTTTGGGACTTCAAAACCTGTGCTGTTTTCTGTGCATAGTAAGGCATGCTATTTTCGCATTGTCCACTCACCACTGAGTCATAGAGACAAACTCACATGACCCCATTTATCTACAGAATGATCAAGTCTCTATTTTGGGCTGTGGGAGCATGCATCACTTGGTTGACTTATGGGTCCCTTGTTCAGATAGCCATCCATTGCATAAGGATATATATATATATGCAACTGTCACGACAGAACAGCCATATGACCATCAGGGGACAGATGCTCAATGCAGGAGCTTCCTCCAGCCCCCAGTCCCCAGCCACAGGGGCTGTCTCTCCCCCCGGCCCACAGGCCTTAATCACCTGATCGGGGCTAGGCCCCCAGGCTGGGATAGGGAACTAGGGGTGGGTGGCGGCGGACACAGCCCCTTTCCCAGAGGGTCCGAGGGCCAGCTCTCTCCTTGGGGCCAGTGACCAACCTCCTGGATTCCACCCCCTGGCCCTCCTCCTGGCCAGCAGGCCCCAATCGCCTAATCGGGGCCGGGCCCTGGGCTGTCGACTGGGAACCAGGGGTGGGTGGCAGCGGACGCGGGCAGCAGGGGAAGGAGGAGGCAGGGAAGCAGGGAGGTGGGGAGGCGGGGAACCTGATAGGCTCTGATCGCTGGCCAGGCCCAGGGGCCCCACCTGTGCATGAATTTCATGCACCAGGCCTCTAGTATAACAATGAAGGTAAATATTCTTGCCTGGCCAGCATTGCTCAGTGGTTGAGTGTTGACCTATGAACCAGGAGGTCACGGTTCTATTCCTAGTCAGGGCACATGCCCGGGTTGCAAGCTTGATCCCCAGTGTGGAGCATGAAGGAGGCAGCCGATCCATGATTCTCTCTCATCATTGATGTTTCTATCTCTCTCTCTCTCTCCCTTCCTCTCTGAAATCGATATAAATATATTTTAAAAAACAAAAAAGAAAGTAAATACGCTGACTTGTAACTTCATGCCTCCTCAACATTAGTTAATGTTGGGCTCTCTCTCCAAAGAGGGAGAACTCTAGATGAAAACATGTAACAGAGGAATTGACATAGCTCTTCATGTTGTGATAGTTACAGGAGAGAATATAAACGGTTTTACTGGATAGACTC
This sequence comes from Myotis yumanensis, assembly GCF_028538775.1. Taxonomy (NCBI): domain Eukaryota; kingdom Metazoa; phylum Chordata; class Mammalia; order Chiroptera; family Vespertilionidae; genus Myotis; species Myotis yumanensis. Next base: position 4,803,243 of record NW_027223771.1, on the reverse strand, counting down.
ATACCATTTTATAATTGTGTGAGGGCCCTGGCATGACCAGTAAGGTAAAAAGGTATCTACTTAGGATATGTGCTCTCTAAAGCAGCCGTCGACAACCTTTCAGACTTCGATGGACCACCAGTGGTTCGCAGACCTCTAGTTGCCGACTGCTGCTCTAAAGCTATTCTAAACCTTTCTACCTGCTACAGCCAGTGAAGTCATTGAAGAGAAACAAATGGTTGAGCTACTAGGGCAGAGAAAGCTATTTGAAAGTTTGTTTTAAAACTACATACTAGTAATCAGAACATGTACCTCTGCATAAAATGTAGTGGAAGTCTAGCGCGGAATCTCCACGATTGAAATATTTTATTTATTCTAACGTATTCCAATTATAGAAATAGTTTCCAGTTATTTGAAGATTTAAAAATACACATATTACTCAACTGATGTCTGAACTGTTACCTTTGTGTTACACACGTCTCATGTGTAGTATCTAGAATGATTTTCATGTCGTTAGAGCCACTTTTCTATTTGTAAAGACACTTCTCTCATTTCTTAAACATCAAATGACCACCGCAAGTTCGTTCTCTCTCTTTAACTACAAGTAAACATCACCAATGATCCTACGAAGTGGTAGCTGGTCCCAGACGCCTGCGATGGAAGTCTGAGGCCTTCAATTCCTTGAGGTCCCTCACAGCATTAATCAAGGCAGCAGGACTTACGTAAAAGGAACAGATGATTAATCTTGACAATAGTAATGTAAGCAGAACTCTAATTCATGAATTGGCAATTATCATCCCCACCCCTCCCCCCCCCACCCCCCCCACCACTACCACCGGGGTATTAGCTCTTTGTTTGAGATTTATCCTATGCCATGTACATATTATAAGGAACAAAAGGGAGTTCTTTATTCGTAAAAAAATATCCATTCGGTTCAGCTTACCGAACCGGGGGGAAACATCGCCGTATTTATCAAGGTTGATTTTGTTTTCCAAGTCTCTAATTCGAAGCTGAAGAATGCAAGACTGCATACATCAGGTGTTCCTGGCGAAATAGCAGCCGCCGCCGCAAAGCATAGACATTTGTCATTCCTGAGAGCTGTCTGACAGTTCTGACAATTCATTAGGCTGAGCCGAAAAGAGGTTTAGAAAGCAAAGGAGGGGACTCAGGGAGGAGAGTTGCGTTTGCGTGATCCCAGTAATGGCTGATTTGTATCATTTGGGGTGATGGATACACTGTTCAGATTGAACTCAGCAGGATCTGTTTCTCTCTCTCTCTCTCTCTCTCTCTCTCTCTCTCTCTCTCTCTCTCTCTCTCTCTCGCCTTGATTTCCCCCCATCCCCAGCTTCCTTCCTCTGGAAGCCCCCAGGACAGTGAACCTAGGCTGCCCCCCTCAGTGGCATGTCATGTCAGGGAAACTCTACTTTTCAAAAGATGCTTCTTCCGGGTGGAGAGGGCCAAGGAGATCCAAGACCAGGAAACCCTGCCTCACTTCCCAGTTGAGACGGGCGTTCCTCCCTCTCAGCCTGTGCCCGCCACGTGTCCGGGGTTCTAGTCCCTGACACGTTGAGCCTCTAGCAAGTCAGCAGCCCATCCTGCCCACAGCCCCCCATAATGGCCGCCCTTCTTTGCAGAGGGGGATAGAGGGTCCATGGCCAGCAGTGCATGTTCATGCCTTGGGGTAGGATTGGAAACATATTCCAGGCATCGTCTTCTTTGTTAACTCTTGCACATCTAGGTGAGGAAACTTGTCATTTTTAAAAATATATTTTATTGATTTTTTACAGAGAGGAAGGGAGAGGGATAGAGAGTTAGAAACATCGATGAGAGAGAAACATCGATCAGCTGCCTCCTGCACACACCCTACTGGGGATGTGCCCGCAACCAAGATACATGCCCTTGACTGGAATCGAACCTGGAACCCTTCAGTTCGCAGGCCAACGCTCTATCCACTGAGCCAAACCGGTTAGGGACATTTTTTTATTTTTTATTTTGACAAACAGCAACTGGAGTGAACAAGAGTGTCTGTGGCTCACTGCCTGTACTTGGGCTGTGCATCCCAGTATATCAGAAATACTTCCCGACTCTTGTCGCTGGGGACTGCAATGTCGATGGCCCAACTGAAGAAGGCAAAAGCAATGAATCAGATTGGTACTTATTAATGTGAATTTGTGTGCAGTGCTTTGAGGGAAAGAGAGTAGAGACATAGGCTGTATTTTCCAAAATTAACACACTGAGATTTAAACTAATCAAAAAAAAAATTATTATAAAAAAAATCAACACGACACAGGAGGCTGTACTTGGTTGCGAACTTTCAAACATTGCTCAGTCACATCCTAAGCAGAGGAGTCACACAATTTAATTGACACTTTTCCGAAGGTGCTCTCCCAAGAGCCCTGTGGGTTAGACTAATGCAAGACGTTCTCTAAGACCCTGATCCAGTTGGGTTCTTTGCCTTTTCCTATCCTGCTTCATTCTCTACCTCGTAGTTTTTTTCTTTGGTCTTAAGGGCACTCCCTCAGTCAGTCATGTGCCTCCACATCCGTGTGTGGGCTCCATGTCTAGGGAACCTGACCCACGATGACTCGTGTGGAGAACACGAATCCCAGGGGAAGGAATGGTCCTAACGAAGCTATCGACAGCTTCAATCTAGGACCAAACCAGAAATGAAGGTGTTGGGAAGGGACTTCAGGATAAGGAAACTGTCAGATAAGGGTAGGCTTCATCAGGGACATGTTCTAGGATTAGAAAGGAAGCAGTCAAGAGTTTGACCTCCAACAAACCATATGCACGTATAGTTTTTCAAAGAAAGTTGGTCATTCTTTTACCGGGACTCGTTATTTGGGAAAGAGAATGCGAAATGGAGAGAAAAAGAAGAGGAGAGAGAGAGAAGAGAGAGGAGAAGGAAGAAAGAGAGAAGAAGACGCACGCATATGTGTGTGTATTTGTAGGATAGAAGCTGTTAGGCCAATTCTGTGGTGCTCATGGAGTCCAGGTCGCAGAAAAATCCTCTTCAAAAATGTTCTTCTCTTGCCCTAACTGGTTTGGCTCAGTGGATAGAGCGTCGGCCTGCAGACTGAAGGGTCCCAGGCTCTATTCCGGTCAAGGGCATGTACCTTGGTTGCGGGTTCATCCCCCGTAGGGGGTGTGCACGAGGCAGCTGATCGATGTTTCTCTCTCATCGATGTTTCTAACTCTCTATCTCTCTCCCTTCCTCTCTGTAAAAAATCAATAAAATATATTTTTTTAAAAATGGGCTTCTCAAGCCCACGTTGGGAGATATTCCTAATGAACATTTGTTGTGACTCTGAAAATAAACAGAGGAAATAAATCTCACCCAATAACCAAGAATGTGACTCTTTAAAGTCAGGGTTACTCTGAGAAAAAAAAAAAAAGGAAGACTAAGGATACCAGCTACAGAACATGCCGTCTTCTTATCAACTTAATTGAAGCCATTCTGTCATGAATGACAGCCCATCAGCTCTTCCGCTAGTCAGCGTGTCACGACATTGTGCGTAATGAGAGGTCTCCTAAACCCAAAGGGAAAATCGACTCATTTTTTCTGACTTCACTTTTTGTTTTTTTGTGTGGTTTTTTTTTTTTTTTTTGCATCATGGTACTTGTATAAAATGTGTGTATCTTTATTAAAGCTGTGAAAGTAGTCAAATCAGAACTCAAAATACTGACATGTACTTGCCAAAGACTTAATTTTTTTTTCAAATGTGCCAAATTCTGTTCATATTATTGACCTTTTTATCCTTACTGATAAGTTATTGGATGCGCATCAGATGTCTCCCGTGCATAACTTAAGAAACAAAGATCGCCATAGTATATGGATATTATTGGTTGGGAGAACGTTGTAGAAAAATAAAATATTCTACAATTTAAAGATGAAAGCTTTGGCAGTTTCTGCCTCCAGCTATGATGATATAGCTTCATGCAGACCATCATTCCCATTAAAAACAACGAGTATAGCCCTGACTGGTTTGGCTCAGTGGATAAAGCGTCGGCCTATGGACTAAAGGGTCCCAGGTTTGATTATAGTCAAGGGCATATGCCTGAGTTTTGGGCTCGATCCCCAGTAGGGGAAATGCAGGAGGCAGCTGATCAGTGGTTCTCTCTCATCATTGATGTTTCTCTCTCTCTCTCTCTCTCTCTCTCTCTCTCTGAAATCAATAAAAATATATTAAAAAATAAAAAAACCTGATATCTATATATATAAAAGGCTAATACGCAAAGTGTCCCCTGCAGAGTGTCCCCTTGGGAGTTTGACCAGGTGACCTGGGAGTTCGATCACTCTCTATGACATGCGCTGACCACCAGGGGGTGACGCAGAATGAAGGAAGGCCCCGGCCAGGCCTAGCAACCGTACCCGTGCATGAATTTTGTGCACCGGGCAGCTAGTATCCACATAAAATACCAGCGATGTTGTATTTGAAGAAATCTCATGGGGCTGAAGACAAAAAGTCAAGGTCAGGCTTGCCACAGCAGCCAGGACTTACGAGCCTGTGATCCCAGAAGAAAGTCAGATCCAGTGAAATGGGTTTCATATTTGATACCACTTTTCCCTGTGAGAATTTTTCAAACTCTAAAGTTGCACAAGGCAAGATGCCAAGAAGCCAGGCAAAATGTGGCTCAAGAACAGAATCTTGACAGCACCGGGGAGATAAAAACCCAGCCAGGAGAAGAAGCCCTGAGAAGTAACTTCGGGTTCTTAACCAAATCATCTGAAAACGAGGCCCATGTAATCGGGGTGACTCGAAACACCTTCTTGGAAGAAGATGATCTGCTCTTCTAGATGGTGCCTGCCTGGAAGTAAAAAAGTAAAATCGATCCTCAATAGAAAGGGAAAACTACATCCATAGGAAGTGTAACACTACTGGATATCGCAAGTATTATACATTTTGAATAACTAGGAAAATATTGTGAAATATTGGAATAAATATAAGTAGTGATGAAATAAGAAAATAAAAATAAAACAAAGAAAATAGTATTGTGTTTTCACAAAGATAGACAATTAACCAGCCTAATGGGACAAAAGGAAAAGGCCTGAGACAGACCAGTACCTATAGCGACTTGACTTAGGACTAACCCAACAACACCTCGACATAGAAGAAGCAAAGATTGCCTTTTCAACAAACGATGCAGAATCAAAAGGATATTCTTAGAGGAAAAAAAAATTAAACCCCACCCTTATCTCATCCCAACGCAGATGAACTGAAGATGACACGGTGAAAACTGAAACTGAAGTTCCTGTAAGATAACATGGCAGAATATCACCACAACCCTGGGGTAGGCAACGCTTTATTAAATGGAACACGAAATGCACCGAACAGAAAGAGCAACATGGAAAAAGTGGACTCAACAAATAATGAAATAGGAAAGCGGAAAACCACTTGAGCAGCCACTTCACAAAAGAGGATAGCGAAGGAGTCCATAAATACAAGAAGGGACTCACAATACATTAGCCTCATGGTAAACGCATCAGAACCACACCAAGATACCAACGCACATCCATCAACACCGCTGGGTTTATAAGATTAATCGTGATGAATGTTGGCTGGGATGAAGACCAACAGCCACTCTTATGAACTAGGAGTGTAGATGTATGATACTGTTTTAGCAGAGTCTTTAACACTGTCTACCAAAGTTGCACATATTCATGTCCTTTGGCCCAGGGATTCCACTCTAGGTATATTCCTAACAGGTGTATTCTAATGAGTATTAAGAATCATTTTTAAGGGTCGTTATAATAATATTATTTGAGATTAAAATTAAAAACAAAGTCTATCAGTTGTGGACAATATAAATACACTGGTCTAACAGATCAATGGGATATACCAGTGGTCAGCAACCTACGGCTCGGCAAACTGTGGTTCGTGAGCCACATGCGGCTCTTTGGACCCTTGAGTGTGGCTCTTCCACAAAATACCGACTTCTACGCATGGGCCACGAAGTTTCAATCGCACTGTACCTGCGTGCCCACTCGTGGTATTTTGTGGAAGAGCCACACTCAAGGGGCCAAAGAGCCGCATGTGGCTCGCGAGCCGCGGTTTGCCGACCACGGGGATATACTATACGTAGCCATGTGGACACATTTTGCCAACCTAATATTTAGTAAAAGAAAGCAGACACAGCCTGGCCAGTGTTGGGCAGTGGTTGAGCATTGGCCCATGAACCAGGAGGTCACAGTTCAATTCCTGGTTAGAGCACATGTCAGGGTTTTGGCCGGCCTCAATCCCCAGTAGAGGTCGTGCAGGAGGCAACCGATAGATATTGTACTCTCGTATCCATGTTCCTCTCTCTCTCCTTCTCCCTTCCACTCTGTCTCAAAATCAATAAAAAATATCTTTTTTAAGAAGAAAGCAGACACCAAAGAAGACAGGCTGTTGAATTCCATATGCACACAGTCCAATGGAGGCGGCACCGCCTGGGAGCCATCGATGGGAGGCTGTGATTGGAAGGAGGCAACAGAGGGACTCTGGTGCTGGTGCCATCTGCTTCCTCATCACGCGCTGGTCCTACAGGTTTGTGGGCTGCGGCAATCCATCCAGCTTCATGCTAACGCCTGTGCAAGCCCTCTTTTTCTATGACGCAGTGAGAAGACGGCTTTGAAAAACCAAGGCCTTTACTCATGAAAATATTTTTTAGACTTACAGCCATGGTTGCAGAGCCGGTTCTCACAGATGGGGAAACTGTCATGCTCCAGCTCGGCAAGATTGCGTTCTTTCCTTGTGAAATGTGAACGTTTTAAACCAGGACAGAAAAAATGCAGTTTTGCCTAAGGCACTTCTATGGAAATTCTTGGGGCAGCACCGCTCGCTGAATGTGAAGTGCATATTTTCACCGTATGAATTACACGGTGGGAAGGGGAGCATTATTATTTTTTTAAAGCAGGCAAAAAAATTTAATTTTGCTTAAGTGTATGACATGACAGCACTATGACATCACCACTAACTCCATGCAATAGCAGAGTGGCTTAAAGTAAAAGAAATCCAGCCAGTGTGGCTCAGTGGTTGAGCATTGGCCCATGCACCAGGACTTCACCAGTTCAATTCCCAGTCAGGGCACATGCCCGGGTTGCAGGCTTGATCCCCAGTAGGGGGCGTGCAGGAGGCAAGGGTACTATGTTTCTCATCCAAGTTTTTATCTTTCCCTTCTCTCTCTTCCTTTCTCTCTCTCAAAATCAACAAAATACATATATATGTAAAAGAAAAACAAAGGAGTTGTCTTTATTATTCTATTTACACCAGCCGATTCCTGACACACACACACACACACACACACACACACACACACACGTATCCTGCCTGGAGCTTCTTTTCCTTGCTGATCATATAAAAATTCACATCTTATTATGAGATGTATATAATTTTTAACTTCTTAAATGGATGAGCATGTACATTGGGAGCTGTGACGTTTTCGTGAGATATGCAGCCCCACCTCAGCAAATATTGATCAGCTTCTTTGAAATGGATAGCGTTATGGGATTCTAATACATGGAGGACAAGCTAATTTAATTTCTCCATCTTCGTCCACACATGTGTAGGGAAAAGCAAACATATGCACCGCGCACACACATGCTTCGGGAAGACGGGGCCTGCTTATCTTGAATAATTCATTGTTTGTGGAACTGGTAATTGGAATTAAATTTAAGCCCCGTCACGGCAGCAGTGGCACAGTATTTGAAAATAGAAAGCTAAACACACGAATCTGTTGTTTCCCCTCCAAGATGTCACCAGGCATGTCCATTGCAAGCTGCATAAGCAATGGTGTCACTGAAACGCTGACAGGTACTGGCGGGCACAGCCCTGACGGGGTCAAGTAAGCCCTAAACCTGCCTTGTTTGCTGATCTTTTAATCGGATTCAACTCGACTGTGGCCATAGCATGAGGCTCCCTGACAGTCTATGTGACAGCCTCTGACAGCAAAATATTTTGATTTTTCACCATGTGATGGTATTTCAGATCTCCCGCAGCCCTTCGAAAGCCAGCACAGTGTTTTATAGGGAATGACACGGGCAGTTTAATTGTCTTGGAGGCTTGCTAGGTCTCTTCGATTTCAGCTGAATCCGAAGTTAACTGAATGCACCTTACGCCTTGGGAGTAACGGGCCACACAGATCGTTGTGACCACAAGTGCTTTGCTTATGAAAAGAAAAGAAAACAAAACAAAACAAAAATACCACAATTGAACTCATAACCCAGCAACCAGAATTGTCAGAGGGCCCAAGCTAATGTGAACAACTTTCCATCCTTCTGAGCTTCTCCCAACCAGTGCAGAAGGGACTTCTTGGGTAGTAAAAAAAAAAAAAAAAAAAAAAAAAAAAAAAAAAAAAAAAAAAAAAAAGGTGGTGCAACTTGCTAATCTTTTACTTAAAATACATTTTAAAATTCCTCTTTTTTTTTTTTTTTAGCCTCTACATAAATTCTCAGGGGATACAGCTAACCATTATTTGGAAGAAAAAAAATGAGCAAAATCCACTGGAAAACCACTTTTAATAAGCTCACTACGAGCCCCTAAACATTTCAACCAAGCCTTTTCCCAGCAGTTATTTACAAGATTTGAAACTTAAAATTAAAAGTGCCTTATACTTTCGTTATGATGGAAATCATTTTCTACCGTAAGCGCATCCCCTTTTGATGTTGATTATTTTTATTTTTCTGAAATAAAGCAGATCTACCTCCTGGGGTTTCCTGTTGAGCTTAGAATAATGTCCAAAGGTCCACCCCAGATGCCTACCTGTGCTTCTTTCCTTGCTCACTGTGGCCCAGCTACTCTGGCTTCTTTGCCTTGAACTCCCCTCTGTCCTGAATGTCCCCTCCCAATGCTCATCTTGGCAGAGCTGGCCTCTCTGCATTCACTGTCCCCTCCCTGGTCACCTGACTCATGTTCCTCACCTGCCCCCAGGACCAGTCACTTGCTGTACCATTTCGCTTTCTCGTGCTATTCCTCCCTAGGGGTCCTGCTGTTAGAATTCTGTAGGCATCACGCTCTCTAGTACAATGATGTATGGAGCAATCATCCCGTAGGGGCTGATGGGATGTAAACTTCTGGGCACCAGTGACCTTCCCTGTCTTCTCCGCTCCTATATCAGCCGTATGTTGAACGCTGTCTACGCTTAGTAAGTGCTCAGCAACTCCTGGTGGTTGGACCTCATTTGATTCACACACCAAAATGAAACCACTTCCAACTACAGAGTAGACACCTGGTACCTTAGGCCTTGGTGTGATTAGTTTACATCACGAAGAACTCATGAGTAATGTGAACAGGCAGAATATAATTGTCTACTTTAGGAACAGGTTATTGAAATCTGTTGTCCTGACCCCTATGATGAGGCCTTAATGGCTGGTGGGTATCATGACCTCAGTTATATTTTTCACATCTTTTTTTTAAAAAAAGATATATATATATATATATATTAATTTTGGAGAGGAAGGGACAGGGAGAGAGAGATAAAAACATCCATTGTGAATGATTCTTCACGACAGTGTTGATCTTATCATTGAGTCTATTGGTATCGTTTCCGAAGGTATTAATTCTTACTCATCATGTATTTCCTGAGCAACAGTAGGTGCTGAAACTCCAGTTAGTGTGTATTGGCACAAATACACATAACATGCTGTTCTACCTTCATTAGTATTTAATGAGTACCCTGTATGTACTATGAGGAAAATAAATATATGGAAACATAAGGACTAACAATCTTATTGGAGAAATAAGACGCAAACAACTAACAACCTGAATCATCAGAGAGTTGGAGACAAGAGTGGCTCAAACACAACAGCACAGCCCGGCTGGTGTGGCTCAGTGGCTGAGCGTCAACCTATGAACCTGGAGGTCATGGTTCGATTCCCAGTCAGGGCACATGCCAGGGTTATGGGCTTGGTCCCCAGTGGTGGGGTGTGCAGGAGGCAGGCAGCCAATCAATGATTGTCTCCCGTTGTTGATGTTTTTATCTCTCTCTCCCTCACCCTTCCCCTGTGAAATCAATTTTAAAAAATCCATATTTTTAAAAAAGAGGAATTTTTAAGACTTGGTAAATCCTATAGCTAGACAGTACACCTGAGTATGTCCATATATAACTTGGATATTTCTAACGTTGTAAATAGACCAGGCGTCCTAGAAATTCCGAAGAAGAAAAAGAACCTCTGGGGTGAGTTTTCCGTCGTTTCTGTAAAACCGTTTAAAAACGGGAAGGCCTGTCCACCGGTTTTCTGTAACTTCCACCAAATTGTCTGTTGTTGTTAGAATTCTGTAGGCACCACGCTCTCTAGTGAAATGATGTATGGAGCCATCGTCTGGTAGGGGCTGATGGGATGTAAATGAAACTAATTAAGGAAATGTCAAACATAATTAATAAAACAGGTTTAAGTTGCAAAAGCCCTGTCAGCGGAATGAATGGGGAAGAGCCTCGCGCGCCCGTGGTCGGGGGCGCGTTCCCCCTCTCCCGGCTTTATTTAGCTCCGTTCCATTTGATCCTCGAAAGCTACTCGAAGCTCGCTTCTCTGCCTCACCTTCTCTTAGCTGATGCCGTGCAGAGGGAGGAATATAAATTTGCTTGTGGGGCCTGCCGCTTGGAAAAAAAAAAAGAAATTAATTGCCCACTCCTCATCTTCCCCAAGTTCTACAGGACATTAACATAACCAATTTGCGTGAACTCCTCACTGGCTGCCTAATAGAGCATCATCGGACCGGCTGATAAAAGCAGGGTGTTGCTGGTACTCCTTTATTAGTATTAGCATTTTCATAATATCCAAATATTACAGCAGCGTGATGCACGGGCTCCATTTATTATTGATAAGAACAAAAAAAAAAAAAAAGAGGGGGGGAAGAGGGGTTGGAAATAAAGTGGGTGAGTGACCCTATAATTACGGCAAGCAAATTAGGGTGTGCAGTAGCGTCGGTTACATTTGCTTAGGAGTAATGATGCCCGGGACCTCGGCCTTCCCCTGGGACAGGGGAAATAATGGAGTCCCTGGCAGCTGCAGATGGGGTAGGGGAGGGACAGTGTTTGCATCGGTTAGGCTGAGCGCTGGGCTCCGAGGCTTGCCTGCAGGGGTCCCGTCAAGTCCGAGCATTTCAGCCCCAAGAGTGTAAGTCACTTGGAAACCCACGGGTTCCTGGGAGGCCTGGGTGACAGGACTGGGGGCCTGAGAGAAGGCTCTTGCTTGAAAGTCAACCGTGACACTGGTGAGGAGCCTTTCAAGGCTCTTCAGTCCTCAGACAGTGGGGATAACTGTAGACTGATGAACAAGAACAGATCCAGAGACAGAGAAGCAGCGATCAGATGCTCAAACCTCAGAGGGAAGGGAGGGGAGGGCAGGGGTAACGGGGAGAGATCAACCAAAGGACTTGTATGCATGCATATAGGCCCAACCAATGGACACAGACACCATGGGGGTGAGGGCATGAGCGGGGGTGGGGAGCAATGGAGGGATAAGGACACATATGGAATAGCTTAATCAATAAAGAAAAAAAAGTCAAAACAAAACTAAACTAAACAAAAAAAATAAACAGAGGCCAGTGGCTTTTAAATGGACAGATAAAGATGAAATGTGGCCCCAGCCGATTTGACTCAGTGGATAGAGCGTCCAGACTGAAGGGTCCCGGGTTTAATTCCTGGTCAAGGGCACATGCCTGGGTTGCGGGCTCAACCCCCAGTAGGGGGCGTGCAGGTGGCAGCTGATCGATGTTTCTCTCTCATCATTGATGTTTCTAGATCTCTCTCCCTTTCTGATAGCAATAAAACTATATTTTAAGAAAAAGATGAAATGTGGTTTCCATTAACTTACAGACCCTCACCTGTCTTCATTTCAGGTTATTTCAGTTCAGTGTATGTACACAGACACGCACACATGCATGCACGTGTACACACACATACATGTGTGTGCACATGCATTCACACACGTGCACCCATGCACGCACACACACACACACACACAGTTGCCTGGTATGTAATGCCATCTGACAAATAGTAATTTAACATCTGTATTTGCCAGACTCAGTAGGAGGAAGAAGAGAGAGGAAGGCATATCTCACATACTCAAGAAGCTTACAGGGTCAGTTTTGAATCCAACTTTGTTCAAAACGAAGACACGCAGATTTTATTTGTAAACCATATTTTCTATAAAAAGCCATTTTTTGATAGACGCATGGAGGCTTGATAGGCATCCACCAGATCAGAAGACACTTTCAAACAAATCACAATCGATGAACCAATGCCGGTAATAACATCAAAGGAAAGGTATGTGCCTGCTTTCAATGAAACGTTAGTGTCAGAATTCATTCCCCTGGGCAGACAAAGCACAGCACAGCGAGCCTCGGACATCGAGTGATGTTGGAAAACCGAGAAGTGCTCAGATACTAATAGGATCTGGTAAAAACAGCAACAACAAACACACACACACACACACACACACACACACACAAGAGTCAGCGTACAGAGGCTGCCACTGGTTATAAAGGATCCATTTTGATTTAATCTGATTAATCTATGGGCCCAGACTTTGATTCTTAGAACACTGCCACGACCCGTGGAATCTCCTCTGTGTCTGTAGTCTGTCATGCCCTTTCTCCCTTCCAAAGTAAATGCTATTCTGAATTTTGAATTCTGTCATTGCTTTGCCCTTTAGCATATATATAATATAAAATATACGGGTGACCTTATCAACACATCTATAATAATAAAAGTGTAATATGCTAATTAGACCAGACATCCTTCCAGATGAAGCTGGGGCTTCGAGGGAAGCCCAGGTCCAGGGTGCCGGAGGGAAGCCGTTGTCGGCAGCTGGGAGAAGGAAGGCCTACTCTTGCATAAATTTCGTGCATCGGGCCTCTAGTTGATATATATTTCATATTTATATCTTACATATTAGGTATGCTTCAATAACAAAACTGTGTTTTATATATTACATAATATTATATTACATACTAGAGGCCCGGTGCATGAATTCGTGCACCAGTGGGGTCCCTCTGCCTGGCCTGTGGGATAAAGTTACATATAATAACTTTACAATCCAGTAATTTTAACTGTCTGCGGCTTTGCCAAAAAATGCTCTCAATGAGATTTTATTGGTTTTATTTCAATCCTCTGTACCTTTGCTTCTGGTCTCTCACACTGAAAAGGAAAGAAAAACCCTAACGATTCTAAGCAGCTCTCATGAAAGCCGGGTAATTCTAACCGTGGTTAAAACTGGTTATTTATTACATAAATAAGCAAATATCTGCAATGGCCTAGCACAGGCCCTGGCTAAACAGGGGATGACAGCTGTCCTCATCATTGCCATCATCTACATATCATCGCCTTCTCTCCTGATGATCCAGCTCATCGTATGCGTCCAAGAAATCAATTTTCTGGATGTGAAAGTTTCAATATACACGGCATTTGAGAGGATCATCAGAGAGACATATTTTATTTCATTCTTGCTGAGCAAGAGTGCACATCGCACACTAGCAGTCGGTCTGCTGAGGGAAAGGTGCCTCTAATGGGATGAGGGCCCTTGGGTTGGCACCAGCTATGTCCTGTGTTTTGCTGTCCACGTGTACTAGTCTTCAGAGAAGTTTCATGGAGGAGAATTGTGGTTTAATAAGAGGCTCATTGGCAAGTACACTTCCCACCCACTGACCAGGGGCCTGAGCTTAATCATAGTTTGATTGGAGTCCTGAGGAGGTACAGTCCTCTATTAGCAACTCGTCTTTTTTTTTTTGCAAGTTTTTTCATTTGTTTTTTATTGATTTCAGAGTGAAGGGAGAGGAAGAGAGAGGGAGAGAGAAACATCAATGATGAGAGAGAATCATTGATCGCCTGCCTCCTGCATGTCCCACACTGGGGATCAAGCCCACAACCCGGGCATGTGCCCTTGCCCGGAATCAAACCCAGGACCCTTCAGTCCGTAGGCGGATGCTCTATCCACTGAGCCAAACCAGCCAGGGCAGCAACTCGGCTTTATGGAAAGAAATTGCATCCCTTCCAACCCTCCTACTATATACACATGACCATGTTAAGGAGAGCCAGATTGGGGACTTTTAATACCACTTGTGGAAGTGTGACTAGTCGTTTTAGCTGGTGTATAAATTGCAGCAGTTGGGGGCTTTAGTTCTTTTTCTCATATATACATATTGAGGTAGAGCTGGAAGTCACCTCTAAGTTAACCTTTCCTTTTGTCTTTGACCTGACAGGAACCTCGGAAGAAAATTTGAAGTGTTTCTCATTCCTTTTCATCTTTTCCCCCCTCTGCCTCATCTCACAAGGATTATAAAATCTGAAATATTTATACCAGGAGAAATTAGGTCCTACTAAATGTTTACCTTGCCTGGAATCAAAATTGCTTTAAAACACACACACACACACACACACACACACACACACACACACACACACACAAACCAACTATGGTTCTCTGGGAATAGCTTAACAGATTTAGAAGATTTTTAACTGTTTGGGAACATCTGAACTTTCGAAATCACATCAATTATTGATATTAAGAATTGTCAATTTGTGCTCATCTAAAATTTTGTTAATTTCATTGCTTAAAACTAAGCAATATATGTTATTGGCTATTGTTTATGCAGAAATTTTTCCTTTTTTGTCTTATATGTAAGTTTTCCTTCAATTTACTGACTGTAAAGGGTGCCCCGGATAGAAAGAACATCTGATCCTTAGCGTTATACTCAGGCCTTTGTAATGATGTTCTGACCTTACCCTTTCTTTTTTTACAATTCATTTTCAGCTTTCTTTTATTTTTTAAATTGATTTCAGAGAGGAAGGGAGAGGGAGAGATGGACAGAAACATCAATGATGAGAGAGAATCATGGATCAGCTGCCTCCTGCACGCCCCACACTGGGGATCGAGCCCAGAATCTGGGCATGTGCCCTGACCGGGAATCAAACTGTGACCTCCTGGCTCATAGGTCGACATTTAATCACTGAGACACTTGATATTTTTCCACTGAGCCACACTGGCCAGGCCTTCCCCTTTATTTCTGGTAATTTATTATATATTTCTAGCATCACATAATTCTTTGAGTATTTTGCCTCCATAAAGATTACAAGAGAGTGCAGATGTATATTTACAAAAATGAATGACAGTAGAAAACCCCTAAGATTCACTACTTTCAAAAGATACCTTCTTTGGCAACAATTCTACTACAAATTGATCAGCATTTATCAATTCTATAAAACAGATGCCTTTTATAATTCATCCTTTCATTTGACCATGACATAGTGTTTTTCTAAGGACACGAGACTGTTTTAGGAATAAAAATGGAGAAAAAGATATCTGTGGGTTAGGTAGGAAAATTGACTTCAGAGGCGTATTTGAGCAAACCTGAAACTGAGGCCAAGCTTACCTCCTGTTCCTTCTCCCTTTTCCTTCTCTGACATCTGCCTCTGGTCTTCAGCGTTTTTCTTCTTTCTCCTCTTATCTACGATCACCCTTTACTCTGAACATAACCCAGCATTGATGTTACCTCGATGTCAACGTAAGCTTCAGCTTTAACTTGTAGAGCCAGAAAGTAAGAAAATTCTCTATAAAAAAACCCCAAAAAACTCACAACAATACAGGTATGTTAAAGGGACACAGGTGTCCACTGAAGGAGCTCTCAGTGACTAAAGCTGGGACAATCAGAGCAACAACATAAATAATGTTGCCTTATAATCCAAAGTATAAAATGAGCCCTAGCTGGTTTGGCTCTGTGGATAGAGCATCAGCCTGAAGACTGAAGGGTCCCAGGTTCAATTCTGGTCAAGGGCACATGCCGGGGTTGCAGGCTCCATCCCCAGTAGGGGGCGTGCAGGAGGCAGCCGATCAATAATTATCTCTCATCATTGATGTTTCTATATATCTTTCTCTTCCTCTCCCTTTCTCTCTGAAATCAATAAAAATATTTTTTAAAAAAGTATAAAATGAATATCCATAAGTCCATATAGGTATAGGTAAGTCATTGATTAAATAAATAAATGGGAGAGAAGAGATAACTCTCTTATTCAGAATAGCTGCAAATCATTTATGTAGGTGCCCCACCCCCAAGAAAGTAGGGCATACTTCCTCCTTTCTTAAGTATGGGCTGCACGTAGTCCTGTGTTCCTCCTTCCAAAGAGTACAGTATGGCCCGGCTGGTGTGGCTCAGTGGTTGAGCATCGACCTATGGACCAGGAGGTCACAGTTCGATTCCGGGTCAGGGCACATGCCCGGGTTGCGGGCTCCATCCCCAGTGTGGAGTCTTCAGGAGGCAGCCGATCCATGATTCTCTCTCGTCATTGATGTTTCTATCTCTCTCTCCCCCTCTCCCTTCCTCTCGGAAATCAATAAAAATATATTTAAAAAACAACAACAAAAAACAAAGTACAGTATGGAAATGTGGGGAGTGGGAGGGAGTCACTTTACAAAGGTGGAACCTAGCAAACGTGACCTCAGCCCCGAGACCAAGGTCAACATCAACAGTGATAACCCTGTAGACAGCACGTGCCCTAGATAGGATGCGATGAGAATGGCTCTTTACTGTGTGGTCTTCCTCCCCAAACCCATAATCCCTTCCTCTCTGAAATCCATAAAAAATACTAAAATAAGCCGAAACCGGTTTGGCTCAGTGGACAGAGCGTCGGCCTGCGGACTGAAAGGTCCCAGGTTCGATTCCGGTCAAGGGCATGTACCTGGGTTGCGGGCACATCCCCAGTAGGAGGTGTGCAGGAGGCGGCTGATCGATGTTTCTCTCTCATCGATGTTTCTAACTCTCTATCCCTCTCCCTTCCTCTCTGTAAAAAATCAATAAAATATATTTTTAAAAAAATACTAAAATGAAATGTTAACAGGTGGGAAAGCTGGGTGCGAGATGCGTGGGGACTGCTGCCTTCTTATACTATCTTTGCAATTTTTATAAACCTAAAAATGCCCTAACGATAAAGTTTATCACATATAAAAAAAAAGGAAGCGATAACAAAAAAGACAGGTTGTCCTTGGGTAAAGGGACTATTTAGGGCACGTTTCACCATATTTGGGAATATGAAAATGCCCTCTTTCGTTACCTATCTGTATACAGAGAAAGGAGAGCAGGGTGGCAAGATCATGCCAAATCTCTCTCTCTCTCTCTCTCTCTCTCTCTCTCTGTCTCTCTCTCTTTCTCTCTCTCTCTGTCTCTCTCTGTCTTTCTCTGTCTTTCTGTCTCTCTCTCTCTGTCTCTCTCTGTCTTTCTGTCTCTCTCTCTCTCTCTCTGTCTTTCTCTCTCTCTCTCTCTCTCTCTCTCTCTCTCTCTCTCTCTAACTTGGCCTTCATTCTAATTAACCTGCTCCCCTATCCTTTCCTCCCATTCCTTTCTGTCATCTCCATTTCGCACCATCACTCGCCCGCCCGGTGCAAAGAGGCTCTGACACATTCTCTTTAGAAGGTGAGAGTCTCACTAGGGGTGACAAGCCTTCTCTTGAGGTCATTTATCTAATTGCTCTTTGCAGCGAAGAATTAATTAGCCTGATTATTCTTCCCAGTTTGGGGATGGGTTCCCCACCTGAAGAGAAGAAGTTGCCTGGTGTCAGTGATGAATGGCCCAGCCAGACGCTCGCCGCCTCACATTTGTAATAAATGCCGCCTCGCTCTTTAGGTCGCATTAGGAGGCAGGCAGGTTGGGGTGTCGTATGCAGGATAATAAAGCACTTGTAGAAATAGGGGCACCGGCATCCGATGGTGATTAAATACTTTAATACATCAAAGGGTGCAGGAGTTCCGAGATGCTGAAGGTAAGAGCCCCCATTTAGGGCAGCCCTCTCCCTCCTTCACGGGGCACAGACACCTCCAGGATCACTGGCAGCAGGTGGCATCCCAGGGTAGGGTTTGTCTAGAGCAGCGGTTCTCAACCTGTGGGTCGCGACCCCTTTGGGGGTCGAACGAACCTTTCACAGGGGTCGCCTAAGACCATCGGAAAACACATAGATAATCACATATTGTTTTTGTGGTGAATCACTATGCTTTCATTATGTTCCATTTGTAACAATGAAATTGGGGGTCACCACAACATGAGGAACCGTATTAAAGGGTCGAGGCATTAGGAAGGTTGAGAACCACTGGTCTAAAGTGACCTCAGGGATCTGTGGGGTTCTTGGTTTCTGTTTGGGGTTCTCTCTTTAATTTTTTTTTTTTTCAGAGAACGCCTAAAAATACAAACACATTCAGAGGCCAGGGCCCTTCTATTTCTAGAAGGGAAAGAAGTGAGGTTCCTCTTGGTTTACTTCCAAACTAGGTGTTTAAAACATTGCTGGTATTGCTCGAAAGTGTGTGTGTAAGGTCTCCTGACATCAACATAACGCAATGGAATTAAAAGATGAGCAAACGGAGATGTAATAAAGACCTGTTGCTGTGAAGTAAGTCTGTAAAGAAGAAACTCAAATCCATGAGTGAATTTCGTGGGTGGTGGTGTCTGTCTGGCTGCTCTAACAAACTCCCATAGACTGGGTGGCTTAAGTAGCAAACATTTTTTAAAAAATATATATTTTATTCATTTTTTTACAGAGAGGAAGGGAGAGGGATAGAGAGTTAGAAACATCGATGAGAGAGAAACATCGATCAGCTGCCTCCTGCACACCCCCTACTGGGGATGTGCCCGCAACCAAGGTACATGCCCTTGACCGGAATCGAACCTGGGACCCTTTAGTCCACAGGCCGACGCTCTATCCACTGAGCCAAACCAGTTAGGGCACAAACATTTATTTCTCATAGTTCTGAAGGCTGAGATGCAAAATCGAGGTTCTGACAGTTTTGATGTTTGGTGGGGGCTGCTCATAGACTTGCCCTCTCACTGTGCTGTGTCCTCCGATGGCAGATGGGGCTAGGCAGCTTTCTGTGGCCTCCTTTATAAGGGCGCTAATCCCAATTGCAAGGGCTCCACCCTCATGACCTAATGCTGTGCAAAGGCCCCACCTCCTAAAACATAATATTGAGGGGTAGGGTTTCAACATATGAATTTGACAGGGGGCAGGGGTGTGGAGAGAGACACAAATATTTAGTCCACCACAGAGGGCAAGTCTTATATTTTTGTGGGTAGTTTAATTGAAGACATAGGATTAAAAAAAAATGTTTTTATTGATTTTTTTGAGAGAAAGGAAGGAAGAGGGAGAGACAGAGTCCAATAAATGAAACCGTGAAATGGAACTGGTGTGACAAAGTTAGGAACCCTAGTATTTTATCTTGTCTCACCTATTTCTTATTGCCAGCTCTTCTGACGTTCCATAGAGTAGAAACCGTTGTGCCTAAGGAAGTTTATGGAAAATTTCCTTAGATACCATAATGGGAATACTCGAGATGCATTCTGTAGGATTCAGGTGACCCGATAGAAAAGAACTCTTCCATGTCAGAGGAGAAAGTGTTCTATGGATCCTTTAACCAGGGCTCCTCGCCTCCCAGTTTCAGATTGTTTATATCACTTCAGGCACATTTCCAGGCTGCTCACTGCTTTTGTTCACCTCCGAGGGCCTGTTTTTATGCTATTGGTAAACCTCCCTGAAATCTCTGAGCTCCCGGCTAATTATAAACAAGGGACTTGCCTTCATCAACCACCTGTCAAGGTTTCTAGGACTATTCTACGAGAGTGAATGTTTCTGTTGTGTGTTTTTTTTTTTCCACTCTCTTCTCACAAAAACGATGAAATTAGCTACCAAGCTGTTGAGCGTGGACATTTCACGCTGCGTTCTGCTGTAACAGGATTATGTTCAAGGGTGACATCGTTTACGGTTTGCATCAACTTGTCTCCAATCTCCTTATCTCCTGGGAGAACTAATTGTTCTGTGATGATTCAAAATGGACATTTGTGCCATATTTTCTCTCCTTTTTTTGGTTTCAATTGATAATTTATTCCAAAGACAGTAGTCAGAACGCTTTGAATTCAAAATACCGGCAAATCTGTTGCAGGTCTAAAAAAAAAAAAAAAAAAGTAATATGATGCAAAAAAAATCATAGAAGTCTTTAGCGGTCAAAAATGTGGAACGAGTAATTTATCCAGCTAAGCTTCTATCCAGAGTCTGAAGGAAAAACATATTAGCAAAGGACTGTGTTTCTCTCTCTTATGACCCTCGTGCCAACCCATTGCATTTTCTCATAAAATTTTAAATAAGTTTTTATTTTTATTTTAATATATTTCACTGATTTTTTACAGAGAGGAAGGGAGAGGGATAGAGAGTTAGAAACATCGATGAGAGAGAAACATTGATCAGCTGCCTCTTGCACACTCCCTACTGGGGATGTGCCCGCAACCAAGGTACATGCCCTTGACTGGAATCGAACCTGGGACCCTTAAGTCCGCAGGCTGACGTTCTATCCACTGAGCCAAACCAGTCAAGGCTAAATAAGTTTTTAAGAAAAACAATATAAGAAATCGGATTGGGTCCAATAGAGATAATAATAATGGCATCCACCTCATAGGGTTGTGATGAGGATTTACTGAGTTTCTGTTTGTAAAGTACTGTATTTTTCCGTGTGTAAGATGCTATTTTTTTCTAAAATGGTTAGACTGAAAATTGAGGGCGTCTTATATGCGGAAGTCAGCCGAGGAGGGATTGGCGAGGGTGCATAGCTGTCCATACCTTGTCAAACAGGCTTCCTCCAATCATGAGCCTTATTGTTACTGACATCAGCTGATGTCATAATTGGAGGTAGAGGTGGAGAGTGTGAAGATGCAACAGGGACCGAGCGTTCTGAGCCCATAAAGATGCCAAAAATAAAAGGAGCCCTAATCGGTTTGGCTCAGTGGATAGAGCATCAGCCTGTGGACTCAAGGGTCCCAGGTTCGATTCCGGTCAAGCGCATGTACCTTGGTTGCGGGCACATCCCCAGTAGGGGGTGTGCAGGAGGCAGCTGATCAATGTTTCTCTCTCATGGATGTTTCTAACTCTCTATCCCTCTCCCTTCCTCTCTGTGAAACATAAATAAAATATATTTTTTAAAAATTTAAAAATAAATAAATAAATAAAAGGATAAATACCGGTAAGCAATTGTCTTACTCTGCAAAATTCAAACAGAATGTAATCAGCTCTGCAAGAGATCATGGAGATAGAGCTGCAGAGAGACAATTTGGACCTCTTCCCACCGAGTGTCTGATCAGACAGCAGAGAAAACAGGAAGAACAGCTCCTTAAGATGCCAAAAAAGAAGACGGCCTTAAGAGGAAGACCAGAAAAATGTTTAAAATACTGATTTCATAATTTTGGGTTGGAAAAGTGGGGGGCGTCTTATACACGGAAAAATATGGTACTTAACAAAGCACTGCCACTTAGCTACCATTCCATATGCCTGTGCTAGGTCAAAGTCAAGGATTCCTACAATCCTCTCTTGCACTTGAATCTACTATATATGCTAAATTTGGAAACTAGACTTAATGTGTAGACTACATCATCCCAAATTTAGTCTGTTACAATGATAATTAATTACACACATTGCAATCAACTGTCTGGTTGAAGATCTACTCAAGAAAAATAGGCTGTACAGAAAGGTATTCTAGGCTGGCTGGCATGGCTCATTGGTCTATGAACCAGGAAGTCTCAGTTTGATTCCCCATCAGGTCACATGCCTGGGTTGTGGGCTCAATCCCTAGTAGGGGGTGTGCGGGAGGCAGCCAATCAATGATTCTCTCTTATCACTTATATTTCTATCTCTCTCTCCTTCTCCCTCTCCCTTCCTTTCTGAAATCAATAAAATATATATATATTTTTTATTTTTTTTTAAAGGGATGCCATCACTCTGTCAAACAAAAAAATGTGTCAGACATGCCTGTGTTATGAAAATACCATATTATATTTTAGGGAGTCATGTTTTCAGTGCCTTGAGGCCTCACCCAGAAATTTGGTAAATCACAATATATGGCATAGTTTCCTTTTGCAGAAATATAAGTTCTAAATTTTTTCATGAACAGAAAATTTGCAAATACTTTATTTTAGTATGACATGCTTCTTGATATGCAATTTAAAACACACGTGCACATACACACAGAAACACATGTACGTTATCATATCTATCTACCTGTGTACACCAGTGGTTCTCAACCTTCCTAATGCCGTGACCCTTTAATACAGTTCCTCCTGTTGTGGTGACCCCCAATTTCATTGTTACAAATGGAACATAATGAAAGCATAGTGATCCATCACAAAAACAATATGTAATTATATATGTGTTTTCCGATGGTCTTAGGTAACCCCTGTGAAAGGGTCATTCGACCCCCAAAGGGGTCGCGACCCACAGGTTGAGAACCGCTGGTGTACACAATTCCGAAAAGAATATGAGTTCATACTGACACCTCTGATTTCAATTCAACATAGCACAGTTCTTTCTAGCCTTCCCTCTTTCCCGTGGTGGGAAATACCTTCTCTGACAATGTGAAACTTATCCTCAAGTCATTCAATGTATTAACTGGTTTGCTTAATCATTCCATTACTTGCTTAATGGAGCCAATCTCTCAACTATGCTGACTGGCCATTTCCTCCACCCAGCACCAGCATGCTAGCCTGCCCTCTCCTAGCCTCTCTACATAGATAGACAGCTATGTTCCTCCTCACCATCCCATACATTTACCTGTCGCGTTGCTTCCTTCATTCAGAAAAGGGAAGGAAAGTGAAGGGAAGGGATAGAAAGGTCAAGGAAGAGAAGATGCGAGGGGAAGATGTTAAGACAAAGAAAAATAGGAAGAGAAAACAGGGAGAAATGGGGATGACTAGATTTGTAAAATACCATATAATCATTTAAGATTTGCTTAAAAATGAAGTGAAAAATGCGGGCTGAAAATTTTGATACTAAATTCCATAGACATAAAATTAGTCTGTCAAATTGCTATGAATATTTCTAAATGATTTCTCTCAATGTTAGTATCTATTTCAATGCAGATGGGAAACCCAAACTAGCTCACGGAAAGTTGTAAGTTTTACAATAATGTGTATGTTTCTAAGTCTGGATTAGACTTTTATCATGGTTGTATTGCTTTATGCAGGTCCGTTAAATTAACTCATTTTTTTTAATGGGTGGTGTTTAGAAAAGCAAGAAGCTATTGAGTAATTATAGCAAAGAAAGCTGTACAATATCAAAAATATAGATCATATGGTGTTATCTGACCATCTTATTTTTTTACAGAGTGATAAATTCATACTTTAATTATTTGCTAATATGATAAAAATATAATTTTTAAAAAAAAATTTGCACTTCCTTGCTAACAAGAGGATATTTTCTGTTTATAGTTGATTTATATTTCTTTCTCTGTGGAATGCTAGTTCAAGTTCTTTGCCAATGTTTTTTTATTTTATTTTTAATATTTTTTTATTAATTTTAGACAGGAAGGGAGAGGCAAAGAGAGATAGAAACACCAATGATAAGAGAGAATCATTGATCGGCTGCCTCCTGGGGGTCGAGCTGGCAACCTGGGCATGTGCCCTTGACTGGAATCGAACTTGGGACCCTTCAGTCTGCAGGCTGATGCTCTATCCACTGAGCCAAACCAGCTAGGGCTGCCAATGTTTTTTAAAGGCTAGATCTCTAAAATCCAATAGGTAGGAATTCTTTATATATTATGCATATTAACTTCGTGTCTGGAATATACTTTGAAATGTTTTCCTAGTTTATTGTCTGTCTTAAAAAAGAAATTTTAAAAAAGAAGTTAGACATATTTTTATTTGGCTAAATCTATCCATTTTTTATTTTATTGTTTCTTACTATCATGCTTTCACGGGTTTTTCTCCATCCAAATTATAAAAATATTCTCCAAGGGTTTTGTTGTTAGCCTTCTCCTCCTATTCCAACTGTCTAATCTATTATGTACGTTTTTGTGTCTGATGTTACATAAGAGGTGATGGGTTATTCCTAATTTTACTTTCTTTTTTTTTTTTAAATATATTTTATTGATTTTTCACAGAGAGGAAGGGAGAGAGATAGAGAGTCAGAAACATCGATGAGAGAGAAACATCGACCAGCTGCCTCCTGCACACCTCCCACTGGGGATGTGCCCGCAACCCAGGTACATGCCCTTGACCGGAATTGAACCTGGGACCCTTCAGTCCGCAGGCCGACGCTCTATCCACTGAGCCAAACCGGTTTCGGCCTAATTTTACTTTCAAATGACAAACCAATTGTTGAACAATCCATCTTTCCCCGATGGAAATGAAACCATCACGAAATACACAATCTGCCCAGGCATGGCTAGATCTTGGGAATTTCTACTATTCTCTAAGGGTCTGTCTGTTGATTCTCACACCTGCAACATGCTATTTAATTACTATGGCTTTACGGTACATTTTGAAATCGGGCAGAGCCAATCCTCTCTCATTCTTCTTCTTCACAATTGTCTTGCTTATCTTCATGTATTTATTCTCCCAGTTAAAAGTTATTATCAAGTTGTCAAGGAATCAAAAAAAAAAATAACAGTAGGTTTTGATGTGAATGGCACCATGTTTTATAAGATGATTTGAGGGAAATTGACATCGCTACAATCTTTTAGTCATCCCACCCAGAAAATCAGTGTCTTGTTAGCAATTCAGGTCCTGTTGATGCCTTCAAGAACATTTCTATTTCTTTGTGAGCTGTACTTAGTCCTTATTTAGTTATTTCTAGGTAGCTCATAAATGTGGTTGCTATTCTCAATATGAACTTTTATTATCTTTCCTAGGGAATAAAAAAAAAACATATCTGTGAATGAATATTATTTTTCATAACATTTCACAGGGCATGCTTCCATGACCTAACTTGGTCCACACAGCTGTCTTCTGAAACATCCACGTTCTACCCATTTTGTAGACAGACATCAAGGCTCGGGAAGTTTAAATGACACGAAGACAAAGGCTGACTTGGCAAATGGTATGGAACCGGGCAGACCAGAGAAATCAGTAATGGAAGCTTGAGGTTGTGCTGCTCATCGCCAAAGTGCTGGTGCAGCAGATTGGTTGATAGAAGACTTTGCAGTGACAGCGGGCCCATCACCAAAATATTTTTCATTGGACTCAAGAACAATGGATGTGATTCCTGGGACGATAGCATCAACCTACACACCATATTTTAGCCTTGATCTTCTTTTCTGTATATGTGCACATATTATCTTAGGTTTCTTTTACTTGTAGAATCAACCTATCTCATTTCTGTCCAATCATTAGGTTAATCAAAGCATATTTTGTGGGGAAGGATTGTAGTCAGATGCAGAATTATCTTTCTCTCAGGCCCTCATTCATCTACAGTTCTAGCAACTTCTCTACCTGGATTGTTTATTTAGGATATGCCTATTCCCTAATTTGTATTAAAACGCTGTCAAAAAAAATCTCTCTCTTGCCCAGCTGGTGTGGCTCAGTGGTTGAGCATTGACCTATGAACCAGGAGGTCATGATTCCATTCCGGTCAAGGGCACATGCCCAGGTTGCGGGCTCAATCCCCAGTAGGGGGCGTGCAGGAAGCAGCCGATCCATGATTCTCTCTCATCATTGATGTTTCTCTCTCTCCCACTCCCTTCCTCTCTAAAATCAATCAAAATATATTTTTAAAAATCTCTCTCAAGATTAACTATATAAAGAAAAAGTGAAAGAATATTTAAACAACAACCTTACTAAAACAAATTTCCCTGAGAACTAGTCGGTGGAATGACCCTGGGAGATCAGTGTTACGGTCTATAAACTGCACCCTAATCTACTCACTTTTACTTTTACTTGAGATTTCAAATTTTGTACCAGCGCCGTTTCTCTTCCAGGATTTTGGCACAGCGGCGAGAGCAGAACCGAAACGCTTCTGGCAGCGGTGGGGTTTAGATTATACAAGGGAGGAAGGCCGGGTGCTGGCTGTTGAAATAGACTGTTAAGAACTTTGTCAAAGAATGAACTCTTACTGTAACCCACACCTCATTTGTCACCCTGATGGGCTGAGGGAAAGTGACATTTACAAACTGAGAATGAAAGCACATCCATTTCGCCCGTCTGACACCCTGATATAATAACTATTTACCTTGAGAAAGAGGCACCGAGATTTCCGATTCTTGTGAATCTTCTCACATTGGCACTTATTTTCTCACTCTGTCAAACAGCCCCAGATTAATGGAACAATTTGTTCAACAAATCATATTAGTCGGATGCGCAGAGGGTAAAGGGAGACAGGCGGGGGAGCGGGAAATTCCCCCCTCATTCATAGCCGGGGTATCTCTGCAAATAAAAATGTAGTTATGCCTGACATTTACAGAGGGACTGTGTGAAAGGGAAGGAGTGTAATGACTTTGGGCGGTGGGGAGATCATTCTGCAAGAACAGAAGTGCTCAAGGGGGAAGAAGATAAAGTTACACCTAACATCTAGATGGAGCATCCTTCTAGAACAGATCCGTCAAGCATGGCAGGATCTGCCTGCATGGGGGGGAAAAAATTTTCCATTAAAATTAAGCAATATATATATATATATATATATATATATATATATATATATATATATATATAAAATAAGGAACTTAATTTTAATGGAAAACTTTTATATATATATATATCTCCTATATAATAAAAGCGTAGCATACAAATTGTCCCCTCGACTGGGAGGTCATCTGGGAGTTGGACCAGGGGACAGGGCCGGCGGGGGGAAGGGAGGGAGTACCAGGCCAGCAGCTGGCAGCCACTAGGGACCCTACCAGTGCACAAATTTCATGCACTGGGCCCCTAGTGTGTGTGTGTGTGTGTGTGTGTGTATATATATATATATATATATATATATATATATATATATATATAAAATTGATTTCAGAGAGGAAGGAAGAGGGAGAGAGAGATAGAAACATAAATGATGAGAGAGAATCATTGATCAGCTGCCTCCTGCACGCCCCCTACTGGGGATCAAGCCCACGACCCAGCGCATGTGCCCTTGACTGGAATTGAACCTGGGACTCTTCAGTCCAGGGGCTGACGCTCTATCCACTGAGCCAAACCAGCTAAGGCAAACTCCTTTTGCTTTCAGTGCTACTCAGATAGGCCACTTGCCAACCCACAATTGGAGGATCTCAGAGAGTTCCAGAAATGTCTTTTTTTAAAAAAATATATTTTTATTGTTCTCAGAGAGGAAGAGAGAGGGAGAGAAAGATAGAAACACCAATGATGAGAGAGAATCATTGATCTGCTGCCCCCTGTACTCCCTGTACTAGAAATCGAGCCCGCAACCCGGGCATGTGCCCTTGACCGGAATTGAACCCGGGACCCTTCAGTCCTCAGGCCGATGCTCTATCTACTGAACCAAACCAGCCAGGGCAAAACATCTTATTACCAAAGTGATGGTTCAGTACCTCAGAGAAGGTCATAGGTTATGGGGTCTCCCAAGAGCTGCTAGTGATGAGGGTTGTGCTTGTTAATTCTGATAGGCCTTCGATTCACGTTTCAAAGGCAAGGCATACAAATAGAATAATGAGTAGCGATCCTGCAATTTAGAATAGAGAGAATAGAGAGAGCCTAATATTAGCTACAACAGATATGTCTATTTAAATATATGTTGCCTATTGCTTTTCTTCACACACACACACACACATGCACACACACATGCACACAATATGCCACATTTTTCTGCTAACTTTCCAGGGATGCTCAGAGTTGGCTGTGAGGTTCATTTATTTGTGTTAGCGTTGTCACACTGCTATTGCATTTGTATCCACAGCAGAAATTGACACACACTGTCCCCTGCGCCACGGCCTTGGGTGTCAGGGGAAAATATTGCTCTGCAGTTCTGCTCCTTTGATTTCTCTTTTCTTTCCTTCTTTTTTTTTTTCTTAAGGTGCATGACATATTTTTGAGCCAGATGAGAGACCCTAAACCCCTCTCGACACAAAAATCAGTTCCTGGAAACCCCTCATTAACTCGGAGTGGATGTTTTTTTCATTCCAAAGTTGTAAATTTCAATCGGCAAATGTTTTTTTTTTTTTTTTTTTTTTAATCCCAGGTTTATTCTAGAAACATTTCAATGAACAAGTTACCTATTCAGATCATTAAGGCATCACAGTAACTCAACAACAGACTCCTCCCAGCCATGTTTAACGGTGGGAATACCATGACGTCTCCCAGGCTATATGGTCGATCTGATTGCCTCTGGGGAAAATAAAATCCCTAACCTTAGGGATCCATTCTCTAGGGAAATATTTTGTTCCAGAAAGTTCAGGCCACTCTTTTACAACTTATTTCCCCCACTTTCCACCTCATTTTATCAGGGAGAATCAAGACATCGCATGTTACTCTTCGGGAACTTTAGGGGGCTAAACGCATAGGAAAATACTTGCTCTGTTAGATATAGAGTGATTGTTTGTGTTGGTACGCATGTGTGCACATATTTGTTATAAAGAAAACATATGTTCATGTTAGAAAATTTGAACTGTATATAAAAATAAAAAATGTAAGTGCCTTTTAAGTGCCTAAGTATATATTATATATATGTGTGTGTGTATATATATATGTGTGTGTGTATATATATATATATACACACACACACATATCTATTTATATATGTATATATATGTATATAGGGCTATGTATGTATACCTACCTATCTATTTACATATTTATCATCTATCTATGATGTAAGGGTCAGACATGATTGTTGTAAATCACCTCGAATAACTGGAGATGTCTTTTAGGGATAAAGTGGACTAGAACTTGTGGCAGATATTCCGTAATAGGCTT
Source organism: Myotis yumanensis (assembly GCF_028538775.1). NCBI lineage: Eukaryota > Metazoa > Chordata > Mammalia > Chiroptera > Vespertilionidae > Myotis > Myotis yumanensis. Next base: position 4,774,636 of record NW_027223771.1, on the reverse strand, counting down.
GTCCTTTCTGTCTTTCTACCCTCACCATAGTCCCACGGTTTTCCTGCTCCTCTTCTTGAGTTTGTTGTAGGCCCGTGGTCGGCAAACGGCGGCTCGCGAGCCACATGCAGCTCTTTGGCCCCTTGAGTGTGGCTCTTCCACAAAATACCACGTGCGGGCGCGCACATACAGTGCGATTGAAACTTCATGGCCCATGCACAGAAGTCGGCATTTCGTGGAAGAGCTGGTATTTTTTGGAAGAACCACACTGAAGGGGCCAAAGAGTCGCATGTGGCTCGCGAGCCGCGGTTTGCTGAGCCGCAGTTTGCCGACCACTACACTAGACGATATGGATTTTTTAGTTGGTTCTGATTTGGTTCCTATTTCTCTGTTTGGCGCCTGGTGTTTTTGTTGCCTCAAGCCCCAGTGGTGGTCTGGTTAATGACAATACCGATCCCACTCTCCATGTAAGAAAGAGACTTGCCGAAACCGGTTTGGCTCGGTGGATAGAGCGTTGGCCTGTGGACTGAAGGGTCCCAGGTTCGATTCCGGTCAAGGGCATGTGCCTGGGTTGCGGGCACATCCCCAGTAGGGGATGTGCAGGAGGCAGCTGATCGATGTTTCTCTCTCATCGATGTTTCTCTCTCATCGATGTTTCTAACTCTCTATCTTTCTCCCTTCCTCTCTGTAAAAAATCAATAAAATATATTAAAAAAAAAAAAGAGACTTGCAGTTTCCAGGTTAGAGTTCCCTCTCCAGTCTTCGGCTACTTCAGGGAATAGTGCTTGCTCCCCTTGGAAAGAACAGTTTTTTTGTTTGTTTGTTTTTAAATATATTTTATTGTTTTTTTTTACAGAGAGGAAAGGAGAGGGATAGAGAGTCAGAAACATCGATGGGAGAGAAACATTGATCAGCTGCCTCCTGCACACCCACTACTGGGGATGTGCCCACAACCAAGGTACATGCCCTTGACCAGAATCGAACCTGGGACCCTTCGGTCCGCAGGCCGACGCTCTATCCGCTGAGCCAATCTGGTTAGGGTGGAAGGAGCAATTTTGATGCATGCGGTCTCTTTAAAAAGGAAGGATCACCGTATCTGGCTTGTCTATGAAATATGTTACTGCACATCGGGAATGATGATCATACTTAGAGAGAAGTTGAGTTTAATTATTTTGATGTGCCTTATTGATGGGCACTGCTCATTGAATGTGTTCTTTCTGCTGGGCCCTGCTCCACGACAGAGCGCGCAGCCAGCGTTCCAGTTCGAACAACTTTCCCAGATAGATGTTTTCATCTCTTTGTTCAGATACCGATGCGGTGGTTCAGAGAGATTATTTTCCTTGCCCAAGGCCCCATGGCCCCACACGGGACCTGGATGTTTAATTGAGTTCTGCCTCTAAATCCCGTTTTCAACCGATGCTGATCGCCTGCTAGTTTGAATATTTTAATCTTGCTCTTTCTTGTCTCTTTGCCCAAAATATAACGGAATCAACCAACATTTGTGGAACCTCAGCAACAGCAGTAACACAGTCACAGAGACCATTTCATTTATCTCTCCAACCTCCCTGGGAGATAAAGATGAGGAATCCCATTTCATAGATAAGGAAGCTGGGGTTGAGGGGATTAAGCGACTTGCTTGGGCTGCGATCTTTAAGTGACAAAATCCAGGATTTGAATATAGAAATTCCGACCCAAGCCTGGGTCTCTTTCTACCTCTCCTCAACTTTGCACCAGTTAATACAAATAATTCCGAGAGGCAGTAATTGCTTCACGTTAGCTTCCCAATGTAAGAAGCTCTCAGTTAGTGCTCCAAATACAGTGGGGCCTTGACTTACGAGTTTAATTCGTTCCGTGACGGAGCTCGCAACTCAAATTACTCGTATGTCAAATCAGAAAGTGAGCGAGTGAGACACATGATGCTGGGCTGATGTTGTGGCGTTCACTGTGACGTTCGCTGCGCCAACTAGCGGCGGGGTATCTGAAGCTGGCTCTTAACCCGAATTTTAGCTCGCCACTCAAAGCAAAAAATTGGCTGAGAGACGGCTCATATCTCGAAAAACTTGTTAGTCGAGACACTCGTAAGCCAAGGCCCCACTGTAAGTACAGAACCAATTAATGAAATTACCTCCTGCCTCGAATGGTGAAGTACACCTGTCACTAAGTTTTCTTTTCTGCTGCTTTTCTTTCATGCTTTCCTTTTGATTTGTATGGCTTTTAACTGGGGGGCTTAGTAAAAGATGGTTTTCAGAAAGGAATGTTTAAAAGTTTCAGAAGATGCCCTAGCCTGTTTGGCTCAGTGGATACAGCACCAGTCAGCTTGCAGACTGAAAGGTCCCGGGTTCCATTCTGATCAAGGGCATGTGCCTGGGTTGCAGGCTCGATCCCCAGCCCTGATTGGAGCATGCGCGGGAGGCAACCAATCAAGATGCCTCTCTCACATCAATGTTTCTCTCTGTCTCTCCCCCTTCCTTAGCTCTCTCAAAAAATCAATGGAAACATACCCTCAGGTGAAAATTAACAAAACAACAACAACAAAGTTTCAGAAGAATTGGTGACTTTCATAAAGATAGAAATATGAAGATACAGTGGGGCCTTGACTTACGAGTTTAATTCGTTCCGTGACGGAGCTCGTAACTCAAATTACTCGTATGTCAAATCAAAAAGTGAACGAGTGAGACACGTGATGCTGGGCTGATGTTGTGGCGTTCACTGTGACGTTCGCTGCGCCAACTAGATGTGGGGTATCTGAAGCTGGCTCGTAACCCGAATTTTAGCTCGCAACTCAAAGCAAAAAATTGGCCGAGAGACGGCTCGTATCTCGAAAGACTTATTAGTCAGGACACTCATAAGTCAAGGCCCCACTGTATATTACTTATTTTTCTTATGATATGAAGAAACCAGGCAAATGTTTTAACCAGTTCAAAGGGAAAGTCTGAAGAGCACAAATATATGCCCTAGCTGGTTTTGCTCAGTGGATAGACTGTCGGCCTGTGTACTGAAGGGTCCCAGGTTCGATTCCAGTCAAGGGCAAATACCTGGGTTTCGGGCTCAATCCCCAATAGGGGGCATGTGGAAGACAGCCAATCAATGATTCTCATCATTGATGTTTCTCTCTTTCTCTCTCTCTCTCTCTCTCTCTCTGTCTCTCTCTCTCTCTCTCTCTCTCTCTCTGTCTCTCTCTCTCTCCCCTCTCCCTTCCTCTCTGAAATCATTAAAAATATTTTTTTTTAAAAAAAGCACGAATATATGTGGAATACACACAGTATTCACAGATGTCTAAGGCAATGTTGAGATTAACTGCAAATGGAGACAAAGCTGTTTTTTTTTCTACGAAGGAATGGGTGGTGTTCGCTGAAATCTTTACTGGATAGGACAGAGTTTGCTATCAGTTACCTACAATTCACACAGTTGCCAAATAACTCAAAGACAATGAGCAGGGCTAGAACCGAGCAGCCAGGAAGGGTGTGATATAGATGATGCATATTTTCCCATTGAAATCCCTTTTATTTTCCACACGCCCCTGGGATGGTTCTGAGAAGCCCGTTTGGAGCATTCAGTGTAGACAAAGGTAAGCAGGCAGTTTGAAATACACACGAAGGAAACAGTCCCACGTAGAATAGATTTGTGAATGAATAGGATGGTCTTTTCTATGCTCCTTTCCTGATTTGGGGTGGGTGGCGGTTCCTGTAGGTTTGGTGGAAGGAAAACACAGAGAAACCCAGGGAAGCAGAGAATATGGGCTTGGAATGCTTGCAACCTGGGGAAGGCAAGGATAGGCTATTCCAGCTCCCTGGCTCACAGATCCACTAGTTCAAGAGCCTTGCCCATGGCCTGGGCAGGGCTATAGAGTAGGAAGGCGAGAACCTTTGGCTCCTGGCTGGCCCTCCCTGAAGATCTCAAATTGACACTTAAAAAAAAAAAAGAAATCCCAGTAGCCCTAGCTGGTTTGGGTCAGTGGGTAGAGCATTAGCCTACGGACGGAAGGGTCCTGGGTTCAGTTCTGGCTAAGGGCATGTCCCGGGTTACTGGCTCCATCCCCAGTGCGGGGCGTGCAGGAGGCAGCCAATTAATGATTCTCTCTCATCATGGATGTTTCTATCTCCCCCTCTCCCTTCCTCTCTGAAATAAATAACAATATATTTTTTTAAAAATCCCAGTGGTCTCCAAGTGAGGTTGAACAGTCACAGCTGTACACAAATGGGCTAAAGGCAGAAACGTGTCACCATACAACTTTCAAAGCGTGTGTCATTTCCTACCACAATTACCTAGAATTTTAAAAAAAGTGACTTTTGAATCTTGTCATTATCGTGTAATATGCAACACGGTATTGATGGGTGTCCCTTGGGCATGTCTACATGAAACACGTCATTTGTAGAACATCACACTTTTAGGCGTTTGCAGCTTTAATATTTTTTAAAAATATATTTTATTGACTTTTTTTACAGAGAGGAAGGGAGAGGGATAGAGAGTTAGAAACATCGATCAGCTGCCTCCTGCACACCCCCCACTGGGGATGTGCCCGCAACCAAGGTATATGCCCTTGGCCAGAATCGAACCTGGAATCCTTGAGTCCGCAGGCCGACGCTCTATCCACTGAGCCAAACCGGTTAGGGCTGCAGTTTTAATATTTTAATTAACCAGCAGACTCAGCAAGGCACAGGGCCTCAGCTCTTCCAGACATGGGAACCAGCAGCCAAGGCCAAGGGCATTTTCCCTGGCAAGTCGCTGGAGAAGCCATCTGTGGGACACAGCTCCTTGAAAAGTCCCTGGAGTGTTTTAAAGGGCGGCGCCTCCACCCTTCCGTTTGGAGAGGGTGCACGGCGGGGTGTGGGAGGTCACCATGGCCGGTGTGTCCCTCCGGAGGGAGGGCGGTGGCCTCCAGGTGCAGGCGGGGCTGCGCATCCCGCCTCCTGGAGAACTTTCACTGCGCGCAGCGCGCAGACAATGGGCCGGGAAGCGCCTTATCGCTGCGGCGCAGGCCTTCCCTGCGCTGCGGGCAGCGGGCGGCGGCGCTTCCTCGGCTCTTCCTCCCCGCGACCCCGTGGCCTCCCGGCGAGGTGCGGCCGGCGGAAAAGCGTGGGGGGGTGGCCGCTGCCGCGACACGTGTGGCCGGGCCCGGGAAACAAAGAGGGGATGTGTGCGGCCTCAAGTCCGGAAACCGGGCGCCGGTGGGGGCCGGGCGCGCGCGCTGCGCCCTGGCGCGGCCCATTGTTCGCGGAGCGCAGGGCCACACGCGCTGGACCAGAAATGAACGCATCCTGCCGCCGCTTATCAGCCCACCCATCCCCGCCGCACAAACAGCAGGGCCCTGTGGCACCGGGAGGGTTTTTAATGGGATGACCAGGCCCTGTTCTAGCTCGAGCCCATCTCGGAGGGCCCTTTGTTTGGTATGAGTTGTGATTCGCAGGCTCTATGGCTGAGCTTTTAAGCAATGTATTACTCTGGGGGTTAGGGGAGGGGGTGGGGGCGAGGAGTGGTCTTTAAATTTCCTTTTTTATTGTTTAAAGCAGTGGTTCTCAACCTTCCTAATGCCGCGACCCTTTAATACAGTTCCTCATGTTGTGGTGACCCCCAATTTCACTGTTACAAATTGAACATAATTAAAGCATAGTGATGAATCATGAAAACAATATGTAATTACATATGTGTTTTCCGATGGTCTTAGGCAACCCCGGTGAAAGGGTCGTTCGACCCCCAAAGGGGTGGTGACCCACAGATTGAGAAATGCTGGTTTAAGGTATTACAGCCCTGACCAGTTTGGCTCAGTGGGTAAAGCATCGGCCTGTGGGCTGAAGGGCCCCAGGTTGGATTCAGGTCAAGGGCATGTACCTTGGTTGCTGGTATATCCCCAGTAGGGGGTGTGCAGGAGGCAGCTGATTCATATTTCTCTTTCATAGATGTTTCTAACTCTCTTTCCCTCTCCCTTCCTCTCTGTAAAAAATCAATAAAATATATATTTTTAAGAAAGTATTACAAATAGTAGTATATATGTCTTCTTTTTTTTCCAATTGACCTTCCCCCAACCTCCCAATCTCCAGGCACATGCCCTCACCCCACCCTTCCAGTGTCTTGCGTCCATTGGTTGTGCTTATATGCATGCATGCAAGTCCTTCGGTTGATCTCTTACCCCCTATCTCCACCAAACCTCCCCAGCCTTCCCGCTGTAATTTGACAGTCTGTTTGATGCTTCTCTGCCTCTGTATCTATTTTTGTTCATATCCGTTTATAATGTTTTTTATTATCCATAAATGAGTGAGATCATGTGGTATTTTTCTTCCACTGACTGGCTTATTTCACTTAGCATCATTTCTTAAGAGGCAAAATTCTGAAGGTCCTTGGAGTAGCACGATGATGATGATTTGGGTACTAGTACATTCATCTAGTCTTTTTTAAAAAAATATATTTTGTATTGATTTCAGAGAAGAAAGGAAAGGGAGAGAGAGAGAGAGAGGGAAAGAGAAACATCAGTAATGAGAGAATCAGTGATTGGTTGCCTCTTGTACGCCCCTCAGTGGTCTGGAGCCTGCAAGCCAGGCATGTGCCCTTGACCAGAATGGAACCTTAGGCTGATGCTCCATCCACAGAGCCAAACCTACTAGGGCTCCTCGAGTCTTAAAATGAACCAGGCCCTACTTCCTATGTATACTTTAATCCAGGACAATCATGCTGGCTCCGTGGTATTTTTATCTTCATTTTCCAGGTGAGGGAAGAAGGACCCAGAGGAAAACCCACGTAGACACAGAGCTAGTGGGGGGGTGGGGTTGGGGGGGCGGGGGGCTGATCCCAGCCTAAGCTGCCAGCTCCAGATTCCATACTCTTACCATCTGGAATAATGTCTTATTGCAACTACTTTGTGTAACCCCTGCGATGCCTTGGTTTGGACTTTAATTTTACTAGTATTTTGGCCACTGAGAGAAAAAGACATTTCTCCAACCTCGTAACAAAGCAAGATCTCACCCAAGACCAGACGAGCAAGGGACTTCCTTAGGCCTATGTTTTCTTCTCTCTCTTTCCACACGTGTGAAGATGTAGGCTCTCTCTGGGTTTCTGAGGACGGGTTGTCAAATTGAAGTGAAATCTGTTCTTTCTTTGAAAAGTACATGGTGTCGTTTTTGTGGTGCGCGATCAAGCGAAAAATAGAACAAAATGATCGCCTAAATTCTTGAAACCAACCAACCAATCAATCTGGATAATGAAGCCAGAGTTTCGGCCTTCTGATTGATTCGAGTTGGGTGAATGTGGTCTAAGTTCCCCATCAGGGAGTAACTGAGAACGTTTCGTGTACATCTGGACCCTGTGTGCTGGCCAAGACCCACGTCAGCCCAGTCATCTCCTCCGTGGTTTAAGCCAGCCCCTTGTCGCCGTGGGGGTCGCCCCGATTAACCTGTGCCGAGTTCTCACTAAAGCTCCAAATGCTCTTTGGGGACAGAGGCTGTACCGATGAATAGGACACTCTTCATATCTAGGACAATAACTCACAGGCTGGCCAGGAAAGATAGTAACCAATAACTGAAATGTTACGTGATCAGTGCTGTATAATATGGAAGAAGAACACAGATCGGAGATCAATACTTCCACTTCCTCGGGGCCAGCATGTCACAGAGAGGTTCCAAGGCTTCAAAACACTCTGATCTTTTACCAACGACTTAAACACACAAACACACACACACCCATTCATTTGTTTTCTAATTTTCTCAGCTGTTGTCTCCCATCCTTTTTGATTAATTTACTACCCCATTTATCTCCACTAATATCTTCCTTTTTTGGGGGGAGCAGAAGGGGGAGCTCTACTAATATCTTCTTGTGTTACCTCCTATCTATAACTTCTTGTACTTTATTTTATAGTTAACAATACGCTGCTTTAACTTACCCGTTTATCTTCAAATGCTGTTATATCATTTCATAAATACTAGGATGCTTAAGCATTGCACTTCTATTTCCCTTGACCTTTTTCTTCTGCTATTCCTATAGATTTTACTCCAGTTTTGTTCTCACCACCACCATATGTTACTTTAATAACTCTGCAACCTCTAATGCAGTTGATTATTTTCTCTTGTTTCTATTTTCATGTATCTCCTTTTGTCAGCAAGGCAGCTCTAATACACATGAGGTGTTACATAGCACCTGTGTCAGCTCTATTGCGTTCAAGGACCCAGGTATTAGAGAAGATGAACTCTAGTGTGGAGAGGAGTTCTATGCCCAGAAAACTATAGTTCACCCCTCCTCACCAACTAAGCAACTCAGATCCCTTCCCAGCAGCTGAAACTACCTCCATTGTAGTCCACCTCCCCTATGAACGTAAGGGTCTCTGGGTGAGAAAGAGAGAATCTGCCGGCCAGTCAACCCAGACCTGTTTTACTCGGAGATTCTACAAGTTCTGAATGATGAACACCTACTTTCTAGGAATTCCATTCTGTATTCATCTAAAACTGTCAGTAATCGTCTGCTTGGAATCCTCAAGGGTGCTCCATCTCATTTGGAGGAAAATCCAGGGTCCTAACTGTGGGCGTGGAGGCCTTCTTCGACTTACTTCTCTCTGTCCGCCTCTCTCTCGGGCTCATTCTGCCCTTGCGACCCTGCCCTTCTCCACCACCAGCACGCATGTGCGCCAGAATACGGCCTTTCTGCGTTTTCTTTCTGGAATGCTCTACCTATAGTCATCAACATAACTACTTCCAGAATTCCTTCAAGTCAACACTCAGTTGGTACCTTAACATCCTTTTCTCTGAACACCTTCCATAAAATAACTCTCCCACCCTATGCTACTTCCTATTCCTTTGATTCCACTACCCCCCCTCTTTTTTTTTTACCATAACACTGGTCATTTTCTGCAGTTACTTGCATATTTATATACTTGCTCATTGCGTGACTTTCCCCACTAGAATATTCATTTATGACGATATTTATTTTCTTTTTTTAAAATTATATTTTATTGATTTTTTAAAAAATTTTTTTACAGAGAGGAAGGGAGAGGGATAGAGAGTTAGAAACATCGATGGGAGAGAAACATCGATCAGCTGCCTCCTGCACACCCCCTACTGGGAATGTGCCTGCAACCAAGGTACATGCCCTTGACCGGAATCGAACCTGGGACCCTTCAGTCCGCAGGCCGACGCTCTATCCACTGAGCCAAAATGGTCAGCGTGACATTTGTTTTCTTACCCACTGCTCTTCACCCAGCACTTCCAATAATGCCTGATACATAGTAGGTGTCTTAAAAAATATATTTGTGCAAGAAAAAATAACCAGCAAAACAACTAACAGTACTGCACAACAACATATTACTTTTACAGAAACATTACGCACATGATGCAAAAATAAATTGCTCATTGCGGCGAAATTAAAACTTTTCTCAAATCCTCCCCTTGTCTCCCAGTGAAATAGGAAAGATGTAAATGTGGAATATGTGTTTATGGAGGTTATAAACTCCCACAAGGCTGAGGTTTCGTTCTTTTACATTTGTTATAGGAAATAGCCCATTATGAGCGCTGAATTAATACGGATCATGATTGATTTAAAATGCATGGTGTTTTGCACTGGTGTTCAACCAACATCTATATTCAATTAAATAATCATTATAGTTGCCCGCCTTTGTGCATCCCACTAATGGCAAGCGCTATCCTTGCAGCGGCTGTATTTTATTCTGGGAGGATATAGGTGCCGTCCCGAGCCTGGGCAAGATGCAGACACTTTAAATTCCGTCCTCACAAATGAGTTTGTGCAGAGTGGAGGGTCAACACACATGAGCACCTGATTTTAAAACCTCCTGGTGCATGTGACCAAAAAAAAAAAAAAAAAAGGAATCCCACATTTCTACTGAGTTTGGGTGGCAATCTGGGGAACAGGCCTGCATTCCATTTAACTGTAAAATGTGTCACTTTTCCTCGGTTGAGTCTGTAGACAGCATGTCTCTGGGTGGCTGACTCACCTGCTCTGCCAGGTGTCCTCACCCACCAAGTGTGTAAATATTTGAATAAGTTCTTCCTGTATTATCGTCGTGTTTTTGTGTCTATTAGGAGAAGCAGAGCCGGTCTGCCAGGGAAGAGCGACTTTCCCAGTTGGCTGTTGGCTGTTGATGACTTTGGTCTCCCTGAATAGCCCCTCTTACACTTGGCTGATAGGAGGAAAAATCTCTTTGCGCGAAAGGCAGGCTCATCTCATTAAAAAATAGAGGACACAGACAACCTAACATTTTTGGAAATGTCTTGAGTTGCACAGATGTGCGAGCGTCTTTTCACCGTGTCTTTCTCTGAGAAGCATTTCACACTTGCCTTTTTAAAAAATATATATTTTATTGATTTTTTTATAGAGAGGAAGGGAGAGGGATAGAGTTAGAAACATCGATAAGAGAGAAACATCGATCAGCTGCCTCCTGCACATCTCCCACTGGGGATGTGCCTGCCACCAAGGTACATGCCCTTGATCAGAATCAAACCTGGGACCCTTCAGTCCACAGGCCGATGCTCTATCCTCTGAGCCAAACCAGTCAGGGCCACACTTGCCTTTTTTATGTGGTGACAAGGTTATGCACTTTGAAGTCCCACAGACTTAGACTTGTTAACCTCTTTCACTCTATAGTCCCGCAATCTCCAGTGAATTGCTTGATCTCTCTGGACCTCAGCCTGCTCAGCCAGGATCTGTGCCAGAGTGACCATGCAGTTCTTCCTTCAGATCCCTGCTCACAGGCCCCCTTCCCGGAGAGACCGTCCCTGACCACCCCATACAAAAGCACACCCCTTCCCTAGCTGGTTTGGCTCAGTGGATAGAGCATCAGCCTGCAGACTGGAGGGTCCCGGCTTCGATTCCGGTCAAGGGCACATGCCCGGGTTGCGGGTTTGATCCCCAGTAGGGGGCGTGCAGGAAGCAGCCCATCAATGATTGTCTCTCATCATTGATGTTTCTCTCTCTCTCTCTCTCTCCCTCTCCTTTCCTCTCTGAAATCAATAAAAATATATCAAAAGAACACTCCTGGCCCAGTGCCTAGGAAGCATGTAACCTCGTGTTTGTTCCATAGAGGAGGCTCACTTCCCACATCCACCTTTATCTTGGCTCATCTAACAAAGGGCATGCGGAGACGCTAGGACCTGGTTGGTTAGTCATGTGGTTTGCCACATTTATGAAATCAGAGGACAGTAGGCCCAACAGGGACAGACAGGCATATTTTTTAAAATAAGAGACTTCTCCATTTGCACAGGGTTTAGGAGAAAAGTAGACCCGAAAACATAACGAGCAAGCAAGCCAACCAACATAGTGAACTCGCCCTGACCCATGTGGCTCAGTTGGTTGAGCATCGTTCTGTGCACCAAAAGGTCACGGGTTCGATTCCCGGTCAGGGCACAAGCCCCGTTGCGGGCTTGATCCCCAGTAGGAGGTGTACAAGAGGTAGCCGATCGATGTTTCTCTCTCTCTAAAAAATAAATAAAAAATCTTTTTTAAAAAAGTCAACTCAACAGAAGTCGAAGAGTTGAGTCTAAATCAACCAATATTTAAATTAAATCACTAAATATTTCCTGATTCCCCTGTTTACTTTTTATAAAGAAGGAAAGAATGTTGCCCACCAAATTATTGATTATCTTTTGTCATTGAGTTTGGTTTTCATATGCATTATCTCTGGAAGCAGTTGGGCATGATGGAATACGGTCCTCAACCACCAGTTAAAATTGAGTTCAGCCGAAACCGGTTTGGCTCAGTGGATAGAGCGTCGGCCTGCGGACTGAAGGGTCCCGGGTTCGATTCCGGTCAGGGGCACGTACGTTGGTTGCGGGCACATCCCCAGTAGGGGGTGTGTAGGAGGCAGCTGGTCGATGTTTCTCTCTCATCGATGTTTCTAACTCTCTATCCCTCTCCCTTCCTCTCTGTAAAAAAATCAATAAAATATATTTAAAAAAAAATAAAATTGAGTTCAGTTCCTAGTTTCGTCAATTAGCTGAACGAAATGAGGAAGGTTTGCAAGTCCTGTCTCTGACAGAGAATCTTGCTCTATTTAACTTTTAAATCATTATTATTTGAGAGAGACAGATGGTTGTTTAGTCTGTTTTATTATCTCTTAGGTCCCTGGCAATGCTTGGCTTCTCTGCTAATTTGGGCCCAGAAAGTTGGAAAAGAATTCCAAAGAGAATATGGTTGGTCTTCCGCCAACCTGACCTATCTTGTGCAAACTGGGTAGAAGACTGTTGAGAAATTTTTGGAGGTCATTATGGCAGTTATTCTGAAAATGTAACTTATCAACATCGAATCATAGCTGTAAGTGAAAGGAAACTATAAAGGCAAATAGGTAAGGTTTTCTGAAAATCATGGATTCATTCAGTGTCATCTTCATGGACTTGGGAGTCACTCAATATTTCTAAGTTTCACTTTTCTCATTTGTGGAGGAGGCATACAAATGTTTGACTTCCCGGGTTACAGATGGGATTAAATTAACTAATATACAGCATACACCTAGCTCAAGTTTCCTGGACTGTGTTGTACCTTACTTTTAAGATGAATGAAAGAAGCTGATAGGATTTCTATTACATTATAGATTGGAACTATAACCTAGAACTAAGGTTTCTTGCAGACTTTTGGCTCTTGATTCCTGATGAGATGCATCTTTGTTATTTTATTTAACTTTTACAACAAAACAAATCTATTTCCATTGGTTAGAGACATAGAATTTTAGTAGTCAAATATAAATAGCATAACTTTGGGGGCCGGCCAGACTCTACTTCTTCCTGTATGTCCTAATTGTCAATACAGGTTTGCTGGTTATCTTATAAGGAGAGTGATTTGAGCATCCTAATATCTGTATTTAGATGTCCCTTTTATCCCTTTTTATAGTCCAACCAGAATTCTCAAGCTTAAACGTGCATGAGAATTCCTCTGTAGAGTGTATATGGGAGATTAGGGGGGCTGTCAATGTCGTTTTTATAATAGATGGTTTTTACCCTCTATGCAGATTTCAGAATTTAGTGCTTTTTTAAGGTGTAACATTACATTCAGATAACCACTGTAAGCACTTCCGAGGAGGACAGCTCCAGTGCCGTGTGAATAGGTACTGAGCATGTTTTAGACCAAGAGGCTCATGGCACAGGTTCCAGCAAGCATCAGTCTTCCTTGAGGTCAGCCCCCTTTTACTCTCCATTGTTCAAGGTGACTATTTCTGATATTAACTCATGCTTCAGTCATGTCCAGCCTTTCTTCTCAGTTCTAATGAAGACTTCCCCTCTGTCCTAACGGTTTTTGGCTCAGTGGATAGAGTACTGTCGGCCTGCAGACCAAAGGGTCCCAGGTTCAATTACGGTCAAGGGCACTGGGGCTCCTCCCCAGCCCGGACCCTGGTTGGGGCTCATACAAGAGGCAACCAATCGATGCATTTCTCTCACATCCATGTTTCTGTCTTTCCCTCTCTCTTCCGCTCTCTCTCTAAAAAAAAATCAATGGAAAAATATCCCCAGGTGAGACTTAACAAAAAAACAAAAACGGAACAAAAAGACTTCCCCTTCTTTCCCCCCTGAGGCTAATTCCTTATCTTAATAACATTTACAGTTCCTCAAAACCTTGTCTTGATGTGGTAGTTGCCCACTGGTCCAAGGACTGCCTCCTCCTTGCTTTGGTCCAGGCATCCTAAGGCCTTCCCAGCTGGACTTAACGCCATTGGCTCCCTGCCTTTCTGGAACTCAGCATAGTCCTGTCTCGATTCCCCGTTGATCCTATTAGCTCGACTGGAGTATCTTAGAGGTCACGCCAACCTGCCAGGCACTCAGGAGAAAACATCAGATCCCAAAGAATGTTTCCATGTTCTTGGTAGGCTCTTCGTCTCAGTAATTCTACTTGCAAGTGGAGTAAAGGGACCCCACTAGAGAGCTTTGCAAAAGAGTAAACATCTGACAGCTACAGTCATTCAGTTCTCTCTGTCGCAGGAACACGAGGGACCTGAGCAGCCACATTCCAGGAAAGAATATATCTGACGCCGAGTCTCGTAAATCCATCTGTTCAAACTGGCTGAAATACACTCGCTGCCTGGAGTTGGAAATTGGAGCGCATTAGGACATGCAGCTTTATGGCTAGGAATAGGGGTGCGACTAATGAGCACCTTGATACAGTAATCAGGCTCCTGGGAGAGTCACAGACTAAGGATCTGTGGGAAAACAGACTCCAGGTTAGAAATCAAAACCACCCCCAACCACTCCTGTTTTTCAAAACTCTCAAATGAGGTACATATCTTCGTCTATATATAGAAAAGCCTAATATGCAAAGTGTCCCCTTGGGAGTTTGACCGGAAGTTCAATCGCTCACCATGACATGTGCTGACCACCAGGGGGAGGCACGGAACGAAGGAAGGCCCCAGCCGGCAGCTGGGGAAGGGAGGCCCCGGCTGGCAGCCGGTAGCCACTAGGGACCCTAGGAATTTTGTGCACTGGGCCTCTAGTATGTGTATATAGCCTATTACCTCTTGATAACTAAGATGCATTGGTTACAGTTTTATAGTTCTTCTCTGTTTTCACATTTAGATGTCTTCCTTTGCCAAGTGGAAAAAGGAGGAAAAAAATAAATTAATCCTCTAGAGCTGAAACAGAAACATTTGGTCTTCCGTAATCCGAAGTCCTTAACCTAATGTGGCAGCTCCGAGGGAAACTGTCAGATCCGCACTCCTGATTACTCTAAGTTGCCTCCCATGTGTACCCAAGTAACGGCCCGGACTCAATGTGCGTTGACAACCCATCTTCTCTGTTCCATGGCTCTGAACATCCTTCCCGTGAATGGGATTTTATCTCCCTGACTCACCCGGTTTGTGTGGCTCAGTGGTTGAGCATTGACCTATGAACCAGGAGCTCATGGTTTGATTCCCAGTCAGGGCACATGCCCGGGTTGAAGGCTTGAATCCCAATAGGGGGCATGCAGGAGGCAGCCAATCAATGATTCTTTTAAAAAATATATTTTTGTTAACTTCAGAGAGGAAGGGAGAGGGAGAGAGAGATAGTAACATCAATGATGGAAGAGAATCATTGATCGGTTGCCTACTGCACACCCCCTACTGGGGATTGAGCCTGCAGCCTAGACATGTGCCCTGACTCAGAATCAAACCATGACCTCCTGGTTTATAGGTCAATGCTCAACCACTGAGCCACACTAGCTGGGCTGAAGATGGCCTATTTTATCTACACTTGATTGCTTATATTTTGTAAAGGGACATAGAATCATTTAGAATGGGAAATTCAAATCACCTCTTTCTCCCATTTTGTATCTCTGAGGAGTAGTCATCTCTCATGCTGTAACTAGTCCACTAGAAAATAAGGACTTTGCCTTTTATCTCTATACTAGTGTCCTGGTGCACAGATTCATGCACACTGAAAGGAAATTAATTAGAAGAAATATCTTAATATTGCTATTCGTGTCTTGCTAATGTAAAGAAAATAGGATTGTACTGAGTTGCCTATCTACCTACTCTAGGACTTCTGTGAGGATCAAATGAGATGAGGCATGGGAAAATGCTTCACAAACATTTGGTTAAGCTATAGAATGTTTCACCTGGCTAGAAAGCACGTTGGGTTCCTGGGCTGAAGAAACTCTAAGGAGGCTAGTCGCTAGGGAGAGGAAGCCAGGCGTTGCTACCTGAAGTCATTACCCAGCGCCCACAGACAATATTTTCGGGCTGTGCTGGGCTGTGGGCCACATTTCTCGCTGTGGGGTCTTGGCAGCATTGGCTGCGATTTGGTGGGGTGTCGCTCCAGGGTGGTGGTGGGGCCTGTGTCCCACTTGGGGGAAGCCGAGTGTTGGTTTGTTGGCACCAGGTCCGTGGTGCTGTTTATTTTTAAATGGCCAGTGTGCGTCATGGCATCTCCTGCATTGAGCGTCTGCCCCCTGATGGTCAGTGTGCGTCATAGCTACCGGTCGGACGGATGGACACTTAGCCTTTTAGATATATATAGATTCCCAGAATCTAACACAGTGCCTGTTCTTACGGATGCTTAATCGTCATTTGCGGATAAACGGATCCATGCTCCTAGTTGCTAATAAACAACATACTTGGCAACACCCTGGCCCAAGAGGTAGAGGAAGAGAGTCTGGGAGTGTGTATCTCAGTGATTCCCAAAGTGGGCGCTACCGCCCCCTGGTAGGTGCTGCAGCGATCCAGGGGGTTGGTGATGGCCACAGGTGCATTTGGGGGCGATGAGTAACTGCTATTAAAATTTAAAAAAAATTTATTTCCAGGGGCTGAGTAATATTTTTTCTGGAAAAAAGGGGGCGGTAGGCCAAATAAGTTTGGGAACCACTGGCTGTATCTCAATGATTCTGCAGATAAGACTCAACTGACTATCATCCTACTGAGAAGAGAAGGGGAGGCTGATGAATAGTTTGGTATAATTTAATGACACGTGACCTGGGGGTAGTTACATGGATGCACGGGCAACATAGCTGCTTCGTTCTCATTGCTGGGAGGAGAGAGAGCTGAGGAGAAATTAGTATTCCTATTTATTTTTATCGTTATCGTTAAATTACTTGACACTAACATATAGCTGAGTTAACTAGGCCTTATACACATCAAACAATAGACAGCTCTGGCTAAGAACATGATTGATATCCAAACATATTTCAAGGATCTGCTTATTCTCTTTTGCTTTGCCATTTCTGTCAACGTGACCCAACAAATCACACAGTGTCATACTTTCATACTTGAGAACCTTAGTTTGTCTAAGATGAGTGTAGAGTGTGGGACATCAGATACCGCCTCTGAAAATATCCTAAATGCTATGACATTAGCCGCTTGCTTATAATTAAAGAATGTTGCCATTTCACCAGCCTTTCATTCACAGGAGAAAGTTCAAATTCCATTCCCCTTGAACTTTAGCTATTTCCCATTTTTCTCCCTTTGTTCTTTTCTTGAAAGCTTTGCAACAAATGCATCCCCATATGCTTCTATTAGTTAATATAGTATTAAACATATTGGCTGTGCAAAATGTTGGCATCCATTAATAAATATTTTCATTTTCGCGCGCTCTCTCTCTCTCTCTCTCTTTCTCTCCCTCTCTTTTTAACTTTAGAGTCTTCCTTTGACTACACAAGCAACAGCTGTCTAGCTGCCTGCCCAAGACAAGATCGAATGCCTCTCCAGAAATCTAGGTCAAAACACTTGGAATGCATGAATATCAAACAGAGTTTTCAAAACAGCAAATGAATACATCTTTGACTGGTGACATTTTCCTGTAGCATATGGCTGCAAGCTCAGGGGACCGGATGCGTTTTTGATGAATATGTTCCATCGGAAACGAAGGGGTGGCAGTAGGCTTTCGCCACCTTCTGTTTTGCCTTATGAGATGATAATGCAAATGCATAGACAGACAGGGCGATCACAAGGCTCTTACCTTCAGACCGGCTGGCTCTAAAGATGCATTTCCCCTTGAAGATGAACTGCTCTGTCTTTCCTTGGGTTTGGGTTTCTCCGCAGCTGTCAGAGGTGACAACCAGGGGGAGCCTTTGTCTTTCTTCTTGGGCGGAATCTGATTGGCGGAAAGTGCAAGGAATTGAAATGTAAAGCAAATATTCGCCCAAGAGAGAGGAGTTGGGAGTTTAGTCTCCTGAGTAACTTTTTATTAGCCACAGCAGCAAACGCTTGATCTAAATCCCTTGTCAAATGTCAATATTCAGAGACTGGATAACCATTTATGAATGAGGCCTGGGAATGGGAGGCTGGCTCCTGGCTCCTTGGTTTTGTCACTAATATGTCAAGTGTTCCCTTGGACAAGCCCCTTCCTCTCTGTGACATCATGTCCTTCTATTGTAGTGGTTCTCAACCTTCCTAATGCCGCGACCCTTTAATACAGTTCCTCATGTTGTGGTGACCCCCAATTTCATTGTTTACAAATGGAACATAATGAAAGCATAGTGGTTCATCACAAAAACAGTAGGTAATGATCTATGTGTTTTCCGTTGGTCTTAGGCGACCCCTGTGAAAGGGTCTTTCGACCCCCAAAGGGGTCGCGACCCACAGGTTGAGAACCGCTGTTCTATTGGGTCAAATGAGAGGACAGGAGTGTTCTATCCGTAGGGTCTCTCTCAGTCCTACACTTCTCAGTCTGTATAAGGTATGAGGCCGTATTGCTGTTGGTCATGTTGATTGAAGTGGCATAGCAGAGGGGAGTAAGTTTGGACTTCTTAATTGGCTGAAGATTCCTTTATTATTATTATTTTTGTTAATCCTCCCCCGAGGATAGTTTTCTGTTGATTTTTAGGGAGAGTGGAAGATGGAGAGAAAGACAGAGAGAAACATCCATGTTGGTTGCCTCCTGCGCGAGAACCCCAACCAGGGCCCCGGCTGGGGAGGAGCCTGTAACCGAGGTACATGCCCTTGACCAGAATGGAACCCGGGACCCTTTGGTCTGCAGGCCGGTGCTCTATTAACTGAGACAAACCGGCTGGGGCTGAATATTCTTCTTCTTTTTTTTTTTAAAGAGAAAAATATCCAGGATCCTCTTCCTCCCATTTATAAAACAAGGCAACAGGGGAGTAATTTCATGCAGGAGAGGAAGGGGGTGGCATGTCCTTGTGGCTTCTCTTGTCACCCACCTCTCTGGGCAGCCTCAGAAACCGTGTGTGGAAAGCCTACATGGCCGCCGAACCAAGCTTGAAGGCCACTGAGTGTGTGGTATTTTGTTAGTGGTGGTGGAGACGGTGAAGGGGAGGTGTTGGAAACCACCCTTCTTTCTTTTTGCCTTGAGCAAATGCGTGTTAACCAAACAGTGCATTTCAATTGCGGGTTAAAATTTAAGCCTCATGCACTTCTTCCTGGTTTGTCTTTTGTTAAAAAAAAAAAACACACACACACACAAAAAAACAAACCAGCTGGGCCCTAGCCAGTTTGTCTCAGTGGATAGAGTGTCAGCTGGCCTGTGGACCAAAGGGTTCCCAGGTTCAATTCCAGTTAAGGGCATGTATCTTGATTGCATGCTCCTCCCCGAACCAGGCCCTGGTCGGGGCTCCTGTAGGAGGCAACCAATCGATGTGTTCCTCTCATATCAATGTTTCTCTCTGTCTTTCCCTCTCTCTTCCACTCTTTCTAAAAATCCATGGAAAAATATTCTCGGGTGAGGATTAAAAAAAAAAAAAAAAAAGTAAATAAAAAAAATGAACCAGCTGGCCTTACGATTGTCACAGGAATCTGTAAATGATTATTTTATGAACAAGGTGGACTCACTATTCTTGCTTTGATTTGATAGTGTCCCTAACAGTAGTCTTGAAATCACGTTGGGAAACATGCTTATTATTTTATAACTAGAGGCACAGTGCACAAAATTCGTGCACAGGGTGGGGAGGTCTCTCAGCCCGGGCTGCACCCTCTCCAATCCGGGGCCCCTCAGGGGATGTCCAACTTCCAGCAGGGATCGGGCCTAAACCGGCAGTCGGACATCCCTCTCACAATCTGGGACTGCTGGCTCCTAACTGCTCACCTGCCTGCCGGCCTGATCGCCCCTAACTGCTCTTCCCTGTCTATCTGATTGCCCTTAACCGCCTCTGCCTCGGCCCTCGCCACCATGGCTTTGTCCAGAAGGATGTCTGGAAGGATGTCTGGAAGACGTCTGGCCTAATTAGCATATTACCCTTTTATTAGTATAGATTACTAGAGGGGGATTCTTCCTTCTACCACTCTGTCCCCAAGTTTCATTTACAAAAGCTGTTGCTATTCCCAGGTGCTTGGGACGCCTTTCAGAGTAGTCTGTACACATACATACCCTTGTATGTGTGCCGATGTTCGTGTGTGTATGGATATGTGTAAAATTACATGTGAAACACTGTTCCTATTATTTGTCCATAAACGGAATTAGGACAACTTAGTAACCATCTGGGGGGAAAAAAATAAAATTGTATCCCTCTTTATTTCTAACACCAAAATAAACTCCAGATGGACCAACCATTTTATGCTAAAAATAAATGCATTAAAGTACTATTAGAAAACATGAGAAGATGTTTTTGGTAAGTAATTCAGAGCTAAGGAAGGTCTTTCTAAGCATCATACTAAACTTACAAGGAATGATTCTAAAGATGAATAAATTAATAAGTCAGTATACTTTGAAAAGAATTGAGAGGTAGCTTAAGGGCAGTGACACAATTGGCGAGCGTTGATTGCTTTAAATGGTCTGTACCTTTCAATGGTCATACTATCTACGCTCAGGATGTAGAAAGTAGAAAGAGAGCGTTGTTGTCACCCCAACAAGCAAGACAAGCTGAGTAGACGACAAAATCACGGCTTATTAAAAACCATCAGAGGGCCAAGAACAGAGAGAACACTAATGAAATTAAGTCTGGAAACAAAGATACCTTCATGGCTGACAATAGAGACGCAGCTGCTGGGATCCCATTTCCCGAATTGCATTTCGTCGTCACACAGTTCTCTCCAGGATCAGAGGCCTGATTATTAGCTTACTAATGTTTGAAAGGGCGAGGGCTATGCCCTCCATCTTGCCTGTATCCTCCATGTTGGGGCCACGTGCGGCCTTCTTCCCGGAAGCCCAGGCCTCTGCTGGCCACGCCCGGGATTTTAAACTAACCAATGACAATCAAGGGAAGTGCGCGCCATAGATATGACCACATCCTGTGTAACAGGACCCGGCTTGCGCCTGGCCAATCGGCAGAGCACAGTCCTTTCTCCGCCCCTTACTCCGATCCCCCCCTATATAACCGGTCTCTGGGCGGGGTTCACTCTCTCGGCCACTCGGTTTGCCGTGGTGTCGGTGAGTCTGGTGGATGGAGAGGTCAAGCTAGCTTGAAATACAGATTCTTATGCTTTTGCATCGGATTGGCTGGCTCCCTGATGTGGTTTCTTGGGAATCTTGAAATCTGGGCATAACAATGTTCACTCTCAAGTTATGAATGGTCACACTCATTTGTGATTGTATGAGATTTCCCTGGCATATTTAAGAATACTGATACCAGCCCTCGATGGTTTGGCTCAGTGGGTAGAGACAACTGAAAGGGTCCCAGGTTTGATTCCAGTCAAGGGCACATGCCTGGGTTGCAGGCTCAATCCCCAGTGGGGGGCGTACAGGAGGCAGCTGATCAGTGATTCTCTCTCATCATGGATGTTTCTCTCTCTCTCTCCCTCTCCCTTCCTCTCTGAAATCGAAATATATATTTTAGAAAAAGAATACTGATCCCAAGGGGCAGAGGTGGTGAAGGCCCCAGGCTCTGGTAAGAGGCTGCCCGAGTTTTCACCCAGCTCTGCCACTGCTCCTCTTCGCCTGTCCCTCTTTGCGTAGTTTTAGCATCTGGTACATTTACAGCACAGCCTGGCACCCACAAAATCCTCTTAATGACTAAGTTAAAACTTCATGGTTCCTTTCGCCAAAATAATAGAATATTTAGGAAGTATAACCTAAAGAATACCTTTCAGCCAAAACCGGTTTGGCTCAGTGGATAGAGCGTCGGCCTGCGGACTGAAAGGTCCCCGGTTCAATTCTGGTCAAGGGCATGTACCTGGGTTGCGGGCACATCCCCCGTGGGAGATGTGCAGGAGGCAGCTGGTCGATGTTTCTCTCCCATCGATGTTTCTAACTATCTATCTCTCTCCCTTCCTCTCTGTAAAAAAAATCAATAAAATATATTTAAAAAAAAAAAAAAAAAAAAGAATACCTTTCAGTGTCTCTGTACGTTGCCTTCTTCCAATGATTTACTTTAGACAGTTACCATAGGAATAACAGATTCAATGCGCCATATTTATATGGAAATTACTCATGTATTTGGAATAGAAAAACCTGCTGAGTATTTAAGACATTTTATGATCTCCCTGAGGTTTCAGGGACTTTATGAGTGAACTTGGTCCCGAGGGTGACATGCTTTCTTTGGTCAAGGCCTCACTCCCAAAAACGGAAGAACTCACCCCAGAGCGAGCAGGGTAAGCAGGAGCTGGGCAGTCACCTCTCATCTGGAAGCGCCGTGCTGATTTATGTTCTGTGCTTATTTAATTTTATTTTCTAAATCAACATTGAGAAGGAAAAGTTGAAATATTAATTACCCGTTTACTGTCAATGTAGCGGAAAATGTAATTTATAGCTTACTTGCAAAGAAGAAGGGGGAAAAAAAAAAAAACAAGCTGCCTGCTTAATTTAAGAACTCAAATTATTCAAATAACATCCTGAATTTGATTATTCCTTTAATTGAAATGTTGCTCTTTCCGTCAGAATTGCTTCTGAGATTCCAATTTCAGCAATAGTTTAACTAAGAGCTCTCTGTGGAAAGGAGAGAGGGGGAACCACTGTGTTCGATGAGTTGCATTTACCTGAAAGGAAGGCTCCTACTCATTAGCAGTGTTTTCTCCTCAACCCGGTGGTTGTTCCGTGTAGCACGGAATCATGGGGGTCCTCGGACCCGCAGAATACCTGAAAATGAGTTCAAAAGCGGAGCCTCAGGACTAGTCGTTATGAAGGATCTGTGGGCTCCATCATTGGGAGTTGCCTTCAGACTCAAAGTTAGGAGAAGAGAAGTTAAGTACCACAGGGGCAGGAGGCCCAGCCTCAGGAAAAAGTCCCTGTCCTGCCACAGGGATGTCTCCTGGCTGGCTTTCCTAGCCAGGGTCTCAGCTCTGCAGACTTCCACATGGGAAAAAAAGGCAGCAGGGACACCCAGCCAGACACTAAGAACTATAATAATTCCTTCTTTTTTCTCGGTAAAACTGTATTCATTTTGGTCTCAAATACACATCTGCTTGTTGCGTACACATATCCCTGGGGAAAATGGTGCCCTCCATCCAATGAGCTTGAATTCCATTGCTATTGCTTACAAGTTATTTTTGGACTTTTAGGTGAGACAATTCTTCCTGCTGGCACACTCCTACACACGGTAGACTTGAGCATTAATTTCCCTGACCCTTGGGTAATAAATACATACGGAACCTCTCAGTAATAACTCACTTTCAAATCTCCCCTAAATCAGTGGTTCTCAACCTTCTGGCCCTTTAAATACAGTTCCTCATGTCGTGACCCAACCATAACATTATTTTCGTGGCTACTTCCTAACTGTCATGTTGCTACTGTGATGAATCGTCATGTAAATATCTGATATGCAGGATGGTCTCAGGCGACCCCTGTGAAAGGGTCGTTGGACCGCCAAAGGGGTCGAGACCCACAGGTTGAGAACCGCTCCCCTAAATTGATAATTGAAAGAAAACTCTCTTTTTCAGATACACATTAGACAACTTCATGGATAAAGGAAAATAAATGTAGAGTTTTGAGAGTGTGGCGCATAAATTTTAATTGTTTTTACATATATCTAATTCAAGTATATAAATAAACTTCTGGCAGATAATCTTTTTTCTTCATGGTATCTTTTTTTTTTTTTTTTGTCTAAAGTTTTACATATGTCTCCCTTTCCCCCAATTGACCCCCACCCCCCGACCCCCTGGCCCTGCCCAGCCATTCCCACCCCTGGGCAAGTTCCTACTGTGTGCATTGGTTATGCTGATATGCATGCATGCAAGTCCTGTGGTTGCTCTCTAACCCCTGGCCCCTCCTGCCATTTGTCTCTGGATCTATTCTTGTTCATCAAATTATGTTGATCATTATATCCCACATATGAGTGAGGTCATGGGATATTTATCTTTCTCTGACTGGCTGATTTCGCTCAGCATAATTCTTTAAAGGTTTTCTAGAATTCATTGTTTTGGACATCATGAAGATGCAGTTTGCATACAATAAAATTTCCACTTTCGAAGTCTGCATTTCATGGATTTTGCTCTCTGTAGGCGATCATGTGACAGCCATGATGTGGTCAAGAATTGATTCCCTCCCCTGAACTGTAGGCAGAAGCAACCAATGATCTACTTTCACTTTTTTTTTTTTTTTTGGTTGCACTTTTTGTGTTCTACTGAAGAAATACGATCGTAGCCCAATATCGCACACTTGTTTACCTATATTTCCTACAATATATTGAATAGTTTTTTCATGTATAATCCATGTTGTTCATGATCTAGGAGGTGAAATTTGTTTTCCTATGCAGATAGCATCACTTCTTTAAAAGACTGTCTTTTTTTCATTGAGTTTCCATATCATCTTTGTCCAAAATCAATCTTCCCAATTCAAGTCTTAAAATCTCTGAATCTGTTATATTTCTCTAATTTTTATGTTTTCTTAAAATTTCTTTTACAAAGTTATGTAAATTTGCAGTGTATAAGTCTTGCATATCTTTTGTTGAGTTATTTCTAAGTATTTTTTCAATGCCATTGTAACTGGACAAATTTTTAAATTTTTATTTTCTATTTTTTCATTGCTAATATACAGACATACAATTTATTTATAACTTTGTTTTGCTTTTTAAATATAGATATTTTTGTATCCTTAAATTTTACCAAGTTTACTTTTATTTCTAGGATTTTTTTTCTAGATTCCTATGCTATCCCCTGTAAGCTATTATGCCATTTGCATTAAAGACAGTTTTATTTCTCCCTTTCAAAACCGCATACCTTTTTCTTTTCCTTGCCTTATTGCCGTGGCTAAGACTGCAAGATAATGCTGAAAGTAATTGGCGAGAGTGAACAGCCTTGCCTGTTCTTGCTCATTGGTAGAAAATATTGATCGATTCGCTATTGAGACTGACTTAACTGTAGGTTTAGCATAGCTTATTTATTCAGATAGAGAAAGTCTTCTCTTTTTAGTTTGCTGAAAACAAAAATGTTTCTGTTTTTATTTAGTTTAGTTTTTTTTTCTTTCATTAATGAATGTCCAATTATGTCAAGTGATTTTTTTCTCTTCATCTATTTCAGGGATCATATGGCTTTCTTCTTTATTCTATTCATTTGGGTAGTTGGTTGGTTTTTCGAATGATGTAACACCATTAAGCTTGGTTTTTCAAAGGATGAAACACCATTGAGCTTCTTGGATCAACCCCACTTGGTTATAATGTATTATTATTTTTATGTGTATGGTTTGTACACATATTTGTATGGCTATTTTTATAACCAACCCCACTTGGTTATAATGTATTATTATCACATAAAAATTATATTTATATATATATATTCTTTATTGATTTCAGAGAGGAAGGGAGAAGGAGAGAGAGATAGAAACATCAGTGATGAGAGAATCATTGATCGGCTGCCTCCCGGACGCCCCCCACTGGGGATCGAGCCTGCAACCCAGGCATGTGCTCTTGATGGGAATCGAATCCGGGACCCTTCAGTCCACAAGCTGATGCTCTATCCACTGAACCAAGCTGGCCAGTGCTATTTTTATAAAATAATATATTTTTGTTGATTTTTAGAGAGGAAAGGAGAGGAATAGAGAGTTAGAAACATCCATGAGAAAGGAAGTCAGGGATTGGCTGCCTTCTGCATGGCCCCCACTGGGGATTGAGCCCACACGCTGGGCATGTGCCCTGAGCGGGACTCTAACAGGCAACCTCTTGGTTCCTGGGTCGATGCTCAACCACTGGGCCACACCAGCCGGGCTGTTTTTCTGTTTTGATTATTTAATCTGCTCATATTCTGTTAAGAACTTACGTGTCCATATTCAAAACGAATGTCTTCCTCATTTTAGTGTATCGCCGTTTTACTGCCCTTTTCCAATGACATAACCTTTCCTTTTCTGTTTTCTGAAAGGATTTTAGCAGCATTAACACTATTCCTTCCTTAAGGGTTTGATAGAATTTACTAAGGAGGATGTGTGGGTCTGGAGCTTTCTTCCTGGGTGTGTCCTCAAGGATTTGCCTTATCTGAGGGCCTGGCCTTTGATCACAGCTCCTGGGAAGTGATCTCTATGCCTTGGAATGTCCTGCCTGATAAGACAGCCATTGTTTACCTGGGAGCCTGGGGCCACACCAGATAGTCTAACAATGCAATTAATGGTGGTGCTTTGGTTCACATTGTTGTAGACCAAAGGTGGGCCCCATGGCCACCTGGGTGGGCAGCCAAATGGATAGGAGTGACTGAGCTCAGTCAAACTGGATTCGCCTGGCTCAGGTGTGCTTCTTGGGTTGGCAGTTCTCCAGGTTTATCAGCACACTTTTTCTTTCTGGGGAAAAGTCATGCTGTCCCTGACTCTCTTGGCAGAGGACAATGTGAAGCTTTGCTTTGAGAGATTTCCTGCAGCGCGGGTCTCTGCCCTGGACTGATTTCTAAACCTTGTCTTTGAACTGCAGGAAATCACAACCTTCACTATAACAGCTTCAGTGAATTCTGCGATGTCTGTTTTTATTTTCATGTTTACCTGTCATTTTATTATTTTAAACAGAATTTGAGAAACCTCATCTTTCTATATTTTTATGAATTGCATTTCTTTTTTAAAAAATATTTTTTTATTGATTTTTTTACAGAGAGGAAGGGAGAGGGATAGATAGTTAGAAACACTGATCAGCTGCCTCCTGCACACTCCCCACTCGGGATGTGTCAGCAAACAAGGTACATGCCCTTGGCCAGAATCAAACCTGGGACCCTTCAGTCTATCCACTGAGCCAAACCGGTTAGGGCTGAATTGCATTTCTTGAACCTCTGCATATTTTGTATGGCAGACCCATTAAGAAACCCTGTTAACTTAAAATAAGCAAAGGGCATCAGCACTTCTTATGCAAAACAAATGAATTCTATGCAGACGAACCTACAGGGAACTCTTTCTAGTTCCCTGAACTAGGAAAGCCCCAAGGATAAAAGGGAAATATCTTAATTCTTGCTTGCTGAGGACATCAAATGTTACTATTGCGTGTGACATAATATGTTTACATTTTCTTCTCTTTCAGGGGTTCTAGTTGACATTTTCATAGAGGACTAACCCTATTATTCATTCTAAATTCCTCTCTATGCTGCAATTTTTTAAAAAAATGTTTTTTTATTGATTTCAGAGAGGAAGGGAGGAGAGAGAAACATCAATGATGAGATAGAATCATTGATTGGCTGCCTCCTGCACGCCCCCTACTGGGGAGCGTGCCTGCAGCCCAGGTACATGCCCTTGCCCGGAATCGAACCCGGGACCCTTCAGTCCGCAGGCCGACGCTCTATCCACCGAGTCAAACCAGCTAGGACTATGCTGCAATTTCTTATCCTAATGCCCCACTTGGCCGGGAAGGGTTTAAAGCGGCTGAATGAGGCTGTAACTGGCTGGCATTCCGCTATAAAGTTCGAATCTGCAGTTAAAACCTTCCCGCCTGCTTTTGTCACATGGAGGACCTGGTAGCTCTCTATTCGCCCCTCTCCTCCGACTCACCTCCTTTTCTGTCCCTAACCACGTGCATAGGGACGGGGACACTAAAGCACCTTTTCTTGCCCTAACCGGTTTGGCTCAATGGACAGAGCGTCGGCCTGCGGACTGAAGGGTCCCAGGTTCGATTCCGGTCAAGGGCATGTACCTGGGTTGCGGGCACATCCCCAGTAGGGGGCGTGCAGGGGGCAGCTGGTCGATGTTTCTCTCTCATCGATGTTTCTAACTCTCTATCCCTCTCCCTTCCTCTCTGTAAAAAAATCAATAAAATATATTTTTAAAAAATAAATAAAAAAAATAATAAAGCACCTTTTCTTGACTCTCTGTCCCAACCCCACTGAGAATTAGACTTTCCAAGGAGATTCCCATGTTGATGCTAAAAGCCCCTGGTATTTCCCCTGATGCAGTAAAGCTGGAATTGAAGAGAAGCGAGTGGCTTATCTGGGACGCGTCTCTGCCTTTCTCTGAGCAGCAGCACCAGGCCCGGGCCTCTGAGCACGATTCTCCATTCTCGCCTGAGTGGCCGCTGGAAACAAGGCAGGGACTGTCTGCCTGCTGCCCATCCCGAGGGCACGATTAGGTGAAAGAAGAGCCCGCTTCTCCCAGACACTTCTTCCCAAGCAAACAATCCGCACTCATTCACGAGTCAAAGGCGCAGAAGAAAGAGTCTCAGTGTCAAGGCTGGAAGCTAATTGTCCTCCCTCATTTTCTCACCACGCACAGCTGAAGGGGGAAGAAGATGAGAAGGGGAGGGAAGGGGCACGTGAAGGCATCTGGGCACAGACACGTCTGCTCGCAGCCACCGAGGTGGCCCGGCGGCCCAGCGGGCTGCTCACTTGAGCTGCGCAGTCTGTTCCGGAACCCCCAGCCCTGCCTTCCACCCTCCGTGCACGCCTCACCCCCTTTTCTGTCCCTCACCGCCTTCAGTTCCATCTGATAAGATAGTGTAACTGTGTAGTTCTTTCTTTTGTTGGAGGCATGCTAGCTGATTCGCAGCTTGGTGTTACAGATATCAGGCCATCATAGCATCTTGTGAATCAAGATGCTATTTTTAAAAGTCTAGCTTCACGCTCTGTCCTCCTCAGAACAATAGCCACGGAGCATTATTTTGGTTTTGTAGACGGTGACATTGCACCTAGGAAAGTTAGGAAATTTGTGAAGTATCTAAAAGCAGTGCTAACTAGCCCAGTGGTCGGCAAACTCATTAGTCAACAGAGCCAAATATCAACAGTATGACGATTGAAATTTCTTTTGAGAGCCAAGTTTTTAAACTGAAACTATATAGGTAGGTACATTATTCACTTAATTAGGGTCCTCCTAAGCTGGCCTTTGCTAAAAACGTCCTCAATCTGATGGAGGTACGTTCGCTGAGGTCGACCCCTTCCAACTCTCCCATCCACACGCGTCTTGTATACTTGTTTCGTCTGTCTCCTTTCGTTCATCCTCTCTATACGTCCAAACCATCTCAACATGCCTTTCTCCATCCTCGACACTACGTCTTCTTTCACTCCACAGCGTTCCCTAAAATTAACTTAATAAACTTAAAGTTTTAAGTCAACTTCGCACTGTACGTGCACGCCCGCATGTGGTATTTTGTGGAAGAGCCACACTCAAGGGGCCAAAGAGCCGCATGTGGCTCGCGAGCTGCGGTTTGCCAACCACTGAACTAGACCATTGATGTTTCCCTTCCTCTTATTGCTTTATGTAAATGGCTGTCTTGGTTATGATTAGGCATTTGCCCACAACAATGTCCTCATGGGCAGGAACCTCCTATTCCAGGAGGGGGAGCGCGTCACAGAACATAACCACCAGGAAGAGGAGCCGTAGGCTTTCCTCTGGGCCCCAGACATGAGCTCCAAGTCTGATGGAGGCCCTGATCACGGATGGATGGGGTCCCTATCACCAACTCAGAGCATCAAGGCTTGTCTGTGGCAGCGGGCTGGGGCCAGTTTGTGACCATGAGCTGGATGTTAAACAAGAGGTAGCTTGAGAGCAGCCAGGGTGGAAATATTTATACCACAGGAATTGGCAACTGCTGTAAATCAGGGCATTTCTTTGATTGTTTATTCTCAATTAATTTTTTTGTCCCCAGAAGGCTGGCTTGCTACCACATCACTGGTTAAAATGTCCCGTACTTGCCCTGGCCGGTTTGGCTCAATGGATAGAGCGGTGACCTGCAGACTGGGGGAGGTCCCAGGTTTGATTCAGGTCAAGGGCACATGCCCGGGTTGCAGGCTTGATCCCCAGTAGGGGGCATGCAGGAGGCAGCCAGTCAATGATTCTCTCATATCATTGATGCTTCTATCTCTCTCTCCCTCTTCCTTCCTCTCTGAAATCAATAAAGAAATATATTTTAAAAAAATGTACCATACTTGAGACAGGGCCAGCAAGAGGACACCTGAAATTCTAGTGATGAAGGAATAGTTGTTTTTTTTGTTTGTTTGTTTTTTTATCCCTGATATAGCCAGATTCCTATAAATTCTTCCAAATGCTGTCCTCTGCTTAAGGCTTCAGGGACTGTCTTTGATCAGATGGCAAATCCTGGCTTGGCACGTAGTAATCACAGCTTGTGGGTTGCCCACGTGATCCTGAGCTGGTCACCGCCTTCCTATTTCCCACAAGCTTTCCTATCCACCAGCGTGGCCGCTCCCGTAATCAAGATTAAAAATCCACTAAAGTGCCTGCACTGAGCAGAGGACACCACCCAATGATATTTCCGAACCATTGTTTCTAGGCTAAAGCACAAGACACTTAAAATTGAACTTCATGAAACTGACTGCAAAGAGGATTACATTCAGCAGCTATTGAGCACCTCTGATGGCTGCATAACAAGTCCATATAAAATGATGTAAAAACACCCAACAACCCTCTTGAGGAGTCATATATATGTTTAGTGAATATTTATCGGTGGTGTGGATGGAGCTTATACCACAGTCTCTCAGCAAAACATCTTGGAGATCCTTTTTTAGATAATTTTTTTTCTATTCCTCAATTCATGCCAAGTTCCCCCCATCCTTTCTGCTTCCCCACTTTTTTCTTTCTCCTTTTTCATGTCTCCTCACTCCCTGCCCCGCCTCAAGTGACCCCTTGTCTTGCCTCTGCTCCCCTATTTTTCTATCTGGATGTGTTCCTCTCCTGCTCATGCTTTCTGATTCAGCAACTGGACCTCCCTGGGTTTCTCTGGTTGAGCAAATATTTCCAAGTGCCTTTGCTCAGCCCAAAGCCTATACCAGCAGCCTATCAATTCAGACACGAGTCTTCCTTTTCAGTAGCAGGAAGATGGATTGTTATAAATGCTTATGATTTTGTTTCCAGAAATAAATCATTGTCTATGATTTTCTTACACATTCTTTATTATAACACTAGAGACCCGGTGCACAAAATTCGTGCACAGGTAGGGTCCCTTGGCCTGGCCGGCGATCAGGCCTGATCAGGTTCTCCACCTCCCAGCCTCCCTGCTTCCCAGCCTCCCTTCATTCCTTGCCACCCACGCACGCCTTCCTGCCTCCCTACCTCCTCCTTCCCTCGCTTCCGCAGCGCCCTGCCACTGCTGGTCACCCACCATGTTCCACGCCACCCCTTGGTGGTCAACGCATGTCATAGTGAGCGATCAAACTCTTATTCTCCCGGTCGAACCCCCGAGGGGACAATTTGCATCTTAGCCACATATATATGTGTGTGTGTGTGTGTGTGTGTGTTACTCCTTCCTGACAGGGTTGCTAATTTATTGGGAGCCAAATGCAATTACTATGTCATCTTTGTGGCCTCATAAACCTCCTTCTGTGCATTATATGCTTAATATACAGTAGTTGAGTGGAAAGAATGCAGAGCTGTCCCAAAAGCCAGCCACCTCTGTTGGGTCTATTAAATATACCTCATGCCCTAGCCCATTTGGCTCAGTGGATAGAGCGTCGGCCTGAGGACCAAAAGGTCCCAGGTTCGATTTCAGCCAAGGGCACACACCCAGGTTGCATGTTTGATCCCCAGTACGGGGCATGCAGAAGGCAGCCGATCAATGATCCTCTCTCATCATTGATGTTTCTATCTCTCTCTCCTTCTCCCTTCCTCCCTGAGATCAATAAAAACATATTTAAAAAATAATAAACTTCATAACTACTATGCAGAACCAAGACCTGTTTCCCGGAGACTCAGATAACTACTATGCAGAACCAAACCGAGAACGAGGTTCGTTATTTGACAGTGACAATAACGCAATGCTCTTATTGCCAAATCAGGGTGATTATGCACCTATATGTCTAATCCTAGTAACCCTGCGCACGCATCCGTGCGCCAGTAGCTTGCTACCACCCTCCTGTAGCTACACCTGCCCTCCCCCACCCCCTTGGTTTGCTGCCCTGCCCCCTCCTGTAGCTCTCACTGCCCCACCCTCCTGCTGATCCGTGATCCGGTCCTTACGTGGTTGGTCGGTACGTAACAGTCATTTGCATATTGCATCTTTATTATATAGGATAATTAATATAGGGAAGAGACAAACGGTGGCTGTAATAAAATGGCTTGCTGCAGGAGGAGCTCATCACCAAAGCACAGTGTTCCTGCGGGTCTGATTGGTTATGTGCAGGACGGCGTCCTCCTTAAGTGGCCATTGCTCAAGCCTGTTTATCGGTTGAGTTGCTGTGAGATTTTAATTCACTAGAGGGAGCTTGTGGGCAGGAGCGATGTGGTTCCCGCACAAGGAAGATTGATGGCATTCATTCAGTCCCCGCAGCCTGAAAAATACTTTCTATTTATTTTATTCAGGAGCTTGTTGTAACACATCCCAGAGTTGCCTAGTCATTTTTTTCCACTAGTGAAAAGTCTAATTTCCTTTTCCATTTTTTATTCCTCGATGCAATTCACTCAATCCCCATCATGGTCTCGCAGGCCACTGTATGTGACTCTCTCAGTTCTGATCCGGCTTCATCACCCATGTTCTCGTTTATCCCAGCGAATGGCCCATGTGAGAATTAATCCAGGTGAAGTGCCTACCGCTTCCATGTTTGAGTGATAAAAGTTTCTTTCTGATTGTTCAACTTCTATTTGAACAGTGTGTGTGTGTGTGGGGGGGGGGGGGGCGGTGTTGGGCGGGAAGGACACCCTTTGGTTTGAAATAAAATCGGACATAGCCTTGTTACTATTTTAACAGTGTATTCCGAGTATGGGGGCCCTATTTCCTGGCACTGTGTGTGTTTTACTTGTTTTTAGGTCAGATTCGGAATGAGAGAAATTCGTATCATTTAACAAGAATTATTTGTCATCTGACCCGTCAGCTCAAAGCAAAATGGTAGAAGGTCATTTAGATATTAATCTGACAGGCTTCATTTTGGCGTGTGTTTGTTTCACTAATTGGTAAAAGACCAAACAAAACAAACAAAACCAAAACGCACACGTGTTAAAAGAACATTTGTTTGTAAGTACATCCGTGTATGTATGTTCGTGGTTGAGTTGCATGCACGTGGGTGCTCATTCAAAGTCAGCTATCTCCAGCTTTTCATCTGATTAATATAAAACCACAGAATATCGTCAAAATTGCCAAAGGCCGCTTATCCATATTGTCTGGTAGGTTTTTGTTTTATTCCTTCTCGTAAGGTAACATCAGAGAGAACTGGATGTTAGCCAGTTTTACTCTTTTAAGATTTGTTTTGTACGTTTATTTGGTTGCAAATGGCTCTCCCTTGTTTTTTCTGTACAATATTGAGGAGTATGTATGTCACAGGCCCCTAAGGCCACCCTCAGACATGACAGATTTCTCAAAGAACTCAGGGACTTAGAAAAGCTGAGGTACGCGCCCTTGGCCAGAATCGAACCGGCAACCCTCCGGTCTGAGGGCCGATGCTCCAACCACTGAGCCAAACTGGGTAGGGCCAAATCTGTATTTTCTTAACCTTTGTCATTGTGTCCCAAAGAGGATCTTGGGGTTAGTATCATATTTATTGCAATCAGTGTCTGTGAAGACATAAAAAAGTCTTTAGGCATGAACACAACACAAAATGCCCTAGAAAAAAAAAAACAGGAGTACATGCTGATTAATAAAAATAATCTAGTTTCTGAACAGAAGCTTCCCCACATGTTAACGTGCACATTATAGCTGAAATTGCCCTGATGTCTGCTCGATACTGAAAGAAAAGTTGGAGGAGGCGGGTTCCCCACTGTGGACAGAACGTGGGCATTCATCAGCGGTGCCCAGGCTGACCGCGGCTCTCTCGGGCCTTGAGCGGCTCATACAGTACCTCAAATATTTGAAGAAGCTCAAAATTTAGATCTCCTTTATCTTCCAACTCCAGCTTGCCCTAGGACTTAACCTGCAATTAAGTCTGCCGTAGACTAGAGGGACCCAGAAGGTCTTCTGCAAATGGCAATCCATAAGGATCTTGAAATTTCATTAGAGGATAGTTTCTGTGGAGGGCCCCAGCCAAGACTTGCAAACACACAGCCCTTCCGCTGAAACCGGTCTCTAGACTTTTTATTATGTCTTTTTCGGTATAGTATCATTTAAAAAATATATATATTTTTATTGATTTCAGAGAGGGAGAGAGAGAGAGAGAGAGAGAGAGAGAGAGAGAGAGAGAGAGAGAAACAGCAATGATGAGAGAATCATGGATCGGCTGCCTCCTGCACGCCCCACAGTGGGGATCGAACCCGCCACCCGGACGTGTGTCCTGACTGGGAATCGAACCCTGACCTCCTGGTTCATAGGTCAACACTTAACCACTGAGCCACGCCGGCCGAGCTACCCTATCATTTTTAAAAATTAGAATATATCACCTGAAGATGAAGTCGGGGGTTTTTCCTGAAGCCATCAGTACCTTTGGTAGCAATTGGCACGACAACGCTACGAAGTGGGCCGAGAGGGCTAGCTCCTCTGAAAGACAAAGGCCCTTCATTTCACCACTTCATGTCCTCAATGGGTTCTTGGAAACTTGGACTCTAATTGATATAAACAACTCTTCAGGCCCTCAATCGGTTCTTGGAAACTGCAACTCTCATCGACATCAACAACCGTCAAGTTCCTACAGCCTCTCATCAATGTTATAACAAAACGTCGTGGAAGGAAATGACGTTATTTAAGGACCTACGGTCCTCATCTCTGTTCCCTGCCTGGTTCCTGTAAGAGAGATGAGGACCCTGGGTTCTTAAATAATGTGTGTGCTTACAGCGCTTGGACCAAGTTCACCCGGTGGCACTTAAGAAAAAAAAACACACACACACCACAATGAGTATTGCATGGGCATTGATGGAACAAATGCAATTTGTGGTCTTCTCCTGGGAAATTAATGGGGACTATAATCTATATTCTCTTAATAAGGATGAATGTCGGATTTGTCCCTCAGTGTGGCCGCGTGTACCCATATGAGGACTGTCATTAATAACAGGTCTTCTAATGGGAAGGGAAAAATACAATATGAGGGGGGGAAAAAAATACATGACTGAACTTGGGCTTTTGAAATCTACCTAAGCTGGTTTTAAAAGTTGAGAATTAAACTGTTCTGTGTGAAGGGTGGAGAAATGGGGAGTTTTAGAGTAGCTTCCAAATGTTTGAGAAATACTCCCTCATCATCAACTATTGGGTTGAGTGGAACATGTCAAATATATTGCTGCCCCAGCTGGTTTGACTCAATGGATAGAGCCTCGGCCTGTGGACGGAGGGGTCCTGGGTTCGATTCCTGTCAAGGGCACATGCCCAGGTTGAGGGCTCAATCCCCAGTGGCGGGGGGGTGGGGGGGGGGTGCAGGAGGAGCCGATCAATGATTCTCTTTCATTATTGATGTTTCTATCTCTCTCTCACCCTCTCCCTTCCTCTCTGAAATCAATAAAAATAGATTTTTAAAAAATGTTCTATATATATATATATATATATATATATATATATATATATATATAGTTACCAAGTTCTGAAATTCCTCTAAAAAAACCTTCAAAGAGGAGGACTTTAATTAACTATGATGTGGCTCATTACATAGGTCTGTCTGTTCCACCTTAGTTTAAAAAAATACATTTTTTTGATTTCAGAGAGGAAGGGAGACGGCTAGAGAGATAGAAACATCAAAGATGAGAGAGAATCATGGATCAGCTGCCTCCTGCACGCCCCACATGGGGATGCAACCCGGGCATGTGCCCTGATCGGGAACTGAACCCTGACCTCCTGGTTCATAGGTCTTGGCTCAACCACTGAGCCACGCCGGCTGGACTACCTTGGTAAGTTTTCACTACAATTCTCACTACACTCTGTTCCTTTAACTTGGAGAAAACGAGACAGAGTTTGCTTACTGCCTGAAGAACTTGGACTTGAAGCTCTCGCCAGCTGCAAGTTGTCTAAACACACATAAAAGGGAGCCTGTCTTCACATGCCCCGAATTCTCTACGTGCCTTTTCCCTGGCAGAAGCCGAGTTTTACTATCACCCCGACCCTAGCACGAAGCAGAGAAACTTAGTGACATGTTGAGTGAAACGCTACCCGGTGTTAATAACGGTTTTGAAAGAAATCAGGGAAGTTAATCATGTGTGGACACAGGGTTAAGAAGCAATGTAACAGACTATTAAGCTTAATATAGATATGTGATATAAGCATATGCAGACGGCCATTAGCATAAATTCACGTTACAGAAGAGCAGCTCGGCGTCCTACTTGGTGGGTCCGTAATGTGTGCGAGGGCAGGATGAGGACCGATTGGAGAAGGAGCCGGGTCAGCGAACCCATAGACAGGTCCTGGATCAGGTTTATAAAACCCCTGCAAATTATAACCACATTAGTTCTGAATGGTGTTATTGCCTGCGACTTTATTACACAGACATGCCGAGTGAAGGGACGTGTAAGGGGGAAATCTTCCATCGTTCACAGGGGGTTCAACGTGAGAAATATCCACCTCTTTTTTTTTAAAAAAAAAAATATATTTTACTGAATATTTACAGAGAGGAAGGGAAAGGGATAGAGTCAGAAACATCGATGAGAGAGAAACATCGATCGGCTGCCTCCTGCACACCCCCTACTGGGGACGTGCCCACAACCAAGGTACATGCCCTTGACCGGTATCGAACCCGGGACCTTTCAGTCCGCAGGCCAACGCTCTATCCACTGAGCCAAACCGGTTATGGCTATCCACCTCTTTTAGCCCAAACTGGCTTCCCTTCATGCTCACAGGCATTATGGTGCTGGTGAGCGACTCTTATAGACATGAAACTAGAATGTTCAGCTAACTTTTTTGGGGGGGAAATTTTGTAGCTCTCAATAATTCTAGAGATAGCCCTATCTTGACATTTCCCCCCCATATTCGTGAGCATAATGTCATAAGAGTTACATATGACCGTCAAGCGAGCTTATTCAAACACGTAGTGGTTAGAGAAATACGTTCTTCAGGGTCTCTGCCCTTCAGCTGAAACAAGCAAATGAATTCTGCCTTCTCGTTTTCAATCAAAGATCCCTTATTAGACTTCCTGAAATATCCCTAGGAATCCCATCGCGCAGATGTTTTGTTTTTAGTTTACATGGCGTAACAAATCGTTTTGTCCTGTAGGAGGTTTTCATAGATCCGAGAAATAAAAACACCGCCCAGAACAGAAGGAAGCACGTATCATCAGTTATCATGGTGGAAAATTTTCCTTGGATTGGGTCATCATCTGTTGTAATTGACGTGCTTTTGGTTTCCCCTAATTACGCGTTGGGAAACTTCTGCAAAAAAATTCTCCTTTTAGCTGACATTTTCTTAGACTCAGATCATCAGAATAAGAAAACATTTGTAAAGTTTAAAAAAACGCACAAGAAAATGTCACCCTGTCCCTTTTTCTTGCAGATAACAAAGAAAGCTATCAGTAGTTTTAGTTCCTTTTTTTCATCCTCCCTCCCTCCCTCCCTCCCTCCCTCCCTCTCTCCCTTCCTTCCTTCTTTTTTCCTTCCTTCCTTCCTTTCTTTTTTCTTCTTTCTCTTTCGCTCTTTCTTTCCTTCATCTTTCCCTTCCTTCCCTCCCTCCCTCCCTTTCTTCCTCCCTCCAAAACTCTCTAGTGCTTATAACTGGCACCCAGGTGTGCTAGAGACAGTCACCATAATTTCCTTTCAGAGCAACTCTGAACATCCTAATATGTGCCAACCCTTTCCTCCCTCCTGGCCAGGTGCCACCTCCTATTCCACTGCCTAAACTCTATCCCTTTGGCTCATATTTAATATCTTTGTAAACAATATATACTGCCTTGAAAAGACCATCCCTGAAAGGTTTCATCACTGTTTTACTTTTTATTCTTTTAAATGTGTTTTTATTGATTTCAGAGAGGAAGGCAGAGGGAGAGAGAGATAGAAACATCAATGATGAGAGAGAATCATTGATCCGCTGCCTCCTATACGATCCCACACTGGGGATCGAACCCGCAACCCGGGCATGTGCCTTTGACTGGAATCAAACCCAGGACCCTTCAGTCCACAGGCTGACTCTCTATCCACTGAGCCAAACCGGCCAGGGCACTGTTTTACTTCTTAAGTTAAAATACAAGTGTGACAGGAAGTGCTGGTAGAAAAGGGAGGCTAGTGAGGTGAACACCAAGAATATGAGAGAAAAGAAAGGCGAAGGAATTTCGTGGAGCAGGGAGGAGAGAGAATCATATACACTGAACACCATCAGTGCTTAAGGAAAAGCTCTGAACAATAAAAATTGTAACAATGATGCTAATATTCATGATGATGGCCATAGGTAGCACTTCATAAGAGGCAGCCAAGCATGTCACTGAGGGCTATGAATGTGCTCTACCCTCTGTCATCACAACATTCATTATCCTAAATTTACTGGTGATAAAGACAGGGTTTAAGAAACATTCTTCACTAAAACTTCATGCTTTTCCCCCTTCCCTCTTACTCCTAATAATGGATAAGGAAGTCCGAGTGACAATCCTAGACCACATTCAAATTTCCACCTCTCTGGCTGTAAGCAGAGAAGGCTAGTAGAGCCAGAGGAAGATAAGGTGTTTGTGAAGACGGAGGTAAGCGTCCAATGTAACGGTGACTGGGCAGAGAGAAGCTGGGCTTGGCTTTGGGGTAAAGGTCACCCTTCTGTGGCGAGTTCTTAAGTTTAAATAGGCGACATGAGGTTTTCATTGATTTGGGGGTGAGTAAAAGGACTTAAAAATGTTAACAGTCTTTGCCTAAAGACTGAGAGAGCAAAAAAATTAAGTCACTCTCCTATTTGAATTAAATGGAAAGTAAGTAGCAGAGATTTAAGCTCTGTATATAATGTGGTTTTTCAATTGGAATTGCAGTGTGTGTGTGTGTGTGTGTGTGTGTGTGTGTGTGTGTCCACATGTGCCCGTGTGTGACAGGTGGTTTAATTAAAGGCAGGAGAGTGAGCTAGAATGAATTTAGTACAGCTGCTCGAGCCGACTCTATTAAATTTCAAGTGGAAATGATTGAATACGTTTCTAGATTTTTAAAAAGAACCTTGGCTGTGTCTGCCGTACCCTTCCCACATCTGAGCCAGGTAGACGGGGTTGAAAGAGAGAATGGCTGCTTCTTTCATTTCTGAGTTTCTCCGAGGAACTAAAATTGGTTTAAGACTTGGGTGACTCTGCATGAGTGGTAGCTTCGCGGCTTCCTCCTTTATGAAGCATTTTAAATTTGAAGTTTTCAAAGGGATCTTTCCCTCACTCAGTGGCTGGCAGAGAGAAACGGTGGGGCTGGATGGTGCTGTCCCAGGTTCAAGGTGAGGTTGTAAGGGAAGGGTTAATCCAACGTCGGTGTTCAGTGATTCTGTTTCGGGGCAGCATCAGGTTATTGTTGAAGTTCACTTTCGCTATTTTAGCTTTTATTTTAATATATATATATATTTTATTGATTTTTTTTTTACAGAGAGGAAGGGAGAGGGATAGAGAGTTAGAAACATCGATGAGACAGAAACATCGATCAGCTGCCTCCTGCACACCCCGTGCTGGGGATGTGCCCACAACCCAGGTACATGCCCTTGACCGGAATCGAACATGGCACCCTTCAGTCCGCAGGCCGACGCTCTATCCACTGAGCCAAACCGGTTAGGGCTATTTTAGCTTTTAGCTGGGCATCCTGGATCTTCTTACTAGCAATGCCACGATGGTTTTCTCTTCCAAGTAGAAGTGATGTTATAAAAACCTCTGGCAGCCAGTACACAGCCGGCCACATCTCTTCCATATTCAAACACGGCAGCCCTCTGTGGACAGAAGTAGATTTTCGAAGCTTTGACTGCGATGTCAAACGATATGTGACGTGCGTTACGTTTGCAAACAAGATCAATAGCCGAGTTACTTCGGGGCCAGCTCTAGGCTTCCACGTGGAATATAACATGTTCCAGATAGTTCGCAACCTGGGCATGTTTCTTTGGCAGGAATACGTTGAGATTCGCGAGGAAGCCAGGGGAGCCTAAGAGGATATAAAAAGCTAATGCAGCCGAAACCGGTTTGGCTCAGTGGATAGAGCGTTGGCCTGCGGACTGAAAGGTCCCAGGTTCTATTCCGGTCAAGGGCATGTGCCTTGGTTGCCGGCACATCCCCAGTGGGAGATGTGCAGGAGGCAGCTGATCGGTGTTTCTCTCTCATCGATGTTTCTGACTCTCTGTCTCTCTCCCTTCCTCTCTGTAAAAAATCAATAAAATATATTTAAAAAAAGCAAAAAGCTAATGCATTCAGCCCGGTCGGCGTGGCTCAGTGGTTGAGCCGTGACCTATGAACCAGGAGGTCACTGTTCGATTCCTGGTCAGGGCACATGCCCGGGTTTCGGACTCCATCCCCAGTGTGGGCGTGCAGGAGGCAGCCCATCAATGATTCTCTCTCATCATTGATGTTTCTCTCTCTCTCTCTCTCTCCCTCTCCCTTCCTCTCTGAAATCAATAAAAATATATTTAAAAAAACAACAAGAAAACAATGCATTCAGTGACTCTCCAGTTACAGAAGACAACAGCTTTCAATCACAGATAAACTCTGGCCATAGATGGTGAACAAAAAAACCCAAAAAACAAACAGGTTGCTTTATGGGACATAGAGACATATAGTAATCCCCCAAAAGTTCCGACCCTAATCTACAACTGTCTTATTGTCATCCCTTCCCCATTGCTTGTGGGAATTGTCATCGCCTTTATTTTTAAATCCGTTTTCTTTGTGGTGCAAACACGTGGGAAAGTGTTTGCATGTTACCATTTCATCAAGTCCCACCCCGGTCGGTCCTCTGGGGCCAGGCAGCCAATGGGTTAAGTTAGATCACGAACGTGTGTTCCCTGACCCTGGAATGCTTCATCAAATACACTCATTACCGATTGAGCAAGAGAGTGAATGGCTGTGAGTTGCCGCTTAAGCGCTGATGGGATTGTGTGTGTTAGGCCCTTAACGTGGTCGAGGTATTTAAATTTTGATTTTTGTAATGGGCTCTGACATGTTTCATTTCCTCCGAGGGAACACTCGAGACCTCTGAAAGTAAATGTTGCTAAAAAGTCATCAAGGCAGAATATTAAAATGCCATCAAATGAAAATTTCACTAATGCAATCCGGCTAGCACTCCAGGTACTGAAGCGAAAAGGGGAGTGTCAGAGGTCCGGGTTCTCTTAGCGAAACACGATTTGTTCCTCTTCACTGACTGTTTCTCCAAATAAATTATTTAAAGTCTTATTTCTCCTTTCTCCTGGGCCTCTTAAAGTTCAGCAAGGCGGAGAGGTAGCCGGAGAAGCCGGAGACAGAGAAAGAGGTGCCACCCGGAGCCGTCCAGGATAGGGTGGCACGGCGAGCATCTTCCCCCCTTGCAAGCTGTTCCCTTCATTCCATGAGAGCTGTCCAAGTTCATGGTCAGATGAGAGGGTACAAATCCTCACTTATCACCTTAGGGCTGAACTGCCCTTATAAAACGTACTCAAGCCCTCGCCGGTTTGGCTCAGTGGATAGAGCATTGGCCTGCGGACTGAAGGGTCCCAGGTTCAATTCCAGCCAAGGGCACATGCTGGGATTGCGGCTTGATCCCCAGTAGGGGGCGTACTGGAGGCAGCCGATCAGTGATTCTCTCTCATCATGGATGTTTCTATCTTTCTCTCCCTCTCCTTTCCTCTCTGAAATCAATCAAAGTATATTTAAAACATAAATAAATAAAATGTACTCAAAACTTTAATAACATAGCAGGGTGTTAGGAGTGTGTAAGATCACGAAAGAACATTCATTTAGTGATGGGCAGAGAAAACAGTGCTGTATTGGGAGAAGACACTACAGTTTTCCCCAATGGTTTTATCCAACCATCTTTGTCATTTTCCTAATATTTGAGTTTCAGGTAACTTCTTTTTTTTTTTTAATATATTTTATTGATTTTTTACAGAGAGGAAGTTGAGAGGGATAGAGAGTTAGAAACATCGATGAGACAGAAACATCGATCAGCTGCCTCCTGCACACCCCCCACTGGGGATGTGCCCGCAACCAAGGTACATGCCCTTGACCGGAATCGAACCCGGGACCCTTCAGTCCCCAGGCTGACGCTCTATCCACTGAGCCAAACCGGTTAGGGCTCAGGTAACTTCTGTATCAATGCATTTGTGGCACATGGAAACCAAAATCAAACTCCCTGGATCTCTTCTATACAAATGGCATTTAATAAGGAATGGCTGGCATTATGAGTTCACTTATTCTTCTGAATTTCATTAGCCATGTTTTCTTAATGAGCATTGGGTTAAACAAGATATATAGTCCTAGCCCTAGCCGGTTTGGCTCAGTGGATAGAGCGTCGGCCTGCAGACTGAAGGGTCCCAGGTTCAATTCCGGTCAAGGTTGGGCTTGATCCCCAGTGGGGGGTCGTGCATGAGGCAGCCGATCAATAATTCTCTCTCATCATTGATGTTTCTATCTCTCCCTTCCTCTCTGAAATCGATAAAAATATATGTAAAAACAAAAGATAATTTCCCTGTATTGTTTACATATATATATATATATATATATATATATATATATTTGCTTTCTGAGATATCTACTAATGTTGGTTATTTCCTGGAAATGGAGAAACATAGATTTCCCCAAACTTCACCTATACCAGAGATTTCCCCCAGTGCCAGGGATTCTATTCGCTCATCTCTGGGCTAATGTTCCTATTGAACCTATAATTTCCTCATTTCTCCTGCCGGCTGAGAGGGTTGGTGCCAACACACATCTGGTCTTCTATTAACTCAGCTTGAACCTTCGGTTCTGTCCCTCTAACCCATAAGACAAATAAATTACTTTATTGAACCTGTGGTGTGAAATGGCAGGCCTGCTTTGGGGAATCACGTTTCTACTGTGTGTTGGTGAAACAGCATAATTTTAAGTCTCCAGAATCAGAATGATTGGCGTCTTCCAAGGCTAGAATCTTGCGTTGGTTCCCAGCCCTGTTGGAAAACAAGGCTTTAGCAATGCATATTAGGCGTACGAACAACCTGGTCTTACAGTAACAAGCATCTGTTCAGCTCAATTTTGAAATATATTTTTATGGATTTCAGAGAGGAAGGGAGAGGCAGAGAGAGATAGAAAAAAAAATCAATGATGAGAGAGAATCAACGATCGGCTGCCTCCTGCACGCCCCCCTCCCATTGGGGACTGAGCCCACAACCCCGGGCTTGTGCCCTTGATGGGAATTGAACCTGGGACCCTTCAGTCCACAGGCCAATGCTCTATCCACAGAGCCAAACCAGTCAGAGCCTTTTCAACTAATTGTTGAGAACACTGTCTAAAAACTGCAGTTTGAAGTAATTTACCAAATGACATCTGGTTTTGAGAATCACTGAGAATGTCTAAGAATATTATCAGGGCACGAAATCCACACGTTTGCTACTTCAGCATAAAGCTTTATGCTTCAACATAAGGCTTTAGCATAAAGCAGCCTTCTTGGCTATTATTTTTTTTAAAGAAAGCAAAACGTTTAATAATATGTGGCCAAAGAATTGTGTTACTCAGAAATCATTCCGATGAGCACTTACTGAATACCTACCAGGTTCAAACATTGCATTACTGAAGCTCAGGAGATTTCTACTTTGTGTTTTATCGTATGTGCCTGAGAGTGATTTGTAGAATGTCATTTATATATATACTAGAGGCCCGGTGCATGAGATTCATGCACCCCTTGGGTGGGGGGGGGGGGTCCCTCAGCCCTCTTGCAGTCCGGGAGCCCTTGGGGGATGTCCGACTGATGGCCGGCAGTTGGACATCCTTAGCGCTGCTGCTGCAGAGGGGAGAGGCTCCCACCACTGCCGCTACACTCGCCAGCCATGAGCTCGGCTTCTGGCTGAGGGGTGCTCCCCCCGCGGGGTGCGCACTGACCACCAGGGGGCAGCTCCTGCGTTGAACATCTGCCCCTTGGTGGTCAGTGCACATCAAAGCAACCGGTTTTTCCGTGGTTTGGTCAATTTGCATATTAGCCTTTTATTGTAAAGCATGCCCTCATCCTGATGAACATGTGGCTTTTTAGAAGGAGGAAGGGCTGGCTACCGTCTCCCACAGTCAGGCCCAACCTGGAAAGGGGAATGTTTTGTTCCCAGAGTGACCCTCTGGGTGTGAGCAGGGACAGCTCTGGCAGGGCCTTGGGGGAGAGTCTCACATCCGATATGCGCTGTGTGATTGGCGGGAGGTCTGGTGAAATTCACACGGCCTGTGCCAGATCTGCCAATCTGACATCTCGCCAACACATGAGCAGAGAGAGACACGGATGTTTTCAGCCTCGGTGTGATCTTCTTCCGTGGAAAGCAAATAACTTTATTGCAGTCATTGTATTGATCCAGTTATTTCCAAGTTGTGTATCAAATTGTACATGTATGTACATATTTTTGGGGTTATGGCTTATAAAAACATAGGCATATATATATATATATATATATATATATATATATATAAATAAAATATAGATGCACATATACCTATACAGACAGGGGTGGGCAAAAGTAGGTGAAATTACCAGCCATCATTACATAAAAGATAAATCATAAGTAAGGATATGGAATAACAACAACAACAACAATAATAAGACAAGTGATACAAATAAATACTACAATAATTAATAAATACATAACAATATAAGAATAAACTCTGTGTTTTGTGTCCTCACAACTGCAAACCTACTTTTGCCCACTCCTGTATTACAAATCTATATATCTATATATCTCTACTATATACGTATGTATGTATTTATATCTATATGCATCTATACCTACATACACATGCACATACAATCTTCAATACCACGAGGGCAAGAATCCCGAATGAAAAGGCAGTCGTGGAGTGTGACGGTCATTTTTTATTCATTTGTGATCTTCACTCAAATTTGAACCCAGGTTTCTAAGGTCACAAGGCTCAGGACACAAGCCCAGGGTGTCGTGTGCAGGGTGGACATGGGGGCGGGGGGATGTACCGATCGCCTGGAGGGTCTCGCTGTCAGAGCCCTCAGCTGGAATGGGGCTGAAATCCACCACTGGCATGTAGCTTTCACATCCCAGAGCCCCCTGCTCCTAATCACACCACGAGACTCCACAGACATGATTCTGTCCACGGAGGAATGTCTGTCCATCACCAGAAGTTTGAGTAGCCATTTTCTCCCATCCCTGCCCCCCCGCCCCCCCCCCCCACTCCCTGCCTTCTATCACCCACCTGTAACCCCACCCGAAGTCTGATGTCTGAACAAAGCAGGGGAGGAACAAACGCCGGGACAATGAAAACACAAGCTAACAATTTCTGCACTTTTTCCTGGGATTTTAATGTATATCTGCGAAACAAAGTAATGAGCGGGCTATAGTCCATTAGGCA
Organism: Myotis yumanensis; assembly: GCF_028538775.1. Taxonomy (NCBI): domain Eukaryota; kingdom Metazoa; phylum Chordata; class Mammalia; order Chiroptera; family Vespertilionidae; genus Myotis; species Myotis yumanensis. Next base: position 4,729,773 of record NW_027223771.1, on the reverse strand, counting down.
AGAACAAATCCCACCCCCACCCCCCACCCCGTAATTTTATCTTTGTTTAATTGAATATTTAATTAGTATAAATATGCAGCTAATTTTTTAATGTGCTCAGTGCATTTAGCAGGAAGGGCTGGGGCTGGGCTGCCTGGCGAGGGCCTGGGGCGGCCGTGGGGAGACCACCGCGCCCTCCGGTCCATCTCGGGGCGCAGGCAGGAGCCAGAGGGTCGCTTGGCCACAGCCCGGGAGTAAGTTAGCATTTGCACGGAGCTGCATCTCGCCGGCCTGTGCATATTGGAAGCTGCAGACAGCGGCTCCTTTCACGGTGATGAATGGGTTTTTTCAAGCGTTCTGCTCCCTAGTTATGAGAAGGGTGACCCGGTCAGGAGACGACTTTATGAAGCTATAAAAAATGTATGTCACTCCGGACTCCGTAATGTCACGGGGAAGAGGGGAAAGGGAAAAGAAAAAAAAAAAAAAAAAAAACCTGTGCGAAAATGGCAGGGTAATAAGGCTGTTTTCAATGCTCGAAATAGCTTTCTGTCTACAGTCATATGTAGCCTTCGAACGGGGGCACGGGGAGCACCCACCATGCATTGCTGTTGGGCGGATTAGAAGAAAATAATGTTTTGGCTTTGTTTGGCTTTGCGTAGGGAGATGGCCGTGAGACGCTTCCAAATGCAGGGCCAGCGGCTCTCTGTCAGACACGGGGAAGGGGCAGTGCCTTTTCGTTTTATTATTATTTTTAAAAAATTTATATATTGATTGATTTCAGAGAGAAAGGGAGAGGGAGAGATAGAAACATCAATGATGAGAGAGAGTCATGGATCGGCTGCCTCCTGCACGCCACCTACTTGGGATCGAGCCCGCAACCCGGGCATGTGCCCTTGACCGGGAATTGAACTGTGACCTCCTGGTTCGTAGGTTGACGCTCAACCACTGAGCCACACTGGCCGGGCACGGGGCAGTGTCTTTTTAAAAGCCACCAATGTACTTAAGGTGGTGATGACTTTGAAGTAGGCAGAAGAGCCAGAAAGGGGATTGCTGCAAAGCAAGCTCATTTTGAAAGGGGTCTTTTCGTCTGATGTTTTGCAAGGTTTTTTCTCGGGGGTCACTAAGAATTTTTAAAAATATATATAAAGAAGCCCTGCCAGGTGCACGTGCCCCTCTGCTTTCTTTTGAACGCTCTGGAGTTGACAGATAGTGGCATGTAGATTTGAACAAAGGCCATACCGTCTGGACCCATCATCTAGCCTTCATCGATTTCTCTCCTTCCTCTCATCAATCATCAATATGCACATGCCCGGGTACCAGGCGTGTTCCTTTCTGATATGTCACACATTTCACCACGCGTGTTCAGAACGTTCGTTTACACAAGGTAGGGGACCCCAGAGGACCAAGGTCGGCGGGTCTGCCTCGATCAGGGCTTCCCAGGTGAGCTTTGCAGTGTCTCCATTGGATTCCGACCTTGGCTTTGTCACGGCTGCGTGGTACCACCGTGAAGCGTCCCTTTCCAAACACCGGTGTCATTTCTTTTCTGGGACTTGTGCATCTCCTCTGTCCACCCACCTGGGATGGGGGGAAAATTGCATGAGAAGCTATGAGCTCAGGCTCAGAGATGGTTCTGGAGAAGGAGGGAGGGCGTTGAGTTTTTTACCCGCAGGACACCGATTTTGCATTTCTTACCCTTTTCCTCATGGCGATGTCTATATACATTAGGCTGGCTCCCTCGCCCCACTCTGAGGAAAGTTGGCCATAGTCATAATCTCATAGGAGGGAAGGGGCCAGTGGGCGGTGGGCAAACTCTGCTCCTAGGAACAGGCATACGGGGGTACATTGCCTGGAAAGAATTTTAAAACAGCCCGGCTGGCGTGGCTCAGCGATTGAGCGTTGACCTATGAACCAGGAGATCATAGTTTGATTCCCAGTCAGGGCACATTCTTGGGTTGCCAGCTCGATCCCCAGTAGCGGGCATGCAGGAGGCAGCCAATCAGTGATTCTCTCTCATCATTGATATTTCTCTCTCTCCCTTCTTCTCTGAAATCAATAAAAATATGCTTTTAAAAAATATATATTTTATTGATTTTTTACAGAGAGGAAGGGAGAGGAATAGAGAGTTAGAAACATTGATGAGAGAGAAACATCGATCAGCTGCCTCCTGCACACCCCCTACTGGGGATGCGCCCGCAACCAAGGTACATGCCCTTGACCGGAATCGAACCTGGGACCCTTCAATCCGCAGGCCGACGCTCTATCCACTGAGCCAAACCGATTAGGGCAATGCTTTTTTTTTTTTTTTTAAGTATTTTAAAACAGTAATAAAACTGTCAAAAAGTATATTTCCTTCCCACCCTCACCCCTGGAACTCCAATGCTATCTTGTATCTTGTATGTGGGTCGTCACAATACACAACTAAATAATTCTTGCGTAGAAAACATATTCTAATTTCCAGTCTCAACTGACCAGGCCTCATTTACTCCTTATACCGAAGAGAATTCTTAAGGCAGATATTTAGAGCAATGTTTTCATTATTCCCATATCCCCCTACTCTCCAACTATTTGAACCCAATAGCATAAAACAGGTATTTTTTTCAAGAAAAACTCCACATCACTTAAGAATTTATTAACAATTTACATAATTGCTTAAGTAATCTGCATAATTGACAGAAAGTTTAATTTGACCCTGGTTCAACTGTAACACTTATGGTTTCAAATTGAAATTGGTATAATTCATTTATGAGAGTAATTAAGCCATGGAGTCTAACAAATACAACCTATGCTGCCTGAGGCCCCCAAGGCCAGAACATGCTATTAGAATGTTTTATTTAAATACATCAAATCTGTTCCTCTCCACAGTCACCCGTGTTAAACTAGAGCAAACGGCTCATCTGACCTTGAGCACCGTGTTTCTGAGAGAGGGTATTTGAAGCACACAATTCAGTGATCTTTCTAGAGGAAACCACATGTTAAAAGCATTTAAAGAAAGCCTAAAGGTGCCTGGCCGGTGTGGCTCAGTGGTTGAGCGTTGACCCATGAACCAGGAGGTCACAGTTCGATTCCTGGTCAGGGCACATGCCTGGGTTGCAAGCTGGATCCCCAGTAGGGGGCGTGCAGGAAGCAGCCGATCAATGATTCTCATCATTGATATCTCTCTCTTTCTCCCCCCCTCCCCAACTCTCTGAAATAAATTAACCCATTGTACACCATAAGCATCTGTAGATGCAAGCAGCGAACCTTCCCCACACTATACACGTGTCTATAAAAAAAAACTTTCAGTAGCAGCCCTGACCAAATTTAAAATCATTTTCCGTGGGGATCTTCAGCTGAAAATATTCATGAACACCCGAATTGTGAGTAACATATTTATTTTTATAATATTCATTGCAAATTGATTTTTTTTTTACATTAAACTCAAAATGTGGCGTGTGGGAATGGTTTTCGTTTTGGACGCATGGCAGTTAACTGGTTAAAACTTTTTTTTTTTTTTTTTTAAAGAAAGGCTAAACTTGACCTAGTTTTCACGTCTAGGATGTGTTCATACGTACCTGATTCTATGATAACCCCCAACATTATTAAACCTCAGTTTTTCAGAATAGGACTGAAAAATGCCCCTGAGTAATGGACTGTTTGCTAGCTTATGCCACGATGACTAGTATTCCTAAGAGTGAGGGAAGTGGGGAATCTGTCCACCTTCCTTGAATGCTCTTAATGCCTAAATGCATAATTAAGTCGACTAATTGGGAGGTAGTCATCCCAAGCAGAAAATAATAGCACTGATAGCACCACTGCATATGCCTGGGGAAGGGCACAGATGAATCTGGCCAAGAGCTCACGGCCGCAACATCGCTTTCACTTGGAAAATATCAGATCGCGTGGCTTCAGTCTGTCACTGCCACCTGGGCAGCCTTGGGGACCGGAGGAATATGGACGAGGGTCAGCTGCGAGTGACACGGTTATGTAGACAGAGTCTCTCTTGGGCACAGTCAAGAGCCATCCGTTTTCAAGACTCCCATGAGCATTCTAAAGAAAACCCTGGGTAATGCATCACCAGCGTGACACCATAGTCCAACACTCCGGGCACCTGCTTCTCTCCCGCACGCTGCTCTGAGGATTTATCTCCTGCGTCTTTTTATCATGCATCCCTGACGCTCTGGTTCATTTTTCCTGTTCCCCTCGATTCTCATTTTCCCCCTCCTATTACTTGCTTCCTGTGCATCCAGAGTCTTCACCCTGCCCTTGAGTTTGGCACCGTTGAGTTGAAGGTCAAAGTCATTGTTCAACAAGTACGTTTCCAGGGCAAAACACCAGGCCAGGTGCTTGATGGAACCTGTCTCATTGACTCATCCTTGGGGTCCCGCACGTGATCTTCATCGTGCAGATGCGGACAATGAAGTTTGAAGGTCCCAAACCAGCCTGGATTGTACCCATGACCACGTGACCATCTGCACCGATGCATGAAGAGTTCCAGGCTCCTATGCTTGATTCTTTCTCTTTAATGAGCAGTTTTTATGATAACAAACATGCTCCTAACATTATTAGGAGAAGACCGATAGTTTTGTTCTTTTTTTTTTTCTTTTAAATATATTTTATTAATTTTTTACAGAGAGGAAGGGAGAGGGGTAGAGAGTTAGAAACATTGATGAGAGAGAAACATCGATCAGCTGCCTCCTGCACACCCCCCACTGGGGATGTGCCTGCAACCAAGGTACATGCCCTTGACCGGAATCGAACCTGGGACCCTTCAGTCCGCAGGCTGACACTCTATCCACACGATAGTTTTGTTCTTACTATCAGTCTGAACAAATTTGAAAACAGTTGGTGAGTTTCAATGCATTATAACTATGACCCTTCCTGATGCTCACGTGGTCATATCTTTGGTATTGAGAGTCCTTTTAAACTGGCTACCAGTCCTTCTGATCCAATCCTAGTAATGCTTAGGAATCCTTGGGTATTTCCTTGCCATTTAGTGGAAGTGCTAACTCCCAATATGTCTGTGTTTTGAGATAGGGCCTGAAAAGGCAGCCTACTGTCTTTTTTGGGGTGAGGGGATATGGTGGGTGCTGCTGTGCTGGGGAGAAGAGATTCAGAAGAAATGAAGACAAAAAAACTCATTCTAATACCTTGTTATCTATAGTATATGCATGAAAGACAAGTGTTGGGTAAAATTGTGTTTATCATTGAATGCCAGGGCTCCAGAAGATGTGGGTGTCTAATTAATTATTGATCATTGTGTAAGATTAGGAAAGTCACATTGGAACCAGGACAACGGATCACCCGCTCCCTGTATGGCAATCCAGTTCCTTTTGGTGAGAATAAAGTAGGTTATACGAGAACAGGGGACAGTTGTCCAACAACAACTTCACCCCAATCTGTCAATTTTACCCCAGTCTGAATGCAGTGTCCAGGGTGCTATAGAACGTTGTTACTGTGATAATACAGCTACAGTATCCGGCAGGAAGAAATTTTCACTTAGGCCAAGAGTCTAATTGTCCAAAGGAAAAAAATATTTGTAAAAATTAAAATTTTTGACTTGGTTTTATTAAAATAATTTTTATTACACTAATAAAGCCAGAAAAACACTTGATTTTAAGTGATTTATTTTATTTTTTAAAAATTAACTTTTTAAGAAACATATATTTTTATTGATTTCAGAGAGGAAGGGAGAGGGAGAGAGAGAGAGAAACATCAATGATGAGTGAGAATCATTGATTGGCTGCCTCCTACACACCCCACACTGGGGATGGAGCTCGAAACTGGGGCATGTGCCCTGACCGGGAATCGAACCGTGACCTCCTGGTTCATAGGGAGATGCTCAACCACTGAGCCATACTGGCTGGGCTGATTTTAAGTGATTTAAGTGACACATTTTAGTTATTCATTTTTCGGAGTAGCCTGAATAAAATCGTAGGGTATTAATATCATAATTTTTAATTAAAAAAAAATAAAAACAAAAATCAGAATTTAAAGGGAACTTGATATTCTTCACCTTTGAGAAAGAGGAACTGAAGACACATGACCAGGGATACTAAAAGAAACTATTTTCAAATTTTGCACCGCACACGAAGGGATACTTCCGGAAGCTCAGTGCAGCCAAGAGTGGATGAAGAATGAGCCACTTCCTGTACCAGCCTTTGACTGTCCGGAGAGATTGGACAAGGCACCTGCTGATGTGTAAAGAGGAACCTTCAGTGAGAAATGTCTTCATAATTTGGGGCACATTTTAGATCGAAATATCCAGAATTATCTAACAGAGGCCCTCAAACACTTGCTACCACATGCTCAGCACAGATGACACTTAGGACATTTTGCTTAGCAAAATAAGCTAATCACAGAGAGACAAGCACCGTGTGATCCTGCTTAGGTGGAGAATCTAGAGGATTCAACTCCTAGAAATAGAACGTGGCCTTGGCGGTTCAGTGCTGGAGGAGGCCGGAAGGAGGAGTCGTTGTTTAATGGGTATAGAGTTTCAGTTTCACAGGATGAAAATGTACAAGAGATTGGTTATACAACAATATAAACATACTAAACACTATTGACTGTACATCTAAAATGGTTCAAATGGAGCCCAGCAGGCGAGGCTCAGTGGTTGAGCGTCGACCTATGAATCCGTGGTTTGATTCTCGGTCAAGGCACGTGCCTGGGTTGTGGCTTGATTCCCAGTGTGGGGCGTGCAGGAGGCAGCCAATCCATGATTCTCTCTCATCATTGATGTTTCTCTCTCTCTCCCCCTCTCCCTTCCTCTCTGAAATCAACAAAAGTATATATTTTTTAAAATGGTTAAAATGGAAACGTTCCGTTATGTATATTTTATTAAATTTTAAATAATCTTTAAATAATGTTTTAACCAGACTTCTATAGGAATCTACCCTGAGGTCGGTCCTTTGCGATACACACGACTTTTCTAACAGAAGCATCAACGGTTAAGCAGACTGAGCCCTTATCCCCGAGGGCCTGGGCGTTTCTATATTATCTCCACCGAGACTCTAAATGGCCTGGAATAATGGCTTTGCCTCTCGTTATTTCACTTGTCTAAGAAAATTGTGTTTATTCTTTACTTTGACGGACCTGAGAGTTTGAGGCAGGAAATAATGGAAAGCCTTTCCTCCAGGAAATTAAATGCTGCCTGGTGCATTATTTGTGGGCCTGAGATAGTGACGGTGGCCGCGTGTTTTCCACGCACGGACACCAGCAGACGCATTGCTCTTCGGATCCTGTTGTGCTGAAGATTTCAAAGCACTTTCTGAATAGCAATGTCCTGAGAGGTTAGCTTCTGGAAGCCACGGTTTTTCTGGTAAGAGAGCAGGAGCTTCATCCCGAACGGTGTGGGGAACGTGGGAAGGGAACCTGATCCGTGTGCGGGGTGTGTGTGTGGGTGGGTAGAGAGAGCCAGGTGTGACAGGCAGGAAGAGAAGAATGCCTCCCTTTGACCTTGAGGTGACGTTTATAAAAATAAAAATAATGCTTTTTTTTAAAAAAAAAAAAATATTGTTGCCAGTAGTCCATAGGTCTCTTTTCCCCCCCATTAACCTCTTCCAGCCCGCTCCCATCCCCTCCCACTCGGGCCCTCACCACCCCATTGTCTGTGTCCACAGGTTATGCGTATATGCGTACAAGTTCATTGGTTGATCTCTTCCCACCCACCCTCCCCTGCCTTCCCTCTGAGGTTCAGCACTCTGTTCATGCGTCTATGACTCTGAGTCTATTTTTGATCATCTGTTTATTTGGTTCATTAGGTTCCACCTATGAGTGAGATCATGTGATACTTATCTTTCTCTGACTGGCTTATTTCGCTCAGCATAATGCTCTCCAGGTCCATCCATGCTGTTGCAAATGGCAGGAGTTCTTTCTTTTTTATCGCTGTGTAGTATTCCATTGTGTAAATGTACCATAGGTTTTTTTTGGTTTTTTTTTTTAATCCACTCATCTGCTGATGGGTACTTAGGCTGTTTCCAAGTCTTAGCTATTGTAAGTTGCGCAGCTATGAACATAGGGGTGTATATGTTCTTTCTGATAAAGCTATTTATAATGGCATTTTAAAAAGGATACATCAGTATTGCCCTCTTTGAATAAATGAATGAGCCAAAGAATGGATCAAGGAGTAAGCACTGAACACTTACTAGGTATTGTGAATTGTGAAGAAAATTAGGGTCTGATAAAAATTGCAAGGTGACCCCTTGTTTTACCAGGTTAACTCAGACGTGAGCTCTACCTGAGGAATGAGACCAGAGGACAGGCTGTAGTGGTTGGTGGGGGAGGGGGCGGTGCAGACACGGTAGGCAAGGGAGTGAGTGGGATACAGGAGGGGTCGGTAATTTTTAGATAAAGAGGAAGCAGAAAAAGATGGGTATGGAAATGAGGGCACGTTGGGGAATGTCTAGTAATTGTAATGGCCACTGTTCATGGCCTCAGTATTCTTCATCAACCAGGATCCAAGTCTATAAAAGAGATAATTGGCAAGCGATTGGGCTCTTAAAGAGGGTGGCATTTTTTCACATGTTTGTTTAGGGCAGCGGCTCTCAACCTGTGGGTCGCGACCCCTTTGGCGGTCGAACGACCCTTTCACAGGGGTCGCCTAAGACCATCCTGCATATCAGATATTTACATGACGATTCATCACAGTAGCAATATTACAGTGATGAAGTAGCAACGAAAATAATTTTATGGTTGGGTCCCAACATGAGGAACTGTATATGAAGGGCCAGAAGGTTGAGAACCACTGGCTTAGAGCAACATAAACATGAACTGGCAAACGCTATTGAGACCCAGCTGAAGGTGGAGCCTGCAACGTGTAATGCATTTCCTGCAAACATCAGCCACCGGGGAGACTCAGTGTAAAGATTCAACCATACACAGGCCTTCTGTGAAGGCCGAGGCCAGGCCGGCTACCTGATTTGCAGCACCTAGAGCAAAATGAACACATAAAACCCCTTGTTCAAAAAGCAGGAAGACAGCCTCTCTTTTCTTCCACATTCTCTCTACTCACCTGTCCCGGTCTTTTTATCATTGGCTATTTGATGTTGTGGTGCTGCCTCTGGCTCTGGGATGCCTGTAGAGTGAGCTTAGACACGTACAGGTTCTCAGAGCCAACCCGCATAGTTGGGGGACAGTAGCATGTGCCCAACAATGGCCACCACCACCCTCTCTCCAGGACCCCCCAGGGGTGGAGGGTGGCGGTGGTTTTGGGGTGGAATTGGGGAATAGGCAGGTAGGAGCTTATCCCAGGGAGGTGAGGAGGTGGCAGCAGGTGGGTCTACGAAGGAGCAAAGGCTCTAAGCTCCTGGCAGGTACTGCACTGTCCTGTCGGACTTCATCTGCATAACACAAATGCAAATGCAAAGGTGAAATTATTAATAATTTCAAGGTGGCGCCTGGAGAACAATAAAGCCCAAGGTGGGCTGATTGTGTGTGCCTGTGTGTGCACTGGTCCCACACCCAGGAAGCCAGCCCGGCTGACGCATGACGTAGAGGGTATGAGACAATTAATGTTGGTTCGATGATGATCATGGGGAAATTATCCAGAGGGTTCTAGGTTGAGTGCAGAAGGAAGAGATGTCATGCCCGGCTGGCGTGGCTCAGTGATTGAGAATCGACCCATGAACCAGGAGGTCACGGTTTGATTCCTGGTCAGGACACATGCCTGGGTTGCAGACTCAATCCCCAGTGTGGGGCGTGCAGGAGGCAGCCAAGCAATGATTCTCTCTCTCCCCTTCTCCCTTTCTCTCTCTGAAATCAACATTTTTTAAAAAATATATTTTACTGATTTTTTACAGAGAGGAAGGGAGAGGGATAGTTAGAAACATCCATGAGAGAGAAACATCGATCACCTGCCTCCTGCACACCCCCTACTGGGGATGTGCCCACAACCAAGGTACATGCCCTTGACCAGAATCGAACCTGGGACTCTTCAGTCCACAGGCCGACGCTCTAGCCACTGAGCCAAACTGGTCAGGGCTCAACATATTTTTTCAAAAAAGAAGGAAGAGATGTCAGGAATTTTCTGATAGTAGTACAGGAATCAGGCACTTCATGTCTACGTAGTATTGAAAACCAGGTAGAGTATGACGTATGGAGTGAGAAGGAGCTGAGATGATAGGATGTTGTGATCTAAGATTGAAGTGTGAGGGTCCGGCACTCTGGTGGCCCTGGCCCCGGGGGCTGAAATGACATACGAAGCCAAGAATTCGCTTTGTGGCAGGAGCCTTGAGAACGGGCATTAATGGAGGCTTGTCATCATCATCCCTTCCCTGTTCACCCTGAGCCCCCACCCTTCTCTCACTGGTCGCCAATTCTATAGAAAGTCGGGGGGAAAATGAGTCACAATGTCTTCACTTAACAGCGTTACTATTTCTACCCATATCACACAGCTCCCAAAACGTACGGACACAAATCACCAATTTGTGCTAGTTGAGCACGAGAAAACTCCCCCTAGAGCTCACTGCTTTATTTTATTCTAAAAAGAAATCACAGCCGTGATATTGGAGACGCTTAAGTGCAACGCTTTGTTATTTGGCTGACCTTTTTGTTTGTATCTCTAAAGGCCAGATGGAAATTTAAACATCCATCGTCAATGTGGCCCGTGTATTTAAGAAAACAGAGAAATGCTTTTACAGTATTTAAACTGTCTAATGGAACAGCATACGTCCCTATAAACACCTTTAGTGTGGAAAGGGAGATGTGAGCACAGGGCAATATTATCTTCTCCCATTATGCTTTGCAGTACATTTGTTTTAGGCATAATTGATTGATATTCCCGATAACAAATGTCTTTCACTGGAGAAGAGGCCATGGAGAAAAAAAATACTCCTTCTCATGATTCTCTCAGGATGGTTTCTTATTGTCAAGGCTCATAAAATTACCAAAATGCTGGGAAGAAGTATCTGATACAGTATTAAAAGCAAGGCAGACGACCCCATAGCTATGAGAAGTAAATGGACATTAGGGAACCATCGCTTCCTTAGACGTTTACATATTTAGAAACAGTGCCCCACGCTCAAGCCTCCATTTGGGTTTACATTTTACGGCACATCTCCACCTGGAGATGAAAACATTTTACTTTAAAGAAAGGCCCGCCCTAGGCGGTTTTGCTCGATGGTTAGAGAGCCAGCCTGCAGACTAAGGGTCCCCGGTTTGATGCCGGTCAAGGGCATCATGACTGGGTTGGGGGCTCCATCCCCAGTAGGGGGTGTGCAGGAAGCAGCTGATCAGTGATTCTCTCTCATCATTGATGTTTCTCTCCCTCTCTCCCTCTTCCTTCCTCTCTGAAATCAATGAAAATAAATAAATAAATTAACTAATTAAAAAGAGAGAGAGGCTGTAAGCCCCACTTGAAATTCAAATATATAGAAAATTAAAGTTGAAACAAACATGTTAAAAGAGGTCCCCGGAACCGGCTGCAGCGTGCTCTCCTCCCTGGGAGTAGGTTGAGCGTCCCATTCAAAGACCAAGTAACCCATAAGGGGGAGTGTGTCGTCTTTATTGCCAGCAATATGTGAATTGCACTTGGCTGGACTCGCCCATCAGCTTGCAGTGAAACACAGGCGTTTCAAGTGCACTTTTGGACAAGAGGAAGAAGAGAGGGGGCAGTAGCAGAGGAGGACAGGGTCCCTGGGCCATCTGAATGCCATCTGGTTTCCTAAGCATGATGCTGTGGTTGTACTTTTCTGATGATGTAAGAAACAAGTAGGGAGCCGAAACCGGTTTGGCTCAGTGGATAGAGCGTCGGCCTGCGGACTGAAAGGTCCCAGGTTCGATTCCAGTCAAGGGCATGTACCTTGGTTGCGGGCACATCCCCAGTGGGAGGTGTGCAGGAGGCAGCTGATCGATGTTTCTCTCCCATCGATGTTTCTGACTATCTATCTCTCTCCCTTCCTCTCTGTAAAAAATCAATAAAATATATATATATATAAAAAAAAAAAAAAAAGGAAACCAGTAGGGACCCATTTGAGATCTCTGGTCTCGCCGAGGATCAGTTGCACAGCCTTTCTGAGTGCCCTGGCTGAATTCCTGGTAACATTTAAGTATCAAATTGCCCCTGGGATTTCCAGATGGATGTAGTAATGCACAATTGATATCAAAAAGGGGGTTGCATGGAAGATTCCAAAGTTTTCTGGATTTCCGTTCCCGCTAAAGCAGTGGTTCTCAACCTTCTGGCCCTTTAAATACAGTTCCCCATGTTGGGACCCAACCATAAAATTATTTTCGTGGCTACTTCATAACTGTCATGTTGCTACTGTGATGAATCGTCATGTAAATATCTGATATGCAGGATGGTCTTCGGCGACCCCTGGGAAAGGGTCATTCGACCGCCAAAGGGGTCGCGACCCACAGGTTGAGAACCGCTGCGCTAAAGGCTAGACTTCCTGCAGAAGGGAATAAAATCCCATTCAAGTTTTCAATCGAAGTGCAATTCCTTATGTTTGGGTGATGCAGGCCTTTGACTTAGGGAAAACGGGCATTTACTGGTATGGATTTGTATAAGCAAAAAACATCTCTCAGAAACAGGTTTAAAAAAATATGTGTTTCCCAAAGAGTTGGTAACTTCCTGATAGAAGCATACGCTTTTTCAAAGAGTATCATCTCAGCTTGAAGCCATATGCCTGCCGTTCACCTAACAGGCCCAGGAGAGTTCCATCCACTCATGGAACACTCCGGGTCTCAGCGTGAGCGAGTGCTTGTCTGCGCTCTGGTGGCTCCAACCCGGGCAGTGACTTCGCATCCGGGCACCATTCCGTGGCCGGGAGTTCCTAATTACCAAGCAAATGGAAAGTTGCTGCCTGGTGTTGACAGCCCCTTTGTGTATCGTCCTTCCCAGAACATGAATGATTAATGGCATTTCCCCAACACCAGTCAGCGTTGTTTACGGATGGAATTGAAGCTGAAATTGGCAAGGCCCTGGTAGGAAGGCTTTTGCTCTCGTGTCAGGGGCCTGCCAAGCTCTGCAGATGAAAAATAGGGAAGATTAGGGATGGCTCTGAGCAGTCCTGGAGGGTCTCAGGGTTTGGTCCCAGGCATCTGTATTTGGATGTGGCATTGGGGGAAGGTCCTGAGATGCTGTCGCTCTTGGTGGATTATAAACACCAGTGACAGAGTCTATGTCCTGATGAAAGCACCGTGCCCAAGTAAGTAGGAAGGTGGCATCTTGCCAAAGTCTGCGCCAGGGAGAGGGACCAGGTCCAGATCTGTTCATTTCAGCTCCCATCAGCCTCGAGGTCATGACACATTTCTGCTTAAGCTCAAGGCGGGTGGGCCGGCCATCAGGGCAGGATGTCCTCCTAGAGCAGTGGTTCTCAACCTTCCTCATGCCGCGACCCTTTCATATAGTTCCTCATGTTGTGGTGACCCCCAACCATACAATTATTTTCGTTGCTACTTCATCACTGTCATGTTGCTGCTGTTATGAATCGTCATGTAAATATCTGATACGCAGGATGTGATTTCATGGTTACAAACTGAACATCATTAAAGCATAGTGATGAATCACAAAAACAATATGTAATTATCTATGTGTCTTCCGACGATCTTAGGCGACCCCTGTGAAAGGGTCGTTTGACCCCCAAAGGGGTCGCGACCCACAGGTTGAGAACCGCTGTCCTAGAGGGATGGTGGTAATGCCTAGCTTTATAAAGAGCTGTGGCTCTGGAGACAGATCTTAGATAAGAAGAAACAATGGCTTAGTCTAAAAAACATAACGAGTGCGCCCTAGCCGGTTTGGCTCAGTGGATAGAGCGTCGGCCTGCAGACCGAAGGGTCCCGGGTTTGATTCTGGTCAAGGGCACCTACCTCGGTTGCAGGCCCCTCCCCAACCCGGGCCTTCATCGGGGCGCATGCAGGAGGCAACCAATCGATGTGTTTCTCTCACATTGATGTTTGTCTCTGTCTTTCCCTCTCTCTTCCACTCTCTCTAAAAACCAATGGAAAAATATCTTTGGGTGAGGATTAAAAACTAAATGGATGGATGAATGAATAGATAAATAGATAAACAAATAAATGAATAAATAAATAGTTAAATAAATAAATACAAGCATAACTAGTGAGGGTTCATTAGTATGCAGTAACACCCACCCAGTGCCAGGTAAGATCCGTGCATGGTAAATGTTACTGATTCTGGGGTTGGTGTGAATAACAGGATATCAACGCGTGTCAGTTGTTTCAATGGGCAAAAAAAAACCACACAAAACAAAACAAAATAAAAAGACAAACAAAAAAAACCCCCCAGCCAAGTATACTGGCTACCATTCTGTGCTTTCCTGTGCCTCTTGAAGTCAGCGCCAAAGGCATAAGACAAGGAACACGTTTTTCTCTTGCTAAGAGCGTTAGGTCAGGGTCCAATGGCCCCTGCTTGGCAGACCTTTGAGTGAGCTGGTGTATTTCCACAGTTTCTCCTCGTCCAACGGCAGTGCTGGGTGCCAGGCCCGCAGGCAGGTGCCAAGGTGATTAGCGAGAAAGCAGCGCCGGTTAACCTCCTCTATGAGCGTGTGGTTCCACTGGGGAAAGGTGTGTTTCTGTGTGTTTCTAGCACCATCAGAGCCATGGAATCACACCCCAGGGAGAGCAGAAGGAGCAACGGACTGCCAAGTGCCTCTCCTCGCCAGGGGAGGGGTTATTTTATAATAATCACCTCCTTCCTTTGCAGGATCCCACTAGTGATTCATAATCAACCAACGACCTGGGCAGGCCAGGGCGGGAGGCACAAAATAGTTCAGAGAGACAAGACTTTACCCGCGCCCCTAACGCACAACTCAACTGGTGTGACCACGGCCTTTGAAGCCGGGCTCCTGGCTAGAATAAGCTGCCTTTACACAAGGAGTCAGGCAGACACTAGGAGAACACGGGGTTGTGGATTTGTAGATTCTGGTGAGGAAGAATGTTTAGAGATGAGGGGAAGATTTAGAGAATATTAGAGACTATCCCAGGCTTGGTCTTCATCGTCAAATGCTGGAAAGAGCACCTAAGTCTCCATCCATCTGCATGCCTTCGGGAGATAGCCGAGTGGAATCTCAGAGGCCACCTTGGTTGTTAAAAGCCAGGGGAAGAGCCCTAACCGGGTTGCTCAGTGGATAGAGCATCGACCTGCTGACTGAAGGTTCCCAGGTTCAATTCTGGTCAAGGGCATGTACCTTGGTTGCGGGGACATCCCCAGGAGGAGGTGAGCAGGAGGCAGCTGATCGATGTTTCTCTTTCATTAATGTTTCTAACTCTCTATCCCTCTCCCTTCCTCTCTGTAAAAATCAAGAAAATATATTTAAAAAAAAAAAAAAAAGCCAGGGGAAGAGCCAGAAGCCAGGGGATGGATGAACACAAGCAGAGAGGACACTCAGTATTACAATCTTTGCGAGTTTCTGCGCCTCATCATAGCATCTTCTCAATCTAAGGCTTTTTGTCCTGTGCTCCTGTGCCCAGAACCCCGTCATGCTAGTTTAAATACCTCAGAGGGGAGGGTGGGTGGGTGGGAAGAGAGCAACCAAAGACCTTGTATGCATACATGCATGACCCGTGGACATGGACAATAAGGTGGTGAAGGCCTGGGCTGGGGGGCAGGGGCGTGCTGGAAGCGGTCAATGTGGGGGGGGGGGGGAGGGAGACAGGGAAATACCTGCAATACTTCCAACAATAAAGGTGGATTAAATATAAAAAAATAAAAATAAAATAAAAAGTGTATCCCTGGATATGACCATAAAAATAGTCCAACAACACATCGAAGCAGCAACCACGGTGAACTTCTCATCTCATTTTTTGTTTTCTTTTTGTCGTCGTCATTGTTTAAGGTGAAAATCTGAGAGAAAAGGCAGATAAGTGGTGATAGGAAAGACCCAGATAAAGAAAACTCCATCAAAACCCAGACTTCCCACCGGGGCAGGACAGCCTTCCAGAGGGGAAAGGCCTGCTGGGTAGAATAACCCAGAACCGCGTCGGTGGCTCCATCTCACCGCAATATTTGACCCGGGAGTCACTTTCAACGCACGGTGGTGGTGCGAATAAAGCGCAATCTCCCAGCGGCTGTCAGAATGTCGATTTTCCTCTCCACTCGCTGCTGCGGTCCCGTCCTGGGGGTGCAGGACCCCGTGTCAGCGCGCCCCACGCCGCTGCTGTGTTGTTAACACTTGCTCTGGGGGCCCTGGTGCGTGAGGCTGAGCGGTTGGCAGCTTCCCCTTGGGTACGCCGGGTGGGGACCCCCTAAGCCACCCCCAGGCAGCAGCATGTACACATCCCATCACCGTGTGCAGAAATGTGTTTCTTTCCGAATCATTGCCGGCCAGCACTTCGGGGACGCGCTCCTGGGAGTGTGTTTCTAGCTTGACTGTGTTTTTGCAGCGTAGCCACTGAGCCTTCATTCGGGGGTGGGAGCCCCGCTTTCTAACAACCCGCTTGTACTTAAGTTCCTCCCGTGGGATGAGGAGGTATCCCACCAGGAGATTGGCCGGGCTCAGGGGAAGGCTGGCAGATGCTCAGGGCCGACGGAGGACGGGAGGGAAGTTGCGGCGAGGTGTTGGGTGACTGGGTTCCTTGCTCGGGCTCGAAACAATGAGCAATGGGGCCCCCTTTTCATGCGCTGTTAGTGGGGACGCTAGCTGTCTGTGCCTGCCTATCAGAACGCATATGATAGTGAAAATAGCCTTAAATGATGACTTAAGAGGGAAGAGCCCGGTGTGTCCCTCTGCCACTGTTTCCTATTGGGTCAGCCCTTTCCACCTGCGTGCTCCCCAGCGCGAACCTGGGCAATGGAAGTGTTGGGGTAGATGGTGTTGAAGGTGCCTTCTAACCGACAATCGGTGATTGTCATGCTCATGTATGTGCGAATAACATAGAAAATTGAACTAAATGTATGAATTCTGAAAGTAATTAGGTAGTATAGACTCAATTCCTCTTAAAATTTCCTGCGAGAACAACATGGGGGAGGACCAAGGAGAGAGAGGGAAGGAAGGAAGGAAGGAAGGAAGGAAGGAAGGAAGGAAGGAAGGGAGGAAAGAAGGAAGGAAGGAAGGGAAGAAAGGAGGAAGGAAGAAGGAAGGGAGGGAAGGAGGGAGGGAGGGAGAAAGGAAGGAAGGAAGGAAGGAAGGAAGGAAGGAAGGAAGGAAAGAAGGAAGGAAGGAAAGAAGGAAGGAAGAAAGGAAGAAAGGAAGGGAGGAAGGAAGGAAGGAAGGAAGGAAGGAAGGAAGGAAGGAAGGAAGGAAAGAAGGAAGGAAGAAAGGAAGAAAGGAAGGGAGGAAGGAAGGAAGGAAGGGAGGGAGGGAGGGAGGGAGGAAGGAAGGAAGGAAGGAAGGAAAGAAGAAAGGAAGGGAGGAAGGAAGGAAGGAAGGGAGGGAGGGAGGAAGGAAGGAAGGAAGGGAGGAAGGAAGGAAGGAAGGAAGGAAAGAAGGAAGGAAGGAAGGAAAGAGGGAGGGCGGGAAACAAAGGAACACATGTTGGCAGCATCCCTATAAAAGGAATAATATAATTAGAAGATCACCAATTTGCATCCTTCCATGTTTACATCCCCCAGTTACTGCTCTAACCAAGGATCATCAATGGCGGTTAAAACCATGACGTGGAAGGTTGTTGGGGGAAACAGTTTATTTGCCAAAGTATCTGCGTTAAAGGCAGGGTAGTGGCCTACCAAAGATACCCATGTCCCAACCCCCGGAACCTGTGAACAAAATAGGTCATGTAGCAAAAATTGCAGGTAGAATTAAAGTCGCTAATCATCTGACCTTAAAATACGGCGATTATCCTAGACCAGTGGTCGGCAAACCACAGCTCTCGAGCCACATGTGGCTCTTTGGCCCCTTGAGTGTGGCTCTTCCACAAAATACCACGTGCGGGCGCGCACGTACAGTGCGAAGTTGACTTAAAACTTTAAGTTAAGTTTATCAAGTTAATTTTAGGGAACGTTGTGGAGTGAAAGAAGATGTAGTGTCGAGGATGGAGAAAGGTGTGTGGAGATGATTTGGACATACAGAGAGGATGAACGAAAGGAGACAGACGAAACAAGTATACAAGACGAGTGTGGATGGGAGAGTTGGAAGGGGTTGACCTCAGCAAACGTACCTCCATCAGATTGAAGACGTTTTTAGCAAAGGCCAGCTCAGGAGTACCCTAATTAAGTTAATAACAATGTACCTACCTATAGAGTTCAAGTTTAAAAAATTTGGCTCTCAAAAGAAATTTCAATCGTCGTACTGTTGATATTTGGCTCTGTTGACTCATGAGTTTGCCGACCACTGGGCTAGATGATCTGAATAGGCCCCATTTAATCGCAAGGTTGCTTCACAGTAGGAGGAGGAGGCCAAGAGAAGGTGAGGGAGGTGATCTGAGAAGGACCTGATCGGGTGTTGTTGGCTGTGAAGATGGGGGAGAGCTTCCTTCTAATGACAGTCGGGGAATGTAGGTGGCTTCTGGAAGCTGGGAAATGCATGGAAACAGACTCCCCCCTGGAGCCACCGGAAAGTAAGTCCTACTAATGTTAGCCGAGGATTCCCAGTTAGATTGGGCTTCCAGTCTCCAGACCTTCACACAATGGTCTGTGTTGTTTCATGATAGGATGCTTGTGACACTTCACTACAACCACAATAGAAAACACATGCAATAACCCTAGAGAGCACTTGTTAACCTCAAAGGAAGCTTGTACTTTTATGAGGAAGAATCCAGTAGTTACCATGTTAACAAAATGAACAAATCCAATAGCCTCACCGATAAAAGGACCGCTTGATGGGATGTGGTTCCTGATGTGATGCCTAATGAAGGCCACACCACCTGTGGAGCCATCTTGCCAAAAAATGTTTAATATGATTCTCATCAATCCTCTCTATCTAATTTCTAGTTTAAATAACATCCCCCCAAAAGCAATAAGACACATCTACACTAAAGCATAATCTCGAATCAATTAGCCTGGAGTCTTTAAAAAGTCAATATCATTAAAAAAAAAAAAAGGTAGGATAGCATTCTTCTGTTTTAAAACAGACTCAAAAGAAAAAAGATGACATACAAGAACCTAACAATCAACAGAAGTAAGAGATTCATACCAAGTCAGTAGCAATTACAACCCAAGGACAGCTCAATAAGACACTACCGATGTGCCGATCACAAAGGCTACTTCCTGGAAACCTTGGGAATTTCACCCGTCTGCTTGCACCCCGAGCTGGTAAGCTTTTTGGAGCAGCCAGACTTCCTGGCACCATCCTGGATTAAGGTCCGGGGTAAAACGCTCAGCGTGCTAATTTTAGTTTTATCAATATCACATGTTAGTACTTCTTCATAACTCATTTAATAGCTACCAACGTCCAATGGCAATGCGTGTCGCCTGCACCTAACCAAGGCAGAATTCCAAATTTGGGGTCCAGTTCTAGGACCCCACTAACTCTCCCTGGCAACTCCTCCTACCCTAGGAGGCTCCGTGTCTCTTTTCCCCCTCTCTCCTCTCCAGTCCCTTTCGCTGTACAAACCCTGACATGGCACTGCGCTCAATTCCAACGTTTGGACATCGCTTGAATCTCTTGTCCTACTGGTCAGTGAACCCAAGTGTGGGGTCTATGATGCATTTCTTCATTTAGTACAGTGACTGCTGCCTAGTGAAACGGGTGGTTGCTGACTCATGATGAAGAATCCAGTAGTTATCACGTTAATGAAATGAATAAATCCAATAGCCTCGCCCATAAAAGAGCCACTTGACGGGATATGGTTCCTGGTGTGATGCCCGATGAAGGCCACACCACCTGGGGAATCATCTTGCCAAAAAAAATGTTTAATATGATTCTCATCAACCCTCTCTATCTAATTTCTAGTTTAAAAGAAATACAGGGGGCAGGAGGAAAGGATAAATAACGCCCCCAAGAAAACAATGAGACACATCTAAACTGAAGCATCATCTACACTCAGTTGGCCTGGTGTCTTTAAAAAGTCAATATCATTTTTTTAAAAAAAAGGTAGGATAGAATTCTTCTGTTTTAAAACAGACTCAAAAGAAAAAAGACGACATGCAAGAAACTAACAATCAACAGAAGTAAGAGATTCATACCAACTCACTAGCAATTACAACCCAAGGACAGCTCAATAAGACACTACCGATGCACCGATCACAAAGGCTACTTTCTGCAAACCATGGTAATTTCAACCGTCTGCTTGCACCCCGAGCTGGTAAGCTTTTTGGAGCAGCCAGACTTCCTGGCACCATCCTGGATTAAGGTCCAGGGTAAAACGCTCAGCGTGCTAATTTTAGTTTTATCAAAAATATTTTACTCTGTACCTGAATTTAATCCGCACCTAAGGTCAACTTTTCAAGTAGCTAACTAGAGTTGCGTGGGTCTGAGTGATGCATAGGTACCATGTAATGGTTCTCACGCCTCTTTTCTGAAAGATTCCGTCAGTGGATTCTTCCTCACATTTGCCCATTTTCTCTTTCACTCTTTCCCACGGATCCTAACGCTAAAAGGAATGAAGCTCATCAGGTCAGAGCTAACATAGACATGATCAAAGCTGGGGAATGTTTTTTTGCCTAGAAACAGAGGCCCACATTTATTTTAACTTCATCCCAGGCAGGAGGCAACCGGATGTAACTGCTGTCAATGTCTTTGACCCACTTTAGTACATTCTTTAGGATTGTAATGATCTTTTATGGTTATAATGATCTTTAGAGTCCCTTAAAGGCATTGCCTCTGTTGATACACAAGACATTCTGTTTAAAAAAACAGCAACATTGCCCTGGCTGGTTTGGCTCAATGGATAGAGCATCAGCCTGCGGTCTGAAGGGTCCCAGGTTCGATTCTGGTCAAGGGCACATGCCCGGGTTATGGGCTCGATCTCCAGTAGGGGGCGTGTAGGATGCAGCCAATGGATGATTCTCTCTCATCACTGATGTTTTGATCTCTCTCTCCTTCCTTCCTTCCTCTCTGAAATCAATAAAAATATTTTTTAAAAACAACAACACATTCTCCCTCCCATGACCGCCGTCTCTTTCCCTTTTAAAGTACAGCATCGCCGCACTTGAGTGAGTATGAGAGACCCGCCCCTCTGGAAGTCATGGGGTTACTCTGGCACCACGCTTCACTGGCCAGCCTCCTTTTGGAAAATGCATCGTCTCTCTTCGTGTTGTTCCCGAAAGGGGAGGCTGCCCTGACCTGTGAGAAGTGAGTGCTGAT
The DNA here is from genome assembly GCF_028538775.1 of Myotis yumanensis. Taxonomy (NCBI): domain Eukaryota; kingdom Metazoa; phylum Chordata; class Mammalia; order Chiroptera; family Vespertilionidae; genus Myotis; species Myotis yumanensis. The sequence continues at coordinate 4,708,678 of NW_027223771.1, read as the reverse complement.
ACTCTGCAAGGGAGGGGCTTTGAGAGTCCCACGCATGAGCCAGCTCGGAGAAGCAACAGGGGAAGACGATCTCAGATTCCCCACAAGGCCCAGAAGAGTCAGATCCTCTCAGTTCTGTGCTATATTCACTGAAATCAAATGGGAAACTGTGATGGAGGGAGGGAGGGAGGGGGAGAGAGAGAGAGAGAGAGAGAGAGAGGGATCACAGTATGCAGTATGGGGGAATGCAGACATTCACACCTTCCCACCTGCCCACTTCTGGACCTCTGGGTCTAGCCAATGGAATATGTGGATGTTCCTTCCTCAGAACTGTGTGAGTCAGCAGCCATCCATCTCACTAGGCAGCAGTCACTGTCCTGAATCAAGAAACACATCATAGCCCTAACTGGTTTGGCTCAGTGGATAGAGCGTCGGCCTGTGGACTGAAGGGTCCCAGGTTCGATTCCGGTCAAGGGCATGTACCTTGGTGGCGGGCACATCCCCAGTAGGGGGTGTGCAGGAGGCAGCTGATCAATGTTTCTCTCCCATCGATGTTTCTAACTTTCTATCCCTCTCCCTTCTTCTCTGTAAAAAATCAATAAAATATATTAAAAAACAGGAAGAAACACATCATAGACTCCACGCCTGGGGTTCGTTGACCAGTAGGAAAGGCGATTCAAGTGATGTGCAAACATTGGAATCGAGTGCAGATTCATGTCAGAGTGTGTCCAGCGTAAGGGACTGGGGAGGAGACAGAAGAAAAGAGACACAGAGCCCCTGAGGTAGGGAGAGCAGTCAGGTAAACTCTTCTGTGGAGAGGTGATGCTTACGTGGAGTTGGGAGGGATCAGCCTCCGGGCTGAGCAGCTGGGGTGCTGTCTGGAACCCATCAGGGATTCGGGGTAGCCTGGAGAAGTCAGTGGTCAGAGCTGATGCTTAAGCTCATGAAGGATGTTGGGAGCCACGCTCAGGCATCAGGGCCACGCCGACCCGGGCAGATGGCATGTCAGGCACATCCCTGGGGCAGCAGCCTGGTGGCACATGAGAAGGGGAGAGGAGGTGGAGGACGGGGTGCCAATTCGGTGGCTGTGTGGTAATCTAGGAGAGGCCTCGCGAAGGACTCACGTAAGGGCAGGGGTTGTGCTGGAGACACGGAGAAATGAATGCAAATAGAAAGAAAAAACATTCCACCAACATACAGTGGGGCCTTGACTTATGAGTTTAATTCGTTCCGAGACCGAGCTCGTTAAGGAGCTCGTTAACTCAAATTACTCTATCAACTCAATGCAAAAAATCGGCCGAGAGACAGCTGGTATCTCAAAAAACTCGTTAGTCGGGACCCTCGTAAGTCAAGGGCCCACTGTACTCAAAGAGTCCTTTGTCCTGGACCTGTGCCCAGCAGGTGCCATGAAGTCCTGAGTCAGGAAAGTGGACCTTCCGAAGTTTCGAGATGCTACCTAGAGCCATCGGATGTTCCGCCACTTGCTAGAGAAATTGCAAAAAATTCAAAAAAATTAAAATAAAATACACATTACAGCTTATTCTATAGGAAGGAGTGCTGAACATTGAAATATGATACAGTTTCAAAGTCTAATATTTGAAATGAGAAATCAAATTGCAAACCTCAGAGGGAAGGTAGGGGAGGGCGGGGTAAGGGGGAGAGATCAACCAAAGGATTTATATGCAAGCTCATAGGCCTAGCCCAGTGCTCGGCAAACTCGTTAGTCAACAGAGCCAAATATCAACAGTACAACGATTGAAATTTCTTTTGAGAGCCACATTTTTTAAACTTAAACTATGTAGGTAGGTACATTGTTATTCACTTAATTAGGGTACTCCTGAGCTGGCCTTTGCTAAAAACATCCTCAATCTGATGGAGGTACGTTCGCTGAGGTCGACCCCTTCCAACTCTCCCATCCACACACGTCTTGTATACTTGTTTCGTCTGTCTCCTTTCGTTCCTCCTCTCTTATGTCCAAACCATCTCCACATACCTTTCTCCATCCTCGACACTACATCTTCTTTCACTCCACAACGTTCCCTAAAATTAACTTCATAAACTTAAAGTTTTAAGTCAACTTCGCACTGTACGTGGGCACCTGCACGTGGTATTTTGTGGAAGAGCCACACTCAAGGGGCCAAAGAGCCGCATGTGGCTTGCGAGCCGCAGTTTGCCGACCGCCGGCCTAACCAGTGGACAGAGACAACAGGGGGGTGAGGGCATGAGTGGGGGGCATGGGGGAGGAATGTGGAGATAAGGACACATATGTAATAACTTAACCAATAAAAAAATTTAAAAAAATTTTATATAAAAAAATAAAGTGTTACCTCTATCTCCTTTCCCCCCATTGACCTCTCCCTGGCTGTCCCCACCCCCCCAGCACATGCCCCCACCCCCCCAGCACATGCCCCCACCCCCCCTACTGTCTGTGTCCAGGGGTTATGCTTATGTGCATGCATACACGTCCTTTGGTTGATCACTCTGAATCTCTTTTAACTTGCATGAATGACATCACGCCCGGTGGGAGAGAGCAGAAATTAATCAAGGTAATTCCGCTGTGTGACCCACGTTGGCATTTCCCTCTGATGGAGCCAGGAAATGGGGTGGCTAATAGTCCATTTCGGAGTATTCTAAGATCTTCGCAGTTGCACATTGAAGGAGGTTAATAGGATACTAATTGGGGCCCGGGTGAAAAGTTCACCAGAAAAATGAACTCACCTGGATCTGAGGACTCGCACCGTCCCAGCGGCCGACCTCCCCTTTGCACACCCTTCTCTGCACGCCTTCACCTGGGAACCCGGAGGGGAAGAGATGGCGCGCCTTGGCGACCGGGCACAGCCAGCGTTCTGTCGCCGGGCCCCCGGGGAACAATGGATGGCCACACGCCAGGGTCACGGGCACCAGCGAGATCAGCATTCTGCCTTTTATGAAGCGGAAGTGAGGCAAAACACATCGAAGGGAGAAATTTATATCGAAAATAGGGCCTGTGCCAGAGCTTGTTAGGAACTTTTAGGAAAAGCACATGTTTTGTTAAAACTTAAGAGGTTCCAATTTTTTTTTTTTTTTTAATGAGGAAGGGAGAGGGAGAGAGAGAGAGAGATAGATAGAAACATCAATGAGGAGAGAGAATCATGGATCGGCTGCCTCCTGCACGCCCCACACTGGGGACCAAGCCCGCAACCCGGGCATGTGCCCTTGACCGGGAATCAAACCAGTGACCTCCTGGTTCATAGGTTGATGCTCAACCACTGAGCCACACCAGCTGGGCAAGAGGTTCCAGTTTTTTTTTAAAAAAATCAACTTCTATTCATCGCCTCTAGAGAAGTAAAATTAAACCATTTTTTGAAAACAAACATGAAATCCTAGGTGTGGGTCATTATTATTGACTAGCTGATGTCTGTTCAAGACCAACATGGACGAGACGATGATATTCTCTCTCAATTTTCTCCCCCGTAAATAGTTGCAATCACTCCTGGGTGACTTGGGAAATTTATCAACATGAAAGGCAGGACCTCGGAAATATTGCCGCCTCTCCCCTCCTCCGCCTGTGTCCCCTCCGGCAACAGTAAAGAATCCGCACATTGTCCGGCATTGTCATCTCTCACTGGGTCTCATTATGGCACATCCATAGATAATGCTTAGCTTCTTCCGTATGGAAGGAGTTCATAATTCCTTCCAGCGTCCAGGCGGGCATGCTATGCCCCCCCCCCCCCCCCCCCCCCCCCCCCGCCGTCTCCCTCTCCATGCGCCATCCGTCTTGCAACTTTGCAGAAGGGGCCGGGCTCTTTCAGAACAGCTGTAATCCACGGCCATGGCTGGTGCCGTGGACGGGTTGCCAAACTATTACCATAACTGTCAGCCGACATCAGAAAAATAATCTCATTGTGCTGGACAGATGCGTTTCCTGCATTATTGATATAGTCGCTGCGGAGTAAGAGAGAAGTTATAAAGCATTGTTCTATTTACAAAAGGAGATTGGCCCAGTCCTTGAAAAGGGAGCGGCAGGGACAGGCACTTACAGGAAGTGAGATATAGTCAACTCGGGGAAAGTTATGTGTCAGGGACACGTGACCCCGCAGTCAGCAGTGGGATCTCAGAGCCCCCCCTCCCTCCCTCCCTCCCACCCTCCCACCCTCCCTGGCTTTCAGGGCAGGCATGTGGTTTGTTCTCAGACTGAAAGCCTTCTCAGAACCATTGAATTTGTTGTACATTCTTTCTCTCTCACCCCATTTCCCTAAACATGTAGGCCAGGGGTTCCCAACGTGGGGCACACGCCCCACAGGGAGGCAATTTGATGTATAAGGGGTGGGGGGGGGGGCAATTCGAGAATGAATTATTAACAGTGAATTTTTTTGTATTTCTTACGGTTCTAGGGGCCTCATAAATAGATATTGTGACATATTTATACATTTCCGTTCTCTATGATGTGCCTTAAAACTTTATTTGCTGTCTTTTGTATTATTATTATTATTTTTAAAATATATTTTTATTGATTTCAGAGAGGAAGGGAGAGGGAGAGATAGAAACATCAGTGACGAGAGAGAATCACTGATCGGCTGCCTCCTGCACGCCCCCCACTGGGGATTGAGCCCAGAACCTGGTCATATGCCCTTGACCAGAATCAAACCCAGGACCCTTCAGTCCACAGGCCAGCACTCTATCCACTGAGCCAATCAGGCCAGGGCCATATTATTATTATTTTTTAAACAATTTCTTAGTGATTTCTTCCTCAGTCCTTCCATTGTCCTGTCATTCTTTTATTTTTCTCTCTCATGGATGCCATGTTCTTTGGAATCTTGTTTAGACCAAGTTCATGGCCTTTGAGGCTTCCTCCATGTGAACAGGAGCTCACTTTTTGAATAATAAGAATTATGTGTCATAGGAGGGGGCACCAGGATGTTAGAGATGCTTAGGTGGGGCGTGGCCACAAAAAGGTTGGAAACCACTTTTCCAATGTGCTCGTCACACACCTTGGTGAGTAAGGGGATGGCTCTAAACCACTGCATTCCAGAATAAGTGAATTTGTTTATTTCAAGCAGATCATTTCGACTCTCCATTGGGAGCAAGGAGTTAAATTTACCTTGTGCCTCCCGGCTTTGCAAGAAGGGCCAGCCACCCGCTCCGTCACAGTGTGAGCTGTGAATAATACCGCGCGATTGTATTTGTTGAGCACACAAACCCTGGAGTACCGGGCACTTCACATTCATTATCTCTAATCCACAGGACATGCTGGCCAAGGCAGGGCTGTCTCTTTAAATCTCCGTGGGACTGCTGGAGAAATCGATGTTCAAAGAGGTTTCATACATGGTCCAAGGAGGTCACACAGATTTTATATAATTGATCTGGAATTTGAACCTACGCCTAACTCCAGAATATAGTCACTCTAGATCATGTTCCCTCCCATTTTAGTAATATACTAGAGGCCAGGTGCACGAAATTTGTGCATGTGTAGGGTCCCTAGGCCTGGCTGTCAATCAGGTCCGATTGGGGCCTTCTGACTGCCGGCTGGGGCCTTCCTTCATTCCGCACCGCCCCCTGGTGGTCAGCACACATCATAGTGAGCGATGGATCTCCCATTCAAATTCCCATGGGGACAATTTGCATATTAGGCTTTTATATATATATACTAGAGGCCCGATGCAAGAAGATTCGTGCAAGAATGGGCCTTCCTTCCCCTGGCTGCCGGCACCGCCTTCACTCTGGCCAGAGCCGCCTTTATGCCTTCTCTCCAGCCTGGAGCAGCCTTTCCACCTTCCCACACTGCTCAGAGGCCTGGAGCGGCTGGGGAGGTGAGGAACGCCCCGGCCACTCAGCGCCTGCATATGCAAATTAACCTGCCATCTTTGTTGGGTTAATTTGCATACTCACTCTTGATTGGCTGGTGGGCATCATGGAGGTATGGTCAATTTGCATCTTTCTCTTTTATTAGTGTAGATAGATAGATAGGAAAAATATATTATTCATCAGAACATTTGTTTCTGTTCTATTCACTTTCCCCAAATATGTATAAAGCACCAAAAAAGCTATTTTCCTCACAGAAACGAAAGACTGGCATTGCTCTCTTATCCATACACCGAAGGGCCTTTAAGGAGATGGGTGGAGACCTCAGCACAAATTCTAAATGAACCCATCACAAGCACCTGGATCCATCCTAAGTAAGATGGTGCCAAATATGTCTGCACACGTTTGTGAGTTCCAACCGTTCCATCCTGAGTACAAGGCGTGGACGTCTAAATTCTTCCCCGAATGAGTCAAAGCCTCTATGGCTTCGTTTCTTCTCTTTTTATAAAAATGCATCATCCTGCCAGGCCGGTATGGCTCAATGGTTGAGCATCATCAACCCTTGAACCAGGAGGTCGCAGTTCAGTTCCCGGTCAGTGGGCTCGATCCCCAGTAGGGGGTGTGCAGGAAGCAGCTGATTAGTGATTCTCTCTCATCATGGATGTTTCTATCTCTCTCTCTCTCTCCCTTCTTCTCTCTAAAACCAATTATATATATATATTTTAAATGCATAATCTTGATGTACAACAAATAGCACAGGCATTCATTTATTAACCAACCCAGAAGCAACTGCATGTGGTCAGCAGAGATTCTTGCGAAAAAGTTGTCTGGCATCCTTAACGGGGACTTCAAATGATATTAAAAGTAAAAGCCATAGGACAAATGAATTCTTTCCCCCTCCAAGGCCTGTTGTCACGGCTGTTTTTCTCCTGTTAATTATTATTTCCAGGGAAATGGGTCAGCACTTTGAGATTCCGAGAGAAGAGTGGGCGTGAGTAATGAAGTAGGGTGGAAAGTCCCGTTATCTGGCTATCCTCAAATTATTTATTTTCGTTCCCTCCCCCTCCCCCGGGGTGTGCTGGCTTTGATCCAGCCACAGTCTCGCTTTGCTTGCACTGTTGTCTTGTCAGGAGGAGACTCCAAGGCAGAGGACAGACACTCTGGCTGCCTCAAGACTGTGTCCAGAAGTAACTGAGTGAATTGGCCATCGTGGTGGAGGGGGGCCCTCAGGCATCCCTTTGGAGCCAACTGCCTACAGGGCATAGGCCATAGGTCTTTGTGGGGCGACAGCAGAGGAGCTCTGCCTTAAATGACGGCTTTCCTTGCTCATCGGTCGCCTTTCAGATTGAGAATTGCTTATCCTGTGGTAAGAAAAAGGAAATGCTATAATTTTGAGAGGGAAAAAGAAAAAAAAATGGGGACAGAGGAGAAATAAGAAGTAGAGAAGGGGCCCTAGCTGATGTAGCTCAGTGGATAGAGCATCAGCCTGTGGACTGAAGGGTCCTGGGTTCGATTTTAGTCAAGGGCACACACCTGGGTTTCAGACTCAATCCCCAATAGGGGGCGTGCAGGAGGCAGCCCGACCAATGATTCTCATCATGGATGTTTCTATCTCTCTCTCTCCCCCTCTTCTTTCCTCTCTGAAATCAATAAAAAATATATTTAAGAAAAAGAAGTAGGGGAAGAAACGAACTAGAGCGAAATAGAATTTGTATTGAAAATACTCAAACAAGGATATCCCTTCCCCTCAACATACCACATGTATATATGTATGTATTTCTCCTTTTCATACAAGGTATCTTGCCCCCTTTCTCAAAGCATCGTCTTCAAACAACATAGACAAGAAAGACCAATGATTTAATAACTTAATATAGGCCATTTCCAAAAGGTAACACTTCCCTTAAAGTACACAGGCAAAAGGAAAAATTATACAACTAGTCAAAGAGAGGATGACCTTTGGGGTCGACCCCCTATTAATTTAACCAATTTTGTCAAATAATTATGTTCTAACAATTATGTCAAAATCTCCAAATAGTTCTTCTGTTTCCTTGTAGGTGTATTTTGTTTGTTTCATGTATTTTGAAGGTAAATAAGCCTTTAATTAGGATTGTTAGGTCTTCTTGATGAATTGTTTCTTTTACCACTATGAAGTGCCTCTCTTTATTTCTAGTAAAACTTTCTGTCTGAAAGTCTACTTTTTCTGATATTGATGTAGTTGGGTTAGCATTCTTACACTTATTGATTGAATAGCGTGTCTTGCACGCTTCTATTTCTAAACTCCTGCGTTTTTATACTTAAAATGTGTTTCTTGTAAACAGCATGTAAGTAGGTCTTGCTTTCTTGTAAAGTCCAAACTGACAATCTCTGCCTGTTAATGGGAGTAATTAGTCCATTTGCATTTAGTATATTATTTGCTATATATTTTTCAAGTCACCCTCGTTCTATATGTTTTCTTTTATTCCATTTGGTATTGGTTCTTCGGTTTGTCCGTTCCTGCCTTCCTTAGGGGGATTCCATATTCTTCAATATTCTATTGATCTTGTCTGTTAACTTTTTTAGCTCTTCCTCTCTTTGTACTATTTTCTCTAGAGATGATGATCAGAAGCTATAAGTCATCATGGTCTGCATTCAAATCTCATTGAACTACCTATGCACAGTGTCAGTTTCTTACGATAGTATCATTTGTCCTGGCTTTTTTGGAAAAAACAAACCCCAAAAACACATTTTCCTAGGACCTTAGATACAAATCTTATAGACTAGCAGTTCACAGCCTATATTCTGGGCCAGGGAACTTTTAGAGAAGCAGAGAAAAGCTCTGGATCCCCACGCATATATTTGCACGCAAACAATCACACAGAATCTTCACGTAACAGCGGGAGGTTTATACCCACATGGAAGTCCAGTTCAGGGACTCCTAGCGTAGGATGGAGTTTGCCCTTCTCCCCAGCATTGATCTGGCATCTGAAGCAGAAGCCTGTGGACAGCACTTGAAAAAAAAATTCAGAAAGAATGAGAAGAACGAGGGTGGACAGAGGATGGGGATCAGGATGGAAGATAAGAAACAATATCAACGAAGAACTATTCCAAATGCGATTTATTGGCGTTTTTACAGCCCCCGATGTCATGTTCCTACCCTGGGTTATGCAGGGTGGCAGTGTTTCAACCTGGTGCTTTACACAGTCATCTTGAAATCTCCTAAGAACCCAGGAGATTTTGAATGCATAGACTTTTATAGTGTAAAATTTTGGAGTGTAAAAGTTGAGCAGACTGGCCCTAGCCCGTTTGGCTCAGTGGCTAGAGCATCAGCCTGCGGACTAAAGGGTCTCAGGTTCTATTCCTGGTCAGGGCACATGCCCGGGTTGTGGGCTCGATCCCCAGTGGGGGGCCTGCAGGAGGCGGCCCATCCATGATTCTCTCTCATCCTTGATGCTTCTCTCTCTCTCTCTCTCTCCCTCTGCCTTCCTCTCTGAAATCACTAAAAAATATTTTTTTAAAAAAGTTAAGCAGACTGGCTCTCAGGTCGTTGCACTAACCTGCCTACAATTACAGGCACACAGTGCCTTCTTCCTGGTTTCAAACTACTCGTCTTCCCTGCACTCCAGATGGTCTAATCCGTTTCCTCTAAGTGTTGACTAAAAAGACTTATTTTAATTCATTAGAGTCATATTTAGATGATTACGGTGCAAATATAACCCAGGGCACCTCTGCGGTGGTTGAACTTGGCGAAGTGATTTGTCCTGAAGCAGAACTGGGAGGTGTGTATTCCCACAAGCTGGTTCCCGGGACTCGTCCCCCCTCTCTGAGCACCGGGTGCCCTGAGGCCACCGAGGGAACACGCGTCGATCCATTGCTGAATGAAATGAAGACAGGTGGACGCCTCTGCCAGGTGAGGAGGGAGTTCATGACTGCTTAGTGCAGTGGTTCTCAACCTTCTGGCCCTTTAAATACAGTTCCTCATGTTGTGACCCAACCATAAAATTATTTGCGTGGCTACTTCCTCACTGTCATGTTGCTACTGTGATGAATCGTCATGTAAATATCTGATAGGCAGGATGGTCTTAGACGACCCCCGTGAAAGGGTCGTTCGACCGCCAAAGGGGTCGCGACCCACAGGTTGAGAACTGCTGGCTTCGTGCATTTTCTGACAATCCCCGGGCAAGGAAAGGGTGTCGGTCTCATTGACAAAATTTGGCTTATTCACCCAGAAACGTGGCGCCCTGCTAACCATCAGATGTGACTGGACTTCCTATGGGCTGGGTGGCGCTGTCTATGGCCTTGTCGGACGGCCGTGAGGAAAAGGTGGGCACCTCACAACGCCTCCTTAATTTAAATCGGAAAACAATGTCTTCTCGAAAGATGGCTAACCTTTTCAAAAGGGCTTTTTAGAAAAGGCCCCTTTAAAAGAATTGGGATAGGAAAGGTCTCATTGTCCTTACACAACTGTTTCTGAAACACGTCTAAGGACTCAAGGAAGTCACCCAAACAATTAAGAATTGATGCAATTAACCTTTGTATGCTGGTGTTGACCCAGCCTTTATAGCTGCCTTTTAAACTCTGGAACACCCCCAGCCCAGAACATGGGCGTGTGTGTTTGCGCGCACACACACACACACACACACACACACACACACATTTACTCTTGCACGGATATACCCACCGCAATCGCGTTTTTAATTGAAAAGCATAAATCTGGACTGCGAAATCTATTAGCGATTTGTTTTAATTAGGAACCCAGCTGCTTCCTGAGATTCCGCAGCCTGGGTTTCAGAACTTCGGCCATACTGACAATGAGTCTCCAGTGGGTTGCTTCCGTCGCTCGGATCAGCGTTTTTTAAGGACTCGTTGCAAAGGTAACGGCGAGCTGCTTCTCTCGGCTATAAAATTACAGCTGCCTCCGTCTTCGGGTGAGGACGGGGCCGCCCTGTGAGCGTAGCCAGCGGCCTGGCCCTGACCTCCTGGCGCGGGCATGTTCCGTCTAGCAGGCTGCCTGATCTTTGGATCACCTTGCTTATAGACTTGCCAACTTGGCTCAGAGAGATGCGGCATCATGGTTAATTTCAAGGTCCCTACTTAGGCCAGGATCGGTAGGGGGAGCTGTTACTTAATTGAAACCAGCATCAACTAGATCTGTGTGTGTGTGTGTGTGTGTGTGTTTTAAATACTTAGCGAGCTGAGAATAGAGCTCTGTGCAAGTTAGTGGAGTGAAGTAGGGTCTGAGAAGCGACCCTACCATTTTTCAGCTCTTTCCCAGTGTTCAGCTAATGACAGCAACACAACCTGCTATTTGGGTAACGTCAAATGGGGCCTCACACATTCTGTTCATCAGTTAGCGTCTATTCCAGCCGTGGGCAAACTACGGCCCGTTTGAAATGAATAAAACTAAAAAAAAAAAAAAAAAAAAAAAAAAAAAAGACCATACCCTTTTATGTAATGACGTTTACTTTGAATTTCTATTAGTTCACACAAACACTCCATCCATGCTTTTGTTCCGGCCCTCCGGTCCAGTTTAAGAACCCATTGTGGCCCTCGAGTCAAAAAGTTTGCCCACCCCTGGTCTATTCACTTGCTCACTCATCTGCTCATTCATCCATTCAGTGCTTATGGATCGTCTACTATGTACAGCGCAAGATGCTGGGAATGTCAAGATGACTAAGGCACTGCATCCGCCTTACAGGAGTTTATAGTCTAATGCAGCGGTTCTCAACCTGTGGGTCGCGACCCCTTTGGCGGTCGAACGACCCTTTCCCAGGGGTCGCCGAAGACCATCCTGCATGTCAGATATTTACATGACGATTCATCACAGTAGCAACATGACAGTGAGGAAGTAGCCACGCAAATAATGTTATGGTTGGGTCACAACATGAGGAACTGTATTTAAAGGGCCAGAAGGTTGAGAACCACTGGTCTAATGGATGAAACACAGAAACAGGAAAACAAAAACAATGACTGCGGAGTGTGGTGTATATAAAGTGCATCGGGAACTCGAGGCAAGAATGAGTGTGATGGGGATGGAGAGGAAGGGGGTTAGGAGAGGTGTTGTGTCCATGGTGCCAGGGGTCTGCTCACTAAATGTTTGTTGCATAAGTATTGAAAAAAGAAAATAAATGAATGAATGAATGAAAAAAAGGAAGTGATTGGAAAGTGAGGTGGAGACGAGCAGGCAGTCTAGGAAAACTGGTATAAAAAAGGGCTGAATAGCCAGGCCGGTGTGGCTCAGTGGTTGAGCGTCGACCTATGAACCAGGAGGTCATGGTTTGATTCCTGGTCAGGGCACATGCCCGGGTTGTGGGCTTGATCCCTAGGAGGGGGCGTGCAGGAGGCAGTCGATCAATATTTCTCTCTCATCGATGTTTCTCTCTCTCTCTACTTCTCCCTTCCTCTCTTTAAAATCAATAAAAACAATTTTTTTTAAAAGGGCTTAATAAAAGGGCATGGCGATTGGAAACCATGAGAAGCTTGGTGTGGTTAGTGTACCATGGGAGGAGAGAGGCGCTGAGAGGTGAGGTTTGCAAGAGAAAGAAGGGAATTGTTCAAGAAAGGCTTTTGCTCAGTGCCCTAGAGCTTCGACTTGACTATCAAGAAGTCACTGGGCCCAGGGAGTGATTGAGCCAGATCCGCCTTCTAGAAAGATCATCCGGGCCATGCTTTTACTAGTACGTGATGGTGAAGGATTGTAAGACTAGAGGCAGAACAGAAAAATACACGGGAAGGTGTTCTCGATGCTATGAAACTTCACCGTGAGTCTGAACTAAAGATTGCGACAGACTGGAAAGATCTGGAGGACCTAGGAGCTCACCGAGTGTGGGGGATAGGTGATGCTTAAGGAAAAAGTAACCTACGCTGAGCTCCTTAGTCACTACAGACACACTGCTCTGTGGGGAAGCATGTTCCCGAACATAGATGCATACAGACCAGTTCTAATAGTTGCTTGCTGGTTATTTGAGGAAGTCACCTGAAGAAGTCATACAGCAATTAAAAAACAACACACACATACACACACAAGAATGGGGTAAATGTTTGTGCTAGCTAGTGAGAATATTTGCATAAATCCAACTAGAGAGGGAATGTTCAGAAATGCCATATTCGAATTCATAGAGTCATTAATTTTTTTCCGATGTATTTATCACTTTATCAAGAAATTAGTTCGGCATTGATGGGATAGGACATAACTGTAGAAGCTGATAAATGACAGCCTGTGGGGCATCTCCACCCTTGCCCACCTGTTTGTGAAGTGAAATGTATTGAAAAAAAGTTTTATTGGAACACAGCTGAGCTCCCCCACACATCATCTATGGCTCCTTGCTCGCTACAGCGGCAAAGTTGAGTAGTCGCAACAGAAACTGTTATCACCCCTGAAACCTTCACCCACTATAGCAGGGGTCCTCAAACTATGGCCCGCGGGCCACATGCAAATACAAATATTGTATTTGTTCCCGTTTTGTTTTTTTACTTCAAAATAAGATATGTGCAGTGTGCATAGGAATTTGTTCATAGTTTTTTTTTAAACTATAGTCCGGCCCTCCAATGGTCTGAGGGACAGTGAACTGGCTCCCTGTTTAAAAAGTTTGAGGACCCCTGCTCTAGAGTAAGAGGTGATCGACCCCTGAAATAGAATACAAGTGTGTCTGTACCTTGGAGAGAGTAGAAACCAGGGCATCAAAGGGAAAAATGCATCACGTATTTGGAGAACTGGTGTGTTACTGGCCCACTGTTTCTGGGCTCATGGATGAAAGAGGAAAAAGGCTCAGAGCTTCTTGGTACAACCCTGATTCTCTCAGGCCATTGGCTGATGTTCACAGGGGAGGTGGTTCCCGCATGGGAGGCCGAGAGTGGCAGGCAGGCACATGGGGGTGACCCCGGGGAGAGGTCACTGGAACCCACGGGCATCAGCAAGATCTGGGCACCCCAAGAAGCAGCCACAGGAGGGCAGCAAAGTCACATGACATTAAAAAATATTTACATGGCCCTAACCGGTTTGGCTCAGTGGATAGAGCGTCGGTCTGCGGACTCAAGGGTCCCAGGTTTGATTCTGGTCAAGGGCATGTACCTTGATTTCGGGCACATCCCCAGTGGGAGGTGTGCAGGAGGCAGCTGATAGATGTTTCTCTCTCATCCATGTTTCTAACTCTCTATCCCTCTCCCTTGCTCTCTGTAAAAAATCAATAAAATATATTTAAAAAAAATATTTACATGGGAGCCATGGTCTTCAGAAGTGTGTAGATTAAAAAAACCATTTGGCATTTCTCATGACGGCCACCCATCTCCCTACGGAAATTTCTTCAGCCGAAATCTAAATGCTCAATAATCTCTTGTTGGAAACGAATGAAGAGATATTCATAAATAAAATCTGCTGCTTCTGGGAGGGGCCAAATATGTAAAAAACAGGAAAACACTTTGATTAGGAGGCTGTATGTCAGTGTCAGATATTGATAGAGAGAATGTTTACTTCATAGAGCAACGTATCTCATTCGTGTCCATGAAATAACTAATGTTTGCATGTTGACTGACTCCCAGGAAGCAAAAGGCGGATGTATTGTAGCTCATGGCCCTTCCATGGAAATATACAGTGTTTTTTATATATATTTTTAATAATGATCATTGGGAAATAGCATTTCTCTATCTTTTTATCTCCCCCCTCATTTATTTATGTTGTGATATATTCGTGCCAAACTTTGTACCAGAGAAGGGGTGGGGGTGTCACATAAGAGCAAAAAGAGAGTGACGGAGTTATTTTATACCTTTAAAATGTTATCCGCATCCAGAATACTAACCCTCTCTCTCTGGGGGAAAAAAGCATGATTTTAAAGTTCAGTTTTGTTTTCCTTTCATGTCCTTGCTTTCATTTGGCCATCAATTAAACCACTTCTTCTCAGTTTTGGAGTGTGGACAGATACCTTCAGAACCTTGGGTTTAATGAACAAAAGTTCTTCATTTTAGGGTAGTCAAATTTATCCATTTTCTCTGTTATGGTTTATAACCCTTGCTTAAGACATTTTTTTATTTTAAAAAAACTGGTTGTTAATATGTATTATGAAATGCTTCACTAAAGTTCTAACTCATTAGCATACTGACACCTACATTACAGCTTATCAAGTCGTTTCTTGGCATGACCGGGCCACGGCTGACCCTTCCCTAATTAACTCTCGTCTCTGGGAGGTGTTTCTGGTTTGCGTCTACAGTAAACGTTTGCTGAAACAACTATCTTTTTTTTAATATCCCTGATATTTTGAGGAAAATGTTAATAATTGTTTGCCGCTTCTTGATCGGGGTCAATTTTAGCCAGATCTCTCCAAAGGAAGAGAAATGATTTCAAGCTAATTAAAACAGTTAACAATGTGAGCATTGCTTTCTTTGTTTATTTCGGTAGTTAAAGCATAGACTTTGGGAACTGGAAGGAATTTTAGTAAAAATAATTAATTTAGTGAAATCATGGATCTGTGTGTGTGAGAGAGAGAGAGAGAGAGAGAGAGAGAACCTCAGCCTTGAGATAGCCATAAAAATCTGTGTACAGATATTTATATCTTTTACTTGTTGACCATAATTCATGGAATCTCTAGAAAAATTTTTTTTGAGAAATAGCACCCTGGAATGCTATATGCAACTTCTCCTTTTCGTACTTCCCTATAAATAATTTCTCCAGGGTCACCTGACTTTCTCATTTGAATCCTCTGAGATTAGCCGATCAGGTGTTTAAGGGAGGTTAAAATGGGAATTTGAGGCCCTAACCAGTTTGGTTCAGTGGATAGAGCGTCAGCCTGTGGACTGAAGGGTCCCAGGTTCGATTCCGGTCAAGGGCATGTACCTTGGTTGCGGGCACATCCCCAGTAGGGGGTGTGCAGGAGGAGGCAGCTGATGGATGTTTCTCTCTCATCGATGTTTCTAACTCTCTATTCCTCTCCCTTCCTCTCTGTAAAAAAATCAATAAAATAAATAAAATAAAATGGGAATTTGAATTTTCTCAAAACAGTCCCCAAGTAGAAGGTTCTCAAAGCATGAGCTAGCAGACAGAAACTTCCATACACAAGCAGTCCATTTGGGGGGTTAGCGAGGCAGCCCCAGTGTCAAAGCAACGTGTTCCCAGCAGAGAACATATCAGTGGTCTCCACTAGTCAGTTTATCAACATGTGTCACATACATAATTCTCCCCATTCACTGAAATCCATTCCTCTGGGAAAGACACATATTAGACCTACAAGGATACTCTCTCTGATCAAGAAACAAAACAGAAAGCGGACGAAGACATGGAAAAAAGGAAGGGGAAAAGAGAGCAAGAATGCATACTGACCGGCTGGTGTGGCTCAATGGTTGAGCATCGACCTCTGAACCAGGAGGTCATGGTTGATTCAATTCCCGGTCAGGACACATGCCCTGATTGTGGGCTCGATCCCCGGTGTGGGGTGTGCAGGAGGCAGCTGATCTGTGATTCTCTCTCATCATGGATGTCTCTATCTCTCTCTCCTTTTCCCTTCCTCTCTGAAAGCAATAAAAATATTGTTTAAAAGAAAGAGTATTGATCAGGGATATGGGAAGCTTTGCACTCAGCCCACTATCTGAAGGTCTTGGAGCCCCTTCGCATGGGAATGCGGTTCAGAATAAAACCCAAGGCTCCGCTTTGGAGAAACTTACACTTTAAATAAGAAAAGACAGAGCGTTATTTCATTGTGTGGGTGACATATGGCATTTGGACCTTTTAAAAACATGTCCCGGGACTGTAGACCAGGAAAAATTATATCGCTATTAGGAAAAGGGAGAAGATTCTATTTTCTCAGCAGCCGGTCAACATGAAATATATGCATCAAGACAGAATGTCTATGTTTCTACATGACTGGAAGGAGAAAAAAACCCACACCCCTGAAAAGTAGGACACATCAAGGACTTTACTTAAGGAGTTAATTAGGTCCCTCATTCCACAGCTCCAACCAGTTATTTGTGTTGCCGAGGGAACGATTCATAAGAGGCGTACCGTTTTTTAAAAATGAATTGTAGTGGCATCTAGTGCAACGGGAGAGAAGACTCCTGTTGGTATTTTGATTGGTATTACATTGCAATTATTTAATAGCGTCGGGAGACAAATTGACAATATTGTCTACCTACTGGAGGATAAACTGTTTCTTCTCATGTATTCACGGATGTCTTTTTCTGTGCACATTAGGAAGTATAAAGAGCCCTAGCCGGTTTGGCTCAGTGGATAGAGCGTCGGCCCACGGACTGAAGGGTCCAGGGTTCGATTCTTGTTGAGGGCACATGCCCTGGCGGTAGGCTTGCTCTCCAGTGGGGGACAGGCAGGAGGCAGCCGATCAATGATTCTCTCTCATCATTAACGTTTCTATCTCTCTCTCCCTCTCCCTTCCTCTCTGAAATCAATAAAAATATAATTTTTAAAAAAGTATAAAGATTGCCGTGTGTGTGTGTGTGTGTGTGTGTGTATGTGTGTGTGGTGTGTTTATACATGAATCTAATGGGGAGTATCTAGAGTTGTTATTTTTTTACTTCTATTATATTTTCTATCTCATTAATTTTGTAAGGATGATCAAAGTACATTTGAGAATTGTTGAGATATTTCTAAAAAGAGAATAGTAGGAAGCTTGACTAACCCAAGCATGCGATAAAACATTTCATATGGGTGTACTTATTAGACTGTGTGATACAGGTATACAGGTACAGTGGTATGATACAGTTATGCAGGTGCAACAATGACAACCATCTGTTAGTGGGGTTAAAGAATATGCAGACCGAAATAATAGAATAGAGACTCCAGAAAGAGAACTAATTGCATGTGGGAATTTAGTACTTCACAACACTACCATTTCAAATTAGTGGGAGAAAAAATATATATTTATCCATAAAATTAAGTCCCGCCTAAAGTGTGACACATGAGCCGAAAAGGAAAAGATAAATAAATCCAGGCACATAAAATTTAGAAAAGTTTGATGGCAAAATACCAGAAATAAGGTAAAAATACAAATAGCAAACGGAAAAAGTTATGACAGATGGAAGACTAATTTCATCAATTTAACAAGGGTTTCTACACCCAGTGTAGAAGGCAAAAAAAAAGAAAAAATCAAATATAAAATCGAGCTAAGGATTCAAGAAGGCAATCCTCAGGCGAATAAAAACAAATGGCTAAACAAAGGGAAACATGTCAACGTTATTAATTTTGAACAAATGCAACATAAAACAATTATATAGCATTTTTTTTCCCATAAGTTTGTCAACATTTTTAAGGTATTTGTTATATTAACTAGAGGCCCAGTGCATGAAATTCGTGTACTTGGGGGGGAGGGGCCTCAGCCTGGCCTGTGCCCTCTTGCAGTCCGGGAACCCTGGTGGGAGGGGGGGATGCAGGCCTAAGATGGCAGTCAGACATCCTTAGTGCTGCCGCAGAGGCGAGAGGCTCCTGCCACTGCCACTGGGCTCGCCAGCCGTGAGCCTGGCTTCTGGAGTGCACTGACCACCAGGGGGCAGTTCCTGCGTCGAGCGTCTGCCCCCTGGTGGTCAATGGGTGTCATAGCAACTGGTCTTTTGGCCGTTCGGTCAATTTGCATATTAGCCTTTTATTATATAGGATTATACTTATTGTTTCTAGATGTATGGAGGGAAAAATCCGTTTACTCTTACAAGAGTATACATTGTGTGAAATTTGGACAGTAACTTGGAAATATCTTTTAAAAGTACAAAGCCACATGATGGCTGACACAGTTATTAAGTGATGGTTGTACAACCTTGTATATGTACGCAGTGCCACAGAACTCTACAATTAAATATAATTAAAATGGTAAATTTTGTCATATACATTTTACAACATTAAATAAGGGAGAGAGAGAGAGAGAGAGAAGAAAACCATCATAGAGCCACATAGCAAAAGAGAAAAGTCATTTTAACTATATGGCTATTAGAAATAAAAGCACTGTTACATACCTATTCTTAAAAGATATATGTCAGAAGTAGGTACATCTATGGAAGTGGGTCTGGGATGGGCGTGGTGTTATTACTGTTCACTATTAATCCCGCTTCTTCCGAAATAATGACCGCATTTTACTTCAGACTTTATTTATTTATTTATTTTAAATATACTTTATTGAATTTTTACAGAGAGGAAGAGAGAGAGATAGAGAGTCAGAAACATCCATGAGAGAGAAACATGGATCAGCTGCCTCTTGCACATCTCCTACTGGGGATGTGCCCGCAACCCAGGTACATGCCCTTGACCAGAATCGAACCTGGGACCTTTTAGTCCGCAGGCCGACGCTCTATCCACTGAGCCAAACCGGTTTCGGCTATTTCAGACTTTAAAACTACTTATTAAAATATCCCTCCCACCCTCCCTCAAAAAAAAAAAAAAACATAGCGCATGTTTTAGCCATGCGTCTTGTTCTTATTTGCATTGGATTTACAAGGAGCTCACCTTACACTCTCTTACAAGAGGCTGCCTTACAAATGGTTTCTTTCCGTGAACTTAGGGAAATATTTCTTTTTTCTTAAGAGTTTAAGTAGAAGTAATGTTTGCCTTGGCAGAGATGTGTGGGATCGGAGTGTGTGTGCGTGTGCGCGCACGCACGGGCATACGCGCACATGTATGCATCTGGGAAAGCCCAGTTACCCAATAGGAATCGGAACATTACCCAAGTATATGTTTGCCGCCGACCTGAGTGAGAACACTCCACAAAGGACAGGGTGTAGATGGCCAGCTCCAGTCTCTTCTGCAGAACTTAAACCCCCCAGCACCCTTAACTTTTCTTTTTTTTAAAAAAATACACTTTTATTGATTTCAGAGAGGAGGGAAGAGGGAGAGAGAGAAACATCCATGATGAGAGAGAATCATTGATCCGCTGCCTCCTGCACGCCCCCCACAGGGGGTCAAGCCCGCAACCCGGGCATGTGCCCCTGACAGGAATTGAACCAGGGGCCCTTCAGTCCACAGGCAGATGTTCTATCCACTGGACCAAACCAGCTAGGGCCCCTTAACTTTTCTAACACCATGCCACTGAGTTCTAATTCACAGAAAGGGAGTATCCTTGAGGCCCAGGGAGCAGTGTTCAGAACTGGAGTAGCCTTTGCCCTGACTCCACACACATTATTATGCTTGGGTGGGCTCATGACCCAGCCAAGACAGTCATGGCACCCTATTCCTCTAAACATCGTTTTAGGGTTATATGTGGTCATTTTTATTTTATTAAATTTAAAAAATATTTTTATTGATTTCAGAGAGGAAGGGAGAGGGAGAGAGATAGAAACATCAGTGATGAGAGAGAATCATTGATTGGCTGTCTCTCGCACACCCCCTCCTGGGGATCGATCGAACCTGGGACCCTTCAGTCTGCAGACCGATGCTCTATCAACTAAGTCAAATCAGCTAGGGTATTATTTATTTTTTTGAAGATCTAATTGGCTTTATTAAGACATTCATGCATCAGGCAACATCCCACCTGGCAACAACAAAGGCACACCAGTGAGAACAGTGAGTTGTGCAAAATGGAAGGTTTTTACAGGCAGAAAAGGGTGGGGCTAAGAATTTAAAAGAGCAGATTTTTTCAAGCCAGGGCACCTTCCCTTGGGGGAAGGCAGGGTTCTTATCAGGCTGATGAACTCCCTAGTGTTGAGCAGAAAATTCCAGACCAACTGATTTAAAATGCCACTCCTGGGCCAGGTTGAAACTGCAGTGAGGTTACTAAGTTTTGGGTTGGTGAAGTGGCTTGGCACAAGGGACTTCATTTTAACCTGTTGTTACTTTTTAAAGACAAAACTTAAGGCAGAAAATGAGGAGTTCTCTTGCAATTCTCTCTACTTGCTGTCCAGCGTAGCAACTAGGAATTAGGAAGCCGAATTGTGTTTCTACTATGTCGTCATCTGTATTGACTTGACATACATAATGAGCACCTATTATGGGCCAGGAACTATTGTAAGCATTTTACAACTATCAAGTGATTTAATATTAAAAATAGCAGAAAGTGGAATCCAACGCCCCCTAACAACAGTACAGGAGACTGTCAAGAAGGGACTAGGTACTGAGCTGTGGACAGGGCTGGAGAGACAAACCATGGGATATAAGGTACCAGAGACCAGCAAGAGCCAGTAGACTTTGGCACCTCCAGGCCTGAAGGGGAGTGAGCGGAAAGGATGTTGGCAGAGAACAGTGGTTCCGGGTCTATGGACAGGCCCCTCTTTGGGACACAGTCAGTGCCAGGGAGGAGGTCCATGGCAGGAAGGAAGCGAAGAACAAATACTATGGTCTGCCTCTTCTTCTCCCAGGGCCTTGCATTGGGCAAGCCCAACCGGGAGCCAGTTGGCCAAGAAGCCAGGGTTATGCCCAATCCATAGGAGTCAGTTTCCCTGTGCACAAAATTGGGCAGAAAGGAATCCAGAGTGGATCATAAATTGAAAATAACCAGCACACACCTCAGTTATTTTAGGAATTAAGTAGAGAATAAGTAGCAAATAATAAAGCCAATCCTATATAATAATAGCCTAATATGCTAAGTGTCTGGTCGACCGTTCAACCAATCAAAGTGTAATATGCTACTGAGATGCTAAGGCCGCTCAGTCTCTCGCTATGACGTGCACTGATCACCAAGGGGCAGATGCTCTGACCGGTAGGTTAGCTTGCTGCTGTGGTCTGGCTGATCCAGACTGAAGTGAGATGGGCCGGACACACCCTGGAGCCCTACCGCAATCCCTCCCCACTGGCTAACTTCCCGCATCCCTCCCCGGCCCCGATCGTGCACCGGTGGGGTCCCTCAGCCTGGCCCGTGTCCTCTCACAATCCAGGACCCCTCAGGGGATGTCGGAGAGCTGGTTTTGGCCTGATCCCGCAGGCCAGGCCGAGGGACCCCACTGGTGCACGAATTCATGCACCGGGCCTCTAGTAACTTTCATATTTTCTCCTTTCTCCGTGACATTACAAATTACCCTCTTCCTCCTTGACCCTTCCACACTACAAAAGTCATACCTGTCTATAAATATCAAGCTTCAACTTGCAAGGATTTCAGCAGAGCATCTCCACACCCTAGAAACGAGACCAGGCTGCCCCCTGATTGGGCAAAGGTTTTACATTTCCCAGTTTCCTTTGCGGGATAATTCTACATTTAATCTGTCACCCTCCCTCGCACCAATGCTGCCTGAGATACTGACACTTAAGAAACACAGGGCTGTTTACGTGTTGGTGGAGAGCTCATACTATCAATTTGCACATTAGTGAGCCCAGCTATTGCTCCCTTCTATCTGGATCTATTGAGTGGCGGCGAGAGAGATATCCGCTGCTCAAAAAAAAAAAAAAAAATACTTAGCTGTCTGATGAAATGTTTTAAATGCATAGGGTTCACCTTGGGGTTGGCTGCTGTTCAGATTTTATCCATTAATAACACACAGGGCTGCCTCTATACTCTCCAGGGCTGATAGGAAAAATAGTACTATGTACAGGCCCTTGCTTTGCCTGAGGGAGGATATTCCAAACACTGGTCATGGTTCCTGCACACACCCATGTTCATACGTGTGCATGTCCAGTTTACATGCATGCAGTAGGGCATCCTGGATTTTTTCAGTTACAGAATATTTTCTTCTGATAAAACAATTTTTAAGAAAGAAGACTGTGTGTATCGGGGGGGAATGTGTAAACTCGTGTTCTACTCTGACACCATAGCCGTCATAGCATCTTTACTTGTTTCAAGTCACTTGGTGCCATGTTGGAAATGGAAGGGGAAGGCAACCTCTGAAACTGTTATCTTTTCACAGTCTCTGCCGTAATAGACCTTAAGCTGACAGTTGATTCTAAAGGAGGAAAATTAGCCTGGCAGATGTGGCTCAGTGGTTGAGTGTCGACCTATAAACCAGAAGGTCATGGTTCAATTCCCAGTCAGGACACCTGCCCGGGGTTGTGGGCTTGATCTCCAGTAGGGGGCGTGCAGGAGGCAGCTGATCAGTGATTCTCATCGTTGATGTTTCTATCTCTCTCTCCCTCTCTCTTCATGTCTAAAATCAATAAAAATGTATTTAAAAAAAAAACAAATAAAGGATTCTATTGTTTAACAAATAAATGAATAAAAATAAAGGAGGAAAATTATAACTGTTACAAAAAGCCAGTGTACATGTATTACCTAGAACTACTGCCTAGCAGTTATGCTCTTTTTTTTTTATTTCAGATGCCGAATCCATATATGCTTTTCTAGCAGTTAGGTTCTTAACGTACTGTCCTATTTATCCCCTCTCACCCTTTCTCTGGGACACTTAAAGGAAAAAAAAGAAAGATGTTTAAATAACAGCCACTAACTGATTAGGTTTCTGCCATAGGTCAGTGTTCAGACTCAGCCCATGAAGAATTTGCATCATTTGGCTAAGAAAGTCCCATGCGCTATTCCGTGGACATTGATGATGGAATCATCTGAATTGTGTTGCCGCGTTGTCTCCCTTCCCGTGTACACCGAATGGCAGTTGCTATGGAGAAGAGTTATTTATGTGTTAAGATGATGAGCCTTTAATGTATGAAAACATAGGAAGGAAGGAGGGAGAGAGGGAAGGAGGGAGGGAGGGAGGGAGGGAGGGAAGGAAGGAAGGAAGGAAGGAAGGAAGGAAGGAAGGAAGGAAGGAAGGAAGGAAGGAAGGAAGGAAGGAAGGAAGGAAGGAAGGAAGGGGAATACTTGGAAGAAGAGGGGAGATGATCGCGGAATTGTTTGCTACAGAGTTTTGCTAAGCATTTATGCTTAAAGCAAGCGAGCACTCGGCCAGTGAGAAGGGATTTGCTGATTTTTCTTCATCTCAAAAACCCAACCGCTTCAGGGTGGAGGAAAAACTTTCAGTCGAGTCATTCTGTACTGAACATTGTCCTAAACAATTCTATTAGTTAAATGGGGTTCAGGGCTTAAAGAAAAGCAAAGGGGTGCACCCACCCCCCACTCTTGGAAAGGAAATTATCTCAGAGAAGTGACAGCAGACAGTTAAAGCACTTGTCAGCCTTGGATTATCTGTATTGGATTAAGCGTTTTATTTCACATTATCTACTCTAAAAAAGTTAGTCTCAAGCTGAATTGCCCCGTTTTTTTTTTTACCCGAAAAGAATTCCTTGAATTAAAATGGACTAGAGAGAGCCAAATCTACAGCCAAAATGGCTACTTTATTTAAATCTGTTGAGTGGCAGTGAGAGAGATATCCACTGCCACTCAACATCAAGGCTGAATAATACTTATTCACTAATGAACTAAACCCTTTAATGACGCTAAGAGACCATGATGTGTTAGAAATCTTTCTACGCTAATGGCATGCCTGTAGATGTTTCTTGCATTGTTTCCTCATAACTTGCCATGGAAGTGACATTGAATTTCTGGCCTTGACACTGACGGTGTGACCATGGGCAAAACACTTAGCCTTCCTAGGTGTCAGGGTTTTTAATCTGTCGAGGAGCGCCAGAAAACACTTCACGGTGGTTACGTGATGACCAAGAGAGCGAAAACACATTTATTCTTTCTTAAAAGCTTTCAGTGAAATGTCGTAGAAGAATATGTTTATGGTGCGAAAGAAAAGGATCGCACGGAGAAGGAAGTCGACTAAGGGCCAAATGGTATTTCTCTAGCCAGTCTTTTTCTTTTTAATTATTAATTTCTACCATCCAGAAGGTCATGAGAGGCATGAGTGCACCTGAAACATCCTTAGACGCATGAGATAAGGACAGGAGCCAAGAGGTGAAATGATGAAAATTCAACTGAAATCAAAGAAGACAATGTCAGCAGCCCAATATTCATGCCTCCTCGTTACAGTAGAAAACAACACAAAAGAACAGATAGAAGAAAAGATCTACATGGGAATGACATGCTCAGAATAACACAAATAAAGATGATGCCTAACCTTCAAAATCAGTGTGACTCAAAAGAAGAAAAATCAACAAATGGTGGCTTAAGGTCTCTCATACTCCCACCATGACCTCATCCCAAGTGAGGGTTCCCAGGAGAAGGCCCCACAGTTTTTCAGGGTGTCAGGAAAAATCGGTGGAGAAACACAGAAACGAGTGAAGAGGACAACCCCAAAAAAGTATGTACCCCAAGTGTAAAAGGTATCCAAGTGGATCACAGCAAGGATTGTATAGAAGGCTTTTCAATCGACATGCAAATTAAGGCAGCAGGCTGAATTTAACAGGGCAGGCATAATTTAAAGGGACAGGTCTGATAAAAAGGACACACACACACACACACACACACACACACAGGAGAGAGAATCTCTATTTGGCAATGGGTAGTGAACAATACAAGGAGAAAAGGGGGTACATTTAGGGTCCTCAGAGTCAAAGAAGAACTGTAATTGAGAAGCTTACCATCCCCAACCCTCATCCCTACAAAACAAATGAGTGAACCAATACAAATAAGATACAAATAAAATAAAACAGGCAAACATATCCGGACTGCTGTGTTGATAGATGAGGATTCCATTACACTAGGAAGCGTGCGAAATACCTTAATACTATGAAATTATACAAATGGAAAGTCAAATTTATACAGAGATATTGGAGAAAATCAGGAAACAATATCATACACATTACAAGAGCATTCCATCTGAAAAGAACTAGGAAACGGAAGATACCTATAAGTTATGCTCCAGGCAACACCATGGAAAATTCCTGTAGTTGTCGTTTGTCCCACACTCTCCTGTGGAAACCTTCACCCCTCTCCTAGCTACTCTTTCTCCGAAACATTTTTTTAATTCATTTTTTTTATTGATTTCAGGGAGGAAAGGAAAGAGGGAGAGAGATAGAAACATCAATGATGAGAGAGAATCACTGATCAGCTGCCTTCTGCATGCCCCACACTGGGGATCAAGCCCACAACCCGGGCACATGCCCTGACCAGGAATCGAACTGTGACCTCCTGGTTCATAGGTTGAAGCTCCACCCCTGACGCCAGCCGGGCCTCGGAAACAGCTTGTTATGTTATTTGAGAAAGATGTGTCTTAGATCATTCAAATGCAAGATGACTTGTGACTGGTTAATAGTGAATCTGTCTTTTATGCCATTTTCCCCGTAAGCTTGTTCAGGTCAGTTGGCTCAATGATTGAGCACCGGTGTTGCACAATCCACTGAAGTAGATTCTAGCTCCATTCCCTCCCTTGATTAAGTCATTTACGAAGTTCTTTCCTTGCCCTACCTTTTGGCTTATATTTCAAAATGGTATTAAAACTGACAACAGCAATAACAACATTGCATGTTACATATTATTTTTTTATGTCTATAAAAATTCATCATCTTCAAATTCATAATCCTTCTTTAGGTTTATTTTCCTTCCACGGAGAGTATAACATTAGATTAAAAGGCACAGATTTTGTGATGGGATGATTTCCAGTTGAGGAGCAAGAATGCTCCTCTTTATTTATAGCGGGTCTGAAGTGAGAAATTTCTTTGAGAATTTCTTGCCAGGAAAAATCTTTGTTTCCCTAAGGATACCACTGTGCTTTTCTTCATTCTGATGGTGCAAGCCATGGATATTCCCATTTCGCACATTTGCCCCTCACTCCTGAGAAAATCAGACGATTCTTTGATATTTATTTATGGCCAAAATATTAATCCATAGGGTGGAAAATATTTTCCCTTCCTTCTGTTTTTTTGTTTGTTTTTGTGTGTGTTTTTTTTTCGTCTTGTGTTATTTTATTTTATACTAGAGGCCCGGTGCACGAAATTCGTGCATGGATAGGGTCCCTAGGCTTGACCAGAGATCAGGGCCGATCTGTGAGGTGACTGGTGGGGCGATTGGGGGATCCCCCACTGGCACGCACCTTGGCTGGCCTGGGGCCTGCGGGCTGGGGACAGCTCCTGCATTGAGTGTCTGCCCCTTTGTGGTCAGTGTGTGTCATAGCAACTGGTCGTTCTGCCGTTCGGTCAATTTGCATATTAGGTTTTTATTATATAGGATATGTTTTAATATAAACTGCCTCATATCCTTTGGAGGGAAAGACTTGTGATAGGATTTGGAGTTATATTAGGGGATTGTGAGGGGAGTTTTAAAGAGCAGGAATCTGTTCTGGGTTGGGCATTGCCAGGATGCAGGGCCAATTGAGCCACTGGACATTCCGATCGCAGTCAGGAGAAGGAAAATGAGGTGTTTTTTTGCTACAGAAGCAGTAGAGAGGGAGATATTTGGACAGTTAGTGGTGGTGCAGTGGCCTTTTTGTCTGTGTTGAGACATCTTATAGAATGGTCTTGTGTTTGTCCTTAGATAAGCTTTAAAAATATATTTTTATTGATTTCAGAGAGGAAGGGAGAGGGAGAGACAGATAGAAACATCAATGATCAGAGAGAATCATTGATTGGCTGCCTCCTGCACCTCCCACACTGGGGATCGAGCCTGCAACCCAGGCATGTGCCTTGACCAGGAATTAAACCATGACCTCCTGGTTCATAGGTCGATGCTCAACCACTGAGCCACACTGGACAGGCCTCAGATAAACTTTTACATCTCCCTTAACAATTTAAACTTGGGGCCTTCTCCATAATAAGAGTTATTATAAGAAAAAACTTTTTATGACCGATCCATATGGCAGAGAAATATTTAATTACTGAACATCTACTTTTCTTATTGTCCTGTGAAAATCCCTCCTTCCTTCTGAAGCCCCCAGCCCCCTACTTCATTCCTTAGCTCAGGGTGTCAGATGTACCTCATTTTACTCTCCTATCTCTGAACCTCTCATGTATGTGAGGTCTCTGACTCTCTCATGTATGTGAGGTTCCTGTCCATACTTATGTAATCGAATTTGGTTATTTTCTCTTGTTAATCTGTTTTATGTTGATTTGGTTATTGGACCAGCTGAAAGAACCTAGTTGGGTAGAGCAAAATGTTTTCTCCCCAACAGAAGAACTAGAATGGATTGGGAGAAGAGATACGAATGCCATGATACCTCTCAGCAAGTAGGCCAGATAAAGAAAGAAAATGATCAGCATGGAAATAACTATGAAAAAGACAGACCCCCCTCTTTTTCATCTTCTCGCATATTTGATGACTCTGCATATTCCCTAAAAATGAAATATGCTACTTAAGTAACTGTTTTAGTTATAAAAACAACAACAGTATCAACATTTTTATGGGACAAGACCATTCTGAATCAGCCCATAGCACCATCATGATCACTTGAGCAACGCAAGTATGGACACATTTTAAATGGCCATAACCATGTCTTCATTAGCTCTGCTCCATCTTTAGAATGTCTACAAAGTGCTCTTTTTTTTAAAAAAAAATATAAATAAAAGCTAAAATTTTTTTGGCAGGAAAGTAATTGTGAAGTTTTTAAGTAAATGAAAAGGGCTTGTTTTTTGGCATTCAAATGTAAAGTTCTCATTTCCTCTCCTTAAATGTTTAAAGGATTTTTTGGGGGGGTCAATTTCAGCATGAAGAAATATTAAAATTCAGCATAGCCAAAACCCATAGTGGATTTTTTTTTTTTTTTTAAAAAAAGATGTTAAATATCAGCAAATGGATCTGATCATCTGCAGAGTATTTCTGCTGTCAGAGGAGGACCGTGGGATAAAAATCACATGTTCCGGATTTGACATCCCCTGGCGTCTTGTAAATAGCCTACACGAATCCATACCTTAAAACTGCCAACACCAGCAGAATTATGCCCAAGTTTCTAGTAAGTTAAACAAGCAGAGCAGAGAGAGGAAATGCGGCTAGATTGCATACGAAAACCCAGGGACCCGGAAAACTGACCTCAGACTCATTTTACCAGTAGATACTCTCTGCTAGAGACTTTTGCAGAACTGTCCGCGTGTTTATAAATCAAAGAGCATTTCTGGGGTGTGTACATCTGAGTGAAAAGGAGTAGAGAGAATTGAATATTAGGTGGGGCAGGGGACGGTGAGGGGCTAAGTGGGAAGAACTTCCCATGGGAAAAATTATTTTGAATCATTCAAAATATGTTTGTCGTTATTAAATTTCTGCCTCAAGAGAATAGCAAAGTGATTCTTTGGCTTGGATTTCTAGCCTTGTAACACCACCTTTCCCAAAAGGAGAAAAAAAAAATGCATGTATCAGTGTGTTTTCGGATTTAAAATTCAAAAAGGTGAGTTTGCCCCCAAGTTGGGAAGGTTTTATCCCTAACAGGAGTTCTTCAGAGACTAAGATAGAGGCTATGAGACGTCCGGTTGAGTGAAGCTTTTGGTGACTAGCACCATTGGGCTAACCGTTTTCCCCAAAATTCAAAGTTTTGAAAAGTTTGTTCCATCAACAATTTCCGTTAAGTAATAATTCCCTCCTTTTCTTAAGTTATTAATTGGCAATCAGAGTTTTTTCTTAACGTATCATATGCTGCTATTATCTAAATACAAGGAGTTGTTATTCCTGCCAAAAGCAAAAAATTAAAAGATAAAAATCATCTTTTATTTTTGTTCTCTGAAATTTTATTAGGGCAAATGTGCATCTTGATATATGAAAGATGATAATGGCATGTATTGAGAATACACTGTGCAGTAGATGATGCGTAAGCATTTCATGTCATTCTTAGGACCAATTTGCAAGGAATTAGAGAAGAACATGGAGGCTTGTAAAGTTGTCAAAATCTTACGTAGCCAGGCAGGTACAAAGCTGCATTTTGAACTCGATCTGCAGGATGCTAAACCCCACATTTTTTTACCCCTGGCTGGCGGCTGTTTGACGAGTATCTTAGTCACTTGTCGTTTACGGACCACAGAGTTTCTGGGGACTTCGGCTTCTCTGCCCCTTCCCAACTCTCACAAAAACACACACGTGGTCATATTCCACTCCTACGTGCAGTGACGACACGGTGTCATCATTCATTAAAACATTTCTCCATTCATAAACTTGTAGATTGCTTCCTATTACTTTTGCTACTGCAAACAAATTTTTTAAAATATTTTATTGATTTTTTACAGAGAGGAGGGGAGAGGGATAGAGAGTTAGAAACATGGATGAGAGAGAAACATCAATCAGCTGCCTCCTGCACACCCCCTACTGGGGACGTGCCCGCAACCAAGGTACATGCCCTTGACTGGAATCGAACCTGGGACCTTTCAGATCGCAGGCCGATGCTCTATCCACTGAGCCAAACCGGTTAGGGCTACTGCAAACAATCTTGCCGTACATTTCAACTCTTTTATTCTGTGTGGATTTGCACAAATGTTTCTGATCCTGAGCGTTCAGAATTTGGGGCACGTGACTCTGCAGAATTTGAAGGAGATTGCCAGGTGGCCCTTAAAAAAGTTACCATGAGCCCTAGCTGGTGGGCTCAGTGGATAGAGCGTTGGCCTGTGGACTGAAGGGTCCCAGGTTCTATTCCGGTCAAGGGCACATGCCTGGGTTGTGGGCATGATCCCCAGTAGGGGGTGTGCTGGAGGCAGCCGATCCATGATTCTCTCTCATCATTGATGTTTCTATCTCTCTCTCCCTCTCCCTTCCTCTCTGAAATCAATAAAAACATTTTTTTAAAAAAGTCACCATAATTTTTATTCTCACTGAACTATTGAGGACAACCATTTTCCCAGGCCACTGGCCAACCTTGAAATTCATCGACTCCTTCAGCAACATCATAGGGAAAATTTGCAATTATGTTTTTATTGTGTTTTTATTTTTTTTTAAGAAAGTGTGTTGTGTTATTTCGTAGATTTTATGGCTACTTATACATTGTTTTGAGAATTGTCTGTAAACTTTCTTTATTCATTTTCTTTTCTTATTGATGTACTAGAAGCCCAGGGCGCAAAATCGCGCGGCCCCACCCACCCGCGCCGGTCTTTGGTCGTTACGGTGTTAGGGCCACAGGCCTTTGATAATATAGATAAGAACCAATGATATACTATGGGTACTTGAAAGTATCATCTTGCAGTTAGCAATACATTTAAAAGGCACACATCGCCCTGACCGGTTTGGCTCAGTGGATAGAGCGTCGGCCTGCGGACTGAGGGGTCCCAGGTTCGATTCCGGTCAAGGGCATGTACCTTGGCTGTGGGCACATCCCCACTAGGAGATGTGCAGGAGGCAGCTGATCGATGTTTCTCTCTCATCGATGTTTCTAACTATCTCTCTCCCTTCCTCTCTGTAAAAAATCAATAAAATATATATTTTTAAAAATCCCTTTCTCGTCTCACAAATGCTCACCGCGCTTCTTTTTTTGTGTTTGGCATTGTCTGTGCCAGAAAAATGTCCGCAATTCTCTGCTCCGCGGAGCTTGTTATACAACTCCTCCACACGAAATCTGATATGCGAAGATTGGTCCTTTTTTACATTTTTTATTTGTATTTTTTTTGGCAGGCTGCTGGAAAGGCCTGTTTCCTGGCACCGACCGGAGCCAGTCTTGGCGTGAACAGCCCCTGACAATTCCCAGCATATGGCAGGAGAGGACGCTTCTGCCCACCCATCAGGTAAGTGCCATCTCGCCGACGGGAGCCATGATCGATGTCAGGCTTGGAGAGCAGTGGCTGCTGGGACCGGTGCCAGCAGCCACCGGCCAATGCCAGGGAGCGGGTCAGGCTGCACAGCCTCTGGCTGAGGCCGGCCGGCCGGTGCCCAGGCAGCCCGAGGCCGTGCGCTGGAAGGATGGGCTCCGACGAGTCCGGAACGTGGCTGTGGAGCCGAGTAGCATTATTTGTTTTGCTCGTGTAGCTGGAGAGCAAGGGTGGGGAACCTTTTTCCTGCTAGGGGCCACTTGGATCTTCATAACATCCTTCGCGGGCCATACACATTCATCGACTTAAAAATCAGCCCGCTCTGTTTGGGCAAACATTTCATTAACTCACCCCGAATGCCTTGGCAGGGCCAGACTAAATGGTTTCACGGGCCTTCTACGGCCCTCGGGCCGGAGGTTCCCCACCCTTGCTGTAGGGTGTTCAATGAGAATGGTAGTATTTCACAGTGAAGGACACGCCGAGGGCATTGCTTTAGCTTTCAGGTGAGGACCCCAGGAGTCGGCTCTCCCATGGGTGAGATAGACTTCGCCATCTCAGAGAGGTAAGACCTAACCATCCAAATTTCTGCCATGCGGCGGTGAATCAAAACCTTTTACTTTCAGCTCTGACTGCTGGTGTCAGTCAAGTGGTCATTTTGATTCTTCCGGAAACTACTTTGTTGTCTCATCAAAACAATATCTTCTATAATAATAAAAGCATAATATGCTAATTAGACCAGACGTCCTTCCGGACAACCTTCCTGCGAGGGAAGCCCTGGTCCCGGGTGCCAGAGAGGAGCCGGTGCCGGCAGCCGGGGGAAGGAAGGCCTGCTCTTGCACAGATTTCATGCATCGGGCCTCTAGGATGCATTTATATTTTGATCAGTGGAGAAAAATGATCCAAAAGCAGGAAGAACATACAGATTAGGAAAATACAAGATAATGATAGGTGATGCTTTGAAAATGTCTTACAGAAATCTCCCTGTTCACATATGCTATAGGCTGTGAATGAGCTCATGCCAGGTTGCTCCCTCCTAACCTGTGCTTTTCATTTAATACCGCATCCTGAATATTATATTTTGAATGTGGCATCAGAGACCATTGCATCTGTGTGCAAACACGTGACTTCCGCTATCCTCGAGGGAGGACATCGAGGCTGTTTCTAATTTTCCAATATTATACAGGTTCTGCTGGGAATGGGTTTGTGTGCTTATGCGATTATGACTTGAGGGAAAATTCCTAGAAACTGGACTGCGGAGTTAACGGTGGGAAATTTTTGCCTTTCGGTGTCTATGGCTAAACTCTCCAAAATAAATGCTTTATTGAGTTCTCTGTGCTTAACAACATGGAGCTTTAGCGAATGTGGGGATAATGATGAGTGGAATTTTCTCTGCCATCTGGAGACGGCTGCTGGTGTTGAGGTAAGTGGGATACAGGTGCGTGCTAAGGAGATGGACTAGAGGCCCTTTGGAGGGTGATGGCTGGGCCCCTGGTAACAGGCTGGGCAAATATCTCTGCTGAGATTTTTAGGAAAAAGGAAATATGACGTCTTCAGGATTAGCAACCTCAACCAGGGCTAATCTGACATAGAATCCCACTGTTTCGTCTCATTAGCGTGCTCTCCTGCTCGTCCTAAGACCCGTCTCATGTTCTCTCTCTCTTCAAACTTCCAAGTCTTACCTTTTCCTCCTCCTTGACTTTTGTAAATGACTTCTGTTATGACTTTACCAAAACATTATACAGTGGGGCTTTGACTTAGGAGTGTCCCGACTAAGGAGTTTTTCGAGATACGAGCCGTCTCTCGGCCGATTTTTTGCTTTGAGTTGCGAGCTAAAATTCGGGTTACGAGCCAGCTTCAGATACCCCACCGCTAGCTGGTGCAGCGAATGTCACAGTGAACACCACAGCATCAGCCCAGCATCACGTGTCTCACTCGTTCACTTTAAGATTTGACATACGAGTAATTTGAGTTACGAGCTCCGTCACGGAACGAATTAAACTCGTAAGTCAAGGCCCCCCTGTAATAGCCATCAGAAAGAAACCTTTTCTTGGCCAACAGATTTACAAATACACATCATTTTATTATGCCCTGGCTGGCGTGGGTCAGTGATTGAGTATCAACCCATGAACCAGGAAGTTACGGTTTCGATTCCAGTCAGGGTACACATCTGGGTTGCAGGCTCGATCCCCAGTAGGTGGCATGCAGAAGGCAGCCAATGGATGTTTCTCTGTCATCGATGTTTCCCTCTCTCTAGCACTCTCCCTTCCCTCTCTGTAATTGCATCAACTAGGTCAGTGGTCGGCAAACTCATTAGTCAACAGAGCCAAATATCAACAGTACAATGACTGAAATTTCTTTTGAGAGCCAAATTTTTTAAACTTAAACTGTATAGGCAGGTACATTGTTATGAACTTAATTAGGGTCCTCCTAAGGCTTAGGAAGAGCCACCCTCAAGGGGCCAAAGAACCGCATGTGGCTCCCGAGCCGCAGTTTGCCGACCACGGGACTAGGTGAGCACGCAAGTCAGAATGCCTCGACTTTAACGGGGATGGTTTTGATATTCCACCTAAGTAGAAGTTTGCTTTAGGATTCTGATGGGTTTTCTTACCCAATGATTCTCTCCAGGGGCAACGTTGCCGCCTCCCACCCTTGAGCCATTGGGCAAAAGGTCTGCTACGGGAATCTGGTGGCTAGAGAGCAGTAACACAGTTAAACATCCTGTAATGCACAATGCAGACCTTCCACGCAATGGTCTGGCCCCAAATGTCAGCCATGCCACGGCTCAGAAACCTGCCAACTTCACCACCCAGGGGGTGGACTTGGCAGACAGCTGCCTGGGTTTGCTTCCCGGCTCTCACGCTCAGAAACAGTGGGGTTTGACCAGAGGAGGGTAGGATTTCACTCAAGCCTGGACTGTGTGTGTACGAGGCCCGTCATTGCTTTTCTTCGGGGGATCCTACCGCATGCTAACGATGGAATAATTAGAAAACACCTTCTGTACCGTCAGTCCTAATTACGAGGGAGCCATTGGTTGTCTGTCTTGCTGGGCTTGGGGGAACTCTTTTGGAAGGAGTTAGAAATGGGTTCGTCCCAAAGGCAACCGATAAAGTCACGAGGAAAGAATGTGAGTCGGAGGCCAAACGGTTCCGTGGAACCTGTGCGGGGATTGGCTAGGTCGGCGGTTCTCAACCTGTGGGCTGCGACCCCTTTGGCGGTCAAACGACCCTTTCACAGGGGTCGCCTAAGACCTTCCTGCCTATCATATATTTACATGACGATTCATCACAGTAGCAACATGACAGTGATGAAGTAGCCACGAAAATAATGTTATGGTTGGGTCACAACGTGAGGAACTGTATTTAAAGGGCCAGAAGGTTGAGAACCACTGAGCTAGGTGGATGCCTCCTCTCTCCCGTTGCCTTTCAGCAAAGCCAATGCAGACAATCCCATGGTTCCTCGTTCTGGTTGTCATGCTCCTGTGGATTAGCAACTCTGCCTGGATCATCTCCGAAATGACAACAATAAGAAGCTCCTTTGGTCCTGGGGCCAAATGGAGTCGGCTCGGGATCAGAGCAGTTACACCAGCTCCTCTTTCTCTCCTGAGAGCAGGGGTGGGGAACGTCCGGTCCTTGGGCCATACAAGGCCCTCGAAATCATTAGGTCTGGCCCTGCCAAGGCATTCGGGGCGAGTGAATGAAATGCTTGACCAAACAGAGCAGGCTCATTTTTAGGCTGATAATTTGGGTGGCCCTTGGATGATGTTCTAAGTATCCACATGGCCCTTGGCAGCAAAAAGGTCCCCCACCCCCGCCCTAGAGGGTTGGACTCTCCAGGGAGGGTTCATCCGCCTCCTCCTCACCGGGAGGGAGGAAGAGCGCCATCAGCATTGTGTGTTGCTGCCTTTTCTCACACTTTCCTCACATCCTTGGAGCTGCGTTCTGAGTTCCTTTGGCTTCCTGCCCGCTGAAAATTACATATATTGATATATCCTAAATATATAGGGCGTCCCCCAAATGTATACACATGCTTTGCATAATTATAAAGGAGTCAGGAATGCCCTCAGGAAAATGCATTTCCTTTTCAAAATCGAGCCATCAGCGGTTGAAGCGTGTATACATTTTTTGGGACACCTTGTATTTTATATATAATACATAGTTGTGTATGTCCTGCACGCTAAGCTCTAATCACCTCCTTCTTAGAGATTATTTCAGTTGCTTCCTATCCTGTTTTGTTTTGTTGTTTCTTAAGGGGTTAAACTTCAGTCTCTAAAGAGTGGCCAGGGTGTTTTTTGGCGTGGCTCCATGGTTGAGCGTCAACCTAGGAACCAGGAGGTCACAGTTCGATTCCCGGTCAGGGCACAGGCCCGGGTTGCGGGCTCGATCCCCGGTGTGGGGCGTGCAGGAGGCGGCCGATCCATGATTCTCTCTCATTGTTGACGTTTCTAGCTCTCTCTCCCTCGTCCCTTCCTCTCTGAAATCAATACAAATGTATTTAAAAAAATAAAATGTCAAGCAGATCAGGTCCTCACGCTGCCCTTGCTCTCCGTGTGATGAGGGCCCAGGACGTCGTGGGCCTTTGCTTCTCTCTGGGCCCCCCGGACACAAGGCTCTTCCTCAGCTTTTCCGATTCACTGAGATCTGTTTCACTTCAAGGGCTTTACATATTCTCTTCGCTTCCTCCCCATCCTCGACCCGAGCTGGCTCCGTCCTATTTCCTCTGCCTGTGCAAGGTTTAGATGTCCCTTCTTCCTCTGAGGAAACTCACTTCAGTCTTTACTTCAAGTCATTCTATCATCTATAATAATAAAAGCGTAATATGCTAATTAGACCGAACAGCCGAACGACCTTCCGGATGTCCTTCTGGATGAAGCCACTGTGGTGGGGGCCAAGGCAGAGGCAGTTAGGGATGATCAGGCAGGAATGCAGAGTGGTTAGGGGTGATAAAGCAGGCAGGCAGAGCAGTTAGGGCGATCAGGTAGGCAGGTGAGTGGTTAGGGGTGATCAGGCAGGCAGGCGAGCAGTTAGGGGCCATGAGGCAGGCAGGCAGGCAGGCAGAGGGGTTAGGGGCCATGAGGCAGGCAGGCAGAGGCAGTTAGGGATGATCAGGCTGGCAGACGAGCAATTAGGGGCAATCAGGCAGGCAGAGGGGTTAGGGGCGATGAGGCAGGCAGGCAGAGGGGTTCGGGGCGATGAGGCAGGCAGGTAGAGTGGTTAGAGGCAATCAGGCAGGCAGGTGAGCGGTTAGGAGTCAGCAGTCCCGGATTGCAAGAGGGTGCAGGCCGGGCTGACGACCCCCCGCCACACACACACACACACAAACACACACACCCTGTGTATGAATTTTGTGCACTGGGCCTCTAGTTAACTATAAAAGGCTAAGTGACTGACCATCCATCTCTCTGTAAATCTGACCGACTGACCGACCAGCCAGCTGGTACATATGACACGCACCGGCAATTTAAAAATAAACATTGACTCACGCATGTGCAATACATATTAAGCTCTCACTGGCTCCAATTGCACACAAGTCAAAGTTGTAAATACTTCATCACAAGGGAAATTAGTCAAGCACTCTGAAAGTGTTTTTACTCTTAATGTGGTGTACAGGGAGATATTAGAATAAGTCTAATCAATTTATCAGTCATTGTTTTTATCAATGTTGTTTTTATATCATGTCTTCCTTGTTATATCATGTCGTTATTGTTGTGTCATGTTGTTATTGTTTATTTATTAATCAATTTATATATTATTTTTATATACACTTTACTAATTTTCTTTTATCTCTGGCACTTCTATTATAGGAAAATATTCCTTCTAATTAATTTCCTTTCAAGGTGCACGAATCCGTGCACCGGGCCACTAGTTATATTAATAACACCCTCTGTTCTTTCTGCTATAGTTTACAGTAAATGGACCAAATCCTACTGAGTGATGTCTATCTTGTCCTTGAAGGTGGCCCCATGAGGGTGGGATGTGGGGGGCTGGGCCTGGCTTTAAATGGGGCATCTCGCTCTAGCCAGGCCCCCCAATGCCCGCAGGAAGTCTGTGACAGATGCTTGAATAAACAAACGGTCCCACTGATGGCCCTGCCCCAGAGGCTGCTGGTGGGACTCCTTCATTCTCACCAGAAACGCATTCCTGGCTCGTTTCCTCGGGATCCTGCGGGACCGGGTTTTTATATCGCGGCCGCCTGCTTGCCTTCTGCAACCACATTAACCAGGAAGCGTTCACTGCTCGTCCTCGTCGTCTGGGGGTGAGGGACCATTTCAGGAAACCCTGTTACAGCACAGGACACTGCAGCTTTTGTCTGTAGGAGGCAGCATGCACGGGGGGAGGGGGTGTGGAGTGGGGGCCAGAACGCAAGCTGTCCCCAGGTAGCAGCGCTTACAGCCGCCCGGGGGACCCCAGTGAGCAGGAAAGGGGTCTGTTCTCCCAGCCCCTGCCCGGCTCGGCCCTTCTGCAGATCCCATCAGCTGAGGTACCAATTAGTGCTCATTAGAAGGTGTCTGGCTTTTTAAAGTTTATTTTGTTTTCCTGATGTGGATACCATTGCCTGGGAAGGGTGGGCTGCGAAAGCAATGTGTTCGGGGAAGGGGACATTGCTGAGACCTGCTTCCCAGACACCGCAGGGCCTTAATGAGGACGGGACTGTACCGGGCGGCCCCTGTCCCCAAGGAAGAAGCTGGGAGCGGGCGGGGCGGCAGACTGCCTGTGTACGTGGCCACTCCGGCGGCGTTGTGGCTCATCCTGATGATTGTCACTCTCCAGGGACACGAGCTCCACCACAGCCCGCTGCAGGAAGCCGTTGATGATAGGTTGTAAAGCTGGGCTGGCTATAAATTGTAGGACTACTTATCCTTTACGGATGTGGTGGGACGGGGTGGTGTGAGTGAGTTTCCTGAACTGGGTTCCAGGGGCCTTCAGGATCTTGTGGGAAAGTAGGTGAGAAGCACTGTTTCAGAACAATGAGCACTTGTGCTTTCTTTCGCACACATCTGCTTCCCTGCTCTCTCCCATCTGCAGCCTCGCAGGCCCAGCCCGGCTTTTTCTTGTATAATTCCCATGTTGCCTGAAATAGAACAGACAGGACACAGATTAAAAGCTGAGGATGCTGGCAGCACAGGGTTCAGAGACAGTCCCAGCTCTCCAGTTCCTGGCTGGGGGATCTGGGCTCATCATTGACCTCTGTGAGCCTCAGTTTCCCTAAGCGTGGCACAGAGGTCACTATATCTTCTCTGTTTATATCATGGCTGCCTACCTACTAGCAGGGTGCTATAGACCGGAAGTATCTCCTGCAAAATCCCTATGTCGGAATCCTAATCCCCAATGTGATGGTATTAGGAGGTGGAATCTGTGGGAGGTGATTAGGCCATGAGGATGAGGCCCTCATGAATGAGATTAGTGCCCTCACAAGAGAGATGACAGGGCTCCCTAGCCCCTTCCGCCAGGCGATAACACAGCGAAAGCCTTGATCTTGGACTTCCCAGACTCCAGACCTGTGACAAATAAATTTCTGTTGTGTAGGAGGCCCTGCAGTCTGTAGTATTTTTGTTATAGCAGTTCAAACAGACTAAGGCACAAGGCATTATATGTAAAATTTTTCTATAAATCCAAAGAAACCATAGATATAAGGCTTTATACAAGGACGGTCAGTTTCTTTACTACTAAAAACTTTATTTGACAAAGGCATTCAGTTTGATAAAGCCAGTATTACCTTGATCCCCAAACCAAACAGTACAAATATCTATAAACACATGTGTGTGTGTGTGTGTGTGTGTGTATATGTGTGTGTGTGTGTGTGTGTGTATATATATATATCCTTCATGAATGCAGAGGCAACAATTCTTAGCACATCCTATATAATAACAGGTTAATATGCAAATTGACTGAACCAAGGAACGACCGGTTGCTATGATGCGCACTGACCACCAGGGGGCAGACACTCAATGCAGGAGCTGCTCTCTGGTGGTCAGTGCGCTCCCACAGGGGGAGCGCCGCTCAGCCAGAAGCCCTGGGCCAGGCTCACGGCTGGTGAGCAGAGTGGCGGCGGTGGGAACCTCTCCCACCTCTGCAGCAGCGCTAAGGATGTCCGACTGCCAGCTTAGGCCCCGCGCCATCAGTCAGACATCCCCGGAGGGCTCCCGGACTTTGAGAAGGCACAGGCCAGGCTGAGGGACCCCTCACCCCCCAGTGCACGAATATTTGTGCACCAGGCCTCTAGCTGTTAATAAATGCAAATATCCTTGAGAGACAGACTCCTGGGTTACACTAAAGGATAAATAAGCATGGCTAATTTTGACCATCTCAGGTGGTCATGGGAGCCCCATGACCCAGACGAGAGAGGTCTGGAGGTACAGCTGAGGAAAGGAAGTGAGGGGGTGCTAGGTATGGGAAAATAGCTCCAAAAAGAAAATCGAACTTTAGTACAAGGACTGGCTAGTGGGCGGTTTTGCCTCTGAAATGTCCTGATATAAATGATTTAATCACTCAACGTGGAATCGTTATCTCCATTTGAATTAGTGCATGTCTTCCTTCACTTATTCGCTCATTCACCAGCAAGTTTCATTAAATAGACTTTCCACTTGCAGTATGGTGGTAAGTGATGTCGATATCAACCAACCTTTGACTTCAAGGAGGAAAGGAGAAATTAAGAGAATAAGTATAGCCCAGCTGGTGTGGCTCAGTGGTTGAGCATCGACCTATGCACCAGAAAGGAGGTCACGGTTCGATTCCCAGACAGGGCACATGCCCGAGTTGTGGGCTCGATCCCAAGTAGGGGCCGTGCAGGAGGCAGCCGATCCATGATTCTCTCTCATCACTGATGTTTCTCTCTCTCTCTCCCTCTCCCTTCCTCTCTGAAATCAATAAAAATATATATTTATATTAAAAAAAGAGAGAGAGAGAATAAGTAGGGAGATAGAGAAGAGCCTCATTTACGCTGTGGATTTCAGAGGAAGTACCTCCAGGCTGGGCCCGGAGAAGGCCTAGTTTGGGTCAGTGGGGATGGACGGTGAAAGGTTTTCCAGGTAGAGGGACATAGCAGGCTTCCAAACAGAGCCTTCAACCCGACTTCTCCTCTCTGCTCAACACGTCTCACCGTGTCTGCAAAAACCCGCCTCTCCACTGCTTCCCATCTTCTCCGCCTCCCTGGGTAGCCCGGCCTGCATCAGAGGGCAGCTCCCCATGGCCCGTGGCTCCAAGAGCCAGGCCGTCCCCCTCCTCTCCGTTCCCAGGTGTTTCCACTTCGGGGACGCCACCAGCCACCGTCCGCTCAGCGCCGGAGAGGTAACAAATTTGCGATGTCACAATTGATAATCAACTCCAGTAAAAGCATGTCCAGATCAATTGAGCTTTAGCAAGGGCAGGCCGGCTGGACGCGGGCGGGCTCCCGGCTCGAGCCGGCGGGGCTTGATAAATTTGCCCTTATTATGGCTATTGATGTTTAAATTTCTTCAGGGATGTTGTTACATGGGTGCCCGGCGGTGACAGAGGGACGGTGACCTCCTTCGATCCTTAATCTCCACCTGTTAGCGGGCTCCCCGGCCGCCGCTGAGTACACTCCGGCTTAAAGGTTAACAAAAGAAAAACAGGCCAAGTCGACGCGACGGCGGCGGCGGATCAATGCGAGTAAATAACCTCCCCTGCCTTATTTCCCCGAGCATTATCGATCCGGCCTCTTTGTTCTTTGTCATGTTTCTGTCTTCTGTGCCCAGGGGACACTCAACCAGCCGCTCGTAGTGGACGTGTTAACGGGCACATTATGACAGCTAGCGTTTTGTCACTCAAGTGGTGATATATATATATATATATATATATATATATATATATATATATGAATGAAATCCTACCTCAGCATTTTCCTAGCTCTCTCCTGGCAAAGGGATCTGAGGCATAAACTTCTTTCGCTCTAGCCTCTTTGCTTTCCCTTCTGTGGCAAGCAGGTGAATTCCACGAACGCCTGTCACTTGAATAGGGTGACTTATTGGTTGTAAATACTCATCAAAATGGATACCGATGCGGAGGGTTTAAAAAAGTCACTATCGCCCTGGCCGGTTTGGCTCAGTGGGTAGAGCGTCTGCCTGAGGACCGAGGGTCCCGGGTTCGATTCTGGTCAAGGGCACGTACCTCGGTTGCAGGCTCCTCCCCAGCCCGGGCCCTGGTCGGGGTGCGTGCAGGAGGCAACCCATCGGTGTGTTTCTCTCACATCCATGTTTCTCTCTGTCT
This sequence comes from Myotis yumanensis, assembly GCF_028538775.1. NCBI lineage: Eukaryota > Metazoa > Chordata > Mammalia > Chiroptera > Vespertilionidae > Myotis > Myotis yumanensis. Next base: position 4,667,335 of record NW_027223771.1, on the reverse strand, counting down.
TTCCCTCTCTAAAAAACTAAAGGAAAAATATCCTCTGGTGAGGATTTAGAAAATAAAATAAAATAAATTCACTATCTCTGGTGGAAGGTTGGGGCATATCCCAGGTGAGTTGTACATGCTGATGTCTAGTCTGACCCCCAATTTATTTAGAAATGGGGCCCTTTTCTTCCAATTGCCTGGTCGTTTTTAAAGGCTGTCGGCCATCTCTCCTTCCTTGTCTCTGTGGAACGCGGAAGGGTATCACAGTGGGAGCCCTGGCATCCTCAACTCATCCATGCTCAGGTGGGGTTCTGCTGGTGCCCTAATGAGATTTGTGCTCACAGCGAGGAGTGTGCATTCGAACATGTCTGGCTGCCTCACCAAATTCACTGGAGTCCATTTATGTGTCTGTGACGTGTGCCGACAGTTGCAGAATAGAACTGTCCATGGCATTGAAAAAATGTTCTATGAAGTCAGGAAAGCTTTTTTTTTTCTTTGCTAAACCCATTCTACTTTAAGAAAAATTTTAGTTAAAAAGATCTTCTTCTTTGAGTTACAAAATAAATAAAGCTAGGGGAGTGAGTGATAGAATGAGGCAGTCCCTTGCCGTGGAAGTCCTCCATGGTTTCATTCTGGAAAAAAAAAATTATTTTTTGAAATAATTTAAGGGTATTATCTGGAATTTTCATATGTGGCATCCTGAGAGGGAAAAACACTAAAACAACACAACAGTAACTGAAAACTAATTTGAATTAAAAAGAAAAAAAAAAGAGAGAGAGAGAAGAAACCCGTGTCTTGTAATTCTTGCCTTTGGACTGAATGTTTATTATATCAAGCATAAAGCCGACACCAGTTATGTTGCAAAGGAAAAGCTAGTCTGTTCCTAACCAGATAGTGCCAATATTTCCTCTGCAGACAGCTTTTACAAAATTACGCTGTTATCAATGGTCTAATGTGGTGACAGAGACTATGATTACCCAAAGTCCTTAGGGTCGAATGGTATAGAAATCTTATTTCTTTAATTATTTGATCAAGCAAACTTCACTTGCACAGGGACCTGTGTAAACTGTGAGTGTGCTTCTCTCTTTCATTTGTCAATCATTTAAATGCTCCGTGTATCTTATTAATACCAGTGTAAAGCCCTCGCTGGTTTGGCTCAGTGGATAGAGTGTCAGTCTGTGGACTGAAGGATCCCGGGTTCAATTCCGGTCCAGGGCAGATGCCTGGGTTGCAGGCTCAATCCCCAGTGAGGGGCCTGCAGGAGGCATCTGATCCATGATTCTCTCTCATCCTTGATGTTTCTATCTCTTCCTCTCCCTTCCTCTCTGAAATCAATAAAAATATATTTTAAAAAATATCCGTGTCTCTCAGTTCCCAACTTAGTATTCTGTTTAATCCAAAGAATTACCTTTTAAGTGATGATTCATTGTGGAAGCTCATTTTTATCATTTCTTTTTTTTAAAAAAATTCTTTATTGTTTAAAGTATTGCATATAATATTACATTTGTCTCATTGTTTCCCCATTGACCTTTTCGTGGCCACCCCCACCCCCCAGCACATGCTCTCACCCCGCCCTAGTGTCTGTGTCCATTGGTTATGCCTATATGCCCATCAGCAGGTGAGTGGACTAAAAAAACTGTGGTACGTCTACACAGTGGAATACTACGCTGCTGTCAAAAAGAAAGAACTCTTACCATTTGCAACAGCAGGAATGAATGGACCTGGAGAGCATGATGCTAAGCGAAATAAGCCAGTCGGAGACAGAAAAATATCACATGATCTCACTCATTTGTGGAATTTAATGAACAACATAAACGGATGAACACAAATCGAGCCAGAGACATAGGAGCATGGAACAATCCATCAGTCTTCAGAGGGAAGGCAGGGGAGGGTGGGGATTGGGTAAGAGATCAACCAAAGGACCTGCGTGCATGCATATAAGCATAATTTATCCTTTCTTCACATGCAGAAATCACTGCAGGCCTTGCTGGAGAACGTGAAATTAGTTATCATTCACGCTTAGGGCTTTTCATCGTTGGTGTGCTTTGCAGACACGAACTCATGAATCCTCGGATGATACACCAAATAGAGTTGCTCATGTTCTACTTGACAGATACGAACTCCTGGCTTTTGGCCACTTAGGTAACCTACCACAGCATTTCAGAGACCGTTAGCAGGACAGGCGATAGCCCGAGGACCATATATTCCTACTACTCTGTGTGATTTACTGGGGTGTTCTCCGAAGTAGCGAATGTCTGTTCTTCTTGGATACCCTAGTCTCAGATCCTCTCCTCTTGTCATCTGCCTGTACATCTAACCAGGACACTAGCAGGCCATTAAGAGCATTTTGTTTGCATGGTATTCTGGAGATTATACCATATATTCTAGAGATCATTTTGGAAGGAACCTTTATTTTAGTTTTTTTTTTTTTTTTACCCCCAACCACCGGCTCTCCCACAAAGATCAGTCCAGTTTTCAGAAAACAACAGCCAGACTTTGAGCAGAAAGAGAAATGAAGTTAACTGAAGGATTTCAACCTTTGGATCTCTGCCCAATAGCCTCTTCTTTTCTCAATCCTCAAGCTGCCGATGGAAGTTAAAAGAGACAAAAGGGCTATTTTTGAAGCTTGAAAGTACTTGGTTTTATAGGAAGGGTCTGCTTGGGAATTGTTTATTCCCCCTAACGAGGATTTTGGCGGTTCATGCCATTCTCCGAAAGAACCAGAATTCTCCCAGAAATGATATTCAAAGACAACTTCAGGGCAGAGAATGGAAACATAATCATTACAATTTTTACAAGACTTGCATCTCTTTCTTTTCTACCCCTTTCAAGGTATACGTTTTTTTTTATAAGCGTTTCGGTGTTAAAATAAACCTAATAAAGTCTTTAACTATTCCCAAGGTTTACCCGAATCAAGAAACACATCCATAGTAGCTTTGCTTGGGGATGGTACCAGTGTCAGAAATTATAGAATCTTAGATTGTGCAACCTCCCTTCCCCAGAGACATTGGAATATGTTTAATAGGCACAATTTTTAATTTTCCCAAGATCTCAGGACATTTTTTTTGTATTTACATATGCTGCAATAGGATATGCATGCTAATAAATCTTAATAATTCATCTGTGTAAGATGCATATCAGATGATAATTACTGTGAACATTCTCGCTAAGCATACCACTTACTGCCCTTTTTTTCTGTACAAAAGGGACATTTTTAGAAATTAAATGTGTATGGAAAATGAGCAACATTTTTGAAACGTTACTCACTTAAATGTTTTAATACGCACAAAACAATGTTTTGAAGGACATTTTGCAAATTTGGCGAATTATAAGTAATTCAAATAGAACAATATTTAAAAAAAGAATGGCTTTTAAAATTTTTTTTGTCCTGTGCAGTACTTTATCTTGTAGTTCTTTGATCTTAATCTTGTTAGGATTTTTTTTCCCCTGACTGGAAACTTTTTTCACGAGGTAGCGAAGAACAGTGTACCTTGTTTAAATTGTCAGGAAATTCAAATGGAGAAGTCTAAATTAATGAGGTTTTACTATGCGTGAACCAATGCCAATGACTGGTATCAGATTATCTCCGGATTCTGAACCAATAGCAATTATGCTTGTATCTTCTGCGGTGTCAACCTGAATTAAAAATTGGCCAGCTTTATTAAGAATACTCCTAACAGACTTCTCAGTTAATTTGGAGATACCATCAAATAATGTAGCTCACTGCAGCTTCTAGAATGAATAGCATAAAAACACCTTTCTACCTTTTACTTACTTTATTGTAAAGTCAAGGTTTTTCAAAGTAGGACACAATCATTGCTCAACGTACGCTCGATCCAGTGGGAAAAACAGATGTTACAGTTCCTTTGTGTAAATGTATTGCTAATTTCTTTATCCCACAATAATTGTTTCTTTACTGTTAAATCTAATTACAATAACCAGTTGCATAATCTATGGGTCCTACCTAGCTTTCTTTAGTAGTCAAACTGATGTTATTGGCTTTGTTAAACTGATTAATTTGCTAGAATCATTGTTTGTATGTACACAGTCCCTAGTTAAAGAATGGCTTCGGGATAAAGATATATATAATTAATGTATAATAGTGCATGTGTAGATAAGATATAAAAATGGCCGAAACCGGTTTGGCTCAGTGGAGAGAGCGCTGGCCTGCGGACTGAAGGATCCCAGGTTCGATTCTGGTCAAGGGCATGTACCTGGGTTGCGGGCACATCCCCAGTGGGACATGTGCAGGAGGCAGCTGATCGATGTTTCTCTCCCATCGATGTTTCTGACTATCTATCTCTCTCCCTTCCTCTCTGTAAAAAATCAATAAAATATATTTTTAAAAAATGTATGTATGACAGAAGGATGTTCCCTAAATGATTAATAGTGTCTGTCTCTTAGTGGTGGGATTCAAAACTTAAAAAAAATATTTTTTTGATACTTTTTTATTTTACTTGTTTATAACAACTCTCTGCTACTTTTCACTGAATTTTAAAGTGTTCAAAACATTGTTTATGCTTATTGAAACATTTTAAATGAATAATATCCCAAAATGCTATTAATTTAAATATACATTTAATTTCTCAAAATAAACCTTCACCAACTTCCAGTTATAACATAATTAAGTCATGGGAATGTAAAGTACAGCATAGCAGTGGTCGGCAAACTGCGGCTTGAGAGCCACATGCGGCTCTTTGACCCCTTGAGTGTGGCTCTTCCACAAAATACCGACTTCTGCGCATGGGCCACGAAGTTTCAATCGCACTGTACATGCGCGCTCGCACGTGGTATTTTGTGGAAGAGCCACACTCAAGGGGCCAAAGAGCCACATGTGGCTTGCGAGCTGCGGTTTGCTGACCTCTGGCATAGGGAGTACAGTCAGTAATAATGTAGTGACTTTTCATGGTAACAGATGATCATGGTAGCTTTACTTAGGGATGATAGCTAATGTTATTGTGGGAGTCTTAGCTAACGTTATATAAACATAGAATCACTATGATGTACACTTGAAACTAATAGGATATTGTATGCCAGTTATACACCAATCAGATAATCCCTTCAGAAGTGAAGCATGGGGAAATATATTTTACAGTGCTATGCATGGATATGCTAGCCCAACATTAAATTAATATCTTCTCATGCTTTTCTCCAAATTAGAAATATTACCCGTTAAAAGAAGAAACTTAAAGATACGTAATGATGCGATTTTTCAACGTTTTAATTTTAAGTTGACATCCTTGTTTTCATTTTTAAAATTCTTTTGCAAGTCTATTATTTCCTTTCATTGAGACTGATTTGTTATGTTACATCCAGAAATACAAGAAATATTTATACTTCTTGGACAATAGCAGGGATGTGACAAATTCTTTCAGGAATTTTTGCAATTATATAACTATCATTTATTAAAAGATGAACATTATCTATGTTAAATATGTAATATATTATACAACTTAAATAAATATACATTATATATGTATATAACATATTATATAGAGAGTGCTCATATTTAAATTATCTCTCTATAAATACATATGTATATCATCACACACAAACACATACACACACACGAATTCATTAAGGTAAAGAATCCTCAGAGGACATAACATTGACTTATATCATCATTTATTCATTCATTTATTTATTTTTTAAAATACATTTTTATTGATTTCAGAGATGAAGGGAGAGAGATAGAAACATCAATGATGAGAGAGAATCACTGATCGGCTGCCTCCTGCATGCTCCCCACTGGGGATCGAGCCCACAACCCAGGCATGTGCCCCAACTGGGAATTGAATCGTGACCTCCTGGTTCATAGGTCGACGCTTCACCACTGAGAGCCATCCAACCATGCTGGCCAGGCATCATCATTTTTTAAAAAAATGTATTTTTATTGACTTCAGAGAGGAAAGGAGAAGGAGAGAGAGATAGAAACATCAATGATGGGAGAGAATCACTGATCATCTGCCTCCTGCACGCTCCACACTGGGGATTGAGCCCACAGCCCAGGCAAATGCCCCCAACCGGAATTGAACCCAGAACCCTTCAGTCTGCAGGCCATTATTTTTATATATTCCTTAGATACATACAAATGAAAAACTAAGTGCACAATTTTATGCTTATAATTCCTTTACATCTGCAAATTCTAAGCAAATTCATAAATGAAATGCATGCAATCAACCATTACTTTTAATATGGTGGATGGTGTCATTTTGCTAAAACAATAAGGTTGAAGTTTCCAACAGAAACACGCAGATACGTTTCTGCGTTAAATTTACCTCTGTTTCCACTTCCATGTTGTCATTATAGAATTTTTTTATGCCGCATAACAGTGAATGTGGTATATAGAAAAGTATTCCTTTAAGACTCTGTTTGCCCCTCTGGGGTTATTGGGATTCACATATTATCCAAACTCTCCATTTAAGCCAGTGGTTCTCAACCTTCCTAACGCCGCGACCCTTTCATACAGTTCCTCATGTTGTGGTGACCCTCAACCATAAAATTATTTTCGTTGCTACTTCATAACTGTCATGTTGCTACTGTTATGAATCGTCATGTAAATATCTGATCTGCAGGATGTATTTTCATTGTGACAAGTTGAACATAATTAAAGCATAGTGATTCATCACAAAAACAATATGTAATTATCTATGTGTTTTCCGAAAGTCTTAGGCGACCTCTGACTAAGCCATCTCCAAACACCAGCTTTAATGAACCCCTTGATACATCGATAAGGCTCTCTTGTTCACTTAGATATCGTGTTGGTGTTACTGCATTACTGATAACAGCACTACACGGGCATCTGATCCAATTGTTGCTTAAACAGGGGATAAAAAAATTCTCCGCCGTCTTTTTAGCATTACACCTACTGCCAATACAATGGCGAGTGCCCTTGGACTTAAAAACAGGATCGATTCAATATGTCTGTCTCCAAGGGGAGAATGGCATGTATCCTTGACACACTTTTGTTTAAATAATAACCTCAGATGTAATTTGGCCTACACTTTAGGTTGAGGCATCCAAAATAAACAAACAAACAAACAAACATGCAAATTGCAGCCCTGAGATTGAGTGGCATCATTGAATTTCCAGGCAGCCCAGAATAGGCTCATATTGTTTCGTTTATAGCAGGGGTGGGGGACCTTTTTTCTGCCAAGGGCCATTTGGATATGTAGAACATCGTTCTCAGGCCATACCAAATTATTCACTTAAAAATCAGCCTGCTCTCTCCGGTCAAATATTTCATTAACTCGCCCCTCAGGCCTTGGCAAGGGCCAGACCAAATGATTTCACGGGTCGGATAGGGTCCACCGGCTGGATGTTTCTCACCCCTGGTTTATAGAATCGTTTAAAAAATTAGAATGTTTCAGAGGATGGAAGGGCTCAGAAAATGGGTGTCTAGAATATTTCCCAGGTTGAAAAATCCTAGTTTAGTGGGAGATACAAGTATAAAACTCCTTTGTACTCATTAATTCACAATATGTATTGAGTGCCTCTTATGTCCAGAGGGGTTCTAGGGACTTGCTGAGTAGGACAGACTTGTTCCAAGTCCTCTTTATTATATTTTTTTTATTTTTAAAAAATATATTTTATTGACTTTTTACAGAGAGGAAGGGAGAGGGATACAGAGTTAGAAACATCAATGAGAGAGAAACATCCATCAGCTGCCTCCTGCACACCCCCTACTAGGGATGTGCCCGCAACCAAGGCACATGCCCTTGACCGGAATCGAACCTGGGACCCTTCAGTCCGTAGGCCGACGCTCTATCCACTGAACCAAACCGGTTAGGGCTCCAAGTCCTCTGTAATGGGACTGAATGTAATGGGGAAGAAATTACACTCTCTTACTTACCATGAGATCTTGAACCCTTTGAGCCTCAATTTGCTTCGCTATCCAAGGAGGGCAGAGCCTACTCTACCCATCAGATGGTAGGTCCTTTCAACTCTACACTACTGCACAAGACCTAGCTGGTTTGGCTCAGTGGATAGAGCATCGGCCTGTAGACTGAAGGGTCCTGGGTTCCATTCCGGTCAAGGACACATGCCTGGATTGTGGGCTCCATCCCCAGGTCGGGGCGTGCAGGAGGCAGCCGATCCATGATTTTCATCATTGATGTTTCTCTCTCTCCCTCTCCCTTCCTCTCTGAAATCAATAAAAATATATTAAAAAAAATGCCAAGTGCTGTCCAAAAAGAGAACAATATTAATCACACTTATGCCAACTTAAATCAAAATCAAGACAACGACTCACAAAGCCATTTCCCAATGAGTTAAACGCCCATCACACTCTGATTACAGTCAGCAGTATTCACACTTTCATGGTTCTGATCCCTATTGCAACGAGCTGGTTTGAACTGTAAATCCAAATCGTGAAATCTAAATCCAAAGTAATGGCTTCGATGACATTATTATTGCAATCCGCCGTGGCTGTGGTGCGACAGGGCAACTGTCTGGCAGCTGTCTGAAAGCCCTACTAACAGCTGGCAACACAAAAGCAGCCTCTCTTGCTCTAGCTCCGTGGTTCTCAACCTTCTGGCCCTTTAAATACAGTTCCTCATGTTGGGACCCAACCATAAAATTATTTTCGTGGCTATTTCATCACTGTCATGTTGCTACTGTGATGAATCATCATGCAAATATCTGATATGCAGGATGGTCTTAGGCGACCCCTGTGAAAGGGTCGTTCGACCGCCAAAGGGGTCGCGACCCACAGGTTGAGAACTGCTAGCTGGTTTGGCTCAGTGGATAGCGTGTCGGCCTGCAAACCAAAGTGTCCCGAGTTTGATTCCGGTCAAGAGCAATAATAATAATAAAAAAGGCAGCATCTCAGGGGCAACGTTCAAGAAAGGTAGCATATGACGCCGCCAGGATCATTAGAATCGCCCGGCGTCCTGCCCCATGGGCTTGAATGAATGGCCATCTTGACTTCCCATCTGAAAGTCAGCATTGCTCACAGCCGAGGGGGCCGATGCGTGCAGCACAACACACGAGGAATTAGTGGGGCGTAGATCAGCTCGGCGCTGTGTGCGAGAGAGGGCTTTGCCTCAGTCCTTTTGATGTTGAAAAGCAATAGTCTGAGGAGCTTGAACGGTTGATACTCTGAGCTTCCTTCTTCTCCAAGGCCCCTCTCCCCACCAGGCGTGGGTTTGTGCTCAGGGACTGCTAGCTAATTTGAATGTTGGCTTAAGGAAAGCATAATTAGAAAGGTAAATCTACTGAGGGGACAATCAAATTATGCCTCCCGTGTGTGTGTGTGTGTGTGTGTGTGTGTGTGTGTGTGTGTTTGCGCGTGCGCACGTGTGCTTTAAATAGATATTTCAAATTTTGTCCATTCTTCTAGTGCAGTCCTTAGGACACAGTAGTTTCACAATGAATATTTCATGCGTGTGTGAAATAATTTCTTTAGATATTCAGAATGATCAAAAGATGTATTTTATGGCTACCTATATCTAAGATTGTGTGAATTAAGATTTTTTTAAAAATATATCTTTATTGATTTCAGAGAGGAAGGGAGAGGGAGGGAGAAAGAGAGAAACATCAATGGTGAGAGAGTCATGGATCGGCTGCCTCCTGCATGGCCCCCACACTGGAGATGGAGCCTGTAACCCAGGCATGTGCCCTGACTGGGACTTGAACCGTGACCTCCTGATTATTAGGTTGATGCTCAACCACTGAGCAACACTGGCCAGGCTGAATTCCGTTTTTGAATCAAGGCAATATATATACCAATAACTTCAAATTATACGTATTTAAAAATTCACATCAATATGTTTCACTTTTTCTGACTTTAAGATAAGCTTCCAGTACAAAAATTTAAACATAAAAAAGTCATAACTGAATTAAATTGGATCACTAATCTGGTACCCATTGATAACACTATAGGAGTAACATTTTAATGTATTTCCCCAATTTTTTTGCATTTATATCATTTAAATCACGTATGTGTCTGTACTGGTATTAGAACATTGTCATTGATCTTACTAGTTGTTTTTTTTTTTTTTTTGATGCTACCAAATTGGAGTTTACTCTTCCTGAGAAATAAGGGAAATATTTTCCAGAATAAGCCCAGAAACAAGCAAATAAATTAAGTTAAATTAAATTAAAGTGTTTAATATAAAAGCAAATTAGCATGTTGTGTCTTTAAGAAAAGTGTACTGAACCAATTTAGTCTTGGGTCAGCACAATTCATCAAGAAAGGGCAGACAGGACTAAAAAGACGGTAAAACGTTTTCCCCCCCTTAGTATAAAATATTGCTCATTTACATCCCTTTTTATTCAGTATCATTCTTTTGGCTTTGCAGCGTGAAGCAGAGATGCCCAGGAACCTGATTTAAAATTTTTGGGAAAAGAAGTGGGAAAAAAAAAAAAGTGTCCCGATATTAATGTGTTTCATTAATTGTAGAAAGTGTAACCTCAGTTACCCAACAGCCCTGGGGACACTGTGGCTGCTTTGCACGGAGCCGGGGCTGGTAGATGGTGACCCGAGAGTTTTAATGTGCAAAACAGAGCTCCAAGTTCAGAGACAGGCAGTCACGTTCCGAAGAAAGTGGAGTCCCCGCGTCGCCCATTTCAGGTGGAACAACATGTAACGCAAGCGCAGAACGCCCGGGAACTCGAGCCAGCTGGGCAAACCCGGGGAAGTTTACAAGGGGAGTTTTCTTTTTTTTTAAAAAAAATATATTTTACTGATTTTTTACAGAGAGGAAGGGAGAGGGATAGAGAGTTAGAAACATCAATCAGCTGCCTCCTGCACACCCCCTACTGGGGATGTGCCCGCAACCAAGGTACATGCCCTTGACCGGAATCGAACCTGGGACCTTTCAGTCTGCAGGCGGACGCTCTATCCACTGAGCCAAACAGGTTTCGGCTCAAGGGGAGTTTTTCATCAGCACATCAGCGTTCTCTCTCCCCGTGGCGACTGCCCGAACCCTGTTTGTTTGTAGTTCCTTGAAGATAAAGAACTAAGGTGGAGCCGCTGCGGGAGAAATACTGTATTTCCCTGAGAAATCAAAGTGGTAGGGATTCTCTTGCAAAGTCTAGAAATTGGCCAGACAGGCCTGCCCGTGGGGTATTTCCTGCGTAATTTTGCAGTCCCGAGGGCTAGTCAACAGAGCCAAATATCAATGGTACTTCTTCAAAATAGACTCGCCCAGGCCGAAAACCGACTTCTGCGCACGGGCCACGCAGTTTCAATCGCACTGTACGCGTGCCCACACGTGGTATTTTGTGGGAGAGCCACACTCAAGGGGCCAACGAGCCACACGTGGCTCGCGAGCCGCACTTTGCTGACCGCTGTTATAGAACATCACAGAGAGAGAAAGTCAAACTTGTTCATATGGCGTGTGAGAGCCTTCATAACCCAGCCTTGACTCTGGTAAGCTTCTTTCTTCCCCTTTTCAACATATTATTTTTTCCTAAATATATGTTTATTGATTTCAGAGAGGAAGGGAGAGGGAGAGAGAGAGAGAAACATCCATGATGAGAGAGAATCATGGATCGGCTGCCTCCTGCACGCGCCCTACTGGGGATCGAGCCCGCAACCTGGGCATGTGCCCTTGACCGGAATGGAATCGTGACCTCCTGGTTCATAGGTCGATGCTCAACCACGGAGCCACGCCGGCCGGGCTTAACATTTGTTCATGAGCCAGTTATTCTGACTTTTGGACGGTGCTCCCCGGGAGTGTGATGAGGTCCAGAGCTTTGGACCTCCTGCACCCAGCACCGATCTTTGAACTTGGGAGGAACCAAGGCAGGTTTATTTGTCCCCTGAACTCAGGCTACTGCAGGCCATCCTGAAATGCTCGTCAAACATATGCAGCCCTTGTGGATAAAAATGCCCATTATTTTTTGCCTTTTGGAAATGTTTCTTGATACCTGATTGGCTTTCATAGGACATCTGGAGACAAGTTCCTATTAAAGATTTAAAAGCCGTGGTGGCTCAGTGGTTGAGAGTCAACCTATGAATCAGGAGGTCACGGTTCCATTCCTGGGTCAGGGCACATGTATGGGTTGTGGGTTCGATCCCCAGTAGGGGGCGTGCAGGAGGCAGCCGATCCATGATTCTCTCTCATCTTTGGTGTTTCTATTTCTCTCTCCCTCTCCCTTCCTCTCTGAAATCAATAAAATATATATATATTAAAAATAAATAGATAAATAGAAGCTAGAGAATCAAAGTGGTAAAAGATCTGAGTGGCACCTAAGAAATGGGGGTGGGAGCTTAGAGGAGACATGGGCCAGGAAAAGGTGGCACATAGGCCGGGTGTCGGTTCTGGGTTGGAAGTCCATGGATAGGGCGCATTCTAGTACTGGAAGGAATGGTTAGGTTAGCTCACCGTTTGAAAAGAACCGAGACCCTAATATTTTAAAAGTCAATATGTTTTGTGCCATTCAAAAGGCAAGTGGTATGCCCGGCCGGTGTTACTCAGTGGTTGAGCGTCAACCTATGAGCCAAAAGGTCACAGTTTGATTCCTGGTCAGGGCACACGCCCGTGTTGTGGGCTCCATTCCCAGTAGGGGGCGTGCAGGAGGCAGCTGATCTATGATTCTCTCTCATCGTTGATGTTTCTCTCTCTCTCTCTCTCCCTCCCCCCCAACCTCCCCTCCCCCTCTGAAATTGATAAAAATACGACAAATAAAATAAAAAGGCAAGGGGTCCGATCTCTGCCCACCCCCTTCTCGCCTTCCTCTGCACTGGATTTGGCTGCCAAGTGGATTTCTCCCCCTGCAGCTCTAAGGGAGGCGGAAGCCTCAGGCTCTGCTCCCAGTGGGGAAATGTCACCAGGGCTGAGCTATCTGCAATGCAAATCCACCGGCTTTGGCATCCAAGACTGATGTCCCCTTAAGAAAGTACTTAGTCTCTGGACTGGAGAGGAGTGGAAGGAGCCAGACAGGTCTCTTCCCAGCCCGGAGTGGCTGTCAGAGGTAACAAGGCTGGACCGGGGAGAGATGCTCCGAGCCCTTTGGCTCCGTCCATTACCAGCACGTGGTATTAATGCATCTAAATTTAGCCGGGGCCACCAAGTCTGGGCCGAGGGCAGATGGCACGCCCGAGCAGGGGGCAGAGAGCGAGGGGACTGCTCACCAGCCATTCTGGAGACCGGTGCGAAGGCTCAGAGCCCCCGACAGGCCAGCACCTGTCCGGGTCAGGCTCCCATTTCATTCCAGGCGTTTCTGAGCAGCACAGGGTGGGGGCAGATGGTCTCCAGGCGAGGGCCCGGAGCGTGAGTGCCCTGGGAGGCCAGTCCTGCATGCTGAGTTTGGCCTGCGGGTCCCCAGGGAGCAGGAAGACTTGAAACCCAGCCAGACCCTGGAGGTGCAAAAGTCACAGGAAATTCTGGAAAAGCTCTGAAAGAAAAATGACAAATCCAGCTGGAACCCAGTGTTGCTTTGATGCAGTAGCTGTTGCAACTGGCGGGGTGGGTAGGTAAGGCAGGGGGAGGGAGGAATGCTTTTATTAAACCCATTACCAGAGTTTGGAGAGTTTGATTTGCTGGCAGTCGTGTGGGGGAAGGAGGCTCTCGCATGGGGGCCTTGGTGATGGCAATTGTGCAACCGTGGCTTGGCTCATACGCTGGTGAGTCTCTGTTGGACGAATGTTTCGAAGTACCCCAGGAAGAAATCATATACCAGTGAGGAATAAAGCACCGTCATGCATGTCCCTCTGTAATTATAAATCACTGTGCAATCGTACATTACAGGATCAGTGTAGGACACCAGTGATCAGTAGGGAGAAATACTGTCTTTTAAGATCGCCAGGTAATCAACTCTCTAGAAGTCACATCTGGGCTGTGAACATGCCTCGTGTGGTTTCCGGATACAGACACGTGTGCAAACACACGGCGCTCAGCTCTCAGTACAGCAGGAGCACGTCATGATGCCAAGGAGCGGGAAATCGCAATTTTCTATCATCGCTTTTTGCCTTTTATCAGCCACCGAGTATTCGAGCGTGCGCATGCGCTGTGGTCAGACTTCCTGTCTAGGCCCCCAGAGCTGTGCACTTAGCTTTGTTTTGCTTCTTTTTAAATATATTTTTTTTATTGAATTTTTACAGAGAAGAAGGGAGAGGTATAGAGAGTTGAGAGAAACATCGATCAGCTGCCTCCTGCACACTCCCTCCTGGGGATGTGCCCGCAACCAAGGTACATGCCCTTGACCGGAATCGAACCCGGGACCCTTCAGTCCCCAGGCCGACGCTCTATCCACTGAGCCAAACTGGTTAGGGCATGTTTTGCTTCTTTTTTTTGTTAAAAAAAAAATGTAATAAATATGATGGTGCTTTTGTCCTTAGGCATGTCTCTGGTTAAAGCATTTCTGTTGCTCAGTATAAAATTGTTTGGATGATCTTTTTTACTCTGTTCTTTTCTGTTGACCTTTCTCATTTGCGCTCATAAGACCTCCAGGCCCCTTTTAGATAAAATGATTTGGAAGAGCTTGTCTCCTTTGGTCAACTTAAACTTGGCAAGCTTTCCACCAGCCTCTGGGTCAGGGCCAGCTTGGGGACAGGCAGGGGCCGAAGGATGATGTCAGCGATAAGGTCTTGGCTTGGCTTTCGCTCCTGCTCTCTGTGGGTTGAGCTTCTCCAGCTATTTAGTGCAGTGGGTGGACAGTGTCCAAATGCGTGACCCCAGAAACTCATTTATAAATTGGACACTTGGAACAGGGAAAGTGTTTTTTCTATAGTAATAATATATATATATTTTTTAAAGTGTAAGTCTCCCAGGAGCGTGAAACAAGGCTGACAGCAACCTTGTAATAAGGATATCTAACATTATGGGGCACCCCCTATATGCCGCACAATATAGAGACATCGCCTCTAATCCAGATGCGCCCTGAATTATTTCTACTGATAATTTTTGTTTTTTTACTGTAGGTGGTATGATGAAATTATTTTTTTCTTCATTTTAACATAAGTACATTTACTTTATCAATCTCATGATATATTAGAGCAGTGGTTCTCAACCTTCCTAATGCCGCGGCCCCTTAGTACAGTTCCTCATGTTGTGGTGACCCCCAACCATAAAATTATTTTCGTTGCTACTTCATAACTGTAATTTTGCTGCTGTTATGAATCGTCATGCAAATATCTGATATGCAGGATGTATTTTCGTTGTTACAAATTGAACATAATGAAAGCATAGTGATTCATCACAAAAACAATATGTAATTATCTATGTGTTTTCCGATGGTCTTAGGTGACTCCTGTGAAAGGGTCGTTCGACCCCCAAAGGGGTCGGGGACCCACAGGTTGAGAACCACTGTATTAGAGACTAGAAAAATTAAATTAGTTATGTCATTACTCTCCATTTTGTTATACTCCTAAAGAACTAACAATGGCCCTAGCTGGTTTGGCTCAGTGGATAGAGCGTCGGCCTGTGGAATGAAGGGTCCCGGGTTTGATTCCAGTCAAGGGCACATGCCCAGGTTGTAGCTCGATCCCCAGTAGGGGGCGTGCAGGAGGCAGCCGATGAATGATTCTCTCTCATCATTGATGTTTCTATCTCTCTCTTCTTCTCCCTTCCTCTCTGAAATCAATAAAATATATATATATATATATATATATATATATATATATATATATATATTTTAAAAAAGAACTAAAAATGAATGGAGTAACCTTTCTTTACCACAGAGCTAGTATTTAAGATGGGAGTTGTCTTGTGAAGACTGCAGAGGCCCTCTGAAATATTTTCCATGGCTCTACTGAGAGCCAAGACCAAGGACAACCCCGATCCTTCACTGTGTTGAATTTTCTCTTATAATTGGTGAAACGTTTCCCCTCGGTTGACACAACGAACACAAGTCTACTGCTCATCAAGGTAAGTCTCTGTCCTCAAAGACGGAGAAATCAAGGAAGAAAATTAAGTGCTTGGAGATCAGCTAGCGTACATCCTTCCCCTGTTCTCTGTAGAAGCGGTAGTGTGTCCAATGGGAGATGGCAACGAGGCTAGAGAGGACCCAGGAGACGGGGCCTGGAGCCACCAGGAATGACAGTGGAGGCTTCCACCTTTAAGGAAGGAAGATAAGAGCAAACGCCATGGATCAGAGCATAATCATGGGCAGGAGGCCATGCTGACGAGCAGCCAGCACAAGAACTGGGTTGAATGGGGCCAGTCCTTCCCGGATGGAAGTCAGAGATTTGCTACAAGAAAACCTTTCTCCCAAAGTGAGAGTGGAGCCCAAGTGGGCCTAGAAAATGCTCGATGACCAGAGAGGAGTAAAGGCGGCGAAGGAAAGGACTGGGCCGATGACTTTACGAGACCACGGAGTGAACAGTTGTGAAGGGTTACCTTGGAAGTCCTGACTACAGACCCCATTTCAAACTGCCCTCCTCTGATACGCAGCAAGAGAGCAATAACAGCAAACGTACAAACTGCTTATGACTCGTCGGCGATGCTTCTTGAAATCAACATGCTATTTGATAATTCTAATAATTCTGTGATGGCAGCGCAATTATCGCTTTTATTATTCATTGATGCATCGGAAGCTTGGGGAGTTTTAATAACCCAACTCAAATAGTCAGAGATTCTGACTTTTTAAAAAATATATTTTATTGATTTTTTTACAGAGAGGAAGGGAGAGGGATAGGGAGTTAGAAACATCGATGAGAGAGAAACATCGATCAGCTGCCTCCGGCACACGCCCTACTGGGGATGTGCCTGCAACCAAGGTACATGCCCTTGACTGGGATCGAACCTGGGACCCTTCAGTCCGCAGGCTGACGCTCTATCCACTGAGCCAAACTGGTCAGGGCCTGACTTTTTTTTTTTTTAATCTCTTAATTTAAATAGCAAGGGTAATAGAGGCATTTAGGGGGATAGAAAAAATCGAGAGAAGCCACCATGGCAGCCCGTTAGTGTACAGCCAAAGCCCTTCCCTGCTCCCTGGCACCGAGGGCGGATTCTAATCCCCCCTCCACTGTGTCTGTGGTCCCCATTAGAGATCCCGACAGTGACGAGATAAAGCTAAAGACTCGGGTAGTGATCCTCACACTAATTGGACTGTAATGTATAGCCTCGGTCAAGCACATCCTTCCCAGCACTGCTCTCCGCAGACGGCAATCAAGCCATTTACAGAAGATGCATGGGCTGGCGGGACCCGGGAGCCACCTTCGGCGGCACTGGCCTTTTAGCGGAAAACACAGTTAAATTTTGATCCTGAAGGGCAATTAAGACTGGGGTCAAAATAAAAATCTTTTGGAACGTAGACCAGCCACGATCGGACAGGAAATGTTTTTCCCTCATGGATTTCAGAAGCCCACGCGCGTACCAACCCCTGAATGCACCAAGTCAAGCTGGCAGATTCCGGTTTGATCTCAACACACGTGTGTTGAAATGAATAGCTGTGTTCGTCGTGTTGCTGTTCTAATGGAGAGCACCCCCATCCACGCTTTTATCACCCGTAGCTGCGAGAAACACACGTGTGCGAGGACACCTGTTACATTCATACATTTGTAGAAGCAACGACACAGATTTTTTTTTTTTTCAGTGCATGCATCCGTCCGTGGGTAACACACCATGTGTTGCAAGTTGCTCTAGCGAATTTCAACTCAGAGAAAAATCTTCCTAGGGGAAAAAAAATGTTTTGTTTAAATAAAAGGACAATCCAAAACCAGGGGACAGATGCTGCTGTCATACATCACTTAGAGAAGAAAGGATTCAATCTTTGTGTGATTAATTGGGGGAAAAGGCTGGTTGTGGTTTGGGGCAGGAGGGTGCACATTAATGGTACATTGGGTTCTGTGGTCGGCAAACTGTGGCTCGCCAGCCACATGCGGCTCTTTGGCCCCTTGAGTGTGGCTCTTCCTAAGCCTTAGGAGGACCCTAATTAAGTTAATAACAATGTACCTACCTACATAGTTTAAAAAATTTGGCTCTCAAAAGAAATTTCAATCGTTGTACTGTTGGTATTTAGCTCTGTTGACTAATGAGTTTGCCGACCAGTTACTTACACGGTTTCTAACTAAAATCAGTGACTTAGCCTCTTTAACGCTTGGTCATCAAGTGTTTCTGTTAAGATAATTTCCTGTTCAGACTTATTTCCCCCTTTTCAAATAAGAATATTGTGTAATTAATGTGTAGGAAGTTTTACTAAATGTATATTCCGGACACTGATTTTTCTGGTCGAATATATATGCATGGCAAATACCTTCTCCCCCGCTGGCTGTCCAACTACAACACTGCATGGTTAGAATGAGGGAAATGCTGGTGGACACGCACGGTGGTACCATCCATTTGAGCTGGACGTACCATATGCTATTACCCAGAAAGCCCGTGAGATATGTATGAGGGTGCTCCCTGTAGCACTGTTTGTAGTAAGAGCTCATTCTTGCCAGGGCCTTACTATTTCCCAAGAACCCTTTGAAGCTTTTCATTTGTATTACGCAATGTAATCCTCAAAATGATTTGCACTATTGTTATACAAATATATGAGTAGACCAAGGCACAACAGTTAAATAAGTTCACGAAGCAAATAGCAGCAACCCAATAGGGATTCGAGCCCATCATGCTGAGCTGTCGTTAGGATAGGTGTGAATAGGTTGTAGTTTATTATTCATCTAGAGGCCCAGTGCACGAATTTGTGCACCAGTGGGGTCCCTTGGGCCAAAACTGACTCTCCAACATCCCCCAAGGGATCCCGGATTGCAAGAGGGTACAGGACAGGCCAAGGGACCCCAATGGTGCATGATTGGGGCCGGGGAGGAATGCGGGAGGTTGACCAGCTCGGGAGGGACTGCTGGAGGGCTCCAGGATGTGTCTGGCCCGTCTTGCTCAGTCCCGATTGGACGGACCCCAGCAGCAAGCTAACCTACCAGTCAGAGCGTCTGCCCCCTGGTGGTCAGTGCATGTCATAGCGAGTGGTTGAGTGTCCTTAGCATATCATTAGCATATTACACTTTAATTGATTGAAAGAACAACCGGACAACCAGACACTTAGCATATTAGGCTTTCATTATATAGGACAAAGTACCATTTTGTTAAACTGTAGACTTACATGAATCAGCATAGATAAATGTCAAAATGATAATGTCACATAAAGGAAAGCTAAGTGAAATGCATAAAAATAAGATATCATTTAAAGAACATACATATCTATTTAAAAACATTACGTAGGTATGGATATATACACATATATTATTTGTTTATGCATTAAAATGCAAAAATATATGCAAATATGGTTAGCATTAACACATGTCAACCGCAAAAGAGGATAACTTCTTTAGAGGGAGAGAAGGATAATAAATATATTTCTTTCCTTAAACATAAAATAATTACTTGTTTTATTTTTGCTGGATAAACTCTAATTTTCCCAATTACAAAAATTCCATAATAATAATAATAATAATAATATGTTGTAAATAAATAAAGTGTCTGGACACTTAGCCTATCTTTTTGGTGGGAATAAAAATATACAATATACTAGGGCATTTCTGGGTCAAATGGTATGAATACTTCTAAGGTTTTCTCAACCTATTGCTAGTATACTTTCCAAAGTATTGATACAAATTTATCCCAATTTAAACCAATAAATGCAGGCTCTGATTTAGCTGCATGTTTACTTGGGTTGAAATGATCATTCATTTTTAATTAATTTATTTATTTTTCACTTAAGATGTGCAAAATGGTCCAATGTTATTCTATTGCTTGGCACCTATTTGAGGATAGTTTGGTATATTTCTCTACTGGCTTTTCTCTCCTTTGCATTTCTTCATATCGTTTCTTACTTGCTTTTTAAATACTCACATCTTGTGGGTTTTGTTTGCTTGCCTGTTTCTTGAACACTTGAAAACTATGATTCTGTGGATACTGCGGGTCTTGTTCCCATAGTCAGATTTCTCTCTAACAGAGAAAGGCAAAGAAAGAACCAGAACCCCAGTGTTCCTGTCTCCTACAGACTTGGGTTTTCTCTCTGATTGTTCAGGCCCATTCCCCTCAGCGGGTCCCTTTACAGGGTACTCACTGCTCTCTCTTCATAGACTGTGAAACGCTCCTACAAGTTGTATGGAAACCACTAACCGATGTTAGATTTGCACAGTGGGTAGTTCTTATAAATGTTTCCCTTAAAAAGCAACATCCTCAGAAATCCCTAGGAGGCATGTACAGCGCCAGGCGCGCTAGCAGCTGCCAGAATGTGCTGGAGGTTCCCAGGGTTGAATCTATTGCTCCCAGGGATTGATTCAATTTCTGTGCTGTCAGCCAGCTTCGCTGCGAGCTGTGGTGGGGCTCCATGGTTTTCTACACAAAAGAAATATGGCAAGAACAGAAGGCAGGATCCGAGAGAAAATGTGAGCCAGTGCAACACCATGCAAATGCCACTCCTCGCTTGACCCCGAAATCTGGTGTGTGGCGTCCTGACACAGACAAAAGGGAGTGGGCCCCGAGGCAAATATGTGCATTGTTAAAGTGAAATATTATTGGTCCTAACGAGTCAGAGAGTTGAAGCAAAAGGAGGCGATTTGCTTTTGCCTATAAAATAGAAACGAATTGATTTGCCTCGGTCCCCATGTAATTTTTATTTTTCATGTAAACCCAGGGTAGCGTGGGAGGGTTTGGTGCTATGATGGGTTTGGTCCTATGATGGGCTGGGACTTGGGGCACAAGGTCGCCGTCAGTTTTGCTCCTAACCAGCTATGTGACTGGGCTCGTTACTTCACTTATTTGAGCCACTTTTGCCATTGGAGCTATGAGGGTATCACACCAGGTAGCCTCTGATGTCTTGTCTGTCCTTCAAAATCGATCACTCTTTATTTACATATATATATAGATATATCGATATATACCTATATCGATATATCTATATATCTATATCTATATTGATTTCAGACAGGAAGGGAGAGGGCGAGAGAGACAGACACATCCATGATGAGAGAGAATCACTGATCAGTTGCCTCCTGCACGCCCCCTCCTGGGGATCGAGCCCACAACCTGGGCATATCCCTGACCAGAAATCGAGCCGTGACCTCCTGGTTCATAGGTCTACACTCAACCACTGAGCAACACTGGCTGGGCAATCTATCACTCTTTTAGGGATATTTTGGCCACTGTCTTTGAAAAATAATGTTATATGCATTTCTGTGTGTATGTGAAATAAGAATTGTGAAGAACCATGGGCTACCTCTGTCTAATCTAGCGGGTATGCCAAAGGGATGCATGGATGTAGTAATCGGAATTGCCTTTGATTGAAACTAATAGCACATCTTCCCACGGTGCCTTAGTATGTTGAAAACACTGCTGTAGTCCTTCCAAGAACTTGTTTGAGATGCATATATTAAAAAACCTACATGTGTGTTTTTAATTTTTATTTTTGTTGTCTAGCTCGCAAAAGTTTAATAGGCGCTCAGAGGTAAACCAGAAACCAGAAGATCCTACAGGGAGTTTTATTAATCCCAAGAGCACCAATGGGGGTCTTTGAACTACTGAAACCTTTTCAAGAGACAAACAAAGACCATACTTATTTCTCTATCAAGTCACAATCATGTTGACACAATCTGCTTTTGATATGGATGGTCTGGTTCAGTCTATCTGAATGTATCTTCATCATATCTCATCCTGATCTGAAGCTTTAATAGGCAGCCTATAGCTATGGGTTAAATAGAAAGGAAAACTACAAAAATTGATTTCTAGACAAAATATTTCAAAGGATGGGGCAATCCAGTTCAGAGCCTACCAAGAGGAAGGGTGGGAAGAAAGATCAATGAGAAGACAACCTCAATGCAGCATGGAATGTTCTACGGTTGCCCTTGACAGCTGGCCCCAGGGGGCACACAGAGAAGACAGTGGTCCCGGCTGGTGTGATGTTTCAGGGGACCCATCAGAGACAACTGAGGGTTCACCTTTGATAAAGGTAGCACGCACTTTCCAGGAAAGCAAGCTCATCTGTGTAAGGGCACGAGGGGTTACAGACTTTGATGCATTTAGAGAGCTCCGGGCATGAAGTTGGAGGAAGTGGTTGGTAAGAGATGAACCTGAAGATGCAGGCTCATAGATAGAGAACAGACTGACAGTGGAGGGGAGGAGAGGGGGTGGCGGGCAGGGGGGTGGGGGAGAGTGTTGCAGAGCTGCAGGGTTGGGTGAAAAAATAATAGAAGATTCAAATGATGTTAATACGCATCAGCTCTCAGCTACCCTTACACTTCAGCTTTGGAGAGCGATGCATTCTTCAATGTTTCGGGTGTGCACATATTCAAAACATGTTCTTCTTCCATTTGGTGTAAGAACCCCAAACAGGATCAGTATGTGTGTTATGATCTCTTTGGCTTGAACAGAGGGCTACTGATCTGGTTAGTGTCTCTGAAATGCCCCCTTTCCGTGGCTTCTCTTCAGGCTGCAAAAGAGGTGGTGAGGTTGGTTTCGTTTTGCTGCGTTTGGATGCCTGGTGCGTCTTCCGTGGCCTCGGGCCCGGCCCTGGCCGATACGGAGGAGCAGCCGGGCTAGACGGGCAGCCAGAAGGCCTGGATGTGCCTCCCAGCGACCCACGCAACCTCCAGCTGCCTCATTATTTCCCTCCGCAAAATGCTTCCACTAGTTGCCCCTGATGCGGGCCACAGAGAAAACAAGTTTCTACATTTAAAGTAAATGCCAAAGGGTACTTCTCTGTGTCCTCACCGACTTCTGCATGTAGTCAGCTCCCCCCTTCTCCATTTCCTTTCTGCTCTCTTCTTGTTTCCTTTAACGCCGGCTTCGGGGCTTGGCCTTGGCCACCGGGGATGCTCAAGTGAAGGGTTCCTTCTTCCGACCTGGAGCCGGCGCTGGGGCTCCTTATGCCACTTCCTCACAGTGTCCCCTGTCTTCCTCTCCACGCCTCCTGCTTACAGGACCCTCCCTCCTTAAGGCAAGTGCCCCCTCGGCTGCGTCACTGCCTTAGTCCTGACACGCAAGGAGGGATCCTCAGACATCAGGGGCATCTGTGCGTTTAGAAACCTATTCCTGCACTTTTCAAAGCCTCCTCTCCATGGTCTTGGCAAACTCAAGCTCCCTCTTAGCCTCTGTGTGACGCATGCCTTTGTCCCTGTCATGCCAGGCATCACCCCCCTGAGCCCCGAGCCCTGCTCAGAACGGGTCCTGCCAGCTGTGAGACTCGGAGGCCCCGTTTGCAATCACCTTAAACTGGAAGGAAGAGCCTCAGGGCTCCCCTCAACCCGCCCGGGATGGTGGAGCAGAGGAGTCTAATCTCGGAAATTAAGGTCTGGAGGAGACAGGGGCTGGCAGTGCAGGCTCTGCGGGCACCTTGAGAGCCATTGTCCAAGTGTCTCTGGGTTGGAAGAAGGGAAATGTGCTAACATTCATTAGCCTGCGGCACCAGATGAGAATCATTTAAATGCAAGAGATCATCTCACTGTCCTTTGGATGGGAAAAGTTGTCCGAGGCTGAAAGTTCGGCTTCCAAGTCAACAGCACGGGTGCCTGTGGTGAACTGTAGCAGCGTGGGAGGTCGGAAAGAGCAAGGGCAGGTGGATATACTTTTTTAAAAAAATATATCTTATTGATTTTTTTTACAGAGAGGAAAGGAGAGGGATAGAGAGTTAGAAACATCAATGAGAGAGAAACATCGATCAGCTGCCTCCTGCACATCTCCCTACTGGGGATGTGCCCACAACCAAGGTACATGCCCTTGACCGGACTCAAACCTGGGACCCTTGAATCCGCAGGCTGATGCTCTATCCACTGAGCAAAACCGGTTAGGGCTGGATATACCTAAAAAAAAAAATGTAAGTGTACTTGGAATTCAATATTATATTAGACTAGAGGCCCAGTGCATGAAATTCGTGCACTGGTAGGGTCCCTAGTGTCCCTAGTGGCTGCTGGCCAGAGCCTCCCTTCCCCTGGCTGCCTGCCACCGCCACCGCCAGCTGGGGCAGGGCCAGCCAGGGGGAGGAGCCACGGGCCGTTTGCCAGCAGCCCTGCCCCCTGGTCGAACTCCCGGTCAAGGGGACAATTTGCATATTAGGCTTTTATTATATTGGATGTGCAATATAGTGATTCAACGCTTATACCCCTTTATGATGTGGTCACCACACTAAGTGTAGCAACCATCTGTCACCATGCCGAGTTATCACCCCTGTGTTCACTGCAGCATTATTTACATTAGCCAACGTAGACATCGATTTTCAAAAATATATATTTTTATTGATTTCGGAGAGGAAGGGAGTGGGAGAGAGAGAGAGAGAGAAACATCAATGATGAGAGAGAGAATCATGGATCGGCTGCCTCCTGCACGCTCCCTACTGGGCATCGAGCCTGCAACCCCTAGCATGTGCCCTGACCAGGAATCAAACCTGGGACCCCTCAGTCCGCAGGCCGACGCTCTATCCACTGAGCCACACCGGCGAGGGCAAGACATCGATGTTGAATGAGTGGCTTGCTGCATGCTGTGTGATCTAAAGCAACACCATTTCCTTCCCCCCCCCCCCCCCCCAGGTCTTAGTGTTCAGTTTTCTCACTCGGAAAGTGGTAAAAATGGCACTCATTTTAATGAGGTACCGTGAGGATTCCGTATCATAAAGTTGGTACAGACGAGAAAAGCCACAGGCACCTGAAACCCTCTAAAAACATCTGGGCAGTTGCTGTGTCTATTGGTACGTCCAGGCGTCTGTGCACATATAATTTTTTTTTTTTTTTTAACCAAGTCCTTTCTGTCTCAGGATTGCCATTTAGCCGCTCTGGCCGGCTCTTATTAAAAGCCTTCCCGGCACAATAGCAAGGGACAGTCAACAAAGGCCGGCGCACACGGGAGTGAAAGCGCCTAGAATGGCTCCTTCACCCTCCCCGCACCCTTGACCCCCGCCTCAGATCAGCGCCTCCCCGTCCATCTCATTTCCCCTTCCTGTGTCCGCAGGGAAGGGAAGCCGGCTGCCACCTTCTGCAGATAATGTGACATGGGGCACCCGGGAGCGGAAGGGAGAAAAGCATTGCAACAAAAGCCTGGAGCAGGGGGGTTTAGGTGCATTTGGGAAGGAGAGAGAGAGAGGAAGAGAGAGGAAGCGGCCACAGCCGGGCCAGAGACTGAAGGAAAAGGGTTCTGGCATCAGCCCTGCAGCGCAGTATGAGGTCATCTCTAATAAGGGCTGGTGAAAAGGGCCTTGGACTCCGCAGGGGAGGGACACGGCTATGCAGACACCGGGGGAGGCAGCCTTGGAGAGCAGCGAGGACACCTATTCTTTTCCCCAAGAAAGTCCTCAGACAGAAGCGGCCCCCGATCAGGGTGGGCCGAGGTCCTTGGAGCACAGGCTCTCCACAGTCTCAGGAGCTTAGTCTCTGAGCCAAGTTGTTGTTATGTATGAAGCATGGGGAACAGAAACTTAGAAACGAGATGGGGTCAAGTGAACTCGCTTGTCCTCAGTTAACAGCTTTAAGGAGGTTGTGTCTCCTTTGGACCCCATTTCTTTCTTTTTTAAAATATATTTTATTGATTTTTTACAGAGAGGAAGGGAGAGGGATAGAGAAGTTAGAAACATCGATGAGAGAGAAGCATTGATCAGCTGCCTCCTGCACACCCCCCACTGGGGATGTGCCCGCAACCAAGGTACATGCCCTTGACCGGAATCGAACCTGGGACCCTTCAGTCCACAGGCCGATGCTCTATCCACTGAGCCAACCAGTCAGGGCGAGGACCCCATTTCTTGTCACTGATATGTTCACAATTACACATGGTGCAGACTGAATGCAGTTGAAAGTGACAGATGAGCCCTGACCGGTTTGGCTCAGCGGATAGAGCGTCGGCCTGTGGACTGAAGGGTCCCGGGTTCGATTCCAGTCAAGGGCATGTACCTTGGTTGTGGGCACATCCCCAGTGGGGGGTGTGCAGGAGGCGGCTGATCGATGTTTCTCTCTCATCGATGTTTCTAACTCTCTATCCCTCTCCCTTCCTCTCTGTAAAAAATCAATAAAATATATTTAAAAAAAAAAGAAAGTGACAGATGAGCCAGTTTACCTATAAAATCAGAAGAAACAGGTTCTATCCCACAACTTACTCTCATTTTAAAATGTGCAGATGAGAGAGAGAGAGAGAGAGAGAGAAGAGAGAGGAGACAATGAGACCTCCAGCAAGAGCAATGTATTTCCCTAAAAAGTACACATTTGGGGTCTCCTGGCACCTGAAATGCTGAACTTCTGAGAAACACGTTAATCCTGCGATCAGATCTATTTTATGGCTGAAGACTTTAAGATGATTTCAAAGGCCCCCCCAGGTCCAAAGGACTGTCTTTCTCTGCTCGGAAAATTTGACTCTCACCAGACATGCATTAGACTCCTCCTTCCATGTTAATTTCAGGTTGCTTTCCAGCGGGGCATGTCCAAGTGGGCCAGTCACCTTGCAGAAGGTTGTCCAGACCTCAATGCCTTACGGTGGTTCTCAACCTTCCTAAGGCCTCGACCCCTTAATACAGTTCCTCATGCTGTGGTGACCCCCAACCATAAAATTATTTTCGTTGCTACCTCATAACGGTAATTTTGCTACTGTTATGAATCGTCATGTAAAGATCTGATATGCAGGATGTATTTTCATGGTTACAAATTGAACATCATTAAAGCACAGTGAATAATCACAAAAACAATACGTAATTATCTATGTGTTTTCCGATGGTCTTAGGCGACCCCTGTGAAAGGGTCGTACGACCCCCAAAGGGGTCGCGACCCACAGGTTGAGAACCGCTGCCTTAGAAGGACCCATCTCAGCAGGAACAATGTGCCGACTTCCACCCAGGCACCTTAAGTAACTCAAGTTCATTTGTGAGGGGTCAGTGAGTAAGATGCTATCCATCCACTGTGGGAAAATTCGGGGGTTAACATGCTGGGGAGAGAAGAGGAAGAAAAAAAAAAAAAAGGACTATTTTCTCTTGAATAGTCTTCCCAGTTGCACGGTAAAGCAAATGGAAAAGTTCTGTCCTTGGTTGTGTGCAATCCCTCCTCTGCCTCCGCCCTGGGCTTGTGACGGAGAATCATTAGCCATTAATAAAATTGCTAATTGCCCCGGCACACGGGGACACGCTGGGAGGAAAGTCCCCCGCACGCTCACTGGAACTTTCTGTTTGGCCTGCGGTCCGTTCTGACTCACAGGGCAGGGGGACATCTGAAACCGCAGCGGCCTGGTCCATCATTTCTTCTTTTTTCTGCGGCCTGTGTAAGCCCCTGCCATCTGATTTCACACACGCGGCTTGGACTCTAGTTTAAGATTGACACCTTTTCAGCTTGGTGTCAACCCACCCAGCCATTTCCCCACACTGCAGCAAAGGATACGACTTAAAAATATGTTTTATTTATTTAGGCAATGATTGCTGTCACCTACCACATACCAAGCAAGTACTGGTACCTATCTGGTCTTTCTTTTAGGCCAGCGAGATATTGTCATCTCTATTTTATAGGTCAGAACATTGTTTAAAATAATGTTGTTGTAGCCGAAACCGGTTTGGCTCAGTGGCTAGAGCGTCGGCTTGCGGACTGAAGGGTCCCGGGTTTGATTCAGGTCAAGGGCATGTACCTGGGTTGCGGGCACATTCCCAGTAGGAGATGTGCAGGAGGCAGCTGATCGATGTTTCTCTCTCATCGATGTTTCTGGCTCTCTGTCTCTCTCCCTTCCTCTCTGTAAAAAATCAATAAAATATATTAAAAAAAATAATGTTGTTGTTGTTTTTATTGATTTTGCAGAGGAAGGAAGAGATAGAAACATTAATGATGAGAGAGAATCATTGATCGGCTGCCTCCTGCACGCCCCCTACTGGGGATCGAGCCCACAACCCGGGCATGTGCCCTGACCAGGAATCAAACCTGGGACCCTTCAGTCCACAGACTGACGCTCTATCCACTGAGCCAAACCAGCTTAGGGTGGTGAGAAAAATTTTGAGTCAAGGGAAATTTAAGAACCTTGCCCGACTTCTTCCCACCAGTCAGCTGATGGACAGCTGAATTTTGAACCTATGTTTTTTTTTCTGTTTCCATAGTCTGTATTCTTCTGCCTTTACATTCTACAACCTCGTATTTTACAAACTTCCCCCCGAACCATAAACGGCTTTTTCTTTAAGTAAGACAGTGACTACTAATTATTAAGGCTTATAATGATGATCTCCGTAATCAGAGTTGCTTTCTCATAATTTGGTGTCAAGCTGCTTTCAAACACTATTGAAGACCTGGGGTCTCTTCAGGTTCAAGGCTGGCACCCTCCCCTCTGTTCAGCCCCCACCCCAGTCCCTTCTTTTCCTACTTGAGCCCCTGATTCATGCCCAACACACACGAATTATCAAAGCAGCTGGTAAGCCTAGCCTTGCAAAGCCTTCAATTCTAGAAATATTTTTAAAAAGGGGACTTAGCATGTGAATGTGGTCTTTCCTTCCTATCACCATAAACACTGGCGCGCAGAAAACGAAAAAGAAAAATTGGAGCCCAGCCCGGCCGGTGTGGCTCAGTGGTTGAGCATCGACCTATGAACCAGGAGGTCACGGTTCGATTCCCGGTCAGGGCACATGCCCGGGTGGCGGGCTCCATCCCCAGGAGGGGGCGTGCAGGAGGCAGCCGATCCACGATTCTCTCTCATCATGGATGTTTCTCTCTCTCTGTCCCTCTCAACTTCCTCTCTAAAATTAATGAAAAAGTATTTTTTTTAAAAGAAACATGCATAAGAGCCCCAGCGTTTCTAGATGTGACTTAATTAAAATCATTTAGCCATTTAGTCAGAGCCTTAGAAAACACGGTGGATTTCTTTCTTTGTAGTCAAGCCTGTCTATAGCTCCGCTGATTATTTTGGGGTGAGGGGGGGGGGCGGGCAGGAGGGAGTCCACTTAATTATATACAAGCAGTTGGAATGCAGATCTGCCCGTGCTCCCCACTCCCTGACTTCACCTCAAATTCCTCTCAGCTGATGTGGCTTTTCAAGCAAAGTATGTTTTCTTTCTTTTATAGCTTCATGTTACGCAAGAATTTCCCGGGTTCCTCCGAGCTCTGCCACACACGCATGACATTCCGTCCCCGTCAGAAATCAGGCCATTTCTCCCAGAACTGGCATCCCGGCCAAGCCGGGAGATGAAAGGAAGGGTTAAGCTGACTTCCAATATTAGGGAACGATTCGGAAATAAATGTCAAGGTTAAAAAGTCCAGATGGCCGTGCGGCTGTAGCCTTACCATAAACACGGTTTGATTTATGGGAACGGCTAATGGTATCTGCGCTCAGATCTTGGGGCGGCTTTGCTTTCTCCCATCTGAGTCCTGAATTCATCAGATTCCTGTCGCTTCCCACTAGCCATCCTTCACTACAAAGAGACACTCCTCCTCAACCGGGGAGTGTTTTAAAATGCAGAAATTGATAAATGTTAACAACCCTAATCCATGCAAATTACTGTCTGTTGTCGTTATTTATCACCTGGCGGATGTGCTCATTCAAGATCTCCTCAAAGGGCCCCCGACAGGACCAGCTTCCAGCGGCGAAGCCTCTTGGCTCTTTCTCCCTCTTTCAGGAGGGATCACACTGAATTAGTTTTCACTTTTTTTTTTTTTCCTCCCCCTTTGCCTGACATGGCAATTATGAGCTTGCTTGGCTTTGTCAGAGAAGCCCATCGGAAATGTTTATCTCCTGGGGCAAATCTCAGGGAAACAGCGTGTTTATCACTTCAAGGGGCTGGAACCCAGAGGTAGCCCTGGGCCCAGCGAGTGTGGAATAGAGGAGGAGTTGTCCACGTGACCGGGCAGCTACGGTGCCATAATCCCCAGACCGAGACTCCGGTCGCCTGGCCCGGCTTTGTTCTCTGACCTCCGCTGATTAAATGTACGAGCCGAAATAATGCTCATTTAATCTCTGATTTGCATCTGACTTTGGGGACTAACAGAGAATGGGTCCGGAGAGCCAACACCCTTTATGATTAGGCCACCTTCTCCCCCAGTGAGAATCAGTATGTTGTTGTTTTTTTAATATATATATAGAGAGAGAGATAGATATAGATATAGATATAGATATAGATATAGATATAGATAGATATAGATATAGATATAGATATAGACATAGACATAGACATAGACATAGACATAGACATAGACATAGACATAGATATAGATATAGATATAGATATATTAAAAAACGGTTCAATTCCCGGTCAGGGAACTTTCTTACATGCCCTGATCGTATAGTAAACTTACCACTTAGAGATGGTTTACTGTCATTGTACACTACATTCTCTCTCGAGTGCATCCATTTTATTTTGATCCTGATTTTTATAGTTCAAGCTCTAATGTGTGCTCGGAACTTTAAACAAATGGCGTTGGTTAGCGAATGAATCAACGTGTGTCTGAAACACTACGGGGAGCACAGTGGATGGGGGAGTCCATTCAGGCTCGGGAATGACCAAAGGTTTTGTCATGAAAAGGACGTCGGAACTGGGCCTTGAAAGTACATGAAGAATGAGCACAGAGCAGCTACCTTGGTGATGATTATCCTCCTGACACAATAAGGGAGAGTGCATCTGAGCTGGTCATACTGACCATCCCTCTGCCTCAGATGGGATCCTCTTTCATGGTCTGATACCCAAATATGATGTGAGTCTGCATGAGCCACTCCTAAAACACCCTGATGCCCTACCCCAGTGGTCGGCAAACTGCAGCTCGGCAAACCGTGGCTCGAGAGCCACATGCGGCTCTTTGGCCCCTGGAGTGTGGCTCTTCCATAAAATACCGGTTCTTCCACAAAATACCGACTTCTGCGCATGGGCCATGAAGTTTCAATTGCACTGTACGTGCGTGCCCGCACGTGGTATCTAGACTGGACATGAGAATTTGAGAGCCAAAGCGTTGGTAACTGGTAGACAAGATATCCAGGAAGTGTGTGTACTGTGGGAAGAGGGAAGGGCAAAGGAAATACAACAGTTAGGATGTGAATGGAACTGACCAGAGAGCTAAGAGGAAAATCAAGGGAATTCATTACCGAAAACAAGGAGGAAAGAGCAAGTCGACAAGGAGATGAGGTCAAAAGCCACACATTTCAAGGAGGAAGTAAAATTGAGAAGCAGGAAACTTCCACATAATTTTTAGAAGTAACTACGTTATCGTTGGACTTGATTGGAGCCTTGTTAGGGGAGTGTCGGGGCCAAAGAAAAATTGCAGAGATGTGATGGAAAAAAAGAAAATGGAAACGGAGAATGGTTTTTCAAAAGACCTGGATGAGAGAGATAAGTCCATTGATGACAGATCATGTAGGTTTTGCAGTTTCTTTTAATGTGGAGAATATTCTCTTCCAACCCCCACTGCCCCAATCCACAGCACTAGATTGCATTTTGGTAGGCAGTGAGTTTTTTATTTATTTTGAGATTCTCCGTGATTAGCCTAGTACCTGGAGCTTCATAAAAATACTGTTAAATAAATGAGCGACTGGAGCAGAAGTGAGGAACATTTTTCCCATCCCTATTTCCCAGGGAAACACCAATTATTTGGATGGAAATTATTTTGAGAGATTGGAGTGCCCATCTATGCGAAGCGAGTTAAGCCTTCCCGAGGCCAGGATGCCACGTATTTAATTACACTCTCAGTGAAAGTCAGCGGTATGCCTCTCTCTGCTGGAGAACCAACTTTCCAAACGATTAAGTGAATTAAAACTGGCGGGTGACGGGGTTATTATGCCAGCCACAGCCCCACCGCAAGGACAGGAGACTGTCAGAGCAATAACCGTAGAGCTAAAATAGATGTCTCTGCCGACAGCTATGCATTTACTGCCCGGGGCTCAGAACCAAGCAGAACTCTAGGCGGACCCCATCCTTCCAAGCCCCAGCAGGAAGCCAAGCCGGAGGAGCCTTCCAGGTGACCGCTGGTTGACTGGCTTCTGGGGTATGCAGCTCAGGCTGAAGTGGGGTGTCAAGACTCAGCACATGTATTCTCCACTTTATTAAAAGACTCCTCTCGAAGAGAAGGGCCTGCAGATGGAATGCAGCGAGCAGCTGCTCTGGGGGGCCACGCTGCTGGAGACCTGGAGCTGGACGTGACCAGTACAGAGGCAGTGACTCAAGCAGGGAGGGTCAGGGAGAGCGATCAGAGAGCAGTTTGGTCATTGGAAGAGAGGGCTGCCCCTGAGCTCCCTGGGCAGGGAAAGGAAAATTCTCAAAGGGACTGGAGAGCAATGGTCTCTGTACTCCAGCCATGTGCATTCCCTGTATAATTCTTCTCCTTTGTGTTTTGAAAAAGGTAAATAAGACCTATCAAATTAGACATCAGTCATCTCTTAAGACATGTTTTCTTCCTTCCTTCCTTCCTTCCTTCCTTCCTTCCTTCCTTCCTTCCTTCCTCCCTCTCTCTCTCTTTCTTTCTTTTTTAATATCTATTTTATTGATTTTTACAGAGAGTAAGGGAGAGAGACAGAGAGTCAGAAACATCGATGAGAGAGAAACATCGATCAGCTGCCTCCTGCACATCTCCTACTGGGGATGTGCCCGCAACCAAGGTACATGCCCTTGACCGGAATCGAACCCGGGACCTTTCAGTCCGAAGGCCGACGCTCCATCCACTGAGCCAAATTGGTTTCGGCTCGCTCGCCCTTCCTTCCTTCCTTCCTTCCTTCCTTCCTTCCTTCCTTCCTTCCTTCCTTCCTTCCTTCCTTCCTTCCTTCCTTTCTTTGTTAATCTTCACCTGAGGATATTTTTCCCATTGGTTCCCCTGGAGAGTGGAAGAGAGAGGGAAAGATAGAGAGAAGTACCAGTGTGAGAAACACATCCTTTGGTTGCCTCCTGCACGCACCCTGACCAGGTTCCAGGCCGGAGAGGAGCCTGCAACCGAGGTACCTGCCCTTGACCGGAATCCAATCCAGGGCCCTTTGGTCCGTAGGCTGACGCTCTGTCCGCTGAGCCAAACTGGCTAGGTCTTAAGGCATCTTTTCAAATACCCTGTCTTCCCTTTAAAATATCGCCCAGTGTGTTTTTTGGGGACTTTGTTGGGAATGCTCAGCTAGACGTTACTGAGCACCTACTACACACACTCCCATCCCAAGCAATAAACAGGTAGATACCTAAACATGCATTATTTCATATAATGCCCACGATCAATGTAGAGATGAGGAACTGAGGCCCACAGAGAAAAGGGCTCAGGACCACATACCAGTAGGAGGCAGGGCCAGAATGGGAACCTCTATTTTCTGAATTCCGTGATCTCTCCATGATGGTGGACATGCCTATTGGATACATACATTACCTGTGGATTCCATGTGCTCATATCTTTCTCCACATGTTCAGATTCCAAGGTCAGTCACCTCATTCACTACAGAGTGACAGTGTGAATGTCTTAAAGGCATCGGATATGGAGCCCTTCCCACCGACGTTTATTCAGTCTGCATGACAGTGGGTCAGAGGCCTAGTTTGGGGTTATTCTCCCCTGACCTTGACTTTCTTCAGAGTCCAGTGTATAGAAATACAAGAGGAAATGTGTCTGTTCAGCCGGCCCAAGGGACCACAGCCTCCATTTGGCATTGAACATACCGTTTTCTGGTTTTCAGAAAGTACAGTTTTCTGGGCATCTCTTGGTCTTAAGGCAAAACCTCTGACCACCGGGAGTTTAAGCCAGCTTGGTCCCGTTCATCTACAGCAGTGGTTCTCAACCTGTGGGTCGCGACCCCTTTGGGGGTCGAATGACCCTTTCGCAGGGGTCGCCTAAGACCATTGGAAAACACATAGATAATTACATATTGTTTTTGTGATGAATCACGATGCTTTAATTACGTTCAATTTGTAACAATGAGATTGGAGGTGACCACAACATGAGGAACTGTATTAAAGGGTCGCGACATTAGGAAGGTTGAGAACCACTGATCTACAGGGGTGGCTCAATTACACTATAGAAGCAGCGTATGCAGCTTAAACACAGTAACACACACTCCCCCTCCTGTTCTGACATCTCTACAGAAAAAAAAAGGGAATTTTTAAGTGGCACCCCATGTTCATAGGATATTAGATAAGTGAGTCAATTTTCAGGAAGAAAAGAGAGGCAGAGAGTAGATGCTATCAGGATTCTGAGAGATCAAAGAGGAGGAACCTCTCTCTCTCCTTGAAAAGCGTGGGTGGAGGAGAGGGCTTAGGCTCTGCTCTGTGATCTTAGGCAACCTGGTGTGTGGTTTAAAAGCTTCAAGCGGCTTGACAGCCTCTGCCATGTATTCTCATTTTAAAGCTTTAATTACTGGGGACATAAAACATACGTACAAAAAATAGCAATGACAGGTACAACACAACTCAATAAGGTATTGCAAATAAACGTACGTGTAGTCAACACCTACGTCAGAGATTGTTCATGCTCCCCGCAAACCTGCTCCAGCCAGCGGCTTCCCACGCGCCGCCTCCCTCCTCCCCAGAAAATCACAACATCCATGCCTTTTAAAGCAATTGTTTCTTTGTTCTCCTGATACATGAACTACCTACATATGCATCCCTCAACATGACAGTTGAGTTTTGCCTGTGTTTTTTTTAAATATATATTTTTATTGATTTCAGAGAGGAAGAGAGAGAGACAGAAATATCAATGATGGGAAAGAATCATGGATTGGCTGCCTCCCATATGCCCCACACTGGGGATCGAGCCTCAACCCGGGCCTGTGCCCTGACTGGGAATTGAACTCGATGCTCGACCACTGAGCCACACCGGCCGGGCAAGTTTTGCCTGTTTTTGAACTTTATACAAACTTTGTATTCTTTTGTGTCTGGCTTCATTTATCTACATTATGGTTGGGAAAGTCATCAAGTTTTTGTGGGTAACTGCAGTTCATTAATATTCTTGTATATTCCACTATTACAAGATTATAAATGATTTCCCATTCTATTAGGCTACCTTTGGTTCAGGTCTATTAGCAAGGATGTGTCTATGAACTTTCTCATATCTGTCTCTTGGTGCCTTTTTGAATATTCATATCTTCAACGTTAGAAAAAGTGGGGAACAGTTCTTCAAAATGGTCGTGATTAATTTACATTCCTGTTAGCAGTGTAGGGGTGATTATATGGTTTCACATAGCAGTTCTTTCTTTCATTTTTTAATTTTGGACATTCTGGTGAATAGTGGTATTACATTATAATTTTTATTTTGTTTCTGTTGTAAGTAATAGCGTTGAGCATCCTTTTATATATATATATATATATATATTGATCTTTTGGATAGTCTTTTATAAGGTACCTTCCCAAGTCTCTTGTTCATTTTTAAATTTGGTTGTCTTTTTCTTCTTATTGATTTATGGAAGTTCTTTATGTATGATAGAACCAGGACATTAGATGATTTTATTACTCTCCTTTTCAGATAGCAGTTCAGTAGTTTGTATTGATTAGTTTGTGTTGAAAACCTGGCAAAACTCACTTATTGATTCTAAACATTTTATTTGTTGATTCTTCTGAATTTGTACTTAAAAGTAATGTTATCTGTAATGACAGCTTTATTTACTCCTATCCAATCCTTAGGCCTTTACTTGTCTTGTTTTTTTTCATTGACTAGTACATATAGTAAGCATATTCTATTGCTGTTGCTATTCTCAATCTTACAATAATAACTTGGAATATTTCATTATTAAATATAATTTTAGATGTAAGTTCTGACAGATACGCTCTATGAGAGTAAAAATATTTCTTCCATTCATATCATGCCGATGTTTTTAAAAAATATATGAAAGATGTTGATCTTTAACAAATTCATTGTTAGTTTACAAAAATTCTCCTAGCCTTTAAAAATATTTTCTGCTTAAGCAGTAAATAACAATAATTTGATCTTTCAAATGCTAATCTGTGTATTCTTGCCATAATTCCAAGTTGGTCATTATTTTGCTGATAAATGTATATTAATGAGTGACATTTGACCATGATTTTCTATTTTCCCACAGTTTTTAGGCATTGGTATTAAGGTTATGCTGTCCTCATTAAACAAATAAAAGATTATTCTCTTTGTTTATCCTCTGGAATATTTTGTGTGAGATTTTCAATTTTCCTTAATGGTTTGTGGGACTTGATGGCCAAACTGCATGGAGTTTTTCTTGAGGCAAGAATTTTAAGTCATTGATTCAATTTGTTTCTAAAAATAATGGTACTCAACTTTTCTATTTATTTTTGCATTCCTTTCACTAAATAGTGTTTTTCTAGGAATTTGTCTAGGTCGTCTAAATGTATTGGCATACATTTCCTCAAAATACCTTTTTATCTTTGAAAGTCATTGGTTCAATCATGATGGCCCTGGCATAAGTTATTTCTTCCTTCTCATATATTTCTTTATAAAACTCTCCAAAACCCCAGCAATTTTATTATTTTTCCCAATAAATAATTCTCGCCTTATTGATTCTATTGTGTATTTATTTTCTATTTCTTTCACTTTTGCATTATATTTATTATTTTATTTCTCATTTTTCCTTTGAGTTTAGTTTGTTGCTCTCTCTCCAACCTGAAATGGATTTTAAGATTATTATTGTCCAGCCTTCCTTTTTCACTAAGGCTATAAATTTTCCTTTAAGCATGGCTTTAGCTGTGTTCCAAAAGTTTTGAGATATCATCCTTTATATGATAACTCAGTTCCCGATCCTTTTAAAATTCTCTTTCTGATTTTCATCTTGACTTCTGGGTTATGTCTGCTACCTCCTGGAATATAAATAGGCACTTTTTATTTAACATTTTATGTTTGAAAGCTCCCAGTCTCTCAAACCTTTAAGAGGCTTTGTGTCGTGTTTGAAGTTTCTCCTGGTTTTTCTTTATTGTTTTATAAGCCGGTGGTATTTTACTGTGTGCTATAAATTAGACTTTTCAAACTGTTTGTAGAAATAACGCAAAGCCCGGGATGATGGATCCTCTTCCAGATATGATTTACGGCGCTCCTGCCAGGTACGGGGAGCGTTAGCAATCTGGAATTCTCTTCATCCAACTTGCCGATGGAGATGATTCAAAAACTGGGCTGCAATCCCTAGGAGGCCCTGTCTACTTGCATTTCACTCTTCTTCCTAAACTGCTACTCTTCCGTGACTCAGCGTAAATGAGGGTCCCTGATGATCCCTCATTCGCTCAACTATCCTGAACTAGCAAATCCCCACCCCCACTCCCCCCATCTCCCCCTGATCCCCCCCACCCCCCACGGGAAAAGTGACCCAAATCTTAGACTCATTCCCACCGCACCTCCATCCTTCTCTGCATCCAGGACTGTCCATTTTTCACTGTCCTCTTAGCAACCTCATCCCTTCAAAGAGAATATATAGCCAGGCTCTCTGGATACGCTCAGGACTCCAAATTGCCTAGTTCATCATTCCCAGAAGCAGAAGTCCAGCCAGGGACATTTCTCTTCCCTAATCTAAATAAAAGACAACAGGAGTCTCCCTGCTTTGGAAATAGCAGTTTGACTAGGCAACCTTAAGTTCCCAGGTTTCCCTTACTTCCTGTCTTTGCTTTTGTTCTGATGCAACTGGATCTTTACTCAATGACACCCTTAGAGCACATTTCTCTGAGCGACCTGCCCCGTTCTAAGCATATGGTGTTTCTAGTTCTACTGTTAATTCCTGCCACTGAACTTGTTTAAAACATGCTCGCTTTCCATTTAGACCCCCCGGGTTATGCATGCACCGCATTCGGAAATGCCCGGCTAGCTTCCTCGGGGGGATGAGATGATGAACTGGCCACTAAGAATTGCATCTCTATCCCAGGAGCTCTTGGCAGAATAGTCAAGCACCAGCTAGGCAAGCCTTTTTTTAAATTATTCTTTAAATTCTTTACTTCATACGTCCATTTCAGCAATATTGAAATAGGTTTCTCATACATGTACTCACTCTTTTTAAAAAAAATATATATTTTATTGATTTTTTTACATAGAAGAAGGGAGAGGGATAGGGAGTTAGAAACATCAATGAGAGAGAAACATTGATCAGCTGCCTCCTGCACACGCCCTACTGGGGATGTGCCCGCAATCAAGGTACATGCCCTTGACCGGAATCGAACCTGGGACCTTTCAGTCTGCAGGCCGACGCTCTATCCACTGAGCCAAACCGGTCAGGGCTGGGCTATATTCTACTTGGGCCTTTTGAACCTTCATGGATAAAATCCTCTCATTAAAAGTGCATTCAAAAAATAAAGAATTAATAATGTGCTCATTTTATTCACTCATTTATTCTTATAGTGACTCACTTATTTTTACTTAGACTCAATTGAACAATGTTACTTTTATTCAATTTCTGCCGTGTGCAAGACACGTGTAGAAAGGGGCGAGAACAGATGCGTAAGCCTTGCTTCTAAGGACCGTAAAATCTAAATAAGGGAGAAAAGCTAAATTTGTGGCTGTGATTTGTGGAAAATATAAACCAGGAGAATGCAACCTCCCATGTATTTAGCACTCTAATTTACAGACTATTTTCAAATGACTGTTCTTATGGAATTCTTACAAGTTTGTGAAATAAAAGTATTGTATTTATTCCCATTTTTTAAAAATATATTTTATTGATTTTTTACAGAGAGGAAGGGAGAGAGATAGAGAGTTAGAAACATCGATAAGAGAGAAACATCGATCAGCTGCCTCCTGCACACCCCCTACTGGGGATGTGCCCGCAACCCAGGTACATGCCCTTGACCGGAATCGAACCCGGGACCCTTCAGTCCGCAGGCCAACGCTCTATCCACTGAGCCAAACCGGTTTCAGCTATTCCCATTTTTTAAAAATAATCAATTAGAGTTTAATCAATAATCAATTGATTAAAATAATCAATTAGTGAATGTTCTAGCTCTAGCTCTCCCGGGTGACATGTAACGTAGCCAGATTTTAATTCCAGTTATTTTTTTTCCTCCAAAGGTTTCCACTGGAGTTTTCCATTTCCAACCTATTTCTCTGACATGAATTATTAAGTAAAATTTTGGAATATATGCCATTGAGTAGAGATCAA
Source organism: Myotis yumanensis (assembly GCF_028538775.1). Taxonomy (NCBI): domain Eukaryota; kingdom Metazoa; phylum Chordata; class Mammalia; order Chiroptera; family Vespertilionidae; genus Myotis; species Myotis yumanensis. The sequence continues at coordinate 4,628,537 of NW_027223771.1, read as the reverse complement.
GGGTTATGTAAGAGAATGTCAGATGGATATACATTCATGTGGATAGCCAATAAATTCTTCAGACTTCCCATAATCAAAGCCAAATTGCTGATTCCCTCCTCCCTACCGCGCCCCCCATTCTCTTAGCAATTAGTAATGCCATCAATCCACATGATTAAGGCCACAATCCTCAACTCCTCTCCTTCTCACACTCCACCTTTAATCGGACACAAGTTCTATTTGGTGCAACACTTAAAATGGACCTAGAACAGGGGTGGGCAACCTTTTTGTGAGTGCGTGCCAAATCTCTGACTCAAAATTCTTCTGCGTGCCAAGCCTAATTTTTTGAGAACGTGTTACGCCTACTGATATCTCTTAAGGTGTACGTATGTGAAGAACCTTGAAGAAATAATAAAATTCATTCGAGCGACAAAATCACAGTAGATGATGATGAAAAATACATTTATTTTTTAATGTATACATGTTATGTAAAATTGTTTATTGATCTAAGATGCCCCTGCACTGAATTTATCTGAAAAATAAAAAAAGTCGATATTAAGAAAAAAATTGTAAATGGAAGGTTATAAGAGAGGGTTTCGCGTGCCAGCAAAAGTTACCGGCGTGCCGTGTCTGGCACGCGTGCCAGGGGTTGCCCACCCCTGACCTAGAATTTCATTGTATTTCACCAGCTACTCTTATTCCCCTTGGAATAAGGCATCATTATCAACACCTGGATTTGGACCAGTATCTCCTAACTGGACCGTTGTTTTCGAGCCTCGCTTCCCTTCAGTCCACTATCCAAAGAGCACCCTAGTGGCCATGTTATCTTTCTGCACAGAAACTGCCATCTCTTTTTGGCACAGTCCACGTCCTTACAATGTCCCACCAGGCTCTGAAGGACCTGGCCTCCTGTTAGCTCTCATCCCTGTCTGTCCCTGCACTCTTGCGACCCTGGTCTTCTTGCCACATATCGCACGTGATTCTCTGAATATTTTCTCTGCACAGATCTCTCTCTCCAGAATTGCCTTACTCTCTCATCATTCAACTCTTCTACTCTCTTTTTCAAATTGACAACTCCAGCCGCCCCCCAGCGTAGATCAGTGGTTGAGAGTCAACCTAAGAACCAGGAGGTCAAGGTTCAATTCTGGATCAGGACACATGCCCAGGTTGCGGGTTCAATCCCCCGGTGCGGGTGCAGGAGGCAGCCGATTCTCTCTCATCATTGATGTTTCTCTCTCTCTCTCTCCCTCTCCCTTCCTTTCTGAAGTCAATAAAAATATATATTAAAAACATTTGCAACTTCAGACCAATGCCTGGTCTATGCTATCTGCTTGCCCTGTTCTATTCGCCTCTACCACATTATGGTGATACGATATACTGTACGGATTGTATTTATTCATTTATGGTCTGTCTCTGTTCATTTGAACGTAAGCTTCATTGAGGGGGAGGGACATTGCTTGGCCCTGAGCGTGGTGTCTTTCAATGGCAGAGTGAATAGATATGCGCTGAATAAATAAGTATACTTATATTGGTCCAATCTACGGCAGGCCTTGAAATCAGAAAGTAAAATGTAGGGACCCAGAGCCAAGATGGAAATATGTGGGAGTTCATGTGGCAGAAGTGCTAAGATATCTCACATATTGGAAAAACTAAATCATTCATTATCTGGAAAAGTGGTGACGTGGCAGAGCTCTCTGTGGCCTCCTGGGGGTGGGGGAAGGGAAGTTTCTTCAAGCGTTCTCATACGTACGGTGCGTGATCGCTAGACTTAAGAGGAAGAGACCGTGTGGGAGGCGGCCACACGACCGTAGTCCAGGTTTGAAAAGATGGGGGTGTGACTGGCAATGAGGAGGACAGAAAGCCAGATGTTTGAGAGACAATGAAAGAAAAATACATAGGCCTTAGCCAGTTATCCAAGTGGTTAGAGCTTCGGTCCGCAGAACGAAGGGTCGAGGGTTCGATTCCGGTCAAGGGCAGGTTACCTCAGTTGCAGGCTCCATCCCCAGCCTCGGTCGGGGTGAGTGCAGAAGGCAGCTAATCAATGAGTCTCTCTCATATCGATGTTTCTCTCTCTTTGTCCCCCTCCCTTCCACTCTCTCTCAAAAAAAAAAATCAATGGAAAAAAATATCCTAGGATGAGAAGTAACAAAAAAGGGGGGGAAGGGGTAGAGAAAAATACATAGGACTAAAGGGCAAAGTGGGTATAGAATGGACGTTACAGGTAATTGCTGACTTTGAGGTTTGCAAATTAGGATCCTGGACGAATCATTGCACCCCCTGATTCGGAAGAGCTCTTTGGCCAAGTTCAATGCGTTTATTTCATTGTTGTCCTTTTAGGGAAAGAGCAAGAGCAACAGTAGATAAGAGATGGAGGATGAATTCATAGTCCCTGGTAACTGCCTACCCTCTGGGGGTCCCTCCAGGTCTGCTAGGAGGGTGCTCTTTCTCTCCACGACACGACAGGACCACATACCTCCTGTAGCATTTTCAATAAAAAGAACTCCGTCCCTGCTGTCCTTACCCCACCGTCACCCTGTGAGCAGGGAAGATGCGTCTGGTGGCGCTAATGCCAAGTGAAGTCAAGGTCGCTGGGAAGTTTCTGGCGTGGCCGGGAATTCTCGCTCACAAATCTCACAGCCGCGTGCATGGGAACAGGTCACTGTTACGGCTTGTCAGCCACACTCGGCGGTGGAAGCTCATACGCCATCTGTTCTCAGATGCCTGGTTTTGCCCAGAGCTATTTGTTCCTTCTTGTCTTCTTTTTTTTCTCCCACCAATTTTCACAAATACCAGGCAGGAAAACCTTCACAAATTTTGCTCACGCTGGAGTGATGGAGTGTTAAAGGAAGTCAGCTTGGAGAGGCCGGCTCCCGGAGGAATTCTGGGCAGAGAAGGAACTAGCAGTCGCCCTGCAAGCAGATACGATGCCTTTTCTTTTGGGTCCCTGGACAGATGCATCTTAAAAGGTTAAAGGAGCCCTAACCGGTTTGGCTCAGTGGATAGAGCGTCGGCCTGAGGACTGAAGGGTCCCGGGTTCGATTCCGGTCAAGGGCATGTAACTGGTTGCGGGCACATCCCCAGTAGGAGGTGTGCAGGAGGCAGCTGATTGATGTTTCTCTCCCATCGATGTTTCTAACTCTCTATCCCTCTCCCTTCGTCGCTGTTAAAAAATCAATAAGATATATTTTTTTTAAAAAAAAGGTTAAAGGAGGTGAGAAACCCAACTTCCTTTTTGATGTTTAACTCCTTTTCCTGGCCACTAAAGCTAAAGCAAGGCAGGACATGACTGTGTGCACAGCGTTACAATGGCCTGCCATTACTCTGACTTGTCATTCGCTCGTTTCTCTACCAGGCATTTCTACATAAGACCACAGCCAAGACGGTTTACTCAGTTGGTTCAGCTGAATCATTCTTTTGAAGATGCAATTCACCTTTAAGAATTACAGCCCAGCCCGGCCAGTGTGGCTCAGGGGTTAAGCATCAACCTAGGAACCAGGAGGTCACGGGTTCGATTCCCGGTCGGGGCACATGCCCGGGGTTGTGGGCTCGATCCCCAGTAGGAGGCGTGCAGGAGGCCGCCGATCCATGATTCTCTCTCATTATGGATGTTTCCATCTCTCTCTCCCTCTTCCTTCCTCTCTGAAATCAATAAAAGTCTATTTTTAAAAAATTAGAGCCCATCGCTGCCCTCATCCCATCCTGATGGACTCTCTCCAGAGGGCAAGCTGGGCTTCCAGCAGTTCTGGGCCAGGCAAGCGCAGTAGCTACTGAGAGGGAATCACTGAGTGAGATCAGTCCATTTCCTAGCTGAGGCCACTCCCATTGAATCAACCACCCACCCACCTTGATTGCCGGAGTTTTGAAATAAGAAAAACAGTATAAAATATTTTTTTTTCTTTACTGAATGGGGGAAATCTCCATTCACCCAATCTGGTACCCCGTTAATATCAAATAAATTAAACCTACTATTAGCTTAAAAATTAGAGAACAGAAATACTTGCGTACAGTTGAATTAACAGGCCACTTAAGGATGCATGAGGCTTTATGTAAATAGCCCTAGGCCGATTAAAGTTTAGTAGCCGACTATGGAATGAAAGTCTACAGGTATTTGTCGTCACTCAGGCCTCCTGTTGAACTGCACACAGTAAACATATAATTAACTGAAGCCAGTTGAGGTGATCTGTGTCAAGGTCAGCGAGTGTAGACACGCACAAAATCCAAAATATACAGATAAGTCATCTGGGGTTAGGGATGTGCTATTAGACACTTCACCACATGTTAACTGCTTGTTCAGTTCAGCTTGGGGAGCGATTCCAAGTTAACGCATAATCCATTCTAGGCAGCTTGGAATGAAATGTAGACGGATACGCCGATTTGAATGGAGGTAGAGTTTGTAATACTCATCAATCCTTTTTTCTCTATGTTCTTTCATTTAGTGAGCCTTTTTTAAAATTTTTTTTTATTGATTACGTTATGACATATGTGTCCTTATCCCCTCATTACCCCCCATCCCCACCACTCATGCCCTCACCCCCCTGTTGTCCATGTCCATTGGGTAGGCCTATGTGCTTACATACAAGTCCTTTGGTTGATCTCTCCCCCTTACCCCCACCCTCCCCTACCTTCCCTCCGAGGCCAGACAGTCCAATCGATGCCTCTCTGTCTCTGGATCTGTCCTTGTTCATCAGGTTATGTTGTTCATTAGATTCCACAAATGAGTGAGATCATGTGGTATTTATCCTTCTCTGACTGGCTCATTTCACTTAGCACAATGTCTTTATTTAGTCCTTCCACACAGAGTGGATAGTGTTGACTACCAGGGAAGGGTAACAATAAATAACATTCAAAATGTGGCGTTGATGATTTGTTGGCAACGAGGAGGAGCCACATGAGAAAAGGCCGCGTCACTGAAGAAGGACCGCACACAATTACCAGTCGACGTGCCTCTGTCGGCAACGCTAAGCTTCCCCCAGATGCAGCCTGCGTGTTAACAGCAGAGTCATAGCTCTCTGGAGGTTCCGGTTCTCAGACATGATCCGGCCGAATACAGTGGGGCCTTGACTTACGAGTGTCCCGACTCACGAGTTTTTCGAGATACGAGCCATCTCTGGGCCGATTTTTTGCTTTGAGTTGCAAGCTAAAATTCGGGTTACGAGCCAGCTTCAGATACCCCACCGCTAGTTGGCGCAGCGAACGTCACAGTGAACGCCACAACATCACGTGTCTCACTCGTTCACTTTTTGATTTGACGTAAGAGTAACTTGAGTTACGAGCTCCGTCACGGAACGAATTAAACTCGTAAGTCAAGGCCCCACTGTATGTGTAAACTCCAGTGTTGACTGGGGCTCTGTCCACACTGGCTGTGCTTCTGGCTGTGTAAGGCTGCATCCTGGGAGGAAAGAAATTCAGGAGGGAGGCAACGCAGTTGATCCATCCAGTTTGGGTGGCGGGGATCGGATGTTGAGCTCCTGTCTGCTCCTTGCTTGCCCTGCAAACTTGGGCAACAAATTTAGAACATTTTCCGAGCCTCACTTCCTCCTCTGTCATGATGGATAGTCTCTGGTGAACCACCCAGAGGGGCCTTTTGATACCAGGAAAAATGCGTATTTGAGAGGTAAATAGAAAGTCCTCATCGCTCTGTAAACGGAGTGGGTGTTCAATGATAATAATTATTGATATCAAGTCGGAGAGCAGTGATACGAAGTTTTTAAAAAGAGGCCTTATCTTTTGAAGCTGTATGTTGACACATATGGAAACTCAGTAATCACATCACCTCTAATTTTATATACTATAAATTGAAAAACATATGCCAGGCCATTGTGGCTTGAGCATCGACCTAGGAACCAGGAGGTCACAGTTCAATTCCCAGTTAGGGCACATGCCCGGGTTGGGGGCTCCATCCCTAGTAGGGGCCGTGCAGGAGGCAGCCAATTGCTGATGCTTCTCTCTCAACGATGTTTCTCTCTCTCTATCCTTGTCCCTTCCACTCTCTCTCTCTATCTCAAAATCAATAAAAACATATATATATATATATATATATATATATCCTTACACATTGAAATACTCCATAAAAAAAGGGTTAAAAATGCAAGCTATTTGGAGAGTGGCATGAAAAGGAATGGCTTTACCCCAAACCCAAACATTTTTCCCCTCCAATCATTTTTCCTGGCTCTAGGCCTTCACTCAGGGGTACACTGGGTCTATACACAGAGGCAACAAAAGGACAAGCTATGGAGCTAATGGCCCAGCCTCCTGACACTAAAAGGGAAACCGTCGTCGGATGCCAGGATCTGCGCAGGCCCCACAGCTTCCCCACCCGCCCGGGTCCCCCTTCGATGGCGCCTACTCCGCCGTGGATTTATGTTCAACCAGCAAATCGCCCAGCGGAGAGCACGCGGAGGCTGGAGCACCATATTGGACTACCATATGGCCACTAACCTCCGAGGTGGGTCACAACTATCAGTGTAGAAATCTGAGAACAGAATGAGCCTCAGGATAGAACCGCTTCTCACTCAAGCATGCTATATAATTGGCTGGAGTGAGAAGCTAAAAAGTGTCTCCGAAACCAGATGGGTTTGAAATGTTCCATTATTCATAAACACACACACACGCTCTCTCTCTCTCTCTCTCTTTTTTTTTTTGCATTTGTACTTGTTCCCATTCCCAAACACGCTGCCACAGAAATTTGCGGAAGAAGGTGTGAAAAGGGACACGCATCTTGGCTTGCTTTTCTGGGAGGGGTCCCGTCTGCAGCCACGGCGCACAGGGACGGAGCGAAAGGAAGGGCTGGGCAGTGTGTTTAGGGACGTTCTCAGGCGATCTGTGTTGTATGTGAGTGTGTGTCTGGCGGGGTCTGGGAGGGGGTCAGGGGTGGTTCCTTGCGAACATGGCCTCAGGTGATCATGGGCTTTTTAAAAAAATATATATATTTTTATTTATTTTTTTAAAAAATATATTTTATTGATTTTTTACAGAGAGGAAGGGAGAGGGAGGATAGAGAGTCAGAAACATCGATGATAGAGAAACATCGATCAGCTGCCTCCTGCACACCCCCTACTGGGGATGTGCCTGCAACCAAGGTACATGCCCTTGACCGGAATCGAACCCGGGGCCCTTGATTCCACAGGCCGATGCTCTATCCACTGAGCCAAACCGGTTAGGGCATGGGCTTTTTTTAAAAAATATATTTTTATTGATTTCTGAGAGGAAAGGAGAGGGGGAGAGAGAGAGAGAGAGAAACATCAATGATAAGAGAGACACATTGATTGGTTGCCTCCTGCATGCGTCCGGACCAGGGCCAGGGAGGGGTCTGCAACCGAGGCATGTGCCCTTGACCAGAATCGAACCTGAGACCTTTCAGTCCTCAGGCTGAGGCTCTATCCCCTGAGCCAAAGCGGCCAAGACTGATCGTGGGCTTTCAGAGCGTGGAGCTGCGGAAGCTCATGCCCTCCGGACTCCGAGCTGCTAGTTCCTCCTTTGTAATCATTCAAAGGACAGTCATTGATGTCCTTATGACGCCACCTGGCTCCCTCCAGTGGTTCTCAACCTTCTGGCCCTTTAATCACAGTTCCTCATGTTGTGATCCAACCATAACATTATTTTCGTGGCTACTTCATCACTGTCATGTTGCTCCTGTGATGAATCGTCATGTAAATATCGGTTATGCAGGATGGTCTTAGGCGACCCCTGTGAAAGGGTCGTTGAACCGCCAAAGGGGTCACGACCCACAGGTTGAGAACCGCTGCTCTGGGAGAAAAGGGCTCAATCCCTTCCCACCTCCACGCTCCCCCACCTTCCACTCCTTCGTCCTCCCGTTGGAGAGAGAGCTCAGCAGAGCTGCAAGTAGAGGCGGAGACATTCTTTCAAATAAATAATGCAACAGAGGAGAAACTCGGCGGAGACACGCGTGCACCACGGAGGGGCATGAAACCCTCTCACGCAAAGCCGCTTTGCGGTTTGATCATTTACATACCGGAAGGCACACGGGAAGAGCTGCGCCTTTTCAAAGAGTATCTGCGGGAGAGGAAAAGGCGGGCCCGAGCTGGTGTGGCTCAGTGGATAGGGCGTCCCCCTGCGGACCCAAGGTCAGGAGCATGTACCTGGGCTGCAGGCTCCTCCCTGGCCCCGGCCCTGGTCGGAGCATGTGCGGGAGGCAACCGATCGATGTGTCTCTTTCACATCGATGTTTCTCTCTGTCTTTCCCTCTCTCTTCCACTCTCCCTAATACAGTGGGGCCTTGACTTACGAGTGTCCCGACTAACGAGTTTTTTGAGATATGAGCCGTCTCTCAGCCGATTTTTTGCTTTGAGTTGTGAGCTAAAATTCGGGTTACGAGCCAGCTTCAGATACCCCACCGCTAGTTGGTGCAGCGAGCGTCACAGTGAACGCTACAACATCAGCCCAGCATCGCGTGTCTCACTCGTTCACTTTATGATTTGACATACGAGTCATTTGAGTTACGAGCTCCGTCACGGAACGAATTAAACTCATAAGTCAAGGCCCCACTGTATCCATGGAAAATATCCACGGTGAAGGATGAACAACAACAACCAAAAAAGACAGCCCTCCGCTCTGCGACGTGGGAATCAGGATGCAAGATTGTGCTACCACCACGGGACACCAAAGCAGCGTATTTCACCCGACGTGTGCACGGTCCTTGGAAACGATGCATCTGCTCTCAGAAGGTCCCAGGGGAATGACTGCTCAGGGGGCAGTGTGTTTGATGTGATTCCTATTGAGGACCACATAGCCAGTGGATCTGAGCTTGGTAATAGGCAATGAATAGAAATGATTAATCCCACCCACGCATTCACTCCTAAGTCTTCCTCATCCCAACTTCAGTCATTCCAGGCCGAAATCCACACCTGAGACCTTCAATTTCAATGCAGTGGAATGTAACCATCGTGATGATAAAATTCAATGTGTGGTGCCATGGCCGGTTTGGCTCAGTGGGTAGAGCGTCGGCCTGCGGACTGGAGGGTCCCAGGTATGATTCTGGCCAAGGGCACATGCCCAGGGGGTGGGCTCAATCTCCAGCAGGGAGGGGGGTGCAGGAGACATCCTTGATGTTTCTATCTCTCTCTCTCTCTCTCTCCCTCCCTCTCTGAAATCAATAAAAATATGTTTTTTAAAAAAATTCAGTGTGTATTTTGCTGGGTTGCTAATGATCTTGTTACAGCTACCTAGAATATTTATACATCTGGGTCTCAGTTTGGGAGAAGAATGTGCCGTTGTAAATGACTCAAATAGAACATAACCTATGAGTGATTTAGCTATAACAAGGATATGTTTAATTTTTTACGGAAAATTCACTTTCTCATTATATTAGTTCAAGAGCAGAGGGAGTTTGAAGTGCATCACTTGGCACCAGCATTCCTTCCCTCCCAGCCTTCTGGGCACGTGGTCCCCCTCCCCTCAGCCCTTCTTTGAAGCCTTTCTCCCGGGACAACTGCCACTCACCTATTCCCAGGTATTTGCTTTCCCGGACATGACTTATCTCTGCCATGCAGTATCCCTAGGAGTGAAATTGCTACTCCACATGTTAATTCTACGTTCACCATCTTGAGGAACTTTCAAACTCTTTCCTATAATGGCTGAACCATTGTACGTAAAGAATACCATTTTGGCCCAGCCGGCGTGGCTCAGTGGTTGAGTGTCGACCTGTGAACCTGGAGGCCACGGTTCGAATCCCGGTCAGGGCACATACCCGGGTTGCGGGCTCCATCTCCAGTGTGGGGCGTGCAGGAGGCAACCGATCCATGATTCTCTCTTATCATTGTTGCTTCTCTCTCTCTCCCTCTCCCTTCCTCTCTGAAATCAATAAAAACCAATATTTCTTTTAACCCCTGGAGTGCCGGGGAGCACGATCACGCTCCTCCTGTCTTTCGCCAAAAGTGCCGGGAGCGCTATCAAAGCTTCGAAATGGCGTCCAGTTCTAAGTCTGCTTTTATTAGTGATGATGATATTGCTCAATATGTCAGTGTAGTAAAGGTTTCCTTAAGTTTTTGAATATGTAACTTCGTTTACTTGCGATTCATAATTTTTTTCCTAAACTGTAAAATCAGCAGAAATGCCTTGGCAATTTTAGCATAGTCCCTGGGATATTGGTTGGCACTCAAAGGGTTAAAAAGTGTGTCCCTGCTTCCTAATAATCCTGATTGCTTTGTGTTAGCTCCTCTCTTGCCGCATGCAATGATTCCTGCCCCCCCTAGCCTTCCGCAACCTTCCGCAACCCCGTCAGCACTGATATCGTAAATAGCTTTTGAACCTCTGCCGACCACCGCCACCAAAGAACGGACACATGTGCTGCATGGATCAGCATTTCCTCCCGCCCGCTTAACAAAAACCTCCCCGAGAGGTTGATAAGCAAACACACACCAACAGGAGAATGGCAGGCCAGTCCCCAGAGAGACGGGCGGAAGTCATACTTCCCAAGTCAGGAAAAGAAAGGCAGGCAGGACATGGGTGATTCGGGAAAAGGTGCAGCGTTCCGGGCCAGACAGGAAGCTCTGACATATGGCCCCCGAATCAAAGGGGACCGCCGGGTCTCTGCTCCATTGTTTGAATCAGAGTCCGCAGTCTTCAAGCCCTGTGGTCCTGGGGCCATCATTGGAGTGAAAGCAAAAAGGCATGACTGATGGTGGCATGGGCGACTGACAGCATTGCAGGAGGAACGAGAATTCGCTGTCAGATGAATACGGATGAGGAAGTTGGCTTTGATTTTAGTTTGGGGGTCCTATATCAAGATAGATAGTCTAACCCAGTGGTCGGCAAACTCATTAGTCAGCAGAGCCAAATATCAACAGTACAAGGATTGAAATTTCTTTTGAGAGCCAAATTTTTTAAACTTAAACTATATAGGTAGGTACATTGTTATTCACTTAATTAGGGTCCTCCTAAGGCTTAGGAAGAGCCACACTCAAGGGGCCAAAGAGCCGCATGTGGCTCGTGAGCTGCAGTTTGCGGACCACTGGTCTAAGGCAGTGGTTCTCAACCTTCTGGCCCTTTAAATACAGTTCCTTATGTTGTGACCCCAACCATAAAATTATTTTCGTTGCTACTTCATCACTGTCATGTTGCTACTGTGATGAATCGTCATGTAAATATCTGATAGGCAGGATGGTCTTAGGCGACCCCTGTGAAAGGGTCGTTCGACCGCCAAAGGGGTCGCGACCCACAGGTTGAGAACCGCTGGTCTAACTTGGGTTTCTTTACAATATTCATTTCCACGGCTTCGTGGAGATTTTGAATCTTCACAGATCGCACACTAATTTGGAGTAGACCCGAGATGCATTCCAATTAGGAGCGAGAGAAATTATACCTGCAGGGATGGAAAAAAGTGGGTATCAACACATGTAGGGGACTTTAGATCATGATTTAGACAATCATAGGAGCCATCTCCCTGAAGATGATCACACAGCCCTGGGTTTGGTGTTTTTCATTCTGGTGCAAAGGACATCACTTGAGAGAGAAAGTTGAGAAAAGCCTGTGAGGGGAGAGAGTCAGGAAAGACGGGGTAGGACCCAGGAACCCGAAGGCGTTCCAGTTCCCGCCGGTGTTTCTCCTTCCGTTTCCGGTCACCACCCAGTTGCCACCTCCCTCTCCCCCCATCCGATGCCCTCTGCTAAGTCTCCGTTCCCTGGGACAAAGGGAAGTCCCCACACTGCCTCCTCCCGTCCCAACGCATAGTCCATTGCGCTTATCTGACAGCAAAGGTGCACTTGCGCCCGGCCGGTGTGGCTCAGTGGTTGAGCATCATCATATGACCCAGGAGGTCACGGTTTGATTCCCGGTCAGGGCACATGCCCGGGTTGCGCTCTCGATCCCCAGTAGGGGGCGTGCAGGAGGCAGGCGATCCATGATTCTCTCTCATCATTGCTGTTTCTGTTTCTCTCTTCCTCTCCCTTCCTCTTTGAAATTAATAATATATATATATATATACACACACACACACACACTAGAGGCCCAGTGCATGAAATTTGTGCAGTTGGGGGAGGGGTCCCTCAGCTCAGCCTGCACACTCTCACAATCTGGGACTGCTGGCTCCTAACCACTCCCCTGTCTGCCTGCCTGATCACCCCTAACCACCTCGGACTCAGCCCCACCACCGTGACTTCGTCCGGAAGAATGTCAAGAATGACGTCCGGAAGGTCATTCAGCTGTCCAGTCTAATTAGCATATTATGCATATATATATATATATTTACTTTAAAGGTACACGTGAGGTCTTGGAAATGCCCTATTCGTATTTCCACAACTGTGAAAGGGGAAAGAAAGGTCAGGCAAGGACAAAGTAGGATCTGAGTTAGGATGTGTGGTAATATTGAGGTTGTGGGGAAACGGAAAACACACCCGATACTCTGAGGCATTCTTATTTAAAACGCAACAACAGCAACAGAGAAGCTCGGAGTGCTGCCCTGGAGCGAATGTGTTCCTCTCGCCGGCACTTTATTCCTCTTTGAGATTTATTTCACACCCCGTGATTTCTCGGGTGAGTCAAATAACATTGCACTCCAGACTGAAAAGGGGTCAGTTTGGGTCTCGCCAGGGTGGCTCGGCTCTTTCTCGCTGACCGGGAATTAGTGTACCTGTATCCAGCAGCCATGAAATACGTTTTCCGCTGCAGTGATGTTGCTGGCAGTGCATAAAGCAAATGGACGGGGTCAGAAAGAGCCCGGTTCCCCCTGTAAATGGAATCTTCTGGATCTGTGTGACTTTGGAGAGCAACTTCCAAAACTTTCCCCCAAAGATCTCATTCGAATTTTACTTTTCCGGCGACAGAAGCGATTCACCAATTCAGTTCCTCCTCATCGCAGCCTCAGGGGGCAAGTTCTGTCGGACGAGCCCCAACGTACAGACAAGGACACTGAGATTTGGAAGTTCAAGGTCTTGTCCCAGGTCTCAAGCTAATTGTTGGCTGGCTCTTCGGCAGCTCTATGAAGACCCCACCAGACAGAGGGGCCCAAAACCTGTGCTGAAGGTTCTTTCTGATGTTCCTCTACTTGATACCGAACCTGTCTGGGTCAAGTTACAAAAAGATATTTTCCAGAGGGGATATTATGGAATACATCATTCCTGAATGTTTAGAGAACGAGGAAAGACAGACTCAACAGGACCGTATTGCAGGACATGTAGCAGGTCAGCCAATCAAGAAGTGACTTTGTAGTTGGAAGACGGTCGATTGCCACGGTCACTTGTTTCTCTTGAGTGTAACTCATCTGAACAGTGTGCATCCTCCCACTTGGCTGTGGGAATTAAATGCCGTGTGATTCACCATCTCAGCCTTGGGCAAGGGAGTCGTGATGAAAACAGCTTATGATGTGTCTCTCGTCTCCCTTGGCCTTCTCCTGCTCCCCAGTAAATCCCTTCTGGACTACGGGGCTTCCCAAGGAATTTGATATTCTCAGGGATTGCCGTGCCACTGACAGCGTTAGCAAGGGATTGAACGCTGAACTTCCCAGCCTCCGAATTGGATGCTTAATCCCAGATTATAATGAGGGTGCCCTAGAGAACGTGGACCATCCAGAAGATGAGTCCATCGTCTAGCATAGGGTGGGGTGGGGGTGGAGAGGAGCTGAGGATGAGGAGACAGTAGTGATGGCCTGAAAGGGATTGGAGGAAAGCCATGACAGTGGGATGGCTCCAAGCCCAGGCTGGGAACTTGAAGAAAAAGGGAGAGTTCGCCATGGCCGGTGTGGGTCAGTAGATAGAGCGTCAGCCTGTGGACCAAAGAATCCCAGGTTCGATTCTGGTCAAGGGCACGTACCTTGGTTGCGGGCACATCCCCAGCCCAGGCCCTGGTTGGGGCGCGTGCAGGAGGCAACCAATCGATGTGTTTCTCTCACATCGATGTTTCTGTCTTTCCATCTCTCTTCCACTCTCCCTAAAAATCAATGGAAAAATAACCTTGGGTGAGGATTTTTAAAAAAAGAAGAAGGAAGAAGAGAAAGTTCAACAATGCTAACTACTCTAATACCTGAGTAAGATGGTGGAGGAGACTGTTGTTGAGTTTGGAAATTAGGATATAATTGGTAATTTAAGGGATATGGTCAGGGTAAAGAAAATTTAAAAAACACAACAACAAAGAAATGAGCTTGTATGCAGTAGAGATTTAGAGAAAAGGAAATTTAAAGTAGGGATGGTAACAGCTGAGTGGTTATTTTTTTTTAAAGGCTTCTTGGTGAAGGGAAAGAGGATGAAAGAGAGGTAAGCAAGGTTGGTTGGTTGGTAATATGGTGAAATAGGCACAGTGTTAGCCTGTGGGAATGTAGTTAGTAGAAGAGAGATGAAAATGAGTTTGCAAGGAGATAGAGGAAGGGCTGGAAGAGAGGGAAATAAGTTATATCACATTGAATTAATTCTTACTTAATATCACAGGCAATGCTTTTCTATACTGGTCCCACTAAATATAGAATTATTCACTTCCAAATAGTTGCAGAACACACACATGTACAAACACATACACACACATCTTTACATAAACCACAGTGTGCAATGTTATACACCTCAATGTATAAAACCTGAAAATATAACATCAGTAATTTAGAAAGGTGATCATTCGATGATACTAAATATGATCATAAAAATAATATGTTTTAGGATATCTTTAAATGTTTACCCAGTCCTCCACATAATTAAACACCATGTCTTTTGGACATTTTTATTCTTTTCCACTTTCCAGCTACAATGATCATAAAAAATAAGGGTTCTATAGTTATTTTGAGTCATACCAATAGAAAGAGAATTAAGAATACATAGCTTTGCTTCAATATGACACATTAAAGTGAGAAATGAGATCTGTATGGTGATGATTATTTTCACATATCATCAACATCAGTGTATAGCTCCAGAATGTTTTCCTATCCTCCCGTATTCGTCATAATCATTACTTTCCTTTTTGTGTTCATTTTCTTCTTTCAGAAAGATTTTATAAGCGGAAAACTCCCTTAGACTTTAAACAGAATTATTTCGTTGTGCCCCCATCCTGGGATGATAATTTAATTGGAAACAGAATTTTAGGTTGGTCATTATTTTCCTCTCGTACTTTGATGTTATCATTTCATCCTCTTACGTCCTCTATTTTTTGAAAAATGTAGGGTCAACTAAACTTTGGTAATTTGACAATTGTCAATGGGCATTTGTAGGTAATTTGAAGATTCTCAGTGGCTATTTTAAGATTTTCTCTTTCCTTAATTTTACTACATGTCCAGTGTGACACTATTCCTAATTTCTTATTTTTCATGTGGATGCCTCTCAAATCTGAGGAGCAAGTCCTTTGCAAAATGGCAAAGCATTACCTTTTCAAAATGTCCCTTTCCCCCATCCTCCTTGTGGATCTTCCATTCTGGTCTCTGTATCACATGATCTCCTCTTCATAGTCACATCTCTTTATTTTTACGCTGGATTTTTGATAATTGTCTTCCAGGAAATCACTAACGTATTTCTACATTCGTCTAACTTGCTATTTAACTGTATTAACTACTATTGACATTTTAAAGACGACATGCTATAGTCACCATTCCATTTTATTCTTTTCCACATTTTGTCTGTTGGCATTGCTTTTTTGGTGGGTGTTTTCTTCTTCACTCACTTATGTTTTAAACCTTTATACTTCTGGGAGTTCTAAAATTCGTCTGTTATGTTTCTGGACTCTTGATACTGATACAGTATTTTTTTTTTTTTTTTACTATTTTGTCATCTTTTCAAATTGTGGACTCAACTTTAACAAAGATAACTTTTACCGCTGTGGGATTCCCAAGCAAAGGCAGCTCTAAGTTTTAGTTTTTCCACAGAAAAAAAAAGAAGATGGGGACATCAGACGAGGTTGTTTGCCCGAAAGCAAAAGCTGATGTCGCATTCACAGATCTACACCGAGGCCCGATGGAACCCCTCCACTCCATCTGTCAACCTGCTATTAGAATAATCACACGAGTGTTGAAATCACACTGTGTTACAACCCTGCTTGATAGGCTTTAGGTAGGATACAGCATAAAGTCCTTTATTCTGAATAGAGCCTAGACAAATCATCGACTTATACTGGCCACCTCACTAAACTACAATTCCAAATCCATTTGGGTCCTGGTGGGGACTTATGAACTGATTCTCATCATTGGAATTATGTTTTGGTGAAAAGATTGTAGGTCAAGGCAATTGAAAGCCCCTGTGTTTTCTGTGTATACCTCTCCCCACTGCAGACCCCCTGACGATGTAGAGAAGAAGTTCTCCATGCAATACCACCTCCATCAGACAGTGAGATGTGCTGACTAGCACAAATTTTTTAATTGTACGACGCCACTGAGATGTGGGGGTTATTTGTTACGGCAGCATAACCTAGCCAACCCTGACTAATACACGTATCCTACAAGGTCCTCCACAGTAAGCTTACAGCTTACTTCTTCAGCCTCATTTTTTTTAAAATATTTTTTATTGATTTTTTACAGAGAGGAAGGGAGAGAGATAGAGAGTTAGAAACATCGATGATAGAGAAACATCGATCAGCCGCCTCCTGCACACCTCCCACTGGGGATGTGCCCACAAACCCAGGTACATGCCCTTGACCGGAATCGAACCTGGGACCCTGCAGTCCGCAGGCCGACGCTCTATCCACTGAGCCAAACTGGTTTCGGCTTCAGCCTCATTTTTTACAATTCTCCCTTTGTTTTTAAATCTCTAGCACCCTAGCATTGTTCGATTTCTGAAATACAGCTGCTATTTTCTGTTTGTTGTTCCTCTATTGGGGACACTCTTCCTTGTCCTCTTTGCCTGCCTTCATCTTCACTTCTCAGGCCATACACCAGTTCCTCAGGGAAGCTGTCACTTGTTCTCCATTCAAAACCACAAGCTTTCTTCGATTTTTTCTCTCTCCTATAACCCTATTCGTTTCCTTAATAGCGTTTTGTTCAATATTTAATTATGTGTTTATTTGTACAATGTCTTCCTTCACTCGCCTGTACGTTATGTCTGTGCAAGGAAGGGAAATGTTTTGTTCATTACTATTTACACAACATGAGGTAGGGATTCAGTACACCTCTTCATCGATTCGTATTTATTTGTGATTGAATGAGTGCGTTGCTCATTTTAAAATCGGGGCCTACGTTCCTGGGAGAAGAACTTCTATTATGCATTCTCTTGTGAAATGTGAGGTGAAAGCTATTATGATAATCATTCCAATTAGACAGTCTGTGTAAAAGTCTCCTGAAACTTTCTTTGCCAACTTCAAATTATCTTTACTACTTATTATAATAATTAGACTGTACAATCCTGGACACATTCCTGGCAGTGCTACCAGATGAATGGATGACGATATTAGCTTTGTGCCATCAAGTTTTCCCTGAAAACAGAAAACCAAATATACACTATAGAAACGTTTCATAGACCTAAAATATATTTCATTGTGGAGTCCATAGACATTATTCCAGCTCTCATATCTTGAGCCATTTCAAGACAGAATTATTTTAAAAATATACATTTTATTGATTTTTTACAGAGAGGAAGGGAGAGGGATAGAGAGTTAGAAACATCCATCAGCTGCCTCCTGCACGCTCCCTACTGGATATGTGCCCGCCTCCAAGGTACATGCCCTTGACCAGAATCGAACCAGGACCTTTCAGTCCGCAGGCCGACGCTCTATCCACCGAGCCAAACCGGCTTCAGCAAGACAGAATTTTTTATTTTCTTCATCATCTTGGAAATTTGTAGCATAAAGTACATCACATAATAGGTGGATACACCGTATGTTTTATGAAAAACAATTGAATGACTGTGTTGATTTCCATCTGATTAGTAATAACTAGAACACTAGCCGTGGCCACCGTACAAATCAAAGAAATAATGGTAAGAATTTAGTTCTAGAGCCTCGTTTCCTTTCAGAAGAAGCTCATCTTCAGGTTCCTGGTAGAAGATGGTGTGATAGGCAACCATGTCATGAGAGTAAGAGGCTTCTGAGACTGTGGATCGAGCCCAGGCAAACACAGCTAACAATGAAATGGTAATACAGTGCATGACCTGTTTGGTATTCTTTTTTTTTTTTAATATATTTTATTGATTTTTTACAGAGGGAAAGGGAGAGAGATAGAGAGTTAGAAACATCGATGAGAGAGAAACATCGATCAGCTGCCTCCTGCACACCCCCTACTGGGGATGTGCCCGCAACCCAGGTACATGCCCTTGACCGGAATCGAACCTGGGACCTTTCAGTCCGCAGGCCGATGCTCTATCCACTGAGCCAAACAGGTTTTGGCAGTGTTTGGTATTCTTATTACTGCCCAGAGAAATCCCTCCAGTGGATTTATATTAGAATGCTTCCAAGCCAAACGCAGACTTCTTAACAATTGGTTTCGGTTTTACCATTCAGCGATTCTATTGTCCATTTAAACATGCAAGGCAAAGCTGTTTAATCAGAAAACGATTGCTGTTCACAGTACCTGTATAAGAGGCCTTTTTCCCCAATGCAAGATCGGGTGTGTTTTTTTGGCTAACGTGGGAAACAGGGTGCTCAGGGAGACCACCCTCATGTGAAATCAGGGCATTGGCTAGGATAGGTGCTCAACTTGGGGGTCACTCTGGCTTTTGGTCCCCGAAAAGCAAAGCAAAAGTGGCACCTGCGAAAACAAAAGAAAAAGACAAATAAGAAAGCCATCGTGAGAGAAATAAGAAAGTGATCAAACCCAGCTTTTGAAATAAAAGATTAATTAACGCATGCAAGCCTCGGGGCAGAACACCAAGCCCCCAGTTCTCAGGAGTTAAAAAAGAGGGCATGTTCCGTGTAAGAGAGTGTGAGTGTGTGTGTGTGAGTGTGAGTGTGTGTGTGTGTGTGAGTGTGTGTGTGTGTGTGAGTGTGTGTGTGTGAGTGTGAGTGTGAGAGTGTGTGTGAGAGTGTGTGTGAGTGTGTGTGTGAGTGTGTGTGTGAGAGTGTGAGTGTGAGAGTGTGTGTGAGAGTGTGTGTGAGTGTGTGTGTGTGAGTGTGTGTGTGTGAGTGTGTGTGTGAGTGTGAGTGTGAGTGTGTGTGTGAGTGTGTGTGAGTGTGTGTGAGTGTGTGTGAGTGTGTGTGTGTGAGTGTGTGTGTGTGTATGTGAGTGTGTGTGTGAGTGTGTGTGTGTGTGAGTGTGTGTGTGAGTGTGTGTGTGTGTCAGTGTGTGTGTGGGTGAGTGTGTGTGTGTGTGTGTGTGTGTGTACAATAATGGCTTACAGGTTAAACCCAGCCAACGCCATCTCTCACTGAGAAGGTGAAACCTCACACCGAGGTTTACACCCTGGGGCTGAAACTGACGGATGCGTGTCACAGGGAAGAACTCAAATTATTTCTCATTGTCGCCTTCTTTCCCATCACATGTGTGGACACATAAGGGTGCAGAATCGAGGGCATCGGAAAACAGAGGCCCCCCTCAAGCTTGGGAGGAGTCCGATGTACTGAGCAGAGAGGGGCCGGGTCCTTTGCTGCCAGTAGGATGAGCTTGGTGTACAGGAAATAGCTTTACACGCTCACTTCTCCTTGCTCACTAACCTGGTCTCTGACCTTGATCCCATGTCTGGGGCCCAGTGAGGCCCCATCTGGAGACAGCGGGACCCACAGTCATCACTGGGGCGTGGCTGCCACTCGGGGCCACTCTTTTTTTTTTTAATATATTTTATTGATTTTTTACAGAGAGGAAGGGAGAGAGATAGAGAGCTAGAAACATCGATGAGAGAGAAACATCGACCAGCTGCCTCCTGCACTCCTCCCTCTGGGGATGTGCCCGCAGCCAAGGCATATGCCCCCGACCGGAATCGAACCCGGGACCCTTCAGTCCGCAGGCCGACGCTCTATCCACTGAGCCAAACCGGTTTGACGCCACTCTCTTTTTCGGGGGGAGGGGTTACTTCCTTGTGCCTTGAACCCCTGACCCATCCCAGCTTTTAATTCATTACTAATCAGCTTTTTTAGTCCAGTTTTTAAAAAATCGGTAATGTTGCTGCTGAAATCGAGGGCGGTGGAGAAATGGCATTCCAGGAAAAAAAAAAAGGACAACCCTGTCACAACACGACAGCGATCCGGTGCCTGCTTCTCGCTATTCATAGAAAATGCCAACTTCCGCAAATAGCAGCCGCGTGCACGTTAGCTCCACGCACTCGAGGTTCTGCCGCAGAGCGAGATGTTCTTATTTTGGTGTCGTCAAAGGCGGGGTGGGCTCGGGATTGCTAGAAGTTTAGCATGAACAGCGGGCATGTACACACACACACACACACACATGGACATGTGCGTACCCCGCAGATTGCAGCCCTGGCTTGTGCAGCTCACCACCCAGAAAGGCGATCTGAGCCCCAAATCTGTTCCCAGGCCGTTTTTATTCAGAGCCACGGGGTCGTGACTGTGACAAACCCACATCTGACATTATGGTGGTGCTGGCTTTGCTAGAGTGGAGGAGGGGGAATGGCTGGAGGGAGGGGGTTAGGCGGGGGGTGTGTGCTGCCTCTTAGACTCCTGGAAGCTCCAAAGACTGTTGGGATTTCGAGGACCATTTCTTGCCCTGGCTCCCCGGCCGGTGCCTTTCAGGTTCCGTCCGAATGCACCAGGAGTGGCATGTTAGTTCAAGTCCTCTGTGCACTGCCTGCTGGGGGGCCTGCCTGGGACTCCCTTGCACTCACATTGTAAAAGGCCAGTGCACATGCCCTAACGGGTTTGGCTCAGTGGATAGAGCGTCAGCCTGCGGACTGAAGGGTCCCGGGTTCGATTCCAGTCAAGAGCATGTACCTTGGTTGCGGGTACATCCCCAATAGGGGTGTGCAGGAGGCAGCTGATCGATGTTTCTCTCCCATCGATGTTTCTAACTCTCTATCCTTCTCCCTTCCTCTCTGTAAAAAATCAATAAAATATATTAAAAAAAAAAAAAAAAAAGCCAGTGCACAGCCCAGCCAGCATGGCTCAGTGGTTGACCTATGAACCAGGAGGTCACAGTTCGATTCCTGGTCAGGGTACATGTCCGGGTTGCGGGCTTGATCCCCAGTGGGGGGCGTGCAGGAGGCAGCCGATCCATGATTCTCTCTCATCATTGATGTTTCTATCTCGCTCTCCCTTCTTCTCTGAAATCAATAAAAATGTTATATTAAAAAAAAAAAAGAGCCCTAACTGGTTTGGCTCAGTGGATAGAGCGCCGGCCTGCGGACTCAAGGGTCCCCTGTTCGATTCCGGTCAAGGGCATGTACCCTGGTTGTGGGCACATCCCCAGTAGGAGGTGTGCAGGAGGCAGCTGATCGATGCTTCTCTCTCATCGATGTTTCTAACTCTCTATCCCTCTCCCCTCCTCTCTGCAAAAAAATCAATAAAATATATTTTAACAAAAAAGAGCTGGTGCACAGACCTGGGGGTGGTTCTATGCCCAGCAGACCCACTGGCTCTGCGGCCGGGGGCTGCCCTTGCCCGGGTAATGCTTCCAGCACCTTCCGCCTGACCGTGGGCCCTGATGGGGCCTCCCGTTTATCTTCGCCTCCATCACAAGGAGCCGCTGCAGCGGCTGCAGTAAATCTCTTTCCGTCTGGAAGCCTCAGCCACGGGGGTGTGTCCCCTTGTCTCCGGGTCTAGCTGGCTTCTCCCCCCTTGGCCCACGTGCGCTCTTTCCATAATGATTTCAACACGCCTGTCCTTGGCCTCGTGGTGGAAACACAATGTTCCAGAAGGTACAACCTCTCTCTGTCCCTTCAGACCTGAGGACAGGAGCAGGGCAGCGTGTCCCCGGGAACCGCGTGCGCCGTCCCCGGCCGGAGGGGGATGCGACAGCCCCTGCCCCAGCCCTGGTGACACAGCGCCCGGCCGATCCTCTCTGAGGCCATAAATAAAGGAAGGAAGTTGTAGGCACCGGCCTCGGGAATCGGGGGGCGAGCGCAGGCTTTTATCTCTCTGACCCCTGTTTGAACTCAACCTCGGTTCCTAAGTGCAGGGCCGACAAAGTGGGGTGGGAGGAAGGTCTCTTATGGACATGAACACCCCCTTCCAACTCCACAAGAAGAAATACGATGCCTCCTGTGTGCCTGGGCCTGGGGGTGGGTGGGCTGGGAAGGGTTTGCAGGAACAAAGTGAGAGGAGAACAGAGTACAAGCTGTTATTTCTCCACGCCTCTCCCGTGGTTGGAGAATTTCATAGAGAACCAATGCCTTGATTCCACGAGCACTTACGGGGAGGGGGGTTGTGCGTGGTGTGCAAGGCGCTGTGCAGGCCGCTGAAGATACTGGTTTAGAAAGACAAGCTGTCCCCCTAGCCGTTTGGCTCAGTGGATAGAGCCTCGGCCTGAGGACTGAAGGGTCCCTGGTTTGATTCCGGTCAAGGTCACGTACCTCCGTTGCAGGCTCGATCCCCGGCCCTGATCGGAAGCGAGTGCAGGAGGCACCCAATCGATGTGTGTCTCTCATATCAATGTTTTTCTCTCTCTGTATCTCCCTAAGAATCAATGGGAAAATATCCTCGGGTGAGGATTAATCAAACAAACAGAAAGGAAGGAAGGAAGGAAGGAAGGAAGGAAGGAAGGAAGGAAGGAAGGAAGGAAGGAAGGAAGGAGGGAGGAAGGGAGGGGGGAGGGGGGAGGGAGGGGGGAGGGAGGGAGGGAGGGAGGGAGGAGGGAGGGAAGGAAGGAAGGAGGGAAGGAGGGAAGGAAGAGAGAGAGGGAGGGAGGGAGAGAGAAAGAAAAGAAAGAAAGAAAGAAAAGAAGGAAGGAAGGAAGGAAGGAAGGAAGGAAGGAAGGAAGGAAGGAAGGAAGGAAGGAAGGAAGGAAGGAAGGAAGAAAAGCTGTCTCAGGAATTTGGGGATAAACAACCCCCATGCCCACACCAACCATGGCTAACATTTATTGAGTCGTAAATGTGCCCATTGCCGTGTTAAAACACCTCATACGAGTTATGTCATTTAATCCTCACCGCAGCTCTGCAGAGCAGGTGCATTGGGCGTTCTGCTTTTACGGATGAGCAGGCTGGGATTTTTCTGAGCTCACGTCCCTGGAAAACGGTAGAGCCAGGATAACAGTGCTGATCCGTCCACCGTCATGTGATGTCACCTCCTTGAGGAAGAGCTTAGCACCTCCCACTCACTGTGTTGATACGTGGGGTCCACGTTTCCCAGCCAAAACTCCTCGTGTGTATGCCGGCCACTCCAGATGTGTTCGTGAGAACTCGCGGCCCCACTCTGAGATTAGGCCTATAGTGTCTCCATGCGGTGTATTTCCGCATCTGAGGAACATAGATAGCAATAATGATCGCCAGTGTCTTTAGAGCAGTGGTTCTCAACCTTCCTAATGCCGCGGCCCTTTAATACAGTTCCTCATGTTGTGGTGACCCCCAATTCCATTGTTACCAATTGAACATAAGTTAAGCATAGTGATTAATCACAAAAATAATATGTAATTATATATGTGTTTTCCGATGGTCTTAGGCGACCCCTGTGAAAGGGTCGTTCGATCCCCAAAGGGGTCGAGTCTCACAGGTTGAGAACCCCTGCTTTAGAGAGAGATGGTTTTTAAAACAGTTTGTTGAATGAATGAACGACTTTCAGGAAACAAGGTTTAGGGGTCATTTGACGGCAGCTGTTTGCCGGGCCCTCAGCGAGGGTCCCAAGCTCACGGTCAGAAGCAGTGCTTTCAATACGAATGGGAACACTTGGTTTCGGAAAACTTCTCACAAGGAACCTGTTCTGCTCTCAATAGGAAGAAGGCAAAGGGTGGGGTTTAATGTGGTTTAGTCCTGGTTGCCATGGCGCGTGACCAAGGAACATTGGTCACGTGGGCGGGGAACCTATTGGTGGAATTATGGAATGTGTCGATCTGTTTCTGGTTTAATAGCAAAGCTCGAGGAGGCATGTGGATGTTTGTTTTGTTTTATTTTGAACTAGAGGCCCAGTGCACGGATTCGTGCACCGGTGGGGTCCCTTGGCCTGGCCTGCACCTTCTCTCAATCTGGGACCCCTCGGGGGATGTCGGAGAGCTGGTTTCGGCTCCATCCCTGCAGGCCAGGCTGAGGGACCCTTCTTCCTCCTCTCTGGGTCCGGGTTGCGGGTGAAGCAGATTCTCCCTTCCTCTCTGAAATCAATAAAATATATATTTTTTAAAAACATAAACGACATGGGATAACATGTACGGATCTACTTCTAGTTAAGTGTTCTTTACTCATGCCTTCTGTACTATTACTATGCAGAGTTTACTAATCAACTTTTGGTCTCCATATCCTCTATGAAGGAGATTCAAAATGTTTATCTTCTATAGCATTTAGGACATGAATTATTTTTTTTAAATACATTTGTTATTGATTTCAGAGAGGAAAGGAGAGGGAGAGAGAGATAAACACATCAATGATGAGAGAGAATCATTGATCAGCTGCCTCCTGCATGCCCCCCACTGGGGATTGAGCCCGCAACCCGGGCATGTGCCCTGACCGGGAATGAAACCTTGACCGTGACCTCCTGGTTCATAGACCAACGCTCAACCACTGAGCCACACTAGTAGGGCTAGGACATGAATTAACAAATCAGGCGTTTAATAAACACTTTACTGACGAACGACATGGAAGATTAATAAATCCCATCACAGACACGTGCGCAGTCTCAGATGAGGTGCTAATAACACCGCCTCTTGGGGAGATGGGGTGAAGCGCTGAAGTTTCTTTTATTTGATGAAAGATCCTTCCCATTTCTTCTTTCTGGAATAACAATAATGTAATTAATCAAGTAGGGGAGTTTGGTAAAAGCTTCGGTGCATACACACAATGGAAGTAAGTTCATTGGGCATGAAGCCGGGCCCAGAAGTGTGAAAGTTTGGCTTGGAACGGTCTTACACCCCACCCCACGGAGGGTTATTGGTCATTGTTTGTTCAGGGGAAGCTAGTGAAGGGTTTCAAGGGAAGCCAGGAGAGTTGAGCCATGTTGCAAACGCAAACCCAAGCTTGTCACTAGACGCACTCCGAGGTCCTCAATTCTGGTCATTTTCTAGACCCCAGCAGAACAAAGGTCCAAGCAATTTATGATTGGCAAGACTACAAATGCTAATAAAAATAACTCGATGATGAGCCTTTTTATCTCAAGTTTTAAACACATGTCTAAAGCAGAGATTTTTAGATTTTTTTTTTTTTACTTTGAACATAAATCCCCCCATTTTCCTGGCAACATATTTCCATGTTCCTTGAGAAGTTATTCAACTAATGTTAAGTATCATTTTAAAACTTCCCCTCTGCTTTTTAAGGAAGGAAAGAAGAATCACGCAGCTGCCAAAAAGAAGTGAGGTTGCTTTCTGGCTCCTGTGAAAACGGGCGGCAGTGTTTACCAAAAAAAACCAAATGGTAGCCCGACCGGGCGTAGCTCAGTGGTTGAGCATCAACCTATGAACGAGGAGGTCAGGGTTTGATTCCCGGTCAGGGCACATGCCCGGGTTGCGGGCTCCATCCCCAGTGTGGGGCCTGCAGGAGGCAGCCGATCCATGATTCTCTTTCATCAGTGATGTTTCTCTCTCTTTCTCCCTCTCCCTTCCTCTCTGAAATCAATAAAAATACATTAAAAAAAAAAAAAATGGGAGCACTCAGTCTAGATCTGGTCCAGCCATGTCAATGGCCAGATTCCTGGGAGCAACTCCCTTGAGGTTCCAATGAGGCAACAGCGATTGAATGAGTTTTCTTGGAACCCTTTGGCCCTTTGCAGCTTGTAAAGAAAGAGCTGTGCCCTGACCAGTTTGGCTCGGTGGATAGAGCGTCGGCCTGCGGACTGAAGGGTCCCAGGTTCGATTCCGGCCAAGGGCATGTACCTTGGTTGCGGGCACATCCTCAGTAGGGGGTGTGCAGGAGGCAGCTGATCGATGCTTCTCTCTCATCGATGTTTCTAACTCTTTATCCCTCTCCCTTCCTGTCTGTAAAAAAACCAATAAAACCTATTTTTTTTTAAAAAA
This sequence comes from Myotis yumanensis, assembly GCF_028538775.1. Classification (NCBI taxonomy): domain Eukaryota; kingdom Metazoa; phylum Chordata; class Mammalia; order Chiroptera; family Vespertilionidae; genus Myotis; species Myotis yumanensis. The sequence continues at coordinate 4,602,673 of NW_027223771.1, read as the reverse complement.
GAAAGAAAGAAAGAGCTCTGGCGTGAGTGACAGCCCAGCCCATTGCCATCACCATCACACAGCACAGGCCAGTTTCCTTAGCCCTGAGAGGGCTCCACTCAGCAGACGGGAGTGGGGTGAGAGAACATTCTAGGCTCCAGCCCCTTCCCCCCTAGGTCACACTCTCACCTTTGACTTGTGCCGAAGTCCTTTCCCAGAATGCCTCTGCAAGGAAAGTAAGATTTACACCCGCGCCGCCCAATCACGCTGACATCCCGTGTTTACACGGGTTGTTTGCACAGAAAATTAATCAGTTACGGTTTTAAATTTTTAATTAAAGAATGGTTTCCGGTGTTATGGCAAAACAGACAAAAGCCCATAAAATGTATATTTGACTGCCGCTGCGTGTTGTGTTTGGAGCCCGGCGCGGGCTTGAGATCAATCATGCGTGGTATTTTTGTGAACTTTGAACAGGACAACCTCCACATAAATTAGGTTCATTAAGAAAAATAGCCATCAAAATAAAAGTCATTCTGAGAAACGGCCGGGTGGAATTTCCTTTCGACTTAGCAACAAGCTATTTTTTTTTTTTTTTTTTTTTTTTTACTTGTCCTGCAAATAATAATATGGGAAGAAAGGGAGTCAACGCGCAATTGTGCAAGAGGCTGCTCTTTGCCAGTGAACCGGAGTGACTTTTATAGGAAGTTACACATTTTACTTACATTTTGGGCAAGAAAATAGTGGTTCAGTGGACAATGGTGAAAATACTTTGGTCCAGATGGTATATGTTTTTTGAAGGTTTGTCTCTTTTTTTTTTACATTTCTATTTCTACTTTGCTTGCTTTCTCGGATTATATAAGAAATATACGATTCTTACACGAAGAGAGAGAAAGGATGTACAGAAAAGCCAAAGTTTTTAATTCAGCCCCCTAAAAAATAACCATTGCTAGCCCATTCCCTCAGTTTCAAAAAGTGCATGTTCTAAAAGCATTTCTATATTTATTGGCATAAGACCCTTCCTTATAAAGGGTCAAATAGCACAGAAAATGAGCATAATTCTTGCCATCGAGAGCTCAAAATCGAATGCTAAAATCACCAATAAGCATAGTGACTATGACAGCAACGCAAATTAGGCGTATATATACTAGCAAATAAAACTTGCAGTATCTTGAAAGTAAATGGATTTATTGTAGAAGAGTACCACTCTAAAAAACAAAAATAAATATTCTATGTTGTTACATATTGCATCGCATGGTTTAATGACTTTATTATGTTCATTTAACAGTGCATATATACTTCGCTCTTCCCAGCTCATGGCATATGATACAGTACCATTTTCTTCTTTTTAAAAAAGAAAATATTTTTATTGATTTCAGAGAGGAAGGGAGAGGGAGAGAGAGATAGAAACGTCAGTGATGCGAGAGAGTCCTTGATCAGCTGCCTATTGCACACCCTCTTACTGGAGATTGAGCCCGTAACCCAGGTATGTGCCCTTGGCTGGAATCGAACCCAGGACCCTTCAGTCCCCAGGGCGATGCTCCATCCACTGAGCCAAACTGGCTAGGGACACAGTACCATCCTTTCAAACCACAAGCTAGAATGCCATTTGGTGTCTCCCCTAATCATGGCCATTCTTCCTGTCTCCAATGACGTCATCTTACAGCCACACTTTAGTGAACCTATTTGTATACGGCAGATATTCTGTTAAATTGTGCTGCTTATATAAAATCTTCTGTAGAATAAATTGCTAGAATTGGTAAGTAAAAAACAAACAAACATTTTATGGTTATTATATTTATTTCCATTTTTGACCAAGGACTATATACACATAGTTTTAGAAGTAAAAAAAGAAAAAAATCTGAACAGCAAATAATAAAAAATCGTAGTTTCTTGATGAACCACTTCTTATTCCCCCCATTTCTCCTCCCAGAAACATCTGCCCTCACATTTGTCTTTTTCCTCTAGATCTACCTCCGTATTAATAAGTGATGTTTATTTTGTTTTGTTTTTTAATCCTCACCAGAGGATATTTTTCCCATTGATTTTTAGAGAGTGTGCAAGGGAGAGGGAGAGACAGAGAGGAACACCCATGTGAGAGAGACACATCGATTGGTTGCCTCCCACATGCCCCCTGATCAGGGACAGGAGCCTGCAACCCAGGTATGTGCCCTTGACTGTAATCGAACCCGGGACCCTTCAGTCCACAGGCTGATGCTCTAGCCACTGGGCAAAACTGGGTGGGACAATAAGTGATGTGTTTATACTGCTATTTTTTTCAAACATAAAAAGTGGATAAAATGCTATAATAGAGCACTGGTTCTCATCACTCAGGCTTGCAAATCACCCACCAATGACCTGCTCTGATGCATCTTCACCTGCACCCAGTTGACACCCCTCCCCAGTCCATTTGGAAGCAAACCCTAGACATTGTATAATTTCAACCAGAAATATTTCAGTGAGTATATTTAACAGATAAGGATGATTTTAAAAGAGCCCTCACACAATGATCACATCTAAAGCAATTTCAAAAGTCATTCCTTAATATCATCAACTATTCAGGCAGTGTTTGAATTTGTAATTATTTCATGAATATCATAAATGCAAAAAAATTTTAACCATCCTATATAATAAAAGACTAATATGCAAAGTGACCGAACGGTGGAACAACCAGTCGCTATGACACGCACTGACCACCAGGGGACAGATGCTCAATGCAGGAGCTGCCCCCTGGTGGTCAGTGTGCTCCCACAGGGGGAGCGCCACTCAGCCAGAAGCCAGGCTCATGGCTGGCGAGCGCAGTGGTGGTGGCGGGAGCCTCTCCTGCCTCTGTGGCAGTGCTAAGGATGTCCAGCTGCCAGCTTAGGCCCGCTCCCCAAGCCATCAGTCAGACATCCCCCGAGGGGTCCCGGACTGCAAGAGGGCACAGGCCAGGTTGAGGGACGCCCCTGAGTGCACGAACTTTGTGCACCAGGCCTCTAATTTTTAATAAGAATCCAAATGGTTGATGTCACTGCCCATATCTCTCTCCCTGCCTCTTTTTTCTCCATAAATTTTGGGAAAGAAATCACTACCTTGTTTTCCAGAGATCTGGATTTTTATGATTATATAGTTGTTGTGGAATTTTGCATGTTTTTACTTTTGCTGTTATTCTCTGGATTTCCTACAAATTGGAGGTTAGAACCAGACTCAGGTTCTTTCTTTTTTTTTTTCTTTCTCTTTTTTTTCCCTCCCTGCTTCCCTCCCTCCCTGCCTCCCTTCCTTCCTTCCTTCCTTCCTTCCTTCCTTCCTTCCTTCCTTCCTTCCTTTTTTCCTTCCTTAATTCTTTTCTTTTCTGGTCAAAACTACTTTATAATAGATTTTCCATTCTGCCACCAAAGTCCCATATTATTTCAGTATCTATTGTTTTGCAGTCTTAACAGCCAAAGATGTTTAATATCTAGAATCAGAAGTTCATTCTGAGTTGCAAAAATGGAGATATTTTGTCATTTTCTTCATTTATTAGCTGGAATACCTCCATAAACAATTACTCCCCCTAATCTAATATAGGGGTGTTATAGTTCTTTATTCATTCCCTTGACTACACCAGTTTCAAATGATAAACCAGCTGTCTAGCATGTTGCAATGATAACTTCATGTAGCATAAATATGAACTCACAGATACAAATATAGTGAATGTGTTTACATTTTTTGGTATTATTCACCATTTGGGACTAGGAATGCTCATTGTTACTAGGTTGATTGAGATTTCTAGGCCTTTTCAGTGACAAAATAAAAATGTGTATTTTTTAAGATTAAAATATATTACGGGTTTATACTAATACTTCCCATTCAGGTTCACAGGATAGCATTTTTATATATCCTCCTCTATTTTCTTTTCCCCATTGTGAGAAAGCTGATGATTAAGATCACTAAGGATGGACAAAACCGGTTTGGCTCAGTGGCTAGAGCGTCGGCCTGTGGACTGAAAGGTCCCAGGTTCGATTCCGGTCAAGGGCATGTACCTGGGTTGCGGGCACATCCCCGGTGGGAGGTGTGCAGGAGGCGGCTGATCGATGTTTCTCTCCCATTGATGTTTCTAACTCTCTATCTCTCTCCCTTCCTCTCTGTAAAAAATCAATAAAATATTAAAAAAAAAAAGATCATTAAGGGTGACAGGACTGGACTATCAATTGCTTATTGGCTTTATCTGCCGTTGTTCCCAACCTGTCTCAGAATAGCAAAAACATGACCACCAAAAATATAATGACTAGAAACAGTTAACACATACGATACAATTTTAATGCAGAGTTTGTACTTAAGTTGTAGCCCACGGATACGTGCACAATTATTGCATTTTTAAGAAGATATGGCCTTCCTGGACCACTTCATAATCCAACAACATGTTTCAGTCTTGTTTAAAAGATCATCCTATTCATGAATCCAGGCATTACACTTCCAAAACTTCACTCAACAACCCACACTAAAATCCATCTTCAACACAAGTTTCCTATTTATGAGAGAAAGATCAGAAGCAGCATAATTGCCCCCCAAAAATATGAGAGTCGTTTATTAAATTGTGCTAATGGTATGTGCATCTGTGAGAAATATGTGGGGACAAGCCACCAGTGGCACCAAATTTAGAAGAAAAGGGAGAATAACAAATTTCAAAGGAAGAGCGAATTAAGAAAACACAGGAACAAATAAACACAGCAGACAAGGCCTTAAGGGTAAAAATGTCACCTTTCAGAACATCTCAAGGATCTGCGCTAAATTCACTTTGAAACTTTATTACTGGACATGCACAAGCATGTCAAGTCCTCAATTAATAGATGAAATATGATCTCCCATTCCAGTCTTAAATGCCTTCCGAAGCATTTCATAGACATGCAAAAGAGTTGGTTGATATTTTGGGGAGTATCCCAGGAAGTAATTGAGTGCACTGGCTCCGAGTAGTTCTTTGCACTAATTAAATATTCCAAACTTCTATCAAGATTATTGTCACCTATTTAATGGCTCATTGAGTTTACAGGCTATGCAAGTTCCCTTTCATCCTCAGAGTTAGGACATCCGTTCTTGAAATGACGAATTAGGGAGCAGGCGAAATAGATAAAAAGAACATCTAAAGCGTATGCAGATTTCAAATTTCTGACATGGACCGTCCTGTTCATTGATGAGATAAAGAATCTGGTGAGCTTAGAAGATTCCTTTTCTTCAAAGAGTCTACTTCTCCCCCCATCTTCCCCCCTCTTTTTTTTTTTTTTTTTTTAGCACAATCTAGGGTATTGAAAATTAATATGGGAATATTTCAGTGCACTTAAATGAGGTAGGTGCAGAAAAATGCGTTACTATAGCTCTTTATTTTTAATAGAAATTTTTTATCACATGTACTTGAAAGGCTTGAAAGATGAAAATTAAATGTTAGCTCTATCATGATTTTATATCATCCATCCATTCGGATTTAGTACAGGGACGTGGTTCTGCACAGCTGTGACCAAGAGGTGCATAGGATCATGCTAAAGACTGACACGAATAGGCAAGGCAGCTGAAGCACCAATTTACTCGATTTTATTCCACCAACTTGACTGGTCATTGGACTGAACTTGCCTGAGGGCACCATCATGCTGACACAGAGAGTTCTGTTTTCCTGGACGTGGTATTAACTATTTCAGATCGCTTGAATCATATAGTCTGCCACAGAAGTGCCAGGCCAATTTTGAATCAACTTCATACGAAGAAGGTGGTGATTTCAGCCCTAGCCGGTTTAGCTCAGTGGATAGAGCCACGGCCTGCAGACTGAAGGGCCCCAGGTTCGATTCCTGGTCAGGGCACATGCCCAGGTTGCAGGCTCGATCCCCAGTGGGGGGCGTGCAGAAGGGAGCCGATCTATGATTCTCTCTCATCATTGATGCTTCTCTCTCTCTCTTCCTCTCCATTCCTCTCTGAAATCAATTTTTTAAAAAAATTCTTTATTAGTTAAGGTATTACAAATGTGTCCTTATCCGCCCCATTAACCGCCCCCCCCCCCACTCATATTCTCATCCCCCTGTTGTCCATGTCCATTGGTTTGGCTTATATGCGTGCATACAAGTCCTTTGGTTGATCTCTCCCCCTGACCCCCTCCCTCCCCTACTTTCCCTCTGGGGATTAATAGTCTGATCGCTGTTTCTCTGTCTTTGGATCTGTCCCTGTTCATCAGTCTATGTTGTTCTCTATAATCCACAAATGAGTGAGATCATGTGGTATTTATCTTTCATTGATTGGCTTATTTCACTTAGCATAATGCTCTCCAGTTCCATCCATGCTGTTGCAAAAGGCAAGAGTTCCTTCTTTTTTACAGCAGCGTAGTATTCCATTGTGTAGATGCAACACAGTTTTCTAATCCTGAAATCAATTTAAAATATATATATATATATATAAAAAATAGAAGATGGTGGGTTCAGAGAGATAAAGATAATATCTGCATCCGTAGGGCCTCTTCAGTTCAAGCAGCAGAAATTGACCCTGATTAATTTGAGCAGAAAAGAAATTCATGACGAGTATTAAATAGGGGGATAGGAGAATTGGACAAGAGACAACCACACAGGGTGCTTACGATTAAGTGCTGCGTCCAAATTGCTGGGCCTGGATGGGACTGGGCTGGCTTCTGAGCAGTTTGTTGTTCGTGTTTGAGAATCTGTGTTTACGGTTGAGCGTCTCTGTTAGTGTTGCTACTACTAGTAATCACAATACTTGTATATGACAGACAGGAAGGCCCTATGCCATTTTGCTAAGCAATTTACGTGCTCCCACAAAGCTAGGAATGAATGCTACTCATATCTCCATGTCAACAAGAGGAAAGTACAGCTTGCAGAAATGGACCTTCCAAAGCATCCCATGGTTACCAGGGATAATGGTATGCGCATTAACTCGGTCTACAGAAAATCAAGGCTGAGTTCTTTTTTTTTAATTTATTTTTTATTTTTATTGACTTCAGAGAGGAATGGAGAGGGAGAGATAGAAACATCAATGATGAGAGAGAATCATTGACAAGGCTGCCTCCTGCACATCCATTACTGGGGATCGAGCTCACAACCCAAGCATGTGCCCTTGACCGGAATCGAACCTGGGACCTTTCAGTCTGCAGGCCAACGCTTTATCCACTGAGCCAAACCAGCTAGGGCAAGGCTGAGTTCTTAACTCCTGTGCTAAATAGCTCATCAAGTCAACTGAAAACAATGCTATCTTTGGTTAGTTAGTGACATTGAAGGAAACACAGCCAGTAGGAGAAATCGATCTTATTTTTTTGTTGTTGTTTTTCTCCTGGTCATTTCCCATTCCCTTTAGCACCTATATTGCATCATAGTGACATATTCAGACAGATTTTTGGATACCCAGAAATATAAATACAATGATTTCTTCTAAGGGAAGATATATGGCAAAACCTTCCTGTGTTTTTGTTCTTGCTTTTGTTTTTTATTTTCAATATAGACCATTTGGCCAAAACCGGTTTGGCTCAGTGGATAGAGCGTCGGCCTGCGGACTGAAAGGTCTCAGGTTCGATTCCGGTCAAGGGCATGTACCTGGGTTGCAGGCACATCCCCAGTAGGAGATGTGCAGGAGGCAGCTGATCGATGTTTCTCTCTCATTGATGTTTCTAACTAACTCTCTATCTCTCTCCCTTCCTCTCTGTAAAAAATCAATAAAAATATTTAAAAAAATATAGACCATTTGGTGGAATAAGATGTGATCAATATGAAGATTATAAGCAATGATATCTATATATAAAAACCCAGTGACTGGAATGGCGGAACGACCAGAATGACTGGTGGCTATGACACACACTATGGCAGCCAACCAGCCTGATCCGGACCCCTATCAGCCCCTGACCCTCCGGCTGGCCCGGCCCCCAATCTGCCCCCAACACCCAGATCAGGGGCTGGACTGGCCAGGCAACTGCCCGTGGCCCCTCCCCCTCACCAGCCCAGCCTGATGGGCCCCCATTGGGGCAGGCCAAACTGGATCCCCACCTTGTGCACGAATTTGTGCACCAGGCCTCTAGTTCATTATATTTGGTTTAAAATAGTGTTTCCGTTCACCACACACTGTCAGCCCAAATTAAGATCTGAGAGTCTTACCTCCAAAATGAAAGTTATTTACATTTGTGCCTTTCACTCAAAATACATACATACCTTCTACTTACAGAAAATGTGAACTGGAATCATTTAAATGAGGGGAAAAAAAGAACTGCTAAAAATAATGTTTTGAAAAGTTCTCGGGGAAGTAGTCCCAGACTGTTGGGAACACCTTGAACTAGACTCACATAAAGGAGAACATTGTCACCTCACAGAGACTCCTAATCAGGAGGTCTTTGTTCTGTAGCTCATCTCCTAACCACAAGTCCCTTTCCAATACCTGCACATATTCTTCTATTCATATGCAAATTGAATTAGATCTGTTATTCTTTCTTCCCTAAGATCTGCTTTTAAAGTAATAATAACAGCCCTAGCCAGTTTGGCTCACTGAATAGAGCATCCCTCTGCAGACTGAAGGGTCCCGGGTTCAATCCTGGTCAAGGGCGCATGCCAGGGTTGTGGGCTCCATTCCCAGTAGGGGGCATGCAAGAGGCAGCCGATCAATGATTCTCTCTCATCCTTGATGTTTCTCTCTCTCTCTCCCTCTGCCTTCCTCTCTGAAATCAATAAAAATATCCTATATAATAAAAACATAGTATGCAAATTATCCCCTCGACCGTGAGGTCATCCGAGAGTTAGAGCAGGGTGCGGGGCCAGCCAGGGGAAGGGAGGGAGTACCCAGCCAGCAGCCGGCAACCACTGGAGACCCTACCAGTGCACAAATTTCATGCACTGGGCCTCTAGTATAAAAAATAATTATCTTAAAAAATAAGAATAATAAAAATAAAGTAATAATAATATTTCTGAAAGCACACCACGGGGGTGGGGCTAGTGGACACTGGTGGGTTCTGGCCATGCACCCAGCCGGCAGGGACTTCTTGTTGAAGCTGTGTCTCTCCTTCTCTCGGGGATCTATCAGAACATTAGGGCTTATCTCTGGCGCTGTTACGGGCTTGAGACATTCCCGCCGATATGACATTGGGATTCTAATGGCACTTTATGGCTCTCTTTATGGCCGTGATCACAGTGGAGATAGGCGATAGCCCCATGCCTGTTGGGAGAGGGAAGGTTGTCTGTTGGTCAGAAGAGGCCAGGAAACCACACACCCTGGGTTCTACTCCTGGCCTTGCCAGTCACCTGCTGGACGCCTGGGATGAGTCACATAAGACTACGGGGCCCCCCTGTCTTCTGTGTGCAGACTAATTGCCTGTGGCAAATGTTGCCTGCAAATTTCAAGGGCAATTGAGTCCCGGGTGCTTTCCCACTTGCTCCTCTTTTTCTCTCCTGTTTTTCTTCTCTCCCTCTTTTTGATTAAGGGCATGAGTGGCCAACTTCATGTGCAATTAATGCATGAACACCCCAAGCTAAGCAGGGCACCTCAACTGCATGCCAAAGCCATCCTATATAATAAAAGGGTAATATGCAAATTGACCCTCATGGTGGAATGACCTGAACGACCGCTCCACCAGTCACTATGAGGTGCACTGACCACCTCTCGGTCCCTTTCCCCGGCTGGCAGGCTCCCATCACCCGATGGAGAATGGGGAATCAGGAATGGGTGGTGGCAGCGGGCAGGGCTGGCTCCCAGCAGCTGGGGAAGATTTCCCTGATCGCAGGCCAGGCCTAGGGACCAGACTTGCGCACAAATTTCGTGCGCCGGGCCTCTAGTCAATTATAAACACATCCATGAGAGCTGATGTCTTAGGGGACAAACCCAGTTCTGCTTTGATGGAGTCACTCTGTATGGCTGCTTCTTCCTACTTTTGCAAGCGTGCCGTGGTTATTAGCTTAAACCAAACGGGACATTTCATCCCTATGTGCCTCAGTTTCTCAATCTGTGAAAGTATAAGGAAATCAAGCACATTCACAGAGCGTCTCAATGTGTTTCAGAAGGGAAAGGGCCAATGTAATTTTACATTTATAAACACAGGATATCTACTGCTCTTGCTTATAATGTGCTCCACGTTGTACTCACTGTGGGAATTGGTAGCTTTTAAGTGAATTTGTGAAAGAATTTGAATAAACCATTTTCTCTCAGGGAGGGAGCTTTGGATCAAGAGGGCCATCTGGGGGTCAGAAAATTGTGGGTTTGGTTTAAATTTCAGTCTTTTCAACTAGCAACTCTGCGATCTTGAGAACCCACTTCTAGGAATGTACCCCAAGAAAACAGAAACACCAATCAGAAAGGACATATGCATCCCTATGTTCACAGCAGCACAATTCACCATAGCTAAGATTTGGAAACAGCCTAAGTGCCCATCAGCAGACGAGTGGGTTAGAAAACGGTGGTACATCTACACAATGGAATACTACGCTGCTGTAGAAAAGAAGGAATTCTTACCATTTGCAACAGCATGGAGGGACCTGGAGAGCATTATGCTGAGCGAAATAAGCCAGTCGGAGAAAGATAAATATCTCATGATCTCACTCATTTGTGGGATCTAATGAACAACATAAACTGATGAACACAAACAGAACCAGAGTCATAGAAGCATCGAACAGATTGCCAAACCTATGAGGGAAGGCAGGGGGTGAGGGGTGAGAGATCAACCAAAGGACTTGTATGCATGCATATGAGCAAAACCCATGGACACAGACAGTAGGGGGGTGAGGGCTTGTGCTTGGGGGTGGAGTTGGCAGGGGAGTGGTCAGTGGGGGGAAAAAGAGACTCATGTAATACTTTAAACAATAAAGAATTTAATTTTTTTTAAAAAGAGAAAGTTACTCTCCCCTAAACCTTAGTATCCTCCTCCCTCCAATGAAAGAAAAACAAAACAAAAATCAAACAGCAACCTGAGCTCCCCTGGTAGGACAGCCGCACAGATGAAACGCCATCAGGAGCTCTGAAAACAGGGACCGTCACCTGTCACTATTCACAATTTCTCAAAAGTTCTCTTACGCTTCCAGAAGACTATGTGCTTTGAACCACTTAGTGAATAAATACTGGAAGTGTTCAGGGAAATGAGCCAGGTTATCTGATGCCGGATTAGCCAAGAAAAGAGATGCATCTTGCAACTTTTCAACCATTACGTGACTTGTGCGGGTAGAGATCATCATTCTCATGCTTTACTTGGCTTCCCAGCCCTCTCGCCCAATTAAACCTGCAAATGTGGGGCGATACTCCCACTGAAGGTGGCAAAGATCCTCCCATCAGGGCTCCGTGGAGTCCTTCTGTCTATTGGCTCACCCACCTCATCTTCCCTAGCTTCCCCTTTGTTTTCCTTTGTTGTTGTTGATTTCAGAGAGGAAGGGAGAGGGAGAGAGAAACATCCATGATGAGAAAGAATCATGGATCGGCTGCCTCCTGCACGCCCCCTACTGGGGATGGAGCCCACAACCCCGGGCATGTGCCCTGACCGGGAATCGAACCGTGACCTCCTGGTTCCTAGGTCGATGCTCAACCACGGAGCCACGCCAGCCGGGCCCCTTTGGTTTTCTCTGTATATCATTTGCATGCTGTTCGATTTAACAAGGGATGTTAGAGATAATAAATCCCACAGCTGCTGTTTCTGTTTGCAGAGCGCGTCGCTGCGGGGAAAGCACCAGCCCGCCCCGGGTTGGCCGCTGTTTGCGGGCCTTTGTGTTCGCATATCTTACTGTCAGCTTCTTGACATTTCTGTCAGCTTCGAACCGGAGGGCATAGGTGCTGGTGGCAGGTCTCGCCGCATTTTTATTCTCCATTGGATTTTCAGAGACAATGACAAAATAGAATAAAACTGGGGGTGTGCGGGGGGCACTGAGCACGTACCAGGAAGAGAGGGGACGGTGTCAAGGGCAGAGCGGCGAGAGGGGAGGAATCTGAAAGTCAGAAGGGAAAGCCTTTTCTCTCGAAGTTGGTGCCCACCATTCAAGGCATTCAGTGCCACCCCCGATTCACACCCCGCCCCCCCAAAAAAAATCCATACACGGAAACGCTCAGATTGGCTGTGAAATTAGGCCATCTTCTCATTTAGTCATAATGCCAGGCAGGTGGGAGGCAAATATTTGAAGAAATCTTTTGCTGTTTTCTCTGACAAACTGCAGGAGAAGCTGTCCGCACAAAACAGCTATTGTCTGCCCTGTAACATCACCCCCCCCCCCCCCCCTCCAGTCACCTTCATGGTTTTCTGCCCTTTCGAACTAGGACTTTCCGTTTTTCTCTTCTAATCCTTGGGGGGGGGGGGGGGTGTACAGAGTGGTATTCGAGAAGTGTCCATGTTGAAAGTACTTTTCTCACCACCTCCCAGTTTTTGTAAACAAAGGAGGGGAACAAAATGAAGATCATCATGGGCATCCGTTGAATTTTGACCCCTAACAACCCTTAACTAATAATAACAATAACAGACATTACAACAACTATATTAGAAATAGTTCAGAACCATTTCCCAAGCAATCCCGGGTAACATGTATTTAATTTTTCTAAGACGGTATTCGCCGAACTGTTCATGGAGGCAAACATGTTGGCTGATTAAGTAAGTCTGGATAATGCACATCTCCAAACTAAAACAGAGCCCTTCTTTCCCCATTGGAACATGTGTTTTTAAATAAGTATATTTATTGATTTCAGAGATGAAGGGAGAGAGAAAGAGAGAAACATCAATGATGAAAGTGAATCGTGGATCGGCTGCCTCCTGCACACCCCACACTGGGGATCAAGCCTGCAACACAGGCATGTGCCCTGACCAGGAATTGAACCACGACCTCCTGGTTCATAGGTCAACGCTCAACCATGCCGGCTGGGCATCAGAACATGTATTAATACACGTGCTCAAGGGCCATTAGTACCCAATTAGAGCAAAATCGTTCTAATGGCCCGTTTAGAATTTCACCCTTTTGAGCACATTAATTGTAGGTTTTATTTAGTGCATCCAATTGCTTGCTTCACTGCAAGGCAAGTTCAATTATTTGACAATTTCAGGGGAGGCCAAAAGTTACGTTTCAAACTCTTTCCAAAGTATGCTGAGGTTCTCTAGGGTATCACAACAAAAACCTGTAGAAAGGCTTTAAAAATACAGAGATAAGTGTAAAAATAGATAAAACAGCTTTTAATAGTCTGCCCAGATGACCCTGCTGACAGTCACAATATCAACCACGTCAGATGTCAACGTGGTTGGATGAGTCCAACAGTGCAAGTGTCTTCGTGACCATCTGCAGGTACATCTGTGGGGTGACTTTCTCTTTGCAGAACTATTGAGTCAAAAGCATCATAGTTTGACAAATTTGATAGATGTCACCGACTGCCTTCCGAGCAGGTCACATCCATTTATACTTCCATATATATATATATATATTTCTTTTTTTGTTGTTTGGCCCTTTCGTGTCGTTTCTTCATTTCTCTACTGGACACTAGATAAACTTCAGTTGATATTTTCAAAAGATTTTATCAGCCCTAGCCAGTTTGGCTCAGTGGATAGAGAGTCAGCCTGCAGACCAAAGGGTCCCGGGTTCGATTCTGGTCAAGGGCACGTACCTCAGTTGTAGGCTCCTCCCCGGCCCGGGCCCTGGTGGGAGCTCATGCAGGAGTCAACCAATCCATGTGTTTCTTTTACATCAATGTTTCTCTCTGTCTTTCCCTCTCTCTTCCACACTCCCTAAGATAGAGCATCGGCCTGCAGACTGAAGAGTCCCAGGTTCCATTCTTGGTCAAGAGCACATGCCTGAGTTTTGGGCTGGATCCCCAGTAGGGGGCGTGCAGGAGGCAGCCAATCAATGATTCTCTCTCATCATTGATGTTTCTATCTCTCTCTCCCTCTCCCTTCCTCTCTGAAATCAATAAAAATATATTTTATTTTTTAAAAAAAGAATTCACCTTGATGTAGGGTTGTCTAACCCATGCAGGCAGGGGAGGCAGGAGGCAGGGTGGTTAGGAGGCTCTCAAGTCCTGAGAAAATCGCTTAGTAAGCAGACTCAGAGGCGTGACCTCTTCTGGAATTGCTGATCTTCCCCACACATCACACGGGGGCTACAGAATTTGCACAATGACCCGAGCCTTCTGTGGTCCATTAGCCGCCACCCCCCCCCCCCCCCCGGGGCAGGTGTCTTCTGAAGGATGAAGACGATATTAAGCGTGAAAAGTTTGGTGTATGTCTTGTTTGTGTTACAGCTCTAGCTGAGAAACAGGGAGTCCTACCTTCTCTGCCGTAGTGAGCTTGGGATTGGATTTTAAAGAAGAAAAACAGAGATATTTGTCTTAAAGCTTAGAGCACTGAACAAAACAGAGTCGGGAAGGGTGGCTAACCCTTCTCGCCTGCATCCAGATAGTTATAGCTCTGCTTCTTACATACTCTACACACTCACACGACACAGGAAAGACAATATTCAAGCTCATGTGTGAAGAGGGATATTGAGTTTGTGCATATATACACTTCAGTAAGGTTAGAAAAAAAGAAAACAAGAATGGCGGAGTTCATGGATTGGCCATTTTAATAAGAAATCTTTCCAGCCTGACCGGTGTGGCTCAGTGGTTGAGCATCAACCCATGTACCAGGAGGTCACGGTTCAGTTCCCAGTCAGGGCATATGCCCGGGTTGCAGGCTCGATCCCCAGTAGGGGGCAGCTGATCCATGATTCTCTCTCATCATTGATGTGTCTATCTCTCTATCCCTCTTCCTTCCTCTTTGAAATCAATAAAAATACATTTTAAAAATATCATTTTAAAAAAAAGTTGTGACATTGATTAGCAAAAAGTACAGATGAATCCAGAGATAAAGAAGAACATGTAATCCTACACTTATGACATATTCTGCAAACTAGATGAAATACCTTGGGCCTGTCATGAACTATTTATACCTGTGAAATAATGGCCATAAAGCAAAGAACAAAAAGGATATGACAAAATGAGCTAATTTGTAGAGTTCTAAAAAATAAAAATAAACACGAAAAAACAAACTAAGGAATGATACATAAACAAACAAAAAGATAAATTTTGACCCTAACCGGTTTGGCTCAGTGGATAGAGCGTCGGCCTGCGGACTGAAGGGTCCCAAGTTCGATTCTGGTCAAGGGCATGTACCTTGATTGCAGGCACATCCCCAGTAGGGGGCGTGCAGGAGGCAGCTGATCCATGTTTCTCTCTCACTGATGTTTCTAACTCTCTATTTCTCTCCCTTCCTCTCTGTAAAAAAAAAAAAAAATCAATAAAATATATATATATTTTTAAAAAGATAAATTTTGAAAATCAGTTTCTCCTCTCTGCCATTGAGATTTCAAGACACTTTTCCAATACATCATTTAAATATTTTTGCTTTCGTGGTAGTAATTTTTTTTTTTTAGTATTAAAATGCTGGTGACTTTGGTGTCCACCTGGCGAATAGGTTCGCAGGAATTGAAACAGACCGTAACAGGCGGAAGATCAAACAGAGCCACTGCAAATGAAAACTGCCCTCCTCACACTTCTCCCACACACATACACCATCACCACGGGCCTTCGAAACAAAACCTCCTTTCCCACAAAGACAGCCCCTCTCCCCATGTCCCTTCCCCAATCAAGTGGAGAGACACAGCCCTCTTGGGGAAATCATTGCAGCACTAATGAAATCCAGGCAGGCCACTGGAAACTCAAAACAGAAAAAAAAACCAAAAAACAAAATTATCCAATGGGAATCCTTCATTAGCAGTCCCTGCTTCCTTGAAACTAAGAAAATGTCGAAGTAAGCATGACCTGAATGTGTCACGGGTGATAATGATCTGATGCCTACGCGGTGCTTTCTACCATGACAGACCCAAAACACTTCTGTGAGTTTCCTCAGGCGTGGGAAACAGGTGGGTGACCATTACTACAAATTAATAACTTCTGGGATAACTAACAACATAGGTTAGCAACCAGGTGCCATCGTTGCTCAAGAGCTTTGAGAAACTCAGCACAGCTCCAGTGGCAATCCACATCCGGTAGAGCAGAGGTCCTCAAACTACGGCCCGCGGGCCACATGCGGCCCGCCGAGAACATTTATCTGGCCCGCCGGGTGTTTTTGCCTCCGCTGCCTGTCCTGCTTTGCAGCCGACCCTTCCCGGGCCCGCAGTGCGCATGTGTGGGATGTCTGAGGGACAGTGAACTGGCCCCCTGTTTAAAAAGTTTGGCCGAAACCGGTTTGGCTCCGTGGATAGAGCGTCAGCCTGCGGACTGAAAGGTCCCAGGTTCGATTCCAGTCAAGGGCATGTACCTGGGTTGCGGGCACATCCCCACTAGGAGATGTGCAGGAGGCAGCTGATCGATGTTTCTAACTCTATCTCTCTCCCTTCCTCTCTGTAAAAAATCAATAAAATATATTAAAAAAAAAAAAAGTTTGAGGACCCCTGCAGTAGAGAAACCGAATAAAGAAAGTACCCCAATGGCAATTCATGGTCACGCTTCCCTTCAGAACCAGTCACAGAAATAATGAAGAATTCCTATCAATCTCTAGTTGGATAATGTTTACTTATTGGTTTTTTTTTTTTAATCTCCTAAACTCTTGCCAGAATTCACTTGCAAGGATTTAACCATCCCAGAGTGAATCAAGTAAGCAGTGAGCAATTCCATGTGTTTTACTGTTCTGTATAAACGCTAGCCTGCCAGGCGGGCGGCTTTCACCTTGATACACACACACACACACACACACACACACACACACTTTCTCACAGAATTGAGCTCAGAGAAGGGAGTAAGCTTGTAAACCTTACTAAGCAATGAGAGAGAAAGGAATAAGGACTCACGTCGAGTTAGAAGGCGGCCTCCATGAATCTTTCTATTAATTGGCTCCTCCATTCAGCAGACTTCGCCCACTCAGCATCTACCCAACCGTCTTTTGAAAACACTCAACAGTTGGCTTCTGGAAAACGGTGCACCCACTTCAGCTGGGGTGTGGTGAGACTGTGTTAATCAGACACCCCGCCCTCCCTTAGCAGACGGGCAGCTACCTCTGCGGTAGGCCAACTGGACGCTCTTTCCTTGGAACTTGAGCTGTGACTAGAGGGGCAGGGGGGTTGAACGTGTCTCAGGGCATTCATTCTATTTCTGAATAGAAACAACACGAGTTCTATCTCCATCACAAAAATACAGCTGAAAATTTCACTTCAGGCTTCTATTCCAAGAGGAATTTTTTCCTTTGTATCAATTAGTGAAATTGCCTTTATTTCTTCATTTTTGATTGAGTTTATTGGGGTGACATTGATTGATAAAATTATATAGGTTTCAATTGTACAACTTTATGATCTGTCATCTGTATATATTGTATTCTGTGCCCACCACCCAAAGTCAAATCTTCCGTCATGCCCTAGCTGGTTTGGTTCAGTGGATTGAGCATTGGCCTATGGACTGAAGGGTCCTGGGTTCGATTCCAGTCAAGGGCACATGCCCAGGTTGCTGGCTCGATCCCTGGTAGGGGGTGTGCAAGAGGCGGCTGATCAATGATTCTCTCTCATCATTGATGTTTCTATTTCTCTCTCCCTCTCCCTTCCTCTCTGAAATCAGTAAAAATATATTTTAAAAAAATCTTCCATCACCATATATTTGACCCCCCTTTGCCCTTTATTAGTCCCTGCCCCCTCTTCTCTATGGTAACCGCCATATTGTTGTCTGTGTCTATGAATTTTTGTTTGTTTTTTCTTTTTGTTCATTGGTTGCTTTCAGTTGTACAGCCCACATATAAGCGGAACCATGACTTTTCTGTCTGACTTCTTTCGCTTAGCATGCTATTCTCAAGATCCATCCATGTTGTCACAGTGGCAGTATTTCATCTGTTCTTATGGCTGAGGAGTATTCCGTTCAGGGGTCCTCAAACTACGGCCCGCGGGCCACATGCGGCCCGCCGAAAACATTTATCCGGCCCGCCGCGTGTTTTTGCAGCCGCTGCCTGTTGCTTAGCTGCCGGCTAGTTTTTTTTTAAACTATAGTCCGGCCCTCCAACGGTCTGAGGGACAGTGAACTGGCCCCCTGTTTAAAAAGTTTGAGGACCCCTGGTACATGTACCACACCTTCCTTATCCTTCCTTAGCCACTGAACAGCACCGAGAAGACCAAGGGCCGGCAGGATTCAGGGTTCAGAGCAGGTTCTGGTGCGATTGGGGAGCTGCAGAGCAAACTCCATGCAGCAGTCCCACCCCCTGCGCCGTGCGCTGTGTGTCTGAGCGTCTTTCTCAGTGTCCCGTCCTCCATCCTCAAGGCCCTCGCCTTCTTCCCAGGTCCCATCATGGGGCTTTGCTTATGGAAAAATTGTTCCCTTCATTAGCTTTATTCAACCGGGGCCTCCGGGACAAAGCATCCTTTGTTTCATGAGGAATTCAGTAGAGAGACTGCAAGAGCGTTTATATTTTAGAAGGGCCTGGAACACCGGTTTTACTAATTCTATCCTGTGTGGATAATGAACGCACCTGGGCCGCCATAGACCGCGTTTCATAAAGAGTCCTATTGTCGCCCTGGCCGGCTTGGCTCAGTGGATAGAGCGTCAGCCTGCAGACTGAAGGGTCCCAGGTTCGATTCCGGCCAAGGGCACATGCCTGGGTTGCGGGCTCGATCCCCAGTAGGGGTTGTGCGAGGAGGCAGCTGATCCATGATTCTCTCTCATCATTGATGTTTCTATCGCTCTCTCCTTCTCCCTTCCTGTCTGAGATCAATAAAGAAATATATATATATTAAAAAGTCCTATTGTCATCGTCACCGTCTTTGTACAATACTCTGGAGTGTGAAGGAGCGAGAGGAGGGGATTGTGGTGAACAGGGCCCGGGCTTTGCCACCACATTACTGTCCATACCCCAGGCCGCTGTACTTGCCAGGGGACCTCAGGCACGTCACCCAGGTTGTATCTCCGGCTCTGAGCCTCTGCATTCCGATAGGACGCTGCAGGAACTCGTGGTGAGCCGCAAGGAGCACAAGGATCTAAGACGCTATGGCAAGTTTCCCCATCTTTTTTAAAACCAAAATTCCTTTAGATTCACTCCCATAGTGTCAAGGCACCACACGAGCCTGTCAGATCTCCTCCAGGAAACAATAGAAAGAATAGAAATGAAAGAGAGAAAGAAGGAAGGAAAGAACGAAGGAAGGAAGGAAGGAAGGAAGGAAGGAAGGAAGGAAGGAAGGAAGGAAGGAAGGAAAAGAAAGAGAGAGAGAGAGAGAGAGAGAGAGAGAGAGAGAGAGAGAGAGAGAGAGAAAGAAAGAAAGAAAGAAAGAAAGAAAGAAAGAAAGAAAGAAAGAAAGGAAGGAAGGAAGGAAGGAAGGAAGAAAGAGAGAAAGAAAGAAAGAGAGAAAGAGAGAAAGAAAGAAAGAAAGAAAGAAAGAAAGAAAGAAAGAAAGAAAGAAAGAAAGAAAGAAAGAAAATGAGAGAACTTCTGTAAGCGGTCTTCCCTAAGTCAACATTCCTAATTTCCTGAACGTGGCTTCATCTTACATTTTTTATTTATTTTTTTAATTTTTTTGTGAGTGGTCACTGTGGTCATTTTCTCCCGAACTTATCATGATGTATCAATTGCTATTTTTAATATATTTGTATTGATTTCTGAGAGGAAGGGAGAGGGGAAGAGAGAGACAGAAACATCAGTGATGAGAGAGAATCATGGATCGGCTGCCTCCTGCACACCCCCTACTAGGGATCGAGCCCCCAACCCGGGCATGTGCCCTGACCAGGAATCGAACCGCGATCTCCTGATTCAAAGGTCAACACTCAACCACTGGGCCACACCAGCTGGGTTTTAAGTGGAAGGACATAAACACAGTAATATTCCCTATATCTCTGGAGGCTACACTTCCTGAAACGCAAAATCGCTTTGTCAGAGGGGGGGCAACTGAATGACAAGATCTGCCCTGCCCCCCATCGGCCGTGTTGCTGTATCTCCATCCCAAACACAGGCTGGTTTGCGGATCTCAGTGTCAGGCCTCCTTCGCGTCTGTAAAGCAGAATCGGACTCTTTTCAAAGATCTTTCTGCAAAGAGGGAGAACTACTCCCTCCTGTTAATATTCTCGTGTCTAATCCTTGCAGTCAGGTTGCCAGATTTCTGGCTGGGCTCATTAATTTACTTAATTATTAGATTTTAGAAATAATTGAACCCTCAATTTCAGAAGCCTCGGGGCATAGCTCAATAAAAACCCGCCTTAAAATATCAACGAGCAGCTGCAATAATAACAAAAATAAACTCTATCTGCATAAAACCGCCGGCTTTGCCCACTGCTTCGTCTGGACAGACGGATTTATAAGAACAAGCTTAGACTCCTGCCATAAAATTAATTTGTCGGCCTTCCCTTAGGCCTGGCACGCATGGGTTTAAGAGCCGTATTTTCCTTTGACATGTGCTGCCTCTAGTGCGTTCAAGAAGAAATTGAGCCCTAGCTGGTTTGCTCAGTGGATAGAGCATCGGCCTGCGGACTGAAGGGTCCCAAGTTCGATTCTGGTCAAGGGCACATGCCTGGGTTGTGGGCTCGACCCCCAGTAGGGGTCTTGCAGGAGGCAGTCAATCCATGATTCTCTCTCCTCATTGATGTTTCTCTCTCTCTCTCCCTCTCGCTTCCTCTCTGAAGTCAAGAAAAATATATTTTAAAATATTAAACAGATGTACCTTTAAAAAAAGAAGAAGAAGAAGAAATTGAGGATGTGTTGGGTCTGTTTAGACACAGTACCATTGGAGGGGAGGTCTGGCTGCATCACAGCTTTTGAGTAAGTCCTGCTATTCATCTGGGCCACAGCCCCCCAATGCTAAGATTAAATTATTGGCATCGATGACCTCGATGTTTCTTTCTTTTTTTTTTTTTTTGAGATTAAGTATTTATTTGAATACTTTTTTTTTTTTTTTTGCTAAAAGTATTACAAAGGGTATTACATAAGTGTCCTTTTATCCCCCCCACCCTTGACAAACCCCTGCCCTCCCTTACGCCCCAGTGTCTTATGTCCATTAGTTATGGTTATATGGGTGCATACAAGTCCTTCGGTTGATCTCTTACTCCCCTCCCTCCTGTCCCCCAACCCTCCCTGGCCTTCCCACTGCAGTTTGACAATCGGTTTGAGGCAGCTCTGCCTCTGTATTTATTATTGTTCAAAAGTTTGTAATGGTCTTTATTATCCATGAATGAGTGAGATCATGTGGTGTTTTTCCTTCATTGACTGGCTTGTTTCACTTAGCATAATGCTCTCCAGTTCCATCCATGCTGTTGCAAATGGTATGAGTTCCTTCTTTTTTACAGCAGCATAGTATTCCATCGTGTAGATGTGCCACAGTTTTCTAATCCATTCATCTACTGATGGGCACTTAGGCTGTTTCCAGATCTTAGCTATGGTGAATTGTGCTGCTATGAACATAGGGGTGCATATATCCTTTCTTATTGGTGTTTCTGGTTCCTTGGGATATATTCCTAGAAGTGGGATCACAGGGTCAAATGGGAGTTCCATTTCCAATTTTTTGAGGAAACTCCATACTGTCTTCCATAGTGGCTGCACCAGTCTGCATTCCCACCAGCAGTGCAGGAGGGTTCCCTTTTCTCCACATCCTCTCCAGCACTTGTCGTTTGTTGATTTGTTGATGATAGCCAGTCTGACAGGTGTGAGATGGTACCTCATTGTTGTTCCAGCTCAAAAATCCTTTGAGTCTCTGAGAAAAAGGAGGCCATGAGGGACTAAGAACACCAGCCACACACAGATCTTGGGTCCGACTCACTGCATCCCGGTATGCGATTTGCTGTCCAAGCTTGAGCATCAGGCCGCCATTCGCAGTTCACATTCGTCTAGAATCCCAGGGCCCCGGGTGATTCGTGGGAGTTTATAAAGCAGCGAGAGGATGTGATCCCTGCCACTGACGTGCCTACAGGAGAACTTTCGTTTGGCCGGGCACTCCATTATAATAACAGACTCCCTTTCCACACGCAGCCACTTCTCCCAGAAATAATTCGCTGCAGACACAAAGCAATTAGGTGGTTGCAACCTCGTAACATGCGGTTGTTGGTTAATGGCCTCCTGGTCACATGGTGATGTTTGCATCTACCACCTTACCACCTGCGAAAGTTTAGCTCGCAAAAAATAAAAATAAAAAATAGCAACGAGATTTCGAAAAATATGGCCTGGCAAGTGTAGACGACGTAGCCGGCGTGAGCTGCATTTTCTATGGGCGTTCTTAGCAACACTGAAAACGTTCCCACACGTGGAAACATGAAATGGTAAGCTCTGGACTGCAGACTCTTTGTGGGGGGGAATAATGAATACCAGGGCCTTCGAGAAACACCGGGCGTCCTGTTTTCTGTCCGACCCTGTTTGGCTCTGTGCTCTCACCGCCGTGCCTCAACCTGAACGTGCTGCTGTGTCTTTTCTTTTGAGACTTTTAAAAAATATATATATATATATATTTTATTGATTTTTTACAGAAAGGAAGAGAGAGGGATAGAGAGCTAGAAACATCGATGAGAGAGAAACATCAATCATCTGCCTCCTGCACAACCCCTATTGGGGATGTGCCTTCAACCAAGGTACGTGCCCTTGACCGGAATCAAACCTGGGACCCTTCAGTCCGCAGGCCGACGCTCTATCCACTGAGCCAAACTGGTTAGGACTCTTGAGACTTTTGACAAACGGGATCCCCTCTCCCGGGGAAGGGCCCTGCGTATCAGTAAAATGTACTCACGTTGGGTAGAGTTTGTCCCTTTTCATCGTGGTTTGAGCTGAATTCTTCACTTTCTCCTGAAAGCTCTCCGTGGTGAACCAACTCCATATTAGCTACACCTACTCTGAGAACCCTAAACACATTTTTTTTTTAACTTGAGCTAATCTGTGACCTAAAATTTGGAGCCAGAATTCTGCCACTGATTAAGTAAACCTGACCAGACCCTTGATAAACTCAAATAGATTCTCTCCTTGATCAAACTCAAGCCAGACCCCCCTGAGTCCTTTCTCCACTAGACCCCAATATTTAAAATATATATATATATTGATTTCAGAGAGGAAGGGAGAGGGAGAGAGAGATAGAAACATCAATGATGAGAATCATCCATTGGTTGCCTCCCGCACACCCACGCCCCCGCCCCCCCCCGCCCCCCCACTGGGAATCTAGCCCGAAACAGGGACAAGTGCCCTGATCAGGAATCAGACCTTGACCTTCTGGTTCTTAGTTTGATGCTCAACCACTGAGCCATTTCTGTCTGGCTAGACCCCAATCTTGACCTATTAAGAACTGAACAAACATTAGCATAGTTTTTCACAGCCCAAGGCCACATCCCTACAGGCGACCCTATCCTCACTTCCAGTGTCTGCCTGAGAACATCAAGGCTGCAGGAAGGTGTACCTGTTCCGCCAGCACCTGGGGATAAGGCCTGTGTTCCCCAACCCTACCAGCAGGGAGGAGCCTAACCAGGTAGCAGGTGGATTTCACATGGACCAACCCCAGTTCCCACTTGGTATAATTTTTCCACTTCCCAGAATCTACCGTGCCCCCTCTCACCCCCTTCCCTACTCCCTCATTCACCCTTCATTTTATTTATTTATTTATTTTTGGTTAATCCTCACTCCAGGATATTTTTCCATTGATTTTTAGGGAAAGTGGGAGAGAGATGGAAAGACAGAGAGAAACATCGATGGGAGAGAAACACATCGATTGGTTGCCTCCTGCACTTGCCCCGACCAGGGTGCGAGCTGGGAAGGGGCCTGCAACCTAGATATGTGCCCTTGACCAGAATCGAACCCGGGACCCTTCATTCCGCAGGCCGACGCTCTATCCACTGAGCCAAACCAGCCAGGGCCCTCATTCTCCCTTTAAAACTCCTCTGACCCCTGTACAAGTCAAATCTGAGTTCATTTCACACTGGACCCATTCCCTATTGCAACAATACAGTCCTGTTTTCAGTTGGTCTCCATCACTTTCGTGTCTGGCTTTGTCTGTCTCTCTTCGGCAATAGCTCCTTAAAGGCCAAGGGCACATGGTACCCAGAGGGCTGAACCGGTCCCCAATGAGATGCCTTGGCCAAGCGTCCTTCGGACAGGCATCGTCTCGCCCGTGTCTGGTTTTCCAGTTGCTAGCGGAACCTCTGGAATCCATAAGGACCCAGAATGAGAGTACACACATTAGGAAGAAAGTCCCCAATTGTTTCCAGAGATTTCCACCGAAGGAGGAAGCTGCCTCTTTGCAAAACACGGGGTCTTCCCAGCCTCTTCCCTGTCACTTTCCCCTGAGTGGCCGCCTGATTGTGGATTCAACCCCCTTGTCTTATTGTTTAAACTGCTGAGGTGGTTGTTCTTGACACCTTTCTGTTCAGCAAATCTTTGGCGGTTGGCCATCTACTTTTGCCAATAGATAACATCAGATTACAGCTTTGCGGCCTTGAGAATGGAGATGCTTATCAGAAACCTGGGCAGCTTTTGTGGGGGGCTCCATACATGAACAAGCTAATTTCAAAGGCGGGAGAGGAGGAGGAGAGGAGAGGAGAGGAGGAGGAGGAGGAGGAGGGGGGAGGAGAACGAGGAGGAGGAGGAGGAAGAGGAGGAGGAGGAAGAGGAGGAGAAGGAGGAGAAAGCTCCATACATGAACAAGCTAATTTCAAAGGTGGGAGAGGAAGAGGGGGAGGAGGAGGAGGAGGAGGGGGAGGGGGAGGAGGAGGAGGAGGAGCAGGAGGAGGAAGAGGAGGAGCAGGAGAGGAGGAAGAGGAGGAGCAGGAGGGGGAGAAAATAGGAGAAGGCAAAGGGATGAGAAGCAGGAGAGGAAAGAGAGAGTGGAGGAGTAGGAAAAGGCAGGGGAAAGAGAAAGGAAGACAAAAGAAAAAAAAAAAAAAGCTTGACTTTATGGTGGGATCACCCTACTCAGTGAGCCTGGGCTTGCTTTTCATTTTTATTTTTTGGAATTTGGAAAGCTGTCCGTGGCTTCTCCATCTAGACCAGCCGTGGGCAAACTACAGCCCACGGGCCGGATCCGGCCCGTTTGAAGTGAATAAAACTAAAAAAAAAAAAAAGACCGTACCCTTTTATGTAATGATGTTTACTTTGAATTTCTATTAGTTCACACAAACACTCCATCCATGCTTTTGTTCCGGCCCTCCGGTCCAGTTTAAGAACCCATTGTGGCCCTCGAGTCAAAAAGTTTGCCCACCCCTGGGCTAGACCCATCGCTTTGGTATTCAGGAAGCGATGTGAGGTGGGAGGGGGGAGGGAGGAGGGAAAGGAGAGAAAAACGGAAAGGCAGAAGAAAGCGCTTTGAATATCAGAGAATGCCAATAGGGGCCGGCCAGATGCAGAGGGAATAGATGAAAACCCGGCTCGGAGCAAGATGCCACAGCTGGCGTGGAAAATGAGGGCAGGAGAGGTTACCTGGGCAGCTGTCCCGAAACCCCAACCCCCAGTCCTGTTAACCCTTTACTGACCAGAGCACACGCGCTTCAGCACGCGGCGAATGCTGCTTTCAAACATTAGCATCCACACAGCACGCTCACTTCTTTCCTAATCTCAAGGTCTCAGGATCCTCCAAACGTATTATGCAATAGATCTACCTTAGACAGACTCCTGAGGGTCACAATTCACAGGTCACTTTTATTTTATTTTATTGATTGATTTCAGAGTGGAAGGAAGAGAGAGAGATGGAAACATCAATGATGAGAGAATCGCTGATCGGCTGCCTCCTGCACGCCCCCCACTGGGGATCGAGCCCATAACCCGGGCATGTGCCCTGACCAGGAATCGAACCATGACCTCCTGGTTCCTAGGTCGATGCTCAACCCCTGAGCCACGCCGGCTGGGGCCAATTCACACATCTTTGGGAGGGGGTGAGAAGGAGGGTTGAAACATGTAGGTGCACAGTGTTAGAGAAGAAGGAATAACCCTGAGAACTGGTTCGCTCAGGAACTGTTTCTTAAAAGGACCATGACAGAAACACCTTTGCCCAAGGTGAGGTGAGTGCTGTGTGGAGCAGGCGAGTCCAGCTGGGCTTTTAGAAAAGGTGGGATCTGGCATCTGTTTCTTCTTTTTCCAGCTACGATAACTTTGTGACTTATTGTTCACGGAAGGGAAATCACTCAGACATCATCAAAGCAGTAGGTGAAGGTTGACAACATGAGAGTTGAATTCTAGCTCAGGGTAGGTGCCCCCGTGGGTGTGGCTCAGTTGGTTGAGTGTCATCCAGTGCACCGAGAGGTCCGCCCTCGGATTCTCTGTCACAACACATGCCCAGGTTTGGGGCTTGATCCCCAGTAGGGGGCCTGCGGAAGGCAGCCAATCGATGTTTCTCTCTCCCTCTCCCTTCCTCTCTTCCTATCATCAATTAAAAAAAAAAGGCAGCCCTAGCTAATTTGCTCAGTGGATAGATCATCAGCCTGTGGAACAAAGCGTCCTGGGTTCAATTCTGGTCAAGGGCACGTACCTTGGTTGCAGGCTCCTGTCGGGGCTCGCGCAGGAGGCAACCAATCGATGTGTTTCTCTCACATCGATGTTTCTCTCTGTCTCTCCCTCTGTCTTCCACTCTCTCTAAAAATCAATGGAAAAATATCCTCCGGTGAGGTTGAACAACAACAAAAAGCAATCAGTAAGTGGTTATATTATGGAGATCATGAATTTTCTCTTTCGGATTAAATAAAAATATCTACTTGGTAACTTGCAGCTTAGGATAAAATTACAGCGACAGCAAAAACCTTCTATATCTGAGACAATTAAGATGGAAGCAAGAAGGGTTCTGGAAGTGCCTTTAATGATGTCCCAGATGGCTCCGAGAGAGGAAAGGGATGTGTGTAAAGACTTTGAAAAGAATTGCTCCACAGAAACATAAAAGTAGGGAAATATTTCTAAATCAATACTATGTGTATGTAATACCTTTCATATGTCCTACTATCCCTAACTCACTAAATGCAACGTAGTAAGTAGGCAGTTGACTCTTTTATGGCATATAAATGTTAACATATTCAAGGTAATCTATACCTTATGAAAAAGCTTTTTATTTCAAAAAAATACAGAAATCTGTAATGATTTCAGGACATAATAGAATTATGTTGTTAATAAATTAAAAATGATAGTACATCTAACCGAAGTTGAAAGGCAAAAAGGCAGAAGTAGATAGAACAATATGTAAAGGTTTTAATTATGTTAACTAGAATTATGGAAAGATAAACAGAAAGTAGGACACCTGAAATCCTCCTCTATCATAATGGGAATCCAATAGATAAATTTCAAGTTGATAAATAAAGATATAGAAGTAAGTATAGCATATCTACACTAATAAAAGCAAAAGATACAAATTGACTGTACCTTCGTGATGCCCACCAGCCAATCAGGAGTGAGTATGCAAATTAACCCAATAAAGATGGCGGGTTAATTTGCATGCACAGGCACAGAGCGGCGGGGTCAGGCGTTCCGCATTGCCCCAGCCACTCTGGGCCTCTGGGCAGCGTGGAAAGGCAGAAAGGTGGCTCCGGCCCGAGTAAAGGCAGTGCCGGCAGCCAGGGGAAGGAAGGCCCATTCTTGCACAAATCTTCGTGCATCAGGCCTCTAATTATTTAATAATTTAGATGCAAAAACCTCTAGAGCTTTAACAAAAATCAGTGGATGGGAGAATATACTGGGGGACTTGTGAAATTAGTCTTGAGTGTTTTCCATTACAATTAAGACAGTTGAAACTTCCTAGATTATATTCAAACACTAGGGCATACTTACAGCCCTCACTGTAAGTCTGAGAATGAGGTGTTACTGACATCCTCGGGTTACAGGGAGGAAATGGAGGCTCAGGGAAGTTTAATGATGGCCTCAGTATAACAGTGATAGAAATCAAGCTTTTATAGCCAGGATTTCCAAATGCCGTTCGCTTTGCGATTCTCCAAATAGGGGTGGATACGAAACATTATTCCGAAATGTTTCAGATCTCCTTTCATTACGTGTAGAAGATGATGAAATCCAGGCATTGGCAAACCTTTTTCATACAAGGCCAGGTAGTAAATATGTTTGACTTCGCCTGCCATGTGGTCCCTGTCACAGTCACTCATCCCCGCCACCATTGTGCGAATGTTGCCATTGACAGTGTGCAGATGGGTGGGTGTGGCCGAATGCATCCTGTAGGTGACAGTGTGCCAACCCTCGGACCAACACATTGACTCTCTCTCGTTCCACTTTCACCTCTGAGGATAGGGATAGGAATATGTTTTCACTGAACCTAATCCAGTCTTCCTCCCACCCTGGACATTAATCTATAATAATAAAAGCGTAATATGCTAATTAGACCGGACAGCCAAACGACCTTCCGGACGACCTTCTGGACAAAGCCGGGCCTAGGCAAGCCGCTGCGGCTGCGAGGGCCGAGCCCCTTGCACGAATTTCATGCATCGGGCATCTACTGTATACATATAAGCATGCAGGTACCCCATTAGTATGGCTGACTTCCTGTTCCATAACTTGGCTCTGTTCCCTGTAAACTCTGACAATTACAGAGCATTTTTTATTGGGGTGGAGGGGTTCTATTGATGTGCTACTTATTTCATCAGAAAAATAATCTCAGTGAAAAGACTAAGTCAGCCCTAACCGGTTTGGCTCAGTGGATAGAGCGTTGGCCTGTGGACTGAAGGGTCCCAGGTTCAATTCCAGTCAAGGGCATGTACCTTGGTTGCGGGCACATCCCCAGTAGGGAGTGTGCAGGAGGCAGCTGATCGATGTTTCTCTCTCATCGATGTTTCTAACTCTCTATCCCTCGCCCTTCCTCTCTGTAAAAAATCAATAAAATACATTAAAAAAGAAAAAGAGAAGACAAGACTAAGTCACTGTTTTCAATGGTCAACATTGAGTAACACAGACATGGCAAAATTTCATCAGCCTAGGGGCTTGTTGAGTTTGTTTTTTTTTAAAGAAAATACTCTTATTTTATTTTATTATTTTATTTTTTGTTCATCCTCACCTGAGGATATTTACTCCATTGATTTTTAGAGGGAGTGGAAGGGAGGGGAAGAGACAGTGAGAAACATCGATGTGAGAGAGACATATTGATGGGTTGCCTCCTGCACATGCCCCCACCAGGGCCAGAGCCTGCAACGGAGTTACGTGCCCTTGACCGGATTCAAACCCAGGACGCTTCAGTCCGCAGGCCAACGCTCTACCCATTGAGCCAAATGACCAGGGCACTGGTTGGGGTACTTAGTGAATATCCTGGAAGGTGGAGATGTCCAAGTTGTATTTATAGGACTTAAGTGGGCACAGGCGCTGACAGAGAGCCAGGAAGGGCTGCCGTGTGATTGGCCGATGTAGCCGTGATTCATTGGAGATGACAGAACTGGGACATGTGAAAAACCCAGTGGATTCTATAACGAGCTGCTTGAAATACCATCAAAGCAACGGAGGAAAGGACATCTAGGATGTGTCAATCAGTGGCCTAAGAACTGAAGAGCAGCCGGCTCTGTTTTTCCATATTTTCTCTGCGCTGAGATTCCAGTTTCTGGGACAGACGATCCTATTCGCGTTGCCACTGCCCGCTCCTCGGGAAGGAAGGACAGACGCTGATGCTTCACTGCTCTGGGGTGGGATGAAGTGTGGCTGAGAATTTCTTCAAAGAAACATCCAGGTGCTGCTACCAGCCCTTGGGGACAGGGGAGAGGCGGTGGGAAGGCAAAAAATCAATGCTGTCTACAACCATTTAGTGCACTCGGTATCACATTGTTAGATAGGTGAGCACGGTGTTCACCCCACTAGTGCGTCTTCTCAGGTACAGAGGAGCAATTCGTTGCTTTGATATCATGTAGACTCACTCAGTGGTTCTCAACCTTCCTAAGGCCACGGCCCTTTAATACAGTTCCTCATGTTGTGGTGACCCCCAACCATAAAATTATTTTCGTGGCTACTTCATCACTGTCATTTTGCTACTGTTATGAATCATCATGTAAATATCTGATATGCAGGATGTATTTTCATTGTTCGCGACCCACAGGTTGAAAACCGCTGAAGGGTCCTTTCTCCAAAGATAATGTTGATTTTCTTTTTTCTTTTCTTTTATATTTTTTATTGATTTCAGAGAGGAAGGGGGAGAGAGAGAAAGAGAGATAGAAACATCAGTGATGAGAAAGAATCATTGGTCGGCTACACCGAGCCCGCAACCCGGGCATGTGCCCTTGACTGGAATCGAACCTGGGAGCCTTCAGTCCCCAGGCCAACACTCTATCCACTGAGCCACACCAGCTAGGGCTAATGTTGATTTTCTTCAGAGACAAGGCCTTCAAGATACTCCCCTGAAGAAAACAGTTTTATGGACCAGTAGTTTGAAAAATGCAATTTTTTTCTAAATCTGCCTAACTTTATTTATTCCATCATTTCACACATGTATTCATCATGACATGTTTCTTCCCAAGTCACTCCTACTAACATATCCTGATATACTACTATTCTCAGAAATCAAAAGTTTAAAGACCTATCTGGTTGTATGCATGGGAGTAATCTTCATAATTGATCAAATCTGATGTATAACTGAACTCTTAGCCTCTTGGTTTTTAAGGCCAAATTAAAATTAGTGGGTGTGTGGGGGGGGGGGGGGGATCAGAAGCAAAAATGATGAAATGACTTGGTATTTAACTCATTTTGACATTTTAAAGAGCAGAATTTAGTGATAAGGAAAAAAAATGTTTCTCTGTTGCAATTCTGAGTAAGACTTGGGAATTTGGGACTTGTAACTCCATCATCCCAATCTGGATTTAGGGAGGTTAGGAGAAGCAGAGGGAAAAGGAGAGAGAGGGTGGTCTTGTCTACCATCACACAGTCCTTATCAGAGGCTCATAAGCCCACATTCAGACCACCTGACTACAGGCAGAGCTCGGTTGTCTGGGTACAAGTAAATGGAAGGGTTCCAATTCCTGAAGTAACAGAGCATGTGCGCATGTGTGGGCTGGTGGGAGTCTGAGGGCGGGTATAGCAGAAGCATTGCTGGTGGCCAAAGAGATCCTTTGGGCAGTCAGGGAGGATACAAACAGAAAAAGAACCGGAAGAGTCCAGAGCACCGGTTAATCAGTTCTCTGAGCAGAAGGAGCAGAACTTTCTAATTGGTTACTACTTTCTTTTCTTTTCTTTTTTTAAATATATTTTTATTGATTTCAGACAGGAAGGGAGAGGGAGAGAGAGACAGAAACATCAATGATGAGAGAGAATCATGGATCGGCTGCCTCCTGCACGCCCCACACTGGGGATCAAGCCCACAACCGGGGCATGTGCCCTGACCGGGAATCAAACCGTAACCTCCTGGTTCATAGGTCGATGCTCAACCACTGAGCCACGCCAGCCGGGCACTGAATACCTCTTGTAGGGAAGGAAAATCCACAGAGAACAAAGCTTACCTGCCCTTGTGTTCTCCTAAACACGGCATGCTGGATGCACAGACCATGCTTTCTGCTCTACTTGTGACAGGCAGACGGATGGATGGACAGATGGACAGGGAGGAAGGAAGGAAGGAAGGAAGGAAGGAAGGAAGGAAGGAAGGAAGGAAGGAAGGAAGGAAGGAAGGAAGGAAGGAAGGAAGAGAGGGAGGGAGGGAGAGAGGGAGGGAGGGAGGAAGGGAGGAAGGAAGGAAGGAAGGAAGGAAGGAAGGAAGAGAGGGAGGGAGGGAGGGAGGGAGGAAGGGAGGAAGGAAGGAAGGAAGGAAGGAAGGAAGGAAGGAAGGAAGGAAGGAAGGAAGGAAGGAAGGAAGGAAAGTGTTCTAACAGAAGAAATGGTTCTTTGAAAGAACTCATGATTGTGGGTCAGTGAGAGTGTTTGCAGACTGCACTGCAGTGCACAGAGCAGCCGGAAGAACTGAGTTCTATTTTTCGCCACGCACTTCAAAGCCTTAAACAAGTCCCTTTACCTTAAGCACTGCCTTTTCCAACTTGAAAATCGCAATCAGGAGGAAAGCTTGCTGCCAAGGTGACAGCATTCGAGAATGCGGATGTTCAGGAAAGACCTGAAAGAGTTAAAGGCGGGGCCAGGCTTGGGAGAGCTTTGTGGGCCGCATGCTTCCCAGCCTGTGACCTCCAGGCACACACCTGGGCTCGGTCAGGTTACACTCAGCCCGTCCCACCCCCAGGCCAGGCCCTGGTCGATGATAGAGGCCGGACCCTCCTTAATTAAGTGCACCGATCACCTAAAGCAACAAGGGGGCATTAGGGAGTATTGGATGTCACTCCTTCTCGCTGTAGACTTCCTTCCCCTTTAATTATTTCAGAAGAAAAAAAACACTAACTGTTAAAAACAAAATAAAGTCAAAAGAATAACAAGGCATAGGCTCTTCAAGGGCCAGATAGCCATAAGGGTGTAATAGCGGCCGCCCGAACTTTCAACTGCCCTGGGTCTGCTGCTGAAGTTGGTGGGTGGTGGGATTCAGATAGCGCCGGGTTATCTACTGCCGCTCATGCCTATTGAGAAAATATCAGTGATCAATATCAGTGATCGGTCACCCTCTGGCCTCATGAGGAACGTGTTTAGAAATTCTTATTTGGTTCTTTCTGACTTGAAATTTTTTGGGTGGTGACGGTGGTGGGGGTGTCAAAATGACATGGGTTTGCCCACCCCCCCCCCTTTTCGGTCATTCGTGAGTGACGTGATCTTGGGCATGTTGTTGATCTGTTTGTATCTCAGCTTCTTCATTTGAAAAGAAAAACAGCCCTGGCCGGTGTGGCTCAGTGGCTAGAGCGTCAGCCTGCGGACTGAAGGGTCTTGGGATCGATTCCAGTCAAGGACACCTGCCAGGGTTTTGGGCTCGATCCCCAGTAGGAGACATGCAGGAGGCAGCCGATCAATGATTCTCTCGCATCCTTGATGTTTCTCTCTCTCTCTCCCACTCCCTTCATCTCTGAGATCAATAAAAATATATATTTTTAAAAAAACCACAAAAACTATATCTCCCATACAGGAATGCTATAGGTATTTTAAAAAGTTACATCTGCCCTAGCTAGTTTGGCTCAGTGGATAGAGCATCGGCCTGCGGACTGAAGGGTCCCAGGTTTGATTCTGGCCAAAGGCACATGCCCGGGTTGTGGGCTCGATCCCCAGTGGGGGGCGTGCAGGAGGCAGCTGATCCATGATTCTCTCTCATCATTGATGTTTCTATCTCTCTCTCTCTCCCTCGCCCTTCCTCTCTGAGATCAATAAAAATATATTTAAAAAAAAACACAAAAACTATATCTCCCATACAGGAATGCTGGTATTTAAAAAAATTACTTCTGCCCTAGCTAGTTTGGCTCAGTGGATAGAGCATCGGCCTGCAGACTGAAGGGTCCCAGGTTTGATTCTAGTCAAGGGCACATGCTTGGGTTGCAGGCTTGATCCCCAGCAGGAGGTGTGCAGGAGGCAGCCAGTCAGTGATTCTCTCTCATCATTGATGTTTCTATCTCTCTCTCCCTCTTCCCCCGTCTCTGAAATCAATAAAAATATGTTTAAAATAACAATTATTTTTTAAAAAATATTGAGTGCTAGGAGTGAGTACACCAAGCTCAGACGGTCGGAGGCTAAATGTTTTCTGGAAGTTGAGGGTGTTCCCTAGGGGGAGTAATTTCACAGGCAGGCAAGGACAGCAAGCCAACCACTCTGCAGGAGATGGAGGGCTTGTTACCTCAAAAATTAATGCTGTAGCTTGCAATTAAACTCACCGCACAGAAAGCAAACCTAACTTGAAGTCTCCCTCGGTGTAGAAGTCCCAGTTTCAGGGAGCAGGTCTTTTCTGTGACACCCTAAACTTCAGCGGCATCATTAAGACTCGTCTCGAGATTAACCTTGACACGCGTCAAGACAGGCCTTCGTTCCTTCCTATTCATTCTTACCTCTGACCTTGGATGGTGCTGAGGTGTGGCCCTGGGATGCAGCCAGGAGGCCAGGTGTCTGCCACCCATTTTGCAAACACATCCTTTCGCAGGCTGGAATTTCCCCTCAAGAGTGAGCCGCTGAGCTGCTGGCTCACTCCGGGCCTTGTCTTGATCATTGAAAAAATGATTCAGCCCTAACCAGTGTGGCTTAATGGATAGAGCATCGGCCTGTGGACTGAAAGGTCCCAGGTTTGATTCCGGTCAAGGGCATGTACCTTGGTTGTGGGCCCATCCCCGGTAGGAGGTGTGCAGGAGGCAGCTGATCAATGTTTCTCTCTCATTGATGTTTCTAACTCTCTATCTCTCTCTCTTCCTCTCTGTAAAAAAATCAATAAAATATATATATTTTTAAAAATCTTATAAAAAATGATTCAGCTGCCTGGTGGTGTTGCTCAGTGGTTGAGCATCAACCCATGACCCAGGAGGTGGGGGTTTGATTCCCGGTCAGGGCACATGCCCGGGTTGTGGGCTTGATCCCCAGTAGGGGGCGTGCAGGAGGCAGCCTGATCCATGATTTGCTCTCATCATTGATGTTTCTATCTCCCTCTCCCTTCCTCTCTGAAACCAATAAAAATGTTTTCTTATTTGTTTTTTTAAAAAATGGAAGTCAGCTTTTGTTAAGCGACCCAGGGAGGGGATAGGGACACATTGCAGGCTCCCTCCTAAGCTGTGGAGCACCGACATTTGCTTCTTGCTCTGACTTTGGGTTCTAGGTCTTGGTTTAATTTCTGTGGCGTAGTTCACACAGCGTTCTGTAGGAGAGAGAAGCGGGGAAGTCCATCCACTTAACAGGGCTGGTTGACAAAGAAACGAATTGTCATTTAAGTGTCTTCGTTTATTTCTTAATATCCCAAATATCAACTCCTGGAAAACATGGGCTTCCCAGGGCCACTGTGCAGGCAGAAGACTGTCAAGTCGGTGGGCTGTCCAGATCCCTGGGAGACACATATTTTATACTTTTTCTTTTCTTCATCCATCTATTATGTTACTTAACAAATATTGCAACAGAGACTGGAAAGCCTTGCTCTTCCGTTTCTCTTTTGTTCTTGTTAATCCTCACTCGAGGACATTTTTCCGTTGGTTTTTAAAGAGAGTGGAAGGGAAGGGGAGAGACGCAGAGAGAGAAACAGCGATTTGAGAGGCAAACATCGATTTGGTTGCCTCCTGCACGTGCCTGACCAGGCCAGGGATCCAGCCTGCAGCCCAGACACATGCCCTCGACCATAATCAAACCCAGGACCCTTCAGTCCACGGGCTGATGCTCTATCCACTGAGCCAGACCAGCTAGGTTTAGGATAATAAATTGTTTCAGATCCATGAACACCAGTAAACATTCGCAGGGAGAGTGGTGAGCCATCTTCAAACCAGAGCTTACCCATGTCCTGGCTGATGGGCTAGAAACACGGCATTTAAGACCCAGAAGACTGCCTCTCCATCCCCATCCCACCGGATTCAGAAGACCAAGTCAGGAACGGGGCCCGTCAGAAATTGTCCTTCTGCCCTACAGACATCAACAAACGGAGGCCCACTTGAGCCCACCACGCCGCCACTTCTTTTGATGAACGTTGAGTAAACACTGGCTTCGCGTCGCTGTGGGGCTGGGCCCCCGAATTGAGCGGCATCAGCAAAAAAGAAACTCATGTTTATCTGGAATTAACTACAAATTCAATTAGAATAAAAACCTCCGCCAACCTCGCGGAAGAGGTTTTGCACAGAGAAAGCCAGATGTTCCGACAACATTGAGAGCACTTTGCCCGGCCGTCTGAGGAATTTTCCATCTTGCAAGCCCATCACTGGCGCGCGTTACACAGCTCCGGCTTCCCGAACTCACTGAGCGGCGTCCATTTCCCCTGCTCCTTTAATTAGATTTACTCCTTCAACCGAAGTGCTGTTGGGTTGAAAGAATGGGGGGGGAGGAGGGGAGGGACTCTACTTAATATTGGGCTTGCAAGCTTAGAGAAGGTTGAAGGATAAAGGGGTGGAGGTCTATGGAGGGGTTTGTTCCCAGGGGCAGCTGTCCTTGTTTCTTGTGAGTTTATTCCATTGGGGAAAAGCAGGAATACCGTTAATCCCTTGAGGTTGTGCTGTGATCAGACCTTAGTTCTGTTTTCAGCTTTGAACATCTTATAGGACAATGGAGCATAAATGGAAAATAGAAGAGATTTAGAACAGAGTAGACATTATGTCGTGGTTTTTTAAATATATTTTTTATTGATTTCAGAGAGAAAGGGAGAGGGAGAAAGAGAGAGAGAGA
Organism: Myotis yumanensis; assembly: GCF_028538775.1. NCBI lineage: Eukaryota > Metazoa > Chordata > Mammalia > Chiroptera > Vespertilionidae > Myotis > Myotis yumanensis. The sequence goes on along the minus strand of NW_027223771.1, from coordinate 4,566,663 downwards.
AACATCAATGATGAGAGAGAATCATTGATTGGCTGCCTCTTGCACGATCCCCACTGGGGACTGAGCCCGCAACCCGGGCATGTGGCCTTGACCAGAATCGAACTCGGGATCCCTCAGTCCACAGGCCTATGCTCTCTCTATCCACTGAGCCAAACCAGCCAGGGCATGGAGCATTTTTTTTTACGTGAGGACAATTAATGTGTGAAAAGACACCAGGATCACTCATGCCACACGTGGGAAATAGAGTCCTAGCACCAAAGGGGCCCAGAGTGGCTCAGGTGACCTCTGCTCAGATTCTGGAGATGTCGTGCGTTGGTATTTTTGAAGCCTGCTTTAATTTGTTTAACCAGAATAGAGAGAGAGAGCCCGAGAGACAGAGGTCAGCTTTTGCAAGAGAGAAGCAGTGGCTTATAAAGGCTAACATGTGAGGGATCACTCTTTTATAGTTGTCTTTGTCACTAACACAAACCTGCCGCCCGTGGCTCGGTTCCCACCTCTCTCCATGCAGCCCTGTTCAAATGCATCATATCTTCGTTCAACCTTTTCTCGTTCGGATCATGAGAGTCTTCTGAGAGGCATTGTTTGTCCTCTTAACACGGCTTTGGACTCGTTCATCCTCAAAACCGCGGTAGGAAGTGAGTTTCCCAAAATGCACCTCTGGTTGTGAAAGCCTTTTGTTTAAAACGGTTAAGGTTCCCCATCTTAGGAGAATTCTCTTGGCTCCTTATGTTTGATGAGGCTTCCTCCTCTTTCCTGCTGCCCATTGCCACTCGCCTTGAATGTGGTCAACCCTTCCTCGACCTGTCATTGTCCACTCAATATGTTTTAAAATTGACTTGTTTAATGCCCCCTATGTGCCTCCAGGTACTGATTCAGGTATTGGGGAGAGAGCAATACACAAGAGAGGTAAAGCCTCTGACCCCTTATAGGCTGATCTTCTAGTCGGGAGGAGGGGCTATAAGCACATCAGCCAATAGGCACATATTCGATCTTTAAGAAAAGTAAGGAAGGGAAAGAAGATGTGGAGTGATGCTTAGGTAGGCTTGTCAGAGAAGATCTCCCTGCAGAGGTAACACTGGAGTTGACGAAAGCAATGGGCAGCAGCAAGAGGGTGGGTACTGCCCTAACCGGTTTGGCTCAGTGGATAGAGTGTCGGCCTGCGGACTCAAGGGTCCCAGGTTCGATTCCTGTCAAGGGCATGTACCTTGGTTGCGGGCACATCCCCAGTAGGAAGTGTGCAGGAGGCAGCTGATCGATGTTTCTCTCTCATTGATATTTCTCTCTATCCCTCTCCCTCTCTGTAAAACATCAATAAAATATATATATATTTTTTTTTTTAGAAAAGAGAGTGGGTACCATCCTTAGGTTGTTCATCCAAGTGCAACCTGGGGACAAGCTTAGGTCATGCAGAACGCTGGGGTGGAAAGCCAGCCATTCATACTTTTGGGGTTTTTTATGTGTATTTTTTTCAGCCATGAGTACTTTTGAAAATCACTCTAGGTTACTCTACTGTTCAGTTAAGAAATGAGGCTTCTGCTTTGACTTGAGTGACAGGGGAAGTCATTGACTAGAGAAGTGACAGGAACTTACGTATGCAGTCCGTCTCCCTCTGGTTTCCGAGCACAGAAGAGACTGTGGATGGCAAGAGTGGAAGCAGGGAGACCAAACAAGAGGCTACTGCGCTTGACACGAGGAGAAAAAAGGGGGGGACCGGGCTAGGAGGGTTGTATTGGGCTTGATGACAAACTCTATGGTCACGAGTGAGTTATATGTCGCAGGTGGAGGCTGTAGGATCTCACCATAATTAAGCATAATATTCCTGGTCCCAGGAACAGTAGGTCCACTTCTATGCATCTTCAAATCAAAAATTTGGTCAGAACAGTTCCTCGCATACCTCTCCACGGGGAGTTTGTCACCTGTCTGGTCCTACAGGCGTATGAGTTTGCCACGGTCTCTAGGTTCCCCTGAAGGCACCATAGTGAATTGCTTTCATCTCTGTCTTTCCATGGCACCTTCACGTCTCTCGTGGGTCATGAACCATGTTCCCATTTGCAGGAAGCCTCTCTAGAGTTAAGCCTCGAATTGACCTTTGGCAGAGCCACAAACAAGTCCCAGCTTGGAGGGCAGAGCCCTCTTAGCTTAATTAAGCTTAACCTTATAGCCCTCCCTAGATCCTTCCTGGGAAGCTAATGGGCTGTGGGAGGTGCAGCAAGTGCTGCCAAAACAAGTGAAACTCACAAGAACATTGTAGCTATGGTGACCACTACTTTGTTTTCCTCTGACTATAAAATAAAGCCTCAGCTTGCTGGCTGGATCCTCCTCTGTGGCCTCATCCAGGCACAGGAGATCCACCGAGCCCCAGCTATATTCTCTTTGTCTAGCTTTTCTTTAATCCTTCACCCCCCCAACCCCACCCGCCCCCAACCCCTGCCTCCTCAGCCTCACCAAACCCTTGGCTGTGCTGGCATGGCACACCCCTTATTATATTCACGAGTGTCTTTCCAGATGATATTTTACTCATCTTCATATCTGCGGGGTTTAGTTCAGAGCCTTGCAATTAGTGGGTGTTAGGTCATTGGTGAATGAGTGATGGCTGCACTGATTTGTCCCAGGTTACATGAGACTCAAGTGTCATAGTCAATTTTTTTTTTTTTTTTTTTTTTTTACTTTAAGTCCAGAGTAATAGAGCTGTTAGATTGTTAGTCTTGCAGGACATTTTTTTAAATTAAACTTTTAACTTTGAGATCATGTTAGATTTACATGCAGTTGTCAGAAATAAGAGGGAGTGGTGCTTTACCCAGTTCCCCCCCCCCCCCCCCCCAGACTAACATCTTGCAATACACGAGGGCACTGTAACAGGATATTGACATTGATGCACAGGCAAGATAAAGAATATTTCTCTCAGAAGGAGCCTTCCTATTACCCTTTTATAGCCACACCCAGTTCCCTTCCACCCTTACATCATCCTTAGGCCCTGGTCTGTCTCCATTTCTATAATTGTGTCTTTTCAATAATGTTACGCGAATCGAGTCGGACGGCATGTAACATGATGAAATGGACTTTTGTCACTTACCATCGTTCTCTGCGGAGTCTCCGAGTTCAGTCTCCTTTGTTGTTGCTGCTCTTTATGTTCCCAAAGATTTAAGGCTCCTTCCCAATGCAGGATGACAAAATGATCCCACACAAATGTAACCCAGGATGTTTTAAAGTGTGGCCAAGCAACTGGGCGACAGGGAAAAGGGGGTCATGTCACCAGTGGGCTGGCTTGTCATGATGGCATGAATGAATTATTTTAAATGATTTTCCACACTAAATTTTCCAGATGCTTTGGCCCCGGGCCAAGATAATTAATATTGCTAATCCACAGGCTAGAGTTAAGTTGGCAAGTTAATTCACAGAACTGAGCGTTGGCACTCCATGTTGGGTGGTGGGCAAGTCACGTGTGCTATGTTTCAATGACATGAGCCTATCTCATCGCTGACCCAGACCCAAAATTCGCTGAGGTGCTTGAGATGGTTACTCATTTTACATCATCAGGAAGTAAGTCTAAAGAGAAAAGATACCATGCCTTTTGTTTAAGTTTTATTCCCTAGAGAGATCTCTCTATAGTCATGACAAATTTGAAGCTTAATACGTTTGCCCTTTAGAAATTTTCAGGGAAAATATTTAAAGGATGGATGCTCATTTCAAGTGGAAAAGATAAATATATATATATATATATATATATATATATATATATATATATATATAATTTTCTTCTCAAAAAATTAAAAGCCCAGCTAAAGTGGCTCAGTGGTGAGCGTCGACCTGTGAACCAGGAGGTCACGGTTCAATTCCGGGACTGGGCACGTGCCCAAGTTGTGGGCTCCATCCCCAGTGTGGACAGGCATGCAGGAGGCAGCCGGTCCATGATTCTCTCTCATCCTTGATGTTTCTCTCTCTCTCTCTTCCTCTCCTTTCCTCTCTGATATCCACAAAAATACATTTTAAAAATTTAAAACTCGATGCACAGATTTTGCGGAAGCTTTCAAAATACTCATATCTGCAATGCCCAAGAAATGACTGAGGTGATTGATCATTGTGTTGCTTTGGCTTCTACATATAATGCTGCTTAAAACGCATACGCTACGCTTTTACTTTAGGGGCGTAGATCACGCTGTGTATGTTTTCTGAGCTGGTTTCCAGCTAGACAAGATGCAGTCCCATGCCCACCTACATAACACAGAGGGAGAGTCTAGATATCCAGAGTAAGCAACTAAAACTGACTTAGGAACTCGACTTTTGGGCACAGGTTGTACCGTCTCCATCCCCTCCCACAGACCCAGTGACAAAACTCCAGTTTTTGCTGACACTAGTGACCCCCAAATCACTGACTTAGCTCCTGCTTCTGTTCACAGAGAAATAAGCCGGTAATCAATTATATATACTAGTATATCACGACATGAGCAACGACCTGGCAATCATGTACGGGCGGCGAACGCTCTATGTGCACAGGTAGGTTGTGCAAAAGATGTCTTGCTAAATAAATATTGAAAATACCTCCTCCTGTAGCCTGTAAACTGTTCGGACTGAAGCTGCAGAGATTTTGAAAGAGAGGGAGTTGCCATCGAGGCTGGTCTTCGTCTGACCTGCGAAATATTCTCTCCGTGTATATAGCAAGGCATACAAGATGGGTTCTGTAAGGGAAAAGCAGCAAAATGAACGCTCTACATTGCCATTGAGCGACAGCATGTTAGCAGGAAGAGGATCCTGGGAAGATCATAAAACGTACTTTCATCTTGAGAGCGGGGACCTGGAACAGGGGATCTAGGCGTAAATTAACCGCCAGCAGCAGGACCACCTCAGAGAGAGGACTGGAGGCGACAGGAAGCAAGGGACACAAGTGCTTTCACAACCCAATGCTCGCCTCCACGTGGGTCGCCTTCCCTGCGAACATGTCCGGGATGGTTTTCAAAGGTGAACAAAACACAATCCGGGTCTGAGAGAGTTTTCCGTGTCGCTCCAATCCACGCAGAGCCACGATTTCCAATGAGAACCCAGGGGGCAAGGAGGGTGTGGGGAGTCAACCCTTTGTGCTTCTTAGGACAGAGACACTCAAAATAGGGGGGGGCAAGCTGGGGGTTCAGCTGATTTGGGGGTCAGAAAGTTAGCCGTTTCCCTGGCGGATAAGTCTCTATATACCTGCATATCCCCCGTTTTCTCCCTGTGTGGTTCCCTGCACAGAATGGCATCACAAACATAGCAATTCCTTGTCCACCAGGGGGAGCAGTTCACCAGCACAAAACTTCCTTCCCCAGAGAAGTCCCTGAAGGCGCCTCCTCCGCTCCCTGGGCACAGGGACCCTGGCTTCTATGGGCTCTGGGAGGGGTGGCGCTCCTGTACCTACTACTGACTCGTGCATCCGACCCCACGCTGATGGGACGCACGAGTCAGGAGCACATATACACACAGCAGATTTTGTGGTTGGGCTGGAAAAGGAGTCCTACCATGGCTAGAAATTCCTCCTTTTATTATAAGAAATCATTCACGTAGTCCTTGCTCCGACCCCAGCTTTTAGGAACAACACCCACAGATTTAGCAAAGCACGTGTCCTCCCAGGCCAGGGGTGCAGGGAGGACTCTGATCTTGCATCTGGTGTGTGGGGGTGAGACGCTCCCAGGCCTGGGAGCCCGGCTGCTGATACCACCACCTCTTCCTCCACAAGCCCTTTCCCTTTCCTCCAGCCGGGGTCCTGGGGCTGGGAAGGAAAACAGCTGGGAGGGAAAGGCTCCTGGGGATGATAAGGCCTTTGTATGCAGGCTCAGACTTCGCCACCCGCCTGTCCAAACAAAACAGCTGTGGCCTCCAGCGGACCCGGGTGTGGGCAGGCAAAGCCAAGCAGCTGGCTAACGAACAAAGACAGCCTGAGCTGATACAGGCCCCCAAGGTGTTTTGCAAATGGCATCGAAGTCCGCGGAAGAAAGGGTCCCAGGTCAGCCAGGTTGCACTTATTTTTTTTCCCCCCAAATTTGTTTTTATTGATCTTTAGAGAGAGAAGAAGGGAGAGGGATAGAGAGAGAGAAGCATAGATGGGAGAGAAGCATCATCAATCAGCTGCCTGTTAGGGATCAAGCCTGCAACCTGGGCATGTGCCCTGACCCGGAATTGAACCTTGACCTCCTGGTTCATAGGTTGATGCTCAACCACTGAGCCACACCAGCCGGGCCCGAGTTGCATTTTTTAAAATATATTTTATTGATTTTTTTTACAGAGAGGAAGGGATAGGGATAGAGAGTTAGAAACATCGATGAGACAGAAACATCGATCAGCTGCCTCCTGCATGCGCCCTACTGGGGATGTGCCCGCAACCAAGGTAAATGCCTTTGACCGGAATCGAACCTGGGACCCTTCAGTCCACAGGCCAACGCTCTATCCACTGAGCCAAACCGGTTAGGGCCCAAGTTGCATTTTTAATGATGATCGGCTCCTAAAGCTCTTTCCAGACATTCCAGTTCCTTGCTCTTCTCATTTCTAACAGTCCCCTTGCTCCTTACCGTGTAGACTCTGCATCAACAGTCTTGACACAGGGAACCTGTTAGAAACACAGACCAGCAGGCTACACCCAGATCTCCTGAGTCAGCATCCATCTGTGAGTGGAGTGTGTCCGGCAAGTTCAAACTCAATTCAGTAGGTTTGCTGCTCTTAGGATCCAGATAAGGTACACAGATGCACAGCCATCCAGAATATTCCATGGCCTATGGGACATGCAGCCAACTCTTGAAACAGCAGCATGAAAGGAAAGAGTTCAGTCTTTTAAGCATAAAAGATGCAAATTTAGTCTGACCGGCATGGCTCAGTGGTTGAGAGTCGATCTATGAACCAGGAGGTCATGTTTCGATTCCCAGTCAGGGCACAAGCCCGGGTTGTAGGCTCCAGGAGGTAGAGGGCATGTAGGAGGCAGCCGACCCATGATTCTCTCTCATCATTGATGTTTCTATCTCTCTCCCTTTCCTTTCCTCTCTGAAATCAATAAAGATATATATATATATATATATATATATATATATATATATATATTAAAGATACAAATTTAGCTTTCAATCTCAGCTCTGTCCTTCCCACCTCTTCCTTCTTCATTGGTACCACCACACAGGTGTTAACTCCGTGGTGAAGGTTAAATGAACACCCGGTACAAATTCCTTCAGAACCGAGTTTCCAATCTGTGCATATTATCCAGTGATTTGGTGACTGACTTTTTCCCCTTCAACTGTATTCTTAGTTTTTCTGCTTTCTCGTTGTTTTCTTACTTTTCAATAAAACCTGGGAAAAGAAAGAGTGAACCTCACATCAGCCTCTATGTGTACTTACGAGTTACGTTGTTGAATGGTTTTTGAAGAGGAGAAAATTGAAAGAAGTAAAATAACCCATTGGATTTTGGTTTTTTTTTCTTTTTAATCCTCACCTGAAGATATTTTCCCATTGATTTTTAGAGAGTGGAAGCGAGGGGGTGAGACACAGAGAGAGAAACATCAATGTGAGAGAGACACATGAATTAGTTGCCGCCCACATGTGCCCCGGCCAGGGCTGGGGATCGAGCTTGCAAGCGAAATACCTGCCCGTGATCACAATCGAACCTTCAGTCTACAGGCCAATGCTCTATCCACTGAGACACACCAGCTAGGGCTCCTTTGGGGTTTTGATGAAATCCTAAGACCTATCCTTAACACGGCCCTATCAAGGATAACCAAGATAGTAGGATTAATTCTAGAGAAGGAACTAGAAAGCACCCCACTAAAAATAAATGAGGAAGGAAACACGCTAACTTCCAGCAAACCCTTCTCTTACTGCCACCCGGATCACTGTCACAGCTGGATGGAGTTAGTGACAGGGAGCCGTGTTGCATTAGAACCTACGGTGTGCGTGTCTTTGAAGAATGAGACTCACTGAGCAGCGTTCTACGTCGCTCATTGTCTTTTTGGCCCTGTACATTATTCTTTGGCAAATGCTGTATTTATATAATAGTCTGAATTTGGGCACCAATTCCTTAGAATTTAAAACTCACCTGGATATCAGCTGCTGGATCACCAAACTGGATGTGATCTCTTTGGAAGGAAATCAGGTCTGGAGAAATTATGATAAGGGCTTTCATATATATATATATATATATATATATATATATATATATATATATATATAACCCAGGGCACGAAATTCATGCACGAGTAGGGTTCCTAGGCCTGGCTGGCGATCAGGGCCGATCTGTGGGGTGACCGGCAGGGTGATCAGGGAGGACCCTCCCCCCCCCCCCACCACTGGCATCAGCCTTGGCTGGACTGGGGCCTGTGGGCTGGGGGCAGCTCCTGCATTGAACATCTGACCCCTGGTGGTCAGTGCGCATCATAGCAACCGGTTGTTCCACCAGTCATTCCTCTAGTCAGTCGATTTATATATTAGGCTTTTATTATATAGGATATGTATGTGTATTATGTGTGTGTGTGTGTGTGTGTGTGTGTGTGTGTATATATATATATATATATATAATTGATTTCAGAGAGGAAGGGAGAGGGAGAGAGAAATGGGAACATCAATGATGAGAGAGGATCATGCATCAGCTGCCTCCTGCATGCCCCGCACTGGGTATCGAGCCCACAACCCGGGCATGTGCCCTGACTGGGAATCGAACCCTGACCTCCTGGTTCATAGGTCGGCGTTCAACCACTGAGCCTCGCCAGCCAGCCAGGGTTTTCCTTTCTAACAGAGTAGACGTGACTGTCTGCTCTACGAAGGGAAGGCTGGTCTGACTACGATGTCCCAGCTGTGCTCAGGCCTGACCGAGACACCCGGCTCCTTCCTGGAGAGAAGAGCTCCCCCTGCCCTCAGTCAGGCCCTGGGGGAGGTGGGGAGAGGGACAGGTGCTGCCAAATGGGAACACTTTTTTTGGGGGGAGGGGGCACGGTGACTAAGGCAAGGAGCTCCCCTCCAAGAGAGTGGTAGACAGCTTCCCCCAACGTCTCCTTTCCTGCCCATCCAGGTGGCCTCGCTCACTGTGTTTTCCTTCTGGGGTCTCCCCTTCAGCTTTCAAAGGGAACAGCCCCATTCCAAGGGAACGAACTGAACAGAAGCAAAGCCTTGTTACTCCAGACCCGCTTCAAAGCGGCCTGCAGACGTAATAAAATAGAAACAAGCTGCGTATTCCCTCCCCGTTTCTAGAGCGAGCATGTTGCTTTCTCCTGTGGGCCAGATCGTTTCGTCCGTATTGCCTTTATACCCCAGGGTGCCGCGTCCGATCTGTTTGAACTTCAAACACCCAACACAAGTTCAGACAGATTAAAGGTGATGTCAGCCCCGCCCGATTTCCATGACGAGCCTCTGTGTGACGGGTGATGGGGGAATGTGGGGTTGTCCTAAGAAGGTCTGAGGTGATAGGTGGTCATCTTGACCAGAAATGAGGGTCACAGGCAGGGACAGGGAGGTGATTCTCATGCTGTTTCAGACTTGTGACCATCGCCAATAAGGGTGAGGCCCTCGGGCCTGGTAGTGTTACTAGGAAACCCCCAGTTGGGCTGGGGCCACCTGTCGCCGTGTCCAATAACGAAGACAGGGTTGAATCCTATAAGGCGCTTATTGAGAAGGCCAGACAACCAAGAAGACAGGGTGCTTACCAGCATTCAAATCCTGTCTTACAGCAAGGTGCAGGGGACAGGATTATACCGGGGGAGGGGCTAGGGTGAGGCTGGGTATGGACGTTAGCTATTGCCCTTAGTCATTAGGCGATGAGATGATGTTGATAAGATGGTGGTTTGACTCCTGGTGGGTCGGTCTGACCATGTGTATCGGTTCTGCTTGCTGGATTCGCTGCTGAGTCTCCTCCTTAATCGCTTCCCACGGGCCTTGAGAAGGAAACTTAAGAAAAACTTATCCCCCAATCCTATATAATAAAAGACTAATATGCAAATTGACTGAATGGCGGAACGACCGGTCGCTATGATGCGCACTGACCACCAGGGGGCAGACGCTCAACACAGGACCTGCCCCCTGGTGGTCAGTGCGCTCCCACAGGGGGACCACTGCTCAGCCAGAAGCCCTGAGCCAGGTTCATGGCTGGTGAGTGCACCGGTGGTGGCGGGAGCCTCTCCCGCCTCTGCAGCAGTGCTAAGGATGTCCAGGAGCGGGCCTAAGCCATCAGTCAGACATCCCCCAAGGGCTCCTGGACTGCGAGAGGGCACATGCTGGGCTGAAGGACCACCCCCCCCAAGTGTATGAATTTTGTGCACCGGGCCTCTAGTTTATATATAAGAAACTGAAACCCCTAGTCACATAAGTATATGTGTTCCAAGTTTTAAAGTGATATGATTAGTTTTTCAGATTAATTCAGGTGCTCTTTCTATCGGACAACAAGTTCCCCCTATCAGTAGGAGAAGTGGAGACACCAGGGGTAGTGTGGCCTGGCCTGTGTAGGGGGGGAGTCTGGAAGAGGAAGCACCTCTGTGTCAGGGCGCTCACGATGATTTAGAGGCGAAGCTCTGTGAGAGGCAGGCTCTCTGCTCTCCAGAACACAGATCTTTCCGTTCCTCCCGGGTTTCTTAATTTTTACAACCGTCATCCAGGAAGAAAAAGTCCTCTTCTCTCTTGTCAAGCATTCACGTACGAGCGGAATAATTAGCATGAGTTATCGCCGCTCTTGCTGTAAGCCATGTAGCCACATTCACCCATATCAAAGCGCTCCGCAAGATGAAAACAGCCTCAGACATGTAGGAGTGAAACGCTGCCAACATCTCTCATCCTTTCACTGCATCCCTGGACCAGATTCCTTTGCTTTTTTACTGGAATGGCGAAGAAATATGGAAAGTCTGAATATAGTTCATAACTGGCTTTAATTGGTGCCCTTTCTGACCTCCTGGGGGAGGGAGGGCGGAAAAGGAATCCAAACTTTGCGAGGGCTTTAAGAGGAAGCTCTTCTGTTAACCCTCTCGTTGCTCCCAATGTGCAAGGGACAGGACGGAATCAGAAGGAAGAGTGAGTCTCATGATCAACTTCGAAGTTACGAAGTGGCCTTTTGTTGCTGAGCGCCCCTTGCTTTTTATCCCAATGTATGTGCCCAAGATCTGCCATAAAAAGGCAAGAGAAAGACTTGGGGAAAAGAGAGGATTCTTGCCTTCACCGGTTTGGCTCAGTGGATAGAGCGTCGGCCTGCAGACTGAAGGGCCCCAGGTTCGATTCCGGTCAAGGGCATGTACCTTGGTTGTGGGCACATCCCCAGTGGGAGGTGTGCAGGAGGCAGCTGGTCGATGTTTCTCTCTCATCGATGTTTCTGACTCTCTATCTCTCTCCCTTCCTCTCTGTAAAAAAAAATCAATAAAATATATTTAAAATAAAAAAAAAAGAAAGGATTCTTGGGAGGAAACAAAACTTGCATTCTTAGGAAGTTTCTTCTCAGAGCCGAATGTTCTGATTCCGGGATAAGTATTTCCCCGATGTCACTCTCAATTCCGAAATCTTCAGGTAGTAACAGACCCACAGGAAGTGTCCCTGGGTGAATTATTCTAAACAACGAGCTGCTTCTAAAGTAATCTTACATGTGGTATCTTGGCTATAAGTTAGGCAACTATCACATGCTTAATAAATACTTCAAAGGAGCAGTTGCCTTGCTCTTCTCAGTCTCTTACTTTTTAGTTTGGGGTTTTTAATTTTTTAAAAATTAGATTTTTCTTGATTTCAGAGAGGAAGGGAGAAGGAGAGAGAGATAGAAACATCAATGATGAGAGAAAATCATCGCGTGGCTGCCTCCTACAGGTCCCTATGAACCCACCTAGGAACCAGGAGGTCACGGTTCTATTCCCAGTCAGGGCACATGCCCGGCTTGCGGGCTCGATCCCCAGTAGGGGGCGTGCAGGAGGCACCCGATCCATGATTCTCTCTCATCATGGATGTTTCTAGCTCTCTCTTCCTCTCCCTTCCTCTCTGAAATCAATAAAACTATATTAAAAAAACGTCAACCCTGGTTGGGAACCACTGCTTTGCCAAAACAGTTGTTGACAAAGTGTCTAACAAATCTTGCGTTTTTAATTTTCTTATTTCACTTCTTGCCATTGTCGAGCCTAAGTCTGTGATCCGTCTCAGAGGGAAATGCTTTGCTTTTGATGGGGTCCCTCGGCTCCTCAAGGACATATCCCAACGGCTTCTGGTGCCGTGGCTGCCGGGTTTCCGGCGGGTGATGGGCCAGCGTCACCCGGAGTTGTCCCATCTGGGAAACAATGATAGAAAGTAAAAGCGATTCAGCAAAACAATAGGCTGCGTGTTCCAACTGTGTGAAGAGGCTACAGGAAGCAAAACCATTCAGAACTAGTAATTCAACAAGTACACGAGGTTCCATAAGTATCAACTATGAATCATGACTTGCGTAAGTTAAAGCACGCCCTTCGCCACTATCGGGAATGAACTTGAGCCTGGCTGGTGTGGTTCAGTGGTTGGGCATCGAGCTATGCACCAAGAGATCACCGGTTCGATTCCTGGTCAGGGCACATGCCTGGGTTTCAGACTCAATGACCCCAGTAGGGTGGGGCGGGGTGGTGAGCATGAGGCAGCCATCCATGATGCTGTTTCTCATCGGTATTTCTATCTCTCTATTCCTCTTCCTTCCTCTCTCTCTAAAAATCAGTTTAAAAGAAAAAAATGAACTTGACAACTGGAAAAGTAATCATATAAGAGCTACCTCAAGAAATACCTTTGGCCCAATGCATACATTTTTGTTGTTGCTTTTTGTTAATTCTCACCAGAGGATATTTTTCCATTCATGTCTAGAGCAGTGGTTCTCGACCTTCCTAATGCTGTGACCCTTTAATACAGTTCCTCATGTTGTGGTCAATTTCATTGTTATAAATTGAACATAATGAAAGCATGGTGATTCATCACAAAAGCAATATGTAATCATATATGTGTTTTCTGATGGTCCCTGTGAAAGGGTCGTTCGACCCCCAAAGGGGTCGCAACCACAGGTTGAGAACCGCTGGTCTAGAGAGAGTGGAAGGGAGAGGTAGAGACAGCGAGAAACATCGATGTGAGAGAGACACATCGATTGGTTGCCTCCTGCATGAGCCGTGACCAGGGCCGGGGATTGAGCCTGTCACCGAGGTATGTGCCCTTGACCAGAATCGAACCCGGGACCCTTCAGCCTGCAGGCCGACGCTCTATCCACTGAGCCACACCAGCTAGGGCTGGACACATATTTTAAATCTCAGCCTCAAAAGGAAAATCGCCTTCTGTTTTACAAGCAACCGTGGTAAAGAGACATGTATACAATCTAATTAGAAGCGTCTTTGCAAAAATGACCGCTCGCTCCCAGGCGGAACCCAGGGATAAAGGGGCCGGGGGTGGGGGGTGGGATCCGTTTTCCTGGCTCATATGTCTTCTGGGAGACAGTGAAGTCAGGAAATAAAAGTGAAGATGGGGTAGCCCAGAGGTTGGCTTAACAAAAATAACAGAAAGCGATCGGGAGTCGGAGTAAGCAGTATAGCCCGGTTCATTCAACCGTGCCTGGGCCGCGGCCCGGCCTAGCGCAGGGTCCACCGTGGTGTGTAATAAATGAGACAGCAAGTAGGGCAGGAGCTGGGAACAGGACACCGGCCTCGCATCTCTGTGTGTCTTAAGCTGGATCGCATGACGGTCGCCTCCCTAAACGGTGTGCGTGGGGCGTCACGGGATACGGTGATGTGTAAAAGAAGGGGACGGGGGCCCAGATTCTATCACTCCGGGCAACAAAGGCTTCTTTCTCCAGCCGCCTGAAAGGGTCTGTGGACACAGTTTCCTTGTGTAACCATCACTGAACCCCATTCTCTCCGAGGGGCGATACGCCTTGCCCCCGGCTACCCTGTGAGCAACTTCTCTCCTTTCACTCCGGGTAGGTGACCTATTTTGCAGGGCTTGCAGCGAGCGCTGCCCCAGTTCCCTCCAACGTGCATTCTAACCGGAGGCCAGGCCATCCTCTGGGGGATCAAAGGGCTCAGGCCACACACCAGGATGCTTTGTGGAAGTGGGGGGGTGGCTTAGAAAAGTCCGGGAGTGATGTCTTTTTGCTCTAGGTTGAACCTGAGCTTAAATAAACCCATTCATTAAAAAAAAAAAAAAAGAAGATGTGAAAAGAAAAGAAAATTCTCTCTACCTGCAGGCCTTGATTTTGGGGTTCAGTTTGACAGCCTCCTGGAGGCAGGGCCGCTAGCCTAAAACCTAGGGAACTCAGAGCCTGAACACTTGTTCAGGTCTGTTCTGACTTCCTGTCCGGAGAACCGCAATCTATAACCAGGGCCAGGCCTGGGCCCGTGTGAAAGGCAACATCACCTAACACCTGTCCTTTCTTTAATTTTTTTTAAAAATATATATTTTATTGATTTTTTTACAGAGAGGAAGAGAGAGGGTTAGAGAGTTAGAAACATCGATGAGAGAGAAACATCGATCAGCTGCCTCCTGCACACTCCCTACTGGGGATGTGCCTGCAACCCAGGTACATGCCCTTGACCGGAATCGAACCTGGGACCCTTGAGTCCGCAGGCTGATGCTCTATCCACTGAGCCAAACTGGTTAGGGCCTGTCCTTTCTTCATAAAGTCTGGCCACTTCTACCTGTTCAAACAAACTAGCTTAGCTTCTGCTGCAAAGAACTGAGAGCGTTCATTGGTCAAACGGTGTTTGTTTTGATGAATCCTTTTTATAGAGCTGCTTAGATTCCAAATCCAAGTTTGAAGCCAAACTACCAGCCCTGCCCGGTTTGGCTCAGTGGATAGAGCATCAGCCCGTGGACTGAAGGGTCCCGGGTTCGATTCCAGTCCAGGGCACGTACCTCTTTGCAGGCTCCATCCCCAGCCCAGGTTGGAGCGAGGGCGGGAGGCAGTGAATGGATGTGTCTCTCACACATCGATGTTTCTCTCGCTCTGTGTCTCTCCCCCTCTCTTCCACTCTGTCTAAAAAAAAAAAATCAATGGAAAAAAATATCCATGGGTGAGGATTAACAAACACACAAATAAAAATAAAACAACAACAAAGAGTCTGCCGCTGGGAAAATAATTTAAACAAATTAACAAGAAGGATTTTAGTTCATTTCTATCACAACTAGAGGCCTGGTGCTCAAAATACATGCAGGGTAGGGTCCCTAGGCCTCCCCACCTCCTCCTTCCCTGCTCCCTTAGCGCCCTGCCGCCACCGCTGGTCACCCGCCATGTTCCATGTCGCCCCCTGGTGGTCAGCGCACGTCATAGCAAGCGGTCAAACTCCTGTTCTCCTGGTCGAACTCCTGAGTGGACAATTTGCATATTAGCCTTTTATATAGTTAGATGACAGTAGCTCCAAATCTGTCTCTATCACAGTCATATCCTATTCTTTCCTACTGTAGGATAAGTCTGCTTTCAGATACTAACAGTCCTCCTGTTGGCTGCTATCTCGCCTGCGTTTGTCGTAGATCAAAAGGGGGAGCCAGGTGAGAGCTGACAGTGAGACAAATCCATCATTTCTCCTGCATAAAGCAACCCAAGTATAGTTCTGTGGCTCTAGGAGCCGTCTGTAAGATTTATACTCTCTCAAAACATCATCTTAAAGCAAGAGAATTTGTTGTTGATACACCAGTGAACCCCCCTTCTTATTCCAGTTGAATCCGTCAGTCCGGATGTATTGATTTCTGTCTCCTGGCCTCAGCAGGTTCTTCCGTTCCTTTTTGAAGTAATCCCCCTTGCCATGTGCAGTAAAAATGGAATTCATCTTGTTCCTGCCTTGGATCCGCCGGACTTGGAATTGAACTCGGCGGGAACACGAGCGTCCCAGAGAGCCCGAATGTGAACTTCTGTTTCTGGGCTGGGAACCGCATCAGTCGCCTCCGGAGCTCATAAAATGATTTAAGGGTTTGCGGAGCCTCTTCTTCTCCTCTTTAAACTAATCTCAGAACAATACTCCATCGCGAGGTCATTGTCAACAGCTTGCGCCGTCCAGGCCTGGCCAGCTGCAGCCTCTTCGCTTTCATGTGCTGCCCGGGACTCAGCCTTGGAATTCAGTCTGGCCTCGCGGTTCAGCTGACTTCATAATTCAAATATAATTGCTGATGCGCTTTCACGGAACGTCAGGAAAACTGCAACGGCTTATTCTGGTTGTATTAAAAAATTTTTTTTTTTAAATAGACTTTTATTGATTTCAGAGAGGAAGGGAGAGGGGTAGAGAGATAGAAACATCAATGATGAGAGGGAATCATGGACCGGCTGCCTCCTGCACGCCCCACACGGGGGATCGAGCCTGTGCCCCGGGCATGTGCCCTTCACTGGAATTGAACCTGGGACCCTTCAGTCCACAGGCCAATGCTCTATCCACTGAGCCAAACCAGCCAGGGCTAGCAACGGTATTCTATAGTTGAAGAATGTTAGCATGATGACTAGGAAAATGCCCATTTGTCATCCTCTGTCATCTAGGACTCTGTTTTCAGGTTTCGTCTGGAGATAAAGGTTCAGAGAGTGTTTTGTCTATTTATTTGGATGAGCCAACAGCGGGTTTGTGACACAGTAGGTGAAAATGGGAGCCGGGAGTCTGTTTTTGTCATCTCAGAGTTACTCTCGAGCCATAAATAGCCACCCCTGCCTCTTCTCCCAGAGCTGTGAGGCTCAAGAGTGTGTCCAGCCATCACTGGGCTCAAGTACAGAGGGGACCCTGTGAAACCATAGCCCCAACCCCGGGGAGTTCATGTCACCCTCACAGGTCAGAAACTGGCACCCCAAAGTTGGCCACAGGTGAGCTGACAGCACCTCTCGTCTCTTACCTCCCCACCTCCCTGCGGCCTTCAAAGCACATGGTGGCCCGGCCGGCGTGGCTCAGTGGCTGAGTGTTGACCTAGGAACCAGGAGGTCACGTTCGTTTCCCAGTCAGGGCACATGCCCGGGTTTCGGGCTCCATCCCCAGTAGGGGGCGTGCAGGAGGCAGCCGATCTATGATTCTCTCTCATCATTGATGTCTCCCTGTCTTTTCCTCCCTGAAATCAATAAAAACATATTTTAAAAAGAAAGAAAAGGAAATGCAATTTAGCAAGATCTCTCCTCTCGTGCTCTTCCGACAGCAGACTTGCTGCCTGTGTCCTGTGTGAAAAGTCTGCTGCTTAACAGAACTGAGAGGCTCCTGAGAGCACCAGATGGTCCCATCAGGGAAGTTGAAAGACTGGGTCTCCTTTGGGGTTTCGAGTGCCCATTGCAACGGTACCTACTCATCCCTTTGTTATATGCTGAGTTGTCATCCTGTAACACCTCCTACATGGGATCTGTGTGGACTGTGGGAGAGGTCACGTGTTTTGAATTTACTTATTCACTGTTACATGTTACAGGGCAGCGGTTGCCAATCGGTGGTCCGCAGACCACTGGTGGTCCCTGAGGTCCAAAAGGTTGGCGACCGCTGTTACAGGGTGTTTCTCTCTTTGGGAACCTAAGCTTTGATAGATAGATAGATAGATAGATAGATAGATAGATAGATAGATAGATAGATGTTTTATTATTATTGATTTCAGAGAGGAAGAGAAAGGGAGAGAGAGATAGAAACATCAATGATGAGAGAGAATCATGAATGGGCTGCCTCCTGCACGCCCCCCACTGGGGATCGAGCCTGCAACCCGGGCATGTGCCCCTGACCGGGAATTGAACCGTGACCTCCCGGTTCATAGGTTGATGCTCAACCACTGAGCCATGCCGGCCGGGAACCTAAGCTTTTGGTGGTGTCTTTGAATTTGCCTTTTATCAAGCAAAAAAAAAAAAAGAATGTTGTTTAAGGCGCTTTAGATCTCACGATTTTAAGATGAATTCATGACACAACTATGCAGCTTGAGGATTAGAAAAATATTCGCAGCTGGGAAATCACACCTAAGGGGAGAGGGAGAAGTCCCACGGCTTGCGTCAGACTGGCTTGGATGCGACTCCGGCGGGGACAGGACAGGGACCCAAGCCCACGGGGACTGGCTCTGCGTAACCCCGTGTGTCTTCCCATCTCCGGCTTCTGGGTTTGTGACTCTTGTGGGAATTGTTCAACCCATAAAAAGCGCCCTTTTTCTGTCCCTCGGAATAGCCTAATGGGATAAACACTTACAAATATGTAAGTTCCCAAAGATCAGATGTGACATCAGCCGCCTTGCCTTTACCTGCCACTGAGTGCTTTCTCATCCGTGCCGTGGTCATGTGACCTCTGGGAGTCTTTCTCTCCCTCGCGCTGAAGGCCAGAACTCTTGTCGTTCGATTCTTTGATACCAGTGGCTCTCAACCTTCTGGCCCTTTAAATACAGTTCCTCATATTGTGGTGACCCCCAACCAGAAAATTATTTTCGTGGCTACGTCATAACTGTCATGTTGCTACTGTGATGAATCGTCATGTAAATATCTGATATGCAGGATGGTCTTAGGCGACCCCTGTGAAAGGGTCGTTCGACCGCCGAAGGGGTCGCAACCCACAGGTTGAGAACCGCTGGTTAGACCCTGATAACTCCAACTCTGTTTTTAAGAATTTAGTATCTCCTCCCATTCCATACTAACTATGCACATACGCACAGTTAGAATATATGCAGGGTGGACAGAAGTAAGTTTACAGTTGTGACTATACGAAACACAGTTTATTCTTATACTATTGTTTTTTTTAAATATCTTTTTGTTGATTTCAGAGAGGAAGGTAGAGGAGAGAGGGGTAGAAACATCAATGATGAGAGAGAGTCATTGATCAGCTGCCTCCTGCACGCCCCCTACTGGGGATCGAGCCCGCAATCTGGGCATGTGCCCCTGACTGGGAATCGAACCGTGACCTCCTGGTTCATAGGTTGATGCTCAACCACTGAGCCATGCCAGTCAGGCTCTTATTTTATTATTGATTAATTATTGTATTATTTGTTCGTATTATACCTTTACACCTACTTTCCCCATCCCTGTATGGAATGAATGAATCAATGAATGAATGCAACTATATGAAGACGCACAGTTATGTTGTTATAATCTAACAATACCACCCTAAGAGGAAGACACATACGACATAAGGCATTTCCATCATTCAATAAAAAAGTTATGCTTTATTTCTCTGGAGTCATGATTTGACTTAAACTATAAATAATATTTGGAACAACGTAGACGCATAGAATAGGGTCATGCTACTTCATGTCCCCTTGTCCCCAGATACCCAAAGAGCTGAGAAATGGGGGTTAAGACAGGAGTGTGTCACCCCATCAAGACTACTGATTGTTTCACCCACGAAACTCTAGGTGCACGGCCGACACCCAGATCAGGACAGAAAGAAGCGACAGTGGCCGAGAGCCATGAAAAGTCCCTTCTAACTTCAGAACTCGGGATTTTAAAAATATTCATACTTTGCAAGAATAAACAATGAGGTAATGGTCCGTCAGGTCCTCTGCGGCCAATTTGGACTTGAAACAGTGGTGGGTCACTCTCAAATATGTGAAGTTCACATGCCGCTTGGATCCTGATCAAGGCACTCAAGTAGATGAAGCTTTTCAAACCTCTGGAGATTGGGGAATGTGAACTGGAAGTCTCATGGGCCTTTCTGGTGCTTTTGAATCGTGTGGTTCGGGTAGAAATGAAAAATGAAGTTTAAGTTAAACGCTTTATGTGACTTACAAGGAGACGGATGGGCATCCAAATATGGACTTAATCAAACAAATACTCATGAAGCATGCCGCTTCCCAAAGTTCACAATTCCTTTTGTAAAATAGTCTTCATAATCTGTGTCAATTTAATTTTGTGTTGTTGTTGTTAAACCTCACCTGGGGATATTTTTCCATTGATTTTTAGAGAGAGTGGAAGAGAGCAGGGAAGACAGAGAGAAACATCGATGTGAGAGAAACACATCGATTGGTTGCCTCCTGCAGGCGCCCGGACCAGGGCCCGGGCCAGGGAGGAGCCTGCAACCGAGGTACGTGCCCTTGATGGAATAGAACCCTGGACCCTTTGGCCCACAGGCTGACACTCTATCCACTGAGCCAAACCACCTAGGGCTATATTAACTTATTTTTAATCGATCCATTCTTTTGGATAGTAAATTGTATTGAAAATTATATAATTGACCAAGTACTCTCTCCCTAAAATTGTCCAGTGGACCCCTAGTTTTAGAAGTGGTTTAAAATGCACCTTCACTGCAATATTATTATTTTTTTCTTTCTGGATTTAGAAACAGAAATCACGCTTTTCCCCAATCCTATATAATAAAAGGGTAATATGCAAACTGACCCAAACAGCAGAACGACTGGAAATGACTGGTCACTATGACACACACTGACCACCAGGGGGCAGACGCTCAATGCAGGAGCTGCCCCCTGGTGGTCAGTGCGCTCCCACAGGGGGACCTCTGCTCAGCCACAAGCCAGGCTGATGGCTGCCAGTACAGCCGTGGTGGTGGGAGCGTCTCCCGCCTCCTCAGCAGTGCTAAGGATGTCCGACTGCAGCTTAGGCCTGCTCCTCGCTGGCAAGTGGACATCCCCCCGAGGGCTCCCAGGCTGCCAGAGGGATGTCTGATTGCCAGCTTAGGCCCAATCCCCCAGGGTACGGGCCTAAGCCAGCAGGTGGTCATCCCCCTTAAAATCCATGTTAATTACCCTCTGTCTATAATATAAATAATTTTTATTACCTTTTCCCGAGGCGTCCCAGACTGCGAGAGGGCACAGGCCGGGCTGAGGGACACCCCCCCCCCCCAAGTGTACAAATTTTTGTGCACCGGGCCTCTAGTTCTTTATACTTATTTAAAGTGCTGAGTCCAACTGGGAAGGACATCACACCTCATTCGGTTTAGGTACATTAAGGTTGGGCCTCCACAACTGGAGATGAAAGGGAGCAAGACTGAAAAATAGAGTTCACCTGATTTTCGGGAAAATGTGGATGTCAAGTCAACCGGGCAATGGTGGGGATGGCACCTCCAGACCCCTGCGATTGGCCTTGGTGGTGAAGACGAACGGTGGCGAGTCAAGTTCACTGAAACCTTTTTGGTGTGGCAGGAATTAGCTGAAATGGCTAACATGTATCATATCACACTTCCCGCCATGTAAATCACGAGGGAAATGTAATTGGTTCTCAAGGACACAGGGCTAATCAATTCCAAAAGGGATATTAAGATGTTCTCACCCAGGCTCCCGCCTGTCATAAGCTTGAAAACATACGCCCTAACCACGGAGTTCATTACTCTTTCCACGACATTATGGTTTTATTTAAAGCAGAAGGAGTTCAGGGGGGATCGGTGAGATACCCACAACTGCAACCAATAAACGGGGAAGTACTTTGTGTTACTTGTCCTACTAAGTTCCTTGCACATAGTAGGTGAGCAGTGGTAATGCCTTATTGAATTTCATGCTTTTATATTCTGAAACTATCAGGCTGCTGCATTAACACATTTTGATAAATTGTATTTATCTTATTCCAAACTTTTATTATTATCTCTAGAGGCCCGGTGCACAAAATTAGTGTCCCTAGGCCTGGCCAGCGATCAGGGCTGATCAGGGCCTTCCGGCTGCCAGCCAGGGCCTTCCTTCATTCCACGCCAGCCCGTGGTGGTCAGCACATGTCATAGCGAGCGGTCGAACTCCCGGTCTCCTGGTCGAACTCCCGGTCTCCCAGTCAAACTCCTGAGGGGACACTTTGCATATTAGCCTATTATATATATAGATACTTGCTTACTTAGAGTGTGTATGGGTGTTTGTGTGTGGGTGTGTGTGTGTGCCTGTTTCTGGCTTCCTTCTTTTTTAAAAATCCTCATGACTATTGTTTATTTGTTTGTTTTTTTCTCCAATATATTTGGCGGGCAAAATCGTTGGTGAAGGCCAATTAATGCAACATAGACCAACACTCACTCTTGACAAGTTAAAACTATTTTCCTTCCACGTCTTATCGCTAGGTTAGGAATGCAGTCAGTAGAATTCTGGAGATGTTTGTTTGTTTATGTTTAGTTCCCAAAATGCCTATGGACAGTTGAGTAGCCTTGTGGGCACCCCCATTGGGTTGTGACCCACTCCACAGCCACAACCCAGAGAGCTTTGCAGTGAGGAGAGCAGGGCCAAGACCCCAGGGTGACAGCAAGGCCCATAACGGGCACTTAAATACTCTTAAAGGAGAATCTCATTTAAAACAACGTATCTCGCCCAGCCGGCATGGCTCAGTGGTTGAGCGTCAACCTATGAACCGTTTGATTCCCGGACAGGGCACATGCCCGGGTTGCAGGCTCGATCCTCAGTGTGGGGCACGCAGGAGGCAGCTGATCCGTGATTCTCTCTCTTCATTGATGTTTCTGTCTCTATCCCTCTCTTCCTCCCTCTTTGAAATCAATACAAATATATTTAAAATAATAATAATAAAACAACAAATCGCTCCCTATTGGACAACCTGGACATGGTGGCCAGTATTTATGTATTTTTTTAAATTTTATTTTACACGCCACTCCCTTCTTCCTAGCAGTTTTCCAGGATGCTAAAAATAGCCTTCCCTCACCCTAGCTGGCCTGGCCTCTGATTTTTTTTTTTTTCTTTCTTTCTACTTCCCAGTCTTCTCATTGCTCTAAACTCCCTGACTCTCGTGCCAGAATGTTCTAGAGAATGTGCGGTGTTTATTTGAACTAAGCCCATGACCTTTTCAAGGATTCTCATCATGAGCTGCACGTTACACGGAGTACCTCTCGATGCGTGAGGAACAAATGGGATCAAATTCCGGGGCCTTATGGGTTGAAAGCACATTTCCCCGCAGCTCGTCAATGTTTAAGGAGACGCTGTGCAGAACAGACAACGTCCACATGGGTTTATGGAGACGCATCGCGACAGGGCAGTGTTTTGTCACAAGGGTGATGTGTGAACCTCAGAGGCTTTGGATCCCGAGTTGGGACACTCTGCCAAGAATGCGCATTCCTTTCCGAAGTCTCCAGATGTCTCGTGTCTGCGGAACTGGGCTTTTAAAAATTGTTTATTTGTTGGTTTATGGCAGGACAAGGAGGAGTACATCGCCTTCTTGAACCTGAGTCAAGTCTCTTCCAGAGTCTGAGAAACGTACCATGACTTCACACACCCTTTTTTTTTGTTTGTTTCTTGCTTATTGGTGGACTTTTATTGACTGAATCAGAGCTAGACTTAGTGTTAGAATTTTTTTATTTTTTTTTTTAAGAAAAATGGCGGTGTGTGGCTTGGTGGTTGAGCATCAGCCTATGAACCAGGAGGTCATGGTTTGATTCCTGGCCGGGGCACATGCCTGGGCTGTGGGCTCAACCTCCACCGTGGGGATGCAGGAGGCAGCCAGTCACTGATTCTCTCTCACCATTGATGTTTCAATCTCTCTCGCCCTCTCCCTCCTGTTTGAAATCAATAAAAATATATATATTTTAAAAGAAACCTTGATGAGCCCACATATGGGTCTTGACATAGGCACTTTCAGAAAACAAAATGTCAACAGGCCACAGATTACCGTATAGCTGTTCCAGTCACATCCACCTGGAACAGAGGTTGTGTGGTCCCTCACTAAGCATCACCTTAGCTCATCCTCTCAACAAGGCTGTGTATTTAGTTGTGAGCCTGTCTCTATTTTTTCTACACACAAGCCAGCTTCTTCCCCATGAAGGCTGGATGAGATAATGCATGAAGAAGTGTACTTAAACCGCCATCATTCATCTCTCTCTCTCTCTCTCCCTCCCTCTCTGAAATCAATAAAAATGTTTAAAAAATAAATAAATAAAATAAATAAACCGCCAATGTCACACCAGTATTAGATGTGGTCGGAGCCCGTGATGTATTAAAGCAGTGGTTCTCAACCTTCCCAATGCCGCGACCCTTTCATACAGTTCCTCATGTTGTGGTGACCCCCAACCATAAAATTATTTTTGTTGCTACTTCATAACTGTAATGTTGCTACTGTTATGAATCATCATGTAAATATCTGATATGCAGGATGTATTTTCATTGTTACCAATTGAACATAATGAAAACATAGTGATTCATCACAAAACCAATATGTAATTATCTATGTGTTTTCCGATGGTCTTAGGCGACCCCTGTGAAAGGGTCGTTCGACCCCCAAAGGGGTCGCGACCCCCAGGTTGAGAACCGCTGTATTAAAGGCTCTGGTTCTTAGAGATCGATGGGCAGACTCGGGGAGCTGGGCACAGAGTCTGGCTCTCCCGCTATGCAGCCCACGGTGACGTCAGCAACAGAGACGGTGTGGGGCAAGGGAGTTGGGGTTGTGGGTAGGAAAGAGCTAATGAGCAAGTGTGTGTTCGTTCTTGGGGGATCACACTTCCGCATCTCTGATTACGAAAGAATAAGGAGTCTTTTACTGGCTTCCTGGCTTTGGGGGACCTAGAAGTCAAGGTTGCAACAGACTGAGGCTCAATCTGGTCGTGGGGAAGAAGGGAAAATTCCCTCCCCTGGAGGGGGTTGTAACTGGGAAGGAGGATGCGAGCATCCTGGCGGAGGAAGTGAACTGAAGGCTTTTCCCAGACTCGAACTCTGGGACCAATCACAATGGCATCTGTGCCAGAAGGTTTCAGAGAGTTCTCAAGGAGCAGGGATGACTGGACAGCAATAGGGAATGAGGAGTTGGATTGCAGTGTTTCTTTTCATTTTCTTAAAAAATCTTTATTGTTGAAAGATTCATAGGTTCATAGGTTGATGCTCAACCACCAAGCCACACCGGCTGGGCAGCAATGGCTATTTGAATAACACTTCTACATGCATTATCTCATCTAATCTTCATGGGGAAGAAGCTGGCTTGTGTGTAGAAAAAATAGAGGTGCTTGCAACCGCCTAAATACACAGCCTTGCTGAGAGGATGAGCTAAGGTGATGCTTAGTGAGGGACCACACATACTCTGCAGATCTCTCTTCCGTTCTCCCCAGAATGTGCCCGTTGCTTTATATAATGCCAAGGAGTTGACACATTATTTATTTTTCCCCCCATTAACCTCTTCCAGCCTGCACCCATCCCCCACACCCCCCAGGCCCTCACCACCCCATTGTTTATGTCCACGGGTGTTGCATATATGCATACAAGTCCACTGGTTGATCTCTTCCCACCCACCCTCCCCTGCCTTCCCTCTGAGGTTCAACAGTCTGTTCATGGTTCTATGACTCTGGGTCTATTTTTGATCATCCATTTATTTGGTTCATTAGAGTCCACGTATGAGTGAGATCATGTGATCATTCATGAACGAGTCAGGGCTCTGGTGATCAGCAAAGAGAACCAGGTTTGCATAAGGCAGAGAGATGGTTAGGCAAGGGTTAGTCGGAACTTAAGAAAGGCATCCTTGCCCTAACCGGTTTGCCTCAGTGGATAGAGCATCATCGGCCTACAGACTGAAGGGTCCCAGGTTCGATTCCGGTCAAGGGCATGCACCTTGGTTGCGGGCACATCCCCAGTAGGGGGTGTGCAGGAGGTGGCTGATCGATGTTTCTAACTACCCCTCTCCCTTCCTCTCTGTAAAAAAATCAATAAAATATATATTTTTTAAAAAATAAGGCACTCTTGGCCTCGAAGACCCACAAAGTTGGACTCGTGCCTTAATTATAGAGCGTAGGTCCTTCAAGAAGGATGCGTGTAGGCAAGTGAGACTCTGGTGTCACCTGTCAGCTGACAAGAGAAGAAAGTGCTGGTCTTAGAGACGGGAAAGCTGCGTTTGGGTGGCGCCGAGAGCCTCACCTTGTTCCTCAGAGCAGTGGCTACCCTGGGATCAGGCCGTCTGAAGACGTGAAGCAGGGCTCCCAAATTTATGGGACACCCATCATCCCCGAAGCGCTCCAAATCGGCCCTGGGAGAGAAGGGTTTCGGGTTCGATTCCTGGTCAAGGGCACATATCTAGGTTGCAGGTTCCATGCCGGCCCCAGTCAGGCACGAGTGGGAGGCAACCAATCGATGTGTCTCTCTCATGTCGGTGTTTTGTTTTGTTTTTTTTCTCTCTCTCCCTCCCTCTGTCCATCCCTCCCTCCTTCCCTTTCCCTTTCTCTCCCTTCCACTCTGTCTAAAAACTCAATGGGAAAAAATATCCTGGGGTGAGGATTTAAGAAAAGGGATCTAGACGCTGCTAGAAGGTACCTAGGACAAGGGATATATGTACGGAAGCCTACTGAGAATCAATGCTGCTGTCTTTTCACTTTTCTTTTTTTTAAATACATTTTATTGATTTTTTACAGAGAGGAAGGGAGAGGGATAGAGAGTTAGAAACATCGATGAGAGAGAATCATCGATCAGCTGCCTCCTGCACACTCCCTACCGGGGATGTGCCCGCAACCCAGGTACATGCCCTTGACCAGAATCGAACCCGGGACCCTTCAGTCCGCAGGCCGACGCTCTATCCACTGAGCCAAACCAGTCAGGGCTTTTCACTTTTCTTTATGGCCTGTGCTGGGACCTCGCCCCAGGTCCAAAAGTCATGGGAGAGACCAGCCGGAGCAGAACTGGCCAGGACCTGGGGCCCCGACCCCACAGAGCTGGTCTGGGAGGGGCTGATCTCTGAGAGGCGGGAGGGGATTTGGCTGATGGCTGTCCCAGCCGGAAGGCTTAAGTAGGGCTTCGGGGTGCCTGTAAGCAGCATCCGGGGAGTAGAGCAGAGCCCAGGGAACTCCAGTCTTGAGCACTAGAATTCTGGGAAGTCATCTCTATAAGAATTATTCCAGCTGTAGCCGGTTTGGTTCAGTGGATAGAGCGTCGCCTGCGGACTGAAGGGTCCCAGGTTCGATTCTGGTCAAGGGCATGTACCTTGGTTGTGGGCACATCCCCAGTGGGAGGTGTGCAGGAGGCAGCTGATCGATGTTTCTCTCTCATTGATGTTTCTGACTCTCTATCTCTCTCCCTTCCTCTCTGTAAAAAATCAATAAAATATATTTAAAGAAAAAAGAATTATTCCAGGGAACTGAGAACCGGGAACCATATAGGAAAGCAAGACAGCGAGGTGTCGGTGGCCTCGTGGGCACCAGGACATTCAGTAAGCTCAGCTCAGAGCTCAAGGCTGTCCCTGGAGCCTGGGCTCGGGAAACGGGCCACAGGTCTTTCCCGGCTGCTGAGGGACTGCGGGGGGCAGGGGTGTCTGCTTGGCTGATGAGCTCTGGTCTCCACTCCCTGCTTTCCCCCGGCCAAGGTCAGGGCCGGGCCTGGAGGCGGAGGTCAAGTGATTTCAGCCTCTCAGTTAGAAAGAGATAGAGGCAGGGAGCCAGGGGGTCCTCACGGGAAGGATCTAAAAAGAAACACACAAAACAAGCCCAGCCTGGCTTTCTCCCCCAGCTGTGGTTTTGCGATGTGGACATCTCCCAAGGACGTGTTCAGGGGAAGAGGAGTGAATACGCTCTTCCAGGTGGACCAGCCAGTGGGCCCCAACACTAGGGCCAACGTGGGTTTGTGTCAAGTCCAACCTCATTTACTGCGGAAAACGGTCAAATGGGTTCCACGTTCTGTCTTTTCTGTATGTTACGTTCTAGAACCTCTGGTATCATGTGGGACACCTAGTGTATTCTAAGTGCATATTGATGTACACTGAGTGGCCAGATTATTATGACCACCCCATCAGTACTTCATTGACACTTCCAAAAATACTGAATATTGAAAACTTCCTAAGCAAATACTCTCAAGGTTTTATTATTATTATTATTTGCATAATTAATTCACTTCATTGTACTGATGGGTTGGTCATAATAATCTGGCCGGTTATAATTATCTGGCCACTCAGTGTATACTAAAGATAGAGCTGTGATAGGTGTATTATTGATGAAATATATTTTTAAAAAATCACTACTCCATTCTGACTTATGTTAAAGTGCGTACTTATTTAAAGCCTTTTATTTCTATGTAAGTCGTCACAAAACTTTATTATCCTCATTTTATTACTTTAAAATAGAAAACCCAAAATATTTGAAAGCTATATTGCTGACATATACCACACACACACACACACACACACACACACACAGGCATAGATACATGCATGTGCACGCACACACACACACACACACACACCAATAAAACACCCCAGAAGGAATTTGGAAAGTGTGTTCACCAACACATTGCTGAGTCAGCATCCACATAACCAGCTACACACTCCCCTTTTGTATCAGCAAGTGGTGTTCATTCTTAAAGTGATAATGGGCCTAAATTTGGAGAGAACAGGCCCGTACGTTCCAATTTATTTGTTTCACAATCACAGCCTCCGATGGAAGGGAAAATTACGCTGCGGTTTGATCACGAAAGCGCCCTCCACCCAGAAACAAAATGCCAAATGCAAACTCGGAGAACTTCAGATAATCAAGGATCTTAGATGAATTCCCTCCGTGGCTGGGCAGGTTTTGTTGTCGTGAATTTGCCGGAGAATTTCCTATGAAAGCCCTCTAACTAGTCGCTGATTATCGCAGTGTCTCCGGTTCCTTTTAGAACCCACATCTGTTGTGGCGGGGGGTTTCCGCGGAGGGGAGCGTGGTTGTGGTGATTATGGAAACACAGCAGGTCCCAGCTGGTGTGGCTCAGTGAATTAGAGCACCTGCTTGTGGACCGAAGGGTCCCGGGTTCGATTCCGGTCAAGGGCAGGTACCTCGGTTGCGGGCTCCTCCCCGGCCTGGGCCCTGGTCGGGTTCATGCAGGAGGCAACCAATCAATGTGTCCCTTTCACAGCAATATTTCTCTCTCTTTTTCCCCTCTCTCTAAAAATCCATGGAAAAATATCCTCGGGTGAGGATTAAAATAAAAAAGGAAGAAATGCAGCGGGACCCCAATATTTTCATGCAGATGAGGAGAAACCCACCAGGCGTTGAGTCACAAATGCTGGGGTGCTGTCCACACCCAGCACGGAGCGGGGTGCCCCGTGGCCTCTGTTTCCTGGGCTCCACACCCCACTGCTCTCCTTGGCTAACTGACTGGGGACTGTGGGCTCCCTCCCTTCCCTCGCTCGCTCTCCGTTTTAATTGTTGTTACTCTGTTTTGCCTGAAAGCTGCAGTATCTCACTGCTCGTTACTCCCGGTTCAGTCAAACCCTGCCCAGCATGAACTCATTGCCTGCTGCTGTTCTGCCCTGGCCTTGTTTCTACTCCAGATGCGCCAGGAGGCCCAGAACAGACCCTTTTAAAGATATTTATTTTTTTAAATTGATTTCCAAGAGGAAGGGAGAGGGAGAGAGAGATAGATATATCAATGATGAGGGAGAATCATGGATCGGCTGCCTCCTGCACACCCCCCACTGGGGATCGAGCCCGTAACCCAGGATGCGTGCCCTTGACCGGAATCGAACTGGGACCCTTCAGTCCCCAGGCCGAAGCCCTATCCACTGAGCCACACCGGCCGGGGCTCTAGGGCCCTTTTAAAAAGTTTGCTGGTCACGTGGGGATGACCTTTTGAATTAACTTCATCCTGATTTGACCGCTCTGTGTCTGTGTCATATTTAAAGTTTCCAACTAGAAGTGTCCCTAAAAATTTACAAATTGTTCTAAAGTCCCGAAGTTGCATCCTATTCGAATCTCTCCCCCTGCCTCCCTGCCTCGCGCATGTAGAGCCAGTTTTGACTTTAACTCCTCTTTTCTGTGCATTTCATGTTGAACTTGTCCGAGGAGCCTCCCGCGGCTCCCAGCTAAAGTTATAAGCCAGAAAAAAGAAAAAAAAAAGAAAAGAAAAAGTCTCCGGTCCATGGGGCTGGGAACCAGTGTCCCCCTCTCACCCCGATTCTCGAGTATTCAACGTGCAGTAAGCACAGCAATCAGGGGAACCACAGACATGGGAAAGCCGGCGTTAGAAACGAACGGCTATTTGCCTTCGAGAAGGCCTGTTTGGTCCCCGTTTTACTGTGATGTTTTATTCTCATTCCGTGCAACAGTAATTGGGTCTTAAACATGATGAAGTATCTGCAAGCCGCCTCGGCGACTGAGCTGCCTATAGCAGGTTTTTAACTCGAGTTAAAGAAGGTTAATCAAAGCTAATGAATCTGTTTTATCCGACGCCACCCAGTTTATAAAAAAAAAAAAAAATCTGCCAGGAGGTGGATGAACCCAAATCCAGGTTGTCCGGCCGTCAAAATGCAAATACATCTTGAGCAGAATAATGTTGCAAGTGTCCCCGATGGCCCAGGGATGGCTGGCCGGCCGGCGCCTGCAAACTCAGTTAGTCGTTTTTTTTTTATCTTTCTGCGGCTCGGCCTTCTGCTGTGAAAAAAAAAAAGGGGGGGCTGGGGGGAGCCTTCTGAAAATTCAGAGGAGCCAGTGCAACCCACACTGCAGGCTTCAGCGTGAGAACATCAAGAGACTGTTGCATTCACAAGTTCAGAATAGCCCGGGCTCTGCCTGAAAGGGCATGAGGAGGCCCTAATAAGGCTAATTCATTAGAACAGGCGTTTGTTACTAAAACACACCACGCGGGGCCCCAGCCAGGCAGCGCGGCAATTAAAGTTGCCTCCCTGCGCCACGCAGGCCCCGGCCGCCGCCCCGCACCCAGGGGCTCCGTCCGTTGTGTCTTCTGCTTCGGCGTGGCCTTGAGGCGGCAAGTTCATCCCCTGCCGGGCTGCAGAGGAGCTGGGGGGTGAGGGGTCTCTGGCCGGGACACCGTTTTGTCCACTTTCAAGGAGAATAAAAACATCCCCAGATGGCCTGGGAGAGTTCTTTCGGGAGAGGCAGGCGCTGACGGGGTTTGCCCAGGGATACATACACCTTGCAGCCTGGGAGATGGTCCCTGGTTGCTTTTGCAAAAAATCACAGCTCGAGCTCGGCCTGCAAGTGTCTACATTCACAGGGTGGCGCGTTTTTTCATCTTAATCCCAGCATTTGCAGAACACACACACACACACACACACTCACATACTCACATTCACTCACACACTCTCACACACTCACACACACACATTCACTCACACACTCTCACACACACCACTCACACACACACACACACTCACACTCTCTCTCTCACACACACACACACTCACACACTCACACACACACTCACATTCACGCACACTCTCACACAAACCACACTCACACACACTCACACACATACACACTCACACACACTCACACACTCACACACACATTCACTCACACACTCTCACACACTCACACACACACATTCACTCACACACTCTCACACACACCACTCACACACACACACACTCACACACTCATACACACACACACTCTCTCTCACACACACACACACTCACACACTCACACACACACTCACATTCACGCACACTCTCACACAAACCACACTCACACACACACATACACACTCACACACACTCACACACACATTCACTCACACACTCTCACACACACTCACACACACATACACACACACACACACTCTCACACACTCACACTCACACACTCACACACTCACACACACACACACACATTCACTCACACACACATTCACTCACACACACATACACTAACACACACACACTGTCACACACGCTGTCACACACACTCTCTCACACACACACACACTCACATACACACATTCACTCACACACACATTCAGACACACTCACTCTCACACACTCAGACACACTCACACTCACACACACACACATTCACTCACACACACACTCACACACACACTCGCACACACACACACTCAGATTCACACACACACTCACACACATTCTCACACACACACACTCACACACACTCACACACTCAGGTCTGCAGTGACATCTCTCCCACCTCTGGTGGTGGCCGTGCTTTGGAATGAAATTCACAGGAACTCGGGTTGTCACCAGCCTGGAAAGGCCCTGCCAATGAGACAGAGAGAAGGGGCGGGCGGACCTTTGTAGCTCCAGTTCCCTCCTGCTCTCTTTTTAAACGTAAATAATATTTGCACTTTGGGGGAAGGGTGTGAAATAGGGACCCACAGACAGAGGACGCTAGGCAGACCCCCAAAAAGCCAGGGGGATGGAGGGAAGGAAAAAAACCCCTGACTGAGCCCAGCCCTGGTCCGGAGGCCCTAACATCACAGGTTTCAAAAGCATCTTTTTCGTTTTCACAAGCCACAACCCCCTTGATGAAAACGTGTTGCGAAATCCAGGGCCTGGTAGGCCTCAGCTAATTAGAAAAAATGGGCTTTCCCCCCTCCCCCCTTTTCCTTTCTTTCTTTAGCACCTTTTCTTTCAAGCCCTTCGTCTCAGGAGGGGGATCCAGGCTCTTGGCCGGGCTGTTTTGAAAACATGCCTTTGAATGCCTCTCCCTAATTCACGGCTTTTGTTTTTCCCCTTTTGTGTTTGCCAGTTTGACCATATAACGTTATACATCTGGTGTATAGCTTGTTGGGGGCTTTTTCTCTCCCAGGGATCCTATGCAAACCCCTATAGGACCCTCCTGATCTTCAATTTGAGCGATCGTGTAACATAAAGGGGTAAAGGAGCGAGAGGAGGCTGGGGGGTGGGGGAGCCAGCCCCCCCCCAAAGGAGGGGAGAGGAGGCCTGGGGAGGTGGGGGGGAGAGAGACACAGAGAGAAATGAGTGAAACATTAAAAAAAAAAGTTGAAAAGAATTCCTTCCCTCTCCTCTTTTCTTCTCCCTGTTGCGCCTGGACCCTGAGTCAGCCGGCGAGGAGGCCTCGGTGGGAACATGACGGGCCCACAGAATAGATAACTCATTGGGATTCTGGCAACATGTTCGTAAATAAAACAAAAGTGGGGAGGCGGGCGGGGGGCGGCGAGGGGGGGAGGGCGGGTGTTCTAGGGAAGCACAGGGCTGAGTGGCCACCAGGGGACATTTCCAGGGCCGGCTCCCTGCCTCCCTCCCGCAGGGAACCCTCCGCTGGCCACAGGGGAGGGAAGGGCAGTTTGGCCCAGGCTTGCTGGCCAGCGCGCTTGCAGCGGGAGATGTTCCTTATTGCAGCCAGGAGGATGCTGCTGCCAGCGCTCTCCCAGCCTGACACAGAGCTGCAGGAATCCTCCCCGTGTCCCCCCAGCCCCGTGCAAGCTGCACGCCTCAGAAAGGGGTCTGTGAGCATTGGAACCGACCTGGGGTCCCCCGGCTGCTTGCCCCCCAGGTTTCTCAAGAAGAGCCGCCCCCAGTTTGAGTTTGCATTTCTCTGTCCCAGGCCCAGACCTCCCAGGCGCACCTTTGGCAAAACAGCTTGCGTGTGTTTCCTGGCACGGATGGTGGTGATGTCCGTTTCCTGGGGTCAGAAGCTCCCGGGCTCATCAATGCACAGTGATGAGCGTCTTCCCTACACGTTCTGGCCTGAGTTTCCCCATCTGTAAAATGGACGCGCATAACACCAAAGTCAGAATTCCTGATTTTCGTGCGCTTGGAGCTATTTCCTGTATGTTTTTATTTTATGTATTTTATACACACAATTAGATACACACATGCATTCATTCACATCATGTATATAGCGTTATAGCATATATACACCGAGAGGCCAGATTATTATGACCGGCCAGATTATTTTGACCACCCCATCAGTACAATGAAGTGAATTAGTTATGCAAAATAATAATAATAATAATAATAATAATAATAATAATAAAACCTTGAGAGTATTTGCTTAGGAAGTTTTCAATATTCAGTATTTTTGGAAGTGTCAGTGAAGTACTGATGGGGTGGTCATCATAATCTGGCCACTCAGTGTATATGTGAATTTGTTTTATATGTGATCTGTGAGATGTCACATAAGAAATAAACCCGTTACAAAAACCCTTTGTAAATAGATATAGAATATCTTGATTGGGGGTGAAATAGAACCTAGAATACGTAGGAAGACACTCTATGTATAGCTGGTATTTAAAGCTCATATCAGCATCCCCACCCTTTTTTTTTTTTTTTTACTGCTGAACAATTTTAAAAGCAATACTAGGTGTGAAAGCAAAACAGACTCATTTCAGTGCAAAGCTTAGGAGTTACGCGTTTTTTCCCTGAACTCAACGGGGGGTGGAGGAGTGGGGGTGGGGGATAGGTAGGGAATTGGTTTTAAATATAGAAAAGTGGAAAATACATCCGCAAGCCTCCACCGCTCACAGTGTAGAGTTTATTCGAGGTGGGAAGTAACTTTATGTAGTTTTCAAAAAAAGCCCAGAAATCTACACGGTGAGAGATCTTACTGAAAAAATACCTTTTTTTTTTTTTTTTTTTTTCTCCTGTATTTGTAACTCAGGTTACCCACTGATGACCCCCTTGGTAAGAGTTTCTTTAGCTGGAAATCTCTATCCTGGTCTGTCCTCCATCAGTCCAGCCACCTGACCCATAACACAGATCTGGGAGTTAACACCATTAAATTAGCAAGTGTTTGGGGGGGGAAATGGGAACATGTTTTCTGAAAAGATTTTTAACTAAGACGGGTCGCTGTTGCAATCAGACACATGATTATACCATGGGCTCATTTTCCGAGAATCTGTTTTTTCCTAAACATGGATCAAGCCGGTAGAAAACGCCTGCTATTCAACATTGAGATCTGCTGTCATTCCCCGGGAAAAGTAACTCACCTTGGGGAAATATTTTGCTTAACAGAAAACGACCGTTCATTTATTCTGAGTTCCTTGCAAGGTCTTTGTCTGTCTTTTTTGTGTGGCTTTTTTCTTCTGTTTGTATTTGTTTAAACTGGTTTCAGAACATGGAGAAGGAAGACCATCTTCAAATAGAAACAACAAAAAAAACACGGACTTTAAAATCCTTAAATGAATTCCTGAGATTCAACAATGTGAAACTGTCCGGCAAGAATGTCACAAAGTGTTAAGGACAAAGTGTATCCGGAAAACACGCTCCCATAACATCCAAATCACGCACAAAGAATGAACTTCCCTGATTTATAGAACGATATCTGTACCTATTTGTTTTCAAGTGCCCTTAATCATCTGATACCATTTTTCCAAAAGATTTCTTACTCCCAGACCCCCTAACCCACCCACCTGATCTCCCAGGCCAGGAGTTTAAATTTGTAGGAAAAAAAAAAAATGCTCTTTACGTGATTGTGTGAACTGGCTTTCTTTCCAGTTACGAGTGAATTTTAAAAAGTTTGAAATTCAGCCCGTAGCCGGTGTGGCTCAGTGGATAGAGCGTCGGCCTGAGGACTGAAGGGTCCCGGGTTCGATTCCGGTCAAGGGCATGTACCTTGGTTGTGGGCACATCCCCAGTGGGGGGGTGTGCAGGAGGCAGCTGATCGATGTTTCTAACTCTTATCCCTCTCTCTTCCTCTCTGTAAAAAATCAATAAAATATATTTAAAAAAAGAGAAAAGTTTGAAATTCAAGGTGAATCTGGTGGCAGGTAGCAGCAGCAATAAAGTATTAAAAAAAAAAAAAGGACGAATAACAGTTGCCCACTTAAGAAAATAACGTTCTGTTGATTGACCAACACCCTTTAAATTTTAGCCATTAACAACTCTTCCAGAAACAGGAACTGCCAATAACAAACCCGATTTCCAATGTCCCCGCGGTAATAATAATCCCCTACTGCGACTGCACACCCGGCTGGCCCTCCGGAGCTATTTCTCTGTGGTTTTAGAAGCAGGAAAGACCTATCTTTCTTTGAGGGGGGGGGGGGGGGACACGCAAAAGCGGGGAGGGGTTAGGGCGAGGGCAGTCGAGTTCAGAAGGAGCGTGGAGAGGAAACACATGCAAGTTGACAGTGAACGTCTCTTGTTGCAATAAAGCTGTTAGGCTGGGCATGAAGACTGCGATCAGATGGGTCTTTTGACATGACTTGAGCCTTTCGCTAAGTAAGACAAGCCTGAAGGATTAGGTTGTCAACTTCAGCCGTCATCTTTGGGGGGCCGGGGGACGGACGGGGGGCGGGGGAGCAGGGGGAAAGTGTCTCTTCTTCTCTTTCTTATTTCTTTATTCATGTATGAGTTGGGGTCACACCTTACCTCGCCAGCCCCCCCCCCCCCCCCGGGGACGGCAGGATAAGGTAGTTAATGGGAGCCAACGCCAGCCCCACATGGATCGCCAATGTCCTGCCTTTTGAAGACGAGTGAGCTGACCGAGCTGGGCGCCTAATCGGCCCGAGCAAGTATGAATTTATCCAAAGAGGAATTCATGTGGAACCCCCCCCCCCCCAGAGCCGGCCGCCACACGGCTGGCTGCACCCTTTCAGACCCCGCGTGGGCCTGCTCCCAGTCAACTGTCAGGGCGCAGAAAAGGCCTGACTTCAGCAAACGCGGCTGAGCCCGAGTCTAAGGATCCCAGAGGGCCCCAGCTTTCGCCTGGTGGGAGCTGACAGGAAATATTGATATGTATCAAGTAACACCCCTGATGGCCAAAGGAAGGCGGATTCCTTTCGGCACCGTCTCTATTTACAAAACTGTCTAGGGCTTTGAAAGCTGGGTTGGGAGGCGGGGTGGGGGGGGGGCGGGGGGGGGGGGAGTTGTCAACCCCAGCCCTTCCCTGGGGATTTTTCCTGGGACCACAATTTCCCAAAAATAGGAATCCGGCTACATCTAGCTTTCTTTTTCTTTTCTTTTTACATTTTAGCCTTCTTTTTATTTTTTTCAATCTATTTTTATTGATTTCAGACAGGAAGGGAGAGGAAGAGAGAGGTAGAAACATCCGAGATGAGAGAGAATCATGGATCGGCGGCCTCCTGCACGCCCCCTACTGAGGATCGAGCCCGCAACCCGGGCATGTGCTCTGACCAGGGATCGAACCATGACCTCCTGGTTCCTAGGTCGACGCTCAACCTCTGAGCCACGCCGGCCAGGGTTAGCTTTCTTTATAGGAACCACAAGATGTCTTGGAATCGGAATTTGCAAACTCTTTGAATGTCTAGCCGACAGGTGGACCTTGCCCGTGATCCCAAATGTGTTTCTTAAATTTATTAACTTAGAGAACGTGCCGTGGATTAGGTTTTGGCGTGTTAATGTTGTCAAGTATCTTGGGCAGATCTGACTATCAAGTCTCAAAGCCAGTGCTCCGAGCGGGGTCCTATGAATCAGAGCTCCCTTTGTGCGAAATAATCTCCATAATCCTACCGATTCATCACTTTCAGTGCTTTAACCACCTGGGCGGGGGGGAAATCATACTTTCCCGACATGGCAAAATTTGATTGGGAACTTGGAGCTGTTACCGTAGCATAAAGGTTGGATTGGAGGGTGTAATTTTAAAGGGAAAAAAACAAAACAAAAAAACAAAACAAAAAACCACCCTGCCTGGCCAGTGTGGCTCAGTGGTTGAGCATCGACCTGTGAACCAGGAGGTCACGGTTCGATTCCCGGTCAGGGCACATGCCCCGGGTTGTGGGCTCGATCCCCAGTGTGGGGCGTGCAGGAGGCAGCCGGTCCGTGATTCTCTCTCATCATGGAGGTTTCTCTCTCTCTCTCCCTCTCCCTTCCTCTCTGAAATCAATAAAAATATGTTTTGTAAAAAGAGCACCTTATTCGCTTTTCAGAATTCTCTAAATCTTCTCCCTCAGTGATGTTGCCCCTGAAACGATACCCTTGACGGTGCTGGAGGTGTCGGTGGTAACGAAATACCTGTTGGCGGGACCGGAAAGGGAAGGGAAATTGATAACAGCGCGATAAACAAGGGAACCGCTGGGGAAGACCTCCTCGCTCTGGGAGCGAGATCGCTTCCAGTTAAACAAAGAAATTTAGGGTCGTCTGCTTTTCATGGAGATCGCATACACATGGCCTTTGAAATGTGTCACTGAGGATGGTTTTGCTCTAAGGTAGAATTCGCCACGTGGTGGCTTTTCCGCCGCAAATCTCTGGCTTTTTTTTTTTCCTTTTTCTTCTTCTTTTCTCTTTTGGCCCGCAGCCCAATAGGAATGTATGATCACGAGCACAATAGTTAAACATCCCAGCCTTTTTGAAGTGCCTTCAGTGTTACAATGATGTGATGGTTGATTGCCTAGCCTTTCGAGAAAGGAGCTTCCTTCTGCCCCCTAGTGGCAGAGATTAAAGTTTAATGACTGCTTCATAATACATAAAGCCTTCCTCCCCCTTGGGCCCCCCCTACCCCCATATTTTAAGGCCATATTATAGTGTGGGAAGTACTAATGCATTTCTTGATAATCGGTAAAAATGTCTGTTTTAAACAGGAAGGCTTCTACACGGAATGGACTGTTAATACAAGCCAGAGGATTGTTTCATATGTGTTTTAGGCACTTCGCCGGGCTTTGCTAAACAATATGCACTATTACTATAAACAGACGTTCCCAATACAGCATTCCTCCTGGAAAAATTCCGGGGCTTCTTAATGGAAGCTCTCAACCCGGGAAGTGTATAGCATTGCCCACGTTATGGACATAAATATATATGTGCATATGCAATATATAAAATATATAGTTACGTTCACATATAGACATCTCTATTCAAAGAAAGCCTCGCCTAGCGTCCGATAGCGTGGAACTCTACATTTCTTCTCAAATGCCTGTTTCTGTCCAACGGGCCATAAAAGCCGTCCTCGCTAATTACAGCCCTGGCTGCCCCCCCAGGTCACATTTCCTTTGGGTTCAAGTTCATAAAGAAAGCCACGGACACCCCCAAGGTAAAGAGAGGGTTGTGATGTCCGTGAGATTTTTGATGTGGGCAACACTGGTCGCGTACCGCCTTTTTCTGAGCTGCCATCAAAGTAGAGAGGATTTGTTGGGGGGGGGGGGGGGGTGCGTTTATCCTGCGTCGTTTATTTAATTGTTTTTTATCTTTAGCGTGGGGCTCGCATCAGGCAAGCAGATGAAGGCGCCCAAGTGAAATCAGTCACCCACAAGCTAGGTGCCATGCAGTGGGTGTGAGGGATCGTACACTGTGGAAGTTCCGGATGGGGCCAGATGAAGAAGCTTGAGGAGGAAGACGAGGAGAAGGGGGAGGAGGAAGAGGAGGAGGGGGAGGAGGAGGAGGAGGAGGAGGAGGAGGGGTCTGCGGTGAGTGGACGGGACAGCTGGACCGTGTGTAGTGTGTCACTTCACTTCGGGGCCACTATTGTGCGGCTGGTGTTGGAATGCAGGGGAGGCGCTGGTTTGCTGAATAAGGAGCCGTGTAAATTCCAGCTGTCAACGTGTGATCACTCCTTCGGACAAAGAGCGAGGGTCTCTCCTTACCCGTATTCGATTTCTCGCCCCAGCCACACGGGTTCCTGGACCAAATAAGATCCTGTAGGTCTGCTAGCCCCTGCAAACCCTCCTTGTAGGCTTGCTCTGCAGCATTTGGCTTCTCAAGGTGTTTGGGCTTCAAATGGCCGGAAGTTAGAATTCGTTAAAGAGGGATGCTAGTCCTGGCTGGTGTGGTTCAGTGGATAGAGCGTCAGTCTGTGGACTGAAGGGTCCCAGGTTTGATTCCGGTCAAGGGCACATACCCAGGGTCATGAGCTTGATTCCCCTGTAGGGGGCATGCAAAAGGCAGCCGATCACTGATTCTCTCTCATCGTTGATGTTTCTATCTCTATTTTATTTTTTATTATTTAAAAATAAAAATATATATACTTAAAAAAAAGGAGGATGCTAGGGCTATAGTAATATCACATGATCAATAGTATTTTTTTAAATTTATTTTTATGTTTTTAAAAATCTTTATTGTTGAAAGTATTCCATTGGTCCCCCCCTTTCCCCCCCAGTGACCTCTCCCAGCCGGCTCCTGTCCGTCCCTCCCCTCCCCATGCCCACACCACCCCATGGTCAATAGTATTTTTAAAGAAGAGTCTTGGGTGTTGTGTTATTTATTTCAGGGCAAAAAGGAAACACTTTACTACAAAAGAATAGCCCCCCGAAATGAACATTCTAGGCCAGTGGTCGGCAAACCGTGGCATGTGAGCCACATGCGGCTCTTTGGCCCCTTGAGTGTGGCTCTTCCACAAAATACCACGTGCGGGCGCGCACGTACAGTGCGAAGTTGACTTAAAACTTTAAGTAAAGTTTATGAAGTTAATTTTAGGGAACGCTGTGGAGTGAAAGAAGATGTAGTGTCGAGGATGGAGAAAGGTATGTGGAGATGGTTTGGACATACAGAGAGGATGAACGAAAGGAGGCAGACGAAACAAGTCTACAAGACGCGTGTGGATGGGAGAGTTGGAAGGGGTCGACCTCAGCAAACCTACCTCCATCAGATTGAGGATGTTTTAAGCAAAGGCCAGCTTAGGAGTGCCCTAAATAAGTGAATAACAACGTACCTACCTATATAGTTTCAGTTGAAAAAATGTGGCTCTCAAAAGAAATTTCAATTGTTGTACTGTTGATATTTGGCTCTGTTGACTAATGAGTTTGCCGCCCACTGGCCTAGGTGGCTTTTCTTGTTGTGAAGCAGGTTACCTGAGCTGCCGCCATCTCAAGGGTATTCCTTCCTTTAAGCAGGATTCCGGGGAACCACGTGACCCCCACAGGGCCAGAGGAACATGCCCTTCCTAGCTAGCTCCCACCCTCTCTGTGTGGTTTGAAAGAGGCGGCTGACGTTTCTGAGGTTGTCAGTGGGGTTCTGGGAAGCTCTGTACCATGGCCAGGGGAGTAGGAGGGGAGCAGAAAAGCATTTTCTCCCAGTGAGACCCACCCCACCGCAGCTGGCGTCTCCGGGAGTTTCACTGGAGAAAGAAAATGTCATCCCTGTTCTCACAGGCAAGAAATTACTCAGATCTAGGAGATCTCGGACGGCAATTTTTTAAATTTTTATTTTTTTCAATAGGAATCCGAGAACATTGTGTGGCGTGGGGGGCATTGCAGCTCCTCCGTCTTCTCCTTGTAGAGTTGCATCTGTGAAAACAACCCCAAATGCTTGTCTAGTGGCTGTGATGGGGCAGGCCCTGGACCTCTGGCTAAAGACAGCAAATGGGACTTAAAAAAAATGGGACTTTTTTTTTTTTTAATACAGATTTGGGTAATTTGGCCGGTGTGGCTCAGTTGTTGAACGTTAACCTATGAACCAGGAGGTCATGGTTCGATTCTTGGTCAGGGCACATGCCCGGGATGCGGGCTCGATCCCCAGTGAGGGGTGTGAAGGAGGTAGTCAATACGTGCTTCTCTCTCATCATGGATGTTTCTCTCTCTGCCCCTCTCCCTTCCTCTCTGAAATCAATAAAAATATATTTTTTTAAAAATATGGATTAAAATGTACAGATTATACATGTATCTCATGAAACTGTTGAACATGACAATGACTTCCGCCTGTATACTTTCTAGAAGTACATGGTTACACATCCACGTGGACTGGAGAGATTTCTGGCGTGAGGGTTGCCTAGACAAAAGCTATTTGGGCCCTAACAGGTTTGGCTCAGTGGATAGAGCGTAGGCCTGCGGACTCCAGGGTCCCGGGTTTGATTCCGGTCAAGGGCATGTACCTTGGTTGCGGGCACGTCCCCAATGGGGAGTGTGCAGGAGGCAGCTGATCGATGTTTCTGACTCTCTATCCCTCTCCCTTCCTCTCTTTAAAAAAAATCAATAAAATATATTTTTCTAAAAAAAGCTATTTGGACCTAAAGAAATCATAATCTTTTTAAACCCCCACTAATTGGCTACCCAAGAAAATCAACTGCCATGTAGCAATGCTTTGGTGACATGGCACTATGTTGGTTTTTTTTTTTTTTTTTTTAAATATATTTTATTGATTTTTTACAGAGAGGAAGGGAGAGAGATAGAGAGTTAGAAACATCGATGAGAGAGAAACATCGATCAGCTGCCTCCTGCACACCCCCTACTGGGGATGTGCCCACAACTCAGGTACATGCCCTTGACCGGAATCGAACCTGGGACCTTTCAGTCTGCAGGCCGACGCTCTATCCACTGAGCCAAACCGGTTTCGGCGATGTTGGTTTTAAAAGATCTGAAGGGTGGCCTCATTTTGAAGTCATTCTTTGGTTCTTAAAACATCCCCACCACCATCACCTTCATTCACTATTGAATAGTTTCTTTAATACTTTTTTATTGATTTCAGAGAGGAAGGGAGAGGGAGAAAGAGATAGAAACATCAATGATGAGAGGGAATCATTGATTGGCTGCCTCCTGCACGCCCCACACTGGAGAGGGAGCCCGCAACCCAGACGTGTGCCCTGACTGGGAATTCAACTGTGACCTTTTGGTTCATAGGTTGACGCTCAACCACTGAGCCACACCAGCCTGGCTTGAATGGTTTCTTACTGAGTAAGTGATGCTTTCTCAACATAAGTAAGCCCACAAGCAGTGATTTCCTCACCTTGACTGGTGTTAGGGTGGGTGAGGGAGGCCTAGCCGGTTTGGCTCAGTGGATAGAGCATGGGTCTGCGGAATGATGGGTCCGGGGTTCCATTCCAGTCAAGGGTACAGGCCTGGGTTGCGGGCTTGATCCCCAGAGGAGGGCATGCAGGAGGCAGCTGACCCATGATTCTCTTTCATCACAGATGTTTCTCTCTCTCCCTTTCCCTTCCTCTTTGAAATCAATACAAATATATTTAAAAGGGAAAAAAAAGGACAGGATAAATAAGGGTGGTTCTCTCCAGTCACGAGGGAGCCTTCGGCAAAAGAGAACTCAGCCAGGACAATCTTGTCTTTATTTTAAAACGTTGCTGTTTGGGTCAGGATGGATTTTGCATTGATTTTTACATTTTAGTATAACCGCATGCAAATATCACTCATCGAAGCGCAGGGGTTTTCCGGTGCCTCGCGGGCCCCGCCCTGTTCCCAGCCCTGCGCGCGGAGCAGGGAGAGATGCTGGCAGACTCGTCTTGTTTCTGTCAGTTTAGCTTTTTAAGATGCAATGGAAATCGATTTTAGCCAAAACACCCTTCCACGGAGTCATGACAAGCACATTGCGACGCGGCGACTTCCCGCACCATCTCCGCGTGGTGTTTTTCTAGGGGCTCCCGAGGCTCCAATCAAAACGATTGCATATTGCACGTGCACCGTCTTGTCTCTCTCTAGGAACCAGCTTATCTCAGGATTAGGAGAGAGGAAAAGCTATTTTCCCAGACGCTGTCTAGCTGATGTCGTTACTCTAAGATCATCCAAGTCCACAGGTCCAACTGCTTCCGGGCAGTTTCTCATCAGGGCGGGGCCGGCCGGCTGGCTGGTCGACCTCCATCCTCCCCTGACTGTCCCGCCTGCCATCAGCCACGCGCTTCTCCCCGATGCCGCTCTGCGGGCGGTGGATTTCTGATTCCCGGGCACGGGGCAGCATATGTTCTGCAGCTCCAGATCCTCATGTCAGCTGTGGCCACTCCCTGCCAGGAATGCGTGACGTGCCTGCTGCAAAGTTCGCCCTCGGTTCAGCCAACCTGGATGGAGAAGAACCCGTTTACAGCGCACGAAAGCGCAGCCCTACGCTGCTAGACACCCTTGGCGTGTTTGACCTCGAGGAAAAAGAAATAAAAGGTCACCATAGAATTTTTTTACCTCCTGCAGATTGTGACTTGACGTAGATGACTGGAAAAGACAAAGAGATGAGAGAGAGAGAGAGAGAGAGAGAGAGAGAGAGAGAGAGAGAGAAGAGAGAATATACATCTCTATTTGTTCCATGTAGCTCCACAGAAGGCAATGCACAGACCAGACCACCTCTCGAGTCAGGAGAAAACTCCCAGCAGCCAGGGTGTTATAAATTACAGCCTGTCAGTATTACAATGTATATTAATAGTCACACCTCTTTTTAATGAGTTTGGCATTGGCAGCGGAGAGGAAATACAAGTCATCATGGCTCTGCTCTTGCAAACCCCGACAAAGGAATCCGCCATAAATCTTCCTCGAACAGCGCTCACCATAAATATGTATCACATACGGCATCTGTTTTACATTCTGCATATAAATCAGCCTCACGCTGAATAGCAATGAATCAGCTCCTCAATGCCTGATTTGATAACAAATCGACTCCGATCTGAGGAGAGAGAATTTACAGCCCTCACCCTTCAGACAGAGAGTCAATACTTACGCTGAGCGCCAAGTTCACTTTCCCTCAACAAGAGGGTTGCCAGGATGGGCGTGGGGGGGGGCTCAGGGGGGGGGACAGGGCGGGGCAGCTCAGGGGGGCGGATGCTGTCTCCCTGCAGGGGGGGGTAGCAGTGTGCAGGAGGCTCAGCTCTGGGTCTGAAGGCCTCTCTGTCACATTTCTCTGCAGGTGAGCTGCTTCCTCTGGGCTCTGTAGGGACCCTTTCTGCATGCCCCAGGGACACGGAGACACCTTGGTCGTGTAATGCAATGGTGGGAGGAACCCAGTGCCCTCGCCGCCGCCCCCCCCAGGCTGGGTAGGGCTTCCTCCTGTAGCCCCCTCACCTGTCCCAGCCCCGCCTGGGGGCCTCCCACGGCTGGGGGTGGCGGGAGGAAAGCGTGGATAATAACTTCTTGACAGACCGCTGATAATGACTTCCTGGAAAGACCTTTGGGTCCATGGCATGTATGGCGTCTTTCCAGTATCGGTGTGTTGATGGGATTGGGTCACGGAGGTGGGGGGACGGGGGGGATGGAATGGTTCATTCTGGTCAGGGCCCCGCCTGATAGGGACAGGTCCAGCCGCACAGGGATGTGACGTGTGGAAAGACCACACGGGCGGGGCAGGCAGGCCCGTGTCTTTGCAAAGATAAAGGCAGGTGTTCTGGCTGATTTGAGGCACCAAAGCGGGGAGCAGGTACCAGAGGTGCTATTGGGTATGACCTGGAGCGGATGCGTGCTTTTTGCAAAGCCCTGAAGGCCATGGTTTATTTGTTCCTTTTCTCTCTCTTTTTTTTTTTCTCAAATATGCTTTTATTGATTGCAGAGAGGGAGGGAAAGAGAGGAATATCAATGATGAGAATCATTGATCAGCTGCCTCCCGCACGCCCTCAACTGGGTATCCAGCCTGCAACCCGGGCTTGGGCCCCAACCGGGAATCGAATCATGACTTTCCAGTTCGTGGGTTGATGCTCAACCACTGAGCCACACCAGCCAGGCAGGTCAGCTCGCTTTAAGTGAACACCTGGTTCATAGAAATCAACCCTACACATTT
This sequence comes from Myotis yumanensis, assembly GCF_028538775.1. NCBI lineage: Eukaryota > Metazoa > Chordata > Mammalia > Chiroptera > Vespertilionidae > Myotis > Myotis yumanensis. Next base: position 4,521,902 of record NW_027223771.1, on the reverse strand, counting down.
GAGTATGATCTCGGATTGTTTGGAACTAGAAAGGCTTCCATTATTCAGTGCGGTTTGGAAAGCGAGGAAGTGGCCAGGACCATATATTACCAGGCGGGCTCTGTGACAAATTGAATTTTCCCGATGGTGGCTGTAACCATCTCTCATCCCGGACCACACATGGAGGCACCCTGCAAATTAACTCAAGGTATTTTATTGGGATCCAACTTTGATATGCTCATTTGTTTCAGATTGTAAATGCAATGCATGCTCGTTACAGGACATCTGAAGGGAAAAAAAGTTTTTTGAAAAGGACGTAAGACCAAGTTAGCAGTCCTGTTGCATGTTTCTGTTTCCAAATGTGTTTAGCTCCAGAGTTCACATGCAAGATTGTAAGTGACCAATGATACTAAGGCTATGGTCTTCCCGTGAAATCATAGTGCAAATTAAGATGATTATTGCAAACATGTAGACCCCAAACCTGCTTACCTAGACAATCCCTATAATGAAGGAAAGGTGTTGAGGAAAATTGCCTCAGTTTACCACTTCAGTTGTTTGAGGGAATGAGGGATCAGAAATTGGGCGGTGAAAGTTTCCTTTACTGGCTGGTATACAATGCTTCCTCTGATGATGTTTCCCAACGTATTTTTTTTTGCTCAATGAAGAGCCATCGCCAGCTCAAAGTAAAAGAATCTTCCTTTTTTGTCCGTGTGCCCAAATAGCAGGTTACCAATCAATTCTATCCATTCGTTTTTTTAAAAAAAATTATAAAGCAACCAAACCATTGAACAAATTGCGAAGACGTATCTCAAGGCATCACACGTTCCCTGGACTATTTCTCAGGAGGAAAATTGAGTCTGCCCTGCATATTGTGCTGACCGCTCCCCGGTCAGATGTACAAGGTCAAGGGCATGAGCCAGTCTTGGACACTTTCCGTTTGTCCGCATAGTCAGTGCGTATTGTTGGGTGGGAGGCGAGCGGTGGTGTGAGGAAGGGATAAAGAGAGGCAGCAGTCCGACAATTTAGAGCAGATGGCAAACACTTTTCCAAACTTAACTGAGGTACAAGCCCTTTTAAAGGTTTGGGGTGCTTCTAATTTTACCCTCTGTGTCTTATATTAAAAGTTGTTGAATACGTTCTCTGGTAGAGCTCATTATTATTTTTAAAATATATTTTTATTGATTGCAGAGGGGAAGGGAGAGGGGGAGAGAGAGAGAGAGAGAAACATCAATGATGAGAGAGAATCTCTGATCGGCTGCCTCCTGCACACCCCACACTGGGGATCGAGCCCGGAACCCAGGCGTGTGCCTGACTAGGAATGGAACCGTGACCTCCTGGTTCATAGGTCAATGCTCAACCACTAAGCCATGTCAGTCGGGCTAGAATTTATTATTAAGAACCATGAGGGCCATAGCTGGTTTGGCTCAGTGGATAAAGCGTCGGCCCATGGACTGAAGGATCCTGGGTTCGATTCCGGTAAGGGGCACATGCCTGGGTTGCGGGCTCAATCCCCAGTCAGGGGGTGTGTAGGAGGCAGCTGATCAATAATTCTCTCTCATCATTGATGTTTCTAGCTCTCTCTCCCTCTCCCTTCCCCTCTGAAATCAATAAAAATGTATTTAAATTAAAAAAAAAAGAACCACAAGGAAAATTTGTATAGTATGAAATATTAGAGGAGTCAGCAAAAACTTCCTTTGGCCTCTGGGTTAATGGAATGGAATCTTGAATAGAATCTCGATTAGGAAAAGCAAAGTTGGGCCCCAGAATGGCTCAGGCAGGCCGGCCCTGGGCACATGCCCTGGAAAAGCCAGGAGACATATGGGTGGACAGGAGGAAGGTACAGAAGTAGGTACGGAAATCGGGGACCTGTGAGGGAGGCGGGTGAGGCTGTTCCATCCCGGGGACAATGGATGGGCCTGTGGAGGGAAGTGGAGCAGGACCTGCAAGATTGTAGCTCCCTCTGGTTGACTCTCCACTTTGCTGAACCCACACGGCCAGTGTCTAATGGCCCGCTTTTTGTGTGCTTGTTTCTTACATTGGAGATGACCAGTTGGAGAATGGGCTGCCACTGTGATGCAGAAAGGAAGACTATATTGTTAGCACAGGGAGCTCTACCTTGCGAAAGGAAGCCTTCGATTAACATAGAATTGGATAGTTTCTCCGAGTTTTTCTCCCCCGGATGCCAAGCAGTTTACTTTCTATCTGTCCTCTTTGAACCTGGGCTTGTTTGTGAAATCATGATTTCCTCATGAGCAGTTGTATGTTTGGTAGAACACATATGTGCAGGGACCTGGAAAATCCTCCAGCTTCTTTTCAAAGACGCATCCTACCTGAAGTTGTAGCATTGGGTACTGGACAAAGCACCACAAAGTCTAATAATCTAGACAAATATTTTTTTAAAAAAAAAACTTTGAGTTATCAACTGAAGTTTCAGAAATAAATGTGGTCTGGCCCTAGCCGGTTTTGCTCAGTGGATAGAGCATCAGCCTGCGGACTGAAGGGTCCCAGGCTCGATTCCGGTCAAGGGCATGTACCTTGGTTGTGGACACATCCCCAGTAGGGGGTGTGCAGTAGGCAGCTGATCAATGTTTCTCTCTCATCGATGTTTCTATCTCTCTATCCCTCTCCCTTCCTCTCTGTAAACAATCAGTAAAATATATTTTAAAAAAACAAACAGAAATAAATGTGGTCTGGCCCTGGCCGGTTTGGCTCAGTGGGAGCGTCGGCCTGTGGACTGAAGGTTCCTGGGTTCAATTCCAGTCAAGGTCATGTACCTGGGCTGCAGGCTCGATCCCCAGCCCTGGTCGGGGCCCATGCGGGAGGCAACCAATCGATATGTCTCTCTCACATCCATGTTTCTCTCTCTCTCTCTCTGTCTCTCCCCATCTCTTCCACTTTCTCTAAAAATCAATGGAAAAGTATCCTGGGGTGAGGATTAGCAACAACAACAGCGAAGACTCCTCTGGCTCTTCTCAGGGGAGTGTGTGTCCTGGGAGGTGAGTGTGGTATGCGAATTAGTCAGTGTCCACTGGGCGTCCAGCTTCCCTCAGATCCTCTCCCTCTCACTCCTGTCTGCTGTCACAGCGGTAACTGCGAGTGATCACAAAACAGTGGGGTGTGTACTTCCTGGTCTCAGCCGACTAATGACAGATACTTAGAGCTTCTGCCTGCTGACTCAGACCTCGGAATTCCTCTCTCCACGTGGGTGGCTCCTCTTCTCCTTAAATCAACCCAAACTATTTCCCTAAGTGTTTCCATCCTTCAGTGAAACAAACGAATTATTAAACTTGGGATTGTAGTCAGTAACTTAGGGTACCTGATAATTTTATTTTTCCCTTTTAAATTTATTTTTATTGATTTCAGAGAGGAAGAGAGAGATAGAGACATCAATGATGAGAATCATTGATAAACTGGCTGCCTCCTACACGCCCCCTTCTGGGGATCAAGCCCGCAACCCGGGCATGTGCCCTGACCAGGAATTGAACTTGGGACCCTTCTATCCACGCTCGCTCTATCCACTCTAGGAGTCGCCAACAGGTGGTCCGCAGACCACTGGTGGTCTGTGAGGTCCCAAAGGTTGGCGACCATTGCTGACTAAGTCATACCGGCTAGCCCAGTGGTCGGCAAACTCATTAGTCCACAGAGCCAAATATCAACAGTACAACGATTGAAATTTCTTTTGAGAGCCACATTTTTTAAACTGAAACCATATAGGTAGGTACATTGTTATTCACTTAATTAGGGAACTCCTAAGCTGGCCTTTGCTAAAAACGTCCTCAATCTGATGGAGGTACGTTCGCTGAGGTCGACCCCTTCCAACTCTCCCATCCACAATCGTCTTGTATACTTGTTTCGTCTGTGTCCTTTCCGAAAACCAACTTCTGCACATGGGCCATGAAATTTCAATCGCACTGTACGTGCGCGCCCGCACGTGGTATTTTGTGGAAGAGCCACACTCCAGGGGCCAAAGAGCCGCATGGGGCTCACGAGCCGCAGTTTGCCGACCAAGGGTAGGGCAATCATTTTATTATGTAGCTTGAGGAGAAGTCACAACTCTTAAATGGCATGACTTGTTTACGTAGCAAAGAAACACTCTCCCACAACCTTACCAAGAGTAATTGCTTCACTAGGTAGCATGGGAAGGGAAAGAGAAAAAAAATCTCACCAAGAATAGGTATCCCCTATGAAACTCAGTAGAAAAATAGGAAATCACCTCAGGAGTAGAAATCACGATAATAATCATCATCACGGCAAGTCAGATGCCGAGCGCTCTCCATTTCCCTCCCTTCGCACCACCTTGCAGGATATCCCGCCTCGCTGCACAAACAAAGCGTGGAAATGAATCAGTCGATAAAGGAGTTTCTCCCGTTAAAATGTGGCTGACTGTGTCCCTTGTCGGGGAAGTTCAACAGTAAGATGGATGGCTCATCATCTGTAGGGACCTCAGGGGCTCCCCTCGCCCACCGCAGCGGGATGCAGACTTTTGTCTGCGTGATAAGGAATGTCCAACTAAAGGTGCGAGCCTTGTAGCTAAGTATAATAATAAACCACACCGCAGACTGACCTAAAACATTTCTTTTTTTTGCCAACACAGATCGTCAATATCCTTTGACTGCTACCAGAACTACTTTGGTGTTTCTTAACTCAATCTCTGAAAACTGAAGTCTGTAGAAATCTCATAACTTTTTTTTTTTTTTTTTTTTTTGAGGGGTAGGAATGGAGAATAGAGCAATAGTAGGAAAGGGCCACAAGGTCATATCAGTAACTTACAAGGGAGAGGCTGTTTTATCCCGCAGAAATTCAGAGGTCATGCGAATATTGTCATGGTGATAGTTTTTCATTTGAAAGAGATATAAATTACGCTTAAACAACTTATATTTTGGGGAAGTTGAAACCGAAAATGTTGATTAGTTTGATTGATTGTTGTGGCCACTTCACAAGGTACATGCATATAAGAGCATCAAGTTGCACAGCTAAAATACATGCAATTTTTATTTCTTTTTAAAAAATATTTTTTTTTATTGATCTCAGAGAAGAAGGGAGAGGGAGAGAGAAACAGCCATGATGAGAGAGAATCATTGATCGGCTGCCTCCTGCACGCCCCCCACTGGGGATTGAGCCCGCAACCGGGGCGTGTGCCCTGGCCAGGACTAACTAGAACCGTGACCTCCCGGTTCATAGGTTGACGCTCAACCACTGAGCCACACAGGCCGGGCTGTTTCTTAATTATACTTTGAAAAAGCTGAAAATTAAATTAAAAAAAACACCAAGCATTAAAAAAAGAAAGAAAAGAGAACGAGAAAAGAGTAAAAAGTCCCTTAAATTCCCACCCGAGGTTCCTATGACCTTGAAATGAACTTGTCCGAAGAATCGGGCTGAAGACCTTAACTCAGAGTTGGAGAAGGCCTTCCTTCAGCTTTCAACGGTCCTGAAAGATAAACGTCACATCATGTCGGGATCGAAATGGAGGGTTGGCAGCGGTGAAATATTCAAAGAAGGAGGTGAAGAAAGATTGACGCGATGCTGATGGCAGGCACCTCTCAAGGTCAATGCCTGTCCAAAGCGCACGGCAGCTGCCCCCACCCCAGGAGGGACAACGTGGTCAGCTCTGTACTGCCCACCACCGGCCTCAACCGCTCTGTGACACCATGGCTATGCTGCAACAATGAAACACGCATATTCTCTCCTGAGCATTTGGGGAGCCTGCAGGCAGTGCGGTATAAACTGAAAACGAAGGAGGAGGAGGAAGAGGAGGAGGAGGAGGAGAAGGAGGAAGAGGGAAAGTAGGACTTTAAAATGTACCATCATCCCCTGACCGGTTTGGCTCAGTGGATAGAGCGTCGGCCTGCGGACTGAAGGGTCCCAGGTTCGATTCCAGTCAAGGGCATGTACCTCGGTTGCGGGCACATCCCCAGTAGGGAGTGTGCAGGAGGCAGCTGATTGCTGTTTCTCTCTCATCAATGTTTCTAGCTCTCTATCCCTCTCCCTTCCTCTCTGTAAAAAATCAATAAAATATATTTTAAAAAATAATAAAAAAATTTAAAAAATAAAATAAAATGCACCATCATCAGCCATCCAAGGCATCCTGCCCAGGCCCCCACCGTGGGCACTGCAACAGGCCACCCCAAGGGCTGACCTCCTTCCTTGACCCTCGCAGAGCAGTTGGGAGCCTGATGACTCTGTTTTCTCGGGTTTGGGAACTGCACTGGGCAGGGATCGGGTCCAATCCTGGGCGGCGCCGGGAACGCTCCCCAGTTCTGCCCGGAATCCGGCTGAGACCACCGGACGCGTTTCATGTGAGGGCGGCCCGTCCCCACCCTCCGCCCCGAATGGTTCCTGGTGAACATTCTGCGGAGCAAGAAAGCAGGTCCCAGAGGCTGCGAGGCAGGGCCTTGCCCCGCTCGGCGAGGAGACCACACACCCCTGCTCTCTCCCCTCGGAGTATGTGTAGTTTTAAACACCACAACCACCGCTCTCCTGTTGGGAAGCCGAAGGGGCGGGCATGGAAAGAGCCAGAAGGTCCCCCATTCCATCCTCCAGGCCAGAGAGCCTCCCTCTTGGAAAAAAAAAAAAGCTCGAAAATAAATAAATAAAGGGGGGAGGGGGGTGGCGGCGCGGGGAGGGAACTCCAAATGGAACTGCTCTTCAAACACACAAATGATCTTGTGTGAACAGTTGGGATTAAACAGCTGTCTGGTGGTTATGTGATCATAACAGATGCTGTGTGCGCACGGCTCCTGCGAGCTTTGTTTTCCTTACTGATGTTTGTGCAGCTCAATGGGCTGGATTCAGCTCCGGGGATACAGGTTTTTACAATCTGTCTGGGCGGGCGGGGCAGCTTCATCATCTCTTGAAGAGGAAAGGGGGTGAGCGTGAGGGAGAGATGGAGGGGACGCGGAGGGCGGGCGCCCTCTCTCTCGCTCCCGTGGCTAAACCGGGATGATGTCATATGGATGAAATTCCCACACACGGGTTTACGACCACTTTGCCATTACAGGGGTCCCCGGTTCTATTCTGGTTTTGTTTTTTTCTTTCCTTTTTTTTTTTTTTGGTCGTGCAGGCGGCCGTGCCTCTAGAGCAGTTATGCAGCTGGAATAGAAAGGATAAGACCTGTAGAAAGGTTTTTTGGTGACTTACAGATTACAATGTTGTCATGATCTCTATTTTGTCTTTCTTTTTTTAATATATTTTTATTGATTTCAGAGAGGAAGGGAGAGGGAGAGAGCGAGAGAAACATCAATGATGAGAATCATCGATCGGCTGCCTCCTGAACGCCTCCTACTGGGGAATCGAGCCCGCAACCCAGGCCTGTGTCCTTGACCGGAGTCGAACCCGGGACCCTTCAGTCCGCAGGCCCACGCTCTATCCACTGAGCCACACCGGCTAGGGGTCTATTTTGTCTTTCTTCCTCCCTTGCCTGTCAGAGGTAAAATGTGCTGGCTGGCTGATTCTGATTTTTCCTAGAAATTTTATTTCCTCCTCCAAGTGGGAATCACCCTATCTGTCAGCTGAGTGATATGGGGAACTGTGTCTGTTTTCTTTGGAAGTCCAAATCTGGAAGCCATTTTGGCCTGAATTGTGTGACTTGTTCAAAACCAAAATATCCTCTTGGCTCAGATCCTTCACAGCATTGCCTCGATTCATAACACACTTGGCCTACCAACAGATTTCATGTCTCTGACTTACACTTTCCAAACTTCAAAAAAAAAGGGCGGGGGGATGTACAGGGCAAAAAAAATGTAGAATGTTTCAGGCCCTGGCCGGTTTGGCTCAGTGGATAGAGCATTGGCCTGCAGACTGAAGGGTCCCAGGTTCACATGCCCAGGTTGCAGGCTCGATCCCCAGTAGGGGGCGTGCAGGAGGCAGCCGATCAATGATTCTCTCTCATCATTGATGTTTCTATCTCTCCCTCTCCCTTCCTCTCTGAAATCAATAAAACTGTATTTAAAAAAATTTTTTTTAAAAAGAAAAGGATGTTTCTGGGTTCCAAAAGCCCCTGGTTGCCATGAGGGGGCGGTAGAGAGAATGTTGTGTGCGACACCTCGCGGGTCCTGCAGGCCTGGGCTCTGCCTGCTCCTCCTCCTCCCTCCGGACCTCCATTCTCATCAATGAAAGGCTGGTCTTCATGTGCAGCCACGCATTCACTAGCTCATCTGCACTTTTTGAAATTTTTGGAAGAGGGAGAAGGGGAACGGCTTCCATTGCTTAAACCTTATCTTCTGGATCATACCTTTGAGTAGAATTCCCTACGAATATATGGAAACAAATGAAAACTGGGTCTTGAAGAGATATGTGTACACACACACAATAGCTAAAACAGGGAAGCAACGTAATTGTCCATCGATGAATGAAATTGTCCATCAATGAATGAATGAATACACAGAATATTATTCAGCCTTGAAAAGGAAGGAAGGAAGGACGTCCTGGCCTATGTTAAAACATGGATACGCGTTGAGGACAATAAGCTACGGGAAAAAAGACAGTCGTAAGAAGACAAATACTGCTCAGTTGGCATGGGCAGTGGTTCAGCATCGACCTATGAACCAGGAGGTCATGGCTCAATTCCAGGTCAGGGCACATGCCCGGGTTGCGGGCTCGATCCCCAATGTGGGGTGTGCAGGAGGCAGCCGATCCATGGTTCTCTCTCATCAGTGCTGTTTCTCTCTCTCTCCCTCTCCCTTTCCTCTCTCAGAAATCAACACACACACACACACACATTTTAAAAGCCTTCTTATTTTAAACAGTACAGAGCTGGACAAAAGTAGGTTTACAGTGTTCCTACGGAAACTCATACAAGAATAATACAAGAATAAACTGTTTCACCTGCTCACAGCCGTAAACCTACTTTTGCCCCCCCCTCTCTCTGCATGTAGGATGTCTGCTATGGCACTCTTCATCATGGCAAAGAAAAAAAGAAAGAAAAGAAAATTTAAGCTCAGCACCACCATGCCAGGATCACGTGATAGTATAACACAGCCCCTCCAAAGAGAAAAAAAGGGAGTCATATCAGATGACTCAGCCGAAACGCCATGAAGAATCGCTGAGTCACGGTGCACGGAACATCACCCTTTTTGGAAAAGCAAGTGAACACACACACACACAGGCACCCGCTCTGTGCACCCCCAGGACCACAGGGGCCTGTCTGTGTGAGCACGTGTGTGCTTGGAGACACAGGGGAGGATTATTCCGATTATGAATTCATACCCTTCCAATCTGCAGAGGCAGGCTGGTGTGAGCAGAGAGAGAAGAGAAAGAAGTGACGGCACGCTGGAAAGGAAAGGAAAAACCAACGAGACCAGCCCCGCACCGGCCGTGTGCCTTGGCCTCGCTTTTGTCCTGGAATGAGAGAGCGGAGGAGAGACACAGCTCTCCTGCGACTCCCTGATCCGTGCACCTGTTCCTTAGATTTTTTTCTCTCTGGTTCTGGCAGCCGAGCACACGCCACGCGTGGCCCTGGCAGAAGAATGTTCTCGGGCCTCCAAGTTACCGCGCTGTCGTTTCTTCCTCTTCCTCGGCGCCCTCCAGAGCCGCTGTGAAGTGGGCGCTTGGAGCCTCGCTCAGGGGCCGCTTGGGCGCCGACTGAAAACCTCTCCTGAGCGCTTTCGCCGGGATCAGTCTCATGCCGGTGGCCCTGCCCCGATTCCCAGCTATTTCATGCCAGTGACTCCGCCGGGCAAAACGCGGATCTCATCCAAGTCCTGTGGTCTGGCGTGCGATACAGCAAATCTATGTAAAAACACACTCCGTGGGATGGGCCAGTCCTCTGAAGGCTCTTCGTGTAGGCGCTCACCTCCCACAAGAAAGCGCCTAAGGCCGCCCTGGCCGGTGTGGCTCAGTGGATAGAGCTTCAACCTGCAGACCAAAGTGTCCCGGGTTCCATTCCAGTCAAGGGCATGTACCTTGCTTGCAGGCTCCTCCCTAGCCCGGGTCCTAGTCAGGGCACGTATAGGAGGCAACCAGTCGATGTGTTTCTCTCACATTGGTATTTCTCTCTGTCTTTCCCTCTCTCTAAAAATCAATGGAAAAATATCCTCAGGTGAGAATTAAAAAAATAATACATAAATAAGTAAATAAATGCACCTAAGGCCGTTCCCCACAGCTCTCCCATCCTCCATACTCAATGCTGGGTGTCTCGTTATCTTTTTCTGGGAGATGAAGAATCCTTGTCAGTCTGAAGGAGTTAAGTATTAATCTGCAGGAAAGAGAAGGGGCCCCTGGATTCCGGGAGCCTCCGAAAAAAATCTCTAGCCACATATCATGTTGCTACGGAGCCCAAAGGGGGATTCTCGGGGGAGGGGGGGGCTTGGGGAGTCGGGGGGGGGGCAGGGGAGGGCAACGAAAGGGCCTTTCAACTTGTGCTCTGACGGCATCGCGGGGTGAGAGATGGATGTCTCCTTTCCTGGCTCATCGGCCAGTTTGTGGAAATTGTTCTCGATTTCACTAAAGCTGGTCTGTCAGCGAGAGTGTTAATTTTCATCTTTTCCCATGACTTCATGGGCGCGAAGACGACTGTTCAGACGACATTTTAAATCAAAGCCCTGCCAGGTCTGTGTGGCTCAGTGGTTGAGCGTCCACCTATGGTCACAGTTCGAGTCCCGGTCAGGGCACATGCCCAGGTTGCAGGCTTGATCCCCAGTAGGGGGCGTGCAGGAGGCAGCCGATCCATGATTCTTTCAACCATCATTGATGTTTCTATCTCTGTCTCCCTCTCCCTTCCTCTCTGACATCAATAAAAATATATTTAAAAAAATAAAGAGCCCTAGCTGGTTTGGCTCAGCGGATAGAGCTTTGGACTTCAGACCGAAGGGTCCTGGGTTCGATTCCCGTCAAGGGCACGTACCTCGGTTTCAGGCTCCTCCCTGGCTGGGCCCTGGTCGGGGCACATGCAGTAGGCAACCAATCAATGTGTCTCTCTCACATCCATGTTTCTCTCTGTCTCTCCCTCTCTCTTCTACTCTCCCTAAAAATCAATGAAAAAAAAAAAAATCCTCGCGTGAGGATTAACAACAACAATAATAATAATAATAATAAAGAAATAAAAGGGCTGGCCTTGGAAAGCAGAATGGCCTTTGTCATCCATTGCGATTTTGAAGGAAAAAGATGACCCTGGGCAGATACAGATGAGTTTTTAATATTTAACATTAAGTGAAAGAGGAGAGATTCCCAATAGATGGCATCTATTTCCCAGGTGACATTCGAAGCAAAGGCAGCGTAGAGTAAACTGGAAGTTTCAGGAGACACAAGGCATGGGCTTTGTACATTATCTTGAAGATCCAACTTAGTAGGGCAACTCAGTTGAGCTGCAGGGCGGAGGGAAGAGTCCATTGGAGGCTTGGCATTTTATTCTTAAAGCAAACCCAAGGTTAACCAGGGTCGGACCACATTGGCCAAGTTCAGGGGCTGGCACGGGTATGGAGCAGGTAGATGGTTGTATTAGTCCAGTGGTCGGCAAACTCATTAGTCAACAGAGCCAAATATCAACAGTACAACAACTGAAATTTCTTTTGAGAGCCAAATTTTTTAAACTTAAACTATATAGGTAGGTACATTGTTATTCACTAAATTAGGGTCCTCCTAAGGCTTAGGAAGAGCCACACTCAAGGGGCCAAAGAGCCGCATGTGGCTCGCGAGCCACAGTTTGCCGACCACAGCATTAGTCCAAGGTTGGGGTTTGCAAGGTAAGTCCCAACAGGCACTGGAGAGTGTGAACCTGCTACAGAATCGTGGAGGGAAGTAACTTTAATGGTCACCGGTATCATCATCAGCGTGCTCCAATCACAGCAGTTCATTTAATGCCTCATTTGCATAGGGCTCTTTTTATGTACAAGGATTGATATGTGTGTGTAGATTGTCTTTGTTGTTTGTCAAAACTGTTTTAACTTTCATGGTTCATAGGATGTGATTCTGTACATATAACATTGTTCCTCATTTAAGTCCATTTCCCAAATTTGTATTATTCTTTTTTTCTCTGAAGAAAACTAGTTCTGTATTTTTCCTGTAGATCATTTCATCATCTCGAATGTTCCCAGCTTGGTGCATGCGGGGTGGCCCTTAACAAGCTGCGTGAGGGTTAATTCGTATTTCCCATGGCTCCTCTGCTCTTGAGGGCATTTTCCCAGGAGGCTATATCCCAGGCCCATATACCTACATGGAAACAAATGCCATTACTGGTACCCAAATGCATTCAATGCTGCACCGTTCGATTTTATATTTACACGAAGAGCCAATTTTTGCAGTAAGCTTGGGCAAGAACCTGACAGTTCCTTTTAGCATGAGTCTGTGGGAAAAACTATCCAAGTTTCAAACTGTGATTTACACCCATGTTGCCATAAAGAGACAGGAGGTAAACTGAAAGGGATGAGGCATAATTCCTGGCCCTTGATTGTCTGATCCCTGGCCCTTCACTGTGCATGGGGTGGTGGTGGTAGGGGGTGTCCCTCAGCCCGGCCTGTACCCTCTCCAACCTGGGAACCTTTGGGGGATGTCTGACTGCCGGTTTAGGCCCGGTCCCACAGGGATTGGACCTCCCTCTCGCAATCCGGGACCGTTGGCTCTTAACCGCTCACCTGCCTGCTGGCCTGATCCCTCTAACTGCTCTCTCCTGCCGGCCTGATCGCCCTAACTGCCTCTGCCTTGGCCCTACCACCATGGCTTTGTCCAGAAGGTCGTCTGGAAGATGTCTGGTCTAATTTTCATATTACCCTTTTATTAGTATAAATATGTTGATTTCAGAGAGGAAGGGAGAGGGAAGAGAGATGGAAACATCAATAATGAGAGAGAATTATGGACCAGCTGCCTCCTGCATGCCCCACATTAGGGACTGAGCCTATAATCTGGGCAGGTGCCCTGACCAGGAATATAACTGTGACCTCCTGGTTCATAGGTCGACGCTCAACCACTGAGCCACTGTGATCAGGCACATATTTACTTTTTAACTATCCCTGCTCCACCCCTCATTCATTCCTGGGAATGGCAAGGACAGCAAAGACCTCTGCCCATTTTGTTTAGTTATGGATTCTATCAATGGGTTATGATTATGTTTCAAACTATTTCTGTAAGAACTGTATCTCTGATTCCCAATGTTATTTTGATTTCTAATTTCCAGACTATATGCTCAATTGATGGTCATTTGCAAATTTTCAAAACGAAGCCTTGGTTTCAAGCTCAGCTGGCTTGTCACCACACTGTCAGAGCAGAGGGTAGGACATGGTCCTGTGACATAGCTCTACACCCTCCAGACTGAAGTGCAGCCACTTCAATGTGGGGCTGACCCAAGTCACAGACTGCCCTTTTCTTAGGCCCATAAAAAAGTAAATGAACCTGGCCAGCGTGGCTCAGTGATTGTCAACCTATGAGCCAGGAGGTCACGGTTCAATTCGCCAATTTCCTGTCATAGCACATGCCCCTGTTGCAGCTCGATTCCCAGTGTGGGGTCTGCAGGAGGCAGCCAATCTATGGTTCTCTCTCATCACTGATGTTTCTCTCTCTCTCCCGCTCCCTTCCTCTCTGAAATCAATAAAATATATTTTTACCGTAAAAAGTAAAGGAAATATGTATGTGTATATATGTGTGTGTGTTTTTGAAGACACGCACATAATGTGTATAAATATATTTCCATATGTATCTATACATACATATAAATTATACACACATTTAAAATGCCTCCCGATTTACCATTTGATTAAAATCCAGGGCCACTTCTCTCTCCACATCTGCAGTTCTTGTCCCCAAAGCCACTGAGAAGTAGCAGCAATAATAACCATTTCTTTAAAGGAAATACAATGCCTTTTGCTAGTCATTCGAAAACGCTTCATGAGGTGGCCATGAGGTACAGCTGCAAACTCATGAACGTCTTTTTCTACTGTATTTTCCAACAGATGGATCCTCGCACGTTGGAGCGATGTCGCCGATTCCCGCCGCTGCCCCAGAGGATCAGGGGACTTGTGGTCCCTGGTACGTGGCTCCCAGACCAGGCTCCCGCGGACCCCATGGCGTGTGGGAAGCGAAGGATTTCTCTATTTGCCTTTGTCTTTAAGAAAGTGAGTGATTGCCTTGCTCCTCGCCTACTCCCTCCATGGAGAATTTACTGGCCCAAATTTTTAAAAAAAGCTCCTGCCACACTCCCATTTGCTGTAAGTGCAATTAGTGGCAGGTACCAAATTTGGAGCAAAGAGGCCTCCGGTGGCCTGTTGTGCCTGCAGTTATCCAACTGTGGCTCCAGTTTTTCAGTGCACAACTGATTGCACCCACGGAAAGAAAGGCGAGACTCTGGAAATGGGTCCCTTTAAGACAGTTGGGGGACTGCCTGCCTCCGGTCGGCAAATTGCAATCTTTTATGGAGGCACCGCCATCGCGCTGGCTCGTGTGCAAGCCTGGAATCCAGGTTAGGCATCTGGGGTGAGGGAGAGGCCCCTGGAGGGCAGGTGCAGAGCCCCCGCGCCCTCCACCCCGCCCCTGGTTCACCTTGAGCCACCGCTGTGCATTAGTATCCAGCATCCCTGACTCCACCTCCTGCTTAGTTCGCCCGTCGCTCTCCGAAAGGGTCGGAAGAGAGACGCTCGCTCGGTCACACTGTCCATGTAACACGTTGAACCAACTCTAAATTTGCTTTAAAGAGACAGCTGCAAAGATTGACTTTCGCAAAGTGACTCGCTCCGCCGTGCAGCCAGAGACATCCGTTTGCTCCCGACTGTTATTAACTGTGTCAGGGAGTCCGTAAGAAAGGGGTTTTGAAGGAAATTCCAGGGTGAATCCACTAATTCAATAACCCGGTAGCATAAATCCAAGCCATGGCTACGCACGCGAGGCCCGAAAACACGTTCCCAACTTTTCATCCCTCTTCTCTTTGGCGAACAGACAGAGCGTGCGTCGGGGGAGAGGCTCCTGATGAAATAATAAAACCCAATTCTCATCGAGAAGAAGAGGAAAAAAAAGGCATCATTCTAGGAGGGTGGTAATTTACTTTGTATGACCTCCCATTGATTATTCCGGGGCTGCTACACAAATATCACAGGAGCTATTGATCGTCAAACCTATCCAATAGGTCTCTAATAGCTTTTACTGGGCAAAAATAATGGTGCTGGAACTGTGGTCAAACACACATAAACCAAGGCGGGAAGTATTCATATGTGGTGTTATTCCCCATCTGTCTGCGAGGTATGGGAAAGACCCTGCATGGGGAAGGCACTATGGCCAGCCCACGGAAGCCCAATAATCCAAGCCAAGAATCCCAGCCAGTTACGCTGGAAAAAAAAAATTGATTACTGTAACTAAAAGCTAGAGCGGGAGAGCGGAGGCCGCCGCTGGCTTAATACAAGTGAAACGATCACGAGAGAAATCCTCACGGAGGAGGGTTCCCGCTGCCCTGGCTGCGTGGCCACACAAATTGGATTTCCCGGTGGTGCCGGCAGCCCAGGAACTTTCCCGAGTCCAGCGCGTTCTCTCCAGCCCAGATGGAGATCGGTGATCGGCACCCGTAAAAGGGCAGGGTGTGTAATCACAGAACAGATCCTCTATCTCGCCAGGAAAAGTGAACACCACCCAGCATGGTGGCGAGAAAAGCCCAGGAAAGAGAAACTCCGGTTCCGCTTTGGGGAGCAGGGAGAATGCTCTGCTCACACAGAACGTGTGGCCAGACTGCCGCGGGCGAGCTCTAGAGGCTCAGCTGGGCCCCCGCGCAGGGGAGCCCAAGCCACAGCTGAAGGAGCAACTGCCCCAAGTTCTGAGAACAATATTGTAGATTTCAAAAGTCCTCAGCAAGCCCACTGCTTGCTCTGCATCCTTCCTTGCTGAGCCAGTCTTTTATTTCATTTTATTTTATTTTATTTTTTAAATATATTTTTATTGATTTCAGAGAGGAAGGAAGAGGGGGAGAGAGATAGAAACATCAATGATGAGAGAGAATCATGGATCGGCTGCCTCCTGCACGCCCCACACTGGGGATCGAGCCCGCAACACAGGCATGTGCCCTGACCAGGATTCAAACCTCTTTGCTCATCGGTCTATACTCACTGTATAGACTGGATAAATCGATAAAAATATATTTGAAAAAATAAAATAAGACTGGCTTGGTCAGGGAGGATGGAGAGCAAGCAGTGGGCTTGCTGAGGACTTTTGAAATCTACAATATTTTTCTCAGAGCTGGGGGAAGTTGCTCCTGCAGCTGTGGCTTGGGCTCCCCTGTCTTTTAAATAACAATGAAAACATCACCGCATCAATAGCAAGAGATAAAAACTGCTCTCAAGGTATTCAGAAGGGGTGGGTGATAAATTTTTAGCACTTGGGATAAACAGACCAGAATGCCAATAAGAGTGAGTTATGAATCCGAAAAGAGAGAGAGAGAGAGACTCTGTTTACCCCATGTTGGCTGTGTGTGTGTTTGGGGGTTTGGGGTGAAGAGTGAGGGAGGGGTGACTATTGTATCCCAGGAAAAACAAAGCTGGCATGGGAGCTGGAGGGCTCTTGGCTGGAAGAAGTCGTGATGTCCCTACCGCACCCAGACCCAATAGAGAGAATGTTGCTTAGCTGCCAGTCCTTTCTGTAAATCAACGTGGACAAAGACAGAACCAGGGGAGTCTCCTGCGAAGCCAGGCTTGAGAACCCCTCTCTTAGGGGAGAGACCTCAGCCGTGGAGGTCTCTATCCCATAGGGACCTGCTGCTTCCCAAGGCCGCCCCTCCCCCTGCAGCCAGGAGGCTCACATGTTTGCTTCCCTTCCTTTCTGGCATTATCAGCCGCCGCTGGTAGAGGCAGGAAAGCTGGAGTCATGCTCTCCCCGCTTCGTGATTTATGATTCGGAAGCAAGACAGGGGTAGAAGGTTGGGGCTTGATGCTGGCTGCTGGATTTTTTTTTTTTTTTTTTTTTTTTTTTTATGAGAAATAGGCCTTTCTGAGAAACCTTGAAGGCTTGAAGCCACGGGCAAGGCTGTCTGTTTTTGTGTGTGTTTGTCTGTTTGTGTGTTTCCCAAGGCCTTGCCTGGACAGACTGACATCTACTTAGACACATTCTTGGACCATATAAACGAGAGGGAGGCGATTCTGCTTCCTAAAAATTACACGGGAAAGCCGGTGTTTGGGGGGTGATGGGACCCAGTTATAAAATGCACACCTGTTAGCAGGACTTAGAGTTGCCTCCACAGAGTGAACAGGGCAGCACACCACCTCCAGGCCAGGGGAGCTTGGCTCTCTGGGAAATGAAGGCTTCCCTGTGCTTCGAGGTTCGGCTCTTTTTATTTTTTTTTTTAATTGTTACAGTGTGCTTTAAGGCCCTTGAGATCTAGGTTAGGTTTCTATTTGGGGCCGTTCTGGCAGCCTATAGAGCAGCGGTTCTCAACCTGTGGGTCGCGGCCCCTTTGGGGGTCGAACGACCCTTTCACAGGGGTCGCCTAAGACCAGGGGTCCTCAAACTACGGCCCGCGGGCCGCATGCAAATACAAATATTGTATTTGTTCCTGTTTTGTTTTTTTTACTTCAAAATAAGATATGTGCAGTGTGCATAGGAATTTGTTCATAGCTTCTTTTTAAACTATAGTCCGGCCCTCCAACGGTCTGAGGGACAGTGAACTGGACCCCTGTTTAAAAAGTTTGAGGACCCCTGCCTAAGACCATCGGAAAACACATATATAATTACATATTGTTTTTGTGATTAATCACTGTGCTTTAATTATGTTCAATTTGTCAGAATGAAAACACATCCTGCATATCAGATATTTGCATGACGATTCATAACAGTAGCAAAATAACAGTTATGAAGTAGCCATGAAAATAATGTTACGGTTGGGGGTCACCACAACGTGAGGAGCTGTATGAAAGGGTCGCGGCATTAGGAAGGTTGAGAACCACTGCTATAGAGACTAGGGATTAGCCTTGTCTTCATATTGTCCCCTTAGGTCGGGGGATGCTGCCAGAGTGTGAGCCTGGGCCAGGCCGAATTCTTCAGAGGTAGCCTGCAAACGCCCCCCTGGCTGCGCCCTGCCAGAGCCTCAGAGCCAGAGGCAAGGGATTCCCATCACCAACACGTGTCCGTGTCCTCCCTCCCGCTTCCCTGCCCAAGGTAAGCAGCGGCGTCATGCTTTCACTTTTTGGAGAGAAGACACCACACACACACACACACACACACACACACACACACACACACACGGGTGGCAGGCCAATCGGCAGCAGGCATGTGCAATGCGGGGACAGCGCCCTCCCCTCCCAGGCTCCTGCGCCCCCCTGGCCACCAGCGGCGGCGGTGGCGGGCTTGGTGAGCGCACTGCCCAGGGCGCCAGGGTCACCCGCATACCTGTCCAGCGCTGGCCTTGGGGAGCGCAGGGGTTTGCAAGGGCACCGGGCACCGCCGGCCGGGCAGGCGCGGAGAAGAGGGAGGAGGAGAGCGGAGGGAAGCGGCCGGGCTGCCCCGCAGGTGCGGCCCCACCTGCCTCCGGGTTGGCCCTGGCGCTGGGCGCGCGGCGGGAGGCGGATGATGGATGCGCTGTCTGCGCGCTGCGGTCCGAGCAGCGGCGGGAGCCCCGCTTCTCTGAATGGAGCGCGCTCCACATGGCCCGCACTCGGCTCGGGGAGCGAGGCACCAGCACAAAAGGACCCGGCTTGGGGTGTTCAGGTTTTGACGATGTGGTTTCTAGGATATCGCCTTGGGAGAAAGGAGAAGGCACCATGGGGAAGTGCAGGGCCAATGTGTTTGGCGACTCATTTCAGCATCAGCACAGTCCCCGAGCCTCCCCTGCCCGAATCACAAACAGTTCATGTTGGTCATGGATGTGAATATTGTCCATCAGACCCGAACAGGCAATGTTATCATTGAAAACAGGTGTTTTTTAGAAATGGGGTGAGGGTGGCAATACCCTGTATTTAGATGGTACGTGGGACGTAAATACAAAAGGATTCATATGAAATGCTGTAAAAGTTGGGTGTTTTTTTCCCCAAGAGAATAACATAGAAAGGTGTGTTCTAAATATCTCTTCTGCACATGTGCATGTGTAAACCTTTCCATAAGGTAGCTACCTTTTCCGTGCTTGAAACGCACGAGCAATTTGCCAAAGCAAAAGTTTATTCTTGCAACAAGCCCACGGCGCCTGCTTTTAGGCGACGGGCTTTAAAGAAGTGTCCTTTTTAGAACTCATGAGGCTGAGAGGAGGGATGGAAGCGGACGGACAGATGAAAAAGGAAGAATTATGCCGTGAGCCGCGATGGCCCGGGCTGGCTGAGGGCTAGTGTATCACCCGGGCTCTGCGTTGGCAACTGAAGGATATCATTCCCTGCCTGTGTGTCTTCCCGCACAAGGCGCAGAGCCGAGCTCAGGGTCATGCATTTCCCGTCAGGGAATCCGTCAGTCCTGCCTGGACGCTGATTCATTGGCCTCTGCGAGCAAAATAGTTTGGAGAAAATAGTGGGGTGGTTTGCTTCATGTGGGGAAAATGCTGTTCTACCTGATTGCGCTCTAGAAGGGGGTGCTCCTCTGTCCTGGTCACTACCGGCCCTCAGAAAACGAAAGTGGGTTTAAAATAGCAAGAGGTGAGGCTGAGGCATGTCACGACGGTGTATTTTATGTCCTTGCGGGTGAACAGGGAGCCAGTGAGGGGAGAAAGGCCGTGGCTGGGTGCCTTTCCCTTTTAAACACCGTATTGTGGCAGCATAACAGTAAGTGTAGGAAAAAAAAATAAATGAAAGAAGCTTAATAATTCCATCAGGGTAACAATGATTTAAGAAAATACACCCATCAACTAAATGCATGCATTTTTTCGCTCTAGAATTGCTTTCATGCATACTTAAATACTTATAAACGTACCTTTGAACCCTGTGGTGTGTTTTGTTTTTTTTTCCCATGTAGTATGTCAAAATAACTTTTTAATATCAGTAGAGGATAGGAATCCATAGGAACCCATTTTAATAACTGCATAATTTTCATTGAGTGTATATATAATTTGCTTTAACATTTCCCCATTGGTTGGATATTTAGATTTTAATGAAGTAAATAATACAGTAAGAGACATCTTAAGGCAAAAGTCCCACGTATTAAATTATTGATTTTTTAAAAAAAATTTTAATGGAATACACAGCTGTGCTTTATGAACATTTGATATTTTTATAGGAGTTTCCAAGCTGCTTTACAAAGAAAATTGTAGCCTTCATCCTACCAATAAGAAAACATGGGATTACATATTTTACAGTATTCTTTTTTGTAAATTTCTTTATTGGTTAAGGTATTACAAATGTGTCCTCATCCCCCCCATTAACCCCCAGCCTCCCCTCCAACTCATGTTCTGAGTGTTGTTGAGAATACCGACAGAAAAAAACCTATGTGGCAGTGTAGCAGGTGGGAATTGTTTCTTTGATTTTCATTTCCTTGGGTTTTTAAGGAAGTTGTCCCTTTTCTTTCATTTTTAAACTTGGTTTACTTTCTCCTCTCTTGTCGGTTCCCCTTTTACTTAATTATTGAAGTAGTCTGGAGTCATCATAGCTGGATTTAGCATTTTTCACAAATGCACCTCTCATGCTGTTAATTTTGCACGAGGCGGTCACTCTGGGTTAAAACACTTGTAGCAAGAACTTGCCGACAACATCGGGCTATATGGCAGTTTGAGCTGATCTATTGACCATAGGTTTGTAGATTTAGCTCCCCCTTCCTCTTGGTCCATAAAATAATATCATCATGTGTGAAACACCCCGGAAACTTCAAGGACTTCCTAGCAAATCGTGTTCTCTCTCTCTCTCTCTCTCTCTCTCACTTTCTCTCTCTCTCTCTCTCTCTCTCTCTCTCTCTTTCTCTCTCTCCCTCTATCTCGTTAGCAGACTCTGAGTTGCTGATCCTTGCACCAGCTTCCTCTCTGGCCTGAAACGTGTACTGTTCCCCTCGGCTGTGATGAGCTCCTTTCAAACCGCCTTGGTGCGTCCTGACCCCTCCCGCAAAGCGCCCGGGTGCCCAGTAAATAAAGTAGCAGCCCGCGTCCCTTTCAGCCAAAGCCATATATCTGCGCAGACTTGCAATTTGCTCCGTTTAGATCCTCTGCCCTTGAACTCTGGTTATTAACGCAATGTTTCTCCAAATGATGCCATATAGCTCTGCTCCCAGCACATTCACGGTGACACCGCGCACACATTCCCGGGGCCATGGCCGCGAGGCCGGGGAGAAACGGCCGCCGGGCTGGGGGAGTCACGGTGCATTGCCCCCGCGGAAGGGCTGTAAAGCTCTGACTGTTAATATTCAAATTGCCACAGAGCCGGGGCCAGGCTCTGCTAATATCCTGAGGTCTGGTCGGAAGGCAATTTAGCAGGGTAGCTCGGATTTAAAAAAAGAAACAGCCAGAAAGAGCACTTCTCCCAAGAAATGAACCAAAGAAAAACCATCAAAGGGTTTGAGGCAGGTGTTGTCCTGATGATACATCTTTTAAAAAATGCTTTATAGTGAGTTTTTTGGTTTTTCGGGGGGTGAGGGGCCTTGTTCAGTGATAAAATGCAGATTATATATAGGGGAGCTATACACCATATGCTTATGGGCGAACTGTCATGAAATAGACCCATTTGGGGTTGCAAGTCATTTGCAACACTTATAGAAGACAACCGAGCTTGGGCTACTTAACACTGTTTTCATTTTTTTTTTATTTTTTTATTTTTTAAAAAATATATTTTATTGATTTTTTACAGAGAGGAAGGGAGAGAGAGAGATAGTTAGAAACATCGATGGGAGAGAAACATCGATCTGCTGCCTCCTGCACATCTCCCACTGGGGATGTGCCCGCAACCCAGGTACATGCCCTTGACCGGAATCGAACCCGGGACCTCTCAGTCCGAAGGCCGACGCTCTATCCACTGAGCCAAACCGGTTTCGGCCTGTTTTCATTTTAAACATAAGCATTTCCTAATTCATATTGGGTGGGGTTTTGGAGAGGAGGGGGAGTCCTACTGAAGGGAATCACTGATTAACCAAATGAATAGTGATTGCAGAGGCTGTGGGAAATCTACTTCGCAACGGAAATTGTCCTCCCACGTTCTCCGAAAGGGCACTTGCAAAAAGGCGCCTTTCTTCTGCAACGAGAAAGTCGTCCATATGGACTCACCTGCCCGGTTGCAGGCCCCATTCAGCCTACTGCAAAATGTATTTCTTTCAAAATAGTGTTTAAACAAGTTTGCCTTCTCCAAGCTCTTCATTTGAATAGATTTCGATCGATTCCTAGCAAAATAACTTTCCTGCAAAAGTCACTTTGAGGGTATTTTACCTTGAAGCAGATTGTTCGCAGTCATGAGATTTAATGGGGACACCACCTCCCCCAAATCCTAGGCTATGTATAATGCAGCTCCTGCAATCAAAATAACACAAAACAAAACGCGGGTGAGAATGAGAAAATAATATACCATGAAATATCGAATTTCATGCTGAAATATAAGCCACCGTGAAACCTCTGAGCACACACATCTGTATTCTGAGTATTCTGAGTGTGTGTCTTTAAAAAGAATTAAAGGACCACCTTATTATTTTGTAATACACAGCAAGCGATCTGAGTACATCTGCATGTCCAAACACACACACGTGACTATTGTCAATAGAAGATAAATAAGCCCTAGTTTCCAAGATCACCAAACACACTTGTCAAATGTTAGCTGCTCTCCTGTTGTTATTATTCCAGAGGGAAATGGGTTCTAGGTGCCAAGTAAGATGTACGAAGGATAGTCTGCTAAACAAGGCGTAGAGCTGTCCATTTTCTTTCTTTTTTCTCTAATCCACTGCACCTAAATTAAAGCAGGTTCTTCGACCTTAATTAAGGAGACTATTCTAATGATCTTTTCAAAAAATATTTTTATTGATTTCAGAGAGGAAAGGAGAGGGAGAGAGAGAGAGAGAAACATCAATGATGAGAGAGAATCACGGATCAGCTGCCTCCTGCACACCCCACACTGGGGATCGAGCCAGCCACCAGGGCAAGTGCCCCAATCAGGAATTGAACCATAACCTCCTGGTCACTGCTCAACCACTGAGCCACACTGGCTGGGCATGTTCTAGTGATCCTAACTTGAGAACATGGTCTGCCTAAGGACGGTCAAAATATAGATAAGTGAATTTTTAAAACTTTGCAAGGACTTGAGAATCCCATGAGCAGACTCATGAGACAGATGGCTGGGTTAGTCATTCGTCTCTGAATCCCCACCCGATTGGAGTAGCCGCTGAGGGTCCCCAATCTAGTTACTCAATTAAACACATACGTGAATGTAGTTGATGGCTTGTTTTGTACATCCTTTGCTTGAAACGGAATGCACTTATGGTGCTTTATAATATTAAGTGCTTTTGATTAAACTGGATCTTGTGTTATGATTTCCTTTCCCTAAAACCTGAAATGTTTCTTTCTATATATTTCACTCAGACAATTATGATTCCATAGTGTTATTGCATCTGAGTTTGAAGAATCTGCCTCGTATGCTCTCTTTCTTTTTAAGGCTGTCTGATTGCTACAAGGCACGAAACCCAAGACTGTGTCCAGGGTGAGATGGGAATTTCATACAACTGCTAAGGGAAGTTCACTGTTTGATAAGGAGCATATGTTTTGTTCCTGATAGAATGAGAGCAAAGCTTACTAAAAATTCTGAATACCTGGAAATGTGACGATTCTCCACAGACTAAACTTTAAGTTTTCTAGCTGCTCTCCTGAATAAAATACATTTATATGCAATGCAGAGAAGAAGTATAGTTATGCCAATCATTGACATAAAGGCTTAAATAGTAAACATTTAATTCCCAAATGCCAAGAAGTCTGCTATATCCCTGGTTCTCTGTCTTCCAGCCCATTCCCCTTTTTCGAACGGCAACTACAACTTCCAACATTTCTATTGTCTTCCTTCAGAATTCATTTCCCCACCTGTAAGCAACATGCTGTGTTGCCACTTCTGACAGCATCTTTCTCCTCTCCTTCTCCTTCTTAGTATTAGCATTGTTTTAGTTTGGAGAATTCTCTACTAGCTTTCCACAAAAGGAGATAAAGGCTTGTCTCTCTTTATCACCCCTGACCCATGACCTTATTTTCTTACTACAGATATATTGTAATTTTAAAAAATTTAATTTTCAGCTTGGCCTGTGTGGCTCAGTGGTTGAGCGTCAACCTATGAACCATGGTTGATTCCTAGTCAGGGCACATGCCTGGGTTGCGGGCTCCATCCCCAGTAGGGGGCATGTAGGAGGCGGCCGATCAATGATTTTCTCTCATCATTGATGTTTCTCTCTCTCTCCTTTCCTCTCTGAAATCAATAAGAATATATTAAAAAATTAATTCTCAGTGTGATTAGTCCCAACATCGGTGGAGAATGGCCCACTATGAAGTACGAAGAATATGATGCAGAACTGAGTTCTGTTTTGGCAACAAGGCCAAAGACACCACACAGCAAAGCAGAGTAATTTCTATTATGAGATTATTGAAGGGTGCAAATTAAAATTAAAAAAATAGATTATAGGAGAGTTATATTCAACAGTGTAAGGTTTCATTAAAGTAAGTTGTTCCAAGTTCTACTTACATATGCAAATTCGAATAAACTGAGTGCTGAGACTTAAATCTCTTTAAAAACAAAAAATGAAAAAACAAAAACAAAAACCTTAAAATAAAATCTACTCAGTATCGAAATGTGGAGGAAAGGATTTTTCTGAATATGTTACTCCTCATTGCATTTGGATAAATAGTCTACCTTTATGAAGATTTATTGAATTAGCCTCAACAAGTTCTAATTAAACAAGAAAACTGGTAGCTCTCAAAGAAAGCTCCCTAATAGCATTGCTTTCAAGAACTGTAGACAGGGAAGTAAAAATCAGAGCGGATAGAAAATAAGATTAAAAAATATGACCAACTTTAATACCATTCTCATAAGCTTCCGAAGTCCAGTAGGATATATTTCAGGCCCGTGAAGGTCAATACCGAATGACAGATGGAAATACTGCACGTGACTGGCAAAAGTCATTTTTGGGCACGCCGTTTTCCAAGACGTAAATTAAATTAAAGCAGACCTCCCATCGGACACTTTTATTTCGACTGGATTGTGGCCTCGTTTCCCAAGAATATCACTTTTATCCCTGCTTGTCAAATAGATAGAACCATTACGAAGACAGGCTCGATCGCATGCGGAAAATGCTGATGATGAGCTGGCCCCATTCCTTGAAGAAATGATTTCTTTATTATTTTTTTTATCATTGGCCATAAACTGCCAAGGCTTTTCCTCATAATTTGCAACTTCTTCCCGAGGTTGCGGTTGGTGGAGGGAGCCTGGCCCAGTGTTTGTGAACACACGATTGGAGCCAGACACGGCTGTGTGCAGGCCCCACGGCGGCCGCTTCGTAGGCAGCCACTTAGCCTATTCGTGGTAACTGCTTATTTCATGTGTGAAGTGGGGATAAGAACTGGTGTCTGTCACAGGTCAGCAAGGCATGGAGCACGGTGCCTGGCTTGGGGGGAGCACACACCCAAGCTAAGAGTCATTCATTGTCACTATGGGTGACTTCATCATTGGTCTCACATCTGTATTGTTATTATTATCTTTTACTAGAAGCTTGGTGCACGAATTCGTGCACAGGTTGGGTCCAGTTGGCAGGCTGGCCCGGCCCCCCATCAGGGGAGGGGGTGGTCAGGGGCAGGGCTGGCCAGGGGGAGGGGCTGCTGTCGGTTGGCTGGCCCCACCCCTGGTAGAACCCCAGGTTTAACTCCCCCTCGAGGGGACAATTTGCATATTAGCCTTTTATTAGATAGGATGATACAGGGTGAGGCAGAAGTAGGTCTCTAGTTGTGAGTACGCAAAAGAGTGTATTCTTGTGTGATTATTTATTAATTATTTGTATTGTTTCCCATGTGAGCCACTGTAAACCTCCCTTTTCCCCACCCTGTACTTTTTATTCACTTTTCCTCCAACGGGCATTAGAAATTTAGTGCTCTCGCTTTCCTATGCTGATGATACTAGAGATGATGATCCTGAAATGACATTTTTTAAAAACATGTTTTTATTAACTTGAGAGAGAGAGGAAGGGAGAGGGAGAGAGAGAGAGAAACATTGATGAGAGAAGAACATCACCAATCGGCTGCCTCCTGCACGCCCCACACTGGGGATCAAGGCCACAACCCAGGGATGTGCCCTGACCAGGAATTGAACCAGTGATCTCTTGGTTTCCAGGTCGATACTCAACCACTGAGCCATACCAACCAGACAAATGACATATTTTTAAAACCATATCAGAGTTTTCATTATTATAAGTTTTCGACTTAATTGATTAAGGGCCCATTAATATTCTTGTCTTCTAAGTTTTCTTGACTATCTTTGTATATGTTTTCTTTCTTGTCAAGTGCCATTAACTATTGCACTGCAATCTGGGTTTGAATTATATTTAATTCCTAAGCCTATTTAGGAAAATTTATATCTTTATACTAAGAATTTTTCTATCTGACTTCTCCATTTTTAAAAAACATATAGACATTTTTTATTGATTTTAGAGAGGAAAAGAGAGGGAGAGAGAGACAGAAACATCTATGATGAGAGAGAATCATGGATCGGCTGCCCCCTGCATGCCCTCTACTGGGGATCGAGCCTGCAACCGGGCATGTGCCCTGACCAGGAATCGAACCGTGACCTCCTGGTTCATAGGTGGATGCTCAACCACTGAGCCACACCGCCTGGCTCCACTCTCCATTTAATGAAGTATTTTCTTATGTTTTCTAGGAAAAGTCTATCTTGTTTTGCTCACATGGGTTCCGCGGGACAATACACATGCTTTCTGTGTGCTCGTCTGGTCTGGAGTAATTGGTCACTTGGAAATGCTTGAGGAACACTGGGACTCCCTGTGCATGTAGGAGAGTTTCCTGCCCCAGAGGAACCTGTACCTCTCAGAGCACGTTCCAGCCCGATGTCTCCTACACATCATCACAGCGTGTTTTAAAGGTAGAAATCTGTGAAGCTGCCGGTCCCCTCCAGGCCCAGCCCTCTCCCACGTTCCTTGAGTTTGTCAACTTCTGGCTCGTAAAGAATTGAGATCTTTGCAACTCACACTTATGTAATCCACACACATGTGTCACAGGATCGCACAGTGTCTCACCAAACACGCCCCGGCGCAGAGTTCATCTATTCTCTTTATTTCCTAGTAAGGTATTTGGTGTTTCTCACGGGCCCTTGCTCCCTCTTCCCCGCAGAGGGGAAAAGGTGACACAGAGAACAATCTGGTAATCTCAACTGTGCCCTTGGAACAGGTCCTGCGGAGAGACAATGTGACCTCATCTAGAGGAAACCTCCAGTCCTTCGGAGACACCCCGTCAGCCTTTCCCCTCTCGGAGTTGGGATCTGGACAGTTATTCTGTTTTCGAGGCTCAAGGGCTGATGATGGCCCTGTGTCCCCAGGGTGTCCCTGGCCTCTCCCACCAACTGACTGCTCGGGACTGCTCCCTGCGCAGGAAACACCCGTGGGAAGGCTGTGTCCCTGAGCCGTGCTTGCTGTCCGCCGGCCGTGGTGGCTCAGTGGTTGTTTGTCGACCTATGAACCAGGAGGTCAGGGTTCGATTCCTCATCAGGGTACATTCTTAGTTGCAAGCTCAATCCCCAGTATGGGGCGTGCAGGAGGCAGCTGATTAATGTTTCTCTCTCATCATTGAAGTTTCTTTCTCTTTCCCTCTTCCTTCCTCTTTGAAATCAATTTAAAAAATATTTTTTAAAAAAGTTGTTTCTTGCCCTAGCCCCGTGGTCGCCAAACTGCGGCTCTCGAGCCACATGCGGCTCTTTGGCCCCTTGAGTGTGGCTCTTCCTAAGCCTTAGGAGGACCCTAATTAAGTTAATAACAATGTACCTACCTATATCGTTTAAGTTTAAAAAATTTGGCTCTCAAAAGAAATTTCAATCGTTATACTGTTGATATTTGGCTCTGTTGACTAATGAATTTGCCGACCACTGCCCCAGCCGGTTTTGCTCAGTGGATAGAGCGTCGGCCTGCGGACTGAAGGGTCTTGGGTTCGATTCCGGTCAAGGGCATGGATCATGGTTGCAGAATCCTCCCAGGCTCAGACCCTGGTTGGGGTGCGTGCAGGAGGCAACCAATGGATGTGTTTCTCTCACATCGATGTTTCTCTCTGTCTTTCCCTCTCTCTCACACTATCTCTAAAAAAAAAAAAAATTAATGGAAAAGTGTTCCCGGGTGAGGATTAAAAAACAAAGTTTCACTAGCTAGGCATTTGCTGTCGATGTTTCTTTTGAACTCACAAAGAAATGGCGTTCAATTTCCTACACACGGCGTTGGGAGAAGATAGTGATTCTTCTTTGTGTAAACACCATTACACAAACCACTTAGCATCGTTGCCCATGCTCTCTCGCTTTGCCGACGCACGGCCACCGTGCTAGTCATGTGATGACAAGATCGCCACCACAGGGTAACTCAAGCATTTTGCACCGCTGAGTATGAAGGCTCCAAGGGGTGTGCTCATTTTCATCTTGACTCAGAGTCCCACGAACTAGTCAGGGGTATGGGAAGTTGGTTCTCCTGGGGGAATGGTTTCCCAAATTTCACCCACACATGGAAGGGGATGGAAAATTCATCAAGACAGTGACATTTTTGAAGGGGGCTGCACAGGAAGTGGGGAATGAAAACGCAGTGATCCTATAGAATAAAAGCCTAATATGCAAATGGACCAGATGGCAGAATGACCGGTTGCTATGACGCGCACGAACCACCAGGGGGCAGGTGCTCAAGGCAGGAGCTGCCCCCTGGTGGTCAGTGCGCTCCCACAGGGGGAGCACCGCTCAGCCAGAAGCTGGGCTCACGGCTGGCGAGAGCAGCGGCAGTGGTGGGCCTAAGCCAGCAGGTGGACATCCCCTGAGGGGTCCTGAACTGTGAGAGGGCACAGGCTGGGCTGAGAGACCCACCCAGTGCACAAATGTCATGCACCGGGCCTCTGGTGCTTTAATGAGAATGTTGGGAAGCATGGTGGAGACTACAGAACTGCGGTCAAGCATGCATCAAACATTCAATGACATAGGGACAGAATCATAAGCTGGAAGATAGCTAAGCAACAGTGAAATTCATGTGCTAGGTTGTCTGCTGTGCAGAGGTCCTGTAGGCGTACTGTTGGGTGACTTGCAGGGCACAGGATCTGCAGCTTAGGAGGCAAAACAAAAGCTCGCAGGTCTGCCTTGGAGTGCAGACTTTGAAGAGATGTGGAAATCGCAACCTATTCTCTTCTCTCTCAAGTTCATTTTCCTTCTCCCCATTTTCTCTATTTGGGGATACTCTGTATGACAGCAATTTGATTTCAGACACAATAATGATATCTAGAGATTTGGGTGTTTTTTTTTTTTTTTAATTTCATTTTGATAGTTGCACGAGACCATGTTTGAAGACCCTTTTGGCTTCTCCAGCTCAGCTGCTGCCACGGCTCTGTCCCCCACGTGACCGCCCAGGAGTCTGAAGTAAAGCAAACTTGAACTCCGTGCCTTAGTCCTCATTCCGTGCAAGTCAGGCTGCGCTCGATGCTGTTGACTTTCTCAGCGCAGGGCCAAGGCCGTTTGCTGGAGATGCCCTGAGTGGCAAAGCCAACACTCCCGTGCCCACGGCACGCCCGTGGGTGACTTCGTTGCAGTGCGTTCTGGAGTCTGCAAAGTCTGGCCTGAAACATGCAAGGCAGAGCCAGAATCTCAGCTCCCAGACATGGGGGCGGGGCAAAGACAGGAGCGGGCTTGGAAAGATGGATCCGGAACTGCACCCCCACTCTGCCCGCTGTGTGACCTTGAGCAAGTCACTCACTCCTTGGGCACCTCAGGTCCTTCCTGTGGGACATGGGAAGAATACCTTTCTATTGTAATACATGTCAATCTTATAGTTGGCGATTCCTTTTTCTTTTTTAAATATATTTTATTGCTTTTTTACAGGGAGGAAGGGAGAGGGGTAGAGAGTTAGAAACATCGATGAGAGAGAAACATCGATCAGCTGCCTCCTGCACACCCCCTACTGGGGATGTGCCCGCAGCCAAGGTACATGCCCTTGACCGGAATCGAACCTGAGACCCTTCAGTCCGCAGGCTGACGCTCTATCCACTGAGCCAAATTGCTTAGGGCTGGGGATTCCTTTTTTAAAAATATATATTTTTATTGATTTCAGAGAGGAAAGGAGAAGGAGAGAAAGATAGAAACATCAATGATGAGAGAGAATCATGGATTGGCTGCCTCCTGCACACCCCACACTGGGGACCGAGCCCACAACCCGGGCATGTGCCCTGACTGGGAATCACACCATGACCTCCTGGTTCATAGGTCAACGCTCAACCACTGAGGCACATTGGCCAGGCCAGTTGGTGATTCTTATAATACCTAATAGCAACCCTGCATGTATTGATTGTATGAACTGGCAAATTCTTTTTTGAGCCTCAATGGAGGTTTATTTATTTAGCAAATAAAAATCCAAGGTGTCCCGTTAAATGTGGATTTCAGGTAAACAACACATAATTTTTGAGGGTGAAAAAACGTGCCATGAAATATTTAGGACATAACTTATGCTAATGAAGTAGTCGTTGTTTATTGGAAATTGAAATTCAACCGGGCATCCAGGGTTTTATTTTGAAACCCCTACCTCACCCCCCTTGTCTGATAAATGAGTATATTTATGTTTCCATTAACTTATATGAGAACTTATATTCGAGGGCGCCGGAGAGATGACGTAGAAAAGATACACGTGAAATGTTTGTCAGTTACAGTGTGAGATGCAGACGGGAGGGAACGCTCTCATTATTCGTGTGGGTAATGTAGTCATCACAAGTTCACCGCAGGTTGCGGGATGCGATGAGAGGAGATGCCGTACGTTACAGACCAGTTAACCTGGCCACCTCTTCTGAGAGGCCGAGAACCTCTGCATTTCGCACACAGACTGTCCTTCCTCATTAATATGCGTGTGTGGGTTTCACTGATGAGTCGGAGAGAGGAGGGGAGGGGAGGAGTTGAAGGGCCAGGAAGGGGACTGCCAACCTTTATACAGGGAGGGCTAGTTCCTTTTTAATTAAATTTCTAGACATGCAATTTGCCTTTTTCCGAGGTACAAGGTTTTTCTTTCTTTTCTTTCTTTTTTCTTTTCTCTGGGCTCACGCGTGCCAAAGCCGCATTTTAAACAGAAGTATGCCTTCAACGGAGAATTACAAGGCAAAAGTCAAGATGCTGAGAAGTCTCCCGGAGATTTGAGCTCTCACATGTCAAGGGCATTCAGGAAAACGAAAGCACTCACTTTCGTTTTCAAGGAAAAGAACAGAAGGCATTTTCCACTCCTTCTCCTGGGCCAGAACTTGATCCCGGAACAAAATGGGTTCCCTGCATAACGCAGCCAGTTTCTCACCGTGTGATAAAGA
The DNA here is from genome assembly GCF_028538775.1 of Myotis yumanensis. Taxonomy (NCBI): domain Eukaryota; kingdom Metazoa; phylum Chordata; class Mammalia; order Chiroptera; family Vespertilionidae; genus Myotis; species Myotis yumanensis. Next base: position 4,490,599 of record NW_027223771.1, on the reverse strand, counting down.
AGGAGAGAACGTGACCTAGGAGCCTACAATGCTCCATTTACCTGCTTATTCTGACTCTTTAGTAAATGCATAACTTATTAAGTCAAAGACTTAGAGCAGATATTTGGTAGGATGTCATGAAAGGAAGTCTTAGTCACATGACCAAAATTGCATTTTAAATCAGTCTTGCTGCCCAGCTGGTGTGGCTCAGTGGTTGTGTGTTGACCTATGAACCCGGAGGTCATGGCTTGACCTATGAACCAGGAGGTCATGGTTTGATTCCCGGTCAGGGCACATGCCCAGGTTGCAGGCTTGATCCCCAGTGTGGGGCGTGCAAGAGGCAGCTGATCCATGATTCTCTCTCCTGATTGTTGTTTCTATATCTCTATCCCTCTTCCTTCCTCTTTGAAATCAATAAAACTATGTATATATTTAAAAAGCTGCTTCTTGCCTTAGCCAGTTGGCTCAGTGGATAGAGCATCAGCCTGCAGACTCAAGGGTTCCAGGTTCGATTCCGGTCAAGGGCATGTCACATGGTCGCAGGCTCCTCCCCAGCCCTGGGCCCTGGTTAGGGCGCATGTAGGAGGCAACCAATTAATGTGTTTCTCTCACATCGATGTTTCTCTCTGTCTTTCCCTCTCTCATCCGCTCTCCCTAAAATCAATGGAAAAATATCCTCCGGTGAGGGTTAACACCAACAGGAAAACAAAGCTGTTTCTTTAAACCAGTCTTGCTGGCTTCCTATAGACAGAGCCTCCCAGATAGAAGATACGTGGACTGAGAAACAGGAGCGACTCACTGGCCGTTCCCTACCAAACTGAGAGAAATAAATCTCCAGAGACCCTTGGCCTTGGACTTGGGTGCAAAAGCCTTGGGTGAAGAGAAACGCACGCTGAGCCGCTGCTACGGCGCCAGCCGACACCAGCAAGTCCGCCCCCGGGTGAAATTGGCAGCATTCCCACTGGGGAACCTGATTTTCAGCTGGGAGCTGGGCAGACAGGATAGAGCTCTCCGGGCGAGACCCTCAGGCCGCCGCGCTTCATGGTCACAGACTGAGGAGTGACCTGGTGATGGGGTCTGGGGCCACAGCGTGGAACCAGCCCGTCAATGTCAGTTCCCTGAGCACCTGATGTGGCCACTCCGCAGTGGCCCTGGTGGGGTCAGCATTTCAGACTCTCCTTTGCCATCAATGAAGACGATGGGAAGTGAGCTGTGAGGTTTCCAGGCTATTCTACACTAATGAAAGAGAAAGATGCAAATTAACCGTACCTTCGCAATGCCCACCAGCCAATCAGGAGTGAGTATGCAAAATAACCCAACAAAGATGGCGGGTTAATTTGTGTATGCAGATGCTGAGCGGCCGGGGGTGGGGTGTTCCGCACCACCCCTGCCACTCCGGGCCTCTGGGCAGCGTGGGAAGGCGGCAAGGCGGCTCTGGGCCAGAGCGAAGGCAGTGCTGGCAGCCCGGGGAAGGAAGGCCCATTCTTGCATGAATCTTCATGCATCAGGCCTCTAGTATTCAGGTAATTGCGATTGATCTCATCTTAAGGATCCCGCCAATTGGCCTGAGATGGCTTGGGAGCGAGAGATGTGTTTACCAGGCCTCCTGCCTCAAGTTAGATGCTTAAAGAGGAAGAAGAAAAGCGAGAGCTGGGGTTTCCCGGCTGGCCTGGGGACCCAGAATGACCAATCCCGACAACAAGAATAGCGAGAACACACAACCACGGATATTGCCACGGCGCCCCCTCCCGTGCCCGGAAAGATTAAGTTGCTATTTGCATCCCATTCACAGATATCCCCTTAGTGATGCATGAACCCCCACAGGCTCCGTTGCAAATCTGAAGCGTGCGCGCTACCTGGGCCAAAGGCATGAGTCTTGCATTTAATCGGTTGCTGTAATAAACATATAAAATGTGTGTGTGAGTGTGTGTGTGTGTGTGTGTGTGTGTGTTTGCGCGAGAGGACAGAGCAGTGGCTACATAAAAGGACATCAAATGACACATCCTCCATCTCCTAGCAAATAAAAAAGCCATCAGCTCATAACAAGGCGGTGATAAAAGGTGCTGAGGCCAGTAAGATTAAGACTTTGTAATAAGGTCTGGGCGCCAAAACTGACAGCCATTTTCTTTTATATTTATCATGTCCTCACATTGGGGTGAGAAGCCCTGCTCTGTCCCATTGCCGGCGAGAATTTATAGCGGCTCCATGATTAGGGGATGGCAGTGAAATGGGGTAGAGGTATGGTTTTCTGAGAACGTTCCGATAGCCTCCTCCATTACCCACTTGACAGGTTTGTCAGCTCTTCGTAACAAGCCTTGTAAAGTACTTTAATATCATTAGCACTATTTTCTTAATGTGTCTGCTCTCCTCGCCGCCTGCAAATACCATATATCACGGGCCGGAGGGGAGGCGTGAACCGCTACCTCCCCTTTCTCTGGCTCCTTGCAGGGCGATTTCACAGCAGCACGCCGCGTTGCTATTTTAATCAAAATAATGCAACCGTTTTTCCCTTATTGATTATCAACTAAATATGTATAAATACGTCGTTAGGGGTGGGCAACCCTTTTAGAGGAGATTGCAAGAACATAACGGATGGCTTTCTGGGGCCGCTCTTGCGGCTGCTGGCTACAGGGATGCTACTGTATGCCAAGAGGTTTTCCATTCTTCCCGCCTCGCCCAAAGACCTGCGGGGTTCCCTGTGCGGGGGGGGGGGGAGAGGGGCACGGGCCAGAACCGAAACTCTGGAAGAATGTTCCAGATAGGCAAAACCTAGGTCAAATGCCTTTGACGTTTTTGCTCATGCATAGCTCCCATTTTGTAAATGGGCGTGAACTACTGTGTATTCTCTAGTACACGGTGCCTTCCAAGGATCCCTCATTTGACTTGAAATCCAGAAATTCTACCAGGCTCCTCTCTCCCTTTGGTGATGAGAATAATGGCTCAGGCACGCCCATCTGCGCTGCTAATGTAAACACAGAGACCCAAGAGTGCAAGGGTTTTATAAGTGTTTGAAATTTCAAAAATAAACATGCGTTGCTCTGTGAGTGTCATAAAATGATAAACTTGGCTTAGATCTCATGCTTAAAGAGGACGTACGTCTTAATAGGGGGTCATGTTTATGCTTCACGTTGTAAATACTCTCGTATGTGACCTTGATCATAAAATTTTAATTATTGTCAACAATAGCATGAAATCTATACCAAAAATGAGAATGGATACACACACACACACACACACACACACACACACCCTCTCAGGGCAGTTCTATGACCCCCAATAAAATCTTAGTGAAATTCTTCTATGACTTAGAAGAAGGTTAAAGTCGAACACAGAACAGTTCAGTTCTGTGCTGTGGGGCTCAGAACAAAATATCAGCCTCCTGTAGGCAGTATCAATAGCATGGCATTCCCTGCCCATTTCCCCAAACGTGCATTTAACTAGTTCCCGGATGTATGCCCTAACACCTGCCCCCACCATCTCAAATGAGAAATTAAGGGGTCTGTGGAGTGACGCTTCTTCTTTCATTCAGAACCATTGCACCCTGCTCACGACCCAGCACATAGGTCATTAATAAATATTGGTTGGCTCAGCCAGCGTGGCTCAGTGGTTGAGCATTGATCTATGAATGAGGAGGTCGCAGTTCGATTCCCAGTCAGGGCACATGCCCGGGTTGCGGGCTCGATCCCCAGTGTGGGGCGTACAGGAGGCAGCTGATCCATGATACTCATTCATCATTGATGTTTCTCTCTCTCTCTCCCTCTCCCTTCCTCTCTGAAATCAATGAAAATATATTTTAAATAAATAAATAGATATTGGTTGGAGCAGGACGTAATTTAATCTGTAATTTGCCCCAGCTTACCTTGAGATTTCTGTTCTATCTGCCCATGGCCATAACAAAGGGTTAATTTGCAAGAACAAAGTATGCACAGTGTCTCTTGATCTGAGATGAATTCAGTGCCTGCTTTCCCTCCTTAACTTAGGTGTATGCTCCTGCATTTATAGGGAGACCATATGCAGATGATCTCAAGGCAGTAAGAGCTAAATACAGAGACATCACTCGAAAATGCAAAATGCTTGCTAACAAACCATTGAAATGTAGCCAAACTATCATTAACCATTCAAAAATATTATTTTGAGCCCTAGCCAGTTTGGCTCAATGGGTAGAGTGTTGGTTTGTGGACCAAAGGGTCCCGGGTTTGATTCTGGTCAAGGGCACATACCTCGGTTGCAGGCTCCCCACTGGCCCGGGCCCTGGTCAGGGCTCGTGCAGGAGGCAACCAATCGATGTGTTTCTCTCACATCGATGTTTCTCTCTGCCTCTCCCTCTCTCTTTCACTCTCTCTAAAAATCAATGGAAATATATCCTCCGGTGAGGATTAACCAAAACAAAACCAAAATATTATTTTGAGACTAACCTAAGAAGAACTAGAACCATTGTTTCCGTCGGCACATATGGTCTTTCTGTTCCCTGTGAGTACAATAATTCCAAGAAACATTTCGCGAAGTGGAACTGTCAGCTTACATTTTGTCCACTGAATAGTCTTGCCTTTGATTTGTCAGAAATCCCTTCCTAAATTCTCAGTTCCCTTTGCCTTTGCCTCGTTGCAGTGAGAAGAAGACAGTTCATATCCGCCTGAACAAGAAGGCAGGGGAGGGTCAAATCCACACTTTGTCAACTTTTATAGTCAATACAGTAATTGGTGCTGATGGATTAATTATATCGTAACTACGGCTGATTCTTCTCAGGACGGGAATGATTCCATCGTGTATGTTTCAGTGGGGTCTGGTCACCACATGAGGACCTAGCCTAACCTTTGAAAAGTATTTTATGCCTCTTCGTCCGAGGGGAAACCATTAATTTGATGTGCTGAGAAATCGTCCTATGAAAACGCTACCGTTCACACAGTCTAGTTACCATGAATACGTTTTTAATATCTGTCGATGCGTGACTTGTCCCCATCAGTCACATGGCTGGTCATAAAATCATTTAGTCTATCTATTGCTAGAAATCATTAAGAATTAGACTTGTTTAAGTCTGTAAATTTCCCCAGCTTAAGACGTCTGATCTTATCTGAGAAAATATCCCTTGATTGAATCTCTACGTGTAAAACACGAGAATAATTAGTTAAAATTGTTGACGGAGGATTTATGGACCGTCATTCGCGTGTTGGAACAGCTCTGTAGGGTCTCTGCTTGCATTGGCATCAGACACTACTACAAGCTCAGAGCTGAAAGGAAAATTTGACATCACCTGGATGTTCTTATTCCTTAATTCCTAGAATAAGAACAAGTAGAATTTAACCATTTGAGCTCTCCCTTCCTTGACATAACTGTTGGACTAGAGTTGTCACGTCTCCTTGTCTATCCCCAGATGCGACATATAAGGAGAAGAGTGGGCTCTCTATTATCTGAGTGTCTCATGGTATAATGCATCTCATCACCATAAACTATTTTTAAAAAATATGTTTTTATTGATTTTTAGAGAGAAAGGAAGGGAGAGGGGATAGAGAAACAGAAACATCAATAAGAGAGAAACACCCTAACCGGTTTGGCTCAGTGGATAGAGCGTCGGCCTCCGGACTCAAGGGTCCCAGGTTCGATTCAGGTCAAGGGCATGTACCTTGGTTGTGGGCACATCCCCAGTAGGAGGTGTGCAGGAGGCAGCTGATCGATGTTTCTCTCTCATCGATGTTTCTGACTCTCTATCCCTCTCCCTTCCTCTCTGTAAAAAATCAATAAGATATATTTTAAAAAGAGAAAGAGAGAAACATCATCGATCATCTGCCTCCTACATGCCCCCTTCTGGGGTTCAAGCCCGCAACCCGGGCATGTGCCCTGATCAGGAATCGAACCGTGACCTCCTGCTTCATAGGTTGATGCTCAACCACTGAGCCACACCAGCCTGGCTGGCGATTATGATTTTACGTCAATTATTCAGATGGTGACATTAGCCAAATGCAGTCCATTCAAATGGCCATTGTTTTATGCTCCTACCTCCTTTTAAGACAATTTTCAAAGACTAAACCAGACACGTATGGCACCATCATCCCACTTCCCCCAGATGTGCCCATGATGCGACTTTGCAGTCACCACTGTTGTATACTTTCGGGAGATTTAGATAAATCACGTTCTTGAATTTCAAAAGAGTAGATACTATGGGAATCATTTCTACCTTTGTCATTGTTTCCCAAAAGAAATAGAAGAAAGTGGCAGGCGCTCAGTAGCGTGCACTGAAGCCTTCAACGAGAACCATGAAAGACACACAAAGCGTAGTATCTCAGTTTGTCCTCTCCCAACAACCCTAGAAGGTTCGTACACCACTAGTTGTTCCCTTCTGACAGGGGACAAAACGGATGTACAGGGAATATCAGGACTTCCCCAAAACGGTGGTTATGCTCAGGTATCACCTGGGATGGCTTGGCCTCCCTCCCCTCCCACTCTGATAAACCGCCCTCCCTCATCTACAAATGGACAAAGAGTGTATGGCTGTAATCATGCATATGTAAATTATGGTGATACATATGCATACAGGAAAAAGACTCTGCTCACAGTGCTTTCTGTAGTTCACGCACATTGGTACATAGTTTTCGCAACTTCACGATGGAAAACACTTACTGTAGGTGAATTGCGTCCACATCAGGCAAATAATATCTCCATCACTTTAAGTTAAGGAAATCAACGGGGCCCAGCTGGTGTGGCTCAGTGGTTGAGTGTCAACCTGTGAACCAGGAGGTCATGGTTCGAGTCTCATTCAGGGCACATGCCCGAGTTGAGGGCTCGGTCCCTAGTGGGGGGCGTGCAGGAGGCAGCCGATCCATGATTCTCTCTCATCATGGATGTTTCTCTCTCTCCCTCTCCCTTCCTCAATGAAATCAATAAAAACATATATTTTTTAAAAAATCAAAGGGTGTTCCATAGGAACTGTAAAATGCTGCCTTCAGAGCAGTGTTCCCAGCTCCCACTCTTGGAGCGAGACTGACCTTCCCAGGAGATGACTGGCCTGCGCTGATTTCCATTTTCCAGCGTCCGTCACGGTCACGCCAGCCTGGTGATCAGCGCAGATAAAAACCGCTATTGGATAGCGCACCATCTGAACGGCCATCCTCCCGGGCTGCGGGGGGAGCCGCCCTGTGGAACCGGAGCCCAGCGGTGCCGCTGTATTGACTTTTATGTCATGTTTGTTTCGGCTTGCTAGTCAAAACAAGTTTCCCGGCCCAGAAGGTTCCCTGCGCTGTATGAAAATGAAGCTGTCTTGTTTTCTGGTTCATAAATCATTGTCAAGCGGAGCTAGATAACAGGAACAAGTTCAGATTCCAGAATGATTATCCTGAGAGATGATGTATTAAATATACAGAGTACAGCCTGATTTCCATGAGGCGTGTTGACTTTGCAGAACGAAGGCCGCAGGGGGAGTTGTCCCGTGAGAGGAGGTGTGAGCGCTTGCACAGCCTCACTGGGTGGGAGTAACGGGAGGAAGCATCTCCTGTTTTCCCTCCGTTATTTACCTGCTGTCATTCTCTCAGGCAAGTGTGCATCTTTCATCAACAATATAGGAGACCTGGCCGGTGTGGCTCAGTGGATAGAGCCTCAGCCTGCAGACCAAAGGGTCCAGGGTTGGATTCTGATCAAGGGCATGTACCTTGGTTGCAGGCTCCTCCCCAGCCTGGGCCCTGGTTGGGTTGCAAACAGGAGGCCACCAATCGATGTGTTTCTCTCACATCAATGTTTCTCTCTGTCTTTCCCTCTCCACTCACTCTACAACAGGGGTCCTCAAACTTTTTAAACAGGGGGCCAGTTCACTGTCCCTCAGACCGTTGGAGGGCCGGACTATAGTTTAAAAAAAAAACTTTGAACAAATTCCTATGCACACTGCACATATCTTATTTTGAAGTAAAAAAAAAACAAAACGGGAACAAATACAATATTTGTATTTGCATGTGGCCCTCGGGACGTAGTTTGAGGACCCCTGCTCTAAAAGATCAATGAAAAAATATCCTTGAGTGAGGATTAATCAATACACACACACAAACACACACACACATAGGAACCATCTCTAAAAGGGACTTCCTTCTCCTTATCTGCCACTTCTCTCCCATCCTGCTCTCTGAATATTGTGTTATCTTGTAGAATCACTCTTCCACCTCTTTATGTCCTAACTTCCTTCTCCCTGAAATTGGCTTAGCTGGAGTTGTACCTTAAGGGGGCAGCCCACACAGCTCTTGCACAAGAGGCTTTGGGATGCCCCCTCAGAGGAGATCGGGGGCCATGGGAGTGAAATCTACAGAAAATCACACTTGGATTAGAAGTGTCCCTGTAGCAACTCTAAGAACAGGTTTTTTTAAAATATGTTTATTGGTTTCAGAGGGGAAGGGAGAAGGAGAAATAGAAACATCCATGGTGAGAGAAAACCATTGACCGGCTGCCTCCTGCACGCCTCCCACTGGGGATCAAGCCCGCAACCTGGGCATGTGCCCTTGAGCGGGGTCGAACCATGACCTCCTGGTTCACAGGTCAACGCTCAACCACTGAGCTACACCAGCCAGGCACAGAACAGGTTTCTTATACATACCTGGTCCTGAATGCACTGAGGCTAACTTTTCCATTGAAGAAAAAGTTCCCACCTCCAAGTGCATTTCACTGAGAAAGATGTTTCCCCTCCTGAGATGTTTCTGCTCCCCCCTGAGTCCTGAGTTCCTATTGGAGCTTCAAATCTCATTTCAGACATCCCTCCACAGGGGCAACTCCCAGCGTCACCTGGGGCCGTTTCTCTGGACACTCCCTCAGAGCCCACCCATCACTGCCTTCTCCTCTTCCTCCTCCTCCTCCTCCTCCTCCTCCTCCTCCTCCTCCTCTTCTTCCTCCTCTTCCTCTTTCCAGGGATAATGAAGAATTAATTGCAATAGTCATTTTTTTTAAGTACCGATTGCTCTCACTTGGCAAGATGGCAGGTCCATGAACGTGATGTGCATGTTTGTGCACATGTGGTAGCCAGGGCCACGCCACACAGTAGGTCTGCATTAAGTCTTAGGAGGCAGAGCATGAAGCAAAAGAGGCATGCACCCGAAGCCATTCCAAATTTCAAGTAAAACTTCTAACAGGACATTCAGGTGGAGGTTAAGGTGCTGTGAGATGTCAAGATTGTATTCTACTTCAATTACGTTTTCTTGCTCAGAATGGAAGGCAACGTTCTCCAAAGAGCAAATCAACAGGAAATGTACATACGCAGCCATATATTGCCTTTTCTTACGAAAAGAACTTTCTCTGCCTCCAGGAAAAATCTTTTATTTTCTTTAGCAAGACGCTGTTGGGAAGGTAACATTTTACTACTAAAACCATAAAGACCACAAGCCTACACTTTGGGATTCCGAAAGCCAGGGCCTCCGCGGGTTATAATCTCGCGTTACCTCAGGTTATAATCTCACGTTACCTGGCTTATTTGACCGATGCATTATTTCTTTACATACCTCGTCTTCTTACTCATTCATTTAGCAGGAAGGGAAAGTGAGGGATTGGAAAGTAGCTCCAAAACTTTGATAAAGGTTGCCTGACCAGTTTGGCTCAGTGGGTAGAGCGTCGGCCTGTGGACTCAAAGGGCCCTGGGTTCGATTCCGGTCAAGGGCATGTACCTTGGTTGCGGGCACATCCCCAGTGGGAGGTGTGCAGGAGGCGGCTGATCGATGTTTCTCTCTCATCGATGTTTCTAACTCTCTACTCCTCTCCCTTCCTCTCTGTAAAAAATCAATAAAAAATATATATATTTTTTAAAAACTTTGATAAATGCATATGATAGTTGAGGTCTCCACCTCCATGTGTCTTCTCCACCATATGATTGAAATCCTACATTTTCTGGACAATGGCCTCAACTCATCCTGTCACCATAGTTGCTAAAAAAAAAAAAATCCAACAACTTTGAGTTGGTCTTTTATAAATATTTGGACATGTGTGAATGCACTTGTGCTGTAGATACTGCCGTGGTACACCACTGGCGTGTGGCTCTCTGGGAGGAATGAGCTCCCACAGAACAATCAATGGAGAAACCCTGCATGGCTTACTTTCCATTATGTGTACCTTAGAGGTCATTGAGTCAAGTGCTGTGGCAGGATTTCTGAAAGACGGGCGAGTTTTAGGAAAGATCATCAATAACATCTGTAGCCGAGCAAGCTAAAATAATTACAATCGAATTTCATGCTTCAGGACGTAAACTGATTTCCCACAAGGGTCAGGGAGGAATTAGGGCTGCCGTCACCACTGCACACCGTGTCGGGAAAATGACCCACCAATTTTTGTTTGGTTTTGCCCTTTTTTCTGAAACGAATATACTGATCAGTTGGATGAAGAATGTAGATCAGGCCCAGCCGGCGTGGCTCAGTGGTTGGGCATCGACCTATGAACCAAGAGGTCATGGTTTGATTTCCGGTCAGGCCACATGCCCGGGTTGCGGGTTTGATCCCCAGTAGGGGGCGTGCAGGAGGCAGCCGATCCATGATTCTTCTCATTGATGTCTCTCTCTCTCTCTCTCTCTCTCTCTATCTCTCTCTCTCTCTCTACCCCCCCACCCTTCCTCTCTGAAATCAATAAAAATAGTTTTACAAAATGAAATATAAAACATAAAAAAGAATGCAGGTCAGGTGACATCTTACCATGCTTGCTTTCTTCATGATACTCAGAAAGTTTTCTCTGGGACAAGACACAGGATGGAGCGCTGGTTGGGAAATGTTGCCTCAAAAAATGTAAATCCTTCCTCTTGGATCTGTTTCTAAAACTGGAAGGTCTAAGAGGTAAAAAATGGACTGAGAGAAAGCCAAAATTATTGGATTTTGCATTTCCAACATGTAGTCTTTTAAAAATATATTTTATTGAGAGAAACATCAATCAGCAGCCTCCTGCACACCTCTTACTGGGGATGTGCCCACAACCAAGGTACATGCCCTTGACTGGAATGGAACCTGGGATCCTTCAGTCCACAGGCCGACGCTCTATCCACTGAGCCAAACCAGTTAGAGCTGCAACATGTACTCTCAGACTTCACTGAGGCTTCCATTTCTCCGGGAGGCCTTCTAATCCCGCCTACTTCCAGTCCAAGGTTTTATTAATCTTGCCTCTTTCCCCAGCTAGCTTTTGCCACAGGCTCTCTTTCATTCAAAAATCTCAATCCAGCCCTAACCTATTTGGCTCAGTGGATACAGCGTCGGCCTGCGGACTGAAGGGTCCCAGGTTCGATTCTGGTCAAGGGCATGTGCCTTGGTTGCGGGCATATCCCCAGTGGGGAGTGTGCAGGAGGCAGCTGATCGATGTTTCTCTCTCATAGATGTTTCTAACTTTCTATCCTTCTCCTTTCCTCTCTGTAAAAAATCAATAAAATATATTTTAAAAAATCTCAATCCAGCCCTGGCCGGTTTGGCTCAGTGGATAGAGCGTCAGCCTGCAGACCAAAGGGTCCCGGGTTCGATTCCGATCAAGGGCGTGTGCCTGGGTTGCAGGCTCCACCCCGCCCAGGGCTCTGGTAGGAGCACGTGTAGGAGGCAACCCATCAATGTGTTTCTCTCACATCAATGTTTCTCTCTGTCTCTCCTTCTCCCTTCCACTCTCCCTAAAAATCAATGGGAAAATATCTTCGGGCGAGGAATAACAAAAAAATAAAAAAGTAAAAGAAAATCTCAACCCAAACATGCATTTGCTCTTCTGAGAACAGCTTCAGCACCAGGAACCATAGATTTTTAATGTTGTCACCATTCTGGGGGGTGGGGGGGTGAGGTGGGGTGCAGAGTAGGAGGGCAGAGGGGCAACTGCTGTGCCCAGGGCTCCTTCCAGGACACACTTAGCACAGAGGCCGAGGAGCTGATTACATTCTGTGTCTCTGAGCCAACTAGCCGGGCTCCCCGCGGACAGTGGGAGACATCTGGGCCTGATAACAATGGCAAACACTCAAGGAGCTTATGTTAGCATGCGAAACAGCGTGTTTTACAGTCCTCGGAGCAGTCAGATAAATAAAGCAGCTCCAATGCCCTGAGCCTGTTGGGTGGGAAACTGTATTTTGTAACATTTCATTGAGAGCAGAAAAATGGCCCCACTGACAGGCGACATTGGACCCTAAAACAACGTTAAGCTCCACCCACAGGAAATGGGCACCAGAAGACGGGGCTGCCTCCAGGGAGGTGGCCCCGAGATGACAGTCACTGCCCATTGAGGGGGACGGCTTTCCAGACTTGGGTTTGATTTGAGAACGGAGCAGAGAACTTATAAAAACGACTTCTGCACGTACCTCCCAGGGACACAGGGCAGGAGGGAAGAGGGTGCACATTTAAGCTGCCCGCGGGCCATCAACTTGTGGCTCCGTGGCGGAGCATCGACTTATGAACCAGGAGGTCACAGTTCAATTCCAGGTCAGGGCACATGCCGGGGTTGCGGGCTCCATCCCCAGTAGGGGGCGTGCAGGAGGCAGCCGATCCATGATTCTCTCTCATCACTGATGTTTCTCTCAATCACTCCATCTCCCTCTCTGAAATCAATTTAAAAAAAAGATATATATATTTAAAAACAAAAATAACTTGAATTAATTCGGGAGATGTCTTTGGGGCAGGTTCAGTTGGGGCAACACAGCTGGGTGACTTTCCAAAATGATCACTGATGGTTTGGGGTGAAGTTGCACGCAGGGCCCGGAAAAGGAAAACAAGTGTGAAAGCCAGAGTTTTGTGTAAGACGGTAGCATAGTACGTCTCCACCTGGCCAGGAGCTCCCACGCCCTGGCCCTTCTGCTAGCAAAGTGGTTCTCAACCTTCCTCATGCCTCGACCCTTTCATACAGTTCCTCATGTGGTGGTGATCCCCAACCATAAAATGATTTTCGTTGCTACTTCATCACTGTCATTTTTGCTACTGTTATGAATCGTCATGGAAAGATCTGATAGGCAGGATGTATTTTCATTGTGACAAATGGAACATCATTAAAGCATAGTGATTCATCACAAAAACAATATGTAATCATAGATGTGTTTTCCGACGGTCTTAGACGAGCCCTGTGAAAGGGTCGTTCGACCCCCAAAGGGGTCGCGACCCACAGGTTGAGAACTGCTGTGCCAGCACATGCCGTATGCCAGCAGTTGTCCGTCCTTCTCCAGTGGAGAATTGTGATGTTGTAAAATAGAGGGTATCACTGACTGTAATCTGGCAAATTTCCTTGTGTTTTGAGTTTCTGTATTTTTTAAGTATAGTTCTGACACACTAATATTCTTACCTTCCATTCAGCAATTTTGTGGTACATACGCACATTCCCACCATATTCATTTGATTCATCTCAAGCCCCTACTCTTCCAGAGTATTTTTTAAATATGTTTTTATTGATATCAGAGAGGAAGGGAGAGGGAGAGAGAGAGAGAGAAACATCAATGATGAGAGAGAATCATGGATCGGCTGCTTCCTGCACGCCCCCTACTGGGGATGGAGCCTGCAAACCAGGCATGTGCCCTGACCTGGAATTGCACTGTGACCTCCTAGTTCATAGGTCAACGCTCAACCACTGAGCCACAATGGCCAGGCCAGTGTATTTTTATTTAATTAGTAGAGGCCCGTTGCATGAAGGCCCGTTCGCACAACAGGCCTTCCTTCCCCTGGCTGCCGGCACTGGTTTTCCTCCGGCACCCGGGACCCAGGCCTCTTCAGTCTTCAGTCATCTTCAGTCTTCGCTCCGCCCCTGTGTATGCAAATTAACCCACCATCTTTGGTGGGTTAATTTGCATACTCATCCTGATTGGCTGGTGGGCGTAGCAGAGTGATGATCAATTTACATATTTCTCTTTTACTAGTGTAGATTGCCTAGAATAACTTTGTTGCAGAGAATAAAAAATAATGCAAGATCTCCCAGGTGTAGAGCAAGCGGGGTTTTACTCATTTGTGCATATTTTCTTTTTTGATTCTCAAGATACCATGAGAAAGATGTGAAGTCCCCCATTTGACAGATGTGGCCACTGAGGCTCACATACATGCAGCATGTTGTCCCACATTCCACAGCAGAGCCTAGCTCAAGCCCATAACTCCTGGCATCTAGAACGAAATAAAAGTGCCTTTCTTCATTATACCACCTTCCCATTGCATAGAAATTTCAATTTTCAAAAGCACCTTCCATTCTTTCCTACATCATCTCCTCTAAGCACTAAACTCGGTAGAGCCCACCCATTGTAAAATCACTCTCAACTCCCAGGCACAGGGGATAATTAAATTTATTACGGAAGATAAAGTAACCAATATAATGTGAATGTGAATATGTAAAATATAGACTCTTATATACACGGAGAGTCACTATACCTACGGACATGTGTTATTTTAATACATTTTTATTCTTTTCAGAGAGAGGAAGGGAGAGCGAGAGGGAAATAGACACATCAATGATGAGAAAGAATCATTGATCAGCTGCCTCCTGCGCACCCTCTACCAGGGATAGAGCCCTCAACCCGGGCATGTGCCCTGACCAGGAATCGAACCATGACCTCCTGCCTGGTTCATGGGATGATGCTCAACCACTGAGCCACACTGGCCGGGCGAACATGTATTATTTTAGTCATTATATGCCCTACCTCCCAATGTCTTTTCTTAGGGAAGAAAAAAAAAACACCCAGATTTGTCTTAAATATAATTAATGGGTTTAGAGACCACACTTCAAGCTTTACTGAATCGTGGACTCACTCAGTCTTAAGGCTGTCCCTCCTAAAGACAAGCCCCCCTTTATTTGTCAGTTGTACGGAGGTTTTGTTTGCTTATTTGGTGGCGGGGGAGATCCGTTTCTCTGGAAAGCTGGCTCCTGTGTTCTCAGGGGTTATAAAAATGGGAATAATTTTTATTGGCCGTCCCCTGGACCAGCGCTGAGCCAAATGGAAACTCGAAGATAAGGATCCGCCGAGGTGAGAACATACAGCTGTTGGGAACGGCGAGGGAATCTGCCCAATAAAGGAAGTGACTATTTTTCCAGGCCCGAAGCGAGTTCCAGGGCGAGACGGGGGGTGTATATTTATGTAAGGCAGCGGCAGGGAGCCGGAGCGGGCCGTCTATTGCTGAAAGAGCATCGTTCACATTCAGGCCGAGACAAAAGGTGGAAATGAAGCAACATCCTGGCGCAGAGGGCCTCACGACAGAATAATAACTTTGCGGAGAGGGGGCCATGTGCGAGGCCGCGGGTCGGCCTCACAATGAGGAAATGATCAAGATGCCTTGTCAGGCCTTCAGAAACCGGCGACACACACACACACACACACACACACACACACACACACGCACGCACAGGAGTAAGGCCTGGCCAGCGTCCTTGGGAGGGAAGGTCGTTTATCTCTCGCAGGGAACGAGGACACAATTACTTGCAACCTTCATCAGTATCGTCAGCGCGATAGGTTTGCCGACAGCACTCGGAAAAACATATGTCAATACACACGTGACAGCGGGGGCCCCATTGGGTGTCCCTTGTTATCAGGCGCTCCGGCCGTCCCGCATCGGCCTGGGGACTCACCCAGGACAGCAGGCGAAGGGCATCCTGGTGCCGGCTGCCAGGCAGGCCAGGGCAGGGGGTGGGCTGGGCGGGGACACAGCCTTATCGGCCGTGTTTATTTATCGTGTCCTTTTGTTTAGGGGAAATTGCAAGCAGGAGGAAAGGGTCATGAAATTACACTCCTCTGGTGACACATGGGGGGAGGGAAGGAGAGGCCATCCGTTTCAGGAAGGCGATCAAACGAGGAGGAAAAGGGAGTTTGTGAACATTCAAAAAATACCCACGGCTGGGCAGGGGAACCCTTTGCAGATGCTGTGCTTCTGAGGAGTGGAAAGAGCTCAGGGTGCACGCAGATGCTCACTGAGACGTCAACATTTTCATGGTGGAGCGTGCTACGTATCTCAGAAACTTGGATCATTTCAGCCAAAACACAAAAAACACCACAAGGTAAAGTATTTAAAATAAGCATCTTCAGTCACAAAAGAGAGCTTTACATGAAAACGAAATTTGAAGGTTATTCAATACCGAATCAATCACACAGAGCTGGGGTGAAAATAGTGTAGCTCATCCTGGAAGTGTCTTTATTTTTGCAACGGACGTGACAATAACCAAGAACTTCAGTAAAACCAAGAGGCTCCGTGCGAGACGGCTCCGCGGTGGGCCAGGGACGGGACCTGAGAATTTTCCTCGTTAGGACGAACTGCAGTGAGACGCCGAAATGATCGGATGCAAGGGGAACCGAACTGGAATCCCAACGCCCGTATTTGCAGCTTCCAGAATATTCTGCTGAAGTTTGACGGGAAGAGTGGGGTCGCAGGATGAATAGGCTCACTTTCTAGTTTCCTTTACTTTTACCCGCTGCCTTTTTACAACCGAATATCAAGCTGTCATTTAAAAAAAAAAGAAAAGAAAGATGGAGGGAAATGATTTAATTTCCTCCGTGGACCCTTGTTCCGAGGCATGACCCTCCCTGTGGTAGCCATGCCCCACCAGGTGGCACATTTCAACCCGAGATTATCAGGACTTGATAGTTAGCAACCTTCTCCCTAAGAATAAAAATAATATATTAAAACACACACACACACACACACCACAAAAACAGCGGAGAATATACCTGAGTTACATTTCCCACATCACAGTGTCCAGCTCTCCCGGGTTATAACTTCCTGTGTGAGCTGGACACTGTGGACTGTACACTTTCACAATGTCTGTTCCCACACAGAAAGGCTGAGCTCCCCATGGCCCTCGGTGTGCAAGCAATCACGTGTGTGTGTGTGTGTGTGTGTGCGTGTGTCCCATGCACACGTGAACACGTGCAAGTTCATTCGTCTTTCCAGAAATCCCTCCTTTTTTCTCTTTCAATTTCAACTCTGGGTGTAATGCTCTCTCTTAAAAGTTCCTTATCTTTTTTTTAACTCATTTCCTGTTGTTTTTTTTTTTCTCTTACTCTCTCCTTTCCTCCACTTTCGATTATATTTCACATTTAGGGACTTGTCTCCCTGTAAAAACCAGCAGTTTGCAAATGGGGACATTTCATGGAGCATTCGCAGGCCGGCTTCGCAGGCAGAGAGCTGAAGATTCCCAGGTCCCTCAGCTTAGCACATCCCTGAAATCAGCCCCTTCCCAAGCTGCTATTGTCACCAGGGGCCCTGCCAAGGGCTGGGGTCATGCAGACTCTTTCCGGGCTTCTGCAGCCTCCGGATGGCCAGTGCCAAAGGCAGGGTCCCCTCAGCCCACTGCCTGACCCTCTGTGGGAAAACCTCCTATTCCGACCACACACCCGGGCTCACGGCGTGCCTGCCTGGTACTGAAAATGCACGGGTGGAGGACATGCTGAAACAGGGCGCTCACTGAGGCATATCCGAGAAGTGCTTTAAGGGGAAAAAAAAGTCATTTCCACAGAGTGTGTAAGCTCTATTGAGAAAAATAATATCTTAAAAACATTGTACCATCACCATGCCTATATTTAAAATATTCTTATGATCTCCTATCTGGATGACTTTCTTGAACTGAGAATTATTGATCACAATTATTGAGCCTGCCGGCGTGGCTCAGTGTTTGGGTGTCCACCTGTGAACCCAGAGGTCATGGTTCGATTCCTGGTCAAGGGCACATGCCCGGGTTGCAGACTCCATCCCCAGTAGGGGGCGTGCAGGAGGCAGCCGATCCATGATTCTCTCTCATCATTGATGTTTCTCTCTCTCCCTCTCTGAAGTCAATAAAAATATATATATTTTTAAAGAATTATTGGTCACACCTGCAGCAGTTCATACAAAAAACAACAACAAAAACATAGCAGTACTGGTCAGAAAATTCTTCCCTTCTGGTCTCTCCCTTAACTATTCAAGAAAGAAACCCTGGGATCAGCTGCCGGCGTCCATGCGTTGTGCTGCGGCGAAGAACCCTCCATTTAAACATGGTTTTTAACCTTTCCACCTCAGCCTCTTCCATTTTCTTTCCTTCCACTCCAGGCATTTAGGGAAATGAGCATGAGGTCCCACCATAAAAATGCGAGGGGATCCGTTAAACTTTCATCTCTAATTTATTCATGAAGGAGCAGGGGCCCGCCTGGCCGAGCTGTGCATCATGCTGTCAGGATGACTTTGTCTCTCGTGGAGCAGGAAGGAGGAAGGGCAGGAAATCAGGGCTCGGCGCGGCTGGTAATTGCTGTGAGGCTGAAATGCCGGCGTCTTCCTGCTTGGCTAAGTGGACGTGTGCAAAAGTTTCAAAAACCAGCGCCAGGCCTGTGTTAGCACCTGTGCGTGTGTGAGTGTGTGAGTGTGTGAATGAAAATATGTCTCCTAAATATAAATATTCAGATATCAGGAATATGAAAATATGTATCCTAAATATAAATATTCAGATACCAGGAATATGAAAATATGTATCCTAAATATAAATATTCAGATATCAGGAATACAATCTGTAATAATAAAAGGGTAATATGCTAATTAGACCGGACGTCCTTCCGGACAAAGCCTGGGCTGGAGGGAAGCCCGGGTTCCTGGGTGCCTGTGGGCGGCTGGTGCCGGCAGCCAGGAGAAGGAAGACCTCCTCTTGCATGAATTTCATGCATAGGGCCTCTAGTATATATATATATATATAACAGATTTCAAAGACTGCGTGTATAAAACAAATACATATTCCATAGTTCCGAACCTGTTATTTATCATTATTGTATTGATGCACCATCATTTCAGTGGATACAAAGGATTTACAGCAATGGAAAATAGCCCTAGCCGGTTTGCTCAGTGGATAGAGCGTGGGCCTGCGGACTGAAGAATCCCCAGTTTGATTCAGGTCAAGGGCACATGCCCGGGTTGCGAGCTCCATCCCCAGTAGGGGGCGTGCAGGAGGCAGCCTAATCAGTGATTCTCTCTCAGCATTGATGTTTCTATCTCTCTCTCCCTCTTCCTTCCTCTCTGAAATCAATAAAAGTATATTTAAAATTAAACACACAAAAACAATGGGAAATATACCTGAGTTACATTTCTCACGTCATACTCTGTCCAGCTCTCCCGGGTTAAAACTTCGTGTGTGAGGTGGACACTGTGGACTTTGCATGTTGACAATGTCTGTTCCCACGCACAAAAGGCTGAGCTCCCCATGGCCCTCGGTGTGCAAGCAATCACGTGTGTGTGTGTGTGTCCCATGCACACGTGAACACATGCAAGTTCATTCATCTTTTCAGAAATCCCTCCTTTTTTCTCTTTCAGTATCAACCCTGGGTGTAATGTTCTCTCTTAAAAGTTCCCTCTCTCTTTTTTTTTTTTCCTTTTTAACTCATTTCCTGTTGTTTTTTTTTCCCTTACTCTCTCCTTCCCTCCACTTTCGATTCCATTTCACATTTAGGGGCTTGTGGGAAAGAGAGAAGCGAGTCCTATCGCGTGAAAGACCTTATTCCGGTTGATGAATAGGTTCCTTGGTTTTGCCGCTCCCACCCCAGCATTCAAAAATTATCATCTTTTATACATGCGGCCGCGGGAGGGGGGTGGGCCCGGGCACCCGTTCTTTTAAGGCGTCAGGAAATTACAAAACGTATACTTGCGAGGTAAGCAATTTTTGTCGCCCGCCTGCTCATCCATCTTTTTAATGAGCCTTGTTTATAACCCGACGGCACGCTTCCCCTCACCTCCCCTGTTTACGTCGTTGGCCCCTTTAATTAAGAAAGGAACCAGTTAAAAGAAAGTGAGAAGAAATATTAATATGATCTGATTAATTCAGCTCGCAGGAGGTGATGGGGGCCCAAGGTTATTATAACCTATAAAGGCAAGGCGAAGAAAGCTGTGTTCATTTGTAATTTTATTAGGCGGAGCAAATTAGCGAGTCTGCAGGGCTGTGACAAAAGACCCCGGTCCTCCTTCTTTCTTACCCCCTACCGCAGGGGCCAGGTGCCCAAAGTGAGGCCCCATATTAGGCAAATGAGGGCTGATCCATCTCCCCTGCACATCTAATGAGATCTCCCCTCCAGACCCGGCCTGTGCTCATTTGGAAAGATTAGCTGGGATGTGGGTGTCCGGCTGCTTCAGGTCCAACGAACTCAAAAGCGAAACCTGGGGTAGAGGGAGCGAAACCCAGTAAAGGGTTCAAGACACATCAATGGGCCCTAGCCGGTTTGGCTCAGTGGATAGAGCGTCGGCCTGCGGACTGGAGGGTCCCAGGTTCCATTCCGGTCAAGGGCATGTACCTTGGGTGCGGGCACCTCCCCAGTACGGGGTGTGCAGGAGGTGGCTGATCGATGTTTCTCTTATTGATGTTTCTAGCTCTCTATCCCTCTCCCTTCCTCTCTGTAAAAAATAAAGAAAACATATTGAGAAAAAAAAAGACACATCGATGGGCAAACTGTTAGCAACAAACTATCCAGGGCCAGTTGGAAGGGGGCGAACTGAAAATTCCATTCGCAAAGAAATGTCAGCGCTAGCGGGTCCCTTCAGACGGACAAGAAGCGAGAAGTTCTACCTGGGTGGCCTTCCCCTCCCCTGGCATCTCCCCGCTCTGGCCCCCCTGACACCAGAACCCACGCTCTTGCCCACTTTCACGCCGTCAAAGGAAACGGCAGGGTTTGTTTTCGGCCATGTGGTGAGCCCCGGCAAGGTAAGAATTGAAAGGAGAAGAAACGAGACATGGCAGGCAGTTGTTAATACAAAGATTTCAATTCCCATCAAGGGGTCCTTCATCCCGGGCTGGGCTGGGGGTGGTGAGAAAAGGCTTTCATTATTCCCAAATCCTGTCTAGACAAATTTGCTTGGCCTCCGCTGTACAAATTATAGTTTCCCTTGTCTTGCTTCATCTCATCAACGCGCTCCTAAACTCCCCTCTCAGACCTGCTGCTAATCTGGTGCTTGTTCGGGCTCGACTTGGCGTCTTCCACCAGCGGCACCGATCCTCAGCGGCCTGTGCCTGACTTTGCTATTATGAGAACTCCGGGGGCCTCCCACTCCACCTTGGTCTAAAACTAGGATTCTATCTCGTCTATTTTCATTCTGGAAGTATATTGCGATAGTTCTCAGTGTGATGTATATCCTGAACAGAGAGTCCTCAAGGGCTCATCTGAGCTGTGAACCAAATCCAAGTTTGAAAAGTAGTCTTGTCCAGCTGGTGTGGCTCAGTGGTTGAGTGTCGACCCATGAACCAGGGGGGTCATGGTTCGATTCCCAGTCAGGGCACATGCCCGGATTGCAGGCTCGATCCCCAGTCCCCAGTAGGGGGCGTGCAGGAGGCAGCCGATCAATGATTCTCTCTCATCCTTGATGTTTCTATCTCTATCTCCTCCCTTCCTCTCTGAAATCAATAAAATTTATTTTTTAAAATATATGACATTATATTAAGTAATGAGATGCTTTGAGAACCGTCATGAAATAGGAAATGCCTTCCGCCTTGAGAAACCTCCTATCCAGTTGTGCTCGGTGAAAAGATTAAACTTCGGACAAGTACGCAGATGGTGGGACACTCACTGCAACCTACACCTCAGAGCTTTGTGACATTGACCCTTATTCTTAGATAAATGCAGTCATTCATGCTCCTAGATATGAAACAATTCTTCCCACTGTTAGATGAAAAGCCCGGAGTGTATATATAGCTGAGCATATCAAAACCCTTTGGGACGGGCTGACGTGTATCTGTAAAGAGGGAAGCACAATTAGATTAGGAATCCATTGTACAGACAGGATACAGGTCTAAATCGGTAGTTTGGGTATTTGTAAATGTTCTGCAGGTTATTGGCTCCCCGTGGAAGTACCCTGTCCCAGTGAATAGTGCTAAAATAAAACCATATTCATTGCCTTCATATCTTAGCGCTTACAGACAAAGGGTTCAGGATGGGAGTCCACTAACCTTGACCTTCCCTAAGCAGACAGACACCGTGGGGCTCTCCATTGCTAGTTTATATTTGCAGTACTAAAAAGATTAATTGATTGTTCAATAAATTATCACTTTACAGATCGGGCTCGTCTCTTAAACAAATCACCAATCACCTTGTTAACACGTAGGTATAAATTAACTGTTTTCAATAAGAGGAACATTATCCCCCATGTAGGTGTGGCAATTAGATTATTGATTTTAGGTAAATGACTAGTTAATTATGCAATAGGCTTCATTTCTTCTGTTAATTAAGCGACTGCTCTTTTAAGTCAATAAACTATAGCCTCT
This sequence comes from Myotis yumanensis, assembly GCF_028538775.1. Classification (NCBI taxonomy): domain Eukaryota; kingdom Metazoa; phylum Chordata; class Mammalia; order Chiroptera; family Vespertilionidae; genus Myotis; species Myotis yumanensis. Next base: position 4,468,501 of record NW_027223771.1, on the reverse strand, counting down.
GGAGAAATGAGAAGTTTCCCATTAGAAGGGTCCAACTACTTCCTCCCACACAGGGCACCATATGACCCGTCTTCTTCTGGCAAAACAAAGAGTCACTCTCAAGAAGAAGAACTCTTGAGAGCGAATTGTATTTCCAGCTTGTTCATCGTTCATCTCTAGAATCCGAAAGGAAATCTAAATAGAAATACTTACTTGAAGGGAAGCTACTTATTTCTCTTTGGTGAAACTCTGCCTGAAAGAAATCCAGCTCTCTCCGTTTCATTGGGTCTCACAGTGACCAGCTTTAACTTACCTTTCACTCATCTCTACCCAGCACCCAAGGGTACCACCCTGGTGCCACGCCATGTGGGTGATAGGCATGAACCTGATCCAGCCGGGAGAAAGGACTGTTTGCAGAACTGTCCTGGGAACAGAGCTTCCATGCAGCTCACAATGTCCTCACCTACTTGCCCTGCCCCTCTTCTTCAGTCTTGACCAAAGATTGATCCATAAATGTTGACTCTTGTCCTGTTCTCATTGGGAAGTTGCTTTTTATTTGTTATATATTTTTATTATGGGGGGGGGGGTTCTAGTTGCTTTGCCTGGACTCCTGGAATATAAATGTGGCGATGCCCCTCACTCCTATTTCATAACTGGGAGAGGCTTCTGACTCATTGATGGATTCCAGACTTTTCTTTGTATATTATGGGTTCAGGGCCAAAGTCTGCAAATCTGATTGTGGTTTGCACATAGTAGAGGCACAATATCTCTCTCTATATAAAAGCCTAAGTGACCAGCTGACCGGTAGCTATGATGCACACTGACCACCAGGGGGCAGACGCTCAATGCAGGAGCGGAAACCACAGATATGGAAGCATGGAACAGACTGATGAATCTCTGAGGGAATTGGGGAGGGGGGAGGATGGGAAGAGATTAACCAAAGATCTTATATGCATACTAGAGGCCCGGTGCATGGATTCTTGCACTGGTGGGATCCCTCGCCCTGGCCTGCAGGGATCAGGCTGAAACCGGCTCTCCAACATCCCCCGAGGGGTCCTAGATTGAGAGAGGGTGCAGGCCAGGCCGAGGTACCCACCAGTGCACGAATCCGTGCACTGGACCTCTATTTAATTAAATAAATGAATGGGAAGGTGGGAGCCATGTAGTTTATTTGGAGAAAGCCCTGTGTCAATTTTATGCAGGGATGTCATTAGCTCCCCAATAATAACAAGTGGGTTATTTTTAATTTTAGGCATTGTGTTAAGGGTGGTCCACAGACATAATAGCTACAGTGGTCATTATTACATTTATTGAGTGCTTACTATGTTTCAGACATCATTCTCAGATAATCGGCTTGCATTATCTTATTTAGTCTTCACAATAACACTTTTCAACACTATTTATTAGCCTCATTTTATAGGTGGGGAAACTGAGTCATAGGACCCAATGTCACAGAGAAGCTAAGCAGTAAAATTAGGATTCAAACCCAGGAAATAGGACTATAAAAGCTGTACTTTTCACTACTATCCAAGCACCAGAGTTCAGACAACATGACCAGAGCCAAAGGATCAATGGTTTTGCCCAACTGGCTTAGCTGACCTGAAATCTCTTTGTTAAAAATAACAGCCAATATTTAAAAAGAACGTTTTTCATTTGCTCAGTTCCAAAGTGAACATGCAGCCTGCCATTTTATCAGTCACAGCTCAACCATTTAGGAATGGGTTGGTGGCCCTAACCGGTTTGGCTCAGTGGATAGAGCGTCGGCCTGCTGACTGAAGGGTCCCAGGTTCGATTCTGGTCAAGGGCATGTACCTTTGTTGCGGGCACATCCCCAGTAGGGGGTGTGCAGGAGGCAGCTTACTGATGTTTCTCTCTCATTGATGTTACTAACTCTATATCCCTCTCCCTTCCTCTCTGTAAAAAAAAAAAATCAATAAAAAATATATTTAAAAAAAAAAAGAATGGGTTGGTATTCTATGCAGCAGAATAGATGCTGGATGTAAGAACACTTGTGAGCCCAGCCGGTGAGGCTCAGTGGTTGAATGTTGACCCATGAACCAGAAGGTCAGGGTTCGATTCCCAGTCAGGAAACATGCCCGGGTTGTAGCTCAAACGCCAGTAGGGGGCGTGCAGGAGGCAGCCAATCAATGATTCTTTCTCATCATTGATGTTTCTCTCTCTCTCTCTCTCTCTCTCTCTCTCTCTCATCTTCCTTCCTCTCTCTGAAATCAATGAAAAAATCTTTTAAAGAAAGAATGCTTGCCCTAACCAATTTGGCTCAATGGATACAGCGTCAGCCTGCAGACTCAAGGGTCCCAGGTTCGATTCCGGTCAAGGGCATGTACCTTGGCTGCGGGCACATCCCCAGTAGGGAGTGTGCAGGAGGCAGCTGATCAGTGTTTCTCTCTCTCCCTTCCTCTCTGTAAAAAATCAATAAAATATATATATTTTTTTTTTAAAAAGAATGTGAGTCCAACATCAGCATCCTTCTTCTTGCTAATGATTTCAGCACTAGACATGAATAACGCATAAAAAAAAAGATCCCTTTCCCGGGACCGAATTACTTGCTCAGAGCACAGAAGTAGCCGCAGCGCTCATACACATTATGGTTTTCTTAGAATATTCCCTAATTAGTTTACAATAGTTGGATGTGGTCCCACTGACCACAGAATGACTTTGGCTGCTTCTTCAGAATCAGGATGTTCCCTTTTATGGTAAAAGTTATAATTAGCTGAAGAAACTGTACTCGTTCAAAAGCATCCCCGTCCATGAAACCTGGTAAAAGTCGAGCTGAGGTTTTGCAGGAAGCCTGTTACACATGATTTTTCCGAAAGCTGTTTTCAATCATGCAAATGATTTTCTTCCTTTGCAATATGCTAATGCAATCTGATTTATTTCCGTTGTAAAAGTTAATTACAATGTGTTTGTGAGTCCCTAAAGATGATGTATTAAATGTTTATAACCAGGATTATTAAAATGTCCTGTCTCGATTACAGAGCCTCTCTTTCAAACACTAGAACTAATTGTAGCCTTAAATCACAACAACCTCACCGTTAAAATTAACGCCAGGGCAACATTGCGTAATTTTAATTAATTTTAATTTGGCCAAAGCAAATTAATTTTTGTTTTCTGGAAGGACAGCTACACTCTTCGGTAGCCTGCTCCCGCCGAACCTGGAGTTCCTAAACTTCGTTTCTTTCCAGGGATTCCGTTGCTCCGAGGATTGCACCATGGGATGGAATCCATGTTTATTTTTTTTGTTCCAATTTGCATAGTTGGTCCTTTTCGACCCTCTTTGCACTTCAGTGAGGAAGTGAGACCAGAGTGGAATGCGGGTCGTTCTAGAGGGAGACACATTTTTCACTGAGTTTCACAATCTTCTTATCTCAGGTCTTTGCAAATAGTGATGTTCAGAGGTCAAGAGATTTGTTCTCAGAGATTCCCATCTTTATTTTTTTTTATTTTATTGATTTTTTACAGAGAGGAAAGGAGAGAGATAGAGAGTTAGAAACATTGATGAGAAAGAAACATCGATCAGCTGCCTCCTGCACACCCCCCACTGGAGATGTGCCCGCAACCCAGGTACATGCCCTTGACCGGAATCGAACCTGGGACCCCTCGGTCCGCAGGCCGACGCTCTATCCACTGAGCCAAACCAGTTTCGGCGAGATTCCCATCTTTAGCACCCATTAAAAAGCTGCCTACACCTCTTTCCAAGTTTGCAAAACAATTTTTTAAAAATATATTTTGTTGATTTTTTACAGAGAAGAAGGGAGAGGGATAGAGAGTTAGAAACATCGATGAGAGAGAAACATCCATCAGCTGCCTCCTGCACACCTCCCACCGGGGATGTGCCTGCAACCCAGGTACATGCCCTTGACCGGAATCGAACCTGGGACCCTTCAGTCCACAGGCCAACGCTCTATCCACTGAGCCAAACCGGTTAGGGCAAACAATTTTTTTGTCAATCCTCGCCGGCGGATATTTTTCCCATTGATTTTTTAGTGAGAGAGGAAGGGAAGAGAGTGTGAGAGAGAGAAACATGGATGTGAGAGAGACACATTGATTGGTGACTTCACTCATGTGCCCTGGCTAGGGCCGGGGATCTAACCTTGCAACCCAAGTACATGCCCTTGACCTGGAATTGAACCCACGACCCTTCAGCGCACAGGCTACATTCTAACCACTGAACCACACCAGCCAGGGCATAATTTCACATGCATTAGCTAATACTCAATCTTCCATTGTTCTATCAGGCCGTGCAGAACTTGAAGAATAGTAACAGACAGGCTAAAATGCATTTATTCCTAAAACTGACACGTCCTTCCCTGGGCAGTTTCATCCCCAGTTCCCATTTCTCTGGAGAGCATGGCTGTTCTCTTTATTCAAAGGAGAGATGTTTAAAAATTAGGGAGAGCCCTAACCGGTTTGGCTCAGTGGATAGAGCGTCAGCCTGCAGACTGAAAGGTCCCAGGTTCAATTCCGGTCAAGGGCATGTACCTTGGTTGTGGGCCCATCCCCAGTAGGGGGTGTACAGGAGGCAGCTGATGGATGTTTCTCTCTCATCAATGTTTCTAACTCTCTATCCCTTCCTCTCTGTAAAAAAATCAATAAAATATATATTTTTTAAAAATAGGGAGAGCCTTGATAAAGAACCCTGAACATATATCGTAGAAGGTCAGCATGACCCCCTGTAATCTAGAAAATCAGTGATACTATATAGAATTCCAGTGCCTTATCTTATTGATTACTAGAGGCCCGGTGCACGAATTCATGCATGGGTGGGGTCCCTCGGCCTGGCCGGCGATCGGGGCCGATCAGGGTTGGCCGGCTGGGGGGAAGGACTGCAGGAGATTGGCCAGCCATGGGAGGTTGGCTGTGGGAGCACACTGACCACCAGGGGGCAGACGCTCAATGCAGGAGCGTCATAGTGACCGGTCGTTCAGTCATTCAGTCATTCATTGCTTAGGCTTTTATATACATAGATAAATTCTAGGTGTTTTGAAGAACTGGATAAGTCATTTTTTATCTCAATTTACAAGTAGATATTTGGCAATGATGTGAATATATATGTATATTTGCTGATCATTTAAAACTTAACCTGCCTACTCATACTTCCAGGCATTCCTTATGCACTTGATAAACTAAAGTCTTAGTCTTATTTTGTGTAACAAAAGTAATAATCATAGCCAAAATAAACCATAAGGTTAGTATTAAAATGTTAATTTATACCATATAATTAAAGCTTAAACATATCAAATAATCCTTTGTCATAACCAACACATTGTTTTTAAGAGTGAAAGAGGAAGCTGTTAATAATTACATGAAAGCAATAGGCATAAAGCTGGAATCTCCTGGGCAAACCAGAAAATTTGCTCACCCAGAACAGAAATGATGGAGGAGGCTAGAAACAAAATTAGAGCCATAATGTTCACACTCTCCCTGTTAAAATAAGCAAGTAAACAAAAAACAAGACAAATCTTAGAGCTTTAACCAAGTCCCTAGGAACTTTTGGCTTGTCATTGGGGAAGTTTCTCTTAAATGAAAGGAAATTCAGTCAGAGAGAATTAGTATGAGCAAGAGAAATAGAAGATGCTCGGGCTCATAATAAAAACTCAGAGGGAAGAAAAAAACCTTTATTATTTTTCCTGTTATTGATTCTGAACATTGTGTTCAGAGATTATTTGCATAATTTTGAATTTTAAATTTTATGTTAAGGCTTGTTTTTTGATGTGCTGAATGAACAAATTTTGTCAATTTTTTTTCAAAATTTTGAGTAATTTAACTCAAACTCTATATTATTCCTGATCTTTTCTTGTTGTTGTTTCCTGCTTTTGTTGTCAGTTATTAAGAAAAAAATTATTAAATTCAGTTACTTTGATTCTGGATTTTACATGTGATTCTTATAGGTGTGGTTTTGATGATTATATCATCCTCTTGGACTGACACTTTCCTAATTATGAATTAGCCTTCTTTATCTCTATGCATACTTTTCTGTAAAACCTACTTTGTATAATATTAATATAGCATTATAGTTTTATTTTAGTGTTGGCATAGTGCATCCTTTTACAAATCTTTGTTTTAGATTCTTTAGATGTCTCTTATTGTTTAGATGTCTCCTGTACACAGCACAAATACTGCTTTTGAGTTTTTTGGGGTGGTCCAACAATCTTTGTCTTTTAATTAAATAATTTGGTCAATTTATATTTAATGTAATTTCTGATACTCACTAATTCCATTGTCCTTTTCCTCTACTCCGGTGTCTCCTTTTTTATTAATCATCTTTTGTCAATCCAGCTTTTCTCTCAATCAGTTTGAAAATTATAACTTTTCTCATTTTTTATAGTTGCCTTAAATATCACATTATGACTACTTTATTTTTAAAAGTAAAATATTAAGTTGCCCTCTTAGCACAGTAGGCAGTGGGTCAGTCTCATAAAAGTAAAATATTAATTCTGTTATCCTTTTACAGGGCAATGCAAGAAACTTAAAACATTTTATTTTTCCTACCTTTAAATCTGTATATGTATTTTTGTGTATTTTAATAGCTTATATTTTTAAACATAAGATATTATTGTTGCTTAATATATTATAACTAGAGGCCTGGTGCATGAAATTTGTGCACTCGGGGCGGGGCAGGGGGAGGATCCCTCAGCCCGGCCTGTGCCATCTTGCAGTCCGGGAGCCCTTGGGGGATGTCCGACTCCTGGCTTAGGCCTGCTTCCCGCAGGGAGTGGGCGTTAGTCTGGCAGTTGGACATCCTTAGCACTGCTGTGGAGGTGGGACAGGATCCCGCCACTGCTGTGTGCAACATAACGTCAATACTTGGAACATCGGGAATATTGTTTGTATGATGAGTTGTTTTTGATGTCCTTTTTCTCATATTGTCTTGTTCCTTCATTTGCCTAATCACTTTTTATTGTGGACTAGACATCTGAGAGAGTCCTGGGTTCTTTACCCAGATTTCGAAAGCGTGTCTCCTGCCTCTTCACATGGCACTGCATTATTCAAGTATGAAACATAACCCAAGTCGGAATAACCATAATTTTTCCCAAGTGTTTTTTCCTCGGCATGTTAGGGAAGACCTCTGATTTTCTGAATAGAGTAGTTTGTTAGAGTGGAATTTTGTGCCCAGGTCCTTGAAGCTAGCTGTCTTGTCACTACATCCAGAGATTCTGAGAAATAAGGCAAGAGTAATTAATCAAGGTCAAGCAATGAAGAGAGTGTAATTCAGTCCCGATCTTATCCTCTTAAATGGTAGCTGGGAAGCCATATCTGTATGAGCCATTCACATTCCCCATTTGCACGGCTCAATAAATTCCCTTTATTAGTTTAGATACTTTTAAATTGGATTTTTGTAACTTTTAATTAAAAAATTTTCGCACTAATTTGTTGAGTTAATTCAGGCACAGGAAGAGGTTTAATGGTTATAAAAAGATCTCGGAAGATTTGACTAAAAGCAGGGAGACAGAGAAAAGAGATAGCAATAAATGGTAAAATTTGCCTGGTTGGTGCGGCTCAGTGGTTGAGCGTCGACCTATGAACCAGGTGGTCATGGTTCGATTCCCCGTCAGGGCACATGACCAGGTTGCAAGCTCAATCCTCAGTGTGGGGCTTGCAGGAGGCAGCCCATTGATGATTCTATCTCAAGATTGACTTTTCTAACTCTCTCTCCCTCTCCTTTTCTCTCTGAAATCAATAAAAATATATTTTAAAATATAACTTTTAAAAATGGTAAAATTCTACACCCAGGGAATGGAAATGGAGGAAAAAACGGGATATGGGTTGGAGACATATAGTACCAGTAAGAATAGAAAGATCACGTTAGGTATGAAAAACTTTATCATATTTTATCCACTTCAGCGTCTTCTATAAATTAAGGACAGCACATTCTTAGGACTTCCTTGAACTTGCTTGAAATCAAACTGTGTACAAATGCTAGTATCTTAATTCAGAGTATTCAACCTCTGGATAGATTACTTGCCTTAGCAACTTTAGTTTTAGCTTTTCCACATCGCTTCATCTGGGGTGACGAAATCATGTGAATTGCCCACCAAAGAACGTTTCAATTCCAATCCCAGCGGATGGGACAATTCCATTTATCTTCGTCTTTGCGGGCAACGACATAAATACAATTTGCATTGTTCTGCGGAAGCTATTTTAGTTAAAAAATGCAATCAGTTGCCTTCCTCTGTAGCTCAAGGTACGTGTGACCACAGAGACCTTTCCAGAAGAAGGTTGTAGAAGTACTTAGATAATAGAGAAGGGCTATTCTACCCAAATACATGTGCCAGGCGGAGATGGCAGTCGTCTCGCTGGAGCCTAACGTTTCTAGATAAACATTTCTGGTCATGGATGATTTTGCAAACACATATCTGCTTTCCTGTGTTTCTTCTATTCACTCGTATTGTTGAACCCAGCTCTAAAATTGGAATTGGTGGCAGCGTTGTCCCTTGTTCTCCGTGGAGGGTTATCAAGGCCATAATAGGCCTTTTTCCTTTGTCCAGAGTCTTAATTGTACAAGTAATCTCAACATTGACTTTGAATTGTGAGAAATCGAGGGGGCAGGGGGGAGCCCCAAATAGAGCGAGTTGGGTTGTGAAACATGGAATTGTTATGTCATCACCGCAGCGTTTCTCATCGGAAAAAATCTCTTTCCCAGCTCTGTGGGGAGAAAAAAAACTAAAGATGGCTTAGAAAAATCCGAAGGAATGAGACACTTCTCCCCTCATTCTGTCACATTTTTGCAGAAGAGAAGCAGCAGAGAACTCCCATGTCCGGATGACTCACCCGATTGGAATTCACACATCACATAGGACCAGGGGGCTCCCAGCCACAGAATGCCAGATGCAAAGGTTCCCGTCCTCGCACATTTCCTAGAAGACAACCTAGAGTCAGCCCCGTCCCCCTCACTTCTTCCAGATCCTGCTTTGTGTCTCGTCACCCACCCTGTAAGCACAGCAGTGGCGATCCCAGAGATAAACAGGGAGATACGGGGACAAAGCCGGGGAACCGGGTGGGAAAAGAGCAGGCAGAGCGAGCCCGTGTGAAGCCAAGAGTGGAAAACTTCAAGCGCTGCACGCTGAGATGCGGGGAGATGCCTCACAGCTTGTTAACGTGAGTTAAGTTCAAACAGTGCTGTCAACAGTGATGCTGAGCGCGTCCCAGAGTCATACGGCGGCCTGTGCTGTCTCCCCAGCGGTGGGGCTGTCTAGGCCGGAGGGAAAATCGCAGCGTTACATCTGGTGAGCATCTAGCTGCTCCCCAGGAGGTCCCTAGAAAGGTACCCACTTAACTAGCAGGTGTCCCCGCATTCGCCTTCAGTCACTCTTAACTCTGAAGTGTTTTATGCCAACAGAACACGCATGTAGGTTCCATTACACATTACACGTCGTTGACTGCCTGGTAATTGTTTCATTTTGCACATGTTTTTCTTATTACACATGTGATTAAAAAAAATGCCTTAACCCAGTGGTCGGCAAACTGCGGCTCGCGAGCCACATGCGGCTCTTTGGCCCCTTGAGTGCGGCTCTTCCTAAGCCTTAGGAGGACCCTAATTAAGTTAATAACAATGTACCTACCTCTACAGTTTAAGTTTAAAAAATTTGGCTCTCAAAAGAAATGTCAATCCTTGTACTGTTGATATTTGGCTCTGTTGACTAATGAGTTTGCCGACCACTGCCCTGACCGATTTGGCTCAGTGGATAGAGCGTCGGCCTGCGGACTGAAGGGTCCCAGGTTCGACTCCGGTCAAGGGCATGTACCTTGATTGCAGGCACATCCCCAGTAGGGAGTGTGCAGGAGGCAGCTGAATTGATGTTTCTCTCTCATCGATGTTTCTAACTCTCTATCCCTCTCCCTCTCTGTAAAAAATCAATAAAATACATATTTTAAAAAAATGTAGAAAATGCAAATGCATATATACACATAGAGAGGGGGGGCGGAAATGAAGGTTCCCCAATAGTATTATTCATTTTTTAAAGATCAATCTGTTTGTGATTTTTAAAAGTAAAATTGGGCCCCAGCCGGTTTGGCTCAATGGATAGAGTGTCAGCCTGTGGACTGAAGAGTCCCAGGTTTGATTCTGATCAAGAGCAAGTACTTTGGTTGTGGGCTCAATCCCCGGCCCTGGGCTGGGCGCCTAAGGGAGGCAACCAATGGATGTGTCTCTCTCACATCAATGTTTCTCTCTCTGTGTCTCTCCCCCTCCCTTCGACACTCTCTGAAAATCAATGGGAAAATATCCTCGGGTGAGGATTAACAAAAATAAAAATAAAATTGGATGCATTATTGCAGTATCCAAGCTGAAATTATTTTAAAATAGCTTTGGGAGAGGGGTTGCCAAATAGAATAATAATGTGAATTAAGCTCTAAAAAGAGGGGAAAATAAGGATGTATTTTCAAAAGAAGTTATCTATTAAATGGGGGGAAATTAGTGAAAAGATTACAACACACTAGAAAGACTTTGCGCTCTATATAATTATGTTATTTAGCTTCTCATGAGAGTTTTAATAAAGCTAGTTTTTTTCCTTTTATCTGAATTTATTTTTATCTGACATATTAAAACTTTTTAATTTGAGCTCTGAACTTAAAAGCCTCCAATTAGCCTGAGGCTGATTGAGCTCAGTGAATAGAATGCTGGCCCACAGACTGAAGGGTCTCAGGTTCCATTCCGGTCAAGGGCACATACCTAGGTTGCAAGTCCCCTGGCCCTGGTCGGGTTGTGTACGGGAGGCAGCCAATCAATGTGTTTCTCTCACATCTATGTTTCTCTCTGTCTCTCCCTCTCCCTTCCATTCTTCCTAAAATTCAGTGGAAAAATACCTTCTGGTGAGGATTAACAAAAAAATAATAATAATAATTAAATAAAATAAACGAGTAAGAATGTACTTTTTAAAAAAATACATATTTTATTGATTTTTTTACAGAGAGGAAGGGAGAGGGATAGAGAGTTAGAAACATCGATGAGAGAGAAACATCGATCAGCTGCCTCCTGCACACTCCCCACCGGGGATGGGCCCACAACCAAGGTACATGCCCTTGACCGGAATCGAACCTGGGATGCTTTGGTCCACAGGCCGATGCTCTATCCCCTGAGCCAAACCGGCCAGGGCCGTACTTTTTTTTATCAAAGCCTTAAATTAGAGCCTACATTGTAGGTGGGAAAAGAAATTTGAAAGAACATGCATCATCAAACGCAAGTCCTTGAACTTGACTGAGCAGTGGGACACTTTGGTGAATGGGTAGGAGTTTAAGCTAGTGAAATAGGGAACAGTGTTTAAATCGAGGGCGGCCTTGTAAACTGGGCTGAAAGTATGGACATCACTTGAAGCTGATGAGGAGCACTAAAGGGGTTCAGGCGAAGGAGTGACGTGAATGTGTTTGATTTTTAGAAGCTCACCCCGAGCGTCGAGTGAATAGTGTACTAGAAAGTGCACCCAGTCAAAGGAGATAAGGTGTAATGACCAGGTCCCCATTCCTCCAACATCTACAATACTCACATCAAAGCTGTGGATGGACTGCTCTACCCGGTGTGGCTCAGTGGATAGAGCGTCAGCCTGTGGACTGAAGGGTCCCGGGTTCTATTCCAGTCAAGGGCACATGTTTGGGTTGCAGGCTTGATCCCCAGTGGGTGGCGTGCAGGAGGCAGCCAATCAATGATTCTTTCTCATCATTGATGTTTCTATCTCTCTCTCCCTTCCTCTCTAAAATCAATAACTATAGATAGATAGGTAGATAGATAGATAGGTAGATGGATAGATAGATAGATAGATTTAGAAAATCTTGGATGGACCTGCATTACCACAGTGGGGAGGAGACGAGGGAAGAGAGAGGCAGGATGCAGATTTAATTGTGGAAGTAGCATGACTTGGAAACTGTTGGGGATGGAATAAAACTAGTACACTATTATTTATTAAGTTGGAAGGTATCAGCCAACAATCAGATTCTGGCTTCCGATCTGGAAACAGTGATAGAAATTTTCCAGAGAAAGCAGGCAAGGGGAGGGGGCTATTTTTGTGGTAAGAAGAAGAATTCAGCTTTGGATAAGATTTGGGGGCACCCATGGGACATCTGGGGACAGTAGTTGGTTTTAAATATAGAAATGAATTTCTGGACAGTTACTAAATACTAGCTACAATTCGCTCAATGTGAGTTATGTTCTGGACATTTCTAAGTACTTTACATATTTTAAGCCTCAAAATAACCAAATTAAATTTATTTTAAGATGATTAAAAAGTCAAATAGCACGGTTAAGTGGCTTCACCGTGGTTGCATGGGGAGAGTATAATAAATTAGACATTAGTGGAGGAAAAGAAAAATAAAAGGAAGAAAAACAAAAAGCAAAGGAACATCAACAGATTTTTTAAAAATGAGAACGAAGCCCAGCCAGTGTGGCTCAGTGGTTGAGCATCGACCTATGAACCAGGAGGTCGAGGTTCGATTCCCGGTCAGGGCACATGCCCGGGTTGCAGGCATAGTCCCCAACAGGGGGCGTGCAAGAGGCAGCGATCAATGATTCTCTCCCATCATTGATGTTTCAATCTCTCTCTCTCTCTCCCTCCTCTCTCCTCTGAAATCAATAAAGAAAATATTTTAAAATAAGGGATAAGCCACGTCAAGTCTTCCTCAGTACAAATAAACTGGGAATCATTATTACTTAGTTGACCTGAATTACAAATACAGACAAATACATGTATTTACAACTAACAGGATTACAAATGCAATACAAATAAATACATATAAAATTGTGATTGCATGGAAATCATAATGATACCTTTGCATACGGGACGATGTGTAATGAGTACATACGTATAGATCACAATGAGCAAGGCCTCCAGCTCTCTAGTGCAGTGGTTCTCAACCTTCTGGCCCTTTAAATACAGTCCCTCATGTTGTGACCCAACCATAACATTATTTCCGTGGCTACTTCATAACTGTCATGTTGCTACTGTGATGAATCGTCATGTAAATATCTGATAGGCAGGATGGTCTTAGGCGACCCCTGTGAAAGGGTCGTTCGACCGCCAAAGGGGTCGCGACCCACCGGTTGAGAACCGCTGCTCTAGTGGGTGCATAGAGAAGACCAGTTCCTTCAACAGCCTTCCCCTTTAAGGACACAACTGAAAACCCGAAGCAGATGTGCCTAAAAGCTACATTTTTCTCTCCTAATCACTCAGAGGAAAGGAAATTCCCTTTTTTTATATTTATGCCTTTCCAAGTGCAAGTTGGCAAAATCATGTTCTCAAGACATAAGAATCTGCATTTTTTTTTGGCACTTTAAAAGGCAAAAGATCCACCAGGGACTTCTCCCCTCTGGGGAGCGGAATGTGATGGGATCCGTCCTTATTTGTCAGAAACCACAGGGACAGGCCTGGGGCGCAGGAAACGGGCCCTGGGGAATGAGCGGGGCGGGCGGGGCAGGATTGCTAGGGCAGTGACTTCTGGCCGCCTTTGAACTTCGAACTTTGAACTGGGGCACCCTAATGGCCGTGGGTTGATTGACTTTTCGACATTCTCCTTTGAAGTTACCATAGCAGGGCCTGCCTATTGTTTTTAAGCAAGTGACTAGAAATTAACAGTATTTCGTGAAAGTTCTTAACTATTAGTCAACAACCATTTCCCTCTCTTTCTTTTTTTTAAATATATTTTTATTGATTTCAGAGAGGAAGGGAGAGGGAGAGAGAGAGAAACATCAGTGATGAGAGAGAATCATGGATCAGCTGCCTCCTGCACGCCCCACACTGGGGATTGAGCCCACAACCCGGGCACGTGCCCTGACCGGGAATCGAACCCTGACCTCCTGGTTCATAGGTCGACACTCAACCACTGAGCCACACTGGCTGGGCCATTTCTAATTTTTTTTTTTTTTTTTTTTTAGCCGTAACTGTGGATCTTCAGTTATAAGAAAATCAAATAAGGACCAAGCTGTTTTACCAAATACCTGTCCTGTTTGGGGCACACATATTTATTGTACAGTTTGCTCATCTCTCGATGGGAGATGTAACATTTGAAGAGGTGAAGCAGGGACATGCGTGAATGCACTCACTCGGTAGGTGGGCAGGGGACTTAAGCCAGGAGCGAGTCCTGTCTCCACCTGGCCACGCCGTGACTGGTATGGGGAAGGCACTCCATACATGCTGATGAAACACATGGCAAAATGCAGCAAAGTGAATCTGCATGGAAAGAGCAATAGTGTGCTCATCTTATTTCAGATGAGCGCATTCATCTATGGAATGTCAGTTTCTTCTTAGTTGCAAGGGGCAGACTTAATATGCACCTTGACTTGGAGAATGAGTTGCTTTCATGTAAGGGAAGACCCAGCACAGCTCCTGGCATGCAGGAGACAGGTCAGAAGAATGGTGATGACGATGGGCGCAATGACAATGATCATGATGGGCTTAACTACAGCCCTCACTGGTTTGGCTCAGTGAATAGAGCATCGGCCTGAGGACTGAAGGGTCCTGGGTTCGATTCCAGTCAAGGACACATGCCCAGGTTGCGGGCTTGATCCCCAGTAGGGGGTTGTGCAGAAGGTAGCCGATCTATGATTTTCTCTCCTCATTGATGTTTCTCTCTCTCTCCCTCTCCCTTCCTTCTGAAATCAATTAAAATATATATTTTTTAAAAAATATGTGTTTACATAGAAATGGCTTCCATAATTCTGATTTGGGATCAGACTCAAGTTTTTGACAGTCTTTGCACAGTGAATTGATAAATTAAGACTGGGTGGCGGAGAAGGCAAGCTTCCCTGATTTCTTGTTGCATCGCTCCCATCACTAATTCTATTCTCCACTTCCCATGCGCCATGTGCATGATGGCCCATGCTGCCTCGACCAGCAACCTCCCCAGCAGATGGAGAGACTCAGCTAATTGCGTCTACCAGCTCTCAAATCACTGGCACCAGCTGGGTTGCCCATAGCGGGGCCCGTCTATTGTTGTTAAGCAAGTGAATAGAAGTTGGCCTCCGGGCTGGGAAGGTGGATGTTAAGGTAACCTGGGTCTCTTATGAGTTCACAAAGCCCTGGTTTCAGGTGTCACCTGGCTATTTAAAACATGTCTCTGAATAAAATGTCTACCGGCCGTCTACACATGCATGCCCCAATTTATTTTATGCATGTAATTTTTTTTTTTAAAGAAAAGAGGGAAAGCAGATGGCTTGAATCATATTTTATAGCCCTTTTATTTGAATGTGGAAATCTACACATGTTCATACAGTAGTATCTCAACAACTGAAAAATGCACATTAAGCATGATTACATGGAAACTTACTCCGCTCAAATGAATCATTGTGTTTGAAGGCTGGCTGGAACTAGCCTAGGCTGTTATTCTGCTACCTAGCATCAAATACGCTCTAAAACTTACATTTTAGGGCTTTTCTAGTTGAAAAAAAAAAAAAAGAGTGGTATTTTTTTTTTTCCAGAAATTAAATAAATATTTTATTTCTTTTTGTGACAGTGAACTTAGATGCCATCTTTTCATAACTCCAGACCCGTGGTCGGCAAACTGCGGCTCGCGAGCCACATGCGGCTCTTTGGCCCCTAGAGTGTGGCTCTTCCTAAGCCATAGGAGTACCCTAATTAAGTTCATGACAGTGTACCTACCTATATAGTTTAAGTTTAAAAGATTTGGCTCTCAAAAGAAATTTCAATCGTTGTACTGTTGATATTTGGCTCTGTTGACTAATGAGTTTGCCGACCACTGCTCCAGACGAAGTCTGTCACCCATGCTATGAAAGCTGTCATTGTCCTTATACCAAAGGTGACTTTTAAGACCAAAGAATAGAGTCCCAGAGTTCCACATGGGCCTGCCCACTTGCAGGATTAAGTGGAGGCTGATGGGTATTAATATTAATATGAGCCCAACTGGTGTGACTCAGTTGTTGAGCATCGATCTATGAACCAGGAGGTCAGGTTTGATTGCTGGTCAGGGCACAAGCCTGGGTCTCGGGCTCGATTCCCAGTAGGGGGCGTGCAGGAGGCAGCCGATCCGTGATTCTCTCTCATCATTGATGTTTCTCTCTCTCTTTCTCTCCCTCCCCTCTCTCTCCCTGGACCCTGGGGGGAGAATTCAGAAGATGCTTGAACCCATCACTCCAATCCAGCAGAGTTATGTCAGGGTTGACACTGATTGTGTTTCTCTCTGGGAAAAAAAAAAAAAAAAATGGTCCACTGCTTTTATCAAGTTCTCAGAGGAATCTGCATACCTCAGAATGTGTCGACCCCCTTAACTAAACATCTTTACAATTTTTTTCTCCCAGTAATTGCATTTGATGATTCCATGAGTGCAAAGTAGTAAGATCCTCAGGAATGGCATTTAAAGGTTGCCACCATTAATTTCCCTATCAAATATTTTTAAGAGAAACTAATGATTGTTTTCGAACTTCTTAATCAATCTCTTCAGACCTGAAGAAACTATGGAAAGAGCATCATGGGAAGTGTGGCTCCTGAGAAAAGATGCAAAGTTGTGTGTGTATGTGTGTTTCCTAGGAGAATCGATAGCTTTCATCATATTCTCAATCACCAAAAGGTCAAGAAGCACTGATTTAGTGATTGGAATTTGCCCCAAATATTTTTACTAAAAATGGGTGGTCAGGTAAATTAAGACAGATCATCTTGACTAGGCGACTTGATTGGCTATTTTTACTGTGGGCAGATATGCGTGCCTCGGTATCAGAGCTGTTCATTGTGAAGGGAGATGATGAATGTGAGTGCTTAAGATGTGAATTTAAATACTTCCGGCTTCTTTCTTTCTTTTTAATTCTCCCACTTCCCCTTTCTTCATTAGTCGGAGCTCTGGAGAGCAGGGCCATTGATTAAAATATTTTGAATATTTTGTATATAGTCTTTCTCCCAGAAATACTTATTCGTACACCTGAAGTTACTTTGTTTTTGTTGAAAGCAAAATAATTAATAATTAATAATTTAGAATTATTAATCAACAGCCTTAAAATCTTCATACTCTTTGGCCAAGTAATTCTATTCCTAGGAGTTTATCCTAAGGAAAAATCTAAAAGATAAATAGCAGAAATATTATTAAAAATTTTTCCTTGTAGCATAATTTATGAAATCAAATAGCAAACACAAACTATAAGGTATTGATTAAATAAATTATGGTGGCCCGGCCAGCGTGGCTCAGTGGTTGAGCATCAGCCTATGAACCAGGAGGTCACGGTTCAATTCCCAGTCAGGGCACCTGCACGGGAGTGGTCCCATCTGGGAAACAATGATAGAAAGTAAAAGCGATTCAGCAAAACAATAGGCTGCGTGTTCCAACTGTGTGAAGAGGCTACAGGAAGCAAAACCATTCAGAATTAGTAATTCAACAAGTACACGAGGTTACATAAGTATCAACTATGAATCATGACTTGCGTAAGTTAAAGCACACCCTTCGCCACTATCGGGAATGAACTTGAGCCTGGCTGGTGTGGCTCAGTGGTTGGGCATCGAGCTATGCACCAAGAGGTCACCGGTTCGATTCCTGGTCAGGGCACATGCCTGGGTTTCAGGCTCAATGACCCCAGTAGGGTGGGGCGGGGGGGTGAGCATGAGGCAGCCATCGATGATGCTGTTTCTCATTGGTATTTCTATCTCTCTATCCCTCTTCCTTCCTCTCTCTCTAAAAATCAATTTAAAAGAAAAGAATGAACTTGAAAACTGAAAACAATCATATAAGAGCTACCTCAAGAAATACCTCTGGCCCAAAGGATACATTTTTGTTGTTGTTTTTTGTTAACTCTCACCAGAGGATATTTTTCCATTCATGTCTAGAGCAGTGGTTCTCAGCCTTCCTAATGCCGCGACCCATTCATACAGTTCCTCATGTTGTGGTGACCCCAATTTCATTGTTACAAATTGAACATAATTAAAGCATAGTGATTCATCACAAAAACAATATGTAATGATATATGTGTTTTCCGATGGTCTTAGGCGACCCCTGTGAAAGGGTCGTGCGACCCCCAAAGGGGTCACAACCCACAGATTGAGAACCGCTGACCTAGTATTTTATTCCTTTGCAGCGGGTACCTCAGATAAGAGGACATTCCCTTGTGTTGTCTTGGTAGCATTTTCATTTCTCACGGGCTCCTTCCGGCCATCCTGAGCGTTTAGCCTCACACGAGCACCAGCTGGATGCCAGAGGACGCATGTCTTCCTACCGCGGGAGTAAACTATTTGAGATTAGTTAGTGCTGCGGCCAGGAGTGGACAGCTGGGAGGCATTCTGGTCAAGGAGAAAAATGACACATCTCTGAGCTGGAAGGACAGATTGGAAAGTCCACCGACCGTTGTTCATAGCTCCTCTCTGGGAGGAAAAAAACAAATACCAGCCAATTGCTGCAACCAACGAACAGTGACGCCCATGGCCTGCTCCCCCACGCGATAGTCCAGAGGAGAAAGTTAAGATGTTGCAGGCGACATGCCATAACCACTTAGGAAGTGGTGGGTGTCACAGCGACAAGTCCAGCATCCTCTTCCCTGACCCCTCTGCTCTCTTGAAACGAGCAAAGTTCACAGAGACTTCCCATTAAGATGCTCAAGTGGGATGTTCTAAAGCTGACGCTGGGAACCGCAGTGTTGGAGCATGTTCTGTAGGAGCCAACCAGAATGCATTAAGGAAGGTTCTGGAAGTCCCCACCAGAACCTTCTGGAAGTGTCGCTCTATCTCTTTGAGGAAGCTCTAAGACCACAGTCTCTAAGATGTCTGCTAAGATTTTTGGGGTTCAGTCTGGAGGATAATTTGGTAATTTAGTGATATAATCTAATTACTCATTCAGTCATGCAATAGATATTTATTCAATGCCTACTCGATGATAAACATTCTTTAAAATATGTTTTTATTGATTTCAAAGAGGAAGAGGGAGAGAGAGAGAGAGAGAGAGAGAGAGAGAGAGAAAGAGAACAACATCAATGATTAGATGCCCTAACCAGTTTGGCTCAGTGGATAAAGCATTGGCCTGCGGACTGAAGGGTCCCAGGTTCGATTCTGGTTAAGGGCATGTACCTTGGTTGCCGGCACATCCCCAGTAGGGGCTGTGCAGGAGGCGACTGAGCGATGTTTCTAACTCTCTATCTCTCCCCCTTCCTCTCTGTAAAAAAATAAATAAAATATATTTTTAAAAAATGATTAGAGAGAATCATTGATCGGCTGCCTCCTGCACGCCCCCCACTAGGGATCGAGCCTGCCACCAGGGCATGTATCCTTGACCGGAATCGAACACGGGACCCTTCAGTCTGCAGGCCGACGCTCTATCCACTGAGCCATACCAGCCAGGGCATCCGTGCACCTGCCTGGCTTGTAAGCACCACAGGCAGCCACAAGCCACTGCCCGGCTGCAGGCTACCCTTTACCAGCCTCTTCCCAGGCTTCTGAGTAAAGGTTTCCCTTATTAATTTTACCAGCCGGCATTCACTTAGCATTTGCTTTGAGGTGTAATTGACAGGCAGGGTGACACCCGCTTGAGAGGGAGCCATAAATCAGAAATCATTTTCAAAATTGGCTGAGGGGCTGAAGTGTTGAATAGGCAAACACAGGTAAAAGTCTCTTTATTAGGGCTGACAGGGACAGCAAATGCCAGCGAAGTGTTTCCTAATGTCCCGGGGGAGATTAACTTGGGGGGCCCTGAGCCGATGGCGTGTTGCATGCTCTCTAACAAGTGTACCCCGAGGGGCTCCATCGGAGGGGAGTGGTGGGCTCCTCAAAGGCTGGGAGCTCCGCTTCCCTAACATCCCCCTGCTCCTGGCCAATCACTCTTCTGCCTTCCACTCTATTTGCATTTCGCGTCTTTCATGGAAAGAGCCGTAAGTCATGATGCAAAGAACTTGACATTGTAATGAAGCCAGACACGGTGTTCGCAAGGAAGATAGGCGTGCAGTACATGACAACTAAATAAACTTTCGTGGAATATGGGGACCTGGGAAGTAGACTGAACATTTGTGTAATCTCCTCCATTAAAGTAATAATAATAGTGATAGCCCTCGCCAGTTTGGCTTAGTGGATAGAGTGTTGGCCTGTGGACCAAAAGGTGCTGGGTTCGATTCCGGTCAAGGGCACATACCTCGGTTGCAGGCTCCTCCCCAGCCTGGGCCCTGGTCAGGGTGCATGTAGGAGGTGACCAGTCGATGTGTTTCTCTCACATCAATATTTCTCTTTGTCTTTCCCTCTGTCTTCCACTCTCTCTAAAAATCAATGGAAAAATATCCTCAAGTGAGAGTTAAAAATAACAACAACAACAACATAATAATAATAATACTTAAGTTCATATTATGCCAGGGACTGTCGCTTGCCTCCCAATATTCATTCTTGCCTTCTTCTATAGTAAGACAGGCCCTGGCGTTAGCTGGTCACATGGCTACTGAGAATAAAAGCTGTAATTCTCATACTCCCTGGCAGACAAATGAGATGTAAATGTCACATAACTACTTCCCAGAATCTTTCTGATTACACATGTCCTTGCCTTCCTTCCTTGTCTCTCCCTCGTCTTGACGTGCAGTCTAGAAAGATGCTAGAGGTACATGAACATTAAGAGTTTCTGTCCAAACACTGTTCTGTGTCCTTGAATGTTGGAACTATGTTTTTTTGTTTGTTGGTTGGTGTTACTGCATGATTTTTTTTTCTTTTTAATTCATGGCTGTTCAGGTGCTAGCAGAGTGACCATGAATGAATTGGTTTGACGATAACAGTGAACATAAGAATGACAATAATTCTCTTGTTGGAAATGGTAAGAAATAAGAGATAGGCCATTGTCTTTTCCACATAATAAATCTTCTTTGGTACAATAAGAGACGTAACGAAGCACTCTCCAAATACACATATACTTACTGTGTATACATTATTATAACATAAACATGAGTATCTATAAACACAGAGTCAGGGTGTCTGACTCTGCCAAACATAAATATACTCACATGTATTGATAACCTTCTGTGCCGCGACCATTTATTTTATTCTGTGTTGGGAACAAGTGTTTAATATAAGCTTTGGGCATTTACACACTACGATATGCAAAAACAGAGAATCATGAAGCAACTGAATTCAATTCAGGGGACTTAATCACCACCATAAGACACACTAAGGACAGCTTCAGTGACGGAAACTTTTTTTTAAAATAATACAAAATGCAATTCAATACGTCTTCCTCTGATAGCAAATCTCCACTTCTCGGATGCCCTCTTTAGTATCCATTATACCTCCACTGATGCTTCTTCCAGGTCAGAAGTGCTATAAGAATGTTGTTTATGAGAATGGATGTTCATGAACATTGGCCACAAATCAGGACATCATTTACATTTCTGAGATATACCTTTGTATAGGCATTAATTGAGAAGTAGAAAGTATAATTTGGGTGGAGGGATAGTATTTTCTAGATAAAAGTCATCTGCAAACGCTATGTAAAAATCATTCAGCGCAACGGGGTGGGGGGAGTGCAGAATTTAGAAAAAATGGCTTGAGTGGACCCATGGGCAAGGGTCATGGCCTAGGGTTTGTGCCCTGGCAAAGGTTTGGACAGCCAGGGTTTATAGCACAGGCTTTGAGTAATCACCTACTATGCCAGGAATAAAGCTTTGAATGAAACCATCTTAAGGTTTATAGATACTTGGAGGTAGCTGTATGGCTACTCTTACCTCCAAGATCCAACAGCCCTCTCTGCTCATTTTCCTTGTACTTCACTGTTTTTCTGGATCTGTTTGGGCTCCTGTGAGGATGTATCAGTCACCATTTTCCCTGTCCCACCTCTCCCTCTAGTTCTCTAAGGCCAAAAAGAGCAGAAGTGAGACTGATAAAGAAATTAAAGAAGCCTTATAACTGGTTTTGCTCAGTGGATAGAGCATCAGCCTGGGGACTGAAGGGTCCCAGGTTCGATTCCAGTCAAGGGCATGTACCTTGGTTGCAGGCTCGATCCCCAGTGCGGGG
This sequence comes from Myotis yumanensis, assembly GCF_028538775.1. Taxonomy (NCBI): domain Eukaryota; kingdom Metazoa; phylum Chordata; class Mammalia; order Chiroptera; family Vespertilionidae; genus Myotis; species Myotis yumanensis. Next base: position 4,446,614 of record NW_027223771.1, on the reverse strand, counting down.
TGTGCAGGAGGCAGCTGATCGATGTTTCTAACTCTCTATCCTTCTCATTTCCTCTCTGTAAAAGTCAATAAATTATATTTTCAAAAAATAATGAATAAATAAAAAGCTAGGTAGAATTCTCTGCGATGTCACCCAGGACTGCTTTCTCTATCCTGATGGACAGAATCAGCTCCGCCCACGACTTCAGAATGGCAGTCAACAAATCCAGGATCAACACGCTTCCTCTCCTACAATGAGAGAGAGAACCTAGGTTTGAGTCCATTAACAAACAAGAGAAAGGTTAGGAAGTGGAAACAGTGACAGTGGACAAATCATTTGCTGTTTTTTTGTTTTGTTTTGTTTTGTTTTGAGTTTCTGTAAGGGAAGCAGAGAAAGGGAGTGATCATTGGAGGGAGCTGTGGAATCCAGAGGAAATAAGGGAATGAGTCGTATGTTATAATTATGATGATGATGGTGGTTTTTCCCAGAGAGTTGGGCCAAAGACAACTTGTTTGAGCATGTTTTCCAGTGTTGCTGCGCCATTCGTATGTTTTCCTGTGAACTGCCTGTTCTCTGCCTGTCTTATTGGGTTATTTATCTCCACATATTTGCGATACGATTTTTTTTCCCTGTGCATATTGCAGATATTTTCTGAAAACTGTTACTTATTTTTAAATTGGTATTTTACTGTAGAAAACGCTGAAGGATGAAATCAAATGGCTATGCTCGGGGAGAATTCAAAGCTTGTCTAGAATCAATAACCTTTTTTCTAAAACACCGGTACTAAACCTCAGGAGTGCTTCTGCTGGCATCTATGTCTTGGGACACTAAACGAATAGCTACTATCTGTTAAAGGTACAGCTAGAGCCAGGCACCGTGTCTAAAAGCTGCACACAGCCCCAGCCGGTGTGGCTCAGTGGATAGAGCATGGGCCTGTGGACTGAAGGGTCCTGGGTTTGCTTCTGGTCAAGGGCACATGCCTCGGTTGCAAGCCGGATCCTCTGCCCTGGTCGGGACGTGAGCAGGAGGCAACCCATGGATGTGCTCATTGAAGAATCTCATGGACCTCAGAGTCATCGCGAGGAGTGTGAATTCCCTGACACAGGGAAGTCGAGCCTGGCAGGCTCTCTGCTGGGGCTCAGCCTCCTGTAACAGCAAGAACACTGCCTTCTAGAAGGTCGATGCCTGCCCCCTCTCTGTGTAGTCTTCCATCCGTATGCCGCCCTCCCCATCTCACCACATCCCCAGCTGCCTTGCTCCTGGGCGTCACCAACTCATGTTTACTTCTCATTAGCAACCTCTCTCCCTGCCCTCCCCTGGTGTGTGCGTCTCTCTCTGTCTTTCTCGATGCTTCTCTCTCTTTTCCTCACATACACCTCCCACCCTCAGTCCCTCTGTGAATCCTGACCTTTTCTGTTTATTTTTTACTTTGATTTAATTTTTTTATGGATTTCAGAGAGGAAGGGAGAGGAAGTGAGAGAGAGAAACATGGATCGGCTGCCTCCTGCACGCCCCCTACTGGGGATCGAGCCCGCAACCCAGGCCTGTGCCTCTACTGGGAATCAAACCCTGACCTCCTGGTTCCTAGGTCGGCGCTCAACCACTGAGCCACACCGGCCGGGCATCCTGACCTTTTCTGAACCATCATTTCAACACCCAGGTGGTCCCCAGGTCCTCTCCATCCTGTCCTGGTGCTCTGCCCACGCCTTCTTCTCATTCAATCTCCTGCTAATAGTCCCGCAGCGATGCTCTGTTAGATCCCATACCTTAGAAAAGGAATGAAAAAAAAAAAAGGTATGGATTTTTTTTTTTTTTTTTGTCCCAGCGCATCATAATGACAGCAAGTTATTTCTGCTAATGAGCTCCCAGAAGAAAGACAAGGGATCCGAGGTCAGCAAAGCCAGGGGCCACTGGGCCTTGAGAGGCGAGGTGTCCGGAGAAGGCTTTCTGGGGTGGCTTGGTTGGTCCCACACACTGAGGGCAGTTCCTCTTGCTTAGGGTTCACCCTCCACCGGGAGGGAGTGCAGGGCGCACAGGCACCCGGGATAAGGCGATAAGGAGATTACAAGTAAAGCCTTTCTTGAGCTCTCCCACATCTGTCGGGCCCAGCAAGCGAAACTCCAGCACCGGCCATAGGGGCAATGATCATCCCCTCGGCGTGGGCTACTCGGGCCTGTACAGATCCAGGCCAAGGATAAGTGAAGTCATTTGGGCAAAGTTGATTTTAGCAAGTTCAAAAAGGGGAGGTTCCAGGAGGGAGGGAGCCGGGGCTCCCCGGTGCTGAGCTCGGTTTTTGGCGTCTTCTTTCTCGGTGAGCATTTCCTGACAGCCCAGGAGGAGCTGGGGGAGCACCCCATGATGCCATCGCCCCTGCTTCTAAATGACTTGCATGTGTCCCTTGCAGTCCCGCTCCCCCCCCCCCCCCCCCTCCAATCCTGCACAGCTGGGCACACAGAGAACATGGCTATAAATGGCCTTGGTCTTACTCCGGCTGTTCACGATGAAGCATTGCTTACGTCACATGACATGTTAGGTGCTCTGTTCTGATTGGTTCCGAAGATGTAAAGTTTCGTCCGGCCGATGTGGCTCAGTGGTTGAGCATCAACCCATGAACCAGGAGGTCCCAGGTTCCATTCCCCGTCAAGGCACAGGTTGTCTCTCCATCCCCAGTAGGGGGCGTGCAGGAGGCAGCAGCCGATCCATGATTCTCTCTCATCATTGATGTTTCTGTCTCTCTCCCTCTCCCTTCCTCTCTGTGAAATAAATTAAAACACATTTTTTTTAAAGTGTCAAAACATTTTAAAAAAGGAAAATTTTGCTTTTTTGTTTCATTTTGTTTAGACAGGATCTCTCTTGTAATAAGTGTCCGTTACCTCCATTCAGCCTATTTCTCATACCACAGAGTCTAGCAGAGACATATATTCTTTGACTGGTTTGGATAGCCCGGTCTCCCTAAGAATAAGACAGGCCATTTTGAGGCTAACACAGGAAGAAAAAAAAAAAGGCAAATCATTAGAAACACTTAAAAACTCTGTGTGTGCCACTCTTCCTTATTAAAAAGACCTGCTGTGAATTGGAAAGTTCCAGACTCGTGGCGAGGGAGAATGAATTATAATGACATCACTGGGTCGCGCACGAGGCCCACTGGCGACTTTCCAGAATGAAATTGACTAGGAGAGATCAGATGAGCCCGTTCGTAGCCCCAGACATCTGGGAGGCAGCCAGGGAATGGAGGTTCAAGCCCCCTATTTGGGACGCACTTCCTCGTCCTCATCCTCTTCCTCATCAACTGCAATGTGACTCCCCAGGCAGGGCGTCGGGCCTAGCAAGGCGGCGCGATTCGTATTCTGAAGAGACACCCAAAAAGTTCTTTGTGCTCCTTCCTCAGTAAGAGAGCTCATGAAAAATATTAACGTGTCAACATCTGGCTGACACCTTTGGTACATTTTCATCATCTCGCTGATGGGGAGCATTTTGCCTTCAAATAAGCATAATTTGCCAGTCTTTTCCATCTCTTTTTTTTTTTTTGTCTCTCTCCCCACGTAATAAATGGTGTCTGAAGCCCCAGAGAAACTCATTTCTGGTAACAGATCATTTGTAAATCTTTAAGGGCAGCTGGAGAGAAAAGGGGCATTTTTTTTTTCTCCTCCTGTCTTAACTTTCCTGGTTGTCTCTCTAAATGCAAAATGACACCTCATTCAAAGCTTTCTGGTGTCATCTTAATCTCCCTTATTTCACACTTTCTACCTTTTTGATATAGCTGGAGCCGGCACAGAGGCCTTTTTCTCTAATACTGTAATACCTATTATCTGAGGCATTTAGGGATATAGGCTCTAGCCAGCTAAGAATAATGCAGATCAATTGGATGTCAGCAGCCCCATAAAGTCAGAGAGTATATATATTTTTTCAAGGTAGGAAAAAAAAGATGTCTACCCAACTGAGCTTAAAGCCAGCACATTTCACTGTGAATATATTTTATGCATGCATGTGGAAAGGTTTTCCCTTCCTTATGGATCTGTAGGGAAGTCTCCCTTTTTCTGTGGAATATTATCACCTATTCTGAGGGTGCGAGGATTACAGATACTTACTAAGACAAGAATAATTGACCATAAAAAACCTTTTCTATTCCCACAATTATTTTTGCATTGACTAAGAGTGTCAAGGAAATCGGATTTTATTAGCCGGTGCCTAATTTTTGACTCCATTTCTTTCTTTTTTTTTTTAAATCTGGCTTTTTTACCCCAATATGTTTTTAGTCTAAGAGCGTTGGCAATCGTACAAAAGAACAATTTGTTACAGACCCTTTACCGCGTGGAAGTCCTATAATCCGAGCATAACATCAAGTATCCAATCAAATAAAAATGTATGAGATCAGCAAAGGGACCAAGCTCCAAGGTAAGGCGCGGGTCTGGGACCCAGAGAAAAAGACGTTTAAGTCAAAAAATGTGACGGCTCAGCTATGAGCAGGGGAACAAAGGGTCAAGTTCAGCTCTGACCCCGAGTTCCCTTCCACCCACCCAGAGGTCAGATCTGTCAGCTTGGAGCCTGTTTCCAGGAAGGCACAAGAAGGCACGGAGTTGGTTTGTTAAGATCAGTGTGGACCACTCTAAAGGATGCTTGCTGGGAAGCAGGAGAAAGACCCTCGACTCCTCAGTAAGTAGGGATGCAGCGGATGGGAGAAACGACAGCAATGTGGTACCCATTTGATCCCTGCAAGCAACATCCACTGCGTTTGCCACCCATGCTTTCATTCATCCCCTTTGCTCCCCAAAATATGAGAGACGAGGACAATGCAAACATCACAAGTGGACATGGTAGCCGGAAGCGTGACTTCTGGAAAGCGCTCAGAGCGAGAGAAGGAGGCCCCGTGGATAGAGCGTCGGCCTGCGGACTCAAGGGTCCCAGGTTCGATTCTGGTCAAGGGCATGTACCTTGGTTGCGGGCACATCCCCAGTGGGGAGTGTGCAGGAGGCGACTGATCGGTGTTTCTCTCTCATCGATGTTTCTAGCTCTCTATCCCTCTCCCTTCCTCTCTGTAAAAAAAATCAATAAAATATATTTTTAAATCAATCAATCAATCAATAAATGCATTGGCTTTTCAAGTGGTAGAAGACGCTTGAGAAAGGAGACGTGGAATTGACATGGTACCCATTTAATCCTCGGAAACAAAACTCTTGGAAATTATATATATATATATTTCCCTGAAATCAGAATCAGGGCCTCCACTGCAAATGATCATCACAGGTACCACAAACTCTCAAGTCACCAGCCAGACAACTGCGGTTGAGAACAGACACTTTTTTCCAGGTGACAGGAGGGAATCTGCTACCACTGACCATGCCTCGTTCAACTCAACCTCACCTCTCAGTCCCTCATTCCCTCATTCCGCCTACAGGGGGCCTCCTAGAGAAGGGACTCGAAGCCCTGGAGGAGAGCAAGTTCATGGGAGAGGCCAGTTCCTCCCCACTCCATGGATGACTGGCAGCAGAATGACAATGGTCCCCCAGTGACGCTGGGAATAGACACGTGGAGCCTTGAGATGCCCTCAGAGTGTGCAAAGGGGACTCAGTGGTTCCTTGTCCAAGTGAGGAAGCAGTTAGATTAAAGGCCGGTCAGGAGACTGTGTCTGCCCAGGAGGCTGCTAGGCCAGTGGGCCGGGGGGGTGGGAGGGGTGGGGACCAGAACTTCTGGAGGCAGCAAGGGTGCAGGCAGGGTCTTCCGGAAGATGAACTGGGTGTTAAGCTCCTCCACCTCAGGGGGGTGATTGCATCATGAGTGATGTCACCAGTTGCGAAGAGAATCAATGAAGCCGAAGACCCTGCCCCAACCTGATTTTTCTAGCAATGCAGATAAATCTTTCCTCCTTTCCCTTCCATGTTCCTTCCAATACCAGAAGGTCACTCAAGGTCAGGGGCATCCAAATGTGCCTTTTATTCTTCCTGGTCAGGAAGGCCAGAGGAGCTTGACCAAGAAGAAAAAAGAGTGATGAGAGTGCAAAGGAAACTGTAAGCCTCCCTTCTCCAATCCAGGCTGCCAGGTTCAAGTCTGTTCCGGGAGAGTGGGGAACAGAGCAGAAGAAATATGAATCCAATAGGAGATGTTAGTTTTAAAATAGGCTAAACTGCCAAGCTGGTGTGGCTCAGTGGTTGAGCATCAACCTGTGAACCAAGAGGTTACAGTTTGATTCCCATTCAGGGCACATGCCTGAGTTGCGGGATCAATCTCCGGGCAGCATGCAGGAGGCAGTTGATCGACGATTCTCTGTCATTATTGATGTGTATCTCTCTCCCTCTCCCTTGCTCTCTGAAGTCTATATATATATTTTTAAGAGCACATTTAAAAAAATAAAATAGGCTAAACTGAGTTTTAAAATCTGAGAAAGACTGAAAAGTCATAGGACCTTGCCCAGTAATCTATAATAATAAAAGTATAATGTACTAATTAGACCAGACGTCCTTCCGGACGACCTTCCGCACAAAAGCCAGGGCTGCAAGGGAAGTCCAGGTCCCGGGTGCCAGAGGGAAGCCGGGGCCGGCCGCCGGGGGAAGGAAGGCCTACTCTTGCACGAATTTCGTGCCTTGGGCCTCTAGTTTTTAAAGAATGAGAAAAGATTTTGACTTAGCAAGACCAGGATAGGAAAATAAAGTAAAACAACGATATAAAAAAAAAACCTGTTTTGTTTCTCACCCAATTTGTTAAGGTACCTTAACAAACCAGTTAAACTGCCAGGAGGTTCATTGTACTGTCTGCCCATCTGGCCACCATAATCCCCTTCTGACCTGTTTCATAATTTAATGTAAACACCAGAAAGATCTGAAGAGATTGCTGAGGGTTTATTTGTCGTAGAACTAGCTGTGGATGGGTACAAAGCATACCATGACTGCTTTGTCCAATGGAGTTACTGGAGCAGGGAAGGAAGTCCCTTGCTTCCACACAACCTTACTTAGTTAGGAGTGCTCGCTGCCATTTCTGGCAGCCACTTCCCATTGTCAGATTTCATTTAAGAAGGACAGCTGCAGTCACCATCTATAAATAAACACACATCACCGGTGTGACCCTCAAAATCGACAAGAAATCATACCTTGCACTCGGAATTCTCCCAGATCAGGGAATGAAAAGACACCTTGACAATATTATTGTATATTTGCTTGAAGGAAAGAGACCCATAGGATAGATACTTCAGGTTGGTTAGTAGAGTTTGTGGTGGTGATCAAATTCATTAGTCCATTCTCAAGAATCTACAGATTTGGTGGCATATAAACATCACCACTATGATGAGAGAACAGGGTCTGTCCATTTGCGATTCCATAAGTACAGTGGGGCCTTGACTTACGAGTGTCCTGATTAACGAGTTTTTTGAGATACGAGCCGTCTCTCGGCCGATTTTTTGCTTTGAGTTGCGAGCTAAAATTCGGGTTACGAGCCAGCTTCAGACACCCCACCGCTAGTTGGCGCAGCGGACGTCACGGTGAACGCCACAACATCAGCCCAGCATCACGTGTCTCACTCGTTCACTTTTTGATTTGACATACGAGTAATTTGAGTTACGAGCTCCGTCACGGAATGAATTAAACTCATAAGTCGAGGCCCCACTGTAGTAAATTTCAATGGTAGCAATGGGTCAACTACTTTTTTAAAAAATATATTTTTTTATAGATTTCAGAGAGGAAGGGGGAGAGAGAAAGAGAGAGAGAGAGAGAGAGAGAGAGAGAGAAACATCAATGATGAAAGAGAATTATGGATCAACTGCCTCCTGCACACTCCCTACTGGGGATGGAGCCCTGCAACCTGGGCATGTGCCCTTGACCGGAATCAAACCCAGGACCCTTCAGTCCTCAGGCTGACGCTCTATCCACAGCCAAACCAGCCAGTGATCACCTACTTTTATTTAGCATATTTCCTACTGTATTCTGAGGTCACAATCTGAGGCAGACTTCATCTCCACTTCTCTGCCAAACCTACTCCAGCTTCTACTTGCCTTAGCCTGTGGACTCAGGCACCAGGCCAGCCTTGACTCTGTGCAGAAAGGCCTACCTGGCTTCCTTCCCTACTCTTTGGCTTGTATCAACTCAGTATTTCAAAAGACGATCATGATCATGCTGTACTGGGCCCTGTCTCTTTACCCCTTTGGGATATGTTCTTCTCACTTTTTGACCAGGATTCTTGACCCATTTTGTCCCAAACCATAGCGTCGAGGCTGGACCATAACAAAATGTAATGAAGTGGCTACAGTTTTTACTGGAAAGTGCAATTGGGCTAGTCATCCTCAACAAGTCCTGTAGGATATGTTCCTAATATTTCAAATATCCTGAAATTAATTCACTCGTAGTCATCAAATCATACTTCAGTTGACTTCAATGACTACTATGCAAGGGTCAAGAAGCCACCTTAGTTTTATATACATTATTGGTTTCAGAGAGGAAGGGAGAGGGAGAGAGAGATGGAAACATCGATGATGAGAGAGACGCATGCCCCTCACTGTGAACTGAGCCTGCTACCCGGGCATGGGCCCTGACTGGGAATTGAACTGTGACCTCCTGGTTCATAGGTCATTACTCAACCACTGAGCAACACTGGCGGGGCAGAAAGCCAACTTACTATCTTTTATCCTAGGAAACTATCATCTGAGAGAGCCCCCAAATAAGGAAAAGACACCATGTAGTTGTAACCAGAAGTGTGGTAAAGCTTGACCTGGAGTGGGAAGCCTAGAGGACTAGACTCAGGATTTAGACTTGGAGGACCCATTAGGCTTCAAATCCTGGCTCTACTGCATTCCAGTGTGTGGACTTAGGATCAAAATCTCTGCCCCTAATTTGTCAAATGGGGACAATACTGTTTTCTTGATCTGGTGGGTTAATAAACAGTATAAAAGCCCAGCCTCCATCTCAAATTGTTCTTGATTTAACTCTGGGGTCACTGTTACCCAGCCATGACCCATGGGCAAGCTATGAATCTTTAAGTTCGTGATGCTGCGGTCTCATCGTCTACAAAATGAGAATACTTACAGCAACTAAGTCACTGAATCGCTTTGTGTATGAATTTAGTTAGCAGTGACAATGTGTGTAGAAAGTGCCTGGCTATGGTTGATGCTCGATGAATGTATGAGTGACATTGTAATATAGTATTATTCTATTACTACCTGTAATAATCAAGGCGAGGAGGTGCATATTAACCATATACATTGAGGTTTGCCTTGGAGCCAATCATAGCCCATTAGTGGATCGAAGGGGTCTAAACCCCAAATATTGAGAGTCAGAGTGTCCATGAAATGGCCACACAACCCCCCAGGATCCCAGCCAGTCTTCATCTCTGCTGCGAACCTAGCAGGTCACGATCTTCTGGAGGTTCCTTGTCAGGCCCCTGCCTTTGCCTGGGGAGCTAGCTTTAAGCTGGGTGGAGAGAAGACATAGTTCTATTTGTCTAGTCTAGAAGAATCCATAGTATTAGAACAAATCCATTTCTTTGATAGCAGTTTTCATGGGCAAAGGGGAAACCATTGCATGTCTATATCAATGCTTAATATGTGACAAGTTGTATAATGAAAAGATGTCTCTTTTCACCAATATGAGGTCCATAAATGAAAGGATCAGGAAACCCAGGTTAAAGAGAGTCACTGTGGGATACATTGGTTTTCATTCTATAAAAAAATAAAAGTATTCTATATAATAAAAACCTAATATGCTAAGTGTCCAGTTGTCCGGTCATCCATTCAACCAATCAAAGCATAATATGTTAATGATATGCTAAGGCCACTCAACCGCTCGCTATGACATGCACTGACCACCAGGAGGCAGATGCTCTAACCAGTAAGTTAGCTTGCTACTGGGGTGCAGCCGATTGGGACTGAGCGAGATGGGCTGGACACGCCCTGGAGCCCTCCCGCGGTCCCTCTCTGGCTGGCCAACCTCCTGTGTCCCTGCCTGGGCCCAATCATGCACTGGTGGGGTCCCTCGGCCTGGCCTGCACACTCTTGCAATGTGGGCTGAGGGACACCCCCCCCCCAAGTGCACAAATTTTGTGCACCGGGCCTCTAGTATATATATGAATATTTATATATATATATATATAAACATGTGTGTATATATAATTTCATATTTTATATATATGTATGTATATATACACACACACACATATGTGTGTGTGTATTTATATAAATTTTTAAGTTGAAGGCACTGTGTGGAATACCAGGATAAAGCAGGCGCTGCTTCCTCCAGTGTGTAATGAAAGTAAAGTAAGTACACAAATAACTCCAATGCAAAGCAGGAAGTAGTAAATGTCAAAGAAACCCACAGATGTGGTGCAATTACAGTGCGAAGGCGGTAGACAGGGTTTCCTGTATAAGGGACCAGACCAGGCTCTGCAGAGGAAGTGGCCTTTGAATAACTTTTAGCTTCTTAAGGACTCTGATGCCAACCACCGACCGTCTCCCCACCACCGCGGGACCAAGCGTTAACCCAGGCCCGGGACGCCCCCTGTGCTGCCCCTGCCTGGCAAGCATGTACTCATCTTGTAAGACTCACCTCAAGGGTTCCTCCTTCTAAGTCAACCCTCCAAAAAGATGGGTCTCTTCCTCATGGAAATACCATTCCGTACCACCTTCTGTCCCTTTGACATTTTGGCTCATCGCTCGGTGACTGTGCAACCTTCCTGCCTTTTTCATGGGACTGTGGTCCCCATCAGGGGCTGGGAAATCCTCAGGGCCCAGGGATTCGAAACCGTGTGGAATGAATGAATGAACTCTGCTGTTTTAAATGAAGGACATGGAGAAGTTCCCTTGCCTCTGTGATGGCGTCTGATTGCCTGCTGATCCAGTCTCTGATTTCGTCATCACGCTGCAAACATTCCCGGGTGGCATGATCATCTCCTTTGACTGCCGTGGAAATTGAGCTTCAGAGAAATTAAAAGACTCGTCCAGCGTCGCAGAGCTGTCCAACCGAGTAGCTGAGATTCAAACCCAGGTGGCTGCCTTCACTGTGTCATTTTCCCGAATGAGGAAATGCATTGGTAGGTGAGGCCGATGCACCACCTCACCATGTTACTGGGCATTGAAAGGCCAACAACCACTTGGACAAAATGTGAAATGGAAATGGGTGTGTCCCACCACCCCCAGGGGCTCCGAAGGAGTTGGATGTTTAAAAAAATTGCTACCTGGGGAGCACACATCTGCTCCCTGAGAAAAGCAAAGCGGTGTTCTTTTTCTTTCTCCCTTTGTTCCTCTGTGCCATTGTCATTAATCTCTTCTTCATTATCTATCTATCTATCTATCTATGTATCTATCATCTATCTATCTGTCCATTTATCTATCTATCTATCCATCCATTCATCTATCTATCCTCTATCTATCTATCTATCTATCTATTCATCCACTCATTTATCTATCTATCTATCTATCTATCTATCTCTCTATCTATCTCTTTCTCTTCCTGATGTCGAAGATGATTAACTCCTCGAAGTGATGATGATGATGAAGATGATTTGGGTAGGCTTCTACTAGGATGTTGGCTTATTCCCTCAGGAATCTACCCGGGGCTTCAATTTCTAGGATGGTACAAGATTGAAATTTAGAGTTCCATTTTCTCTATCATAGGAAATAAGACAAGCTGAATTTTTGTTTAAAAAATAATACTTTTCAAGGAAAAATCAGAAATGAACAATAAAATTTCCATGAAAAATTGGACCTCATTTAAAATTTAAATCTAGAAAAACTAGAAATCCCTTAATGATAGAAGTGTAATAAATTATGATAATTTATGAATATGGAATAATCTCTGTACATTAAAAGTATATTCTCAAAGAATACATAAGAGATGAAATAGGTTGTGATGTGTCATTAATTCAGATATCAGAAACGACAAGTGCTGGAGAGGATGTGGAGAAAAAGGAACACTTGTGCACTGCTGGTGGGAATGCAGACTGGTGCAGCCACTATGGAAGACAGTATGGAGTTTCCTCAAAAAATTGGAAATGGAACTCCCATTTGACCCTGTGATCCCACTTCTAGGAATATATCCCAAGAAACCGGAAACACCAATCAGAAAGGATATATGCACCCCTATGTTCATAGCAGCACAATTCACCATAGCTAAGATCTGGAAACAGCCTAAGTGCCCATCAGTAGATGAATGGATTAGAAAACAGTGGTACATCTACACGATGGAATACTATGCTGCTGTAAAAAAGAAGGAACTCTTACCATTTGCAACAGCATGGATGGAACTGGAGAGCATTATGCTAAGTGAAACAAGCCAGTCAATGAAGGAAAAACACCACATGATCTCACCCATTCATGGATAATAAAGACCATTACAAACTTTTGAACAATAATAGATACAGAGGCAGAGCTGCCTCAAACTGATTGTCAAACTGCAGTGGGAAGGCCAGGGAGGGTTGGGGGACAGGAGGGAGGGGAGTAAGAGATCAACCGAAGGACTTGTATGCATCTATATAAGCATAACTAATGGACATAAGACACTGGGGGGTAAGGGAGGGCAGGGGTTTGTCAAGGGCGGGGGGGGGGGGGGAAGGACACTTATGTAATACCCTTTGTAATACTTTTAGCGAAAAATAAAAAAAATAAAAAAAAATTCAGATATCAGATTATAAAAATAGTAAAGCAAAATTTTGATTTTATAAAACTATATATACATATATGTATATAGTTGAATAAAAAGGGTAAAAGATGGAAAAGCAATATACTAGAACATTAAGAGCAGCCAGGTCCGGTTGATTCTATGAGTTTCCATTATTTCCTAGTGTCCTACTATTAACATGGAATACTTTTGCAATTAGAAAATTAATTCAGGCTTGACAAATACTTGTCAAAAGGTGAAAGCTCATCTCGGAACTCTTCCTAGAAACATTTTTTCCAGTTGTTGCTTCACTCCAACCACTGTTTCCAGGAAGGAACCACTGTCATCCAACTCATTCACCCTCACCTCCTCACCTGGCCCCCATCTGTCTGCCTTACAAAAACATCCCTGATTCAGTTCAGGGCACTGAACAGAACATACGCATCAAGATGAGGCAGCTGTGGGCTCAAGTCCATTTTCCCGTATTTCTTAGCTGTGCAATCTTTGGAAAACATTTTTTTTTTAATCCTCACCTGAGGATATTTTTCCATTGATTTTTAGAGAGAGTGGAAGGGAGAGGGAAAGTCAGAGAGAGAGATCAATGTGAGAGAAACACATCGATTGGTTGCCTCCTGCACGTGCCCCAACCAGGGCCCGGGCCAGGGAGGAGCCTGCAACCGAGGTACATGCCCTTGACCGGGATCAAACCCAGGACCCTTCAGTCTGCAGGCCCACGCTCTATCCACTGAGCCAAACCAGCTAGGCCTAGAAAACTCTCTCTTCTCAGAGCTTCAGCTTCCGAATCTGATGAGAATGGAATGAGACAGCATATGTAGGGAAACCAACACAGGCCCTGTGATACTGCATAAGTCATTAACCCAGGTCACCACTTTCTATTTCTTCTTCTCTCTGCACCCATTCAAACTTCCTGATCCTTCAAGGTCTGACTCATATGCTGGTTCCGCTACAAAGTCTTCCATGAATGACTCTGGGTAGCCGTGGTGTCTAGCTCTAAGTATATTTTCTGTGCAATTCAGTTAGAACTTATATACCGCTTCGTGCATTGAGCGAGTACAGGGCAGAACCCCAACCAGAACAGAAACAGTGCCCCTACTCATAGCACTGATGACTATAATTTATTATAAGCTTTCAATGAGCTTATGATTGAGAGCTGAATCCTTCTGCGATGAGTTTTAGATGTTAAAGAGAATTTATGAGTTGCAGTGTTGAGCGGTAAAAAGTCAAGTCCGTAGTCTTATTTCCTCTCTGTTCACCTAGAACACTCTGAAAAGCTATCAGTGGCCTGTGGGTGGTACCTCGTGGCTGGATCTGAGTTGTCAAGATTGAGTGTCACCATCCCTAGAGACAGGAGGGCTCAAAAAGGCCCAGAATTGTCCTGATTTTTGTCAGATGGTGGAAAAGTGCTAAGAACATAAATTGGTGGGTGCATTTGATAAGGTGAAGTGAAGTAGTTGGGTCCTACCACGGTAATTTCTTCTCCCGCACAAGCCCATCAGTCAAGTAGATTACTTGGGAACTAGGTTTCTATGGGATGGAAACAGAAAAAAGAAAGAAGAAGAAGTAGAGCAGAAGCACTCAATAAAATCTCTCTCAGGAATATTTCTATTAGTATTATCAGTCTAAAGTTATTGACATGCCAAATCTAAGGATTAAGTCCCAAGCTTTTAGGCTAACGCAGCGGTTCTCAACCTGTGGGTCGCGACCCCTTTGGCGGTCAAACGACCCTTTCACAGGGGTCGCCTAAGACCATCCTGCATATCAGATGTTTACATTACGATTCAAAACAATAGCAACATGACAGTTATGAAGTAGCCACAAAAATAATTTTATGGTTGGGTCATTACATGAGGAACTGTGTTTAAAGGGCCAGAAGGTTGAGAACCACTGGGCTAAAGTCTATCAAATGCCTGAAATGCCTTTATTTTACTTCTAAGAAGTTTCTAGTTCTTTTATTCTCATTATTTGCTTATTTTCCAAGCCGTGAATAACAAATAAAGACATTTTGACATTTGAGAATTAGAAAGCAGTCACTTAATCATGTATCTTTTAAAAAACAACACATTTTTATTGATTTCAGAGAGGAAGGGAGAGGGAGAGAGCGATGGAAGCATCGGTGATGAGAGAGACACATTGATCGGATGCCTCCTGTACGCCCCACACTGGGGATTGAGCCTAGGAATGTGCCCTGATCCGAATAGAACTCTGACCTCCTGGTTCATAGGTTGATGCTCAAGTACTGAACCACTCTGGCCAGCTTAATAATATATCTTTAATATAACATTCGATTTCAGACATCCTTTCAAGATTTTCTTTTTTAAATTGAGGAGAAAATAAACGACATTTACCTCTTCCAGAGGGAGTATGTGGAATGTAATAGGAAGAAATACGTAGGTAGAATTCAAGAGTTGAGCTGTGGATTGACAACTGCTTTCTTCAAAAAGTTGAAATAAAAATGCATTCACCCAGCCGTGGGCAAAGTACGGATCCGGCCCGTTTGAAATGAATAAAACTAAAAAAAAAAAAGACCGTACCCTTTTATGTAATGATGTTTACTTTGAATTTATAGTAGTTCACACAAACACTCCATCCATGCTTTTGTTCCGGCCCTCCGGTCCAGTTTAAGAACCCATTGTGGCCCTCGAGTCAAAAAGTTTGCCCACCCCTGCACTAACGAATACATGGACAAGTTCCATTTTCTGACACTGTCCCCATGAATGAAAGTCCCATTCTTTGGCCTCAGCCTAGTTTTTAGGAAACTTACACGTGAAGAGGAAGGCAAGCTTTTAAGAAACCTTTGGCCATAAATACAAACAAGATTCCCAGGCCAGAAATTAATTAGTGCTTTGTTCCTCTTTTGAATAGCAAGTGGGGGAGATTCGTGGACTCTCTCATTCAATTCTATTGACCTGTCAAAATTTCACAGAACTCAGTAACATCCATTATTTCTTTTTACATGGACTTATCACCATCCCTTTTAGGAGATCTTATTTCTGTTATCTCATGTTCCTTCCTTCCTTTTCTTTGCTTGCAAGTCATAAAATGCTGAATTTGGATAACTTTCAGGTAATTATTTTTATGAGCTCACTGGAGGTTATCTGTGATGCTATCACAAACCCTTCCAGCGGTCAATAAATCATGCGGACTATTTCGTGACTTCACACCCAGAATTGCTAAGAGGCGTAGATCTGCCCATAGAAATACTTTTAAGAGTTGGGAGCAAAGGGGGTTCTTATAACATTGGCTCCCCTTTCCTAATCATAAAAGTGTTATACATATGGCAAAATATATGGAACATAGAAAAAAGCATTAAAAATAATCCCGCCCTAACTGGTTTGGCTCAATGGATAGAGCGTTGGCCTGTGGACTGAAGGGTCCCAGGTTCGATTACCGGTCAAGGGCATGTACCTTGGTTGCGGGCACATCCCCAGTAGGGGGTGTGCAGGAGGCAGCTGATGGATGTTTCTCTCTCATCGATGTTTCTAACTCTCTATCCCTCTCTCTTCCTCTCTGTAAAAAAGCAATAAAATAAATTTTAAAAATATAAAATAAAAATAATCCCTTCATCTCCATCAATATTTTTGATATTTCAATCTATACCTTTCTTTTTTATAAAAATACATGTGTATGCATATCTGTAGAGATTTGTTCTCTGATTTCTTTGCACTTATCATTTCCTTTGTTTCCCAAGATTTTTCAATTTTAGTAATTATTTCTATAGTCAATATTTAATAATTATTTATATATAATTATTTATATTGTTTTAAAATTGTACTTGAAACCGATATCAGATTTTCAGCTATTTGGGGTTTTTACCTTAAAAGAAACTATTTTTAATATTGAAAGTTCTGCTTTTTATGCAGTTGAATTTGTTCTGGTAAGGCATACTCTCCCTCCCCCCATGCCCAAGTCACACATAATTAAGATTCTCTTCTAAATTCAATGAGTTCAGAATGTTTAATGGGCCTTTTCTGAAATAACAAAAGATTCAAATGAAAGAAAAACACCTTTATTCACATAAAATAATAGTTAAATGCTAACCAGCTGTCCCTAAACTGAGAGGTGGCCAAGAGGGGCCTGTCATCTATAAGAGCTGGTGCACAACTTGAACTAGAACCGCTGAACTCGTGTGCAGAGGTGGGCAAACTACAGCCCCCGGGCCACATCTAGCCCATTGGCTGCTTTTGTGTCACCTGTGAGCCAAGCATGATTTTTATATTTGTAAATGTTTGAACAAAAATCTAAGGAAGAGTATATTTTGTGAGACATGAAAAATATATGAGCCCAGCCCGTGTGCCTCAGTGGTTGAGCGTCAACCCATGAACCAGGAGGTCATGTTCGATTCCTGGTCAGGGTACATGCCCGGGTTGCAACCTTGATCCCCAATAGAGGGCGTGCAGGAGGCAACCCATCCATGATTCTCTCTGATCATTGATGTTTCTGTCTCTCTCTCTCCCTCTCCCTTCCTCTCTCTGAAGTCAATAAAAGCATATTTTAAAAAAGAGAAAAATAGATGGTATTCATATCTCAGTGTCTTTACTAAAGTTTGATTGGAATAGAGAAAACATTCATTTATTTACGTGTCCCAGTGGCCAGTTCAGCCTACAACAACAGAGCTGAGTAGCTGCTGCAAAGATGGCATAGCTCACTGAGCAGAAGCTATTTATTTGCTGGTGTTCTGCAGAAACATTCTGCTGACTCCTGTTCTAGGTGATTAGGTTTTGAGTAGCATAGCATTAAAAAAAAATAAAACCTAGCCCTAGCAGGTTTGGCTCAGTGGATAGAGGGGTCCCTGGTTTGATTCCGGTCAAGGGCATATACCTCAATTGCAGGCTTGCCCCCGGCCCTGGTCAGGCACGTGTGGGAGGCAACCAATCGATGTGTTTCTCTCACATGGATGTTTCTCTCTCTGTCTTTCCCCCTCCCTCCCACCCTCTCTCTAAAAATCAATGGGAAAATATCCTCAGATGAGGATGAACCTCAACAACAAAATCTCTGCTCCTTTTGCTTTTATCCCTCAATCCAAATCCCCTTCCTGTCTTTGGCAGTCTCATTTGCTACCCGTCATGGACACAAGGATGGCCAGCACTCGGGGTCTCTCAGAGCTGCCTTTGAACTTCAGGAAGGCCGCCATCTTGTTTTTGTTCCCTTCGCTAAAGCTTCGTGTCTGCAACATGAAACACTGGTAAGCTCTTTAAACTTCTTGTTATCTGGAGACAGGGCAAGGCCTTTCCCCAATTTATTTAGTTCTGGAGGAGGCGGATGAAAGATGGGGTCCTACGTGTTACTCAATGGGCATGGCATGACTTTCTCTTGGAAGGCAGCCAGCCCTGATGCTTATGAGGTGTTTGTCTGATGAACTGTACCCCGGTGACATGAAGCAGAGCCCGGAGGAGGTGGCAGGCCATCTTTCTAGCTCAGGTTTGGATTTACAAATCAGAAGAATGCGGCAAAGCCTATGGAAGCCAGGCCCACCCCTACGACAGTCTTGACACGGATCTGATGACCCCAGCTGGGGGGTACCCGCTGGCAAGGAGGCGAGTGGGTTGTTGTGGAAGTCGATTATGGTGTTTTCATGAAAGCAAAATAGATCCTAGGCAACAGCGGACTGTGATGTTTGCTGTAGTAACTGGAAGTTTGGGAAATCATTATTAGCTGGTGTCTGTGGGTCACAGAGAAACTTTCTCATTGAAGGAAGCGTGGGATCGGAGGCATGAAACTGTCTTACGCGGTTTACATAAACAGAACAAAAATAAACGATTGGGGGAGCGAGGAGGGGGGAAATATTGCGTCAAAAAATAAAATAAAATATATGCCTCCAGGATAAAATTCCACATTCAGAAAAAGAAAGTGAACTCAATATTAGACAATGGAATTCCCTTGTTAACAGGATTCTGTTATTTCGGAAATGTGGGTGTCCCAGGGGTTACTTCCTGCTACCCCACTGCCCTCAACTTCAATGTTGCAGTCAGATTAGGATTTCACATGCTCAGTGCAATATTGTGAGGCTCTCGGGACTGATTCTAGGTCTAACCATTCAAACAAATTCCGCAAGAGTGTTTGACAGCGTTTACAAAAAAGTAAAATTCTGGTTATCTGAGGTCAGCATGAAATATAGTGACTTTGCAAAGAAGTGATTGCCTTGTTTGCGTTAACGTAAGGTGTAGTTTGGTGTGTTTTTTTTTTAATTAAAAAGTATTTTGGTCATTAGAGAAAATTTTGAAAATGCAGGATTTTCAAATGCAACAAAAACGACCTCAATAATGCCTCCACCCAAGACAACACTATTTAAAAACAGCTTCCTTTCATTCTTTTGCTGTGGATTTTTTTTGACACAGTTGTAATCAGACTCAAACTTCAGTGTCTCTTGCTTAGTTACTTAAGTGTATGACATAATTTCTAGATAAGACATTCACAATTATCTTGAAAATGCCTCAGGAAAAAAAAAAAAGGAGCCAACCTGAGGCAGTCTGTTAGAATATTTGGATATCAAGAATAAAACAAAATTCAAAAGCAAAACCACATTTTCTCCAGTCACATAATGAGCAAAGCTTTTGTGACTTAAAAAAACAACTTGTAACTTCTCTTTTGGCCACGATCTTATGGTCTAGGTCAGTGGTCGGCAAACTGCAGCTCGAGAGCCACATGCGGCTCTTTGGCCCCTTGAGTGTGGCTCTTCCACAAAATACCACGTGCGGGCGCGCACATACAGTGCGATTGAAACTTCGTGGCCCATGTGCAGAAGTTGGTATTTTGTGGAAGAGCCACACTCAAGGGGCCAAAGAGCCGCATGTGGCTCGCGAGCCGCAGTTTGCCGACCACTGGTGGATGGGGAGTGAGAGAGTAGGGAAGGGGAAAAAAAGAAAGTCAAGAAAAAATAAAATGAGAAAGAAGAGCCAGAGAATTGAAAAGAAAATACCACATTCCTAAACACATTTGGCCTTGCTGAGCATTTATGTAAATATGTAAACAAAGTCCCTTAGCTGATTTTTTTAAAAAATATATTTTTATTGATTTCAGAGAGGGAGTGATTGAAACATCAATGATGAGAGAACCATCCATCTGCTGCCTCTTCCACGCCACCTACTGAGGATTAAGCCCACAACCCAGGCATGTGCCTTGCCTGGGAATTGAACCATGACCTCCTGGTTCACAGGTTGATGTTCAACCACTGAGCCACACCAGCCTGGCTAAGCTTAATTTTTAAAGAAACCTACCTCTATGACACCTACTGCATTAATCCCATAGTACACCCACTTCAAATTCAGTAACGAAAAATAGGCCCAGGACAGAATTCGTTCTTTAAAATACTTGAAGGTATTTTAAAACTTAATTTTGCATTTCGATTTTTCTTTTTTAAAAAAATATATTTTATTGATTTTTTTTTTTACAGAGAGGAAGGAAAAGGAATCAAGAGCTAGAAACATTGATGAGAGAGAAACATCAATCAGCTGCCTCCTGCACACCCCCTACTGGGGATGTGCCCACAACCAAGGTACATGCCCTTGACCGGAATCGAACCTGGGTCCTTTCAGTCCACAGGCCGACGCTCTATCCACTGAGCCAAACCGGTTAGGGCTAATTTCTCATTTGAATATAGGCAAATTAGATGTGTAGACAGTGCCGGCACAAGAGTGGATGTAGTTGGTGTGAGCTGGGAGGGAGCCGTTGCCATATAATGGGTCACACAACGTGCCTGGGGCCGGTCCCTCTGGCCCAACACCAAAGTCATGGCTCTGATGGCCAAAGGGAGCATTTGAACCTAATTTGACCCTCTTCACTGTGTGACCAGGCCCACAACTTTTTCCTCGAACTCTCCTTTCCTGAGAAATCTGTGAACTGCGGCTGTGTTCATCCCTGACACAGAGATCCCGAATGTCACTTGCTGTCTTCCTGGGAACCGGGCGAAAATGTAATCTGAGCTCTTCTTGGCCTGTCCCTACTCGGCAACATCATAACATCGAAGTGTAGATTTATAGCATGCTTTATGTATATTTTCTTAGTCCCAAGGCCCCCCCCTTTTCACAGATACATACACAACATGTCATGTAGGAAATATAAATTGTTGATCGTACAGGCACTTTCTTCCTTTTAAACCTTTCCAAAGGTCTTTTTGTTAAACACACCCAGATGCTGCTTGACAGATGAGGGGCTAATTGCTCTGTGAATTACCTCTATCGATTCCTGTTTCATGTTGAGCCAAACAAACAAAAGATATTAATGCTTTGAAAAAAATGAATGATGACCTTTCTCTGCAAACACAGCTTGCGGTCCCTGATTATTGGTGATCCCGGAGAGCAGCGGTCAATGGCAATAGCTGTAACGCTATGATCACTCTAATAAGCTTGCCTGACCTTCTCTGCCATGTTAAGTGGTTTAAATTTATTTGCCCAACAACACAAGAGCTTTCACTTAAAGTCACAGAACATTCAATTCAATAGAAGATGGAGTGTCTTCCTCCTTCCTCGTCTTCCTTCCTTGTCCACTTTATACACCTATATCCCCAATTTGCTGAGAGAGTCACCAGTGCAGTATAATCACTGTACCTGTGTGTGGAACATGTTTCTTAAGTTCTGTTTGAAATTGTGGACCCCATTTGCTCTTTTGGCTTGTTCTTTCTTTCTTAAATAAATATATATATATATATATATATATATATATATATATATATATATATGTTTATATTAATTTTAGAGAGGAAGGGAGAGAGAGAGATAGATAGAAACATCAACAATGAAAGAGAATCATTGATCAGCTGCCTCCTGCACGTCCCACAACAGGGATCAAGCCCACAACCCAGGCATGTGCCCTGACCGGGAATTGAATCATGACCTCCTGGTTCATAGGTCAAAGCTCAACCACTGAGCCACGCCAGCTTGACTTGGCTTCTTCTTTCTTGTTTTAAGACCCTGGAAACATTTTGTTTCTCTCTCTTTCTAAGTTGTGTCCATGGTTTAGGTTTAGCTAGATAGGATGAGCAGGATACAAAGCCAAGAATTCAAAGGGGCCCGTCCAGCGTGGCTCAGTGGTTGAGCGTCGACCTATGAACCAGGAGATCACGGTTTGATTCCTGGTCAGGGCACATGCCCAGGTTGAGGGCTGGATTCCCAGTAGGGGGCGTGCAGGAGGCAGCCGATCCATGATTCTCTCATCATTGATGTTTCTATTTCTCCCTTTTCCCTCCTCTCTGAAATCAATAATATATATATTTTAAAGAATGCAAGGAGATGTGGTGCCAAGCATGCTAGCCTGAGAACCAGGGGTCCTCTTTCAATTTTGCGCTTAATTAATGAGACCTGGAACCGGTCAATGGGCAAGACTGGGCCCGATGACCTCAGAGAATCTTTCCGGCGGGAACATATTAATTTTCCAGGTCTTTCCACTCAAACGACTGTTTCCTATAAATGGCAGACTTCTCACGTGGCAGCTAAAAAAACATGGCTGTGGGGCCTTTAAGAACTTCCTGACTTTTTCTCAATGAGGCTTCATGAGAGTGAACCGCAGTGGCCAATGCCTTGAATGGTTAGGAAGTGTAGGCAGCCCCCCTTGGTTTAAGTGGAATTCTCTTGTGAAGGGCACCCCTGACACGTCCACCAGTTTCCTGGCCAGAGGCAGGCCAAAAATACCAAGGAAGCAGTTTCCCCCTAGAATAGTCCGGGCCCTGGGCTGTAAGATTAAAGCAGGAAGCGAAGAGAAAAACACCACCAATAATCAAAAGGCTTCCTGCCTTAGTCTGACATTCTCAAGACGTTCAGTCTGAATTTAGACAGAGCTGGGCAATGGTGAGGTGATGTTCCTTCAACAGGATCTCTAGCTTCTGCTCAAGACAGGGACCAATAATATGGCCAATAATTGAATGAGAGCTGACTTTCTGTTGAGAACCATGTGGAGTTTAAGAAAACATGAGACATGTTGCCTGCCTGTGTCAGGTTCCTTGCTCTGCCATCAAAGCATCAGACTTGTTCTTAGCAATAGGATATTTGCATATTGTAGGAGTTTTCTCTGCCTAGAATGCCTTTCTATACTGCTTCCCTTTAAAATTCAACCTTAGCCCGGCCAGTATGGCTCAGTGGTTGAGCGTTGACCCATGAACCAGGAGGTCATGGTTGGATTCGCGGTCAGGGCACATGCCTGGGTTGCGGGCTCCATCCCCAGTGTGGGGCGTGCAGGAGGCAGCCGATCCATGATTTCCTGTCATCATTAATGTTTCTCTGTCTCTCTCCCTCTCCCTTCCTCTCTCTGAAACCAATAAAAAATATTTTTAAAAAGTAATAATAAAATCCAACCTCAATGCCGTCCTAATCCCTCCCTCCTCTTTAACTTCTTTCTAGGCTTTATCTCCCCTTGTCCAGAACGCCTTCGTAGCACCCTATTAAGGATTCGCAGTAGCACCGGCGCATACGTTTATTTCAGCACTTTTCATGTCTATTTTATTTACCGCCCAGTTTATCTCTTTCCCTGAGAACTTAGCACTTAGTATCTCAGACTATTGCCACAGAACGTGGGGCTTATAAGGTATCCAATGGATGACTGAGGATGAATAGATAGAGGAAAGAACACCAAACCTCATTGTATGAGTTCAGTAGCGAATGACCAGCCGGTCAGTGGGGGTTTTGCTGATGATAGCTGAGCTTGGCTCAGAAGGCTCTGTTCTCCATGGTCTTCTCTTTCTCTTGGACCATCTTGTGTGCCTCAAGGCCGCAGCAGAAAAGCAGGAAGGAGAGCAGACGCTCGCGCAGCCTCTTAAGGCGCACTGTCCTTCCCACCTTATTCCACTGGCCGCAGCAAGTCATATGGGTAACCCTCAGTCGAAGACAAGTAAATAGACATTTCCCCTTTAGTCGCGTGACAAAGCCATATGTCAAGAGAGACATGAAGAATAGTCTCAGGAATGAAACTAAACCTGCCCAGAAGGAAATATTGATAACCATCTATAATAATAAAAGCATAATATGCTAATTAGACCGGATGTCCTTCTAGACGTCCTTCCAGATGACCTTCCGGATGAAACTGCGGTGGGGTGGGGGCAGAGGCTGAGGCAGAGGCCCACGGCGGTGGGGGGAGAGGGGGAGGCGAGCCCCTTGCAGGATTTCATGCATTGGGCCTCTAGTGTTGAAATAAAAATAGAATATTGGTTACTAACCATTAGAGCCACTTGGCCAAACTCCAGTATCATCTTCTTTATGTTCATATCAACATAGCCAGCATCTTCATGGCCTTTGTAATCCATAAATATTTAATAAATTAGATTGACTCATAGATGGTAAAAAGAGAAATCAGAGTTGGAAGAACTGATACCTTCATTTTTTAAAAAAATATATTTGTATTCATTTCAGAGAG
Organism: Myotis yumanensis; assembly: GCF_028538775.1. Taxonomy (NCBI): domain Eukaryota; kingdom Metazoa; phylum Chordata; class Mammalia; order Chiroptera; family Vespertilionidae; genus Myotis; species Myotis yumanensis. The sequence continues at coordinate 4,422,708 of NW_027223771.1, read as the reverse complement.
GAAGGGAGAGGGAGAGATAGAAACATCAATGATAGAGAATCATAGATGGGCTCCCTCCTGCAGGCCCCATACTGGGGATGGAGCCCACAACCCAGGCTTGTGCCCTGACCAGGAACGAACCTTGACCTCCTGGTTCATAGGTCAACGCTCAACCCCTGAGCCACGCTGGGCGATACCTAATTAATTTTTAGTGCTTTTTTAAAAAAAATATGCATGGTGGGCTGACGCGTTATGAACACAAAATTAAAAGCTTTCAATGTTTGTCCTTTAGGGAAACTCTTTTCACTTATGTTTGCATATTTCATGACAGAAGTTGGTTTCCACGTTTTCAAGGGCCGAATAGAAGCTCACCCCTGCCCCTCCCTGCCCCTTGCGGGCACTTGGAGAAATGTCACGAAGGCATTGCTGGGTTTCCCCCCCCCCCCCCGCCGCTGCTGCTCAGCCACCGAGTTAGGTGAAAGCTCCCAGGTCCTGACATGGGCCGGAGGGAGAGCAGAGTTGACTTACAAGCAGAAAAAGCCCTGGCAGCGATCAAGCCTGGATGCCTGGCCCTCTTCCTTGGAGGCCCCGTGAGGCCCCCTCAACTGGGCCAACCCCACACCACGCACACTGGACTGGTGGTCCTCTTATCACAGAAAATTCCACCAGTGCGGCCAAAATACACAGAGGGAAGCACACAAGGAAAAATGCGACGGGAATAGGCAGGCCTGTGGATTGGGTTTTATGAAAAGAAAAAAAGGGAGGGGAATTTTTCGGAGCTCTTTTTTTTTATAGTTCATAGGACAAGAAAAAAAAAAAAGGACAAATAACTTATCCAATGTGAATAGTTTCACCATTTTTAATGGCGAGTTAGGCACTACACTGGCAGTTTTTCAACGTCTGCCCTTTTTTTTCGCCTTATAATCAGATAATTTAAATTTGACTATTTCATAAATAGAAATATACTTTAGCCCACATTTATTATTATAGATGACCCTTGTCTCTCAAGGACTAAATATCTAATGAAAACAACAGATACATACAAATGTAATTTTTATTTTATTTTGTAATATATTTTATTGATTTTTTACAGAGAGGAAGGGAGAGAGATAGAGAGTTAGAAACATCGATGAGAGAGAAACATCGATCAGCTGCCTCCTGCACATCTCCTACTGGGGATGTGCCCACAACCCAGGTACATGCCCTTGACCGGAATCGAACCTGGGACCTTTCAGTCCGCAAGCCGATGCTCTATCCACTGAGCCAAACCGGTTTTGGCTACAAAATATATTTTTTTATTGATTTCACAGAGAGGGAGAGAGAGAGAGAGAAACAACAATGATGAGAGAGAAACATCGATCATTAAGCCCACAACCCGGGCATGTGCCCTGACCAGGAATTGAACCGTGACCTCCTGGTTCATGGGTTGACGCTCAACCACTGAGCCATGTTGGCCGGGCCCACATTTTGCCTGCTACGGAGTTTATATTTACTAAAGATGTGAAATCCTAATATTCCCAAAACTTCTTTCTTGCTGGATTTCAGTTTGTAATAAAATTCAGAATCATAACCCTGACTAATAGTTAAGAGACATTAAGTTCCTTGAGGATTCAAGATCCTTGCTGTTGCTTTTTTTTTTTTGAGCCACCAACATCTCAGAGTCTAGTCCAGGGGTGGGCAAACTTTTTGACTCGAGGGCCACAATGGGTTCTTAAACTGGACCGGAGGGCCGGAACAAAAGCATGAATGGAGTGTTTGTGTGAACTAATATAAATTCAAAGTAAACGTCATTACATAAAAGGGTACGGTCTTTTTTTTTTAGTTTTAGTCATTTCAAATGGGCCGGCCCGCGGGCCGTAGTTTGCCCACGGCTGGTCTAGTCCCTCCAGTTCTAGAAAATTTAAGTATAACATAAGGACAAGAACATGCCTTCCTCTTTTTGTCCAGCTCAGTTTCTTGAATAAATAGTCCACGTTTCAGTATGTGGAGTCTTCCTTCCAGGGACCAGCTGCGGCGTTTTAATTTCTCCCGGTTTCTCTGTTTATAGTTCCTCTCCCTTTTCTGCTGAGAGAACTTGGAAGTAATCAGCTGAGCGACTGTGCAAATGTTTCCGAAAGCCTGTCCTGAAACGATTTGAGCAACAGAATCGAGGCCGAGTTCTCAGGGCCATCACTGAAATCTCTAACGTGCGCCCGCACTTGAGAAATGCACAAATCCTCAATAAATGTCATGAAGTGGCCAACTGAGCTGCTGCCTGAGAAACGTGAGAGATTCGTGTGTTGCTAGGAATTGGGAAGGTCCAAAGCCTCCATTCATTCTCCCCTGTACTATCCTGGACTCTCAGACCAGGTCCTGGGGGGGGAGGGAGGGGAGGGAGGGGGAGGGAATTTATTGGCAGAGATGGGAAGGCAAGCTGCTTTAACATATTCACAGCGGTCGCTTTCTGTAGGCATGCTCCATCTACCAGGAGACTTGGAAAAAAGGCAAATCCAGAAGTTATTTTGCCATAAAAGGGAATCAGCTCTTAAGGGCCGCTTCCTGGAGGCCTCAGACATGTTACCAGGCGCTCCCCGGGGCCCAGTGCGCAGACTCCTGCTCCCTCCCACATCCCTGTCCCTGCAAGAGTTTTTTCCCACTGGATAAATTAATTAAAAACATTCTCAGGATGGAAAACAAGACATTCACGGCCGGCACGTGAGCCCATTTTTAAGAATCACCCATGTATTGCCTAGTCACACAGTTGGCTAGTCTGACAGCTGTGGAGCTATCATATTTGGTATTTTATTACTTCTCAGAATCAATATATAAGGTGTGCAAGAGTTGTGGCTCTTGGTTTGTTCTTTTGTCCTGCCTACCTCTGATTTGTTAACTGATCTGAGGGGGAGCCCATTAACAGGCACCAGCCCAGGAGCCCTGGCCGGTTTGGCTCAGTGGATAGAGCGTTGGCCTGCGAACTAAAAGGTCCCAGGTTCTATTCCGGTCAAGGGCACATGCCCGGGTTTTAGGCTCGATCCCCAGTCGGGGGCGTGCAGGAGGCAGCCGATCCATGATTCTCTCTCATCATGGATGTTTCTATCTCTCTCTCCCTCTTCCTTCCTCTCTGATATTTTATTGATTTTTTACAGAGAGGAAGGGAGAGAGATAGAGAGTTAGAAACATCGATGAGAGAGAAACATCGATCAGCTGCCTCCCGCACACCCCCGCACTGGGGATGTGCCTGCAACCAAGGCACATGCCCTTGACTGGAATCGAACCCGGGACCCTCCAATCCGCAGGCCAATGCTCCATCCACTGAGCCAAAACGGTTTCGGCAATAAAAATATATTTAAATAATAATAAAAAATAAAATAAAAGGCACCAGAAGTCATTGGTTATCATCGCTGGAGAGGCTCCTGGCCCTTTAAGTCCTGTCTAGGTAAATTACCTTCCCAGCACAAGGTATTTCCTTTGAGGAGATTCCTTGGGAAAGGCCTCCAGGGAACAGACTAACTTTTTAATGGTTCACTCAGATTAAGAGGAAGGAAATGCGAACTCCTCCGGGGGAGCCACCACTCCAGGCCAGTCTGCATCCTGTAATTCTTCCCCCGTCCGTGAATCATCCTTTTAAGCCTCCTTTTCAAGGACATTTTTGTCTTCCTCAGAGAGAAGTCCAGAGCAGAAGAGACAGGGTTTAAAATAGGTCTCAATCGAGCCCCAGCCACAAAAGCAATTGCATGATTCTCTCTGTCTACACAGAGCCGGTCCCCCTGGGTCCCCTACCTGCCTGCTTCCTCTCCCCTTGCACACGTGGTGGGATTGCTGCTTTTACTCGCTTTGCTTTCAAAATTCTAGTGATTTCTAAGGTGATCTGAATGGCTTTGGACTGCAGTTCTCAGTCATGGTTCACAAGACGACCAGCCTCTGAGACTGATTTCACTCGAGCTGTAGGAATTTGAAGAACTGAGCCACCATAAGGTTTTTCCAAATCTTTTAGGTAAAAACCTTGCTTTTAAAGCCATGTCTCTGTTTAATAAGGTGACTTGTTTATAGGCAGTTGTTGACTATATTTGCACCTTTCCAGAGAGGCATGGATGCTTCAGAAAATAGTGTTGGCAGTGAGTGAAGTTTAGCAGGCATTTCAGGATTTTCATATTGTAGTATCAGTTACTCAATGAATAAAGTATATTTTATTGAGCACCTACTACATGGAGACTTCCATCTATATATATAAAAGCCTAATATGCAAAATGATCTCTTGGGAGTTCCATTGCTTGCTATGACATGTGCTGACCACTGGGGGTGGTGCGGAATGAAGGGAGGCCCTGGCCAGAAGCCGGCAGCGGCTAGGGACCCTGCCTGTGCATGACTTTTGTGCACTGGGCCTCTAGTTTTTCTATAAGGTACTACTAAGTGTGGAAAACTCCTGTACCATCAATATTGGCAAATGTACCACACTAGCAGGCCTTTTTATAATGAGGGAACAGAGGCCTATGTCAAGAATCACGAGTCAGGAAATCTCTGTGCCTTCTACTCAGTTTTGCTGCGAACCTAAAACCCTTACTGGAAAAATAAAATCTTTACAGAAATGCAAAAGTGAATTTAGATGATACTTAAAAATGAATTTAGATTGCACTTAAATTAACACTCAGAGTTGGTTTGCATAGATCGACAACCCATTGTTTGTGATTCTTTAATCTAAGTGTCTCTAGAAAATTAATATATTAATATTGCGGGGGGGGGGGGGGGGGGGATTTATAGGTCAAACGACCTGAATTGACTTGAACTCATATGTAGCAAAATGTGACCCAAACTGTGTGGGGTTAGATAGTTTTTTTGTTTGTTTTTTTTTTTTAAATTTTTTTTATTGAGTTCTTACAGAGAGGAAAGGAGAGGGATAGAGAGTTAGAAACATCATGAGAGAGAAACACCGACCAGCTGCCTCCTGCACACCTCCCACTGGGGATGTGCCCTCAACCAAGGTACATGCCCTTGACCGGAATCGAACCTGGGACCTTTCAGTCTGCAGGCCGATGCTCTATCCACTGAGCCAAACCAGTTAGGGCGGGTTAGGTAGTTTTTATTTATCCCACTGTGAGTGTTGTCTGTTGTTGCAGACATATGCCACCCAGACTACACTGGTAATAGTAGATAATATATGCAATGTCTCTTTCCAAAATCCTAACACATCTTTCCCCAAGAGTTTTGGGCAAGGGTGTATGGACCAAATACACAAAATATAGAAAGCAGAAAAAAGAATGAAAAGAATAGCGAAGGAAACAATTGAGTTCTGTTTTATTTCTTCCCCGATTTGAGAGACCCTAGTCCTAGACGGCCGTGCAGATCTCATTATTATAACCATCACTTTCTATCAAAAGTTACTGTGAGCAGTAAAGTGTAAAAACCCGGTAACATAATTGTGATTCTTACTCAGATATTTCTTAAGGTTTTAATATGAATGCCTGTAGCCCGCATCTTGGTTCTGTAAGTCTACTCCGAGAGTATACCCAGAAACATGTGTTCATTCCTTTAAACCACGGATGGTCATGATTGTATAATTCATTGCTTTAGAATAACAAGACAACAAATGTATTTGAAAGCCAAGTGTGCATTCCATTGTTAGCAAATGTAGGTCCAAGCAAATAGTCTGACTGATTATATCTCCTGGGTTTAAATTTTAAGCATTGCACTTATGCCCCTAAGCATTTACCTCAAGATGTTAAGATCCCATTAAAATAAAGAAGCAGGACACGTAATGGTCTCCGTTGAAGGTTTCCAAGCGATACTGCCAGCCAGCAGATGGAAGTCCAAGTAGCTTAATTACACCTTTAACTCTGAAATAATGTCCTAGAGATAGCCATTTACTTCTTCATATTCATTTCAGTTTGGGAAATATTTCCTTTTCTCTCCTCTCAGTTCCCCTGACCCAGTCTTTCGTTTAATATCTCCTGTACTCTATTGGCCAGGCTGTTGGATTCTCCTATGTACTTAGCATGCACTCGGAATAATGCTTGAGAATAAGGCAGATGCCTTAATTATCCAGTGCTGATCCAATGCGAGCTGAAGGGCATTTTGCATTTAAAACTGTAAAAAAATAAATAAATAAAATTGTACTGGAAAAGTACACAATGTCTTTAAAGATATTAGATTTTATTTTTTTAAATATATTTTTTATTGATTTCAGAGAGGAAGGAAGAGAGATAGACAGAAACATCAATGATGAGTCATTGATTGGCTGCCTCCTGCACGTCCCCAACTCGGGGGGAATCGAGCCCAAAACCTCGGCATGTGCCTTTGACCGGAATCGAACCCAGGACCCTTGAGTTCACAGGCTGACACTCTATCCACTGAGCCAAACTGTCTAGGGCAGTGATGGCGAACCTATGACACGTGTGTCAGAGGTGACACGCGAACTCATTTTTTTGGTTGATTTTTCTTTGTTAAATAGCATTTAAATATATAAAATAAATATCAAAAAATATAAATCTTTGTTTTGCTCTGGTTACAAAGATAAAAAAATTTCTATAGGTGACACGGCACCAGAGTTAAGTTAGGGTTTTTCAAAATGCTGACACGCCGAGCTCAAAAGGTTCGCCATCACTGGTCTAGGGCCATACTGAATATTATTATAAAATCTTTTTTCAATGTAAGAGTCATGGCAATACGGAGCAAAGATATTAAAATATGTAAAGGCAGCCCAGCCAGTGTGGTTCAGTGGTTAGAGCGTCAGCTGGCTGACTGGAGGGTCCTGGGTTCGATTCCCATCAAGGACACGGTTGCAGGCTGATCCGCAGCCCCAATCAGGTTGCATGTGGGAGGCAACCACCCGATGTGTCTCTCTCACGTCGATGTTTCTTTCTGTTTCTCCTCCTCCCTTCCACTCTCTAAAAATCAAAGTGGAAAAAAAAAATATATCAGGTGAGGATTAACAATAGCAACAAAAAAATGTAGTGGTCGATTTTACTTCTATGGAGTCATTCGTTGGAGATAGCAAAACTGCAAGAAAGCCCTGTTCTTCAGTGATAACTGTGCATCAAAGCGTTCCCCATTTCAAAAGATCGGCTGGGGTTTCAAACCAAGGCAATCAATCAGTCCTGAGCGGCTGTGGGCGGGGCTAGGGCCTTAGAGAAGGAGTTCTCGCACCCAAGTCATCGCGAGAACTCCACAGGAGGCACTCTCTGCCCACGTTAGAACTCTATGGTCGCAGTTGCCCCGCCCCTTCACTTCCTGCGCATGCCTGGTCCCTCAGTTCTTCAGTGGGATGCACCTGCCCGCGTCACGTGAGCAAGCGGCGGGCTGTTCTGAGGCGAGGCTGGCTCGAGGCTTTTCGGTGCGCTGATGTGAGTAACATTGCTTTCGTTATAAAAGTTTACTTATGAAAAGTGAGGCGAAGGACTGGAAGCAGAAAGGAGGAGTTTTTGGATAAAAAAGAAAGGAAGGGAAGGGAAGGAAGGCCCCGGAAAGACGGCCTCGTCCGCAAGGGCCTCATTAAAGTGTTTCCCGAGGCGTGAGAATTGAAAGGAAAAAGTGGCCGAGGCAGATCCTAAATGTCCCAAAACTGCAGTCCAGTCGCATAATTAAACCTAGAGGACTTGAGAGACAATATTTAAGCATCCTGTATTTTTATTTAGAGCTGATACCTCTTTAAAAAAAAAAAACCCAACCCGTTATATGCCACCGACGCATATTACAGAGATTATACACACGCATTTCTTCTGGCTTATGCATGAAACAGGATTGGTTGCGGGACATAAACGCGGCCTTCCCCAGGTGTCCCTGCTCCTTGACGGTTCTGAGTATTGGCTTTCTGACAGGGTCTGGAATGAAGCCATTTTTATTAATTTAGTTATTTTTTTTTTGCTGATAGAAAAGGCCGTCTATCACGTTAATGATGTATCGGTCCGCGGGCCCACCGAACAATAATTACAGAATGTCCCTAATAGTAAATCATTTGTCACCGTCGTCGCCGCCGCCGCCCAGGACAACCACCTTTTGGGGGACAGAAGGCCTGGGCTGAGCAGCGGGGCGCCTTCATGCCCGCCGGCTCGAGGGCACGACACCCGATGGCCCAGCAAAAACCCGGCCCCCCCAAAATCCCACTTCCGGGGTGTGCTCTGGGCCCTGGGGGATTTAATGTTTTAAATGTGCTGGTTCCGCCCTTGCCGGTGTGGCTCAGTGGGTAGAGCGTCGGCCTGCGGACTGAAGGGTCCCGGGTTCGATTCCGGTCAAGGGCACATGCCCGGGTTGTGGGGCTCCATCCCCAGTGTGGGGTGTGCAGGAGGCAGCCGATCCATGATTCTCTCTCATCATTGATGTTTCTATCTCTCTCTCCCTTTCTGAAATCAAAAGTACATTTAAGAATAAAAATAAATGTTTTGGTTCCATCTTATTAGATGGAATACCTTTCTTATTAGATGGAACCAGAACATTCTGCTGAGGGGAGAACAGACGAGGTCTCACAAACAATCAAACAAACAAACAAACGGGAAAAACCTCCTCGGAAAAGGTGGTGGAACAAAATGACCAGAAAAAAAAGGAAAATATAATGCCCAAGGCTTACACAGAATTCTTTTACATTTTCAGTAAGAACTGGACAAGGAAAGGATGCAGTGCCCCCGCCCCCCCCAAAAAAAACAACAGAACCAAAAAAAAAAAAAAAAAAACGGGGAGTAACAAAACGGCACCGATATCTAAATTAAGTGAAAGTCTCTGGTTAATACCATCACGAACCGGCTTTCCTTTGTAAAGATTCACAACTCGTTTCAGCTGTTCTTGAGAAATGTTTGCAGATCATAAAAGCAGACATTACGGAGTGTTTCTAGGTACCGGAATTCTTGGGTTTTTGTCATTATGTATTTGTGTGTGTTTTTGTTTGTAATAGGCTTTATTTTTTTAAAATATATTTTTGTTGATTTCAGAGAGGAAGGGAGAGGGAGAGAGAGAGAGAAACAGTAACGATGAGAGAATCATGGATCGGCTGCCTCCTGCACGCCTCCCACTGGGGATGGAGCCTGCAACCCAGGCACATGCCCTTGACCAGGAATCGAACTGTGACCTCCTGGTTCATGGGTGGGCGATGCGCAACCACTGAGCCACACTGGCCGGCTAAGTTTTTTCTTAAGCATCAACAATGAAAATTGCTCTAGAAGTTGATAGAGGAAAATGGTGAGGGGTGCAAAGCCCATGCTTCCTTTCCAATTTTCTGTGGGTTTAAAAAAAAACACAAACAAAACACACACACAGACACACACAGCTCTTTGCCCAAAAAGTGAACTTGTGAGCCTCACATTGGCATTACGTGGTATAGTTTGTATGTGCCCTCACTCCTGAGATGTGTACCACTCTTTTTAATATCTGGAATTCTGTTCACGGTACCTGCAGGCTCCCAGCAGGCACGCTGTGCTTGCATTTCTAGCATCAAATCCAAATGAAGGATTAAGCCCTGGCCGGTTTGGGTCAGTGGATAGAGCGTCGGCCTGCGGACCGAAGGGCCCGGGTTCAATTCGGTCAAGGGCACGTACCTCGGTTGCAGGCTCCTTCCCGGCCTAGGCCCTGGTCAGGGCGTGTACAGGAGGCAACCAATCCATGTGTTTCTCTCACCTGGATATTTCTCCCTGTCTCCCCTTCTCTCACTAAAAATCAATGGGAAAATATCCTCGGTGAGGATAAAAAAAAAAAAAAAGGATTAGATAGTTTAATAAAATGCATATTCTTACAGATTTTTGTCAGCCACTGTTAACAAGGAGGAAGTCCTTGGCCACAGCTTGACCTCACGTATCAGAGGACACCAGAAGGCTGGTTTCTGCCACGTCCTTGAATCCTCCTTCCCCCGTGTTGGCCAGAGAGCCTGCATGTAGAACTTACAGTGACTTCTTGCGGGAACCCCGTTCAAACACGCTGGTATCTTTGACATGGCCCTGCTATTCCAAAGGGGAGAAAGTCCCGTTTAAAAAAGAAAAAAAAAAAAAAGAAAAAAAATCAAATGGCTTCCTCTTGCCCCAACCCCGCTGTCCCCTACCCCTGTGTTCTGTCCAGAAGAAAAATCCCTCAGCCGCAATGGTTGTTTTTATTAAATTCTCCTCAATAAAAAGCTCAGGCAGGATTTATTAGGTACTCAGGGCGGACGTTTAGTATTTCGCCAGTTATTAAGTGAAAATCAATAGAAAGCAAAGAAAATGGAAGTCACTGCACTGTTAGCGCACCGTTGTCGCCTCGATATTATGTCGGCCGTCTCGTAGATTCATGACAAACGAAAAAGGCCGGGAGAGAACTTTCTGCTTACATTGCACAAGCCAAAGTGGGGTTATTCATTAGAGCAGGCAGCCGGCCAGATGGATTTCCAGTTCGGTTTTACCATTTATCTTGAAAACGCCTGTATCGAGTGAGAAAGAACACTGATATTATGTGATATCAATGGCAGGTTTATGTATCTAAATCAGGATTTATTGTTATTTTGTTCCAAAGACCTTTTTTTCTCAAGAAATACCATTTCACTGGGAGAAAATAATAGCTAAAACCTTGTCAAAGATAACCTTTCAGGCTGTCCGTGCACCGCTGGCTCTAAAACAAATAGAACCCGATACATAAATAGTTTTAACCACATCCTCACAAGTCGTTTCTTCTGAGTCTGTTTCCCCCGTTTCAGTGCGTCAGTGTGGTGTTTGGGTTTTTGTTTTTAATGTCGCAAACATGATTTTTGGCTATTGGGTGTTTTCTTCGCCGGCAGTTTAATTCTAAATAATGTCAGTGATTGTTTTAATTGGGTTGTATGTCCTTCTGTGGAATGCTACCTTTTTCAAAAAGCGTCTTTGGAAAAGCAATGTCGCGTGCTGTTCTTGTCTGCTCCCACCTTCGAATGAACTCTGGGGTCAAAAGCACCGATCACCTTTTTAAAAACGACTCCAGGGTTTGCAAAGGCTGCGTCTGGCGTGTTTTCTATTCACTTGAATCGACTTTCTCTGCAGCTTCAGGTTTTTTGAATTCTTCTCATCGGCAGGGCAGATGACAGCAGACCCGGTCAGATCAGATCGCAGTCAGTCCTGCTAAGTAGCTGAGATGGCCAGACGCCAGGGCGAACCACGGTGCTGTCTTTATAAATAGCTCTTCAGAAAGACGACAGTCCATGTATTTGTAAAAATGTCATTAGCGGCATTGTGATTGGGGGAAAAAATACTACACCTGGGTTTTGATCGAAGGTGTTGCTCGGAGGAAATTGTGAAGATATTTTTAAGCCGCCTTATTTTTACTCTTCTTTTTCTCTCTGTTTGGAAAAACAGACTTTATATTTCCCTTTATGTGGGCCAGTATCTGCAAGTAGCCAGACACACATGTTATTTAAAGATTGGAATTTACTAAGTGACACTAATTTAGAAAAATCCTCTAAATGTCACCTGAAGCTTTTGCTCCCATTGAACAAAAATGCTTATATTGCAGAGTTAAAAAAAAAAAAAAGACTCAAAAAGGATTAGAAAACATTTGTTTCCTGATATTTCTTCATCGAATCAGGTAAATTGGTCAAATTGGAGAGCTCCGTTTTACTGGAAATCTCTTCAAGTATTTTTCTATTTAGACATGGGCACCAGTTTTTCTCTGAAATGTGTTGCTAATCCAAACTGCACTTGCCACATGACGCTGTCCTCAAATAAAAATGTGGAATTTTTTCTACACTCCCCGTTTCTCTAGAAAAGTAGTTCTGAACTCCTCTTGCACATATAAACTATGTATGCACCTGTGTGTGTGCCTGGGCCTGCGGATGGGGAGGCACCGAAGGACAGTGGTTGAGAAATGGGCTCTGGAACTGGACTGCGGGTTTCCAGTCTGGTTCTGTCCTTCACCGGCTGCCTGGCCTGGGCTAGTTATTATAGTCCTGTGCCTGCTTTCTCTTCTGTGTAATGAGGATGATAATCTTATACATTTCTGACCCAAGAATAAATTTGTCAATACATAAAGTTCATAGAATATGGCTTAACTTATATTAAATCACCAAAGTATTAGTCAGCTATTACCTTTGGGTAGGCAAGACTCCGAAGATAAAGTTTCCCATTTTGATACTTTATTTTTTTAAATAGAATTTTATTGATTTCAGAGAGGAACATCAATGCTGAGAGAGAATCATTGATCGGCTGCCTCCTGCACGCCCCCTACTGGGGATCCAGCCCACAGCCCAGGCATGTGCCCTGACTGGGAATGGAACCATGACCTCCTGGTTCATAGGTCGACTCTCAACCACCGAGTTATGCTGGCCAGGCTGATACTTTAATTTTTAAAAAATGGAATATAATCTCCTTGGGGTTTTAATTCTTCATTTTTATATCTACTCGTGTATTTAGACACTGAAGAAAGACAAAGTCTTAAGTTTTAACCACAATTTGTTAAATGTTTTTGAAAAATCCCTTCTTCATGGGATCAACATTCAGTCTGAAATAATACCAGCAATAACAATAATAGTGCATGAGGATAACCACAGTATTGATTTATTAATAGCTGTAGGATACAGTAGTCATGAAGGAAGTTGAATGTCAGGGGCCCTATTTATAGACACCCTCTTCATCTGTTGACAACAATGTCTAGTTATTTCATTATCGACAATTAACATCGGTAACACATGCAGCTCTGAGAAAGAAACGATGCTGCTAGTTAATATGACCTTGGCAGTGAGAAGACTAAGACATTAAAGCCAAAGAAGATCAAAGTCAATGACTCATTCCTTGCCCGTCTGCCTCATGTCACTAGACTTTCACAGTGTTAACCAACTAGCCTTTCATCTTGCTGCTTCTGTCTCAACTTCAGATCTTAATTCTAGAGCAGGTAGACTATTCCTTATTCACAATAGAGTTGAGACTGAAGGGAGAAATGAGAAAGCAGTTATTAAAAGGAAACCACACTGTATATATAGTCAGCCGGTGGGAAAACTGGTATAATTTGAAGACACAGTAATGTTATGAAAGAGGAATTACTGTCTGCATTAATGCCTGGCACTCCACATTCTTTCAAAAAAATTGTGTCAGTGCTGAGGACAGGGAGGTACAGGGCGTAGCGCTGGTGTCAGACCGGCTGGCCTTGCACCATTCTTCCGTGTAATATCCGCAAGACCTGGGCTAGTGATTTACCTCGCTGTGCCCCAAGCCCTTTGTTCCAGTATTGAGATAACAAATAGTGCCCACAGATGTGCTAAGTAAAGATAAATAGCTCTTACTTATGTATTAAGTGAGATCCTGCGTATCACGTGCCTAGAATGGCACCTAGTGATCTCGCCGTGAATACGTCTCCTGTGACTTGCTCTCTGTGGACACAGTATGATCATTACTGCAGAGGAGTCCCTAGCCTCACGGAGGGGTTGAACAGAAAAATCAGAGAAGCCCACAGGCAGCTTCCCTGTGGTGTGATATTGGAGAGACAATTGAACTCTTCTGTAAGGCTTGGGGGGAGGTACGAAGGACTTCCTTGTGCAAGCAAGAGCCCAGCTTAAAAGCTAACCAGGTCAGAAGGTGGTCGTCTCTGCTCACCGTAGCCCAGTCCAAGGGGACTCTACAGTGATGGAGCTGTCTCTGTGGGCACTGTCCAGTATGGTGGTCGCTAGGGCCATGCAGCAATTGAGTGCTTGAAATGTGGCGAGGGTACACGAGAAAGTACATTTTTGTGTTAATTTTAATTTTTTAAAAATTTAAATAGCCACATGAGCCAAGTGGCTAATAGATTAGCAAGCATAGCTCTAGGTAGAGAGAAAAGCATGTGGAGATCTGGAGGCGAGGGAGTTCTTGTACGTTGAAGATCTGGTTGTTTGAAGAGCTGGTTCATGAAGGACGAGACTTTCAGAAATTAGCAGAGGCAATGCGTGGCTCCGTGGAAAGTTCGGGCTTTTCACCGAGGGCTGTGGAAAGCCATTGAATGAAAGATGGAGAGTGCTCTGACCAGATTTGGGTTTTGTAAAATCTGATAGTTACAATAATAGCTAGAATTATCAACACTTTATTATTTACAAAGATTTCTAATCAATCTCACTTAATCTTCTAATCAGCTATATGAGATATGTCTACATCTCCTTGTATATATCTCTGCTCACTTTGTCTTCAACTCAGCAGCCTACGTTCACCCTCACAGAAGACAAATCTGATGGAAGGAAAACACATAATACTCGTGCACACATTCATGCATGAGAACGTTGTTTTATAGAGCAGTTTGGAAAAGAGCAGCAGGTTAGTTCCAATGGAATGTCTAAGAATCTTTTTCTAAATGTGGGGGGATCTTTTCCCTTTGGAGGTCCAAATCCACCTGGTAGGGTCCCGTGGGCCGCCCATGTCCTGGCACATAGGTGATCCCCTCCTGTCATTGTGGTGATAGCTCCGAACTTCTCTGCGCTCAGGGATGTGAGGAGGGATGAGTCTGCCTCGCTCTGCTTCACAGCCCCCCTCCCACTTTTACTCACACATCCTTATCCATCCTCTGCTCCCGGATGAGTGGGAGAGAGAACCGGGCCAGACAGGGATGTGCAATATGCTGACAGTCGGTGGGTGCTGCCCTGACTCTATGTCAGGTGTGAAGAGATAAAAGATGACATCGTTCTAAGGGGAGATGAGAAAGGGGCACAGCCACTCCACACAGGGACTGCCTTTCTTCCCATCACACACACACGCACGCACGCACGCACTCTCTCATATATACACGTTCATTCAGCACTTCTCTCAATAAGAACATTTCAAAAAACACTAACATCTCATTTTATTAGATCATGTCAGTTTTTTCTCTTTTTTAAGGAGGATTATTAATAAAATTATACTTCCTTAAAAGAAGACAGGGAAGGTAAATGCTGCACTAATTTAATTACACACTGGCTCGGTAAGACACTAATGTAAATATTCTGGTGAGTAGGGCTAAGACACTTGAAGTAATTACTTAAGGACTCCCTTTCAAAGAATCTCTCCCTGTTTTATTAAATGCCTTTTAACATTAGCACTTTCTTCCTGACAAATTAAATGAAATTTCATTACTCTCCCTGGCTTAATGGCATGAGACTCCCGCCGAGGTGTGAGTTAACCCTCCCCGGACAGCTGACAAGGGCTCCTACATTCAGTCACAATGCCACTGTCCTAACACAAGAGAGAGGAGGCCTCGAAGAATCCTTTTTGTTTTTCCCCTGAGCGTCCTTTATTTCTTTGATGTTTTTTTCAGTCGTGGTCCTTACAAAAATCTAAGAAACCAATAGCATTTTTTTTTTTCAGCATTCTCAAGTTCACAGTAAAAACATTTTTTTAAAACTCTCTTTCTTTATATATCTATCTATACATATATGTAATTGATTAAGATCTTAATAATAGCTACATCAATAGCAAACAGTTACAGAGCACTTGCTAAGTAACTAAAATTAAAGCACAGAGCGGTTAAGCAGTTTTCCCAGCGTCACAAAGCTTACAAGCAGCAGAGACGGGCTCTGACTCAGTTGGCCAGCAGTTACACACACTCTCATTCACACAGTTACGGAGTCTTCAGCGCTGAATAGACACAGAAATATCCCATATCTGTTTCTACACATGTGCAAACTGATACTCAGAGATGTCCTGTAACAAGCCAGGCTCATGCAGCTCATCTGCGTCCAGCATCCCCTCCCAGCCACGTCCTTGAGACAATTACGTTTGAAAATTTCTTTTCCAAAAGGTAGTCCCTGAAAACTTTGATTTTCAGACCTGTTTTATTAAACCCATTAAGGGGAAAAATAATCTAGTAATTTAATTTTTAAAGGGAAAAATGAAATGAAGATTACTTATCAAAGATTGTATTTGTTTGGAATATTTTAGGAATAAGGTTGTAAATTTATAAGAACATTACAGAATAACTACCCAGGGACTATGGAGCTGAGCCCTTGTTCTGCAGGTCTCAGTATGAACTAAGAATAAATAGGCATTCATTTTTGTTAAAATAGTCAAGAAAGCCTTTACGAAACAGACCCTGTTGAGGTGGTTCCGTTTTGAGAGATCTTGTTGACACTGTTCCATTGAGATAAGTCTGAGATGAGCTTGAACGAATGAAATGGCTTAGAACTGGGCTCCCTAACAGGTATCCCTGGCACTTTTTTATTTTTATGTTTTCAGATGGAATGTACATATTTTCCTGCTCCTAAAGAAAATATTGTAAAAAGTAAAATAAGAAAAAAAATAGAAAAAGAGAAAATATTGTACTGTAATCTTGTTGAAGACTACTTGTTTTTCCTTGTTTAGACCTAACTTTCCTTCTCACTCTTAGTTTGGGTTTAATTATATCCTGTCTTCCTGAGAGTCAGTGCTTCCTGGGGTCTGGACGAAAGAACATTCTATCTGGTCAACTTGGAATTTTAAATTAAGAAACAGGGCCAACTTTTAATGAGAATGTATGACGGTTTTGTTTCCTTTCTCCTTGTTGGACCCAGTGGCACTGCTCTTTGGCTTGAAACTGTTTTCTCCCAGCTCAGTCCTTTTCCTGTTCGTGTCACCAGTAGCTTGAACTTCCCAATGTCATGTTCCACCTCACCAAGAGGGTGTCCTTTCTAAGACCGTAGGCCACGAGGAAGAAAAATAATCAGCCCAAGGTTCAGAAGACAAATGTTGTGAGGGGGGTTCCCCCTCCTCTTGGTTGTTCTTAAACATGTAGTTTTAGGGATCAGCATGTCAGTGTTTGGAGAGAAGCAGAGCCTGGATTTATTTTGGTGCGGCTATCAGATTTTGAGGAGTGGGATCATTCATTTTCCTCTTGTGAGGTCCAGGTAAAAGTTCATTCCCTCCATGGCCGGGTGCTTCTGACAAACAAAAATCAAGGACCCAAAATAAGTATTTTATCTCAAAAATGTGAACTATCCCAAAACAAACAAGAAAAGGCCCAGCTGCCAAATTCCACTAGTGAAGAGAGTCGGGAGGTTGAGACAGCTCGGGCTGGGGCTGGGGAGGAACGGGTGAAGTCTGGCCAGCTGCCCTTAGGCCTTTAGGGACACTCAATCCAATTGCCACGTCTTAGAGGATGTGAATTTCAAGGTTACACCTGGGTGTTCAAGGGCAGGGCCAAGTGTAATCGGCACTTAGATCGTAGATTAATCTTATTTGCCATCTATTAGGTTTGATTCCTGTTCTCTCTCTCCCTCCCTAAAGCCAGGATTATTGTGATAGTTTAAGATAATGGATTCTAACAGGAAGAAAGGTCACTCAGGCCTGGAGATTTGGAACCTTAAGATAATATGATTAATCTAAAAGCTTCTTTCTCGAAGGGGAGGGCCGCACTTTTCATATGTCTAATTGAGAGAGGAGAGCTGAAAGAGCGAGAAAGAGCGACAGAAGAGGGAGTGCAGAGGACCCGAGTCCTTGTCAACAACCGCAATTAATTATCATTGTCAGGATGATCTTTCATTAGTTTCCACACTAATAAGAGAGATTTGCCTCATGCCTGAAGCTGATAAAACCTTCTTGGCAATGTTGATAAGACTGTCAGTATGAAGAGCCACTCGTGAACATCTTCATTTTATTTTGTTCTTCTCATTTTCCGAAACCAAAGGACTTAGTGGATATCATAAAAAGTAACCATGTATACCCAGGTTAGTGGGACCATGAGACTGAGGAAAACCCCTTAACACAGCGGTGGGCATACTGTAAACAATAAGGAAATGTTACCTTGTTATAAATGCTACAGACACAGGAGTACATGCTGTGTATTTTAAGCTCCACAGTTTTTAATCCTATCCCTTCCAGGTAGTTCAGGATAAATCTAACGAACCAACAGGGAGATGTCCGTAGGAAAAAAAAAAGTAAGAGTGCTATTTATTTCATGATTATAATGAATCAAGATTGTAGGCTTTTAGAAAAGAAACCATTAGCCTTGGTCCACCCACTATAAAATTGGAACTTAATGTGGGTCCCATCCTTCTAGGACAGAAACTGTTTCGCTTTACTCTTTATTTAGTATAACTGCTAAATAGTGTCCATCATTGTGGCTCAGCGTTCATTTTGGGTTATTTAAAATGTATAGAAACATTATATATATACACACATATATACACTTACATATGTGTATATGTGTGTGTGTGTGTGTGTATGTATATATATTTTGCTTGATATACTCATGTAAAAGTTCGGTATATACATACATATCATAAAACCATTTCCATTCAATTCAATTTACTCTGCTTTTATCTAAAACTCCTTTTAACGAAATAATAATGTGCTGTTGTTGAAGGCAAACAACAGAGGAGACGGAGAAGCCTCTAGTGGGGCTGGTTCCCTCCGAAGGCTCACATCAGTAGGCAGCCACAGGGACAGTAACAAGATTTAATTTGTAATTCCACAAATAGGTTCTTCCTTTTAGCAAATGGAGCTCCCTTGGTTCGTTCATAAGGGGAGGAAAAGCAGGCAACGTCGTGCTTCCTTAACCAAGATAACAGATCGACGAGGAGAGGAGAGCATTCCTGGCCCCAGCGGACAGCATGCAAGGAACGCATGCAGGTTGGCCGAGCAATTAGAACGTGGGATACGGCTGCCCCGTACAGTCGATGAGATGGTAACATATGCCCATCATCAGTATTAACAGAGCCCACTTAATTCGTCTTCAATATGAACCATGTAGCTTAGTGGGAACACCAGCTGCTGCAGGAGGGGAAATGCCTGTGTTCAAATCAGACTAGCAGACAGCCTCTTCTGGCTGGAGGACAGAGAAGCTGGGACACAGCGATGCTGAACATGTGGGAAAATAAAACACATCCCTTTGGGTGCAACTTCCTTTCCCTCAAGTTTGGCAACTGCTAACTAAATAATGCTATAATTCATCGACGCCCCGACTTGAAAATATAGTAGTCACTAGGTCACTCTTGTAGTTCGGGAGAAAACAGTATCTGTAATTTCTAGAACAACAAAACGAAAGCCTCTCTCTCTTTCTCCAGCATACAGTTTTAATTTAAAGAAGTCCGCTTTCAAATACGTGTAGGATGGAGTGTTTAGAAACATAAAAAGGCAAAACGTGTGCATTCAAATGCTAACTCCGAGACATGAGTGCATTCCTGACTGACTTGTCTTATCAGTTCTTAAATCCTTTCTGTTTAATCTCCCTGTTTAATAATTAGGAGGAGAAACAAATAATGCAGTGGTTCTCAACCTTCCTCATGCCGCGACCCTTTCATACAGTTCCTCACGTTGTGGTGACCCCCAACCATAAAATTATTTTCGTTGCTACTTCATCACTGTCATTTTGCTACTGTGATGAATCGTCATGTAAATATCTGATATGCAGGATCTATTTTCATTGTTACAAATTGAACATAAATGATTCATCACAAAAACAGTATGTAATTATATGTGTCTTCCGATGGTCTTAGGCGACCCCTGTGAAAGGGTCGTTCAGCCCCCAAAGGGGTCGCGACCCACAGGTTGAGAACCGCTGAAATAATGTGTGCCCGGTCCTATTCCTCTTTCCAGAGCGCCCACCACAAAACACTCCAAAGCACACGTGGAACAACTGCTTTGCCCACGCAGTGATGCTGAGCTGGAATCCCAGGGAAACCGTGGGCCCCTGTCTGTGACACCGCCTCCTGCCCTCATCTCAGTCCCTTCCCTGCTCTTCCCCATCCTCGGAAAGAGGTGTTGGCATTCCGCAGCCCCCATACATCAGAGCTTCCCTAATATATGATGTGTTTATTCTTCCGAGGCCACAGGCCATATCACTCTCAGATGACTGACAACAACTCTGAAATGAAGTGGGCAGAAGTGGGCTCTGATAGTTCTGGGAAGCCCCTCTAGTCAAACATAAAGCAAATTAATGTGAGCCCCCCCCCCCCCCCCCAGTCTGGAAATGTCATAAAGTAATAAGCAGGGAGACCCTCCCCGTGTGGAGGTCTGCATTTCAATAGATCTCCATATTAAAGGGACAGGGCACATTTCACAGGCTCACATCAAACCGAGAAGTTTCTAAATTAGAAGTTCTGCATTTTAAAAATTAGTTCTTATTGTAGGCTGACTGCACCAGTGAGTAATGACACAAATGCAATTTATACATCGGTCTTATTCACTATAATTTATTTTAAGAATGAAATAAAGCAAAGATGTAGGGAATAATTTGTGTGGCTCTGAGATCCCAGGATTTATAATGTATCAGAATCTGTGTGTGTGTGTGTGTGTGTGTGTGTGTGTGTCTTAAGAAAGTGGTATAGAAAATAGACTAAAGAGAATGTAGAGAGGTAGATATGAATTGATAATAAATTTTTATATAATTCTGATTTTACCTCACTCCACCAGTCCTGGGGAAAGTGCTCCAAAAAAAAATCAGATTTACTGATCAATACTCTTTAGAAGATTTCCAAAACAAATTCATAATTCCTGTCAAACTTTGAGTCTCTTCTCTCCTGAAACATAAGGTCTGAAAATGTATCACAAATCCATCTAGACGGCTGCAGAATGAATCAGACTTCTGACCCCCGATTCCCAGCTTGCCTTGGTCATCCCCTTTGTTCTCCAGGTCTGTTTCATAGGACTTTGTAGTATGCCAGTCAGCCAGTTAACCAAGTCCGTTACCAGTGTGCAGAGTGAACACAGGACAGACACACATCTATCCCTCACCCCTTACACACACACACACACACACACACACACACTGCAGAGTGAACACAGGACAGACACACATCTATCCCTCACCCCTCACACACACATACACACACACACACACACACACACACACACACACCCTGCAGAGTGAACACAGGACAGACACACATCTATCCCTCACCCCTCACACACACACACACACACACACACACACACACACACTGCAGAGTGAACACAGGACAGACACACATCTATCCCTCACCCCTCACACACACACACACACACACACACACACACCCTGCAGAGTGAACACAGGACAGACACACATCTATCCCTTACACACACACACACACACACACACACACACACACACACACTGCAGAGTGAACACAGGACAGACACACATCTATCCCTCACCCCTCACACACACATACACACACACACACACCCTGCAGAGTGAACACAGGACAGACACACATCTATCCCTCACCCCACACACACACACACACACACACACACACACACACCCTGCAGAGTGAACACAGGACAGACACACATCTATCCCTTACAAACACACACACACACACACACACACACCCTGCAGAGTGAACACAGGACAGACACACATCTATCCCTTACCCCTTACACACACACACACACACACACACACACACACACACACACTTTTTGGTTCTCTGGAAGCAATGAAACAAAAACTACCTGAACTTTGTGCTTAGAAGTGGTGATACACATGAGCACAGGACAATTTTTATTTTCGGTTTTGTGTTTTAGTTGCTGCTAGGATTTTCTGGGAAAATTATCTATCTCAGATGTTTCAAGTTGGTTTACAAATAAAGTGCAGTGTAAGCTTTCTTCTCAGTGAAAATAGGGCAGTTTATCTCTTATTAAAAAAACTGGATAGACTTTTCAAACTCCGATTTTTTAAGAGAAAAACTAGGGAACATATATTCTTTAAAACAACATTTTAAAGTTTAATAATATCTATAGAAGGTTTTGTTACTTGGGACTTGTTTTTCCTTTTCTTTCTTTATTTCTGCTTTTTTATTTCTGGTTCACTCAGACCTATAGCTACAGTGCCAAGCAAATGGAAGTAAAATGCAGTTTCTAAGAAATCCTTTCAAAACCCAAAGCCAAGCAGTTGCATCAAAATATGAAAACAGAATAAAACCGCACTTGCACAGAATATATTTTATAAAAGGGTTATTCACATCTTCTTATTTTTTCTTCTCTTTTAGATTATGAGCCATACAGGTAAACTTAGAAGCTTATGTGATTATTGTTTGTGAAATTTAAAGCAAACCTTTCTTCTGACCCTAGAAACTACAAGGTTTTTTTTTCCTATTATTTGTGTGTTCAGTGTGTAGGTGTGTTTGGTCAAGCAATCATTTTGATTCACGGAACCCAAGTATGTTCATTCTTGTATATAAAGATAATTCAATATCCTGCTAATTACAGAGCCGAGAGAAAGAGAGAGAGAGAGAGAGAGAGAGAGAGAGAGAGAACATATTTTAAATAGCATATTCTAAAAAAAACAGGTTCTAATTTTCTTTCTTGAAAATAAAATAGAAGTTGAAAATAGTTTACTTCCATATGCCATAAATAAACTCTGTTGTTGTTACTTGAGTTACAATTTTTGTGTTTTCATTAATTTTACTAGTTCTGTTTTTATTTCAGAGAGCGTTTCTGCTCTTATATTTAATAAGAATTTTTTTTATGAAAAAGAGCTTGTATTTAATAGTTTAATAAAGACTTGGCCTAGAAGAGGGAACATGTGTTCAGTGTTTTTAAAGAAAAAAATCATCTTGTTTGTAAATAATCTTTAAAATTTAGAATACTTTGCAGGCTAAACGAAACAAAATCTTTTCAATACACCACATTGTTTAATGCAGAATTACTGAAGCTGCTCTACAACAATATTTTATGATATGCACAGTCATTCTAAGATTTGTTATATACATGTTCCAAAATGGTCTAATTAGGTGAAATCCTAGATTTGATATTTGAAAAGAAATTGGTAAAACGTTTCCTATTGGAAGAAGGAAAACCCGGGAGCTGGACAGGGAGAACCTTAAAAGTCAAAAGCTCTTTCTACCTTCAAACCCCACAAGGGAAAAATGATCAGAACCCGAGATGACCTTTTGTAAAGGTGAAAAAAAATACCACATATGCTATAGGACATCTTATTGTTTAATGCATTTTCAACTGAAGTAAATCCAAAAACATAATTAGAAAGAATAGATGAGTTGATGAACATTAGGTGGGGACCACCATGAGTGTTTTTTTTCCGGGGGGGGGGGGGGTGTACATCTGTCATTATTTGTGTAGACATGCCAGTAGAAGATTAGCTTTTAATAAAGAGATACAGCATTTTAAATGTAGATATTTTTAAATCAGTCATTCTTTGCAAGTGAAGCGTTATTACTTCTGAGTTCCTGACAGGCACTTGGAGAAAGGTCACATAATAAACTGTGCTTATTTCTCATCGCAGAAAAACAATAACTCATCTCCACATCCATTATTTACCAAATTGTCTTCATTTTTCTTCACCTGCCGGGGTTTCAGCAGTGCAGAGAAATAATATTATAAAAGTAGCCTAGATATTTCCACAATTATCCAAAATTGGACAGTGAGCTTTTTTCTGGAGTTGATGAGAATAAAGGAATTAGGAAGAATTGGCTATCAAAGTTGTTGACTAGAAACATATTAAAGGCTCTTTTTCACAGAAAGATACATCTGGAACCACAAACACATGTATTGGAAAAAACATTTAAACAGAAAGTGATGAAAAAAATTTCATTATACCATTTTCTTTCAAAGAGATTATATCTTTATAATTGAACATTTTTCAGGTTCAGTAAAACCCTAGCCCCCAATTCCTCTCCCATTCTCCTTTTTTGCCTTTGCGGAACCCTTTCTTTTGCTTACATTTCTTGTCCCCAGATTTTCATTTTTTTCTTAAATATATTTGTATTGATTTCAGAGAGGAAGGGAGAGGGAGAGAGAGAGAAACATCACTGATGAGAGAGAATCATTGATTGGCTGCCCCCTGCATGGCCCACACTGGGGATCGAGCTCACAACCCGGGCATGTGTCCTGACGGAATTGAACCGTGACCTCCTGGTTCATAGGTTGACACTGAGCCACATGGACGAGGCAAGAAATACTTTTTCCTTCAGTGCTTTCTCTGTTGGCCTATTCTTGGTAAGCAGGGACATCACAGAATATTCCAGACTAGCAGCCAGGACATCTCGCCCTGGCCCATCCGCACCCTGTGTGAAAGTCATTTAGTGTCTTAATTCTTCAGGCTGCAGCACAGGCCGCCTCTTAGCAATTCTCTACTTAAGTCTGAAGGTTGTTGTGAAGATAAAATAGGATAATGTGCATGCCGGTGCTCTGAAAGTTGAACACACTATAAATGGAAGATGTTATTGTAAAAGGGGGTTTAAAACTATGGCATAAAAAGACTTGTTATAAAAATAAAAGTGACTCTAGTCACTTATTTTTTATGAGCTACTTTTCTCTCTTTGGAAAAATATAATTTACTAATTCAAGGGAGACCTATTAATTTCTCAGTCCTTCACAGCCATTAAAGCAGGATGATGACTTCAATTTAGTTTACAAACGGAGTGGGCCTACTGCAGGGGAATGCTACTCTCAGGTTACATATAAATGGAATGAAATTGAATTAATGAAAAGAGAGGAAAAGCATGGTAGATAAACAATCAACTCAGCCCCTATGAGGCTCAATCAATGTTTGAAAGAAGACATTAGTTAAAATATATTCACTTTCACTCATCTCCTTCCATGTCATTTGGAAATGATTTCTAAAATCCCAAATATTTATAAAAGTAATATCTGTATAGCACCTATAGCACTATTATGATTAAAGTTACCACCAGGTTTTTCATGCAATGGGGTGTAGTGAGCCTGCCATGTACCCACAATAATATATTGATGGGGGCCAGAACCGGTTTGGCTCAGTGGGTAGAGCGTCGGCCTGCGGACTCAGGGGTCCCGGGTTCTATTCCGGTCAAGGGCATGTGCCTTGGTTGCGGGCACATCCCCAGTGGGGGGCGTGCAGGAGGCGGCTGATCGGTGTTTCTCTCTCATCGATGTTTCTAACTTTCTATCCCTCTCCCTTCCTCTCTGTAGAAAATCAATAAGACATATTTAAAAAATATATATATATATTGATGGGGGACTTGACAGTTTTGTCCAGTGTTTAAAGAATCCATAGCACAAAACATCCAAAGTCAGAAAGTCATCTTGGTAAATGGTGGGAGACTGAATTCAGGGGAATACATACTTTTAATTGATGAGGGATGTTCTCTGTGCTTTGGTTTTAGACTGTTATATCAGACTGCTTTGATTTTTTTAACTCCCGAAATGTGACAGAGCGAAAGAAAAGTGGTTCTCTCTAAAGGACAGTGTATCCAGGGATGTCACCTTCCTCATGATTAGTGAGTTAAAGAAGAGGAAGAACTCGGAGGGAACTTGTGAAAATTTGTCATCCTCTCTGTGACTCAGTTTCCTTGTTGGCCATATGTGGACGTTGACAATTCTCAAGCTCTTTGTTATGCTTGAAAGTTAATTGTTGTAAAGCAGTTTACACACTACTTCAGAATTAAGCTCTAAAAATGGAGCTTTTACTACTATGCCGTGATACTGATAAATATACGTTTCTGGATATACTTCAGTTAAAAATGTATAAAAGAATAAGATGTTCTGTAACTTAAGTTCTTCCCCTCCTTTATGAAGGGTCATCTTGGATTCTGATAATTTTTCTCCTTGTGGGGTTTGAAGGTAGAAAGAGCTTTTGACTTTCAAGGTTCTTTAGTGCCGAGCTCCAGGCTGTTCTTTCTATTAATAGGCAAAGTATCAGCAGTCTCTTTTCAAATATCACTTGTAGAACATGGCTATGAGGATGTTCCTTACCCCTTCAAACCTGTGGATACAATCATACCCTCCACAGCGGGCTGCTATCAGGGATGAGGGAATCAGGATATTACAGGAAATGTCCTTTTGAGCGCATGCTCTAAATCTCAACTCAGAGAAGGCTTTGCTCTGGGAAGTTAAGATGCTTTTGCCCTGTGGCCTGATGACTTAACTTTACTCTGAGAATAATTCTGGGGATTCGAGAGGAGAGGAGGGATGGCTTATTTGTGCCTTCCACCAAGACACTGAGCTCTCAGATGTCTCCAGCTAGTCTTTGCCAAGAGTGAGTGTATGATCAATATCTACTTGAATATTCTGACAGGGCCTCCGTAAATATTAGACCGTCTTCCAGATCACGCATGTGTCCTTCAGTTGTGCTCAGTCTGCTCTTTGCTCATTGGGTCAAATATCAAATCTATTTTAGTAGTATTAATAAAAATACTTTTATGACCAGAATGTCCATTTCTAAAGTCTTGAATTGCTTTTTTTGATTGGATCACATAGCTTCTTCCATCTCTCTCAGGATTTCACGTGTGCTTGCTTTAATATGTCGCTCTGTTTGCTCTCGTAAGTCTCTTTGTTGCCCAAAGCACACTTGGCCCAGGTAGGTGTCACTTTTGCCTCATGCATGTGTGTGTTTCTTGGACTCGTGCACACGTTTATGTATCTAACTACAGAGGCCTTCCTCCAGGGATAGACACACAGTATGAGTTCCTCAGGGAGGAAGGAACACTCAATTTTCAGGGTATGGGAACATCTTCTTCAGCATAGGTGTCTCTATACTGTTTCGTCATGTCTTCAGAAAGGTTGAGAATTGGAGTTCCTTGCCGAAACCGGTTTGGCTCAGTGGATAGAGCGTCGGCCTGCGGACTCAAGGGTCCCGGGTTCGATTCCAGTCAGGGGCATGTGCCTGGGTTGCGGGCACATATCCCCAGTGGGAGATGTGCAGGAGGCAGCTGATCAATGTTTCTCTCGCATCGATGTTTCTAACTCTTGGTCTCTCTCCCTTCCTCTCTGTGAAAAATCAGTGAAATATATTAAAAAAAAAAAAAAAGAGAATTGGAGTTCCTTGAATCAACGTGGTACCCAAAATGTCACTCCTTGAACCCCAGGAGATAAAGCCCCTTCTCCAATCTAATTTCACATGCCCTTCACCTGCGATTTCTTCTTAATTTCTGATGCATTATGAGTTTCTCTTCTTTTTTGAAGTGGAGGTATATTTTTAAATATTTCTTTTCTGCAGTTACTAGGAATTTGGAGCAGGGCAGGATGGGGGGATATTGGCTCACATGTTAAATAAGTCTGCCACCTTGTTCAAATCTTTTATCAGTCTGTGGGGTTTAGAATAGTATTCAAATACATAATTAAATGGCTCCCTAAAATGATATTTCTGATGAGAGGCGATCTGCTTCTAAACATGGCCAGATTTTACTTACAGAATAATATAAAGGATTTACTCTATTAATTCATGAAGCTGAAAATGAACAAACCTAACGTTTAAATTATGATTTTCTGTAGCTGAGCTGTCTCTTTCATAGCTCATTGAGTATTTTGTAGAGTATGACTGCCTGCAAAAAAACCCTCATTCAGTGATTTTTATATGGATCTCTCCATTTAGAAAAAGAATCCGCAACTGCTTTTGTATTCAAATCTTCTGACAATTAAGGTTTATTTTCCTATCATCTAGATTCTTTTTCTCTTTTACAGTACTTCTCATAACAGAAATGCTTATCGTAATTTAATGGGGATTTTACATTTGTAAACTGTAAAATGCTGTTAAGAGATGACACACCATTTTAGCTTCATGGCCTGAAATGGAAAAATTTGATGAAATTGTTGTTTGAGCAGTTGTAAAGTTTAAGAAAAGGTAGACAAATTCTTCAATTGCACAGATAATATGGGAATACTTAAGACACTAGCGATTTTCAAGCATTTCCCATAGCATCTGGGGCACCCCCCTACACACACAGTTGAAAACAAGAGGCAGTAGTGTGACTTCCTATCCAGTGTCCTGTGTGTAGGTAACTTGGATTCATTCATTTTTTTTTCCCTAATCTTTCTCTACTAAGATCATTTTAAAAAAAATATATTTTTATTGATTTCAGAGAGGAAGGGGGAGGGAGAGAGATAGAAACATCTATGAGACAGAATCATTGGTAAGCTGCCTCCTGCACACCTCCTACTGGGGATCGAGCCCACAACCCAGGCATGTGTCCTGACTGGGAATGGAACCGGGCATGTGACCTCCTGATTCATAGATCGACACTCAACCACTGAGCCATACCGGCCAGGCAAGATCATTTTAAGACACAAAAATTCACATGCACGATCAGGGCAATGATGTCAATCACTTTAAAGCTTTTCTTCCTTTTTTGCCTCCTGGTACAAAGAATCAGAATCCTGAATGAAGATTATTCCTAAGACAGATGTCATGTTAGACAGGAAGGGATGCTTTCAATAGGAAAAATGGTCTCTAAAGATGAGACAAAGCACCTGCCTTCCAGCACAGGTGACCTCATGAGCCCTTTGTAAATGACTAGAGAAACTCAGTTTCTTCTTCTGGAAAATGGAATTGGCAATATTAAATATTTGGTGAAGGGCTATTTGGATGTGGAACTGCATAAATTATATCCGTGATATTAGTATCTGATAATTGCATTTCCAATAGGAATTACAATTAGGACCCTTGCAGTATGACATACTTTTGATCATTTTAATTTCCTTTGTGATTGCAAAGAATGATAATTCTTTGGGGGACTTGACTCCAATTTTCACATTACAAAAGAGAAGTACGGATAATGGAATAATGCAGAGACGAAGGAAGTCTTGATCTGCAATCTCTTATTTCTTCCCTTCCGTTTTTTCTGCAGTGGGGATGCCACCTGTGTTCTGCTCATTATAAAACTTTTAGCAAGAGGCTAATGAAATGCAAAGCTTTCTGTAAGACCAGCACTAGCCTTCCTATCAAATCATCTGAAATATTTATTTGCCCTCTTGAATAATTGATAGGGGCATCAGCTCTCCCGGTCAATTGATTTATTAAGGGACTGTTTGGAATTAAACAGCTTAAAGATATTAGATTTAGCAGTGATCTTGCTTGTTAGCATATTCATTTACCTACGGGAGCCCCCATTAGATATTGTTAATACATGACGTTTCCAGTCACGGCCTGGATCTCCTCAAATTGCATTAACGCCAGGCTGTTTAGCCACAGAATAACAGGTTTGATTGAGTGCTTGGGTTTGGTGTAATTAGATTTTCCTAGAAAAGGGGGGACTGCTTTAATGCCATGTGCATTAAAGTAGATATGTCATCAGCATTACTGTAATTGGCGAACAGGAGCGCTGGAGCCCTGGCTGCGCCTGTGTGGTGGTGTTTATGGCTCGCCCGTCCATTCTCCTAGATGGCACATAATAGCCCTGCTTACTTACATATGCATGACCCTAAAAAAAAAAAAAACAGAGGAACTGACCTCTTTCATAAGCATCTTTCTCAAAAAAGGCGGAAAATTCTCTCTGAGTAATGGGATCAATTTTTCGTTTTTTAAAGCTGCCAATTATTTCTCCTACTGGAAAGGTCATGTGGCTGGCTGATCAATGATGAAAGCACTACGCGAGTCTGTGTGGGTATTTTCATGTATTTGATTTGCGTTTCACTCTAAGACTCTGCTTCTCTTCCCAACTGCTCCTCTGATGAAGGGCCACAGCCACACCAGAGGAGTTTATTTCTCACCAGTGCGTTCTCCACGGAATTATATCTTCTTATTAACAGAGGCGCACACAGGAAATAAAATCATTTCTGATCACTTGCCCCTAATGGAGCCGATTCATTTTGTGTACAAACAGCACAAACTTTGCCCATTAAAGGAGAGTGAGCCTATAGGATCATCTGTATAGTGTGGGGTGATTTAGGAGTGTTGAATGAGGTTAGGACTTGAGAAGTTGGGAAGTAAGCCATTTTATTCCCATTTTCATTTCTATTTACCGTCTCTCTTCTCCAAGTTCAAGGCACCCTTAGATTATGCCCTAATTGTCCAAAACTTAAACTGGGGTATTCTATGTGTCTCTTCTTTCTCTAAGTCATAACTTAAAATTTATAAATATATCCCGGCCTTCTTCTGCATTTCCTTTATATATATATATATATATATATATACACACACACACACACACACACACACACACATACATATATACATATATATATAATATCACACACATATGTATATATATCACTATTTTATTTTATGTTACATATGTTAATGAGTAACAGTCAAACATACATATGACTAATTTATAAGGCATGGGCATAGGTTATATATATATCACTATTTTATTTTATGTTACATATGTTAATGAATAACAATCAGAAGTGCATGTGACTAATTTACAAGGAATGGGCAAAGGTTCCCTCTTCGCTTGCTATCACTTCTATATTTGGTTAAAGAATCTGAGACCCGGGAAGATCAAGCTGCTACTGCAGGTTCACTCAGTTGATAGGAGCGTCAGCGTCCGAATCACTGTAGTGTCCCCTGCTCGCCACTGCAACATGCCGTCTGCTTAGTGGCTGCCATCAGGTGGTTTTTGAAGATGGCTCCTAAATGCAGCGACAGAACTCAGATTAAGTCAATTTGGGGGGAAAGAGAGGCCGATATAAAGTGGCCACCCCCTGGGCTGCATTGTACGGTTAACTTTTAGGGTAAAGGGTGGTTTAGAAAAGGGATCATGGCAGTGGGTTCTTTAGATTTCCTCATATTTGAGGTATAGGAGGGGTATGCAGAAGGCTAACTAGTAAGGACCGCACGTCCCTTCCGTTCTGTATTAGCACCTTCGACTCTCAACATCAGAAGTTGCTGATGGGGTTAAAGAGCAGTGGTGACTCGATGTCTGTCTGGAAGGGAGTTAGAGGAGAGATCTTCGGAAGGGGACCTGAGGAAACCGGGTTACAATAGCAAGCATCTCGCTTTTGCTTGGACTAGGGACCTATCCAGGTGGCAGAGTTGAAGGACTACCTGCTTCAAGTCATAGGTACAAGGAATCGGCTTTATGTATTAGTAAAAAGGTTTTTATCATAAAAACCAAACAGAATTCCAGTTACTTTGGCTATAGTGTCATAAAAAAAATTAAAAATCAGGTGATATATAATTTATCCCTGTAAATAGCCATATGGATGGATAGGAATGTATGCTTGTCCTTGTGGAATTTATTCTTCTGACTTACTCGATGCAGTGACAAGGTTCTCCTAAGTAGTACACACCCAAGTCTTACACTGCTGCTGCCCTGTCCCTCCCAGCTGAGAAATTGCCACTCTAGTCTCCATATTACTGAGCCAGACCCATAAGGAGCGTTTGTTGAATTGAACAAACTTCTGCTTGCATTCATTGCTCGATGTTTTATTTAGGCAGGGGATTCTCATCACAAGTCCAAAAAAAAAAAAAAGTGAGGGAAATGAATATGCTGAAATATTAATTTTATTTTTGAGGAAAAGAGAGCATCTCACCTTTAAGAAACATACGTCCTTCTCTCTCCCTAACTTCCCATCCTACTTCCTCTAGATCTCAGCTTTGACTTACTGAGGTTTTTTCCTCTGGTTCCTGTGCGTGTGCGTGTGTGTGTGTGTGTGTGTGTGTGTGTGGAGAAGCCATGTGTCTGAGGTGGTGACAACAGTCAGCGGAGCCAGAGCCTTAATCACTGTTTACCGATTTAGTCCATTTTACTAGCAGGCAGCCCTTTTCCAGAGAGCTGTTTGCCTGGCGGGGTGCACAGCCTGCTTTCAGGGCAAAAGTGCGTGTCTCGATGCTGTGTGCTCCCAGGCCTGGCACGGCGAGCCACCGCTGGCAGGGCCACCGCACGGAGCAGTGGGCCGGCCTGCCAGCCAGTGGCGGTGAGAATGAGAGCTGGATCAGAGCAGGAGGCAGGGCTCCAAGGACCCGAGGGACGGGGCAGCGAGACAATACCCACTGCAGGCAGAGCCCCCCCATTTCACACCGCGCCCCGCGCATGTGGGGAAGAGAATTGAAAAGGACAGACTGCAGATGGCACCTTGCCCTCTGCTAGGCTTCTGTGTATTGATTTGTTTCCGCTGCGCTGGGGTTGCGTGGCTGTTGCTGGTGGCGGTGCCTGCCCTCTCTGCATTTTCTCACAATCGTTTATGTTTGACACTTGAAACAACGGCTCAGGTATGAAAAAGAAAGAGGGCCAGGTAGGAGGTGCTGGTAATTCTCAAACTGTGTTTCATCACGTTCAACATTCCCCTTCCCTGTTCCCTGTTGCTTGTGGTCACGTCCTCAGCTTCTCCATCTACTGGCAAATCCAGATAATTGTGGGGGTGGGTGGGCTGGCCTGTGAGACTAGGGCTGCAGGTGGAAAGGGAAGTGGATGGGATGAGCATTGGAAACACACTGATGGTATTTATGTGGGTAGACCTGTGAACATGAAAGGTGTCCCTGGGCTTTCCCAGGTAACAGTGCCCAGTACCAAGCATGTCAAACTCCAAGGCTAACACGGGCCAAATAAACGAGGCATGTTTGCCCAGTACCAATCAAATTGGCCCTCTGAGACTGGACAGATTTGAACATGACATTCACACATGACATTCACACGTTATGTTCGAATCTGTCCAGCATCAGAGGACCAATCAGTTGTCAAATGCAGGAGTGTTCACTGGTCTCAGGCCTGGGAAAATTCAGGGCATGGATGGGGCCCAGGGCTTTGTGCAAATGGAAGGATGCCAACCCCCTGAGATTCACGTCCCAGTAATCCCCCCAGGGAAAATGTCCCCTCCCTCTCGGGTTCCTTACTCCTCTGCTAAGTCCACATGCTTTGGGGGTGGTTTCCAGTGTGAGCTCCCTGCTTGGATTAGCGGAAGGAACTGTTTCTCCAGCCCCAATAAAATGTCCAGTCTGAGGTTGAAAAGCCCTCCATGGGGATGAGCCACAGTGACTGCTGGAACACCCATTCATTCCCTCGTCATTCAGGTGACCACACAAGCACTGGCCTCTCCATCGCACCCTCTCCCAGCCATCGTCCTCCTCCCCAGCAGAACCTGGGGGATGTGCAGTGCGTGGGCCCATTCCTCCTTGGCCGCTGGGAATTCTCTCCCCAGGCTCCTGGCCTCCCCCGATTCACAGGCCCCAAAGAGGTTTGGGAATAATGTCATGTCTATGGAGCATCTTAAAAACATTCACTGCAAATTGCTCTTGCTCGCTTAACACACTCCATGTAATGCTTACAGCATCAGCTTAAGGGAGCCCACTGCTTTTACTTCATTAGCATTTATCATGGCCGGTGCTAGTGAACTGCCTCTTCCCAACTTCAACCAAAGGCCTCTGGCTTCTATATTATCGCCATTATCACTATCAGTAATCATATAAAATACTTCTAGTGGCCTTATGGATACACATCAAGATGTTATTTCTAAGGACTGAGTCTTGGAAACAGAGAAATGTCTGACAAGGTAAGATCTCTAGCCTTGCTGAACCCAGACACGGCACTGCCCTGGCCCCGGTCAAAGTGCTGATGGCGAAGGTGTTGACACTGCGTGCAGCTGAACATCCCCCAGGTGTACATGGTCAGAGTCGTTAGAGGCGCAGGGGCCGACACCAGAGCCCGCTTCTGCTCTCTGTGGCTGCGACCCCGCCATGAAGTGACAGGGACATCACATGAAAGGCTTGACCCACCAGGGAGGTGGTTGCAGATGGTAACTGCTTTGCTCGAAAATTCCAAGCAATAGCTGATCTACGACACATGGGAAACATCCCTCAAAAACATTCACCTTCGCTAAAGAAAGCATGACCGCGCCCGGCAGCACGCTGGGTTTTGTCGGAGTGAATTATCACCACGATACATATCCCTGTCTTCACCAGTATCCACAAGATTGTGTCAGGTTTAAAGTTTGTAATTTCTCCTTTCCTACCCTAATATTTGAGGCGAAGGGGAGAGACAGAGAGGGAGATGGAGAGAGAGAGAGAGAGAGAGAGAAAAGAGAGAGGAGGAAAAAATGAAGTGAGAGAGATCACCTTTAAGTCTTTTCTTTTCCCTTCCTTTCAAATGACACAATAGAATTTTTTTTCCTAAAGTTGTATTAGGGATTCACTTAAGCAGAAATGAACTGTAATATGCAAATAGTTCTAATTGGACTGCTAATAGAGCGTGTCTCTGTTGTTTTTTTGTAGGGAGTTTTATGCCTATGTAATCAGTGCAGACAGCCGTTAAGTAAATGAAGAGGCAACTAACAATGTCAGAAAAGAGACCGGGCGGTTCCGGCTGACACTACCCTAATCTTCCAGGACCCATTAAATGGCAGTTTCAACGCATTACCTACCATAACATCCTTGAATATCACTGATTTTATTTGCAGTATCAAACATTCCATTTCATGCCCCATTAACAGTGGGAGCCTGAGCTTTTTGACGCAGCTAAACATTTTACTAACTACCTGGACTAAGTAACCAATTAACTTTTGGAGACAATACGGCCAATTAAGCGCGAAAAGGTAAGACTGTCATCCCCCACGAAAATTGAATTTCCTTTTCCTGATGGCACTTATTGTCGCCGCTCAATTGTTAATGGGGATTCGGTCCCTATTAAAGTATGAAGGCAGAGCGGAATGGAAAAGTTCAGAGGACTCAGTTCCTCAGAGTAGGTCACCCAGTGTCCCCATTGGCCCCTAATTCAGTTAACTTTGCTTCATGCCAGATTACTTATCGGATGCGCCCAGAGCCGGTTTCCAATAGGACATTCAGCAATAGCAGCGCAATCTGGTAGCTCCGGAGGAATCCACAGGCCCAGGGCTGTAGTTTGGGACCTTAGATGGGAGGTTTAGGGGGAAAAAAACCAAACTGCTTTTTGACAGCAGAAATATCAGTGTCGGACGAGACACTGCCCTGGTTATGGCAGTAGCCGGACACTTCAGAGATAAAAATAAACCCTCCTACAGTGAGGTGCGCTCCGAATTAACCCTCTGTGGTTGGCGAGTCATTTTCTAAATGGCAGCCAGGGTCGCGGGTGGCCATTCTGCCTGGTGGATTTCACCCCGGTTGCCCAGAATGGCGCTCGAGTAATGAACGTGGTGATCGCATTTTGAAAGCTGGAGGCAAGTTTCATGGTGTTAGCAGGAGTCTTTCATCTTTGGAGGTGCAGGAGGAAATTTGTCCTGGGGGGCAGCTTTCATGGGGCCTGTGTGAGTGAAAACAGAAGGCTTATATGAGTCATAGCCCACATGTTGGGCTCAGATTCATAAACCTGTATTTTTTTTCAAATAGAACCAGGTCACATCAGCATTGTGAAAATGTGGCTGTTCTAAAATGTGAAGAAAAATGAAGGATTTTCAGAAGTGGGGAAAGAATAGGATTCCAATGATGATTAGAATCTGACTGCATTATAAAATTTTTAAGGCTTGTTTATTCATTGTCGTCAAACCATTCCTAGTATAACTAGTGGCCCAGTGCATGGATTCATGCACATTGAAAGGAAATTAATTAGCAGAAATATTTTAATATCACTATTCGCCTTTTCTCTGTAATAGAAGTGTCAACCAAATTCACGATCAACAGTGACAGATCGAAACACACATGTGTAATTGGCACCAATGGGAGCTTTATATATATCATGCATGCATGAGTTAATGTTTATTTTTAAATTGCCAGTGTGCGTCATATGTACCAGTCGGTTAGATGGTTGGATAGACAGATGGTCGGTCATTTAGCCTTTTATATATATAGATACAATTTTGTGACATTCGTTAAAAGCTTGTTCACATACACTTACAATCTGACTTTAGCCTGCAAACTCATACATAGAGCAATGATCAAAATTGTGCTCAGAATGAATAATTTCCCTCTTTTTTCCCCAGTGGTATAGGTGTTCATTCCCCATAAAATAGCTGTTGAGGGAAACTCCATAGGTTCTATTGTTATATTAGTATTCTAGGTTCATAAATGTTTAAGTATATTTTTATTGCTTTCAGAGTGGAAGACTGAGGGAGAGAGAGAGAAACATCAGTGATGAGAGAGAATCATTGATCAGCTGCCTCTTACATGTCCTACACTGGGGATCAAGCCTGCAACCTGGGCATTTGCCCTTGACTGGAATTGAATTGTGACCTCCTGGTAGACACTCAGCCACTGAGAAACACTGGCTGGGCCATAATATTTTTTAGGTTGTTTCTGCCAGATTCTATGGTGATAGGAAGCAGAAGCATAAAGGATCAGTGTTACATACTTTCAAGTTTAAGGTCCTTTAGTGGAATATCATAGGAATTATTAACTCCAAAGAAGATTTGAATTCAAAATGAGTCTCTTATATGAATGAGTCAATTAATAACTGATCAAAATTTCCTTTTGAACTTTTCCTTGGATTCTAGTAGCTCTTCTCAAGAGACACAATTTTTTTTTTTTTTTTTTTTATGAAGCAATGGCTATGAGCTATTTATTTTAGCCGTTTTCCCATGGCCGTGGATGATTTAGAAATGATTACAATAGTTTGAACTTCCTGTTATTTAAGATAGAGGAGTAAAACCAGATCTCAAATGCTTCCCACTCCCACCGTCCAACATCGCTGTATGAGAATAATGAAAACAAACAGGCAGTGACAACATTAAGTCGACACCACTCAAACGATGGGAAGGGCTGGTGGCCAGAGCTTCCCACCACCCACAGCGCTCAGGAAAGGTGGCCCGAGACACCGTGGGAAAGTTTCCCAAGCTGCTTTGCGGCCCCCAGCCACGAGGCCTGTGGAGCTCTACGCAGAGAGCCTTTTCTGAGACTCGGGCACTGTTCTTCCCAGATCTCTCCACTGTTTAAGGGGGAAGCCACAGTCTTTTACCTCTTGGACTTCCGAGGAGTCATAAATGAAGAGGAAAATGAATACTCCACGCTATCGCTTAGGCAAGGCAGTCTCCAGGGCCCCGCACTTGTATCTTCCCCTGGAGTAAGGTACATCGCTGAGAGGCCAACTTTGACTTTGGACGTAACAAGGCGGATAGATACCAGGTGTAGCGCCCAAGGCTACAGAGACCCCTTCCCCCGTCCTCAGGCTGCAGAAAACACCGCCCTCCCACTGATTGTCTTAGGGGAGGACACGTGCATGTATCACATGAACTACACACATGCTGGGAGGACTCATAAGGAATTAGAGCTGCCATTAGGGCTTGAGGGATTTGTGAGAGAGACTTTCCCCTTTTTAAAATACATATTTTTGTTGATTTCAGAGAGGAAGAGAAGGGGAGAGAGAGAAACATCAATGATGAGAGAGAATCATGGATCGGCTGCCTCCTGCACGCCTCACACTGGGGATGGAGCCCGCAACCCTGGATATGCCCTGACCAGAATCGAACCCTAACCTCCTGGTTCATAGATGGAAGCTCAACCACTGAGCCACAGCAGTTGGGCAGACTTTCACTTTTTACTTTGTTTGTGTTGAGTTTTTAAATTATTTATACGTCCTGTTTTGTACTACAAGTGAATAGCAGCATTGTTAATGAGTGTAATAAGCTGTGGGGACATTTGGCTTATTTGACTGTTTTCTTTCTTGCGTTTCTTAATAGAAACAATCAAAATTGCTTTTGAAAAGCAATAGCTTTTTTCTTGCTACCTATGTGGTTATATACTCACTGTCGAAAGGTAGAAAGCACAGCCTGTTCCGACAGTCACACCCAAGATCATTTGTCCCTGAGTCTCTTCTTTGACAGCCCTTGGTGCCCAGCACTGTGTTAACACAGCCTGGCTCTCCCCTCCAGAAACCTACATGCTAGTGAGGGATACTTATTCTACTAAATTGTACAGCGGTAATAGCAGGGTGTGATTAATGATCCTTTAAGGACACTTGAGAGATTGCTATGACAAGATATAAATGAGAAGCCTAATCGTGTTTAGACTGAATTAATATTTAACTTTTTGAAATAGTTTTTTATTAATATACTGCTCATTTACAAGATGTAGAAAAATGCACCTGGGTCAAAAACTGTCCAGTTTTAAATAGTTTGTATCTTGCTTTGCAGTGAACATTTTAAAAAGGAAAGTAGGGACCCAACTGGCGTCGCTCAGTGGTTGGGCATCGACCTGGGAACCAGGAGGTCACGGTTCGATTCCTGGTCAGGGCACATGCCCGGGTTGCAGGTTCGATTCCCAATGTGGGGCGTGCAGGAGGCAGCCAATCAATGATTCTCTCTCTTCAGTGATGTTTCTATCTCTCCCTCTCCCTTCCTCTCTGAAATCAATAAAAATTTAAAAAATATTGAAAGGAGTGTAGGAAAAGGGTGAGTATTCAGTGGAGGCTCAGTCCTAATACAACTTTACTATTAATACCATTTTTAAAACATAATATGAACATTCTATTATAGCAGCAAACCATCTTTGAAAGCATAATACACACAATTCATTGATGTTGTGTACCTTATTTGAACAGCTCACAGTTGCTGAACAGTTATTTTGAACTTGATATTTTCATAGACACGCGACTTTCCTTAGCTGTGGCTTACGCCCAAACTTCACTTTACAGAAACCTTCCTCGCAGAGTGCCTTGTCAGTGTGGCTGGGCCCCTTCTGAGAGGGGGACAATGAGACGGAGGTGG
Organism: Myotis yumanensis; assembly: GCF_028538775.1. Classification (NCBI taxonomy): domain Eukaryota; kingdom Metazoa; phylum Chordata; class Mammalia; order Chiroptera; family Vespertilionidae; genus Myotis; species Myotis yumanensis. Next base: position 4,384,684 of record NW_027223771.1, on the reverse strand, counting down.
CCATCTGGTAGAACTGGAAGAGTCTGCACTGACAGGCCCCAGAGGATGGCCCACACGCTCAGCCTGACCTCCCAAACAGGCCTGGTCCACTGTGGTACTCAGATTCTTGTATATGCACTGCAGGTGGGGCAGCCTGCATTATAAAATGCATGTGAGGAAGTGCCCTTAAAGTTGAATACTTTAAGACCTTCATTTTGTTTTGTCGAGGAAGTTTGAACTGGCAACAGTATGACATTAGGAGAAGAGACGAGTCTGAAAGAAGTGATTACAGTTCCACGGTGGTACAGGCTTGAAGTGGTGTGAACACAGCAGGCATGGAGAGGCAGAGAAGGGTGTGAAGGAACACCAGGTGGGCCTCAGCCATTGGCTGCATAGGTCTTAAAGGGTGGTACTCAAGAGAAAAGTTCAAAGGGGACCCCTGCATTTCAGGTCTGGGTAACTTCCTAACACCATCCGGACAGAGATGGATACATGGAAAGGGGGAGTTGAGAAGTTGCTGAGTTACCATTTGACGTAAGTGGCAATCGAGTCTCTGAGATGTGTAAGCCCCAAAGGAAAAGAAATATGTGCATTGTGATGGAAGGCTCTAGAGAGCTCAGGGGCTATAGTCTTAGGTGCCTAGCAGAAGGCTTCTCGTCTCCACCGTGAGTGAGGCAACCAGGCTTAAAGCAAGCCCATCACTGTGGATAGAAAGGAGTTGACATGAAGGAGGTGTGGCATATTGAGCCCTGGACCCTTTACATCAAGAGTGGACTACAAGATAACTCCAGGTTCTGAAGATAGCACAAGGTTAGATGACCATCGGCAAGATGGGGGGAATGGAAGGAGAGATGTAGACATTTTTTGTCACGGGATTGAATTCATTCAAAGTCACTTCGATTGTAATAATGAGGTTCATTTAAGACCCAACACTTGCTGAAATAATATGGTTAAAGCCATGGAACATTAAGATCGTACTTGCCATAACACAACCCGTTTGGGCTATTATTAATCTAATCTCATAAGTGCACATAATACTCAAGCAAGCAAACCAAAGCTTTGAATTTGGTTTACACTAATAGGAAGTCTATCTCGCGGGCTTTTCACTGGGATTCGCAGTACCATTAAGCAATTACTAGTGGCTAGAACACTAGCCCGCATGTCGCTATTTCTGGTTAGGGGATTTTCTTGCCCGCCTGACTAAATCTTCCAATTAAATGCAATGGTACTACATTCATTTCAGTTCTTCATTTACAATGCACAGTAGAAGGTATTGTGCCTTTAGGTAAATAGTTTTAGGAGCTGTTAAACCACACACATAGCATTGCTGAGTTTCAACATTCCATAGATATCATTGTGTAACAAGTACCAGGTAAGACCTGGAGACAAAGGGAAGTCTTTTTTTATTGACATAATAGCATCGTCTTTATCAATGAACTTACTCCATTCGGGAACACCTTCCAACTATTTCTTTGTGGTCAACTCTGTTAATTTCATCAACAGAATTATATTTAAATTTGTTCTATTTAATATTCTCCTTAAATTTGAAACCCAACACAGGACGAAGGTTCACAGCTAAAAATCCTTCTACAGCGTTCATTATAAATAACTAAATAAGGTCTTAGCAAAACCATAAAGATGGTGATGATGATGATGATGATGATAATTTTTATTATATTTATGGGGAGGGTGAAAATAGGAAAAACACTAAGGATTTTTTCAAAACCTGATAGATTCAAGTCTAAAAATTCATATTTTTTTTATTATTTTTAGTGTGGATCTCCCCCCACCCCATAAAATCATGATGATATATGTAAGATCATTATATAACTTTTTTCAAATCTCAGAAAACCAGCCCTGAGAGATTATCTCTGAAACAGGGTAATAGTTAAGCATGTAGACTATAAAAATCCTGGTATCTGAATTCATGACGTAATTCTAGCATCAACTATCTTTGTAACCCTGGGAAATTTACTCACCCTGCCAATGCCTCTGATTTATCTATAAAAAGAGAACAGTAAGAGTACTTACCACACAGAGTTATTGTGAGAATTAAATGAGATCCTAAATTAAAGGTCTTACATTAGTTTAATCATTTATAAGCAGCTACATTTTTTGGACTCTAGGGACTATACTAATGGACCAAGATAATGAATATATAAATATTCAAGGGGATTTAAATAAAATCATAGATGAAGGTGGCTCCCACTGTTTTACTAGAACAGAATCAAGGATATATAGAATGTGTTTCTAGATTTTAATAATATAATCATGCAAGTTACTAGAATCTCAAAGAAAACGCTTCATGGTGCTATAGTCCTAGATGAACAATGCATTTACAGACCCACTGATCCTGTCCAGAAAGACCTGTCTTAGATATTCATAGAAAGATTTATATATCAAAGTAGGGATTGGATGAATGTATAATTTATGTGTGAAAAATACTTTCTTGCCACCCCAACCCTCATACTCAGAATGTTACGTGTCTTCAAAACTCTCTTCTTATTTTAAATGGATGGAAATATTTTTCTCACACTTTTAACTTGACAATGTAAGGATGCTAGGAGTGTCTGGGTAAAATTTCTTGATAATGTAAGTGACACTCTGCTCATCCAAAATCTCTCTTGTTCTGCATCTGACACCTCTAGAATTCTATGTTAGGCTATCATTTTCTTTATCAGATCATATCTAAGAGTCTCTCTTTTAGCTGGAAGAAAGTGGATGAAGGGAGAGAGGGAGAGGGAGAGAGAGAGAGATTCAACCAAAATTATTTCCTGAGCTTCCAAATGGACTTTCTTGCAGTTAACTATTCTGTTCAACTACATCAAGTTCATACAGTTAATCACAGTTAACTCGTACTGTTCCTATGGCAACTTTAATATTTAGTACTTAGCAGTATAGACAGTTTAAATTTTCAGAGGCTTTCTCTCTGCTCCACAACATTTTTTTCTTTTATTTAATCTTTGACTTTAAAAGAAGCACCAGAGGATTATTTGAGTTTCACTTTTCAAAGTCAAGAGTGATGTTCAGTGATAAAAGTTTGGGGAGTTTAATAAGATAAGAGGAACGCTTTTTCTCATTATAAGACTTTAAAACCGTTGCTTCCTACTTCTTTTCCAAACCGAAAGCCTTGTTGTCTCCCTCGGAGCCTGGCCAGCCCGGGAAGCTGCCAGGCCCAGACCCTGGCGAACAGAAGCATTAGGCACTGACCTCGGGGCTTCCTAATAGATCTGCAAAGTGCTTTGTTCCTGGAAGTCATCTGGCGAGGAGTTCAGTGTTACTGTATATCTTGTTAGAGCAGCAGAAGTGCCACAAAATGAACTAAAATCTCCCTGCAGAGTTGGCGCATCCTACGCTGAGAACATTCTGCACCTTCAACAAATCAGTGGTAGGATGCTGGGTAGTCACGGGTTAGTCTGTCCAGGGGTTAAATGAGAAATAATGGGGCTGCTGTTATGTGTCTTTGAGAGTGACAAAGCTCTGGGCATAAGGGGGTGGGAGAAGAAGGCTTTCCTCTCAGCTCCTCCCGGCCCTTTCCAGTTGTATCACAGCCAGAAGGGGCTCAGATACTGACTTCTCTGTAGCCTCAGCCCCAGGCAGGACCACTGACCCGCTCCACCTTGGCATTGCCCTTCTGTAACTATGAAGACCCTTCTATATTATGGCGTCGGCTGTGATGGCCAAATAGCTGAGAAGAAAGACAGCTCATTTGTTGTAACTATGCAGTCTCTGGTCCGCCTATCATCTGCTTATCTGTCTGTCTGTCTGTCTGTCTAATCTATTATCAAAAGTAACACATTTCCACCCTGCTGGTATAGCTCAGTGGTGGAGCACTGACTTGTGAACCAGGAAGTCATGGTTCCCCATCCGCACATGCCCAGGTTGTGGGCTCCATCCCCAATAGGGGGCATGCAGGAGGCAGCTGGTCAATAATTCTCTCTCATCATTGATGTTTCTCTCCCTCTCCCTTCCTCTCTGAAATCAATAAAAATATTTAAAGAAAAAACTCCTTTTCAAGTGCAGCCCAACAGATAAACCCCTAAAAAAGCATTTATGTTGCTCCAGGACTTAATTAACATATCTTTATCCCTGCCCCTATCCTGTATGAGCTGGAGGCCAGATTGAGGTCACAGAACCTGCTGGGACACGTCTTGAGTAAGGAACACGATTATAAACGGAGTACAAGTTCATAGTCTTCCTTCTGTTCTTGACTTCAATTTGTGTAGTGCTGGCTTCAAATACAAATTCAACAGATAGCGATTGATCCCTTGGTGGCTGCTTTTCTTATTTTAATGGACGTTCCTCAGTATTTTATAAACTTTAGAAAGATGGGAATGTTTATAATTATTCCTCATCTTTAACCACCACATTTCAGAAAGTTGCAAGAACCTCTCTATTGGTAGTGAACTCTATTCGAGTCTACATGATTATTTATTTATTTTCCCTTTTTTTTTTTTTTTTTTTAAGTCATCGGATTTGTGTTTGAAGTCATTCTAGGGATAAGGCTTTTGTTTAGCTTATTGACAAAATTCTAATTCTGCCTGCCCTATGCAGAGGAGGGAAGAGAAAAACACATAAGGAACTTGCCACTTCATGAAATAATTGCATTCTGTAGCCTAAAATCGTTACTAACCTCGGCGACACTTAATTAATTGAAAAGACTCCAGCGGTGGGATTCTGTGGTGGAGAGGTTCCTACTAGTTACATGTGATTCAACCTGAAATTCGGTTAAAACTGCAGGAATCCTCAAACATACATAAATGGATGAAAAATGAAGACTCTGTTGAGTTTAATCAATCATTTGCCTCTTTTTTTTCTTCTCGCCTATATTTTGTTTTTCCTTTGGAATGTAACAGATTTATTGATGGAGTGTTCCATGTACAGTCAAAATACATTTCGTTAGTAGACATTGAAAAAGCACCAGATTTTCTTCTCTTTGTTATAAGATAATACTGTTAAAAATACAAAAGCGCATATGCATTTCATTTCATCAAAATAATATCTGTTGAATCAACACCAAGCCAGTCTGATAAATACAAGGGATCGAACCCACAACCTTGGTGTTTCGGGATGACACTCAAACCAACTGAGCTACCTGACCAGGGCCTCCAACAGTTCTGGTTCAAATCAATTAGGTCAGCTGTTTTTTCACAAAACTTTGCATATATATTTCTCAGATGCTTAAAATCAACGGAAAAGTATGCTGGGTCCTGGAATTGTATACTTGGGGGGGGGGGGGGGGGAGTCCCTGCCTTCAAGGAACTTAAAGTAAAAGATGTGGTGAAGTCAGACAGTGGACTGTTTCAGCATAGGGTGCTAAGTTCTATGCGTGAGGTATGCGTGGCCCGCTGTCATACCACAGAAATGAGAGAAATAAGACATTGGCATGGAAACACAAATAAAATCTCTGACTTGGTCATTCTGCTTGATCAGTGAAAGCAGTCATAGCAAGTACATAAAGATGGTCATTGCATGTTGGATATGAAGGCAGATATGATTCTTCAAGCATTCAGGAGATGGCACAGTTTGTAAGCTGATAAACAGGATACACAACTGTGTTCTCTTCTGATAGTGTTTTATAAGTTGGGGGTCATAGAATTCCACACTCTGAAACCCTAAAAGAGTGGTATAATTCTGAAATTAACTAAAGAGAAAAGGAGAAAACACAGTGGGGAAAAAAAGTGAAAAAAGTTAAAACAAAATTACATCTTGGCCGAAACCAGTTTGGCTCAGTGGATAGAGCGTCAACCTGCGGACTGAAGGGTCCCAGGTTCGATTCCGGTCAAGGGCATGTACCTTGATTGCGGGCACATCCCCAGTGGGAGATGTGCTGGAGGCGGCTGATCGATGTTTCTCTCTCATCGATGTTTCTAACTCTCTATCTCTCTCCCTTCCTTTCTGTAAAAAATCAATAAAATATATTTTAAAAAATTACATCTTGAATTCAATAAGAAAATTGACTGTAACATCTCTCTTTCAAGACTTTTTGGGTTGTTTTTCCCACTGTGATCGCAAAGGATTATAAAAATTGGGCAAGACTTTATAACCCCCTCTTTTTACATGAAGAGTATAGAACTTGGGAGATTGTCAAGGCCGCAACTTGATACATGACTATCCAACAAGTTTCCAATTTAGATCTTCCTGCCAGAAACTTAATATTTGTCTGTTAATCTGCAGGTGTGATTGGAGAGATTTGATTGGACGGCGTCAGCGGTGGAGCTCCAAGCTGTAGCGTGGCCGTGCTTTCATGAACAACCCACATTTAAGGCACAGAAGAAAAGGTAAGTGAGACTTACATAAACATATATCACAATTGACTGAATTGATATAATTAGGGTGATCTTGATTTGAGACATAGATTCAGTTGCCTAGAAAGCTGATATGAATATAAGTATTGAATGTCTTAATGGGTTTGAAATCTAAGTACTCATCTCTGTGTATGTCAGTGAAAAATCCAACTGTGTTCCATGACAGATGTAGTTGTGGGAAGTGGACAGAACAGAATCGGAAGCCAATGGTAGCACCTGCTGTTTGGCAACGTTCGCCTGGACAAATGGAGTCCAGGAAAGGTGCTCAGAGGGAAGGGAATTGTGGGAGGGAACAGGCCATGCGCAGTGCTTCCCAAGCAGCTCAGAGTGCTCTTGTCTTTCAGTTCAGATGATATTCACAGGTTATACAGAATGAGGTGATGGGCAAATAATAAAGGGATCATCAGTATATTTTAACCATTCAGATACCAGGGTCATTTTGAATGGTTTCAGTATTTTTTTTAATTATAAAAGTAATATGACAGCATTACAGAAACTTGGAGAAACCAAGAAAAAATTTTGTACCATTAACCCACCAACACAATTACTATTCAATTGTGCTTATTATCTGAAATATTTTATCATATGTATTTTATAATTGTAATCATGGTGTATATACAACTTCACATGGGATTGTCTACCTTGAATTATAGGGTAAGTACTTTTCAGAATGCTGAATCATTTTGTAATTCCATATTTAAATGTTGCTTCATGTTCACTTTATTCATCCCAGTTTGTTGGTTTAAAACTATAGGTTTCAGTTTTGTTTTTTCTCACTTTAAAACTTTTTGCTTTTAAAATGAATACTGTTGTGTTGTACCCATGGGTTTGATTTCAATTCATGAGTATTTCCTTAGAATAGACTTTTAAGAATATTCTCTGCCAAAGGGTCTGAATATTTGGCAAACATTTTAATGTATGTTGCTAAAATGGTGCCTGAAAAACGTTGATTTAGAATGACATCTGAGCATGTGGCACGACCTCAGGTTACAATGAGTGTGATTTACTTTTCCAAAAACTAACAGTCCACTGGTAGCATCAGCTCCCTACCCATAACCACCTCCAGGGCCACCTCACCTGAACTCATGCCTGGCCTCACCTCCTGAAACTCAGACAAAGTTCATGTTCCCATGGGTTTCTGAGACCCTCCCCCCCCCCCCCCCCCCCCACACACACACATCCCCCAAGGATGCAGAGGCACAAACTCAAGTTCAAGGAACCCATGGAGACACTTGCAAATCTCCTAACTGAGCACAGGTAGCTGAAATATGAAGGCTAAGCAGTGGTCACTCCCCAGAGCGTTTGGCCTTTACACCAATTGGAATGAACCTGCCCTCTTGCCTACACACCTTTAGGTCAAACAGTGCCTTCGTTTTTTCCAAAAATGTTGAATTATCCATTCAGCTCAAACAATAACATGTTTGCAAGAACAGCACATCCTTCTCCATTTCAAAAACCTTCTTCATGAGCACCTGTTCTTCAAAGCACTTCCTTGGGCAGCAGTCGCCTCGCACTGTGTAGGGCTGCCCCGCATCGGTCCTATTATTTTGGCCCGTCCTGCCCCATATCACGTCTTTCATCTCAGAGTCCCACCCTGAGAGCTTTTGCTCTTTGGGCACATTATAATACCCCTGCCTCGCCCGGGGCGCATTGCTGCTGCGGATAATAACAGTGATCTTAATGAGGACCAACAGAAAATAACCAACACGGCCATAAGTACGATATCAAATGACAGCTCAGATCACAAAGTCAGCGCTGTACCCGGAGTCCTTGGGGACTGGCCCCAGTACTTTGTGAGAAAAGGCAGCACGTGGGGCCCCCGACCCGGCCTGGAACAGGGCAGAACTGCTGGGCTCCGCAGGAGACAAATGCAGGGCCGCGCTCTGTGTTGGGCAATGCGCTGGGCTTGGTGCTATAAATAATAATAAAGATAAATAATAAAAAAAGTGAAATGTTGTAAATGAAAGGGGATGCCCTGTGAACTTAACACACTGGCCCTTTCGCCTTCCTGTTAACAAGGTAATCTGATTGCCATTGATTTTTTTCACCTCTGTTACCAAGAAGGTGATGAAATGGTGTCCACCTAGATGTATTGAATCAGATACTAAACAAAGAGCAACATAAAGAACAATTATCAGCAACCTTGCTTTCAGCCTGCTGATTATGACATTACGAGAGAGACAAGGTCTGGGTGACTTAAGAAATAAAGCAGGGGCTGGGCTGTGGGGATGAAAGGAATGAACGCAGGTAAGTTTTTTGTGAATAGACGCATGTTTATTTCCGAAGAATTTCACCAGGAGCCTTTTCAATGCTCCATAGCTTCAAAGTGGGCCATTTCTACCTCTGCCGTTTGCTGATAGGCTTTCTAGTATCACCTAATTAACTACCTTTTTGATGCCATAGAGAAAAGTCACGCCAAAGGTGAGTCACTAATGCCCATATTTCTGCTGTATAGATTGCGGCTGGGTGACGTGCAGAAATGCTTGCTTATTGGTCTATTGGGGTCGCTACCAAGAGTTGGGTAAGACCCTGAAATACTATGAAAGAAAGGCCGCTCGGCTGACCCGTCAGTGAACCCCGTAGATGGCTTGTGATGAGTGATTGAGAGACCTTGCTTGACATGCATGACAAGGGTGGAACTAGCAAGCTTATGAGTGCTGACTTCTTGGCCCAAGCTTGAATTAATTTCCTAATCTCAAACATTTCCGGCTTCTATTGTTTATACTATTTGTATTCGCCCAGTTGCCAGCGTCCACAGTAAAGCTGTGAATATCTAAGCACTTTTCCTACCTTGGAGCATATGCTGGGGCCTAAATAAGAATGTGTCCTTATCTTATTACCTCTGATGACGTCTGCTTCTGTGGCAATATCTCCCCATGGCATTTCCTCCAGGGCAGTGCCCTGCCCAGACTTGGCAGGCGCTGTTGATTGACTGTGAACGTGGGGAGTGCAGTGGGGTGAGAGGTTTCTCTTGGAATCTCCAGTGCAGTTTGGGAAAGGTAGTCAGTGCCAGCGAAACAAGTTCAATGGTGCTGTCAGACCATATGGGGGCCTTAAAACAAGATAGAAAAACTTGCAAAGGAAGCAACTGGCCGCCAAAATCGAAGGCAATCATTTCAATGCCAGCAATGAACACATCCATTAGAATACCATTAGGGTCGTTGGCTGTAACTCATTATTCTCTTGAGCCTCTGCCAGGATTCACCATAGGGGGAAATCCAGAAAGAGGTGTGAGACGTCAGAAGATAAACTTTAAATAGGGTGGACAGAAGCAAAGCGGAAAACCGAAGGAATAAAAAATGCAGGTATTTTGTAAGTTCAGGTAAAAAGCAAAAAATCTTTCTTACCATTGATACTTTTTGTGTGACACATACACAAAAATGGCAAATATCACTTGTCCTTACCGGAAACATATTCAGGTGCAGATGGTACTGACTGATGCGAGGTGGGGGTAGAGAGGGTAAGGCAGTGGTTCTCAAACTTGAGCAGGTACCACGTTTACTGGGAGGGCTTCTTGAAGGGATTTCTAGACCCCACTCTCTGAGACCTACATTGTCTTTCTAACAAGTTGTAGGTGGGACCAGTGGTGCTGGTTGTGGAAGGACCTTTGAAGTGCCTGTCAGTGTTAAGGCTTTTGTTGGGAAATGTCTTTGAGGCCTGTTAATCTGGTAGAACGCCAAACAGAAGTTTGGTTTAAATATCAGTATTGCCCAGCCAGCATGGCTCAGTGGTTGAGCACTGACCTATGAACCAGGAGGTCACAGTTCTATTCCTGGTCAGGGCACATGCCCAGGTTGTGGGCTTGATCCCCAGTGTGGGGTGTTAGGAGGCATTCGATCCATGATTCACTCTCATCATTGATGTTTCTCTCTCTCTCTCCCTCTCCCTTCCTCTCTGAAATCAATGAGAATATATTTAAAAAAATAAAATGTCAGTATTACCACTTTCTAGCTTGTGAACTTGGCAAAATGGCTTGCTGAATTTCACTGTCCTCCCCACAAAATGCAAATATTTTCATGCAGATTAAATGGGTAATGTATGCAAATAGTGCACCCTGAGTCTAGCAAGTCACAGGAAGATAAGCTTCCTTTACCTTTTGTTCTGTGGCTGAATGGCAGGTGGTGAGCTCTCGAGGAGGTAATGGGGTCCTATGTAAAGAACTGATATTAGCAGATTCCAGTACAGTTGATCATGACTCATTTCTGGAAGTGTTAATAAAAATTGTCCCATTGGCTGGGCTTTCCCTGGGAAATTGTGGGTGGCCAGTGGGATTCAGAAAGGCAGGGAATTGCAATAAGTATTAGTAGGTTACATAAAGTTGGGATTCATTGATGTCTTATACCTAAAACATACTACATGGATGACATTAATGGAGACACATATGCTTTTATTTCTCAAGGGGAATTTTAACCCATGTTGGATGTTTAAGGCCACACAATTTTAAGATCATTAGTCATAAACCTCAAATACACATGGTAGTGCAGGGGCAAACTCTCACACGAGGCTGATGGGAGTGTGAGTTGGCTCAGCGAAGGTGGCACTGTATACCAGAAGTCTCTCAAAATACACGCATTATGACTCAGGAATTTCAGCTTGGGAAACACAGCATAAGGAAAATCATAAATATAGAAGAAAACAAGATTATGTATAAAGATGATCATTTAGTGCATTATTGATATTGTCCAATAAAGGAATATTGAATAAAAGAAAAATGGTTAGCCAAGGCCAGCACATGTTAAATGAGAATGTGAGATATATTCGGAATAAGATCACATCTATGAAGAGAGATAAAACTGGTTTTTAATTCCTGCTCATGTCACTCACTGGGAATGTGACCTTGACTTAGGACTGGGAGTATGGCCTTGAAACAGTGGTTCTCAGCTGGGGTGATTTTGCTGTCCTAGGGGCATTGGCAATGCCCATTGTGGATTGGGGTGCTGGCATCTTGTGGGCTCCGGGTACTGCACAGGACAGCACCCACAGCAAAGAATTACTTAGCTCCAGTGTCAATAAGCCTAAGGTTAAGAAATTGCCTTAAAACACACACACAATAATACCTACTAACTGTGATTATATTGGGAATTAAATGAAATGATCTACATAGGAAATCTGATCTGGCTCTTAGTAACTTCCCAACAAAGGTTATTATGATATGTTTGTCACTACTCATTACCATTTTTAGAAATAGAAAAAGGAATGGTAGCAACTAAATGAATTTTATCCTCCTCCAACTTTCCAGTGTTTTTCCAAACTTTCTCCAACAGGCAGAATTAATTTTACAAAGAACAAAACATTGTAAATGTTGTTCCTAAAAGAAAAAAGACTCTTTGTAAAGATAATAACCATATGTACACTTTTGTTATTATTAAGAAAGGGGAATTTGGGGGCTTATATGGCAAGGCATACTGAGCAAATATCTTTTTCATTTTGGAAATCATCCAACTGTCACACTACAGCAACTGAAGTCTGCCAGTGTATCAAACCCCAAATGATTTCTTTTCAAGTTAAGTTTTGAATAATGAAGGTTCTGAGCAGGCCAGAGACGATTTTAGGTACCACTTTATGCAAAAGCATTCCTTCTGTAAGAACAGCAATTGGTTCATAGTTTCAAAAAAATTAATGGCCACTTCATTGGGGGCTTGCAATGTTTTGGGGGGCTGAGTGTGGAATAAAAGTAAAGTAGTAGTTATTATTAATAATTCAAACCCAGAGAAGTAGGTAGGCAGACTGTAATGGGTCTGGGGATTGTTTCAAGGAAAGGGTTCCCCAGATAATAAACACATGGGATTGACCCGCAGAGGTGGCTTTACGGACCCGGAGAGTGTGCACGAGACCAGACTGTGCTTGCTGTCCCCAACCTCGTCGCATGGGCTGCAGGGTCAGCTCAAAACTAATTACACTGACTCTGGCCGGGTAGCTCCATTGGTTCGAACATCCACCCGATGCGCCATGGTTGCAAGTTTGATCCCTGGTCGGGGCATATACAGGAATCAACCACTGGATGCATAAATAAGTGGAACAACACATCGATGTTTCTTTCTTTCTTTCTCTCTCTCTCTCTCTCTCTCTCTCTCTCTCTCTCTCTCTCTCAAAAATCAATCAAAACAAAAACTCAATACCCTGGAGGAACAGGGCCACGGACAGAGTTTCTTGCATGAGTATGTTATCCCTGTGTGTCTTTCCTTATTTGCCTTTTCTGTATTTTTATAGAGGAGGTAGGAATAGATATTAAAAAATAAATATATTGATATTTAAAGTGCACCGAAAAAAGCAAATATAACAGATTTTAAAAGGAATTGTGATTATGGGAGTTCCAGACCACTTTGCCAAGCCGTCCAGGCCTGGTATTTTGGACAAGGTTAGGACAAGTCCTTGAACTTCTGGGGGCCTATGTGATGCAAACCCTCAGCCCGTGGACCCTCCTTACTATTAGTGCTAGAGACTGCCTTATCTTACCCTGGCCCCTCATAGGGAAGCTCTGGGAAAATGCAGGCCTAAACTGGGAAAGGCTGTTTTATTATCTTTTTTAGGCAAATAAAACCCCAGAATGGATTTCTTTTTGAGATGTGTGTTTTGTTTTTATCACAATGACCTTTCTAAGAAAAGATGAAGCCAGCCTCAGGTAAAAAGAAATGGCCACATTTCATCTACAGTTAGCCTCCCTGACCTCTGACCTCGGCTCTTCCATCTGAACCTGTTTCATGCACCATTTCTCCTGGCGTCTGATAAGGGACACTCAAGTGCTTGGAACTCTGACTCTCGGAGAATAGCCAGTAAACAAATCCCCCCACCCCCCACTTGAATTGGTGATATCATTCCTTTGCTTTTGTCTTCATACCACAAGGTATTATTGATAAACTACACAATTCGAGACAGTAAAGGGAGCCATGAAAACAGGCCCTGTTACCAGTTAGCAATCCCCAGTTCTCATGCATGATAACGTGTAAGTATGTATATATAATGTATAGATTTATAAATACATACAACCACACACTTCCGTGTGTTCCCACACCCCAGCATTATCATCTCATCTTTTTTTCTCCCCTATCTCTAACACAAAAGTCGCTGGGTTTGGGAGCACGCACAGAAAAAGGAGATTTCTCAGAGAGCAGGCGATTGGGCCGGGGTCATTCGAAAGGGTAATTATTGTTAAATGTCAGGTTAACTCTGAAGGCCTCAGCTCATCCAACTGAGAGCAGATTAGCGCAGATGGAGACATTTTCAACACGGGGCCGCCTGGCCAATCAGAGACAGCTGGGATTAGCCAAATACCTTCTCTCATCTGCTTGCTCACAGAAAGGTCAGTTTCTGCTCATTGCTTCTCTTTTAAGATGTGCTTCCCCCCCCCCCCCCATTTTTTTATTTATGGCAGCCGTGTGCAGGAAACCAGGTCCCTTTTATCAGCGAATTAAACATTCAGCATCTAAAACCCACTTCTTGAGAGTCAACTTCATTCACTTTCAAGACCACTTTTATCTTTTTCTAAGTGCTGAAGATAGAGTGGGCACGTGTCCGCATTGCATATTTTAGCCCCGGCCCTCCCGCTAAGCTGGAGGTCTGCTTGTATCCTTTCATGCATTTTCTTCTTTAAGGGCTCCGGTTTATGTTTGCTATCATTTTCTTCATAAAAAGAAGAGGGGGAAATGAAGCTAACCCCTGAGTGCTCTAAAAGATAATCTGTTCTTGTGTATAGCTCTCTCTGCTCCCCCTCAGCAACGTAAATGAGAACGTGCATAAAAGCCAGTGACAAAATGAACAGGTAGAAAAGCAAAGGTCACAGGCCGGTGCGTCTTCAAACTGTGTGTGTATGTGCAGTTCGGGTGTGAGCACGCATGCGCACCCACACGCATACACGATCTGTAAGTCGGCTATAGGAGATACATCGATATATTCATATGGGAATTTGTGTGTGTTCTTGGGAGAATTATGAGCTGCCACTTCAGTATGCCTCAGAATGCGCTCATTTTCCCATATCAGAAGCGATCAGTGAAGACATGAGAACGCTCGTCTTCTGAAGAAATTGTTATAAAAGCGGAATAAGGACATTATGAGGAGACCTTTGCCTGTTTTTGTTACGCTACCTCTGACTGTGTTTTCTTCACCCCTACCCCAGCTCTTCCCCATTGTCTTTCTGAAAGTAGATTTATTTTTCATAATCAGACAAAAATGGTAGGCAAAATGGAGTCTCTTATCTGGAAAATTTAGTACAATGTTACATAATTTAGTTGCTTGCTTTAAGCAAGTATGAGGATAAGATGCAAAAGGCAAACATTAATAACAATTAATTTCTTTTAAGCTGCACTAGGCATTTATTGTACAGTAATATACAAGGCAATATTTCAAAAACTCTAGGCGCTGGCACCCAGATCTTGGTTTTTAATACCATTCATCAATAAAAGGGACCAGGACTTCTTGGAGAAATGGCTTCAAGGACTGAAGTTGTTGAGCTGGAAAGTATTCAGAAAGCAACGCTAGGGGGTATGTTAGTGAGACACAAGAATGAGCCAAAGGATGTCCAGTGGCCAAAGCTGGAACAATTTGACCAACGAGAAAATAAAGCAATATTGGATTACAAAGTATAAAATGAATATCTAGCTTGGCTGGTGTGGCTCAGTGGTTGAGCATCTACCTAAGAACCGGGAGGTCACAGTTCAATTCCCCATGCCCTGGTTGAGGGTTTGGTCCCCAGTAGGGAGCATGGAGGAGGCAGCCGATCAATGATTCTCTTTCATCATTAATGTTTCTATCTCTCTCTCCCTCTCCCTTCCTCTCTGAAATCAATAAAAAATATATTTTAAAAATTAAATGAATATCTACGAACCCACACTGGTATAAATTACTGATGAATAAATAAATGGGAGAGAATAAATGAATCTCTCATGCCAAAGAATTTCAGATAATTTATGTAGATACTTTGCCTTCAAGAGGGAGATCATGACTCCTCATCCTTAAGTGTGGGCTTCCTTTCAGAAGCACAGGCTGGGAAGAGGGGAGGAAATTAGAACCTTCAGGGTGGCAAAGCCTGACAAACACTCCCTCAGCCAGGTGGTCAAGGTTAATGACAGTGAGAAGTCACACTGATAGTTGGACCCTTAATATGATGTGATGAGAATGGCACTCTACCTCTGTGTCCTTCCTACCAAAAACACATAATCCCAGTCTAATCATGAAAACAGACAAGTCCAAACTGAGGAAAATTCTGCAAAATATCTGACTAGTCCTCCCTAGAACCTCCAAGGTCATCAAAAGCAAGGAAGGTCTGAGAAGGTGTCACAACCAAAGGCGTCTATGTAGGCATGACACAGCTACATAAATGGACTGCGGTGTCCTGACTGGGATCCTAGAACAGAACAAGGTCATTAGGGGGGAAATGAGGAAGTCTGGGAAACTTGATTATGTATTGACTTTGGTTAATAATAATGTATTAACATCGGCTCACTAATGGCGACAAATGGACCACACTACTGTCAGATGTTGATAATAGGTGGTTTTATAAAACTGAGTGTGGGGGACAGGAGAACTCTTTGTACTACCTTCATAATAATTCTGTAAACCTAAGACTGTTCTAAAATCAACTCTAAATAGTAGCAGGTATATGGGTTCTTAAACTTAACATGGTGTTTTGGAGCTAAAATACATGTGACCATTCGGGGAGAAATGAGCTCTGTTGCCAATTTAACATCTAGAGATGAAAGCGTACTGACTATGGTGTTAGGAAACTTACAGTCTTTAAGACTTTTTTTTAATATAGCATTTGAGTAGCAGTAAAAAACAAAATATCTGAGTAGGAGTTTACTTATACAATCCCTATAAAAGAGCTGGCTAGTTTAGGTTCACAAAAGAAATTGAAAAATTTCCGAGTTTGCCCATTGCTCTCTTATAGCAAAAGAAAACCACAGAGAAATATCTTTTAAGGCAATAAAAGGAAGGTATCTTCTAGTACAGACATATTTCAATCGTTATTGTTTTCTGAACTGACTGGATGATACTGGATAATAATGGGGATATTTTTGACAGTGTCTTATTTATGTGTCTCTGGATGAGTTTGTGCAGGAGTGTGGGGAAGCTCCAGCCTGCACAAGTCAGAGTAATATTTAAGGTTAATATGGTTGGAGTGAATTTATTTACTCCCCAAATGCATTGGTTTCTAGACTCTTCTAAAACAACTTTACATTCTACACCCACCACAGAGCTTATTTACATAAGAAGCAGGACATAAAAGCAAAAAATGATAATACAAATAATATTCTGGAGGGACAATTGAGTTCAGTTTTGTTTTTTGAGCCACCCAAGTTGTAACATCACTGAGCAAAATTCATATTAATTTACTGCAGAAATAATTTAATAAAATATTTGAGCAGTTGGCCTCTCTAGTGTAAACAGCAATGGAGGTGAATTCACTTAATATAGAGATAGAGTTTCTACAAGACTTTACTTAAGAGTATATTTTGCATCCTGGCCAGTGTGGCTCAGTTGGTTGAACATCTTCCTGTGCACAGAAAGGTTGCCTGTTGGATTCCAGTCAGGGCACAGGCCAGGGTATTAAGCTAGATCCCCAGTGGGGGGGGGGGAGGGGGGGGGAGGGTGCAGGAGGCAACCAATCCATGTTTCTTTTTTTTCTGCTTCTTCCTTCCTGTCTCTCTAAAAATCAATTTTAAAAAATCTAAAATTAAAAAAAAAGATAGTATATATGGCAGCCTGGGCTTTGAGTCACAATGCTTAAAACTAAAACGGAATGGAAAGGGACTGGCTTTGCTTGCATAGCTACGCTGCTATTTTGATTTCAGAAATTCATGTGAGGACAGTTTACATACATGTTTGGGATCAGCCTGACGAGCCCTAGGTCAGACAGGAAGGATGTCTGTCGGGACACTTACTGAGCACATTCTGAATGCAGAACCACTGACAGTTACTGAAGAAACAAAGACCCATGTTGCTTCTAAGAAGCTTAGAGCATCCTCTGTGTTTCTGCAGCATTTTTACCAGTTGCAGTTTATTAATAACTTAATTAATCAAGTGATACTTTCCTATCCCTATAGAATATAGGCTTCCAGATAGCAAAGTTCATTCTTTACTCATCTCCAGTGCCTAGCAGTGTCCAGCACATAATAAGTGTTTAAGAACTATTTGCCTAAGTGTAAAGAGAAATAAATTAATAGGAGACTCTGCTAGTTGCGAACACAATGCACATATTCTCATTTCTCATATTCTCTCTCTCTCTCTCTCTCTCTCTCTCTCGTCTTTCCTATCAAAAGACTAGACAGTAGCTCAGCTGAAAAATGCATGGCTTAGACTTCTTTCCAGCTTCCAGTTGTGGCTGGCACTCCATCAGCACCTGGGAATTGTGTTATGAAAGCCAAACTTTCGGGATGATAAAGCAAAAAGACAGATACAGAGCCCAAACCCGGAGAGTCTCATAGGACCCCCTGACCAGCAGCAATAAAGAGCTTCCTTCCAGACGTCTTGAGCACAATGGAAAAAGAAACTTCTCTGCTATTTCTTGTGTCAGTTCCTCGCGGCTCAGCACAACTTGTCTAATTGATTCTGACTGTTATAAATTCCTGTTGCCAATAATTGGACATATGTAGCAGACAAACTAATCCTATTAAGACGAGTGTGTTATTTCTTTTCCTTACAATCGAAGACCTTTATTGATTGGGTTAAATCAGTGGTTCTCCTTCGGGGGTGATTTTGTCCCCCTTCCTTCCCCCCAGCATATCTGACAATGTCTGGAGACAGTTGGTTGTCACAACTGGGGGCAGGGGTTGTTTGTACTGGTACCTAATGGGCAGAGGCCAGGCACACTGCTGTTGTCTTACAGTGCATAGGATCGAGCCCTGCAACAACAACAATTATCTGGACCAAATGTTAATAGTGCTGAGGTTAAGAAACCCTGGGTTAAATCTTTATTAATTAAGTTGCCTACACAGCCCACCTAACCGTTCACTGCTGATTAATGTACATTTTGTGATGTGAGCCAGTGTGTTGACTTTGCCTACAGAGAAAATGATCATTTTTTTTCTCAACTCATGAAATCAATTTATTAAATAAAAGTACGTTTTGCTTTTGTGATTAAGTGAAGGAAGTGGGTGATGCACAAAATAATGGCCCAGGAATTCTCCTACATAAGAGTAATGTGAAGGAACACGAAAACGTGCTGAGTAATTCAATGAGTCAGTGTTACCGACACAACAGTTAAAGGAACTACACGACAGAGTGAACTGAAGGTGGTTATGCAGCTCAGTGAACCTTTGATTGGAAATGAAGCTGCAGTTGAATTGGAAATGGAGACATTGGAATAAGATCCCTACTATGAGAAAGTGGGTAAACTTGAAAAAATTCCTTGTAAGAAAGTCCATTTCTAAGACTTCCTCATTTTCTTGGATCCAAAGATTTGGAAAGAGAGAGAGAGAGAGAGAGAGAGAGAGAGAGAGAGAGAGAGAGAAAGAAAGAGGAAGAGAGAAAGAGTAAAGGAAGAAAGGAAGGATGGCCAGAGGGACCAACGGGAAGAAGGGAGGGAGGATTAGAACAATTATCTGACACTCAAGTGATTGAACCTATAACTGATAAGTTAAAAGTAATCAAGATTTAAATAAGTAAAAACAAGATACATAAAAACCCACCTGAAGTGTGCAATGACTGTTACTTGCCAGCAGAGTGAAACCTGCCCTAGCATTAAACAGGTCCTATGTATAGTATGTATAGGTCGCTTTATAATTATTGTTATCAGCGGCAAAAAGGCTACAACACCCAACTGCTGTCAGGTTAACCAAAGCCTGCGTCGTAAACCTTGTAATTGTCTGCTGTCCTGCTCAGCCACTTTCAACGCATTTAAATTAGGAAGGACTATGCTAATTTTGCTTCCTAGCCAGGGTAATTGTTATAAGACATAATTATCTTCTCCCCCCCCACCCCATTGTTTTGTTCTTCAGTTTTGTTTGAATTCAGTCGGTTCCCATGTTCCCTTAAACCTGTGCCGCCCTCACCCCGCCGGAAACACCCCTTTCATCTTCCTGGACTCAGAGCTTAGATGTCCTGTTCCACAGCCATCCTTTCCTCTGTGATCTTCCCCAGGAACAGTGTGCGAGGCTCCGTTGATGAGTTAACTCTCTATTTAATTAAAAAGGGCTGCCCTTTATTTTCCTTATATTAATGCTTAACATACCATAGAATTGATTCAAGAAAAAAGTAATAAAAGGGTGGCAGTTGAAACATTGGAAAAGAGATTGGAGGGGGAGGGGGACCACTGCTCCTTTTAAATACTTGAAAGAGAGAAGAGACTTGTATTGATCCAGAAAAGGCAACTGGCAAATGAGCAGAAATGACAGGGAAGGAGATTGGGCCCCACATAGGAATAATGTGGCAGCGGTAGAAGTGGACTGTGTTTCCTTATGAAGCGGTGAGCTCCAGGGCTGAGGTGTCCCCCTGAGGTCAGGGGCCCCTAACGTAGAGGGGAGGGGACAGGCAAGCTTCCTTCTTTGGATGGGACAGGGATGTTTACCCCGAACAAACTGCCAAAGTGAGGTTGATCTTATTATATAGTATCCCACTGGTCATAAGGCAAAAAAAAAAAAAGTGCATGAAGAGATAAATACTGTTTTGCTGGCTGATGGGGTTGGCATCGTGTCCCTGTGTTAGTACTGGATGTGGGAGAGGATAAATCTTCCAAAGCTCACTCATCTGAGAAATCTGAACCGGCTGCGTTCACCTCTGTTTGCCCGGTGACCTTCACATTCTGCCCAACAATCTGTGGGGTCACTAACCCCGGGCATCCTAAGCAGCCTGTGTCCTGACCAGGACGCCTTCAGGAGTGAGAAGAGTGTCATTAATTCCGTTGCTTCGAGGTCCGGAACAGATTGAGGCATGGAGTGTCATACGTTAGCCATGTATGTTAATGTTCCAGACAGCCACCATGCTTTCAGCCTGACCACGAGAAGCCCAAGGCCAAGTCCACGTGTTTAATTCCTCTGTTGTTAAAATGCTGGCACCAGAGGAGGAGAGGGGCTAATGTTAGAGAAGGTATGCTTTTCCTGCTGGGAGCGCCGGCTTTCCCATGAGCCACGCACCTCTTTCCAGTGTGCACTTGAACTTGGCAGGTGTTGGAGTTAAAGGAAAGGGTGGCAAATACCAGGGTAGAGGGCCACTGTCAAGTCACTGCAGACTCCCTCAGTTCCATCACTGTCAGCTTCAATATGCTGACATCTGCAGATTGTTCTATGAAAGAGGAGACCTTGCCAAGGAAAAAATGCCACTCAGTCTGAGGCCAGCAGATTTGAGTAGGTTCTTGTCTTTCAAAACATTAAAAATGGGTTCAGGTTAATTCCACAACCTCCCAAAATACCCATGGTACATATGGAGCTAGCATGCATTGTATACATGCATATGCATTTATTCATTGCAGTCTGCATCACTGGCCCACTATTAGATATATTACTTATCTCCCTCTCTCTATATAAGCCTAATATGCAAATTATTCCCATGGGAGTTTGACCGGGAGAACAATCGCTCCCTGTGACATGCGCTGACCACCAGGGGGTGGCACGGAATGAAGGAAGGCCCCGGCCGCCAGCTAGAAGGCCCAGATTGGCCCTGATCACCAGCCAGGCCTTGGGACCCTACCTGTGCACGAATTTCATGCACCAGGCCTCTAATAGTGTAATGCTCTTTTTTTAAAAAAAAAAAGTAGAGACATTTTCTGGAACTTTCCAAATGAGCATTGTATGCCTGTGGATATTGGCACATGTAGCACATTGATAAGGAAGATATGCAGTCGGGGGCTGAGTTAGGGAAGGTAAAATCAGCTGTTATCAGGCTCCAATAGGGGAGGCTCACTCAGTGCCCCTCAGTTTCCTGACCTGTATAATGGGGCTGAGATGGTTGCTTTCTACTTCTCGAGGGTGTTTTAAAGATTTATGAGATCAGTTTTCTAAAGCATTGTGAAGTTCTCGCAGAAGGTTACTATGAAAAATAAAGCATCATTATTCATTTTGTACTGAGACAGGACCCTTGGGGGGGTCCTGGAAAAGAACAAATAGAGTCATTTTTACTGGAGACAAGAGAGAAATGTTCTCATCTGAAATTCCAAATTCGGAGGCAAACACAAGGTTCTGCAAAACTATCCAGTTGTCTTTCAAGCACTCTTTACACTCCTGTACTTCCCCTCTCCATTTGGCATCCTGTATTATTATAGCAGCAACTCAGGTTAACTGTGTGTGTGTGTGTGTGTGTGTGTGTGTGTGTGTGTGTGTGTGAGAGAGAGAGAGAGAGAGAGAGAGAGAGAGAGGGAATTAAAATGTTCTATCAGTGAACACGTTTGGAGAAATTCATCTTGGTTTATGTGAGTCAGTTGGAATGCCCGTTTATAATAGCTCCTGGTGTGTCCTAGTTGGTTGTCTACTTGACATTCAGAAGAGGTATTTTGCGTTGGTTTTATTTTTTCCTTCTCCTTTTTCTTCCTCCTTTGGTAGAAGGAAAACTGTTATATGGACCACCAGGCACTCATTATTATGACATATATTCCCATTCATGGTAACAAACGACAATTGTATGGAAATAAACCTTGTTCTTCCTGTTTGATGATGTGATTGTCGGGCACCAATGGCAAACGCTTAGGACAGAAAACACAGCCTTGCAGCGGAACAGTTCTGAAAGAATTAACTCCCAGTTATTCTGATGTTCATCCCGCCCCTGAAAAAACGCCAAAGGCTGATGGGAAGGGTTTCCATCTGCCGCGTCTTCCCTGGGGCCCTCCTGGTGGATCCGCGCATCCTTTTTTCCTCTTTCCCTCACTATCGAACTGCTTAACTCTCAAGCTTCATTGTAACTCACCTTTGACCTGAAATGCAAAAAAGGAACATTAAGTGTTCTTTTTATTTGACATTACAAGCACTGTACTGCCCCTCGGTTACTATCCAGTCATGTGATCCAGCCTCCGATGTCAGCTTCTCCTTCTCCATCCAAGGGTCCTAGCACTGGGCAACGGGACAGGTCTGAGATGGGACCACCCTGGCTCTCCATAGGGTGCCTGGTCTCCGGCCCCCGTGGCTGGGAACCAGCGGAGCTGTTGTATGGACTTGGAAGGCTATTGACAGCAATAGTCTGACTCTGCCTACTCCCCTCCCGCTCTGAGGAGGGAGCTCGCCTGCATCCTTCCCAGCTGGCAGCCTGCCTCCCAGCCAGGGCCAAGCTGCCTTAAGGGAGCCACTTTTTTCCTCCTTCCCAGGACTCGCTGGTCTTGTCATCACCATCTTGGCTGCATTCTCGCTTGCTCTCCAGCAGCCCTAGATGCTGGTGGACATGCCAGGTTCCCCATCGCCTGCCCAGCTCTGGAATTGCAGATCTCAAAGATTAGAACCAGCCGCAGGGATCCTGTAATCCCTGGCTCCTCATGAGTGTGGGCCTCCGACCAGCAGCAGCATGATCTGGGAGCTCGTTAGAATGACTGTCTCCTGGGTCTCATCCCAGACCCAGTAAAGTAGGATCTGCTTTTTCTCAAGCTCTCCTGGGGTTCTTAAGCACATTGCAGTTTGAGAAACCCTGACCTAACTCCCATGCCCCTGATTTAAAATTGTACTGAATTCTTGAATATCTAAAGAAATGGCTTGGAGCTTTCAACCTTCTGAGTTCGTTTTTCTGGGGCACAGCCTGGGCATCAGTCCCCTGGGATCCCCACGCGCACTCAGAAGTGAGGACCATGGGTGGCCCTAAAGCAGTGGTTCTCAAAGTCTGGTCCCCGGCCCAGCCACATCAGCATTATTTGTTAAATTGCAACTTCGCAGGCCGTGCTCCTAGACCTGCTAAATCAGAAACTCTAGGATTGGGCCTAAAAGTCCCCCACGTTGTTCCAATGCAAGTTCTGCGCTACAGGTTTAAGGAATACCGATGGTCCAAGTCTCATCCCAGAAAAATGGGTCTGGACTGGTCCTACTATCCTGTGATCGTTTTAATGTAAGTCAGTTAAATGAAATAAAATTAAAAATTTAGTTTCTCATTTGGACTAGCCACAGTTTAAGTATTCAATGGCCGCAGGTTGCTGGTGGCCACAAAAGAGGCACCACGGGTAGTAGAGCATTTTCATCGCTGCTGAAGATCTGGGTAGTGCTAGTCTAGATGTTGGGCTAGAGGAAAACATTAATATTAATAACAGTGATAACAGCAACATTAATAATGGCAAAATAACAATTCGCATATACTTGGTGATTATTATGTTCCAAGCATTGAGCTAAGACAGCGAGTGATCTTTTTTCCTTAAAGATTGCCAAATATTATTTAAATCTTGTGCTTGAGTCTGTAAGGGATTTTAGCGAGGTGGGGGACACGGAAGAAGAAGAGAGAAAAGAGAAACAAGAGGAACAGTTGTCTTTGCCATCAGTGGGAGACTTCATTTGAGGAACTGTGCTGATGTCAGTGCAAGGCAGGCCTTGATGGGCTACCAAGAAGATGTCAACACATAAGTGAGATCAGCCAGTATGATATCGCTTCCAGACCTTTTCCCCTCTCTCCCAAACTGGAACATGCTAGGTAGTGCTAGACTCTCAGAGCAACGGAAGTGTCCATGTGGAGGGCTGTTGGCTAGATGTTTCTGAAGCTTGGCATCCAAGAGTGACTCTTTCATCAGAGATGTGCACTGGTCCCATCAGCCAGTGACTACAGAGTAGGAGTCCTCTCCCTTCTGTGCCCACCATTTTCTCGCTTGTCCATCTGCATAATTTTGGGACATCCACTCCCCTCCACTTTTCCCCAGTGCCTGTAGGTCCCCACGTGACTGCCTCCTTGTGCCCTGTGACTAGCCCATTCCGCTCTCCTCCTCCTGCCACTACGCTCCCTGCATCAGGTGCTTGCTCACTGAGTCCTGCTAGGGCTGCAGGTGCAGCTGGGAACAGGCAGCCCTTCCTCTCTGGGAGCTGCACGCTGCTGAGGACCCTCTCAGATCAGAGCGCCTTGGGCACAGCCGGTCTCCCTCTGACCTCGGAGGGAAGCACACTGCTTTTCCTCATTTCCCACATCTGCGTTTGAGGCTGGATCAGACTCACAAGCACTGAACACAGACCCTGAGGGGATGGGAAGTACCACACCTTAGAAGCCACAGCTATTAGAGGCGGGGATCCAGGGGCTTCTGCTGGGACTGGCTTTACCAAGCCTTGATTTCCATTACTCACCAGCTTTGAAGCACTGAGGCTTCCCCAGGGGACAAAAGAGGTTAATTAAAAGGTCTCACCAAAGTGGGCCCTCCCATTGTAAACAGAGGGTCTTTCTGGAAGGCAAATTCCAGTCTCCACCTAGAAGAAAGAAACTCCTCAAATTCCCCCAGGGTGCCATTTTCCCAACTTCCAAAAATGAGGGTTTGGTCCTGGTTACACTAGCATTTTATCTTTTCTCTTCCACCTGCCAACCTCTCCTGCGATGTTTCCCTCTTCACAGTGAGAAGTAAACAAGAATTCACAGGGGGATAATTCTTTAACTATTGCTTCTACCTGTGAATATGAGTCAAGCCCCCCCCCCCCCCACACACACACACACAGACATTGTTGCATGCATTTACCCTGTTCAGTAGTGACAGCCGTATAGAGTTTAGCCACCGGATTCTAAAATGTATTTTAACAGCAAAAATCTCTCTTCAAACCAAACCTTATATGGAAGGAAGTCCAATATATGAAGCAGAGTAACATCCTGCTTCTTGGTTGAAGCAAGAAGGGTCAGTGGGACCCTCTCCCTCACCCTGGGGATGATGGGCTATTTGCAATAATTTCTCTGGCCCAGCCTTCATTTTTCAGATGGATAATCTAAAGCCAAGAAGAGTTCAACTGTTTCTAGAAGATAGGTGTTTGGTAAGCCTACAGCTGAGACCTAGGCTCTTCGGTGGTCCGTCCTGGCCTGCTTTTGCATTTGTTCACCCCAAGATGCTTATAATAGAGTGGTTGTTCAGGTCCTCAGTTAGTAGCTCTCCCGAGTGAATAGTTTCTTAGCTGTCAACCTCATCTTCTGTTTAAAATCAGCTGGCTTCTCAGACAACTCAAACTAGAATCCACCATCCTTACAATGGCCTCTCAGGCTATCCATTACCTGTTCTCTCTCTCTCTTTCTGAGTTAATTCCAAATTCTCTCCATGAACCTTGTTCTAGTCCAGCCAACTGGCCCCCATTTCTCTCAACACATCAGGGATAGTCCTGCCTCAGGACTTTGTACCTTCTGCTCACAGTGCTCAGAAAGCTCAGCCCGCAGCTGTCACATGGCTTGCTCTCTGTGACCCTTAGAGCTCCGCTCAAATGCCACTTGATCAGTGAGACCTTCCCTTTATCATTGCAGTGGTGGTCTCCAAAGATGGCCGCCATGAACCACACCTCTGTTACCCAGGCCTTGTACATTCCCTCCTGTTTATCTGAGGGCCCTGCAACTTGCCTTTGAGCAAAAAGAATTGGGGAAGTGACACTTCATGACTTCCAAGGCAAGGTCTGACTGTGGGCTGCGTAGCCATGAGCTGAGCTCTGGAGTTTCAGAAGGAAATTGACCACACAAACCAATGCTCAAATGAGAATTTTGGTTGCAAATGCCAGTTCAGTGAAATGCTGGAGCCACGTTCTAATGACCGGCCTCCTTAACTTCTCTATTGTCTACTCAAAAGTTATGTTTTCCTGCAGCGGTGGGCCAGCCATTGATTCATTTCCTTTCTTTGAGATGCTTCTGATGAGAGAGACAGACAGACTGTCCAGAGACACAGCAGGGATATTTTTATTGCTTACAATTGGAAGATGAGTCTAGTTTTTATTTGAACTTTGTGTGGCCCTCGCTGTGCCTGGTACAGCCCCTTCCCTGTGTTTGCGCCAGAAGCCTGCAGGGCTTCACTCCTCCTGGCCCCGCTGGCCCACTGGCCAGAGCTTCCTGCTTGCTCTCCACCTTCAAGGGTTAACTTCACAAAACGCCAGCCCTTTATTCCAGCCCCAGATTTCCCATCATACTTTAGGCCCAGCGAACCGTCCCTTCGTTGATGGCACCTTTTGGCTCCACAATAGAAGCCAATTTGTTAGACTTCTTTACAGGTCAGGGGCTGCGAGAGGATGTGGAGGGCGCAGCAGTGGGCCCTGGGAAATGAAGTTGTATTCGCTTGGCAAATTATACGTCTGCTGACTTTATGGGCCCTGATTCCCTTCCCTCTCCTCTCCCCTCACTCTCTCTGCCCCCTCCTCACCTGCTTGCCTTTTCTTTAAACTGAGGAAGCGTGTATGTGAGATATCGTCACATATCCAGTTCATGTAGGTTAATAGATTGATTCCAGTGACACGGATCATAATGAACAGTAAATTGTTTTATCTCTTAAGTCTTATTTGGTCAGCCAGGAAAACATATGAGGTAATATGGCTTGGACTAAATGGACCGTATAATAGATCTCCTTCTAAAGAATGAGGACGGGGTGACAGCGCCTCTCATGATTAATGAAAATAATAATGGTTCTGAAATTGAAATTTTTCTAATTTTTTTTCCCCCTTCTCCTCTCTTGGCTGCCACCAAAAACTTCAGCCAGGAGATGATTTGTGCACAGTAACGGCTCCGACTCCTTCCTGGGCTGAGAATACACACTTGGGTGGGGGAGGTGGAGTAGGAGGCAAAGGAGTGAATTGGCTGATAGCATCCTAAGTGCCACGTGCAGGGAAAAGGGCATTCACGCATGAGGTTTCTTTTCCACGAGCTTCTGAGGTAAAGACTGGCTACAGAGCAAGAGAAGTTGGGTCAATATCTTTGGCATCAGATGTGTTGTGGGTCGATCTGGTTATTTCCCTTGATTCAAGTATATTCTGCCTTTTTTATTTTTAAGTCACATGATTTTCTCCCTTCCCCTTCCATTTTTTTCCTTGGGCAAAGGAATTTTGCTTTCTTCCAGATCTCTACATCAAGGTATCTTTTCACTGGTTATCAGAATAAAAGCAGGTGCATGTCTCGGTTTTCACAGAGTGATACTTTGAAATCCTTGGGGAAGGTGAGAAAAGGAGGAGAATTGTGGGTAATCACCCATCATCAGACACAAAGACATTACCGCTCTTGAAGGACAAAGTGGCAACCAGTTAGGATGGTATCCTGCGTGTCCTGGAACAGGGCACTTACTCTCCATGCAAATGGTGGTGGGTCATGGGATGGTGGTGCCGTTAGAGAAGGCTGGTTCCGTGGGATACGTGGGGGTAGGGGGGAATAAGGAGACCCAGCGAGAGGAATAAAGGCCCTCTGCTTCCACTCGAATAAGGACCATAACCTTCGAGTCATTTCTCCCACACTGCGGGCCACATGTCACCCGGACAGCAAGCAGCCTGGGAAATGTACTCAGCTGCTCGGGGTAGAAGTGGCCCACCTGACTGAGCGGCCCGTCTTCCTCTTGGATTGTCCAAATCCCTACAAATTGATTTCCCAAGAATTTGTCTCCTGTAGTCTTAAGCAGTGGCTTCTAGACATGCTTCATGGCAATGCAGTCTTTTCTATCAAATAGATAATTGGGAAATCAGGCAGCACCACAATGCTTGGGAAGCTTTTTGCTTACCTGCATAGAACACGATTAAAAATCATCATTAATCCAACGTAGACAATTGTTTAGTGTCTCTTTAAAATCAGATTTGCTCCAAAGAACCCTCCAAATTATTTCATTGACCTTTTTGCTTTTCAACCAGTTATCATAGCAAGTTCCCATTTATTTATAAATAAAAATGCTAATAGAAATTACTGTAGATAACTGTAGAAGAGGACAAGATCTTTTTAATGTACTGCTAATTTTGAAAAACAATTAAAAAGTAATATATGATATGGCTATTTTATGTTTACAAGTTTATATATGATTATGCATAAGTTTATAATCATATATAAATTTTGCATATATATGCTATGGTGTGAAAAGGTGAATGGCTAGGCTTTAACTTTTGTCACCTTCAAACAGATGAAAAATTAGAAGTAGAAATAAGGGAAAGATTATAGATAATTTTGGCAATTTTTGACGTGTCAAAAGCAATCATTACTCTGGACATGAAATAGAGAAGCATCTACTTCCAGTCTTTCATTGTTCTAGAAAAATGAACAATAAGTAAAGAATATGCTCATTTGGTAAATTTTCTTTGCCAGGGGGTTTCTTGATATTAAGAGATTGTCAAATAATAATGTGTTTCTTTAAAATGATCATAAGAGCACATTCTGATTATAGAATTCATTTTTCTATACTTAAGAAATGGGATGATCCATCAATATCTATTATTGCATTTTATCTTTTTATTGGTCTCTCTACATATGAAATTTTTATTCCTAACCATTATAAAAAATGTCTTCCCCTCCAATCTTATTGTGAAGACAAAATAAAATTACCATTTTATTTTGAAATTCCTCATACTATCTACATTGGAAAAAACCAGAATTGCATTTAGAATATGAAATACACTTAACAGGAAGTGACTCTGTACCTAAAATGATGGCTAAGGAGGCATACATGAATATTTTATGGATTTATTGAAATTAGAACTCATCATATTGGTCTGGCATGCTTTGTATTCCGCTTCCTTATAAAACTACAATGAAAGCTACCCCATTTGAGAAATCAAGTTGCAACACAGGAAATAGGAAGATCTATAACCATAAAAGGTGAATATGCTAATTAGACCTGATGTCCTTCCGAACTAAGCCGGGGCCAGAGGGAAGCCGGTGCCGGCAGCCTGAGGAAGGAAGGCCTACTTTTGCACGAATTTCGTGCATTGGGCCTCTAGTATCTTAAATAAAAGGATTTGAAAATCCAAATTAAGATTCAATAATATGGATATTCTTAATCTCAAATGAAGATGGTAAATTGTTAAGATCCATGATGTTTCATGGTACTGAAAGTGTAGAACCCATCTCATCCCAGAAGTCATTTTAGAACATAGTGGAAAATGTCTTTAGGCACCATGAGTCAAAGTAGGTTGATTGACAGTTAGATGCTACCCATTTTAGTTCACAGTGCTTTTAGATGGTATTTATAGAGCTTACACATGAATCACATATTGTTTATTTAATTGATATGTCTACTTTCTTCACTTTTTCTTACCAAATCAAACCCTTTAGTTTTTAGTTAAGCTTATTTATGTTCTGTGGACAAATTTTTCTAACCTAGGCTTTCAGTAATTTATTTAGTAATTTTCAAACAATCCAGAGGTTTAGGTTTAGGTTTAGAAGGTGGGGAGGAAGAAGGAATAGATACTTCACTCCTAAATTTGAATGGAGGCCCCAAGGGGTTCAACATCTACTGTGTCCCTGCTTTCAAATTTGAAATTAGTTAATGACCATTTTATTTTGGCATTCCCCATGTAGTTGTACAGTATTTCTTTTTAATCACCCAAAGCATGTAGGAAAGCGAGGAATAGATAGTATAGATGTTCAGTGCAGCATTATTTATCATAGTACACATTAGCAAAACCTTTAGACATGCTGAAGATTTGATTAACTAAACGTCCTTACATTCATGAGAGAATATTATCTCTCTGTCTGTATCTACCTATCTAGCTATGATATTTAATAAGAACAGATAAAAAATAAAAATATACATACACTAGAATTCCAAACTTGTAAAAATCAAACACTCAGAAGGAATAAGAACGAGGGAAAGGAGTGATCATCCTCAGCTGTTAGGATTAGGACATTCTTTAAAAAGTAAATTTCTGCATCCTACACATTTTTGACATGTACATATAGCTTATATAATTTAAAAAACAATAATAGCTCATTGTTACTATGCTAGTCATGGTTTTAAATACTTTTTTTTTCATAACAGAATCCTCATAATTGTGCTTTGAGATAAGTATTATTTTTACCCCTTGAAGGAATTGATTGTCACAGCAGTTAAGTAACTTGCTCAAGGTCATAAGGCTGGAACATGACGGTGCCCAGATTTGAACCCAGGCTGCCTGACTCCATGTTTTTAGTCTACTCTCTACTATATACAACAAGTTGTCCCAAAAGGATGATCTGTGATTACATAGTTGTTTAAACTCAAATGCTATTACCAGGAGGATAACATTAGCTCAGGCAAACCCACGTATGCAAAGTTTAAATCTGAAAAACAAAATAAACAAAAATAGAAACAAGCACATTAACACATTTCTGATGTCAAGGTTCAGAGTTTTTTAATTTTACATAATTTAATTTTCTGTATTCTAATTGTAGACTTGGCTAACAAGTTTGTCATGGGCAATTTGGACCTGCTTTTGTGCTCAAAGAGGGCAGGATCTTAAAGGCTGGCTCCTTCAGCTTTGTCCACACATTACCAAACCAAGTGAAGGTGTAATCCGGTTCACAGATCAGTGTGGATAGGCTAAATGTTCCCAATGCCCAGAGGAAACAATTTCTTACCTAACGCTCTCAAGTTGATTGCATAGGTGTTGAATCTTTGATAGGGGCAGAAATAGAGTATTGGGGACCAGCTATAATAGAAACCAGAGCCTCCAGCCCTTTGTGTATCACCAGACCTTTGAAGACCCGCAGCCTTGCATACCCACAGGCCTCTGCAAGGCTCCAACCCCCTTACTTGTAAACTAACATTTGGCATAGCCTTTTGCCTACTTCCCATAGAATCTTTGTCCAAGACAACAGGGATGCAACTCATGGCTGTGCTCCTACCTGCGCCTCTTCTAACCCAGGCCTCTGCCCGCATGTGCCTTTGTGGACCTTGAATTATTAAGTGGCTTTGAAGAGCTCCTAGCCCCAAGGGCGTTGGGTGATTGTGCAGGTTTGCTCTTAGGCCAGCATGGCTTCCTGCTACCTGCCCGGAGCCTGGGAAGACAAAGGAGTCAGACTGTTCCTGTGTTTTCTCTTCACTCCTCACAGCCAGTTGATTGTACCAGGTGTGATTTTGTTCTCCCTTTTGCCCTACTAGACTCATTTCTTCTCTGTTTCTTTCCAGGTCATCATACCCATTTATACCTTTATCTCATCTCCTTCCTCTTGAGATGAAAGAATATAAATACTAAAAAACAGACAACAAACAGATTATGTCTGATGGGTGTACATGCAGTTCTCCCTATCAGTGAAAAAGAAAGCCATGAACCTGAAAATTGCACTGGTCATCATGAAAAGCAGTGTCAGCAAGCATGGAAGCTATTAGAAATGCACTAAAGAGCCCTTCAGAATCTCCACAAAACATTTCTCCTCTAATTCTACTTTGTTTTTCTACTTATTTTTTAATACCAAACACATGCATAACCCCATAAGTATTCCTCATACGTGTTCCAACAACATTGCTCAGGAATTCAGCCATTTTATAAGTTTTGTTTGAATTAGCCTGGGAGCTTAGGCAGCATTTAAGCATGTTTCTATGCAATTCTCTGTTCTAGATTTCAGAGATACAGATCAGGGCTTTGAGGACTTCCTAAACCTTCAGCAATAAACTCACAGCGTTGTACACTTGCTCTCCCACTCTGGCTCTTGTATGCAGAGAATGCGTGTCTTTACATATTTGCAGATTCACGTGTGCAACTTGAGATTAGCCTTCGGGAGCCTTGTGTTAATTAAAACAGGGAACTCAATGGGCCTGTGTGTCCACCTCTTCCTGGGGTTGATTAAACTCCAAGAAGAAATTAAGACCCAGTTCGACAGAAAACCTACGCAGGTGGGAGAAATATTTCCCGCGTACACGCCACTCTCTCTCTCAAACACATACAAAGTACATTATTTTATTTTTTTGGTGAAGAGAAAAGATATTAAAAAATCCAGTGACTGATTTTGCTTCTTGAACCAAATCAAATATTTTCTTGTCAGAGCGCTCATAACGGCAGCCTGCAGAGGTCACGGCCTTCACTTTCTCCTTCAGATGGTCTGGGAGCGGAATGTCCTTACCATTAGGGCTCCTTTTGTTTTCCTTGGGAGGGTTTTGCTTACACTGGCAAGCGCCGGAGACGCACCAAGGTTCTCTAGACTCTGTTTATTAGATTTTTATCTTCTTATCAGAGTCCTCCTTCTTAAATCATGTCAGCATTTTACCACTCTGCGGGGATTTCTGGTGTTTTATTGTCTATGAACTGCTTGGGGGGTGGTCGGGGAGGGAGCTGGCCTAACAAATATAACATTTATATAATAGCAGGGAGGGGGAGGAGGCCCCGTGCTCGTATTAGGCCCCCATCCACCGCTCTTTCCCCTCTCCCTGCCCCGCAGCCCCCGGGAAGCCCTCGCCCGCTCTGCCCAGGCTTATTTGTCAGCCGAGTGACATGGCTCCTCTGTGGACAGCCTGCCTTTCCGTCATCTTGAGAGGCTCTTTAAACCATATGCACTTGCTTAAGCCATTTTCAATCATCCGGCGAGCCCGTCGGGTGAGTGGGCGATTGCTTGGAACCAGGGAAGGCGATTGGGTTTTAGTCACAGATGGAGTCTGGGTGTAGAGTCTCTCCTCCGGCCCCCGCCCTGTCTTCCCCCACTGGCTGGAAACTTGACCAGGGCCTCCTGCACAGGGATCCAGACTCCGTAGCCTCAGGAGGAAAAACGCCCGGATTTTGCTAAGGGTGGGGTGCAATGGGACAGTGGAGGGGGTAGCGGGAAGCCAGGAAAGCCAGAGGGAGGCTCATGCTGGGAAAGTGAGTCATCCCTTCCCCCCTCAGTGGGCACCACGTGACTCATGCTCCTAGTATTTCTTCTCACCAGAAACTGGTCTTACTGAGTCACAGACTGTGTTTTTGTTGTTTCTTGGTGGTGGTGCTGTTTGTTTGTTTTAAGATACATTTTAACCAAGAAGATGAACTTGAAAAACCATCTGGCCAGGGACAGTAATCTATATCTTTCCTCTGAGGCAGGCCATCACGCATGTTCACCGTGTGGTTGGTTACAAACTGTGACCATTAGAATAAAACATTAACTTCTAAAGGGGTCCGGAGGCTGCAGGTTACGCTGCTAGGCAAATCCTCTTGGATAGGAATTGATTCGTATTTATCTCCCATGCGATCGTACAAGGTGAGAATTTGATCTATGCCGGGGGAATGTAGTCATCAGAGAGCATTAATGTGTTTTGTAACGTTCATCCGCCCTTTCAACAAAATATTTATTGAGTGCTTACCTGCGTGAGGCATTGTTTATCTTGGAATCCCTAGTCTGCTGGGATGCGGGAGTAGCTGTCGGGCGTACACACACATTCTGTCCTCTCATCTTATGGGGCTGGGCCTGGGAACCTAAAGTCCTCTTTCTGCTGACGTACTCCACCTCTTTGCTAAGACTGCAGGGCGTGGGCCCCTTCCACGGTCAAGGAAGTGTGAGTTCTGTGGAGAGTCAACTAGTTTTTTTTTTTTCCCCTTTAATGAATCTTCAATGACGGTTTTTTTTCCTTAAGAGCATGTTCCCAACTTATTAAAGCAATAAGTTCCTGTGGAAAGTGCTTAACATAACAGTTTCTCGGCCAGCTTTCCCTTCCAGCTGATAACATCGCCGCGAAGGAGGAACACAGGGTTAGAAATTTGGGACCGAACACTCCCAGCATGTTTTGTAAGATAAAAATGAACAGTGATGAAAGACGTTTGAGAGTTTGTCAGGAAGACTTGCGCTCATTTTTCAGCCGAGTTTCTGCTTACTTTTTTTTTTTCTTGATTCCCTTCTCAGTCCAACATAAATTTGAGGAACTCGATCAAGCTCTTGACTGATCTATGCACTCAGACTTCAATTGCAATATTTTCTGTGACTTGATATTCCAAGTATTTAGGATTTCTCTTCTTCAGCATCACTGGTGTTTGTAAGTGGGCCTGTTGTGGGGCAGAAATCCTGAGAGAAAGGGAGGAAAGTTGGAGAATAACTGCATTGGCAATATGTGCCCATTGCTCCTTCCTTCCTTCCATGCTTAACGATTTCACACAGGCCAGCCAAGGTTGGTCTTACTTAAGACTATATCCACACAAAGATTCATGCCAAACATTCTTTTTTTATTTTTTTTAAATATCTTTTTTATTTATTTCAGAAAGGAAGGGGGGGAGGGAGAGAGAAAGAGAGAGAGAGAGAGAGAGAGAGAGACATCAATGATAAGAGAGAATCATTGATGGGCTTCCTCTTGTATGTCCCCTACTGGGGATCCAGCCTACAACCCAGGCACATGCCCTGACTGGGAATCGAACCGTGACCTTCTGGTTCATAGGTCGATGCTCAACCACTGAGCCACACCAGCTGGGCACCAAGCACTCTCTTATCCCAACCTTGAAACCAAAGCAAAGGCAGCATAATGATGAAAGGAAATGCATGAAAGGACCATGTGTGAAAACTGGTGTAATTGCAGCTTCTCTATAGGATGGTCCATTGGAACATCCCTGATAAGTGGTTTTGGTGGTGGTGATGGTGAATTCTGGGCTAGAAAAAAAAACTTAGAGACCAAAGGAGACAAGTAACTACTAGGAGAGTGACTGACACATGCTTTTTAATAAAGCAAATTGACAGTCTGTATCAGAAGCCTTTAAAATGTGATGATGGTCACTGATCCAGTAATTCAAGTTTTTAGAATATAGACCAAGGAAGTTATTTGAAGCAAAGAAATAAAGTTGTATGCCTGATGCCCCATAGTGATCAACATCATGTTAGTTAGAGTGGCAATACTTGGGAATAAGGAAATATACAACAGGAAAATAGTAAATTATAAAGTATCCTCAAGTGGCATAATAAACTTCTGTTTATGAATTGTGTGTAGTAACAAGAAAAAGTATACATGAGAAATTGCCAATGATAAAGCAGAATTCTATTCAAAATTCTATTTACAGAAAAATAATATCAATGATGAAACAAAAGCTAAATAAATAAATCTAAAAGACTACTACCAAAACACCAGTAGAAGTCATCTGTAGGTAATTTGACTATAGATAATCATTTTATGTGAATTCTTTTAAGGATCTTTCAAAGTGGGATATAATTCTTAATATCTAAAAAAGTCAGATGTGAGGAGAAAGCAGACTTAAGTATTATGTAAATACTGTGAGTATTGTGAATATTCAAGCTAATACCAGTTTATCATCGCTGGCATTGAATGTGTAGAAAATATGAGATGTTTCTCTTGGTATTGTTTACAGATTCCAGACAATCTAGAATATTATCAAAATTACCAAAGCTCCAATAGTAGAAACTTACAGTGAATTCAGTTTATTTTTATATCAAATTTGAAATGCGGATAGTGGGACTAGATTAATCACCTATTTCTCAATCACTAAAATAAACAGGAGTTTCTATTTCAACAATGGGAGACATTGCTTACTGCGTGCTTGTTCTGCAATGTGTTCGAACTCCCTTAAGTTCAGTCCAGAGAGAAGGAGCTCAGTCTCTGAGTGATACAAACTCCAGCACGTGCTGCGTGACCTTGAGCAATTCCACGTAACTAAACATCAGATTCCTTATCGACAACCAGGGCACAGTAATAGCAGCGATTGCATCTGTACAGCCTGGCCCATTTCTGGACCCAGGAATCATCCAGAAAGACTGACTTTAGGGTACAGGTAAGAACAGAAGACAGGTAGTGAGGTTAGGCACACGTGATGTCACTGGATTTAATGCCTAAAGGTTTGACTTCATCCTGAGGGCAGTAGGGAGCCATTGACTAGATGAAGCGAGAAGGGATATGCTTTTTAAGCATTTCTGGGTGTTAAAAACTGCTCTGCCTAGCCCTAGCCGGTTTGGCTCAGTGGATAGACCATCGGCCTGGGGACTGAAGGGTTCAAGTTGGACTCGGGCCAAGGGCGTGTCCCATGTGGGAGGCAACCAATGGATTCGTCTCTCTCACATCGATGTTTCTCTCCCTCTGTCTCTCACCCTCCCTCACCCTCCCTCACACTCTCTCAAATAAATGAATGAATGAGTGAATGAATGAATGAATGAGGAAAAATCCATCAGATGAGGCTTAACAAACAACAACAACAACACTAGCCTGTACTGTAAATGGCCAATAACGCACGCATCTTGTCCCTCGTCAGATCAGCATAGAATGCATGGTTGGCAACACCTCCTCTCACCTCCCGGGTGTTGGCAGTGAGGGAGAAGGGTCTTGACCTTGGCTTAAGGTTTTCCTGTGGCAGAACTCTCCGGTCCTCTCCCTGGCGCCCTCCTCCCCCGCAGTGAAGGGGACTCTCCCGATGGATGGATTTAGAAAGAGGAAACGAGCCCCCCTGGCTCAGCTGCTTCCCACAGAAGATGCAGTGTCTCTTGACCTCCCAGTTGGCTGAGGAGAGAGGGCCCCTGGCTCCAGCCGGTCTGTCCCAGGGAGGTGTGACATTCAGGAGTGCACTGTGGGAAACTGGCGTGGCCACCAGACTTAAGGCTGTGCTCTCCGACCCAACCGGAACAAGCACCACGTTTTCTTCTTGTTTTTAAAATATATTTTTATTGATTTCAGAGAGGAAGGGAGAGGGAGAGCGAGGTAGAAACATCAGTGATGAGAAAGAATCATTGATCGCCTGCCTCCTGCACGCCCCCTACTGGGGATTGAGTCCATAACCCAGGCATGTGCCCTTGACTGAAATTGAACCCGGGACCCTTCAGTCTGCAGACCGATGTTCTAGCCAAACCTGCTAAGACTAAGCACCATGGTTTGATCTCCAAGTCCACGCTGCTTCTCTTTCTCAGCTAGCTCAGAATTAGCACCCTCCCCGCCCCCCAAGCCCCAGCAAGAGTTCTAGAAGCCAACTCTCCATCAGCAATGTCAGTGTTGAAGGTCCTCAGCACAGAACGCGTATGTTTAGCGGGTAGAGTAGAGCAGCTTTATAATCCCGGCGAGGGATTCCCTAACAGCTGCCTCGTATCCTAGACATATTACAGGATGGTCATGTAATTATATTTCGAGGGACAAGACAGGATTTGTTTTCCATCAACATCCACGTAATGATGTGCTATGCTAGCATACGGTTCTTCTGAATCTGGGAAAACACGATGAGGCAGAGCTATCTTGTTCTCACATGCCATTAAAATGCTGTCCGTTTGTAACGACAGGATTGCGAAACGGCCCTGATGTCACCAGGCGATATGCTGGCATCAGCCTAGGAATCTCGCAATTTGGGCCGTAATGGCCACAGAGCGCGCACTGCTGTGGAGAGATATGCCGTGGCTTATGGAATTTTCACTAATATAATTATGCTGCTTGCTCTGAATTAATACCCGGTGGATGAACAAAAGTCCAGGTTACGTTGCCAAATTCATCATCTGCAGTGGAAAAGTTACCACTGTGTTGAGACTGCTACCAACGTTGATCAGCAAAGCGTGGCATTAGTTCTTAATATTTTTTCGGCCATATGGCATTTCACCCATGTGGAGAGGCGATGTCCATTTTGCAGAGTTATGGTGCCATCGTCGTAATAAGGAATTTGGGGGTCATTTAAAGAATTGGTAATCGCCAAAGGGAGTTTGTTCTGTAGAATTAGTTCAGCAGCATCGTAGGAACAAATGGGCTGAGCAAATCACTTCTAGAGCTGGATACTTACAGCACATTTCAAAGCGATCGGAAGTTGTCACACTGAATGTCTATGCTAAACAGCATACAACCAAGCCAGCCAGTGAAGTTTCAATGAATGAGGAACGTCCACTTTCTAATTCCCTACCTGTACAGGGAGGATTTCTTCTCTTTTCACATTAATGGGTTTTATATTTCTACGTGACTTGATGAAGCACATTAAATTGTCATTATGTTCCTAGCTTCAACCCACCGAAATTGGGGAGAAGAAATACTCTTCTTTTTTTTCTGCCTGTCTTGCTTAGGGATTTCTTAAAAAATGAATTGGTCCTCTATCGAAATGAATAATACAGCTATACATACTTAAAACACATACATGCACAAGAAAAGACTCATTTTTAAAGAAATTGCCAGAAAAGTTACCTTTTTCCCATCTTCTATCAGTCCTTTAATTTTGCGAGTTCAAGGCTATAGCACTTCATAGTAAGAACAATCTTAAAAGGCTGCCACAAAACAGGGACAACTGCAGTAGCCTAACATTGTGTTCCGGCAATTCATCAAGGCTGTGATTAATTCAGTAGTGGCGCTACTGACAGAAAATGAGCAACAATTCCTCTTTCATCGCAAATACAAATGGTTGTCCATCAGCCTTATTAATTATTGTTATTAAATGATAATGGGAATATTTGATGGGGACTGGATGGTTAGACAGAGAGCTGTACTATCCCTTTCATTCAAATACTGCTGTCTCTTCTTCCCACAGATGACGTACACAGAAGTTAGCTCTGCAAGATGTTTTTCGTATACATTTTTTGCAATTAATGAATTTGCTTGCAAGTAGAAAAATTTCCATGATTTATATATACACTTCACACATTTTGCATGGAGCTGTTGTATTCTATATTTCCTCAACATTATGATCACTATTACTTGTAATTTTGTACATTCTGATCCATCACCCTAAAACACCCTTCCCTCTAGCCCAGGGGTGGGCAGACTTTTTGACTCGAGGGCCACAATGGGTTCTTAAACTGGACCAGAGGGCCAGAACAAAAGCATGGATGGAGTGTTTGTGTGAACTAATATAAATTCAAAGTAAACATCATTACATAAAAGGGTACAGTCTTTTTTTTTTTTTTTTAGTTTTATTCATTTCAAACGGGCGGGATCCGGCCCTCGGGCCATAGTTTGCCCACGGCTGGTCTAGCCTTTAATCTCCTTTTGACCAGAAAACGCCTATCTTCTCCTCAGATGTGAGCTTAGGTATCACTTTTCTCTCCATTTTCACAGACCACACTAATTTGGTTCATGTTCAGTTTCCTAGCATCGCTGTTGTGAAACTGACATAGCAATTGTTGCATATTTCTGGTGTTCACTGTTGGTTGTCGTCGTGGGTACTCATGTTCAATCATCACCCTCCTAGAAGGAGAAAACCCTTCCCATGCCTTTCTGAGCACGTGCATCAGATCCTTGCAGCCTCACCCATGTCCACCCCCGTCTCAGCTAACACTGGAAACTGCCACCCGGGACCACAAAGGAACAGCCCTGTAGCGCCTTACTCTGTCCCCATTTTCCCCCAAGGCTTCCCCATTGAGGCCAGGCCTGCAGGGGCCTGGTATCTGCCTGGCAAACCTGTGACCAATAGGAGACTGGAGCCGGTGGGTGAAATCTTTCTTCTTCCTCCAGAATTGGCGGCCCTGAGGCACAGCCATTTAAATGATGGTGATAGCGCTTATGTAAGATCTGTGACATGTGATGGCAGGTTCATATGGCAGGTCCCCCCCCCCCCTTTTTTTTGTTGTTAATCCTCACCTGAGGATGTTTTTCCATTTATTCTT
Organism: Myotis yumanensis; assembly: GCF_028538775.1. NCBI lineage: Eukaryota > Metazoa > Chordata > Mammalia > Chiroptera > Vespertilionidae > Myotis > Myotis yumanensis. Next base: position 4,345,181 of record NW_027223771.1, on the reverse strand, counting down.
AGAGAGAGTGGCAGGGAGGGGGAGAGACACACAGAGAGAGAAACATTGATGTGAGAGGGACACATCGATTGGTTGCCTCCCATATGTGCCCCAACCAAGGCCGGGGATGGAGCCTGCAACCAAGGTATGTGCCCTTGACAGGAATCAAATGCAGGACCCTTCAGTGTTCGGGCTGATGCTCTATCCACTGAGCCAAACTGTCTAGGGCCTTTCTCCCTTCTTTATTCTCTTTTCCTCTCTGTTTTGTGTTCCTGGGACTGTCTCCCTATCTCCTGGGGAACCCAGGCTAAGATAGACAGCAATGAGCACATAGTAATTATGGAATAGTTTTTAGTTGAATTAGATAATCTAGAATGAAAATGTTAAAGACCCTCTGAAATATATTCAGTTCGGAGTCTTACCTATGCATGGGGGAAAACAGTTCAGTTTTAGAGTGAGCTGACCTCAAATCAGTAGTTGTTGGAACTAAATTTCCTACAGGAGTGCCATATAGCTGCACATGGCGTTTTATCCAGGGGTAATTTAGGGAGGAAAAATAGTCGTTAACTCCGAACGCCTTCGGATATTTTCCCAAAGGCCTGAAGTGCTGTTTAGCAAAATACTCCCATATCACACAGTTTTGGGCAAGAGCAGGGGCTGGGAGACAGCTAACCCGGGTTCTTCTGGAAAAGTCAGGCGGCAGGAAACCAGATCTTTTGGACCCCAGTCTTCACAACCCCCACCGAGGGCCCCGGAACCGCTGGCGAGGGAGGCAAGTAGGGGAGTGAGACTTCTCAGCGCTCAGAGGCTGTTGGCTTGTTTGTTTAAACCTGCTTTCTGGGATTAGCTCTATCTGACTTGGTGCATTTTGGGCTGCAGGTTAGACTCGGGTCAAGTAGGAGATTTCAACACATCTGATAGGAGTTTGTTCCTCACGAGAAAAGAAAAGCTTTTCAGCATGGAGCCCACTGCCCCCGTCTTAAACTCTTTGTACTATTTGTATGTGTAAGGAGGTTCGGGGCGGCGTAGGGCCGTTTTAAACCCCAACGCCCCAATCCATAACATTCATCACTATCTGTCATGGGAAACTATTATACGGCCTCAGAGCTCGCTGTTCAAATATGACTGTTCATTAGCATTGACCAGGTCACACTGGATTGCATTAGTGGATTAGGAACCAATTGAAGCCTGTTTTTAAAACGGGAATTATCGCAGCTAAATATTTGTGAAAGCAAAACAAAAGGGTGTTCTTCGATGTCTAAATGCTATATTTACTCTCTTTTTTAAAAAACTGCAATGGTCTTAAATATTTTTCATAGATGACTGTTTATTCTTTAAACATATGTGTGTTTGTTTATGGGCGTAGATTCCAGTTTCAAGTACTTTTATCAATCTCCAAGAATGGTACTAAAAGGTCCACCTACCTCAATGACATCAGTTCTCACAATTGTATTTTAGTGGAGAGATGGCGGGTGGGGGTGAGGGGGAGGGAGTGGAGAGAGAACAAGAGAGGGAGCAAGAGAGAAAGTAAAGGCAGAGAATGGCTGACCCCTGCCTCACGCCCTCAAAGTCCGCACTATGAATTACAGACCCACAGAACTACTCACTACACCCTAAAGTGGTTGGAAATGGGGTGGGGAGCGGTTCCTTCGCCCCCAACCCCAAGCCTTTGCATTGACTCTCGCCTCCAGGCCTTGGTTAGGGACTCTCTCTCTGAAAGTCTGGTGCACATTTCTAACAGTACACTTATCCCTCCATATTTGCTCATCTGGGTTTTTCTTATCTTCTTGATAGACAATCCTCAACTTCTGTGTCATTCGCTGCTGTGTCCCTAGAGCTTGAACAGAGTATGTGCTTGATAAATGCTTAACAAGTGGGTAAATGAACACCAACATTACAGCTACCTGATGTAAAAAGATATACCCTTCACTCCTGCACACACTCCATATACAGACTGTTGAGTGTCCATGCACCTCAACTGAGTTCCACATAGTTAAGTAGATGTGCTTTTTTTTCTTTTTTAATCCTCACCCAGGGATATTTTTCCATTGATTTTTAGAGAGAGTGGAAGAGAGAGGGAAAAACAGAGAGAAATACTGATGTGAGAGAAACACATTGATTGGTTGCCTCCTGCATGCACCCCAACCAGGGCTGGGGCCAGGGAGGAACCTGCAACTGAGGTATGTGGCCTTGACCGAAATCAAACCCAGGACCCTTTGGCCCACATGCTGATGCTCTATCCACTGAGCCACACCGGCTGGGGCTAGATGTGTTGTCTGTTAGAGACAACCATTCTGCCTTTCAGCTGTGTCATGGCTGAGGCTGCCTGGCCCTGTTTTAATAACTTTGCTGTTAATTCTTCTGAATTATGCAGGGCTTCTTAAACCCCTGGCAGTAAAGTCTTTATGTGCATTTTTGCACTCCTCATACCAGGGCCATGAAAGAGGAAACTACTTAAAAATAATGCTGTAATATCATAAATAGGGTCCAGTAGCATACTTCAGACAAAACAGATACTAAATAAATGGCTAGGTAGCCACTGAAGTTGGCCAAGCCCGAATATAGAAGGAAAACAACAAATATGGTTGAATTACAGGATACGTCAAATGTAATGCAATTGTATTATAATTCCATCATTAAGCATTTTCTTTTATGTTGCCTTCTAATTAATCCCAAAGCCAGTCCCATTTTAATACTCCTCCATGGTATGGAGGTCTTACAGCTCATTATATTCTCACCCCACTGCATCCCATGTTTTATTTTAAAGTTGCAGTGACCATATATAAAACTGCAAACTGCATTTTTCTCATACATTGTGATTTTATGAGATAATTGTTTGGCATTAACCATATACATAACATCATAACAGTCAATTCATCCTATTAAAAAGTAGTTACAGAAAAAGAATCCAAATGTGGAATGGTACATGCGTCATGATTTTACCTCAACATGATTTTACCTCAACATGATTTTACCTCAACATACTATCATCTTCTCACCTTATATTGTCAGTAAGTAAGATCCTCATAGTTTATGTTATTTCTTCTTTGTGTCACTCAGTTTCCATCTTTGGGACAGGATTAACTGTTGCCATGGCATGGACCACAAATCTTTCACTCCCCAGCCTTTCTTACCTTGATCTTGATTTTGCTTTTAAATTTCACCTTTTCTCTTCTCAGTGATTCTTCGTCCATTTCCAAAATATCAAAATGATAGGAGACAATTCATTTACCCCTGGTCTTTTTTTAAATATATTTTTACTGAGTTTAGAAAGGAAGGGAAAGGGAGAGAGAGAGAGAAACATCAATGCTGAGAGAGAATCATTGATTGGCTGCCTCCTGCATGCCCCACATTGGGGATCAAGTCTGCAAACCAGGCCTGTGCCCTGACTGGGAATCAAACTGTGACCTCCTGGTTCATAGGTCCATGCTCAACCACTGAGCCACGCCAGCTGGGCCCCCTGATCTTTCAAGTCACCTATACTTCGCACTCTCACTGTAGACCACCAACATCTCTTCTTGGAGGCTTACTCTTGCCAAGTCAGATCCCACCTTTACTCCCTGTGTCTTCTCAACCCAAAATGTCTTTCTCAGCGCTGTGTGTCCATTCAAACTCACAGTCCCTTAAACTCTGCTCCTGTTCATATTGACTCTTGAGGTCTCATTATGACAAAGCTGTCCGCAGTGATATATAACTTCTTGGGTGAGTATGGCAATTTTCCACCAGGTTCCCATTTGCCAATTGACAATATACTGTATTTCTTTGCTCATTCATTACTCTATGGTTACTAGAAGCAGTTCTCCAATAAGCTCATAACAGGGGTTGCAAACTCTTACTGTAAAGGCCAGATAGTAAATATTTTAGATGCTGCAGGTCATACCGTCTCTGTCTCAGCTACAGAACATATCATTGTAGATGAAAGCAGACATAGACCTTCTGGAAATGAATGGAAATGGGTGTGTTCCAGTAAAACGTTATTCATTGGCAATGAAATTTGAGTTTTATGTAATTTTCACTTGATACAAAACATCATTCTTTTTTTTAAAATTTTCAACCACTTAAAAATGTAAAGACTAGCCTAGCAGGTGTGGCTCAGTGGTTGAGCGTCAACCTATGAACGAGGAGATCAAGGTTTGATTCCCCATCAGGGCACATGCCTGGGTTGCAGGCTCAATCCCCATTAGGGGATGTGCACGAGGCAGCCAACCAATGATTCTCTCTCATCACTGATGTCTCTCTCTCTGTATCTCTCTCTCTCTCTCCCCCCTCTCAGAAATGAATAAGAATTACATATATTTTTAAAAGTGAGGACTATTCTTAGCTCACCGACCATACAAAAACAGGAGACAGGCCATGGACCCTAGCTCGCTGACCCCGGGATTATAACCTTCTTGAAGGCAGAAACAGGTCTTATGATACTGTGTGACTTCCATTGTAACCAGAATCGTAACAGTCTCTTCTGGAGGCAAATCGTTGCTCAGCGTTCACATAGCTGACGGCAAGGGACCAACAATTTTGAGCCTTCCAATCTGGCAACCTTAGGAGGGCCTGGAGGGGCCCTTAGACACACAAACAGTCAGCACAAAAGAGGTGTCAGAGGTCGAAGTTCTCAAGGAAGAGGGGCCCAGAGCCTCCACTCCCCTGGCGACTTGGCTCAGGTCTGTGGGTGTCTGTGTTCACACACAGTATTTCTTTGAACTAAGCAGAAAGCCGGGCAGGGCAGAAGGCAGGCTGGGAGCCGCAGATGCCATTTTGAATGCAGGCTTCATCTGGTCTCCGTGGGAGTCTGTAGACCCCCGCGCTCCGCTCTGTGGGAGTTCTGCACTTTGAGCGTGATGGCTCTGTGTTTAATTACACTGTATATTTTCTTCTTTAGCGCTGCCATCCAGAAAGACAGACCCGGAGAGCGGGGGAGATAGAGTCAGCGAGAGCTGCGCTCGGGCCTGGAGATAAGAGACATCCTTCCTCCAGAGCCGGCCCACGAGGCGCACGGAGATACTCCCCCTCCACATTATTTATCGAGAATGTTCTCTGTGAGTTATAGTTCCAAAGGGGGGAAATACTCATTTAACGAAGAGAGAGTTGGGTCCAGTTTAAAAGCCATAATTTTGTATGCATGTCAGAAAAACACATCATCTCCACCATAAATTCACCCAGCCAGACTGAGGGCCCACTTGCCGCTGGAATCTGTTTTTCTTTTTAATATAATGAGGCGACATCCCCTTCCTTGGAGAGGAGAGTTCAATAGTTTAATTTTTGTTAACTGAGATCTCTTGTACGAAGGTAAATTACATTGCCTTTTCTATTACTAGCTCTGTTAATTGTCAAGCAATCAGAGTTTATGCACTCAGCCAAGGCAGCAGAGAATTCCCCATAATGTTGCAGAATAAAACCTGACAAAGCACAATAATCTTTAGTTTATTGATGTGCTACCCGGCTGTTGAAAGCCTCGGATCAGTAATGCGCTTTGGTTAGGAAATTGGGGTCTAGGGAGAAATATTGGGAGGAACAGAGAGAACATCAGGGCTTGAAGAAAAAATATATTAGGAGTTAAAAGGGGGAAGAGATGTTTGTGGTGGGATTTTAGAGTTTTTGAAAAAAAACACACACAGAATACACTGAGATCTTGTAGGGATTCTGAAGGAAAACACATCTGGGGTGGACAGATGAACTTTGGCCCCAGTGGCCAAATAAGATTTATTTTTTTTTTTGGTGGGGGGAGGTGACACATATCATAATATAAATAATGCACACAAAGGCCAGACTTCCAGAAAAAAGCACACGCTGGAGATATTTATTGCAAATACAAGAGCTCCCACGTTATGGTTTAATGAAAACAATTAGGTGGCCAGGATGGCCAAGCGGAACCTGGATTTGGCTGCACGAGATGAAACCGAGGGGATCCCTAAACTATCCCAGGTGCTTTAGTCTGCTTGCAAATCTGAACTTCCAGTGCTGAGAAAAAACATTTCCATATTTGCTTTGAGCCCTGGGGACTTTTAAGACGCGCACCATTTCTTCTTGGAGGGTGATTTCCATCCTGTCTTTTTTGGTTTTGTTCCTGTGCTGTTGGGTCCTTCGCCTGCTCCGTGTCTGATGCGGGTCCTGCCTTGGACTGGCCGCGCCAGACACCCGCAGGCTCGCAGGTCCGGGTCGTGGTGAGGCGCTCTGGCTGCATCAGTGAGAGCCACAAGGCCGAGGGCTGCCGCCGCTCTGGCTGCACTGCCTCTAAGTGCTTGGAGGGTTTGAGCTTCTAATGTAAAAGTTTGGCTTTTGTAGCCGTATTGACTCTAGGAATTAAGATTTGAGCCGCTTTATTAAATTGTTCCCTCCGATTTCTGAGAAGCTAAATAGTTTGCGTAATGAGCACAGAGAGCGCGTTCAGGACGCGGCCTTACATTAATGTCAAATCATACCCAGACTCATTTTCGGAGTCAAAGAGAATATATAAAACCTCTACTATAGGAAAGAAAATGTTGATTAAGCAACTAATCCAAGCTAAAGAAGGGCAAAAAAGATTGTAAGTTCCTGATTGGGCAGTTTGATGTTTAAGAAAAAAAAAAGATGGGTTGATTGTAAGAGTTTAGAAGTGTGTGTGGGAGATCAGTGTGTGTATGTGAGGGTGTGTGTGTGTGTGAGAAAGAGAGAGAGAGAGAGAGAGAGAGAGAGAGAGAGAGAAACCTGCAGAACCAAACATTGAGATTCTCTCCCTTGCAATAAAAGATGGCAAGGTGATAAATTAGTGCTCTCAACTGAAATTGATTACTTTGTGTTCCCATCCAGTTCATATGGCAGCCACACAGATGCTCAGAAACACCTTAATGACACATCGGAGGGAACTTCTCCAATGGTCTCGCGCGGGGCCTCCCCCTTCCTCCCCTATTGGCTTCAAGAGCGGACTGCGTGTGTGCAGCACGCATTAGGGAAGCGCCGTGCAAACAGCCCGCTCCCTCTTGCACGGGATGTCTTCATTTCACACCCCCCCCCCTTTTAACAATCCTGGGAGCCTCAATGCTAAAATGAAAAATGTCAGTGATTTTGTCTTTTCAAAGCTTGGATATATCCCCAGCTCTCTGGAGAGGCGGCACGTAGAGCAAAAAGATGAAGCCGTATCAGGCCACCTAGAGGCAATCTCCTAGCCTGCCCAGCAAAGCAAAGCAAAATTATGGCTTATTGCCATAATGGTAGATGGAATGAAACCACCTGGTTTCCTCACCCAGATTAAAAGGAACAAGTTACCAATACACTCGAATTAAAGGAGTCGCACACAAGATGGAATCATTTCCGTCAAGCCCTCAGTTTTAAACAATTTGAGAATTCTCCTTATGGTAAAATCCCAAGTCGGGATGTATCTATAGCTGCTGAAAAGCAATTGATTCCATTCCACTGCAATGGTGAGAATAGGTGATGATCTAAGAAATGTCAAAAATGTTTTACCACCTGCCCGATTGGTGTGGCTCAGTGGTTGAGCATCGACCTATGAACCAGGAGGTCACGGTTTGATTTCCAGTTAGGGAACATGCCCAAGTTGCTGGCTCGATCCCCGCAGAGGGCATGAAGGAGGCAGCCAATCAATGATTCTCTCTCATCACTGATGTTTCTATTTCTCTCTCCCTCTCCCTTCCTCTTTGAAGTCAATGAACAAAATATTTAAAGAAATGGTTACCACTTGAGGATCTTACAGCTGCAAAAGAAGTCCCAGATTTCAGGTTTCAATGTGTGTGTGAGTGCGGAACTGGTTCTTTAGGAGCCAGCAAGGATGGATCAAACATTCTATGAGTTATCTGTGTATCATTTCCCATAAGCTTACTAACCTGTATCTGTGTTTAATAATTCTCTGTTCTTAGTCATCCTGAATCTGTATCAAGTATTCTTTGTGTTCTGTTGAATCAAACCCCATGCACTTATCATTTCCATTGGGTGTTTATAAACACTGACCAGTCGTCACAAGAGCAGTGGTCACTTGATGGACCATAATCAATACTGGACACTCTTGTGCCCATTAGACACAGACTCTTTATGTACAGACTCTACAGGTAAAGAATATAGCTTACTACCCAACAAATACAGAGCCCTAAGCCCCCATCAAGACCTGCATAAAGACCCCTCGCTCCATTTTAGTGCCTCTTGGGATCCCCTGTCAGAACCCTAGGACTCAGGGCCGCCTAGTTTGAGAATAAATCTCCTAAGCGATGGAATTAGAAGCAGGTTGCCTTGGCCAGCAGCCTCTTCCTAACTGTATATTATCTGTGAGTTGATTCAATTTCACTTGCCTTATCCACTGCCCTCATGACAATTCTCCCCTTGAGTGCAACCTACTAGTAGAACTCTGTGTGTGTGTGTGTGTGTGTGTGTGTGTGTGTGTGTGTGAGAGAGAGAGAGAGAGAGAGAGAGAGAAGGAGATTTGATTTAATATTCCTCAATAATACCGATAGGATTCCCAGAATTCTCCTGTTACCTTTATCTTTGCTAAATGTTCAAGACCAACCTTCCCTTTGAATTAATTGAGTATTTTCTCCATGCCAGGTACTGTGAAACCTGGGGGTTTGTGTTTGGATGTCAGGGTATCAGTTTCAGCATACATTACTCTGCTTTACTTGACTTTCTATTCAAGAACCCTCAGAATTTTCAGATACTTAACCAAAATGGAAAATTCAAGTAGATAAGAAGAATTATTTCCATAGCAATCTGCAGTTTAATAGTAAAAAGCACAATTAGGCTAAGTGAGAGGTCACAAATAATTACACTCAGGGAAGTGGAAGCAGACTGTAAAAGGGTTGTTGCATTTCCTCGTACTGAATAAAATAATACATTATTTGAATAGTTCTATTACCTATCCTTAACTGCAACATACAGTGCCTGTCCTATTTCTTCAAAGAGCTTGTTAATATGCAATCACCTAGTACAACTGCTAAGTTTTTAAAGGTCACCCATGTTTTATTCATAAAGGGTGGTTTTCTGGAGGGGAAAAAGGTTACAGTGTCATGTAATACCATATTCTCACGGAGGCTTTGCTTTCGAAGGTGGCTTCTAATGAAGCAGATGGGGCGAGGGGGAGATTGGGGGGACAGGGATGTGATTCTTCCAGAGATAGCAGTCAAACTTCACTCAGGACCTGGGGAAGTCTCAGGCAGGGGAGAAAGATTGATTCTGCTGTTTAAGTATCAAGTGAACATGGCAGCGGTGTTACTTATGTTCCCAGATATTCCATTTTCCCGCAAGGCCAGGCAACGGAAGTAACTGTTTCCCAGCCCCCTTGACGTTAAGTGGCCACGTGGCTAATTCTGTCCAATGAAATGTGAGTGGAAGTGTGAGGGGTCCCTCTCTTTCTCTCCTGTCAGCTGGGGAGGACAGGGTTCAAGTGCATAGACTCGTGTCCGGATCCCTGAGTTCGTGCTTGGGAACCATTGCCCCAAAGATCTGCCCAGTTGCGAGTTTAATTAGAGTGAGTTTAAGTGGCTAAGAAAGAACGTTTTGGTGTTGAGTCACTGAAATGTTGGGGTTCTTATCTGTACTCGTCAGGATTCTCCAGAGAAACAGAACCAATGCGTTAGGATAAATACCTGCGCATAGGAAAGCAGGTGGTGTAAGTCCAAGTCCAAGTCCTATGGTGTAAGCTCTGGTCTTAGACCTCAGGCCTCAGCACCAGGATCGTTAGGTCCAAGGAAGATGGATGCCCAGCTCAAGCAGAGTCAGTCACCTTCCCTTCACCTTTTCGCACTATTCAGACGCTTAGTAAATTGGGTGATACCCACCCACATTGGTGAGGCCTTGTCTTGATTCAGTTTATGGATTCAAATGCAAATCCAGAAACAGCCTCATAGAAACAGCCCAGAAATAAAGGTCGAAGAACTACCTGGCATCCTTAACCCCGCCAGGTTTCCAGAGCAGCAGGGAGCTCCCCTTAGATGTTTGGGCCAGTATTGGTAACATGGATGGTGAGAACAGTTTACGGCAAAATGGAGAAATAGACAAAGTTAGGGTTAAACAAAGTGTGAAAATCTGTAAATATTAGGGCTAAACAAGAAAGTCGAACCTATGTCAGAGTTTAGGAAATACAGTGGGGCCTTGACTTACGAGTGTCCCGACTAACGAGTTTTTCCAGATACCAGCCGTCTCTCGGCCGATTTTTTGCTTTGAGTTGCGAGCTAAAATTCGGGTTACGAGCCAGCTTCAGATACCCCACCACTAGTTGGCGCAGCGAACGTCACAGTGAATGCCACAACATCAGCCCAGTATCACGTGTCTCATTCGTTCACTTTTTGATTTGACATACGAGTAATTTGAGTTACAAGCTCCATCATGGAATGAACTAAACTCGTAAGTCAAGGCCCCACTGTATTAGTAAACATTCTCAAGGTTAATAAGCCTGCTCCTCCCCCCCCCGGCCCCCCCGCCCCCTGCTTTAAGCAGCTTCAAATCAATCCAAACAGTTTTGGTACTTTTTAAAAAATCCACATATATTTTCAAGCAAAGTCACACATTCCTTCAATCTGTATTTCAAACAACCAATAAATCTTCTTGAAAATGACCCCTTCTCACACTGTCCCTCCCCCCCATATCCGACCCTTCTGATAGGTTCACAAAGATCCCCACTAAGTTGTAAAGAAGTTGTACAGTAAAAAGTCTGTGAGATGAAGTAATAATGTAAAATACATTGGTTTAGGGACTGGGTTTTATTTGGTAATAGTGCTGCGGTTATATTTGAAGAATATATTGTAATGAATGATTTAATTATACTTCTACCCGCAGGCTCCAGGCAAGGATCAATTTTGAAATGCAACCAGTGGAGTAAATGGCCGTGTGCATGTATATATAATACAAACTCGTTACGTCTCTCTGTGTGAAAAGAACAGTAAGATCAGTGATTTGATGGTTGATATTCAAGAATTCCATCTGACCTCACTTCACTGTTTTTCTCTTTAGGGCCAGAAGCAGAGCCAAAACCATTTAAATGGGAGCTTCAGTAGTGTCATGGTTTTTCTTTTGCCCTATTACTAAGCGACAGAGTTGTCAAACCAGCCACTTTCAAGTTTCACAGTCAAGTCCACCACCCAGATTACCCATAACCAAAAGCTAAATTACAGATTCACTCTTTTCAAGCAAATTTCATCCCTTGCACCAGCCAGTGGGGCTCAGTGAATCGAACAGTGTCCTATGAACCAAGAGGTCCTGAGTTTGATTCTGGGTCAGGGCACATGCCTAGTTTTGGGGCTCAGTCCCCACTAGGGTGCATGCAAGAGGCAGCCGATCGATGTCTGTCTCTCATCATTGATATTTCTCTCTCTCCCTCTCCCTTCCTCTCTATCTAAAAATCAACAAAAACATTTAAAAAAATTTCATCTCTTGCAACTACCCCACAATACAGGGTTGCCACATAACATACAGGCCACCCAGTAAAAATTGAATTTCAGATAAACAACAAACATCTTTTTGGTGTCAGTATGTGCTGACTATTTGCTAAATCTGACAATCCTATGACCGCACGCCTGAAACTGTCTGGTACAAGTCCTATGACCCTCCCATGCAGTGGCATGACCAGAAGGGGACTGTGGACATGTCATACAACCTGGCCTCGCATCTGCCCCACTTTCTCAGTGATTTTGGTGACATCAGACATTTTTCAACCGCCTGACAGGGCATCTACTTCATGACCACTACATGTTTGGCATTGGGCAGAACAAAATAAACAGAGCAGTGGTTTTGGACTCCAAAAAGAAATCTATTTTCACTCTTCAGTATTTTCTAAAAAGGGTCATTTATTCTTTTTTCCTCAACAAAAGCTTAAGAAGAGGTTTGAACATGCAGTCTGTAGGCACAGAACTCGGGTGACTGCTCCCTGGGGATGTGACAGTTTTCCATGCCCTAACAGGGGTGGGGGACCCTCTTTCTGCCAAGGTCCATGTCGATATTTATAACCTCATCCGCGGCCATACAAAATGATCAACTTAAAAATCAGCCTGCTGTCTTTGATCAAACATTTAATTAACTCACCCCTGATGCCTTGGCAGGGCCAGACCAAATGATTTCCAGGGCCTTATACAGCCCACGGCCAGACCTTCCCCACCCCTGTTAGAGGAACCTCATGACTCCACCCAACACAGTATAAAACCCCCGCTTTCACGCACCATCTGGAGTGTGACGCTTCTAACAAGGGAAGACACTCGAGAAAAAAGCGCTAAGAGTCACGGTCTCAGTGTTTGGGCCACTTTTGCTACTTTCTCTGTTAAAGGTCCCCATAGTTGACTTCAACCTGAATGCTATCTAGAGAAAGGTTTTCTGTTTTATTTTTTTCCTCCCCGTTCAATGATTGACTTTGTAGGAAATTCTCCTGCCCAGATTGAGGCAAATAGTCCATCTGAAAAAGAACGCCTAGAAAGTCAGGGTAAATGTCTTTTTTATTTTTTTTATTTTTCGCTTAAAGTATTACAAAGGGTATTACATAAGTGTCCTTTTTTCCCCCCCCGCCCTTGACAAGCCCCTGCCCTCCCTTACCCCCCAGTGTCTTATGTCCATTAGTTATGGTTATATGGGTGCATACAAGTCCTTCGGTTGATCTCTTACTCCCCTCCCTCCTGTCCCCCAACCCTCCCTGGCCTTCCCACTGCAGTCCTTAATATGGTTGGCCAGGTGTGACAATTCTCGAAGGTCTATACCCTACGGGCATGTTATTTTAACAAAGAAGCCAAAACTAATGGGCTACTGGGAGAGGAATTTTGTGTTGGCTAGGCTTCATTGGGGACAATTTTTCAACCTCACTGGGCTGAAGGCACAGCTAAAAGCCACTTACTCAGGGATCTGCCCGTGTTTGTGTTGGGGTTTGATTATTACCACTTCATGCAGGCCTGCGAAACGTGGCTCTGAATTGTAAGTAAAGCAGCTCTACCTTTTAAAAGTAGCAAAGCCCGTGGAGTCACTAGACCAGCGAAGACATAGTTGGTTCCAGTGTTTAGATTCCAAGTGAGCTCACTAAATAAATCTCGGCATAAATAAGGTTTTAAATCTGTGCGTTCCTTAGCACTGTTTACCCGCGGTGACATTTCCCTGGCCTCTCTCGGAGTTTCTGCTTTGCTCTCTGAGTTGGATTGGGCCAGTCTCAAGGGTATGTGGATGGCAAGGGGACAGGGGAAGCCAAACTGAGCACGTTTGGGAAAGGAAGTATTTGACTGCACTTGTGTCTGTCTGTTTCTCTGCATCATCCCCACTCATTAGTCAACAGAGCCAAATATCAACAGTACTTCTTCAAAATAGACTCGCCCAGGCTGAAAACCGACTTCTGTGCATGGGCCACGAAGTTTCAATCACACTGTACATGCGCCCGCACGTGGTATTTTGTGGAAGAGCCACACTCAAGGGGCCCAAAAGCCACATGTGGCTCAAGAGCCGCAGTTTGCCGACCATGGATAGGCCACTGAAGTTGAAAAGAGCACAGTTCCACCTGGCCGACATGACTCAGTGGTTGAGCGTCCACCTATGAACCAGGAGGTCACGGCTCGATTCCAGGTCAGGGCACATGCCCTGCTGGGGGCTCGAACCCCAGTGTGGGGAGTGCAGGAGGCAGCTGATCAATGATTGCTTCTCATCTTTGATGTTTCCATCTCTCTCTCGCTCTTCCTTCCTCTCAGAAATCAATAAAAATATATTATAAAAAAAAAAAAGAAAAGACCCCAATTCCTCACCCAGCCCAATTCTCAGGTCTCATTATCTTAAACCTGTCAAAGTACATTTATTTCACTGAAAACTCAGTAAGTCAGTGTCAGAACTTCTCGTCCCAGTTTTACAAATGGAATCATACATCAACTTTCAATTACCGGGGATAGCCGGAGAAGAGAAATTCACAGATTATTCCCGAATCTTCATTTTGACAATGGCATCAGCGTTCGCTCCTTCAGAATGAGTCTCAGTGAGCAGCTATGGAACATCTGAAAAGTGACTGAGCTGCGTAATAATAGTGTTAATATTAACATTGTGACCATAGGGTTTTCTAAGTGTTTCCACGTTTATCATCTCCTTTGGTTTTCATAAACTCTGTGTTAGAGGTGGAAAGTGTGCGCTTTCATTTTTCTTTAAAGATGAGGAAACAGAGAATGAAATTTAGATCACTTATCTATGCACCTGGTTAGTCAGTGGCTCTGTTATATGATAGTGGAGCCCTGGCCTGTGTTTCTCAGCATCGCCTCTCCCACCAAAAGGTCGCATATTTGATCCCTGGTCAAGGGCATGTACCTGGGTTGTGGGTTCACTCCCCACCTCAGGACGGGGCCTGTGTGGGAGGCAACCAGTCGATGTGTCTCTCTCACATTGATGTTTCTCTCTCTCCTCCCTCCTCCCCCTCCCTCCCCTCCGCTCTCTGAAAAGCAGAAGGGAAAAATATCCTCAGGTGAGGATTAACAACAACAAAAAAGAAATGAGAGTCAAAAATTTGACAATCACAATATTGCTTTGTTATCTGCGCCTTGATATATGATGACTTGACATTGAGCTGATGAACTGACAATGAGCCAACGATTTGGGGATTGAAAGAGACAAACCTAGTTTTTAACAAGATGTTTTAAGATTTCCCTAAGATTCGTTCCCATGGTGTTGTGAATTCAGTTTTGTAGATTTTCTGATTAACCTCTGTTTGAATTTCCACATCCTGCCTTTCTCTCCCCTTATGTCCCTTTATGTGATGGTCTCATTCGGATGAGTAGCTCTGGCCTCCAGAGCAGTTCACCAGGTCTGGTACTGCGCACGGGCTGCAGTACCCGGCATCGCTCACGATGTAAAATCAGGTGGCAATGCTGTTGTTCAAATGAAAGTTTCCCTAATGGTTGTGTGCATTGTTCTAGACTATACGGGAGCTTCATAGTCTAGATCAGCCGTGGGCAAACTACGGCCCACAGGCCGGATCTGGCCCATTTAAAATGAATAAAACTAAACAAAAAAAGACCGTACCCTTTTATCTAATGATGTTTACTTTGAATTTATATTAGTTCACACAAACACTCCATCCATGCTTTTGTTCCGGCCCTCCGGTCCAGTTTAAGAACCCATTGTGGCCCTCGAGTCAAAAAGTTTGCCCACCCCTGTATAGCCTATACCGGGAGCTTCATAGTCTAGATTCAAACATGTGACCCATGAATTGAAAAGTCCTTCAGAGAATCTCATATCCTCCCTGAGGGCTTTCCCCTTCTTCCCACCATGTGGGAATACAAGACAGCCATTCTCAGAGAGACTCATGGATTGGCTGGTTCCTGCATGCCTCCCTGATCAGTTGCCTCCTGCACACCCCCTACTGGGGATCGAGCCCGCAACCCGGGAATGTGCCCTGAACAGAAATGGAACCATGACCTCCTGGTTCATAGGTCAATGCTCAACCACTGAGCCACACTGGCTGGGCAGGACAACATTTTTGAGGCATGAAAGGCATTTGTCCTCTTATCATCTCCCTAGTCTCTTCCTGCTCAAGATTCCAAACAAACAAACTTCATTGCTGTGTTGGCAGGAAATGAGAAGCAGAGAAATAGGAAATGGAAATATTGGTCAGACCGTACTTGCCTTTATTACATTTTCCCTCTAAAAGTAATTGTTTTGGCTTCAGAAGGAAAAGAAAAGCTAATTAAACACTATGTGAATCTTTACTTGGTTTCATGCTTTGCATAGAGCCAAAATATTAGGCAGGGTTTAGGTGGAAACCCTATTAGGTTTTTTTGTTTGTTTTGTTTTATGTTATGTTAGTTGCAAGTTTATACCCTATTTTGTGATCATTTTTAATTAGATTATTTTATGGAATATTTTTCACTTTCAAGGAAAAAAGTAAATGTCCTAACTTAGAAATAATACACCCGATTTTCACTTTTAAAATAGAGCTAATTTTTTAAAAAATATATTTTATTGATTTTTTACAGAGAGGAAGGGAGAGAGATAGAGAGTTAGAAACATCGTTGAGAGAGAAACATCGATCAGCTGCCTCCTGCACATCTCCTACTGGGGATGTGCCCACAACCCAGGTACATGCCCTTGACCGGAATCGAACCTGGGACCTTTCAGTCTGCAGGCCGATGCTCTATCCACTGAGCCAAACCGGTTTCGGCTAAAATAGAGCTAAATTTTAATGTGAATGAACGTGTAAATGGATATTGTCAAAAATGTCAGCGAATCGGCCAATTTATACCTCAGTCATTTACCCAAATGGCCAATAAACACATATAAAAACATCATTTTATGTTAAACATCATTTGTCATTAAGTAACTTTGAATCAAAATCATAAGGAGGTACTATTTCACACCCACTAGGATGGGTATAATAAAGTCAGAATGGCGAGTGTTGTTAAGGATACGGACAAATTAGAACCCACACACACTTCTTATAGGAAAGTAAATTGTTGCCCACAGTTGGAAAATAATCTGGCAATTCCTCAAAAAGGTTAAACATGAGTTACTCTTGACTTGGCAATCCACAACTAGATATATGCCCAGGAGAACTGGAAACGGCTGTCCCCACAAACACTTGTATGGGAATATTCACTCAGAGCAGAATTATGAATAATCCGCAAAAGGTACAAGTCATCCAGAAACCCACCAATTTAGGTAGAACCTGAACAATGGAATATGATTTGGCCGTGAAAAAGGAAGGAGGCGCTAAAATGTGCAACCACATGGATGAACCCCGAAACCTTGACATTAAACTTGATGGCTAGAACAATGTTCTAAAACTACTTGTGCTGCTTTCAATGAGATGTGTTGTGAGAAAAGGGGCCCATAGTTGAATGAGCATTGGAATACCGCCAAAGGGGTTGCGACCCACAGGTTGAGAACCGCTGCTCTAGTGTAAGGTGAAACATTTGACAAAAGGACTGTCACAGCTACCCAGAATGGGCGGTCAGAGCGTCAGGATGCTCCTTTAATTAGATCCATTGAGTCCCCGCACCCCACCAAGATGACTCCCTCAAACTCTCCACTGTTTTATCTGAACCAGAAATCTGAACGTGAGATGCGATACTCCCAAGTCTCGCGTGCAGTGCAGATGAAAGACAGCAGTTCCCTGTGTCAGGAGTGGGAGCAGGTTTACACGCCCCCAGCTTTCACTCACCACCACCTTCCCTCACAGAATGCTCACCTCCGTGGAGCTCGGTGTGAATGTCAGTTTCCTAAATTCCACTCTGGGGACATGCAAGATCATAACAGAGCTCCATTTTCCCCCGCAGTCTTTTACCTTTTACAGACTTGCTTTTACTGTTTCGCATGGGTGGCAGGTCACTGGTATACTTCGAGGACTATTAGAAGAACTGTCACATCCAACTGAGTATGTTAATATTATTGTGTGGATGTTGGCAGGCTTCCCACTCAGCAGACAGTACAGTGTTCTCTAAATGAGAATCCATGACAAAATTTCCCCTCTCATCTCAGTATCTGGAAAGTCTCTCTGGTTTGCTTTTAACATATGGCCTATTACCCAGCGTGTCTCTCTAACTAACCACGTGTTTTTCTTTGCTTTGATCACTGGGAAGTAAACTTGAAGCCAAAAGTTTGATTTACTTCCAACAACTTTACAATGCCTCCTGGAAGACATGCCTTGTCTGTTCAGCTTCTCCTACTCTAATTTCTCCCCTCTCCACATTGTTCTTGAACAGGAGTTCCTGCATTATTTTTTATTCTGGATTTATTCCTCTATAGCAGCGGTGGGCAAACTTTTTGACTCGAGGGCCACAATGGGTTTTTAAACTGGACCGGAGGGCCGGAACAAAAGCATGGATGGAGGGTTTGTGTGAACTAATATAAATTCAAAGTAAACATCATTAGATAAAAGGGTACGGTCTTTTTTTTTTTTTTTTTTTTTTAGTTTTATTCATTTCAAACGGGCCGGATCCGGCCCGCGGGCCGTAGTTTGCCCACGGCTGCTCTATAGTATATACACACATACCACATACCAATGTGTAAATACTTACAAACAATTGCAGATATTTTGTGGAGTGGGTGGGACATAAATAAACAGCGACATAGTGTGTGTGAACGTGCACACGTGTACATGTGCGAGTGTGTGTGTATATGTGTGGGCATGCTGTCTCGATGTCTGTCAAGCCCAGGGCCTTACAAATAGGAGGTGCTCGATGAATATTTCCAGATCAGTAACTGGGGAGTGGAGATTTACTTGGAACATCTTGCATGTTAACTTCTCTGATGGCTTTATTAGCAGTGTGCTTCCTATTATATGCACCCTGGGTACCGATTCACTTAAAGGGGCTTCTGAAAGGTCCCCTCTGCTGTGGAACTATGCTCCTCTCCCCATGGCTGCCCGGAGCACGGTGCTGAGCAGGGGTCCGAGCGGATTCGGGGCTCACAGGGAAGATCTCGGTTGGTCAGGGTTGTCTGCAGTGCATCTAGAAGGCACGAATTGCAGCCCCGTGCCACACACATGCCATTGCTACCTCACAACCAAGTAACTCACTCCAGTTTGCCTATAGCTCAGCTAGCACACAAAAGAGAAACAATTGCTTTGGCCTAACAAAGACATATTTGGCCAAAAACATGATCTCCGATTCTTCATTTGTTTCTACAATTGTTCCTCCAGTGGATGTCAAAACCAACAGAGGAAATAGTCTTTATGGGGCATCATTTTAGTTCTATGAGCACATCCGTCTTCTCTTGCCCCAGAGGTTTATAATACCGCGAGGATGCTTTCCCATTCATTCCCACATGGGCTTTTCACACAAGGGAGATCGAAATGCATGTAAGAATGGTTTAGAACATGCGGGTATAAAAACAGGGATTAAATTTTACTCACCACACTCCTAACTAAATTTCACAGATGTTTTATGTGAATTAAGGATTGTAAAGCACTTAGAACAAAAGAGCGAGTGCAGTGATTACCTTAAACTCCGTTTTAATGCCAGACAAGTTATTGCATCTGTTACCAAATGGAATTTCAAATTAACAAATCTCTACAACCTGTTCATCCCATTCCATGGAACTCTGATATTTAAATGTCTAAATTGTAAACATTTCAAGTGATAGGCATGAATTAATTTGCTTTGAGATTTAATACTTTATGGGACGCCTATACTGGGGAGTGAGTCTTTGTGTAAGACAAATTATTTTCCGGAATCCCAGCCTGCCATAGTCTTTCACAAAATCATGTGACTCTTCTAACTGATTTTAATATTTTGGTCCTGTGCCCATAGAATAATCTGCCCACTGCTGGTTCCCATAAAGTTATTATATCACCACCGAGAATTCATAGACAAAACTGTCTAAACTCCTAAATCTGTTTTTTTTTTTTTTTTAATGGAGGACTTAGCTAGTCAGTGACTATTTTCCATGAAAACATGATATTTCTGGATTTTTACGGCATTTCTTTATACAAATATACTTCTATCTGGATAATATTCCCTAAAATGGATACAATAAAGTAGATTGAGATGAATTGGTCTAATTAATGGGTACAAACTGGCCTTTCACCCTAACGATGGTAGACTAGTTCAATCTGGGAATTAAAATCAGGGTCTGCTGTTCTAAACCTTAGTGGACATCAATTCACATCATAAAATTTGGCAGAGTTGGCCCAGGAATGAACTTTCCATGGATTTGACCCTCCCAGTCATAGATAGGGCAGCACAGGGAAAGGAAGTGAGAGCATCCACACACACACACACACACACACACACACACGCACGCACGCACTCACGCATGCACACATGTGCACGTTCCCCAGAGCACTGGAGCTCTCTGACTTTTGTGAAAAGATCGAAGGTGCTACTTTAAAAGACTTGACTAGAATTCATTGATTACCAAAGAAAATCATACAAAATAGCATCCTTGACGATGATCACTCCTCTCTCCATTGAATTAGAGTAATTCCAGTTAAGACTAAGAAATAATCTGTTTGTTTACATCCTCACTAAACCCTACTGAACATTAGTCCTGTAAAACAAGTCGGATTTTAGGCATATACAGGGATCAGCAGCATTTAAACTAGTTCCTCTGCAACTTGATAAAAAAGAAGACCCATAAGAAATTAACAGAACATCTCCCCAAACAGTGCACCTTTTAAAGAAACACATTTCTTTCAGAGAGGCCAGGAGAGGGAGCGAGATAGAGACATCAGTGATGAGAGAGAACCATCGATAGCCTGTCTCCTGCACGCCCCACACTGAGCATGAAGCCCGCAACCCGGGCATATGCCCTGAGCAGGAATCGAACCTTGACCTCCTGGTTCATAGGTCGATGCTCACGCACTGAACCATGACAGCTGGGCGAAACACATTTCTTACTGCATCTATAGACTATCCATTCTTTGTAAAACAATGTAAAGTGTGCATATCTGTGTGTATTAGTATTATTTTATATTAGCATAGAGGATTGCTTTTCTGGGAGTCCCCTGCTTTTGTCCTAAAAATCATGGAGGGCATCCCAGTGGTCAGAGCCGCCAGTCAGCCCAGGACAAAAGGTCCCTGAGAAGGCCTTGCTAACTGAGGAAGGCCGGGGTGGGGGCAAGGGGTCATCCAGCTAGTGTGGGCGCCAAGCTGGTTTGAATCAGAAAGCTGTGAATGACAGCAATGGATTGATTTCAGAGCAGGCTTCAGTCACGGAGGCCGTGCTACCACGATGAGGCGTGGGGCCTTAGAGAATAAGACTGCTGTTCGTGAATATTTGTGCATTTGGCAGTAGGAATATTATTTTACTGTTCATGCAATTTTCTCAATGCATGGTGGCTGAAATACACAGCACAACCTTTTCTTAAAGGTCATATATCCAAAAAAAGGGAAGTAATGTAATTTTCTACAAATAAAATACTCTTAAAACAGGAAAAAAAGTACATGAATTTATGCCAAGTCTGGTGGAATTTTAGCTAAAACATGTGTTTGTCCACAGTTAAATGCAAAATTGAGGGTATAGATTTTTAAGTTCTAAAGGCAGGATTCATTTGAATAGATGTTAGGAGCCTTTAACTGAAAATATGTAGGTCTCATGCTAACAAGTCTCTGATTAGGACACATTGCAGTGGCTTCTGGACTGACTTTGCTCAGCAAAACTCAGCCTAGTCTGTAGATTTCTGGGTTAGGGCATTTGAAAACATGCCCCTTACTGCAACAAATAAATGAATTTCAAGATATACTCATGTCCTGTTAATAAAAGTACAATCATCATATGTGGGGAATACGAGTTAACCTTCCTTAGTAATAACTTTTAGGATTTTCCTTAGATTTATAGGATGACTGAATGATTTAGGAAGGGTGAAATAGAAATTATAAGGTGATTTTCTAAGTATGTAATTTTATGAGAAATCAAATCATGCACACACAGCAATGAAATTTAGGAAATCAAGTACAGTCCAACATTATATTATATTATATGATCAGATAACTATGCATTCTGTTTCTGATCTGCGATGGGGCCAAAATAAATTATCTTCTCTTAGCAATCCCCACCCCATTATTTTTCTCCCTTAAGCTTCAGTGGGATTGAAGCCATCTTTGTATTATTACAGAGCGTGAGAAAGACAAAGCATAAAGAACATAAAGAATTCTAAAGACCAATAACACAGATTCTTTATTTTCGCTAACACGTTGCTGAAAAGACTCGGCATCAACGTGTACCATAAGTTCATTCTGATGAGAAAATTAGAAAGTTGGACGTATTTATTTTACCAACCATGGGAACATGCATGTAGTTAAATAGGTCATTTCCAATTTTAACAATTCTACCCCGATTTCATTCAACATCTTTGACACAGAAACCCAGTTTAACCCCTCCTGGGACCAGTGAGCCCCTTGAGCAGCGGTTCCCTGCGTGGGGCCCCCCATCTCTGGGATCTCTCCTTTACTTAAGGACAGCTTCTCCAACACGTGAGCTGCTCCCTGCAGACATGCTGGTGGGACACCAGGGGAGGGAAAGTTATTTAAAACATGAAGGCAAATTCACAAAATGTATTAACTGCTATGAAGGAGACTAAAAGATACTAGTTGTTTAAAAAAAAAGAAGAAATAAGGCCCCCGGATTTGAGCTCGAGTGTGTTCATTCATCTCTAAGAACATTGAGCATGCTACCCCTGCCTTTTATTTTCTTTACACATTTGCTTGGAGTGTGTAAGCTCCAGGATTTATTTTTGTTTGTTTGTTTAATGTATTTTTATTGATGTCAGAGAGGGAGAGAGAGAGAGAAACATCTATGATGAGAGAGAATCATTGATCAGCTGCCTCCTGCATGCCTCCTACTGGGGATCAAGCCCACAACCCAGGCATGTGCCCTGACAGGGGACCGAACTGTGATCTCTTGGTTCACAGGTCGACACTCAACCATTGAGCCACACCAGCCGGGCCAGGATTTCTTTTTAAAATTCTTTTACAATTGGCGAGGATGCCAAGGACCAAGTTTCTTCACATTGGAGAAAGGCAGATAATTTAGTTGTTGACTTCTGCTTACAGAGGCAAAAACTATACTCAAAATCCTGTCCCCTCTGTTTATCCGCGGCCAGATCCTCCAAAACCTCTTGCCAAGTTGTTCCAAGTGGCACTCTGAAATGTCCTTCAGCTGCCCATGTAATCTGGTGACACTACACACCCACCGAATAAGGTTATGCAGTAAAAGCCTTGTGAGGAATAACAATGGTTACCCATGCAGAGGCTGATGGCAGAATAAATTGGGTCATTGACCTTGAACCTCAAAAGGCCCGAGGTTAGATCTGGATTAAATCACAAGGGAAATGATCACAGAGGTTTTGCTTCAAAAATTAGCAGTCAGGTTGATTCGCTGTGACAGGAGAAGGCAGGGATGCCAGGGACGAAATTAAATAGAATTAGATTTTTATGCCTAAGTGGGGCATCTGTTGGAGGATAGCACGTTATTCTCATCCATCTTAACCTAATGAATACCCAGGTTGGCTCTCTTTTTTTTCTAATAATACCTGGTTTAAAAATAGTTTTGAGATAATATAGAGGGTAGCAAGATAGCACAAGAGGCTAAAAATGCACAGTGGCTGCGCTCATTTGACAAAAATAGTTTTTAATTAATTACAGTTGAGTTCCAGTCCATGAAACCTGGTAGATACATCATGCTTCAGTAAAGTATTTTTTGAAGGTAATATTCAGTCTCCCCCTTTCTTCAACCTCTCCCCAGGTTTTGGGAAATGTATATACATTCATCTAATGGACATTGTGAATGTATGGGACATACTATCTCAAAAGAAAGATGTATTTTTTTAAAAGGCCCAGCCAGTGTGGCTCAGTGCTTGAGCGTTGACCTATGAACCAGGAGGTCACAGTTTGATTCCTAGTCAGGGCACATGCCTGGGTTGTGGGCTCCATCCCCAGTGTGGGTCGTGCACGGAGGCATCTAATCAATGATTCTCTCTCATCATTGATGTTTCTCTCTCTCTCCTTCCCCTTCCTCTCTAAAAACAATAAAAGTATATTTTCAAAAATGTTCTAATCTCCTTTTTCTACAAAACAAAACAAACAAAAGAATAAACTTCAGCTATATACCTTTAAGAAAATTAAGGACAGCCTTGCCATAATATAAGGAGCTAAGAAATGCAGTAGCAGAAACTGTTGGGCTATGTTCTGAGGAGGGTATTTGGAGAGACTGGAGCCAGTTCGCCATGTGGCCAGGAATTCTCAGGGTCCCGCTGCAGGATTCACCTCTCCCTGGGCTCTGAGGACTCTTGGTGCCACCTGACGGCAGGTGCTCACTCTGGCTTCCATCTTCATCCTCCCACTTAGCTGGTGGCCATCGAGTCCCCCTGGTCCAGAGAGATTAGGTCAGAAAATACTGGGTTTCCTTCCATACAAAAAAAAAAAAAAATCAACAAACAAATAAACAAAAACCCAACTCGGAATTTCCATAGAAAAGGTACCTCTAAAAACACACACAAAACAAACAGTGGTACTTTATTTAAGCAGCTTGTCTAAGTTTAATGAAACATTAATAATGTAAACAGTGATAGTACAGATTAGCAGGAAAAAACCTGAATTTTGGCTGATCTGGTTCGATCTGGATCTTACTGGCCCACAGAACTGGTCCCAGGCTATGGGAGGGCCATGGTGATGGGCACAGTTGTGTCTCTGAGCGTCCCAGCTTTCTAAGGAGCGTCAGGCCCGCATTCTGAGGGGAGGACAGAAGAGGAAGGAGGATCAGCAAAGGGGTGCACATTTTCAGGCCAGACACCACCTAAGCCCCTCATACACATTTTAGCTTAACGGTGATGGTCACCCTATGTGTAAAGTGAAGATACCAATGGACAGAAAAGCCAAGTCAGGCTCAGAGAACTGAGAGTTTTGGGGTTTTTTTTTAGAATGGCCTGACAAAACAATGCTTAGAATTCATCTTTAAGCCTTTTGAGGCAACTGAGTTTATTTCTTCTCTGTTCCTCTATTTAAATACATTTATTAGAGACGTTATACTATTGTATGTTTTTTTATTGGCATAGAAGTAACGGAGGCTAGTGATGATGCCTAATACTGGTTCAAGTATTCCCTCAATTAAGAATGCCACATCTCCCTGTCATTGGTTTCTGACCTTGGGAAATCTCCGATTCCCATATAACTGTGCCTTCATTCCCTTAAATAAAAACGCATCTGGAATAAGGAAATGAAGTGCTAGCATGCTTTTAAGTGGGTAATAGATGATACAGTTGTTTGTTCTGTTCCTTCAGGACCACTAAAAAATTAAATATTTTGAAAGTCACAAAAAAACGCTGCTGTGACTTGCAATTCTTTTCCATTTCCATGCTGCCTCCAAACTTCCTGATTCCAGCTGGGATGGTGATCAAAAATGCAAAAACATATGTAGAAAAGTTATTCTTGGGGAACATCTGACCGGAAGCAGGAAATGCAAGCTATCTCCTGGGACTGCCTTTTATCAAAATATACCCGGCTCAGCGCTGCAGAGACGAGAGGAATGTGTTTGTTACCCAGATAAAGGGAATTAGAGAGGATTGTGCTGTGGACACATCCCTGTGAAAGGAAGACGGACAGGGACATTCCTAACGGGTTCTAGTCCCTGGTTCACTGTGAATGTGTGAAGTGTCACATCCCCTCTGCCGGCCTCATCAAGTTATCCACAAAGCAAATCTAGGGAATGCTGACTTTAAAGTACAGAGCCTTCAAAATCTTGCATGTGGGAAAACTCCCATAATTACTACCCAGTGATACGGAGGAGTCCATTTGTTCTCAGAGTAGTGACTGAAAAAGGTTTGCTCACTAACCTCCTCCATCCCTATGCACAACAACCCTGACTTTGTTATTTGAGTTTAAAATGAAACATTTCGTTTTCCCTGGAAGCCTTGAAAATTTTTATTTGAGCTTTCCAATAAAATTAAGTTTTATGGAAATATGTATTCTAATTACATGGTAATTAAGCTTTATCCGCTTTCTATAAAAAAAAAATAGAATAAATAGGGGAGAAACACTCCACAAGAATTCTAACCAGATATTCTAAATCCATCCATCATAAAATCATTGGCACACAGCAGGCAGTGGAAAACCGGTAACTTTTAACCTCCACTGGCATAAATGTGTGTATTTATTTTTAAGAAGTGGAATATAAACAGACATGCTGAGAGCCAAGTGTTTTATGAATAAAAAAAGATTTCTCTCTCTCTCTCTCTCTCTCTCTCTCTCTCTCTCTCTCTCTCTCTCTCACACACACACACACACACACACACTCGCACACATGCATATAAAAACTTTCCCCAATGGGCCACAGGATTTATGTGGATGTGAGCTCTATTTACTGTTAGTATTAAGGAAATGGTGGCTTTTTAACAAGTTACTCATGCCTGGAAAAAATCCCAGATTTGCAAGTTATCCAAGATTCTTTGCCAAGTGTCCGTGGGAATCGCTGGGATGGGAAAAGTTCAAATTTGTTTTAAAAGAACTTGCTTAATGGAAAATTAAAAAAAAAAAAAAAAAAAAGAGAAGAAGAAAACCAGCGACCCACTGCACTAATCTTTTGGTTAAATAAGAATAAAGGATAGCCTGGTTGCTTTATTTTTTTTTCTTTAGTATTATTTTAAGAAAAGAAAAAAGATTTCCATTTTTATATTACCCATAAAGTCACATTTAGGACTTTATTTCGGTTATTCAAGGGCATGATGACTTGTTAGCTTTGTTGAGCCTAAGAGAGTACCAAAGGGACACAAGGGCCTCGCTCACTGCTATTAAATCAGAGACTTAGCTTGGCTCCTAACCTTCTGTCATTTTCCTAAAGCTCCTTGATTTTATTTTATCTTATTTCATTTTTTTTTTGTTACTCCTCACCCGAGGATATTTTTCCAGTGATTTTTAGAGAGAGTAGAAGGGAGAGGGAGAGACAGAGAGAAACATCGATGTGAGAGAAACATATCCATTGGTCGCCTCCTGCATGCACCCCTACCAGGGCTGGGGAATCTATAATCAAGGTACGTGCCCTTGACTGGGATCGAACCCGGGACCCTTCAGTTCATGGGCCGATGTTCTATCCACTGAGCCAAACCATCTAGGCCTTAAACTCCTTAATTTTCTATTCCAGTCATAAAGCTAGGTCTGATTGCATTGGTGCTGTCAAATTTCATAACTGCAAAGAAGTTTTTTAAAAAGTCACCGTTAAGCGCTATGGGACGTACAGTTAAAATCAGCAACAATTCCACCTGTTCTGGCACCTGTGGGGTGCCCGGCGCTGCTCAGGGGCTCTGATATATTCGCTCCTTTCATGTCTCACAACAGGCTTACCCAGTGGACACCGTGTTTTATTCTCCTCTTGCAGATGTGCAAACTGTGGCCCAGGGAGATGAAAATAGCTTCCCTCCCGCACCGCACACATTCTAAGGGGCACGGCTGGGAGAGGGACCCCGGTGGGCAGGCCCAGGTTCGCCCTTTATACCTCTTAAGCGATGCTGCTTCTGAGAAAGTACATTCCGTGAATTCTGTTACCAGGAGACTGTATGAGAATCATCACAAATTAATATGGTTCTAATTTGATATCCCAGAAGTCGCTTATCATACTCGAGGGAATGGGAAAATGAAAGCTTTGCGTTTTCATTTGTGATAAAACAGATGGGAAAATTCTCTGGTCGCCACCCACCCCAAGCCCATGTATTCTCCCTCCTTTTTACTCTTCAGAAGGACACTTAGGCCAGAAGCATCCATGGGACCAGGCTCATATCTAGAGACCGCTCTTACCCAAGTAAACAAATCAGCAAAAACCCACCACTTCCCTGAAACAAACCTAGATAGTTTCCTTTCTAGCAAAGTGAGGTGGTAAAAGGAAAATTCTAAATATTTTCTATTTCAACCAAATTGTTAATAATTGTTAAGAAAGCTGGTTCTCATCCAGCTGGTGTGGCTCAGAGGTTAAGCATCAGCCAGTGAACCAAGAGGTTACTAGTTCGATTCCTGGTCAGGGCACATGCCTGGGTTGCGGGCTCCATCCCCAGTGGAGGGCATACAGAAGGCAGCCGATCGATGTTTCTATCTCTCTTTCCCTCTCCCTTCCTCTCTCTCTCAAAAATCAATTAAAACATATTTTAAAAATCACACAAAAAAAGAAAGCTGGTTCCCCTAAGGAGGCATCTCATTAGAAACTGCCTTAAATCTCACTGTCTTAATATTTGTATATTTAAAAACGAGTTGTTGAGCAGGTTCCAGAGACTCTGCCCGTCATTTATTTTAGCACGCAGACTCTTAGGGAAAAATAGTAACTTCAGGTTCTTTTTCCCCCCGCGTTTATATTTTGTGATGTTTTTTCACAATTTAATATCTCGGCGGTTGCTTGTACTTGGCAGGATGGGGAAAACACTGCCAGTCGGATCTAAATATTTTCACACACGACAACCACCACCC
The DNA here is from genome assembly GCF_028538775.1 of Myotis yumanensis. Taxonomy (NCBI): domain Eukaryota; kingdom Metazoa; phylum Chordata; class Mammalia; order Chiroptera; family Vespertilionidae; genus Myotis; species Myotis yumanensis. The sequence goes on along the minus strand of NW_027223771.1, from coordinate 4,317,405 downwards.
AGTGCTCGCTGAGCTCCGGTGATTTACAGGCTCCGGAAAAAATGGGTCTCAAAGGCGACTTTGCCAAGTGGTAAACCAAGAAGTCTTCATTTAAATTTTCCTGTCAGGGACGCTAATGCTTCGTCAGAGATAAAGTAGTTTTGTATTTTCACACACGTAAATAAAGGTTTATAAACTGCATTCAAGCTGATATTATTCATACCTTCTTTTAATACCTTGCTGTGCAACATAAATGTGTAGTATTTTCACTGGGTAGAATTCCATTAGGACAAAGTTAACGCCCCTGATTCTAAGTATAATTTGTATAATAGAAATCCCAGTTAACATTATTTGATAGTAGAGTTGAGGATGGAACTTTAAGCTGTGAAAGGTAGTTTAACTTTCTAATTGATATCAAGTAATTTCTCTAAGGACCATACAGTTCAGAAAAATAACAAGCATATACTTATATTTCTTAAATGGGACCATTTCTGCAGCCACAGAATTTAATGTGTGACTTGACTCTTTTGCATGTTGCCATTAAAATACGTGTTACATAGGTGGCATTTCAAATCAATTGAAAATGATTGAATTATTCACTAAATCTTGTTAGACTGAATGGTTATTATTGGGCAAAAATTAAAGTTAGGTTCCTTTTCTGCATCATTTATCAAAATAAATTCCAGACATCTTCAGTTTAACCGAAGAGAAAAAAACACACATAAACAAAATGAAGAATTTTTTTTATTCGATTAAAATGTATTCCTTCAATAAGTGTTTACATTTCTTACAAGGGGAAGTCTTTCCTAAGCAGGACACCAAAAGAACAGATAGCATAACAATAGGAAAAAAATGTTTTGTATTAAAGGGCACTATAAGTAGGATAAGGCAAATAAAACCCGGAGAGAGTATTCAAAATATTCGACTCATCAAAAGGTAATATCCCTTATAAATGAAGACAGTCTTACATTCAGTAAGAAACTGACCAGCACCCTGACAGAAAATTGATCAGAACATTTATGATATAGATACAATTTTGCAGGTTTAAACATTTGAATTAAAATAATTTAATTTTCACTTTCTGAAATTGTTATTAATTAATGAAACCTTCTGTCGGGTTGATAAAAAGTGATGTGAAATAATACTTCCATCTAGAAATCTCACTTTGAGGAATTTATCCCATGGGGAAAAAATTCAACTAAGACATAAGTTCAAAGGTAATAATTACAATAGTATGTACTGTAGCAAAAGTTTGTAAACAGTTCAGACTTGTAGAAATATTAATTATTTGAAGAAAATATAGAATCTTACAGTGAACTATTTCCAAGCATCAAAAATGCTATCTAAAAGTATATGAAATGGCATGAAAAGTTATCTGTGTGATATACTAGTAAGCAGGAGATCTGGTGGCAAAACAGTATAAAGAACTTGATTTCCTGTTTGTGTGTATAAGAATGTGAGGAGATCATCCCACACACGCAGATTGATTCAAAAAACACAGATTAATTCTGCTTTTCCCCCTTGTCTCTTCCTTGCGTTCTTTCGCTTTTTTTTTTTTCCATTTTCTCTTTTTCCTCATGTCATTACTTTGTAATTTTTAATGATTTTTTATTTAAAATTTTAAAATAGATGTTAGCACTATTGTGGATGTCCCCATTTTCCCCTTCTCTGCCCACCTCCACCCAGCCTCCTCCCCCCTCCCCTGACCCCCCCACACTATTGTCTGTGTCCATCCCCCCCCACTATTGTCTGTGTCTGTCTGCTATGCATATATGTTCTTTGGCTGACGCCTTCACCTTCCTTTCCCCTGTCCCCCTCCTTTCCTCCCCTTTGACATTTGTCATCTGCCCCATATATCCATGTTTGTGAGTTTATTTTGTTCATTGGATTAAAATGATTTTAATGTAATGGTTTACTATTTTATAGAAATGAGGGCCAAAGGTGTAGAAAGTTTTTATCATGTGTTTTGATCCAAATCCAAAAGAATAGTGGGGCCTCCACCGGGTTCTACATCCTGATGTTTTTATGTCCTCATGAATAAAAGTCTTAACAGCGATTTTATAGCATCTGAGTAACAATTGGAGACCCATGCAGGTGGATGGCCAAGACGCCACTCTTAACTTCCCTTGTTTCTGAGCTCTGGGAAATGAGAAGCTAATGATATTCTTAATAGTGGAAGTGATATATTTATGAAAACCCAGGGCAGCCATTAAATTAACAACTACTACTACTTTTGTGTTTTTCTTTAGAGGGTCACAGTATTATTTTAACCAAGGTTAGCCAGGGTTTTTTGTTTTGTTTTGTTTTGTTTTCCTGGCCTTATAATCTTGGTGTGGAAAGTAATTTAAACTTTATGGTCCATTTAAAGCAACATTATTTACATCTGTGTGGCAGTGTCTATGTGTGTGCATGTAATTTATACTCCACGGCTATTACTTCTCAAATTTCTCCTACTTGAGTGAATTTATTTCCATTGTAAGCTTGCTGTTTTTCACTTCGGTTAGAAATTTGGAAAAAAAAAAAAAAACTTTAAAAATTTTTTTCTAACTAAGGACTAAGTGTGTGTGTGTGTGTGTGTGTGTGTGTGTGTGTGTGTGTGTTTTTCTTTAGTGTTTTACTGTTTGAAACCTAGCTTTTCATAGTTGGGAAATGAACAACTCCACAGTGAACCTAATGATGTTAGATAATCTTTTAATTAATCTCCTTAAACACTAATTTTAAACGATTACATCAAAAAAGCCCAGCCAGCGTGGTTCAGTGGTTGAGTATCGACCCATGAACCAGGAAGGTCGCTGGTTCAATTCCCAGTCAGGGCACATGCCCAGGTTGTGGGCTCGATCCCCAGTAGGAGGGTGCAGAAGGCAGCTGATCAGTGATGCTTCTATCTCTCTATTCTTCTCCCTTCCTCTGAATAAACACACACACACACACACCCATATATGAAGTCCCTAAGGAAACAGGATTACTCAAATGTCTAGTGGTTCCCATCGGAGGTCATCCATCTTCCTATTAGGAAGAAGATGGGGTTAAGTGGCTTGTACAGAAAAATAAGGAAGAGTAGGTTGTTGGGCTGCCTTATCAGTGAAACAACTTCTGCAGAAAAAATAAATCGCTCTGCTGTGCACTTTTAAACAACATTTATTCTAGAAGAAATCCCTCTTTTATTCTTCTAAGTGGCATCAGATCCAGACAAGAGGCCATCTAAATCAGTTTATTGAGAGTGCCACTAATTATTGGGCTTTGCTTTTGCATAAAATTATAAAGAACTTGGGCCTTTCTTTCTGTGTTCCTTTCCCTTTGACAGCTGAATCAGGCTGCATTTCTGCAGAGATGAAGACCAAAGGTAGGATGCAGGCTGGGAAACAGTGAACATCTCTCTTTTTGATGAAAAGAATCGTGTCTTCTGAGTTCTTCTAGTGCGCCTGCGTGCGTTGTCTATAAATGCTCAGGGGTTAGAGTTGGCCTGTGCATCAGGAGATTTCTCCCAGAGCCTGATTCAAACCTTCAGCTGCGTTGGTCATCGGCATTTTTTTAAAAACTGAATGATTGTTCCCGTGTACCCTCCGTTACTTAGAACTGCGCAATAACATTTCCGTGGAAGAATTCCTAAATAAGATCCTATCGCGTTCTGTTTTCTAAAATAATACAGAAGAGCCATTTTCTTATTTGGACTGAGTTAGGTTTCCAAAATAAAGTCAAAGGGAGGAGGGGGCGTGGGGAGAGGAAGCTCTCACTCTATAAATGCACTTGTAAGACATTACGATGAAAATTGATATAATGCCTCTATCTATCTCCTCGGCACCTGTTGAGTTGTTGTACTTCCCCATTAGCACTCCATTTAATACCCGAAGGCAGTTCATAAATTTTTCCTTCCTGTGCAGGGAATTGACTAAAAGACACAAAATTAGCTTTTAAATTTTAAAGAATTAAGATCGGTCCTGCTGACTTGTTCCTTCATCCACTTACCTGGAGAATGAGCTCTGAACCTTGTTCCTTGTGCAACTAGAACCTGTTGGATCATCAGAGCCCAGACTGTGCTGCTAGAAGCCCCAGTGTCTGTGGTTCCTCACATCCTCCGGCAGGCAGGCAGGCAGCCGTTCTCAGGCCAGGCCGGGTCTCCTGTCTAGGCCACTGGCCCCAGAGGTCAGAGGTCAGGCTTTTGTGCTGGGAGGTTGCCTGGGGATACACCAAAGAGAGACATCTTTATGGCTTCCATGGAGATTTTACATGGCTATTTTGAGTTTAAGAAACTAAAAGGCAAATTCTGCCAAAAACATAATGCAGGGGTTTTAGTTCCTTGAAACAGAGTCCCAATAGAACTGCCCAGTTATAAACTCTTATGAAGAACAGCTTATGAAACTTTAAAATAATAAGACCCATATAAATCTCTTGAATTAGTGCTATAGACACTAACAGGAAAAACCACTAGCATTAAAGGACAATGTGAGGATGGTAGTGGCTTTTCATTGTTTGTTGTGTAACAGTTTGTTCATTTGTTTATTTTTTTAATTTATCTTTATTGTTGAAAGTATTACCGATGTCCCCCTTTTCACCCATTGACCCCCTCCACCCCACTCCTCACCTCCATCCCCCCTCAAGGCCTTCACCACACTATTGTCTGTGTCCATGGGTTATGCATATGTGCATATAAGTTCTTTGGTTAATCTCTTCCCATTCCTCCCCCTCCCTCCCTTGTCCCACTTCCCTCTGAGATTGGTCAGTCCGTTCCATGTTTCTGTGTCTCTGGATCTCTGTTGCTGGTCAGTTTATTTTATTCATTAGATTCCACATATGAGTGCGATCATGTGATACTTGTCTTTTTCTGATTGGCGTATTTTGCTTAGCACGATACTTTCTGGGTCCCTCCCTGCTGTCTCAAAGGGTAAGAGATCCTTCTTTTTTACAGCTGCATAGTATTCCATTATGTCGATGTACAACAGCTTTTTTATCCACTCATCTACTGATGGACAGTTGTGCTATTTCCAGATCTTAGCTATTGTAAAAGTGCTGCTATGAACATAGGGGTGCATATACACTTTCTGATTGTGTATTTGGCTTTTAAAAATGTCTATATAAAGAATGGATGTAGGATGGGAGTAAAAAATTAATAAAATTTTAAAAATAGTTTTCTAATTTTAGCTCCACCAATCTCTACTGTACACTATTTTAAAAGTCTATTAGTGGAATTTTTAAATTGTTTTGAGGACTCTTTTCCTAGATGATTGCTACCTATACCAATCTTAGGATATTTCTTTTGACATCATAGTGGGGCATACATGAGAAAATTAAAGTTCTTTGTAGTAGTGAAAACACACTTTTCAGATACTTAAGAATAATCTCGCTGTAGCCAGTTTGGCTCTGGATAGAGTGTCAGAATCAAAGGGTCCTGGGTTCGATTCTGATCAAGGGCATGTACCTCCTCCCAGGCTTGGGCCCTGGTTGGGGCTCCTACAGGAGGCAATCAATCAATGTGTTTCTTTCACATGGATGTTTCTCTCTGTCTTTCCCTCCCTCTTCCACTCTCTCTAAAAATCAATGGAAAAATATCCTCAGGTGAAGATTAAAAAAATAAGAAGTAGTATCTCATCATTAGTTGTCCTAAAATCCTCGCCGTGCGTTGCATTAAGCAGTGTTTCAGCATGCAGCCCTTCTTTGTACCGTATTCCTTTCTTATAAAGTAGTGAACAGTGCTGGTTTTTAAAGCAAGAACCACTTATCAGCCTCCTAGAAAGCAGAACATGAAAAGAATTTTCCTGGGTTTCGGAGAAGCTCGCCAAGCCTGTGCCAATGGGCAGCATTTCCCAGGTCATGATTGCCGGAGCCAGAGAGCCATTGCAGGGTAAAGCAGGTTGTCAGGCACGCTTCTCCGGAAGACGGTGCCAAGCTTCCTGAAAGCAGCTGCCATCAGGGCTTTGGGCTGGCCATTCGCGGTGAGCCCTCTGCAGCCTTTCTGATGCCTTAAGGCAAACTGAGTGTCCAGGACTCAACCACTGCCTTGAACTGGTTCCAGCCGCAGCCAGGGACTTGTCAGTGAGAGATAGTCAGCCATCTACAGGAAAGTCTGGTCTCAGGAAGGAGAGTTCTTTTGGCCAAGGACCTGGATGTTTCAGTGGGCATGCGCATAACTGCTCACATGCATCCATCCTCAGGGTTGGCGATGGACCGTGACTGTGCCCTGGCCTGAGAACTCTCAGCCATTCACCCACTCAACGAACATTGAGTTCCTGCATTACCCCAGTTTCCGTGTTAAATAATGGGCATATAGTGCTTAACAAAATGGATGTTATTCCAGCAACAGATCATGAAAGAGTATCAACTATGTGCCTAGCACATTTGCAAGGAGATGTAAGAAAAGCAAAAGAATTCCTCGGCCTCCGTGGATTTTAGTCTCGGTGGGGAAAGAGTTGTTCATATTGAAAACTATTACGGAACAGACAGGATAGTATTCTTTTTGCCATCCTACCACACTTCTCTCCCTCTCAATAAGTTTTAAAAAATTCTATTCAGTTTCAGTGAGATGAAACTTTCCTAGGACGATGCAGAGAATGAAAGCATGCTGGATCTAGAGACATTTCCACAGCATTCTCTTTCCCACCAGCCCTACGCTTCCTTTTGCTGCCGGGGGAGCAGGAAGCCTGCTCTTCCTCTGACTAATTCGCCTTTTCCTAAACTGTAAATCAGCATCTCCATGACCAGTGCTTGTGTGTTAATGTTCCTCTGGAAAGCACGGCGTGTGGCTTGAACATGACTTGCGGAAGACTTTGAAACTCACGTCAGCTTCGTTTCTGGTGCAGAAAGAGGGCGTCCCAAACCGTATGAGTCCTGTTCTACCGCCAGAGTTTTGGTTTGTCTTTAAAATAGAGGCAAGATCTGCATCTTCCTGAGATGTTTTCTTTTGTCCTTCTATGTAACAGGTATATTCGTTCCTAGCTTGTCTTTGACTGGTTTTCACTGTCTCCTCAGAACATATCTTTTATTTTCATGTGTAGCTCACAAGAGGAAGTTTAATATTCTGTTCAATTCTGTTGTATTTTCAAGTTACACTGTGGCTCAATCCATAGGAAAAAACTGGGAAGTCCAGTGGCCACTAACTCTTTTAGTCAAAGCTTATTGGACAAGGTTATTCTACCTGTTTCTGCCTCTGGACACAGAGGGCAGGAGTATGGGAATGTCATTGGCCGGCAGGATTTCAGCTCCGTGTGTGTGTGTGTGTGTGTGTGTGTGTGTGTGTGTGTGTGTTTTAATGTCTTTTCATTGATTTCAGAGAGAGATAAAACATCAGTGATGAGAATTATTGATTACTGCCTCCTGCATGCCCCCTACTGGGGATCATGCCCGCAACCCGGGCATGTGCCCTGACCGGGAATTGAACCAGCAACCTCTTGGTTCATGGGTCGACACTCAAACCACTGAGCCATACTGGCTGGGCTCTTCTCTGCTGCCCACAGTCCACCCTGAGACTTGAGACAAATTTAAAGGCAGGAAACATTGATTTCATCACTGCCATGTTGTTGAAATCATAGAACTACATAACCAGCGAGCAGAAAGCCAAATTTGATAAACACCCTAATGTATGGCACATGACTAAGTGATAAATCTTGACACGTTTACCAAACAAAGTGAAAATCTTCATTTGTCCTCCGGAAAGAGAAGTGTTCCCATGTGTTCGGACATCTGCGCCGTCCACATGTGGCAATTATTGTGCGAAAAATAGGATCACTGTAACTGCCGCTGCAAATTACAGCCTCATTGATTAGTAGCTCACTCCCCCTCCAAACCTCCACCTCGCCGCAAATAGGGAGACACACACACTCAGAGATTTTCCCCAGCCGGTTTAGAATAGATTTGCTCCCAGCAGGCTCTCCAACACCATTACACAGTCTTTGCTTTTTGGTTAAGGATGTCTTGAGTATTTCTTGCACACGTTGGTGTATGTTAACTCGAGCCCTGAAATTAAATACACATAATGAAACCATCTGTGGCCGACAGAATTAATAAGTGGAATAGCATGTTGCTGTGAAGATGGATGTTCAACTAATGTGGAACTTGGTATTTCTCATGCGCGGCTGAGAATTTTTGAATGGGTCCCAAGGAAATTGGGTGTCTAGGGATTGCACACTGAGTCTGAAAACCTCGCCAGCTTCTTCCCATGAAACATTTCCAGTTCCAGAAGTACAAGACTTTCTATCGTGAAACTGTGATGTAATACACACATGTTATGTTATGATGTTTGGGACACTGATCAAAGACGGGTTATAAAATGCCAGTTGTCAGGTATTCTGAAGACAGTTCTCCTTAGGGTTCCATTCTGTTTTCCCTCCACATTAACCAGACCTGATCTGGGGCTGGTTCTTTTTCAAGGTCTATATGCGGGATATTTCTAGGTGATGTCAAACCGCACCACTACATCTATCAGAATTTCTGGGAAAAGCAAAGAAGTGAAGTACAAAGCAATCATCCATGAGCTGCACCTGGCTTCTATGTAAATAGTGGAAGGCTTGATTATTTATGCCGTTTCTGTCAAGCCCGTGTTTATCTTTATTTCCCAAGCAAATTTCATACAAAGCTGGAGATGCTCCAAAGCTGGGCTAAGGTAGAGAAACGGCGTTTAGCCTTTGAACCTGTTGCAGTGGGCACTTAAAGTGAAGTTCAGAGTCATTGCCTTTACACCCCCCGGGGATAAAAGGGGCACAAGCTGATACGTACACAGCAGAGCTGCTGGGCTTAGAGAGCGAGGACGGGTCTGCGAGGGGTTGCTCCGTGTGCACTGGCCCTGGATAAGCAAACAGAGGTTGCCCAGAGCTGGCTGGCTTCCCTCTTCCACGGTATGACTCCACCAGAGGGTTTCATTAGAGAGGGGCTAGGATGTGCCATTCCCCTGCATAGTTCATCACCAAACCGTCCTTGGATTGATACAGCAATGAATCAATAATAATAAAAGGGTAATATGCTAATTAGACCGGACGTCCTTCCTGATGAAGCCGGGACCGGTGGGAAGCCAGCCCGGGTCCCGGGTGCCTGCGGGCGGCTGGAAGAGGGAAGCCAGGGTACCAGGTGCCGAAGGGAAGCCAGTGCTGGCAGCCAGGGATAGGAAAGCCTACTCTTGCACGAATTTTCGTGCATCGGGCCTCTACTTCTGTAAATAACACAGAAAGGGGAAATCCGGGCCAACTGGTGTCTGGTTGTGCAGGACTTGGCTCCCCTGTTTTTCAGGTCTCATAGGATGGAGCCCAAGTGTGAGCACTTCCTGGGGAAGGCCTCAGGTTACATTTTCACATCTACCCTCCTTCAGACGCCTGGGTAAAAACGTCATCCTCCAGCTCCCCCAGTCCCTGCCCTACCGCACACTCCCCAGACAGTGGATCAAGCCAATTGAGGGGTGCGTCTGCTCTGGGAACCACCCTCACCTCCTCCCACTGTGGGCATTTCTGCGCAGTTGAGATGGTTCCTGATAAAATTGCCCAATTTCTAGTAATCAGTGTGTGCCTCACTATAGGAAGCACTGTAAGTGGTTCTTCTCTGGAAATAGTGATTGATGTGAAGAGTTTAACACCTTCATACATACTACCTGTTATTGAAGAACTAGAGGCCCAATGCACGAAATTCGTGTAAGGGGCTTGACCCTCGCAGCCCTGGCTTTGTCCGGAAGGTCATCTGGAAGGTTGTCCGGAAAGATGTAGGGAAGGTCGTTCGGCTGTCCGGTCTAATTAGCATATTATGCTTTTATTATTATAGATGGAAGGAGTAAAAGTAGGGAGTGGATGCTTGATGAGCACTCAGCATGTATTACACTAAGCTAGGCACCAACACACATGTCCTCATTTAACCCCTCAGCACCTGCAAAGAGAACATTAAACGTACAGATGAGGGAACTGAGGCTCATAGAAACAGCCAGGGGGAGACCTTGGACTTGAATCTTTGAAAATCTTTTTTCTCCTTCCAACTGCTTTTTTTTTTTTGGTTTGTCTTCAGTGATGTTTTAAAAATAGCCCTGCCCATCGCTCATCATGGGAGAGTCTTACCAGCACAGGTGAAGTCTACTTCTGTGGACAGTCTGTTGCGATGTGACAGAACGCTCTAATGCCAGGAGTAATGTTGGCAGTCGCTCCTGGGTGAAAGAGCTTGGCTTTCACACAGACCCACTGCAGGATCTTGAATGAATCATTTAACCACACACGCAAATTATTTACATACAGAAGGGGCCATTATAAGAAAGACCGCTGATTCCTCAGCATCTGCTGTCTCTCTTTCCCACTTGGTAGCAGCCAACAGTTGAGTGGGACTGACTCAGAGTTCAACCCCAGTTAGGTCTTAATTTGCCCAAGACTATCAGCCTAATTTTGACTGCCATGCCACCATGATGGATTCCAGGGTATTGATGGGATATTGATCGAGTCACAGTGAAACCTGGGACATCGCATAAGGACAGTCAAGGATGCATCTCCTTATAATGCTTTGTCTGGGTGTGTGTCTTGAAACTCTGTGGCCATTTTTTTTTTTCTCATTGGCTGAACCAGGTGTACAGGCAGATAGTCACCTGGAAGTGGAGGTGAGCCTGTGATCGGTCCCCTCCTCCCTGTACCTGGGGACTCTCCAGTGGTTACAAGTCAGTCAGTTCTAATGTACTGTTTACACGAGGTTGATTTGAATCATCTGCAGCCTAAGTTATCAAAAGCTATATGTACCCCTAGAGCAGGGGGTGGGGAACCTTTTTTTCTGCCAAGGGCCATTTGGGTATTTATAACACCATTTGCAGGCCATCCACAATTATCAACTTAAAAATTAGCCCGCTATATCTGGTCCAACATTTAATTGACTCACCCCTAATGCTTTGGCAGGGCCAGACCAAATGATTTCTTGGGCCTTATATGGCCCACGGGCCAGACGTTCCACTCCCCTGCCATGGAGTGATGTAGGCACTAGGGATTACATACTAAAGGGGCTAGAGGGAGAACTCAGTGACTGTTTTGCTCTAGAATCGTATCACGTCTCTGTAGTATTTCTCTAAAATAGATCTCGCTTGTTTTTTTCCAATCAAAAGTACTTTCCTCAACCTTGATATATGCGCCAGGCCTTCAGTACAGTATCCTCTGAAACCGATGTAGATTAGCTAATGGTATCAGCAAACGTTAGGTCACCATCTTGATCTGAACGGACCCTCCCAAAGTCAAGGTGCAACTGACCAGAGGCCATGACGCATGCGCACTGTGTTGGGAGCCTTAGACTCTGCAGGTGAGTGAGGCGAGCGGGGTTGCATCAGGAGGGAGTGCACACCTCGCCTGTCTCCCACGAGCCCCACCCCACTCATCACACCCGTGCATTCCAAAAGAACGTGCAATAGATAATTATTTTCCCCTTTGTCTCAGACCCAGAGGCTGCCTCTCGCTTTATTCCTCAGGCCACCCATCAAGTGAGAAAGGAAGCTGGAGTCAAAACACTCAGCATCTCCTGGTTCGAACCTCTGTCCTGAGACCACCAGGCGAGCCGGCCTCGCCCCGAAAGAGCTATTTTAGCCAGGGAAGGCCAAGCCTCAAAAACTTGCTAGTTCTGTTTTTTTTTATGAAGTTCCCAAAATTGTGGATGCTTATCTGGATGCTATCTGAACTATTCACGTCTCTGGGGAGAGTATAATTGGACTGGAAATTTCTTAAAAACAAACTTTCTTGTAAATGCTTCAGGCTGGCCTGCTTTGGATCAGGCAAGAAAGATCCCTTCTGTATCCCTCGGGCCGATGTGAGCACCTCTGCCAAGGGTGTCAGTTAGGACCAGGAGTAACTTCCCGGTGAAAAACGACAGGATAGTCTCAACACTGCCCAAAAAGTTTGATGCTGGGTCCTACCAAGATCTGGGTGTTTTTCATCATCCGAAACAGAAGTTACAAGTTCTTTGGGTACTTCTCCAGGTGGCCTCATTAAAAAAAAAAAAATTAAAGCAATTCTCATACTTTTCCCCATAGAGAATAATGATATTTTAATAATGCGATGCCACTAGTTCTTTAGGGCAACAACAAGAGAGAAGAATAGCAAGGGACATCAGTCCTGGAAACCTGCCCAGAATAGAGCATTAGGTGGCTGGCGAGAGACGTGCCAGAGAAGGAAAGAGAAGGCGAAGAAATGCATGGACATAAAGACAGGAGAGAACCAGCAGCCACGGGTATTGCACAGTGTGAAGTCATGATTTCTTAACACCGGGCGCCTGATGAATGATTGGTGTGTGAAAACACAGGCCTAAGACACTCTTGTATTTTTCCTTTTTCTTATTTGGGTTCAACCTCTGAGAGACAGAACCAGCTTCTCAGGCAATCTTTCTTGGTGTCGAATGTAGATGTCAATTTTCCTTTTATACAGGGCTTATTGATCACTTTCCAAACAAATAGAACTCAGGAAAATTGAGTCAGCCTCATTCCACTAATCGTTGGTATTTTGTGTGAGACTGTGGCGTCTAGCTGCAAAGTGCGTGGAGGTATGAATTTTCACGTTATTGTATCTGACTGTTGAGTGAAGCCGGTGGGATTGTGGGTGATTTGTGACAAGCTAAGGAATTCCTTTCACAGCTTGCTGTAGGCGTGAAGCGCATTATTTAAAACCTACCTCGATCATTGATATATTGTCATCTTATGCTTTTAGAGGGCTCTTTCCCATAACATAGCATTTGCTCTCCGGCCTGTAGCTTTTTGTTTCAGATCTTACTCTCGATGTTATGTTGCTTTTATGAAGATGAAAAGCCATTTAAAATAGGTATCCATTTATTAATTTGATTATACATGACATTTTTTGCTTTTCATTATTTTCTAATTTATTTTTTTTAAAAAACATTTACTTTAAACATATTTTTATTGATTTCAGAGAAGAAGGGAGAGGGGGAGAGAGAGAGAAACTTCAATGATGAGAGAGAATCATTGATTGGCTGCCTCCTGCACGCCTCCTACTGGGGATCGAGCCCACCCAACCGACTGCGGTGCTGCCCATTCTGAGCCCAAAGGGGGACAAGGCCAGGCCGAGGTGGCCTTTGGAGTCTGGGGACACTGGAGCGACAGCCACTCTGTTGCGGTTCTAAACCACTGCCATTTGGGGATTGGTGCGTAGGTGGCAACTGATCCGATACATCTGTAGATACTGAACTTGCATTTCCTGTGTTTGGTGTGAAGATCAGAGAGCTTTCCAGTATATTTCTTCCGTATCTTAGCGCATAGCTGAATGCTACACACATTACGCATTGTCAGTCGTGTCGAATGAATGAATGAGCAGGTAGGTGATTTTGTGCTGCTAGAAAGAGAAATCAACCACAGTTTGACAAGTTGTTTTTTTCTGAAATATCTGAACACGTCACGCAAGTCTTCATTTTGTCCACGTGGACCCAGTCCAGTAAGGAAGATGCATATTTTTCCTATCAACTACCTGTCAATTGATTACCTATCAATTCACCTATCAATTTAGACCGGCTGTGGGCAAACTACGGCCCACGGGCCGGATCCGGCTCATTTGAAATGAATAAAACTAAAAAAAAAAAAAAAAAAAAAAAAGACCGTACCCTTTTATGTAATGATGTTTACTTTGAATTTATATTAGTTCACACAAACACTCCATCCATGCTTTTGTTCCGGCCCTCCGGTCCAGTTTAAGAACCCATTGTGGCCCTCGAGTCAAAAAGTTTGCCCACCCCTGATCTAGACTCTGTTACTCACACTGTACTGAGGGATATGAAGCCCCGCATAACCTGAGAACTTAGGAAAAGTACATCTTCGCAGGCCCCACCCCAGGTCTCCAGAATCAGAATCTGCATTTTAATGAGATCTCAGGGGGCCCTGTGCACGCGAGATTCTGACACGAGTGGCTCTAAGCCGCATGGCTTTCTTTGTTCTTTGCGAGCATCCCGAATAAACACGCTGAACACATGCTTAAAAATATATGACAATAAATAGGGTTCTGGGAGGAAGATATTATTTGTGATTGACTGTGTCTCACAAACAAGTGCACGCCGATGTCAACAGCGTCCACACTCTCGAATGCCTCCCGCCTCGGCCCCCGTGTCACCCAGCTGTGACAGCCGGCGCGGTTTCAAGCTCCGCTGATTGACATCTTAAACGCTGCCGGGAAATGCCTCGCTCGGCAAAATCCTTCATCACGAGAGCACATCTGCCTTCAAGTCGGTTGTCCGAGTAGAGGGGCATTTCCTCCAGAAAGCAAAACACCCGGCTTTCATCTCTTCAAAGCAAACCCACATTTTTTGGTACAAAGAGGAGCTTTCCCGCCTCTGCCCAGCTCCTTGGAGTGCCCCCGGGGTGAGCAGGGGCCCTGAGCCCAGGCCCTGCCCCAAGAACAGGCCGGGGGAAGGATTATACAGATGATAAACCTCAGAGCCACGGAGCAGTCACCGTATATCCCCCGGATCATGTTGTGCGAGTGGCCGCGGGAGAAACCCAGGGGGATCCGGTTACAGGAAAGGGCTGCCATTTATTTATTTATTTTCCTCCTTGGGTAACTGATTCCTAAAACAGACCCTCCTTGGGAGCCGGAGTGCAAGCGAACAAGAAGGAATTCTGCAGAACTCTAATTGGGGAACAGTTGACTTAATTGGTGTCCATTTGGCGGACAATGGCAAAGGCGCTCCAGCTGGACCGGGCAGGACCCTCGGGGAATATAGCTTTGCAAGAAGCCCGAACCCTCCGGGGAGCGATTGCTTCCCCCGAGGTGAAACCCGGACACCAGAGCTTAGATTAACTCTACAACTGTCAGGCTCCATTAGGGGCCATCGAGAGACGGAGCCTGGGTTAAACACAGGAAACAGAGCCGACAGTGGAGGCATATGTCTCCAAGAGCAGGCCAGGGAGACAGGCATGGCGATGTCTAATAACAAACATAAACATTTTTCTTTCGGGTTCAGATGCAGCACTGATGGGTCAGAGATATTCCTCAGTGTCGGGTGTTAAATGTCAAGGATCAGGAACCCGAGAGGTTCAGTTGCACGTGCTGATTCCGTGCCATCTGATGGTGTTGAAGACTTTTTCGGAGCATCTCAAGTCCGCGGAGAATCAGTAGCTGCTGAAAATTAGGAGCCGAGAGCTGGCTGGGCCAGAACCCGGGAGGACCGGACTCCATTCCCAGGAATGGCTCTGCTGTTGACCAGCTATCTATCTGCCCCCGGACCGCCCCTCTGAGTCCACTAGGCCCTGCTAAATCATTTCAAAAATGGGGTTATAGTTGACCATTTCTGAGGACCCTTTTAGCATTCCATCCCACTAGCTTATATCTCACTGGAGTGCAAGAAACACAGAATGCTTTTCTCTGCGTGTGGGCGTGTGAGTGTGGAATAGCGTGTACAGGGTGGAACACTGCATACTGTGTATGTGTAATATGGCACACAGTCTTGTATAGTGTCATTTTGTAATACTTCATTTTTAAAAAATATATATTTATTGATTTCAGAGAGAGGGAAGGAGAGGGAGAGAGAGAGAGAAACAGATAAAGAGAGACACCAATGGGCTGCCTCCTGCACTCCCCCTACTGCGTATGGAGCTTGCAACCCCGGCATGCACTGTGACCCGGAATCGAACCGGGCCTGTGACCTCCTGGTTCATAAGTTGACACTCAACCACTGAGCCATGCCAGCCAGGCTAATTTTGTAATAGTTTAACAGAGTGATGGGTTTCAGGACACCCTACCCCTAAATATGGCATCTTGGCTTATTGAATATTTGAGAAAACACCTAAGAGATCAACTCACCTGTGTGACAGTGTAGAGAGAGCACATCTGTAGAACAATTAGGCCAAAGTTTAGACTCTGTTCATATGAAAGTGGTACTTTTAGGAACTTTTACACAAACATTTCAGGCCTCCCCGCAATGATAGAAGACCTAACTTGCTCCTTTTCCAGGGGTTCCCTCATTGAATGTGGGCTCCTCAAAGGCAAGAGTGGCCGGGAATGCTCATCATGAGGCCAAGGTTGGGTGTAGAGAGAGCCAGGGCAGGTGAAATCACATCAGCTTATGATGGCCACAGGCTTTCTTGGTTCCCAAGCGCGCATACCCTTTTGGCCTGATCTGGAAAGTCCTTTAAGAACAAACTCCAGCCCTAACCGGTTTGGCTCAGTGGATAGAGCGTCGGCCTACGGACTCAAGGGTCCCGGGTTCGATTCTGGTCAGGGGCATGTGCCTTAGTTGCGGGCACATCCCTAGTGGGGGGTGTACAGGAGGCAGCTGATGGATGTTTCTCTCTCATTGATGTTTCTGGCTCTCTGTCCCTCTCCTTTCCTCTCTGTAAAAGATCAATAAAATAAATTAAAAAAAAAAACAAAAAACTCCAGAGCGAGCCATGGCCTGGTAGGTGGAAGCAGGAAGGAGGGGCCGCGTCATTCCAGAAGCCGTACACATTGCACACTGTGGGCCACTGCAGTCTGCAGCAGCGCAGGCTGGGACCAAAGTGATCCCACGTGTCGTTTTTTCCAGGATTGTCCCGAATTCATAAATTTAAAAAATTAAACATCCTTCCTCCAGCTCTGGAAGAATGGAGCACATGACAGGAAGTCATTTTTGCCACTGACACGCAGGCGTCCGGCTGCAGGCATCTCAAATCCCAGGGAGAACAAGGGAAGGGCTCCCTTCCTTCTGTCCACGGGCATTTCCTGAAGCCGGCAATGGAGTCGGAGCCTTAGTCTAAAGCACAAGGGGAGTCTGCAACCACCTTGACCTTTAAAATGGAAGGTTGGCAAAATCCATTCTGATCTGGGTTCACCTGTCTGCCTTCTCTCCTTTCGGAAATGTCAATCTTACCGAAGAATTTGGTTTTGGGAGATAGAAAAATCCTTTGTAGGCAAAACGGGTATTTTGATGTTTGCATGCAAGCATTTCTCCTCTCCTGTTAGACACTTCCATCCGCAAGAAGAGCTGTGAGCTGGGCGGGTGTTTTTTTTTTTTTTTTTTTTTTTTTTCTCTTTTTCCTTTTTCTTTGCAAGTTTAACTTTGAATTAAGGGAAGCACCTTCACTTTCCCGGGAGGAGTAATTAATTCAAAAGGGGCTTTTCTTATTCGGGTCAAGATATTTTTAAAACAGGTGAGCTGTCACTGGCGATGACAGGAGATTAAGAAAAAAGAAGAACATCTTTGTGGCTGAAAATGGATTAAATTGGAAAATAAAAGCCATAGTGTTAAGAGTGAGAAGTTAGCATTCTTTGGCCTAATTAAATCTTAATTATGCAATTGAATCTCCTTTTTTTCCCTCTCTCCTCACATTTGTAGTAAAGGCTGTCCTCTTATTCTCGAATGCTTGTTTCTTTAATATTTTTTTATTGCTGTGTTTGCATTCTAAGCGTCCCATTCTGCCCTGTCCCTCTCAACCAAGTGCTACCTCTTCGGTTTATCTGTAATTCTCCCTGTACTCTGCATACCTGTAGTGCACATTTATCTTTGTTCTTGCATCTCTTCTCCCAGGCTCACTCCGCCCCAGGGCTTGTCAATTTTATGATTCATGGGCGTATTTTTCCTAGCCTCCTCCAAAGAAGGTCTTGGAGTAATTTAAAAACAGGTATTTCCATTGGCAAAAAAAAAATCACTTATTGACTGGTCTCATGTCTTATAATATAATCTAATAATAAGACCTGCTCTCAGAGGAAATATTCAATAGATGTGATAGTGTTCACGCAGATTTTACACCGCATGCTGAGACGCATTAAATATAACGCAGCTGTCCAGTTAGTTTCTGTTGACCATGCCACTCAAAAAGGAAGGATGTGATATTTCTTTCGAAGCCCAACGTGGTCCCTCACATCACTGTATGAGCCTCTGGTTTGCATTCTCTACAGACATACCTTTAGACAATAATTAAATGGCCACTCATTTAGAGAGCTCTTTGCAGTCTTCCCGGTAGTTCAATGCAAACTAACAGCCTCGTTTACTTACAGCAAGTGGATAAGAGCAGCTCGCTTCACATGCCAATAAAATCTCTCATCAGTGGTCATTTTCGGAGTGCTTTGTGGAGAGGGCTGCGCATGCGTGCTCTCCTGCAGCCCTGCAGCTGTGTGAAGTGAGTGGTACGTTGGTTATTTCCATGGCACCAGGGGTAATAGAAAGAAAGTGTGTGGTTATGGCAGTTACATGGTTGATAAGTTGCAATGCTCGGGTGGAACCCAGGCCGTCAGGGTCCATTCGTGTGTGCTCTTAATCTCACTATACTGCCAAATATCGGAGCTCTTCAGTCTTCCATTCCTTCCTACATTTTTGTAAAGTATGTTTTTATTGATTTTTTGTTTTTAAGAGAGACGAAGGAAGAGAGAGAGAGAGATAGAAACATCAATGAGAGTAACATCGATTATCCGCATCCTGCATGCCCCCTACTGGGGATCGAGCCCACAAACCTGACTGGGAATCGAACCTGGGACCTCTTGGTGCATGAGTCATGCTTAACCACTGAGCATCACTGGCCGGGTGGGCTAATGCCTAAGGTTTATCTTGGATATAGTACTTGGCACAGAGAGGAAGGTGGCAGGAAGTTGCACTTACTGAATATATACCATCGATCTGAGGCTGTGCTCAGTGCTTTCTTACTACACTCGAATGCATTATGTCTTATCATATGGCCTTTACAAGCAAGGGGACTGAGGCTTAAAACGTGTGAAAGAACTTGCTCTAAATCACACAGAATTATTTCTTCAGTGTGAGATTTAAACCTAAGTATGTGTGTCTCCAAAGCTCATTTTCCTTCCACTAGATCCTCCTGAGTCCTCCTGCTGTCGTGGAAACATACCCTCCAGTTGGGTTTCACGAAATAAATCCTTCTTGTTTATGAGCACATCATGTTCAGTTGGGCATTTCCCCTCTCCTGTGATCAATGCTCCTAATTGGGTCTCATTGTTTCATTCCTTCTTTCATTTACTCAACGTCTCTTGGTGATTCACATACTATGAACCAATATGCATTTGCCAAAACAGGGATAGTGACCGTTTTCATAAATCTAAGAAAAATCCTGTATGATGTTGTTGCGAGAGGAGACTATTACGAACTCATCCCCTCCCCCCACCCCATTGGTCAGTTAATCCTTTAGTGATGGTTGAGAGCCCACCATGCGGGAGATGCCGTGTTCAGATCTTGTTGTAGTCAGGTTGTCCTCATTATCCACGCCTGCCATCAAGATTCTAAAGACCTGCCCTGGCCAGTTTGGCTCAGTGGGTAGAGCATCAGCCAACAGACCAAAGGGTTCCAGGTTCTATTCCAGTCAAGGGGCATGTACCTCGGTTGCAGACTTCTCCCCGGCCCGGGCCCTGGTTAAGCTTGTGCAGGGGGCAACCAATCGATGTGTTTCTCTCACATCGATGTTTCTCTCTGTCTCTCCCTCTCCCTTCCACTCTCTAAAAATCAATGGGAAAATACCCTCGGCTGACGATTAACAACAACAACAACAACAAAAATATTCTAAAGATGTCCCAAAAGCTGATGTAGACTTACGTCAGAGGGCGCTGGTTTACCTGTCCACTCCTATCTGGAGCACAGTGAGTACCTACTCAACAGATGTGACACTGACTTCCGTTTCCCAGTGCCTCTGTGTAGAAACATCAGTGTCTTTACACCTGGACATTTTAACATCCCCTTTCCTCTACTCTCAAGTCCTAGAATGTTTCCCTTCTTGAAAATTGGAGTAAATCCCCCTAATCCTTTTCTTTTCTGGCTATTGCACAGTCCCTATCATAGCTTCCAAGTTTCTAGCTCATCTTCTGATTAAGGAAGCACCCCTATCTTCCATCCTTCCAGATGGCTGTAGCTGTAACGTGGTACCCAAAACGCCATGATTTCCTGTTGTGAATCTTATAAAATACTTTTACTTTTCCACGGTGAGAAATGGTATTTATATATACATACATATACTAAATATGTATATATACATACATATACCAAATATATATATTTATAATATTGTCTAACTTAAAGTGTGGCATACACTTGAAGCAGTGCCTTAAGTTAACAACATAGATATCTTCATGGGCCTTGTAAGAAGAAGTATCTTAACTTATAAAATATTTAGTAATTTGACAGTTTTAAAATGTGACAAAGCAGCTTCCAACATAAAGATATCTTTATTGCTAATATTGTAGATAGATTAAATTGGTCAAAATTTAATTACTGCTTTTTATAAATGTACTGGGCACATAAAAATTATACCAATAATTTAAATGAACCCCTTTTGGAAACTTACTTTCTTATAATCATTATTACGACTGTACATCTTTTACCTGGCGTAATCCTGACATGTCTAACATATGTGAGTCATAAGTCTTTAAAGAGAGTCCTGAAATTAAGAGAAAGCATATTCAGAGACTTAAGTTACCTGACAGAGAGGTTGGGCCGCAGGAAGACTCCACCCTCAGGCCAGACACTGCTCCCAGGCAAATGATTAATTCCTTGGCTTTCTTGTTTCTCCACCACATTCTCTTACTCACTTCAGGTCTGCATTTATCACTCCTTGTTTTAATGATTAGCTCTAGGCCTAGCTGGTTTTGCTCAGTGGCTATAGCGTCGGCCTGCGGAATGAAGGGTCCTGGGTTCGATTCCTGTCAAGGGCACATACCTCCATTGCACACTTGATCCCTGGCCCTGGTCAGGGGATGTGTGGGAGCCAACCAATAGATGTATCTCTCTCACATCGATGTTTCTCTCTCTGTGTCTTTCCCCTTCTGTTCCACTTTCTAAAACTCAATGGAAAAATATCGTTGGGTGAGGATTAACAACAAAATAATAATAATGATAATTAGCTCTATTACGCAAACATGTGGTTCCATACATATGGCCTCTTGACTGGGTGGCCCATTGGGTCATTTTATATATTAAGTTTTTGCACACATTAAATGAAATGAACATTAAATGAAATCTTGGTATGAGGAAAAGAGCTCTTGAATTGGAGGAATTGGTGTTTGAAATATAGCTCTTAATACTTATCAGCTATGGCCTTGGGAAAATTCCTAAACTCTGAGTCTCTTTATGCTGGGCAATAAAATAAAACAAATTCAAATGAGTCCATAAAGAATTGTTAGGAAAATTAAATGAGATAAAACTTGCAATGTGCCTGGCACAGTGACATCAGCAACATAGTCAGCATTCACCAAATGTTGGTTCGCTTTCTTCTTTCATGTTATTATCATGCGATGTTTATGGTGGCTTCCCTTAAAGAGTTACTGTTTTTGAAATAGAAGATATTTAAGAACCCACAAGCCCTCATTGTGCCGCTAAATTCAGTTTTCTGCGATTCTAGAAGTTTCTAAAATTTCCTACAGTGATTTATAACCTTTGAGGGGAAAAAAACATTTCTTAATTCTCCATGGTTTCTGATCACTTGGGCTTCCTGGACTGGGTAGCACAGCATGCCACATGTTTTCCTAACAAATTGCATTCGGACACTTTCCGACACTTTCATTATTTTAACTCAGGTAATAATTAGTCACTGTCAGAGGAAGGACTTAGGTTGTGCAAATCAGAATAAATTTACCTTGCCGTAGCAGCAGTCACAAATGAAGCAATAAATTAGAAATAGCAAATTGTTACGGACTTAAGAGATCACAAATCAAAATCGCTTCCAGAAATCCAGGAAAAGGTAGAGGGCTGCCAAGATTTCTTTGAGAGCTTAATTTTTCCAGATAACTTTGGAGTTGGATCAGTTTGTGACAAATCGCAGAGACGCTGCAGACACTGGTCACAAAGGCGACGTTCTGAGATTTTGCCCCCCATAACGTAAGCTAGTGCATAAAAGAAGAAATGCATTTTTCTTCTGATATTTGAGAGATCCTAAATCTTTTATGTACACTCACACACATATATACACATATACAGAAACATACATGTACACACACATATACACTCAGGACCCTTCAGTCCGCAGGCCAATGCTCTATGCATACTGACTCTACATATACACAAATACAGAAACACACACAGAGACATAACGAGAAAGTGAAGAATTCTTCTGTAGAGTTCCTTGGAGTATACAAAACCTTTCCTGCTTTACCAGTGATGACACCGGTGAAATTCGAGCTCCTGAGAGGGTCCTGGACTTAGCCAAACATCTGTTCCCAGAGGTGGGCAATTAAGTGAATTGATGTCGCAAGGCGAGATGTTTCTAGAGGCATGTCATGCTCACCCTGCACTCAGCCTCGTCTTGTTCCCCATTTTTATCCGGGGCCAGAAAGATGATACAGAAGGCAGGCTCATCAGATGCTCTCCCATGAAGCCAGACGGGATCTTGAACACAGTGAAGGAAAGAATGTGAATGGGTGTGAATGATGGGCCGAAATATACAGTCATGTGACTGGGTTCAGAGAGAAGGTTCTCTACTTCCATTCACAGAAGCCAGAGGCCTGGAATGACTGGCTGAGAAACCCGTGGCTTCATCAAAGCCTCGCTGGGAAAGATCTGTGGCTTTACTCCAGGAAAGAGCAGTATGTGTCAGCTGTGTGATGTGGCACAGTCAGCTAATACCGGAATACCCGGTAGCCTTTGATTACAAAACGAGAGGCGCCTTATTGAAGGAGATGATCATCTCCCTTAAGCACCGGTCAGCTAACAGCCAGAGTGTCGTGTTCATTCATGTGAGCTGCAAACACGCAGAGACACTGGACGAGACACGAAATGAGCAAACCCCAGTGTCCACCCGCCATGGGAGAGCCCAAAGCAGTATCACTCAGATATTTGTTGAAGCTGGCTCCCGTTACTGGCACAGGTACCATGTCAAGGAAAGAACAGCTTGGATCTCTTTGGAGCAAAGCTAAGGAGGAACTGTGATCCCAAAGGATGGAACTAAAACCAGTGGGTATATTTCTGGTTAAAATGGACACTTGATGTTGAGCATCTAATTTTCCCCGACTGCTGCTGCCCACCAAAGCTATCAGTGAAATTATCCAAGTTTTCTAACTAGGGAAAACCCAGATAATCCTGATACAGTTTTCTAAGTTGTCCCTTAAAACCCCAGATCATGGGAACAGCTCTGTGAAACCGCTTTTGTGGCCCAGTACTTGAAAAACAATACCTACTATGCCCATCTCTCTGATATACACAATGCCCAATAGAAATTAGAGATTTCAGAGCCTTGCAGCAAATAAATATTTGACCTAGAGATACCCCCAAGACTTTTATCACAAATTTTTCTTATTTATTTATTGTTTGTGTGATGTAGTAATATTAATATCTTCAAAAGAAACAGAAAATACATTCCTTTAAAATGATTAGGGCCCAGCCCATGTGGCTCAGTGGTTGAGCATTGACCTATGAACCAGGAGGTCACGGTTTGATTCCCTGTCAGGGCACATGCCCAGGTTGCGGGCTCAATCCCCAGTGGGGGGCGTGCAGGAGGCAGCTGATCCATGATTCTCTCTCATCATTGATGTTTCTCTCTCTCCCTCTCTCTTCTCTGAAATAAATAAAAACATATTTGAACTGATTGAGAAAATTGCAACTCCCTATGTCACAAGGGCATGGGAATGAACTCTTGTCCACTCATGACGTTTTAGGGGAGTGCCTGCCATATGACACAGTCCTAGGTACGGAGCCCAGGGCGATAGCAAAATCTCTGCTGAGGAATGAGCTGTTGGTGTCTCAGCGACTCAGGAGATGGTCTTCACCAATTAAAGAGGCTGACGTCCATTTGTTAGCCCCTTAAATGGCTGAGGGAGCTGCTGATTGCTGGCTGCCGTGCTCCGGAAGCCACCATATTTGCAAACACAAATGCATATTTACACTCTGATGAATAACGAAGGTTATTTATTGCATGTGCTTGAAATAATGGTTGATTGTGGAGTGCCGTTCATAAAACGTGCATCACAAAGTGTGTGACGGCCTGACGTGTTCATGGCAGTTCAAGTCAAATAGTCCTTGGAAATTGTCTTGCTACCAAATTGCAAACATAAAGGCAGGAGTTCAGACTGGGAGAATCACTTTATATTGTGAACTTGTGGATAATATATAACTTAAAGGGCTTCATTGAATCATTCAGTTGGGTTTTTGCCCAGAAAAGTGGGAATTTAAATGCTGATACAGCTTCTGTTTCCAATGACACCAGTCAGCACTCCTTAGATTGGATGTAAATAATCCTATTTGCAGATATGCAATGCGATGGGGGTATGCTTGTCTGTAAACTTGCTAGCAAAGGTAATTAAATAATTCCATCATGTCTTAAGACATATGGAAAAAGTCACTGACCTCAGAGTAAGATTTGCTATGCATTTTCCTTCTAGCTAGTAGAAGAAAACACTGAATTTTTAGCATCCTTTATCTTACTGGAACTGCAGAAGCCAGATAGAAACACACACACACACACACACATACAGCTCAGAAGTTACCATAGCAACAGTAATAACCACTCCTGACCCAGGTTTGGAGAAGTTTGTTGCAAACACAGTCCAAGGTGATTGGGCCATTTGATTCTTCTTTCCTGGGATTAGAGAGTCGAATATGGTTCAAATTCTACATTTTAAAGTTCATCTTGATTTAAATTCTGAACTTCTCAAATCCTGTTTGCTGAGCTCCAGCCTTATCACAGCATTCGTGGGAAAATGCATCAGATATGGAGTCACTTAGAACATTGTAATCTAGTCAACACACAGCAGGAATGAAATGTGTCTCAAAACCCAGGTGCTTCGGCAAAGACGCTTTTGGGGGTAGCTGGTTTAGCAAGAACTCTTCTAAATATGTTCCAAATGGACACTGTTCATGTGACTAAACATTGAATTAATGTGTAGACAAAATAATTATGGAAGGAGCCCGACCAGTGTGGCTCAGTGGTTGAGCATCCACCTAGGAACAAGGAGATCATGGTTCAGTTCCCGGTCATGGCACATGCCTGGGTTGCAGGTTCAATCCCCAGTGCGGGGGAAGGTGGGGAGGGGAATGCAGGAGGAAGCCAATCAATTGATTATTTCTCATCATTGATGTTTCAGTCTCTTTCCCTCTCCCTTCCTTTCTGAAATTAATAAAAATATATTTTTTTAATTATGAAAGGAAAGGAAGAAAGTGTCATTTAGAAACCCTTTCCGGTGGAAGCCCATCCCCCTGGTATAAAGGATGATAGTATGAAGCACACTGCTTTTGGTTTCATCTAGATCCTCTCTCTTGGATGATCATCTTCCTTATGATTATTCCATCTTAGTTCCTGTTTTTTTCTTCTTCATTCAGTGTTTGAATGTTGGTGTTCCCAGGGGCGCCATCTTGTCCCCTTTCTCCCATCATCAAATATTCTTTTCCCAAATGAGGTTAGTCATTGAAAGACCGCTAATTCGTCACCACCCGGCTCACTCGAGTCTTTATCTCCAGCCCTGATGGCTCTTCAGAGCTCTAACCTGCTTCTGAGTTGACTCTTTGCACTTGACTTCTTACCAAAACCCAAAATCGTTTGCCTCAAGTTGCCTTCTTCATCCCTGACCCTCTCCATGTCCTCTGATGCTGCCTGTCATCTGTGTCTCATCGCTCTCTCTCAGGCTGTTTAAGACATTTCCAAGCTGGAGTCCCTGCTCCCCCTTCCATGTTGTGATATTGTGAATTATGAGTTACTCAGTCTTCACCCATAGTTCTTGCCTCATGGCTCCCCAAACCGTGGGAATTGCCTAAGTGTTAAGAGAGATAATGAGGTCTTTTATAATTTAAAAGAGATGATTTTTGGACCCCAAGAACCAATCATGAGATCAGTGGTATGGACACACTTGCCCCTCCTCCCAACCCCAACCTCCAGGGAGCGGAGAGGGCTAGAGCTTGAGCTCAGTTGCCCATGGCCAGTGTCTTAGTCAGTCATGACGATGTCATGAAACCCCCATAAACACCCAGAAGGACAACGTCTAGGTCTTTCTCTGTTGGAGACCGTGCTGGGGAACCCGAATGCTCCTTGGGTGACATACCAGGCCCAGGCTCCATGGGGACAAAGCTGCTCTGCTCAGGACCTCGCCCCATGAATCTCTTCATCTGCTGTTGGCTTGTGTCCTTTAAGATCCTTTGTAACAAATCTGTAACCTAGCGAGTAAGAGGGTTAGGTGGATGCTCAACCACTGAGCCACACTGGCCAGGATAAATATCATTTTAAAACACTGTGTAGGCTCTCAGAACTCCCCTGTAGGCCAGATGCCACCTCTGGAAGCTGCTGTCACCTCTGCTTGTGGTCTGGCCACTCAGAGACTTGCATTCTGTGAATAAACTAGGCATTCTGGAACTCGGAGCCTCCTCATGTGCAGTTTCCTTGAGATCATTTGCTGGGTATCTTGAAAATCCCGAAGTCGGTTATTTCTCTCTCCATAG
Organism: Myotis yumanensis; assembly: GCF_028538775.1. Lineage (NCBI taxonomy): Eukaryota > Metazoa > Chordata > Mammalia > Chiroptera > Vespertilionidae > Myotis > Myotis yumanensis. The sequence continues at coordinate 4,291,176 of NW_027223771.1, read as the reverse complement.
CCTCTAGGCCAGTGGTTCTCAACCTTCCTAAGGCCGCGACCCTTTCATACAGTTCCTCATGTTGTGGTGACCCCCAACCATAAAATTATTTTCGTTGCTACTTCATCACTGTCATGTTGCTACTGTTATGAATCGTCATGTAAATATCTGATATGCAGGATGTATTTTCATTGTGACAAATTGAACATATTAAAGCATAGTGATTCATCACAAAAACAACATGTGATTATATATGTGTTTTCTGATGGTCTTAGGCGACCCCTGTGAAAGGGTCGTTCGACCCCCAAAGGGGTCGCGACCCACAGGTTGAGAACCGCTGCTCTAGATAATGGCGTCAGTAAAGGCAGTCACCTCCAAGCTTCTGTCTGCTCTGGCCCTGCCCCTCCGGGGCCCTGGATTAAGTAGGAATACCCTGGGCCAGGGGACTGAGGTGGTGTTTTATTTCTTTATGAAATGCAAACAACAACAACAAAGTTTAACATTTGCATGGTGATTGACAGCTCCCCACATTTCATACATTTCACATGTCTGGGAAGAAGTAGGACTTCGAAGGGCATGAAGGAAGCAATAGGAAGGGAAGAAATCTTACTTGTGGGCAGTGGGCAAATGACTGTGTCGTTGATATAACAATTAAAAAGCAAGTTAAACTATCACCTCTGTTTTAGAAGTCTCTGAATCACTTCCACTTTTCAAATTTGTGAATGATCACCCCAAATCCACCTCCTAGTTTGACTCCAGGTACCATGTGCCCTAAACTTGTTTCTCGCAAGCACATACCAAGTTTTTTTTTTTTTTTAATTATAGCCATATCATGCTTCTAAGAAGTTTTCTTATTTGAATTTATGGAATTGTTAGATTGGAATGGAATTGCGTTACACCTTTAAACCTCAAGTGGCTACTAATGTTTTATTAAATACAGCTGCCACCGGGCAGTAACGCTCGCCATGGGATCCGGTGTTTTTCATATCTGCTCCTTGTAGAAGCCATATGCTAGTCATACGCACGGGCCGCCTGGCCTTCCATATACACGCCAGCTCTGTGTATAGTTAGCCTAGAGCCGTGCGCGGCACCTGCATAATTTCAAAACACTGAACACTAGATGTCACAGAACACAACCCTGGGCTGTGCTCTGCAGCGCACAGGCACTCCGGGGCGCTTAATGAGATACACAGAAAGCTGCTGCCAACCGAAGAAGTCAATTCCATTAGACAAGTTGAGGAAATCACGGTGGACTTTTGAGGACAGATTTTTCTGGCACCATAATTAGCTTTAGGATAAATCCATTTGGTCTGCATTTGGGTTTTCATTAGGGCTCGCATTCTCCCTCCCCAGTGCGGGGTTTGAAAGGTTTACATCACCCAGAATTAGAGCTGCAGAAACTGGATGCTGCGGCTCTTTCTGTCACGTGACCGCGCCGGCCCTGGAGCACAGGAGCCCGAATGATAGCGCCCATTGTATGCCACGCACGTCGATAAATACAGAACATGAATGTGAATCAATGCCCTGTTAGTATTGGGATTAAGCAGGCTCTTTTCGCCTCCTTTTTTCCTTCTTCTTGTGGGGAGATGAATATGAGTAAATAAAATGAGTGTTTGTCTGAAACTGTGTTGGGGGATTAGGTTGTGTGTTTTTCTTTCGAGGCGCAGCGTGCCAACTGGCAGGCTTGGCTGCCTACCTGCGCCCAGCAAAGGGGAGGCGATGCTCACCCTTGGAGCAGCGGGATTGAGGCTGTGAAGGGCGCCTGTGTGGGGTGGGGGGGGAGGGAGGGGGGAGGGGGGCTGTTCTCGCCCAGGAAAACCAGGTGCAGTTTGTGCAGCCGGCAAAGGTTATGCTTCATATGACTTCGTTTTCTCTCTGTAAATTAAAGGACAATTTATGAGTGTCTAGACAGGAATTAATCGGAATAATATTGGCTGCTTTTGACCCGAGAGTGCTATTACAATAAAGTATACACAACACAAATATAGGACAAAATCATTTATATAGCCTATTATCATGCCAGCATCCAGAGGCACCTTACAATAATAAAATGATTTACAAAAGAAAACACTAACAAAAACATATCGCCGATGATGAATGGCTTTGGAAAGCAAACTTAATCTGTTCCCGAAGTTACAGTTAGAGTCTCTGTAAGCGCTTACAAGATAAGGAGATTTTAAATGATGGCGAAATAATAAAACAAATCGGTGGCGGGGAATTGCAGATCTCGGGCAGAACTGCTGGTTACAATTTACAAGAAGTCAGCATGGGAGCCTGGCCAGTGTTGCTCAATGGTTGAGCATTGATTGACCTATGAACCAGGAGGTCACAGTTCAATTCCTGGTCAGGGCACATGCCTGGGTTGTGGGCTCCATCCCTAGTAGGGGGCATGCAGGAGGCAGCCGATATATGATTTTCTGTCATCATTGATGTTTCTATTTCCTCTTTTCCTCTCTGAAATAAATAAAAATATATTTTTTTAAAAAAGTAGTTAGCATGTGAGAATCTTCTAAAACCCTGTAGGTAATAAACTAGGAGACTAGAGGTTCAAACCTAAATGAATTAAATGCCCATGAAGTGAAATAGATTTTGTACATACATACATAAAAGAAGAAAAATGCAAGCTTTTTTATGAAAAAAACATTATGAAGTTCAGAAATGGAAAAATATTTTTACACTAATGAAATGTATTATTTCTTAGAAAATTAAAAAGAAATAATGTTCTTGAATTTGGTGCATAGAGAAAAATATTTGAAGAATTGAACAATCCATAAAGAATTTCAATATAGTATTATGTATCCTCCACTGCTGAACACAATTTTTTAAACAACCTGATATATGGTGGTCTATTTTCTGAATTTAGATAATTTACTAAATGAAAATGAACTTTTTTTCTTCAATTTTATTTGGTTGAATACAACTGTTTTTTCTCAATACAAAGAAAATATGATGCTGTACACTTTATTATTTTAATAACTTTTCTTCACTACTTAATTAACAGTTTATTATACAAAACTTGGAAAATACATGTGAGTATCAGCAGAAAACCAAATTTACACATGATCTCCAATTCCAAAAATAACCACAGTTAATATCTTGGCATATTTTCTTCAAAATAAGAGTTTTTTCAAATTAACTCTAAATTAATTCCAGCTTCATTTTAACCTGGAAAAATTAATTACTCCCATGAAAACTCACATCAGGTAGAAATGAGAATTATGGTAACTGCTGGGTCAATTTATTTCCTCTCTATGTTTTTACCTAGCTTGATAATTATTGCAAACATATTTTAATTGAATAATTATAGGTTTAGTACTTCAATTTAGTTTAGAAAAGAAAAACAAAGCAACTCTTATTAAAACTAAATTTTAATATTATTTATATGTATATGTTATATTATTAACTTCAAGTTGTAAAATATTTAGCCATTTACTTTCCTTTTTGCCTAAGTAATGTTAAGTAATGAATCTAATATTTTATGTATACACACACATACATATATGCATATATATACTGGCATAGGTATCCTATATAATAAAAGGCTAATATGCAAATCGACCAAACAGCAGAACGACAGGTCACTATGACGCGCACTGCCCACCAGGGGCAGACACTCAACACAGGAGCTGCCCCCTGGTGGTCAGTGCACTCCCACAGGGGGAGCGCCGCTCAGCCAGAAGCCCTGAGCCTGGCTCACGGCTGGTGAGCTCAGCAGCTGTGGTGAGAGCCTCTCCTGCCTCTGCAGCAGCGCTTAAGGATGTCCAACAGACATCCCCTGAGGGCTACCGGACTGCAAGAGGGCACAGGCTGGGCTGAGGGAGCCCTCCCCCCACAATTGCACAAATTTCGTGCACCAGGCCTCTAGTATATACATAATTTCCTGTCGATACTGTAAGACTAGGAATTATTCTACTGTTCTACATTTGTCCGCTTGCTCAAAAAAAGAAGAAAATGGAGCAGAAGATGGGAAGCTCTATTTCTATTTCTGTTCTGGCACTCCGGTCCTGAATGAGTTTAATTGGCTGAGAACATGACTGCACAGGCTGGGCACCTCTGACTCCACTGAGCGCTGGCTCACCGTGACCTGGGCTGTGACACCCTGTGTCTCAGTTCAGTGTGGATCCTTTCGAAGGGTACCATTGTGAATTGCTGTTCTAGGGGGAGGAAGAACAAGACCAAAACTGTCACAAAGAAAATACAGTACAAATATAATGTGAATCCTGTCAGATCAAAGGCTATTAATTTGCACTTTTATAAGTCATTTGCTGTCTCTTTGCCCCTTACGTGTTTGAATCCTTGCTCATATTGTCTTCTGTCCTGTCTTTCTAACAGATTCTGCCAAGTTCTAAGGGAGGTGGCAATAAAAACTGAATAACAACTGAAAAAAATAGTTAAATAACTTTGTTCTAAAGACACTGGGAGATAAGGCCCCTCATTTTTGTGCCTCATGGTAATGGTTATATTTTGGTTTGCATTCTTCCTTATCATGATGGTGGTGGCCACATGGGTGCCTGAAGGTGACAGTAATGAAGGGAATGATACCATCAGACTATGACAAAACTTAGATTCCACATGTCATCAGGAGAAATCGGGGACTAATAGGCCACAAGTGGGAGAGTCAAATAAAAACCCTTGAGGACAAATGTGGCCCCCGGAAATGACAGGAGGAAGAGCAGAGTCACTGTCATGGAGGGTTTCAGTCGTCATAGGTAAGGGTGTTGCATTGGGCTGCGTCTCATTGTTAACATGATTGAATTAGGGATGAGAAGCCCAGCCATTTCGCTTGTGGGAGGCTTTTGTGGCTGTTTTTACTGTTACCCTCACTCATTTGATTATGTCCCCTCCAGGAAGGGGTGAGCTGAGAAACCTGGACTAGATTTATAAAATATAAATATCCACATGGAAAGCAAATCTTCACTATTTACCATAGAGGTCTGCCTGGGAAGCATAATAAACAACGGTATAGTGAGCAGTGAGACAGGCCTAAGAGTGGACCCAACACATCCCCTCCAGCCACGAAGGAAAACAGTCCGGGGTCAGGCCAGGCTCCTCTGGGGAGCGTTTCCACAATAACAAACCAGACAGATGTACTTTCGCCTTCGAGTGCATTTCAGAAGTGCAGGATGGTCCAAGGCGGTTTGTAGGGATCTTCAGTTGATATAAACAGACTGATATTTGATCCAGCATATGTGGAACATCAAGAATTGGATGTTCATCAAATAACTAATTCACATTTATGGACCACAAAACGGGAAAGGAATTCCAGAATATGCAAAGCTATTAATGTAATCAGAGTGGGAGGCAGATAAAAGTCTGTGTGTCTAAGGAACTCGGGAAGATACACACAGCCAATCCGAATGTGCATGGAAGAGGCAAATGGAGTGAGGAGTATACATAAATGATTGCTTTTTCAAAATAGAGAAAAAATGCTGTATGTATTTATTTTATGTGTGTACTTATGCTCTTGTATTGTTTTCTATGTAACTGCCTCGTTAGCTCTGAAGATTTAAACTTCATATGAAGTTCATGGCCTCCAGGAAGTGAATCAGTACCTCGGGAGAGCAGTGGGCATGACTGAGGGTTGTATGGGGCAGAAATCAGTCTATTGGTCACAGAGAAGAATGAATAAGGCTGAAGGAGTCTAAATACATTGTTATTTGTGCTCGCTGTTTTCAAAATATGCACCAACTGAGGCCTGGTGAATATTTAATTGATAATTAGGTAGATAAGTGCTCATAAAAATATGCAAGTATAGTGATGAAGAATAAAATAAGTGTCTTTATAGTTTGTTTCATATTAGGGACTCAGTAAGTAGTAATAAAGGTAGCCGACAGCCTTGGAATATAATGGGTCTGGCATCTGCCACAGAACTTTCTATACATTTTTCACATGATCTCTTTTGTATCTATAATTGTGTCAGGAGATAAAAGCTAAACTGCGCCCTGTTGTAGGCGAGGAAACCTCTCTACATCACAGCCTCCTGGATGGTTTTGCCAAGTCTTCTAAAACCTCATCGGTCTCCAAACACAAATAATGAATAAATAACTGAAAGTTGTGCAAAGGCCGACATTCAAATACAATGCTAACATTTCAAATCATGTCCATTTATGTGGAAAATCTCTCTCTTTTTGCATCTGAAAACAGAGGCTTATGCTATCTTTGAAAATCATGAAATGACAACACTTCTTGGCTTCCTATAATAGAAGACATTGAATTTCGGAAAGAAAGCCAGGGGCTTGGGCTAAGTCCCACGGTGAATAACTGTTACAGGAAGGTTGAACCGGGGCTTAATCGCCCAGTTGATCTTAATTTGAAGGTGTAAGGAAAACACATCATTCAAACTCACAGCACATGAATTAATGCCTTTCTGTCACCAACCTCTTTTTTTTCCTACTCACTGGTCAAGGGCCCTATGGCCTCTCCTTTCCTCTCTGGGGAACTTTGGAAAATACTTTTTTTAAAAAAAACATGGTTCCTGAGCTGCTAGCACCTGTATTTTGTCTCAATCAAGACAGGTCTGCTTGTTCAGAAAATATTTCTTTAAGAAGTTGAGAACGACGTTGGTGCTCACCAGTTGAGAACGTAAACTGGCCCACTTTCATCTCGGTCGTGAGAAAGGTGACCGTATAATTTATTGTCCAAACCTAGATATATTTGAGCGTGAGGGGGGTGCTAATAAAAATTAAAATGGGACTCCAGGCATATAGTGTCACAGGCAAAGGGGAATTCTGGGTCTTACAGATTGACTTGAGGGCTTATGTTTATTTCCACGGAGAAATGGGAAGCCAATGACATTTTTAACAAGTGAAATAATGAAATGCATGTTTTGAAAAGTTAGATCGCACAGATCACTACAATGTGGAGAAGCCAAGAGTGACTGTGGCTGAAAAAGCAAGCCAAGAAATATGATGGTAGCCAAGATTATGGAGCAGCAATGGAAATGGATAGAAATGTTCAAATATCAGAAATCTATTGGGATAAACAAACAAACAAAAAACAACCATTAGTACATGAGGGAGAGGGAAGAGCCAACATCGATTCCTTTATAATTTACCTAACTGAGTTGCGTGGTAGCTTCCTCCCATTCATTAATAACAGGCAGAAGGCTAAGATGGGTGGCCCAGGGATAAGATGGTGGGGAGTGGGGATCTTGTGTTCAATATTGGACATCATATAGTTTGGAGACTTTCATAATAACATCTGTATTAGGGTTCTCCAGAGAATCTGCAGATTAGATGGAAGGATGGGTGGATGGGTGGATGAATAGATGATAGATAGATAGATAGATAGATAGATAGATAGAAAGAAAGAATGAATGAATTATGAAGGCTGTTAAGTCCCAAGATCTAAAGGCTGAGTTGAGAAGCTTGACACTCAGGAGAGCCAGTGGTTTAGTTTAGTCCCAAAGCCAGCAGCAGTTCAAGACCCAGGAAGACTTGATGTTTCAGTTTGAGTCTGAAGGTGGGGAAAAACCTCATGCACAGGCTTGAAGGCAGTCAGGCAGGGAGAATTCTCTTTTACTTGCAGGAGGGTTCGCCTCTTTGTTCTCTTCAGGCCTGCCACTGAGGGCAATCTGCTTGACTCAGTCTCCTGGCACATTTTGAAATGTTAATCTCATCCACAAACACCTCATAGAAATGCCCAGAACAATGTTTGACCAAATATCTGGGCACCCTTGTCTCAGTCAAGTTGACACGTAAGATTAACTACATATCGCCGGAATATACAGCCTTGACCTCGGAAAAAAAGACAGGGCGTGGCAATTCAGTTGAAGAACTATCCATGGAAAGCTGGTAGAGAAAGTGTTTTACCTGAATTAAAAGTACATCATTGAAAGGATGAGAAGTTCAGGGTTCTAATACTGGATCTTCTTCTAATTTGTTCCTTATTCTTTCATTTACAATTGCCCTTGCTGTGTGCTGGCTAAATGCTAGAAAAGGGGGATTCGGCAGTTCAAAAGGCAGATAGGATGATGCCCCGTTAGGATTCATGGAAGTTTATAGATGACCACCGAGAAAGATGCCAGCCTTTTGGACAAGACCCAGTGCTCCTTATATGATAGTCCCTAACCAATCAACCTCTTCAATTGATATTTTTTAACATTTTTTTTTTATTATCAGAGAGGAAGGGAGAAGGAGAGAGAGAGAAACATCAATGATGAGAACCATTGATCTGCTGCCTCCTGCACGCCCCCTACTGGGGATCGAGCCTGCAACTTGGTCTTGTGCCCTGACTAGGAATCAAACCATAACCTCCTGGTTCATAGGTTGACTCTCAACCACTGAGCCACGCCCTCTGGGCTGGCCTCTTCAATTTAGAGCAAAGAAGAGAGTTTCTGCCAATCCTTACTCTTTTTTTCTCAGATTCCATTTCCTCCATGTCTAGACAAAGCGCCTGCCATTAAGAACACCAATGTTGCAAACCCTCTCGGTCCCCCTACAAATTATTTAAGACAGTAGCCAAGCCAGAACACCATTTTGAACTTGCCTGAAAGGCCACAAACCCTTTTAAGCTGCTTCGGATATTATCTGTTTCCCTTAAGTGGTAACCAGGTGACCCCAAAAGGCACATTGAGCTTCCAAAAGGTGCTTAACAAAGAATGAGGGGGGCACTCTGGCCCTGAGAAACACCGGATCATTAAATAATGCTTGCCTTAAACGCGCCAATAAAACATTGCACATTAAGGCTTGGCAATCAGAGCGATGAGCCCAAAGACGGCTTCTTAAATCCCTTTTAGAGGAATTGGACCGGAGATTTACTCTGCTCATCTTCCTATCACGGGGGGCGGGGCGGGGGGAATCTCCCCAGGAAGGGGGGGGATCTCCCCATAGAGTTTGTTGGCAGAGCAGCCGCTGCCCACACTGCTGTTCCTCTGCTCCCCAAGGACAGCCCCGTGAGAAAGCACGTCGCACTGCTCCGCTGTGGGAACCACCAGGAGAAGGACTTGTCCCATATCTGGGCGAATTGAGCAACGGAGAGCAACGCTCACGAGCTTCCTTGTTTGTGTTCTTCTCTGTAAAAACATTGGCAACTTGCAACAAGTCAGAGGCGCGTTGGCGCTGAACGACATCAGGACGAACATGCGATTCCCAGCGAATCGCGGGTTTTCCTTCCTGAGCGGAGAAACCTGGAGGCCCGGGCAGCCTGTTCTGCATGTCAATTTATGATCTTTAGGAACAGTTGTTTTTTTATAAATGGACTGGTCCTTAACTACATCCCACCTCATCTCGTCTGAGCCAAGTTTTACAGATGCTATCTTAAAAATCAATTCAGAGCGCGGCTATAAACTCAAAAGCTTCCTCCGTGAAGTGTCTCTGGCAGAATGCAGTCTTGTGTAATTTTAATTGACAGAGATGTCAGCCTAAGAGAATATTTTAGAATATTAGCAGGAACGGTAAACTGGTGCCTTGACACTTTTATGGTATAATGGCATAATTCCCTGGAAAAAGAGTCCGCTGTCGGGGTTTATACTAAAGCAATACGCGTGTTATGTCCCCCCCCCCCCCCGCCCTTAGTAAAGGAATGACAAATGTATAACTAATTCCACAATGGCTTTATGATGTGGAGCGGTAATTGCAATCTTTTGTGGATTTTCCAGCAAAGTTGAGCTCCTTCCTAAACGATTAATTCTTGCAAATGGACTTGAGTAGAAAAAATGGATTCCAGCTGAAGGGGTACCAGCTCCCTGCCCCCTTCAGTTGGAGATCCAGGCACGAGACACGGAAACTCCTGAGGACAGACTCCCAGGTCTGCAGGCACAATGATTTTAACAGAGTTGGCGTTTTCCAGCAAGAGATGTGTGAAGCCGACTGATTCATTCTCCTCACTTTTAAAATTTAGAAGTCCAAGGGTGGTAGGAATCAGGATTACTTTGGGCTTTTAAAGCTTCATGTGAGGGCAAATGCCACTTCTTTCCTTTTTTCTTTTTTAATGTATTTTTATTGATTTCAGGGAGGAATAGAGAGGGAGAGAGAGAGAGAGAGAGAAACATCAATGATGAGAGAGAGAGTCATCGATTGGCTGCCTCCTGCACGCCCCACACTGGGGATAGAGCCCGCAAACTGGGCATGTGCCCTGACTGGGAAATGAACCCTGACCCTCTGGTCCATATGTTGATGCTCAACCACTGAGCCACACTGGCTGGGCTGGGTAAAGGCCGCTTTTTAAAATTTCTGTAGCGGCCAGTGCAGACTTGGACCCTAGAACTTACTATATTTTGTTGAAATAGTGTCTGTATATGTCTTCTCCATTAGAGTGCACCGGGATGTCTTCATTAACTTTGTATCTGTAATGCCCTGCATAAGGTCATGGCACATAGTAGGTACTCAGGAAATAAGTACAGAACTGAAAGTGATCATTGAAACTCTGCTAATTGTAAGCCAAGTGACAGTTCTGTGACTTAGAGATAAAACAAAGAACACCACTTTTCTGAAAAAGGATTCTGCAATCCTAGGACTAAGGCTTGGTCCTCAAAAAAATACTTGCCCTACTAGAGTGTGAACTATTCTGTCAACTTCTCATGGTTTCTGAGGCCGAAAACAGGGTCCCAAACAACAGTGAAATCAGTGATCATAGCAAGACATTAAAACAGGACATCTTCAGGGCGTTGGCCAAAGGGAAATTAACTTGGAAAGATGGCATACTTCCATCTCTGACATTTAGCCACTGGGTTCTCGAATAGAATATTAGTTCAGTCTATTGACTTAGTGATTCACTAAGCCCCTGCACCCTGAAAGAGATAGTGATCACATGGGGTCAGGGTAGAGTATTGGGGGGAGGGGCACACAGAGGCAGATAGGTACTCATCATTACCTAGGCTATACGTTAATGAGACTGTGTGTGCAAACTTAGCACTGTGTCTGGCTCTTAAGAATAAAGGCTTGCCCTAACTGGTTTGGCTCAGTGGATAGAGCGTTGGCCTGTGGACCAAAAGGTCCTGGGTTCGATTCCAGTCAAGGGCATGTACCTTGGTTGTGGGCACATCCCCAGTAGGAGGTTTGCAGGAGGCAGCTGATTGATGTTTCTCTCTCATTGATGTTTCTAACTCTCTATCTCTCTCCCTCCCTCTCTGTAAAAAATCAATAAAATATATTTAAAAAAAAAAAAAACAGAATAAAGGCTTGCCCTGGCTCCATGGTTGGCAAACCGTGGCTCGCAAGCCACATGTGGCTCTTTGGCCCCTTGACTGTGGCTCTTCCACAAAACACCACGTGCGGGCGCGCACATACAGTGCGATTGAAACTTCCTGGCCCATGAGCAGAAGTCGGTATTTTGTGGAAGAGCCACACTCAAGGGGCCAAAGAGCCGCATGTGGCTCAGGAGCCCCATTTTGACGACCACTGTCCTAGCTGGTTTGGCTCCGTAGATGGAGCATGGGCCTGTGGACTGAAGGGTCCTGGTTTCGATTCCAGTCAAGGGCACGTGCCTGGGTGTGGGCAAATCCCCAGTAGGGGGTGTGTGCAGGAGGCAGCCAATCGATGATTCCCTCTCATCATTGATGTTTCTGTCTCTCTCTCCCTCTCCCTTCCTCTCTGAAATAAATAAAAATATATTTAATACCTATAATAATAAAAGCATAATATGCAAATCGACTGAATGGCTGAACAGTGGAATGACCATCCATACAAGCTTCTGGACAACCTTCCGGACTAAGCCGGGGCTGTGAGGGCCGAGCCCCTAGCATGAATTTTGTGCGTCAGGCCTCTAGTGTGTGTATATATATATATATATATATATATATATATATATATTTTTTTTTTTTAAGGATAAAGGCTTAAGACACAGAGCTTAAAATAATGAGAGCTAGCTAAGTATAAGATGAGGAAATGTGTGCCCAATACTAGTATAGTATAAATGGTTATGTAAGAACCACAGGGAACGATTAGTTATAAGATAAATAGATGCTTCCTAGCATTTGATAAGGTTCTTTGAGGATGAATAAGATCTCAAAGGCGACCATAAGGATGAAGGGATTTGGAGGAGAAAGCTTTTTGTGGGCCAAGGTGGGGAGACGGGGGACTAGTTTGATGTTACTGAAATTTAGGTTGGTCTGTGTGTAATGGGTGATTTAGTGTAAATGGTAGATTGGGACGTCTTCCTGACTGTAAATGCTATAATAAAGCTATAATAACCCATAAGAAATTAAGCCCCGAAGTCCACGCATGTGCCATCTTTACTTGCCTCTAAGAACTGCCCATTCCAAGGCCTTTATCTGGAGACAGTCCTTCCTAACCCACTGCTCTCCTTAAAGCCAGTGCTCAGTGTGTTGGAATTGCACCCACTTAAAGCCCCGTGCAGGCGTCATCGGTGGCTCTTTCTTTATCTCCAACACATTGAATTTATATCAGTGTCTAACAAATTGTGTTCGGAGACGCCTGGCTTAGCAAGGAATTAACTGGTGTTTCTCCCCCAAGAATCCCATGATTTTGTAAGTTTCAGGGATGCGGGGAAAGGCCATGTTTCTCTGCAGTGGTCGGCAAACTGCAGCTCAGCTAACTGTGGCTCGCGAGCCACATGCGGCTCTTTGGCCCCTTGAGTGTGGCTCTTTCACAAAATACCAGCTTTTCCACAAAATACCGACTTCTGCGTATGGGCCACGAAGTTTCAGTCGCCCTGTATGTGCGCACCTGCACGTGGTATTTTGTGGAAGAGCCACACTCAAGGGGCCAAAGAGCCGCATGTGGCTCTTGAGCCGCAGTTTGCCGACCATGGCTCTAGGGGATTCAGGATGCGCATTTGCAGGTAAAAGGCTCCTAACATCCTGCACTCAGAACACCGGCTGAAGTCTGTGTCATCTCAGATCTCACAAACTGTTTCACCATGAAAACCTACTGCGTGTGCCTGTGTGTGTGTGTGGGCGGCGGGGGGGGGGGGGGGGGGGTGATGTATCTGGAATAGCCATTAACATCTCACCAACTTAACGTTTTAGAAAACATGTTTTGGAAACTTTTCAGAGCAATTCCTGAGCTGTTGCAGTGGTAACTGTGGGTGGAACCAATGGACTTGGAACTCTGTACAAAGCCTTATGGGTCAACAGATATTTCCAGATCTTGGCTAATCATTTTACCTTGAAGTGTACTAAAATAGGTTGTTCCCACCCAAACTATGGTTAAAACTCTTCTAGAATACTATTACTGAATCCATGCAACCTTAACATATAAAATGTTATATAGCCTTTCCGTGCCAAAGTATTTCCACATCTATATAATAAAAGCCTAAGTGACCCTTACAGTGGAACAACCAGAATGACTGGTCACTATGATGTGAACTGACCACCAGGGGGCAGATGCTCAATGCAGGAGCTGGCCCCTCGTGGTCAGTGCCAGAAGCCGGGCTGACAGCTGGTGAGCACAGCGATGGTGGCGGGACCCTCTCCGGCCTCCACAGCAGCGCTAAGGAGCAGCGAGCAGTCAGGCAGTAAGGAGCGAGGGGTCCTGGACTGTGAGAGGGTGCAGGCTGGGCTGAGGAATTTCCCCGCTCCCCCCCCCCCCCCCCCCCGCACAAATTTTGTGCACCGGGCCTCTAGTATACTATAAATGGAAGGAAAAACCTCACTAGGCTCTTTTCAGAGTTTGACAGATAAAATGAACAAATCTTCTAGCCTTTTCCTAATGTCTTCAGCTCAGTACAGCCTGGCCTGGTTGTTGTGTTGAGAGTGTGATGCAAATGAATTAGTGTGAGGGAGTTTAACTCTAATAGCCAAACTACCCAGAGGTCACCGCGGTGAAGGTGAAGGCTGCCTTGATTACTCTCAAGGCAATGTCACATAGGAAGGAAGTGAGACACCAGCGAAGTTCAATATCTTGTCCAAGTCCTGAAGCAAATTCATGACCAGACACTACCCTGGAGCCCAGAGTGCCTATTTCTGCTCATAGTTCTTCCCCCAGCATTGAAGATGACTCACGTGCAGCAAGAGGAAATTTCCACTGACTTAGAGATGGAAGTTTGAGAAAAGACATAGATGCTCCGTATAAAAATCATTTCTAGGAGAAACCCAGAGGTCATTGCCAAGTCAGTCGGTGATAGACAGCTGTGGGAAGGAGAGGCAGCAGGTCTGTCTTTTCCCAGACTGTCTGTCAGGCAATATGTTTGCAGATACACTAGTCGGAAAAATGCACCAAATGACCAGGTACAATGACCTACGGGCCCAGGGACTCAAAGTCAAGGTAAAAAATTCAAGGCGTTTTTCAGGCCTGTGTCTGATTTCAGAAGACACCGACCTGACCATCTTCGTCTCTGCTTTCATTCTCTGGGCTCCCCATTCGTTATGTGCACACTTCAGGGGTTTCATCCCGCAGGAGAAAAGTGGTGGTGGGAGGGGCGCATGGAGGACCGAGGAGGGGCCACCACGGGCAGTGCAGCCGCTGTGTGATCTGGGAGCGGGAGCGTGCGAATTGTAGGTCAGCTAAATCAGGACACGCAACTACAGCTGCTAAGCCACAGAGGTCCCAGCGCATGGCCCTGCCCAGCCTCCAATCTGCGAAGACAGCCTGGCATGGGGAACCGCCTTCTCCCCCAATTAGTGCCTTTTCACAGCGGCAGGACGGAAGGAGGTTTTCCCAGGCAACATTCGTGAGGCTCAGGAATATGCAAAAGATCAGTGAAATCAATCCCCATTATTTCAAAGGATGCAGCAGCATCAGAATAACGCACAGTAAAGACCCTGCAGTGAAACCGCTGCCTAATCGGCTGTGATTATGACGAGCCAGCAGCGGTTTCATCCTTACTTCCTAGCCCGTGTGTGCCGCAGTCAGACTTCCTGCTACGGCGGATGAAACTCATGAATTTTGAGGTGTCACTGGGATGGAAGTTCTGGGGGGATTGAATGATCGAATGTCGGGCTTAAGATCATCACAATTTCTCCATTCTCACCTCTCCTATTGCATTTGTTTCTGTGCTGTTGATTCTCTGAATTACCTTTTCTAATGAAAAAAACAAAGAAAAGCTCAGAAAGCATGAACGGAAGCCAAATCTTCTTTTATTTTTTAAAAAAATATATTTTATTGATTTTTTACAGAGAGGAGGAGAGAGGGATAGAGAGTTAGAAACATCGATCAGCTGCCTCCTGCACACCCCCTACTGAGGATGTGCCCGCAACCAAGGTACATGCCCTTGACCGGAATCGAACCTGGGACCCTACATTCCGCAGGCTGACGCTCTATCCACTGAGCCAAACCGGTTAGGGCCAAATGTTCTTTTACAAAAAAGCTAGGTTGATCGTTATGCGAGTGGCACAGGGCCCAAGTCCCCCCGAGTTGCCCTCTGCCCCATGCTGATCGCAGTCAGCCTTGTTTGGCCATAGCTTGGCACCGCTCTCCGGCATTTTTGCTGCTCTATATTTCAGCCATGACTTTTGTCATATTTTGAAGAGACACTTGCACCTGGTCAGCCTGTTTGCATGCCAAGCACCGGCCCATTGAGATTTAAAGTGGATGTGAATCGATGGCCCTCTGAATTCAGAATGTACAAAAAGGCATCGGGGAGAGTCACAGGAACGTTTCCATGCAGAGTTGAAAATAAAATGAAGGTCATTGTGATAGGTAGCGCCCACTTCCCAGTGTCTTTAAAAACACCGGCGATATGTTTTGCTCGGTGCAAAGATGAGGGAAGGAAAAACCGCTAATAAAATGTGTCATGGAAATAGCATGCACTTTTCTTTGCCCAGCTAGTGTGGCCCAGTGGTTGAGCAATCCATGAACCAAGAGGTCACGGGTTCTATTCCCGGTCACTGCACATGCCCAGGTTTCAGGCTTGATGGGTGTTTCGCTCTCACCTCAATGTTTCTCTCTCCCTCCTTCCTCTCTTGCTCTAAAAAAAAAGAAAAGAAAATATGTCAAGCATAACATTGCTACTGAATAATAGAATTATTTCCCTTGATGCAATGCTATTTTTATAGCAGGAGTCCAGTTTTTAAGCAAATGTTACAAATATTGACACCATAGGAAGATAGTAATTTCCTCTTGATCACACAGGAGAGAGAGCTGTGAGGCAAAAAGCATGATCTTCAAATGTATAGGGCATGAGTGATGGCTAGGCCAAGTTACTTAGATAGTGTGCATTTTTATGCCTACTTAGAATTGAGAAACTAAAATAGATTTTCTTCTAAGTTTGTTTGCGGCTTATCTATTGAGATAAGGTTTCTGTACATATGAGTTGGATAAAGGGATGTGAGTAGCTTATGGAAATAACTTTAGGAGCCTGCCCAAAATATTTTTAAAAGTCCTTGCAAATAAAAGAATCGAAATCCATGTTAAATATCACCCACTCAGGTTGCAGTCTACTTATTTTGGCAATGAGCCCATCTCACAGGGCCCTATTGAAAAAGCAGGTTTTACACCTTTAAGGAGAGATAAGCCAAAGAAATACAAAGGGCATTAGATAAAATATTCCTTCCGAATTTGGGAGAATTTCTTTCCACGAAGAGTAATGTCCTCCACTGACTTTGACAATGACTCACTTTTTATTCCATAAGTAAACTCTGTCTTCATTTGGCCACTCCCCCTCCCCCCCAATTTTAAATATATTTTTATTGAAGGGAGAGAGATAGAAACATCAATGATGAGAGAGAACCATTGATTGGCTGCCTCCTGCACACCCCCCCACTGGGGATTGAGCCTGCACCTGAGCATGTGCCCTTGACTGGAATCTAACCCGGGACCCTTCAGTCTGCAGGCCGACACTCTATCCACTGAGCCAAACTGGCCAGGGCCAAACCTCCCCCCTTGCATGCAATTTCAAACATGTTCCCGTCTTTAGTAGATGATTTTGTCAGTGCTGTGTTTGACACAATTCTGCCAAAGATTCCCAACCTTGACAATGCCCTTTGCACAGATAGGCATAAGCACCTGGACTCGGAGGTTTCTCTAGCTGCCTGCGTTGTAGCTTGTGAATTGTTCCAGTACTATTTCCACAAGAGATATGTTTATTTTCCCCATCAGTTAGAGCTTCGGTCCACGAGTCCCCAACTGAGACTCCCAGGCACTTGCCCAGTTCCCTAGGCCCCGAGAACACCCGGAAAAGGGCTCTCACTGACAAATACAAAAATGCAAACTCTCACCCCAAACGCATGCGCACAGGATGCCCACCAGAACGGCTAGGAACACACACACCAACAAAAACACAAATCAAATAGGACGTTTCTGGCTGATTGGCCTTCACCTGGACGCTTTGGTTTAAAACAAGCAGATCAAAGAAATCAACACCACACCCCCCCAAAAAAAAGCCCCCATCCCCTGCCATCCGGATCTCCAAAGTAAATAAAAAGTGGTGCCGCCGAGAGCGCATGGCGGTGGCAGTCCCGGCGAGAGGCCTGATTTTATCACCGCTGGACCAAATTTGTCATTTAGGGAAGCTCTTGTGTCCCTTTATTGAGTTCCACTGTAGCGAACAATTTCTGCCTGCATCCCTCGCGTGTCCTTCGGTTTATTATCTTTCTCTGCGCATTGAGCCTCCACAATCAGTTTCATGGGAAGCCTAATTTCCCTCACCGCGTCTACATATGAGGCGACACCCCTGCCGGCCTCCACCCCCCTCCCACCCCCCCCTCTCCCAATGTTCTTATCAAATGAAGAATTGTGGATAAGGGTTAGGTGCAGATAAACATGAGTGTAGCACTTCCAGAAAGGTCGCGACCCCCCCATAAGGTGCTTCTTGTTATGCCTGACCTTCAGATTTTCATCATCAGCCCGCCTGACAACTTAATAATGCAGAGGACCAGGATTCATTTCGCCCCTCGGAGAAAGCCGGCACGGGCCGCCCTTTCCTCTGATTATTTCCCTGCACTCCCGGCTGCCCTTTATAAGCCAACCAGAACTCCATCAATCATGCTCCTCTCCCCGCGCCTCCTCGGCCCCCGTCTGCAGGCTCTGGAGCTGCCCTGCGCCTTTTGTCTGGGCTGCAGTGTGTGTCCCCAGGTCCCCAAAGCGGGGCCGCCAAGAACACCTTGCGCCCATGACCGCCCTTCCCTGCTCCGGGCATCTGGGTCCCCACACGGCCCCTTTCTTGGGCCTTCTGTTTTTTTTATTTTATTTGTTTGTTTGTTTGAAAGACATGCTTTCCAAAGTTCTCCTCCTCACGCGTGTGTGTAAGCGTCATGCACCATCTCGCTTAATGAGCTCCGAGAAGTGCCGGGCTTTAAAACAGCCCGAATGTAACGTCAAGGTTTTTCTCGTTTCCTGGCCCGGTTGCTTCGTGATGGCGGGTGTTGTGGTTATTCCAGTTTTTATTGTTCTAGGAGGAGTGAAAGGAGATGGAACCTGTTTTATACCTGCCTTCAGATCCCTCTTTTCTCCCGGAGAAAGAGGAAGAGAGGAGAGCGAGCAGCAGACACAGGGATGGGAACATAGCGGGCAGCGGAGACCCTTGGGTCTGTGGGAGTGAGTAGGCAGGCATTTTTTCCCCCTGGACCAGAATAAATATGGCAGAAGTTTGGAAGGCAGAGGCTGCGTGCTTTAGGAAGGTGCTGATGTAGATTGCGGTCGGGTTCCAATGGCTGTCATAAGCCTGTTCTACAAAACACACATGAACTTCACCCTTCACCTCGCTAGTGTGTCTCGGCCAATAACGAAGTGGTTTCAGAGCACAGGAGAGTTGCGGGCTCCCCGTGGTCCAGTGTGCCTGCTGCTGGCCCGGGGACCACAGTGACAGCTGCCTTTGCTCTCGGGAAGGGGGAGCGACACCCCCAGGCCAGCAGCTCAGCTGGATGCGGGGCCGGCAGCACACCCAGCTAGTGGACTCGCATCCCAGGCGGCCCCGGGAGCAGGACGAAAACCTGCGCCCAGCTGGAGGGGGTGTTACTGTCAGCCCAGCTCGCATCAGGCTGCTGCGCTGAATTAGGATTTTTTTTTTTAAGAAATAGAAAGAAGGAGAACACACTGGGAAATACAATAGATTCACTTGATTGCTAAATAGCCATAGAAAGGGGAGGAGGAGGGAGAAGGCGATCTTAAATCATAGCAGAGAGGTGAGTGCAGAAAGTGTATTGTGTGATGTTTAATCAAAGGTATAGATGGACCCTGTATTTCCCAGGAAGAATTCAAAGCCCTGTGTTGAAATAGGAAGCAAGTTGCCCAGTTCTGTTTTCTTTCTTGAGGGAGTGAGTGGAAGTGTCCAGATAATGGGTCTCTCAGTGAACCCCAAAGCTAATGAACACCCATTAATTAAGGGCCCAGCATGCACCTGGTCCTAATTGAGGCACCCTGATACGCAGCGCCTGATATTAATGGGAAACTGGCATTATAGACACGAGGGGAAACTAAAACTCAAGATTTCTGATGTTAGCCTGTTATTTGTAATACCTATATCCAAAAATGAATAGAATTAGATTGGAGCACTTGACTTTGACCTCCAAGAATTTAGTCTGCATGTGTGTGGCTCCTATTGTGTGTATTTATCTGTGTCTCTTGTAGAATAAGGAAGTCACTGAAATTATGCTAGTGATTATTCTGAAATACCAGAGATGTAAGCAAAAATATTTCTAGCAAGGGACCTTTTGGTACCCTGGGAGACTGGAGACACCACGAATGATCATCTATGACCTCCCTCAGCCCCGTGTGCCTTCCAGGATTATAGTCCTTAGGCCAGGGCAGACCTCCAGATGAAGAAGCAAGCTTAAAGGGGGAGACACTGAATTTATCTTGGTATTTCTTGAGTTCGATGCTTGCCAGACATCCCGGTGGCAATATCTGTGGACAGACAGTTGTGACCATGAGTACTGGGGTGAGTGCAAGACGCAGTAGATTAGTTGACACCATGAGAAAAGAGAAAAATGCGAGGAATGAGAAAAGATATAAAGAGAGAAACCTAAAAACTATCAGGATGACAGGGTTGCCAAAATAAAGAGAAGCCCACGTTTGAGGCAGAGAAAAGTTAAAAAGCATCTGATGAAATTGCCTTGTTTGTATGTTTATTTACCGTAGCAGTATTCCTCTCCACCTCCCCCAACATGTAAGTTCCTATAGGGGGAGCGCGTGCTCACATTTATTTCTGGAATATAATAGAACGCCAAATAGAGATCTGTATGTAAGTAAAAACGAATGATGGGTAGAAGGAAAAGCTGGACAGAGTGGTATCACAGGTATGTGAGTAGAGGGAGTAGAGCTTAACAAAAAAGAATCTAAAAATGTAATCTAGTGACAGTGCATAGTGTAAGGACTGGGAAGTAGACTTGAGACGTGCCAGTTATGATGTCATTGCGATTGTTTCGGGGTTCCTCCGGCAGAGCAGTGAGGACAGAAACTGGATTGCTGAAAGCTGGTAAATGAAAGAGGCAATAGCATTTATGCTTCTGTATGTAAAATGTATTTCCAGGAAATGTTTGGGTAAAAAGGGCTTGGCAGCCAGGCCTGTGTGTAGACTTGAAACAGATGCTTTTCTCAGTTTTCCAGTATTTACTGGCGGCAGTTGGAGCTGAGCATCTATGGCAGGCTTTCGCTATGATTTGACTACTTAGGAAATGCAATGATCAATTATTAATATCTATAATTATCCCAACCGGTATGGCTCAGTGGTTGAGCATTGACTTATGAACCAGGAGATCACAGTTCGAATCCTGGTCAGGGCACATGCCTGGGTTGCGGGCTCTATCCCCAGTGTGCGACGTGCAGGAGGCAGCTGATCAATAATGCTTTCTCATCATTGATGTTTCTACCCTCTCTCCCTTCCTTTCTGAAATAAATTAAAAACATACTTAAAAATACCTATAATTAAACATATAAGGAATTAGGATTTAATAGGTACCTTTTATTCTAAAATAATATATTTTAAAATACAAAAATATAAGTAAAAACCACATCTCTTTATCCATGGTTTAACATTTTGTTTTTTAAATATATATTTTGTTATTGATAGTATTACAAATGTCTCCCATTCCCCCCCTTCACTCTCTTACCATTCTGTTAAATTAGCTTCTAATATTTTTCTCTACAGATATTTAAAAATGGAGGTATCCTTTTTTGCCATTCCACATTATTTTCTATTAGTTGCAGGTGTACAGCATCGTAGTTAGACATTTATGTAATCTACAAAGTGATCCCCCTGATAATTGCAGTACCCACCTGCCACCACACACAGTTATTACAATGCTATTGACTGTATTCCCCATGCTGTACTTACTTCCCTGGAAAATGGAACTATTCTATATTTATAGTTTTTATATCTATCTAGATATTTGTCATGTGCCTTTCTATGAAATGTTCTTAAGTATGCCTTTTAGTTAACTCACATTCATCTATCCTATGGATATACATAAAGTTTGGAACAAAAGTAGGTTTACAGTTGTGAGTGTGCGAAACACAGAGTTTATTCTTGTATTATTACTTATGAATTATTGTATATTTTTCCATACGAACAACTGTAAACCTACTTCTGCCCCACTAAATATACATTAAAAAATGTGTGTGTGTATCATTGGGCTTCTCTTTTTTCTGGAAACCCTTTACCTCTTTACGTCTTTTGTCATTCCTCACATTTTTCTCTTTTCTCATCTTTTTCCCTAACTAGTCTTCTATTAGGGGATATTTAGGTTCATGGAGGACATTTGTTATTCTTTGGCTGCCCAGCAACTTCTGAACATCTTTCCCGTACCTGAGGAATTTTCCGTACACAGGCCCTGCCTTCCACCTAAGAGACCTTACTTAACTCTCTCTTCCAGCCTGCCATTCCAGAAGGATGGGGTCATGTGACTCAGCCTCAACCAATCAGCCTCTGATGCAGGACCCCTCACTTAGGGAGAAAGCAGTGAGAGGGAAGTGGGCAGATCTGTTTCTGTAGGAATACTAATGCTTCATAGTGGCTGGAGTTCTGGTGTGTAGGACCCAGCCTCAGTAGTAGGAGGCAGTTTGACAAAGGCAGTTTGAGGGTCTTTACTGGAGTGGCCCCATAGTGAGCTGCCTCGCCCTTGAACCTGCCCTGACACTCCCTCTGTGCCACTCCCAATGAATTCTTTTCCCGTTGAGACCACTCAAGGTGGAGTCTACTTTTGTTTGTTTAATGGAAGATTCACAGTTGTTTGTCAGGTTTGGCTGGATGGAATATTTTTATGTATTCATCTTTTGGTTCTTTTACTTTTCAAATTCCTTGCAGAATTCCTGAGTTAAATGACGCGAAAGTTTTTAAGGTTCTTGATCTAGTTTAGCAAATTCTTGAAAGACTCTCCCAACTAAATATCACAGTGGGATATATGGAGAGTCATCTTATTGAGGCCTCACTAATATTGAATATTAGCTCTGAAAACTTTGTAATTAAATGGGCAAAATAGATCTTTATAGTAGTTTCATGGGTGCTTTTTCATTACTGAGGAGAACAATCTCATGTGTTTATGTTCTTTATTTTTCTCTCACAGTTTAACTGTCCATTGTCTCATTTTTATTAGAGTGATGTCAGGAGCCCAGTGCACACCCGGGAGACCACTTGGTTTTAACCTCATGGAGGACTTAAAAGAAATTCTGGCCTGGCCGGTGTGGCTCAGTGGTTGAGTATCAACTCATGAACCAGGATACCATGGTTTGATTCCCAGTCAGGGCACATGCCCAGGTTGCAGGCTTAATCCCCAATAGGGGCCGTGCAGGAGGAAGCCAACCAATGATTCTCTCTCATCATCGATGTTTCTGTCTCTCCCTCTCCCTTGCTTGCTCTCTCAAAATCAATTTTAAAAATTCTCACTCCAACCATCCAAAGTAAACTCCCCCAGGAGGTTAAAACAATAGAAATCATGATAAACATTAGTATAACTTGTCGCTACTTTCTCCTGTCTCCCTCCTGGCCTTGACTTTCACCAAACTGCAACTTCCAAGCTTCCAGCAATCTGTTCTGAATCTACTCGATGAGGAAGCAAAACAAAAATCTCCAGCCTCTCATTTGGAAATAGTAGACTCTTCTGGAAAGGCAGGGTTGGGGGGGTGTCCACCTCCATCCTGACCTGCTCCTGGCTGAGGAAGAGTTGCAGAAAGGAAGGAGGTGGTACCTACCTCCCTGTCTCCCAGTGATGGGGCTGCAAAGCGCTCTGGAGAGTGTGCCCCGGAGCCCCGACCCCAACTTCTCCATCCTCTGGCTAGGCCGAAGCTCTGCTTGGCAGAGAACCAACCAGGAAGCTTGACTAGATCAGGATGCAGAATATTTAGCCTGACTACATTACAGAGAGGAGCCCTTTCATATTCTGAAATACAGAGAGGAGCCATTGATAGTCATTTCGGAAGCAATCCCATTCTCATTATTGGGGAGAGCAGGTTATTTCGGTAACTCAAGCAGAATGACCTAATTAAAACTTGATATAGAAATTCAACACGCCAGCTAGTACTTTACCTGTCCAAAGTAAACACAGACAAGCACAATTTATTTTACTGGAGCATCTCTCATGCAAAATTACCACAGAGTCTATCACAGCCAATTACAGGCCACTGTATATGCAAATTATTACTCTTTCAATTATTTATAGAGAGCTATGTGCATACACAGTTCTTTATAGAGCATCAAACACAGAAGACAAGGGCTCTGAATGAGAAAATGTGAATAGGGGCACTTCTCGCGAAATAACATGATTAGGTGGCAGGGGAAGAAATGAAATGTGTTTGCAGACAGCTAAGGAAGGAAAGGGGGAAATATTATGACTTGGCCATTCATGAAAGCTAAACAGGAGGACAAGGACGGATCCCATGCAAACATGGGACCACAGCACATGTTTTTATTCTCTAGCTTCCATTCCCCACTCCGACTCAACTGCGAGTGAGGTTCTAGACTGTGTTTTTACCTTATTTTTTACTCAGACTTGTGTACAATAAAAGACACCATGAGCAAAGTTAATAGAAAAACACATACTGAAATGCAGTATTTCAACGTACCTAGCAGTCCATGAGGACTGTCTGGAATACATAAAAACCCTAAAGGTCAATAAGAAAATTACCAGCGGCCCATCCCCAATTCATAGACAAACTATATGAACATGCATTTGCCATATAAAGTAACATAAGTGGCCAGTTACACATATGAAAAGATGCTCAACATTATCAGTCACTGGGGGAAATGCCAATTGAAATAAGATACCTTTCTGGCAAAAATTTTTAAAAATTGGTAATATATTGGGAACAACAGCCAAGGGATATACATGCTCTCAAGCAGCTGCTTTTGAGTGTATATTAGTGTGGCTGTTTGGGAGAAAACTGGGAGTTTTATTAAAAGCTGTCTTTGCAAGTGCATATCCGGTGCCTCAGCCTTTCATATCCACTCAGACAGCACACAGGAGATACAGTTAACAATGCTTTTCAAAAGGTATTTAGATGCCCTGGCCTGTTTGGCTCAGTGGATAGAGCATCGGCCCATGGACTGAAGAGTCCTGAGTTTGATTCCAGTCAAGGGCACTAATCTCAGTTGCAGGCCCCATCCCTAGCCCTGGTCAGGCACATGCAGATGGCAACCAATCAATGTGTGTCTCTCACATTGATGTTTCTCTGTCTCTCCCCCTGCCTTCCAGTCTCTCTAAGAACCAATGGAAAAAATATTCTTGGGTGAGGATTAACAAAACAAAAAAAGATATTTAGGGCCATGAACCTCTTCTGTGTAATATTGTAATAGTGGATACGTGATATTATGCATTATTAAAACCCATAGAACTTTCCAACACAAAGAGTGAGCCCTAATGTAAACTATGGACTTTATTAAGCAACACTATATCAATATTGGCTCATCCATTATAAGAAATATCCCACATTGATATGAGGTTTTAGTAATAGAGGGAAACTGAGGGATAATGGGAGAATCTATGAGAACTCTTAGTTCTTCCTCCGTTTTTCTGTAAACCTAAAATACTATTCCAAAAAAAAGTTTATTAATTATAGAAAGAAGACGACAATGGGGCACCTATCATTTTCTTTCTGATGTGGTGGTATTAACAGCGACAGTGCTGACAATAAGGGTGATCTAGAAAGGAGATGGTGTGTGAGAGTGTGTGTGTGCACGCCTGTATGTGCGTGTGTTCACAGGCGCATCTGAACAATGACCGTAGAGAATATATCTTCTTTTTATCTTTTCCATCCTTTCTTGTCAAGGTAAAACTGACTTTTCTCCAATGAAAGAGGAAGCTCCTAGAGAAATTAAAGGCTTTCCTTTTTAAACACCCTGACCAGAGAACTATGAAATGTCTTTATCTGAATGACCAAGAAATTTCATTTTTACTTTGATAGAACAAACCAAAAGGGGTATCAGAAAAAAAAAACAGTAGGTCATATCAACATTAGGGTCTTTTTATCCTAAAAGAGAATTTAAATGTTAAAAAAGAAAATAAATGAAAAAGAAAATAAAGGTCTTTTATAATGGAGTTTTCTAAAATAAATTCCTGTTTTCTGTATTTCCAAAACCATTTGGTTATCATGGTCTGTAGATTTTGCCTCCCTCCTCCCACGTGTGTACCAGACTCTTTCACATCCACCTCGTATTTGAGATTCTCCGGTAAAACAGATAGTGTTGTAGTGTTGCTCTGTGCCTTGTTTGTTGGTTGGTTTTCATTCTTGGCATCACACCTCTTTCCCTTCCAGCCCTTTCCTGCCTCCTTACTTACAGTTCTTAATTGGATGCAGTCACCGCCAGCTCGCCTCTGCCTCCCATCTTCCAAGTCTTTGTGTCTAAACTTCTGTGAGGCTGGAAGCCAGGGCTTCTAGACAAATTGGATGGCATGTTAGCAAGTTACCCAGTGATCCCTGTGGATTCAAAAGACAGTGTGTACAGTCCTGAGATGAGAGTTCAAAAACGAGAAGACCTTGGATGTTAGGTTGGGTTTCTGAGATATTCAAGTTTACACAGACAGGTCGCCATTAGCTGCTATTTGAGAAGGACTCTGGACCAGAGGACTGTTGAAAGGTTCAAGCCTTTGCGAACTGACGCGGCCTGGGAAGGTCCTCCTAAGGGTAAGCAGACCAGTGCCGTGGCCCTTACAGCAGCCAGCACCCATGCTGGACTCACCACCCACACTGAGCATCCAATTAGGTCAGAGCCAGAGACTCACAGAGCCCACAAGTGGGGCGATGCTTTCTCAATGGGCAACACTTCCACTCCTCGGAATTCCATGAGGACATACTGTTTGCTAAGAAGCTCTGCTGAACCTGGAAATGCATACCTTTATTTTGATGGGCTTTCCTTTCTATTTTGAAGTTCTAGGACAACTGTTTAAGCAAATCAAGAAAAGGTGTAATGGAAGTGATGGCACATTCAGCCAAGACAGATTTCTTGTCAAGAGCTTAAGTGTGCTAACATACACTGTCTTTCTTTTTTAAAAAAACAACAACATATTTGTATTGATTTCAAAGAAGAAGGGAGAGGGAGCAATAGAAACATCATTGATGAGAGAGAATCATGAATCGGCTGCCTCCTGCACACTGCCTACTGGGGATCAAACCAGCAACCCGGGCATGTGCTCTGACCGTGAATCGAACCGTGACCTCCTGGTTCATAGATCTGTGTTCAATCTGAGTCACATTGGCCGGGCCATACACTATCTTTCTTGAAAAGGGAAAGTAATTGGGAGGAAGAGGGTGTGCAGAGTTCCTGGATGAAGCTTGTTGTTTCTGGCTTCATAGAATCTAGAGAATAATGTAAAAATAGCTTATTAACTATTGACTGAAATGTTTGTGAAAATGGATATTGCATTTCAGGGAAATTTAAATATATAATAAATAAGGTGAATTTCATCACCAAAATAATAATTTGGGGAGGAAATTTTGAATAAAGTACTAAGTAAGAAGAATAGATGTAGGAGAATTTTATATAGACAATACATTTTTGAATGAGTACAGTAATGTGGTAACATAAAATTGACTGAGAAAACTTTTTCCCTTTAATAGCTCCTGAATTAAATTATCAAGGAGTGAAATACATGGAAACGAAATGATTGAGGTTGGTTATTAGGGAGTTTAAAGTATCTTGAAGAAAGAAAAGACTAAACTTATCCAGATACGTAACAGTGTATATGGTACTTTTAAATAATTAAATTTATTAAATTATAAAATAATACCTTCTCATTGAAATAAAAGCTATGTACAGGAGAAAAACATAATATTATTCCTTCCCCACTTCTAATCCTATCCTTTCGGTAACCAGTGCAAGAGTGTTGAGTACATCCTTCCACATCTTATTATGATAAACATTAAAAACATTTTAACTATTCTTAGATACCTTGGAATTTCTTGCTAACATAGATCATGCATTATTCAACCATATAGTATCAGCAAATAAGCAATGATTGAATAAATGCATGAATGAATGAATATTTACTACTGTTTTATGGTAAAATGTCTAAGGCAAGATATTTTGTCTTATTAATCTTTACATTCTAATTAACTAGAACACTGGCATACTTATATAATAGTGTGTAGTCAATTCATTTTTCTTGAATTGTTGCATAAATGGATGAAAGAAGGGTGAATGCAATCCTAAATTTGTTTATTACTGGGGAAAATGAAGGAGAAAAATAAATAATAAAAGAAGCATAAGGAAAAGATGAGATGACCAGTGAGAAAAAGATCTCTTCTGTCACAGTGGGAAAGGGCAAAGGGAGCCAATAAATGGTGATGGAGAATGATTTGACTTTGGGTGGCCGGCCCTCAATGCAGTGTGCAGATCATGTATCGTAGAAGTCTATGCTTGAATCCGATATGGTCTCGTTAACCAATGTCATCCCAAGAAATTTAATTTTTTAAAAAAAGATCACTTCCATCTATATCTTTCCTCTATTTTCTTGAGCAGTTGTCCTAGAATTTCAGAGTGAAATCCCTTCATAACAGAAGCTACATTTCCAGGTTTCAGGGGAGCTTCATAGCAAAAAATATGTCCTTATAAATGTACTTGAGCCAACGGACTTTATCTCAGGATTTCAAGCAGCCACTGCTGCTGGGTGGAAGGGGCATGTAAGATGCAGCCAATTGGCCATTCCTGATATGAGACATCAAGAAACTCATACTGTAGTTGGAGATAGTACATTTCCATGAATGTTGCTGTGTTTTAAGGCAATGTTTTGATTAGTAAAATGTATGTTGTTGGAGTTTAGTAGAAAGGGAATTCACTGTGGTGGGAGCATGAACGGGGTGAATTTAGATAACTGGTCTACCATTGGGTCTTGAAGTATGACTTAGAGTTTAAAGGAGGAGAATGTTCTAACAGGAAAAAAAATCATTAAGAACAAAAATGTGAACAGAGGATGAATGTGTTCTGTATTTATCATGATGCAAAGTAGTACTTTTTTAAAAAGTGTGCTAATGTAACTTCTTAAAATCCGAAGGAAATATCCGATTCTAGCTTATTTTATTATTAGGTTAAATACACCTTCCCCCCTTCATGCCTTCAATGAATTTTAAATTTCAGACATGTTCCCTTTCAGCCTGTGTCTTTCCAGCTAGAATTTGAATTTTCCAGTCTATCACCTCTTATCCCCTTGAGCATCTTACTTGTCATTCTCTGTAGGAGTTGCAAGTGCTGGGCACATTCCTGAAAAGAGTCAAGGGCTGTGGTGACAATAACTTCTCATGTGCAGACTTGTATGAGTTTATGAAGAAATGCTGGTGCAAACAACCACCAGGAAATCATCTTGGACAGGTTATTCTTTCACTTTCCCTGTCACATATTGTTCATTATTGATCTCTGCTTTTATTCAACAAAAATGTATTGGGGGCAAACCACCCACAAGCTTTTGTCTAAAACATTGAGGTTAAAAGATTAATAGGATTTATAAGAAACTAGAGGCCCGATGCATGAAATTTGTGCAAGAGTAGGCCTTCCTTCCCCAGCTGCTGGCACCAGCTTCCCTCTGTCACCCAGGACCCGGGCTTTCCTCCCAGCCCCGGCTTCGTCCGGAAGGTCGTCCAGAAGGATGTTCGGTCTAATTAGCATATTATGCTTTTATTATTATAGATGACCCTTGTCTCTCAAGGACTAAATATCTGATGAAAACAACAGGTACATACAAATGTAATTTTTTTTATTTTTTTATTTTTTAATATATTTTATTGATTTTTTACAGAGAGGAAGGGAGAGAGATAGAGAGTTAGAAACATCGATGAGAGAGAAACATCGAGCAGCTGCCTCCTGCACATCTCCTACTGGGGATGTGCCCGCAACCCAGGTACATGCCCTTGACCAGAATCGAACCTGGGACCTTTCAGTCCGCAGGCCGACGCTCTATCCACTGAGCCAAACCGGTTTCGGCCAAATGTAATTTTTAAAATGGGCAACATTCAGGGGTAGATATATCCACATCATGTCTGAGAACAATAAGAAGTGATCTGTAACTTAACTTGGTGAAGGGATAGATCAAAGAAGACCAGTGAAGTGATGTTAGAACCAGGCAAACAGAGGGCCTTCTAATAGATCATCTTAACAAAGGTGGGAATGTACTGCTTATCCCACTGGACATTGGCTTATGTCATTTGTTCACATTTTGCTTCTGGCTATAATAAACTGACTAAGCTTTGGCTTGTAGCCAGCAACCTACCCACAGTTTAACACTGCAATGCCATACCTACATTTATTGTTTTGTGTTACTGATTCAGCGTGGAGGGCATTACATTGACCCAGGTTGTGGTTGTCTGCAGATGGTTCAGGGGAATCCCCTGCCCAGGACTGAGAAAATAAAATTATTTACCCTAGATTAGTGCTTCTCCAAGTGTTATCTCTGGGTTTGCAGCATCAACAATACCGGAGAACTCCTTAGTAATGCAAATTCTCCAGCCCCACCTGCTGAATCCTAAACTCTGGGGTAGTCCAGGTGTTTCTGGCATACTTAGAGTTTGAGACCAACTTCCCTATAGAAACCAGGTAGCACCATTCCGGTGAGCGTTGGTTTCTGCAAAGTAATCTGGAGTTTTTCAGCCAGGAAGGGAGAGGAATGGATAACCGCCAACCAAAAAGATGTGCCAAATATGTCTAAGGTAGCCAGAAAGTAGCCCTGCCGGTGTGGCTCAGTGATTGAGGGTCAACCTGTGAACCAGGAGGTCACGGTTCGATTCCTGGTCAGGGCACATGCCTGGGTTGTGGCTTGATCTCCAATGGGGGGGGGCGTGCGGGAGGCAGCCGATCAGTGATTCTCTCTCATCATTGATGTTTCTTTCTCTCTTCCCTCCTCCCTTCCTGTGAAATCAATAAAAATATATACATATACATATGTGTGTATGTGTATCTATATCTATATCTGTATATAGTTTATATCTATAGAGATATAGATAGATAGATAGATAGATAGATAGATAGATAAATAAATATATATGTAAAGATAGCCAGAAAGTAAGTTATACTATCTAGACTGATCTCTTTTTTGTCAAGTTCAGCAGTCAGCTGTTTAATTTTATTTAGGAGTGCAATATTTGGAAAAAATAAAATCCTAACAATGGGTAGAAACTCTATTTCTTTAATCACTTTAATTAGTGAAATAGTTAAGGAAATTTTAAATAGAGCTTATAAAATTCAGTCGGCCTTCCTTTTCAATCAAAAGCAGCAATTAAGTTCTCTCTCTGTGTGCCATTTCTACTCTGCCAAAGAAATGTGAAAATCTATATTTTGCCATTGTATCATTTTAATATTCATTCTAATGACATAATATAAAATTTCCACTTTCCTAAGAACAGCCATAGCATAAATACCCTATCACAGGACATTTTAATTTCAGCAGCAAAAAATGTGTGCGCTTGCGTCACTCTTAGCATGATGAATAAGAGCATCCAAATTAGGTTTTTAGCACAACCTTTGGACCACATTAGCAAAAATAAGTATTAACATAAGAAATACATGATGGAAAATCTTTACTATATGAAAATTAATTCAAAATGGCATATTGATCCTCAGGCTACCTTAAAATAAAATATATTAAGCAATTCTAAATATTTCTCTAGCAAAAGCCTTCAATATTTCACACTTTTTAAAGCTAACTTAAGTAGAAAGAACTTACCAAGCATTGAGGCGAATCTTGATGGCTTGGGTAGGAAATTCTGCCTACAGAATTCCATAATTAGAGAATATTTTCCTATAAGTGGCTTTAAAGTCAGCTTCTTTTAAGATAGGGAGTAAATATTCATATAAATTACTCTCATAATTTCATGTTCATTTGGGTGAAATAGCTGATTGATAGGGAAGCTAAAATCTTGAGAGGGAGAAAAACTCATCAATTTGGTCAGAGCAGTGGTCGGCAAACTGCGGCTCGCGAGCCACATGTGGCTCTTTAGCCCCTTGAGTGTGGCTCTTCCACAAAATACCACGTGTGGGCACGCACGTACAGTGCGATTGAAACTTTGTGGCCCATGCGCAGAAGTCAGTATTTTGTGCAAGAGCCACAGTCAAGGGGCCAAAGAGCCGCATGTGGCTCTCGAGCCGCAGTTTGCCAACCACTGGGTTAGAGGAACCAAGAAAAGGGGTCCATGTTATATGAACAAACTGTCTAAAATAAGGTAGAAAATGGGAAACAGGACCAAAAAACAGAATGGAAAAATACCAAAACAAGAAAATGGTGGACCTAACTGCAGCCATTCTGATAATTATTACGTGGACGTGAGCTAAACAACCAATTAAAAGAGAGAAATTTTCATATTAGGTTTTAAAGAAAAAACAGTGTATTATTGAAAAGAAACTCACTTCACTATAATGATAGCAATAGATTGCAGTACAAGGTTGAGAAGAAGATATAAAATGCAGACACTACTCTAAAGAAAGCTCTAGTGGATATAGCGATATCTAAGGAGGTAGATTTCAGAACATGCTTAGCTGTTTCTTAAAAAGTTAAACATCAATTAATGGGTCTCACAAGTAGGTATTCACCCAAGTAAACTGAAAAGCTGAAGAAGTCATGTCAGAAGCTTTATGGTTTGGTCCAAAGGCCACCATGGTCTGTGCAAAGGTGTAACTTGGGAGGAGACTGTGAAAGGGATCACGGACGGAAGTTCAGGGTTTGTACAGTGTCAGTAACTCCTATGAAAACCCCATAAGCAAAAGGCAGGAGAAGAAAATGAGTAGGTCGTGTAATTATTGACTGCAGTTCATTTTAGAAACGATTTATCACAACTGAGGCAAAAACTAGACATTTGTGTGCCATAAATTATGGTTAAAAAAATTTATATGCAGCCCTAACCGGTTTGGCTCAGTGGATGGAGCATCGGCCTGTGGACTGAAGGGTCTGAGGTTCAATTCCAGTCAAGGGCATGTACCTTGGTTGCGGGCACATCCCCAGTAGGGGGTGTGCAGGAGGAGGCTGATCGATGTTTCTCTCTCATCGATGTTTCTAACTCTCTATCCCTCTCCCTTCCTTTCTGTAAAAAATCAATAAAATACATATTAAGAAAAAAATATATATGTAGACTCTTAACAGGAACTTCCATTTGGGGAAGAGATGTGCTCTGTTGACCTTGAAGTGAAGGCAGAAAAAGGACCTATGGGAAAAATAATCTAGCTCAGCTGGTGTGGCTCAGTGGTTGAGTGTTGACCTATGAACCAGGAGATCACAGTTCTATTCCAAGTCAGGGCACATGCCCGGGTTGCAGGCTCGATCCCCAGGGTGGGGCATGCAGGAGGCAGCTGGTCAATGATTCTCATCATTGATGTTTCTCTCTCTCCCTCTTCCTCTCTCTGAAATCAATAAAAAAATATATATTTAAAAATAATAATAATCCCTCAGCACCAGGAATGTAACCTTATTTGTTTCGTATCATTAACATCTAGTATGTAAGGTGTTGTGTGTGCAGTCTACACATGCCTGCTTGCTCTAAGATGCCTTGTGACCCTCACATATGATGGTGGCTGGTGGCATGTGAGCTCAGGCAATGTGGAGAAGCAAAACCAAGAATGATTTTCGACACCGTGGCAAACACTGATCATTTTGCTGAAAAATACAGCACTCAGCTTTTGGGATGCCACCTCTGGTTCACCACAAAGGGACTCAATCTAATTCAGTGCAAAACTAAAAATAAAATCTGCTGAGTCACCGAAAGAAACAAAGCCATTTCTTCTTTTATCTGCATGGTATCAAAAGCTGCTAAAATAAGAATGAGACTGTCCTTGGGAACTTTATTATGTATCTAAATAGATAAAATGCTATTTATTATAAAGCAGCAGTCCATAACAATGCCAACTTCTCTTACATGCGTAGAGCAGTCCTCTAAAATCCTAGGACTTAAAAGTTAGTGCGAGGAAGTGCAAACTCAGCATTGCCTAGGGGCTTATGGGAAATGCAAATTCTTGGATTCCAATTCCAGACCTCCTGATTCAGAACATGCATTGAACAAGATTACTAGGTGATTACATACACATTAAAGTCTGAAAAACACTGCCTTCAAAGGTAACCTGGGATGGCAAAGGGAAAACCAGAGTTTGACTACAAATCCCCATGGAAGAGAAAAATGGGGTATTAACCCCAGTGGTGTCAACTGAGCTGCAAAGGCACACTTTTTAAAAATAATTTTTATTGAATGTATTGGGGTGATATTAATTAACATTACATTTCAGGGGAACAGTTCTGTAATACATCATCTGTACATTGTATTGTGTGTTCACCACCCAAAGTCAAGCATCCTTCCATCACCATTTATCCCCCCTTTACCCTCTTCTACCTCCCCCTCCCCCTTTTATTCATCATACTATTGTCTGTGTCTATGAGTTTTCTTTTTTTTCTTAATCCTTTCAGCTTTTCCCCCAACCCTCCACCCGCACACATTTCTAATGCAGGAGATGGCTGATAGCATTTGTATCCAACTTGTATCCCTGTTATCAGGCACCCACACTTGTCTGAATCTGCTGTTCACAGATAAAGTTAGCATTTTTGAAATGAGTAGCTATATCAATCTGTTTCTCCTCAAATAACCACCTTAGGTTTATTCTCTGTCTGTGGAAGAAGGTGCATGAGTCGGCACACTCCACCTTGACTTCAGACTGTATTCATTCTTTTTTAAATTCAAAGAAGAACAGAAATGTCCATTTTTGGACTACATTGAGTTTAAGAGAGTAAATATCAATAGTTAAGAAGTGGCTCGGGTTAAAATGGGTTTCCTTGCGAAATTCCTTTTCAGAGCTGTGCTTCCTGAAACTGGCTTCAGCTTTCAGTCTTTAGTTTCTCTCTTGATTATTTGAAATGCAAATATAAGTAGTACTTTCTTTTGCATTTGAAAACCTATGATTTGAAACTTTTTATCTTTCAAAACAATACCTTAGGGGGAAGGATTTTGGTTGCTTAACTGTAGATCAGTTCTCCCAGGGTTAACAGATAAGACCTGCAGTAGAAGCGCATCAAAAGGGTTCTTCATCCTCCTCCTATGCTTTCTTAGCCTTGATGACTTGGTCTAAACATGCCCCATATGTGTCTTTTGGGGGCTATGGACCTAGAGCTCTGTGGACTCTGGACAGAATAACGTTTTCATGGGTTATACCACAGTCCACGTACCTTTTCTGGAACAACTGTAACAAATGTCAAAATGATTGTACCTGTAATATACTTAGATGCAAGGAGAGAAGCCATAGTTCATATCAATTAAAAAGTTAAAATTTAGTGTTAAGGTTAATGTATTTTTTTACTATATTTTTTTATTGATTTCAGAGTGAGGAAGGGAGAGAGAGTCAACCACTGAGGCTCTTTGGGCAACGGATGTATTTTTAGATGTTTTATTTAGTTGTTGTTATAGCAAACAGACTTCAGCCGGCACAGTTTTATAAAGTATTACAATCTTTAATAAACACACTGTAATAGACTAGGCTTTAATTTTCCCACGGACCTAATTCTTAACCTTAGAAATCGTTACTCCTAAATGCTTATAAATAGGATATATCTACTCATTTAAAACTAATTTAATTGAATCCACAAGGTTTAACAGATTTGTGGGTAGAGTTTAGGGAGATTACCATTTGTATTTTTGTTTTTTAGCAACATACTGTACTATATTTAATATAGGAGTAGAATAAGCCCAAAAGGTGAAAAATGAGGATTTATTCACTTGGGCTCTATGCAGAATGGGAATTCTCCCCACATTTTTGGTCTAAGGAGTCTTTGTTGGTCCTGACTCACAGCTTTTTCTTGGTATCAGTGATTCCTGGGGTTTAGCAGCTTGTTTATGGAGTGGGAATGGGATCTGGGGGTGGGGAGTGGGGATGGGGAGTTGTGCTAGAATGGGCTAGGCAGCAGTGGTCAGCAAACTGCGGCTCGCGAGCCACATGCGGCTCTTTGGCCCCTTGAGTGTGGCTCTTCCTAAGCCTTAGGAGTACCCTAATTAAGTGAATAACAATGTACCTACCTATATAGTTTAAGTTTAAAAAATGTGGCTCTCAAAAGAAATTTCAATTGTTGTACTGTTGATATTTGGCTCTGTTGACTAATGAGTTTGCCGACCACTGGGCTAGGGTCAGAGGAGATGGTGGGAGGGAAGACCAACTGGAAGTTACTGACGTCTCTGCAATAAATACTGACATCTTCAGTGGAAGTAGAGAGAGAAAGATGGGCATAAGAAGAATTTCAGGGCCATAAGAGGCTTGGTTTGCAACTCATGGCAAGTGGAGGAAGAGAAGGGAGAGGGAGCCACCAGGGATGATTCAAAGATCTGAAGGTAGAGGTGGTGACTTTCACAGAATTGAGGCACGGAAGAGGAGGCAGCAGCTTCGATGAGACAGGAGGAGGTTGCCAGGCTCGGGAAGGACCCATTTGGAAAAGTTCATCGTGCAGTTAAATTCCAGCAACTCACTGAAAATATAGCAACTGCAGATTTGCATTCAGGGTCAGCCACATGGAGACTCCAGTTGGAGTCAGGTGCCCTTAGTGCAGCGGTTCTCAACCTGTGAGTCGCGACCATCGGAAAACACATATAGCATATCAGATACTTACATGACGATTCATAACAGTAACAAAATGACAGTGATGAAGTAGCAACGAAAATAATTTTATGGTTGGGGGTCACCACAACATGAGGAACTGTATTAAAGGGTCTCGGCATTAGGAAGATTGAGAACCACTGCCTTAGTGGCTAATGACATTAAAATATTTTATTGAAAAATATTTATGAATCACCTACTGAACTTTAGAGTTGGTGCAAGTGCTGTTGGCTCTCTCTCTAGTTCAATCCTAGGCAAAAAGGGTTTAAAACAACATACAATAAGCTGTCGATGAATGATGAACAAAGGACTACCTAACGAATGCCTTTCATGTGGGCCCCGTTTTTAATGGACCACCAGTGGTGTCACATTTATCAGGCTAAAATCTGCAGCCAGAGGTATTAGGGAGTGCAGGTTTACGGACACAATTCATTGCACGTGAAGTTGACCATAACACATGGCTATTTTCATTCTGACATCACTGGCAATAGGACTGAAATGCACTTGCATCTTACCAGAAACATCAAATAAATTCCCATCGCATTGATAATCATACATATTTTATCTGGGAAAAGAGATTTCTTGTGAGTCTAGCATATTTTGATATATGCATATTCTGTGTATTTATAAACATAAGTACTGAGGAACTAGGAGATAGGGTACAGGGGACCAATTTCTAATGTTATGGGTGTATATTTAAGGAACTTCAACATCAGTTCTAAAGAACAAACTAAAATATTGAACACACAATCATTTGAAAAAAATCAAAGAAAAATTTGGTGAAGCAATGATGAGTAGGCAACTCCTTTCAAATGAGTTGTCTTCTCGTATGTTTGAGTAGATCAGGATTTTAGCCCGATGTCAGTTTATAAGTAGACAAATCACCAAAGACCCCTCACCCTCGTGGCTCCATTCTCCTTCTGTACATTCCTGCTTATCAGGTTCAGATTGGACCCTGGATTCTTTCTATAGCCGTTCTGACTTGGCATGTCCAGAGTTCTTTCGGGTTTGGAGATGTGCAGGGGTTGTCACGTAGATGAACTACTTCCCTTGGATGGTCCTACACATTTCTGTATGAATTGATGCAGCCATAACTCACAGGCTATAACCCGGTTAAAACCATGCCAGGTGGGACGCAAAGAGCATCTCAGACGTCCTCACAGGAGGTATGACTTCGGCGCAATGGCAGCCCATATATAAATATTACAGGTTTATATTTTCAAGGCATATGGCCTTACTGTAAGAACGCTTTTATGGTTATAATTTATTTTAAAATAGTTTTTGAGTTAGTGAGGTGCCCTGTGCACCCATGAATTTCAAGGGAGCCCCAGACCAATCAAACTCACTCACTGTTGGGCTGGAAAATGAAGGCCAGGCAACTTATGCCCATCTGGAAAATGCTAGAAGGCAAAGGAACTTTCCATGAAAGGACATCGAGCCCTGACTGGTTTGGCTCAGTGGATAGAGCGTCGGCCTGCGGACTGAAAGGTCTCAGGTTCGATTCCGGTCAAGGGCATGTACCTTGGTTGCGGGCACATCCCCAGTAGGAGATGTGCAGGAGGCAGCTGGTCGATGTTTCTCTCTCATCGATGTTTCTAACTCTCTATCTCTCTCCCTTCCTCTCTGTAAAAAATCAATAAAATATATTTTAAAAAAAAGAAAGGACATCGAGGGGAAGAGTCAACTTTTCTACCTTAGCTTGCGTAGCTGAACGAGATGACACAATTTTAGATGGTAGCTGATTTTTTTAGATTAGTTCTCTATATGGTTCAATAGATGGAACACTTGTTTTCCACTTTGTATTATGTAGGCAAGGTACAACTGATGGTCGGAGTGTCATCCTGTACATCAAAAGGTTGCAGGTTTGATCCCCAGTCAGGGCTCATATGGTTGGGAAGCAACCGATCCAGGTCCCTCACCCTCTCTCTCCCTTCCTCTTTCTCTAAAAAGTCAATAAAACATATTCTCTGGTGAGGACCAGGGGGAGAAAAGGTTACCTGAGAGCAGGAGAGGGTGTTAGGTAGGGAAGGAACAGGCTCATACATTTCCTAACACACATCCTCTAAAGATGGTGAACAGATTGCATATTGTTAGATGTGCAATATTTTGAGTTTGTTGTATTAGTGACACCTAGTCCCTTACTTAGAGCTACTGAGTTATATATTTCATTGGCAAGAAATTGAGCCCATTTCTAATTGATACGTGCATTACTGGTGAGTTTACTGTATTGAAGACCTGGTAAGGTCTCAAAATAAATGATTTCATTCACTTGGCCATGAAAACCATGATATAGTTTCCTAAATGAGGCCTGCATGAGGCAAATTTTTTCAAATATAGAATTTCTTTGTTTCTAAGAGTTTTTAAAGAAGCATGCAAGGATGTTAAGCAGAATATTGGA
Source organism: Myotis yumanensis (assembly GCF_028538775.1). Classification (NCBI taxonomy): domain Eukaryota; kingdom Metazoa; phylum Chordata; class Mammalia; order Chiroptera; family Vespertilionidae; genus Myotis; species Myotis yumanensis. The sequence continues at coordinate 4,252,994 of NW_027223771.1, read as the reverse complement.
TTAAAATATTCTACTGGGAGCAATATGGGTCATATAAACAATAGGCTCTAATATAGCCAATATTTTTAAAGCACTTACACTTCATAGTCTCTTGGTTATGAAAGTACATGCTAACGTTAAAATATTTAGAATATCTAGGAAAAAAATTGAAAACACAAATTAAAAATCACTTGACATATTCCAATCCAATGAACTGCTTTTTACCATTTTGGTTTGTATCCTCCCAATCTGTTTTCAAGCATTGAAAACAGAACAGTGGCCATTAAGGGTTTTACTTTTCTCCGAACATATTAAGTTCCCATTTATATATTGTTATATTATGAATGTAGCTATAGGTTCTAAGCCTTACCCAAGGATATGTTTTTATTTATTTGGGTTTTTTATTTTAGAGAAAGAGGAAGGGAGAGAGAGAGGGAGAGGGAGGGATAGAGAGAAAGGGTAAGGGAGGGAGAGAGAGAGAGAGACATGGATCGGTTGCTTCCTTCCCATACACTCCCTGACCAGGGATTGAACCCACAACCTTTAGGTGTACAGGACGACGCTCCAACCATTAGTTGAGTTTTATGATATGTTTGTATCTTGTCTACATAATACAAAGTGGAAAACGTGATTTAGAATTGTTGACCCAGATGTCACTTTCTGGCTTTAGTTTTCTGATCTCATCGCCTCCTGTGAGTTCCCAGACCTAAAATAATTGGCTCAGCATCTTCCTGGTCAACCCCACTTTGCATCTTTGAAACATATTTGAACATAACCTCATATAATCCCACCTCACTACCACCCACCAGTAATTGAGAGGAGAAATATATAGACTCAATGCTTAGTGCTGCAAAGAAGACAGATCCCGCCCTAGCTGGTTTGGTTCAGTGGATAGAGCGTTGGCCTGCGGACTGAAGGGTCCCAGGTTCGATTCCGGTCAAGAGCACATGCCTGGGTTGCAGGCTTGATCCCCAGTTGGGGGGTGCGAAGGAGGCAACCGATCAATGATTCTCTCTCATCATTGATGTTTCTATTTCTCGCTCTCCCTTCCTCTGTGAAATCAATAAAAATATATTATTTAAAAAAAAAGATCCTGTCTTTGCAGTGTCTAACAGAGGACTGCGCTCTTACCCGCCTGGGAAGCCACAGGGAATTAGAATGTCCTCCATTTTAATGCATATCAAGACCACTGATTAAGTTAGTTCCCATTTTCCCTTCCATCACCTCAAAATACATGTCAATGAATATGAAAATATTTCTATGATTTAACTTACTTTTTTTCATTGCAACCTCACTATTTGCTTTTTTTCTTTTTTAATCATCCCTACCCCACCCCATAATGCAGCAACAATGCCTGGGTTCCATTTATTTTATACTCTTTCTTGCTGAATTATTACTAGGTTTTAGCTTTAAAAATACGCTCACAGACAGCTCAAGTCGGGGACATAAACACGTTTAATTCATTTGTCACTAGGCCACGCGACACCGTGTCCCTTTAACTCGGCAGCCCCGCAATAGGCTAGTAGAAGCCCCTCTTGGCCGCGTGGGTTAGTTAAGATGTATCTGGCTGTTTTGCACTATCTTTAGTATGCAGGGAGCAGAGAGATGGAGATAAAAGGCGAAATGTCTATCTTTGAGTCCTCCGCAATCCCAAGTAAGTTATCAACCCGCTAACATGCATGTCTGAATAGGCTCCTTTGGCAACAGTGAGATGTTATCTGCCGTGACACGCGGATTCCTCCCTCATGTCAGGGCCGGGAAGTACTAAAGGATGAACGCGCCAGGCAAATGAATGTGGCCACACCGCTGGGCACGGGAGCGCGTCATATGTCCCCCGGCTCCTTTAAGACAGTTCTGCAGCTGCATCCTCGATATACATATAAATGAGTGAGTCTGCAGAATGACTGCAGAAGCTCGCTCTTTCATCTCACGGAGTAGGCGAGCGGAAGATTCTCCATTTAATGTTCAGGGGCTTGTTTTTCTTCTTCAACTTGGCCATCCTCCTCCACAGCCAAACACAGACACATGTAGGCGGAAGCCAGGCCGTTGTGCTGGGCCAGGAAGCAGACACTCGACTGTGGCTTGACCCAGAGTGGACTCACCCACAGCGACAGCCCGCTGCGCACCTGATTAATTCATGACGACAGCCATGTAATGAATAGATAGTGTGAGTAGAAATCCCAGTCTGGCGGATGCTATATAAGCACATTGCATGCCTATAGCTTTGCGAAACTACATTGTATTTTCGTTTTACAGAGGAGGAAACTGAGGCAGAGAGAGCAGCAGCTCAGGAGCGGTGGGTTGGTATTCAACACAACATTATGGCTCCAGAGCCCAGGCCTATTGTCCTCTGCTAGCCTGTACCTACATTTTCAAACATGCAGTATCGTCTTTCCTCACCATCACCCCATAGAGGGGTTTCGCTGTCCCCATACTTGAATGTGCAAACATCATGTAGCAGCACTCAAAGACCTGGCGATCCCGTGTAAATGAGCCAGCCACTATTTTATTTCTTAGGGTGGAAATCAGATCACTTACTAACCTACGGCAAAACAATGTGTTTTTAAGAATTTTAAGACTCTAGTGAACTTGGATGGATGTCTTTCTGGACAGCACGTGATACAGCGAGGTCTGTAGCCCTGAGATTTGAAAATGACAAAGGTATAAAACTTTAAGTCCTGGTAGTAAATGGCTCTAATCAATGTTCCTGATGTTACTTAGGGTCTGTATGTACCAGGGCCATTCTAGGACTAAGTAATGCAACAATAAAAAATGAACCTTTATTTCAATGGGCATTGCCATGATTTAATTAAAAGTACCGTTCGAAGACTATCAATATTTATATTCAAATCAATATATATCTAGAGAAGGGAGATAGATTAGATGAAATTTATACAAAAAGAATAGTAATAGCTAATGGGGAGTCTGTAGTAGTATTTAATTAATCATAATATTATTCAAGAAGCAATTATTAAAACTTTCATCGTATATAAGGGATTCTACTAGGTGATATAATTAATACAAATTAAAATTTTTTAATGCCATCTCTTGAAGAGTTTTCACTCTAGCTAGAAAAATGAAACGAAATGGTGGAGAAAAGTGTCAAAACATGAACATATCCATTCTGCACAAAAGTTATGGAACACAGAGTGAAGCAGACGTTCAAAGGTGAGGTTAGTTCAGGAAGTATTCTTGAGTGAAGGAAGATGAACTGAATTTTGTGAAAACTGCACAAGCTGGAGAGAACGGAATAATGCCAATGTCATAGAAAGGTCATGGACAAAGGTCTAGAGATCCCAAACAATGTCAAGGGCTGGCAGTAAGGTTTGGTGTGGTGGACACATGAAACTACAGAACTAGTGAGTGTCACAAAAATAGGATAAATGATGCCAGGTTAAGGTTGGAGAGGGTAAATGCCAAGGGAGGGGGAGCGCATTGGTATCAAACAAGTGAGGAGGAACCAGTAGAGATGCCGGAGCAGCCGGTGTGACATTGCAGTGGGTTGGTGGGACATGGTGGGAGGTTTGTCAGCGTCCTTTCTTGGAAGGAGAGGGACCATTATTAGCAAGATTGAGCACCAAGTTAACTTAAGTCACTCCGATCATCAAGCCAGAAAATAGTGCAAATTAAACTCAAACACAGGCCTATCTGAATCCACACTCACACACTCAAGATGGTTTTGCCGAAGACAAAATTCACAACTCGCTCTCTCTCTCTCTCTCTCTCTCTTTCTATATTTCCCATAGAAATATCTGTTCACTGCTTTTCCTTCTATAAAAAAATGTGCCAGCACTCATCAATTGGTGGATTACAAAATAAATTCCCATCGTCCCCATGTCCCCTTGCTCTCTCTTCCCCTTCTCTATTTGCATTGGCACGAGAACTTCTAGTTCCACTAAATGAGTCATTGGGGACCAGAAAATTAATCTGTTTGAGCAGATGTATATAAACGTTGCTCAGAATAGAATCACAAAACAGCGCAGTGTTTACTTAAGGTCCCTATAATTGATGACCTTTTATAGTTTTGTGTGAAGAACCCGAGGAGCGCACGAAGGAGCTCCATGGGAAATATCAACATGATTAGAAATAGAGGCTCGTCTCTGGAATTCTAATTCTGTGGTGATGCCTGGTGAACGTAGAAGAGAAAAGTAGCCACGGGATTGCGCCTCGGATCAATACATTCTGCGCCCCCTGAGCACCAAGATGGCTGATGCTGATGCAATACTGTGCATTGCAAAAGTTTAATGTCACCTTCTTTAGCCAAGCACTTGTCTTAACTTTGCCTTCAATGGCCTCATTCTATTTCTGTTCACAGTAATCATCTTCCCTGTGTGACATTTTCAAACTTCTGACTGGGATCTTTTGCACAAAACGAAGAACACTCCGTTTCAAAAAGCTCATGGCTAAACATAACTCTTAACTTTATGGATCAGAGGATTTTCCTCAAGATTAAGACCTTTCATTTCGCAATATTGCAGATTCTGTACTTCTTGACTAAAGTGGGGGGGGTGGGGGGGAAGAGCCATCGTTTGGACGTGGGATTCTTGACAGCAGTGGGTAGAGTTTTCCAGGGGAAAAATGTGCCACAGATTTCTCAAACACAGATGAGGCCTCTAAAGCAATAGCAAAATTCTTGAAAAAGTCCAATAACAACACTTTTGCTCAGCCGGCGTGGCTCAGTGGTTGAGCGTTGACCTATGAACCAGGAGGTCACAGTTCGATTCCCAGTCAGGGCACATGCCTGGGTTGCAAGCTCAGTCCCCAGGGTGGGGCATGCAAGAGGCAGCCAATCTATGATTCTCTCTCATCATTGATGTTTCTCCCTCTCCCGTCCTCTCTGAAAGCAATAAAAAACATTATTTAAAAAAGTCAATAACATCTCTTAAAAACAGACTATCAGGAATTAACTATCTGAAGGTTAAGTGTATAGATCATTATAAATGACACTTAATTTCGAAGAATGAAAAGTAAAAAAAACAAAACAACAATAACAACAACAACAAAAAAAACCCAGTCTCTTTCCTTGGAGCGTCTAGAACAGCCGTGGGCAAACTACAGCCCGCGGGCCGGATCCGGCCCGTTTGAAATGAATAAAACTAAAAAAAAAAAAAAAAAGACCGTACCCTTTTATGTAATGATGCTTACTTTGAATTTATATTAGTTCACACAAACACTCCATCCATGCTTTTGTTCCGGCCCTCCGGTCCAGTTTAAGAACCCATTGTGGCCCTTGAGTCAAAAAGTTTGCCCACCCCTGGTCTAGAGGGACAATAAAGGAAATTTTTTTAAAAAAATAGAGAAAAGGGTAAAGGGAGAGCAAATTCAATGGAGGATCTGTCAACCAGGCAATGTTCAATGGGAGATGACAAGAGTCTGACACGTGTTTCTCAGCCCACGCCTGAGAACTTTAGGAAGAGTCCAAGGAATGACTTTGTTTACTGCCAAGTGTGATGACAGAACAAGGCTCGGTGGCTAATAAACACACTCCTGTCTATAGGTGCACCACTCAGTGTCCTAATACAGTGAGGAAGCTTGCCTACACAGACATCACAGCAGGTACTTACTCATTTACTAATTTATCCTTCAGTAGGACACTGCGAACCTCCTTTGGCAAGGCAAGGACTATTCCCAGAAGACAGGGAAACGCATACGACAGTTTGGTGAGCAAGACTGAGAAACCACTCCCATTTTTCATACAGCTGGTCAGTGCTGTGTAGAACAGGGGCATTGTGGGAACACAGGGACCTCCATGTTCAAGCTCAGAGGCCAATCCATCTTTGCTCTTGCAGAAGCTTGGGCATTATTAGCTATTGGGCAAGGGGGACAGTGAGAAGAGGACCTTAATGGACTCTCCATCTTGGGAGAGAAACTATGGAATGAATGAAAATGGTGTATGATTCCAGGTAGCCACTAAAGAGCCCTGTTATTTCATATTTGTGACATCTATATATATAAAAGCCTAATATGCAAAGTGTCCCCTTGGGAGTTTGACGGACCAGAAGTTAGATTGCTCACTATGATGTAAGCTGACCACCAGGGGGTGGCACAGAACAAAGGAAGGCCCCAGCCGGCAGACACTAGCGACCCTACCTGTGCATGAATTTTGTGCACTGGGCCTCTAGTTTATTAATAAGAAGGTATATTTGTTCATTATAGATGATTGAGAAATGAATTAAAACATTAAAATAAAGCTGCATTTTAATCCAACCACCCCATTTATTACTAATATTGTATACTTTCTTCAGTCCATTTTTCTGAACCATACCTAATACCAAACTCTATATTTCTAAGCCTGTATACTGTTAAATATTCTTAGAAAGCTTTTCTAGTTCCTAAGCAACGCCCCCCCCGCCCCCCGTGTTTTCCATAATTTCACTGACAGCAACCATGTGATTTTTCAAGTCTGTGTGTGGGATGCAGATGCCCCCAGAATGAAAGATGTGCTGAGTAATTCCGGAGACAACCTCGTGGATAGATCAGAAGGCATTTGTTTTTGTGAACCCGCGCTATCTTATCACTGTACACTTTATCTCTCCAAATAGACAGTAGGGTCTGCGTGGGCTGGGATCATCTCTTAGACCATTTGCATTTTCTATGACACTCGTAGAGTGCCGGGCATATAGTCAGTGTCAAACGATACTTGATAGATGGGTCTGGGAGGTCTCAGACTCGGGTAAGAATTTAATCACACACCCCTGGCCTCACATGCTCATGGCTCGGCACTCCATTTAACTGGCCACAGAAGAATAGGGGCTGAGCCAGCGCCACCTGGACCTCCGCCCCTGAAATCCCGAGACCCGCCTGGTGTAAACCTTTTAGACTCTCTCCATGTTGGAGCCATAAATTACCTAATTCTTCTTAACACCAATTACCATGATTTGATCTCTGAGACGCTTGCATTAGTTGACCCCGGACTTCAGTGAGCTCATATCTGAACCTGAGTTATGGTTCTTCTCTTTGATTTCTTTTAATTTTCCGAAGGTAAAGGGACCCCGAGGGTGGCCTTCCTCGGAGGTGACAGTATGATGTAATGACTCTCGGGTCAACGTGTCATGAGTCATCTTCCAGAAAGTGATAACCCTCTTGTCCACCACTCCATCCTCGGATGCCGAGGTTAGATTCCATCTGGCCGAATGGAAAGGGGCCAGCCAGGCTGCCGTCGGTGCTCACACCGTCCTCACAGAGCACTCCGGCTGCCCAATAAATCTCACATCAGCAGCAAAACCCCACGCCATGCTCTCGGCGGAATCAGTTCCTGGGACAGTTACGATTTGTTTGGTATATTCCTCAGTTTGCTGCTTAAAAAAAAAAAAAAAAAAGAATTAGCAGCCTTTTCCCCCTCTTTCCCTCCTCCACTCCCTTAGGGCCTCAGCTTGTGTCTGTGCGTGAGTCCTAGGGTCCTAGGTGTCAAATGTCAGGCCTTGTACTGAGCTGTCAGAGAGAAGAATGGGCTGAGATGATTGATGACTGGGAGGCCTGAAACCCAAACCTCCACTGCAAATGCTTCTTTTACAAAAAAGCTGGGGCTACCCACAGTGCCTATATTCAAGGTCACTTCGCATGCCATTACACCCACCGCTCTGGGCTCCCAACAAGCCTGGCCATTCACGCAGGGGCTCACTTCTCTCTTCCCTGCCCAGCTCCCCCCTCTCCCTCCCATCCCTCCTCTGCTCCCTCACAAACTCTGGCCCAAATGTTGGAATGCTTAATCCCAGTCAGCTAAAAAAAAAAAAGATAAACGAAAAGATAGGGTGTTTCTGTTTTGTTGTGTTGTGTCTTGTTTGTCTTCAGGCTACATTTGCTCTGAGAAGCCACGGATTGGAGCTTTCTGGAGCACAAGTCAGATGACAAGATTATTAATGGGAGCAGGGCAATGTCATATCTGATTTCATGCATATTCATGAAGGGAGCCACACAGCTGGGACCATGCGCTGTGGAGAAGGAAAATAAAGAGTTGTCTACCCCCCACCCCAGGCATGAAGAATGGCATTGTGGAGATGAGCCTGCCTGGAAAAAGTTTAAGAGACTGTATCTTTTATTTTGAAAAGAGGGAGATAGAATTGGCAGAAGCAACAAAGGGCAACACAACAAGCTCTGGCTACTGGGGCTGAGCTCCGTAGCTCAATTCTGATGTAGACCCCCTGACCTAAAATCACCTACCTGACGCTCTCCTAATGGGACTATGCAGAGGGACATCCTTTGCAAAGGATATCAACAAAAGAAGTAAGTGTACTGAGAAAAATAAAAATGAGGGAGGGAAAAGTAGAAGAAGAAAGAAAAGAAGAAATCAGTGAACAGAAAAAGTTTTTTTTATGGCCATTAAAACATAGCATCGTCTGCTGATAACAATAAATGATAATTAGTTATGAATGAAACAATCCTATATAATAAAAGCCTAATATGCAAATTGACCAGATGGTGGAACAACCAGTTGCTATGATGTGCATTGACCACCAGGGGGCAGATGCTCAACGAAGGAGCTGCCCCAGCCTGCAGGTCCCAGGCCAGCTAAGGTGGGTGCCAGTGGAGGCCCCCCCCCCCATCACTCCACTGGTCATCCTGCAGAGGGAGATGACCGGGGGCAGTGGTGGGGGGCAGGGCTGGTGAGCGGGTGGCGCCAGGTTGGCCATGGCGGATGCCAGTGGGCCCCTCCTCCCCGATCACCCTAGTGGTCACCCCACAGACCGGCCCTGATCGCCAGCCAGGCCTAGAGAACCCTACCTGTGCACGATTTTGTGCACCGGGCCTCTAATGTAAATCTAAGAGGGATGAATATACCTTGGTTACTAGGACCAGGATCAAATAGCGTTTCCGTCCCAATAAAAGAATTGCAGGAAAGCATCTGGGATCTTAACTCCACAGCACAGACTCATGGAGAAGCTGTTGCCTGCTGTGTCACAGAGCCTCTCTGGAAGCCCCACTCATAGCTGACTTACCAGGCAGGTCCTGGGGATTTCCAGTTCTCGTTAGTCATTGGAGCAGTCCTGTTTCAGGAAGTAGTTACTCCAGACATCTTTGGTTACTGGAGGCATCTTGCTATCGTTTATATATATTCTGATTTGATGAATAAAACTTTACAGAACCCCTGATCAATTTTCATGCTGCTTATTAACTTCTTTTTTAACATCAGGGTTCTAGGCTTCTGTTCTTTAACCAGTAGTTTAATTTAGACATAAAGGAAATAAGCTTAAGGATTGAAAAATAATTCATCTGACCACTGTGATCACAGCAGCATTCCAGGGTATCTTTCTGAGTGATGGGTTGTGAGTGACAGCTCAGGGCAGGGCTGTCTGAGACGCATCAATGCTGGATGTGCTTTCACCTTCAAGTCACCTTGGGAGGCCCAGTTTTGAAGAGGAAATATTTTGATAGTTGAGTTATTGATTGAAAGTGGAAATTAAGCAGACCCCTTACTGCCTTTAAAGACAGGAAGTGTTGGTGGCTTTTGGACCCCTGGGATAAGCTGCTGAAGATGGAGGGGAGCCATGAAAGGCTTTTCCACCACGATTAGGCCTGGTCAGATTGGCCACAGTGTGGGGAGTGAAGGAAAGGTTGGGTGGGTGGCGGGAGGTACGGATTGGAAGTGGGAGGAAGCGATGAGGGATTATTGCAGCAATCTGAGGACCAGATGGTAATGACCTGAACTGGGACATGAACAGTTAGGATTTGGAGAACTGAACTGATTCTAAACATTACAAGGAGGAACATCTGTACCTTCAGTAATTGCTCACTTGTGGAGGACAGAGTGACAGAGGACAGAGATGATGAGAAGCTCTGGTTAGGGGCATAGACGGGACCATGGTGCTACTCTCTGAAATAAAGAAGACAGGATGAACCTAGCCAGTATGGCTCAATGGTTGAGCATAGACCTATGACCCAGGAGGTTGTGATTCAATTCCTGGTTAGGGCACATGCCTGGGTTGCGGGCTCCATCCCTACTAGGGGTCGTGCGGGAGGCAGCCAATCAGTGACCCACTCTCATCACTGATGTTTCTATCTTTCTCTCCCTCTCCCTTCCGCTCTGAAACCAATAATGTGTGTGTGTGTGTGTGTGTGTGTGTGTGTGTATACACATTAAAGATAGGATGAGGAATAGGTTTGTGTGGAGAAAGATGATTTCAGTTTAAGATATACTTTTATTCAGGACTCTAGAGAGAATATTGGTTGTAATGGGGCTGGGAAACTTTGGGTAGAATCTTATGAAATGCTCCCATGTAGGGGACTAACTCATTAACAGCTAGTTGCCACTCTTCTAACATAATACTCCCTCTTTAATATCAATTTAGGGGTTGCGACTTAAAAGGTACCTTCTGTTAGCGTGTGGAATATATGTTCATTACCTATCCCAAACAATTACAAAACCATTGGGATTAAAACAAACTTTAAATTTTCCATTTCTTGTGCCTTACTGCATCTCCTAAAATAAGAGCCTTGAACTAGCCCCTTTAAAAATAAAAATCCCATTGTAAATTCTGACGCATTATTCCAGATTTCTGTGGTTAATAAAAATTCGCTAAAATGAGAGCCAGAACAGAACTTGGTGGTAAGACCAAACAGCAAGAATCAGTGATGTCTCACCTTTTGGGGGCCCACTCAAATGTAAGCCGATGATAGTGCCAATTATAAAATCCTTTGTTAATTACCTGCATTTAGCCTGCTGCATCATTTCTGCAACCAGTACAGTAGTGGATAATATTTTTTATATGCATATATATATTTTTTTTTCTTAATTTCAGAGAGGAAGGGAGAGGGGGAGAGAGATAGAAACATCAGTGATGAGAGAGAATCATCTATCGGCTGCCCCCTGCATGCCCCCTACTGGGGATCGAGCCCACAACCCAGGCATGTGCCCTGATCAGGAATCGAACCATGACCTCCTGGTTCATAGATTGGCGCTCAGCCACTGAGCCACACCAGCTGGGCAAGTACTAGACAATTTAAAGCCCTAAAAAAAAAAAAATGCCATTTTTTCTCACGCCGATAAAGCAACGAAAAATCCTCCAGTAGAGATTGTAACGGTGTGAAGAACATGACAGGGGGATGGGGACAGAGCCAATCGCATGTTAATGACTTTCAGCATTCTCCCCGTGTCAAGTCATCAGCATTTTTATTGCCCCTCTTCCTCAGCATACACTATTAGAATTTATTGAGCCAATCTGTCTCCATCACCTGTGATATAATGTATTTTATTCAATAAGATACGGAATAATATTTATCTTTCAACTCCAATGACTGGCTTTCGGGACAATAACTGCTTATCAGCCAAGCATTACAAGAGCGGGAGAGGTTGTACATTTTAATATCTGACCCGAAGGTTGTCATTTTAGTACCTGTACACTTGGTACGAAGAAGGGCAAGACTTTCAGAAGTCACTCCGATTCAGTAGTTACAGCAAATGATAGTATCAGATTGTGTGTAAAGTTCTAGCCTCGTGAAGCATTTTGCAAGAAGGAAGGAAAAGAGACTCGGAAGTTCACCCTATGAGGCTTTTGCACTGGGTTCTCTCTACCAGAGATGAGAATCAAGTTCAGCAACAAGCTTATTCATCTCCTAAGAAATATGAGAATAGAGACTGGGTGTTTTCTAAATGCCTCAAATCTCCCTTATATGCCCGGCTGGCGTGGCTCGGTGGTTGAGCATCAACCTATGAACCAGGAGGTCATGGTTCGATTCCAAGTTGGCACATGCCTGGGTTGCAGGCTCGATCCCCAGTAGGGGGCGTGCAGGAGGCAGCCAATCAGTGATTCTCTCTCATCATTGATGTTTCTATCTCTCTCCCCCTCTCCCTTCCTCTCTGAAATTAAAAAAAAAATGCCCTCATAGAAGTGACTATGTAATTTATGTCCTCCCGTCATCCATCAAAACCTGGGTGCATTCCAGGGCTGGCCACTGTGCCTCCGGTTTGCCATGTCCTTGATGTACTTGACATTCCACGGTGCCCCTTTGGAAGGAGAGTTGCATTGTGGGTGGCCACTTGGTTCTACGGAGGGAGGTGTATAGCTCTTAGCAATCACGCAATACAATTAGCCAAGTCCTCCACTTTCTTCACACGTTGGCCCCTTTTGCTTACCTCGGGTAATTTTGAAAAAGAAAGAATCAACTATTTTATTCCCCATCTGTGCTTCAATAAACGTTTCTTTCATATTTGCCTCTTTCCAGTTTTCTCCCTTGAAACCCTACATCAACACGTTGACAAAGGGTTGTCACAGCACTGATGTGACGGAGCCGGTATTTGCTGGTGTCACCTCAGACTCAAGAGGTCCAGACTCCTGCTGCTAAAAAGCACTAACTCATCTGCTGTTGGCTTTGCTCCCCAGGAAGTTCCCTCTCCCAGCCAGAGAGCACAGAGCCGCACACGAGCCACTTCCTGTCAGGCAGTTAATTGCTTGATTGTGTCAACTGCTGCCGACCTGCACGGTGGGTCAGGCAGCAGGTAAAATCCAAAGATACATCCCTTCCAACAAGCACATGTCATCTCAGCGTGTGTCATTTAATACCACGCATGCCCAATGCAGCCACCATCATCACTGCTAGTCCTTCACCTTCCTCTGAACTCTCATTACAATAATACTCAATCGAAGTCAACTTTCTCTGCCAAAGCCACACACCTCTTTATTCATTCTTTACTGCGTAGTAGAAGAAAGTGAAAAAAATGTGGATGTTGAATCATCCCATTTGAATTCAAATCCCAGTTGAGCTACTTCCTAGCCGTTTGATCTTAAATAAACTCCGTTCTCTGAGCTGCCGCCCCTTTGCCATTAACGCTGCCTGTAAGGGGCTCAGATAAAGATAAATGAAATAATATATGGAAAGGGACGGCCCCAGGTTCTGACTCACAGTAGGTGCACTTGCTTCCCTGAGGACCAAAAAACCCCTAAACTTTTAGGTTATGTTATCCTCTCAGAAGAACACAAGAGTAGAATGTTGCTTGTTGCTTCATTTATTTACTTATCATGGCACAGGAAGGGGGAACCAGGAAGGAGGAAGTGTGGTTAGCAGAGATCACGCATTCACCCCGTTGGGAATGGCTCTCCGTGTGGGATTTGTGTATCCGACTTCTCTCTCCTTAGAGTCCCCGTTTTAAAGGCACGTCCTTTCTTTACTTTGGCATCACACAAGACAGTAACAGTGGGATTCAAAGGAGTGTATCTGGTTTAAGATTTGTCTCGAGGCTTCAGGGAAGCCAGAAGGAGGTGTTATATTCCCAGCTTAGCGGGGGAGCTCTTGGCACAGGAACCTCAGCCCCAAAGCCTTGGCTGTCCTCCACCGACTGGAGGTTGCTTTGTTGTGTGTGTATATTTGTGTGTTGGTGGTGGGGGTGAGAAGAGCAGGGAAAGTGAATGAAGCAGGGACATCTGAGAAAGAGACCTGTGGGTTTGGGTCAGATCTTGAAGTTTGCATGCGGGCTGCCAACCTCGGCAGGTCTTGCTTTGGGCAAGTTCATCAGTCCTAAGGCACTTGGGTTGTCTGTAGAGAGGAGAGGGTGACATATTTCTGGGAAGGCAAATGAGGAAATAAAAATAAGTTTTAACCACGCAGGTGTGGCTCCGTGGTTGAGCATGGACCTATGAAATAGGAAGTCACAGTTTGATTTCCGGTCAGGGCACATGCCCAGGTTGTAGGCTCCATCCCCACTAGGGGACGTGCAGGAGGCAGCCGATCAATGATTCTCTCTCATCATTGATGTTTCTATCTCTCTCTTCATCTCTGAAATCAATAAAAACGTGTTTTTAAAAAAGAGAGAAACTAGTTAACACGTATGACGTTGTCACTGGTGAAGAGGAGATTCCAAAAGACCCCTTATTTAATTTTTCAAATGCACATTAGCCATCACTAGGTCAAAAACATCACCGAGGTGTCTGCTAACACAAACTTCAGGAGGCCGTGTACTCCTGGACTGACACCCCCCTGCTAATAGGCGTCTGGAAAATCTATTTTCTGCTACCTTTGTTAATACATCTTAGTAAAGCATGAATTATAAAGAAATGCGATGTCTTAGCTAAAAGAAATCAATAATGTGTTTAAACACAGACTCATTAGTATTAAAGATTATTCCCATTTTTCATTATATTGAGAAAGAAAGAAAATGATCATCATATCAGTGCTTGCCACTCATTGAACTGATATCATGTCAAATGCATTGTCCACAAAATTAAAAGGTCCCACACAAATCAGATATTATTTATTTATTTACTACTCCTTTTCCTTTCCCAGCCAGCTTTTCGCCTCCACACGCAGTTCTTCCCAAAGATTATTTGAGACAGCTTATTAAAAAATGCGCACATTCACAAAGACAAAAATAGATAAAGAAATCAAAGAGGCATCTATCGAAGCATGGAACAGATGGACAAATCTCAGAGGGAAGGTAGGGTTGTGGGGCGGAAAGATATTAACCAGGGAACTTATATGCATACTAGAGGCCCGGTGCATGGATTCGTGCACTGGTGGGGTATCCTCTGCCTGGCCTGTGCCCTCTCACAATCCAGAACCCCTCGGGGGATATTGGAGAGCCGGTTTCGGCCTGATTCCCGCAGGCCAGGGCGAGGGACCTCACTGGTGCATGAATCTGTGCACTGGGCCTCTAGTATGCATATGAGATCTTTGGTTAATCTCTTCCCAGCCTCCCCCCTCCCCCCTCCCCTCTGAGATTCATCAGTCTGTTCCATGTTTCCATGCCTGTGGTTTCCGCTCTTGCGTTGAGCGTCTGCCCCCTGCTGGTCAGTGCACATCATAGCTACCACCTGTCGGCCGGTTAGCCGGTCACTTAGGCTTTTATATATAGAGATATGCATAGGCCATGGACACAGACAATAGTGTGGTGGAGGCCTGGGAAGGATGGGCATGGGGTAGAGGGGATCAATAGGGGAAAAAAAGAAAGGGGACATCTGTAATACTTTCAAGAACAAAGATAAATTTTTTAAAAAATAGCAAGTCATATAAATAGTACAAGGAACAATATAGCATGTTCTTTAACAGTGGTTGCTTTTCATCCTGTAACCTAAAAGTACTCTATCTATATCAACTAAACAATACTCCTATTGTATTTGCCCAGGTAATTCATTTTAGAGAAGATAAATATGCAATAAGATACCAAGTCATTTGAGGTTACTGTAGAAACAATAAATATTCTGGAAAATAGTTTTCCATCTTTTACGTCATTTTCACAAGCTCATGTGGGAATCATAATAGTCATTCTTAACAAGAAAATCTCCATGGGATATTGTCTGTGTGTGCTAGCCCAGTTTTATTCACACGTTTACAATGTAGTCACGTGTATTTGTATGCTTCTGTTTTAGCATATGTAGATATATGTGTACTTGCTATGTGTGGACAAAGATATTCCCAGAAGGCAGCTGTGGATGGAGGCGAGGGCATTTCCTAGTTCTTGTGGTGTGCAAGCCCCTAAAGCCCCAAGACAAATGGGTGAGTGGCCTTCTGCCAAGCAGGATCCCATCCCTGGGAGGCAGCTACTTGTCCCGACCTGTGACTGTACCCCCCAGGTTATTGTAACAAGCATGGGAGCTCCCTACAGGTAAAGGTGTGAGGGTAAGGTTGCCCATGTCAATCAGGGAGAGGAGCTGGAGGCATGGGGACCATGTTAATCCTTTTACAGGGGGGTACAAATCCATCAAGGGTCCCAATGCCATCTCATCCTATATAATAAAAGGCTAATATGCAAATTGTCCACTGGGAGTTCGACCAGGGGGCAGGGCCAGCTGGCCAACTGCCTGTAGCCCCTCTCCCAGTCGGCCCTGCTCCCAATCAGCCTCCCACACCCCATAGGGGGGGCTGGCAGGCCAACCTCTCGTGTCCCCTCCCCCTCCCACCAGCCCCATCCACCCTGAACCAACCCATGCACGAATTCGTGCACCGGGCCTCTAGTCATCATATATAAGAACACCATACCAGAAATCTCACAGGAAAGCAAAATACAGTTTTTATAAAGCACTGAAATCTCAGTGGTAGTTTTGGCATTCTGCATAAATTTCACTTCAAATATTTATTACGGCGGATTGCTCTATTTTTCTTTTCCTGGTTGCTCTTTAAAGAAGGAAATGTTCATTGACAAACCATGGGTATAATATATGAAATCAAGATCGCCTACTGCCCAGGAAAAGCCAAACATCACTAAAAAGGATTAGTTTCTTTCACTGTCTAGAAATTTTTCATGGAAGACCTTGGCTGGCCTTTTGATATTAAAACTTCCTAACAAGTATTACACAGGAGTTTTAAATTAGAACTTGCTGTCACCGAGACAGTTATAAACTGTTAAATATGTCCTTTCTATGCTAAGCTCCTGTAAAGTATGCACATGGCCGTGGCCGAGACACCCTCCCTGACAAGTAGCAGGGTGAGATCATAGGGATGTTTGAAAGCTGCCTCCAGGTGGCCCCTCGAAGTGTGTATGTGTATGTGGGGTGTGCGCGCCTGTGCGCATGCGCACCCGCCTGTGCCTGTGTGTTCAAAATTAGCCACATTTCTCTGCTTCTCAATCATATCATTCCCCCCAGTGACTCATCTTCGCATCCTTGGAAGTGAGCGCAGTGTGTGGGCCATAGCGTGTGCTCAGTATGTGTTTCCCAATATGTAACTGCACTTGAGATTCATACGAGAAGCTCCCACAGTGAAAAACTTAATCAACTAGGTTTCAGGCTCACTTTGAAATGATGAGCGTATCAATCTGTCTAAATATTAAATCAATCCAAACAGTGTTAGAGAGAGCAGGTAGGCAGGTTCTGAAACCTACAGGAGGCCTTCTAACACTAAGATCCCCTCCTATGGTTTTTCAAAAAGAGGAAAATATAAGGATATTTGCATCCCTGACATTTAGTATCACTATGGGCTCTTGCTCTGAGCCAGGTCTGGACAAGTTCATGCATATCTCAGGAAGAGAGAATCAAAGTTGATGTCTGAGGGCTCAGAACTTTGATAGGAATCCCAAGGGCTGTATCCTTTTCCCAAACCCACTGCATCTCTCCCCTCTCCTGACTCTCCCACCCTCTGCCTTGCTTCATTACCTGCATCTGTTCTTGGGGTGGGGGCAGAGGGAGAGGAAATCCAGGAACGTGTCTCCTTCAAGGTGAAGGGCAGGAGGTCAGACTCTTCATTTAAGGGTGAGAACGGGACCAAGAGCCAGCAAACTCATTATACACAGAGATGACAGAACCTCAGCCAAAGTGCCAAGAGTCACTTGGATGTACTTAAGGACAAGACTCTGGGCTTGAAATGGGGAGGTGGTGAATGATGCCTTTTTCATTCACAATTGTATTTTTTTACAACAGTAAAAATGTGATAGAGGTGCACTGACTTATTCTAATAAGAGAAATAAATATATAAGCAGTAATTTTAATTACATTTTTTCCCTCCATGATGTCCTTGGTTTAATGAATGTAACACTGTTACCACTTACAACATTTTATAAAAAACTGCTCTGACGTAGAACTCTGCATTCAACTTCTCTTCCTCTAGTGGGCTCATCATTAATCTGCATTATGCAGGGTTTTGCAACAGGAGAATCCTAATATCTCATAAAAAGAAACAGAAAGGAAGAAACCTCGGTTTCTGAAAGGAACTTGCTTGTTCATAGGTGAATTTCTCGGGGCCATTATCGTTTTTATCTAATAGGCACCGTTCTGCACTGCTTGCCTCTAGTAACCATGCTTGTTAAGGAGTTGAAGAGGAGGGTCTGTTGATTTCAGGGCCTTTTGGAGTTCAAGGGCAAAGTGATTATTTCCTTAAAGGAAAAAGAGATCACGGACTCATCACAGTCCCGGAAGTTCAGCTCCTCTTTGCTTCACTAATTAGAAGTCAGACCCAGTGCAGATCTGGAGGCTTTTATACACGCAGTCAGCCCTTTGCCCTGGGACCAATTACAGAAAAGTGTCTCTTACACGTTACTTTCTGGGACTATCTAGTGTTCGCATACACCATCGTATGTCACCACTCGACATGCTAAGGCCATGTAATCACACAGTTGAAGAGCTAATGCTGTGTCTGCTCTCAGTTTAACTACAAATACGACCGCATTTAGGCCTGTGGCTTCTCTGTAGCCTAGACATGAATGCATGTAAATATACATCCATGTAGTCATGTTTTTAAAATGCGCTATTGAATCAGTAAGTAATATCATGCTGTTTTCTGAAAACTATGTTCCTATGTCTAACTTTACCCAAAACATCATTCTTTTTTCTTGCGAAATGAAAGCAACAGTTGATTGTGTGTATAGAGAATTTGACTTGGATACCAGCAGGGATGAGCAGTCTTTTTCAGTGTGTTTCAGAGAACTTTGGGGGCACTGGTTATGTCCATCTACTGTTTAAAATGGCTTCATCTTGCCCTAGCCGGTTTGGCTCAGTGGATAGAGCATTGGCCTGTAGACCAAAGGGTTCCAGGTTTGATTCCAGTCAAGGACACGTACCTCAGTTTCAGGCTTCTCCCCGGCCGGAGCCCTGGTTGGGGCTCATGCAGGAGGCAACCAATTGATGTGCTTCTCTCATCGATATTTCTGTCTTTCCCTCTCTCTTCTACTCTCTCTAAAAATCAATGGGAAAATATCCTTGGTGAGAATTTTAAAAATAAATAAAATAAAATGGCTTCATTTTCCCAAAGGTATTAATCTAGGGCAGCGGTCCTCAACCTGTGGGTCACGACCCCTTTGGCGGTCGAATGACCCTTTCACAGGGGTCGCCTAAGACCATCCTGCATATCAGAAATTTACATTATGATTCATAACAGTAGCAACATTACGGTTATGAAGTAGCAACGAAAATAATTTTATGGTTGGGTCGCAACATGAGGAACTGTATTTAAAGGGCCAGAAGGTTGAGAACCACTGATCTAGGGGAAAGAGAGAAGAAGGAGAGAAGGGGAGGGAAGGAAGGAGGGAGGGAGGGAGAGAGAGAGAGAGAGAGAGAGGCGTCAAATTCCAAATGGCTTCACTGTTGAATCCCATCAAACTTTCAGAAAGGTTTATGACTGTTCCACCGCCTCTCTTTCACCCAGGAGTAAAAGACAAACTTATTTTCCAACTCTTTCCTTGAAGACAGTATAACCTCATTATTAAAATCTGGCCATGAGTAAGTAAAATGACAGTACCCACATGTTAAAATTCTAGAAACCTGAATGCAGCAAAATATCAACATGATTAATCTTTTGGGCTAATTCAGGTATTCAAGGTCAGTTTAATATTTACAGCAATCATTATATTCACCACATTAATCAAATGAAAGAGAAAAAAATGTGTGCATCAAAGGAAGCATGCAGAGTATCTGGAAACCACTTAAACATGTACCAATAATAAGTACATTGTGGTATATTAATACAATATAGTACTATTCAGCTACAACAATGGACAAACTGTAGCTACATAGACACAAGAATAAGTTACACAAAGATAATGTTAAGCCAAAGAAACCAGACACAAAAGAATAAATGCCATCTGATTCCATTCATACCAAGTGAAAACCATAGAGTTTTGAATGCATGCTTAGGGGTATAAGGAGCGGAGAAGGTGATTATGTAAATGCCAGGGTTCTGATGACTTTTGGAAAGAGCTATAGGAGGTAGTAATTAAGATGGGGCAGCTCTCAGAGGCTGTTCAAGTTCTATTTCTTTTGTTGTTGTTGTTAAACCTCACCTGAGGATATTTTTCCATTGATTTTTTGAGAGCATGGAAGGGAGGGGGAGAGACACAGAGAGAAATATCGATGTGAGAAAGACACATTGATTGGTTGCCTCCCAGGCTGGGGGTTAAGCCTACAATCGAGGTACGTGCCCTTGTCCAGAATTGAACCTGGGACCCTTCAGTCCGCAGGCCAATCTCTATCCACTGAACCAAACAGGCTAGTGCAAGTTCTATTTCTTGACGTGGGTTGGGGTTACATGGGTGTTCATTTTGCCATAAATCATTTACCTGCATATCTTTTTCAGTATAGCTTTCTGAACAATTTTGGGCTATATTTCATAGAAAGTTTTGACTGTTTATTTGTCTCTCACTAAGGAGAGATGTTGATTGAAATATCAAAGGTCTATGTCACAGATGTGAAAAACAGGTATTAAAAGAATTGGTGTTCTAGTTATTCATGTGAACAAATTCCAAACAACCCTTCTTGGCCTTCCTTCTCAGTTCACTTACGCCTCAAGCAAGGACTAAATCACCTTAGGGAAATACAGAAAGTAAAGCCTGCGCCCCATATGAAGCAAAATTCTCATTCAAGATCACGTTGAAATTCTGGGCATTTCACAATTTAGAAAACAATGACCATAGCCATTGAAAAGGCACCAAAAGACTTGGCTCACGCCTTTCCTCTGAGAATCGTGCTTCTAACCTGAAGCAGAAACATCCAATCCCACCATCTCTAGTCAAATTATGATTGTGAATCGATGAGGGTATCAATTTAATTGTAAAAACAACACGCAAATCGCATGAATAAAGAAACCTGACTTCCTTCTGATGTGCAAATACTGGATCAAGCACTGCACTCATGAATAAGTTTGTCACTTTGGACCTATCAAACGAGGACACCTTTCCAGGGCAGAACCTGGGCATGACTTTTCTTGTCCTCTCTCTACAAAGCACCCATTGAAAGATGCCTGTTCACTTTGTGTACACTTACTTTTGAACAAGCTACACGCCAGGTAAAGCTCAGGTAAGAAAAACCACTTAGGCAATCACGGGAGAAATGAGGCAAGTCACAGTGGGAAAGGGACGATAGAAAGGAGGGCGGGCCCATCCTAGGAAAACTCTTAGAAGGAAAAAATGCTGGTCCTCAAGAGGTGCCGGACCACAGACCCAGCTGGCAATGGGGCCTGTAGAATTCCACTAGAAACCGGCACTTAGGGACATACATTTAAGCTCTGCTTCACGGTGTGAAGTTCCTTTAAAAAGATAGGGGTGAGGGCGGTTGAAAGAAGCAAAGAAAGTAAAACGGGGCCTGAAGAAAGGAAAACGGCGGGAAATCCAGCGAGGGACACGGTTAGAGGGAGTTGCACAGCAGGGGGTTGGGACACACAGGAATAGCAATTGAGAGAGAGAAAATTGTTTTGCCTAGGGCTAGATGTAACTCATTACTCACACACACACACACACACACACACACGCACACTGATTGCAGTGTTCAGTGTTTAGCATTTTTTTTTAAGTTGTCTTAATTCCAGTCAATGTGTCGTGGTAGAGAGTGGGCACCCCTGGCATGTGTATGACACCGATCAATCCATATGGCCCTCTTCTTTTCACCCATTCTTTTAGGATCATAAAAATGCCAGTCTGACCAACTTTCATCAGCCCATAGAACTCCCCCCAGCCCCAGTGGGTGGAAAGACGGTTGAAAAAGGCTCCTTGGGCCTGGCCAGTGTGGCTCAGTGGTTGAACGTTGACCCATGAACCAGGAGGTCACGGTTTGATTCCTGGTCAGGGCACGTGCCCAGGTTGCGGGCTCGATCCCCAGTAGGGAGCGTGCAGGAGGCAGCCGATCCATGATTCTCTCTCATCATGGATGTTTCTATCTCTCCCTCTCCCTCCCTCTTTCTAAAAATTAATAAAAATATTTTTAAAAAGAAAGAAAGTGGCTCCTCGGCAGGGAGATGTAATAGCACTAAAAATAGAGCGAGGGCAGGAGCCACGGAGCAGCGGGTCAGCCCGTGTAAATGGCCGGCCCTGCAAACAGTCTGTCCCTTCAGCAGAGATTAGGGCCGCTCTCGGTCAAGGGGCAGCAGAGGGCACCCCAGGCCACAGCAGGTTAAGTTGTGGTCACTTTATCTCTTGTTGTTGACGCAAAGTCCCGAGGCCACGGCCCAGGGTTTTCCTGCCCAAATGTGTTCACAAGCAGGTCAAGGACTTGCAGACAGATAACCATTAGCAAAACAACTTTGCTATTGACAACAGAGCAAAGAAAGGTGTGTTTGCAGATGAATTATCACTTGCTGCTTAAAGGGGAAAAAAAGAAAGCTGAATCCCAGCCTTCTTCCCCATGAGTCTGCTGAGTTGAGGGAGACCTGCTTCTTGCCTTTGCCCAGTTCCATTCACATCTTCCCAACTGCAGATGAATCAGGAGCAGAAGTTTCGAGACTCCAGTAATATCTACAGCTATCCAGTTGGGTCTTATTAAGATAAAGAAATTACTTAATGCAAGCCTTAGGAAAAAAATGGAATAAATGCTGAAATAGCAAGAAAGGAACCTTTGAGCTGGGGAAAGCGAAGTCGCAAAAAAAAGTACTGCGATTTCCTGGTTTGCACCTATGTCATGACCTCCTGGCTAAGGACCTTTGGGGCGAAATCCTAAATTTATCAGGACTGAAGGCCCAGGAGGGAAATAATTTGAGAACGTGGAGGGAAGTGGGGGAAAAGGAAATCTTTTAAAACCAATCAACAAACAAACTAAAAGACTTGAATTAAGGCCCTGGCTGGTTTGGCTCAGTGGACAGAGCGTCGGCCTGCCGACTGAAGGGTCCCGAGTTCGATTCCGGTCAAGGGTATATACCCCAGTTGCAGGCTCCTCCCTGGCCCGGGCCCTGGTCAGGGCGCGTGCAGGAGGCAACCAATCGATGTGTTTCTTTCACATCCATATTTCTCTCTGTCTTTCCCTCTCTCTCCCACTCTCTAAACATCAATGGAAAAATATCCTCGGGTGAGGATTAAAAAAAAAAACAAAAGACTTGAATTTAAGGTTATCAGAAACAACACCAATGAGAAGCTTAGTTAATGAACACCAGGAAGGCCATGAGCACCATGGCCCCTTGCAGCTTGCAGTGTGATGTAACTCTTGCATAGAAGCTTCGGGGCTAAAAAAAAAAAAAGAAAGAAAGAAAAGAAAGCTCCTTGTGTCATGGCTGCTCTCATGGTAAAGAAGGGAACTCGCATTTTCTCTAAAGGGGCAAAATGTGAACTTGGGAATCCCACACGGGTAAATCTGAGCTGTCTCATTAGAAAGATACTTCTCAATTAGTTTTCTTTTCCCTCCCTCTTTCTTTGGCCTCTGGGCCCTCTGACGCACACCCACACAGACCCCCGTCCCGCGCCTGTGAAGGGTCAGAAAGGTTCCTGCCGATCTCTCCCCATAGAAGCCCCGACAATGCAGCATGTGCAGTCCGGACAATGGCATGCCACTCAAAGTCCCTCCCTTCAGATTGTCCCTCCCTTTAAAGGAGACAGCCAACGTGAATGAAACACTTTTTTTCCCCTGGGGGCGTCCGACTTGCTTTTATTAACCCAGATACAAAGTGCCACTCAGAGGCCTGGACAGTCGGATCCTTTATTCTCCTAACTAGCGATTCATTTGCCCCTCAAGAATAGGATTCAGGCTCTTTCGTTTGCTATATTTCTTATTTATTTTATGTTCCCAGTGCTCCAGGAGGCGTGCTTATAAAAACATTGTCATGTACTGTAAAGTCTTCCTATTAAAAGGACGTTTTAAATGGTTTCATCTTAACGCGCTTCTGTCAGTCAAATTGGAAAACTTGATGCTAGTTCTTTTCCAAGCTGTTAAAGATTAGCTTGATGTAGATAAGGCTATTCCCCAAACTCATTATCTGCCTTCCGAATGCACCTTAAGGACTCCTTAATAAAGTCAAGGTTACGTGAAGCGTATTCCACTGGAAATCAGTGAATGACTATTAATAAGTCTGCATTACAGACCTTATTTTATTCTGGCTCTCCTCTTCACAATGAATGATGCTTTCCCTTTTTTAGTTTTTGAAACAATAAGACTATTTCTTAATTCTGCATAACCAACAAATCAGTAATAACTGGTTGGAAGCGGCTAGAAAATGCTTCCACCCATTTGTAGGTGTTATATAAATACATTTGACTTCTCCATCACCCCAGGATTAAAATTCCTTCTCCACACCCAGCTATTAAACTCCCACACCCATACATATGTGGGAGTGTGTGTGCGCGCGCACGCGTGCATACACACACACACACACACACACACACACACACATCCACTTCCTAAATAAGAATATAGAGAGCTCCCATGTGACCATTTTGGTTTTTCATCCCAGTAAAGCAAAATTCCAGTCCATGTCATGAAGTAACAGGTGTTTCTCCAGCTCACAGAGATTTAAAGTACAATGGAGTTGCCATCGCAGTAATTCTGTTGTCCCCCCTGCCTCTTAGTAACCAGAATGTCACCCCAATATTATTTTCCAGTGTTTAGTCTTCCACTAAACCTGTACCTTTCCTGGCACCCACAGCAAATATCATGTATTGCATCGTAAGAATCGCCTCTTTATTTTACATTATTTTGTTAATACTCACCTGAGGATATTTTTCCATTGATTCTTAGAGATAGTGGAAGGGAGCGGGAGAGACAGAGAGAGAGAAACATTGTTCTGAGAGACACACATCAATTGGTTGCCTCCTGCACATGCCCTGACTGAGGCTGGGTATTGAGCCTGCAACCGAGGTACGTGCCCTTGACCGGAATGGAACCCAGGATTCTTCAGTCCGAGGGCCGATGCTCTATCCACTGGGCCACACTGTCTGGGGCCCACTTCTTTAATTTTGGACCCAGGGTTTCTCCTCCTGTCTTCACCAGAGTCAAGATCCAGGGTTATTTGGCATTTTTGTAAAAAAATAAAACCTATTCATTGTTAATTTATTATAAGCCATCAGTGAGCATCTCTCATAAAGTAAGATGTTTTCGTAGTAGAATCTTCACATTTGCTTTTACCACGTACAGCAAAGCTGTGAGCAGAGCTTTGAATGCTGCTGACGGGCAAAGCCATGTTTTCTTCAGTTCAGTTCTAACAAAACTGAGCCATCCTCACATATTTTGGTTGAATCGTTTCTACTGGGATCTTCGAATCACTGTTTCTTCAGGAATGATATTCTTACCTTCTTGATACAAGTTGGATTAAAATGCAGTGTATGCAAATCACCTATATTTATTGATAACTAGTGGCCCGGTGCACAGATTCGTGCACATTAAAAGGTCGCCTGTGGGGCGGGACTGGGCTAGATGGGCCCTGGAGCCAACCTCCCGTGGTCCCTCCTGGGCCGGCCACACCTGGGGCGGCGCCACGGCTCAAAGGTTGTCTGCGGTCACCACAGCTCGGTAGTAAACCAGATTTGGGGCTGACAGTGCCCCAGCAACAACATAACCCATGGCCGAAGGTGGAATCACGCGGCCCTGCAAGGAATCGGGCTCCCTCCTCTCTGGTTCTGGGGTGCATCACCCAAGAACCGCCGCTGCCAAGTCACAGCGGCTCAGCAGCTCATGCATTGAGTGTCTGCCCCTGGTGGTCAGTGCACGTCATACTTACCAGCCGGTCAGACGGTCAGATGGTCACTTAGCCTTTTATATATGGAAACCCAAATCCAACTCAAACCCAAATCACCACGAGTGGACATATGACCATAGTAACAGTGGTGTGGAAGCCAATGCAATGATGGACATTTCATTGGCTCCTGGGAATTATATCAGATGCATAATAATGTTGGGAAAACTGCACCTTCACCTGCTTGAATAGGCATCAGTGGATCCTTGTTCCCTGGGCCACACCTTCTCAATAAAGAGACTTCCCCACTGCTTAGTGCCATCCTGGTTGCCTGTGCTGCACACCCACCTTTAAGAAAATTGGGGCCCAGCTAGTGTGGCTCAGTGGTTGAGCATTGACCTTTGACCCATGATGTCACAATTTGATTCCCTGTCAGGGCACATGCCCAGGTTGCAGGCTCTATCCCAGTAGGGGGTGTCCAGGAGGCAGCCGATCCATGAGTCTCTCTCATCATTGATGTTTCTCTCTCTCTCCCTCTCCCTTCCTCTCTGAAATCAATAAAAATATATTTTAAGAAAAGAAAATTGGGAAAGCCATCAGCCTTCCTAGTGGGAGAAGACAAGCCCGGCCTGCTTCATGTTTTAGGGGCAGAGGAAGAACTAAAGATTTCTTAAAGTGTCTTCCATTCCGATCTTCCCAAAGCATGCTGGGATGTTTTGCTTCTGTAGTTGTCCCAGAGGAGGCCAGCCTTGCCTTCTGTCTGCTGGGCTCCTCTTTTCCATCCTGTGTGAGTCTCGGCTGATCCAGTGGAGGGGCAGAGGTGAAGGGGGCTTTTGGGGGCAGCAGTACAGTGGAGTCATAGCACCAGTGGATGGCAATTCCCAGCAGGCATTTCCCAAGATTCAGGTCAGCGGAATGACTCAAGACGGTCACCACGCAGGTAATCCCAGTGACTGCGGGAGGGCCCTTCTGATTGAGAAATTAACTCTCAGGGAAAAATAGGCTTAAGGGACAGAGGTTGCAAGTGAACCTCTAACTGAAAGCCTTTAAAATACTTTTACATCCTGTAAAAGAGAATCATAAAAGCAGCCCATGAAATAAAGAAAATAGCAATGACACTTTATACATTTTTAAATTAGTCATAATGAGCCCCGTATATTTTAACTTCCATTTGCCATCCTTGGCTTGCTGTAAATTTTCAGTGTTTTCCTCCCGGCTCCTCTTTCACAAAGACACTTGTAGATTAAAAATGAAAACTATAGCAAAATGTGCTTTAAAACAAAATCAGCTCCAACCGTACATTTATGCTCAATGCATCCTGATTTTATGACTGGGATTTATTGGCAACTAACTGGAGTTGAGAGTTCCTGAGAGGGTCCTGAGATCAACTCCCACTATGAGCTTTTCTTCTGGGCTTTAGCTCTGGCTCTGTGATCCATTTTTGAAACATCTAACAGGAGACAGGAAATAGAACGATCAAGGGAATACCTTTAGATTTAGACTGAATTCATACCCCAGTTCTATCACTTCCTGCCCATAAGATTGTCCCTTCTCTCATTGAAATTTGTCAAAAATCCAATGTCTGTATATATCTAAATTGAATGATGGGTATCTCATTCTATTTCAGTTTTCTGCATGTCTGTCTTTAAGACAAAACCACAATAAATATATTGATTATTTCACCTGTATAAATCTTTAAGTCAGGTAGTATAAGTCCTCCAGCTTTATTTTTTACAAAATTGTTTTGGCTACTGAGGTCCTTTGAATATACATTTCCATTTTTAATAAGCATGCCAATTTCTTAAAAAATCAACTTTCTGGGATTTTGACTGGGATCATGTTGAATCCATAGATCAGTTTGAATATAATTGATATCTATATGATTAATGTTTTCAAAAACTAGCATCTGATTTTTGTTAATTTCCTATGTGGTGTGTTTTCTATATCATTGATTTCTGCTCTTATTTTCATTCTTTCTTTTTGTACACTTACTTTGGGTTTAATTGGTTTTTGCTTTTTCAGTTTCTTAATGTGGAAGGTTATTTAATTGATTTTACATCTTCTTTAATTTGTAATACAAGCATCTGAAGTTATAAATGTTCCTCTAAGTGCTGCTTGCACTTTATTCAGCCAATTTGGGGGGTTTGTTATTATTTAATCCAGAATACTTTCTGTTTTTCTACCTGTGATTAATTTGGAAATCCATGGTTTATGTGGAGATGTCTTGATAAATTTCCAAATACTTAGGAATTATTTTCAGATATTTCATCACTGTTCCCTTCTAATTAAATATTGTTGTGGTCAGATGATATAAACGGAAATTCATTTCAAGCCTTTCATGATTATTAAGACATGTTTTAGTATTAAGTCTGTACTCTAATGTTTCATGGGTATTTGTTAGGTATAGCATTCACTAAGTGTCAGCTATGTAATATTGGTTGATGTCCTTTTTTCTCTTATTTTCTTATATTTTTCTGATATGTTATAATCCTACAGTACATTAATAATTTTATTATTTTTTTGCTTTAAACAGACATTAGTTGTTTAAAGCTATACGTATATCTAAAGTGAATATTCTTCTGAAGTAGGTCTTTTATGTTTACGAAGATACTTACCCTTCTGGTATTCTTTAATCTTTCTTGAAGAAAATTCTCAGTTCCATCTGCTGCTATATTTTTCGTTTGGCTAAAGGAATGTATTTTAGCATACATTATAGTATTGAATTTTATATGTTTCAATTGCTCAAGATTTAATTTCAGCTGAAAATATTAAAATTCCTTGGGGGGGGGGTGAACTTCTGAGTTTGGAATTCAGAAAGACAGTGGGGGTCGGGGGGGGATGCCCTATTTTTCCTCTACCTTCCCGTGTGAAAAGGCCAAAAGAAATGCTCCATTTCACCATCACTCGGAACAATGGATATCAGTCAGTGATATTTTAGACACCGAGATAAATGCCCAACTTCCGCTCAGGTAGGGACTGTGCTAGCCTCTTGGAGAGCACCTGACCTCTGGGTGGCAAATACCTAAATGTCCCTGGGTCTCAGCTGGCAGAACAGACGACATTTTGTGTGTCTGGCAACTTTTGGTCTGTGCCCAGCAGAGTCATATTTGCCTAGGAAACCCGAGGCTGCCTGGGAAATAACTTACCTGGAAGGAATAAAAAATACTAGGGACAGATATCATTAACCAATAAGAGAGCTGGTTTCTTTGTTAGCCAATAAGAAACTGGTTCCCTTGTTAGCCAATAAGGGAGCTGGTTCCCTTGTTAACCAATAAGGGAGCTGGTCCCCTTGTTAGCCAATAAGGGAGCTGGTCCCCTTGTTAGCCAATAAGGGAGCTGGTTCCCTTGTTAGCCAATAAGAAACTGGTTCCCTTGTTAGCCAATAAGGGAGCTGGTTCCCTTGTTAACCAATAAGGGAGCTGGTTCCCTGGTTAGCCAATAAGGGAGCTGGTTCCCTGGTTAGCCAATAAGAAGCTGGTTCTTTTGTTAACCAATAATGGAGCTGGTTCCCTTATTAGCCAATAAGGGAGCTGGTTCCCTTATTAGCCAGTAGGGGAGCTGGAAAGATGATGGCTTTAAGTCACAGATTTTTTTTTTCATGAGTACATATAGAAAACCTCCAAGGAAGCTCATAAGAAATTTAGAAATCTGAACTGATAAAAATATTACTGTGAATGTGGTATTTGTACTTGTGTACTCATACAGCTGGACATGTTTGAATTATATAATAGTAATGATAGGAAACCTGAAGAAAAGGTTCTTGAATTTGGCTGAATACAAATGTAAACTTCTACGTTTTAAGTAAAACTTTGAAATTATCTAAAAGGCAGTGATCAACTCAAGAAAAATCAAACAAAAAATGAATGACCATCATATATAAAAGCCTCTTAGAAGATAATACATCTATTTAAAAATACATGAAAATGCAAATAAGGCACTTCTCTGAAGAAAATCACATGGAAAGTAAATATATAAAGGATGTTTTTAAATTCCTGGTAGTCAAAAATGCAAAATAATATAACAATAAGATATATTTTATCATCGTAATGGCGACATTTTTTAATGATAATGTCCATTGTTGTGCAAGTTCATTCATAGAGATCTAAGAAGCTTTAAGGAATTATGTTTCACTCATTGATGGGCATCTATGCAACCACTCAAAATTACTTAGAAGAAAATATAGCAGTATGGAAGACAAGCCTATAGTCTGATGTTAAATAAAAGGCAAGTTACAAAAATACAATTATCTCATTTTTGTAAAAAATAAAGTATAAAATATAAATTTGAACTTAGGATCTATGTAGGTAGTCTTTATCAATATACAAGTTAAATGTCTGGGACTCTAATGAAAGACAAAGCCACAATTATTTTGAGAAACTAGAGGCCCAGTGCACAAAATTCGTGCATGGGTAGGGTCCCTAGCGGCTGCTGGCTGGGGGGCGCCTCCCTTCCACTGCCGCCGGCCCCGCCCCCTGGTCAAACTCCCGGTCCAACTCCCAGTTGAGGGGACAATTTGCATATTGGGCTTTTATTATATAGGATAATGGTAAATACACATTTTACTAAAAAAGAGTAAAACTTAAAAAGTTATCTATTACAAAATAAAAGAGTTTTGTAGTGTAAAACATATATCTGATTTGGTAGTTAATTATTCTACAGATTTTCCTTCTTCAGTTTTCCAGTGAAATATTATTTTTAATGTCCTTTATCTGCTAAACGCAGTGTGTTCCACTGATGGTCTGTTGTGCATGCTATTCAGAAATTTTTTAACCTTTACCAGTAGTTTGTTGTTGTTGACCCTGTGTTTCTCTGTCAATTTAAAAAAAAAATAGAAACCAGCCCTTTAAATAGCCCCCTAATCTTTGTACAGAGTCACACTTTTCTATGTCTCTCCCTTTATTTTCATATCAGAGGGGTGGCGTTTAAAGAGAGCTCCTCCTTCTGTACTTGCTAGAGGAGACTGGACCGAATCCCATATATGTAAATAGGTTGTGGATTTCAAATGTTGGCAAAATGATACAAAACAGTGTCATCTCAAAACTTAAGTTGGCAAAGCTGGGGTTGGCAAGGGAGTGTTATATCTCAAAATACAAATTATGATTATCTGGGCTGAATTATAAAAGATTTTTTCCACTGTAATTTCCAAGTTTCTGTAACAACGTGTTATAATTGGAAAAAAATAATGACTATTATGTAAGAGCACATATGTGGACCTGTCATTATTTGGGGCACAGGGCCTAGATCTAAACATGGTTTCGGGGTGCTCTAGCTTGGGAGTAAATGGTTGGGGGGTTTTTTCCTGCAGAAGCCAGGAGACATAGCATCTTATCATGTCATTTGGGGGCAGAGGGAAGAGATAAATTTGTGTCTTCTAGTCCTGAAAAGATCATATTTGTCTTTTTCAGGAAGCAAAGTGTAATGTAATAATTTGAGAAGTCAATAGCAATTGCCCACCTAGGTATGCCCAGTTGCATGGAGCTTTTAAAGCTTAGCAAAATTATTTAACCTCATGTTGGCACAAATGAAGTTTGATGTATGAGTATGCCAATTCTCATCAAGATTGCCATTTTAAGAAATAGGAATAAAAACCCAAAGGGGGGGGGAGAAAAGAAAACATCTCGCCCTATGAAGCAAAATTGGATTTTCAGCATTTTGCAGTTTCGAATTTGAACATGACGATGACCTTAAAGATGGTGACCATTGAAACAGTTGTTAGAAAAGTGTATTATTTACACGCCGTGTGCTTTGGAAATAGAGGTTACAGGAAGACATAATCCCAGCGTACAGTGTAACCTACTTTGAAAGGTGTAGGCAGCATAGCAAAAAATGCCCTTACATCATACTTGTCAAGAAACAGAAGTTTTATTACCGAGGAATTTCACTTTTGCTGCTTATTCCTAACACTAGCCCAGGAGTGAGAGGATTTGTTGATCTAATATAGATAGCGATGTCTTGGGTTTGTTCAGATTTATATGGACAGCAACTGGGGATCAGGAATTACATTGAAAATGTAATAAAATGTTCCTGTGCACCTTAACTTACAAATACCATCCTTAAAAAAGTAAACATGAAATAATCGCAGGTATCTTTCAAGAAAATGTTGACAGAGCTCACGGAGCTACGCAGCTATCTTGGAATCGTTTCTAGGTAAACTTAATAAACTCATATTCGTATTCTATTACTGTGGAATAAACTGTCATACCTAGGGGAAGACGAGATATGAAAGCCTATGCTCTCATTTGCTCCAAAATGCATATAGTCTAGTCTAAGAAAAAGATGATTTTTTAAACATTATCAGAGAGGGCTATTCAAACTAAAAAATAAGCATTTATAAAGGGCAATCTGTTACCAAGAAACTATACCAAAAAAATCAGTAATTACACATAAGGGAGCAAATGCCCTTCCATTATTCTCATATATTATTCCCCTGAAGCATAAATATCGTGGTTAGAGTTCCTATGAGACACACTCCAGAACAACAGTAATTTTATTTAAAAAATGTTTTCAAGCCCTAACCGGTTTGGCTCAGTGGATAGAGCGTCGGCCTGCGGACTCAAGGGTCCCGGGTTCAATTCCGTCAAGGGCATGTACTTTGGTTGCTGGCACATCCCCAGTAGGGGGTGTGCAGGAGGCAGCTGATCAATCTTTCTCTCTCATCGATGTTTCTAGCTCTCTATCCCTCTCCCTTCCTCTCTGTAAAAAATCAATAAAATATATTTTTAAAAAAGTGTTTCAGTATTTCTATTTAAAAATGTTTTAAATCTTAGAAACGAAAAACCTTCCTTCAAAAATTAAAAACAAAACTAGGAAATTGACTCAAGTGAGATTAAGAAAACACAACTCGACAGTCCACTTTGTTTACTAGAGACTGTCACTTGCTAACGTTCAATATAATTTCCTTAAATCAGAGAAGAGACATATTCCCCACAGCTGCTTGATCTTCCTCATTTCCCTCAGCTCCTGGAAGCCCATCAACTCTCTTTAAGTAATTGATTGACAATACAGGGCCGTGGTACATATTAACTCAGCCTTTCCAAGGTTGACCTGGTTACTGCATCAGAAGCTACAGGATGCCATTATCCTAAGCTCTGATTTGTGTGTGTGTGTATATATATATATATATCTCCATTGCCTCCAATTATATATATCCTATATAATAAATAGCTAATATGCTAATTAGACCGAACAGCAGAACAATCTTCTGGACGACCATCTGGATGACCTTCCGGACGAAGCCAGGGCTGCGAGGTTCAAGCCCCCACTTTGCATGAATTTCGTGCATCGGGCCTCTAGTATATGTGTGTGAATATATATATACACACACACACACATATATATATGTATATATATATTCTAGAATATTCTGGAAAGAAGGAGGAAGTTTTAAAATCATACTTGTGTAGCTTCTTTTTGGAATTCCACTTCATTGGTTATTAGAGGTATAGAACATTATTTTTGTCATTTTCAAGACTTGAGGCAATTTTCTTACCTTCCACAGGACAGTTCAGAAAATTAGACTTGAGTTTAGGATGGATGTCAGAAGTTAAGGTGAAAAACTATTCTACAGATCCAAGATGAAGATGAGACACCGAGCACTCAGGTTTTACAAATTTAAAAGAACTATGAACTAAATATGAAGTGAAAACAGGTGATTAAAATTTATTAGGCAAAATATATAGTAATATATTGTTATATCATAGCATATTACATTACATAAAGGAAACGAACCTGGTAAACTACAACAAAATTCTGGCAGGCTAAAAATCCCTTGGAATTTTATTAAGTTATTTATGATGGATTTAGGATATTTCCTTTTTTTCTTGTGAGCCAGGACAAGACCAAACACTTGTCATTCCCTGCATTGGCTTCTCATGTAGGAAACGTCAAGTGATGGGACACATGGTCTCTACCAACAGAGAGATTACCGAGTCCTAACTCTCTCCTTCCATGGGATCCTGTGACTCCTGTGTTGTGTGCCGTACTGGAGGGAAATTCATAGACACCTGGAGGTGCCTCGGAGCAGAACACGTCTGGACTCTTTGTTCCTCTGTGGGTGTTGGCATGAAAAGTCCACTCCTACCCTCTGGGCCGTGTAGCCCTGAAATTCTAAGCCTATTGTTTCTTCGTTTATCTGCTTTTTCATTTCTCCTTTTGATTTCTCATGGTCAGTTACATTTGAGGGATAGAGTGAGGAATTTCATGGTAGAAATGACATCATCGTGTTCACTCTGTATTCGTGACAAGCCTGGATAGCAAAGTAGATAATCTCTATCGGATTTACTAAATGCATTAGAAAAGTACAAATCTGGATCCATGTGTGCTTTGAGTCCTTTCAGTTCTTAAGTAGTATTACTTGTGATGCCAGGTGGGCACTGGAATATCAGGGGGAACGCTTTGTCAAGTTTATGATTGTCCTACCACTGGGCTGGGCACCTGAAATCAATACAAAATAATATTGAAAGTAAACTGTAATTGAAATTTTTTTTAAAGTATTATTACATTATTAGGTGTCGTAAGCTTCTCTTTCATATTCCCCAGATAGTTCCTCTAAAGTTGTATTAGTTATTGCACACACACCACTGCCAAAATCAGGGAAATTAAAACTGAAAAAAAATGCAGAAAGTTATGCTACTCTAAGAAAAAATTTTCCCTGTACACGTTCTTTTTCTGTGCTTGCCCGTTTATGTGCAAGCATACATTTGCGGTTGTAACCATTTTATAGATACAATTTTTGTGTTCCTCATTTTTTATTTAGCTTCCATAATAGCCATTTTCTCAGACCGTTCTGCATTTTCTCATTTCTCTGCAGGGCAAGTTCCACTACTTAGAACTACTTTCTAGATCTGAAAATACCCTTATATGGTGGCAGTTAAATGTTCTCATCCCCCTCCCCTTGTCCTTCGCACCCTTTTCTAAATATTGCCAATTCCAATCACAGATCAGCAGGTATTTCAGACCTATCCTGTTGGGCTAGCACTGTATCTAATTTGCAGCTACACTTTTTAAAAGGGGCAGGCAAAGCCGACACAGGTACAGATGGAAACAATAAAGATGATTAAAGGATCGGGAAATAG
The DNA here is from genome assembly GCF_028538775.1 of Myotis yumanensis. NCBI lineage: Eukaryota > Metazoa > Chordata > Mammalia > Chiroptera > Vespertilionidae > Myotis > Myotis yumanensis. The sequence goes on along the minus strand of NW_027223771.1, from coordinate 4,218,723 downwards.
GACCTCTGAGGAAAGATAAAAGGAGTTGAGATTATTTGTTCTTCAGAAAACCAAAAACGAAGGGCCGTTTTACAATGTTCTTCAAGAATGTGCAGAATCACCACCAGAAAGCATGTTTCTAGTTGTTCCCTCTCTTTGGGGATGGAACCGGATCAGTGGTTTAAATTGCGATTAGGTGGGCATGAAGCATCTATGACATACCTCTGGGATGGGCAGCAAGGAGCATTCATCAAGGGAGCCTTTGAAGGATGAGTAATACTCAGGTGGCTTCTTTTTTTTAGAATGATGATTTTTATTTTTTTAAATATAGTTTATTGATTTTTTTTTTACAGAGAGGAAGGGAGAGGGATAGAGAGTTAGAAACATCCATGAGAGAGAAACATCCATCAGCTGCCTCCTGCACACCCCCTACTTGGGGATGTGCCCGCAACCAAGGTACATGCCCTTGACCGGAATCGAACCTGGGACCCTGGAGTCCGCAGACTGACGCTCTATCCATTGAGCCAAACCCGTTAGGGCCTCAGGTGGCTTCTCACTAGAGCTGTGTCTTGCCATCTGTTGACTGTGAGTAGTTCCTTGCTGCCTTTTCAGGATACTGTTGATTTTGCAGACTACCTCGTGTCCATTCCCAATCCTTACAGCCTCGGCTTCATGTATCAGTATTGCAGACACCAACTTTCCCATGATGCATTTTTCTCACAATGGCTATTGTGCTAGTGGTCCTCCAAAACAGACTTAGCCTCCAATCCCTACTTACTTTCCCTGGCTGGTTGGGCCCTTTGGAATGCCACGATCCCAAGAAGCAAAGACTTCTGCCTAATACCATTCTCCTTCCCCCTCCCTCTCTCTCGCGCTCTAGCCCGTCTCAGAGGCATACGCAGCAGCTGCTTAAACGTAGATTTCACTAATGAAATTTTTTGGAAATTCTTATGATAGGAAAAAATATGTCAACTAGGTAATTTTCCCATATGGTACAATTTTTCAGTGTATTTTAAGAAAATTATTCTCTTGGAATCATTTCTCTTTTTTTTCCTTCAGCTTGCGCATGCCTTTATTTTAAAGCATCCACATTAACTGGTTTCCCTTCCATTTCCCAGGAGAGTGCTTTTAGAATCATTTCTTGTTTTTCTTCTTTTTAATCCCCATCCTCTAAGGTCCCCAAGATTACTCACAGTTCCCCTTGCCACAGAGAAAACAAGCTTTTGGACATAGGCTAATGACTTCTCCTTATTACTGGATTGAGGTTGGGGATTGAGCCAAAAATTTAAAAAGACAGAAAAAAATCATGGGCGGGGACCACAGTGTTTGATTACCGAGGGAAGGAGGGAGGGGTAGTGGAGGATGCTGTAGAGCCATGGTCGACAAACTGCGGCTCAAGAGCCACATGCAGCTCTTTGGCCCCTTGAGTGTGGCTCTTCCACAAAATACCATGTGCGGGCGCGCACGTACAGTGCGATTGAAACTTTGTGGCCCATGTGCAGAAGTCGGTATTTTGTGGAAGAGCCACACTCAAGGGGCCAAAGAGCCGCATGTGGCTCGCGAGCCGCAGTTTGCCGACCACTGGTGTAGAGGGATAAGAGGTGATGGGCGATTTGACTTCGGGTAGTGAGCACCCAGTACCGTGTACAGATAATGGGCTGGAGACTTGTGCACCGGAAGCCTGTATAATTTTGTTAACCAATGTCACCCCAATAAATTCAGTAAGAAGGAGGACACTGTTCTCTGATGCACTACAATTCTTTAATTTGTCTAAAGCAGTAAGAATTCCATTATGTTAGAGAGAGTCCGTGTTGTAACTGTTCACCATACAGATCTGGACTCGGACCGCTGGGTTCCCATCCTGGCTGGAACACAGTGGTTTGCTGGATTCGTAGTAGAACTTATTTCACATCATCTTCGCTTTAGGAGGATAATCCCCCCATTCCAGGCTGTTGGGATCTCCTAGCTGCACACACAGCAGCCATTCTAAACAGTGTCCTCTCTTCTTAGCACCTTTATTCCAACATAAAATTTGCCTTCAACGTCCACTCTGAGAAACAAACTGCAAAGATGCCCATCACATATTGGACAGTTTTTCAAGTTTTCTCATTTATGCTCTCTTCTCCCTCACACCACCATTAACCAAGAAGTCCAGATTCTTCTCCGATGTGATGCAAACCTATCTCATCAAGCATTTAGCCAGGCATTATCCTCATAGCTCTCCTCTTCCTGCAAGAATTTCAGTGCCACATGTTATAATAGCACCCTCCCTCCCTCATTGCTCAAGGTTTGAGTCCAGGCTCAGCCACTCCGTGCCTTTGTGGCTCTGGTCACATGACCTGGAACACAAGAATGGTAACACCCAGGGTTTGGAAGTGTTCAGCCGTATGTCTGGCAAAGGCACATCCATAATAGGTCTCAGCCATCCTATCCCTGAAATCACTGAGCATTTTTTTAATCAAATTAACTTAAGTTTATAAAAAAAAAAACTAGAGGCCTGGTGCACGAATTTGTGCACAAGTGGGGTCCAGCTGGCCTGCCCCAATTGGGGTCCTGATCTGGCAGGGCTGGCCAGGGGGAGGGGCTGCAGGCAGTTGGCCACCTGGTCCCACTCCCGATTGGGGTTGGGGGTCGATTGGGGGCAGGGTGGCTGGGGGAGGGGCCATGAGCAGTTGATCGGCTGGCCTCGCTCCCTGGTCGAACTCCCGGTTGAGGGGACAATTTGCATATTAGCCTTTTATTATATAGGATTGGATCTACTGCAGAGTCCGGGTTGTTACTGATAATACCATGACCATTATTGGGTTTGACCCCTTTCTCCTCGCATCTCTGCTTCTGTACGTAGAATGCAAGGCGTCCTGTGAACTCATGCTCCAAGTGGGTTTGCCAAAGAGAATGGGGGACGCTGTTGTTTGGCCGAGTCCTGGTCAGCCGTTGGCAAAGGAGCCTCGCTATACCTGCTGCTGAGTTCTCCACAGAGATGCACACAATTCTGGAGAATAGATCAGCTACGAAACCCAAACAGACTGGAACCACCTCACTAAACAGAGCGCAGCGCATGCCTTCTCCTTGTCTCTTTAAGTTAATTAATAACCCAGTCGGTGTCGTAATGCAGCTAACGTGGACTTGCCAAAGTACAGGGTGTCTGTCCCTTAATTAGTATCTCTCCTGACGTTGGGGTGATTGCAAGTTATCAGAGGGATTTTCATAGGAAACAAGGACCAGAGAAGCAGGTTGTTTATGTCATGCCACCTTCTCATAGTCACCAGTAAATATCTAGAAGAGGGAGGGGCATGTCTAGGGGGGCTTGGAGGTGGATTTTAATGGTGTTAAAGGCACGTTGGTGGAACATTTTTTAAAAAACAAGAGGAGAAAAGGTGTTTTGTTGTAAATCTTTAAATATGCTTGACTTGGCTAGCCCGTGAAGAATAAAGGGAGGAAGTCGCTCTTTCTTTTTATTCCAGTAAATTCTGGAATAAAAACGTAGCTGTGCAAATATCTGACATCATTGAAGTGAACGTAGCACAACCTAAAGCTGATGCTGGGGGTGACTACAATGAGAGGCTCACACTGCGCAGATTGGTCCTGTTGTCTTCAAGTTTTTAAATAGCTTGTGAAGCGGCCCTGGCTGGTTTGGCTCAGGGGATAGAGCATCGGCCTGTGGACTGAAGGGTCCCAGGTTCAATTCCTGGTCAGGGCACATGTCGGGTTGTGGGCTTGATCCTCAGTAGGGGGCGTGCAGGAGGCAGCCAATCAGTGATTCTCTCTCATCATTGATGTTTCTCTCTCTCCCTCTCCCTTCCTTAAAATCATTAAAAATATATTTTAAAAAAATAAAAATAAATATCTTGTGAAGCATTAGTCATTTTTCTGTGGTGTTCGGCACATCTTGTGTGTAATTTGGGAATCTCACCCCAACTCATCCTAACATGGTCAGGTTTATTAATTTTGACAAACTAGTGGGTGTTAAATAATATAATGTTCATTTTGCATTTTTCAACTCGTTAAGGAAATTGGACATCTTTTCAAGTGTTTATTGGCCAACCTCTCCAATGAATTACCTGTTAGTTTTATTTGTACATTTTTTGGAAGGTTGTCTTTTGGTTATATATGTTCTTTACATATTCTTAAAATGAATCCTTCTCCATTATAGATAAACGAATGTATTCTCTTGGTCAGGATCTTGTCTTTAACTTAGTTTACTGGACTTTATTCACTAATACCATTTAAGTGGAATTCAGACTACAGTGGAATTTAGAACTTGAAATTTTATTACACTTACCTGCTTTAAACTTTTCATTTCATAGAAGAAGAAAGTGAGGGTGATAAAATATGCATCTCAGATTACCCTCCTGGTTCGTGGCACAGAAAAATTAGAAATTGGGTCTCTTGATTTCTGGGCTAGTGATTTGGAATCCTACCAACATATTCTCTACAGGGTTCTGGTTAAAGTTGTATTCTTAGAGGGGATATGTGTGTGTGTGTGTGTGTGTGTGTGTGTGTGTTATATGTAATATATATATAATATATATATAATGTATATATATATAATGTATATTATATATATATGTATATCTCCACACCCTCTATTAATTCATTATGTCTTAAATTATTCATATACTGATTTTTTTCAACAAAGGCTACATAATGGTGTAAAGTACATTTTTGAGAGTTCTCCTCTTTCCCTCCTCCTCTCTTTTCTGCTGGGCTTCAGCTGATCCCCATGAACCATGGATAAAGACTAAACATGGCTTTCCCATACCCTAGCACTATCCTCTGCCTTATTTATGTCTGACCTGGTACAGCACAGCTGACCTGGGGGAGTTTAATTGAGGCTGGAATTGTCTGGCACAGCTTGAGGCCACCTGAATTTAGGGGGTGTGATGCACACAAAGACACACACACGTTGACAATGTGCCTAATGAACTGAGTGAGTGTGTGTGTGTGTGTGTGTGTGTGTGTGTGTGTGTGTGTTTTCTGATGAAATGACAGCCAGGGAGACAGTCTATCATGGTTTTTACTGGGCAGAAGTCTTATAAAACAAGAAAATATACCCATTTCCCCCCATAATTAAAAAATACAGTTTAGTTAGTCATTAAATAAATGCAGAATTACTTAAGTATGGAAGCTATTAAGGTAAAAGCAAAACAACAGTCGGTTGTAAGTAATTCAAGGCATAACTATTCCATGAAATATTTTTTAAATATTTTATAATAGACCAAGTACTTGAGAAATGCTGGCCTTTCCACTGTGTGGTTAAGATAATTTAGTAACATAAAAGCAAACAAAACATTTGATAATTGATGTTTTAGATAATCATTTAAATTTTTAAATGGTTAATTATTTTAAATATGGTATATTATATTTAATAAGATTATGACCAAGACTTTGGGTATGTTTTCTACATGAAACCAAAGACATTACTATTGAGAAGAAAAAAATAAGGTAATTTTTTTTTATAAATTTACTAGATTTAAAATCAGTTGTACTCTTGGTCATATATTTTCCAATTGTCGTTTTACTACATGGTAGATTTTGAATTGTTTTAGTACAGATATTATTGTAAGTAAGGTAAATCTGAAAATTAAAGCAATGTTCATTCATTGTACTTTATATAATTAAACAAATAATTATACCATTATTTTTAGAGGAAGTACTGCATACCCTGGGTTAACAGCATGCAAAAGCCCAAAAATATTTGAATAAAATACTTACTTTTGGATGAAGTACAACACTTATTTTTTGTTTCACCCAGCACAATTAAAACCAATCCCTTTAAGTAACCACAGAGGAAGATTAAATGGATCGATACATATTTTTATTCAAATACTTGTGTCAGGGTGTGTATACACACATTTATATGAAATGCCTCTAGAAAACATGCTTTTCAATAACCACAAATATCTGGAAAATTTCTCTCATTTGTTGTTTTGATACAAAGCATTTCATAGATGTGAGCAGTGCTCCGAGTTTGTGAAAAAGAAAGGAAGGACTCCAACTTGCCCCCAGGGCATTCTAGCCTCATGCACATAGAGGCTGGACAGATAATTGCACCCATATGCACCCGTATAAACTCGCCCACAAATGAAGTTTATAGCTGTGAGTGAAATTCAAGATGTCCCAAGTCACAGCCTATAACTTCATTAATAACCCAAACAGTCAATGAGATTATTTTAAAATTAATTCTCAGAGTTCAAGACTTTTTAGTTAAAAAATCATTTCTCATATCAGATGAGAAATGAGTATCTAAAACATAGCAATCATTTCTAAAATTTAAGATCAATGGTCAAAAACAAGAGAAAGACTGAGGACTTAGTTCATAGTCTGCCATGAGTCCCAGGTTTTATAGATTTTGTTTTGCTGGGAGACGCACACAAATTAGATTGTCCTAATAACTGTGTCCTAATCTAAAAATCTGCATTGACAAATAAAGATAATGATACGGGTGGTTAGCAGCCCTTATATAACACTGTGTGCCCAGCACCATGCTAAACACCTTGCAACTAGCAATTCATTTCATTGTAGTTACTCATTAATCAAATACTCCCGCATGGGGTAGGAAGGAATGCTATTTGACTATTCAGAGGTAATGTTAAAGCACACTTTTCACAGAAAGAGCAGGCAACATTCAGAGCCGGGTGTCAACCTTCATCCAACCTCACATTCATTTCTGACTCTGGGTCATAGCACAGAAACCACAAAGACTTACGAGAACTCAGTTTAAAAATGAATGGGAATGTGCTTTTGGTACCAAATCTTAAATGGTTTTTAGTAAGAGAACTAGATAGCTTCAAAAGTGCCTCCCTCCCAAGATAAACATGACCAGAGTTAGATTTTTCTGGCTATAATGATTCTCTAAACATCTTAATCATTAACCCGGAGAGATTTTATCTCCATCTTCCACGTTCCATACAAGCCTGGGGCCCTCAGTACCTTCTGAATACCAGCAGCTTCCTGGCCCCAGAACACCTCAGCCTATATAATGAAGAGCTAATATGCTAATTAGACAGAACGACCATCCAGATGACCTTCAGGATGAAGCCCGGGGCTGCAAAGGCCGAAGCAGCCAAGGCTGCGAGGGCTGAGCCCCTTGCACAAATTTTGTGCACCGGGCCTCTAGTGTTTGATAATATAAAATAGCAGGAGGATGTCAAACTCGAACAACTTGTTAAAAATAGGTATTGGAGCCGAAACCGGTTTGGCTCAGTGGATAGAGTGTCGGCCTGCGGACTGAAAGGTCCCAGGTTCGATTCCGGTCAAGGGCATATACCTTGGTTGCGGGCACATCCCCGGTGGGGGATGCGCAGGAGGCGGCTGATCGATGTTTCTCTCTCATCGATGTTTCTGACTCTCTATCTCTCTCACTTCCTCTCTGTAAAAAATCAATAAAATATATTTTAAAAAAAATAGGTATTGGATTATGGCACATGTATATGTAAATGGCACAGCTATCCATACAGTCGATTCCTGATGGACTCAGCTTCTGCTTGACTGTTATACTCATTCATGATTCGATCTAGAGCTATTAGTAAACGGGACCTATTTGTGGCACTGAATTTACTATGCCTGGGACAGATGGTTGCCATATTCAGAAGAAGTTATTGTTGAACATTGATCCTATTGTTATTCCCTCTCTAAGGTGGCAGGAACCCACCCAGTGTGAAGGATTAAATATGGCTTGATCTATTCTTTCTCAGTCTGGCGAAATGCATAGATATTATGCTCTGGCATTATCTGTAAATAAATGCTTTAAAAACTAAACTCAACCAGATAATACACACACACACACACACACACATATACATATATGGTGTCCCCCCAAAATGTATACACACACTTTCAATAATTATAAGAGCATTGTTTATTGAAATATATTGTATTTTTAAAATTGAATATGCATTTTTGGATAATACACACACACACACACATACACACATGGCACATAAGAACAAAAGATAGAGTCAAATAAAATGGCTTGCCTCTCTGCTCTTAAATAGGGTGATCTTTTCCCCCATGTGCCATCCCAAGACAGACATAAACAGCGCGTGGACGCCGAGGCTGACAGATGTGCCATATTCTGCAGGGAGACCTTTTATGATTGAGGCCTGTTGCCCTCTGGAGATGGAGCAGACACCATGGACCACTTCACCGAGACCGCAGATCACACTCAAGTCGCAGGCCCTGGAGGGGTTGTCATCCCAGGGAACCACCAGCGTCCCCTTTTTGTCCAGATCTTCATCTCTTTCCCCTCTGAGGTCAGTGGAGCCAAAGGCACTGAGATGGCCCGCATAGGTCCCTGCCGATGCACCTGCAGGGGTATTGATTGCCTTTCTTAAGACCGCTCTGCTTTGGGTCGAGGTACATTCCACAGCAGAACATGAAACAGCAGTAAATACCCATTCACTCACAGCACCTTTGGCTCCTTGGCGAATTACGTACATTTAAAATAATAATAATCATAAATTGACATGAGAAAAGACAGTGTGACTTTTCCATAAAGAGCATCATCAGCAAAGTCGCCACCCTCGTTTTTTAGCCTGTGTTTGGCGATTTCTGTTGAGTCACACCTGCTTTGACCACTAGGCCTCCATGGGAGTTTCTGGAGTTACTTCCTTAAAGTGTGCGAATAAGGTCTATTTATTCAAATGGCGAACCGTATGGAGAGACTCCCAGGCATCAATCTGAGGCCATGATGCCTTTAACGTGACTCCAGCCGTGTTTATTCTGGCAACTCTGACAAGATCCCAGCGTTGCTAACGATTCTGTACATTTACGATGCGCAATAAAGCGACCGAAGTTCTGGGACTGGAAAGAAATCTTTTTGGATTTCTTATTTATTGCAGTTTTAATAGAAACTCGGGGAAAGCCTTATCTGCTGTCATTTGGTTTAAATTCCACTGTCCTTTTTGTATTTCACCAAATTCCCTTACCTCCGATTCCCTCGTATCCTGCTGTGCCAGCTTCCGAGCACTTGATGTCCTTATCTGTGGTTTTTGTAATAAAATTTTAGCTCCTATCCAGAGAAAGGAGAAAAACTACAAGAGGAAAAGCTGCTCCTCAGATACTAAATTGACCAGCTGCCTGCGTCCATCATACGACCTGGAAATGGCTGCCTATTCTGGCATATTTAAGAAGTCTGGGGAGTTAGTCCCATGATCCAGTTTAGACATGTATACTGTGCCTCAGATAATAGCCTCTGACTTCTTTATAGAAGAGAAGATAGACGAGGAGTAGAAGGTATTAAAAAGGGAAGAAACGAAACACGTGCAGAGCCCTAGCCGGTTTGGCTCAGTGGATAGAGAGTTGGTCTGCGGACTGAAGGGTCCTGGGTTCGATTCTGGTCAAGGGCACATGCCCAGGTTGCCAGCCCAATCCCCAGTAGGGGGCGTGCAGGAGGCAGCCGATCAATGATTCTCTCTCATCATTGGTGTTTCTATCTCTCTCTCTCCCTCTCCCTTCCTCTCTGAAATCAATAAAAATACATATTTTTTTAAAACACAAAAACACACGTGTAGAGACACACACACACACACACACACACAAATGACCAAACAGCAAGGACAAGAGGTTGGAAGTCACATACTCCGAGGGTTTCCTTCCTGCTCTCTCATTCCAGTCCAAAGCAAGCCATTATCTCTGTTTCAAAACGGAGGGGAAAGCTGGGTAGCTTTGTGGGTAAAAGATACGAAATCTGCCATTTCTTAGAGGCCGAATGGGAAATGAAGAGGGATAGTTGTCGCCTTCTGTCACCACAGAATGTCGGGGCAGCCATCCAATCAGCTTGCTCCCTTCGGAAATAGGGGGTCTTTCCGTGTGAGTCCCGCCTCCATTGCCTCAGGGTTTACTGTTCTGAGCCACTGAGGCAAACACGTGTTGGTGAAGACAGGAAGGAGAAGGGGACTTCCATGTTCTTCAGGAACCTTCCCAGAGAAGTTCTGGTGCAGGAGCGTCCAAGATCCCAAGCTTCGGGGAGGCAGCAAATGGTTTCTGACTAAGACGGAACAAAGCGAGTGTTTTCTGCACTAACTGCACCTTAGTGTCAAATTTGGCAAAGTGGACCCAGATGGAATGTTCCAGAAGGCACCTGACTATGAGTAGTTTGATTGCCCATAATTCAGTATGACCATGAATTCCAACTTTGCTTTCTGGGAAGCTGAGTTTGTTTCCTCAAGGAGATTCAGCCGGAATCCATTTCTTCATAGAACATCATTTGATCCATAGAACCAGCGAAATAATTCAAGTCACAAAGTTATAGATTTCAGCAAGGACTTTAAAACATCATGCAATTCTGTTTGCTGCCTCTAAGCAGAGCAGCTAGCGTGGTTTCATTTTACAGATGAGATGAGTGAGGTTCCTAACTACAGTTGATGGCAAAACACTTCTAAGAAACTTCTTATGTTTCTTCTTTTTTAAAAAAAAATATATTTGTATTGATTTTAGAGAAGAAAAGAGAGAGAGAGAGAAACATCAGTGACGAGAGAGAATCATGGATCGGCTGCCTCCTGCACACTTCACACTGGGGATCGAACCTGCAACCCGGGCATGTGCCCTGACCAGGAATCAAACCACAACCTCCTGGTTCATCGGTCGACGCTCAACCACTGAGCCACACCAGCCGGGCTCCTTATGGCTTCTTATGAGTTCTGAAGGCTGGGGAAAAAATCAGGTTACTTCATATTTGCAGCAAGGATTCATATTAAGTTGCTTCAATTTGCAGAGTGATGCGAGTGGCGGTTTGCAAATATCGTCCCCACGGGCCCGAAGAGGTTGCCCACCTGCACCTCTGAGCATTGCTTCGTGTCAGGAAATGCGCCTTTTGCAATCACAGCCTTCTTCTCTTTGCTGTTTCGCCAGGTTCCAAGCTGAGACTGTCAGCATTACGCTCACTTGTGATCTTGTACAGCCGTCAGTTTAAAACAATTTCCATGCACATTCATTCAGGCCGAGGCGCAAGCAAGAGGTCCCAGCGTGGCAGGTTCCTGCATTGCTCTAATCCAGTTACCACCGAGTTAAAATGCTTTCATTACCGTTTGCAAACCCCTGGAGAAGGGATCTATGACAAGCGAGGGTCTGCTTATCATGTTGCAAACCGAGACTGGCTGCAAGAAATAGAAGCAGGAATGAACAAGTCCATTTTTACACACTTCCCTTCGTCTGTCTTCCTTGATTCACGTTTTCAATTCTTCTGAACTTGAACTCTCCATCAGGTCTTTCGGCCCACCTTGTTGGAGATTTGGGGAGCGTCGATGCAGGCAGTCATGATAAACACATTCCCTATTTATGTAAAGTCCTTTGCAAACCTCATCTGTCTTGGGCGTGCCTTCACCTGCCCCTCGCCCCACCCCCCACTCAACTAAAATATTTTGCAACTGTCTCAACCTGTTCACCTAAACATTGGTGAATTATTAAAAATTAACTACTTCCTTCATCATTGCCGATGAACATTCTAAATCAAATATTTAAGGTGCAGTTTGATATAAAGCGACCTACTGATGCAATTAATATTTATGCAACAGCTACTTCAATGCAGGTACTGTGCTAAGCATGCGTCTCGAAGAGGCAATGTGCCAGGGATACCAGCGTTTTCTGAATTTGCAGTCTTAGTGGGGAAACTGGGCAAGCAAGCACATGATTTTAATACTTTCAGACCTGCGCTGTGCAAGGGACATCTCCAGACCCCTTGCAGAAACCGTCTCCTAGACAGGAATCATTTGGCTCACGTTTCGAAGTGGGAATGAAAGCTTTAGACTACAGTGATAGTATTTTCTGAATCAAAACCCAATAATATGTGTTATCTGAGAGACATAGACAGCGTCAGATATTTGAAATCTGGACGAGCCTACAAAGTTCAATGCTTATAATAACTTTTAAATGTATTGCATCATGCCCTAGCCCAGCGGTTCTCAACCTGTGGGTCGAGACCCCTTTGGGGGTCGAATGACCCTTTCACAGGGGTCGCCTAAGACCATCAGAAAACACATATATAATTACATATTGTTTTTGTGATTAATCACTATGCTTTAATTATGTTCAATTTGTAACAATGAAATTGGGGGTCATCACAACATGAGGAACTGTATTAAAGGGTTGTGGCATTAGGAAGGTTGAGAACCACTTCCCTAGCTGGTTTGGCTCAGTGGATAGAGCGTCAGCCTATGAACTTGAAAGGTCCTGGGTTCGATTCCAGTCAAGGGCACATGCCCAGGTTGTGGGCTCTATCACAAGTAGGAGGCAGCCGATCAGTGATTCTCTCTCATCATTGAAGTTTCTATATCTCCCTCTTCCTTCCTCTCTGAAATCAATAAAAATATATTTTAAAAAAATTAAATGTATTGCCTCATAATAACTATTACACAAGCTACTATGAAAACATCTGCCTTCTAACTAGCATTCACGTGGCTGAACCCCCCGGAGCAATAGGCCAGCTCTTCGCTAAGAGAAACCTAGAAAGACAGGGAGCCAAGTCCTGAATCTGGAGCGCTTATCTGAACTAAAATCCAGCCCTTCAGGCTTGTCACCCTGCCATTATTAATGGATCTTTAACACCCTGCTAAGCTGGTCTACCACTCAGCTGTTTTCTTAAAGTCGGTTGAATAAGTGGCATTCTTCCTGCCCACACAGCCTTTGTTAATGTGCATATTGCAAAATCATCCTGAGTAAACAGTGTGTGTCATCCGCATTGAAGGGAAGTAATGTATGGATTAGTGTATAATAGCCTGGGTTAGAGAGAAAAATGAGTCACCAAAGTAGCTGGTTCAAAGGCATAAATAACTAAATCATTATCTTGATGCCTGACTTAGAAAGCTTTAGCTCTCAAAGGCATAGTGTCTACAATATAAAGACCATGTGAAAAGCCTCCTTGTGGACTGCAGGTTGGTCGCTTCTGCTGCGGGCTGTGTCTACACTTATCAAAACATAGGATTTCATGGGGGAAAATGGAAAGAAATTATTATGGTCTTCAGCCAAATGTCTTGCTCCCTGATGGTGACGATGAGAAAGCGTTGCCATGAAGGAGGTATGGTAGATAAGAATCATTGCTTTGCTTGTTGAATATGGATGTATCCGGAAGAATGTTCCTAATGGCACCCATTCTGTGTTCCCGGTGCAGGGGATGCATAGACAGATGAGTTGTGTCACCCATCAAGGACAGCACAGTTGGGACCAGAAGTGGCAGATAGGTCTGATGGATGTGTCAATGGCATTTGGTTAGAAGAGGCTGCCGGTGGCACTGTTTTGGGATGAATTCTGACTCAGCAAGAGAAAGTATTGTGACCAGTTGGGCATGTCTGGCAGGGAGGCTGTCATGGAAGTGAAGACTCACTGTCAGATGTTTGCCAGCAGCGATCCAGGGGGGAGAAGAGCCAGTGATCAAGGTGTGCATTAAACTGGTACAATAGACATTTCCAGGAAGGACTGTGGGGGCACAGCTGAGGCGAGGTGGGTCAGGGGAGGTTTTGCAGGGAAGATTGCATTCAATACATTCAATTTGGGTTTTGAATGGTGACCAGGTATATACCGGTGTTATGGACTGCCTATTGTGTCTGCACAATATTCCAATGTGGAGGCCCCAGGCCCCAAGGTGGTGGTCTTGGAGATGGGGCCTTTGGGAGGTCATTAGGGTTAGATGACGTAATGAGGGCGGAGCCTCCTTGATACGATGGGGCTTTATCGGAGGAGGCCCCAGACTAGCTTCCTCCTTCTCTTCCCTGTGGGGACTCAGCAAGAACACAGCCATCTGCAGCGAGGAGGGCTCTCACAGGAACCGGCCCCGCCTTCCCTGGGTCTGATTATCAGAGGAACTGAAGGAACCTGGAAGGGTCGAGGGAAAATGTGTTTCTCCCCCACAATCACAAGACTGTTTGTCTGTGTAGGAGCTGCTAAGAGAGATCTTAAAAGTTCTCATCACAAGGAGAAAATACTGTGGAACTATGTGAGGTGATGAGTGTTAATTAAACTTACTGTGGTGGTCAGTTCCAGGATGTGTGTGTGTAACTATTATGTTGTACACCTTAAATCCATACAATGTTATATGTCAAGTATAGTTCAGTATAACTGGGAGGGGGGTGCAGAAGAAGTCTAAGGATGCCCACTGGCTCAGTGGTTGAGCATTAACCTATGAACCAGGAGGTCACGGTTCGATTCCCGATTCCCGGTCAGGGCACATGCCAAGGTTGCTGGCTCAATCCCCAGTGGGGGCATGCGTGTAAGAGGCAGCCGATCAATGATTCTCTCATCGTTGATGTTTCTATCTCTCTCTCTCCCTCTACTTTCCTCTCTGAAATCAATAAAAATATATATTTAAAAAAAAGAAGTCTAAGGAGATCCTGAAAGGAGTAACACGCTGCAAATCATTTCAGGAGAGCTTCAGGAAGGCAGGGAGAGAGGCTGCTGTTGTCACACACACACAGTTATCTTTCAGACAAAGTCTATGAAGATTCATGGTTGTGACTTGGGGGGGAAAAGTGGGTCAATAAGATTTTATCTGCTAAATTGTTGTAGTTAGTGGTGCAGAATGCTTTCCGATTAATTTTCTGCGGTTCAGTAAATGCTTTATTTTGGGTACACATAAGAGTTTGTTTAGGAGATCATTTAGAATCATAAAAAAGAGAGACTTGAAATGAAATAGCAAGACTTCTTAACTCTGCCCAAGTTTCTGTCTTTCTTTCTTCCTTTCCACTCTGTTTTGACATCAATACTACCTTGTTTTGTCAACTGTGCTGGAGACAGATAAGGATGGCAGGTATGCAGCTCCGTAATCATTAAGTCTGAAGTTGTCTTGACATCTGCCAATAGCGAAAACACCTTATTTTCAAGTCTGAGTTATCTGCTCATTCACTTTTCTCGCTACTCGAGTTTAGTGACACAGCCAAGAAACACCACCACTACCAACAAGAAAACTGCACTGCAGGAAATAGAAAAGGCACTTTTAGAAAGCCCTATTACTTTCCATTAATTGTTACTTTCTATTTATTTTTAAGTTACTGTTGCAAAATAACTTATTAGGCTAGATGGTGGTTGGATGGTAGCAAGCGTGTTAAAGGGGAAACACTTTTGCCCTGGCTGGTTTGGCTCTGTGGATAGAGCATCGGCCTGTAGACTGAGGGGTCCCGGGTTCGATTCCGGTCAAGGGCACATGCCCGGGTTGCAGCTTGATCCCCAGTAGGGGGTGTGCAGAAGGCAACCAATCCATGATTCTCTCTCATCATTGATGTTTCTGTCTCTCTCTCCCTCTCCCTTCCTCTCTGAAATCAATAAAAATACATTTTTTAAAAAGAGAAAACATTCTTGAAGTAATAATAATTCAAGATTGTATTTCTTCCACAAATAAAACTGGAGATCTGAACACTGCTTATTAAAATATGAATATCACTTACAAATGGGTTATCAAAACCTAACCATAATCAAATTAATTTTTGTAAATGTTTTCACCAAAGGGCTCTTCTCTTATCAAATAGAATAATGTTAATTATTACCAAATATTTTGAAGATACTTGACTGTAATTTTGGCCCGAAACAAAATATTGGCTAAAACCAAAAAAGCATTTAGCAGTTGGGCCCATTCTGAAAGACAGATGTTTAACTCACTGTGGTGGTGGTGGTTGGGGGGGGGGGGGGGGGGGGAATATGCTTGGTGTATAAATATGTTACTAACTCGTTTTTAAGCAAAATTAAGCATTTTATTTCAGGGCAAGAAAAATCTATGAATGAAATAATGGGTGAGCTAGCATGAGACCACACTGATATATTTTTATTTTAACAGCATGTTGGCTAGGGTGTGAGGTAATGGCACTTCTATTCATTGCTGGTGGGGCTGTAACATGATAGAAACTCATTGCAATATAATTTGGCAACACATCCAATATATTAGGATGCTTTTTAAAATACTATATGGAGGATAATTATTCAATGGAGTGTCTGCAGCATTATCAGAAAAATTAGTAACAAATATTAATACTGAAAAATGAGTTAAGTTAATATTTTACATATTTTGTTCATCAGTAATTAGAAAGTTACGTATTTTGCCCTACTCTTTTGTAAGTATCAATGATGAAACAATATTTAGTTCCCAAAGTATGTTGGCTCAACTATCTTTTATTTCCCTTCTTCCTTTGCACTTGTGACTATGAAGGTCAGAGAAGGTCAAGGCAGAGCTAGGCAACTGTTGTAACAGAGTCACATGCGAACCAGCCCGCCATGTTAACCCTGACCATTTCTTCCAGCGTGAACGCATCCCCAGTCCCTCTGAGCTGTTGTCCTCAAACATGCAGTCTTCGAAAAACTCCCTTTGGAATTCAGTGCTTTTCAATAGCAGTTTAAGTTTCAATCCTAAGCTTTATTTTCTTTCCTTTCGATAGCCAAGCAGGGCAGCTTGCTCATGCCGTGTTAAAGGAGCATGCTGGTTATAAATACCAGTTGTGGTTTTTTCTGCTGGAGGAACGTTTTAAAGAGGGACATGCTTATAAAATGAAAACAACTCAGAACATGGAAGTTTCCTGTTGTGACTTCGTGGGCCACAGGGCCTTTCTCAGGAGCATGTCTCTGTCCAACGGACTGGGCCACTTTTTCTAACATTTCGAGTTGCCCATCGGGATAGAAAAGGACTTGATACTCATTTTTCATTAATTTCTTCCCCTCACATATATTGGGATTTTTACGTGTTGAAAAGTGATCAGATAGCTCCTTATCTTTTTTAAAATTTATCTTTATTGTTGAAAGTATGATAGATGTCCCCTTTTTTCCCCATTGACACCCTCCACCCTGTACCCACCCCCCTCCCCGGCCCCCTCAGCCCCAGGCCTTCACTGCACTGTTATCTGTGTCCATAGGTTATGCCTGTATGTGTGTAAGTTCTTTGGATAATCTCATCCCCACCCTACCCTCTGAGATTCATCGGTCTGTTCCATGCTTTCATTTTTCTGGATCTATTTTGTTGGTCAGTTTACCTTGTTCATTAGATTCCACTTAGGAAAGCACCTCATCTTTTCTCTCCCCAAATCAGCCACTTCTGATTTAGTAAAAACATCTTCTGTATATATAAAAGCCTAATATGCAAAGTGTCCCCTTGGGAGATCAACCGGGAGTTCGATCGCTCGCTATGATGTGTGCTGACCACGAGGGGGCGGCACAGAACAAAGGGAGGTGTGGGCTGGCAGCCGGGCAGCCACTAAGGATTCTACCCATGCACGAATTTCATGCACTGGGCCTCTAATAACATAATAACTCAAGACTGCATCGGGACAAGCATCTTTTGGTTGTGGTTGGTTTTTTTATATTGTTGATGTTATATTTTGGGGTCCTCTTGCTTTTTCTTAATCCCAAGGTGAAAGCTACATCAAAGAGAAGCATCTTCATTCCATGGGGTCTCCTAACCCATCCAAAATCGAAATTAAAAAAAAAAAAATCTCAGAAGATTTGACTTTGGGTGGTGGGCACACAATGCAATATACAGATGATGTGTCATAGAATCGTACACTTGAAACCTATATAATTTTACTAACCAATGTCACCCCAGTAAATGTAATTAACCATTTTTAAAATCCCATAATTAGATCTCATATAAACTATCCAATAAATTGAGTCATGCCTACCCTTTTTATTGCGAGCACTAACAAGATGAAATATTACAAAGGAGTGAAATTGTCAATGTCAAAGGGAAGCAATCAAGTTGGATTCCAGTGTCTATGTTTGTAAACATTTATGTAAAGTAGAATAGAGGGTCAAAAGGGTGGGACTTAGCGATAACCCGTGGCCACAGTCTTTGGGGTACATTTTGAGTGTCCTCCTGGAATTCATCTTCTGTTTCAGGGCAGGTAGCGTGGACATTAGCAGCAGGAAAAGGAGCAGCGGCCCTCCATGGCGTCAGCTCACCTTTAGGACCTCACATTTTGACAGAGAGCAACGTCACCGGTGCAGAGAAATAATATCCTCGAAAATGAATAAGAAATAACCTCAGATTAATGCTATATAAATACATTTGCTACAGGTTTTATTAAATATTCATGGGACACACGTGTACAGGTCAAATTACCTTTAAATATTAAATTTCTTTCCAGAGGTAGGGAATTTCTGATTTATTCCGTGTTTATAAGGAGCCAGGAGGGGACCCATATGTTATTATCTGCCAGCAGGTTCAGCTGCCACTTTCACTGGGACCCCAAGGTTAGAAGGGACTTAGCACATAAAAACGTGAAATGGTTCAAGTGTCTCTGGCCTAGAAATTGCAAGGGGAATTCAAAGATGTACTAAAAAACATAAGTATTTTGCACATCCTTTATTTTTTAAGTTATCTTTATTGTTGAAAGTATTACAGATGTTGCCTTTTCCCCATTGACCCCACTCCACCCGCACCCACCCTTTCCAAGCCTTCACCACCCCATTGTCTGTGTCTATGGGCTCTGCATATATGCATGCAAGGTCTTTGGTTGATCTCTTCCCATCCACCCCCACCTCCACCTTCCCTCTGAGGTTCAACAGTCTGTTCCATGCTTCTATGTCTCTGTCTGGGTCTATTTTTGTTCATCAGTTTATTTTGTTCATTGGATTCCACGTATGAGTGAGATCATGTGATACTTACCTTTCTCTGACTGGCTTATTTTGGTCAGCATTCCATCCATGTTGTCTCAAAGGGTAAGAGAGCCTTATTTTTCACAGCTGCATAGTATTCCATGGTGTAAATGTACCATGGGTTTTGTTTTTTTTATCCACTCATCTATTGATGGGTACTTGGGCTATTCCCAGATCTTAGCTGCTGTGAATTGCTCTGTTGCGAACATAGGGGTGCATGTAGTCTTTCTGATTGATGTTTTGGGTTTCCTAGGATAAATTCCCAGAAGTGGGATCACTGGGTCAAATGGCAGTTACGTTTTTAATTATTTTGAGGAAACTCCGTACTGTTTTCCATAATGGCTGCACCAGCCTGCATTCCCACCAGCACTTGTCATTTGCTGATTTGTTGACGGTAGCCATTCTGACAGGTGTGGGGTGCTACCTCATTTTCATTTTACAATTTGCATCTCTTTGATGATTAGTGACCTTGAGCCTTTTTTTTATATGTCTCTTGGCCAAATGCATGTCCACTTTGGAGAGGTGTCTATTTGCATATACTTTAAAGAAAGAAATGAATTATTTCAGGCCTCCTGCATTTTATGCCTATAACATGTTGTATTTAATACATGTAATACAAGCAGATGATTGAAGTAGGAAGTAGTATCCTTCCACGCAATGCAAGAAAGAACAAGAGTTATCACAAGTTGCATGTGACCTCAGGAAATGGCAGACTTGGGATGGAACCCTGGTGTGACAGAGCCCAGCAGTGTCCCTGGTCATGTCAGTTCTCCCACGGGGCACTGGGGACCACGCATCTGGAAGTGCTCACAGCCAGGACAAGGGAAGCAGTGCAGACTTTCCCATCATGCACTGCGGTGGGGAAACGCTCTGGGTTCAGGTTTAAAAGAGTTGTGGTCTCCGTCCTGTTCTGCCTCTGAGTGTTGAGGTGCACTCACATAGGCCTCTGATTTTGTTCATCCAGGGTAACACAGGAATGATATTACAGATACTGCCTGACTCAGGCTAGGGACAAAGGATGAGCTGAGGCATCTGTGGGGCCAGGGTCTGGAAAACACCACGTTCAAAACAAGGGTCTCCTCGCCCATCCCTGGGAACAGACTAGAGCACCTGCCACCCCTCACCCCTCCCTGGAGACGACTCCCGCATTCATTCCCGAAGTGCCCCCAAATGAGACTTCAGACGCTTCTATAAATAGGCTGTACATAGAGTTACTGAGCCACACGGAGAGTGTGGGAAGACAGCGCTCAACAGACAGGTTTCAGCATATTCCCAAGCTGAACAGGCAATTTATCATGCAAACTGGGGCGTTCTGGGAGTGGGTTACTGGTTATGCTGGGACAGCGCGTGCGAAACGGGCGGCCCGAGCCGAGTGAGGGGAACGATCACCGTCCATAGACCCCATTATAAAGCGGCACTGCTGAATCCTCCGCACATAAATCAATGTTAGGAACTCTAGCCTGCTTTTAAATTTTTTATTTTACTTTTAAAAAAATATATTTGTATTGCTTTCAGAGAAGAAAGGAGAGGGGGAGAGAGAGAGAATCATTGATCGGCCGCCTCCTGCACACCCCCTACTGGGGATCGAGCCTGAGACCTGGGCAGGCGCCCTGACCGGGAATGGAACCGTGACCTGCTGGTTCCTATCACCTGATTTGCTTTAAAAGCCGCAGTTGGGTTGCTTGTATCTGAAAGTGTTCTTTTGATACGCGTAAAAATGTTCAATATGCCACAGAGTTCCCAAGCCTGTTCTATTTGTTTAATATACTAATTACCTTTTTTTTAAAAAATGGAAGGGCTTTAGAACTTTCTGAGCCTCATCCACAGCCCTGGACTTGACCTTGCCCAGCCCTGTCAGTGCATCTCAACTGCCTGGGTGTTCTCGGTTCAGTGTTTCCTCAAATTCAGCGTAGGTGAGGCCAGCCTCCCCTCAGACATGTTCAGACTCCCAGAGACAGCAGATGACAGCCTGCAGTCCCGCTGTCTTTGTGTTCACCCGCCCAGGCTATCACAGTGTACCCTTTGCACCCCGCGAGCTAGAAAGGAAGCAGGGGAGAGGAGTGATGTGAGTGAGAGCGAGGCCAGCAGCCCGGCTGGTGGCTCGTCCAGAGGCCTCTGTTGCCTGTGGTGGCCCCCTGTCCCCGGGGCGGGGTGCTCAAGCTGCAATGTCAAGGGAACTCCAGGAGCGGGCTCAGGGCCAGGTACCTGAGCCTCCGCTGGCAGCGTGAGGAGACTCGGGGAAGTGGCTTCTGGGAAAGGGAAGGTGACAAGGACTCGTGCTGGTTCCCCATCTGTCACTTACCTGCAGCACCATCTGTAACACCCACTCGGAGCCGGGACGTGCCCTGGCCTCTGGGAGCGGAGAGCCTTACCCTGTAGATGCTGAGTTCATGGGCACCTGCTCTGAGATGGGGGGCAGTTCTTGGTCCATAGCATCCCCCACCTGTGAGCGTCCTCAGCCGGCTCTGACGCGGGTGCCCCTGTAACTGCCCCCTTCTGGCCCATTGAATGAGTCAGTTCAATCACACGCACCCACACTCACATGTTCCGTTGTCACATCTTTAAGCTTGAGGTCCACAGTATTCTAAGGCCCCTTTGACATAGAGCAGTGGTTCTCAACCTTCTAGCCCTTTAAATACAGTTCCTCATGTTGGGACCCAACCATAACATTATTTTCATGGCTACTTCATCACTGTAATGTTGCTACTGTGATGAATCGTCATGTAAATATCTGATATGCAGGATGGTCTGAGGCGACCCCTGTGAAAGGGTCGTTCGACCGCCAAAGGGGTCGCGACCCACAGGTTGAGAACCGCTGACATAGAGGATGCCTCCGTGGAAAGAAATTCACTAAGGGTCATCCAAATCGTGACTGGTGGGTAAGGAAAATGCAGTAGATATCGGGGAGGAGCCCCGTGGGCGCCCATGAAGCCTGACATGCTGCCTGGAGCTGTAGGTGATCACTTCAGTGGGGATCCCTGTGGCGGAGGGGCAGACAGAGGCCTCTGGGTGCTTGGTGCCCCCGGCTAGGCCCCCAGGCCACCCCTAGTGGCTCTTGTCTGACTGGTGTGCCTCTCTTGCTGGCATCGGGTGGAAGTGGGGTCATTGTACCCGGTGATGGAGCCTTGCTGGGCCCTGGCACCACAGAGTGGGGGTCTGTCTGTTGAAGCTACAGTCTTTCAGGGACTCCGTCACCAAAACCTAACCCGGGTCTAATTAATACAGGTTTTCCATACACAGTTTATGTTTTATCTTTAAAATGGGGCACCATTAGTCTATGTACACATCAGAACACCGAATTGCAAACGTTTACAGCAGGGGTCCTCAAACTTTTTAAACAGGGGGCCAGTTCACTGTCCCTCAGACCGTTGGAGGGCCGGACTATAGTTCAAAAAAAAACTAGTCGGCTACTTAGCAACAGGAAGCAGTGGCAAAAACACCCGGCGGGCCGGATAAATGTTTTCGGCGGGCCGCATGTGGCCCGAGGGCCGTAGTTTGAGGACCCCTGGTTTACAGTTACTTTCTGAAATCACATAACTCTTAAATAGAATAGCCAACGTTTAAATACTTTTTTTTTTTTTTTACAAAGCCTACATTTGGAAAATTTTTCTAAACAATTGAATATTTGTTCTTAATTTTAAAAAATGGATACTTCCAAGTACTATTTTTTTTTTTATTGATTTCAGAGAGAAAGGGAGCGGGCTAGATAGAAACATCAATGATGAAAGAGAATCATTGATTAGGTGCTTCCTGCACATCCCACACTCGGGATTAAGCCGGCAACTCGGGCATGTGCCCTTGACCGGAATCGAACCCAGGACCCTTCAGTCCACAGGCCGACGCTCTATCCACTGAGCCAGACTGGCCAGGGCTTTCCAAGTACTGTTAAAAATCATTAGTTTCTATAAAATACAGAGAAGCCCTAGCCAGTTTTGCTCAGTGGATAGAGCATCAGCCTGCAGACCGAAGGGGCCCGGGTTCAGTTCTAGTCAAGGGCAAATACCTCGGTTGCAGGCTTCTCCCTGGCCTGGACCCTGGTCTGGGCATGTGCAGGAGGCAACCAATCGGATGTGTTTTTCTCACATTGGTATTTCTCTCTGTCTTTCCCTCTCTCTTCCACTCTCTTTAAAAATCAATGAAAAAATATCCTTAGGTGAGGATTTAAAAAAAATACAGAGAGAAGTAGCCTGGTTTCAGTGTCCACCTTTAAGTTCCCAAACTCCATAGAATTCAGCAAGTATTTAGCAAGCAGAGTATTGCTTTTTAAATAAAAATGAATAATTTTATTATGTTGACCAGGGGCATATCTTAAAATAACTGGTATTATCTGTAAATGGGGCCTTGTTACAAAATCAGACTGACAATGTCCATAGCCTTGTCTGGCAAATAAATGATTTTATAGAAAATTTAAGAAAACTATGGCTAAATGTGTGCCTTCTCCATGACTAAATTATTTTCTTCTCACAGACCTTAACCTTCTTGAGTGTAGGATTTCTGTCATATTAGTCTTTTTAGCTACAAAACTCCTCACACATTCCTGAGCATGGAATGGAAGCTTAAAATATACTTATTTACTTCAATTATACAATATTCCAGTCATAGTTCTGGCCTCTGAAAGTAAAAAGGTTTTGCATAGCTTTACAGCTGATAAATCATTTTTATAAGTGATATTTTTAGGTACAATTGCTATGGCTATCTCCCATTCAAGCTATAAAAGTTAGAGCTGAGAAAACTTAAAGAGTTTCTCAAGATAACACGGCTTTTAAAAATGATGCCTTGATGAGCCCAACATAGATCTTTTGACTCCTGATCCTGTGATCTTGCTTGTATGAGATTGTAGACTTTGCTGAATGAATGGATGGGTCAATCAATCAATCAATGAAACCATCAGAAAGTGGCCACCACAAGCATGTTGTAAAGCAACCAGCTAATGGATGATCAGGGCCAAGGTTACTTGTTATGTGTTCTTGATTATTATTATTTTTAATTTTTTTGCAAAAGACTGCGGCAGATGAAACACCAAAACAAAAAAGGGTACCACACTAAAACAGTAGTCACATTCTTTTTTTTTTAAATATATATATATATATATATATATATTTTATTGATTTTTTACAGAGAGGAAGGAAGAGAGATAGAGAGCTAGAAACATCTATGAGAGAGAAACATCGATCAGCTGCCTCCTGCACATCTCCCACTGGGGATGTGCCTGCAACCCAGGTACATGCCCTTGACCGGAATCGAACCTGGGACCCTCCAGTCCGCAGGCCGATGCTCTATCCACTGAGCCAAACCGGTTTCGGCGAGTAGTCACATTCTTGTCCCAGTGATGTATCTTTGCACCCAGAGAGAGGTTCGGGGGTATTGTTTGATGAAAACGATTCCCCAAAAGCTGACTGTTTGGCACCACAGTCCAAGTGGCTCCTTGTGGGCCATGGCCATGGTCATAGGCTGGACCTAACTTCAGAAGCACCGAGGGCCATCTGGCTCTGACGAGCAAGTCTATTTTTATAATATCAAGTTTGCAAAAAGGGAAAACTACACACATGGCTTGGATTTGGACAAGCTTCCATTTTTAACACAACTGACTTTCCTTCATCTTCGGGGGGTGGGGGGAGGGCGATGTGGGTGGGCTCTTTTTTCTCGGCCTCCGGCCTTATCTCTGGGAAGTTGTACAATGGAGACCCTGAAGTCACTGAACACACAGGGTAGGGTTCTCCATCACAGACCTTTTGTGCAGATCCATTTCACTGGCTTTGCTTCTCCAAGGAGGGGAGTGGCTCTTGTCTCCGCACTAATAATATCCTGCAGCCAACGATAAAGTCAAGTCCAAAGTAAACGGAGACGCCTTATCAGCATGTCACAGCTCTCCCCTTACCTCGCTGTACTCGCCAACTGTGCGCCCTCCTCCGAGATGGGGCCTGGATGCCCATTAAAAGACACTTCCCGAGCGGGTGCTTGTCTGCCAGAGGCGAGCGGGCCGCCCTTGGGTTCTAGTCCCCGCCCACCCCCCATCGGAGGAAGAGAGGTGTACTTTACGGCAGGCCTCCTTCCTCTAGGGTCTCAGAACTGGAACCGGGGGGAATTCAGAGCTCCGTGCCAAGTTATCCTTTCTCTTCCTCCTTGTTAATATTAACCGATGGGCCTCTGGGAGGGAAAGTATATTTCTCCCTGCAAGCCGAGAGCGCGCTGTGGTCGACCAGTTACTCGCCCACCCCGTTGTCAGAGAAGATGAGTCAAAAGGGATTTACACACCCCGTTAATCCTAACAGATGGCCCTTCCCCTGGATTCTGGGAGAAGTTGGAAATCTACCCACGTTGCCTCCAACTCCAAATTAGGCAAATTAGCACACGGGCCTTGATGGCTGCTGAGCAGAGTTCTAGCAAAAGGGACAGGGTAAGAAGGATAAAAGATGTAAAAAGTTAGCAAGACCCGTATCTCATCTCACCTCATTTAAAATGCTGCCTCCCCCCCCCCCCACCCCCCACCCCACCTCTGACATACAAATGATGCTTATCTGGGAAGGCGTGAAAACAGTAGTAGTAGTAGTAGTAGTAGTAGTAGTGTGTGTGTGTGTGTGTGTGTGAGAGAGAGAGAGAGAGAGAGAGAGACAGACTTACCACCTTACGTCACATCCAGTAAAGTTTCCTGTGTACATGCACATGCATGTATAGTGTGTGTAAGTGAAACTGTAAATATGTAAAATGTTTATGTTGTATATACTACACATACTCAAATAGCACGTGGTATCAGGAACAATGGAGGCTGCTTATGTTGAGAAACAGCAAGATGTCGCAGGTTTTCTTGGCTCTTTTTTTTTTTTGCAGTTGTAGACATATGCCCCTGGGAGTGGCTGGCTCAGGAAGGTGCGATGGGCTGGGAAGGCTTTCCTCGTAAAATCCCCATATAAAAACCCTGTCAAGATTGATAGATACTGGAGTGTGGACCACACTGTTGCCGCGTCCGTTTCATTCCCCACACAGCATGCCTCTGAGCGCTCTGGCTTTCCCATCAGGCCCGCAGACCAGAAAGGCTGGAGGGAGCAACCTCCCATGGCCACCTCTCAAGGGGGGGGGGGCGGGGGGGCGTGACTACCCCGCCATCCTGCTGGCCATGGGCAACATGATCAGATTCCTGGGCCAGCGCGGGCCAATCAAGTCTTGTTCTCGCCTGAGCTTCTTGACTTGAACAGAGAATGACTTTAACAGGATGGAGTGAACTAACAATAGCTCTCACGAGGGAAGGGCCAGAAGCAATGGCTCTTCGAGGCCCCAGGACCTCAACACGTGGGTTTCTGTTCTTTCTGAGGCCACTTGATTCAGTCTTTTTACGACACGTCAGCATCCTTGTGATGAAGAGCCATACTTGAATGCGCTAGGTCAGTGGTCGGCAAACTGCGGCTCGCGAGCCACATGCGGCTCTTTGGCCCCTTGAGTGTGGCTCTTCCACAAAATACCGACTTCTGCGCATGGGCCACGAAGTTTCAATCGCACTGTACGTGCGTGCCCGCACGTGGTATTTTGTGGAAGAGCCACACTCAAGGGGCCAAAGAGCCGCATGTGGCTTGCAAGCCGCGGTTTGCCGACCACTGCGCTAGGTCACATCATTTTCCGCTGCTTGCAAACCAAAGAAACCGCTAATATGGTTTCTTTCAGTTTGAACATTTTATTATTTTTAATTAGTATAAATCTTCTTAGTGATTTTTCCCTTGATAGATAATGATCAATTCCCAAGGAAAAAAATGTTCCGTTTATTTTCAGACCAATAGCATGAGAGGGCAGCCAACATCCAGCTGAAAATCTGATCGCAAGTTCCCTGAGGAAAGTGACTGTGTCTTGCATATTTTTGGGATCTCACTCATGCAATTCCCCAGGGTGCTAGCTAGTTATTTTCATCATTCCAAAACCCACTGAATAAAAGGCTCCTTTTTTTTACATTCAGTAACCCAACTGGAAGGAAGATGCAAATACTAAAATCCTACTTAAAAATTAAAGAGGTCTATCCATTTCTTGTATGGAGCTGGCTTTATCTGTTTCATCAACGTGCTTAAGAATGACCGGTTGCATTTTGTATGTACTTAACAGCTGAAAGGACGTTCTGAGCAGCCATGTTTACCATGGCCAAGCTCTCCATACATGAGCCTTGTCATCGGAGACCACGTGTGCTCGGAAAGGCCTTCCAGCAGCTCCTGCTGTGGCTCAGGACTTCAAATGAAAAGCTTTGCCCATCACTATGATCCTTCTGCCCTCCTGCCTCCCCCCTTCCTGCGCTACCATCTGGGTAGCGATGCCTTAAGGCACTGCCAAAAATTGCCTCATCGGACAATAGGTGTCACTATGTGACAGCAGCCAAAGATCAGGCTGTTCCCTCAGGTTGACAATAACACCAGAATGAAAGGGTCTATGCAGCGGTTCTCAACCTGTGGTTCGAGACCCCTTTGGCGGTCGAAGGACCCTTTCACAGGGGTCGCCTAAGACCATCCTGCAGATCAGATACTTACATGACAATTCATAACAGGAGCAAAATTACAGTGATGAAGTAGCCACGAAAATAATGTTATGGTTGGGTCACAACATGAAGAACTGTACTTAAAGGGCAGAAGGTTGAGAACCACTGGTCTATAGGCTTTAGACCTGGGATAGCTAGAGACCTGGTGTTAAGGTTGAGTGTGGTTTTCATTCTAGCCAAACCGATACGCATCCATCTTCATCTCCCTCTGCAATGACCCTCTGTGATGGGGAAGAGTCAACTGAGAACTGGTTGCTCCCCTCCAGGAGCTTGAGATGAAGAACTTGGAAAGCCTTTGCCTAAGAGGCAACTGGAAAACAGTTCAAGTCCAAATGTCAGGTTCAGAGCTGTAATCTCACCAAGGACCACATATTACCGGCTACCATCCATTATAACTATTAATTCTGTCATCTCATGTTTGCAGAGGTTTCAGCTCCAAACCCACTTTCTCCCCATCAGATGGAACATGAGATACGTTGAGATTAAGAGCTCCGACGATAGGGTTTTATCAGGCCACCCGAGCCACTCAGAGAGCCCTAGCGCTCTCCTTTGCGTGTATTATAATAAACCAAATCATGCTGGTGTCACGGACCTTGAATACCTACCAACCTTGATAAGCACTTACATCTAAACAAAAAGAGAATCAATTTGCATTTTCCTCTCTGCCGGCTCGCATAATGCCTCGCGTTACAGTTGCCATTAAGGGTCATTGCTGTCTCTACAGAGCGCATTAGGCCGTGCGTGCCCATTGTTCACGCGGAGTTCCAGCAGCAGCTTCAGGTCGGAGGCGTTTGCACAATGATGTTGCCTTTGTCCTGCCCCCACGCTATTATCTCCAATGTGTGTATCCCAACACGTCCCTCTTCAAGACCTGAGAACGGTCCTCTGTGAGCACCTGTCAGTCATCAGCTTCGCTCACATTCAGAATGAATAATGCTCAAGGTTTCAGTGAGCACACGTGGGCTCGCGTACACACAAACACAGACACGCACACACAGGCACACACACAGCATACCTGGGTGGGCAGGTCAGCAAAGCGGCCAAGCTTCTTGGTTGCTTGGCTGGGCCTCAAGAATTGAAACCTCCCCAAGCTCAAGAAATTCCTTGAAAAGCCAGGCTGGTGTGGCTCAGTAGTTGAGAATTGACCTATGAACCAGGAGGTCACGGTTCGATTCCCGGTCAAGGCACACGCCCGGGTTGCGGCTCGATCCCCAGGGTAGGGCTTGCAGGAGGCAGTTGATCAATGATTCTCTCTCATCGCTGATGATTCCATCTTTCTCTCCCTCTCCCTTCCTCTCTAAAATCAATAAATATATATATTTTAAAAAATAGCAATTTCTTGAACAAATCATAGAATTCTAAACCATCTCCCCAAGCTGACAAAAGCTACCCACCATATCCTGCCTGGCCTTTGCAGTCACATCGTCTCCTCTGATCTATGGCCTCTTAACATCCTGGGGCGGAGGAAACCAACCACAGGCATTGATTAAGCAAACGTGTGTGTATGGGAAGAGATGGAAAGCGGCTCCGTCTGGAAATCACGGCTCCTCGCGTGAGAGTAATTGAGGAACGGCCGCTGGCAGGTCGGGGACCACAATTATTATAGATGTAACCTTTGGGGAAGTGAAGCCCGAAAGTCTTAACCTGGAAAGACAGATGCACTCGGAGAGAAGGAATGGCCACCGAAGGCCCCTTTCGCAAAGAAAACCCGTGTAAGTAGTGGCTGCAGAGCCCATTCCAACAGTGACGAATGGCTTGGTCAGAGATCAAAAATTAAAGCATAAAATATTGATATTTTAAAATTGAGTTTTCGTAATAAAAAAAAAACACTCCGAAGCACCATTTTCTCCCGGTCTGTTTGGCAAGCCTATTTTATTGTATATTCAGCTGTTCTTCTGCATGAGGCCGGGGCCCCTTTCATGTCCTGATTCCATTTGAAATCAATAAAGAATGCATCCGGGATATTTTTACAGTTGTGAAAAGTCTGAATCTTAACGCCAAATCCTTAATCTGGTCATGACTGATTAATCAAGTTGTGTCATGGACAAAGGAGGCTCGAAGATCCTAATGGACAGGTAAAGTCTTTTTAAATTTTCTTCAGGTCCTTGTGTGAAGTAGTTAATGATGATAGAGGAGATGCAGATAAATAAAAATAACACGAGCACAGACAGAACTATTGATCCTGGGGATAGATGGGCGTCCTGCAAAGAGTTTAAAATATAATAAATAACACTGCACTCAGAAATACAACTTGATGTGTAGGCCAGTGAAGGAAAGGAAAACGAATATTCCTGGAACATGGAACTGGGGCCCCTACACCAATATTTGGAGCGAGCCCCAGGGAATAAAAAGGCGGGTGAGGCCACGGCCCTGCTCTGTAGAATTTCTCAGGCCAGAATGCAGTCTGGCAAGCAAGTCATGGCACAGAGAATGTGATAAGTACAGATTTCCATGTGCAAGATTGAAAACCACTGTAATATTACCATCTCCGCCTGGCCGGTGTGGGTCAGTGGTTAAGCATCAACCATGAACCAGGAGCTCACAGTTCGATTCCCAGTCAGGGCACATGATTCTCTCTCATCAATCATGTTTCTATCTCTCTCTTCCTCTCCCTTCCTCTCTGAAATCAATAAAAATATTTTTTAAAAAATAGATGTTACCATCTCCTTCGTCCTCGTGATTTTCCTATGAACCTGGTGTTTGTTATCATAATGCACACCTGGACATCTGGGAACTTCGGGAGATTGCCTGGGAGTCAGGGAGGAGCCCAGGGATGCCATCTCATTTTCCCTACTCCCTGCACATGGAATAGTGATTATCCACCCGAGTGTAGAGCCCCTGGGTATTTCTAAGGCCCTCCCAGAAGAAGACAAGGTCTAGGCAAAGCTGCTTAATTCACCTCTCAGCCCCACGCCAGGTTGGCAATTCCCACCAAAATGCTGCAAGAATAGGATGGGATTCCACAGATAGCAACTCAAAGAAAGAATCTGAAGACCAAGCCACTGCTGCTCACAATTCCTCCACATCCATAGCGCATCCTCTCATTACAAGGCCGAATTAAAGTTTACTGACAAAGGAGGGGAAGCATTTACTCCAGTGAAATGAAAGCGATTTATTATTATTTTATTTTTATTTTTATTTTTGGCCAGAATAAAAATACTCTTTGGATGACTTGGCGCTCCACCGAAAGGATTTTAAAATAAAACTTAAAGCCGATGAAAAATTGTTTAGCGGTGAATATTTGTATTATCCAAAGGCTTTTCCTTCTACGAAAGGGCTCCCCACAGAATTCTAAATGGTGAAGTCCCCCGGTGCGTCTAAACGGTGTTTACAGATCATTAACTACTCTCAAAAAGTCTGGTGCAGAAAAACCGCCAAAGTGTGAGAATCTCCACTGATTAACCAAAATCTAAGTGAAGGATGCCTGAGAGGTGGAATCAGCTTCGCCAGAAATGAATTTTCACAATGGATTTTGGAATATGTCTATGTGTGCAAGATTTCTCCTTTGAATGCAAACTGAACGCAAATTTTAAAAGCATTATTTTTTAAAATATATTTTTATTGATTTTAGAGAGGAAAGGAGAGGGAGAGATAGAAACACCAATGATGAGAGAGAATCATTGATCGGCTGCTTCTTGCACGTCCCCTACTGGGGATCGAGCCTGCAACCCAGGCATGTGCCCTTGATCGGAATCCAACCCCGGACCCTTCAGTCCGCAGGCCGACACTCTCTTCACTGAACCAAACCGGCTAGGGCAAGAACATTATTTTTAATGCTGAAATATTTGGGCTTTATATGAAAATACCAAAATTTGTCAAACTATTAGCTAGAGGTGGTATTTAGGCGATTTTCAAGTGTATGTGTGTGTGTGTGTGTTTTTAATTCATTCCATTACACTATTATTACTATCTAAGTGCACAAAATTTTGTCCACATTTCTACTTGAGTCCTTGGTATTGACTTGCAAAAGGAAAAATGCACAGTTTTTTAATGTTGCTGATATAAATTGTTCAGATGCTTTTCAGAAAGCGAAATCTGATATATGTTCCTGTCACCATTGTGCCCTATTTACTGCGTCTTCACCAGAAGTGAATATGAACATTTTGAAAATGGTTTCTAATGTTTTAGCTGAAAATAGTACTTTTTTATTTATTTTAAAATCATTGTGAGTATAAGTGAAATTTAACACTTTTGTTATATTAATTAGTGATTTGTATTTCCTCCTATAACCTAAACCCTTGGTAGCATTTTCCTGTTTTGTCTCAGTGTTTTTTCCTATTGATTTGCATAAGCTTTTCACATATTAAGGATAAAACTTTTCATGTCCATGTTTTTTTCTAGTTAAGGGTGTGAACTTTAGTTTTGTTTGTGGAATATTAAACATGTGCTTCTGATTTTTTCCCACCGATTTTGACTTAGAAAATCCTTTCTCCAGAAATTACATGAAAAGGTCATTTATGTTTTCTTCTATGGCTTTGGCCATGTATGTGTATTTTTAATGCCTTTACCAGCTGGATGAGTAGGGCTGCCCTCCTAATCTCTCTAAAACTGTTTTTTTCCCTTCAGTGTGGAAATTATAAGAAATATTTCGCAGAGTTCTAGGCGTTCTATGATACATTTTTAAGCTCTCTGCCCTCATAAGTTGATAAAAATGAAAGTTTAATATTATTATAGCTGACAATCTGATATGCTAAGTTTTGACATATCTTGACTAAACACAGCAAACACAAATGCATCTTTTTTCAGAAGGGGGCGGGGGGGAGAGAGAGAGAGAGAGAGAAAGAAACATCAATGATGAGAGAAAATCTTTGTTCAGCTGCCTCCTACACACAACCCCACTGGGGATCAAGGCTGAAACCCAGGCATGTGCTCTGACCGGCAGTCAAACCGCGACCCCCTGGTTCATAGATTGTTGCTCAACCACTGAGCCACACCAGCTGGACCACAAATGCCTCTTCAATAGCTTTAAACAAGGCAGAAGTCAGTAACTACATTTTATATGAGCCCTTTTGACCCCAATGTTACGACTTTTTTACCTTTAGTTTCACTTTTGTGTTGGTTTTTTTCCTCCAAAACCTTCTCCCAGTAATGTTCAGTAAAAGGCTAATGTGTCCCAGAGAACAATGGAACCTTCTAAACTCTTCTCCCTGTGATCTTGGAAAAGGGTTTACCCCACCTCCCTCAACGCCACCTCCCTTCCCACCCCCGCCTCACCGCCCAGTTTAATATGGCTCCGACCGTCTTCTCATATCCCCAGCCCCTGCATGAATCATTCTCAGCACCGAGTCCTGATCATTATATACAAGGTCACTTTTTAATTAGAACAATATAGTAAAACATATGCTCGGAAGATAAATGAGGTACAAAGCTAGCCGTGCTACAGTGAACCCTTTTATTGGAAAGCCCTTAAAAATAATAAGCGTCATGTAGAGTCCAGGGGCCTTTGCAACATATTTCAGTCCCGCAAAGTGCCTGCCATGGTGGATGCATGCCCCGGGATCGGGAGCCATCATTTGGCAGCCTAGGTGATTTTAATGGACACATCACTTTAAACGAAGCCTCCGCCATCTGTTCTGCCCTCTAATTACAGATGCAAAAAGCACATAATTCACAATTGCATCATAAAAAAGTAAGATATAAGTGATTTAAATGCATGTGGGTCTTCCTTATTCAATGCAGCACGCAGCTGTTGTGTTGTTTGCATGTTTCAAGCACAAATGAGAGTAGAATCGCTCTCCTCTGATGGAGTGGAGTCCGCAGTACAGGACATGGTGGGGTGTAGTTCAGTGTAAAGGCATGTGCGGACCTAGCACCTGACATTACATGAGAGGCGAGGCCATTCTGTAAGGCACTCTGTGATCTGGCACCATGTGCGATGGGGTGTGTGTTTATGTTACAATCTGATTACCAGCCCTGGCCAGCATGCTCAGTGGTTAGAGCATTTGTTTGTACATTGAAGGGTCGTGGGTTTGATTCCTGGTCAAGGGCACATACCTGGGTTGCAGGTTGATCACCAGCCCCAAGCGGAACATGTGTGGGAGGCAACCAGTCAATGTGAGTGTTTTTCTCCCGTTGATGTTTCTCTCTCTCTCTTCTCCTCCCTCCCTTCCACTCTTCCTAAAAATCAATGGAAAAAAATATCTTCCCTCTCTGGGTAAGGATTTTAAAAATCTGATTTCCAGTTGGTTCTTTATTAGGCTTCCACATTTCAGTGAAGGTGCAAGTATGTGTATTCGTGTAATAACCAGTATAGATAATTGTGTTACAATAAAGAATCCTTCTTCAGAGGGTGGGTATCCTGGTTGCCCCCAAATTAGAGGCAGTTCTTGGCATAAGCCCATGTAGATCTTATATGGATCCTTTCTGATTTCCCAAGACTAACTCTGGTATTAGAAGCAGAAGGATGAAGCTCCTTTTCTCTCCCCTAAAGTATCAAAAATGCTTCAGGACTCCCCCATGGGTTTCCATGTTAATGATGACTCATTGGGGAAGGATGTCTTAATAGCGAACTTCAAGGTGAACTGAATTCCTCCCTGAGAAGCAGCGGAACTTCCCTGCTCTTTGTACTGACAGAGTCACAATGGACCCCAAATACAATTTTGCTTCTTAAAGGAAAAGTTTGTTAAATTCATGCTAGGTATTATCAGTTTGTTTTCAAACAATGAAGTTTGCTAGTCAAATGAAATTTTAATCGAGGAAAATATTTACTTCTTAGGGCTAACTGCTGGGGGATGGGGCTAAAAGTGAATTAATTAGTAAAGAGTGCAAAATAGTAGCTTTAAAAGCAAGCAGACTATTTGAAATTGCATGTTGTAACCCTATCAGAGATAAGAAAATAGGACCACTACACACCAGCTACAAAGAACTCAAGCATAATGCTAACCAAGGTTGCCCTTGAGTAGCTACATCGTAAGAAAGTAATCC
Organism: Myotis yumanensis; assembly: GCF_028538775.1. NCBI lineage: Eukaryota > Metazoa > Chordata > Mammalia > Chiroptera > Vespertilionidae > Myotis > Myotis yumanensis. The sequence goes on along the minus strand of NW_027223771.1, from coordinate 4,184,747 downwards.
TCTGTAGTGGTCTTTCCCAATTCTAAAATTTCTGTAGTGAGTGCTTATAATTTTTAAAATAATCAGAAAATATGTATTTTAAAACCCCAACCAGAAACACATTTGAGTGTTAAAGTAGTATCTGAGCCATTTCCAAGCCTACTATTGAATTTGGGTTTTTATGAGACTCTTCTAAACGTTTCAGTTGGTATAGACCTTGTTTCTGAGTTCCCTGGACTGTCATATAAGACTGAACACACATTGATTGAAGTCTATAATAATGAAAGCATAATATGCTAATTAGACCGGAAGTTCTTCTGGATGAATCTGGGGCTGCGAGGAAAGCCCAGGATCCGGGAAAGCCAGAGGGAAGCCGGTGCCGGCAGCCGGGGGAAGGAAGGCGTACTCTTGCACGAATTTCGTGCATCGGGCCTCTAGTAAGAAATAACCAGTCAGTTCATTATGTCAATTAATTCATAAGAAACCTTGATAATTACCTTCATTAATAAGAAAGCATTGCCATTTTTAAGGAAACAATAGCACACAATCAGAAATTCCCATCAAAGCCACCTCCTTATTCTTTTATGTTTCAGTGATTCTCTTATCTAAGAAAGTACTAAAGAAACCTTTCCCTATTCAGCTCCCACCTCAGTTAGCAGCAATATGAGAAAAGGAAGCACAATGAGTAAAACCGAAATGTATTTAATAATTTTAAACTTAATTCTGATATTACATTTCTTCTAGCTCTGATTTTTAATTAAAAATGTGTAATAAATGACGGAATAGGAAAACTCAGGTTGCCTCTCACACTGATTTTAATTTTCCGTCCCTGTAAATTTCTGTCTGCTTAGGAATTTTCCAACTGTAGCTTAAAAATGGACCCCAAATACAATTTTGCTTCTTAAAGGAGAAGTTTGTTAAATTCATTCTAAGTATAATCAATTTGTTATCAAACAATGAAGTTTGTTAGTCAAATGAAATTTTAATATAGGAAAATATTTATTTTTTAAAACGTAGAGAACTCTGGAAAGTCAAAACAGAAAATCTGTTAAACAGGATTTTTTACCTTTTCTTTTTTTACTCAGTTAACCTGTTATGTGGACATATCTTTGAAATTTAGATTGTACATTGGGTATATCTGTACTCTAGAACATTAGGGTTGAACTGTAACAACGAACAAATCCAGTGTTCGCAACCTAGATGCTCATACATACATACTAGAAAATTCTTTTACTTTTAAATTCTTTTAATGATAGGCGATACATTTTACAAAAAAAAAAAAAGAATGGAATTTCAGGAAAATCAACTGGAAAGTAACCATGTCCTTCATCTACACTCAGGCTCTTTACATTATTTTTATTTCAGAAGAACTTAAAAAAAGTTAAATCAATATTTCTGAATATGCAGCATTCTAGACAAGAATGCCTCAATAGTTGTTATTCAAACAATCAATTCTCTCTATTTAAATGTATGTCAGTTGCCCTTGGAAAGAGAAATGAATCACAAGCAAAATATGTTTCACCTGAACTTTGTTTTTCAAATAAATTACAACCAACATCTCTTTTTTTGGCACAGATTTTAATTGCGTTTAATTTAAATTCAGTTTTAGTTCCGACATTTCAGAGCTATTACTTGTTAGCAAACTTTAAATTGAACTTAAAAACAAATATATTTATTGAATGGCATATAAAGAGAACCCACTTTGGGAGCAGAGAGGCTGAGTAGATAAAGGCCAAAGAGGAGGTAAAGCAAGGTATATGGGGGTGTAGTCACAAATACTTTCCCCAAGCAGGGGACACTACAGCCCCCTCTCCCAGAAGAGTGGCACATATGATACATGAGAAATGAAGATGTACAGTTATATGTTTATGAAGTCCAACAGAGTCTTTGCTCTGGGAAGATTAACTGAGCCTAGCATTCATTAGAAATCCTCTAAGACCCCACAACCCAGTGTAGTATTGTTGTTAGTACTGGAACCATGGTTGTCATTCTGGTAATTGGTATCCATTGACATTTAGAGATGCATAGACACAAGTGATGATGATGATGATGATGATGATGATGATGAAGGTGGTGGTGATGATGATGATGAAGGTGAGGATGGTGAGGATGATGAGGATGATGATAATGGTGATAACAGGGATGATAAAGGTGGTAATGATGATGATGAAGGTGGTGATGATGATGATGGTGAGGGTGAGGATGGTGATATTGAATACATATAAAACTACCATTCGCCGGCTCTGTTCTAGTTGCTTTGTTTTTTCTATTTCATTGAAGCCTCTCAGCAACCCTGTGAGGAAGTCACTGACACACTAGAAAGGACACACTACCAGGAAGAGACACTCCAGGGAGCAAACGACACTGGGTCTAGGAAGCTCGTCAGCAACTCACATCGGCTCACCTGTACCAGCCCTGATCCCCTCTATTATGAATCTAGTCTTGCTTGGCAAATACTTGTGACTAGGATAAATGGAGAAAACGGGTTTAAAATTATTTCATAGTAAATTAAAATCTGAGAATGATTATTGTAATTATATTAGCATGTAATAGTATATTTACTAAGCAAGCTATTTCCCCAAAATCTAAATAGAGAATGAGAAATAGCAGTTAACTCTTTTATTGAACTGATCCTTGTCCTAGTAAACTTGGCAGGAATGTGTATATATAGTCACAGACCCTCAACAGAAGTTTCTTGGTGCCAACATCAATGAGAAGAAGGACAAACCAACGCAGCCATCCCGTTTATGATCGTATGCCCGTGGCCTTGGTTCTACAAGGAACCAGGGTCTGGGGGCTGCCGCTTTGCTGTACACAGAGGGAGTTCTTCAGTCTTTGGATGGAAAAACAAAATCTTTTTATCTGCAGCAATAATCTAGCTCTCAAAGGGAGGCCTTGCCAGCTCCCAGAGCACCCACCAATCACAGTGTGGCCCGAAGCCTGTATTGGCATCAATACAAATGGATTGAATTACTCATTTTACTTAGAAGGAAGGTTTTAGAGCATGCAAATAAAAAAAAAAGAGTTTTGTCAGAAAGCAAGACCTTCGACAAGCCAGAACACAAATGTTTATTAAAAAGAATTTTTAAACTCTGATTCGGGCCAAGAAAGCCAGGCCAGTTGCAGAATCCCACGGGGGCATCCGTATGTGGAGGTCTCTGCCTGGAGAGTCATTTGTTAATGGCGTGTTTACAAAACTCTTTGTCCTCCAGTGGAACTAAGAAAACGCCAAAGACAATATTCAGTTCCAATTCCACGACACGGGCCTAAATTTAGAGCAAAGGAAATGTACGGTCAATTATACGCATCAAATTCAATGACATTTCTGGATGGGATACCAACAGCACCCTATACTGAGCTTAGAGATTCTTTGATGTTCAATTCTTTTTTAAAACATTGTATTATTTTTCCCCATAAGCACATACAATGCAGCTCAAAGTTAGCACATAGGGAGTGAGAGGTAAAGAAAAAAATCATTCGAATATTTTCCCTTCAATGGAGATCTCTTTAAACCTAGCCTCAAGCAACATTCTCTAAAACAAGATTGTAGCACAGTTGTGGTATAGGATCGAGATTTTGAAGTAACTTAGATGAATAATTCCTATTGCGGAATTATAATTTTTAAATATTTATTAAATTGATTGGGGTGACATTGGTCAACATGAACATACAGGTTTCAGGTGTGGGTTTCTGTGTTGCAAGATCTATATATTGAACCGTGTGCTCACCACCCAGAGTCAGATCTCCTGTCACCTTATATTAGGACCCCCTTCTCCGCCCACCCGCTTCCCTCTGGCAGCCACCACACTGCTGTTTGTGTTCACAAGTTTCAGTTTTATATCCCACCTATGAGTGAAGTCACACAGTTCGTAGCTTTTTCTGACTGGCTTATTTCGCTTAGCGTAATGTTCTCAAGGTCCATCCATGCTGTTGCAAAGGATGCTAATTTCTAAAACGTATGCTCCAGAGAGGCAAAGAGGTATTCTAAGTAGAAGGAGGTTCTAAAGTTGGAAACCTGATAGGGAGATGGGAAGGAAAACTCAGCCCGATGTTAAAAATCAGCCATGTGTGATGGATCTGAGTCCCACTGTTGGTGTTTGTAGAACTTTCCTCGGACATTAGTGGCTGAGCCCTAACTTTTCTTCAGCTTGGATACCGGGGACCTGTAGGTATCTGAGCTACCATGCTTTCCTCTCTGCACATAACACACTTCTGGAGCTTTTTAGCATCGGAATGCTGCAGGCTATTGGAAGTCACTCTGAAGAGAGAGGCCTGACTGAAGACCCGTAGTTGCCTACAACCGGGGATGGCTCAGACCCTGTTTCCCCATGAGCCTCATTAGAAGGTGAAAAGGTAGATCCAAGATGGCACTACACAGATCTAGGATGACATTCAGCACGGTGATCCTCTCCAGCCAACCGAACTTGGCCATCAGCCATCAAGTCCAAATGGGATCTGGGATCTGTCTTTCAAATTCTTTCTTCCCTGACACAAAAAAGAAATCATTGCCCTAGCTGGTTTGGCTCAGCGGATAGAGCGTCGGCCTGCAGACTCAAGGGTCCCAGGTTCGATTCTGGTCAAGGGCATGTACCTGGGTTGCGAGCACATCCCCAGTAGGGGGCGTGCAAGAGGCAGCTGAATCAATGTTTCTAACTCGCTATCCCTCTTCCTCTCCCTTCCTCTCTGTAAAAAAAATCAATAAAATATATTTTTTTTAAAAAAGAAATCATTAAAACGGTTTACCTACGCTGATGCCAAGTCAAAACCAATGATAACAACAACCAGATGCTACAGACCACACCGCTGATGGGTTCCTGCCTTCAAACACGGGGAATTCTTGAATTCTACTTCAGTGCTCCTTGGCAAGTCTTACTACCAAAATGTTGCCAGGAACGCATGTTCCTGCCTGGCCTTGTGATAATCAGAAAGATACCAAGGTGGTTTAAAAAAAAAATCCTTTAAATCGTAGCATTGTTCATGGCTTTCTGCCTTGCTTCCCTCATTCATTTTTCCCCTCTAGGGGAATTGGATCTCAAGAAAATGAAAGAAACCACTGTGACCAAGCTGGAAAGCCATACCACCTCCTCAGAGGGGACCAGGAACAGATCCCAGGCCTCTGTGCTTGTCCGCTGTTTACTGCCCTTCCCTCAGCATCCCATGTCCACTCTGCGCCCTCATGGCCGTCGCTGAGCCAACACTCACAGCGCTCCCTCGCCAGCGGGGAGAGAGTCCCATCTCCTGGGGCCACGCAGCGACACCTGGAAGAAGATGTTGTCTTTGGGGAAAGAGCAAAATTGTGTGACTACATTAAAGTCAACACTATTTATCTTCACCTCTTGTCCTACCCGCGGACAAAGGGGCACCTCTGTTGGGCCCAGCCCCCCAGCCCAGCTGCAATGGGACGGAGGCAGGGGCTGCGACTTTCAAGTGTCAGCCCCTTTGTGCGCGACTACTAGTTTATGAGGCTGATGTCTAGCATGGCAGTCAATGAAGCCTTTGTCCTAGGTGTTCAGGGCAGGGCAGTGGAAAAACTGCCCCCTCTGCTATCCCAGGCCCATCCATCTTCCCCTCGGCCCGTTTCTCAACTTCTCCGTCTCTCGAGCCGCCAGAGAGAGGATCCCTCCTGGGTTAATGGACTGGAAAATTGCCCGGCCTGGTTATGAGGGGGTCCCCTCCCAATGCGAGAGAAAAGGAAAGGCCCAAAAACCCGGGAAGAGGAGTCGCTTTCCCACTGAACTCGTTGGCCTTCCGCTTGTGGGTCTGACCCTGATTCAGGAAGCCTCAATGCCCTTCTCGGAGGGTTATTGTCAAGTCTGGCAGAACGCACTTCCGATTGAATTTTTTTATTATCTATCATCACAGAGTGGATTTGAACAGCTCCCAGCACCCATCCCACCCCCAGCTGCGCGCACACACACACCCGTACACACACACACGCACACATGCACACATCCAAGCCCTTAGCTTTGAAGAGGTCTCAACTACTCACATGCTGTTGTCTTCAGAACAGTCTCCTCTCCTCCTTGGAGCCGGTTCCCCAAGGCCCGTGGTCGGCAAACGGCGGCTCTCAAGCCACATGCGGCTCTTTGGCCCCTTGAGTGTGGCTCTTCCTAAGCCTTAGGAGCGCCCTAATTAAGTTCATAACAATGTACCTACCTATATAGTTTAAGTTTAAAAAATGTGGCTCTCAAAAGAGATTTCAATCGTTGTGCTGTTGATATTTGGCTCTGTTGACTAATGAGTTTGCCGACCCCTGGCCAAGGCCATTTCCTATAAACAGCTCTTTCTGACTGGCTTATTTCACTTAGCGTAATGTTGTTTTCACGGGAGGTTGCACTGTGTGAACTTCGCCATGGACGTGGAGCCCAGAGGACGCTGCCTTCTGCGATATCACACAGTCACTTATTTTAACTCTTTTTTTCCAGCTAGAAATAATATCCTCTATCTCCAGTCTCCTCCCTGCATCACCTAAATGTATGCGTCTTCGGAAGGCTTTTCAGCTTAGCACAAAATGTCCTGTAAGTAGTTAAGGCATCAACGAGGCACCAACTCTGTGCTCCTGGATATGTCGGCTGTGCCCACGGTAGCTCCAAGAGATTTTCACACAGCAGCAGAGAATTCCAGAAACTTCCAAGCCAAATCATGGAAACTAGGAACACAAGGGTCCAGATCATTGTAACCAGTGCACGATGTGCACCTTAGAATTCAGCAAACATAGCAAGTGTGTTTTTTAGAAGAAAAAAAATGGAGCAGCTGGGTGGATTTTCTTCTTCCTTCAACCGATTTTCCAGAAATTGCTTTATGCTTCCATTGATTTTAATTTGGCCCAAGAAATGGGAGATGAGGGATATTACCAGGTCCAAGCTCTATTTCTTGGTGACAGAAAAAGAAAATAGGGCCCTCGCTGGTGTGGCTCAGTGGATAGAGCATCAGCCTATGCACTGAAGGCTCCCAGGTTCGATTCCAGTCAAGGGCACATGCCTGGGTTGTAGGCTCGATCCCTAGTAGGGGGCGTGCAGGAAGCAGCCAGTCAATGATTCTCTCTCATTATTGATGTTTCTCTCTCTCTCTCTCTCTCCCTTCTCCCTTCCCCTCTGAAATCAATAAAAATATATTTTTAAAAAGGAAAGAAAAAATAGGATCTTTTACAATGGAAATTGGTGGGAAAGGCATAAAAGTGACTGGAAACCAAAACGGTTAATGAAAGTGGAATCAGCGTTCAGTCCTCAGACTCCCTCCATTGCGTGGTCTGTGTTCATTTTGAGGCTTGTCACCAATCTCCGTGTCAGACGCATGTGAAACCATAACTTCCTGGTAACCGGGGGACCACACTTCTCTCCTGTTAGGAAGTTGATTGCAGAGTGTGACAACGCACAATTACAGCTGTTTTTTTGATTCCATGTATGGCGTCCAAGTGGAGGCATTTCTGTGAAGAATCGCATGAGTTGTTGCTCTTTTCTCTCCTACGTTTTCCCATTCTATATTTTCATGAAAACCTCCCCTCCACACACACACACACACACACACACACACACACACACACATCGAAATCTCACTTTCTTTACTGCAGTTTCAGATGCTAACCCCTGACAACTGTGGGTTTATTTAAATGTTTAAGGTGATAAGAAAGAAATGGGACACGGCTGGACAATCCTGCCCAGAAGAGGGGGGTCATTAAGTCTAACACAAACATTCGTCGGCACCCCTGGCCTCCCAGCCTGTCCCCTTTTGTGGAAAGAGGTCAGGAGCGTTTGGCCCCCACGCCCGCTCCCTAAAGACCCTTAACAAGCAGATGTTACTGTAACATGCCCAGGGAATGGAGCATAAATATGACCCCTGACCCCGGCTGTCAGCTGATCCACTGAGTCCCTTAGAAATATACTCTTCACTTTGCTGAATTCCCACTCTTTCCCACCATCCCCCTCCGCTCCGCCAGGCGCCCCCGCCTCGGGTTTCCATGCCTGTGGCTCCTGCTCAGGCGCTGGCACAGTTGCGCTCTGTGTGACCTTTCTCTTCACGGAGGTCAAAGGCCCGAGACCTCAGGCCGGCCTCTTTTCTTGCTAAAGGCCAGCTGATGAATCACTCGTAACTTGAAGGGAACAGAGGCGGGGGTTGGGGGGGGGGGGGCCTCTGGAGGCCTTTTGAGAGGAACAACTGTGGCCTATACATCAGCATTTACACTGTTCAGACACTTTCAAAACTCAGGGTCCTCTCTGGGAACCACAGGAAGAGGGGCTGCAGGAGAGACAGACAGATCTTACTGCCCCGGATGCAAAAAAATAAGAAGAAACGAGAGCATGAGACCTGTCGTCAGGTTTGTGTAGTGAGAGACAAAGACAGAGAGAGAGAGAGAGAGACAGACAGACAGACACACACACACGAATGTGGACACTATTCAACATACCCATAGACACACACATACACACATACACACACACACACACCAGCCTGATTTCAGTTTATCAGAGTCACTTTTCCCAAAACAGTAGAAAAAGAGAATTCTCCCCACTGCTATGCGTTTGATCAAGAGGACTTCGTTGAACGACTCAGAATCCTCTTGCTTGTTGTTTAGCAAAGTAAAAATGATCTAACTTTTAAGAGAGAAACCGTAAACCATATGTGTGCGTGTTCTTTAATAACCCCCCTGTGAGTTGATTCAGGAGGGAGGGATGGGGTGGGAAGATCGGCTAGGTGGCTAAAATACCTCAAATGTATTTCAGTTTTCACTGCCCTGTTATTCCTACAAAGTCCTGCTGTTCGTGTTTTATTTGTCAGAGTTGGCCTTTCATATCTCTGGGGTTTGCGTCTCTAATTCAGTCAACTACAGGTCAAAAATATTCGAGCCAAAATATTCCAGAAAATTCCTAAAAGTTTGCCACCCACTGACCAGTGCACTGAATTCGCACGAAGGAAGTGATTAGGGTCACACCGGCTGTAGCCTATATCAAATGTAGGCTCCATGCAAATACCACTCCTTCCATAGAAGGAACTTTAGTTAATTTTGGTTTGTGGGGTGGCATCCCGGAGCTAATTCCCTGGAGAGACTGAGGGATGGCTGTATTTCCCTGAGGCCAGTTACAGAGTCTTCAGTAGCCTGACAGGAGGCCCGGGGTTTGGAAATCTCGCTGAGGAGCATAGAGTAAAGGAGGTTGGGTCCCCAACTCACTGTTCAGGCCCTGCCAGGGAAGGAGCTCTATGGAACAGCGCTGCTTGGACTAGAACTTGACTTCTTAGTTTGGTATCCACCGGTCTACAGGTCTTCAATGAATTCACTGTTGTGACTCTCTCTGACCATTTCAAGAAGCAGAGAGTAACCACAATACAGTATGCCACCCACCATCATGGAAAACAAATGAGGGTCAGTAAGTGTTTATCTAAGTTTTTCTTCAAAATGGCCTCATAGTAGCCTATACTAACCTCAGATTTCTCACATTAAATTGTTTTCATTAAGATGCAAAATTGAAAAAAATAAGTATCATATTCTCACCTTTGCTTATAAATATGTTAATGTATGTAAATACTCTTGCTTGCTTGCTTACTTTTTCCTTCTTTTTGGCTCTTTCTTTTTATCAAAAGTGGTAGAATATAGTGAAAACAAGGCCAAGGGGTATATATATAGTATCCTATATAATATAATAAAAGGCTAATATGCAAATTGTCCCCTCCTCTGGTAGTTCAACCAGGAGTTCGACCGGGGGTACAGGCCAGCCAGACCCCACCCATGCACAAATTCGTGCACCAGGCCTCTAGTTAAGTATATAAATAGAAAAGGAGAAATATCTACAGCCAATAACCTAAGCTTCTATTTTAGAAACTTAGAGAAGAAAGTGCAATTTAAGCAAGCAGTAGGAAAGGAATAAAAATTAGAATACAAATCTATGACATTGCAACCAGGAACGTATCAATAGAGAAAGACAATCTGTCTTTGAAAATCTCAATAGAAATGGAAAGCCTCTAGCCAGGCTGTATAAGAATAAGAGAAGACACTGTACACGTGACCAATATCAGACATGAAAAGAGGGTCATTGCTACTGATTCCCTGGGCATTAAAAGAATAAGAAAGGAAAAGAATGATAAAATGCATTAGATTGATTCCTTAAAAGACACAAACTGTTAAAACACAACCAAGAAGAAATAGTAGTAAATGGAAACAATCTGAATTTTCCCTACATCTATTGTAAAAAAAAAAAATGAGTCAATAATTAATAACTTTTATAAAAGAAAAGGCATTAGACCCAGATGGCTTTACTAGAGTTCTACCAAATATTTAAAAAGACAACAGTTAACATGATTTCTTGCAGAAATCAGAAGCAGAAGGATCACTTTTCACCTCATATTGTGATGCCAGAATTACCCTGTTAGATAATTGCCATTACTCCAATATTAAAATCAGATGAAGACATTACAACATAGGAAAACTGAAGATCAATATCTCTCATGAACATGGGAACAAAATCTCCTTTGTTAGTCTTTTAAAAATCAGATTTGCTCTAAAGAAAGTAATTATTCAAAATCAGGACTCTCAAATATAGTGGCTATTATAAAAAATTATTTTTTCAGTTTACAATGGAGAAACTGCTATTTGGAGAAAAGTTTTAAAATTTTCTACTTCAAGGATAGCATTGCCCATGAGGACCAAATGTATACAGGTCAGTCAGTTAGAAAAAGTAAAACACTACATATTATTACCATTATTATTATTATTACTAGTATTATTATACACTCACTGTAAAGTGGAGATGCTAATGTATTTCTCCATGCATTCATAATCAATCAGACATATATTGTGTACTCTGATTAAATTACCCGCCTCACTTTGCTTAATCCCAATAGCTTTTCCTACATTCATAGGAAGCATTCAAAGAAAATGTTTTGATTTTTTTCTATTAGTTTCTTTCCAGGTGGCAGCCAACTTGCATGAAAGGGAGGGAAATAAAAGGATGAGCAAGATCTTTTTTCACGAGTCTTAGCCCTGACAAAATCACTCTGGAAAACGAGTTTTACTTTGTCACTCCCTTTGCTTCTTCTGCCTCCTGCTCTGGCTGAAGTTCACACACTCTCTTTGATCTGCTCTGTTGAGCAAATCTGAAGTGAGATGTGATTTAGAAGGAGAAACTAATGAGAAGATATTTGCCAGGGAAAAACAATGCCAGCCCATGGATACCCCGCCACGAGCCGGACCCCAGCTAATGTGGGGGACTTTGACCTCCCGTACAGCATGGTCCTTAGCATCTGGGAGATGCAGCCCGTTGAACACAGGTGGTCACATGAGAGGCAGTAACTGGAATTGGGTGCTGGGGAGGGACAGGGAGCGAGTGTGTACAGCTGGAGGCGTGCATGAGAGTCAGACTGTGCTAAGAATAAAGAATGGGGCTTTGGGTATCTATGTCCTAGTGTTTAAACGTTTTCTGGAATGGTGCCTGGGACAACGAGAATTTCCGAGCTGCATTTTAGGTAGCCGCGTGGAGAATTGCTTAGGGAAAGGGGAGATTTGGAGATTCAATTAAGAGATTAGTCTGAACAACAGAGTGATCATGTGGATCTGAACCCGATCCACACATATGACAAATGAAAACAAGTTTCCAGGGTGCTATTGATAGGAATCAATGACCAAGGAAATGCTGCAGCTGCGAGATAGATAGGGAACAAAGGGATGTCTGAGACTGCATACCTGTGTGAAGCTCAAATGAGGGTGAAAACAGTGCGAGATGAGAAAGTAGCCCTGGCTGGTGTGGCTCAGAGGATAGAGCGTGGGCCTGCTGACTGAAGGGTCCCGGGTTCGATTCCAGTCAAGGGCACTTGCCTAGTTCTTGGGCTTGATCTCCAGTAGGGGGTAGCAGAAGGCAGCCGATCCATGATTCTCTCATCATTGATTTTCTCTCTCTCTCTCTCTCTCTCTCTCCCTCTCCCTTCCTCTCTGAAATCAATAATAATATATTTTTAAAAGAATTAAGCACCATTATATTAAAAAAAGAAAGAAAGTAGGAGGCATTGATGGAGAAGTTATAATTCTGTTTGGGACTGGGATGGAACACTTTTAAAAAGTATAACTAAGATCTAACCTAAAGATCACTGAGCTGTAGAACCCGTTGACATAATCTTGGTCATATTCTACAATAATGCTGATTTATGGGGAAAGCATAACATAAGTCATTAGAAAAAAACCTAACTATGGCTAAGAATAGCTCTGGGCTTATGGCGGGATTAAGCAAGAAGGGACACTATGTACTTAGAAGTTGGATGTAGCTTCATGGGAAATGGCAAATACTTGGGAAAGGACATAGACAAGCAAATCCTTGGGGATACAAGACAGGATCAATGGAATTCCTTGGTGCTGCATTGTTAAAACCCCGTGAGGAAAGAGGGGACAGACAGATGGTGCTTTCAAGCTTAGGACGAACTTTTTGTTTTTTTTTCATCTCAGAAAGAAAAACTACACTTGCCCTTAATTTACCCTCAATAAATCTATAAATAGATTCATGCATGCCTTTTACTAAAGTAACATGGTCAGGTTTAAATTTCCATTTCTTGAACATCGTCCTAATACAACAAACACATCTATCTCCAAGATGCTGTTTTCTAATTGATTTGAACGAAAAGTTGAAGAAAATAATTTGGTTGGTAGCGTTTTCTTCAGTGATAAAGAGTATTCACTGGATCACTCTGTGTGCCTCTGTATGTATTTCTCTTAAGCGGAAATACATAAAAACTTTGCAGTCAGTCGAAATGATATATTGAGAAGCTCCCTTGCACAGATTGTGGTGACTGACAGCCTCAGAATATATGGTATTACCTGCCTTTCGAAAGCACTCACTCCTGAGGTTTGTGGAGGCTCAAAAAATATCTTTCTCTTCTCTCTCAGGCCTACAGAATCCAACCTGAAAAGAAGCCCATAAAACAAATGAAAACTTGAAAACAAGAACGATATCTTTCTAGAGTAGGTGAAGATCTGTATAATTGACTAGAGGCCTGGTGCATGAAATTCATGCAAGAGTAGGCCTTCCTTCCCCTGCCTGCCAGCACCGGCTTCACTCGAGTACCCAGGACTCAGGCTTTCCTCCAGCTGCCAGCAGGCACCTGGACCCGGGCTTACCTCGCAGCCCTGGCTTCCTCCTGACGTCTGATTTAATTAGCATATTACGCTGTTATTATTATAGATGCTTAGGTATCAGGAGGGTTTGTAGATTCTGTTTTCATATATTTGATTAATATCCCTATTCATGGATGATTCAATTGACATGGGTTTTATTCAACATACGACTATTTGCCCTGTGCCGATATGTGGATGTTGTTCTCTGAAGAGTATCTATATAACCAGTTGGCAACCCAGTCACTTCTTCTCAGGAAATTTGTAGTATTTAGAGACTTAATAGTTTATTCAAATTCATTAAATCAATAAAAACACTGGCTCACCAAATGTTTAGTGGACACACATTATAGAAAGCACATCAGACAAATTAATCTTAGATGACTTACCTGGTTGTTTGACCAAACTCACTGGAGGGATTTGTAAAAATGTTTAAACTAATTACCTGTGTGGAAATGTCAATGTAATCGATACCAGGATGTTTAATGTCGGCAAACATGTGGATCTGCGAGTTTTATTCAGATGGTCCAACAAGTTTCAGATTATTTGTTGTCCTCAAGGCAACTGATGTCATGTATCTATAAATCATTTGTAGAGTGTGGGGACCTGGAAGGTTTTTGAATATTCTATTGGTGGTTGGGTGGGCATTAGACGTTTGTTCTTGAATATTCTGTTGGTGGCTGGGTGGGCATTAGACATTTGTTCTCGAATATTCTGTTGGTGGCTGGGTGGGCATTAGATATTTGTTCTTGAATATTCTGTTGATGGCTGGGTGGGCATATATGAGTTCTTCTGTTTTGATGTGTTCTCCAACCATTTGTACAACAGACTCTAATAGACTTAACACTGCCATGTGGTAGGTGAAAGCTTCCCTCAGTACTATATGCCACCAACACAGAATGTTTCTATTACATATTTCTATCATAATATGCGAAATACATAATACCTATTCTTTAAGTGAGATTTTAATCACTGCCAGATTTATATTGTTTCCACAGTTCCTCTCTGTTCTCTTTGTTACGTTTATTTATATAAATATTTACTAGTGCATCCTACGTTCCAGGCATTACATTGGGAGCTGGGTGTATGGGGAGAAGAGAAGAACATGGGAGAACATGTTACCTAAACAAATATCTAACAATATGCTACACATTGGAGGTTCACAGATGGCATTATGGGAATGCAAGGAAGAGAACGACGCTGCCAGGGAATGCTATATATGTCTTTATGTTCCCATGGGTCCTTCCAGAGCTAAGACTTGATGGACATTGGGGTGCAGGGCAGGAGTGACCCATTCTGGGCATTTTACAGGCTACTTAGCGCTAATATTGGGGCTGGAACCTAGGCCTAAACCCCAGACATCTTGACTTCACGTCCAGTGTTGTTGCCAGTAAACCACCTAGATCCACAGGTACTTAGCATGCCTACGTAGCTATCTGAGTTTGCATTTAACCCAGGTACTCAATGCCTTCATCCAAAGTTCTTTGACCTTTTCATCTTTCTGTCTTTATCCCCAGTGCTTTGCATAGAATATAGGCTTAGTAAATTTTTGTTGAGTGAATAAGTAAATGAATTATGTGCATATTGTGGGTACAAAGCAAAGTTATGAGAAGGAAGATAGATAGATAGATAGGGAGATAGATAGATAGATAGATAGACAGATAGATAGATATAGATTTTAGAAACACTTTTTCGAATATCTCACATTATTCCAAAACAAACACATACAGAAACAGTTCTAAAGCTGTTGTTACTAGAGGTATTATGACATTTTCTTTTATTCATTTCACTGAAGATTATAATATTCTAGTTAAGTTTAACCCTTGTTGCCAACCCCCATTGCCTAACTAAAAATTTGATCTCTCCCACTTTCATCCAGATAGTAAATTCCCGATGGTTGAGAATAATCCACAGAAGTCTGGCCACCAAAATCCTTTAGCACAAAGAACCCTTTGGCCACAGATGCGTAAAGCTAAAAATGCAAAAAAAAAAAAAAAAAAAAAAAAAAATTGGCAATACTTTTTTTGCATGATTATATTTCTTATAAAGAAAAGAATACTAAGATTTTGCAAAAAAATTCATTTTTGCACTTTTAAATCATATTTTGGGGTAGTCAACAAATACTTTAAATATTATAAAATTAAAATATTATTAAATTAAATATGTACACAAGTCACATACTTTTAATATTATATTAACGGAATTACAATTTTCTTCTACTTAATAAATTGGAAGGAATATTGAAACAACTTCATCAAACTAAGCACAGCAAAGAAAGAAAAGCTTTTGTAGGAATCTTGTGTCTTTCTCATTCAGTAATCTTGCAAATTGGAAATTACAATCACATGAATAAACAAATTAGATTTTTCAGATTTGGTGTTAGTGGCAATATATCCAACTTCAATTAAAAGTTTGATTGGCCTGTTAAATTTTCCCTCTTGTAGCAGTTTTAAAAATAATTCGCTAATGAGAGCATTGCTTTACTTGTCTTTACTCTTCATACATCCATATCATCAATAACATTCTTTCGTTTCCTTTACTTAAAAGAATCCTTTGATAATGTTTCCCAAAACTCACAGTATTTTTCTTATCCCTTAACTCCTAGGAGGGGAAAAAAATGTTTAAATCTTCCAGATAGAATTTCGCCAGCTCACTCAAAGAATTTCACCTTCTCAACACCCTTGCATTTAACTTAATGTTTTTCAGACTTCCAAACTCTATTACCAGGATGCTAAACAAATAACTCCAGTTCAAGGGTCAGAGAAAAGGACCTAGTGGTTAAAGGTTGAGTAACTTGAAAGCAGAGTGTTACAGCTTTAAGAAAGAGGTTTAGCAGGTTTGGGACCTTTCACCTCTGGCAACGGTCCCTTCTTTCTTCATTTGCCTCTTCCCCACTAAGGTGTTAACTTTTCAGCTGCTGGGGATTTGAGCTTTATTATGTTTTTGTCCTTCCTTTTACTCATTACATTAGAGGAAACATTATTTCGTGGCCAAACAATATTTCAGACTTTATGAATTAGCTTGCCTTGGGAGAAAGCCGAGTTCAATTGGTGCCGTAAATTTGTTCTCATATTTATAACCAAATCAATTCTGTAAACATCATTCTTTTTTTTTCTTTGTTGATTCAGGTATTAATACATGTGTGTCCTTATCCCCCCATTGTCCCCTACCCCCGCCACTTATGCCCTCACCCCCCTGGTGTCTATGTCCTTTGGTTAGACTTATATGCATACATGTAACATCATTCTTAAGAAGCACATTGTACCATTCAGGTTAAAACAGATGTTACGCATCCATATAGAAACCTCAAATGTGATGCTTTATGTGGCTATCCACTCAAGAGACGAAGGAAATCAATCAAGTATACACCGGGCAGAGCAAGGGCATACACACAGTTTGATTATCATATTTAAGTTTTTCTTTTCCTCTTATTCCCTCCTTGAGATTTTGCCAAAGAGGAGAAAGACAATATTTTAGAAATATATTTTTATTGATTTCAGAGAGGAAGGCAGAGAGAGAGGGAGATAGGAACATCAATGATGAGAGAGAATCATGGATCGGCTGCCTCCTGCACACCCCACACTGGGGATCGAGCCCACAACCCGGGCATGTGCCCTGACGAAGAATCGAATGGTGACCTCCTGGTTCATAGGTCAATGCTTAACTACTGAGCCACACCGGCTGAGCAGAAAGACAATTTTGCTGAATCTGTTTTCCATGAGTCGATGGTCTGACCATGACAGAATGAAAAATAACAAGCTAGGAAGTGATGAGGGACCCACAGACTAACTAGGACCATAGGAAGCTGGTAGTTTCTTACAGAGATGAAAACGTCAAACTTTGCTGCTGATGAATCCATCCACCCAGCCATTCACCTACCTGTTCATTCAACAGCTACTAAATGAAACCCACAAATGTGTAAGACACATTACCAGCTACAGAATAGGGCCTCCACTAATGAAAGAGCCCTTGGAGTATAAGGAGAGGATTTACTTCACATGGTTGAATGAAAATGAACCCTAAAACCCAAAGAAAGTTTATTCTCCTCAGTCATATGAAACTGGGCTGTAAGAAGAATTCCACAAACACTCTCTCATTGGTTCAAAAGGATGTAGAGAGTGCTTGCCCAGGTTCACCTCTGGCCTGGGTGTGTACACATCTGGGCTTGGCCACCAGATGTGCATAGGCTGCGCTAACTTTACTTGTGGTTACAGTAAGGGCAGCCCGTGGCCACTCCCCAGCCTCGGGGGGATCTGTGCAGCTCTGACTCAGCGGCACAACTAAGTCATCTCCACCCACTGCGTACATTTTCAGAACCCAGAGTTAAGAGTGGGCAAGGTTTGTCTCTACCCAAGAGGTTGGTTTTTCCTTTGAGTAACTATGGAGATGCAGGATGATGAAGGGGGAATGTACCTTGCTCATCAAGGAGCTGTCTCTAGTGTATCCAGACTTTCAGAGAACTTTCTGAGTTATGCTTTCCATACCCCTGCTTATTCCATTCCCTCACTTTATTATAAATAAAGCAAGGGTTTGCTTTCGTCTTACTTCCCTTCACCAAATCCCATTTAGGTATAATAGCTGGCTTAAAGCATAAGCTGTCTTGTTGGCTTTAGATCCTTGAATATATTAGTGAGAAGAGTTAAATAGTTTTATAATAAATGTTTAATATTTTTTATTGACTTCAGAGAGGAAGGGAGATGGAGAGAGAGAGAAACATCCATGATGAGAGAGAATCACTGATCAGCTGCCTCCTGCATGCCCCACTCTGGGGATTGAGCCCACAACCAGGGCATGTGCCCTGACTGGGAATGGAACCGTGACCTTCTGGTTCATAGGTCCATCCTCTACCACTGAGCCACATCAGCCGGACGAGTTAAATATTTTTCATTGACTATGCCCCAGGGAAAGTAGACCACAACGCTCTCACTGGCTTGGCCATCTGTTATAACTTCAGACTGGAGCTAGTCACGTGAGTCTTGATAGAACAGAAATGAAGCCTGAGCCGTGTCTTTCGAAAGGCCATGCCTTCATTTCTGTTTTCACAGTTCCCGTAGAACTCTTCAGTCCCCAGAAGGCTCATGCTCAACTCGTGCTTGGCTGACACTTGCAGACTCTTCCTACAGCCGGAACATGTGTAAATGGTGTTGGAAAAAGACACTTATCAGCCCTGGCCAAGTAGCTCTATTGGTTAAAGCCGTGGTCGGCAAACCGCGGCTCGCGAGCCACATGCGGCTCTTTGGCCCCTTGACTGTGGCTCTTCCACAAAATACCACGTGTGGGCGCGCACGTACAGTGCGATTGAAACTTGGTGGCCCATGCGCAGAAGTCGGTATTTTGTGGAAGAGCCACACTCAAGGGGCCAAAGAGCAGCATGTGGCTTGCGAGCCACAGTTTGCCAACCACTGGGTTAAAGCATCGCCTGATATGCCAAGGTTGCTGGTTCAGTCTCTGGTCAGGGCACATACAAGAACCAACCAATAAATGAATGAATGAATGGAACAACAAATCAATGTTCCTCTCTCCCTCCCTCTCCTTTTCTCTCTTCCTCTAAAATCAATCAATCAATAAAAAATTTTTAAAACACACAACCCTTTTCAGATAGGCCAACCCAGGATCAGATCACCAAGAGGCAGAGCAGGAGAGAAAGTAGTACGTTCTGCAGTGCCTCTTCCCAGTGGCCAGGGACCCCCCTCTCAGAGGAACTTCCCACATCAGCCACCACCCCCTGCAAGAGCCACGCCCAGCGCTGTCTCCTGCACTCTGAAAAGAAACCAGCCCTCTACGTTCACAAGGAGTTTTTGTCCTGCAAAAGGCATTTTGATTAAAACAATGGAAAGGAGTCTGATTTCCCCATAGAGCAGCCGTAACGGGGGCCGTGTCTGTCCAAGGGTCTGTCGCCTGATGACTTGCAGAGATGGCAGCAAACAGCACAGTCAGTGAATGCGGAACAGATTTGAGGGCCGTGAGGTGTGAGGCCTTCCAAGGTGTGGGGAAAGCATTTAAGCTGGGAGCATAATGACAACGTCTTTAACTTCTATCAAACATCGTTCCTGAAGAGGCTCAGGGGAAAGTGTGGGATCTATGAAAGCTGACACTGGGAGAGATAAGGGGCAGTGCGAGCAGAGGCGAAAGCATGTCGCCCCGCAGAAAACAGTGAGCAGTGCGGTGGGCACCGTGCCCGCTGGAGAACCACGGGGCAGGCGCGGTGTGGGGGACAGGGAGTGCGGCCCATGCAAATCGCAGCCTCAGGCTGAAACAAGCCCTAAATGAAATAAGGCCATAAAGCATTTAGCCTGTGAGCAAGAAATCTTGCTTCCCAAGATACTATGAGCAAGAGTGAGTGAGAAAAGGAAGGGAAGAAGAAAGGGAGTGGAGAGAGAGAGAGAGAGAGAGAGACTGATAAAGAGAGAGGGAGGAAGGAAGGAAGAGAGGGACAGAGGGAGGGAAATTTCCCTATTCATCCTCAAGGCAAATGGCCATGCCCAGTGCAAACTCCCCCCCCCCCCCCCCCATGACTTGAGAATTAAGATAGAAAAAAATTCACCCACGTAGAACAAAATAAATAAAATCTGTCAGTTTAGTGTTTTGTTTCAGGCCTTGCAGAAACGCGGGCCTCCTGCAGCTGGGAGGCATCAGGGAGCAGCAGGTCATTGCGATGGGATGCTGGGGAGGTGGGGGGGCACCGGGGGGGGGCACCCCAGCTGTGGGAGGCTGCAGGAGCCACAGGCGATCCACCGCCATCTGGAAAATGCACAATCTGTCCTCAGAGGTCACTAGGTACAAGTGGGTGGATCACCGAGTCTTCTACTAGGGAAAGAAGTCCTCATTATTTCATAATAAAGGTAAATACGCCCTGGCTGGTGTGCTCAGTGGTTAGAGTGTTGCTCCCCCCACCCCACCCCCCCCCACCCCCCCCCGCCCCCGAAGGGTCCCCGGTTTGATTCCTGGTCAAGAGCCTGTACCTGGGTTGTGTGTTCCATCCCAGGCCCCAGTTGGGGCTTATGTGGGAGGCAACCAATTGATGTGTCTCTCTCACATCTCTGTTTCTCTCTCCCCCTCCCTCCTTTACACTCTCTCTAAGAGCAATGGAAAAAAAATTCTTGGATGAGGATTAATAGAAAAATAAAAAGTAAACATAAACACATAAGAAAGATTAAGTGATCATTTTATTTGAGGATGACAAGCAAGGCTTTGTATCAGACTCTCATTCAAGTATGTGAAGCAGATGTTGAAAGATTTCTTTTCCTTTGACTAAATTGCATACATTTATTGAACACTTACTAAGCTCCGGACACTGCACCGAGCCCTTACTAATCATGATTTGACCTCATATCAGCCAGTCAAACAAACAATGTTATTGAGACCCCATAACAGGGGAGGTAGACAAAAGCCAAACGCTAAAAGAACACAATAGAAATGCCTCTTCTGCCCTCCCAAAGCTCGTCAACATAATTGGGGAAATTAAACGTGCAGTCATAAACATCAAAAAAGTACAAGGGAGTATGTTACAGAATGATGATGGTTGGCAGGAGACGGGAGGCAGGGATCTGGAAGGAGGGATGTCCAGACAACCTTCTGCATCTGAGAACTTGGGAAGAAACACGAGTAGACCATCCAGGTGGGAAACTGAAATAGTTGCAGACAGTCAGAACACAGGGGAAAGGCGCTGTCATTGTGCGGCCCACTTCCACATGTTTATCCACGTAAAACAAAACCCAGGCTGTAGCTTCCATTTTCTGTATTTTCCATTTTCTCTCACACACAACAAATTCTCCATATAAAGATACTTATTTTCAGTGAGTGACATATTGAATCATTTTGACACACACACACAAAAAAAATCCCAGCACCCCTCCCCCCCCCGTTTTGGCTATCCTATATAATAAAAGGGTAATGTGCAAATCGACTGAACGGCGGAACAACCAGTCGCTATGAGGCGCACTGACCACCAGGAGGCAGACTCTCAATGCAGGAGCTGCCCCCTTGTGGTCAGTGTGCTCCCACAGGGGGAGCACTGCTCAGCCAGAAGCTGGATAATGGCTGGCAAGCACAGCGGGGGTGGTGGGAACCTCTCCCACCTCTGGGGCAGCACTAAGGCTGTCCAACTGGCTCCTGGACTGCGAGAGGGTGCAGGCTAGGCTGAGGGATCCCCACCCCAGTGCACGGATGTCGTGCACCAGACCTCTAGTTTATAATGATACAACTAATCAGATCATTGTCAATTTTCCCTCTTATTTTTAGCTACATGAACTCAAGTACTTATCTGGAAATCTTGGATTTAAAAATGTATACCATTATATGCAGTTTCTTGGAATGGCCCAATAGTTGAGGCTTCAGTCAAAATCTGTTCCATGAGCCTCTTGTCATGTCAGTATCATGTGGTTGTGTTTTGCTTTGTAGTGTCAATTTCACTTCAATGTCTCTGTGAGCCGGGGTGGGTGGGGTTGGGATTACTGACATTACCACCCATGTAATTAGTGCAGAGGCGTGTGCTAGGTGGCTGCATTGCATACATGGAACCACATTGCTCATTTTTTTGTGTGAAAATGGAAACTCTTACCTTGAAGGATAATTATTACAGTTTCCCTGTAAGAGTAAAGTAACTATCAAACAACCTACCTCCGGGAACAAATGCGCATCATACTTCCATGAAATTTGCACGCGATACAGGTCGGGTAGTTAATAAAGCCATAAAGCAGGCCCCGTGTGACGTGTGACGTGCCAGACGTCGGGTATTGGGCTGACCTTGTGGTTAAGAGAGCGGAAGATGTTTATTGCCACAAGCCATCCTTCTCCATTCGAGAGGCCGTTCATCGCCAGTCTTTGTAAATAAACATATAACCTTTGCAAAGGTAATTTAAGGCTCTGCCTTCGAGAAGAAGCTAAATGCACCAGGAGGGAGAGCGGAGATAAAAAATCTCATGAATAACGTGGAAGGCTGCAGGCTAAGGTGGTTATTAAGTCCCAAGCTGTTTTGCCTTCACTTTTCCTCGCCACCGAAATAAAAACAATTATTGCTCTGATGCTCTAAAATTAGACCACATTTGTCGTTTTTAAAGGCGGATACAACTAAAGGTGAGCTCAGCTGTAAAAGGGGGAAGCAAAGGAAACATTGGTGCCCAGGCCCACCCTCTGCGTGCGGCATCAGCCCGGAGGAAGACCATGTACAAGGTTATACGCAGGGGCCCTGGCAGAAGGGGCCTCCTCAAAGGGGTTTAAGAAATCCCATGGGATGCCCTGGTTGGTTTGGCTCAGTGGATAGAGCATTGGCCTGTGGACTGAAGGGTCCCAGGTTCGATTCCAGTCAAGGGTATATGCCAAGGTTTCAGGCTCGATCCCCAGTGGGGGCGTGCAGGAGGCAGCCGATCAATGATTCTCTCTCATCATTGATGTTTCTCTCTCTCTCCCCCGCTTCCTCTCTGAAATTAATAAAAAAAATATTTTTAAAAAAGAAAAGAAAAGAAATGCCATTTAAGCCCGGTGGTGTGGCTCAGTGGTTGAGCGCCGACCTATGAACCAGGAGGTCATGGTTCGATTCCTGGTCAGGGCACCTGCCCGGGTTGTGGGCTCGATCCCCAGTAGGGGGCGTGCAGGAGGCAGCTGATCAGTGATTCTCTCTCATCATGGATGTTTCTGTCTCTGTCTCCCTCTCCCTTCCTGTCTGAAACCAATAAAAATGTATTTACAAAAAAGAAGAAAAGAAATCCCATTGGATGGTTTCCTAGTGCAGCAGTGGTACAGCGCATGGGGGTCCCTGTGGAGCAGACATTTCGGCTGAACCGCCTGCCCGGGATTGGCTGCAGCCCCCCAGGAGGCGACCTGCACTGTTCCCGAGGGGGAACCTTCGTGGAATGTGCTGTGCCTTCCAGAAACCCAGGGGCTTTGAAACGGGTTTACTCCCTGCCCCTTTCTGCAGCGGCGCAGAGAGAGAGACTCCGAGTAATCAAAGAGCAGTGACCAAAGGCCCCCCCGCGGTGCGGCTGGAGGAAAAGTCGTGGCTGCCGCAGCGAATTGTGCAAAGGCGGCTTTTACTGAGAAGATGCAAGTGTTCCCACATTTTCCTCAACTTAAACATCGCAGCCAGAGAAAGGTGGGGCCGGTCCCTTAATTACTGAGATAATTGCCTTCATTCTCTCCTCACTTTGTGTGTAGCTGTGGCTCTGAATCTTATGCTTTATCCATTAGGTCATTGTAATTAGAAAAAAAACTGGGTTATGACCCAATGAATCCCAACCTAGCCTTTTTTAACAGTGTTGTGAAGAGTGAGAATATATATATACACATACACATATAAATACCCATGTACATATATATGCATACACACACATGTATGTACATATATCTATAGAGAGAGTGAGAATATGTATAAAATATAAAATTATGTCAAATTTATTTAAAATATATACTATATTACATTTGTGTATATACACACACATATATATACTAGTGTGTGTGTGTATATATATATAGTCATTACATCAAACAAAAATAGATTTCCAAGGGTGAAATGTTCTCACATTTGCAAGCGCAAAATTTGAGATTGCTTAACTGAGGAATCGAATTTCCTGTCGTGTAAATATTTGATTACACTTACAAATAATCTAGCACCCCACCATGGATGCGTGTGTTTGCTTGTGTTTTATTTTCAAAGAAAAATATAAAAGCTGAGGCCGAGGGCGGTTGGCTATGGGAACGCAGAGTGACAATGGGATACCTTTGCTCTATTCTCCACGTCTCCATGGACCACGGTCTTCCGTGGCTGGGAAGCCTCCCTCCCTCTCCTGCCTCTCATCATCATGAGGTGAAGGGCGAGGTCCAGGCCGGGGTGCAGGAGACAAGATGCCCTCTATCCCCCCAGCCCCCCTGTTTTCACGATAAAGTCACTCACGGCTGGCTTTGTGTGTGGAGCCTGTGGCAATTCTGCGCAGGCCTGGCTTTCATTTTAATGGTATTGTAAAATGTCTAGAGATGCGTAGCTATAAGGCACCATAAAGTTTAAGATATTATTGTTAAAAGGACACGGCAAGGCTATTCATAGCAAAGGTTCAGCGCGGAGCTGAAAAGCCGGAGGACAATCCGAGAGAGATTTTGTTGTTTTGATTTCCACGTCTTTCTTTCAGCAAGAATATAAGCGCTTGGGGTACACAGGGAGTCCACATCAGCTTTTCTTTGTTCTAGACAAGTTATCGTTTGAACTAAAAAGCATCAAAGCATATATCACCTTCAGAACAATTAAGGAGAGCGGTATGCATTTATTTGTTTTAAATTCTCACCTGAGGATATTTTTCCATTGCTCTTTTTTAGAGAGAGTGGAAGGGAGGGGGAGAGATAGAGAGAGGAACATCGGTTTGAGAGAGACACAGCGATTGGTTGCCTCCCGCATGCACCCCCGACTAGGGCTGAGGATGGGACCTGCAACTGAGGTACATGCCCTTGACCGGAATCAAATCAGGGACTCTTCAGTCTACAGAGTGACGCTCTATCCACTGAGCCAAACCGGCTAGGGCAGTGGTCGGCAAACTGCAGCTCGTGAGCCACATGCGGCTCTTTGGCCCCTTGAGTGCGGCTCTTCCACAAAATACCGACTTCTGCACATGGGCCACAAAGTTTCAATTGCACTGCATGTGCGCGCCTGCACGTGGTATTTTGTGGAAGAGCCACACTCCAGGGGCCAAAGAGCCACATGTGGCTCACGAGCCGCGGTTTGCCGACCACAGGGTTAGACCATCCGAAGCCCCCCTGCTGTGGTGACCACATTTGGAAAGCACGGGCATGCCTCGTTGCATTGTGCTTCCCAGATACTGTGGTTTTTACACATCGAAGGAGCTTGACCACGTGACTGAACGGTGCCATCTCAGGAAAGATCTTCAACGGGCGAGGCGTTGCTTCGTGGGTGAGCAAAGACAGTGGTTTCTTGAGACGGAATCTGCTCCTGGAGAAGACCATGTGAAGATCGTTGGCATGACAACGAGGGGCTTGGGTGATGACTATACTTAGTTGATGAGGCAGCAGCAGGGCGGAGGGAATTGACTTCAGTTCTGAAGGGAGTTCTGCTGTGGGTGCGATGATGCTCTCAACAGCATCCCACGCTCCATGGAAACCATTCATGAACGAAGAGTCCGTGGATGCGGCCAACTTCATTGTTGTCTCATTTTAAGGAATTCCCACAGCCACCCAGCCTCCAGCAGCAACCTCGCTCCACCAGCCATCAGCATCCAGGCAAGACCCTCCACCAGCAAAAAGATTACACTCGCTGAAGGCTCAGAGGATGGTTAGCATTATTTTAGCAACGAACTCTTCTC
Source organism: Myotis yumanensis (assembly GCF_028538775.1). NCBI lineage: Eukaryota > Metazoa > Chordata > Mammalia > Chiroptera > Vespertilionidae > Myotis > Myotis yumanensis. The sequence goes on along the minus strand of NW_027223771.1, from coordinate 4,159,379 downwards.
TTTTTTTGAATTAAGGTGTAGAGATTGTTTTGTAGACGTAATGCTTTGGCACACTTAATAGTCTACGTAGCTTTTATGTGGAAACATAACTTTACGTGCACTGGGAAACCAACAAAAATATCGTGTGCCTCGCTCTGTTGCGATACTTGCTTCACTGTGGTGGTCTGGAGCCGAACCCGCAATATCTCCGAGCGATGCCTGTGTTCGATCAATATCCAAAGTGCGTCAAGTCTCATGATAGTCACTTCATCCAATACAGCACTCACGCCCCCCCAAATTCCACACTGTATTCAATCTAAAGCAGCATCAAGTGTAAGTCAAACCTTCAGTCTGTGTATCGTTATGAAATAAAGGAAAATGGAAAGGCCACTACCAATGAAACTATGGCACATGGCTTCTTACCACTTCGAATGTTGATGTCACACGTATTGAGAGGGTGCTTTTAGACCTGTGTACCCCAGTTGTTGCCATCTTTCATTCTTGCATGTGGAGGGGTGTACACATACACGTGACTGAGCTGAGGAATGCTGGGTACTTCCTCATAGTCAAGTGTGACTCTCCTGTGTCACTTCTGTCCTCCATGTCCTTGATGTCGGTGCTCAGTGACCGTCTCCAGTACTGTCCTCTCTGCCGTCAGGACAGATGGGGAAATAATCTTTTTCTTTTTTTAAAAGGAGAGAGAGAGAGAGAGAAAGAGAGAGAGAGAGAGAGAGAGAGAAAGGGAGAGAGAGAAACATCAATGATGAGAATCATTGATTGAATGCCTCCTGCATGCCCCCTACTGGGGATCGAGCCCGCAACCCGGGCATGTGACCCTGACCAGAATCGAACCAGGGACCCTTCAGTCTGTAGGCTGGCGCTCTAGCCACTGAGCCACACCAGCTAGGGCTGAAATAACCTTTTAAGAAAGTAACTAGTTGGTAAAACGGGAATGTTGTTCAGTATCTTCTCACTTGGTCTACGGAGATGCGATCCGATCTGGGTTTCTGTCTACATTTTAGTGTGAATTTTAAACACTTCCCAAATGGAGAAATTGAACAGGTAAAACAATAGTGGGTTTTTCTCAGTGGGGCAATGATGATGCCAAGAACTAGAACTATCTTTCTCTTTGTTGTTGAGGACATGACCTTGGTCTAAACTCCAAGGACACCCTCCCTAGCCTTTTCCATCTTCATAAAGGGGTGAGCACAGTGTGCTCAGGTGTGGATTTTCTAGAAATTTCTCCCAAATGTCTCAGAACCACCCATACGTGATTGACCTCTGTCCCACCTTCTAGCGAGCCGTCCTTTTCCTGAGCAGGAGGAGGGGACGCACATCTGGAATATACATGAAAGAGTATTTGACAGCCTCTGTTCTCCCCGATCCCACCTGCCATTCACATTACGAAGAAATGAGTACTTACACCTCAGTTGATCTACGTTTCTCTGATTAGATCCTGTTGACAAGGTGAAATTATCCATTAAGGAAAGCCTGGCTAGAGGTGAAAGACATCCTCTTTCTACTTCCATTTCAGACCCCAGAGGAACCTGATGAGCTCAACCTCAAACCAACATTGAGACACTCAAGCTCAGATTTCTTTCAGCCCAAATCTGACATCTTGATGCAGATAGAATAAGGGTTTAAAGATGGTTTTAAAAGACATTCATTGGTATTTTTTAATGCCAAAAAGGTTTTATTTAAAAATAAATTCAACCCTAGCTGGTTTGGCTAGTGGATAGGGCTTCGGCCTGTGGACTGAAGGGTCCCAGGTTCGATCCTGGTCAAGGGCATGTACCTCAGTTGCAAGCTCGATCCCCAGCTTCAGTCATGGGTGTGAGCCGGAGGCAACCAATCTATGTCTCTCTCACATCGATGTTTCTCTCTCTGTCTCTTCCCCTCCCTTCCATTCTCTCTAAAAATTAATGGAAATATATCCTCAGGTGAGGATTAATAAGAAATATATATATATTTTTTTAAATAAAATAAAATATAAACAAGTTCAGCCTGCCAGGGTGGCTCAGTGGTTGAGCATCAACCTATGAACCAGCAGGTGACAGTTCGATTCCCAGTCAGGGCACACGCTCAGTTCGCAGGCTCAATCCCAAGTAAGAGGGCATGCAGGAGGCAGCCAATCGATGTTTCTATCTCTCTCTATCCCTCTCCCTTCCTGTCTCTCAAATCAATAAAAACATATTTTAAAAATAAAAACAAGCTCCATGAGTTAAGTTTAAATGAATCAGAAACATAAGGGTCAAATTTTCCTTAATATACACTTGGGCCTAAAAATTAAGGGAGAAATACTAGGAAACAAAAGAAACTCTGGTTGTGGGAACTAAACATTTGGCAAGAAATAGGCAACATTGGACAATTCTAAGGTATAGTTACCCCCCCCCCCACCCCACCCCCCGCGTGACCAAGCCTGTGGGCGCTACGCTCTCCTCATTGGTGGAAGGGCAGAGTGTCATGATAGATGATCTTAAAGAAACAAATGCTTATTTTTTTTTCCCCTTTCAGAACATGAACTCTTATATGTGCACATAATTCTTTCATTCTGGTAAAATAAAATTTAAAAAGAAGAAGGATAGAGACAGACGCTGAAAATACTCTGCCCAGCTTCTCATGGTATATTAAAAGCATACTGTACAGAGCGGCATCGACTCAAAGTGTGGAGGTTTAACCCCAGGGAGAGAAAATTACGGTTTTCTCCATTTATCCATGAACCCTGCAGCTGGTAAGACTGCTCTCTGTTAGTAATTACACCGAACAGATGAGGGGGTTTTTACTTTTTTTTTTTTTTCGTATTTGACCTGCAGTTAAACAAAATTTGCTTGTTTTATTTTTGGTTAAAAAATGATGAGGCAGCAGCAACCCCAGTTTCACCCCAGAGCTGTTGATTTTTCCCCCTGCTTCCTAATTTGTTTCAGATATGCGCTCCGTTTTAGTGGGAAGTGGTTGCAGCCAAGACCTTCGGGGGCTTTATCTGCAGTTTATTTTGTTAACTCCGAGTTGAAGATTGTTGGGAGGTTGTTGTTTCTCTTCCTTGCGAACTTTGCAGCTCATCTCGCTTTTAGGAAACAGATTTCAAGCGACAGAAAGGGGGAGGATGGGTTCGGAGGAGTCCGAAAGTGCCAACAAGCGGTCTCAGACCAGGGATAGTGATAAGAGGGATCATAAAATAATACAAGCGGATTCGCTGCCTTCAAGATTTAGAGCATAGTTCACGCTCCACTCCCACTCCTCCCCTTGTAATTCAGATTTAACACTAATAAATGAGAGGAACTAGAGATAATTGGCCAGAATCAAGCATTACACAGCAGGCATTTCACAAGCTGGCCCCGCCAAGCAACTGCAGCCCCGACGCATTGTAACTGACGAGCTCAGAACAAAAAACAATGGTTCACGAGGTGGAAAGAATGTGGTACAGCACCCCGTTGCCCTCGCTGGTATTTATAAAGTTTTGGCAAAATTTCATAACAAATTTTTAAATAATGTGAAAGTGGCCTGTTTCCGGTTTCTGCCCTGCACCAGGCCTGCCCTGAGGATGTTGTGGTCGGGGCAAGTGGCCAAAGATTCTGCCTGGCAACAGCCCGGGAACAGAATGGCGGCTAGGGAGCCTCAAGTTTTTACGCTGCTTCCTCGTCTCCTGTCTCAAGGAGCCTTTATGTCTGTCCTTCCCTTCCGTTGCCATCCCCAGCCCCGCAGGCCAAGCTGCTTTTATTCTCCTGATGATGAAAACAAGATTTAAAAATAGGAGACTTGCCCTAGTGGGTTTGGCTCAGTGGATAGAGCATCGGCCTGTGGTCCAAAGGGTCCCGGGTTTGATTCCAGTCAAGGGCACGTACCTCAGTTGTAGGCTCCTCCCCAGCCCAGGCCCTGGTTGGGGCTCGTTCAGGAGGCAACCAATCGATGTTGCTCTCTCACATCGATGCTTCTCTCTGTCTTTCCCTCTTTCTTCCACTCTCTATAAAAATCAATGGAAAAAAATATATCCTTGGGTGAGAATTAAAAAAGAAGAAGAGAAGAAGGAAATAAAACTAAAAAAAGAAAAGAGATGGGGGACTTGACCAAGGACATAGCTGATAAAGATTACTATAGAAATTTCCACCCACGTTTCTGATCCTCAGGCCAGATAATTTTCCATCAAGATTCAGATAGGAAATTCACTACACTAAATCCTCTTCCTCCTCTTCCCGGTAGCCCCCCCACAATCACAGGATTCTGTTCACCCCAAGATCATCACTGGAAGAATGTTCCCCACTGGATATGCCACAGCAAAGGATGATTAATCGAAAGCCCATTATTTCATAGAAATTAGATCTCTCCATTCACTGCCAACATTTGTTTTAATAGAGAAAAATAAATCATCTCATTTAAAGGCCATTGTGAAACATTCAGGCTGATGGCATATTTTGCTGCTGTCATTCAAGTTCAAAGGGAATCAGCCCTAATCTATGAAATTCAGCCACACGTAGACCGGCCTCCATGACAGAGGTTTTACCAGCTGAAATGTATGCCGCGCCCACTGGTGGGAGCACATGGTTCTGGAACAGAGGTTGTGGGACAAGGGAAATCTGGGTTAATATCTTACTCCTGCCATTTCACATTTGTGTGACTTCGGGCACACCATGTCACCTCACTGAAAACTCATGTCTTCTTTCAAACTGTTCATTTAACCCGAGGGGGTTCTTGTGAGGATCCAGTTAGACAGCACGTAGACTACGTCCATAAAGTGGAAGGCCCTTTGTTGGGTTCTGTTCCAAATCCTTTAACTCACGGAAGCTTCTGGAGCTTGCTCTTCTGCTTTGGGTTTCCAGATGTGGTCCTGGCCTGTGGCTGTATCTGGGCAGTTGTCCTGTGACCAACTGAATTAGGGTGTAATTTGCATGGAATGAGATGGCTCAGACTTGGGTAATGCTGGGATGTAGTTTTTCTCCTACGCGCGTGACCTGCCACCACTGACAGGTTGGGGTAAAGATAGCGGAGACTGGGGGAGAGGTAATATTTGGAATAAATATGACTAACTTCTTTATATTATTTCATTTAATCCTCTCAACAACCTGGAGTGGACTATTAAGCAATGATGTCATTTTACAGCAAACAAGATCAACAGTTTCTATAGTCAATCTCAGCCATTAGGACTGAAAGCTGTAAATGAATCCTTCAAGTATTTATCTTAACTCTCTGTTGCTTTTTGTTCGCTGTAAATGATCAAACCTTGGATAACTTATTCAGTTAACTGGTACTAAGGCCCAACCAGATCCTTCAGATCTAAATGATTCACACTGTCTTGCAAATTAGCCCAACATTTAAAAGAACATGCCCACTTCTCCTTGCCTTTTTGCTTAGGGTTTCATCTACAGTAGGACAACCTACCTACCATAAAAGTGGGAGCAAATGCCTCCTGGCTTGCCCCATCTTGGGGTTGGGAGGAGGTAAAACAGTGTTTTCTAGTTTTGAAAAAAACTGAATGAGAGGCATTATCAAATATTTCAGGGCCTTCCAGCAAAGAACTCTTTGGAGGTTCAAATACAGGATAATTCCATCGTCCTAAAAAACTGAAACTTAAGGATGAAGGGTTATCCGCCTGAAATATAACAAGAATTTTCTATTTTATTTTATTATTGTGTTAATCGTCACCCAAGAATATGTTTTTATTGATTTTTTTAGAGTGTGAGAAAGGAAGAGAGAGAGAGAGAAACATTGATGTGAGAAACGTCGATCAGTTGCCTTCTGTATGCCCCAACCAGGATCAAACCCAAAACTTAGGTATGTTCCCTGACTGGCAGTCAGCTCTCAAGCTGTCTGGGATGACGCCCCAACCAACTGAGCCACCCTACCTACCATGCCAAAATCTTCTATTTAAATGGCTCTTCAATGTGGAGGGCTCTTTCAAAGCCAAATATCATAATACAATTCTAGGAGAGACCAAAACAAGGTACAGCTGAAATTATAAAACTTTTAAAAATTGCCTGAAGACTCATCATCATTACATTTTTCTCCACTGAATAGCTCTCTTATCTGTTAACTAGCTATTTAATCATTCTTGATATATACTGGGCATAATATAAAAATAATATGTGCATGAATATTAATACTTCCTTGAGCTCCGAAGACAATTTAGCTGAAGATCAAAACACACTGATAAATACTTTATATATGGTAACTTTCAAGAATTGAATAGGGTTCTAATCAAAGCAGGGCAAACCCAACAACAAACATGTCTTATGCAAAATCAAAATGTGATTGTCATCTTAAAAGTGTTCCTCAATTTTAGAGTCATAGAAATTTAGGACTTTAGACAGTCCTTTGCCATTTCAAAATTGTGGGTTTTTTTAGTGTTTCCAGTTCAAACCTACTTCCTAGTTTAAAGTTAAGGATCCACTGGTCTTGAGGATCCACTTACCTTGAGATAGAAGGCAGTCCTTCCCAGAGCATGCAAACATCTGAGGTTCTCCCAAAACACACCAGGTACATGCCACACAGTGATAGAAATGAAGCCAAGAATTTAAAATCGAATTGCTCTGTTGCCCCGCCAGTGTAGCTCAGTGGTTGAGCATCAACCCATGAACCAAGAGGTCACCGGTTCGATTCCCAGTGAGGGCACATGCCCAAGTTGCGGGCTCGATCCCCAGTAGGGGGCCTGCAGAAGGCAGCCTGGTAATGTTTCCCTCTCATCGATGTTTATATCTCTCTCTCCCTCCCTCTTCCTCTCTCTCTCTGTTTTCTCTTTTTTCTTTACTGTATTTTTCTTGCACCCACTAAACCACCAAAATTTGAGGGTGAGGATATTCCAGACCAACCCATTTTACTTGTTGCAAATTGCATCAGTTCAGCCAAATTCTTTTACATACAAGAACAGATGGTATGATATTTTATCATAAAATGACTTTTCCTTTGCTTTAATGTAAAAAAAAAATTCCAACCCCACATGACAGTCTATCTTTCACAGACCTCTGGCCCGTACTAATCTGAGCTATTTCATCTCTCTGATCTAATTTGTGGTTGAGTATGGTTTCTTTTGTGCCTGCAAATGTACCAGATTAGAAAGCCCTTTTACAAATGGAAATATCTTTTTCTGTTTGCACAATATGTGTGTGTTTAAAAGGAGGGGGAAATAGTTTACCTGCATTTGTAAGCGAGGTTCCATTGTTCAGAAAATGGACTTGCTACTTAGCACATTTTTCTTTCGCTTCAAAATTAATTATAGAACCTATTCGGTTGTGTACATTCTGCCCGTGTGTACACAAAGTGGACATTGGAAGAAATCTCTTGAATATTTCAGGCAGAAAAATACTTTATTTAAGACATACAGTCGATTAAGGGAAAGTAGAGAATTTTGTTTGCGTTAAGAGAATTGTCTGATGTTAATTTCATTCTTGTGTGGGGAGAGTCATCTTTTAAATAATTCATGTCTCCTTATGACCAAGTTTTTTTCCTTTGCTCATATGTACTTTAGAGATGATTATAGAAACTGAACCTGCAACACGTTACTATGAAAATGTAAGACCACTCGCTGAATTTCCTAATATCCCACCATTTTTCTTCTCTCTCTCAACAAGGTTATGTTTTTACCTCAGCATATATGATGTTCAGGACCACCAAATTGATAGAATTTAAGGAAATTAAGGTTTTGGGTGTGTGTGTGTCTTGTTTTCACTTGGAAAAATGGAGTGTTTAGCCCAGCCACTGTGGCTCAGTGGTTGAGCGTCAAACCTATGAACCAGGAGGTCACAGTTGTATTCCAGATCAGGGCTCATGCCTGGGTTCCGGGCTCCATCCCCAATAGGGCATATGCAGGAGGCATCCGATCAATGATTCTCTGTCATCATTAATGTCTCTATCTCTCTCTCACTCCCTTCCTCTCTATATATAAATAATAAAACATAGATGTTGTTGTTGTTTTTTAAGGAAAGTGGAGTGTTTAGTTTCTGGGTTATATCTAGTTTCCTTAGAAAGGAAGATACTAGTAGGAATGAGCTAGGAATGACAAAGTTTAGTCAAATCAAGGTATCCATTTAGCACGATTCGCTTTATAACTCGTGTTAATTGGCAATTGCAGGTGGTCTTGGTAGAGAGACAAATAACTGAACAGAAAGAAGTCACGGTCCCCAAGGTGGACCTGCTAGTCCCCAAGCAGCGTTCCAGTAACAAGAACACTGGGTTGTTCCGCTAATTTCTTCAACCTGCTGCGGAGGTAGAGAGGGGATCCAGGCTCGGCTGTTGGGGTGCTGTCTGTCACCAGCGCCACGTGCAGTCCCAAGAAACCAAAGGAAACTATGTCAGGCCCATTTGGGGCGTCTTTCGGATTCACAGCCGATTCACCACGTCCCATGAAGGGCTTGCAATAAAGAGTAATATGCTGGGGAGATTAAATCATGAATGGGGACTGTTAATTACACCCGCATCGCTTTAAAGCTGCAGCAGATCCTCTCCCTGCCCTTTGCCGCACATTTTGCACGCCTGCCGGTTCCTCTGGCGCGGCTGCTCGGTCTGTTTCTCCCTAATCTCCCGCCCCTCGCACTCCACTACCCACTTCCAAGCGCAAACACAAATGTAAAATGTAAATTGCGGCCTAGATTGCTGCTGCTGGAGTGTGGAGAGAGACCGGCTTCTGGAACTGCCCCGATGAGCCAAGATGGACCAACTCCTCTGTTACCCAGCACTTTCCTCTTGGGCTTCCCGTCTGGTTTTGTTCTTTGGCCAATCGTGTTCATTTCTCCTGCTAATTTACATCGAAGGGAATGGTCTGCATTCCAGACCTCCAAGCCCACTTACTTAGCATTGTAATTTTTTTTCTTCCCCATGCTAAAGCCTGCAGGATAATTTAGCCCCATTTCCCGCCTGCAATAAGCATCTATTTTATGGTGGCATCCCCAAATTCTTCAAGTATGAGCAGCATGATAACGTACTAAACTGACTTTCATCCCTGCCCTCTAAGAGCTTTTTATCAAAGAAGGTCTCGTTGTTCTCAACTCGAAGGCTCCCTACTGTCAATCAAAAATGGGAGCGCATGTCCCCGCCCAGTGGTCTTGGAGCATGAGGCGTGGTCATCATGGCAGCTGATGGTGTAGGGTGAGGACTGGCAGGACATGAGTTGGAAAGAAAGAGTATGTTCCAATCATGGTAGCTCTTACCAGTAGTTCTCAAGCTTCTGGCCCTTTAAATACAGTTCCTCATGTTGTGACCCAACCATAACATTATTTTCGTTGCTACTTCCTAACTGTAATGTTGCTACTGTGATGAATCGTCATGTAAATATCTGATATGCAGGATGGTCTTAGGCGACCCCTATGAAAGGGTTGTTCGACAGCCAAAGGGGTCGCGACCCACAGGTTGAGAACCGCTGTCTTAGGCACTAAGAATTTAGATTTCACCTAGGTAGCAGCAGGAATGAAACATTGATTGTTAGAAACGTTGTCCCCTATTGCATTCTTTGGCAGGGATAAGAAGTTCTGATGGTGACACAGAGAGGAAAGCTGTTGCGACCATCAGAATAAGCCATGCTGTGTCCCCGATGGAGGCAGTGGGAGTGTGTGAACAGAGAAAAGGGCCTGATGTTGGTGTCATTCCTGAGGCCAAGCAATGGGTGGTACTTCTGGATGGCTCTTCTGTTCTGTTGGGTGGGTGGGGAAGAAGGGTTCCAAGTAAATAGATAATGCCTTCCTTAACAGAGGGGACAGGAGAAAGAACAGATGTTACCAACAGTATCCCAATTTAATTGGAGTTACAATGACCGGGAGAGACTTAGGGAGAGAGAAGCTGCCCGCTGACAGTTGAAAACACAGCCTGGCTTTGCACACTGGAGTCAGGGCCGGAGAGAGAGGTCGGTGAGAAAGCCATAGAGTTCTTGGAATTGCCGCAGAGAGAGTGTAAGGTGAATAGAACTGGGAACAGGGACATGGAAACAACCAGCATTTAAGGAACAGGCAGTGGTGGCGGGCGGAGTCAGTGATTCCATCTGAGAAGAAACTAGTGCAGAGAAAGACAGAGCAGGAGTCACACTGTCACATCCAAAGGGGACCTCGCCAACGGAGGGACCAGCTGGAGAGCAGGTGACAGGTGAACGCAGACTCCACTGCAGGCGGCGACGTGGGCATCGCCCCTCCAACAGTTTGCCCCCTGAAAGCTACGACAACCCCCGGTAGGCTTTGGGAGTCAGTATTAAAATTTTTATTGTTTTGTTTTTTTTTAAATATATATATTTTACTGATCAGAGAAAAGGGGAGAGGGAGAGAAAGAAACATCAATGATGAGAGAGAATCATTGATCGGCTGCCTCCTGCACGCCCCTACTGGGGATCGAGCCCACAACCCAGGCATGTGCCCTGACCGGGAATCGAACCATGACCTCCTGGTTTATAGGTCGATGCTCAACCACTGAGCCACACCAGCTGGGCCATTTTTGTTTTGTTAAATCAGCAAAAAGAAATGAGTATTTTCCCCAATGATTTGTGTTATTCGGTCTTTGAGAATGCACTCAGAAATGAATAGAAGCAAAAAGGTTCACAGCCTAAATAAAAAAATATAATTATACTAGTGATGTTGTGTCTCATGGAGCAAACGTGAACCTGACCTAAGGGCTGTTCTTTCGTCCTTATGTATATTTCTACTTTTATTTATTTGTCATTAGCTTTGGAATGCTGGTGAGTACTGACTGTGACTGGTGAACAGTGAGTCAGAAAATCATTACTTAGCCTGTACCGAGAAATCCTATGTCTACAGTGCTTACTTCTGTTCCCAAACTAATGCTTTATTTATTTAGCTGTTCCTTTTAGGAACATGAAAAGCATGTTTTAAAAAAAAAAACCAAAATTAGCCTTGGGAACAGATGAATAAATGTGAAAACAATTTATCCCTTTAACGGCCTAATAAAATATGTTTTCATTATGCTAACTGACCCCGATAAATTCAGTCGCCATCAGTTAAATATATCCATCATCCTTGAGAAGTATATCCAAATGTTTGCTCATTTTTGATCCTCAGTGAGCCTTGGTCACATGATGATTATTAATTGTGACATCTATCCTATAATACTTTTTTGGCTTTTACTTTTATGAAGAACGGGAAGGAATCTTCACCTCAGAAAAGGAAATACCTCTTCAAGCCACTTCCACAGCTTAGTTGAAGTCCATTTTCTCTCTCTTCATCAGCGCCTTGGATGCCTTCAGCAGCCTCTTTCCATGACTTTCTCCTGTCACAGAGTTAATGGCATCCATTTCAGTTTCTAACTGGGAAGCCCCAGGTATTGACTTGCCTCTTATGTGGTAGGAACTGCCGTTGTCCTATCCACCCCTTCGTAGAAGTGGCCACTAGCCCTAGCCGGTGTGGCTCAGTGGATAGAGCATAGGGCCTCGGACTGAAGGGTCCCGGGTTCGATTCCGGTCAAGGGGCACATACCTTGATTGCAGGTTCCCCAGCCCTGGTTGGGGTGCAAGCAGGAAGCAACCAATCAATGTGTCTCTCTCCCATCAATGTTTCTCTCTGTCTCTTCCTCTCCCTTCTACTCTCTCTAAAAATCGATGGGAAAATGTCCTTGGGTGAGGATTAACAACAGCAAAAAAAAGAAGCGGCCACCACCTTCTTCTAAGGATGCCCAGTGGGTAGCATCGGATACAGGATGTCAGTTGGGCACCTCCCTGTGACTTCCGGGACTAGTCGGTAGGGTAAGTGAGGGAAGAGAGGGAGCTAGCTGGGTGCCCGTAACCTGGGTGCCCCACATTGCATCTGGACATGAGTGCATCGGTCAGGACTGTGAGAAGTGGACAGTGTAAGCTAGAATGAGCCCTCTCAGAGTCAGGGGGTCGGGGGCAGGCACTCCCAGCTGGCCCTGCTGGCAGGCTTGGGGGACATCACGGGGGACTCCCCCAGGCAGCAGATATTGACGAATAACTAAACATGATTGATAGGCAGGCAACCCGAGAGAGCCTTTCTAGCCATTCCTTTCTTGTTCTTCACTCCGTAGCCCATCACGTGCCTCTCTCTTCCTCCCTCCCCCCAGGGCCATGGCTGCTCCAATCCCTAAAACCAGGAACACGTGCTCTCGTGTGCACATCTGGCCTGGGTAAGCCTGGCTCCAATTTAAAAACCTACATGTTGGTCCAATTCCATTATTGGACAAGGAAATTCTGTTAACTGGTGGGCTCATTTGCATGTCATTACCCAGAATGCCTACCCGGCTCACAGATGTTTCCCAGACGCGGGGTGAGGAGAGGGTGGGGGAAAGGTGAGGTTTTGGAAACAAACAGAGAGATTTGTGTATATGTTACTCGAAATTCTTTTCCCTCTGTTTTGTATCAAGAAACAAAATGTAATACAAAGTTATGAATTTTTACCTAGCTCCAAGAGAAAAATCATCACCTTATTTTCAGGAAATTTAAACAAATGGAAACCAGAAAGCTACCCACCAGGTGATGTTCTATTAATTTATGCAGAAAAGCGAGCCAGTAACAGGCTTCTATACTGTAGTTTCAACATTTGCCATGGAACTTTCCTTTTCGGGGGGGAGGGTGGAGTCAAAGCTCTTTTTAAAAAAGTGACATTCAATTGAGAGAAGTGTTGAAGGTCTTGGTGGGACTAGATTTTGATAAAAGCCACAGTCTGCTTAGAAGGCTTTTAACTGGCTAAATGGCAGTCACACCAGTCCTGCCTTCCAGCCTGAACTCATTTAGTTACTATGTAAACTCCTCTATTGTCTTCTGACAAACAGCAAAATGATTCTGGGCGACAGTCGCAAAACTGGGCTCTCTTCACAAAAAAATAAAAAAATAAAAAAAGATGACTTAGTGAAAGGTCTTAGGGTTGGTTATCTTACTTATATTGTACGAAAGAAAGGAATGCTTCATTCACAGCAGACAGCCCAAAAAAATAAAAAGAAAAGAAAAGAAAAACAGACAGAGGAGAAAAAGAAATGAAATAAAATTTAAAAATAAAATAAAACAGTGTAATTGCTTTGGGGACCGAAGTTAAAATGCAGGTGTTTTGAGGGGAACATAAACATTTTTTCCTAAATGAGGCGTTGAGGGCTGGGAGAAGGGCAGTAAAATTAGTGGAATTACTGCCTGATTTTAACCAGATGATGGCTGCAGTTGGACACCAGCGAGTTTTCATTAGGGACCCTAATTTACAAGCCATTCAACACATTCCAGTGGAACTCAACAACTCCCCCAGGTCCTAAAGAATGCCAGCTCGCCCACTTTATGGCCGGGATGCCGAACTGTGAGGCTTTTAAAGGCCGGCACACAAGCTCTGTGAACTGGGGATGTCCCAGGGAACCAACGTCTGACACGCACCTCACCCGCAGTTTACGACCTTGTGGCCATAGGTGCTGTGTGCTGGCAGGCATGGCGGGTCCGGGAGATGCTCCCATGATCCTCAAGGAATGTGATTTGTTTATACAGCCCGGTGATAGATTCGCTTCTCATCAGCACCAATAAAAAGGGGTCTAACCTTGTTTCCTTCAATATCGAGGCTTGCTGATCATGCAAGCGCAGTTGACACACAGTTAGGTGTAGCTTCCCAGCATTCCTAGGCCTGTGGGAGTCAGGATTTCTGTGGTCCATCCCTCATGGGTTGCACCAATACATATATTTTTTTTTAAATATATTTTTATTGATTTCAGAGAGGAAGGAAGAGGGAGAGAGAGAGAATGATGAGAGAGAATCATTGATTGGCTGCCTCCTGCATGCCCCCTACTGGGGACAGAGCCCACAACCTGGGCATGCGCCCTGACCGGGAATTGAATTGTGACTTCCTGGTTCATAGGTCAACCAACACTCAACCACTGAGCCATGCCTGCCATGCCAGTTCGTGTATTTTTATTGGGCTCTGTCGGCCCACAGGGTTAGAGAAGGTCAGGAGTTCAAGTTCTGCTCAGAATCTCAGGGACCTGAGTCCTTCAAGAGTCACAAAATCTCTACCATGGCAGCAAGTGGCCTGAATGTCTCAGGGTTGTATTCTGCTGAGCCATAACTTCAGGGGAAGTTGACACAAGCCATTTGTCAAGTCCTGTTTTCCAGGTCGTACCTGAAAAAGGTACGTTGGTGGCCCGCAGACATCCACTCTGTCATAGTCGCCTAGTCCTGACCAGGCCTTTCTATCTTTTCGCCGTGGCTGGTGGAGGGTGATACGTACTGTTATCTAGAGAATCTCCGTGTCTGTGTTTGCTCTTGTTTTAGCTGCACGGGATTCTATACCGTAGTTGAAACTCAATTAAAGGTTGTTCTACACACCCTTTGAGTACTTCTTTGGTCATGGGCCCAAAACCAGCATAAACAAGAAATTGTGGCTAAACTTTAAGAGTCTTGTGTTTTAAAACCTGTATCGCGGAACAAGGGCTCCCCACCTGTGTGCATAGAGACCAATGCTGTGGACCGTCTTTTAAGAAAAGAAAGAGGTTTTATCTGTGAGTTCGGCCAGCAAGGAGACAGAAGGCAAGGCTCAAATCTGCCTCCCCAATCCAGGTACGGGCGGGATTTTAAGGGGTTTCAGCACCAGATCGCCCTGGACAGCGGATCCTCCGCTTAGGGCAGAAAGGGCTCAGGCCTTCAGGTTCTGATCATGTCCGTCCTTTGGTTCAGTTAAGGGTTCCCAAGTGTTATTGTAAGTGGTGTATCCAAGGGCTAAACTCGGTTTCAGGTCTCCTTGGAAAGAGGACAGTTTGAGTTGGTTCTGTTGGTTCTCTAGACAGCCAATACTAGAAGAAATAAATATTTAACATGTGTCTAGAGAGGCCACTGAAGGGACAGAATCATTTGCTATCACACATGACCTTGGATAATTTGTTTCGTTTGCTTTAAGTTATATTGGGGTGAGAGAGGACATTAAAAGTTTTTCATTTCTGGTTTCTCCAATTCTAGACTACAGACAAACAATGTATTTTCTAGGCACATAAAACGACGGAATCGCTGAAACCGGTTTGGCTCAGTGGATAGAGTGTCGGCCTGCGGACTGAAGGGTCCCAGGTTCGATTCCGGTCAAGGGCATGTACCTGGGTTGCGGGCACATCCCCAGTGCGGGATGTGCAGGAGGCAGCTGGTCGATGTTTCTCTCTCATCGATGTTTCTAACTCTCTGTCTCTCTCCCTTCCTCTCTGTAAAAAATCGATAAAATATATTTTTTTTTAAAAAATGACAGAATCATTATCTTTCTTAGATTCATGGAATCCTGATTTTCTAACTCATGGTCAAAGTATCAGGCTATCATTGTTTTCATATTTGCCCACAAAATTGTTTGTGACCTCTCATGAAAAAATTCTAGAAAGTGAATATTGGGGTTAGCATTACTTACTAGAGATGACATGGAGAATACCATTAAGTTGATGAGAAAATCATCCCATGTCCATTTCACTTAACGCTGACTTGAATGGTCTGGCCACCGGAAGTTCCTTTCAGACACCAAGAAAAGTCCCAGAATGTCCTGTGGAATAGTTTTGGTTCTGCATATTTCTGGAAATATCTTGAAAATACTTGCCAAGATTTTATTCGTGTTGAACTTGATGGCTGTTTATATTTCATGTAGCGGAGCTATAAATCTCATTTATTCATTACAAAAAAAACAAGAGCTGTAAAAAAACAAAAAAGAAAAAAAAAACAAGAGCTGTATAATAATTACTATTGCCTTTGTTGTTTCAACAATTGTACTTTAAGTTAGATAACCCAGCTGTTAGGAATTCTGTATTTTTGCATGTTAACTAGTTATATCAGAAGCTGTCCAGGCAATAACTTAAATTTCTAGGAGTAGGGACAAGTGGGGGAGGACTAGGAAGGAGTTAGGGCTGTAAGTAGCCCTTAAAGTTATATATCTATAATAATAAAAGTGTAATATGCACATTGACCAATTGACCGAACAGCAGAGCAACCATCCGGACGACCTTCCAGACGAAGCCGGGGCTGGGAGGGCCTACCCTTGCATGAATTTCGTGCATTGGGTCTCTAGTATATACATCATTTGTTGACTTTTTAAAAATACAAATTCTAAGAAGATAAAAATAACTTGTAATCCCACCACCCCGGGAAGTGGCATTTTGGTAAATATTTTACTGGATTTTGAAAACTCTTGATTGCATAGGGTATATGCTGCTTCGTAGCAGTTTTTGCTTCTTTTAACAGTATATTAAGACTACTTCCCTTATCATGAAAGATTCTCCTGAAGCAAGATTTAGAATAGCTGTAGAGCTATTCTGTTACATGTACAAATTCCATCACATTGCGTTGGACATTGTTTTTATTTTTTTATTTTCACTATTTTAAATAATCCATAATCATGGGAAAATACATTGCAATGGCTACTTTACATGTAATCTTTGTGTATACTCCTGACTGTTCTTTAGGGTATCAGCATTTGAATTTTTATATTCACTTACTTAATTAAGGCTTTTGATTTGTTTTGACAAACTGCCACCAGAAATATTGCACTGATGTTGACTCTCATTAGCAATGTTCAGGAGAGGATTTGGGCTCCCATAGGCCTTTGTAAAAAAATCTGTATATTTCCTGAGAAATCTACAACACGTTCAGAAATACCTTCTCAACAGCATAGGCGCTCCGTTCCGTCTGACCCGTGGTCATTTATTGTGTGTTTACTCTGCGCCAGAGTTTATACTGTCCCCTTACGTCACATACGTCACCCGGTGTGATGCTTACAAGAATCCCACGGCATCCCCTCCGTCTCGTCCCCGTGCCCTACAACGTGAGAGGGTAAACAACCTGCTTAGCGTCACACGGCTCCCACGCATCGAAGCCTGGCCTTGAACCGTGATCTGTTTTATTTCAAACTCCAGGCCCTTCACTAGCACTAAACAGCCTGCTTCTGTCTTGCTCTGGTACCTACCTATTAACCAAACACGGAGCCTGCTGCTCTGTCCCACCCTGGCTCCTAAGCCGAGACAGAGAGGCTCTTGCCACAGTGAGCGTCCAACGGCTAATCTATTCGATCTCCCAATTCCTGTTTTCACACCTTTTACCATTTGGCTTCAGCCTGGGCCCGGGGCCCGTCTGGGTTCTGTTCACGCTGCCAAGGGCCTGCTGAGTAACGTGACCGCAGGAGAAACAAACACAGGGAAGAGGCACTCAGGCCGCTGAAAGAAACGCACGCCACCCACAGCAACGGGGTGTCCGCCTGCGCTTACAAAAACGGGGCTTCCCCTCCTCGCCTGCTGGGAACATTGTTAGCTCCGTGTGGAGGCTGATATTTCAGCTTCACCCCAATGTACGTGCAGCCGGATGGGCTGCGAGATCATTGCGATTTAATGTGCAGCTCAGACCGCAAACCTGGAAGAGCTCATGTTATCCCAGATGCATTATCTCCAAATCTGTAGGAATGAGGTCTTTCAGCGGGAAAGAGCTCCAAGGACCCTCCCTGGGAGCAGTAATAGCCACGTCTAATCCCTGCTCCGCCTGGGAAGGGAAAGGCTCGCCCACCTCCCGTGTCAGGGCAAGCACCAGAATTCCTCTCGAATTCTTCAAACTCTGCACAGCACTGAGCAAGAGGAACCCTAAATATGAGTCATCCTTGAGTGATTAAAAATGGAATTCATCTTCCCAGAAGGAAAATGATAAACAGTTTGAAATTCCAAAGGCAAGGGAATGGCTTTGGCTTCATAGCAACGAAAAAGAGGATGGCTTCTGACAAGAGCTCGGGGAATGTACTCCCAATAATTACATCTAACTAATTTAATCATCCGAGTAAATCGGTATTTACGAAAATAAACTAAGAAATCAATTGCAAAAGCGATTTGCCGTTTAGAAGAGATGTAAGATGTGTGTGAATAGTTTTCAAACAGCAAAGATTCCTGAATAGTCCTTACCATTGCTTCATTTCAGTCTTGTGATCTGTAAAGGGGGAGGGGCGTGTTCATTCATTCAACAGGAACTCATTCAACAGGCCAGCATTTTCTCCTCATGGCTCCTGCACTCAAGGTTCCTACTACCAGGTGGACTGTAACTTTATTGAAGGTGTTTTAGGGAAAACAATGAACTTCTGATCATTGATCTTAGTTATTCAATTCTAAGACAAATGGCCAACACATTTCAGACAGAGCATCGTCTAGTGCAGTGGTTGGCAAACTTCGGCTTGGCAAACCGCGGCTCGCAAGCCACATGCGGCTCTTTGGCCCCTTCAGTGTGGCTCTTCCACAAAATACCAGCTCTTCCACAAAATACCGACTTCTGCGCATGGGCCATGAAGTTTCAATCGCACTGTACGTGCGTGCCCGCACGTGGTATTTTGTGGAAGAGCCACACTCAAGGGGCCAAAGAGCCACATGTGGCTCACGAGCCATGGTTTGCCGACCACGGGTCTAGTGGATAGATCCTTATACCAGAAAAACGAGTCTCCCAATTTTCTCAATTTAGCTTCCTCATCTTTAAATTAATGGGAAGACTAAAGGTGGGACTAGTTGACCTCCAACTTCCCTTCCAGTTCTTATAAAATGTGACTTTAAATATTTACTGAGCAATGACATTGTGCAAGAATCTAACCTGGACATAGCTCCATTCCTTCTTGATTTTAAGAACAACACAAGGTAGAACCAGATGTGCTTAATGTCCCTATGACAATTTTTATCGGATTCCCCAAGCCATGGGCCCCTGGTCATTCTCAGATCAGTCAAAGGTCTCTCAAGCTCATAGAACAAGCAAGTTACATTCTTCCAAACTTTTCCAGTTTTGGTGATTTTCACAGCCTGACACAAACTTTCTGCTGTTACTCCTCTTCTGTTTGGGGACCATTTCTCCGTGGGCGTGGCCACTTTATCGGGCTGATAACCCCCTCTGAGTCTTTGTTGTTTGGGCGCCTGTGGAGGTGTTCTCAGCACGCTGCCGAGTTTAGATTGATTGGATTGGATTGTGGTCTCAGCAGCCCATTCATTTATTCAACAAGGCTTTATTGAACTCTTACCCTAAAGTCACCACAGCTCACATACCAGACAGCCAATTAGAGTTATTGCCCTTCTCGGGGCATAAAATAGATACATGTTAGTTAAGTTAGCGGTTTCCGGTCTAAAGTTGCTTGACCCAATTCAAATCTTCCATCAGATTTTTAGTCCTTCCCAACTACTTTTCCTGTGTCCATGTTTTACTGACTTCCCATTACTCTTGGCTCTTGATTTCTTTCACATTCATTCTCTAGCTTGCAATTGTTTTTAATTTTTCTTTTCAATTTTATAACTACAAAGGATTTTTTAACCTGCTATAAGTATAATAATACTATGCTGCGTTTATCATATTATTCTGTTACTAAGAATCCTCAAATCATTTTAAATCAAGATGCAAAAACCTACCTGGCCAGAGTGGCTCAGTGGTTGAGCATTGACCTATGAACCAAAAGATCAAGCTTAGATTCCTGGTCAGGGCACATGCCTGGGTTTCTGGCTCGATTCCCAGAAGGGGGCATGCAGGAGGCAGCTGATCGATGGTTCTCTCTCATCACTGATGTTTCTCTCTCTCTCTCTCTCTTTCTCTCTCTCTCTCTCCCTCTCCCTCTCCCTCTCCCTCTCCCTCTCCCTCTCCCTCTCCCTCTCCCTCTCCCTCTCCCTCTCCCTCTCCCTCTCTCTTCTTCTCTGAAATCAGTAAAGATATATATATTTTAAAAAGATGCAAATACCTGGACCTAGGATTCAAGACTGTTCATAATCTAAAACAATTCAAATTTCTCACCATATTTCAAATTATTTTCTTCCAGTTTAGCTATGCAAGGCTCCTTGTTTTTTCCTGAATGTGTTGTGTAACATCCATAACTTCACTCACAATAGGTCCCTCACTCAACACCCCACCCTCTGTTCCTACGCCTTTCTTACCAGCTGCCAAAGTTCCAAAGTGAAATTGCAGAACTGACTACCTAAGTCCATGAGTGACCAATGTGTCCTTTATATTCTCATGGAATGTTTGCTTTGTCCATGAGATATTAAAGCACACCCTGTCTTGTATTTTCATTTTTTATATGTTCTTTATTCCAATCGATGGAGTATGTGTTTCTTAGGACTATACATCCAATAATTGGCAAAGTCAGTATTCAAACACTATTCCTCAATCTGGTTCAGAGCCCGTGTTCTTTCTACTTATCATTAAGAGGAAATATAAAAGAATCATCATCAGAATTTAAAGACTAATTTTAATGGGTATAAAGAGAGAAATGCTCACCATTAACAGAATAGAGAATCATTTTTATTACTCTTTGAGTTAAGCTTGTTCTTAGAACTGATGTGTATAACAGAAGGACCCTCAGGCAGACATAGCTACTGAGAATTTAGAAATGTGTGATCAGAGCTCAGTAATGGTAACAGGCCCAGATATGTAGATTTGAGTCGCAATAATCCAAATGGTGGGATTTTAATTTTGAAAGTGGTCTTAGAAAGTAACCATCCAACTCCTTTATTTCCTAGATTATATATCTATATAAAGGCCAAATGTGCCCAGCCTGAGTGGCGCAGTGGTTGAGCATCCACCTATGAACCAGGAGGTCATGGTTCAATTCCCAGTCAGGGCACATGCCAAATTATGGGCTCAATCCCCAATAGGGGGTGTGCAGAGGGTAGATGATCAATGATTCTCTCTCATCATTGATGTTTCTATTTATCTCTCTCCCTTCCTCTCTGAAATCAATAAAAATATTTAGGAAAAAAATTCAAGGCTAACTATGAGAGAAGAATACAGTCATTGAAAAAAGGGAAGAGCAAAAGAACTATTTGCTTTATAAGACAGTTTATAATTTGGGAGCATAAGGAAGAAACGGAGCCAGAGAAATTTAAAAAATAAAGAAAAAGAAAAAAGAAAGAAATATAAACTAGGATGGCTTGGGATCATGGCAGCTGTAACATTTCCTGAAATCATTATGGATTTGGTCACCTTACCCTATTTCTAAATCCCAAGGATCTTGCATCTGCAGGTCAAGGTAATCACCGCTAGATGGCACTATAAGTTTCAGAAACCTCAGGCAATGGCATCTTTTGTCATTGATGAGTGAGGATTCCTCTCGCAATATTTAAAAGCCAAGAGGTCTTTGGTAAATAAAATTAATTCATTGAAATATTAGCCTAAATATAGGTAAATTTTATAGACTATAGATATACTAAGGGTAATGGAGTATTAATTTCAGGATAAATAAAACAGAAACATTCCAAATTGAACCATCTTGTGCTGTTCTTAGTATTTAATACCTTTTAAGAAACCCTAACAGACTTTCTGTCTTATGGCCTTCCTTCTCCTGAATCAAAGGCATCCAAGAATATACACACTTTTGTCTCACCCCTCATAGCTTTCTCAACAGTTGACCTTAAAGCTTTTTTTTGGCATTTGGAAGTCTAGAAATTTATTTCCATAATCCTTGACAGTCTCTACTGAAAATCAATGCCTCCCCTTTGCTACCTTCACACACTCAGTTGTTAATTGGATGCTTATCCAATACCTTTATCTGAGACAGCAGGGCCCAAGTCTTCTCCAAAAATCTATATAGTGACACGCAGCGTTTATTTATCTTATATAATATAACAACTCTACTAGTCTACCTTATATTCATTCTCCCCTTCTCTCTTACTAAGGGAACTCTAAGTCTGTTTCTGATAGGTTCCCCCTACATTTTTCAGCCTTCTTTACAAATAGATTCATGGGATCGCATTCTTGTCAATCAAATCTCAACAGAAGTTGTGGAGTCGGGCTTGGTGTTGGGGTCCAACTCAACGGGCAGGCATCTTTTATTGTTGCTTCTGTTCCACTCTTCCTGCCTGTAATGCATAGATGATGGCTGTGGCTGCAGTAAGTCACTTTGCAGCCATGAGGTAACCCTGGAATAAAGGTCTGGAGCAAGAGGGCAGAACCAGGTCCCTTTCGACTTGGAAGGAAGCACCATGACATGAGGGAAACAGTAACAAATTGTCTAAACCACTCAGTGTTTGAGGTGGCTGTTGCTTGAAGCCAGGTAGAAATTCTAACTGATGTATGTGGGTGTGACATCACTGTGAATTTATATTTATAGCACGCATTTATCAATAGATACATATAGCCCGGCCGGCGTGGCTCAGTGGTTGAGCGTCGTCTATCAACCAGGAGGTCATGGTTCGATTCCTGGTCAGGGCACATGTCCTGGTGGTAGGCTCGATCCCCAGTGTGGGGTTTGCAGGAGGCAGCCGATCCATGATTCTCTCTCATCATTGATGCTTCTGTCTCTCTCCACCTCTCCCTTACTTTCTGAAATCAATTAAATCAATAAAAATATATTTTTTAAAAAACAAAACCGATAGATATAGGTACCTAGGTACATAGAGTTTTATAGTAGCCAAAGTATTTTCTCTCTAAATGTCTTTTATATTTATTTTTAAAAATTTAGGCACCATTGTGAAGTCTTCTCCAAAAATCTATATAGTGACACGCAGCGTTTATTTATCTTATTAATTAACTGAAGCACCACAGCCCAGAATGCCTTCTGCAGTTTTATTGTTTTGAAACCTCTAGCCAGCACAAAACCAGTTAGAACCACTGAGGACTAGTCTCTTTGCTGACAGTTTCTCAAAACCTAGGTGGGTTTCCTAGGACATGAGACGCATGGTCCATATCAAAATCTTTGAGGAAATCCGCATTACATAAACTTGCTAAACTTTGCCTTTTCATAACTTATTTGCTTATAAAACGCTTTTTGCCCCCACGAAACCCTCCGAATTTCTTAGCACAAGATGAAAGCAAACTAGGGCAGGTGCTCAACCTCTTTGAACGAAATCACACAGGGAGTGGTCCCGGGGCAATTGCTTTCTGGAAGTTTCCCTACAGAAGCCAAAGGCGGGGAGCTGTTCAGGGAAGAAGGGTCCTCAAGGTGATCACCATGTCAAAATCCACCTCAAGGAGCTCAAGGTCAAAGGCTGGGGAAAGGTCATCGGTGGTGCTCATTCTGTATGTGATGCCCCGGTGACCTCTGGCCAAAGTTGAACCTATTTTGAGCCCCAAATGTCTTCTGGCTGATCTCTGCAGAAAATAATTCCCAGTCCCCTTTGGAAAGGGATAAAGAAGTTTTAATGATCTGTGTGTTGAATAGTCTTGCTTGCAAGTTTCTTGTAAATATGCGGAAGTTGAGAGCGGCCGGGCTGTCCCTCTGCCTTTCAGATGCCCTGCTTTGTACTTGGAGGGCTAGTTAACCTTAGCAGAAAATTATTGTCCGCAATAAATATTTACTTTTCAGAAATATCCTGAGGAGACTTGAAACAGTATGGGCAAATCTCCCCGGGACCATTTTTTCATTTGGAGATGACAAAAAGTCTGGGGGGAAAAGTGACAGTTTTAAGGGCTTGAAAAAATATCTAATGCTTTAGGTTTGAAATTGGCAGGGAGCCAGGTCTTGTCTTAAAGGGACAGGCACTTTATTATACTTTCTAATTCTTCCAAAGTCTGTCTTTACGATATATGAGCTGCCTCTAATATGACTGCTCTATTCTCCTCCTCTCCTGGTACATTTTGGTCTTAGCTCATAAATTGAAAATTGAGGATCTGTAAATCAGGGCAGACTATTTCAGAGAGCCATTGTGAATTTCCAGCCAGATCTTCCAGTTTATCTTAAATATTTCATCGTAATGTCACCCGAAGAAAAGTCTTTCATTCAAGGAAGTTACAACATCAGCTTCTAAACGGATTGCACCCCTCGACTGACCTTCTGCTAAGAGACCGCTTTTGGGCATTCGTGTCACTTCTGCTGACCTATTGTTGAACTAAAGGTAGACTTTTTCAAAAACTCAGATTATTTCTCTATACTGTAGCCCTGGCTGGTTTTTCTCAGTGGAGAGAGGGTCGGCCCATGGACTGAAGGGTCTCAGGTTCCATTCCGGTCAAGGGCACTTACCTTGGTCACAAGGTTGGTCCCCAGTCCTGATCAGGGCACGTGTAGGAGGCAACCAGTCAATGTGTCTCTCTCACATCCATGTTTCCCTCCCTCCCTCCCTCCGTCCCTCCGCCCCTCCCTTCCTCCCTCTCTCCCTCTCTCCATCTCTCTCTCTCTCTCCCTGTCCCTTCCAGTCTCTCTAAAAATCAATGAAAGAAATATCCTTGGGTGAGGATTAACAACAATAAAATTATTTCACTATATACAGATAAAGAATAGGAACCAGCCCTAACCGGTTTGGCTCAGTGGATAGAGCGGCCTACGGACTGAAAGGTCCCAGGTTCGATTCCGGTCAAGGGCATGTACCTTGGTTGTGGGCACATCCCCAGTAGGGGGTGTGCAGGAGGCAGTTGATCGATGTTTCTCTCTCATCGATGTTTCTAACTCTCTATCCGTCTCCCTTCCTCTCTGTAAAAAATCAATAAAATTTATTTTAAAAAAAAAAGAATAGGAACCAAATGTTGGCCGTCCACTAGCTGCCCTGTAGGAAAAAGCCAAGGAAAGAATCACTTTCTGGTCCTTATTTGCTCTTTCTATTTTTATTGCCATTTTGTTTTAAGACATCAGGCTCACATCCAAACCGTGCTGAGGTCTGAGGTGACTGCCTCAGGTCGCACACCGAAGCATCTACTCCTAATTAGTTGCCAAACATCTGCTGTAAAAATTAGGCTCACTCTCTTTCACCTTCTCAGGATGTTCACAACCGCGTGAACTTCTGCCAATTCTGACTGCCCTTGGCTGACTTTAAAAAAAATGGCTCCCCTCATTTTTCCTTCGCTGGAACCACCGCCCGGCAGGTTAAATGGAGTTGAGGCTCTTTCCATGTCTGTTTGTTTATACAGGAATCAACAGATCCCACCCTCACTCACCCACTCACCAGTTTGATGTTGAACTTTCCTGTCATTTGATCTGGCATTTAATAACCTGTCAGTTGAAAGGACTTTAAATAAACATTTGCGTATAATATTTAATACAATTCAAGGGTACGTGCCCTGAGGCCAAAGATGAATAGACAAGAGTAACAAGGCGTCCTCTTTAGTAATATATATGTATTTCTGCACATCCTAATCCTTTAGTCCTTGAGACTTAGAGGCAACAGCCTTGGATCCACAGGAATCCAAGAATAAATAAGGTAGTAATAGACGCTCTGATTCAA
Organism: Myotis yumanensis; assembly: GCF_028538775.1. NCBI lineage: Eukaryota > Metazoa > Chordata > Mammalia > Chiroptera > Vespertilionidae > Myotis > Myotis yumanensis. The sequence continues at coordinate 4,134,392 of NW_027223771.1, read as the reverse complement.
CTTCCTGTACAAGAGCCTCCTAATTGCCTCCCTCCCCGTGAGCTCCCACCCACAGAATCAACAGAGAAGCAAGAGCAAGGTTACTCAGGTTTTTTGTCAAAATCGCTTGAGATTAACTTGCCATTTAAAATTCAAAACTTGTCAGGAATCCAGGTTTCCCAGAAGCAAGAATCGCACTGGGGTCAAGGTTGGAGTGGTGGATTAACTAATTAGTCCACACCAGGCCTGAGGACGGGAGGCCAGGTTGATACCACTCTACATAAGTCATAAAATCTCGCCCGGCCGGCGTGGCTCAGTGGTTGAGCGTCAACCTATGAACCAGGAGGTCACAGTTCGATTCCCGGTCAGGGCACATGCCCAGGTTGCGGGCTTGATCCCAAGTAGGTGGCGTGCAGGAGGCAGCCGATCCATGATTCTCTCTCATCATTGATGTTTCTATCTCTCTCTCTCCTCCCTTCCTCTCTGAAAACAATAAAAATATATTTTAAAAAACAGCCTCAAGCTCCTGAGGTTCATATGTGAGCTAGGCCAGGGATGAGATAATAGGTGAGGGGAAAATCTAATGGCAGATTGAAATGCCCATACTTCCCCCATCTAAATGCAATCAGTGTTCAATTTTAAAACAGCTGTGGCAACCCATAGAAGAGAACAGAACGGCAGAACTTGGTCTACTAGTATGAGACCAGGTCTTCATAATGAACGTGAACTAGGCCAAGGATTATAAAATGCAACCCACCAGCCCAACCGAGAAACATAATTGATATTAAAAATGAGCTGTTCAGAGAACAGGATGGGTTATAATTTCAGGCAACTGATTACCTGTTTTTCTGTGCTATCAAGGAACCACTTACATAGAATTCAAAAAAATGGAGCAGAGACCAGATTTAGATTTTTGTCTAGTTCAAAAGTTGAACTGCCTAATAGTTGTATTTGCAATGAAAAAATAAATAAATAAATAAATAAATAAGGTAGTAATAGACGCTCTGATAATAGACAAACATGTAAATTGCCCTCTGCTATGCTCACCAGCCAATCAGGATAATATGCAAATTAACCCAATAAAGATGGTGGTTAATTTGCATATATAGGCACGAAGAGGCGGAGCAAAGACTGAAGGCTCCGGCCGGAGCCAAGGCCTGGGTCCCGGTTGCCAGAGGAAAACTGATGCTGGCAGCCAAGGGAAGGGAAGGCCTATTGCACGAATCTCTAGGATATATGTGTACCCTAGAGGCCTGGTGCATGAAATTCATGCAAGGAGCTCGGCCCTCGCAACCCCGGATTCATCCAGAAGGTTGTCCAGACAGTCGTTCTGCTGTTCAGCCATCCGCTCTAATTAGCATATTATGCTTTTATTACTATAGAAGATATCACTGACATCCCCAGAGGACACATAGAGCACTTTTAAAGATAAAAGGATAGTGGCAAGGGGATATCATTTGTTGTCATTCGGTTTTTGGAAAATCTCTAAACTTTATCCCTTGCCGTTTGCTCATTTTAATTTTATGGTGTTGCAATGGTTTTTTTTTTTTACTCCCATAAAGGCCTCTGCCAAACCTCTTGTCCTTAAATTGGACCAATTGCAGAGAAACACCTCTTACTTCTCTCTCCCAAAGTCGAAAGACTGGCTGCACCACCTCATTACAACCGCGTTGGCACGGCCGAGAAAGTCCTCAATCCATTCATCACCTGAGTTTCCACAACGATCTTTGCAGTCCTCTGTGTTTTAGGAAAAATCTTTTTCAGAATTTATCTCCAGTGTTGGATATAATTTCATTTCGGTAGTCATGATGTGAACTACACTTGCATTCAAAAAGTAAAGAGATGATTATCCAAAATTCAACAAACTATACATTAGAAAAAACATATCAAATTTAAGTTGTAAATATGTTAAAAACAAACAGAGAGAATTTCACCATTGACCTGCAAACCCGTTTCCTGGTCCATTGGATATTTCTCAAAAACCAAAAATTTGATATGAAATTGGCATATTTTCACTCTTTCTCCTACCATGTAATCAAATGGTTTATCCCCAAAAAAAGAGTTTAGAGTCATGCTATACTATTGCCTGCTGGTAAGGACAAAGTTGACTTTGAAAAGGAGTTGCTATTCTGGGCCACTTGTGGTATAGCCAAAGGATTTTTCTCTTTTCACAGTCATCGTCAAAGGGATTGTTCTATATGAACAGATTTTGAAATCTCAGCAATCATGGTGGTGGAGAGGACAGACTCACAGGCTCAGAGAGACTCTAAAAGCCCCGAATGCAACCCTTGAATCAACTCATTGAGCTTAAAGGGCTGTGTTCACTACTTAAATGCATTACAGATTAGAGTTGTCAAAACTTATGTTCCTTAAGAAGAGCAATGGCAGAATAACTTCACATTGGAGCTCAATAATGCTCTTGAAAACTCCTACTTTACTTATTAAGCAGAAGTATACTATGTTCAGCGAACAAAAATACATGTCTTTCGCCAATGACATCACACCATTGATGCTTTCTAGTGTGAATTATGAGCAGTATCTGAGGTTATTTTCTCCTTACCTCTTCCACATCCCTGACATCTGAATTCCTTTACTAACCTTCATATTAAAAAACAGATAAGTTTGTCCTATTTTAAACACAAAAAGTACGTTTTTGCGCCCTAACCGGTTTGGCTCAGTGGATAGAGCGTCGGCCTGCGGACTCAAGGGTCTCAGGTTCGATTCTGGTCAAGGGCATGTACCTTGGTTGGGGGCATATCCCCAGTAGGGGGCGTGCAGGAGGCAGCTGATCGATGTTTCTCTCTCCTCGATGTTTCTAACTCTCTATCCCTCTCCCCTCCTCTCTGTGGAAAAATCAATAAAATATATTTTTTAAAAATTACATTTTTTCTTTGCTTTCTTCTTCACAGATGCTTATTCCCTTTCCTATATTGGGTTGAATCAGGTATCACCCCACTCCCCCCTGGTGCTGACTCTGTGGTTACCCCACAACCCACTTCTTCTTGGAGAACATCCCACGCCCCGTGGCTTAGAAATGGCTTTTAAATCCCCAAATGCCTCATGTCAATCCCACCCAAGGCTCCTTCATAAAAACACGCTACATTATTAGCCCCATGTACCATGCCAACAGCCCATGCGCTGTAACACGGGGTCGCTGGCACAGAACGCAGCAGAATCCCTTTTATTGGGCTTTGCCTCAGCAGGAAGGAGCAGGGTGACCCCCAGATGCAAAACTAATGGGCAGCGAACAAAGAGGGTAAGACCGGGTTTTCCTTACAAATCAACAGGCTCTGTGTTCCCCGGGATCGGGGTCTGCCTTCCCTCCAACGGGCCCAAGTGTTATACCTGGCTGCGTTTAATTTGTTATTTATGTCAGCTTTGCATATTTGTAAGGTTCAAAGGTTTATTGGCCTGGCCTGACCTCGCCAAGTCAGAGTTAACATGTGGTTCTCTAGTAGCAGTTGCTTTCTCATAAACTTGACTTGAAAGAACATGTGTGACAGATTTTGCTTGTGATTAAAACGAACAGTTCTGTGTTCACTGTGCCCCAGTTTGGTTTTGAAGTTCTGTTGAAAGTCACCCCTGAACTTCAAAAAAAAAAAAATCCAAAAATACTGGTTACTTCACAGATTCTCTCTTAAACGTCCTTGCCGACCTTTACGGTGCTTTATGTTGTACCAGGATGTCTTATTTCTGACTGTTCTAAAGATCGATACAATCCGATAAAGCCAAGTGAACGATAGGTTTGCAAATGGTAAGTAACATTTGACAAGTAGTTTAAGTTTGGTTGTGAGAATGATTCAAGTTCATTGAGCAATCTCCAGTTGGTTTGCTTACTTTAGAATTAGTGTGCGAGTGAGATTTTATTTGCCCAACAATAGGCCATCAGAGAGCAGAGTAAGTGAATGTTATTATTAGTGGGCCCAGTTCTGTAGTTCATTCATTTTGGGGCGCTACCTCGATAGAATATATTTAATCTGTCCAGTCATTTGCAGGTCTTCTCGGGGGAGAACCCAGCTTCCATTAGGAATTGGCTACAAGAGAGGGACTCCCGTGTCTATAGCGGCCCAGGACCTCTCCAGTGTTAAAATACAAAGCCCAGCCTGGCTGATTGCTTGTTGCTTAGAGCATCGTCCCAATACCACCAAGGTTGTGGGTTCGATCCCGAGTCAGGGCACATACAGGAATCAACCAATGAATGCATAAATAAGTAGAACAGCAGATCTATCTCTCTCTCTCTCTCTCTCTCTCTCTCTCTCTCCGCCCCTCTCTCTCATCAATAGATAAAAGTAACATAAACTAGAAATAGAAAGCCCCATATTCCAGGATGCCTCCTGGGCCTAGGCAAGCAGATGATGGCTCGCTCCATGGCCCTCATATCTACCTAGAGAGGTTTCTGCCTCCTTTTCCCTTAGGTTGACCAAGGGTGCCCCTTAAATATAAATGTTGTCTTGAGGGTTAACGGACAGAGACGATAATCTGAACCTAAGCACATCCATTGATCTGTTCCTCTGAGTGCAAATGAGCGAAGCTGCCTTCAACATAACCTGTTGAAACAGCTGTTTTCCTTAATTCATTTCCAAAATCTTGAAATCGATTACCCCGAGTAAGCAGAAAAGTCTCTTAAATAGTTTATGGTCACCGGCTTTCTTTTCTCCTTTCGTGTTTTCCTGTCGGACTGTTTGCTTCCCTAATGCTTCTCTGTCCCTCTGTCTCCCTTGAGAGTTTGAGTTTGAAACCCTCAATCCTTTCTGAGGACCTCAAACCCCGGCAGAAGCATCATTGTGTTTCCGTTAAAATCCGGGGGCTCGGGGAGGGGTGGCTGGGCTTGTCTGGACCGGGAAGGGATGAGGGTGGACAGGGCGCCTACAGGTCTGCACTTTGGGTGAAACATTTATCTTCTCGTGAAAACTGGCACACAGCTGTGCAGACAGCTGTTCTCTTGAGTCCTTACCTTGAATCCACTATTTTTAGTCACATATGGATTAGCAATTCCATGTTATGTCTCATTGTTTTAAAATTATATGATTAAAACAGTTATCGCTTCTCTAGTACCTTGAAAGTCAAATTAGTTGCAAGTCATGTGATTTGGGAGTCAAGAAGAAAATCATTTGGTAATTTTAGGATTTTTAGGATAGATAGATAGAAGGTGTATCGACATTTTGGAGACACATATATCTGTATGGCACTATAAAATTTATATATATATTTAAGTTTGAGATATTTAGAGATATAGATTGACATGCCTCATATGAAATATGTGATAAATATTTGCATACCTATTTGCAACCGTGCAAATAGGAAAGCGAGAGGTTGTGCTGAGAGAAGATTAATTAAGTAGATTTGTCTTGCAAAACCCCTAAGAACTATTACAAGGTGTATCCAAGGGGTATTTTTTTTTCTCTGCTCTCTGTGTGATCTGGGGGCAACCACGCAGGGAATCAGGTGAAGGAACCCCCTCCCACCCTCCAGCCCCCCACCCTACACCTCTGTGCCTCTCACCTTGTGCTGCTGTCTGTCTCCCAGCTGCCATGCAGGCGCACGCGCATGCTCCCTCCATGGAACCCTACACTCCCCACAGTGCACACTGGCCTGTGTCGGGGAGGCGGGGCAGCCCAGCGCGGCGATGAAGAGCTAGCTGTGAATTGGACCGTAACTGCATTATTGGGGGGTTTCTATCTTCCTTTGAAGTAGGCAGCATTAGCCACTGTCAGGGAGAAGATACCAAGCCAGACAGTAATTGCAATAATGGAACAGACAAATGGTCTGTGTCCCCATTAAAGTCATCAACACCTCTAATTTTTGAAAGGGGCTTGTTTGAAATACAGTAATTGTGATGATGTTGGTCCATAAAGGCTACGGGTGGTCAGCAGTTGTAGGCATTCCCCGGGCCTTTCCAATAGCCCCCTGCGCAGTGCTAACGAAATCCGAACGCTGACACACAATTCATTTCTGAATAACCGTATAGAAAGGGTGTTTGATGATGTTTAAAAGTTTAATACAGTGTCTAAATAACACCTTCCATTTGTAACAATTTCTCTTTCTTTTTCTGATGTTTGTTTTCAATCTCTGCTTTCAAGTTCTTTACTACATAGCATTTGCTCCAAAATCAAATAGCCTGATCCTCCTCCTTCCTCCAAACGGTGTTGCAACCTTTTTCAGAATGACGCCTCCCCGAGTTTCCTTGGTAATTTGCCCCTGGGCACTTCCACGTTCCCTCTGAAGGTCTCCTCCTTCTCCTTGGCCTGCCTTCCTCATCTGAGTCTAATAAGTGTGTTTCAACAAGGTCACGGCTGGCAAACAATTGACCACATAACATCTATAGCATTTTGTAGAGGGAAATCCTCAGAGTTTAATGGCAAGAAGAAAGGAGAGTTCTCTTGCCCGGCTCGTGTGGCTCATTGGTTGAGTGTCGACCTATGAACCAGGAGGTCACGGTTCTATTCCCGGTCAGGGCACATGTCCAGGTTGTGGGCTCGATCCCTGGTAGGGGGCGTGCAGGAGGCAGCCGATCAATGATTCTCTCTCATCATTGATGTTTCTATCTCTCTCTCTCCCACTCCCTTCCTCTCTGAAATCAGCAATAATTTTTTTAAAGAACCCTCGCTGGTTTGGCTCAGTAGATAGAGCGTCAGCCTGTGGACTGAAGGGTTCCAGGTTCGATTCTGGTCAAGGGCACACGCCCAGGTTTCAGGCTTGATCCCCAGTAGGGGGCATGCATGAGGCAGCCAATCAATGATTCTCTCTCATCATTGATGTTTCTCTCTCTCTCCCCCTTTCCCTTCCTCTCTGAAATCAATAAAAATGTATTTTTTTAAAAAAGAAAGAAAAAAAAAAAACTAGTCTGATGTTGGAGGTTATGGGCCATTTTGAGCTGATCATTTAGAGCGGAACGTGAACCACCACGAAGCCCTCAGTTCATGCCAAAGAATGGAATCATTCGGGTTCCAAGAAGCGTCATGGCATGAATGACGTCTACAAATGGTATAAAATTAACTCAGAGCGAGGTGCCATCAGCTTATTCTGTTACATTTTGTCTAACTGTCTAGCAATGACAGAGGAAAACAGAACCTCACATCACCCACTGGAAAACCTCTTTATTAACAAGGTTCCTTCATCCCGATGCCTCTGACCCATCCGATGCCAAAACTCAAGGCTTCGCCATTTAATCTTTAACAGGATCCTAGGCCATTGAAACCAGTATGAAGTGAAATTTATGGGCTAACGTTGAACTCTGAAATTATTTCCCCAAATCTTCCCAGCTCACGCTCTACTCTGGCGAACCGTCGTTTATTAGCAGGAGTCGCTGTATAAAAGGCCACTGTTAAAACACTTACCAGACCTCTGGGCGGGCCTTGAACTGCGCTGTCCACTCCATTTGGGAGCCTCTGCTGCACTCTTTCTCCTTTTGTTTAAAACATGCTGACCACACCGTGACCCCTCCTAACCCATCGGTCGAAAATTACAACCAGCCACACATACAAGCTGCTCGGGGTCAGAAGGAGCAGGGTCTGCTAAAAGTTAGTAATCAGACATTAATTCCCTGACATAATTAATCAAAACGAACCCGCGTTATCTAGCAAGAAACCTTTAACCTATTACAAAGGGGTCAATTTGCGAACCGCTTGAGCCTGGGAGTTTGGTACAAATAGCAAGCGCCCTTCATCCGGGATGCCCTAAGGAGGGAAAAAATGCCTTTGAAGTCCCAAATCTTCTAGATTTAGATATAATTTCATCAATCAAGTTAAAAGCCTGCCTCCCTGCAGAAGGATTTCAGGGGGCGCTGTCAGCCCCCCTCGTTGAGTGGTGACTGAAAATCCACTTGGAAGGCCTTTTCTGTCACAAGTCGGCTTGGGGCGGGCTGACCCGACAGAGCAGCCAAAGGTTTATCAAACTGAAGAGGAAGGAGAAAGATTTGTGGGGGAACGTGTTTCCCCCTTGCTAGAGGGGCAGTAAATTAGATGGTTTGCGGCCGTGCTTCCATTTGCCTGCCTTCTACATATCTGGGACTTAAAAGATGAAGCCTGCCAGGTGTTTGGGATCCACACTTACATGTGCGGTCAGAGAGTAGGAAAAGGCAATTAGAAGAATGGAAACTCTTTAGCTGTGATTCAGAGACTGTTTTGTCACTTGAGAAAGAGAGAGTTTGGGCCTAGCCGGTGTGGCTCAGTGGATAGAGTGTCGGCCTGCAGACTGAAGGGTCCCGGGTTCGATTCCGGTCAAGGGCACATGCCCAAGTTGCAGGCTTAATCCCCAGTACGGGGGGCATGCAGAAGGCAGCCAGTCCATGATTCTCCCTCATCATGATGTTTTTATTCCTCCCTTTCCCTTCCTCTCTGAATCAATAAAAATATATATTTTTTTAACAAGGGAGCTTTTTCCCTCTGTTATATTGCAACCACCCTCCTGGGATATGCATTAGGTGTGTCCATTTGTAGAAAACAGGTAGGGATAAACCATGGTCCTTTTTGTTTAATGGAGATAATGAAGCCATTTTATTCTTTTTTTAAAAAATATATTTTATTGATTTTTTACAGAGAGGAAGGGAGAGGGATAGAGAGTTAGAAACATTGATGAGAGAGAAACATCGATCAGCTGCCTCCTGCACACTCCCTACTGGGGATTTGCCTGCAACCCAGGTACATGCCCTTCACCGGAATCGAACCTGGGACCTTTCAGTCCGCAGGCCGACGCTCTATCCACTGAGCCAAACCAGTTAGGGCGCCATTTTATTCTTTTAGAGTGGAATGTGAACCATCACAAAGCCTTCCGTTCATGCCAAAGAATGGAATCATTGATTTTATTGATGTTAGCAAGACAGAATGAGCGAATGAATGAATGAATGAATGAATGCCTTCTGGCAAAGTCATGCTGTGAAATGGATTTCTGGGGCGGCTCATTCTTTACCCACGTGCCCACCATGGTATTACAGGTTGGGCGGCTATGGCTACAGAGAAATCTGTGACTTGCTAACAGGCAGCAGAGGCTGAATAAAGAACAGCAATCCGTGGACCTTCTTTCTGCACCAGTGTCGGGGAATTGTATCCTCTCTCCTCCCCAAAATCTCTGAGGGGGTGGATGTCCATTTTTATACATTCTTTCACGTTAGCACTCTGCTAGGCCCGTGGTCGGCAAACTGTGGCTCGCGAGCCACATGCGGCTCTTTGGCCCCTTGAGTGTGGCTCTTCCTAAGCCTTAGGAGTACCCTAATTAAGTTCATAACAATGTACCTACCTATATAGTTTAAGTTTAAAAAATGTGGCTCTCAAAAGAAATCTCAATCGTCGTACTGTTGATATTTGGCTCTGTTGACTAATGAGTTTGCCGACCACTGTTCTAGGCGCATCCCTATGGATGATTCTACTTCAGAAATCCTTGCACTACGGCAGTGAACACAGAAGCTGACTTTTGCTGGAGGCTCCCCAAGGGCCACTAGTGTGACAGACACTTCTCAGCCCCTGGTAACAACCCTCAAGAAACCCCTTGCCCCTGATCTATAGATGAGGATGTAGAGGCTCCACGGGGGAGGGGCTATACCCGGGAGGGTAGCCCTTTATGCAAATTCCCTGCCTTGCCCCGCCCACTTGGTGCAGAGCAGGAGAAGAGCAGCACTAACTAGCCCAGTGGTCCGCAAACTGCGGCTCCCGAGCCACATGCGGCTCTTTGGCCCCTTGAGTGTGGCTCTTTCACAAAATACCATGCACGGGTGCGCACGTACAGTGCGATTGAAACTTCGTGGCCCATGTGCAGAAGTTGGTATTTTGTGGAAGAGCCACCCTCAAGGGGCCAAAGAGCCGCATGTGGCTCGCGAGCCGCTGTTTGCCGACCACTGAACTAGCCCATGTGCATTGATCATTCGTGAAAGACTTTGTGGGGCGTGTTCAGGAGTTTGATCACTTGCAATGAAGTAAGTAAAAGTCACTCGGGATTCGTTTTAGATGGTTTCCTGCTACCATTCAGCCAACTAGTGAGCACAGAAGTAGGTATTCCTCTTCCAAAAGGATTGACCGAGAGCCATGGACCACGTCATCCCTGCCCCATGGTGCCAGGCTTCGGATGCTGAGCGCTCTTGCTTAGATGCCCCAGGGGTTCTGTCTCTTTCACTCTGTGCCCAGGGAACGTGGGCAGAGTGGCTTGAAGTCGCCAACCAGCACGCATGCGAGTGTAGACCCACAGGCTCCTGGAAGCTCTTCTGAAACCTCCCTGAACTCCACGATGAGGCAAACGCATTGTCTTTTTTTTTTTTCCAAAATACTTTTATTGATTTCAAAGAGGAAGGAAGAGGGAAAGAGAGATAGAAACATCAGTGATGAGAGAGAATCATGGATCGGCTGCCCGCTGCACGCCCCACACTGGGGATCGAACCCACAACCAGGGCATGTGCCCTGACCAGGAATCAAACCGTGACCTCCTGGTTCACAGGTAGACACACAACCACGGAGGAGCTATGCCAGCTGGGCAAACGCGTCAGTTTAAGGCTGGAGGGTCACGCATGTTGCAGCTGCTCCCACCCCCGCATGCCCGGCCTCCGGTCGCCTCCCCCAGGAGCCGGGTTGGGGCCCGTGCCGGGTTCTCCTCCTCGCTAGTGAGAGCGTTGGAAGCCCTGGTCCTGTGCGGATCCAACTGGGCTGCTGTCCCCACACCTTGTCATTCCTGTCCCTCCTGGGAGGGGTGGCTCCCTGCTGGGGAAACCTGAGCCTGGGCCACCCTGCTCGCCTTTCTCAGAAACCCTGTGGTTGAAATGCAATGCCCGGCGACCCGGGCCTCCACAGGGCTGTCCCAACAATGAGCAATGCCAATGTGGCCCGACGCACACTGCTGAGTGACAGGAGGGTGCGGTGGGCTGGTGAGCTGCCTGCGCATTCACTCTTGCTCATGTGTGAACTTCACAGCAGTGCAAGGCAGACGAAGTGATTGTAGGAATGTGCAAGACCCCCCATTGCACCGTGGATATGCAAGGAAGAAAGAAGTCCTGGAAAGAAACTCTAAAATTACTCCTATTCTCCAGGAAGGTGCAAATCTAGGCCAGAAAGGCTACTCCCGGCCACCAGCTCTTTGGAGCCCTTCTGGAAATCTCCAGTCACGTGCTCCCCTTAACAAGGAGTGAGGGAGCTGTAGTCAGTTCCATTTATATCTCCCATATTCTCCCACTGAAACAATTTCTCTTTCTTTTTTTAAGGCGCAATCTTAGGTATTTATTTTACAGAGTCATTAAAACCAGACGAAGGAGGCTTGCTGTTAAATTGTGAAACCTTTATAGATACCGTGGAAGAAGTCTCAGCCCGAAGAAGAAATGGTTAGCACTTCTCGATGGGCCGTGGATTTAAATCTCGGGCACAGAAATCTGTCCTACAGCGTGGACTCCAATGAAATAAATGCTTCCCGGAGACTGCGGTCAGAGGGCCTTCAAAGCAAGTTCAACACCAGCTCTTGGGGACCTCCAGTAAGATAGTGTATCTTTCCAGGAGAGAAGAGAAGATATTGTAAGAGATGTACTAGAACCAGGAGAATTTAGGCTCAAATCCCAGCCCCCCTCCTACTAGCTGTTGGACGTTAAAGTGGTTACGTGGCTTTCTACACCTTAATTTTCCCATCTGTAAAATGGGAACACTACTTAATGGGTTTATGAAGATTAGTAGGTGTGTGTGCGGGGGAGGGAGGAGAGGTACTAAAGAAGTGGAAACTATTTTATTTCTTGAGGATTGACCCAGGACAAATGCAGGATAGCTTTCATTTTCTGAATTGAATTCTAGTTCTGACTCCTCTGGGCTCCATCATATTGTTCTAACTGGTCACAGATGAGGAATTTGGATTTGAAGCTGCAGGACCCAAAGGGAATTCTTGCTGGGAGGAATGAGTTATTAAAAATACTTTATTTTTTTCTAGAACAGTTATACCCAGAAGAGCTTGCCTGACACCCCAGGGTGTCTCAAATGGTCTCTAGAGATATTTGGAAATTCTCAAATTACTTTCAAATTTTAAAAAAAAAATGACTTTTTAAATGAATTCACTTGGGTTTTTGAATTGGTATGTGCCCTGTGTGGGTCTGCTAATGCTTTGGAATGTAGGAACAAATGGGTATTGGGCTTTCAAAAAGATTGGGGACCCTTGTAGCATATGGTTGTTGTTTTTTTAATATATTTTATTGATTTTTTTACAGAGAGGAAGGGAGAGGAATAGAGAATTAGAAACATCGATGAGAGAGAAACATCGATCAGCTGCCTCCTACACACCCCCTACTGGGGTTGTGCCCGCAACCAAGGTACATGCCCTTGGCCGGAATCGAACCTGGGACCTTTCAGTCTGCAGGCTGATGCTCTATCCACTGAGCCAAACCAGTCAGGGCTATAGCATACGGTTTTTAAGGGCTTTCTTCTTCTCATTGGAAGGATCCCCACGCTCTTCAACATGCTAAGTCAAAGGTAGGATGCATGATGGGGTTCAACACATCAGAAAAGGCCAGAGACTTGTGCTTGTGTCTAGTCGATGTCTAAAAGCTGGGAATGTTGATTTTTCTCACTTAAGTACTAGGGGAATATCAGGGTGGTTCCTCCATGGGTCTCCCCCCACGCCAGAGTGCGGAGGTGGGAGCGAGTGGGTCTCCTCTGTCAGCTCAGGCCCACTTCCTTCCTCCTGGATCCTTCCTTCCAGCTCTGCTGGGGAAGCCACCACACAGACAGGCCTGGGTCCTAAGAGAGTGATGGCTTCTCTCAAGTGCTGCCCAGCCCCCTGACACTCCCCACTCCCAAATACTAGAGACTTTGATTTTTTTAAAATGAAATCCAGGACGATAAAGAAAATCATGCAGATGCCTCTCAGAAATTAGAATGGGTTCTCCCCCTCACTCCAAAGATGTTAACTTAAAGCAATGATAATGCACATAAATTTAAAATCAATTTGCAGCATACAGATGTTGGCAAGTTCTTTCAAAAATTATAGATGCAGAAAAACAAGAGAGAGAGAGAGAAGAAAGGAGGGAGAGATGGAAGGAGAGAAGGAAGGAAGGGAGGGAGGAAGGATGGGAAAAGGAAAAAGAAAAAGAAAAAACGAAACAGAAATCTCTGTTTCTCCAAAGGTCTTCCTTAAAGGCACAAGCAAAACAACAATTTCCATCACTTTAAGTGACTTTCCAAATAAAATCACTACTAACTTGGTTGGGTTTTTAAATCTACCCATAATTATCCTTTTTTTTCCGATTAGTAAGCACTCAAGCAAGTTGCCCAATTAAAAATGTAGATGAAAGTGTTTTTTTGACAGAAACTCCTTTTTGATACACTCGGACTGTCCACTTTTAATGAAGAGATTAGGCAATGAAGAGATTTTAAAATGATCCCTGTCCAAATTCAGTGCCAGACCAGATGGTTGGCACGGATGAGAGGATTGGTTTGAGGGACCATGGACTGTGGAAATTCAGAGGCGAATCCATTTCTGAGAGAGGACAAGAGCCAGTCGATGACGGAAAAGGCGGAAGCAACCTTCACTTGGAACAGTGAACACACAATCCAATATACAGATGATGTTTTATAGAATTGTACCTCTGAAACATACATAATTTGATTAACCAATATCACCCCAATAAATTCAATCCAAATAAAAAATTAAAATAAGTAAATAAAAAAATAAAACAAAATCTAGGCCGGTGTGGCACAGTGGTTGAACTAGGAGGTCATGGTTCAATTCCCAGTCAGGGCACATGCCAGGGTTGCGGGCTCCATCCCCAGTAGAGGGGCGTGCAGGAGGCAGCCGATCCATGATTCTCACTCATCATGGATGTTTCTATCTCTCCTCTCTCTCCCTTCCTCTCTGAAATCGATAAAAATACATTTTAACAAATAAATAAAACGGAAAAAGAAAAGTAATACATAGCGTTTTTATATTTACGGAGAAGACTATGCAAGGTAGTAAGAGGCTCCTCCCAAGTACTGGTGATGCTCAATCTATGAGGGTTACTGTTGACCCTCTGAATTTTCTCCTTTTAACCATCAGAAAACCCTGGCATTGTCCTCCACCATCCAGTCTCCTGGCTCTTCCTGGTTTGTGTCACAAGTTCAATTAGGTTATTTAGACACTTCGGACATTTAAATTCTTTGTTTGTGTATGTTTAAAATCAAGGAAAAATGTCATGGAAGGTTACCAAATCCATGTAATTTACCCAAGAAATGAGTCTACTGGGTAAATACATATTGAGGCCATTTTTAAAGTCATTTATTTATTCTACACACCTCGGCCTGTGGAATAAATAAATATTTGAGCTGTGCCCTCTGTGTGTTAGAGCATCTCATGAAAATGGATGTTGACACTAGATGTTCCAGAAGAATCTCGCGTACAAGTTTTATATCGGAGCCGTTTGATTTTGGGAGTGGGGATGTCAAAAAAAGGAGGAAATGAGACCGTTTTTATGGGTGTCAATTACCTGCTCGAATTCTTTACACCGCCCGCCCTCCACCTCCCACCAACCCCCCATCCAAGAATATGGAAGATCAGGGCCTGAAACTTGCCAGTTTTTCCCTTTTCTTTTCAAAGCCCCAAAAAGTGTGCTGTCAAGAATTCCTTCCAATTCTCTCACCTCTTACTCGGGAAGGCATCAGACCATTCCAGGAAGGGATGAAACCTTAAAATCGGGGCTTGCCTTTCTTTGTTCTCTCCTGGAAACCTGGGCGCAGCCCCTTCCAGACACTGTATTGATCTCCCCTCCCCCCCCTTCCTTGCATACATGCTAATTGTACCTCTGTCGCAAAACAATCTTATTATCATGTTAATTAGTGGGAGGGCTGTTGAGGTTTTCCACTTCATTACCTACTAATTTCAAGATAAATGAATCCACAGGTTACTAAGTAAATAAGGTCACCTAGCAAGTGTTTGTAAACAGGGCGGGGAGGGGGGTGGGCGGGAGCAGAAGGAAACACAGTTTGGTTTTCCGGTGAGGGGGCTGGTTGGGTTTGGCTCTGGGCTGTCCGTGGAGCTGGGAGTCCCCCGGGGGTGGCCCTGTCCCCGAACTCATTTGTAATGGAGAGGGACGTTGGCTGTCCACCTGGCTTCCCAGTGGGGCATTTCCTTCCCGCTCTCAAAGGGCCCTTTGTGGCCCATTCATTCCCTGTGCTGCGCGCCCAACGTGGTTGCCTTTGTAGAGGGAGTGGGTAGGGAGGTTTACCCTTTTCCTGGGAACTTTGAAAGGGGCCGGCCGGTGGGTGGTGTCTTGACAAAGCACAGGACTGGGGTTTCCCACTTGCTTGCTCGGGGCTGGGTTGTTCTAGTTTCTCCGCCTTCAGAAGTGAAAGGATTCGTTCCAAAGGGAATTAGAAAGCCAGGCCTGCCCCGCGTGAGATTGTTTTAACCAGTTTCAGGAAAGCGGAAAGGAACAACAAGAAAATGTTAGCGGGCTTTCACCTTAAATACCAAAGCCTGGGAACAAAAGGGTGTCTGGGAATGACTTTCCTGCCCCTTTTAGCCATTTGTCTTTTCAAAAGGGCCATAGGAAGGGGTTGTTGGTTTGCCTTTTAATCTGTTATTGACGCCGTGCTTACAAAATGCAAAGGGAACCGGGAGATTGTCTGGAATTCCATGTGGGGCACCTCCAGGAATCTCTCTGGCATCTGAACCATGGGCTCCTCCCCTCTTTTTTTTAATTAAGATAATAAATTGGTCTTAAATTATCCTTGAAATCAGACCAGTGTTGATTACAATGGGCCTCACGCTGTGACAGCTCCAGAGGATGTTATTTTTATTCCTTTTCAACGAGATCTTAATCTGTCGCTGCCTGTAAACAAATTGTCACCATAACCTTGTTCTCCTCTCGCCGCCAAGACCTTTAAAGGTTCGGGAGATAACAGATCGGGCGCGATTTCATCAGTTCCTCGCGTTGTGCGGATGCCCCGTTCACTCCCACCGGCGGGGGCTTTGCAGGGAGAGGGAGAGCTAATAACCACATCTCACATGAAAAGCTCCGCGGGGGCCTTTGAAAGCGGCATGTGTCCTGTAGTTAGAGTTCCAAAATGGCCAGCCACCGCTCTGGGCCAGAAACTCGTTCGCTTCTGTGGGAAAGAGGAGAGCCAGCCCGCCTGAGCCCTCCGGGCCGGGTGGCAGAGGGGCCACTGGGCCAGGGACCAGGAGGAGAGACCCAGGGAGAGGGACCCCAGGGCAGAGACAGTCAGAGACAGAGAAACCAGGAGAGAGGCAGCCCCCCAAAAAGGGAAAGAAGGGGGGAAAGGGAGGTAAAGAGAAGCGTGAGGAGCTGGGGAAAATGTTTGACCCCGCGACCTGTAAACACAACGTGAGGAACCACTTTGCTCTGGGTTCCTCTTTGCAAAAACATTCCAGAAAGAGAGGGGATCAGATTACCTGCGGGGCATCTCAGAATCATCAGTGGGTGACTTCGATTTCCCTGGGAGGATGTGCTCCCAGGCCAGGACAGTCCGTAAATGTCACCAGGGAGACGCTGATGAGCAAGAAGCTGGGGTCCCCAGCTCACAGCCCCCGGTGACCGCCTTCACTTGTCCGCTTTGAGGTCAGTTGAGAGTTATACCAAGATCAGTGCAGACTCTCAGGACAGATTCGAAGAGAAGGAACAGCTAGACTCAGGCCTGTGGGGAGGAGGGTGGAGTTTATTTTCCGTGATCTCACCCCAGCTTCCAACAGGGCCCACCCGACAGACCCTTCCAGACACACTGTGGTTTTTTTTTTTTTTTTAATGTATTTTTATTGATTTCAGAGAGGGAGGGAGAGAAACATCAATGATGACAGAGAATCATGGATTGGCTGCCTCCTGCACGCCCCCTACTGGGGATTCAGCCCATAACCCCGGCCTGTGCCTTGACCAGGAATCCAACCGTGACCTCCTGGTTCATAGGTTGATGCTCAACCACTGAGCCACACCAGCTGGGCCCAGACACACTCTTTTCTTCATCTTCCCCATCTGACTTCTCCTGTCCTGTGACTCCTCAACCCCTTTGGCTAATTTGGTTACAGAAATGCCATCATGAGGTTTAACAGGTGATTATCTCTTCTGTTCGTAGAGGACTTTGGTCCCGAAAAGGGGTAAATGGAGTAGGAAGAATAAGCTCTGAGCTGGCCTGGCCTTTGAAGAATTTGGGGGGAACCTCACGAATTTCCTCGTCCCAGCAGTTTTGAGTAGAGATATCTTGGACTCTGGTTCGGACGAATAACCTCTGAGCATCTGTACAATAGGACAGGTAACATATTCCCTCTGGGCTGCTGCAAAAATTAGATGACTTTCGGTGGATCAAATATGAAGAACAGTGTCTACATCTATAATAATAAAAGCATAATATGCTAATTAGACTGGATGTCCTTCCGGACGACCTTCTGCAAGGGAAGCCCGGGTCCCGGAGGGAAGCCAGTGCCGGCAGCCGGGGAGAGGAAGGCCTACTCTTGCACGAATTTCGTGCATCGGGCCTCTAGTATTAAAAATAAAAGTTTTGCCCTGGCCAGTTTGCTCAGTGGCTAGTGCATTGGCCCATGGACTAAAAGTTCTGGGGTTCAATTCCGGTCAAGGGCGTGTACCTCAGTTGCAGGCTGGATCCCCATGCAGGAGGCAACCAGTGGATGTGTCTCTTCACATTGATGTTTCTCTCTCTCTCTTGCCCTCCCCCTCCCTTCCATAAAATCAATGGGAAAAATATCCTCTGGTGAGGATTCACAAAAGATAAAAATAAATAAATGAAGCTTTCCAGTAGATGTTTATGTTCACACATGTCCCTTCTTTGGAATGTGCCAGAACCCGACTTAAAGTACCTCAGGTCACAGAATAAAGGCATTGGCTTTGAGGGCTGAGTGAACACCCTTGCTCTCCCGCAGATAAATGAGTAGATGATGGGGGCCTCTTCTTGGTGAAAAGTCCCGGATATAGGACATTTTTTCCTGGATCAGTGCTGCTTCTTTCTCCTGTTCCTCCAGAGACTTTTTCCTCTTTAAGAAACTGGCTTTGGTAATATTAGGTGATGTTTAAGTACCTGCTGGGTATTAGGCCGCTTAATTTTATTTTTCATTAAGTCAAAGGATTTGCACATAATTGGTTTCCCTCTGGGCTTGGTACCCACCTGTGGTTAGCAGCCACGGTTGGGATCTAGCATCAGACAAAGGTGGCTTTGCTTGTTTTTCTTTCTTTTTTTCTCTCACAACTTTTAGAGGCTTACATCAGTTCCTTGGTTTACTTCGTTTTTGACAATAATATTTATTACACTTTTTCTGGAACATGTTCGTTAAAGAAAGTTTGCCCCAAAGCATACGTACATATTCCCTACCATTTATCGAGCACTTATTATTTGCAAAACCCTTATAAAGCTTAGAGCCTTACGGGCATACGCAACTTAATCTTCATAGCCATTTGGTGAAATAAGTAACTTACCCAAGACCACAGAATTATAAGGTGAAAGGGACCAGCCTTGAACTTGAGTCCATCTCCCTCTAGAGGGGATGGTTTTTATCCCTTCCTGTGATATCATCTGTGATAAGGAGGTAGACAAGCAAGAATCATGCTGTTCTCAATTAGTTGCGAGAAAATCTTTTTTTTTTCTAAAATTCAGTTTATTGGAGCATATATTTGAGCCATGCTGGTTGATAGCCTAAGTTTTATTGCAAACATGTAAATGTTAAACTCCTGGTCTTACTGCTCATTAAGAGATAGGATATTGAGAATCCCTTCAGGCCACAATAATAAAATACTGCAGACTGGGTACTTGTAAGTAGCAAACTTGACTGTTTGCAGTTTTGGAGGCTGAAGTCCATGGTCAGGTGCCAGCATGGTCACAGGAAGACCTTCTGTGTGGTTGACTTCTACCACAGGAGCGCTGTGATCTCTTTTATAAGACCACTAATTCCTTTCACAAGGGCCCCACCCTCTTGACTTACTCACCGCAAGGCCCCATCTCCTAATACTATCACCTTTGGGAGTTAGGCTTTCGACATAGAAATTTGGGAGGGACCACAACATTCAGATTATAATATTGAGTAAGTTACACACCCTCCTCGTCCTCTCTTTCTTCATCTACAATGAAGCATTCAACTCACAGTTGATGTGAGGAGTCAGTGAAAAAAATAAGTGCAGAAACTATTTAGTACAATAACATAATAACTAAAGCGTGGGAGAACTCAATACACAACACACACAAATACATACACATTATCTACACACATATATTACAAAATTAGGATGTCACTCTATATAGTTTTCATTCTCTAGCACAGCGGTTCTCAACCTGTGGGTCGAGACCCCTTTGGGGGTCAAATGACCCTTTCACAGGGGTCGCCTAAGACCATTGGAAAACAGATATATAATTACATATCGTTTTGTGATTAATCACTATGCTTTAATTATGTTCAATTTGTAACAATGAAATTGGGGGTCACCACAACATGAGGAACTGTATTAATGGGTCGCGGCATTAGGAAGGTTGAGAACCACTGCTCGAGCATCTTAAATTTAACATTATAATTCTGAATATTTCCTGTTTATATTCATATATTTCCTGTTTATATTCAGCTGTATATTTTTCTTTCTTGCAGTTTCACCATTATTAATATAATTTAATGATTCTGTATTGTTACATATTTGATCTTAAATTTTTGCCATTTTGATAATACTTCAATATAACCCTCATACGTGAATCACTGAGCATTATCTGCATTTTTTTCTTAAAATTGTCCTAAAAATCACTGAGTAAAAATATATGCATATTTTCAAGGCTTTCTGGAAGTACAGCCAAATGCTCTTCTGAAAAAAAAAATGCAAATTTACACCCTAATAAGAACATGGGAAGTAATTTGTTTTGCCTTGGCCAATAAACAATGCCAATTTAATGCCTTAAAAAGGTCTCTTTGATACTTTAATTTTCTTTTCCAAATAAAATTATTTTTATTCCTTTGATTTTCAGTGTTAGTGAAAATTTTTCATACTCCCATTAGCTAATTGCTTAAATTCTGTTATCACTATATGTCCTTTTGTCCATCTTTTATTCTTTAGCTACTTGATTTTTGTAAATTATAAATTTTCTATTTAATTGTCTCTTAATTATATGTATATGTATACCATACACAAATTTTAATGTTAAGCTAGTTAAATGTCTATTTTTATACCTTCTCACTTTGCATTTATTCATAGAGATAGAATATATTCATCTATATATTCTCCTAATTATTTTATGATTTTATTTCAATGGTTATCTTTCATGAGCAATATTGACATGTTCTTGGGGATGTATACATTATCTCACTTAATTCTAAAAAGTAAAACAAAACAGTAAGGGACCTATTAATATATTCTTTTAGAAAAAAATATATATCCAGGTGAAAAACCAGACTTGCTCTGATTCTAAGAAACATCAGTTGGCTAAGTTGTGATTCAGACTCAGATATGCTTAGCTAAATAGAAATAGTAAGAAGATGAGGGTTAGAATCATAAAATTGTCTAGTGTTTTTATCACTAGGTGGTGATAGGTATAGGTTCAAGAGATGCTGGAAGGTGGATGGGTGGATAGAAGGAAGGATGGATGGATGGATGGGTGGATGGATGGAAGGAAGAAAGGATGGATGAATAGGTGGGTGGAAGGAAGGTAGGAAAGAAGGAAGGAAGGGGGGGGAGGGAGGGAGGGAGGGAAGAAGGGAGGGAGGGAGGGAGGAAGGAAGGGAGGAAGGAAGGTAGGTTGGTTAGATCAATGAATGGATGGAAGTATGGGTGGGTGGGTGGGTGGATGGGAGGATGGGTGGATAGATGGATCAATTAATAGTCTCAATAGGCAATTTATTAGCCTCGCAAAATGTCTTTCTCTGCTTGGTAGACCATTAGTCTGATTTAGCCTATATTCACTTCACAACCTTCCAGCCCCCAGAGGGGGCTCATCATTATGGGGAAACTGAAGGGATCCTCAGGGTCAAGGTAACTGGTGTGCATGGGAGATTCTGTCCTTCCTGAGACCAACAATCCATCCTTTTTTAAAAAAAATATATATTTTATTGATTTTTTACAGAGAGAAAGGGAGAGAGATAGAGAGTTAGAAACATCAATGAGAGATACATCGATCAGCTGCCTTCTGCACACCCCCTCCTGGGGATGTGCCCGCAACCCAGGCACATGCCCTTGACCAGAATCGAACCTGGGACCTTTCAGTCCGCAGGCCGACGCTCTATCCACTGAGCCAAACCGGTCTCGGCCAATCCATCCTTTTATGCCAAAGCCAGTCCCCAGGTGAGCACTTTATTTGGATGTTGTGTAGGAGTTGAGATCAAGGGCGCGTGAGGCTGGTTAGCACTTCTGAATCGCAACTCCCTAGCTCTCCAACATCAGGCAAGGAAGGTACATAACCTCCCGGGACTGTTTTATCATTTGTGAAATGGGGATCATACCAGTAAGTTACTGTACCAGAGGGCCTTTTCTTAGATCAATAAGTTAATAAATTCAAGCCCCTCTAAATAGTGCCTGACACTCAAAAAGTGCTATTATCATTATTATTTTCTTCCTTAATAAAAGTGCATGTGATTTATAATGCTAACTGTTCTGTAAACAGCAGGAAAGTTACATAGGGATTTTCCCTTGGTTCAGAAACGTGACCCAACATGTTCCGGGGGGGGGGGGGGGGGGGGGGCGGCGGAGTAAGGACATAGAATGATCCAAAGAGACTATGATTAACCTTAAGAATTCGGTCTTTGGGGACACACATGATTGTTCTGAGGTTCTATAAGTGAAGCTTCAAGGTCTTAAATCCGCCAGCCACGCGTATTTCCATAGAAAACTCTGTGCATAGTAAGATTGCATCATGAGGATGAACTCATTTGAAATCTGGAACAGTTTTATAGTGAACGCATCCAATAGGCCTTGGCAGGGTCTGCATCTCCTTGGAGAGTCAAACTGAAGAAACTGGTTATTCAACATCATTATAAGCCTCGGGACAGGCCGTGTGTGTGTGTGTGTGTGTGCGCGCGCGCGTGCGCGCACTGTATAGCCACATGTTCAAACACCAGACTTAATGGACAGAACCCTCCCCTATCTTATCATGTAGAACCTCCGCCACCCACCCCTCCGAGGGCAGTCAGAGGGCAAACGAGACACCCACACAAACTCAGAACGGCCCCAGATAACCACAGTTTGAAGTTTACAGTAGAGAAGCAGCCTATCTCTGGATAAGCCGAATGCTGGGGGCTCCTCTTCTTCTTCTGGGATTTCTGAAATCTCGCCCTGGCATGTAATCTGCATGTGGCCCCTTTCAGCCACCTCTCCGTCACCACTACTCCAAACAGACGCCCCGGAGCCTTGATAGGTGGGGGAATGCTTAAAGGCTGGGTGATAAGCCCTTCCCAGGAAGCTAAATAAAACGAAGAAAGCTGCCCTAACCGGTTAGGCTCAGTGGATAGAGCATCGGTCTGCGGACTGAGGGGTCCCAGGTTCGATTCCGGTCAAGGGCATGTACCTTGGTTGTGGGCACATCCCCAGTAGGAGGTGTGCAGGAGGCGGCTGATCGATGTTTCTCTCTCATCGATGTTTCTAACTCTCTATTCCTCTCCCTTCCTCTCTGTAAAAAATCAATAAAATATATTTAAAAACAAAAACAAAACAAAAAAAAAAACACACGAAGAAAGCTGGGATGCCTCTTGTTAGTGGTTTAATTCCTAAGAGCAAAAAGCGTCATCATTTCGTAGCCGAGCTGAAACAAGACCAGAAGATGTTACGAAAACAATCACCCGTGTCTTATAAGAAATTGATTTCTTGCAGCTGCTTCGGACCAGCCAAATTGAAACTTTGCACTAAAAAAAACTCCCACCCGCTCAGATGACAGCCAAAGGGAAAAGTGATGACAATGAGTGTTTGAATCTGTATTTTAGCTGCAAATACACCTATGTTTATGGGGACATGAAAAAGCTATCAAAGTAAAAGACAATTGTAACAAAAGAATCTTGTACGCTCTCGTTGGGAGAAACGTGTAATACCGAGAAAGTCAAATAATATATTTTATAACGGTGTCATTCAAACAAACACAGATGTTTAGAACACGATTTGATGTCTGCGAGTGGGGTAGGAAGTAAAATCATTCTAGACTCCTGTGCACTGTTGTACAATAAAAGACAGCTTCATTTTCGAGCCGGGATCTCAGAGGGCTGGGGATACTCACAGGTTGCTTTAGGATAATGGAAAATATGATCTCATTAGCACCCGGTTTGTTACTCATTCTCTCACAAAAAGGTAAATTACCACGTATTAATGCAGTTAGTGTTGTTTTTAATGTGCGTGGGGATCCAATAAAACGTTTATTAGGGAAGTGTGATGGTATGTTTGTTCTATACATCAGCATCCGGCTGGGCCTCAGCAGCCAATCACGTGGCCCAATGGAGCATTCTCGTAATGATGTAATAAAACCGGACTCTGATATTGTAAAATATGTTTATGGGGAGGCTGTTGGGATATTTTTATGCAATCTTATTAGAGCAGGTGCCTAAACCTATTATATTTTGTAGTCCAATTTCAGTGGAATTTTTAAAATGTCAAATTCCTAATCTGGAGTTTGAATGCTGAAGTGATTATATTACGATGCGGAATATTATGCAGACTCCCTCCTCCAGGCCTCACTTGTATGAGCAAGCATGCAATTGCCATGTGAACACAGCTGTCTAAATAGGTGTTTTGTCAGTTAATAGAATGCTATTGGCCAGATCGTGGGATTTTCCTCCTGGGCCATGGGACATTTTTAAAGATAATGACTACAGTCCAGCCAGCATGCCTTAGTAGCTCAGTGGTTGAGCATCGACCTATGAACCAGGAGGTCACAGTTCGATTCCAGTCAGGGCACATGCTTGGGTTTCTGGCTCAATCTCCAGTGTGGGGTGTGCAGGAGGCAGCTGATCAATGATTTACTCTCATCATTGATGTTTCTATTTCTCTCTTCCTATCTAAAATTAATCAAATCATAAAAAAGACAAAAGAGGCAACCTTAAAAAATACCCTATATAATAAAAGGCTAATATGCAAATTGTCCCCTCCACCAGGAGTTCGACCAGGAGTTCGAACAGGGTGTGGGGCTGGCCAGCCAATGGCCTGAGGCCACTCCCCCTGGCTGGTCCAGCCAGATCAGCCCTGATCACAGCAGGCCAACTGGACCCCACCCGTGCACGAATTCATGCACCAGGCCTCTAGTATAATAGTTATTATTATAGGTACATGTCACTCCACAATGCTTTCCTAGGTCTGTTGTTGGCCACTTTCCCTCTCATGCTCATCATTGATTTAAGGCCGCAGGGGTAGGAAATACTGCCCACCTTGTAGAGGACAGTTGGCCTGAAAATCCAAAACAATGTGTGGGGAGGAAAAATGAAATCATCTATTTCTAAGCTTTGGACGAGGCCCGAGGTGGATAAACCTCCTCTTTTCAGAGTAGCGTGAGCTCCTCAGACTCATACTGACTCCTCCCTGGGGAATGGACAGTGACAGTCCCCTCTCACGGAGCTTATGTTCTAGGTCAGTGATGGCGAACCTATGACATGCGTGTCAGAGGTGACACGAGAACCCATTTTTTCGGTTGATTTTTCTTTGGTAAATGGCATTTAAATATATAAAATAAATATCAAAATATAAGTCTTGGTTTTACTATGGTTGCAAAGATCAAAAAATTTCTACATGTGACACGGCACCAGAGTTAATTTAGGGTTTTTCAAAATGCTGACACGCCGAGCTCTTGTCCTCTGTAATCCCATCTACTTCATCATTGAATTATCTTTGTTATAAACAACCTCACATTCTCTCTAGGAAGGCAGGAAGTATCTTAAATAAAAATAAATAAAGATTTTGGGCCCAGCTGGTGTGGCTCAGTGGTTGAGCATCGACCTATGAACCAGGAGGTCATGGTTCGATTCCCAGTCAGGGCATGTGCCCGGGTTGTGGGCTTGATCCCCAGTGTGGGGCGTGCAGGAGGCAGCCAATCCATGATTCTCTCTCATCATTGATGTTTCTATCTATCTCTCCTCCCTTCTTTCTAAATCAATAAGATATATACATTTTTAAAAGACTTTGGATACTATAGAGACCAACACACATGTCTGAAAGTCTCCAAACGAAGTTGAAATTCCCAAGAGAATTCTGGAGAAGAAGAAAAAAGGCATTCCTTCCGTTGATTAATGAAAGAGAAGGACAGGGAGGTCACAGTGGAACAGTTACTGAGACTCCTACCGCTGAGGAGGGTCGTTTAGGAAGAAGTATCCATCCGGGTTTTAAATCCTCCCTGCTCACAGCACACGGAGCACAGCTCACAGGAAATCGGAAAACCAGAGCCACAAAAATTACAAATGGCAACGCTATTATTTAGCCCTCGTTGCCAAAGGCACTCAATATAAAGGTTTTACAGAGGTGTCAACTGATATATAGCAAACACACAAATAGTCTCCAACGCTGTAAAATATGCAAGGAGAATTGGGCCGAAATATTAGGCATATGAATTACATTTTTGCAGAAAGTGCTTGCTAGGCACTGTAGTTAAGAGGAGCAATAAATACCAGGGCTAATGCTGCCAATGTCTTGTTGGGGGCCGGGGGGAGGGGGGTGGGGGTTCCACCCGCCATAATTTTGGTTTTCCATACCATGCTTCCAATCCATATTTTGGATAATGGTGTTATTAGGCTATTTCTTTCTGGTCTGGTGTACATTTAAAACAGGTTTCCGTCCTCTCTCTCTCTCTCTCTCTCTCTCTCTCTTTCTCTCTCTTCCCTTCTCCTTCTCACTCTCCTTCTCCCTCTTCCCTCTCTCTCTCCATCAGGGATTTATATGGGGAGCCAGACATGTGAAAGGAGGACATGATAGCTTCTTAAGATCCATTCTCTCCTCCACACACACAGACTCACCCAGTGCAACCAATGAATGCATACATAAGTGGACCAACAAATCGATGTTTCTCTCCCTTTCTTCCTTCCTCTCTCTCTCTCTCTCTCTCTCTCTCTCAAAATCAGTTTTACAAATCTTAGCTTATTCACATTTCATGAGCAAATCTATATAACGAATTGAAAATATCCACTGGGATTTGGATAAATAAACCATTATTTTTTAGTGAGCACCTATTATGTGATAGATTCTGTGGCAGATGCTCTAAGTCCTGAGAAAATAAGAGAGTCTTCGCCCACCAAGTCTTTAATATCCACTTAGCTTGTCTCTGTGACACGCACAGAATACATCTTATATGTTCATACCAGGGGTCGGCAAACTGGGAGGGCAGCAGCTGGGAACTGGCTGGGAGCCGCTGCCAGAGCCCACGTGCTACGGGATGAGCAGCTGGCCGCTCTCCCCAGCGGTGGAAGGTACGAGGCGGCGTCTTGGTTCAGGGCCTCATGTGTGTCTTCCTCACAGCTTTCACCCCCCACCCCGCCTCCGGTTCCCCATCCCAGAGGTCAGAGAGTTTGGAATTCATTGATCCTTTCCCCGAGTCTTACCACGAATGTGAAAGCATCCCACGAGCAAACTATTTTTTCTTCAAGTCTCCCTGAGGCCGTCTCTGTCCAGAGAAAAAGCAAAGAACCGATGGAAGGATCCAGAGCTCCTGGGAGCATCCCCGTCAGGCCAGGCAGGGCATGCCGCTCCCAGGCCTCTGATGGAGGAGAGGCTGCTCGTTCCCCAGCTGCCAGCGTTCTTCTCGGGCCATCCCAGCACACCCCAGGCCCTGCACCGTCAGTGACGCTGTACCATCCCTCTCGCAACCTCCTGGCAGTATGCCCACCCTTCTGTGTCCAGGCCAAGCATTTCTTTCCAACAGATTCCACACTGATGCAGCCTAGGCCAGTGGTCGGCAAACTGAGGCTCGGCAAACCACGGCTCTCGAGCCACATGCGGCTCTTTGGCCCCTTGAGTGTGGCTCTTCCACAAAATACCGGCTCTTCCACAAAATACTGACTTCTGCACATTGGCCAGGAAGTTTCAATCGCACTGTACGTGCGCGCACACGTGGTATTTTGTGGAAGAGCCACACTCAAGGGGCCAAAGAGTCGCATGTGGCTCGCGAGCCGCGGTTTGCCGACCACTGGCCTAGGCAAGCCCTGGTGTGTGTGTGTGTGTGTGTGTGTGATAATAGGCCTTGAGACCCTGAACTTGGACTTGAAGACATCATTTCCAATCACCTTTTTGTAGTTGTTGTTGTTGTTAAATAACCTGAGGATATTTCCCATTGATTTTTAGAGAGAGTGGAAGGGGGAGAGAGAGAGAGAGAGAGACAGAGAGAGAGAGACAGAGAGAGAGAGAGAGAGAGAAACAACAATGTGAGAGAAACACATCTATTGGTCGCCTCCTGCATGCAACCCAACCAGAGCCAGGGAACCTGCAACCAAGATACATGCCCTTGACCGGAATCGAACCCGGAACCCTTCAGTCCACGGGCCGATGCTCTCTCCACTGAACCAAACCAGCTAGGGCTCCAATCACCTTTGATACATGACACACTATAAGCACCGTAAAAACAATCAACAACTGTAAATAAGTGATAAGATTCAGAATTAGACTCAAATACAGGAATCAGGTGTATATGCAAATTTGAACTCCACATTTCCAAATGCAAGGCCCCTAAGACTGGGCAGCCAGAGGTGAGGGAGGGAAGCTTTCCAAACAGAACGATGCCGGGTTATTGAAACATACTTAAGTTCCCTGACAATGTTAGCATTAAGATGGGGGGCTGTGACTTACTGCTCTTGCTAAAAATCCAATCATCCACCACTGGAGACGTGAACACGGCCGTCCACTCTGGAACAGGAACATTAGATGTATGTCCAGATGTTGTGTAGTTCCCACGCCTCGGCCCTTCTGCCTGTGGCTGAAGAGAAATTTCCACGGCCTTCTTTTCCTCTGGAAAGAGGCAAAGGCGTACTCCCCCTGGAGCACACACATGGTTTTAGAACAAGGTACTTTAAGTACGTCTCCTTTTCTTAATTTTTACTTTTTTAATTACAGTTGACATTCAATATTATATTACTTCCCAGTGTATAGCATATTGGTTAGACCAGCTGTGAGCAAACTATGGCCCGCGGGCCGGATCCGGCCCGTTTGAAATGAATAAAACTAAAAAAAGAAAAGACCGTACCCTTTTATGTAATGATGTTTACTTTGAATTTATATTAGTTCACACAAACACTCCGTCCATGCTTTTGTTCCGGCCCTCCGGTCCAGTTTAAGAACCCATTGTGGCCCTCGAGTCAGAAAGTTTGCCCACCCCTGGTTTAGACAGTTAGATAACTTACAGATTCCCCCCCCCCCCCCCCCCCCCCGCCCATAAATCTCTAAGTCTGTCTTCTTTAGTCCGCAGACAGTCCTGTGATGTAGACATACGTGTCCTATGTTTTGTACAGGATCAGAGAAGTTAAGTAACATGTCAGAATTCACATACCTCAGGGAGGAAAAGTTAGAACTCAGTCATGGACTCCAAATTTCTGCTGTTTTATCCACTCCAATCCCTTCCCCAATGTATAGATGTCAACATCAAGTTGATTATTTTATCATTTCAGCTTTGGTCAAAGTTTAACCCTGGAGATTCTGGGACAGTTTGATGTACAGTTGGTTTACTGCCCAAAATAGCCTTTTGAATTCTTTGTTAAAAAAATAAAGATCAGCCCGGCTTGCATGGCTCAGTGGTTGACCATCAACCTATGAACCAGGAGGTCTCAGTTCGATTCCCAGTCAGGGCACATGCCCGGGTTGCGGGCTCGATCCCCAATGTGGGGCGTGCAGGAGGCAGCCGATCCCTGATTCTCTCATCATTGATATTTCTATTTCTCTCTCCCTTTCCCTGCCTCTCTGAGACCAATAAAAAGAAAAGAAAAAAAATAATCAAAACTCAAAAATAGTCCCCATCTCTCAAACAGCCACCTATGCAGTTCCCTAAACACCCAAGGGTGCTGGGAGCTGCTGAAATAATGACAACTATTCAGTAAGTTGGGCCTGCCCCTTCCAAGTGTTCCGATCCAACTTTCCTGTTCTAAGAAGCTCACAAGGGAAAAACTCAGCGTGATTCGCAAGGACCTGCCGAATAAGCCAGCCCCGTCGCTTTTAACAGAAATCCCAGTTTAATGCCCAGACCCGTGGAGGGGAACTGGCTGTTTTCTGTGCAACTGTGTGCCATGCCTATCAGAACCAGTCCAGCTGCTCGTGGCTAACTAGCTCGCCGAAGTGACTCCCCCGGGCCCCAGCCAGGAGCAACTAAAATAAAACCCAAAATGCACAGCCCCTTCCGCCTCACAGATAAAAGGCGGCGGGCTATATAGGCCTCGCTTTAATAGGGCCTCGGCGCGGGCTGTTTTTTGCACCCACAGCTAATTGAAGGGGCAACGAGAGCAGACACAATTGAACACGTAGTTAAGGAGCCACCTGACCACCTGGCTTGCACACACAATTAAATATTTGCACCTGCAGGGGTAGTATGTGCGAGCCTTATCCCTGTAATTAGTTGTCGGGTAGAAATAGATATAATTTTTAAAACCCTCTCTAATTCTAACTAATTAGTGTTTTTACAAGGAACTATTTCATATTGAGTTCTTTTTAGGTAATCCACTAAAAGTAGATCTTTCTACGGTTCCTACTAAGCAGCATGATTTCCATGCGTTTTCAATGGGTTTGGCGTGGGATCAGGTCTACTCGATTTTTTCATTCATTCTTTCATTTATTTCATTTCCTTATTTCATTTATTTTATTCACACTGAGCATGTCTCACACTCGGGTCCTGGGGCGCTGGTGTGTATAAGACCACACATCTTCCTTGAGGCTCATGCACATGAGGTCCACTTAGGGTTGATGTGTTTTTGTTTTGTTTTAAATATATTTTAAGAGAGGAAGGGAGAGATAGAAACATCAATGATGAGAGAGAATCTTTGATTGGCTTCCTCCTGCACGCTCCCCTACTGGAGATCGAGCCCGCAATCCGACCCGGGCATGTGCCCTTGATCAGAATCAAACCCGGGACCCTTCAGTCCACAGGCCGGCGCTCTATCCACTGAGCCACACCGGCTAGGGCAGGGTTGATGTTTTTATCGAATAATTATCATTCAATATGGCAAGTACATACCACTTACCAGAGGTGATGGTCCGTGGCAAACACCTTGCAGGGCTTAATTCTCCCCAAAACACATACCAAGGGAAATCCTTAAAACTTTTTGTAAAATTCAAAACCAAGTTGTTCCTCCCCTGTGCAACAGGTGGGACCATGGTGTGTGTAATGATGTGACAAGGACACAGGGTCCTCATTTGAGAAGATCCTACAGTTTACTTCACCTGAGTTGTACTTTAATGACAGGAAAGACTTGTCTATTTTTATTTTTTTAATCCTCACCCGAGGATATTTTTCCATTGATTTTTAGAGAGAGCGGAAAGGAGAGGGAGAGATAGAGAAAAACAGTGAAGTGAGAGAGACACATCGATTGGTTGCCTCCTGCACACACCCCAACCGGGGCCGGGGATTGAGCCTGCAAACAAGGTGCATGCCCTTGTCCAGAATCGAACCCGGGACCCTCATTCCTTAGGCCGACGCTCTATTCACTGAGCCAAACCGGCTAGGCCAGTGGTCGGCAAACTCATTAGTCAACAGAGCCAAATATCAACAGTACAGTGACTGAAAATTTCTTTTGAGAGCCAAATTTTTTAAACTTAAATTATATAGGTAGGTACATTGTTATTAACTTAATTAGGGTCCTCCTAAGGCTTAGGAAGAGCCGCACTCAAGGGGCCAAAGAGCCGCATGTGGCTCGCGAGCCGCAGTTTGCCAACCACGGGGCTAGGGCAAGACTTGTTGATTTTTGTCATGCGGGGAAAAGTGGAACAATAAAGGATTTTAGCAGATAAGCATATTGCCCTGTCGTGGACTCTGAAATGCCTCTTAGCATTGATGGAAAATGAAGCCTCTCCCCTCCCTCCCCAAGAAAGACAATACATCAGCATTTCAGCCAACACCTCAGCCCAGATGTGCTCGATGTCTTTTTATCTGGGAAGGACCTGTGTCCTCTAATTCTCACCCCGCATTCCTTCTGTTATTTACAATGAAAGGAAAGGCCTGCAGCTTTGAGGGTAAATCCTCCACGTGTAGATTTCACACGGATTGTTTCTCTTGCCTTCACTTTGTGTTGGAACTCATGCTTTCTTACGTCTCAAAAACGGACGCCTTTGGCCCAAGCATATCTGGTCTCCTGGTAAGCTGGCCTGTTTAGGCTTGATCTGTAGACGTAGTAGCCCCAGATCCTGGCATTATCACCCGCTGTGGAATTTCCACCCAAACCTGGAGCGTCCAGAAAAGCAAAAAGCCCCCAAGAAGGCCCGATTTTCCGGGGAGATGGTCTGCCAGGGGCTCTGGGCAGGGTGGCGGAGAAGAAGCCGGGGTGTGGGGGAGGTGGGAGCGGGGGGCGGGGGCGGGGGGAGGCAGCCCCCTAGACCTTGAAGTGCAGCAGCTGCGCGTTGTCTTTGAGGCCGGGGATCAGGCCGAGAATATGAGATAGGCAAACGTTGGCTTAAACCTTCTCCTCTCTTTGATTGTCCTTGGACATCTGCCTCTTCCCCTGTCAAGAATGTTTGGCAGCTGGGAGCTCAGAATAACACGGTGGTGCCGCGCCAGCCGCTGCCCCAGCCGCCTAAGACTTTAAGCCAACGAGTCGCCGTCCGGGGACCGGCCCCGCTTGCACAGCGACGCTAATGCCTTGAGCTAACTGGCTCGCTGTGGGCCCTTATTTTCCTCACGTGCTAATTGGCTTTAATTGTTGGCCAATTGGATTTCAAGTTCAGATGAGTTGCCTGCACAAAGACCAGTGTTCACTGCAGACCGTGGGAGAGGCCCGCCGGCCCTTTGGTCTCTGAAGTGGCACGATTTATGCAGATGCACACGGATGCGGGGCCTGCGGGTTCCAGGGAGACGTCTCCAGGCCACCAAGATGGGGTCTTAGCATTCACACTGGTCCCCATGGGCCACCTACCAATTTACCAGAAATGGGGAGGCTCTTTCTTTCGATCAGCCTGTAAAGTTGTCATAAAGGAAGGACTTCAGAGTATTTGGCTCCCTTTCAACCCCCAGTTTTTCTCCTAAGAGCCTTCTTTCTGTCATTAAGAAATTACCATCTCGAGGCGAGAAAGTGCTGAGTTTAAAAATATTGAAAATGGACATTGTCGACTTCATGCGTGAGAGTGATCCGCCGCGATCATAAAAATGGAGATTTATTCTGCCCGCCCTCCATATCGCCCTCCTGGGAATGGAGTCAAAGTAAGACTGAAACTTTGAAACCTGCCCTCGCACAGCGGGGCTTTTGCAGAAAAGTGCCACCTAAGTCACAGAAGCCCACTGCGCGAGGAGATCAGGGCAGGCCAATCAATAGCATTGATTTCTTCCCGCTAATGGTTAGGGATTGTTTCTCAAGGAGGGCCGGGACTTCAGTGCCGTGGCTGTGGGAGGGTATCACGGCATGGCGACTTACTACGCATTTTCTGAGTCCAAATGGTCCTCCAGATTATTCCAGGGCTAATTCCTCAAATTCTCCTTTTCTATATTGGGGCTCAAATGTGTCCCCGCGCACAGATGGTCGTACTGCTTTGATGGAATTGACCACTCGCTCAGTCGCACACCTGTCAATTCAGTCCCAGAATTTTTGACTGAATTGCCCAGGTGTGAGGCTGAACCCCACGGGTCGATTGCATCAAAAATTGTCAAACCAGCTTTTCGTGACAGGACAACGTCCGAGTCTGCAGGCGCTTAGGATTCCTCCATCTACCTTGTTAGCACACTTGTTTTCTCACTTTTTAAATAAAAACCTCGATGCTGAAACACCACATTTATACATATATTCATATATGCATAGATGTGAGGATCTCTGCCAATTAATGGTTTTTATATTTGTAATCTACCAACGGTAATGAGTGTATAGCACCCATCCTTGTAGCTGTAGTTTCCAAATAAAATAATTTATTCACATCCATTTATTCTGCTTGCGTTTCGAGCTCTGACATAGCAGAGTGTGTGACAAGGCAGACTTAGCAGGCCAGACAGATGATCCCAGGAGTAGCTTTTAGAGAATGCTTTTCTTTCTTTTCTTTTCTTTTTTTTGCCTCATAAGTTCAGAAATAACGTATTCTGAGTGTTGGTCATTGCCTATCCCCACCCTCCATCTCTCACAGGAATTTAAGAACCATGAGACCAGCCATTTTTGTCTATTTTATTT
This sequence comes from Myotis yumanensis, assembly GCF_028538775.1. Taxonomy (NCBI): domain Eukaryota; kingdom Metazoa; phylum Chordata; class Mammalia; order Chiroptera; family Vespertilionidae; genus Myotis; species Myotis yumanensis. Next base: position 4,101,263 of record NW_027223771.1, on the reverse strand, counting down.
CCTGATGAATTCCAAATGGTTAGAACTGTGCCTAGTACTGTGGTCGGCAGACTGCGGCTCGCGAGCCACATGCGGCTCTTTGGCCCCTTGAGTGTGGCTCTTCCACAAAATACCACGTGTGGGCACGCGTACAGTGCGATTGAAACTTTGTGGCCCATGCGCAGAAGTCGGTTTTCGGCATGGGCGAGTCTATTTTGAAGAAGTACTGTTGATATTTGGCTCTGTTGACTAATGAGTTTGCCGACCACTGGCCTAATACATTGCACCTAGATCCCCAATCATGGTGCTTGGAGATTTTAGGATCAGCAGTGTCAGTTGTTATGGGGTAGATCAAGGAAGTCCATTCTGGGACTTTTCCATATTCTCAACGATTTCAGCACTTTCCACTGACTTAATTTGAATTATTTAGATTACTCTGCATTACATTTATGATATAGTTTTACCCTTTTGCCCTAAGTTGTGAATTCCCAGCATATAGGTAGTGCCCTAGTGAAGTCCAGGGCCTTACACAGAGCTGACAAGGAGAAATATGGGCTTAAGAGAGTAGTCACCTATGAATGAAATAGCAGCATTCACTACGAATGATCGCTGCTCATTAGAAAACTCCATGAACTTTAATAAATAACACAATTCAGTCTTGATGGGTGGAGGGGGGGGGGGCGTGATGTCCAACTGATTAGAAATGAGGCATCTTCTAATTCATTAGTGGTCTTGATCAGAATCAGAGTTACCATCTTATACTGACATTAAGGCAAAATGTTCTTAAAAATATAGAGCATTGTAGCCGCTTACGCCCTAAATCAGAGCCAAGTTGTATTAGAATGTCTCTGACAAAGGATGCTGCTGAGGAGCTGTGTCTGCAAAGCCAACCAGTCCTCGCAAAGAGCATCTGATGGACAGAATACCTCCGTCTCTATTGGAGGATGACTGTTGTCCCTCCTGCCCTCTCTCCACCCTGTCTGATTGCCTCGTTGCACGTGGACATGGCCAGGGGACACGGAGCTGGACACTTCCCATGAGCTGGGGACACATCGTTTCTTGACTCTTTACCAGACCAGCTGCATCTGTCTGTCACCCTCATGTCCCTTGAAGAGAAAAATCCTTCTGAAGAGCTAAACAATAGTATGAGTCACATTGAACTGAACATCGATTTACAGCCAGGAACGCCTCCTCCTCAGATGAGATGGAATCCTCTTCTCCAGCCTTGAGAAGGGCTCCTTCCTCTTACATCTCCTCTTTCCCACTGGCTGCCCAAGCCAGAGTCATTCCCTTTTCTAGTTTGTTCTAAGGAACCTTCATCCCCAGTCACTAAAATGGTTACACTCACAAGAGCATTTTGATTTTAAAACAGTGATTTTGAAATATTTAGAGCTCTTGATCTATTTAATTACTAATAATAAACAATGGTCATAAGTGCTAAACACATTACCTCAATACAGTCCTTCCAATAAGTCCATTGAACATACTTGTTATTTCATCCCTCCTTCCCCTCCACCATGCTCCACGCCCACCTCCATAACCAGGATCGCACTGGGGTGCAATTTCCAGGATGCAGGCTATGGCCAACATTAAAAGTCAGCAGCCAGGAAAAATTCAGGGTTCTTTCCTCCACAACAGAGCTGCTTCTTTCAAACCAACTTAGGTAGAGCTTACTGTTGAGTTCAAGAAGTGTGGAAATGAACTTGGAGTTGGGAGTTTGAATCTTCTCTCTCCCACGGACAGGCCCTTAAGCAAGCCACTGACCCACTCCCCTTTGGATATCATTTAAACGAAGGAATTTTTTAAAATTATTGATTGATTTGAGAGAGAGAAGGAGGAGAAGAAGGAGAAGAGAGAGAAACATTGATGTGTTGTTCCACTTACTCATGCATTCATTGGTTGATTCTTATATGTGCCCTGACTGAGGATCAACCCCACAACCTTGGTGTATGGAGCCAAGTCTCTAATCAACTGAGCTACCCAGCCAGGGCCTAAACAAAGGAATTTGTATATTAACTTGTATTTTGGAAATATCTATAAATGAGAATAAAGTTCTTAGATGATCACTCTCTTTTGCCAAAGGAGGGTTTTTTCCCCCCTCTGTCCATCCTCATGTGTCTTTACCTGAAAAGTTGTAAAAATGGTTATGAAAAGTCAGTCCCTGGTGGTTACAGCCCATGTGTCCTGGTACTCTGATGAGTGAGGACCTTTGAATAAAGCCATCGTGTGGGACTGTCCCCTACATCGGTGCTGAGAAACGTTACTCTCTCCAAATCACTGGTTCTGAACCTACGAACATACTTGCTATTTCAAAAGGAAATGTAGAAATTCATCAAAGCAAAGGGATTGCTCCTTTATTCACTTCAAAGGTGATCACAATGGTTTTATTGTGAGCAGGCTCCGGCTCCATATTTGCAATGCCCAAAGAGACGTTGAAATCTTTTTCTGGATCAAACAGTTTATAAACTCAGCATCTCTCTCTGACATCAGGCCAACTTTTGAAAACAAAAGAAAGCCAAAAACAAACAGAAAAAACCTCAACCTAAAAGCTAAAAATCATCTATGTTTCAGGACTTCCACTCTCCCAAAGGTTTGCATTGTAGACACAATGAATATTTTTTTCTCTCTTGCCCCATTGCCATTTCTCACATGGAGGAAAAAAGGCAAAAGAATTAACATACAAACAAATTGAATGTGAACTGTAATTTTAAAAAATGTTAAATGCTTAAATTTTTTTAAAAAATTATCTTTCCAGCCAAGAAAGGAAGCTGGCTCCCAGCACAGCTGTTACGGGGCGAGGCCTCAGTTCTGGGCGTGCCTGACCTTGAGCTTCTGCCTCCTCCGTCTCTTGACAATGTCCTGTCCTCCCAGGTGGGCCATTTTCCTTTGAAGACAGATGCTTGGAAGAGCAATGGAGAGAGCCTCCTGCTATCTGCCTTTCCCTCTGCACAAGACAAGACCACCCAGGGTCTTGCCGGGAGAAACATTGCACAGACTCGGGGGCTGGAGCTCAGATACTGGTCCAGGCTGCACAGCAATGCTGACAAGGGGCCAGGCGAGGACAGCAGAGAAAGTTCTCTTGGACAGAGTCCCCCAGATTATGTAGAAGGTTACATCCCTCCAGACCCATCTCTCCGGCCCCTCCCCCAATATTCAACTCCATGAGGAGATAGATTTCTAAAAACTTAGGTCAGTAAATCATTTCTCTTGGCCCATCTGGAGTGGCTCAGTGATTGAGCATTGACCTATGAACCAGGAGGTCATGGTTCGATTCCCGGTCAGGGCACAGGCCTGGGTTGTGGGCTTGATCCCCAGTGTGGGGGGTGCAGGAGGCAGCTGAACCATGATTGTCTCTCATCATTGATGTGTGTGTCTCTCTCTCCCTCTCCCTTCTGCTCTGAAATCAATGCAAATATATTTTTAAAAATAAAAATAATTTCTCTGGTAAATGTTCCTTTTTCACCATGAAAGTCTTGATGCCAACTCTAGCATAAGTTCCTGTGAGCCTTTCATTACATAACTAGAGGCCTGGTGCATGAATTCATGCACGGGTGGGGTCTGGCCAGCCCACCCTGATGGGAGCCAATCGGGACCAGGCTGGCCAGGGGAGGGACCACACGAGATTGGCTGGTCGGCCCCGCCCCTGATCAGGCCAGTTGGCCGACCTCAGTGCGCGTTATAGCAACCAGTTGTTCCGGTCGTTCCGGTCACTTGGCTTTGATGTAAACCAGGGGTCCTCAAACTTTTTAAACAGGAGGCCAGTTCACTGTCCCTCAGACCGTTGGAGGGCCGGACTATAGTTTAAAAAAAACTATGAACAAATTCCTATGCACACTGCACATATCTTATTTTGAAGTAAAAAAACAAAACGGGAACAAATACAATATTTGTATTTGCATGTGGCCCGCGGGCCGTAGTTTGAGGACCCCTGATGTATATAGATGAGCACCCATTGTCCCCATGGCCCCAAAGGAGATCCCTTTAGAACCGCTGATGCTTAACCTCTTCATACAAAATGGTTGCACAGCTTCACCAGGGTGGGCGGTGGTCACAGTGAGCTGTCCGCATAGCTCACCCTCTCCTGTCACCCTGCCTCCCTCCTCCACACGTTTCTCTTCCTATCACCTGACTCTTGACCTGATCAGGCAAGGAAATTCCAAACGAACAGAGAATCAGATGCTTGTTTGGGGTCATGACTGGGTCTACAGTTTCCTTGTCGGTGATTTTCGCTTGCCCCACGGTCATGTGATAAAGAGTGATGGGAATGGAGCTAGGTGCGAGTTGGTGGCCCGGGAAACCTCCTTGACAAGGTGACTTTGAGTTGGGTCCTAATAGATAGGAGGATTCAGCCATAAGGATTTGGGCTAACATTCCAGGGGAAGATTAGATATAAATAATTTTGAATAGTAGTTTATAAATGGAACCAGCGAGGAGCCTGGGTTAGATACATGCACACACATACAGTGCATATATTAGACATTGATAATATTCATAATATTTCGGCCTATGTAAATAATGATACTATAAGTTATAATGTTGGCTTTGGAACTTACCTTATTGAATCCCAAGACACCACTAAATGATGAGGATTATTATGTCCCTTTTTGTTCAGTTATGAGACTAACCTTAACATACAAGTTAAGTAATCTCTCGAAGTTTATACACTTAATGAGTGACACAGCCTAGTTTCCATCCACAACGGCTCCTGCCGTAGATTTTTGTAAAAATGAAGAGAGAAAAGAAATTGTTCCTTTCTCTTTTAGGACGTAGCAGTTTTCTTACTGTTTTAAAAATGAAAAAGTAAAGTAGCACAACTGTCTATGAACTGCCAAGTAGATTCATAGGTGAATCAAGGGTTCATGCATTTGCAGTAACACCAGTTATGCCCTTGATCACAAACACTGACACATAGAAGTGTTATGACCTGCAATGCTCACTTCCTTCTCCAGTGTCCTAGAAGCAGACCCCTCGGTACAGATGGCTGGCGTTATGGAAAAATTCATATACTCGGCTGAGAAATTAGGGACTCACTCACACCTTCAGTGATGGCCCTTTGGAAATATCTAGAACAGCAACAAAAACAGTGGCAGAGAGGAAATTCCCACCCTGATAATGATAGCAAGAAATAGAAAGATGAAAGACGTCACACAGATGCTAAAAATTAACCCACTGCACGGGTAGGGAGGGACTGCTAAAGAGACTCCCTTCAACACATTCAGTTAAAGATTGGAGCTGGCCCTAGCTCCTTGGCTCAGTAGATAGAGCGTCGGCCTGTGGACTGAAGGGTCCCAGGTTCGGTTCCCGGTCAGGGCACATGCCCAGGTTGCGTGCTCGATCCCCAGTGTGGGGCGTGCAGGAGGCAGCCGATCCGTGTTTCTCTCTCATCTTTGACGCTTCTATCTCTCTCTCCCTCTTCCTTCCTCTCTGAAGTCAATAAAAATATATTAATAACTTTTTAAAAAAAGATAGGAGTGTCCCCCGTAAGAGATGGCATGCTTTGGCTTAGGTTATATTTGTCGTCCAGAATTCATCTCCAAGTAGCTTCTGGTTTGTGTTAGCAGCCAGAGATCTGTGTAGAAGCTATAACCCAGGGCTGAGCTGCCCACCATTGCTTGCTGGGATACCCTCCTGAGTTTTCCATTCAGGATGCATTTAGAGGCGGCTCTGAATATCAGCTCTGTCCTGACAACTGGGCTGCTGGTCCCAGAGGCCTGGGGGGCCGCCAGCATTCCTCTCCGCGGTGGTCTCCTCAGGATGTAATCCCCAGCCCGGCGGCCACCAGCTCTGCCTTTGGCCTCAGCATCCTCGGCGGTGGTGCCTTTTTCTCCGACACAGCAGGCCCCACTAGCGCCTCTTTGGCTGCTGGGGCGGGATCCCAGGAGTCGGGGGTTGTGGGGGCCGAATGGATAGCGGTTGTCCATTGACTTTCGGTTCCCCATCCCACCTCTTTCATTCTGCTGGGAGCTTTGTCCCCGGGGAAGATTATGCGGGGGCCGCCGAGGAGCCGGGCGGGCACAAAGATAGAGCGCACACAAAAAGTGTGACCAATCGCCATGACAGGGCTGCGATGGTCGCCTGTGATGGAATGAAATTAAATCCCAAGCACACAATACAGCTTTCTTCTGTGTCTATGGGGACCTTGTTGGGCCTAGATTGAGAGAGAAAGTCAGAAGAGGGTAGGAAAGACACGGCATCCACAGGATATTTCTTTTGCATGCTTTCCTCCACAAAATGGCAACAATCTAGAAATGTGGCAAATGGATCACGCCCCTGAGCACTGAAGTAAGAGTGTGGAATGTTTTTTGTATCTCACTGATTCTTTTATTTATTTTTTTAAATATATATATTTTTATTGATTTCAGAGAGGAAGGGAGAGGGAGAGAGAGATCGAAACATCAACAATGAGAGAGAATCATGGATCGGCTGCCTCCTGCACGCCCCCTACTGGGATCGAGCCCGAACCGGGGCACGTGCCCTTGATTGGAATAGGCTAACGCTCTATCCACTGAGCTTAACCGGCTAGGGCTCCCTGATTCTTTTCACAGAAACCCTAAGGGTCAGATGCAAAACCGAAGCCTACCTCTTATTCAGTGTCTGATCCACACAATTGCTAAGGAATTGTGTCAGGACCCTGGTTACAAACAAAAATCTGCGCAAGCACTGCAGGCCCTTGTTTTTCTAGAAGAATCGTGAGCCCTGTTCACCCAGCACCTTCTTTTCACCTGCTGGCTTTTTAGGACCCGAAGGGGAGGCACTGATTTGTGTGTTACTGTCAGTTACAAATGTCCCCTAATGTAGACTCAGGTGCCCTGGCCTCACAGAACTCCTGGCAGAGAGAAACCACTGGGGATTTTGCCATGAATCCCAACTGTTGAAACTTCCCAGGTAGCGATCATGGCTCACTTCACACAATCCGCAGAGCTGCCCACTGGTGCCTGGGCGGGAGGCTGCCCTCTTAAAGGGGCAGTGTCAACAAGGGGAGAGTTAGGGTGATTGAGCTGCGTGCTGGACATGTCCTGCATCTGTAATGCATTCTTTATTGCAGGAAAATCCACGTAACATAGAATTCACCATTTTTATCAGTTTAAAGCATGATTGTAGACTCTGAACCTGGAACACGTTACTATGCAAATGTAAGACCACTCGCTGAATTTCCCAATATCTCAATATTTTTCTTCTTCTTCTCTCTCAACAAGGTTATGTTTTTTCTCAGCCTGTATGGTGTTCAGGACCACCAGGTTAATAGATCTTAAGGAAATTCAGGGTTTGGGGGATTTGCTCTGTGTGTGTGTGTGTGTGTGTGTGTTTCTTGTGTTCATTTTGAAAAATGGCATGTTTAGTCAGGCCGGTGTGGCTCAGTGGTTGAGCATCTGCCTATGAACCAGGAGGTCATGGTTGTATTCCCGGTCAGGGCGTGTGCCCAGGTTGCGGGCTCGATCTCCAGTGTGGGGCGTGCAGCAGGCAGCCAATTAATGTTTCCCTCTCATTGACGTTTCTATCTCTCTCTCCCTCTCCCTTCCTCTCTGAAATCAATAAAACTATATTTAAAAAATAAGAATAATAAGCAACAAGAACAGCCAAACTTGCAGTGGGATTTTAGGGGATCATTTTCACCAACATTTGGAGCAGCGGTTCTCAACCTGTGGGTCGAGACCCCTTTGGCGGTTGAACGACCCTTTCACAGGGGTCGCCTAAGACCATCCTGCATATCAGATATTTACATGATGATTCATCACAGTAGCAACATTACAGTGATGAAGTAGCCACGGAAATAATTTTATGGTTGGGTCACAACATGAGGAACTGTATTTAAAGGGCCAGAAGGTTGAGAACCACTGGTTTAGAGGCTTCTGCTATTAATTCAAGTGGTTAGTTGAGAAATGTGTACTCAGCATCCACTCCATGCCTCGGGCACAGAGATAAAAATGCCGGGCTTGTCCTCAAGGAAAAACTGAGGTGAGGTGAGCAGCGGAAGAAGGAGCCCAGAGGCAGCGCCCAGCAATGGGCTGAGTTTAAATGATCCTTAACAACAGAGAACTCTTCAAGGGAGGAAGTGCTAGATTGACAATATCAACCCATTTAACTGAATGTGTTAAACAAACAGTTGCAGAAAACAATCTTCCCATCATTTTCCTAAGGAAAAGCTGCCAGTTTTGCTTAGAATATGAGGTTCAGAAAACATACGGCATTTTAATTCGGTATGTCCGAAGAGAAGAGAAGTACTGACACATATCATTGCTTTTCTGTTTGATTGTTTTTATTTCCTTTAGTTAAGAAATAGAAAGTAGCCAAAGCTGGTTTTGCTCAGTGGATAGAGCGTCGGCCTGCGGACTGAGGGGTCCCAGGTTCGATTCCGGTCAAGGGCATGTACCCGGGTTGCGGGCACATCCCCAGTGGGGAGATGTGCAGGAGGCAGCTGATCGGTGTTTCTCTCTCACCGATGTTTCTGACTCTCTCTCTCTCTTCCTCTCTGTGAAAAATCAATAAAATATATTTTTTAAAAAAAAGAAAAGAAATAGAAAGTAAATAATAAAGAATAAAAATGAAATCCCCGCCCTAGCCGGTTTGGCTCAGCAAATAGAGCGTCAGACTGCCGACCGAAGGGCCCTGGGTTCGATTCCAGTCAAGGGCACGTATCTCAGTTGCAGGCTCCTCTCTGGCTGGGCCCCTGTTGGGCCTCCTGCAGGAGGCAGCCAGTCCATGTGTCTCTCTCACATCGATGTTTCTCTCTGTCTCTCCCTCTCTCTTCCACTCTCTCTAAAAATCAGTGGAAAAATTATCCTCGGGTGAGGATTAACAAAAAGAAACAAAAAAGAAATTCCCAATTTAGAAGCAACATCACCCACCACCATTTCTCTTGTTTAGAGGGATAGCTTGGCCCACGGAGTTAGAGTTGATTTGCTAGCACATGAATTGTGATCAATAAAAGGGTCAATGATCTCTTGTTTGATTCTAGCTTGTTCTTTTAGGTCTACTGGTGACATCCGGGGAAAGATGGCACATGATGGTGGTCAGTGACTACCCCAGAAACTTAAATGTTGAAACAGGGACGTCGCATCCTTTTTAGCATTTTGAGTGCGTTCAGCATTTGTCATTAGGATAGCGGAAACTAGTTATACTTGGCGCCTCCCGTCCCCACCACCTTTTCCCTCATCTATACCCGCAGTGAAAGTTGAAAGTGAGTTCAGGTTGTTCGGATAAACAGCTAAGTAGCCAAGCAAGTAGATTATTTCTATCTGTTGAGGTCCCGCCTCCCAGTTGTGGATATTGTCACTATTGTTATTCATTTTTGTTTGTTTGTTTATTTCAGTGCCACTGGGGTTCCAGCTGAGAAAAGTTTTATATCCCAATTTTTATCCCAATTTCCCCACCGTCTTCCCCTCCTCTGCCCCCTCCCCCTCCCCATGCACACCCCAGCTTTCAGGGTCAGACTTTCAAAACATTTCCGACTTAAAAGGTTAAGATCTAAGGGCTGCTGATTTTATCTGAGCTTTTAACTAACACAGGCAGGTGGATTAGAGCGATGTGTACAATCCCGACTCTAGACACTTGGGTAAATTTGCACAAGGGCTGGGCAGCCGAGGAAGCAATCCGATGTTATTGTCCATTAATTCCAAAGTGGAGATTAAAGAAATCAGTCGTGTAAATACCAAAAAGGATTTCCACTTGCATTGGACGACATTCCGCCAGCAGCCCGGTGGGCTCGTCACATGGCGCCTTTTGTTTTGGTTTGGATTCGAAGAGGAGTGGGAATTCGATTTGCTTGAAATCTGCATCGTTTCTGGCCTCTCTTTGTCTGCCAGGAAGGTGCTAACCCTGCCCAGAGGTTCCCCTCACGTGGTAGCAATTTGCGCTGTTTATAGTTTCCATGTAGTTTTACCGCAAGAACAGGCCGATGTGCCAGAGCCGTTCCGTCCAGTCAAGTTTTATTTTCGGGGTCTCTCTTTATGGAACGTTTCCTAGAAATGCCAAAAACACGGGCTGAGCAAAGCTGCCTCTCCATTCAGAGCATTTCTAACTTGACAGCGTAGAAAATCCCCGCCTCGCTCAGCCGAATTTCCCTCTAAATTGGACACTCCGAGCTGAAGTTAAGTTGCCCTTGTGTCACCGCAAATGAATACCATGTGACGGCTGCAGAAGTTAAACACAAACCCAGCCATTTTCCACGCCGCTGCAGCGGGCTAGGCTAAGGCTTCCAGAACTCTGCTTCGGGGAGGGAAACGTCAGTTAAAATGCAGGTGCCCCAATTTCAGAAAAAGCCATCAAGCACCCCCGTTCGCTTTTATTATGCTATCCAGGCATTTAAACACTCACACAGGCCCTCATGGCTTTTCGATCGGCCCAGCAGCTCAGCCCGCAACATAGGAAAAAAGTCTCAGGATTTCCAGGAACTAGAATCCGAGGGGACTTGTCCACCCTGTTTTTCGAGACCCGAATGACAGCTCTCAGACCACCTTTAGGCGACACGCACGCGCTGGGAACAGTCTAAGGCAGTGGTTCTCAACCTTCCTAATGCCGCGGCCCTTTAATACAGTTCCTCATGTTGTGGTGACCCCCAACCATAAAATTATTTTCGTGGCTACTTCATAACTGTAATGTTGCTACTGTTATGAATCGTCATGTAAATATCTGATATGCAGGATGTGTTTTCATGGTTACAAATTGAACATAATTAAAGCATAGCGATTAATCACAAAAACCATATGTAATTATATGTGTGTTTTGCGATGGTCTTAGGCGACCCCTGTGAAAGGGTCGTTCGACCGCCAAAGGGGTCACGAGCCACAGGTTGAGAACCGCTGCTCTAGACTGAAACTTTGCCCAAGCTTTGATTCCCCCCAAAATTATCTCCTCCAGCAAATACTATAAACCTGATCCACGTACCAACATGATCACTTGCTCTTTTTTTACACTTTCATTCTCAGTGCTCATGTGGTTTTAGCACAGATGGACATAATCTCAGTCCACACTGGACTACTGATTCGTCACAGAGCCTGACAGATTCCCAGCCCTGGTTCCTAAGGACACTGACCTCTGATTCTGTTAGCATCGGGGCAGGGATGGGCCGCATGCAACTGGGACTGGAGGTGGTTCCGGAAAAGAATGGAAGAGTGGGGGCCTCAGAATGATTATTCTGAAAACCAGGCCACCTGCCGTTGATGGCCAGCTTGCCGTGGATGTGGAAAGCTAGTGTTGAATCTTGGGGCCACTCTACAGAAACAGAACTTTCAACTCTGGCATTGTCATCTGGAAAGAGAGGATGAGTCCTCTTCTTACCTTTAACAGAACGAACAGAAAAGAAATTAATGAGCCCTAGCAGTTTGGCTCTGGATAGAGCGTCAGCCTGCGGACTGAAGGGTCCCAGGTTCGATTCCAGTCAAGGGCACATGCCCGGGTTGCAGGCTTGATCCCCAGTGGGGGCCATGCAGGAGGCAGCTGATCAATGATTCTTATCACTGATGTCTCTCTCTCTCTCTCTCTCTCCCTCCTTCCCTCCCTCCCTCCCTCCCTCCCTCTCTGAAATCAATAAAAAAAAAATTTAAAAAGAAAATTAATGAAGTAATATGGCTAAAAATGTTCTTGGTTTTCTGGCTTACCCTAAAGAGGGCAAGACTCTTTGCTGGGTGATTGTTTTCAAATTACAGCAGGAAGCAAATGTAGGACTATGTCTTGCGCCAAAATTTTGAAATTACTGGGAAAAAGAAACCCCTTTAGGTGACTCTCTCATTGTCCTGCAGGTGTTTGAATCTCTCCATAGAAAGCTGTATGTGGAAGCCCAATTGAGATGTAGTTACAGTTTAACACTCACAAATCTGGAATAAAAACCGAGTGTCCACTGAAGAATGTGAGGTTTCTGTTGGTAATCGCCCCGATTTTCAGACACGGGGGAGGAACATCAAAGAAAGAACTCGCAGTGGTGGAACTCTCAGAGTGTTTTTGGGGGGGAGTTTCTGGGATGGGGGTGGGGGGAGGGACCAAAGTGGGAAAATCAGTCTTTGTGGCAAGTGATTAATAGTTCAAAGTCCTGATGGCTTTTCTATGAAGAACAGACCCAAGAGGAACCATCTGAAATAAAACAGAGATCCTCAATTAGCTTGTCCACACTCTCTTTGGGGTTCTGAAGGAGGGCGCTCTCGGGGTGAAAGGGCACGGCGAGCCCCACGCTCTCGGCGCGCCCCCGTGCATTTGGGTGTCTCTGGTTTCCAGAACCCGCGCACCTGGATTCCGTTTGCTAATTGCACCTCTCGCTTAGCATCAGGCCAAGAGAGTTATGAAGAGAAGGGCGTACGTGGGCAGGGCCGCAGCAGAAAGAACTCGCCTTCTATCATGTGGCTCTTGAACAAGTCCTTCAGCCTTTGCTTAGCCTCAGTTCTCCCATCTGTAGGATGGGAACAATATCTTGCTCTAGGTTTAGGTTCACAGAAGAAACACGTTGGAGATGTTGTGATTCCAGCACGATTAAACAACAACAACAACAGTAGGGCCCCAACAGCGTCGACCTATGAACCAGGAGGTCATGGTTCAATTCCAGTCAGGCACATGCCTGGGTTGCGGGCTCCATCCCCAGTGTGGGGGGTGCAGGAGGCAGTCGGTCAGTGATTCTCCCTTATCATTGATGTTTCTCTCTCTCTCCCCCCTCCCTTTCTCTCCAAAATCAATAAAAATATTTTTTAAAGGCCTAACTTTAAACTCGTTTGGCTCAGTGGATAGAGCATCGGCCTGCGGACTGAAGGGTCCCAGGTTCGATTCCAGTCAAGGGCATGTACCTGGGTTGCGGGCATATCCCCAGTGGGGAGTGTGCAGGAGGCAGCTGATCGATGTTTCTCATCGATGTTTCTAACTCTCTATCCCTCTCCCTTCTTCTCTGTAAAAAATCAATAAAATATATTTTTAAAATATATATATTTTTTAAAAACACAAAAAAGCAGGACAGATGTTTTGTCTGCCCCAAGGCACACTTGTGGATTCCATGTCACTGTCTTCCATGTTGCATTCTCCCTGTGTCTGCTTTTTCGTTGTACCAGGCCCTGTCACCACCAGACCAGTTTCAAAGAAGCCAGTGAACTTAAAAAAAAGACCACATATTTTAAAATTAAAAAAATAGATCAGCCTAAATCTTTTTGTTAATCCTCACCTGAGGATATTTTTCCATTGATTTTTAGAGAGAGAGAGAGGAAGAGAGAGGGAAAGACAGAGAGAAACACCAATGTGAGAGAAACACAGGGATTGGTTGCCTCCTGCACACGCCCTGACCAGGGCTTGGGCTGGGGAGAAGCCTGCAACCCAAGTACATGCCCTTGACCGGAATCAAACCCAGGACCCTTCAGTCTGCAGGCCGACGCTTTGTCCACTGAGCCAAACCAGCCAGGCCAGATCAGCCTAAATTTTAATAAAACAAAACAAACAAAAAAAAACTCACCAGCCTTCTGCCACTAGACAACCTCTCTTAAGCGCAACTCAAACACAGCAAAAACAAAACAAAAAAGAATAAAACAGCATTCCTGGAAAGCTGGGGTCAGCCCCCATGCGCACGCCCTTTACCCACAAACCAAATCAGCGCCAGTGTCCAGCCCAACTGCAAACCAAGATCCCTGGATGGGGCAGGAAGCGACTCCCCAAACCAGGGGCCGCAAAGAAACCAAACAAATAAAACTCCTCCTCGCGGTGCACCTGCTGGCGACGCTGCACGCAGCCCCCGGCCCGGCCCTAACCTGCCTTTGACGTGCTGTTGTTGCAGCTGTGGGACCCGGCGGTTTATTTAAGTGACTCCAACTGCCTGTCCGTGTGGCAAGCAGCTGAATACATAAAACAGGCTCTCCAAACCCTTAATGGCCCAGGGTCAGCGTAAATGGAATAATAAAATCCAAATGCTTTTGTCTCATTTTCCATCACCCAGGCCGTCCGCATAAATCTGCGGCTTCGCCGTGACCTCCGTGTTCTGTGCGGGATGAGGCCGCCGGTCGGAGATACATTTGGTCTGCATCTTGGGTCTTTAAAAGCTTTTTCCAATTAATTTTAACTGGCCTCCATCAGGATCAAGTACAGCTTCCTCCCTCCTACCCCACCCCCCCGCCTCCAGCCTTTTTAACCAGCTGAGTGACACAGTGCTCTAGAGAAATACAACAGGTCCAGCCCCGTGGTGCTCCGAACCGCCCAAGACAAAACAGACCTGGGTTTCATTCTGAGGCCTCACCCTGAGCTGCTGCACATCTATACAAAGTGGAGAAAAATATGGGGAAGGCTTTCCGAGAACACCCCTAATTTGAACGCTGGAGATGAGGGTATTTGTCCTTGGAGTGGATGGCAGAAGTCCCAATGTCAGATTATGAACTTGGCATTGGGAATGACTCCAGTAGCACAGGAATATACAACGACTGTGTCTGATAGACATGTCTTCCGGGTGCTTCAGAGAGAGAGAGAAAGAGCCGCTGATGACTAGCGGAACAGGATAGAAGAGGAACCCCAAAAGCTCTGAACTGGGACCTCTTCCTGTCCCTAAACTGGAGAAAGACCCAAAGGGCCAGAATGAAGCAGGAGGCACGTTTGTTCTCATGCACCAGAGAGGACCGATTTAATGCCGCTGCTTGGTGGATTGTGTCATTTCTTTTCTTTTTAAATATATTTTATTGATTTTTTACAGAGAGGAAGGGAGAGGGATAGAGAGTTAGAGAGAGAAACATCGATCAGCTGCCTCCTGCACACCCCCTACTGGGAATGTGCCCGCAACCAAGGTACATGCCCTTGACCAGAATCGAACCTGGGACCCTTGAGTCTGTAGGCCGACGCTCTATCCACTGAGCCAAACCGGTTAGGGCAGATTGTGTCATTTCTCAGGGCTAGCCGTGGTGAGGGACTCGGACCTCAGTAAGACACGAGGGTTCACAACTCTTTCACAAAAGCATTGGTCACAGAGCTTTACTGCAAAGCAAACGTGGCTCGTGTTGAAGAGTGTTTTAATAACGAAGGTGCAGGAGAGTTGAAGTCAGACCTTTGAATCCTTCGTCTCCATCAGCAATCCGGGTCCCCTGGTCACTCCTCCCATGATGCCCCTTCCTGCCATCACATTGGGCAGTTTCTGCTTCAGTTGTGTCTGCATTCTGCTCCCTTTTCTTTCCTGTCTCCAAAATTGTATTCCCCTTTCTTTTTCTAAATACGTTCTTACTGATTTTAGAGAGGAAGGGGGAGGGAGGGAGAGAGAGAGAAACATCAATGATGAGAGAGAATCCTTGATCGGCTGCCTCCTGCACGCCCCACACTGGGGATCAAGCCCATAACCCAGGCATGTGCCCTGACTGGGAATGGAACTGTGATCTCCTAGTTCATAGTTCAACACTCAACCACTGAGCCTCGATGGATGGAATTAAAGGTATAAAGCCTGAATGCTGGAAAAGAGATTTCACCATGAACTTGTGAACAAATGGGTTGAAAGGCTCAGCCGTATGTAAATCTGCCCTGAAATGATGGAACAAGGACATGTTTGAAAGGAACAGTAAGGGAATGAAAGGACCAGGCATGACAGTGCAAAGTGATGGATCAAAAAGTGTATCCTGTGTGTTCTGCTCCTTTCCAGGGAGTTTACCCACCAACCAATGAAATGATGGAATCCAGTGGCTCTTGAGTGTCATTCATCGCTATCCTGGGTCTTCCTCATTGAGTCTCAGCCTGGGCAGTCCCATCGGAAAGGGACTGAAACGTTGACTTTAGGCAGCCACTGCCTTTCCTTCGTGTGTTTTCGTTACCCTTTTAAATATAAGGTTTTCCTTTTCCTGGTTTTAACAGCTCATTTTTTAAAAAGTCTTTCCTTATTAAACACTCCAAACCCAGCTCCGTGGTGGTACTTCAAGGCTGCTATGCGGTGTCGTGGAAAGAGCATGAAGTTTCAAGGAAAACAGTTCTGGGTCCAAAATCCACCGAAGCAACCCTAATTGTCAGGCTCTTCATCTGTAAAACATGGGCAATAAAACAGACTTTGCAAAGTTGTCGTAAGGATTAAGTGAAATAACACACGTAATGGATGGTTGGCATACATAACGGGTATATAGTAGCAAATACACACACACACACACACACACACACACACGCTATCCTAATGTGTGGTTCTACTTTTTGCTTTGGCATGAGGCCCTTTTTCCATGTGACTCGCAACTATATTAGCAGATCTGGGCTCTTTTACCAGGTTAAACACCCCAGTTGCTAAGAGAAGACTTAAACAGAGAGAAGTAAGTCAGGACTTCTCAGTTAGGCTGCAGCAAGACTGAGCTGTGTTTGTTTAGTCTTTTGTTTTTAATCCTCCCCCGAGGATATTTTTCCATTGATTTTTAGAGAGAGTGGAAGAGAGAGGGAAAGACAGAGAGCAACTTCGATGTGAGAGAGACACATCGACTGGTTGCCTCCTGCCCGCGCCCTGGCCGGGGAGGAGCCTGCAACAGAGGTACATGCCCTTGACTGGAATTGAACCTGGGACCCTTTGGTCCTCAGGCCGACACTCTAGCCCAGGGGTGGGCAAACTTTTTGACTCGAGGGCCACAATGGGTTCTTAAACTGGACCGGAGGGCCGGAACAAAAGCATGGATGGAGTGTTTGTGTGAACTAATATAAATTCAAAGTAAACATCATTACATAAAAGGGTACGGTCTTTTTTTTTTTTTTTAGTTTTATTCATTTCAAACGGGCCGGATCCGGCCCGCGGGCTGTAGTTTGCCCACGGCTGCTCTAGCCACTGAGCCACACCGGCCAGGGCGCAAAGCTGAGCTTTAAACTCTGTATCTCAGTGGCTTTGAAAGCTGTGCTATTTCCATCATCAAATCTTAGTGTTTCCCTGTCTACTGAACTCGGGCAGTGGCCAAGCACCTCTCTCGTCATAGTCCTTTTCACGGAAGGAAGCTTGAAACTTCAGTCATATTAAGTGGGTTTACCCCAAAGAGCAATTATTGGTCTGCCTCTGCCTTCATTCCAGCAGTAGAGATATTTAAGAAATAACACACTAATATGTCACAAAGGGGCTGAACTCACTTGCCTACAAGGCTTGATATGAGACTCTTATTGGCACTATTTCTGGCTCAGCCAAGACCAGCTTATACAACGCATAGCTCAGTGGTTGAACATGGACCTATGAACCAGGAGGTCACAGTTTGATTCCCGGTCAGGGCACATGCCCAAGTTGCCAGCCTGATCCCCAGTGTGGGGCGTGCAGGAAGCAGCCGATTCATGATTCTCTCTCATCATTGATGTTTCTGTCTCTCTCTTCCTCTCCCTTCCTCTCTGAAAGCAATAAAAGTATTTCTTTTTAAATGTCTATTGGAGATGACACATCATATCAACTTTACAAGAATGTCAGAGTTGACTTGAATTCAAAGATTTCAAGTGGTCTTATTTTTCTCATTTCACACAGCTGTTGCTAAAAAGAAATGAGCACTCAAACCGTGAGAAGACATGGAGGAACTTTAAATGGAGGAAGTCAAGCTGGAAAGCTACATCCTCTCTGACCTTCTGGAAAAGGCGGAAGTATGGAGTCAGCAAACAGGTCAGTGGCTGCCAGGGGTTGCTGGGAGGGAGGGGTGACTAGATGGAGGACCAGGGAATGTTTAGGGCCATGAAGCGGTGATACTGCAATGGTAGATACGCGTCACTTTACATTTGTCAAAATCATAGAATGTGCAATTCTGACAGTGAACCACAGGGCGAACTGTGGACTTTTGGTGATAATGATGTGTCTGTGCAGGTTCGTGATTATAACAAACTAGAGGCCCGGTGCACAAAATTCATGCAAGGGGCTTTGTCCGGAAGGTTGTCCGGAAGGTCGTCCGGAAGGTCATTTGGCTGTCCGATCTAATTAGCATATTACACTTGTATTATAATAGAGGCTCCACGCTGGTGATGTTGATAACGGGAGGCTATTGCCTCTGGGAGCCCAGGGGGCGTATGGGAAATCTCCGTACTTTCCTCTCAGTGTTGCTTTGCACCTGAAACCGCTCTAGAACTGAAGTTTTCCACTTAAAAAATCAAGATTTCTTTGCCTCATTTTAATAATTAGTCTATGACAGTGACTTTTTAAAACATGCAATACCTGACTATTTCGGTAGGGGCATTTAGATTTTCAAATAAGAAAATGACAACACAACAACAGCCATCCGGTGTGAATGAATCAAAGTTATACCTATTTTTTGTGAGATCGGTGGAAAGTACATTTTTTGCTGTGCCGCGGAACTTCAGTCATTAGTCTGTGTGCCGTGAGATGAAAATGGTTGAAAATCACTGGCCCTGATATTAAGAATAAAAGGGAAGGACTATATCATAAGCCAAGAGACAACTTTGGTGATGGAGAGAATCCTCCATTGCCTGATGCCCACTTTGATTTATGGTCTCGTTCCTGGACCGGGAATGGCTTGTTAGCCTTTAAATACAGTCCCCCAAGTCAGTGTCTGGGCTGTCCATCTGTCTTGCCAGCCCGCTGTCCTGCTCTCTGGCCTTGCCATGTGCCTTCGGCTGGTCTAGTGACAGGGAGGTTTTCCAGAAACTGCCTCGGGAGTAGCGGCTGGCCACCCAGATCCAGGGTATTGGCTGTTTAATATCACACCCAGGGGCCAGCCGTCTGGCCAGAGCCCACTAGAGCAGTGGTTCTCAACCTTCCTAATGCCGAGACCCTTTCATACAGTTCCTCATGTTGTGGTGACCCCCAACCATAAAATTATTTTTGCTACTTCATAACTGTCATTTTGCTACTGTTATGAATCGTCATGTAAATATCTGATATGCAGGATGTATTTTCATTGTGACAAATTGAACATAATGAAAGCATAGTGATTCATCACAAAAGCAATATGTAATTATCTATGTGTTCTCCGATGGTCTTAGGCGACCCCTGTGAAAGGGTCATTCGACCCCCAAAGGGGCCGCGACCCACAGGTTGAGAACCGCTGCCCTAGAGAATGGGAGGTGGAAGGCGAGGCAGTGAAGGGAGCATGGGGAAGGGTCCGCAGGATGCGGGGAGACGGAGAGGGGAGGAGAAGGTTTTGCTGAGATTTGGAGTTCTACTTGGTACCAGTGGTCAAAGCCACTCTGTCCCCGAAGGCAGATCTGCTCACCACCATCAGCAAAGGGACAGAGGTTTGGGGGCTCATGGACGCAGGCTTGATTGAGGGTACCTTTCCTCCATCCAGTTGAAGTTTCATCAGCCCGCCTCCAGGTGCCTCTCCGTAACACAGATTTCTGTCAAGTTCATTGTTGCACTTGGGACTGAGGAACGGGAATGGCAGTGTTAGAGCCAACATGTGAGGAGCCCGTAGGAGGGCTCCTCTGGGTGTGGTGTAGGCGGGAGCCCTGTTGTACTGGGCGTGGGTCACCTTGACGGCCAGGCCAGATAGGAGGGGCCGAGAGGCTCAGCCTGCTCCTGGCAGGAAAGATGCGTTCATTGTCCGGAGAGGGCCCGGCATTGACCGAGCGAGGCGGCCATGCCGCACAGGCTGTGCTGAGCGTGGGACAGGCTACTTCTCTGAGGAGAGGACGTGAGGGAGCCAGGCTGAGCCATCTGGGCAGAAAAGGGGAGAGGTTTCTGAGAGCGAATTCTCAGTGGAGAGTTAATGGCTTCCAAATGACGTGGGCCAACAGGTGATTATGAAATGGGCACCGGTCTGGCTTGAGAGCAGGTGGTAGGGACCCCGGGACATCCCCGGAGACCACGCCTGTTCTCAGCAGGAGCAGGGGTCTGGAGCTGTCTTCATTGGGACATAGGAAATGACCCTACGCGACCACCACTTTGGCTTCAATTGTCTCCCAAAGTAGCCAAATGTAGACACTTCTAAAGAACTATGCAGAATGCTAAGGCATGAGGCACTATTCCTGAGCCAAGCTTTCCGGGACAGGGTCACAGTTCCTGTGGTTAAGGGCATCAGATTGAGCCCAGCCAGCATGGCTCAGTGGTTGAGTGACGACCTATGAACCAGGAGGTCACGGTTTGATTCCTGGTCGGGCACATGCCTGGGTTACAGGCTCCATCCCCAGCATGGGGTGTGCAGGAGGCAGCTGACCAGTGATTCTCTCTCAACATTGATGTCTTTATCTCTCTCTCCCTCTCCCTTCCTCTCTGAAATCAATAAAAAAATATATATATTTTTTAAAAAGGGCATCAGAATGACAGACTCACCCTTAAGGGTGAGAGAACACACAGGGGGCTTAGAGCTTCCCAGAGTCACGTGGCCATGTAGAATGAGTCACGTGGCTGAAGTTCTCAGAAACTAGAACTGGAGGCCACAGGGCCCTGATCGGAGCAGGAGGTGCCGATGTGGCAGCGAGCGCGGCGTGTGCCTGGCTTGCAGGCTCCCACGGCTCCGCTCCTCGCGGCTCTTGGAGCGCTCCCAGGAACTGCTGGTGATGGAGTGAGGCCTTTTCCATTTGGAGAGGTGATTTTTATTATTATTACCGGCTTTTGTCAGGATCACAGAAACGGGGGGAAGAAAAAGAAAAGGGCCTAATCACAAATGCTATTTACCAAACCGCATTAGTCAAAATACTGCATTTTAAAACCCCTTAAGTTGTTATACATCATCATATAAGTCACCGCCAAGTAGTAATACAAATTCTTGAGAGTTATGTTGACGTGGAATTTGTCAGCGAAGTGCTGGAAAATTTACCTCTGCTCATATATCTGTAGTCATATCCTCCAAAGAAATTAACATATCATAACGCTAATATTTCAAGGTAATGTTTTTTCATGAGGATGCCATATTTTATCAGTTAATACCATCTGTGTAAAAAAGTGTTCAATTACAATATCAAGCTGCAGATGATTAATATTGATTTCGGCACAGTAGCAGTGGCTTTGCAAGGCAGGAGAGTGAACCTGGGAGAAGAAATGCATGCATTTCTGCTAAATCACTGACAGGCAGGGGAACTTGGGACTCATGAAAAAATAAAAAATAAATGAATAGGTCAACTGAGAGCCAGCCATCTCTACTAACAGTCCCAAGGCTTTGGAATTCTCCTGAGTTTTACAGGCGAGATTAGGGGTGGGGCTCTGGGGAAAGATGGGGATGATAAGTAGGAGTCTCTCTAAAAGCACATGCAGGCCTGGCCCATGTGGCTGGGTTGGTTGGGTGTCATCCTATGCACTGAAAGGTTGCTGGTTCGATTCCCGGTCAGGGCGCATGCCCAAGTTGCAGGCTCGATCCCCGGTAGGGGTGTGCAGGAGGTAGCCAATTGATGTTCTGCTCTCACATCGATGTTTCTCTCTCTCTCCCTTCCTAGCTCTCTAAAAATTAATAAAAAAATACTTTAAGTGGATTCAGATTAGTAGGCTATAAGCATTCCTCATCACAAAAAAATAAAAATAAAAAAGGAACACCCAGTATTTTTTCCTCGTTGCTCATTCCTTTTACCTTTAATATCACTGTTTTCTCAACAACTTTTTGGTTCTGTCACTTCTTGACCATCTTCAGCCTTTTTCTAAAAAAAACTTGTACCGCCTGCCTTGTGCCCTCTACTTATTTTATACCTCTAACTTTTTCCTCCTGACTCTAAAAATTACTCCTGAATTGTCACCCCTTGAGAAGGGCTCCCTGGAGACTGAGATTCCTACAGAAGCTCATGGCTCACTGCATTCATTTATAAACGTGCTTGGCTTGACTTAAAGTCACCTACGGAGAATATATAATCTCCATGGATTCGGAGCCCAGAACTACAACAGTGAGGGAGTTCATCACTGAGGGAGCTAGAGGCTCTCCGTTGCTTTACTGACAATACCACTGATGGCGGCCATCACCTGCCACACACATGCCCTCGGCACACCCATGCCCTTGGACTTGATGAAAGTCAAGCTTGAGAATGTGACCATCGCCGCCCTGGTCTTGACAGAAAGTTGTGAGCTGGTGTCCTGCCACCGGTGAGTGAGGCATGAGCAGAGATAATGGAAAGTGGGGCAACAGCCCTCATTCATCTCAGCGCTTCCTTGGGCATCTCCGTGCTGACCCTCTCATCTCAGGTGACTTCCGGGCCCAGGGAGTTAACCAATCCGGGTGCTGAGTCCGTAGGGGCCTGTGTGGTTTTAAACTTATATTGGAGCTCATTTGGGCCGTGGAGGAATGGCACATGTGGCTAGATGTTCTGGAAGAACAATCTGAATTCGGATGTCTACCTGTAATTTTCCAACTTATATTGGAGATGTTTAGACACCCCCTGCCTGCTGGCTGGGTTCTGTCTGTGACTTGCAATCTGATTTAGAGCGTTTGATTCTCTGTTTCTCCTTATCAAAACAATCTGATTTAGAGGGTTTGATTCTCTGTTTCTCCCAGTCTTGGCAACCATTTTATCCCCATCGGTGTTTCTCAAAGTCTTCAAAACATGCTCCTTATACCAACTGCTAACCGGTGTTGTTTGAAAAAAAAAAAAAATCTAGCAAAGAAGTCTTCAAAGATGTTGATTAAAATAGCCATAAAGAGATGGGCGTTCAGAAGGACAGAGAAGTTCAGCAAATCCTCTCTCTAAACAGTCAATTATGAAGCTGGGCAAAAGAGACAATTGCAACAATATCCATTGGAGACTTCAATGCTACATTCACATATTTGATAGAATATCTAGACCTTCTGGCCCTTTAAATACAGTTCCTCATGTTGTGACCCAACCATAAAATTATTTTCGTGGCTGCTTCATAACTGTAATGCTGCTACTGTGA
The DNA here is from genome assembly GCF_028538775.1 of Myotis yumanensis. NCBI lineage: Eukaryota > Metazoa > Chordata > Mammalia > Chiroptera > Vespertilionidae > Myotis > Myotis yumanensis. Next base: position 4,078,618 of record NW_027223771.1, on the reverse strand, counting down.
TGAATCGTCATGTAAATATCTGATATGCAGGATGGTCTTAGGCGACCCCTGTGAAAGGGTCGTTTGACCGCCAAAGGGGTCACGACCCACAGGTTGAGAACCGCTGCTCTAGACCAAAAATCATGCAGGATTTACAAACATTGAGCAACACCGTCAGCTAACATCACCACATTGATAGACCTAAAACAGTGATGGCGAACCTTTTGAGCTCGGCGTGTCAGCATTTTGAAAAACCCTAACTTAGCTCTGGTGCCATGTCACATATAGAAATTTTTTGATATTTGCAACCATAGTAAAACAAAGACTTATATTTTTGATATTTATTTTATATATTTAAATGCCATTTAACAGCCGTAACCGGTTTGGCTCAGTGGATAGAGCGTCGGCCTGCAGACTGAAAGGTCCCAGGTTCGATTCCAGTCAAGGGCATGTACCTTGGTTGCGGGCACATCCCCAGTGGGAGGTATGCAGGAGGCAGCTGATCGATGTTTCTCTCTCATCGATGTTTCTAACTCTCTATCTCTCTCCCTTCCTCTCTGTAAAATCAATAAAATATATTTTAAAAAAATAAATGCCATTTAACAAAGAAAAATCAACCAAAAAAATGAGTTCGAGTGTCACCTCTGACACGCGTGTCATAGGTTCTCCATCACTGACCTAAAACACCACGTCCGGTCATAGCAGAACACACATCCCTTTAAGTTCCATCTTGGAGCATCCTCCAGGTCGACCATGTGCTGGGCCTAAGTCGCTATTGGAATCCCACAACATACACACGAGTTGGCCACATTCACTGGCTGCATTTGGCACAGATTTCTACCTTCGGCTCTAAGATTGCCCCCGATTCGCAAAGCTGGTTCTTCCAAGACAATGTGGGTCAGAGCGTCCCTCTGGGTGTGGGTGATAAGCACTCATCCTAGGCTCCTCAGCCTCACTTGTGGAAAATAGAGCAGAGTGGATATGGCTAATGAGAGCCGCGATGCCACACTTGAGTCCACAAAGCATACGCCCAGGGAATACTGAGTTAAGTTGGAATCCCTGGGGCCCCGACGCTCACCTCTGGAGGAAAGCAAGAATAGATGCGATGCCGAGAGATGTAACACGTGACCCAAGGGATCCACTAGTGAACAAGCCCGCAAGCCCATGGAATATACCTATGAACTCGGCAGCCGGTTGACAGTCTAGTCATTTATGCTGCTGTCCAATTCAATCAAAATGGGCAGGTTAGTGATGCTGGCACTGAGCCAAATGTGCCTTTCAAGGAACTCGAAGAAGTAAGGGATGTTTATCTCTATGAGCATCCGGAGATTCTATTCTGAAGGAAGCAGACAGACTCCTGGTACAAATAAAATGCAGCAGGAACGGTAGTTTTTATTGTAATTACTAGCTCATAGCTCTCCTCTCTCCAAAAGCTCAGCCTGTTATAAGTTTATGGTGACTCATCAGCGATGAGCAGGAAAGAAAACGCTGGCAAAAAAATTAAATACACATGCCCTGACTGGTTTGGCTCAGTGGATAGAGCGTCGGCCTGTGGACTGAAGGGTCCCAGGTTCGATTCCGGTCAAGGACATATACCTTGGTTGCGGGCACATCCCCAATAGGGGGTGTGCAGGAGGCAGCTGATCGATGTTTCTCTCTCATTGATGTTTCTAACTCTCTATCCCTCTCCCTTCCTTCCTGTAAAAAAATCAATAAAATATATTTAAAAAAATTAAATACATGAATGCATACTGAAACATGGATGTCTTTTTCATTTTTAAAATTGTGTATTTGACTTCTTGTGAGTAGCCATCCTCACAGGTTATACTGATCCATCCAGGTGCCTAGGTGTCTGGTATAGAAAACCTTGAGGAGAGATTTATGTGTGAGGCAATTTAAGAGGAATCTGTAAGACTAACTCACGCATAGAGACTGTTTGGAAAACTCTTGAAGAAAGGGAAGTTACTTTTCTTGATGAAGGGATGAGCAAAGGAAACCCAGTAAGGAGATGCTAAAGTGGACAAGGACGAAATTTGGACTGTGAATTTATTTGATGTATTTAACAGAGGGAAGCACATTTCAAAGTAGAGTCAGAAAGGAGGAAGTGGGGAGGAGGCAAATTGTAAGGGAAAAGAAATGATTCCGATACTGATTCTCTTTCGTAAACACATTTTGAATGGATTGTAAAAAGCGATTCAAGTGAAATTAGATTACAAAGAGCACACGGTCCCCTAAGTACCGATGGTTTGGAAGATGGTGTTTCCAGTAGTTGGTGAGAGCTAGTGTCTTCGTGGGCAGTCTCAGGCCTTTCCTGTGACGTGGTCATGTGACTTTCTAGGCTTCGGCCATGGCCCGCCAGTATGCACTGCAGTGTTAGTCGCTTGATCGTTAATTTCAGTCTGGCCAGTGACAGCTGAGTTCATGGCGGACTGACTATTTTTTTAGGAGAAAACTGGTTACTTCCAGCTCAGCACTGATTTCATCGGCTAACAAAGGCAGCAAGGTGTCTCTTAACTCAGAAAAAAATAGTAACAGAATCACCTCCTTGCAGGTTTTGTGAAATGCTCCCTCCAATGGGAGAAAAACGGTTTCTAATTATACACTAATGCATTAGCCCACTCATTAATAATTCTAATAGTCAACAACTAATAGGTTCCCGTAGCGTTCCCATCACTCGAATGACTTACTGGGCCTCACGGCAAGTTTATTATTTTATTTCAAGACTAGAGGCCTGACGCACGAAAATTGGGCAAGGGGCTCGGCCCTCGCAGCCCCTGGCTTGTTCGGAAGGTCGTCCGGATGGTCTTTCTGCTGTTTGGCCTAATTAGCATATTAGCTCATTTTTTACAAAAATATTTTTTATTAATTTCAGAGAGGATGGAAGAGGGAGAGAGAGATAGAAACATCCATTGATCGGCTGCCTCCTGCACGCCCCCCACTGGGGATTGAACCTGCAACTCAGGCATGTGCCCTTGGTCGGAATCGAACCCGGGAACCTTCAGTCCACAGGCCGATGCTCTATCCACTGAGCCAAACCAGCTGGGGCTTTATTATATAGGATGATAGCATTGGATTGTATTTCCCTGAGCCAATATGAACAAGCTTGATAGCGATTTTTGTGGTTGTACAGGATGGGCATGTGGCAGCATTTCTGAAAAGTGTTAGCATTTCAGATAAAAAGTAGTCGGAAAAGATGGTTCAGCAGCTCCAGGCTCTCAGAACACAGCTCTCACGTGACCACCTTCAGAGTCACAGTTAACAAACCTTGACGAGGAGCTTTCACAACTGAACTGTCTCATCCTTGTTATGAACCTGTGAGTTCAGTGTTATTATTTTCCTACTTCACATATTAAGGTTCAAAGCAGTTAAATGATTTGCTTATATTACACATAAGAGACAGACTGGATTTCGACTCAGATTTGTACTTTAAAATATATATATTTTTACTGATTTTAGAGAGGAAGAGAGAGGGAGAGAGAGAGAGAGAGAAACATCAATGATGAAAGAGAATCCTTGATCAGCTGCCTCCTGCACGCCCCACACTGGGGATCGAGCCTACAACCCGGGCATGTGCCCTGACCGGGAATTGAACCGTGACCTCCTGGTTCATAAGTCAACGCTCAACCACTGAGCCACGCTGGCCAGGCTCGACTTAGATTTAAATTTAAACTGCAAGTCATGGTGTCTCTATGGGGCCACAGACGTGAATAATACAGACATGTGGACAGGACAGAGTGCTACGCACAAGCCAAGAAGCACTTATCCCTCAGACCACTCAAGAGGAGAATAATAACAATAAGACTGAGAACAGCCCTAGCCAGTTTGGCTCAGTGGATAGAGTGTCACCCTGCGGACTGAAGGGTCTTGGCTTCATTTCCGGTCAAGGACACATGCCCAGGGTGTGGGCTCAATCCCCAGTGGGGGGTGTGTAAGAGGCACCTGATGAATGATTCTCTCTCATCATTGCTGTCTCTGTCTCCCTCTCCCTCTCCCTTCCTCTCTAAAATCAATAAAAATATATATATTTTTTAAAAGATTGAGAATAGCATGCTGATCCTACTGTCTTATGAAAGGACACTTAGAAATGTTTTAATTTTTCTAAGAAAATTTAGACAGAAGATGAAGGACACATCTCCAAAATAAAGTTGCATCATGAATATGCTTACAAACCCAAATCTATCCTCAAGCTTGGAGACTCTTAAAAGTTATATCCGTGTAAGCATCAAAGTAAATTTTTTCCCTGGTCGGCGTGGCTCGGTTGGTTGAGCATCGTCCCATGCACCGAAAAGTCACCGGTTCAATTCCTGGTCAGGGCACTTGCCCAGAGTACAGGTGAGGCAACCGATCCATGTCTCTCTCTTCCATGGATGTTTCTCTCTCTTACCCTCTCAATTCCTCTCTCTCTTAAAAAAATCAATAAAAACATGTTTTAAAAAACTAGAAAATTAAATTTTTTTAAAAAGCCAATTCTTCCCTGAAAGTATGGAAGGGGAACAGAGAGAGTTCAGGTGCCACCCAAGGATTTTTAAAATCTAGCCGTTTCAAAGGACCAGGCGCTATGCCCACCCCAGCCCAGCTGCTTGGGCATCCTTATTGGAATTAACAGCAATGACATGAAGTACGAAGCACAGAAAGATCAGTTCAGAAGAGGAAGTTACTGTACAAAAGAACTTTCACCAACACTGCCCGAAAAAAATCACCTTCTCCGCTTGACGAAGCTGATCAAGATAAAAAGATTCACTAAATTAGCACAATTCCTGGAAAATGCTGTAAGAGAGACAATAGATGAGGGGGAAAGAGAAATTTAAATGGGGCCTGGGTTATGCCAAATAGAGATTGTCTAATTAAACAAAGAAGTAAGACCGAATGAACGTGCAGGGACTTCTCCTCACACAGAAGGAAAAGCAAGCCTCACAATTGAAGTGGGATGTTTGTGGTAATTTTTTATTTATTTATGTATTTATTTATTTATTTTAAATATATTTTATTGATTTTTTACAGAGAGGAAGGGAGAGGGATAGAGAGTTAGCAACATCGATGAGAGAGAAACATCGATCAGCTGCTTCCTGCACACCCTCCAACTGGGGATGTGCCCACAACCAAGGTACATGCCCTTGACCGGAATCGAACCTGGGACCCTTGAGCCTGCAGGCCGACACTCTATCCACTGAGCCAAACCGGCCAGGGCAATTTTTAAAGGAAAAATAGAAGAAGAAGACAGAAGATTGGTTGACATCAGACAGCTGATGTGTTTGCATAGAGACTGAGACTCCTCAACACGGGGCATAAAACCTATGGCCATGACTTCTGAGGGCGTCAGTGTGTGACTTGGCTCCAAAGAAAGGTAAGAAGTCCACCAGGCCCGGCTGGTGTGGCTCAGTGGTTGAGCGTCAACCTATGAACCAGGAGGTCCCAGTTCTATTCCCGGTCAAGGCATATGCCGGGGTTGTGGATTCCATCCCCAGTAGGGGGCGTGCAGGAGGCAGCAGATCCATGATTCTCTCTCATCATTGATGTTTCTCTCCCTCTCCCTCTCTGAAGTCAATACTATATATATGAAAAGTCAACCGGGTGGGACTGCTAGTTGCCCACGAAGATCTGTCCCCTGCTCCACTGGGCTTAGGAATACAATCCATGTCCTGGCCTCGTTTGCCCTGAGATGTGGTCCCATGACCGACGTGTGCGCAGAGGAATGTGGGAAGAAATGATGCGTGCCGCCTCCTGGCCTGGGCTGAGTCACTGCCTCCCGTGCCTCCTGCCAGCTGGCACGCAGCCGGGGTTGTGACCCAGGTCCCCACCTGCCCGTGCGCCCTGGGAGGACCCTGAGTGCCTAAGTGACCCTGGGACAGGGAGGTGTTCCCCAGCCGGGTCACTCATTCACCAGCTGAATGGCTTCTGTGTCTCCGCCACCGTCTGTTTGCGCCTGTACCTTTGCTCTCCCCGAACTGTGTGCCCATCAACCAGAGGTTCGTTCAGAGCTACTGATTGAGAAACGGCTGAGTTCCCAGCCTGGTGTAGGCGCTGAACACCCAGTGCTAAGTCGGACACATGCGTCAGTGACTCACTCCGGTGCAGCCAGCGCCAGATCCCGGAGCCATGCACCAGGCACCATGGAAACACCACAGTGGGGCGTCTCGTGCCGCTTGGAAGGGAGGAAGGAAGAACCACCATGGCATCGGCGTTTGGACTGTGCCCGAGAGCAGGCGTCCTCTGGGGAAGAGGGGGGAAGTTGGGGGGACATTCGTGGGGCGATCGGGAAGAGCATCATGCCGCCCCCCACAGGTGAGCAGCACTGAGGACCTGACAGGGACAGGGACAGATGGCCGAGTCACCTGCTCGCTCATGGCTCTCCCTTTGTCCGCGTCCTAGGCTGCTGCTCTCAGCTCCGATCTGGAGAAATCAATTCACTTTCCCCTTCCCCCGTTCCCGAGTGTGTCGCAGTTTCTCTTCAAAGGGCCCTCGTGTCACTTCCAGGCTATTCTTGTTAACTTCCTGCACCGTCACCTACCCAGGAATCCTCAGGAGCTGCCCCGGTTCCAATCCCCGCCTTCCTCAATACCACCGGGCTGTCCTGCTGACCTTCTAGAACCTTCTCCTTGCCCTCCTGTCATGTGGACCGGCAACATCTGGCTTGAAGGATGAAGGATAATAAAGCTCAAGACAAGGAAAGTAGAAGGTGGCCCTTACCCCCGACTGCCCGCAGGACCTCTTCAGGCCTCGTGTTCGTAAAAGAAAAAGAAAAAGGTTGTGCAAGGTCTTCTCTGAGCGTCCTGACAACCCTCACAAAACAAACAGGTTCTTCTACCACAGCGAAAAAAACAATTGCTGTTCATGAATTGAGTATTATGATAACCACAATCTCTAGATTTCAGCTCTGGCCAAATTCATTTTGTAAAGCTACCAAACTGAATCACAAATGAAATGAGCTAAGAAATGGGCAAGTTCTAGGAGTACGTGTTTCCAGAGCTTAAACAAACACAATAGTTTTAAGATTCGGAATCATTTAGCGGGAGTCAGTGTAGAATATGAAATTAGCAATAATTGCCACTGTTAGAGTCAGAAGAATAATCCTGGTAGCCAGAAAGGATATATAAAATTAATACTAATAATTACCGAGCAATTACTTAATTATCTGACTTATCAAGAGAATACAATCAGATGCTATTAAATAGAATTGAACCTCATATTACTTTACTCTTATATGTCAGTCTAACGGGGTTTTGGGGAACAAAGAAACCCTGTTGAGTTGGTGCTTTATGCAAATGATGCTTAGCTGGAACAATTATCTGCTCTAATTAATTTAATTTATTCGGCCGTGCCCTGAGTTCAGCGAGGGGCATAACTTGCAAAATATTGGGGCACATTATACAAGGAGGCAAATGTTAGCGAAGCTGCTGGGACCCTCTCATAAACTTGAAAGCAAGCACACCAATAAGAAGCAGCATGATAGGCTGTTGGACAAAATGCCACGTGTTGGGGAGCGTCTCAAGTCTTTTGAAAATGGTTTTTATCTAACGATTGAAAATCCTCTAGAGAGCGTTAAGCATATGCAGATAGAAAAGTAACAATTATTTAACTCCATGTGTCTGGTTCTCTTTTTTGTAATATTTTTATTGATTTCAGAGAGGAAGGGACGGGGAGGGAGAGAGAGAAACATCAATGATGAGAGAGAATCATGGATCGGTTGCCTCCTGCACGCCCCACACTGGGGATCGAGCTCACAACCCGGGCATGTGCCCTGACTGGGAATCGAACTGTGATCGCCAGGTTCATAGGTCAACACTCAACCACTGAGCCACACCGGCCAGGCTCTGGCCCTCTTGAAGACCTGTGCCAGCGAGGAGCATTAACAACTTCCACTGTCTGGGTCAGGGGTTTCAGACCGGCAAGGGCCTAAGAGTTCACCTTCGGATAAATCAAATATTTAAATGAGCTTTGCTGGAATTGCCTCCCTCACTCCTGCCAGAGCTTCCACGGGTGGCCATAAACTGGAGAATTGTCCAGAGCGGGCCAGATAAGACAGCCTGACGTCCCCCCAACTCCAGCGGCTCACTAGGCACCCCCAGCGTGTGCAGCTTGTCCTTAGGAAAGAGAGGTAACTTATTCCTGATGTCTCCAGTGACAACGTAATTTATTGTCCGCGTCGGGCACTTTTGAGAAGGAAAAGGGATGCTATTAATAATGACTGCAGGAAGAAAAAAGGAAGACAAATACAATGCTTGCCCCACAAACTGGGACATACTGTCATTACACTACTCATGGCTTTTTAAATTGAATGTATTGGGGTGACATTGGTTCATAAAATAATATAGGTTTCAGGCGGACAATCCCACAACACATCATCTGAATTTTGTACTGTGCATTCACCACCCCCTAATCAAGTCTCCTTCCATCACCATTTAACCCCCCTGTACCCTCCTCTACCTCCCCTACACCTCTGTATTGTGGTGCATTATGTCTTTTTCCACTTTTGAGCTCCTTCAATTCAGTTTCACGTTTTTCCATCCAGACAGGGACTTAGTTAGGGCCATGAGTCAACAAAAGGACTTCTCAGTGGCAACTAACGTTAAAGCCACGAGACACAGAGGAAATGTCCTCGAAGGTCACACGAGCCCTCGAGTGGCCCTGGTGTCACGTGGCCTCTGAGTCATCGCTTGGGGAGGATTTGTGTTTCTTGAGAGGCTACTTGGAAAACACCTAAGAATTGTTCTGCTTACCAAAGGTGTTAGTGGTGACAGGCTTTTCTACCTGGGGACAAGTAACTCGCATTCTTATTTTCCCATAGGACTCTCTAGATTGACTAATTTGGAGAATTTGGAGAACTTTTTGATCATGGATATACAGAATCAATAGGCAACTTCCACTCATTCGTTTCCACATTGATACTCATTCATTCTCACAGTGATACTCCTTCATTCATTCTCACATTGATATTCATTCATTCTCACGTTGATATAAATATATATTTATGTATTTAAAAACATTTTTATTGATTTCAGAGAGGAAGGGAGAGGGAGAGAGAGATAAAATCATAAATGATGAGAGAAAATCATTGATTGGCTGCCTTCTGCATGGCCCTCACTGGGGATTGAGCCTGCAATCCGAACATGTGCCCTGACCAGGAATTGAACCATGACCACTTGGTTCATAGGTCAACGCTCAACCACTGAGCCATGTCGTCAGGGCACATTGATATATTTGTAAAAAAAATATTTATCAAAATTGAGGGTCAGTGCTTTTTTTTATTCATGGAAATAATCTAAATCAATTCATTGATTTATACATCCCGCTTGTTTGAATGTCTGTGTGCCAAACACTGCTAGGTACTGGGGGACACATCAGTTAAATGAGACAGACACTTGGCACTTGCAAAAACAGATAAATGAAGTCATCAAAAATGGAGATCAGGCCCTGACTGGTTTGGCTCAGTGGATGAGCGTCAGCCTGTGAACTGTAAGGTTCCAGGTTTGATTCCGGTCAAGGGCATGTATATTGGTTGTGGGCACATCCCCAGTAGGGGTGTGCAGGAGGCAGCTGATGGATGTTACTCTCTCATCGATGTTACTAACTCTCTATCCCTCTTCCTTCCTCTCTGTAAAAAATCATTAAAATATATATTTTTTAAAATGGAGATCAGTGGTGTGAATAAATTATAAATATATGAGATGCTGAGTTGAGAAGTAACAGAAAGGCTTGTCTTACTGTTTGTTTATTGTACAAATACGTGTGGTCTGCTGTGTGCCCCTCACTGCTGGGCACTGAGATCGCAGTGGTTACAAAAGGGCCATGATTGCTGCCTCCTGGAGTGTTCAGCCCACTGGGGGGACAGACAACAAAGTCACTGAGCACAGGGCTCCTTTCCAGTCACAATAAACAACATCAAAGACTCTTGGGGTTAAGTAACAAGGCGGGGTCAGCTCTCCTTGGCCCCCAGGCTCAATGCTGCCCCCTCACTGTTGGCTTTTGTAAATAAAGTTTTATTGGAACACTCCCACTCCCAATCATCTGTGGTCCGTCCACCATAAAACTGCAGTTACATAGTTGCCACAGAGACCTGTGGCCTGTGAAACTTGAAATGCTCGCTGCCTGGCCCTTTCGTGGGAAAGAGCGCTGAGCCTGCTGCAGGGGGTAATGGCTGATGACAGATGGTGAGGGCTTCTTTGCAGATATGACGTTTAACCAGAGGTCATAGGAATCAGTGGACGAAGAGCCTCCCTGTCAGAGGAAATTGCAGGAGCGAAGGGCCCGGGGGGAGCATAGAGGCCAAGTTGCAGAAAGGAGACGTGGGAGGGTTCCGTGCAGAAGAGAGGGGCCGTGGAGGGCCAGGCTGAAGGGCTGGGCAGGTGCCAAGTTCAGGAGGCACTGGCGTTTGTGAGGAGAAGATTGGATTACGATGTAAAAGCAGTGAGGGACCGGCAGGGAATTGCATCAGAGCGTTCACGTGACTTGTTGGGAATTTAAAAGATTGTTCTGGCTGCTGATCAGCGATGCGGTTCTAGTGGAACTGGATGCTGGGAACTCGCTGGGAAGGGCAGCGTGCCCTCCCCCCCCCCACCCCCCCACACACACACAGGTGAGCAGCACTTGCAAAAACAGATACATTCAACCTATATAATTTTATGAACAGATCCATTTTCCCCTCCATATTTACCACCCTGGCGGCTTGGCCTATCCAGCGGCAGGGGCATTGGGAAAAGCCGCTACGTGAGCAGGTTGGAGCTCAGGGCCTCTCTACCCGCCCTTTCTCAATCAGCAGGAATGTGGATCTAAAGGGTGTCCCAAAATTCACGCAAGAAGTAATTTTGATAGAAAACACAGGTTTATAATTAAAAATTGTACATTTTTTATCGATTCATGAAGTATACAGTATAGGGTTATGTATGGATTAGCACATCGGGTCAAGGGCCTCCATGGCTTTGCTGGCACATACACAAAGCCATGGTCTTCATTGATCTTCATTGTCCCTGCTCCTGGGCCATTATTGGTACTCGGTAATGCTTATCAAATTGAAGGGCTTGAAATCAAAGGGCAACAGATATTAGAATCTGATTCAATAAACCAAGTAAAATTAGGCTTTTATTTTGTTGTTGTTGTTGTTGTTAATGCTCACGCAAAATTCAAATCTCGCGTGAATTTTGGGACACCCTTTAAGACTGACGGGAATGTTCCGCTCGGAGTTTCCTCACTGCTCGAGAGAGACACCCAGGGCCTGAGAGCTAGGCAGGTTCTGAGTCCCAGGTGAGCCACCTCGTTTGATGGTTAATCTTCATCCAGACAATATCAGTGTGATTGTCTCGGAGCCTAAAATGGAGAGAAGTGGAGAAGCGTGACTCCCCACTGCTGTACAGTCCCGACTCGCACTGGGGTCCCCCAGAATGAGATGGGGCAGCCGACTGCACAAGCAGAGCAAGGCGAGAAGACACGGGGAGACACGCTTGAGTCTGTCACCGGGGCTCAATCTGTCCAGGGCCCTCTAAGGAGTGTTTAAATGGGTCTCAGAAATCTTCAACTGGGTGCAGAATATAGTGGCATGTTCTTCTGGCTCCTGTACCCCAAGAGTTTCTTCATGGGTTGTCCTGAGAAACGCATGCGTGGTCTTAACATGGCTTTATAGAAGCTTCGGCCCAGAAATGTCGGCAAAGTTGAGTTACCTGGGGAGCAAAGGGGAGGACTGTCAAGCTGTTTGCTCCAGCAAGAGCTCAAATGAAACATGGGTCTAAATCGTATAAGAGGCACAAAGGTGTCCAATAACAACCTTTTACGAGCTATGCACCACTTTCATGCACCCCTTCCCTTTGACCTTCATAGAGACCTGTGAGACCCCAGCTGGTGTGGCTCAGTGGACAGAGCTTCGGCCTGGAGACTGAAGGGTCCCAGTTTCATTTCCGGTCAAGGGCATGGGCTCAGTTTGTGGGCTCAATCCCCAGTTGGGGGCGTGCAGGAGGCAACCATCAATGATTCTCTCTCATCATTGATGTTTCTGTCTCTCTCTCCCTCTCCCTTCCTCTCTGAAATCAACAAAAATATATTTAACAAAACAAACCAAAAAAAAAAAAAGACCTGTGAGGTGTTTATGGAATTCTTCAACAAGACTTAATCTTCCTATTTTATAGATGAGCAAACTGAGCCACAGAGGCACAGTGGAAACAGGGGCGGAACTAAGATGCACATCTTATCTCTCAAACAGTGCTCTTTGTATTGCACCTGCTACCTCTCCCCCATAACTGAGCAACAGGCCAAGGCACAGAGACATCAACGCTCCTGAGTATGAATGCAAAGTAAAGAGGAAGCTGATTGGCCTGAGGGAAGCCAGCTAGGAAGGTCCCCTGATGAAGCCATCTTGTTGGAATGATCCGGTGTTTGGTAAATAAGTCCTTAATCCAGTGGTTCTCAACCTTCTGGCCCTTTAAATACAGTTCCTCATGTGGTGACCCAGCCATAACATTATTTTCGTGGCTACTTCATAACTGTCATGTTGCTACTGTGATGAATCGTCATGTAAATATCTGATATGCAGGATGGTCTTAGGCCACCCCTGTGAAAGGGTCGTTCGACCGCCAAAGGGGTCGAGACCCACAGGTTGAGAACTGCTGCCTTAATCGCACACCCCGGGGTTTCTTACTTTTACAGTAATGCCATCTCTCAACTTGCCCCTTCCTGGCCTGAGTCATCCCAGGTTCTCTGTTTGCCTGGCCTGTGCTACCCTCGGTTTCTCATTCCATGTCAATTCCCCAGTTTCGCCATAGCTTCCTTGAGCAAGAATGCAGGCGTCCCACCATGTGCTGGAAAATGCTAATTGCTACTTATTACTGCCCAAGAGACAGGATTAGTGCACATGTGTGACTGAGGTTTCCCGGGCAGAAGTTGTCACTGATTCGGTCCCGTTTGGGGTGGTGGCTTGTCTTGTGTGCTTAAATCTACAAATTGATTGAAAGTCCAATTGTAGCCCTGGCTGGTTTGGCTCCGTGGATAGAGCCTCGGCCTGTAGACTGAAGGGTCCCAGATTTGATTCCGGTCAAGGGCCCATGCCTGGGTTGTGGGCTCCATCCCCAGTGGGGACCGGGCAGGAGGCAGCTGATCAGTGTTTCATTCTCATCATTGACGTTTCTCTCTCTCCCCCTCTCCCTTCCTCTCTGAAATCAATACAACTATATTAGAATCCAATAGGAGTGACCCCAGAATCATCACCTATGTCCCCACTGGACATAGCACCTTTGAATTTTCTCACCTTCCTTGGCCGTGACTCACCCGGCAAGGTACCCACACAGAGGTGGGGGCATGGGGGAGGTCACACCTGAAGGCCGCAATGATGTGGCCACCTGGCCCTCCCAGGCAAGAAAACAAACTTTGCCGCATGGGGTAAAGCCAGCTTTATTATTAAAGGACAGTCTAGAGTCCATAATAAGCTGCACAAAATAAAAGCAAATCCCTAGGAAAGGCCATTCCTTGAACTGTCATCAAAACTTAGACATGAGACTCCTAGCCAAGTGGCTCAGTTGGTTAGAGTGTCATCCCATATACCAGAAGGTGGGTTCAATGTTTCTCTCTTTTCCCTTCCCTTCCCTTCCCTTCCCTTCCCTCCCCTCCCCTCCCCTCCCCTCCCCTCCCCTCCCCTTCCCTTTCCTTCTCTCTTCCTCTCTCTAAAACCAATTTTAAAAAAACAAAACAAAATTCAGGCATGAGAGATCTCACTTTGGATTCCCAGTCCCTGTCTGTGAAGTCACCTGCCTCTGCTGTTATTGCAACTTCAAGCTAGACATTCATGCATAAGATCTTCATTTAAAACACTCTGGCCCGGCCAGCATGGCTCCGTGGTTGAGCGTCGACCTATGAACCAGGAGGTCACGGTTCGATTCCAGGTCAGGGCACATGCCCGGGTGGCGGGCTGGATCCCCAGTAGGGGGCATTCAGGAGGCAGCTGATCAGTGATTCTCTCTCATCATGGATGTTCCTATCTCTCGCTACCTTTCCCTTCCTCTCTGACATCAATAAAAACATAAAAATAAAATAAATCAAACACTCTGATTGGCAATATTAACCTGCCTTGTGGGAAAATAGCACAATAGATTGTCAGTCAACTCTCCTGCTGGCAGATGCTTGAGACTGAATAAGCCTTTTACCCTCTTGAGTCCCGATGTGCTTCTGTGTAGAAGGGGGATACAGCACTGGGTGAGCAGGGCCGAGCACATAGTAGGTGGTCAGTAAACACCAACTTACAGTTCATGGCCGCAGCATTATAATCAAAAAGCAAGTAGCCTGTCCAGCGACCCACAAAATGTCCCCAAATAAACATCCCGGGGTCCAGACGATGCTGTGTCAGCCAGGACTTTGCCGAACAGACACTCTTCCCTGCGACAACCACATAGAAGTCAGCCCCTCTCCCTGCCAGCGCACCTTCTAATTATCTCCGCCGTGTTCCGCATCCAGCCCCTCCGCCACCAAATCCTCCATTATCCTGACAGCCAACAAACTAGACCTATTAGAACTCGGCACAACTGGTGCCTAAGGCAGGAACTTCGCGAGGCCACAAATCGTCTAGGTATTAAAAGTCGGTGCATAAGAACTGCCCTCAGCTTTCGCGCTAAATTGCTAGTTGGAAGACATTCATTGCGGTCTATTGTATTTCCACTCTATTCTACTTTAATAGACTTCATGCCGGAGTGTATGAGAAGGGTTTTCAAGCCCGAGGTAGCACACAGCCGACTTGTTTTCCCCTTTTGTAAATTTTCCCATCTTTTGTTTGTCGCCTTATATTGTTTTTGTGGCTTCACGTACATAAAGGCCCAAGTCCTCAGCTGTTAGGTGGGGGTGCAGACCGGCCTCACTATTAAACATTGGAGCTCTCAGGCTAAAGAATCTGAGGTGTGTTTTTGCTGCCACTTGCATGAGACTCATTTTTAAACGAATGGAAAATACCCCTGGGAGTGTAATAGCGCTTTCTGTGACCTCGGTTGATTTTTTCCCCTCTGCGTTGCCCGCCTACGACCGCTCTGTAGTTAGAGGGGAAAGTGGAAGCAAGTGTCCACCCAGCAGCTTCCCCTCCAAGTGCCATGATGCTTTTATCCCGGGTTGATGGATGGGCTAGACCAGCCGTGGGCAAACTACGGCCCGAGGGCCGGATCCGGCCCGTTTGAAATGAATAAAACTAAAAAAAAAAAAAAGACCGTACCCTTTTATGTAATGATGTTTACTTTGAATTTATATTAGTTCACACAAACACTCCATCCATGCTTTTGTTCCGGCCCTCCGGTCCAGTGTAAGAACCCATTGTGGCCCTCGAGTCAGAAAGTTTGCCCACCCTTAGGCTAGATGCTAACTCACCTGGCCTCGCCCACGTCTGTCATCCCATTGTTCACATCCTAGATGCCATGGTGGGAGGCTAGGGATCCCATATTTACCACCCTAACCCTAACCCCCCTGCACCCCCCCACCTCTGGTTAGGGGCTGAGCCGCAGCATGTCTACCTCAACGTCTTTCTCACATCGTCACCCCCCTCTCTGGTCTAGGCCACCTCTCTCCTAGGCTCACTGCATTCGCCTCCTATGGGCGCTCTGCCTTGATCTCTATATTCTACTTAGTCCATCTGCTGTGTCCTCACCAAAGTGGACTTTTCTAGCACAAATCAGATTACAGGGTTTCCTTCATTCAGCTGGTTATAGGGCATCACAATACGTTGAGGTGTGAATAATCATATTGCTATCATAATATTATTGCCCAAACCAAAGCCAGATTTGTTTTTAGGGATGGCCCTTTCTTGACAATGTAACCCCAATTCATATAACAGAAAAAGGCAGCCCTGGCCTGTGTGGGTCAGTGGTTAGAGCGTCGGTCAGTGCACCAGAGGGTTGCGGGTTCAGTTCCCGGTCAAGGGAACGTACCTGGGTTACAGGTTCAATCCCTGGCCTGGATTGGGGTGCGTGCAGGAGGCAACCAATCGATGTGTCTGTCTCACATTGATATTCCTCTCTCTCTCCCCCTCCCTCTCTCTCTCTCCATACCCGCTCTGTTCCACACTCTCTAAGAATTAGTGGGAAAATTATCCTCAGGTGAGGATGGCCCTCCAAAGAAAAGAAAAAAAAAGCCAGAAAAGATGCTACTGGAGTCCAGCCCCCTCTTCAGCAACCCTGAGGCCCCCGGCATCTCTGAATCCCCAGGATTATAGAAAAGGCAGCATGAACACTCCCCGTGCTATAGGGCATTTCCTTCTTAATTCTCAGAAACACAGACAACTGAAGAGAGACAACAGGAACTAAAGCAATAAATGGCAGCAAAACAGAAGGTTGTTCGAGTCTCAATTCCATGGAGGTCACTAGACTATGTTTGGAAAGATAAACATGATTTGGAATTTAACAAAAAAAAAAAAAGGAGAAATGGAGAAAGAAAGTACAAAAGCAAAGAAGCAAGCAAGCAACTCTGAACTGCTCAACAGCCTCTGTTTGTTTTTTTAACATATTTTTATTGATTTCAGGGAGGAAGGGACAGGGAGAGAGAGATAGAAACATCAATGATGAGAGAAGCACCGATCAGCTGCCTCCTGCACACCGCCTATTGGGGGTCAAACCTGCAACCGAGGCAGGTGCCCTTGACCGGAATTGAACCCTGGACCCTTCAGTCCACAGGCTGACGCTCTATCCACTGAGCCAAACCGGCCAGGGCAGCAGTCTCTGGTTTGAACTGACTTTTGCTGTCACTCTGGGCCCAAGTGCCCCTTCGTTCCCACGCTGACCCCTGCCATGTCCGTAGGTGGCTGACAGCCGAGGGCAGGGTAGCAGCTCTTTGCAAACCTCTTCAGAGCAAAAGGGCAAACACGGTTTCACATAACTTCCCGTTTCTAACAGAGCTATGGGTCTTCCCCCTGCCCTGTGTTTTTGTTTTTCTGCTCATTCTCATGGAGAAAAAAAAAAAAACAATTTGGAGATTGTTAGGCAAGGAAAATAACTTAATTAGAAGCAGGGAATACTCAGAAACTTCCATGGGGCTAAATGTGCATTTCCTCTTTCTCCCTCCACCCTGTATTGGGGGAGTTTGTACATATCCTGTGGATTTTGTGAGTGGTGGGTGGAAAAGATTACACAGCGATAGCCTTTGCTTCGTGTGTTTTATGCTCATTTTCCTAGAAGTGAGATGCCCTGGGAGAGGTTTAACTCCAGGGCCCTTGTGTGAAGAAGGCTCTTTGGGATGAAGGTTTTTCGGATGTGGCTAAGGCTTCTTGGTTGACCCTTGACCTGACCTTTAGCTGGAAGGAACGTGGGCTCACTCATCTGTATGACCCCTGCCCCCGTCATCACAGCTCCCGGTACAAAGTGGCCACTCAGATAGTTGACTGAGTCCATTCGGGTTGGACGTCACAACCCCCAACTCCCATCTGCCGTCTGCAAAGACAATAACAAGAGCCCAGAGCCAAGATAATCGTGTCGTTTGTAATTTCTGAGAGCCCTTGGAAAGTGGTTCCAGAAAGATGGCCCGGGATTCCCGGAAAGAATAAGAACCAGTGTGTACAGTGTTAACCTCTGACCTTTTCAATGCAAACGCTCTCCTCTTTTACGTACGTGTAGATTCCCGACCAACGGAAAATGTTATGTTTCCCACGAGAAGGCCAAAACAACCGGCCAGTTTCATACAATGAAACAGTACTGGCAACAGCCAGGGGTGGGAAGATTCTAGGTGGGTCTAGAGCAGTGATGGCGAACCATTTGAGCTCGGCGTGTCAGCATTTTGAAAAACCCTAACTTAACTTTGGTGCCGTGTCCCATATAGAAATTTTTTGATATTTGCAAACATAGTAAAACAAAGACTTATATTTTTGATATTTATTTTATATATTTAAATGCCATTTAACAAAGAAATATCAACAAAAAAATGAGTTCGTGTGTCACCTCTGACACGCCTGTCATAGGTTCGCCATCACTGGTCTAGAAGATACCCTCATCCTTGGATAATAACCTAGAAATTACAGTGTCTCCTGACAGTCTCTGTAATCTTTATTTATTTATTTTAAAATATATTTTGATTGATTTCAGAAAAGAAGGGAAACAGAGAGGGAGGGAGAGAGAGGGAGGGAGAAACATCAATGATGAGAGAGACTCATGGATCGGCTGCCTCCTGCACGCCCCACACTGGGGAGCCAGCCCGCAACCCGGGCATGTGCCCTGACCGGGAATCGAACCATGACCTCCTGGTTCATAGGTCGATGCTTCACCACTGAGCCACACCGGCTGGTCTCTGTAACCTTGAATATGGGCATGAATGGGTTCTTTCATGTGGAACTATTCTGACCCCGGACACTGGGTGAATTACATCAAACAACCAGGTGGATAGAACCCGCCTCCCATCCTTGGCTGAAGAAGTTCAATGTCCAAGGCAGCTGTGGATGCCTTGCCGCGTTTCCTGAGAATTTCTTCCATCCCAGTCCAAACGGGTGTGTTGAGGAATCCACCGAGACCACCTGCCTATATGCCAGTGGTTCTCCACCTTCCTAATGCCGCGACCCTTTAATACAGTTCCTCATGTTGTGGTGACCCCCAACCATAAAATTATTTTCGTTGCTACTTCATAACTGTAATGTTGCTACTGTTATGAATCGTCATGTAAATATCTGATAGGCAGGATGTATTTTCATGGTTACACATTGAAGATAATTAAAGCATAGTGATTAATCACAAAAACCATATGTAATGATATATGTGTCTTCCGATGGTCTTAGGCGGCCCCTGTGAAAGGGTCGTTCGACCCCCAGAGGGGTCGCGACCCACAGGTTGAGAACCGCTGCTATATGCACACTTGGAAGGAGTTGGAGAATAATGTGCATCATCTCACGTGTAATTGTGAGAAGCCGATCGTTTCTATATGCAGCTGGTTGGGGAGAAAGACCCTGGGAAAATGCCACTTACCAGAGGTGACCTGTTCGTTGAAGTGTTATTGGAATGAACGATGGGATCCCAGCAGCTCTGTGCTCACTCTTTCCTGGATCCCCATTGGAAATCCACCTGAATGTCTTTAGAAAATAACATTGGCCCTGGCTGGTGTGGCTCAGTGGATAGAGCATCAGCCTGTGAACTGAAGGGTCTGAGGTTCAATTCCGGTCAAGGGCACATGCCCGGGTTGCAGGCTCGATCCCCAGTGTGGGGTGTGCAGGAGGCAGCCGATCATTGATTCTCTCTCATTATTGATGTTTCTATCTCTCTCTCTTGCACTCTGAGATAAATTTTTAAAAAAATTTTTAAGAAAATATTAGACTAGAATGGTGTTGGAATGTGATTTCTTCCATCAACTCCTTTTATTTTGCTCTTGTCAACGAAGGTATATAAAAAGAGATCTTCTTAGATCACTCCATCTGCCGATAGAATGTGGAAAGGGGGTGGGGAGGAAATATTTAAGGGAGGTGGGATTCACATTTTCCTTTAAAAGAACGGGAAAGAAACCCGATTTTATTGCTGTGAATCTGGGATTTACCCAGAGCAGTTTGGACACACTGCTGCCGGCTGCCTTAAGCAGCGCGCAGCCAGCGGCAGCTGGAGCGCAACCTGAGGCCGAGGCCCCGATGGGAAGAGGAAGAGCCGGAGAAGAAGGGGAGGCGAGCAGGAGAGGGTCAGAGAGGCAGGAAGGAGGGCAGCCCTGGGAGAAGACATGGAAAATTAGAGCAGGAGCTGAGAGCACTCGGGAGAGTGGGAAATGACAGCTGAAATTAGAGCAGGAGCTGAGAGAAGCGAGCAGGCGGGGATGGAGGAACGAGGAGATGGAAAGAGGGGAGAAGCCACTGAGCGAGTGGACAGAAAAGAAGCAAAAGCTTCGCTCGCTCAGGGGGCCCGAGACTCACGTGGGTCCCGCAGCCGTGCCCCGCACGGATGCACACCGATCACTCGCCCTCCTGAAGTGCCTGTGAGGGTGCCACGGACTGTGCCCCGACAATCAATATTGCATTTTATGCCTGCTGCACCTTGCAAACGCCTCCCGAAGACATTGGTTCGAGTAAGTGTCGCCTCTTTAAACGGCCTTTGATTATTCGCTTTCACGGTGGCTGAGCAGGAGTTTGCACCCTGACTTGGGCGGGTTCAGGTGGTGAGGTTGAGGTTTTGCGGGCCGTGAGGTTGTGCGGGCCAGGAGATTGTGCTGAGCGCTGTGGCTGGGGGAGGGGGGTTGGAGGGGGACGGGGGGATGCTCTGGCAGGAGGCAGTGCTGTTCCCTGGACAACCCCGGGCCGCATGTGGAAGCCGGGGGTTGTGGTTTTCATTCCGGAGCAGCATTCTTAGAAAGCTGACAGGAGCTGCGCTGGCTGGCTGCCTGGCATGGTTTGGGCACCTCAGAAGTGGTATTTTGTGGCCAGTTATACAAGAGGAATATCTCTGGTTCCGATGGGATGCTTTGGGAGACCTGACGGTGGGTTTTTCCAGGCGAGGCCTTTGCAGAACTGGCCAATCGGGGCTCGGGCTTTGCTGAGTTGCCGCTGACGTAGGCTTGTCTGTTGCAGCCGACACCCCAGCTGGGTCAGAACGGGTCCCACCGGGGAGGGTTTACGTCTGAGTCTGACTACAGGGGGTGTCAGGCTGGGCTATGCAATACACTGATGCGGGGTGTTCCTCGCTACCTAAATGCCAAAGCTAGAGCCGAGTTTGCAGGCCTGGAATACATTCTCCATTATATCAGAAACCTGCAGGTTGTGAAAATGGGTTTCTTTGAAGGGAACCCGCCACCCTGTCTGCCTCATGCTTGACTTCAATGCTGTCTTCCCAGGAATTGGGTGCCAGCCATGATTCTTTCTAGATCTTTCTTTGGTTTGGGCGACCCATTGTACCTTCTCTCGGTGATTTCCGGCATTCAGCTGCTGGAGCACCCCGACTTGGGAAGCCCTCTCATTAGCTGGTCCTGAGGAGCCCGATTCCTGTGCGACATCCCACCCTGGAGAGCCCCCGGTCAGCATCCGCCCTGGTGCCTCGATGGGAGAATCCGCATGTCTTGACTCCATGATTATGGATGTACTTGTCATGCAGCTAACTACTTACTATCTATCTTTCCCCCACTGGCTCCTGCCTTCTGCCTACAAGTGGAGACATATCTCCTCAGCCCTAAAATCTCACTCATTCATTCATTCATTCATTCAATGGATGTTTGTTGAATCAGCATCATGTTCTTGGTAGCGTGAGAAACACCATTCCGCTTTTATTCGGTTGACTTTCACTCATTCAGATGTTAATGAACATGAACCACATTGGGGTGGGGCTTTTCAAAGTGGTGAAGGTAGCATACAGAGCAAATGAAGATAAAGCGCCAGTGTTTGCCCAGCCGGCGTGACTCAGTGGTTAAGCGTTGCCCTATGAACCAAGAGGTCTCGGTTCGATTCCCGGTCAGGGCACATGCCCGGGTTGTGGGCTCATTCCTCAGTAGGGGGCGTGCAGGAGGCAGCTGATCCATGATTCTCTCTCATCATGGATGTTCCCATCCCCCACTCCCTCTCCCTTCCTCTCTGAAATCAATAAAAATATAGATTTAAATAAAATAAAAATGAAGGCTCCCCTCGTTTCCATGACCTTGTGACAACGGGGACCTCTTTCCACCATTCTGTTCTCCGTTTTCATCTTCCTCCTCTCCACTAAACATGCCCTCCCTCCCAGGGACGCCAGTCTTCTTCACCCCCTTAAGGGGAACCCCTATTTACCTCCAGCCAGACCCTCTGCATTCTCACTCTCCATTTCTTTTTTTAAAAAATATATTTTATTGATTTTTTACAGAGAGGAAGGGGGAGGGATAGAGAGTTAGAAACATCGATGAGAGAGAAACATCGATCAGCTGCCTCTTGCATGTTCCCTACTGGGGATGTGCCCGCAACCAAGGTACATGCCCTTGCCCGGAATTGAACCAGGGACCCTTCAGTCCGTAGGCCGACGCTCTATCCACTGAGCCCAACCGGTTAGGGCTCTCTCTCACTCTCCATTTCTAACTACCTGATGAACATTTGTGACCACCTCTTCGGCCAAAACATGCTGTTGCTGGCTCAAACCAGGATTTTTTTTTTTTTTCAGAGAGGCAGGAGGAGAAAGAAAGAGAAACACCAGTGATGAGAGAGAATCATTGATCGGCTGCCTCCTGCACGCTCCCAACTGGGGATGGAGCCCACAACTCAGGCATGTGCCGTGACCAGGAATCAAACCCCGACTTCCTGGTCCATAGGTTGATGCTCAACCACTGAGCCACGCCAGCTGGGCTCACACCAGGATATTTTGAGCCATATTTCTCACCTTCCTCCCCAAAGCAGTTCCTCACCCCCATTTGTCTATTGTAATTAATAGCATTAGGAGCCCTTCACGTCTCTAGGTTTGTGAATTAGATGCTATTGTGATCTTTCCTCTTCTCTCACCCTCACATCCAATCAGCTCCCTCTGTCATCACAGCCTGTACCCTCAAAGGTTCTAACAGGGTCTGAGAGCTAGCAGACCCTGGATACACATGCTAAGCGAATCCCCGTGAGGTATTGAGACACCCTGCCTATTGTCTGTGCCACACTGTCATAGGTCCTCGCGAGTCACCCCTCCGAGTGCCTTACCGCCAGCCCCGTTCCCTTAGAGCTACAGGATGGGCTCGCTCATTGGCTGACCCTGAAAAGAGGCCATGCCAGTTTGCAAGTGATGGGAAGAGGTACAGCTAATAGAATGACTAAATGTGCCAGGACTTGGTGTCTGTTCAGAAAGCATCCTTCATGGCTTTGCAAAGAGGCAAAAGTGTCAAGTCAGCGCTCCTCTGAAGCCATTTGGAGACATTTGCAACAATGAATGCATGATTAAGTTTATTGTTTAGTAAACAGTCTGCAGACATTAGCCAAGGAAGAGTTATGGCGGCAGTTTACAAATAATTGCAATTGAATTAGGAAGACTGCAATGCGAAAGCAGGGCAAATAACTTGCCAATTCCATAAAGTGTTTTGCAAACAGATTCGGGGAGAAAATAGGATGAGAAAAGCAGGAGAGCCGGAAAGGGCTGTTTTCGAGTCTGCTCTGCAGATAGTGAGAGGATGCCTGCGTTCCGCCGCCTGATTGAGTGCTGGGAGCCGTGTTTATTTCTGCTTGGCCTCTGAGACAGAACTTGGCTCAGACTTCAGAGTGGGACCAAGGGGGCGTGGCTTGGCAGTTCACGAATTCGATCAAACAAACGGGGCAGAATAATTTTAAAATAGAGTACATGTGTTTGGATCCAGGGGGATTGTGGTGGAGGATCCTGGCTTATGGAAATGCAACATTCATAGCCCATGGTATATCTTCAGTGTGTTGTACTAAAGATATTTATTTTATTAAGCACATTTTATATAACATACTTAATACGTTAAATAACATATTTATATTTTATTAAATATTTTATTAACTATATTACAGAACATATTAATAAAATTTGTACATACACATTATTATGTATATGCATATAATTATATCTAAATAAAATTACGTATGTACACATAATTATGTATATATACATAGTTATGTACATATAATATATGTGCATAGTATAGTATATGTGTATATCATATACTATGCACATAAATATGATACTTAAGAATGCATAATAATGAACATAATATTTAATAATATACAGCATTTCCATATCAAGGTTATCTGTCCTATGCCAGTGGGGGGAAACATTACAGTGGTTAGGCATGTCCTTTTATTCATTTTTTTACCACGGATTTTATGAATTGAAGATACAAATGCAGCTATAAACACATTGAAATAATCCTAGAAAGCCAATAAATAAATTCCTGTGCAATGCGTAAATTGTGCACTTACTCAGTAGAACTGTTTAGATAAGGATCCTGCAGCCACTTTAACTCAGTTTTGATGTTTAAAAGAAGAAAGGCACAGAGAGCATTCATAAAAAGTGGGAACACGACATCGGGAGAGGTCTTCTGAGCAAGGCGTATCCACAGGGTGTCAGTGCTTATAGGTTGGCGTTTTGTCTCAAAATGCATCCTGCATGGGTGATTCTCCTCCACTAGCCACACCCACATCACATGCTGTTGATTTTGTAACTATCCAATGACAGCCTCAGGTTCAAAAATGCACGTGGGGAAGAGTAGGTCATCTTAAAGCAAACTCATGAGTTTGATCCCACATACCAACTGATGGGACAACTGGTTTACCAGAGGATTCCTGTCTCCTCTGAAACAATCCAGGATTGATCACACGTGAATAAGAATTTGAAGCAGTCAAAAATATGGATGAAGAATTTACATTTCCATCCCTTCTCCACACATTCTGTAATCTACAAAAGATGCACAATTTGTGGGTTTAGCTCAACAGGTTTGAAGTGCCCAGATCTGCATAGTAGCTGAGGTCGGGGTCATGGGTCAAGTATATCATAATGGGACACTTCTGTGCACTGAAACCAAATACCAAAATGTGCCTACCTTTTCCAAAGACAAGTTATGTTCATGCAGTACCTCACCTCATTGTGCACATTCAGAAGTGTCCATTGTCTAACCAATGTTTGAGGGGAGATAGATCAGACCCAGAGAGGGAGCCTCTGGCGTCAACTCAATGGCAGCATTTTAGTTGCAAATTGACTCTGCCTCAGAGGGGTTGGCACAAGAGGACGTGTCTGAGTTGGAAACTAAATGGAAGAGAACACTAGATGACAAGGAGCCCAGGCGCTCTCTTCCCTTTCACTCTTTGCTCTCCTGTCCCTGAAAAGAGGCAGCAACGTCTCCTTGCAACTCATGGAGGAGGAAGATGCCTACTTTCAACACTTGTTGATCCCAACAGGGAAGATTGACAAGGAGGAGACAATTATATCTGACATGAATATGGGCATGGACGGGACCGTTGAAATGGAGACCCTTGCTAATGGAAGGAAGTGACCCCAGCCTTTTGACAGATGTCAAGTAGATTGGAGTCCAATGAAGTTATAACCATTTAATCTGCACTGCAGGAGAAGACAAATGGTATGACTGATAACCTCTTTCTTTTCCTATAATTTTTTTTACTCCGTGGTATAGAGATAGGGTTCTCCGCTTGCTAATGGGGCCAGCATTATCCGTCCGGAGTTTCAGTGGCACCAGAGCTTTTGTTAGTTGGTGGCCTCTCCTCTGGGTCAAGGAAGAAAAGAGATAAACGAAAAAGTCGTGAATAAAGAAATGATGGAAATCAATACCAGAATCACGACTCTTTCAATGAGATTTTGACCTCAGTTACAGGAATGCAATTTCTGAGTCCGTCTGAGAGGCATTACTGACTTACTTAATGCATTATATGAAAGTAAGGTAAGGATGAAAAATGCACTTGAATTCCATTTGCCGCTACAGTATAATGGAGACAGAAATGTTCTTTATTCCCAAATAATCTTTTATCCTTTTGAGATGTGTGTATGCGTGTGTGTGTGTGTGTGTGTGTGTGTGTTTCTGAGTAAAAATTATTTTTAAAAATAGTCGCTTTGTTTCTCTAGTATGTGAGTACGGCAAAGAGGCAAGGGGAAGAACACTTAACTGTGACCTCAGCACCCTTCCGATCATGTCTGTTATTATTTTTCTTGCCTAGAGAGGGAGGTCCTCAAAAAACTGCCCTCCACTCCTTGTGTAGAGCTGTTGAGTCCTATTCAAGGCCAATTCCGTTGGGTAGAACTTGGACAGTTCCTCCAGTGGTAGACACTTCCTAACACTGCAGCGTGCTGACGCTTCTGAAGGATTAACATGGTGGAACACGGGCAAGCTAAATAGCCATGTCTGCGGGTGGATAAAGAGAAATTGAATCTATTTAAGGAAAGGGGATACCCAAAGGGAAGGGCCGCACAGCACCCAGCCAAGGGGACACTGGGCCGATGATGGCAGCCCCCAGGGGCTGGAGCTTCATCCTTACATGCAGTCACTGGTGGGAAGCTTTTGTCAGCAGTGGGTTTGGGAGCTGAGTCTGTGGGCTTGGAATGGGGATGGAATGAAGGTGTGTAAGCAGATGTCTTCAGGACAATTTCAATTCTTTATGTGGTCTGACTGCTGGTGTCCAGCGAATGTCTCCTGGTCTGTGTTCTCCGGGGGTGGGAAGCTTACAAATGGCCATGAAGGACTGGATCGCCCTATAGTACTATCGACTCCAAAGTGAACTTGCAATGGAAATCCCACCCACTCGCGACAAGTCGCTTTCTCTTAAGGTTTCAAAGGACTTGGCAGCCCTGACTGGTTTGGCTCAGTGGATAGAGCGTCGACCTGCGGACTCAAGGGTCCCAGGTTCGATCTGGTCAGGGGCCTGTACCTTGGTTGCGGGCACATACCCAGTGGGGAGTGTGCAGGAGGCAGCTGATCGATGTTTCTCTCTCATCGATGTTTCTAACTATCCCTCTGCCTTCCTCTCTGTAAAAAATTCAATAAAATATTTTTAAAAATGGAAAAAAAAAGAAGTTGGCAATGGGATTCAGAGAGAAAGCCCTTGTCACTCCAGAGTGAATGAACTTGGCCTGGTGGAGGCAGAGAGCTGTTGGAAATCCCACACCACAAACCAGGCTATGGGGCCTTCTAGTCCCCTCTTTCCTATGATAACCAGGTTACACGTGGTACTCTGTAGGTCAACATGCATTTCTTGAGTGTCTTCTCTGTGTCAGGCAGGGCACTGGCTCCTGGTTGGGCAAGGACAGGGCATTTGATCTCAGGGGGCTTGTAGTCTCAGGGGAAATTCTCAGCCATGGCCTTTCAGTGCAATGTAATGACATAAGGGAGTCAGTAAAGGGGGGAGGGGCGGGCAGGACAGAATGCCTCCTGACAACGTTGAGATGTTCTCTGCTCAGCGAAGCATCCTTAGGGTGCTCAGCAGTGAGCCACATGGGGGGATCCAGAAGCTTACAGGCCACAGGAAGTAGTTTGAGGACAGTCACGCAGGAGTGGCCTGGAGTGATGAGTGGTGAGCCCTCCCAGGAAACTCCTAGAGCGCTGCTGTCCCACTCTAGGCCTTGCACACCCTCCCTCTTTACGTATCCATCGTGTCGGGTCAGCCCTCCAGCCTCAGCTCTGATACCACTGTGGCCACGGGGTCCCCTGTAGGCATCAGAATTATAAAACCAACCCAATAACATCGCCTGTGGAATTCCAGAAGCTTTCCCAGTTCCAAGAAAATGAAATATATTGATATCGGTTCATAAAGCTAATAGTTATTAAGCATCTCCTCAGTTCCAAGCACTGTGCCAGGGGATACTGACACATTTTTCCCCAGAAATGCATCCGCCACACATATGATCAAGGCCTAGGAGAATTGATGAGAGAGTTGCTCTTGGCTGAGTCAATGAGCTTGACAGTGACTGTAGTTGAAGCAGGATTGATTCAATAGACATGGGACATAGTTTGGGTTTGCTCTCCCGCCACATCGTATGCTGTAGAATTTCCAGAGGCATTTTTAGAACTTAGAGTAGACTCTAGCGTGGAAAAAAAGGTACTGTGTGGTTTGTATTTTAGGTATTGACTTATTCCCAAGGTTTATTAAGTACATACCCTATGCTCAAAATAGCTATTAGAAGTTAGAGGTCTCTGCCCAGCCGGCGTGGCTCAGTGGTTGAGCGTCGACCTATGACCCAAGAGGTCACTGTTCGATTCTCGGTCAGGGCACATGCCCAGGTTGCAGGCTCGATCCCCAGTAGGGGGTGTGTAGGAGGCAGCCGATCAATGATTCTCTCTTATCATTGATGTTTCTATTTCTCCCTTTCCTTCTTCTCTGAAATCAATTAAAATATTTTTTTTTTTTAAAGAAGTTAGGGTGCTTTAGTGGGAAGATATTTTTGGAACCTGTATTTGCTGGCTGTTGTAGTGTCTGTAAATGAAAGGTCAAACCTTTACTTAAAAATATTTTGGTCGATTCAGTGAATGAAAAAGGAATTGCAAGAAGCCACATCTGTACGTGTTACTGGTTGACTCGGGATGCCCAGGCCAGACCCTGGGTCCTTGGAGATACGTGACCTGTAGACCCTCTCATCTCTGAATTTCTGGTTTGTCCACTGCAAACCGAGATTGTATCATGATGAAGGGGCTGTTATGATCATGAGATAATGAATATAATGTGTTTTGTAAATTCTAAAGTGGCATAATGTTATTAATATTCAGATATAGACATCTCCACAATTACACCTTCTTACCAATATTCCAGTATAACATGGGTTATATATTAGAACCTGCTCTGTTTAAAGTAGAATCATGCCTTTGTTTTCATATGCCCACATGATGAGAATACGTGATCAAGGCAGCATGAGTATGTGCTGAGGACCTCACAGGATCTCACTGTGCCTTCTCGTCCAAAGTCCGGGATCAAGGGCATGATTGAGCCCAGTTGGTGTGGCTCAGTGTTTGAGCATCAACCTATGAATCAGGAGGTCATAGTTCAATTCCCAATCAGGACACATGCCTGGGTTGTGGGCTCAATCCCCAGTAGAGGGCCTGCAGGAGGCGGCCAATTGATGATTCTCATCATTGATGTTTCTATCTC
The DNA here is from genome assembly GCF_028538775.1 of Myotis yumanensis. Lineage (NCBI taxonomy): Eukaryota > Metazoa > Chordata > Mammalia > Chiroptera > Vespertilionidae > Myotis > Myotis yumanensis. The sequence continues at coordinate 4,050,207 of NW_027223771.1, read as the reverse complement.
TCTCTCCCTCTCCCTTCCTCTCTGAAATCAATAAAAATATATATCTTTTTTAAAAGAAGCATTAATGATGATGAAGGGAGAGCGTTGAAGTTACCATCCCACCTAACACTAAACCATGGTGCTTCCCATAGAACATTTCTGTTTCTGAGGATTCTTCCAACTCACAGCAACTTGAAGTAACTTCCCCACAGTTAACCCCCCATGGTGCTTGCCTGCGGGCAGGTAGATGTGGGTCCACGGCCCCCTTAGGATAGGCTGCTCCAGATGGTCCAGAAATGACTGAATTTGGATGCAACAGACACTTCCCTAGGAAGCAGAACTCACCCTGGAGCCCCCCACGTACAAATTATAGCCACCATTTAAACCATCATCACAGTATTTGAGGTTGGTAAAACATATTGCTTGAGCTATAAAACATTCTAAACCAGCATTCCAAATGTCTCGCCTCCAGCAAGCACTTAAATTAAAGTTTCAGACAGCTGGCGCTGGAATCATAATAACAGTTTTACACAAAGGGATTGGCTAAACATGATTATTGTTTTGATAATTTATTGTCAACAGGCATTATTGTGCCCTGATCCCGACACTTGGCTTTCTGTCTTCTCTATTGTCAACAGGTGATGACAAAGTCTGTCTTGGGTTATAGAGTGGGAACAGTCAATGGCCTGGTCCTAGGTCGATCACACACACACACACACACACACACACACACAGAACTCGGGATGTTGTCATTAATGTCCATAATCTGATCATTGTTACTATCTCCTTCCTATGAATTACTTTGTTTAAAAAGGAAAAGAATCAGCCCTAGCCAGTTTGGCTCAGCGGATAGAACGTCTGCCTACAGACCAAAGGGTCCCGGGTTCAATTCCAGTCAAGGGCACATGCCTCGATTGCAGGCTCCTCCCTGGCCCAGGCCCTGGTTGAGGCTCGTGCAGGAGGCAACCAATCAAGGTGTCTCTCGCACATTGAAATTACTGTCTTTCCCTCTCTCTTCCACTCTTTCTAAAAATCAATGGAAAAATATCCTCAGGTAAGGATTTGAAATAAATATATATATATGCCAAAGGGACCGTTTGACCATTACGACCGGTAGCTATGACATGCACTGACCATCAGGGGGCAGACGCTCAATGCACAGGCATGGAAACATGGAACAGACTGATGAATCTCAGAGGGAAGGAGTGGGGGGAGGGAGATTAACCAAAGACCTTATATGCATACTAGAGGCCCAGTGCATTGATTCATGCACCGGTTGAGTCCCTCGGCCTGGTCTGCGGGGATTGGGCCAAAACCAGCATCCCGACATCCCCTGAGGGATCCCGGATTGCAAGAGGGCACAGGCCAGGCCAAAGGACCCCACCGGTGCATTTGTGCACTGGGCCTCTAGTAATAATAATAAAGAGGAAGAGAATCTGAAGGTACTATTCTTAGCATCTTCCTTACAAAAGAAAAAAAGGTGGACTAAATAAATACAAACTCCAAGAATGCCTGGAGCTAACTTCCCATGCCTCCTTTTGTGGATCAGATAAAAGCAGAAAATGCCATATTATTCCGTTTGTCCCTTCAAGCACGTACTGGTGGTGGCCTTGTATCTGGTTGGTCCTATAGGGTGCTGGTTCTCCCTGGAGGCAACAGTGCTAACTATAGCTGTTGGCCCTTTATCCAATTCTAAAACGCAATATTTTGCAGCCTTACTGTTGTATGTTCAAGTATAACAGATTCTTTGTTCACTCCAACTTGGAAGGATTTTAATTCCACCAAAGGGGAATCCCATGATCAACATTGTTCCGTTTCACTTCAACTGGACTCATCCACAGATTTCCCCTAGCAACACTAGAGCATAAAATTACACATTTACTGTTAAATATTGAGTCTGACAATCCTACCAGCAAATTTTGCTCTCCGTCTTCGTGAGCTGTTGGAAATAGTGTAGTAACGTGGTGACCCTTTTTGTCAAAGAATATTTTCTTATTGATTTCAGAGAGGAAGGGAGAGGGAGAGAGAGAGAAACATCCATGATGAGAGAGAGTCATTGATCAGCTGCCTCCTGCATGCCCCACACTGGGAATCGAGCCTGCAACCTGGGCATGTGCCCTGACCAGGAATTGAACCGTTATGTCCTGGTTCATAGGTCAACGCTCAACCACTGAGCCACACCAGCCGGGCCGTCTTGACCCTTTTAATGATGAAGTAGCCACTGCTTGTCATTGGATGGTGAGATCGCCATCTAAGTGCAATAGGCTTTTCTGGTTTGTATCTTTTCTGCGCACAACACACACACACACGCACACGCACACGCACACACACACACAAATGCAAAGAATCAAAAGCAGCCAGTATGCTTGGCTCAGTCAAGAGGGAAATAAAAGGACACATTTGAGTACCTTTAAATTTTTTTTCTGAACATGACTTCCCATTGACTTTAATTAAGATTTCATTAAACCCTGAGTTTGGAAAGCTTTTAATTGAGAGGAAATTTGCTTATTGGGCATATTTTTTCGGACTGCGAAGAGAATAGCTATCATAAATGGCTCTTTCAACTTTATAGTCAAATTCAACTTTGTTCTACCTTTGCAGAAATTGGTTATAGATCCACTCTTAAGAAATGAACCGTGCACAATAATGATTTTTATCTCGTCATAAAGTGGTCTGAGTTGGCTCCGGGACACTTTCTGAGTCTATTGCCTGCTGACAAATTAATCCACTTAGCCAAGGTGAAGGTTTATAATTGGGGTTAACTAGAATTTAACTGGTCATCTCTTAGCAAACCCTCCGTCACCTCCCCTAGAGCGTGATGGCCCATCCAGCTATTCCCATGGTGGCATCTAGTCCCCGGATGTAACCGAAGTCTGACTTCAAAAATCCCTTTGCAAGAAAATCAGAGAGAGAGCCACATGTCCGAAACCATGGCAACGGTGGGACTCAGTGGCTTCTATTTGCCTGCTGTCGGGGAGAGTGACTCTCTGTCCCAGCCCCTCTCCACTCCTCTACTACTGAGAGTATTTTTATATAGTTCATGTCCCTATTGGTCTGCAGTTTTCAGTGAGGTTTAAAAAGTAATACATCTTTTCTTAGATGTACCCCAGTTTCTGCTTTTTAATAGACATGATAATGAGCTTCTGGGCCTTCATTTCCCAGTGTGCTGAGAGCGCGAATAAATCTGCGCTTGTTCGCAACCCGGGACCAGGTTCCGGAGCGCCGGGACCCTCTGAGGTCTCCCTAAACAACTATTGTTTTAAGCCTTTTTTTTTGGATGTTGGACTTTTGTGGTGCTATTGGACTGTGTTTTTATCTCTTCAGTGGCATCTGCTTATAATGAGCGGAGACAGGGCGAAATAAATGCCTTTTGCAGTGAATTAGAATGAATGAAAGTTCCCAACTGTTTGGGAGCAGCCTCATGTGCTAGCTGTGATATTGGCCGTAGAAAAGGTTTCCTGGGTCCTAGCCAGTGTGGCTCAGTGGATAGAGCGTCAGACTGTGGAGCAAAGAGTCCCGGGTTCCATTCCGGTCAAGGGCACGTACCCTGGTTGCAGGCTCCGCCCTGGCCTGGGCCCTGGTCTGGGCTCATGAGGAGGCAACCAATCGATGTGTTTCTCTCACATCGATATTTCTGTCTGTCTTTCCCTCTCTTCCACTCTCTCTAAAAATCAATGAAAAAATATCCTCAGGTGAGGATTTAAAAAGAAGAAGAAGAAAAGGCTTTCTGGAAGGTAAGAGGGGGAAGAAAGCTTCGCACCAGGTCTTTACAAAAACCGGTTTGCGTTTCGTTTCCTAGAATTCAAAGTTCTCGAAGATGTTTCCCGTTCATGCATGCCAGCGGGAAATACGTTTACCACTCTGAGGGCCGTTGGTTGCTTTTGAAGACTGAGTTCTTTCTATTTAGCACAATACAATTCCTTATAAACAAAACACTTTCTTAAAAAATCAAGCTTATTCAATATGCGTAATAGAAATACGCAGCTCTATGTTATTTTCGATTTTCTTAGAAATTAGAACATCCTTTGAGCAATTTCTGTCTTCTGAATAGAAGTCCACTACGGCAAACACCTAGTGTTGCCAGGCTTTTAATAAGTTTAATGGAAAATGTGCTTCCTTCCTTCCTCCCTTTTTGTTTATTAGTGGGGAGAGGAGCTGTGGCATCAGGCACAGATGTTGGTCAGACTTCAAACAACCTCTATTACATTGACTAGAATTTTTGGTTATTGTAGCTGAGGTGTTTGCTTGCTTGCTCCCCTGATTCTAAAATAATCCATCGGAAATTATCTTCCTATCACTACAGGTGTAACTCCATCTATTCCCCTGTTTCCGGTGGGAGGTGGAGATATATTTTATTTTAATTTTTTTTATTCCTGTGCCTTATAGAAAAAAAAAAGAAGAAGAAAAAGATGGTGGCTTGAGCCCATCCCCAAAGCTTTAGCCAATTGACTATGATTGAATGCTTTTTCTTATTACTGCTCGCTGGGATCTTCTTATGAAATGCACATTTCATTTTTATCCAGGACCTGGGGATATGGGGCGACAGAGGAATATTACTTGAAATTCGGCCCGCCACAGTCTGTAGGCAGCTCCACGCCGAGATGGCGGAAGAGTTATAATTTTAATTCTTTTCGCAATGACAAGGTGTCCCGAAGTTAAATGATCATTATCTGTGCAACCCAACAGCACCGTGGCACTTCTAGGAGGACCAGGCGGCTTATTCTAATTGATAGGATCTGAAGATTCCCAGGGTGAGCTAAGATCTAAGCGCTCCCAAATTAATAGGGTGATTGAAGGCAGGGGCTGTGTTTGCAAGGCGTTGGGGCTGAAATGGGTAGTTGGTGCCGCGGATCCTAATGCAGCGAGCATCACTGTGATCCTCACGGAGCCAGGTAGCGGCACCTGCTCTGCCTCGGCTGCCCAGTTAATCCCTAACAATCAGTTGGTTCCTGGGAAACAATGATTGACCGGACAGAGATGCGAGCCCTCACACTCTCAGAGGGGGATGCGTTTGACACTGGTCCATGGGAAGGCTGTGCTTGCGGCATCCCAAAGGTGCGGGCGAGGATGCTCAGCCGACAAGAAGCTGAGCTCCGTTGTGTGACATACGCAACAGCATCTGTGGCCATTGTCTGGTTTTCTGGGGTGACTGAGTTTCAGCTGTGATGGTGTCCGTTGACAAAGCCTGTGTCAGTAGCAGGACTTGGTTATAGGACTCACACGAAGATTCTGGGCTTGTCATTGTGCTAGAGGTGTTTTTCTGGTTTTGCCTAAAAAGGAGGAAATAAAACATAAAACGAAGGGAGTTATTTTACCACAGATGATATAATAGGAAATATAAATATAAATATATATATATATGTATATGTGTGTGTGTATGTATATATATATGTGTATGTGTATGTATGTATGTGTGTGTATATATATATATATATATTGTCTCCAAAATGTATACAAACACCTTGAATAATTATAAAGGCAGTGTTTATTTAAATACATTTCATTTGATTTAGGGTTCATTAGGGTATCTCAAATGCCCTTCATAATTTTATTTTATTTTTTTACTTTTCCCAGAATAAAAAGGAAATTGTGTATGGAATGTCAATTCTTTTCTGGTCATATGTTTTATATATGACTTCAAAATAAGAATGCACTATCCACTGTGCCCTAACCAGTTTGGCTCAGTGGATAGAGCGTCGGCCTGCACACTGAGGGTTCCCGGGTTCAATTCTGGTCAAGAGTATGTACCTTGGTTGTGGGCACATCGCCAGTGGGGAGTGTGCAGGAGACAGCTGATCGATGTTTCTCTCTCATCGATGTTTCTAACTCTCTATCCCTCTCCCCTCCTCTCTGTAAAAAATCAATAAAATATATTCTTTAAAAAATAAGAATGCGAATGAACAGAAGCTCACAGCTCATATACGTAAAATTTGGGGGTAGCCCCATTGTTCACTTACAGATGCTGGGATCTACATCTGTGTTCTCAGGGTCTGTCTTGAGGATTTCACATTGTGTATTTCTGAACAGGCTCTTAAAAATTTTGAAGAAAAAAAAAATGGACCATCTCCAAAAACACTGCCACTGGTCATTTTGGGGACCTTGAGCAATGTTCTTAGACACTTTTTCCCTTTTATTGACAGAGAAAAATAAGACCACCTCACAGGATCATTGTGAAGGTTGAGAAAATGTGGAATCGCCAAATAGGGGGACAGACACATACTGGAGACTACATGGCTGTTTCCTTCCGCTTTCCCAGCATTCCTTTGCTTGGCTAGACATGTGTTCAAAGAGTCCTTTGCAGGAATGTTAATAAAATGGGTATCTTTAACCAAATCGATACGAGTTTTCACTTTTGTTACCACTGGTGTGTGAAAGGCTTGTCCACGCAGAAGCTTGATGAGGAGAATGCATGAATTACACAACCTTCTTTTTTTATTTATTTTTTATTTTTTAAAATATATTTTATTGATTTTTTACAGAGAGGAAGGGAGATGGTTAGAGTTAGAAACATCGATGAGAGAGAAACATCGATCAGCTGCCTCCTGCACACCCCCTACTGGGGATGTACCCGCAACCAAGGTACATGCCCTTGACCAGAACCGAACCTGGGTCCCTTGAGTCCGCAGGCCGATGCTCTATCCACTGAGCCAAACCGGTTAGGGCCAACCTTCTTTTTTTAAATGTATATTTTTATTGATTTCAGAGAGGAAGGGAGAGGGAGAGAGAGAGAAACATCAATGATGAGAGAGAATCATGGATGGGCCACCTCCTGCACGCCCCACACTGGGGATCCGGCCCGCAACCCAGGCATGTGCCCTGACAGGGACTAGAACTGTGACCTCTTGGTTCATAGTTCAAAGCTAAAACACCGAGCCACGCCGGCCAGGCCAAACTACCCTCTTGGAGGGGACTTCTGGGCAACCGAATGAGCCGGTGCCATGGTTGGGCAGCTGTGTCATTCAGAAGCAAAAAGACAAAAGAAGTCCCCAGGAATCTATCTTGGGCAGATGTGCTTCCCAGTGTTGACCTTCCTGGAATTCTCCCACCTGGATTATTAAAATATCATAGACCAGCGGTTCTCAACCTGTGGGTCGAGACCCCTTTGGTGGCCGAACGACCCTTTCACAGGGGTCGCCTAAGACCATCCTGCACATCAGATATTTACATGATGATTCATCACAGTAGCAACATGACAATTATGAAGTAGCCACGAAAATAATGTCATGGTTGGGTCACAACATGAGGAACTGTATTTAAAGGGCCAGATGGTTAAGAACCACTGTCCTAGAAGAAATGAAAAACCACGGAAGTGTTATTTTCCAAATATATTTCAATGTCCCTGTCAATATCCACGTGGGATCCCCTACCAATGCTGTGATTGTCAAAGGACATGTGGTCTAGATTAATAGCCCCAATTAATTAATTAGCTTTATTGTCTCCGTGCCTTCCTCTCTCCTCCCTACCCCCTGCCCAGTTGCTTTTCCTCTGTGTCTCCCCTTTTCCTTCTGGAGGGCCCACTTACCCATCCTCGAAGACTTGCCTTTCCCCCCCGGACCTTTGCATATATGAGCTGTGAGGCTCTGCTAATTTACATTTCTATTTGGAAGTCATATGTGACACATCCAGCTAGAAAAAAATTGATGTGGGATTTTACAATCACCTTCCTTTTCTACTGGGGGGAAACGCACAAAGAATTACGGGGAGCGTTTGAGAGAGCAGTGAGAAACCCCCCATGCACCCTGAGCCAATCATCGCTGGCGCAATGTGGGGGAGCCATCGCATAAGGTGGGTCAAGGGATTGACTGCGACAAGTTGGGAGAAGAAGCCCACACCCTGAGATGGGACACAAAGAGAATCAGTGAATCAACTGGATTGTTTCTCCAAGACAGCGGTTCTCAACCTGTGGGTCGAGACCCCTTTGGCGGTCGAATGACCCTTTCGCAGGGGTCGCCTGAGACCATCCTGCATATCAGATATTTACATGACGATTCATCACAGTAGCAACATTACAGTGATGAAGTAGCAACGCAAATAATGTCATGGTTGGGTCACAACATGAGAAACTGTATTTAAAGGGCCAGAAGGTTGAGAACCACTGCTCCAAGATCACCGTTCTGAGTCTTGCCCAAGTCTGATCCAACTGCAATCAGAGAGAGACAGGGAAGAGTTTACCACAGTGGTTCTCAGCCTTCTGGCCCTTTAAATACACTTCCTCATGTTGTGACCCAACCATAAAATTATTTTCGTTGCTACTTCATCACTGTCATGTTGCTACTGTGATGAATCGTCATGTAAATATCTGATATGCAGGATGGTCTCAGGCGACCCCTGTGAAAGGGTCGTTCGGCCGCCAAAGGGGTCGCGACCCACAGGTTGAGAACCGCTGGTTTACCAGCTGTAGCCTTCGCTCAGTTACAGAGACTACAGGTCCTCTGAAGTCACAGAGAGGCAATCGCTTTGTTTAGGTTTTGGAAGTCCTCCTGGTTTTAATAAGAAATAATTATTTGAGAAAGAAGTAATTACACCCCTGGCCGATTTGGCTCAATGCATAGAGCGTTGGTCTGCGGACCAAAGGGTCCCGGGTTCGATTCCAGTCAAGGGCACGTACCTTGGTTGCAGGCTCCTCCCCGGCCCGGGACCGGGTCAGGGCTCATGCAGGAGGCAACCCATCGATGTGTTTCTCTCATGGATGTTTCTCTCTGTCTCTCCCTCTCTCTTCCCCTCTCCCTAAAAATCAGTGAAAAAATATCCTCAGGTGAGGATTTAAAAAGTAATGATAGCAGTTTGTAGGGTTAAAATGGAGAGTAAAATCATGAGAGGTGATTGAATAAGTGGACATTGGAACACATGGCTAGAATCTTTTCGTTCCTCCTTTTCCCCTGCATTTCTTCCTCCCCGTCAACTGATGCCTCCTTGCTCTGCCTCTTCCTGATGGGAAGGCCGCTGAGGAGAAGACGGTCACCATGAAAGCAGCAAATCATGGGGTCTTGGCCAGTCCATCAGCGTCTCTGTGGCTGTCCATTGTTTACACTGAGAAGGGGCCCCAAGATTCCTGATCTCCAATACGGCGGGCTGTGCAAGTCAGGCCTCCAGCCCGCCTGCCAGCCGCCGCAGCCTCCATTTAATTAACTGCCGCTCCCTGCCCTGGTGTGACTCGCCTGGCCGGGAAGGTGTTTCCCAAGGAAATCAGAATGGGGGGCAGAGAGAGGAAGGAGGGGGGAAAAAAGGCGGGTTCAGGAGAGCAATGCAACAGGGGTTAACAAGGCTGCCTAAAGATCAAGGGCTGGAGTGCTGAGATGCAGCCCGACTTGAAAACTTTAATTTACTGTCACTGCGAGCCCCCTTTGAGGGTTCTGGTGGTATTTATACACACAGCATCAATCACATGCAACAAGGGGGGGATTTATAGTTTGTTTTAAAGACTGCAAATGCAATGTAATGCAAATAGCTTGCCTCATGGGCATTTACGTTTAATGGGAAAATTACAGATGCAAAAGATTGGGAGAACAAATTTTAAATTGACTTTATTACATCGAGTGCTTTTCAGAGAATACTATTAAAAAAAAAAAAAAGAAAGATATGGTAATGGAGTTCTACACTGCAGCCTGATGACTTTAAATTCCACTTAACTGACTTTCTGGTTTTTTCTTTTCTTTTCTTTCTTCCTCCCCCCCCCCCCCCCCCCCCCCCCATCTTTCTGCATACATTACTCTTACAATAAGTTTGGCTGAAAATTCCCCAGGATCATAAACTGATTAGAAGTTGGATTTTTATTTTATTTTATTTCATATCACTTTTTTCTAGGCCCAGCCAAATAGCAGATCCATATGATGTATACTCACAGAATTACATCATGGTTGTGTATGCGTTTTTAGCCTGTGCCGTAAAATGGCTATGTTGTATATTAATATGTGAATGCCTTTAATCAAGGATTTGAAGTTTTAGACTAGATCAGTTCTCTCGTCACATTTTTCTTTTTTTAAAAAATATTTTTATTGGTTTCAGAGAGGAAGGGAGAGGGAGAGAGAGAGAGAGAAACATCAATGATGAGAGAGAATCATGGATCGGCTGCCTCTTGCACTCTCCCCACTGGGGATCGAGCCCGCCACCTGGGCATGTGCCCTGATCCGGAATCAAACCGTGACCTTTTGGTTCATAGGTCACTGTTCAACCACTGAGCCAGGCCAGATGGGCTGTCCTCATTTTTCTTAAAGCATACATGTGCATGCAGGTCTGCACATGCACACACATGCATTTGAACATCCCAGGGGTTCTTTGACTTTGAGCATTTTGGGTGAAGCTCTTTTCCTGAAATTGCCAGAAGTTACCCCAAGATGCTCTTGAGTGTTTGCGTGGGATGAGCTGGTGGTCTCAGCATGTACTGTGGCCGGTGGTGGCGCCCCCTGCACAGAGCTGACATCGAAGTTGGTACCACCGATCAAGGGACAAATGAGGGCTAAATAGGCAGGAGGCGGCTTTGCGTGTAACAGTGGCTGCAACTCCACCCTCAGGGGCACAGAATCACATCTACTTCCCAGTGAATGGAGGACATTTCCAAGGGTCACCTGGCCCGCTCCCATGAGAATCTGCATTTTATTTCTGTATCTATACCGATTCTATGTAAAGGACTTTTCTTACGTTGATTTCTCCTTTTTCCCTTCTTCATAAGGGACTTGGGGCTGCTCGCTGAGATGCATGTGCTTCTAAATACAAGCATTTGGGGATTATATTCTGTTTTTTATCTTTATAACTTCATTTCATAAACCATTAATTTCATATAGATATTGCTCCTATGTAGTCTATATTCATATGCACCTTCAGTAAGAATCAGTACCACACCCCACAAGTGTCCCAGAGTCGACAAGAATATTTCTATCCATATTTGACAGAAAGTAATCCTTACACAAAAAAGAGTTGGTTGAAATCTGTCTATTGATAAGATCACCAGAAGGGACATTTAGCTGTGTGATGATCAGATCATCAATTATATCGACTTCCCGTGTTCATGAGACCGGTATGTTCACGTTTAGCATTAGTGATATGCTGTGGTCTGAATTTTTTTTTTTTATTTGACAGGTAGAGGCATGATTTCAAGATCAGCATCATTAGCTACTTAGTAGTTTATATCTGGGTGCAGCTGCTCAGATATTCGAAGCAATACAGCATGACTGTATTTTTCCTGATTTGACAAATAACTGGTGGGGGGGTGGAACATATTTAGCCTGAAATTATCAAAATCAAGTTGTCTGAGTAGCTTCCAGTCTTCTGCTCCTTTATGCAGAGTCGACAGAATTTATAGACCCCAGCATTTGCCCGACATTGGGCTTGCGGTAATTGTTTCATTTCATGCCAAGGGGTAGGTAACAGGAAGGCAATGCGATTCTCTGCCTCTCTGTTCAGAGGGGATACTGAGGTCCAGCGTAGTTCACAACCTGCTAGTTACTGTCAAGACCAACATCATTGGATCAGAAGACCAGACAGACTGGGAGCAAGTGGGGGATGCCTCAAAAAGTGCACTGGGCCCTAACCGGTTTGGCTCAGTGGATAGAGCGTCAGACTGCAGACTCAAGGGTCCCGGGTTCAATTCCAGTCAAGGGCATGTACCTTGGTTGCAGGCACATCCTCAGTGGGGAGTGTGCAGGAGGCAGCTGAATCAGTGTTTCTCTTTCATCGATGTTTCTAGCTCTCTCTCCCTCTCTCTCCCTTCCTCTCTGTAAAATATCAATAAAATATATATTTTTTAAAAGTACACTGGAACAGAAATTAAAACACACACACACACACACATGGGATTTATACTAACAGCAGTCATGTAACACCTTCAAATGAACAAGCAGCCTTTAAAATGCAAAGGCAAATGACCGATTAAGGCTTAAACATTTTTTTAAAATATATTTCATTGATTTTACAGAGAGGAAGGGAGAGGGATAGAGAGTTAAAAACATCGATCAGCTGCCTCCTGCACACCCCCTACTGGGGATGTGCCCGCGACCAAGGTACATGCCCTTGACCGGAATCGAACCTGGGACCCTTCAGTCCGCAGGCCGACGCACTATCCACTGAGCCAAAGTGGTTAGGGCCAGGCTTAAATGTTTGAAGAGATCAGGACACAGATGCACAGAAACCAGGGTGAGGACCACCTACAAGCCAAGGCGAGAGATCTCAGAAGGAAGCAGCCCTTCAGACGCCTTGATCTTGGACTTGTAGCTCCCATTACTACAACACCACCATTTTCTGTTGTATACGATCCTAGTTCCTGGCACTGTGTTACGGCAGCTGTAGGAAACTAAAACGAAGAGTCTTAAAGATAGTTAGAGCCAGGCTGGTGTGGCTCAATGGTTGAGCATCAGCCCATGAATCAGGAGGTCATGGTTCCATTCCCAGTCAGGGCACATGCCCGGGTTGTGGGCTCGATCCCCAGTGTGGGGCGTGCAGGAGGCAGCCGATCCATGATTCTCCCTCGTCATTGATGTTTCTCTCTCTCTTCCTCTCCCTTCCTCTCTGAAATAAAGAGAAAAAAAAAAGGTGGTTAGATACAGTCTGTCTCGGGGGCCTTTGCACAGTCACTTACTAGTAAGTTCCGTGCAGGAGTGAAGCACGCATGAATGTGGGCGTTGCACACTGTTGGCCAGAGGGCTAGCGCATGCGCCTTCTGAACTAGCCTTAAACCACAGTCTGACAACCTTTTTAATTATCCCTCCACTTTCTTTAGCCCTTGATGGCCATTGTTTACAAAGAAACCAAGTTGAGAGGTAGATGCTGTATCATCCAGTAGACAGCTCAACTACATAAATGCTTGTTCCCATTCATATTCATAGTTTTGCTGGATCCAAGTATATGCCACAGTAAAAAAGTCTAATTTCTGTATGCCACCAACCTTTTGATTTGTCCAGGACTAGTTATGATCTTACAAGTTAAACCCAACTACACCGAGATCTGCTTTCATGTATGTAGTAGATTGGGTATGTTTTGGAGAATCTATTTTATTTGATGGCAAATAAGCTGTATAGTCATTTAAATTTTGCATAGGGTCCGGCTGGCATGGCTCAGTTGTTGAGCATCGACCTATGAACCTGGAGGTCACGGTTAGATTCTCGGTCGGGGCACATGCCCGGGTTGGGGCTCAATCTCCAATAGGAGGCGTGCAGAAGGCAGCCAATCAATGATTCTCTGTCATCACTGATGTTTCTGTCCCTCTCTCCCTCCCCCTTCCTGTCTGAAATTTTAAAAAAGTATATTTTAAAAATAAATAAAAAAATTTTGCATAGGAAAGCTCTATGTAATGGCAACTTGTAAAGCCACTATTTAGCTCATTTCATTCTTTTTAATTTCTTGTATCCTTGACTTGATAACAACTGTGGTGTCTCACGGTGAGGCTGGTCCTCTGACGCCAGTTTATTTGGGTTTTTATTTTGGGGGGTTTTCATTTATATTAATAACCGTATCCTGTAGTGGCCATGTGGGCTCTTTAACAGACTGCCATTATGTGTGCTTTCTTGCGTTTGGCATCAGAAGTTGTCAGTCTGCCTCGCAGCCCTGTTTTGAAACTAATTCAAAGAGACGTTATTCCACGCTTCTCCACCGCTGGCTGAAGTCCTGCTCTCGCCTGGGAACTGCCCGGCGAGAGCTGCAGGCCAAATCTGGCTTGAATTTACCCAAAGAGTGGCCCTAGTGTTCACATGTCAATGCTGAATGGGCTATTGAATTCCACTCCCCCCAACCTCTTTCGTCCTGAAGGTTGACTGTCTCCCATAAAGGAATTTGTAGATTTTTTATTAACTTGTTAACATTTTTGTAATGGATCACAATGACAGGTTTTCTGTTGAGCATTTAGTGGCACACACTGAATAAGGATACATACTTGAGAGACTGGTACACGCCAGAGGAAAGACTAATATAAACAATTTGGGGGATGGCCAGCCTAATTTTGAGACATTATGCATACACAAGTTTACCCAATTTTTTAAAATATATTTTTATTGATTTCAGAGAGGAAGGGAGATGGAGAGATAGAAACATCAATGATGAGAGACAATCATGAATCAGTTACCTGCCTCCTGCACACTCCTACTAGAGATAGAGCCTGCAACCCGGGCATGTGTCCTTGACCAGAATCGAACCTGGGACCCTTCAGTCCGCAGGCCGATGCTCTATCCACTGAGCCAAACCGGCTAGGGCCAAGCTTACCCAATTTTTAAGTCCAGTTGGGGGTAGATTAGAACACTGTTGATATTGCTCCAGTGTATCAAGCCCTGTTTCTTCTGTAGAGTTTCCTTGGGGCATTTCAACTCCTATGGACTTGTTCCCATCAATATGGCCATTGATATTATAGTTGTCATTTGAGGACTTAGTATTTGAATGCTCTCAGACTGCTTTCTACACTGACATTGTCTTCCCTGCTTGGCAGGGAGATATTTAAGGTCAGAGAAATATGTGATAGGCTCCTCTGGATGCTAAAAGCAATTTGGAAAAGAGATGTTAAACATCTTACATAGTTAAACATATGCTTACCATGTGACCCTACAATTCCACTCCCCGATATTTACCCAAAGGAAATGAAAACATATAGCATCAAAGACTCACTTGGGAATGTTGATGGAAGCTCCAATCATGGTAGCTAAAAACAACTCAGATGTGCATCAGCAGGTGACTAGACAGGTAAATGAGATTGCACTATAGCCATGCAATGAAATACAGCTCAGCGGTCAGAAAGAATGAGCAATGGACACATAGAACAGCATGGATGAATCTCAAGGCCATTATGCTGATTCTAAGATACATACAAAAGAACATCTACTAGCCTAGCTGGTTTGGCTGAGCGGATAGAGCATCGGCCTGCGGACCGAAGGGTCCTGGGTTTGATTCTGGTCAAGGGCACATACTCGGTTGCAGGCTCCTCCCTGGTCCAGGCCCTGATCGGGGCTCGTGCAGAAGGCAACCAATCGATGTGTTTCTCTCAATATTTCTCTGTCTTTCCCTCTCTAGAAATCAATGGAAAAATACCGTTGGGTGAGGATTTTAAAAAAGAAAGAAAGAACATCTATTATATAATTCCACTTGCAGAAAATTCTAGGAAAGTACATGAGGGCAACTTGGGGGCGGGGGGGGAATTGAAATGTTATATAACTTGATTGTTTACAATGCTCACAACGCCTCAAACTGGACACTTTGCATTTTAAGTGTCAGTTACACCTATATAAAGTTGATTTTCTTAAGTAAAATAGTCTACTGAGAGGATCACAGCTTCCTTGACCCTCACATTCTATGGTGTATGTTCAATAATTTACGATAAAGTAAATTTTAAAAATGTTGCCTCTCCCAGAAGAATTCCCAGCAGCTCCTGCTCTTTGGTTTGCTCGGTGGCTTCTAATTAGACTGGGCTTCCTACTTTCTAATTATGAGCAGAAAAATGCCTCTGCTTTCTGTGTCCACCTGAGCTGTCTTTAGTCTTAAATTGACACTTAAAATCTTCTGATTGAAATAAAAGCCAATGAGTGGCAGAGGAAAAGCAATCAGAATCACATACAGAGAATGAATGGAGAAAGGAGGGGAGGAAGGGAGGGAGAGAATAAAGGAAGGAAGGAAGGAAGGAAGGAAGGAAGGAAGGAAGGAAGGAAGGAAGGAAGGGAGAAAGGAAGGAAGGAAGGGAGGGAGGGAGGGAGGGAGGGAGGGAGGGAGGAAGGGGGGAAGGAAGGAAAAAATGAAGGAAGGGAGGAAAAATTGAGTGAAGGAAGAAGGGAAGGAAGGAAAAATGAAAGAGGGGAGGAAAAATGGAGTGAAGGAAGGAAGGAAGGAAGGAAGGAAGGAAAGGAAGGAAGGGAGGGAGGAAGGAAGGAAAAAATGAAGGAAAGGAGGGAAAATGGAGTGAAGGAAGGAGGGAAGGAAGGAAAAAATGAAGGAGGGAAGGAAGGAAGGAAGGAAGGAAGGAAGGAAGGAAGGAAGGAAGGAAGGAAGGAAGGAGAGAAGGAAAGACTAGAGAAACATCTGATAAGTCAGAAAGTGATCAGTCAGATAAAACACAGAGCCTTTGTGTGGAACAATTCTGTGTGACCAGCTTAGGGCTGCCCTTTGCTGTCATTGTTTATGGGGGAACTTTTATGATGACCTCCTTCGGAGGCCAGCCAGGGGAACCCATTCCTCTCTGGAGGTGCAGAATTCCCAGCTCTCTTCTTTAAAGTTCCATACTTAATGGACCGCACTGGGGAGCTGGAAGCCAGGCTATTTTGAGGTTTTCTTACCTCTTTCCCACATGCATCTACATATCTTCTCAAAATCTGATAGAACCCCATTCAAAGGCGAGCCAGTCTTCACGATTAAAAATTCACATGTTTTACATGGTATCAACCAGCCATGGTCAAGGCCATGGTACCTGCGAGTCACGCTTTCTGCACCAGGTGTGTGTGTAGAGAAGAGACGAACAGAGCTGCTCTCTTAGACTCTGCTAAGCTCACTGCAAAGTGCAAAGAGGCCATAAGGAACACGTTAACGTGGGGGGTGCGGGTGGGGGCGGGGCGAGGGCTCTTGATGGACAGGGCAGAATTAAGTTTCTTGTAATAACCACGTACCACTGCTGACAGCAAGGCTAGATCCCTGTATCCATCACACCTCGGCTGGGGCCGAGGCCTCCAGCGTCATAAAGCGAACCTGTGGGGATGTCTTGAGGCAATTAGGAGATCAAACACGCCGGAGAGGTGAGGGGCTCTGGCTGGCTCGGCAATTGAGACCTGGGCCGTAAAGTTCTGGAAATGAAGGTTTCTGGGCCATCAAGCCAATGACTGCCACATGCCAAAACACAAACCAGATTGCATAATGAGTGGCTTTTTCATAATTTCCTCAAATTAGGTTTTTATTAATGCCTGTCAACAGCAAATGACAGGCATGTGTTCCATTAGCGGCTGCCACGGGCAATGCCAGCTCGGAGATTCCAGCTAATCGAAAGCTTACCGTCCGCCGGGGGCCCACGGGCGCGCGCGCTGCGCAATGAAACCGCCCCTGGTTTGTCATAAAGAAGAAAGAGTGGAGCCCACATTTCATTGTTCATGGGGACTCATCGTTGTTGAAAGTGGTTTTGAGCAAATGACTGGGGTTTACAGCCCAACGTGAATGGCCCCTTTCGCCATTGTTTGCAGACAGCTTGGTTGAGCACAGGCCCCTGGCCTGTTTCTGGGATATTCCAAGGTTCTGGTCTGTTGAAGTCCCGCCCTCCTTTAGCTTCTCACACGTAATCATGGAAGATGGGTGCCTCCCACGGGCTTCGAGAGAGAGGAGCCAGAGTGCAGCCATGTGTAAGGGAGGTGTTAGGCAGACAACAAAAGAGCTTCCCTGATGACTTTCCCTTTAAGAGGAAAACACAGTTAAATAGCTCAGTTGGTTGAGCATCGTCCCATGCACCAAAAGGTTGCTGGTTTGATTCCTATCAGGGCACATGCCTGGGCTGTAGGCTCGATCCCCAGTAGGGGGCCTGCAGGAGGCAGGCTCTCACATCGATGTTTCTCTCTCTCCCTCTCCCTTCCTTTCTCTCTAAAAATCAATTAAAAGTATTTTTTTAAAAAAAACAGTAAAACAGAGACAAAGATACTGTTTTACTAAAAGCTAAACATTTTTATTAATAACATAAATGCAGCCCAGCTGGTGTGGCTCAGTGGTTGAGCGTCGACTTATGAACCAGGAGGTCACGGTTCGATTCCCGGTCAGGGCACATGCCCGGGTTGTTGGCTTGATCCCCAGTGTGGGGCGCGCAGGAGGCAGCCGATCCATGATTCTCTCTCATCATTGATGTTTCTGTCTCTCCCTCTCCCTTCCTCTCTGAAATCAATAAAAATATTTTTTTTTTTAAAAAAGGAATTGGTAATCAATCACTCAGACCCTTCAAAACTTTTGGCAGGAAAGTGTGTTGAAATGATTGGTTGGCAAAGCTACTTATTCACTCTTTCCCTGTTTCCCAGTAATACAGAGAATCCTGAATTGGCTGAAATAGACATGACAACATCACTTAAAATATATAAAAGCCCATATTTGTATGTATTAAATAACTTCGATTCGATGCCAAATTTAATTTGCCCACATTGAATGAAGCTGGCATGTTTTCAACTGCCAGTTATTCCTGTAAGCACATTCGTTCCTCACTGGAAAGCAGAAAAAAAAAAAGCACAGCTCACGAAAGCCAGGATTGGGCATCTTAATAGATGCAGCATATTGATCATTTCAGGGCTCAATGATTAGGGGGTAAATTGCAAGGGAAATACTAGCATGCCTCACTTTACCGAACGGCCACCATTCTGTCTTCCAACAATTTTTCAAATATTTTAAATTGCTAACATTTCCAAAGATGGGTGGACTCAAGGTGAGATTTCAAGCCCTGTAAGCAAATGTAAAAAACGTATTCTCCCTAAAAAAAAAAATAACGCATCCTTCTTTTAAAAAACAAAAACTGTTGCAGGAAACCTTGCAAGTTTTGCAATGTTAAGCAAGTATTTATAACAACGGTTAGCTTTATGCCCATGACCGAAACTCTTTTAATTGATGGAAGATAATCCAATTTGCTAACAAGTAAATAAATTTGGGGAGAGGGAAGGGGGGAGAGAGGTAATATGTTTTTAAGTGCCTGCAGGAAAATAGAGTTTCTTTTTAAATGGGCATTGGAATGTAATAGCAAGCTAGAATTGAAATTCAGGTAGTTTAGAATGTTTGAGGATATAAGTGTGTGTACAAGGTACATGGCCTGCTTTCTCTATAGATTAGAAACTCATCATTGAAAAGCCTTTAAAAGTGCTGGAATAAACATCCTACCTCTGTGCAGTGGTAGGGAAATTGGTCTCCAGGCACGTCCCAAACCTTTTGAAGTTCCTTTGCATTTTTTGCAAAGTTAAGTTCAAACGTGAGAGCTTGATGTTCGCTTCAACACTCTGCTTTGGCAGGTCAGCTGTCGGCCTCCAAGCCAGGACAGCCATGACCGTGGGACATCTCATCAGAACACTAAAAACTCTATATGAGTCAAGTACTTCCTGTTGAGTTATCTGATCTGTCGTAGAGTGGTCTCCAGGTAACGTTTAACTAGTAACAAATAGCCCTAGCCAGTTTGGCTCAGTGGATAGGGCGTCAGCCTGGAGACTGAAGAGTCCCAGGTTCAATTCCAGTCAGGGCACATGCCCAGGTTGCGGCTGGATCCCTAGAGGGGGCCGTGCAGGAGGCAGCTGATCAGTGATTCTCTGTCATCATTGATGTTTCTATCTCCCTCTTTTCCTCGTCCTTCCTCTCTGAAATCAATAAAAATATATTTTAAAAATAGATAAAGAAGCCAAGGTTTCCAATGGACACACACACACACACATACACACGCACAATATATTTTAAAAATAGATAAAGAAGCCAAGATTTCCAATGATATCATACACACACACACACACACACACGCGCGCGTGCGCACGCGCGCACACACGCACACACACGCACACAGGCACCAGAAGAAAGTTCCTTCCAATAGCACCGCCATTCTGTCCCATTGGCACAGGGTCACGTGTTCTTGTCTAGGAGACCACCGTCCTGAGAATCCATGGCAAAGCACAACCCGATTATGTGCTGCTGCCAAGAAGAAGCGCATTCAGAGAGTATTCGGCCCAAGAGTTTTCCTCGGGGGATCTCGCACCGTAACTTGATCCCACGGAGCCCCACGTGTGGAGCAAATACCCTCAGATGTGGTGCAGCTGGGCCTTCAAACAATGGCCGCTGCTGTCTACAGACGATGGTTTATTAAGTGGGTTTCATAGGCAGGGCCTATAGCCTGGAGTGATACACGGTTCATTTTGACACCGGACTATATGGATGAGTAGCTCGCCGCAGCAGAACAGGTTGGAAAAAAAGTCTACCTCTTCCTTGTGTCTGGCGCCATGCTAGAAATGTGCACACTTTATCTGTCGTGTTTATTTCAGCCATGAAAGGGGGTGGCATTGCCCTAATGGATGACAGGGGATTGAGGTTGCGATCAATGAACTGGACTAGGCCACTCAGCCAGCAAACACCCAGTTGGGGCTGGGGCTCCGCGTGTCAGAAAAGTGGACAGTATTTCCACTACCTCGTGCTGCCATTCAAAAGGTGTCCCAGCACATACGTCCTTGTAGCAGATCTGTCTCAGAGAATCAGAGAGTTTTAGAAGCGACAGATTTTAGGGATCAGCTCATCATCCTGTTCAAGGAATTACATTGTCCTCAAGCTCTTGCATCCTGGATCAAACTCATGATCATCCCCCATAAACTCATGATCATCCCCCACACATTCATGATCATCCCACACACATTCATGATCATCCCCCGCACATTCATGATCATCCCACACACATTCATGATCATCCCCCATAAACTCATGATCATCCCCCACACATTCATGATCATCCCCCACACATTCATGATCATCCCCCACACATTCATGATCATCCCCCATAAACTCATGATCATACCCCACACATTCATGATCATACCCCACACATGCATCATCCCCCATGCATTCATGATCATACCCCACACATTCATGATCATCCCCCACATATTCATGATCATTCCAGCACATTCATGATCATCCCCCACACATTCATGATCATCCCCCACACATTCATGATCATCCCCCACACATTCATGATCATACCCCACACATTCATGATCATCCCCCACATATTCATGATCATCCCAGCACATTCATGATCACCCCCCACACATTCATGATCATCCCCCACACATTCATGATCATCCCAGCACATTCATGATCACCCCCCACACATTCATGATCACCCCCCACACATTCATGATCATCCCCCACACATTCATGATCATCCCTACACATTCATGATCATCCCCAACACATTCATGATCACCCCCCACACATTCATGATCATCCCCCACACATTCATGATCATCCCCCACACATTCATGATCACCCCCCACACATTCATGATCATCCCAGCACATTCATGATCATCCCCCACACATTCATGATCACCCCACACACATTCATGATCACCCCCCACACATTCATGATCATCCCAGCACATTCATGATCATCCCCCACACATTCATGATCATCCCAGCACATTCATGATCATCCCCCACACATTCATGATCACCCCACACACATTCATGATCACCCCCCACACATTCATGATCATCCCAGCACATTCATGATCATCCCCCACACATTCATGATCATCCCAGCACATTCATGATCATCCCCCACACATTCATGATCACCCCCCACACATTCATGATCATCCCCCACACATTCATGATCATCCCAGCACATTCATGATCATCCCACACACATTCATGATCACCCCCCACACATTCATGATCATCCCCCACACATTCATGATTACCCCCCACACATTCATGATCATCCCCCACGCATTCATGATCATCCCCCACACATTCATGATCATCCCAGCACATTCATGATCATCCCCCACACATTCATGATCATCCCCCACAAATCCATGAACACCTTTCCTGGTGTTCTCAGTGTATGAAAGAATCACCTATTAGGTCAGGAGTGAGCAAACTTTTTGACTCGAGGGCCACAATGGGTTCTTAAACTGGACCGGAGGGCCGGAACAAAAGCATGGATGGAGTATTTGTGTGAACTAATATAAATTCAAAGTAAACGTCATTACATAAAAGGTTACGGTCTTTTTTTTTTTTAGTTTTATTCATTTCAAACGGGCAGGATCCGGCCCGCAGGCCGTAGTTTGCCCACGGCTGTATTAGGTCATTCAGCCAGAAGCCCAGGCTCATTCCTAAGGGCATCTTCTCCTTCAGGCTTAAACCCAGCTCATCACCAGGTGCTGCCAATAGTCTCTCTTAAATATCTCTTAAGTCTGTCCGTTCTCCATCCCATTGCTCCAAGTGCTGGCAGCTCGGATGTCTTGGCAAGTCTACACCAGTAGCTGCCCCTGCTTGACCTGACCCCATGCGTGGTCTTCTCCTCTGCAAAGTTCTCCACAAATCGTTTTCCAACTCAAATCAAACCTTACCCCATCCTCCTGCCGGACACCTACCTCTGCAAGCTCATCTCAACCAGGTGTGCCCTCGCTCCCTTGCTGCTCACCCTCCACACCCCCCACATTCTGTCTGTCCCTCCTGCACATTCAGACGTCACATCCGGGCAGAAGACTTGCTTCCTCCCTGAATGGGTCAGAGCCCCTCGATGCCCTAGGATGGCCATCTTGGCTGCATGGGCATCATTGTTTGATCAATGGCCTTCTTTCCTCGTTGACTTGAAGTCCTGTCTTTGTTCGCTTTTGAATCCTCAGACCCCTAGAACTCATGCTGTGTGGTGGATGTTCCATAAATATTCATTGGATCAACTCTCCCTCTCCATTTTATAGATCATAAAATCGGGTCCCTTTGAGGGCAAGTAAGTAAATCTCTCCAGGCACACAGCTGGTTGGTGGCAGAATTGAGACTTGAGCCTCTACCTCCTCGCTCCAAGTTCAATACCCCTTCCCTTCAGTGCCCCTCCCACCGCCTTCTTCTTCCTGGGCAGCCAATTCTTCCCAGAGCAAAGATGGCGGAGGCTGGAGGACTCTGTTCAAAGGCATATGTGCAGTAAACACCCCCAGCTTCAAACACGAGTCCTCAGTCACCTGTCAACCCGAGCCTTCCCCCAGCTCGGCAGGAGGAGGACTGTACCGCGACCTGTCACTAGCCCATCAATTACTGGCTTCAGCGGGGAGGGAGATGATGAGTGGATCCTTTAACTCACAATGGAAATTGAAATTAATCTAATTAATTTGAAGGAGCACTTCAATGCCACCGTGATAAGCGGTAGATACCGAGATGAAAAATGGGAATACAAATGAAAATTGATGGTCGTTTTCTGTCTAGTTTGAGGCTGGAGATAATTTTTGGAGATTTGTCTTATCATTAAAATTCCATACACTGACGAGACCCCACTTCTTAACTCTTTAAACGCACACGCATGCCCTAGCTGGTGTGCTCGGGATACAGCGTCGGCCTGCAGACCAAAGGGTCCTGGGTTTGATTCCGGTCAAGGGCATGTACCTGGGTTGCAGGGTCCTCCCCAACCTTGACCCTAGTCAGGGCGCGTGCAGGAGGCAGCCAATCAATGTGTTTCTCTCACATCAGTGTTTCTCTCTGTCTTTCTCTCTCTCTTCCACTCCCTCTAAAATCAATGGAGAAATATCCTCGGGTGAGGATTAAAAATAAAAATCACACACACACACACACCTCTTCATCACAGGTGGCTAGGTGACAAAGTTTGCAACAAATCAGTTGTACCTTCTGCATTTCTTCTCTGGCTTTGGAGACTGTGCAAGGTGTGAATGTTTTGGTCAATGTCAAGTACTCACTCAGAATGACCCTGCTCAGTCGGCATGGTAGCTTTCGGCGAGTACTTGAGGTTCCACAAATACTATTTCTCTCAAAACCCTCTCGATAGTCCTGGCTGGTTTGGCTCAGTGGATAGAGCATCGGCCTGTGGACTGAAGGGTCCCAGGTTCGATTCCAGTCAAGGGCATGTACCTTGGTTGCGGGCACATCCCCAGTGGCGGGTGTGCAGGAGGCAGCTGATCGATGTTTCTCTCTCATCGATGTTTCTGACTCTCTATCCTTCTCCCTTCCTCTCTGTAAAAAAATCAATAAAAATATATTTTTTTAAAAACCCTCTCAATAAATGACCCAGTGCTCCCACACCCAGCTCTGCCTTATGGTCTCCCCCTAATGGGATAAAAAGATCACACACATACGGCCCTATTTCTAATGAATATGGACTTTTCACATATTGTAGAGTGAAGCTGAACGGACATTATTAAGAAATAGTGACTGCTCCAAACTGCCGAAGGGAAACCCAGGAAAGCATACGTCCGCAGCTGTTCGATAATAGTTTGTACAATAAAAAATTCATATCATCATATATTTCCCATCATAGAGAATGGGTCTTAATGTCATTTTAATATTTTTCCGACGAAAAGACAATTTTAATTAAGGCGAAAGATATATTGCCTAAGGAAAGCTGAAGTGTTTAAAATTATTAACTGCTTGAATACTTGTTGCTACCCTACAAGTCGCCATAAAAGAAAAGAAATTAAGCACTCGAGGGATTAAGGCAATTTTGAAAGCTGCCCACACCCCCCCTCCACCCCCCCTGTCGCTTCTCCTTTTAGATCTGCCTAAACGAGTCATAACCATTCCCCTCCACTCAGCTAGACTCTGGCTTTGTGGCTTTTTTAATATCCTGGGCCCGCTCCTGAGCGCTCTCTCACTCCTTGCTCTGCCTACAAGCATATTTCTCCCACTTGCCCCACAGCCAATGCCTCCCTCTCTTTGCCGCTGAAGCATCTCCTGGCAGTTTCATAGACGGTGGTGTTGTGTTACCCTGGAATCAATAGCCCAGCGCTTCCCAGCTCGCCCATTACCTTGTCAGTCAGGGCCTGGGGGAGGGGGGTGTCAATCCCACCCCCTCAGGGGCTGGGGGGTTGCAAAACTCAGGAATGCTGGCGTCCCGGTGGTTGTCTACCACCTGTTGCTCTGAAACATGTGCGAAGTGAATTAACTTTCGCGGCCACATGCCTCAAAGGTCAAGGCAATGGAAGCCTTAAACCCGGGGAATCTTTTAACTCATTACCCGAAGCCCAGCGCTCCGGATCCGCCCGGCTCCTGCGGCCAAAGGGGGATGTGTGCTCTGAGGGGCTGAGTTTGACAAACAGGTTGGCCCTGGGGGGTGGGGAGTCCTCAGGAAGGGCCTGGAGGGAGGGAGATGGGTTTCTGATTTGATTTGTCAGAGGCAATGGGCTGCCCACTTCTTGATTACACATTAATGGGAAACAGTTTGCACGGGTCATATGAGCTTGCTGGGGGTTTCCATGGCGTGTGTATGTGTGTGTATGCATGTGTGTGCGTGTGTATGTGTGTGTGTGTGTGTGTGTGTGTGTGTGTTTCTTGCTCAAACTCCTAACAGGACTCTTGGGTAACTGAGGAGCCTCGTTTGTATTCTCTTCGTCCAGAAGTTGGAAACACAGGAAAATGAAAAGTTAAAGAAAGAAATACCAAAGGATGATGCATAACTTCTTGGCCCACACATCAAAAAGGAGTGGCAGCATTAGAGCTGATAAGAGATGAGATGCTGATTGTGTAGCAGATGATTACTAAGCGATGCGACTTGATTTTTTTTAATATCATTTTATTGATTTCAGAGAGGAAGGGAGAGGGAGAGGGAGAGAGAAACATCAGTGATGACCGAGAGTCATGGATCGGCTGCCTCCTGCACGCCCCACACCGGGGATCAAGCCCGCAACCCGGCCACGTGCCCTGACCAGGAATCGAACTGTGATCTCCTGGTTCATAGGTCGACGCTCAACCACTGAGCCACGCTGGCCGGGCCCATGCGTCTTTAATGTGCATGTGTGTCAAAAAGCCCGGGTTCCACTGTGGAGAGCTGTGAACTCAGCCCTTTGAGTGTCGGTGATGCCTTCCAGTCAACCTCAGGAAATCTCTTTACAGATATTTATGATCCAAAGCCACGTCACCCCCGACCACAAAAGGAAATTCTGTGCTTAGTACATAAAGGCACGGCGGGCTCAGCAAGGTTTGCTTTCAGCACCCGGGAATTTTCTCACAAAAGCCCAAATCAACTCACCACAAACCACAATGTCAACCGCCACACTTCAGATATGACTTGTTCACCTAATTCCACCAAATTAATTCGCCCATTTTAAGAGGGATTTCTGACTGATGGTGCAAACAAGAGCTCCAAAGCCATGCGAACACCCATTTGAATGCAGAGGTTGGCAGGGGAGATATTAATCTTTTGAAAGAGACACACTCAAGGCAAACATGGAACCCCAGAGTGCCAAATGCAATTTGTTTTAAAGTTTAACTTAACCTGATCGGAGAAAGAAATACGTCCCTTTCAGAATAGAGAACGTACGTAGCACCTCAAGTCCATTTCCCTAAATTGCTGGGTTGCTTGTCTTTCTTTTGTTCTATCAAGTCTGTAACCCGGGCATGTGCCCTGACCAGGAATCAAACCTTGACCTCTTGGTTCACAGGTTGACACTCAGCCACTGAGCCATGCTCACCTGGCAAGAAGTTTAATTTTTATTGATGTTTAAAAATAGTGTTAATCAGGCTGTAGCTGGTTTGGCTTAGTGGATAGAGCATCGGCCTGCGGACTGAAGGGTCCTGGGTTCGATTCTGGTCAAGGGCACATGCGCGGGTTGCAGGCTCGATCCCCAGAAGGGGGCGTGCAGGAGGCAGCCGGTCAGTGATTCTCTCTCATCATTGATGTTTCTATCTCTCCCGCTCCCTTCTTCTCTGAAATAAATAAAAATATATTTATAATCAGTGGGTTATCTTGTGTCCCCACCTGTTGCCGATGGAAGTGGGCTTCTTGGGGTGCCATGTGAATAAGAATTTCCTGAGGTCCCCCCCAGGAGGATGAGGCATTGTGAAAAGCTTTATTTCTATGGAATTAAACCTCTGAGTTTCCAAGGTGCCATCTCTCTCATTGATGTTTCTCTCCCTCTCCTTTTCCCTCTCTCTAAAATCAATTTTTAAAAAAACACATTTAGCCCTGGCCGGTTTGGCTCAGTGGGTAGAGCGTTGGCCTGCTGACTCAGGGGTCCCGGGTTCGATTCCAATCAAGGGCATGTACCTGGGTTGCGGGCACATCCCCAGTAGGGAGTGTGCAGGAGGCAGCTGATCGATGTTTCTCTCTCATCGATGTTTCTAACTCTCTATCTCTCTCCCTTCCTCTCTGTAAAAAATCAATAAAATATATTTTTTTTAAAAAACACATTTAGACCTGCTATAAACAGGAAGTATATTTATCTAATTCATTTAATGACTTAAGGCTGAATTTATTTTAATTTCTTATTCTAATGGGCTTTACATTGAACATTGCAAATGTGGATTCTTCATTCTATGCAACATTCGTCTTTTCACTAAAAAAATTTTAGGACATCTGCTTTGTGGTATAATTTTTCAGGAACCAGATATAAATGTGCCTCACATCATAGTTCTACAAGTTCTGTACAGTTGGAAAGAGCTCTTAATTCTGTCCCCTTGTTTGTTTTCCTGTGGGGTTTTTTTAATATATAATTTTATTGATTTCAGAGAGAGGAAGGTAGAGGGAGAGAGAGAGAGAGAGAGAAACATCAATGATGAGAGAGAATCATTGATCGGCTGCCTCCTGCATGCACACAACCCGGGCATGTTCCCTGACAGGGATTGGAACCGTGACCCCCTGGTTCATAGGTTGACGCTCACCACTGAGCAACACTGGCTGAGCTGTCTCCCCGTTTGTCGAGAAGCGAACCCCTTGGTATCCTAAACCAGGATTCAGCCTTTGTCCCAACAGATGCATTCAGGGGTGGAAATACCGCGACTCTAGAACCAAATTCGAACATGCTGGCTTCTGAGTCCTCATCTTCTTTCTCTCCTTCCTCATGACAGACAGCTCCCTACAACTGGCTGTGACAACCCCTGGGCCTGCACCTTCACCGGGCCTGGGGAGCCTTTCCCACAAGCAGCGCAGGGAAGTCTCAGTGAGTTGCCACTGTTTGTGTGTGGCTCGGGAGAGAGGCTCTCCGCACTTCGGTAAGAAGCCTTATCCCAGATTAGGGCACCTCTCTCTCCGGAGTGTTCTTTTTGGGTAAGGGGTGAAAGGTCGTCCTCTCAGAACGGATAGTCCTACTCCACCAATTACAAGATCCCAGGGTCCCTACAAAAGAGATCTTTGAAACTGCGCCAAAAGATTGTTTTTGCAACTGATGTCCGGAAAAGCACAAGTAAGCCAACAAGAGCATCCTTTACGGCCCATTCAGAAGAGGGGGCGTATTTTAAGTTCTAGTGTAATGACTGACAACAACAAATACATAGATTTAGACATTGTAAACCAACTCTGCGCTATCTGTGCCACTTTCTCAGACTGCCGAACACCTCCCTTTATCCCACCAAGGTCTAAATCTAAAAAGGGGTGAACATGGATTGTCCTATTGAAATGCTAACACTCAGGAAATCCGGGCAGATGCGGATAGAGGCACCGCTCAGCAGAAAAGCTAGGGATGGCCTTGGACCGCCAATTACACATCTTTATTTTCTCTGTTTAACTTGGAGAATTAAAGCTGCTTAAATGAAAAGGAGATTGGATTTCTTTTGCTCCTTTTCTCTGGGCATCATTCAGCCAAGGACAGTGACTTGCGATGCTTTTTCCCTTTCTTGAAGTGCAATTGTCAGGTGTGAAATTCCCGCGTAAAAAGGTGTTGAGTTGGTGTGTTTCTTTTTAAAATTAGATGTGTGTGTGTGTGTGTGTGTGTGTATATATATATATATATATATATATATATATATATTTATGTAACATATATATATTTTTTTATTTCAGAGAGGAAGGGAGAGGGAGCAAGAGATAGAAACATCAATGAAAGAGAATCATTGATTGGCTGCCTCCTGCAAGCCCCCTACGGGGGATAGAGCCCGCAAGGGATTCAGCCCACAACCTGGGCATGTGCCCATGACCGGAATCGAACCAGGGACCCTTCAGTCCGCAGGCCGACGCTCTATCCACTGAGCCACACCGGCTAGGGCACATCGGTGTGTTTCTGTGTCAAAGATTGCAGAGCCTATTGCGGGTCTGAAATGCTCTCCTCTGGCCTGAATATGATCAGAGGGAATTTAGGTCAACAGTTTCGTCGTGATGAGCAAGTGTCTCCATCGCTAATACTTGGTTTCCCTGAGTTTCCTTAGGGCACTGTATACGATTTTGGACTCATCCTTGGTTTTTTTTTTTTTCACACAGAAAATATATCTTGTTGAGTGGAAAATCATTTTGATGTAAAGAATTTCAGATTCAGAAATCAGTGGGTTTGCCCTGGCTGGTTTGGCTCAGTGGATAGAGCATCGGGCTGTAGACTGAAGGGTCTCGGGTTGGTGTGTCTCAGTGGTTAGAGCGTCAGCCTGCATCCCCTCCCCGCATAGAGTCCACAATTACAAGGAAACCCTGAACTCCCCTCCTGCTCCACTAAACTGTCCTTAAAAAGAACAGAAACAGTTGCATGGGGCTCATCAGAAACTGTGGTAGGTATTTTGGAAATCCGGTGCCATCTGCTCAGAATCCCAGCCAAACGGGCCCCCCACCGCCCCACCCCTCCAGTGACCCCACACAGGACTGGGAAAGTGGGCGAGCAGCTTGGCCCCACACCCCCCGTGTGGGAGGATTAATACTACATGAGTCAGAGCCTCTTCCCTTGTGCGATTTGCCACAAATGAGAGAACTTCCGCTGCCCCCTCACAACATCTGGATGCTGCTGGCCGGGCCTCGGGGCCAAGTGGGAACATCTGGGTGTCCGGGCAGAGGTAGCACCGGCTGGCATCGGCGTAGGATTTTTCTACAAGTTGCTTGAGTCAAAGCGTTTGGAAAACAAGGAAGAAGGAAAAAAGACGCTTAGCGTTGTTTTATGTAAATCCACGGTGTACTCAGATGCGCTCGTTTGTTCTCCCTGACCGCTGCTTCCGCATGCTCTGCCCACATCATGGGAAAGAAATGATTGGATGATTTAAAAAAAAAAATGTAGCTGTGTAACCAAGCCGGCCTTTCCCCGCTGAGCTGACCCTGAACTGCTGAGCCTTTTGTGTCCTTGGGGTGCTGGGGTCCCCTGTGCGATTCAGGAATTCATGGGTGATGTTGGCCCCAGCCACTCCAAACTCCCACTCCGCATGCTTTTCCTGTGACTGGCTTCCCCTTGGGTGGCTCAAGAGAAAAATGGGTGCAGGGTGTGTGAGACCAAGAAATGCGGGCTTTAGTCACTGTATCCAGTGCCTACTATGGGGTCGTCGCTGTCGAACCTAATAAAAGAGCAGCT
The DNA here is from genome assembly GCF_028538775.1 of Myotis yumanensis. Classification (NCBI taxonomy): domain Eukaryota; kingdom Metazoa; phylum Chordata; class Mammalia; order Chiroptera; family Vespertilionidae; genus Myotis; species Myotis yumanensis. The sequence goes on along the minus strand of NW_027223771.1, from coordinate 4,020,365 downwards.
TGAACACTTCACCGCGAATTGATCTGCGCCCACACCTCCCGTAGAGACATTGGAGGAATGGAGCCCTATCCTTGGGGAGCCCCCCCCCCCCCCTCCAGCTGTAATGCAGAGGGGAGTGAGCTTCCTGTAACTGTTTATTTTGGAAACAGTTGAAGAAGCGTCTGACCTCAAACTTTCCCATTGTTCAGCTCTTGCCCTGTAATCCTTTGGGTGAATTGAAATATCTTGGATTGCTGTGTGTAGGATTATTCTTTGATTGTTAACATATGACTCTGGTTAATAAGTGTGGGGATTTTTTTGTTTGGTGGTGGTTGTTGTTTGCTTTTTCAAACGATATTCTTTCTGCCTTCCTACTAGTTCTTGGACTGCAGGCCGTATATTGAATGTTCAGTACAGTGTAAAGATCTGTACTATGAGCTCTACATACCCGCTTGTTTAAATGCTTGTCACAAACCTCGGAGGAGCCGAGGATTCGGTGTGTTTTCCAGATAAGAAAGCTGAGGCTCAGATGAAAAGGAGGAGAGGGGAAGTGACTTGCCTGCAGTCACTGGGGAGAGTACCAGGCAGGGCTGGTGCGGGAATCCGGCTGATTCTAAAGCCCAGCTCTCAACCCCTTGGCCAGCTGGTGAGTTCATGTCTAGAATTGGGAAGGCACCTCCTGCTGAATACATGTTTCTGCTGGAAAGCAAATGCTGGAGAATCTGCACCATGACCCCTCTCCCCTCCCAGGCCCAAGATAGATGCCAGGACTCCCATTCCCAGCCTCCCTTGCATCTCCCAGGTACCCTCTGCATAAAATGCCAGGATGAGAATTTGGTTCCAGTGCCCAGTGGGGCCTCCGTTTTGTTGGTTTTGGGGACAACATAAGCCTCCAGGTTGGGGTGGCAAAGTTGAGTTCCCAGCACAGGTTTGGGGTTGCAGGGACGTCCTGAGAATTTTCTACTTGTGCCAATGACACTGTCTGCTCCTGCTAAGCTTTATGGCCTGATGTGACGTATATAGTTTTTATACTTTTTTTATATAGAAATTAACTGCCCAGCCGGCGGTTGGGCATCAACCTATGAACCAGGAGGTCACGGTTTGATTCCTGGTCAGGGCACATGCCTGGGTTGTGGGCTCCATCCCTAGTGGGGAGCGTGCAGGAGGCAGCCGATCAATGATTCTCTCTCATCATTGATGTTTCTATTTCTTTCTCCTTCTCTCTTCCTCTCTGAAATCAGTAAATATACATATATATTTTTAAGAGAAATTAACAAGCATAAAAACAAAATTTGCAAATGCTACAACCTTCCAGTCTTATCCTATCCCTTCCGAACTTCCTCATGCTAGGCGTGTTCATATTCCTGATGGAATAGTAAAAATGCATTCTTTTTGATCCAATAACTCCACGTCTAAGGAATATATCTGAGGGGGAAAAATTCATATAGGCAACCAAAATATATAAGCAGGATGATTTATAATAGCAATAATTAGAAATAACCTGCATAACCAGGAATAGGGGGATTGCTAATCTTTATTGTGTAAAATTATAGTAAATAATTATAATGAATATTATGTGATTATTAAAAATAAAAACTTTAAGGAATATTTGATAGTGGAAAAATACTTATGGGGTAAAAGAGTAGCATTCAAAACTGCATGACAGTGATTCTAATTGTGTGTGTGTTTTCCTAAGAAAATTCATATGTGTTAGTTTGAAAGACTGGAAGAGATCATGTCAAAATATTGTCAGTAATGGAATTTTCAGTGATTGTTTTTCTTCCTACTTTTCCCAATTTTTTAATGAACATAGAAATGTTAATGTAACAGGAAAACTCAGTAGATAGGACTTAGAAGCACAGAAACAAAACCGAACACCGACCAGGCAACATCAGGCTGCCTGGGTTTGAATTCCTTCCTTGCAAAACCCCGGTCAAGTGACTTGAGTCCTCCATGCCTCAGTTTCCCCCCACGTGAAGTGGAGTTGATGACAGAGTCTACTTCATACTCTTGCTAGGCTATGCCAGGCATTTAGGAGACTTCCGGCAGTGATCGTTTTAAGAACTAAGGTGAGTATCATTGTCCAGCATTTGCTGTGCAGCGTAGTAATATCACAGTCGCACAGATGGAATTGCCTGGGGCGCAGCAGTGCCTGCTCTGGGAAATTCTCGGGGATGCCCTGCGGTACGTGGTCCCCGTTCTAGGCTCCCTTCGCCCGTGTGGTTCTTTACTTACAGTCATTCCCTCGGTCCTTAGCTCCGAGTTACTGATCTTGTCTTGTTCATCATCGCGCCCCCAACACTAAGCACCTGTATGTAAACAGTAGATGTTTCCTATTAGGAACAGGCTATAACACTTACCGAGTATGGCCAATGGGTATGATTAATGTTATGTTGTTGTATTACACACACACACACAATATATATATATATATACCACGTAGAGAGATTTTGAAAGAAAGGATGTATTTTTCCAAAATGTTACACATGCATTGAAAGGTATTGCTACATCTGTAGTCAGCTTCTTTTTAGTAAAGTTGATATAAAAGCGTTAGGATTCCAGCGATTAAAATCAGATCCCTTACTGGAATACTTTCCTCGGCCTATTTATAGAGATATTCCACGACTCCAGTTGGAGCTGCTGAGGAAACCTTAAGCAGAGACTACTTAAGCGGTTATTTCTGTGCCCCTAAGAATAAAACCAAATTTCCAGCCATTTAAGCTCACTGGTATTTCTGGGTAGATAAAGCGGGCCTCCCCGAACACGGCAGGAATGGCCTTGGCCTTCTGGGCCTGGAGACCTGGATTCCGGATCAGGTGACCCTGGGGCAGTGTGGGGGGAGGGAGGGGGCGGGGAGGCATTCACTGCACCTTCCCAGGTCTGAGTTCCTTTCTCACCCATTGATAGGGCTGCCAAACTTTCTAGAATTCAAGCTAACTGGGGAACAACAAAGACTCCTGAACACTCTGCCCCACTTAGCAGGTGGCAAATAGCAAGGAAGGGGTGAGGCAGTGCCTTCAGTTAAATGAGTACGTGAAGTTTATTTGGCTTGAAATTTCTAGATGCTTCCCAAACACTGCTGTGTGTCTCCATTTTCCTAAACCACTCCTGGAGCTGTTTGTGGTCCGGCCCTGCCCAGGCACAGGGATTCCCGCCGGGCCAGCGAGGCAGCACCAATCCCGGCCGCCTCATATCAAACGGGGCTTCCTGCTGCGTCTCTTTACACCATTAAATCCCCTCCAATGTGCAGCCAGGAGAATTGGTCCAGGTGTTCACATTCCTGGAGGGCGGGGGAACGGCGCGGGGCTCGCATTAGATCAATACCACGCTGGGGCACAGCACAAAGAACCTTTTTCACGGTGCGGGGGGGGCCCCCCTCCAGAGCGCACTGTTTTGGAGGCGGCCTGGCAGGGCCCACGAGGCTGGCTGGCTGTCACTCCGCGGTGACACCGAGCAGGGCGGGCCCGGGAGCTCCTGATGGTGGCGGCCCGCAGACCCTGGCACCACCTCGATCCAACCTGCGCGCCATGGAGATGCGTGGACGGGGCGCATCTAGATCCGCCCCAGTTCTGCGTGTCCCTGCGGGTCGGAGCGCCAGGACCCGGCAGCCCCCTCCGGGAGCCGCTTGGAGTGAAAAGCGAAGAATCCAAGCCGCCCGCCGAGCCACAGGTTGAAATCAGAGCCGGAGCCCGGCTCCCCCGCCAGGTGAAGAAAGCTGGCAAGGTCAGCCATTCAGTCACCAGGTGGTGCATTTAATTTAAAAGGAGTGTTAACCTTGTTTATACAAAATAACAGCAATATGCAGAGAAGCAGTAAATCCATTGTCGTTAAACAGCGGGGCGCCGCCGGCGCTGGCAGGCTGCCCACCGGCGACGTGAACCCGGCTGGCACTGAGCGATCGGGGAGCAGGGAGCGCGCCGGGGAGGACCCGCGCTGCGCCCTCCGCGCCCTCCGGCTGACTCCCTGCATTCTTGTCAAATATATTTAGACCACGAGGTGTCCACTTAGAGAGAAACATTTGTTAATCACTTCAACGCGGGCGCTTGGCCGCAGGCCAGTTCCACCTTTATAATATGCGCGGCCGGTCGCCAGCTAAGCGGGGAAGTCCCCGCAAGTGCCCTCTCTGCCCGGGTCCCCTCGGATTGACCCGGGGTGCACGTCCCTAGCACCTTATTAATTGTCCCTCCCGGCGGGGTTTCCCGAGCCGATGCCAAGGCTTCTGTGTGAAATAAATAAATGATAACGCGGGAGGGAAAGAACGAGTGCGGTGCGGCTTTAAGCAGGGGACAGAGCCCAGTGAAATTCCTGTTGACCCAGCGCGGGTGCCGACAGCCTCCGTGTTTACCGGCAGCTGTCCCTGCTAATGACACTGATAACTGGAGGCTGCCCGGCTCGGGGCGCCGCAGATAAAGGGGCCTCTGTTTAAAGACTGCGGTCCTGGCCCCTGATCCTCCCTGACTTCTGATCAGAAGAGGCAAACCCGGGATGAGAGGTTTTCACTCTCCAGCCAGGGAGGTCCCCTGTCAGCCCTGGGTCTTCCCAGCCTGGAGACAGGGGGCAGGGTGAGGTCGGCACAGGGCGTCCAGGAGAATCCATCCTTTTGTTTGAAAACCACTGACACTGCCCCGCCCCCAACAGGTCCCTGTAATGAAGGTGCCAGGGACAAGGTTGCAGAGTCACTGAGGCTTAACCACATGACAGTCGCTTTTAATACTTGGAATCATGTCCCTCGAGAAATCGGGGCAATGCAGAGGCCCTGGTGTGGCACCCAGGCTGATGCTCGGACCTGGCGCCTCCGGTGACAGATGTTCCCAAGGATAAGGTGCTGCCTGCGGTCACCCAGCAAGTTTGGCGACAGCTCTCCGTCCACCATCCTTTTCAGACACACAGACAGGGAGATAGAAATGTTACCCACATTTTATAATATGCCTACCTAACACACATACACACACATCGGGCTAGGAAGAGGAAATGTAGAGATCTGTATCTTTAAATGCATACAAGGAGATATACAATGGTCTATCTCTTTAAATTTCCTCCTCCTACCCTGATCGAGTTGTCAGACAGCAGCTTTCCAGTGTGTTCCAAGCTGAGAGGAAGCCAAAGCCCTCACCTGGCTCAGGTCCCAGCCGGGTAGATCCTTGGCTTCCCTCAAGGCCCACGTCCGCCCTGATTAGTTCATGAATACAATCCATTTGAAGATCAACAAACCTGGAATCCCATAATCCCTTTCATGCTCTAACCAGTCAAGCAGACGTACCTCCAATAAAGAAAATGCACAGAACAAATTGATTTCTGCTTTTCGAAAGTGCAGATGGCGCCCCAGCCAGTGTGGCTCAGTTGGTTGGAGCACCCTACCGTGCACCCAAGGGTCTTGGGTTCAAGCCCCCAGTAGGGGCAAGTGTTGGAGGCAAGCAACCAATGTTTCCCTCTCACATTGATATTTCTCTCTCCTTCTCTCCCATAACATACTAGAGGCCCGGTGCACGAATTCGTGCACTGGTAGGGTCCGGCGGTGGGGAGGGGCTGGCCAGCCCTGCCCCCTGGTCAAACTCCTGTTTGAGGGGGCAATTTTCATATTAGCCTTTTATTATATAGGATCCTTGGGTGACGATTAGAAAATAATAATAATAATAAAGTGCAGACGGTAGGAAAGAAATTATCTCACATTCATTTACCTGTCTTTCCACCTATAGGAGGATGTCCCCTCTCTGACTCTAGAGATTTTAAGAGGAAAAATAAGTAAGTTAATAAAAGGCAGGCAAAGTATGTTAAGGTGCACAGAAGAAAGGTGGTAACATTTTGACCTAAGCCATTTCCTCAGCAGAGTTCTTGACAGTGTTTTTAAGGATAAACTCCTATAGTGTATTCCCTGGGGTCTACACCAACCCAAGGCTCAGCACTCATATTTCTACACTGTAGTGACGGCACAGTTTCCTCTTGATAGCGCAGTATTATAAAATTATTCTTTCCACGAGATGTAAATGTAGCTTATGATCTCTTTGTGGCATTTCCTTCATTCTCAACTGTTAGGGGTTGAATGGTCTTCCCCTAACTTTGTCTGCTAAAGCCCAGCACCTCAGGATGGGGTCTTGCATGGGGAGAGGGCTTTCAGAGGGAGTCAAGTTCAAATGAGCTCATCTGGATGGGCCCAATTCAGCATGCCCGGTGTCCTATATACACGGGAAATTGTAGAAATACGTATAGAAGGGAGAAGATGTGGAGAGACAAGGGGAGGGGCTGCCTCTCCATGGCCAAGGATGGAGGCCCGGAACACATCCTTACCTCAGAATTAACCAAAGCTGCCAACACCGTGACCTTGGCCTTCTGGCCTCCAGAGCTATGAGACCTAGAAAACTAAAATGCCAAACAATTTTAACCACCTCAGTAACTTTGTTCCCCGGAATCAATACTTGAAAAGCTGATGAGCTTCAATTTAAGTGGCTTAAAATTATTGTGAACGTGCTACATGGAAGGTGAAGGCAAACAGAACCAATATTTGTTACGTATCTATTATGTCCTGGGTAGGATTGGGGGAACTTGATATATTTTTGTTTATTTTGCAGGTTTAAACCATGCTTTGAATAATACAATTTTATTTAACTCAATAGGAGCACATTTTGTGCAGTAAGGACATTTACAGTAAACATGAATAATTGGAATGAGTACCAGTTAAGGGAATTGTCCATTGTTTAGCATATTTCATTACATTACATACCAGAGAAGGCGGGATCTCTACTTTATGAGCAGTGGTACATGGTGAATTCGTCTCCATCATTTCAATCACATTTTTGATCTATAATATAATTCATAGTTGAGAAGTGTATAGTAGGTTCTGTCAAGGAGCCAATTGTGAACAGAGGTTATTAAACACACACACACACACACACACACAGTTGAGAAGGTTTCCCAAATAGGTACTTTGGATAATGTCCTAAAGGAGGAAGGTGTAAGCCTGCAGCTCCTGTCTTTGGGTAGCTAAGAGTTTAACTGGTGAAAAAGGCCATAAGCAAGACAAGAAAGTAAAATAAAATTACACTTACAAACAATACCTCATCAGCCCAGCCAGCAGGGTTCAGTGGTTGAGAGCCAACTATGAACCAGGAGGTCACAGTTCCATTCCTGGTCAGGGCACATGCCCTGGTTGCAGGCTTGATCCCTAGTAGAGAGTGTGCAGGAGGCAGCTGATCAATGATTCTCTCTCAACATTGACGTTTCTGTCTCTCTCTTCCTCTCCCTTCCTCTCTGAAATCAATAAAAATGTATTTAAATAATAATAATAGTAAGTTGCTAAAATGTCTTCATTCATGGGATCCAAAGTCCTTGACATTATGCACCAGAATCAGGTTGGTTACATTGTTTAGCTTATCCTATATAGTAAAGAATTAATATTCTAATTAGACCAAACAGCCGAACGACCTTCCCGAAGAAGCTGGGGCTATGAGGGCCGGAAGAGGTGGCGAGGGGCTGCAAGGGCTGAGCCCGTTGCATGAATTTCATGCAACAGGCCTCTAGTTTCATATAAATAGAGAGCCAGAGAGTGATAGCCTCCCCCCTCCCCACCACCTCCAATCTTTTCCTGAGAGATCAGTTGAGAGTATGATAACAATAATAGTAGCAGCTGGTATTTCTTTAGTGCCTCCTGCATCCCAGCCATGATGTGGTTGAATCCCCTCAAGACCCTTGGAGAAGGCAGCAGTAACTTCCCTGGGGCTCATTTTCCCAAAATGCAGAGAGAAGGTAGGTGGTCAGGCATCTATTAAGCGTCAGGGCCAACACTTGACTCCAGGGCCAGCTGCATGGAGCCCATGTGTGTTCTCCTCACCCCACAGGACAGGCTGGAAGGCAGCAGGCGGAGGACTTTCCAGCGCCTCGAGAACACAGCCAACTTCAGAATCTAGAAAAACAGGATCGTCCTTCATGCGCAGACTCTGCAGAAATGGAGGTGCAGGTAAGGCCTGCTGTTCTTTACTTCCAATGAACCTGTACTGATCGCGCTGTCCTTGTTCATCAAAACGAAGCGATCGCCGCCCGCTTTCTTCCATGTAGTTATTAGGCGATCATTTCGGATTAGGAGTTTGTAGACTGGGTGATGTTTAATGGAAGTATAACTCTATGATTCTGAATGCGGCTGTGGTGGAATCCTCAAAATGAAGAAAGACTCAGCTCATCATTTCTGTTTGAGACTCTCCAGGTAAGAGGCAGCCGTGTTCCCACCACGTTTCTTTATTAGTTGTTCGCCGACTCGGTACACTGAGCTCACACGTGACTAGAAGGAAGCTCTCTGGTTACAAGGAGACCTGAGTGGTGTCAGTTGCGACCATCACTGGCTTTTCTCTGCCCTCTACCTCAGCCTCACAGCTCCAGGCTTGTGGGGAAGAACTTTGTGTGGAGAATTTGCTTTTGAAAAGAGCTTTACATTGTATTTCTAATCACAGTTGGCATTCACTATTATTTTGTATCAGGTTCAGGTGGACCGCGTAGTGGTTAGACAATTATGTCCTTTACAAAGTGTCCCCCTGATATTTCCAGTGCCCACCTGGCACCCTGCAGAGTTATTACAATACTAGAGGCCCAGTGCATGAAATTCGTGCACTGGTAGGGTCCCTAGCGGCTGCCAGCTGGGGCCTCCCTCCCCACCCCCAGCCAGCCTGCCCCCTGGTTGGAGTTGGTCGAACTCCTGGAAGAACTCCTGGTCGAGGGGGCAATTTGCATACTACGCTTCTATTATATAGGATTGTTGACTTTATTCCCTATGCCATACTTTACATCACCTTGACTGTTTTGTATCTACCAATCTGTCCTTTTTAATTCCTTCACCTTTTTCATCCAGTCTCTCAACTGCCCTCCCCCTTTGGCAACCATCAGTCTGTTCTCTATATCTATGAGTCTGTTTCAATTTTGTTTGTAATTGTGAGGGAAATCATATGGTATTTGTCGTTCTCTATCTGACTTATTTCACTTAGCATAATACCCTCTAGGTCCATCCCTGCTGTTGCAGATAGAGAGCTTTCATTCTCTTTTATGCCTGAGTAATATTCCACTGTATATACGTATGGCAACTTCTTTATCCATTCATCTAGTGCTGGGCACTTGGGTTGCTTCCATATCTTGGCTATTGTAAATAATGCTACAAAGAACATAGGAGTGTGTGTATTATTCTGAATTGGTCTTTCCAAGGTGGTGGCATGAGAGCAGAAAACCAAACAAAGCATAGATATGAGCCATGCGTATATCTGGGGTAAAAGAACGTTCCAGAAAGAGGGGACCACAAATGCAAGTCCCCAGAAGGAGGCAGTGTGGTGGAAGGATGGAGGATGTAACGGACAAAGGAACTCCTGGGTGAACTCCTTCAGTAATGAGTTATTATTAGAACTCAGAAACATTATGAGTTTCAAGACAACAGGAAATCATTCAAATTTTATATTTTTAAAAATGTTATAAAAATTCTTTCATAGCTATCATTATGCTATGGTTTAGTTCTGCACTTCTTAATGCTGTTCTGGAAAATAAATCTTAATAGGGAAGAACTAGATACTAGAAAGTTGTATCGAACTAAAAAGAAATATGTCCTTCAAGGCATTCCTTTCAACCCATTTCCTGTGAGCCAAACAACCCTACGTATTCCTTGAAGTGATTACCCAATTAAACTCTGATAATAGAGGTTCCTGAATTTTTTTAATATTCCCTATTTGAAAAAAAAAAATGTCCTAGATTTTAAAAGGATAGCATAGGACATAGGTCGGTGGCACCTGCGATTTTAGCTGAGTCCATTGAGAAACTTAGCTGTGTAATAAATAATAGTACATAAATAAAACCATGGACTATGTACTTGGCATACTACAGACTCAAAATAAGAATTATTAGTAAATTGTACATAGTCACATACTCATAGTAATAAATTGCCTAGCCTCTCAGTAACCCGATACCTATATGCACATTTTACAAATGTGACTTTGCCTGTCACACCCGCATACACGTGGCCCGGGTCCATAGGTAACAGATGACAGAGAGATGTGAATGCAAGGCTCCTTCCAGAGCCATATGCTTCCTCAGGTAACCTGAGGCGGACAAGGTGACATCACACCCACCTCAGACTCCCCTCCATCCTGGTTCTGTACTGCTCATCCCATGTCAGTACTTTCCGCAGGTAAAGTGACTTTTCCCGTAATAATAGCTCATCAATAAAGTAGCTCACACAGTACGTTCTTTGTCTGTTAAATCCCTTGTTCCCTCTCCCATCCTTCCACCTGTCTCCCATGATTGTCCATGGTTTCCTAACCTCCTGCCTTTAAGCCTGAGGACAGTGGTGTTGTAAGGAAGAGCGAAAAAGGAAGAAAGAATAATTATTGCAGCTGGAGGGAGTTACATAATCCCATCCAACCATTCTTGACCTTCCCCCCCCAAGCTTCCCAATGGTCTCAAGGTACAAGCTCTTGGCCATCTTGCCAAAGACCTACCAGGTTCTGGTTGGCAGACAGCTGGGGCCCCTCCATCCATGGGATCCTATGAAACTGAAGTCTCGCCCAGCTCAGTGGTTGAGTGTCAACCTATGAACCAGGAGGTCATGGTTCAATTCCTGGTCAGGGCACATACCCGGTTGCAGGCTCAATCCCCAGTGTGGGACATGCAGGAAGCAGCCAATCAGTGATTCTCTCTCATCATTGGTGTTTCTATCTCTCTCTCCCCCTCCTTGAAATCAATAAAAATATACTTTTTTAAAAAAGGAAGTGAAATCTCGGCTTCCTCCTGGAAAGGTGGCCATGCAAGGAACAAACATTATTTATGGCCACTGTCTAATTTAGGCCTTGCTAGTACTAAAGACGTTTCTGATCATGTTTTTTAAGCCAACTAGTTATTTATACATTTTCAAGAAGTTGTGTGTTTATTTTTCTTGGTTGCTTCAGTTCGCTTGTTGCTATTTATCTTGCAATAAGACTAAATATTTTAAAATTGGGAATGACAAGCTGATAGGGCCCAAATTCTTTGGCCTCGCCAAATTCTAATCTCTTATAAGGATGCAGATCCCAAATTTATTTTGGAACGGCCAGTTGCCTCAGAAAGTCATTCTCCACTGGATTTATAAAGCTGGTATTATTTTTAGACTGCCTAATCTTTTTTCCAATTCCCTGATGGTCATAATATATTAAAAAACAAAACAGAAAAGAAACAAGCAGGCCCAAGGCATGCCAAAAATAAAAACTTACAGTTTTGAGCCTTGATAGATGATCGCTCTTCCCATTGATGTTTTGAAAAAGTTTTCATTTGAGGAAGAAAAATAGTTCTACCACCAGCGATATTTTAAGTTCATCAGGCACATTTTTATCAAGGGCTCAGATAGCTTTTCATTTAGTCCCCAAATAAGTAAGTAAAATAAACAGATGATAATACTAATCTTAGCGTGTTTCTCAAATGTCTACTCTGTGGGACACTTGACATACATGTTCTCATTTAATAGCCACAGAAAGGCCATTTTAATCACCTGCTTACAAATAAAAGGCCCGAGATTTAGAGAGACGGAGGTACTGGTTGAAATCGCTCAGAGATGATCAGGATTTGAACCTGAGTTGTGCGTCTCTAACCTTAAATACTGTGCTGTGGTGAGTAGGCCAAGTAGTCTAATAGCAGTGATGGCAAACCTTTCGAGCTCGGCGTGTCAGCATTTTGAAAAACCCTAATTTAACTCTGGTGCCGTGTCACATATAGAATTTTTTTGATATTTGCAACCATAGTAAAACAAAGACATATTTTTGATATTTATTTTATATATTTAAATGCCTTTTAACAAAGGAAAATCAACCAAAAAAATGAGTTTGCGTGTCACCTCTGACACGCCTGTCATAGGTTCGCCATCACGGTCTTATAGGGTTCCTCTCCACCTGACTTCTCAGCATCAAAGGTTCAAGGTCACTAGACGGTTGTTCATCTGGTTCATGTCCATCAGGATGGGATTTGAGAGGTGTTGCTGTTCATGTACATCTCTCTGTGTATATTATATATAAACCTGTAATAACACTAAATTGTGCTCATGTCATTTTAGGTAGTTAAAATTAGAACTTTTTTAAAATATATTTTTATTGATTTCAGAGAGGAAGGGAGAGTGAGAGAGAGATAGAAACATCAATGATGAGAGAAAATCGTGGATCGGATGCCTCCTGCATGCCCCCCACTGGGGATGGAGCCCAAAACCTGGGCATGTGCCTTGACCGGGAATCGAACCATGACCTCCTGATTCATAGGGCGACGTTCAACCACTGAGCCATGCTGGCCGGGCTAGAACTTCTTTTTTCAGACATGAATTGAACAGGAAACATTGTGTCTTAAAGGCCAAAACTGATTCACTCATAACAAGGATTACACCACTCATACATATGCAATGGAACATTTTTAAAAATGGGGTCTGCATAGAATCACAGAATTTAGAGTTTTCAGAAAAAGCTAAAAGACGCTTTCTGTTGATTCCAGTAAAACTGACCTAACAGGTTAAGAATTTACTATTCCCGCCCAGGCGGTGTGATTTCAGCATTTGAGCATCAACCCATGAATCAGGAGGTGGCTGGTTCGATTCCTGGTCAGAGCACATGCCTGTCTTGCCAGCTTGATCCCCAGTAGGGGGTGTGCAGGAGGCAGCCAATCTAAGTTTCTTTCTTTCTATACCTCCCCCTTCCTCCCTTTCTAAAATCAATAAAAACATATCTTTTTTTTTTTAAGAATTTACTATTCCCTTAAGAAGACAATTTTCCACTAGATTTAAGCTGGGGGATTTTTAACAAGATCTACATAACCAATGTTATTCTTAAAGCACACACACTTCCCATCTGTAGTCAGATTGTCTCCATGTACATATCCACTCAACCGCTGTTTATTTCTACTGCACACAAAAACGGTACCATACATGTCACCAAGTTTTCCAAGTCTGTGCATTGCTGTGGCTCTGGCATGAGCCCGGCTGGGGTGCAGGGGTGCAGTCTTTCCCTGAGTGCGATCTTACAAAAGAGGAGGAGAATTATCCGCTTCATCCCTAAACACCAGCTTTGTCGTTTAGGCTTGCAGACGGCAGCTGCTCCCTAAATACAAGTTTGTTGAGACTTTGGGGGCCACCAGTCCATAGTAGAACCTATTGTTTCCAAAATATCCCTGGAATGGAACATGTTTTTAGTTTAATAATAATTAAGCAGACTCTTGGGCTCAATACCATGTTTGAAGAAACGCTTAAGTAGTGATAACAGGTATCCGAGACCCACAACACAGCCCCGCACCCCGATGGCTTTGCCTTTGATGTAGCCATTTTCAAAGCCATGGAATCACGGAGAGCCCGACCAGGCAGAAATGGGCGTTGCTGGTCATGGATGCTTCCAGGCAGCGGATCTGATTTCTGGCCTCAGGTTCCTCTTGCACCACCTCTGGGGTTTCCTTTGGGATTCTCCAAGGCCCTTCTGTGGGCCTGCACGCCTGGGGTGGGGGACAGAACTCGAGGCTTCGCAGCACAAGTGCTGGGAGGCTTGGGGACCTGAGAAGGCACAGGATAGACATCTGCCCCCTGCCCCCAGGGCTCAGGTCCAGAAGGGGCAGAACCCTGGGTCCAATCAGAACCAGGCTCCGCATCTCCTCTGCGCCTCCCTGTACAAAGGGCGGGATACAGGCTCTGGAACAGGCCCTCTGCTGTGGCTCCACGGAATCCCCATCTCTGGGTTCCTTGTCCAGCCCCCCGTCATTTCTAACAGCGGCCCCCGATCCGGGTCTTTTAGCTCTTGAGAATTCTCAGAGGGCGCCCTGGAAGGCCTAAGCTATGTCCTACATTTCAGAACGCCTGCACAGTCCCGCAGTCATCATCAATTAACGTGACGGCTGTACTTAATAAATACAGTGGGGTATTTTTTAATGAATGAGATTCCTGGGGAGTCAGAAGTAGATAATTAAAGGGGTCCTTGATTTTTTTTTTTCAAAAAAGTTAGGGACACTTGCCCGCTGATGTGGCTCAGTGATTAAGCATTGACCTATGAACCGGGAGGTCACGGTTCAATTCCCAGTCAAGGCACATGCCCAGGTTTGCAGACTCAATCCTGGTAGGGGGCGTGCAGGAGGCAGCTGATCCATGATTCTCTCTTATCATTGATGTTTCTCTCCCTCTCCCTCTCTGGAATCAATAAATATAAATTTTTTAAAGTTAGGGACACTTGTACTATAGCATACAACATGGTCTGAAGAGCTGTGGAGAACCTATGCTTGCCTGTATGTCATTGACATGGCCACGTGTATGGCCCAAATTCACAGACTGTCAATAACCATTGAGCCTCCGTGTAGGAAAAGGCATGCCTTTGACACCAAGAGCTCTCACATTTCCATAAATGGCATCCACAAAACTAAAAGGAAAGAGAGGAGGAATAAAAGAAAAGCAAAGAGAGACAGAGCAAAGAAGGTTCTGGAATTATTCCACACCTACCTACTTCTCAAAGCTTTGGGACACCTGACCCAACCTGTTAATGGCCTGAGATTCAATACAGGCCAATGGGCCTGGCCTGGGGCTGAAGAAGGTGCCTTCCCGGCATTGCCCAAGGGGAAGAACAGGAAACCAGGGCTCCTTTTTCAAGAAGGAAATTTGCAATCAGGGAAGTATCAGGTGTCTTCCTCAGCCTCGGATTCAGTCGGCCAATTCCCAGGAGGGAGATGCATTGGGCAATGGGCCCCGGATCTGGGATGTTTGCTGATGGTTCTTGACCTGCAGTAGCCACAAACCTGATCACTTGTCATCAGCATGTGCCCGACTCAGGGACTGCGCCTCGCTCCCAGCGCCAGAGCCTCTCCTGCCTGCGGTTGGCATGGGCTCCGAGCAGATGGGCACCAGGCCACGGTGCCAGGAAACCAGGATGCGCATCGTGTCGGTAGTTTAGGGCGGCTGGCGAGGCCAGGATTCCAGCTAAGGAGTTTGGATCGTACAGTCCCATCCTCTCGGGGAATGTGGCTACTATTTGCCTCTTTTTATTTTCCGAGCATTGATTCATGAGTAGGGAAAAAAACACCGAACTTAAGCAGAAAATTGAAATTTAAAATAATGGATGTTTAAAACGGTAGTGTTGGGATTTAATTTTTTCAGATAATTTTTCTCAGTGCCAAAGAAACCCTTTTTTTTTTGTAAAAATATTTTTTTATTGCTTTCAGAGTGGAAGGGAGAGGGAGAGAGAGAAACATCAATGATGAGAGAGAATCATCGATTGGCTGCCTCCTGCACGCCCCCCACCGGAGACTGAGCCTGAAACTCAGGCATGCGCCCTGACCAGGAATCGCACTGTGACTCCCTGGTTCATCTGCTCAACCACTGAGCCACTTGGCTGGGCAAGAAACCCTTTATCAAAGGAAACAGTATTCAGAGCTTCAGTATAAAGCAAGATAACGCCTGGGAGGCGGATGGAGGGGTGTGGGTAGGAGGCGGGAATGTGTTCTCACCCTCCCTCTACAGTTTTCTGTAAGGGCACTGACCCCTTTGAAACGAAAAATGTCCCCTCAACCTTACGCATTTGTACCCTTATCAAGCGTCTCTTCCCAGTGTGAATAGACGCACCAATGGGGAAGGCTGTGGGTATTACATAAAGAATTAGTTCTTGCCCGGCCGGCGTGGCTCAGTGGTTGAGGTGTCGACCTATGAACCATGCCCGGGTTGCAGGCTCCGTCCCCAGTGTGGGGCATGCAAGAGGCAGCCCTTCCATGATTCTCTCTCATCATTGATGTTTCTCTCTCTCTCCCTCTCCTTCCCTCTCTGAAATCAATAAGAATATATGTATATATTTTTTTAAAGAATTCGTTCTTGAGCTGGGTAAGTGCTCCCAAGGTGGGAGGAAGAAGGAGAAAGAGCATTGTGCGGTCCCATTTCCCATGAACAGGCCCAGCTCACTGTTCAGTTTTAACAACATGGAGCCGTAGTATTGGAATGAGCCCTAAGGATGCCCAGCTGAAGCCAGAGGGTCATTATTTAGCGAGAGGAGGAACTTGAGCTTCTATGTCAACCCAGGGCCTCCTGGAACGAGGCCTGAAGAGCCAGATGCCCTATCATAACCCTTTCCTAACTCTGGGCTCTTCTTACCAACCCTGAACAAACTATAGACCTGGGGGCCCCAAGATGCCCTCTGAGCTCAAGGGTTGCACCAGCCCACAGATGTGCCTGCTAGATTCTCACAGTGAATGAGATACGATATCATATCATATGGTACGATGTAATGTACATGATATGATATGGTATACATGATATGATATGTAAATAAAATGTACATGCACAATGATATATGCACATATAAAACAATGTACACATACAAAGGAGAGAAGAATACCCTTCCATCAGCTGGGATTTGGATATGTTTCACTGCTTTAAAAATCTCATGAAGAAATCATGTGATTTCGGTTTTTCACACTGAAGAAAACCTAGAATAAGTCCCAAAAGAACTAAAATGTTTGCCAGTTATAAAATCCTCCTCCTCATCATCATCATCACCATCGTACATATATGTATGTGTGTACATTTATATATATGTTTGCTTTATACTATATGTATATACACTTTTTTCTATATACATCTTGCATGTCATATATATACACACACATACATATATGTGTATACAACATGCACATATCTCCTATATATAACAGGATATATGCATATTGCTAAACTGGCAGTTTGGCAATCTTTTAAAGTCACAGTAATATATAATTTTTAAAGCCAAACTAAAAGCACACGTGGTTTCACGATAGCTTTTATATTAGAAAAGACTTTCAATGAAGGCCCTGACCTGCCTTCATCTGTGACCCACGTATTGCTAATTTAATTGCCAGAAATGTCAATATAAATTAATAAATCATTGTTTTCTCAATTTTTATTTTATGAATTAAAGATCTGGTAAGCATTTTTGTGCACATCCATAATTATTTAATGATATCTACACAAAGGCTTTAATGATATGGGAATAGTGATAGTAATTCTAAAAGCCCACACTCAGCTGATAAAATATATATTGCTAAAAATTGTTTACTAAAAATGAATTCTTTCTGCCAGTGAATGGCTCATGTGACATTTTTTCAATAATTAAAACACAGACTAGGGAAGTCTTCTGTTTTTATACTTTTTTGGGGGGAAATTGCTAGTTTGTAGGATCTGATTTTTTTCCTGTTTTTGTTGTTGTTCTTGTAGTTTTACTAACCTAGAACTTTCATTTATTTTCTTATTCTTTTGGTGGCAATATGTACCTACTGAATCTGAAAAGACTAGTAACAACAACAATTGGAGCCAATACTACATGACAAAATTTTGTTGAAAATTGATGCTTTTGGGGCGTGGAATCCAATTGCATTCATGTTCTTATGCATTTAGCAGAAACCAAACTGCATCTCCCTGTGAAAGGAATCTCGCCCCATCCATTTATCTCTTTACTATTTCATCCTCCAGATTCCCATCATTTTCATCAATATTTGTAAAATCAAGATAAAACAAAAATCCAGTGTTTATGTATGTGATAACTTTAAGAAGTGTTCCTTCTAATATATAACTTGCATGCAAATAATAAATAATTCAATCAGGAGACCATTTCTTTTGAAAAAGACTGGAAATTAAGAATGTTAGTGTCCTTAGCTGAAATTGGCACCTTGGTAACCTGCGCTCATGACATAATTGCAATGTCAAGAACATAGCCTTCCTGTAATTTCTTTTTTCCCCTGAAAACTTAAAAAGGAAGCATTTATTTTTACAAACCCATTCACCTTTGTTTTTGTCTTAATACAAGGAAATAATACTGCAATAACCTCCTGAAATGAGAAGATTTCCATATTGCAGTTCAAGATTTGGGCTCAGGGAGTGGGATGGGGGGGAGAAATTAAGGCTGGTCAATGAGATTAGTGTTTCAAAAATAAAAAGAGAGAGAGAAGGAGAGAGTCCAATTAGAAGTATCCTGGGGTTATTAGTGATAACAGTGCTCATATCCAATTAAGATGAAAACCATTTTACCAGCTTAATGTGCCACCTCTGGCACTGTGGGTTTATTAGTTTTATCAGACTTGAGAACTGAATCTTGAAATGATCTGTATGCGGAGTACCAAAGAGATACCGTTAAGACTGAGAGATAATTGGGATAAAATGAGATGCCTCAAAAGTTGTTGATTAACAAGTGTTGTGGATTTTGGGGAGGGGAAGAAATCAGTCGTTTCAGACAGTGTCTGAAAGGAAAACATTCATTGGACTGTGCAATGAAATTCTGAAGATAAGACGGTACCACTACCTTCCTTGGTGTCCAAAAAATGCAGTCATGTGACATATCCGTGTAAGACAAGACAGCCTAGATTCACGTGTGCCTTCTGTCCTGAAATCTCAAATGAACAGAAGCAACTGTTTGTGATGTATGGCAGGTTTCTTGTTTTCCCTTCCAGATTAAGGGCTATCATAATTAATGATTGATATTAATAATTAATAAGAAAGTCTTTTCAAGATGGGCTACATTATCCATGAAACTTCTTTTCGTTCATTGAGTTTCACTCCTTTATGTTTTTAAACAGTCATTTGAACTTTTCCAAAAAAAAATATCTTTGCATTTCTCTACCACCCATTTGAGTGGCACAGAATGATTAAAAGCAAACAAATGCCACACAGTAAAGCTGCCCACTTAGGCGGCCATAAAATCACTGTTGCGTTGCTTCCATAGACACCTCCTTGCCTAATAAAATTCTTGTCACTCACTTCTGAAGCCGGTGGGGGAAAGCCTCCATTGTGCAGGCAGTGTTCTGGGTGCTTGTCTTCAATAAAATATTCAGTGCACGCCCAGGAATGCGTAGTGGAAATAGTTGGTGAGGTGGCCTCACCGCCAGTTCTTCTGGGAAGCACACCAGCACTTCCTCTGCTAAAGGGTTAGAGCCAGCCCGGCCGGTGTGGCTCAGGGGTTGAGCGTCGACCTATGAACCAGGAGGTCATGGTTCCATTCCCGGTCAGGGCACATGCCTGGGTTGTGGGCTTGATCCCCAGTAGGGGGCATGCAAGAGGCAGCCAATCAATGATGCTCTCTTATCACTGATGTTTCTCTCTCTCCCTTTCCCTTCTCTGAAATCAATAAAAATACATTAAAAAAATAAAGTGTTAGAGCCACACATGAAAGCTTGAATACATAATGCTAAGGAATGAACAGAAGAGCCTGGGGAGCAAGTGTGGTCCAGGCTGGGGGTGAGAGGATGCCATGACCAGGTGGAGAAATATAGGCCATCTCAGCTACATCAAGGGATTAATGGAATATTCCCGTTCATAGACAAATGTTAGGCCCATGAAGGTGAACCTTATTTGGGTAGTGACTTTGTGATGAAATGTCTTACCCTGTGAGACTTTCAACTGTACAACGGAGTAAACATGTTATTAGAATGGCAAATGGATGTTTGGTTCTGCCATGTAGGAAACCAAGGGCTCTCAGTAAACCTGAAGTTGACACAGGTCACATGTGATTCTTCAAGAAAACAAAGTCGCCTTGGCTGGTGTTGCTCAGTGGTTTGAGCATCATTCCAAAAGATCGCCGGTTTGATTCCTGGTCAGGGCACATGCCCAGGTTGCGGGCTCCATCCCCAGTGGGGCTGTGCGGGAGGCAGCTGATTGATGTTTTGTTCTTACATTGATGTTTTTCTCTCTTTTCCTCTCCTTCTCTAAAAATCAATTTTAAAAGTCTTTTTAAAAAAATAAAGTAGAAATTAAATTTTTTAATCATGACATTTTTTAAGTGTCTGTGTGTGTGTGTGTGTGTGTGTGTGTGTGTGTCATATTAGATCTCTATTGTTGTATAACAATTGACCAGAAATTTAGCAGCTTAAGCAACACGTATTTATTGTCACAGACTGTGGGTTAGGACAGAGTTGAACCAAGTCTTCTGCTTCAGGATCTCTCAGGGTGTTGGCTTGGATTGGGATCTCATCTGAAGGTTCAACTGGGGAAGGAGTTACTTTCAAGATCATTTATGTAGTTGGTTAGTTGCCACTGTTTCCTTTCTTTTGGGGTTTTCGGACTAAAAAGCTTAGTTCCTAACTGGCTGCTGGCCAAAGGCTGCCCTCAGTTCGTTGCCATGTGGGTCTTTCCATCATGGCTCCTTGCTTCCGCCAAGCCAGCAAGGAAGAGCGTTAGCTTGCAAGACAGAAATTATCATCGTAGGTAATGTAATCACAGTAGTGATATCCCAACAATCTTGCTGTATTCTCATTGGTTAAAAGTGAGTCACAGGCCCACATTCTAGGGGAGTGTAAATACCAGGAGGCAGGAATCATTGGTAGCCATTGTATACAGTCTGCCTGCCACAGTCGGTCTGTGGTTGGGGGTGTTGCAATAATCTGAGTTATGCTGGTAAAGTGTATTTACATGGGACAGGGATTTCTGCAAAGTTGTGGGGAAAATAGTTTGTCTTTTAATCATCCTCAGTTTTCAATTATTTAATTTCTTTAGTTATAAAAATTGATCTGCTTTGGATATTCCTGTAATTAAAAAAAATAAAATAAATTGGCTGGATGTTGTAAAGAATCCTCACACTGCCCCTGTGGCTTATATAATTTAATATTTTTTTTTAAATATATTTTATTGATTTTTTACAGAGAGGAAAGGAGAGAGATAGAGAGTTAGAAACATTGATGAGAGAGAAACATCGATCAGCTGCCTCCTGCACATCCCCCACCAGGGATGTGCCCGCAACCCAGGTACATGCCCTTGACCGGAATCGAACCCGGGACCCTTCAGTCCGCAGGCCGACGCTCTATCCACTGAGCCAAACCGGTTTCGGCAGAGGGATAGAGAGTTGAAACATCAATGAGAGAGAAACATGGTGATCAGCTGTCTCCTGCACACCTCCTACTGGGGATGTGCCTGCAACCAAGGTACATCCCCTTGGCTGGAATCGAACCTGGGACCTTTCAGTCCCTAGTCTGACGCTCTTATCCACTGAGCCAAACTGGTTAGGGCTATAATTTAATATTTAAATGAATTTAAAACATCTTAATTGGTAGACAGCCAGTATGTACATACACATTATTTATGTTTTTAGGAAAACAAAATTTACCTACTAAAACATGGCTTTTGCTGCATTTTAACTTAACTTTGGCCTCACAATATAGATGTGAGCGATAGTAATCATGGGCTATGCATCTTGTATTATTGGTAATAAATGGCATTTATTTGAAAAATATCTCTGTCGCCCTCTTTCAAGAGCACATTCAAATGGCATGTGTAGAATCATCATCCTGCGGAAAGAGAACTGATGGAAAAAGAAATATTAAGTGATAAACTTTCTGGTGCCTATCAATGCCCCATTTTTCTAACGTCCGTATAATAGTTCCATACTTGACCAATGATTTTGTGCACCTGCAATAAAATCCATCCAGAAAGGCCGTAATCAGTGGTTGATGGCAGACGGAACCCAGAACTGTCCACTTTCCCCCAAATTGGCTTTTAATTGCCATAGTCAGCAGCTTGAATTATTGGTTAACTGCCAGGAATGTGTTGTCTCTTCTGGCAGCAAGTGCTTCTTCTCGTTGCACCTAACTTTTCTTTTAGAATATAAGAAAAAGGGCAATAACTGAATGATGTTTTAAAAGGGCTAACCAGCCCTAGCCAGTTTAGCTCAGTGGGTAGAGCATCGGCCTGCGGACTGAAGGGTCCCAGGTTCGATTCCGACCAAGGGCATATACCTTGGTTGCGGGCACATCCCCAGTAGGGAGTGTTCAGGAGGCAGCAGATCGATGTTTTTCTCCCATCGATGTTTCTAACTCTCTATCCCTCTCCCTTCCTCTCTGTAAAAAAAATCAATAAAATATATTAAATAAATAAATAAATAAATAAAAGGGCTAACCAGGCCTGGCCTGAATGGCTCAGTGGTTGAGTGTGTGCCCTGGCAAGCTGGCTACTGATAGAAATACCTGAGTATTTCTCACCTTCCCTGAGTAACCTATGCACCAGGAGGTCACAAGTTCTTTTCCCGGTCTTGGCACAGGCCCGGGTTGCAGGCTTGATCCCCAGTAGGGGGCGTGCAGGAGGCAGCCGATCAATGATTCTGCCTCCTCATTGATGTTTCTATCTCTCTCTCCCTCATCCTTCTGCTTTGAAATCAATTAAATAAATATTAGAAATAATAATAAATAATAATAAAAGGGTTAACCAGAAACAGAAACATTTGTAACTAAAATGGAATTTAATGATAAGGCACAGAATGCCCAGCTTCATTCACATTAAAGAGGAAAATATTTAGGTACCTAGTAAACTTTAAAAATAACTAAGCCGCCAGCAGCACCGACTTCAAGTTGGGAAGTAATGAATCCGAAAATCATTATTGATTAAGCATGAATTCGGGATCGCTTCTTAACCTAAGATTCCTTGGCCCACCTTTTTTCTCTTCTTTCCTTTTGTCAAACGGATTCAATTAGTAGTTGCTGAACACTTAGCCAACACGTGTTATGCAGGGAAGGTGAAAAATCTCAGGTCCAGTCCGTAGCCTGCATGCCAGGCCACACGCTTTCCTAAGCAATGTCAAGGCCCTTTTTCAAGACAACACACACTTCCTCCTCAAGGCAGAAGTCTAGGTCATTCACTGATGGAACATCTTGCCCTCTGGCATCGGCACATGAAGCATGTTTAGGCCCTTAGCAGGCTTGCTTGGTGCCCCCAGGGGGGTAGCCTTCGTCCAAATAGTGAAGGAGTAGCTATAGTTTCCAAGTGAAGGGTGTGTGTAGAGCAAGTCAGCACAGTGGTGGAGTCTCCATTCATAAAGCAGCTAAATCTTCATTCATAAAGAAGCCCAAGGCCACCAGCACCTCCAAGGACCTCCTGGGTGTTAGGCACTGGAAAACCTGGAGGCAGGCCTCAGTGCTGCCTCCTCGGGGCTTTCTGGAGAAGACACCCCGAGCAGGTGCATGGAGGTTTAAGTTCAGTCTTCGCCACTTGCCCACTCTATGCCTTTCAACACACTCATGTGTTTCTTCATCGATTAAAATAAAAGCTGGGACTCATATTCCACATGAACATGGAGAGGATTAAATAAGGGGACAATACATAAAAGGCAAGTTGTATGCCCGGCTGGCGTGGCTCAGGGCTTGAGCATCGACCTATGAACCAGGAGGTCACGGTTCGATTCCCGGTCGGGGCACATGCCTGGGTTGTGGGCTCGAGCCCCAGTAGGGGGCCTGCAATAGGCAGCTGATCAATGTTGTGCTCTCACATCAATGTTTCTCTCTCCCTCCCTCCCTCTCTCTCTCTCTCTCTCAAAATCAATGAAAATATATATTTTTTTAAATTTCCAAATCACAGCAACCTTTGCCTCACTCTCTCCTAAAGAATCTTCCAAGATTTGCTACCACCCAACACATGGCTAACCACACACACCCCAATTTTGCTCGTTCACCTCCAGGCCCTGAGGGCAGGAACCCCAACTGGGGTCTCCAGAGCCCAGCCACCCAGACACCAGAGGAGCACAAAGGAGACCTTTTGAACCAGCCCACACTGACATGTTTTCATGATTCACAGTCGATTCCCCTTGAAACACTTTTAAAAAACTCTTTCCCTGTCTTGTTTAAATTTGGGTAAAAATAAAGTTCCTTACAAACAAATATTTCTTTCCAAAAATGTATTCCCACCTTCAATAAAAGGAAAAGAAAACATTTCCTTTACAGCCTGCGATGGCCAATGTCGCCATCTTTATGTACCTAAGATACGGGCTTATATTAAGGATTTTTATAGGAATCTATTTTTATTTTTAAAACTACCTCCTTATGCAATATTTTGAAAGCAACAACAAACCGTAAATTGTATTGCCAATACCACTCAACGTTCTAAACGTAGTAAAAATACGAGTTGAAGTCAGGTTTTTGTATTTGCTTACAAACACTGCATACTTTGTCTTGTTACTTACGGGAGATAATTAAGAATCTTTAATAAATAAATAAAGCCTGACCATCAATGTAAAACGGGATCAAATGGAGGCCACTTTCACAACTGTAGCTTGCAGCTTTGCTACAAGTTTATGGCGGGTTTTGTTTTCGTAGAATGAATATATTATGGTGGGCAGGGAGTCACGGAAAGTTATTGAGTGCCATTTCATCCAAAATTCACTTATGTCAGAAATCAGAAGGACTTCCACACTGTCACCATTGAGTTCTAGACCGATTCATCCTTTAAAATAAAAATGAGGAAAAAAAATCAGAAACATTCTTGCATAGAAAAACCTATCCAGTGAGGAATTCAGTGAATGTGGGAGACTTTTCCCCCTTCCTTCTATCAGGGTATTTCGCACAGGAAAGTCTTGCTCTATTTTCCAGCAGAGTCACAGCCGTTTCTGTTTCTAACCTGGGAAGAATGTGGTTGGAGCTGAAAGCCCCCTGTCCCATTGTTCGAGTCCCGGGCACTGATCCTTGCTTTTAACATCATAATGAGGGATACTCTTTAGTGGATTATCTTGAGAAGGGATTAACTCCTTCAGGTCTTCTAGGGGGCAAGGTGTTTTGAGCCCTAAATACACACCAATTGCCTGCTTAACTTTTCATCTTATTTTGAAAACTGCCCAGCTGGATCTCAGATTCTTTTCCATAGAGCTGGATTTTCTTAGTAGCGAAGTTGGGGTGGGGGGTAGCAGATGCTAAATATAAGCACTGTTCCTTTAATCTCGTGGGGCCACATGCCTCACATATTCCCCCTGAGACCGGCCAGGCGCAGGGTAAGACTCAATCCGAACTTTGTTGCAAACTCTACAAACCATCTCCCAGGCCCACGATTTAAACGTGCAGAAACACTCTTAGTAGGGACTCTGGCCCTTTAAACCCCATGGCCCGTGTGGCCCTGCTACTGCGACTTTTAACATTATTATGGACATTTTTAAAGTCATACTCAAAGCAGAATTCAAATACCTAATAAACACACAGACACACACACACACACACACACACACACACACACACACTTGAAAAGAGAGCTAATTGCTCAGTAATTTATAATCAAGTGGTTTCTTTAAGCTTTGCTTTTTTATCTCAATAACCATTTATTTCTGGCTGCCTATTCCATTTATACCGAAATCTTACATTTGTTTCATAATCACCTTAGCCCTGCTCTAACCTTATTTCTGTTATTAACTACCCATTGTACTCTCATATGATTTGCCAAGAAACTAGATAATTTTCAATGTGTTCTTTCTTCTCCTTTTCTGTTCATCCCAACTTTTTTCCTGAATCACTTACACCTTTCCTTTTGTTCAACCCGAAGAATATTTTCCCCGCTGAACACACTCATTTTCGAAGTGTTCGTTCAATGTAGAAAATTCCTTTTAAACGCACAATGATTTTTTTTTTCTTGCAACTTCACCTTACAGGTTGATTTCTTTTGTAATCAAATAGCAACTCCCATCACCAGTCGCTTTAAAAAAGTAATGTATAAATGACTTATAAAATGCTCCGTTAAATATGCAAACGTTTTAAACATATATCCAACCGCAACTAAAAAGCAACTAAAGGATCTTGGGAGAATGAAGTTGCCTACTTTTTTTCGGCTCCGAATCCAGGTGCGCTTCTGTGCGAACAAGATGAAATGAACTCTTATTCTTTGTTTAATATATATAATAACTGTATTCTAGAGGCCGTGCTTTACTTGTAAATAATCCTCCACATTCTTTCAGTGTAAACTCTTTAAAGAGTCATGAATTTTATTTATACTCTCTCTCGTTCTTTGAGAGTCTTTTGTTTATTTGCTGTTTCATTCTTTGAGAAATAACACTCGCCCAGGAAAATCCCCCTCTCTGCTTAAGGAATTAGGCCAGAGACAAAGGCAGGGAATTCTCTAAAGCCTTGTTTTGTGCTAAGAGAAATGTTTGACATTTCTGTGGAGAGGTGTTTAGTTAGGATTCATTAGGTCTTAGGGACTCTTTTCTCTCCGCTGGCCTTTCAGATTCTGCCACTGTGGGGGTTTTTTTCCCCCTGTGTTTGGTAGACTGGAGAGAATGTACCAGAGCGTAATTAGGTTTCCTACATGCGAAGAGCAAAAATCCAGCAGTTTTCAATGCGATGCCCACGTATGCCCCTCGCTCAGCAGGCCCAAACCTGAATCCCGCTTTCTCATCCCCATCTGGGTAGGAGAAAGGGCAGCTAGCAAAGCCAGGGAGAGAAAAAGCTCCCGCAGAAATTACGTCCTGGTTAAAATAAATGCCTCCTCAGAGCATCTTCAAACAGAGTCACTTGACCGTCCCTCCCACCATCCGTGCTTCGTCTAGAAACACTAAATAAATTCAGGTGTCATGTCATTTTGAAGGCAAAAGAAAGTCTTACAATAGTCTTTATTTTACAACACCTTGGTGAGCCTTCATTCCTCTCTGAGATCATTTAAAAGCTGTCCCCGAAGGTTGAGCGTCGACCTATGAACCAGGAGGTCACGGTTCGATTCCCGGTCAGGGCACATGCCTGGGTTTCGGGCTCGATCCCCAGTGGGGGGCGTGCAGGAGGCAGCTGACCCCTAATTCTCTCTCATCATTGATGTTTCTCTCTCCCTCTCCCTTCCTCTCTGAAATCAATAAAAATATATTAAAAATTAAATAAAAATAAAAGTTTCCTTTCCTAAAAGACAGCATAGATGGGCTCTGGGCAGGAAAGGGGATCAGAAGGAAAAAGAGAAATACCAAGGAATCTAGCACATCCAAGCTAACACCCCCCAGTCACCCAAATGTCTTTCTTTAAGTGGAGCATCAAAAAAACTTGACAGACAGGGGCTTTGCAAGAGTGGGACGTGTCCCCAGTCCCCTTGGGAAAGCTTTGTCATCCTCAACAATGAGGCCATTAGAGAAGCATTTCCCACCTCCATCCCGGCACTGAGCCTAAGGCACCGGGAGGGGCAGGACAGGGAGCTGGCGAAGGAGTTGCAATTTCTGGTGGAAGTGACCAGGGGAAAAACACAAATACCATCGTCCTAAAGCAATGCTACCCTGAGCCATAACACAGATGAATAACTAGCAAAAGGAAAAGTCCTTTTGTTGTTGTGGCTTCATTCTCTGGAATAAATTTGAGTTGACCAGATAACCTATATAATAAAAGGCTAATATGCAAATTATCCCCTTGGGAGTTCCACAGCCCAGGAGTTTGACTGCTCGCTTTGACGTGTGCTGACCACCAGGGGGCAGCACAGAAGGAAGGAAGGCCCCGGCCGGCCCTCATCACCGGCCAGGCCTAGGGACCCTACCCATGCATGAATTTTGTGCACCAAGCCTCTAGTATTTAAATAATTGCATTTATTGTTTTCTCTCCTGTTAAAAAAAAAAGTCAAAGGTGGGGAAAGATGCTGAGCTTTCCTTGAATACCAAAGAAACAAGGTTTGCTTAAGATATGCCGTGGCTTATTAATTATTCAATGGGGAGTCGATTGGGCTGTTTACCCTTGGAATGTCATTAAGCGCAAGGCCAACAATAAGGACGTAACAATGATGGCATTTGCTCTGCAACTGTGCATCTATTCACACCATATAAAATCAATTACTATAATCCCCACAGGACTTCTTCCCCCCTACACCTACCAAATATAAAGGGTTCTACTGTGCAAAGGAAGCTGTAGACATAGTCTCCACCTTAACCCTGAAGCCCTTGACCATCAGCACCTCAATGTGGAGATCCAGGGTCTTCCCTAATGGTAATGAATTAGAATCAAATGTGATTTGGTATTTTAAATCCCTGTGGAAACATACCTCCTATATCCTAAACAGAAATAGCCACTATCCCTACAAAGCATTCTTAAGTCTTCACTAGAGGCCTGGTGCACGAATTTGTGCACAGGTGGGGTCCTGCCAGCCCGCCCCAATGGGAGCTCATTGGGCCAAGCCGGCAGGGAGAAGGGGCCACGGGCAGTTCAGGCTGCCGCAGTGCGCATCATAGCCACTGGTCATTCCACTGTTCCGGTCTTTGGGCTTTTATATATATAGATTACTGTGCAGGTAGGAACTTTAAAGACACATGGTCCTTTAACTTCTTCATAAAGACAAATGGCCTTCTTTAGCCATCATAAAAGGTGGCATGTTTTGTGATCAGATGTGAGTTGGTAGTTTTGAGAAACTGTAAAATCTCGTGTTTCTTAAAAACAACCACCTCATGGACATAGACAATAGTATGGAGAGGATGGGCGTGGGGAAGGTTGAAGAAGGTATAAGGGGTCAAATATGTGTGACAAAAAGAAACTAGACTTTTTTTTTTTTTTCATTCTTTCTATTACTGGGTAATATCTCATTGTATATATACCACATCCATTCAGCTCAGGTTTAGGGCTATTGTGGAGGAAAACCATGAGCCTTACAGACAAGACTTCTTTCTTTCTCAGGAGGTGGCCAGTTTGTGCAACAAGTAGAACCGCACCATTTGCCCGGCGGCTGGCGTGGCTCAGTGGTTGAGCATCAACCTAGGAACCAGGAGGTCAGGGTTTGATTCCCGGTCAGGGCACATGTCCAGGTTGCAGGCTCGATCCCCAGTGTGGGGTGTGCAGGAGGCAGCCGATCAGTGATTCTCTCTCATCATTGATCTTTCTCTCTCTCTCCCTCTCCCTTCCTCTCTGAAATCAATAAAAATATATTTAAAGAAAAAACAACACAGCACCATTTCATAAGTAAAGAGAGAAGATAAGAGAGAGGGCGTCCAGGGAATTTTTTCCCTTCCATAAAGTTCAGACCATGCATCATCTCTAATGAGCTTGAGAAAGCCAAGCAAAGCAAATGTGCCCTAATTCATCATGTTGCCCATCTCAAAGGTGACAGGCAACCTACGGGCGAAGAGCCTTTATTTTTGTAACAACAACAAAAAATGAAGGTGGGATAATCACATATAAAATAATACCTCCAGGGGAACCCTTACAACCCACATCAACTATAGAAAATTATCTCATTATGGTGGGAATTTGTTTGCTTAAGTCTGTATCAAAAATTTCTATTTGCATCTATAAGCAAAACACTTGATTTTTTTTTTTAAATATATTTTATTGATTTTTTACAGAGAGGAAGGGAGAGAGATAGAGAGTTAGAAACATCGATGAGAGAGAAACATCGACCAGCTGCCTCCTGCACATCTCCTACTGGGGATGTGCCCACAACCCAGGTACATGCCCTTGACCGGAATCGAACCTGGGAACTTTCAGTCCGCAGGCCGACGCTCTATCCACTGAGCCAAACCGGTTCCGGCGCAAAACACTTGATTTTTATATGTAACCCAAATGTGGGAGAAAAGAATTTCTTTAGAAGTCTTTTCAGATTTTGAGGCATAAGGTGCTGTTACTGTGAGAACAGACACAATGTTTGCAGTTGTTAGAAAATGGAGAGGAAGAAGATGAAAACATAGAAAATAATGGTAGAAAGAGGTCCCGTTGTCAGGAGGTCATGGAAATGAGGGGAGACTATATTTTTATTTTATTTAAATATATATTTTTATTGATTTCAGAGAGGAAGGGAGAGGGAAAGAGAAATGGAAATATCAATGATAGGGGGAATCATGGATGGGCTGCCTCCTGCACGCCCCCTACTGGGGATTGAACCCACAACCCCGGGCAAGTGCCCTGACCAGGAATCAAACCATGACCTCCTGGTTCACAGGCCGATACTCAACCATTGAGCCACACCAGCTGGGCTATTTCATACATTCTGTATATCATTCATGCACTAGTCATTTTTAATAGCTCTCTGTGGCTTATTTTGTTAAGTTCCCACATTCGAGTTGGCTGGGATCTAAATTTGAGAGTTGATGATCTTTCTGATTTTAAAAACTGTATAAATTTACATAATGGAATGCAAAGTGTTTACACTGGTGTCTAAATTAGATACTGGCTCAAGGTTGCCCTCTTTTTCTTCCTCTTAATTCCCAGTTGGAGGCAGCCCCCAAACTTGGGAGATTTCTGACTCCCAGTGCTCATCTTCAAGCTATCAACCCCAACAAGGTGATTTTCGTGTAATAATTTCCTGCTCATAGTTTTAACCTCTTTTGGTGCGTTCCTATTATTTCTTCGTCCTTACTGGTGGTTACACCAGCTCCCAGTTTAATATCATTTGCACATTTCATTAATATGTGGCTTACTCCCTCTTCGAGATCCTTAATAAAGATGTTAAATTAGATTGTATCTGACATTGACCCCTGGGGCACCGCCGCGCCTTAACAATATCCCGTTTCCCTGCCTGCCGTCTACAGAGTCCTTGCAAAGTGTGTGCGGCACCGTCTCAACCTGGGATAAATCTTCCATTTTAATTCCACTGCCGAAGTCAAGTCATGTGGTTTGGGATAACTTGACATTGCCAGAACAGACTTGGAGTTGCTAGAAGTCATATTTTAGCAATTAAGGACAGGTTTGCCAGATCCGTGTCCGATTGCCAAGCTGCTGACAATTACAAGAGATAGTCTCTCTTTCCTGTCTCGTGTGTTTCAGTCAAACAGGGAAGGGTCTTGTTTTGCCCGACGAAACTGGGCTTTTTTTTCTTTCCAGGCTAGCAGTCAGCTTTCACCAGCTTTTAAACAGCACGCCTGCTCTGTGTTTCCAAGCAGATTTCTTAAAGAGCCTGTTGCGCCCTGGACAGTTTGGCTCAGCGGATAGAGAGTCGGCCTGCAGACTCAAGGGTCCCAGGTTCGATTCCGGTCAAGGGCATGTACCTTGGTTGTGGGCACATCCCCAGTAGGGGGTGTGCAGGAAGCAGCTGATGGATGTTTTTCTCTCATTGATGTTTCTAACTCTCTATCCCTCTCCCTTCCTCTCTGTAAAAAATCAATAAAATATATTTTAAAAAAATAAAAATAAAGAGGCTGTTGCGCCCACCCGCCGATGTGTGCAGGCTGCAGGGAAGCGGACCAGGCCCCCGCTGAGCATCCGGACGGGAACTCCGCTTTCGGATTTCCGAAATTGACCACGAGTCCTTCCCATTTGGAAACGCTGATTTTCTAATAGAGAAGGTATAATGCCATGCAGTATGCCTGGCACAACGTTTAACTCGCTCATCATATTTGGAGAAACCTAGAAATTTAGATCAGATGCAGCATTTCTTCAAATAAGTTGTAGAATGATATCTGAAGAATTAGGCCTGGCCGGTGTGGCTCAGTGGTTGAGCATCAACCTTTGAACCAGGAGGTCACAGTTGGATTCCCAGTCAGGGCACACGCCCGGGTTTCGGGCTCCATCCCCAGTGCAGGAGGCAGCCAATTGATCTATGTTTCTCTCTTATTGATGTTTCTATCTCTCTCTCCCTTTGTCTCTGAAATCAATGAAGAAATATATATATTTTAAAAGAAAAGAATTAGATTGCGTTACCAAATAACCCGCAATTCCTATGTAGTGAAATTGACCATGGTGACTGCGGCCTAACTTGGTCTCTTCTAACTGATACCCTCATTCAACTGAAGGACAGATAGGATGTTTCCACTGCGAAGCCAGCGTTGTTCAAAGAGATACATCAGTTCTGAATGAGCTAACCGTTGGTGAGTCCAGAATCTGCCTTTCTTGTATGTCCACCAGGTGTGGAATAGTTGAATCCGCCATCTGTCAGCGTTTGCATTTTGTGGAGTATTGAGAACGTGTGACTTTTCCAAGCCCACAACTGCCCCTGAGTAGTGGCCATCAAGGACCCGTACAGAGCAGCTGGGGATCCAATGACCCATCCTCTTCCCCCCACAGGTAGCCTGTGGGTCTGCAGCCATCATACCCGAGAAAACATTTGAAGAGCGTTTAATAAAGGCAAATGCTTTTACTAGTTTCACCGTCAGACACTTAAAAGAGATTTTTGGTACAACAAAAACTACAAGTCAACGGGAAACCATTCTTAAAATTGACTCCATACTTATAATGATGGGTAAAATAAATACATCTATCCTGGCCAGTGTGGCTCAGTGGTTGGGGGCCAACCTATGAACCAGGAGGTCACGGTTCAATTCCAGGTCAGGGCACATGCCCGGGTTGCGGGCTCGATCCCCAGTATGGGGCATGTAGGAGGCAGCAAATCAATGATTCTCTCATCATTGATGTTTTTATCCCTCTCTCCCTCTCCTTTCTTCTCTGAAATCAATTAAAAATATACATATATATATAAAATAAATATGTCTAATCAAAGAATGGTTTATCATGAGAAATGAAAATGAACACTCTTTTGCATTGAAGATCATTCTCGCGGACCTAATTTGAGAGATACTTAACAAATAGCACAACAAAGGCTTTCTTTCTGTTACAATAAGTAATTGATGGAGACTGAACCGTTTTTGCCTGATGGATTTCAGAGCGGAAGAGTGACAGTCGCTCACAGCACCATCATTGAAAAGCTGCGTCCAAATGATTTGTGCCTGTTTTCTGTAAGACATTTGAATGCTTTCCGAAGTGAGAAAATATCTAGCCACAAAAGACTAATGCGATAGCCCTTTTCTTGAAAGACTGTGTGCAGAATTTGCAAACAACACTGGAGGTCTAGCATATAAACCACAGAGAATGAGTCTGGCCTCTGAGTCAGGGAACTGTCATGCTGGTCACTGGACTTAGGTCTCTTCTGCATCTAAATTTTCCAATGCTCATGCACAAGAGCGAGGTTTCTCTATATAAAGCTCACCTCATTCCTTCTTTTTTCAAAATATATTTTTATTGATTTCAGAGAGAAAGGGAGAGGGAGAGAGAGAGAGAAACATCAGTGATGAGAGGGATTCACTGATCACCTGTCTCCTGCCTGCTCCATACTGGGGATCGAGCCCGCAATCTGGGCATGTGCCCTGACCGGGAATCGAACTGTGACCTCCTGGTTCATAGGTTGACGCTCAACCACTGAGCCACACCGGCGGGACAAAGAATGTATTTTAAAAAAAAACCCAACATTTTATTGATTTTTTTACAGAGAGGAGGGGAGAGGGACAGAGAGTTAGAAACATCGATGAGAGAAACATCGATCAGCTGCCTCCTGCACACTCCTTACTGGGGATGTGCCCGCAACCAAGGTACATGCCCTTGACCGGAATCGAACCCGGGACCCCTGAGTCCGCAGGCCGACGCTCTATCCACTGAGCCAAACTGGTTAGGGCCAGAATGTATTTTTGATTAACTTTACACCCCACCCTCCTCTATCAAATAGCTTATGTGTCTGGCATATAATTAGGGGGGGGGGGGATATTTGTTGACTGCATGAATGAATGAATGAATGAATGAAGATCTGAATTCAGCTGGCGATTTAACCAGTACATCACCAATGACTTTTGGCCAAGTCATTTGATCTCTCCGCACCCCATATTCCTGCTGCGAGCTGGGGGGAGATACTAATTGCTACCTGCCATGGAGGGCTGCAGTGAGGATTAATGAAATAATTTTTTGGAAAGCAGTTTGAGCTCCCTGGAAGAAAGGCACTCTGTAAGAACAAAGTGTTATCATAATTATTGTGTAGCACCTTTCATCTGCGAATCTCAGAGCACTTCACCAAACATTAACTCATTAGTCTTCCCCGGGCTCCTGCGAGAGCATCCCAGGGCCTCCATTGGACCAAAGGGGCCAACACAGACAGCAAAAGGTTAAACGCCGGCCTGGTGAATGCCACTTCCAAGAACAGGTTTCAGGATTCCTCGCCAGGAGACGCCCTTTGAACCTCAAGGCTCGGAAACTTCCCCCTTTTCCCTCCACAGAGAAAGCCCGGATGGCACATATCCAGCTGGATCGAGAGCCCAGGTTAATACCTCCCATAGAAGAAGGGGTGGTGAGGGGCAGCGAGGTAGCGACCACAATCCCTCCCTCAACTGTAACAGTGAGACGCGAACGCCTCCCCAGCCTTCGCTCTCGCCCTCCCCTCCCAGGCCTGCGCCTCCCGGCTTTTCATCAGCTCCCTTTTAAGTCGACACCTTTCAGCCAGGCCTGTCTCGCAGCCAGAGGATGTCTCATCACCTCCGAATACAAAGGTAGCAGTTTAGCAGCCGCAGAGACACCGCTAAGTAGGACATTCAAAGGCGCTTTCCCCTCCTAATGCTGCTTTTCCTGCTGAAGCCCACGAATGTGAGCTGGGACAGGTGCTGCTAATCCTCCTTCTAAAAGGAAAAGGGAAGAATGTCGGCTATTCTGCAGAGGCTGGGGGAGGGGGCCGCTTTCGGATAAAGATGCTGTTACATCGGGACCTGCCAGCAACGCGGAGCCATTTCTATTCAGGGAGGCGACACGTGTGCTTTGCCCGAAGATGTGAAATTCCTACTTCCTGGAGGTGGTGGTCGAGATTACGGGCCCAGCCCGGGCGGCGTGGCTCAGTGGTGGAGGGTCGTCGACCTATGAACCAGAAGGTCACGGTTCGATTCCCAGTCAGGGCACATGCCCGGGTTGCGGGCTCCATCCCCAGTAGGGGGTGTGCAGGAGGCAGCCGATCCCTGAGTCTCTCTCATCATTGATGTTTCTCTCTCTCGCCCTCCCTCTTCCTCTCTGAAATCAATAAAAACATTTTTTCAAAAGGGGGAGAGATGACTGGCCCAATAATGTGGGTAAATCTGCTACAAACATACAAGCACGTGTGTCTGATGTCCTGGAAATAGGACTGTGTCTGCAGGCCAGGTGGGTTGGCCCATCATCGCTCCAATAGCCACTCCTTCAGATCATGCATTTTTAGGGGAAACATTCATGTCCTTCTTGATATTATTTATTTATTTTTGAACATCATAAAATGTGTATTTTTAATTTTTTTAAATTTATCTTTACTGTTGAAAGAATTACAGATGAGCGATCGTAATCACCTCCACCTACCCCCCTTCCCAATGGGCCAGCCACTAGGCTAAGCCCTCAGACCAATCACACAACAGCCAAGGGGGCCGTATACCTTCACCCCACTATCTGTATAACCCCACGGTGAGTCACTCAATGACTCAGTGGCCAAGCTGGGCTCTAAACAGGTCCGTCCGCGCTCCAAAAGGCTCTTCCCACCAGGTAACTCCCCCCCGCAGGGAAATACTTGCCATTCTCTCAGCCCCCCTCTGGCGTGCACCTCGGTGGGATCCTTGCCAATGTTCCCAAAGTCCCCAGAATTTCATTTCCAACTCGGGCTCAGCGGAAGACACGTGTCCCATTGTAGTTCACAAACCGGAAATGGAAATTAGCTGTCTCTATACCAGACAGAGGGAGGTCTCCTCGCTCAGAGGAACCCAGTGGGGGGCAATACAAGAGAGTTTTAACTTTCCACTTGGTCTCTTAGACATGAAATTTACCCAACCCAGAATGATCAGGTCAAAATCGAGAAGGCTCCATAGCACAGCTTGGGAGATTCAAGTCGTCATTGAAAATGAAGATGATTTTGAATGACATGACTTAAAAGTTACGCCTGAAATGACCACTAGGATTTCAGAATGACTATGGGAGGGAGACTGTAATGAGCTCAGCTGCAGTGGTTCTCAACCTGTGGGTCGCGACCCCTTTAGCGGTCGAACAACCCTTTCACAGGGGTCGCCTAAGACCATCCTGCATATCAGATATTTACATGACGATTCATCACAGTAGCAACATTACAGTTATGAAGTAGCCACGAAAATAATTTTATGGTTGGGTCACAACATGAGGAACTGTATTTAAAGGGCCAGAAGGTTGAGAACCACTGGCCTAGAGGATTTCTGGAGAGAGTGATAGGGAGTGAATGGCTATGGTCTCATCCCAAGAACCTTGCATTAAGGAGGCCAGGCTTCTCATTGCTGCCCAAAAGCACCCCCAGATGTTTCTACACCTCAGCCGTTTCCAAAGAGTGGGGTTTTACTTAAATAATAATCTCTCAAAAAAATAATCTCTACAACACTGCCCCTTAGCCAAACACGGCTAGCTTAATTTAAGAGAGTGTGTTTTTAAAAACATATATTTTTATTGATTTCAGAGAGGAAGGGAGAGGGAGAGAGACAGAAACATCAACGATGAGAGAGAATCATGGATCGGCTGCCTCCTGCATGCCCCACCCTGGGGATCGAACCCTCAACCCGGGCATGTGCCCTGACCGGGAATCGAACCGTGACCTTCTGGTTCATAGGTCAGTGCTCAACCACTGAGCCACGCAGGCCAGGCAAGAGTATATTCTTTAAAGTTGTTCTTTCTGGATGGTCAACTCTCTCTCCAAAATGGAGAAAAGGGATCATTGCTCGACCATCCAGACCCTGAAGCGCTTCTGCACTCAACACCTTTTATTGGCCTTTGAAATTCTCACCTCCGTTTAGGGAGAGTTTTAATTGGACCCTAGATCGCTGGGTTTCTCACACCTCCTGCTCCTCAGGTTGGAGGGAGGCTGCAGACCCCGGGTCCTCAGCAGGGAGACTGGGAGTGCCAAAGGGAAGGCCTCCCACTGCTTCCTGTCTCTCCAAGATTAGAGAGTAGATGTCACTCATTTGCAGACGTGTCTAGACAGCTGCTATAGCAACCACTGATGCTACTAGGACCCAAATTACACCCGGAGGCAGGTAACCCCATAC
The DNA here is from genome assembly GCF_028538775.1 of Myotis yumanensis. Classification (NCBI taxonomy): domain Eukaryota; kingdom Metazoa; phylum Chordata; class Mammalia; order Chiroptera; family Vespertilionidae; genus Myotis; species Myotis yumanensis. The sequence continues at coordinate 3,983,985 of NW_027223771.1, read as the reverse complement.
GCAGCACCAAATAAGACCAGAAAGAGACCCGGGTCCATGCAGAACCAGGAAAGGCAGGGAATTCTCAGATAAGACGGAGCCTGGAGGAGAAAATTCCAGGTGGCGATAGGAACTGGACCCCGGGCTCTGGGGTGTCCTGGACAAAGAGCCTGGAGGTCATCGGGCTATTGGTCTGTTATCTGTTTGATTTCACACCATCGTATGCATGACAGTCATTTGCTTTTCTGTATTTCCTACTAGAATCTTTCAAAGGCAGGGAATGGATCAGCTACTAATACCTAGCACGGTACCAACCAAAGGGTAGGCACGGATGGTGTTTATATGAATATCAAATGTCGACCCATGACCTGGGTCAATGGACAGCTTCATTCATGCTACAGATATGTGTCGAGTTGCCCTCTGCATTCCAGGCCCGGCCTCGGTGGGATGCGGTTGGATGAGACGTGAGTTCTGACCAGGCAGGTGAGATGGTTTCCAAGATTTCACTGTAGAGTACGTGGTCCAGGCTCTCAGTGAGGAGACATTCGCTCCCAGGCAAGAAAGGTAGTAACACAGCGAGGAAGGAGGAAACCAGACAGGCACAAGCAAAATCAAGTGGTGTCAATACCTCTCATTCAACAGGTGCTGATGGGAAAATAAAGATGGCCGGAAATTAAACAGCTGGTACTCAGCCTGCTGCCCCCCCCCCCCCATATTCAACTATAAACTGATCTATCCTATGTGTGGATTCACATCTAATCAGATGGGGCCTATAAAACTGTCCTGAGCATCTAGAAGCATCCATTCACAATCTTGGATTATAATAACTTTCACTGCACTTTTCCTCATTCCCATTCACCATTTTTTTTATCATAAAAATCTGTCTTGGAAATGATGGCATAGATGGCCGAAGAGTGAAAAATTCAGCATGTTTAGATGCTAATTTGGCTGAATTAATAATGGCCAGTCGTCCCGACACGAGGTTCCATTAGTTCGCTCTTGTTGAGGAATGATGCCATAAACACTCTAAGATACAATTTTGTCTTCAATTCCCTCCACCAAATTTTCATCGCTCATCTACTCTAGGCAATATGATATTGCTTTCTGTCTTTGCTAGCATCGCATCTAGCAGTTCATCTCGGGGGATGCTAGAAGGGCCAGTTAGGTGGCCCTTCCCTAGACTTAACCAAGCAATGAACAGAGAACTGTAGACTTAACCAGAGAATCAATGCCAGTTCTTTCTCATATGGCACCTGAGCAATGAAAGCCTGTGGCTGACCTCTGAGTCTTCTGCCAGTTCACATTTCCAGTCCCACAGGCAGGGTGAGAATGTCAGGTATCCTAAGAATTTGCCATGTCTTCCCATTTAAGGGGGAGAAAAGATAGCATCATACACGGGGTTGACCAGTTGTTCCTTCCAGTTGACTGAACCAATCAGGTGTTCCAGGATTTTGTCGTCTGAATCATCCAGGCAACGTGGTTTAACCAGTAGACTTTGCAAACCAGCCTCACTTGCTCAAAAAATATCTTTATTCATCATTAATACATGTGGAGTTTTTCCCATTTTTTATTGAAATAGACTGGACGCACAACTTTGTGTAAATGTAATGTGTATGGCGTGGTAATGTAATACATTTATATATTGCAATGTGACTCCAGTTGTAGCGATCATTAGCACCTCTATGACATCTCATAATCATTTCTTTTTAGTGGTTAGGATAATTAAGTTCTGATCTCTTAGCAAGTTTGATGATTGTAATACAATATTATTCTCTAGATTCGTTATTCTGTGTATTAGATCGCTAGGACTATTTACTACGTGTTGAAAGTTTGTATCCATAGACATCTATTCTATCCTCTCTCTAACTTCTCCTCCGCTGGTAGCAGCCATTTTGCTCTCTGTTTATAAGAGTTTGGCTTTTTAAAAATTCCGCATGTAAGTGGTAACATACAGCATTTCTCTCTCTCTCTGTCTGTCTGATTTGTCCCGTTTAAGCATAATGTCCTCAAGGTCCACTCATGTTGTCGCAAATGGCAGAATGTCTTTCTCCCCATGACTGAATCACATTCCGTCTTCTCTCTCCATTCATTCATTGATGGGCACTTAGGTTGTTTATCATATCTTGGCTAGGTTGAATAATGCTTCAATAAACGTGAAAGTGCATATATCTCTTGAATATTCTGCTCAAAACAATTTAAAATTCTGATAAACTTCTCACCCAAAAGAAATAAATATGCCTTAGTACAATAATTAAATTACAAGAATATAAAGTAATGAAATTTTAACAATAACGTCACTGCCAAAATAGAAGATTCATTTGTTAGTCTTCTATAGCTTAACTGCCCTATCTCCTTTTCCACTATGTTTTAATAATTATTTCATCACATTTTTATTGAGCCACTGTCATATGGCACATACTGTATCGTTAGGATTGTATTTCGTATTTGTTCCACGTAGCTTATGAATACAAATTTTGGGGAAAGCTGCTTAATCCATCCACTACATTCATCAAAAATGTAGACTAAATCACTCTTCTTCAAACGGTGGCTCCAAGCCTCCTATTAGGGATGCCAACTTTATGGTTTGCAGCTAGCATTTCTTTTCAAGGTGAAATAGAATATGCTAAAGAATATCAATGTACATTGAGGATTGGAAATTAAGCATCACATTGGAAAAGTTTGATTCACTTACACACATCTGTGTTGCAGTGCAAACTATATCTCTTTCTGTGGGTCCCAGCTAACTTAATTTGAAAAATACTTCCCTAGACTAAAGGCTCTTAGAGTGAAGAGTTTCTCACTCGTGTTTCTCTCTCCGATTGAGCACGTTGCTGCTGCTGCTGCTGGGTTATTACCTCCTAATTTGGGAGAAAGTTCATAGTTTGTTGATTCCGGATACGACTTTGAGAATTGCAAATGATGTTGTGATCGTCTTAATGTGACTGTCTATTCCTGCATCTATCAAGGCGTCATCGGCCAGTGGGATGTCTGGATGGCATAACTCAGTGACTTTTTTGTAAAGGAACAAAATCTTTCTTTGGTCTTACGCTCATTTAGTCCTTTCCCAAGTACTTTTCATCATGTGGACATGGGCCTCGCCCCTTCGATGTTAATTATTCACTTAGATGACACTGGATATTCTTATGAGGGAAATATATTTGATGAGGAAGTCTGGGGGGTGAAAGTTCACAAACATATCTTGTGTGGTTTATACAAGGTCAATTTTGGAAAATCCCATGGGATAGGAAATGCAAGGTCAAACCTTAGGTGTGTTGCCCCACCTCATAATTGTACCCGATTCCCATGAATCTAGACCTTTAGTTGGTTAAATATTTTTTGTGGAAATGAATCTTTATAGACTGGTGGCTGCCAGAGGCTGGGGGACAGGGGTGATGGTGGTCAAATGATACAAACTTCTGGCAATAAGATGGATAACCTCTGGCGATCTGATGTACAGCACGGTGACTATAGTTAACAGCACTGTACCATATATTACAAGTCAAGAGAGTAGATCTTTCAAAAAGGCAATTGTGTGAGAGTATGGCAGTCTCAGCTAACCTTATTATGATAATTATTTCACAATATGTATATCAAATCATCACATTGTATACCTCAGTCTTACATATATGTCAACTAGAGGCCCGGTGCATGAATTTGTGCACAGGTGGGGTCAGGCTGGTCCATCCCGATTGGGCCGGGCCAGCCAGGGGGGGTGGGCCGTGAGCGGTTGGCTGGCCAGCCCCGCCCCCTCATTGAACTCCCAGTCGAGGGGACAATTTGCATATTAGGCTTTTATTATATAGGATCATACCTCAATAGCCCCACCGACGTAGCTCAGTGTTTGAGCATCAAGCCAGGAATAAGAGACCAACAATTCAATTCCCAGTCAGGGCATATGCCCGGGTTGTGGGCTCAATCCCCAGGAAGGGGCATGCAGGAGGCAGCCGATCACTGATGCTTCTCTCTCATCAATGTTTCTATTCCTCCCCCTTCCTCTTTCTCTCTCTAAATTAACTAACAAATATATAAAAATTAAAAAAATAATGATATTTCAATAAAGCAGGAAATAATTAAAAATAAACTCCTAAAGGATGTGTGTGGGGGGAAAAAAAACATGAATCTGTAAATTATGTCACATCATAATTTGTGACACAGAAACAAGAAAGCGATGTAATATATGCAAATGGCGACCGTTTTCCACAACGTCTATCCAACAGATTGTGTTGTCAGGCTCATGTGTGTGTTCAATGCTGAGTGGCTTTGAAGGCAGAAAACCTCCAGATTAGTCGGAATCAGAGCCAGGATGGGAGAGTATTTTGTAAATAAATGAAGGAAACCGCAGTTTCAAGAGGACAGCAGCGCTAGAAATTGGGCCATCGCCACTCCCCGGCGTTAAGACAGAGTGTTAAAGATTAAATAAAGGATAGAAATCCCCACCTCCTCCGGCTGATGAGCCAGCCCCTCCCTCCGTGGTCCGGAGATTAAAAATCAACTTTGTTTTGGCCCCTTCCTGGTGCTAAATTGCCTTGGCTCAGAATGGACTCAAGCAGTGGGCATGAAAAACATTGCCAAATTTCTAGTTCGTTTGAAACTACGTGCCTGTCTCCTGCGGAAAGAGCCTGGGCTTGTTGGGTTGGTCAACACGGAATTGGCCTCTGCCTCAGCACTCATTTCTGTTTTTCTGAGAAGTCTCTGCCAGGTCCAAGCTAGAAGTCTCCCTGGATCACAAATTGTCGCATTTGAACCTGTGGCTACAAAGAAAGCCTGGCTTTCGGTTGCATGAAGGTAATCCCCTTCCCCCATCATGACTGCCGGCAACACCGCATTTGATTCCCGGTCAGGGCACATGCCCGGGGTTGTGGGCTCGATCCCCAGGAGGGGGCGTGCAGGAGGCAGGCAGAGGTGTTGTTAGATTAGAGTATGATTAGATCGATGGGGAAATACTACGGAAAGTACAATGATTTGCTCTGAAATCTTGGAGGATTACATGCTTTAAGTGGCCTACATAAGTGCCAGATTTTAAGGCTATAAATAGACAGCTATTCCCCCAAACCGTAAAAATGCCCTGGTTGGCTTTTAGCATCGATTGAAACACAAGGAGAGAGCAGAAGAGAAAAGCAAAGAAAAATCTCCAACATCCCACGCCCTTTTCCTTACTCTCGGTACTTTTTTTTTTTAATTATTTTTTTTAAATCCTCACCCAAGGATATTTTTCCATTGATTTTTAGAGAGAGAGGGAGAGAGAGGGAAAGACAAAGAGAAATATCGATGTGAGAGAAACACATTGATTGGTTGCCTCTTGCAAGAGACCTGACCAGGCCCCGGACCCTGGCCAGGGGGGAGCCTACAACCGAGGTACATGCCTTTGACCGGAATTGAACCTGGAATCCTTCAGTCTGCAGGCTGACGCTCTATCCACTGAGCCACACCATCTAGGATACCCCCCCTCAGTACTTTATACAATGTATTGAAATATTTGTTTCACAAGTCAACTCCCTTCCCATCCTCAGTTATATAAGAGAGGTCTGGGCGAGAATAAAGATTTATTTGTATCAATTAAAAATTTCCATTACCCAGGCATTTCTCTTCATGAGTTTATGACTCATTGAGTAAGACATCTTCCACATGGTGACTGTGTGGAGGGAGAGGAACTCTTGTTATAATTTATTGTCCTTTTGCCTCGCCACCTGGTCTCACATTCATTAAATTCCAAAGAGTAGCACAAAGAATGCGCGGTGCCCGGCCAGTGTTGCTCAATGGTTGAGCACTGACCCATGAACCAAGAGGTCACCAGCTCGATTCCCGGTCAGGGCACATGATCAGGTTGCAGGCTCCATCCTCAGTAGGGGGCGTGCAGGAGGCAGACGATGGATGATTCTCTCTCATCATTGATGTTTCAGTCCCTCTCTCCCTCTCCCTACCTCTCTCTCCCAAATCAATAAAAAGATATTTAAAAAAAATAATGTGTGGTTACCTCCATCTTCAAGACATTATAAAACAGACAGGATATACAAGACGATGAACTGAAATGCTATTTTGAACACTAACATTTATTTTGCTGTAAGAAAAAGGTTCTTCCTTCATGAAAGTCCTGTGATCATGCTCTCTGCTAGGGTATAGACCAGTGGTTCTCAACCTTCTGGCCCTTTAAATACAGTTCCTCATATTGTGACCCAGCCATAAAATTATTTTCGTGGCTACTTCGTAACTGTCATGTTGCTACTGTGATGAATCGTCATGTAAATATCTGATATGCAGGATGGTCTTAGGCGACCCCTGGGAAAGGGTCGTTCTCCCGCCAAAGGGGTCGCGACCCACAGGTTGAGAACCGCTTGTATAGGCTTTGTCCACCTGGGAAAAATAGCCAACCATCCACCTAAAATCGTGCCCTGTGATTCCTTGCTCAAAAGGGTTCCACTCTCCCCAGGCAACGCCAGCCCTCCAAAACCCATCTCAGATACCCGGATGTGTCTCACCACAGCTGGGGCTCAGGGTTACAACACAGCAACCCCAGGGGCCCTGACCTTCTGCCGGGCCTCTCGCATTCCCTTCGGCCTCGGATGAGTTAATACCTGCGGCAGGACCGTGCATGTTCGGGTAATTCACTTATTAAGAACATCCAAAGCCTCTGGCTCTTTGACAGCCGCAGAAAAAGCATGGCAATCCCGTGACCCCTGACCCTGGCTTATCAGATGACAGGTGTCATGCTGTCAAGGCCTCCTCGCTGACCATGCAGGTAAAGGCCACATTTTATAGGTGTTTGCAGCAGTTTAAGGTTCACGCTGCCAGTCCGTGTCAACACCAGGCCATGCCGGCCGACCGGTTTGGCGAGTGGGGCCACGCACTGGCAGGAAAGCCAGGAGCAGAAATCCTTATCTAATTAAAGATCAGTTCTTTTCATTTTTTTCTCTTTTTCGCTGTTTTTTTTTTTGAATCCTCACCTGAAGATATTTTTTTCATTGGTTTTTAGAAAGAGTGGAAGGGAGAGGGGGAGACAGAGAGAAACATCGATGTGAGAGAGACACACTGATTGGTTGCCTCCTGCACACACCCCTAACAGTGCCAGGGAACCTGCAACCCAGGCATGTGCCCTTGTCCGGAATCAAACCTGGGACCCTTCAGTCAACAGGCCGAAGCTCTAACCACTGAGCCAAACCGGCCAGGCATACAAATTTTTTTTTAACGGAAAGCTGTTTCCTTTGTATGTTTCCCTCCATGGTCACGGGTGGTGTGGTGGCAATCGCTTCAAATACTAAGTACCACAGAGGTACCAGCTACTCAACCTGACCCCAGGGGTCCCTGGAGAACATGCTTCCAACTTTCTACTATATCTACAAACTGTGATCCTTCTAGCCACAGGGACCTAAGGGAGGGACTGTCACCTCATTCAAGGGAAAAACTGAAGTGGTTAGACTAATTGTGTGGGCCACACATGCGTGAGTAGAGTACTTCATGGTGTGTGTGTGTGTGTGTGTGTGTACTCCATGGGTTGTGTACAAGTGTGTGCACACATCACATGCTCCCTGGCTTTATCTAAATTGCGGGCAATAGTGACAAGGTGGCCCCGTGTAATTGCTCTCTGCCTGGAGTCGGCAAGTCTGGGTTCAACAGCGAACAGAGGACACCAGCTCTCTTGATCGCTGCAGCAACTCCTGGGAAGTTCGTTGAGCACTCCGCTAGATGCACAGTGAGGTCTGCTGTCCCTTCGCTGTCTTCTGGTCCCGAACTCCCGAAGGTTCTCAGAGTGTCTGCAGGAACCTTGTGTCCTGAGTAACTGAACAGTACCTCACTTGTGGGAGGCGAATGCTTCCTCTTTGTAAAAAAAATTTATTTATTGGTTTTGATGGGGGGAGAGGTGGGAGATAGAGAGAAACATGGATGTGTTGTTCCACTTATTGATGCATCCATTGGTTGATTCTTGTATGTGCCCTGACCAGGGATCGAACCCGCAACCTTGGTGTATCGGGATGAGGCTCTGACCAGCTGAGCTACTGGCCAGGGTGGGAGGCGAATGCTCCTGACCATTGTGGCCAGGCTGGAGCTCTGTAGCTGGGCATCGTCCTTCCTCCTTCCCCCTCCCTCCTGACATACATATGTGGGCATCCCCCGACATCACATATGTGGTCGTCCCCCCCCTCCTGACATCACATATATGGGTGTCCCCCCTCCCCCCTGACATCACATATGTGGGCACCCTCCCTCCTGACATACATATGTGGGCCCCTTCCCTCCTGACATCACATATGTGGGCACCCTCCCGCCCCCCTAACATCACATATGTGGTGTCCCTCCTCCCTCCTGACTTCACATATGTGGGCATCCCCCTCCCTCCCTCCTGACATCACATATGTGGGCATCCCCTCCCTCCCTCCTGACATCACATATGTGGGCATCCCCTCCCTCCCTCCCTCCTGACATCACATATGTGGGCATCCCCCTCCCTCCCTCCTGACATCACATATGTGGGCATCCCCCTCCCTCCTGACATCACATATGTGGGCATCCCCCTCCCTCCTGACATCACATATGTGGACATCCCCTTCCCTCCCTCCTGACATCATGTATGTGGGGGCCCCTCCCTCCTGACATCACATATGTCCCCTTCCCTTCATTGTCAGGCTTCCTCCCCCAACTGAACTTTTCCCCCAAAACAGAAATATCCACAGATAGTTTGGGTTTGAATAGACATTTTATTTCACTGTGCATTAGACTGAGAACACGTACAATAAGCTCCTTTATCTGTTTCATAAACCTCGAATCCATTTTAGTTTATTCTCATCTCAATTTTCTTTTGTTTCTATAGAAACAACAAAATCAAATCCTAGCATTTAGTGTTCACACATGTGAATTTTCAATTTATAAAATGGTCTTTCTCTATTGTTTAATGTCTAGCAAATTCAAAAGTGCCGTTGAAATCAAGCTATTTATCATAAAATCTATAATAAAAAAATACCTCCACTCCCCCAAGAAAAACACCAGTAAAACACAATTCAACTATATTTTCTAATGTTCCCGAAGGAACCAAGCACTGTAAGAAGACACTTTGCTTAGTCAACTTGGTTTTAAATTTTTTTGATGCTAGTTCTGCTTTAATAATTACTTTTACTGCCCGGCCGGCATGGCTCAGTGGTAGAGCGTTGACCTATGAACCAGGAGGTCACGGCTCAATTCCTGCTCAGGGCACATGCCCGGGTTGTGGCTCGATCCCCAGTGTGAGGCATGCAGGAGGCAGCCAATCCATGATTCTCTCTCATCATTGATGTTTCTATCTCTCCCTCTCCTTCCTCTCTGAAAGCAATTAAAATACATTTTTAAAAAATAATAATAGTTACTTTTACTTACCTACCTGATTTTTTTCTTCTTAAGTTGAAAGCCCAGGCGGTTGTTTTGAGATGTGGCATTGCCAGTGGTGAATTCCCCACAAAGAAATATGAAAATCTAACTTTAGGAGCTCTGTGGAGTATGCATTACTGCTGCATTCGGGTAGAGCAGAAAGTATCAAAATGACTCAAATTGGAATCTCAGTCTTGCCATTGACTTTAGCTATGTTATCAGCCCTCTTTGAGCCTCAATCTTTTCATCTGTGAAATGGGAGCAAAGTCTATTTTACAAAGTTGTTACATAGGACAGATGGGTTGATTATCATAGTAGCCACCATGTATTGAGCTCTCATGACCTCAGATGGCTCTCGAAATAGCCCTGGGGAGAAGGTAATAATACCCCCATTTTTTCTGGCAAGAAAATGAAGATGCAGAGGGGTTCAGAACTTGTTCGAGCAATTAGCAGCCAAGGTGAAACTCAAACCCATCCTGTGATTCTAACATCTGTGTTCTGTTTGCCACTGCAAGATGGAAGTTCACTGATGTTAGTTCATTTCTCCACATTGTTGCAAAGCAGTGGTTCTCATAGTGTGGTCCCCAGGCCAGCAGCGGCGGCGGTGCCTGGGAGCCTGGGAGAAATGGACGTTCTCAGGCATCACCCCAGACCTACTCGGAAGCATTAAACGAGGGGGCCAGCAGTTTCCCTAACAGACCCTCACGTGACTGTAATACTTGCTCCTTCATCCTCTACTGTCTGATTCATATATGCATGTGTGTGTGTGTGTGTGTATACACGCGCGCACACACACATACACATACATATTGATTTCAGAGAGAAAGGGAGAGGGACAGAGAAATAGAAACATCAATGATGAGAGAGAATCACTGATCAGCTGCCTCCTGCACATCCCCCACCAGGGATCCAGCCCGCAACCTGAGCATGTGCCCTTGAGCAGAATCGAACCCGGGACCCTTCAGTCCGCAGGCCAGCACTCTATCCACTAAGCCAAAGCAACCAGGGCTACCACCTGATTCTTGTTGGATTTTTCTTTTAAGAGTTGATTTATTTCTGATTATGAAGTTCACTAGAGGCCCAATGCACGAAATTTGTACAAGGGGCTCGGCCTCCCGCAGCCGCAGCTTCGTCCGGAAGGTCATCTGGTCTAATTAGCATATTATGCTTTTATTATTATAGATACTTCTCAACTCACAATCTAGAAATTTAGTGAAGTGTAAGGATGATAACAAATCAGTTCATTAGAGCATGTTAACATTCTAAGGCAAATCATTTGCAAGTGTGTGTAACTGTGCTTATATGTGATAGATAGGTAGATAGATAGATATAATGGATAGATAGATAAATAACAGATTGATGGATAGATAGATCGGTGGATGGATAGATAGGTAGATGATAGGTTGATAAATGAGAGAGAGATAGAAAGAGAGATTAAACCTTAATAAAACTGTCGTCTTTTTCATTTCGCTGAATATAGTGGGCACTTTTCCAAAAATTTTTTGAAAACACAACTCTGATAAGTATGATATTCTAGGCCCTGGATAGTCTGCAGATGACTTGGTGCTCTGATAGCCATTTTTCTACACCATGACTTGTCCACAAATCTAAGTTTCAAATCATCTCCATAGGCCCATTCTTGCAAGTAGAATTAAGGACCAAAGAATATAAATATGTTAGGGATCATGTAATATACCATGAGACTGGCCTCAAGAGGGTTACCCTCTTTATGCCTCCATCTTTTCATCTGTAAAATGGGAGCAAAGTCTGTCTTATAGTCATTACATAGGACAAATGGGTTGATTATCATAGTAGCCTCCATTTATTGAACACTCGTGATCTCATATAGCTCTCTTAAAACAGCCGGAGGGAGGTCAAAGGGGGAAATAAAGGAGATATATGTACTACTCTTTGTAATACTTTAAGCCAGTGGTTCTCACCTTGGCTGCACATGAGAATCACCTGGGAATCTTTAAAATCCTGATTTGTGGGCCTCATCCTCCGGAAATTCTGTTTCTTTGTTATGGGGTGGGGCCACAACATTAGTAACAAAGAAACAGAATTTCCGGAGGATGAGGCCCAGAAATCAGGATTTTAAAAAGATTCCCAGGTGTTCTCATGTGCAGCCAAAGTTGAGAACCACTGCTTTAAGCAATAAAACAAAATTTAAAAAATAAATTAATAAATTAATTAATTAAAATAAAATAAAATAAAACAGCCCTGGGGAAGAAGTGATAATGCCCCGCTGGGCCATTATCATCAGTTTATGAACGTATCAATCTATGTTACCTTAGCCTCACCAGCGTTATGTATCATCATTTAATATATCTCGATTTATGCTCTTTATAACAATAGAGTACTGTTGGGACTGATATAACCGAACCTTTTAGATTGCATTGCCTTTTAACATAGCCTGACAGCGACTTCTCTGACATTCTCAGAACAGAACTAATCCCAAAAAGACCATGTTTCTGATTCAGCCATTGTCGGTGCCTGGGCACCAACGCATGCTGTCAGTAGCTGCCAATAAATGTCCCAAAGTATGAGAAACTGCGGAGTGAAATGTCTCGGAGACCAAACGAACACCCCATGGGAACCAGAAGATGACAAATAAATGTGGCCTCTGCACCCAGAGCAAATTCATTCATTCATTCATTTCACTAATATGCAGGGTGATAAATTAGCAATCACCTCCAGAAAGGGCTGCCCTGATTGTGAACAGAAACATTGGGTGCAGACAAGATCTTCGTAATGCATGAGAGCTTAAGAATGATCGCGTCTGATGGTAATTGGGAGAATTCTCTGTGGGGTAGGTGCCCTCTGGGCAAATGAGTCCCCAGCTAATTTCAGGGCCTGGTGAGTGAGCGGAGCGCTCTCTGAGGACCAGTTTCCCTCTCATGAATCAGGACTGTGCCCTATGATGCCAGGTTTAAAATTGCTTTCGTGTATGATGGCTTTCTTCAAAAATTAAATTCAGACCGAGGTCAAGTATACCCGCTTTGTTTTTCACTGATAATTAGTTTACAAAGCAGGATATTTATTATGACTTCTCTCTGGGTTATCCTGAAAAACCCTGAATAATACCCGCCTCAGCTCATAACGTCACCTCCTCTGTGAAGTCCTCCCAGCCACCTCCAGGCAGAATCAGTCTCGGTTTTCTCTGTGTTTCTACAGTTCTTTGTGTCTGCCTCTGTTATGGCACTTGGCGTGTTGAGTTGGGATAAACTGGTGCCGTGGCCTCCCCAAATGACCTGATGCTGAAGATCATGGTTCTCCTCATCCCTGATCTCAGTACTTGCTTGTTGAGTAAATGGATTGATGGACAGGTGCAAGAGTGGCTATGATGTATGGGCACACTGAGTCCATTCGGCTTGGCAACCCTCTAAGCCGTGGTCGGCAAACTGCGGCTCGCGAGCCACATGCGGCTCTCTGGCCCCTTGAATGTGGCTCTTCCTAAGCCTTAGGAGGACCCTAATTAAGTTAATAATAATGTACCTACCTATATAGTTTAAGTTTAAAAAATGTGGCTCTCAAAAAAAATTTCAATCGTTGTACTGTTGGTATTTGGCTCTGTTGACTAATGAGTTTGCCGACCACTGCTCTAAGCCGTACAAAGTCAAGGACGTGAACTAAGATGATGGTGGGAAATAAGGGGTGTCAGGCTCTTCCATGCTACCAAAGACAGTGGAAGTTTATTTTAAGAAAATATAGAGAAGTAGCGCAGCTGGTTGAGCACCAACCTATGAACCAGGAGGTCACGGTTCGATTCCCGGTCAGGGCAGATGCCTGGGTTTCTGGCTCCATCCCCAGTTTGGGGCGTGCAGGAGGCAGCCGATCCATGATTCTGTCTCATCATTCATGTCTCCCTCTGTCTCTCTCCCTCCCCCTTCCTCTCTGAAATCAATAAAAATATTTTTTAAAGACAATACAGAGAAGTAAGGAGAATAGGTTTGTAGAGACTGTCCAATACCCTTTTGCTGGGCACCTAGCCAATATCAGTCCGCACTGTCTTTCTTTTTTTTTTTTTTTAATATATTTTATTGATTTTTTACAGCGAGGAAGGGAGAGAGATAGAGAGTTAGAAACATCGATGAGAGAGAAACATCGACCAGCTGCCTCCTGCACATCTCCCACTGGGGATGTGCCCGCAACCCAGGTACATGCCCTTGACCGGAATCGAACCTGGGACCTTTCAGTCCGCAGGCCGACGCTCTATCCACTGAGCCAAACCGGTTTCGGCCCGCACTGTCTTTCTTACCAACTGATCTCTCATTCATTGGAGCAGAACTGTGTCCAGATGCTGGAAACTGCATTTCTCTGCCTCCCTTGTTGTCGATCTGGTGGCCATGCATGTTGGCTCAATAGGCCCAAACAAAGAGTGTTGGGGGCCGCTTTCAGGAAGGCTGCCTCAGTGGGCGGGTGCCCCTTAATCCTGTAATTTTCCTCCTTCCTGTCTGGGATGCAGAGGTAATGGCGGCAGCTCCGGCATTTATCTTGAGAACATGAGCACGGCCATCACAGTGTCACACAGACCTGACATCTTCTAACTGTGACCGACCTCTGAGATAAAAGTGACAGGGCTTACAAATAAACGGGGAGGTGCTAGGATCTGGAGGTCAAACAAAAGTGTAGAGACAAAGATAAAACCTGAAGTCTTCAGGCTTTAACACCATGAGAGTTTATATTCATGTGCAAACAGAATTGCCAAAACCCAAAGGAAGGCGTGGCGGATCTGGCTCCCGGGGGAAATGGATGCGTTCTGACGGTCTATACTGAGTTTGGGGAAATGCAGGTAAAGCTTAGGAGCAAAGCGATGGTGGTGCAGCCCTTGGGGTGGACGGAGGAGATAGCTGGGGCGGCAGGAATGAATGGGTCACCCAGAGATCGAGCCTTGGCCAAAGAGAAGATGATAAAGGGCAGAATCCCGAGCTGGCTCTTTGTGGCCACAGGAAAGAAGTCATCAGAATTGAGAAGAAGAGAATAATCGAAGGCTATGGAGGCGTTTCCAGGAAGCTAGTCAATGAGGCAAAATGGCGAAGGGTCCTTCACACATTGTCCTTGGATGTGGCCCTTGAAAAGCCAGAGTGTCTCTAAAAATGCAGCTTCCAGACTTGGGGTGGAGAGAGCGAGGGATTCCGAATCCTTGAAGAAGTCAAAGGGCGAGAACATACCACGTGACCACTACCTTAAAGGGGCAGCAGGCTAACATCTCTCCAAGGTAGATTAAAAACACATTTTTTTTCATTGGATAAAACTATTGAATCAAATCGAACATTCACTAAATTGCTATGTTTAATGTGTATAGGAAATACCAAGTAAAGAACCTACCAGTCCAATTTGGGGCCAGCCAGGCTTCCGTAGTGAGTATTTGTCTTGAAGACCACAAGCATCCTCTGGGAATTCTTAATACAGAAATAACTTGCAGAAACAATATACTATTTTGGAATTAAGAGGCCACGAGATAAATGTTTTAACCCCACCACAATTTTATTATGGCCTTTGGATATATTTATACTTTTTCATCTTTGTCTCTTTCCTGATGAAAATTAGATGCTAAACATTGCCAAGATCAGCATTGCTTCGTACATGACAATGGCTCAGCAAGTCTTTTTCACTCCCTCCCTTATATCCTTACATTTAGCCCAGCCCGTATTTTGGGTCTGACTAAGTAAGTTATGGAAATACTGCTAACCCACACTCGAAGCACCCCGTACTAAGTCAACGCACGCAGTAGGATTCTGTAGAGTGTGTAACTGTATGGGAGAAGGGCCCAGAGTCACAAAGGTGTCTGCAGAATTTCACTTGTCTGTATTTGGACTGGCTCCTGGAATTATGAGCATATAACGTCACCATCGTCATCACTATCACTTTATACATTTACTAGTGGCCACTCATTTTTCTAGCATTAACGATGTGCCAAATATTAGATAGATAGATAGATAGATAGATAGATAGATAGATATTTAGATATAGATATTTAGATAGATAGATACTTAGGTAGGTAGGTAGATAGATAGATAGGTAGATAGATAGATAGATAGATAGATAGACAGACAGATATATAGATAGACAGGAGAGATATTTAGATAGATATTTAGATAGATAGATAGATAGATAGATAGATAGATAGATAGATACTTAGGTAGGTAGGTAGGTAGGTAGGTAGATAGATAGATAGATAGATAGACAGACAGATATATAGATAGACAGGAGAGATATTTAAATTGATAGATAGATAGGTAGATAGATAGATAGATAGATAGATAGATAGATAGATGATAGATAGAAAGATAATTTCGTTTACTTCTCCCAACAACACTGTCCCTATTTCACAGATGATAAAAGCAATGGTCAAAGATATTTTGTTACCTTGTTCAGATCACAGAGCTAGAAAACAGATAAATAAGGATTTGTACCCAGATGTATTTGATCAAAAAGTTCAAACCTTCCTAGGTAGGCCCTGGCTGTGTAGCTCAGTTAGTTAGAGCACCGGCTCTATACACCAAATTGTGGGTTCAATCCCCGGTCAGGGCACATACAAGAATCAACCAATGAGTGCATCAGTACATGGAACAATAAATTGATGTTCCTCTCTCTCTCTCCAAAAAAAAATTAATAAAACCATAAAAGTTTAAATAAATAAAAAAGGAAGTTCAAACTTCCAATAGCTGTAAATCCCTAACTTAGATAATATCGTGGACACTATAATTGTCGAAGGATTTTGAAAATACTTTGCTCCTCACAATGACCTACTTAAAATAGGCGTCATTATTTTTTCTTTATTCTTAGGAATCTTACCCACAAAAAACAGACTCACAAATGTGCCCTTGTCGCTCAGCTAGCATCGAAGCCCAGATGTCCTGTTGCAAACCCCAATCTGCTTGCTTTTATATCACTTAACACTGGGACATAAAGCATGTTTGTCAAATCTGGCCTCTGCTGTAGTGACCATATACACGTATGACAGCCCTTTAGACCAGTGGTTCTCAACCTTCTGGCCCTTTAAATACAGTTCCTCATGTTGTGACCCAACCATGAAATTATTTCCGTTGCTACTTCATAACTGTAATGTTGCTATTGTGATGAATCGTCATGTAAATATCTGATATGCAGGATGGTCTTAGGCGACCCCTGGGAAAGGGTCGTTCGCCCGCCAAAGGGGTCATGACCCACAGGTTGAGAACCGCTGCTTTAGATGGAGTAGAGTTTTGTTTTGTTTTGCTTTTTTTTGCTTTTAATTATCAATAAAAAAAAATGTTCTTCAATGGTTTCTAAAATCCATTAGCGATGGATCAGCCAGGTGGTTTGGCACCGGCTCTGGGGTCATTTTTAGAACCCAAGGCAGAGCAGCCATGTTTAGTTTACTATTTTGAGGTCCTGAAATGTGGGGCGGGATTTGCTCCCTTTGGTCCGCAGCCAGGAGCGGAGGCAGAAGGGCTCGAATGCCAACTGAAAGGGTGTGCTCTCAGCGCTTCTGGCTGGGGCCAGATCGCAACTTCTGGAGGAAGGCCGTTCTGCGAGTTTTCATCCCAAACCTTCAAAACAAGATGCTTGGCAAGAAAGGTTTTTAATAGTTATCTGAAACAAATTCTTTAAAAAAAAAAAAAAATATATATATATATATATATATATATATATATATATATATAGTGATTGATTGATTTCAGAAAGGAAGGAAGAGGGAGAGAGAGAGAGAAACATCCATGATGAAAGAGAATCATCGACCAGCTGCCTCCTGCACACCCCACACTGGGGATGGAGCCCGAAACCTGGGCCTGCGCCCTGACTGGGAATCAAACTGTGACCTCTGGGCTCATAGGTCGATGCCCAACCATTGAGCCACGCCGGCCGGGCCTAAAGCAAATTCTTACTGTGAACTCTGCCCAGGTTGACTGTGAAATTTACAAACCTGTCCATCCCGAGACCATATATGTTCATCACCGTCCACTCGTGTTTATATGAGTAAGTGATGCTCTTTTTAAAATATATATATTTTTATTGATTTTCAGAGAGGAAAAGAGAGGGAGAGAGAGATAGAAGCATCCATGATGAGAGAGAATCATCGATTGGTTGCCTCCTGCACACCCCCTACTGGAGATCAAGCCTGCAACCTGGGTATGTGCCTTTGACTGGAATCGAACCTGGGACCCTTCAGTCCCCAGGCCAGTGCCCTATCTACTGAGCCAAACCAGTGAGGGCAGTAAATGATAGTTTTACAAACACACCTCCACCAGAGAGATTCGTTTGGCCACTTTCACTTTTCACTCCCACGTGGACATATTAGAATCCAAATTTTCCACTTGAGCTAAGAGTACATACCAGGCGAATGACGTTGCCAAAATAACCTACCAAATTGTATCGTTTCCCCCAAACCTCTTAAATTGTTGGCATAAAGGAAGTAGTCCTGCCTCTCCTCCAACACCCATTTTTTAAATCTTTTTTTCAGTGCACCTATATAAATTTCTACCAAGTTTATTTTTGACTCTTGGATTAATTTAGCCCTAATCATAACTTGCACTTCTAATTTTATCCCGTCCCACTGGTTTCAAGGGGTGAGGTATGATCTCGCAAAATGTAGCTAGCTTTCCTTTATTTAACAACCATGCATGATGAATTTCTACTGTTTAGCTATTAATTTTATTTCTAAATTGATGGCTTCGTTCCTTTCTGCATGGTTTGTGTCCTGTCTTGGTCAGCGCAGGCATTCAAGGAAAAACTATAATAGTTCAATAGAATGGTTTCTTTTCTTTTTAAAAAAAAAAAAAATATATATATATATTATATTATATTATTGATTATAGGGAGAGAGGAAGAGAGGGATAGGACATCAATGATGAGAGAGAAACATTGATCGGCTGCCTCCTGCTCATCCCCTACTCGGGATCAAGACTGCAACCCAGGCATGTGCCCTGACCAGGAATCGAACCAGTGACCTGTTGGTTCATGGCTCAGTGCTCAACCATTGAGCCACACCTGCCAGACAGTAGAGTGGTTTCTCATATGAGAGTTCACTTCAGTGAGTAGCTCAGAAAAAGAGCAGGTGTTCTTCAGGATGATCTTAGACCAAAGCACACAGTCAATTCCCAGAGGGAGATTATAGAACTTGAGAACATTAGTTAGCAGTCATAGAGAGGAATGATCCTGAAAGCATCTTCTGTTGAGCATCAGTTACTAATTGCCCCTTGAAAAGGGATCTGGTGGTTAAAGCACTTTGAGAAGCCAGTTCTTTCACTTCTGGTCCTTTCAGAAGCTTTCATGAGCGAATGGTCCCAGCGACAGTCTCGAAGGAGGCATAGTGTACGGCTGGCAAATATGATTGACGGGGGAGGGGGGGGGACGTGTTCCCACCGAGCATCTCACGGACCTCTGCTCCCACTTTGGGGAGTTCTGACCCAAAACAAAGTGAACCTCTTTCAATCACGGTGCTGGTGTGATCCTCACAACCCTCTCATTGGATAGGAAATGTACCCCTAGTTTGCAGATGAGGATACAGTATGAGACTTACTGAGCCATAACCCAGCAGTGTGGCCAGGGAGTTGGGGGCCTGTGTGAAACTCCACAGATGGTTCTATTGTTCAGCTGGGGCTGAGAACCAATGGAGAAGCTATCCCCCAGGGTCACACGTTTATTTGTATTTATTTACTTTAAAAATGTTGTGTGTTTTTTTATTGATTTCAGAGAAGAAGGGAGAGAGAGATGGAAACATCCATGATGATGAGCGAATCATTGATCGGGGATCCCGCAACCCGAGGTCATGTGCCCTGACCGGGAATCAAACCTTGGCCTCCTGATTCATAGGTTGATGCTCAACCACTGAGCCACACTGGCCGGGCCACACATTTATTTTTAATTTTATTTTTTATTACAGTTTGCATGCGACATTCCTTTGGATTCATTTCAGGTGTGCAGCACAGCACTTAGACCAGCGGTTCTCAACCTGTGGGTCGTGACCCCTTTGGCGGTCCAATGACCCTTTCACAGGGGTCACCTAAGATCATCCTGCATATCAGATATTTACATGACGATTCATAACAGTAGCAACATTACAGTTACAAAGTAGCCACGAAAATAATTTTATGGTTGGGTCACAACATGAGGAACTGTATTTAAAGGGCCAGAAGGTTGAGAACCACTGACTTAGACAGTCATCTGCTTTCCAAAGTGTCCCCCCCAATATGTCAGGTGCCCACCTAGCCCCATACTTAAGTTTCCGCAAATGAGCTGAGACTTCGGATTCTATCTCCTGGGTGTCTCCAGGTACATGTCCAGAAACTGCCAGAAGGTACACACTGGCTGACAGGCGCCCTTTCCCCGTCAGGGTTCAAGGTGGAACAGTGACCCCTAAGATAACCAGGTAAACAGCCAAGATGCTTTAGAAATAAGAGTCAATATATTACATTACACATTGACTTCTTGCGCAACCACCTGGAGACATCGGTCCACGGCATTGTCACCAGGAATGCTCGCCCCCCTTATCCCTCGGAGCTGTCCACCATTGCTCCCCAGCACGCCGCGTGGATTCTGAATGTTTGCCAACGTGTCCTTCAAAATCTAAATTCAACTACGTTCTCAAAGGTGGAGTAAGTCCCTTTCTTTGGCCTGTGTACAACCCCTGCAAACTTTCCCTTTGCGCATGCAACAAGGACTTCTCCCGATCTGCTTGTCTGCCCTTCATTCTGACTGGGAGTGTTCCGGTTCAATTCCCGTTTCTGCAATAAAACTGTTGGGTTTTGTTGTGTGGTGTTTTTTTTTAATTGTCAGCAATGATTAACCGCTTTGCTTCTGCTTCCTCTGGTGACAGATAGCAGTTGGGAAGATTCCCCAGTTAAACGCTGACTTTGTCAAATTAAAGTGCCTCAAACTCGAATCGATGGTGGGGAGAGGAGTTGGTTGCGTTTTGTTTCCTCTGAGGCGGTTGGTTGTTCTATTCTGTAGACATTTTCCTTTTGTCATTCATCTCTTGAGACCTCCGTTAAGAAGGAAAATCTAGCCCGGCCGGTGTGGCTCAGTGGTTGAGCATTGACCTAGGAACCAGGAGGCCACGGTTCTATTCCCGGTCAGGGCACATGCCCGGGTTGTGGGCTCGATCCCCAGTGTGGGGCGTGCAGGAGGCCGATTCCCAGGCAGCAGATAGATGATGTTTCTCTCTATCCTTTCCTCTCTCTCTCAAATTAATAAAAACATATTGAATTTTTTTCAAAAAGGAAGGAAAATCTATGAGATCACCCCTCACGTAGACCCACTCAGCAGATGAATGCATTTCTCAGGTATTCCTTGAGCTCCGGAACAGAACAGGCAAACAGGTAAACCTTAGAAAAATGTATCCCTTTGTTCTAAAATGAGCTAAGAAAATTACTTAGCAAAAAAGGAAGCAAGGAGAATTCAAAGAGGAATTGTGCGATGAATGTATTTACAGGTCACAGGCCTATTTTAGGGTACAATGTGCATATTTTGGTAATGCATACTATCCACTCAGTGGAGCCTAATGGCTCTTTGAAAGCCATTAAGGCGCCCTGAGTAAACACACCTCGTGAGTATGTGTGCTAATTTGAAAAAGCCACTATTTTATTTATAATGTGCCCCTTCACGTCAGAACCCCATGGCCCACTATTTGGATTGGGTGGTTGGCGAGGGAGGGGGGCCGAACCTTCGGGCCGCTGGACAAGTCTGGTTACGTGCCTCTGTACGTGGGACATGCATTCCTAAGGGTTACTCACATTATCTAAGAGTTGCAAGCAGTTCCTGGTGGGAAGGAGCTAAGAATACCCGCAAGAGTTCAGAAAACCCCTTTGTGGCATCATAAATTGGGGGGAGGGACCTTTAGCACAGTTGGGGGGCTGAAATGAAGGGTTACCACCTGAAGTGGTTTCTAATTAAGCCAATTAAAATGGCTTTTTTAAAATGAGAGATTATGTGTCAAATCTAGCCCTTCTATCACAGGGGAGCAAGAAGTCTGGACATGCCCGGCCCGCATGGCTCAGTGGTTGAGCATCGACCTCTGAACCAGGAGGTCACAGTTCAATTCCCGGTCAGGGCACATGCCCGGGTTGCGGGCTTGATCACCAGTAGGGGGCGTGCAGGTGGCAGCCAATCCACGATTCTCTCTCATCATTGATGTTTCTATCTTTCTCCTTCTCCCTTCCTCTCTGAAATCAATAATATATATATTTAAAAATAAATAAAAATGACAGTCCTCAGTCCCATAGCTACAAGAGGCTCAGACAGCTAAGCTGGTCCACAATTCTCCATGGCAGGCTTTCTCCACGCACAGAAGAAACAGTAAATGCAGCTCATATCAACAACACTCCCCTGTGGTCTCAAACTCCCACAGTGGGGCCCATCTCTTAAGGAACTCACAATCCGTTAATATACACCTTTTGTATATTGCTTCATTGCGTGTCTAAGATTGAACCTTAAACCTCATTCATATCTACATATTCCCTAATCTCCAAAGACAGCACCACCTCAGGTACCAAAGCTTCAAAGCTGGGAGTCTGCCTGACCAGCTTGGCTCAGTGGTTGATCATCAACCTATGAACCATGAGGCCACGGTTCGATTCCCAGTCAGGGCCCTTGCCAGGGTTGCAGGTTCGATCCCCAGTGTGGGACGTGCAGGAGGCAGCTGGTCAATAATTCTCTCTCATCATTGATGTTTTTCTCTTTCTCTCTTCCTTATTCTCTGAAATCATTACAAATATATATTTTTAAAAGGCGATGAGTCACCCTAGACCCGTGGTCGGCAAACTGCAGCTCGCGAGCCACATGCGGCTCTTTGGCCCCTTGAGTGTGGCTCTTCCACAAAATACCACGTGTGGGCGCGCACGTACAGTGCATTTGAAACTTCGTGGCCCATGCGCAGAAGTCGGTATTTTGTGGAAGAGCCACACTCAAGGGCCCAAAGAGCCGCATGTGGCTTGAGAGCCGCAGTTTGCTGACCACTGCCCTGGACCTTCCCCTCCACCTCATGTCCCCAGACCTCACACCCACATGCTCCCCTTCGACCCCCTGGTCTGCATCCCACCTGGCTCTAGCCCTCCCAGCCTGTCTTGGACCCCAGACAAGAGCACGAGTTCCCTGGTGGACGTGAGCAGCCCAATCGCTATTCTCCCCTTAGCTTTGGGTACAGGTATCTCCATTCTGCCCCAGCCTTCGGATGCTTTACTGCCTGGAGCTTAAGCAACTTGGCCCGGAGAATGAAACTTCTGTGATCTGGCCTCGGCTGGTCTCTCCAATCGCATCATTCTCTTTACTCAGCTTCCGGTCTTGGGTACCACAGCACTGAGCGCCGGGACTCCCGCCCATGCCCTTCCACAAGGCACCCACCCCGTCCAACATTTACTGCATAGGATTCTCCGCGTGTGAGCTACACCCTGCTCTCTAGCTCTTTGAACTTGGGAATCATGTCTTATTTGTCCTTGTGTGTTCTAAATGCCCAGCCTGGGACTAGACCTCTAATAGGACAGGAGCTCAGTGTTTGTTGACTAAATGGAGACATAAAGCATTCATTTCCAAGATGACTTCTTTCCCCCAAACTGCCTGCAGTGTGGCTTCTCATTCTAACATCAGTAAAAGGAAACAAACTTTCTTTTTTTTTTAGAATTGCGAGCATGTAGAGTTTTACCGAATTGACACATAATATCAAAGGATATTACACATTTTAAAGAGGACTCTCTTATAATACTGTTAGGCCAGTGGTTCTCAACCTTCCTAATGCCGAGACCCTTAATACAGTTCCTCATGTTGTGGTGACCCCCAATTCCATTGTTACAAATTGAACATAATTAAAGCATAGTGATTAATCACAAAAACAATATGTCGTTATATATGTGTTTTCCGATGGTCTTAGGTGACCCCTGTGAAAGGGTCGTTCGACCCCCAAAGGGGTCGCGACCCACAGGTTGAGAACCGCTGTGTTAGGCCCTCTAGTTATCAGTAAGCTGTGTCCCGCCCCAATTGGAAAGATGATCAGAATCCAGGATGTGGTTGGAGGGAGCTATCCAATCCTGGGGCCCTACTGCTTATTAGAAATTGTAATCTCTCTTTTATAAAATATATATATTTTTATTGATTTCAGAGAGGAAGGGAGAGGGAGAGAGAGAGAAACATCAGTGATGAGAAAGAATCATCGATCGGCTGCCTCCTGCACGCCCCCTACTGGGGATCGAGCCCGCAACCCGGGCATGTGCCCTGACCAGGAACCGAACCGTGACCTCCTGGTCCATAGATGGACACTCAACCCCTGAGCCACACCAGCCAGGCAAGGAGGACCCTTTAATACTGTCAGGACCTCTAGTTATCAGTAAACTGTGTCCCGCCCTAATTGGGAAGATGATCAGAATCAGAGAGGAGCCGTCCTATCCTGGGGCCCTCCTGCTTGCTAGAAATTGTCATCTCAGTTTTGCAGGTGAAATTCAGCCACGGGAAGGTCACCTTCCCGTGGCTGAATTTCACATCCCTCGCCCGAGGTCACACCCGCTCAAAGTGGGCAGCAGTCAGGATTAGAACGTCAGCCCACAGCCTTGCCGCTGCAGCAGGCTGCCTCCAGCGAGAACACGATTGTGTTGAGTTTGGAGATTATAGGAGCATTCAAGATTCCCTGGCGCATGTTTGAAATGTTTAGTACGTGTGAAGTTCCCAATTCTGCTTACAGAGTTCTATCACAATGGGTTTCATTATTTCCAATAGCTTGTGCTGGATTTTCTTCGACAAAATAAACAAATAGTCCAAATAAAGATGGAAAAACCCTTAGCTGTGAGCATCGCTCACCCTTGTAAAGGCTGTTGAGCATGGCCTGTGGCTCAGAGAAAGTCCAGATGAATTCTCTTTTCCCTTCTCCCTCCTCCAGCCGAGCACAGCTTGGCAATTCTCCTTCATTAACTACCCGTTGTGTCTTTTGCCAAGCCCATCTCATTTTAAAATATCATTTTTTATGAAGGGTAATGTTACATGGGAGAAAACTGTAAAAAATTAATAGATATAGAGTTGGTATAAAGAAAACACATTATTTCGATAGCTTTATTGTTTTTTGTCCATTACACGTTTACAGGTTTTGTTGGTTATATGGATGTGTTTTATAGATGGCCCCATTCAGAAAGAACGACTTTAACACTTTGATCATTCAGAAATTTCAATCAGCACTCCACTTGCTCGTCCCCGGGAAGAATTCTTTTCTAAAAGGTATACCTGGGTGGTTGTTAATGTTCTCATACTTTTTATTTTAAAATCTATTAGAGCCTGGCCTGTGTTGCTCAGTGGTTGAGTGTCGACCTATGAACCAGGAGGTTGTGGTTCGGTTCCTGGTCAGGGAACATGCCCAGGTTGCAGGCTCGATCCCCAATAGGGGGCGTGCAGGAGGCAGCCGATCCATGATTCTCTCTCATCATTGATGTTTTTATCTCTCTCCCTCTCCCTTCCTCTGTGAAATCAATAAAAAATATATTTAAAAAATCTATTAGAAACTCACAGAGAATCATATATAAAATTGTATTAAGTGTTGAAGGAATGTCATTAGTTTCCTTAGTTTCTGCAAGTTCACTTCAGAGCAGGGGTCCTCAAACTTTTTAAACAGGGGGCCAGTTCACTGTCCCTCAGACCGTTGGAGGGCCAAACTATAGTTTAAAAAAAAACTATGAACAAATTCCTATGCACACTGCACATATCTTATTTTGAAGTGAAAAAACGGGAACAAATACAATATTTGTATTTGCATGTGGCCCGCGGGCCGTAGTTTGAGGACCCCATGTTAGAGCGTCTGTTTTTGCAGCATTTCCTTTTCTTTGTCATTGAACCTGGGACCTGGCACCTGGTACGTTCTTTAAAAATAAGTGTTTTCAGTGGGAAAATGCTCTCTGGGAATCTTAGCTCAGTCATGTATGGATATTTGTCTGTGTTTGCATGTTTATTCTAGTACTTGGGCTCTAGCTAATTGAACCAAAACCAAAGAGGAGAATTATTGGAAGGATGTGAGGGCTCATAGAACACAAAAGCTGGGCACTTGGGACCCAAAAAAAAGGACAAAGATAGATAGATGGATGGATGGATGGATGGATGGATGGATGGATGGATAGGTGGGTGGGTGGGTGGATGAATAGATAGATAGATAGATAGATAGATAGATAGATAGATAGATACATAGATGAATGGGTGGATGGATGATAGGTAGGTAAATAGATAGATAGATAGATAGATAGATAGATAGATAGATGATGGATGGATGGATGGATGGATGGCTAGGTGGATGGGTGGATAGATAGATAGATAGATAGATAGACACATAGATGAATGGGTGGATGGATGATAGGTAGGTAGGTAGGTAGGTAGGTAGATAGATAGATAGATAGATAATGGATGGATGGATAGATAGCTGGGTGGATAAGTGGGTGGATGAATGGATAGATGATTGATAGATAGATGGATAGATGAATGAATGGAGAGATAGATAGATAATAGATAATAAATAGATAGATGATTGATAGATAGATGGATAGATGGATGAATGGGTAGGTAGGTAGCTAGGTAGATAGATAGATAAATAGATAGATAGATGATTGATAGATAGGTAGATAGATAGATAGATAGATAGATGAATGGATAGCTAGATAGGTAGATAGATAGATAATGGATGAGAGAGAGAAACATTGATCAGTTGCCTTCCATACACTTCCTGACTAGGGATCAAACCTGCAACGAGGTATGTTTTCTGACTGGGAGCTGAACCTGCACTTCTCAGTGCCTGGGACAGCGCTCCACCAGCTGAGCCCTCCGGCTGGGACTGACTGTGAGTTTAGCTCAATGGTCTATCACAGTCTAGAGGTTATTGTCGAGCGCCTCCATCCCATTTTTGTCTCTGTGACTTACCAATATTGAAAGTTAAGGATCTCAGTAATTTCTTCTTGTAACCTTATGCAAGTGGCCCATTGCACTATAATATGTCACAGAGTAGCTTCTTAGACATGACATATCCTCTCTCACCATGATGACCTCCCACCTTTACTGTAGTCCTGTCAGTCCTCAGGTGACACCTGCTTAGCCTGCCACCAACAGCTCAGTGTGTGCCATACCCAGCAGATGGCTTGAGTCCTGACGTGTTAATGGCAGTGATTACTTTATGAATAGTGACAGCCGATCGGGGACATCATAAAACAACGTGGCTGCCATCCTGGGAAAGGTGCTAAAGAGGGGTGACATGCTTAGTGAGGGCTACCCCTCTCTCTTGAACCTCATCATCCATTCCAAAGGGGACCCCAGACCAGCCAGGCAGTGGCAGGTTCAGACACAGAGGCAAGAACTGGACCAGCACGAAGATGTCCCTTGGATGTAATTGGAGCCAGAGAAGGGACCCAGCTTCTAATGTCCCTGTTAATGTGTCTTCCCACCCCCTGTCCTCGGTTTCCAGCCTGTGAGCTGTGGTCCGACACTCTCCACTCCTGAGAGAGCACACTGCTGTCCTTCCACGCATCCCTGCCTTGAGCCAGGGTGGGGAAATCCACTATGGTGTCTAGTGAAATTGCCTTTCTGGTTTTCATCTTTGATTCATGCCTCTAGGGCAAGATTGTGTGAAGGGATTGAGCTAGGTTTCTGATAAAGGTTATTCACCATTCCACACACTGGACCAAGGGACATAAAGCCAGCAGGGCCCACCTTTATCTGCAAGGGCACTGGAGTATTAGAAAGGCATGGGCATAAACAGTCCATTGTAACCCAGGGTGAGGATCGCCTGTGTTGAGTATAAAACTGGAGTATGACCAAACAAACTTATACCTACAATATATATATACAGCATATATATAGCTTATAGCAATACAAATTTATATAAAATTACCTAACAAAATAAGCATTCAAATTTTGGATGAGTTTATCCAATCCCAGTGACTTACCCTAGATTATCAACATGCTTTTTCAAAAATTTGGAGATATATACTATGCTAAGGAACAGGAGGTCCTCCATTGCACGTGTGTGTGTGTATTTTAAATTGATTTTAGAGAGCAAGGAAAGGAGAGGGAGAAAAAGAGAGAAACATTGATCGGCTGCCTCCTGCCTGCTCCCTACTGGGGATTGAGCCTGCAGTCCAGGCCTGTGCCCTGACCCAGAATCGAACTGGTGACCCCTTGGCTCATGGGTTGGCACTCAACCACTGAGCCACACCAGCCAGACTGCACATCTGTTCTTTTGGGGCATCCAGCGCATTTTGCTCTTACCTTGTTACCAAACACATAATCTAATAACCCAAAATAAAAAGCACTGTATACGAAACACTTCTACTTCCTTTGATGAGGAGAGGTGAAGAGAAACATTGGAATCGATTTAAAGGCAGAGCTGAATAAATGGGGTGTCCTCTCCATTTAAGTTTCGCTGAGCTCACGACCCATAGGCCTTAAAGGGCCAGCTCTGGACGTGTGATCTGCCACCAATGGTGTCTTCACAAGTCTCGGGACCCAAACCAAGTGATACTATCACACTGACTTCATCCTGCCCATGACGGCATCTTCCCAGAGGGACTGTTGGGAGAATTGCGGTGTTATGTCTGCCCCGGGGACAGCTGAAGGTCCTAACTTATTCCAGTGATCTTACTTAACCGCATAATGAGTTTACACCGTTTTATGGAGATTTTTACTTCTTCAGAGATGACACTTTTTCTTCTTGAAATTAGTTCTGATGGCCAGTCCTTTCATTTCACGGTTTAGGAGAGATCTGATATATTGGGTAAAAGATCTTCATGTAAGAATTTAGGAAAAAAAGTTCCCTTCTACTACATGAATGCAGTTTTTTGTTCAGTCTCACTCTTTTTGTTAATTTTTTTTTCACTCATATCCTGTGTGGGATTGTTTATGAGGAAAACAAAACAGCAGTTTAAATATGTGGCTGACTTTTATTAAGAATAACAGACGTTTTAAATATGAAATGCAGAAAAATGATTTAATAATTTCCAAGGCTTTGAACATGTCATCCATGGGTGTAGAACAGGTAACAAAAACCTCACCAGGGGGCCTGTGAATTTATTGGGCGCCTTCTATGTTCCTGGCGCTGTCTTAGGCCCTGAGGCATAGCTGTGAAGACAGAATAAATTCCCTTCTCTCTTGAAATGTACATTGGAGAGGAGAGAGAAAATAGCTGATTGAACAGAGATAAGTCGATGATTACAGAGGAGGAAGAAAGGTAGAGAGATCAGGGAAAGCTTAGGGAGTAGGCGCACAAGAAGAGACGTGGAGGAGGTGAACACTAAGCCGTGTAAAAACTGGGAAAGAGCTGGGACAGTGCGGCTCAATGGTTGAGCATCAACCTATAAACCAGGAGGTCACGGTTTGATGCCTGGTCAGGGCACGTGCCTGGGTTGTAGGCTCAATCCCCAGTAGGGGGCGTGCAGGAGGCAGCCTATCCATGATTCTCTCTCATCACTGTTGTTTCTATCTCCATCTCCCTTCCTCTCTGAAATCAATAATTAAATTTTTTTTTAATTGGGGAAGAATGTTCCAGAAAGAGGGAATAACAAGTGTAGAGACACAGGCCTGAAAAGGAGCTGAAGAGGCGGTCCCAGGCCATGTGCTCCTAGCGAGTGAGCGCCTGGAGGGGCCTGAGTGGTGGGAAGTCTTTTTGCCCCGGAAGCCAACAGAAGATGGGCCCTTGAAGTGACGTGTAAAGAGATTGGACAACCAGGAGCAGAGCCGCAGGGGTTCTGATGAGATATGGAATGCGTAGTTGTAATTGAAAGCATTTATTTGGCCACAACTGAACATCCTAACACATGTCAGCATTTGTTGCCAGTATGCTTCCTAATTAAGGACAACATAAAATCATAGGAAATCCTGTCTTCATGCACTTTCTCTTTTTTTTCTTTTTCTTTTTAAATATATTTTTATTGACTGTTTACAGAGAGGAAGGGAGAGATAGATAGAAACATCAGTGATGAGAGAGAAACACTGATCAGCTGCCTCCTGCATGCCCCCTACTGGGGATCGAGCCCGCAACCAAGGAATGTGCTTCTTGTCAGGAATCGAACCCAGGACCCTTCAGTCCAAGGGCTGATGCTCTATCCACTTAGCCACACCGGTGAGGGCTTCATGCGTTTTCCATGTAGCGCCGGTGCCCTGGCTTTCGTTCACCAGCAGAGCTACCACTGAAAAACAGGTTGATTCCCAAGTCCTATCTTGCCCACCACAAACTATCGTGTCCTTAATAAGATGCATGTACAGTATTACAGAACTCACCACCCAGCGTTTTTCCCTCTTAAACAAATGCTGCTGTTGAAACTAATTTAAAATGAGAAAAAAAAAAGCTAGTGCCCCGGCCGGTGTGGCTCAGTGGTTGAGCTTCAACCTATGAACCAGGAGGTCATAGTTGAATTTCCGGTCAGGGCACATGCCCGGGTTGCGGACTCCATCCTCAGTGTGGGATGTGCAGGAGGCAGCCGATCAATGATTCTCTCTCATCATTGATGTTTCTATCTCTCTACCTCCCTCTTCCTTCCTCTCTGAAATCAATACAAATATATAGTTAAAAAAAACAATAAACATTTTCTATAGGACTTCTGGATGATTTTCCGAATTATTATTTTTTTCTTTTTTTGGCAACTGGAAGGCTCATGCTGTCGCTGCCCCTTTCCTGAGCATGGCTTCGCGTCCCGCCTCATCGTCTCTCCCTCGCACCATCTATTTATTGCTTGTTGTTCTTGGCCGGCTCACTTTCCATTTCTCATGATTAGTTCTTTATGATGGCGTGTTTCCTTCTCCCGCATGGCTGCCCGCCCAGGAGCTCTCCCCGGGCCCTCAAACTTCCCTTCGCTCACGAAAGCAGAGCTGCCTCCCTCCCTGGCTTTGGCCATCCGGCTGTTTCCCTTTTAAAATACAAACTCGCCGAAACTGGTTTGGCTCAGTGGATAGACCATCGGCCTGCGGACTGAAAGGTCCGAGGTTCGATTCCGGTCAAGGGCATGTACCTGGGTTGTGGGCACATCCCCAGTAGGAGATGTGCAGGAGGCAGCTGATCAATGTTTCTAACTCTCTATCTCTCTCCCTTCCTCTCTGTAAAAAATCAATAAAATATTTTTAAAAATCAATCAATCAATCAATCAATAAAATACAAACTCATCTGTAGTCAGTGATGTTGCTGGGTGAACCCGACTCCTTTCACAGAGCAGCTGATAATCCCACGAGCAATGAAAAAGGTGGTAGAAGAAAGGCATACCTGGCCCTAGCCGGTGTGGCTCAGTGGATAGAGCATTGGCCCGTGGACTGAAGGGTCCCGGGTTCCATTCCGGTCAAGGGCACGTACCTCAGTTGCGGGTTCCCCAGCCCTGGTCGGGGCGCGTGCAGGAGGCAACCAATCAGTGTGTCTCTCTCACATCGATGTTTCTCTCTGTCTCCCCCTCTCCCGTCTACTCTCTCTTAAAATCAATGAAAAAATATCCCTGGCTGAGGATTAACCAAAAAGGGAGAGAGGGAGGGAGGGAAAGAATACCTGGAAAGCTTGGGAGGGGCAGGCAGAGGGAGGTAAACAGAAATTAAGTTCATTTTTAAAACATCCTAAGGAACACACACAACAGGAAACTTTTTCTTTACTGCCTTCATCTTTTGGCTCCCGTCGATGGCAAGTTGGTCATGAGCAGATCCTATTCCCTTGGCGGCATGGTGCCCCTCCCACTGTGCCTCCTCTGTCTTCTGGCCTCTGTGAAGGTAGCCGGACCAGCGCCGCGGCCTGGGACCGGGTGTGACTAGGTGGTGAAAAGATGCCAAGTTCAGGAGCCGCCTGCCAAGTCCAGGCCATGGACTGCAGTGCCCTGTCTGGGCTGGGCTCCGGCGTGCCCTTAGCGTCATGGAAATTCTGGCAAAGCTGATGTCATCAGGCGGCCCCTGCTCAGGTTTTCAGGGAAGTTTCCTGAACAAAACAACCCGTTCGCTTCAGAGGCTTGCAGATCCCCCAGGTTTTTCAGGAAAAACCGATGAGCTCAGGGCTGTTCCTTCACACAGAAGTGCTGACTCTTTTTTTTTTTTCTTTCTTTTTTTGGTTACTCCTCACCCAAGGATATTTTTCCATTGAAAGAGTGGAAGGGGGCAGGGAGGTGGGGGGAGACAGAGAGAAACATCGATGTGAGAGAGACACATGAATTGATTGCCTCCTGCACAAGCCCCGACCAGGGCCGGGGAACCTGCAACCAAGATACATGCCCTTGACCGGAATCGAACCCGGGACCCTTCAGTCCACAGGCCGATGCTCTATCCACTGAGCCACACCGGCCAGGGCAGAAGTGCTGATTCGGTCTCTTTGTTAAAAGTGCAGAGACCTCGGTGAGTGGGAATGCACAGTCCTCTCAGGCATCAGTTGAGTGCATGTAGGAAAGGCTTTATTGATTAGACAAAGAGGCTGATTTAATAGCTCCCACAGCTCTTGAGTTTTTAATAAGTTCTGTCTTAGATCTGAGAAAGCCTCCCATCTCTGAAAATATTTTTCTGATTGAAAATTTCCAATGGAGTCATTTTTCACCACGTAGAAAAGAGGCAAAAACATAATGAACACAAAACGGCCCCGGGTGGTGTGGCTCAGTTGGTCAAGCCACGTCCTGTGCACTGAAAGGTTGCCGGTTCGATTCCCAGTCAGGGCACATGCCTGGCTTGCAGGCTCGATCCCCGGTAGGGGGTGTGCCTGAGTCAGTTGATCAATGTTGGACTCACATCGATGTTTCTCGGTCTCCCTTCCCCTCTCTCTCAAAATCAATTTGAAAACTCTTTAAAAATTGATTTTTTAAAAAGAAAATGAAACAGAGAGGAGACCAAAAAAAAAAATTACTTATCAGACCAGATAGCCTCACCTAAAAATAACAATTGAGACAAAACTCATCGCCTTCATGGGAAGGAGTGGGGTTACGAGTTCCTCACCAAGTGCCAACCACTTTCATACACACGTCTAACCTCACTGAACTTCATCGTCCCCAAAAGGCAGGGAAATAGAAAGTTAGGGGTTTTTTATGACAAGCCTCACAGTTTTCCAAAATAAACATTTTCTGGGAATTAAGCTCATTGGAATGTGTGTCCCAGATACAAGCACCCCATGGGCTCTCCTGTGAGGGTCTCTCAGGCGATGCTCTTGTCTTAGAAGGATAAGACCTTCGGGTAAGGGGAGGGCAGATCTTGGCTATCGTATTTTTTCATGTATTTTTACTGATTTCAGAGAGGAAGGGAGAGAGGGAGGGAGAGATAGAAACATCAATGATGAGAGAGAATCATGGATCGGTTGCCTCCCGCCCGGCCCCCATGGGGATCGAACCTACAACCTGGGCATGTGCCCTGACTGGGAATCAAACCCTGACCTTCTGGTTCCTAGGTCGATGCTCAACCACTGAGCCCTGCCAGCTGGACTGGACCATCATATGTTATTCTTCGATCAGCTCTAATAAAAATAATTCCACAATCTCCCCAGTCAGAAAGCACCACACGTATTGCCTATCCTCAAACGGGGTTTCAGACCCAGCATTCTTGAGCCCTAAAATTCTAGACGTGAATCCTACCAAGGAAGGAGGCAGGAAGACCCCCCCCACACACACACACATACACACCCCAACCCCAGCCAAAGCATGAGCCTTGCTCAATGGTGATATTAATACCTGCCCCAGAGGCCAATGGAAGCCTTACTAGTAGCTCCGAGTTCTTCCTGACCCCGGTTTCCCTTGTCTGTCTGGCCCTTCCATACCCCGTGACCTGAGTGCTGGCCCCAGGCTCTGACTCACAGCCCATCTGATCCCAACCCTTTGTCCCCAAGACCATCCTGATGTCTGGGTCCTGTTTATCCCTCTGGCCCCCAGATAGGTACCAGCCCCAGGCCACTTTGACCCCTGCCTGCCCACAGGTTTTATCAACGTGACATCAGTCAGGAACCAGACAGGATAGGGAGCCCAGGGGTTGCACATTCACGGGGTCGGGCTCACAGCTCCAGGAATCCAGGCAGCCTGGCCGGAGTGCTTCCGGAGAGCTCTGACCCCTCTGTTTCCATCCAGATGTTGGCCTCTGGAAACCCACCTCGGCAGAGCAGAACAAGAGCTCAATACTTTATCTCCATATCTCTCCTCTGAGGAATTTATCAGGGGAAAGGGATTCAATAGAAACATCTTTCTCAACCGTCTCTGTGTCGCCAAGAAGAATGTTTAATTTGGTTTTTATTTTGAGAATCATCTTAAGAGCACAAATATATCACTTAAAGTCTATCTCTTTTTTTAATATATATATATATATATATATATATATATATATATATATATTATTGATTTCAGAGAGGAAGGGAGAAGGAGAGAGAGAATCATTGATTGGCTGCCTCCTGCATGCCCCACACTGGGGATGGAGCCCTTAACCCAGGCATGTGCTCTTGATTGGAATCGAAACCTGGACCCTTTAGTCCACAGGCCAACACTCTATGCACTGAGCCAAAACAGCTAGGGCTGAAATCATTTAAATCTAGAGGAAGGAAGGCAGGAAGGAAGGAAGGCAGGAAGGCAGGAAGGAAGGAAGGAAGGAAGGAAGGAAGGAAGGAAGGAAGGAAGGAACGAACTTGGTTAAGAACCCCTCTGATGGAGGAGTACAATAATCAAACCAAAGATTCGACAAAAAACACCCAATTGGAAAAGCAAAATGAAAAAAGAATCCGAAAGTGTGAAGATAGTGTAAGGAGCCTCAGGGACAGTTTTAAGCGGTCTAATATCAGAGTCATTGGAGTCCCAGAAGATGAGAGACAGCAAGATATTGAAAACCTATTTCAAGAAATAATGGCAGAAAACTTCCCCCATCTGGAGAAAGAAATGGACTTACAGGTCCAAGAAGCGCAGAGAACCCCAAACAAAAGGAATCCAAAGAGGACCACACCAAGACACATCATCATTAAAATGCCAAGAGCAAAACACAAAGAGAAAATCTTAAAAGCAGCAAGAGAAAGAGGCTCAATTACCTACAAGGGAATACCCATACGACTGTCAGCTGATTTCTCAACAGAAACTTTGCAGGCCAGAAGGGAATGGCAAGAAATATTCAAAGTGCTGAATACCAAGAACCTACAACCAAGATTACTTTATCCAGCAAAGCTATCATTCAGAATTGAAGGTCAGATAAAGAGCTTCACAGATAAGGAAAAACTAAAGGAGTTCATCACCGCCAAACCAGTATTATATGAAATGCTGAAAGGTATCCTTTAAGAAGAGGAAGAAGAAGAAAAAGGTAAAGATACAAATTACGAACAACAAACATGCATCTATCAACAAATGAATCTAAGAATCAAGTGAATAAATAACCTGATGTACAGAATGAACTGGTGATTATAATAGAATCAGGGACATAGAAAGGGAATAGACTGACTATTCTTGGGGGAAAAAGGGGTGTGGGAGATGCGGGAAGTGACTGGACAAAAATCATGCACCTATGGATGAACACAGTGGGTGGGGAGTGAGGGTGGAGGGTGGGGTGGGAGCTGGAAAGAGGGGAGTTATGGGGGGAAAAAAGAGGAACAAATGTAATAATCTGAACAATAAAGATTTAATTAAAAAAAAAAAAAAAAAAAAAAAAAAAAAAGAACCCCTCTGATGATAACTGGGTAGCCTGAGCAACCAATATTCCCAAGCCACCCTTAGCTCTAAGGTTTCAAATCTAAGCTATAGCCAAGCAGGAGCGTTTATTTATTCAACAGATATTTCTGATGTTATGTGCAGGGCGCTGTGCCGGAGTCCCAGAGATCTGGTTTATTGTTTGCTGTAGCTTCCCCGAGGGGTGGGGGCGAGGACATTACATTCTCAGGGTCAAAGCACACATAATGCAAATACTCTCCTGTATGTAATTGTTATCAATGTTTATAGCATTTTAGGCCATATGAAGGCTCTGGTAAAGTGCTCAAAATTAAGCTTTTCGTTAAAATTAAAATAACTTTGGGAGTGTTGGGCTCCATTAGTACCCGCAAGTGTTTCATCCTTCGAATTCCAATGGGCTTGCTTCTCCACCAACTCCCTCTGCAGTTTAACTTCAGCGCTACCCTGGGGGAACCAGCTCATTTCTAATATCGGGCTAAGCAAAACATAATTAGGGAGGCAAATTTCCAGGGGGAGAATCCTATGGAATATTCCCAAGCCAGTCCATGCGATGTTGCCACAGCTACACTCTGTGTTTGCCTCTCCATCTCTCCCCGCCCCAGAAAATCGCGAGTCACCTGTAATTAAGTCACCCCGATAAGTGGCAACAGGGCCATCGTCCTGAGAGTGGCTTCCGGGTCTCTGGAATGCGCCTCGATTTTTATATCCACCACCATTTTTTAAAATATTTTTTAATTGATTTCAGAGAGGAAAGGAGAAGGGGAGAGAGAGAGAGAAATATCCATGAGGAGAGAGAATCATGGATCGGCTGCCTCCTGCACACCCCCTACTGGGGATCGAACCTGCAACCTGGGCATATGCCCTTGACCGAATCAAACCGAGATTCACAGAATATTGGAGCTCACCAACTGGGCCTGAGAGGTGGTCTTGCCCATGGAGGCCCAAAAGGTTCAAAAAGGTTGAAAGCGTTCCTTTGTCCACTTTGAGAAAAACCTCGCCAGGGCCCTCCATATCTAAACTGTTTATTTCTAAATTTGATTTTGCAAATAATGATTGAATCCCCTCTTCACATAAGGCATTAAACTAACCACTACATCATTCAAGGAAATAGACTTCTCATTCACGGGCTGTTTGTTTATGCGAGAGCATGAACTGAGGTTCCACATTTACAGACTGGCTTCCCAGGTACAGTCCTTGAGTCTCGCCTCCCTCAATCCGAGCAGAAATGTGAAAAAAGTCACCTGGATTCAGTGCCCTGGGATTTTACCCTCAACCCTGAGAAAGAGAGGCCTTGGTTCAGACTGAGTCCTATTACTCACCGCCCTGTAAATCCAGTTTCCATCAGGAATTCTAGACCACCTCCCCGACACACACACACACCCCAGGGTTTGAATTTGAAGCTGCCAGCGGAACAGGCCTTGGGTTTGCCATGCAAAAAGGAAGAAATAGCCCGGCCTGTGTGGCTCAGTTGCTTAAGTGCCCATCCCATGAATCAAAAGGTCACTTTCTGTTCCCGTTGGGGCACATGCCCGGGTTGCAGGCTTGATCCCCAGTAGGGGGCGCATAGGAGGCAGCTGATCGAAGTTTCTCTCGCGCATCAGTGTTTCTCTCTCTCCCTTTCTGTCTCTCTAAGATCAATAAAAGCATTAAACGGGGGGGGGGGAGGGGCAACCAGAGAGCTGGTTGCCTGCCACTCAGCTCTACCCTGCTGTTTCTTTCCTCGGCGTGTGTCTAACTCTCTCATCTCTGCCCCA
The DNA here is from genome assembly GCF_028538775.1 of Myotis yumanensis. Taxonomy (NCBI): domain Eukaryota; kingdom Metazoa; phylum Chordata; class Mammalia; order Chiroptera; family Vespertilionidae; genus Myotis; species Myotis yumanensis. The sequence goes on along the minus strand of NW_027223771.1, from coordinate 3,947,366 downwards.
CCCCTGTGATCCCATATCTAGGAGTGTATGAGCGCACAGTACAATCCCCAGGGATCACCATCAATAAAAGCAAGGAAAGGGGTTTTTTAAAAAGAGAAAAGCAAGTTCCCAGGTCTGGGAGATCTACATGTAAATTAAAATGCAAATCAGAGTCCCTCATTATTCCTTTTTTGAAAGTACCAACTCCACTTAAAATGCAGATTCAGACATACACATGCAGTGTGTGTGTGTGTGTGTGTGTGTGTGTGTGTGTGTGTGTGTGTTTCATGCCTTTCTCCAGGAAGGTCTCCCATATGAGAACTGGAAACCATGAAATAGCCTGGCCGACGTGGCACAGTGAATGAGCGTTGACCTATGAACCAGGAGGTCATGGTTCAATTCCCGGTCAGGGCACACGCCCGGGTTGTGGGCTCGATCCCCAGTGTGGGGCGTGCAGGAGGCAGCCGATCCATGATTCTCTCTCATCATTGATGTTTCTCTCTCTCTCCTTCTCCCTTCCTCTCTGAAATCAGTAAGAACATATTTGGAAAAGAAAAAGAAAAACATGAAACACCCGTAGAGCAGAGCGTGGTCGTGGAGGCAGGTCAGAGAAGCGCCTAAACTCGGAGTCAGAAAGAAAAGTAGATTCAAATCTATCTCAACCACTAAATTGTGCCTCAGAGCCCAATTGTCAAGAGGAAATGATGTCGTAAAAGCAGAGCATTATGTTGGGATGTAGTAGTTACTCAGAAACAGCAGGTCGGTTATTAATCGTGTTACTGTACGGAGAGGGCAGGGCCATCGGGGCATAAGCCATCAGCTCACTTGGAATCATTCGGGCCCTGTCCACGCCACTCAGAAGAGACCTTTGTCACGTGCCACAGGTGGACTGCTTTATCTGCATGAGTTATTCTTTTCCTGCACATACTTTCCTAAGGCTAACATTATCATCTTCCCGAATTTGCCCTCCTCCTGTGAGCACCCCTTCACACACACACACACACACACACACACACACAGGGCTACCATTTAATTGCCTGCTAGACTCTGGTTCTAGAATCTAGAAGGACTGTCACCGCGCTAAATATAGCTCCATCCTTCCCAACCAGCGAGCCTTTAAAGGAGCTAAATTGCCTTGCCCTTCACTCCCTACCCAAACTTGATCTCCTGCTTTAGGAGAGAGAGAGAGGCCCACCGAGGGCCTTCTCCCATAGGCGCCGGGCTATTGACACGTCGCCCGCGGCCGGAGAGGTTTTGTGTGCTGGTACTTAACCCGTGTTTCTGTGACAAGCCCGCTAGGGAAACCCGAGTCCCGGACACGAGTTCCTCATTTACTTCTGAGCCAAGATCATTCTAGGATTACCACTTAGAAAATCGGGAGAACAGACTGCTACACAGTCACCGGGCAGACGGCATTGAAAACAGACGCAGGCAGAGTACCTTTTTGGTGACAAGGTTAGAGATAGGCATTGTGGTCAAATGCCATTAGCGACAACATTACACTCATTACGTGAGCCCTCGAGGGGGAACTGAGAAACCTCTCCCTCCCCCTCCCGTGGCCCCTTCTCTTCCCCAAGCCAGGTCCCTTCCACAAAGGGGGCTCCTCGCCCAGGAAATGCCGCTTAGGAGTCAATTCACAGCGTGTCCCCACGCCAAGCAGCTCCAAAGCCAGAACACACTGCAAAGGGCACACGCCACTGTCCGGAAACCTACCAGCATCCACAGCCACATGCCATCTCCCTCTCGCTCTTATTCCTCGGATGACCTTTCTGATTCGGAAAGTATTTCTCCGCGTGGATGCAAACACAAACAGTCCCGCCAGCGTGGTTCAAGAATGTAAAGATTCTATTAATCTGACGTCTCCATTGTGGTGGCCAAGGGGAAACAGGGGTGCCTTTGTCTCCCGAGTGACCACAGGCTTCGAAGAAAGTGGCCCCAGTGTTGGAGTTGGCAGCTCTGGGCACAGTGAGACTGAAGTGGAACTAATTCCCAGACGTTAGGCCGGGAAGGAGCGGGAACGGGGTGATCTGCAGCGAGCTGCCTGGGTCCAGGCTGATGGAGCTTCCTCCCATACCTCGTTCATCCTGAAGATAGTTTTAAAATGATAGTCAGCATCCTGGCTGGTGTGGCTCAGTGGTTGAGTGTCGACCTATGAACCAGGAGGTCACTGGTTCGATTCCTGCTCAGGGCACATGCCCAGGTTGTGGGCTCCATCCCCAGTAGGGGGCATGCAGGAGGCAGCCGATCAATGATTCTCACTCATCATTGATGTTTCTCTCTCTCTCTCTCTCTCTCTCTCTCTCTTTCTCTCTCTCTCTCTCTTTCTTCATCTAAAATCAATAAAAATATATATTTAAAAAAATTAAAACAATGCTCAACAAATGCGTATGTCAAGACTGAGGGAGGTGCCCTAACCGGTTTGGCTCAGTGGATAGAGCGTCGGCCTGCAGACTAAAAGGTCCCGGGTTCGATTCCGGCCAAGGGCATGTACCTTGGTTGCGGGCACATCCCCAGTAGGAGATGTGCAGAAGGCAGCTGATCGATGTTTCTCTCTCATTGATGCTTCTAACTCTCTATCCCTCTCCCTTCCTCTCTGTAAAATATCTATAAAATATATATATATATATATTTTTTTTAATATATTTTATTGATTTTTTACAGAGAGGAAGGGAGAGAGATAGAGAGTTAGAAACATCGATCAGCTGCCTCCTGCACATCTCCTACTGGGGATGTGCCCACAACCCAGGTACATGCCCTTGACCAGAATCGAACCTGGGACCTTTCAGTCCCCAGGCCGACGCTCTATCCACTGAGCCAAACCGGTTTTGGCGAATATCTATAAAATATATTTTTTTAAAAAAGACTCAGGGAGGTGACTGGGGTAGCCAGTGGTAAAACCACACACACACACACACACACACACACACACACACACCATGCCAAACAACATGCAATCAAAAGAGAAAGAAAAAAAATCTTGCAATAGTGAGAAAGAAATAAAAATCAGTGTCATCCACTGATATTATTCTATGCACTTCCTGCTTATAGACATTGAAAATCAGCCACAGAAAAAAGGTAAGATTTAGCTGTTTCCTCCCAAGTGTGTCCCTTCCCCCGGGAGGAGCCAAATCAGGAGTAGAAATATCTCTGACACACACTGAACACACCTCCAGCTTAGGCATACAGGACGAGAAATGGCTCCATGAAGAAACGGGTGGCATTTGCATTGGACCTTAAGAACCAGGCAAAAACTGAACTTGGGAAGACGGTTGAAGAAACAAGGATGAGCTAAGCTACAAAGGCAGAGAGATCTGAAGCATTTAGGGGAAACCAAGCAATATTTTGGAGTAAGCACAGGATATTCCAGAGTTGACGGAAGAGAAAACAAAAAATATATATAAATTGTGGGTGTTTTGGAAAGACTGGCTGACACTTAATTCAGGAGATAGTCCCTGACAGTTTCTGGGCCCGGAAATAATATCATCAGAGATGATTATGATGAAGAAGAGCAGAGTTGTAGGCAAAGACATGCCCGCATGCACTCCTCCCTCCCACAGACTTGAGTTGGACACTTACCCTGGGCCAGTTGTTTATCTAGTTGAGAGGCAAGGCTTAGAGTACATGGACTATAAATAAAAGAACAAGGCCTGGCTGGCGTGGCTCAGAGGTCGAGTGTCGACCTATGAACCAGGAGGTCACAGTTCCATTCCCGGTCAGGGCACATGCCTGGGTTGCGGGCTGGATCCCCAGTGTGGGCTGTGCAGGAGGCAGCTGATCCATGATTCTCTCTCATCATTGATGTTTCTCTCTCTCTCCCTCTCCTTTCCTTTCTGAAATCAATAATAATAATAATAATAATAATAATGTACAACCTTTGAGTCTTCCCTCGTGGGCAGAAGCAACATAGCTAACCGGTGATGGGGCTAGGCAGTGGAAGTGGGGTTTGACTTGACCAAGGCGGGCTGGGAGCTGAGAAAAATCATAATCCAGGTGCCTCATCTTTTCCTCTACCAGGTACTTTCCCGCCATCCCCTGCTGCCTCTGCGCTTGTTTACTGAGTCAATTAACAAAAGATAACCTCCCATTGTGCAACCATCAATAAATCAATCGCGTTAATACTATCTTGGAATGTCCCCGCTATTGACTCTCATATTGTTGACATTAGACACTTGAGAGAGCCAGCGCGTTGGCTGGCTTCGGCGTTAATGGATCCTGGAGGCGCCGTGAATACATAGAAATCGCTTTGGGTTTCTCCGAGGTTCACCTGCTCTCTGAACGCTGGCGGGGCCCTCACCCCCTCCTGGCGCGATCCCCAGCGCGGAGGCCGGGGCGCCGTCAGGAAGGCAAACATTCATTTCTGAGCAGGAATGGAACAGTCACTTCAGGCACACCTACTTCTTTGTGATTTGAATAATCTATTTCCACCCTCCCCAGCCCCCCACTGTCAACAACCCCCGGACAATCTAGGGAATCGAATTAATCTTCAATTATGTGAAAGAATTTCAGGAACGAACGCGGCTCAAGTTACCGAGTAACTTGTGAAGGGATTCATTCCACAGGCAGCCCCGAGGCAGGACACTGTGTGACTTGCTATTTTTTTTTATTTTTTTTTTTATCCCTAGTGATATAAGGGGGATCTTCCCAGCCAGCGATCAGCTCTGCATAGGAAGTCTCAGACATGGCGAAGGCTAGCTTTCAAATGAATGAAAAAAAAAATCTACATTCCTCCAGATACAGAAAACGAGGTTAAATGTGATTATCACAGAGATGGATTTAACGTTATGTTTTTTGGTTTTAGTGCTTCCTTAAGAGAAGGGGTTTGGCCCTGGCCGGGTTGGCTCAGTGGCTAGCGCGCCCGGCCTGCAGACCAAAGGGCCCCGGGTTCGGGTTCGATTCCAGTCAAGGGCCTGTTCCTGGGTTGCAGGCTCCTCCCCAGCTCAGGCCCTGGTCGGGGCTCATTCAGGAGGCAACTAATCAATGTGTTTCCCTCACTTTGATATTTCTCTTTCCCTCTCTCTTCCACGCTTTCTAAAAATCAATGGAAAAATATCCTCAGGTGAGGATTTTTTTTAAAAAAGAGAGAAAAGGAGTTTGTTTTAGGAGTGGGACTGCCCTGCTTCCAGACCCAGGGACTGTTTAAAACCCCGGCATCCAGGGATTACAAAGGAAGGGGGGAAATTCCACCCCCTCCCCCCCCCCACCCCCACCTCCTGAGGGTTCAGATTTCAGCGCTGGCTGCAGACCTGGGCAAAGTTCACCGCTCCCTGTTCACAACATGCTACATACTTTGCAAGTTCCCACTTGCTTCTTGGAGAGGGAAAAATGTGGCCTGGGAGTTCAGGTTGCTAAGGACACCCTGAACTTTGCATTCCTTCCCCAAAAGATAGGCCCCGCACTGTTGCATTTTTCCACCGTAAATACCACCCAGGCCCGGTCCGCCTCACTCTGAACAAATACTTCTTCCTTAACTTGGAAGCCATCTCTCTCCCTCGGTGGGAGAGGAGTTATTTTATTCCTTTCCTTTCGCTGCCTGAGACACACGTCCTGACATCTTATCAGACACGTTACTGTCCTCCTATAGCGATGGGTCTTTAAGATGCAAGTATTTAAGATGCACGGATTGCCGGCTAATGAAAGAAGATTCTCATTGTTTTGTCTTTCTCTTTTTTGGACTTTCTTTGGTTTTTGCTCTACTCTGACCTCAGGATGTGTATGTCCACTGAGGGGTGTTTGGAAGAGGGCGGGGGAAACGCAGGGGTCTTTGAAAGGAAAAACAGACGTCTAATTGGCTCCCTCTGGCAGACCCTTCCGTGACCCCACGCGAATCACCCTAATGGGCACGTGTGATCTTGGAGCCTCCGCCGTGATCAACAAGTTTATACCTTCCACTTGTTTGTACAGCAGGACTCTTGATCCTCCTCAAAAGGATGTGTGTTTTTAATGGATAGGTCATTAGCATACATATCTTATACAAGGGGCTATGATGCTTTTCCAGATGTATAGCTATAATTTTTTTTTTCTTTTAGAGAGAGTGGAAGGGAGGGGGAGATAGAGAGAGAGAGACATCGATGTGAGAGAGACACCTCGATTGGTTGCCTCCCACATGCACCCTGACCAGGGCCAGGGTTGAGCCTGCAACTGAGGTACTTGCCCTGGTCGCATAGAGCAGCGGTTCTCAACCTGTGGGTCGAGACCCCTTTGGAGGTCGAACGACCCTTTCACAGGGGTGGCCTAAGACCATCCTGCATATCAGATATGTATATGACGATTCATCACAGTAGCAACATTACAGTGATGAAGTAGCCACGAAAGTAATGTTATGGTTGGGGTCACAACATGAGGAACTGTATTTAAACAGCCAGAAGGTTGAGAACCACTGGCATAGGGCCTGCTAGAGCTCTTTTGTGACTTCGTATTGTGTTGTCCACTTGTAGACACCGGGGCCCTCAATCCAGCCAGTGGACAGGAGAAGGTTCGGGGAAGACCAGGCACCATAGAGCTAAGGAGACCTGGGAATATCAACATCAGAGACCAAGTAAACAGTGACCCCAAAGCAGCCCGAGAGTTATAACTGGGGGTGACGAGGTGCAAATGGGGCCTGGTAGTCAACGGGAAGATCATTCCTCAGCCCCCTTTTTAAAAAAATATATTTTTATTGATTTCAGAGAGGAAGGAAGAGAGAGAGAAACATCAATAATGAGGGAGAATCACTGATCGGCTGCCCCCTGCACATGCCCGGGTTGTGGGGAGGGAGTCTGCAGCCCAGGCACGTGCCCTGACCGTGACCTTCTGGTCCGTAGATACACGGTCAACCACTGAGCCACCACCAGCCGGGCCGTTCCTCTCTAGACAGGCAGCAGCAATCATGATGGGCTCGGGGCGCAGTTATACCAGGTCAGAGGGCCCCCAGACCCCCTGGCACAGCTACCCAGAATCCAGCATTGCCTGATCGGGGCCTAGAGCTCACAGGAAGAGTCCTGCACTTTTGGTGTGGTCGGCTCCCCATTTCAAAGCCAAGCTCCTCCCCCTGCCTCCTCATATGGAGAAAAAATTAAGGAGCATAAATCCCAGTCAGTATCCACATAAAGCCCCGAGAGGTAGGTCCAAGATCTGAGATCAGGAGGAATCAAGCAGGAACAAAATGCTCTTTTAACTGGTCCTATAGCTAACATTAAACGACTAAAATATCTAAGGAGCGATTTCTTCTCAGATTTCAACAACAATGGCATCTCAGGGTTGAGGCCTCGGGCGCTACACTGAAGAGAACACTGATTGTTAGTTAGAACAAGAAAGCATCTATTAGTATTAGTTCAGCCTCTGTGAAAAGTAAGGATTCCTTCCACAAAACCTCCCCCAAGCCCAGCCACCTCTCAGTGGTGATAGCAACAGGAACAATGATGAGCCCCGGCCGGTGTGGCTCAGTGGATAGAGCGTCGGCCTACGGACTGAAGCGTCCCAGGTTCGATTCCGGTCAAGGGCACGTACCCCGGCCCTGGTCAGGGGGCATGCAGGAAGCAAACAATCGAATGTCTTTCTCACATTGATGCTTCTCTCTGTCTCTACCCTCCCCTTCTCTCTCTAAAAATCAATAAGAAAAATGTCCCCAGGTGAGGATTACCATCAAAATAAAAAAAGAATGATGGTAACTCTAATGATACTAGTAACAAGCACACATTTCACACTTGCTGTGTACCAGACATGGTGCCCATCAGCACTGTCTATAGGATTTGTGTGTACAGTAACGTCTCGAATCCTTGCAGTGCCTCTAATTCCACGCACAGATCAGTAGCCATAGGAAGGGGTTAAAGGAGTTGCAGGAGGTCACACAGCGAGACAGAGGGGAGTGGCGAATGGAACTAAGAGCCTAGCCCCGGGGAGCCTGTCCCTTTAACCCTGTGCTCCCAGTGGGTACAGGGGAGGGAGCCAGGGTGGGGTCATAGAATCTATTTCAATACGACTTCATAGAAAAGGTCTTCCATTTTCTGAGCAAAATCTGCCTCCTTTAGTCTTCCTAGGATCCACTAGCCCTAAACAGAATACCTGCCAATTGGAAAGTTGTTTTTTCTGCTGCAAAACACTTTATTGTTTCACTTGGTCCAATGCATGGGAGGGGGCTCCAGGGAGGTTAAAAGAATGGCTCGGGGTTCCGGGGAGAGGCTCAGGCAAAAGCCAGACGCCAGGGGGTGCAGAGGGGCCCCTCAGGCTCCTGGTCATGCTTGAGGGGGAGCCTTTCCAGACACTCGCCCGCCCGCCTGGGGGCCGCCTGCAAACAATTCAGGTGCTGCCCACCCTCCTGATGAGGCTCACCCCTGACCCGGAAGTGGTTCTGCCGGAAGTCACAGGGCCCCGGGTCTGCGCGGGCGGCACCAGGGCCTGCAGCTCCACCAGGGACGGGGTCAGGGTCCTCGCCAAGGCCAGGGGGCCCCATGGGGTCCCGAGTGTCCCCCCCCCTCACATGGGGAGGCGGCAGCTCGTCCTGGAGAGAATGGGGTTTGCATCTTTAGGAGACGCTCAGCCCTCGCGCTTCTCCTCCGCCGCCTCGAGGGAGAAGCGGCCTCGTCCTCCACAGCCACGTTGTCTTATCGAAACAGAAGCCCCGACAGAGGTAGGTGTGCGAGGCCCGCAGGGGCAGGCGGCCAGGCGGTGACGGGGCCCCCACGTCGGGGAATAATTCTGAGAAATTTGGGAGCTCGTGGTGGTTTGGCTCGTGGTTGTAAGGGCTCAAGGTCAAAAAGCGGCGTTGGCTGGTCTCGGAGGCCCAGGATGGCTGGGGTGGCTCCGAAGGTGGCGGCGGGATCAGACGCCAGAGAGTGGTCGAGGCTGCAAGAAGGGGCGTCCCTGGGTCTGTTCCCTCCAAACACTGTTGAAGCCGGAGACAGATCCCAGGGACCCCAGTGGCACTGTGAGAAAGTTCTTTCTATCTGGGGTTGGCAAACTACGGCCTGGTTTTGCATGGGTCGTGAGTGAAGAGTGGACTTCAAATTTTCAGATGGTTGGGAAGAAAAAAATCAAAGAATAATATCTTCTGCCCGGCCCATGTGGCTCAGTGGTTGAGTGTCGACCTAGGGGAGGTCACGGTTCGATTTCCGGTCAGGGCACATGCTCGGGTTGTGGTCTTGATCCCCAGTAGGGGGCGTGCAGGAGGCAGCCGATCCATGATTCTCTCTCCTCATTGATGTTTCTCTCTCTCTTTCCCCCCCTCTCCCTTCCTCTCTGAAATCCATAAAAATCTCTATTTTTAAAAAGATGCATAAGCCTGACTGGTTTGGCTCAGTGGATAGAGCATCGGCCTGCGGACTGAAGGGTCCCGGGTTCGATTCCGGTTGGGGGCATGTGCCTTGGTTGCGGGCACATCCCCAGTGGGGAGTGTGCAGGAGGCAGCTGATCGATGTTTCTAACTCCCTAACCCTCTTTCTTCCTCTCTGTAAAAAATCAAGAAAATATATTAAAATAATAATAATAAAATAAAAAGATGCATAAAATAAAGGCACAGAAACATCCCCAATGAGATGCATCCATCCAATTCACTAGTGAAAAGCAATGGAAACTACACCGTGAGTTTACCCTCTCACCTTGCAGAGTTGGCAGGGACAGCAGGCATGTGTTCGATGGAGGCTGAGTTCCTGGCCTGTCAACCCCCCCAGTAGGGTGTCACCTGTTTCTCTTCCTATGGTTCACCATCACCTGTCGGACAATATGCCCATCACTGTTAGAGACATCAGATGAGCGTGTGGGCATGATAAAAGTTTGCAAAAAGTCCTCAAAACCTGCCCCTAATCTCTGGATTATCTGTTTCTTTAAGGGGCCTCGACCGGGTGAAATCTGCAGGCCGATTGTCGCTTTTAGGCAATGCCAATATTAGCAGCAGTCACACAATCATGCTTCAACTCTGTGAAGGTCAATTAGCTGGAAAATTCTGCTTTCCGAGTGGAAGCTGAGCACTGAGGAAGAAAGCAGGGGAAATCGCACAGGCAGTCAACACTCTGAGAGCATCAGCTCACGTATTGGCTCCTGGAAGCGTCTGGAAAGTCAACATTAAAAATCTGATGGCATTTATGTAGGGACAGTTCTAACAAGCCTGGCTTTCCAGCTCAGACCTTAGGCCAGGTGGCTCACAGGCAGGCACGGGGAAAGCAGCAAGAATGGGAGGAATTCTTACCCCCATTCAGAACTCAAAATGAACTGTAATTTGAAAAGACCTTAAGGCGACAAATAAAATCATAGTTCCACTAGATACTAAAGATGGTCCTTAAAAATAAAAAAGAGGAGCCCTAGCTGGTTTGGCTCAGTGGATAGAGCCTGTGGACGAAGGGGTCCCAGGTTTAATTCTGGTCAAGGGCACATGCCCGGGTTGTGGTCTCGATCGCCAGTGTGGGGTGTACAGGAGGCAGCTGATCAGTGATTCTCTCTCATCATGGATGTTTCTATCTTTCCTTCCCTCTCCCTTCCTCTCTGAAATCAATACGAATATATATTTAAAAAATGAAAAAATAAGAAAATTAGAAAGAGGATGGGCTGTTATCAGACATGTTCAGGAAATACTGGTCTATTAGTTATGCTTCAACCTTTTTGTTGTTATGATTCTAGCAACTTCTAAAGAGAACATTGGTTTTTTTATTTTGTCCTTCCCTTTCCCGTTCTCCCTCTTTTCCTTTGATTTTGGCTGAAGTTTGCTGATGGTGTTTTCTCTCCTCATCCTCAGGCTGTCTGCCCGGACCTCCTGGACGAGGCGTGGCTCTGGCTTCTCCCACACCCTTCTTCCCACAGGTGCTTCCTCCGTTTTGTTTCTCTCACCCCGCGATCTGCTTTGTACCAGTTCCAGGCGGCCTTTCCCGCTTCTGAGGACCTCTTCCAACTGGCCCACGTGTTCGCGTTCTTCTCCACTTCCCTCCCTTTTCGTTTCCTGCTTTCTTTCCCATCTCTTCCCTCCCCAAGCGCATGGCCAGCGTTCTAGGCCCAGACGCCACCTCTGAGTCCTTCCTGCATTTCCCCTTCAATTCATAGCTCTGTGCTGCTTTTCTGCTCTCACTCTCCTCTGGGATTTGTATCCTGAATCCCAGCTCTTTCTCCTCTTCGCCAGCTCGAATGCTTGAGCTGCAAACCCCCATTCCCTTCCCATCAGTATGCCCCCTACACTTGACCTTCAACATCCATGTTGGCTGAGTGAGCCCACTGGCCCGCATGGGGTCCAAGGATATTGCTCTACCCCCCTTCTCTGCCCGCCCCCCGAGTGTGGCCACCTTGACTGATCATGTCCACCATCCCATCAGCAGTGGGATTTGAACCAGGAGATCTGTGCTCAGTCTCGAACTCTGCCTCTGACTCGGCCCAGCCGTTTCATTCCTCTGAGCCTCAGTTTCCCCATCTGTAAAATGGCAACAATACTCTGAGCCTGATCTGCCCTGCAGGGTTGGGTGGGGCCCGTGAGGCCATGTTTACCCACCTCTTCCTGGGATGTAGACTGTTCCAGCCTCATGCCTGCCCTTGGAAAGCTCTGTTCATGGTGAAGTCCTGGAATATTTACGAATTTAAGTTACCGTCATTTTCTTTACAAACCCAGAGATGTCACCAACAAGACTGATTTTAAAATGGGGCGACCAGAGTTGATGTGCGAGGTTTGTGGCTATAGACGCGCAGGGCATGTGGGGAAGGTCCGCCGCTTGCGTCTGTAGACGCTTACTGCGTACAATGGGTTAACCTCATCTCATTCTAACACAGTGGTTCTCAACCTGTGGGTCGCGACCCCTTTGGTGGGCGAACGACCCTTTCACAGGGGTCGCCTAAGACCATCCTGCATATCAGATGTTTACATGACGATTCATCACAGTAGCAACATTACAGTTATGAAGTAGCAACGAAAATAATTGTATGGTTGGTTCACAACATGAGGAACTGTATTTAAAGGGCCAGAAGGTTGAGAACCACTGTTCTAACAGGTCTTTGTTATTCTCCACACACCTCACCAAATTCCCAGCTGAAAATCAACTAACTTCCAGTTACACTGTTTGATCAGAGCTCAGACTTGTGAGTGGGGATCCCGAGAGGAAAGGGACTCAGGGGTTCGGTGCACCCCAAATTCTGTGGCTGAAAACCCGGCTCCATCACTTACTAGATATGGAACATTGGGAATGTCCACTCAGGCTTTACCCCTCAGTTTTATCTTTAAAATGGGGCGGGGGGGGGGGGGGCAATCTGTAATACTTTCAACAATAAAGATACAATTTTAAATAATAAAATAAAACATAAAGGAAATGGGAATGACAGGAAGCGTGCTCACTATGGCTGTGATGATTTTGGACAGTCAAAGGGTGTCCAGTTCAGCCAGCGAAGCTCAGTGGTTGAGCGTCGACCTATGAACCAGGAGGTCATGGTTTGATTCCTGGTCAAGGCACATGCCTGGGTTGTGGGCTCCATCCCCAGTAGGGGACGTGCAGGAGGCAGCCGATCCATGATTCTCTCTCATCAGCGATGTGTCTATCTCTCTCTCCCTCCCCCTTCCTCTCTGAAATCAATAAAAATATATTTAATTTTTTTGAAAATGTGTGTCCAGGCTGAGCACATGGGAAGCTTGCAGTAGTGTCTGCCCTCAGTCACCAGTCACTCCCTGTCGTGCTGCCCTGCCTCCTTTTTGTTTCTCGGCTCCTCCATTCTGTGTCCTTCCGTCACCCCTCTCCCTGTCACCCACCCACGGGCATTGGTAGCCCCACTCCCCGCCCACCCAGGGGCATCTCAGGGGCAACCTCAGACTCTGGAGCCTCCGGGGACTGCTCCTGCTCCTCCTCCCCTCCGCCTCCCGTCTCCTGGCCCCTCCTTTCTCCCCCACATTCTCCGCTGGCACCTTCCCCGGTTTTCACTGTCTCCCTGATTAGAGAGTACTGGGGCCTGGCAGGATAAGTCACTGATATATTAATTTGTGTTTTTATCTCCGCCTTGGCCCGCTCTCTGGGCCCCTGCCTCGGGGGAGGTTTGTGTTAAGAGGCCAAAGCCCAGACACCTGGCTTTTGTTTCCCCAAAGCCCGGGCTCTGGGAGGAGATCATTCCTGCCAGGAGGAGGAGGAGAGAGCGGGGCCTTTAAGAGCAGAGAGGGAGGAGGGGAGGAAGGGGAGCGAGGGATCCTGGTACATGGGAAGGGGTGAAGGCCAGAGGACCCGGCTACTAGCAAAGCTTTGGCCTCCATCCATGCCGCCCGCCTCGAACAGTGACCGGGCCACCAGATGGATGGCTCTGAGGCACATCTGGGTCGCTAGGCCCCATCACTGTGCTCAGCAAACATTTCAACTCGGGTCCCTAGGCCCAGTGCCCCCAGGGACAGCAGAGCCGCAGACGGTGTGATGGCCTGCAGGCCGGGACAGGGGCAGCCCGAGGACACAGGGCCAGAGCGACACGCCAACCCAACACCCAGCCTCCGCTGCCCACCAGACCACGCCAAGCACAGGTCCTGGTCTTTACAAGTATGAGAACAGTTGCTCCCCACGTACACAGACAAGGAAGCTGAGGCCCAGAGAAGTCAGGCAACTTGCCCAAGATCACACAGCCAGGACACAGTGAAGCCAGGAGTCAGTGCAGGCAGGAATATTTAAAAAGGCCACCAATCTACTGTGAAGTGTTTAGAATGAACTGCTGTGTAGACACAACACCAAGGCGCCCTGGGTGCCATTAGAAGGGGGACAGTGGCAAGGCCTGGGCCAGGGAGAGAGAAACACTGATTTGTCTCCCACGTATTCACGCGCCCATTGGTTGATTCCTGCATGTGTCCTGACTGGGGGCTGAACCTGCAGCCTTAGTGCGTCGGGATGATGCTCTGAAACTGAGCTACCCGCCCGGGACTGTTACCATGACTGTCATGGCCATTGTCAGCCCCACTGGCCAGGCCTGCGCAGCCCTGCAGTGCCTTCTCCCACGACTCTCCTCCAATGAGACCGTGGTGCCTCAATGCCGGGCCTTCTCCAAACCCGGCTGCTTTTACTGAGTGTCTCTGTGTGTCAGGCACGGTGCTAGGTGCCAAGGGATCTTCCCAGCATCCCATGGGGCCCAGACCAGCCCTAGATGGGAAGGAGAGCAGGTTTCCTGCAGAATTGAATGGTCTGAGTCCTGACAAGCAGTGGGCAGCGAGCGAGGAGCCTCCCCACTCGGCTGCCTCCCCTCCCGGGCCCATGCGCACTCCTGGCCCAGCCCCCGCAGCTCACTGGAGACTTGTGAGCAACTGTGAACTCGCATCACACTGGGCCGAGGACCAAGCCAGCGGTGGCGAATCCAAGACAGCTCAGGGCTGCGGCGCATTCCGAAACCCAGGTTCCCAGGGCTGCCTGCAAGGAGGCGCGTGCAGTTGAGCCGGGGCCCATGTGACATGAGGAGGAAATGTCCATGTGGGATTCCGACTGGCACGGTGCAGAGCCTCTGGCTTTGATACCCAGATAGAGATCTGAGAAGAGCACCCCACAGCCCAAACCCAGAGGTGGTGAAGAAGTGCGCTTGGCACGGGGGAGGGAGAGAAATACAGCGCTGCCAGGCCGGCTGGGAACACCCCCCTCTCCGTTCCCAGAGCAAAACATGCCGTCAGCGAGGTCCCGGCCCGGCTAATCGGCTTCACTTCACTCTCGTTCCTATGTCCCTAATGGACGTTCAGTTTTCAAAGAAAATGAGATGCTTTCTGACCATATTTTTCCCTAGATGCTCGGGCCTGCCACGGAGTTGCGATCCTAAGCTTGCCCTTGAGGTGCTTCTCAGTGCTGTCATTGTAAACGTCACAGAAAAGCCAGGTCCCACCCTAGCTTTTTTGGCTCAGTGGATAGAGTGTCAGACAGGGGACTGAAGGGTCCCAGGTTCGAATCCGGTCAAGGGCATGTGGCTCGGTTGCAGGCTCCTCCCCAGCCCTAGTCAGGCCCGCGTGGGAGGCAACCAATCTGTGCGTCTCTCCCACATTGATGTTTCTCTCTCTCCCTCTCCCTTCCACTCTCCTTAAAAATCAATGGAAAATGCCCTGACCTGTTTGGCTCAGTGGATAGAGCATCGGCCTATGGACTGAAGGGTCCCAGGTTCGATTCCGGTCAGGGGCATGTACCTTGGTTGTGGGCGCATCCCCAGTGGGGGGTGTGCAGGAGGCAGCTGATCGATGTTTCTCTCCCATCGATGTTTCTGACTCTCTATCCCTCTCCCTTCCTCTCTGTAAAAAATCAATAAAATATAAAAATTTAAAAAATCAATGGAAAAAAAATCCTCGGGTGAGGGTTAAAAAAAAACAACAACTACGCATAAGACCCGGGAAAAAGATTTTCCTTGGAAAATCTGTGTTTTGTTGCTGGCGCGATGATTGAGTCCGCTTGTCTAGTCTACGATGCTAGAGGATCTAACGAAGTCAGAGCGCCCCACATCCGGCCCGTATATCTATTTATTACAGCGCTCACTGGGAAAGACAAGCTGAATTATCATTTAGCGGGAAAACCTGAGAGGTATTTATGTGCAGGAAGCGCATCGGAGCTATCCGACACAGACAGGCTTGCAGCGGCAGCGTTGCGATCCACGCCAATCCCCTCACCGGGGCAGCGATGGGCCAAATCCGTGGTCCCCGCCACTCAGAGCAGCTCTGGAATCCTTACCTTCTCCCCACCCCCATCCCAACCCTCCAAGATCCCCAATACAACCGTTGGTGACAGATTGCTCCCTGGTCGTCCGCCTTGAACTCTGTAAGAGAAATTCAACCCGAAGCGACAGGCCCAGCAAGCGTTCAGGGCCAGATCTGAAAAAACTGATGTTACTGAAGTTAGGACTCCGTGAACGAGACAGTGTGAGCGCACACCCAGGGCGTAACTCAGGAGCTTGAATCTCTACAAATGCCGTCACGGTCATTTATGGCTGGGGTGATATTCATATTTTAAATCATTTCAATAGAGAAGTGCCCTGAGGAGTTAAAATGGTATTGCTGTGCAAAGATAACAATGTATTGATGGGTTTTCCCCATTGTCAGAAATAGCTTAATTTCCCTTAACTGTACCTTTTTTAAAATATATTTTTATTAATTTCAGAGAGGAAGGGAAAGAGAGAAACATCAATGATGAGAGAATCACTGATCGGCTGCCTCCTGCACGCCCCACACTGGGGATCGAGCCCACAACCTGGGCACATGCCCTTGACCAGAATCAAACCTGGGACCCTTCAGTCCGCAGGCTGATGCCCTATCCACTGAGCCAAACCGGCTACAGCTAAATTTTTTTTTTTTTTGGAATCTTTATTGTTGAAAGTTTCATGTGCTGCTGTTGGTGGAACACAGGACAGTGATAGGGGCTGCTTTTGTTATTAAGTAACTGTCCTGTGCTTAATATCTAAGCAAAAGCTCTTCTTCTGTTGTTTTTTTTATTATTTGGGAGTGAAAATATTTCTTGGGCCGCCATTGTCTGTTTAAATTGGGTAAATGCAATTCCGATGAGTCAAAAATACAGACTCCAGCGATGGATGAAATTAGGGTCACCCGTTGAAGCCCTAATCCAGCGACATTAAGCAATCTCAGCCTGGACCATTCCAAGCTAGCAGAGTGGTGATGTCTCGCTATGTGGGGGTTAATGCAGACTGGGCAGCCAGAGATAAATCCTGCAGGCTGGCCCGAGGATGCAAATGCTTAAACACATTTTTTAAAAAGGAAAATTGCATTCCGTTCGCCAGGACTGGTCCAGAGTCCTTTCCTTGGTTTTCTCTCCACACACAGAAGCCAAGGAACTTTTTGACCCTGACTGGGTTGGTCAGTGGTTAGAGCGTCGCCCTGTGGACCGAAGGGTCTCGAGTTTGATTCTTAGTCAAGGGCATGTACCTCAGTGGCAGGTTCAATCCCTGGCCCTGGTTGGGGTGAGAGCAGGAGGCAACCAATCCATGTGTCTTTCTCTCTCTCCCTCTCCCCCCCACCCCCCTCCTTCCCTTCCACTCTCTCTAAAAATCAATGGGAAAAATATCCTCTCTGCTCTAGTGAGGATTAACACACACACACACACACACACACACACACAAACTTTTGGGGGGTCCTCATTTTTGTCCCCTTTCCCAGGGATCCTTGCGTTGGCCATTTGTGTCTATTTCTTGCTCATTTCAAAACAGGAACTTCTGTGTCTTAATCCTCTTTAATAACAGCTCTTGTCTTCCTTTCCAACTCCATAAAGATGACCTTCGAGTTGCCTGCTATTATTTTACTTTGTGAAGGACTTGCTTCAGGTAGGCAGTAGATATGAAGGAAACCCTGTGCATATAAGGGGGGAGGGGGGAGAGAAAGAAGGAACAAAAAAGAGGTTGACATTTACAGCCCGGAGAGAGGTACGACATTGCAAAGGTCATCAATGAGTAAACAGATATTAATGGTTAGCTGGGTAACTGGTACATAAACAGGTCACATTAATCATTAACAGCAGGGAAAACTTAACATTTCAACCAGGCTCAGGAAAGGAGGTGCCTACCCCACTGCAAGGGCATGAGGGAAGCCCAGTGGTGATTTCAGATTGCTGGAGAGTGAAAAGTTACTGTTCCCTTTTTGCATTTCGCCAATTCTCACCCCAAACCCGCTTGAGACGGTCATGTTGTTGCTTTTGAAAGCCTGTTTTTTTAGAGCAGTTTTAGGTTCAGAGGAAAATTGAGAGGAAGGTAAGAGGTTTCCCATATTCCTCTGCCCACATGGACACATCAAAACCACCAAAGTCCATAGTTAACGTTAGACCAGCGGTTCTCAACCTGTGGGTCTCGACCCCTTTGGCGGTCAAACGACCCTTCCACAGGGGTCGCCTAAGACCATCCTGCATATCAGATGTTTACATGACGATTCATCACAGTAGCAACATTTCAGTGATGAAGTAGCCACGAAAATAATGTTATGGTTGGGTCACAACATGAGGAACTGTATTTAAAGGGCCAGAAGGTTGAGAACCACTGCGTTAGAGCCTTGGTGTGGCGTGTTCTGTGGGCTTGGAGAACTGTGTAAGGACGTGTACCCACTATTCCAGTACTGAGCAGAGCATTTTCATTGCCCGAGCAATCCCGTGTGCTCCACCCGTCCATCCCCACCCTGGCCCCGTCCCCTGGCAACCACTGACCCTGTTACTGTCTCCACAGCTTTGCCTATTCCAGAACGTCATGGAGTTGGAACCAAGCAAGGTCACCTCTATAGCGTGGCCTCTTTCACGTCATAATGTGCATTTAAGGTTCCTCTGTGGCTTCTCTGGGCTTGCTAGCTCATTACTCTTTAGCACTGAGCAATATAATAACGTAATGAATGTACCGCAGTTTACTTGTCCATTCACCTCCTGAAGGACAGCGTGCATGCTGGGAAGTGTGGGCAATTGCGATTAAGCTGCCATAAGTGTCCATGTACAGGTTCTTGTGTGGATATGTCTCATCCCTGTTTTTTTGTTTGTTTGTTTGTTTTTAAACATATTTTTATTGATTTTGGAGAGGAAGGGAGAGATAGTAACATCCATGATGAGAGAGAATCATGGATCGGCTCCGTCCTGCTGGCCCCACACTGGGGATCAAGCCCGCAACCCCAGCATGTGCCCTGACGGGGAATCGAACCGTGACCTCTTGGTTCATAGGCTGGCGCTCAACCACTGAACCACACCGGCCAGCCTATCTATGTTTTTTATTGGGAAAAGTCAAAGCCAGGCCTGGGGTTACGAAGGCAAAGGCGTGGAAGGCAGGCAGGGAACGTTGGCGAGACCTCGAGGGACAGAGAGAAAGGCGACTGAACCCCACCGAGTGGCGTGAGCATCGTATCTTTGATTTTTGTAAAGGAGCCAGGTTTTATGTGAAAGCTCTACAGTTCGGGACTTTTAAATATTGGCAACTGATTGAAACCATGGCCGGGTCAAACAATATGCATTTCCTGCAGCCAGTTTAGAGGTTTTGTCTAAATGAAAAATAAACAATAAACAAACCAAAATCTCTGAAAATGTACAGAGAAAGAAGAGAATCTAAGTGTATCTTTAACATTTATTATACAGTCTTCTACAATAAATACACAGCTCTCTATAGGAATATTATATAAAATAAAATTAATAAAACGGCCTCAGAACTGGAATCGCTGAGGACCTCAATTTTATTCTCAAAACAATGTAACAGGCAGATGAGAGGCCTTTATAAATTGTGGCCCTAACGCTTTACAGATGCGTGGATAGCACCACTTTTAAATTCAATGCAAATAAACCAATTTTTAAATAAATGTGGAGTTTGACTCGCAAGCCCCCAGGAGACACTGTGACGTGCCCAACCTGAAAATCAAATTATTGAAGGTTGGTTATACCCATAACAGCCTCTAACCAACTGCCGAAGTGGGCGATAAAACCAGACCAGTCAAAGGCAGCGGGCAAGGAGGGCTGGAGAGGAGGTAGAAAGAAACCAAGGTCCTGGGCTCGTCTGCTAGTTCGCTGTGGGGTCGACGCTCACCCCCATCAACTACAGCGGTGAATGGAAGCTCATTGCTGACCCTGTTATGGGAAGATGAGGGTCGGTCTAGTGCTTCACAATCTGGTCCCTCCGTCCCACACAGCCACGTACCCCGCCATGGATTCTTGTCGCCATTGACAGTGAGCCATGCTCTGCCGGCTCTCCCAGCCTCTCTCAGCCTCATCTCCACGTGGCCCTCCCTTCTGACACAGGCACTTCCTTATTTGTCCTATGAATCCAACCAAGGTCAAGTATCTCCTCTTCCAGACAGTCTCACCCAACCCCTGTCCACCTGACCAGGTACCTCTCTCGGGGTCCCTGGAGCACCTGCCTCAGCACCCATCTGTGCCTCTGCCTCAGCACCCCTCTCTGTCTCCGCACCCCCTCTGTCTCCGCACCCCCTCTGTCTCAGCACCCCCTCTGTCTCAGCACCCCTCTCTGCCTCAGCACCCCCTCTGTCTCAGCACCCCCTCTGTCTCAGCACCCCCTCTGTCTCAGCACCCCTCTCTGCCTCAGCACCCCTCTCTGTCTCAGCACCCCCTCTGTCTCGGCACCTACCTCGCACCGCAGTCATGGGTGCCGTGGATGTACATATCCATCTCCCTGTCGAAGGCAGGGGCTACTATTTTCATCTCTGAGCCTCCCCTTCCCCCAGCCCCATGCCAGGGACATAGCACGTGAGTGTTGAATGACCGAGTAAATGAATGAAATGAATGGACTCGGAGCAACAGTGCTGCGGAAAGAGACTTGCTGAGTCAACGGGAATGAGTGACTCTGTTCTCACTCTCTGTCTTGATCTGGATCTTTGCACGTGAGCATCGCATGACATTTGTGATAGCAAGTCTTATTTCGCAAGATCGTATGGATTGTCTGACTCGCAATAATAAAAGACCCAATGATTCGGGTCTTTAGTGTCCTTATCTGTAAAGTGGGGATCATGGTGCGTTCCCTGCCAGCCTCACAGTTGTTGAGTAGGGAACCTAAAATGCTGTATGTGACCCGATGTGAAGAGTCACCCTTCGGACGGCCAAGCCCCCAGTGCCATCAGACCAAGGAGTCAACCCTCCTTCTCTCACCTCTGTCTGAATCGATTAAAATCCTCTGTCCAGCCCAGCCGGTGTGGGTCAGTGGTTGAGCGCCGACCTATGAACCAGGAGGTCACGGTTCAATTCCCGGTCAGGGCACATGCCGAGGTTGTGGGCTCCATCCCCAGGGTGGGGCGTGCAGGAGGCAGCCGATCCATGATTCTCTCTCAGCATTGATGTTTCTGTCGCTCTCCCTCTTTTTTCCTCTCTGAAATCAATAAAAATATTTTTTAAATAAATAAATTAAAAGCTAGTGCATTCACATTCACAAATCGGGTCAAATTGATATGCCATTTACATGAAATTTACAAGGACATTTTAGAGCTCACAAACGTTTTTAAATAATTCTCCTTTGTCTGATCGAATTTACCTTTATAAACACACACACACACACACACACACACACACACATATTTCCCCTTCTCACAGAACACATCTTACACAACTAAATAGTTGTGTCTCCCTCACAAAAGACCAGCGGCCTCTCTCGTACAAAATCAGCCCAGACTAGCGACTGGCCTCCCAATCCGTAATTAAAACAATAACTAACTCCTACTCGAGGGCACCCGCGTTGGCTCTTTTAAATATCAAAAGAAAAAAGAAAAGAAATATCAGCCCTCTGTGAAACCCGCCTCCGTCATTTTAAAAGCCTTCCCGAATTCCAAATGGCCCGGGCAGTTAGGAACCATCCTTAATGCATGGGGTAGTCATTTCAGAATAAATCTCCAAGTCATTCAAAACAAGGGCTGTTGGGTAAATAGTTGAAATTAAGGGGGGGGCAGGGGAAGTCATCTGCTTTCCATTAAGATGATAAAATAGTTCACTTGAAACATTTTACAAGATGCTGTGTTACTGGGAGGTGTCTGCGCTTCTCACTCCATCACCAGCCATTTGACACAACATAAAAGGCTCCCAAAGCCGCGTTAGGCCTCTTAATCAAAAACTAATTGTAATAGATATTGGGGAGTGTTAACACGGTGACCGCCAGGTTGTAGCCGGCTGCGGACGCGGCAGCGAACATTAAACACAACCCCCAGTTGATAGGGCTTATCTCCGCTTCGGAGCTAAGTGCTAAGTACTACAGGCCCGTATCGCCTGGCTTTTGCTTTGTACCACTTTGGGAGTTAATTGCCCCATAAGGTTTCATCTTCCTAATGAAATTTATGGCGTTGTCAGAGAACTTGGGAGATACTGCTGCAATTTAGGAGATTTTACAGAAAACAGAGACATAAACAGAGGGGAAAAGAAAATACATCCTTGGAGCCTCATACATCAAGAGCCTTCACACAGTGGGGCCGGCCTCCCTAGGCAGAGGGGCGGGGGGCGGGGGGGGGGGTGGGGAGCTCATTAACTCTTTCAGGCCTGTAGTAGGATATTCATGGAGTGCACTGTAATGGACAGTTAATAACAGGCATCCTAGGGCCCATGGTAGGCATTCAATAAATATGTAGTGATCAGACTTACAAGACCAGAAATGCCTGCAAGTGATGAGTGGGAATCCCATGAAGTGTGACGCCGTGCCTGACGCAGTGTCTAAGCCAGGGCTGCCCTCAGGAGGGGTGTTCTCCATGCTCAATGAATGACTGAGTGATCTTGCTGGAGGATAGTGCTTTATGCTTGTCAGGTGCTTTCATGTTGGTCCCCATAGCCACCCAAGCCATCCACTTGACCTAGGCCTAGGGTTTCATTCAGGACAGAGCCAGGCCTCAAACAGGAGGTCCCACTCTAGTCCTCTTGACTTCACATGGACTGGAGAGCTTCTCTGAATGTCCTCTTATCTGAGCCTGAGGAAGGAGGGTCTCAAAACTCAAAGACCAGTCTGGCTGGCATGGCTCAGTGGTTGAGCGTCAACCTATGAACCAGGAGGTCACGGTTCGATTTCCTGTCAGGGCGCATGCCCGGGTTGCAGGCTCGGTCCCCAGTGTGGGGCGTGCAGGAGGCAGCCAATTGATGATTCTGTCTCATCAATGATGTTTCTATCCCTCTCTCCCTCTCCCTTCCACGAGAGGCCCGGTGCACAGATTCGTGCACCAGTGGGGTCCCTCGGCCTGACCTGCGGGGATCAGTGGACCTTCACACCATTGTATGTAGCCTGGCCTTACCCACCAGCTTGTCGGGCTCCACCCCGCTGTCCGCATCGATCCCACACAGCACGAAGTAGTGCACAAAGCAGCAGGCGACCAGGGAGGAGCCCAGCCCAGGCTGGGCACCGCTCCGCTCCCACTCATCCCTGCCCCGCTGTGCCTGCCACCACTGCTGCTGCTCAGGCGCACACTGCACTCGCTCGCTGTCAGCCCAGCATCTGGCGCCCGTCTGTCAGCTGAGCGGCGCTCCTGCTGTGGGAGCGCACTGACCACCAGGGGACAGCTCCTGCCTTGAGCGTCTGCTCCCTGGTGGTCAGTGCATGTCATAGCTACCAGCCGGTCGGCCGGTCGTTTAGGCTTTTATATATATAGATTATATATGCACATATTAACTATCTTAGTATCAGGATTATGTAAGAGGTTCACATTAGGGCAAGCTGAGTGAAGGGTCTACAGGAATTCTCTGTACTACCTCTGAATTCTTCTATAACTCTTTAGACTACTTCCAAATAAAAAGTGTTTGAAAATAACTACACATTGTCAAGATACAAAAACACATTATAGAGCATAAGAACCTACAAAATGGGATGAGAAATCATATTACCTTCACCCACCCCATCTTCATGGTCTCACTCCAGTCCTCCTTATGGACTTTGTGTTATGTCAATCCTTTTCAATTTATTGAGGTTGTGTTTTTTTATAACCTAATATGATTCCTGGAGATCATTCCACATGCACTTGAGATGAATTTGTATTCTGCAACTGTTAGGTCAAATGTTCTACAGATATCGTTATGCCTATTTGGTTTCTATTGTTGTTGGGATTTTCTGTTTCTATGTTGATCTATCTAGTTGTTCTATGCAAATTCTGCCTCTGATCGAAGTGGTTATTCCATTTACATTAAGTAATTACTGACAAGGTAAGATATCTGCTGTTTTCCATTTGTTCTGTACATATCTTATGTCTTTTTTTCCATTATCCATACCTGCCTTCTCTTGTGTTAATTAGATATTTTGTAGTACAGTATTTTAGTGTCCTTGAGTTTGATTTATGATTTTTTGTTACTTTTTAGTGGTTGTCCTGGGAATTATAATCAACATTTTGACTTACAACAATGTAGTTTTTATTAATACCAACTTAATTTCAATAGTTTATGAAAACTGTGCTCCCATATAGCTCCATTACCTCCCCACACTGTGCAATTATTGTCGTACAACTTAATCTTTATCCATTATGAACCCATCAACATAGTTTAATAAGTCTTGCTATATGAGACTGACTTTTAAATAAAATAAGAGAATATTAACAAGTAAAAATTCATTTAAACTGTCTTTTACATTGACCTATGTACTTACATTTACTGTCTAATATCATTCTATTTCAACCTGAAGAATTTCCTTCCGTAATACCCTTTGTAATACTTTAAGCAATAAATAAATAAATTAATTAATTAATTTAAAAAAAATAAATGCTAGATCAGGACAGTGAAAAAAAAAAAAAGAATTTCCTTCCTATTTCTTGTAGAGTGGGTCTCCTAGCCACTACCTCTCAGGTTTTGTTAATCTAGGAATACTGTTATAATGTATCTGTGTGTAGATCTCTTTAAGTTTATCCTACTTGAAGTATGTTGAGATTTTTGAATGTGTACTTAATGTTTTTCATCAAATTGGAAACAATTTTAGCCATTATTTCTTTAGCCCCTTTTTCTCTCTTCTTCTGTGACTCCCATTATGCACATTTTGGTACACTGAATAGTGTCCCAAAGGCCTTTGTGGCTCTGTTCACTTTTATTCATTCTTTTTCTTTCTGTTCCTCAAACTGGATAATCTCAGTTTAAACTGTCTTGAGATTCACTGATTCTTCGTCAATTAAAATCTGCTGTTGAGCCCCCTCAGCAAATTTTTTCTTTAAATTTTTGTATTTTTCAACTCTAAAATTCTTATATGGTTCTTTTTTTATAATTGATATCTCTGTATTGGTATTCTCCATTTGGTGAAACATTATTCTCGTACTTCCCTTTAGTTTTTTGAATTTGGCTATAGCATTTGATTTAAAGTCTCTGTCTAGTAAGTCCAACTTTGGATTACTACAGGGACAGTTTGTATTCACTGCTTTTTCTTAATTCGTGCATGTAGACCATACTTTCTGTTTCTTTGGAAAACTGAACATATAAAATATATAGAATGTGGCTACTGTGGAAATAAGATTTGCAAATACACACACACCCTTGTTGTTGAACACTTTGTTGTCGCTGCTGCTTATTTCTTTAGTGACTTTCTTGAACTAAAGTCTGCAGTATTTGTCATGTGTAGCCAGTGAAAACAGTATGAGTCAGCTAATAATTAGAGAGAGATTTCCTTAAATGGTTTGATCAATAAATCTCCCTGCCTTTGCCAAGGAGCTCTGAAAAGGGTGGGCAGGGAGTATATTCAATGCTCGGCCAGGTAGCTGAGAATTTCACTTTAGCCTTTACTTCCTGCTTACACAGAGCCTCAGGGTCAGCCAAGGTTAGAGATTAGAGCCACCTCAGGTCTTTCCTGAGCATGTGGATACCCCTGCGCTTTCATGTGGGTTTCTAGATTCCCAGAACTATGTTGGGACTTTCAAAGCCCCCTATAGACATTTCATGATCCAATTTTTAAAAATATGTTCTTATTGATTTCAGAGAGGGAGGGAGGGAGGGAAGGAGGGAGGGAGGGAGGGAGAGAGAGAGGGGAACATCAATGACGAGAGAGAATCATTGATCAGCTGCCTCTTGCACACCCCCAACCAGGGATCAAGCCCGCAAACCAGGCATGTGCACTTGACTGGAATTGAACCTGGGACCCTTCAGTCTGCAGGCCAACGCTCTATCTATCCACTGAGCCAAACTGGCTGGGGCCCAATTTTTGCTTTTTAATACTTTGCTTTGTCTCTTGGTAGCTCCAACATCAGACAGCTGCTATATTAAACAATTGCCATTAATAGTTTTTAACAAACACCCTAGTGAAACGCTATTTGTACAGAGTGGGATCTGAGTCAAGTCAAATAAAGACAATCTTTGAGACAGGTCAAATTGTGACAGTTTCTGGGGAGTGGAGTTTTGGGGGGAGCTTTAAACCCATTCTCCCTTCAGTGGCGTCTGGGGTGCTTGTTTTAATTGCACAAGTACCATGCTGTTGATTTTCAAGGCTACTATAGGAGTGGGGAAAGTGGGATAGGACTAGGGCAAGTTAAAATGCCATAGTGCTTACTCTTCAAAATAAGAGTTAAGCCGAAACCGGTTTGGCTCAGTGGATAGAGTGTCGGCCTGCGGACTCAAGGGTCCCAGGTTCGATTCCGGTCAAGGGCATGTACCTGGGTTGTGGGCACATCCCCAGTAGGAGATGTGCAGGAGGCAGCTGATCGATGTTTCTCTCTCATCGATGTTTCTAACTCTCTATCTCTCTCCCTTCCTCTCTGTAAAAAATCAATAAAATATATTTTAAAAAAATAAGAGTTAACCGTCTTTCTTGAATAAATACTTGTTAGATTTTTTTTTCAAGCCATTACCTAATTTCCAGAGTTCTGAAAAAGTTGTTATTGATAATTTTTGCCGGTATTTCTATTGTTTTTAAGGAGGAATGAATTTTTTACACCCTGACTCTATCATTCCAGGATTGCTTCCCCGCGTGTTTGTATTTTAATCTAAATAAAGTTATGTCTTCCAATTTTTTCATCATATCATAATAAATTGGGTTAAAATGCAATTATAGTAAAGGATACTATTCCTTTTGAGGTCCAAATAGTTGTTAGCCAAACCCAGAAAACAGTTGCTTCAGAAATGCTCTTGTAGAAAATCACTTAAAATTATAATCTTAACTTCATTAGGATACCAATGCCGATTCTCCAAATATTTGAATCTCAGCAACATTTATGGATTTTATACTACATACAGGACCTATGCTAGTTGCAGTGGGAAATTCAAAGATGTAATACACAAAGTCTGCTCTGAAAAGACTTAAGGAATGTCACCTCCCCAGGGAGGACTTCCCTGACCACCACCCATCTGAAAGAAGCCCCCTCTGAGTCCCCCTCCTTCCCATGACTCCAGTGGCTAATCCCCCCTAACCCCCCCCCCCCCCCGTCTGCCTGGAACTGGGGCTTTCCTGGGATGCAGGGCTTTCAGTGCTAAAACCAGAACAGTGCTGGGCAAACATGGAAAAGTTGGACATCTTATATAATTTAATTTACTTGTTTGTTTTCTCACTTCCTTCTAATTAAAATGTAAACCCCTCGAGTGCAGGAACAGGATTTTGCTGTGTGGTTCCCAGCACTCGTTGGCACACGGCTATTTGCTGAAAGAGGAATTAATTGTCAATTCATTGATTGACTCATTTTTTAAAAATATCCTTCCGTCTCCAAGTTTAACAACAAATGCATAAGGAATAGAGGGTTTTGTAGGAAACCACAATTAACCGGAAAAAAAAGCATTTTGTATGACTTTAAGGACTGAGTTGTAAGCACTTGAACTCGGGTGGCTGTGAGAACTGCAGCCAGCTGCGTTCTTTTCTTCAGATCCCAAACAGTACCATTAAGAAGGATTCACTGAAATGTAGACAATTTTTCCATTTACCCTGGAATGTTGGCTCTACCCAATACAACCCAGTCTAAATATAAGATTAGCAATGGAGGGAAATGCTTTTCTCTATAAAATTGCGCTGAAAAGGAAATCGCTACCTTTTTTCCGTATAGAAGCGGCAGTCTAACTCATAAGACCCGTAATTACCTTAAATGTTCCACAAGAATATTAAAGCTACGAATGAGCCCAGGCAGCATAGTTAAGGAGTTGAGCATCAACCTTGCCAGGAGGTTACGGTTCGATTCCTGGTCAGGGCATATGCCCTGGTTGCAGGCTCCATCCCCAGTGTGGGGCATGCAGGAGGCAGCCGATCCATGATTCTCTCTTATCATGAAAGGGCGAGGGCGAACCCTCAGCCATTTGGTTTGCCGTTGTGTCGGTGAGTCTGGTGGATGGGGAGCTCAAGCTAGCTTGACATACAGATTCTTATGCTTTTGCATTGGATTGGCTGGCTCCCTGATGTGGTTTCTTGGGGATCTTGAAATCTGGGCATAACAATCATCGATGTTTCTCTCTCTCTCTCTCCCACTTCCTCTCTGAAATCAATAAAAATATTTTTTAAAAATAAAAGGTACAGCCGAAACCGGTTTGGCTCAGTGGATAGAGCGTCAGCCTGCGGACTGAAGGGTCCCAGGTTCGATTCCGGTCGGGGGCATGTACCTGGGTTGCGGGTACATCTCCAGTGGGAGATGTGCAGGAGGCAGCTGGTCGATGTTTCTCTCTCATCGATGTTTCTAGCTCTCTATCTCTCTCCCTTCCTCTCTGTAAAAAATCAATAAAATATATTAAAAATAAAAATAAATAAATAAATAAATAAAAGGTACAAATGCTAAAACACAGTCTGAGACCACATCTTTGGACTCTAAAAGGCGCCAGATAAAGAAGCTGCCCTTTTCCCCACGATCAGTTTACTCTATAAATGAGAAGACATAAAATAGTTTTAGATTTAATTAAAGTAATTGACTGAATTGCATTCTGTAGTTGTGATTGTCATTAACTTCCTTGACCTCTCCGCCACATGGCTATGCCAGAGCCTTTTTCCGATGGATATTTATTATGAATATTATCATCAATAAGCACCATCAACATATTAAAATTAATTTTAACTTCTTTATGGAAGACAGAGCGCAGCCAGCTGCTGAAAACCATGCGCCCTAAATCATTTTTTATCGATTCAACACGGCTCAACGTCAGGTCGGACTAATGGGAGGTTTTGTGTGTGTGTAGGCAAGTTTCGGTGTGTGTATATGAAATAGTTCATTTGATTGTATATCTAACTCTGGTGGCATTCGCCACGGAATTAATTCTCCAGGGCCCCAGCTGAAACTCGCTTGCTACTCCGAGCGCTTACTGGGCAATGCTCACGCTGGCTTGTTTCATGCCCACGTGCACGTGACGCGACACATGGACGTTTGGTCTTATTTTGACTGCTTGCAAAGAGCTTAATAAAAGACAGGCTTTCGTGCATCAAAAGAACTCAGCCCACAGGTGTTCCGAGCCGGGCTCCCTTGTAAGGAGAACAAACAAAGACGCTCTGGAATTTGAGACTCTAAATTGTATCAGTTGAGCCCAGCAGGTCCTGGAGGGAGGGAAACACCTTTTATTACAATCCCCGGGGGCATGCGGGCTTGGGGCTGGGTAGGGTTACAGCAGATCCTCCTCAGGCAGCCAGCCGAGGCCTGCTGCTCGGGCCTGTGAAAGCTGCCCGGGCTTCCAGGTGAGCCTCTGCAAGGTCTCTAGCCCCATCTCTAGCTGCATCCATAGGTGCTCGGCGCTTAGCGACCCTCCACATCTTTCCACATTCGTCATTCATGGAGCATCACGGAGCACGGTGCTGAAGATCTGAAATACGGCATCGCATCTCAGCATCTCATTCCTCCCAACAACACCGCAAGGCTCGGTAACGTGCACAAGGTCACGTACGTCTGAGCAGCGGAGTCCAGACTCAAAGCCAGGTGGTCGGACTCCAGGGCCCTCATCTGGATCACCAGGCTCTTCCCTGTGCGGCATCCCGGTGACCACGGGCTCCGGGGGTCTGGGGCCCCTCTTTTGCTGACTCTCCCTTTAGTCCTTAGTTCCTTGAGTCGTCGGATGTCCCCGGATGTCCAGGTCACCCAGACCAGGCAGGCCAGTCAGCCCCGGGTGGGGAAGCAAGCACCTCTTCAAACAACACATAACATTCACGTTAGAACAGAAATCGGAGGCACTGAACTAAGTCCTGGTTTGCTGATGGAATCGACAAGGAAAATCTGGGTGGACCAGAAAATCCAGATGGCGTGGCTCTTGCAGGCCCTCCATCTCTGGGAGGCAGAGCCTCTCTTCCTGCCTGGCAAAGAAAAAGGCAGCCCGAATACCAGAATATTCGGAAGTGTAGATGTCCTGGAATACTGGATGGGTACAGTCACGATAAAAAAAAAGGGGGTGGAGGGGAGCCTGACCGGTTTGGCTCAGTGGATAGAGCGTCGGCCTGCGGACTGAAGGGTCCCAGGTTCGATTCCGGTCAAGGGCATGTACCTGGGTTGCGGGCACATCCCCAGTGGGGGGTGTGCAGGAGGCAGCTGATCGATGTTTCTAACTCTCTATCCCTCTCCCTTCCTCTCTGTAAAAAATCAATAAAATATGTTTTTGTTTTTTTAAAAAAGGGGGGTATTGTAGTAGTAACAGAAGGGACCGTATAGTAATAATAATGTTAGTATATGCTGGGCTTGTTTGACCAATTTATTTGACTAGTGGACCTTCTACCTCCATCCTCTTTGTGGGGTTTTTTGTTGTTTTTTGGGGTTTTTTGCTGTTATTTTGTTTGTTTCCTTGTAGTGGTTTTTTTTTTAACAGTGCACCTGATAACATCTCACTAACCTGGCATTCGGTAGAACCAGTTTGGGAAGCGCAGAAATCATGGGTAACAGCTCCGGAAACATTGACGGGGATCCCGTGAGGGCCCGGTGGTCCCGTTCAGCAGCTCTGTCGTCACAGCCCCTGGGAGCTGGTGAAGGCTGCCGGGCACGGACATGGCGCGATCAGCTCTTGGGTAGAACTGGTCTAGTCAGAGAGGGAAGCATCTGGCCCCGGGCAGCCCCTGAGCACTAGCTGTAAGGTCCTGAGGGTCCAAGCTCCACTGGAAAATGAGTATCTTCATCCATTGCCATTTCTCCAGTTCCCATCCCAGCAGCTCTTGTGCCCTCATGAATATTCAGAGGCTGAATATTACGGGCAGTAGGGAGAATTGGGGCATCTAGATAACCCCGTGAGGATGCTGACTCCCTAAAGCCATTCCATGGCTCCTCATTTCCCTTAATATTAAAGGTAAAGGACTGTCCCTGCCCTATAAGGGCCTGTGTGACCTGGTGTGGCCACCTCTCCTGCACACTTCATTGTCCTCCCCTTTGCTCTCACTCCCAGTGGGGCAGCAAGTGCCTCCCTCCCACGTCACCTCATTGGACTGTAAGGTGCATGAAGTCAGGGATACATCTCTTTTTGCTGATTCCAGTGCCCATCCAGCACATAGTAGGACCTCCAAAAATGTTGGATGGATGGGTGGATGGATGGATGGATGGATGGGTGGATGGATGGACAGACAGACAGCTGAGCGACTGGAGCAGATGTGGGTTTTGGAATGCTTTCTAGTGGGTACCACCAGCTTCCAGCCCAATCCCCAACGTCAAGATTAACACATTATAAGCTAGAACCCTTCAAGTGCACGCGTCACTGTTTGAGTTTCTATCTCATATGGCCTCTCAGGCTTCTGTGGGCCAGAGCCTCCAGCTGGCAAGGATCCTATTTGTCACTTCTCAGCAGGCAGAAACCCCAACACTCCAGTGCCTGGTTGCTTTCTCCTTTTTCCTATTCACAGAGCACCCCTGGGCTTGGGCGGGGTTGGGGGGGGGAGGCGCGGTGTCAATGTCTATTGTCTTTGTCATGCACACCTTTAGCATCTTTATTTACCTCCTCAACTGCTAACATCTATTGAAAGAAAATGACTTAGGCTAGGCCAGGCTACGGTGGCTCAGTGGTTGAGCACCAACCTATGAACCAGGAGGTCACGGTTTGATTCCAGGTTAGGGCACGTGCTTGGGTTGCAGGCTCCATCCCCAGTGTGGGGTGTGCAGGAGGCAGCCAATCAGTGATTCTCTGTCATCATTGATGTTCTATCTCTCCCTCTCCCTTCCTCTCTGAAATTAAGAAAATATACATTTTTTTTAAAGACCGAGTTAGCCCATTTCTACTCTGAATTCTTAACTTTTTCAGGTTGAGTTCAATCACGGAAGTCATAGCAAATTCCTGTCCCCTCCCCACTCCCCCCCCTCCCCCCCCCCCCCCCCCCCCCCAGACTCAGGAGGAACTGAGACATTCCCCTTGAATGGCTTATGTAGGTTCACCTCTGCCAATTGTGTGCTCCCAGGATAGCTGGGCTATTCCAGACCTTCCACATGGAGCCCACACTACCTTCTCCTCCTTCCACGGTCTCTCTCAGTGAATGTACAGCTCAGCCACCCCGAGCTCTAATGAGCTTCACTATCTAGAACCAAATCTCATCTTCGTTTTACTGCTGCTTCCCACGCCCCAGCCTTTTGCCATTTTGTGGGTTTGCTTGGCTGTTGGGTTCTTCCTGAGTCCGGCCAACTGCACGTTGCAGACTGAGTCGAGCTCCTAGTCGCTGATTGGAACCGTCAGGGTTGGGGTGGGGTGACATCTGGGCATTTCAGGCCATTAAGGCCGTCTTGCTACTGCCCCTCTCTTGGTGGAGGAGGCCAGTGGGCCTTCTGCATCTCTTTCTGGAAGAAATTCTCCCTTATTAAAAAATGCCACAGAAGCCCAAAGGTCTAAAGATGTAAAGACAGATCTGGCCTGGCTGGGCCTGGAACATTCTCCTGAGGCCAACGTTCCCTGACCGTTCGGCCCCAGGCACGCCCAGGAGTCTTCACACCACACCTCTGACAGCTAGAAGGTATTTACTGCTCTGTGACTGGACTAGCCTGAGGCCCCAAGTGGGGAGGGGTCCCCTCAGAACACCTTCCGCTCAGCTGAGCCTTCTGGGTCTGGTTTATGGCCCTTTGTCTAGAGCAGCGGTTCTCAACCTGTGGGTCGCGACCCCTTTGGCGGTCAAATGACCCTTTCACAGGGGTCGCCTAAGACCATCCTGCATATCAGATATTTACATGACAATTCATCACAGTAGCAACATTACAGTGATGAAGTAGCCACGAAAATAATTTTATGGTTGGGTCACCACATGAGGAACTGTATTTAAAGGGCCAGAAGGTTGAGAACCACTGGTCTAGAGGACTGTCTAAAACAATGACCAATTGGGCCATCCCCTGCCGGTCCTCTGTCTCCAGAAACACCCAGAATGTTCTCTGAGATGCCTGGAGGTCAATTAAAGGTTCCGCCCCAACAGCAGTCAGTCAACATCAACACATACTTAGGACATTGCCCAGATAAGTTACATTTGATCTTATGACCTGAAGGTGAATTGTAGGTTACACTTAATTACACTCAAAGAGCAAGTCAGTAACAGACCTTCTATTTCACTCCAAAATACCTCGAAACCCCTTAGGGAGCCTGCTGATTATACTGTAGAGATTTGTAGGAACCAACGAGGGTAAATAATTAGACTATATTTTTAATTAATATCGCCGTGCCTTCTAGCACAACGATAGTTAAGATTATGATAGCATTGGAATAACAGTCGGTGGAGAAACAGTCTTACCCTTGACGACGCCAGGAAGAACAAAGAAAGTTTTGTCAGATGGTCAGAAATACCCTGCAATTTTGGCAATCTTATGTCCAAAGTTTCGGGTGTGTTTAAAGGAAGTTTTTAATTTAGCAAATGCTCTGTTTGCCAAGGTGAATATTGGTCTTTATTACCAAAAATAAATCCAGAGAAAATGAAAGGGAGGTACTGTACATTTTTAGTTGGCATAATTGCAAAACTTTCTGTAATCATGGGAATTTTATGGGAATAATAACAATTAACGCAGATTTCATAATGGGCCATTTCAGTTTTTCTTTCATTAAGCTTCATAAAAATATAAGCTCATGAAAAAGCCAGTTCAATTAAAGTATGAACTTTTCATTATTTTTAACACATTTTACCTATTTTTAATTGATGAAAGTGTTACGTATTTTGCCAACCAAAGAATGTTTTCACACTTTTTTAATTCAAACCAGCTTGATTTTTTTTGCAATTCCAATAGGTTATTATTTTGTATTAACTGGAAATCAAGTAAAGTAATGGTAAAATTTCTTAAATAGATTACAATGCATACATTATTTCCTAAGGAAATTTATTTTACACATTCAATATACAGTAAATACATTTTTGTTTAACCCTAGTTAATCCTCACAATTTCTTAATGAGTTGTTATTCTACCAATGATATTTTACAAGTGAGAAAGCCCAAGCTTTAAAAAATTGTATAGCTTGCCCAAGGTCATCCAGCAAGTAGAATCCGAACATAGGTAATGCAACCACTTGTAATGTATTTGTAGTCTTAAGATAATAGGCTCCTTGAGCAAAGGTTGTAGCTGTTCTTTTATACACGTATATTGGCTTGCTTTTTCCCTAGGCTCTATGGCTGTGCTAGGCACATATTAGTATCTCTATAAATATAGTTAACAGATGGTGTGTATTCAGCTTTCTATTAAACACAGCTCTCTATAACCTGCCTATCTATACATTTATGGTCAAGAAATACTTAGTAATAATTCCACTGACCCCTAAGACATTGCTAGACACTGTATCCCCAGCTGCTGGCTGAGATGACCAGCTGTATCCATAAGTCTTATAGGTACTTCAATTATATCACGTCCCCAATTACATTAAATTTCTCATCTTCTACCCAACATTTCGCTGTCCAAGTTTCCCAACTGGAAATGAAGAAATTGCCCCCAAATCATTTTCCTCATTCCTCCCCCATAAGGTCATGGAGTACCCATTCTACCTGCTAAGTATCTTTCCGTTCCCTCCTTTCAATGTTCAGTGGCTCCTTTTTGATCCTTATTTCTTTTGCCCAGAAGAATTAGCAACCTGGTCATGTCCTGTCTCTTCCCATGGCACTCTTTGTCTCAGTCTCCAAAGTTCCTTTCTGAAATAGAAACCAGGCACTTCTTAAAGGCTACTGGCAGCTGCCTCTACCTTCTAGCAGTGTCTTCCAGCATGAGATCCATGGGCCCTTTAAGAACTGTACAAAGGGAAAGACACGTGGGGTTAGGACAAGCTCTTGGAAATGTGTAACACAGAGTAGCATGTTAGAGACTCTGAGAACTCCTGCAAGAAAGAATCCCATGTAACAGCCTAACCCAGCGTTCCCCACACTTCATTTGGTCTGAAAACCCCCCGTTTTCCCAGACAATACCAGTGAACGTCTCGAGCAGTGGTTCTCAACCTTCCTAATGCCGAGACCCTTTAATACAGTTCCTCATGTTGTGGTGACCCCCAATTTCATTGCTACAAATTGAACATAATGAAAGCATAGTGATTCATCACAAAAACAATATGTAATTATATATGTGTTTCCGATGGTCTTAGGCGACCCCTGTGAAAGGGTCGTTCGACCCCCAAAGGGGTCGGGACCCACAGGTTGAGAACCGCTGGTCTCGAGGAACTAGTGTCCTTTGAAGCACAGTTTGAGGAAATACCATTCTACCAGATGACGAAGCTATAGGGCCAACTCTCCTTCATTGAACACCACCTTCCTAAACCCATTGCACCAGGTCTATGGCTATCGCCAAGGCCATAACACACTCGTTGTGTCAAGTTCAATGTGTGAACCGGCTTCGAAATAGAATGCACTCTCCCCAACCTTCATTCTGAAGAACTCTGGCTAATAACTGCAAGACCCAGCTCTCTGAGGCCTTCCTCCCGTTGCTCCTTCTGCTTGCTCTGCCTCGGACCACATCTGTTCATCCGTCTGCCTCCCCTACGAGATGATTAGGCCCTTTTGTCTTTGTATCTGGAGCACGCCGCCCAATCCCCCGCATGCAGCAGACACGCAACCAGGGTGGACTGAAGACCCATTTCACTGCATTTGAATTCTATCCCTTACAGATAGTAGGTCTCAGTGCATATTTATTATAAAATCTCTCGAGAGAAGTTACAGGGACTTTTAAAAATATGTAACCCATCCCTCATGGCAGCTGAGAGATACGGGGATTTTGCCAAAGGGAGTTGTTGTGTGTGGGGGCCTGCTCTGTCTTGAGAGGTGAGATTCGATCAGCTAATCAATCCATCTAGCAACTTGGTTATTCCTCCCTACTCCCAACTTCCTGCGTACCTCCTCCATCTGTACCTCCTCCATGTGTACCTCCTCCATCTGTACCTCCTCCATCTGTACCTCCTCCATCTGTACCTCCTCCATGTGTACCTCCTCCATCTGTACTTCCTCCATCTGTACCTCCTCCATCTGTACCTCCTCCATCTGTACCTCCTCCATGTGTACCTCCTCCATGTGTACCTCCTCCATCTGTACCTCCTCCATCTGTACCTCCTCCATGCGTACCTCCTCCATCTGTACCTCCTCCATGTGTACCTCCTCCATGTGTACCTCCTCCATGTGTACCTCCTCCATCTGTACCTCCTCCATGCGTACCTCCTCCATGCGTACCTCCTCCATGTGTACCTCCTCCATGTGTACCTCCTCCATGTGTACCTCCTCCATCTGTACCTCCTCCATGTGTACCTCCTCCATCTGTACCTCCTCCATGTGTACCTCCTCCATCTGTACCTCCTCCATGTGTACCTCCTCCATCTGTACCTCTTCCATCTGTACCTCCTCCATCTGTACCTCCTCCATGTGTACCTCCTCCATCTGTACCTCCTCCATGTGTACCTCCTCCATCTGTACCTCCTCCATGCGTACCTCCTCCATCTGTACCTCCTCCATGTGTACCTCCTCCATCTGTACCTCCTCCATCTGTACCTCCTCCATGTGTATGTACCTCCTCCATCTGTACCTCCTCCATGCGTACCTCCTCCATCTGTACCTCCTCCATCTGTACCTCCTCCATGTGTATGTACCTCCTCCATCTGTACCTCCTCCATGCGTACCTCCTCCATCTGTACCTCCTCCATGTGTATGTACCTCCTCCATGTGTATGTACCTCCTCCATCTGTACCTCCTCCATGTGTACCTCTTCCATCTGTACCTCCTCCATCTGGGTGAAGGGGACAGTCTTCTCCCAAAGAGGATGAGATAGAACTTTCAGCTACAAACAGAGTTACTCAGTGGAAGGTACTGTGTGCACAAGGCTTGGTGATGGACACCCATTGAGTGACTGTCCTCACGGGAAGATGGGGGAAAGAGAGGTCATGGTAGTCAATGGCTCCAAGAGTTCTTGAACTTGCTTAGGGCAGGGTCTACTGAGAAACACTCTAGCTCTACATAGCTCTGAAGAAGTTCATTTTCAAAGAGTTACATTCAGTCTTTGTGGGTTTTTTTAAATATATTTTTGTTGATTTCAGAAAGGAAGGGAGAAGGAAAGAGAGGATAGAAACATCAATGATGAGACAGAATCATGGACCGGCTGCCTCCTGCACGCCCCACACTGGGGATCGAGCCCGCACCCCGGGCATGTGCCCTTGACCGGGAATCAAACCGCGACCTCCTGGTTCATAGGTCGATGCTCCACCACTGAGCCACGCCAGTTGGGCTGATCATTTTGTAATGATGAGGCAAATCTGTAAATGACTCTGCCACCTTCTAGCTGGACAAGCGATATCACCTCTTTTACCCCCCCTTTCCTCGTCTAAAACTTGAGGATAAATGAGGCAGCCCTTGAGAACATTTGACACTTGGAGTGCGGGAAACGAGTTAAGTCGGCTCCCGTGAATTGCGCGTACTCCGCGGGAGCCGTCTTTAACTCGGTTCATATAGATTTGCGGTGGAGTGCGGGAAACGTGTAAACTCGGGCCGATTGTAACTGCATATTACCAAATATTTGTTTGTAATCCACCCTTTTGGTGGATGGAACAAAACCAAAAGACAGAGCCATCTTATATTTTGGCGGGAAATTCACCCGCACTCCAAGTGTTAACACCTTGCTTGGCACATAGCAGGCAATCAATAACATTTGATTCCGCCCTAAACGGTTTGGCTCAGTGGATAGAGCATCGGCCTGCAGACTGAAAGGTCCCAGGTTTGATTCCGGTCAAGGGCTTATACCCTGGTTGTGGGCACATCCCAGTGGGGAGTGTGCAGGAGGCAGCTGAATTGATGTTTCTCTCTCATTGATGTTTCTAACTCTCTATCCCTCTCCCTTCCTCTCTATAAAAAATGAATAAAATATATTTTAAAAAAATAAAATAACATTTGATTCTGCTTTCTCCTGAATTGTATAGTTGATAACAATAAGGAGAAGAAGCACTTACATGAAATTAATAACCAACTCACAGATCCGTTGCTAAGTGTGTTTGGGACAGATCTTTTTGTCTCTGCCGTTCTCCCTGTTAAATTAAAATTAGAACACACTCTTCCAAAAGCACCCCTACGTCAGCAGAACTGCACTCACACGTATGTATCTGAGCTGCATGGACATTTTAACCCCGACAGGCTCCGCTTATGGTCCAAAGTTTAGCAGTTGGAGGCCCCGATGTCTGTGAAATAAAGTCGGGATGATACACGAGACTTGAGATCCTGGTGGGAATCTGGCCGAAGGCACAAGTTTCCTTTATAAGGTTGAGACCTTTCAGATTATTCTTCCATTGTTTTGTAAGGGAGTATAATGCATGAGGCAATTTAAACAGCCCA
Source organism: Myotis yumanensis (assembly GCF_028538775.1). Taxonomy (NCBI): domain Eukaryota; kingdom Metazoa; phylum Chordata; class Mammalia; order Chiroptera; family Vespertilionidae; genus Myotis; species Myotis yumanensis. The sequence continues at coordinate 3,909,461 of NW_027223771.1, read as the reverse complement.
GGCGAGGAGCAAGCCAGGCTCCCACCCGGGACTGGCGCAAGCCACACACAAAGAAGGCCCGGGCCACTGTGGGGCGAGGGCAGCCGCTCTCAGGAACGCGGGCCCTCCTGGCTCTGGAGTTAATGAGGCCATCGGTTCACTTCTTTTCCTTCCCAGAGATTATCATGATCAATTTGCATGATGATTATGGGAAAAATTAAAACACTATTCCCAAAGATCAAGTTAATCAAGGCCTTGGAGACGCCACATTCCCTGGCGGAACGGGGTATATTGAGATGAGCCGGCGTTTAGTTCCGTGGGGCAACGGTGAATTCCTAACTCCCCCCTCTTTGATTCATCGCATCTCACAGCCTCGATTAAACCCTGGAGAGACCCTCTCTCCCTCGAGAGCATGCGGCGAATTTAATACAAATTCAAAGGGAAATAAAGGAGCCGGGGAACCAAACTCCACATGAAGTGAAGATGCAGCTGTGGACTTACTCCCGGGGGGGAAAACCCGTTTGCTCCTCCCTCTCCGAGTCCTACATTCTCCAGATTCAAGCTGAAAACCCTTTCTCCTTTGATACTCAAGCCCGCCTACGAGATAGACATCTACAAGCGAATCGCTTTCATCCTTAGGGTCTCACTAAAGCAGGGGTTCTCAACCTGTGGGTCGCGACCCCTTTGGCGGTCGAACAACCCTTTCCCAGGGGTTGCCTAAGACCATCCTGCATATCAGATATTTACATGACGATTCATCACAGTAGCAACATGACAGTTAAGAAGTAGCAACGAAAATAATTTCATGGTTGGGTCACAACATGAGGAACTGTATTCAAGGGCCAGAAGGTTGACAACCACTGCTAAAGGCGACTGCCCCACATACAGAGCGGTGCCTTCTTTTACTTCCGTTTTATCCCGTCTTTTACTAAAAAAAAAAAAAACCCTAGATCCTGCTCTCTTCCTTCTAGGGACACTTGTGTCTTCTGCCCCATAGAGAAAGCATTGAGCTCTCTAGGCTCCGCATCCCAAGAGGGACCCCCTTGTGGGGAGTCACCACCAACGCCCCGAAGGTCAAGGGGGAAATGGCAAGCGAGGAAGATCCGAGTTCTTAAAATTTCTCTTCACAAAATGGGGCAAAAGAAGAAAAGGAAGAATGCTGCTCTTCCGTCTGTGAAGAATTTTACTTTCAGCGTCTAAACCATCGAAGGAAAAATAGTTAAAGCAAGTAATACTCTGCCACAACTAACTTTCCCTGCAAGCGGTTCTCAGTGTCTCTGTCATCCCCAGACCTGGGTTTAGGACCCCGGTTGTGTGGAGACGCACGGACTCTGCTTTAATAATTTGTGTCACCTCCTTTTCTCCATGGTTTTCTCCTAATCTGTGCTGCTGTTGATTCCCTGTGGTCACCAAGAAAAGAAAGAAGGAAGAAAAGGAAAGGAAGAAAGAGGAAGTACCCTGCCGGCATGGCTCAGTGGTTGAATGTCGACCCATGAACCAGGAGGTCAGGGTTCGATTCCCGGTCAGAGCACATGCCCGGGTTGCAAGCTCGATCCCCTATGGGGGGGCATGCAGGAGGCAGCTCATCAGTGATTCTCATCACTGATGTTTCTATCTCTCTCCCTCTCCCTTCCTCTGAAATCAATAAAAATATTTTTTTTAAAAAAGAGGAAGGAAGAAAGGAAGGGAGGAAGGAAAGGAAAAGAAAGAAGACACCTTTAGGGTTTGTGTTCTCTTCTATGATTAACTCTGGGGAAGAAACATGTTGAGAAGACAAGCGAATACTATTGTGGTGACTGCATCTCATCCAGTAAGTCTTTTCAAGGACTAAAGTTCTCTCTGAAAATATAACGCCATCATTCTGGGCACCACAGTGAGGGGCATAAGTTGAGTTTGAAACCTCTACTGAGCGTGTACGTTGGGCCCAGCACTGTGTGAAGTCCGCCACGGACAGCTGGGTAGGTTGTACCCAGCACAGCGGTGCCCAGGGGACGAACGGGGCAGCTAAAATCCAGCTGCTGCTTCTGCCAGGCCAAACCCCGGTGCTGGCCAGTCCTGCCTGGAGGAAGCGTGGCTTCTGGAACTCGCCTGCCCCAAGGGCCCAGCTCTCTGATAAGCATGTTTGACAGAAGTTGTTCAGAGCCTAGGGGTACGGGGGCGTGTGATCTAATGGCAGATCAACTCCATGGAGGTGACACCCATGACCCGAGCAGCAGTCCTTATGGGACAAAGGCCAGTCAGGGGGTGGCCGCCACTTCCCCCTGTGGAGTTCCTGCTCTCGCCTTCTTGGCGAGCACAAAGGTGCTGTGACGGCATCTGAACCAGGAGGTCACAGTTCAACTCCCGGTCAGGGCACAGGCCCTCGTTGCAGCTCATCCCCAGTGTGGGGTGCGCAGGAGGCGGCCGATCAATGATTCTCTCTCATCATGGATGTTTCTCTCTCTCTCCCTCTCCCTTCCTCTCTGAAATCAATAAAAATATATTTTAAAAAATAAAGTTGCGGTCAACTCTATGAGGCAGGGGTCTGACTCCCCTTTTTCCAACCCGGGCCACCCAGCAGCTAGCTGACCCCCAAGGTCCCATGTCCTCCCAAGGGAGAGGGACCCAGAAGAAGGAAGACGGAGATGTGGGTGACTGGGGTGAGGCTCGGAGCAGGGGCCCTGTGGTATTCAGCAATGATCACCAGCGCCCAGCATAGTGCCTGGCACATGGAAGGCCCCCTCGAAGTATTTATTATTTAAGAAAATATGTTTTTATTGATTTCAGAGAGGAAGGAAGAGGGAGGAGATAGAAACATCAATGATGAGAGAGAATGATTGATCGGCCGCCTCCTGCACACCCTACACTGGGGATCGAGCCCGTCAACCAGGCATGTGCCCTTGACCAGAATCAAACCCGGGACCCTTCAGTCTACAGGCCGGCGCTCTATCCACTGAGCCACACCAGCCAGGGGCCCGGAAGTATTTCTTGGACTGAACTGAAGTGGGGAGGCCAGAGAACCAGCATCTTTTGTGCAGGTCCAGGAAGCACCTAGGGCAGTGATGGCAAACCTATGACACTCGTGTCAGAGGTGACACGCGAACTCATTTTTTTGGTTGATTTTTCTTTGTTCAATGGCATTTAAATACATAAAATAAATATCAAAAATATAAGTCTTTGTTTTACTATGGTTGCAAATATCAAAAAATTTCTATATGTGACACGGCACCAGAGTGAAGTTAGGGTTTTTCAAAATGCTGACACGCTGAGCTCAAAAGGTTCGCCATCACTGGCCTAGGGTGTCACATGGGCGGACTCACTGGCTCTCAGGGTGACCTCACTCACATCACCCAGTCCCAACCCTGCTCCCCCTCCCACCCCACATTCTCCCACCAACCCTCCAGAGCTGGGTGATCTCCCTCCCCCACCCCCACCCCCACCCCGAGTCTCACAGGCAGAAGTTGGAATTACTCGCTGAATTCTCGGCTCTCGCCTGCCCACGGCCCTTCCCAAGTTCACTGCCAGACTCCACCAGGAGACAGGAAAACCCTTGGGGCCAGCGCCCCATCCATCTTCCCCGAGGTCTTTCATTTCTTTGCCAATAAGGCGATCTGCTTCACCACACACTTCAACATCCCTGACACCTGTCACAAAGCCCGGGCCGGGCCTATCTGTCTTCCGTTCAAATGCGCCATCCCACAGCGGGGCCCACCAGGAATAGTTATTGACAGATCGTCCCCTCGTCCAGCCGGCCTCCTTAATAGGAGCCATAACTTACCCGGGGCCTGGTTCCCCAGCCCATCAGAGGCATGAGATACCCCTCAGGGACCAGCAGGAGACGCAGGTCTATTAAAGGGGACACTTGGGCTTGAAATAAGTACCTTTCTGTAGCATCTCTCAGAAGTTAGCCACTGTGGCCGACCGCACGCAGCTGTTTCTTTGCGACGGGCGTGAATTTTCTCATCACGCTTTGCTGAGACGGGTCTCACGGTCACGCACCACAGACAGAAGCTGCTAGAAGTTTTCTGAGCAACAGTGATTCCTCTTTAGACTTGGGATGGCTCCACCTTCCAGGAAGGTCCAACGGCGGGAGAATTCTGGACTCCCGTGCCGCACCCGGAACGCAGGAGAGAGGCAGGCCTCATCCTGATTGCTCCCTGGAGGGGCTCCCCCGAAAGAAGCAGGTTCGTTCCCCAAAGACCTGCCAGTCGGAAAAGCTGTCACAAGATTATTAAAATCTCCACTCGGCGCAAAGGTGTTACAACCCCTTTGAGCCTCTGTGGGCCGGGTACATATGGCAAAGTGTGTAATGTTCCCCCCTTGGGTAGAGGAGGCGGGTAAGCAGACGCCTTCCGGCAGATCGGGAAGACAAGGCGCGCCTTCTAGAAGGAAGAGGGAATTTAAGAAGACGTGTGCTGGTTTAACTCTGTTTTTGCTGGGGAAAGAAGAGGGACCCTTTCTGAAAACGTGGGCAAATGTTTCCTTGTGGTCACACGGCCACACAAACGTCATTGTAGCAGCTAGGATGTGCTGAACAAAACCTGTTTCTGGAAACATGTTTTACTCGGGGGGGGGCGGGGGGGGGGCTGGGATAGACCAAGCTGTAGATGCTTCTAGAATCAGGGCCAGCTAGACCACCTGAGCAACCCAAGTAACTGGGGGCGGGGTGGGGGGTGTATAACAAAAGAATGCAAAGAACTAGGGTGGACGTGCCCAACCCGTGTGTCTTAGCGGTTGAGTGTCGACCTATGAACCAGGAGGTCACCGTTCCATTCCCAGTCAGGGCACAAGCCCAGGTTGGTGGCTCGATCCGGCGCGGGGCGTGCAGGAGGCAGGCAACCAATGATTCTCTCTCATCATTGATGTTTCTCTCTCCCTCTCCCTTCCTCTCTGAAATCAATAAAAATATATTTTTTTAAAATGGCTCCCCTTCGCGATGGAGGCAGGGCCGGTTCTGATCCCAGGAAGTGCTCTGGCATCTGCTGTCCACAGGCAAAGAATGAAGCAATTTCTCGCCCTCCCGTGTCGCCTCTCCCGCTTCGGGTAGATCTGCCTCTCGCTGTGCCGCTTGTCACGTGCCGCTGTGATTGGGTCTTCGTCGTATTCACAAAAAGCAGAGGCTGCGCGTCCGGGTTTTATGCTAACCAGCTCCTGCTCCTCGACGCGCTGACATTTAGACGCTCTAAGCCCACACACTTCGCCTGTGCTGTCTTCATTTCCCAATGCCTGAATCTACCCCCGATCGCTGGTGATAACATTTCTACATCCATTGTTAAGCCTCTTAAGTTTCTTCTCCACTTGAGGAGTATTTAGCATATCGTTTGCGAAAAACCGGCCTGCCTGCGCCCCAGGTGAAGTGAGATTTGATAACAGGTTCATGGGAGATTATCCCGGACTAAGCTACTGAGCGACTAGCTCAGCCTCCCTCAGCCGGTGTCTCTGTACGTGCACCTTCATACACCTCTCCCGGGTAAACCGGGCCACCTGATTTTTCTAAATTGATTTTAGAGACAGAGGCAGGGAGAGTTATTCCACTTAGTTATGCGTTCAATGGTCAATTCTTGTCTATGCCCTGGTGGGAAATGAACCTGCAGCTTGGTGTATCGGACAATGCTCTAATCAGCTGAGCTATTCTTGATGTGCTTTGAGGACATCCGGGAGACAGTCATTGGGGGTGGAGGACTGTGCAACTCTCCGTGTTAAGGCTCAGGGGATGTGATGGGAGCACGGGTGCGCTACCTACCAAATGGTTCTACGGCATCCACTTGTTTGTAGGGACCCAGACTACTTTGGCTTCAGGAAGAGGGGTTTGGCAAGGATGCTGAGTTCGGGTATGTGTTTTGCTCCCACCCTCGCTTCAAATCCCCTTCCTGGCATTTTCAGCAATTGAGAAGCTAAGTGTGGCTGAACGGAGTGTCCATGTTCTATGCCTCCCAAGGCAAGCTCTGGAGGCCAGGGGCAAGCAGAGGACCAAGCCTCTGAAGGGAGGGCCTGTGAGTGACCAGCAGGGTGTCCATGAACATGGACGTGACACTGTCTCTGTCCGCAGCTCTTTCCATGTTAACCGCCATCAGTTAGCAGCCAGCAAAGTGATCGCCTTTCCCAAGGCGTTTCATTCATTGGCTGCAACACGGAGCGATTCAGACATTTCAAGTATGAAAGTCCTCTCTTGAACTTCTTCAGTGACCTAGCAATGTGTTTTTTTGTTCTCTCCCACTTTCCTGAAAAAAGGAATTAAGCCCGGCCGGTGTGGTTCAATGGTTGAGCGTCACCCTATGAACCAGAAGGTCACGGTTCAATTCCCAGTCAGGACACATGCCCGGGTTGTAGGCTCAATCGCCAGTGTGGGGCGTGCAGGAGGCAGCTGATCATTGATTCTCTCTTATCATTGATGTTTCTCTTTCTCTCTCTCTCTCTCCTCCTCCCTCCCTCCTTCCCTCCCTTCCTCTCTGAAATCAATAATAAAAAATATATTTTTAAAAAATTCATATACAGCCCTAACTGGTTTGGCTCAGTGGATAGAGCATCGGCCTGCAGACTGAAGGGTCCCGGGTTCAATTTTGGTCAAGGGCATGTACCTTAGTTGTGGGCGCATCCCCAGTGGGGAGTGTGCAGGAGGCAGCTGATCGATGTTTCTCTCTCATCGATGTTTCTAACTCTCTATCCCTCTCCCCTCCTCTCTGTAAAAAAATCAGTAAAATTAAATTTAAAAATTCATATACATGTGTACACACAATTGTCCTGATATCAAATATCTTTGTAAAGGAATCCAATACAGAACACACTGTCAAATCAAGTCATCTTGGTTTGATATTGACTAGCCTCAGACCATTTCCCTCAAATAAGGTTATAAACGGTTTCCCTTTTAGAAGGGATGAATAAAGAAGATAGAAACAGGGGCCTGTATGTGAAATTCACAATCAGACCAAACGAAAATGGATCAGAAAGATGCCCCGGATTCCATATCTGATTCTCCACTTCCTGTGCAGCCATGGTCCTCAAGTTCACAGCTTGGCCGACACGAGTCATCCACTGTGACATTGTGTAGGGGACTGGTGTTGATGACAAGTGTTTTATCCCCTTATCCAAAAAATAGGCATCTTTGATATTTTGCCAAAAGTGCTTAAAGTGGATTATATCTACATCTGACTTTGTGTTAAGGGCAAAGACAAAAATCTCTGAAACTTATAAACGAAAGTTTGGGTGTGTGTGTTTTTTTTGGCCTCAGAGTTCAAGGCCAAGAGCACCCATCGCTGACTCTCAGGCATACTACAGCCTGAATGTTACAGGGACATAAAACGTATTTATTGTTGCCGTAGCTCAAAATTTCCATCCTACTGCATTTGAGGAGTTGGAGTTTGCAAAAATAACATCTGCAACATTGCCAGTGAGAGCCTATAACCTTAACACAAAATATGGAAGTAGAAAAGGCATGTAACCTTTTTAAAGTTCTCTCTATGCAAATACCATGCAGGAGTCACTGACTACTGAGCACACGCCTCATAAGATCTGAACCAGACCGAAATCAGCAGGGCGAGGTGGTTTTTCTGATCTTTCCAAGATTTCTTTTTTTTTTTAATCCTCGCCCAAGGATATTTTTCCATAGATTTTAGAGAGAGGGAAGGACAGAGAGACATATGGATGTGAGAGAAACAAATTGGTTGCCTCCTGCATGAGCTTGAACCAGGACCCCGGGCAGGGGAAGAGCCTGCAGCCTAGGTACCTGCCCTTGACTGGAATCGAACGCAGGACCCTTTGGTCCGCAGGCCGATGCTCTATCCACTGAGCCAAACCAGCTAGGGCTCTTTCCTTTAAAAAAAAAAAAAAAAGAAAGAGAGTGGAAGAGAGAGAGAGAGAGAGAAACATCGATATGATAGAGACACAGTGATTGGTTGCCTCCTGCTCAAGCCCTGCCCTTGGAGGGGAATCGAACCCATGACCCTTCAGTCCATGGGCCGACACTCTAACCACTGAGCAACACTGGCCAGGGTCCAGATTTCTTTAAGTTCCTATTCACTTTCTGTGATGGTCTCTGTATCTACAACCATCATCGATTAATAGTAAATTTCTGAAGAGTCCAATAAGCAGAGAATCACAAAAGCAGCTTTTCCTAAAACTTCTGGGTCTATATACCCTTTGAGACCAAGTCATCACTCTAGGCCTAAGCCGTCCTCTAAGACAAATGGCAAAAAGGCAACTCAAACCAGCTAACATCAAAGGAGAGCTCCCCTGTGGTCCTTCCTTGCACAGTCACATCCCTCTGACCCTCGGCACACAAGGGTCGCAGTGACTGGAAGGGCGGCCACGCTGATGCGCAGGCCCAAGGGTTGAGGATCCCGGAAATGCTCAACCGGTTCAGCAAGAATGGGCACCACACCTTCTCCAGGCTCTCCGGTGAATAAGCCACCAAAAATGAGAACTGGGAAAAATGAGGGAAGTGCCTCAGGCAGGAGGGTCTGTGGCGATGGAGAGTTCAGATAAGAGTGAGTAGTCGGGCTCTTAGCTTCATTCCAGGCTCACATTTTTTCTGAAGAACTCCTGGCTTCTGGGAGAGAGAGAGAGAGAGAGAAGACACCAAATGGAGAGGCGTTCCTCATGCCCTGACCCTAAATCCCCCACAGCACTACTCCTACTAGACCTTCTCTTTCCTGTGACTGTTTTGTGTGTGTGTGTGTTTTTTTCATGTATTTTTATTGATCTTAGAGAAGAAGGAAGAGGGAGAGAGAGATAGAAACATCAAGGATGAGAGAGAATCATTGATCAGCTGCCTCCTGCACATACCACACTGGGGATGGATCTTTTTTGATGCAGGGGCAGAATATTGACTAAGTCACACTCCTCTCCTCGTAATGTGATATCATCATAACTGCGTTCCAGGCCCTTCTCTCATTTGTTTGGTACCTTTATCCCATTTCCCTCCTCAACCCCTAAGCCAGTGGTCGGCAAACTGCGGCTCGCGAGCCACATGCGGCTCTTTGGCCCCTTGAGTGTGGCTCTTCCACAAAATACCACGTGCGGGCACGCATGTACAGTGCAACTGAAACTTCGTGGCCCATGCGCAGAAGTCAGTATTTTGTGGAAGAGCCACACTCAAGGGCCCAAAGAGCCGCATGTGGCTCACGAGCCGCAGTTTGCCGACCATTGCCCTAAGCAACAGCACTGTTAGTTTGGATGACATCCTTGGATTTGTATATTATCCTCATAAGACGCGGGGTATATCCTTGTCCTCTGTGTATACAGTATATGCAAATGACGTCTGCATATTTTTTCCAACCAGAACATCTTTAATATGTATCTACACGACTCCTAACTGCTGTATGTCATTGCGTGGCAAGCCTCCTGACATTTTTTAAAATCTGTTTTGATTGATTTCCGAGAGGAAGGGAGAGGGAGAGGGAGAGAGAAACATCAGTGATGAGAGAGAACCACTGATCAGCTGCCTCCTGAATGCCCCCAACTAGGGATCAAACCCACCACCCGGGCCTGTGCCCTGACCGGGAATCGAACCGTGACCTCCTGGTTCATAGGTCGACGCTCAACCCCTGAGCCCTGCCGGCCGAGCCCTCCTGACCTCGTATTCTCCATCTCCCTGGTGATGAACTCCTAGTCACCGACATCCTCTCCACCACAAACAGCTCCTTGAGGGCCATCCTCATCCAGCACCTCAGGGACCAGTACGAGCGCTTTCTGGGCTCTGTGCCCAGCAGGGGGCCAGCCAGGTCAAGAGACTTGACGATGGGTCTCCACCTGGCTCCCCGTCCTGACCAGACGAGGCCACACTATCCGGCTCCCATCACGTAAACAGCAGGATCTGAGGCTCAAAGCGATGAAGTGATCTGCCTGATTCCACACGGCTGGTTAGTGGCAGAGTGGGGACTCCATACAGATTTCTCTGGCTCCCGGTGTGCACCCTCTCATTGGACCACACTGCCTTCCCCGGGGGACTTCAGGCTCCACGGCCTGTGTCAGAGGCACCAGGGACACGAGGGCCGGGAAAACGATCCTTCCCTTCACCAGGCACCCCTTCCCCAGCCTACATGCATGGGGAGCCCTCTCTGCCACGGGGCCCAAGACCCCTCGCCTGGGGTGGGCAGCGATGCATCATGGGAGGGAAGGGACAGCCCCATTGGCCAGGGGCCAGCCAGCTCAGCCCCCCTCGCACCTTTGATGCGGGCAGATGAACAGCTGCCATCTGGCAAGCAGAGTGTCTCCAGGCAAACGGCACCCCCCTCCCGTGAATCCCGCGCGTGTCCAACACCCGTCAAGGCCGGTGCAACTTTGATGGCTCTATTAATGAAGATGAAAAGTTGAGATATGCCAACTGCAGATTAAATGGCATCTCGGTAACATGATTATCTCGGAGTTACTAGCTGCGCAGTGAGGCGGCCAAGTGACTAATCCGGGGAGGGCCGGGAGCCGTGGGCAGCGCGGCCTCCGGGCGCCTTTATTGCATCAGGAGCCGCTGGCTAAGGAGCACCTGGAGGACAGACTTCCACCCGCGAAGTCGCTCCTTCGCAGGGAAGCTTTAATTTCTTGAAATGCTGGGTGAAATCGAGGCTGGTCTGTAGCAAGATGAGCAGGGGCTATGTCATGAGGATCTGCAGACGTCCATGTACATAGAGAGCATGGCTGAGCAAATGAGCAGAAACCAAAGAACAGGGTGATCGAGAAAGTCTCAGCACCACCAGTCACTTCTCCCACTTCCTTTCTTCCGTCCTCAGCTCACTGTGATCAAGGAAGTTCTCCTGTACCAGCGCTTCTCAATGCATTGGCGACATCAGTGCATATGAGTTAGGCGTTGTCCTCCCCATTTTCCAGACGCGAAAGTTAAGGCTGAAAAGTGCTGAGTCACTTGTCTCCAGTTACTGAGCATCTAGACCAGTGATGGCGAACCTTTTGAGCTCGGCGTGTCAGCATTTTGAAAAACCCTAACTTAACTCTGGTGCCGTGTCACATATAGAAATGTTTTGATCTTTGCAACCATAGTAAAACAAAGACTTATATTTTTTATATTTATTTTATCTACTTAAATGCCATCTAACAAAGAAAAAGCAACCAAAAAAATGAGTTCGCGTGTCACCTGTGACAAGCGTGTCATAGGTTCGCCATCACTACACTAGACTCTGGCCAAGCTGTGAGCCAGCCTCGGGTTTTTCTGAGTCCAAAGGTAGTGTCACCATAAGGAGAGTTCGTGCTTCGACTTCCCGATGTTAGGGAGATCCAGAGAATTTGGGGGGGGGGGGGGGGGAGTGTTCCAAAGATCATTCCCAACAGAAATGGAAAGCCAGCCCCAATAGAGAGGCTTTCAAATTCCATCTTGAAGACACAGGATGAGTGTGTTTTGGGCACGTGGGGTGGTTTGTGAAGATCTGTGAGTAATTTGACAACTGAAATGTCTTTCAGCCCGGCCAGTGTGGCTCCGTGGTTGAGAGTCAACCTATGAACCCAGAGGTCATGGTTCAATTCCCGGTCAGGCCTCATTCCCAGGTTGCAGGCTCCATCCCCAGTGTGGGACATGCAGGAGGCAGCCGATCAATGATTCTCTCTCATTATTGACGTTTCTTCCTTTCTCTCCCTCTCCTTTCCTCTTTGAAATCAATCAAAATACATATGAAATAAATAAATACAATGTCTGCCAATTTAGCTGGAATTTTCCAAGAAAGTCTTGGCAACTTTGAAACTTCCAAGAATCCTATTCAGACCCAAATGTCTAGAAATCTCCCTCCAGTTGGACCGTAGGAGGCCAAGAGCATGAATTAGCAGTATGTCACCTGATTTAAACTGTGTTTTATATCAAGTTATCTAACTACATGTTGCAAAACGCACAGTTTCTCTTGCTACGCATTTCCATGCATGCCAGATAGATGAACAAGAACTGGCTAATTATGCTAGGATGATTAATGCTTACATTTCGCCCTATAAGTAGGACTTTTGTTTTTTAATCCTCACCCGAGGATATTTTTCCATTGATTTTTAGTTAGAGTGGAAGAGAGAGGGAGAGACAGAGAGAAATCTTGATGTGAGAGAGACACATTGATTGGTTGCCTCTTTCATGCGCCCTGACCAGGGCCCACATGGGGGAGGAGCCTGCAACCAAGAAAGTACGTGCCCTTGACCAGAATCGAACCTGGGACCCTTCGGTCCACAGGCCTACGCTCTATCCACTGAGCCAGACCGGCTAGGACAGGACTTTCATTTTTGGTGAAGTCCTCGAAATCCCTTCCTGGAAAAACAAATGAGATTCCATTCTCCATTCTCCTGGTTAACAGTGTCATTGTCAGACTGAGATCCTCAAACAATCAGCTAAATTCCATTGTCCTGCTGAATCCCTTTCCTTTTGTGATGCATTCACAAACTTATTTAGTCTTCCACCTCCTCAATGGCCCCAAATTTATAGAAACTACCCGCAAAGGTCCGTAATTGGAACCGGCTTGATAAAGCCCTATGGAAGGATGAGTAATCATTCTTTTTGTCTGCATCTCCCCTAAATATCCTTGTTCTTTGTGTTTTGCAATACCTATTGCACCCAGCTCTGGTCAAAACTGTTGTTGGCCATTTGCCAGTTTGAAATATCCTACAAAATGAATTGCTTCTTTTGTAAATAGGAAAAAACTTGGGGAAAGATGGCTTCGAAATAGTGTGCGGGAGTTATAGCTAGCCGGCAGCCCTGTCTGTGGGAGCCAGGGAGGGTGGTGAGTTTAGAGTCGGTGCCGTGTGTATAAATCATGATTCGGAGACGATTGTGCGCCTGCCTTCATATCTCCTACTGTCTGTAGCGTGGGGCATCGCAAAGATTTTTTCAAGAAAGCATCCCGTATTTCCTGGGTCGGAACGGCCTTGCATTTGGGGTTCAGCTTCCCAATGACACCAGTACCACAGAGAAATGGGGACACATTTGTCACCACTGGTCTGAGGCTTAATGGGGACACCGTCATTTTGCCAGGGAGTTCACCCACTTTTCCTGGCTTCCTTGTCTTACTTTTCCCTTGAAGAAGCTAATTTATTCCTCTTACAATTTAAATGCCAGCATTTTCTAATACTATTCTTGCGAGGTAACTTCTGATTTGTCCACTCTTTATCTTTCCTCTATTTCATATCATCCAATGCTATCCAGACCCATATATATATATATATATATATATATATATATATATATCTTAATGGCACATCAAAGGCAAATATCAGAGTTGTGAAAACATTCTTGAACCAGTGTGGTCAAAATTAACCCAATAATGCCCTTATAGGGCACATTATCATAAAATAATAAGCTTTTGTGATTTTACAAACTTAGAAATGCCAGTGGAAGCACATTAAAGGGAAAATTTTTAAGCTCGCATTTTAAAAGAGAACGGATTCTCTATTTTTGCCCACTGAAATGCAATGGTATCATGTATGTATACACACTATGAATCACTATGTAGGATTATGAAAATAACTTTTCTTTCAATACAATTATTTTCAAATGCAGTTCTTTTCGAAGCATACATCTTAATGTAATATTCAAAATTATGAGAATATAATGAGAGAGAAAAAAACTATTGAAAGGATGGATCATTCAAAGCAGGATTGGATTGATGGTCAATTAGAACTATATCCACAATTCCACTGGCGGGTGGGTTTGCTTTTTTCACCTCTGAAAATTAGCTGAAATGAAATATATTACACGAAGATATCTGGGCAGGAAATTGCCACTAGGTGTGAACAAGAGACATCCAATCGCTCCATTGTAATGAAAATGCGAGCAGTCATATCTATACTGAGAAAAGAAGACAAAACATGGCCAACACTGAAATAGTTAGAAAAGTACCGTTAAATTAGCTCAACTTACAATCAGGACTGGGACTGAACACATCAATGAAGGAGATGTAAGTCCCTCTTTCAAAGACTTTTTTTTAAATATCAACAAATGTTTTCTAATCTGTTTGAGCATCGATCTAACTTCAGAAGGAAAAACATACAGATATAAACAACGTGGCTCCATAGACACGTTGAAGAAAATAAGAGCTACACACTCTGCCGGCGTGGCTCAGTGGTTGAGTGTTGACCTATGACCCAGGAGGTCACAGGGTCACAGTTTGATTCCCATCAGGACACATGCCCAGGTTCTGGGCTCAATCCCCAGTAGAGGGGGTGAGCAGGAGGCAGCTGATCAGTGATTCTCTCTCATCATTGATGTTTCTATCTCTCTCTTCCTCACCCTTCCTCTCTGAAATCAATGAAAATATTTCTAAAAAGGAAAAATAAGAGCTACTCATTGTATAAATTTATAAAACAATATAAATGTTCCAAACATAGTCAAATACTGAGCAAAAAGTACAGTGACGCTAGCCTGCTTGATGAGAATCACAAAGATTCTTCATTTCTCTGGATCATTTCTCAAATGGTGTGTTGCCTCTGGAATCAGCTTTCATCGTGGGAAAGACTTCATTGTAAGGACCAAGTCCTAATAGTCCAGCTTCGAAGGGTTAAAGAAAGAAACTGGCCGAAACCGGTTTGGCTCAGTGGATAGAGCATCGGCCTGTGGACTGAAGGGTCCCAGGTTCGATTCCGGTCAAGGGCATGTACCTGGGTTGCGGGCACATCCCCAGTAGGAGATGTGCAAGAGGCAGCTGATCGATGTTTCTCTCTCATCGATGTTTCTGACTCTCTATCTCTCTCCCTTCCTCTCTGTAAAAAATCAATAAAATATATTATAAAAAAAAGAAAGAAACTGGACAGTGTGGTTTTAGCAGAAATTTTAATGGGGACCAATAATGACTGGTATCACAACCAATAATAACACACAAGCTTGAAACATATTAACTAACTCTGAGGCTTCACAGCTGTGTGAGTGTGAGTGTGTGTGTGTATGTGTGTGTGTGTGTTAATCCTCATCCAAGGATATTTTCCCCATTGATTTTTAGAGAGAGTGGAGGGAGGGGGGAAGAGAGAGAAACATGGGTGTGAGAGAGAAACATCAATTGGTTGCCTCCCACCGGGGCCCCGAAGGGGATCGAGCCTGCAACCAAATGGGTGCCCTTGACCGGACTTGAACCTATGACCCTTCAGTCCACAGGCTCTATCTACTGAGCCAAACGGGCTAGGACGTGTGGGGTGTGTGTGTGTGTGTGTGTGTGTGTGTGTGTGTGTCTTAATCCAAGTGTTTTCCCAAATGAACTTGGCCACAAAACTCTTTCTCTTGTAACTGGCATATTTTTGTTTTCTTATGTGGCAGGGTACGCATTTCTGTGGTTGTGAACAGCTACATTTGATTAAAATCTGTCAGATTTATCTTTTCAGCAGGAGAAAAGAAATATGTGTTTCTCCAGAGAGGAAATCAATGTGTCTTGTTGATCGATGCGGAGCGGGGAGCTGGTTGCTGTCACTTTAAGCGGAGGAGCCGAAAGACAGGGAGGCTCCCAGCTCTGGCCATTGGCTGCTGACATCACTGTGGGGCGGCCCAGCCCCGCTGAAATCTCATAATCCTTGTTTATAGGACAGACTCCCAGTCACTGGCCTGATAGTCACTACTCCGGGTTGTTCGATTACAGAGCCTGCGGCCGAGATGCCCATAGTTCCGCTCTGTCTGCGCTCCCTTAGCCAGACCTTGTAGCCAGTTCTGCCTGGCTGCTGTTCCGTACCATGAGGAGTATTCCTGCCCTCAGAGGAAGACACCAGGTCTTCAGGGGGTAACTGGGGCACAGAATCTTCTTTCTCAGGGCAATCAGAAGGAGGGAGCCCGAGAGCAGCTCCCAGGCCACGCCAGAGCCCAGTGAGGCCACAGCATCCTCAACGGGGTGCACTGGGAGGCTGCATGTGACAGAAATGTGTCCAAAGGGCTCCCTCCTCTTGGGACCCGCTCGCCTCCCCCAGATCCCACGAGGCTCCAGAGGTAGCTGGGCTGGGTGGAAAGGAAGCAGCCGCTGGCATCATGGGGTTATGAGGCTTTGCACTAACAGGGGCACAGCCAGCAGACGCCCCTGGTTAAGCCTGAGACATCAGTGAACAGGGGCCTTTGCAGCAGGAGTAGTGAGTGCCTCTGCGGTTACCACCAGCAACACCATTCCCACGAGCCTAGGAAGCAATGTCAGGGTTACGAACTCTCGTGTCCATTGAAATTGCTGCCTCTCTTGCCTCTCGAATGCTATCTGTCAGTGAAGTATGAGAGCTGTTCATTTATGGCCAGTTTCAGTAATAATGTTCTGTGAATAAGCCCCATTCCTAAGTAACTTTAAAAAAAAAATGGTATGTTGCTCAGCCAGTGTGGCTCAGTGGTTGAGCATCGACCCATGAACCAAGAGATCACCGATTCGATTCCCAGTCAGAGCACGTGCCTGGGTTGTGGGCTGGATCCCCAGTAGGGTGCGTGCAGGAGGCAGCCAATCCATGTTTCTCTCTCATCAATGTTTCTTTCTCTCTCTCCCTTCCTCTCTGAAATCAATAAAAATGTATGTTTAAAAAGTATATGTAGCCCTGACTGGTTTGGCTCAGTGGATAGAGCCTCGGTCTACGGACTGAAGGGTCCCGGGTTCGATTCCGGTCAAGGGCATGTACCTGGGTTGCGGGCACATCCCCAGTGGAGATGTGCAGGAGGCAGCTGATCAATGTTTCTCTCTCATTGATGTTTCTAACTCTCTGTCCCTCTCCCTTCCTCTCTGTAAAAAAAAAAAAAAAAAAATCAATAAAATATATATATTTTTTAAAAGTATATGTAGAGCAGGGTGCAATTTTATTTACGTGTAAGAATATATTCCAGGGAAAGGGAAAATTCATTTCTGGGTGTTCTTAGTTTTGCCTTGTGTATTCTGCTTTTTCTCTGTAAGGAGTAAACGGTACTTTTATGTATCAACACACAATAGGAGAAAGTCCATTGTGATGGGAAACGCAGGTGGGCGCTTGTTCTCCACCCGCCCACGCGGTCCTCCGCGGGTAAGCCCTTTAATCTGCTGCCTCATCGGCCTGTGCCTTCGGGTGATGGATGGCTCAGTCGCCTCTGGCCTGTCATATTGTTATTTGCTTTGAAATCTAACATCTGGGTGGCCAAGACCGGAGCTGTCTAATATCATTTTTCCAGTGTTTGAATGTACAGAAAAACACACAATTCTTCTGATCATCGGGATGAGGCAAAAACAACCAGTTCTGCGTGTTGAAGGCAAGTCAACCTCATAAGCTTAGCTTAGGACAAACAAAAGGCCTGGCCTGTGTCCCCTGTCAGCGTGTCTCCCAGATGTGGCATCCTGAGGGCCCTCAGTCATGTTTCAAACAACCCAACCCAGCCGGCGTGGCTCAGTGGTTGAGCATCAACCTTTGAACGAGGAGGTCAGGGTTTGATTCCCAGTCAAGGCACATACCTGGGTTGTGGGCACGATCCCCAGTGTGGGGCGTGCAGGAGGCAGCCCATCCATGATTCTCTCTCATCATTCTATCTCTCTCTCCCTCTTCCTTCCTCTCTGAAATCAATAAAAATATTTTTTTAAAAAAAGCACACACAACCACATATGCAGATTCCTTCACTGCCTGGCGTTTTCTTCCTGCTCTAAGTGGAGTTTCTTCAGCTACCCTTTTGCTTCATTATGTACGTGACCACATTCATTCACCATTTTCTTTTTCCTTTTTTCCTTTTTTTTAAAAATATATTTTTATTGATTTCAGAGGGAAAGGAGAGGGAAAGAGAGAAACATCAATGATGACAGAGAATCATGGATCGGCTGCCTTCTGCATGCCCCCCACTGGGGATCGAGCCCGCAACTCAGGCATGTGCCTTTGACCGGGAATCGAACTGTGACCTCCTGGTTCCTAAGTCGACGCTCAACCACGGAGCCACGCCAGCCGGGCCATTGACCATTTTCAAAGCTCTCATTTTCCTTATCACTCTGCACATGCATTTTGGTTTCCTCCCCCAGAAAATTTTAGAATCTCCTCTGATGTCCACTGACCATTGTACATCCAGCGATTCTGGTCCCCTTCTACAGTGAATTACAAATGTGTTACCAGGAGTCCTAATGGTCTCACTCCTCATTCCTTTTATCAAGGTTGCTTACTGATAGAATCGGAGAAAATGCAACATAAATTTGTGGGGTGACCACTTTCAGCAGGATGAATGATCGAGCCATAGCCATGGAGGGAGCCTCTGGTATATTTTAGACTGTGTCTTTCAAGTTGCTATTGCAATGGTCCGGAGAGCCAAGTGTGAATGTTGAACATGGCTGGGTTCCACAAGGGCATCAAAATCTCTTAAAAGGGCCCTACCTGGTTTGGCTCAGTGGATAGACCGTCGGCCCGCAAACCAAAGGGCCCCGGGTTCGATTCTGGTCAAGGGCACCTACCTTGGTTGTGGGCTCCTCCCCGGCCTGGACCCTGGTCAGGGCACATGCAGGAGGCAACCAATGGATGAGTTTCTCTCTCATCCATCTTTCTCTATGTCTTTCCCTTGCTCTTCCACTCTTTCTGAAAATCAGTGGAAAAATATCCTCCGGTGAGGATTTAAAAATATATATATATCTAAAAGGAATTGTTGCATTAGAATGAGAAGCAGTGAGACATGCATAGCTCAAGTAGAAATCTGGAAAAGAATTTAAGGGGAAAAAAAAATTCTAGTAAATGGTCTGCTACCTCGAGCAACCACTCTTCCTTTGCCAGGGGAGCTTGAATTACCTGCCTGGCCCTTTAAGCATTTTCATGTACAAATCAAACACAGATGGCCCATTATGTTTATGACCTCCTGTCAATTACTCTAGATGGAGCATGCATTAATTATTGAAATATTTTCATAGTATACAAGTTTTTAGTGGTTACATTGCCACAGATAATTTCAACTTTCTGATTGGAAGCCAGTCTAAGCAATTTTATTTACGAGAATTAATCTCTTGAATGTAGTAAAAACTACAAATACAGTAGGAGGTGTGTGGGGGTTTTTTCCATTTAACAAAGCCAACCTACAAATCCTGGCCTCTATCCTTGGAAGCCAGCGTTAGGTTAGCATTGCACACGATACATAAACTCTGCCAAAATCTATTACAATTGTAGTAAATTTTGATTACTGGAGTTGTTTGTTATTTATGTTTCGAAGATAAAGATAATATTGGGAATAGCCCTCTTCTATTCGATGTATAAATTACATCCATAAAATATCTTGTTTTATAAACAGGGAAATAAAAACAGGCCAAACTTGGTTAAAGCTTCAAATGGTTGCATCTACTTTGGTTCAAGTCAATAAACACTTCAGATGATAGGAGAGTCCACGGAGTGTTCAGACTTTTAACTATGCCACTAGTTTCTGTCTGACAGGGACCACAAAATCCTGGGCCATGTAGCTGTCAGAGAACCAGAGAACAGACCACTCCAATGAAGTCAGCACGTTGAGGAAACTTTGAGGAAGACACGTATTTCCTGTCATTCTGGCAGGAAGCTGTTCATTCAACAAGTATTAATTGAGCACCTACTATGCTCAGGGAACTTTCATAGGTACCTGGAGTACATTGGGGAACAAAGCAAAGGCTTTGCTCCTACCATTAGATTCTAACAGGATCCATTGCCTCCTTTAACCATGTTTGCACAGAGAAGCGAAAGATCAGAGAGGTGAGTCACCTACCTGAGGTCACCCAGTGAGAAAGCAGGAAAGCCAGGATAAGAACTAAGGCCATCAGAGGCCGTATTGTTTTAAATATATATATACTAGAGGCCCAGTGCACGAAATTCGTGCAAGAGTAGGCCTTCTTTCCCCCAGCTGCCGGCACCGGCTTCCCTGCAGCACCTGGGATCTGGGCAGCCCCGGCTTCGTCTGGAAGGACGTCTGGGTCTAATTAGCACATTACACTTTTTTTATTATAGATATATATATAGTTGATTTCAGAGAGGAAGGGAGAGGAAGAGAGACATAGAAACATAAATGATAGGAGCGAATTATGGATCTGCTGCCTCCTGCATGCCCTACACTGGGGACCAAGCCCACAACCCCGGGCATGTGCCCTGACCGGGAATGGAACCCTGACTTCCTGGTTCATAGGTCAATGCTCAACCACTGAGACATACTGGCTGGGCCAGAGACCATATTCTTAACCCACAATCTCTCTTGAGCCTTTACTGTTGCCAATTCACCTCTTCCTGGCTCAGTGGCCCACTAATCTGGGTCCTTGAGAAGTTATTATATTTAAATGGAGTTAGCTGGACTTTTCTTCAGTAGAAGTCTCCAGTTAGGCAGAGCAACCCTAAAAACAAAAATCGTTGCCTATATCTCTTCTCTCAAGAATACACTATAGCCCTAGCCGGTTTGGTTCAGTGGATAGAGCCAATGGCCTGCAGACCAAAGAGTCCTGGTTTCAATCTGGTCAAGGGCACGTACCTTGGTTGCAGGCTCCTCCCCGGCCCGGGCCCTGGTTGGGGCTCATGCAGGAGGCAACCAATCAATGTGTCTCTCTCACATCGATGTTTCTCTCTGTCTTTCCCTCTCTTCTACTCTCCCTAAAAATCAATGGGTAAATATCCTTAGGTGAGGATTCACACACCAAAAAAGAAAAAGAATTCACTATAGAAGAATGTTTAGGCCAAGATGGGACGAGTGAGATTAGCATCATGGGAATGCTGATGTCACAGCCCAGCATGTGGTGGCCCCTGGGGCGACAGGCAGTCCACATGCAGCCAGTGGCTTCTTTCTCCAGCCAAAGCCCAGCAGGTCTTGACGATGCTAATCCTGGCGAGGGCTGGTGGCTGGCTGTGCTCACCTACCGAGTGGCAGCTGAGGCTGGAGAAAGGTGCTCCCCAACCAGAATCGCAGAGATTCAGCACATGTATGAGGTGCAAAGCATAATCGATAGAGCCCTTCCTAACACAGTGGACTCTGTCACAGATATTCATAGCGAACACTGCGAATGGAGAGGATTCATATAAACATGAATGCCGTATTCGTTAAATGCTGTCAGTTAATCATAGATGTTCATTTTGCCCAATTAAAAAGTAATGTGTTACCCGGCCTGTGTGGCTCAGTGGTTGAGCATTGACCTTCAAACCAGGAGGTCACAGTTGGATTCCCGGTCAGGGCACATGCCTGGGTTGTGGGCTCCATCCCCAGTGTGGGGTGTGCAGGAGGCAGCTGATCCATGATTCTCTCTCATTGTTGATGTTTCTGTCTCTCTCTCCCTTCCTCTCTGAAATCAATAAAATATATATGAGAGGCCCGATGCACGAAATTCGTGCAAGGGTAGGCCCTCACAGCCTTGGCTGCTGCCTCAGCCCTCACAGCCCCAGCTTCGTCCAGAAAGTCGTTCTGCTGTTTGGTCTAATTAGCATACTAGATCTTTATTATATAGGATTTTATTATATAGGATTTTAAAGTAATGTATTTCTCTACACTAATAATAAAAGCCCCTCAAGTTTCTTTAGCTCATCACACTTTTCTAAGCCTTTTTCTCCTGGTGAAAGAGAGAGGGTCAGAAACCTCAGACGACCTGGCTGAGGCCACATCACATTGGCCTAGAACAGCCTAGAACCTGGCCTCGGAGTCTGAACACGGTCCAGGCTCCTCCTTATTTCATCCTCCCCAAAGGAGATAGAGAAGATACACTCACGTCCTTGGACCCCTCGGAGACAGGGCTCGATTCGGGTCAGAAGGAAGGAACCAAGGACACACAGTCCCAGGGTGTGTTGGTGAGCAGGGCCTGGGCAGCAGAAGCCAAGCCCTGCAAGAACCGAACATGGACTAGAAATACGCACATGGGCCCGGCCAGCGAGGCTCAGTGGTTGAGCATCAACCTATGAACCGGGAGGTCACGGTTCGATTCCCGGTCAGGGCACAGGCCCGGGTTGGAACGAATCCATTTCATCTGGGATCCACTAAAGGGTCAGGCAGGGACAACGACACCTATCTGTGCTGTAATCCAAACCTGAATGATATCACGACTTGTTATGCAGCGTCTGAAGCTGGTGGACTGAGGAGGTTGCACAATGGAATTCCTTAGGAGACCTGCAGACATAGTCTTGTGCTGACTGAATCAGGAACTTCGGCCGCAGAACACAGGCCTCTGGTGTGGAACGAGCCATATTTGGAGCTCAGAGTCTCACATCCTGATGGTCAGCGTGTGGTTCGGAGCATGGTCACCAGGACCCTCCGGGCACTGAGGAATCTAGACCCCACCCAGGCACCCTGAGTCAGGATATCCCCAGGCGATCTCAGTACAGTGAGGAGCTCGGGGCTACAGCTTCCCTCTCCTACTGTACATTTAACAAAAAAATAATCTATAATAATAAAAGCATGATATGCTAATCAGACCCGAAGACCTTCCGGACGAAGCTGGGGCTGCGAGGGCCGAGCCCTTTGCACGAATTTCGTGCATCGGGCCTCTAGTAATAATAATCAAGAGCTTAACATAGACTGTTCTTGTTACCCCAGGAGGGATCCAAGTGAGCTCTATTTCCATCTCCAAATTCTTTCCTCATCTAAGGGTCTAGATTCCCCATCACCCTCTGCTAAAGGCTCACAACATATCCAGTTAAATTATATTGAAACTCAACATCTCATGCCTGGGCTATTAGTGTTCCAGGCCTTTCCAAAACGCATCTTCGAACTATCTTGGAACATAAATGACCATGTGCAACCTTCTAAATGCCCAGTAACGTGGCCAAACCCTTTGGCCATCCCATCTGCTGGTTTTCTTGGCATCAAGATCAGGGGAGTCGGGTGTGTTCATAGGAGCTGGAAGGTTACGATGCGCGCTACCCTTACGTTGAGGCTTCCAACCTGTGTGTGTTTACACCAGGCTCCTTGACAGGGATGGGGGCAGCTTCTCCCTGTTTGTAAATGAGATGTGTGCTCTCTCCTACCCAGGGGGAGCCCGCCGCCTGGCATCATGGGACAAAGGAAGAAGGAATCTTCCAGCCCAGCGGTCGCCACTCAGGTAGGGTCCCTACTGCTATTGTGACCCTTAGGTTTTAAAGTCCATATTCAAAGCAATTTTAAGGAAATAAAATGACTTGCAAGTCAGCCATCCCGACAAGTTCATGGTTCCTATCCATGTCAAGTTAAGGTTACCTCTGGGTTTGCCTGTTAACATTCCTTAAGAGTATATGTACACACTTTTTCAATGTTGCTATAGACTTCAGCACATGTTCATGCCCACATAATATCGCACTATTGAGACGCTGTGTGTATGCAGTCAGTCTACTCTTGGACATAGAGTTGGCATCCCGTTATTCATGATTAGAAATAAATGCTCAAGGCCAACATTGGAGGTGTTAGTGGTTCAATCCAATATTTGACAGTTCTTCTTAAAGAAACAGGCAAGACCATTTAGTAGGTCTTTTCATTGTGTTGATGGTTTCCTTTGCTGTGCAAAAACTTCTAGGTTAATGTAGTCTCATTTGTTATTTTGTTTGTTTCCCTTTCTCGAGATATAGCAGAAAAAAATAGTGCTGAGAGAAATGGCAGAGATTGTACTGCCCTATGTTTTCTTCTAGTTGTTTTATGGTTTTGAGTCTTACATTTAAGCCTTTAAACCGTTTTGAGTTTATTGTTGTATATGATGTAAGAATGTGGTTTAGTTTCATGTTTTTACATGTATCGGCCCAATTTCCTAACATTATTTATTGAATAGACTGCCTTTTCTCCATTGTATGTTCTTGCCTCCTTTGTCACAGATTAATTGACCATAAAGGTATGGGTCTATTTCTGGGCTCTCTATTCTGTTCCATTGATCTATGTGTCTGTTTTTATGCCAGTACCTTGCTGTTTTGGTTATTGTGACCTTTTTATATAATTTGATATCAGGTAGCGTCCAATTTTCAACTTTGTTCTTCTTTCTCAGGATTGTTGTGACTCTTCGTGGTCTTTTGTAGCTCCATATAAATTTTTGGATTATTTGTTATAGTTCTGTGAAAAATGCCATGATACTTTTGATAGGAATTACAGTGAATCTATAGATTGCTTTGGGTAGAACTGACATTTAAATTATGTTGATTTTTCCTATCCATGAGCAAAGTATATGTTTCTATTTATTTCTATCTTCTTCAATTTCTTTCTTTAATATCTTATAATTTTCCAAGTACAGGTCTTTTACCCCCTTAGTTAAATTTATTCCTAGGTATTTCATATATTTTCCTAGGGGTGTGTGTGTGTGTGTGTGTGTGTGTGTATGTATATATATATATATATATATATATATATATATATATATATTATTGATTCCTAGTTGTGTGTGTATATATATTTATTTTTTATTTATTTCAGAGAGGAAGGGAGAGGGAGAGAGAGACAGAAACATCAATGATAAGAAAGTATCATTGATTAGCTGGCCCCTGCACACCCCACACTAGGGATTGAGCCTGCAACCCAGGCATGTGCCCTGACCAGGAATCAAACCGTGAACTCTCAGTTCATAGGTTAACACTCAACCACTGAGCCACGCCGGCCGGGCATTAGTTAGACTTTTCAATGATTCATTATCACTGTATACAAATGCAACCAATTTCTGAATATTAATTTTGTATCCTGCTACTTTACTGAATTCATTTATCAGTTCTAATAGTTTTCTTTGATGGAACCTTTTGGGTTCTCTATATACAGTCTCATGTCATCTGCAAATGGTAACAGTTTTCTTCTTTGGGAAGGCACTTTGGATGGCCTTTAACTTCTTAGAGGAAAAAAAGGCAAAATTTTTAACAAAGAGTAAGAGTGGCAGAGTGGCATGGAGATTTAAGTAGAGTAGAAAAGACGTATAATCAGACATTCTGGTAGGACTTCCACTCAAAATTAAAAATGCTAGATAATTTGGCAGTAACTAGTAAAACATAAAACATGCGTGCCCAGCACTTTCACTGTATGACCCATGCTAGAAAAGCACTCATTGCGTGTGAATGTTATGCATGTTATGAATATGAACGTGTGAGAAATGTTCAAGTACATAAGAAAGTATGTACAAGGCTACGCACTGCAGTGCTGTGGATATTAACAGAAAACGTGGACGGAATCTCCATGACTGTGTATGACAGTACCGTGGGAAATGCTCGAAGCAATTAGAGAGAATGGTGTGCGTGCACCCGTTCCTGCTGACCAGGTGAGATCTCCCACACACTGATGAGGAAAAAGAGCAAGTGCACGGGTACATCCAACATGACACGTGGTTTAGAGCAGCGGTCGCCAACCTTTCGGACCTCACGGACCACCAGTTGGCGACTGCTGGTTTAGAGGTTTGTTCGGACAGAAAAGGACTAGAAAGATGCACACCTTTGCTAACGCAGGTCATAGTGAGGAAGGTGGAAAAAGCAGCTGAGGTGGCAAGAAGGGCATTAGCCTTATCTTCTAATACTTTTGTATTTACATGGAGAGTAAGTGTCGGGTCATTGATTTGTGTTTCAAAATGTATTTGAAAATCTAAAATTCCTTGGTCCTAAGGAATTGCTTTTCCACATATCGTGTCTTTTATCAAGACATCTTTCCTCTAAAATAATTTCTTTTACTTTTTAAAGTCAATGAGGTGTTGGTTAATCCAGGAGTTAATGGTTGAATAGTGATAGATAGATAATGGATGGATGGATGGATGGATGGATGGATGGATGAATAAATGATAGATAGAAAGATAGATATATAGAGAGGTAGGTAGGCCTATAGGTGGGTGGATGGATAGATTGATGGATGGATGGATGGATAGATAGATAGATAGATAGATAGACAGACAGACATATGGATGGATGGATGAAAGATGGATGGATGGATAGATAGATAGGCATATAGGTGGATGGATGGATAGATGATAGATAGACAGACGGACATATGGATGGATGGATGATAGAGAGATGGAGAGATAGACAAGCAAACCTCCCATTGACTAATCTCCATTAGAGGTATCAATTGTCTGCAGGATTACCAAGGCAATTTTGTTCAATATAACTGTGCATCTCCCACAGCTTGATGATGTAGCAAAATATCAAACAGCAAAGCACTGAATTGCAAGGCAAGAACATCCCATCGCATGGCATCAGTTAAAGGGGAGTGTGAAACAGCATATCTGCCTGAGATGAGAACCTTGACTGGAGCTGATTTAAAATCAAAACTAAATAATCTCCATCGGAATTTATTCCCTGAAATACTCTTCTAGGTTCTGAAACAAATGAAAGCAAATTATTTTCCAAATTAGAAATCACGTTACCCAGCCAGCATGGCTCAGTGCTTGAGCATCGATCTATGAACAGGGAGGTCACAGTTCGAATCACAGTCAGGGCACATGCCCGGGTTTCGAGCTCGGTCCCCAGTGTGGGGCATGCAGGAGGCAACTGATCCATGATTCTCTCTCATCATTGATGTTTCTATCTCTCTCTCCTTATTCCCTCCTCTCTGCAATCAATAAAAATATATTAAAAATAAAAATAAATAAATTAGAAACCACGTGTATAGTCTCTTGTATCAGGTTCAGTTTTAGAGGACAAGGTAGAGCTAATGCGATTTTCATCTGGGTCAGCAGATAGTGGTTATGGCAAGATCTTCTTTGTTCCCTTAGGACCTTTTCACTTAAGAACTTGATGGTGTTGGGGTCAAGTGTTAGAAGAGGGACTCCAGCACATGACAGAAAAGAAAATATTAACCCACTGTGTAGTCAAGAGCTGGATTAATCTTTGAAGCAATTGGAAAGAGAATTGGAACATGAACCCCAGGAAACAGGTCAAATAGTTTGAAAAAGGCCCCAAACATGTCTACTTGTAACGGGCCACTTTGGTGAATTTTTAGTTCTTGGAGTCATATTGTTTTAACTCCTTAATTCAGAAGCAAGTTCTAATGGAAGTCATTTTATTTTTTCATGTGTTTGAAAAGTAACAACCACTGGCTCAGCAGGCATGGCTCAGTGGTTGAGTGTTGACCTATGAACTTGAAGGTCACAGTATGATTCCCGGTCAGGGCACATGCCCCGGTTGGAGGCTCGATCCCCAGTGTGGGATGTGCAGGAGGCAGCCGACCCATGAATCTCTCTCATCATTGATGTTTCTATCTCTCTCTCCCTCTTCCTTCCTCTCTGAAATCAATAAAAATATTTTAAAAAATAAATGAATAAAATAAGATAAAAGTAACAGCCACTGAACAGGACTTTTCAAATAGATACGAATTTTGTTAATCTAAAGTTGAAGCCAGTCTTCCTGAGCACGTGAGAGCCACTCTGGGAAAAGAGTGATTAATGAGTAACTTTGCAGTGAAAAGGCCTTGAAAACTCCCTCTCTAAACATTAGATCCGTGCTTTCCTTCTGAAATACATTAACAGCCTCCAGGGGGCTCGGAGATGCTGGCGACCCTGTGGGCAGACCTCAGAAGTCCCTGACGTCTCAGAGCACATGTGCGCACGCTCCACCCTCCCCATCCCTGTCCTGCTCTCGGCCGCCCCCACCCCCAGCCCCAGCCCCAGCCAGTGTTTGGAGATTGTGTGGACTGGAGTTCTCCCAGAGAGAAAGATTGATAAAGCAGAGCAATCGCAGTTATTTCCTATGCATGAAATTGATTAAATGCTTCACTAAATGGCTTATAAATTCGCTTCTCATATTTCTGTCACCCACTGAAAAGATTACAGAAACCCCGCATATAACCATGTTGTATACAATACCAAATTACAAAAGGTTGTAAAAACTAATGTTTTGTTTAAAGTTTTGAGCAGGACCATATGCCTTCAGTGACCTTGAGTGAGCTATTTTAATTCAAAACATTTCAAAGAATGGAAAGGAGAGAAATAGCCAACTGCAGAGCGAGCCAGATGAGTGGCGGGTAGACCAGCTAGCCCCAGTGAACTGCTCTTTCTCACAAGGGTGTGGAGTCCGCTCCTAGCAATGTCTTGTGTCTCCAAAGCTGGGAGCTCATGTGATACCCACAAGGGTATATTTACAGAAGAGATGAGAAAAGGGCTTCCAGACCTCCCCGAGTGTAGTCTGCTCCCTTATTTTTAGTTCAGAGACACCTCCTAATGAGTTCCAAGTCTTGTGCAGACTTGTAAGATGATGTAGAAAAGATGACAGCCTGGCCCGCATAGCTCAGTAGTTGAGCATGACCTAGGAACCAGGAGGTCACAATTTGATTCTCAGTCAGGGCACATGCCTGGGTTGTGGGCTCGATCCCCATTGTGGGGTGTGCAGGAGGCAACCCATCAATGAGTCTCTTTCATCATTGATGTTTCTCTCCTTCTCCCTTCTTCTCTGAAATCAATAAAAATATATTTTTTTTTAAAAAGAAAAGATGACAAATATTAGCATGGGTTGGTGGGATTGGTTTATTTTTAGGTTGTTTTGTTTGTTTATTTTTCATCTTGACACATCTTTCTTTTCGGCTGAGCCTTCCAAGTCTTGTGCAACAATCGGGAAATATTTTAGCAAAGAGGCGATTTATAGGCAAACATGTGACCTACAGATGTTACTGGGGAAGCTAATCCCTTTCTTAGCATGGCCTTAAAAGTGCCTTCGCCGCTCCGGGGAAAATGATATTCCCTCCTCACATTTATAAGACATCACGTCCCCAGCAAGAATCAACACTTGGCGTTAACACGCAGCCCTGGCGGACACTTCAAGAGGAGAGTTCGACAACGTAGGATGTGCTTCAGATGCCACTGGCCTGACCTCTGTAGTTCACGCCCCCAACGTCCTGTCACCTTCGGGATTAGCCAATGAGGAAAGCAAGATGCTGCGCCAGCCACAGCCCCCGGAACCCAGTGCAGTGGGCCTACCCAGGGCAAAGCCGTCGGTGGGCGGCGAGGAGTTTCCCACATCAGCCTAGGCACACCTCTGCTTCCGTGGGGCTTTCTAGGTACAAGCCAGGAGTTGCAATGAAATCATCTCTCGCTTGTGAAAATACAATGTAATCTCACTAGTACAATCCAGGGCTTTTTTTAATCAGTACCTGTTCTGGGAGATCCGCCAACAATTCAGGGATGATTTAACCGGACCATCAACAGCTGGACAATTTATTTAACTCTTTGGTGATGTTACATGAGCCTCCTGGATGGCTTCAAGCCACCACATAATTAATGTTGATGCCAGACACGGAAGGTTTCATAAATCATAACAAAGAAAGACATTCCTTATTGTATAACATCTAGAATAAACTAGCTTCTACCCACTGGTGTGTGTCATCTTAAAAGATCTGAATCCCTGTTTTCTAAAGCATACTGCTCAGAACACTAGTTCTGCAAGGTTACACTTTCATATATATATATTACATACATACATACATACACACACACATACATACATACATACATACATACATACACTAGAGGCCCGATGCACAAAATTCGTACAAGGAGGTCAGTCCTCGCAGTTCGGAAGGTAGTCCGGAAGGACGTCTGGAAGGTCGTTCGGCTGTCCCGTCTAATTAGTGTATTACGCTTCTATTATAGATTTTTTTTATTGATTTCAGAGAGGAAGGGAAAGGGAGAGAGAGAAACATCAGTGACAAAAGAGAATCATTGATCGGCTGCCTCCTGCACGCCCCCCACTGGGGATCAAGCCCGAAACCTGGACCTGTGCCCTGACTGGGAATCAAACCGGCAACCTTTCAGGGCAGGGACGACGCCCAGCCAGCTGAGCCACACGGGCCAGGCCGTTCCCTCATTTAATTTTTTCTGTAAACCATTTGCACGGTTCAGCCTCTTCACTAGGGTGAGTGACAAATGACCCACTCGCAGCTCCGAGGTGATGGATGGTAACGCTGAGTTGCAACCTTTTGGCAAAGATCTTTGCTCTCCGGCCTTGGTTCCCCAACTGCAGGATGCGTCAGAAGCACCCGGAGGCTTCGTTAGAACAGGGATCTCTGATCCTCACCCCCAGCGTGTCCCATTCAGCTGGGCTGGGCAGAGCCTTGAGAAATCGCCTTTCTCATAGCAACCTCCCAGTGGGGTGGAGCCTCCTGGTCTGGGACCCACGCGGGGCATTACCGGGTCCACCAGCTCCCTCACCTGCTTGATCAAAGCTGCCAACACAAACTGACAGCCCTGCCCCAGAGCGCTCAGGGGGTCTCCGGGAAGGAGACTCAGGAATCTGTATTTTTTTTTTTGTGTGTGTGTCTTTTGTTAATCCTCACCTGAGGATATTTTTCCATTGATTTTTAGGGAGAATGGAAGAGAGAGGGAAAGTTAGAAATGTCGATGGGAGAGAAACACATCGATTGGTTGCCTCCTGCACGAGCCCCGACCAGGGCCCTGGGCCGGGGAGGAGCCTGCAATCTAGGTACATGCCCCTGACGGGAATCGAACCGGGGACCCTTTGGCCCACAGGCCGACACTCTATCCACTGAGCCAAACCAGCCAGGGCGGGGATTTCTATTTTTAATAAACGCCCAAGCAATTCAAAGCATCCAGATCCCCTTCAGCCTGAGACACGGGGCTCACCTTGTGGATCAGGGCTGGGACCCCTGCCTGCCTCTGAGCCCAGGAATCTCCCGACTCCAGACCTCTTCAAAGGGCAGGAGGCTGGGCCCCGGGAATGCCCCAGCCAATAACTTGTCGGGTAATTGGCATATTGATTGCTAGTGTCATCATGTTTTAGTAGATATAAACCCCTCACTCTAGGACACGGCCCCCGACCATCCAGCGAGTCATTGTTTATTCATCGCGACTCCCAAACCGGCCCTTGTCAGTTTCTGCTGCGGGGCCGGCAGATAAGAATCAGCAGGTCATTGGACGCACACATTCTTAACATGACTGACCCATGACATCTCCCAGGGCAGCCAGGGAGCCTGCCATTCCAGGACAAAGCTTTTCTTTCTTCCTCCTTATCTGGCCCCAGATGACTTGGAGGTTTTGATTAACTCATTAATGACTGAAGATGTCATTAGAGCCAGTAGAAGGGTTTGTTGTGTTGTCTTTTACTTTCTTTCTTTTTTTTTCTTTTTAAGTGGGAATAAGTGTACAATTTGTTCATGGTGGGAGGGGCTGAGCTCACTGATGAAACAGCTGAGACAAAGCCAGGGTAGAGACTCTGTTCTTTTATTACAATTTAAAGTCTGGTGGACAAGTGCTGGGCCGGAGACGCTGCCGACAGAAATACCAAGTTGCTTCCAAAATACATACGCTGGGTGAGAAAAACGGGGCAGTTCGATGAGGAAATAGAAATAGCAACCCAGAAAATTCGGCAAGTCCTATGGTGTTGTGGGCCCAATCTTTTCAACCTAACAGCTAAATTCAAAAAAAAAAAATTTTTTTTTTTTTTTTGGAATAAGGCTTTGAAATCTCTCAGTGTTTCTTAACCTGCACATTCATTAAGCCGTAGCTTGCTCCTGCCTGCCTTTAATTTTCACATCTGCAGAATTGCTTTTAAAAATCAAATGAGATCTTTTGAAGGCACTTGAATGGCAACAACCTTATGTTTTTTTATTTACTCTGGGGTCTCGGGCTTTTCATCCGGGCTGTGTGTCCAATTAATGGCATATCTCAAGGAGCACCGAGCCTTCTGGAATCTTGAGGCTGGACAAAGCAAGCAGACTATTTTCATTAGAACTGATTGGCTTGAGAATAAGCTGGAGAGGAAATGTTCAATAATTATGATGACTTTTTTAGATGAGCTCACACAGAGACGTCAGTCACAGACGGTGTTTTTCATTGCGAGGGAGTCTTTGAGGTCCTGCTCCAGCCGATTCCTTTTCGGGGTTCAGCCCCGGGCATGTCAGAAGGCTGCTCAGAGAGCAGGTTTACACTGATTTTATCAGACGGCCTAATTCACTTGGCAAAGAGAACGCCTCTTAATAGAGGTATCTCCCATGTTAGTAAGTGTTTACGAAATTTTACTATTGTCAAAACACATTATAAATGAAGGGATCCTCATAACACGTGGCAAAACCACTCCCTGGGAGAGAATATTGCTGTCTGAGAAGCTAAAAAGGTTTTTGCCCAAGGAAATTGCTGTTAGTCAACTATGACCACGATTTAAATGTGCTTGGAGCCTGGTTTTATTCTTTTAAAAAGTCACCAATTATATTCTGTAAGTATTTGCCTCGTGGAGAATTTTGTTCATTACATACTATGTTTAATAGAATAATTAGTTAATATTTGTAGATTAATTACAGGAATTTTACCTAATTCGGTAATAATGGTCTTAAAGGCTTTTGGTTGTTTTGACCTTTCTGTACACGATGCCGAACACCCGGATAAAACCGGGGAAAAAAACAGTCAAAAACCCAGATGTTTTCAAAGATCCAGATGTATGGTGTCAAGTAAACAAAACATCAAGGATTTTTACTAATTTTTTCCCTTTCCAGCCAGATGTTTGGTGTCATATAAACACAGGCTTAATCTGTTCCGTCATAATCACAATGTTCTTTAATGTCATTTGCCAATATTTGAATCCCTTCTCCACCAAATATCTCTAAAAATCCTTCTGTTTAATTCATCCCCGGGGGTGGGGGAAGGACAAAGATTTTTTTTTTTTCCCCAGAAACAAAAAATTGAATGCCCAGCAGAATCATACCACAAGAACACCAGGCAAAACGGTGCCCACATCTTTATGTTGAAACACACTTCCTATCAGTGGTTTTATTTATTTTTATTATTTTTAAAAAATATACTTTTATTGATTCAGAGAGGAAGGGAGAGGAAGAGAGATAGAAATATCAATGATTAGAGAGAATCATTGATCAGCTGCCTCCTGCACGCCCCCTACTGAGGATCGAGCCCACAACCTAGGCAGGTGCCCTGACCGGGAATCGAACTATGACCTCTTGAGTCTCTACCATTGGTTCATAGGTCGACGCTCAACCACTGAGCCACACCGGCCAGGCCTATCAGTGGTTTTAATCGGCAAAAGATAGTTCAACTTCAGTGGTTGAAATGGCAACTGCATTTTCATTGACAGGCACATGCTAATTTCAATTCTAGTAAGTAGTTTCAGAGAGTAGCAGGCTATGGAGTGTGAATGAGGGCCATTTTTTTTTTTTAATATATTTTATTGATTTTTTACAGAGAGGAAGGGAGAGAGATAGAGAGTCAGAAACATCGATGAGAGAGAAACATCCATCAGCTGCCTCCTGCACACCTCCTACTGGGGATGTGCCCGCAACCAAGGTACATGCCCTTGACCGGAATCGAACCTGGGACCTTTCAGTCCACAGCCCGACGCTCTATCCACTGAGCCAAACCGGTTTCGGCGAGGGCCATCTTTTCAATGGGTTTTCCCCCAACTTCCTCCCTTATTGCTAAGTCCCAGGAAAGGCGGCTTGGCCTTTTAGGAACCCTCTCCGCTCTGGTGACTCGGGGGTGTGCACAGGCACTGACCTGAGAGTTTCAGGGCTGATCGTTGGGTCCTAGCACCTCCACCTTCTAACTGTGTGGCCTTGAGCTAGTCACTGACGCTCTGAACCTCCGTGCCTTCTTCTTTAAAATGAGACTGACAAATGCTTCTGACCCAGCTCACCTGAGGATGTGACAAAAAGAACTTTGGAATGGCAAATGGCTGCCAATATAAAGTCCTCGTTAATATGCAGAATATTTTTATCATCAATTTTATGCATAATTAATATGTAAATATTACTATGTAAAAGCATCCTTAGTGCTAATATGAAATCCAGGGCACAATAGAGATAGTCACACTCAAAAAGATCTGGTCAGATGCTGTTTAGAAATTACACACGGGAATGACTGTAATCATTGGTCGTGCAAACCAATACTCCCTTGTACTCCTACGCCCTCAACTTGTCACCCAGATGAGAGGAGAAATCGTTTTAGGGTTCTCTCTTTACGGTAACTAAATAGACTGATCATAGAGCCCATGGACTGGGTCTTTATTACAATAAAGCACTTTCGCCAATTTAGACCCATACTTTCGGCCAACTGGTCGACTTAACCCCCATGCACTCACACACTCTTCCGGCCAATGGTAGAGACTCAAGCCTTTGCACACAGCAATTTTGTGGCTCCAAAATATTCAAAGAGACCTCGTGCTTTCTATCAAGGGAGATTGCTTTCGAGCTTTTTTTGCTTTTAGTAAAATACGCATCTGAGAAATTGTCGTCAAAGGACAGGCCAGCTTTCCACCTCGGGATGTCAGAGTTTCTGATGAGAAATCAACTCATGTACTTGTAAAATGCTAAAGAACATTCAAGCCCTAGCCGGTGTGGCTCAGTGGATAGAGCATTGGTCTGTAGACTGAAGGGTCCTGTGTTTGATCCAGTCAAGGGCCCATACCTCGGTTGCAGGCTTGAACCCCTGCCCTGGTCGGGGTGTGTGCGGGAGGCAACCAATCAATGTGTCTCTCTCACATCGATGTTTCTCTCTCTCTCTGTCTCTCTCCCTCCTTTCACTGTCTCTAAGAATCAATGAAAAAATATCCTTGGGTGAGGATTAACAACAACAGAAGCATCAAGCACTTTATACTTTCTTTTTTGTCATGCCTCCAAAATTTTTGAAAAAAACAAAACAAAAAACTTTTGCGTTCTATTTTTAAGCTATTGAAAGGTTCTTGAAGAACCAAAAAAAAGGGGGCGGGGGGGAATAGCCCTAACCAGTTTGGCTCAGTGGATAGAGCATCGGCCTGCGGACTGAAGGGTCCCAGGTTCGATTTCGGCCAAGGGCATGTATCTTGGTTGTGGGCACATCCCCAATAGGAGGTGTGCAGGAAGCAGCTGATCGATGTTTCTAACTCTCTAACTCTCTCCCTTCCTCTCTGTGAAGAATCAATAAAATATATTTTAAAAAATAAATAAATAAAATTTAAAAGGGGGGTAATAAAATTAATAAAATTAATGAAAGGTAGGAACCTAGTTTAACTTTTTTAAAATCTGCAACATCAGAACGCGCCAGCAGTCACAGCCCCCACATTCAGAAATGCCTTTAAAAGTTTAGTCCAACTTTTTTCTCCATTACCTGACTGTGGAGAAGATGGGAAAAACAATCAAGTTTTAGTTCTTCAACTTTTCAAAGTCACACATCGCTCATTAGCACGTTGCCCTGTTTGAACACTGCCTGGAAGAGCCAGAAATCAATACAAAAGGCAAGAGTAATAATAAAAGGGAAGATTTCTCGCATCATAATGGGGAAAGGTGTGTGAGCTGGAGGGAAGTACAGTACAGAGCCCATGACAAGTCATGATAAATGGGTCGTTATAAAATTCATGTTTAGGCAGCACCAGGCCGGGGATAATGCCATTCGTCATGGCAACACTAGGCCGCTAATGAGCCCTCATTGCATATTCATGTCCGTGGCGTCTCTTCGCTCCCTCCCACCCTGAACTTGAGCCTGGAAATACCTCCAGCTCAAACCGAAGCCCAGCGTAGGCCTTCTTCGTCTTCTTCTTCTTTTTTTATTTGTTGTGTTGCTGCAATTACACTGTAAAAGTGCTGCCCAAGATTGATTGCTCTGATCCGCAGTTCAATTGTAAATTAGAATACACATCCCCCCAGGGACCCACGGGCCCTATTTGTGATTAAGAAAAAAAGCCCCATAATAGAC
This sequence comes from Myotis yumanensis, assembly GCF_028538775.1. Classification (NCBI taxonomy): domain Eukaryota; kingdom Metazoa; phylum Chordata; class Mammalia; order Chiroptera; family Vespertilionidae; genus Myotis; species Myotis yumanensis. The sequence continues at coordinate 3,874,134 of NW_027223771.1, read as the reverse complement.
TAAGAGCTAAAGTTCTCTCTCTTTTACTTTCAGGCAATTAGCCTGATGAAATGGCCTCTTTTTTTGTGTCCCTGGAAGTGGAAAGCGATATCATGGTGAAGGATATGATGTTGATTCTCTTATTTTCACCTTGCCGGGACGCAGGGAGGCGCGAGGAACGGCTGCTTTGTCCCATCCGTTGAACTGATTCACCAGGAAACTATTTTCTTAAAGATGCAGGGTGTGCGTGCTGGGGCTGGAGTTAAGCCACCCCTCGTTGGGGATTCACTTCCAGGCAGAGGACTCCCTACCACAGAGGAGGAAGATGAGTTCCCCAGGGAGGAGGGAGAGCGGGATTCTGAACTCAGCACCCACCTGGGCGGATGAGGTGGCGAAGGACACATGGCAGCCCTCAGGGTCCCTGTCCTCCTTCGGCAGCAATTCTCAACCTGTGGGTCGCGACCCCTTTGGCGGTCGAGCAACCCTTTCACAGGGGTCGCCTAAGACCATCCTGCATGTCAGATATTTACATGACGATTCATCACAGTAGCAACATGACAGTGATGAGGTAGCCACCAAAATAATTGTATAGTTGGGTCACAACATGAGGAACTGTATTTAAAGGGCCAGAAGGTTGAGAACCACTGTCCTGCAGTGACTGTGCCCAGCAAGATTCCAAATGACCATATGTGTCTCCATCTCCCCAGGCAGCTCCAGTCTCCCGTGGTGGAGATCAGCCCTACACAGTGGCCCATATGGCCATTTTTTTAATTTTTTTTAATCCTCACCCGAGGATATTTTTCCACTGATTTCTAGAGAGAGTGGGGAAGAGAGAGGAAAGATTGAGAGAAACATCGATGTGAGAGAAACACATCGATTGGTTGCCTCCTGCATGCGCCCGGCCAGGACTCAGACCATGGAGGAGCCTACAACCAAGGTAGGTGCCCTTGACCGGAATCGAACCCGGGACCGTTTGGGCCGCAGGCAGACGCTCTATCCACTGAACCAAACCGGCTAGGGCTATACGGCCATTTTTAAGTGAATTGCAGCACCCTGCCCCCAAAAGTCTTAACTTTTCAACATCCAAAACTTTGATCTTCTGAGCTGACAAGCACACATTCTTGACCTTCCTCCACGCACCAGCTGACGAGGTCGTGACCAGCCAGCCAGTGAGCCCAGTCACGTGGACCCGGTGCATGTCCAAGGCGGCTGATGCTTTAACATTTGTTTTCGGCGATATTTTAACATTTGTTTTCTTTTCGTTCGTGACGGTCTCAAGAATCCAAGGACAGAAAACGTGTCCCAGTTGGAAAGATAGAAATAGAAAAAAGAAAACAAACATTCTATCCTGGTCTACATGGTTCTCTCTCTCTCTCTCTCTCTCTCTCTAGCAAGATGTTGATTGCTGCTCTGATTTCCTGCCCTCACCAATTTGCACCACCCACCCAACACCTCCTGGGCTTGTGTTGTCTGAATGAACTCTATTTGAGTTTCTAGAAAATCACTTTTATGTCAAATGATCTCACTAATTTCTTAATACTGAATTGCATGTGCATTTTAAAATTTGTTACGTTTTTAAGTCAGTGTTCGAGATAGTCTCATGTCTGTCACATATAAAATGTGTCTGCATTTCTTCCCAGTGACTCTAGTCACTTCTTGGTTAAATAAAACCTTTTGGGAAGTTTATTACTCTATCCCGAAAAGCGATTCTAATGTTGTAAAATTTCCCAAAATAATACAAAATGAGCTCTCCAGAAATAGTTTCGGAAGATCCACGGGATGCCTTTCTTGCTAAAAATCAAACCTTTTTTTTTTTTTTGCCAGTCTTTACTTGGGAGCTGACTTCCTCTTCAATTCTTACAACTGTGAACTGCTGTGTAAGTGATCAATCTGCGACATAATTAGAAATGTTTGACTGTCTGGCTGCCACCTTGCTGCCATCTTTGAAATCTGCTCTTAGAAGCTTTCAGGGGACTTTGAGCCTGGAAACCCTCCACATTTACAGCACTTACTTCTCACAGTTTTGAAGAGTATATTGTCCTATACCAGTAATGCCCCGTGTTCACAGAGTGTTTCATCATTTTGCAAGCCCTTTCTTTTCTTTATTTTTATTGTTTTAATTCTTGCCCAAGGATATTTTTCCATTGATTTTTAGGGCGAGTGGGAGAGAGGGAGAGACAGATAGAAACATTGATGTGAGAGAAATACATTGATTGGTTGCCTCCTGCAGGCAACCCCACCAGGGCCCAGGCAGGGGAAGAGCCTGCAACTGAGGTACGTGCCCTTGACAGGAATCGAACCCAGAACCCTTTGTCTGCAGGCTGAAGCTCTACCCACTGAGAAAACTGGCCAGGGCTGAAGCTCTTTCATATAAATTACATCGTGGAAGTAATCTTATGAGATAAATGAAGCAAGTAATTTTATTATCACCTTAAAAGGGGGCCGGAGGAGGAGGGGGGGAGATTGAGGCTTAGAAAGGTTAAGTGACTTGCCCAAGGTCACACATCAGTAAGTGCAAGGTTGAACCTTGTCCCCAAATCAGAGCTCCTCTGGCAGCCACGCTGCCTCGTCACTAGCTGCACATTCCCATAAGCAGCAGCTCTCCAGAATCTCACAGCCTTGCCATGCACAGGGCTGGTGATGTGTCTGTATACCTGGGCAAGATTGACATGTGAGTGTATGCACACACACACACACACACACACACACATTGTTAAAAACCTACAGAGAGCCCAGCTGGCGTGGCTCAGTGGTTGAGCGTCAACCTATGAACCAGGAGGTCATGAACCAGTCAGGGCACATGCCTGGGTTGTGGGCTTGATCCCCAGTGTGGGGCATGCAGGAGGCAGCCAATCAGTGATTCTCTCTCATCGTTAATGTTTCTATCTCTCTCCCCCTCTCCCTTCCTCTCTGAAATCAATAAAAATATATATATTTTTTAAATCTACAAAGAAAGAGATGGAATTCACACTACAATGTTACCTACCGACCTAGATTTAAAATAAACCATCTATATCGGATTACGAACACCTGCTTAGCCTGGGTAGATAGCCACAAAACGGAACCAATGATGCAGATCACTCCAACTTGAGAGACAGGTTGGAGTGACATGGCTTTTTGAGAGACATGGCTTTGTATCCACATTTCCCAGAGATGATGCTGAGTCGTTCCGGCAAACATCTCTCCGAGACCTTTGCCCGTGCCGCTCGCCCTTGCCCCACCCGTAGCGCGTGTCACATTTCCCCGTGAACCGGCTCAGCCTGCCCAACATGCTGGAATCGGCTCAAAGACCACTCCTTGGAGATGCGCCTCATTCCCACCTCCATCCCTCTTCCAAGTTCCTTTTTATTCCACCTCCCTAAGGGAGCCTATTCATCCCATCACGGCCTTTCCCATCGGGAAGCCAGGGAGGACAGGACCGGGACCCAGAATCCAGCAGATACACACGCTTCCCAGGGAGCACTAGACCCATCTGCTGCAGGGCCTCCCACTCTCCAGGCCCCCACACCCCAAGAGCCACGCTCAGAACCCTGAGACTCACTCAGCGGCCCCAGGCTAGTTTGGCAAAGGAATGGCCACCATGATGATGGGGGACAGGCAGCTGCCCGTGGCTTGCCCTTGTTGGCGTGGCGTTTAAATGACACCTGCACCCGATAAAACAGCCAAAGCAGAAGCCAGTGGTGTAGGCAAATCAGAGACACAGCTCACGTCAGCCATGATTTCCTGTGGAAAGCCATTCCTGCCTGAACTTGAGAAAAGAGAAGAAAAGAAAGACCCCAGGAATGGGCCCTAAACAATGTATAAATGTATCCAAATCCCAGCTAGGTCATTACCTCAGCTTCTCAAAGAAATTAGGAGATGTGTCATTATTTCATTCATTTATCCAGCATTCAATGATTCATTCAAGGAGGTGGGGCGGCAATGGGGGGATAAGGACACATATGTAATACCTTAATCAATAATGAAAAAAAGGAAAGAAAAAGTAAGGTACAAAAATAATAATAGTAATAATTCATTCAACCCTAGCCGGTTTGCTCAGTGGATAGAGCGTCAGCCTGTGGACTAAAGGTTCCCGGGTTCGATTCCAAGTCAAGGGCACATGTCCGGGTTGTGGGCTCAGTCCCCGATGTGGGGCGTGCAGGAGGCAGCCAATCAATGATTCTCTGTCATCATTGATGTTTCTATCTCTCGCTCCCTCTCCCTTCCTCTCTGAAATCAATAAAAATATATTTTTTTAAGAATAGTTCATTCAACAAATACTTATTGAGCCTTGGGTCATCACAAAAATAAACATCATTGCTGCCCTCATGGAACTCACAGTTTAATGGCGGGAACAAACATATAATCACCATAAACATTGAGTATAAGATTGAATATAAGATTGAATGGAAGATTGCTTGCTACCCTCCATGCAGGAAGTATAAGTCAGCGCAAAATGGGACTCCTAGTGGGAACTGGACATAGACAAGCGCTTCCATATGCAAAGCCTTCCAGTGGGAGCCTAAAGAATGAAATCATAGATGAAGACACAGGGAAGGGAGGAAAGCAGAACGTGCAAAGGCCCTGGGGTGGACCCCAACTGAGCAAGCCAGAGGACATTAAACAGGCCTGCGTGACCGGGCCACTGGGAACTGAAAGTAAGATGGAATGTGGTGAGGCCGAGGGCGCACGTAGCTAGGCCCCAGACGTGTAGGGCCTTGCAGACCGCAGTAGGAATGTTGGATGCCAGCTCAAGTTCAATGCAAAGCAAGTCAGCTGGAGAGGCCATGGTCATATTTTCCGTGAGCCACACGGTGACAGTGATGTCACAGTTGGAATAAGGAGCTTCGGTTTTCAGTAAAGAAGCACACAGTGTTTTGTTTTTCTAGCACTGGTTACCAACCGCGCTCTAGGGAACCATGTCCCCTTCAGTCCTAGAAAACAGCCCTCTCTAGCCCGTGTCCTATGTGAGCCAGCACCAGGCCTGCCAGTGGTGAGTGGGAAAAATCTGGCATATCTATATATATAAAAGGCTAAAATGCTAAGTGTCCTCTCAGGAGTTTGATCGCTTGCTAGGACATGCGCTGACCACCAGGAAGCTGCACAGAACGAAGAAAGGCCCGGCCAGCAGCCCAGGGAAGGAAGGTCCTAATCGGCCCTGATTATCGGCCAAGCCTAGGGACCCTACCCCTGCACGAATTTCGTGCACCAGGCCTCTAATCAGCTATAATATCAAAAACCTGAGTCCGTTCTAAGAAACAAGGACTACTCTTCATATGGCAAACTGTGCGTTAATGTCCTACAGCAGAGCTAGAGGATGCTTTGCGGGCTCTGAATGAAATGGAGCAGGAACAGATCCAAACATCCCATAAGGAGCCATTCTCAACATCTTGAAATGCTGACCAATGCTATATGACATGTTCTTGATGCTCTCTCCTACACCCCTTGACCTGGAAAGGACCTACCCTCTCTAACACCGCTGCCCCCTGTCAGAGCACTCTGTTGTCATCCCTTGTTAATGGCCTTATCTCCACTCAGCATTAAGATCCATAGGACAGGAGATGCATGCATCACATTGACTCCTTTATTGCTAATGCCGGGTACAGTTGGAATGTTGGTTTGTCTCATATGTACCTGGCATACAACACACTATGTTGTATTGACTTTTTCCTCTTTCTGTGAGGTCTTTGAGAGCAGAGTCAATGTCGCCAACGTCGTATCTTCAGTTGGCACCTGATAATAGGGTTGATTTATTATTTGGTTCCTTAATGTATGGATCAAGCAGTTATTATAAAGGATCCTTATTAACGCAAGCAGCTCTCTCTCCTCTGTAGTCAGCCACAGCATGTAAAAACCACAGGATCTGGGAACCCTCCATACCATCAGTGTTCACTGCTGAGAGATGACCCCTTAGCAGTGGTGGTTCATGCATTCCTACATATTAACACACGCCCACAACGAGAATGCATGTAACTGTCAGAGCCAAATAAGGACTGTAGCTGGTTTAACAGTATTGAATCAATTTCCTGATGTTGACAAGGTCCCATGGTTATGTGAGATGTGCATCTGGGGGTAAACTGAGTGAAGGGAATTAGAAACCTCTGAGTTATTTGTCCAACTTCCCGGGTGTCTTAGAACTGTTTTAAATCAAAGATTACAACATTTTTAAGAAAAAAAGTTAGATTTTCATTTTTATTTTCACATATATTTCTAGAACATATTTCATAGTATCACCTTTCTTTTTTAAAAATATATTTTTATTGATTTCAGAGAGGAGGGAGAGGGAGAGAGAGAAACATCAATGATGAGAGAGAATCATGGATCAGCTGCCTCTTGCACACCCTACACTGGGGATGGAGTCTGTAACCTGGGCATGTGCCCTGACAGGGAATTGAGCCGTGACCTGGTTCATAGGTCAATGTTCAACCACTGAGCCACACGGGCTGGGCTCATAGTATTACCTTTCAGTAATGATGAGATGAGGGTATTGTGCACCATGCTGGTATGCAGGAGAGGTAATGCCCTAATGCTGGGCACTGCCCCCTGGTCTGGCCAGGTTGGCATTCAAAGCATGCTGGGAGAAGGCAGTGCATTACTTGTGCCTGATTCAAGCACATCCCCAAAATGATGTTTTCCCAAACACAGCGCCGATGGCTACGCTCTTCTCTTCTCTTTCCCTTGCATCCTAATTCAGGTCAGTATCCAGCATCTCAGCTCCCTTCTGCTAACTCCAGGTTTTGGGGGAGAGAGAGCAATTACAAGCGACAGGGAACTGTTCCTGTAAAACTTGAAGGAAGCCAGATGCGCCCTGGCCGGGTGGCTCAGTTGGTTGGAGCATTGACCCGTGCCCCAAAGGGTTGTGGGTTCAGTTCTCGGTCAGGGCACCTACCTAGATTGTGGGTTCCATCCCCAGTGGGGACACATATGGGAGGCAACGGATTGGTGTTTCTTTCTCACATCAGTGTTTCTCTCTCTCTCTCTCCCTCTCTCTCTCTCCCCCCCCCCCCCATCCCTTCCTCTTCTCTCTGAATATCAATAGAGATGTATCCTTGGGTGAGGATTGGAAAAAAAAAAGTCCGTATGCATGTAGATTAAGCCAAAATTTCAGTTTAGCTTCAAGTGCTTAAACATTCAAGTTCAACAAGAACTCCTCCGGCATAAAAATGCTGCAAATCCCAATGCCATTCAGCTCATCAGCTTCCTGCAATCCAGATGATGAAAATGACGAGAAGGCCCGTGGCTACTCCGCACAGAAAGTCCAATTCAGAACAGGAACGCCAGCCCCCGCGGCCTTCCTTCCTTTTCTCAGAGCTGCGTGCTCTTGAGCAGGCCCGTCTCCGCAGTGTACCTGCTCCGGTGTCCCCGTGGCTCTGCGTTCGGGGGAACCCGCTTACACTGAGCCCAGCGTGGGTACCGCAGTGCGTCGGCGTCTTAGCGACCGCGGGCCGGTCCAGGATGGCTGGCGAAGGATGCAGCCGGATGGCCAGGTGCAGGCGAAGAATGCCTCGCTGATTACTGGGAGCGCTCATTAGGGAGGGCAGCTTCCCCTCCGCCAGCTACAAAGGCGGAGTCTCCCTTCATGAAGGAAAGGGAGGAAAATGCAAGAGTGCGTGTGCATGTTTTTTTAAAAATATTTGGCTTATTGATTCATGAATCAAAGAAGAAGAAACGATAATTACCTCCGGTTCCAGCCGAACCAAGAGATTCCCGCCGCACGGTCTTCTGTGTGGTGGAAACAAAGCTTCCTTCCGAAGCAAATTTCACTCGCAAACATCCCCAAAGAGATGAAGTGCCCGCAAGATGCGGCAGCTCTTCCATCCTTGCCACGGGCCACGTCGGGCAATTAGAATCAGTCTCTCTAAGTGCTGGAGCCGGGTGATGCTAATAGATCACTTTATAATGGGAGCAGTTTTTAAAAGTCGCATTTAATTTTCCATTATTACCGTACGGAATGCGGGGTGGCGTCCATCCATTCAGTTACAGATTCTTACGTCCAGAAACGGAGGGGCGGTTTGCTGCCTCCCGAGACATCCATCCTGGTTTTCATTCTCAGAGACCCGAATTGAAAGTAGACCACACTGCCCCGGCCGGTGTGGCTCAGTGGTTGAGTATCCACCTAGGAACCAGGCGGTCACGGTTCGATTCCCCAACAGGGCATATGCCCGGGTTGTGGGCTCCATCCTCAGTGTGGGGCGTGTAGGAGGAGGCAGCCGATCAATGATTCTCATCATTGATGTTTCTACCTCTCCCTTCCTCTCTGAAATCAATAAAAAAAGATGTATTAAAAAAAGAAAAGTAGACCACATTTCCACCTTCTTCCTAAATGTGTTTATTGTTATTTCCAAACCAAAGGATGATGGCTTCTTTGGTTACTTAATTATTTTACTTATTTATTTTTTAAAAATATATTTTATTGATTTTTCACAGAGAGGAAGGGAGAGGGATAGAGAGTTAGAAACATCAATGAGAGAGAAATATTGATCAGCTGCCTCCTGCACACCCCCTACTGGGGATGTGCCCGCAACCAAGGTACATGCCCTTGACCAGAATCGAACCTGGGACCTTTCAGTCCGCAGGCCAATGCTCTATCCACTGAGCTAAACCGGTTAGGGCTATTTTTTTTTTTTTAAATACAGATTGAACCCAAAGCTCCATCCAGTGTGTGTGCGCACGTGTGTGTGTGTGTGTGTGTGTGTGTGTGTGGTTTTCTTTAAGAAAACGAAATGAACCATAAAATAAGCCTTTAACAGTAACCTAAGAAATAACACAAAATCATTTACAACACATGGGATTGTTGCGGGATCTGTCAAGATTAGCCGGTTTAGGGAAGCTCTGAGAATATGGAAGCAATTATCATGAAATTCATGACTCATTAGCAAACATCCCGGATTGTGTTTCTCGTTTCTGGGTCAGTGTGACTAGGAAATAGAGACTCCGTTGGTTTCGACGCTGGGTTATATAGACGGTTGCATCTTAAGAGAATGCAAAGCAAAGCCTCCCCCATTTTGAACTTCATTTCTCAGACGTCGGCAATTTGGTCCTTAAGAGAAGTTGGAAACGAAACAGCCCCGAGAGCGTATGGGGAAGAAATGATGACGGAAGGGCTGTCTTATAAACGCAAATAAAATTGCCCGGTCAGAACGCACACCGGCGCTGGCGGTGGGGTTTCACATACGCGCTGCTTGGTATGCAGAATGGCCGGTGGACTCAAGTACCCAATACAGCGTGTAATGGGAAGCAGATGTCTCACAGAGAGAAAAATATTTTATGGCAGTAAATGTGACATGGGCTCTTAAAGGGTTTGCCTCTGCGAAGCAACTTCCCGGGCTCACTTCGCTTCGTATTCTCAGATAGATCGAGTCCAGAAATTACATTTGTCTTTTCAAAAGGAAACGTGTTTAACTTTGCCTCCGAGTTCTAGGATGCATACATAAGGAGGAAGGATCTGAAAGAGATCATTTGGGGAGTTGTTCGTTTACAAAAGCACAATGCTCAGCAATGCAAAAAAAAAAAGTATATTAAGGCCCTGGCTGGTGTGGTTCAGTGGATAGAGCGTTGGCCTGTGGACTGAAGGGTCCCAGGTTTGATTCCGGTCAAGGGCACATTCCCAGGTTGGGGGCTCGATCCCCAGTAGGGGATGTGCAGGAGGCAGCCGATCCATGATTCTCTCTCATCATTGATGTTTCTCTCTCTCCCTCTCCCTTCCTCTCTGAAATAAAAATAAATATTTTTAAATGTTGAGAATGATGAGGGCTATGAAGTGAGCAATAGCAGAGGACTTATGATGATGATATTACTAACGATGGGCAAAATCTATTGACCCCTTACTGATATGACAGATTATGTGCTGGGAATGTTAGGTTCATATCACTTAACCATATTGTGGTATCAATCTTACAAATGAGACATAAGGTGTTGAGGTAATTTGCCGGAATCACACAGCTAACAGTGTCAGGGCAGCATTTGAACTCGGAGCTATTGAACCCCAGAGCGTAAGCAGCACATTCCACTCACCCATGAACCCTGGCACATCCACGGTGGTCCCTGTTCAGTCCCAAAATTGTAATCAAAGAGAAGATATGATGGGACAGAAACACATGTCTGAAGCCCTGGCCAGTTTGGCGCAGTGGATAGAGCGTCCACCTGCGGACTGAAGGGTCCTGGGTTCGATTCCACTCAAGGTCACATGCCCAGGTTGCAGGCTTGATCCCCAGTAGTGGGTGTGCAGGAGGCAGCCGATCAGTGATTCTCTTTCATCATTGATGTTTCTATCTGTCTCTCCCTCTCCCTTCCTCTCTGAAATCAATAAAAATATTTTTTTAATAAAAATATTTTTAAAAATTAAAAAATGAGTGTCTAGAATGGGTGATATTTGGAGAGCAGAGGCCCAGATGAAGAGAACAAGTATCTTTAGTGATGATGGGACGTAGGAAAGTCTTACCTAAGGAAGGTTAGCAGCTGAGTGGCAAACCCCACTGACAAGTCCTTGGCTGTGGCGCGGGCCCCACCATGAGGGTGTCCATGCTGCATCTGATGGAGATGCTGGGTGTTCGGTCCCCAGGGCCCATTGCCCTGTGACACTTGGCTGGGCAAACAGCACCTAAGACAAGACAAATGAGAGCAGAAAAGAAAGACATGAGCCGCATGGAATATCAGAAGTGGTTCTTGCCTGGCCAGTGTGGCTCAGTGGTTGAGTGTCAACCTATCAACCAGAAGGTCATGGTTCGATTCCCGGTCAAGGGCGCGTGCCTGGGTTGCGGGCTCGATCCCAGTAGGAGGCGTGCAGGAGGCAGCCGATCCATGATTCTCTCTCATCATTGATGTTTCTATCTCTCTCTCCCTCTCCCTTCTTCTCTGAAATCAATCAAAATATATTATAAAAAAGAGAGAGAGAGAGACCTTAGGCCTGGCCAGTGTGGGTCAGTGGTTAGAGCATCGGCCTGTGCACGTTGGTTGGATTCCCCATCAAGGAGGGGGCACACACGTGTGAGGAGGCAACTAATCAATGTGTCTCTCTCACATCGATATTTCTCTCCCCCCTACCTCCCTCTCCCTTCCACTCTCTAAAAATCAATGGAGAAAAATATCCTCAGGTGAGGATTAACCAAGAGAGAAAGAGAGGGAGAGAGACAGAGAGGCCTTGGCTGAGGGCTGCTCGGACACAGCGGCCTGGAGCCCGCCCGGCTCTCCTTGCTCAGAGAGGAAGCGACCCGGGTCACTGAACAACGGATCAAGCTTGGAGGCTGAGGGCCAGGCACAAACCAGACCAGAAACTGTCCCCCCCCACGTGGAGGGCGTACGTCCCATCTGTGCCATCCCTGGGAGCCGCCCGTGACAAGCCCCGGTGGGTGCGCACGGACCACACGCTCCCAGAGCCTTAGAGACGCGGCCCCAGGAATGGCAGGCACGTTGGCGAGAGCAGCGCCGGGGCCTGGCCGCGCCCGGCAGCCGAGTAACATCATCTCAGGTCAAGGAGAAGCCCCGCAGCCCAAAATAGCCGCCCTGCCCAGTTGCCACAGGCTCTAAAATTACCCCGTGGAGACCTCGTTTTCATTGGGGGCGATCCGGGGTGGGGGGCCCAGGAAATGCCTCCAGATGGACGCGCAAAAGGCCTGCCCGCTTCTGGGAAGGAGGGGGTGTTGCCAGGAGAGGAACGGGGCACAGGAAGTGCTGGGGAGGGCACCCAGGGGCAGCTTCTCCTATTTCACTTTTCCCCGGAGGAGCCTCGCTGGCAGCCACTGGGTAGCACCGAGGCCCGAGCCACTCGCCAGTAAATGTGAACCAGGCGTGCAAACAGCTCTGACCGTGTCTTCCTTGAAATGCCTTCCTGAGATATTGCAATGCAGAGCTGCACGCTTCAAATTGCCTGCAGGGGTGGGGGGGGATTAAGGGGCGATTAGAAAAAAAATGACAAGATGAAGCGTGAGGAAGCGGGACCTGCCTGTCGTGCGTGGGACCCGCGTATCCCAGCCAGTGTCCGCTGTGGGGACGATTCCCACAGACACGCAGGCAAGGCCGCTGTCCCTCTAGTCCAGGGATGGCGAACCTTTTGAGCTCGGCGTGTCAGCATTTTGAAAAACCCTAACTTAACTCTGGTGCCGTGTCACATAGAGAAATTTTTTGATCTTTGCAACCCTAGTCAAACAAAGACATATTTTTGATATTGATTTTATATATTTAAATGCCATTTAACAAAGAAAAATCAACCAAAAAAAAATGGGTTCGCGTGTCAGAGGTGACACTGTCATAGGTTCGCCGTCACTGCTCTAGGGGATGTGAGGCTATCCTGCCCCAGAGGGTCAGCAGTGAAGAGTAGAAAAGCAAGTGATCACACTGGAAACAGGCCTCCGGGCCACTGGTTTTTGTTTGTTTGTTTGTTTTTAAATCCTCACCCGAGGATATTTTCCATTGATTGTTAGAGAGAGTGGAAAAGAAAGAGGGAAAGACAGAGACATCGATGTGAGAGAAACACATCGATCGGTTGCACGTGCTCTAACCAGGGCCCAGATCAGGAAGGAGCCTGCAACTGAGGTACGTGCCCTTGCCTGGAATCGAACCCAGGACCCTTTGGTCCACAGGCCAACGCTCTATCCACTGAGCCAAACCAAGTAGGGCGGGTCCACTGTTTTAATCAGCAATGGTTCCTTCCATTCTCATTTTTAAAATCCTTAAGAAACGTACCAAAATGTCACGCAGGCCCATCCCGCTGCTGAAGCCACCTCAGGGGGATGTTTCTCTCTGATGAGTTTAGAGCAGTGGTTCTCGACCTTCTGGCCCTTTAAAATCAGTTCCTCATGTTGTGACCCAACCATACAATTATTTTCGTTGCTACTTCATCACTGTAATGTTGCTATTGTTATGAATCGTCGTGTAAATATCTGATATGCAGGACCGTCTTAGGCGACCCCTGTGAAAGGGTCGTTCGACTGCCAAAGGGGTCGCGACCCACAGGTTGAGAACCGCTGGTGGTTTAGACAGCGGCAGGGATCCAATAGGGAGCAAGAGAATAAGGAAGCAGAACAGAAAGGGTGAGACATGCAGAAGTAGTGGATTCTGAGAACCGGCTCCCATAAAAATGACCGTTTCTCCACCATTTAGCCGTTTCTGAAGTTCCGCCAGGTAACTTTACCTCCAACCCTCCACCCCTGTGAAGGAAGTTGCCCTCCCCTCCCTACGAGTGAGCGCACTTGGCCGAGAGATTAGGTGACTTGCCCAAGGTCAGACAGCTGGGGATGTGGGCAGGTCTGGAAACCGAATCTAATTAACTAAATCCCCTGGTTGTTGGTTTTTTCAATTCCAAACAGCCTTCGGAGCTACAGAACCCAGAGGCTCCAGAAATGTTATTCCTGGGTCTTTGGGTAACTCACGAAGCGATTTCTGCAATGACGATTTTTCTCCTCAGCCTCCATTCATTCATTCACTCAGCAAAGAATGATGGAGCCTTGGCTAGTGCCGGGCGTGGTTCTGGAAGCCGGGGGTCACCTTCACGGCGATGTCACATCGATGCCACCTGGGTGGCCAGTCCCACTGTCCCCTTCCCAGAAAGCCTGCATCCATTCCTAATTTTCCAATATGCCTTAAGACAGCGGTTCTCAACCTGTGGGTCGCGACCCCTTTGGCGGTCGAACGACCCTTTCACAGGGGTCGCCTAAGACCATCCTGCATATCAGATATTTACATGACAATTCATCACAGTAGCAACATTACAGTGATGAAGTAGCGACGAAAATAATGTTATGGTTGGGTCACAACATGAGGAACTATATTTAAAGGGCCAGAAGGTTGAGAACCACTGCCTTAAGAGCATCCAAAGACATGTAGTTTATATCTGTATTCACTATTTTACTGCTTGTCTTCTCTCTTGAAAATTAGTTCCTTCAACCTGGCCAGCGTGGCTCAGTGGTTGAGCGTCGACCTCTGAACCAGGAGGTCACGGTTCGATTCCCGGTCAGGGCACATGCCCGGGTTGCAGGCTCAATCCCCAGTTGGGGGCGTGCAGGAGGCAGCCAATCAATGATTCTCTCTCATCATTGATGTTTCTCTCTCCCTCTCCATTTTTCTTCCTCTCTGAAATCAATAAAAAATATATTTTTGAAAAAGAAAATACACAAAGGAGATCGGGTTTTGATCACGGCAAAGAAAGTGCTTAGGCGAATTAAAGCACCATTTGCAGTGCCCATGCCCTGCGCCACTTACTGCCCGAACAAGGGCCATCTGGTGATGTTAAAAGGTAACAAATTGAAAACGAATAAGAGCGAATGGTTCTCTAAAACAGCGTATAATCTACCTGTGGAATTCGCTGCCGCGGGATATTATTGAGGCAAATAGCGCAGCAAGATTCAGGAGCGGATTAGACATGTATGTGAATAGGAATAATGTTGGCAGGCCCACTCATTGGGTTAAAGAGTTACCAGGCATGTCCCCCATCCTGGGCTCCGGGGCATAACTGTTCAGCAGCCGGGGCGAGGTAGGAATTTCCCCTGCCATAAAGCATTGCAGATCCTGGCCAGATGTGTGGTGGCTATTTCTTTCTTTCTGTGTGTGTGCGCGCGCGCGCGCGCTCATTGGTAACATAGGCAGAGACCGCTGCCCAGGGGACGTTCCTGTGTGGATGGGCTTGAACGTGGCATGTGTGTCTTCCTGTTGCGCAATCCTCAATAAGAGGTAGGGAATCACGCAAAGCCTCTTGGGATTCGTGCCTAAAAAGACTGTAAATATCACAAAGCAGAAATAGTCGAAATAGTGTGCTTCTTGCTGATGATGGAAATATTTCACTCCCGGCCGGTGTGGCTCAGTGATTGAGCATCGACCTATGAACTGGGAGGTCACGGTTGGATTCCCGTTCAGGGCACATGCCCGGGTTGCGGGCTCCATCCCCAGTGTGGGGTATGCAGGAGGCAGCTGATCCATGATTCTCTCTCATCATGGATGTTTCTATTTCTCGCTCCCTCTCTTTTCCTCTCTGAAATCAATAAAAATATTATTTTTAAAGAACATTCTGCAAAAGGTAGAACAAAAGGGAAATTTAAGTCACAACCTCAAGCCAGCAGTGTATCCAAAGATTTCAAAGATCCCTGAATAAAAGTAAATAGATATCCCACAAAATGTTGTACAGATGTTAATAGATGTGTTTTTATTTTCTGGAGAGACAAATGAGAGACAGAGAGAGAGAAAGAGAGGGAGAGAGAGAGAGACTGACTATAGATGCCATTAATATTTTCAAATACGTTCTCACACACACAAAAAAAGCTAAGAACCACTAGTCTGGGGCCCAGTCCACGGGAAAAGTCTCAACTCATTCAGAACAATGTGCTCCCCATATGCATGTAAGATTCGCTTCCTTATATTGACGGCATCATATGAATTAGATCCTCTCCGTGTAAGATCATACACACACCATCACATTCCCACCCCGAGAACAGAACTTACAACATGCGAGTGTTGCTTCAAATAGCTAACCTGTCATTCCATTAGCTGGTCTTCAACACGCCTTTTCAAGCCGGGCGACTTTCTCTTGCTGTTGCTTTCCTACTTACTCTTCCCTGGGATGATCGTAAAGTAGAACTTGGCAGATTTTCGTTGGTGGGTGCAGAGTTGGTTTGGGTTATGGTTTTGGTGGTGGCGGTTAATGTTTGATTTTTACTTCAAGTGAACCACGTAGCCAGAGGAATTGCTAGTTAAGCGTGTCAGCTCTGTAGTCCATCAGGATTGGGTCAGAGTTCAAACGAGCAGTGTAATCCTTTTGTGACTCTCTTTTGTCATCTGTGAAATGGGGATAAAATAAAATCTGGCTTACTCTGGTGAGCAGATTAAAGGAGACAGAGAGTATGAAGTATTTGACCCACTAGCAATCATAGATTAAGTAGATAATACCTTACCTATTTGTAACCACATATTTGTAACCATTAGGAATATATATATATACATATATATATATACACACACACACACACTATATATATATATATATATATTAATATATCCCATTTCCAAATTATTACATCGTTCACATAGCAATCAACATCAGGAAAATATTTTGTAGTTCCATTTCCCATCTTGTTAGGTTCCTATTTAGTTTCTAGTTACTGTAAACAATAGCTCGATGAACATCTTCGTGCATCATTTTTTGGTCCCGAGAATGGGTGCCCAGGAGTACAATTGGTTGGTCACGGGTTGTAAAAAGTGTCCAGGCTCTTTATACACACTGCCAGAAACGGTGTTGCCAGCATACCCTACCCCAGCCGTAGGAGTTTCAGTTTCACCGTGCATCGGTGAACAATGGAAATTGCTATTTACCAGGAATAAAAAGGGGAGAAAAAAATAACAGAAATAGCAAGTAAGCTTTTGTGTTTCCAGATCTCGAAAACAGAAATTGTGTGAATGGTGCAAATGTCTATTCCCTCAACATCAGCCAGTTTCCTTCCAAATGTTTATTGTCCTCAACTTCTCCGAAACGCAACCCTCAGTCACACCATGTAGTTCCCTGGCAAGGGAAGCCATGGGGGGAGGGGGTGGTGGACGCCTCTGGTTTCCTGGCAGATGGCCAGCGATCCCGGGAAGGCCGGTGACCCAGCTGCCCGCCCCCTGCATGGGGACAGTGCGCGCAGGGCATTCCCAGAGGAGATGGAGCCCGTGAAGCTAATACATAAATATTTTCTTGCAAGGTGAGATCATTAGAATGACACAGCCCACCTCTGACCACAGAACAGAGACGGTGTAACCCAATGCGGCCGATCCCTGAGCCCTGAGAGGGCTAATCCCAGGACGAGCAGTTGGTTGGGCAGCTTTGCCAGAGACCCGAATAATACCTGGTTTTGTGGGAAGAGAAAAAAAAAAGGAAAGAAAAGAAAGGGAACACCTTGGCCTGTGGTTGTGAATTTACTGCATGTGAAAGGCGAGGAACTGACGAGGTTGCATGGAAATTTTCTAACTGGAGGGGACCGCGTAGGGGCTTTCCCCACCCTTTCCACACGATCCCCTTCTGGCCCCTTCTTTCTCTTGTTTTTTTGTTATTGTTTTTGTTATTGTTACTGTTATTGCTGCTGTTGTTAATTCTCCCGCGAGGATATTTTTCTATTGATTTTTTTAGAGGAGTGGAAGGGAGGGGGAGAGACAGAGAGAGAAACATCGATGTGAGAGAGACGCATCGATGTGAAGAGACACATCAATTGGTTGCCTCCCCCATGCTCCCCGACCAGGGATGGGGATGGAGCCTGCAACCCGGACATGTGCCCTTGACCGGAATCGAACCTGAGACCCTTCAGTCCGCAGGCCAACGCCCTATCCACTGAGCCAGACCGGCCAAGGCTGATCCCTTCTTTCTCTTGACACAGTTCTGAGGAGCCCCAACACATTTGACATCTGTGTGGCCATGTTCTAATAAGACAACACCTGACCTCCCTCCTCGTCAAGACATCGCCTGACCTCCCTCCTCGTCCACTTCGAAGTCTCTGGTGAGAAATCTCGTGTAAGTTGCTGTCACTTCTGAGCCTAGTTCAGCTCCTCTCCCGGCTCCGTTACAATGGAGTCCTCCCGGAAAAGGCACAAACCATTGGGCTCTTTCTACATTTGTGGGTGGCGTGGCATCATTGTCTGAAGTCCAGATTCTAGTGCCGCCTGAGCAGGCGGAGACGATTAATCACTCCTCCCTCGGGGTCGTCGGCATGGCGTCTGGTCCTGGCGCTGTGGTTCTCTGCACATCTGGGTACACAGCACACCTGGATACAGACGGGATGACTCAGCTTCCCATCACTTGCTAGCTGTGTGACCTTCTGCAAGCGATCAACCTCTCTGAGCCTCGCATTTTCCTTGGTTAAAGGGAGATTGTAGCACACGCCTTGTAGGCTTATTCTGAGGAATGGACTGGGGAGGTTTTTGTGTCCTCATACGGGCACACACACGCATGTGTCAATACTTGAGTTACTGAAAATCAGCTCCATCTTTATAAAGCAGGTGATTTCTGAAAAGTCAGTCAAGAAGGAAGCCCGGCCAGCGTGGTTCAGTGGTTGAGCATATAGCTATGAACCAGGAGGTCACGGTTGGATTCCCAATCAGGGCACATGCCCGGGTTGCCAGCTCCATCCCCAGTGTGGGGCGTGCAGGAGGCAGCCAATCCATGACTCTCTCTCATCATGGATGTTTCTCTCTCTCCCTCTCCCTTCCCCTCTGAAATCAATAAAAAATATATTAAAATGAGAAAGGAAGGAGAGAAACATATTTCCCTCTCCAACCAGAAAAAGCAGTTAAATGCCCAATATGAACTGTTCCTGGGAGTGGATGTGTTTAATGGGTGAAAGGCTTGGCCGTTAGAGACCTCCGGTCTGCCATTCCTAAGAAGGGCCCAGGGAATATTTTTTTAAATTGAGTGGAAGGTAAAATGTAAGAACCAGTGTATCCATTCAGAAACCACTTTTTTGTCCATTTCCAGGAGCCTCCCGATTGCGCCATGCCTCTTAAGGGGCCCAGTCTGCTTAACGGCACTTTATTGAAACCCTCCCTGTGCGCAGCATTGATTTATGATCGGACTGATTAAAGCAATGGGGTCTGAAGCAATAATGATTTCAATTATAGGACTCTCACCAGTGCGCTTTATTCTGACGTGTGTTCCCCATTCTTCCCACATTTGTATTCACTGCGTAAGGGGGTGTGGGTAGGTGGTGTCACTTTCAAAAGACTCCCGACACAGTTACTATCAGAAAGGAACTACAGGCAGAAGGACTGATGCACCCTTTTTGATGGAGTGAGTGTATTGTGTGTGTGTTTTTGTTTTTTTATATTTTTATTGATTTCAGAGAGGAAGGGAGAGGGAAATAGAAACATGAATGATGAGAATCACTGATCAGCTGCCTCCTGCACACCCCACACTGGGGATCGAGCCCGCAACCCGGGCTTGTGCCCTGGCTGGGAATCGAGTCATGACCTCCTGGTTCATAGATCAATGCTCAGCTACTGAGCCACGCTGGGTGCGCCCAAAACTCATTTTTAATTAACAAACTATCTTTATTCCATTTCATAAACACTTCATGGAAATCTATTCTATGTTGAGGACCAGGTGCCAGGCATTGCGAATGCAAAATAAAGAACAGTATTCATCATCCAGCATCAGGGACCTGACCATCAAGTGTCAGTTCATGAGTTAGGAGGAATTTCAGGTTGAAAAAAATAAGGAGAAACACACCCTAACACTGGGGCTCAACCTACCACATTGAGTTAATCTCGCTTCTGTTATTCTTCAGGCAAATGACTTCATCCCTATGCCCCACTCTGACACCCCGTTGTAATTTGAGGACCACTCCCATGGATACGTATGGTCACATAAAGTACATTACTACCATTAAAACTCCCACAACAGGCCGGCATGGCTCAGTGGTTGAGTGTCAGCCTATGAATCAGGAGGTCAGGGTTCGATTCCCGGTCAGGGCACATGCCCGGGTTGCAGGCTTGATCCCCAGTGTGGGACGTGCCAAAGGCAGCTGATCAATGATTCTCTCTCATCATTGATGTTTCTCTCTCTCTCTCTCTCTCTCTCTCTCTCCCTGTCCTTTCCTTTCCAAAATTAATAAAAAGTTATTTAAAAAAAAAAAAACTCCCAGCAGCAACTGGTTAATGGTCCCTGGGACTGAAATTAGCCGCCTGTGCAACCCAACACAGTGACCAGCAGGTCCTACACGGCACAGCGCATGCCCATGCCTTCGACATTGCGCAAACGCCAAGAACTGGCGTGACAGGCCAGGGTCGACAGGCAGTCAAGTTCATATTCATACCTTTACCAACTAGTAGACGGTTCAGGCTCACCATAGATATATTTCAAATAATAGCTGCTGTGAATAGACATTTTCCATGACCTTGTAAATCAATAGTGTTCAATAACCTGAACTAAAACTATAAATGGTAAGTGGACCCATTAAAGAAGAAATAAGTTAGATCCTCTATTTTTTTTAATGTGATATTCCAGAAAGCTGCCTCTGGACATAACTACAGAAAATTAACACAATAAGTAAAGCATTTGGGACACCTATTAACCGACAACGCTAATAAAAACCAAATGGGCCTTGATTCTGCCCCTCTTGGGACAGGGGAGCAGATCAAATAAACAGCAGACGAGGAATGGGAGTCCAGGATAATTGATTTGAAGCTATAATAACACGGAAACCTCCCACCAACTAAAAACCAAAAAAAAAAATCCGGATTTGTATCTTCACTTCCGGAAAGACAGAAAACAAAACCTCTATTCGCTTCCGGAAAGCCAGAAGAAAACAGCTTTGTCACAGCCTAAGTGTGAGACCAATAAGGGTGTTTTTCAGGCTAACAGATTGGAAACACGAGGGCGCGCTGAGAAGGAAGTTTTTAAATGCCTGGCTGATGACCACAGCGACTCTTTTATTGTAACACCAACATGAGGAGTCTTTCCAGTCCCCCTCCCCTGAGAAAGACAGAGCCATGGTCCCTCAGGATGTGAGCCAGTGATGCTTGGCATTCAAGGCCAAGGCCACGCCTGACAGAGGAGGAAGCAGGGGGAGGCGGGGCAGAGGCAGTGGGGAGAGGGAGTCCTTTAGAAGTGAACCCCATTGGATCAATCCTACAGTTCTTGCGTTAGCCGGTGTGGCTCAGTGGATAGAGCATCAGCCCAAGGACTGAAGGCTTCCGGGTTCGATTCCGGTCAAGGGCACCCACCGCAGTTGCAGGTTCCCCGACCCTGGTTGGGGCTCATACAGGAGGCAACCAATCTATGTGTTTCTCTCACATCAATGTTTCTCTTGTCTTTCCCTCTCTCTTCCACTCTCCCTAAAAATCAGTGGAAAAATATCCTCGGGTGAGGATTAACCGAAAAAAAAAAATTCTTGAGGATGTCTGGGGGTTAACTCTCCATAGAAAGTTACAGGAGAGAAAGCTGTGTTCTTTCCATTTAGTTATCTACAATGCGGCCCCTGTTCGGGCCGTCACACCTCGCCAGGAGCCCACAGGTCCTCTTAGCACACCTGCTAGGTGCCACGTGTCCTAACAAACATGTCCTGACACCTTGTCTCTCATGCTCACGTCATGGTCGCAAGGCTGGTGGCGACCCTCCGTGTAGAGATGAGGCCACAAAGCTCGGACGATACAGAGATGTGTCCCTGTTCCCACCTGATGAGGTCTGGCCCACCGCAACGCCCCTCACCCTTCACCCTTCCCGTTGGTCACCTGGCACGAAGGCTGACTGCTGCCCTGATTCTGTCCTCAATCCGTGTTCACATACTGTTCTAACCCAGGGGCCCTCACACTACGGCCCGCGGGCCGCATGCAAATACAAACATTGTATTTGTTCCCGTTTTGTTTTTTTACTTCAAAATAAGACATGTGTGTGCAGTGTGCATAGGAATTTGTTCATAGTTTTTTTTTAAACTATAGTCCGGCCCTCCAACGGTCTGAGGGACAGTGAACTGGCCCCCTGTTTAACAAGTGTGAGGACCCCTGTAACCAGTCCAACCCATGGAGCCGATCCTGCCTGCGCGGCGTAGGCAAAATCAAACAGGTTATTTTTGCTTTGAGCTGGCAAAAAGTCAGCCGATTCAAGGGAAGTGATAATTCCTAAGTGAGAAAATAGTTTGGCGTTTTGTTAAAATGCAAATATTAAAAAAAATCGGAGTTTTAAGTTGGCAGGATAGAGCCTTGCAGTTGCATCTGAGGTACAAATCAAACCACTGTGCTTCAGATCTGTAATGCGTTGGTCTGAGAAGGGGAAGCGGGCCTTTCTATGGTACAGCAGACGGGTTTCAACTAGACAAGAAGCATCAGTGGGCACGTGACGGGTTTTCTGTATAGAGAGAGGACACTCATAGTAAAAGGGTCAGATTTGGTAATGCCGGGCAGAAGGGCTGTGTCCCCCGGGAGATAAGCAGGGGCCCAGCGACCAGAAGATTCAGGGAGGGTGATTAAAATCTGAGGCCAAAAACACATTCTAAATGCCAGAATTTTTCAGGCCCTGGCCGGGTAGCCCATGGGTTAGAGCATCGTCTCAATACGCCAAGGTTTCAGGTTTGATCACCAATCAGGGCACATTCAAGGATCAATCAATAAATGCATCAATAAGTGAAACAACAAATCGATGTGTGTGACTCTTTCAAATCGATTAAAAATAATTTTTTTAAGGAATAAACCTTTGAAAAATAAAGAACAGTATTCAGGACTCCCTGGGAACAGGGACACTTCTTGGTAGTGAAATATTGGAGGCATTCTGAGTAAGGAATATTTTTAAACAATTTGCAAGTTCTAATCTTTTGCAAGTTCTAATAGGGGCCACATTGTAGGTAAGATGGGGGGAAATGAAGAAATTATATAATTTGGAGGAAGGGGACAAATGTATCATTATTTGCAGGTGACAATATTTACTTAGCTGGCTAGAATCAACAGGCAAACTCTTTGAATAAGAAACCAGTAAAGTGTCAAAAACAAAATAAAAATGCCTAAGTGAGTGCCTCTCCTCAGCAAACATGTATAAAATTTAATAAAGAAATTCTGTTCACAATAGCGGTGAATAAATTTAAGACGATATTGAGAATTTGAGACTCTATTCCATGGGGAAACCACAACTGAATAGAAGTTTATACGGAAAGAGAAATGAAAAGGCATGCTTTATTTCTACATGAGAAAACTCAATATTAAAAGACCTCAAATTCCCACATATTCATGTATAAATTGTATTCTCTTATATTTTGGATTTGATGAGTTCTTCTGGATTAACAAATAGGGAGTATGATCCAGAAAGTTAATTGTACTGAGGAAGAATTTGCATTAATAGGTACAAAAGCATCTTCTTAAATTATGACAAAAAGAGAGGGTTTGGGCCAAAGAAGTGATGAGACCAAAAAGATGTTGAAATAAAATTTCAAAACAAGGAAACGGGCCCAATGGCATACACTATTTAGATCAGTAAGAAAAAGAGATTTTAGAAAAGAGATTCTTATTTAACAAAGACTAGAATAAATTTCAAATAATTAAGAAATTTAAATTTTTTTTAAAAAAAAAAAGCAAAGAGCCACACCCGACTGGCTCGACTCAGTGGTCGAGCGTCAACTTATGAACCAGGAGGCCACAGTTCAATTCCCAGTCAGGGCACATGCCAGGGTTGTGGGCTCATCCCCCAGTGTGGGGCGTGCAGGAGGCAGCCAGTCAATGATTTTCTCTCATCATTGATGTTTCTGTGTCTCTCTCCCTCTTCCTTCCCCTCTGAACTCAATAAAAATATATTTTTAAAATGTGTATACATATATATATATATTTTTTTTCTCCTGTGTTTTAAATCCTAGTTTGCTGAGAACGTAGAAACATACAGAAGGCTGCCCGCAGAGAATGCTACCAGAAAGACCGAGACCAAAGTGAAACCCAGGCCACGGGCCTTCTCAACCTTGTGAGTCGATGCCTTCTCCTTATTCTGGCTTTTTATTTTATTTCATTTTTCGCTGTTACTTTTGGGGGGAAGGCTGTTCTCGAAAACTTTGCAGCTCCCCGCACCATTTTCTCGGCTCCTCCTGTGAGTGACAGAGCAGAGTGTCCCAACAATACCTAATGCATTTCGTGTCAGGGGCCTGTGGGTCAGCAGGGTTATTAATAAACATAGCCTCTTGTTCTAATTTCGGTCCCGTCTCTCCTCCTGCCCTGCTTTTTCTTTCGCGCCTGGTGCTGCCTGACCCCTTTCCCCATCTTTCTGATACAAAAATGCAACCTTCCTTCCAAGTCCACGGCTGGCACATTTCCCATGATGCTGCTCTCGTGTTGTTGTTGTTGCTGTTGCGTTTTCATGGGGTATTTAAACGTGGGTGAGATGCTTCGTGTCCTAAATCGATTCGATGCAGGCTGATATGATACTGGGGTCTGACATGTGCTGGAGGGTGGAGGGAATAAGTAAAATGGAGACAAAATGTGGATGAGCGTCGGGGGCAGGGGGTGGGGGTACCTCGTTTTTTTTTTAAAGAATTTCTGTTCAAATAGGTTCATGGACCACAAATGAGCCAAACTTGAGAGGCGACTGCGATCAGCCCTAGTAAAAGGAAGCAAGGTTGGGCGGCGGAAGGCAGCTTTGAATTTTATTATCTTCCTATAGGTTTTCATAAAACTGAAAGAATTTAAAGAGTTGATCATGTACGTTTGGATGTGTGTCTATCAATTTTGTTACCCGATTTAGAGCTTGACTTACATCCTGAACTTCTGTTTAGAGTAAGTCTTGTTTTTTTGTTTTGTTTTGTTTTTGCTGATGGTATCACACAAATAGAAGTGGCCAGCCCTGGCCAGTTTAGCTCAGTGGATAGACCGTCGGCCAGCAGACTGAAGGGTCATGGCTCTGTTCCGGTCAAGGGCATGTACCTCGGTTGCAGGCTCAATCTCCAGCTCTGATCAGGGCGCATGAGGGAGGCAACCAATGGATGTGTCTCTCTCACATCGATGTTTCTCTCTGTGTGTGTGTCTCTCCCTCTCTCTTCCACTCTGTAAAACAATCAATGGAAAATTATCCTCGGGTGAGGATTTAAAAAATAAAAAGAAGTGGCCACATTGTCACCGGTACCAAATTCTTACACACACACACACACACACACACACACGTGCTCCTTAAAGCCCTGAACTTTATGCAGATCCTGTCCAATGCCTTTTCACTTTGACATTTTCCAACTGCAATTTCAAATCGGAGATAACTGTGAACTAAGCAAAGTCAACGCCTACGCGTGCGCGTGCGCGCACACACACACACACACACACACACATTTGCATGTGCTTTCCCCTAATTTATTAAACTTCAGTTCTTCCTGTCTTCTCATAAACACAAAACTGCATCTCCTACCTGAGAGCGCTCAGCAAGTTCCAAGTGCCAAAAAGCAACATTTATTTTTTTTAATATGGGAAAATAGGTAACAGGAAACGCATGGTTCTTTGTTGAATTAATCATACTTTTCAAATTAACCTGTTGTGCTCATTCCCACTCGCGAACACAGTATTTCTGTAATGTGACCTATCCCACCTTTCTTAGCACGAGGGAAAGTCAACTCGAATGATGTCGTTTTTGAACACAGGGTTCATTCCAGTCTGAGCTACAGCCCCCGTATTGAAGAAATGGGAAAAAATAAAGAAATGACAAGGAATTTAATTTATTCAGTAGAAAGAGAGTTTCCTATATCTGGATTCATTATCCTGAAACATAATCGTTTTCTAGCATTAACAGAAATTACGCCTGGCTTTTGGTCTTTCCCAAACTAAGAAAGAAAAGCAATGTGACTTGGAATGAATTATGCATTTGACTTGTTGAAACGGTCACCCCTTCGCGGCACAGAGAGGCAGGGATCCTAAACTCAGCTAAAACCTCCATTGCAACCAGCCGTTCATGAGCCTTGGCGAGTGTCTAATTCCGTTCCTTGCTTACTCTTTTTTTTTCTCCTTTTCGAACAGCTCATTATTACCTTTCCATAACAACCATCAAGGGGTGGCTATACCTTTAAATGTGTTCTGTGGGTCTGTGGCCATTTGTCATTCATGGGAGAGTATCTAATTACGTCACTTTCTTTAAGGGCAGTATTTTTGCTACTGTACATAGGCTTGTGTGAGTGTGGACTTATGAGGCTATAGTGGGAAGGAAGACTAGGAGGAGGAGGAGGAGGAGGAGGAGGAGGAGGAGGAGGAGAAAGCTTTAATTGAGTGCCTACTGTGTACCACGTGGGATGGCATATGCATCATTTATTCATAGAGCCTTTCTGTTGTGCTCCGTGTCTCACACGTCTTTACTGGTGGTGTTTGTACAGCATCACAGTGAGGAAGATGTTGTGAGCCTTAGCAGGTGTGGCTCAGTGGATAGAGCGTCGGCCTGCGGACTGAAGAGGCCCAGGTTCGATTCTGGTCCAGGGCACTTACCTCGGTTGCAGGCTCCTCCCTGGCCCAGGCCCTGGTCAGGGCTTGTGCAGGAGGCAACCAATCGATGTGTTTCTTGCACATCAATGTTTCTCTCTGTCTTTCCCTCTCTCTTCCAGTCTCTGTAAAAATCAATGGAAAAATATCCTTGGATGAGGCTTAAAAAAAGATGTTAACCTCAGGGTACAGTGGGAAAAGGGGGGCTTAGAGATGGTAGGTAACATTCCTAAAACACACATTTAGAGCCAGGATTCGAACCCAGGCTCTGCCCTGCAAACTACAGCGAATCTGATGATCTCGAATAGACTTGATTTTTTTTTTTTTTTTTACAATGGTGAGGGCTCAAAGTAGAGATGAAATCTGGAGTTTGCTGCGGGCTGGGCCTGCGGTCAGTGATACCTGCTCACTTCTAAGGTCTGATCTGGGGATGTCTGAGAAGCCAGAGAAGACCCAGAGAATCACATTAGATACCGTGGTGGAAAGCATGAAGAAAGGACTGATACGTATACTGTCCTATTGGCATGACAGTACCATGTTATATAGTATAACGGCCATGACACTCGGAGGTTCAGAATAGACTAGTGACTTCGAAAAGCGTGGCATCTTTGTGCCCTTCTTTCGTGCATTTTATTTATTTGTTTGTTTGTTTATTTATTTTTACTGATTTCAGAGAGGAAGGGAGAGGGAGAGAGAGAAACATCGATGATGAGAGAGAATCATCAATCGGCTGCCTCCTGCCTGCTCTACACTGGGGATCGAGCCCGCAACCTGGGCATCAAACCTCAACCTCCTGGTTCATAGGTCGATGCTCAACCACTGAGCCACACCGGCCAGGCTTTCGTGCATTTTAAATACTCTAAAGAGGCTCATTGGGTCCAAGATAGCCCTTTAAGTTTTGATACATAAATGTCTGCCGATCACCGCGGGGGGAGTTTCCCTCACACTGAATGCCAACACGGTTTGATGCCTGTAGCAGCCCGCCTCTCTCATGCCCGTCTTTTTGAGCTGCTTCCTGGCCACATCCTGGGATCAGCAGGTTGCAGGACCAGGACAGCATCAGTTCCCGTTCTTCCTGCTCCAGGGATGGGATTTCTTCTGGAAACGGGAAGCTTTTTTATTCGCGCTCAGCCTTTTGCACACACGACCAGGTCTCCGTGTGTCGCTGCGCCCGCTGTGGTGTGACTGGGAGCTGTGTGTCTGAGCCGGGGCAGCCCTTGGCCCGCTGAGTGTAATAGCATATCTTCCTCGGGAGATGATGGGTATGATACGGGTGATGCGGAATGGAGAGGGCAGGCTGTGCACAAATTCCAAATGACTCGAGACACCCCTTTAGGACGGCCGCTGTCAAAGTATTAGCCCTTTCCACACTCAACACCCAGCGATCACATTACCCGTTCCTCCCCCGCCCCCACCCCCCAGTGTGCTCCTCACACATCTCCCAGTGGGTGATCGCCTCAGGGGGAGCTAGTGCACACACCCAAAAAGAAACCACTGGTGAGTTTGCTGCTTTGAGCTCGCCTGTGTTAACACAGGAGGAAAATAGCGAACGTGTTTAGATTAGATGGACGCCCGGCCGGTGTGGCTCAGTGGTTGAGCATCGACCAGGAACCCAGAGGGCACCAGTTTGGCTCCCAGGCAGGGCGCATGCCCAGGTTGTGGGCTCAGTCCCTGGTAGGGGGCGTGCAGGAGGCAGCTGCTTGATTTTTTTTCTCACTCATCAATGTTTCTATCTCCCCCTCTCCCTTCCTCTCTCTGTATAAATCAATGAAAACTGTGCCTAGAATATCTTTGGGGTTAATATATTGGGTATTTGAATGGGTGGGTTTCCATAGTCTTCTAGACACTGTCTTTAGGGATCTTGTCTTGATTTATTTTCTTTGTATAATAGCTGGTGCCTGATATGTGCTGCCACTAGTCTAAGTGTTTCACTATATTAACTCATTTAACCATCAAAACAACCATAAATGCTGTAGTTGCATTATTATGCCCATTTTACAGATGAGGAAACCGAGACACAGACAAACCAACATGCTCAAGGCCACGCACCTGGTATATTGGCAGGACCAGGATTTAACCCAGTTCCAGAGACCCTACAATTAACCACTGCTTCTGAGCTAATTGGAGAAATAAACCCATGACAATTTCCCACATAATCACTAGTGACAACAAAGAGCCTAATACCCCAGAAAGCCTGGCGTCTGCGATTTTTAGATCGATGATTGGGCAAAACTGTAAAAGACACACTAGTCAATTTGTTTTAAGAAAAAAATGAGACACAGACTCTAAAAGCTACCAAAAAGCCAAAACAAAATGCAATTTAATGGGGATAAACATGAGACATTCTTCAATGCAGTAAACCCCCTTGTGGGAGACCTGGGTGACAGATCCGACTCCCCCGTGTGGGGCTCCTCCGTGTCTCTGTCGTCTAAAGCCAGTCACGAGGCCTGGTGGACAGTCCTGGTCACTCTGAGTATTTTATTTGTCCTTGAACATTTCGTAAGAGACTCTGGCAGCCCGGCCGAGGTGGCTCAGTGGTTGAGGGTCGACTAGTGAACCGGGAGGTCACTGGTTCAATTCCTGGTCAGGGCACCTACCCGGGGTGCGGGCTTGATCCCCAGTGTGGGGTAGGCAGGAGGCAGCTGATCAATGTTTCTCTCATCATTGATGTTTCTATCTCTCTCTCTCTCCCTCTCCTTTCCTCTCTGAAATCAATAAAGAGAGAGAGAGAGCACCAGACACACACACACACACTCTCTGGCAAACCCAGGCAACCCAGCAAAGCAAAACCTCTGTGTCCCCATCATATGGAGAGCTGGGGGATTAGCCAATAAAACAAACTCGTGCGCTTGAGGGCTGGGGAGAGGAAAGTTGTTGAGCGTGTGAAAGTCTGTCATACGCTAAAGGAAAGAGGTGCCGACATATTGCTTCTGAGGACAGAATCCAAGCCAGGAGAGAGATGCTCCAGACAGATTTCTGCTTTCATCGAAGGAACCAAACTGCCTAAAAGCAAAGCTCCCCAAGAGTGGTAACCTTAGGGACCCTGAGCCCTACCCGTCCCTCTCTCTGGGCGGCTGGCCCTGGCCCACCTGGCGGTCTTCACCCAGACCAGTGGTCGGCATACTGCGGCTCGAGAGCCACATGCGGCTCTTTGGCCCCTTGAGTGTGGCTCTTCCACAAAATACCACGTGCGGGCGTGCACGTACAGTGCGATTGAAACTTCGCGGCCCATGCGCAGAAGTCAGTATTTTGTGGAAGAGCCACACTCAAGGGGCCAAAGAGCTGCATGTGGCTCTCGAGCCGCAGTTTGCCGACCACTGACCCAGACCTTCCTATATGGATGTTGCCTGCCTTGAAGTTACACCTGAAAATTTCTGCCGTGGTGTCTGCCTAGCCAGCTGCCCATCCCAGACCTCCGGGGGAAGTTGGCTCCCTTGTTCTTTAAGATCCTTCAAGGGGAAGAGGCCATGACTTCTTTTTTTCTGAATATATTTTTATTGATTTCAGAGAGGAAGGGGGAGGGAGGGAGAGATAGAAACATCAATGATGAGAGAGAATCATTGATCAGCTGCCTCCTGCACCCCCCTCACTGGGGATCGAGCCCGCAACCCGGGCATGTGCCCTGACTGGGAATGGAACTGTGACCTCCTGGCTCATAGGTCGTCGCTCAACCACTGAGCCACACCAGCCGGGCCCAAGACTTCTTGATTCTATTCCAGAGCCTTGAATTCCAGAATGTTTTCAAAACCGGTTGTCCCTGTTTCGTAGCTGAAGAAATATCAGAGGGCTGAGTAAGGACAGAATTAAAGGCAGATACGATCTCCCCTCTCACACCTGGATTCCTTCTTCCCTCTATACCACCAGCCTTCGCACTGCCACAGAGCGCCTCAGTCCTAACCTTATTCTAGAAAATTGGTCTGCTCCCCAGTGGCCCCGGTATCATTTAGCTGAGAGCTTACTATCATCTCTAAGTTAATTTGTGAGTTAATTGTAAGTGTCAGGAGGCTCCGACGCTGCAGAAAATGTCCATTATGGAGATAAACCCAGGTTAGAAAATTCCAGAATTGAGCGGGGTTGGGTTTCTGATCGGTTTCTATCAGGAAAATATGTTGGCGTGGGAAGGGCCTGGAACGATATCAAATATGAGTGTCCTCCGAGGGCAGCCCTCCATAAGTGGACACTGGATTCTTGGATAAAAATACTTTCCAAGATTCCATCACACGCCACCCTCAGAGCCTCAACCACGGCTTCATCTAAATGACCTCCGACCTGTAGAATATTACACGGAGGCGCTCGCTCCCTGCCTGTGCGTTTTCCAACTCGCCGGTGTGGACGTGGTGGGGAGGGTGGCTCGACGCATCTCTGAACACGTAGGCCCCACAGCCCATGGGGAGATAAGGCTAGTCTTTCCCGCAGGGCGGCGTCGGGCAGGCCGGTCCCACTGCTTCCCTTGCTGTCTGACCTCTGTGGTTCCTCCTCCCCCCGCCCCCACCCCCAGGGCCAAGCCCTGAACATCAGGATTCTGTTCAGAGATTTAAGATGAGTATTTTCCCAAAATACTCACCTGGGAACGATCCGCGTTGCACCAAGTGGGGACTGGTCTTTCTTTGTAAAAGGAAACCTAATCTGAGGCCCAAATGATCCAAACCCCTATCAGCCTCCAAGTTTGGGCCACATGATGGGGTTGGGGTATGTTTGCCCACTCGGCTGTATTTGCCGAGACCTAGGTCTCACCACTCTCAGCAGCATCGCTTCTCCGATACTAACTCCATTCTGTCATTTTTTTAAATATATATTTTATTGATTTCAGAGCAGAAGGGAGAGGGGGAGAGGGATAGAAACATCAAAGATGAGAGAGAACCATGGATCAGATGCCTCCTGCACGCCCCACACTGGGGACCGAGCCCGTAACCCAGGCATGTGCCCTGACCAGGAATCGAACCGTGATCTCCTGGTTCATAGGGTGATCAATGCTCAACCACTGAGCCATACCAGACGGGCTATCATTTTTACTGATTAACCCACTATCTACTGAAAAACGGGGGTACTATTGGAGTGCAAGGTACTTAAGCAAAAGATGCCAGAAAGCCTTTATTTTGTAATTTCTTTCGCAAAAATCATTTTCCAGGAGAGGCAAACGGCGAACCCACATCCTGACACATCAGACACAATTAGACTCTCTCTGGGTGAGAAATCCAGGCTCCCAGGGCAGGGATCTGTGGTGGGCGTCTTCCTTGGAAGAGAAGATTCAGCTCCCCACTCGTTGCAATTTCAGGGCGAATAGCAACAGGCTTTTCCTACCTGCTTTTCTCCACGCTCAGACACACGGGTCAAAAGAGGAGTCGGCGTGCGGCCGACATGTCTGTAATTTACAGTCTCCAGCATGTGGGCCGGGGCCGAACGGCTCTTGGCTACACATTGTAAACAGAACATTGTTGCCTCTTAATCTGGGTAATTGGTCCCAAATGCTGTTGCCACTCTTCAGATCGGATGCTTCACATACTTTGAAAGAACCTGGAACTTCTCTCCTCTGGCAGGGAGAAGTCAGGGGCAGAAGTCAGTGTTTTCTTCAGCACCGAGACTCCTATGAACAGCCAGGCGATTTCACTGGGGGGCCTGCTTGGAAGAGGGGGTGTTTACCCATCTATCGGTGGCTCCCCCCTCCGAGCCATCTGTGGGATGTTTCCTTAACACGGCCAGCTTCTTCAAGAGCTGGGGGGGCCCTGACCGGTTTGGCTCAGTGGACAGAGCGTCGGCCTGCAGACTCAAGGGTCCTGGGTTCGATTCCGGTCAAGGGCATGTACCTTGGTTGCGGGCACATCCCCAGTGGGGAGTGTGCAGGAGGCAGCTGATCGATGTTTCTCTCTCATCGATGTTTCTAATTCCCTATCCCTCTCCCTTCCTCTCTGTAAGAAATCAATAATATATATATTTTTTAAAAAGAGCCGGGGAGGACCGAGCCACCTCCTACAGGATGTCAGCCAGGTTGCAGAAGCAGGGCTTTGCCTCATTCCAGTGTAATGTGTTCTTATCGGTACGTTCCTTGAGGGTAACACAGCGTAATGAAATCTGGCTGAAAACCAGTTGTTCAGTGACCTCGTCTTCAGGGCAAAGCCATGGGGATGTTGTGAGAGAAAAGACAGGCTGGCATTCTGGGAGGGGTCCCGGCTGAGGGAGGACCCTGGGCCCGGAACAACCTCCCTGAGGCTCAGTTTTCCTATCTGTAAAGTGGACATAATACATCCCTTGCAAACTCATCATGAGCATGAAATGAGGAAGTGACTATAAAGGTTATGAGAACCCTGCCTGGTTTGGCTCAGTGGATAGAGCGTTGGGCTGCAGACCAAAGGGTCCCGGGTTCAATTCTAGTCAAGGGCAGGTAGCTGGGTTGCAGGCTCCTCCCCGGCCCGGGCCCTGGTTAGGGCTCATGCAGGAGGTAACCAATCGATGTGTTTCCCTCACATCGATGTTTCTCTCTCTCTTTCCCTCTCTCCCTAAAAATCAATGGGAAAATATCCTTGGGCGAGGATTAACAAAAGATAAAAAATAACAAAATAGCCCTAACCGGTTTGGCTCAGTGGATAGAGCATCGTCCTGCGAACTGAAGGGTCCCAGGTTCGATTCCGGTCAAGGGCATGTACCTTGGTTTCGGGCACACCCCCAGTAGGGGGTGTGCAGGAGGCGACTGATCGATGTTTCTCTCTCATCGATGTTTCTAACTCTCTATCCCTCTCCCTTCCTCTCTGTAAAAAATCAATAAAATATTTTTTAAAAAAACACAAAAATAAAATAAAGGTTACAAGGGTATTCCACATATTATTCTGATGAAAGCATTTTTGAAACCCTATTCCTGAAGCCTGTTTTCCTGCTTCGACCTACACAAGTCAGGGCCCAAACCTTTTTGTCCTGGGGGAGTGCCGGTTTGGGCCCTAGCGTTCCAAGAAAACATAGCCTTGCTCATGGGTCTTGCAAGACCAGGACAAAGTCCGAGTTCCCATCATTTGTTCTTCTCTTAGACCAGGGGTCCTCAAACTTTTTAAACAGGGGGCCAGTTCACTGTCCCTCAGACCGTTGGAGGGCCGGACTATAGTTTAAAAAAAAAACTATGAACAAATTCCTAAGCACACAGCGGCAGCAAAAACACCCGGCGAGCCGGATAAATGTTTTTGGCGTGCCACATGTGGCCCGCGGGCCGTAGTTTGAGGACCCCTGTCTTAGACCTTCCTCCTTGCGTCTCTCTGCTCTCCCTGGTGACACTGTCGGGCCTTCGTTGTCCTCCTGAATACTTCTAGAATGGCTGTGAGCTCTACATTAGCCACTGCTCCTCTGAGTTCCACCTCGTTCGCTCCTTTGACCTTTCCTCCCAAGTCACACTCCCGCCCTGTCATTCTTGTCCTTTTTCCCTGTGAATTCCACTCGGTTTATCTCTGCCCCTGCTGCCCTGCCTGGCCTACATAGGTGGCATTCCCAGGGGAGACGAGCAGAGGCTTCTGGGAGATTCGGGAAGCCAGCTCCCTCCTTCTGGGTAGGAAGGTGAGGCAGGAACGAGCATTCTCTCCCTCAGCTACTCCCATCACGGTCACTACTCGCTGCTCTCCAGAGTTTAAACAAAAAAATTGGGGAACGTCTGCCTAATTCCTAGTTTGTAGCAGTGTGTTCCCGGGACAACACTGTGACCGCGTTTTACAGAGATTCCAGAACAAGACATCCCGGGGCTCCGCTCCCGTAACGAGCAGGGTAACCTTGGACCAGTTACGTCACTTCCTGGGCCTAGTCCTCTTCAGCCACAGAATGGAAATAGCAGTGTTTGCTGCCACTGCTTTTATCTCATTAAATGTATTTGTATTGATCTCAGAGAGGAAGGGAGAGGGAGAGAGATAGAAACATCAATGATGAGAGAGAATCATGGACCGGCTGCCTCCTGCACGCCCCACACTGGGATCGAGCCCACAACCCTGGGCATGTGCCCTTGACCAGGAATGGAACCGTGACCTCATGGTTCATAGGTCGGCGCTCAACCACTGAGCCACACCAGCTGGACTGCCTGCTACTGTTATGGTCAACTTAATTGAGTTAAGACAGAGCTTAAAACAGTAAGCATTCAAGAAATGTTCGCTAATATTTCATCTAGGCTCTCCTTGATTTAAAAAAAACATACGTATGCCCCGGCCGGGTACTCAGTTGTGACACACCAAGGTTGTGGGTTTCATCCCTGGGTCAGGACACATACAGGAATCAACCAATGACTCCCTCTCCCTTCTTCTCGCTCTAAAAAAATCAATTTAAAAAATAATTTTTAAAAATGTTTAAAAAGAACCAACTAGCCCTGACTGGTTTGGCTCAGTGGATAGAGTGTCAGCTTGTGGACTGAAGGGTCCCAGGTTTGATTCCGGTCAAGGGCACATGCCCGGGTTGTGGGCTCGATCCCCAGTAGGATGTGCGGGAGGCAGCCGATCCATGATTCTCTCTCATCATTGATGTTTCTATCTCTCCCTCTCCCTTCCTCTCTGAAATCAATAAAAATATATATTTTTTAAAAACAGTGAATGCATAAATAAGTGGAATAACAAATGGATGTTTTTCTCTCTGTCTCTCTCTCTTCAGTCACACACACACACACGCATGTACACACATACATGCGCACACACGCACAAACATACAAAATCCTTATGTATCCTTAACTGTCAGTGTCTTCACTGGGCTCTCATATGTGATCACCTTTCCACATACGTCATTGGAAATTTGCTTCATATACTTTTCTTCCTGTACTTCAGAGTGTTACAGGAAATATGAAATCAAATAAGTAAAAACAGCCATTTCAAACACATCTTCTGGTTCTCTCCCCCCAGCCCCTCATCTATCCATCATTAGCTATAGTGGGATGAAAGCTTTCTTATTTATGAACCCCAAACACAACTGTAGTTTACCCTAAACGGAGCGAGTCTGGGTCCGGTCTGGGGAAACCTGGTTTGAATTTTCGTTGAACCTCCTTCGACTCTTAAGCACCCAACGAGGATTTATCGTTGCAGGCGGGTACCAAGCGAAATTTGCTAAGTTCATCTGAGTTTTCCTTTGGCTTTGTCATGGGAATGAACTCGAATTGCATGCAGCCTTAATCCTTATATTTATGGGTTTTCTGCCATTTTCACCTCAGTGGGTAAAAAAAAAAATTTTATTAAAAATTGAGACTTGGTTAGTATCTGAGCACACTGAAATACTCCAGAATGTATACATTTCTGTCTCGATAGTAAATTAGGGAAATATACTTCTGGTAACGTGTGCTTTAATGAGTCAAGCCATTTTTGCAACTATAATCGCCTTTATTTCATAACCTGTAGATTAGACAGGAAATTCCAAGTGATAGTTAACAGGAAGGATTTCTCTCTGCCAACATGGAAAGACCTGCAGTGCCCCCTCTTTTCATCCTGGCTCAGTTAAACTGTGACTTTAAAAATCAAATTTGTAATATTTAAGCTGTCTCCATTTTTGCGTTGCATCCCCCAGAAGTCAGGCTCCCAGACTTTAAGCCAGCTAATTTTCTCAAATTATATGCTAGAGGTTGGGGAGATTTCAGGCTGCATCTTGTACGTCCAAATGATAGGTTCACGGTTTGTGATTGACGATCTTGTTCATATAAGTGATGTATGCCCATTAGATCAGCGGGCCTTCTGGGATGAGAAGATTAGGCCAAAGTGAGCTTCGAGAAATTTCTAACGCCTCCGCTTGCGGAAATATAGGCAACACTCTTCCAGTTTAATTATAAGACAAATAATCTTTTAAATAACTTAATATGGAGATTAATATATCAGTGAGCTCTACAAAGATTTCTTGCCTAAAAGGACATTTTTCCTTCCAACAGTTAAGTGAAAGCTTTGTAGTTCTATTACTTTGAATATTTACTTTTTAAATATAACTAAACAAAGTTATTCTGGGATGATTTTTATTCTTAAGAAATAAGCACTGAGTAAAATTCCCCCAAACAATCCTGATGGCGTTTGATAAATTGACTTCATTTTATATTAGTTAAAAAAATTAAAATCTGAAAACACACAAAAAGTCCAGGATTTTTTCCCCCATCTAATCTGTAGTCCCCAAACGACTGCTCACAAAAATAAACTTGACAACATCTTGGAGCATCGCAAAGAACCCGGTCAAGGTTTGTCTTGGCCGGAAAAGAAAGCAGTTTTGCTATTCAAAAAGTTGGCCTCCCTCGCTCAGACCCCACAAGGGCAAAGCCAGCTAATCTTAGATGGCGATTCTAATTAATTCTGTAATCCAAGTTAGTCCTCCATCATGTTTTAAAATATGATCAAACAGTAGGGACCGGGAGAGAAAAAAAAAAAAAAAAAGAGGCCGTTTCAAACATACCTCAAAATAGAAAAACTGAGCATTTTTTAAGGGACTTTTCTGTGTCTAAGTTAGAGGTTGCAAAAATGTCGTCATGTAACAGCAACAAAACAGTCCAGTTAGTGTCAGATTTTCGTGGGTAAGTATTCCAGGTGTCATCATAGACAGCAGAGCAGCTAACTACGGCTCTAACACACACACACACACAGCCAGCGACCCACCCTGGCACACGCATGCGCACACACGAACATGCCCCACGAAACCTGCCCAGTCCCTGCCCGGGCTGCTTCTAAGGGGCATATTGTGAGCCCTGGCGAGAATTGTAATCTACACGGTTTGAAAATAGGGGCCTTTTAAATATGCTGCCGACAATTTGCGATGGTCATCGCGAAAATGCTGCTCCATTATCCTTCTCCATTCGGAATGAATGAGGCTACTTAATTTCAGGCCATACTTGATGAGGTCAGCACGGAACGGGGCGGGGGGGTGGGGGGGGCCTCACTAGTCATCGCTAATCTCTTTCAGCTGAGAGTGATGAATTAAAGATGAAGCCTGCTTTTGCAGGCCTAATTTAGAATGTATATCAAAAAAAAAAAAAAAAAACCTACAGCAAATAATACTCTCGCCGACAACAAAGGAAAACTTGCTCTCTCAGGCTCCCCGGGCTGTGTGGGTTTGCAAGACAATTTCTGGCCTCTCTGGCAATCCATCCAGCTGTGGTCGGGGGGAGCCGTATCAGGGAAATCGAGCCCTCTCTCGCACACGGCCATGTGGACAAAAAGTGGTATTAAAGGGAAGAAAGAAAAAGCAAAAACAAAAGACAGCAATCGGGGTTTGATCCCTTGTGTATTAAAATTCCACGGACACATTAAGCTTCTTCTTCTTTTTTTTTTTTTCCTTCTATTTTCCCCCCTCCCAGGACTGACAAAGATCCCAAATTAGCAATACCTATATGCGAGCAGCGACCACCCAGCTCCCGCGGGGGCAGTTCAAAGCAACACGCTAAATGAGGCGGCCCGTTGTTTTTAAAGCAGATATCCTAATGAGGCTTATTAGGTTGTGCCATGTCTCTGTTTTGAAAGCCAATAGAGATTGTCCAGGTAGATAATGCGATAGCTTTTATGAAGCCAAGAAAGAGATTGTAAAACCGCGTGTGCCTCCAAGCCACGGTGTTCTGATGAAAGTCAATGCTAAACCAACTTCCCCAGTTGTGAAAGGGGAGGGACTCCCTGGTGTAAATTCTACAGAGAAGAAGGAATTCGTCATAATTTCTCAAAGATAACCACTCCATCCCGGCCGGTGTGGCTCCATGGTTGAATGTCAACCTATGAACCAGGAGGTCACGGTTCGATTCCCCGTCAGGGCACAGGCCTGGGTTGCGGGCTCATCCCCTCTCCCTTCCTCTCTGAATTCAATAAAAATATATTAAACATAAAAAATAAAAAAGATAACCACTCCAAGTCCCTAAGGACAGCAGAAAAGGTGGCTTACCCCCAAGACGGGAGAAGTCACCTTGCAAAAATGATTTCCCTCCCAAGAGAAGCCTGACATGGTGACGTGCACACTCTCCGACGGGCAGCCACCACGGAGCCTGACTCTGTAGCCCAGTAGCCCTCATTAGAAAAAAAGCTGCTTCGAATTAGGTCCAATCTACACGCTGAATCAATCTTTCATCCCTTTGATTGCTTCTGAAAATATTTATATTTCTTAATAATGCACATTTTGTCTCGCAACTTCTGATTAAACCCAGACAGGGGTTCTCATCGCCGGCCGTGGATGTGGGAGGGTGATGTAGGGCGGGAAAAGGAAGATTAAAAAAAACAAAAACAAAAACAAAAAAACACCGATTTTTTTTCCCATTGGGGAGCCATTTGACCAGTGATGGCGAACCTATGACACGCGTGTCAGAGGTGACACGCGAACTCATTTTTTGGGTTGATTTTTCTTTGTTCAATGGCATTTAAATATATAAAATAAATATCAAAAATATAAGTCTTTGTTTTACTATGGTTACAAAGATCAAAAAATTTCTAGATGTGACACGGCACCAGAGTTAAGTTAGGATTTTTCAAAATGCTGACACGCCGAGCTCAAAAGGTTCACCATCACTGCATTAGACAGTCTAGATCTAGCAGTTGGGGCTGTGGAGTGTCCAAGGAGGGTGGTAATAAATACAGATCGAAACATCCGAGTGGCCTTGTGGAGATGAGGGAATATTCTTATTCTTGTGCGATTCTTCATTGCGGTTTTGACTCTCTGGTTAGCTTACTGGATTTTATGAAAAATGATGGTGGGAGAGATGTAGGAAGATTTCATATTACAACCAACAATAACACATACAAGGCAAAACTAGAGCAATAGCTATAATCTGGACATGACATAGTGTGGGGGGGGGGGTGTTTGGGGGAGTGGGGTGGGTTCTTGGTTTGGGGGCCAAGAGAAGGAGGGTCTAGTTTCTACTTTGTCACCAAAGAGCTGGGTGATTGACATTCCGTCAGTCACCTGACCTCTCCAGGCCTCAGATTTTTCCTCTTGCCTTTTTTTAAAAATATATTTTTACTGATTTCAGAGAAGAAGGGAGAGAAAGATAGAAACATCGATGAAGAGACAGAATCATGGATTGGCTGCCTCCTGCACACCCCACACTGGGGATCCAGCCATAACCCAGGCATGTGCCCTGACAGGGAATTGAACCCTGACCACCTGGTTCATAGGTCAACGTCCAACCACTGAGCCACACCGGCTGGGCTCCTCTTGCTTTTTACCTGGGAAATAAGAAAGGCAACCTTTTTTGATGAGTTTTCAAGGCTCTGGTTTCTCTTAAGAACTGCCACGGGCTGAAGTACTCCGTGGGCTCTGGAGGCAGAGGGGAAGCCAGCGGAGCCCCTATCCCGTGTCCCCCGGCCAGTCTCTGAGACAGAAACCACCCCTTCTCCACGTGCCCCCACATCCTCAGGGGTGGTGTGGCCTCTCTGGGCCACTGCTTCCTCTTAGACCAGTGGTTCTCAACCTCGGCTGCACATTAGAATCGCCTGGGAATCTTTTTAAAGTCCTGATTTCTGGGCCTCATCCTCTGGAAATTCTGTTTCTTTGTTACTCATGTTGTGGCCCCACCCCATAACAAAGAAACAGAATTTCCGGAGGATGAGGCCCAGGAATCAGGATTTTAAAAAGATTCCCAGGCGATTCTAATGTGCGGCCAAGGTGGAGAACCACTGTCTTAGAAGGAAGCACCCCGAAGCAACAGTTGCCTTTGGCACACCACCCCATTTTACAGACCAGGCAAATAAAGGCCAGAGAGGCCGAGGCCAGACTTGGGAGCCAGTAAAACTACAGTTTAAACCCAGGCCTCCCAAACCAAGCTCTATTGTGCTGTGACACACTGGCCCAGATTTTTAAAGAAAGGAACCTGGGAGACCTAGGCCCAGATTTTTAAATTCCAAAAATAAGTGGGATTTCTTGTGACCACTCAGTGCAATTGGAAACAGGGCATAGGCTGGGCAGTGGCTCCGAATTCAGACTCCCTGCATTTGAATAACGTGTCCCCAACTTGGCGGCAATGTCACCTTCAGGCAAGTCCCTAAACTCCATGAGTATTGTTGTTGTTTTTATCTTAAATAATGGAAGTAATAACAGTATCTACCTTGGAGAGTTGTATAGAGATTAAATAAAGTAACATATGTTTACCATTGTTCTGATATATAGTAAATGTTAGTTGCTGTTAGTATCACCGTCATCTCCTTCATTTACATAATCACTTAGAGTAGGAAGACCCTGAGCTCAGCCAGTGTGGCTCAGTGGTTGAGCATCGATCTATGAACCAGGAGGTCACGGTTCAATTTCTGGTCAGGGCACATGCCCAGGTTGTGGGCTTGATCCCCAGTGTGGGGCATGCAGGAAGCAGCCAATCAATGATTCTCTCTCATCATTGATGTTTTTCTCTCTCCCTCTCCCTTCCTCTCTGACATCAATTAAAAAAATTTTTAAAGAAAGGAACCTGGGAGACCTAGGTACAAATTCTGACTGTGTTCCTGTTACCTCCATGGCCTCGGATAATTCTCTGAGCCTCAGTTTACTCATCAGCAAAATGGGCATTCAGAATATCTGCATGTACAGGAATTCAGTAAAAATCACATGCATCAGGCATGGGCGATAGCTTTTTAAACCCTATAAAAATACAGGGTTGGTTCCCTAACCGGTTTGGCTCAGTAGATAGAGTGTTGGCCTGCGGACTGAAAGGTCCCAGGTTCGATTCCGGTCAAGGGCATGTACCTTGGTTGTGGGCACATCCCCAGTGGGAGGTGTGCAGGAGGCAGTTGATCGATGTTTCTCTCCCATCAATGTTTCTATCTATCCCTCTCCCTTCCTCTCTGTAAAAAATCAATAAAATATATTTTTTAAAAAAAATACAGGGTTGGTGGTTTATTAAAAGTTATTCTTCCTACACTGAAAGGTCTATGAGTACTTAGAAGAGATGTTACCACTCATCTGTTTCTGAAACAAACCACCTTCGAAATGAGATATACCCAACACAGTTAAATCATAAAAGAAAACAAGCATTTTCTTGGTTTTTGTTGTCATTCCTTTCATCCTATTCTACTGTTCTCTACCTGAACTTGCCGTCCTCTCATAGTTGTATTTTACGAGAGAATTCGATGACAATTGGGTCAAGGGGCAGGGTTTAGAACGGGAAGATGCAGCCCCCTCTCCTCTCTGCCTTCCAGGAAAAGAGAGAAATATCTCAGAGGAAAGAAAACACATTTTATGAAACATTAAATGGTGGCTTCCAAGCTGCTAAAACGCTGTCAGACTTTGCTATTTACCAGCTGTCCCTGGTGCGAACTTAAAAACATATTCGTTATTGCCCAGCCGGCGTGGCTCAGTGGTTGAGTGTCGACCTAGGAACCAGGAGGTCACGGTTCGATTCCAATCAAGGGCACATGCCTGGGTTGTGGGCTCGATCCCCAGTAGGGGGCCTGCAGGAGGCAGCCGATCCATGATTCTCTCTCATCACTGATGTTTCTCTCTCTCTCCCTCGCCCTTCCTCTCTGAAATCAAGAAAAATATAATTTAAAAAAACATGTTCATTATCGAGATGTCATTTTGTTTAAGCTACAGAAGCATCGGGGTTGGGGAATTGTTTTCGGAGCGGGATTATTAAAGAGTTTGGGGCCCCAAGGTGTGTGTCTATTTTAAAAAGAAATTTTCTGATTGCAGATAACTCCTCAATTTGATTTAGCGTCGAACGATAGTGATGGGGTTGATAAGTGAGCATTCATCGGTAATTCATCTTGCGCCGGTAGAAATTTCACAGCAAAGCATGCTTTCCCAACAGTGACAAGCCCTATTAATCTTCCCGAGACACATTTCAATAGATGTCCCCATCTGTGGCCGACATCTAAACACTCTGGCATCACCGGTGACTCGGGGACACCTTTCAAGCTACACCCGCACGAACGTGATGCTAGATTGTCCTCCATTTTTTAACCTAATTCTCTCTCCTCCTTCCATTAGCCTCTCTTGCCTGGGTTTTCTGCTCCCGTGTCACGGCATTTCCAAGAGAGAGCTCTCAGAGCTTCGGGTTCGTGGAGATGCTCCGTCTCCCGCAAGGTTAACCACCAACAACTTCTGGACAAATTAAAATGGCCAGGATTGCAGGCCTGACCGTCGCCGGCCTGGGGGTGGTGTGTCCGTGGACAGCAAACCCCGCTTACATGAAGCCCGCGCGTGCATTGGGAGGGCTTAGGGAAGGGGGAGGCCGCCACGACCACCCCACTTCCTATGCACAATGCAATTTACTACCTTCACCTGGGATGTTAATTTCAGCGCAGGGAATGCTGGGAAGAAGAGAGGCATTTGGGAAGAGGGGATGGAGGGAAAAGAAACATTCTGTGTTGAAACATCCAAAGGCCACTGCATCTGGCTGGGCCCTCCCCTCCGATAGAGAAGGAAACTAGCAACCACTTTAGGGAGAGATGGTTGCACTCGGATGGCCTTGTGGTGCCCGCAGCAGCCCTCTCTGGCTGCCAGGTCAGTCCAGGTGAGGAACGTGGAGGGGGCGCTTGGTTGGACTATTTTCAACCTCCTCGTGGGTCTGGTCTTTCGAAGAAATAAAATTCACACCGCGTTTTTCTTGTGCACTTTCGGCATCTTACCAAAGACAAAACTCTTTGACACATGCTCGTTTTTGGAAAGATTAGGCACAGCTATATAATGATTAATATAATAAATTAATATAATATAATATATTACATGTATCATATATATCAAATATAATATAATATAATATATAATAATCAGATTTTTTAACTTAATTTGACTTTTCTGTCCCTGTGTGATGTGAAATATACGTGTATCCATTTATGTGACCGAGAAAGACATTTTCCAAACGTCTCCTCATACAAATTATTCTCCCCAATGATCACGGGAGTTGGACCTAGATCTCAGGAACCTGATTGTAGGCGGCAGGTTTAAATGTACCATATTAATAACTTGTTATCCAAGACAAATTAAGTCCTTATGTGTCAAAAGCACTCGGCACTGGATTATCTACAAGACAAGTATTTATTGAATAAACGTTGAGTCCAATTTCATTTTAATGTGACTGACTGTACGTTCCGGCCTCTTAGGCAGAGATAAAAACACTCAGACCTATGCCTGTGTTGCAACATTACACCTAACTTGTCTAGTTCTATTACTGTCTCCTAACTTAGTATATGGAAAGAAGGCATTTTTTTTCTCTTTTTTTTTTTTTCTTCTTTTGGTCGTGGTTGTTCTGAAGAGCAAGGGGGAGAGATAGAAAACCGGCTGGCATTCAGCCTAAAGAGAAATCATTGAAACAAATTAATCCTATGCCGTTTAAATTGACATGGTAATCCATCATCAGAGAAGGCAAACTCTGAAAGCAATCTAGTCCTCGCCCTGCTCTTCCCCTGGCCCTGGAGGCACGGAGACAGATAGGAGAGGAAGGAGGGGGGTCATCATAAAAGTTGGGGATCCCTTGGCAAAGAATCCGAGTGGTTGGCTCAGCTCTGGGGGTGCCCAGCCCCTGCAAACCTCCTTGGGAGAGGAGAGGTGGACTTGCAACAGTTGCTTCCCCAAGTTTCTCTCCAAGAGGCCGGTTCCCTGCTAGCCTGCCTCCTCCTCCTGGCTCCAGGCTGCTCGGTGCAGTCGAACCAGGGCCTTTGAAAAGTACATCAACTGGGAAATTCACCGGAAACTTACAC
The DNA here is from genome assembly GCF_028538775.1 of Myotis yumanensis. Lineage (NCBI taxonomy): Eukaryota > Metazoa > Chordata > Mammalia > Chiroptera > Vespertilionidae > Myotis > Myotis yumanensis. The sequence goes on along the minus strand of NW_027223771.1, from coordinate 3,830,737 downwards.
AGACATTTTCCCACGGTGCCAAGGGGCTGGTGATGTGGGGTGCAGGATTGGGGCTGGATTTTAGTTTTGTTGTTTTGGTGGGTTTTGGTGGGGGAAGCGGGGACCAGATCTTTTTTGGCTTTTCTTCTCCTGTAATCATCTTGTTGGAGGCTCCATGCAAAAGCACGTTGCTGTCATTTTGAAAGTAAAGATTAGGTCACATCACTAAAAACTGAGGCGCTCCATCCTGCCCCGTCACTTGCCCGGGTCTTTTATTTCAATCGCTTCTTTTTCAACCCTTCCTTCGCTTCTAAAAGCCTGCAAGTTGTTCAAACTTGCTTAAGAGTCAAAAATTCTATTTAAAACTGAGGCCATCCGTCTTGGTAGATGGTTACGATGAAAAAACCCTTATGAAGCGCTCCCCTGTGCAAACAGTGTGTGTGTGTATTTTCAACAGACTGAATCCTCAGGGGGTTTTTTCCTCTTTAACTTATATATAGAATGTTGTTCTTGCTTTTCTTTTTTGGGGGGGGAGTGGAGAATCTCACCTCTTCATTACTGCGTGGACATACAAAATTTCACCACAGAAATGAGTATTACGTTTCCGTTTAATAAAGCATCAAAAAGCTATAAAGGCAGGACAATTTGAAAATAATTTTTAATCTCAGAAATGTCACCCTGTTAACAATAGACAGTGTATGGCGACAGAAACCCAGATACCTTAAGGCCAAAGTCAAGAAGGCAGAGAGCATGGAAATAAAACTGCCCGATTTCAGTTTATCTAGGATAGAGTTTCTTCCAGTTTATTAAGAAAACTTTATATGTTCTTGTAACTTTAGCGTAAACATCACACCTCTTTTCTATAATTAGAATTTTTATTCCCTGGTTTTTTAAAGAGGGCGAATAGTACCTGCATATCAGCGAATGATGCTTTTTTTTAAGTTTGTAAGCGAAAAAGGCAAATGGAAGCCATTTCCAGGCTAAATAGGAAGAGAGTTAAAAACTCTTACATCAGATATTCATCCACAGTCACCCAGTTGCAGTGTTAATAGTTGCTAGGAAAGAAGAAGAGGTTTGGGTGCTGATGGGTGTCTTTGGGTTAAACAGGACCTGGGATATTCAGATAGTAGCTCTTTAACAACGGGTCAGTTACACTCTCTGAATTTTGCCTTTGAATTTGTTTTCAATTCATGAACGGTAGAGACTTCGGCAGAATCGTGGGTCATTTTAAAATCCATTGAATTAACCAAAGTCGGATGAAAAATCAATGAATAAACAAGTGTAAGTCCTTACCACTCAGAGGATTCTATGGGGAAAAAAATATCTTTTTAAAGCACCCCCCCCCCCCATGTAGATTTCACAATGCTAGCTAGCTTTTCTCTCATTGCTTGGTAACATGGCAACAAAAGTATATGCCAGGTGAAAATGTGCAACATAACATGGGGAGCCGATAAGTAAGCTATTACTATACATTCTGCAAAGAAATCAGGTGCCCTGATTTCTTTTCACTTCCCCACCCCACCTGACATGGGAGGTGATGTCGAGAAATAGCTAATGTCAGGAGCCAGTATTCCCTGCCTTCTTTCTACGTTTTCACTTTTGCTTTCAACTATTTTAAGTGATATCATCTCAATCAATTTCCCTCAGTCAAGCACATTGTAATCTCTCCAACGATGACCATTAATATATTCAAAATCGCCAGGGACAAAGAGAAAAAAAATGCCTTTCTCTATCCTGGATTCAAAGTAAAAATTAAAAAAAAAAACACGAGTGTCAGTGTTATTTAAACGTTACACTTTGTAAACTCTCAAACAGATATTTTCTTTGGTCAAGAAACTGAATATGATATTCAACACCCTCTTCATTTTTCCCCCAAGTCCTTTATTTTCACTGTGTACCTTCAACATTTCAAGCAATTAGCCTTTTAAAAGGAGAGATGCAGTTGGTAATTAAATAATTAGTTCTGTTTCCTAAATGCCTGCAGAATGTTTTTCTGCTCTGTCAGTGTGTCTGTCTTTGTCCATCGACTTACTTCTCTAATCATACCCTTTATATTGAAACTGAGGCAGTGGGAGTCTTCTGAAAACCAATACTATTTCAATTCTTTTTCTCCTGAAATTCACCTAGAGTCTGTGGTTCCTGGGAGTTAAATCAGGTAACTTCCTCTGTTGCGCTGGTTATGTTTTATTTAAGTACCTGGATACAGCTAATCGGCAATATTAATTTATCTGGATATTTGCCTCGCGAGCACCTTCACATTTAAAGGACTGGCACCGATACCATTTGATCCAGGCTTTTTCTCACAGACCGAAAATGAACTGTCACTTTAAAGATTTCATCACCAGGCTCTTGAGAAAGAGAAAGCATATAGGATGAGACCATCTTTCCTCGCGCTGTCCACTTCCAAATAAGAACTGATGACCACCTGGCTGTGGACGTGTTTAGAACTTTCTCAGCAGGGGCTGCCCCGCAATATAATATGAAAAGCCTGGCCAGCCCACATCAGACTTGGCTAAATGGCCAGCAAGCCCTTGACGCCAGAGCCTCCTCTCTTTATATCCTTCAATTCCCTGAAAAGTCAAATAAACAGAGTAGCATTTTGTGGAATTTGAAAATAAATGCGCTAGGCTCACCGTGTGTCTAAATGCCCTGGCAGAGCCACCAGCCTGGAAACGGACATGCCCCTGCCACCTGGCTTTCTGGGGCTGTGCCCGGCACAGTGGCTTGGCCACCCCTACGTGGCTTCAGCCTGTGAGTCCCAGAGCTCATGCAAAAACTCCTCTCCGCTCTGCCTCCTGCCTGACCTCCCCACGGACACATGAGTGACAGCCCCTCCCTGGAGCTTGAGTGTCTGAACCTTGAACCCAGCGCGGACCCTCTCACACCCAGGCACGCACACCTTCACGCTGCTATTCCAACGCCACCAGGTTGGAAGTCAAGCAGCATGTACCCCCCTGCTTTCATCCGGACTTGTATGGCTATCAGGGGGCCACCGACAAGACTCTCAATGAGCTTAAATGAAAGAAGGTAGCCTAGATACTGGGTGCGGGGCCTTTGGGAACCCCCTCCCACTATAATCTATCATGTGCATGTTAGCAATGTAGTTAAAGTGAACCGGGTGCTCGGATACATGGAAGAAAATACTTCCCTGCATCGTGTTTTCCTGTTTCCCCAAAGTCCATGTCCAGGAAGTGGCTGCCTTCATGGCCCAGACTGTTGTCTTTCTGAATAGAAACCTGCTTCACAGGAAGCGGGGGGGGGGGGGGGGGGGGGGGGGGGGGGGGGGGGGGGGGGGCCCAGACCAGAGAAGAGCAGAGAGCTCTAAACGCCTTCAGCAGAGTGCATCTCCCTGCCTGCCTGCCTTCCCCCCCTTTTTTTTCTTTTTTCTCTTTTCTTTTTTTGCTGCAGCCCCTTTGGTCTGTTAGGGCAGTTAGCCTTCGCTGGTCCAGCCGGAGAAGGGTTAATGGAGACCCGGCCCCTCCAGCCTCAGGGTCAGCCAGGCGGCTCCAGGCCGGAGCCTCCTTGCCAGGACTCAGATCACGGAGGGTGGACCCGGAGGCCCCAGTCGCCTCACACAGGAGCATGTTGCTCCAATCCATGGGGATTCACCCATGTTTTTAAGAAAATTCTCCTCTGGGAAACGATGCATTGGCTCTGCAGTCAGAGTTCCTGTTGCACGGAGGAGCCTACACTGAATTCTCCCAGCTGCCCACTGGGGGTGGGGGGAGGAGATGATTGATTGACTGATTGATAAGCAAGCTATCAGTTTCTCCAGGAAAAGCAGATATTTGGAAAAAGTTAGGGGAGGGGAGAGAAAGAAGATGCTCCCCTTTCCTCGCTTTGTACCCCTCCTCCCACCCAAAATCAGTGCTCTCTTGATTCTGCACAGCTGTCTCCAACCTCAAGGCTGGTCCACAGTAGCGAGGGAGACTCCGGCTTCCAGAATGGCAAAACCAGTTGCTGCTTGAGTTTGGGGAACAAACTCCCCCCCAAAGCCTGGCTAACCCTCTGGCTTTTCAGGCGCCCGCACCCAGCCTTGGGGCCCCAGCGTGATGCCATCGCTGGGGGGTGGCTCCATTCCCCTCAGGCTGGGTGCCCATCCTGGGGGCGTTGTTGGTGTGTGTCACCCTGTCCCTGCCTTCTTCCTCAGGCCTCCTTCCACCTGCCCAGGAGCCCCGAACCTGGAATCCACGGGCCCTGCGCTCCCCAGCCGGTCCGCCACCCCGCGGCCGCTCCGGACACCGGGTGGGTGGCAGGGAGAAGCAGCAATTCCGGCTGGGCGGCCGGATCCTCTTTAGAAACATCCAAGGAGCCAAGGGGTGTCAGGGAGAAAGTGCCAGGATGCGGCGGGTCCCGGCGGGGGGCGTTGTGGGGGGATCGCCCGCGTCCGGGCCCCAGCTCGACTCCAGGAGGCGGCCCCGGGGGCTGCGCGGTGGCGGGACCTGCCGGGTCCCCGCGCCCGGCCTGCGATCCATTCCCGCAGCCACCTGGCCGCTGCCTGTGGCTTCCGAGCCCGCGCCCCCGTGCAGCCCTCCGGCCGGTGCGGAGGCCCTGCCGCTGGCGTCGCCCGTCGAGGAGGGAAGGACACAGGCCCGCGCCCGGTGGCTCTCCCGCGGTGGTCGGGCCGCCCCCTTCGAGGCGGGCTCCCCCCTCTCCGCCTCGCCAAATCCCTGAAAGCCCGGGCCCCCTTCGTCACCCCGGGGGCTCCTAATCACCCGGTATCGATTTCCCTAACTCTTTTCATTCCGTGGAAGACACATCTTAAAACACTTGGAGTGTGCTCCGGGCTTTATCCACACTAATAAAATGATTTACCCTCCTGTCCGCGCGCTCCGCACAGAGGAAAATCGTTCGAGCCGCGGCGATTGGTGTGTGATCAGTAAATATTTAGTGCGGCGACATCCTCCGCTCGGCTCCCGATCGATGCGGGGCCCACCGGGAGGTGCGCACGGCCCGGGCGGGGCCGCGCCGGGCCCACCGAGGGGGCTCCTCCCGCCCTCGCCGCCGGCCGCTGATTTACGGCCTCCGCAGCCAGCCCGGGGGGCGAAAACGCGCCGGGAAAATGGGCTTTTCAACCTTTTTTACTTGTGACATTCAGCCGCCTCCCCAGGCGCCGGCTCTCGCCCCTGCTCCCCTCCAGCCTGGCCCGATCCAGGGCGCCCTGTGCGCCCCGTGCGCCCTCGGTGCAGCCGCGCGCTGCGCCCGCGCCCCGGGACCACCCATCACAGCCTGCGCCGGCTGGGGAGGCCCAGGCCCCGGCTCCGGGGTCGTCGCCTTCGGGCCAGAAGCACTCCGCCCCCCACACCTCTGAGGGCGGAGAGAGGGTGGGGAACCCCTCAGCCTCCTTCGCTGAACCCGGAGCCATCCTCCTGGATGCCTCGTTTCCTGCCCCCGTCCTTCCCCCACTTCTCCCTGGGCCTCGACACCCTTGGGCGGGATGGCTTCGGATGGAAACTTTACTTTCCACGCCGAGAAGCGTCCGTTTGCTTAGGAGCGAAAAAGCGCCTAGTGGGGAGATGTTGGAAGGGGGCCTCCTACCCTGATCTTGGTTTGGGGGGGGGGGGGGGCTGTGGCCGCGACAGGGCCAGCGTCTGTGCCCCTCGGGCCCTCCCTGCCTCCCCCCGGCGCACACTCTGTCCTTCTCACCGCAGGTCTGCCACCAAGCCAGGGCGCGACCCAAAGCGAGGCACAGCACGCACTCGTAGGCCACCCTCTACGGGACCCCCACCCCTGGGTGGGATCCAGAGTCCAGGGAGGAGGGTGGGAGCCATACTAACCGCCTGGGCGTCCCCCGCGCTGCCTCGGCCAGAGGCGCGGGCCTGCGGCTCCAGCTGTCAGCCACCTGTTAGCCGGCCTGCTCCCCTCTCACCTGCGGCGGGGCCTCGGCGATCCCCGGCCCAGGGGGGAAGGTGGGCGACCCTGCTGGGCCCACGCACCCCTCCCGGTCGCCGCGCCCTCTCCTTTGTCTCACACGCGATTTTCTAAACCGCCTTATCTGCAGACTATATCTTTATACTAATGCATACTTAATTGGCCCGTCTTGACTGTCCATATAAAACAATTTAATTAGGGCGCTTTCTTGCCTTGCAGAGCGAAGAAAGGACGCTGGCCGGTGCTCATTGTCGTTAGCACCAATACAGGCAGAAAATGTAGCACAAGTTTTTGGTTGAAAGAGCACCTCTGTGCCCATTGAAGGGCGCTGATCCGAAAAGACAGAGAGGACAAGGAAAATCGATTTGAAGCGACCCTCTCTGTCCCTTTCACACCATTCAGAAACCCCATTCCTTCCAAGACAAAGACCAGCGCTTGGGAATTCTCAGGGGAAAGGGGGACTCCAGTCCCACAAGCCTGGGGCACTTTTTAAAAATCCTGGACATTGCACTTAAAACGGCTCTCTCGGTGCGGTGCCCCCCAGTGCGGGGCTTGGCAGGCACCTCCTTCCGAAGCACCAGGCTGCGTGGCTCACCAGCCCCTACTCCTGCCTGGGCCTTTCCGGCCAGACCAGCCTTTTAGGGTTAATGCAGCCCTCACCTTTGACCCCCACGATCGCAGTGGCTGCCAGAGGGTGTGGAGCTATCACTCAGGCCGGACTTAAAACAAAGCCCCCAAAATCTTTCTGGACTGCCAACCCCAGGGAGACCAGGTCTGGTCCCCGGGCCTGAGCCACCTTCCCCGGGAAGCCACCTCCGCCCTCAACTTTATTCTGTTCTGTTTGCAAAAAACTGCCCTCGCCACCCGGAGACCAGGGGACTGTCAGCGAGTTGTCCTCCATCAGGGACCTGAATGCCAGTTTATCCGCCAGGCGCCTGGGCCGGGAAGGCAGTCATCCATCAGACCTGGCCGAGAAGGGGGAGTGGGAGGGGGAGAGGGGAGGGGAGGGGAGGGGAGAGGCTGGGCTGTGATCACCTTCACCTGCCCTGAGCCCAGCCCCCCTGTTCAACTATCCCTCGACCTTGTGCTGGGGTTAAAGGGGGCGGGGGCGACAAGGAGGGGGGCGCCCCCCCATGACACAAGTGGCCTCCTTCTCGGAGAGAATGAGTTCACCACTTCCCCAAGGAACCTCCCCATCCATCCATCCACTCGGCTAAACCGCAAGGCAAAACTTCTGTAGCCCCTATTTATGGTATTAATGAATAGTTAAAAAAAGATTTACACTTCTTATGATCAATATTCGGAGTTATTTCCCTCAAAGTATATAATTACAGTGTCTTCGGGGTTTTCATCATTGTTTTTGAGGTGGCAAACCCATTTGTAATTTTCATTAGCCAGTAAACATGTAATTAACATTCAGCACTGTGTTTAACTTAATTCCTGTTTAAGACAAGGACAAGAAGCAGCCGAAAAGCCTGCGTTCCATTTGTCAAGTCTGACATACATCTTACCATACAGTTTCCTAAAATAAAAGATCCCGTGTTTCCCATTATTCTTCTCTTAAAACAAAACACAAAAATCCATTAGTTAAAACTGTATTAAACTGCAAGCCGCCGCGTAAGTTACTCTCGATTTCTCTAGTCACTGTGCTCCCGCTTCCTTTATTCATTCTGGGGAGGGTGGGAGCCTGGAGGGGGTGAATCAAGCATTCATTATCTGGTGACAAGACATGGGGAACCCCTCCCCCCCCCCCCCAAGGAACAGGTTTCCTCTTTAGGAAAGTTCTAGAATGGGGACTGGGAATGGGGGGGTGGGGGCACGGGTCTGCAGGGGAGAGGGGAAGCTCACTGGGGAGAACTCGAGTTGGAAGTAGGAAAACGGGGGTGCCTACACATTCCTAGGAAAAACATCGCCTTCCTCTTTCTAGCCCGATCTCTGACCCAGAAGCCTGCTGCCTTTCCCCCCTCCTCTCCCACCTCTCTTTCCTCCCAACTTGCTGCAGGATTAGCCTCCATCCCTCCCGACCCCAAAACAGTGGAATCCGGCTGCACCTCGCTCGCCCCTGCCTCGCAGCTCATCGCCTGGAGTTGTGGGCGCCTCTCTGGGGCTGAGCAGTGCAGTCTGCTCCCAGCCTCCGACTCTAAACTCATTAAGTTCGGAGATTTTTTTTTTTCTCTCCAATTGGACGGGTGTTTTGAAAGTCTCGTCTTTCCAGCCCCAAACAAGGTGTAACAACGTACTCTTCCTTCTAAGGAATGAGATGAGAGACAAGGATCACTCCAGACATCTCCTACCTACGGTTTGGGGTGGATTTTTTTTTTTCTTTCCTTTTTTTTTTTTTTTCTTAAAGGCGAGGCTCGCATTCCTCAGCGGCTATGTACCAGCTCCCTGAAACCTCCTCGCTCTAAAGTTGGCTCGCAGGGTTTCCCGCAGGCTCGGCGTGCCTGAGACCCGGGAAGGCACTTCCCCCCCCAGGTGGCCCGGCGCTCCCGTCACCTCTCCTCCGCTTCCCGGCCGGCGAGCGCCCACTTTTTTATCAGTTTGCACAATCGCTTAGATAAACACCGAGGAAGAGAGAGAGAGTCTCTTTAATTATCCAAGACACATCATTTCAGGGGTCCAACAAAGCGCGTATTGCACCCGCCAAACTAAAGGACAGTTCTTCCAGTTTTAGGAGGAAGATGCAAGCGATTTGGGATCTTGAACAAGGCAAATATGGTTTTGGTATGTTTGCTTACAGTATTTTTTCCCCTCTCTCTTTTTTTTCCTCTCTCTGTCTCTCCCTCTTTCTCTCTTGTTTTCTCACTTTTCTCCTGGTGCCGTGTGGGGTTGGGGATGACTTGGGGATTTTTTTCAAAAAATCGTATTGCTAACGTGTATGCAATGCCTCGGGTTGTGGTTTAAGGGGTTTGGGGAAGGGGGGGGACGGTCCACTCAATGCGTTGCCATATTTTATTACATGTGTGTGGTGGAGGGGGGCGAGGGGGAAAATACGATTGCGAAGGTGCCAAAATATGATTAAACCGAAGGGGACAGACAGACCGCCGCGCCGCCCCTCGCCTCCTCGCGTCTGCTCCAGCCCATTGCCTCCGGGAGCGCCAACTGCAAAGCGGTCCTCCGAGCTGTTTTTCCAGGCAGGAGAGGACTCGCTTTGCTAGCTCGGGAGCTGCTAGGCTCGTACCAGAGGATCAGACTGTCCCGGTCGATCGGCCCCTGAGCTACATCTTTGCGACCTTGTGCAACTGACAGCCGGCCGGGCGCGCGGGGAGGGAGGCGAGTTCGCCGGGCGCCTGGGCCGCGGCTCCGGGACGCGGCGTGGGCGAAGCGAGGGGGACAATCGCGCCGAAGAGGGGTACTCACCATCCGGCCGGCGGGGTGGTGCAGCTGGCGTGCGGGTGGCAGGCAAACGTGGGCCTTTTCTGCTGTGCGCGGCCACCGCAGCGGGCTGACTTAAGAAGCCGTTCTGGGCTGTGTCCAGCACGATCCAGGCACGGGGTCCTCATTTTTTAAAAAGCCAGCGAGAGAGACGACAGAGACAGAGAAAGGAAAAGAGAGGAGGGGGTGAGAGGGACGCACAGAAACCCAGTTCAGGGGGGAGGGAGAAAAAGAAATCATCACCTCGCCGCCAGTGACACGGGAGACGCAAGAGGTGGCGAGATGAGGGTCCGGTCCAACCCAGCCAGAGCCAATTAATTTGCAATCCCGGGCAAGGATTCCGCTGAAAATGCCCAGAAGTTTCATCCCCCTGCGCCTCCGCGAGCCTCAAGTCGTTCCCCTTTAAGAACCCCTTTTCTCTTAAAGTTGGATTTTAGGCAGCGAGGACTCTTACACTAGGGGGCAGACAGATACTGCACTTGCTCCAATCTCCAGCAATTTTTTCCCTCCCGGCATATGCTCCGATCGAGCACTGTAAATTTTTCAGGGAGACCCAACTCTGACAGCCCCTGGTGATATTCAAAGTACCACAAGCCAGCGGTTAAAAATTGCCTTGACTTGGAAGTTGAGAGGCGCACAATGGAGGCCCCTTCTCCTATTCAGGGAGCTGCCGTGGGGTGGAAGGGAAAAACACACAGGAGGAGATTGAAGGGAAGGAGCAATTCAATGCATCGTGGTGGACAGGGCTGGCTTCTCCCGAGTTCAGAGTTAAACTCGGCGTTTGCTGGTGTCTGTATGCATCTGGTGAGGGAATCTGCGGTCAGGCCGCTTTCTGTAATGGAATCATATTCCTGGGTTGGGGTTCCCTTTGCTTGGCTTGGGATCCCCAGAGGAAGACAAATGTTTTCCCAACTTTCTCCCGGCCAAATGAAAGCTTGCCATTCCTCTCATTAAAATAAATTTACATCTGCACTAAAAGACTGGGCTGGATTTATTTTTAATTTTTTCCAAGGGTAACAATATATTGATGTTTATCGGTTAGTCTTAGAGCTGTTGTATTTCCTTAAGTAAGGCATTTTTAATTATTTCTCTTTTTCTCTTCTTCTCGGACTGCAGTCCTTTCATACGGTAAAATTAACTGCAATTAATATTTTTTTTTGCTTTTTAATAGCATCTACATAACTATGAATGAGTCCCAAAATACAAAGTAAAAACACTTCTGACTTCCTGGTAGCCCTGAGGTCCTGAGCCTGGCAGGCTCCAGTTCTGCTGGGGACGGTGGGGAAATCTTCATTTTAAATCTGAGGCCATCAAACTGGACTTCAAACACCCAGTTTCTCTAACTGGACTGGGGAAGCCCGTCCCCCTCAGAATTCCACCCCCTGCATGTGTGGAAAAGGTGGCTCTTGCTGTGGAAGTGTCTGTACAAGAGGCGAGATTAAGATTCCCCCATCATCAGTGATTCTATCATCTATTAAACCGAGATGGGAATGCCCATCAGATGTCCTACTCAACCCCAGTCCTACCACAACTCTACTGAGTTTGCCCCAGATCCACTGACATTTGCAGCATTGGGCAATTTCTCGAATCCTAGAGGTTGAAAGGGGGGAAATATTTCCCTGGAATAATTCCTCTCCCATGCTGCTGGTCCCCCTCAGGAGAAAGTTACATTGTGCCTGTCATCAACCTGAAATTCGCAGCCTGCCTTGGCTCTGTGGCAATCTCATTACACACCAGGTTTAGGAGAGCTCACTGTCCACTATAGGTTTGTGTTTGGTTTGGTTTTTTTACAACTTTCAAATCATCCCAGCACCTGCATCAAACAGCGAGAATTGCCCCCCACCTTCCAGAACATTCACTGTTTCGTGAACTGTGTGATTTCAGCCGGGAAAGGGTGAGAGCTAAGAGGTTTCAGAAATGAAGCGGAAAGAGGATATTTTTTTTTCCTTCCCTTAAAACTAGCCCCTATCTGCTTCCACCTCCACTCAGTCCCTACCCAGTATTCTGCCTGTGTGTGCAAAGGGTATGGAATGCAAAATGCAATCTACACATGTCAGTTTCATGTGTGGCGAATTCTTCTAGACAATTCTTCATCTTTTTAATTTTTTTTTAATGATCGAGGATGCTTTCTGGCGGTCGTCCCTTACTATTTCTGTGTGTCCACGTTTTCGGCAGCTCGGCGTATTTCGTGTGAAATATTCTAATTGTTCATGAACCTGGTGGGCTGACCAATGTCCAGCTTTTTTCCTGGTGCAAAGTGTGTATGACGGAGTCACCATTTTCTTTCATTAATATGGAGTAACCATCATCCACTAACTTTTTCTAATCACACAGAGAGGTGCGTTGGAATAGAGTGTGTTCTGGGTGGTGGGGGGGCAATTCTAGATGTTTGATGTTTAAAACCCAACGCCCTGGAATTTAGAGAGTCGTGGGGATGATTTTAGCCCATGGAACAGAAAGGCAGCGACTGTGACGGTGGCCTTATTGCAGCCGATTTCTCGGGATAGAATATGGCTGGTGTGTGGTTCTTGAGTTGTACTGGTCTTGTCCCCAATATGGGGCAGAGTCTCTGGGTGTGTTTTAATGGCTATATGAACGCTTTTAAGGAAACTTCAGGAACAATGAAATCCGCACTTAACTGTTCCACGACCTAGAAGTGCAAGTGGCTGAAGTCTTTGTCTGTGTACGTTGACAATGTGCATCTCATACATGTACACTTACATGTGTGTGCAGAGGGCACACACAGGGGAGGCTGGAGGCCGCCTCTGCTTGCCCAGCAGTGGGCAAACATGGGTCTTTCCCCCTCTCGCCCTGACTGGGTGTGGGGCAGGATGTTGGCTTGTGAGTTCGTCAGAACTAAGGAGAGAGGATAAAGTTGAGGGAAATTTATTTTAATTGCGTCATGACAATGAGATGAAGTCTATTTCTGCTTCTCCGCATCCGAGATGGTTTATTTGAGCAATTAAAATGTCAGGCCACATACCTGTGAAATGTTAACCCTACAAGGAAAAGACAGACTCTAAAGAGCTTTTTTCCCCTCTTTAAAAAAAAAAAAGAAAAAGAAAAAAGCCACCAAACCAAGCAAATGATCGGAGTTGATTAAGAGAGGGGTCCACCGCCACCCGGATTTGGCCAAATCTTTCGTTCGGAAATTGCCCGCGAGCTGGGTACGCGGCGCCTGCCCACCCCCACCCACTACCCCTCTGCGAAGAATCGGGGGACTTCTCTCTCTCTCTCGGGCATCGCGGGCGCACAGATGCTCCGGGAGTCCCGGGTGGTGCGCGCGCGGCGCCTTTCGTGGCCTCGCCAAGTTGCCAAGAGGCGCAGTCCTCGATCCCATCCCCAGCCGCTCGCGGAGCCTTTAAGAGGCGTTTTGTCTGCGCGCCGCGCTCCTCTCCGCGCCGGGGCGGAAACCTCGGGTGCGGGGCGCGCGATGCGGGGGTGCGCGGGGGGGCCGCGCGCCCGGGGCCGCCCGGGCCCATCCCCCGCGCCAGGCGGCGGCGGCGGGGACGTGGCCGCCCCCACCCGGTCCCCCCGATCCCCCCCGCGCGCCCCGAGCCGCGGGCCGCGACGCCGCTAGCGCTAGGACCGAGCTGAGCCCGCGGCCGCCATGGCGGGGCCGCCGCGCTCCGGCCAATGACGGCGAGGGGGCGGCGCGCGCGCGCCGGGCCAGGCCAACCCCGGCGGCTGCCTTATAAGGCGCGCCGTCGCCATGGCAACGTGCGCTAAGTTGCAGCAGTCGTGTCAAAGTTCACTATATAGAGAGCTCAGTGAGCTGATCGCGGAGAAGCCACTTCTGCCAGCCCCGGCGCCTATAAATCGCATTCCCTCCCGCGCCCCCCTTTTTAGCATATTTGATCACTTTGATTCTCTGTTCTTTTCTCTCCGCGGTGTGTGTGCGTGCGCGCGTGTGTGTGTTTCCTCTCCACCTCCTCCTCTCCCCGAGTTGCCTCCTTTCTCCGGGTGCCGTGCTGGCTTTTTTTCCCTCTTTCATTCTTTCTCTCCGTCTTTTTTCCTCCCCGCGCTGCGCACGAAGGATGTGCTTCTAGGTGGTGATCTGCCCTCCTCTCTCTCTTTTATCCTTTCTCCCCCGCCGCCGGCGAGTTGACTCTTTCCCTATGTGTGTGAGGCGGCGGCGGCAGCAGCAGCAGCGGCTCCGGCGGTGGCAGCAGCGGCAGCAGCGGCTTCAGCGGCGGCGGCGGCGCTAGACGCGGCGGCTCCGGGCCCGACCCCGCGGCTTCGGCGGCGGCTCCGGCGGCGGCGGCGGCCCGGGCGGCCCGCAGGGATCGGCGAGCGGCCTCCATCCGGCGCGAGCGGGCGGCGGCGGCCGGAGCGAGCCGGGCGCCCGGGGCAGGCGGCGGCGGCGGCGGCGGCGGCGGCCCAGCGCCAGGACGACGCCGCGCAGCGCCCGACGCGGACCACTTTCATGCTGATTCCCCCGGACCCGGGCAGCGCTCCGGCCACTCCGCGGGCCGCCGGCCTCCGCCCCGGCCTGCCCGGCTCTCTGGGCGCGCCTGCGACCGGCGCCTCCGCTCTCCTAGTCCTCCTGATTTCGATGGCTTTCCTGAATGGCTGACTGTGGGCTGCCCTGGACTTGGCCCCCGGACAGTCGCCTCTCCTCCTTCTCTTCCTCCTCCTCTACCTCCTCCTCCAACTCCTAGGCACACCGGCTCCGAGAGCGAGAGAGGGAGGGAGAGAGTGAGAGCGAGCGAGATCTTTGGAGAGATTTTTTTTTTTTTTTTTTTTGCCTCCTACTTCTCTCTTGAAGCCAGACAATCGACTTGCAGCTCTCCCTCCCCTCCCTCTCTCCACGTTCTGCTCCCACTCGCTCTCCCCGGCCCTTCCCCTCCCCTCCTGGAGGAAAGCCCCCCGAAACCAACCAAGCTGAGCCGAGGGACACAAACAAAACAAACACACCGGGCCAGACCAGCCATCGCCAAAACTTTGCAAAAGCAGAAACAAAAAAAGGAAAAACTCACCAACCTCCACCAACCAGCCCCCCGAGCCACCCGGGGCGCCCTCCCGCGCCCTCGCGCACACAAAAGGCGGCGCACCGGAGCCCGCGACCCGGGAGCCGCCGCCGCCCGCAGCCAGGGGAGCAGGAAGTCCGGACGCGGCCCCCATAGATATGGCAATGGTAGTCAGCACGTGGCGCGACCCCCAGGACGAGGTGCCCGGCTCGCAGGGCAGCCAGGCCTCGCAGGCGCCGCCCGTGCCCGGCCCGCCACCCGGCGCCCCGCACACGCCGCAGACGCCCGGCCAGGGGGGCCCGGCCAGCACCCCGGCCCAGACGGCGGGCGGCGGCCAGGGGGGGCCCGGCGGCCCCGGCGGCGACAAGCAGCAGCAGCAGCAGCACATCGAGTGCGTGGTGTGCGGGGACAAGTCGAGCGGCAAGCACTACGGCCAGTTCACGTGCGAGGGCTGCAAGAGCTTCTTCAAGCGCAGCGTGCGGAGGAACCTGAGCTACACGTGCCGCGCCAACCGGAACTGTCCCATCGACCAGCACCACCGCAACCAGTGCCAGTACTGTCGCCTCAAAAAGTGCCTCAAAGTGGGCATGAGACGGGAAGGTATCGGCCTCTCATTTCTCCCCCCTCGCCCGCCCCGGGGTTGGGGCCCTGGGTGCGTGTGGCTAGCCGGCTCGGGGTCAGGACGCCGGAGCCCCGGGCTCTGCTTGGCCACGGGCGGCTCCGAGGGGGTTGCTGCTAGAAGCCAAGTTCGGCACCGGATCCCTGACCCCCCCAGATCCGCATGCTGTGGCCGCCTGATCTCCTCGCTCTCTCCTCTGGGCCGGTTTCCTGTTCTTTGCGTGGATTGCGAGTTCCTTCGAGTCGCCTGTCTGCAAGGGATGGGGTGGTGTTGGCTTGTTGTTGTTTTCAAGCCGCCTTTACTTCTCCCTCTCCCTCCTCTGTTTCTCTGTCTCTCCCCTGGTTTTTCCTGCATGTTCAACACATGTCCCTCCTCCCCCCCTCTCCCCAGCCCCCACCCTCTAAAAAAAAACCCAACCTGAGATTGTACTTTTGTACAGGAGGTTCAAATTACAAATGGCAATTTTATGCACTTCGCCGTATTAACGCCGCCGCCCGGGCTGCGCTCATGTGACCCTCCGTGGATTAACATTCTGCTAAAAAAAAAAAAAAATTCCTCCGTTTTCTTTTTTCCTTTCACTTTTGAAAGGAGGAGAAGCGCGATCGGCGGTGAAGGAAGGGTGGGCGAGGGCCCGCGGCGACCGCTTTCGCTCCGCGCGAGTTGGGTCTTTGTGATCGGAAATTCGCCGAGCACCGCGAGCCAGTCTCGGCCAATGGCGCGCCGGGCGCGGGCTCCGGGCCGGGGCGAGCGGTCGCCGGCGTTTCTTTGTGTTTCTGGGAAGCGGATCTCCCCGTCCGGCGTCAGATCCCAGCCCCAGCCCGAGCCTCGCCGGCTCTCCCGGGCCCTCTGCGGGCTGCGCCGGCCGCTCGCTCCCCGCCTCTCCCCGGCTTCCGCTCGCCGCCGCCGGCCTCTCTCTCCGCCCTCTCCCTCTCTCTCCTTTCTCCGAGCACAGTGATCAGGCTGCCGGCAGACCTCGGCTCTCGGCTCGTTTCTCCCCGGGAGTCCCCCTCCGGGCTGGGGCCGGGGCCGGAGCCGGGGATGGGGCTTGGGTTTGGGGGAGATTCATCCCGGGGCGGCCACAGGCCGTCTGGCGTGAACCCTTGTGTCTTTTGCAAAAGCGTCTCTCCCTCCCCAGCCCATCCCAGACTCGCCCCTCCCGCTCCCTCTCCTCCAATCAATAAGAAATATCAGCTGTTTAGCAATAAAGAAGAAAGATGCCCCCTGAATGCTGCTTCCCGCCCACCGCGCCGGGACCCCGAGGCAAAGTGGCCAATTCCGGGTGCTCCGCGGCCCAGCTCCGAGCGGGCCTGGGAGGCTCGTGTGCCTGGTGGCCGCCAGCGCGGGCCTGGGAGCTGCGGCTCCGGCGGCTCCCGGGCGCCCTGGCCGGAGGGGCACGCCTGCCGGGTCTTGTTGCGGGGCGCAGGGGCTGGGGCAGGTGGGGGTCGGGCTGGGGCAGGCCCCGCGAGGGGCGCCGGGGGACCCAGGCCGGGCATTAACCAGACACTGTCTTCTGTCCCCCCACAGCGGTCCAGAGGGGCAGGATGCCGCCCACCCAGCCGACCCACGGGCAGTTCGCGCTGACCAACGGGGACCCCCTCAACTGCCACTCGTACCTGTCGGGATATATCTCGCTGTTGCTGCGCGCCGAGCCCTACCCCACGTCCCGCTTCGGCAGCCAGTGCATGCAGCCCAACAACATCATGGGCATCGAGAACATTTGCGAACTGGCCGCCCGGATGCTCTTCAGCGCCGTCGAGTGGGCCCGGAACATCCCCTTCTTCCCCGACCTGCAGATCACCGACCAGGTGGCCCTGCTTCGCCTCACCTGGAGCGAGCTGTTCGTGCTCAACGCGGCCCAGTGCTCCATGCCCCTCCACGTCGCCCCGCTCCTGGCCGCCGCCGGCCTCCACGCCTCGCCCATGTCCGCCGACCGGGTGGTCGCCTTTATGGACCACATACGCATCTTCCAGGAGCAAGTGGAGAAGCTCAAGGCCCTGCACGTGGACTCCGCCGAGTACAGCTGCCTCAAGGCCATAGTCCTGTTCACCTCAGGTAGGAAGGCGCCTGGCCTGGTCTCGCCGGAGGGCTCTAGCCCGGAGTTAGGGACCAGCCTCCCCCTGGAAAGGCCAGACTGTTGAGTGCTGCTTGGATGAGAACTTGGAGTAGCTGCTGGGCCCCAGCAGGCCTGTGTGGGAAGGAGAGGAAGGCTGGGCTGCAGGCAGGATGCTGCAGACACAGACTCTCCAAATGGGCCAAGGGGAGGCCTCCGGGGCCTGCTGCCCTCCTGCCAGGCTGGGATGTGAGCTTCTGCCACACACACACACACACACACACACACCCTTAGCCCAGGCCCCCTGGGCCAGCTGAGCCTGTGGGGTCTTGTCAACCCCAGCGGTTCTCTCTGTCACCCTGGCTTCGCCTCCCCAAGATGCCCCTGGGCCTGGGGGCGGTCCTGGCATTGGTTAGCAGGGGAAAGTTTGCCTGTTAACTCGGTAGGAGTTGGAGCTCCAGGCAGAGCCAACTGGAGGGCACCAATTTCGAACACCAGATTCTTAGGAAGACAATGCAGACGGCCAGGGGAGGGGAGCGAGCCGCCAGGCAGGGCCAGGAGGGAGAAAGGGGCCATCATAACTCTTCAGAGTGTCTGCCGGGGCCTGGGGAGTCCGGCCTCTTGCTCCCGCCCTGGCCAGGCAAACACTTGAGGCAATTTCCAAACAACTCCAAGTGTCTGCCAACCTGGGCTGCCAGCGTCTGAATGTTGCTGGCGATATAAAACCATCACCGAGTGCATGATGAAATCTAATTAGTTTGCATGTAGTTTAACCTGTGTGAGCAATAGATCTCATATTAATTAACTCTTGAGGCCAAATGATTTTTGCAAGTGCCTGGCTTTGCACTGTGGGCCACACCTGAGCCTTCTGGCTCCTCCACCTTCTTGGGCTAAATTGTCAGCTGATCCCTTTGTCAAGGCCGAGGCGGGGAAGGGGTTCCCCATGGAGCACACCCACCACTTGGACGTGGGTTTGGGCTGGGAACCTAGTCCCCCACCATGTGTTTAGCTCCAATCGGGACAGAAGAGAGTTTTGTGGCTAGCGTGGCGGACAAAAAGATCCAGCCCCTTCCTCATTGTGGGAAGGAAAGCTGGGGACCCAATCTGTGGCAGGTTCTGAGTCTTTCCTATATCGCTGCTGTTTTCATAAAACGCCCCCACTGCCTTCAAAAGTCCTTAGGTGATCAATTAAAGAGCAGTGTCCAGGCAAGGGGTGGCTGTGTCAGAGGCTCGAATCTGGAGTCTTCTCCCTCGGGGAGGACCTGTCAGGACGGACCGTTTGCCTGATGCAAACCTACCAGCAGGAGGGCCCCCTGCCCCGCAGCCTCCTTCAGCCAGTCCCAGACCCCACACCCAACCACATTCCCAGCCCGCGGGTGGCTGTGAATCTGTGAATCGCTGGCCATCATTGTTAGGCTCAGCCTTCCCCCTGGGTCTTTCAAGGAGAGAAATGCCTGATACTGTCGTAACAGTTTAATTTATTACTATTTGCAAAAGGCCCAGGCCTGGGTGGGGAGCGTACATCACCCCATCGAGAGATAAAGGTCCCTGTTATCCGAGTCTCAGGGAGACCACAGGTGCGGATGCTCAAGGAAGAGCCTTCTGCAAACAGATCTTTTCATGCCTGACCATGGCACCTACCCCGGGCGGAGGCAGGCAGAGTCCCGGAGACACACAGGAGCACATGGCATGTGTGTTCTGGGGCCTGGGATGGAAGGGGCTGATTTCCAAGCCCCGCTTTAAGATGCACAGTGTGTGCGTGTCAGCCCCAGCCTTGTCTGGGGAGCCCCCTGAGGTCAGGTCACAGGCTGCACCGCCTCCACCGAGCAGCCTCTCATTTCAAAGGCACTTGTTGTATTTTTTTACGTATCAGAAAAAGAAAAGTGTTTTCCTGAAGATAACGGGCAAGGGGGGGGGGGTGATCCCTCTGGAGGGACCTGAGTTGTTAAAAAAAAAAATAACGAAAGGGGGGTAAGAGAAAAGGGGAGAGAGAAGAAAGGGGGGAAAGAAACAGCTCAAATGAACAGAGAGATCACAGTTTGCATGGCTGCCCTTCAATGGGCTAAACTGACAAGATCAGCTTTAAAGGGCCACTTAAATCAGTTTCAAAGCCCGGAGAAAAATGAGTCGCCCTCTTTGGGGACAATCTGAGGCTGGGTCGTGGACGCCATTCCTCCGCGCCGGGCCAGGCTGTGGGGGGCGGGGGGGCCTCTATAATTATAAGCCTAACTATTATTTACAGAGGAGGAGGGGAGGAGCAGGGGCACTTTTGGTTTCATCTGTTTGTCTTTCTGTTTACTGACTTGAGCCAGATTTCACCCAGTGCACTTCGCCTAGGCCTCCCAGCGCCCAAGCCTGGGGCTGGGACAGGGAAGCCTGGAGAGCTCCAGAACTGGGGTCTATTTTTAAGCAGATACCCCAAGACCAGCTCCAGCTCCTCCTCCCTCCCTCCCTCCCTCCCTCCCCCCAAGTTTTCGGTCCTAGGCATTTCTAAGGGAGTTGGAGATTGGGCCATGTATACACACCTCATGTGACCCATTGCAAACCTCTTCATCTGATGACTGAATTTTCCTTTTTCCTCTTTTTTTTTTTTTTTTTTAACTTTCTTCCAGATGCCTGTGGTCTGTCGGATGTAGCCCACGTGGAGAGCTTGCAGGAAAAGTCCCAGTGCGCGTTGGAAGAGTATGTCAGGAGCCAGTACCCCAACCAGCCAACGCGATTCGGGAAGCTGTTGCTTCGCCTCCCTTCCCTGCGCACCGTCTCCTCCTCAGTCATAGAGCAATTGTTTTTCGTCCGTTTGGTAGGTAAAACCCCCATCGAAACCCTCATCCGGGATATGTTACTGTCCGGCAGCAGTTTTAACTGGCCGTATATGGCAATTCAATAAAAAAAAAAAAAAAAAATCCAAGTAAGAAGGGGGAGTGAAGCAGAGAAAGCAAAAAGGCAAAAGACTGGTTTGTTTGCTTAATTCCTTCTGTTAAGAAAGGATATAAAAGGATGTTACACGTTTGCTAAAAAAAAAAAAAAAAAAAAGAAGAGAGGGGAAGAACTTAATGGACTGTGAATTTCCAAAAAATTAAGAGACTGTCAAATGAACTTTTACAGAATGCATTAAAAAAACAACAACTCCTGTGTCGGTCAGAACAACTTGCTACTTATCATTTTTTTTTTTTTTGTATAAAAAGGAAATTAGTCTTTTTCTTTTTTTTTTTGGTAAATTTTTGAAAAATATTGCTAAAAGTGCATTTAAGGAGATTGGGAGAAAATTAGCAGAATGGAGAAAGTAAGTCTTTTTTTTTTTTCCAAATTATTCATTGTCCTGTGTCTGTACCTCTAGCTGTTCTTTTTTGTATTTTCCTGGTTCTAAACCAGTTTATTCTGTGGTTCTATAATAAGTTTTGATATAATCTTGGCTTCTTAAAAACTGTGTATCCTTAAAGTATATGTTCTGCAAGAATTAAAACCGAGTCCATGAAAATATCATAGGAAGACATTAAAACTTTTTAAAAGAAAACTCAGAGCTGATGGGAACGCACTTAGAGGTGGTGGCCAAAAATTTTAGGTGAAGTTGAGCTAATTTGAGATCTGCAAGAACCACATACAACACTTAACTACCCCTCCCTGCCCACCCCCCCCCCAAAAAAAGACACCAAGACAAACCTAGCTTTTTAAAAAATATTTTAAGAAAGAGAATGAACTGTGGAATTTATTGGCAGCCAAGGAATGTGTCCAAGACACATGCTGAGGTTTTGAATAAAAAGTGAACTTTTGTAATTTGAATTGGGTCCCGCTAAGTTCTTGAATTGTTATGAAAAATCCTCTATCTGTTTGTATATTTGCAAACCCTTTGTATTATAACTGTTGATATTCCCTTTTTAAAAAAAAAATACCCATTGAAATCAGCATGACAAAATTACACTGTTGGCACTTATAGATAATGTGATTGATTCAGTATCTTAGAGTTTACAGTTTGTGTTTTAAAAAAAACTGAAGGTTTTTTTTTTAAAGTGCAACATTTCTGTATACTGTAAAAGTTATAATAACTGAACTGTTTGGTCGAGTCTTTGTGTGTTATATTCCAAGGAAAATTTGAAAGTATTCAGAAATTAAAATATTATTTGATATCTGAAACCTGTTTGGCTGTCCCCACTCACTGATTTGCCATGGACAAGACCCCCCTAAGAGCTGTCCCCAGTGGGGCTGAGGGTCCATTTGTTGACGATCCTCAGTTTGTTCCAAAGTGGACTAGTGTTACTGCCTGCTTAGTTTGGGACTGTTGGGGGGGAGGGGAAGCTGAAGTTAATGGTTTATCTATGGTTTTAGGAAGCGCCATCCTGATTTGGTAAACCACCCCCCTTCACCTAATCCTCTTTTTAATTAAAAATGGATTTTCCAGGAAAAAAAAAATTAAGGCCCTTATATTTGTCACACTTAAGTGCCTGCTTAGGGAAGAGAAGGTATTGTGCAAAGTCTTAGAAATCTGGAGATCACTATCTATTTTATATCAGAAAAAAATAGTGTTTTGTACATTTCTGACGCAGGAGACTGTGTGCAAGGAGTTTTTCCTAAAGTAGGTGTGATTTGAAAAAAATATATATTCTGTGGTTCTTAGCTAGCGAAGCTGTTGAGAGGATTTTAAATGCTGTGCTGAGGGGTCTGCTTTTACTGTCTATGTGACAACTGCCTGTCCCCTCCCTGCTTCCGTGAGGGCCTGACAGGGCCACTGGCGTTCTGTGCCTGAAAACACATGGACATCCTGACATTTCAGACCGTGTGGACGCACTGCTCATGGGACCCTTGGTCCTGAGGAGCCAAATTAAGGAAAAGGAGAGAGAGAGACAGAGGGAGAGAGAGAGAAGGAAGGAAGGAAGGAAGGAAACTTGACTGACAGGGTGTGCTGAGTTGGAAGTAGGGGCTATTTTGTTTGGGAGTCTCTTCCCTCCTCCCCACCCCACCCCCCTTCCCCGGTGTGGAGAAAGCTCAGCTCCTGGGAGCTTGCAATTTTGTTCTGGTTGAGGCTCTCTCTCCAGCACCCCACCCCCCATTTCCCTGTGTTGTGGTTTAATTTAAAAACGGGGTGGGGAGGGGAGGAGACAGAAAAGGGGTCATTTTGCTAAGTCTATTAAACTTGGAGACTCAGGTGCCAGGCGGTGCATGTAGAGCAGGACTCTGCTGTGATGTGAGCATCTGGGCAGCTCCCCAGCGCACCCTCAGCTTCCTTGGGTAGCTCCGCACATACATGACGCTAAGCATGTTCTTAGGGGCAGAAGAGCCCTGACCTTTTGGGTCGCGGTTCTGTCCTCTCGCACCAAGTGCTGTCCACGCGAGCCTGTGAAGTTGGTCCAGTCAAGTCCCACACAGGCCCGGCTCCCGCCTTGTTTTGTGTTAGCTTATTGTCAACAGCCATTTGTTGTAAATTATTATTGGCATTAAATGATAATTTATGATTTCTCAAAGCCAAAGACGGTGCCTGTTTTATTCTGCTTCCAGCGTGGGTCCTAGGCGCTGGGGTTGTGTCCTCTCCCGGTCTCTTGAGTCGCAGCAGACGGGGTGGGGGGTGTCTGCGAGGCAGCCACACAGGACCCCCCATTTCTCAAACGGTTAAAACAAAACCTCTTGTCTGTGTGTAGAGTGGCCCGGAGGAGGATCTGTTTAGATTCTTGAGCTTGGTTTAAGTTTATGGCATTTAAAGAAAGTTTTTCTTTTCACGCTGAGTTAGAACAAAAGATCTTTTGCTGCGACCGAGTCGGACAAAAGGCGAGGGCTGGAACCGAGCGGGCGCGTTGTGTGTGAAATTGACGAGATCTTTAAAAAAGCTGCTAAACATGGCGACTCTTTCCCTTTAAGTGTCTCTTTTTCCTTGCTGCTTTTTTTTTTTTTTTTCTTCCGATCTGAGCTCGCTTTATTTCTTCTCCCAGCCCCGCTCCCCCTCCTCCGCTCGGGGGTGTGAGAGAAGCCAGTTAGACGCGAAATGCAACAATAGTCCGAGGAGAGAGGGGTGGGGGATGAGGGGGGGGGGGGCGATCGCTGCTTCTGGCCACTTTCAAACAAACCTGGGGGAACCCGGCGCTGGAGGGGGGGGCTCCCGGCCCGATCGCAGGGCGCGCGCTCGCCCAGCCTCGGCCTTGCGCCCTGGGCTGTCCCCGGGCCGCCAGGGGCCGGGCTCCGAGTTAGCGGGCGGCGTCCGGGGCCGGTTCCGCGGAGCCGCCGGGGGAGCATCCGGCGGCCGCGGGGACGGGGGCCCGGAGTTGGCAGCCGCGGCGGAAAGTGCCGGCCCCCCGCCCCCGCCCCCCACTTACGCGCGGCGGCGGCGGCGGAATCCCGCCCGCGCCCCCGGGAGGTCCGGGCTGCGGGCGCGCGGAGCTGCTCGCCGGGCTGTGCCCCGCGCGGCGGCGGCGGCGGGCGGACGGGGCGGGGTGGGGGCCGGGGGGCGGTCGGGGAGCCCGAGCGTGTGAAACTGCCTCGAAGCTGCTCGGCTCGATCCTGCGAGCTGAGCCAACATGGCGTCTCCCATTGCTCCGCGCGCCCGGCTGCCGGGCACGGCAGGGCCGGGTAATAGGAAACACATTGATTCCCAAAAAGAAAAAAAAAGGAGGGGAGGGGGGCGGCCAAAGGCCATTCCATCTGCAGGCAGAAAACCCTCCGCTGAACTCTGCCCGGCCAGGCGGTGCGGTGGGTGCGCGATGATCTGTAATTAAAGCAGCAGGATTGGGGGGGGGGGGGGACCCCTTCTCTCTGCGCCCCCCCCCAAACAATCAGGAGAGTTGATTTCACGTCTCCCCTCCCTTCGAGCATCCATGTCGGGGAAGCCAAAGTCTGGATCCTCCACCGATCTTCCATGTTTTAATGGTGGGGGGGAAGGGAGGGCAGGCACACCGGTAGGTGGTTTCGCTCATTAGCGTGCGGGCCGCGCTGCGGGGAGGGGGCCGCGCCGCGGACGCCGCAGGACGCGGGCAGAGCTGGCTGCGGGCAGGGCCGACTTCTAGGTAAGGCGGCTTTCGGGGCGACTGGGGGGCGCGCCGGGGCCGAGGGGCCGGGGCGTCGCAGGCCCCACAAACGTGTGTACCCGCGAGGCCGGCCGTGGGACCAGCCTGCCCTCCCGGGAGAGGGTCTTCCCAGGCCCTAGGCCCGGGCCGAGCTCGCACCCCACGGGCCAGACCGCCCCTGCCGTCCAGTTCCAGCCCCAGCCCCGACCCCTCGGCCGCCGGGGACGGGAGGGGGGTGGGGCCCCTCCGAAAGCTGGGCCTCGTCCAGATGTATTGAAGTTGGGTTTCTCCAAACGTGCCTCAGATGATTTTTTCCCATTTTCTCAGATTTCAAAGGCTCCCTGCCGCGCGGCTGCCTAATTAATGGTGAAATTCAGCTAAATCTAATTATGCAGTAATTTTAAAGCAGTTAGTCCTGGGCGTTGGTTGGTAATAGGACCCCCGTTTTTTGAAAGTTTGCTTACCGTGTTGGTTTAGGGGAAAGCCATGTTCCGTGGGGCAGAGGGGGAAAGACTGGGGAATCGTTTGGCTGCGTGAACCCCAGGGCTGGGAACTGTCCCCTCTCACCTCCAACGCCATCCCTCTTCTATGCCCCCCACTTTTTTCTCTCTCTCCCCCCAAGCTCAGGCTACAAAGCTGGGCCAGGCACTTCATCAGCCAGGAGACCGGGTTTCAGAACCAAAGGGCAAAGCACGAATTGCCCCTCAGGACACAAAGGGGGCTTGGGGGCTGCCCCCCCCCATATCTGTAGGTGCCCCCAAACAGGGAAGGTGCCCTCGTGTCTCCTAGAGAACAGATTTCCACGCGTCACCCCCGTTGTCATGAAGGCAAAAAGCTGACTCTCGGAGTTATAAACCTTACCATCCTTCTGATAACACACTTGCAATAAGTTAGCGTCCTAGACAAACTGAATTGTCAAACTGCCTCATTTATTATGGCATCTGTGTCGTTAAAACTTTTATTTTTTCCCCCCTGGAGTCTTGCAGGTCTGACATGGGAGCCCAGGTGTGGCTATTGGGCCTCTGGGGGGGCGGTAGGTGGGGTCAGGGGTGTGGGAGATGGGCCGCCTGGGTTCAGCCTGTGGCTCTTGGTCTGGGGTGAGACACCCCTGAGGCAGAGAGGGCCTGGGTGTGGGGGGCTCTGTCTTCCCCCCGCCCCCAAGAGGCCCCCTGAAAATGACGTTCCTTGAGAGACTCATGCTTGTGATTAGCTAAGAAAACACATCTGCTTTCGGAGCGGGGCCTTCGCTAATGAGACGAACAAAGGGCCGTTTGCGTATTTTACCTTTGTCTGGGGGGGGGGGGACCTGGGGAGGAGAGAGTGTGTTATTTCAGGGGTGTCGTGGGCCCTCCTCTTTGCAATCGCAGCCACGACGTTAATTTTATTGGGATTACTGATGGGAAATGAGGTGGCGCAGGCTTCCGGGAGGAAAAGCTTGATCATTACCCCCTTTGGAACTATGTTTTTCCACCCTGCCTCCCGCTGAAGGGGCGGAGGGGGTGGGGCGGGCTGCGCAGCGAGCCGGGCGCCCCCGAATCAGGCCGGAGGCCCGCTGATGTCGGGTGACAGAGCGTGCGTGGAGGCTGAGCCCTCTAATTTGCGCTTCTGTTCGTTTATTAGGCCTGGACAACGAACTAATGAGCTTTGGCCTCGCACCGTGTCACTTGTATTTATTTTCTTAGGGCGACTTGGAGGGAGCGGAGAGGCAGGGAGAGGGGCCAGGAGTCCCGGCCACGACTGTCTGGTGGCCCCGGGTCCTTGGCCGCATCCCAGGGGGGAGGGTGGGGGGAGCGAGGGCGCGCAGAGAACTGACCGACCGCAGGCCGCTGGGCCTTGAAGCGAGGCCCTGGAACGGTGAGGACGGCCTTGGGCCCTTCTCAGGCTCAGATGCGCCTGCAGGCCCAGCTCCCTGAGCTGGAGGTCGAGGGGCACCGGGGAGCCCAGTGCAGATCTTCAGGGCGCAAGATGGCCAGAGGGGCCTGGGTGGCGGGGTCCCCCCTGGCGCCAGGCTGAGGAGGGACCCAGAAGCAGAGCATGGCAGGCCAAGGAGCCCTAGGAGCGTGCACGCGAGGCCGGTCCGCCCGTGGCCAGGGCGTCAGTGTGCTTTGTACGGAGGGAGCGCTGGTGGCTGAGCAGAAACGCTGCTGTAGGAAAGCTCCCGGGGTCCTTCCCTCTCGGGTTTGGCTGATCCTCAGGGGCGCAGGTGGAAAGGCCTGGAATCAAGTAAAGCAGGAGTGAGGACAGAAAGGGGTCATCGGAGGCAGCGCCACCATCCCTGGTGCCCTGGCTAGAGCACACCCCCCCCCATGGAGAGGGGGCAGGGGTGCCAGGGAAGGGGACGCCCAGGGCACTACGGGGTTTGCAGGGTCTTGGCTCAGCGGCCCTCCACTTCCCACGGCTCTCGCCTGGCTAATACGGCCCAGGCTCCGCGCCCCCCGCCCTCCCTGCCCGCCCCATCGCTCCCGGCCGCTCCCGGCTGCACCCCTCCGCCCCCCCAACCCCTCCCCACCTCTTCCTTCCTTCCTGCAAATGGGTGTTAACGCGGGTCTTTATGTTCTGTCTATAACTAGGATGTAATCACGCGCCCCATGCCTCTCTCTAAAAGCATTTAATAAATGTCTATTAAAGCGCTACAAATGTAAGATGAATTTAGTGGCGCTGCTGCCTCCCTGAATCCAAGCGGTAATGATGGATTTATCAACGGGGGATTCGCCTTCCGCACAGCGAGGGAGGTTTACTCAGCAAATACGGCCTGGAGGACCCACCCAAATACAATCACGGGGTCCCCTGCGGGCGCCGCCACCTTACCCCTTCCCCACCGGCCTGGAGGGCCTGGGCCGGGCTGGGGGGCCATAGTGCTGCCCCTCTCTGGCCTCTGGCCCCCTCCTCTGCGCCTTGAGGTCTCCGCTCTTGGAGGGCTTGAGGGGGGCCTGGCGAGTAGGTTTGGGGTGGGGAGCAGCTGGTGGCCGCGCCAAAGGCTTTGCCAGGAGCCGTCAATGGCTGCCCTCCTGCCCCTCTTGGCTTTGAAGGAGTAGCGATGATTCCCGCCTGGCGTCTGCCAGGGGGCTCTTGAGGGCCATGGCTTGCTCCAAATCTTGGGGCGTGGGATCCCCGCTGGGCCTGGGGACCAGCCCAGCCCTGGGCACCATCTCAAGGGAGGCGGCTGGAGGGCAGAGGCCGGGCGCTCCGACCCTAAAAGGGGCTGAGTGTGCCCAGAGTGGGTGCCCGCCCTCCTGGGGTCCATGGACCCAGCTAAGTTAAAGCAGGGGCGGCTGTTGTCCAAGGTTGGGGTGTAGCCTGGAGGTGGGGGCCAAACTTCCACGTCGCTAACCCTAAACACATCTGGCTTCCGGCCCACCAGAGCGCACCGGCCGCTCTGAAGTTTGCGCGTGGCTGCGGGGTTTTGAAATCGGGGGTTTGGACTGCGATCGATGGATGGTGAGGGGCTCGGGGGTTTGGACTGCGATCGATGGATGGTGAGGGGCGCAGGCCCTGGCCTGGCGCCTCTCTCTTTTTGTCCTGGCTCCGCCGGGCCCGGGGTTCGCGGGCGCTCTGATTTCTCTTTCTTCTTTGGAAATTTCATTGAGATGTCTCTGTACTTCGCTTGTCAGTTATCTTTGTTCCTTTTAAATAAAGGGCTTTTAAATGGACTTATTGCTCCCAGCGTGGGCTCCTCTCTCTAAATGTTAGAAAATTGTGCCATCTACCCGCTACGCTGAGTACTGTCACACTCGGAGACCTCGGGACCTCCGCGCGGGCTTCAATGCCGCGGAGTCAGGGCGGGGGAGGGGGGCGGGGGGGGTCAGGGGCGGGCGGGGGGAGGGGGGGCGGCTCACGTGGGTTTCTGCCGATCTCCGCCTGCAGCCGGGCCGCGTGGCCGAGAAATTGGCCACAGCGGCCGAATCAGGGGCCGAATCCCAGGCGCGTCCCTTCTCTGAGCTGCCCCAGGCCTGGGAAGGGGGGCGCATGGGGCTGGTTTTAGACGCCACCAGCCACTGTGGGTCCCGGGGATCGGAGGGGGGGGCGTGGGGGGGGCTGCCTGGGAGGGGCCGATTTGGAGCGCTCCTGCCCGGCTCCAGACCCTCGCTCTCCCAGGAAGCTGGGCTGAGCGCAGCCTGCCTCCGAGTGGCTCCCCAGGCTCTCGGTGAGAGAGAGAGAGAGAGGAAGAGAGAGGAGAGCCTGGAGCCAGGCAATTCGGCTGCAACTTTCAGCTGCTTTTTTGCCGGATGGAGATGTTGCTGGTCTGTCTGCAAGGCCACGACTCGCTTCGCTCTCGGGGACTGGGGTTTAGCCGGAGCGCGTGCGCCTTAGCACAAGTCTGGTGTCTGATGGGGGGGGGGGGGGGTGGGTCTCTTCACCCGACACCGCCCCCTCCTCTGCCAAGCGTCCCACCCGCACCGCACCCGCAACCGCAGGTCCTTTCTGCAGGAGTTAAAGTGGTTTAAACAGTTTAGATTTTATGATGTGGCCACCCCGCCCAGATGCGTGTGTGTGTGTGTGTGTGTGTGTTTAACCCATTCCTATTAGCTACGATTTCCAAGTGTCAGTTGGGTATTTATGCTCCCGTTTGGGGGGAGAGAAAAAAAAGTCCCCGATAGGGTTTCTGACTTTTATTACACGTTTCTGGCTGTTGGAGAAGTGGAGTTGGAAACAACATACAATTAAATCTATATTGCTCTTTGGAGAAAGGCCAGGGGACTCCATGCATCCATTCGTTTCCATCTTTTGTTACTTGTTGCTCAACGTAAACTGTAAACTTGCAGCCTCGACGTATGGCTGCCTCCCCTTCTCCCCCCAAAGTTGTGGGGCGGCCACATGGACAATGACAGTGCCCCCCCCCCCCCCCCCCGTTGTTTCATTTGGTTATTCTGCCCCATTGGGCTTTAAAACAACCAGACGGTGCGCTCACTGCAGTCTCTCCTCCCGGCCGCCATCAGCCAGGTTGCTACTTTCCAATGCATTTCTTTTTCGTTTGTATCCTTTGAAAATGAATTTCCCACCCACCCTCTCGCAGCCCTCCTCCCCTGGCCTGCGACTCAGAAGGGAAAGTGTGTCGTTTCAGAACCACAGCGATACCGTGTCCAGACAAAGGCAGAACTACATTCTGTAGAACCAGGAGGAGGCTAGGGGGGTGCAGTCTCTCTTCTCTCCCCGCCTCCTCCTCCCCACTCTCTCTCTTGCTCGTCTCTGTGTCTTTAAATAAGCATCTTAAGGAATAATCTCCTGCGAACAGAAACTGCTTCCTCCTGGAAAATGCCACCGTCCCCACCTCCCTGGCTCTCTCCGAGCCAATCCCCTGGGCTGCCTGGCAGCCCTGTGCCTGCCCTTGGCCCTGGCTGGGGGGGGGGGGGGGGGGACGCGGGGGGCACCTATGGAGACGGGCTCTTTCAATGCTGTGGCATCCTACCCACCTGGACGAGCAGCTGACCGGGTCTGACAGCAAGTTCCAAAACGGGGCTTGCTCATTTATGCAGTAATGGGGTCCCCCTTGGCATCTTCTCCTCACAGCCACAGCTTCCCAAAGGAGGGAGGAGGGGTCGGGGGTTTGCATCTACCCCCCCCCCCAATTTCTTCCTCTGCTTCTCAGTCCCGGCCACCCCTCCACCACCCTCATCACCATTTAAAAAACCCTGTTGCTTTAGACGCCAGGATGGCCTTCCCCATCGTCTCTCCGCCCAGAAAGTGACGGGATGGATCCGAGTGTCATTAACCTCGTTCCAGAAACTTCCTTTGCCTCCTCAGGGAGGAGGCCTCCTGGGGACAGGGAGGTGGCAGGAGGAGCCTGGCCTCTGGCTTCCACGCCGCCCACCTCGTGCCCATCCCTGCACCGCTGCCCTCCTGGCGAGGCAGGTCTGGGAAGCATTTTCTCGCGCTAATTTTATATTTCCCCTTCCCCCCGGCAACATTACACATAATTTGGGGCTGTCACTGTCGCTAAGGTTGTGGTTTCGTGATGTCTCCGCTTGGAAACATGAGCCCCGCGCCTCCGACAGGGAGCCCTCCCTGCTCAGCCCTGGGAGGCCCCGGCTCCATAGGGAAGCCAGGGTTTCTGGGAAGAGAGAGAGAGAGAGACCACAGTAATAGAGGCCAGGGGGGTCCCCACCAGAACCCCACAATCATTCCAAACTCCCTTGGCTAGGACTGCGTTCTGCATGTGCGTTTGGTCGGTGGCTTGTTTGTCTAATAAAATCCCTGTGTGTGTTTTTATAACGTCGTCTCCTCCTTGAAGTATAACCACGGCCACTCCACTTCCAAAATGTCTCTTCGGATTTGTCTGTCTGGGGGCGTCTGTCCTCCTCATCTCTGTCCTGTGTCCCTCCCCCACCCCACCCCTCTATTTTCTCTGGCTGAGCAGTAATCCCCGGCCCAGCGGCCGCCGATCCTGGAGCTCAAATCCATTTATCCCCGTGGTGCCGCGCGGAGGCCCAGTGAGCGGGGCCTTCTCGACAGGCTGGAGCGGCAGAGATGAGGCCCAGGCCCTGGGCCCCTTTCCTTTCCTGAGCCAGCCTGCAGGGGGTTCAGGGTTCGAGCCCAGGCGCCCCACATCTGCAGGGCCGCTCGCTGCCCCTGCTTGCAGTTCTGGGTGCTTTGCATTGGTTCTGTTTTTTTGTGTTTGTTTTTTTTGTGGGTATTTTTTTTTCGGGGGAGCTGTTTGCAGGGCCCTTGGCACCCAGGCTGGGGGCTTCAGAGAAATTATCTCCTTCCTCTGGTGCTGAGCGAGTGGCCTGCAGCCCCTGGACCGGGCATTCAGACAGACCCAAGCCCAAGGTTAATGTTCCCTCATTAGCATCTGCATAGCGCGCTGCCTGCTCGGGCCCGGGGTTCTAGCCCGGCTTGTCCCTGCTCCCCTCTCAGGGCCTCCTCCCCAGGGTGGCCTACATTCTGCCAGCTTTCCTTTGGACCCTCAGCCCGATCCCTGAAAACTCATCTCGGTCCATTTCCACTTGGCCTGTTTTGGGTTTGGTTTGGTTTTTGATTTCTTCCTAGAGCGCATCGCCTCCTGCACATCTCTCTCTTCCCCGCCCCTGGTGGGTTCTGCTGCCTTCACTGAATTAGTTCACCTTGTCCCTTTTCCTCCCCTACTCCCTTATTTTCCTCCTGGGCTGCTAGTGAAAGCAAAAGGCACAAAATGGCAAAGTTCAGGGGGGGAAGCCAGGCAATCCGGCCGCCTAGAAAGAAGCTGGAGGTTTGCGACAGAAGCAGCAACAAAGAAAAGAGAATCCGAGAATCGCGTTTGTGGCTTAAGTAGGCGAGTGTGTTTGTGTGTCGGTGTCTGTGTGTGTGTGTGTGTGTGTGTTTTAAGATTTCTTTGAACCGCTTTTGTGCAGACTCGAGAGAGGCATTTGCCGAAGCCGGTCGCTGTAGGGACTTGGACTTAACCTCTTCTGTCAAATGGATCTGTTCTTTCACACACGGGTACCTCTCCATCTCCAGCTGCCTTTCCCAAACCCAGCGCGCAACCCACGAAACAAGACTGGGGCTCATGATAAACTTTGCCAAACCCACTCCTTTTTCCCCTGCACCAACCAACCGGGAAAAATCCCCCCATCCAACAAATTCAAGTCCAGGACAGCGACAGCTTTTCCTGGAGATGCTGGGGGGCCGGGGGGGGGGGGGGGGGGGGGGAGCCTTGTACCTGCGCACAGCCAGCCTGTTGCCTGAAGTGGCTCTCCAGGCTCAGACGCTGCAATGATTTATGGTGTTTTTTTTTTTTTTCAACAAGTCATCATCCTGGCGCGGTGTTGAGGTGGGGCCCAGACAATCTAATCATCAATGTGAGGCTGGGGGAGGGGAGTTACCAGCAGAACATGAAAGCCCCTGGGTCTCCGGGGATGGAATTGGGGAAAGAGGCCGCGCACGCCTGCTCCCGGGCCCTCAAGAAATACATTGTTCCCAAAAAGGACACACACAACGCTCTGCCTCGGTTCAGAGCTGAGCTACTTTCCAGATTTTTTTTTTTCCAGCAACACTGTGCGTTTGGATGGCGTTTCTGGGCCATTGGAAACGCCACCTTTAGCTCGCGGGATATGGGCAGAGAATTCATTTTCTCATCTGCTCCCTCTCCTCCTGTATTTTCTTGATTTCCTAATGGCCTTCCTCCCCCCCTTTTTTTTTCTGTTTTCCAGTTTGGTTCCGTGGCCCCACAGACTCCGGGATCTTTCCTGTTCCTCCCGCTCACACATTCGCTTCCTTTCTCTCTTTCCTTCCTTAAGGGACAGGGGAAAAGAAAAGAAAAGAAAAAAAAAACACAGGAGGGGATTTCCAACTGGTTCCTCGCTAAGTATTATTAATTACTGCTACCAGGCGGCCGCCTCTCAGCTAATAACAAAGTTGTAAATTACCCCCCGACTTTCACATATTTCCCATTTGTCAGCTTTGATTGATTTGATTCCGATTCCGCTCTCTGAGATCCCTTTGAGCCGCTGCTGACAGGCGGCTCCTCTCCTCACCCCTGCACGGACCCGCCCCTCTGGCTCCCCTCTGCACCGGGAACTTTGGCTTCCCTTCCCCGAGGCCCAGGCCCGGGCCTGGCCGGCGGCGATGATGCCGGAACGGTCCCGGGGCGGTGACAGCGCCAGGAGCCAGCGGCTGGCAGACCTGCCTGGGTGCGCGGACTTAGGTGTCATTTTGAAAACACGGGCGAGCAAATTAATTGTATGGAAGAAACCAAACGCCACCAGTTCCCAGGTCTCCGGGATGTATTTTTCCTCCAGATTCAAGGCTACAGGGATGGGATTAAAAAAAAAAAAAAGATTCCTAAACCCAGGAAACGCACCCACGCCCAGCCCTGTCTCTCCTTCTATTCCTGGCTGCCTGAGCTGAGCGGGAGATGGGGTTGCTGGTGGTGGGTGGGGAGGGGAAGGTGTGTGGCCACAGGAGCTCTGGCGACGGGGGACCCTGGAGACCACCACCCCATTGGGGGAGGGGGTTATGTACCCCTAAGGTCCCTTCCCCTCCCACCGTCATGTCCAGATGCAATTTTTGACGCCATCAATGCCCGCCGCCTCCAATACCTCCAGAGTTTTCATCTTAATTATATTATTAAGTGAAGTACGGCGCTGTCAGGGGATTGAACATGATTGATGACGTCGCCTATGAAAGGATCGATGGCGAATATCGCTACTATCATCTATCAATATTCTCGGGGCCGGGGGTATCTCTCGCTCCCGGGCGGTGGTTTGTAAGGCCGACGTGAGAGACGGTAGAAAAAGGCCGTGTCTTCTTCGCAGGACTAGCTCGCGTTCCAGCCGCATCTCGCACCCGGGGAGAGTTTAAAGGTTTTTTTTTTTAATGTTTAAACCAGTGAATTCCTGTTCGGATCTAGCAGAGGAAAAACCCAAGTTGGGTGTGTTTTTTGTTTGTTTTTAGGGAAAGAGGTGACCTGTGCAGGCCGCTAGGGAGTGAGGGCTTTCTAGCTGCCTGGCCATTGGCAATGAGACTCGCAGGGACCAGGGACCCCTTTTGGGGGGCGGCTGGGTGCGGAACTGGCCGTGAGTGGGGGCGGGTGGGGAGCAGATGTCGGGGCTGTGTGCCTATGCCCTTCCACGTGGAGGTGTCCAGTTTCTGGGATCCATCAAACTCCTCCTGCGAGGCACCCCTACAAGGGCACTCACCTTCCCGCGCCCCCTCGGCGCAGGTGGAGGCGGGGCAGGTGGCCCCAAAACGCTAGGAGGAGCCCGGCGCCCAGGCCTTTTGTCTCCAGACTGAGCGCGCCTCCCGTTTCTCTCCACCCTCCCGGGGCGGAGGGGTCACGGGCAGCTCAGCCCCGCTCTGGGGGGAGGGGAGGGAGGGGCCGGGAGGGGCCGTGCCTGGAGCCAAGCTGCCGCCTGGGGTGCGGCACTGGCGGCCTGGCCGGCCCCTGCCCCTGCCCCTGTCCCGGGCACAAGAGGCCGCCAAGGCCCAAGCTCCCAGCTCAGCTGCCCAGGCCTCGGGTCAGGCCAATGCCTGTAGCGGGGCCGCTGAGACCTGAGCGGAGTTGGCTCGGGATGCAGGGCCTGTCCTCGCGGCCATCGCGGCCCAGAGGGCCACCCCCAGAGTCCAGCTCCAAGAAGCAGGGACGTCGTGGAGCCTGTTGGCCTTGCCTCGCCCCACCCCGAGGCCTGGGCCTGGCAGCGCATGGCCACACCGGGCAGGCCGGCGGGTTGTTGGACGCTGACCACAGGCGGGGGGAGGGGGGCGGGGGGGGCTCAGCCTGGCCCCTGGCTGTCCCCTGCGCCCCGCCTCTGACACCTCCACCCCAGACCCGTCCCTCCTGCCTGCCACCTGCCCGCCCGCCCCCGCCTCCCCCTCCAAAGGGGCCTCGGGGGTTTGTTCTCAGGTTTGGAGGCTCCCAGGGGTCCGGACACAAGGGTACACCAGTAAGCACTCAATAAATGCTCGCTCTGTTACCAGTAGGCACAGCTGGTCTCCTCCGCCAGCACCTTCTCCCTAGGGTACCCCAGCAGCCTCTGCCCCTTCCCAGGCGGCCGCCCTCCACCCCTGATGTGGGTGAAACCGAGGAGGCCCAGGCCCGGCCTCCGGGAGCCCAAGACACTGCGGCCTGAAGCAGGTGCTGCAGGGTCCCGGGTTCAATTCCCGTCAAGGGCACATGCCCAGGTTGCGGGCTCGATCTCCCAGTAGGGGACGTGCAGGAGGCAGCCGATCCATGATTCTCTCTCATCATTGATGTTTCTCTCTCTCTCTCCTTTCCTCTCTGAAATCAATAAAAATGTATATTTTTAAAAAGGGGACCTTTCCTGAGAAAAGGCTTGTGTGCGGGAGCGGGTGGGGGGCAGGGCCGGCCCAGGTAGCAGCTGAGTCAGGAGCATCCGAAGGACAAGTTCTTCCAGGAATGACTCTTTGGAGAAACCTTTCCCGGGCCTGGGCGGAGGGGAACCCGTTGCGGGGAGACTGAGCCTCTAAAAAATACAGGTGCCAAGTTCAAGGCCAGGTGGCGGGGTCCTAGCTTCCCCCCTAAAATAAGTAAAGCTCCACCTTCGAGATGCTTCTTCTCACCCACAGCACCGTTACTGCTGTTATTGTTTTAATTATTTTGCAAATGACACATCAGTGCCAGGAGGCCCGGGAGGCGGCCCGGGAGCCACGCCCAGGCCGGGGACCACCTGCTGCGCGGGCCCTGGGCCTGTCCCCCTCCCGGGGCCCCTCTCCCCAGGCTGATGGACCTTCAGTGCATACCATCCGGTCCCTCTCGCTTTCCCATCATTTTTCAGCGCGAGGAGGGCCCAGGCACAGGCCGGGGCGGCCCGTGTCGCGGGCCCCGCGTTGTACCGTCATCGCCAAAGCCTTGGCCTAATTTGAAGCTAATAGGTGTCGAGCGAGGGAGTCGGGAGGAAACCAGTGGCCTAAGGAGAGTCCGGGCCTGGAAGGGGGCTGTGATTCACAGGGTCCCCCCGCCCCCCAACGTGCGTCTCCGCGCTGGGCCTTTGGGGACGCGGCTCTCCGCGCTCCTGTGCGTCCGGGCGCCCTTCCCTGCGCTCAGCCCCCAGGAGGAGGCGCTGGTGGCGGGATCGGGTCGGCTGGGCTCTCCCCGCCCTGGTCCCCGAGCCCCGATTCACAAAGCCCCGCTCGGAGGAGGCGACACACACCGCGCAGAGGGGGTTTGATCTCGTCTCATTGGCGTCTGGGCCTGAAAGGAAACTCGTTCGGGTAAACAGCGCAGCTTGCAGGCTCCATGCCCGGCTCCCGGCTCCCGCCCCCGCCCCTCCACCCCGCCCGCTCCCCGCTCCCCTCCACCCCACCCGCCACCCACACTCCGCTCCCAGCCCGGCCCCAGCGAGCTCCGCGTGTCCGGGCCGGAGCCCCAGGGACGCCCTCCTCGCGGTGCCCGGGGCAGAAGCGGACGGCAGGCAGGGCGGTGGGACCCGCCTGGGCCACGGTAGGAACCGCGAAACCTCCCGATCCCCTCAGTAGGGCTCATCCTGGGGGAGGGGAGTCCGGATCCGCAGGGACCATCGCGCCCAAACCAAGCCCTGGGGCCCCACCAGGCGGTCAGGGGCGCGGGCGGCGCGCGGAGCCTTCGCAGGCCGCACTGCGCCCCAACACCCCGCCCCCCCTCAGGGGGACTGGTCCCCGCCTCCCTCCAAACAGCCTGGGCTCCCGGAAAAGCCTTTCATGCATATGAAGCGTTTTCCAAAGTTTGATTCTTTCCAAAGAAGGGTTCTTCCGTTAACTAGCTGTAAACATAATTAATAGTTATTAACATGCAAAAAAAAACCCCCAAAAAACTACCACCAAAAAAGGCTTTGTGGCCTTTAAAAGGAGATGGGTTCCTCTCTAGTTCACACTCTCAAGCGTGGAAAAAAATCTCTTGAAATCTGAAAACATCCTGATTAGATTATTAGTCCTGATTATATGGTGCCCCCCCCCCCCCCCCATCTCTAATGAAATTCCTCCCTGCTCCCTTCCTCCTCTCGCTTCTCTCAGTCTCCCAGTCCCGGCTCCCTCTGATCCAGGCGTCATTAGCAACAGCCTCTGGCTACATGTTTTGCATCAATGAAACATTGTGACATAGTTGTAATACAAACTCCGCCGCCTTGCACTGCGTCTTGCGGTAGGAAGTGTAATAGCAATAAAAATCATTTTTCATCTCCAGGCATTATTCGTTGGGGGGGGGGGGGGAGAAAAGCTGAGCGTGAGAAGAGGAGGGGGTGGAGGAGATAAAAATGAAGGCAGGGAGGAGGAGGGGGGGGGGAGAGGGAGAGAGAGAGAGGAAACCTTTCCAATTTAGAGACTTCTCCAAACTGGAGACATGTAGATACAAGCTTAGCATTTTCTGTGCTTCTGCTCTCTTCTGGGTTTGTCTCTGCTTCTCTCGGATGAGGACCAGAACTTTCTAACCCCCAGTATCTATCTCTCCGCAGCATCCCTTCCAGCGACAAAGCCCCAGGACCCCCCAGGGACCCGGCCACCCCTCCTCAGTTGGCTGGGGTGAGGGGTCACATTCAGTCCCTCGCAGGAAAGTGAGGCCTCCATCCTGCTCGCTCGCGCGCTCTCTCTCTCTCTCTCTCTCACTCACTCATCTTTCCCAGCCTGATGCACAAGAGACCAACCACCCAGAAGGCCAACCTGGCTATTTTCGGGGCTCAGCCCTGTAATTTGTGAGCAGAGCGCAGTGCGTGTTGTTGCGAGAGAAGGAACTCCCTCCGTGGCCTCCGGAGCTTCTAGAAAGGGCCTCGGGGCTGAGTTGGCTCAGGCGGAACCGCGCTCGCTCTGCCCCTCAGTTCAGGCCCATCATACGGGGATCCCCTGAGCCCCTTCAAACAAAACCAACGCTGTCAGAACTACACTGGAAAAAGATTCTCTGCGCCCCCTGCCCCCCCCAAGCAACCTCCCCCCAAACATACAAATCCTTACTCCCCGTTGGGCACCTTTGCAGGAGCCTGAAAGGCCATGAACTTGGTCTAAACAAGCTTCCAAAGAACAGGGCATCCAGGAGAGAGAAAAATAAAAGAACGAAAGATTCTTTGCAGGAGAAATCTTGTTTTCTGGAATTTGCTTTGGCTTACAACCCCTCTCTCTCTGGGGCGGCGAGTTTTCGGGTAAATTGAAGCAGAGGCTCCCCGTGGAGCTGGTTTGATTTTCTGTCTATATTTTTAGTTTAGGGCTTAAGGACCGACTGGATGAAACAGGGCCAGCAGCCCAGCCCCATGCACCTGCAGATAAACGCGCATCATGTACTTGGTGACTCCCGGGCTGCCCGCCCCGGGCCGAGGTGTGCGAAGGCTGAGGGGCCGCGTTTTGTGGTTATTTTGCCAGCAGAACCGAAGGCTGCTTGCCGGGGGAGGGGGGCAGAGACTGGCCACTTGGCAGGGCATCTGGCGTGTCTGGGCAGATGAGCGGATTTCGGTGGGAACCCTAATTGGAAAGGGGTGACTTCCGTAGGCACATATTTGCATTGGCCGCAGCTGAATGGCCCGACCCGGCTGCGCGAATCTATAGCCTCCGGAAGACATTTCTTTTCTGTTTTCTACCAAAATAGCGTCACAATTTAGACTTGGTGAAATAGTGCCTTTATATTTTTTCTCCTCTCCCTCTGCTCTGTCCCCCTCCCACAATGCAGACACTGCGCCGTCACGGGTCAGGGGGAGCAGCCGGTGGGCACAAGGCCTGTGCGCGGAACTTTTTCTCAGGGTTTTGGGGGACAGTCCCAGGATGGTGCGGTGAGGCTGGGAGGCATGGCCTGCAGTTCCAGTTTCCGCAGCGAGGTGGCGCTCCAGGGCACGGCAGCGGCCGCGTTCCCGCAGCGGAGGCCACGGCCACCCGGCAAGGGGCACCCCGGCTTCCCACGCCTGGGCCGACATCGGGGCGCGCTCGGACCTGCAGGACCGGCTGGTCGGCGGGTGGGCAAAGGCCCGAGGCCGCGGCCGGGGAGGCTGGAGGCTGCGGGGAGCGGCGCCGGGCAGAGGCGGGGACTCCCGGGGAATCGGCGAAGTTCGAGTGCGTTGGGACCCGGCTGGTGCTGATAAGGGGGTGCGGGACCCCCCTTCCGAGGTTCGGGGACCTGAGTGCGGGCATCAGGGTCGACACTAACGTGGAGGGCCGGGCCCAGGCACACGGAGGAAGTCCCCAAGTCTTGCAACCCCTGGTCAGGACACTTTGCTTCTTTTTTCTTTTTTCTTTTTTACTTTCTACCTTTTTTTGTTTAAAGAACAAAAAAAATAAAGGATAGAAAATCTTACTGCTGTTCCCCCAAACTAGGCAGCTTTCCTATTTGACAAGGGTTTCCCCCCTTTTCTTTCCTGTAATTTTACTTCCCTTTTTGTTCTTTCTGGGTTTTTTTTTTTTCTTTCCTTTTCTGTTTTTCCTTTCTTTGTGGCTAACTTCCCAGAGCTAGTTCTGTGTGGGTGGGTGAGAGAGAGAAAGAGAGAGATCACCATCGGCCCCGCAAGACCCAGCCTTGGCCAAATGGCAGTAACATTGACGAAGAAACCTGTTCGATCTATTGAGCACGCGTCCATCCGGCCGTTTCGTTTGCTCCCACACATTGGCTTTCCCTGGGCATCTCCCAGGCTCCGAACCGAAGGCCACAGAAGGGGTGGCCTCTCCTATAGGCGCCCCTCTCTCGGCCTGCGGCTGCTGGGGGCCCTTTAAAACCATTTGGAAACAATTCTAGAAACAATAACAGTCAGAGCCCCGGGAACAGCAGGACCCCCGGGCAGGCGAGAATTTCCTTGTGAATTTCCTTGTGGCGGGAGCCAGGTTTTCCAGGAAAAATGCGAGCATTTTCGCCCCGTTTAGGAGTCTGTGGAAGGCAGGGGTCAGGCCCCTAGAAATGCTAACGGGGCCAGGGAATTACAGGCATGATCTGAAAGTCTCTTCCAATCCCTTTCCTGGAGCATTTACTCGCGTGCAGTGATGAAAAGTGACGGGTGGGAATCAGCTTTTAAAAGTAATGAAGTCAGGTGAGGCTTCAGCCTGTCCCCGGCTATCCGTCAGCTTCGAAAAAGAGACGAAGGGAGAATCCTGTTTGGGTGCAGGGGAGCCTGCGTTTGCTGGGCGGGAGGAGGGTCCGAGCAGGGAGCAGGCCTTGGGTTTGGAGTGTGACCCTCGCCTGGGTGCCGTGGCATTGCCTATGGGTGACAGTGGGTGGGGCAGGTCCCCATCTGCACCAGTGGTTCCAACCTCTCTGTGGCCATCCCCCACCTCAGCATCTCTAACATCCTGATGCCCCCCCACCTATAATTCTTATTATTCAAAAAGTGAGCTCCTATTCACGTGGAGGAAGCCTCAAAGGCCATGAACTTGGTCTCAACAAGCTTCCAAAGGACATGGCATCCATGAGAGAGAAAATAAAAGAACGAAAGGACAGTGGGAGGACTGAGGAAGAAATCACTAAGAAAATGGTTAAAAAATAATAATACGAAGTCATATAAAAATAGCAAATAAATTTCCAAAACAGAAGAGAGAACTGAAATGCATACATAGGTCACCATATATATTTATAGACTGTACATGAGCTGAGAACCAGAAGAAATGCAAAAAGTTCAGTTAATGACTCATTCTCGAATTGCCCCCCCCCCCCCTTAAACATCAAATGGCCCCCCTGAGGGGTTGTGCCCCAATCGGGAGCCACGGATGTAGACTTAGCTGTGAACTTGGGCCACCGCCGTGTGTCTGTGCCTGGCCAGGTGCCCCCAGCGCTCAGCACAGCTGGGACTCGGGGCTGAAACCCAGGCTACAATCTAGACGGGTCCTCAGCCCCTCAGCCCGGCTCCCAGCGAGGGAGGGCCAGGCCTGCGGGCCTGGGGAGGGGGGGCGCCCTCATCTTACTCTTACTAACCTTTTGGAAATGGTGCGGCAACTTGCAGGGAGGAAGGTGAGGAAGATGAGCGGGAAATGTCATTTCCCAGTGGCCCTGGGAAGCCTTGGGGGTTGGGGTCTCTGACATCAGGTGGCCCTGGTCTGCGAGGGAGCCCAGGGCAGCCCCAGAGGTGTGATGGGGTTTCCGTGGGCACCTGCCCCGCTCACGGAGCTCAGATACGGCTCTTGAGGACTCAACTGCTTCAAAATACACTTGATGGCCCCCAGGAGTGGCTCAGGGGTTGAGCCTCCACCTATGAACCAGGAGGTCACGGTTTGATCCCCCATCAAGGCACATGCCCAGGGTTGCGGGCTCCATCCCAGTGGGGGGCGTGCAGGAGGCAGCCGATCAGTGATTCTCTCCCATCATTGATGTTTCTCTCTCCCTCTCCCTCTCTCTCCCTCTCTGAAATCCATACAAATATTTTTAAAGGTTTTAAAAAATAAAATTTGCACATTTTCTTGGAGGTCTCAGCTCCCCCATAATGGCAGTTAGGTCAGAGCCAGACATGGGGGGGCGGGGTCGGATAGTGTCTTCTCAGCGCCTGCAGCCCCACGTGGCATCTCACAGGGTCCCCGAGGGGCCAGGGACCCAGGATCCTCAGCAACAGGTCCTGCTGGCGTCCTCTCCTGCCCCCTGCACCCCTTCCCCTCCCATCCTCATTTCTGGGGTCCCCAGGAAAGAGGGGGGGGCGCCTCCAGCCTCCTCTCCTTGCCCGTAGAGAGTAGCTCTGCGAGATGGGGAGACCGGGCTGGTTTGGGGGCAGGTGCCCAGCTGGGCGGCTCTAGGGATGGTCTGTTCTGTGGCCCGAGTTCTCTCAGCTTGAAATTCCCAGAATCTGGCTAGACGCTGGATTCCGAGGAAAAAGTGTCTGTGTGTGTTGGGGGGGCGGGGGGCGAAGTGAAGGATGATCGTAGCGACTTGCGGACACTGAGCTGGTGGCTCCATTGCGCCCCACCCTGGCCTGCGAGGCCCCCCTTCCCGAGGCCTGGGGGCGGGATGCCCACCTGGGTAGCGACCCTCCTACTTCGGAGACTGGGACGTGGCCAGGGAAGCGCCCACCCCCGGCGGGGGCTGTGGCTCTGGCTCCATCCGCCCGCCCCGCCCGGGGTCCGAGGGCGCGGGGGTCTCCGGGCAGCCCGGGTGGAGGGTGGGCAGAGGGATCAGCAGCTTCCCGTTCCCCGCGGGCGCAGGGAACCCGCGGAGGGGCCGGGAGCCTCCTCCTCCGCCCGCCCCGGCGTTTCCATAAATCAGGCCCCTGGCAGCTGCTAATGAGCTCAGCCGGGAAGAGGGGGAGGATGGAGAGTCCAGTGGTGCTGGGGGGGGGGGGGGGGGGGGCACAGGAGGTGGGGGAGCAGCATTTCCGGGGCCAACAGGGACCACGGAGGGCGCCCCGGCCAGGCCTCCCCAGGGGCCTCCAGGACGCGCCCCCTCCCCCCTCGCCCCTGCGACGGGGCAGGACTTTCAAAACTCGTCCCCGAGGGCGCCCTCCTAAGCCTGCGGCCCGCGCCCCGAAAAAGTGCCTGGGCTCCCCGAGGGCTGCGGGTCGCGGGGATCCGGGCTGGAGCCCGGGTTCTCCTTCCCCGGCGAACGGGCGCGGCCCTTCCAGGTTGGACGCGGCCCTGGGGTTGGATTAATGATGGTGAATCCGGAGCCCGGGGCTCAGGAGTGAGCCCAGGGCTGTTTGCTTCTCTTTCCCTCCCCCCCCTCCTCCCCCCTCCCTCGGCGGGGCAGGGACTCGCCGGTGACATCACCACGGAGACCGCGGCCTCTCCGCCCCCGGCCCAGACCCCGAGCGGAGATTGACAGGTGTCGCTCCGGGACAATGCCTTCCAGGTGTCACAGCCTCACCCCTCCCGGCCCGCCCTCCCCCCTGCGCTCTCCGTCCTCCCCCTCCCCCTCCGGACTCCGGGGCTGCGCTCCGGTCGGCGCTGGAGAGGCGCGGGGCGGGGGTGGCGCGGACCCGCCGAAGGGCCCGGGCGCGGGGAGCGCGTGTGCTTTGGGGGAGCCGGCGCGGTCCCTGGGCCTCCCCGTCCCTCCATCCCCCGCCCGCCCCGCGCACTCGGCACAGCAGACGCGGAGATGACCCGCCATCTGCCACCGCCCGCATTTGGCCACTGAGCTCGGGAAGCGGCGGCGGGTGTCGGTGGCCGGGACTGCCCGGCTCCCCGGGCTGGGGCGAGGGGCACCTGCCCGCATCAGCCCCCCCCCATCCCCACCCCCGCCCCGATCCCCAGGCTTTCTGCCGGTTTCCCTCCCACTCGGGGCCTGGGCGCCGCTCGGAGGCAGGGAAAGGGGGCGCCCGTATTGTGGGGGTCCCTTCCGCCGGAGCTCCAACCCCAATGGGGCTCCATTATGTAACCACCGAATGCACCGCCCTGCGCGGCCTGTGGGCGCGATCGCCATCGCTGGGCGATAAGCATCACACTTATTCGATTTCTTCAAAGCCGTGGGGCTTCGCTGGCTTGCTTTTTTTTTTTTTTTTTTTTTTTTTTTTCAAAGGAGGGCATTTGTGCTAAATTGCCCGGCGCCGGTGTGATAACTGTCAAAAGTTGGACATCAAAGGAGCGAATATGGCTCAGTGGCCAGAGGAGCCGTCGGTGGGAATGAGAAGATCTTAATTACGAGGACGGAGTCCGGGGGGGCTGGGTCTCCAAGGGGGGAGGAGGCGCCCCCCTGGTCCTGAACTTTCTATGTAAACACGTGGTCCGGTGGGGACACGGGCTCGGGTCCTTCGTGGGTGAGATTTCCACCCTCCCCGGTTCTAGACTAGGCCCCGGAGCCGGCTCCCTCGCCGAAGGGACTAAGGTTTCCCGGACAATAATGTGGCGATTGTGGCTGGTTTGTGACCCAGAAAACGCGGAGGTGGCCGTGCTGGCTTCGCTATGTAATTATGCAAAGCGCTTCCCATAAAGACTTGCCATTCGATCTAATGGCTGGGCCCCGAGGACGATCTCAGAAAGGGAGGGTCTGTGCGCGCGCGAGAGAGAAAAGTAACATTTGCTTTAACACAGGTTGGATGCGGGAGGGAGGTGGATACATACAAACAGGCGCCAGGCCGTCCAATCTTTTTTTTTTTTTCAAGGCGAATTAAAATAACGATGAGGGGGTTTAATAAGTTCATCAGAGCAACAGGGCAGGGCCCGTCCGGACCCAGTGGGGCGGGGAGGGTTCAGGCTGCAGCCTCCCACCTCGGGCCTGGGCCTGGGCTTGGGAATGAGGGTGAGTCACTTCCCGCTGACGCAGGGCGGGGTGCGGCTCTGTCTCCGCGGGGCCCACCTGGTGCCCGGCTGGAATCCTGAGCCCCAGACCTGGGCTGAGATGGGGAGAGGGGTGGGCGGCCTCCCCTCCCCCAAATCGTGTCTAGGAAATTATTTGGCAGGAGACATGTAACAAAGCGCCACACTCCCAGCCCCTTTCTCTCTGGTGCCCTCAAACCCCCAGGATTTAGGGATCCCCAGAAAGGCAGTGGGAAGGGATGCCAGGGAGGGAAAGCAGGTCTGAGTATTGGGGGTGGGGGGGTGAGCCTGAGGCCAGGCCAGAGATATCAGCGGTGGGGCGACTCCCAGCAGCTAAGGCTGCCCCAGCTTCCATGCAAAAGGTTTTGTTTTTGTTTTAAAATAATAATAATAATAATAATAATAATAATAATATAAGGCCCAGCCGGCATGGCTCAGTGGTTAAACATCAACCTAGGAACCGGGTTGTGGGCTCCATCCCCAGTGTGGGGCGGGCAGGGGGCAGCCCATCCATGATTCTCTCTCATCACTGATGTTTCTATCTCTCTCTCCCTCTCCCTTCCCCTCTGAAAGCACTACAAATATATTTTTAAAAAATCATAATAATATAAGAAAACATTTGAAAGGCCCGCAGGGGGAGAGATGGGAGGAGATGGAGATTGGTCACGGGTCCAGCCCCGGCTGCAGGCTCAAAGCAAGCGCAGTGACCAGTGAGGGACACAGTAACCAGTGACATTGTGGATTTTTCAAGGGGGGAGCGGGGAGGTGATTAAAAAGCCAGAATCATGTAAATATCAAAGTGCCACCTGGGGAGACCTGGGGGAAAAAAACGTAAGCTAATGAAAAGCAAATAAAGAAGCAGGCACTCCGGCCCCCGGGAAACTCAATATTACGTTTAAGACGGTGCTTTCTGTGCTGCGCGCATCTCCCATTCATGTCCACATCACAGGCACCGGGTTTGTCATCGGGAGGCGCGAATCTGAAAGATACTCCGGCAAACGAAGTGCTGGCAGCGGGAGGAATAAAGGGACCGCGCCAGGGGTCAGGCGGCCCCGACTGCTTGTCGAGATCTTTTGAAAATTTCACCCGATTGAAGGCGAGGGCTTAGGGGCTTGGCTGCGCTCGCATTTCAAACTCAGATCAGTGGGATCACAGGCAGAAATAGAGGTCTGGGCAATTCTGATGCAGAGAATGCTACGGGCTGCAGTGTCTCGGTGTGTGTCTGTCTCTCTCTCTCTCTCTCTCTCTCTCTCTCTCTCTCTCTCTCTCTCTCTCTCTCTCTCGGCTGTGACCCCCTGGATGACAGTCCTCAGAAAAGAAAGAGAAAATTGCGTCGTATCTCCTAACTCCGTTTCAGTCGGAAGGAATTCAGGGGCTCGTTGCCTGTGACAGAAGGGGAATGATCATTTGCGAACACGCCTGGGACCAGAGCTCAAAAGAGTGTCTGAATCCATCATGGATGACCCCCTCCTAGACATCT
Source organism: Myotis yumanensis (assembly GCF_028538775.1). Lineage (NCBI taxonomy): Eukaryota > Metazoa > Chordata > Mammalia > Chiroptera > Vespertilionidae > Myotis > Myotis yumanensis. Next base: position 3,785,868 of record NW_027223771.1, on the reverse strand, counting down.
AGGTCCCCTTCCTGGTGAAGGTTTATCTAGGGGTGTTGCTCCCCAGTATGAAGATGAATTCTCATTCCCTTCGTGCGCTGGCCTCACCCGGAAATCTCTTAGCACCGCCGACTGCACGCCAGTTCTGGGGTCTGTGTGCACCAGCCCCGAGACTCACTGGGAATAATGCCCACTCACATGGCCGCCCTCAGCAACATGTCAGCACTTTCTGGTTCAAGAAGGACACAGGGAAGTCAGTTGTCTCTGGGATGGATCCATCCCGGAGGAGAACAGAAAAGAAGCTGGGGCCCAGCCAGTGTGGCTCAGTGGCTATGAACCAGGAGGTCAGGGGTTCGATTCCCTGTCGGGGCGCATGCCCAGGTTGCAGGCTCCATCCCCGGTGTGGCCTGGGCAGCCGATCAGTGATTCTCTCTCATCACTGATGTTTCTCTTTCTCTCTGAGATCAATTTATATACACTGAGTGGCCAGATTATGATGACCACCCCATCAGTACTTCATTGACACTTCCAAAAATACTGAATATTGAAAACTTCCTAAGCAAATACTCTCAAGGTTTTATTATTGTTATTATTTGCATAACTAATTCACTTCATTGTACTGATGGGGTGGGCATCATAATCTGGCCACTCTGTGTGTGTGTATTATTATTATTTTATTTTTATTTTTTAAAGACAGAAACTGGGAAGGGAGGGAGGGCGTTTTTCTGAACACAAATCAAACCGAGGAACTCTGAAATGGGGCCAGGCTGAGTTTATACAAAAGAAAAAAAAAAAGGAAGTGACTGAGGGGCAGCCAGGGCCGGAGGCCACTTCCCCACCAGCCAGAACGCATGCCCATTGTGCCCCAAGTGGGTCCCATCAAAAATTCACTTCTCCCGGCTTGGCAAATTCTAGAAAGAGCCCGGGGAGGAAATGATACATTTATCACCACTTGGCCAGCTGTCCACCTGGCCGCCTCACACACACAAGGTGCTTGGGGGGAATGTTCTGAATGGCAGTTGCGTCCCATTAACCCTGAGCCCAGGGGAGCGGAGGTTAGGGTCCGAGAACGGTGCGAAGTGCAGAGTTGAGGAGACCTCGCTGCGCCGGTTTGGGTGGCCTGTTTTCCTGCATTATCCGCTCATCCGCGCTCTTCCACCCGCCGCAGCGGGGAAAGTGGGGGGTTACTCTGGCTGGTGTTACAGGTTCCGATCTTTGATTCCTCTATTGTCCGCCGGGCCGGTTGGGGTTCGGCGGCTCCGGGAGGAAGGTGGGGAAACGCTGGTGGGAGCCCCTCAGGCCTCCAGCCCCGCAGACACCCAGCCCCGCAGACACCCAGCCCCGCAGGCACCCAGCCCCGCAGGCACCCAGCCCCGCAGACACCCAGCCCCGCAGGCACCCAGCCCCGCAGACACCCAGCCCCGCAGGCACCCAGCCCCGCAGGCACCCAGCCGCAGACCTGCCCCAGGCTCAGGAGAGGGCGGTCTGCAGGCAGCCCCTGCCCTCAGATCGATTCTCCGAATATATTTATATGTAATTTCAGGCCCACAGTCCAGGCACAGAGAGCAGGCCCGAAGTATAAACTTCGTTCAACTCGAGCAGAGACGCAAGCGAAGGGGCCGCCCGCGGGGCTCTGAGTCGCGCTCCTCCTCCGTCTCCCTCGCAGGACCCGGCGCCCCACTGGGCTTCACAGGCGGGGTTTTGTGGGTTAAAGACACAGAACCCGGTCCGGGCTTCCCGGAGAGATTGGAGGGAAAGGGGGGCGGCGGGAGCACCCCGAGAAAGCGAGACCGGCAGGCGCGGACCCTGGGCCCGTGGGGACTGAGCGGCCTCCGAGCCCGAGCGGCCGAGGGTTCGGCTGAGATCCGCGCCTCCGCGGGCCGGGCCGGGTGCGCCCGAGGCGGGATGGCCCCAGCGCCGGCCGGAGAGCGGACGATCGGATCCGAGGACTCTCCGGTGGGATGCGGGGGGGCCCTGGGGGACCCCTCCCTGCAGAAGGCAGAGCTGGTGTGCGGCACGAAGCGGGCCAGAGCGCCGCCCGCCTTGCCCGCGACCAGGGTTTCCTGGGGCCAGAGGGGAAGTGAAAGCCGTGCAACTCCGGGCCGGCGTCGGGGGCGCCGCATGTCCCCCCAAAACCTCTGAACCAGGAACCCCGGGGGCGGGGCAGGAGGGCGACCACTCCAGGCCACAGGCTGCCGGCGACCCCCGTGTACACTGCGGGGCCCTGGGCGCTGAGGACCGCGAGTAACCTTTCTCCGTCCCTGTCTCGCTTTGCAAGTAACTACATAGATACATACATACATTTGCAAACTGGAGGTCACGGGGCTTCACCGACCGTGTTTTAAAGCAGAGAAAACCCCAAACAGCCCGAACGCCCCCGGCCGCGCCTGGGCCCGAGCTGGGAGCGTCCAGGGCCGCGTGGGAGCCGAGCGCTCTGTCCCCCGATGATCCAGACCCCAACCCTGGCCTGCACCCCCTTGCGCCCCTCATGGCCGGCCGAGTCAGGGGACCTGCCCGCACCCCTCTTTGCATCTGCTGGACCCTGTGGGGCGCCAACCAGGGAGGGCGGGAGGGGGCTCAGGGACCCTGGAGGCTGCTGGCCCCTTCCCATCCCCGATGCCGCGCGCCCTGCCTCTTCGGGACGCAAACGCTATGCGCTCCCGGGCCTGGCGGGGTCTGCGGAGGGAGGAGCGGAGGGAGGAGCAGGGCGATCGATCGGAGGCTCCCCCCACCCCCCCCAGCTGCATTTCCACTGGCGCGAGAGACGGTGTGGCCCGCGTGGGAACCCCTGTGTTCGCGTCTCGGCCTTTCCTGAAATTATTCCTTTTTTCAATCATGACACTGAGCACTCCAGGCCAGGCAGCGCCTTTCTTCCCGCCTCGATGGGAAGTGAACTAAACGCAATCCTCTTTCAAGTCCTCTCCACTCTGGCTTCAGAGGCGCGTGTGTTAATTTCACCTTCATTTCCGCCGTCGCGCAGGCGGCCGGAGAGGGTCCCCCCTCCTTGGCCCTCCCCCTGGGTTTTAAGGGAGGGAGGACGGTGCTGCCTCAGCGCCTGGAGCTCCCACCTGGCCCGTCCTGTCTCCTCTTGGTGGATGTTATTCATCGCAGGGGCCGCTGTGGGAAGTTTAGCTTGAAATGCTGGCGGGCAGGACACGGTGGGCGAGTGCGTGGGTCAGCGCCAATGAATTCGGGGGGGCACAGACCCGGAGGCCCGACCTTTGTTGGGTGCTGCGTGCCCGCAGGCCGGGCCCTATGGGAGGCAGGGAGCCCCAACTCGTGTCTCGAGGCGCCCCAGACGTGGATAGTTCAGCGCCCAGGTGACCACACTCCCAGCTCCGGGGCGGCCTTGCCACGGGGGACCACAGCTCTGTTTCTTTCAGGAAGAGAAAGAAACGTGAGGAAGGCGACTTTTTTTTTCTTTTAATTTATTTTTATTGATTTCAGAGAGGAAAGGAGAGGGAGAGAGAGAGAAACATCAGTAATGAGAATCATGGATCGGCTGCCTCCTGCACGCCCCCCACTGGGGATCGAGCCCACAACCCGGGCCTGTGCCCTGACCGGGAATGGAACCCTGACCTCCTGGTTCCTAGGTCCACGCTCAACCACTGAGCCACACCGGCTAGGGGAGGGCAATCTTTTTGACGCCACGTTCAGCTTTTAGGGTTTCTTGCCAATCTCTCCGTGTGTTGCTGTCCAGATAGACGGAGCTGTTGGGCGTTAATTAACCTGAGGTCCAGCCACGGTTACTAGAGAGCGGAGAGAAGACGGGGAATCGGAGGGAAGAGCAGTTCCTACAAAGCAACGCGTGCGGTGAGGCCTGCGGGGAGCCGCCCGCCTCAGCGCAGGTCGGTCTCAGGTAGTTACCGACTCCCCAGCCGCGAGGACGCCGCGCCAGGCGCTGTCACTGAATCGCGGTGAGAGCACCTCTCAGGGCACAGCTGCGCCTGGGTGCGGGGTGCCTGCGCCTGCCCGTCCTTCCCTCCGGAGCTGGAGGAGCCTGGGCCCCGGACCCGGCGGGGCAGCGGCCGCCCCTAATATCTGGGCGGCTGCAGTGGCAGCTGAGACGGAATAGGGGTGATCGTAGGAGCTGGAGTGGCAGAAACTTGGAAAATCAAAACGCGGGGTCGTCTGGGTAGACTCCGCCCTCCAAGGCCTGTGCCCTCGGGTTTCCATGGGATGCTGGGCAGCTCCACAGCGCCCCCTCCCTCTCCCCCATTCGCCCCCCCCCCCCCCAGGTCCGGCCTCTTCTGGGCACCCCTGGCCCAGGAAGGAGCTCCCTGCACCGGCGCAGGGAGCCGGAGGTTGGAGTCCCCTCCTACCCGCTCCGGCTCAGGGGCCTCCCCAGCCTCGAGGTCAGCCCGAAGCCCCGGGGGAGCCGAGAGACAGCCTGGCCTCCGCCTGGGCCTGTGGACTCTGCACCCCTTGTCACTCCCAGGAGCGTGCTCGCTGCGACCCAAGGGCCGGCTCCACTCTCTGCCCGCCCTCCCTCCCTTCCTCCCTCCCTCCAGTGGGGGCTCCGCACAACTTTGCCAGCAGAGCGCAAACTGCAGACTCATCCCCACCCCCACCCCCTCACCCAGCCAGGGTCTCCAGCTTCCAGCACAGCCTTCCACGGGTCCACGGAGCACAGCGGGTTGAGACCTCCCGACCCCGCCGCCTGGAATACGATCCCCGTGCCCCCTGCCCCAAGGAAAGGTGGGTGCAGGCGGCTGCTTCACCGGCTGGGGAGGGTGTCAGGGTGAGGCCGGGACCAGCGCCCTGGGCCCCGGGGGTGTCCCGGGAAATTGGGCATCTCCACGGGGCAGGTCAGTCCGTGAAGCCTGAGATTTTCGGGGCACAGGGGCTCCTCCATTCCTGCGCCTAGAACGCGGAGGAGAATGAGGAACCGCCCTGGGTTGGGGGGCGGGGGACAGGGGGCCGGTGAGAGGAAGGCGGATGTGGGACCCGGAATGGCAGGCTCCACGCCTCTCACTAGGACTCCACTTGGTCCTCTCTTTCCAGGACAGCAGCTTCCTCCCGGGTGGAGCCTTTGTCTGGGGAACCAGCAGGTCGCTCGCTCTTGGAGGCACCCCGCCCCTGAGCCAGGTGCGAGCTGCAGTCCTGGGGCCTGGCGGCTCCCCCAGCGCCCAAGCCTCCATCTACTTTCCTGCGAAACCGAGTGCCTTCCTGGCCAGAAGACGACCTGGGGGATGGGGAGGGGGGGAGGACTCCCTGGCGCCTGGTCCTTCCAGGCCTCAGGTTAAGGCTGGGGACGGCAGGAGCACCTGGGGCTGGGCTGGGGGGACAGGTGCAGGCTCAGCTGAGCACAGGAGGAAGCAGGTGAGCCCTCAGCATCTGGACCCCTTTTCTCTCTAGGTCTCTGACTTGCACCTCCGTCTTCCCAGGATGCAACGGGCCTGCCATGTCTCCGCTTCCACCTGCAGCCAAGGGAGGGCCAGGAGGCGCCCACAGCAGAAGGGGTGTCGGAGCCCTGAGGGAGGCAAAGGCAAAAGCACCTTCGGCTCAGAAGCAAAGCCTGGATGGGGCTGGGAGACTGGAGACGCCCTCCGCCTCGGACCACAGCAGAGATGGGCTCCACCGCCTGGGCCTCTGCCTGGAGGTCACCTCCACTCCCAGCTTCCCTGAGCTTAGATTACCCTAGAGTAGCCTAGTTTAGTAAGAGAGAGAGAGGATACAGGACCTAACTTAGCTTAGTTTCCCTCAGAGTAGCATAGGTTAGGGAGGCAGACGAGACCACTGCGGATTTAGCTTACCTTACCTAGAGTAGCTGAGGGACCCAAGAGGACCTAGCTTAGCTTAGCTTAGGCTACCTTAGGCTAGGTTAGGGAGTCAAGAGGAGACCATTTCGGATTTAGCTTAGCTTAGGCTAGAGTAGCTGAAGGACATAGAGGACCTAGCTGAGATTTGGCTAGAGTAGCTGGGGGACCCACATGGACCTAGCTTAGTTTACATTAGCTTAGGCTAGAGTAGCTGAGGGACATAGAGGACCTAGAATAGCTTAGCTCAGTTTAGCCTAGCATGGTTAAGCTTAACTTATAATAGCCAGGGTTAGTCAGGAAAAGAGACCACTGCGGATTTAGCTTAGTGGTCTCTACATTAGCTGAGGGACCTTTGAGGACCTAGCTTAGTTTAGTTTAGCTTAGCTTAGCTTAGCCTACAGTAGCCTAGGTTACTGATGCAGACAAGACCATAGCAGACTTAGCTTAGCTTAGGGAACAGTAGCTAAGGGACCATAGAGGACCTAGCTTACCTTAGCTTAGCTTAGGATAGAGTAGCTGAGGGATCTTAGAAGACCTAGCTTGGTTTAGCATATAGCTACTCTTGGATCCCTCAGCTACTCTAGCCTATGCTAAGCTAAGCTAAGCTAGGACCTCTTGGGTCCTTCACCTACTCTAGCCTATGATAACCTAAGCTACGGCCTCTTGGGTCCCTCAGCTACGCTAGCCTAAACTAAGCTAAACTAAGGTTGGCTAGGTCCTCTTGGGTTCCTCAGCTACTCTAGTCTCAGGTAATCTAAGGTAAGCTAGGTCCTCTTGGGTCCCTCAGCTACTCTAGCCTAAGCTAAGCTAAGCTAAGCTAAGCTAAGCTAAGCTAAGCTAAGATAGGTCTTCTTGGGTCCCTCAGCTACTCTAGCCTAAGGTAACCTAAGCTAAGCAAGGTCCTCTAGGGTCCCTCAGCTACTCTAGCCTAAGCTAAGCTAAGCTAAGCTAAGCTAAGCTAAGCTAAGATAGGTCCTCTTGGGTCCCTCAGCTACTCTAGCCTAAGGTAAGCTAAGCTAAGCAAGGTCCACTTGGGTCCCTCAGCTACTCTAGCCTAAGCTGATCTAAGCTAAGCTAAACTAAGCTAGGTCCACGAGGGTCCCTCAGCTACTCTAGCCGAAACTATGCTAAGCTAAGCTAAGCTAAGGTAGGTCCTCTTGGGTCGCTCACCTACTCTAGCCGAAGCTAAGCTAAGCTAAGCTAGGTCCTCTTGGGTCCCTCAGCTACTCTAGCCTAAACTATGCTAAGCTAACCTAGGTCCTCTGGGGTCCCTCAGCTACTCTAGCCTACGCTAAGGTTAGCTAAGCTAGGTCCTGTTGGGTCCCTCAGCTACTCTAGGCTAAGCTAAGCTAAACTAAGCTAAGCTAGGTCCTCTAGGGTCCTTGAGCTACTCTAGGCTAGGCTAAGCTAAGCTAAGCTAAGCTAAGCTAGGCTAAGCTAAGCTAGGTCCTCTTGGGTCCCTCACTTACTCTAGCCTAAACTAAGCTAAGCAATGCTAGGTCCTCTTAGGTCCCTCAGCTACTCTAACCTATGCTACGCTAAGCTAAGCAAGGTCCTCTTGGGTCCCTCAGTTACTCTCACCTAAATGAGGCTAAGCTAAGGGAGGTCCTCTTGGGTCCCTCATCTACTCTAGCCTAAACTAAACTAAGCTAAGCTAGGTCCTCTTGGGTCCGTCAGCTACTCTAGGCTACGCTAAGCTTAGCTAAGGTAGGTCCTCTTGGGTCCCTGTGCTACTCTAGCCTAAACTATGCTAAGCTATGCTAGGTCCTCTTCGGTCCCTCAGCTACTCTAGCCTAAACTAAGCTAAGCTAAGCTAGGTCCTCTTGGGTCCCTTAGCTACTCTAGCCTAAACTAAGCTAAGCTAAGCTAGGTCCTCTTGGGTCCCTTAGCTACTCTAGCCTAAACTACGGTAAGCTAAGCTAGGTCCTCTTGGGTCCCTCAGCTACTCTAGCCTAAGTTAAGCTAAGCTAGGTCCTCTTGGGTCCCTCAGCTCCTCTAGGCTAAGCTAAGCTAAGCTAAGCTAAGCTAAGCTAAGCTAAGCTAGGTCAGGTCCTCTAGGGTCCTTCAGCTACTCTAGCCTAAGCTAAGCTAAGCTAAGCTAAGCTAGGTCCTCTTGGGTCCCTCACCTACTCCAGCCTAAACTAAGCTAAGCTAAGCTAGGTCCTCTTGGGTCCCTTAGCTACTCTAGCCTAATGTAAGCTAAGCTAAGGTAGGTCCTCTTGGGTGCCTGTGCTACTCTAGCCTAAGCTCAGCTAAGCTAAGCTAGGTCCTCTTGGGTCCCTCAGCTACTCTAGCCTAAGCTAAGCTAAGCTAGGTCCTCTTGGGTCCCTCAGCTACTCTAGCCTAAACTATGCTAAGCTAAGCTAGGTCCTCTTGGGTCCCTCAGCTACTCTAGCCTACGCTAAGGTTAGCTAAGGTAGGTCCTCTTGGGTTCCTCAGCTACTCTAGCCTAAGCTAAGCTACGCTAAGCTAGGACCTCCTGTGTCCCTCTGCTACTCTAGCCTAAGCTAAGCTAAGCTAGGTCCTCTTGGGTCCCTCAGCTACTCTAGCCTAAGCTAAGCTAAGCTAAGCTAGGTCCTCTTGGGTCCCTCAGCTACTCTAGCCTAAGCTAAGCTAAGCTAGGTCCTCTCGGGTCCCTCAGCTACTCTAGGCTACGCTAAGCTAAGCTAGGTCCTCTTGGGTCCCTCAGCTACTCTAGCCTAAGCTAAGCTAAGCTAGGTCCTCTTGGGTCCCTAAGCTACTCTAGCCTACGCTAAGCTAAGCTAGGTCTTCTTGGGTCCCTCAGCTACTCTAGCCTAAACTAAGCTAAGCTAAGCTAGGTCCTCTTGGGTCCCTCAGCTACTCTAGCCTAAACTAAGCTAAGCTAAGCTAGGTCTTCTTGGGTCCCTCAGCTACTCTAGCCTACGCTAAGCTAAGGTAAGCTACGTCCTCTTGGGTCCCTCACCTACTCTAGCCTTAACTAATCTAAGCTATGCTAGGTCCTCTTGGGTCGCTTAGCTACTCTAGCCTAATGTAAGCTAAGCTAAGCTAGGTCCTCTTGGGTCCCTTAGCTACTCTAGCCTAATGTAAGCTAAGCTAAGCTAGGACCTCTTGGGTCCCTGTGCTACTCTAGCCTAAGCTAAGCTAAGCTAGGTCGTCTTGGGTCCCTCAGCTACTCTAGCCTAAACTATGCTAAGCTAAGCTAGGTCCTCTTGGGTCCCTCAGCTACTCAAGCCTACGCTAAGCGAAGGTAAGCTAGGTCCTCTTGGGTCCCTCAGCTACTCTAGCCTAAACTAAGCTAAGGTAAGCTAGGTCCTCTTGGGTCCCTCAGCTACTCTAGCCTAAACTATGCTAAGCTAAGCTAGGTCCACTTGGGTCCCTCAGCTACTCTAGCCTAAGCTAAGGTAAGCTAGGTCCTCTTGGGTCCCTCAGCTACTCTAGCCTAAGCTAAGCTAAGCTAGGTCCTCTTGGGTCCCTCAGCTACTCTAGCCTACGCTAAGCTAAGCTAAGCTAGGGCCTCTTGCGTCCCTCAGCTACTCTAGCATAAATTAAGCTAAGCTAAGCTAGGTCCTCTTGGGTCCCTCAGCTACTCTAGCCTACGCTAAGCTAAGGTAAGCTAGGTCCTCTGGGGTCCCTCAGCTACTCTAGCCTAAACTAAGCTAAGCTAAGGTAGGTCCTCTTGGGTCCCTTAGCTACTCTAGCCTAATGTAAGCTAAGCTAAGGTAGGTCCTCTTGGGTCCCTGTGCTACTCTAGCCTAAGGTAAGCTAAGCTAGGTCCTCTTGTTTCCCTCAGCTACTCTAGCCTAAACTATGCTAAGCTAAGCTAGGTCCTCTTGGGTCCCTCAGCTACTCTAGCCTAAGCGAAGCTAAGCTAGGTCCTCTTGGGTCCCTCAGGTTCTGTAGGGTAAGCTACGCTAAGCTAGGTCCTCTTGGGTCCCTCAGCTACTCTAGCCAAAACTAAGCTAACCTAAGGTAGGTCCTCTTGGGTCCCTTAGCTACTCTAGCCTAAACTAAGGTAAGCTAAGCTAGGTCCTCTTGGGTCCCTCAGCTACTCTAGCCTAAGTTAAGCTAAGCTAGGTCCTCTTGGGTCCCTCAGCTACTCTAGGCTAAGCTAAGCTAAGCTAAGCTAGGTCCTCTAGGGTCCTTCAGCTACTCTAGCCTAAGCTAAGCTAGGCTAAGCTAAGCTAGGTCCTCTTGGGTCCCTCACTTTCTCTAGCCTAAACTAAGCTAAGCAATGCTAGGTCCTCTTAGGTCCCTCAGCTACTCTAACCTATGCTACGCTAAGCTAAGCAAGGTCCTCTTGGGTCCCTCAGCTACTCTAACCTAAATGAGGCTAAGCTAAGGGAGGTCCTCTTGGGTCCTTCCGCTACTCTAGCCTACGCAAAGCTAAGCTAAGCTAGGTACTCTTGGGTCGCTCAGCTACTCTAGCCTAAACTAAGCTAAGCTAAGCTAGGTCCTCTTGGGTCCGTCAGCTACTCTAGCCTACGCAAAGCTTAGCTAAGGTAGGTCCTCTTGGGTCACTCAGCTACTCTAGCTTAAGCTGAGCTACGCTAAGCTAGGTCCTCCTGAGTCCCACTGCTACTCTAGCCTAAACTAAGGTAAGCTAAGCTAGGTCCTCTTGGGTCCCTCAGCTACTCTAGCCTAAGTTAAGCTAAGCTAGGACCTCTTGGGTCCCTTAGCTACTCTAGGCTAAGCTAAGCTAAGCTAAGCTAGGTCCTCTAGGGTCCTTCAGCTACTCTAGCCTAAGCTAAGCTAAGCTAAGCTAAGCTTGGTCCTCTTGGGTCCCTCAGGTTCTGTAGGCTAAGCTACGCTAAGCTAGGTCCTCTTGGGTCCCTCAGCTACTCTAGCCTAAACTCAGCTAAGCTAAGCTAGGTCCTCTTGGGTCCCTTAGCTACTCTAGCCTAAACTAAGGTAAGCTAAGCTAGGTCCTCTTGGGTCCCTCAGCTACTCTAGCCTAAGTTAAGCTAAGCTAGGTCCTCTTGGGTCCCTCAGCTACTCTAGGCTAGGCTAAGCTAAGCTAAGCTAGGTCCTCTAGGGTCCCTCAGCTACTCTAGCCTAAGCTAAGCTAAGCTAAGCTAAGCTAGTTCCTCTTGGGTCCGTCACTTACTCTAGCCTAAACTAAGCTAAGCAATGCTAGGTCCTCTTGGGTCCCTTAGCTACTCTAGCCTAATGTAAGCTAAGCTAAGCTAGGTCCTCTTGGTTCCCTCTACTACTCTATCCAAAGCTAAGCTATGCTAGGTCTTCTTGGGTCCCTCTGCTATTCTAGCCTAAACTGAGCTAAGCTAAGCCAGGTACTCTTGGGTCCCTCAGCTACTCTAGCCTATGCTACGCTAAGCTAAGCTAGGTCTTCTTGTGTCCCTCAGCTACTCCAGCCTAAGCTAAGCTAAGCTAGGTCCTCTTGGGTCCCTCAGCTACTCTAGCCTAACTATGCTAAGCTAAGCTAGGTCCTCTTGGGTCCCTCAGCTACTCTAGCCTAAACTAAGCTAAGCTAAGCTAGGTCCTCTTGGGTCCCTCAGCTACTCTAGCCTACGCTAAGCTAAGGTAAGCTAGGTCCTTTTGGGTCCCTCACCTACTCTAGCCTAAACTAAGCTAAGCTAAGCTGGGTCCTCTTGGGTCCCTCAGCTACTCTACCCTAATTTAAGCTAAGCTAAGGTAGGTCCTGTTGGGTCCCTGTGCTACTCTAGCCTAAGCTAAGCTAAGCTAGGTCCTCTTGGGTCCCTGAGCTACTCTAGCCTAAAGTATGCTAAGCTAAGCTAGGTCCTCCTGGGTCCCTAGGCTACCCTTCCTATGCTGAGGTTAGCTAAGGTAGGTCTTCTTGGGTCCCTCAGGTACTCTAGCCTAACCTAAGGTACGCTAAGCTACGTCGTCCTGTGTCCCTCTGCTACTCTAGGCTAAGCTAAGCTAAGCTAAGTCCTCTTGGGACCCTCAGCTACTCTAGCCTAAGCTAAGCTAAACTAAGCTAAGCTAAGCTAAGCTAGGTCCTCTTGGGTCTTTCAGCTACTCTAGCCTAAGCTAAGCTAAGCTAGGTCCTCTTGGGTCCCTCAGCTACTCTAGGCTTCGCTAAGCTAAGCTAACCTAGGTCCTCTTGTGTCCCTCAGCTACTCTAGCCTAAGCTAAGCTAAGCTAGGTCCTCTTGGGTCCCTCAGCTACTCTAGCCTAAACTATGCTAAGCTAAGCTAGGTCCTCTTGGGTCCCTCAGCTACTCTAGCCTACGCTAAGGTTAGCTAAGGTAGGTCCTCTTTTGTCCCTCAGCTACTCTAGTCTAAGCTAAGCTACGCTAATCTAGGTCCTCCTGTGTCCCTATGCTACTCTAGCCTACGCTAAGCTAAGCTAAGCTAAGCTAGGTCCTCTTGCGTCCCTCAGCTACTCTAGCCTAAGCTAAGCTAAGCTAGGTCCTCTTGGACCCTCAGGTACTCTAGCCTACGCTAAGCTAAGCTAAGCTAGGTCCTCTTGCGTCCCTCAGCTACTCTAGCCTAAACTAAGCTAAGCTAAGCTAGGTCCTCTTGGGTACCTCAGCTACTCTAGCCTACGCTAAGCTAAGGTAAGCTAGGTCCTCTTGGGTCCCTCATCCTCTCTAGCCTAAGCTAAGCTAAGCTAAGCTAGGTCCTTTGGGTCCCTCAGCTACTCTAGCCTACGCTAAGCTAAGGTAGGCTAGGTCCTCTTGGGTCCCTCAGCTACTCTAGCCTAAACAAAGCTAAGCTAAGCTAGGTCCTCTTGGGTCCGTCAGCTACTCTACCCTACGCTAAGCTTAGCTAAGGTAGGTCCTCTTGGGTCCCTCAGCTACTCTAGCCTAAGCTAAACTACGCTAAGCTAGGTCCTCCTGGGTCCCTCTGCTACTCTAGCCTAAACTTACCTAAGGTAAGTTAGGTCCTCTTGGGTCCCTCAGGTTCTGTAGGCTAAGCTAAGGTAAGCTAGGTCCTCTTGGGTCCCTCAGCTACTCTAGCCTAAACAAAGCTAAGCTAAGCTAGGTCCTCTTGGTTCCCTCAGCTACTCTAGCCTATGCTAAGCTAAGGTAAGCTAGGTCCTCTTCGGTCCCTCACCTACTCTAGCCTAAGCTAAGCTAAACTAGGTCCTCTCGGGTCCCTCAGCTACTCTAGCCTAAACTATGCTAAGCTAAGCTAGGTCCTCTTGGGTCCCTCAGCTACTCTAGCCGAAGCTAAGCTAAGCTAGGTCCTCTTGGGTCCCTCAGCTACTCTAGCCTAAACTATGCTAAGCTAAGCTAGGTCCTCCTGTGTCCCTCTGCTACTCTAGCCTAAGCTAAGCTAAGTTAGGTCCTCTTGGGTCCCTCAGCTACTGTAGCCTAAGCTAAGCTAAGCTAAGCTAGGTCCTCTTGGGTCCCTCAGCTACTCTAGCCTAAACTAAGCTAAGCTAGGTCCTCTTGGACCCTCAGCTACTCTAGCCTACGTTAAGCTAAGCTAACCTAGGTCCTCTTGGGTCCCTCAGCCTCTCTAGCCTAAGCTAAGCTAAGCTAAGCTAGGTCCTCTTGGGTCCCTCAGCTACTATAGCCTACGCTAAGCTAAGGTAAGCTAGGTCCTCTTGGGTCCATCAGCTACTCTAGCCTAAACTAAGCTAAGCTAAGCTAGGTCCTCTTGGGTCCCTTAGCTACTCTAGCCTAATGTAAGCTAAGCTAAGCTAGGTCCTCTTGGGTCCCTGTGCTACTCTAGCCTAAGCTAAGCTAAGCTAGGTCGTCTTGGGTCCCTCAGCTACTCTAGCCTACGCTAAGGTTAGCTAAGGTAGGTCCTCTTGGGTTCCTCAGCTACTCTAGCCTAAGCTAAGCTACGCTAAGCTAGGTCCTCCTGTGTCCCTCTTCTACTCTAGCCTAAGCTAAGCTAAGCTAGGTCCTCTTGGGTCCCTCAGCTACTCTAGCCTAAGCTAAGCTAAGCTAAGCTAGGTCCTCTTGGGTCCCTCAGCTACTCTAGCCAAAGCTAAGCTAAGCTAGGTCCTCTTGGGTCCCTCAGCTACTCTAGGCTACGCTAAGCTAAGCTAGGTCCTCTTGGGTCCCTCAGCTACTCTAGCCTAAGCTAAGCTAAGCTAAGCTAGGTCCTCTTGGTTCCCTCTACTACTCTATCCAAAGCTAAGCTATGCTAGGTCTTCTTGGGTCCCTCTGCTATTCTAGCCTAAACTGAGCTAAGCTAAGCCAGGTACTCTTGGGTCCCTCAGCTACTCTAGCCTATGCTACGCTAAGCTAAGCTAGGTCTTCTTGTGTCCCTCAGCTACTCCAGCCTAAGCTAAGCTAAGCTAGGTCCTCTTGGGTCCCTCAGCTACTCTAGCCTAACTATGCTAAGCTAAGCTAGGTCCTCTTGGGTCCCTCAGCTACTCTAGCCTAAACTAAGCTAAGCTAAGCTAGGTCCTCTTGGGTCCCTCAGCTACTCTAGCCTACGCTAAGCTAAGGTAAGCTAGGTCCTTTTGGGTCCCTCACCTACTCTAGCCTAAACTAAGCTAAGCTAAGCTGGGTCCTCTTGGGTCCCTCAGCTACTCTACCCTAATTTAAGCTAAGCTAAGGTAGGTCCTGTTGGGTCCCTGTGCTACTCTAGCCTAAGCTAAGCTAAGCTAGGTCCTCTTGGGTCCCTGAGCTACTCTAGCCTAAAGTATGCTAAGCTAAGCTAGGTCCTCCTGGGTCCCTAGGCTACCCTTCCTATGCTGAGGTTAGCTAAGGTAGGTCTTCTTGGGTCCCTCAGGTACTCTAGCCTAACCTAAGGTACGCTAAGCTACGTCGTCCTGTGTCCCTCTGCTACTCTAGGCTAAGCTAAGCTAAGCTAAGTCCTCTTGGGACCCTCAGCTACTCTAGCCTAAGCTAAGCTAAACTAAGCTAAGCTAAGCTAAGCTAGGTCCTCTTGGGTCTTTCAGCTACTCTAGCCTAAGCTAAGCTAAGCTAGGTCCTCTTGGGTCCCTCAGCTACTCTAGGCTTCGCTAAGCTAAGCTAACCTAGGTCCTCTTGTGTCCCTCAGCTACTCTAGCCTAAGCTAAGCTAAGCTAGGTCCTCTTGGGTCCCTCAGCTACTCTAGCCTAAACTATGCTAAGCTAAGCTAGGTCCTCTTGGGTCCCTCAGCTACTCTAGCCTACGCTAAGGTTAGCTAAGGTAGGTCCTCTTTTGTCCCTCAGCTACTCTAGTCTAAGCTAAGCTACGCTAATCTAGGTCCTCCTGTGTCCCTATGCTACTCTAGCCTACGCTAAGCTAAGCTAAGCTAAGCTAGGTCCTCTTGCGTCCCTCAGCTACTCTAGCCTAAGCTAAGCTAAGCTAGGTCCTCTTGGACCCTCAGGTACTCTAGCCTACGCTAAGCTAAGCTAAGCTAGGTCCTCTTGCGTCCCTCAGCTACTCTAGCCTAAACTAAGCTAAGCTAAGCTAGGTCCTCTTGGGTACCTCAGCTACTCTAGCCTACGCTAAGCTAAGGTAAGCTAGGTCCTCTTGGGTCCCTCATCCTCTCTAGCCTAAGCTAAGCTAAGCTAAGCTAGGTCCTTTGGGTCCCTCAGCTACTCTAGCCTACGCTAAGCTAAGGTAGGCTAGGTCCTCTTGGGTCCCTCAGCTACTCTAGCCTAAACAAAGCTAAGCTAAGCTAGGTCCTCTTGGGTCCGTCAGCTACTCTACCCTACGCTAAGCTTAGCTAAGGTAGGTCCTCTTGGGTCCCTCAGCTACTCTAGCCTAAGCTAAACTACGCTAAGCTAGGTCCTCCTGGGTCCCTCTGCTACTCTAGCCTAAACTTACCTAAGGTAAGTTAGGTCCTCTTGGGTCCCTCAGGTTCTGTAGGCTAAGCTAAGGTAAGCTAGGTCCTCTTGGGTCCCTCAGCTACTCTAGCCTAAACAAAGCTAAGCTAAGCTAGGTCCTCTTGGTTCCCTCAGCTACTCTAGCCTATGCTAAGCTAAGGTAAGCTAGGTCCTCTTCGGTCCCTCACCTACTCTAGCCTAAGCTAAGCTAAACTAGGTCCTCTCGGGTCCCTCAGCTACTCTAGCCTAAACTATGCTAAGCTAAGCTAGGTCCTCTTGGGTCCCTCAGCTACTCTAGCCGAAGCTAAGCTAAGCTAGGTCCTCTTGGGTCCCTCAGCTACTCTAGCCTAAACTATGCTAAGCTAAGCTAGGTCCTCCTGTGTCCCTCTGCTACTCTAGCCTAAGCTAAGCTAAGTTAGGTCCTCTTGGGTCCCTCAGCTACTGTAGCCTAAGCTAAGCTAAGCTAAGCTAGGTCCTCTTGGGTCCCTCAGCTACTCTAGCCTAAACTAAGCTAAGCTAGGTCCTCTTGGACCCTCAGCTACTCTAGCCTACGTTAAGCTAAGCTAACCTAGGTCCTCTTGGGTCCCTCAGCCTCTCTAGCCTAAGCTAAGCTAAGCTAAGCTAGGTCCTCTTGGGTCCCTCAGCTACTATAGCCTACGCTAAGCTAAGGTAAGCTAGGTCCTCTTGGGTCCATCAGCTACTCTAGCCTAAACTAAGCTAAGCTAAGCTAGGTCCTCTTGGGTCCCTTAGCTACTCTAGCCTAATGTAAGCTAAGCTAAGCTAGGTCCTCTTGGGTCCCTGTGCTACTCTAGCCTAAGCTAAGCTAAGCTAGGTCGTCTTGGGTCCCTCAGCTACTCTAGCCTACGCTAAGGTTAGCTAAGGTAGGTCCTCTTGGGTTCCTCAGCTACTCTAGCCTAAGCTAAGCTACGCTAAGCTAGGTCCTCCTGTGTCCCTCTTCTACTCTAGCCTAAGCTAAGCTAAGCTAGGTCCTCTTGGGTCCCTCAGCTACTCTAGCCTAAGCTAAGCTAAGCTAAGCTAGGTCCTCTTGGGTCCCTCAGCTACTCTAGCCAAAGCTAAGCTAAGCTAGGTCCTCTTGGGTCCCTCAGCTACTCTAGGCTACGCTAAGCTAAGCTAGGTCCTCTTGGGTCCCTCAGCTACTCTAGACTAAGCTAAGCTAAGCTAGGTCCTCTTAGGTCCCTAAGCTACTCTAGCCTACGCTAAGCTAAGCTAGGTCCTCTTGGGTCCCTCAGCTACTCTAGCCTAAACTAAGCTAAGCTAAGCTAGGTCCTCTTGGGTCCCTCAGCTACTCTAGCCTACGCTAAGCTAAGGTAAGCTAGGTCCTCTTGGGTCCCTCAGCTACTCTAGCCTAAACTAAGCTAAGCTAAGCTAGGTCTTCTTGGGTCCCTCAGCTACTCTACCTACGCTAAGCTAAGGTAAGCTAGGTCCTCTTGGGTCCATCACCTACTCTAGCCTAAACTAATCTAAGCTATGCTAGGTCCTCTTGGGTCGCTTAGCTTCTCTAGCCTAATGTAAGCTACGCTAAGGTAGGTCCTCTTGGGTCCCTCAGCTACTCTAGCCGAAGCTAAGGTAAGCTAGGCTAGGTCCTCTTGGGTCCCTCAGCTACTCTACCTAAGTTAAGCTAAGCTAGGTCCTCTTGGGTCCCTCAGCTACTCTAGCCTACGCTAAGCGAAGGTAAGCTAGGTCCTCATGGGTCCCTCAGCTACTCTAGCCTAAACTAAGCTAAGCTAAGCTAGGTCCTCTTGGTTCCCTCAGCTACTCTAGGCTAAGCTAAGCTAAACTAAGCTAAGGTAGGTCCTCTTGGGTCCCTCATCTACTCTAGCCTAAACTAAGCTAAGGTAAGCTAGGTCCTCTTGGGTCCCTCAGCTACTCTAGCCTAAGCTAAGCTAAGGTAAGCTAGGTCCTCTTGGGTCCCTCAGCTACTCTAGCCTAAGCTAAGCTAAGGTAAGCTAGGTCCTCTTGGGTCCCTCAGCTACTCTAGCCTATGCTAAGCTAAGGTAAGCTAGGTCCTCTTGGGTCCCTCAGCTACTCTAGCCTAAACTAAGCAAGGCTAAGCTAGGTCCTCTTGGGTCCCTCAGCTACTCTAGCCTACGCTAAGCTCAGGTAAGCTAGGTCCTCTTGGGTCCCTCACCTACTCTAGCCTAAACTAAGCTAAGCTAAGCTAGGTCCTCTTGGGTCCC
The DNA here is from genome assembly GCF_028538775.1 of Myotis yumanensis. Classification (NCBI taxonomy): domain Eukaryota; kingdom Metazoa; phylum Chordata; class Mammalia; order Chiroptera; family Vespertilionidae; genus Myotis; species Myotis yumanensis. Next base: position 3,768,248 of record NW_027223771.1, on the reverse strand, counting down.
TCAGCTACTCTAGGCTAAGCTAAGCTAAACTAAGCTAAGCTAGGTCCTCTAGGGTCCTTCAGCTACTCTAGGCTAAGCTAAGCTAAGCTAAGCTAAGCTAGGCTAAGCTAAGCTAGGTCCTCTTGGGTCCCTCACTTACTCTAGCCTAAACTAAGCTAAGCAATGCTAGGTCCTCTTAGGTCCCTCAGCTACTCTAACCTATGCTACGCTAAGCTAAGCAAGGTCCTCTTGGGTCCCTCAGCTACTCTCACCTAAATGAGGCTAAGCTAAGGGAGGTCCTCTTGTGTCCCTAAGCTACTCTAGCCTATGCAAAGCTAAGCTAAGCTAGGTCCTCTTGGGTCCCTCAGCTACTCTAGCCTAAACTAAACTAAGCTAAGCTAGGTCCTCTTGGGTCCGTCAGCTACTCTAGGCTACGCTAAGCTTAGCTAAGGTAGGTCCTCTTGGGTCCCTGTGCTACTCTAGCCTAAGCTAAGCTAAGCTAGGTCCTCTTGGGTCCCTCAGCTACTCTAGCCTAAACTATGCTAAGCTAAGCTAGGTCCTCTTGGGTCCCTCAGGTTCTGTAGGCTAAGCTACGCTATGCTAGGTCCTCTTCGATCCCTCAGCTACTCTAGCCTAAACTAAGCTAAGCTAAGCTAGGTCCTCTTGGGTCCCTTAGCTACTCTAGCCTAAACTACGGTAAGCTAAGCTAGGTCCTTTGGGTCCCTCAATTACTCTAGCCTAAGTTAAGCTAAGCTAGGTCCTCTTGGGTCCCTCAGCTCCTCTAGGCTAAGCTAACCTAAGCTAAGCTAAGCTAAGCTAAGCTAGGTCAGGTCCTCTAGGGTCCTTCAGCTACTCTAGCCTAAGATAAGCTAAGCTAAGCTAAGCTAGGTCCTCTTGGGTCCCTCACCTACTCCAGCCTAAACTAAGCTAAGCTAAGCTAGGTCCTCTTGGGTCCCTTAGCTACTCTAGCCTAATGTAAGCTAAGCTAAGGTAGGTCCTCTTGGGTGCCTGTGCTACTCTAGCCTAAGATCAGCTAAGCTAAGCTAGGTCCTCTTGGGTCCCTCAGCTACTCTAGCCTAAGCTAAGCTAAGCTAGGTCCTCTTGGGTCCCTCAGCTACTCTAGCCTAAACTATGCTAAGCTAAGCTAGGTCCTCTTGGGTCCCTCAGCTACTCTAGCCTACGCTAAGGTTAGCTAAGGTAGGTCTCTTGGGTTCCTCAGCTACTCTAGCCTAAGCTAAGCTACGCTAAGCTAGGACCTCCTGTGTCCCTCTGCTACTCTAGCCTAAGCTAAGCTAAGCTAGGTCCTCTTGGGTCCCTCAGCTACTCTAGCCTAAGCTAAGCTAAGCTAAGCTAGGTCCTCTTGGGTCCCTCAGCTACTCTAGCCTAAGCTAAGCTAAGCCAGGTCCTCTTGGGTCCCTCAGCTACTCTAGGCTACGCTAAGCTAACCTAGGTCCTCTTGGGTCCCTCAGCTACTCTAGCCTAAGCTAAGCTAAGCTAGGTCCTCTTGGGTCCCTCAGCTCCTCTAGGCTAAGCTAAGCTAAGCTAAGCTAAGCTAAGCTAAGCTAGGTCAGGTCCTCTAGGGTCCTTCAGCTACTCTAGCCTAAGCTAAGCTAAGCTAAGCTAAGCTAAGCTAGGTCCTCTTGGGTCCCTCACCTACTCCAGCCTAAACTAAGCTAAGCTAAGCTAAGCTAAGCTAGGTCCTCTTGGGTCCCTCACCTACTCCAGCCTAAACCAAGCTAAGCTAAGCTAGGTCCTCTTGGGTCCCTTAGCTACTCTAGCCTAATGTAAGCTAAGCTAAGGTAGGTCCTCTTGGGTGCCTGTGCTACTCTAGCCTAAGCTCAGCTAAGCTAAGCTAGGTCCTCTTGGGTCCCTCAGCTACTCTAGCCTAAGCTAAGCTAAGCTAGGTCCTCTTGTGTCCCTCAGCTACTCTAGCCTAAACTATGCTAAGCTAAGCTAGGTCCTCTTGGGTCCCTCAGCTACTCTAGCATACGCTAAGGTTAGCTAAGGTAGGTCCTCTTGGGTTCCTCAGCTACTCTAGCCTAAGCTAAGCTACGCTAAGCTAGGACCTCCGGTGTCCCTCTGCTACTCTAGCCTAAGCTAAGCTAAGCTAGGTCCTCTTGGGTCCCTCAGCTACTCTAGCCTAAGCTAAGCTAAGCTAAGCTAGGTCCTCTTGGGTCCCTCAGCTACTCTAGCCTACGCTAAGCTAAGGTAAGCTAGGTCCTCTTGGGTCCATCAGCTACTCTAGCCTAAACTAAGCTAAGCTAAGCTAGGTCCTCTTGGGTGCCTTAGCTACTCTAGCCTAATGTAAGCTAAGCTAAGCTAGGTCCTCTTGGGTCCCTGTGCTACTCTAGCCTAAGCTAAGCTAAGCTAGGTCGTCTTGGGTCCCTCAGCTACTCTAGCCTACGCTAAGGTTAGCTAAGGTAGGTCCTCTTGGGTTCCTCAGCTACTCTAGCCTAAGCTAAGCTATGCTATGCTAGGTCCTCCTGTGTCCCTCTTCTACTCTAGCCTAAGCTAAGCTAAGCTAGGTCCTCTTGGGTCCCTCAGCTACTCTAGCCTAAGCTAAGCTAAGCTAAGCTAGGTCCTCATGGGTACCTCAGCTACTCTAGCCTACGCTAAGCTAAGGTAAACTAGGTCCTCTTGGGTCCATCAGCTACTCTAGCCTAAACTAAGCTAAGCTAAGCTAGGTCCTCTTGGGTCCCTTAGCTACTCTAGCCTAATGTAAGCTAAGCTAAGCTACGTCCTCTTGGGTCCCTGTGCTACTCTAGCCTAAGCTAAGCTAAGCTAGGTCGTCTTGGGTCCCTCAGCTACTCTAGCCTACGCTAAGGTTAGCTAAGGTAGGTCCTCTTGGGTCCCTCAGCTACTCTAGCCTAAACTAAGCTAAGCTAAGCTAGGTCCTCTTGGGTCCCTCAGCTATCTAGCCTACGCTAAGCTAAGGTAAGCTAGGTCCTCTTGGGTCCCTCAGCTACTCTAGCCTAAACTAAGCTAAGCTAAGCTAGGTCTTCTTGGGTCCCTCAGCTACTCTAGCCTACGCTATGCTAAGGTAAGCTAGGTCCTCTTGGGTCCCTCACCTACTCTAGCCTAAACTAATCTAAGCTATGCTAGGTCCTCTTGGGTCGCTTAGCTTCTCTAGCCTAATGTAAGCTACGCTAAGGTAGGTCCTCTTGGGTCCCTGTGCTACTCTAGCCTAAGCTAAGCCAAGCTAGGTCCTCTTGGGTCCCTCAGCTACTCTAGCCTAAACTATGCTAAGCTAAGCTAGGTCCTCTTGGGTCCCTCAGCTACTCTAGCCGAAGCTAAGGTAAGCTAGGCTAGGTCCTCTTGGGTCCCTCAGCTACTCTACCTAAGTTAAGCTAAGCTAGGTCCTCTTGGGTCCCTCAGCTACTCTAGCCTAAGCTAAGCGAAGGTAAGCTAGGTCCTCTTGGGTCCCTCAGCTACTCTAGCCTAAACTAAGCTAAGCTAAGCTAGGTCCTCTTGGTTCCCTCAGCTACTCTAGGCTAAGCTAAGCTAAACTAAGCTAAGGTAGGTCCTCTTGGGTCCCTCAGCTACTCTAGCCTAAACTAAGCTAAGGTAAGCTAGGTCCTCTTGCGTCCCTCAGCTACTCTAGCCTAAGCTAAGCTAAGGTAAGCTAGGTCCTCTTGGGTCCCTCAGCTTCTCTAGCCTAAGCTAAGCTAAGGTAAGCTAGGTCCTCTTGGGTCCCTCAGCTACTCTAGCCTATGCTAAGCTAAGGTAAGCTAGGTCCTCTTGGGTCCCTCAGCTACTCTAGCCTAAACTAAGCAAGGCTAAGCTAGGTCCTCTTGGGTCCCTCAGCTACTCTAGCCTACGCTAAGCTCAGGTAAGCTAGGTCCTCTTGGGTCCCTCACCTACTCTAGCCTAAACTAAGCTAAGCTAAGCTAGGTCCTCTTGGGTCCCTCAGCTACTCTAGGCTAAGCTAAGCTAAACTAAGCTAAGCTAGGTCCTCTAGGGTCCTTCAGCTACTCTAGGCTAAGCTAAGCTAAGCTAAGCTAAGCTAAGCTAAGCTAAGCTAGGCTAAGCTAAGCTAGGTCCTCTTGGGTCCCTCACTTACTCTAGCCTAAACTAAGCTAAGCAATGCTAGGTCCTCTTAGGTCCCTCAGCTACTCTAACCTATGCTACGCTAAGCTAAGCAAGGTCCTCTTGGGTCCCTCAGCTACTCTCACCTAAATGAGGCTAAGCTAAGGGAGGTCCTCTTGTGTCCCTAAGCTACTCTAGCCTATGCAAAGCTAAGCTAAGCTAGGTCCTCTTGGGTCCCTCAGCTACTCTAGCCTAAACTAAACTAAGCTAAGCTAGGTCCTCTTGGGTCCGTCAGCTACTCTAGGCTACGCTAAGCTTAGCTAAGGTAGGTCCTCTTGGGTTTCTATGCTACTCTAGCCTAAGCTAAGCTAAGCTAGGTCCTCTTGGGTCCCTCAGCTACTCTAGCCTAAACTATGCTAAGCTAAGCTAGGTCCTCTTGGGTCCCTCAGCTACTCTAGCCTAAACTAAGCTAAGCTAAGCTAGGTCCTCTTGGGTCCCTTAGCTACTCTAGCCTAAACTACGGTAAGCTAAGCTAGGTCCTCTTGGGTCCCTCAGCTACTCTAGCCTAAGTTAAGCTAAGCTAGGTCCTCTTGGGTCCCTCAGCTCCTCTAGGCTAAGCTAAGCTAAGCTAAGCTAAGCTAAGCTAAGCTAAGCTAAGCTAGGTCAGGTCCTCTAGGGTCCTTCAGCTACTCTAGCCTAAGCTAAGCTAAGCTAAGCTAAGCTAGGTCCTCTTGGGTCCATCACCTAATCCAGTCTAAACTAAGCTAAGCTAAGCTAAGCTAAGCTAGGTCCTCTTGGGTCCCTCACCTACTCCAGCCTAAACTAAGCTAAGCTAAGCTAGGTCCTCTTGGGTCCCTTAGCTACTCTAGCCTAATGTAAGCTAAGCTAAGGTAGGTCCTCTTGGGTGCCTGTGCTACTCTAGCCTAAGCTCAGCTAAGCTAAGCTAGGTCCTCTTGTGTCCCTCAGCTACTCTAGCCTAAACTATGCTAAGCTAAGCTAGGTCCTCTTGGGTCCCTCAGCTACTCTAGCATACGCTAAGGTTAGCTAAGGTAGGTCCTCTTGGGTTCCTCAGCTACTCTAGCCTAAGCTAAGCTACGCTAAGCTAGGACCTCCGGTGTCCCTCTGCTACTCTAGCCTAAGCTAAGCTAAGCTAGGTCCTCTTGGGTCCCTCAGCTACTCTAGCCTAAGCTAAGCTAAGCTAAGCTAGGTCCTCTTGGGTCCCTCAGCTACTCTAGCCTACGCTAAGCTAAGGTAAGCTAGGTCCTCTTGGGTCCATCAGCTACTCTAGTCTAAACTAAGCTAAGCTAAGCTAGGTCCTCTTGGGTCCCTTAGCTACTCTAGCCTAATGTAAGCTAAGCTAAGCTAGGTCCTCTTGGGTCCCTGTGCTACTCTAGCCTAAGCTAAGCTAAGCTAGGTCGTCTTGGGTCCCTCAGCTACTCTAGCCTACACTAAGGTTAGCTAAGGTAGGTCCTCTTGGGTTCCTCAGCTACTCTAGCCTAAGCTAAGCTACGCTAAGCTAGGTCCTCCTGTGTCCCTCTTCTACTCTAGCCTAAGCTAAGCTAAGCTAGGTCCTCTTGGGTCCCTCAGCTACTCTAGCCTAAGCTAAGCTAAGCTAAGCTAGGTCCTCTTGGGTCCCTCAGCTACTCTAGCCTAAGCTAAGTTAAGCTAGGTCCTCTTGGGTCCCTCAGCTACTCTAGGCTACGCTAAGCTAAGCTAGGTCCTCTTGGGTCCCTCAGCTACTCTAGACTAAGCTAAGCTAAGCTAGGTCCTCTTGGGTCCCTAAGCTACTCTAGCCTACGCTAAGCTAAGCTAGGTCCTCTTGGGTCCCTCAGCTACTCTAGCCTAAACTAAGCTAAGCTAAGCTAGGTCTTCTTGGGTCCCTCAGCTACTCCAGCCTATGCTAAGCTAAGGTAAGCTAGGTCCTCTTGGGTCCCAGAGCTACTCTAGCCTAAACTAAGCTAAGCTAAGCTAGGTCTTCTTGGGTCCCTCAGCTACTCTAGCCTACGCTATGCTAAGGTAAGCTAGGTCCTCTTGGGTCCCTCACCTACTCTAGCCTAAACTAATCTAAGCTATGCTAGGTCCTCTTGGGTCGCTTAGCTTCTCTAGCCTAATGTAAGCTACGCTAAGGTAGGTCCTCTTGGGTCCCTGTGCTACTCTAGCCTAAGCTAAGCCAAGCTAGGTCCTCTTGGGTCCCTCAGCTACTCTAGCCTAAACTATGCTAAGCTAAGCTAGGTCCTCTTGGGTCCCTCAGCTACTCTAGCCGAAGCGAAGGTAAGCTAGGCTAGGTCCTCTTGGGTCCCTCAGCTACTCTACCTAAGTTAAGCTAAGCTAGGTCCTCTTGGGTCCCTCAGCTACTCTAGCCTAAGCTAAGCGAAGGTAAGCTAGGTCCTCTTGGGTCCCTCAGCTACTCTAGCCTAAACTAAGCTAAGCTAAGCTAGGTCCTCTTGGTTCCCTCAGCTACTCTAGGCTAAGCTAAGCTAAACTAAGCTAAGGTAGGTCCTCTTGGGTCCCTCAGCTACTCTAGCCTAAACTAAGCTAAGGTAAGCTAGGTCCTCTTGTGTCCCTCAGCTACTCTAGCCTAAGCTAAGCTAAGGTAAGCTAGGTCCTCTTGGGTCCCTCAGCTACTCTAGCCTAAGCTAAGCTAAGGTAAGCTAGGTCCTCTTGGGTCCCTCAGCTACTCTAGCCTATGCTAAGCTAAGGTAAGCTAGGTCCTCTTGGGTCCCTCAGCTACACTAGCCTAAACTAAGCAAGGCTAAGCTAGGTCCTCTTGGGTCCCTCAGCTACTCTAGCCTACGCTAAGCTCAGGTAAGCTAGGTCCTCTTGGGTCCCTCACCTACTCTAGCCTAAACTAAGCTAAGCTAAGCTAGGTCCTCTTGGGTCCCTCAGCTACTCTAGGCTAAGCTAAGCTAAACTAAGCTAAGCTAGGTCCTCTAGGGTCCTTCAGCTACTCTAGGCTAAGCTAAGCTAAGCTAAGCTAAGCTAAGCTAAGCTAGGCTAAACTAAGCTAGGTCCTCTTGGGTCCCTCACTTACTCTAGCCTAAACTAAGCTAAGCAATGCTAGGTCCTCTTAGGTCCCTCAGCTACTCTAACCTATGCTACGCTAAGCTAAGCAAGGTCCTCTTGGGTCCCTCAGCTACTCTCACCTAAATGAGGCTAAGCTAAGGGAGGTCCTCTTGTGTCCCTAAGCTACTCTAGCCTATGCAAAGCTAAGCTAAGCTAGGTCCTCTTGGGTCCCTCAGCTACTCTAGCCTAAACTAAACTAAGCTAAGCTAGGTCCTCTTGGGTCCGTCAGCTACTCTAGGCTACGCTAAGCTTAGCTAAGGTAGGTCCTCTTGGGTCCCTCAGCTATTCTAGCCTAAACTATGCTAAGCTAAGCTAGGTCCTCTTGGGTCCCTCAGCTACTCTAGCCTAAACTAAGCTAAGCTAAGCTAGGTCCTCTTGGGTCCCTTAGCTACTCTAGCCTAAACTACGGTAAGCTAAGCTAGGTCCTCTTGGGTCCCTCAGCTACTCTAGCCTAAGTTAAGCTAAGCTAGGTCCTCTTGGGTCCCTCAGCTCCTCTAGGCTAAGCTAAGCTAAGCTAAGCTAAGCTAAGCTAAGCTAAGCTAGGTCAGGTCCTCTAGGGTCCTTCAGCTACTCTAGCCTAAGCTAAGCTAAGCTAAGCTAAGCTAGGTCCTCTTGGGTCTCTCACCTACTCCAGCCTAAACTAAGCTAAGCTAAGCTAGGTCCTCTTGGGTCCCTTAGCTACTCTAGCCTAATGTAAGCTAAGCTAAGGTAGGTCCTCTTGGGTGACTGTGCTACTCTAGCCTAAGCTCAGCTAAGCTAAGCTAGGTCATCTTGGGTCCCTCAGCTACTCTAGCCTAAGCTAAGCTAAGCTAGGTCCTCTTGGGTCCCTCAGCTACTCTAGCCTAAACTATGCTAAGCTAAGCTAGGTCCTCTTGGGTCCCTCAGCTACTCTAGCCTACGCTAAGGTTAGCTAAGGTAGGTCCTCTTGGGTTCCTCAGCTACTCTAGCCTAAGCTAAGCTACGCTAAGCTAGGACCTCCTGTGTCCCTCTGCTACTCTAGCCTAAGCTAAGCTAAGCTAGGTCCTCTTGGGTCCCTCAGCTACTCTAGCCTAAGCTAAGCTAAGCTAAGCTAGGTCCTCTTGGGTCCCTCAGCTATTCTAGCCTAAGCTAAGCTAAGCTAGGTCCTCTTGGGTCCCTCAGCTACTCTAGGCTACGCTAAGCTAAGCTAGGTCCTCTTGGGTCCCTCAGCTACTCTAGCCTAAGCTAAGCTAAGCTAGGTCCTCTTGGGTCCCTAAGCTACTCTAGCCTACGCTAAGCTAAGCTAGGTCCTCTTGGGTCCCTCAGCTACTCTAGCCTAAACTAAGCTAAGCTAAGCTAGGTCCTCTTGGGTCCCTCAGCTACTCTAGCCTAAACTAAGCTAAGCTAAGCTAGGTCTTCTTGGGTCCCTCAGCTACTCTAGCCTCTGCTAAGCTAAGGTAAGCTACGTCCTCTTGGGTCCCTCACCTACTCTAGCCTTAACTAATCTAAGCTATGCTAGGTCCTCTTGGGTCGCTTAGCTACTCTAGCCTAATGTAAGCTAAGCTAAGCTAGGTCCTCTTGGGTCCCTTAGCTACTCTAGCCTAATGTAAGCTAAGCTAAGCTAGGTCCTCTTGGGTCCCTGTGCTACTCTAGCCTAAGCTAAGCTAAGCTAGGTCGTCTTGGGTCCCTCAGCTACTCTAGCCTAAACTATGCTAAGCTAAGCTAGGTCCTCTTGGGTCCCTCAGCTACTCTAGCCTACGCTTAGGTTAGCTAAGGTAGGTCCTCTTGGGTTCCTCAGCTACTGTAGCCTAAGGTAAGCTACGCTAAGCTACGTCCTCCTGTGTCCCTCTGCTACTCTAGCCTAAGCTAAGCTAAGCTAGGCTAGGTCCTCTTGGGTCCCTCAGCTACTCTACCTAAGTAAAGCTAAGCTAGGTCCTCTTGGGTCCCTCAGCTACTCTAGCCTAAGCTAAGCGAAGGTAAGCTAGGTCCTCTTGGGTCCCTCAGCTACTCTAGCCTAAACTAAGCTAAGCTAAGCTAGGTCCTCTTGGTTCCCTCAGCTACTCTAGGCTAAGCTAAGCTAAACTAAGCAAAGGTAGGTCCTCTTGGGTCCCTCAGCTACTCTAGCCTAAACTAAGCTAAGGTAAGCTAGGTCCTCTTGGGTCCCTCAGCTACTCTAGCCTAAGCTAAGCTAAGGTAAGCTAGGTCCTCCTGGGTCCCTCAGCTACTCTAGCCTACGCTAAGCTCAGGTAAGCTAGGTCCTCTTGGGTCCCTCACCTACTCTAGCCTAAACTAAGCTAAGCTAAGCTAGGTCCTCTTGGGTCCCTCAGTACTCTAGGCTAAGCTAAGCTAAACTAAGCTAAGCTAGGTCCTCTAGGGTCCTTCAGCTACTCTAGGCTAAGCTAAGCTACGCTAAGCTAAGCTAAGCTAAGCTAGGTCCTCTTGGGTCCCTCACTCTAGCCTAAACTAAGCTAAGCAATGCTAGGTCCTCTTAGGTCCCTCAGCTACTCTAACCTATGCTACGCTAAGCTAAGCAAGGTCCTCTTGGGTCCCTCAGCTACTCTCACCTAAATGAGGCTAAGCTAAGGGAGGTCCTCTTGTGTCCCTAAGCTACTCTAGCCTATGCAAAGCTAAGCTAAGCTAGGTCCTCTTGGGTCCCTCAGCTACTCTAGGCTAAGCTAAGCTAAACTAAGCTAAGGTAGGTCCTCTTGGGTCCCTCAGCTACTCTAGCCTAAACTAAGCTAAGGTAAGCTAGGTCCTCTTGGGTCCCTCAGCTACTCTAGCCTAAGCTATGCTAAGGTAAGCTAGGTCTTCCGGGGCCCTCAGCTACTCTAGCCTAAGCTAAGCTAAGGTAAGCTTGGTCCTCTTGGGTCCCTCAGCTACTCTAGCCTAAACTAAGCTAAGCTAAGCTAGGTCCTCTTGGGTCCCTCAGCTACTCTAGGCTACGCTAAGCTTAACTAAGGTAGGTCCTCTTGGGTCCCTGTGCTACTCTAGCCTAAGCTAAGCTAAGCTAGGTCCTCTTGGGTCCCTCAGCTACTCTAGCCTAAACTATGCTAAGCTAAGATAGGTCCTCTTGGGTCCCTCAGCTACTCTAGCCTAAGCTAAGCTAAGCTAGGTCCTCTTGGGTCCCTCAGGTTCTGTAGGCTAAGCTACGCTATGCTAGGTCCTCTTCGGTCCCACAGCTACTCTAGCCTAAACTAAGCTAAGCTAAGCTAGGTCCTCTTGGGTCCCTTAGCTACTCTAGCCTAAACTACGGTAAGCTAAGCTAAGTCCTCTTGGGTCCCTCAGCTACTCTAGCCTAAGTTAAGCTAAGCTAGGTCCTCTTGGGTCCCTCAGCTACTCTAGCCTAAACTAAGCTAAGCTAGGTCCTCTTGGACCCTCAGCTACTCTAGCCTACGCTAAGCTAAGCTAACCTAGGTCCTCTTGGGTCCCTCAGCCTCTCTAGCCTAAGCTAAGCTAAGCTAAGCTAGGTCCTCTTGGGTCCCTCAGCTACTATAGCCTACGCTAAGCTAAGGTAAGCTAGGTCCTCTTGGGTCCATCAGCTACTCTAGCCTAAACTAAGCTAAGCTAAGCTAGGTCCTCTTGGGTCCCTTAGCTACTCTAGCCTAATGTAAGCTAAGCTAAGCTAGGTCCTCTTGGGTCCCTGTGCTACTCTAGCCTAAGCTAAGCTAAGCTAGGTCGTCTTGGGTCCCTCAGCTACTCTAGCCTACGCTAAGGTTAGCTAAGGTAGGTCCTCTTGGGTTCCTCAGCTACTCTAGCCTAAGCTAAGCTACGCTAAGCTAGGTCCTCCTGTGTCCCTCTTCTACTCTAGCCTAAGCTAAGCTAAGCTAGGTCCTCTTGGGTCCCTCAGCTACTCTAGCCTAAGCTAAGCTAAGCTAAGCTAGGTCCTCTTGGGTCCCTCAGCTACTCTAGCCTAAGCTAAGCTAAGCTAGGTCCTCTTGGGTCCCTCAGCTACTCTAGGCTACGCTAAGCTAAGCTAGGTCCTCTTGGGTCCCTCAGCTACTCTAGACTAAGCTAAGCTAAGCTAGGTCCTCTTAGGTCCCTAAGCTACTCTAGCCTACGCTAAGCTAAGCTAGGTCCTCTTGGGTCCCTCAGCTACTCTAGCCTAAACTAAGCTAAGCTAAGCTAGGTCCTCTTGGGTCCCTCAGCTACTCTAGCCTACGCTAAGCTAAGGTAAGCTAGGTCCTCTTGGGTCCCTCAGCTACTCTAGCCTAAACTAAGCTAAGCTAAGCTAGGTCTTCTTGGGTCCCTCAGCTACTCTACCTACGCTAAGCTAAGGTAAGCTAGGTCCTCTTGGGTCCATCACCTACTCTAGCCTAAACTAATCTAAGCTATGCTAGGTCCTCTTGGGTCGCTTAGCTTCTCTAGCCTAATGTAAGCTACGCTAAGGTAGGTCCTCTTGGGTCCTTCAGCTACTCTAGCCGAAGCTAAGGTAAGCTAGGCTAGGTCCTCTTGGGTCCCTCAGCTACTCTACCTAAGTTAAGCTAAGCTAGGTCCTCTTGGGTCCCTCAGCTACTCTAGCCTACGCTAAGCGAAGGTAAGCTAGGTCCTCATGGGTCCCTCAGCTACTCTAGCCTAAACTAAGCTAAGCTAAGCTAGGTCCTCTTGGTTCCCTCAGCTACTCTAGGCTAAGCTAAGCTAAACTAAGCTAAGGTAGGTCCTCTTGGGTCCCTCATCTACTCTAGCCTAAACTAAGCTAAGGTAAGCTAGGTCCTCTTGGGTCCCTCAGCTACTCTAGCCTAAGCTAAGCTAAGGTAAGCTAGGTCCTCTTGGGTCCCTCAGCTACTCTAGCCTAAGCTAAGCTAAGGTAAGCTAGGTCCTCTTGGGTCCCTCAGCTACTCTAGCCTATGCTAAGCTAAGGTAAGCTAGGTCCTCTTGGGTCCCTCAGCTACTCTAGCCTAAACTAAGCAAGGCTAAGCTAGGTCCTCTTGGGTCCCTCAGCTACTCTAGCCTACGCTAAGCTCAGGTAAGCTAGGTCCTCTTGGGTCCCTCACCTACTCTAGCCTAAACTAAGCTAAGCTAAGCTAGGTCCTCTTGGGTCCCTCAGCTACTCTATGCTAAGCTAAGCTAAACTAAGCTAAGCTAGGTCCTCTAGGGTCCTTCAGCTACTCTAGGCTAAGCTAAGCTACGCTAAGCTAAGCTAGGCTTAGCTAAGCTAGGTCCTCTTGGGTCCCTCACTTACTCTAGCCTAAACTAAGCTAAGCAATGCTAGGTCCTCTTAGGTCCCTCAGCTACTCTAACCTATGCTACGCTAAGCTAAGCAAGGTCCTCTTGGGTCCCTCAGCTACTCTCACCTAAATGAGGCTAAGCTAAGGGAGGTCCTCTTGTGTCCCTAAGCTACTCTAGCCTATGCAAAGCTAAGCTAAGCTAGGTCCTCTTGGGTCCCTCAGCTACTCTAGCCTAAACTAAACTAAGCTAAGCTAGGTCCTCTTGGGTCCGTCAGCTACTCTAGGCTACGCTAAGCTTAGCTAAGGTAGGTCCTCTTGGGTCCCTGTGCTACTCTAGCCTAAGCTAAGCTAAGCTAGGTCCTCTTGGGTCCCTCAGCTACTCTAGCCTAAACTATGCTAAGCTAAGCTAGGTCCTCTTGGGTCCCTCAGGTTCTGTAGGCTAAGCTACGCTATGCTAGGTCCTCTTCGGTCCCTCAGCTACTCTAGCCTAAACTAAGCTAAGCTAAGCTAGGTCCTCTTGGGTCCCTTAGCTACTCTAGCCTAAACTATGGTAAGCTAAGCTAGGTCCTTTGGGTCCCTCAGCTACTCTAGCCTAAGTTAAGCTAAGCTAGGTCCTCTTGGGTCCCTCAGCTCCTCTAGGCTAAGCTAAGCTAAGCTAAGCTAAGCTAAGCTAAGCTAGGTCAGGTCCTCTAGGGTCCTTCAGCTACTCTAGCCTAAGATAAGCTAAGCTAAGCTAAGCTAGGTCCTCTTGGGTCCCTCACCTACTCCAGCCTAAACTAAGCTAAGCTAAGCTAGGTCCTCTTGGGTCCCTTAGCTACTCTAGCCTAATGTAAGCTAAGCTAAGGTAGGTCCTCTTGGGTGCCTGTGCTACTCTAGCCTAAGATCAGCTAAGCTAAGCTAGGTCCTCTTGGGTCCCTCAGCTACTCTAGCCTAAGCTAAGCTAAGCTAGGTCCTCTTGGGTCCCTCAGCTACTCTAGCCTAAACTATGCTAAGCTAAGCTAGGTCCTCTTGGGTCCCTCAGCTACTCTAGCCTACGCTAAGGTTAGCTAAGGTAGGTCTCTTGGGTTCCTCAGCTACTCTAGCCTAAGCTAAGCTACGCTAAGCTAGGACCTCCTGTGTCCCTCTGCTACTCTAGCCTAAGCTAAGCTAAGCTAGGTCCTCTTGGGTCCCTCAGCTACTCTAGCCTAAGCAGAGCTAAGCTAAGCTAGGTCCTCTTGGGTCCCTCAGCTACTCTAGCCTAAGCTAAGCTAAGCCAGGTCCTCTTGGGTCCCTCAGCTACTCTAGGCTACGCTAAGCTAACCTAGGTCCTCTTGGGTCCCTCAGCTACTCTAGCCTAAGCTAAGCTAAGCTAGGTCCTCTTGGGTCCCTCAGCTCCTCTAGGCTAAGCTAAGCTAAGCTAAGCTAAGCTAAGCTAAGCTAAGCTAGGTCAGGTCCTCTAGGGTCCTTCAGCTACTCTAGCCTAAGCTAAGCTAAGCTAAGCTAAGCTAGGTCCTCTTGGGTCCCTCACCTACTCCAGCCTAAACTAAGCTAAGCTAAGCTAAGCTAAGCTAGGTCCTCTTGGGTCCCTCACCTACTCCAGCCTAAACTAAGCTAAGCTAAGCTAGGTCCTCTTGGGTCCCTTAGCTACTCTAGCCTAATGTAAGCTAAGCTAAGGTAGGTCCTCTTGGGTGCCTGTGCTACTCTAGCCTAAGCTCAGCTAAGCTAAGCTAGGTCCTCTTGGGTCCCTCAGCTACTCTAGCCTAAGCTAAGCTAAGCTAGGTCCTCTTGTGTCCCTCAGCTACTCTAGCCTAAACTATGCTAAGCTAAGCTAGGTCCTCTTGGGTCCCTCAGCTACTCTAGCATACGCTAAGGTTAGCTAAGGTAGGTCCTCTTGGGTTCCTCAGCTACTCTCGCCTAAGCTAAGCTACGCTAAGCTAGGACCTCCGGTGTCCCTCTGCTACTCTAGCCTAAGCTAAGCTAAGCTAGGTCCTCTTGGGTCCCTCAGCTACTCTAGCCTAAGCTAAGCTAAGCTAAGCTAGGTCCTCTTGGGTCCCTCAGCTACTCTAGCCTACGCTAAGCTAAGGTAAGCTAGGTCCTCTTGGGTCCATCAGCTACTCTAGCCTAAACTAAGCTAAGCTAAGCTAGGTCCTCTTGGGTCCCTTAGCTACTCTAGCCTAATGTAAGCTAAGCTAAGCTAGGTCCTCTTGGGTCCCTGTGCTACTCTAGCCTAAGCTAAGCTAAGCTAGGTCGTCTTGGGTCCCTCAGCTACTCTAGCCTACGCTAAGGTTAGCTAAGGTAGGTCCTCTTGGGTTCCTCAGCTACTCTAGCCTAAGCTAAGCTATGCTAAGCTAGGTCCTCCTGTGTCCCTCTTCTACTCTAGCCTAAGCTAACCTAAGCTAGGTCCTCTTGGGTCCCTCAGCTACTCTAGCCTAAGCTAAGCTAAGCTAAGCTAGGTCCTCATGGGTCCCTCAGCTACTCTAGCCTACGCTAAGCTAAGGTAAACTAGGTCCTCTTGGGTCCATCAGCTACTCTAGCCTAAACTAAGCTAAGCTAAGCTAGGTCCTCTTGGGTCCCTTAGCTACTCTAGCCTAATGTAAGCTAAGCTAAGCTACGTCCTCTTGGGTCCCTGTGCTACTCTAGCCTAAGCTAAGCTAAGCTAGGTCGTCTTGGGTCCCTCAGCTACTCTAGCCTACGCTAAGGTTAGCTAAGGTAGGTCCTCTTGGGTCCCTCAGCTACTCTAGCCTAAACTAAGCTAAGCTAAGCTAGGTCCTCTTGGGTCCCTCAGCTATCTAGCCTACGCTAAGCTAAGGTAAGCTAGGTCCTCTTGGGTCCCTCAGCTACTCTAGCCTAAACTAAGCTAAGCTAAGCTAGGTCTTCTTGGGTCCCTCAGCTACTCTAGCCTACGCTATGCTAAGGTAAGCTAGGTCCTCTTGGGTCCCTCACCTACTCTAGCCTAAACTAATCTAAGCTATGCTAGGTCCTCTTGGGTCGCTTAGCTTCTCTAGCCTAATGTAAGCTACGCTAAGGTAGGTCCTCTTGGGTCCCTGTGCTACTCTAGCCTAAGCTAAGCCAAGCTAGGTCCTCTTGGGTCCCTCAGCTACTCTAGCCTAAACTATGCTAAGCTAAGCTAGGTCCTCTTGGGTCCCTCAGCTACTCTAGCCGAAGCTAAGGTAAGCTAGGCTAGGTCCTCTTGGGTCCCTCAGCTACTCTACCTAAGTTAAGCTAAGCTAGGTCCTCTTGGGTCCCTCAGCTACTCTAGCCTAAGCTAAGCGAAGGTAAGCTAGGTCCTCTTGGGTCCCTCAGCTACTCTAGCCTAAACTAAGCTAAGCTAAGCTAGGTCCTCTTGGTTCCCTCAGCTACTCTAGGCTAAGCTAAGCTAAACTAAGCTAAGGTAGGTCCTCTTGGGTCCCTCAGCTACTCTAGCCTAAACTAAGCTAAGGTAAGCTAGGTCCTCTTGTGTCCCTCAGCTACTCTAGCCTAAGCTAAGCTAAGGTAAGCTAGGTCCTCTTGGGTCCCTCAGCTACTCTAGCCTAAGCTAAGCTAAGGTAAGCTAGGTCCTATTGGGTCCCTCAGCTACTCTAGCCTATGCTAAGCTAAGGTAAGCTAGGTCCTCTTGGGTCCCTCAGCTACTCTAGCCTAAACTAAGCAAGGCTAAGCTAGGTCCTCTTGGGTCCCTCAGCTACTCTAGCCTACGCTAAGCTCAGGTAAGCTAGGTCCTCTTGGGTCCCTCACCTACTCTAGCCTAAACTAAGCTAAGCTAAGCTAGGTCCTCTTGGGTCCCTCAGCTACTCTAGGCTAAGCTAAGCTAAACTAAGCTAAGCTAGGTCCTCTAGGGTCCTTCAGCTACTCTAGGCTAAGCTAAGCTAAGCTAAGCTAAGCTAAGCTAAGCTAAGCTAGGCTAAGCTAAGCTAGGTCCTCTTGGGTCCCTCACTTACTCTAGCCTAAACTAAGCTAAGCAATGCTAGGTCCTCTTAGGTCCCTCAGCTACTCTAACCTATGCTACGCTAAGCTAAGCAAGGTCCTCTTGGGTCCCTCAGCTACTCTCACCTAAATGAGGCTAAGCTAAGGGAGGTCCTCTTGTGTCCCTAAGCTACTCTAGCCTATGCAAAGCTAAGCTAAGCTAGGTCCTCTTGGGTCCCTCAGCTACTCTAGCCTAAACTAAACTAAGCTAAGCTAGGTCCTCTTGGGTCCGTCAGCTACTCTAGGCTACGCTAAGCTTAGCTAAGGTAGGTCCTCTTGGGTTTCTATGCTACTCTAGCCTAAGCTAAGCTAAGCTAGGTCCTCTTGGGTCCCTCAGCTACTCTAGCCTAAACTATGCTAAGCTAAGCTAGGTCCTCTTGGGTCCCTCAGCTACTCTAGCCTAAACTAAGCTAAGCTAAGCTAGGTCCTCTTGGGTCCCTTAGCTACTCTAGCCTAAACTACGGTAAGCTAAGCTAGGTCCTCTTGGGTCCCTCAGCTACTCTAGCCTAAGTTAAGCTAAGCTAGGTCCTCTTGGGTCCCTCAGCTCCTCTAGGCTAAGCTAAGCTAAGCTAAGCTAAGCTAAGCTAAGCTAAGCTAAGCTAGGTCAGGTCCTCTAGGGTCCTTCAGCTACTCCAGCCTAAGCTAAGCTAAGCTAAGCTAAGCTAGGTCCTCTTGGGTCCCTCACCTACTCCAGTCTAAACTAAGCTAAGCTAAGCTAAGCTAAGCTAGGTCCTCTTGGGTCCCTCACCTACTCCAGCCTAAACTAAGCTAAGCTAAGCTAGGTCCTCTTGGGTCCCTTAGCTACTCTAGCCTAATGTAAGCTAAGCTAAGGTAGGTCCTCTTGGGTGCCTGTGCTACTCTAGCCTAAGCTCAGCTAAGCTAAGCTAGGTCCTCTTGGGTCCCTCAGCTACTCTAGCCTAAGCTAAGCTAAGCTAGGTCCTCTTGTGTCCCTCAGCTACTCTAGCCTAAACTATGCTAAGCTAAGCTAGGTCCTCTTGGGTCCCTCAGCTACTCTAGCATACGCTAAGGTTAGCTAAGGTAGGTCCTCTTGGGTTCCTCAGCTACTCTAGCCTAAGCTAAGCTACGCTAAGCTAGGACCTCCGGTGTCCCTCTGCTACTCTAGCCTAAGCTAAGCTAAGCTAGGTCCTCTTGGGTCCCTCAGCTACTCTAGCCTAAGCTAAGCTAAGCTAAGCTAGGTCCTCTTGGGTCCCTCAGCTACTCTAGCCTACGCTAAGCTAAGGTAAGCTAGGTCCTCTTGGGTCCATCAGCTACTCTAGTCTAAACTAAGCTAAGCTAAGCTAGGTCCTCTTGGGTCCCTTAGCTACTCTAGCCTAATGTAAGCTAAGCTAAGCTAGGTCCTCTTGGGTCCCTGTGCTACTCTAGCCTAAGCTAAGCTAAGCTAGGTCGTCTTGGGTCCCTCAGCTACTCTAGCCTACACTAAGGTTAGCTAAGGTAGGTCCTCTTGGGTTCCTCAGCTACTCTAGCCTAAGCTAAGCTACGCTAAGCTAGGTCCTCCTGTGTCCCTCTTCTACTCTAGCCTAAGCTAAGCTAAGCTAGGTCCTCTTGGGTCCCTCAGCTACTCTAGCCTAAGCTAAGCTAAGCTAAGCTAGGTCCTCTTGGGTCCCTCAGCTACTCTAGCCTAAGCTAAGTTAAGCTAGGTCCTCTTGGGTCCCTCAGCTACTCTAGGCTACGCTAAGCTAAGCTAGGTCCTCTTGGGTCCCTCAGCTACTCTAGACTAAGCTAAGCTAAGCTAGGTCCTCTTGGGTCCCTAAGCTACTCTAGCCTACGCTAAGCTAAGCTAGGTCCTCTTGGGTCCCTCAGCTACTCTAGCCTAAACTAAGCTAAGCTAAGCTAGGTCTTCTTGGGTCCCTCAGCTACTCCAGCCTATGCTAAGCTAAGGTAAGCTAGGTCCTCTTGGGTCCCAGAGCTACTCTAGCCTAAACTAAGCTAAGCTAAGCTAGGTCTTCTTGGGTCCCTCAGCTACTCTAGCCTACGCTATGCTAAGGTAAGCTAGGTCCTCTTGGGTCCCTCACCTACTCTAGCCTAAACTAATCTAAGCTATGCTAGGTCCTCTTGGGTCGCTTAGCTTCTCTAGCCTAATGTAAGCTACGCTAAGGTAGGTCCTCTTGGGTCCCTGTGCTACTCTAGCCTAAGCTAAGCCAAGCTAGGTCCTCTTGGGTCCCTCAGCTACTCTAGCCTAAACTATGCTAAGCTAAGCTAGGTCCTCTTGGGTCCCTCAGCTACTCTAGCCGAAGCTAAGGTAAGCTAGGCTAGGTCCTCTTGGGTCCCTCAGCTACTCTACCTAAGTTAAGCTAAGCTAGGTCCTCTTGGGTCCCTCAGCTACTCTAGCCTAAGCTAAGCGAAGGTAAGCTAGGTCCTCTTGGGTCCCTCAGCTACTCTAGCCTAAACTAAGCTAAGCTAAGCTAGGTCCTCTTGGTTCCCTCCGCTACTCTAGGCTAAGCTAAGCTAAACTAAGCTAAGGTAGGTCCTCTTGGGTCCCTCAGCTACTCTAGCCTAAACTAAGCTAAGGTAAGCTAGGTCCTCTTGTGTCCCTCAGCTACTCTAGCCTAAGCTAAGCTAAGGTAAGCTAGGTCCTCTTGGGTCCCTCAGCTACTCTAGCCTAAGCTAAGCTAAGGTAAGCTAGGTCCTCTTGGGTCCCTCAGCTACTCTAGCCTATGCTAAGCTAAGGTAAGCTAGGTCTTCTTGGGTCCCTCAGCTACTCTAGCCTAAACTAAGCAAGGCTAAGCTAGGTCCTGTTGGGTCCCTCAGCTACTCTAGCCTACGCTAAGCTCAGGTAAGCTAGGTCCTCTTGGGTCCCTCACCTACTCTAGCCTAAACTAAGCTAAGCTAAGCTAGGTCCTCTTGGGTCCCTCAGCTACTCTAGGCTAAGCTAAGCTAAACTAAGCTAAGCTAGGTCCTCTAGGGTCCTTCAGCTACTCTAGGCTAAGCTAAGCTAAGCTAAGCTAAGCTAAGCTAAGCTAGGCTAAACTAAGCTAGGTCCTCTTGGGTCCCTCACTTACTCTAGCCTAAACTAAGCTAAGCAATGCTAGGTCCTCTTAGGTCCCTCAGCTACTCTAACCTATGCTACGCTAAGCTAAGCAAGGTCCTCTTGGGTCCCTCAGCAACTCTCACCTAAATGAGGCTAAGCTAAGGGAGGTCCTCTTGTGTCCCTAAGCTACTCTAGCCTATGCAAAGCTAAGCTAAGCTAGGTCCTCTTGGGTCCCTCAGCTACTCTAGCCTAAACTAAACTAAGCTAAGCTAGGTCCTCTTGGGTCCGTCAGCTACTCTAGGCTACGCTAAGCTTAGCTAAGGTAGGTCCTCTTGGGTCCCTCAGCTATTCTAGCCTAAACTATGCTAAGCTAAGCTAGGTCCTCTTGGGTCCCTCAGCTACTCTAGCCTAAACTAAGCTAAGCTAAGCTAGGTCCTCTTGGGTCCCTTAGCTACTCTAGCCTAAACTACGGTAAGCTAAGCTAGGTCCTCTTGGGTCCCTCAGCTACTCTAGCCTAAGTTAAGCTAAGCTAGGTCCTCTTGGGTCCCTCAGCTCCTCTAGGCTAAGCTAAGCTAAGCTAAGCTAAGCTAAGCTAAGCTAAGCTAAGCTAGGTCAGGTCCTCTAGGGTCCTTCAGCTACTCTAGCCTAAGCTAAGCTAAGCTAAGCTAAGCTAGGTCCTCTTGGGTCCCTCACCTACTCCAGCCTAAACTAAGCTAAGCTAAGCTAGGTCCTCTTGGGTCCCTTAGCTACTCTAGCCTAATGTAAGCTAAGCTAAGGTAGGTCCTCTTGGGTGACTGTGCTACTCTAGCCTAAGCTCAGCTAAGCTAAGCTAGGTCATCTTGGGTCCCTCAGCTACTCTAGCCTAAGCTAAGCTAAGCTAGGTCCTCTTTGGTCCCTCAGCTACTCTAGCCTAAACTATGCTAAGCTAAGCTAGGTCCTCTTGGGTCCCTCAGCTACTCTAGCCTACGCTAAGGTTAGCTAAGGTAGGTCCTCTTGGGTTCCTCAGCTACTCTAGCCTAAGCTAAGCTACGCTAAGCTAGGACCTCCTGTGTCCCTCTGCTACTCTAGCCTAAGCTAAGCTAAGCTAGGTCCTCTTGGGTCCCTCAGCTACTCTAGCCTAAGCTAAGCTAAGCTAAGCTAGGTCCTCTTGGGTCCCTCAGCTATTCTAGCCTAAGCTAAGCTAAGCTAGGTCCTCTTGGGTCCCTCAGCTACTCTAGGCTACGCTAAGCTAAGCTAGGTCCTCTTGGGTCCCTCAGCTACTCTAGCCTAAGCTAAGCTAAGCTAGGTCCTCTTGGGTCCCTAAGCTACTCTAGCCTACGCTAAGCTAAGCTAGGTCCTCTTGGGTCCCTCAGCTACTCTAGCCTAAACTAAGCTAAGCTAAGCTAGGTCCTCTTGGGTCCCTCAGCTACTCTAGCCTAAACTAAGCTAAGCTAAGCTAGGTCCTCTTGGGTCCCTCAGCAACTCTAGGCTAAGCTAAGCTAAACTAAGCTAAGGTAGGTCCTCTTGGGTCCCTCAGCTACTCTAGCCTAAACTAAGCTAAGGTAAGCTAGGTCCTCTTGGGTCCCTCAGCTACTCTAGCCTAAGCTATGCTAAGGTAAGCTAGGTCTTCCGGGGCCCTCAGCTACTCTAGCCTAAGCTAAGCTAAGGTAAGCTTGGTCCTCTTGGGTCCCTCAGCTACTCTAGCCTAAACTAAGCTAAGCTAAGCTAGGTCCTCTTGGGTCCCTCAGCTACTCTAGGCTACGCTAAGCTTAACTAAGGTAGGTCCTCTTGGGTCCCTGTGCTACTCTAGCCTAAGCTAAGCTAAGCTAGGCCCCCTTGGTCCCTCAGCTACTCTAGCCTAAACTATGCTAAGCTAAGATAGGTCCTCTTGGGTCCCTCAGCTACTCTAGCCTAAGCTAAGCTAAGCTAGGTCCTCTTGGGTCCCTCAGGTTCTGTAGGCTAAGCTACGCTATGCTAGGTCCTCTTCGGTCCCACAGCTACTCTAGCCTAAACTAAGCTAAGCTAAGCTAGGTCCTCTTGGGTCCCTTAGCTACTCTAGCCTAAACTACGGTAAGCTAAGCTAAGTCCTCTTGGGTCCCTCAGCTACTCTAGCCTAAGTTAAGCTAAGCTAGGTCCTCTTGGGTCCCTCAGCTCCTCTAGGCTAAGCTAAGCTAAGCTAAGCTAAGCTAAGCTAAGCTAGGTCAGGTCCTCTAGGGTCCTTCAACTACTCTAGCCTAAGCTAAGCTAAGCTAAGCTAGGTCCTCTTGGGTCCCTCACCTACTCCAGCCTAAACTAAGCTAAGCTAAGCTAGGTCCTCTTGGGTCCCTTAGCTACTCTAGCCTAATGTAAGCTAAGCTAAGGTAGGTCATCTTGGGTGCCTGTGTTACTCTAGCCTAAGCTCAGCTAAGCTAAGCTAGGTCCTCTTGGGTCCCTCAGCTACTCTAGCCTAAGCTAAGCTAAGCTAGGTCCTCTTGGGTCCCTCAGCTACTCTAGCCTAAACTATGCTAAGCTAATCTAGGTCCTCTTGGGTCCCTCAGCTACTCTAGCCTACGCTAAGGTTAGCTAAGGTAGGTCCTCTTGGGTTCTTCAGCTACTCTAGCCTAAGCTAAGCTACGCTAAGCTAGGACCTCCGGTGTCCCTCTGCTACTCTAGCCTAAGCTAAGCTAAGCTAGGTCCTCATGGGTCCCTCAGCTACTCTAGCCTAAGCTAAGCTAAGCTAGGTCCTCTTGGGTCCCTCAGCTACTCTAGGCTACGCTAAGCTAAGCTAGGTCCTCTTGGGTCCCTCAGCTACTCTAGCCTAAGCTAATGTAAGTTAGGTCCTCTTGGGCCCCTCAGCTACTCTAGCCTAAACTAAGCTAAGCTAAGCTAGGTCCTCTTGGTTCCCTCAGCTACTCTAGGCTAAGCTAAGCTAAACTAAGCTAAGGTAGGTCCTCTTGGGTCCCTCAGCTACTCTAGCCTAAACTAAGCTAAGGTAAGCTAGGTCCTCTTGGGTCCCTCAGCTACTCTAGCCTAAGCTAAGCTAAGCTAGGTCCTCTTGGGTCCCTCAGCTACTCTAGCCTAAACTATGCTAAGCTAAGCTAGGTCCTCTTGGGTCCCTCAGCTACTCTAGCCTACGCTAAGGTTAGCTAAGGTAGGTCCTCTTGGGTTCCTCAGCTACTCTAGCCTAAGCTAAGCTATGCTAAGCTAGGACCTCCTGTGTCCCTCTGCTACTCTAGCCTAAGCTAAGCTAAGCTAGGTGTTCTTGGGTCCCTCAGCTACTCTAGCCTAAGCTAAGCTAAGCTAAGCTAGGTCGTCTTGGGTCCCTCAGCTACTCTAGCCTAAGCTAAGCTAAGCTAGGTCCGCTTGGGTCCCTCAGCTACTCTAGGCTACGCTAAGCTAAGCTAGGTCCTCTTGGGTCCCTCAGCTACTCTAGCCTAAGCTAAGCTAAGCTAGGTCCTCTTGGGTCCCTCAGCTACTCTAGCCTAAACTAAGCTAAGCTAAGCTAGGTCCTCTTGGGTCCCTCAGCTACTCTAGCCTAAACTAAGCTAAACTAAGCTAGGTCTTCTTGGGTCCCTCAGCTACTCTAGCCTACGCTAAGCTAAGGTAAGCTACGTCCTCTTGGGTCCCTCACCTACTCTAGCCTTAACTAATCTAAGCTATGCTAGGTCCTCTTGGGTCGCTTAGCTACTCTAGCCTAATGTAAGCTAAGCTAAGCTAGGTCCTCTTGGGTCCCTTAGCTACTCTAGCCTAATGTAAGCTAAGCTAAGCTAGGTCCTCTTGGGTCCCTGTGCTACTCTAGCCTAAGCTAAGCTAAGCTAGGTTAGGTCCTCTTTGGTCCCTCAGCTACTCTACCTAAGTTAAGCTAAGCTAGGTCCTCATGGGTCCCTCAGCTACTCTAGCCTAAGCTAAGCGAAGGTAAGCTAGGTCCTCTTGGGTCCCTCAGCTACTCTAGCCTAAACTAAGCTAAGCTAAGCTAGGTCCTCTTGGTTCCCTCAGCTACTCTAGGCTAAGCTAAGCTAAACTAAGCTAAGGTAGGTCCTCTTGGGTCCCTCAGCTACTCTAGCCTAAACTAAGCTAAGGTAAGCTAGGTCCTCTTGGGTCCCTCAGCTACTCTAGCCTAAGCTAAGCTAAGGTAAGCTAGGTCCTCTTGGGTCCCTCAGCTACTCTAGCCTAAGCTAAGCTAAGGTAAGCTAGGTCCTCTTGGGTCCCTCAGGTACTCTAGCCTATGCTAAGCTAAGGTAAGCTAGGTCCTCTTGGGCCCCTCAGCTACTCTAGCCTAAACTAAGCAAGGCTAAGCTAGGTCCTCTTGGGTCCCTCAGCTACTCTAGCCTACGCTAAGCTCAGGTAAGCTAGGTCCTCTTGGGTCCCTCACCTACTCTAGCCTAAACTAAGCTAAGCTAAGCTAGGTCCTCTTGGGTCCCTCAGCTACTCTAGGCTAAGCTAAGCTAAACTAAGCTAAGCTAGGTCCTCTAGGGTCCTTCAGCTACTCTAGGCTAAGCTAAGCTAAGCTAAGCTAGGTCCTCTTGGGTCCCTCACTTACTCTAGCCTAAACTAAGCTAAGCAATGCTAGGTCCTCTTAGGTCCCTCAGCTACTCTAACCTATGCTACGCTAAGCTAAGCAAGGTCCTCTTGGGTCCCTCAGCTACTCTCACCTAAATGAGGCTAAGCTAAGGGAGGTCCTCTTGTGTCCCTAAGCTACTCTAGCCTATGCAAAGCTAAGGTAAGCTAGGTCCTCTTGGGTCCCTCAGCTACTCTAGCCTAAACTAAACTAAGCTAAGCTAGGTCCTCTTGGGTCCGTCAGCTACTCTAGGCTACGCTAAGCTTAGCTAAGGTAGGTCCTCTTGGATCCCTGTGCTACTCTAGCCTAAGCTAAGCTAAGCTAGGTCCTCTTGGGTCCCTCAGCTACTCTAGCCTAAACTATGCTAAGCTAAGCTAGGTCCTCTTGGGTCCCTCAGGTTCTGTAGGCTAAGCTACGCTATGCTAGGTCCTCTTCGGTCCCTCAGCTACTCTAGCCTAAACTAAGCTAAGCTAAGCTAGGTCCTCTTGGGTCCCTTAGCTACTCTAGCCTAAACTACGGTAAGCTAAGCTAGGTCCTCTTGGGTCCCTCAGCTACTCTAGCCTAAGTTAAGGTAAGCTAGGTCCTCTTGGGTCCCTCAGCTACTCTAGCCTACGCTAAGGTTAGCTAAGGTAGGTCCTCTTGGGTTCCTCAGCTACTCTAGCCTAAGCTAAGCTACGCTAAGCTAGGACCTCCTGTGTCCCTCTGCTACTCTAGCCTAAGCTAAACTAAGCTAGGTCCTCTAGGGTCCCTCAGCTACTCTAGCCTAAGCTAAGCTAAGCTAAGCTAGGTCCTCTTGGGTCCCTCAGCTACTCTAGCCTAAGCTAAGCTAAGCTAGGTCCTCTTGGGTCCCTCAGCTACTCTAGGCTACGCTAAGCTAAGCTAGGTCCTCTTGGGTCCCTCAGCTACTCTAGCCTAAGCTAAGCTAAGCTAGGTCCTCTTGGGTCCCTCAGCTCCTCTAGGCTAAGCTAAGCTAAGCTAAGCTAAGCTAGGTCAGGTCCTCTAGGGTCCTTCAGCTACTCTAGCCTAAGCTAAGCTAAGCTAAGCTAAGCTAGGTCCTCTTGGGTCCCTCACCTACTCCAGCCTAAACTAAGCTAAGCTAAGCTAGGTCCTCTTGGGTCCCTTAGCTACTCTAGCCTAATGTAAGCTAAGCTAAGGTAGGTCCTCTTGGGTGCCTGTGCTACTCTAGCCTAAGCTCAGCTAAGCTAAGCTAGGTCCTCTTGGGTCCCTCAGCTACTCTAGCCTAAGCTAAGCTAAGCTAGGTCCTCTTGTGTCCCTCAGCTACTCTAGCCTAAACTATGCTAAGCTAAGCTAGGTCCTCTTGTGTCCCTCAGCTACTCTAGCATACGCTAAGGTTAGCTAAGGTAGGTCCTCTTGGGTTCCTCAGCTACTCTAGCCTAAGCTAAGCTACGCTAAGCTAGGACCTCCGGTGTTCCTCTGCTACTCTAGCCTAAGCTAAGCTAAGCTAGGTCCTCTTGGGTCCCTCAGCTACTCTAGCCTAAGCTAAGCTAAGCTAAGCTAGGTCCTCTTGGGTCCCTCAGCTACTCTAGCCTACGCTAAGCTAAGGTAAGCTAGGTCCTCTTGGGTCCATCAGCTACTCTAGCCTTAACTAAGCTAAGCTAAGCTAGGTCCTCTTGGGTCCCTTAGCTACTCTAGCCTAATGTAAGCTAAGCTAAGCTAGGTCCTCTTGGGTCCCTGTGCTACTCTAGCCTAAGCTAAGCTAAGCTAGGTCGTCTTGGGTCCCTCAGCTACTCTAGCCTACGCTAAGGTTAGCTAAGGTAGGTCCTCTTGGGTTCCTCAGCTACTCTAGCCTAAGCTAAGCTACGCTAAGCTAGGTCCTCCTGTGTCCCTCTTCTACTCTAGCCTAAGCTAAGCTAAGCTAGGTCCTCTTGGGTCCCACAGCTACTCTAGCCTAACCTAAGCTAAGCTAAGCTAGGTCCTCATGGGTCCCTCAGCTACTCTAGCCTACGCTAAGCTAAGTTAAGCTAGGTCCTCTTGGGTCCATCAGCTACTCTAGCCTAAACTAAGCTAAGCTAAGCTAGGTCCTCTTGGGTCCCTTAGCTACTCTAGCCTAATGTAAGCTAAGCTAAGCTAGGTCCTCTTGGGTCCCTGTGCTACTCTAGCCTAAGCTAAGCTAAGCTAGGTCGTCTTGGGTCCCTCAGCTACTCTAGCCTACGCTAAGGTTAGCTAAGGTAGGTCCTCTTGGGTTCCTCAGCTACTCTAGGCTAAGCTAAGCTACGCTAAGCTAGGTCCTCCTGTGTCCCTCTTCTACTCTAGCCTAAGCTAAGCTAAGCTAGGTCCTCTTGGGTCCCTCAGCTACTCTAGCCTAAGCTAAGCTAAGCTAAGCTAGGTCCTCTTGGGTCCCTCAGCTACTCTAGCCTAAGCTAAGCTAAGCTAGGTCCTCTTGGGTCCCTCAGCTACTCTAGGCTACGCTAAGCTAAGCTAGGTCCTCTTGGGTCCCTCAGCTACTCTAGACTAAGCTAAGCTAAGCTAGGTCCTCTTGGGTCCCTAAGCTACTCTAGCCTACGCTAAGCTAAGCTAGGTCCTCTTGGGTCCCTCAGCTACTCTAGCCTAAACTAAGCTAACCTAAGCTAGGTCCTCTTGGGTCCCTCAGCTACTCTAGCCTACGCTAAGCTAAGGTAAGCTAGGTCCTCTTGGGTCCCTCAGCTATTCTAGCCTAAATTAAGCTAAGCTAAGCTAGGTCTTCTTGGGTCCATCAGCTACTCTAGCCTACGCTAAGCTAAGGTAAGCTAGGTCCTCTTGGGTCCCTCACCTACTCTAGCCTAAACTAATCTAAGCTATGCTAGGTCCTCTTGGGTCGCTTAGCTTCTCTAGCCTAATGTAAGCTACGCTAAGGTAGGTCCTCTTGGGTCCCTGTGCTACTCTAGCCTAAGCTAAGCCAAGCTAGGTCCTCTTGGGTCCCTCAGCTACTCTAGCCTAAACTATGCTAAGCTAAGCTAGGTCCTCTTGGGTCCCTCAGCTACTCTAGCCGAAGCTAAGGTAAGCTAGGCTAGGTCCTCTTGGGTCCCTCAGCTACTCTACCTAAGTTAAGCTAAGCTAGGTCCTCTTGGGTCCCTCAGCTACTCTAGCGTACGCTAAGCGAAGGTAAGCTAGGTCCTCTTGGGTCCCTCATCTACTCTAGCCTAAACTAAGCTAAGCTAAGCTAGGTCCTCTTGGTTCCCTCAGCTACTCTAGGCTAAGCTAAGCTAAACTAAGCTAAGGTAGGTCCTCTTGGGTCCCTCAGCTACTCTAGCCTAAACTAAGCTAAGGTAAGCTAGGTCCTCTTGGGTCCCTCAGCTACTCTAGCCTAAGCTAAGCTAAGGTAAGCTAGGTCCTCTTCGGTCCCTCAGCTACTCTAGCCTAAGCTAAGCTAAGGTAAGCTAGGTCCTCTTGGGTCCCTCAACTACTCTAGCCTATGCTGAGATAAGGTAAGCTAGGTCCTCTTGGGTCCCTCAGCTACTCTAGCCTAAACTAAGCAAGGCTAAGCTACGTCCTCTTGGGTCCCTCAGCTACTCTAGCCTACGCTAAGCTCAGGTAAGCTAGGTCCTCTTGGGTCCCTCACCTACTCTAGCCTAAACTAAGCTAAGCTAAGCTAGGTCCTCTTGGGTCCCTCAGCTACTCTAGGCTAAGCTAAGCTAAACTAAGCTAAGGTAGGTCCTCTAGGGTCCTTCAGCTACTCTAGGCTAAGCTAAGCTAAGCTAAGCTAAGCTAAGCTAGGCTAAGCTAAGCTAGGTCCTCTTGGGACCCTCACTTACTCTAGCCTAAACTAAGCTAAGCAATGCTAGGTCCTCTTAGGTCCCTCAGCTACTCTAACCTATGCTACGCTAAGCTAAGCAAGGTCCTCTTAGGTCCCTCAGCTACTCTCACCTAAATGAGGCTAAGCTAAGGGAGGTCCTCTTGTGTCCCTAAGCTACTCTAGCCTATGCAAAGCTAACCTAAGCTAGGTCCTCTTGGGTCCCTCAGCTACTCTAGCCTAAACTAAACTAAGCTAAGCTAGGTCCTCTTGGGTCCGTCAGCTACTCTAGGCTACGCTAAGCTTAGCTAAGGTAGGTCCTCTTGGGTCCCTGTGCTACTCTAGCCTAAGCTAAGCTAAGCTAGGTCCTCTTGGGTCGCTTAGCTACTCTAGCCTAATGTAAGCTAAGCTAAGCTAGGTCCTCTTGGGTCCCTTAGCTACTCTAGCCTAATGTAAGCTAAGCTAAGCTAGGTCCTCTTGGGTCACTGTGCTACTCTAGCCTAAGCTAAGCTAAGCTAGGTCGTCTTGGGTCCCTCAGGTACTCTAGCCTAAACTATGCTAAGCTAAGCTAGGTCCTCTTGGGTCCCTCAGCTACTCTAGCCTACGCTAAGGTTAGCTAAGGTAGGTCCTCTTGGGTTCCTCAGCTACTCTAGCCTAAGCTAAGCTACGCTAAGCTACGTCCTCCTGTGTCCCTCTGCTACTCTAGCCTAAGCTAAGCTAAGCTAGGTTAGGTCCTCTTTGGTCCCTCAGCTACTCTACCTAAGTTAAGCTAAGCTAGGTCTTCATGGGTCCCTCAGCTACTCTAGCCTAAGCTAAGCGAAGGTAAGCTAGGTCCTCTTGGGTCCCTCAGCTACTCTAGCCTAAACTAAGCTAAGCTAAGCTAGGTCCTCTTGGTTCCCTCAGCTACTCTAGGCTAAGCTAAGCTAAACTAAGCTAAGGTAGGTCCTCTTGGGTCCCTCAGCTACTCTAGCCTAAACTAAGCTAAGGTAAGCTAGGTCCTCTTGGGTCCCTCAGCTACTCTAGCCTAAGCTAAGCTAAGGTAAGCTAGGTCCTCTTGGGTCCCTCAGCTACTCTAGCCTAAGCTAAGCTAAGGTAAGCTAGGTCCTCTTGGGTCCCTCAGGTACTCTAGCCTATGCTAAGCTAAGGTAAGCTAGGTCCTCTTGGGCCCCTCAGCTACTCTAGCCTAAACTAAGCAAGGCTAAGCTAGGTCCTCTTGGGTCCCTCAGCTACTCTAGCCTACGCTAAGCTCAGGTAAGCTAGGTCCTCTTGGGTCCCTCACCTACTCTAGCCTAAACTAAGCTAAGCTAAGCTAGGTCATCTTGGGTCCCTCAGCTACTCTAGGCTAAGCTAAGCTAAACTAAGCTAAGCTAGGTCCTCTAGGGTCCTTCAGCTACTCTAGGCTAAGCTAAGCTAAGCTAAGCTAGGTCCTCTTGGGTCCCTCACTTACTCTAGCCTAAACTAAGCTAAGCAATGCTAGGTCCTCTTAGGTCCCTCAGCT
This sequence comes from Myotis yumanensis, assembly GCF_028538775.1. Classification (NCBI taxonomy): domain Eukaryota; kingdom Metazoa; phylum Chordata; class Mammalia; order Chiroptera; family Vespertilionidae; genus Myotis; species Myotis yumanensis. The sequence continues at coordinate 3,739,385 of NW_027223771.1, read as the reverse complement.
ACTCTAACCTATGCTACGCTAAGCTAAGCAAGGTCCTCTTGGGTCCCTCAGCTACTCTCACCTAAATGAGGCTAAGCTAAGGGAGGTCCTCTTGTGTCCCTAAGCTACTCTAGCCTATGCAAAGCTAAGGTAAGCTAGGTCCTCTTGGGTCCCTCAGCTACTCTAGCCTAAACTAAACTAAGCTAAGCTAGGTCCTCTTGGGTCCGTCAGCTACTCTAGGCTACGCTAAGCTTAGCTAAGGTAGGTCCTCTTGGATCCCTGTGCTACTCTAGCCTAAGCTAAGCTAAGCTAGGTCCTCTTGGGTCCCTCAGCTACTCTAGCCTAAACTATGCTAAGCTAAGCTAGGTCCTCTTGGGTCCCTCAGGTTCTGTAGGCTAAGCTACGCTATGCTAGGTCCTCTTCGGTCCCTCAGCTACTCTAGCCTAAACTAAGCTAAGCTAAGCTAGGTCCTCTTGGGTCCCTTAGCTACTCTAGCCTAAACTACGGTAAGCTAAGCTAGGTCCTCTTGGGTCCCTCAGCTACTCTAGCCTAAGTTAAGGTAAGCTAGGTCCTCTTGGGTCCCTCAGCTCCTCTAGCCTACGCTAAGGTTAGCTAAGGTAGGTCCTCTTGGGTTCCTCAGCTACTCTAGCCTAAGCTAAGCTACGCTAAGCTAGGACCTCCTGTGTCCCTCTGCTACTCTAGCCTAAGCTAAACTAAGCTAGGTCCTCTTGGGTCCCTCAGCTACTCTAGCCTAAGCTAAGTAAGCTAAGCTAGGTCCTCTTGGGTCCCTCAGCTACTCTAGCCTAAGCTAAGCTAAGCTAGGTCCTCTTGGGTCCCTCAGCTACTCTAGGCTACGCTAAGCTAAGCTAGGTCCTCTTGGGTCCCTCAGCTACTCTAGCCTAAGCTAAGCTAAGCTAGGTCCTCTTGGGTCCCTCAGCTCCTCTAGGCTAAGCTAAGCTAAGCTAAGCTAAGCTAAGCTAAGCTAAGCTAGGTCAGGTCCTCTAGGGTCCTTCAGCTACTCTAGCCTAAGCTAAGCTAAGCTAAGCTAGGTCCTCTTGGGTCCCTTAGCTACTCTAGCCTAATGTAAGCTAAGCTAAGGTAGGTCCTCTTGGGTGCCTGTGCTACTCTAGCCTAAGCTCAGCTAAGCTAAGCTAGGTCCTCTTGGGTCCCTCAGCTACTCTAGCCTAAGCTAAGCTAAGCTAGGTCCTCTTGTGTCCCTCAGCTACTCTAGCCTAAACTATGCTAAGCTAAGCTAGGTCCTCTTGTGTCCCTCAGCTACTCTAGCATACGCTAAGGTTAGCTAAGGTAGGTCCTCTTGGGTTCCTCAGCTACTCTAGCCTAAGCTAAGCTACGCTAAGCTAGGACCTCCGGTGTCCCTCTGCTACTCTAGCCTAAGCTAAGCTAAGCTAGGTCCTCTTGGGTCCCTCAGCTACTCTAGCCTAAGCTAAGCTAAGCTAAGCTAGGTCCTCTTGGGTCCCTCAGCTACTCTAGCCTACGCTAAGCTAAGGTAAGCTAGGTCCTCTTGGGTCCATCAGCTACTCTAGCCTAAACTAAGCTAAGCTAAGCTAGGTCCTCTTGGGTCCCTTAGCTACTCTAGCCTAATGTAAGCTAAGCTAAGCTAGGTCCTCTTGGGTCCCTGTGCTACTCTAGCCTAAGCTAAGCTAAGCTAGGTCGTCTTGGGTCCCTCAGCTACTCTAGCCTACGCTAAGGTTAGCTAAGGTAGGTCCTCTTGGGTTCCTCAGCTACTCTAGCCTAAGCTAAGCTACGCTAAGCTAGGTCCTCCTGTGTCCCTCTTCTACTCTAGCCTAAGCTAAGCTAAGCTAGGTCCTCTTGGGTCCCACAGCTACTCTAGCCTAACCTAAGCTAAGCTAAGCTAGGTCCTCATGGGTCCCTCAGCTACTCTAGCCTACGCTAAGCTAAGTTAAGCTAGGTCCTCTTGGGTCCATCAGCTACTCTAGCCTAAACTAAGCTAAGCTAAGCTAGGTCCTCTTGGGTCCCTTAGCTACTCTAGCCTAATGTAAGCTAAGCTAAGCTAGGTCCTCTTGGGTCCCTGTGCTACTCTAGCCTAAGCTAAGCTAAGCTAGGTCGTCTTGGGTCCCTCAGCTACTCTAGCCTACGCTAAGGTTAGCTAAGGTAGGTCCTCTTGGGTTCCTCAGCTACTCTAGGCTAAGCTAAGCTACGCTAAGCTAGGTCCTCCTGTGTCCCTCTTCTACTCTAGCCTAAGCTAAGCTAAGCTAGGTCCTCTTGGGTCCCTCAGCTACTCTAGCCTAAGCTAAGCTAAGCTAAGCTAGGTCCTCTTGGGTCCCTCAGCTACTCTAGCCTAAGCTAAGCTAAGCTAGGTCCTCTTGGGTCCCTCAGCTACTCTAGGCTACGCTAAGCTAAGCTAGGTCCTCTTGGGTCCCTCAGCTACTCTAGACTAAGCTAAGCTAAGCTAGGTCCTCTTGGGTCCCTAAGCTACTCTAGCCTACGCTAAGCTAAGCTAGGTCCTCTTGGGTCCCTCAGCTACTCTAGCCTAAACTAAGCTAACCTAAGCTAGGTCCTCTTGGGTCCCTCAGCTACTCTAGCCTACGCTAAGCTAAGGTAAGCTAGGTCCTCTTGGGTCCCTCAGCTATTCTAGCCTAAATTAAGCTAAGCTAAGCTAGGTCTTCTTGGGTCCCTCAGCTACTCTAGCCTACGCTAAGCTAAGGTAAGCTAGGTCCTCTTGGTTCCCTCACCTACTCTAGCCTAAACTAATCTAAGCTATGCTAGGTCCTCTTGGGTCGCTTAGCTTCTCTAGCCTAATGTAAGCTACGCTAAGGTAGGTCCTCTTGGGTCCCTGTGCTACTCTAGCCTAAGCTAAGCCAAGCTAGGTCCTCTTGGGTCCCTCAGCTACTCTAGCCTAAACTATGCTAAGCTAAGCTAGGTCCTCTTGGGTCCCTCAGCTACTCTAGCCGAAGCTAAGGTAAGCTAGGCTAGGTCCTCTTGGGTCCCTCAGCTACTCTACCTAAGTTAAGCTAAGCTAGGTCCTCTTGGGTCCCTCAGCTACTCTAGCCTACGCTAAGCGAAGGTAAGCTAGGTCCTCTTGGGTCCCTCAGCTACTCTAGCCTAAACTAAGCTAAGCTAAGCTAGGTCCTCTTGGTTCCCTCAGCTACTCTAGGCTAAGCTAAGCTAAACTAAGCTAAGGTAGGTCCTCTTGGGTCCCTCAGCTACTCTAGCCTAAACTAAGCTAAGGTAAGCTAGGTCCTCTTGGGTCCCTCAGCTACTCTAGCCTAAGCTAAGCTAAGGTAAGCTAGGTCCTCTTCGGTCCCACAGCTACTCTAGCCTAAGCTAAGCTAAGGTAAGCTAGGTCCTCTTGGGTCCCTCAGCTACTCTAGCCTATGCTGAGATAAGGTAAGTTAGGTCCTCTTGGGTCCCTCAGCTACTCTAGCCTAAACTAAGCAAGGCTAAGCTAGGTCCTCTTGGGTCCCTCAGCTACTCTAGCCTACGCTAAGCTCAGGTAAGCTAGGTCCTCTTGGGTCCCTCACCTACTCTAGCCTAAACTAAGCTAAGCTAAGCTAGGTCCTCTTGGGTCCCTCAGCTACTCTAGGCTAAGCTAAGCTAAACTAAGCTAAGGTAGGTCCTCTAGGGTCCTTCAGCTACTCTAGGCTAAGCTAAGCTAAGCTAAGCTAAGCTAAGCTAAGCTAGGCTAAGCTAAGCTAGGTCCTCTTGGGTCCCTCACTTACTCTAGCCTAAACTAAGCTAAGCAATGCTAGGTCCTCTTAGGTCCCTCAGCTACTCTAACCTATGCTACGCTAAGCTAAGCAAGGTCCTCTTAGGTCCCTCAGCTACTCTCACCTAAATGAGGCTAAGCTAAGGGAGGTCCTCTTGTGTCCCTAAGCTACTCTAGCCTATGCAAAGCTAACCTAAGCTAGGTCCTCTTGGGTCCCTCAGCTACTCTAGCGTAAACTAAACTAAGCTAAGCTAGGTCCTCTTGGGTCCGTCAGCTACTCTAGGCTACGCTAAGCTTAGCTAAGGTAGGTCCTCTTGGGTCCCTGTGCTACTCTAGCCTAAGCTAAGCTAAGCTAGGTCCTCTTGGGTCCCTCACCTACTCTAGCCTAAACTAATCTAAGCTATGCTAGGTCCTCTTGGGTCGCTTAGCTTCTCTAGCCTAATGTAAGCTACGCTAAGGTAGGTCCTCTTGGGTCCCTGTGCTACTCTAGCCTAAGCTAAGCCAAGCTAGGTCCTCTTGGGTCCCTCAGCTACTCTAGCCTAAACTATGCTAAGCTAAGCTAGGTCCTCTTGGGTCCCTCAGCTACTCTAGCCGAAGCTAAGGTAAGCTAGGCTAGGTCCTCTTGGGTCCCTCAGCTACTCTACCTAAGTTAAGCTAAGCTAGGTCCTCTTGGGTCCCTCAGCTACTCTAGCCTAAGCTAAGCGAAGGTAAGCTAGGTCCTCTTGGGTCCCTCAGCTACTCTAGCCTAAACTAAGCTATGCTAAGCTAGGTCCTCTTGGTTCCCTCAGCTACTCTAGGCTAAGCTAAGCTAAACTAAGCTAAGGTAGGTCCTCTTGGGTCCCTCAGCTACTCTAGCCTAAACTAAGCTAAGGTAAGCTAGGTCCTCTTGTGTCCCTCAGCTACTCTAGCCTAAGCTAAGCTAAGGTAAGCTAGGTCCTCTTGGGTCCCTCAGCTACTCTAGCCTAAGCTAAGCTAAGGTAAGCTAGGTCCTCTTGGGTCCCTCAGCTACTCTAGCCTATGCTAAGCTAAGGTAAGCTAGGTCTTCTTGGGTCCCTCAGCTACTCTAGCCTAAACTAAGCAAGGCTAAGCTAGGTCCTGTTGGGTCCCTCAGCTACTCTAGCCTACGCTAAGCTCAGGTAAGCTAGGTCCTCTTGGGTCCCTCACCTACTCTAGCCTAAACTAAGCTAAGCTAAGCTAGGTCCTCTTGGGTCCCTCAGCTACTCTAGGCTAAGCTAAGCTAAACTAAGCTAAGCTAGGTCCTCTAGGGTCCTTCAGCTACTCTAGGCTAAGCTAAGCTAAGCTAAGCTAAGCTAAGCTAAGCTAGGCTAAACTAAGCTAGGTCCTCTTGGGTCCCTCACTTACTCTAGCCTAAACTAAGCTAAGCAATGCTAGGTCCTCTTAGGTCCCTCAGCTACTCTAACCTATGCTACGCTAAGCTAAGCAAGGTCCTCTTGGGTCCCTCAGCAACTCTCACCTAAATGAGGCTAAGCTAAGGGAGGTCCTCTTGTGTCCCTAAGCTACTCTAGCCTATGCAAAGCTAAGCTAAGCTAGGTCCTCTTGGGTCCCTCAGCTACTCTAGCCTAAACTAAACTAAGCTAAGCTAGGTCCTCTTGGGTCCGTCAGCTACTCTAGGCTACGCTAAGCTTAGCTAAGGTAGGTCCTCTTGGGTCCCTCAGCTATTCTAGCCTAAACTATGCTAAGCTAAGCTAGGTCCTCTTGGGTCCCTCAGCTACTCTAGCCTAAACTAAGCTAAGCTAAGCTAGGTCCTCTTGGGTCCCTTAGCTACTCTAGCCTAAACTACGGTAAGCTAAGCTAGGTCCTCTTGGGTCCCTCAGCTACTCTAGCCTAAGTTAAGCTAAGCTAGGTCCTCTTGGGTCCCTCAGCTCCTCTAGGCTAAGCTAAGCTAAGCTAAGCTAAGCTAAGCTAAGCTAAGCTAGGTCAGGTCCTCTAGGGTCCTTCAGCTACTCTAGCCTAAGCTAAGCTAAGCTAAGCTAAGCTAGGTCCTCTTGGGTCCCTCACCTACTCCAGCCTAAACTAAGCTAAGCTAAGCTAGGTCCTCTTGGGTCCCTTAGCTACTCTAGCCTAATGTAAGCTAAGCTAAGGTAGGTCCTCTTGGGTGACTGTGCTACTCTAGCCTAAGCTCAGCTAAGCTAAGCTAGGTCATCTTGGGTCCCTCAGCTACTCTAGCCTAAGCTAAGCTAAGCTAGGTCCTCTTTGGTCCCTCAGCTACTCTAGCCTAAACTATGCTAAGCTAAGCTAGGTCCTCTTGGGTCCCTCAGCTACTCTAGCCTACGCTAAGGTTAGCTAAGGTAGGTCCTCTTGGGTTCCTCAGCTACTCTAGCCTAAGCTAAGCTACGCTAAGCTAGGACCTCCTGTGTCCCTCTGCTACTCTAGCCTAAGCTAAGCTAAGCTAGGTCCTCTTGGGTCCCTCAGCTACTCTAGCCTAAGCTAAGCTAAGCTAAGCTAGGTCCTCTTGGGTCCCTCAGCTATTCTAGCCTAAGCTAAGCTAAGCTAGGTCCTCTTGGGTCCCTCAGCTACTCTAGGCTACGCTAAGCTAAGCTAGGTCCTCTTGGGTCCCTCAGCTACTCTAGCCTAAGCTAAGCTAAGCTAGGTCCTCTTGGGTCCCTAAGCTACTCTAGCCTACGCTAAGCTAAGCTAGGTCCTCTTGGGTCCCTCAGCTACTCTAGCCTAAACTAAGCTAAGCTAAGCTAGGTCCTCTTGGGTCCCTCAGCTACTCTAGCCTAAACTAAGCTAAGCTAAGCTAGGTCCTCTTGGGTCCCTCAGCAACTCTAGGCTAAGCTAAGCTAAACTAAGCTAAGGTAGGTCCTCTTGGGTCCCTCAGCTACTCTAGCCTAAACTAAGCTAAGGTAAGCTAGGTCCTCTTGGGTCCCTCAGCTACTCTAGCCTAAGCTATGCTAAGGTAAGCTAGGTCTTCCGGGGCCCTCAGCTACTCTAGCCTAAGCTAAGCTAAGGTAAGCTTGGTCCTCTTGGGTCCCTCAGCTACTCTAGCCTAAACTAAGCTAAGCTAAGCTAGGTCCTCTTGGGTCCCTCAGCTACTCTAGGCTACGCTAAGCTTAACTAAGGTAGGTCCTCTTGGGTCCCTGTGCTACTCTAGCCTAAGCTAAGCTAAGCTAGGTCCTCTTGGGTCCCTCAGCTACTCTAGCCTAAACTATGCTAAGCTAAGATAGGTCCTCTTGGGTCCCTCAGCTACTCTAGCCTAAGCTAAGCTAAGCTAGGTCCTCTTGGGTCCCTCAGGTTCTGTAGGCTAAGCTACGCTATGCTAGGTCCTCTTCGGTCCCACAGCTACTCTAGCCTAAACTAAGCTAAGCTAAGCTAGGTCCTCTTGGGTCCCTTAGCTACTCTAGCCTAAACTACGGTAAGCTAAGCTAAGTCCTCTTGGGTCCCTCAGCTACTCTAGCCTAAGTTAAGCTAAGCTAGGTCCTCTTGGGTCCCTCAGCTCCTCTAGGCTAAGCTAAGCTAAGCTAAGCTAAGCTAAGCTAAGCTAGGTCAGGTCCTCTAGGGTCCTTCAACTACTCTAGCCTAAGCTAAGCTAAGCTAAGCTAGGTCCTCTTGGGTCCCTCACCTACTCCAGCCTAAACTAAGCTAAGCTAAGCTAGGTCCTCTTGGGTCCCTTAGCTACTCTAGCCTAATGTAAGCTAAGCTAAGGTAGGTCATCTTGGGTGCCTGTGTTACTCTAGCCTAAGCTCAGCTAAGCTAAGCTAGGTCCTCTTGGGTCCCTCAGCTACTCTAGCCTAAGCTAAGCTAAGCTAGGTCCTCTTGGGTCCCTCAGCTACTCTAGCCTAAACTATGCTAAGCTAATCTAGGTCCTCTTGGGTCCCTCAGCTACTCTAGCCTACGCTAAGGTTAGCTAAGGTAGGTCCTCTTGGGTTCTTCAGCTACTCTAGCCTAAGCTAAGCTACGCTAAGCTAGGACCTCCGGTGTCCCTCTGCTACTCTAGCCTAAGCTAAGCTAAGCTAGGTCCTCATGGGTCCCTCAGCTACTCTAGCCTAAGCTAAGCTAAGCTAGGTCCTCTTGGGTCCCTCAGCTACTCTAGGCTACGCTAAGCTAAGCTAGGTCCTCTTGGGTCCCTCAGCTACTCTAGCCTAAGCTAATGTAAGTTAGGTCCTCTTGGGCCCCTCAGCTACTCTAGCCTAAACTAAGCTAAGCTAAGCTAGGTCCTCTTGGTTCCCTCAGCTACTCTAGGCTAAGCTAAGCTAAACTAAGCTAAGGTAGGTCCTCTTGGGTCCCTCAGCTACTCTAGCCTAAACTAAGCTAAGGTAAGCTAGGTCCTCTTGGGTCCCTCAGCTACTCTAGCCTAAGCTAAGCTAAGCTAGGTCCTCTTGGGTCCCTCAGCTACTCTAGCCTAAACTATGCTAAGCTAAGCTAGGTCCTCTTGGGTCCCTCAGCTACTCTAGCCTACGCTAAGGTTAGCTAAGGTAGGTCCTCTTGGGTTCCTCAGCTACTCTAGCCTAAGCTAAGCTATGCTAAGCTAGGACCTCCTGTGTCCCTCTGCTACTCTAGCCTAAGCTAAGCTAAGCTAGGTGTTCTTGGGTCCCTCAGCTACTCTAGCCTAAGCTAAGCTAAGCTAAGCTAGGTCGTCTTGGGTCCCTCAGCTACTCTAGCCTAAGCTAAGCTAAGCTAGGTCCGCTTGGGTCCCTCAGCTACTCTAGGCTACGCTAAGCTAAGCTAGGTCCTCTTGGGTCCCTCAGCTACTCTAGCCTAAGCTAAGCTAAGCTAGGTCCTCTTGGGTCCCTCAGCTACTCTAGCCTAAACTAAGCTAAGCTAAGCTAGGTCCTCTTGGGTCCCTCAGCTACTCTAGCCTAAACTAAGCTAAACTAAGCTAGGTCTTCTTGGGTCCCTCAGCTACTCTAGCCTACGCTAAGCTAAGGTAAGCTACGTCCTCTTGGGTCCCTCACCTACTCTAGCCTTAACTAATCTAAGCTATGCTAGGTCCTCTTGGGTCGCTTAGCTACTCTAGCCTAATGTAAGCTAAGCTAAGCTAGGTCCTCTTGGGTCCCTTAGCTACTCTAGCCTAATGTAAGCTAAGCTAAGTTAGGTCCTCTTGGGTCCCTGTGCTACTCTAGCCTAAGCTAAGCTAAGCTAGGTTAGGTCCTCTTTGGTCCCTCAGCTACTCTACCTAAGTTAAGCTAAGCTAGGTCCTCATGGGTCCCTCAGCTACTCTAGCCTAAGCTAAGCGAAGGTAAGCTAGGTCCTCTTGGGTCCCTCAGCTACTCTAGCCTAAACTAAGCTAAGCTAAGCTAGGTCCTCTTGGTTCCCTCAGCTACTCTAGGCTAAGCTAAGCTAAACTAAGCTAAGGTAGGTCCTCTTGGGTCCCTCAGCTACTCTAGCCTAAACTAAGCTAAGGTAAGCTAGGTCCTCTTGGGTCCCTCAGCTACTCTAGCCTAAGCTAAGCTAAGGTAAGCTAGGTCCTCTTGGGTCCCTCAGCTACTCTAGCCTAAGCTAAGCTAAGGTAAGCTAGGTCCTCTTGGGTCCCTCAGGTACTCTAGCCTATGCTAAGCTAAGGTAAGCTAGGTCCTCTTGGGCCCCTCAGCTACTCTAGCCTAAACTAAGCAAGGCTAAGCTAGGTCCTCTTGGGTCCCTCAGCTACTCTAGCCTACGCTAAGCTCAGGTAAGCTAGGTCCTCTTGGGTCCCTCACCTACTCTAGCCTAAACTAAGCTAAGCTAAGCTAGGTCCTCTTGGGTCCCTCAGCTACTCTAGGCTAAGCTAAGCTAAACTAAGCTAAGCTAGGTCCTCTAGGGTCCTTCAGCTACTCTAGGCTAAGCTAAGCTAAGCTAAGCTAGGTCCTCTTGGGTCCCTCACTTACTCTAGCCTAAACTAAGCTAAGCAATGCTAGGTCCTCTTAGGTCCCTCAGCTACTCTAACCTATGCTACGCTAAGCTAAGCAAGGTCCTCTTGGGTCCCTCAGCTACTCTCACCTAAATGAGGCTAAGCTAAGGGAGGTCCTCTTGTGTCCCTAAGCTACTCTAGCCTATGCAAAGCTAAGGTAAGCTAGGTCCTCTTGGGTCCCTCAGCTACTCTAGCCTAAACTAAACTAAGCTAAGCTAGGTCCTCTTGGGTCCGTCAGCTACTCTAGGCTACGCTAAGCTTAGCTAAGGTAGGTCCTCTTGGATCCCTGTGCTACTCTAGCCTAAGCTAAGCTAAGCTAGGTCCTCTTGGGTCCCTCAGCTACTCTAGCCTAAACTATGCTAAGCTAAGCTAGGTCCTCTTGGGTCCCTCAGGTTCTGTAGGCTAAGCTACGCTATGCTAGGTCCTCTTCGGTCCCTCAGCTACTCTAGCCTAAACTAAGCTAAGCTAAGCTAGGTCCTCTTGGGTCCCTTAGCTACTCTAGCCTAAACTACGGTAAGCTAAGCTAGGTCCTCTTGGGTCCCTCAGCTACTCTAGCCTAAGTTAAGGTAAGCTAGGTCCTCTTGGGTCCCTCAGCTACTCTAGCCTACGCTAAGGTTAGCTAAGGTAGGTCCTCTTGGGTTCCTCAGCTACTCTAGCCTAAGCTAAGCTACGCTAAGCTAGGACCTCCTGTGTCCCTCTGCTACTCTAGCCTAAGCTAAACTAAGCTAGGTCCTCTAGGGTCCCTCAGCTACTCTAGCCTAAGCTAAGCTAAGCTAAGCTAGGTCCTCTTGGGTCCCTCAGCTACTCTAGCCTAAGCTAAGCTAAGCTAGGTCCTCTTGGGTCCCTCAGCTACTCTAGGCTACGCTAAGCTAAGCTAGGTCCTCTTGGGTCCCTCAGCTACTCTAGCCTAAGCTAAGCTAAGCTAGGTCCTCTTGGGTCCCTCAGCTCCTCTAGGCTAAGCTAAGCTAAGCTAAGCTAAGCTAGGTCAGGTCCTCTAGGGTCCTTCAGCTACTCTAGCCTAAGCTAAGCTAAGCTAAGCTAAGCTAGGTCCTCTTGGGTCCCTCACCTACTCCAGCCTAAACTAAGCTAAGCTAAGCTAGGTCCTCTTGGGTCCCTTAGCTACTCTAGCCTAATGTAAGCTAAGCTAAGGTAGGTCCTCTTGGGTGCCTGTGCTACTCTAGCCTAAGCTCAGCTAAGCTAAGCTAGGTCCTCTTGGGTCCCTCAGCTACTCTAGCCTAAGCTAAGCTAAGCTAGGTCCTCTTGTGTCCCTCAGCTACTCTAGCCTAAACTATGCTAAGCTAAGCTAGGTCCTCTTGTGTCCCTCAGCTACTCTAGCATACGCTAAGGTTAGCTAAGGTAGGTCCTCTTGGGTTCCTCAGCTACTCTAGCCTAAGCTAAGCTACGCTAAGCTAGGACCTCCGGTGTTCCTCTGCTACTCTAGCCTAAGCTAAGCTAAGCTAGGTCCTCTTGGGTCCCTCAGCTACTCTAGCCTAAGCTAAGCTAAGCTAAGCTAGGTCCTCTTGGGTCCCTCAGCTACTCTAGCCTACGCTAAGCTAAGGTAAGCTAGGTCCTCTTGGGTCCATCAGCTACTCTAGCCTTAACTAAGCTAAGCTAAGCTAGGTCCTCTTGGGTCCCTTAGCTACTCTAGCCTAATGTAAGCTAAGCTAAGCTAGGTCCTCTTGGGTCCCTGTGCTACTCTAGCCTAAGCTAAGCTAAGCTAGGTCGTCTTGGGTCCCTCAGCTACTCTAGCCTACGCTAAGGTTAGCTAAGGTAGGTCCTCTTGGGTTCCTCAGCTACTCTAGCCTAAGCTAAGCTACGCTAAGCTAGGTCCTCCTGTGTCCCTCTTCTACTCTAGCCTAAGCTAAGCTAAGCTAGGTCCTCTTGGGTCCCACAGCTACTCTAGCCTAACCTAAGCTAAGCTAAGCTAGGTCCTCATGGGTCCCTCAGCTACTCTAGCCTACGCTAAGCTAAGTTAAGCTAGGTCCTCTTGGGTCCATCAGCTACTCTAGCCTAAACTAAGCTAAGCTAAGCTAGGTCCTCTTGGGTCCCTTAGCTACTCTAGCCTAATGTAAGCTAAGCTAAGCTAGGTCCTCTTGGGTCCCTGTGCTACTCTAGCCTAAGCTAAGCTAAGCTAGGTCGTCTTGGGTCCCTCAGCTACTCTAGCCTACGCTAAGGTTAGCTAAGGTAGGTCCTCTTGGGTTCCTCAGCTACTCTAGGCTAAGCTAAGCTACGCTAAGCTAGGTCCTCCTGTGTCCCTCTTCTACTCTAGCCTAAGCTAAGCTAAGCTAGGTCCTCTTGGGTCCCTCAGCTACTCTAGCCTAAGCTAAGCTAAGCTAAGCTAGGTCCTCTTGGGTCCCTCAGCTACTCTAGCCTAAGCTAAGCTAAGCTAGGTCCTCTTGGGTCCCTCAGCTACTCTAGGCTACGCTAAGCTAAGCTAGGTCCTCTTGGGTCCCTCAGCTACTCTAGACTAAGCTAAGCTAAGCTAGGTCCTCTTGGGTCCCTAAGCTACTCTAGCCTACGCTAAGCTAAGCTAGGTCCTCTTGGGTCCCTCAGCTACTCTAGCCTAAACTAAGCTAACCTAAGCTAGGTCCTCTTGGGTCCCTCAGCTACTCTAGCCTACGCTAAGCTAAGGTAAGCTAGGTCCTCTTGGGTCCCTCAGCTATTCTAGCCTAAATTAAGCTAAGCTAAGCTAGGTCTTCTTGGGTCCATCAGCTACTCTAGCCTACGCTAAGCTAAGGTAAGCTAGGTCCTCTTGGGTCCCTCACCTACTCTAGCCTAAACTAATCTAAGCTATGCTAGGTCCTCTTGGGTCGCTTAGCTTCTCTAGCCTAATGTAAGCTACGCTAAGGTAGGTCCTCTTGGGTCCCTGTGCTACTCTAGCCTAAGCTAAGCCAAGCTAGGTCCTCTTGGGTCCCTCAGCTACTCTAGCCTAAACTAAGCTAAGCTAAGCTAGGTCCTCTTGGTTCCCTCAGCTACTCTAGGCTAAGCTAAGCTAAACTAAGCTAAGGTAGGTCCTCTTGGGTCCCTCAGCTACTCTAGCCTAAACTAAGCTAAGGTAAGCTAGGTCCTCTTGGGTCCCTCAGCTACTCTAGCCTAAGCTAAGCTAAGGTAAGCTAGGTCCTCTTCGGTCCCTCAGCTACTCTAGCCTAAGCTAAGCTAAGGTAAGCTAGGTCCTCTTGGGTCCCTCAGCTACTCTAGCCTATGCTGAGATAAGGTAAGCTAGGTCCTCTTGGGTCCCTCAGCTACTCTAGCCTAAACTAAGCAAGGCTAAGCTACGTCCTCTTGGGTCCCTCAGCTACTCTAGCCTACGCTAAGCTCAGGTAAGCTAGGTCCTCTTGGGTCCCTCACCTACTCTAGCCTAAACTAAGCTAAGCTAAGCTAGGTCCTCTTGGGTCCCTCAGCTACTCTAGGCTAAGCTAAGCTAAACTAAGCTAAGGTAGGTCCTCTAGGGTCCTTCAGCTACTCTAGGCTAAGCTAAGCTAAGCTAAGCTAAGCTAAGCTAGGCTAAGCTAAGCTAGGTCCTCTTGGGACCCTCACTTACTCTAGCCTAAACTAAGCTAAGCAATGCTAGGTCCTCTTAGGTCCCTCAGCTACTCTAACCTATGCTACGCTAAGCTAAGCAAGGTCCTCTTAGGTCCCTCAGCTACTCTCACCTAAATGAGGCTAAGCTAAGGGAGGTCCTCTTGTGTCCCTAAGCTACTCTAGCCTATGCAAAGCTAACCTAAGCTAGGTCCTCTTGGGTCCCTCAGCTACTCTAGCCTAAACTAAACTAAGCTAAGCTAGGTCCTCTTGGGTCCGTCAGCTACTCTAGGCTACGCTAAGCTTAGCTAAGGTAGGTCCTCTTGGGTCCCTGTGCTACTCTAGCCTAAGCTAAGCTAAGCTAGGTCCTCTTGGGTCGCTTAGCTACTCTAGCCTAATGTAAGCTAAGCTAAGCTAGGTCCTCATGGGTCCCTTAGCTACTCTAGCCTAATGTAAGCTAAGCTAAGCTAGGTCCTCTTGGGTCACTGTGCTACTCTAGCCTAAGCTAAGCTAAGCTAGGTCGTCTTGGGTCCCTCAGGTACTCTAGCCTAAACTATGCTAAGCTAAGCTAGGTCCTCTTGGGTCCCTCAGCTACTCTAGCCTACGCTAAGGTTAGCTAAGGTAGGTCCTCTTGGGTTCCTCAGCTACTCTAGCCTAAGCTAAGCTACGCTAAGCTACGTCCTCCTGTGTCCCTCTGCTACTCTAGCCTAAGCTAAGCTAAGCTAGGTTAGGTCCTCTTTGGTCCCTCAGCTACTCTACCTAAGTTAAGCTAAGCTAGGTCTTCATGGGTCCCTCAGCTACTCTAGCCTAAGCTAAGCGAAGGTAAGCTAGGTCCTCTTGGGTCCCTCAGCTACTCTAGCCTAAACTAAGCTAAGCTAAGCTAGGTCCTCTTGGTTCCCTCAGCTACTCTAGGCTAAGCTAAGCTAAACTAAGCTAAGGTAGGTCCTCTTGGGTCCCTCAGCTACTCTAGCCTAAACTAAGCTAAGGTAAGCTAGGTCCTCTTGGGTCCCTCAGCTACTCTAGCCTAAGCTAAGCTAAGGTAAGCTAGGTCCTCTTGGGTCCCTCAGCTACTCTAGCCTAAGCTAAGCTAAGGTAAGCTAGGTCCTCTTGGGTCCCTCAGGTACTCTAGCCTATGCTAAGCTAAGGTAAGCTAGGTCTTCTTGGGCCCCTCAGCTACTCTAGCCTAAACTAAGCAAGGCTAAGCTAGGTCCTCTTGGGTCCCTCAGCTACTCTAGCCTACGCTAAGCTCAGGTAAGCTAGGTCCTCTTGGGTCCCTCACCTACTCTAGCCTAAACTAAGCTAAGCTAAGCTAGGTCATCTTGGGTCCCTCAGCTACTCTAGGCTAAGCTAAGCTAAACTAAGCTAAGCTAGGTCCTCTAGGGTCCTTCAGCTACTCTAGGCTAAGCTAAGCTAAGCTAAGCTAGGTCCTCTTGGGTCCCTCACTTACTCTAGCCTAAACTAAGCTAAGCAATGCTAGGTCCTCTTAGGTCCCTCAGCTACTCTAACCTATGCTACGCTAAGCTAAGCAAGGTCCTCTTGGGTCCCTCAGCTACTCTCACCTAAATGAGGCTAAGCTAAGGGAGGTCCTCTTGTGTCCCTAAGCTACTCTAGCCTATGCAAAGCTAAGGTAAGCTAGGTCCTCTTGGGTCCCTCAGCTACTCTAGCCTAAACTAAACTAAGCTAAGCTAGGTCCTCTTGGGTCCGTCAGCTACTCTAGGCTACGCTAAGCTTAGCTAAGGTAGGTCCTCTTGGATCCCTGTGCTACTCTAGCCTAAGCTAAGCTAAGCTAGGTCCTCTTGGGTCCCTCAGCTACTCTAGCCTAAACTATGCTAAGCTAAGCTAGGTCCTCTTGGGTCCCTCAGGTTCTGTAGGCTAAGCTACGCTATGCTAGGTCCTCTTCGGTCCCTCAGCTACTCTAGCCTAAACTAAGCTAAGCTAAGCTAGGTCCTCTTGGGTCCCTTAGCTACTCTAGCCTAAACTACGGTAAGCTAAGCTAGGTCCTCTTGGGTCCCTCAGCTACTCTAGCCTAAGTTAAGGTAAGCTAGGTCCTCTTGGGTCCCTCAGCTCCTCTAGCCTACGCTAAGGTTAGCTAAGGTAGGTCCTCTTGGGTTCCTCAGCTACTCTAGCCTAAGCTAAGCTACGCTAAGCTAGGACCTCCTGTGTCCCTCTGCTACTCTAGCCTAAGCTAAACTAAGCTAGGTCCTCTTGGGTCCCTCAGCTACTCTAGCCTAAGCTAAGTAAGCTAAGCTAGGTCCTCTTGGGTCCCTCAGCTACTCTAGCCTAAGCTAAGCTAAGCTAGGTCCTCTTGGGTCCCTCAGCTACTCTAGGCTACGCTAAGCTAAGCTAGGTCCTCTTGGGTCCCTCAGCTACTCTAGCCTAAGCTAAGCTAAGCTAGGTCCTCTTGGGTCCCTCAGCTCCTCTAGGCTAAGCTAAGCTAAGCTAAGCTAAGCTAAGCTAAGCTAAGCTAGGTCAGGTCCTCTAGGGTCCTTCAGCTACTCTAGCCTAAGCTAAGCTAAGCTAAGCTAGGTCCTCTTGGGTCCCTTAGCTACTCTAGCCTAATGTAAGCTAAGCTAAGGTAGGTCCTCTTGGGTGCCTGTGCTACTCTAGCCTAAGCTCAGCTAAGCTAAGCTAGGTCCTCTTGGGTCCCTCAGCTACTCTAGCCTAAGCTAAGCTAAGCTAGGTCCTCTTGTGTCCCTCAGCTACTCTAGCCTAAACTATGCTAAGCTAAGCTAGGTCCTCTTGTGTCCCTCAGCTACTCTAGCATACGCTAAGGTTAGCTAAGGTAGGTCCTCTTGGGTTCCTCAGCTACTCTAGCCTAAGCTAAGCTACGCTAAGCTAGGACCTCCGGTGTCCCTCTGCTACTCTAGCCTAAGCTAAGCTAAGCTAGGTCCTCTTGGGTCCCTCAGCTACTCTAGCCTAAGCTAAGCTAAGCTAAGCTAGGTCCTCTTGGGTCCCTCAGCTACTCTAGCCTACGCTAAGCTAAGGTAAGCTAGGTCCTCTTGGGTCCATCAGCTACTCTAGCCTAAACTAAGCTAAGCTAAGCTAGGTCCTCTTGGGTCCCTTAGCTACTCTAGCCTAATGTAAGCTAAGCTAAGCTAGGTCCTCTTGGGTCCCTGTGCTACTCTAGCCTAAGCTAAGCTAAGCTAGGTCGTCTTGGGTCCCTCAGCTACTCTAGCCTACGCTAAGGTTAGCTAAGGTAGGTCCTCTTGGGTTCCTCATCTACTCTAGCCTAAGCTAAGCTACGCTAAGCTAGGTCCTCCTGTGTCCCTCTTCTACTCTAGCCTAAGCTAAGCTAAGCTAGGTCCTCTTGGGTCCCACAGCTACTCTAGCCTAACCTAAGCTAAGCTAAGCTAGGTCCTCATGGGTCCCTCAGCTACTCTAGCCTACGCTAAGCTAAGTTAAGCTAGGTCCTCTTGGGTCCATCAGCTACTCTAGCCTAAACTAAGCTAAGCTAAGCTAGGTCCTCTTGGGTCCCTTAGCTACTCTAGCCTAATGTAAGCTAAGCTAAGCTAGGTCCTCTTGGGTCCCTGTGCTACTCTAGCCTAAGCTAAGCTAAGCTAGGTCGTCTTGGGTCCCTCAGCTACTCTAGCCTACGCTAAGGTTAGCTAAGGTAGGTCCTCTTGGGTTCCTCAGCTACTCTAGGCTAAGCTAAGCTACGCTAAGCTAGGTCCTCCTGTGTCCCTCTTCTACTCTAGCCTAAGCTAAGCTAAGCTAGGTCCTCTTGGGTCCCTCAGCTACTCTAGCCTAAGCTAAGCTAAGCTAAGCTAGGTCCTCTTGGGTCCCTCAGCTACTCTAGCCTAAGCTAAGCTAAGCTAAGCTAGGTCCTCTTGGGTCCCTCAGCTACTCTAGGCTACGCTAAGCTAAGCTAGGTCCTCTTGGGTCCCTCAGCTACTCTAGACTAAGCTAAGCTAAGCTAGGTCCTCTTGGGTCCCTAAGCTACTCTAGCCTACGCTAAGCTAAGCTAGGTCCTCTTGGGTCCCTCAGCTACTCTAGCCTAAACTAAGCTAACCTAAGCTAGGTCCTCTTGGGTCCCTCAGCTACTCTAGCCTACGCTAAGCTAAGGTAAGCTAGGTCCTCTTGGGTCCCTCAGCTATTCTAGCCTAAATTAAGCTAAGCTAAGCTAGGTCTTCTTGGGTCCCTCAGCTACTCTAGCCTACGCTAAGCTAAGGTAAGCTAGGTCCTCTTGGTTCCCTCACCTACTCTAGCCTAAACTAATCTAAGCTATGCTAGGTCCTCTTGGGTCGCTTAGCTTCTCTAGCCTAATGTAAGCTACGCTAAGGTAGGTCCTCTTGGGTCCCTGTGCTACTCTAGCCTAAGCTAAGCCAAGCTAGGTCCTCTTGGGTCCCTCAGCTACTCTAGCCTAAACTATGCTAAGCTAAGCTAGGTCCTCTTGGGTCCCTCAGCTACTCTAGCCGAAGCTAAGGTAAGCTAGGCTAGGTCCTCTTGGGTCCCTCAGCTACTCTACCTAAGTTAAGCTAAGCTAGGTCCTCTTGGGTCCCTCAGCTACTCTAGCCTACGCTAAGCGAAGGTAAGCTAGGTCCTCTTGGGTCCCTCAGCTACTCTAGCCTAAACTAAGCTAAGCTAAGCTAGGTCCTCTTGGTTCCCTCAGCTACTCTAGGCTAAGCTAAGCTAAACTAAGCTAAGGTAGGTCCTCTTGGGTCCCTCAGCTACTCTAGCCTAAACTAAGCTAAGGTAAGCTAGGTCCTCTTGGGTCCCTCAGCTACTCTAGCCTAAGCTAAGCTAAGGTAAGCTAGGTCCTCTTCGGTCCCACAGCTACTCTAGCCTAAGCTAAGCTAAGGTAAGCTAGGTCCTCTTGGGTCCCTCAGCTACTCTAGCCTATGCTGAGATAAGGTAAGTTAGGTCCTCTTGGGTCCCTCAGCTACTCTAGCCTAAACTAAGCAAGGCTAAGCTAGGTCCTCTTGGGTCCCTCAGCTACTCTAGCCTACGCTAAGCTCAGGTAAGCTAGGTCCTCTTGGGTCCCTCACCTACTCTAGCCTAAACTAAGCTAAGCTAAGCTAGGTCCTCTTGGGTCCCTCAGCTACTCTAGGCTAAGCTAAGCTAAACTAAGCTAAGGTAGGTCCTCTAGGGTCCTTCAGCTACTCTAGGCTAAGCTAAGCTAAGCTAAGCTAAGCTAAGCTAAGCTAGGCTAAGCTAAGCTAGGTCCTCTTGGGTCCCTCACTTACTCTAGCCTAAACTAAGCTAAGCAATGCTAGGTCCTCTTAGGTCCCTCAGCTACTCTAACCTATGCTACGCTAAGCTAAGCAAGGTCCTCTTAGGTCCCTCAGCTACTCTCACCTAAATGAGGCTAAGCTAAGGGAGGTCCTCTTGTGTCCCTAAGCTACTCTAGCCTATGCAAAGCTAACCTAAGCTAGGTCCTCTTGGGTCCCTCAGCTACTCTAGCGTAAACTAAACTAAGCTAAGCTAGGTCCTCTTGGGTCCGTCAGCTACTCTAGGCTACGCTAAGCTTAGCTAAGGTAGGTCCTCTTGGGTCCCTGTGCTACTCTAGCCTAAGCTAAGCTAAGCTAGGTCCTCTTGGGTCCCTAAGCTACTCTAGCCTAAACTATGCTAAGCTAAGCTAGGTCCTCTTGGGTCCCTCAGGTTCTGTAGGCTAAGCTACGCTATGCTAGGTCCTCTTCGGTCCCTCAATTACTCTAGCCTAAACTAAGCTAAGCTAAGCTAGGTCCTCTTGGGTACCTTAGCTACTCTAGCCTAAACTACTGTAAGCTAAGCTAGGTCCTCTTGGGTCCCTCAGCTACTCTAGCCTAAGTTAAGCTAAGCTAGGTCCTCTTGGGTCCCTCAGCTCCTCTAGGCTAAGCTAAGCTAAGCTAAGCTAAGCTAAGCTAGGTCAGATCCTCTAGGGTCCTTCAGCTACTCTAGCCTAAGCTAAGCTAAGCTAAGCTAAGCTAGGTCCTCTTGGGTCCCTCACCTACTCCAGCCTAAACTAAGCTAAGCTAAGCTAGGTCCTCTTGGGTCCCTTAGCTACTCTAGCCTAATGTAAGCTAAGCTAAGGTAGGTCCTCTTGGGTGCCTGTGCTACTCTAGCCTAAGCTCAGCTAAGCTAAGCTAGGTCCTCTTGGGTCCCTCAGCTACTCTAGCCTAAGCTAAGCTAAGCTAGGTCCTCTTGGGTCCCTCAGCTACTCTAGCCTAAACTATGCTAAGCTAAGCTAGGTCCTCTTGGGTCCCTCAGCTACTCTAGCCTACGCTAAGGTTAGCTAAGGTAGGTCCTCTTGGGTTCCTCAGCTACTCTAGCCTAAGCTAAGCTATTGTAAGCTAGGACCTCCTGTGTCCCTCTGCTACTCTAGCCTAAGCTAAGCTAAGCTAGGTGTTCTTGGGTCCCTCAGCTACTCTAGCCTAAGCTAAGCTAAGCTAAGCTAGGTCGTCTTGGGTCCCTCAGCTACTCTAGCCTAAGCTAAGCTAAGCTAGGTCCTCTTGGGTCCCTCAGCTACTCTAGCCTAAACTATGCTAAGCTAAGCTAGGTCCTCTTGGGTCCCTCAG
The DNA here is from genome assembly GCF_028538775.1 of Myotis yumanensis. NCBI lineage: Eukaryota > Metazoa > Chordata > Mammalia > Chiroptera > Vespertilionidae > Myotis > Myotis yumanensis. The sequence goes on along the minus strand of NW_027223771.1, from coordinate 3,719,857 downwards.
CTACTCTAGCCTACGCTAAGGTTAGCTAAGGTAGGTCCTCTTGGGTTCCTCAGCTACTCTAGCCTAAGCTAAGCTATTGTAAGCTAGGACCTCCTGTGTCCCTCTGCTACTCTAGCCTAAGCTAAGCTAAGCTAGGTGTTCTTGGGTCCCTCAGCTACTCTAGCCTAAGCTAAGCTAAGCTAAGCTAGGTCGTCTTGGGTCCCTCAGCTACTCTAGCCTAAGCTAAGCTAAGCTAGGTCCTCTTGGGTCCCTCAGCTACTCTAGGCTACGCTAAGCTAAGCTAGGTCCTCTTGGGTCCCTCAGCTACTCTAGCCTAAGCTAAGCTAAGCTAGGTCCTCTTGGGTCCCTAAGCTACTCTAGCCTACGCTAAGCTAAGCTAGGTCCTCTTGGGTCCCTCAGCTACTCTAGCCTAAACTAAGCTAAGCTAAGCTAGGTCCTCTTGGGTCCCTCAGCTACTCTAGCCTAAACTAAGCTAAACTAAGCTAGGTCTTCTTGGGTCCCTCAGCTACTCTAGCCTACGCTAAGCTAAGGTAAGCTACGTCCTCTTGGGTCCCTCACCTACTCTAGCCTTAACTAATCTAAGCTATGCTAGGTCCTCTTGGGTCGCTTAGCTACTCTAGCCTAATGTAAGCTAAGCTAAGCTAGGTCCTCTTGGGTCCCTTAGCTACTCTAGCCTAATGTAAGCTAAGCTAAGCTAGGTCCTCTTGGGTCCCTGTGCTACTCTAGCCTAAGCTAAGCTAAGCTAGGTCGTCTTAGGTCCCTCAGGTACTCTAGCCTAAACTATGCTAAGCTAAGCTAGGTCCTCTTGGGTCCCTCAGCTACTCTAGCCTACGCTAAGGTTAGCTAAGGTAGGTCCTCTTGGGTTCCTCAGCTACTCTAGCCTAAGCTAAGCTACGCTAAGCTATGTCCTCCTGTGTCCCTCTGCTACTCTAGCCTAAGCTAAGCTAAGCTAGGCTAGGTCCTCTTTGGTCCCTCAGCTACTCTACCTAAGTTAAGCTAAGCTAGGTCCTCATGGGTCCCTCAGCTACTCTAGCCTAAGCTAAGCGAAGGTAAGCTAGGTCCTCTTGGGTCCCTCAGCTACTCTAGCCTAAACTAAGCTAAGCTAAGCTAGGTCCTCTTGGTTCCCTCAGGTACTCGAGGCCAAGCTAAGCTAAACTAAGCTAAGGTAGGTCCTTTGGGTCCCTCAGCTACTCTAGCCTAAACTAAGTTAAGGTAAGCTAGGTCCTCTTGGGTCCCTCAGCTACTCTAGCCTAAGCTAAGCTAAGGTAAGCTAGGTCCTCCTGGGTCCCTCAGCTACTCTAGCCTAAGCTAAGCTAAGGTAAGCTAGGTGCTCTTGGGTCCCTCAGCTACTCTAGCCTTCGCTAAGCTAAGGTAAGCTAGGTCCTCTTGGGTCCCTCAGCTACTCTAGCCTAAACTAAGCTAAGCTAAGCTAGGTCCTCTTGGGTCCCTCAGCTACTCTAGGCTAAGCTAAGCTAAACTAAGCTAAGCTAGGTCCTCTAGGGTCCTTCAGCTACTCTAGGCTAAGCTAAGCTACGCTAAGCTAAGCTAAGCTAAGCTAGGTCCTCTTGGGTCCCTCACTTACTCTAGCCTAAACTAAGCTAAGCAATGCTAGGTCCTCTTAGGTCCCTCAGCTACTCTAATCTATGCTACGCTAAGCTAAGCAAGGTCCTCTTGGGTCCCTCAGCTACTCTCACCTAAATGAGGCTAAGCTAAGGGAGGTCATCTTGTGTCCCTAAGCTACTCTAGCCTATGCAAAGCTAAGCTAAGCTAGGTCCTCTTGGGTCCCTCAGCTACTCTAGCCTAAACTAAACTAAGCTAAGCTAGGTCCTCTTGGGTCCGTCAGCTACTCTAGGCTACACTAAGCTTAGCTAAGGTAGGTCCTCTTGGGTCCCTGTACTACTCTAGCCTAAGCTAAGCTAAGCTAGGTCCTCTTGGGTCCCTCAGCTACTCTAGCCTAAACTATGCTAAGCTAAGATAGGTCCTCTTGGGTCCCTCAGCTACTCTAGCCTAAACTATGCTAAGCTAAGCTAGGTCCTCTTGGGTCCCTCAGGTTCTGTAGGCTAAGCTACGCTATGCTAGGTCCTCTTCGGTCCCTCAGCTACTCTAGCCTAAACTAAGCTAAGCTAAGCTAAGTCCTCTTGGGTCCCTTAGCTACTCTAGCCTAAACTACGGTAAGCTAAGCTAGGTCCTCTTGGGTCCATCAGCTACTCTAGCCTAAGTTAAGCTAAGCTAGGTCCTCTTGGGTCCCTCAGCTCCTCTAGGCTAAGCTAAGCTAAGCTAAGCTAAGCTAAACTAAGCTAAGATAGGTCAGGTCCTCTAGGGTCCTTCAGCTACTCTAGCCTAAGCTAAGCTAAGCTAAGCTAAGCTAGGTCCTCTTGGGTCCCTCACCTACTCCAGCCTAAACTAAGCTAAGCTAAGGTAGGTCCTCTTGGGTCCCTTAGCTACTCTAGCCTAATGTAAGCTAAGCTAAGGTAGGTCCTCTTGGGTGCCTGTGCTACTCTATCCTAAGCTCAGCTAAGCTAAGCTAGGTCCTCTTGGGTCCCTCAGCTACTCTAGCCTAAGCTAAGCTAAGCTAGGTCCTCTTGGGTCCCTCAGCTACTCTAGCCTAAACTATGCTAAGCTAAGCTAAGTCCTCTTGGGTCCCTCAGCTACTCTAGCCTACGCTAAGGTTAGCTAAGGTAGGTCCTCTTGGGTTCCTCAGCTACTCTAGCCTAAGCTAAGCTACGCTAAGCTAGGACCTCCGGTGTCCCTCTGCTACTCTAGCCTAAGCTAAGCTAAGCTAGGTCCTCTTGGGTCCCTCAGCTACTCTAGCCTAAGCTAAGCTAAGCTAAGCTAGGTCCTCTTGGGTCCCTCAGCTACTCTAGCCTACGCTAAGCTAAGGTAAGCTAGGTCCTCTTGGGTCCATCAGCTACTCTAGCCTAAACTAAGCTAAGCTAAGCTAGGTCCTCTTGGGTCCCTCAGCTACACTAGCCTAAGCTAAGCTACGCTAAGCTAGGACCTCCGGTGTCCCTCTGCTACTCTAGCCTAAGCTAAGCTAAGCTAGGTCCTCTTGGGTCCCTATGCTACTCTAGCCTAAGCTAAGCTAAGCTAAGCTAGGTGCTCTTGGGTCCCTCAGCTACTCTAGCCTACGCTAAGCTAAGGTAAGCTAGGTCCTCTTGGGTCCATCAGCTACTCTAGCCTAAACTAAGCTAAGCTAAGCTAGGTCCTCTTGGGTCCCTTAGCTACTCTAGCCTAATGTAAGCTAAGCTAAGCTAGGTCCTCTTGGGTCTCTGTGCTACTCTAGCCTAAGCTAAGCTAAGCTAGGTCGTCTTGGGTCCCTCAGCTACTCTAGCCTACGCTAAGGTTAGCTAAGGTAGGTCCTCTTGGGTTCCTCAGCTACTCTAGCCTAAGCTAAGCTACGCTAAGCTAGGACCTCCTGTGTCTCTCTGCTACTCTAGCCTAAGCTAAGCTAAGCTAGGTCCTCTTGGGTCCCTCAGCTACTCTAGCCTAAGCTAAGCTAAGCTAAGCTAGGTCCTCTTGGGTCCCTCAGCTACTCTAGCCTACGCTAAGCTAAGGTAAGCTAGGTCATCTTGGGTCCATCAGCTACTCTAGCCTAAACTAAGCTAAGCTAAGCTAGGTCTTCTTGGGTCCCTTAGCTACTCTAGCCTAATGTAAGCTAAGCTAAGCTAGGTCCTCTTGGGTCCCTGTGCTACTCTAGCCTAAGCTAAGCTAAGCTAGGTCGTCTTGGGTCCCTCAGCTACTCTAGCCTACGCTAAGGTTAGCTAAGGTAGGTCCTCTTGGGTTCCTCAGCTACTCTAGGCTAAGCTAAGCTACGCTAAGCTAGGTCCTCCTGTGTCCCTCTTCTACTCTAGCCTAAGCTAAGCTAAGCTAGGTCCTCTTGGGTCCCTCAGCTACTCTAGCCTAAGCTAAGCTAAGCTAAGCTAGGTCCTCTTGGGTCCCTCAGCTACTCTAGCCTAAGCTAAGCTACGCTAAGCTAGGACCTCCGGTGTCCCTCTGCTACTCTAGCCTAAGCTAAGCTAAGCTAGGTCCTCTTGGGTCCCTAGGCTACTCTAGCCTAAGCTAAGCTAAGCTAAGCTAGGTGCTCTTGGGTCCCTCAGCTACTCTAGCCTACGCTAAGCTAAGGTAAGCTAGGTCCTCTTGGGTCCATCAGCTACTCTAGCCTAAACTAAGCTAAGCTAAGCTAGGTCCTCTTGGGTCCCTTAGCTACTCTAGCCTAATGTAAGCTAAGCTAAGCTAGGTCCTCTTGGGTCTCTGTGCTACTCTAGCCTAAGCTAAGCTAAGCTAGGTCGTCTTGGGTCCCTCAGCTACTCTAGCCTACGCTAAGGTTAGCTAAGGTAGGTCCTCTTGGGTTCCTCAGCTACTCTAGCCTAAGCTAAGCTACGCTAAGCTAGGACCTCCTGTGTCCCTCTGCTACTCTAGCCTAAGCTAAGCTAAGCTAGGTCCTCTTGGGTCCCTCAGCTACTCTAGCCTAAGCTAAGCTAAGCTAAGCTAGGTCCTCTTGGGTCCCTCAGCTACTCTAGCCTACGCTAAGCTAAGGTAAGCTAGGTCCTCTTGGGTCCATCAGCTACTCTAGCCTAAACTAAGCTAAGCTAAGCTAGGTCCTCTTGGGTCCCTTAGCTACTCTAGCCTAATGTAAGCTAAGCTAAGCTAGGTCCTCTTGGGTCCCTGTGCTACTCTAGCCTAAGCTAAGCTAAGCTAGGTCGTCTTGGGTCCCTCAGCTACTCTAGCCTACGCTAAGGTTAGCTAAGGTAGGTCCTCTTGGGTTCCTCAGGTACTCTAGGCTAAGCTAAGCTACGCTAAGCTAGGTCCTCCTGTGTCCCACTTCTACTCTAGCCTAAGCTAAGCTAAGCTAGGTCCTCTTGGGTCCCTCAGCTACTCTAGCCTAAGCTAAGCTAAGCTAAGCTAGGTCCTCTTGGGTCCCTCAGCTACTCTAGCCTAAGCTAAGCTAAGCTAGGTCCTCTTGGGTCCCTCAGCTACTCTAGGCTACGCTAAGCTAAGCTAGGTCCTCTTGGGTCCCTCAGCTACTCTAGACTAAGCTAAGCTAAGCTAGGTCCTCTTGGGTCCCTAAGCTACTCTAGCCTACGCTAAGCTAAGCTAGGTCCTCTTGGGTCCCTCAGCTACTCTAGCCTAAACTAAGCTAAGCTAAGCTAGGTCCATTGGGTCCCTCAGCTACTCTAGCCTAAACTAAGCTAAGCTAAGCTAGGTCTTCTTGGGTCCCTCAGCTACTCTAGCCTACGCTATGCTAAGGTAAGCTAGGTCCTCTTGGGTCCCTCACCTACTCTAGCCTAAACTAATCTAAGCTATGCTAGGTCCTCTTGGGTCGCTTAGCTTCTCTAGCCTAATGTAAGCTACGCTAAGGTAGGTCCTCTTGGGTCCCTGTGCTACTCTAGCCTAAGCTAAGCCAAGCTAGGTCCTCTTGGGTCCCTCAGCTACTCTAGCCGAAGCTAAGGTAAGCTAGGCTAGGTCCTCTTGGGTCCCTCAGCTACTCTACCTAAGTTAAGCTAAGCTAGGTCCTCTTGGGTCCCTCAGCTACTCTAGCCTAAACTAAGCTAAGCTAAGCTAGGTCCTCTTGGTTCCCTCAGCTACTCTAGGCTAAGCTAAGCTAAACTAAGCTAAGGTAGGTCCTCTTGGGTCCCTCAGCTACTCTAGCCTAAACTAAGCTAAGGTAAGCTAGGTCCTCTTGGGTCCCTCAGCTACTCTAGCCTAAGTTAAGCTAAGGTAAGCTAGGTCCTCTTGGGTCCCTCAGCTACTCTAGCCTAAGCTAAGCTAAGGTAAGCTAGGTCCTCTTGGGTCCCTCAGCTACTCTAGCCTATGCTAAGCTAAGGTAAGCTAGGTCCTCTTGGGTCCCTCAGCTACTCTAGCCTAAACTAAGCAAGGCTAAGCTAGGTCCTCTTGGGTCCCTCAGCTACTCTAGCCTACGCTAAGCTCAGGTAAGCTACGTCCTCTTGGGTCCCTCACCTACTCTAGCCTAAACTAAGCTAAGCTAAGCTAGGTCCTCTTGGGTCCCTCAGCTACTCTAGGCTAAGCTAAGCTTAACTAAGCTAAGCTAGGTCCTCTAGGGTCCTTCAGCTACTCTAGGCTAAGCTAAGCTAAGCTAAGCTAAGCTAGGCTAAGCTAAGCTAGGTCCTCTTGGGTCCCTCACTTACTCTAGCCTAAACTAAGCTAAGCAATGCTAGGTCCTCTTAGGTCCCTCAGCTACTCTAACCTATGCTACGCTAAGCTAAGCAAGGTCCTCTTGGGTCCCTCAGCTACTCTCACCTAAATGAGGCTAAGCTAAGGGAGGTCCTCTTGTGTCCCTAAGCTTCTCTAGCCTATGCAAAGCTAAGCTAAGCTAGGTCCTCTTGGGTCCCTCAGCTACTCCAGCCTAAACTAAACTAAGCTAAGCTAGGTCCTCTTGGGTCCATCAGCTACTCTAGGCTACGCTAAGCTTAGCTAAGGTAGGTCCTCTTGGGTTTCTGTGCTACTCTAGCCTAAGCTAAGCTAAGCTAGGTCCTCTTGGGTCCCTCAGGTACTCTAGCCTAAACTATGCTAAGCTAAGCTAGGTCCTCTTGGGTCCCTCAGCTACTCTAGCCTAAACTAAGCTAAGCTAAGCTAGGTCCTCTTGGGTCCCTTAGCTACTCTAGCCTAAACTACGGTAAGCTAAGCTAGGTCCTCTTGGGTCCCTCAGCTACTCTAGCCTAAGTTAAGCTAAGCTAGGTCGTCTTGGGTCCCTCAGCTCCTCTAGGCTAAGCTAAGCTAAGCTAAGCTAAGCTAAGCTAAGCTAGGTCAGGTCCTCTAGGGTCCTTCAGCTACTCTAGCCTAAGCTAACCTAAGCTAAGCTAAGCTAGGTCCTCTTGGGTCCCTCACCTACTCCAGCCTAAACTAAGCTAAGCTAAGCTAGGTCCTCTTGGGTCCCTTAGCTACTCTAGCCTAATGTAAGCTAAGCTAAGGTAGGTCCTCTTGGGTGACTGTGCTACTCTAGCCTAAGCTCAGCTAAGCTAAGCTAGGTCCTCTTGGGTCCCTCAGCTACTCTAGCCTAAGCTAAGCTAAGCTAGGTCCTCTTGGGTCCCTCAGCTACTCTAGCCTAAACTATGCTAAGCTAAGCTAGGTCCTCTTGGGTCCCTCAGCTACTCTAGCCTACGCTAAGGTTAGCTAAGGTAGGTCCTCTTGGGTTCCTCAGCTACTCTAGCCTAAGCTAAGCTACGCTAAGCTAGGACCTCCTGTGTCCCTCTGCTACTCTAGCCTAAGCTAAGCTAAGCTAGGTCCTCTTGGGTCCCTCAGCTACTCTAGCCTAAGCTAAGCTAAGCTAAGCTAGGTCCTCTTGGGTCCCTCAGCTATTCTAGCCTAAGCTAAGCTAAGCTAGGTCCTCTTGGGTCCCTCAGCTACTCTAGGCTACGCTAAGCTAAGCTAGGTCCTCTTGGGTCCCTCAGCTACTCTAGCCTAAGCTAAGCTAAGCTAGGTCCTCTTGGGTCCCTAAGCTACTCTAGCCTACGCTAAGCTAAGCTAGGTCCTCTTGGGTCCCTCAGCTACTCTAGCCTAAACTAAGCTAAGCTAAGCTAGGTCCTCTTGGGTCCCTCAGCTACTCTAGCCTAAACTAAGCTAAGCTAAGCTAGGTCTTCTTGAGTCCCACAGCTACTCTAGCCTACGCTAAGCTAAGGTAAGCTACGTCCTCTTGGGTCCCTCACCTACTCTAGCCTTAACTAATCTAAGCTATGCTAGGTCCTCTTGGGTCGCTTAGCTACTCTAGCCTAATGTAAGCTAAGCTAAGCTAGGTCCTCTTGGGTCCCTTAGCTACTCTAGCCTAATGTAAGCTAAGCTAAGCTAGGTCCTCTTGGGTCCCTGTGCTACTCTAGCCTAAGCTAAGCTAAGCTAGGTCGTCTTGGGTCCCTCAGCTACTCTAGCCTAAACTATGCTAAGCTAAGCTAGGTCCTCTTGGGTCCCTCAGCTACTCTAGCCTACGCTTAGGTTAGCTAAGGTAGGTCCTCTTGCGTTCCTCAGCTACTGTAGCCTAAGGTAAGCTACGCTAAGCTACGTCCTCCTGTGTCCCTCTGCTACTCTAGCCTAAGCTAAGCTAAGCTAGGCTAGGTCCTCTTGGGTCCCTCAGCTACTCTACCTAAGTAAAGCTAAGCTAGGTCCTCTTGGGTCCCTCAGCTACTCTAGCCTAAGCTAAGCGAAGGTAAGCTAGGTCCTCTTGGGTCCCTCAGCTACTCTAGCCTAAACTAAGCTAAGCTAAGCTAGGTCCTCTTGGTTCCCTAAGCTACTCTAGGCTAAGCTAAGCTAAACTAAGCTAAGGTAGGTCCTCTTGGGTCCCTCAGCTACTCTAGCGTAAACTAAGCTAAGGTAAGCTAGGTCCTCTTGGGTCCCTCAGCTACTCTAGCCTAAGCTAAGCTAAGGTAAGCTAGGTCCTCCTGGGTCCCTCAGCTACTCTAGCCTAAGCTAAGCTAAGGTAAGCTAGGTCCTCTTGGGTCCCTCAGCTACTCTAGCCTTCGCTAAGCTAAGGTAAGCTAGGTCCTCTTGGGTCCCTCAGCTACTCTAGCCTAAACTAAGCTAAGCTATGCTAGGTCCTCTTGGGTCCCTCAGGTACTCTAGCCTACGCTAAGCTCAGGTAAGCTAGGTCCTCTTGGGTCCCTCACCTACTCTAGCCTAAACTAAGCTAAGCTAAGCTAGGTCCTCTTGGGTCCCTCAGTACTCTAGGCTAAGCTAAGCTAAACTAAGCTAAGCTAGGTCCTCTAGGGTCCTTCAGCTACTCTAGGCTAAGCTAAGCTACGCTAAGCTAAGCTAAGCTAAGCTAGGTCCTCTTGGGTCCCTCACTCTAGCCTAAACTAAGCTAAGCAATGCTAGGTCCTCTTAGGTCCCTCAGCTACTCTAACCTATGCTACGCTAAGTTAAGCAAGGTCCTCTTGGGTCCCTCAGCTACTCTCACCTAAATGAGGCTAAGCTAAGGGAGGTCCTCTTGTGTCCCTAAGCTACTCTAGCCTATGCAAAGCTAAGCTAAGCTAGGTCCTCTTGGGTCCCTCAGCTACTCTAGCCTAAACTAAACTAAGCTAAGGTAGGTCCTCTTGGGTCCGTCAGCTAGTCTAGGCTACACTAAGCTTAGCTAAGGTAGGTCCTCTTGGGTCCCTGTGCTACTCTAGCCTAAGCTAAGCTAAGCTAGGTCCTCTTGGGTCCCTCAGCTACTCTAGCCTAAACTATGCTAAGCTAAGATAGGTCCTCTTGGGTCCCTCAGCTACTCTAGCCTAAGCTAAGCTAAGCTAGGTCCTCTTGGGTCCCTCAGGTTCTGTAGGCTAAGCTACGCTATGCTAGGTCCTCTTCGGTCCCTCAGCTACTCTAGCCTAAACTAAGCTAAGCTAAGCTAGGTCCTCTTGGGTCCCTTAGCTACTCTAGCCTAAACTACGGTAAGCTAAGCTAGGTCCTCTTGGGTCCCTCAGCTACTCTAGCCTAAGTTAAGCTAAGCTAGGTCCTCTTGGGTCCCTCAGCTCCTCTAGGCTAAGCTAAGCTAAGCTAAGCTAAGCTAAGCTAAGCTAGGTCAGGTCCTCTAGGGTCCTTCAACTACTCTAGCCTAAGCTAAGCTAAGCTAAGCTAAGCTAGGTCCTCTTGGGTCCCTCTCCTACTCCAGCCTAAACTAAGCTAAGCTAAGCTAGGTCCTCTTGGGTCCCTTAGCTACTCTAACCTAATGTAAGCTAAGCTAAGGTAGGTCCTCTTGGGTGCCTGTGTTACTCTAGCCTAAGCTCAGCTAAGCTAAGCTAGGTCCTCTTGGGTCCCTCAGCTACTCTAGCCTAAGCTAAGCTAAGCTAGGTCCTCTTGGGTCCCTCAGCTACTCTAGCCTAAACTATGCTAAGCTAAGCTAGGTCCTCTTGGGTCCCTCAGCTACTCTAGCCTACGCTAAGGTTAGCTAAGGTAGGTCCTCTTGGGTTCCTCAGCTACTCTAGCCTAAGCTAAGCTACACTAAGCTAGGACCTCCGGTGTCCGTCTGCTACTCTAGCCTAAGCTAAGCTAAGCTAGGTCCTCTTGGGTCCCTCAGCTACTCTAGCCTAAGCTAAGCTAAGGTAAGCTAGGTCCTCTTGGGTCCCTCAGCTACTCTAGCCTAAGCTAAGCTAAGCTAGGTCCTCTTGGGTCCCTCAGCTACTCAAGCCTACGCTAAGCTAAGCTAAGCTAGGTCCTCTTGGGTCCCTCAGCTACTCTAGCCTAAACTAAGCTAAGCTAAGCTAGGTCCTCTTGGGTCCCTCAGCTACTCTAGCCTACGCTAAGCTAAGGTAAGCTAGGTCCTCTTGGTTCCCTCTGCTACTCTAGCCTAAACTAAGCTAAGCTAAGCTAGGTCCTCTTGGTTCCCTCAGCTACTGTAGCCTACGCTAAGCTAAGCTAAGCTAAGCTAAGCTAGGTCCTCTTGCATCCCTCAGCTACTCTAGCCTAAACTAAGCTAAGCTAAGCTAGGTCCTCTTGGGTCCCTTAGCTACTCTAGCCTAATGCAAGCTAAGCTAAGTTAGGTCCTCTTGGGTCCCTGTGCTACTCTAGCCTAAGCTAAGCTAAGCTAGGTCCTCTTGGGTCCCTCAGCTACTCTAACCTATGCTACGCTAAGCTAAGCAAGGTCCTCTTGGGTCCCTCAGCTACTCTAACCTAAATGAGGGTAAGCTAAGGGAGGTCCCTTGGGTCCCTCAGCTACTCAAGCCTAAACTAAGCTAAGCTAAGCTAGGTACTCTTGGGTCCATAAGCTACTCTAGCCTACGCTAAGCTTAGCTAAGCTAAGCTAGGTCCTCTAGGGTCCTTCAGCTACTCTAGCCTAAGCTAAGCTAAGCTAGGTCCTCTTGGGTCCCTCAGCTACTCTAGCCTAAGCTAAGCTAAGCTAAGCTAGGTCCTCTTGGGTCCCTCAGCTACTCTAGCCTAAGCTAAGCTAAGCTAGGTCCTCTTGGGTCCCTCATCTACTCTAGGCTACGCTAAGCTAAGCTAGGTCATCTTGGGTCCCTCAGCTACTCTAGCCTAAGCTAAGCTAAGCTAGGTCCTCTTGGGTCCCTAAGCTACTCTAGCCTACGCTAAGCTAAGCTACGTCCTCTTGGGTCCCTCAGCTACTCTAGCCTAAACTAAGCTAAGCTAAGCTAGGTCCTCTTGGGTCCCTCAGCTACTCTAGCCTACGCTAAGCTAAGGTAAGCTAGGTCCTCTTGGGTCCCTCAGCTACTCTAGCCTAAACTAAGCTAAGCTAAGCTAGGTCTTCTTGGGTCCCTTAGCTACTCTAGCCTACGCTAAGCTAAGGTAAGCTAGGTCCTCTTGGGTCCCTCACCTACTCTAGCCTTAACTAATCTAAGCTATGCTATGTCCTCTTGGGTCGCTTAGCTACTCTAGCCTAATGTAAGCTAAGCTAAGCTAGGTCCTCTTGGGTCCCTTAGCTACTCTAGCCTAATGTAAGCTAAGCTAAGCTAGGTCCTCTTGGGTCCCTGTGCTACTCTAGCCTAAGCTAAGCTAAGCTAGGTCGTCTTGGGTCCCTCAGCTACTCTAGCCTAAACTATGCTAAGCTAAGCTAGGTCCTCTTGGGTCCCTCAGCTACTCTAGCCTACGCTAAGGTTAGCTAAGGTAGGTCCTCTTGGGTTCCTCAGCTACTCTAGCCTAAGCTAAGCTACGCTAAGCTACGTCCTCCTGTGTCCCTCTGCTACTCTAGCCTAAGCTAAGCTAAGCTAGGCTAGGTCCTCTTGGGTCCCTCAGCTACTCTACCTAAGTTAAGCTAAGCTAGGTCCTCTTGGGTCCCTCAGCTACTCTAGCCTACACTAAGCGAAGGTAAGCTAGGTCCTCTTTGGTCCCTCAGCTACTCTAGCCTAAACTAAGCTAAGCTAAGCTAGGTCCTCTTGGTTCCCTCAGCTACTCTAGGCTAAGCTAAGCTAAACTAAGCTAAGGTAGGTCCTCTTGGGTCCCTCAGCTACTCTAGCCTATACTAAGCTAAGGTAAGCTAGGTCCTCTTGGGTCCCTCAGCTACTCTAGCCTAAGCTAAGCTAAGGTAAGCTAGGTCCTCTTGGGTCCCTCAGCTACTCTAGCCTAAGCTAAGCTAAGCTAGGTCCTCTTGGGTCCCTCAGCTACTCAAGCCTACGCTAAGCTAAGCTAAGCTAGGTCCTCTTGGGTCCCTCAGCTACTCTAGCCTAAACTAAGCTAAGCTAAGCTAGGTCCTCTTGGGTCCCTCAGCTACTCTAGCCTACGCTAAGCTAAGGTAAGCTAGGTCCTCTTGGGTCCCTCTGCTACTCTAGCCTAAACTAAGCTAAGCTAAGCTAGGTCCTCTTGGTTCCCTCAGCTACTGTAGCCTACGCTAAGCTAAGCTAAGCTAAGCTAAGCTAGGTCCTCTTGCGTCCCTCAGCTACTCTAGCCTAAACTAAGCTAAGCTAAGCTAGGTCCTCTTGGGTCCCTTAGCTACTCTAGCCTAATGTAAGCTAAGCTAAGGTAGGTCCTCTTGGGTCCCTGTGCTACTCTAGCCTAAGCTAAGCTAAGCTAGGTCCTCTTGGGTCCCTCAGCTACTCTAACCTATGCTACGCTAAGCTAAGCAAGGTCCTCTTGGGTCCCTCAGCTACTCTAACCTAAATGAGGCTAAGCTAAGGGAGGTCCCTTGGGTCCCTCAGCTACTCTAGCCTAAACTAAGCTAAGCTAAGCTAGGTACTCCTGGGTCCGTCAGCTACTCTAGCCTACGCTAAGCTTAGCTAAGCTAAGCTAGGTCCTCTAGGGTCCTTCAGCTACTCTAGCCTAAGCTAAGCTATGCTAAGCTAAGCTAGGTCCTCTTGGGTCCCTCACTTACTCTAGCCTAAACTAAGCTAAGCTAAGCTAGGTCCTCTTGGGTCCCTCAGCTACTCTAGCCTACGCTAAGCTTAGCTAAGCTAGGTCCTCTTGGGTCCCTCAGCTACTCTAGCCTAAGCTAAGCTACGCTAAGCTAGGTCCTTCTGGGTCCCTCTGCTACTCTAGCCTAAGCTAAGCTAAGCTAGGTCTTCTTGGGTCCCTCAGCTACTCTAGCCTAAGCTAAGCTAAGCTAAGCTAGGTCCTCTTGGGTCCCTCAGCTACTCTAGCCTAAGCTAAGCTAAGCTAGGTCCTCTTGGGTCCCTCAGCTACTCAAGCCTACGCTAGGCTAAGCTAAGCTAGGTCCTCTTGGGTCCCTCAGCTACTCTAGCCTAAACTAAGCTAAGCTAAGCTAGGTCCTCTTGGGTCCCTCAGCTACTCTAGCCTACGCTAAGCTAAGGTAAGCTAGGTCCTCTTGGGTCCCTCTGCTACTCTATCCTAAGCTAAGCTAAGCTAAGCTAGGTCCTGTTGGGTCCCTCAGCTACTCTTGCCTAAGCTAAGGTAAGCTAGGTCCTCTTGGGTCCCTCAGTTACTCTAGCCTAAGTTAAGTTAAGCTAAGCTAAGCTAGGTCCTCTTGGGTCCCTCAGCTCTTCTAGCCTAAGCTAAGCTAAGCTAGGTCCTCTTGGGTCCCTCAGCTACTCTAGCCTACGCTAAGCTAAGTTAAGCTAGGAACTCTTGGGTCCCTCAGCTACTCTAGCCTAAACTAAGCTAAGCTAAGGTAGGTCCTCTTGGGTCCCTCTGCTACTCTAGCCTAAGCTAAGCTAAGCTACGTCCTCTTGGGTCCCTCAGCTACTCTAGACTAAGTTAAGCTAAGCTACGTTCTCTTGGGTCCCTCAGCTACTCTAGGCTAAGCTAAGCTAAGCTAAGCTAGGTCCTCTAGGGTCCTTCAGCTACTCTAGCCTAAGCTAAGCTAAGCTAAGCTAAGCTCAGCTAAGTCCTCTTGGGTCCCTCACCTACTCTAGCCTAAACTAAGCTAAGCAATGCTAGGTCCTCTTGGGTCCCTCAGCTACTCTAACCTAAACGAGGCTAAGCTAAGGGAGGTCCTCTTGGGTCCCTTAGCTACTCTAGCCTAAGCTAAGCTAAGCTAAGCTAGGTCCTCTTGGGTCCCTCTGCTACTCTAGCCTAAGCTAAGCTAAGCTAGGTCCTCTTGGGTCCCTCAGCTACTCTAGCCTAAGCTAAGCTAAGCTAGGTCCTCCTGGGTCCCTCAGCTACTCTAGCCTAAGCTAAGCTAAGCTAGGTCCTCTTAGGTCCCTCAGCTATTCTAGCCTAAGCTAAGCTAAGCTAGTTCCTCTTTGGTACCTCAGCTATTCTAGCCTAACGTATGCTAAGGTAAGCTAGGTCCTCTTGTGTCCCTCAGCTACTCTAGCCTAAGCTAAGCTAAGCTAAGCTAGGTCCTCTTTGGTACCTCAGCTATTCTAGCCTAACGTGTGCTAAGGTAAGCTAGGTCCTCTTGGGTCCTTCAGCTATTCCAGCCTATGTGAAGCTAAGCTAACTCAAGCTAGGTCCTCCTGGGTTCCTCAGCTACTTTATCCTTAGCTAAGATAGGTGCTCTTGTGTCCCTCAGCTACTCTCGCCTAAGCTAAATTAAGCTAGGTCCTCTTGGGTCCCTCAGCTACTGTCTCCTAATCTAAGCTAAGCTAGGTCCTCTTGGGTCCCTCACCTACTCTAGTCTAAACTAAGCTAAGTTAAGCTAGGTCCTTTTGGGTCCCTTAGCTACTCTAGCCTAATGTAAGCTAAGCTAAGCTAGGTCCCCTTGGGTCCCTCTGCTACTCTACCCTAAGCTAAGCTATGCTAGGTCTTCTTGGGTCCCTCTGCTATTCTAGCCTAAACTGAGCTAAGCTAAGCCAGGTACTCTTGGGTCCCTCAGCTACTCTAGCCTAAGGTAAGCTAAGCTAAGCTAGGTACTCTTGGGTCCCTTAGCTACTCTAGCCTAATGTAAGCTAAGCTAAGGTAGGTCCTCTTGGGTCCCTGTGCTACTCTAGCCTAAGCTAAGCTAAGCTAGGTCCTCTTGGGTCCCTCACCTACTCTAACCTATGCTACGCTAAGCTAAGCAAGGTCCTCTTGTGTCCCTCAGCTACTCTAACCTAAATGAGGCTAAGCTAAGGGAGGTCCCTTGGGTCCCTCAGCTACTCTAGCCTAAACTAAGCTAAGCTAAGCTAGGTACTCCTGGGTCCGTCAGCTACTCTAGCCTACGCTAAACTTAGCTAAGCTAAGCTAGGTCCTCTAGGGTCCTTCAGCTACTCTAGCCTAAGCTAAGCTATGCTAAGCTAAGCTAGGTCCTCTTGGGTCCCTCACTTACTCTAGCCTAAACTAAGCTTAGCTAAGCTAGGTCCTCTTGGGTCCCTCAGCTACTCTAGCCTAAGCTAAGCTACGCTAAGCTAGGTCCTTCTGGGTCCCTCTGCTACTCTAGCCTAAGCTAAGCTAAGCTAGGTCTTCTTGGGTCCCTCAGCTACTCTAGCCTAAGCTAAGCTAAGCTAAGCTAGGTCCTCTTGGGTCCCTCAGCTACTCTAGCCTAAGCTAAGCTAAGCTAGGTCCTCTTGGGTCCCTCAGCTACTCAAGCCTAGGCTAGGCTAAGCTAAGCTAGGTCCTCTTGGGTCCCTCAGCTACTCTAGCCTAAACTAAGCTAAGCTAAGCTAGGTCCTCTTGGGTCCCTCAGCTACTCTAGCCTACGCTAAGCTAAGGTAAGCTAGGTCCTCTTGGGTCCCTCTGCTACTCTATCCTAAGCTAAGCTAAGCTAAGCTAGGTCCTGTTGGGTCCCTCAGCTACTCTTGCCTAAGCTAAGGTAAGCTAGGTCCTCTTGGGTCCCTCAGTTACTCTAGCCTAAGTTAAGTTAAGCTAAGCTAAGCTAGGTCCTCTTGGGTCCCTCAGCTCTTCTAGCCTAAGCTAAGCTAAGCTAGGTCCTCTTGGGTCCCTCAGCTACTCTAGCCTACGCTAAGCTAAGTTAAGCTAGGAACTCTTGGGTCCCTCAGCTACTCTAGCCTAAACTAAGCTAAGCTAAGCTAGGTCCTCTTGGGTCCCCCAGGTACTCTAGTCTAAACTAAGCTAAGTTAAGCTAGGTTCTTTTGGGTCCCTTAGCTACTCTAGCCTAATGTAAGCTAAGCTAAGCTAGGTCCTCTTGGGTCCCTCTGCTATTCTAGCCTAAACTGAGCTAAGCTAAGCCAGGTACTCTTGGGTCCCTCAGCTACTCTAGCCTAAGGTAAGCTAAGCTAAGCTAGGTACTCTTGGGTCCCTCCGCTACTCTAGCCTAAGCTAAGCTAAGGTAAGCCAAGTCCTCTTGGGTCTCTTAGCTACTCTAGCCTAAGCTAAGCTAAACTTAACTAAGCTAGGTCCTCTTGGGTCCTTCAGCTACTCTAGCCTAAGCTAAGCTAGGTCCTCTTGGGTCCTTCAGCTACTCTATCCTAAGCTAAGCTAAGCTAAGCTAGGTCCTCTCGGGTCCCTCAGCTACTCTATCCTATGCTAAGCTAAGCTAAGCTAGGTCCTCTTGGTTCTCTCAGCTACTCTAGCGTAAGCTAAGCTAAGCTAAGGTAGGTCCTCTTGGGTCCCTCAGCTACTCTAGCCTACGGTAAGCTAAGCTAAGCTAGGACCTATTGTGTCCCTCAGCTACTCTATCCTCCCCTAAGCTAAGCTAGGTCCTTGAATTTCAATGCTCCCTCACAATCCTATGCTCTCTAGGCTAAACTAAATTATGTTGTCAAAGGTCTCTTGTCCCTCCCTAACTTAAAGCACTCTAGGCTAAGGGCAGCTATGTGTCAAATGGCTCATTTCCCTCACTATACGATGCCACTGTAGTGTAAGGGAAACCTACCTTGCCTAGGTCCAGGAAGGTCTCATCTCCCTCAAAAATGTAAGTTACTCTAGGCTAAGTCCTCGAAGGTCTAATCTCCCTCACTAGACTAAGCTATGCTAGGCTAAGGGAAGCTAATGGCACGAAAATTGAATTAGTATCTTAAAAATTATACCGTGACTCGTGGGTGAGTGTTGACGTATGATTCAGGAGGTCAATGTTGGATTCCTCTTTCGTGCACCGGCTGGGTTGGTGGCTGGGTCTCCATTCTGGGAGCACAGGATACAGCGATTAGCCGTTCTCTCTTGTCATTGATGTTTCGATCTCTGTCCCTCTGCCTATCTCTCTGAAATCAATAAAAATATAATTTACAAAATATGACGATGCTGGTATATTCTTTAGATGAAATCCTATTTTTTAACCCCCAGGAAATCCCCGTCATTCACATGGATTTACCTTTGCTTCATCTGTAGTCATTGCGGGTCCAATGCCCCACTGTGTGCGGAAGGGGAAACTCGTCTTTGCCCCTCCTCTCTTTCTGCGGGCGCCAATTACTGTTCCCCGAGCCTGGAGTGCAGGATGATGGGACAGCCACCGCCTTCTTCAGACAACATCCATTTTATCTGTGTGGGAAGATTCCATCATCTTTATTTCATCAATTTCAACTGCCACTCAGAAAACGCCCCCTAAATACCAACTCCTCTCATACAAATCCATCAGCAGACTCTGCTTGTAAATCAGTCTTAGCCACCGGTATTTGTTTAGCACATTCCTGGGTCCTAAGTCCTTGCATGTCGTGCAGCCTTGGGAAGCAGGCAGGGCAGATAGTAACAGCCCTATCCTCGTATCAGAAATGATGAAACGGGCATGGGGTGACCTACTCCAGCTGATAATTAATGTGAGTCTTCAGATTCCAGACCCAGGGCTTCTCCCACTACATCTCGTTATCTGAGATGGGGCGAGGGCCGTGGTGTTGGCCAGAAGCTCAGAGAAAGGACCCTGGAATTAGATGACCAATGGTTTCAAGACTGGCTCTGTTGATTGTTATGGTGTGGCCTTGGGCAAATTTCGTAAGGACCTCGCCTCCAGTGACTCATTTGTGGTGTTACAATCGTTCCATACCTCACAGGATTCCTGCGATGGTTAAAGGACGTAATGCGTGGCCTAGTCGGACTGGCTCAGTAGCTGAGCATGGACCAATGAACCATGGTTCGATTGCTGGTCAGGGCACATGCCTGGCTTGTAGGCTCGACCCCTCAGTGTTGGGCGTGCAGGAGGCAGCCGATCACTGATTTTCTCTCATCATTGATGTTTCTGTCTCTCTCCCCCTCTCTCTTCCTCTCTTACGTCAATAAAAATATATTTAAAACAAATAAAAACAGCCTTAACCGGTTTTGCTCAGTGGATAGAGTGTTGGCCTGCAGACTGAAGGGTCCTGGGTTCGATTCTGGTGGAGGGCACCTTCCAGGGTTGCGGGCTCGATTCCCAGTAGGGGGCGTGCAGGAGGCAGCCGATCCATGATTCTCATCATCGATGTTTCTATCTCTCTCCCTCTCCCTTCCCCTCTGAAATCAATAAAAATATAATAAAATAGTAAAGTGGAAAATCATTTTAAAAAAATAACAAAGTGCATGGACAGCACTTGGCGAGGCTCTAGCCCCTGCTGGAATGTGCTAGGTGTTGTCAGAGTTGTGGTCACGTGTCTCTAAGTGTAGTCTCCACCTGCACTCACAGAGAGTACAGCACCTCCCTGATTGCTCCATGCTCTGCTTCTGTGGACGGCATCCATCAGGATGGGGCGACTTTCCTGAACCAGTTCTTTGGAAAACACTGGTCACTTACACGGCTTTAAAATTTTATTTTATAGCCTAGACACCCCCACCCCCACCCCCATAGATTTTTCTATAAAATATAAAAATTTAGCCCAGCCGGTGTGGTTCAGTGGTTGAGCTTTGACCCATGAACCAGGAGGTCACTGTTTGATTCCCGGTCAGGGCACATGCCTGGGTTGGGGGCAATGATTCTCTCCCATCCTCATGTTTCCCTCTCTCTTTCTGAAATCGATAAAAAAATATATTTTTTCAAAATGAAAATGTAAATGGTGTTATCTATGTCTAGTCCATGTGCAAAGCTCTGGGGAAACGTAGTGTGAAAGAGAAGAAGGTACCTTGAGATTCCAGTGTCATCTCTCCTTACCTTCAAATGGCTTGATGTATTCCTCTTTCCATTCCAGGCGCCCACCACAAAGCCGGTATCCATGCTGTATACATTCAAAAGGTTATAGGGTTAATGCTGTTTTATATATTCTAGGAGGCAAGTGTAAATTCTGCAAAATGATTCCATAATTAAGTTTAGAAACACCTCCACCCACTTGAGTCTTCCTTCTCAGACTAAATGAGCCCCAAAGAAAATGTCTCTCCCCCAGCCAGGGTGGCTCAGTGGTTGAGCACCCACCTGTGAACCAGGAAGTTAGGGTTCAATTCCCGATCAGGGCACCTGCTCGGGTTGTGGGCTCATTCCCCAGTGTGGGGCGTGCAGGAGGCAGCTCATCAATGATTCTCTCTCATCATTGATGTTTCTATCTTTCTCTCCCTCTCCCTTCCCTCTCTGAAATCAATCAAAATATATTTTGAAAAAATTTGTCCCTCATTTTACTTTGTCCCACACTTTTTCCATTTGAGACTGTATTACAGATTGCACCATTGCTAGTTTTAGGAAGGATAAAGCAATGATTCCTACGCAACCTCAGTACTGGTTCTCCCGTGACGTGGGCTTTGGTTGTATACAAGGGTCAGAACTTTCCCGTCACTCAGCAGGTGGTTTTGTGACGTCGAGACAAGCGTGTTCCTGACGTAAGCCAGGCTTACCTGTTGGTCTTGGTCGTCTCTTCCATCTGTTTACAACCATGGAACGGCATTGGAGATGGAGCAGCAGACTTTGACTTGGGGAGTTCTTCTCAGAGGTGGGCACATCCAAGCAGAGGCCTGATGAATGAGCGTCATGACCTAAGTCAGGGTTTGGAGAGAGAAGAGGGAGCTGTTCAGGCCATGGGGAAGAGCAGATTCAAGGACAATGAGGATGGAGTCAATGTAGTTGGATGGTGGAATGCAGAACGCAAGGACAGACCCGGCCGGACAGGGGGCATTCGACAGTGTGTGTGCAATAAGTCAATCAGGATAAGACGGGTACCATGTGAGTTCACTTATATGTGGACTCTAGCGAACAAAATAAATGAACAAGCAAAATGGAAACAGGATCCCGTATTCTTTTTTTTAAATGTATTTTTATTGATTTCAGAGAGGAAGGGAAAGGGGAAGAGAGATAGAAACACCAATGATGAGAAAGAATCATGGATCGGCTGCCTCCTGCACATCCCCTACTCGGGGTTGAGCCCTGGACTGGAATAAAACCCGGGACCCTTCGGTCTGCAGGCCGATGCTCTATCCACTGAGCCAAACTGGCCAGGGCCAGACTCCTGTATTCTTAATGCATGAGGCTCAGGAGGGACCCGCCTGATAGAAGGTGGCTGGGGTACAGGCAAGGAACTAGCTGAGGAAAGACACTCCCAGCTTTGCACATCTGTCTCTTGGAGACTGTGGACAGTCCACTGTCGGGGGCCAGCTCATACTCTGAGGATGCTAATACGAGACAATGCTTGGGAGAAAAAGGAGGAAGTGCAGGCAAGGAAAAATAAAAAAGAACAAACTAAAAGAGAGAAGAAGGAAGGGAGGGAGGAAGGAAGGGAGGGAGGGAGGGAGGGAGACGGGGTAAGGAGGGAGGTAGAATATGATTTTAATGAATCATTGAGCGGCTTGGAATGGTCTCCATGAATGGTCTGGTCTTGGCAGGCAACTCTGAAGAGAGGAAAAAGGGCGCCTCCAGCTTTTCTAGCAAAGGTTGGGGCTGGGATTTCCCCGGGTTCCTTTCCACTCCAAACCCTGGAAGGAGCCTTAAACCCAAAAGGCTCCATGTCTGCCGCCATGTCCTGCTTTCTCCCCGCCGGGCCTGGAGCGCCATCAATCACGCCCCACGCCCATCTGTGTGCCTGTCATCCGCGCTGCTCCCCATGGTCAGGGAGGCGGGCACCTGGCAGGTTCCACACTCCTCGCCGCGCCGGTCCCGGGCGATGACTGGCTGGGAAGTTACTTCTCTTTGTCTACGTTTTCATCTTCACGAGATGCAGTGGATTCCGACAGAACGAGGCGGTTGTGTGTGGCGGGGATGGAGCGAGCCCAGGTCCACTCGGCTTTCTTGCTGAAGGGAAGGCATTCCAGGGTGTGACTCTCGCTGGGCACAGGTACCTCAAAGGCGATGCGAGGGACCAGGGACCGGGATGCTAGAACAAACTGGTTTTCTACCTGGTCATCCGAGTGATGCTTGGTTTGAGGCACAGATTCGACATTTTACTAGTTGTGTGGCGCATAAAATGGCTTAAAGAGGCCAACTTCCAAGTGCTACCCACCCTCTCACGCCCCAGGGAAATGACACCCATTAACTCTGATACACAGACGTTTCCCAAGGTATCGACTATTCTTTTCTTTTTTAAAAAGATTTTTAATTGATTTCAGAGAGGAAGGGAGAGGGAGAGAGAGACGGAAACATCAATGATGAGAGAGACTCATGGATCGGCTGCCTCCTGCACGCCCCACACTGAGGATGGAATGACTGGGAATCGAACCGTGACCTCCTGGTTCATTGGTGGACGCTCAACCACTGAGCCACACTGGCCGGGCTCAAATATTATTTTCAACATGAAGTGTTATTCATGGTATATGGACCCCTCCCAGAGGCCCCCAATGCAATTTGATGATTAGCTCAATGGATAGATCCCAGAGAACCAGGGCGAGGCCTCCCTCCCGGGCAGAGGGAAGCTCTCAGGGGGTGCCTGGCTCTTTGCCGGAGGCTGCTGCCTTCAGGGTCCCCTGGGGAGTGGGGGGGAGATAGAAACATCAATGATGAGAGAGAATTATCACTGCCTCCTGCACATCCCCACACTGGGGATGGAGCCCGCAACCCAGGCATGTGCCCTGACCAGGAGTTGAACTGTGACCTCCTGGTTGATACATTGACACTTAACCACTGAGCTACCCCATCAGGCCAAAAACTAAATATTCTTAAGAACCACAGACATCCTGGAAAAGTTACCCCAAATTAAATGCAAATCTCTTCTACATCAGTAGTGACTGCCTCACTGTTCAATTTTTAAAAATAGACCTATTGGGGTGACACGGGTTAATAAAATGATATAGATTTTAAGGGTATGTTTTATTTAATGTTTAAAATTAAATTTTGTTTCAGTTGATAGAAAGGGGTAGTTCCTTTTCTTTTCTTTTCTCTCTCTTCCTTTCTCCCACTTTCCCCAAAGCTTAGAACAACTTGTAAACACAGAGGCTAGACAGTAAAAGGACTTCAGATCCTGGGTATTACAATGTTGCTTTTTCTTCCTTGAGAATCTGCCTCAGACCTCGCTTTATCATAACACTCAGGAGAGAAAAATCACTGAGGTGAATACTAACCAGGGATTGTGAGGATTATGTGTACAAGTGGAAGGAGAGAGAGACACGGCGACAGATCTGAGGTCACACTTAGGTGCAGAGGGCTAAAATGGGACATTACCCACGGAGGACAAGGGCAAGGCTTCCTATGGACCAGGTCCTCCCAGGCGCGACCCTGACAGCAACTCCCTCCTGACACTTCGTCTTAAGCACATACAGTCCATCTCACCCACAGAGAAGATGACAATAAGGACACTTCCTTTGAAGAAAGAAAAAAAAGAAGAAGGAATAAAGATAATGCTTATTTGCCCCAGCCAGTTTTGCTCAGTGGATAGAGCACCAACCTGCAGACTGAAGGGTCCCGGGTTTGATTCCAGTCCAGAGCACATGCCCAGGTTGTGGGCTCGATCCCCAGTCGGGGGCGTGCAGGAGGCAGCCGATCCATGATTCTCTCTCATCATTGATATTTCTACCTCTCTCCCCCTCTCGCTTCCTCTCTGAAATCAATAAAAATATATTAAAAAAATAATAATGCTTATTTAACAAAGTGTAAAAAAAAACCCCCCACCACCTCTTGGTTTATTTGATTTGATTTGCTGAGCCTGACATGAGCATCTTAGGGAAGATGAAGCGCCTTTCACGGACTTGAATCCGAGCATCTCGAGTACAACCTGGTAAACGCACAAGATGAGCTGCGGGCAAGATGCGATTGCATATGGCGCCACTGGGAACCCGAGGGCTCCCGCTGGCCTAGGCTGCCTGGCCCTGGACCAGTGTGTCCACCTCTAGCATCTCCATTTCTGCCCTCTGCCCGCTGCCAGCACTCACACGGGCGGGCGCACAGACATCCCAGGAGGGAGGGGAGCTTATCCTCCATCAACAATGCGCTCTCTGGCCACGCGGAGAGTGAGCCAACCAGGTTGCCAATTCCGCAGTAGACACCTGTCCATTTGGAACAGGAATGAAAACAGCCACTCGTCTCCTAGAAATCATCAAACACCCTGTCAGCGCGCGACAGCTCTCTGCTCACTGCAATCTGGGCACGGCATGAAGGGGTCACGGCGACGGCCAAGTCCCAGTCCACGGAGCCAGTCGGCGCTTCTGAGATGGAGAGAAGTCTGTGACTCCTTTGGTGTGAGGAGGGCTCTTTTTTTATGGTTAATCCTCACCCGAGGATATTTTTCCACTGATTTTTAGGGAGAGTGGGAGAGAGAGGGAGAGACAGAGAGAAACATTGATGTGAGAGAAACACATCGATTGGTTGCCTCCTGCCGGGGCCCTGATCGGGACCGGGCTGGGGAGGAGCCTGCAACCAAGGTACATGCCCTTGGCCAGAATCGAACCTGGGACCCTTTGGCCCTCAGGCCGATGCTCTAGCCACTGGGCCAAACTGGCCAGGGCGAGGATGGTTATCTTTTGATGATGATGACATTAAATGGCGATCACTCTAATTTTTGCTATGCAATGGGTCCTTAGAACAGGGCTGACCAGGACTTGCTAATGAGTCCAAGCTAGGCCTAACCAGTTTGGCTCCGTGGATAGAGCGTTGGCCTGCCGACTGAAAGTTCCCAGGTTCGATTCCGGTCAAGGGCATGTACCTTGGTTGCGGGCACATCCCCAGTGGGGGGCGTGCAGGAGGCAGCTGATGGATGTTTCTCCCTCATCCATGTTTCTAGCTCTCTAGCCCCTTCCCTTCCTCTCTGTGAAAAATCAATAAAATATATATTAAAAAAAAAAAGAGTCCAAGCTCGGCCCATATTTTCAGGTGCTTCCTCAATGACATTGTCATTGTTCAAACAACAATGAAAATGGTTTTCTTTCTTTTTAAAAAATATTTTTACTGATTTCAGAGAGGAAGGGAGAGAGAGAGAGAAACACCTATGATGAGAGAGAATCATGGATTGACTGCCACCTGCACGCCCCCTCCTGGGGATCCAGCTTGCAACCCGGGCATGTGTCCTGACGGGGAATCAAACCTTGACCTCCTGGTTCATAGGTCAATGCTCAACCCCTGAGCCACACCGGCCAGGCTGAAAATGATTTTCAACCACATTGCTACTGGAGTCTAAAAATGTTGCATAATTTCATATAGAAGTATATTCCCCAGTGTGTGTGTGTATGTGTGTATATTTGTGTATGTGTGTGCACCTCTCTGTGTGTTTATATGTGTGCACCTCTGTGTGTGTGTGTGTGTGTATACCTCTGTGTGTGCGCACCTCTGTATGTGTGTGCACACCTCTGTGTGCCTGTGTGCACCTGTGTGTGCACCTCTGTGTGTATGTGTGTGCACCTGTGTGTATGTGTGTGCACCTGTGTGTGTGCACCTGTGTGTGTGCACCTCTGTGTGCGTGTGTGTGTGGGGGGGAGGGGGCTCTTTAGTTCTCACCTTGGCCTCTCTGGCCTGGCCCATCAAGTACACTGACCACGAGTCTGAGGTGGAAACCATGTGAGGTCAGAGCTGCCTGTGCCTCTCAGAGGCCACGTCGCCGCGGGAGTGAACTCTGAGGAGCCGGCCCTGCCGGGCGGAGGCTGCAGATGAACGTGGGCTTCGCGCTGTTACGAGCCGGGCGGCTGGACGCGGTGACAACACCGGTCTGCTGGCCATGTCCTCGGGGTTGTCACGTTCAATTTGCACATGACCTCCTGGCCGAAAAGCGGGAAGAGGTGGCAGGACGCGGGACTGAAAGCCCCTATGATTGCTCTGACAGCTCCAGCCGTCCGGCAGTAACGCGGAATGCAATTTATATGGATACACTCTGACCTCCTGCGCGAGGGCGAGGACCTCATGATGGGCCCGGCCGGGCGGGACGGCGCGGGCCTCCGTGCAGCTGGAGTCTGTCTCGGCTCGGCTCCTCAGCCACTCAATTACAGCCGAGAGAGAAACGAAACACGCACGGTGCGCCGGGGAGGGACGGCCACGATTGCTTTCTAGGGACTGGCTTCTGGCTCGGCGTCTTGGCAAAGGTGGCCGCCGCACGCCTTATTGCACCGGAGACAGATAATCCGCCTGCTCCGGGCGGACAAAGGCCCTGGCTTGGGGGTGCATGGCGGTGCCCGTCAGAGAGAAAGACAGACATCAGCCACTCGGTGACGCGGTGGATCTGCATGGGGGGGGGGGGCGGGGGGGGACCCTTAAGAAGGGCTGACATGCTAATCCTATTCCAGTCGGGCCGGGAACAGGGCGTGTGCAGGAAGCACCCTTCATGTCATTGTCTTTTTCCGTGTACATCAGGAAGCTCGCTGGCTTCTGCATGCGCCCAAGAGCTTCGCTGTGAGCAGAGCCTGGGAGAACGGACCAGTCGCTCCAAGACCCTCACCCTGGGCCGGAGTATTTCTGAACAGTGTTGTGTTTTCTTAAAAATATATATTTGGATTGATTTCAGAGAGGAAGGGAGAGGGAGAGAGAGATGGAAACACCGGTGATGAGAGAGAATCATGGATCAGCCGCCTCCTGCGCGCCCCCTACTGTAGGGCGTGGCTATGGGGTTAAGCCTGGGACTGACTTGTGGGCAAAGTCACAAACAAGTCCCAGCTTAGAGGGCACAGACTTCTTAGCATAATTAAGCTTGACCTTAGGAAGCTCCCTAGATGGTTCCTGGGTAGCTAATGGGCTGTGGGAGGTGCAGCAAGTGCTGCCTAAACAAGTGAAACTCACAAGAACAGTGTAACTATGGTGACCACTACCTTGTTTACCTCTGGCTATAGAATAAAGGCTCCGCTGGCCTCTGGATCTCTCTCTGTGGCCTCAGCCAGGCACAGGAAGACCCACCTAGACCCAGCTTATTCTCTGTCTGTCATTTCTTCATCCTTTCGCCGCCCTCACTCAGGCTTTCGAACCCTTGGCTGAGCTGGCTCGACACACCCTACTGGGGATCGAGCCCACAACCAGGGCATGTGCCCTTGGCCGGGATCGAACCTCGAACCCTTCAGTCCTCAGGCCGATGCGCTATCCACTGAGCCAAACCGGCTAGGGCCTGAACAGTGTTTGGCATGAACACCATCTCTAGGCTCTACAGCCTCACGGTTTGTACAAAAGTAGGACATGTGGGGGGTGGGGGAAGGATTGGGGCTTTGTTCAGAGATTAAAAGGGACAGTAACCACCACCTCCCTCAAGGCAGCAGCACCTGCAGGCAGGTGGCCAAGTACCACTTTAAGATGCTCACATCAAGGACCACGCAGACACCCCCACCCCCCACCCCCCACCCCCCCGCCTGCCTCCGTCAACCGGGAAATGGGAAATCGCCATAAACAATGCCATCGGTTATTCCGGAAAGAACAGCTCAAGTCCAAGTACATTTTTCCTATTTTTCTTGCTGATTTTTTTCCTCTTTCGGGGATAAAAAGCCTCCTAGACACATCCAATGCCTCTCTCTCCACTGTCTCTCGCCAGGGCCTTCCCATGCGGGAAACTGAAATGCATTTCCCCCCTTAACGGAACAGAATGGACGTTTATGCGGAGGAATATCGAATAACGCCCGCTCTCAAATCAAATCTTCCCACTTCCCCTCTCTTATTGGGTGTATGACACACATTCTTCCCTCCCCGGGGGTCACCTGCAGGGCTGGCCAATTCCTGCAGGTTCCCTGTGGGGGATGCAATGTGGTTTGGGCCGAGGAAGGAAGGAGGTTTTAAAGGTTTTAAGGGGCCACTAGCTCCCCAGCTCGGAAAGGAATGAGCAGCACGTGTCTGGACGGGAAGAGGAGTGGGCACGGACGCCTGGAGCCTGTCACAGGCCCGTGTCAGAGTCATCTCTCCGGGGGACACGGTGGAGACGGTGGGCGGCAGGTCCGGGGGGGGGGGGGGGGGACAGGCAGGCTGCTTCCGTCACAGCTGGGTGACAATAAAGCTCAGGGCCGCTCCTGTCTGGGGACCTGGTGGGGTAGCCGCTTCCCCCACCACCACCACCACCCCTGCCACCACCCTGTTGTTGTTGCTGTTTTTCCGAGAGGAGGGGAGACGGTGAGAGAGA
The DNA here is from genome assembly GCF_028538775.1 of Myotis yumanensis. Classification (NCBI taxonomy): domain Eukaryota; kingdom Metazoa; phylum Chordata; class Mammalia; order Chiroptera; family Vespertilionidae; genus Myotis; species Myotis yumanensis. The sequence goes on along the minus strand of NW_027223771.1, from coordinate 3,692,831 downwards.
GAGAAACAGCAATGATGAGAGAGAATCATGGTTCAGCTGCCTCCTGCACGCCCCACACTGGGGATCAAACCCTGACTGGGAATTGAACCCTGGCCTCCTGGTTCATAGGTCAACGCTCAACCACTGAGCCACACAGGCCGGGCTCTACCGCCACTTTAGACAAACACAGGAAGGCCCAGGAAGGCAGCTGTGGGGGTCTGGGTTTGGTTCCTCTTTCTCAGTCCTGTGCCCCCCCTTACCTGCCTCCCTGATCCCCCTCCCAAGCGGGTGACATCATAGCCACCAATCCCCCCCTCACCCCCCAGCGGTTGAAGACAACGAAATCCAGGCCTCTTGGGGGGTCCTGAACCCCTGCACTCCCCCACCTCCAGTGAGAACAACTGTCAGTCCCCGCCAACGCCTAACCTTCACACACTCACACACGGGGCAGAAAGTCTCAAATACATCTCCCCGTGTTGATGATTCTTTGGCAAGAGTCATAGGGTGAGTGAGGGACGAAGGACATGGTTTGCATCAGTTAAATAACTAGGAGGAGGGGGGGGGAGACCCAAGATGTGGCCCAAGTGGCCTGGGCGACATTCTTCTCATTCCCCTCCCTCTGCTCCTTTGGGTCAAGCCCCCCCTTCCCTGGCCCCAGTTAAGAAAGAGGTACAGCCCTGACCGGTTTGGCTCAGTGGATAGAGCGTGGGCCTGCGGACTGAAGGGTCCCAGGTTCGATTCCAGTCAAGGGCATGTACCTGGGTTGCGGGCACATCCCCAGGAGGGGGTGTGCAGGAGGCAGCTGATCCATGTTTCTCTCATCGATGTTTCTAACTCTCTATCCCTCTCCCTTCCTCTCTATGAAAAATCAATAAAATATATTTTTTTAAAAAGAAAATGTGCAAACAGGCTGTGTGCAGCCCCAAGGCCCAGAACTTTCTCCACCTTCTCCCCGAGGTCCCCACGGGGCCCAGTGCATTGCTTTGGGGCTGGGGTCCCCTGTTGGGACCTCAGGACTCGGCCGGGCCCCGCAGGAGTTAAGCTCGAGGCAGACAAAGGTGGGGGGGGGGGGGGAGGCCGCGTCCTTGCAGGGCGCTGCCCCTGGACTTGAACCCACGCCGGCCGGGGAGGGCACCTGCTTGCAGGTTGTGACAAGCTGCTGAGAGACGCGGAGCCTCAGTGAGGAGACGGGGCGAGGGGAACAGAAAAGGCTGGAGATGCTTGGGCGACAGCGAGGAAGATGCAGGCGGAGATAGGGCTGCAGGCGGCTCGGTGTCGCCCGGCGGGAGGGGAGCGGGGCCCAGCTGCGCGCTGCCCGCAGGCTCCCCCTCCGAAGCATCGGAGGGTCCAGCCACTCCTGCAACCCACCCACCGGCCCCTCAAACCCATCCCCTGCCCTTCCCCCCAGTGGCCGCTGTGTTTTGGGCTCTCTGCAGGAAACCCGCACCCCCTCCTCCCCCTGCGTCTTTCTGGAACTTCGGGGCGACAGGGAGGGTCACCCTGGAATCTCCCCGCCCCCCCCCAGGCGCCCAGGAGACTCGCTTAGAGTTGTTTGGGTTTTTTTCCAGCGCCGCCACCCTCTCACTCAGTGCAAACAAGAAGAAATGAAATCAAGCCAGAGCTTTCTGTTTCGGGGGCCAGGTCTTGGGGGGTCCCGCTCTGTGAGGCCTCCAGTCGCAGCAGCTGCTGGGGTCCCTGGGACCCGCTGGTTTTGCAGGGCGGTGGGGTGGGGGGTGAGGGGGAGGGGGTGGGGGTGTCCTCCCCTCCCCCTTCCCCCCACCCTGGCCGCTTTTCAAATGCTTTTCATCGGCCTCCGTGTCTCTGAGAGCTCAGACCTGCGGAGCCCTGTCCTGCCCTGAACCCCGCGCGGGGTGGGAGGCCCCACACAGAACCCCAAACGAGCCAGACTGGAGAGCGGGCAAGATCTGGGGTGGTCGGAGGGTGCCCCTGAGCTGGGGGGGGGAGGTGGGGGGGAGTGGGGCGTGTTTACCCAGATTGCATTCCAGCCCTCAACCCGGGGAGGAGGCGGTTAGCAGTTTCAAGAGCAAGTGTTTTTTTCCTACAACGTTGCTTTCTTTGAAGGGACCAGAGACTTTCTACCAGCGGCACTTAGCACAGTAGGGCAGGAGGCTTCACACACACACACACACACACACACACACCCCAAACCCCTATAGATCCTTCCTTTTTCTTCCTCCCTCTCTCTTGGTTAAAAAATAATAAAAAAAATAATAATAAAGCAAATGTGAGCATCCCTGTTTACCTCTGATTTTGGGGCAGGACAGGTGGTAGATAAATGGCAAATAGGTAGCTTAATAGACAATAGTGTTTCCCATTCTCTGAGGTGGGGGGGGGGGGGCTCGGGTGCCCATCTAGTGGTTGAATCAGATAAACTAACAACCCCCAAACATTTCAGAGAGTTGGTTAAGCAGCCACTTTCTGGGGGGGGGGGGGGGGGGGGAATCTCCAACCCCTTCTACCCTGCTTCCCGGGTGCATCGGACACGCAAAACCCCAACTTGGTTTCCCCAAGCCCCCCTCAATCGTTCCCTCTGTCTCTCCCAGAACTATTTATGCTCCTCATGCCCAACGTGTGCCTGGCTTTTGTGAGCCTAAATACCTCCCCGCTAGCCTGCCCCTGGCCCCCACGCTTTGGTCAGACTTTCATTTCAAATGGGCGGCCCACGTTGGAGAAGTTTCCTAGGGAAGCGTCTGAGCCTGGGAGCCAAGTCCTGCGTGTCTACGGGGTGATGGGCAGCTGAGCCAAAGCTCGTGTTAAATGCAAAGAACCGGAGCACGAAGTGAAGGGAAAGGGTCCCGGAAAATAGAGAATTTTTACAGCAATGGACTCACAGAACAAATGGAACGAGAGTGACTATTTCTTTTTCTGCCCTGGTGTGCCTTCGTGGTTATTACACCTTGAAGGTAAAACTGCACTTCCCCCAAAAGATCGATTTCTTTGTGTTATTTTTGCTTTAGGCTTTTCAGAACACACACACACACACACACACACACACACAAAATCACAAAATAGTTGTTTTTCCAAATGGCGATGAATCGGCTCAAAGGTTTGCAGGACTTATTATTAAATGACACAGAGAAAAAAGTGTTAGCCTTTGATGGAAAACCTCCCTCGAATGTTTTGCTTTTGAAAAGACTGGGCGACAAGAACGGCGAACGAATTCACTGCCCTGGCTTGGTCTGTGTGTCCTGAAATCCTCAGGGACCTGCTGGAGCAACGCCAACAACAGAAAAATAAAAATCATACCCAGCAGAGTCTGACCGCGTCAGGCTCAACCCAGATTTCTCTGTTCCGTCTCTCTCCCTTTCTGGAGTCGGTTAGACGATCCATGGATCCTCCAGAATCCAACTCTAATGTTGTTAAAACTCCTGCTCCCTTTCTGGACCCAGCAAATTGTTGAGAGCAAAGAAAATCAAGTCCCCAACTTCCCACGACATCCTTCCGAAAAGAAATGAGAGAGACATTGAAGTAGAAGATAGACGAAGCTGTGGGCAGCAACACCACTGGGGGGGGGGGGGGGAGGTTAGAGAGAAACAGCTGTAAAAATAAGAAAGATCATCTGTAAGGAAGTTAAAACAGGAGCGGTCATCCGTAAGAGAGATTGCCAACAAAATCGCCGCTTAGAAATGAACAGTAATGAAGGTGCTGGTGAGGAGACAAGGGGAACTTTGAAAAGAGAAGGGGGTGGACGAACATAAGCAAATTCCCCAGGAATTTTTTCTATCCCTCTCTTTATAAACCTTCCAGGCCGCTTGGAGGAAAGCGGGAAGGCAAGGCGTGGACGATGAGACCAGGAATCCCGCACGCAGGAGGTCTGGCCCCTTTGTAAGAAGAGGGGGGGGCATGCCCTTCACATTCCAGCCCCCCCCCCTTCTGAGCTTTGGAATAATAAACTCAAGTGGCCGCCCCGTCAGCTCCTGTCTATCTTCCTTAGCCAACTTGACACAGTGGAAGGAATATGACACGTGAATTATTAAAGAGCAGCTAGTTGACTTCTAACCCTGACTGCGTTGCAGACCCCATTACCTGCGGATCTAGCAATAGGCTGCAGAATTACAGGGCGTGCGGGCCAGGGAGGACGCAGGAGAACCGGGGAGAGCGGAGCGAGGCTTTGGGGGAAAAATCAGGTGTTTTACCCAGCCCACTTGGCCCCCCCCCAAGGGGATGAGGAAAATGTTTCAGAAAGCAAACCCCCTCCTCTAAGCAGGAAGTCAATTTCTCAGCCCCAGGCAGCAAGGACTGAATTTCAAACAGAAAACAGAACTCACAGCCTCCCTGGCAGCATCGCCCTTTTCTCCGACTCCCACTCCCTCCAGCCTGAGCCGCGGAGGATTTGAATCTGGATCTTTAACCAGATTTCGAGGAATTCTCAAGTTCATAAATAGACCCCCCCCTTTCCTTCTTGAGACATTTCCCCAGAGGGAGGAAAGATTTCTCGAAGAGGCGCGCTTCAAGACAGCCCCCAGACCCTTTCCAAGTTGGCTCTCCCAGAACTTCAGGCAGCACCCAGAGACCATGAAGCCTGGGCCACTGATAACACGGTGAAGATCAGCACTAATCATTCAGGCAGACAAACCAAAGCTGCTTTGTGCTAATTAAGCAGCCGTGATCCTGGGGGTGGGGGTGGGGGGTGTCGAGGAACGGGGCAGCTGCGAGAGGTTAGAAACGGGAAGGGATTTTTGAACACCTGGGGGTGTAGGGGTGTCTTCTTGTAAAAGGGACAAGAGGAGAGAGGGAATGATAATGGCCGCGATGATGATGATGATGAAGAAGAAGAAGATGAAGATGAAGATGATTCTGTTCTCGGGCCATGGATCTGCCTATCCTCGGGCCAACGTGCAGATCATTGAATCGATTCCAACGTGGGGGTGGAGCCGTCGTCAGGAACGACTCCATGGGACAGGGAAGCCAGGAGGCGAGCGATGGAGACTATTGTCCAAACGTGACCCGCCATTAGCACCGCCTCGCAGCATCTGCATCCTGTCACCGCGTCCCATCCCACATTCACCAGGGCCGCCTGGCATATCCCAGGAGCGGCCGGCCCTGCTGCGCTCAGCCCCGCAGACACTCTGACCCACACCTCACCCCCCCCCCCCATCTTCTCTCGCCTTATTACCCCTCCCGGGCCCCTGGTCGCACAGGTGCTAGCAATTTGCTCCTTATGACGCTTCTGTTTACGAGGGCCTTTCTTAAAGACAGAGGGAGAGATGGTATTAATATTAATTAAACAATAAAATGAAGCGGTTTGGGAGGAATACACCCACCAAATGAGTCATCTCATCGCCTAATTGGAACTGGAGAGAGAGAGAGGGAGGGGAGGGGAGGGGAGAGGAAGGGGGAGGGGGAGACACCGATGACCTACTGGGTGACAGGCACAGGTTGGAAGGGTGACATTTTATTGTAAGTCTCCCCGTGAAAGGAAGAAAAGGAAGGGACCAGCCAATGTAATGCAGGGACCAAGAGTGCAAGAGTGTTGCTAAGAGACAGGGATGCGGGGAAAGTTCTGTGCAAAGCACTCCCCTGACCTTATGCAAATCGAGGCGACCGCGTCTTTGTGGCCGCGGCTGCGCGTCCACCCCCCGTGTCACCAATACCTGGCATCCAGCCTTTTATTCAAATGTCCTCTAAACACACACAACAGAGGACTTGACAAAAGCGGGACACATTTAGGGGCTGCAAAGAAAATACACACACACAATCGGGGGAAGAAGAAGAAGAAAAGTCCTAAGTTTTAAAACCCAGAAGAAAAAAAAACACAACAAACCCAACACCAGATCTTTGGGTGGAAATGTCGCCCGGCTTTCCCTCCCCACACTGTCGTCTCCCTCAAGCTGGGAAGTCACCGAAAGACGCAGAAACGGCCTTTTCCTGGCAGAAATAGAAGCTGATTAAGACACCGCCGTGGAGCGCCAAGTCCTGTCATGAATTCCCGCCCCAGCAGCGTGGGAGGCAGGGGGTGTGGGAGCTGGCGCAGGCTGCAGCGGCTCCATCGGCGGCTCCTGCCCCCACAGACACAGCCGGGCGCCCCGCCTTCTATCTTAACCACCAGCTCTAGGGCCCAGGTTAAGTGCAAAAGGCCAGAGAGGCTTGGGGGCCCCCTGGATCCCCCCTCCCCCCCGCAGCCCCCAGAAGTGGCTGTTCTTACAGTTATATGAAGTGGGAGGCCTGGCGTCCTGGTGGGGGCACCTGGGAGGGGGCTGCGGAGGGGTCTTGGGCAGGACTGGGAGGGGGGTGCCCCTTTCCACTGCTGAGAGCAGGACACTCACGGGACCCCTTTGTGTGGCCGGGTGCGCCTCCAGCCCCTGTCACCGCCCCCTCCCTTTCTTGGTCCCTGAGAAGCAGGCGAGACAAACCCTACCCACTAGCCAGCGTGGCCGGGCCTGGAGTTGGGGTTTGCCACCCTCTGGGACACTGTAAGATGCCACTTCCAACTGTCGGGGCCAAATCCTCCCTCTCTCTCTCTCTCCCCTCCCCCCACCGCCCTGGACATGAAAAGGAACCTCATCCCTCAGAAAACCACAGGACCTGAGGGCGCCGATCCCCCAAAAGTTGCAAAGCAGGTGATTCTCAGTCTTGGGAGGAGATCTGGGGTTTGAGGCAGGGGGTGGGGGGAGCTGGGAGGAAACTCCTCCTCCTCCTCCCCCCTAACCATACCCCCTCCCCCCATCTGCCAATCCACAAGCCCTAGGAGGCTCCACCTAGGACTGGCTGCAGCCAGCAGCACCTCTGGAAACTTCTGCGACCCCCCACCAGCCCTTCCTGAGGATGCTGGCTGTGGAAAGGGGGGAACCTGAGTTAGTGCGGGCTCAGCACCAAGGCGCACAGCTCTGCAAACTCCATTTACCCCGCGGGCTGCGTACCACTCCCTCCCGGCCCCACTTTTGGATTCAATGTTGACCAAACACCCTGCGGGTTCGCGCCTTCATGGCAATAGTGACACATGGATCCATTTCAGGACTGGGGAGGGGTGCGTCCCATAGTGGCGCATGGATACATTTCAGGACTGGGGAGGGGTGCGTCCCAGGCGCTGAGCGGCGGGGGACTTTCAGGGCAGCTTTCCCCACGTCCCCTCTTTAATGGGGGGACTTCTCACGCGCGCGCCACCATTAAACTTTCATCTCAGCGGCGCGGAGGGTGAACCTCGTCACGGGAAATGCGATCGCCGCTGTAAATATTAATGGGACATGAAACGAAGCCACGGACAGCGAGACCCCGTGAGCGTGCGCGCCCCCGGGCGGGAAGGGGCCTGTCGCTGGTCGCTCTCCCTTCCTCCCATCAGCGCGGCCGCCCGTGGGCTGCCCGAAGCCGAGGCGCCGGGTCACCCGTGACAAATGTCCCCGCGTCCCCGCCGACAGGCCGCGCCTGGCCCTGCCACTCCATCCGTGCGCCCAGCAGGCCCGCGGAGGGCGCCGGCGGGTGTCAGTTTCAGGGAACCAGCTCTCCCGGGCGGGGCGGGCGTCTCCAAACAGGTTACAGGTTTCCAGCGCCACCGCAGGTCCCCGCAGCCTGAGGCAGCGCATCGCCGGGGGAGGCTGGCTGCAAACTGCTGAGCAGAGAGCAGCCAGCTCCCGCCCGCACCGTCCTCTCCATCCCTCCGCGCCCTTGCCCAGGGCCCAGCCTCATAGTCGCCCCTGGGAGCCGAGCAGGGCGCCTGGGAGGGGGCCGGGGAGCGCAGTCCAGGCCGGGCGGCCCCCTCCCAGCGTCGTCTGGTCTCAGTTTGCCCCCACGTGCGTCCAGGTGGCGCAGGCCCGCTGGGGCGTGGGACAGGCCGGGGGTGGGCGGCAGTTTGCCGAGATCTGCGCTCCCTCGGACCCGGGTCCCTGGGTCGCCCGGCGCAGCCTCTGCGCTGGTGTGCATTCCGGGAGAACCGGAGGGGGACCACACGAGGCAGGGACTTTGGCAAGGGCTGCGCGGCCACCCGCGCCAGATTGGCTCGGCCCCAGCTCCCGCCACCACCGCCGTGAAGGGTCCGGGAGGCCGTCAACACCCCGAGCCGCCTGGCGAGTTATTTCAACAGCCGGGAAGGCCGGTAGTGTGAGTGGCAGGCGACGCCGGTCCTCCCGCACCCCCGGTGTTCCCGGTGCACCCGGGCACTGGGGGGAGCGTTCACCCAGGCCTTCCCCACCCTCGGCCACTCCGGGTGACACAGCAGGTCCACGCGCGACAGAGGCAGGCGAGGGGCCCGGGATTAAACCCGGGACAGGTGAGCGCGTTGGAGACGCCAGACGCGCGCGCAGCAGGTTAAAGCCCAAATCGACATAAGTGGAGGGTCCTACCGCTAACCCCGTCATGTCCGCCTCATTGCAAATGGGGCGACTGGGGTACACACCACGGCGAGGAGTTTTTTTTTTTTTTTTTTTTTTAAGCCCCAAAGCACACAGGCGCTCACACCCTCTCCGCGGACTGGGGACAACTGTCTGTCCCTATCACTGAGCCCCAGGCTTCAAGGGAGGGCTCCCCCTTTTCAGTGATTTCCTGCCCAGCTATTCTTTCCCCCAATGAACCCCAAACTGTTCCTTCGTCCAGACGCGCAGGAACGAAAGGCGGGGGCTGCGATGAACGGAACGGAAAGGACAAGGATGTACTTTTGCAGCGGTGGCTTCTCAACGGGGGGTGGGGGAGGGGGGGGTGGGGGGCAGTTTCCAGAGTATCAGGTTAAAGGGCCAGGTGAGGGGGGGCATCCTCCCCGCAACCTGCGGCCGGGTCCCCACCCGCACCGCCGGGGATTGGGCATCGCCACTGCCATTCATTCTCCATTCATCCTTCTCCCCCCTCCCCCCTCCCCCCCCTACCCCCCCCTGCCCTTTTAAAACAGTTACACTTTCCAAGACAACATCAAAAAATAAAAATAAGAATGGAAAGCCCCGATAAAGGTTTGGTGAGTGTTCAATAACTTTCTCAGCGTGCACTCTGGGAAGGTGGTATTTTCTCAGGAGCTGATTGCGGCCGGGCCGGTGCGTCTGCAGCCCCGTGTTGATCTCACCTGCTGGGGGGCGGTGCGCTCCCGCGGAGGGGGGCCCTCGCCTGACACAGCACCCCCGGCACCTTGATTGATGGTTCCCACCCCGGAGCCTTCGGGGGCGCAATTGAGCACAGCGGGTTGGGCGTCACCGACTAGGTTTCAAGAAACAGAAAAAACAACAACAAAATAACCCGGTGAGAGATTTCAGTGAACAACTTAGCACCAAGCAACCTTCCTCCACCCGTCACCCCGAAATAGCTGAAGAGCCTCCGGAGATGGTCCGGAGGTTGGGTCCTTGCAGGGCGCGCGGCCCCCATTCCCCCTCGGCCCCCCAAGGGCGGTCGGAGGATTCCATTTTCATCTGTGGTTGGGCCTGAACAGGGCTGAGCTGGGGGGCAGCCTCGCCAGGATGGGGTGATGGTGGCAAAAGCCGTCCATTGGCGCGGGCTTCCCTTCCCCCCCTCTTTTGCTCTTTCTTTCCATAACAGGTTGTGGGGTGTGGACGCGGCAGAAAGCCAGACAAAAACCGCACGTTTTCGCGTCTCCGGAGGTCGCCCCGAGAACCCGTTGATACAGTCCTTTGGCAGCCTGCTGGGGTTTCGCTCTCACCCCCACGGGGGAGGGGAGATTCTTATTTTTTTCTCTTACAAGCGACAGACTGTCCAGTGTGGGGAACACACTTCATAATATTTTACCTTTTTTCAAAGTGAATTATCCCAGTGATCTGGGCATATCCTAGAGCAGTGATGGCGAACCTTTTGAGCTCGGGGTGTCAGCATTTTGAAAAACCCTAACTTAACTCTGGTGCCGTGTCACATAGAGAAATTTTTTTGATCTTTGCAACCATAGTAAAACAAAGATTTATATTTTTGATATCTATTTTATATATTTAAATGCCATTTAACAAAGAAAAATCAACCAAAAAAAATGAGTTCGCGTGTCACCTCTGACACGCGTGTCATAGGTTCGCCATCACTGTCCTAGAGGTTCTAAAACCCGTGCTATAAAAAGAACAGCTAAAGGGCCAATGAATCAACGAAGCATAGACTTCCCAGGGTGATTTCTATAAGGAAGAAACAGTATATATGCATATATATTTTTTGCCAGTACCCACAGGTATGTATACTAGCTAATGAGTGCCTGATAAATCCTTTTTTTTTGCTATAATGAAAACGGGACATTTTTCTGTGCATCTTGTGGGTTAGAATTATTCGGACTAGCCATGGTTGTGTGTGTATGTATGTGTGTAAAAGGGAAATTTCAAAGGGGCGCTATTTCCCAGTCACAGAAATTGCTGTTTATGGCGCCGGTTAATTTTACGTTTGTCCTTCAGAAACTCCTTCGAGCCCTGGGACGTGTCTCTTTGTCCACAGAGTTCCATTTGGTCATTCGGGGTCTGATGGAAAGGTGGCTAATTGGATATGGATATGTGCTGCCCTGGAGGGAGGGGATTCGACAAAGATACCAAATGCATAATTCTTCCCCAAATAAGTCAACACATTTAAAGTAAGACCCCTCCCCCCTGCTTCAGCTCTTAGGTTAATATTGGGGGGAAAAATTCTTATAGTCTCAGCAATGGCTATAATGGCAACATTTACAATGAAACATTTCTTCTCCATCATCTCATTCTTTGATCTTGATGGTGGACTGCATAATGGTGGTCATGAAATCGACCAAGTGTGGTCTACACCTCCCGTTCTAGTTAATAGTTTCTTTTTATCAAATGCCTCTTAGCTGGTGTGGCTCAGTGGATAGAGCGTCGGCCTGTGGACCGAAGGGTCCGGGGGCTGGATTCCGGTCAAGGGCCTATGCCGGGGTTGCAAGCTCAATCCCTAGTAGGGGGCGTGCAGGAGGCAGCCGATCAAAGACTCTTGTCTCTCACCGCTGATGTTTCTCTCTCCCTCTCCCTTCCTCTCTGAAATCAATAAAAATATATTAAAAAACAAAGTCCCTTATATTTGGGGCAGGTTACGGAAACCCCCAATGGTATCCCTTCTTTGCTGATAATATCATTTTCCAGCAACTTTATTTTTAGCCCTTGATGTTGCTATTTACCCTTAGATGACTAAAACCAAAATATTTGCAAAGCCCCAGGAGATCCCTCTGAGAACACAGCCCTTATCAGAAGGGACACAGACACACTTTCCAGACAGAGAGAGAGAGAGAAAGGGCCGGCTGACAAAGGAAGTGTTTACCTCGGACTCTGTGGCGGGCAGGGACTCCGGTGGCTGCCAAGCAAGGTGAAGTGAAGGTCAACCTGTTTGTGGCCAAAGTTACACATTTTAATCACGGAGCGAAGGAGGTCTGAGCTGCCATGTGGAATCGATTTGCAGCCGTTTTCCAAAATGTTCTGGAAATCATTGATGGGCACAGAAAATACATTTTCAAAAGGCGTTCACCACTGGTGTTTTTTTGTTTTTTTTTTAAAGAAATCCAATTTACATTACCCTTAATCACAAAATAATTTTACAGGTTGTCTCTTGGGAAGAAAAGTAAATTGGGTGGGGCCCTATTTCTTTTCAAGGGGGGCACTTTTACCCTACTTAAAAATGCTCCCACGCAGACATAACTACAAATGAACGTCTGTGACATGTGGCCACTTCCTGGCTGTGTGGCCTTGGGCAACTTCCTTGAGCTCTCTGGGCCTCGTGTGAAATGGTAATAGTACCTTAACACACACGGGGAGCTCTATTCGATGATCATAGCCCATAGCCTGCATCTGTGTTATTACTGACAACGATTTTTTTAGTTATGGGAACCCAGAAAGCTGTGACCAGACTCTGAAATTTAAACTCTAAGTTTGAAATGGTTCTCTTAGGGCCGTGGTCGGCAAACTGCGGCTCGCGAGCCACATGTGGCTCTTTGGCCCCTTGAGTGTGGCTCTTCCTAAGCCTTAGGAGGACCCTAATGAAGTTAATAACAATGTACCTACCTATAGAGTTTAACTTTAAGAAATTTGGCTCTCAAAAGAAATTTCAATCGTTGTACTGTTGCTATTTGGCTCTGTTGACTAATGAGTTTGCCGACCACTGTCTTTGGGCGTGTGTTCCAATTTGCACTATTGCTTTCCGTCCTGTCTTCATAGGCCTGGATGCATGAAATAGGCTTCTAAGTAAACAGCAAACTAAAACGAAGCCCCAGGGGGTGATGGGTACACTGCTGAAATACATGTACACCAAACAGCAGTCTGTAAAAAGGCTGACAGCTATGTGATGGCTGTCCAGACCCTCTGTTGCACAAGGATGCCAGCATGCTGCTTCCCTATTTTGTCTTATGTACCTACTAGAGGCCCGGTGCACGAAATTCGTGCACAAGTAGGATCCCTAGGCCTGGCTGGCAATCAGGGCCAATCTGTGGGGTGACCAGCGGGGCGATGCGGGGGGGGGTGGGGGGGTTGCTGGTATCTGCCTTGGCTGGCCTGGGCCCGCGGGCTGGGGGCAGCTCCTGTGTTAAGTGTCTGCCCCCTGGTGGTCAGTGCACATCATAGCGACCAGTCGTTCTGCTGTTTGGTCGATTTGCACATTAGGCTTTTATTATATAGGAAGTCCTTCACATCCTATTTTAACATCCGCTGGGTTTTATCAGACGCTTATCATTGGTGCCACTGTTCCTATCAGGCTGTACAAGTTGAAATTTATTTTTAAAAGAAAGAGATGGCCCTTGATAACATGTTAGCATGTTGACTAAAAATGAGGTTCCTGCCGGGCCAGTGTGGCTCAGTGGTTGAGCACTGACCTATGAACCAGAAGGTCACGGTTCGATTCCCGGTCGGGGCACATGCCTGGGTTATAGGTCTTTTCATGACAGTTCCATAGGTTCGGAATGAACCTTTGATTCTTTCACAACAGCTTCAAAATTGCCCAAAAGAATGAAACAAGGACATTAGAATATCCCCAGAAAAGATAAGGACACCACGGTGGCCTGTGGCTTCCTGTATGTGAATGCCGAGATGTGAGGCAATATCATGGTTCGCCTTTAACTCACATGTCAGTTCTTTTTTAAAACATTGCTCCTTTTCAACAGTCTGTTCCATGCTTCTATGACCCTGGATCTATTTTGTTCGTCAGTATATGTTGTTCATTAGATTCCACATATGAGTGGGATCATGTGATGCTTGTCTTTCTCTGAGTGGCTTATTTCAGAGGGTGGGGGTGGGTGGGAAGAGATCAGTCAAAGACCTTGTATGCATATGTGTATAACCCACGGACACAGACAATAGGGTGGTGAGGGCCTGGGCTGGGAAGGGCAGGCTAGGAGGGGTCAAGGGGGGAAAAAAAGGGGACGTATGTAATACTTCCAACAATAAAGATTTTTTTAAAAACACTCATATATTGCCCTAACCGGTTTGGCTCAGTGGGTAGAGCGTCGGCCTGCAGACTCAAGGGTCCCAGGTTCGATTCCAGTCAAGGGCATGTACCTTGATTGCGGGCGCATCCCCAGTGGGGGTTATGCAGGAGGCAGCTGATCGATGTTTCTTTCTCATCGATGTTTCTAACTCTCTATCCCTCTCCCTTCCTCTCTGTAAAAAATCAATAAAATATATATATTAAAAAAACAAAAAAAGCCCCCACTCATATATGTTGTAACATTGGTGTTTTAAATGAACTACACTGAGAATTATTACTAAATTACTTTAACTCTTTTGTTGCAATAGGAAAGCAGATGCAGCAAAATTTCAAGTTAGACAAGGAGGCCTTAAAAAGAGGGTGGAAAACTACTTGCAGGAAATACAGTTTCAGGGAAATTTTTTAAAAAGCATTCAGAATGCAAACCTCAAAGCAGCAGCTTAAAAATTTTTTTTTGCAAACAGCAGTGCCCTCGGCGGGCCCGGATCTGTCTCCTGCTTCAACAGGGTTTGGACGGAACAGGCCCAGGGACGCCCCTTCTCCCAGCCTTGACCACCCCCCAACCGCATCCAGGCGCTACCTTCAGAACCACCCCAGCCAAGACCAGCCATCCTCTACCTGAGACCAGCCAATTCTTTTTGTTTTGTTTTGTTAAGCCTCACCCGAGGATATTTTTCCATTGATTTTTAGGGAGCGTGGGAGAGAGAGGGAAAGACAGAGAGAAACATCGCTGTGAGAGAGACACATCGATTGGTTGCCTCCTGCACGAGCCCTGACCGGGGCCCAGGCCGGGGAGGAGCCTACCACCGAGGTACGTGCCCTTGACCGGAATCGAACCTGGGACCCTTCAGTCTGCGGGCCGACGCTCTATCCACTGAGCCACACCGGCCAGGGGCCCAACACCACTGTTTGACCTTAACTCCTTGCAACCATGAGCTGAACAACCAGGAGCCCCCACATTTGTCAGAATTATTCCTGGAGGTGGAGGCACCATCACCCGCCTGGTGGCCTGTCCCTGTGGGCCTCGCACACCTACCTCTGTTGGGGCTTCTGTTTCCATGGCGACCAGGTGCCCAGTGACAACGTGGCCCTGGAGGACGAGGCCACCTCTTCCTGGAGACGGCGGTGGAGGAGAAGCCCGAGGGCCGAGCGTCTCCTAAAGTTGCAAACCCCTCGCGTTGGCTGCCTTCTCTCCAGGACGAGCTGCCGCCTCCCCAGGGGAAGGGGGGGTGGGGGGGGGGGACACTCGGGACCCCATGGGGCCCCCTGGCCTTGGCGAGGACCCTGACCCAGGCCCTGGTGGAGCTGCAGGCCCTGGTGCCGCCCGCGCAGACCCGGGGCCCTGTGACTTCCGGCAGAACCACTTCCGGGTGAGGGGGGAGCGTCATCAGGAGGATGGGCAGCACCTGGCTTGCCCCAGGTGGGGCCGGGCGAGTGGTTCTCAACCTCCTGGCCCTTTAAGTACAGTTCCTCATGTTGGGACCCAACCATAACATTATTTTCGTGGCTACTTCCTAACGGTAATGTTGCTACTGTGATGAATCGTCATGTAAATATCTGATATTCAGGATGGTCTGAGGCGACCCCTGTGAAAGGGTCGTTTGACCGCCAAAGGGGTCGCGACCCACAGGTTGAGAACCGCTGCCCTGGGCGGTGTAGCTCAGTGGATAGAGCGTCGGCCTGCAGGCTGAAGGGCCCCCGGTTCGATTCCAGTCAAGGGCACATGCCTTGGTTGCAGGCTCGATCCCCAGTAGGGGGCGTGCAGGAGGCAGCCGATCAATGATTCTTTCATCATAGATGTTTCTCTTTCCCTCTCCCTTCCTCTCTGAAATCAATAAAAACATAGTTTTTTTTTTTTTTTAAAGGCTTATCTTCGAGCACGACCAGGAGTCTGTGGAGCCCAGAGGCCTTTGCGGGGCCCCTCTGCACCCCTTGGCGTCTGGCTTTTGCCTGAGCCTCTCCCCGAAACCCCTAGGCATCCTTCTAACCACCCTGGAGCCCACTCCCATGCATTATACCACTTGGAAACAATAAAGCTTTTTGCAAGAAAAAAAAAAAAAACCCACAAAACTTCCCGGCTGGTGTGGTTCAGTGGTTGGGGGTCAACCTATGAACCAGGAGGTCACAGTTCGATTCCTGGTCAGGGCGCATGCCCGGGTTGCAGGCTGGATCCCCAGTAGGGGGCGTGCAGGAGGCAGCCGATCCATGATTCTCTCTCCTCATGAATGTTTCTGCCTCTCTCTCCCTCTTCTTTCCTCTCTGAAATCAATAAAAAAAAAATTTAGAAATAAAACCTAAAACAAAACCATGGCTCTCTTCCAGATCTGCAAATAGTGACACTCGTGTACACAATTCTTTTCTTTGCCCCTTTCCTTTCAAGCACAGCCCTTAAGCAAGCAGACACTTTACCTGGACGGCTTTTTCTTTATGGCCGTTTCAGAGCAGGGCTATCAAAAATAAGATAATGTCCAAGGCCTGGGACCCCCCCCCGCCCCCCCCCCGCCCCCCCCCCCCCCCCCCCCCGCCCCCCAGCTCTCTAACGGAGTTTAAAGCGTCTAAAGGCAGCTCTGGCTCCGTGTGCGGCCCACAGCGCTGTTTGCTCTGCCACAGTTTGATGGAGGGGGTAATGTGTTTGCGAGATAAGCCGAAAGGGCCCGGCCAAAACCAGCCAGGCCCCGCGTGATAAACCCTGACACCCGCAGCCATTTCTCACACACATGAAAGGCAGGTCTGGGACGCCAAGGAAAACAGAGGTGTCCTCGCGCACCCAGAAATGTTTATCGAAACCAAGAAGGCAAATAAGGCGAACTGGCATCTCTTCGTCCATTCAATCGATTGGCGCAATTAATCAAGTCTCCTTCTTGCTGTTCTTCCTGGACGGGAAGGGTGAGTGGCCGGGGAGACAGGGCGTGGTTTGGGTGTCTCGCCCTGATGCAACCGGGGGTTCCGTGTGAAGTTCAGCTTTGAGGAGGCTGAGCTGCTGGGACGGGAGGTGAGAACTCAGTTGGAAATGGGTGCTCACACACCCACGGTGACATTCTTGGTTCAGTGATCTGTAGCCTGTGAACTGACTGATAAGCCAGGATGAATCATGCCGCCTGCTGTGCCTTTATAATTAGAGGTCAGGGCTAAAGGTCAATTAAGACAATTTAAAAAAAATATTTTTTATTGATTTTTTACAGAGAGGAAGGGAGAGGGATAGAGAGTTAGAAACATCGATGAGAGAGAGACATCGATCAGCTGCCTCCTGCACACCCCCTACTGGGGATATGCCTACAACCAGGGTACATGCCCTTGACCGGAATCGAACCTGGGACCCTTGAGTCCGTAGTCTGACGCTCTATCCGCTGAGCCAAACTGGTTAGGGCAATGAAGACAATTTTTGACATAAAGATGTTTTAAAGTAAAGTAGCTTTGCAAACTAGAGTGATTAAAAAATGCTGGAAGTGAATTATTGATTCTTTTACTTTTTGACATTTAAAAAGATACTTGTATTGATTTCAGAGAGGACAGGAGAGGGAGAAAGAGATAGAAACATCAATGATGCGAGAGAATCAGGGATCGGCTGCCTCCTGCACGCCCCACACTGAGGATCGAGCCCACAACCCGGGCATGTGCCCTTGACCGGAATCAAACCCAGGACCCTTCAGTCTGCAGGCCGACGCTCTATCCACTGAGCCAAAGCGGCTAGGGCATGAACTATCGATTCTTTATAAGAATTACCCATTTCTAGAAAAAGTAATGGAAAAAATACCAGAATTTCACAAAATAGAGCCCTCTTTCAAAATAAGAACTTTAATTTATATATATATGTATATATATATTATATAACATATATATACATATATATATAAATTTATATATATGTTGGGAGTGATTGTTTATACTGTGACCACTTTAAGTTAATTTAGAAGGAAAGATCAACTCTAAATTAATGCCCTGGAAAATTTTTCTATTTCTTTCTCCTGAGAAAAAAATACTTTTCTGATTTCTTATTCTTCTCAATTACAAGTATTTGAGAAAGTGAAGAATAGGCTCCAGTCGATTGGCTCATCTATAGCACATTAAAAAATACAACCACTTGGGCCGTAGCTGGTTTGGCTCAGTGGATAGAGGGTCGGCCTGCAAACCAAAGGGTCCCGGGTTCGATTCTGGTCAAGGGCACGGACCTCGGTTGCAGGCTCCTGCCTGACCTGGGTCCTGGTCAGGGCGCGTGCAGGAGGCAACCAATCGATGTGTTTCTCTCACACAGATATTTCTCTCTGTCTTTCCCTCTCTCTGAAAAATCAATGAAAAAATATTCTCAGGTGAGGATTTACACACACACACACACATATATATGTATAACCACTTGGATCTCTAGAAATGTGTTTCTTCTCTGTATTAATCACTTCAAATATTTTTATGCCTTAGTGTTAATAATCTATGAGTATAGATTTTTAGATGAATTTAATGTCAACTAGGGATTAATGTGAATTAATTAAATTGACTGTATCACAAAAGGATTTCGTCTTAATTCTGGTGATCTTAATAAAGCCCTCTACTTATCTGTATTTTCTCAACATTAGGAATTATTTTTATTAGACGGTGGATTAATTTAATAATGGCGGGGGGGGGGGGGAAGAAATCAAGCGACGGCAAGCTGACTTTGTTATTGTTATTGAGGCTGCGTAATCGAATCAGGTAATTCTCAATTAAAAAGGAATCAATTTGCGTAATCTATTTAAAAACAGAAACATAACTTGGAGTTCACATTTAATTTTCTTTTGAAACAGCCATTCCACAGAATTTAAAACAATGTCTGTGGTGAAAAGTAAATGAGTCACATGCTCCACTCCGTTCTCTAAATAGCAAAAAGTCACTTCTTACACGTGCATCTCCAACAAAAGTATTGTCCGCACAGACGTAGTCCCACAGACAGACAGTTTTTAGTTAAAACAATCCCGTCAGGTTGATGATAATGCTTCAGATTACTTGTTTTATTTTATTTATTTTTTTTCAATATATTTTGATTGATTTCAGAGAGGGAGAGAGAGAGAGAGAAACATCAATGATGACAGAGAATCATGGATCGGCTGCCCCCTGCACGCTCCCTACTGGGGATGGAGCCCGCCACCCAGGCCGTGGGCCCTGACCATGAATCGAACTGTGTCCTCCTGGTTCATCGGTCGATGCTCAACCACTGAGCCACACTGGCTGGGCATCCCAATTTTTTAATTAATCAATTTAATTTTTTTGCAATCACGGTTTACATTCTTTTTCTTTTTTTTTGGTATTAATTTCAGGTGTACAGCATCGTGGTTAGACAACCAGATACTTCACAAAGTGTCCCCCAATATGTCCAGTACCCACCTGGCACCATACACACTTATTACAATACTAGAGGCCCGGTGCACGAATTCGTGCACGGGTGGGGTCCGGCTGGCCCCGGGGGGGAGGGGCCGTGGGCAGTTGGCTGGCTGGCCCAGTCCCCCTGGTGGAACTCCCAGTCGGGGGGACAATTTGCATATTAGCCTTTTATTATATAGGATTATTGACTCTATTCCCTGTGCTGTACTTCCCCTCCCCGTGGACTGTTTTGTAACTGCCAACCTGCACTTCTCCATCCCTTCACCTTTTCCACCCGTCCCCCCAACTCCCTCCCTTCAACAACGGGGCCGCACAAAGATGGGCTTTGCCTCCAATGTTAGCAACGTGGGTATCATTTGGAGTCTCTCACATTTAGCAAGACGTGTAGGGTTTTTTTTGAACATCGCGTCGAAAAGGTCTGGCTTCACTCACTATCTGTCTCCCTAAAACTTCTTTCTTTTTCTCTGTTGAGCGTAGGCATTCCTCTGTGGCCTCCCTTTCCCAGAGCCCAGATGTGCTAACATCAATTACCATCAGCGCGATTCGCCTTTCCACGCGGACGAAGAGTTGCGGCCAGTTCATTCCATCTCTGCAGTCACCTCCCTGTCTACAAAGCTCTCCGGCTGGGATTCCCCGGGAAACATTTCCATGATCGCTTCATTTTGCAGACGAAGGGAACGGGGGAGAATAGAACATTTCTGGGAAAGCTGACAGTCCGACGTTGAAAAGTTAAGCGCTGGAGATTTCACAGAGGCAAACAAGCCGATCCTCCTGCCATCACGTCAGAACATCCCCCAGCTGCTATGGAATCGCTGCTCCTGAGACGGGCCTCATTGGAAAGGGTTTGCCATTCCTAGTTTTTCCTCTTTGCTAGGCCAGTGACAAGCTGTAGAAAATGGGGCCCCTGTGTGTGTGTGTGTGTGTGTGTGTGCGCAATTAGCATATTGTGAGGATATGTATTCTTTCTGAATAAAATTTCTAAACCTCTTAAAATATTTTAATTGATTTCAGAGGGAGAGAGAGAGAGAGAGAGAGAGAGAGAGACATCAATGATGAGAGGGAATCATGGATCGGCCGCCTCCTGCACGCCCCACACTGGGGATCGAGCCTGCAACCTGGGCCTGTGCCCTGACTGGGAATCGAACCGTGACCTCCTGGTTCATAGGTGGACACTCAACCACTGAGCAACACCAGCCAGGCTTCTTAACGTTATTTTTTAAAATTCTTAAAATGTCTTAAAATCCTTCTTTTGCTGTGACGACAATCCTATTTCTCTGTTAAACTGGAAGCCTTGACTCAAGCATTGTTAACTGTATAATTAGTTAACTTCATACCAAAATTAGTACAAATTCTTTTTTTAAAAATATATTTTATTGATTTTTTACAGAGAGGAAGGGAGAGGGACAGAGAGTCAGAAACATCGATGAGAGAGAAACACCGATCAGCTGCCTCCTGCACACCTCCCACTGGGGATGTGCCCGCAACCACAGTACATGCCCTTGACCAGAATCGAACCTGGGACCCTTCAGTTCGCAGGCGGACGCTCTATCCACTGAGCCAAACCAGTTAGGGTGCAAAATTAGTACAAATTCTTAATAGGATTATACACACACACACACACACACACACACAGGGCACACAGCTCAAATCTCTTCAAACTATTTATTTACAACATATGCAAAAGATATTAGCTTTTAAGGAACATCTGCATGTCTGATATTAAGAAAAATCTCACTTCTAAAAGTGAGCCTTGCCGTAGCTGGTGTGGCTCAGTGGTTAGAGCTTCCCTCCCTCCCCCCCTACCCCCCCACCCCCAGACTAAAGGGTCCCCATTCCATTCCAGTCAAGGGCACATTCCGGGCTGTGGGCTCTATCCCTACTAGGGGGTGTGCAGGAGGCAGCCGAGCAATGATTCTCTCTCATCATTAAAGTTTCTTTCTCTCTCTCTCCCTCTCCTTTCCTCTCTGAAATCAATAAAAATATTATTTTTAAAATATCGCACTGTGATTGCTGAAATTCCCAGCGTGGGAGCTCCGACTGAAATGTGAAGGCCATCGAACCGAAGTTTCACGAAGCCCCGTGGATTCTCTCCTGAATTTGACGGCGACCACCCACGTTCTGAGCTTGTGCAGAACCCATTCACGCTGCTCAGAGCGCCCACCTTGGGCCTGGTGCCCGGCCAGGAACGTCCACAGGGACAGGGCGGACCCTTCCGCTCCTCTGTCCCAGCACAGACAGGCCTGGCTGCGTCCCAAGCCTCTGGCCAGGAGATTCCTGAATGTGGCTGGTCTGCAGGGACCCCTTTCCATTCCCCAGAGCGGCCTCCGCTCCGCCTGCTCCCAGACCCTGCTCCACAGCCGCAGGTAAACATCCCTCGCTTCTAATCTCCTGCCCACAGATTCGCTTCACTTGACATTAGCCAGAGTGACTTTTCCCCCCCTCAAAGGACCCATCATATTTTGGGAACGTGAGCCTGTAGCCATCAGACCTAGTCTGCTGAAGTCATTTGCCAGCCTTTGAGTGGGGTGGGGGGCAAAGGTGGGGACTTTGATTAACAATATTCCAATCCCTTTGAACAGAAAGGGGGCTAATTTATTGGATGAGAGGGCCCTTTAAGGCAGAGGTCCTCAAATTTTTTAAACAGGGGGCCAGTTCACTGTCCCTCAGACCGTTGGAGGGCCGGGCTATAGTTTAAAAAAAAAAAGATGAACAAATTCCTATGCACACTGCACATATCTTATTTTGAAGTAAAAAAACAAAACGGGAACAAATACAATAGTTGTATTTGCATGTGGCCCGCGGGCCGTAGTTTGAGGACCCCTGCTTTAAGGCTTGCCCCTCCCCAGAATAATAATAATACTTCTGCTTCTGCTTGTCTAGTCCAGTGGTCGGCAAACCGCGGCTCGCGAGCCACATGAGGCTCTTTGGCCCCTTGAGTGTGGCTCTTTCACAAAATACCACGTGCGGGCGCGCACGTACAATGCAATTGAAACTTCGTGGCCCATGCGCAGAAGTCGGTTTTCGGCCTGGGCGAGTCTATTTTGAAGAAGTGGCGTTAGAAGAAGTGGGGGTACGTTCGCTGAGGTCGACCCCTCAGATGGAGGACATTTTTAGCGAAGGCCAGCTTAGGAGCACCCTAATTAAGTTCATAACAATGTACCTACCTATATAGTTTAAGTTTAAAATATTTGGCTCTCAAAAGAAATGTCAGTCGTTGTACTGTTGATATTTGGCTCTTGCTGACCACTGGTCTAGTCTCCTTACTAATCAAAGAGGTGAACTGGGTGTCACAGAATCCTGACTTCATATCAAATGATGCACAAAGCTGCCCATTTCCCAGATCGGTGAGATAATCATCATTCCGATGTTTTTGCTGGTGTCAAAGTGACGGTGCATGATCTCATTTAATTCTGAGAACAACAGGATGGTAGAGGCGCTATTATGGTGCTCATTTTCCTGATGAAGAAATCAACTTAGCCCTGGCCGGTTTGGCTCAGTGGATAGAGCCTTGGCCTGCAGAACGAAGGGTCCTGGGTTCGATTCTGGTGAAGGGCACATGCCCGGGGTTGCGGGGTCGATCGCCAGTAGGGGGCGTGCAGGAGGCAGCCGATCCATGGTTCTCTCTCATCGTTGATGTTTCTCTCTCTCTCTCTCCCCCTCTCCATTCCTCTCTGAAATCAATAAAAAGATATTAAAAACAAAAAGAAATAAACTTCAAGAGGTTAAATTGCTGGCGCATGGCCTAGCCGGCAGGCAAACCAAGGTACCCAGTAGCTGAATGCTGACCAAGGGCTCCACACGGAATATTATAATTACGGGCTGGATCATAAGACCTGGTTTCTGATTACACAGGTTGTGGGAATAGATACTATTTATTATTCATGTTTATTAGTCCCAACCCCACAGTTAATGAATAGATTTCATATTTATTGCATTTGTTTATAAAAATACGCTTTGCTTTTCTGATTAAATGGCTGGTGGCAGGGACTATAACTTAATTACATATTACTTAATTGGTGGATTCATGAATAATATGGAGTTAATTTTTAAAAAATGAATTAAATTGTATAACACGTTGCTGCTATTCTAATGTCAAACAGATTTCTCTCTTGATTTTGAAACTTTGACTCAAGTCTTGTCAAATGTATAATCAGTTCACTTAATACGAAATTTGGGATAGGTTACTAATAAGATTATATACACGTAGACACACAACACATACCCACCTCAAATCTCCTCCAGCCATTTATTTACAATATGTGCAAAATATATTCCAACGTAAGAAAAGTCTGCAGGTAACTTCCAAAAGTGAGACTCCAGCCCAGCCAGAGTGTGGCACAGTGGTTGAGTGTCAACCTATGAACCAGGAGGTCACGGTTGGTTTGATCCCCGGTCAGGGCACATGCCCGGGTTTCGGACTCGATCGCCAGTGTGGGGCATGCAGGAGGCAGCCGATCCATGATTCTCTCTCATCATTGATGTTTCTATCTCTCTCTCTCTCCCTTCCTCTCTGAAATCAATAGAAATATATTTAAAAAATAAATAAAAGCGAGACTCCACTTGGAGCCTCGGGTGGATATTTTGTTATTGAAATTTAGCATTTCTCGGTCTTATTACTATCTCCTACGATTTAAGTGGAAATGATTGAAAACCCACTGTGAGAAAATGGCTTAACTCTGCTGTTGGCGGCTTTAGGGCAGGGCCACTGCGGGATTGGCTTCCTGTGGAACAGCTCTGGGCGCAGTCCCTGTGTGCTGCATCTGAATGGAGAATTTCAGTGAAATGATGCTGAAAATTTCCCATCAGCTCCAGCTATCCATCTGAAGTTAAGCCGGCAGAGCTGCCCTGCGTAGAGGAGTCATTCATAATGAGGTTTCTGCTGAGATGCCTTCGCTGACAGTACAGAACGAAATGCTTCCCCTTTGAGGGTTTTGTGCCGATCATGCGTGGCTGGTGTCTTTAACTCAAGGGAAAATCGTAACATTTATTATCATTAAGGTTTCTGATACCTTATGGGGCAAGAAATGAATGAAATTAGCTCGATTATTTATTTTGTAAGGACAAAGGAATAGAAGCTCAGAGAGGTTGAGTGACTTTATTAATGTCACATAGCTAGCTGCTGTCAAAAGTACAGTGACGATGCCCTAGTGTGCAGGAGGCAGCCGACCCATGATTCTCTCTCATCGTTGATGTTTCTACCGCCCTCTCCCTCTCCCTTCCTCTCTGTAATTAATAAAAATATATTAAAAAGAATAAAATCGGAAGCATACTTGATGTCTACCAATGGGATTGGTTCTGATACACACTTTGTAACTGTGTTTGCTGAGAGCGGCCACACTTTCCTAATTGGTACATACGTCAGATGGATTAGCAGCAGAGCTAGACTAAATTTCAGTGAAAACTAGCGTAGTTTATTGAGTCTCTCACAATTGACTGTTTATAGTTAAGTCAGGCCAGGAACTACCTCAATTGTAGCAGGGGTTCAAGTTACATCAAATAGGCATTGATGGAGGTGTTTGCTGTTGTTGCTTTTTAAATGTTTTTTTATTGATTATTAGAGAGAGAGGAAAGGGGAAGGAGAGAGATAGAAACATCAGTGATGAGAGAGAATCATGGATCGGCTGCCTCCTGCACGCCCCACACTGGGGATCGAGCTGCAACCCGGTCATGTGCCCTGACCGGGAATTGAACCGTGACCGCCTGGTTTCTGGGTGGATACTCAACCACTGAGCCACACCGACCGGGCTGAGGGAGGTTTTTAAAGAAAAGATGACCAGCTGTCTTTCCGAGGTGGTTCTGGATCAGCGGTCATGCCAGCTTTAGTGACCCAACGGAACTCCAAATGCCTTCATTTTCCTTGTTTGTCTCAATAGAATTCAGTGGCGTTCACTCTGGAAATAGTAGGGCCGAACATATTGTTATTATTATTTTTCAAGTACTCTATTATTATTTTTAAATATATTTCACTGATTTCAGAGAGGAGGGGAGAGGGAGAGAGAGATAAAAACATCGATGGTGAGAGAGAATCATGGATGGGCTGCCTCCTGCACGCCCCACACTGGGGATCGAGCCTGCAACCCGGGCATGTGCCCTTGACCGGAATCAAATGCAGGCCCCTTCCATCCGCAGGCCGACACTCTACCCACTGAGCCAGACCAGCTAGGGCTGCCTCTACTCTTGAAAGAAAAAGGGTGCTGAATGCATTTGAGCTCAGAGGCAGGCAGACTAAGGTCAAATAGAAGTCAGAGTCAGGTGGGCTATGTTCTTCTCATGCATTCCAAATGAAGAGGCGAGGCCGGGGTTAACCCTGAAGGACGCCACCTTGAACCCCTCGCTCTCTTTATGGGGACAGGCCCTAATAAAAGATCAAGAGTCCCCGCCTATTATCTTATTGTCCGTGCTCGCTCCGCAGGGCCGAGGCCCAGCCTGGTTATGGATTAACACGGTGATCAATAGCAGAGCCCGCCCCCTCCCTCCCGGCGGGGGGGAAAATGAACTCCGAACGCAGTCACACTCGTATTGATCAAGGATATAGGTCTCACTTTCATTACCTCTGGCTGCTGATAGCCCGCAAATAATGGGATGAGTCCCTAATCTCTCAGCTTCTCAGCGGACCCTTCACCCCGCCTGCCCGCGCGCCGGCCTGGCGTGTTCTTCCATCTTGATGCGCACCCCATGTGCAATCCGTGGGGCTCCACCTCCCCCTCTCCCGTCAGGCCTGGTCAATCAGAGCTAATAACGTCGCTGTTCGCCAGGGACCTCGGCTCCGGCGACTTCAGGATGCAGCCTCCACACACGGCGAGGAGGGGCAGTGTACTGCTGGCTACTTGTGGGGACAGAGCGAGGGGGCTCTTCTCGGCCCCCCAAGACTGAACCCGTCAAACTTCTTCAGGCTCTCACCTGCTTCTACCCAAGTGGCCCCGATTTTACACATTGAATCGTTCAGGTTCCTTCCTTCCTTCCTTCCTTCCTTCCTTCCTTCCTTCTTCTTTTTTGATCTGCAACTTATTACTTTTCTTAAAATCAAAGTTAAAAAAAGACAAACTTGCCCTGGCCAGTATGGCTCAGTTGGTTGGGCATTGGCCTGTGTACCTAAAGGTTGACGGTTCAATTCCTGGTCAGGGCCTATGCCCGGGTTGCAGTCTTGATCCCCAGCAGGGGGCGTGCAGGAGGCAGCCCATGGATGATTTCTTCTCCCTCTTCCCCTCTCTCTAAAGAGCAATACAAATATTAAAAAGGAAAAAAAACCCCCTCAACTTCTAATTATAGATGTCAGTCGTGTTAGCTAGACTTCTGGCTTCTAGGTCAGCCTTCGCCAACCTTTCAGACCTCACGGACCACCAGTGGTCCGCGGGCCACCGGTTAGCGACCGCTGCTCTAGGTGGAGGTGGGCAAAGTGGGGGGACCTGGGGAGCGAAAGGGACTTTGCTTGAGGTGATGGTGCAGTGAGCTGATGATGTCTGATTGAGTTGGACACTAGGATCTGAATGATTTGGAGAACCAATGTCACCCCAATGAATTCAATGTAAAAAAATGGCATCGGCCCTACCTGGTCTGGCTCAGTGGATAGAGCATCGGCCTGCGGACTGAAGGGTCCCGGGTTCAATTCCGGTCAAGGGCACATGCCCGGGTTGCAGGCTCGATCCCCAGTAGGGGGCGTGCAGGAGGCAGCCAATCCATGATTCTCTCTCACCATTGATGTTTCTCTCTTTCTCTCCCCTCTCCCTTCCCCTCTGAAAGCAATAAAAATAAATTTTTTTAAAAAATGGCATTGAAAAGATCTAGGGAAGAGGCTACTGAAATTCATTATTTTCCTCCACCAAATTATTTGAGCAAAATGAGAGCTAGCAACAGTGGCTTTACCTGTCCCATAGAAGCTCAGGGAACGGTCCCCTATTGAATCCGTTGGGAGAAAAACTGTCATATTTTCCGCTGCCAATCTGATGACGACACATGGGCAAAGGTGCAAAAGTCCTCCTTCATGGAGGACACCCCGGATGATCACGTGCAACGAAGCCAATGGAATGATCGGCTGGAATTCAGCCTCTGGGGTCTGGCTGGGGCTCCCCAGCTCCCGTCCAAACAATTTGTACACCTGTTGAAGCCGAAATCAAATATGACAGCGGTACAAAGTCCGGGGGATTACAGCGATCCGCGCTGAGCTCTCAAAGCCCAGGTAATTGCAGGTCTCATTTCTTCCTTTTGTTCGGCAAAGCTGCGTTTGAAATTTGACAAGAAAATCCCTTTCTTTGCTTTTTATACAAGGGACTAGGTGGAATTTCACCCGATTCTCTCTTTTCTTTTTTTAAAAAAGATATATATTGATTGATTGATTTCAGAGAGGAAGGGATAAAGAGAGACAGAAACATCCATGATGAGAGAGGATCATGGACCGGCTGCCTCCTGCACGCCCCCTACTGGGGATCGAGCCCACAACCCGGGCACGTGCCCTGACCGGGAATCGACGCTCAAGCACTGAGCCACACGGTCCAGACCTCCCTTTTCTTCTTCACTCTGTCTGTTTTGATTTCATGGAAGGAGATGACGGTAGACCAGTGATGGCGAACCTATGACACGCGTGTCAGAGGTGACACGCGAACTCATTTTTTTGGTTGATTTTTCTTTGTTAAATGGCATTTAAATATATAAAATCAGTATCAAAAATATAAGTCTTTGTTTTACTAGGGTTGCAAATATCAAAAAATTTCTCTATGTGACACGGCACCAGAGTTCAGTTAGGGTTTTTCAAAACGCTGACACGCCGAGCTCAAAAGGTTCACCATCACTGGAGTAGACACATGAGTGGATGACTTTGTTTACCTGGTAGATTTTGGAACTACCTTTGATCACAAACTCTTTTTTTTTTAATATATATATTTTATTGATTTTTTACAGAGAGGAAGGGAGAGGGATAGAGAATTAGAAACATCGATGAGAGAGGAACATCGATCAGCTGCCTCCTGCACACTCCCTACTGGGGATGTGCCCGCAACCAAGGTACATGCCCTTGACCGGAATCGAACCTGGGAACCCTCAGTCCGCAGGCCGACGCTCTATCTACTGAGCCAAACCGGTTTCGGCGATGACAAACTCTTTTACCTATTTTTTTTCCAAAATCCTGGGAGGATGAGAGGAAAGTGGGCGTGGCTTAGGCTGGCCAGAAGGCTCACTCTGTTTTTCGTAAAGATGGAGAGAGAAGGCACTCATGTGTCCTTGTCCCCTCTGAGGCATGGCGCTCCCTTAGCTCTGAGTCACTATACTTTTTTCTTGTTGCTGTTAATCCTCACCCGAGGATATTTTCCCATTGATTTTTAGAGAGAGGGAGAGAGAGAGCAGAACATCGATGTGAGAGAAACACATCCATTGGTTGCCTCCTGACCAGGTCCGGGCTGGGGAGGAGCCTGCCACTGTGGTACGTGCCCTTGACCGGAATCGAACCCGGGACCCTTCCGTCGGCAGGCTGACGCTCTATCCACTGAGCCACACCGGCCAGGGCTGATTCGCTACAGTTCTCAGCCGGCCTGCGTGCTACCGAATCCCTCTGACGCTGCCGTAATTGTGTGTGTGATCTCCCCTCACGGATGTCATCAGCTGTTATCAAACGTAATAGAGATAAAACCGAGACATTATTGATTGGTTCTGCCGTGCAAACCTCCCAGGCTTCCCCTGCGAGGGGTCTCCTTCTGGGGGAAGCGGGCTGTGTTCTTCCCATCACGCTCCTGCCCCCGGACTCACGGCGGCTTCGGAGCTTTGCTTTTGAGGCCCACATCAATCATATAATTAAGACGTCTTCAGGCAGCGACAGCGACCCCCACATGGGGCGGGCCTGCTCTCTGGTCTGCCGCCCGGTGTTAATTCCATTCCCCGCCTCCCTTTCATGTGGGCGGAATCACAGCTGCTCTCTGTTTAGGGTTCTCTGTGGCATATTTCCTGTTGATCCAGGTTTAACCAGGCAGACCCCTATTTGGATCGAAACCCTTCTCCCCGATTCCTAAGATTAATGGGATGCTAACAAAGGAAGCCGGATTCTTTTTATTTTATTATTATTATTTTTTTGGTTAATCCTCACCCGAAAATATGTTTCCATTGATTTTTAGAGAGAGTGGAGGGAGAGGGAGAGACACATCGATGGGTTGCCTCCTGCATGAGCCCCGACCAGGGCCCCACCAGGGAGGAGCCTGCAACCCAGGTACGTGCCCTTGACCGGAATAGAACCCGGGACCCTTCGGTCTGCAGGCCGATGCTCTATCCACTGAACCACACCGGCCAGGGCAAGGAAGCTTTTCCCCTTTCCTAGACAGCTCGGCCACACCCTTCAGAAATGATGCCCGGGTGATGCCAAACGTTCGGATGGAAAAGGAAGAATTGGGACCATCTGCCAGATGTGTCAGGGGGCCAGATGTTTGGTATCATGTGGGTAAAGCAGCGGTTCTCAACCTGTGGGTTGCAATCCCTTTGGGGGTCGAACGACCCTTTCACAGGGGTCACCTAAGACCATCGGAAAACACATATATAATTACATATTGTTTTTGTGATTAATCACTATGCTTCAATTATGTTCAATTTGTAACAATGAAAGTGGGGGTCACCACAACACGAGGAACTGTATTAAAGGGTCGCGGCATTAGGAAGGCCGAGAACCACTGGGGTAAAGCATCTAGATCACTGACCTTTAAGAAAGAAAATTCTCATCTGGGTGTTTTAAAGTCAGGCAAACACATACAATTTCCAATTCCCATTCCTCTTTTTTGTTGTTGTTGTTTGTTTTCCCTCCATAGTCTTGTCAAATCCTGCAGTCTCTTTGCTTTTCTTGCCTTTCACCTTCCCAGTCATGCTACCTTTTTAAAATATATATATTTTTATTGATTTCAGAGAGGAAGGGAGAGGGAGATGATAGATAGATAGATAGATAGATAGATAGATAGATGATAGATAGATAGATAGATAGATAGAAACATCAATGATGAGAGAGAATCATGGATCGGCTGCCACCTGCACACCCTACATTGGGGATTGAGACCATAATCTGGGCATGTGCCCTGACCTGGTATTGAACCTTGACCTCCTCGTTCATAGGTTGATGCTCAACCACTGAGCCCATGCTGGCCTGGCCCAGTCATGCTACCTTAACATTTAATATAAAAAGAGGGATGGGAATCCAGGCACGATAGTGTGGGAGGCGTCTCTTGGCAAACATCTGAGCAGAGTGGCCATTCTGGCTGCATTGCTGACTAGACGTTTTTCTATGGCACAAACCCTACCACTTTGGGTCTCCACCCGGTACGTGCATTTCTTGGGGGAAAAAACGAGACCTCCCGGCAGAAAAAGCCTTCAGTTTCTGTCTGAACAGGGTTGGCCCCCTGCTGAGCTTTAACCAAATCTCACTCTGAAAACACCAGCAACAGATTCATCACCTTTCCTGTCTTCGTGCCTGGTGTTGAAAGCATCCGGCTCTCGGCTTCAATAAGATCATAAACTATCTCCAGTCTAGGTTCTTGTTAGAGAATTATTTCATGAGATGTTGGCAATTCAGCATCTGCTAAAGGTTTGTTCAAACATCTTGTATTCATGTAGAATGTTGGATCTTTTTTTTTTTTTTTTTAACTAGCTGGGCCATTTAGCCCAGCTTCCTGGGCCGGTGGCTCCCCTGTGTGAGCCCAGTCACTCACCAGGTCTGCAGGGAACCCGGGGACAAACTGTGTGTCCAGTTTTTTTCTAAAACAGAACCTGATGCCAGAAACTTTTTTTTTTTTTTTACAAAAACCTTATAAAAAGACCAGGAACTGCTTTCTGATTTGAGTTTAGTTTCCAGAAGTTTTGTTGCTGTAAAAAAAAGGTGCTATACCTTTCTTTGAGCAGAAAAAGAAAACCATTTGCCCCGTCAGAGCCCATCCTCGTCGAGGTCAGCTCCCTAGCAACGGTCTCCAAGGAGAGTGTCTGCTTCCTTTGCTGCCTTTGGAAAAGTGGTCGTCAGCCCTCGCTGCATGTCAGCATTTCCTGAGCAGTTCAAAGCCTGGAAACTCTGACTTAATTGATTTTGGCTTCGAGCTTATTGGGTAAGACCTTCTGGAAGTTGGTGGAGTAGATAGACGCAATACACAAACAATATTAAATCTTATGTTCAGCATAAGACAGGATATACATGAATAGATACAGAATACCATTAAGCAAGCGAGGGAACGAGCAAGGGGGCCCTGGATGAGCCACTTAACCTGTCCGCCTTTGCTTCCTCATCGTCATTGCCAAGGTCGTGGCAATGGACTCACCTGGGTCGTGGTCTCCTGGCCTCTGGGTTCCCCCGGAGCCTTGCTCAGTCCCTGGCCTCTCACCCTCCACTTGGCACCTCAGGTCATCTTTTCTGCCTGCTGCTTCCCCTCCTTCTTTCTCAAGACCCTCAAACGACTCCCCATTAGCTCCCTGGTCATTTGCAAATGATGACCTATTGGTTTCAAGGCCTTTAGTCACGCAAACCCTTTCTATGTCACTTTCCATCTCTCCCCGCCCTGCTCCTTGTGGCTGCCAGATTCCTCTCCACCAGGCAATTCTGGTTCCTTCTCTCTTTTTTCCTCTGTACAATGCTTGCTTCTGCCTAAGGGGAGAACTTTCTAGATAATGCATACCTGGCCTCAGCCATCCTTCCCATCATCCTAGAGCAAGCATGTCAAACTCAAAGGCTCACACGGGCCCAATAAATAAGGTGTAAGTGTATGTGGGCCGCAAAACAACAAAAGCTTCCATGTTCATAGAAACGTGGGTTTATTTCGGTAGAGACGTGCTGAACGCAAAGGGCTGAGATAAATGAGTCATCGTTCACATAAAATAATAGGACATTTTAATAAAAATTAATATTTTCCCTGGAACATTCACTTACCAGACACTGAATAACTGCATAAATGAATAAACATAACACAAATAAACCTATTTTTCTGGTTCTCTGAAAGCGAAACATTTCCTGTGGCGCACACCAAACAAGTCAGTCCAAGAGGAATGATGTGGCCATCGGCCGCTAAAATATTCGCTGCTGGTGTTAGTGGAGAGAAATGGTGCGCCTGCGCATAAGGTGTGTAAGGGAAATGAATGCAAGATGATGATAGTAATCAGTCATTAGCGAATGTTGTGGTTCGTTATTAATAATTTTGTATAACAGGATACTGTAAAAACTAAGTTACAGAATTTTTATTAAAACATTTCTTACATACCATTATATT
The DNA here is from genome assembly GCF_028538775.1 of Myotis yumanensis. Classification (NCBI taxonomy): domain Eukaryota; kingdom Metazoa; phylum Chordata; class Mammalia; order Chiroptera; family Vespertilionidae; genus Myotis; species Myotis yumanensis. The sequence goes on along the minus strand of NW_027223771.1, from coordinate 3,660,966 downwards.
GGCTGGGCCGCAAAAATATGCGTTGTGGGCCGAGAGTTTGACATCCTTGCTCTGAACACTGCTTGCTTCATTCAGCCTAAGGGGAGAACTTTCTAGATAATGCATACTGACCTCAGCCATCCTAGAGTTAACCCTTCCTACAGCCTCAGCGATCTACTACTGCCGTATAACTCTGTATCCAGGCGTTGCTAGTCTGAGATACATCAGAGAGTCATTGAGGGATCTACTTACCCCAAACATGCAGAACTGACCATATAGAGCAGCGGTTCTCAACCTGTGGGTCGCGACCCCTTTGGGGGTCGAACGACCCTTTCACAGGGGTCGCCTAAGACCATCGGAAAACACATATATGATTACATATTGTTTTTGTGATTCATCACTATGCTTTAATTATGTTCAATTTGTAACCATGAAAATACATCCTGCATATCAGATATTTACATGACGATTCATAACAGTAGCAACATGACAGTTATGAAGTAGCAACGACAATCATTTTATGGTTGGGGGTCACCACAACATGAGGAACTGTATGAAAGGGTCGCGGCATTAGGAAGGTTGAGAACCACTGGTATAAAGGAAGGTAGCAAAAAACAGATGCATAATTCGGATTTTCTGCACACTGTCCAGGTCATTTTGTGGTCCGCCTTCCTCCAACCCCCCCGCCCCCCCCCGCTCCAATCATTAATCAATAAGCCAATTGCCCTTTCTCTCCTCTCACATATGTTTCCTTACCCCTACTCAGTAAGTGTAGGAAATGGGTCTCTGTGCTGCATCTCCAGCATAGTCAACTTTTATTATTATTATTTTTTTATATTTTATTGAATTTTTACAGAGAGGAAGGGAGAGAGATGGAGAGTTAGAAACATTGATGAAAGGGAAACATCGATCAGCTGCCTCCTGCACACTCCCTACTGGGTATGTGCCCGCAACCCAGGTACATGCCCCTGACCAGAATCGAACCCGGGACCCCTGAGTCCACAGGCCGACGCTCTATCCGCTGAGCCAAACCGGTTAGGGCAGCATAGTCAACTTTTAATGGAAATGGTTACCGAATGGCCCCTGGCAAACAGAATGTAGGGAGGACGGAAGAGGATAGAAGAACAAAGAACTGTGTTTGTGAGCCAACATCCCACCCCCCACCTCCAGGCATCTGCCTCAACTAGCCAGGGGGAGGTGGGGGCAGCTAGAAAAGGCCTCAGCCCATTTTTTCAAATGGCCCAATGGGAGACAGCAAGACCTAGGCCACGTATGAGGAAACAGGTGGCCAAATAGTACTGAGCCAATGAGGAACCGGAGGAGTGACTGAATAAATAGGCTGTAAATGCTACTCGGAGTGTGTCTGTACCACCAGACGGACACCTGCTCTCCAGAACGTATTAAAAGTCTCGTTTTTGCCATACTCTGTCTCTGAGTCCGTTATTTGAATTCAGACAGGTGAGCAGTTCTCACAGTAAGTCTTTAAAATGGAAATAGAGCCGAAGCCGGTTTGGCTCAGTGGATAGAGCGTCGGCCTGTGGACTGAAAAGTCCCGGGTTCGATTCCGGTCAAGGGCATGTACCTGGGTTGCGGGCACATCCCCAGTAGGGGGTGTGCAGGAGGCAGCTGATCGATGTTTCTCTCTCATCGATGTTTCTGACTCTCTATCTCTCTCCCTTCCTCTCTGTAAAAAATCAATAAAATATATTTAAAAAAAATAAAATGGAAATAGAATCCAATACCTTAGATCTGGGGCTAATGTGATTAATTTCTCATTGCAACTATGTCCAGAAGGAATGCAAGAGGCATTTGACCACGAATCACCACATCTTCTGTTTTGAGTTTACTTTCTTTTTTAAATTTATTTTTATTGATTTCAGAGAGGGAGGGAGAGGGAGAGAGAGAGAGAAACATCAATGATGAGAGAGAATCATGGACCAGCTGCATCCTGCACGCCCTACACTGGGGATGGAGCCCGCAACCCGGGCCTGTGCCCTGACAGGGAATAGAGCCGTCACCTCCTGGTTCATAGGTCGACACTCAACCACTGAACCATGCCAGCGGGTCTCAATGAATTGCTTTTATTTTTGTCAGCAAACTGTGTCATTTACCACAGTCAGAAAACTCCTGTTCTGGTGGGTCTGTATCAGAGTTCCCACAAATCAGGTTAATTGGTGATCAACAGAGCTTTTTCTGCCTTTAATGAGGCCTCCTCGCCCAAGGCAAAGTCTACCTCTTGATAAGGGACTTGCTTTTTCCTTCTTCTGAACTCTTTGATCACTTAAGGAAGAAAAAAAAAAAATACCAGTAGGAACAACCACCGGGAATGTCATTGTTTTTTAATTGCCTGATTACCAAACGTTGGAGATAAAAGATAGATGTGCTCAATTAATAACATTTACATAGATTAGCATCCCTAACAAGCCTCATTAGGAGCTGCTGGTTTTTGTTGAGATGGTGTCCCCTGTCTTTTGCTCTCTCCCGGTGGTGTGATCGAATGTACCTTTAGGATGACGAAACCTGGCCTTCTCATCTAGTTCTATTCATCACACAGCAAGGCATTTTATTTTATATTTTTAAAATTCATTTTTATTGCTGAAACTGGTTTGGCTCAGTGGATAGAGCGTCGGCCTGTGGACTGAAAGGTCCCAGGTTCGATTCCGGTCAAGGGCATGTACCTGGGTTGCGGGCACATCCCCAGTAGGAGATGTGCGGGAGGCGGCTGATCGATGTTTCTCTCTCATCGATGTTTCTAACTCTCTATCTCTCTCCCTTCCTCTCTGTAAAAAATCAATAAAATAATATTTTTTTTAAAAAACATAATTGTGATTTCATGAGAATATGTAATCTATACAAATGAAAAAGTCACGTGTACTTTTTCCGATTATAAAAATAATACATAATTATTGTAGGAAATTTAAAAAATAAGTGAAAGAACCATAACTCTTTGCTTTTAATTATAAAAGCTATCCATGGTCATTATAGCAGATTAAAATATTTTATAAAAATGAACATTAAAGCCATGGAGAATTCCATTCAACAGAATAATTATTTACATCTGATGTATGTTATTCTAGACATTTTATGCTGTGTATTTTACATATATGTATCAATTATTTGAACTCTAGAGAAGAATATACCATATATATGAATATTTATGCTTAACCATCAATTGTACAGCAAAATCTGTGAGTTCCAACTCAAGGGTGATGTGGAGAAGGGCAGAGTGGTAGAAATATTTGCCAAAGGTGGTTTATGGATCTTTTCCAATGGAAAAAAACACACAGCTAATGAAATGGCTGTCCAATATGACATTTAACACTGCAGAAAATCATTACTCAAATTCCTTGGTAGTGAAATCAGACATGCAATCCTCCAGGTAACTCTATTTTGTGGCTGAGAAAAGAAATTTGTTTTTAATCTAATGATTCCCTTGACACATTTCCCCAAGCTGTTGAGCCAGTGTTAGATGGCCGTTTTTTTTTTTTTTAAAACATAGATTTTAAAGAACATCATGATAAGATGAATTCCACTTTTTAAATGTTAAAGTAATTGGAGTCTTTTTAAGGCAACAGCTGGCCATGTTCACTTTTGTATTCCCAGCTCTGAGCCCTGGCCTGGCTCAAGGTGTATTTACTGAAATGACTGATTCAAATAAGATATCATCTGTGAAGTGCTGGTGATCTCTTTATTGTCCTGTTTGGATGATAGAATTAAAATGCAATGGTTGTAAAATTTCCAACAGTACAACCATATTCAACTCAGAAGGTGAAAATAGCTATAAAAGTGAGTTACTGTGAACCTGTTTCGTTTCTTTCATTTTAGCTCCACTGCGTAACTAGAAGAGTAGACACTCTAAGGCAGTGGTTCTCAACCTGTGGGTCGCCACCCCTCTGGGGTCGAATGACCCTTTCACAGGGGTTGCCTAAGACCATCGGAAAACACATCTATAATTACATACTGTTTTTGTGATTAATCACTATGCTTTAATTATGTTCAATTTGTAACCATGAAATTGGGGGTCCCCACAACATGAGGGACTGTATTAAAGGGTTGCGGCATTAGGAAGGTTGAGAACCCCTGCTTTAAGAGTTCATGCCTTTGTTAGCTCTGCCTGAGCAGTGGCAGCCACGGCCACCCAAGTTCACCAGCAGGACTTCTCCAGGAAACCATGGCCTTTACATCCCACCTCAGGGTCTATGGGTCAGAGAATGGATCAATGACAAAGCAATTGGGGAACCTCTGGTCAACCGCCACCTGATCCCTCTTACTCTAGTTTTTTCTTAATGTATTTTTTTAAATTGATTTCAGAGAGGAATGGAGAGGGAGGGAGAGAGAGAGAGAAACATCAATGATGAGAGAGAATCATTGATCAGCTGCCTCCTGCAAGCCCCCTGCTGGGAATTGAGCCCGCAACCCGGGCATGTGCCCTGACTGGGAATTGAACCGTGACCTCCTGGTTCACAGGTCGATGCTCAACCACTGAGCCATGCCGGCCGGGCTCTCTTACCCTAATTTTTCACTTGTACAAATACTCTCTTTCTACTAAAAGAAAAACACATTCTGTTTTAATCAATGTGCTTCTCTAGGAAAAATGCAGAATAAAAAAAAGGGACATAAAATCCAATTGACATAATCACTTTAGTGGATCTAGGATTTCATATTGGCGCAGTAAATCATTTTATTTTTCTGTTAGATGCAATAAGTAGTTTTTCTGATCGACGTTATCCCCAGGATTGCTATATATTATGCAAACTTGAACAAATATGTACAACACGCCGACACTTGAAATTAGCTTGCCTCTCTAATTAGTTATTTAATAAAAACAGCCATCCTTATTCTCAGGCTAAAGTGTCAAAGGTGGATACAGGAAAACCTACTTTTCTAATTACTATTTTATTGAATGATCAGCTGCAAAAAGAAAAAAAAATAAGAAGGAACTATTTAAATTGTCTCATAAAAAAACATCTACCTAGAAAATAAAACCATACAATTTTCTAGAGCCTTAAGGGGCTAAATTTGCTTAAGGTCACCCACCTAAGATTAGAACCTAATTCTCCTGGCTCCCTGACAACTGCACTTTAAAAGAAAGAAGAAAAAAAAATACACACACACACACACACATACATACACACACTAGAGGCCTGGAGCACGGATTTGTGCACCAGGCCTGCATCCTCTCGCAATCCGGGACCCCTCAGGGGATGTCAGAGGGCCGGTTTTGGCCCGATCTCTGCAGGCCAGGCTGAGGAACCGCACCAGTGAATGAATCTGTGCACCAGGCCTCTAGTATGCATATAAGAACTTTGGTTAATTTCTTCCAACCCCCCCCACCCCCTTTCTCTGAGATTCATAAGTCTATTCCATGTTTCCATGTCTGTGCATTGAGCGTCTGCCCCCTGGGGGTCATTGTGCGTCATAGCTACCGGCCAGTCGGCCAGTCGGCCGGTCAGCCAGTTGCTTAGGCTTTTATATATATAGATATATTTTATTGATGTCAGAGAAGAAGGGAGAGGGAGAGATAGAAACATCAATGATGAGAGAGAATCATGGATACGCTACCTCCTGCACGCCCTCTTCTGGGGATTGAGCCGGCAACCCAGGCATGTGCCCTGACCGGGAATGGAACCGGTGACCTCTGGGTGCATGGGTTGATGCTCAACCACAGCAGCAGGGTGACAATTGCACTTCTGACCCCACCATTGGACTGGCTGCACTGGTAACAGTTGATAACTAGGCCTTGAACATTCCTGGACCCACTGTAAGATTGGAGTCGCTCAAGGATTTAGGCCAGTGGTTCCCAAACTTATTTGGCCTACCGCCCCCTTTCCAGAAAAAATATTACTCAGCGCCCCCCGGAAATTAATTTTTTTTAAATTTTCATAGCAATTAAACAGAAAGATATATGCCCCCAAATGCACCTGTGGCCATCACCGCCCCCCTGGATCGCTGCAGCGCCCACCAGGGGGCGGTAGCGCCCACTTTGGGAATCACTGATTTAGGCGGACGCAGGGAGCAAGGAGGGAAGTTTATTAGAGGGAATGGGGGATGGAGCCACAAGTGCGGAAGGTTAGGACTCAGCCTTCACTGTCCTTGGGGTTGAATCTCATGTGCCCAAACAGCAAGGGGCGCAGGCTGAGGGATGTCAGTGTTGTAGTCTGATTAGATGGAGTGCGTTGTCCTTTAGACCGATGAGTGTTGTCCCGTTGAGGCTGTGGGCTGTAGGCGGCCATTGATATCGTTGGCCTGCTGCCTCCCGTTGAGCCGGACAGGGTGACCGCAGGCTGTTCCACAAGATGAGGCTGGGGCCACGTTCTCGTTCGGGACTTTCTGGTCCGCCTGAGCCAATGTCCTCGCTGGCCTGTCACCCACCACCAAGGTTTCTAATGTCGGCTGTGGTCCCCAAGCTAAGTATCTCCACAAAACCACTTGGGAGGAGGAGATGAAACTGGCCGGCAAGTTTAATGTTGTTAAAGAAGGGACTCCCTGCCAAAACCGGTTTGGCTCAGTGGATAGAGCGTCGGCCTGCGGACTGAGGGGTCCCGGGTTCGATTCCGGTCAAGGGCATGTACCTGGGTTGCGGGCACATCCCCAGTGGGAGATGTGCAGGAGGCAGCTGGTCAATGTTTCTCTCTCATCGATATTTCTAACTCTCTATCTCTCTCCCTTCCTCTCTGTAAAAAATCAATAAAATATATTAAAAAAAAAAAAGAAGGGACTCCCTTCCTTATTTTCATTCCAATTTGTGTGTGTGTGTGTGTGTATGTGTGTGTGTAGATGCCAACAGTCCACAGATTGGACTACACTTCCCATCAGTAGTTTTCCTAGGTGAGCAATGTGACATACAGCTTTTTTATAACACAAGACTCACCACTCTCCAGGCGACCCCCCAAATCTATCTATATAAAACCCTACTATGCAAATGGACAGAACGGCGGAACGACCGGTTGCTATGATGCACACTGACCAGCAGGGGGCAGATGCTCAACGCAGGAGCTGTCCCCAGCCCACAGGCCCCGACCCACGGCGGCGGCAGGGGGCAGGGCCAGCGAGTGGACGGCACCAGGCCAGCCAAGGTGGGTGCGAGCAGGGTCCCCTCACCTCCCCGCCAGTCACCCCACCGATCTGCCCTGATTGCTGGCCAGGCCTAGGGACACGAATTTTGTGTACGGGGCCTCTAGTTCAATAATATTAAATTATAATATTCTATGAAGGATTTATCTAGATGGGAAGACTCGCCCTAGCTGGTTTGGCTCAGTGGATAGAGCATTGACCTGCAGACTGAAGGGTCCCGGATTTGATTCCAGTCAAGGGGACATGCCTGTGGTTATGGGCTCCATCCCCAGTGTGGGGCGTGCAGGAGACAGCCAATCAATGATTCTGTCTCATCATTGATGTTCCTCTCTCTCTCTACCTTTCCTTTCCTCTCTGAAATCAATAAAAAATATATAAGAAAATAGATAGCAAGACTCAAAAATTCAATTCAAGAGAAAGAGCTGAGAAACTATAATGGGAGGAGACGAGTTTTTTTTAAAAATACATTTTATTGATTTTTTACAGAGAGGAAGGGCGAGGGATAGAGAGTTAGAAACATCGATGAGAGAGAAACATTGGTCAGCTGCCTCCTGCACACCCCGCACTGGGGATGTGCCCACAACCAAGGTACATGCCCTTGACCAGAATCGAACCTGGGACCCTTCAGTCTGCAGGCCAACGCTCTATCCACTGAGCAAAACTGGTCAGGGCAAGGAGAAGAGTTTTGAACAAATTTGGTCCAGAGATGCCAAGTAAGTCTTTGCTGTCTTACGGTCCTGGGTTGGCCTCCCAGCCTTCTCTCTTACTAGATGTGCGATCTGAGAGAGTTACTCAGGTTCCCTGAGGCTCAGGTTCCTCATCCGGAAAATGGGAGAGTAGTGATGCCCGTATGCGAGAGTTATGGTGAGGATTTAATGAGATAGTGTGTATAAAATGCTTAGCACAGTTCCTTCGATTATATGATTCACTCAATAAACAGTAGCTACTAGTAAGTAACCATGGACGGCTCTAGGTAGCCAATGGCTGGTATTAACATAATTATTAGGATACTAGAGGCCCAGTGCATGAATTCGTGCAGGGGGGTGGGGTCCCCTGGCCTGGCCTGTGGGATTGGGCCGAAACTGGCTCTCCAACATCCCCCAAGGGGTCTTGGATTGTGAGAGGGCATAGGCCAGGCCGAGGGACCCCACGGGTGCATGATCAGAGCCGGGGAGGGACATGGGATGTTGGCCAGCTGGGGAGGGACCGCAGGAGGGCTCCAGGGCGTGTCCAGCCCATCTCACTCAGTCCCAATCGGCCGGACCCCAGCAGCAAGTGCTTCTGCCCCCTGGTGGTCAGTGCATGTCATAGTGAGCAGTCGAGCAGCCTTAGCATATCATTAGCATACTATACTTTGATTGGTTGGAGAGGCAACCAGTTGACCAGACACTTAGCATATTAGGCTTTTATTATATAGGACAGGAGACAATCCAGACTGCAACTTACCATGGAGACACTGGTGGGACAACATTGTAGGCCGGAAACATAGGGGCCAACTTCCTGTTGACAATGAGGATGGAGTTTATGGGATTTAGGGATTGCTGCTGTCCTCTTTGGTATGAAATATTCAACCTCTCAGTCTCTATTATCTTTCTCTATGTCTGTTTGAAATGCACAGAGGCTAAAATAGAATTAAAATTAGCTAAAATAATTCTTTAAGATATATATATTTATTAATTTCAGAGAGGAAGGGAAAGGGAGAGAGAGATAGGCACATCAATGACGAGAGAATCATTGATCGGCTGCTTCCTGCACGCCCCCCACTGGGGATCGAGCCCGCAACCCGGGCATGTGCCCTTGACCGGAATCGAACCCGGGACCCTTCAGTCCGCAGGCTGATGCTCTATCCACTGAGCAACACCGGCTAGGGCAATTCTTGTTCTTTCTGAGGCATGGCGGCCCCTGCTCTGCTGTCCTGGGGATCATAATGGCGCTGACATGAGTGATGGTTCTGGTACACGCCTCCACCCACTTACCTGATAAGGAGATTCAGAGATGTCATCTGACTCAGAAGGTGAACATCTTGCCTCAGGTGTTGGCGTTACAGGTACCGTGAATGTCACTTGAGTGTGAAATTCTTTAAAATCTTTCAGTGCATCTGCTCTTTAGTTTTGGATGTTTGGGGAAGAAAACATCACTAATTTGAGATGTTTTCTTAGCGACTTGGGACCCTTAAAAGCTGACTCTGAGTACGATGCAACTAAAAGAAAAATCACTCAGAATGTCGCAAAATGATCCCAACCAAAAACAAAGGTTTAATTTCATCCGGGAATTTCTAATGAGTGATGTTTGAGTGGGATTCAAATTCCCCAGCCACAATCCCCTCCCCCCGCAATCCTTCCTGCCACTTGGGGAAGTTGTTTAAGCCTGAGGGCACCTCTTAGCCCAACACTAGCAACCACATTGTATGCTGAACAGAACGGCAATTATAGCAGCAAAGAACCCTTTCATTCCCAGGATACTCACTCCAGCTCCCTTAGCAGGGCTCATCCATGTTTCTTTGTTTTATTGTGTTCACGCAAAGTCTAAAACCAAGTCTCCATTTACTCTTTTCCTGGGACAACCACAGAGGCTCTCCCTGCTTCTACCTGGCCCAGGTTTAGCCTGCAATTGCGTTCTCTAACCAAACATTTCAGCAGAACAGAGGGACCCCGGGACCCTTCGGTCCCCAGGTCGACGCTCTAACCACTGAGCTGAACCGGCTAGGGCAGGTAGTTAATACTTTTTTTGTGAAGAACTACAGGCACACACACGGGGTGGGAACACAGCTGTTGTCTGAATAGACAGAGAGAGCAGGAGGAATTTCAATACACAAAAATAAAGAGGCTGCGATTGTGGGATTTTGTCTCTAGCTTTGCGTTTTTTTTTTCCCTTACATCTACTCCATTTGTTGACTCTTACCCTGACGGTTACTCTAAAACCCATTTTTCACTTAAATCAATTTTATAGGTGGCATTTATATAGTTAGATGTCAACGCGTTCTTCAGGATATGTTGTTGCAAACAGAAAACCAAGGGGGATAAAAGAGCATTAGCAAACGGAGGGCTGTTTGTAGATTTAAGCTCTAGCCACTTCTCCATATGTGGGTTTTTCTTTGAAGCCTTGACCCAAAATCAACCTGATTCAGAAAAGTGCATTTAAAACCATCCTCTTGGCATTGATACAAAAACATCGGCTCACTTATATTTGAAAAATAAAACAAATTAACACTTAAAGGCACTTGTAAGAAGAGGACTTATGAGCTGCCGGTTCTCCCTGGCCTTCTGGTCACCCAACTCTGCCGAAAACACAAAGTCTTACATTAACCTTGCTCTGCTCTTCGCTGAATGTGCTGAGAAACACCCAGATGTTAATGCAATTCAAAAACAGTGAACGCAGGAAGTTGAAGTATCAATTATTGATGTTCAGGGCCAGTTTGTTTGTGTAACTCAATTTAACATGCATTTCTTGAGCGCCTACGTGACCCTCACCGGGCCTCTGAGGTTCCTGATGGTGGGAAGAATCTCCAATAGAATCAGATGCTTTCTGCGGAAAATCTGGAAAATTTCACTAGGGAGACAAGGCCTCATGCTCTCTCAGCTAGAGGGAACATGATGAAATGATGGAAAGGCAAATTCGGGCAGGACCTGGAGAGGCCCAAACTGGGAGCAACTGGTGCAACTTGGTGGACGTGGAGAACGCAAGGCTAGAGGGTTGTGGAGGGAGGAGTAGGATTGGGTAAGAAAAGACAAAAATAAGGGCAGGTTTGGTGGTGAGATCAGGTGGGGCGAGGGGCCTGGCTTGTGGGAGAATCTGTGAGCTGAGTTGGCAATCCAAGATGGTGGAAGGCAGGAGGCCCAGCGCCTGGCAGGGCTCTGACACGTGCATCCTGCGAAACCAAGGTCATCCTGTAGGACCAGGTCATCCTGTGAGACCAGGTCATCCTGCAAGACCAGGGTCATCCTGTAGGACCAGGTCATCCTGCAAGACCAGGGTCATCCTGCGAGACCAGGGTCATCCTGTAGGACCAGGTCATCCTGTAGGACCAGGTCATCCTGCAGGACCAGGGTCATCCTGTGAGACCAGGGTCATCCTGTAGGACCAGGTCATCCTGTGAGACCAAGGTCATCCTGTAGGACCAGGCCATCCTGTAGGACCAGGGTCATCCTGTAGGACCAGGGTCATCCTGTAGGACCAGGTCATCCTGTGCGACCAGGTCATCCTGTAGGACCAGGGTCATCCTGTAGGACCAGGTCATCCTGCAGGACCAGGTCATCCTGCAAGACCAGGGTCATCCTGTAGGACCAGGTCATCCTGTAGGACCAGGGTCATCCTGTAGGACCAGGTCATCCTGTGCGACCAGGTCATCCTGTAGGACCAGGGTCATCCTGTAGGACCAGGGTCATCCTGTAGGACTAAGGTCATCCTGTAGGACCAGGTCATCCTGTGAGACCAGGGTCATCCTGTAGGACCAGGTCATCCTGTAGGACCAGGGTCATCCTGTGAGACCAGGTCATCCTGTAGGACCAGGTCATCCTGTAGGACCAGGGTCATCCTGTAGGACCAGGTCATCCTGTGCGACCAGGTCATCCTGTAGGACCAGGGTCATCCTGTAGGACCAGGGTCATCCTGTAGGACCAGGTCATCCTGTAGGACCAGGGTCATCCTGTAGGACCAGGTCATCCTGTAGGACCAGGTCATCCTGTGAGACCAGGGTCATCCTGCAGGACCAGGGTCATCCTGTGAGACCAGGTCACTGCGAGACCAGCAGCATCTGCAGGTTCTTCCCAGCTTGAGAACTCAATGGGCCTGGGAGCTTAGTTCTCTGGAAAAGTCCCTCCGGCAGGGGAAATTCAAAATTTTTATTTTTTAAAATGCATTTTTAGAGAAAGAGAGAGAGAGAGAGAGGGAGAGAGAGAGAGAGAAACATCAAGAATGAGAGAGAATCATGGATTGGCTGCCTCCTGCACGCCCCCTACTGGGGATCGAGCCCACAACCCGGGCATGTGCCCTTGACCGGAATCAAAGCTGGGACCCTCCGGTCAGCCGGCCGACGCTCTATCCACTGAGCCACACCAGCTAGGGCGGAAGTGCAAATTTTCAATCTAACCAATCACCAAGAGAAAGGATCCCCCCAAAGCACGGGTTCCACGCAGGGGAGTGCGGTGGGGAGCCTTGTGTGAAGCCCGGGCCTGTTCAGCTAGAGGGTGAGAGGTCCCCAGCATTGGCCCAGACGCCACGCACAAGCCTTGGGAGGGGACCCCAGTGGCGTCCGGCCATCCTGGGCGTCTGCTCTGGGGCAGCCCTTGGGATGCCTGTCGAGTGCCGGAGACTCTCCGATGGTGATTATGACCGATTACACGGGAGGGATGCCCTGTCCCTCATCATGTTCCTGTCGTCCCCGTGAAAGGCGGTGACAAGGGTTTGAAGGGAGGAGCTCACAGCTGCCTCCTGAACAAAGATCAGATACAGCATCTCAGCCCAGCGCTCACACACCCGCCTGGTCCTACAGGGGCCTTGGTATGAGGGGGTCCCGCCTTCTCTCTGCCCCAGCTTAACCCCCACCTGCGTGCTCTCTCTCTCTCTTTTCTGTTTTATTTATTTATTTATTTAAAAAAAATATATTTTATTGATTTTTTACAGAGAGGAAGGGAGAGAGGCAGAGAGCTAGAAACATCGATCAGCTGCCTCCTGCACACCCCCCACTGGGGATGTGCCCGTAACCCAGGTACATGCCCTTGACCGGAATCGAACCTGGGACCCCTCAGTCCGCAGGCCGACGCTCTATCCACTGAGCCAAACCGGCTTCGGCTATTTATTTATTTGTTGTTAATCCTCACCCAAGGATGTTTTTCCACTGGTTTAGTCATTTATTTATTTTTTTAGGGCGAGTAGGAGAGAGAGGGCAAGACAGAGAGAAACATCGATGTGAGAGAAACACATCTATTGGTTGCCTCCCCCATGTACCCTGACCAGGGGTGGGCCCGGGCTGAGGAGAAGCCTGCAACCAAGGTACGTGCCCTTGACCGGAATCGAACCCGGGACCCTTTGGTCCACAGACCGATTCTCTATCGACTGAGCCAAACTGGCTACGGCTCTCTCTCCCTCTTTTTTAAATTATATTTTTATTGATTTCAGAGAGGAACGGAAAGAGAGAAACATCAATGATGAGAGAGTATCACTGATCAGCTGCCTCCTGCATGCCCCCTACTGGGGATCGAGCCCACAACCCACGCATGACCCCGACCGGGAATTGAACCCTGACCTTCCGGTTCATAGGTTGACGCTCAACCACTGAGCCACAACGGCCAGGCCTGTCATATATTAATTCTTTGTTTGATCGGCAGTCTCCCCCATCATCTCTATCCTCCATGAAGGCAGCATTTTATCTGGTTTTTTTTTTTTTTCCTCCTGCAGTATCCCCACCTTTCACAGCATCTGGCACAGGACACACAGCAATAAGCAATTGATCGATAAACAAACAAACGCGTCAAGGCATGACCTTCCAAGCCAGACCGTTTCAATCTTTTCGCAGCTGGAAATGAGCTCTCAGAAATGAAATGAGCTCACAGACAAGGAAAGCCACCGCACGGGTTTCCAAACTCTACCGCCCACAGCCCGGGAACAGCGCGCTCAGATCCGGGCACACAGGGAACTGTTCGAGAACAGGACAAAAGGGACGCTCTCCGCTGGCTGCTTTCCCTGCCTGGAAACGAACCGTGGGCCTTGGAGATTCCTTCTTGGAGGAGAGGAGACTGTGTATTGGGAGGCACACGTGGCTTCCGTTTTGCCATGGGACGCGTCCCACGGGGAGCCCACCTCCCGCGTGGTGCGCTGCTCGCGTAGGTCTGGTTTATAGCAAGTTGGCTGGAGGTGGGAGATCTGGAGCCGATGTTGTGCATATAAATGACACGGGGACTGCATGGGGCTGGGAGCCCGGCTGGGCCCAGCCCCCCTGGGTGCACTGGGAACCCTCATTTGGTGAGCCCTTGACCCCTGACCTGTCCAAATTTATTCAGAAGAGCTCAACACTCTTTCCTAATCTCTGCTACTTCTAGACAACCTGTTGGCTTGTATCCGAGAGCCCAATCCTGACGGTGAGACTCACGGTCCCAAACTTCTTTTTTTTTTTTGTCTTAAAATATATGTTTATTGATTTCAGAGAGGAAGGGAGAAGGAGAGAGAGAGAAACATCAATGATGAGAGAGAATCATGGATTGGCTGCCTCCTGCACGCCCCACACTGGGGATCGAGCCTGCAACCCAGGCCTGTGCCCTGACCGGGAATCAAACCGTGACCTCCTGGTTCTTAGGTCGACGCTCAACCACTGAGCCATGCCTGCCGGGCAATAAAAATACACTTAAAAAATTTTTTTTTTCAAATACATTCCACTGATTTTCTACAGAGAAGAAGGGAGAGGGATAGAGAGCCAGAAACATCGACTAGAGAGAAACATCAACCAGCTGCCTCCTGCACGTCCCCTATTGGGGATGTGCCTGCAACCAAAGTACATGCCCTTGACCGGAATCGAACCTGGGACCACTGAGTCCGCAGGCCGACGCTCTATCCACTGAGCCAAACCGGTTCGGCACTTTAAAAATTTTTTAAAAATAATTCACTTTTTGTATTATGTCACGGTAATACCCGTAAACAAAATTTTAAAATTCCAAGAATCCTTAAAAATGTCAAGAGCAACAAATGAACTTGAAAGTCTTCTGTCTGCAGGAGATATCAGGTTGAAACAGCATGGCTGGAAGGATCCAGACCTTGTCTGAACGTTATAATATATGAAGACGTAATTGCTGTCAACGTACGTAATGCGGCCTCGTTGAGTAAAATAGGATGATTGCTTAGGGTTTCCCCAAAGCCCCTAAAATTGCTTCTTTACCACATGCAACCACATGTGGTACAAATAAAATGTGAGTCCAAGGAATGAGGAAAGATAAACATATAATTAAAAACAGCCCGATAGGTGCTCGGGCTCATTCATTTGCGCAGTTATAGGCCCACCATATGTGGGCGTTGACTGTACCCCATAAAACACATCAATGCAGGTTGGGCCCCAATTATTCGACCTCAACAATAAATCCGTCCCAGGAACAGGATAAAAATGATAACTGTTGATCATTGTGGAGAGTGGCAGAATGTGAATAGTTATGTGTTATTTTTTTAAAAAAAAAATATTTTTATTGATTTCAGGAGAGGAAGGGAGAGAGAGAGATAGACGCATCAATGATGAGAGAGAATCATGGATCGGCTGCCTCTTGCACGCTCCCCTCTGGGGATCAAGCCCACAACCCGGGCATGTGCCCTGACCGGGAATGGAACCCTGACCTCCTGGTACATAGGTCGATGCTCAACCACTGAGCCACACTGGCTGGGCACATATAACAGATTTTTTAAAAAATGCCAAAACCTCTTATTCAGCAGAGAATATACACGTATCATATGTATAGTTTGGGGTTGTTGTTTTTTTGTGGTGTTTCTGAATCACAGTTTAGACTGATGTACGGGCACGTGGCTATAGATTTCTCTCTTCCCTGCGCTTTATAATCAGCAAAAGTGGTTCTGAACAGGTGTCAGAACTGTTAATAACGTTTAAAGTTCACAGTCCCCACAGCCACCCCGCTGGCCCTGGATTGTGTAAGGTCTGCTAATGTAACCAACGCCGGGAAGAGGTTTTAAATGTGCTCACGCATTCCACATGCCATTTTTTCCCATCAAAATATTTCCCCTGATTTGGCCCAGCGAGCTAATGCATTTAGGAGGCCCGGCAGCGGCCTCGTACCCTGACCCCTTTCTTCTCATCAGCGCACAGTCCCCCGGAAAAGCGGGAGGCAATTAGGGAAATTAGGTAAAAAGTAATCCCTGGGTTTGATGGTCTTTGCTGATTCAGGAACCGTGAAAGTGGTCCCCCAATCGGGTGATGTTTTAGGCAACACGCAAGGAGATAAATTGCTGGGATCTGTGTCTGTATCGATGGCTAATGGTCCTGTGTGGGAATCATTTCAGTCCTGGGGGTAGCACCCGTCCCTGGGACCCGCTGCGTAGCATCCTCATCTCCTGTGAACTCATGGGTGCTGGACTCCCCGTCCATCATCTTTCCCCTGCCATCCCCGTCACCTGATTGAGCCAGGAGAATAACAATGGAAAACGTGTCTAGAATGGGAATACGATCCGGTAGCAGATGGAACGGGAAATACAGGCCCTTTCTCGTTTTCATTGACTTCGGGTCTGGTTTTCGTGCGAATCTGTGAAGTGTAGGTACCGGGGTGGCTTTGTCTGCTAGATGCCAAATGCCAATGCCATTGTGTGGAGGAAGGACAAGGGAGAAGTAGAGAAGCAGTTGGCGGTGGCAAGGAGGGAAAGAGAATGATGCTGACAAAGCCACCGTCCTCCGGTTCTCCGTGGCGTCCTTTCTACTGGACGCCAGGGGCATGGAAACACAAAGAAAACTAAAACCCAGACACGGGGATCAAAGCCTTGAGTATAAGAAAATAATCCAAGTAGGGCAGAGAACATTCGGGGTGAGACTGCGGCCTGGAGAAGAATAAAATTGGTGAGATGCGCCCGGCTGGCGTGGCTCAGTGGTTGAGTATCAACCTATGAACCAGGAGGTCAGGGTTCGATTCCCGGTCAGGGCACATGCCCCCCACTAGATCCCCACTAGGGGGCGTGCAGGAGGCAGCCGATCCATGATTCTCTCTCATCATGGATGTTTCTATCTCTCCCTCCCTCTTCCTTTTTCTCTGAAATCAATACAAATATACTTTAAAAGAATTGATGGGGTGCTACACCAGATTTTTGGTTGTAAATGGGCACATGGATGTCATATGACTGCACTGATGCATCCTGGGGGCGTGGTTAAGGGACAGCGTGTCCTGGCCAGGCCTGGGGGCAGGCTGTCCAGAGCTCAGGGGAGGAGTATGTTATAGAGGAGCTGGTGTTGGGGCCTAGAAGCTCCCACTGAACTTGAACATGAAGAGAAACAGCCCTGGGCAGAGAAGACTCAGAATTCGGAAAGTGCTGGGCAAGGTACGGAGATTGCAAATATCTCTTTTCAATCTCACCATCAGGAACCAAACTAGCAGGTGTTTATTGCATGTTTGGTGAGCAGGAGACAAGGCAATCTTTAAAAAATAAAGCTCAGGGTTTTCGTTTGTATTATTCTTTTTGTTTAACGTTAGATTTTTTTTTAAAGTTATTTTTTTAATATTTATTTTATTGATTTTAGAGAGAAGAAGGGAGAGGCATAGAGCGAAAGAAATATTGATGAGAGAGAAACATCAATCGGCTGCATCCTGCATGCCTTTTACTGGGGATCGAGTCTGAAACCGGGGCATGTGCCCCGACCGGGAATTGAACCATGACCTCCTGGTTCATAGGTCAACGCTCAACCACTGAGCCACACTGGCTGGGCAACATGTAAGTTATTTTTTAACATGATACCCTGTGCCAACCAAGGAGGAGGAACTAGTATTTTATTACAAAGGTGAAAAGTCTTTCTCAGCCATTTCCACAGATAAAGATTTTGTTTTTTGTTAAGGAAACAAAATCGATAATGACCTAGGAAGAGTTGTACCAAGAGGAGAGGCGGTGTGTCCAGGGACGCTAGGAGAGCCAAAGGAAATGGCAGAGGGAGGTTGGCTAAGCCTGGACCCCAGAGCAGACAAAGGCGTTTTCCGAGTACAGTTTCTGAGACAAAAAGTAGATTTTTCTCAGGTAAGTTTAAGGAGGAGCAGACCAAGAAAAGAACACCAAGTCTTTTATGAAAGACAGCTTGCCCTGAGACAAAAATGAGAGCAAGTCGGAACGACAGAGAAAATTCACCAAAACTTAATAAGACACCCAATTACATCATTATCTATCATTTTCTTTGATATCAACCCCTTTTCTTTTTTTTTTTTTTTTTTTTTTTAAATATATTTTATTGATTTTTTACAGAGAGGAAGGGAGAGAGATAGAGAGTCAGAAACATCGATGAGAGAGAAACATCGATCAGCTGCCTCCCGCACATCCCCCACTGGGGATGTGCCCGCAACCCAGGCACATGCCCCTGCCCGGAATCGAACCCAGGACCCTTGAGTCCGCAGGCCGACGCTCTATCCACCGAGCCAAACCGGTTTCGGCTGATATCAACCCCTTTTCAAAGGCATGATTTCCTTTGTACCTCGTGAAACGCCTGTGGTCAGTATGGTCTTTATTTTACAGATAAAGAAAAATGAAGCTCAGAGAGGTTAACAGAGTTGCCCAAAGCCACACAGCTGAGACCTGGAACTAAAGGCATTCTTTAAAAAAAAAAAAAAAAATCTTTATTGATTTCAGTGAGGAAAGGAGAGGGAGAGGGAGAGAGAGAAACATCAATGATGAGAGAGAATCATGGATCAGCTGCCTCCCGCACGCCCCACACTGGGGATCGAGCCCGCAACCTGGCGTGTGACCTCCTGGTTCATAGGTCTATACCCAACCACTGAGCCACACCGGCAGGGCCAGGTCCACAAACTTTAAACTCACACTTCTGAGTTCTTCCTAGGACCAGGAGAAATAGAGAGTCAATTTATTTTGTTGGCTTTCCCTTGCTACACACTGGGGTTCCAGCGGGGAAGGCGGGTCTTAGGACAGCCATCCGGTGGGAAGTCACTGGAAGCTGTGATTGTAGATTATACGTGCTTTTTGTTAAACCTTTTTAGAGTGACTTGGGGAGGGGGGGGGGGCGCCATGGGGACCCGTCTTTCCATTGACATGGTATCTACCTGCCAATTTGGTTCCAATTTTTTCTCCTTTCCACGCACGACTCCGGCTTTGTTGGAAGAAAGCAGTTACGCGTTGCATGTTTGCAATGAAAGAGATTTCCTTCTATTACACATGAATTTGTAGAAGCATCCACGACCCAGCTCCGTCTTCCGAGGCAGGGAAGCAAGCCCTCCATCTTATCTAGTTAAGTCTTTAAACTTGGTATTTAGGTTAAATACAAAATGCGTTTCTCAGCATTATGCCGAGGCCACTGTTCGTGATGGAGAAAAAAACGCTAAACGCGGAGAAGTCATGCATGGAAAATCCATTATTAAAAGCGCACCCCCTTATCTACAATGGCAGTGACTTTAACGCGATTTCCTTGCATTGTGGGGACACGCTGCTGTCCTCGTCACTAAAGCTCCGTCAATGTTCCCATTATACACCCCTATTCAGCACTTCCACCAGCTCATAATTCGATGCATCGCCAAGCTAAACTTTGCTTTCTGGAAATCGCATATATATATATATATATATATATATATATATATATATCCCAAAATTCACGCAAGAAGTAATTTTGATAGAAAACACAGGTTTATAAGTAAAAATTGTAAATGTTTTATTGATTCATAAAGTATACAGTACAGGGTTATGTATGGAATGCACATCGGGTAAATGGCCTCCACGGCTTTGCTGGCACAGACGCAAAGCCATGGTCTTCATTGGTCTTCATTGTCCCTGCTCCTGGGCCATCATTGGTACTTGGTCATGCTTATCAAATTGAAGGGATTGAAATCAAAGGGCAACAGATATTAGAATCTGATTCAATAAAACAAGTAAAATTAGGCTTTTATTTTTGTTGTTGTTGTTGTTAATGCTCACGCAAAATTCAAATCTTGCATGAATTTTGGGACACTATATATATATTGATTTCAGAGAGGAAGGGAGAGGGAGAGAGAAATAGAAACATAGCTGCCTTCTGCATGTCCCCCACTGGGGATCGAGCCGCAACCCAGGCATGTGCCCTTGACCAGAATCGAACCCGGGACCCTTCGGTCCACAGGCCGAAGCTCTGTCCACTGAGCCAAACCAGCCAGGGCACGCTCTTCAATTTTTAAAGGGCTTTATTCATTCCACAGATGATCGGTCCATTGTACGCAAAAACAATCCTTTGTCATTTTATAAACAGGGCTTTTATTCTAAACACTGGGAAATGTCAAAACCCAGGGCAGTTTTCTTAAAGGTGTGGCTCCTTTTTTCTCACTCAGAATAGGAAGGGAAAAAATGCAGGAGCCTGGGGATTTCTGCGGTAGCAGACACCCCTCTGTCTTAGCCCCGAGTGGGCCAGGCACAGAAGGGCTCAACGCTATTTGAATTTTCCTGGGAGGATCCAATCAGCCCACCGCGTGAGGGACGCTGCACATTGGAATCCAGAAGGAGAGAAAGAGTTAAGTGACTGGCCCCAATGACAGCCTTGGGAGGGGGTGATTAAGATCAGAATTGGAGGGAGGTGTTTAATTTAGCTGCCCGGATGCAGCTGCCCCCGGTGGAGCCAAGCTCATCAGCTCATGCACAGGCCCGGTCCCTTCACCCCGCACCGCCACTCAGAGCAATTACATCAGCAAGGACACCAAATGGATCGCGTGGCCCCATGCCCTTCTGCCTGCAGGCCTGGCGGAGTCTCCTTCCCATTTTATTTTATTTTTTAAAAAATATATTTTTATTTATTTCAGAGAGGAAGGGAGAGGGAGAGAGATAGAAACATAAATGATGAGCAAGAATCAGTGATCGGCCGCCTCCTGCACGCCCCACACTGGGGATCGAGCCCGCAACCCGGGCATGTGGCAAGTTAAGCAAAGCAAGACAGGCAACGGGAAGAAGTGGGGAGACTTGGAGCAACTTGTTCCTGTTGCCAACATGAGTAAATGTAGCTGTGGGTTGTGAGACGCGGGTTTCGCTTTCTCAGTATGTGCTCTTCCTGCTACCGAATCACCTCCCAAGCTCTTCCTCGTATATTTCCCCTGCAATGAAGCACCGTCCGCACTGTCAGATCAGCTGCCTCAGGCCTGCACCCATGTCTCCCTGATGCCATGGGCAGCCCTGGATCAGTGGTTCTCAACCTGTGGGTCGCGACCCCTTTGGGGGGGTCGAACGACCCTTTCACAGGGGTCGCCTAAGACCATCGGAAAACACATAGATAATTACATATTGTTTTTGGGATGAATCACTATGCCTTAATTCTGTTCAATTTGTAACCATGAAAATACATCCTGCATATCAGATATTTACATGACGATTCATAACAGGAGCAACATGACAGTGATGAAGTAGCAACGAAAATAATTTTATGGTTGGGGGGTCACCACAGCATGAGGAACTGTATGAAAGGGTCGCGGCATTAGGAAGGTTGAGAACCACTGACCTAGATGCTAATACATATTATACTGATGACATGCATGGCCGAGATGAGGGGTTCCTTTGAAGATGTCTGGGAGTGAGTGACATCCGTTGGGCCCTGATGCCATACTGGTGCCATTAGGGAAGGGGACCCACTAGTAACCCTGCTAACGACTCCTTCTATGTCTGCTCTGCTTACGATGTGCCTGGGAGGGTGCTGGGGGCCTGATGGCATTATCGCTAACGCTGAAAACACCAGGGATGCGGGCACCATTCACTGCCAAGGCCACGAGTCCACACCTGGATGAACATAATGCAGAATGATGCTGGTCTGTAAGCAGATTTGAATGTTAGACGCTGCTCCGGAGGTATGCTTATCGACAGCCCCACACGGCCATTATTTATGTAAATCAGGCCTATATAATTGCGCTTCATATTGCCACAAACCCCGCATCAATATTTATCAATGAATGTTTGATGAACATATTGGTCTAAGCAGGCTTCCTTGGGCAATAGGTAGCCACAGACACTGTGGCGTTTCAGAGCTGTAGCCAAAACGAATTGCTTGTAGATTTCAAAGCCTGCTTTTCATTTGAAGGAAAACACGAAATGAGTGTTTGTCAAGTGACTCAGCCTATTTGAAAGAAAAATGTAAAGGTAATAAGCCCATTTTTAATTTTTTTTCACTTGGAAAAAATACTGTTTTTCATTTGGAAAAGAAGGGCACCCTTTCTTATAGTTTTCCTGATAACATATTCTAGAATATGACTGTGGGCCCATCGCTAACGAACTGTTCACGGCCTCTTAATTAAATTAGAAATGATGAAATATTTTCAGGCTTCCCATTAAAGGCATGACTGGTGAGGACAGGATATTCGTTTCAGATGAGAGCTGGACTTACCTCGCTGTTCTCAGTGCATTGCTCTTGTCATCAAAATAATCAAAATCCTCCATTCAGTACTCAGAAAATAGTCAACTCTGCTTTGGGTTTAACGGAACCCAAATCAGTCAACTGAATGAATCAGCAAAGTCTTCCGCTCAAGCAAGGATGTGTTTTCAATTCAAATTTTTACTTTGTAAACCTCTCTATTCACTAGGCCTCCACAGCAACGTACAAGGACAGCGAGGTCATTGGCCTTCAACTCACCATAATATTCAACAAGGTTTATTCCATCCAGCCTTCCCCATTTTGTTAATTTTCACAGTTTAAAAGCTGAAGATTTTTAACTGTTCCTATTGTAGATATATATATATATATATATATATATATATATATATATATAATATTAAATAATATATATTATATAACTATATATAATATATAACTAGATTATATAACTATATATAACTATATAAACATATGCATATATATACATACTAGTATATAGTGTATACATACACACATATGAAATCACTGAGCATTTTAAAAAGCATGTTATGTTAGTAAATGTTTTTAAAAAACAACTCTATGATAACTCGATAATACCCTCTATTACCTCAGAAAGCTTCCTCTACATTTAAGTGCCTTTTGTATTTCTGGAAGACTATTTTTTATTCTAGAATCTTCCCATTCATTACTATGGAATCTATTCCCAATTATACAAACACAGGAGAGTCTACAATAAAGATGTTCTAATGTGGGAAAAAGTTAGGAAAATGATTTTAATGAAAAGAATTGTTTTTATTTAACGGGCAACTTGACAAATAAATGAGACAATAATTTTTGGTTAAAATGGATTGTTGCCTTCTGACCAGTCTAAACATGCTTCTGAATCATAATTCACATCTCTGATAATTCTTGGAAATTAGAATTTAAATGGCCATTTAATGGTCTCAGTCTGCAGTGAAATATGCACATATAAGAAAATATTTAAAGTAAAACCAGCATGAATTACAATAAAACATTAAACTTCGACACCCTCTACTTTAAGTTGCTACAAACAAAATACTGGTCAATATTTTCTCCTGTTAACTGGTGCTGGTTACAGTTTGTCAAGATTTCAAAAGATTTATAAGTAAATAGCAGTATAGCACCGACCACCAAAATTAGGAAAAATTATTTGAAATTTTAATACAGTAGCCTCTTTTAAATATTCAGTTAAACTTCTTTAAAGATTGAGCTTTAGAGCTGACAATATAATTTGTATCCAAATAATTTAAAAATAAGACTAAAAATATTTATTTATATTTTTCTTCAAATTATATATATATCATGCTGTCCGTGCCTTAAGCCTTTTAAAATGTGAAGTAGTTTATCTCAGTTTGCATTTGAGCAAATGACAGAAGTAAGTAATTTTCATCATGTACTATCAAAAAGCTTCATTTATGGAAAAAAAATTTAATGGTAGTTGTTTAAGTTTCTTAATTTACAATGGAACGAGTGCTATATAAGCCGGGTGAAATAGGTCAGACAGACAAGGACAAATTCCAGATGATTTACTTCAACGTGGAATCAAAGAAACAAAAAAAAGCAAAGAAACAGGACAGACACGGACTCAGAGATACAGAGAGCACTTTTGAGGGTTTCTGGGTGGGAGAGGAATTGGGGGGCTGGGTGAAAGGTGAGGCGATTAAGAAGCGAAAATTGGCCGTTGCAGAACAGCCAAGGGCATGTAAAGCATGGCACCGGGAACACGGTCAATAACATTGTACTAACTACGGACGGTGTCAGATGGGTACCAGGTTTATGGGGTGTTCGCTTTGTAAGTCCTAATCTTGGGGTTGTACACCTGAAACTAATATAGTGTGGGACGCCAACTGGAATTTAAAAATTTAAAAAAAATGTGCAAGTGGAATTAATAAATAACATTTCAATATACACAAGATAGCCTTGATTTTAACAATTTGAACTTCAAGAAGAAATAGACCATCTTTTGTCTTTGTCTACTCTCATTGCCATGTGTCGGGTACTAGTTCTTTAAATCAAATACTAATTTAAATTCTTACACACTAATGCTTATGTCCATTTATTTTTTTAGAGAAATGTCCTTTTTTTTTTTTTTTAAGTGGCATACCAAAAGGAAACAGAATTCAGGATACTGTTTAATGTTTTTACAAATCTAAGTTCATGGGAGTCACTTCTATAATTTTGCTGAAATTATTGAATCAAAGTAATGGATTGGACATTTACGATTTCTTTGAATAGTACTAAATGATAATAATTAGAGTTTAACAACATTGCTTAGTTATTTTAATACTTCCTTTCAGAACTTTCTTTTTTCCTGTCAGCATTGTCGGTATTTTGACATTTAGAGAGGGTGAATTTTAGACATCTGATTATGTCTCCATTTAGCTGCGGACTATAATACAATAAAACTAAAGCTAAGCTCATGCCGATTTTTACATGGACCATCACAATCAGAGACAATCTCAGTGGTAATATATGTTTTCCATTCTAGTAGAATCTATGAAAAAGCCTCTTTCTTAATTCTAATTCTATGTAACAAAATTCAACTACAGTTTTTAATTCAAGGGCAGTAAGAAGGGGGAGGTAACTTGTAATATTTTAGAAATGTTTTGCTTCAATATATTGGATATATGATAGCAGTTGTTTTAAAAGGCAATACCAGGAATTGCAGAGAAAGTAAAGATTCACAGGTTTGGTTGTCTAATTTATGATTTTTTTAAAGTCACTTAGAATTTTTAAATGTGTCCAGTATACAAAATTCTAATTAAATATTACTATTTCCGTTTCTGTAGTCCATAAGGAGTAACACAATCTGGCAAAGCAATTCAAGTTTATCTGGCTCTATTCTATTGGCCTGATTTTCATATTCTAGACCATGTATACAAACCACAGACACCAGTGAAAAATGATTAAAAGATATTTCAAAGGTATATTATTCTGTTAAAATTCGGAGTGAATACCATGGTTAAGAAATCACCCATTTGGGTCCCTTCTGGGGTAGGAAAAAAACTACAAGACAACAGACAGAAACCAGCCAAAACTTTGACATCTTAATCTTGGTTATTTTTTCAAAAAATAGTACTGTGGCAAAGAGCTTTGTTAGCAGAGGGAAAATTCGGAGCAGGAGGAAAAGTGAATTTTCTGTGTCTCATCGGTCTGTGTCAATATTGGCACAAGTAGGCTGTTTGCTTCTATTTGTTTTCGTTCGTAGACGTATTTCATGGACGTCTGCAAGATTCAATTCATTTTATTTGCTTTGTGTGTCCAAGGACTTACTTAAGTCTCCTCAGGTAAATGAAGAATACGGGTTTTTAAAACGAGGTAGCCAAGCATGGCAATTTTTTTTCTTCCTTCAACTTCTAGAATTTTTGGTATGTGGTCATTACATCTAAACACTTGTCAAAGGCAGAATGCCCCAAGATAAAGATCCATTTCTGCCACTGACTTTTCTCTGTTTCTTCATTTTAATCTCTTGGCATAGAGAACAATCAGATCCCCCGCTTAAAATTTTATTTATGCCGATATTTACAAATCCTCAGAGCAAAAAACGCGGCAACGTGTAAATATCTGGTCATTTTGCATAAAAGATTCCGACAGCTTCCAGTTTAAGCAACATTGCTAAATGCTCAGTTCATATCGCAGGACACGGAACCTGAACGTGTTTCGTGGGAAGTTAACATCCCATGCTGAAAAAAAACAAAACAATTTTCATGATTTCTCCAGCAAGCCCATCTCTCAATTGCTGACTTAAGCTTAGGCGGCTCACGGTGTGAATTTTCTCCGAGAAGGTAATTAGTGTAATTAATTAATTATTCGATAATTGCAATGCAGGTTAACAAACTTCCCCATGAAAGTTTTGAAAAATGTCCTTCATTCAAACGGTGAACTCTTAAGCCTATAAAACTCTTCAAAGAACCCCAAGAAATCAAGCAACCTTTTATTTAGCTAAACCTACCCCCCACCTTTACTTTCATTCAGACTTAAATGCTCAGTCTGCTCACAGCTCAGAAAAAACCCCAGAAAGCCTTAACGGATCACTGATTTTAACCAAAGAGGTAGGTGGGTATTCCTGGTAAGTGAATTCAAAACAATTTTTTTTTTTTGTTTTAGCATTAATAGTTTTCATCACATGAAAACGAGTGGAGTTAAAGTTTGAAGAGCGTGCTGATTAACATATCTATTATTTTAAACCCGAGGACAAACATTCTGAAACAATATCTATTACGTTGGAACAAGGGTGCGTTTTTTTTTTTTTTTTTCCCGGCCCATTTTCTAATATTCTCACAGCGGAGTTCTTTTGAGCCACGTACAAAGCCAAGGGTTCGGTTGAAAACGGCGGGAAGACATCCCATCAGTTTAAGGAAAATGATATTTTAATCTCGCATCGGTTCAAGCGAATGGATGAGTTGGTTAAGCCTTTCATTTTGCATGAGGTTGAGAGCTCCGTCTGGGTGCTATGGCTTTGAAAGTGTACTTATGACTTAAAGAGAAAAAGACTGCAGGTCTGAATTTAGAGGTAACATGTTTTAAAGATGCTGATACATTTTAGGTAAAATTATTATAATCAACAGCAAGAAGCTTTCTCAGTATTTGTTAGTGCTTTTGTTCCTTAAATATCTACATAATCTCTTTAGAAGACGCATACTTTGTGAAATGTATGCTTTTTTTTCCCCCTCTCTCTCTGAATGATCCTGTATGTCAAACATTGCTTTTAAATAATATTTTTCCTAGCCTCGGAAAATGCATGCCAACTCGGAAACTGACGGTGAAATAAATTATGTATCTTGACAAAAACAGGGAGGGGGTTAATTTCCATGTTTAGCTAAGAGAGAAACTTGAACAGCATTAAATCAGGGATGAGAAAAATCACTCTAAATTACACCAGTGCCCCTTTGCCTGCTCTCTTTTCTAAATAAAGTACCCCCAAAAAGCTTGCAGGCTGGAAACGCAAAACCAGTCATAAAACCGCCTCCTTCGCTTGTGCAATATTGATCTTGTAATTACCGCCTTGAGGACCAAAATGGACCTTTTAATGTGTGATTATGAGATGTTATCAAAAGTAAATGTTTGCAACAAGTGTCTCCCACGCTTACAAAGCATTTTCATGCTAACTGGGCAAGATTGATGGTAAGTGCTGAACTGTGAAAACAACCTTCCCACCAAAAAAAAAAAAAAAAAAAAAAGAAAAAATCTATAACTTTGGCTTTCTCTTTTTTAAATGGAGTTGTTTTTTTTTTTTTAAATGGTATTATTGATTGCACTTGATGAAAAGAATTCCTCGCATACTTCCCGTGCCCTTTCGGAGTTCGCTGCCTTGCTACCTTGCGGCGTTTGCGTGCGCCAGTGTTTCTAGCGGCCCCTTCTATCTTTGTGGCGCATCATTCAGATTTCTTGTCAGATCCAACCCACGTCCTAATCACACACGCACATCTCAGGCGGACGGACGGCAGCCTGTTTCTTGTCCTAACTCTCGCAGTGGGGACAGGTAGGGGCACGAACAAGTGGCTGATGACCCCGAGCGGCCGTGGCTCTCCCGTCTGACACTTGTCAGATAGGAACAAGCTAAGATGCTCTTATCAATTGCAGGTTCTCACGATCGCACCGGGGAAGCTAGAAAGATGAGGACGGCTTTTTTTTTTTTTTTTTGAAAGGATGACATCTGTAAGCTATTAGAAGGGGCTAAGAAAAAGACTTTTAAATGCTTACAGGCCAAAAAAAAAAAAAATGTAAGAAAAATCGTGTTGAAAATAAAACATCAAGTTCTTTTTTTTTTTTTTCTGTAGCAGATAGAGATTTAGAGGCTGAAGTATTTTAGCATCTGAAGTTAGATCGCATCGCACAACACAGCCAAATGCAGCCCCAACCCCGGCCAGGGGTAGGTCTGCATTATCCCCGTGAGCTAATTAAATATCAACAGTTGGAGTATTAAGAAATATCCCGGATCAAACAGAATTTCTTTTTTGGTCATTTTGCTGGAATCCGATTTTATTCCCTAACCTCGTTACGGGAAGCGAGCATGGCACCTAATTTTCTTCAGGTAGAAAACCATTTCTTCAGGGACGCTCTCCTGCCTGTGCAAAAGGGAACATTGTGTAGCCGGTCCTCCCCGCTAATTGACATGATTTCTTTTAAATAAAATCATTTACTCAGTGACAGCAAATGCCATCAACAGATGTGGACTTATTTGCAGAAGCAAGACAGCAGATTAAGTGATGGAAGTATCCATTCCAGCTATGGAAATAGATGCTATTTAGGGGGACGGTGGGCTCCGCGGATAATCATTCCTGTAATTAGAAACTGGGAACGAGTCAACAGGAATTGCCTGGGCAGAAAAACGCCTTTTGAAACGACGTGAAGTGAGGTGCTTAGGAAAGTCTACCCAGTGCACGTGAAATTTGCCGTTTTCTTTCGAAGGCCAGACTGAGCTAGATCTGGGAGACAGGCCGAATTTGGTGCAAATAAAAATCCTGGTAAATGCTCTGCATTCTATGCCAACCGGTTATTTGAATGTCTTTGAGGCTGGATACATTTCCAAATTTAATTTCCCCAATTAATGGCTTCCAAACAATGTGGACAAATTGTTGCATATTACTGGATAGGACTCCTGTATAGAGAAGATTCCTTATTGTGGCTAATTATGTGATTCTCCCTCTTGTCTTAAAAAATGTAGCATAGCCTAGCTGGTTTGGCTCAGTGGCTAGAGCAGTGATGGCGAACCTATGACACACATGTCAGAGGTGACACGCGAACTCATTTTTTTGGTTGATTTTTCTTGGTTAAATGGCATTTAACTATATAAAATAAATATCAAAAATATGTCTTTGTTTTACTATGGTGGCAAAGATCAAAAAATTTCTATATGTGACACGGCACCAGAGTTAAGTTAGGGTCTTTCAAAATGCTGACACGCCGAGCTCAAAAGGTTCGCCATCCCTGGGCTAGAGTGTCGGCCTGCGGACTGAAGGGTCCCGGGTTCGATTCCGGTCAAGGGCACATGCCCGGGTTGCAGGCTCAGTCCGCAGTGGGGGCCGTGCAGGAGGCAGCCAATCCAAGATTCTCTCTCATCACTGATGTTTCTCTCTCTCTCTCCCTCTCCCTTCCTCTCTGAAATCAATAAAAAAATGTAGCCTAGAAGAAAACAGCAGAATAGTGCTATGCTGAGACTTCAGAATAAATGATTATAAGACATGAGAATGGGAGCACCTCTGTGAACAAACTCCACGGAAAGGAACATCACCACTCGACTGTGGTAAGACTTGCAAACTACCCAGAATGCCCTAACTCCACCAGAACCTCACCGCCAACCCCTGAACATTCACAACAGTTTGGTTCCCCAAGGATCCCAGCTCCACGTTAAACCGAGGCTAGGGAGGCAGGCTTGCTGTGCAGGCGCACGCAAACATTGGCCAAGCCGTGGCAATGGATGCCACACAAAAGCACGCTCCTCTGATTCTCAGGCAGCTGTGTCTACGTCGAAAAGAGCCATCAAGAGAGAGAGAGAGAGAGAGAGAGAGAGAGAGAGAGAGAGAGAGAGAGAATCCGGTCATGATGAACTCCCAGCAACTTCAGAAAGCAAAGCCCCTCACACCGCCATTGACATCACTCCGCTGGGCTGTGATCTGGGCCAGCGGGTGGGGAGAGCGGCCTTAAACCCAGCACGCATCCCACCTGCAACCCCGCAGGCTGCAACACCCCAGGTCAGGGCCAGGGGCGCTCGGGGACACGTCTGCGGTCGGCCATTCTGAGTAATCAACCCCTTGGTTGTCTTTAACTCTCTCCACCGCACAATGGGGTGTCACCGCCTAATGGCAGCTTGCAAGACGGAGAAACTCATCCAATTGTGTGTGTGTGCGTGTGTGCATGTGTGTGTGTGCGTGTGCGTGTGTGCATGCGTGTGCATGTGTGCGCATGGGCCACTGTCGTGATTAAAAGCAGTGCCACTCTGTAGCCTACTGCAACCATTCAGGGCTTTTTCATTACAGAAAGAAAAAAAAAAAAAGGCTCTGACACAAGGAACTTTGCTAAAATGTGGATGCGTAGGAGGCTGTTCTGCACCCTGGTGAGATACTGTAGCTTACGGCGCCCGGCTATTCATGTTTTCGTAGCTTTTCATTGAATGTGGGCAAGTGGTCCATGTGGACGGTACGTTGGGGTTTACGGGCAAAGGTCCAATAACATCGTATTTCTACAACAACGTCCTTTAAAAAAAATCCACGTTAAGTTTTATCATTGTTAAGTCCAGGTTTCCGCTCTGGGCCGAAAAGGTTCTGGGGCCGAAATACAGAGAAACAAGACTTTGGTCCCTTCGGAAGTTTTATAATTCAACTGGCTCGTGATGGCGCGTTTGCCCAAAGTCCAGAGAAGCAAAAACTCCCAGGGGGCATGGTCCCCATCAGGGCATCCACCTGGTACGTGAGAAGGTTTTGCAAAAAAAAAAAAAAAAAAAGAGCTTATAATGCCGTTAAAAATGAATACATGCATCTCGGTAAGCTAAAAAGTTGATGTTTGTGATGACTCTTTGCAGACACATCTCTATAGAAAGAAGACAGCTGGCATGTGACCGAAAGGGACATTATTTTCAAACCCCGTGGGCACCCTGTAACTGGTCCTTATCCTACTTCTAGCTCTTTCTCTCATCCTCTCTCCTAGGAACTCCTCGGAGTACGGGCCACATCATCTAACCAAAATAAGTGACTCAGGAAAAATACCGCCACGTTCAAATGAAAACATAAAAGGCATCGACCGCATTGAGAACAGATAAGAGACACATATTAGATTGCGTCGATTTCTCATCAACCTCCCCGCCCCCCCCTAGCTTTTCGTTATAATCCATCTGACCACGGCGCCTCCTCTCAGATCATCGCTTTGTGTCCCAGGCCCACGGAACTCGAGCGACTCAGCATCAAACTGTTCACTTTTCAGACCCACATGAAAGGCACCCGATGGGGAAAAGTGTGACCGCTCGCGTCGCCAAGGTTTTATCTCTTTACTGTATCTGATCAAAGGCCTTGGATGGAGTTAAGCAGCGGATCCGGGAGAATAATTAGTCGTTGTGGAGTCTCCCCCAACCCCCACCCCCACCCCACCCCCTTTTTTATATGAAAGCTTAAATAAGGGAAAATGGGATGTCAGTCAGACACTGGATCACACCAATCACCGTCATTATGATCTATTAGAATGAAACCATCATCATTAGAATCTCTGCTGTCCTCCTACCTTGGGGTGGGCTGTTTTCCTCTGTTTCCTTAAAGCTGTAATTTTTACAGAAGCTCTTGGTGTGTTTTCATCAGTGCCTAAAGCAGCCTAAAGGGAAGAAAAAATGGGAAAAAAAAATAGCAAAAATAGCTCCCGGCCTATAGAAATATACATTCATGTGTTAGTGACTCAGAGCAGGCAACTTGGGTGCTACGTGTGTCTGGGTGTCTGGATGGAGGCCTGGCCAGCATTTTTGCTCATCTCGCCCGGCAGCTGGATCCTGACCTTCAAGTTCTTTTTTTTTTTTTTTTTTTTTTTAAGAAAAAGAATTCTTTTCAGATGCCAAGTTCCCCCCCTTTCTTCCCCTCCCACTGACACCATCCTATTCAGACGGAGAGATAACTTTATTCATCTGCACATCATTGTATCCAATTCAATAGGCAAACCGCTCGGCCAGGCCGCGGAGTGGCTGGACAGCTACGTCTTCATTCTCCTCCCGACCCCTCCCCGGCCGCCCCCGTGCAATGAGGTTTTCACCACCAACCCCTCAGGCATGAAATGAACACACTTGCAAAAAAAATCTCATTCCCAGCAAGTGTTTTACGACTCCGCTGGGTCCCCGTAGCTACAGTTCCTGGCAAACTTTTCCACAGGAGGGGCTGCAGCTTAGAATCCTCTCCATGGAACACATGTTGGAGGATCCATTTATTCATTCGGTGTCATAAACAACTGCAGGGAGGTTTCCGTTGAAAAGAGGCGCTGGCACCTCATGTGTGGGCTCTGGTGCCGAATTCAGGGCACCGACCCTGACAAAGCGACACCTCACACAGACGATACAAAGAACCAGAGGTAGGATGCTCGCCTCCCAGCCACCACAAGCAAATATCCTGTCCCCAGAAAACATAACAATATTACGTGTGTCTCGGGATGGATTGCGGGAGAGAGAGGGATTAAAGAGAGAGGAATGAAAGCCACACACACACACACACACACACACACACACACACACACAGGCTCGATAACACTTTGATTTATTCCACTTTGGGGAGTTTGGAGTTTTCAAGAGGAAAAAAAGCAAGAACTTGCTCAGTGCCAGGAACATCAAATAAGTGTCTGATGTTGGCCACTCTCGCTACGAAACCAGTCTAGCATCTTCAGTCAGAACACAGGGTGTCGGATGAGCGTGCGGGGTGGGAACTGGCTAATATGAGGTGCCTTTCCCACGAGGCTGCGATAAGGAAAAATAGTTCGCTCTTTTCTTACAACCTGGGGTGGCTTTTTTGAGAATCCCAGAAGGAGCCCTTCCCCAAACCACACAGCCTTTGGAATGGCGATGTTGGAAAAAAAACAACAACAAAAATCTTGGTCGAAATAGCTCTGAACCAGACCACGCATCCTTGTCCATCCTGGGACCCACCCCCCGCCCCCAACCCTCCCCCACCCCCACCCCCCACCCCCATCAGAATGCAAAGCCTGAACTGTTGAATGATTAAAATTAATCAGAGCATCGCCAAGTCCTGAAAGGGATAGAAAGCCTTCCAGCTCCTGCAGGTGGAAAAAAGGAGAGAGATCTTTTGGGAAAAAAAAAAACCAAAAAAAAAAAAACCTGGACTTACATCCCCGAGGAGGTATTTGCTACTCTAGCTCCTGTCTGCGTGTGGAGCGGCTGTGGCAGACCCTGGGAGGATTTGGGAGTTTCAAAAGCGAGAAGTTTATACATTAGGGCTGCGGGTTGCAAAACACTGTTGATATTCAAATGTTTATTGTGCAAAATCTGGGATAAGCCGCCCATGAGGGCCTCCTTTAAGTGCCTACAACTCTTGCTAATTCCCCTCAGCATTGAGGGGCGCACAAAGGCCTTAATCCAACTCCACTTTTTTTTTTTTTCTTTTTTTTTCAGAAAGCTCATGCCATTTTCTCGCACGTAAACTAACAGCACCGGCCCGGCCCGCGGCAGAGGGGGTCAGGGAAAAAGCGCTCCGTGTTTATACTCCGCCGGCTCTGTGTGCTTCTCCGGCAGGCGAGGAACTTGAAGTGGGTCCCCAGGCTCCGTGGTTTCTGCAGGGGTGGGGAACCCTTCAGGGTTTGGGGAGCGGGGAGTGGTGTTTAAGGAGGAAAAAGGCACTGGGGTGTTGGGCGTTCCCTGGGAAAAGAAGTTGATGGCTGGAGACTTATTCTTGTTCTGGTTTAGGTGGGAGAAAGCAGGCTTGCTTGGTTTAGGTAGGATGCACATTTTGTTTGTTGTAATCCTTACCCGCGGATATTTTTCCATTGATTTTTAGGGAGGGAGTGGAAGAGAGAGGGAAAGACAGAGAGAAACATCGATGTGAGAGAAACACATCGATTGGTTGCCTCCTGCACGAGCCCCGACCAGGGCCCCGGCCAGAGAGGAGCCTGCAACCGAGGTCCGTGCCCTTGACTGGAATCGAACCCGGGACCCTTCGGTCCGCAGGCTGACGTTCTATCCACTGAGCCAAACCAGCGAGGGCAGCTGTGGGCAAACTACGGCCCGCGGGCTGGATACGGCCCGTTTGAAATGAATAAAACTAAAAAAAAAAAAAAAAAGACCGTACCCTTTTATGTAATGATGTTTACTTTGAATTTATATTAGTTCACACAAACACTCCATCCATGCTTTTGTTCCGGCCCTCCGGTCCAGTTTAAGAACCCACTGTGGCCCTCGAGTCAAAAAGTTTGCCCACCCCTGAGCTAGGGTGATGAGAAGATATTCTGGTGGATACATTTGAAGTTCCTCTGCTTGGAATGGAGACAGCTGATCTGTATGTCTTTGCTGGAGATTACTCTGTGTCCAGTAGCTTCTACAGCAGAAAATAAGATATATTTGCCCTGGCCAAATAGCTCAGTTGGTTCGAGCATCGTCCCAATACACCAAGGCGGTGGGTTCGATGCCGGGTCAGGGGACAAACAGAATCAAGCAATCTATATACTAGATATAAAAGGCTAATATGCAAAGTGTCCCCTTGGGAGTTTGATCGCTCACTATGACATGCGCTGACCACCAGGGAGCGGTGCAGAACGAAGAAACCCTAGGGACCCTACCCGTTCATGAATTTCGTGCACCGGGCCTCTAGTGAATACATAAATAAGTGGAACAAATCTCTCTCTCAAATCAATAAATAAAATAAAATAAAACAAGATACTTTCAATACAAGATAATGCACCTTAAAGACGGTAATCTTTGCAGCAAGAGACTATTGTTACACGGCATAACGTTAACTTATAGAAACTTTGGTAACTTTTCTAACGAATCATGCCACACATTTGAAATGGTGTCTCTCTTTAACTCGATTACAGTAATCTGAAATCAACTGGGGGACACCCCAAGCTAAACCCCAAATGGTTAAAAAAAAGACATTTTCTATCATGACTTTGAATACGAAGAAGATAACCAAGTCGATGGTCTTTCAGAACCTAAATCAATCCCATTTAAAACAAGTTAAATTTATTTGGGTGAGCTTGGTTAATAAAATGATATAGGTTTCAGATATACAACTCTACAATACTTTGTCTGCATACTGTATACTAGAGGCTCGAAATTCATGCACAGGCAGGGTCCCTAGGCTTGGCCGGTAATCAGGGCCGATTTGTGGGGCAACCGGCAGGGTGATCGGGGGAACCCTGCTGGCACTGCCTGGGCTGGCCTGAGGCCTGCGGGCTGGGGGCAGCTCCTGCATTGAGCGTCTGCCCCTTGGTGGTCAGTGCGTGTCATAGCGACCGGTAGTTGCGCTGTTCGGTTGATTTGCATATTTGGCTTTTATTATATAGGATTGTATATTTTAAGGCCTGGTACAAATGCTCTGATTTCTGCAATTGCATATTTGTCTAAGCCCGTGGTCAGCAAACTGCGGCTCGCGAGCCACATGCGGCTTTTTGACCCCTTGAGTGTGGCTCTTCCACAAAATTCCACGTGCGGGTGCACGTACAGTGCGATTGAAACTTCATGGCCCATGCGCAGAAGTCGGTTTTCGGCCTGGGAGAGTCTATTTCGAAGAAGTACTGTTGATATTTGGCTCTGTTGACTAATGAGTTTGCCGAACACTGGTCTAAGATTAAGAACTGTGGTATATGACCACTTTTAAGATTTCAGAATGGCCCTAGCTGGTTTGGCTCAGTGGATAGAGCATCGGCCTGCAGACTAAAGGGTCCCAGGTTCGATTCCGGTCAAGGGCACATGCCTGAGTTGCAGGCTTGATCCCCCGTAAGGGGCGTGCAGGAGGCAGCTGATCAATGATTCTCTCTCATCATTGATGTTTGTCTCTCTCTCTCCCTCTCCCTTCCTCTCTGAAGCCAATAAAAAATATACTATTAAAAAAGAAAGATTTCAGGATGGTCTTTATCTTTGAAATCCTTTTCAGCTAGGAGAAAAAATTCTGCACAAAACAGCCAAGCGGGGAACAATCAGGACATCACGACACAAAGCGAGTCCCGCCGGATCCAGGCCGCCGTGGCTAATTGTTCGCTGTTCCATTATCGAAATGAAATCACTTATGTCGTTAGCGTGGTTTGCATCCTCGCCGGCCTTCTGGGTAGACAGGCCACGGGCCTGAATGAACCTGGAAATGGGTTTCTCCTGCTGCCGCCTGAGGTCACTCCTGGCGGGGACTCAGCCAGGGAGGGGAGACAGAGCCACAATTTCTCCTAAAAATGGCGATGATGAGACTCAACCCCAGAAAATGTGGGGTGACACTCACTCGTTCAGCATAATTAAAAGCTCCTGGCTTTACAGCAAAAGGCAACATGCAGTCTGACGGCACCAGCAAGCAACGGCCAGCCCGGGTGAATCTGGCCTGGAGTGGCCCGTCATGGGGTAATGAACAAGGGTATGTATCTTTAAAAAAATATTTTTATTAATTTCAGAGAGGAAGGAAGAGCGAGCGAGAGAGATAGAAACATCAATGATGAGAGAGAATCATGGATCGGCTGCCTCCTGCACGCCCCCCACTGGGGATCCAGCCTGCAACCCGGGCATGTGCCCCGACCGGGAATCGAACCCGGGACCCTTCAGTCCACAGGCCGACGCTCTATCCACTGAGCCAAACTGGCTAGGGTAGGGTATGTATTTTTTTAAGGTTTTCATTAGTTGGGCCCAAGATCTGAATGAAGCATTCCTTTCCTCAGGGAAGGAAAGAAAAGAAAGAAAAGAGGAAGAAAGGAAAGAAGGAAGGAAGGAAAGAAAACACATTTGAAGGTAAGATTAGAGTCCAGTACTTTAGTCCCTAAAATCTACCAGAGAGAACGAGGGGGCGGGGGTGGGGGGGGGGGGGGGGGATGGTGGTTTTGAGTTTCATGTTTTATTTTACTTACTTTTTTTTAGTTACTTTAATTAAAGGTGGGGATACTGCAGTAGGGGGTGTGCAGGAGGCAGCCAATCAATGATTCTCTCATCATTGATGTTTCTCTCTCTCTCTCCCTTCCCCTCTGAAATTAATAAAAATGTATTAAAAAAAAAGAGGTCATGGTTTGGTTCCCAGTCAGGGCACATGCCCAGGTTGCAGGCTCGATCCCCAGTGGGGGGCATGCAGGAGGCAGCCGGTTAATGTTTCTATCCCTCTCCCTTCCTTCTCTCTAAAATCAATAAAAACATATTCTTCTTCTTCTTCTTATTTTTAAAAGAGTGATTTGCCTAATTTCTGTTGGCGGAAAGGCAAGAATCCATCCACCCTGACTCTGAGGTGGCCCCCCAAGGCAACCCTCAGACCCCAGGGACACACCCCCCTCTTTCTAACCCTTCTATCCGCAGGTGGGTCACCCCGCGCAGGGCCATTGAAACCCTCCTCTCCACGCTCTCTCCCACCTTCTAAACTCAAAAGGGACGGAGACAGAGCGCCGCACAAAGGCCTCTTCTCCCCGAAGCCCTTGTAAGGGGCTCATTAGGCACCCGCCCGGGCTTGTTATCAAATACTTGGGAAGCGGCCGGCCCGTGAGTAGCTGCCTGTTTGCAACAGATAATATCAAATTGGAGAAACACGGAAAAGCACATGCAAACACAGTAACACGAGATGGGCTCTAATGATAACGGGCCCGGCACACGGGGAAATAATTAGTCTCCCCGTGCGCGGGGCTGGAGGCGGGGAGCGAGGCTAATTTTGTGGGAGGCCGCTGCGGCGGCGTCTGACTGGGGTGCTCTGTGCATGGGGTGAACGCACGTGCAGAATTCCCTGCGGCAGGAAACAGAAAGGATGCTCCCTCATTAGTGCCGGCACTCCGGGTATTTACTAAATATTGCTCTTAAGCCTCCCTTAAAGCGATGCGGTGAGCTATTTTGATTACATCGGGTATGGATTTATGTTGTGTACACTAGCCTGATTCTGGATAAAAATGATTTATGTAGCCCGAGCCGGTGTGGCTCAGTGGATAGAGCGTCGGACGGCGGCCTGAAGGGTCTCGGGTTTGATTCCGGTCAAGGGCACGGACCTCGGTTGCAGGCTGGATCCCCGGCCGGGGCCAGAGCATGTGTGGGAAGCAACCAATCGATGCGTCTCTCTCACATCGATGTTTCTCTCTCTGTGTCTCTCCCCTTCCCTTCCACTCTTTTAAAAAAAAATTAATGGAAAAATATCCTCGGGGGGGAGGATTAACAACAAAAAATTATTTACTTAGAATAGGATGTTAATGCTAAAAATCAGTTTCTTGATTTACAATGAATACTCCAAGTATTGTTATCTATGGCGGACGTTAAAATGAGTGATTTGCAAACAACTGATGTTGCCGATCACCTAGTAGGAAATCACAATGGGAGGGAGTGATATTTTGAGGGAGAATTTCTCGATGGGGAAAATTTTGGGTTTCCATTGTTATCTGTGTAATAATCCTATGTGAAGTCCCCTTCTATTCATTTCAATGAGTTTTGCTCAAGAAAAGCCCTGTCTGCCTCAGAAAACTATATGTTTCTGGGGAAATATTTTTCTTATTCTTAAATATTTTTATGGATTTCAGAGAGGAAGGGAGAGGGAGAGAGAGATAGATACACCAAGGATGAGAGAGAATCATGGATCGGCTGTCTCTTGCATGTCCCCACCTTGGGGATCGAGCCCACAACCCGGGCATGTGCCCTGACAGGGACTCGAACCTTGACCTCCTGGTTCATGGCTCGATGCTCAACCACTGAGCCACGGCCGGCAGGGCTGAAAAATTTTTATGTCTAAAACTTTAAAAGATCAAAAGACAGCCCTAGCCGGTTTGGCTCAGTGGATAGAGCGTCATCCTGCAGACTGAAGGGTCCCAGGTTCGATTCTGGTCAAGGGCATGTACCTTGGTTGCGGGCACATCCCCAGTAGGGGGTGTGCAGGAGGCAGCTGATCGATGTTTCTCTCTCATCAATGTTTCTAGCTTTCTGTCCCTCTCCCGTCCTCTCTGCAAAAAATCAATAAAATATATATTTTTTAAAAAGATCAAGACATTCTGTACATCATCACAGAGGAACCATCAGTGTGATTCTTGATATCGTAAATGCTTGGTAAGCATAGTTTATATAGGAACTTACTTATTTTGTCAAGATGGCAATTAGCTACACAAATTGTACCCTTTCTCACCTCTGCTCCCCCCTCTACTACCAGGATCAGCCATTAAAAACGACGCTTCCATAAATTTAAACTTAGCTTCTTCGCCTTGATGTAGGTTCCCTGGGTTCCAAGATTGGGAGGAGGTGATCTTGGGACCAGAGATGCCTGACCCTGAGCGAGGACCCTGGATTTTTCTAGGCATCTCCCCGTCACGTGTAACCATGGACGCATCCCTCCTGCGTGTCCTTCGTGTCCTCATCTGTCAACTGCGAGGGCTGGGAAAATCGTTTCTACCTTGACCCCCAGCCCCCCAATTCTATTTTTATGACGTGATCAGGGTAGAGGGCACAGACACGTGACCTGCCGTGGACACCCGGGTTGAGCCAACTTACTTAATTAGCTCATCACGTTGGAGGAGAGGATGACTTAGTGAAAAAAATCACTGCAAACAATTAAAAAAAAAATAGGGCTCTTTGTGTGGCGTGATGCTGAATGGTGGACAGATTCCTCCTTTGGGAAATGGATATAAAATAGGACCTTTTTAACTGGACAGAGTAGATTCACATCGGAAGATCTTCCGGATGCAACTGGGCCCCTACTTCCACCATGTATCCTCTGTCACAGTAAAGCATCTTGTGGTCCTTTCTCCTATGGATTCCTATCACACTTCAATGGCCATTAAAAACAAAACAGCCAGCCCTGACCGGTTTGGCTCAGTGGATAGAGCATCGGCCTGCGGACTGAAGGGTCCCAGGTTCGATTCCGGTCAAGGGCATGTACCTTGGTTGTGGGCACACTCCCAGGAAGGAATGTGCAGGAGGCAGCTGATCGATGTTTCTCTCTCATCGATGTTTCTAACTCTCTATCCTTCTCCCTTCCTCTCTGTAAAAAATCAATAAAATATATTTAAAAAAATAAAAAATAACAAAATAAAAACAAAACAGCCCTACCCGGTTTGGCTCAGTGGATAGAGCGTCGGCCTGCCCATCAAAGGGTTCCTGGTTCGATGCCGGTCAAGGGCATGTACCTCAGTTGCAGGCTTCTCCCCAGCCCGGGCCCCAGTTGGGGCGTGTGTGGGAGGCAATTAATTGATGTATTTCTCCCTCATCAATATTTCTCTCAGTCTTTCTCTCTCTCTTCTACTCTCTCTAGAAATCAATGGAAAAGTATCCTCGGGTGAAGAATGAAAAAAAAAAAATTAAAAACAAAACAAAATAATGCAACAAAACAAAACAGCCCTGAACCAACAGCCCTCAGGTGAGAGTTCAGGATCTGGAGGGATGAGGAGGCAAGTTCCTGCTGTGTCTCTGAGGCTGAGAGAGCAGAAAGGAGGAAGTCGGTAGCCCTGAGGTTTGCCATTCTTTCCAGAAATTAACATTCGGTCTTCCCATCCCACTCAGCTGTTGGAACACTTCTGCCTGGAATGTTTTTTATTTTTATTTTTTAAAAATATATTTTTATTGATTTCAGAGAGGAAGGGAGAGGGAGAGTTGGAAACATCAATGATGAGAGAGAATCATGGATCAGTTTTCTCCTGCACGTCCCCCACTGGGGATCGAGCCCGCAACCTGGGCATGTGCCCTTGACCGGAACCGAACCCGGGACCCTGTCGTCCCACAGGCTAACGCTCTATCCACTGAGCCACACCAGCCTGAAATGCTTCGGAGGGTTGACCAAAAGTTTGTCGTTGGTCTGACTAAAGCCCCGTAGAAATAGATTTTCTTCAAAGCAGCCTGGACACTCCCGTTTCTTTCCATTGCTTTTGATTCCACGGAAAGTATCTCATGAGACTCAGAGCTCCTGGTTGGATTTTATTCTTTTAGCAGGCGGGCTGTTTGGAAGTTGAGCGATGAGTTTTGGATCTCATATCAAAGGGTTTAGAGTTAATGATGTGCAGTGTGGGTGGATTTTACTGCTCCTCTGGTGGGCTAAGCCCTCAGCCACTCTTTGACCTCCTCTCAGTCAGTTCAATTCCATCTAATGCGCTGTGACTAACATGGTGGATATTTAATCTACTTTGCTGCCGAAATTACTTTCAGGCTCACTTTTTTATTTCCTTGAGGAACTTCCTCCTGGGAGAAGTTGCTTACTGTAAGCTCCAAATATGTTGCGTAAGACAGAAGACATTTTAAAAAATATATATATTTTTATCGATTTTAGAGAGGAAGGGAGAGGGAGAGAGAGAAAGAAACATCAGCGATGAGAGAGAATCATGGATTGGCTGCCTCCTACACGCCCCACACTGGGGATGGAGCCCGCAACCCGGGCATGTGCCCTGACCGGGAATTGAACCGTGACCTCCTGGTTCATAGGTCGACGCTCAACCACTGAGCCACACCGGCCGGGCCAGAACACACTTCTGAAGGCTTTTCTTTGGGAGACAATGAACCCATATCACTTATTTTGCTATCGCATTACAGGTGGAATGTGGAAAGTAGTGTTATTCTAGAAGCCAAAGAAGAGTCAAAAGGGAGAATGACCTGAAACTGGCATTAACGCCAATAGCATAAGCGGTCACGTCTTGGCCAAATGTCTCCCGCAGAGCAATTCAACGGGAAGACAAAAATCAATGAGTCCCAGGGTTTGGCTCTAAATAGATTCCTTTCGTCTACTTCCTTGTTAGGAACGAGTGTGGCTGCTTTTCAAGGCTCACTGGGAGGTAAACGCAATCTACGTGTTGGACAAGCAAGGTGGTGACTATCTTGGGAGCTTGGGCAGGTGCGGGCCAGGTACTGGCTGAATAACAGAGACCTGGCCTTGTCCGCCGGACCAGAGAAACTGGGTCTGACCTGTCCCTTGTCCCTAATGAGCGGTACGATCCAGGGCCAGCCTTTTTTTTTTTTTTTTAAATCTATATTTTATTGATTTTTTACAGAGAGGAAAGGAGAGGGATAGAGAATTAGAAACATCGATGAGAGAGAAACATCGACCAGCTGCCTCCTGCACCCCCCCCACTGGGGATGTGCCTGCAACCAAGGTACATGCCCTTGACCGGAATCGAACCCGGGACCCTTCAGTCCGCAGGCCGATGCTCTATCCACTGAGCCAAACCGGTTCGGCAAGAGAGAGAAGCATTTTTTAAAAAAATATATTTTTGTTGATTTCAGAGAGGAAAGTGAGGGAGAGAGAGAGAGAAACATCAAGGATGAGAGAGAATCATGGGTCGGCTGCCTCCTGCACGCCCCCTACTGGGGATTTAGTCCACAACCTGGGCATGTGCCCTTGACCGGAATCAAACCCAGGACCCTTCAGTCCTCAGGCCAACGCTCTATCCTCTGAGCCACACCGGCCAGGGCTGTGGCTACTTATCTTTATCGACGGCATCAAGAATAAGAGGAGCACGGAGATGGTGAGACAACCGGCTGTCTTACATTTTCCCCTGAGCAACGCGACACTCCCCCCACCCGTGTGTCCCGGGCTGGCGATGACTCACTTCTCCCCTCTGTCTTCACCTGGGTGTTTCTTAAGACAACATCAACACCGAGCTAACAATCTGTCTCCCACACACGACAAAGCTAAACAACACCTGCCCTCCTCCAGTATGTGACGCCGTGGCCACTCCCATTAGTGACTCAATCCTCAGAGCTGCAAGTCACTGTTGCCAACGGCGTCTCTCTCTCTGTCTCCTGGGCAAACTCTCACCGAGTCCTGTTGATTTCATCGCCCAGGTACCTGTGGGCATGGAGCAAACAGAGAGCCCGAGCCAGCTGCGACCTCCTCAGCGGACTCGCCACCATCCCCCGGACGGGGTCAAGCTACCAGCACTCCACCCGGAAGCCGGCGGATGCCTGGGACATGCTGGCCAACGTGCAAAGGTGTCGCTCAGCTTGGGAGCGAAGGCCAGTCCTGGGCAAAGACTGGCAAGAGGTCTTGTTCGTGGACCCAACGCTGTCTGTGTCCACAAGAGTTTCCCCCAGAATGGAGATAAGCAAGGTTACAGGTGGGACACATGAGAAGATGCAAGGGTGGCCCTGGCTGGTGTGGCTCCGTGGATAGAGCATCGGCCTGCGGACTGAAGGGTCCCGGGTTCGATTCCGGTCAAGGGCACATGCCCGGGTTGCGGGCTCCCTGGTGGGCGGCGTGCAGGAGGCAGCCGATTAATGATTCTCTCTCATCATTGATGTTTCTATCTCTCTCTCTCTCTCTCCCTCGCTCTTCCTCTCTGAAATCAATAAAAATTTAAAAAAAAAAAATGGTGACCATGTGAAGAGTAAGAGTGACCAGCAGCGTCTGCTAATGAGGTTACGACATTTTTCAGCACAGCCTCCCGGGCACAAAGGCAGCTCCATGTTCAATGGGGATTTCCCGCCTTAAAATCCGTCACCTCGGTGCCACCTTCAGGAAGGTCCTGGCTGAGAAGTACTTAGCAGTTGCCAAGTTACTCTTCACAAGGCATCAAATGGATTTCCCTTAAAAAAAAAAAAAAGGAAAGCACAGTAGTCATTTCCATTAAATAGCCAACTTAAAAAAAAAAAAAAAAAAAAAGAAGGGACCCAAAGAGAAAAAGCTTTGAAAATCTTACTGGCAATATCTTTTCATTCTTTCTTTGATGTAGTTGGAGTGAGGGGAATACATTAGTGCCACTTAGCTTGGCAGCCGAGTCTCGCAAATGTGAAGGAAATGGAAAAGGAGCTGACTTCATTTTCAGAATTCTAACGTCCAGTGTTTCCTTAAAAGACACCCCCCCCCACCCCCCAAAAAAGTTGAGGCAGTGCTGAAGTTTTTGTTGTTGTTAAATATATTTTATTGATTTTTTTACAGAAAGGAAGGGAGAGAGATAGAGAGTTAGAAACATCGATGAGAGAGAAACATCGATCAGCTGCCTCCTGCACACCTCCTACTGGGGATGTGCCCGCAACCAAGGTACATGCCCTTAACCGGAATCGAACCTGGGACCCTTCAGTCTGCAGGCTGATGCTCTATCCACTGAGCCAAACCAGTTTCGGCTGTGTGTGTGTTTTTTTTTTTTTGTTTTTTTTTTTGAGGCCACAAAAACTTAAACCTTGTCTATTGGGCCTGTGTTAGCCTTTGAGTCTGACATGCTTGTTTTAAACCAGTGATGGTGAACCTTTTGAGCTCGGCGTGCCAGCATTTTGAAAAACCCTAACTTAACACGGGTGCCGTGTCACATATAGAAATTTTTTGATATTTGCCACCACAGTAAAACAAAGACTTATATTTTTTGGTATTGATTTTATATATTTAAATGCCATTTAACAAAGAAAAATCAACCAAAAAGATGAGTTCATGTGTCACCTCTGACACGCGTGTCCTAGGTGCGCCATCACTGGTTTAAACCTTTAAGAATTCATGATATTAAAAAATTCAGTCTTAGGAAGAGAGGCGGTGACTTCTATTCCACAA
Organism: Myotis yumanensis; assembly: GCF_028538775.1. Lineage (NCBI taxonomy): Eukaryota > Metazoa > Chordata > Mammalia > Chiroptera > Vespertilionidae > Myotis > Myotis yumanensis. Next base: position 3,616,812 of record NW_027223771.1, on the reverse strand, counting down.
GCAGTCAGCACGGGTTCCTTTCAAATAGTTGATTTTAAAACTTATTGATGAGTCCTGGGGACATACACAGGCACAGGCTGTTCCCTAGAATCGAGGGTAAAAAAAAATAAAAAATCTTCCGTCTGGAGAGAACTGTTTAACACCCTGTAGGCACAGCCGCCCACACACAAGTTTACAGATATTCCGTGCGTTCCCACGCATCCTGCAGGGAGATGGAAGCTGTGGTGACCGAGCTGGTGGAGATCTCGAAAACAGGAGAAGCAGACAGACACTGCTACCCTGGCTCCCTACCCTCGGGGGTGGGGGGGAGAGTCATTTGCTCATTAGAAGTTTCTGCATATTAATTTTAAGTCAATTTCAAGGAATACATACTTCAAACAGATAAACCACCAGTCGATCAATCAGATCATGGGCACAACTAAATGCTACTTCAGTCCCAGATGGGTAGGATTTTATTTGTTTGTAAATCAGTTTTGGAGCTCAAAAAATACCAATAACAGCAAGAAGGAATTGACCAGAAGTATTGTATAAAGGGTGCACAGAAAAATTATCTAGGCTTGCATTAATTTTTACCTGCATTTTTCTAATTTTCTACAATGAACAGATACTGCCTGTTTGTCAATGTATAAAGGAAGGGAAAAATTACTTAAAATTAGGGAAGACTATCTATCTATCTATCATCTATCTATCTATTTATCATCTATCTATCTATCTATCTATCTATCTATCTATCTATCATTTTTGTCAGTGCCTTGTCTGTTTAGCTATCTCTAGGGTGTCCCCCAAAATGTATATACACACTTTGAATACTTATAAAAACGGTGTTTATAAAAATATATTTCCTTTTCAAAACTGGGCTGTCAGCTATTAAAGTGTGTATACATTTTGGGGGACACCCTGTATATATTTATTTTTTCAACATTTAATTTTTCTATTTACAGCATCCCCAAAAGGCAGAAGTAGTCACATAAAAACCTTAGTTTTCCAAAGAAATATATTGTAGGCATGAACATCCTAGCTCCAGGCATTTCATATAATCATCCAGCCCTAGTCGGTTTGGCTCAGTGAATAGAGGGTCGGCCTGCGGACCAAAGGGTCCCGGGTTCAATTCCGGTCAAGGGCAGGTACCCTGCCGGGGCCTGGTCGGGCTTGTGCAGGAGGCAATAACTTGATGTGTTTCTCTCACATGGATATTTCTCTCTGTCTTTTCCTCTCTCTTCCACTCCCCCTAATGGAAATTCTCGGGTGAGGATTTAAAAAAAAAAAAATCACCCGAAGGACATAGGTTCTCCCCAATGAGGGGATGGGCCCATCGGACACCCAATCCTGACCTTGGCCTGTGACACCCATGGCACCACAGCCTCATGCCACCTGATCCCAAGCCCTCTTTGATCAATGTTTAATGGTCAGAGTTTACGTGGCCATCAAAGGCACCGCGAAATAGCAGATATTCACAGGTGATGGCCAATCGTCGCTGCAAACGCCGATGCCACCGGCATTCAGACACATCATAGTATCAAAGGCGCTTGCTCTGCCCTGAGCATGAAAGCGAAGGAAAACACAGATAATTTGAGAAACGAGGAACTCATCAGGGCCGGCATCTGCAGGCTCCGGGGGCCACCGAGCGCGCGTGGGCACCCAGCCTGCATGCCAACGCCCCCCCACTCCCTCCCGTGGCGACACCTCCTTTTCCCCCAACCGGAGGATGTTGCTATTCAAGGGGCGGCTGAATGGACCAGAATCGCATCAGCCACGGTGGAGAGGCGGACAGGAGCAGGAGCCGTCTGCGCGGGTGAGCGCTTTACAAGTGGGAGCTGTCAATCAGGAGGCCTGAAGGGCCCCCATCCAGGGACTGGGGCTCCCACCCCGGTGATACCAATCCTAATAGAGTGCCAGTCACCGATGCAAATGTGGGGCCTCCCTGCAGACGGAGCTCAGCCAAGGCTGGGCCTTGTCCCCCAGCAGGGACGCGGCCAAGTGGCAGCTGAGAGTACAGTACGGGCATGTGACGAAGGTTGCTGCTGCTCTCGCTCGGAGTCCTTTAGGCTTAGGGGAAGGTTCGGGGGGTGGGGGGGTGCTGTGCAGCCTTCTCCATCAGGGGCTGAGCTCTGGGAAGTCACAAGGAAAGCGTTTCTGCCGCTGGGGACTCGGAACTTGTTTCTAAGGAGACACACAGACCCCCAGCATGATCTCTGAGGACTCGGTTTTCTCATCTGGAGAATGGGCTGATGGCTTGCGACAAGGCCAAAACTCCAGGGCAGGGGTACCCAGCAGAAAGACGGTTAACCACATGATGCAAGTTTCTTGTACCTACATTTAAAAGGGAAAAAGAGCCCTAGCCAGATTGGACCGGTGGATAGAGCGTCGGCCTGTGGACCAAAGGGTCCCGGGTTCGATTCCAACCAAGGGCAGGCTCCTCCCTGGCCTGGGCCCTGGTCAGGGCTTGTGCAGGAGGCAACCAATCTATGTGTTTCTCTCACATCAGTGTTTCTCTCTGTCTTTCCCTCTCTCTTCCACTCTCCCTAAAAATCAATGGAAAAGTATCCTTGGGTGGGGTTAACAACAAAACAAAAAAGGAAGGAAGGAAGGAAGGAAGGAAGGAAGGAAGGAAGGAAGGAAGGAAGGAAGGAAGGGAGGAAAAATATGCCTGAGCGGCATGGCTCAGTGGCTGAGCATTGACCTATGAACCAGGAGGTCACAGTCCGATCCCTGGTCAGGGCACATGCCCAGGTTGCGGGCTCCATCCCCAGTGTGGGGTGTGCAGGGGGCAGCCGATCAATGATTCTCTCTCACCATTGATGTCTCTCTCTCTCTTCCTCTCTGAAACCAATACAAATATTGTTTTTAAAAAGGAAAAAAATGTGACATTTCACTAATATTTTATTTAGTTCCATGCGTCGACGATATTATCATTTAAACATGTAATCCATACTAAGATATTACCAATGAGATCTGTGGGGTGTTTTTGGACTAAGCCTTCGTAACCCAGAGAATCTCTGACATTAAAGGTGCATCTCCATTCAGACCTGCCTCATTTCAAGGACTCAGTAGCCTGTTTGGCTAGGGGCTACCGTACTGGCCAGCATAGCTCTCCACCCCGAGAAAAACAGGGCCATTTATGGACAGCCTAGAAATGTGAAAATGAAACTATTTAAAAATGTTCCATAAATGTACCAATAATCTCCTTGGGGCCTAAAATTGAGAAGGTGAAGGTTTATAATTTCCTCTACTAGTGAAGCTAATTTTTTTTTTAAGCAACCCAAGTCCCTGGCCAGGTAGCTCAGCTGGTTAGAGCATCATCCTGATACGCCAAGGTTGCAGGTTCGATCCCTGATCAGGCCACACACAAGGAGCAACCAATGAATGCATCAATAAGTGGAACAACAAATCGATGTTTCTCTCTCTCTCTCTTTAAAATCAACCAATCAATCAATAAAAATATTTTAAAAGCACCTAAAAACAAGTACTCTGTTGTGTATAATTTCTAAAATTCTATCCGTCTCCATCAAAACTGTGTGAGATGACAGACCCATTCTTTTTGGAGCTCTTTAAAATAACTTAGTTGAGCCCTGACCGGTTTGGCTCGGTGGATAGAGCGTCAGCCTGCGAACTCAAGGGTCCCGGGTTCGAGTCTGGTCAGGGGCATGTACCTTGGTTGCGGGCACATCCCCAGTGGGGAGTGTGCAGGGGGCAGCTGATCGGTGTTTCTAACTCTCTATCCCTCTCCCTTCCTCTCTGTAAAAAAATTAATAAAATATATTAAAAAAATAACTTAGTCGACATAAATCTCCATGTGGCTACACCAGCGAGATACACAAACAGTGGGCCTCAGGCACAGACACGTTACTAATCATTACTAATCAATATGAAATGCTAACTTCCCAAATTCCAGGGCCCCAAGTGGAGTCATCTGAACATACCACCTCCTTGGACTTTAAAAAGAATATTTTTATTGATTTCAGAGAGGAAGGGAGAGGGAGAGAGAGAGAGAAACATCAATGATGAGAGAGAATCATTGATTGGCTGCCTCCTGCACGCCCCACACTGGGGATCCAGCCCGTAACCTGGGCATGTGCCCTGACCGGGAATCAAACCGTGACCGCCTGGTTCACAGGTTGACATTCAACCACTGAGCCATGCCAGTTGGGGCCACCTCCTTGCCTTATAATGAATCTCCTAGTGACTACCTTCAATAGTATTAATAACATTAAAAAATAAACACATGTAACCTGGAACATGCATAATAGTTATCTTGCCATCTTTGAAAATGGTGAGACCCAGTTAGTTGGCCCAGGGGGATGCAGATATTACAGGGAAAAAATAATTAAAATATTAATTACACATGGGCTCCGGCATTGCCTATCATTTCTGCATCATCGTTATTGTTATGCTGCCGAATATTGCTTTATGCAGATTTTGCTTTAGGAGCCAGAGTATCTTTTGTGGTTTTCATATTGACTCTCCTAGGGCGCGCGGAGGCCCCTGGAACACGAATGCAGGATCTATCAGATGGAGACGATCAGATTGGGCAAGCAGGAAATATATCGCCCTGGCTTTGCTGTGGGCCGGTTCTCATTAATCTGAAATGTTGAGCATGTGGCGTGCGTCCTTGTGTCAAACGCGTGCCTGAATGGAAAGTATGCGGAAGAGCCATTGGGCGCGCGCTGTGGGGTGAACACGGCTGAACATTTCCATCAAGTGGAGAGTTCCCCAGACGCGGGCTCACCTGTCACTCCTACTCACTTCTGGGGCCTCCCTTCTTCCTGCCACTGCAAATTCCTTTTCTTTAAAAAAAATATTTTTATTGATTTTAAAGAGGAAGGGAGAGAGAGAGAGAGAGAGAGAAACATCAAGGATGAGAGAGAATCATGGATTGGCTGCCTCCTGCCTGTCCCTACTGGGATGGGCCTGCAACCCGGGCATGTGCCCTGACCGGGAATCGAACCTGGGACCCTTCAGTCCGCAGGCCGACGCTCTATCCACTGAGCCAAACCAACCAGGGCAGGTTCCTCTGTTTTGACGCTGTTATGACCAAAGTGAAGACTGTCGTGGGAAACACGGGTTGGTTCAATAAAGATCACACCCCAGTGCTTAGCTCCCCAGCTCTCATCTAGTACAAGGCAGAGCAGGGCTTGTTGTTATGACTTTAAAATTAGACACCAAGGCCCGGCTGGTGTGGCTCAGTGGTTGAGCATCGACTTATGAACCAGGAGGTCACGGTTCGATTCCTGGTCAGAGAACATGCCCAGGTTGCAGGCTTGATCCCCAATTGGGGCTCCGTATTGGAAGCAACAGATAGATGTTTTTTTTTCTCTCTCTCTCTCTCTCTCTCTCTCTCTCTCTCTCTCTCTCTCCTCTCACAAATCAATAAAAAAACATATCCTCTGGTGAGGATTAAAAAATGCATATGTTTACCACCATTTAAATTTTCCTTTGTTTTTCTGTTTATTCCTAAACCTGCACCTCTATTTTTCTTCTTTTTTTTTCTATTTAAAATACTACTGTGAAGCTTAATAACAAAAAAACAGAACTGTCAAAAAATAAAAATAACAGCTGAGGAGTTGACATCCAAAGTAAATCTCACTAATTTTTAGGTCAGATATAATGTGCACCGAGCAGGGGTAGTTAGAAGTATTTCCTGACCATCTTCAGGTTTAAATATTTTGGGGCCCTTTTATTTTCCTTGTGAATTTCAGGTCCTGGGAACTTTCCCCCACCCCTGAAATGCTGTCATTTAAATTCTGAAAGCATGGAGCCCCAGCTGGCTTGGCTCAGTGGATAGAGCGTCAGCCTGCGGGCCACAGGGTCCAGGGTTCAATTCCGGTCAAGGGCACATACCTCGATTGTGGGCTCCTCCCTGGTCCGGGCCCTGGTCAGGGCGCATGCAGGAGGCAACCAATTGATGTTTCTCTCCCAATTGATGTTTCTGTCTTTCCCTCTCTCTTCTAATCTCCCTAAAAATCCATGGAAAAATATCCTCGGGTGAGGATTAAAAAAAAAAAAAAGTGACTGAATAAAGAACTCTCCCCTCATTAAAACAAACAAACAAACAAACAAAATTCTGAAGGCTTGGAGCATTCCACAGAGCAATAGCCGATCTTGACAATGTACTAGAAGGAGCTGACCGTCCACTATAGCGGAGGCCACTATAATATATTGGAAATACAGTCCCGTGTAAATACAATCTCTCTCTCTCACTCGATCGGCCTGCCTGCTTTGCAACTGGGAGAGAGATTCGTGCGGAGCCAGGGCCTCCTGCATTCATTCCCAGCTCCGCTCAGACCCAACCTGCATCTGCCTGCCTCGGTCCCTGAGTCAGAAGCCGGGGAGCTGGATGAGCTAGCTGGACTGATTAACCTATACGGAGGGTCCAATGGAAACGCGATTAAAAACTCATTGAATGGTATAGGAACTGATTACTTACCCAGGGAGCTCTAAGCAAATCGAAGCAAATTGCCTGAGATTTAATTTAACAAACATTTACCAAGCATCTGCTCGCAGCGCGGCGCGGCGCAGCGCGGAGCGCAGAGCTAGGGGAGATGTGGAGATCAGACAGGCAGGCTGCCCGCCGGGGGCTCCCCCTCTGGCCCGGACGCCCCCTCAACCCTCCAGAAAAAGGATCTGTCCTCACTCAGAGCATGAGGACAATTTACCCGCTTGGGGCAAACTGGTAAGGGTTCAGGGCCGGTAGTTGAAGAAACCCTGACCTACAGCATAGCAGAGGCCACTATAAAATATTTGCTGCTGTTGCTAATCCTCACCCGAGGATGTTTTCCCATTGATTTTTAGGGAGAGTGGAAGAGAGAGAGGGAGAGACAGAGAGAAACATCAATGTGAGAGAAACACGTGGATTGGTTGCCTCCTGCAGGAGCCCAGGCCAGGATCCGGGCTGGGGAGGAGCCTGCAACTGAGGTACATGCCCTTGACCAGAAATGAACCCGGGACCCTTTGGTCCACAGGCTGATGCTCTATCCACTGAGCCACACCGGCTGGGGCGAGGCCGCTATAATAAATGCCAGAACCCCTTAGGTGCTGGTGGGAGCGCGTGGAAATTTCCCACTTCTGACCATGAATACCAAGGGTGGCTGCTTATTTTTTCTTTTTTTTAAATGCTTTTATTGATTTTAGAAAGAGAGGAAAGGAGAGGAAGAGAGAGAAACATCAATAATGAGAGAGACTCATTGGTGGGCAGCCTCCTGCCGGGCCCCCACCAGGGCTGGAGCCTGCAGCCCGAGCATGTGCCCTGACAGGGCATCGAACCGGCGACCTCTTAGTGCACGGGACAATGCTCAACCACTGAGCCACACCGGCCGGGCACTATTGCTATTATTTCAACGAGACATTAGAACAGGATTTTTGAAGCCATGACTATTTGAAACCACCGCCGGGAGAGCAATCAAAAGGCCAGGGAGAAGAGGGTTAGGAATTCTAGGATCCCAAAGTTGTCCGAATGATTTCACAAGGGCAAACCTGCCTTCACAGATTTGGAATGATTCAGACCTGAGTTTTGGAGGAACTTGGCTCTTTAAAATAGATTGATTGATTGATTTCAGAGAGAGGAAGGGAGAGGGAGAGGGAGGAGGAGAGGAAGAGGGAGAGAAACATCAATGATGAGAGAGAAGCATTGATTGGCTGCCTCCTGCACGCCCCCTACTGGGGATCGAGCCTGCAACCTGGGCATGTGCCCTTGACCGGGAATCAAACCGTGACCTCCTGGTTCATAGGTTGACGCTCAACCGCTGAGCCACGCCGGCCAGGCTCGGCTTTCTTTAGGATGCTGAAGATGCTGTGTCTGGCTCCAGGGGTCCCCGTAGATATTAAAAATTTGTACAAAAGATACTAGACTCCTAAGCAGACTCAGCCAGGCTGCATGAAATTCCTATGAATTCAGAGCGGCCGTTACTAGTATTTTAAATACAGAGGCAGGAGGTCAAGCAATGAACTCATAGGCGCATATGCACAAGCCATGGACGCAGACAATAGGGTGGCGAAGGCCTGAAGTTGGGGGTGCAGGCGGGCTGGGAGGGGGCAATCGGGGGAAAAGGGGACATCTGTAATACTGTCAACAATAAAAATAAAAAAAATAATATAGCCTAGCCGGTTTGGCTCAGTGGATAGAGCGTCGGCCTGCGGACTGAAGGGTCTCAGGTTCGATTCCGGTCAAGGGCATGTACCTTGGTTGCGGGCACATCCCCAGTAGGGGGTGTGCAGGAGGCAGCTGATGGATGTTTCTCTCTCATCGATGTTTCTAGCTCTCTATCCCTCTCCCTTCCTCTCTGTAAAAAATCAATAAAATATATTTAGAAAAAATAATAATAATACAGAGGCGACACGGCCACATCTCATTAGTGATACATTTTTGGCAAAAAAATTCTCAAGTTTCCATAAGCCACGTGAGCGCTCGCTCGGGTGTGCAAGAAGAAACATCCTAATGGGTGGCCTTGTGCTAAAGTCACCCTACAGTGAAGTCCTAATTACCATTTGTCAAGAGAGTGGGGGAAATCAGAGTTTCATGGGGGGGGGGGGGGGAGGGAAATAAACAACACAAAACACCCCTATTTAAGGAAAAATATGATAATATGATGCTTTTCATTTGATAGGAAAGTAATTACTGCAGAGGGACCCCTGAAGTCTTGCAGACCGTGGCCCCCTCTCTAATCCGTCCTCGTGGCAGCGAAGTGGGGATCAGAACGATTCTTTATCAGGTCTGCGGGCCAGGAGCACTACATCTAGGCAGGTAGGAATTAAATAGTATCGGAGTTTAATTAAAATGATAAAAAAAAGGAGAAGAATGGTCGGGGAGGCGGCTCGCCTGCGTCTGAAACCATCACCTCAGACCCTCATTAGAGATGCTTTTCATATCTTCCCGGCGCAAGGGCTTAATCTGACGGGCGTCTGGGCCCCGTGTTAATTCCGCGCCCGATCCCGGTCTGTCTGGTGCCGGGCGGCGCTGACGGACGGCGCCAGGCACGGACCCCGTGACCTCGGGGGGATTTCCATGCGAGGTGTTAATTGCCAGGGTGGCTTCATCTTGGAGCATCCTTGCCCCCACGCTCTGGGCCACCTTGGGGCTTCGTTTCCTTCCTCCTCGGCACGTTTGATCTCCGCCTTGTCTCTCTGTGACGATTTCGTGGGCCCGCGGCACGCCGGCTCTTGATCAGTGGTTCTCAACCTTCCTTGTGCCGCGACCCTTTCATACAGCTCCTCATGTGGTGGTCACCCCCAACCATAAAATGATTTTCGTTGCTACTGCATCACTGTCATGTTGCTACTGTTATGAATCGTCATGTCAATATCTGATAGGCAGGATGTATTTTCATTGTTACAAATGGAACATAATGAAAGCATAGTGATTCATCACAAAAACAATATGTGATTATATATGTGTTTTCGTGACCCACAGGTTGAGAACCGCTGATCTTGGTGAATTTCTTGGGGGAAGATAAACCCTTGCTCTCTTGTCTGACTTCACCAGCGATGTGTGTGTGTGTGTGTGTGTGTGTGTGCCTGGCTCACCAGGCAGAGGAGGGTCCCACTGGATTATATTCATGTCTCACCCGCTGACACACATGCACACACACACACACACACACACACACACACACAGGAAGGACCTGGCTTCTCCTTGCTGCCCGCCCTGCCCCTCCCTTCCTTGGCCGGCTCAGTGTCTCAGGGAGGAGAGAGGACCCAGCCAGGGAGCAAGGAGCAGCATTAAACACGTGGAGGAGGCGGTAGGCGAGTCCCAGGCATGGGTTTCAGTGCGATTCCAGGGGAGTGCTGTGAAAATGCTAGTTTTTTTCTTTTTTAAAAGTGATGATTTCTTTTTGTAAAATTTTTTTAAATATATTTTATTGATTTTTTACAGGGAGGAAGGGAGAGGGATAGAGAGTTAGAAACATCCATGAGAGAGAAACATCGATCAGCTGCCTCCTGCACACTCCCCACTGGAGATGTGCCCGCAACCAAGGTACATGCCCTTCACCGGAATTGAACCTGGGACCTTTCAGTCCACAGCCAACACTCTATCCTCTGAGTCAAACCAGTTAGGGCAAATGCTAGTTTTTTTAGTCCTTCGGTGCAGAAGGCCTGGGGCAATTAGCAAAGCAGGAGAAAACATAGGGGATAGGACGTCTGCATTAACACATACACAAGCACACATGCACGTGTGTGCACGCACACCCACACATGTGTACACACATGCACACACACTCATGAGGTTGCACCTAGCACTGGGGCAATGTACTAAAGAGACAGCCCATGATTCTTGCTTTTTAAAACTAAATAACGAATGGCTCTTGTTCCCCCCCACCATGTAATGGCGCGGGCCTGTCAGTGCATTTCCAGGAGGAAATTTTGACTCCAGGCGGGATTCATGCAGTCAGCCTGACCTTAACCACGCCTCCCTGGTCCTGGCCGGTTTGGCTCAGTGGATAGAGCATCAGCCTGTGGGCTGAGGGGTCCTGGGTTCGATTCCGGTCAAGGGCACATGCCTGGGTTGGGGGCTCGATCCCCGGTAGGGGGTGTGCAGGAGGCAGCCGATCCATGATTCCCTCTCATCGCTGAGGATTCTATCTTTCTCTGCCTCTCCCTTCTGCTCTGAAATCAATAAAAAATATATTTTAAAAACAACAACAAAACAGTAACAACAATAAAATGCCTCCCCGGTGAACGGATGGTAGCAGAGGAAGTTAAAGTAACAGCATGCTCACAAGACACACAGGGAATCGATGGTGACTTTTTAAAAAAGGGTTATAAAACAGCCCCCGTGTTATCCGGCCTTGACATGCAACGTATTCCTCTCATTCATTTCCTTACTCCGCCCTGGGGGGTTCGGGGGGGAGGGCGAGGGGGTGTCACTCCACATCTGGTCACACAACGGTCACTGTACCCTGCTGGTGGCCAGTGGTTCCCTTTTCAGGCTGGCTTTTAATTACTTTTTTTTATTTTTTAAAAAGTATATTGTTATTGATTTTAGAGAGGAAGAGAGAGATAGAAACATCAATGATGAGAGAGAATCATTGCTTAGCTGCCTTCTGCACGGCCCTCCACCGGGGATCGGGCCCGCATGTGCCCTTGACCGGAATCGAACCCTGGACCCTTCAGTCCACAGGCCGACGCTCTATCCACTGAGCCAAACCGGCCGGAGCGCTTTTAATTATCTTAAATGTTACAGTTAATGAATATGAGACAAAAAAACAAAACAAAACAAAAAACAGCTCCAACAAAAAAAACCACCCAACTCTATTGTTTGAGTTCATTCCCGAGAATATTGATAAAGTAATATTCATCGTCAGCCTCTTATTCATAAGTTAATGACTGTAACATTTAAAGACGGTTCATGGCGCTAATGAGCAAGCTAACCTTTGGCCGGCACCGTTACAGAATCTCCGAGCGCACCGTGGCTGATTCCACACCCGGAAATCTAATTATTTCCTTAACGAGTTCCTGGGTGTCCCGATTCCTCCAACCACACGGCGTTCGTGGCCGGAGAGTTCCTGTTTCTCCCCGAACGCTGTGCACAGTTCTCGGGGTCCTCGCTCTCTCCAGGGATGAGCCCTTCGCTTCTTTGCCACCTGCCGGCTCTTCCCACACATCATCTCCTTTCCCTTCATCAGACCTTTCACTCCTTCGCAAACCAAGGACTCGGGTGTGAGACGCACAGACACGGGTTTGAGTCGAGTCGGAGTGAAAACGCAGGGGACCAGGCTGAGGGCACCTGCACTTCAGCCGATTGGCGTGCATTTGCCTTAAAAAGATAAACCCACCGCTTCCTGGGCCATGGAATCAGCTTGCTCACCTCTAGGCCTCTGGGGGTGGGGAACGTCCGGCCCGCGGGCCATACAAGGCCCTTGAAATCATTTGGTCTGGCCCTGCCAAGGCATTAGGGGTGAGTTAATTAAATGTTTGACCAGATATAGCAGGCTAATAAGAAAAAAAAAATATATATATACACACACACACACATACATATATACACATACAGTGGGGCCCTGACTTATGAGTTTAATTCGTTCCGTGACGGAGCTCCTAACTCAAATTACTCGTATGTCAAATCAACAGTGAACGAGTGAGACACGTGATGCTGGGCTGATGTTGTGGCATTCACCGTGAAGTTCGCTGTGCCAACTAGCGGTGGGGTATCTGAAGCTGGCTTGTAACCCGAATTTTAGCTCGCAACTCAAAGCAAAAAATCGGCCGAGAGACAGCTTGTATCTGGAAAAACTCGTTAGTCGGGACACTCGTAAGTCAAGGCACCTCTGTATATACATATGTGTATATACACTGAGTGGCCAGATTATTATGACCACCCCATCAGTACAATGAAGTGAATTAGTTATGCAAATAATAATAATAATAATAATAATAATAGAACCTTGAGAGTATTTGCTTAGGAAGTTTTCAATGTTCAGTATTTTTGGAAGTGTCAATGAAGTGCTGATGGGGTGGTCATAATAACCTGGCCACTCAGTGTATATGTATGTATATATATATATATATATATATATATATATATTATTGATTTCAGAGAGGAAGGGAGGAGGGAAAGATAGAAACATCAGTGATGAGAGAGAGAATCATTGATCAGCTGCCTCTTGCACGCCCCCTACTGGGGATGGAGCCAGCAACCCAGACATGTGCCCTGACTGGGAATCGAACCGTGACCTCCTGGTTCCTAGGTCAACTCTAAACCACAGAGCCACGCCGGCTGGCCTCGCGGGCTCATTTTTAAGTTGATGATTTTGTATGGCCTCTGAATGATGTTATAAATATCCAAACGGCCCTTGGTAGAGAACAGGTTCCCCACCTCTGGTCTCTGTGGGAGTTAGGACAGCACCCCGGGAATATCAGTGTCTCCCCACATTCATTCCCATCACTGGCTCCAAGTTTAGGCCCCGCGATGGTCCGCCGTCCAGGACCCCGGCGCTGTCGCTGCTGCTTAATTCTGCGTCCAGATTTCCAATGGACATTTGACTGTGGTTTTGGGCAGGAAAAGGTTTACAGGCGTCGGGTAAACAGCCTCGGTCTATACACAAAAGCGGATAAAGACAGGGGGCCAAGAATGGAGGGAAATTGAGAATATGACAGCCAGTTCAAACTAGATCTGGCCTGCAGATTGCCGGGAGAGGTGCCCTGGTGAGAGGTGCCATCTACTGGGTCGGGTCCTTCTGCCACTCTGCCTCCTGCCACTTTTTAATAACAAGAACAGATAAAAAAAAAAAAAAGGCCCGCATTCTCGGAGGCTTGGAATTGCAAAAGGCATTGTGAGCAGAGTTGGCTCTGGGCTGGACAGGATACTGCAGGCATCAAATTTTTTTTTTTTTTCAGCACGAGTACTATTAAGAAATTTTTAAAAAGTATATTTTTATTGATTTCAGAGAGGAAGGGAGAGAGAGAGATAGAAACATCAATGATAAGAGAGAATCACTGATCGGCTGCCTCCTGCACGCCCCACATTGGGGATGGAGCCCTCGACCTGGGCATGTGCCCTGACCAGGAATTGAACCATGACCTCCTGGCTCAGAGTCGCTGCTCAACCACTGAACCAACCACGGGGCTATTAAGAAATTTAAAGGCACATACAGAAGAAGAAGGAAATGCTTCCGTAACTAACAACTGCAATTTAAAATATAGGAACTCGTCACTTCTAGACGCCCTGTCACGTTTGCTTTAGTAAGGACACAATCAGAGTAAGTTTTTGCTGAGTCACGACCAGGCCCCCAAAATGATTTCAGTGAAAATGTGTCCGCTCCAGGGGATGCCTCCCTCGCCTGTGTGAGGTCTGTGAGATCTGCTGTTTAGCAAATTTCTCTGAGAAACTGCCTTGGATCTGGCTTCAGGTAGTAGGCGGGCCCGAAAAAGTAAGATTTAATTCTCTTCTATTGGGCTGTCTATTCATAAATAAATAACATTAAGCAGATAAGAAGTTATGCTTCATTCTCTTTTTCTTTCTCTCTTTCTTTCTCTCTCTCTTTCTTTCTTTCTTTCTTTCTTTCTTTTCTTTTCTTTTCTTTTCTTTCTTACTTTTTCCTCCCTCCCTTCCTTCCTTCCTTCCTTCCTTCCTTCCTTCCTTCCTTCCTTCCCTTCCTTCCCTTCCTTCCCTTCCTTCCTTCCTTCCTCTTTCTTTCATTCATGAAGGTCCCTTTTGGTTTTTGCACTTTTTTTTGAAAAAATATATTTTATTGATTTTTTACAGAAAGGAAGGGAGAGGGCTAGAGAGTTAGAAACATCGATGAGAGAGAAACATCGGGCAGCTGCCTCCTGCACACCCCCTCCTGGAGATGTGCCCACAAACCAAGGTACATGCCCTTGACCGGAATCGAACCTGGGACCCTTCGGTCCACAGGCTGATGCTCTATCCACTGAGCTAAACTGGTTAGGGCTGGTTTTTGCACTTTCATCAGCCATCATATTTTAGAAAAAGTCAGGAAGAATCATTTTTCTTTGGGAGGTGCGGATGGATAAAACACTCCAGGTCCAGCCCCATGTCTAGGCTACAATGTAAAAAAAAGAAAATAAAGAGAGCCATTTTGCTCTAAAGCAGTGGTTCTCAACCTTCCTAATGCCGCGACCCTTTAATACAGTTCCTCATGTTGTGGTGACCCCCAACCATAAAATTATTTTCGTTGCTACTTCATAACTGTCATGTTGCTACTGTTATGAATCGTCATGTAAATATCTGATAGGCAGGATGTATTTTCATGGTTACAAATGGAACATAATGAAAGCGTAGCGATTAATCACAAAAACAATATGTAATTATATATGTGATTTCCGATGGTCTTAGGTGACCCCTGTGAAAGGGTCGTTCGACCCCCAAAAGAGTCGCGACCCACAGGTTGCGAACCGCTGCTCTAAAGCAAAGTCTTTTCCTTCGACTTCGGGAACAGAAGGTCCCCTGTCCGCGATGTATCAGTCAATACAATTCTATTATATTTACCACAACGTTGCCTTTACCCATTCTCACCGGCCATATCTCATCGTTCTGCGGACAACTGCATTTGGACTGCACATTGCATTGTCATGTAAAGCCCCTAGAAACATCTATGTTTCCCGCTTCTGTGTTTCAAAGGACAAGAGACTTCATACTAAGCCGGGGACAGCCTTTCTGTCGGCTTAGTCCAGAGGCAAATTGCCTGTGAACTGCGAGGCCGGATTCCAGCTCCTTCTTAGACCCACGGACCCACCCCTGGCCATGGCATTGCACCAAACCCCTGTGGGATTCTTCACAAAACACGTGCATCCTGTTCCGGAGCCCGCGATTCCTGGTGCTGGTGTGCAATTTTGTTTTATTCTGTTTTGTGTTGATTGATTGATTTCAGAGAAGAAGGGAGAGGAAAAGAGAGAAACATCCATGATGAGACAGAATCATGGATCGGCTGCCTCCTGCACGGCCCCTCCTGGGGATCCACCTGGCAACCAGGGTGTGTGCCCTTGACCGGAATCGAGCCCGGGACCCTTCAGTCCGCAGGCCGACGCTCTATCCACTGAGCCAAACCGGCTAGGGTTGGTGTTGCAATTCTTGAAATAGAACCCGGATGTTATTTTCAAAAACTTCCTGGGAAATTTGGACCTTCCCCTAAGGCACCAGGAGAACGTTAGGAAAAGGGATCCTAAAAACAGGCCAATAGGATCAGGGCCCTTTCTTGGGGTTCGGTCCTGCGGGCCCCACCCCCCACCTGCAAGAGGAATCGCTAACCCAGCCAGGGAGACTCATCCCATTATGAGCCAGCTTTGTGGTCCCGGCCCGAGCAGGGACCATCTGGCTTTGCACGGGGTGCAAATGTGTGGCTGTACCCCCCGGAATCTCAGCATCAGGCAAGGGGCGCGGGCTGGGGGCCTCTGCCCTTTGACCTTCTCCAGCTCCCCACCGGTTCCCCCGAAACAACTCCCAGAAAGACAGGAGCTGCTCCCTGAAAAGCATCCCAGCCCCCTCCCCCCCCCCCCTTTTTTTTTAAAGACACAACCCTGACCCTGCCTCAGCATGGCCATGGCTAAGACTCCCCTCCCACCCTCGCCACCCCGGGAACTCCTCGCACCCCCTCCCATCCAACGGGGAACCCGCTACCGCAAAGAAGGAAGAGGAGAAGAAAAAAAAGTTGGCAATTTAATTCAAACAAAAGAAGCTTGAAATCTATAAGCACAGCAACTCGGAGGCTTCTGGCAAATAGAATTCTAATTAGTATGTGGCTATTTTTCTTTTAGACAGATGAGCGCTGCCCCCTATTGACTCTCGCAGGCAGGCTGGTGAGGGGGGGAGGCGAGGAGTGGGGGGGGGGGGGGCGGCGGGGGGCGAGCCAGCAAACCTTGCAGATTGCAAATTATATTGCAAACCTTGCCAAGTCCCTGGCTCTTGGCACCAGATTTTTAATGACACCCTGGAAAAGGGAGAAAGGAGCCCTCCGAGACGGGCTCAAAAAATGAAGGGTTTTACACTGCGATCCGCCTTCGCTTGCAGCCCAAATGGCCGAGCGTGCACCAGGGCTTTGAAATATTCATAGATGGACGTGAACATGAGGCGACGAGGAAGTGCCTTGGTTGCCTGGTCAATTGACAACTCATTCTGCATATTAACGCGAAGCGATGATCTAATTTTTAAAGGGATAGCCCGTCTTTTTTTTTTTTTTTTTTTTTCCATGTGACTTTTGATGACTCTGAGACGGAGGGCGAGAAACATCACAGAAAAGTCTAGCAGCCGCACAGAAAGCCGGTGCCTTTTGATGTCGACCTGGGACTAACTTAGTCCTTTGGTCAAGAATTCCGGGGGCTCGAAAGCTATGCTTTTCTTCCGTGGGATCTCTCTGATGTATCTCGGCGGAACGCTTTGATATTTCCTCCTCCCCCGACTTTTTTCCTTTCGCAGTTGTCGGGTTTTTATACACAAATAGATCATCACAGGCGGGGCGGGCGCTCTGTTTAATAATCAGACCTCCTTCCTTCTGGTCTGAGGAGCCCTAGTCGCACATAACGCCCAGTGTTGAAGGTCTGAATGAAGAAAAAACGTGGAAGGGCCCAAATACCATCCTGCTCTGAGCAAACTCATGACCTAGTAGCTTTTAACGGAAAAATCTCAAACTGTATGTTCTATTTTTTTAAAAGATGTTTTTGTTGATTTCAGAGGAAGGAAGGGAGAGGAGAGAGAGCGAGAAACATCAATGATGAGAGAGAATCGTGGATCGGCTGCCTCCTGCAGGCCCCACACTGGGGATCGAGCCCACAACCCGGGCATGTGCCCTGACGGGGAATTGAACCGTGACCTCCTGGTTCATAGGCCGATGCTCAACCATTGAGCCACACCGGCTGGGTTCAAACTCTATATTCTAAAACATTCATCCACACACTGTTCCACCCAGTGGGGAGTGGGGGTCAGGGATGAGAATCTTTGACTTATTTCTTTGTACAAGTTTACATGGGATTTTATGTCTTCAGAACATCAGAGGTATAGAGAAAGCCTTTTAAGAAATCTAAGAACCATCTTGACTTGTTCCCTTGAATATCATGCTTCTTAGTTCCATACTTTTTTTTTCCTAAGGGGACCAAGGACCTGTCTGGATGCTGGAAAGCAAAGCCCTTTTCCCGTGCGAATGAATGGGAATCATTCAAAAACAAAGCGAGACGATGAAGAACAAAGTGCTGCCCTGGCCGGTGTGGCTCAGTGGATAGGCCATCGGCCTGTGGACTGAAGGGTCCCGGGTTCGATTCCAGTCACGGGCACGTACCTCGGTGGCAGGCTCCTCCTCGGCCTGGGCCCTTGTCGGGGGTGTGTGGGAGGCAACCAATCAATGTGTTTCTCTCACATCGATGCTTCTCTCTGTCTTTCCCTCTCTCGTCCACTCTCTCTAAAAATCAATGGGAAAATATCCTCGAGTGAGGATTAAAAAAATAAAAATAAAAATAACAAAGTGATAAGCCATGCGCACCACAATGGCCGGCCTATGAAACATGGAGAAGACATGTATGTTGTGGTCATACTGCCTAGAAGTAGCCAGAGGGTGAGCCTCGAGGTCCAGGTACGAGCTTTCCCAAGGAGACGAAGTTAAAATCAGTTCCCCCAAGAAAGAATGAGGCTTTTTAAAAGATATTTCTCAAGCAGGAATCACGGGCCCAAATAGTCCAGAAAGCGTTGGCCGTTGTATGGAGAAATCAGCATCTGCTGGTTAGGACCTCACAGAGGTCATGAGAATCGGGGATTTTCTTGGGATGATGCAGACGGCCCCACAATGCATTTCCAATTCTATTTAGACAAAACACACCTCGAAGCTATCTAGTTTAAAGAAGTGTTGTTTGGTTTTTCTGTTATATGTAAACTTACTGAAAACACTCTATTTAAAGCTCCTAGGGATGGCTCAGAAATGCACACACACAAAAAGATAATTGTAAGTGTTTTCCAGTTTACCTGCAAAGCGGTTACTGCTGAAATCTTGTTGTAATGAGATCATTTTGGATAGCAGGGGGTACAGAGTTTGGGGATGCTTGAAGTTTTTTAAAAATATATATTTTATTGATTTTTTTTACAGAGAGGAAGGGAGAGGGATAGAGAGTTAGAAACATCGATGAGAGAGAAACATCGATCAGCTGCCTCCTGTACACCCCCCATGGGGATGTGCCCGCAACCAAGGTACATGCCCTTGACCAGAATCGAACCTGGGACCCTTGAGTCCGCAGGCCGACGCTCTATCCACTGAGCCAAACCAGTCAGGGCTAGTGCTTTAAGTTTTTGTTGTTAATCCTCACCCGAGAATATTTTTTCCATTGCTTCCGAGAGAGAGTGGAAGGGAGGGAAGGAGGAGAAGAGAAGAGAAGAGAAGAGAAGAGAAGAGAAGAGAAGAGAAGAGAAGAGAAAAGAAATATCGATGTGAGAGAGACACCCCGATTGGTTGCCTCTCGCATGCACCCCGACTGGGCAGTGGGGTGTTTGAGTTTTAGAGAACGGACTTTAAATGCCATCCTGAATAAGGGTTTCGCTTGTTGGATCCCTGAGCCACTAAGCCACCATCTTTCATATGCTTGGAAAGGGAGAGAGAAGACTGGCCAAGGCTTTGGCCTACGGGGCCAGACACCAACTCCAGGGACTTCTTATATGACGGTGGCGAACGGGAGGGGCGCGGGTTGCTTTTAGGGGCGACCCCACCCCTGGCAAGAGGGTCGGTGTCTTCCCAACGATGGAAACTTGCTCTCCCTCCTGACCGAGCTGTGTTTCAAAGGGAGGGGCTCTCTCCATCGCCACCTCCACGCCCCCAACCTCGCATCCCGGCTGCGCTCCCTGTGCAGGTGAGGAAAGGTGACAGGCAATTTCAGCGCCCGGTGGCTGAAAGGAGTTCAAATGACTCCCGAAGTCATATTAACTTGTCAAATTGACCAGTATGTTCTGTCATTGAAACATTAGAATGAATAGCTCCGGACAATAAAATTGTCTCAATTATCCTGCATTATGCTCAGGTCCCGGGGAAGCGGGGACGCGGGAGGCAGCAGGGGAAGCAGCCGCCCACGCGTTCTAGAATGAATTCCACCGGAGGCCGCTGAAGCCAGCGGTTCCCAGAGTGGGGCACCCGCCCCGCAGGGGGGCAGTGTGATGTTTCAGGGGGGCAATTCGAGAGTGAGTGATTAACCGTGAATTTTTTTTTGCATTTCTTCCGGTTCTAGGGGCCTCATAGACAGCCTGTAAGTATATATGGTGACATATGTATGCCTTTCAGTTCTCTATTCTATGTTTTGAAACTTTATGTGCTATTTCTTCATATCACTCCATGTTATTATTATTTTTAAACAATTTCGTAGTGATTTCTTCCTCAGTCCTTCCACTATCCTTTTGTTCTTTTATTTCTCTCTCTCATGGATGCCATGTTCTTTGGAAGGTTGTTTACACCAAGTTCATGGCCTTTGAGGCTTCCTCCACATGAATAGGAGCTCACTTTTTAAAAAATATATATATTTTATTGATTTTTTTACAGAGAGGAAGGGAGAGGAATAGAGAGTTGGAAACATCGATGAGTGAGAAACATCGATCAGCTGCCTCCTGCACGCCCCCTACTGGGGATGTGCCCGCAACCAAGGTACATGCCCTTGACCGGAATCGAACCTGGGACCCTTGAGTCTGCAGGCTGATGCTCTATCCACTGAGCCAAACCGGTTAGGGCAAGGAGCTCACTTTTTGAATAATAAAAATTATATGTCACGGGGGGCGGGGAGGGGGGGAGTGGGCGCATCAGGATGTTAGAGATGCTTAGGTGGGGTGTGACAGGTTGGGAACCACCGATTTCAACGCATACCTGTTAGGGGGACAGCACAGAGATAAATTTCCATCGAGGGGACACGGGCAAGTAAGTCTACGCCCGTCTCCCCCCAGGAAGAATGGCACCGCTTGGGGTTGTCATATTGGCCGCGTGGATAGGAAATAGAAGAAATGAAATTACCCCAAGTTATTAAAGTCACCGTCAATTGGTGCTAATTACACTAATTGGGGATTAATTGAGATTTCTTTTGATAAATAGCAAGGAGGCGAGGCAGAAAGGAGCAGTTTTCCCAGCCCAAAAGGAATACAGTTCTGTTCGCCCTTCTGTTAGCACCAGAAGAGGCACCGATCCGTAGCGATGCCCCCCACTTCGTGGCGGCGGCGGCGGAAGCTGCCTGCGGGAGGGGAGGCCGGGCCGGGCCGGATTCCTGCGCTTTTGCAGGCGGCTGCCCGGGAGGAGCCAAACCAGTGGGATGGTGCGGCGTGCTTGCGCGCATACGTGTGCCTATGCCTGTGTGTGTATGTGCGTGTGCATGCATGTGCATGCTGTGTGTGTGTGTGTGTGTGTGGCATTGCCCAGGCTTCCAGGCTCTGTCTGCCAGGCCGCTTGGCCACAGATATTTTATGCCAAGATTCTGGCTCTCCAACTCAAAGCCATTGGATGATGGGTTTGTGTTCGAGCCAAGAATCTTAGGGTTGGGCTGCCCGGCAAAGGGCAGGTGGAATAATGGAACAGGATGTGTGTGGGGGGGGGGAGGGGGGCGGGGCAAGGCCTGTGGGGGGATTGATATTTTCTCTTTTTTTTCATAGCAAAGACCTACCGTGTGTTTGAGAGGTTTATATATCTTTTCAATGACCCCGTCTACCCCATCAAGGAAGACGAGAGCCTCCAATAGGAAACAATTATCAGAAGAAAATATATTCCTGGTATATACTTCATTTTCTCTCTCCAGAGTAGGAATTGCTGTAGTTTTTAAAAAAATATAGTTTTATTGATTTCAGAGAGGAAGGGAGAGCGGGAGAGAGAGATAGAAGCATCAGTGATGAGAGAGAATCATGGATCAGCTGCCTCCTGCACGCCCCCTACTGGGGATCGAGCCCACAACCTGGGCATGTGCCCTGACCAGGAATCGAACCGTGACCTCCTGGTTCATGACCTCCTGGTTCATAGGTCGACGCTCAACCAATGAGTCACACCAGCCAGGCATTTTTTTTTTTTAACAGGCAGCCTGAATTCTGGCCTCCTCTGGTGTAGCCAAAGTCCACAATCCTTACGATTCTATATGAAGTAAATGATCCTTTTCTAAGTCTGTTCACAGAGCCATTGGATTTGCCCGTATGTATTGAGCACCTTTTATGCAGATAACACTGAGCCGAGGACCACAAGGGAGAGAGAAAGACGAACACACGGTCCTTCGCCAAGTTCATGGTCATGTGTGAGAGTGCCTATGCGTGGGCAGTGGCGCGTTTGATCCCCATGGAAGATAGAGTATGACTTCCCGCCTTCCCACCCGTACTCGTGAGAAACCCCCTCGTCCTATACATCCCCTTCCTTGTTCTTCTGTCACTCGAGTGTAACGGAAGGCGTTCTAACTACCCAACGAGCCACTTTCTTCCGAGTTGAAACCAAGAAGTGGCGTTGCATGCCAGGGGCCGCCTCGTGCTGTGGTTTCGTATCTGTTGTGGCAAGCATGACCGCATACAAATGCCAACTGCCTGGTTAAAAACCGACTGTCACACTGTAGATCCCACCCTCAAAGTCACGGAAATGTCTTAAAATACCTCGGTCTCTGTGCCTGGATTCATTTGGGAGTCCTTTCCCACACAAATCCATGCCTCTACGTGATGCACGATTAAACACACACACATGCCCTGACCGGTTTGGCTCAGTGGATAGAGTGTCAGCCTGCAGACTCAAGGGTCCCAGGTTCGATTCTGGTCAAGGGCATGTACCTTGGTTGCGAGCACATCCCCAGTAGGGGGTGTGCAGGAGGCAGCTGATCAAAGTTTCTAACTCTCTCTCCCTCTCCCTTCCTCTCTGCAAAAAATCAATAAAATATATTTAAAAATAAATAAAAATAAACACACACACACACACACACTTGTGATGACTCACTGGCTAGGATGCTTGCCATCGCATCTCACGGCAGTTCTGGGGCAGGAGGGGCCGCAGCCCGCCCTTCCCTAACCACCGGCTTCATACGGTGAATTCAAAAGGGAGCGCTGGGGGTTAGCGGCTCCAGCTGAAAGGGAAAATCGGAAACAGCAGTGCCTTCGCTTTTGCCTCCGGCCTTCTCCCGGAGATGAGAGAGCCTGCGGTGGGTGGCCGACCTGCAGCCCACCTCCCAATTCTGCTGATCACCTGCCGGTAACACGCCGCAATTACCTCTTTAAAATGCCAATTAACCCGTTCAGCGCTGGCTGGCACGCCGTGAGCTGTCAGGAACAGCCATTTTGCACACGATAGCTGGAGAGTGAGAAACTCAGGCATGCGCGCGCACGCGCACACACACGCATGCTCACACATATACATGCATGCACATGCACGCACACACGTGGAGGGAGGGGCAGGTGGGAAGCGGGGGTGGGGGTGGGGGGATGGCGGCCAAGGTCTTGGTTGCCTGCAGCAGGCCCGGCGAGCATCACCGTGGTTCTTCACGTCTTGTGGGAATTTAATAATTTCTCCCCATTGATAAAAACCAAGAGTAAGCAGATGCGGTGGGATGCCTATGCCATTGAGAAGTAGAATGAAGACCTGAACATTCAGATAGTAGTCACGAGAAAAAAAGCAGCAACTGAGATTGGGCAATAGCCCCTGCCCTCCCCCCACCCCTCCCCGTTTTTCCATTGTATCGCACCTGCTTGCAAAGCGACAGCGAGTTAAATGGAACCATATCACCTTGGCGGTTATAGTGAGCGCTAGCTCGCAAGAAAGGAGTGTTGATTTAAACTCAGTATGTTCTACATGGAGGCAATGAGTGAGGTTACTGCTCACTGCTCATGGCATCTTCTGCCTCCAGCTTGGATCCCTTCCCAGCACAGCACTTTTTTTGTTGTTAATCCTCACCTGAGGATATTTTTCTGTTGATTTTTTGGGAGAGTGGGAGAGGGAAAGACAGAGAGAAACCATCGATGTGAGAGGAACATATCAATTGGTTGCCTCTTGCACGAGCCCTGACCAGGGCCCGGGCCGGGAAGGAGCCTGCAGCCCAGGTGCGTGCCCTTGACCAGAATCGAACCCGGGACCCTTTGGTCCACAGGCCGATGCTCTATCCACTGAGCCCAAAGGTCTAGGGCCTTCACAACACTTTCTTGTGTCGTCTTACAGGGGTGCATTGGGCAGGAGAGGGGGTGAAGAAGGAAAGGAGGGGAGTCCTCCCAGCCTGGGGCCTCAAGGCATGAGGGGCGGGCCCTTCCCGGGAGACCTTGCAGTCCAGGTGGTGGGTGTGTGATCCGGGGTTGGAGGTCACTGCATGGTTGCCTGGAATTCTGGCCTTTAATTGTCACCAGTCAAAACACACAAGACTTTGGACTGACTTGCTAAAGAGATGGAGAGAGAAAGGCCTCTCCCATGCAACCAGGCTCCTCCCTCTGCCAAGTGTGCACAGATGTGCAAAGGTGTGCACTGGAGCTCAGGTGTGCAGTGAACTCATTGCACAGGTGTGCACAGGTGTGCAAAGGTGTACACAGGAGCCCAGGTGTGCAGTGAGCTCATTGCACAGGTGTGCACAGGTGTGCACAGGAGCCCAGGTGTGCAGTGAGCTCATTGCACAGGTGTGCACAGGAGCCCAGGTGCGCAGTGAGCTCATTGTACAGGTGTGCACCGGAGCTCAGGTGTGCAGTGAGCTCATTGCACAGGTGTGCACAGGTGTGCAAAGGTGTACACAGGAGCCCAGGTGTGCAGTGAGCTCATTGCACAGGTGTGCACAGGTGTGCACAGGAGCCCAGGTGTGCAGTGAGCTCATTGCACAGGTGTGCACAGGAGCCCAGGTGCGCAGTGAGCTCATTGTACAGGTGTGCACCGGAGCTCAGGTGTGCAGTGAGCTCATTGCACAGGTGTGCACAGGAGCCTAGGTGTGCAGTGAGCTCATTGCACAGGTGTGCACAGGAGCCCAGGTGTGCAGTGAGCTCATTGCAGTGGGCGTTTTTCAAAACCCAGAAGTTGCCTCTGTGGGATAAGATGACCTTGGCCAACTGCAGGAATGAACTTCAGACATTCCAGGTTTCACTGGCCCAGAAGCTGAGCAGGCAGTCCCAGTCCGTGGGCACGACAAGAACAACTGGGAGGGAAGGGCAGAGAAGGAATTCTAATTCAAGGTCCAATAGAAACATCCAGGATCAAGCCGGTTTGTAAAACCCAAGAGAGTGCACTTAGCATTTATAGGGAAAAGAGAGCAGGAAGGAGAAATAATGAACTCTAAGAAGGTCACAGTAGAGCTTCCGTGAATGGTTTAACTCAGTCTGATCCCAAATGGGGATTTACAACTGAGAACACCCTGGGTGTGGAGCTCTTCCTCATATTTCCATGTTGTACACAGAAAGGGGAAGAAAAAGTTGTGACTCACAATGCCCCCCCCCCCACCTCCTCTAAGGAATAAAATGGCCCTGGCCGGTGTGGCTCAGTGGATAGAGCGCTGGCCTGCAGACCAAAGGGTCCCGGGTTCGATTCCGGTCAAGGGCACGTACCTCGGTTGCAGGCTCCTCCCCGGCCTGGGCCCTGGTGGGGGCACATGCAGGAGGCAACCGATCAATGTGTTTCTCTCACATCGATGTTTCTCTCTGTCTTCCCTTCTCTCTACCACTCTGTCTAGAAAGCAGACAGATATTTTTCCAAGGAAAAATATCCTGGGATGAGGGTTTTTTTGTTTTTTTTTTTAAAGGAATAAAATGCATGAAAACAGCAACTAGAGAAACGTTGAGGTAATACTGGTGGGTTTTTAAAAAGTGACTCCTCTTCCAACATATACCCAAACCGCCAGCCGGGGTGTGGCCGGACTGTTTTATAGGCGATGGTGTGTCGCATTCTCTGTATCATCCAGGGAAAATAATTACAACGCACATCTGGGCGCGGAAGCACCTGCAGTTGCACCAGATGTTCCGTGGACAGTTGGAGTGCCGACAGTTGACATGTTTAGGGGGACGTGTCATAGTGGAGGCAGGCGACAGGGGTTGGTGGCTCTTCGGTTGTCAGTAACACAAATGAGATTGAGAAGGACATGGTAACGTATTTTAAATGTTACTTCTTAGCTCGTTGTGAAGGTTACATAATACAGCAAAGTTGAACTGGGGTTCAGTTTGTTAACAAAACAATCAAGTCAACTTTACTAAATCTGCACCTACAGATTTATAAAGTATTTATCTATCTTTTAAAAAATAGATTTTTATTGATTTCAGAGAAGAAGGGAGAGGAAGAGAGAGGTGGAAACATTCATGATGAGAGAGAATCATGGATCGGCTGCCTCCTGCACGCCCCACACTGGGGATGGAGCCCCCAACCCGGGCCTGTGCCCTGACCGGGAATCGAACCGTGACCTCCTGGTTCATAGGTTGATGCTCAACCACTGAGCCACGCCGGCCAGGCTATCTCTCTATCTTTTTTCCTATTTTATTAAAAGACCTAGGAACACAATACACGCTCTACATAAACATACTGAGATGGGGTAAAAATTCATTTTCCAGGGAGTCGCCTGTTCATGAACACATAATTGCACACAATTAGCTCACGCTACCCAAACTTCTTAAGAAACAGAGTTTAGTGGGCAACACCCACCATGTCTTCCTGGTGGACTTTCACCAATTATTTCCCAGAAAAGATAGAGACGGCACAGTGCATGACCCAGAACAGAAGTATCTCAAAAATGCAAATACCACTGAAAGAACATAATGAAAAGAATTTGAGCGACTTTCGCCAGAGGACGTATCTGGGATGTGCATGCTTTCTGATCTTAAACGACGGAGTAACGGTGCTATTTTCTTCATTTTTTACGGCAAAAGATCCACAGGAGGCCTTTGAAAGACAGTTTCTCGGGCACGCAAGACATTTACAGAATGATGTGAATGTGAATGTCTCTCTCCTCCGCCAGCCCCGCAGACATCAGCGGTGCCTGCCCGGCGCTGTAGATGCAAGCTCCGCCAGTGGGTGGATATTTACTCGGGGAGATCCGAGCCGTGGCCTTTCATTTTCTGAGGACTGGTACCTACTCTCGGCACAGCCGCGGGACAAAGGACTCCTCGTGTCTCTAACGCCTGGACTGCGAGCCCAGCCTTTGCGAGCCACCTAAGCGATTAGAATAATGGTGGTGGGGGTGGGGGAGGGCGGGAAGGGAGGAAAAAAAAAAAAGATAAAATACAAATTTCACTCAGCTCTGTGCTGGATTACTTCCTCGCGCCCTCGCCTTTATTGAGTGATTTGGAGTTTCATTAGGATTCAGGATTCCTGTGGAAGAGGAATCCACGGCTTGTCTTTCAAGGGGTTGCCGCCTGACCCATCAAAATGAAAAGGCTCAGCGCGCTGTGACAGGTCCCCAAGCAGCCCTGAGTGACAGCTTCATTTCAAGGAGTTCTCAGATGAGGGTTGCGTCGAGGGGGGAGAGAGGGTGCTGGGGACAGTTTGTTCCTTAAAAGTGACAGTCAGGTCGGTGGCTCCCAGACCAGGAGCCGAGGCACAAAAGGAGACTTGGGCATCTCCAAATTCATAATGAACGTCTCACGAATATTGCCCGCCCACCAGGTTTCCTTTCAGATGGCGAGTTCTTACCCATAGATAGCTTTTTATTACTGATGTGGGGAGAAAATAAAAAAAAATAAAAGAGAGAGAGAGATGAGTGATTGTAAGGAGGCTAAAGCCAAAGGTATGTCACTCTGGACAATTTTTTTCCCCCTAAAAGGAATCGGGATTGAAGTAGGGTGGCCTCCCAACAAACACCACAGCAAAAATCTCATCAGACAACGACGAAGTGAAATCAATCCTTGCAAAAGAAACGTCTCAGCTCTTTCTCCTTGGATAGGATCAGATTGGAACCACAATAATCATGAAAAAGAAAAAACAAAACAAAATGCATGAATGGTCCCTTGTCATTGTGTGTTCACTGTCCTGGGGTGAATTTTGGGGCATCTTTTCTGGAAATAAGACGCCTAATAATGCGAAGGGGCTACCTACCCCTCGGTGGGTGGAAAGGGCTCAGATTTGTCTATTTCCAGGGCAGCCACGGTTCCCGCCTCCCGGTGCCCCCGCCACTAATGAAAGGAGCTAAGAAGCAGCAGACAATAGACGGAACTCAGCTGCCCCCTCCGGCATTTTTCCTATGGTGCTATCCATTTGGAGTTTTCAGCTCAGGAACAGCCCTATCCTGCATCAGGGGAAAAAAAATCACAAAAAACGTACGCATACTCTCTTAACATCACACTCGTCGTTTTGAAGGCTCTTTAAAAAAGCGTAAGAAAGAATTTCTACGGTAGGCAAATAGAGAACTCTATTCTTCAAATGCATCCAAAATTCATCCATCGTATTTCTTGTATTTCAAGAAGAGTATTTCCCCGAGTCACAGAATAAAACCACAGCACAGCACTGCTCTTAAGGTGCATCTGATGTAGTTATTAATCTTATTATTATTTTTTAATCCTCACCCAAGGATATTTTTCCATTGATTTTTAGAGAGAGTGGAAGAGAGAGGGAAAGACAGAGAGAAATATGGATGTGAGAGAAACATCTATTGTTTGCCTCCTGCACGAGCCCCGACCAGGATCCGAGGGACGTGCCCTTGACCGGAATCAAACCCAGGACCCTGCAGTCCGTAGCCTGAGGCTCTATCCACTGAGCCAAACCGGCTAGGGCTGTTATAGTTATTTTTAACGGGGCAATAGAGCCTCGACCAGCATAAATCTATTGGTTTGCCAAAGTGCATGTTAGGGATAATCTTAGCAAACTTCATCCCATATATATATATATATATATATATTTTTTACACAGTTTTCTTATGTTTGATGTTTTCCTTCAATAAATGTGTGGGTCCTACAAAATTAAGAAAAATGTATCTTTGGTATGGGAAAAGGAAAATCTTAAAAAGCCACATACATTTTGAACCAATCATGCTATTAGGCGTCCTGGGATTTTAAGAAATTTCATTTGTGTGTAACATGTGTGTGAATAAAATGCCGCGTGTATTTTGCAAACATTCATTAGTGTCGAAGTTTTTATTCCACGTTGCCAATAAGAGTGAATTCCCGACTTTTAGTTTTCTTTGGATTCTTTTATCTCGAGGTCCTACAATTTTTGTGGCCTCAGAGCAAGTACTAACCAGCCAAGTGAAATAGCGAATAAAAATCTTATTTAAGTAAATCTGACAAAATGCAACTAAATCATTGGTAAAGTAAAATTTTTTTCAAACATCTGGGTATTTCTGTATCAAAGGCTGAGTATTGTATTCTGATTTATTGAGAAACACAGCTGAATTCTCACCTTCATCTATGTTTGGTTCTTTTAAAAATAATATATTTTTATTGATTTCACAGAGGAAGGGAGAGGGAGAGACAGATAAAAAACATCAGTGATTGAGCCACCTAAGCGATTAGAATAATGTCTTTTTTCAAAGCAAAGACACTTTGAGAGAGAGAATAATTGATTGGTTGCCTCCTGCACGCCCCCTACTGGGGATCGAGCCTGCAACCTGGGCATGTGCCCTTGACTGGAATCGAACCCAAGACCCTCAGTCCGCAGGCTGATGCTCTACCCACTGAGCCAAACCAGCGAGGGTTCTTAAAGGTTACCCATACCTCTGCCATACGCCAATATGAATGGAATAAGGCATGCTGGGGAGTGTCTTGCTTGACTTTAATAATTTCAGTTTCGTTCCATTCATTCGACAACAATTTACCGAGCACTTGCTGTAACCATGTTGGACACCCAAGAACCAGCAAGCCATGTTGCTCAGGAGAAGTTCACTACTCATTGCACAGGCCTGCTTTCTCTTCTCATGGGAAGCCCTCCCGTAGAAAGTGATTATTTCTTATTTTTCCTTACTCCTCAATTCCTAGCAAGAAGGACTCTAGCGGGGAGGGACCAGGTTAGATTCTAGGTTATTATGGTGTTATTTTTTCCTTTCTGGAGGAATCCTTATTACAGTGTAAGTTCTGTTAAGATGAGAGTTTTGGTGGTGGGGGGCTTACAGGTAAGGAGGGGACAGCAGGTCCGAGATGGGGCTTGGGAAGAGGACAAGGAAGTAAAGAGAGGTTCTAGAAGGGAAAAAACAGAAAGATGAGCCAGCCATATTGGGGAAGTTTCAAGATGTATCCTCCTAAAAAAAAAACAACACGCTGCTCGTTCGAAATCTACTCGTATTTTCCCCTGAAAATTGAGCTCGTTGTGAATTAAAACAACACACAGAAATGTACAGACTCCTTCCCATATCACTGCAATTACCACCCTTAACAGGTGTGGCACGCCCTTTCAGACTCATTGCTGTATGCGTGTATATGTATGCGTGTGCCTATAACATATAACCATATATGACAAAATCTCAGTTATTTTCACACTAAATCGGCACCTATAGATTTATAAAATATCTATCTATCTTTTAAAAAATAGATTTTTATTGATTTCAGAGAGGAAGGGAGAGGAAGAGAGAGATGGAAACATTAATGATGAGAGAGAATCATGGATTCATCTATCTCTATTCCCCTATGGAATAATGCATTCCAGACATATTTATATGAATAGAATATTATATATGCCTATGGGAACAGAGATAGACGAAGAGGTAGATATTCTTGGAAAACTGTACCAACTTTTTTTTTTTTTTATTTAACGTTTTACAAATTTTATGAAGACTCTAAGCCTTTGGATTGAAGATCAATGAACCCCAAACAGAATAAAGTTCAAACCACATTAAACCAATCACTATATTGTTTAAGATTAGATACATATATGGTAAAAGCAAAGGCAAACATATGTAATGCTTTCAACAATAAAGAATTATTTTTTAAAAAAGCAAAGGCAAAATTAACCAAAATTCAGGATAGAGGTTATCTCTATGGAGGATGGGGGGTGGGGTGGTTAGAGAGGGGGTGCTCAAAGGCTTCAAACATATTATTTAGTATCTACTTTTTCTCAAGTGACATAAAAGGGTAGATAAGTGTTACCGTACCAACTTTTTAATGGTTGCGTGACATTCTGCACATTGCATACTCAGCTTGGTTCAAAAAGTGGGTCTGAATAAAAGAGCACACAGCACGCAAACACACCCTTAAATATCTGATTATTCCATGGGGATGAATTTTACAAGTGGAATTCCTGGGTCACACGGGGTCAGTGTGTTCTCTGGAAAAAAAACATAACAAGCTACACGTTGACCGGCCGTGTCTTAAAGAGCCCGTGGCTCCGTGTCCTTTGCCAAAAGGATGCTCTCATGGTTTGAATCTTTATATTTAAACAAGTGCAACGTGGATCACATGTTTTCTACAACTTGCATGTCTTTCCTGAATGATGAAGCTCAGAGCTTTTTTTAAAATTGTTATTGGCATTTTAATTTCTGTGTGTGTGCATGCGTGTGTGTGTGTGTGTGTGTGTGTGTATGATTTGTCTTTTATCTGTTCATATGAGTCTGTTGTATAGATCTTACATTCATGGACTCGTTTCCACAATTTTCTAAAGCAGCGGTTCTCAACCTGTGGGTTGCGACCCCTTTGGGGGTCGAACAATCCTTTCACAGGGGTCGCCTAAGATCACCCTGTATATCAACTATTTATATGACGATTCATAATAGTAGCAACATTAGAGTGATGAAGTAGCAACGGAAATAATTTTATGGTTGGGTCACAACCTGAGGAACTGTATTTAAAGGGCCAGAAGGTTGAGAACCACTGGAATACGAAGTTTTGGACCAGATAATCAACGCTCCGGTTTTCATTTCATCACGGCCTTTCAAAGCGAATCTCTTAATTTTCCTCTTTACTGTTTCATTTGTCGCTCTGGCAAGATCTTTATTGCCCTTCACCGGCAGGTAGGCGTTTGAATAAAAGTCAGTTACGGAACTGGATGTGGAGAAGCGATTTCAGGATGTTTCTGTCATTCCAGTCCCCTCCAGAGCACAGACAGGCACGTGGCTGTGTGAGTTTTTTGATTAGTTTCACCCATTTGACAATCCGGGGTCCCGCTAGCCTAGATGATCAGTATTTATTCAGTACAAGGTGAATAAAAATGGGGTGTCAACTGCCTCTTAACAGATCCTCAGAGAAAGAAATAGGTCACGATTGTAGAGTTCCGAGTGATCATTTTAAGGCTGGGACGATGTAGAGAAAACGAAACTGCAGTTGGGTGGCCATTCTGTCAGGGATAGGCCTATGGTGGCCCAAACTCCGATCCGATCCGAAAATCCCTAATTGGTCACATAAAAGATTGCTTACAAAGGAATCGGGTCCAATTTTTCTCTTAGCGCCTACGCAGCCCGTGAGAATAAAATGAGAAGATCTTAATCATTTGAATTAAAGTCGCCGGGAAGAAAAAAACAAAAAAAAACCCCACACAAAACCCACGATGACAATAAATCACTCAAATGATTCCCAACCGTGGGGCGACCTTCGAGGCCAGACACTCATTCTCGAAGACCTTTTGAAAAGCGAAACAGAGGGTGATTGAAACCACCCGAGTCCCTGCTGCCTTGAGCTTTCGCAGGCCTGAAGGCTCCTTGGAAAATCCCCGAGAAAAAAAAACGCTGATAGTGACTATATTAATATGACATTTCAACAGACGACACCATGCAAACTAAGGTTAAAAAAAAAAAAGAGAGAGAGACAGAAGAAGAAAAAAAAAAAAAGGTAAAGAAAGCCACCCCCCAAGTCCCAAGGACTCGGGATGGAATCGCAACCCCGTGCGGGTTTTATTCGCACCCCAATACTCACAAACACCCAAATGTAACTCTTTCACTAGGAATTCCCTTTGAGTTCAGCGTGATAATGAATGTGAAGAGTTGGGAGAGGGGGGAGGCGGGGAGGTGGGGGTGGGGGGTGGGGGGGGGGGCTCTGTGATTTTGCAGGTTCACACCAGAGAGGCAATTTTTATAGCCTGAAAAGGGGATGTTTTCTTTTGTTAATGGCTCACAATCCCATGAAAGGATTCATCAGTCTATTTTAGGACCCCACCACATGGTGCGTATCTTTTATAAATGGAGGCAGGCTCCGCGGCGAGCCCTCCTGCCTAATTGTCGTATGCAAATAAAAGCAATTATAAGCCTTTTAGGGTGAAGGGATGACAGCTGAGTTTGGCAGTTGCGAAGGCCTCACCCACCTTGTTGTCATGGCAACCAGGGAGGCAGAGGACAAACTAGCGCAGGAGGCCACAGGAAATCTCCATCTCTGTTTTGGTTCAAGAATTTTAAAATAAAGAGACCGGCGCCGAAACGTCCGTGTCAATGTGTTGTAATGAGCGCCTCGGCTGAAAATATTATTTAGATGAAACTCTTACTTATTCCCCCGGCCCCTTTAGGACGATCCCTGCCATGGAACTACCATTTATCTGCTATAGCATCTGCGATGGGAGTTGCTACTTGGAAAGTTCCGTGCGGATCATAACAAGGCATTCAATAATTAGGAGATTCGGAATTTGAACAAGCTTTCGCACATACCACCGGGGTGGAGATTTTTGTGAAAGAAAAGACAAATTTTGAGTAAAGAAGATGATGTAATGTGTGTGTGGGGGGGGGGGGGGGCGGGGGAGGAGGGGGGAATGGGGCAACGTATGCGGCTACCGGTGCACAGAGTTCAATAGATACACGTATTTTTGAAATGTTTGCGCCAACGTGTTAAACAAGTTGAATAAATAGCACGCAAAATTAAAACGAGTCACCAATGGGTATCTTCGGTGGCAATTTATTTCACAATTACTCTTGTGGAAGCTTTCATGAATTAAATATGAGTTCTGTCTTGAAATTAGGTGTTATAAGGCTACATTACAACAGGCAGCAGTAATTGAGGTGGTGGCGACAGGGGGGGTCTGTGAACTAATCTCTTGCCATGTCACGTGTCTCCCCCCCTCACACCCCCCTCCCGTGGGCCAATGGGCAGCCGCCCCCTTCACAAAAACAGAGGCAGCTGAGAAAAAATTGATTTCTCATCGGAGCCATATTTGATAGCTTTTGAAATCGAAAATTGAAATTAACTAACCTACGCCCCGTGGTAACAAAAGAGCAAATTAAATATGCAACGACGGTTCCTGTTGGCAGCCAGAGGGCCTGCCAAGGTAAATTTGTAAATAGAGTTTAAGATGCAATTCTTCCGCACCCCCCCCCCCTCTTTTGGTGTAAAAGTACAAGTGTATGTGGCTTTATAAATTATTTATATATATAAAAAATCATCGCGTGCAAATGGCCACTGTGGTTAAGGATTTCCATGGAGGAAACCATTGCGTTTGGAGAGCTCGCTGAGGGAATCAAAATTAAAAATCCATGATTCAGACATGACTTACAATAAAGAGTAGGGATATTTTAGACTTCCTTTTCCAAACCCTGCTTTTATGTCTTCCATGCAGCTATGAAGAAATAACTACAATAATTTACTGAAATTAAAAAAAAACAATCGAACATGCCATCCATTTAGCCATCCCGCCGTCTTGTAAATAATTATGAGTTGATTTGGATGTGCTAACTGCTGAAAGCCAACAGACCACTCCATTGTCTTATAAGCGATGCTTTAAAACACGGCACTTCAAACCTACTTTCCCCACTGATTCCCAGGGATCCGGCAGCCCTGGCTATTGATTTTGAATTTATAAACTTACTAGGTCCGATGAAGGGGATGGAGGTCTCAGAGGCGATATCCCGGGCAATCCAGCCATGACGGTTTTTAATTTATGATTTCCCTCCTGCCTGTGCCAGAGGCTGCCCACAATAATGTTTGTTTAACCACAGAGAACGTGTTCTGAGCCCCACTTTTTTATTGCATTGGTAAGTAGGCGAATTAATTTTCTATGTTTAAGAGGTAGATGGTGGAAGATAAACATCGTGAAAGCATCCCACAGCCCCATCTCCCTTGCTCAGAGCTGAACCGGGTAGAATTCAGTGTCAAGTGCGGTGGAGGATAGGACCCTGGGCCTGCCTGTCAGCGCACAGCTCCCGTAAAATCTTTTTCTGCTCTAATTTATTATTTTTAGTGTCAATCAGCCTCCGACCAGGAGAGCAACCCCCTTCAGTATTGGGATCAACGGTTCAGTACTTTCCCAGCGCAGTTGAAGGAGCTGTCATTATGTGAACCAGGGCGGAGGCACACCAGGCAGCCACAGTTCCAAAAGTTTTCCTTCTGTGCAGAAATCTTTTTTTAAAAAATATATACTTTTATTGATTTCAGAGAGGAAGGGAGAGGGAGAGAGAGAGATAGAAACATCCATGATGAGAGAGAATCACTGATCAGCTGCCTCCTGCACGCCCCCTACTGGGGATGGAGCCTGCAACCCAGGCATGTGCTGTGACCGGGAATCGAACCGTGAACAATGATTCTCTCTCATCACTGATGTCTCCTCTTCATATATATATTTAATATGTATTTATATGTATAAATAATACAATATATAAAATGAACTAAACAATTGTTTGTTCCTAAACTCTACAGACTCGCTCACAGCAGCAGCCAGGGTTCAAGTCCATGAACACACGTGGGTGGGGGTGGCTTAGAGATCCCAGGCATACAGAGCGGTGACCCAAGCTCCGTCCTTTCGGGGTCTTATCCAAAAGCAGAAAGTGACCAGAGACCGGTCATTCCGGGGGGGCTTCTGAAATGCCCACGGCCGTGACGTTCCGGGTGGAGACAGGGCTAGCCTGAGAACATTTCTGGAAAGTTCTGCTGAGAGTGCTGGGCCGTTGGGCCAGGTCGGTAACTCGGAGACGCCCACAGAGGCTTTTGATCTTAAAACCGCCAGCGTGGAGAACGCGGGCGCTGTCCATGCTTCAGAGCCTTGAAATAGGGTTTTATTCCCTTTAATTCTCCGGATCGAGACGGTCTTCAGCAAAAAGGGGGTTTTCAGATAAGCGGGGAGGGCCCCCCCAAATACAGTGGGGCTTTGACTTATGAGTTTAATTCGTTTCGTGACGGAGCTCCTAACTCAAATTACTCGTATGTCAAATCATAAAGTGAACGAGTGAGACACGTGATGCTGGGCTGATGTTGTGGCGTTCACTGTGATGTTTGCTGCACCAACTAGCGGTGGGGTGTCTGAAGCTGGCTCGTAACCCGAATTTTAGCTCGCAACTCAAAGCAAAAAAATCGGCCGAGAGACGGCTCGTATCTCGAAAAACTCGTTAGTCGGGACACTGGTAAGTCAAGGCCCCACTGTATAGAAATGTGATTTGACCACCTGAAGCCTTTCTGTGCTGGCAAAGATGAGAAGCCTGAACGTTTTTTAATAGAAGGCTGTTGTGGTAAAGAATAATTGGATGTATATATGCTTTGTTTTTTTAGTTAATCCTCACAGGAGGATATTTTCCCATTGATTTTTAGAGAGTGTGGAAGAGAGAGGGAAAGACAGAGAGAAACATCGATGGGAGAGAAACATCAATCAGCTGCCTCCTGCACACTCCTTACTGGAGATGTGCCCGCAACCAAGATACATGCCCCTGACCGGAATCGAACCCGGGACCCTTCAGTCCGCAGGCCGACGCTCTATCCACTGAGCCAAACCGGCCAGGGCAACCCTTATTATTTAGATTAAAAAATCAGTGCTGTGAGCATCACTTGGCTGCACATTTCAACAGTCACCAATTTGTTCCTCAGGAAGAGAAAATACAGGGAATTGCTCTTAGAAAAAAGAGTAGATGGATGAAATATAAAGAAATACTCTCACAGGGGAGCTCTACAATGTATTTGAAGCATGTTGAGGTGTTTTATTTCTTCATCTGCGGGGGAGGAGAGATTTTTTAAAAAAATATATATTTTATTGATTTTTTACAGAGAAGAAGGGAGAGGGATAGACAGTTAGAAATTAGAAACATCGACGAGAGAGATCGACCAGCTGCCTCCTGCACGCCCCCAAGTGGGGATGTGCCGGCAACCAAGGTACATGCCCTTGACCGGAATCGAACCTGGGACCCT
The DNA here is from genome assembly GCF_028538775.1 of Myotis yumanensis. NCBI lineage: Eukaryota > Metazoa > Chordata > Mammalia > Chiroptera > Vespertilionidae > Myotis > Myotis yumanensis. The sequence continues at coordinate 3,580,511 of NW_027223771.1, read as the reverse complement.
TGAGTCTGCAGGCCGACGCTCTATCCACTGAGCCAAACCGGTTCGGCAGGGAGGAGAGATTTGCTGGCTTCTGAGCTATGCCTCTTTCTGAAGTTTTCTTCAAAGATTTCTCCGTCTCTAACCTCACGGCCACACTGTCACAGGACTGCAAAGACCTCACTCCACCCCGACACCTACAGCGAAATTAAGCTTTAGGCTCCAGCTCTATATAAAAAGAAAGATGAGCCCTAGCCAGTTCGGCTCAGTGGCTCGGTGGATAGAGCGTCGGCCTGTGGACTGAAGGGTCCCAGGTTCGATTCCGGTCAAGGGCAGGGACCTGGATTGCAGGCTCCATCCGGGCCCTGGTCAGGGCACATGGAGGAGGCAACCCATCGATGTCTCTCTCACATCGATGTTTCTCTCTCTGTCTCTCACATCGATGTTTCTCTCTCTGTGTCTCTCCCTCCCACTTTCTCTAAAATTCAATGGAAAAATATCCTCGGGTGAGGATTAATAACAACAACAACAAAAAAAGATGAAGAATTACATCATTGCAGGACTGGAAGGCTATAGTAGAGCGATTTCGGAATCGAAATGTACAGCAATGTTTAACGAATGCAGCTCGCTTCATTATCAACCAGTAGCCATATCCACGTGTGCATATGGTAAGATTAAGCCAAGCCATTATAATAACCTTAGAAACGATGAATATTCGACAATGGCAGGTCTGGCTAAACAAAATCGCATTTGCTCGATGCCATGGTATTATTTATTTGGACGCAGGGTGTTGGTCAAGTTTGCCCAATATGTACCTTATAATTAGGGGGAATTTCCCTTTTTTTTTTAAAAAAAAATACATTTTTATTGACTTCAGAGAGGAAAGGGGAGGGAGAGAGAGAGATAGAAACATCAACGATGAGAGAGAATCATTGATTGGCTGCCTCCTGCACGCCCCCTACTGGGGATCGAACTGGCAACCTGGGCATGCGCCCTTGACTGGAATCGAACCTGGGGCCTTTCAAGTCTGCAGGCCGACGTGCTATCCACTGAGCCACATCAGCTAGGGCCAGGGACATTTCCCTTTTGAAGGAACATGAAAAGGCCCAGCTTTAGGATTGCAGATGGTATTGCTGTTATCAATCTCAGCCTACTAAAAACACCAACATTTTGGGGCCCAGTCCCTTTGCAAAATTAACATTTCCCACGCTGGAGCCATTTTCACACATTTAGTTTTAGTGGGAATTATTTTTGGGGGGGGATTATTACACACAGGGTCATTACGTAGATAAGCTAAAATACTGGGAGATTCAGAATGTTAACTCGTATTTTTAAAGAGTTGCTAAGGCGAAAAAAAATCAATCTGCCACTTATGAAAAATGATCAACAGACAACCACACGTTATTTTAAAGGTTTTCTTTAGCGTTGGTGATCTGGTAATTTACATACATTTTTATACATACTAGAGGCCCAGTGCACGAAATTTGTGCACTGGTAGGGTCTCTAGTGGCTGACAGCTGCTGGCCGGGTACGCCCTCCCTTCCCCTGGCCAGCTCTGCCCTCTGGTCAAACTCCCGGACAACCTCCGGGTTGAGGGGACAATTTGCATACTACCCTTGTAATATATAGGAGACGTATAAATGTATATTTAATTCTGAGGGAATTCTGTCTCATTATTACTAAATTTTGAAAATAAAATTTCCTACATTGCCGTTTGTCTCACCACTGCTATTTCTCCAATTTATGCTGTTCAAACTTTTCCCTTTGGCCTCGATCATTCCAAGTTTTAATTTAAAATCACCCAACTTGCTTGTAAAACAAACATTATATACCATTTAAAAGCCGACTTTCTAATAATACCTCTGAATTTTCCTGTGATCTGGATATGTAAGTATTTACATATATATTACTAGCCCTTATTAACTTCGCCTTGCAATCAGGGGAGGCCGTACGTTTTATTTTTAGTGAGAGAATTGCTCCTGCCTCTGGACCCATTTCAAGATAAAATGGATGTTAACCTGCTCACAGGAAGGTAGAATTTTAAATCACGTTCCAATTGGACACTTTAGCAAATGCTTTCTTTACTTATTTTCGTCACAGTATATATTTAACATGCGATCGTCATATCTTCTCATGTCACAAAATCTTTTAAGCCTTCGTTTAGTTAAAGGTTGAAGGATTTATTTTATTTATGCAAAAAAAGCTACTAATTAAACATTTGTGGATTTTTCTCACATTAGAGGCCCCTAATTCTTTTTTTTAAATGTATTTTTATTGATTTCAGAGAGAGGAAGGGAGAGGGAGAGAGAGATAGAAACATCAACAAGAGAGAATCATTGATCGGCTGCCTCCTGCACGCCCCCTACTGAGGATCGAGCTGGCAACCCAGGCATGGGGCCCTGACCAGGAATCGAAATGTGACCTCCTGGTTCATAGGCGGACACTCAACCACTGAGCCACACTGGCCAGGCAAGGATCCTACTTTTTTAAAAAATATTGATTTTTCACAGAGAGGAAGGGAGAGGGATAGAGAGTTAGAAACATGGATGGGAGAGAAACACCGATCAGCTGCCTCCTGCACATCTCCCTACTGGGGATGTGGCCGCAGCCAAGGTACATGCCCTTGACCGGAATCGAACCTGGGACCCTTCAGTCTGCAGGCCGACGCTCTATCCACTGAGCCAAACCGGTCATGGCAGGGCCCTAATTCTTAAAAAAAAAAAAAAACAACAACCATCTAAACATTGTGACCTTATTTTCGCCTGGTTGGTTTCTTCTTGATTAAAACAACCCTTTGTTTTAAGATGCATTGATCAGTAGCTTAAACAGCAGCTTCGCTATCAACTTACTCATACACACGCACAGAAACACTCGCCCCCGACAAGGCACTCAAGCCAAAGCCACTTCTCAGAATTGAGGTCCATGGGGGAAGAGGGAGACAGGTAATACTTTCAATAATAAAGATTTTTAAACAAGAGAGAGAGAGGGGTCTATGTAGAGGGGAGAGGGAGGCGCTGTCACGGGCCTTGCTTCTTGCAACCCCTTTGGGTCAAGCGTTTTGCGACTGTTAGACTCACAGTTCTATTGACTGAATTCTGATTTCTAGCATCTCAGCCCGGCCGGTGTTGCTCAGTGGTTGAGCCTCGACCTATGAACCAGGAGGTCATGGTTCCATTCCCGGTCAGGGCACATGCCCTGCACAGTCAGGGGTGTAACCGCAGCACCCGTTGGGCCGTGGCTGGGACGCCCTTCCACGGGGGATCCCGCTAATGCAGCTGACGAGTCCCTTACATCCCGTCCGCGCGCGTTTTGATGCCTGCGATGCCCATCGCACCGCCTTCTGACTCCCGGCACCGAGTCCGTCCCAGGGAGCGGCGGCCAATGTCACGCTAACTTCTGACTCCGCGACAAACAGCGTGGGCAGCGCTTGGCCGAGCTGCGTCTCATTCCAGGGGCATCAAAGGGAGACTCCAAAAATGACTCCAGCCCCACGGCTCTGATAAAATAAGATGCTTACCCACTGACAGCAATTACCATGGAAATAAAAAGAGGACACAGCTTCCTTATGCTCTCAAATCAAAGAGGCAGAGGTGGGGAGGGCCGGGGCTGCGTGGGGAGGAAGCTTTGAGACTTTCATCCGGCAGGTTGGCTCCTCGGTGGGTGGGGAAAGGTTATTCATCATTTTCAAGAGCAGAGGCTTTTTGCTCAGTCGTTTCTGGGGGTGCCTGGCCTGGACACTTTTGCTCTGCAGACAATAGAGCAGGGGTCCTCAAACTTTTTAAACAGGAGGCCAGTTCACTGTCCCTCAGACCATTGGAGGGCCGGACTATAGTTTAAAAAAAAACTATGAACAAATTCCTATGCACACTGCACATATCTTATTTTGAAGTAAAAAAAACAAAACGGGAACAAATATAATATTTGTATTTACATGTGGCCCGCAAGCCGTAGTTTGAGGACCCCTGCAATAGGTTAGTTTCCAAGAGGAAGGGGGGGGGGAAGAGAGAGAGAGAGAGAGAGAGAGAGAGAGAGAGAGAAACATCAATGATGAGAGAGAATCGGTGACGGGCTGCCCCCTGCACGCCCCACACTGGGCATGGAGCCCACAACCCGGGCCTCTGACCTGACCGGGAATGGAACCGTGACCTCCTGGTTCATAGGTCGAGGCTCAACCACGGAGCCACACCGGCCGGGCGGAGATGTTAGAAATCAGAATTCAGTCAATAGAACTGTGAGTCTAACAGTCGCAAAACGCTTGACCCAAAGGGGTTGCAAGAAGCAAGGCCCGTGACAGCGCCTCCCTCTCCCCTCTGCATAGACCCTTCTCTCTCTCTTGTTTAAAAATCTTTATTGTTGAAAGTATTACCTACGTCTCCCTCTTCCCCCATGGACCTCTTCCTCCCTCCTCCCACCCCCTCAAGCCTTCACCACCCCATTGTCTGTGACCATAGGATATACATATACGCATAGGAGCTCGTAGGTTGATCTCTCCCACGCCCCCTTCACCCTCCCCTGCCTCCCCTCTGAGGTTTGACCGTCTGATCGATGCTTCTCTGTCTCTGGATCTGTTTTTGTTCATCAGTCTGTGTTGTTCATTATATTCTATAAATGAGTGAGATCCTGTGATATTTAGCTTCTGCAACTGGCTTACTAGTATTTCACTTAGCATAATGCTCTCCAGGTCCATCCATGCTGTTGCAAATGGTAAGAATTCCTTCTTTTTTACCGCAGCATAGTATTCCATGGTGTAGATGTATCACTGTTTTCTAATCCACTCATCTGCTGATGGGCACTTAGGCCGTTTCCACATATTAGCTATAGTGAATTGTGCTGCTGTGAATATAGGGGGGCACATATCCCTTCTGATTGGTGTTTCTGATTTTCTGGAGTTTCTTCAAAAAGTTAAAACTGGAACTCCCATTTGACCCAGTGATCCCACTTCTGCATGGACCATTCTCATTGGCTTGTCCCAATGTTAAAAATGTAGCTGTCAGCTCTTCCCTCCATCTTTTTTTATTCTTCCCTACCCCTTCCTTTTTAAAAAAAGATTGAAAAATTGGTCATTTAGAGGGAGAGGGAGGGAGACGGAGGGAGAGAGAGAGAGAAACACTGATGTGAGAGCAGAACATCAACTGGCTGCCTCCTGCACGCCCCCTGCTGGGGATCGAGGCCACAACAGGCACAGGTACCCTGACTGGGGAATCGAACCGGCAACCTTTAGGTCAGTGGTTCTCAACCTTCTTTCTGGCCCTTTAAATACAGTTCCTCATGTGGTGACCCAACCATAACATTATTTTCGTGGCTACTTCGTCACTGTCATGTTGCTACTGTGATGAATCGTCATGTACACATCTGATAGGCAGGATGGTCTGAGGCGACCCCTGTGAAAGGGTCGTTCGACCGCCAAAGGGGTCGCGACCCACAGGTTGAGAACCGCTGCTTTAGGTGGTTGGCACGAACCTCAACCAACTGAGCCACAGTGGCCAGGGCTCCTTTTGAATTCTGTTCTTATGTATACAAGAGAAACAATTCCCATGAAAAATAAACACACAAAATGCATTGAGAATGGAAGCCCTCTGGCTCCTACACCTTTCTCAGCAGTAATTATTGCAAATAAAGGGTTTTGGGTCTTCGTGGCTCTTACTCTTCACAAGTAAGTATGTATGCAGGCACCGGCACAAAAATATAACGCTGCCCTGGCTTCTGGCACCTGTACATACTAAGTCTAGTGAAACTTACTTGAAGATGAATGTATTAAATGAATGCACACATGTGGGGCGCGGTTATGGTGTCTTGGCCAGGTTCAAGCCTCGGACTAAGGAAAGGACAGGGTCCTCTCATTGCCACGTGCAAGTCCCAGCTGAAGGGTAGGGCCCTCCCAGCACAATCATAGCCAGCGGCTGTGGTTGTGAGCTTGAACCTATGGTCCGAACACGTAGCCCCACGTGCCTTGTGATAGAGTTCGGGTGCATGTAGTTCAGTGGGGATGACACTCATGAGAATGCTGTAAACAACGTGATCACGCCCCTACTTTGCCTCGCGGCATCTGCTATAAAATAAAGACACGGCTTGTGGGCGCTGGCGCTGTCTCCTCATCAGGGAGGCAGTGTCCCACCGAGACCCAGCTTTCATTCTCTTGTCTGTCTTTTCTCAATCCTTTCACTCCCCCCCCCGCCCCCACTAAGGGTCACTGAACCAGGCTGAGCTGGCCTGGCACATAAGGCACCCTGGGGCTGAGTATGCCATGGCCGTGCCGGCTCCCCCCACACACATATCCTCCTTACCCCAAATTTCAAGGCCCTTTGCTTAGCGCACGGAAATATGGTGGAGATAGATACAGGTAAATGCCTATAGGTTGTCTATTGACTTTCTAGGAAATTTACACCATGCTAAAGTATATAAAATACTCCATACATGTCCCCCCCCATCCCAGACACACATTTTAGGCTCCCATAGAACTTTTAAAATATATATCTATATCTATATCTATCTATCTATATCTATATCTATATCTATATCTATATCTATATCTATATTTCAGAGAGGAAGGGAGAGAGAGAGAGACAGAAACATCAATGATGAGAGAGAATCATTGATCGGCTGCCTCCTGCATGCCCCACACTGGGGACCAAGCCTCAACCCCGGGCATGTGCCCTGACTGGGAATTGAACTGTGACCTCCTGGTTCATAGGTTGATGTTCAACCACTGAGCCACACCGGCCGGGCTAGGCTCTGGTGGAACTTAATGAAAGCTTAACCACTGACCCAGGAGGACAGTGTTAACCCTAAGATTGCCAGTAGCATGTGGATGCCAAAATGAACCAGAGGGTAAGCCTAATCACACCTAATTCTTTTGGTTAAAGCTCAATGATCTTGTCTGCATTCAAGAGCCAAGACAGAATGCTGACCGCGGTTCTGGTACAAACGGGCCTGTGACCTTGACTGGGTTTGGAAGAGTTTCCAGGTTCTGCTGGGTTACCCTCCTGTGGACCAACTAGAGGCTCTTCCCATGTCCTCCAAGGTTTCTTCTAATTGAAAAGCAGTGCCGCCCTAGCCGGTGTGGCTCAGTGGATAGAGCGTCGGCCTACGGACTGAAGGGTCTCAGGTTCGATTCCAGTCAAGGGCACGTGGCCGGGTTGCAGGCTCAATCCCTAGTAGGGGTCGTGCAGGAGGCAGCCGATCCATGATTCTCTCTCATCATTGATGTTTCTATCTCTCTCTCCCTCTTCCTTCCTGTCTGAAATAAACAAAAATATATTTTAAAAAAATAATAAATAGTGCCATATGCCCCTCTCTCTTGGAGAGATGGTGGATAGTTGCTGCGTTCGGAGTTACGGCCAGTCCTGGGCGGAAGAGGTTGGACACAAATCCAACAAAGTCTCCTACCTACACCCACCCCCACTTTGTTGGATTTGCAATATATGACAGAACTAAGTGATACATAGCCCATTGACTTTAACTTCATGTTTTGGTGTCTTGAGTTCGGATAATGAGCCTGTTTGTTCCAAATCCAATTACCCATTCTATTTTCTCACCCCCCGCCCCCCCATCCACATATGGGGAGACATTCATTACCCACTTCCCCACACCACTCCCAAGGCCACCGAACACACAAAGCGGGCTTTGTCCCAGAGGTGGGATTCAAAGCGAGGGGAGGGGCCGGCTTGAAAGGCAAGGCATTCTTCCAGGTCTCAGGACCGGCCTGGAGGAAGTGTGAAATCAGAAGTGGGAAAATCAAACAGTCAGAAGTGGAGTTTGGGGAGAAGAGAGGGAGCCCTGAGGGCCAGGGTCTTCAGGAGGGACAGGGGGACAAGGCATTTCTCTCCAATCAGAACTGAATGGCAGCTCCAAGGAAGACAAAGAGGTGCCTTAAGCTCTGAAGGAGCAAACTGAGACACAACGTAGCAAAGGGGTAGCGGTGACTCCACACACCCCTTGTTTGCATCAATTAGGGCTAAGGCTGGGCCCGGGCCAGGCATCCACCTACGAAAACAGCGCTGAAGTTAAGACACCGGGTACCCGTCCAATTACCATCAGTTGGGCGTCTGTTCTCTCATCAAAGCGACGTGACATGGAGACACAGAGTCAAACAGATGGCTGTATTTTGCTCAACTGGACTTTAATGAAAAAGTCCAGATTCTTTTGTTGCGGAGAAAAAGGGATTTATAGCCTGAGAGGACGTTCACCGCGGAGGGGATAAGATAATGCTACATCAAAGAACTGCAAGGGAAAATGGAATACGGCGAGATGATTCGCCCCCTCACGGGAGGGGAAGAGAACAAAGGAAATTTAGATCGTGTGAAATATCCCGAATTCATAAAAAAGAGAAAACTCAGTCAGGGTCCCACTGAAAATCCATCCCAGGTACCCGAGTTGAAACGAAAGCAAATTCAACTGGCCCGATTCAATTGCAAAAATCGAGAAATATTGAACGAGGGATGCTGGCCACAAAAAAAGGGGACATGCACACACAGGTAGAATTAATATCAAATGAATGGCTCACATGGAAGTTTCCAGAAAACCTCAGCCTTTTTCGAGCTGAACAATTCCCACAGGACAATGGTGGTCTCGTTTCTGACAGGTTGTGTAGTCGCCACCTCATGAGGAATTTGAGGATGTCCACGAAGGTAGGCTGCACCTTTGTGGGTTTGCCAGAAGGGAAGTCATTCATCAAGCTCTTGGTTTTGAAACTCCTCATTTTTTAAAAAAGATATTTTTATTGATTTCAGAGAGGAAGGGAGCGGAAGAGAGAGACAGAAACGTTAGTGATGAGAGAGAATCAAGGATCGGCTGCCTCCTGCACGCCCCCTACTGGGGATGGTGCTCGCAACCCGGGCATGTGCCCCGACCGGGAATCAAACCTGGAACCCTTCAGTCCGCAGGCTGATGTTCTATCCACTGAGCCACACCAGCTAGGGCTGAAACTCTTGATTTTGGAGTTGCTTTTTCTCAAATAATTATCTTTATATCATTTTAAAAGGGAAAAGGCAGAGGAGGTTGTATGAATATGGGAATATGGTTCTTTTCAAAGCTCATTAATTGAATGCCAATGCATTGCCAGCTCATTACAACGCAGGCTGCTTTAATTAAAAGTGGGCCCATGCGCTATAATAAAAAAGAGAGAATGAGCCTGACTTAGAATTGGATACCTTTTATAAAAATAATCCTTAAGCAGACAGAGGGCAGAAGAACTTTTTTTTGTTATTGTTTTGTTAATTCTCACTCGAGAATATTTTTCCATTGATTTTAGGGAGAGGGGAAGAGAGAGGGAGAGACAGAGAGAAACATTGATGTGAGAGAGACACATCGATCGGTTGCCTCCTGCACGAATCCCAACCAGGGCCTGGGCCGGGGACGAGCCTGCTACTGAAGTAAGTACATGCCCTTGACCGGAATCGAACCCGGGACCCTTTGGTCTGCAGGCCGACGCTCTATCCACTGAGCCGAACTGGCCACAGCAAGAAATTTGAGAATGTTTATAAATGCAGACGATCTTTCAGTAATTGTCATTATAAGCAAAGGCACGCACGGGGGCCCAGCTGGCTAAGGCTTAGAATTCGTTGACGGCACAAGCTACGGGCTGCAGTGTAGCTTCGCGGTATTGAGTGTCTCCATAGAGCTTTTATGAATGGACTGAGCACCAACTCAGTATCTCATGACACGGACGGTTTCCAATCAGGGGTTTGAAGTGCATCTTCTAAGAACTACAGGCAAAGGAGAAATCAGTTCGCTTGCCTCTCACTCATAAAACATAGCGCTGGTTGTCAGATAAACGGAAGAGGAAGTGATCAGTGAACTTGACAAACACAGGAGGTTCTGAAGCAGCGCGTGTGAGGCTTACATGTCACCTTGGACGTGTCGATTTCAAGTGTCTGCCTTCCTCTGTCTACTTCCCCCACTTGATGTTTGAGTCCACCCTATATAATAAAAGCCTAATATGCTAAGTGTCCGGTCGCCGGTTGTCTGTTCAACCTATCAAAGTGTAATATGCTAATGATATGCTAAGGCTGCTACACCGCTCGCTATGATGTGCACTGACCACCAGGGGGCAGACGCTCCAACAGGAAGGTTAGCTTGCTGTTGGGGTCCAGCCGATCGGGACTGAGTGAGACGGGCTGGACACACCCTGGAGCCCTCCCTCGGTCTCTCCCCTGGCTGGCCAACCTCCTGTGGCCCTTCCTGGTCCCGATCATGCGTCGGCGGGGTCCCTCAGCCTGGCCTGTGCCTTCTTGCAATCTGGGACCCCTTGGGGGATGTCGGAGAGCCGGTTTTGGCCCGATCCTGGAGGACAGGACAAGGGACCCCATTGGTGCATGAATTCGTGCACCGGGCCTCTAGTTTATTTATAAAACATAAAAGGGCACTTCTCAGTGCTCTTTTAGCAGGATAAATAGAAAATCAGTAGAAAATCATTTTTTTTAAAACCTCTTATTATTATGACTTTACTACCATTCAGGCATATTTTTCTGGATCTTTCTCTGTGCAAAAACTTTTAAAAAATATATATATTTTGATTGATTTCAGAGAGGAAGGGAGAGGGAGAGAGAGAAACATCAATGATGAAAGAGAATCATTGATTGACTGCTTCCTGCACGCCCCTTACTGGGGATCGAGCCCACAACCCGGGCATGTGCCCTTGACCGGGAATCAACCCATGACCTCCTGTTTCATAGGTGGACGCTCAATCACTGAGCCACGCCAGCCGGGCATCTATTCAGTAAATGCAGACAGTCAATAGTAAGGTGGCCAGAGAGCTGACTTAACACAGAACTGTGGCATCACCCACGTCCTGTAGAATCATACACATTCTCCGTGTGGGCAGTTGGACTCTACTAACCGCCGTAATGTGTCAGGACCCAGATAACTGATCAGAGATTTCCCATTGATTCTAAGTGACATCAGGAGGAAAAGGCGACACATTATCTCTAGAACTTGGGTTTGAGACGGTTGTAAAAAGTCACCCAAAGTCAAGGACGTCTATTCAAACTCAACGATCGAAGACGATACTGAAAATATTACTTCATAACGATTACCAGAATGGTCACCTTTCATTGGGCAACTCATTTTATGCTGAGCACTTACCCTCACGGTGGCGGGGTTCAAAGGTCACCAGCCTTCCGAGTGTGAAATCAACAAGTGTTTCCTCTGTGTCCCTGTGATGAGAAAACAAAATAGACAAAGTTAAATAGAGAGAAGAGAGTACATAGCATTCATTGCACATCATGCTTTCTTGAGTTTTCATTAAGACTAAATTATTGGATTTCCCCCCCTGCCCAGGTAATTTTATTTATTCTTTTCTTTTTTTTTAATGTTACATGCAATAAACCTTAATATGTCAAGAAAAACTATCTGAATTATTGGATTTAAAAAATATATATATTTGCATTGATTTCAGAGAGGGAGGGAGAGGGAGAGAGAAAGAGAAACATCAATGATGAGAGAATCATGGATTGGCTGCCTTCTGCACGCCCCCTACTGGGGATCGAGCCCACAACCCGGGCACGTGCCCTGACCGGGAATCGAACTGTGACCTCCTGGTTCATAGGGCGACGCTCAACCACTGAGCCCCGCCGGCTGGGCCTGAATTATTGGATTTTAATAATTGTGTCTCAAGTTACCTAGATTTTATTTCCTTACTCAGCTCCTGATTATATGCGACTACACATTCATCCAAATCGAGAGAAAAGAGTATTAAATGTGATCATCAACACTGAAGATAGAAAAAATTATCATTAAACTTTACAGGCTAATGAAAAATCATGGGATGGACTTAATATGTTTAGTATCTGCAATTACTGCCTGGATGATACAGAAAAGCAGCTTCTGTCTGTATCACCCCCCTCACTGGTCCCTTCCTTTTGAAAAGTACTGGCAACTATAATTTTTTCCAGGATATTTTCTGCACAAATAAATATCAAACTCCCACCCTAGCCGGTTTGGCTCAGTGGACAAGAGAGAGCATCGGCCTGTGGACCCAAGGGTCCTGGGTTCGATTCTGGTCAAGGGCACCTACCTCCATTGCAGGCTCCTCCCCGGGCCGGGCCCTGGTTGGGGCGCGTGCAGGAGGCAGCCAATCGATGTGTTTCTCTCACATGGGTATTTCTCTCTGTCTCCCTCTCTCTCCCACTCTCCCTAAAAATCAATGGAAAAATATCCTCAAGTGAGGATTAAAAAAAAAATATATTGAACTCCCACTCCTCTATTTCCAGAGAAAGTGCTCATTTCCTCTAATTTTGGAAGAAGCCTTTGCATGGGACCCAGGAAACGGAGTGATTATTTGCCTGTGAACCTAAAAGGTGAACGTTGGGGATTATCAAGCAGGCCTCATTATGAGAAAACCTGTTGCTTCAAATAGTTCCATGCCAGCCACACAATTCGCCCCAATAGCAATTCTATCTCAACCGCCATGCACTCTAGGGCCTAGGCCAGTGATGGCAAACCTTTTGAGCTCGGCGTGTCAGCATGTTGAAAAAACCCTAACTTAACTCTGGTGCCGTGTCACATATAGAAATTTTTTGATATTTGCAACCATAGTAAAACAAAGACTTATATTTTTGATATTTATTTTATACTAGTGGCCCGGTGCACGAAATTCGTGCACGGGGTGGGTGTTCCTCAGCCCGGCCTGCACCCTCTCCAATCTGGGACCCCTTGGGGGATGTCTGACTTCCTGTGGGATCGGGCCTAAACATGCAGTCAGACATCCCTCTCACAATCTGGGACCACTGGCTCCTAACCGCTCACCTGCCTGCCTGATTGCCCCTAACCACTCTGCCTGCCGGTCGGCTTGCCCTAAACTGCCCCCCTCCCCCAGCCTGATCTCCCCCAACTGCTCCCCCTGCTGGCCTGATCATCCCCAACTGCCTTCCCCTCCTGGCCTGATTGCCCCTAACTGTCTCTGCCTCGACCCCACCACCATGGCTTTGTCCAGAAGGATGTCCAGAAGGTCTCCTGGTCTAAGTAGCATATTACCTTTTTATTAGTATAGATATTTAAATGCCATTTAACAAAGAAAAATCAACCAAAAAAATGAGTTCGCGTGTCAGAGGTGTTATAGGTTCGCTATCACTGGCCAAGGCCAGTGGTCGGCAAACTGCGGCTCTCGAGCCACATGCGGCTCTTTGGCCCCTTGAGTGTGGCTCTTCCACAAAATACCATGTGTGGGCGCGCATGTACAGTGCGATTGAAACTTCATGGCCCATGCGCAGAAGTCGGTATTTTGTGGAAGAGCCACACTCAAGGGGCCAAAGAGCCGCATGTGGCTCGAGAGCCGCAGTTTGCCGACCACTGGCCTAGGAGATGTAAGCAGCAAAGCCCAGCATTCAGCATGGTCCCTGACACAGAGTAGATGTTATTTGTTTTAATAAGAGAATGGATAACAGACATTTAAAAAAATCCTCATGATCATCACACTTACAGTGAGCCACATATATGACTTTAAAAACCTTTTTTAAAATATATTTTTATTGATTTCAGAGAGTGAAAAAGAGGGAGAGAGAGAGGGAGAGAGAAACATCAATGATCAGAGGGAATCATTGATCGGCTGCCTCCTGCGTGCCCCCCACTGGGGATGGAGCCCGCAACCCGGGCCTGTGCCCTGAGTGGGAATCAAACCCGTGACCTCTTGATTCCTGGGTTGACTTTCAACCGCTGAGCCACATCGGGCAGGGCTAAAAGCCCTTTGGTTGGGGGGTGCGTTAGGAGGTTCAGGGAACATGGGGGACTCCAAAAGCAAACACTGCCCTGATGACTGGACTTCAACTTGGAGCCGATGTCTCAGATGTTGCAGGTGCCTCGATGAATGGTCACCGAGCCCGCCCAGTGGCCTTCCGGTCGTGTTCAACAGGCCAGGCCACAGGGCTTGAGTGGGGCTTTGCGCTGGCAACCCGGTAAATGATCGGACAGCAGGATTGGGCTTGTGTCGCTAACCATGCTTCCAGACAGGCTTCAAACCCGAGTGCAAGCCGTTGCCAACCTGGAGAGCGCTGCCCTGAGCCGGTTCCCCAAGCGCTGGTCTAGCTCCCAGGCGGGCCAGGGTGTGAGGTGGCTGTCCTCTGGGTTTCCCAGGCAACCAGCCACGGAGACAGGAGATAAGAGGACCCAGGACTGTGGCTTCCGGTGTCTCCGCCACAGGTGAAGGTGTGGTTGATTCAACAAACAAGGAGGAACCAAGGAAGCAAAGACGCTGAGCGGCTAAGGGGCCAGGGCCGGGTCGGGTCGGCGTTGATGGCTCTGCCCGCGGCCAGAGGTGGGGATCCTGGCTCAGACCTTGTGTGTCCCGTGTCCTTCTCGTCCTCTGTCCCTGGGCACGGCTTCCTGCCAGGTCTCCGTTCCCTCCATGATTCATTGTGCGAGAGAGCGGGGGGCATGGGCATGGGACATTAGGAGCAACTGAAACTCTTCGCAGCTGAGGTTTTTATGTGGAAAATGGGGCCAAAATACTTCCTTTCTCTCCTGATTGTTGTAAGAGTCAGAGGACATAACACATGCAGAGGTGCTGGTCATCCAATATTATTTTTAAAAAAATTTTTTATTGATTTCAGAGAGGAAGGGAGAGGGAGAGAGAGAGAGAAACATCAATGACGAGAGAGAGAATCATGGATCGGCTGCCTCCTGCACTCCCCCCACTGGGGATCAAGCCTGCAACCCGGGCACGTGCCCTTGCCTGGAATTGAACCCGGGACCCTTAAGTCACCAAGCTGACGCTCTACGCACTGAGCCACACTGGCCAGGGCGCGTCAACCTTTTGAATGAGTGGAGCTTCCTTAGAAATCAGCCAGGGCTCTGCCCATGGAAGGACACATGTCCTACAGGGCCCACCACCAGGGATGGATTGGAGTCTAAATCCGTGGTCGGCAAACCGCGGCTCTCGAGCCACATGCGGCTCTTTGGCCCCTTGAGTGTGGGTCTTCCACAAAATACTGCCACACTCAAGGGGCCAAAGAGCCGCATGTGGCTCGTGAGCTGCAGTTTGCCGACCACTGGTCTAAATCATTGACCTTATCTTTCATTTGCCCTTTTTTTTCTTTAAGAGAAAGAGGAACAGGAGAGGGAGAGAGAGAGAAACATAGATGTGAGAGAGAAACAACGATCGGTTGTCTCTCGTACACACCCCTCCAGGGGATAGAACCTGAAACCTGGGCATGTGGCCCTCGGAATCGAACCGGCAACCTTTCGGTCCACAGGATGACGCTCCAACCAACTGAGCCACACCGGCCAGGGCTCATTCGCTTTCTCATAAACGGATCATATTGGACCAGAAGGCATGTTTCAAATGACTCCTGGCTGCCTGCGATATTGGAAGGCTTACCCCATAACGACCAAGTCTGGGCTCATTGTAAGGCCCAGACCCATTCAAGAGAGGAGAGGGCCTTTGATCTCGTTTCTTTGTAAAATTTTAAAGATGTACTACAGCTGCATATATCCCGAATCCCCCCACCTATGATAAAACCACCGAAATCAAACAAATCATGCTTCATTACCGGCCTTTGATTTTTACACCCGTGCCTGTTAAAAAAAAAATAAAATAAAGTAAAAAAAAAAAACAAAGAAAGAAAAGGAAAAGAAAGAGAGGGGGAAACGAAACATGTGCGCCGCCTTTTAATAACGATCATATTAAAAATTCAATAAATAGCAATATCTCTGATCTCTTAACAAAGGCTTCTGGTGTACAGGAAATTAAATGAAAAAAAAATCTTGTTAATCCTTTTTGATTTCTGTACATTGTAGCTGGAAGCAGAATTCGCTCACTTGCACGTTTCTGCCTTGTTTTTTTTTTTTTCTTCCTCTTTTTAACATTAAAAAAAAAAAATCTCTTCTTGCAGGAATGAATGTTGTTGTCTGGGCAACCTTAGCACGGTGGCTGGTTTCTGGGAACCATTTGGAAGTGGGGGGGGGGGGGGGGGGAGGCAGGGCAGGGAGCGAGCGAGGGCCTGTCATTGCCTCGTCCCGGGGCCTCGCCAGGAGGGACCCACCTCCAACCAGGTGATAACCTGCGAGACTTTATCTTGTCGTCCCCCGGCCTCCCCGAAGCCCGCCGGCCTTTCTGCCGCCTGTTAGGCATTTGAAACGTCCCCCTGGAGCCCTCACCTCACCCCTTTCTCTGCTTGTCAGCGGCGATGTCTGCGAGCTGTCAGAGGCGTGTTGCTTATTGATGTTTCCGTGTGTTTTATGTCTGCGCGGCGCTCCGACAGGCCCTGACACGGCGCTGATTCCCATCGGCCTCTCCTGCAGGGGCCGGAGAGTTTTGAGTTGCACAACCCTCGTCTCCTGCGACCGTCAGAGGCCTTCCCGGCTGATGACAGCGCCTCAGCGGAGGCTCTGGGCTTCCCGAACAGCAGCTGAGGGATTCACGGGCCTTCAACACACACCCGTGTGGCCCTGGCCGGTATGGCTCAGTGGATAGAGCGTCGGCCTGCGGACTGACCTGGTTCCATTCCGGTCAAGGGCACATGCCCGGGTGGCGGGCTCGATCCCCAGTAGGGGGCGTGCAGGAGGCAGCCGATCCATGATTCTCTCTCTTCATTGATGTTTCTCTCTCTCTCTCCCTTTCCCTCACTGACATAAATAAATAAAAAATATATTAAAATAAAACACCTGTGTGCCTGCTCTCGCATTCTCCTCCCTCCCCCACTCTTTCTCTCTTTCTCTCTCTCACACACACACACCAGAGCTCTGGCCCCTCCTTTTGTTATAAGAAAAGCAAGAGCAGAAAGTGACCTCAGGAACCTAAGGTCCTGACACTGAGCCAAATCCCTTTAGGCCTGAGCTGACAGGCGGGCGGCTTTAGATTATGTTGTCTCCCCTCTGAGCGAGGCGGCCCCGGCCCGGGGCTCCCAGCATGGAGCGAGCGGGCTGGCCACCCCACCCCAGGCCCTAGTAAGTCAAGTTGTGATGCCTCGTCGAGAATGAAAGCCCATCCCACAGGGACGGAGGGGGAGGGAGACATGGAAATGAAACGTGCGGCTAGAAATGGTGGGGAGCCCGTGCCTGTCACTTACAGCTGGTCTGTAGGAGATTAAAAATACGGGGAAGACCTGGCCGATTTGGCTCAGTGGATAGAGCGTCGGCCTGTGGACCAAAGGGTCCCGGGTTCGATTCCGGTCAAGGGCATGCACCTTGGTTGCGGGCACATCCCCAGGAGGGGGTGTGCAGGAGGCAGCTGATCGATGTTTCTCTCTCATCGATGTTCCTAACGCTCTATCTCTCTCCCTTCCTCTATGTAAAAAAAAATCAATAAAACATATTTTTAAAAAATATGGGGAAGACCTAGCCAGTTTGGCTCAGTGGATAGAGCATCGGCCTGCAGGCCAAAGGGTCCTGGGTTCAAATCTGGTCAAGGGCACGTACCTCGGTTGCAGGGTCCTCCCCGGCCCAGGCCATGGTCAGGGTGCATGCAGGAGGCAACCAAATAGATGTGTTTCTCTCACATCGATGTTTCTCTCTGTCTTTCCCTCTCTCTTCCACTCCCTCTAAAAATCAATGGAAAAATATCCTCAGATGAGATTAACAAATAAAATAAAATAAATTAAAAATATTGAGGAATTATTCTTGGTAAATCGTATATGATTTCCTGGAACTTATACAAACGACTAATTGTATACCCCGTTGGTTGTGTGTTTAAATTAGACAAACAGGGGTTTCTGGATCCAAGAATGTTTGATTTAGCCCACATCAGGGCACCTATTCAAGGCCACCGACACATCCTCAGACACCTGAGCAAGAGTGTAGGACCCTACCTTTGGTGTACGTGTCCAGCAGGCTGCGCAAACTTGAACTAGTTTAAGGAACTCTGTGTGTCTGTTTCTCCTATTTAAAGTAGTGACGCTGCCCGGCCGGCATGGCTCGGTGGTTGGGCATCGACCTGTGAACCAGGAGGTCACGGTTCGATTCCCGGTCAGGACACACGCCCCAGTGGCAGGTTTGATCTCCAATAGGGGGCGTGCAGGAGGCAGCTGATCGATGATTCTGTCTCATCATTGATGTTTCTATCTCCCTTTCCTTGTCTGAAATTTAAAAAAACAACCCAAAACCACAAACCAATCCAAAAAAACCCACAAACACCTCCAATAATCGTTAGTTCCATTTTCCTCTCCTCTTGGGATACCTTCTGTGTCCAAGGCTGGCTCCTCACGGCGCTAAGTCAGAGTTTCAGGGCCTTAAAAAAATAAGAGACCGCCCGCCTCGAAGCCACGCGGCTCGAGAATGACCGCTAAAAGCAGCGTTCCTCCACCTTCCTCCCGCTTTTAAAAATGTGATGCTATTTTAACGATATTAATACAATGACAGCAGCATGTGCTGATCGGGTTAGCCTGTATTTCAGGACTCACTATCGAATTTACGGCTTGTCTTCCCCGCTCCTGTCACTATTCATTTCTGCTCCCATTTTTTCCATCGGATGCAATGTTGTCACAGCACTATTGCCCGGCCGTGATAAGCAGGCCCCGCTGCAATTATTTCAGATCTGCTCACCGAGGGCCCAGGCGCGGCTCCCCAAATTATTTTATTTTGTGGCACAACTGCGTCAGCAACTTAACCCCTTGGCCACCGAGAGGCCCCTTCCTTTCAGCCGCTCCGAAGAAGTCAGAGAATCGGGAAGGACAGCTGTCACTCTGGAAATCCCGGGGGCGGGGCTAGAGAATGCCTTTCCAGTGTGACTTGGACATGGACATGGATATGGACACGGGTCCTGACTCCTGGCCCAGCCCAGGCCGACCACAGCCGCAGCCGGGAGCCAGGAGCCAGGAGCCAGGAGCCAGGGCTGCTGCGGACCGGCGAGGGCTGGTTGGGAGAGAAACCTGGCCGGCAACTCCCAGGGATCACGGGCTTTTGGAAAATCGCTGCCAATTTGGCCTGGTCTCAGCTGACTGCGTGCCCGGGAGGGAGGGAATGGCAGCAATAAAGCAGGTTAGTGGGGAAGATATTGCTTCGAGCTCCCAAGGCCTCCCGTCTACTTTATGACAACATTATTCACTCACACATCCATGCATGCACACACACACACACAGATGCACACACTCACGCACACATGCACACACACAGATACACACCCACACACACATGCACAGACATGCAAATGCTCACATGATAAGCAGGATGTATATAATTTTGGAAGCAGAGGAAAAAAATCTATGGCCAAACCCGGCAATGTTATAGTTTATGGCTAAAATTCAAATGATCCCAGAACACCTTAGAGCAGCGGTTCTGAACCTGTGGGTCGCGACCCCTTTAAGGGTCGAACGACCCTTTCACGGGGGTCGCCTAAATACATCCTGCATATCAGATATTTACATGATGATTCATAAAAGGAGCAACATGACAGTTATGAAGTAGCAACGAAAATAATTTTATGGTTGGGGGTCACCACAACATGAGGAACTGTATGAAAGGGTCGCGGCATGAGGAAGGTTGAGAACCACTGCCTTAAGAGTTTTTCTTCTGTTGCTCAATAATGGGGAAGCGCTAGTGGGAGCATTAACACCAACGGGCTACACTTGGAGTGGAAAGCCAGGGTCCTGTGGTCAGCCCCTCGCTGGCCTTGGTGGCCCCACAGCCTCTCTTGCTCTTTCTTGGATGCTAGAGGCCTGGTGCATGAATTCGTGCATGGGCCGGCTAGGGGGAGGGGGATGCGGGAGGTTGGCCGGCGAACTCCTGGTTGAACTCCCAGTCGAGGGGACAATTTGCATATTAGGCTTTTATTATATAGGATGGGCATTTGACCAAGGAAGCTGCTCTAAGGGTCAGAATTCTAAGAATCCTTTGTAGCTTTTCAGGGAGTGATGCTACTGATATCACACAAGCTCACATTTCTATATAAACCACATTACAATACTACATCTATATAACTGCCATGTCAGGATAGTATGTTCAAATTAATTATGCTCCACTGAAATTTGCCATTAAACATATTCATGCTTTTTTGACCTAGCCAGTATTATTGCTCAGTGGGTGGCGCGTCGGCCTGCAGACTGAAGGGTCCCAGGTTCAATTCTGGTCAAGGGCAGGTGCCTGGGCTGTGGGCTTGATCCTCAGTAGGGGGCGTGCAGGAGGCAGCCGATCCATGATTCTCTCTCATCACTCCCTTCCTCTCTGAAATCAATAAAAATACATTTAAAAAAAATATTCATGCTTTAAAAAAAATACTAAAAGTATAACAATTCATAGGAGAGAAACGGGTGATGGGCAGAGAGAATTTTATATTGTTATGGGAGCCCCCATTTGAAGAGCAAATACCAAGAGCACTCTTCAACATGATACACGGAAGACACTATGCTCTGCAATGCGAGCGAAGAACTGAATTTCACTTGCTGCAGTCAGACCAAGAAGTAACTATAGAGCAGTCAGAATACTATGCATTTGTGCAATTTTTACAACAACCTGGAAAGGTAGAGGGCTCCGTGTTCCCCTTTTATGGAAAACACTGAGGTTAGTGATGTTAAACGCATGCCCAAAGGCCGCCCCCCCCCCCACTTTGCATATGAGAGAGCTAACGGTTAAACTCAGACCATGAGGTGTTCTGCCTCTAATTTTATGAAGCTTCATAAATCCACTGTATATAGAAACTTCCTAAATATTGAGGCCCTTTACAGCAGGAATTTGTTATGTAAGTACCTTACATATTTTATATATATATATTTTTAGTAGGAATATAATTTTTTTGCAATGCACTTAATGTTTTTTTTTAAATTAGAGCTGGCATACAATAGTGTATTAGTTTCAGGTGTACAACACAGTGATTCAACATTTATATACCTTACAATGTAATTACCACCCTAAGTCTAGTTACCATCTGTCACTGAGCAGTTATTGCAATATTATGGACTATATTCCCTGAAGAGCACAATTTTCAATATATTTTTATTGATTCCAGAGGGGAAGGGAGAGGAAGAGGTAGAAACATCAATGATGAGAGAGAATCATGGATCACCTGCCTCCTGCACGCCCCCTACTGGGGATCGAGCCTGCAACCCAGGCATGTGCCCTGACCGGGAATTGAGCCGTGACCTCCTGGTTCGTTGGTCGATGCTCAACCACTGAGCCACGCCGGCATGAAGAGCACAATTTTTGAAAAGAAAAGTAATGTTGCCATTTAACAATTCGTAGATGAAAAGAATCGATTTCTATTGTCGAGGTCTCCCTCCAGCATCAGTTTGGTTTGTAGCCCCTGAGAACACAGGCAGGGAAAGTGAAACCACTTCCAAACCATCGGACACTCGGAATCTTCTCGCACTTGCCATGAACTGAGATTCCAGTGGCAAGACTTCATCCGAGGAATTGTAAGGGAGGCAATCCAGACTTCCCCCTCTTGTGAAAGTAACAGCATCCACAATTGATTAATTACAGGGAGAATTGGGCTTTCCACGAAGATGAAGGGCAAGCAGCTAATTACACCCACAAGTGGTTAACGGCAGCCACAATTAGCTGTTTATAGGAGTCATTATTGGGGAAGCCAATTTGGTAGCCCCAAAATAATTACAGGTGCAAAACCTCATAGGCCAGTCAGGAATGCTCTCCTTCAAGATGCCGGCCCTGCGGGTGCAGCAATTCCATTCCTTCACCCGGAGAGAAAGAGAACCAGAGCGATCCCCAAGTTGGAGATGCCCAAATGATAGCAATGTTTAATAAATGTATTCTTGTGCTTGAAAAAACTGTCATTAATTTACTTCCTATGGTCTGCTGATATTTGAAGCCTTAGAAGGATATAGCATAGCCCGGCCGGTGTGGGTCAGGGGTTGAGCGTCGAACTATGAACCAGGAGGTCACGGTTCGGTTCCCGGTCAGGGCACATGCCCGGGTTGTGGGCTCGATCCCCAGTGTGGGGCGTGTGCAGGAGGCAGCTGATCAATGATTCTCTCTCATCATTGATGTTTCTCTCTCTCTCTCTCTCTCCCTCTCTCTCTCTCTCCTTTCCTCTCTGAAATCAATAAAAATATATTTAAAAAAAACTCAAGCCCTAGCTGGTTTGGCTCAGTGGATGGAGCATCAGTCTGCGTACTCAAGGGTCCTGGGTTCAATTCCAGTCAAGGGCATATGCCCAGGTTGCGGGCTTGGTCCCCAGTAGGGGGTATGCAGGAGGCAGCCAATCAATGATTCCCTCTCATCATGGATGTTTCTATCTCTTCCTCTCCCTTCCTCTCTGAAGTCAATAAAAATATATTAAAAAATAAAATAAAATAAACTCAAAACAAAACAAAAAAAACACAGTCCATTCCAGCTAGAGTAAGGGGCTCATTTTCGTTGTCTCAAATACTTTTCTTTTTGGAAGTAAGCCCGGTCTCTCGCTTTCAGCGGGACTTTGGGCCTTTAATTCCATAAGTTCTTGGTGCAGCCAGTGGACACGGGACGTTGGCAGCGCGCACACAGAAGGGTTTCGGAGATTGCAAACCAGCAGTGGCCCTAGAGTTGCTGCAGGCGACACCGTGCTGGACCATCAGTTACATAATCCCTCGGAGACAGACACCGGCGCCTGCATTGGCACGAACAGCCGCATCCCTGGTGGGTGCGTCTCGCTGTTTATCTTCAGCAGCAAACAGAGGACAAGTATGCATTTGAATCAGTTGTCTGCGAAGACGCGGGATTCAATTCCAGTCCTACTTACATGCTGCATCTTTCAGTTCTTGGGAATATGAATCGGGGTGCGGAAGGAGATAAGCCACAGCCTGTGAACCTCTCGGCATACCCACCGAGCGGACGCTCTGTGGCTAATTGGCCATCACAGGGCAGCGTGCCCATCGCGATGGTTTATGAAAGTGTTCGGATTTTCACTGAGGAGGGAACTGAAGGCATGACATCCAATTGCGGTGGGGAGAACACAGTGAGGTCCATCTATGTTACACCTCTGCGTTGTCTTTTTCTAAATTTAAAAAAATATTTTTATTGATTTCAGAGCGGAAGGGAGAGAGAGAGAGAGAGATAGAAACAGCAATGATGAGAGAGAATCATGGATCGGCTGCCTCCTGCATGCCCCACACTGGGGATCGAGCCCGCAACCCGGGCATGTGCCCTGACCGGGAATCGAACCGTGACCTCCTGATTCATAGGTCGACGCTCAACCACTGAGCCACGCCGGCCGGGCACAATTCTGAGGTTTCATACGTGATTGATTTGTGCCTCTTAGATAAACCGCCCACCACCATTTCTCTCTATTGAAGTATAGCCTCCAGCTTTAAAAGGAACCCCTCAATCATTCCCGCAAATGTAATATATCACTTTTCTTCCCGTTTGCCTCTTCCTCGGTTCATTGTATCTGCGGTGCTTTTAAGAGATTCTTTAAGTCCTGGCTGATAGCTCAGTTGGTCAGAGCATCATCCGGATGCACCAAGGTTATGGGTTCGATCCCCAGTCAGGGCACATATAAGAATCAACCAAACAACCAATGAATGCTTAAATAAGTGGAACAACAACTTTCTCTCTCTCTCTCTCCCTGCCTCCCTCCCTCTCTCTCTAAAAGAAAAGAGATTCCTTAAATGTATTGGAATGGATTCTCTGGAATGAGGCCTGGGGAATATGCGTTCTTAGGCCCTTGCAATAAATAAAAAAATGAAATGTTTCATTGCTTATTAAAAAAAAAAAAGATCTAAAAGTATCTTTACTGGCAGAAGATATGATTGCATAGTTGGTAATCCTAAGAGAAGCCACTAATATCTATTAGAATTAATAAGATAATTAGAATTATGGGGTGATATGGATATGTATAATTTCTCAGTTAAAAGTGCAAGGATAGAAAAAAATGGATTCACAATAAATATGAGAAAGCGAAAGCCCAAGAAAGTCATAGGATTTCATTGAAGAAAAATTTTAAATCTTATTGAAAGACAACAAGAAACAAGTTAGATGGGCCATGGAGGCTCGGTGGTTGAGCATTGACCTATGAACCCGGAGGTCATGGGTTCGATTCCCGGTCAGGGCACAGGCCCGGGTTGCGGGCTCGATCCTCAGTAGGGGGCGTGCAGGAGGCAGGCAATTAATAACTCCCTCTCATCATTGATGTTTCTATCTCCCTTCCCCTCTCCCTTCCTCTCTGAAATCAATAAAAAAATGAAAGAAGTTAGAAAGAGTCAATAATACTTATACTACACAAGATTCTAGAACAGGGGTCCTCAAACATTTTAAACAGGGGGCCAGTTCACTGTCCCTCAGACCGTTGGAGGGCCGGACTATAGTTAAAAAAAAAACTATGAACAAATTCCTATGCACACTGCACATACCTTATTTTGAAGTAAAAAAACAAAACGGGAACAAATACAATATTTGTATTTGCATGTGGCCCGCGGGCCGTAGTTTGAGGACCCCTGTTCTAGAATATCAAATGTTTTCAAGTTATTATATCACTTTGATAGAATTCAAATTAGAACGCCATTTTTTTTTTTTTTTTTGCAGTAAGGAATGTGACAGAAGAAATCTGAAGTTCACATGGAAAAACAATAAATATTGAAACCAGCCAAGAAGATTTTCCAGAAGAAAAAGGAAGTATAAAAATAAACTAATTAAACATTCAATGCATATTTGAGTAACCTCAGCGTGGGAAAGGCCTTTTTTTTTTTTTTTAAAGAGACTTAAGAAACGAAGATGCTCTGTGGAATAACAGACAGAGCCTGGGAAGAGATACTCGCCATACACGCGACAAAGAATTCATCTCCTGTCCCGCACATGTCTAAGAGACACACACAGCTTCGCAGAAACACAGGAACTAGATATTAGCTCAGAGCTCAAGGAAGAGGAAATCATGGCAGACAACAGGCGCCCAGAGAGCGATGCTGAACTCGTTCGCAGAGTGAAACGTTGCGGACGAAAACAAGCCACTTTCAACCTCCCGATGGATCGGCAAAACGAGAAGAGCACCAAGAATAGACCGAACAGCCATCCCCCAGAGCCTCATGGGGGACATGGGCCCCCGGCCCTCTTGTGCTCTGCTGATGGAAGAAACACATAAGTTGCTGATTACTACCACCTTTTTAGGGAAATAATCTGGAAATTCTCTTAAATTAAAAAGCGTGTGTTCCTTCAGACCCAGAACTTTCACTTCCAGGAATCTACCCTTTATTATTTTTAATACTTTTATTGATTTCAGAGAGGAAGGGAGAGGGAGAGGGAGAGAGAGAGAGAGAAACATCAATGATGGGTCGGCTGCCTCCTGCACGCCCCCTACTGGGGATCGAGCCCACAACCCGGGCATGTGCCCTTGACCGGAATCAAACCCGGGATCCTTCAGTCCGCAGGCCGACGCTCTATCCACTGAGCCAAACCAGCTAGGGCAGGAATTCACCCTTTAAAAAATTTTTTTATTTTAAATTGGTTTCAGAGAGGAAGGGAGAGGGCTAGTGAGATAGAAACATCAATGATGAGAGAGAATCATGGATGGGCTGTTTCCTGTGTTCCCCACACTGGGGATGGAGCCATCAACCTAGGACCTGACCAGGCATCCAATCGTGACCTCCCGGTTCATAGGTCGACGCCCAAACCACTGAGCCACACCGGCCAGGCACGGGAATTGCTGCTTTTGAAATAAAGGCACCAGTATGTAAGGACTCCCGTAATCCCGCTGGGCCCCGGGGAGCCCGGCTGAGCGCTCCCCGAGACCCCGAGCGCGCACCCGCGTCATCAGTGTCTCCCTAGCAACCGGGAGGGGCCACGTGGGGCCCGAGCTTCCTCCCGGTTCCTCTTGATGAGAGGGAGGGATCCTCCTGCGAGTTATTACCTGAAATAATACCATATGGTAAAATGTAAACAACATCTGCATATTCATGTAATAATTTCATCTGTTTAATTAGTTCCAGCAAAGCAGTTTACCCTCCGAGGCCCTGGGCTGTCAGCGCGGCGCGCACACATCCCGGGCTGGCTGGCGGGCCTGACAGCCTTCTATTGTTCGCTCTCTGCCCGCACATCAGCGGTTACTGTAAGTGAATCTTGGGGGAGGGGGGCGTCTGTCCCCACCGATCCATACATGGGGGGGCGGGGGAGCTGTCAGCCTGGCATAGGGCTACTAAAGACAGGTTTGACAGACTAGGTGACGCTGGTGGGGAGAGACTGAGATTAGTTATTTCTGCGCTTTCCTATTTTGGCTGCGAGCTTTGATGAGCCCTCGGGGTAGAGAAGTTCTCAGTCCTTGCACCCCAGCCGCAGTGGGAAACTAGGTTGGACCAACTACCTTGCAGAACTGGGGGCCCACCTCCTTCTGCCCCGTCTCAGGGCGGCTGAAGCTAAACATGGGTCCTACAGGCTGAGGCGTCCATGTGGTATAAAGAAAATAAATAGTCCTAGCCGGTTTGGCTCAGTGGATAGAGCAGGGGTCCTCAAACTTTTTAAACAGGGGGCCAGTTCACTGTCCCTCAGACCGTTGGTGGGCTGGGCTATAGTTTAAAAAAAAAAACTATGAACAAATTCCTATGCACACTGCACAAATCTTATTTTGAAGTAAAAAAACAAAACGGGAACAGATACATTATTTGTATTTGCATGTGGCCCGCGGGCCGTAGTTTGAGGACCCCTGGGATAGAGCGTCAGCCTGCGGACTAAAAGGTCCCAGGTTTGATTCCGGTCAAGGGCACATGCTCAGGTTGCGGGCTTGATCCCCAGTAGGAGGTGTGCAGGAGGCAGCCGATCCATGACTCTCTCTCATTATTGATGTTTCTCTCTCTCTCTCCCCTCTCCCTTCCTCTCTGAAATCAATAAAAATCCTATATCATAAAAGCCTAATATGCTAAGTATCTGGTCGTCCGGTCAGCTGTTCAGCCAATCGAATCATAATATGCTAATGATATGCTAAGGCCACTCAACCGCTCGCTATGATGTACACTGACCACCAGGGGGCAGGCGCTCTGACCAGTAGGTTAGTTTGCTGCTGGGGTCTGGCTGATTGGAACAGAGCAAGATGGGCCGGACACGCCCTGGAGCCCTCCTCAGCTGGCCAACCTCCTGTGTCCCTCTCCGGCCAAGATCGTGCACCAGTGGGGTCCCTGAGCCTGGCCTGCGCCCTCTCACAATCCGGGACCCCTCGAGGGATACTAGAGAGCTGGTTTCAGCCTGAAGGCGGAACGACCGGTTGCTATGACATGCACTGACCACCATGGGGCAGAAGCTCAATGCAGGAGCTGCCCCTTGGTGGTCAGTGTGCTCCCATGGGGGAGCACCGCTCAGCCAGAAGCCGGGCTCACAGCTGGCGAGCACAGTGATGGTGGTGGGAGCCTCTCCCGCTCTCTGCGGCAGCACTAAGGATGTCCAACTGCTGCGTTGGGGGAGGGGGCGGGGGCGCGTGCCTAAGCCATCAGTTGGACATCCCCTGAGGGCTCCCAGACTGCGAGAGGGTGCAGTCTGGGCTGAGGGACCCCCTGCCCCAAGTGCATGAATTTCATGCACCAGGCCTCTAGTGTGTGTGTGTGTGTGTGTGTGTGTGTGTGTGTGAAACTAAACATTTGGAAGTGAGTACACACACACACACAAAACACAGAAGTTGGAAGTGAGCTTGAAGTTCCTTTAGACCAGACATTTTCCCCCTGGGGATCTGGCTAAAATACAACGATCAAGTTTACCAGCTCACTTTCTCCTATGTCACCCTGACCTTGGATATTGAAAAGATAGCGGTGGCCACTGAGAGATGGATGTACATCGTTGCATCCAGGAGTCCTATGCTTCTCAAGAAAAGCAGCTCAACATTTTCTGCTCATGTGTTAAGAGATTAAAAAAAAATTAAAAACCGCCATATGTAAAGAGCCGCGGGCTTCCAATAAGGTGAGTGTCTTGGTCTTGTGTGGCCTTTGATGAGCTGGCTCACCTTGCTCAGGTCACGTGAGCCAACTGGTCCTTGTTCTCCTCTGGAACATATGAGCATGGAGCCTCCCACCTCACCTGTCATAGTGTGGTCCATGGACCAGCAGCCGGCACCTCACCGGAGAGCTTGTCAGAAACGCAGGACCGTAGGCCGTTCTTCAGACCAAGGGACTCAGAATCGATGGGAAATCCGGGGCCGTCACTCTTCCAGAGATGGTTGGTTCTTCCGACAGAGAACCGGAAGTCGGCTAGAAGCCAGGAGCTGGCTTGGATCAGGGCTACGGCACCCCCATCAGAGCATCGCCCAGACTTGACTGGGCATCTTTTTTAACTACCACTGATTCCCGGGACGTGCTTTGCATGTAGTGATGGCAGCCTAAAGGTTGCACATGTCTGTCTTATACTGACCCCAAGTCGTCCCCACATCTGGATGTCATTCCACGATCTCGAAACATCAGAACTCTCTGAAGTTGGATGCAAAAGGAGTGTCCCCCGGGGAACAGGTGATCCCCAAAAAGATAAAAGCAGAGAGCTAGAGTTGAGCGACTACATTCATCTGCTCCGGATCCATGTACTTATTTAAAAAAATAATGCCACACAATGGAATACTACGCAGCTGTACAAAAGAAGAACCCTTACCATTCGCAGCAGCACGGAGGGACCTGGAGAGCATTACGCTAAGTGAAATAAGCCAGTAGCAGAAAGATAAGTATCACATGATCTCACTCATATGTGGAATCTAATGAACAACATAAACTGATGAACAAAAATGGACCCAGAGACATAGAAGCAGTGAACAGACTGTCAAAGTTCAGAGGGAAGGCAGGGGAGGGTGGTGGTAGTGGGGGGAAAAGATCAACTCTTGAATTCATATGTGTATATGCATAACCCATGGACACAGACAATAGGGTGGTGAAGGCCTGGGGGGGGGGGCAGGATGGAAGAGGTCAGTGGGGGTAAAGGGGACATAGGTAATACTTTCAACAATAAAGATGAAAAAAACATTAGCCCCACCCCCAAGGTATTTTAAAAATGTCTGTATGGTAGCTACTTTGTCACGGATCCGGTTGATTTCCAGTAAAAAAATTCTCACTGCCCTAACCGGTTTGGCTCAGTGGATAGAGCGTCAGCCTGTGGACTGAAGGGTCCCAGGTTCGATTCCGGTCAAGGGCATGTACCTTGGTTGCGGGCACATCCCCAGTGGGGGGCGTGCAGGAGGCAGCTGATCGATGTTTCTCTCTCATCGATGTTTCTAACGCTCTATCCCTCTCCCTTCCTCTCTGTAAAAAATCAATAAAATATATATTTTTTAAAAAAGTTCTCACTAACTAAGGAGCCTCCTGGGACCCCGTCTTCACCGGCCATAGCCCTGGGCAGCTCCACCTTCAAACTCCCCAGAAGTTGTGACTTCCTGGTCATTTTGCTGTACATGTTTAGTGGCTACTTTTCTATTCTAGGAAGAAACTGTACAACTAATGGAAACATTTTTTTTTTCCCTTTCAAAGTACAATAAAATCATTCTCTGAAAGTTTCTTCTTCCCATTAAGTGGCTTGTCTGCGGAGAATTTTATGCAACCCCGCAGTGGCGCCTCAATGAGCACTCAGGAAAGTCAATTAGAGGCTTAAAGGCCTGTCTCTAATTGTGATGGTCGCCTCGTGCGTGCGTCCAAATGGTTTCTAATGGGCATTTGAGGGCACGCGGGTTAATGGTATCTCTAGCAAGGCAAACGCGCTGGCCAGAGCAGGGTTAATTTATTAAAATAACTCTGCGCGGTGTTTCAAAACCATTTTCACGGTCCCCAGGTCTCCTTAACTCATATCTGGGCTTTTGCCGTGTTTTTCAATGGAGCTGTATTATGACGTGGCCCGATATTAATTCGGTTGCTGTAGATAATTGGGTGTCTTATCCACCCGGGTTAGAGATGGACTCCTGCTTTTGCAAATGAAAAGAATGAAAACATACCTAATGAAGCCATGTTTGATCTTTGGTTCTGCGAAAGCTTGGCTCTCTCGCCTCCCCTGCATAATCTTGACAAAGGAAACGCCCGCGTCCTGATTTGCCGGCCTCGGACGAATCCCCGGGCCTCGCCGTGGCATTGGCCGTGATCAATAACTAATTATGAAACCAGCAATTCCTTCCAGGGCTCCTTGTGAAAAAATTGCTCTTGGCTGAGAGAGGAGGAAAGAGGTTGTCACTTTGACATGGTCGCCCGTCTTTCGAAATCCGGGGGGCCATCCGATTGAATTACTGTCCTCCACTAATTGATATAAATTTGAACGGAAGAATGCTTATGACTGCAGAATCTCAGAATGATATTCTTGACGGGAAAACGCTGGGGAGGGAAAAAAAACACACACAAATAAACCAACCCCAACACCGTTGATGAAGCGTCCGCACACCACCTTAGAATTGGGAACTGGAAGAGACAGAAGTTGGGGTGGGGGTACAGCTGGACACGGTCACTGGCACGTTGAAACTTCTTTTTTTGTTTTGTTAGTCCTCACATGAGGACATATTCCCACTGATTTTTAGAGAGAGTGGGAGGAGGAGGGAGAGAGAAACATTGATGAGAGAGAATCATTCATCAGTTGCCTCCCACAGGCACCCGGACGAGAGCCGGGGATGTGCCCGCAACCAAGGCATGTGCCCTTGACCGGAATCGAACCCGGGACCCTTCAGTCTGCAGGCCGAGGCTCTATCCACTGAGCCAAACCTGCCAGGGCGAGAGTTAATTCTCTTAGATGAAGAACTTTATGCATTGCAAGCTCTTATTAACAGTGAGTCTGAAAAGGTTTGAGATGTCGTGTACTAATGCCCTGATCGTAGGAGAGGACGCAGGAGGACCAGAGATGAACAGCGAATGAAACGTTCAGAGTGGAGTTCATACAGATTCGGAGACGGAAATGAAATTCCCAGATGGAAATGGATAGGGGAATATTGAAGAAAAAAAAAGAAAGGAAGAAAAGAAAAACAATTAGAAGTGAGAAGGGAGGAAAAACAGTTGGATTAGGAAGTGAAAAGGGGCGGATTCGAATAATGAATGTGGTGAAATCAACGTGGATGAGCAAGACGCGAACCAGATGAATGACAGCAGCGATTTGGGGGGGCAAGAGTTAAACCCATCAAATACCACAGCGACTGCCACTCGGATGAAGAAGTTTCATTCAACCCACCGTGCAAGGCCCCTCTTCCATTCAGGGGGCTGCTCCCAGCCCAGTGCCAGCTAAGACACAGAAACCGCCCCCATTTCCGCCCCACCCCCCACTCCACCCTGGTTTACATACTTCCTGTTCCTGTGCAAACTTCCTCTGCAGGGTTTGTCATCTACAAAACCTCTCTCTCCTTGCAGGGAAAAGGTCAACGGTTACCATTGGCGTCTTTTTTTAAAGCATGCTTAGAGGAGAGTAGAATGCTATTAAGAAATACCTTGGCTAATTATTATGATTTCATTGTAGGCGGATGATTAAGGAAAGAAATGTAACAGTAAATGCTGAGGAGGCCAGGGTGGGTGCGGAACACACAGAACGAAAACCTATTTCCTTCTGTGATCTTTCTTTTTTTAAAGTATATTTTTACTGATTTCAGAGAAGAGGGGAGAGGGAGAAAGAGAAACATCAATGATGAGAGAGAATCATTGAATGGCCACTTCCTGCACGCCCCCTACTGGGGATCAAGCCCACAACCCAGGCATTTGCCCTTGACCGGAATCGAACCCGGGACCCCTCCGTTCACAGGCCAACGCTCTATCCACTGAGCCAAACCAGTTAGGGTTCCTTCTGTGATCTTGAAGGAAGGCCAGATGTACTCAGCGTTCTTTCGATAATGCCTTACACTCTTGGTTCTCACTTATTAGCTCCATTTGCTTTTTTTTTTAATGTTTTTATTGATTTCAGAGAGGAAGGGAGAGGGAAAGAGAGAGAGAAACATCAATGATGAGAGAGAAACACCAATTGGCTGCCTCCTGCACGCCCCCCACTGGGGATGGAGCCTGCAACCCGGGCATGTGCCCTGACTGGGAATCTAACCGTGACCTCCTGGTTCATAGGTCGATGCTCAACCACGGAGCCATGCTGACAGGCCCTATTTCTTTTTTAATAGCATATTTTGTTATGCCTCCTTGATTATCCTTGAATGGAAGCCAGGGCTGATGACCTGCCTACATGCATACTTTCAAAAGCCCTGACATAATACCTCAAAAGTAATATTTCAGAAGAAACAAAAGGAAGATTTCTAATAAAATGGCACCTATCTTAAAAAAAAACACAAAAAACAAAAAACAACAGCAACAACAACAAAAGGCCCAGCCCAGAAATGTTCCCCAGTTCAGTGGGGCTGAGATGTGGGCAGCTACTATTGGTATCAGAACCCTGCATGCTACACCTTCTGTAGCTAGTTGGTAATTATTTGATTGATCTATGTGTTTTTTTTAATATATATA
This sequence comes from Myotis yumanensis, assembly GCF_028538775.1. Classification (NCBI taxonomy): domain Eukaryota; kingdom Metazoa; phylum Chordata; class Mammalia; order Chiroptera; family Vespertilionidae; genus Myotis; species Myotis yumanensis. The sequence goes on along the minus strand of NW_027223771.1, from coordinate 3,548,331 downwards.
TTTTTATTAGTTTCAGAGAGGGAGAGGGAGAGAGAGATAGAAACATCAACGATGAAAGAATCATGGATCGGCTGCCTCCTGCACGACTCACACTGGCGATCAAGCCTGCAACCCAGGCATGTGCCCTGGCCCGGAATCGAACCTGGGACCCCCTGGTCCATAGGTCGATGCTCAACCACTGAGCCACGCCGGCCCGGCCTACTTCTACTTTTCTTATCTGCCTTTGGAAATTGTAAGTGAGACTGTCCTAGAACTTGACAGTCCTGTGAGTTCACTGTGTATTTTTTTGTACTTGATTCTCTCCGTTTCATCATGTCCCAGGCACAGGAGCCTCTCCTATTCTACTAGAAAACAGAAAGTAACTTGCCTTGCATGCGTACAAATAGTCTGTTTTGTTCTTCTAAGAATTATCCCAGGCTCCACTCTCCTGCAATAGATAAATAGCAGGGAATTCTGGAGTAGTGAGTGAGGAGATAAATGAAACCAATTAGTAATCTGACCAATTACCAAAGGTTTTGACATAGTAGCTGTTTGATCCATATACACTGTCCTACTTTCAGAACTGTAGGAATGTTTCTTATTTCCTAAAAAAATTATCTGGCCCAGCAGCGTGGCTCAGAGGTTGAGCGTCGACCTGTGAACCAGGAGGTCACGGTTCGATTCCCAGTCAGGGCACATGCCCGAGTTGTGGGCTCAATCCCCAGTGTGGGGCCTGCAGGAGGCAGCCAATCAGTGATTCTCTCTCATCGTTGATTTCTCTCTCTCTCCCTCTCCCTCTCTGAAATCAATACAAACATATTAAAAAAATAAAATAATTGTCTAGTTCTGGTTGATTATAGAAATCAACAGTGAAAGGAACTTAGAAAGAGTGACAAAGGAAAACAGTGTGAAAACGCTTGGGCTCGGCCCAGGAAAGCTCCATCCTACAGGGCTGTTCTGCATTTGTTCAGCCGCCTGAATATGAAGGTAAAGAACCCTCTCATTGCCTAGCAGGGGGTGTGGCTCAGTAGTTGAGTGTCAACCCAGGAACCAAGAGGTCACAGGTTCGATTCCTGGTCAGGGCACATGCCTGGGTTGAGGGCTCCATCCCCAGTGTGGGACGTGAAGGAAGCAGCCGATCCATGATTCTCTCTCATCATTGATGTTTCTCTCTCTCTCTCTTCCTCTCCCTTCCCCTCTGAAATCAATGAAAATATATTTTAAAAAATAAAAACAAGAAACCTATCATGATATATATATATTTTTTACAGAGAGGAAGGGAGAGGGATAGAGAGTTAGAAACATCGATGAGAAAGAAACATCGATCAGCTGCCTCCTGCACGCCCCCTACTGGGGATGTGCCCACAGCCAAGGTACATGCCCTTGACCGGGATTGAACCTGGGACCCTTGAGTCCGAAGGCCAACTCTCTATCCACTGAGCCAAACTGGTTAGGGCTATCATGACTTTTTAAAAAAGTCTTCATTCTTCCCTCAAATTCTTCCCACTGTATCCTCAGGGGCAGCACAGGGAGGGGCGAGAGGACTTTCTTGGGGTTCGCCACATATATATCGGTCGGCTCCTCACATTATACCTCGGCAAGTAGACAGGCTTTCCCTTGGCCCGCATGGTGGTAATTCTTTGCCGGGGGAAATAAACAAACTCAGAGGACAAATAAACGCATGTCAGCCAGCCACCCGACATGCCAACAGGCCCCGCCCCTTGCCGCTGCCACTTCCAGGGCGGCCTTGTGTGGGGCTCTGCTCCCTGCATGTAGATCTGAGAGACACTTCCCCGCTCCCCTTTGCCCTTTCTCAATCCATCACGAAGAGTCACGGAAATAATTATGAAGCTGGATAATTATTTCACAGCAGAGAAGGGGTTTGCCTTGCCCATTTGCATCTCAGCGCCATTCCTTCCTTCCCCCGGAATATTCATCAGCCCCGATATCTTGTTTGAAGGCGAGGGGTCGGCCGGGGAGACCTCAGGGGCGTGGGCATGTGCCAAGTAAAGAAAACCTTTCGGAGAGAGTGTGAGACAATAAATGCCATGCCTGGGGCGGGGAGTGCTGGTGGCACCTTACCTGTCACTCAACACAGAAGGGGAGGGGACCCGGGAGGCACCCACCCGCGGTCATGGCCATCTACTCCAAATGAATAGTTCTCAAGGTGGGAACTGCTCTGTAGTGGGGGTGTGAGCGGAGAGAGAACGGCGTTTTATTGGGGCTCGGGAGTTTCACAGGATGTCTTGCCACCGCGGCTATTTTCTCATTCTCACACTAGCCATCATCAGGGGGCGGGGAAGTGGGATATTTTTCTTGCCGTTATCATTTTAAAAAAAATATTTTTATTGATTTTTTTTTACAGAGAGGAAAGGAGAGGGACAGAGAGCCAGAAACATCGATGAGAGAGAAACATCAACCAGCTGTCTCCTGCACACCCCGCACCGGGGATGTGCCCGCAACCAAGGCACATGCCCTTGACGGGAATCGAACCCGGAACCCTTCAGTCCCCAGGCCAACGCTCTATCCACTGAGTCAAACCGGTCAGGGCTTGCTGTCATCATTTTATCTTCACCCAGCTCAGTAGAGGGGTGGGGTGGTCCCTTCATCGGCGAGGACTCTTAATTTTGGACCCTCTTGTCTTGAACGGGGCCCTGACTCAGGCTTCTAGGCCAGTCCCGCAAGGCAAACCCAGGCCTGACCTGATAGGAAGCAAGGCCTCCCTCCCTTTTGAAAATCTTAAAAAAAAAAAAAAAAAAAGTGTAATTGCTGCAGAAATCTGGCATGAGATCCAAGATCCACGGCAGGCTGCCCTCCTCACTCCGTATGTACTCAGGCCGCCCGAGGTCCAGGGTTTCTACCTTGAGGCTTCCTCCACGGTCTGTGGTTCAGAACCACGAAACATGGACAGCAGCCACAGTGACTGGGTGTGGGCCTTAGGGGCTGCCTTCTGGGTCATGACCTGAGGCAAATTGTGGACAAGAAGGAACTAGTATGCTTATAATGTTGCTTATAATGTTGTCATGTTTTCACCTGGGTCCTCTCTTTATCTTCAAAAATTTTTTTGTAAGTACATTTTTATTGATTTCAGAGAGGAAGGGAGGAGGAGAGAGAGAGAAACATCAATGATGAGAGAGAATCATGGACTGGCTGCGTCCTGCACGCCCCACACTGGGGATCAAGCCCACAACCCAGGCATGTGCCCTGACCCGGAACTGAACCGTGACCTCTTGGTTCACAGTTCAATGTTCAACCTCTGAGCCACACCAGGCGGGCTGATCCACTTTTTTTTAAAAAAAAATATTTTTATTGATTTCAGAGAGGAAGGGAGAGGGAGAGAGAGAAACATCAATGATGAGAGAGAATCATTGATCAGCTGCCTCCTGCACCCCCACACTGAGGATCGAGCCCACAACCCGGGCATGTGCCCTCAGGTGGAATCAAACCTGGGACCCTTTAGTCTACAGGCCAACACTCTATCCACTGAGCCAAACAAGTTAGGGCTCGATCCATGCTTATTAACTATTTGTTGGCAAAGCCAATTTTGAACCAAGACAACCAATCTTCAGATCCATGCTCTTAACCACAGCAATGCGCTGCCTAAGAGAATGGCCAGAAGTCTTTAGCAGATAGAGTTGGCCTCAAGTAGACATAAATATTTCCAGAGAGAACAAGTCTGACACATTCCTAATAGAATGACTTAGATCAAATGGATCCCCTTAATGATGAGATATGCCATGGATGGTATTCTTTTTATAAAAAAATATATATTTATTGATTTCAGAGAGGAAGGGGGCGGAAGAGAGAGATAGAAACATCAGTGATGAGAGAGGATCATTGACCAGCTGCCTCCTGGAGATTGAGCCGGCAACCCGGGCATGTGTCCTTGACCGGAATCGAACCTGTGACCCTTCAGTCTGCAGGCCGACGCTCTATCCACTGAGCCACACCAGCGAGGGCCGTGAATGGTATTCTTTCCCCTTGATTTTGATGAATGAGGGCGCTGAGGCTCAGAGACATTCAGCTGCCTCCGTTCTCTCAGCTATTTAGCAGGACACCGAAGGCCAGGGCCCTGCCATCCAGCCAGGGGCCCCAGCTCGCTGGAGACTCCTGCAAATTAAGAGCCATCACACCAGAGACAAGGCAAGCGTCAGGACTCTTAATCCTGAACTCTTTCTGCTACGCTCACGCTTCCCTGCTTTGCAGAAAAAACGATCACTTGTCTGAGCCAACTGATTGTGTCTTCCGAAAGAAATAAAAAATAGTGTCATTTTTGATCATCAGAGGGAAGGCAGGGGAGGGTGAATGGGAAGAGATCAACCAATGAACCTGTATGCATGCATATATGCATAACCTGTGGACACAGACAATGGGGTGGTGAGGTGCTGGGGTGTGTGTGTGGGGGGGATGGGAGCCGGCTGTAAGAGGTTTATGGGGACAAGGAGGATCTATGCAATACGTTCAACGATAAAGTCAACTCTAAGACTTCCGGTCGAAGTACTTTTATCAATAAAGAAAAAAAAAGTGTAATACACAATACCTATCTGTTGCAAAGGAGTACATATATGGAGGTAAAGAGTTAAACAACAACAAAAAAAGCATGAATTAAAAAATAAAATCCGACCATCCATATAGGGCCTTCTCATTGATATCAGTTGCAACCCGTCTAAAGCCTGACCTCATTACAAGAGTTTAATTGCATTGTTACACAGTCTCTCTCCTCCTCTCTGGCCTCTTTCTCTTTATGACAGCTTCAGAAAGGGATTTCAGCTCAAGGTCAAAGGAAATTAATTACTGCTTTCTTAATCTGGGCTCATCTACATTTAGAAAACTTTGGGCTTTCTACCAACGTATCCTAGTCGCCTCTTCCTACAGACCCAAACTTATACAAGTGACACCTCAGACCTTTGCAAAAAAAAAAAAAAAAGAATTCCACAAAAGCCCTCAAACAGCACATATTTAATAAGTGTGGGTCAAGTCCCCAGAATGCACCAGGGGCAGGAGAGAAATTCCTGCCATTTAGCAAAGATAGCAATGCTTTGAAAGTTGAGAATTATCTTACACGGAAAATCGCGTCCCATAATTACACTGAAGGCTATTCCTGAGATGTTAATAATGTTCATCCAGCCTGACTGGCGTGGCTCAGTGGTTGAGCATCAATTTATGAACCAGGAGGTCATGGTTCGATTCCCGGTCAGGGCACATGTCCAGGTTGTGGGCTCCATCCCCAGTGTGGGGCGTGTAGGAGGCAGCTGATCCATGATTCTCTCCCATCATTGATGTTTCTATCTCTCTCTCCCTTTCCCTTCCTCTCTGAAATCAATACAAATACGTTTTTAAAAACAATATCGATCTAGTAATGCACTAAGAAGAAGGGTCTAAGAGAGAAGAACCACAGCGTGCCTCCTGATGGGCAATAGAAGGATGTAGCTGCAGATTTAAACCTGGCTTTCTGGGCAGCATTTCTGTCTGTTGTTGGCTTACGCACCAGGAGGAACTGATTGCTTTCATTCCTGCATTAACTTTCTAAAATGCCCCTTCCTTTCCTTTCTCATGTCCTTGTTTGCCCGGGAGATGCCAAATCTCCAAACACACACACACCTGCCCCAGTGACCAAAGCTCAATTGATAACGTCATTCGGAACAACCAGGAATGATGGTGTGGCCCATAGAATAAAGCCCAAGCACGGGAAGGTGGCTGACCTGGGGAGTGGTGCAGCCAACTGAACATGCAAAGGCGGAGTGATAGCACAGGCTAGAGGAAAGTAGGTAACAGTCATGAGGCCATCATTGTATTGGCAGAAGCAACAGAATCTTCTATTCGATTCTCAACTCGATCAATACCTTGAAGTAGATGGGAGAAAGTGTGGGAATGACGCAGGAGGGTGCAAAGGAATTGTTTAAATCTTTGAAAATCTGGAGCGGTTAACTATGGATCAATGAACTTTAAGGATGATTTGCCTGGAATAGAGACGCAAATTCTATAGTACCACCCCTGGTCCCTGTCCCACCCTTTGCTGGTCTACCCATGCCAAGGCTGTCTTAAACACCTGGATGCCAGGCCCTCTGAAACCGCTCTCATATTCTCAGCAGCCATTGGCAGAGTGGTGCTAAGCTAATGCATGGGCAGGAAGTCCCGGCCCAGCCTTAATTCTGACAAATTTGAAGTCAGTTATAAACCACACTAAACTACCAGCCTAAATGTAATACCTTAAGATTCCCATCCATGGGAGAAACAAAATATGAAACAAGACTGATTGATTTGGAAGTTGAGTTTTATGGTGATACATGGAGAATTCTTCTTCTTCTTCTTCTTCTTCTTCTTCTTCTTCTTATTTTTTGGCAAAAAAATATCAGTTTCTACAATGAAATGAGTAGATTCTGAACTAGGAGAATTTTTTTTTTTTTAAAGAATAAATTAAATTTTGGATAAAGACTTCCTCTGGAACAATTCTTGGTAGCCAGGCCGATGACCGTGCAATCATTTTATCTCGGCTGTCAGCGTTATTGTTGCTGTTATTAACCCTCACTGTTACTAAATCTGTACTCGATGAGGAATCAGAACCCCAGAGAGGCCACCCACCTCAAGGCCATGCCTCCAGTAAGAGCTAGACTTGGCTCCATGAAGGTAGCTCACCTGCTCTCTTTCATTTCTTTTTCTCACGTTGTAGGAAGTTGAGCTCAGGACAACGGCAGAGTAGCCTGAGGACCATACAGAAAAGTTCCCATTTATGAACCACAATGTTGATGCATTAGGATGAAGCTATTAGAGTGTTAAAAGTGGAGTAAAACTGTAAAGCAGATGTTTCCTTGACCCAATAGAAAACAAAACCCAATCATCAGAAATATGTTAAACACACTGGAGAGCAAGTTCGAGTCTTTCAGTCGAGGTTGCTTAGATGGATAACCTGGCAACTCCTCTGTTTTTTGAGTTGTAAAGTAATAATCAAAAGTTTGGCCCGGCCGGTGTGGCTCAGTGGTTGTGCGTTGACCTAGGAACCAGGAGGTCATGGTTCGATTCCCTGTCAGGGCACATGCCTGGGTTATGGGCTCGACCCCCAGTGCGGTCCGTGCGGGAGGCAGCCGATCAATGATTCTCTCTCATTATTAATGCTTCTCTCTCTTGCTCCCTCTCCCTTCCTCTCTGAAGTAAATAAAAATATATTAAAACAAAACAAAACAAAAAAGAATCCTTGTACAGGTTACATTGAGCAGTTGCACACGGATAATGAAGGAGAAGGAAATAAGGTAGAAAAGGAAAGGGAAGAATAGACAGTTCAAACTTAGAGAAGTATTCATCCCATAATCTTCTTATTGCATTTTCCCAAACATTACTCAACCCCCTCCACCATATCCCGCTGCTAGCTGGGGTCACTGGCAATAGCTACCCGGTTGCCCAGGCCCCTGTGCTCTCTTCTCTCTCTCTTTTTTTAAAAAAATATTTTATTGAATTTTTACAGAGAAGAAGGGAGAAGGATAGAGAGTTAGAAACATCGATGAGAGAGAAACATCGATCAGCTGCCTCCTGCACACCTCCTACTGGGGATGTGCCCGCAACCAAGGTACATGCCCTTGACCGGAATCGAACCTGGGACCCTTCAGTCCGAAGGCCGATGCTCTATCTACTGAGCCAAACCGGTCAGGGCTGTGTTCTCTTCTCTTGAAGCCTGAATCACAATGTATCATCCTTTTCCCTTGCTGGGGGTCACCACCCATCTGGGAACCCCTCCATGACATCCTCGTGTCTCCATCTTCGGGACTTTGGAGGCTGGTCATAGCAGACTGGGTCTTTCGGCTGGAATTCGAATAGCAGAAGCTCTGATTTGTAGATCTGCCACGAAAGACATTCTTTGGGTGCTAAGCAGACTGAACCGAGGTCCCGAGGAGAGAAAAAATATCTGATATTTAGAGAATAAAGGGCAGCCCTGCTCAGAGGCCGAGCCTGGAGAGAGGACGGAGAAACGAGGGGGTCTTCGAAGTAGTTCACTCAAAAGGTGTGGGAAACCACACTGAGAGCTATTTGCGACATCTCTGGGAGGCAGGTTTCAAATGCCTGGCACATAGTAGGTGCTCAACTAATATTTGTTGACACACTGCGCGCGTTGCACAGGGCAAAAGGATGAAGTGATTTCAGGACATCGCAAACTGCCTACCAATGGATTAGGGTGAGGCCACATAGTAAACATGGACATAGAACATGCTCAATCCAAGACCTAACGCCACGCCTTGCTTTCTGGGAGTGGCCAGAGATGACCTTGGGCCCTGGCAGAGTGCTTCCTTTTCTTTATTTTTTTCTAAATTTTTTATTTTTGTTAATCCTCACCCGAGGGTATTTTCCCATTGGCTTTGAGGGAGACTGGAAGGGAGAGGGAAAGACAGAGAAACATGGATGTGAGAGAGACACATCGATTGGTTGCCTCCTGCATGTGCCCCGACCAGGACCCAGGCCGGGGAGGAGCCTGCAACCAAGGTACGTGCCCTTGACTGGAATCGAACCTGGGACCCTTTGGTCCGAAGGCTTATGCTCTATCCACTGAGCCACACCGGCCAGGGCCAGAGTGCTTTCTTATATCTAGCCTATATCCACCGATATGAACTGTTTTCCTTGGGACCAAGCGGGGGTCTTTCCTTGTTTAAGACAACAATGAGAAGTACAAGCCCAGCACCTTAGAAGTATCCACATATCGCCCTGGCTGGTTTGGCTCCGTGGATAGAGCGTCGGCCTGCGGACTGAAGGGTCCCGGGTTCGAATCCGGACAAGGGCACATGCCTGGGTTGCGGACTCCATTCCCCAGTAGGGGGCGTGCAGGAGGCAGCTGATCAACGCATCTCTCTCATCATTGATGTTTCCCTCTCTCTCCCTCTCCCTTCTTCTCTGAAATCAATAAAAATATATTTAAAAAAAAAGAAGTATCCACATATCCATAAACGCCTAACAACTAGAGGGATTATCTTTCTTCAGAAGAAGCGGGCATTTTGAAGGCTCAGAAATATAGATACGTACATATCTATATAAATTGGGTTCTGAAATGGTCATTTTTCCCCTCCCTTCAGCTATGCCATTATAGCGATCAGCCAAGCTTCGGGAAGGTAAACACTTTTGGAAAATAAGTGGAAATTTGCTGCAAATCAGTCCCTTTTGTGCATGGCCGCGGGAGCATGTTGAAATGTTTGGACACTAATACCCATTCATTTTCTTGGCTCCATAAATAAAAGCCGGCCGCGCCGTGGCGGCCGCCAAATGGCATTCTTCGGGGCCCAGCGGGGGCCCCCTTCTTATTACCGCCGCAGGGGGCAGGACAGGCCCAAAATAGCAAGACAACTAAATCAAGACATTTTCAATGTCGGACAAAATGACAGTGTTTTAGAAAGAACCCAGAGGTTGGGAGAAATTGGACAGCTTTTGTGCTCCGTGTAATACCTTTGTTAAAAGAGTTCAGGCGGGAAGAGGGAATCTTTCAGAAATGTATCAGCATACTTGTGAATATCGTTTAAAATCTCGGGAGAGCTTATGGAACCGCAGGTCGGATGGAGTCCTGGGGGGTGCGGGGGGGGGGGCGGGATTCGGGCTGGAGCGGCGTTGCATTTGGGGACCCCAGGCCATGGCGAGCACGTGGGCCCGCGGAAGAATTGGGGGTGGCCTCATGGTGCGTGGGGGTTCGCAGGGCGGAGGGACTTCAAAAGGAGGTCAGGGAGGCCTTTGAAAGAACCTGGGCAGCTGTTCGGCCTGCAAACCTTTCTCAAATTAAGATCTTTTTTTTTTTTCCTTCCTGAGCGTGTCTTGGCCATTACCGTTCCTTTTATCCAGGAGAAAAATTAGCAAAGGTATTTTTGAAGAGCCCCTGAGGCATGCCAATCGCGGGGCTGAGACGCAGGAAAGAGTGTGCAGAAGATAATGCAGAATTTTCTTCCCCTTACTGCATTCCCTCCCCCACTAGCCCCCAGAATTAAGTGCTGTTCACCCATTTGGAATAAGCAATTAATTCCTTTTTTAAAATCCTCACACAAGCACATTTTTTCCATTGCTTTTTAAAAAATATTTATTTATTCATTTATTTTTATTGATTTCAGAGAGGAAGGGAGAGGGAGAGAGAAAAAGAAACATCAATGATGAGAGAGATTCAAGGATTGGCTGCCTGGAGTCTGCAACCCGGGCATGTGCCCCTGACTGGAATCGAACCCAGAACCCTTCAGTCTGCAGGCTGACGCTCTATCCACTGAGCCACACCAGCTGGGGCAAGTAGAGGAATTTTTAGGGGATTGTAAAAGCCAACTGTGCAGGCGGGCCACGCCCAGCCGAGTGGCAGGGCCCCACTGCCTTGTCACTTTAGGCTCCTGTCCCTGGTTTTATCTGGTTTTGGCCAACCTGGCTAGTTAGCTGCATGTATGCACGGGCAACAGGGAAAGACTTACTAAGCCCGGCCGGCGTGGCTCAGTGGTTGAGCATCGGTTTATGAACCAGGAGGTCACGGTTCGATTCCCGGTCAGGGCACATGCCCGGGTTGTGGGCTCCATCCCCAGTGTGGGGCGTGCAGGAGGCAGCTGATCGATGATTTTCTCTCATCATTGGTGTTTCTATCTCTCTCTTACTCTCCCTTCCTGTCTGAAATCAATAAAATATATTTTTAAAAAGTCATACTAACAAGGAACGGGGAAGCGAACAAATAGCAATGCTTCATTTAGACCAGTGGTTCCCCGCCTGGGGCACACGCCCACAGGGGGGCAATGTGATGTTTAAGGGGGGGGGGGGGCAATTCGAGAATGAGTTATTAACACCGATTTTTTTGCATTTCTTCTGGTTCTGGGGGCCTTGTATATAGTCTATAAATACATATTGTGACATTTGTACACATTTCAGTTCTCTATTCTACATTTTGAAACTTTATCTGCTATTTTTTCCTATCACTTCCTATTATTATTATTTTAAACAATTTCGTAGTGATTTCTTCCTCAGTCCTTCCACTGTCCTTTCGTCCTTTTATTTTTCTCTCTCATGGATGCCATGTCCTTTGGAAGCTTGTTTAGACCAAGTTCACGGCCTTTGAGGCTTCCTCCACCTGACTAGGAGGTCATTTTTAAAAAAATATATATTTTATTGATTTTTTCACAGAGAGGAAGGGAGAGAGATAGAGAGTTAGAAACATCGATGAGAGAGAAACATCCATCAGCTGCCTCCTGCACAACCCCTACTGGGAATGTGTCCGCAACCCAGGTACATGCCCTTGACCGGAATCGAACCTGGGACCTTTCAGTCCGCAGGCCGACGCTCTATCCACTGAGCCAAACCGGTTCCGGCAGGAGCTCAGTTTTTGAATAATAAGAATTACAGGTGGTGGGGGGAGAGCATCAGGATGTCAGACATGCTTAGGTGGGGCGTGGCCAAAGAAAGGTTGGGGACCACTGATGTAGACCAAGCACAGTGACCCCGACACACCGGATCGCCTCGCAAAGATCTCGACAAACCTGCCCTAGGCCTCGTTTGCTGGTGGCACCGATAAGGCTGACCCGCTAAGACAGAGACCAAATCACAGAGCGGGATGCACTGTGCAGCTAAGCCGACGTGTGTGTTTCCAAACGCACCGATGGGCCGAGCGCAGTGCCTTGACTCTGGAATAAGCGGGCAGGCGGTCACGGGGCTGCTTTCTCAAAGGGTCCCCTACAAAGAGCAGGCCAGCCCTTCCGCGTCCATGTGGGCCGGTACCCCGGGAGCTCGCGACAATCAGAAAATAATGACATCAACATGACCGTGCTTAAGCCCCTCGCAGGCTGCGGGCTCCCGGCTGTGTGGCCTGGGACAATAGAGGGAGAATAAAGACGCCTGCTCGGCGGCCCCGGCTCTGATTAGCCGCGCGGTGAGACCCAGGGAAGGTGTGACACGGCCTGCACTTCCACGGGGACCAGGTTAATCTCTCAACGGGAGGAGACGCGACAGACAACGGCAAAGCGGCCCTGGCCGGGGACGGAGGGGACCAGTGACAATCGCGGCGTTTGCATAATCGGCGTTTAACCCTTTGCTAATAGAGACCATGTTGCCTTCCCATCGGCTTCATTTTCTCGGGACGGGTGGGCAGGGCGCCCGAACACCAGACAGCCAATGGACATCCTCTCTAATATTCCAATTCCTACGGATTGCTGAGACTCAGGGCTGAGGGAGGGGGGAAAAACTCGAACCGTGTAGATTGAAAGTGACAGGCCTGTCTTAAGAGAAACACTGATGGAATTTATTCCGGCCCGGGATCTTTGGAAAGCGGCTTAAGCTCGCTGCTTTTGGCTTCCTCGCTCAGAGAATAGGTTAGAATGCAGAGGGCTGGGACTGAAGGAGGCCGCACGCACGGATACACACCGAGAAATTTCTTTTACAAACACAGGGAGCTGTCTGCGTGCTATTTATTATAGGAAACGCAAATGGCTGCTGGCACGCTCATATAGGTGATTGTGTGCGTGTGTGTGTGTGCGTGTGTGTGTGTGTGCAGGAGGGAAGTCATGGGCGTAGGCAGCGAAGAAATACGTGAACTAAAATCTTGCAAGAAAGCGGTGAAGAGAACTGGAATTTCTCAGGTGCCAGGACTGCGTTTTTTGCACGTTTTTCTGTTTCCTTGTTTTGCATTTGTTTTATGATTTCCTGCCCCATCTCTTTCTACCTAACATTTTTTTTTTTTTACTTCCCTGATAAAATATGCGGGCAAAGAAGTTTGGAAATTTAAAATATATGCATTTATTGATTTCAGAGAGGAAGGGAGAGGGAGAGAGAGAGATAGAAACATCAGTGATGAGAGAGAACCATTGATGGGCTGCCTCCTGCACACCCCACACTGGGGATCGAGCCCGAAACCCGGGCATGTGCCCTTGACCAACTGGGAGTCGAACTGTGACCTCCTGGTTCCTAGGTCGACGCTCAACCACAGAGCCATGCCCGCTGGGCAAGCAAAATACTTTTACATCCCAACCCAGTTCTGTCATTTTCATGAATTCCTTCTGAACAAAAACACATTTTTTTTGTTGGGGATCTTTCACATTTTGGTCGCATCTTGCAAAACCCCCCGTACCAAGGCCAGTTCGCTAGTAAAATTAAATTACACGCGCATTCAGCATCTGGAGAGTTTACTCAAGATGGAAGTTAGCTGCAGGCCGTGAGAGTTTTGAAAACTCCAAAGCGAAAAGAATCGAACCCCAGGAATCATAAGAGTCAATAGAATAGGAGAGTAACCTAGAAAGAATACCTCTTCCTTTGAACCAAAAAAATCAGGGCTCATCTGTTTGAATAGTTTCCATTTAAGCGCCTGATAGTAGATGGAAAGGTTTCAGGTTAGATCAAAGGGAAGCGGGGTGGGGGGGGGGGGGTGGGGGGGGGTGGGGGCGGGGGGGGGGGGAGAAAAACTAAGATGTGGAGAATGAGATGTAAAATTACTGCTTTTGGAGGCTGACATGCAAACACCTAAAAATTCTAGGTTTGTTACAATTATAAATGTGAAGCAGGAAAGATGAACCTTTAGCCTATTCGCCCGAAGATTTAAGAAGGGACAACACATTGGAATGACATGGCAGAAACATCCCCCCTTAGCCAGACACTCCATTTCTTTCATCAATAAACAGTGACCCGGCTCTGGCCGCTTTGGCTCAGTGGATAGAGTGTTGGCTTGTGGACTGAAGGGTCCTGGGTTCGATTCCAGTCAAGGGCACATACCTGGGTTGCAGACTCTATCCTCAGTGGGGGGCATGCAGGAGGCAGCCGATCAATGATTCTCTCTCATCATGGATGTTACTATCTCTCTCTCCCTTTCCCTTCCTCTCTGAAATCAATAAAAACATTTTTTTTTAAAAAAAACAACAACAGAGAAACAAAAACAAACAAACAAAACAGTGACCCTGTGACAGTATAAAAAACCCCAAAGGTCCCATTTCTGCCATCTTTGGCCAAATCTCCTATTAGAGAAATCACCTACATTGGTTAACTATAGAATCGGTTTTTGGGGGGAGAAACCTAAGGTTCAACACAGGTTAGCTCTAATCCAGGATCAGTCAATGAATGAATTATCATACGACTTGAGAGAAACTTATGTTATTTCATGTGGAACCGTCACGCCATAGACGTCCCATGAGATCCTTCCACCACACGTGACAATCACCCCGAATTCGCACGCACTTTGGATGACGAAGAACGTAACACGAATCTCCTACGTTAACACATCCTTTCCCGGCTCTCTCCCGGCTCCTTCCCCACGGTTTTCATTTGCCAACGTGCTTCCTACGTCCGGTGGAGCCCAGCAATGCCTGAGCCTGGCAAATAAGTCAGTTTCGGAAATACACAGGGGGGGAAATTCACACAAAACAACAAGGTGGTGTTGAGGAAGAGCGAGGCCTCATGGCATCCAGAGAAGCGTGTGGGATCCCGGTTAGCAACCTGAACTCACTCCAAGCCATCCTGGCCTGGAAACTTCCCAAATGTTTCATCCTAAAGCCAGCGGTGGGACATACATCACAAGCATCCGATGTGATTATCTTGGCACTTCAAGCTACCAGCTTTTAAGTCTGAGTGGGAGGAGGGGGATTAATATCAAACAATGCTGGCAGCCACGCATCCCTTGGGATTAGTTCTGATTCCAGATGCAACCTTAAAATGTTATCTGAGGTTTTGCTGCCATTCATTGCTTCTTCCCTTGGATACTTATTAAAAGGGAGGTCTTGTGGTCAGGGTCTGCATGCGAGGAACGGAAGAAATGTTTTCACTCTATCTGCTGATACCTAAGTGGTAGGAGTTCTGCTTCATTAACTAAACAAAGAGGTGGGATTCGAAAGTGGGTCACAAGGGAATTAACATTTATTGAGCCTCTCTACTATGTTTTAGAAACGTTATGTTTATTATCTATGATCCTCACAGCAGTATGTATTTATTTTAAATATATTTTTTATTGCTGTGAGAGAGGAAGGGAGAGGGAGAGAGAGAGAGAGATAGAAGCATCAATGTTGAGAGAGAATCATGGATCGGCTGCCTCCTGCATACCCCCTACTGGGGATCAAGCCCGCACGCCGGGCATGTGCCCTGACCGGGAATCGAACCGTGACCTCATTCATAGGTCGACACTCAAGCACTGAGCGGTGCTGGCCGGGTGTTACAGTGGTATTTACATCTGGGCACTGGCATCCCATTTAGAGATGCAGAAACAGACACTTACAAAAGTGAGGTCACTTCCTGGAGATCAGAGCTCTGGTGGGGTGGTTGGGAGCCACATGTCTGACTTAGATTCCTTTTCGCCATTAATGTATTATCTATGAAGAAGTTACTGGGGCCCTAACCGGTTGGCTCAGTGGATAGAGCGTCGGCCTGCGGACTGGGGGGTCCTGGGTTCGCATGCTTCCTTTTCTGCTACTAAGATGATCAAGACTTGAGTTTATCTTCCTAACTGGGCCGACTGACTTTCTATACTCCAAAGCTTCCTTCCACTGACATTATCTTACACCTGTAAACTTGTGTCCCCCAGAACATCAATAATGCGTCCCCTGAAATGCAATTCTAGAGTTAGGGCCAAAATAAAGGCTCAGAGAGCTTCTCAGAGGCCAGCGAATTGGACCTCAAATAAAGCATCTTGTCTAGCGTCCCCATAATGACCTACATAGGAGAGCCGAATGCAGATGATACGAAGTTGAAATACTTCATCCTTCACTTTTCCATGTTGGAAAAAGACAGCTTTCATCGTGTTGAAAAGGAAAAGTAGGAAGAAAAATAAAAAACCCCCCAAAGATGCTGTTTTTATTTATTGCTTTGCATTTGAAACCATCATGTGTGCAAAATTTTCTTTTCTTTGGAAGGGAACTTTTTAAAAAAAAATCCTCACTCAAGGATATTTTTTCCATTGTTTTTTTTTTTTTTTTTTTTTCTTAGAGAGAGTGGAAGGGAGAGGGAGAGACAGAGAGAAACAGAGAGAGACACATCGATTGGTTGCCTCCTGCACATGCCCCCACCAGGGCCTGGGACCCTGCAACCGAGGTGTGTGCCCTTGACCGGAATGGATCCCGGGACCCTTCGCTCTGCAGGTTGATGCTCTATCCACTGAGCCAAATCGGCTAGGGCTGGAAGAAAACATTTTGAGGATACATCCCTGGTCTTGGAAGGATCTGGAAACCTAATGAAAAGAGTCCAACCGAGGACACTGAGAATAGAAAACATCTCTCTGTTCATCCCCATCCATCGGAAAGATTCCATAGCAACCTGTGCCGGCCCCGGGGAGGCCGCCCTGAGAGGCCACCACCTCAGCCTCCAGGGCTGTCTCGCCTCCACGCTTCACAGCCCAGAAGCCTGCACGCCCGCTCTGGGCTGGGCTAAGTCTGCGGATGGCTTTTCTTGTTTGTTTGTTTGCTTGGTTATTTATTTAATCCTCCCCCGAGGACATTTGTCCATTGATTTTTTAGAGAGAGTGGAAGAGAGAGGGAAAGAGAGAGAGAAACATCGATGTGAGAGAAACGCATTGATTGGTTGCCTCCTGCACATGCCCCTACCAGGGCCCTGGCCGGGGAGGAGCCTGCAGCCCAGGTACGTGCCCTTTTGACCGGAATGGAACCCGGGACCCTCGGGTCTGCAGGCCGACACTCTATCCACTGAGCCACACCGGCCAGGGCTGCAGATGGCTTTTTGGAAGTGTGCACCTGTCCATGAGGAATGGCAAGGAGACTCCCAACTCGTTTTTCATTGGCTCCTCGGTAGTAGTGGATGCTAATGACTTTGGAGTGTTTTGTCTTTGACAATAAGCCGGAATCTTGTCTATGCAATTGACTGCAACCACATAATGGCTATTTGGAATGAATCTGAATGTATTCACTCGTGTCTATAAACATGGCTTCCCTGAACTTTCCCCATCCGATGGGGTGGTTGACATTCTACCCATTTTCAGTGAGCGCGTCTGAATGAAACAGCGGAATGTAATATGTTCTGCGTTCGCATCAGCTATTGGCAAAGCCCGGGGATTAAAAGTTAATTCCGTTCTCTGAATTCAGGGGATGTACAAATGGCATGACTGGTACAACCAGCTCCTCTCTTTTTAACTGTCCTTTTCTGCTGCCTTCTCACTCGTTCGTGGCGGTTCCCATGCTACCTGCATAGTAAAGGCCTGGAGTTAATTTACTAAGATTTTACACGAGTGCAAATGAAAGAAAGGAAAGTGCTAAACAAGGCAATTAGCACTCCGTGTAGTGCACGCCCAAAATAAATGCAGGCAATTTGCAATTTGGCAAATGGCACCCTATCCAGCTCCAACTCATTCATGCCTACGGGGGTGGCGTGGTTCATTGCGGGGGGGCGGGGGGGGGAGTGTTTATATATATTAAGCTACTGAGGCCCAGCCCATTCTGTCTTCTAGCCACAGATTCGACACCTCCTGAGGATTAGGAGTGTTTCTTGCAGAAAAATGCCCAACTATTATGCTTTCAAATAAATTGCCCAAGAAGAATGCCTGTGACTATGGGGCCTCAGTGGCTAGCTTTGGAAGATGGGTGTGTGGACGTGTGTGTAGAGGATGGCTTGCAAACCTGGAGGCATGGTTTGTGGCTCATTTGTGGCTCTTAAAGCATGGATCGCACACCCTGGCCGGGTAGCTCAGTTGGTTAGAGTGTCGTCCCGATATGCCAAGGTTGTGGGTTCAATCCCCAGTCAGGGCACATACAAGAAACAACCAATGAACGTGTAACTAAGTGGAACAACACATTGATGTCTCTCTCTCTCTCTCTCTCAAATCAATAAATAAAAATAAAACATGCATCTCTACTCTGAGATCCCTTGGAACTGTTCATTTGAAGTACAACTGACTCTTTCTTTTTATTTTTTATATATTTGTATTGATTTCAGAGAGGAAGGGAGAGGGAGAGAGAGAGATAGAAACATCAATGATGAGAGAGAGTCATTGATCCGATGCCTCCTGCATGCCCGCTACTGGGGATTGAGCCTGCAACCCAGGCATGTGCACTTGATTGGAATCGAACCCGGGACCCTTCAGTCTGCAGGCCGATGCTCTATCCACTGAGCCAAACCGGCTAGGGCCAACTGACTGTTTCTTATTGACAGGAAGGTTTTTTCCAAGCCTTTCATGTTTATTCTTGTAAGCCTCTTATTAGTGAACAATAATAGATGTTGTTAATGCAGAATCACAACCAACATTAATCTTTAAGATGTTAGAGTGATGATGGTTTAAATGTGTCTCTTATGGCTTTGAACTTGACAAAACAGTTCAAAGACGGAAAGATGGGCCCAACTTGGGAGAATGGGCCCGAAACCCGGCCTCTCATTCTTTGGGGTTTACTGGGAAGGTCAAGTTCACTTTCACGTGTTACCATCATCTGGAATTTGGATTTCTGTCGGAAAGGAGATATGACACATTGACATCTGGGGGAAAAATGGACATCCTTGTATTTTTGCTTATTTCTGAGCCTAAAGAGTTTCACTCAGTGATTAAAAAAAAAGAAGAAGAAAAGAAAGAAAGACAAGCCAGGTAAAAGCATTCTCAGGCCGACGCTCTATCCACCGAGCCAAACCGGTTTCGGCAAAAGTTTACCTCCTTGAATCAATTGGATTTCCATGTTCACAAGACAAGGCAGAGTAAGAATCCAGTCATAATTAGGCTGGAACGTAACTTCTCTCACGCAGTGTGACGCACGCATTGTTGGACTACATGTTAATCGATTCCTCAGGGAAGTTGAGGAGATTGGATTGCTGGTTTTAGGAACACCGGGGTGGCTTCTAGAACTGATGCCAGGGCTCCTCTGCACACGGATGTTTATGAAAATAAAAGCGGGGTGTATATTTCATTTCTAGGTAACCCTCTGTGGTTCTTGGCCTGACAATGTCATCAAAATCAGTCCGTCAGAAAATGTTGACTGTGGGGGTACCAATCCTGATAGCAGCCCGGGTTACCACCCTTGAAATCTAGGCCAGTGATGGCGAACCTTTTGAGCTCGGCGTGCCAGCATTTTGAAAAACCCTAACTTAACTCTGGTGCCGTGTCACATATAGAAATGTTTTGATCTTTGCAACCCTAGTAAAACAAACACTTATATTTTTGATATTTATTTTATATATTTAAACGCCATTTAACAAAGAAAAATCAACCCAAAAAATGAGTTCGCGTGTCACCTCTGACACTCGTGTTATAGGTTCGCCATCACTGATCGAGGCTGTAGCCCAGATTTTTCTTTTTTTCAAATCTAGAAATCAGCACCCCGCGGGGGGAATCAATGGCTTACTGATGAGCCCGCACAGGAGAGTCCCCGATGCCCAATTTATTGCACATTTCACTTCCGGGGAGGAAAAGTCTCGCAGCCTGGGCCATGCAGGCCGCCAGAATAGCGAAAAGGCAGGAGAGAAATTGTTTGAAGTTTGCAGAATTACTAGTGTTTTCTGAAAAATCTCTCCAGGCTTCCAAAGAAAATGGTTTTCAAGGGTTGTTCAGTGTGCGGTGGAGAGCCTGGGTGTGCGGGGCAGAGTGGCGGGCTGGGGAGGGGGTTGGGCTGTTTAACGAGTCAAGGCAAACAATCTGAGGACATTTTCCCCCAGGGAAGTGGACGCACACTCAGAGGGATCCCCGATCTAGGGCAGAGTTCACCCCACAGCGCTCAGTCTCAACAGATGTCCTAAGAGACCCCGAGTCGCTCTGGCGGCGTGGAGAGACCCAGAAACCCGGCTCCATCAACTTAGGCCGCGGAGTCCAAAGATACAGGTCAGGGGCGCTGGCATCTGAGTTCACAGCCCTGCCCATGTGGCCACTGACAGACAGGAACTAATTAAGGGCTGGTTGCCCTTCTCGGCGAAACCTCAAACATGCACGGTGCTGAATTATTAAAAACAACACACACACACACCAAATACCAAAAAGAAAGAAAGAAAGAAAGAAAAAATCTCTCGCCCACCCAGCGGTGTGCCGGATGAAAAGGGAAGGAGCCATCAGATCCCACGGAACTGGCTCTCTCGGATGAGAGTGTCCCCAGGTCCCCAGATTCCTTTGTTGTGATGACAGTTTTTCTTCCTCGGAAGGAAGGGAGCAGCCAAGTGCGGCGCGCGTGCGAGCAGCCTGTCTTGCTACCTTTGTCTGCCGGGCTCAGCTGGGATTTAATTGGTCGGCAATAGGAGGGAAGTCTCCTCGGAGGGAAGGAATATCGACTGTTTATGTTGAAATGTCACCGTGACAAGAGAGCCTCCATGAAGCAGGAGCGCCCGGCGTGAGAGCCGCAGGCACAAAGGCGGCACC
The DNA here is from genome assembly GCF_028538775.1 of Myotis yumanensis. Taxonomy (NCBI): domain Eukaryota; kingdom Metazoa; phylum Chordata; class Mammalia; order Chiroptera; family Vespertilionidae; genus Myotis; species Myotis yumanensis. The sequence goes on along the minus strand of NW_027223771.1, from coordinate 3,528,125 downwards.
GGCGCGGGTGGCACGCAGACGCGGGGACTCAAAGGGATGAAACGGACAAGGCCCGCGTGTGTGGGAATTTCCAGCCGCCGCTGACAGGTGAAAAAGTCATCATTTCACCGTTCGGGCCCCGCGCCTTCCTGCGTTTCCCCATAGGCAGTGGGTTCTCAACCTTCTGGCCCTTTAAATACAGTTCCTCCTGTTGTGATCCCAACCATAACATTATTTTCGTGGCTACTTCATCACTGTCATGTTGCTACTGTGAGGAATCGTCATGTAAATATCTGATATGCAGGATGGTCTTAGGCGACCCCTGTGAAAGGGTCGGTCGACCGCCAAAGGGGTCGCGGCCCACAGGTTGAGAACCGCTGCCCTAAGGTGACGCGCAGGCCCTGACTCGTGTAAAAACGCTTTAATGGAGACGCCTTCCCTGTCTCTTAAGGAATGATTTTCGGGAAATGGGGATAACTCCACAGTTAAGAATTCTGTGGATTCTAAGCCTCAGAAAAGGAAAATACAAAAAAAACAAAAAACAAAACAAAACACAACAACACACCAAAAAACACACAACACGAACAAAACAACCAGAAACCAGGAGAGCAACTTCATAAGGCGAGCCCTCTCCTCAAATGCCCAGCTTCTGCATTTTCTTTTTAAATATGTTTTTATTGATTTCGGAGAGGAAGGGAGAGGGAGAGAGAGACAGAAACATCAATGATGAGAGAGAATCCCTGATTGGCTGCCTCCTGCACGCCCCACACTGGGGATCGAGCCCGAACCTGGACACGTGTCCTGCCTGGAATTGAACCTGGGACCCTTCAGTCCGCTGGCCGACGCTCTATCCACTAAGCCACACCAGCGAGGGCCCAGGTTCTGCATTTTTAAACAAACCGGCTGCATGGGGCAGTTTTGGGTCCCGGTAATGAGAGATGTTAGGGGCACAATGGAAGGCACATAGGGTCTGATCGTTAGGTTTGATGGGTTGAAAACATCGTGGTTTAATAACCTGAGACGCTATTGCTGGCCTGTCTTTTGTGATTTGAGGGTGGCCTTGAGCTGACAGCTGGGGTGTGGGCGGTCTGGCTTTATTTCCCGCCCCCTGCCCCCAGTGGATTTTGCATCATTGAGTGAATAGAATTTTCCATTCTTATATTTCCAAATAATGACCAGCCGGATGAGTAATATGAGAGAGAGACGGCGAACAGAATGTCTAAATGATGCCAACGCGTAGGAAGCGCTCACACTGCCCAGCTTTTAAACTGGCGGGGGGGGCCTCCCTCTGGCCCCCCCACTTTGGGCTTCATGACCGTTTTTGGCAAATTACTGATAGCCACAATATTGTATTTCTTGCCTCTATATTGTGTACGGGAAGGGGCAGGAAACAAAGGCATAACTATGTGTCCACTGAGTCACATTCATGGGAAAACGAAGAAGACTGGAGAAGCCAGATCGGCACAAGACTTGAGTCGCTGGGCCCATGAATAGGCAGTTGTGTTTACAGCGTGGCTCTGCTGTTCACGGAGCGAAAGTTCACATACTTGACCTTGATCACCACTGGGACCCCCATCGCCGCATATTTCTGGGGCAGCGGCTCATTCATTACCTTTTCCTCGGGATCGCTCCCAAAAGCAGAAAGTGGTCCCTGTGTTATGGCCCAACCACGCAATGATGTTGAGTGTGTGTGCGTGTGTGTGTGTGTGTGTGTGTTAAGCCCAGTCAATAGAAAGATGACTTCTGGAGTCGCACCCCGTGTCGCGCTTGAACCCTCACCTGTGACGCTCACCTACCTCGAAGCCACAAGCCTCGGCGTCCATCCCGCGAAGAGCGGCTGATGCTTCATTTGCAAGAGCCGGTTCGCCTGGGAAAAGCCCGGCTTCCCGTTCGCATCCGGCGAGATTGAGACGTCTGGGGGCTGCCCGTGACATTTAGGGAACCTACCAGACGAGAAAGGAAGTCATTACAGCCCCGGCTCACCTGCGAAGGAGATGTCAGGAAAGGAGGCAGCGCCATGAAACCCTGTCAAGTCGTGAGGGCCTGGAAGGTAACCCTGCCGGCGCAGATGGGGCCGGGGAACGGGCCAGCCGACATGGGGGGAGCCGCCCGTGTCAAAGGTGTCCCCTGCCGGAAACGTTCAGGTGTTGCTAAATTCATTAATGTGTCACTTTGAGAAGACATGATGTCACTCCGGTTGTCTGCAGGGATGCAAACGGGCCGCTGTCAACGCGCTATCATCTTAATTCCGTTTGCTCTGCACCTGGTCCCGCCATCTGCAGGGGTTAAGGGCCGTGGCCGTGGCTGCTTAAAAGGTTACTAATATCTGACATATATCATTTTAATCGGCCCTTTTCGTCACCACTCCCTACCACCAAAAAAATAAAATAAAATAAAAAATAAGGGTAAATCAACACTCCTTGTGTTGCGTTGCTTGCCTGATTTTTGCAAATGAGAAGAGTATAGAGGAGCAGGGATCTATTCTGTTCTTGCATCTGTGTTTATTATTAAAGATAAATGTACTTACTTTTCTTTATAAGATTACGTATCTCTGTGGGTGCAGGATACATTCGGACAGGAATCTGACATTGAAAACTACAGACACCAGGCAGCTCTCTTCTTCTTTGTTTATGAATATTTTCTTCAAATTTTATTTCAATCATTTGTTTCTTTTTCTTTCTTTTCTTTCTTTTTTTAAATGCGAGGAACTTCATAAGGGGTGTCTTGATAAACGGGATGCAAATGCTTGCCCTGTATTTGACATGACAAAGAATATTCATTTAGCAATTTGTACCAGAAAGGATGGAGGTGGTTATAGTAGAGAAAGCAAAAATATAAAATAGAATACACCGTTTTGTGAATAAAACAAATCACATTTTATAGTAACACATCATCAGAAGATAAAAATTCTTTTTCTAAAGATATGTGTAGGAGATAATGGTTTTAAAGACAGGTCACACCGTAACAATTCATTTTTTTTTTTCAATTTCAGATATCAAACCGGTCTAAGCAAATTTCAATTCAATACGGATTATTTTACAAAAGTGAAATCAGCAATTTTTGCACCCTGGTCCAAGGCAATATTTATGTGCTTAATCTGGTTTTCAAAGGACCAGGTGGAGTTTTTTGCAACATTTTCCCCAGAACAACACCTTTATAGTCACTCTAGAGGCCAGATGCACAAAATTCATGCAAGAGTAGGCCTTCCTTCCAACCAAACAAAAACAAAATAAACAAATAAAACCCAAACAAAAAATCCCACCACTTTGTATTATTTCCAAAGGAAGGAAGCAGGTAATATGTATCTTTTAAAAAAGATTTGTCCTGATTTCAGAGAGGAAGGGAGAGGAAGAGGGAGAGAGTAACATCAATGATGAGAGAGAATCATTGACCGGCTGCCTCCTATACCCTCCCCACTGGGGACCCAGCCCACAACCCAGGCACGTGCCCTTGACTGGAATTGAACCTGGGACCCTTTAGTCCACAGGCCGACACTCTATCCACTGAGCCAAACTGGCTAGGGCCAGGTACTATTGACTATTGGCAGTGTATTCTCTGATTCCCCCCCTTCTCTTTCCTAAGTCACCTCTCAGACTTGGCCCAGGCAGGGAGCAGTTCTCTGGAAAGCTGTGGAGTGTAACCAAGGACCCTCACCCTGTTATAAAAGAATGCTCACTGAATAGGGGCTCATGGCATCGAATGCAAATCCTACTTACCCCATACTCTATAATAGTGACCCATTTCCATTCTTTTTAAAAAAAATATATATTTTTGATTTCAGAGAGAGATATAGAAACATCAATGATGAGAGAGAATCATTGATGGGCTGCCCCCTGCACGCCCCACACTGGGGATGGAGCCCGCAACCCGGGCATGTGCCCTTGACCGGGAATCGAACTGTGACCTCCTGGTTCATAGGTCGATGCTCAACCACTGAGCCACGCTAGCTGGCCCCTTTCCATTCTTATTCAATGGGTGGGGGCGACCAGTTCCTGTTGACATGTTTCTATAACGTGTAGCCACTTGGCAGGGTGTTTTTGGGGGAGCAGTGGCGGGAACCCACAGAGGACCCCGCTGTCCTGATGGCGGTGGAAGGATGACATTGGGCCTGAGCATGCTCACTGCCAGCATCAAGCTGTGCCTCTGACCCAGGCTTTGAGGAGGACACTGACATTTCAGAGAACCGCCCCAGCTTCATAAAACGCACGGGGATGTCTATAAATATTGATCCAAAATGAGGGCCATGAATAATTTATCATGAAATATACTTTCTTTGTCTTCCCGTCTTTAAAAGCGGCTTGGTTTTTTTTTTTCACTCTAAAAATTTATGGTTAGACAAGCATCTTTTTCCTCTCTCATTTTAGAGCCTTTTCTTCCTTTTAGAGAAAAAAGTGGTATTTTCAAAAGATGTTGGAAGTGGGGGAGAGAGGGTGAGCACCAACAATATACACATTACCAGAATGGAAACACATTGCAGTTGATCTAATCTGGGGAGGGGAAATATATCTTGAGATTATTTTTTAAAAAGCAGATATAATTTGTTGTCGGAATTTTGTCTCCTCGATGCCTATTCTCCGCTTGCAGAATCATTTAAACATCTCTTGTGTTGACTTGAATAAAAATAGGGATTTTATGTGTTGGAACTATAGGTTCCATCCCAAAATATTCTCTCGTGTGATGAAAGCCAAATAAACAGGTGGCCCGACACCATGCACAGCGTGCGTGACATGGGGCAGTCGGTCTGGAAGGCGTGGTCAATATCCCCACAGCTCACAAGGAGGCAGGCTTTGATGGATCCCGATTCCGGGTCCTTTTTGGAACGTCTGTCAATATTTTCACAAGGGGTCAAAGTGTCTTTCTCTCTCTCCTCTTCTCTCTCTGCACCCCTAGACGGGGATTCGTGGATGTAAATGCCTCACTTGAATTTCTTGGACAAGATCGGCAGGAGGGGAGCCCTTGGTTGTGAGTTCTCTAGGCTTTTCTTAGCCTCTAAATCTGTTCAGATCAAAGGATTTTATTGTTGTTGTTTTTTGTTTTGTTGTTTACTTCATGTTGAGCTTGCCATCTTAGATTCTAATGTGTTCCTTCTTCTCTCACCTAGTCCATAGCAGTAGCCTCTTAATCATTCTGTAATATTCCCCCCCAATAAATACTGTGGGGAGAGCGATCGCCCTGAAATGGGTATCTACTGGGGGGGGGAGGGGGGGTTTTGACCCTGAAAAGCATTTGCTGACATATTTGATAAATGACTAGATTTTAGAAATGATTATGGCATGCCTACAAGATATTCAGTAGGGTCATATGACAGAAGGGACCCCTGGGGGGAAGCTACCATATTCCCTGAATAATGTTCATGGCAGCATGCTTAGCTGACTCTGCCCATGCTATTTAAATCTTGGCCATACATCTGTTTTTTTAAATCCTCACCCAAGGATATTCTTCCATTGATTTTCACAAAGAGTAGGAGAGAGAGGGAAAGACAGAGAGAAAAATCCACGTGTGAGAAACACGTTGATTGGTTGCCTTCTGCACAAGCCCTGACCAGGGCCCAGGCCGGGGAGGACCCTGCAACCGAGGTACATGCCCTTGATCAGAATCGAACCCGGGACCCTTTGGTCAGCAGGCTGATGCTCTATCCACTGAGCCAAACCAGCTAGGGCTTGGCCATAAATTTGGAGGTGACTACTTGAAGGGGTGATTGGTACGTCAAACAAAATTGTGTGTGAGCCTCAAGCATTAGGCTTTCTGGAAATGTACAGTCTTTCTTTCCTATATTAATCTTGTTCTTACTAAGGAAGAACTTTTCTAACATCACATTAATCCCATTGTATTGTTTAAATGTGGAAGGGGGGGACACATTTACATTAAGTGCCTCTGTTACTTGGACACACTCGTGACAGAATGAAAATATGACCATCGGACCCAGCTGGTGTGGCTCAGTGGTTGAGCCTCGACCTATGAACAAGGAAGTCACAGTTCAATTCCCTGGCAGGTTGCAGGCTCGATCCCCAGTGGGGGTGTGCAGGAGGCAGCCAATCCATGATTCTCTCTCATGCTGATGTTTCTATCTCTCTCTCCCTCTCCCGTCCTCTCTGAAATCAATATAACATGTTAAAAAAATTAGACAACCGGGCAATGTTACTTGCATCCTGTTTATGCAACGTGCATAGATGTACTGTTTCTGTGGAAAGTGTGGACAGCAAACATCAGTCCCATTTTCTTCTGAGCTGTCTGCTCCAACAGAGAGAGGGGCAGCCAGAGTTCACACATGCCACAGCCCTCAGACAACGGTGGGAACAATTCTCCTGCTCCTTCCCTTCTGGCCTCGGCTCCCGGTGTCCCCGGCGTTAAGAGGGTTAAAGGTCAGGCCGGGGGCCTTTATTGCTGACATCCCGCAGTCCTCACGGGCGGGATCACTAATGGGTGACCTTGGGGTTCGACCGCCCCAGCCCGGAGAAGATCAAGTCTCAGGCCCTCCTGCTGGTGCGCTGACCCCTCTGTTCGCACTCTCCCCGGCCTAGCCTTTCACTCACGGATCTTGGACCAAAATATGAAGCCAACACCCGCCAGGGCCTGTGGTCAGAGGCTGTGGGCTTGGCCATCTCCCACGATTTCATGTGAGGAAGCTGTGGGATCATAATGAAATGCGGCGCAGGTCTATAGTAAGTTATTATGTTGTTACTGACCGCACGCAACACAGATTCTGCAACAGCCCGTGTACGAGGTGAATCAATCGTAATCAAGTTGACCATCTATTAATGAGTTGTTGGTGGGGACGCTACGGCTCCTGTTGTGTGCATTAACACTGACAGTAGCGCCAGGATGTTGATTCCCTCACACGGAAAGAGACCGAGTCTCAGACTAAGTTTACAAGACCCTAGATCAGTGGTTCTCAACCTTCTGGCCCTTTGAATACAGTTCCTCATGCTGTGACCCAACCATAACATTATTTTCGTGGCTACTTCATCACTGTAATGTTGCTACTGTTATGAATCGTCATGTAAATATCTGATATGCAGGATGGTCTTAGGCGACCCCTGTGAAAGGGTCGTTCGACCGCCAAAGGGGTCGTGGCCCGCAGGTTGAGAACCGCTGCCCTAGATCCACCACGGACAGTAATGCAGCATGCACTAATGTTTAACAGAGGGATCAGGAATCATTGATTACATGAAAAATATTTGGTGAGGTCAGCCGGGATGAATTTCATGTTTGGAGGGTAGGAGGGAGGGGTGTTCCCATTTGAAAATGACTCTGGCCCTAGCTGGTGTGGCTCAATGGATAGAGCATCAGCCTGCAGACTGAAGGGTCCCGGGTTTGTTTCTGGTCAAGGGCACCTGCCCGGGTTGCGGGCTTGATCCCCAGTAGGGGTGTGTGGGAGGCAGGCGATCCATGATACTTTCTCATCATTGATGTTTCTATCTCTCTCCCCTCTCCCTTTCTCTTTAAAATCAATAAAAATATTCAAAAAATAGTGAATTAAGTGAATGTGTTTGCTACTAATACTGTAGTTGGGGCCTGAAATATCTTTAGCTGGAACTTGTCAAAGTCAGACACAAATATATAGGGTGTCCCCCAAAATGTACACACACACTTTGAGTGATGATAAAGGCAGTACTTATTAAAATGCATTTCATTTTCAAAATTGAGCTATGAGCTGTCAAAGTGTGTGTACATTTTTTGGGGGACACCTGTATTTTCTTCTCCGGAAGAAAAGGATTTTAGGGGTGTGCTTAGGAAGGGGACAAAGAGTGTAGAGAGTCATAACTTGTTGTTAATCCTCACCTGGGGATATTTTCCCATTGATTTTTAGAGAGAGTGGGAGAGAGAGGGAGAGACAGAGAGAGACATCGATGTGAGAGAAACACATCAATTGGTTGCCCCCTACACGCACCCCGACCAGGGCCCGGGCTGGGGAGGAGCCTGCAACCCGGGCATGTGCCCTTGACCGGAATCGAACCCGGGACCCTTTGGTCCACAGGCTGATGCTCTATCCACTGAGCCAAACCAGCCAGGGCCAGGCGGCTACTCTCTATTTTGCATGAGTAAGGGGGAAAGAGCAGGGTGAGCTATAACTTATATTTCCTCCAACCACAAAGATTCAATGTTACTTCCCCCCCGACCCTCCCCACCTGCAGCTCCCCGGCCTTTTTCCTTTACTGATTTTTAAGGAAAACACATTGACATCATGAGAGAATGACTACCCCAGCGTCAAGGGCAGAAAAAAAACCCCAAAACAACGAGGAGACAGACTTCCTCAACCTCCACAGCCCGAGGGCCCAGCTGACCCGGGGAAAGCGGAGCCCGGGGGCCTTACAGCCTGACACTGACCTTCGGGGACTCCGGCTTTGTCTCGCCATCTGCACCAACGTGAACTCTGCCTCCCAAACTCGGCTTCTCAATGCACGCGGCCAGCTGGGGGAGACCTCCGTCATTTCCCTCATAGCCCCGTCGCCCCTGGCCTGACAGGTTACTAGTAAACATATATGTGCGCGGAGCCGGGGCTTCCCTGGGCACGTGTGTTTTTATTGCAGCTCATGGGGGGCAGGTGAAGGCGGGCACAACGTAATTTGAAAAGCGTGACCCTGATTGGGCGCTGATTGGGGCCCTGTGCGCCCTCCCATCTAAGACCTTTCTGTTAGCGGAGCCGGCCGTCACATCCAGGCTCGGAATCTCCCAGAGATACACGCGGGGTCACGTGATGCCGTCGTGCTACTTCAATGCAAATAAACGCATAGTTCCAAGTGCCGTCTTCTTTGAATGTGTCCTTACGGATCCCCGGCCTGTCACGTGTGTGGCCGAGGTGTTGATAAAGATGTGAAAGATGTGTCGTCTGCCCTATCCGGTTTGGCTGCTCAGTGGATAGAGCGTCGGCCTGCGGACTGAAGGGTCCCAGGTTCGATTCCTGTCAAGGGCACATGCCCGGGTTGTGGGTTCGATCCCCAGTAAGGGGGCGTACAGGAGGCAGCTGATCAATGAGTCTCTCTCATCGTTGATGTTTCTCTCTCTTCCTCCCCTTTCCTCTCTGAAGTCAATAGAAATGTATTTTTTTTAATGGAAATGCCCCAAAATTATAAGGTGCATATTGGGCAAACTTGACCAACACCCTGCGTCCAAATAAATAATACCACGGCATCGAGCAAAGGCGATTTTGTTCAGCCGGACTTGTTGCTATCTCTCCTTCCCTCTCCCTTCCTCTCTGAAATCAATAAAAAAATATATATTTAAAAAGTGTCGCCTGTCTTTCATTTGCTCTTTTAGTGGGGGCTCACCATTGCTCCCCGTTATTGTTCATTTCAGCGTGTTACGCGTCAACGTGGTAAGGAAAGAAAACCGCGGTGTCACCATTCGAGGACGAATGGACAGTATGTGTGGCTGCGGGGAGACGGAGGAGCCACCACCTCTCATCTTTTTTTTTTTTTTTTTTTTTTTTTTTTTTTTAAATATATTTTATTGATTTTTTTACAGAGAGGAAGGGAGAGAGATAGAGAGTTAGAAACATCGATGAGAGAGAAACATCGATCAGCTGCCTCCTGCACATCTCCTACTGGGGATGTGCCCACAACCCAGGTACATGCCCTTGACCGGAATCGAACCTGGGACCCTTCAGTCCGCAGGCCGACGCTCTATCCACTGAGCCAAACCGGTTTCGGCACCACCACCTCTCATCTTGAAAGGGAAGGCGCCTTCTCTCTCATCTCAGTTAGCGGGGAGCCTGAGGCACCTGGACAGGGGCGCAGCCTCTGGCTCGGACCGCCTGGCCCCGATCCCGGCTCTCCTGCCTTAGCTGCAGAATGAGCTCCGGTGTTGCTGGGAAAGGTTCATTGAGATGCCGCGTGGAGTCTCCACCAGAGCCCTAACTGGCTTGGCTCAGCGGATAGAGCGTCGCCCTGCGGACTCAGGGTCCCAGGTTCGATTCCGGTCAAGGGCATGTATCTTGGTTGCAGGCACATCCCCAGTAGGGGGTGTGCAGGAGGCAGCTGATCGATGTTTCTCTCTCATCGATGTTTCTAATTCTCTATCTCTCTCCCTTCCTCTCTGTAAAAAATCAATAAAATATATTGGGAAAAAAAAAAAAGAAAAAAAAGAGGAAGTCTCCACCAGCATCCCCAGCCTCTGGTAGCCGCTCAGTCCCATAGCCAGGATTTCGGAACGGAGTCAGGTTCTAACGATGCCACTGCGGTTTTCACAGCCTCTGCTTAGAATACCACATGTCGTGATAAGGAGCTGGCCAGCTCCTGTGGGCAACCTCTGCTCAGTTTCACTTGGTAGAGAGCTGCTTCAAGCATTCTTCTTTTTAAAAAATACATTTTGTTGATTTTTTAACAGAGAGGAAGAGAGAGGGATAGAGAGCCAGAAACATCGATGAGAGAGAAACATCTATCAGCTGCCTCCTGCACACTCCCCACTGGGGATGTGCCCGCAACCGAGGTACAGGCCCTTGACCGGAATCGAACCTGGGACCCCTCAGACCACAGGGTGACACTCTATCCACTGAGCCAAACCGGTTAGGGCTGCTTCAGGCATTCTTATGTGCTTTTTCCCATGTCGTCCTTCCACCTCATTCTATCCTTGTTATAGAGAAGGATGCATGAGAGCTATCACTCTGAGTCCTGCTCCTTTAAATCTTCTCTTCCCCGGGCCAATTTCCCACATTTATTTATAGACATAAGCTATTCAATTTTACACATGTGCATCTATCTATCTATCTATCTATCTATCTATCTATCCATCCATCCACTGACCTACCTACCTACTTACCTACCTACCTACCTACCTACCTATGTATCATCTATACAGAATTTCACACAGACAGAAATTCTGTTATCTGCACTTTAGGAGTAAATTGTTGAAGGAAGAGGCAAGTTCTTTTCAAATAGCTGGCACCAATTTGTACCAGTCTCAGGAAGGAAAGAGAGGGTAGGAAGCAAATATTGGCCAAACACCTACTATGTGCCAAACACATCACACTAAACAATTGTAAATTTATAATTTCTCCTTGATTCTTACCAAAACCTTATGATGAAGGTATTATTATCTTCAGGATAGTAATAAGGAAGCAGACTCTTGGAGGTAAAGTGACTCATGGAAAGTTATTCAGCTTGAATTCAAGCCTGCCTGACTTCAAAACAGATCAGCAGGGATATACATAGTAATAAACCCAAACTAAGGTCTGGGGGAGGCAAGAAATAGATAGATACATAGATAGATAGAAAGAAAGATAGATAGATAAATGAGTGACAGATGGATGGATGGACGGATGGATGGATGGATGAATGGATGGATGGATAGATAGATAGATGATAGATGTATTGATAAACAGATGATAGATGAATGGATGGATGAATGGGTTAATGGATAGATGATAGACAGACAGATGAATGGACGAATGGATGGACGGATGGATAGATTATCGATAGATGAATGGATGAATGGACGGATGCATAGATAGCAGGTGTATCATCTCTTGCTCTTCCATTATGTCCCCCCCAGCCCCGGCCCTGGTGTGTGCACCCCCGGCTCTCTCCAAACACAGCGTGTGGCTGTGCCTCTGTGTGCCATGCAGCGTCCTGTACACTCGACTGGGTCAGCCACGCACACGGGGTTTCATTCCACAATGGCTACTAATGATCCCTAATCAAGACACAATCTCAAAGGTAAACAAACCAACAGCTCCTTTGTTTTTGTGGAGGGAGAACTAAGGGTTATCGATTCTTCCTCTGACCCAGGACAGATCTGTATGGATCTGCAGGAGATTGATGGCTCTTTTGATCCGAGGCTCAGCCAAGCCTGACAACGCAAGGCCACGTTAGAACTGGACTGTCACAGCGGCACCTGGCCCCACTCCGCCAGCCTTCTCCTCCTCCTCCTCCTCCTCCTCCTCCTCCTCCTCCTCCTCCTCCTCCTGTCCCTTTGAAAAACCCAGGTTAGTCCTACTCACCTCATCACAAGGCACATACTGAAGAAGAACTCTGCATTGGTTCCTGGCTCTCAGTCTGGGCATCGCTGACCCTAAGGGATTGAAAAGAAACAAAACAAACCACTTTTCAAAAAGACTTTTTTCAACTGCATCACTCATACTTCCAAAGCCTCATGGAAACTGTACGTTTATTCACAAGCACGTGGTCCAGGCTATTTGCTTCACGGTGGTAGCTTTGCAACACAATGAAACGGCAAGAAGGGGCTTAGGTTGATGGAGGTCAGTGGTTCTCAGCCTTCTGGCCCTTTAAATACAGTTCCTCATGTTGTGACCCAACTATAACATTATTTTCGTTGCTACTTCATAACTGTCACGTTGCTACTGTGATGATTCGTCATGTAAATATCTGATATGCAGGATGGTCTTAGGCGACCCCTGTGAAAGGGTCGTTCGACCGCCAAAGGGGTCGCGACCCACAGGTTGAGAACCGCTGGTGGAGGCCCTGCCACACGTGTTGGAGACTCTGTGTTTCCTGCAAAGTTGACCTTTTCTCTATTCGGCTGCTGGGAGCGCCGCCCATGGGGTGACAAAGGCTGCTGACTGTCATCGGGGTGTAACGATGACCCGCCAGGTCTCAGGGACGCTGAGGGTCTGTAAGAGGCCTGCTTATCGCCGCAGAGGCTCTGGGGTTCACTGCCCACGTTGAGGTACGTCACAGCCCATCTGCAGCCTAACAAGGGAGTCTTTTAGACCCCAAACTTCTGCACGGATTTGCCTGGTCTGAGAAGCAGTGTCTTGAGAAGGGAAACAGATCCTTTCAAAAGTGCAGTGTCAGGGCCCGGCCGGCGTGGCTCAGTGGTTGAGCGTTGACCTATGAACCAGGAGGTCAGGATTTGATTCCTGGTCAAGGGCACATGGCCAGGTTGCGGGCTTGAATCCCAGTAGGGGGCGTGCAGGAGGCAGCCCATCAATGATTCTCTGTCATCATTGATATCCTTCTCCCTTCCTCTCTGAAATCAGTAAAAAAATATTTTTAAAAAGTGCTGTGTCAGATCTTAAACATTTACCTGGAGTAATTTGGAGATGTTAGAAGTTAAACCCAGTAGCCATCTATGTGTTTGCATAAGGAGTTGGACATAATACATAGATTTACTAGTATGTACTGGTATTAGTAAATATATATATTTACCGCTGTTATTTTTTATCCACCATTCCCCTCAATGTGGTTGTACTTATTTAAAGAGAAACATTAGCCCTAGCCAGTTTTGCTCAGTGGCTAGAGCATCGGCCTGGGGACTGAAGGGTCCTGGGTTCGATTGTGGTCCAGGGCACATGCCCGGGTTGCAGGCTCGATCCCCAGTGTGGGCCATGCAGGAGGCAGCCGATCAATGATTCTCTCTCATCATTGATGTTTCCATCTCTCTCTCCCTCTTTCTTCCTTTCTGAAATCAATAAATATTAAAACAAACAAACAAAACCCCCAAAGTCTTAAGGGAACACAGCCTGCCTGTTTACCTAAAATCTATGGCAGCTTTTGAGCTACGATGGTACAGTTAAACAACAAAGTCCATCTAACCTGCAAAGTCTAAGATATTTACAAAATCTAAGGTATTACAGAACAAGTTTACCAACCCCTAGTCTAGAGAAAGACCTAAAAACATCAGCTCTTAAAACTAAGTATTATCTACTTGTAGATCATATTCTGCTTACTTTAAAAACAAATAGATAATTATGTCATTTACCGCCCAAATGTCAGTATAATCAGGTCAGGTCTAGCCCTCTTACCTTTTTTAATGGGACTTAAACTTTGAAGTTTTGGGGTCAGGTGTTTCACTTCTCAAAAAAAGGTAGAAAAGTTGACAGTATTTAAAAAAAAAAATCTGAACTCTCTCTGTTGGGAACTTTTTTGGGCCTCGACACTCAGTTGATTTAAAATGTGTGAAATACGTAAGGTCACTTTCTATATTTAATTGGGGAGGCAGAAAGGTCCCCATTCAAGGACCTGTATTTGGAATTTTACAGGCATATTGTATTTTCCTTTAACAAAACTTCTAACTGAAATAGGTATTTTCTCCTAATATGAAATCTTTCTTTTTAAAAATTATCTTTTTTTAGTACTTATCAGAAAAAAATCCTTCTGCTGTTTTAATGCATCTAGAATTGAGTAATTAAAAACAAATATAAACAGCCCTAGCTGGTTTTGGCTCAGTGGATAGAGCATCAGCCTGTGGACTGAAGGGTCCTGGGTTTGATTCCGGTCAAGGGCGCGTACCTCGGTTGCAGGCTCCATCCCGGCTCGGGCCCCGGTCGGGGCACGTGTAGGAGGCAACCAATGGATGTGTTTCTCTCACATCGATGTTTCTCTCTTTCCCTCTCTCTTCCACTCTCTCTAAAAATCAATGGAAAAATATCCTCGGGTGAGGATTAAAAAAAAAACACACCCAGCCGAAACCGGTTTGGCTCAGTGGATAGAGCGTCGGCCTGTGGACTGAAAGGTCCCAGGTTCGATTCCGGTCAAGGGCATGTACCTTGGTTGCGGGCACATCCCCAGTAGGGAGTGTGCAGGAGGCAGCTGATCGATGTTTCTCTCTCATCAATGTTTCTAGCTCTCTATCCCTCTCCCTTCCTCTCTGTAAAGAATCAATAAAAAATATTAAAAAAAACACCCAAAATAACAACAAATAAACAAAAAACAATGACCTTGACATAGAACTTAGGAGGGAAAAATATATGCTTACTGAGCTCCTGCCTGCCTTTCGTTAGCTGCTGGGGGAACTAAAAGTGTAAGAAATGAATCACTTTTCAGGGTTTTTCAAAGCAGTAAGGGGAACTCAAATGAGAAAATCAGTGATTGCCGAATAGTGAGACACTTACTCTAAGTTCAGTAGAAAACCTCCCTGGTAGAAATTAACTTGGATAAGCCAGTTGAAAAAAATTTATGGAGGACTCAAGGCTAAGCATCCTGATTAATAATAGAAATATACTAATAAAAAGTGAATATTAATGACTCACATAATCTTCCCATTGTAGGAAAATGGAGAAACCCTCTTAGAAATACATTAAATAATAAACATTATGCTAAGAGAAAAAAGCCAGTCGGAGAAAGATAAATATCACATGACCTCACTCATATGTGGGATATAATGATCAACATAATTTGATGAACAAGAATAGATCCAGAGACAAATGGTAGGGGAGGAGGGGGGTTAGTGAGCAACCAAAGGACTTGTATGCATGCAAATTAGTATAACCAATGGACACAGGTACTGGAGCGGTGGGGGCTTTCCCAGGTGGGAATGGCTGGAGAGGGGCGTCAATAGGGGAAAAAGAAGACATATGTAAAACTTTAGATAATAAAAAAAAAGAAAAAATATCTATTTCTTCAAAATGTTTTATTAATGAAGACAATTAGGAAATATGGTAAAAGTCAAAATACAGATCACTCCATTGTGTGTTCAATTTTTAAACGAAAGATGATGCCTTCTGTGTTCAGAAATGTTGCTCGGCTGGTGTGGCTCAGTGGTTGAGCATCGACCTATGAACCAGGAGGTCATGGTTCGATTCTGGTTAGGACACATGCCCAGGTGGTGGGCTCGATCCCCAGTGTGGGGCGTGCAGGAGGCAGCCGATCCATGATTCTCTCTCATCAATGATGTTTCTCTCTCTCCCTTCCTCTCTGAGATCAACACATATATTAAAAAATAAAAAAATGTGTTGAACTTATGATGACATGAAAGACAAGGTCACTTAGACAATATGCTAAGACGTGCTGGTAATATGTGGCTGATCTTGTCCCATGTTGTTGTTGTTGTTCCTGGTTTGTTTCGTTCACTTCTGTCCCCTCAGGTCTCACAACAGCTGTGTCACAAAGTCACTCAGTAAATATTGGTTGGATGAACCATGACATGAGTGTAAGACGGAAGCTCTATGAAACGCACACAGGCAATGGAGGCTGATGGGCCCTCCTGTCTTCCACGCAAACATCCTTCTTTCTAGAAATCCAATCCTTTTCCAGACAAATAGCATCTATTGGGATAGACTGCAGAAGGTATTACCAACTGCTTCCTAAACACTTCGAAAAGTGATGGGCTGCCCTAGCCGGTTTGGCTCAGTGGATAGAGCGTCGGCTTGAGGACTGAAAGATCCCAGGTTCGAGTCCCGAAAAGGGCACGTACCTCAGTTGCAGGCTCCTCCTTGGTCAGGGCCCTGGTCAGGGTGTGTGCACAAGGCAACCAATCAATGTGTTTCTCTCACATCGATGTTTCTCTCTGTCTCTCCCTCTCTCTTCCACTCTCCCTAAAAATCAATGGAAAAATATCCCCGGGTAAGGATTAACAAACAATGTAAATAAATAAAAAATGATGGGCCGATGAGCATAAAGTTTTTAATTAGATGCTTAATACAGAGGTCTATATATTATTCAACAAAACATCTGTTCTGAGTTATGCATTTTCATGCTCTGAAATTCTGTGTGCAAAAAGAATTTGGGGCGGGATCTGAGGCATTTGTGACTTCATTCACAGTGAAGAGTAAAAATGATTAGGAGGGTTACGTTTTGAAATGGCATTCACTCCCATTTTGATCTCCATTTATAAAAATGGGGAGCAAAAGCTTTGAACCTCCACTTTTTGGTAAGAAGGTTGAGAAATATTGTTTGGAAGTGGAAGCATGGATTATGCTTGTGAGCAGCAAGAAAAGCATCTATATATATAAAAGTGATGAGCCAAACTGGAGAAGTATCCTATCTAATAATAGACAAACATGGTAATTGACCGTACCTTCGCTAGGCTTTCCATTGGCGAATCAGGGTGATATGCAAATTAACTGCCAACAAAGATGGCGGTTAACCGCCAACAAAGATGGCGGTTAATTTGCATACATAGGTGTAATGCTGGGAGGTGAAAGGGGAAGGACGGAAGCCACCGCCTGCCACTGACGGTGATCGGAAACCCAGGTGGCAGGCAAGAGCCGGTGATCGGAGAAGCCGGGCAGGGCAGGGAAGAGGCGGCCACCAGCAGCCGCCTCTTCCCTGCCCGCCTCCGGCCAGTGTTCAGAGAAGTACCTGTATTTTTTTTTTTCAAAGTACCCGTATTTTTAATAATTTCTTGACATGGTAAAAGAATTTTACATTACGATCCAAGGGTGGTGGGGTGAGGAGAAGGAGCAGCAGAAGAATCCAACAAACAAAACAGTAAACGGAAATGCATGGTGGGAGGGATTTGAAGGGTAGGTAGGGGCATTGCCCAACTAAAATGCAATTTGTTTGTTACTGAGTACTATTCATGGGAAGACAGCATCCTGACTCCTTCTCTATACAGCATATTGGGAGTAAAAATGATGCATCCAGGTGGAAATATGATTAGGGGTTGGAAGACAGACAGGGAAAGAAGAAGTCAGAAATAGACACTGAGAGAGTCACTGGCTGGCTGGCTGCAAATACTGACTCTCCAGTAGTGATAGAATAAAAAAGTGGGGGATATCTCTGGAAGATTCAAGAGATAGGGGGCAACTCTTCTATGGTTTTGACTTGCCCAGCAGATTTCCACATACACACGTGTACACGCCTATGTTTGCATGCACATACATATACACATAACTGACTGCCCTCCCTGGAAGCACAGAAGAAGAAGAAGCCACCAGAAGAAGCCGCCGCCCACTTTTGGTCCAGGCGCCAGCGCTTGCGGCAGGCCGCAGCCCAGGAGACGGACAAGACACCGTCCCGAGGTCCCAGGCTGCAGCCACCCGGAGAAGCTGCCAGCCCTGTGGTCCAGGACGCCAGCGCCTGTGGCCAGGGAAATAGGTTCCCTCTTCTCCTACTGCAGTCATTACTTCAATATTCCCCTTCTGAATTTCTCTCCTGTGCTGCAACCCAACTCCACTTTTCATCGGAAGGATACAGAACAGAGAGAGCAGTGTTAAAAGCTTACATTTTTAAGCCAGTAAGGTTGGTACTTAAACATATAAATGGAAAACTAGAGTCCTTAAGGTAACAAAGGCTACAAAGGGCAGGGACAGCACATGACCTATTACATTCAGCAATCCATATGGGGACTGAAAACTTCGCAATGACGACAATTAGTGAAGATATGAATCAACTAAAATAGTTGACAGGACAATTCTTCCATCTTTGAAAATATCTACATCAAATCTGTTTCAATAGATTTTCACCTGCATAATATAACACATTCTGACAAGACCACCACCACCACCACCAATGTGGTCAGTGTTGTGTCGATAAATGTTTAATAACTGAGGGACACCCCCCTGAGTGCACAAATTTTTGTGCATCAGGCTACTAGTCTATATATATAAAAGCCTAAGCAACCATTATGACCGGCCGGTAGCTATGACGCTCACTGACCACCAGGGGGCAGGTGCTCAATGCCCCCTGGTGGTCAGTGTGCTCCACAGCCAACTTCCCTTGGCCGGCCAACCTCCTGCAATCTCTCCCCCCGGCCGGCCAGCCCCCATCGGCCCTGATTGCCAGCCAGGCCGAGGGACCCCACCTGTGCATGAATTTGTGCACCGGGCCTCTAGTAAATTATAAGATGCCATGCATGGGATGAATGAAGAACAGAGCCCAGAGCTCAATGTAGCCTCCTTACCTGCCTCCCCACTGCTAACTGACAGGGTTCCTTTGCTTCTTCTATACACCTTGGAGGTCTAAAGAAATGGAAGGCACTCATGCATAGCAACTGTTACTAGGGAACAAAAAACTAGAAGAGCAACTTAGAAGTCCACACGTTACTTGTAACATTTGTGATTCCATTTCTATCAATGCATTTCTTTAAAACATGCAGAAACTCACTTTTCATTGTTTCAGAGCTACAAACACAGTCTCCAACACGTGTGGCAGAGCCTCCATCAGCGGTTCTCAACCTGTGAGTCGAGATCCCTTTGGCAGTCGAACGACCCTTTCACAGGGGTCGCCTAAGACCATCCTGCATATCAGATATTTACATGACGATTCATCACAGGAGCAACATGACAGTTATGAAGTAGCCACGAAAATAATGTTATGGTTGGGCCACAACATGAGGAACTGTATTTAAAGGGCCAGAAGGCTGAGAACCACTGGCCTCCATCAACCTAAGTCCCTTCTTGCTGTTTCATTGTGTTGCAGACAAAGCTACCACCGTGAAGCAAAGAGCCTGGACCACGTGCTTGTGAATAAACGTACAGTTTCCATGAGGCTTTGGCAAGAGTTGTTTACCTAAACCCTAAGTGATATGAAAATTTTACCTCTCTGGTGAGTTATCCAACTACTAAATAAGAATTTTCCTGCATATAAAGTTCTCAGGATATCAACCAAGAATTTTGCCACAAGCTCCCAAATGTGTCCACGTGAAGAACTTTTATTTCACGGAAAAAAAAAAAAAAAACACCCACAAAGCTAAGCTTCAAAATATTCACATCAATTGGGCACAGGACAAGCTGCCTCTTATGTCACAAACATTCCATCAAAATATCTCCAAAGCAGGACCATTCCTCCCGTTTTAAAATAAAAAGGTCCAATAACCACAATTCACTAAATCACAGAACTAGGCCTTATCCTTATTAAGCCCTTGTGTCTAGGGCAGTGATGGCGAACCTTTTGAGCTCGGCGTGTCAGCATTTTGAAAAACCCTAACTTAACTCTGGTGCTGTGTCACATAGAGAAATTTTTTGATCTTTGCAACCACAGTAAAACAAAGACTTATATTTTTGATATTTACTTTATATATTTAAATGCCATTTAACCAAGAAAAATCAACCAAAATAATGAGTTTGCGTGTCATAGGTTCGCCATCACTGGTCTAAAGCGATAGCTTCTCTCTGCAGTTTTCTCTCTAAAGTTTTCCCGACTTAAATAAAGTGTTATGTGAATGCTTCAAAACAAGAAAACTTCCATGAACGTGTCAGAAATGTTAACCAGATAACACAGATGTCTGACCGTTTTGGAAATTTGCAGACAAACGAGGCTGTCGCTTAAAATGTAGCTGCAGCCCTAACCGGTTTGGCTCAGTGGATAGAGCACTGGCCTGCGGACGGAAGGGTCCCAGGTTCGATTCCAGTCAAGGACATGTACCTGGGTTGCGGGCACATCCCCAGTTGGGGGTGTGCAGGAGGCAGCTGATCGATGTTTCTAACTATCCTTCTCTCTTCCTCTCTGTAAAAAAAAATCAATAAAACATATTTTTAAAGAATGTAGCTGCATTTGTGTACGCAAAGAAGAGTTATACCCAGCAGTGGTGTCTGTGACCGTGGGAAGAACTCAGAAACCAGGGAGAATGTGTGGTTACCACCCGCCCACTTCCCATTCATTCCCCGTGCACAACTCATTTCCTGCATTCCACAAGCCGAGCGCCGATGCTGGGCTTCAAAAGCAATTTCAGCAGCAAAATAAGGTGCTTTTCTCCAATTTTCCAGCCATTTGTACGGGGTTAGTGTTGTTTACCCACCTCGTACAATGGTATTTACATACCCCTTTGAAGAAAATTGGTGGGTATGATTTATGGAGTACCGTAAGCGCGCAATTTTCCATGTAGTGAACCTAATCTGAAAGCTCACTTGCAAAGGTCGCGCTGGCCACACAAATACCAAGTCTCCTCTTTGGAATAAGTTAGGATATTCATTTTTCTTGGAAAATGTCAGCGGCACCCCGGTCCTGGGGGTTAGTTTATGCAGATAAATGCGTAAGACTTTAATCTGAGAGCAAAAATACTCGGCGCGGTCCGCGCGGCAGTCCATCGATCACTGTTAAGACCTGTAATTTGTTTTTATTTAAATCTCCAGCCAGGCGGAGTGGGCCACGGGACCATTAACACGGCACCTCGCGCCTAAGCCAGGATCAAGGCCCATAAACACGCCGGGACTCCCAGCCCCGGGGTTCTGGCCCAGCCAGGGGTGGCGTCTTGTTCCCTTTTTCAGCCAGAGGCATCCTGTCCAGCTCAGCTCGTGGGAAATCACCCGGTAAGACTCGTCTCCCAGCCCCCACTTGGGTTCTCACGTAAGGGCTCCTCCCTTCAGCGCGAGGAAGAGAACACCCAGCCAGTTAGATCCCTTGTAAATTTCTCTTTTCCCAGAAGAGCAGTCCCGTGCGGAGAAATCTCTCATGTTCCCATCAGGAATCACCAGGGCCTTGAGGTGCTTACATCTGCAACTGACAAGAGGAATAGCCGGCGGCCCGTTGTCATTTTGCTTCATGGTGACGCGCCGTCACACACTTCAGCACACCAGTCGGAGACGCGTTAAAAGATCTTGCCTGGGAAGGACCAGTATTTTGCGCGGGCGGCCGTGCTTTCTATTCTTGCCTTCTTCCGTGCCCCAGAGAAGCCCTGTGAAAACGTGAGCTTTATCCCCAGTCTCGGTGCCCGGGAGACCCTTTTCTAATAGGAAATATAATCTTGAGGTGTGATTATGAACTGCTGGCCTGCCTGTCTACAAAGTGAGGGAGGGGGATGGGAGCCCAGGCCCGGACCCTCGGACGAGACTTCGCAAAGGCGCCTTGGGAGTCTGTGGGAGGTGCATGGCCAGCTGGGGGGTGACGCCTGGAGTCTGGACCAATAGTTGACATTGATGCTGCCATCTCAATGTCACCCGAGCGACGGGGAAATTCCATCCCCACGGAATGGCTTCCTTTTCAAAACGTGGCCGGCCCGTGTTCACCACCCACAGCCAAAGCTATACTTTTGGCCCCCTGCCCCCTACACACACAATGTGTTACAGAGCTCTACGCTAGAAACCTATATAATTTTATTAACCAGCGTCACCCCGGCGCCACCTGCCCTCTGCTCACTTGGCTCTGTTCCCCTGTATTTCCTCAAACGCTCCCCGAGGCTGTCCCAGCTGCCTCCGATCCCCTCTCCCCGGAAGGAACCATGGCTGGGACCCTCACCCCTTCAAGGCCTCTATTCGCCGCCTCGTCAAACTCTTCTCTTGTCCCCGTCACTCCCTGTCCCACACCAGCGTGACGCTCCCAATCACCCTTCGGCGCTGCTTATGTCATGCCCACAGACCTTCTGGCCATCTGACACGGCGGAGGTTTCACTTACTTGACTGATGCCTCTACCCTCCCTCCCAGCCCCCCAATAACGTCAGTGCCTCAGAACTGGGCGTTCTGTGTTGTTTACTGCTGCATCCTCAGTGCCTAGAAAAATACTCATCACCAGGGAAATCTTCAAGTAGACAGTCAGCAGTTGAACCCCCAAATGCCTGGGAACGCCTGTGGAATGCCAACAAAGTTATAGCTGTCACCTCTCCCTCAGGAGGTTTCCCCCCCAGAACCTACAGGCCTCGGGCCTCACACAGTCACCTCTACACATGAATGTTTCTTAAACGAAACACGTGAAAGGCGTGAACCAGGAGAGCAGAAGTGACCTTCTCCCATGAGGCCGGGCTGAGCCGGGGCGCAGTCATGGCTGAATTCAGGTCTTGACCTTGAGTTCGGACAGACGCGAAGGGATGAAGACCCACAGCAAAGGGAACGGGAGAGCTTGGGTTCGAATCCCACCCGGCTGTGCTACACACAATTTGCGTGCTCTATGTAAATCAAAGGGATGGAGGGAGTCCTATTTTGTGACGCAGAAAAACGTCACCGGTACACGTTTCAGTGTCGGTTAGGAAAGCGTTGCCAGACGCACGCGTGGGCTTTCGCGGGCACATTGTCTCTGGCGACTTCTGTGCTTACGAAGACAGGCATGCATGGTCCAGGAAATCTCCCATTTTTATCATCCTGCTCTTTCCGGGACAAGTTTGCTGACCCCGGTCTCACAACAGCGCCTCCATTTAATGGCCAACCTGGGGGTGTTCCCGTCGCCTGAAGTGGGAGAGTCCCACGAACGTGTTTCTGGGAATTACTGCTGGGCAGGCCCAGGCGGCAGGATCCTCCCCGAAACGTGGCTCGTGTCCTTTCTCTCTCAGATGCTTTTGCACCCTCATCTCTGGAACCACACAGGGTAACCCTTGTATGTTTTTGCTCCAGAAAGCCCAAAGTGGGCCGAACCCTTTCCTCTTTATCTAACGCCGCCTCCAAGGGCCTTGCGAGAATTTAGCCTCCAATCTGATTGCTTTTGCCATCAGAATTACTTCCCTACTTCGGAAGTTTGCCTTCTGTTCTCCCAGCGGCACTTTCCCAAGAGGGCAAATCTACCTCAGTTTAGGAGAAGTAGGTTGCTGGACCCTGATAACTTTTTAAATGCTTTCTAAGCGAAAGCCCGCCCTTCCCTGCCCCTCCCCCCTCAGAGCTCATCCATGGATAAGCCACTAGAATAGAAGGATGCAAGGCTTTTGTTTGTGCCAAGGGTGCGGGTTGGGGGGGCAGCTAGCTTTGGGGGAAGGGCTCGGGAACCCACCCCAGAGCCCTGACTGCACAGCATTCACCCCCTTCCCTGCTGGTGGGCCATCCCCATGGGCACCGCCGCCAGCCACAGGCCCAGGCCGGCTCCCGGCTGCCAGGCCCTTGGTTGGGAGCCAAGGCAGTGTCCCAGGCCCCTGGAGCTCGCTGCCCGCCCCCCCCTCACCCATCCCCCCCGTTATGAGCTGCGTGACAGCGAGGAAAAGGGCCGACCTCCTCTCCTGGCTTCTCTTGCAAAAGGCCCTCGTAGCCGGAGGGCTGACATTTCACCACGTTTCTGCTTTAATTAATGTCCGGGAGACGAACTTCGCTTCCACCCGCAGCGGCAGCATGAATTCGACGGAATCGCAGCCGGGGCTTCTTTTCAGCTCTGCTGTTTTCATCAGCACTGCGTCCAGGGATCAGTGACACCCGGGCACCATCCTGGCCACACGCGTCTGGTGGCGATGCCAGTCCCCTGAAGTCCTCGCGGCACCATCCTCGCTGCAGGCCTTGGCGCCTGCACCCCGGGAGGCTGGGCTGCTCAAATTCGTGGAGCCCTGATATCCTCCCTGGTAGCGACTGCGGGCTCCAGAGTGTGGCCTCGACTCAACAGTGGGGGGGCACCTTCTTGACTCACCCCAACCTCCCTCTTTTCCTCTGCTGACACTGGGGAAGGGAGGGCCCCCCCGCCCCCCCTCCCCAGTTAATGGGGTCTAATGCTGCCCTCCCCTAGATTCCTCCCTGAGTTCAGTAAGGAAACATACTTGTAACAACAGAGAAAGCCTCAGTCGAGGGTTACAAACGGGTTCTGAGCTCCCACCGGGGAGGCCGTGGCCTGCGCTGGTTAATAAGAGCCAGTCAGTCAGACCCACCATTCAGTGGCTCTGTGGCTTTAGGCAAGTTACTTAACCTCTCTGAATCTCACTGGCCTCACGTAGGAAAAGGGGGTAATAACTGCCCTTACTTCATCGGTCGGCGATGAAGACGATGAGAGAGAACGCACACATACATAGCCTCAGGCACCCATCCATCTCAGCTATGAAGTGCTTAATAATGATTCGATTTTTGCGTTTGCTGCTCTGCTGACAGACAAGACACGCCAGCAGTTTGCTCAGCCCAGGATAAAGAAGAGTCCCTCCCTTTGCCTCCCAGGACTTAACATTGTAGACTCTTTAGCTGCATCAAAGAAAGAGAGAAGAGGGTAGAATATAAAAAGAGTGAATCAAACCGATTTGAGCCAAAGAAGCAGGGCCGATGAATAAGCTTAAGCACCAACAGGAGCATTCATGCTCCTACTTGTGCTAGGGGTTCTCGGACTGTTGTCCTCCAAGCCGTAGCATCCAGTGTCAAACAGGCAAAGGGGCTCCCTGGGGGTATCGGGTCCAGTCGTGGGAGCAGTTCTGGGAGTTTCCAAGCGGCTAGGGACCAGCCAGGGAGTGGCCAGGGAAAGATGGCCAGGAGGGTCCGAGCTGTCTAGTAATCACATCACAGGGGAGATGAAAGATGGACGCTTTTCTGGGGCCGAGAAGTCTAAGGGGCACAGCGGCTACTGTCAGGAAAGGGGCAGTCATCTGCCCCTTAGAATAGCCCAGCATCAACCCAGAGAGGGTTCAGAGAGAAGGTTCTGAGCCAGACTTAGGACTTTTGAATCAACAGGTTGGCAGCTTAGCCGCTGAAATGCCCCTTCTCGGTAAGGGGAGGAGTCTCTGCATGGGGAGGCCTGTGAAGGTCACCCTCAGGTTGGAGACATCAAACCAGCCGGCTTCTGGGACCCCTTTCAATCCAAGTTCTGAGAGAGAGAGACTTGCTTGTGTGCGCGTTGTTGGGGGAGACTTGGGCTTTGCGCACTAGAGTTTTCTCTCTTTTCTGCATTCGCCAGATCTCCTCCATGGGTCTGAAATACACATGGCTGTGTCGTGCCTACCAAATAAGCAGGTTTACCAGTAGGGGATGGCCTTTGGAGAATTGGAAGCATTAAAAAATGCATGTTTGCTGCCCGGCTGGCGTGGCTCAGTGGTTGAGCATCGACTCTGAACCAGGAGGTCATAATTCGATTCCGGGCCGGGGTACATGCCCGGGTTATGGGCTCGATCCCCGGTAAGGGGCGTGCAGGAGGCAGCCGATCAATGATTCTCTGTCATCATTGATGTTTCTATCTCTCTCTCCCCCCATCTCCCTTCCTCTCTGAAATCAATAAAAAAAATTTTTAAATGCCTATTTTCCTATCCAAGAAAACTAAAAGCATCCCTTATGTCCCTCAAAGGCAAAATAGGGGAAAGGCCTCATGGGAACCCCAATCTTGGAAAGCGAGGAGTCATAGCCATTTCACCTCGTAGCCACACAGGCACCCACAGTGGCGCAGGCTGGGGTGCTTCCAAATAGGTGGTTAGTTTGCCACCGAAGCATGACCAGTGCGCCAGCTACAACAAGCGAACACCCGGATGAGCATGTTAACATCATTTCCTATCATTTCTATTCGAGGTGGCTCTGGCGCAGTCTGGGATGCAAGCCACAAAGTAGATTTCTCAAAATCGATGAGCATTTCCCTGGACATTGGCAGCCCCTTCTGTGGCATTTCAATGTGAGTTCACATGGATTAGTGCCTTTGGCAAAACAGGTACCGAATTGCTGTGCAAATGGAGGCAGCGCCAGACGCGGGCTGAGGACAGGATAAAAGCCTACGGCAGGACACGAGATCCATGTGCGGAGGCCACTCCAGCGAGATGAGATCTCGGAGGAAAGGGTGTAAATGGTTCTGTCCAGTTTTATATTAGCTGTTGGTACTCGTCGGACACTTAGATTCTGCGTGTGACAATGTGTAAAATGGGTTGCATGCGCGCAGGACAAAGGTTGTTGGGCTCTTTGTCATAACATGAATCGCGGAGAAAGTCATTTTCGTTGTTAAAGTGGAGGCCCTGTACAATTTTGTAGGAATTTCATTGTAAAGCTGTCCACTCTCCTTTAAAGTTTCAGTGGTTTTAAGAACTGTCACGGTGGCCCTAGCCGGTTTGGCTCAGTGGATAGAGCGTCGGCCTGCAGACTGAAGGGTCCCAGGTTCGATGCCGGTCAAGGGCACGTACCTTGGCCCGGGCCCTGGTCGGGGCAAGTGCAGGAGGCAACCAGTCGATGTGTTTCTCTCACATCAATATTTCTCTCTGTCTTTCTAAAAATCAATGGAAAAATATCCTTGGGTGAGGACTAAAAAACAAACAAAAAAGAATTGTCATGGCAGATATCAACCAAACCCAGATGGTTGCCGAGAGGAGTGATAAATTGGTAGAAGTTTGGCAATTTCTTGATTCCCGTCCAGTTTGCCACATACAACCACATACAAGGCACCGTGTCCCTTGTCTGTTATCGAACACAGACAGGAAGTTGGGGAGTGAGTGGAGGCAGGCGCATCTCAGAACAATGGGAACCTTCAAGGTCAGCTCTTCTTGTCAATAGCTGACATTTAAGCATTTCTTTCAGACGCTGCTGATAATGTTTTTTTTTGAGATAGTCAAGAAGAATTGCTGTGTTGGTATGCAATTAGGGTCATAATGAGATGCAAAAATGCAAATAGGGTGGCACGTGCCAGTTCTTCCGAGTGCCTTTTGACAGAACTGCAGGCACCAAAAGACGTTGATAGATACCATGTCACTGTGCCGAGTTGGAGGGCTGTTGGCTTTTAAAGAAGCATCTCTGACGTGTTATCTCGAGATGCAAATGAGCAGGCACCTTTCGCGATGATAAATGTAGAGGTCACCGGTTTTTTTCTGGGTAAATTTTGACAACTTCATTGAACCGGTTGTATCAGTAGGATTTGTCAGGAGATGCAGTCAACATCTTCATCCTTTTTTTTTATGAAATGTGCCCTATAAAACGCATTGTATATTCATCAGGGTATCCACGGGAAGGCGACCTTGCATGAAGTTCATTTAAAATGTAAATTAGCGGGTAACCCATTCAGCGGCTCCATCAGGTTCTTAAACACTACACGCTGTCCTTTCCATCTATTCTTTCCATCTTTGCGTTTTGCGCTTTTGTAAAGAAGAAAAATCCAAGAAGTCGTGTAGATGATGACTTTGAGAATGATCACATAGCATGAGCTCTTCTAGGTGTTAAGCTAAGACAGTTTTCGAGAATCACAAAGTAATTACAGCGATGGAAGTGGCATAATGAAGAGGACAGAAAGCCAACCCTCATTTCCAGAGCTTCCTTCTCCAAGGCCAAGTACTCATACTTGAGTCTCACAATGGCCACAGGCAGGGACAACTTGAACAATGAATGATCTTGGCTAACACATCACATAGAATGAGGTGAGAGAGCTAAGGCATGTGTCCTACAAATGTTTTACAATTGTCTACTGGGTGCCCTACCCTTGACTAGATAATGGATGAAAGCAACACCCCATTCTCCTCAAGACTCTTACGGGGAGTCAGATATGAAAACAATTACATGACACAATGATCATGCCAGAGGGATGAAGTTCTGGCCCTGTTCCCTGCCCTTGCACCATCCATTCAAGATGGCCGAGTTGTCGAGGAACAACCTGGGTACTCGGAATGAGTCCTAAGTGTCTTGACTGCTGGCCCTGAGCTCTTGGGTTGAAAATCCATCGGGTGTTATGCACCCTTCAGAGCGGTCAACTAGAGGATCATGCACGTCTGGCTGTCTGCTCTGAGACTACACCAGCGTGGTGGTGAATATTCAGTCTGCAAAACGTGGAATGGGGAGTAACGGTGCATCTCACTTTCATTAAATTTCATAAAACTATTTATTCTAACACTTTATGCTCAGGACCGAGGTGGTGGTAAAGGCAAAACCTGGCACCAGCGATAGGAGGGAGAGTTATGATGAAGAGCGGGAAAGAGTAATCTTATGAAAAAACAAAGGAGTGTTTTCATTTGAAAACAATCCAAGTTGCCCTGTTAATTTGAATTAGTTCTCACATTCTGGACACACATATACTAGTATCTGACTGGTTGTCAAGGATGCTACAGCAGTAAATTGTATGCCTAGGTCGCTACTTGGGGGGAAAATTTCCATTTCAGGGACAAAAATGATACCTCAGACATTGCATTTCAGGGTGATAATTGCACTTCTCAGGTGCTTAAGGGAAAGATGATCTACAAATAATAATTAAAAAGTTGTGCCCCGAGGGAATGGGGATGTCAGATATGGGACTCACACACGTGAAATGCTAGACTTCTGGCCTGACCTTGTTCCATCGGATTCAGTATTATGAATTCTAAGCACATGTATGCTTCCATATTTGAGGTGACAATTTGAGAGTGTAGGAGGTGGAGGCAAGGTATGTTGAGACTAGTGTATTAAACCACCCCGTTGACGCCATAGCTTCTTCTCGACACTTTAAAAGCGTCAGGCTATTAACACGCATAATTACTCAGCTCCAAGTTCTCCTATGCACTTTGGAGGCACACGGTTGGGGGAGGGGAAGACAGACTCAGTTCCCCTGCCCCACGTCAATGTCACAGACATGTTCTACTCTCTGGACACATTATTTTAGAAGTCTGAAGACCTGTTTCTCTCACTTAAAAAATCAGAAAAATAGGAACACAACATTTGGATCGCTGGAGTCTCCAGTTTGGACAATGAGGGTTGGCGTGGGAATCAAAAGATCTAGCGAGACTGATCACGTGGCCCGGTGTAGCCACGAAGAGCTGGAGCCAAGTCTGTCTCGCGTCCTCCGAGCGAGTCACGAGGGCGCCAGCTTCTCGCAGACTCCACGCGTGGACGCCTCTCCCCCGCATTCCTGCGGCTCACCTGGCTCCTGCACGAGGTGAGTGTGTGTTGGGTTTTGCTTCTGAAGGAAACCCTGGCCCGGCCTGTGTCTCAGAGATCGAAATAAAACCCAAGATTGCAACATGGTGGGAGAGCGTACCCTGTGTTCCGTGCCCTCCACGAGGGACCAGCGGAGAGATTAGAAAGATGTGACCCTTGTCTCCAGGAAGCCGGGCCAGCAGGAGGCTCCGGCGCACAGATCACGGAGGCTGGGCCAGCAGAAGCTGTGTTGCACCAGACGCAGGTACAAAGGCGGCGGAGCTCCCTGGGGTGCCAAGAGGAGGCGGCATCTAAGCTGGGCTCGAAGGCCCAATGGCCGTTTTCTACGGAGGAGGAGGAAGAGGGACGGCCCGAGGGTGGAAACATCATACGTAGAAGCAAAGAGGGGCGCAGGCCCGCAGTGTGTTGGGGGTCTGAGGAGCGGCTCCTGAAGGAAGGAGGATGGGAAACTGACAGGAGGTGACTCATGTGCCAGGACAGACCACGGCGTTTGGTCCTTAGCGTTTACGAAATGTCAGGGAGGAGCGGGAGTCCTCAGAGACGCTGAGCAGAGGAGGAGCCGGTCAAGTTCAGCTTTGGTGCCCGGGAAGGCGAGTTGTGCTGAGGCCACGATGGAAGGCTCGCTGGCGAGCGAGCAGGGAGGCATCGGCACAGGGCGCCCCCCACGGCTTAGGCGAATTTGGTTCCACACAGCAGGCGTGTGCCGTCTGGCTGACTCCGATGGCGTGTCCCATCCATCTACAGCCATCGGAGTGTGTCAGGGGACCGACAATGATGGCCATTCGCAGCGCCAGTGCCTAGGTACCCTCTGCCACCGCCGTCTGCTGCCACTTGAACAACAGGGATGAACAGGTGAGGTGGCCTTCCTCCGTGGGCGCCAAGACCACCGGTTGGGTTCCAAGGAGGGCCTGGGACTCCCCTTACTGCAACGGGGCCCTTTGACCTGCAGCTAGAGGGGATTGTTTCACATAAAAAGTCCCACGAGTGGCGAGGAGGGCCCTGCCCAGAAGGACAGTTGCTGGCGGAACAACACGGCTGGGACAGAGTGAAGGCGGAGTGACGGCCGGCCCCCGGGGAAAGGGAGAAGCCAGCTGCTGTGGAGGCGGGCTTGACCGGGCGGGGCCAAGATGAGTGCAGAGTCCACATTGTCTGACTCCGTGCCAGTCCAGGGCATGGGCAGCCACGCTCCGGGTGGAGGCAGGTGGCACACGGCACCGGGAGGTGGCCCCGAGCGGGACTGGCATGCCCACAACGAAGTGCCCTATGCGCACCTTTCTGCGCTCACATAGCGCCTTGTCACTGCGGATCCAAGACCTGTCTGGTGTGTTCCCAGCTTCTCTGGCAGGTGCTCAGGTAGGTCACTGGATCGTCGGATCGCGGGTTAATAATCACAGAGGAAAAGAAGACCCTAGCCTGGTTTCCAGCCCAGAGACTCTGTGCCCGCTGCTAACTTTTTAAAAAATGCTTTGATCCTGAGAGGAGGAGGGGAGGGGGGAGAGAGAGGACGTCCATGTGCCATTGCAACACTGATCAGCTACCTGCCGCACGGCCCCCACTGGGGATCGAGCCTGCGGGCCCCGACGGGGAATCAAACCGGCAACCCTTCGGTGCATGGGGCGACACTCAACCAACCGAGGGACACATTGCTAACTCTAATCACACTCTACTGCTGTTTGCTCATTTGTCATCTCTACTAGATTGGCGGGCACCTGAGGGTGAGGATTTCACTCTTCAGCTCTTTTCCCCCAAACCGTGTTTCTCAGATTGGGGTGGAGTGGGACTGGCGGCGTGTCGTTTTGGGCCCAAGTGAACGGCACCGTGGGAGCACCATCTGGGGCAAAGACTTCGTGAGCCAAGCATTCTATACGGACGTGTTTGGAACGTGTATTAAGGGGCACGGTGTGATACGGTGTGTGGAGGTGGAATAAACATCTCTGAGATGTTTTGGCTTGGCTGGGCTGCTCTGTGCTAATCCTTTCGGCCTGGCTGGGGTGAGAGCTCATTCATAGGCCCAGAAGCAGGACCTGCTAATGGGAAGGAGGGAGGGAGGGGGGAAGACGCTGGCCACACCCAGGGTCTTTCATGTTCATCACAACATCACATATGGAACCAAATGCCACCACAATTGAGGAACGAGCCGAAAACCCACATTCAGTCATCACAGCACTGACAGCAACAAAAATTCCTTTTCCTGCTACTTGTCCTCTTAGAAGTATGTTTGTAATGACTGGAGATTCATTCGTGAGATTATGTCCTTTATTGTGTGGCAGGATTTTAT
This sequence comes from Myotis yumanensis, assembly GCF_028538775.1. Lineage (NCBI taxonomy): Eukaryota > Metazoa > Chordata > Mammalia > Chiroptera > Vespertilionidae > Myotis > Myotis yumanensis. Next base: position 3,496,847 of record NW_027223771.1, on the reverse strand, counting down.
TCTGTGTTATTGATCTGTGCCTGTCGGTCTTGACACCAATGCCGCGCCGTCTCGCTCACTGCAGCTTTGTGGTAAGCTTGGAAATCAGATCATTTGATTTTTCATCTTTTACAAAATTATTCTGGCATTGCAGGCATTATAGTTATTTTAACTTCCATACTTGCAGTCATTACACTTTTAGAGAATAGGAAGGGCAATGGGTTAGTAGACTCTAACTATGAAAAGAATGGCCCTGGAAAAGCCTTTAAATCCATGGGTTTCTTGACAAATGTTTCAATAATACATATATATTGTCAATAATATGCATTTATTACGTGCATGAATGCATATATATATTGCATGTGTAAATGCAAAAACTGCATGCACGAATGTCTTTTGCATTTGCGAATGTATGTGCACATTGTATGCATGTACACATGATAAGCATGTACACACTGTATGCCATATATATTATAAGCATGTGCACACTGTATGCATGTACATATGATAAGTATGTACATTTTGTTTGTATGTACATATGGTAAGCATGCACACATTGTATGCCATATATATTATAAGCATGTGCACATTGTATGCATGTACATATAAGTATGTACATTTTGTTTGTATGTACATATGGTAAGCATGCACACATTGTATGCATGCACATATTGTATGCATGTACACATTGTATGCCATATATATTATAAGCATGTGCACATTGTATGCATGTACATATGATATGTACATTTTGTTTGCATGTACATATGGTATGCATGCACACATTGTATGCCATATATATTATAAGCATGTGCACATTGTATGCATGTACATATGATAAGTATGTACATTTTGTTTGCGTGTACATATGGTAAGCATGCACACATTGTATGCATGCACATATTGTATGCATGTATATACTGTATGCATGTACACATTGTATGCCATATATATTATAAGCATGTGCACATTGTATGCATGTACATATGATAAGTATGTACATTTTGTTTGCATGTACATATGGTAAGCATGCACACATTGTATGCATGCACATATTGTATGCATGTATATACTGTATGCATGTACACATTGTATGCCATATATATTATAAGCATGTGCACATTGTATGCATGTACATATGATAAGTATGTACATTTTGTTTGCATGTACATATGGTAAGCATGCACACATTGTATGCATGCACATACTGTATGCATGTACATACTGGTATGGTAAGCATGTACACATGGTAAGCATGTACACATTGTGTGCATGTATGTATATTGCATGTATGCACGTTTATACTTTGTAATACACGCACTCTCGACCCGCCTGTGCATTGGAGGCCACCGCACTGGGGACGCCGTGCAGCCTGCCGTGCGCCGCCCCGCCGCCGCCGGTAGGTAACTGTGTGATATATAGCTTGCAAGCAGCCCTGCTGTTTGTTACCGGCAATTAATCTCCCCGGTGCCTTTCTTCCATTCAGCCCCAGCCTTTATGGTCTAAATCCCGCTATTCTCACGCGCCCCACTTGTGCTGTGCAGAAAAGGCCCAGGCTGGCAGATTATCGCGGGGCAGTTAAGCATGTAATTGCTCAAATGAGTTAAAATCCCTTCAAATATCTGTCTTTGTACCTCATCGCACCACTTCAGGGACTCAAATATTTGACAATTGATGAAGATAAACTAAAGGGGTCTTCATTAGCTACCAACCACCGTGACATGCTTCTTTTCAGAGGAGCCTGGTGAATTTTGGAACTTATTATCTACTTAGAAACCGCGGGAAAGCAGACAAATACTTCAGTGAACTTTAGAATAGACAAGGCTGGAAGCTTTACATGGAAGCGGGGGTTGGAGCAAAACCCGTGGCTCGCTCATCTCCGGCTGCACTGGTTAGAAATGTGGGGCAAGGCGCGCAGGAGCATGGATCCAATAAAGGGCGGGAAATATGCCTACCCCCCCATGGCACCGCCATCCTGGCCCGTGTGTTACAGTTGGAGGTAATTAGAGAAACGGAGAGCGGGTGGCAGAAAAGAGGCTGATCTTGGTGGGGGGTGGCCCGGCTGCAGGAGGGAGGGCCCCCGCCCCAGGGTAGACCCAGGTGCTGTGCTGAGCGAGTGTCTTGGGAAATGCATGGACATTTGCTCTGGCACAAACCCCAGCAAATCCTCTGGCTTTCAGAGACCTCCCAGCTTTGTATTAAGCTGTTCAGACCGGAGGGCAAGGAAAACAGGTGCTAACATGAGCAGCGGGGCGGTCGGGTGGAGTGGAGAGCGGATTTCCATGTGATGGCCTTGCATCTCACCATTGTGAGCTATGGGGCAAATTCCAGCTTCCATTTTTTTTTTTTTTTTTTGTTAATCCTCACCCAAGGATCTTTTCCCATTGGATTTTAGGGAGAGTGGAAGAGAGAGGGAAAGACAGAGAGGAACATCGATATGAAAGAATGTACCCTTGACCGGAATCGAACCCGGGACCCTTTGGTCCGCAGGCCAATGCTCTATCCACTGAGCCAAACCGGCTAGGGCCATTCCTTACGTATTGAGCGGACCCACTAATTCAGGTTGCGTATGATTGCTCTGTGAGGAATGAGAGGAGCGTTTAGGACAAATACTGGTCATTGTAAAAAGTGGTAGCTGGAATTCTGCACCATATAGTTCATAGTTAATGTGAACCGGCAAACTCTATTCCATAAACATAAAAAAAAAGCACAAGGAAATTTACGAAGAATTATATATTCTTCTTAGAGATTAGCGGGGCTGGGCTGTCCCAACGGCTGTAACGGGAGGAAGGCTTTGGTTTTCAGGCTGTGTGTGGGCACAGACCCACCCAGCAAGCCCGTGGCCACCCCGGCCCCGCCAGACACCTCTCTCCTGGCTGCTTCAACGAGGTGGCTGGTTACGTAGCCATGGGGAGTGGACATCTTTGATTGGGTCTTGAATTTTATGGGAATTTTAGTGTTTTACATTTGAATATGATATTGGCACTTGTTTAGACAGAATAGCTCTAATTAAACATTTAAGCAAGACGTTCAAAGAAGAAAATGACAACATTAAACCACTATTAGCTTTTTATAGACAATTTGTCTCAATTGCGGACAGATCACGAGGATTCTCGTGTTTTCTGTTCTAAGGGTTGTGGTCAAGCACGAGAATTCTTTAAAAAGATATTAGCTTGTAATAAATAACTTCAAAATGCAATGGGTATTTAATGTTACAGTGTGCCTTTAACATTTATGTAAAACGTCTTTTGTACTCGTTCAATGGAAACGTATCTGGCCACTGGGTAAAGCCGGCAATAAAACTACTGGTCCGCAATGTGTTAACGTACCTACCATCTGTCAATTGCCGTATACATACATACACACATACCTACACATGTATGTACACAGTAGGGCTGCACAAAAGTCAGCCAGGGTTTTGATATGCACACCACTTCACAGGCACAAATATTTGGCAATTGATGAAGATAAACTAAAGGGGTCTATTCAGTTTTGCTTTGACCTTGGCCTTCGGAAGGCCTTCGGAATGGCTATTTTCTGGCCTTAGTGTATGATCAATGATCAAATGATCATATTGATCACTATCATGTCTAACAAATGTAAGTAATATGGTGAATACATGAAAGTAATAAAAACAAGACCTATCCTTTGAACATTCTGTGATATTTTAATATTGACTTTTTTGAAAGATACATTTTATACTTAATATGTTGATGTGCTATTGGTCATGTATAAAATAGTAAGATTGAAATGATAAACTACTTATTGTGGAAGGTATTACTTTTATGTTCAAGTTCAATTAAGAGTTTCCCAATTAGTAATAAAATAAATTGGAAGTAGTTATATAAAAAGTGTCAATTAGATAAATTAAAATAGTTTGGGATAAATAATTATAACTGTCAAATTAAAATACAATAGAAATAAGAAAATGGGGACAAGATTATATGAATTCAAAACTTCATAAAATTCTTTTGAGCTCCCATTCATAACATTAAGCACAGTAAACTTTAGGAACTATACTTATTGTTTTTGTTTATGTTCTAAACATGAACGTAATATAGAATTTAAAATATAAAATGAAACTAAAAAACTAAAAGCCTTATAAATTATAAAATTTAAAAGGAAAAAGAAAAATACGTGTGAATATTTGATCTTAGGCTGGGAATGAGTCTTAAAGCACAAGAACAAAAGAAAAAAACCACGATCTGATTACATTTAAAAGTATCAACTTCGCAAATCTCAATTAATCTGTGACAACGGAGATAAGAACATACAATGGGGCAAAGACATTCAATAAATGGTGCTGGGAAAATTAGATACATGCAAAAAAAAAGTGAAACCAGACCATTTTCTTACACCATAAACAAGAATAAACTCGAAATGGATTGAAGACTTAAATGTTGACTCAAAACCATAAAAATCCTAGAAGAAAACAGTAAAAGCTCTGACATTAGCAATATTTTTTCTGATACATCTCCTCCTCAGGCAAGGGAGACAAAAATAAATAAATAAATAAATGGGACTACATCAAATTAAAAAGGTTTTGCACAGCAAAGGAAATCATCAACAAAAGTAAAAAAAACTACTGAATGATTATTTGCAATAAATATAAATCAAGAAATAGAATTTAAAGTATAAAATGAATATATATGTATATATATACATATATACATATAGATATAGATATATATTTCTCATCAGAATCCACGGGTCCCAGAAGAAAATGACATAATATTTTTCACTTGCTAAAAGAGAATAATTGTCAACCTAAAATCCTATAATCCAGCAAAAATATTCTTCGGGAATGAAGAGAAAATCAAGACATTCTCAGATGAAGGGGACTCAACTGACCTCGTCCCTAGCACACCTGCCCTAAGAGAATAGCTCAGGTAGATTCTATCCATAGGAAGGAAGCAATACAAGCAAGACCTTAGCACCATCAGGTAGGAAAGAACACGGGAAGCAAAAATATGGGCGCATACACTGAGATACCACCACATGTCTATCAGAACAACTAAAAGCAAAGCATCAACTGAAATGCCACCAATACCACGTGCTGGCAAAGAAGCTATAGCTACAGTGCAAGGTTATAGGAGCCTGCCTTCTCCACCATCACGGCTTTTTACAGAAAGTGGAACCCAGGGTCAGCAATCCCCTGGGATTTACTGGAGGGCATGAGACAGCACGGGTCCCTGCAAATACCCGCATTTGAATGGTTGTGGCAAGTTTTATGCACCGTCACCAAATCTAGATGCAGCCCAGATGTCCCTTCATCAGTGAACAGAGAAATGACGGCGCACACATACGCATAACAGACTGCTACTCAGCAATCAAAAAGGAGGACATGACCGATACGTGTGACGCCGTGGATCAATGTCAAAAGCACCATGGGAGGTGCACATCGGGGCAAAAAACGTCATGGCCGCCACAAAAGGACACCATCTTCACCTCCGTCAGGAGACGCTGTGGTGGGAATCCCATCTGACGAGCCCCTTGAGGGTGCCTAGTGTTCACCCTCACACCCAGGCTTGAGAAAAACACTTACAGTCCACTTGGAAGTAAGTGAATCAGGCGAATGCAGATGTATCGCCCTGCATCGAGAACGGCAAGAAAATATTCCGTAGAAAGGAGCCTGTGACTTTTCCCCCTCCACAGCGCCAACTTGAACTTGTGGCCTCTTACTGAAGTGAATCACACTTGATCTCTTGAGTAAAAATGTTTTTACCGTGAAACAATACTCCGCCGAGATCTAACAAACTCTATTTTAATTGCAATTGATTTATACCAAAAGATAAAACTGAGCTAATGAGGGCATGCTATTAGAATTATTGGCCAGGGAATAATTCATCTGATACAACTAGCAATGGCACGGGAGATTATTTTTTAGAGTCGGAAGCAAAATGATTTTTAAATCCTAAGATATTCACTTAAAAACCACTTCAGTCTGTACGGATTAAAATTTTATTTTACAAAATATTTTTTTCTATCCAGAATATGCAAAATAATTTTCTATAAAAATATAATACAGTGCCATGTGTTATGGGTAAAAACGCCTAGTTCATTTCTACTTCTGCCGAGTAGCGACGCTGTCCCCTAGGCAGGGAACCCTTGGGCCACAAGTAATGTTGCCTAGAAACACTGTACTTCCTCCCTTCATCAGATATCCCAGTAACACAGAGAGAGAAAGGTAAGCCGGCAAAGGAAGAGGGTTTTGGTCACCCCTTGGTCACCAAAGACAACTAATATCTATTGAATACCCATTATTGTGTTGTTGTTGTTTTTTTATAGACTGCCTCATTCTATCTTTACAATCATTCTAAAAATATGTTTCATATATATTTTAGAGACGAGCAAACTGCGGTCCAGAGAGGTTAAAAAACACCCAAGATTGCCGAAGCCGGTTTGGCTCGGTGGATGGAGCGTCGGCCTGCGGACTGGAGGGTCCCGGGTTCGATTCCGGTCAGGGGCATGTGCCTGGGTTGCAGGCCCATCCCCAGTGGGAGGTGTGCAGGAGGCAGCTGATCAATGTTTCTCTCTCATCGATGTTTCTGGCTCTCTATCTCTCTCGCTTCCTCTCTGCAAAAAATCAATAAAACATATTTTTTTAAAAAACACCCAAGATAAGAGTGTAGACCTAGTGAGTTAACTAAAACCAGATTTAAATTCTCATCTGTCTGGGTTCAAAGCTTGTATTCTTGTTTCTATCCTACGCTGATGTGTCAGACAGAAGGCATGAGATATAGCAGTGATGGTGAACCTTCTGAGCTCGGCGTGTCAGCATTTTGAAAAACCCTAACTTAACTCTGGTGCCGTGTCACATCTAGAAACTTTTTGATCTTTGCAACCCTAGTAAAACAAAGACTTATATTTGTGATATTTATTTTATATATTTAAATGCCATTTAACAAAGAAAAATCAACCCCAAAAATGAGTTCGCGTGTCACCTCTGACACGCGTGTCATAGGTTCGCCATCACTGATATATAGGCATAGATGTATCAGCGTGAGCGATCTTTGTCTTTGAGTAGCTAATGCCAGCAGCTGCATTATTTTGAGTAAGAATCAAGGGGTGCGACTTGATCGTTTCCAAGCCGTTCCCATCTTTAATATCCTGGAGGAACAAAGTCTGATCCGCTTCTCCTACACCTGGCGCCCGAGGCGGCCAATTAGGAAGCAAAGATGAAAGCAACCTGTGGTTTCTGGGACGAGGCTCCGGTTTGAACCAGGCACTGATCAGAGATGCTTTTCAAAGTGCGTGGTGTCGCGTGTCCGTGAGGAGAGAAGGCACACGTTTCACCGCCAGCATTTCCGGGGCTCTTTTCCGACTGCTTTGACACACATATGAAATATGGGCGAGAAAGACGGTTTTGCTGGGTGCTGGGCACACAACGCAATATACAGATGCCGTATCATACCACTGTACATTGGAAACCTGTATAATCCTATTAACCCATGTCACCCCGGTACATTTTAAAAAATGCTAAAAAACTTATCCGCAGAGGGGGTCACACAGGCGTGGCGGAATAGAAGTGACTTCCTCAAGTTTTTCCAAAGCGAATCCCTAACGGAATGTCTTGTCATCTAAGGCCGCATCTTCATGACTATAAGGAAGTCATCTGGCTATTTTAAGTGGGTTGTGAAATATAAATATACACTAAAAAACCGCGTCACAGGCTCTCTTCAATGCACTAGAATGGCCCTCACTAGTTTAATTGAACATTAAACTCAAAAGATTATTATTTCACTCTCTTAATCCTCAATGAGATTCACCATTAGGGGACATGCCATAAAGATCACTCTATATGCTCTTTCCAAAAATGTCTCCCGGCTGTAAATTTCTCTTTAAAATTCATTCTTAATCAATTGAAGATTTTATTGCTCTTATAAATCCATCAAGTAAAAGTTTCTAAAAAAAATCACATTTGTCCCAATCCCCTCAGTAGAACAGTGTCGGCAACAGATTTAATTTTGGGGCTAATTACTAAATTTAAATTTAGTTTTTATAAATATGAACAGTTTTGTGGCACCAGGTCTAGCAAGGTTTTTCCTTTATGATACCTTTATGCATGGAAAACACTCCCCCAACTCGAGGTTCTCTAGTTATATTTTCTTCATATTCTATTTTTTTTTTAAATAACACTCCTCAAATATCCCATCCAATTTAAAAGGTCTTCTGATTTTATTATTATTGCTTTTCCTGCCTCAGGTTTATTTGTGCAAACAGCACAGACTAGCCCCCTGCAGATAGCAGCCCGGGGTCACCCTCGCCCTCATATCCTCTCTACTGTGGGGCCTCCGCGGGGACCTGAGCCGGAGCTGCAGCCTCGGACCGGGGCTTGGTTTGCGCCTCGGCCTTGGCCGTGGACTTTGGCCCGTAGAGCCTGAGACCCTGGGAGATTCGGGCACCAGCACGTTTCCCAAGCTCGGGGTGAGCGATGTAGGCAAGTTGCCCAAGCTCGCGGCTGCCACCCTTTGGGGACTTGGGCTTGACACCTTGGGCTTCGCAAGGGCTCAAGAGCCACAGACGTGCGCTCATGGCCTTGGCCTTGCTGAGCTGTATCCTTGTCAGGCCCGTCCTGTTGTACTTCTTGGCTAAGAGCATGTGCCTCGGGAACTTGGGTCAACCCCTCAGGAGATTTGCACCTGTAACGGGGGTTTCTTGGTGCTATTTCTGTGCCATTTTCGGAACAGGTTGTGGGGAAGGGGGGTTGGGTTCTTGGACGTGGCCATGTCTGCATGGCACCTCGAGGCCCCTGGAGCGCCAGGGACGGCCGCCTGTATTCGGCCTCTCAATCTGCCACAAAAGGAACGCAAACTTTATTAGCAGCAGCTTCTGCTTTTTCAGGCATTTCCACAGACAGCTGCGGTTGACCTAGGTCCTAATCAATCCCCCTGAACAATTGGCATTACTCCTGTCAATGAGAACAGGAGTAAGCCTATCGGATATGCAAATACCAAGTCAATATCCGACCTCCTTGCGGGCTCTGTTTGCCTATATGTTAATCCAATACAAATTTACTTAAGTTTCTGCTCTCTGGCTATACTCAAAACGGAGCTTGTGGTGAGATGCAAAAGTGACAATGACAAGCAAGGGCTTACTTTGAGATAGTCACTGGCTAGCAAGGAAGCCAGGCGTGAAATAATTACGATAAAAAACTAACAAAATTCTGTTACCCAGAGTTTTATGAGAACACAAACGTTGGGATTAAAAAAAAAAAAAAGCAAGTGTTAATCCTATTATCTTTAATATTCATCCTGATATACCCTAAGCGCCATATATTTATTCCGCTGTTGGAAGAAGAGTCAACATTGGGAAGTCTTCATTTCTTCTCTTCCATGCATTGTAGGTGCCACCCACAGCAGAGATCAGAATCCGGGGGGGAATGGGGGGTGGGCGCACTGGGATTGCTGAATGTCTCCCTATACTTTTCTTTTCAAACTGGGCTCCCAGTGAAACGTCTGACCTGGTTGCCTAGACCAGTGGTCGGCAAACTCATTAGTCAACAGAGCCAAATATCAACAGTACAACGACTGAAATTTCTTTTGAGAGCCAAATTTTTTTAAACTGAAACTATATAGGTAGGTCCATTGTTATTCACTTAATTAGGGTCCTCCAAAGCCAGCCTTTGCTAAAAACGTCCTCCATCTGATGGAGGTACATTCGCTGAGGTCGACCCCTTCCAACTCTCCCATCCACACTCGTCTTGTATGCTTGTTTCGTCTGTCTCCTTTCCGAAAACTGACTGCTTTGCATGGGCCACAAAGTTTCAATTGCACTGTACGTGCGCGCCCGCAACGTGGTATTTTGTGGAAGAGCCACACTCAAGGGGCCAAAGAGCCGCCTGTGGCTCGCGAGCCGCGGTTTGCCGACCACTGCTAGACCAACTGCCAGCAGTGATTGCCAATTCTGTCAGGTGTGAGTGGTCCATGAGAGTGTTATATCGGGGCCAGGGGTCTAAGCCTTTGACCCTGCCCAAACTGGTTTCCCACAATCAGAGGTGGAGGAGGCACAAGGCCCAATTTTTTTTATGATGAGGCATTTTGAAGAGTTGGAGGGACGCAAGGCTAGCAGCACACCCCCACGCTCAGACCCTCTGGGCTTGACAATTTCTGGCTGGTCACTGCGCGCCAGGCCTGTGCTGGGAGCCGGAGAGCGGTACCCAGCACACACAGAGCCTGCACTTGAGGACTTTTCTTGCAACATAAGGGGCAAAGGTTTGAGCATCTTTGGGGAACCAAAGTCCTCTCCTCTCGGTGTCCACTGAGGACACAAAAATACTTGGCAGACTATTTGGGATGAGGAAATTGACTCCTGTGAGCTTCAATCACCCGGAACCACCTTCAAGAACCGAAGGATGGAGTGAGATTCTTTTCTCATATAAATTGGACCATCTCCATGTTTCTGAGAGGATGGGAAGAAATTTTGCACACGGTTCTGGAGAATTAAGAACTATGCGACAAATCCAAAATTCGATCATTCTCTTAGAATTTCAGACGTATTTCTTGTATTGTTTAACTTTTCCAGAAACGGGTAAAACATTCCCTTTGGCTGCCGTTAGTAAGCAATACATTTTTACTGTGTGATTCACGAGGTAGACGCCCCAATTTAACCACTTAGATAAACCATAACTCGTTTCAACACATTTACTGTTGCATGTTGAAACATATTTGCGTTTTAGGGTTTGGGAGGGAATAAAAATTTACTTACAGCAGCCTAACACTTCAGAGAATGGATGGTCTCGAACAGTTTTAAGGACCACAAGGATAACGGGAAATGCACAAACGCTGGGTTTGAATTTGGCCTTATTTTGCATGTCAGCAGCCTACTGTGATAGTCCACGGTGCCTTTTAATCCAATGTAACTTTCCCCCGGCTGTGGCCCTCGGTCAAATGCCTATTAGGATGGGTCCCTTTCCCGGGGCCCATCGTTCAAGTGCATCTCCAAGTTAAAATGTCACAAATGACCATTCTACTCTGGAAATGCACTCAGGAGATCACACCCATCCTCCGGCTTCCCTCCCCTGGGAAACGGCGAAGAAATGGAAGAGTCCACGTGATCAAGGGCAGAGCCTGGCATCCAGCTTTGAGAAGTCATCCAAAGCAGATGCACGGGACACCCTTCACCCTGGCGAGCGTTTCCGGCCCATTTCCCCGCCTCGCCCTCGTCCCCCGCCCCTCCCGAGGGTCCCAGGTACACGGAGGGCTACACTCAGCGCGTTGCCGTCTATTCAGACCCCTAATCCTTCTCTTGGACGACGGCCCCGCGCGGGCGTTGGCTGGGCTCAGGTCAGCCAGTGTCTTCACTGCTCGGGAGTCCAGCAGTGACCACAATGACCAGCGTGGCCTCCACACCTGGCCCCCGAGCCAGGCTTCATTTACTGGAAATTCCCAAGCATGGGCTTCAAGGAGCAACTAATTCATAACCGTGTTGGTGTCCAGATAACGCACCTACAAAGCCATCTCTATCGCATCACGTCCCCTCCCCAAGCTGTCACGGCCTGTACGGCGCTGTCTCTGACTGTAACAGGTCACAGAGGGTCTTCGCGATCCCTGAGCCGGACTGAGCTGTGATTCGTACCGAATCTCCCAGGCACTTCCCATCCATTCCTAACCCCCCAGAGCAGTGATTAAGGAAAGGCGCCCAAGTAGGGTGGGTTGAGCAGTGACAATTTCTTTTTCTCTCCATAAACATGTTTAGGTTCAAGCAATGGAATCTCACTGTCTTGCTTGTTCCCCTTCTTCATTTTTGGAAATGAAATCTTCCCCCATGTCTTAGACTTAAAATGGGGTCATCGCTTAGCTGTGCGCGCCATGGTTTTCCTGTTCCTGCCGTGCAAATGGCCAGGGGCCGTCTTCCCAGCTCTGCTCCTGGGTCATGACGTCAACAGAAATATTCTAATGGTGACGGCAGGCGGGGCTGGGCGCCTGCGCCTCCCTCGGGGACATTCTGAAGCCATCCCCGAAGGCTGGCCACTCCCCGGGGGACCGTTGGGTGACAGCCCGCACCCCTGAGGTTTTATATGAATCCTTTCCAAATCCCGGGAGGCCCAGCCATGCTTTCTTCTGTTCTGGCTTCCCCCCTCCCAACCCCTCCCTTCGACAAAGCATCCATCTGAACGCAACGGACACCTTGGCATATTCACATCCTGGAGAAATGGGCCAACCCAGGTGGGTTCTGGGTGGCTTAAACCTTGCAAAACAGCCCTACCCCAAGCAACTTCATGGCATAGCGTGCCAGCTGCCTGCGGAGTGGGCATCCCCTTCTCTTGTAAGGCCCCCGAGCCCCACGCCGTGACTTCTAACCTCCCTGGGCTCCTACTGTCACAGTCCACGGTGCCTTTTAATCCAATGTAACTTTCCCCCGGCTGTGGCCATCGGTCAAAGGCCTATTTGGATGGGTCCCTTTCCCGGGGCCCATCGTTCAAGTGCATTTCCAAGTGTCACAAATGACCATTCTAACTTGCCTGATACTGTACTCTGGAAATCTCACCCATGCCCCAGCTTCCCTCCCCTTGGAAATGGCAAAGAAATGGAAAAGCGCTCACGTGTTTTGAGAGTCTGATTCCACATGATCAAGGGCACGTGGGATCCCCCCACCCCCACCCCCCCACACACACACTGGCATCCTGTTTTTAACTACAGGGCTGCCACTCTCTCGGATGTGGGACGCGCGTCTAGACTCCAGGCAAGCCAGCCCGCTGCCTCCAGCTGGGGCCGATCTACTTCTTTTCCACAGTCCCGTGTCCATTTTGAATTTTCTGCATCTTGTTCCCTTAAGGCAAGTGACTTTCAGGTTCACGTCCACTGAAACAACAGTTCGTGTGGCTGCCGGGAAGTAGCAGCGGGAGATGTTCCTCCCTTGGCCATGCCAAAGAACCATGCATCGATTCTGCAAAGGAACGCGGCACCCACAGCGCGGCCAGGCCTGGGCCCTGGGACATACAGGCGTGGCTAAGATGGGGTCCCTGCTCTGAAGGAATTTACAGCGTTTTGGGGGAGACCAAGGGCAATGAGGACTCTGGCCTCTGAGCCACAGAGCGAAGCAGGGGGTGCCAGATGAGCCTTTGCGGGGAGCCCCTCTCCCGGCCTGGGGAAAATTCCAGAGACTTCCAGAAAGAAGCCAAATCGAAGGTGCGCCCCAGAGGATCAAGGCGTGAGAAGACTAGGGGGAGGGGGTGCACGCAGCCAAGTCCCGCACGTGTGGCAGGATCGAGAGCAGAAGGACGAGTATCCTTCCCACACCCGGAGTGTGGCAGGATCGAGAGCAGAAGGACGAGTATCCTTCCCACACCCGGAGGGGGTGCTCTGGGCAGGAACTTGCGCCGCAAGGCGCAGGCGCGAGGAGGCCAGCCCGGGGGAACCAGGGCGGGGGAAGAAGCAAGCGATGTTTCTCTAACACCTTCGGGACTCAAAGGACCCCGAGTCCCCAAAAACCGCTGGATGAAGATTGATGAGGCTATTTTTTTTTTTCCGGCCACCATCGTCCGAGTGCCCACTCATGCAGGATCCATAATTTTTCCAGAAACTCTCAGCTAACAACCAGCCCCTCTCCAGCCGGTTTTAGCCAGACCACCAACAGCCATGCCGGCCACCAGCACCCCCAGGGCCTCGGAAGAGTCCAGACACCGGACTCAAACCTTCAAGACACTGGACTCAAACCTTTAATGCCTGTGCCCGCTCCGTAGCCAGGGTGGAAGCTTATTTCTAATTCCCAGCCTTGAGCCTCGGCTGCTTCTCTGCACCCTCCTGGCCTTGGACTGTATCCTGGTGCCTTGGTTTACATGGGATCAGGCAGCGGCACGCTCTGGGCTTGGGGCGTGCTCAGGGCCCACTCTCCCGTGGGGCGCTGCTGAGTCTCCCAGGGGGGTGTGTCCCCCCCCCCCCCCCCCCCCCCCCCGTGAGCTCCTCTAACTGGGCTTCCCACACAGAGGCAAAACAACCCAAATGAACTCTTCCCTTTGCAGACGATCCTCCTCCCCGCTCCCAGCCCCTCCGAGAAACTCCCCTAGAAATGGTCTGAGAAGGTGCCTGGCCAGCTTTTTCCCTTAAGGGGAGCTTCCCCCCCCCCCCCGCCCCCCACCCCCCGCTGGCTCCAGTCCCTGCCCGGCCCCCCTGGCCACTTCCCCCTGAAGCCGGATCCCTGCTCTGCTGTCCGAGTCTCTTCCCTTCCCAAACCCATGGGCCACATGGCTGGGGCCCTCCAGTTGGCGGCCACGGGGAACCGGGCTCTCTCTCCACGGCCCAGGAAGGGAAATAGCAACACAAGGTCCAAGAGCCTGCTCCCAGGAATTCCTTGGCTTTCCCAAGCCGCCCACATTTTAAATGAAACCTTTTGCATGCGTGCGCGCGCTCGGGGGTTCAATAGGCTTGGGCTACTTTCTTTGTCATTCTTAGCTCCTTACTTAAAAAAAAAAAATTAGCAGAAACTGTCCACCATTTGTTTTTTTTAGGGAGGGGCGGTTTTGGCTTTTAGAACTTCAATGAAGACACAAAAACTCCTGTTTGCAACACCCTGTTACGCATTTTGTTTGTCTTTATATACAAAGTTGGCGCTTTATCTTGGTAAGGGATGGGCCCTGCAGTATGTGTTTACTAGCCCTGAACGTGGCAATGTGGCAACGGGGGTGTGAACCCTGAAATCTACCAGGTACCCCTGCAGGACCTTGGCCCCTCCCACCCCACCGCCCTGCTGAGCAACCACCCTTTTCTAACAGGAAGGGATGGGCGGTTTCTGGCGGCCAGCTCCCCCAAAGGCCGCCCTCAAATAAGGGGCATTGTAATTTGAATCAAATTAGACGGCGATCGGGAAGGTACGTGGCAGCTGCCGGATATGCCCACAGCCTGAGCCCTACAACCACTCGATCATACTTCTCTCGTCTCTTTTCTGCCTTTAGCTACATCGGATCAGCCCCCCGCCCTGTAGCTGCTGTGAGTACTTGTAAACAGAACGGAGCAGGTAGGGAGGGAGGGGCATTCTTTGGACCCCCATCCCCCCAGAAACTTCCATGTTCTTGACACAGCTTCCCCAGCTGCCCCCGCCTCTCTCCAAAACCCATCTCTTCTACCCTTTCAGGCTCCACGGAATAAGGCTGCCCAGCGCGCCTCCCCGCCTCCCCCTCCAGCGCTCTGGTGTTCTCCCTTCTTGGGAAGAATTCAATCGTGCTCCACTTCCCCACATTGCTATTTTCCCTTCTCCATTGTTAGTTTCCTTCCTCCAAGTCTCTCCCTTTGGCGATATATCCCCATGTGTCTCTTTCTAGGAAGAGGATCAATCTATTTTTCCCCCCATGGGCTTGCCTCTCCACGTTTCATTCCTTTGCCAGCGCCTGTCTCTATCTGGCTCAGCGAATGGCTGGGGCCTGAAATGATCTTGGGGTCATCGGGACACTGAAGGGTCAGACCTGTGTCTCTTCACCATCTAAGGGACCAACGATCCAGCCGGGACCACCCTGCCCCGAAAAACTACCTGGATAGCCCATTCCCATACTCTTTCTTAGTGGTCCCAGTCCTCTCCACCCAACGGCATCAAATCAGCATCCATCACCCTCACCGTCTGGTTCTTTACTCCCCAACTGGGAACAGCAAGAAATCACCCCACTGTCTTGTTCTCGAATCCCAGTGTTGTTTGTAAATTCCCATCGGGTAGCCCCGGCCCAGCCTCCCGTTCTGCAGCCCATGGAGACGTCTGGAACAGAGACATTCTCAATGGGGGAAGGCGTAGACTTTGAACACCATCACTGCTAGAAGACTGACATAAAAGAAAGCTCAGTAGATGTCAACGAAAGGGGTATGTATCAGGCGAAGAATTCGAAGGTGTTTTTATGGATCTAGGAAGCCAGTCCAAGAGGAAAGCCAATGAAAGCATGAAGCCAGGGTGAGAGGAATTGAAGGGAAAGGAGAGAAAAAAGTGAATGAATACCACGCTGTTGTGTGTGTGTGTGTGTGTGTGTGTGTGTGTTTTGGTTCTCTGAACACTGTTGGAGGTTCCTGATGACCTCATATCCATGCGACGAAGGAGCCCTACAAAGATGCATGTCTCTCATTACAAATGGAGCAAGACCAACCCAGATCCCAGCTCGAAGCCCAGGCCCAGCTTTTAGGATGGGCTCTTGGTGATGGCCCTGACTTGTGATGGGGCCATTTCTTGAGCAATGCAAGGCCTTCCGCGCCTCCCCTCCCCCACCCACAAGGAGATCTGGGTCAGGATACGGTCGAAGGTCTCCAGCATTGGGTGTGGCTTCAAACAACATATTAGTGACATCTCCAAGAAAGCCGAGATCTTGGCTTGATTTCTTAAGCAAAAGATGGTTGGTGAGAGTGGCAGAAGATTGTATTTTAGGCCTCGCTGAGGATGGGGGCAGAACCCACACAATTAGCCTCTGCACTGAGGCATCTTGAGGCCACTGCGTCGAGGCCAAAAAGGCGAGGAGACCCGGTCCTCCCTCATTCACGCGAGGGCTTGACCCAAACTCAAAGGCACCTCCTAACTTCAGAGGACTGCCCATCAGAGGCTGATCATACAAAAAATTCCCCAAAATGTGTAGGACTGGGGCTCCACTCGAGGCCAAAGACCAGAGATTGCAAATGATGGCAGGCCATCCCCCCACGGTACCGGGGTGGGGGGTGGGGGTGGGGACTTCCAGGAGTACCCACAAGAACATCATTGACGGCCACCGGACACGGACACACACCGCCTCTGGCCCTCCCGTGGCGTACGGAGGCCGCCACGGGCCTGGATTATCAGCATCCAAACACATCTGACAAAGCATGCGCGCTGAGCTGGAAAACGGGGGACGCATCTGTAATACTCTCAACAATAAAATCCACTTAAAAAAGTCGAAGGGAAATAAGCCGGGGGACTTTTCAGTGGCCCCAAGCAATTTGACCTCATCCAGTCATGTCCTCCCCCCCCCGCCACCCCCCCCCCAACCCCCGCTTTGCTTCCGGTGTTTACCAGGGACTCATCTGGGGGTTTTGTGTGTGTGACACGTCCTGGCCTCAGTGGGTAGAGTACTGTAAGCGAGAGCTCAGTTCCTGCTCTTTTGCCCTAATTTGTGCCCTGTCTCTGGGAGAGATACGTTTGCTTCTGTCTTCCACTGCCATCCTCTATCAGCCCCTTTTTTTGCTCGCTGCTCTGTACCCTGGCCGTGCCAGTGCACGCTTCCAATACAGTTGCTACTTTCCTTCTCTTTTGTCACAGTGCTGTGCTCTATATCGATGTGAGAGAGTAACATCGATCGGCTACCTCCCCCGTGCCCCCCACTGGGGACGGAGGCAGCCCCCCGGGCACGTGCCCTGACAGAGAAACTGAACCAGGGACCTCTTGGTGCACGGGACGATGCTCAAGCCACTGAGCCACACCGGCAGGGCTGTCTCTCTTTTTTTTTTACGTCTCTCTGTATCCCTCTGTATAGCCATGTGTCCCTGTACCTACCAGCTTCTCCTTCTCTGGTGTGGCTACTCCAGTTCATTCATTGGCATGGCTGAAGTGGGGTGAGAAAACGGGGGTGGCATTGGTTGCTACCTCATGGCTCCCCCACATGAGCGCCTGCAAAACAGCCTAGGGCCTCAGGGCCTCGGGGAGCGGGGAGCAACTTCTCCTTCTCTGGTGTGGCTACTCCAGCTCATTCATTGACAGGGCTGAAGCAGGGTTGGAAAACTGGGGTGGCATTGGCTGCTACCTCATGGCTCCCCCACATGAGCGCCTGCAAAACAGCCTAGGACCTCAGGGCCTCGGGGAGCGGGGAGCAACTTCTTGTTTCACCCTCACTTCTTGATAACTTCCTAGAGGCACACGGCTTCCTGAGGCCACACCTCCTGACGGGCTCACTGCCTTCCAGACAAAAACTCAACAAAACGGCTTCCCATTCCCGCTCGGGGGGGTCCCTCATCCCCAAAGGCAGAACATTCTCAAATCGTGCACCTGTAGGCAGACTTGGATGCGTCTGCCTGGCCAGCAGGCCGCTCCCGGGGCTCCTGACGCGCACCCCCCGGCCGTGCACTGAGTAGCGTCTCCAAGGCTTTCTCCCATTTGCCTCCCAGGAGACGGAAGCCCCGTGTTAACTGACAAAGACCTGCACTGAAGGCTATAGTACAAGAGGACATGCTTTTAGAGAAAAAGACACTGTTTCTCAATCATTTGCTGTCTCCCCAAGACTAGCGTATCCGACTCCGGCTGGGTGTGTCTCGGATGACAGGAAAACGTTACTGTCCAATAATTCCCAGAGTGTTTCACGCGGGCGCGGAAGTCTGAGACAGTCTGCGAGGCAGAAATGGGAGAGCAGCCGGGAGCAGGAGGCGGCGGCAGCGGCCGAGGGAGCCCATTGAGTTCTCGAAAGGACTGGAATATCAGCTCGCCGGGGAGGGCCCCGCTGCGGGGAGCCACAGCTCTCGCACCTGAAGAATCCCGGGGACCCCAGGCAGGAACTTGAGAAGGAGTTCCCAGAAGGTCATGACTTTCCAAGCAGGTGCAGCCAAAACTACAGATCACGGCAAGCGCTCCCTGGATTCCGGCGAGGAAGCGTGGTACCGGGTCGCTTTCCAGGCGGATCGAGTGGACGCTGGTGGGAGAAGAACAGAGTCCACAAATGCTCCCTTCAAAATAGGCATTCTCTCTCTCTCTCTCTCTCTCTCTCTCTCTCTCTCTCTCTCTCTCTCTCTCTCTCCTTTCACTGCAGAGCAAGGTCACGGGCGGAGCAGCAGGGCCCTGCACCTGGCCTGGGGTCCCCTAGGCCAAGGATGGGAAGAGAAGGCGGAGATAAAAGGAACGTTGCTGGCCAAAACCACTGGAGCGGTCGGCTCCTCCCCACAGCCTCGCCTGGCCTCGCCTTCCTTAAAGGAGCTCTACACCAATGATCATTTGATAACCCCCCCGTGGCCTGGCAAGGGGGTTTGGCCCACACTGTGCTTGGGAAGCCCTTCTTGGTGAAGAGTATTTTGAAAAAAAAAAAAAAATGTATTGGCTTTATTGACATCGGTTGATAAAATTATATAGGTTTCAACTGTGCAATTCTTTGGGGCCTGCTGGGGCAGACAGCTCACCCTCTTCCCTGATGGCCATAGAAACAGAGGGAGAAATCAAGGCCAGCCCAAGGTCCCACGGCTCCCCCTGGGGGTGACGGCACCCCCAGGCCCGAGGCCCTTTGCTTTGGGAATGCCTATTTTGAAGGGAGAACCTGTGGGTCTTGGTCCATTTCATTCTCTTCGATGCCCAACCTGGGCTGGGGCCTGGCTAAGACCCAAGCAGCTCACGGGAACAGCACCGAGCTGAGCCGTTGAGTTAGGAGAACCCCAAGTGCTCAGTGAACCTCGCCCCAACATAGCGCTCCCTCTCCCTCGCTGCCCACAGCCTCCTGCCCCTTCCATCTACCCCCCCCCCACCCGCCCCCCACAGTGTGACAGACTGCGGGTCAGGCAGGGGCCAGCCCGGCCCCTCACTGGGGGGGGAACCCTCCCTTCTTTCCATGTCTCCCGTCTTGGGGGGACTTATGCTCCATGAACTTCCTCTTCCTTAGAAACCTGGGCTGAGAATCAGGAGGAGGAACAGGCAAGTCAGGCAGCCATTGGCTCCTGAGTGCCGGGCCGTGGCTGCTTTTCAATTAGGATGCGCTCTGGTCCAGAAAGAGGCGCCTTTGGCTCCCCTGGTGCCCGGCCCCGCCCCCTCCATGTCCACACTGCCCCCTGCCCGTCCTCCCTTTCTCCAGGCAGCCTTTTCCCTCCCCTTCCTTCCGCTCTTTGCTATTCCTTTCTGTACTTGGTCTCCATTCAGGACCCGCAGCCTGCAGCCGTGGGGCTGCTTGAAAAAACCGTCTACAGTGGCAAAATCAGCACCACGCATCAAGAAAGGGCCACGGCCCTGTTCCTGCTCCCGGTCCCCCTCTGGGGTGTCCCCATGCCCCCCCTTTTCCTTTCTTCTAGGCTGCCTCGAGGCTCCATCCCCACCCTGCCCCACTCCTTGCTTCTCGGGTCTTCAGCTGGAAACAGCAAAGGGTTTTCAATATAAAAACGGTACTTCAGCCCCCCAAGACTAGGATGGAGGACAAGGCCCCCACCCCTACCCCCGCGCCCCTGCCCAGGAGGAGGTGGGAGCCGGGCGCGCGGTCCCCTGCTGATCTGGGCACAAGCCCATGGCCTCTTAAAAGCGTTTCCATTGGAGGACTCGCCAGGCCTGGCGCCCTCGGCTCTGGCTGGCCCCATGGACCCAGCTCCTCTGGGCGTCAGGGCACGAGGGGACATTAGCACAGGGTCCCAGGAGGCAGTCGCCGTGGCTGCCTCCTCCCCCGAGCCTGGGAGGTGCCGGAGGCAGGCGTTTCTGTGAGGCAAGGACTTGGGATCCTTTTTCTAACTCGGAGCAGAGAACACGCCCCTGAGACGGGCTGTATTTAGGGACGGGCCCAGGGGAATGAGGCTGAGGAGCACTGAGTCCGCAGCCCTAGGACCGAGCCGCCCCCCGGGGTCGGGATGCCTTGCTCACTGAATGAAGCTGCCAGGTGGGCATTTCCTGAGTGGCCGGCCTGTGCCTGGGACCATGTGGAAGGCTGCTTAGCTTGAAGAAGGGAATAGGACGGGACGAGCAAGTCCCTATTGCAAGCCAGGAGAGCCCCCGGCTCGCGGGCCACCAGCACCCACTTTCCAAAGCTCCCCCCTCCCCCACCCCGCAAACCCAGTCTCTCGAGGCAGATACTATGTGCCCCCGTTCTATGGCAAGACATGTCTGCTACTGAGATGAAACTTCTGGAGAGAAAAGCCCAGAATCCTCTGCTTCTGAGAATCATGTTGAAACACAAACACACGAATTTGACAGTCAGGCCTTCTCACTGTGTAAGCCAGAGTCCCAGGGAGACAGAGCTCAAAACACAGGGCCTCAGGGCTCCCAGGAAAGGAGGGGCAGTCAAGAGAGAAACAATGGAGGATTCCCCAAATGGCTGAAGAGGAGGGGCCGGCGACAGGGTTCCCCTGGGTGGGGGGGGGCCTGGAGGTGCCACCAGGCAGGGCTAAGCCGGGGACGAGCCTTCACCGAGGGCAGACCCCAGCCCGGGTGCAGGGCTGGCGATCCGCCTCCATCTGCACCCTTGCTCCCCAAATCGCAACTGCCGGGAGGGGCGGGTCAACTACGACTTGGCGCACAGCTTGATTCAAAGAGGGAGGTGGCTCTTTCCCACCCGGCCAGCCCTCCAGCTCCCCCTCCTTTGTCCAGAACACTTAGCAGTTAAGAAGAGGAGTCATTCCAAAGAAGGGGAGATCCGAAGCCATTTCTGAGTCACTACCATCTTCCCGGCCCCTCCCCAGGCTCCCCTGCAAGCTTCTCATTTCTCATAGTCTAGCTTGCGGAGCGGGAGCCCTGACCCTCAGAGGACTCTAACTATGGTCCCTGGAGAGCAGGAAGCCGGGGGGAGGGGGGGGGGGCAGGGCGGGGCCAGCTGCTTCTGATCCCGGGCTGTGTCCTCCCCAACCCCACCCCCGTCTCGGAGTGGGGCACCCTGGTCCCAAGGAATCTTTATTCCTCTTCTGGCCCTGGTCCCACCTCCCACCTCTGTCCTATTTCTTCTAGAAGCTCTCAATGTCACTTACGCTCCCTCCCTGTCCTCCTTTGCAGTTGTGATCACAGGATTCCTGTTTCCCGCTCCCCGTCTCCGACCTGGGGTCCCCTCGGCCTGTGGGCCACGGCCAACCCCCCTGCTTTGGCGTCCGTCCCCTCGGTCACCGCTAGAGACCTTCAAAGACAGTGACAACAGGAAGGGTGCCGGGCCGCGCTCCGGTCCTCTCCAAGCCGGTGGGGCGGCCCCTCTTCCTTCATATCTCAGGGCCCTTCTGCTCTTGTCTATTTTTTTCGAAATCACATTGAAATACACACAACCTGAAGTCGGCCACGAAACAATTCACCAGGCCCCGTTTGTGCCAGGAAGCGCCATCATCACCTACATCACCCTGGCCCCCCGCCTCCAGGAGCCACCAGGACTCCCCCCACTGGCCAACATCTGGGCTGGCCCCGTCATCTTGGGAACAGCCCCTGCCCGGCCTCTGCCCTGTCACCGGGCAGACACCCCGGGGTCCGCTTCCAGGCACCACCCCGGCCCTGCGGGCACCCACATCTCCAAAGTCTGCATCTATGGGGCCTCCCGGCGCCCCCTTCGCCAGCGCCCCCCCACCCCCTGCCCCCCACGCTGGTCTCGGTAGGCATGTGCCCCTTGCTCCTGGGTAGGCCCCTCTGGCAGCCCCTTGTCAACCTGGAACCCCCCTAAGCATTTTTGGGGCGTACTCCACATCCAACAGGTGGCCCCAACGATTTTTCCTGGTCCCTAAAATATCAGTAGAGCCGAAAGGGAGATGGCGGCCATTTGGACACTCCAGGGAGCGTCTCCTTTAAGACGGTAAGAGCCCGGTGAGCGGAGGCCTCGCCCAACGGCCCGCCGCGGCCCCAGGGCTTTCTAACCAAAGTCATTCGGTATTGACATTGGAGTCACCTGGGCCACCGGCGGAGGTGCGATGCAGGAGAAAGACTATGGAGGAGTGGCCTCGGGGGTCCAACGACGGCCGCGCCCGAACACGCGCCATCGGCATCTCCCCGGGACGCGGACTAGGCCTGCCCCCCCAGGACACGGTGAGCAACTTGAGAGCAGGCTTGCGCCCCAACTCAGTGTTGCATCCCTGGGACCAAGTTCAAGCCCGTGGCTGCTCGCGGGGAAAGATCTGAGAGAAGTATAAAAGCGGGGGCTGCGGTGGAATGAGAAAAGAAAGAGCAGATGTGGGGGGGGGAGGGGGTGGTTTGTGTGTGGAGGGCCCTGTCTTGCAGCTGATGGATACATGGCTTTTACACCAAGGGGACAGGACAGACACCCCCAAAACGGCAGGTCTCCTACCGCTCAAATAGTCAAAGCAGCTGATCCAGAGAGAACCCCCTCGGGAGCCGGGGTGGAGAGAGGGCCTAACCCTGATCCCTGATCCAGGATGAACTGGCTTGCGATCTGACCTTTTCCTAAGAGTCCAAATCGGGTCCCGGACTCCTTCCTATCACCCCCCGGCCCCGCCCGCCTCCCCCGGCCCCTCAGCAGGGCTGGGGCCTCCCCCCACTCGGATTCTATGTAGAGGCCAGTAATCAGCAGAACTCTGCAGCAGAAGGACCGCCCCCCCTCTACCCCCCCAGGCCTGGAAATGGCTCTCCTGGGGGTAGGTGCCTGGGGAGTGGCCCGGAAGGCAGACAGGGCCACGTGGGGGCTGGCCTCCGGGGCACGCACCGCAACTATTTGTTCCATGTAGTTGCTGGGCACGACCAAGTAATGCCCCCCCCCCCTGCCCCCCGGCAAAGAAGGACCGCCTCCCTCCTGAACTGCTCATCCCAGGCCGAGTCCCCGCCCCCTGCCTGAGCCTCCTCGGGTCTCAGACTCCCGTGGGTGCGCCTATAGGTAAGGGCAGGAAACTTCTGGGCCTCGGGGTGGGGTCGGGTAGGGGGACCCAGGGCCCTGCTTCTGTGGAAATCATCCATCTCCATTAGGGCACCTGGGCTGGGCTGGGGGCTCTGGAAGACACCCCCCGATTTCCCACGAGGGCCTGGGGTTCCAGGCGCCACGCAGACGGCAGCTGAGCTCTCCCCCGAGGGAGGGCCACCCGGCCCCGCTCCTCGCCTTGACTCCTTTCCCTCCAGATTCCACACGGGCCAGTTGAGTGAGGGGCAGAGGGGACGACAAGGATTGACCACATGTCTGCACACCCAGCGGGGGACCCCCTAGGTCCCCGTCCCCAGTGGGGAAGCTCCTCCTGCCCATCTCAGCATCCCATAGGCTCGCTCGGCCCACCCCGCCCCCTCCATGCTCTGCTGGACAGCTCCACCCTCTAGGCAAGGTCGACCAGCTGGCTCTTTTGCTGCTTCTCCTAACTTGATTCTGGTGCCCTGTGCCCCCCACGCTGCCTCTACCCCCCGCCTGGGGGGAGGGGGGCGCCCTCCCTGCTCCCTCTCCTCTTCTGTCTCCTCTTTCACAGGCTGATATTTGTCATCCTGACTCCTTTCTGCCTCTTGCGCCCTCTCTCATCGTTTCTATCTGCAGGTGAGACCTCAGTATCTCTTGCTTCATGCCCTGCCCTCTGGGGCTCTTCAGGAGCCCGAGTGCAATGGGCTTTGGTTCCGGCAAAGAATCAGAGCCCGGGCCCCAGAAATGATGAACCGAGTCCCGAACAGCAAGGAGAGAGCGCACGCCCCGGCCGGGGGAGGGACAGGCCCCTTCCTTTGAAAGGCGCTTTCCTGTCTTCTAGAAAGCACCATCTTGGTGATACCCCCAAGGTCACCCGCCTCGCCCGGGTCCCCTCTGTCAGTGACCAAGACTCCTCGCTGGCCATCTGACCCTGTTCCCTGGGGAGCCTCCATGGGAAACTCAAAACCCCTCTAAGAGTTGGGTCTCCAGCATTTGGGGCCGCATTCAATGGCTTTCTTCCGGGCCACACCCCCTGGACTCTAAACATGTAAGAGGCCCCAAGTGGCTTCCTTTCCCCCAGGCCCCCGAGATGCTCAAGATCGGGACCCTGATAATAGGGCAGAGTGTGTCTTTCTCTTAGACTCCACTCCGGAGCGGACAGAGAACACTCCAGTAACCTACTTGATGCAGGACCAAAGGGTAATTATACTATTTCCTGGTTGGTCCCGGTCCCCTCCGCCCCATCAATTTCCAAATGTTTGCTTTTCTCTGAGTGGACGTACGGACCAGGGCCACGGGGGCAGATAGCCCCGGGCCGTCCGCCCTGGATATGTCTCCCATTGCCGTTCTCAGGGTATCATCCTGCCCTTTCGGCTATGGGTGAGGGGGGTGGGGAGGTGGGGGGGTCTTCCTCTTTGTATCCCCACTGCCCAGCCAAGCTCACAACATATTTCCTAAAGCAGTGAGCTCATGACCAGCTAACGAGGGATGTAAGGGACGGCCCAGTCAGGAGGCCACGGTGGGGGATGGGGGGTGGGGGATGGGGGGTGGGGGGGAGAGGCCGCGACCCCTGGCAGTTGGGCTGTTGTGCGGTTGGGAGTGGGTTCACTGGGCTCATCTTCTGACTTTCCCACAAAATCCTTTTCTCCCATGGGGTTTGGGGCCTTCCCCGAGTGAGCATGCTCCAACGGTAGCACAGTTAGACGACCCCAACCCTCTGTTGCAAGAGTGCACCCCTGCCTGGCCGGCCATCGCTGGGCAAGGGGAGGACGATGCCCTGTCTCTCTTCATCTGCCTGCAGTCCCCCCTCCTCATGACCTGTCTTCACTCCGGTTCCTGTCTGCAGGACCATCTCGGCCCCTGAGCTGGCAGAGCTGATGGCCAAGGAGACGGATCCAGAGCCTTGGAGGTAGTCCCCCACCCCCCTGCCCACGTACCCTGCTTCCCTCGGCTGCTGGCAGAAGGAAAGGAGAGGAAAAGTGGCTATTGCTCCTGCTGGGGTTTTCTGAGCTGCCAGCCAGGGGCTCTCTTGCCCATCCCCTGGCAGGTCTGCACCCCCAGTTTTCAACAAGGAAACCATTTCTGCTCACCTCACAGACGCGCTTTCCCCTGGGGCCCCCGAGGGAGGGAGCCACGCTGGGGTTTGAGGGGTTCAGGAGGACCCCCAAGACCGTCCCCCGCCCCCGCCCACTGGATGCTTAACTCTCCACCATTAGATGTAGTTGTCACTGCCTTTGAACCATTTGGGGGGCTAAAACTTCTCTCTGGAAAGGACCCCCAGCTCCCAGCCTTCCATCCCCCCTGACCCGGGACCCTCCCCTCGTTTCGGGCTGGGCTTCGGGAGTGGCTGGGACCAGGGGACCAAGCAGAGACAGGGGCACTTTGGGGTTTTCTGTCATCCTCTGCCACACCCCTCGGGCCCCCTCAGCTCCCTGCCTCCCAGGCCAGTCACTGCTTCCCTGCTTTAGTCCTCACTGCCACCCCCTCTGACTCGAACCCCCACCTTCCCCTCCCCACCCCTTCCTCTCCCTCAGCATCGCTGCCCCACTCAGCTCTGTCCCCTTTCCACCCTGGACGCTTGGCCCGTGGGGTGACCCTCCCCTCCTGCTGGCCCTCTTTGCTTTATAAGAGTTGGGGCTCCGATGGCCGTGGGGTGGTGGGCTCAGTGGGAGAGCACGAGCGGGCAGCCCAGCCCGTCTCCTCTGACTCCAGGGCCAGTGCACAGAGACCCGTGTCGGGCTGCGGGTGCGCTCGGGGGCCGGGGGCCACCTCCTTGCTGGCAAACCTGCTTCTGGTAGCCGCGGCCGCCCTGCACGGTCACATATATCTTTGTATATATACACAGATATACATGATTTTAAGCGCCTTGGCTGCCTGGGCTGAGATTTGGGGGGGCTGAGATTTTGGGGGCCTACGGGGGGGGGGGGGAGGCGTGTCTGGGCAGCCCTCAAGCGACCCTGGGCTCTCTCTAGGCCCCTGCTCCCCTCCATGAGGGGCAGAGACGCTGAGACCACTGCCTCCCCGGGGAGTGCAGCACAGCGAGTGGCCTGGTGGAGGGACCAGTTGGTTATCAGCGGCAGTTGCTTCCGTTGGCTTCCGGGGGGTGGGGGGCACCCGGCAGGGTTCTGGAGCAGTGGTGGCAGTTGGCCCATAGAATGCTTGCCCCCACCCGCCTGCAGTCCAGGCACAGAGGCCTCTGCAAACGGGGATCCCAGTGGCTCAGGCAGGGCCTCCTGCGGGGGACAGGCCGCTCTGGCCTAAGGAGCCGGGGCCACCTCTGTGCCTTCCCGCAGCAGCCGGGCATCCGGAGGGACGGCATGAGCAGCTGCCGTAGCTGAGAGTTTGGTGGGGGGGGGGAAGGGGGGGGTCGGACAGCCCTGCCCTTGCGCAGATAATGCCCGCACCCGGATACTGCCCTGGCCCGTTAGTCTCAGAGCCCACAGTCTGGGCTCCTTCCCCGATGAGGGCTGGCTGGCTCCTAGGAAAAGGCAGTGACCTCCTCAGGCCTCTGGCGCCCTTTTGTTCACTAATGTGAGTGATCGGGACCCCTCCCGACCTAGCGCGGTGCAGAGGGGGTGGTCAGGGCGTAGGAGCACGCCAGTGCGCCTGTGCCGGCGGGAAGGGATGGGAAAGCCCCCGAAAACAGTCGCAGATGCCCCAGGAGGCCTTTGGGGGGATGGAGGGAGTCCCAGCCCCAAGGGGTTGCCTGTCCAGGCCACCGTAAGGCCGTGCCCAGCAGGCGGAGTCCCAGTGCTTGAGGCTGGGCCTCAGGGTGCCGGCTCCAGGCCGGTTCCTGATGCTGAGCGGCCATCCTGACGATAACCAACCCCCCCCCCCCCCCCCCGCCCCTTTTCCTCGTAGACCAGCCCAGCGCCAGTTACCAGAAGCCATGACATGTCCCTGCCTGGGCCCAGCATGGCTGAAGACAGAGGAAGGTAGGTGGCCCGGCTGCCAGCTCTGGGGGTGCCCCCCCCTCTCTGTTTCCTGAATCTGGATGGCGAGGGATGGGAGGGACTCTCTGGACGCGTGTCCCCAGTGGGGCCTGTCCCCAGCCTTGGGTGTCTGTCCCCTCTCTCACTGTCAAATGCTGCTCCTGCCTCCGTGTCCCTCCCTTTTCTCCTAAGATGCCGTGTGGACGCAGAGCCGACTTCTGGGGCGGCCCATTGTGTAACCTGTCCCTCTCTCCCGCCTCCGCACTCAGAAGCTGGCTTTGGGCCTCCTCTCTGCTTGAGGTGGCCTCCTGGCTTCTGTGTCTGTTTCTGCCTCTGAACTCGGCTCCCCCACCTCCCATTCTCTTGTGTCTCTTGGTGGAGACCATCTCTCCACAGCTCCCCATCGCTGAGGGTCACAGGTGGGCAGAGATCACGGTGCACGCCGTCCTCACGGCGGCCGGTGGCCTTGGCCAGACCTCCCAGCACCCAGCTGGGCTCTGCACCCGCCCTCGCCCGCGTGTGCGCCGTGAAGTGAGAGGGTTCAGGGGGCGCTGCTCTCCTACTCACGCTTTCCCTCCCGCATCGGAGGGTCTGCTTTGTGTGCCTGTCTGCCCCTTAGCATCCCCTTTCTGTTTTGTTCACAGAGCAAATTGGACCCCGCGTCGAGGGAGGAGCCAGGAGACTCAAAGGAAGGACTGCGTCTGACTCCCCATAGGTTCATGACTCACCCGCTCAGGTGGGGGGTGAGGGAAGCACTTTGCTTCTTTCACCTGTATCACCATCCCCGAGGGCCCAGAATCTCGGTGTTTGGACACCCCCCACCCAAAAGCTCTTCCATTGGCCATCAGGAACGCTAGAAGGGCGCTGGTCTCTCGTCTCTCCCCCCCATCACCTGGCCCTCAACTGGAAATGGCAAGAAGGCCCCATGTGGGGCACCACCTCCTGGTCCCCGGGGGGAGGTTTCGGTCCTGTCAATGCCACAGCCTCCTAATCCCAAGAAAGACCTGTCCTCACCACCCTCGGTGTATAATTCTAGGTCTGGAATATTCTACCCATGATGAGTGCTCAGGGCCAACCCCACCCCAAATTCATGTCTTTCTAAGCCCGGCTCAGCCCAGCCCCACTTCCTTGTCACCCTATCTCGTCCACCTGCGCTCCTGGAGGACAAGACGCTGTTTCTCATGCATTTCTGGATCCCGGGTGCCTAGCTCAGCGCTGGGCATGTATGCTTAGCTCATGCTTTGTTGAATAAAATGATCTCAACATGGCATATGCAGATGTTGAATTATTCCCCCCCCCCCCCCCCCCCAGAGATAAGGACGGCGGAAGAAAGCGTGAGGCAATCCTCACACGCTCAGGAGAAAAAGACAGACAGGACCAAAGAGACTGGGACGGGCAGGGGCGTGCCACAGTGGGGTTTGGGAACCAAGTCAGCCGGCTGGGGCCGAGGTGTTGAGACGCAGTGCCCCCAAGGCTGAGCTTGAGGGCAGACACTTCACGAGTTGCAGTTTCAGGGTCTGTTCTAGAACCGGAAGCAACCTACTGTGCGTAGGAGTCGTTGCTCAAGGCACCAGAAGAAGGTAAATCCCACCGGACTCTGATCAAAGAGGGCTTTCTCTGCCTAAGGGAGGCTCAGGAATTGCTGTAAAACAGGACTGGATTTCCAGTGTTATGGGTGCACTTTCTCTGTGCACCCCCCCCTGCTGCCCTGTTTGATGAAGAGATAACGTTCAGGTTAGGTTTCTGGCTTTGGCACCAAAAAACTGGAATCTTGTCCAGCTGGCGTGTTTTGGTGGTTGAGGGTCAACCTATGAACCAGGTCATAGTTTGATTCCTGATCAGGGCACATGCCCGGGTTGCAGGCTCGATCCCCAGTAGGGGGCGTGCAGGAGGCAGTCGGCCAATGATTCTCATCACTGATGTTTCTCTCTCTCCCTCTTCCTTCTTCTCTGAAATCAATTATATATATACTAGAGGCCTGTTGCATGAAGAGATTCGTGCAATAGGTCTTCCCTTCCCTTGGCTACTGGCACCAGTTTTCCTCTGGCACCTGGGACCCAGGCCTTTGCTCTGGCTGGATTCCGGCCAGAGCCCCCCGCCCCTCCCCCCCGCCCCTCAGCCATCAGGCCTCGCGGCTCTGCTGATCCCAGGGCCCTGAGGCCTCTAGGCTCCGCTGATCCCGGGGCCATGAGGCCTCGCTACTGGGCCGGCTTCCGGTACCTTTGGCTTCGCTCTACCGCTTGGAGCCTACATATGCAAATTAACCGCCATCTTTGTTGGCAGTTAATTTGCATACTGCCCTAATTAGCCAATGGGAAGCGTAGCAAAGGTACGGTCAATTACCCTTTTTGTCTCTTATTTTATATATATATATTATACACACACACACACACACACACACACACACACATACACGCACATTAAAAGATTTTTAAAAACCCACTGGAATCTTAAACTGTTCCTGGACCCCCAAGGGCACAAATATCTGGATGACATTAAAATGTGAGGAAAATAGCTTTGCGATGAAAAGTCATGCCTGTGTGTGTGTGTGTGTGTGTGTGTATGGTTTCTGCTGGCATGTGTCTGTGTGTTGGGTACAATGCTCTCCGCACAACAGTAGCCACAATGCTGCTACTTGCATTGTCTCCACGACCAGACCTTGCCGGGAGTTTCCTGGCTTGGTAGTGGCTACACAGCATGCGGTGCTGACACAGATGTTGTCGGCAAGTCTGAGCGAAGAGGGAACGGACACAATGATGGGTAAGTGGTGACCCACACCAATGGTCACAAGGCCCGTGACAACCAGCCTCATCCACGTCTTCCCAGCCTCATCCCTCCCCTCCTCACCGCCGGGGCCTGGCATTCGGACCATCAGCTCTTCCCTCAACCTCCTAAACCAGTGATGGCGAACCTTTTGAGCTCGGCGTGTCAGCATTTGGAAAAACCCTAACTGAACTCTGGTGCCGTGTCACACATAAAAATTTTTTGATCTTTGCAACCACAGTAAAACAAAGACTTATATTTTTGATATGTATTTTATCTATTTAAATGCCATTTAACAAAGAAAAATCAACCAGAAAAATGAGTTCGCGTGTCACCTCTGGCACGCGTGTCATAGGTTTGCCATCGCTGTCCTAAACCCACTCCCCCGTCCTCCTCCGCTGGCCCCAGCCTGGTCTTTCCAGAACTTGAATATGAGGCAGTTACTCACAAACTCATGGGACTTTCTGTTGCCCCAGCTCGTTGGCCTGCCAGCTCCACTTTGCCCTAAGTCCATCTCTCTGTCCCTCCGCCTCCGTTCCAGCCACACAGGACCTCTCAGCGTTCCCCAAAGCTTGCCTGTGGGCGCCCGCCTCTGTGTGCACCATGCCTTCCCGCCCCTTCCATCTGGTGAGCTCCCCCTCACCTTCCACATCTCCTTCACGTCTCCCACTTCCTGTGCGCAATGGTTGGTTTTATGCGTCAACTTGGCTGAAGGACAGCACCCAGTTATTCAATCAAACATGAACATAGGGGTATCTGAGAGGGGTGACTTTCTATAGAGATGAGCTTCGGTAATCTGGGTGGGCCTCACACGGTCAGCTGAACGGCCTTAGAGCAGTGGCTCTCAACCTTCCCAATGCCACGACCCTTTAATTTTAATACAGTTCCTCATGGTGTGGTGACCCCCAACCATAAAATTATTTTCGTTGCTACTTCATCACTGTCATGTTGCTACTGTTATGAATCGTAGTGTAAATATCTGATATGCAGGATGTATTTTCATTGTTACAAATGGAACATCATGAAAGCATAGTGATTCATCACAAAAACAACATGTAATGATCTATGTGTTTTCCGCTGGTCTTAGGCGACCCCTGTGAAAGGGTCGTTTGACCCCCAAAGGGGTCGCGACCCACAGGTTGAGAACCGCTGCCTTAGAGCAAAATTGAGTCTTTTGGAGGAAAACGATTCTGCCTCAAGACTATAGCATCAGCCCCTGCCCCCGACTTTCCAGCTTGCTGGTCTACCCTACAGCGTCTAAGTTCTTCCCTCCCCCGACTCCCATTCTGCTCTGTAAAAACTCCATCCCATATACCAGCAAAATGTCTAGATATTTGATAACCTTTGCCCTATTCATGGATCATCATCCATTCAGACCAACTTTTCATTCCAGTTTATGAGCCACCTTTACAGAGAATTCTCCTCTATGGGCGGGTATATCCGCTATGTCCGGTATCAGAATCCTGCTCGTCTAAGGATTGGGCAAGGGGGCGCGGCGGGGGGCGGGGGGGAGACTAACATTTATAAACACGCCACCTCCTTTACATACGTTATACCCTTTCCTCATTGCGAAGACCCTGGCGTAGCCCGAGTGGCTGCCTGTTTTACAGATGAAGAAAGCGAGGCTGGGGGACAGATGCTGGCGGAAGGTCAGAGCAGCTAAGAGAGCCACACTGGTCTGCACGGGCCCACACTTTTTCCTCTGCCGCGGTGCCTTCCAGAAAGTGGCCAGAGGCACAGTTACCCGCGTCGCCGTAAAGCAAACGTGAGCAAATAGTGTTTCATGCACTTCCCCGCCAGGCCACTCCCGTTAATTACATTTCCACATACAGGGGGAAGCTTTGGCTCAGGTAACACCTTCACCGTCATCGGATAAGGCCCAGCACGTACACGGGTTCTTGACTCACTTTTGTCTCAGTTCATTTCCTTGTCCGGAATGATGAGCTCGACAACACGCGGGGGTCTCCAGGGAGATGATAAAGCTAAAATGAAAAGACACGAGAAACCTCTTAAATACTCTCAACATCGACCACTTAAAACTGCCAAGTCTAGTCAATATTGAAAACGTGCACAAGGTGATCTCAGCTAGATATTGGAACTTGGGGCCCCATTTCCACCCAGTGAACTATGTGGTATGGTATCGTTTTAATCTCATATAATTCAACAGGATTAACTTTGCAAGACCATGGGGCAGTGGTTCTCAACCTTCCTCATGCCGCGACCCTTTCATACAGTTCCTCATGTCGTGGTGACCCCCAACCATAAAATTATTTTCGTGGCTACTTCATCACTGTCATGTTGCTACTGTTATGAGTCGTCAGGTAAATATCCGATATGCAGGATGTATTTTCATTGTTACAAAGTGGACATAATTGAAGCATAGTGATTCATCACAAAAACAATATGTAATTATGTATGTGTTTTCCGATGGTCTTAGGCGACCCCTGTGAAAGGGTCGTTCGACCCCCAAAGGGGTCGCGACCCACAGGTTGAGAAACGCTGCCATGGAGGCTTTTTACAGCTGCATTATTCAACCTTTCAGAAGAAAAGGAGCAATGTTTGTTTCTCCTTATTAATGGGATGCATCAAATTTCCCTGTTTCTTTAAATTTGCATGAGCTTGACATACCCTTGTAGTTAGCTACCTGAGGTAGAATGTCAAAACTAGCTTTGGGATTATTATAAAGCTTGGTACGACCACAGGCCTTCCTGAAAATATATCCTATCTCGACAATGCACGAAGCCTTAAAAGTTTAATGAACACATGTCAGAATGCGTTTCTTCTAAAAAGTGGATACAGGAACAATCAGTTCGTATGTCCTGTGCCTAACATCTTAACCCTTAAAAGAAAGAGGGGCATACCTTACATCTTCCCATGACTTACGCTAACTGAAATTAGATGTTTTAAAACTGAAGCACATATAACCTAATACAAAAAAAAAAAAAATTGAAGCATCTTACTGTTTTAGTTCACTTATTAATTTATAGACTATCGGTTTACCTAGTTCATATCATTAGATCAGTGGTTCTCAACCTTGGCTCCGAGATGAGGCCCAGAAGTCAGGATTTTAAAAAGATTCCCAGGTGATTCTAATGTGCAGCCAAGGTTGAGAACCACTGGTTTAAAGTATCTAGATCGCTCCTTTATCTTCTGGGAAATACGATTAACTGTATCTTTATCCGCTGCATGTGTTTTTGCACATAACAGGTGAGAAAACACATGTACAGACACGCTGGTAACTAAGGGGTCATGCTAAGGACTTGTATGCATGCATATAAGCATAACTAATGGACATAAGACACTGGGGGGTAAGGGAGGGCAGGGGATTGTCAAGGGCGGGGGGGGGGGGGAAGGACACATATGTAATACCCTTTGTAATACTTTTAGCAAAAAAAAAAATTAAAAAAAAATGAAGGTTTATTTTTAATTCGTTCACACCTTATTTTTCAAAGAATATACATGTACAAAAAACAAGAACCCTCACCGGTTTGGCTCAATAGATAGAGCGTCGGCCTGCGGACCGAAGGGTCCTGGGTTCGATTCTGGTCAAGGGCATGTACCTCCGTTGCAGGCTCCTCCCTGGCCCGGGCGCATGCAGGAGGCAACCAATCCATGTGTTTCTCTCACATCGATGTTTCTCTCTGTCTTTCCCTCTCTCTTCCACTTTCAACAAAAGATCAATGGGAAAATGTCCTTGGGTGAGGATTAACAACAACAACAAAACCAAAAATGTAGCCAAAACCGGTTTGGCTCAGTGGATAGAGCGTCGGCCTGCGGACTGAAAGGGTTCGATTCCGGTCAAGGGCATGTACCTGGGTCGCGGGCACATCCCCAGTGGGAGATGTGCGGGAGGCAGCTGATCGATGTTTCTCTCTCATCGATGTTTCTAACTCTCTATCCCTCTCCCTTTCTCTCTGTAAAAAATCAATAAAATATATTTTTAAAAAAACCACAAACAAACAAAAAAAACCAAAAATGTAAAAAACAAGAAAAAAATAAGAAAAAGGGCAATTTAGTCTTATCTTAACCTTCTATCTTATTCCAGGTTCTCTTTCCCTTGAGTCTGTTTTCTCTGCTCGTGTAGAAACACACCCACGTGCGTGATTCCAATGGCTTACCAGCATGCCACATATCAATTTTACGTCATGAAATAAGTCCCTATTACATATTCAGCTTCTTTCTATTATCATGTTTTCTCGATTGATAGGATGATAACCTGTGCAAACGGACCTTCAGTCACAGCTCCGACGACTTCCTACAAGTGACATTGCCGCGTGAAAGGGCGCGCATATTTGTGAGGGTTTTGCTACCTGTTTCCAAATTGCCTCCAAGAAACATTTTCTAATTTACGCTCCCCCAGCAACGGATGGGAGGGCCCCTCCCCACGCTCCTGGCAACACCAGGCAGTTGCATGATTTTCAATCTTAATAAGATGTTATTGCCATTATTATGTACACCTCAATCGTCCTGGTAGCCTTCTTTCTCTGTGTTTTTTTGTTTTTTTTCCTTTTCCTTTTTTTTTTTTTTTTTTTTGTCCTTTCTCACCTACTTGGGGAGAAAATGCCAGATGTGAAGCTGTCACTCTTTGAACCAGAATTCCTTTCTCCAGGGGCTCAGAGAGCTAATTCATAAGGAAACGTGGTCTGAGCTCCATAATTTTAAATATCCCAATTACTTCCGGCCTCTTGTAGGCCCCGGGCTGACAAGGTTGCCCAGCAGCCGGGGGAGGACGTGAATTGTGCGGTCTTTGCTTTTTATTCCCTCTGGTGGCCTGCGCCTCTGGGATGTCTTTGAGACGGTGGTTCATGCTTCTTGCAGCTCTAGCTACTTACTGATCAGGGGAGCAAAAGGGAGCGCTCGCCACGGCCGAGAGAGGTGCTCTTACCTGAGCCTGCAGCCGGCGTCCGAGGGGCCTCTCACACTTCAGAGGGTCTCGAGTCCTGTTGTGCGTGACATACCTAATCCTGAAAGGGGGGGAAAAGTCTTGATGTCAGTTGGGAAACCAGGACAAGCTGGGACTTCATGAACTGAAGGGAAGTATTATAAGACACGTTGATGGTCATCAAAAATGGTTTTGCTTTGGGAGTCATAGGCTGCTCCTCTGTTAAATTTTCAGTTCAACCAATTCCTTCTATAAGAATGTATTACAGCCCGGCTGGTGTGGCTCAGTGGTTGAGCATGGACCATGAACCAAGAGGTCACGGGTTCAATTCTCCGTCAGGGCACATGCCCGGATTGCAGGCTCCATTCCCAGTAGGAGGCGTGTAGGAGGCAACCAGGAAATAGTTCTCTCTCATCACTGATGTTTCCATCTCACTATCCCTCTCCCTCCTTCTCTCTCTAAAATAAAAAAAATAAAAAAAGAATGTATTATAAACGTGTGTCCGCTAAGACCACTGTGTTAAGCAATAGTACGGTTCACCCAACTCCCCAACTCTTCTGGGAGAATGGACAGATGGACGGGTTGAACTTGGCATCTTGGAGTTGGGTGGGGCCGTGTGATTGCCTCTGTGGGACACCCCCCCCTCTGCCTCGGGGACAAGAAGCATTCCAGGGCAGAGCCTGCAGACAGCCACAGCAGCAAAGGAAGCAGATATGAGGAAACCGACATTGCTTTGCAACCCTGAGATTTTTCAGGAACCATTTCCCTAATAATTTGTTACTGCAGCTTCCCCTAGCCCATCCTGACTGATACAGATATTTTGGAGGGCTTTACTTCCCTAGTGAATATTTAATGACACCTATGAACCTTATAAAAAAATAAAAATCGTCATTAATTATAGGGAGAATTAAATCTCTGATTAAGAAGACATCCTATATAATAAAAGCCTAATATGCAAATAGACTGAATGACAGAATGACCGGTCTCTACGATGCACACTGACCACCAGGGGGCAGACGCTCAACACAGGAGCTGCCCCCAGCCCGCAGGCCCCAGGCCAACCAAGGCGGGTGCCAGTGGGGGCCTCCCAATCGCCCCACCGGTCACCCTGCAGATTAGCCCTGATCGCCGGCCAGGCCTAGGGATCCTACCCGTGCACAGATCTTGTGCACCGGGCCTCTAGTTCACTTATAATTAAGAAGCAAAACCTGTTTTCTGCTGTTGCCCTGAATTTTTTTTTTCTTTTTCCTTTTGTTTTCATGTTTTCCTTTTCCCTACTGGTTTTAATTAATTTTGCCCTAGATTCGTGGGCCTGGTGAACCCGACAATTTTTAAATTTAAATGAATAAGAAGAGCCTCCAGGTTTTGCCCAGCCTCCCAGGCTTTAATATTAAATGACTGCTTTCTGGCAGGATCAGCTGCAAAAACTCCCGATTTTGTTTCTCCCTCTGTCCCCATCCCCATCATTGCGGCTGAACTCCCTTTTCTCTGTATATTTCCCACCTGGCAAAGGACTCGGAACAGATACAGATCATAAATACCCCGTAGACACAGAGAAACCGCTGTAATTGCTTTCGTAATGACTCCGGGACATCAAAGGCAGGCAAATAATGGTATTTAACACCGGTTCCATTCTTCAGCTGCAATGTAATTTTATAGAGTCATTGTCAGGCGCCACGGCGCACGGTACAAGAACGACTGTCATATTCCGCTCATGTTAATGAGCTGCCCAGGAGAGGGCCAGGCGCAGGGGTGGCCAAGTTCTCGTTTCCGATGGCCTGATGCTCAGACAGAAGCAGGAGTGCCCTGGCTTGATTAACATAGTTGCTTAGATCAGGTTTTCCCCGGGAGGATGTCAATTGGCATTTTGAAGAATCAATTAATTAGCACTCCACATAATCTATTCCTGGGTGAAGGGAAGTGTTTTGTGCTGTTGCAAATAAAAAAAAAAATTACACGAAGGAAAACGAAAGCTTTCCAAAGTGGCAATGAAGCACATTTATCTCGGAAGAAATGCACTGTCCGTTTCAAAACGCCCCCCAAATACACGCATTCTTGGAAAGCCAGGAAACTGACATGTGCAGTTTTGAACCACAGTGGGGGGGCCATCTCGGCTTAGGACAGTGATGGCGAACCTATGACACGTGTGTCAGAGGTGACACGCGAACTCATTTTTTGGGTTGATTTTTCTTTGTTAAATGGCATTTAAATATATAAAAGAAATATCAAAAACATAAACCTTTTACTATGGTTGCAAATATCAAAAAATTTCTATATGTGACACGGCACCAGAGTTAAGTTAGGGCTTTTCAAAATGCTGGCACGCCGAGCTCAAAAGGTTCGCCATCACTGGCTTAGAATAAGGCAAGTGGTGGGTGTGCTATGGAGGCGCCGAGATTACAACTTTTATGTCCACTGTTGTGTCCCTTGATGGTGTCACCCTAATTAGGCTAAGTCACGGGCAGCGTTTCGCATGCCATCAGCCGCTATTTCCAGCAATTGCTCTTTGCCAGCAGTACGCTCATCAACACTCCAGAAATGCCAGTATCACTCAGAGAGATACCTCTGCTTTTCAAAGCAGGAGATAGATGAGAATTACAAACGGAAGAAGCCAATTTATTTGGTATTTATTCTTTCCATTGAATGCACTGGGGTGACATCGTATATAATAAAAGACTAATATGTAAATCGACCAAAGGGCAGAATAACTGGTTTGTATGATGTGCACTGACCGCCAGGGGGCAGACGCTCAACGCAGGGGGTGGGGGGGACCACTCAGCCAGAAGGCGGGCTCACGGCTGGTGAGTGCAGTGGTGGTGACAGGAGCCTCCCCACCTCTGTAGCAGTGCTAAGGACCCCTCGGGGGATGTCCTAAGCCGGCAGTCAGACATCCCCCGAGGGGTCCCGGACTGCGAGAGGGCGCAGGCTGGGCTGAGGAACCTCCCCTCCCCCAAGTCCACGAATGTCGGGCACCGGGCCTCTAGTTTCTTAATAAAATCACTTAGGTTTCAGGTGTACAAATCTGAAATACATCATCTGAATATTGTATAGTGTGTTCACCTGTTCACCATCCCAAGTCTAGTTCCCTCCCATCACCATTCATCCCCCCTTTCCCCTCTCCTACCTCCCCCCGCCCCCTTCCCCTCTGGTAATGACCATACAGTTGTCTGTGTCTACGAGGTGTTCTTTTTTAGTGAGTATGTTTTTCTTAATCCCTTTGATCTTTATTTTTTTAAAAATACACTTTTATTGATTTCAGAGAGGAAGAGAGAGGAAAAGAGAGAAATAGAAACATCAATGATGAGAATCATTGACCGGCTGCCTCCTGCACACCCGCCCCACACTGGGGACTGAACCCTCAAACCGCGCATGGGACCTTGACCGGAATCGAACTGGGGACCCTTCCGCCTGCAGACAAGCGCTCTACCCACTGAGCCACACCGGCCAGGGCCATCTCTTTTATTTTGAACCAAAGCTGTTTAACTTTGAGATATAACACATGTCTTACAATATAGCTGAAATGATCAGAAAACCAAACTCTGAAAATCTGACCCCTGGGCCATCACTGAAATCGGCAGCCCCCCCCCCCCACCCCCACCTTTCTCTCTCTCTCTCTCTCTCTCTCTCTCTCTCTCTCTGAGATTATCTTAATCAAGCCTAGAAGTACACAAAACAGTTTATCTGGTGTTCAGCTCTCTCCAGTCTCCACAGGCTGGTGTAGCCAACATGTGGTCTTTAGATAACAATTCCTTCTTCAGGAAATTCCACCTTTTATCAGCATCCCCGATGGAAATTGCCTTTAAATCATGTTCAAGGCCCTTGAAAGGAAAAGTGTCAAATAAATATTTGCCAAATAAAAAGTGAGTTATAATATCAACTAGAAATTATTTGGAGGGAAGCTATGAATTGAATCATCTGCATGAGTATTGTTTTGGGTAGTGTGTGAGAAAATGCGATTTCTCATTACTATGTAATTAGTAACTTTCCAATTTCATTCATGAGACATTGCTATAGATTTAGATTAAAAAAAAAACACCCATATTTAAAACAGACACAGTCAAATGTTCTGCTAATATCAGGCATGGCTTGCTTCCATTCCCTTATATTGTTTTAGTTAACACTCAATACAGTGTTGGGACTTAGGGGATGTTGAAGTACATTTTTCTTTTTTATATTTTTTTTATTGATTCCAGAGAGGAAGGGAGAGGGAGAGAGTGATAGAAGCATCAACGATGAGCGAGAATCATCGATAGCTGCCTCCTGCACGCCCCACACTGGGGATGGAGCCCACAACCCGGGCATGTGCCCTGACCAGGAATCGAACCCTGACCTCCTGGTTCCTAGGTCAAGGCTCAGCTACGGAGCCACGCCGGCCGGGTGATTTTTCTGCTTATTATTTGGATGAGAGGTAAGAGGTAGTTATACGGTAACAGTAGGCTGAGATCGCTAGCACACTTCA
Source organism: Myotis yumanensis (assembly GCF_028538775.1). Lineage (NCBI taxonomy): Eukaryota > Metazoa > Chordata > Mammalia > Chiroptera > Vespertilionidae > Myotis > Myotis yumanensis. The sequence goes on along the minus strand of NW_027223771.1, from coordinate 3,457,428 downwards.
AATTCAAGAATACACAGGGGAAAAAATACAAGCGTGCACCCCACCCCACACACACACACAGACAGACAGACAGACAGACAGAATTCAGTAGAAATGAACCGCCCATGGTTTCCTATTAGGATGAATGAATCCCCAAACGTAACTGTTTGCTTTCAAGGTTTAACGAGGCCAGTGATGTCAGTGATGGGGAAAAGGCATCTTTTCGGAGCTGCTGGGGGGCCGTGGCCACGCCTTGTCCTTCAAGGCCTCGGGAAGATGGGCCAGGGACCGGTTTCCAAGCCCTCTGAGTGGATGCGGTGCGATCCGGCATCGCCTGCTTAAGGCCGTGCGTTGCCTGTTCCTTTATTTTCCAGCCGCGCTCGGCGACACGAAATAGACAAGGTTCCCCGGTCCCTGCCCGCCGTGGATGGCAGCCGGCACGGCGATCTATCGCTTCTTTTGTTTGCCGGCTCCTTCCATATCTGCATGCTCATTTTCTGATAGCTGACGGGGGTGTGTGTGTGGGGGGGACAAGGTCATTGGACGTACAAGTACTTATTTAAAAACAGACATGAGAGTGAGATGGAGGTTAGTCGGGTCCATCAGAGCTGTCAATCAATTAATGAAAATTATTGAGCAAGGACACGGCGGGGGGAAGCGAACAGAAGGAGGGAAAATGACCATGGAGACACGGCAGAGGGAAGCCGCCAGGACTGACTGGCCGTGGTCACGTGGGCGCGAAAGAACAGACAAGCCCACGTCCCCTGCGAGGGATGCAGAGACACAGCGCCCGGACGCCGAGTCTCCTCGGCTCAAGGGCTGATGATAGCTCGTTGCTTTTGCCCAAAGGTAATACCCCGAACAATGCCTCTCCCTGCACGTGGGGGACAGGCAGGGTGCCTGATGCATATGCTATTAACATGCGGGAGACCCTGGTGGCCAAGATCGCCCGTCAGTTACAGACGCTGTCATCCAGACCCAAACGTGGGGTAAACAGAGGCCATAGGAGTACAGACAGCATCCTGACTCAAGGAGAGAAAAGATTAGATTTCCACCTAATAACCGAGGAATCGGAGAAAAGGCTTTTTTTTTTTAAACCCTCACGCAAGGATATTTTCCCGTTGATTTTTAGAGAGAGAGAGGAAGAGAGAGGGAGACACAAAAACACATCCATGGGTTGCCTCCTGCAGGAGCCCGACCAGAGCCTGGGCTGGGAGGAGCCTGCAACGGAGGTACGTGCCCTTGACCGGAATCGAACCCGGGACGGAAGCAGGCCGCCGCTCTATCCACTGAGCCACACCGGCCAGGGCTAGGAAGGGCTTTTAAAAGCTCTCTGACTAGCCTCCCAGCGTGTTTTCCCCCCTGAATGTTGGCACCGGACAAGCCCACACCATTGATCAGCACAACAGAGAAAGAATTCATAACTTCATCCTTGGCGGAGTGGAGAAGAAACGAGTAGAAAAAAATAAATATATATATGAGGGGAATGAGAAAGAGAGAGAGAGAGAGAGACTCTGAGGGCCCAGGGCAGACACATTGCCAATCGGCTTGTGCGAGTGAAACATAGCGAGGGAGACCAACGAAAAGGCGGCAAAGTCACCAACAGGATACTGACACGAAATCGCTGCAAAGCGTTCAAAATCCTCCAGCTGCCACGCTTTTAATTTGCTCCCGTTCTAATTAAAATGCAAATTAAATTTATAATTAGCATCCGCGCTTTGTAAAGAAACCTTCTCGTGTGCCGCAAACATATGGGATGATGCCGGGGTGCAAAGTTTGTAAAGCAGGAGTCACGGTACAGAATCGAGGGGTGTATGGGAGGAGGGGGGCGGGTGGCTTTGCTCTCTCCCCGGGAGATGAGTTGCGTGTCTGCGCAGAGATGGGCAGGCGAAGGGGCCCTTGGCGGCGGCGTTTCTTCTTAGAAGTGGGCGACGGGCCCATCGCAACAAAAGAATTGCTGAATATGGGAGATCTGCGGGCGGCGGCGTGACTTGTGTGGAGTCAGGTGTCAAGGGGGCGACCCTGGATGTCACCGGGATTGTCTAGCAGCCGCCACAAGGCAAGAGGGGTCAGGCCTCCTCATCAGAAAGTCTATGGCCAAAATTAACCGCTGCTTGCTTCCAGATAATTAATTTAAAAATTGATGGGGAACAAAACACCCAAATTACCTCATGATTCGCGCATGGATCATGTGTTCAAAGTAAACTCTCGCCCCGACTCGGGGTGGGTGATCTGGAAGATACATTAACCCAGTGCGGGGGGGGGGGGGGGGGGGGGGATGAGCAGGGGGGTTGCGTGGAGTTTCGTTGGCTGGGGATGTCGCTGAATGGGCAGGTTTTAGCTCTGCACTCCTTTAAGCATCAGTGTGTCAATCTTGAGATTCCTGCTTTTTTCTTCAGAAATACGGTGGTGCTCACTGCGGCTCGTGGAGCAGAAATAACGAGCCTGCAGATGCAAAAGGGGGGAAAAAAAAATCTACGGCAAAGTCGCCCTTAGATTCCCACTGTTTTGGTCCCGGGCATCTTCAGGAATTAAAAAAAAAAAAAACCCAAAACCTGCGATCCTCGTGGTCATGGCGTGTCCCTTTCCAGCGAAGGCCTTCCCCTTCCCCGAAGTGCCGTTAATATTCCAGAAAGTCTGCTTTATCTCCTCGCCAGGCTCTCCATCAGATATTGGAAAATTTGAATGTAACAGGAATGAATATTTCATAGCCGTGTGTTAAGCTGTTATTAAACTATAATGTAAAGCAGTTTTGCAGGCATGCTTTTATATGTCGCAAAGTCAATTAAAATGATAAGCCTGTCATATCACTCGCGTGGTCCCGTGCGAGCTGCATTGCGGATGCACGGCAGGTCCGGGGCCACCTAGCGCTTGGGTGGGAGGCAGGGCCATTACACATTCACAGGCCGGCGCGCTTCAGTTTCGTTAGCAACACTCCGGCCCGTTTTCGGCAGAGATTAAACGGAGGGCTGTGAGGGTCAAGCTCACCTGGCTTGATTTTTATTTAGTGTCACAAAAATGGCATTAGGCATTTAAAAAATATATATATATTTCTTATTGATTTCAGAGAGGAAGGGAGAGGAAGAGAGAGAGATAGAAATATCAACGATGAGAGAGAATCATGGATCGGCTGCCTCCTGCACGCCCCATGCTGGGAATGGAGCCCGCAACCCAGGCATGTGCCCTTGACCGGAATCGAACCCGGAACCTTTCAGTCCACAGGCCAACGCTCTATCCACTGAGCCAAACCGGCCAGGGAGGCATTTGGCATTCTTAAAGGTAGGTTTATTTAGGTGAACAACATCAGTGCATAGGACATGAAGGTGTCCAAATAAAATCTCTGGTGAGCATGCCACCCTCGATTTGAATAAAAGTGATTTGGCATGTGCCTGAGAAAAATGTCACAGAAAACTGAAGACAAGGAAATTAAAACGAATGTGGACCAGCCCTAGCCAGTTTGGCTCAGTGGATAGAGCGTCGGCCTGGGGACTGACCGTTCCCAGGTTCGATTCCGGTCAAGGACACATGCCCGGGTTGCAGGCTTGGTCTCCGGCGGGGGGCCTGCAGGAGGCAGCCGATCCATGATTCTCTCTCATCGTTGATGTTTCTATCTCTCTCTCTCCCCCTCCCTTCCTCTCTGAAATCAATAAAAATATATATATTTTTAAAAAAACAAATGAGGCCCATAATAATATTGTAGTTAAAAACCCATAGATTCCTAACAGCAGGCTTTAAAATAAAAACAAGCTTTGTGCAGGGGGATCTTTTTGGCACTTTGCTTGCATCTTTAGTTAGAAATCTTTCGACGTCTAGTTGGTTGGCGAGCTTGGAATGCCTTCCACAGAGTTCAACGCTTTCCCAAACTTCCTTTTGCCCATCAATTCTTCCCGGGCAATGGCCATTGTCAAAAACGGGATGCGGAAAGATGATGCGGCTGACAGGTTTGACATAACTCAATTAATCAAGACCTCGCCAAAGAAAGAAGAATAATTCTGCCCATACGGCGGTGAAAAGGGGCCCCGGGGACCCCCAGAAGGCGAGTCCCTTCCTCGGCCCTGTTGTAGCAGGAATGCAGGCCTCCTAGGTCCGCCTTCTGTGTGGGGACAAAGGGCCGAAAGCCCAGGCATGAAAGCAGGCCTTTGCTCAATTTCTAATTGTTGCCCTCCGCTCATTCAGAAAATGAAGTCACCTTTGTCGCCGTTTCATGAACCGCTGGGTAATCAAAATTATTATGCCGCCACCTGTTGTCTGTTAATTATTCGGAGAAGATACTCATAAATCATAAACACCGGACAATAAATCAAACTGTCAGCTGCCGGGTCAGAGGTCGCCCGCGAGGAGTGACAGGTCAGCCGCGGGGTGCGAGAGAGCAGGGGCTTGGGGCATCACTCATTGTCAAGCCTGTGGGGACCAGTGCCAGGGGAACAAAAGGGGAGCTGGAATTCCAGCGGGGAGTGGCCCAGGGCGCAAGGGGAACCGAACCCACGGCCAGACAGTCCCGCCTGGCCCGGCCCGGCTGAGAACTGCTGCAAACCTGCAGCCTTGTTGCAAACAGGGCTGCTTTGGGGGAAAACGTGTGATGAGCTACAGGATCGGAACATGATCTTTCCTGTTTCCTCCTCAGTGCAGAAGGCACTGCAAAAATTCTCTTCCTGGTGCATTCTGTTTGTTTGTTAATCCTCACCCGAGGATGTATTTCCAATGATTTTTAGGGAGAGAGAGGGAAAGACAGAACCATTGATGTGAGAGAAACATCGATTGGTTGCCTCCTGCATGAGCCCTGACCACGGCCCGGGGCTGGGGAGGAGCCTGCAACTGAGGTACGTGCCCTTGACTGGAATCGAACCCGGGACCCTTCGGTCCACAGGCCGACGCTCTATCCACTGAGCCACACCGGCCAGGGCTTCCTGGTGCATCATCATGGAATCGATCACGTGTCGAGCTGCAGGGGACCGGGCGGTGCGTCGAATGTCCTCCTTCCTAAATTAACTGGGTTTGGAGCGCGTGCTTTCTTGGGGTGTGACAAGAACTTGAACTGCACCGAACAGGTTCAACTCATTTAGGTCCGGTCCCCTGTGTTTCAAGGAACGCCCTCACGTGGGACCAGCGTGGGTGGATGGAGAGCCCCGATCTGAAACCTGCTGAGGGGTGCACGGGGTCTGACATGGTGGACGCCACTGTAGGGCGAGGCACCATCCAGGCACAGTGATCAGGCAGCTGCAAGCAGAGGTCATGGTTCGCTTGGAGGGTGCATTGCCTGCCGTGTGAATCCAGTTCTGCAAAATGGATGCTCTGACTTCCTGAAAAGCCGTCTCTCCAGCCCCGGCCGGAGTGGCTCACTGGATAGAGCTTCGGCCAGATTAGGCACCCAATCGATGTGTCTCTCTCACACCGATGTGTCTCTCTGTCTTTCCCTGTCTCTTCCACTCTCCCTAAAAATCAATGGAAAAATATCCTTGGATAATGATGAACAAAACAAACAAACAAATAAATAAAGCCTTAGCTAGTTTTGTTCGGTGAACAGAGCATCAGCCTGGGGACTGAAGGGTCCCGGGTTTGATTCCGGTCAAGGGCACATGCCCGGGTTGCAGGTTTGATCCCCAGTAGCGGGTGTGCAGGAGGCAGCCGACCCATGATTCTCTCTCATCATTGATGTTTCTATTTCTCTCTCCTTTCTCCCTTCCTCTCTGAAGCTAATAAAAATATATTTTAAAAAATTAAGAATAAAGTAAATAATGTCTCTCTCAAATAGTAATTTTCCCCTCTGTGTTAATTTGTTATTTTCTGCTCAGATAAGCACAGCTTCCCTCAGGAGGACCGGGAGGACATGGCCTGCCTCACTCTGAGGAAGAAAGAGGGGCAGGATCCAGGGAGAAGAGGAGAGCCAGCTACAGGAGCCCTAGGAAATGGTCCTCACACACGGGAACCGCCACGCCCGGCACAACTACAGGAACGTGTCCCGAGAAATGCGTCGTTGGGCGGCGATTTCATCATTGTGTGAGCATCACAGAGTGCGTGTACACAAACCTGGACGGTCCAGACCACTACACACCTAGGCTAGATGGTGCAGCCCATTGCTCCCACGCTGCAAACACAGCTAGCATGTTACTGACCTGAATACTGTGGCAGCACTGCAATGGCCCCATGTCACTAGGCCACAGGAATTTTTCAGCTCCATTATAATCGTAGAATCATAATCGTGCGGTCTGCCATTGACCAAAACGTCGTTACGCGGTGCATGATTGTATTATCGTCTCCATTTTGCAGATGGGAAAACTGGATAGAGCGGTGGCCTGCCGATCAAAGGGTCCCGGGTTCAATTCTGGTCAAGGGAATGTACCCTCAGTTGCAGGATCCTCCCTGGCACGGGCCCTGGTTGGGGCTCACGCATGATGTGTCAATTTCCCCCAGATTCTAGGTTAGAAAGTGCCAAGGTCCCAAATAAAATCCAGGTCAATCTCATACTCTACAACGTGCATACCTCTCCCAATTTATTTATTTTATCATATCAAATATATATATATATATTTTTTTAATATGTTTTTATTGATTTTCAGATAGAGAGGAAGGGAAAGGGAGAGGGAGAGAGAGAAACATCAACGATGAGAGAGAGAATCATGGCTCGGCTGCCTCCTGCGCGCCCCCTATGGGGGACTGAGCCGCAACCCGGGCAATTACCCTGACCAGGAATCGAATTGTGACCTCCTGGTTCATAGGTCGACGCTAACCACTGAGCTCACCGGCCGGGCTCATTTCAAATATTTTAGCATCAGATTATCGTCCTTTGAAAAACCACTTGGAGCCTTCAAAGCCAAATGTGTTTCTGTAGGACCATAATGGCTTCCCCCATTTTTAAAAACACAGGAAACAGTTCTGCTTAAAAGGCATTTTCAGTGACTCATACAGTGGTTCTCAACCTTCCTCATGCTGCGACCCTTTCATACAGTTCCTCATGTTGTGGTGACCCCCAACCATAAAATCATTTTCGTGGCTACTTCATAACTGTCATGTTGCTACTGTTATGAATCGTCATGTAAATATCTGATATGCAGGATGTATTTTTCATTGTTACAAATTGAACATAATTAAAGCATAGTGATGAGTCACAAAAACAATATGTAATCATATATGTGTTTTCCGATGGTCTTAGGCGACCCCTGTGAAAGGGTTGTTCAACCCCCATAGGGGTCGTGACCCACAGGTTGAGAACCGCTGGACTAACACGTTAGAAGCGTGTATCTGAGAAAAGCGGTTCACTGTGCACGTGTGCACGCGTCATCTTTCTGGCACCATAAGGGATGGGGTTACCTTGCAAGCGGCACTGATCCGCCTTGCACCTTAGCGCTTCCAACAAAGGATGTTGGGAGAACCAAGCCTAGAACAAAAAGCAGGATGTAGCTGGCGAGGCTCAATGTCGTGAGCCACCTGGTCAAGGCCAAGAAGAAGTAGAAGAAAGGGACCGGGGAGCCTGCGAGTCGCGGCAGAAGCGGGGGACAGAAGAAGGTGGAGGAGATGGGAATTACCAGCTGATTTCAGACGCCGGCAAACAAAGAGGCCCCCCCTCCCCTGTCAAACCAGGAAGAATCCAAACCTGAGACACTAATTACGGGGGCTTGTTTTGACAGCTCAGATCTGCCCTCTGTGTCTGTTGCCTGTTTGTTTGAAAAAAACAGTGGTTGCTGCCGGAAAGTTTTCTCTGTCCAATTGCGTTACTTTGTGGCTGCGTAGCAAAGAGCTGGGATAGGGCTCTACCTTTCTGAAATGCAGGTTTTCAGAAAAAAACTCCAAATACCAGCAGCGTAAAGGCACTGCAACAGCCCAAAGCTGCTGCCCTAATTCTTATGTTCACTTTCTTTTAAAAAAATTATTATTTCATTGGTGTGTTTTTTTATATATTTTTTTATTGATTTCAGGGAGGAAGGGAGAGGGAGAGAGAGAGAGAGAGAGAAACATCAATGATGAGAGAGAATCACTGATCGGCTGCCTCCTGCATGCCCCACACTGGGGATTGAGCCTGCAACACGGCATGTGTTCTGACCGGACTTGAACCCGGTACCCTTCAGTCTGCAGGCCAACGCTCCATCCACTGAGCCAAACAAGCCAGGGCTATTTCATTGGTTTTGAAAAGCACCTCAAGCTCCTTTTAATAATTTAAAGTCATATTTGAAAGTACCAAAAAATAAAAAAGACAAGAAAGAAAGAAAATCAATTCAAAGTCCATCTTTTAGAAATTTCCATAATTGCCCTGGCCGGTGTGGCTCAGTGGATAGAGCGTCGGCCTGTGGACCAATGGGTCCCAGGTTCGATTCTGGTCAAGGGCATGTACTTCGGTGGTAGGCTCCTCCCCAGCCCGGGGCCCTGGTTGGGACGCAAGCAGGAGGCAACCAATGTTTCTCTCACATCGATGTTTCTCTCTGTCTCTCCCTCTCTCTTCCACTCTCTCTGCAAATCAATGGAAAAACATCCTCGGGTGAGGATTAAAAAAAAAAAAAGTGAATTGGCCTCGGGGATGCAACTATTAGGAAAACTGATGGGTGCCAGGTAGGCACTGGTAGAAGTTGGAAGGCATAGTTTTTTTTAAAAAATATATATTTTATTGATTTTCCACAGAGAGGAAGGGAGAGGGACAGAGAGCTAGAATCATCGATGAGAGAGAAACAGCTGCCTCCTGCACACCCCGCCACTGGGGATGTGCCGGCAACCAAGGCACATGCCCTTGACCGGAATCGAACCCAGGACCCTTCAGTCGGCAGGCCGATGCTCTATCCACTGAGCCAAACCGGTTTGGCTGGGAGGCATAGTTTTAAAGCCCCCCCTTCTAATATGTCAGCCTGGTCTTCAGATGTTTAAAGGAAAAAGTAAGACTTTCTCCACCTGAGCTCTGATGGCCTGACTTATATTTCCTTTGCTCGAGGAGTATTTGTAAACCCTTAGTAGCAGAGGTGAGGTATAAACGGACATGCATTCTGAGGCCTTAATTAGGTTATAGTTTTAGTTTTAAGGATCAAGTCTCTCAAGGCCTGGGTAATGGCTGGGCGACTGTTACCTAGGTGACAAGAAACATCGCCACCACTTCCGGTGGCCAGTTATTTTAAACACCCACTGACATCATCATGGTCCTTCCGGTGATGCTCTCGAAGGCAGCGGTCGCCAACCGGTGGTCCGTGGACCACTGGTGGTCAGTGAGGTCCAAAAAGTTGGCAACCGCTGCTCTAAGGCAGGGGTCCTCAAACTACGGCCCGCGGGCCACATGCAAATACAAATATTATATTTGTTCCCGTTTTGTTTTTTTACTCCCAAATAAGATATGTGCAGTGTGCATAGGAATTTGTTCATAGTTTTTTTTTTAAACTATAGTCTGGCCCTCCAACGGTCTGAGGGACAGTGAACTGGCCCCCTGTTTAAAAAGTTGGAGGACCCCTGCTCTGAGGGAGGAAATGTGGGCTCAACGTTGGGAAATCTGTTAGGAAAAATGTCATCTGATCTTGGGGGTGGGGCAATGAGGCAGAACGTTCTGCGTGTTTGTAAAAAAGCTTCATTTTGATGCATTTGGCTGGAGTGATTATAACTAATCAACTTCACGGCCAGGGCGAAGATTATTCATGATGCATTAAAAGTGATTGGCCCTTCATTGCTTCTCTGTAAAACAAGGGACTTGAGTTTCGGGGGAAGGTTGGTGAAAACGTAGCTTGCCGGCACGCAAATTCAACTTTTAGAAAGGGCCCTTTGAAAAGAGGTGAAATCTCCTGATGAGATATAATTATATGTTAATATTTCCCTCAGAAAGCAGGATTCGTGTTTTATCTAAACCAGACCTTTTTTTCGTTTGTTTATGCTCGTAAAGCATTTCCATCAGAGGAATGCAAATCGAAACCACAATGAGGTACCACCTCACACCTGTCAGAATGGCTTTCATCAATAAACCGACAAACGACAAGTACTGGCGAGGATGTGGAGAACGGGGAACCCTCGTGCACTGCTGGTGGGAATGCAGACTGGTGCAGCCACTGTGGAGAACAGTGTGGTGGGTCCTCAAAAAACTGGAAGTGCAACTGCCTTATGACTCAGCAATTCCACTTCTGGGATTATATCCGAAGAAACCCGAAACATCAATCCGAAAGAATATATGCACCCCTATGTTCATTGCAGTGTTAGTTATACCTAGAGGCCCAGTGCACGACTTTGTGCACAGGTGGGGTCCCTTGGCCTAGATGGTGATCAGGGCCGATCTGGGCCGTCTTGCCCAGTCCCGGCTGCGGGGAGGGACCATAGGAGGTTGGCTGGCCAGGGAGGTTGACTGTGGGAGCGCACTGACCACCAGGGGGCATCCCCTGCGTTGTCTGCCTGGCCCCTGGTGGTCAGTGTGCGTCCTAGCGACCGGTTGACCAGTCGTAACGGTCACTTAGGCTTATATATATATGCTAGAGGCCCAATGCACAAAATTCGTGCAAGGGGCTCAGTGCCTGCCACCGTGGTGGCCACCTCTGTCTCAGCCCCCTCCACCACAGCTTCATCCGGTAGGTTATCTGGAAGGATGTCTGGTCTAATTAGCATATTATGCTTTTATTATTATAGATATACTAGAGGCCCGGTGCACAAAAATTTGTGCACTCAGAGGGGGGGAAAGGGGGTCCCTCAGCCCATCCTGTGCCCTCTCGCAGTCTGGGACCCCTCAGGAGATAATGACCTGCTGGCTTAGGCCTGCTCCCGGGTGGCAGAAGGCAGGCCCAATCCCTAGGTGCAGCCCCTGGTTGGGCTCAGAGCAGGGCCGATTAGGGAGTTGGGGCACTACCCCCTGTCATGCACAGAGCAGGGTGGATTGGGAGGTTGTGATGCCACCCCTAGTCAAGCTCAGGGTAGAGCTGATGGGGGGTGGGGCACCGCCCTCTGTCACACTCAAGTGTAGATAGATTGATAGATTGATAGATAGATAGATAGCCAAGATTTGGAAGCAGGCCAAATTCCCTTCAGTAGATGAGTGGGTAAAACAGCCAGGGTACATTGACACAGTGGAATACTACTAAGCCATAAAAAAGAAAAAACTTTACCCTTTGTGACAGCATGGATGGACTTGGAGAGCATTATGCTAAGTGAGAAAGACAAGTACTATATATGATTTCGCTCATATATGGAGTCTAATGAACATACTGAATCGACAAGCAAAATAGAGACAGACTCAGAGAGAGGCTGGCTGCCAGAGGAGGGGTTAGGGAGGTGGAGGGGTTGAGCAAAAAGGGGAAAAATAGAAAGAACTTATGCACATGGATAACAGTGTGGTGATCGCATGGGGGAGGGGTGTGGGTGGAGATGAAAGAGGGTATAGGGCAGTGATTGGCAAACTGCTGCTCGCGAGCCACATGCGGCTCTTTAGCCCCTTGAGTGTGGCTCTTCCACAAAATACCACGTGCGGGCGCACGTACAGTGAGATTGAAACTTCGTGGCCCATGCGCAGAAGTCGGTATTTTGTGGAAGAGCCACACTCAAGGGGCCAAAGAGCCGCATGTGGCTCGTGAGCCGCAGTTTGCCGACCACTGGATAGGGGGATAAATGATGATGGAAAAAATAAATAAAATAAAGAAAAAATATTCATTACTTTATGTTATTTATAAATGTATTTAGTAAAAATATATTGAAGTAGACTTTGATTGCCTATCACATTGAAGACCTAGGCATCATGGGAAATGTAAAAATGAGTCACAAGTTAAATGATTGGTTCCTAAGATTTCATCTCTTAAAACACCCTCAGCTAAGTTTATTTCAAAACATTACTATCTCCGTTGTGTTTTCTATTTAAATTTTATTCTAATGCCTTTGCAGACCCTTCCCTCTTTCTATACACATGGAGGCTTGAGCACTTTTCCATAAAACGTTATCCTCTTATAAAAATGTTTTCCTGGCCTGGCTGGCGTGGCTCAGTGGTTGAGCATTGACCTGTGAACCAGGAGGTCACGGTTCGATTCCCTGTCAGGGCACATGCCCAGGTTGTGGCCTCGGTCCCCAGTGTGGGGCGTGCAGGAGGCAGCCGATCAATGCTCTCTCTTCATTGATGTTTCCATGTCTCTCTCCCTCTCCCTTCCTCTGTGAAATCAAAAAAATAAATAAAATAAAAATATTTTTTCATTTGGCTATTCATGCACCACGGGCAGCAGTGAATTCCTGGGTGAAAGTGGATGTGGAATCTCCAAGTTCATTAGCCCCATGGAACTTGGTACCTCTTCCCATCAGTGGATTTATCACGGGGGGGGGGGGGGGGGGGGGAATGTGGGAATCTCCAGTGAGGACTAGGCAGAGTGTAAAATACTGAGCGTGTGTGTCGCCTGTGAAATTTAGGCAACAGGTAAAGGCTAGAAGACTCACAGTGGTTCTCAACCTTCTGGCCCTTTAAATACAGTTCCTCATGTTGTGACCCAACCATAAAATTATTTTCGTGGCTACTTCGTAACTGTCATGTTGCTACTGTGATGAATCATCATGTAAATATATGATATGCAGGGTGGTCTTAGGCGACCCCTGTGAAGGGTCATTCGACCGCCAAAGGGGTCGCGACCCACAGGTTGAGAACCGCTGGGCTAGAGGAATGATTTCCAGCAGTCTTCCAAACCTCCCCGGTATTGTGTTTTGTTTTCTTCTGGTTCTGAAGTTTTGACTTTCCTTGGCAAGAGGCAGGTGTGTCCCGGATCAAAAGCTAGTGGGAGCCCTGGCTGGTGTGGCTCAGTGGATAGAGTGTCGGCCTGCAGACGGAAGGGTCCTGGGTTTGATTCTGCACAAGGGCATGTGCCTGGGTTGCAGGCTTCATCCCCAGGAGGGGGCGTGCAGGAGGCAGCCGATCAATGATTCTCTCATCACAGATGTTTCTCTCTCCCTCTCCCTTCCTCTCTGAAGTCAATAAAAAATATATATATTTTTTTTTTTAAAAAAAAGCTCATAGGAGCAGTAGCATAATCTATACATCTCCACTAACATTGCAACTTCAGGCCCTGATCCTTCCAGCCACACGGAACCGTTCGCACCTCTGCGCTCTGGTCCTTAACGCATCTCTGATGGAGTCGCCTCTCTGAGCGCATGTGCAAGGCCTGCTCGCTAAGTGTCTTCTCACACCCCGAGGACTTTCCTAGGCAATTTGCATCCCGTAATGAGAGAAGTCAGCTGGAGAGGGCTTATTGTTTTGTGGAATGGAGAGGAGTGTGAAAATGCCCAGCCCTGCAGATGGCTCCCGAGCGGGTACATGCGCAAGGGCCGTTTCATCTGAACCAATACGGCCACCCAAAGGGCTATTTTTAGAGGTTGAATTCACAGTTTGCTTGGATGGCAATCATTAGTAGGGTTTCTTTAAAGAGGGAAGGAGGAGCTATTTGAACTCCTGGCTGGAGAGTGACTACATGAGACGGCAGGGAAATTTCTCCCCGCACCATCTCTTTGAAACGGTGAACTGTGATACGCGTCTAATGCCACCAGGATGATGGTTAAATAACTCAGAAGACAAATCAAGGCGCTCAAGCCATGGCTGCTATGCGTGAGCGTCTCATTCGCGGCAGTAACCTACAGATGAAAGCCGAGCTGAGAAGGCCGGGAATGAAGACAAAAGCCTTTTAAAGAGAAATCTTTGAAAGAAAACTGTGTGTTCTTAAAAATGCATATCAACGAACAAGAAAATCTTGGCGAAGCTTCAAGATCATGACAGTTCACAAACTTAGCTTGAGTCTTGTACCGTTCCTTCTTCAAGTTGAATGTTTACTTCTAAATTTGACAGATAAGGTACCTGCCTTTAACCTGAATTGAATCCCGGTCGCTTTGGTCCGCAGGCCGACGCTCTATCCACGGAGCTAAACCGACCGGGGCAAGTTCTTTATTTTTTTAAAATTTTGTTTCTTGGGTGTAGTGCTCCTTCCCTCATGTCAGTCTCTTCCCACTGCACATTTCCTCCCTTTACACTTTCCCTGTGTGCCAATTCCCAGACTTCACTGAGCCCTGGTGCTGTGACTTAGTTGGTTGGGCATCACCCCATGTCCCATTAGAGCCGCGGTTCTCAACCTGTGGGTCGCGACCCCTTTGGCGGTCGAACGACCCTTTCACAGGGGTCGCCGAAGACCATCCTGCATATCAGATATTTACATGAGGATTCATAAGAGTAGCAACATTACAGTGATGAAGTAGCAACGAAAATAATTTTATGGTTGGGGGTCCCCACAACATGAGGAACTGTATTTAAAGGGCCAGAAGATTGAGAACCACTGCCTTAGAGGCATCAGTTAAACAACATACACTTTGGTGTTTTGCCAATTTAGTCATAAATATTACATTCAAAATATGTCACTATGAAGGTGGTAATAATTTTATGGTATTATATGTGTCTGTTTTTTTAAAATTTTTTAAATCCTCATCCAAGGATATTTTTCCATTGATTTTTAGAGAGAGTGGAAGAGAGGGGGAGAGACAAGAGAGAGAAACATCGATGTGAGAGAGACACATTGATTGGTTGCCTCCCGCATGAGCCCAGACCAGGGCCTGGGCCAGGGAGGAGCCTGCAACCTAGGTATGTACCCTTGACTGGAATCGAACCCAGGACCCTTTGGTCCACAGGCCGACGCTCTATCCACTGAGCCAAACTGGCTAGGGCTGGCATTATATGTTTTTAAACATGTTCTTAGGTTTTCTAATCATAGACACGGATTCATTGTTCTCTGATAAGCATTTGGGTTAGTTCTTTATTTAATGCATTTTAGTCCTAACATTTCCCTGACCGTGTGCACGTCCTATTTGCATTTACAGTGCACAGAACTGTAATAGAGTTCAGCAAAATAAAGACTTCTATTTTTCTTACTTTCAGGTATTCTTAGTTGAAAGCATGCATGGTTTTCTAAACTATTTTTGTCCCTGCCTTACCTCGTTTTCTGTCCTGACCAAATAGAGTCCATTACTCGGCCAGTCATGGAAATTGCGTGACCTTTTCCTTTGGCAACTCTGAGAAAATACATACACGTATATTTTGGGCCAGTTATTAAGCCTGACACTACAAAAGCCATATTATTTCTAAACAAATTCCTTAGCCCGCTGCCATCGGCGTGTCAGTTCAAGGCACACCTACCTGTGAGAGTTTCTATTTTCTATGCTTCAAATTACCCTGAAATTACAGTGTACACAATGGATTATCAGATGGAAACGCTGAAACAGAGATGAAATATCTTTCATATTTTCCCAAACCTGATGAACCAAGAGTTTGTTCTCTGCTCTTAAATCTGTCATTTCTCTCAGATTAAACAGCTAAATTGAGACATCTGTGAAGAAACAATGTGACTTATTTCCAGGAAAGGTGATTCCTGTTCTGACAACTTCGGCCAAAGAGCAGACACCATCTCATGCGCTCTTTGGCTAAACAATTCTTCTCCCCGACCCCCGACCCCCCCCCCCCCATATACTTTTATTGATTTCAGAGAGGAAGGGAGAGGGAGAGAGAGAGATAGAAACATCAACGATGAGAGAGAATCACTGATTGGCTGCCTCCAGCACGGCCCCAACTGGGGTTCGAGCCCTCAACCTGGGCATGTGCCCTTGACCGGAATCGAACCTGGGACCCTTCAGTCTGCAGGCCGATGCTCTATCCATTGGGCCACACCAGCTGGGGCTGAACAATTCTAACTGGTCCCTTCTTTTCAGAACCACTCTTTCCCTCAGAGCTTTGGGGGTCATCGGGGAACCTTAAAGGCCCATTTGTTTTTAGTTGCTGTTGTGTTTTAATGAAACAGACAATATTCTTTTCTACTAGAAAATTTCTATCGCTCTGTTATGACAGCTGCCTACTGGGTGACTTTCAGGCTCCATCCTTGGTGTACAACAGAGGAAATATTTAAGCATTAATACTCGAAGAACCGAGAGACTGCCTGGCAGGTGTGGCTCAGTGGTTGAGTGTTGGCCTATGAACCAGGAGGTCACGGTTTGATTTCCGGTCAGGGCACATGCCCGGGTTGCGGGCTCGATCCCCAGTATGGGGCTTGCAGAAGGCAGCCGATCCATGATTCTCTCTCCCTTCTCTCTCTAAAAATGACAACTTAGTCAGGCATACCTACTAGAGTGAATTATCTCCTGATTTCCCATTTTTACTAATTTTTTCTCTTATTCTGTCCATATTAAAACAAATTTGTATTACCTATCATCAGATTTCGGGATGAATACGGGCACGGTCGGTACTTTGGCATATACCTCCCAATCCTCAATTTAGCTCTGTGAGTTGGGCACTGTTACTTATATAACACAGTATTTAAGGAAATAATGCAGAACATTCCTCAAAGTTTCGTGTATATAGATCCTCAGTTCAATATTGGAAACAATTCAAAGCTCCGATCATAGGAGGGTTTTTAATAAACTCCGTTACAAGGGACCTTATGCGGCGATTAAAAGGATGTTCGCAGAGAGCTGCCACCAACGCAAGGCAATACATACTGTTATTTCATTAATAAAGAAACAAAACAAAATATACGTCAACACAATCATCCCAGTCAGGCCAATACACGCACAGAAAACAAATAGATGGCACTTCATTGTTATTTGGGGTGATGTCTAGGTTAGTGGTCCCCAACCTTTCTGTGGCCATGCCCCACCTCAGCATCTCTGACATCCTGATACACTCCAGGACCTGTAATTCCTATTATTCAAAAAGTGAGCTCCTATTCATGTGGAGGAAGCCTCAGAGGCCATGAACTCGGTCTAAACAAGCTTCCAAAGAACATGGCATCCATGAGAGAGAAAAATAAAAGAACAAAAAGACAGTGGAAGGACTGAGGAAGAAATCACTAAGAACTTGTTTTAAAATAATAATAATAGGACGTGATATAAAAATAGCAAATAAAGTTCCAAAACATAAACTAGAGAACTGAAATGCATAAATAGGTCACCATATATATTTATAGACTGTATATGAGGCCCCCTAGGACCATAAGAAATGCAAAAAGTTCACTGTTAACAACTTACTCTCGAATTGCCCCCCTGAAACATCAAATTGCGTGTGTCCCACATTGGGAACCACTGGCCTAGGCCAGGGACGGCGAACCTATGACACGCGTGTCAGAGGTGACACTCGAACTCATTTTTTGGGTTGCTTTTTCTTTGTTAAATGGCATTTAAATATATAAAATAAATATCAAAAATAGAAGTCTTTGTTTTACTATGGTTGCAAAGATCAAAAAATTTCTATATGTGACACGGTGCCAGAGTGAAGTTAGGGTTTTTCAAAATGCTGACACGCCGAGCTCAAAAGGTTCGCCATCACTGGTCTAGGCCATTTCTGATGTTTCTAAGGGTTTTGTGGGTTTTTTTGTAAAATTTTCCCATCACCTTTATCTATAGATATAAAAAGCCAACGACCAGAATGACCAGAACACCAGGCCCCTCCCCCAGGCCGGCCCCGCCCCCCAGGGAGCAGGTAGGGGCGCCCCTAGGCAACCCTGTAGAGTGTGAATGTGATGGGGGGAAGTCTAAGAACTAGGGGGGAAGGTCTTAAGGGCCTGCGGGGTTGGGGTGGTCGGCCGGAGCAGGTGTGGGGTGAGCTGGGGAAGGAAGGGGACGATCTGATTGGAAAACGGCTCAGCACAGTACCTTTCTCATTGTGAGCCAGGCCGGGGACTGGACGGGCGGCTGTTTCCTGAGTGCGTTTGGGCCCGACATGTTCATGGCAGCGGCTGTGCTCCCGAAACGTCACTGATTCCAAATAGTCAACAGCTACCAACGTCAAAGAACAGAAAAATCCTCTCCAGCTAGAGGCCCTGGCCTTGCAACGTGACCGAAGGAAACGCCATTTAAGGAGGAACTAGAAAAACCGGAAGTGTGCGACCAGAGGACTGTGGGATTGTGGAGGACGCCTGGGGACCAGAGGATTGTGGGATTGTGGAGGACGCCTGGGCGCCTAGAGGACTGTGGGATTGTGGAGGACGCCTGGGCGCCTAGAGGATTGTGGGATTGTGGAGGACGCCCGGGCGCCTAGAGCAGCGGTTCCCAACCTGTGGGTCGCGATCCCTTTGGGGGTCGAACGACCCTTTCACAGGGGTCGCCTAAGACCATCGGAAAACACATATATAATTACATATTGTTTTTGTGATGAATCACTATGCTTTAATTATGTTCAATTTGTAACAATGAAATTGGGGGTCACCACAACATGAGGAACTGTATTAAAGAGTCCCGGCTTTAGGAAGGTTGAGAACCACTGGCCTAGAGGATGGTGGGATGGTGGAGGACGCATGGGCGCCTACGGCCAGCACATGAGCCTGTTACTGCGCATGTAGTCAGCTCTACAGTCCTCAGTCTCGAAGTATTTGGACGTGACTTCTGGGGAGGAATTATTCGTTTGTTACCTTGCTTTGAAGCGGAGGACAAGAGCCGCGGGTCCGACCAACTCTATAAGGATACACATGCCTCCCCCCCGACCCCCTCAGGAGCTGCCGATGAAGCACACTACACCGCAATGGAAGTCTTCAATGAAACCATCAAGATCTTTTTAAAAAATATATATATTTTATTGATTTTTTTACAGAGAGGAAGGGAGAGGGATAGAGAGTTAGAAACATCGATGAGAGAGAAACATTGATCAGCTGCCTCCTGCACACCCCCTACTGGGGATGTGCCCACAACCAAGGTACATGCCCTTGACTGGAATAGAACCTGGGACCCTTGAGTCCTCAGGCCGGCCCTCTATCCACTGAGCCAAACCGGCCAGGGCAAAACCCTCAAGATCTTGGAAGAGCAGGGCCGGACTGCAGAGAAGCGCAGCCAGGAGGACCTGGAGCGTTTCCGGCCTGAAGGCAATGAAAAGAGATACAGAGGATCCTGCTGAGCTCAGAACGGCTCAAGTCTCACATCACCGAGAGCCCCGAGAGCCGCAGGAAGCGGGAACAGGAGCTGCAGACACAGGCCTCGGACAACCAGAGATGGATCAGCGCATGAACAGCCTGAAGCCAGACCTCATGCAGCTGCGCAGGATCTGAGACCGGGACCTGGTATGGCTCCCCCAGAGAGGCGCCCGGCAGAAGAAAATCCACGAGTGGTTGGGAATCAGAAATGAGCCTGAATGGAGAGCATTATGCTAAGTGAAAAAAGCCAGTCAGAGAAAGATAAATATCACATGATCTCACTCATTTGTGGAATATAATGAACAACATAAACCAGTGATGGCGAACCTTTTGAGCTCGGCGTGTCAGCATTTTGGAAAAACCCTAATTTAACTCTGGTGCCGTGTCACATATAGAAATTTTTTGATATTTGCAACCATAGTAAAACACAGATTTATATTTTGATATTTATTTTATATATTTAAATGCCATTTACCAAAGAAAAATCAACTAAAAAAATGAGTTCGCGTGTCACCTCTGACACGCGTGTCATAGGTTCGCCATCACTGACATAAACGGGTGAACAAAAACAGATCCAGAGACAGAGAAGCATGGATCAGACAGTCAAACCTCAGAGGGAAGGCAGGAGAGGGTGGGGTTAAGGGGGAGAGATCAACATAAGGACGTGTATGCATGCATATAGGCCTAACCAATGGACACAGACACCAGGGGGGTGAGGGCATGAGTGCGGGGGGCGGGGGGTAATGTGGGGATAAGGACACATATGTAATAACTTAATCAGTAAATAAAATAAAATAAAATCCTTGTTCCAGAAAAAAAAAATGAGCCTGAAGACCAGTATGCACTGATGGAGGATGAGGGTGGCCTCCCCCACCATGAGGAAGAACCTGGTGTGTGGGCTGCTCCTCATCCGTGAGAGCAGCCAGAGGCGCTACTGTGCCTGCTCGGTGGTGGCGGACGGCGATGCCAAGCCCTGTGTCATCTACCGCAAGGCCACTGGCTTGGGTTTGCAGAGCCCTACAACCAGCCCACCTCCCTCCTGCCACACAACGATGCACTTACCGTTACACTGGCCCATCCCGTGGGAGCCCCAGGACCCCCCCCCCCCTCCCCAGCCTGCTGACTCATACAGAGCAGGACTCCATCTTTCCGTCCGTCTGTCTCTCTTCTTTGTGAATATTTCTCTGTCTCAATCTCTCTTGCTTTCTCTGTCTCTCTCTTCCTGTCACTCTTTCTGTCCCCAGCTCCGTCCTCTCTGCCTCTCTTAGTCTCTGTGCCTCTAAGTCTCTGTTAGAGGAGCATACCTCCTCCACCCCATGCCCCCTGTCCCCATGGGCACTGCCCGCCCCTGGCTCTGGCTGCCCCCACCCGTTCCTAGGGTTCCCCCAAGCTCCCCCTGCCTGCACCTGCCATGTTCACAAAGGCCCCTGGGGTGCTCAGCCCCAGCCTGGAGCCCTGATTTTTAAGCCCATAGACCTGGGGTCGGGGCAGGAAGTAGACAGGAAGGAACCTCACTGGGCCACTTCCAAGAACCTCCACTGTGACATCTGGGACCGGGCGGGTCCCGCCCCACAGACCCAATGCCCCACAAACCCAACTTCCCCTCCAAACCTTGAAGTGTAACCCACACGGGTTACCCCCACATGGAGCTGCTGCCCGGAAGCCCTTCTTCCCCAAAAGCAAAATGATTAAAAAAAAACCTCAAGAGCTAGGCCTTGTCTGTCTGACCCCAGGCTTCCCAGGAACCGAGGCTGCTGCAGGGACTGCTGGGCCAGCCGAGAGGCACCGCTGCCCACGGCACCTCCGCTCAATGCAGTTTCAAGGCTTCTCCTTGATCGTGTTGGGCTCTGATTTTGTTTCCTTGACTGTAAACCCATTTTCTCCTCTTTTGGGACAAGCACCCCGGTTTTCTGTGCTGCCATGGACGCCCCTCCTGCCTGCCCAGAGAGGCCGGCAGGTGGGTTTTGTATGGTACATTCATACTGATGTGGATATAAAACATTGAACTGAAAAAAGAAAAAATGAAAAATGGGATAGTGACGAATAAGAAACTTTGGAGACAGTGAAGGGCAGTTTGTCCAGACTGTTGAGAGCTAAGAACTGGAGTTTAATTGGGATAGAAATCCTGCTAATAGCACCCGATGCCTGAAATCTGAGCTCTCTGCTTTAAGGTTTCTGAGTTCAAGTTTTTGGACGCTGCCTATGAAAACATTCCTGGCTGGAAAGTGTTTGTATAGAAGCCATAAGTATTAAGTATTTGCTGTGTTTACCATGCTTAGCTCTCTGTAAGGAATATGGAATCATGTGAAACGCCTCATGTTCTCAAGAAGCTTGACTTTTTAAAAAAAATACAGAAGAAATATAAATATTAAAAAGAAAGAAAGGAGAAGCTTGAGTTTTAGGGGCGAAATCAGGCAGCCAGGCGAGTGGTTAGGGGCGATCAGGCAGACAAGCAGAGTGGTTAGGAGCCAGCGGTCCCGGATTGCGAGAGGGATGGCTGACTGCCGGTTTAGGCCCGATCTGCGGGATCGGGCCTAAACCGGTGGTCAGACATCCCCCAAAAGGTCCCAGATTTCGAGAGGGTGCAGGCTGGGCTGAGGAACCCCCCCCACGACCCCCCCATGCACCGGCCTCTAGTTCTATCCTATCCTATATAATAAAAGTGTAGTATGCAAATTGTCCCCTTGACCGGGAAGTTGTCCAGGAGTTCGACCAGGGGGCGTGGCTGGTGGAGGGGAAGGGAGGGAGGCCCTGGCTGGAAGCTGGCAGCCACTAGTTACCCTACCAGTGCCCGCATTTCGTGCACTGGGCCTCTAGTTTTTTAAATAAAATCGGTACAAACAGAATTTCTATCGCCTTTTCCACAAAGAACTGCTGCATTTCCAAAGATTCTATACGATTCAGATACCTGGTGCCAGTGGAGAGGGGCCGGCCAGGGCCAGGGCTGTGGGTTATTCCCAGATCCCCGTGACAGCACCAGCCAATTCTGTGTTACTCTCCAGCGCATCATCAGCCGATTGATTTTAGAGTTTTATCGACTCTTCTTCTGAGACACTGCCAGGCAGGCCGTAAGCCCTTTCTCTGAGCCCCCGGTCCCTCTGCCCTTCCCTCCCGGCTTTGATCGAGCTATGGACATTTTCTCACGTGAGGCCTGGTCCCGGGGGGAAGGTTTCCAGCCTCGGAAAGATTCTAGGTCCAGCTGTTTGCGGTTTCTTTGGCTTTTGCAAAGCCTCAGGGCTTCTGTGAACATGTAAATTCTGCAGGCATGAACCTTTCTGACACGAGTCTTCCTCAGGATTCCAATTCTATGAGGTCCCTGAAGTCGTCAGATTCATAGAGAGAGAAAGCAGGGTGGGGGTGGCCACGGGCTGGGAGGAGGGCGAAATGGGAATCCGTGGTTGAATAGGTACAAAGTTTCAGTTTTGAGAGATGGTAAGAATTCTGGAGACAGAATGCGCAACTGTGTAAATGCGCTTAACACTTATTTATTGACTAGAGGACCGGTGCATGACATTTGTGCACTGGAGGGGGGGGGAAGGGGAGAGGGGTGGTCCCTCAGCCTGGCCTGTGTGCTTTAGCAGTCCGGGAGCCCTCAGGGGATGTCCCACTGACGGCTTAGGCCCTCTGTCAGCCCGGCTTGTGGCTGAGCAGCGCTCCCCCTGTGGGAGAGCACTGACCACCAAGCGACAGCTCCTGCGTTGAGTGTCTGCCCCTGGTGGTCAGTGTGCATCATAGCGACCGGTTGTTCTGCCGTTGGGTCAATTTGCATATTACCCTTTTATTATTAGGATTGACTTTATAGAGAGAGGAAGGGAGATTATACATCTTTGTTGTTCCACTTATTTGTGCATTCATTCCTTGATTCTTGTATGTGCCCTGACCGGGAATCAAACCCACAACCTTGGTGTATCAAGATATTGAGATGATGCTCTAACCAACTGAGCTACCTGGCCAGGGCAAGCTCAACCCTTTTTTTTTTCTTAACATTTTTGTGGATTTCAGAGAGGAAGGGAGAGGAGAGAGAGAGAGAAACATCGATGATGAGAGAGAATCATGGATTGGCTGCCTCCTGCACGCCCCACACTGGGTATCGAGCCTGAAACCCGGGCACGTGCCCTGACTGGGAATCGAACCGTGACCTCCTGGTTCCTAGGTGAACACTCAACCACTGAGCCACGCCGGCCGGGCCAAGCCCAACTCTTTAAATGTTTTTCTTTAGCCTTTGGGGACCATGTTTTGAGAAGGTTCCTCTTGGTGTCACACTCTATGAAGAGTCAAATGGCTGATTACATTGGTGAGCAATGATTACTTTTGTCAAAAATGATGCCCGCTGCTCAGAATTACATATATTGGGTGACACATAGCCACTTCTAATGAATATAAAACTACCTTCAGGGAGCCCAGCCGGCATGGCTCAGTGGTTGAACGCTGACCTATGAACCAGGAGGTCACGGTTCGATTCCCGGTCAGGGCACATGCCTGGGTTGCAGGCCCGATCCCCAGTGTGGGGCGTGCAGGAGGCAGCTGATCCATGATTCTCTCTCATCATTGATGTTTCTGTCTCTCTCCCCCTCCCCTTCCTCTCTAACATCAATAAAAATATATATATTTTTAAAAAGAACTACCTTCAGGGAAAAATTAAGTCTCCCCTCAAACCATCAGAATTTTGCCAGGCAAAGAACCTATTGGGTGAAGGGGCCCCATATTCTGGAAAATGCCCCGTTGCCTGGCGGAGGGCTGCCATAATTCACCGTCACGTTTCAGCGGCGAAGGCGTCTGCGATACTTTATAATCCTTACGCATTCCAGAACCCCGGCTCTCAGCAGCTTCGACCCCAGGCGTCCGCTTCAGAAAGTTACATAAACAACGGCCAACCTCCGGCGGGGAGAATGCACGTGCTGAACATGTTGGAACTCTCTGTATTAAGTCAGTTTAGCACTTTGATTAAAGAGTTTAATCAATCACCATCCTAAGCTGTTTATTAATCACTTTATCAAGGAGTTGATGCATTGCCGGTTTTAATAGAATCCATTTATTTTGATTTCTACCTACTTCATCTTTCCAAAGGGCTTTGCGAATCAGCTGTGATAAAAAAGGGAGAGGGAAGGGGGGGGGGAGAGAGAGAGGGAGGGAGGGGGAGAGAGAGAGAGGGATAGAGAGAGAGAAAAAGAGAGAAAGTGGGGGAGCGGGCGCATCAAAAACTGGCAACGAATCTCTAACTGAACCCCAATGTGCTTTATTATCAACGCCCTATAAAGACTTGGCCAATTTATTACAGGTTCAAAAAATTACAACAGCAACAAACCAAAGCGCTCCGAGAAGTGAGTGTTTGGGTGAACCCACACGGTTTAGCTCAGATAAACACAGGCTATTCGTTTGCTTTCACACCTGACACCCACATGATATACGATCCTAATAAGATTAATCTCCACCGCCCTCCACCCTCCCCGCCCCCCACCCCCCACCCCAACCCGCTCCCTCCCTCTTTGTTCCAACTGATTTGAGATCCTGGACAATTTCCCCACCTTGGGTTACAATTTGTGGTTTGAGTTAAAGCCCTTGTTCCCTCGCTACAGGAAAACAAAGATTTGTGGGAAGAAAGCATTTTGTTATGTGGCTTAAATTTTACTCAGAGGCTTTTTCTATCCCTTCTGCCTCCGGCATGAAAGGGAGTGAATCTTGGAAGGCGGCCCACACAGCAAATCCATCAGGGCTCAGTATGGGCTGCGCGACCCTCCCTACTGGGCCGACCCTGTACCATGCTCTCAACGCTGCTTCTATTCCCAACGAACTCTCCTGGGCCCGTGGTCGGCAAACTGCGGCTCGCGAGCCACGTGCGGCTCTTTGGCCCCTTGAGTGTGGCTCTTCCTAAGCCTTAGGAGCACCCTAATTAAGTTCATAACTATGTACCTACCTATATAGCTTAAGTTTAAAAAATTCGGCTCTCAAAAGAAATTTCAATCGTTGTGCTGTTGATATTTGGCTCTGTTGACTAATGAGTTTGCCGACCACTGTCCTAGGCCAATGCCAGGGATGGAGGGGGACGCTGGCGGGCCTTTGATTCTATTCTTATTGGTTTGGTTCATACAGACAGTAAATACGACCCAGATAAGCCCTTTAACTGTATATTCTCTCTCTCTCTCCAGTTAAAAAAGCCTCTAAAAATATCTTCCACCTCCTTAGTTTTTCCCCAAGAGGAAAATCATATCGTGGGGAATATTACCTTTAAATATTAGTATCAGCCCTAGCTGGTGTGGCTCAGTGGATAGAGCGTCGGGCCTGCAGACTGAAGGGTCCCAGGGTCCATTCCGGTCAAGGGCACATGCCCGTGTTGCAGGCTCGATCCCCAGTAGGGGCTGTGCAGGAGGCAGCTGGTCAATGATGCCTCTCTCATCATTGATGTTTCTCTCTCTCTGTCCCTCTTCTCTGAAATCAATAAAAACAAGTATTAAAAAGATATTAGTATCACAGGCAAGCGTTGGGTGCATCTTTCTATGACGTGTCTGCGGTATTTCCTCTACTCTGGTCCCCATCAATTTGACAACAGCCGTGAGCACTCTCATCCTCTGGGCCCCTGTTGTCCCATAGAGCAGGCACTAGACACCTGTGACTACAGAGCCGTGAGTCGAACTGTGGCGGATCGAAATTGAGATGTGATGCTATAGAGCAGTGGTTCTCAACCTGTGGGTCGCGACCCGTTTGGCAGTCAAACGACCCTTTCACAGGGGTCACCTAAGACCATCCTGCCTATCAGGTATTTACATGACGATTCATCACAGTAGCAACATGACAGTTATGAAATAGCCACGAAAATAATTTTATGGTTGGGTCACAACATGAGGAACTGTATTTAAAGTGCCAGAAGGTTGAGAACCACTGATTTAGAGAGCGAGGAAAGGAGAGGAAGACATCAATCTCCATCGGCTGCCTCCTGCACCCCTCCCCGCTACTGGGGATCAAGCCCTCACCTCTGCATGTGCTGGGGATTTGAACCTGTGACATTTTGGTGCTCAGGGCAATGCTCAACCACTGAGCCACCCGGCCAGGGCTCAGCTCACTACTGCTCTTTACAGCTTATTAATTCACGAATAACAGACTCATGCCCTCGGCACAAACGATAGCACGTTCAGAGCTCACACAGCAGCTCTTAGATCAAGAGAAGGTTCTACTCCCTGGAACTATTTCCTCTTTCCCCTTCTCTCTCTCTCTCTCTCTCTCTCTCACTAGCTCTGCCCAGAAACTCTTCCGATTATGCATGGAAATGAAAGGATCGTCACCAAAGAATTCCCTGACACATTTCAAGGCCTCGAGGGACGAGAAGCTGCCGCCGTAAGTGTGATATGCAAAGTTCCCGTCTCTGTGTGGCCGCACGCGCGAAGGTGTGTACGGTCGGGCGCTGCGGAGCCTTTGTCATGGGCTTCAAAGTCGTCACGCGTGTGGCTCAAAGGCCCGTGGGAGCCGCGGCATCCTCCTCCTTTTCGCTGAGGCTGGAGAGCCAAAGCGCTCTCTTTGATGGCGGAGTTGGGGTTTTGAAATGTTGGTTCTGCTAATGCACTCTCCCGAATGGAGTTCCCACTTCATCATCTCACGGTCAGCCCAGAAATGAAGGACTCTATTTGCGTGAATATTAAGATGGGGAGTCTGCTTTTGCTGCTTCCCCAAGGCCACCGAGGAAGTGATGACGTAGCCAGCTTGGCCAAGACGGCAAAAATGTAATAGCTAATAGTCGTGTGCGTCTCCTATTGTGTAGAGCAGTGGTTCTCAACCTTCCTAATGCCGCGACCCTTTAATACAGTTCCTCATGTTGTGGTGACTCCCCAATTTCATTGTTACAAATTGAACATAATTAAAGCATAGTGATTAATCACAAAAACAATATGTAATTATAGATGTGTTTTCCGATGGTCTTAGGCGACCCCTGTGAAAGGGTCGTTCGGCCCCCAAAGGGGTCGCGACCCACAGGTTGAGAACCGCTGGTGTAGAGCAATTGATATGAATTACCTTTGGCAGCCCCCATAGGCACCCTATGTAGCTGGTACTCTTATGACACCCATTAAATAAATGAGGAAACTGACAGATTAATTAAGTGTGGTGCTCTGGGGCCTGCGAGGCTCAGTGGTTGAGCTTCGACCTATGAACTAGGAGGTCATGGTTCGATTCCCAGTTGGGGCACATGCCTGGGTTGCAGGCTCGATCCCCAGTATGGAGCACGCAGGAGACAGCCCATCAATGATTGTCTCTCCTCATTGATGCTTCTATCTCTCTCTCTCTCCTTCTCCCTTCCTCTCTGAAATCAGCAAAAATATATATTTTTAAAAAGTGCGGTGCTCTATGTGCTAAGATAGTGGTAAATAAACTTGGATTTGATGTGTAGGTGTTGATAAGAAGCAAAGACAAAGGACTTCCAAAGATACTAACAAAGAGAAGTGCGACATCACAGATGGGATGAGTAACTGGTAACTTGCCACAGACACCAGACCAATAGGCTGGTAGCCGGACTTGCATTTCTATCTCTATATATAAAAGCCTAAGCGATCAGCCTGTAACTATGACATGCACTGACCACCAGGGGGCAGACGCTCAATGCAGGAGCAGAAACCACAGGCATGGCAACATGGAACAGACTGATGAATCTCAGTGGGAAGAGGGAAAGGGAGAGGGCGAGAAGAGATTAACCAAAGATCTTATATGCATACTAGAGGCCTGGTGCATGAATTAGTGCACCTGTGGGGTTCCTCAGCCTGGCCTGTGCCCTCCTGCAATCTGGGACCCCTCAGGGGATGTTGGAGATGGTGGGTTGCGCCAGCCGGTTTGGCTCAGTGGATAGAAGGTCGGCCTGTGGACCAAAGGGTCCCAGGTTCAATTCCGGTCAAGGGCACATACCGTGGTTGCAGGTTCCTTCCAGGCCTGGGCCCCGGTCAGGGCACCAGCAGGAGGCAACCAATCGATGTGTTTCTCTCACATTGATGTTTCTTTCTGTCTTTCCTTCACTCTTTTACTCTCTCTAAAAATCAGTGGAAAAATATCCTCAGGTGAGGATTAAAGAAAAAAAAAAGATGGTGGGTGAAGGGTTGGAAGTAAAAAAAAAAAATGTCATTATAAATTCAGAAAAGAAATTCCGACATTTACAATTTTGTTACTGAGCTCCGTAGGAGCAAGTGATAATGATTTAAAACCAACACAGTTGAATGTATACAACACAATTCAAAAACTGTTGTGGAAAGCTTGGCAAATTCACAGTAATTATATTTTAGGGAGTATTTGTAAACTTTCGTAATTACCCGAACAAAGACAAGTAAAAGACACATGAGCCGTATTATGATGGAAAAGCAGGTGTGCCATGGAAATAAGAAAACTATTTGGAAAGAGTCTTCACATCCTTAGAGGAATTCTCTACACCAGAGACTCAGCCTCAACTCCAGGCAATATTTTAGCTCTCTCGTGTTTTGTGCAATTTTCCAAAAAACAAATTGAATTTCCAGAATTACAGTATTTGTTTCCCCAAGGATTCCTTGGAGGGGATTAGGGTCTACAGTGGAAGGTGGCATATAAGAAAACAAAAAAGGAAGAAAAACAAAGCTTCATTGGTTTTTCTCTTCCATTTAGACTCAAAAAAATTAAAAAAAAAGACTGACTATAGAACAGCTGTGAAGAACTGGTTGGCTGTACATCTATTTAGTCTGGGGATTTGAGACAACATTTTGGGTGGATAGAAACCCCTCAAAGTACGGGGACTTACTTTTCATTGGGGTGTTAACATTTCTGCTTCACTTTTTTGTCCACTATCTTTGTTTTTAACTGTTGCTTTATTTATCTTTATTTACTATTAAAAATCAAGTCTAGTTGGTATATGTTATATATTTATTATTGTTTTTATTGACTTTTTTAGAGAGAGGAAGGACAAGAGGGAGGGAGAGAGAAACATCGACGTGAGAAATATCTAAGGTTGCCTCCCGACCAGGGATCGAACCTGCAACCCAGGCATGTGCCCTGATGGGAATGGAACCAGCGACCTTTCAGTGCACGGGATGATGCCCAACCGAGCCACACCACCAAGGATGATATATGTTGTTAATACTAGTTTTAGGTGTATAGTGATTCAACATCCTATATAATAAAAGGCTAATATGCAAATTGTGCCCTCGGGAGTTCCACCGATTCGGAGTTCTACCGCTCTCTTGATGTGCGCTGACCACCAGGGGGCAGCGCGGAATGAAGGAAGGCCCTGGCCAGCAGCCGGCAGCTGGGGCAAGGAAGGCCCCGATTGGCCCTGATCACCGGCCAGGCCTAGGGACCCTGCCTGTGCATGAATTTCGTGCACCAGGCCTCTAGTTTATATATAAACCTTACAATAAGATCACCACATTAAATCTGGTATTCATCCTGCAAAAACTTATTACAATATCATCGACTATATTCCCCTTCACCTTTTTCACCCATCCTCTCCCTGTCCCCCATCCCCTCTGGCAACCATCAGCTTGTGTCTGCCATGTTTTATTAAGATCTTTTCATGTGCCAGCTTTGGACAAGGTACTGCAGATGGAATAGGAAATGTATCAGAAGGCAGATGTAGACAAATCGGGCTTAAGTGGAACCAACAAGGAAGGCCAGAAAATAAAATGGTACCATATGTCGACCACAGGGTGTGTTTGAGGATTTAGACACAAGCAATCCATCCAACATGATAGGGATGGCATGTCAGATGAAGGGAATTTATGTTTTGTTTTGTTTTTAAATATTTTCATTGATTTCAGAGAGAAAGGGAGAGGGAGAGAGAGACAGAAACAACCATGATGAGAGAGAATCATTGATCGCTGCCTCCTGCACGCCTCACACTGGGGATCGAGCCCGCAGCCCGGGCATGTGCCCTGACCGGCAATTGAACTATGACCTCTACATACCATCCTTTGCCTCAGTCATTACATGTTACATGGGATGAGTCAAACGTTTAGACTCAGTAGCATGACAATTGGGGTATTTCTATTTTAGCCATGTCCCCGCTGGAAACCAGAGTACTGAAAAACAAACAAAAACCCATACCAGAGAACTCTGATATTTTCTATGTGTTGGATAGAAAGTATATATTCAGCCTGAGCTGGTTTGGCTTGGTGTATAGAGTGTTGTCCTGTGGACTGAAGGGTCCCAGATTTGATTTCAGTCAAGGGCACATTCCTGGGTGGCGGGCTCGATCCCCAGTGTGGGGCCTGCAGGAGGCAGCCGATCAATGATTCTCTCCCATCATTGATGTTTCTATCTCTCTCTCTACCTCTCGCTTCCTCTCCGAAATAAATTTTAAAATAATATTTTTTAAAAAGTATATATTCAGAAAAGAAATCATCGGGAAATTACAAGAATCCCAGTCTTGATGGATAAAACTGTCTCGTGGCGTATACTTTTGCTGGGAGCAAAGGCAGGAGCCTCTGAGAAACATTTAAAAGGCAACTCGATCGGAGTCGAGCCCGGCTTCTCTGTCTTTGCCCGGATTGATACGTGGGCCCTCCTCCATTTCAAATGAAGAGCCCTCAGACGATCCTAATCACATTGTCAGCCACACAGGCAGCCCCTGAAAGGGGCTCCTTCACCTTTAAGGATGCATGTACAATCGTGATATGCAAGCAGCTCAAAGCCTCCATACCCCTTTTTTCTTCTGCAAAGCAAGGCTGGGTTAGGGAAAAATCAATACGTTGCCAGTAAAGGTCAGGCGGGGAAAAGTGACAGGACACAGAACTAAGGGAACAATATCCTTCGTGGAGGGTGTTTGAAGTTCCCTTTCCCCTGGTGGTGCCCGCCTCGCTGCAAATATATTCCACCCTCGCGCCGCGCCGGCCGCATTCTTCGGGAAAAAGTCATATTTTAAATATTTATCTATTCGGCAGCATCCTCCTTGCATATTATCTTGGCCCTATTGACGAATACTCCAAAGGCATAGTCAACTTTAAAGTCCACGTGCTGTGTGCAGTTGCCGGATTGTTTTTTGTTATTGTTTTTTTTTTTTTTTGGTGGTTCTTTTTTTCTTTTCCTTGCGAGCCATGGGATTCGAACACACACACACACACACACACACACACACACACGCGCATCTGCCTACCTTTTGGAACGGTTCTCAATTTACTTTCTCAAGTGGGCCAGATGCACTCCTATAGCCCTTCTAGGGGTCAGGACGGTCCCCTGATCTTCTCCCCCCCCCCCCCCCCCCCCCCCGGCCCCCTCGCACCTCTCCCTCCGCACCCTGTCCTTATTGCTTGGGGATAGCTTTAAAGTAGCCCATGAACCCTTTTCACTCTCGCAATACATTTACCCACAATTAACAATCAAGCCGCCTTCCCTCCATTCAGGCGGCCTTTCTCGCCGGGCCTCATTTTCCCTGCCTCTCTCTTGATCGGCTATTGTGCGGAGAGCTGTTTGTGCCATCCCAATCTGCCCCCCTCACCGGCCGCACAAGGACTGGGGGTGGGGGGCGGGGTGGGGAGAAAGCGCCCCGCCATTCAGATGTTGAATAGCAAATTGCTCTTGAGTGTCCTTGCTCCCCCCTCTTCTTCTGCACACACCGCCCCCCCCCCCCTCTTCTTTGGGAAGGACAAGGGGGGCGCTGAAAGCAGCCATACATTCTGCTCAGGGCCCTTGAAAACAAGCGTTTCACACCTGAAGCCTTTCACAGCGGCCCAGAAGGACCCCCTTCAAACCACTTAATTGCCAATTGCTTCGGCGCTCCTTGTGCGAGTCCATTATGCCGCCAGCTCCGCGGCCACGAAGCATCCTCCCTCCAGGGCCAGCGTGCATTCAGGCTCCCAGGATCGCGGCTCTCCGGCTGGCTCCCGTCGGAGGAATGCAGGGAGGAACCTTCCAGCATTCTTCGAAAATGAAAGATGCCATTCTCCTGGTGTCCTTTGTCCCCCATAAGATCAACATAAAGCGTGGCCAGAGGTGCCCAAGAAGGGAATGATTTACACACACCGGCTGCCCCCGGGAGCTGGGCCGAGGCATGGGCTCCGGGCGAGAAGGCCCCTGGACAGCGCCTCTGTCCGCATCCGGTCGTCCTTCTATTTTTTTGTTTTTGTTTTTTTTGTTTCTGTTTTCCTTGAGGTTGGAAAAAAACAATGAAAGGCTGTGCAGGTTCTCAAAGTTAAGAGGCACCAGCCTTGGAGTCCCAGAGAAACTCGCGATGAGATCTTCCCCGAGAAAAGCCCGCTCACGTTGAATGCAAAGACACCGAAGGCAAATTCGCTGGAGAACGCTTTCCAACTTGAGGGCGTGGAAATGGATTTTTTTTTTTTCAAATGACTGGGCCCCCCCCACCCTCCGTTCCCCCCCGCCGCCCGGTTTCCACTACAATTAGCAACAATGCAATCAGTCTGATGGAGACCCACACTTTATAGGCATCTGAGGGAGGAATATAATATAGTCTTGGAGCAACAGAGGTCTTCTCCGTATTAGGGGCGTGTCCAAGAGAGAAAGACATGGTAATAAAATATGATTTCTAGATAGAGAGCCACCAAGCTGGATGGTGGAGGCAAGGGGTCCATTTGTCAGGATGGCTCAAGATCCATTCTTTTTTTAAAAAATATATATTTTTATTGATTTCAGAGAAGAAGGGAGAGGGAGAGAGAGAGAGAGGGAAACATCAACGATGAGAGAGAATCATGGATCGGCGGTCTCCTGCACGCCCCCAACTGGGGATGGAGCCCACAGCCTGCACATGTGCCCTGACCAGGAATCAAACCGTGACCTCCTGGTTCATAGGTGGACGCTCAACCACTGAGCCACACCGGCCGGGCACGGTGTGTTGTTTTTAGTACACATGCTGGATTCTTGGGCTCCCACGGGTGTTCCCCCAGCACTTCAAACCACAGATCTGACACTGGAGGAGTTTCGATAACTTGGGAGCACGTCTTCCAATGACCCGGTTGGCGTGTGTTTTGCAAAACGGACCTCTATGCCTGCGCTTGGGAAGTTTTCCATTGAGTCCGATCCTTTTGAACTGGGGCCCCCTGCAGAATTCAGTGCTCTGGGGGAGGAGGAGTATGAAACACGTCTGTAGTCTAGGGACACATGTACACGTTGGCTTCTCTTTTGGGCCCAAACTCTCTTCCGAGGGTGGTGATGGGAGACCACCTTCCTCATCGCACGCAAACTTCCTTTGGCCAAGCGGTGGGCAGACATCCTTTGGCTGGGAGTCTGCTTTTTATATTCTAGGAGAAAAGCCCTGCCATAAACCATATAAGCGGGAATGCCTGTTCAATTACATTGTATTTCATGAAGCATCGTCAGCACATCTGTCTCTCTGGATAGACCAGTGGTCGGCAAACTGCGGCTCTCGAGCCACACGCGGCTCTTTGGCCCCTTGAGTGTGGCTCTTCCACAAAATACCGACTTCTGCGCATGGGCCATGAAGTTTCAATCGCACTGTACGTGTGCACCCGCATGTGGTATTTTGTGGAAGAGCCACACTCAAGGGGCCAAAGAGCAGCATGTGGCTCGCGAGCCGCAGTTTGCCGACCACTGGGATAGACGGCGATCATTGAAGACCAGGACACCATCATAGATGTCATCTGCCTGTGGCCATGTCTGTGCAACTGTTGCCATGCAGTATGTGTTTGTGCCATGGGAGTGTTTGGAATGGATGTTCTTGGTCAGTCGTCGGCAAACTGCGGCTCGCGAGCCACATGCGGCTCTTTGGCCACTTGAGTGTGGCTCTTCCATAAAATACCACATGCGGGTGCACACGTACAGTGCGATTGAAACTTCATGGCCCATGCGCAGAAGTCGGTATTTTGTGGAAGAGCCACACTCAAGGGGCCAAAGAGCCGCATGTGGCTCACGAGCCGAAGTTTGCTGACCACTGTTCTTGGTGAATAAAACCTGTCTCATAATCATCTGAGTCTTCAGGTCCAGCTCTTTGGACATGGAAAGCATGAAGCAGAGAAACAATGCACAGGTAGTCATTTTGGGGGGTTGCTCATGATGTCACCCCACTTCTTGACACCGCAGGGGGAGTTTAATTGCTTAGGGAACAAGTGTAGGCTTCTCAAATGCAATTTCTTCTTGCCTTTGTCTTCACTCTATTCCCCTTACTCCAGCTTCCTGGCATTTTTGAAAAGAAGTGAGCAAGTTCTCTTAAGGAATGGCCTTTTATATAATTGCTTCAGCAACAAAACACCTTTTATTCTGGCACAAACAATCCATTTCCCACGAGGGAGTCCTGCCTTCTCTTAGCCAACACCTTCAATATGGCAGCTTCTTTCGCCACCGTCCCTTCACACAAGCGTGCCAAACTTTTCTGCCACCGACCTGGCAACATTTATTGATGGATATAGTGGCAGGTTTAATCAAAGCCTTGCCAATACCTCCTGGTGGCAGAATTGTAATCTTGCATTACCTGGCGTTCCTCTGACCATTTCCCAAAGGGGAAAAAAAGGGACTTTTCTTTTCTTCTTCTTCTTTTTTTTAAATGCATTTATATTGATTTCAGAGAAGACGGGAGAGGGGGAGAGAGAAACACCAATGATGACAGAGAATCATGGATCGGCTGCCTCCTGGACACCCCCTTCCGGGGATGGAGCCCACAACCCGGGCATGTGCCCTGACTGGGATTGGAACCGTGACCTCCTGGTTCACCGGTTGATGCTTAACCACTGAGCCACACCAGCTGGGCAGTTTCCTTTTTCTTGAAAGAACAACTCTCCGTGGACAGAAAGAAGGTTCACACCTCTGGGAACTTTTAAACCAGGAAGTTTAAATCTGTATAATTGTTTGACTATCTTTCTGCAGCCCAACCAAACTGGCTCAAAGATGTCTAGATGACAAGATGCGTTCGCACAGTGTTGGTTTTGAGCAATGCTTGGAATTTGAGCTATCGGAAAGAAGTGGCCCTAATAATGTTTTTGTGTTCCTTCTGAATCCAGCCCGGTACATGTATACAAGAGGAGTGTGGATGAGAGAGTTGGAAGGGGTCGACCTCAGCGAACGTACCTCCATCAGACTGAGGACGTTTTTAGCAAAGGCCAGCTTAGGAGCACCCTAATTAAGCTAATAACAATGTACCTACCTATATAGTTTCAGTTTAAAAAATTTGGCTCTCAAAAGAAATGTCAATCGTTGTACTGGTGATATTTGGCTCTGCTGACTAATGAGTTTGCCGACCACTATCCTATACGATGATACTCCACACACAGTCCATTCCATATAGGATCCCTACATGAACTCATCCACACCCATAGCCTCAGTTCTCCTTAAAACACACCAATAAGGTCCCATTCATGTCACTGCCCAGGAATATGCCCCCAAAGACAAACATGCTATCCACACACATGAGTAGAAGTCTCATTCATGCCCAATTTTGAACTTGTACTTGTCTCCCCAACCTCCTTTGTTATTCTGCCTCTGGATAAATGCCACCTTCCATCTAATTGTTCGAGCTTGAAGCCTAGAAATGATTTGAGTCCCTCTCCCCCATTCTCTCTGAGAGATCTCTGACCAGACCATTGAGCCTCACAGACCTGTCTCTCCCTCTCCTGCTCATTGCCTACCCCCTAAGCCTCAGCCCTTACCTTCTAGTCCTCCTGCCTCCAGCCTGGGTTGATTTGTCTAGAGATGATTCTCACTACATTCTCCATTGTTGAAATTGATTCCATGGCTCCCATGGACTCAACATCATCTTAACCCAACACACAACAGGATCTTCATGATCCTTTTGGATCCTCCTCATTGGTATGACTATCCCCCCATTTTCCTCCCATTCTAGACCACAAGCCCCTCAGGGATAACAGCCATGTGTTGCCAGCTCACAACTGAGGATCAACAAATGCTTGTTGAATCAATGAGCTTCGTCCAAAGATCTACCAAGAATGGTTATCAATTCCCATTTAAGATCTCTAATGCAAAGAAATTGAACGAATTTTGGTTTTACGGACCCGGTAAATAATTTGCGGGCCTATCCTTTTCCAAAATTGTTTGCAAGTTAGCAATTAAACGAGTTCACGAAAATCTTCATAGCATTGCTCACAGGCCACTGAGCTGTTCTCAAACCTGAGTGACTGATCGCCTATGGCAGCGGTTCTCAACCTGTGGGTCGCGACCACTTTGGGGGTCGAACGACCCTTTCACAGGGGCCGCCTAAGACCATGGGAAAACACATATATAGTTACATACTGTTTTGTGACTCATCACTATGCTTTAATTATGTTCAATTTGTAACCATGAAAATACATCCTGCATATCAGATACTTACATGACGATTCATAACAGTAGCAACATGACAGTTATGAAATAGCAACGAAAATCATTTTATGGTTGGGGGTCACCACAACATGAGGAACTGTATGAAAGGGTCATGGCATTAGGAAGGTTGAGAACCACTGGCTTATGGGAAACGAAGTTAAATTCCTCTGAAGGCCACACCCGTGATTGGACAGTGAATCACGTCTCTGTTTATTTAAACGAAAGCCAAGTCCTATCTGTTGTTGTTTGTTGAAGCAGTTGCGCGTGATCCCTGCTGTGCACATGGGAAGTCTAGGTTGCTGGTTCCCAGGCAAGGTTTGGCCGCCAGCACAGAGAATGGCTTTGGCAGACTTCGCGTAATTGACTTAAACTTGAGCACTGGCCGTTCCTCACACAGAAATTCCCAAAGCTGCTCTTAACGGGCCGCACAAATCTAATAGTAAAAGGATTTGCTGATGAGAAACATCTGCCTTAGGGCCCCGGGAAGATTCCGTAGAAAGTTATACTCTCCGTGCTGCATGCAGCCTTATATGGAATTTCCCCACCGAACTTTATCACGGGGAAGCCCCTCCAATCATTCCCACCCAGGTTCCTCAGGAGCTTTTCACATACTTCCCCTCCTCAGCAGGACCCCTGACCGTGTGTTCCTGTTGGGAAGAACAGAGAAGCTGTGGAATTAATCACTGAATTAACCCATCACTGCCCTTGGACCCGGAGCTTTGGGTGTCTTTAGGGGTGAGTGTCGAAAATGACAAAGGGAGAAGCTTTATTTATTATAAGACTATCTCAATACATACAAAATATAGTGAAAGCAATATGAATGTAGCACGTTCAATAATTTTACGATTTCTCTGCTTTGTATAGGAAAGGGATTTTGGAATGAAAGGAACTCAGCTCGCTACTCTCCCAGAAGCATATCCAGCCCAACCCACGACCACACATATTGGCATTCAAGGACATCCACAGGTCAGCCGGTCTGGCTCAGTGGGTAGAGTGTCGGCCTGCGGACTGAAGGGTCCTGGATTTAATTCCAGTCAAGGGCATATGCCCAGGTTGCAGGCTCGATCCCCAGAGGGAGGCTTGTGAGAGGCGGCTGATCAGTGGTTTTCTCTCATCATCGATGTTTGTCTCTCTCTCCCTCTCCTCTCCTCTCTGAAATCGATCTATAACAATAAAAGGGTAATATGCTAATTAGACCAGACGTCTTCCAGACGTCATTCCGGACATCCTTCCTGACCAAGCCAGGGCCTGAGGAAAGCCAGCCAGGTCCCAGGTGCCTGCCGGTGGCCGGAGGAGGGAAGCCCAGGTCCAGGGTGCCAGAGGGAAGCCGGTGCCAGCAGCCTGGGGAAGGAAGGCCTACTCTTGCACGAATTTTTGTGCACTGGGGCCTCTAGTAAAAATATATTAAAAAAAAAAAAAGCCATTCCCAGAGCTGGGCAGAAAGAAACACAAACAAGCCCTCAATGAATGTTCAATTCAAATATCTGATTGACATTTAGGATCCACATGTCCTGGCTGAGATGGAGGATTTCGATGGCACAAGGAATGAAGAATGAGGAGCCATCCAGGAAGGACGACGGATTGTGCCGTTCAGGGAGCCGGAATCCTCTTTCTGGCGCCTACTGAGGGAGCCCGTGTTATGCTCCATTTGCAAAAGCAACTTCAACAGCCCTGCTCTCTTGGTAGGAAAAATCGCATTTTAATGTGCGCTTAGGCATGAGGTGTTGCTGGGAGAAGGTGTGTGTGTGTGGGAGGGCGCTTTGGGGTGGGAGGGACGAGTCTGATTTCAGGAGGCTCTCCTGCTTTTGAACACCAGGAAGCCAAAAACAGTCAACTGGATGAATCCCCCTCCGCTGATTAGCCAAGAAAAGCAACAAGGCGTTCTCCTCTCCCCCAAGCAGGGGACACTTTTGCCATGAATTATTTAAGAAATGCTTTCCTCCCATACCCTGAGCAGATGCTCCAGTTCCTGTTCAAAATGGACAGTTTCCTTTTAAAGACTCAATGAAGCGCATGGTGATGAAGGACCGATGGAAGCTCATCCATACGTCTTGAATGCCAGGGGATATGGCACCGTGTTTAACAAGTTACGCCGGTCAGGTATTGGACGGTATCCAATAAACATTCTAAAAGCTAGATTCTATAACTTCATCTGGATTACCCATAAAAACATGAAATGTATGAAAATACACATTTTCAGAACCACCCAACCCGTGTAGCTCCATGGTTGAGCGTCGACCTATGAACCAGGAGGTCACGGTTTGATTCCCAGTTGCGGGCTCGATCCCCAGTGTGGGGCGTGCAGGAGGCAGCCCATCAAGGATTCCCTCTCATCACTGATGTTTCTATCTCTCTCTCCCTTCCTCTCTGAAATCAATAAAAATATATTTAAAAAATTTTTCCAGAACCATTTCATCATCCTTTATTATCTAAGCAGTTCCAGTTGTGGTTGAATGTTGGGAAATGTGAGCTTTCCACTTGCTAAGGAATCCCAGTCCACACTCAGGCCCAATTCCTGATTGTTCCTGGCCTCGGAATGCTGACCTGTTGCTCTGAGACCAGTGAGTTGACAGGACAAAGGGAAGAAGGGAGAAGGATCCGAGCCCTCTACAAAGTCATGGCCCCAATTCCTGGTATTGCTCCTTGGCTTGGTGAGGGGGAATTTGTTCCACGCCTTGAGTTTGTAATAGAAATCCCTGGGGTCACATGTAGGCATGCAAAAGCTCAGATTCCCTTGATGAGAGTTGCTTCATAAGGTCTTGGCACCCACTCATCCTCCCCCCCCCCACCCCCCCGCCCCGTCCAGGGATCTGGTGATGATCTTGGTTCCTGGTGGGTGGTTTCTCGCTGCCAAATTACTCTCCCGAGAGTACAACTCCATCAGGTTTTTATAGCTCATGGTTTGGAGTTTTTGGACTAATTGATTTAGATTTGTTTTATGCAGAAATGATTGTTCTCATCACTGAAGGACCACCGTAGCCTGGAAACTTCTCCCATGGGAACCAACCTCTATTTTCTCGAAAGATCGCTTCTTGAGTGCAGGGAGCATGTCTGTTTGACATGTGTTATGTGGGTCCTCCAAGACCAAGCAGTGCCTGCCACACAAGAGCTCAACAAGGGTCCCTTGGACTGAATCCTGTACGTGTGCCCTCGCTTCCGGTGGATTCTGTACATGGGAAGCCCTCTGCACTTCACGGAATAGAGTAGAAATAATGATGGTCTGGCAACCATTGTTCAAGTTCTGCCTTTGCTGCTTATGAGCGACGTGATCTTGAGCAAATCACACTATCCACCTAAGCTTCCTCTTTTTCTTTTTGTTACTATTTTTTTAATTGATTTCAGAGACGAAGGGAGAGGGAGAGAGAGAGAGAGAAACATCAATGATGAGAGAGAATCATGGATCGGCTGCCTCCTGCATGCCCCACACTGGGGATCGAGCCTGAAACCCATGCATGTGCCCTGACTGGGAAACAAACAGTGACCTCCTGGTTCATAAGCTGACGCTCAACCACTGAGCCACGCCTGCTGGGCTAAACTTCACCATTTCCACCAATAAAATGAGAGCATTAGAAGCTACTGGTACTGAAGGTACAGAGTTATCATGATGTTCGGGGGGGGGGGGGGGGAATCTACATGTAAAAAAATGCATCCCTTAGAAACATACTGCACGATAGAAATCTAAAGTATAATTAGCATTACATATTAGAGTGGGAACACAGTGGATGTCAGTTTTCTGTCTGAGTCTCTGTCTAGTACCACCATGGCCTCTGAGATCCTGCCTGCGAATGCTGCCTTCCAAGATCACCAGTTTCCTGTTGGGCGTGAACACTCAAAGCCCAATAGGGTTATCTCGGTCATTCTGACCCATGTTGGAGGTCATTGCCTCTGCAGGAATTCAGGAAATGACTGTGGAGAGAGAGAACATTTAGGTCTGGTCTGGAAGGATGAGTAAGATTTCTCTGGGCAGAGAAGGAAGGAAGAGCGGCCTTAGAAGACACAGGACCAGCAGTCCAGAGGCGAACAATGACAGGACTCAACTGTAGCTGTCTACACAACTAGACGCAGAGGATGGATGTGATCAAGTGATTCAGCCTCAGATTTAACCAGGTTGTACTGAGAACCTCTCCCTGACAAAAGCCCAGGGCTCTCAGGTGCGTGACCTGATGGAACCCTCCAGCAATGCCGGCACAGGAGTCAGGACACCTCCTCCACAGATGGGGGTGCGCCTGCGGACGACCACAGAACCACACGGGCCAAGCTAGAGAGGGAAGGAAGTCGCTTGGAGCAAAATACACACCTGGGTCCACATCTGGCCTAATTCTCAACTGTTGGTGGTGGAAACTATGTTCAGTGAGAGAGGCTAAGTGACTTCCCCAGTGGAACCAAGTGGCTCTGAAATAGA
Source organism: Myotis yumanensis (assembly GCF_028538775.1). Classification (NCBI taxonomy): domain Eukaryota; kingdom Metazoa; phylum Chordata; class Mammalia; order Chiroptera; family Vespertilionidae; genus Myotis; species Myotis yumanensis. The sequence continues at coordinate 3,416,991 of NW_027223771.1, read as the reverse complement.
CTGGGATTCAGATGTGGGTTTTCCGAATGTAAGTCTGGCGCCTTTCGATTTCCTCTATGGTTTCCTTCCTTCCTTCCTTCCTTCCTTCCTTCCTTCCTTCCTTCCTTCCTTCCTTCCTTCCTCCTTCTCTCCACCCCTCTCTCCTTTTCTTTCTTTCTTTCTTTCTTTCTTTCTTTCTTTCTTTCTTTCTTTCTTTCTTTCTTTCTTTCTTTCTTTCTTTTCTTTCTTTCTTTCTTTCTTTCTTTCTTTCTTCCCTTCCTTCCCTCCCCCATTTTCCTCCCTCCCTCCCTTCCTTTCCTTCCTTCCTCTCTCCCTCCTTCCTTTCTTCTATTCCTTCCTTCCTTCCTTCCTTCCTTCCTTCCTTCCTTCCTTCCTTCCTCCCTTCCTTCCTTCCTTCTCTCCCTCCCTCCCTCCTTTCTTCTACTCCTTCCTTTCTTCTTTCCTTCCTTCCTTCCTTCTTCTCTCCACCCCGCCCTCCTTTCTTTTCTTCCTTTCTTTCTTTCTTTCTTTCTTTCTTTCTTTCTTTCTTTCTTTCTTTCTTTCTTTCTTTCTTCTTTTCTTTTCTTTCCTTCCTTCCTTCCTTCCTTCTCTCCCCCATTTTCCTCCCTCCCTCCCTCCCTTCCTTCCTTTCCTTCCTTCCTCTCTCCCTCCTTTCTTTCCTTCCTTCCTTCCTTCCTTCCTTCCTTCCTTCCTTCCTTCCTTCCTTCCTTCTTTCCCTTCCCTTCCCTTCCCTTCCCTTCCCTTCCCTTCCCTTCCCTTCCCTTCCCTCCCCTTTCCTTTCCTTCCTTCTTTCTTTCCCTCCTTCCTTTTCTTATTTTAGGACACTAGGTTTTGCTCTCTGTGAAGCCCTTTGATTGAAGAAATAGAGACCTAAGTCACTGCCCTGCCATCCAGGATTGCAGACACGAGAGGTGTGGACACTGATGAGCAATGCCGTTGCGTTCTTTATTCCACAACTGCACCACGCTAACCACACAGCGAGTCTGTGCACACACCAGCTCCTGTCGGGTGGCAGGCCTGCTGGGACCCAGCTCCCCCGCTCCAGGTGGGTGCCAGTCTGTGAGCCCTTCTTTTGTGCTCGGTGCAAACAGCTTGAGATAACACTTCAAGTCACAGTCGTATTTTTTTAGCCAGAGTTAAGTGCCATAAACCTGAAAATTCAACTTAATGTTTCTCCATGGGCTTATTCCAATTTAGAAAAAAAAAGTTTCTGAGTGCTAACCATCTTTACAAGCATTGCACTATGAATCACGTTTGTAATTTTCTCTATGGGGGCAACATGACTCTATTAGATTAGACGCCTGGTGCATGAAATTCGTGCACTGCGGGGGGGGGGGGGGGGTGTGTCCCTCAGCCGGGCCTGCACCCTCTCGGAGTCTGGGACCCCTCGGGGGATGTCCGCCTGCCGGCTTAGGCCTGATCCCCCTGGGACTTTCGCAGCCCGGGACCCCTCGCACCTTACTGTCCGCCTACAGCAGAGGCTAGAGGGGCTCCTGCCACCGCCACTGCGCTTGCCAGTCATGAGCCCGGCTTCTGGCTGAGCAGTGCTCCCCGTGTGGGAGCGCACTGATCACCAGGGGGCAGCTCCTGCGTTGAGCATCTGACCCCTGGTAGTCAGTGTGCATTATAGCGACCAGTCATTCCACCATTTGGTCGATTTGTATATTAGAGTTTTATTATATAGGATGGTCCCCAAATCATATTTAAGAATAGGAAACACATTTTTGTTTTTTGTGGGGATTTTTGTTTTTTGTTTTTTTTTTTAATCCTCACCCAAGGAGGATATTTTTCTATTGATTTTTAGAAAGATTAGAAGAGAGAGAGAGAGAAAGACAGAGAGAAGTATCGATGTGAGAGAAACACATTGATTGGTTGCCTCCTGTAAGAGTTCCAACCAGGGCCCGGGCTGGGAAAGAGCCTGCAAATGACATACATACCCTTGACCGGAATCGAACCCGGGACCCTTTGGTCCACAGGCCAACGCTCTATTCACTGAGCCAAACTGGCCAGGGCGGGCGGAAACACAATTTTGGATGTGATTTTAATCTGATGCATGTGGGAGAAAGATCTCACAGGGACCCCTTCGTCCCCTCCTTTACTGGTTATTTTGCCTGGAATCCTGGACGGGGCGGGCCATTCTCTTGCTGCACTGCCCAGTCTCCCATGCTCTCCTGTCTTTACCGTTGCCGAAGCTCGCCTGTTGCTATTCGGCGTGGCTCGACCCTCTGGCCAGCAATGACTCCCGGGGGTGGAACAGAACTTCCTCAAGTTCTGAAGGAGAAAATTCAATCAGCAGAGGGTTCATTTCTGCGGGGATGGAAGAAAGGAGGCCAGTGTGAACGACAAAACAGCTGCGGACCACCAACCCAGTCCCCTGCTATTGGACGGAGGCAGATCTAACAACAAAAAATTGCTCTGAAGGCGCAGCGTTAAAGGGAAAATGCATCAGAAGAGATTTCTCAAGTGATCCAATGCGCTGCCTAATAACTGTAAATAGTCCATTGAGCCTTCCGGAATTTTTTTTTTTTTTTTTGGTTCTTCTTCGGAATAATCTGCTTACATCGTTAAGACCTCGGCTAATTGCCAGTAACGCAAATCGCCAGATGTTGTAACCCCCAGTGCCTCCCTCAAAACCACCAAACGCATTGAAAGAGAAGGGTCATTGTCCCTCCCTGGCCAGCAAGCTACTCCTGCGAGTCCCCGCAAATGACAGGAAAATACCTCCCAGCCGCCCCAGGAACCTAGGCCCGCCCCTCCCAAGGGCCCCTGGTTCCCTCTGTGATTTTCTAATAATGCACTTATGTGTCAGCTAATCATGGGAACAGAGGGAAAATGAAGAGACTTTTTATTAAAAAAAAAAAAAAGAGGGAAAAAGCAGAATGAATTAGGGCAATTGAGGTCGCTCTGTTCCATTTTTTGCCGGGAGGATTTGAGCCCTCCTTGTTACCTTATCGCTTATTACACAATTTCCGATAAAATGAGACGCGAGTCCATTCTTATTGTCCCGCGCTCGCCTATTGAACGTACATACATAGAATTCATTTCGGATTTAAACACTATCTTAATTATACATGGAATAAAATGGACAGCCTATCAGGATCTCTAAATTGCATTCTAACAAATAGTTTTATTTTATTTTATTTTTTAAAAAATCACATTTCGACTGATGACATATTTGGTATAATGATGTTCAGGGAATATTCCTTTTTTCATGCAGTGCCTTAATTATGCCAGAGTATCTCCCATTCGACAGCTAATAGTTGTGTTTCTTTTTTTTTTTGTTTCTGACTTACAAGTTTGAGAACTTGAACCCTATGTCATGCCTCATACTATTTTTCATGAGGTTCTGCCTAAATAACATTATTAGGAAGTCTTCCTATTTTAAAATCACTTATAAATGGTAAACTGTGACATAAGGACAATGATATTACATATAACTTCTTATTTTCTTTAAAAGTAATGAGACTGTCTTCATTTAGAAACATAGGGAGAAACTTTCCCAACAAAAGCCACAAAACAAATTGGAAAACAATGCAAGAATATTCAAATTGTGCTTTAAATGAAATATACAGTCGATAAAATATCAAAAGCACTTAAAAAAACATATGTATGTGAAACTAAAAAGTTTAGTCTTATATTTATATGTATTTGCCACAAACTGAAAATTGCTGTAAAGAAAAGTTATGTACGTGATAAAGCTCTAGTTTTATAGCCCTTGCAAGGATACTCTGAATTAATTAATAATACAAGTCCTAATCATCCTAATATGATACTGTGTATTTTATACAAACATTCATCCATATTAATATATTTTAAAATACTAAAGAAAAACCACATTTAGAAAAACTGCTATTCGAAATTGTAGACAATATATGATTTTGCAATTAAACATGTATGCTAATAATCGGTATTTGCTGGAGAATTTCCTAACTTCACATGATTTAAATGTAGTTTTACATATCAAATAAGTAACCATTTCAGGGACAACAGGGGAAGCAAAATCATTAGCACTTTAATGTTCATTGATTATTAATGTGTTAGGTTTACCAAGCCGCCTCATTGACTTGCTAGCTCTTGCTCTATTTCTGCATATTACTCCAAGACGACGCTATGTCTATAGAACTACACACACATAAGTTTATATTTTTTTTGTTTTCTTATTTTTAAGGTTTCTACGCAGCCTCTACCAAGTGAACCCGGACAGCTGGTCCTTCAGAACCGAGCCCTGGCGTATTTTGAAGTTTGCACGTCTAAAGAAAGCATTTGTCCCCAAAGAACTTGGGGCCACCCTGCTGTCCACTTCTTTTTTCCTGAACAATAATATGAAAGCGGGCCCATTTCTCTCTCTCTTTTGCTTTAAGTAGGGGGTACCTCAACACACACATGCACACACACACAGATACAATTTTTAGGCATCCCTCCCCCGACCCCCCAATTTAAATGATTTGCTCTCACAGTCGCTGCATCTTTTATCTCTCCAATAGTTTCAACCCCGTTAATGTGTGCATGTACTCCCTTCTTATCAGCCCCTGGGCAGCATTAGTGATTCCTAGCCGCCATCAAGGTGATAATAAACTCATTCACAAGACGAACAAACACGGTGGGACCCCCAGTTATTCACCAGGCAAATCCACCGCGAGGCCGGGCTGCGGAACCGGGGAGAATGGAGATGGTGTTGATTGATAAATTGACAGGTTAATTTACAAGTGGATAATAGGAGTGAGACCCGGAGGGAGAGAGGGAGAGAGAGGGAGTCTAGCGTGGTTGCACTGCCCTCTGTCTTATGCCCGGGAATCTGCAGGGCTGAGGCTGTGGGATCCAACACACACACACATTCTCCATCACTTAAAGACAAAGGCCTCCATTTACTGCTGTGCGATGGCTTTGTCGCCGGGTCCCCCCCCGCACAATTGACCCTCAGTGGGTCAGAAACGGGGCAGCGTCGCAACCGTGTCTCAGAAGCACCACTTAGGACACGATTTGGGCTAAGTTGTTGCGTCTGTTTCAAACAAGAAACAAGGCTGTTTTCAAGACGGCATTTCAACAAACAGTCATGGTCGTTGGCTTGTCGCTGGTCCGAACGTCTTCTTTCAAGTTCACAGGCTTTTCGTGGGGACGTGATGAAACCCGTCGTTGTATAGTCTTTGCAAGGATCATCTGAATTAATTAATAAGATAAGTCTTAATCATCCCGACACGGTGTGTGTTATAAAAACATTGGTTCGTGTTAATAGGATATCTTAAAATACTAAAGAATAAGCAATCTAGGTATACATCTTTGCCAGCCCCCATCCAAAATATCTTTAAATATTTTTTTTTTTAATCTTTGGTGTTAAATGCAGCCGGTGCAGCTGTTTGCAAGATAGGCTGAAACAAACGGTATGAATCTCCCATGAACTCTCCGCCTCACCCCCTTCTCTCCGAGTTTGATGATGGCAAGTGTTGGACATACTTGAAATTTAAAAAAAAATACGTCCTCAAAGTCCTTGGTCAAAAAATATAAAGCATGAGTGCAGGTGTTTATTTTTCTCTGGCAAGGAAACGTCTTATTTCACAGGCCTGCCTTTCCTGGTGCTGGCTCTGCAGAAACAGACTTGCACAGCCACAGACCTCGGAGATAAAAAAAGAAGCCAATGGGTTGTGCAAGGCCATCAGACAAGGAACTCATCCTAAATGGTCAGGGTAGTGCCTCTGTAGTGGCCCTAATGGGACGGGGAGATTTCAATGACAGCAAACCCGCAACTACTGCCACTTTGGTCTTTGAAAACGAGCTGCTTGGAGACGGTTCATGTCACCGGCTGTGCGTCCCAGGCCCTGCGGTCCGGTCCCCACTTCCCAGCGCCTATAATCTTGGGGCTGAGATCCTGACCCTTTTTTCTCTCCGTCTCGCCACATGGTGAGCGAACTCCCTTCTCAGATCCGAAAGCTCCCGCCTGGCTTCCCAACGACGTTAACCCTCGGCAGGTCTGCACGGCTAGCTCAACACAATTCGAAAGGAAATTCCAAACGGCCCGTCTCGCGGTTTCTGTAATTCATTACCAAACGCCAACACGAATATTATTTTCAGCAGACTGCCTCCTATTAATCAAGGTATTACAATGAACTATTAAAACGATGCCTTCGGTTGAATCAAACGATACAGCCCAGGGAGAAATATGCGATCAAGAAGGAACGTCAGAAAATAAAAACAAATAACTTCACATGCCTGGAATTTTATGGGTCACAAGGTTAAAAATCTCCCCTTAAAGGGTGAATAATATCCTTTGGAAAGAAAATGCATTTATGTGTGAATAGGACGCTGAATAGCCTTTACTGCTTTGTTCAAACACGGACAATCATCTTTGCAATCTTTTTTGGCAAGTGGTGTACTTTTTCAAAAAAAACTCATAAAAGATCACACTATGTTTATCCTGAAGGTGGCTAATTTTTTAAATGTGGTAACTGTTGTCAGAAAGGTATATCATGCAAAAAAAGTGTTTGGGTAGTTTTCAAACTCTGTCGCATACAAAGTCAATTTGAATGCTTCAGAATAAAACCAGGCATTTTATTTTCTGAGGACGATTTCAACTTTGCATTTTATCCGAGCTTTCCATTTAGAGACTCAGCGACATGGAAAATGGGATGTAAAACAGAGAAATAATTGGTGGGCAGTTTACAGAAACACGGGCTTTTATACCTTATTTCTACAGGGAATCTAAAGCGTTCAAAATTCAGTGTAATATGAATTGTCTCCTCTCTCTAAATTCCAATGGCAAAACTAGCAGAGTTATAAAGACATAACCTCCAGGATGTTATACTTTGAGAACTTAAAATCCATAAGCTAACTTCCAAAAAAAAAAAATTGAATAGTTTTTAAAACCCATGTATCCATATCCCTTGTCATCAGAAACATGCTGATATGGGAGAGATGAAAAACCCCAGTGCAGGGAAGGGCAGGCACTAGTCATTTGACGTGTTTATAATCGAAGACAAGGCACATTCCCGCTGTGCAAACTCAGGCGAGGTTTTTCCACCTTCTCCTGCAGGTACCAACACAAATCCTGACGCCAAGCAACACAGCAGCGAAGAGATGGGATTTCACATCCCAACCAGCTCCCGACTTAAGCCGGTGACAAGTAGGTTTGGAAGCGAGCCGATTAAGACTCATTGATTTCTGGCGCCGCTTTCTTCTTATTTCAGATGTCACATCAAGGCTCGGAAATGAGATGAATGTGAGAAGGGCCCGGCGATCATTGCTCCTCGGGAGGAGTTTTCAAAGCCGCTGGCTGTGCACGGAGCCTGCTCTGCCCGCAGGAGAGTTTGGGGGAGCTCAGCTCCCCCGTGTCATCCTCTCACTGCGATGCCTGGTTCTCAAGAAAGTCCCCATTGAACTGAAGTCCGGTGATTCTCAAAAAGTAAAACGTTACAGGGGGGCCCGGGGGGCGGGGGGGACCTTAAATCATCTTTTCTCCCCCTTTCACTTCAAAGTCCCTTGAAAGGAACGTGCCACTCCGATTCCGGGAAACATGTTTTATGAAGTAAGTCACGCGTGATCCTTGGATAACGGGGTGACACACAAGCTCTGTGCTTTGAAGAGTCTGTGATGATACATGGAAATCAAGGCTGGAGATGGATGTCTCTTTCCTCTCGTGGTCTTTCCCCTGGAAATTTTTTTTTTTCACCCTGTAAAGCGGACAGTCGTCTAATTGGCAACAAAGATCGGAGTGCTGATTAGGCCTAAATTACATCTGACAGACATTGTTACAAAGGCTTTATTTTATGTAAAATATAATATGTCATCACGGCTCTTCAGTTTGAATAGGTAGATTATTCACTTGGTGTGTATCGTACTTCAAAAAGGATTTCAGCCCTGGCCAGTGTGGCTCAGTGGACAGAGCATCAGCCTGCAGACCAATGGGTCTTGGGTTCGATTCCGGTCAAGGACACATACCTCGGTTGCAGGCTCCTCCCCGGCCCGGGCCCTGGTTGGGGCTCGTGCAGGAGGCAACCAATCGATGTGTTTCTCTCACATCGATGTTTCTCTCTGACTTTCCCTCTCTCTTCCACTCTCTCTAAAAATCCATGCAAAAATATCCCCAGGTGGATTTAAAAAAAAAAAAAGGATTTCAGAACAGGTATAAAACACTTAAAAATAAATTTTAAAAAGTCCTAATAGCCATTTGGTCCAGGAAAACAACACAAATTTTAACAAGTGACCAAAAGAGTTGAAATAGAATAAATGCAGTGGATAAATATCAACAAGTTTAAACCTGGCCCGGCTGGCGTGGCTCAGTGGTTGAACATCACCCTATGAACCAGGAGGTCATGGTTAGATTCCTGGTCAGGGCACATGCCCGGGTTGCGGGCTCCATCCCCAGTGTGGGGCATGCAGGAGGCAGCCAATCAATGGTTCTCTCTCATCATTGATGTTTCTCTCTCGCTCTCTCTCTCCTTCTCCCTTCCTCTCTGAAATCAATAAAACTATATATTTTTTAAAAAGTTTAAACCTGAAAATATTTAGGAAAAATACATTTTAGGGTTAAAAGGTGGCTTCTTTCTTTTTTGTTTCACATCCTTACCCGAGGATATGTTTATGGATTGGAGAGAGAGCAAGAGAGGAAGGGAGAGAGACAGAAACATCGGCCTGCTGCCTCCCACACATGTCCCAACCTGGAATCAAACCCACGACCTTTTCGTGCCCAGGGCGATGTCCAACCAACGGAGCCACGCCGCCGACCAGGGTGAGGAAATACAGAAATATGTCCCCTCTCTCTATTCCACAGAAAGACAAGTTCCAAACAGACTCGGCAAGTTCAAGAGGGAAGCCCGGTCGCAGCGCTCAGTTCTGCAGCTTCGGATCCAGGGTCCCCGGACAGGCCTTGCGGATTTCACCTGCGGAATCTCAGTCCATCGTCCGTGGCCTGGAGCCTTGGGCAGGAGGACAGGACCGCGGCTGCCTCGCCAGCATGCCTTGAGAGACTTCCTTTCCCCGCATTATAATCACTTTCCGGCCTGCGGATCCATCCAGGCTGGAGGAAATTTTATCGGAGCTCATGGGGAGAGCGCACTTGCTAAGCTGTAATTTCCTAGGATTCGAAATATGGCTCCTGTAGGCCACTCGCCTGGGATCACTCAGAAAAACACACAAAACAAGACGGGGCTGATCTCCTAATCTTGGCTGCACACCCAGCCATTTTTAACTCAAAGCCCTCCTAGTATATTTCCCTTGAATGCGGCCACGCTTGGGGTGTGGGCAGTTTGGGGCGGCGGCGTATTGGACTATGTTCACTGTGATTCACATGGTATTTTTAGCCCAAATGAAATGTCTCTCCTCATCACATTATTTGAAATATTGAATCAAATTAATTTTTAGAAGAAAACGTAATGTATTAATATGAGTGAACATTTACAAAAGTAAGATTGAGCCTGACCCACACGGCTCAGTGGTTGAGCGTCGACCTATGAACCAGGAGGTCACGGTTGGATTCCCGGTCAGGGCACATGCCCGGGTTGCAGACTCGATCCCCAGCGTGGGGCGTGCAAGGGGCAGCCACTCAATGATTCTCCCTCATCATTGATGTATCTATCTCTCCCTCTCCCTTCCTCTCTGAAATCAATAAAAAAATGTTTTTTAAAAAGTAGGATTGAGGTGAAAACGCTGTAGCAGAGAACCAATAAAACAAGGAACATAGAAAGCATAACCAACAGCAAAAAATCATATAAATGTAAAGTTTTCAATATGGGTGATTCTGTAGTCCTGTCTTCTCCCCAATCTTTACAGAGGAGAAAGCTAAGACCTAGAAAGATCAAATAAAGTCCCAAGTGCTCATGGGAATTTCATGCCAATCAATGGCCAGGATCCAGGTCTTGGGGGTCTCAGACTGGCTTGGTTCCCATGTCAGCATGAGGGGGACAGTTCTTGTAGCTGGACAATTATAGCGGCTAGTGAACAAGGGAAGTCAGTTGGCCACCAAGGCTCAGTTTTTGCATCTCGAAAATGGGCACAATGGCACCATCTTCTATTTCTAAACATGGAGAACAAGGTTTTAGAGTTTTAAGTGCACACTGAATTAATGGGGGGAAAACAAGAGAGTCGATGTGGTATCGTTTATGATAAATGTGGACTCTTTCACCCAGCAGTGGAGCCATCCAAGGGGGAAGGCAGCTTGACCATGGCCATGACCCTCCTAAGAACATCCCTATGCACAATGATGGGGTAACAATGTCCTATTGTCTCTCCTATGAATGTGCACACACACACACACACCCACATACACACACACCCATGAGTATGTGGATTCTTTCTCAGAAAAATCCTCCTGTCATGTAACTATTTTGAGCTTTTTCTTTTTAAAATTGATTTCAGAGAGAAGGGAGAGGAAGAGAGAGAGAGAAACATCAATGATGAGAGAGAATCACCGATCGGCTGCCTCTTGCACGCCCACTTACTGGGGATCAAACCCATAACCCAGGCATGTGCCCTGACCAGGAATTGAACCGTGACCTCCTGGTTCATAGGTCGACGCTCAACCGCTGAGACAGGCTGGTTGGGCACTGTTTTGACTTTTATTCAACAGAACCAGATTTAAAGGCATATCTCCTTGGGAAAGAAATGAATTTATATTTTCAACCTGAACCCCTGATTTCTAGTGACCCCAAACCTCTCCTTGGTGAATTTGTACGATGTTTGACTATCCAGAGAATCAGGCAGTGGGTGTGTGTGTGTCTGAGTGTGTGTGTGAGTGTGAGTGAATGTGTGTGAGTGTGTGTTTGGGGTAGGAGGGTGGCTAGGACGGCCATCGGGCATTTGAGGAGGAGCCAGCGAGGGAGTGGAGCACGATGAGAGGAGGCGTAGGGGGTCTGCCCCCGCCCCCACTCCCTGCTCCATGATACAGTCAGGGCAGGGAGCAGGAAACAGCTCCCACGTTTTGAATCCGTGTGTTTCCGGGTACGAGATAAGCATTCCCTAGCATATCACGTTTCTCTATTCGTTATGGCTGCTAGGAAACTCAGAACCATGTTTTCTGCCCATTTGCTATATTTCCCCCCTCAGGCAGCCCTTGATAAATGATGATGGGCATTTTGAAGGATTTTAATGTTTACATGGGTAATTTTTTTTTGTATCTCCAGGTCTCTGGGGGAAGGAAGTGATATGATTGAAGGAATAGTTGAATAAATGAGCCTCAAAATATCCAGTAAAGCCATCCAAGAAGTGAGTTGGGAAACTGACAGTATTTTTAAGCCACCTCTTCCTGGGAATAGGTAGCTCACGAATCCATAAAGTATAAATGTCACATTATGCTTAATAATAATCTATAATAATAAAAGCATAATATGCTAATTAGACCGGATGTCCTACCAGACGACCTTCCTGATGAAGCCAGGGCTGCAAGGAAAGCCCCGGTGCCTGCAGGTGGCAGGAGGGAAGCCTGGGTCCCGGGTGCCAGGGGGAAGCCGGTGCCGGCAGCCAGGTGAAGGAAGGCCTACTCTTGCACGAATTTTGTGCATCAGGCCTCTAGTGATAATAATAATACAGATCCACAGTACAAAAATCTCAGCACAGAGAGAACCCCCACAAGCATGGTTATCTTTTCATAAATCTACAGATAATAAATATAAATAACTATAGGTAAGTGTGTGTATGTCCAACCTACATTCTGGCAAATTTGAAATCATCATATGGTATTCTTTTATAACCTGTTTTTCCCACATAATAATTATTTTTACTATTCTCTACATCGTTATGTATTCTCACAACATTCTTTTTCAAAGACTCTCACAAAGGAATTCACATCACTGCTGATAAGAGTTCACATCATGCATTGAGATGTTTATTTACACACTGCACCATAATTCATGCAATCTTGCATAAATCCCCCCATTAATTAAGTTCACAGACTTTTATTGAGGGGACTAGAGGACTGGTGCACGGATTCGTGCACTGGTGGGGTCCCTCACACCAGTGCATGGTCAGGGCTGGGGAGGGACCGTGGGAGGGCTCCAGGGCGTGTCCGGCCTGTCTCACCCTGTCCCCATCGGCCAGACCTCAGCAGCAAGCTAACCTACCAGTTGGAGTGTGTGCCCCCTGGTGGTCAGTGCGCATCATAGCTACCGGTCAAACGGCCAAATGGTTGCTTAGGCTTCTATATATATAGATTAGTTCTCTTTTCCAGCAAAATCTGAAAAGATCTTGAACACGGAGCATGCCTTCTTACACCAAAATTATGTCAACAACTTCAAACTCAGTTAGCGACATTCCTCCTCCTTAGCAGACATTACTGTCATGCCTTTGGCCATGGGGCTCCCTGAGACGAGAGCTGGGCTTTCTTCCCAGCTCTCCTGCTATTCCGCAAGGAACTCAGGCTCAGGGATGAGAAACCATGGAGCCGAGCAGTAGTCTAACCCCACGTTCCCTCTGCCCACCGCTGCCAGTTCGGAAGGTTCTCGTGCAAAGCGATGGGACCTGCCCAGTCTCCCCTTCCATGCAAGACATGCAAACCTCTCAAGGGCCACACAGGTCCCCGGGCAGGTGGGCCCTTTATCCACGTTACTATCAGTTACCTTACGAGCACAGGTCTCCTTCTACTGGCCTTCCTACTCTTTCTAGAAACTTGCTTCCCATTCCCACTGAGTGCTCTGATGGTCTCTCAGCATCTCTCCTCTCTCTATACTACATTCTGTTCTACACTCTCCTTGCCATTTGCTTTTCAAAATGCTCCTTGGGCCCTAGCAGGTGTGGCTCAGTGGATAGAGTGTCGACCTGCAGACGGAAGGGTCCCAGGTTCGATTCCAGTCAAGGGCACATAATTTAGTTGCAGGCTCCTCCCTGGCCCGGGCCCTGGTCAGGGCACGTGCGGGAGGCAACCAATGGATGTGTTTCTCTCATATCGATGTTTCTCTCTGTCTTTCCCCCTCTCTTCCACTCTCTCTAAAAATCAATGGAAAAACATCCTCGAGTGAGGATTCATAAAAAAGAAGGAAAGAAAGAAAGAAAACCAATCAAAACTCTCAGAGACCTATTCATGTCCCTGGGCAGGAGAGCTCTTTACCCACTTTACTGTCAGTTACCTTAAGAGCTCTGTTCTCTGTGTAAGGTCTTCCTATTCTTTCTAGAAACTTGCTTCCCGTTCCCATTGAGCTTTCCGATGGTCTCCCAGCCCATTTGGCTATCCAGCACCTCTCCTCTCTGTACTGCATTCTGTTCTAGACTCTCCTTGCTATTTGCTTTTCAAGATGCTTCCTGGCATAGGGACTGGGAAGGATCGGAGCAGATATGAGAAAGGACGCACACCTCATCCAGCTACTCCACTTATCCTCTACTGAGTTCTGCTAGAGAAACAAAAAATCCCAAGGGAGCTGTCTAAAGCAGCGGTTCTCAACCTGCGGGTCGCGACCCCTTTGGGGGTCGAACGACCCTTTCACAGGGGTCGCCTGAGACCATCAGAAAACACATATATAATTACATATTATTTTTGTGATTAATCACTATGCTTTAATTATGTTCAATTTGTAACAATGCAAACACATCCTGCATATCAGATATTTATATTATGATTCATAACAGCAGCAAAATGACAGTTATGTAGTAGCAAGGAAAATAATTTTATCGTTGGGGGTCACCACAACATAAGGAACTGTATTAAAGATAGAGAGTTAGAACTGTATTAGGAAGGTTGAGAACCACTGGTCTAAAGGGACAAAGAGACGCCGGGGAAACAGAACTAGTAGGGTGACAAGTAAGATCATAACCATTAACTGCCCGGCCGGCGCGGCTCAGTGATTGAGCATCAATCTATGAACCAGGAGGTCACGGTTTGAAGGTCACAGTTCGATTCCCGGTCAGGGCTCATGCCAGGGTTGGGGGCTCAATCCCCGGTGTAGGGTGTGCAGGAGGCAGCTGATCCATGATTCTCTCTCATCATTGAGGTTTCTATCTCTCTCTCCTTCTCCCTTCCTCTCTGAAATCAATAAAAACATATTTTATAAAGATCATAAGCATTACTGAGACTGGAGGGTACAATGTTGGGAAGGTCGGTTGACTTCAACTGCCGGAGACCAGTGCCAGCGTGTCATAATTTTAAGAGTTTCATCAAAAGGTTGATGGGACTTGGGGACTCAACAGGGTTGAGTCACACAAGGAGTCACCTGTTGGGAATGGCTGAGGGCATTTCCCCAAACCTGAATAGGAAACCAATTGTGGCTGCCAGACAGTTAAAGGGCGTCTTAATCTACATGCTATTGCCTCCTACTGGCCAAACACCTGAACAGCCGTAGGCTAATTCCCCCATTCTGACAATGGACTCTGTACCCTTTGAAACCTTACCCTTTGAAGTGTATTATCTCCACCTTGCCTTAGGACAAATTGTGCTAATAAAAGCAAGGGTCCTAGACAAGGAGGGAGTCTTCAGTTCCTTTAGCTGAAGCTCCTCTGACCCCCAATGCCTTTCAAAATTATATCTAGTCTCTGGACTCTTTATTAGTCTCTGGATTCCTATGTCATCTACGCGCAGCCCCTTTTCCAGATTCCTGAACCCTTCTTTTTTTAAAAATATATTTTATTGATTTTTTACAGAGAGGAAGGGAGAGGGATAGAGAGTTAGAAACATCGATCAGCTGCCTCCTGCACGCCTCCTACTGGGGATGTGCCCGCAACCCAGGTACATGCCCTTGACCGGAATCGAACCTGGGACCTTTCAGTCCGCAGGCCGACGCTCTATCCACTGAGCCAAACTGGTTTCAGCCCTGAACCCTTCTAGATGCTGGGACATGAACCCCGGCATTCAACACCAGCCAGGTGAAGATGAGTCAGAGTTGAAGCCTGCAGATCCCTACACTGCCCGGGAGAGCAATCGAGAATTGCGATGAAATTAAGCTAAGGTGATCCGTGCACAGCATTTCTGGAACACAGCTATTACCTTAGACTGCTTACACACGCCGGATACAGCCAACAGTGTCCTAAGATGCTCACATGAGGTGCCAGGGCCTTATTGGAGAGCGTGGGACCTAATTAGACGTGTGTGGAAAAGCCATTTGTTGACTTTGTGAAGGCATCTCGAAATTGGGAAGAGAGAAACGGCCTCGTAAAAATGGAAGAGAAAAAATGTGGAATGCCACTTCCAGAGGAACAACCGAATCCCGGGAGTATATTTAACACGTATTCCCAGCGTGGGTCTCCGAGAAACGTCCCCATCTTATATCGTCTCTGCCTCAGCCTCGTCCGCCTCAGGTTAGCATCTGTTAACACCTAAAGGCAGTCTGGTTCTGTGCTCCCTCTTCTCACAGATCTTTTTTTTTTTTTAAAACCTCCCTCATGGATATTTTTCCCACTGATTTTTAGAGAGAGTGGAAGGGACAGGGAGAGACAGAGAAAAACAGCGATATAAGAGAGACGCATCGATAAGTTGCCTCCCCTACACACCCCGACCAGGGCCGGGTGTCTGCAACAGAGGAATGTGCCCTTGACGGGAATCGAACTTGGGACCCTTTAGTGCGCAGGCCGACGCTCTACCCACTGAGCCACACGGGCTAGGGCAAGAGGTTCTACTTTCCAGGTTGGTATAGATGTAGGAATATTTTGTGCTGAAGGTCTTCTTCCTGCCTCCACATTTTTCCATTTCTCCCTCTACTCTCTGAACTCACCAGTGGGTCACGTGGTGGTCTTTGAAACCCATAGGCAGATGGCTCTATTGGATATTAAATACCGTTGCTGTCATTGAGGACTCTGCTATTAGTATCATTTAGATTAGTGGTCGGCAAACTCATTAGTCAACAGAGCCAAATATCAACAGTACTTCTTCAAAATAGACTCGCTCAGGCTGAAAACCGACTTCTGCAAATGGGCCACGAAGTTTCTTTTAAAAAATATATATATTTTATTGATTTTTTACAGAGAGGAAGGGAGAGAGATAGAGAGTTAGAAACATTGATGAGAGAGAAACATCGATCAGCTGCCTCCTGCACACTCCCTACTGGAGATGTGCCCGCAACCAAGGTACATGCCCTTGACCGGAATCGAACCTGGGACCCTTCAGTCCAAAGGCTGACTCTCTACCCACTGAGCAAACCGGTCAGGGCATGGGCCATGAAGTTTCAATCTCACTGTACATGCGCTCGCACATGGTATTTTGTGGAAGAGCCACACTCAAGGGGCCAAAAAGCTGCATGTGGCTTGCGAGCCGCAGTTTGCCGACCACAGATTTAGATGATGGGCACCAGGCTGACAAGAACATGGATCAGATGGATGAGTTTTTTTAACGCATTCCAAGAGCAAGAACGGCAGCAAATCTCAAAAAGTTGCCAACATGGACTGCAAGGTGTATGTGAATGTCACAGAAGGGAGAACGAAACAGGAAAAGGCCAGCCCTTTTCAGAAATAATCCGAAATATTGAGAAGGAGTGTGAACAATCTGAAATGTAATAGGGGTGATAAACAGAAGCTTGTGAGAGCTCAGTGCTATTTCTATTCAGGAAAAAACTACAGTTCATGAACATCTCTGGACTTTGCCATCACGGCCAGGTGGATGGTGAATAAATGCTAAGTAGTAGAACGAAGTGGCGGCTGCCTTCTATCCTGGCTGCCTGCTCTTGGTGCAGGGAATAGAAACTGGTAGACCAGCGGTTCTCAACCTGTGGGTCGCGACCCCTTTGGTGCTCGAACGACCCTTTCACAGGGGTCGCCTAAGACCATCCTGCATATCAGATAATTACATTATGATTCATAACAGTAGCAACATTACAGTTATGAAGTAGCAACGCAAATAATTTTATGGTTGGGGTCACAACATGAGGAACTGTATTTAAAGGGCCAGAAGGTTGAGAACCACTGTGGTAGAGTAGTCTGTAAAAATATATATGGATTGATTTCAGAGAGGAAGGGGGAGGGGAGAGAGAGATAGAAACATCCATGGTGAGAGAGAGTCATGGATCGGCTGCCTCCTGCACGCCCCCCACCGGGGATCGAGCCCACAACCCGGGCATGTGCCCTTGACCAAAATCGAACCCGGGACCCTTCAGCCCCAAGGCAGACGCTCCACCCACTGAGCCAAACTGGCCAGGGCTAGACTATTTTGGGGCAGTTCTGCTCAAAGCTAGTTGTCATTTACTCAGGTTTCACATGGGTAGGGGGAAAAAAACATGTCAGAGAGAGACACACAATTGAAATATCGAATCATAGAGCATTGCACCGGGGCTAGCTCTGGGGCCCACAGCTCTCAGACTGCCAGGGGGAGGTGATGAGGAGAACAGCTCAGCGGGCACATGCCTGGCTCTGGTGCTTGGTTTCTCCCGAGCTGAAGCAGAGGGGAGATTTAGCAACTGTCCCTTGTGGCAGAAAATCGTCCTGATTGTGTGGGAGGTAGAGGGTCGGAGTCAAGCCGAGACAGCGAGCCTCAGGCGAGAAAGCCTGGCCCGATGCTACGGAGCTGCGTTCGCCTGATGAACCTGTTATAACTCCATCCGCTCCCAGCGAAGGCGTTTGCAATTCAAGGAAACAGAAGGAAAAATGAGAAGGAAGTGCTGGCAAGTTTGAAGGCAGTCCGACTACAGCCAGTGGTTCTCAACCTTCTGGCCCTTTATATACAGTTCCTCATGTTGTGACCCAACCATCAAATTATTTTCGTGGCTACTTCATCACTGTCATGTTGCTACTGTGATGAATCATCATGTAAATATCTGATATGCAGGATGGTCTTAGGCGACCCCTGTGAAAGGGTCGTTTGAGCGCCAAAGGGGTCGCGGCCCACAGGTTGAGAACCACTGGACTACACAGACCTGTAGGATGTGTCTTTGATTTCAAAGTTTTTCTTGAAGACTAAAGTAGAGAACTTGGTTTCCTCCTGTCTCAACTTGATCCCCCAAGAGAAGCTGGGAGTCAACTCTTTTGATTTCAGAGAGGAAGGGAGAGAGAGAGAGAGAGAGAGAGAGAGAGACATCAATGATGAGAGAGAATCATGGATCGGCTGCCTCCTGCACGCCCCCACCTGGGGATCGAGCCCGCAACCCGGGCATGTGCCCTGACCAGTAATTGAACTGTGACCTCCTGGTTCACAGGTCAACACTCAACCACTGAGCCACGCCGGCCGGGCTGGGAGTCAACTCTTATTAGTGCAAAGATGTCATGCTCAGCATGGCGCCCACCCTAGGATGCCATGTGCTCACTATGGAACTCTAGACCAGCGGTTGCCAAACCATGGTCCACGGGCCACTGGTGGTCCGTGAGGGCCTAAAGGCTCGCAATCACTGCCCTAGACATCATAGGCATCAGACAGGGCCAAGACTTCAATGGCACTGACTCCGGCATGAGGTGGACACAAATCCCAGTTCTCTTTTCTCTCCCTAACAGGCTGTGTCCTCTCGGGCAGGTGACTCGATTTCTCTCTGCTTCCGTCTCTTGAGCTGAAAACAGGGATGACTGTTGCAGCATCACAGAGCTTGCACGGCAGACACAGACGTTAAATGATCGAAATACAGAGGATGTTCTTAGGAAGGATAGACTCACAGTAACCTTCCTTTGGGCTTCATATTCTCACTGTTATTTTCCTGCAATCGGACTCTTCTCAGAGCAGAAGTAAATGCTCCTTAAAATGGAAATTCTACTTGCCCCTCCTAGACATAAAGACTCGGGGTGATTTTCATGGTTGTTTCTTTTTGTTGTTATTAATGTATTTCTCTTCAGGGAGGAAGGGAGAGGGAGATAGAAACATCCATGATGAGAGAGAATCATTGATCGGCTGCCTCCTGCACGCCCCCACCTGGGGATCGAGCCCACAACCCAGGCATGTGCCCTTGACTGCAATCGAACCTGGGACCCTTCAGTCTCCAGGCCGATGCTCTATCCACTGAGCCAAACCCGCTAAGGCGATTTTCATTGCTTTCAATGAGGTCTACTCCCCATCCTGTGTCTACAGTTTCCCATGATCTTCTGATCTGCTTTCTTCAACTCTGATTCCACTTCCACGGTCCCTCTGCCTTAGCCAAGGTGAACTCTGGTCTCTCCAACCCACCAAGGTCTTTTTGGCTTCAGAACTTTGTCTTCTACCTCCCTCTGTCTGCAAGGGGCTTGCTCATCTCTCATCTTGTCACATGTGTTTCGAGCATCTGTGGGGATGTTGCTAGGATTTCTGTCTCCCATTCTAAGAAAGTGGTGCATCCCATTTCCAGATCTGCATAATGTCGAACCATCCTTGTATCCCAAGAATAAACCCCACGTGACCAAGGTGTATGATGCTCCGTTGAATGTGCTGTTGGGTCCAGTTGGCTAGTATGTCGCTGAGAATTTGACTTTATTGAGATGCAATTGCCAAGTTCAAATAGTAAGGATCATTCACTAGTGCGATTCCACTACCTAGAAAACATCTTCAACAAACACACTGCCATATTTTATTCATGAGACCATTGGGGGAGATGCAAATACTATTGCTACAGGGACGTATGATATCTTAGGAGCCGGGACTTGCTCATCTTTTATTCTGTTCCACCGTTGTAGAACTCTATGATCTGTCTCTAATATAAATTTTTTCCCCAGGAAACTACTTTAGTACCTTAAACTGTCCAAAACCCATTTGATGCCTAGACATCCTTTTTCAATCATCCAATAACGAGTCTCCGGGGGAAAGACTTTGCCTACTGATGTGCTCAGTAGGTTGCTCTTGGCTGGCTGGTTTCCCTACCCGCGAAGCTCCCTGCTCACCTGCACGTAGAGAGACTTCTCAAAGTCACGTCTAATTAACTCGGCTCAGTGGATAACAAGGCTCCGTTATGACTTCTTATACTCAATGCACGTGAATTTTTTTTTAGATCTTTCCAATCTATTACATACACTATAAAGATGACAAAGCCTACTATCTAAAATATTTCTATTCCTTAAACCCTTTCTGTGTCCCTGTCTTATTTATTATTATCATTATTACTAGAGACTCAGTGCACGAAATTCGTGTACTGGTGGGGTCCCTAGTGGCTGCTGGCTCCTGGCCAGGGCCTCCCTCCCTTCCCCTGGCTGGCCCTGGTCGAACTCCGGGGTGAACTCCCGGTCGAGGGGACAATTTGCATAC
The DNA here is from genome assembly GCF_028538775.1 of Myotis yumanensis. NCBI lineage: Eukaryota > Metazoa > Chordata > Mammalia > Chiroptera > Vespertilionidae > Myotis > Myotis yumanensis. Next base: position 3,396,965 of record NW_027223771.1, on the reverse strand, counting down.
TACGCTTTTATTATATAGTTTTACTATTTTGGTATTTTTCACCATTTTCTTGGCAGCTCATGCTCTTTGCACCCAGCTCTCCCCTTTTTAAAAATCAAATCCTTCTTCCAATGTCAATTTTCATCACTGGGAAGCCTAATTGTAAGTCTCTCTGAATCCAATATTAAGGAAGACGATTATATCACTTGTTTAATATCTTTCTCAGTCTTTTTTTTTTTTTAAATATTTTATTGATTTTTTACAGAGAGGAAGGGAGAGGGATAGAGAGTTAGAAACATCGATGAGAGAGAAACATCGATCAGCTGCCTCCTGCACACCCCCTACTGGGGATGTGCCCGCAACCAAGGTACATGCCCTTGACTGGAATCGAACCCAGGACCTTTCAGTCCGCAGGCCGACGCTCTCTCCACTGAGCCAAACCAGTTAGGGCATCTTTCTCAGTCTTCTTGAGGAAATCTTATATATGTGTGTATCTGAAATCATCACTATAGTTTTGAAAAAAAAAAAAAGCAAAAACCTCTACAGATGTTTGAATTTGAATAAGTTGCTGAACCAAATGAAAACTTGGGGACATGAAACGGGAAACACAACAACACACCTACCATACAGTCCTTATCCAATCGTTCACGCGAATAAACTCGGATTCCTTAAGTATCCTATTAACTGTTCGTTATTAACCAGATCTTCAAATCCGACATTCACAAGGCTGTCCTAGTTCTCTCCTGAAAATCTAGTCATGTGACATTTTCCCAGTTCATCACAGTCTGTAGGGGCTGGCAGCCTCAAGAGTCAAGTTGAATTGCATTAAAATGACATTCAAACCTTGACTGGGTAGCTCAGTTGGTTAGAAAGTTGGCCCAATACACCAAGAGTGAGGATTGGATCCGGTCAGGGCACATACAAGAATCAACCAATTAATGCAACAATAAGTGGAACAACAAATTGATGTTTATCTCTCTCTCTCTCTCTCTCTCTCTCTCTCTCTCTCTCTTTCTCTTTCATATCAATTTTAAAAAATGACATTCAAGGCCTCTACAATGTAGTCCGAAACTCTTCTGGCCTGATCTACCAGATTGTGTCAACCTCACCACTTACACATTCTCTATCCTCACCGGATGGCATGCCTATTTGTAACTCAACTCCCTGCCTGTCCTCATGGTGTTCCTAAAATTCCCATGCGCCCATGCCGACGACTGAGCAAGTCTTCTAGTGGCTGTGGCCACCCTCTGTTCTTCCTGATTCTGCTTCCGCTGGAAGATGTGTGGTCGCGTTAGAGACAGGCTTTATCTTCCTTCTGTTTTCTTTATTGATTTGTGGTTTCCTCGTTGCAAAGTAAATTCTCGGAAAAAATCGAGGTGCTTACCCAGCTCTGTGCGCTCAGGGAACGGGTCCTCGGTGCGTATTTCTTCACAGATTCAGAACCGGAGGTCTTACTGGAATCCACATCATTTTGTGCGGTAGTGTTTGAGGGTCAGACCTCCCTGAGATTCCATCTTTATGTAGCATCGCTTCCAGTGGTTCTCAACCTTCCTAATGCCGCGACCCTTTAATACAGTTCCTCATGTTGTGGTGACTCCCAACCATAAAATTATTTTCGTTGCTACTTCATAACTGTAATGTTGCTACTGTTATGAATCATAAGGTAAATATCTGATATGCAGGATGTATTTTCAGGGGTCACAACCTCCAGGTTGAGAACTGTTAAGCAATACCTTCAGGCTGTTGTCCACAGTCACCCCATTGTTTATCTGTGTATGGTCTCAAGATAAGTTACTCTATTGCTACCTCTTATTTATTTTATTATTATTCGTTATTTCTTTGTTTTTTAACCCTCAACCGAGGATATTTTTCCATTGATCTTTTGGAGAGACTGGAAGAGAGAGGGAAAGATGGAGAGAAACATCGATGTGGAAGAAACACATCGATTGGTTGCCTCCTGCACGAGCCCCAACTGGGACGGGGCCAGGGAAGAGTCTGCAACTAAGGGAACTGTCCTTGACCGGAATCGAACCCGGGACCCTTCAGTCCATGGGCCAACGCTCTATCCACTGAGCCAAACCGTCCAAGGCTATTTTATTATTTTTAATCTTTATTATTGAAAGTATTACCTATGTCCCCTTTCTCCCCCCAACTGACCTCTTCTAGCCTACCCCGCCCCCCACCCCAGGCCTTTATCGCCCTATTATCAATATCCTATCGCTAGCTCTTACACAGGCAGGGCACATGCAGGCCAGAGGTTTGGAGATAAATCCCCCCAAAATGCAAGGGCCTAGACCAGTGGTCGGCAAACTCATTAGTCAACAGAGCCAAATATCAACAGTACAACGATTGAAATTTCTTTTGAGAGCCAACTTTTTTAAACTTAAACTATACAGGTAGGTACATTGTTATTAACTTAATTAGGGTACTCCTAAGGCTTAGGAAGAGCCACACTCAAGGGGCCAAAGAGCCGCATGTGGCTCGCGAGCCGCAGTTTGCCGACCACGGGCCTAGACAACCATGATGAATTCCCCAGTGATCTACTGTTCTGCCTAGTGGTGGGTCCATGCGGTCAGGGCACTGGAGGGGCAGGTTTGGAAATCTGTAACAAGAGGGTCCAGGGGGGAGGCATGTGCCATTCAGAAACATCACAGATGCTGAGGTCATTCTGAAATACCAAAGGCCACGCCCACTGCAGACGAGGCTTTGAATAATCGCCAATGGTTTCCTTGAAGCATCCTTGCTCTAGGTACGTATTTCAAGTGGCCATGGAGCAAGTTCAGGTGCTCAAGGTGGCTGGAAAACGTGGACTTTCTGCCTTGGCCGGGCAGCTCAGTTGGTGAGTGCATCGGCCCCGTATGCCAAGGCTATGGGTTGGATTTCGCAGTCAGGGCACATGCAAGAATCAACCAGTACACACATAAATAATGGAACAACAAATCGATGTTTCTCTCCTTTCCTTTCTCTCTCTCTCTCTCTCTCTCTCTCTCTCTCTCTCTCTCTCTTTCTCTCTCAATTAAAAAATAGACTTTCGCCCTAACCGGTTTGGCTCAGTGGATGGAGCGTCGGCCTGTGGACTGAAAGGTCCCAGGTTCGATTCTGGCTAAGGGCATATACCTTGGTTGTGGGCACATCCCCAGTGGAGGGTGTGCAGGAGGCAGCTGATCAATGTTTCTCTCTCATCGATGTCTCCAACTCTCTGTCCCTCTCCCTTCCTCTCTGTGAAAAATCAATAAAATATATATTTTTTTAAAAATAGACTTTCTCTCTACCAAGACTATTCAGGCTGCTCCTACTAACAGATGTCCAATTGACTGTCCACTGGGAATGACACTAAAATACAAAAATACATTATATTCCAGGTCTCTGCTGATTGGATACTAACACCTTTCTGCACTGAAATAGATATTTGAAATGGATTTCAAGCATTACTTACATTCTGCAAACACTTTTATAGTTTTGCACATGTGCATGGATTTGTAGTTATATATATATACTAGAGTATATATACAGATTTGTGCACCAGTGGGGTCCCTCAACCTGGCCTGCAGGGATCAGGCCAGAACCGGTTCTCCGACATCCCCTGGAATCGGGCTCCCTCCTCTCTGGTTCCGGGTGCGTCACCCGAGAACCACAGCTGCCAAGTCATTACAGCTCAGCAGCTCCTGTGTGGAGCATCTGCCCCCGGTGGTCTGTGTGCATCACAGGTACCGGTCAGACGGTCACTTAGACTTTTATACATATAGATGCGTTGTTCCATATATGTACAGTCTTATATATATTTATATCTAATAAAATATCAATTTATTGCTGTCATCATCACATTTTTTTTTCATTTTTCTTCCTATTCTTTTTTTTCAAGATTAGTTTTATTGATTTTTTAAAAATATATTTTATTGATTTTTTACAGAGAGGAAGGGAGAGGGATAGAGAGTTAGAAACATTGATGAGAGAGAAACATCGATCAGCTGCCTCCTGCACACCCCCTACTGGGGATGTGCCCACAACCAAGGTACATGCCCTTGACCGGAATCGAACCTGGGACCCTTGAGTCTGCAGGCCGACGCTCTATCCACTGAGCCAAACCGGTCAGGGCGCTTTATTGATTTTTGAGAGAGAGAGAGAGAAGAAGAAGGGAGAAGGGAGAAACATCGATGCAAGAGCAACATCAATCAGCTGTCTCCTGCACACCCTCTACCCGGATTGAGCCCAAAACCCAGGCACGTGCCCTGACCAGGAATCGAACCAGCGAACTCTCAGTGCGTGGGCTGATGCTCAACCAACTGAGCTACACCAGCCAGGCCTTTCTTCCCAGTCTTCAACCTGATCTTCACTATTGGTATTTATGAGATGCTAATGGCAAGATCCTAGCTCCTGTTTATTTAACACCAACAAGTATAAAACCCACTTTAATGCTGGCTTTCACAACCGGGTTGCTGATATTGGTCATGCAGCCCGTTTCTGCACGTGACACTGTGCTATGTGTGATGTCGCCTGAACAGACAGACCCGGGGCCTCCTCCCTGACTCAGCTCGCAGCCCGAGGGAGGCAGCCTGGTTATAAATAAACATGACGGTGCGTGGACTAGCACAGACATGGGGGAAATTAATACTGTTATCTATTTCTTGGATAGGCAGTACAATGGTTAGGTGTCCGCAGGAGGCTTTGGGAGAGAAATGATGCTTTTATATATGAGAAAGGGACATGGAATATTTGAGAGCTCTTTCTCTTTTCCCTCCCAATCATCAGTGTCATTATTCAACTCGGCCAACTTCACAGATTCCAAATGAGTCCTTCCTCTATTCATTACGATAGCATCGCGGGCGCTGGGCGCAGACAGCGCACGTCTGCGGAGGACAGGCGCCGTGTCTGCCTGCTAATAAGGCCCTCGTGAAGTTGAGACTTCCGTTTCTGTGACATGCGTGCTGCCGGCATGCTAATTCTATCTGACACGGTACAGTCGGTCCTCCGGATGTGTCTTCCTGTTGATCAGCTTCACAGAAATAGTTGGCCTTTGTCCTGTTAAGACAGCGGCCTCGAAGGAGCGGTTGGGCACAGGATGCCAGAAAAATGCACTTACTAGTAATTGCCCGGCCGGTGTGGCTCAGTGGTTGAGCGTGGCCCTATGAACCAGCAGGTCGCGGTTCCATTCAAGGTCAGGGCGCATGCCCAGCTTGTGAGCTCGATCCCCAGTAGGGGGCGTGCAGGAGGCAGGTGATCAATGATTCTCTCTCATCATTGATGTCTCTATCTCTCTCTCCCTCTCCCTTCCTCTCTGAAATCAATAAAAAATATGTATATTTTTAAAAATTAACAGTGGAGAATAAAAACTGAGGTATGGAGGAGTAATGCCTCGGTGCAGACCAAACCAGACACCAAAAGGAACCGGAAGAACTGACTAACGTACCATCGCAACAACCACAAAGAATGTGTTGAAGCTTGAAGAGCAACCAAAACACTTTCCTGCCAGGATCCAAGAAAAGAGAAAAGTGCAGAGCGATGAGCCTGACCTTCTGTGATGTCTCTGCTCAAGCGACTTGCCAATGAGTCGGTGACACGGGTCCAAGAGACTACACAGTGGAGACTGGCAGGAAGGGGCCAGGACTGGCGCTGGGAAGGCAGGATCTTGGAGGTCCATGCTACCCAGGCAGCAAGGACTACAGAGACCCAGGCGCCAGGAAGGACTGAGTATATGTAGGTGAGCATGCAATTCCGCCCCCTACCTCCCATCAAGGCATCAGATGATGCAGAACCAAGAAGCTAAAAATGTTCAACACAGAGCAGTGGTCCAAGGTCCAGGAAGCCAAACAGAGATCATGCAAGTGCCATGAAGATGAGAAGATAAAATTGGAGGTCAGGAACCTCCAAGGAAAAGGATGATCAACACCCCAAAGTTCCAGGTAGAACCAACAAAAACCTATGACTTAGGAGTAAGAGATTCGTCAGCGTCCAATACAGTCCCAGCTGCTAGTATAACACGGCTTTTGAGCACATCAAATGTACCCAGTCCCGCCCTGACCGGTTTGGCTCAGTGGATAGAGCGTTGGCCTGCAGACTTAAGGGTCCCAGGTTCGATTTCGGTCAAGGGCATGTACCTTAGTTGCGGGCACATCCCCAGTAGGGAGTGTGCAGGAGGCAGCTGATCGATGTTTCTCTCTCATGATGTTTCTCTCTCATCAATGTTTCTAACTCTCCCTCTCCCTTCCTCTCTGTAAAAAATTAATAAAATATTTAAAAAATGTACCCAGTCTAAATTGAGATCTATTATGAGGGTAAAATACATATCACATACAGTGGGGCCTTGACTTACGAGCTTAATTCGTTTCATGATGGAGCTCGTAACTCAAATTACTCGTATGTCAAATAAAAAAGTGAACGAGTGAGACACGTGATGCTGGGCTGATGTTGTGGCGTTCACTGTGAAATTAGCTGCGCCAACTAGTGGTGGGGTATCTGAAGCTGGCTCGTAACCCGAATTTTAGCTCACAACTCAAAGCAAAAATTGGCCGAGAGACGGCTCGTATCTCGAAAAACTCGTTAGTCGGGACACTCGTAAGTCAATGCTCCACTGTATTGAGGTCTTAGTATACACACACACACACACACACACACACACACAATGTTAAATATCTCATTAAAATTTTTACACCAATGAGATGTTGTGGAAATAATATTTTGAACACAGTAATAACAAAATAACCTCCCCCTTTTCTTTGTACTTTTAAAATCTGCTATTGGATAATTTGAAAGGATGTATGTAGCTCACATTACATTTCTACTGAGTTGCACTCTCAGAATTAGATCGGCCCTCACAAAGGCTTAGAGTGTGGTTAAGCTTGATCACTTCCACCTAAAATTGTGGCCTCAAAAAAAGAGAAATTGGTTAAACTGACAGGAGAAATAGCTCATTGACAATGTGAGTGATTTTTTAAATTATTATTTTTTAACCCTCACCCGAGGATATTTTTGCATTGATTTTTAGGGAGAGTGGAAGCGAGAGGGAAAGACAGACAGAAATATCAATGTGAGAGAAACACATTGATGGGTTGCCTCATGCACGTGCCCCAACCGGGGCTCCGGGCTGGGGAGGAGCCTGCGACCGAGGTACGTGCCCTTGACCAGAATCCAACCCGGGACCCTTCAGTCCGCAGGCTGACGCTCCATCCACTGAGCCAAACCGGCTAGGACCAATGTGAGTGATTTTTAAGCACCTTATTCAGCAACTTATAGAAGCGATAAAATCAGTAAAAATGTAGATGATTTCAATCACATGATGCTTGAACTTGACCTTATCTGCATACATCCAAATCTGCACTCAACCATTTAAGGCCATATTCTGAGCCGTAAAGGAAGTCTTGATGAATTTCTGAGGCTTGAAATCACAGAGAGTATATTCTGTAACCACAATATAATTACACGAAAAATCAATAGCAAAAGAAAACCGGAAAAGCTGCAAGACTTGAAATTTATCAATACATTTCTACAGAGACCACGGGTCAAAGAATGTTCGTGACGGATATTAGAAAATATTTTCTGCTGAATGATAATGAAAATGCAACTTTTCAAGACATATGGGAGGCAACTAAAACAGTGCCCAGGAGGAAATGAATCTTGAAAGCACATATTAGAAAAGAAGAAAGACTAAAAAAATCAATGACCGCATGTCCTCTGATGGAGTTAGAAACAGAAGTGCAAATGAAAGCCCCAAAAAACACAAAAGAAAAGAGGCATCATGAAGAGCAGAATTATATTCACAAAACTGAGAGGAAGATACTATGGAGAAAATAGCAAAGTTAGAAGCTTGCTTTTTTTTTTAATTAAATTTTTATTGTTCAGATTATTACATTGGTTCCTCTTTTTCCCCCCCATAACTCCCCTCCACCCAGTTCCCACCCCTCCCTCCACGCTCACTCCCCACCCACTGTCCTCATCCATAGGTGCACGATTATTGTCCAGTCTCTTCCCGCACCCCCCACACCCCTTTCCCCCCCAAGAATAGTCAGTCCATTCCCTTTCTATGCCCCTGATTCTATTATAATCACCAATTTATTCTGTTCATCAGATTATTTATTCACTTGATTTTTAGATTCACTTGTTGATAGGTGTGTATTTGTTGTTCATAATTTGTATCTTTACCTTTTTCTTCTTCTTCCTTTTCTTAAAGGATACCTTTCAGCATTTCATATAATACTGGTTTGGTGGTGATGAACTCCTTTAGCTTTTCCTTATCTGTGAAGCTCTTTATCTGGCCTTCACTTCTGAATGATAGCTTTGCTGGATAAAGTAGTCTTGGTTGTAGGTTCTTGGTATTCATCACTTTGAATATTTCTTGCCACTCCCTTCTGGCCTGCAAAGTTTCTGTTGAGAAATCAGCTGACATTCGTATGGGTACTCCCTTGTAGGTAACTGATTTTCTTTCTCTTGCTGCTTTTAGGATTCTCTCTTTGTCTTTTAGAAGCTTGCTTTTTATTTACTTTTTATTTTTAAATATATTTTTGTTGAATTCAGAGAGGAAGAGAGAGATAGAAACACCAATGATGAAAATCATTAATCGGTTGCCTCCTGCATGCCCCCTGCAACCTGGGCATGTGCCCTTGACCGGAATCGAACCTGGGATCCTTCAGTCCGCAGGCCGACGCTCTATCCCCTGAGCCAAACCAGCTAGGGAAGAAGTTCTCTTTTTAAAAGACTACCAGAATAAAAATGAAGAAAAGGCAAATTTGCCCAAATCAAGTGCCAATGGTGGCAAGCTCCTTTACTTTATCAGTCTTCCCATCTGTACAATGGGTGCGCTGCCTCACTTTCTGGGTTCTTGAGCAGATAAACAGATGAGGGGTGCACAGTTCTTGGGGCAGCCCATGCAAACCAGAGGCCTTCGCTAGCAGCAAGCGCTCCTACTGTGTGGCAGGTACGATTTGAGGAACTGGCCATACAGAGACAAGTACTGACAGCAGAGAACTCACCAGAACTGAGTCTCTGTAGGAATTAGTGACACGGTGTCGGTAAATACACCTAGCACGGGGGGTGGGGGGTGGGGGGGGGGGTGGGGGGGGGCACACAGACGTGCTACTTTTCCCTTTTTTAAAGGTTTATTTTACGGAAGTTGAGTCCAGACGCTCAAAGGCTCCACGGAGAGATGTTCGAGGAATAAGAGACCGACATAAGTGATGTTCACATCTTAATATTTTATATCCAAATAAAAAGTGGTCACAGGGTGTGCGGGTGTCATTTATAACGGCAATAATTGTTTTCTGGGCACCTATATGGCCCATGCATTTTCTTTTATTTTTTTTTTCGGGGAGGGCGGGATTAATCCTCACCTGAGGATATTCTCCTATTGATTTCTTAGAGCAGCGGTTCCCAACCTGTGGGTCGAGACCCCTTTGGGGGGTTGAACGACCCTTTCACAAGGGTCGCCTAAGACCATCATATTTTTTTTAAAATATATTTTATTGATTTTCCACAGAGAGGAAGGGAGAGAGATAGAGAGTTAGAAACATCGATGAGAGAGAAACATCGATCAGCTGCCTCCTGCACATCCCCTACTGGGGACGTGCCTGCAACCCAGGTACATGCCCTTGACCGGAATCGAACCCGGGACCCCTCAGTCCGCAGGCCGACGCTCTATCCACTGAGCCAAACCGGTTTCGGCGGAAAACACACATATTAATTACATATTGTTTTTGTGATTAATCACTATGCTTTCATTATGTTCAATCTGTAACCATGAAATTGGGGGTCACCACAACATGAGGAACTGTATTAAAGGGTCGCGGCGTTAGGAAGGTTGAGAACCACTGTCTTAGAGAGAGTGGAAGGGAGAAGGAGAGATGGAGAGCAACATGGATGTGAGAGAGACACATCGATTGGTTGCCCTAGGTACACACCCCAACCAGGGCCCGGGAGCCTACAACCAAGGTACGTGCTCTTGACTGGAATAGAACCCAGGACCCTTCAGTCTGTGGGCTGACGCTCTATCCACTGAGCCACACAGGCCAGGGCCCATGCATTTTCATTCTCAATGTATCCCATAATGCTCTGCACCGCCTTGTGAGGATGCAGCAGCTGCATTTTACCGAGTGAAGAACGGCTCAGAGAGGTTAAGTGGCTTGCCTAAGGGCACACACACACACACACACACACACCCTGCAGGACCACAGCGCCCCTCACTGCCTGGTGTGAGCTTCCTGGCACCCCCACACGTTAGGGGCGGGGCCAAGGGCAGGAGCGCTCCACCCTGTTGGACGGCGACACCCCGTCTTCCTCCCAGGTGCACGGGACGCTGCAGGACACAGGAAAGCCACGCAGCTCCTGCGCCTGCGCACCTGGCAGGTGGATTTGGAAAAGGTGGGACTGCATTGCTCAGGGATTAGCAAGGGGCCTGCTGCTCTCTGAGGCTCCCTCAGCCCCTGAGTGTGGCTGGTGGTGGCATCAGCAGGAGTCACAGTCCCCATGGCTTGATAGCACTGCAGCCATGGCATTAGTGGTACTAACAATAACAACGGCAGCAGCAACAATAATAATACCCCTTTTCAGGGAAGACGGTCTCAAAGGGTTAAGAATCGGAGGGATGCCTGCTGGTGTGGCTCAGTGGTTGGGCGTGGACCTATGAACCAGGAGGTCACAGGTTCGATTCCAGGTCAGGGCACATGCCCCTGTTTCGGGCTCGATCCCCAGTGGGGGGCGTGCAGGAGGCAGCCGATCCACGATTCTCTCATCATTGATGTTTCTATCTCTCTCTCCCTCTCCCTACCTTTCTGAAATCAATAAAAAAGAATCGGAGGAAGGCGACAATAGGGACGGGCTGAAAACGCAGGGTGGCTGGGGAGGAATAAAATAAGAGGGAAGCTAAACCAGTGACCCTTGTCGGCAGTGAAAGGCGGCAGATTAGAAAACGTTTCATGCTAATTTCCATGGAGATTTCTCTAATTTATCGAAGATGGCTTCCCGGCCCGGCCTGGCGCGCTGGCCGCGTTCTCCGTGGTCGCTGCCCTGGCCTCGCCGGTCACCCGGGCGCCTCCAACATCTCCATCAGCTGCGCCTGCATCGCGCTGCCACCAGGATCTCGCTTTTTTTTTTTTTCCCTCCTTTCGTTCCATCTCAGGATTCTTGTCACATGATGGCTTCATCTGGCCCCTCTGCTCCTGATCCCTTTCAAGCTCTCTTCCCCGCCTGGCATATCAAAGGAGATTTGCGGGTCACCGCGCGGGGACGCGGCATATAAAGCCATCAGCCCGCTGCTCCGCGCCACCTCGCTCCCTGGCCGCATTGTTCCCCTGCAAGAGGCCGGGCCTGGCTGGGGCTGTTTAAGCCCTAGATTAGCAGCTCGGCGAAGGATGCTCGCTTTTCAAGATGAAGCCTAGAAAGACGGGGACAGAGAGCCAAGTCACATTCCCCCCCTCCTGAAACTTATTAGCAGCCTAAGATAAAGAAACGCATCCTAGGACCGGGAATGTTTCGCAACATCCTTACTATTTACCATTATTCTCATGGTTTAGGACAGTGGTTCTCAACCTTGGCTGCACATGAGAATCACCTGGGAATCTTTTTTTAAAATCCTGATTCCTGGGCCTCATCCTTCGGAAATTCTGTTTCTTTGTTATGGGGTGGGGCCACAACATGAGTAACAAAGAAACAGAATTTCCCGAGGATGAGGCCCAGAAATCAGCATTTGCAAAAGGATTCCCAGGTGATTCTCATGTGCAGCCAAGGTTGAGAACCACTACTCTAGGATTTCACAAACGCACGCAGTATTCCCTCCTGTGCTCATTTGGCCACAAAATTACGAGGTGGCCATTTTTGGATGTGTGCACAAGCCTTTTAAAGAATAACTTTCCTTTCATATATTTTTTCGAATATATTTTTATTGGTTTCAGAGAGGAAGGGAGAGGGAGAGAGAGACAGAAACATCAATGATGAGAGAGAATCATGGATCGGCTGCCTCCTGCACGCCCCACACTGAGAATCCAGTCTGCAACCCGGGCCTGTGCCCTGACTGGGAATCCAACAGTGACCTCCTGGTTCATAGGTCGACACTCAACCACTGAGCCACACCGGCTGGGCGCCCACTACTAGTATAATATTTTTAATAATACTCTATTAAACTCCTTCTTTCTAGCTCATAAATTTGTGGGCAGGAATTTAAGGAGCCTCTTTCTCTCTCTCTCTCTCTCTCTCTCTCTCTCTCTCTCTCTCCTATTTCTAGCATCCCTGCATTTTGTAGCCCAGCTATTTATAACGAGGCCCGGAGTCCACAGTGGAAATATTAGTCTGCAAATGAGCACATACTTGGGAGGTGGAGGATTTGGGAATTGTTAACCCCTCAGTCATAACAGTGGACATGGGCCACTTTTATACAAATGAAGCTTTAGGGGGCATCTTGGGAACAACACCCACATGTCTGTCCTACTTCGTTCTCACGAAGCTCCGGTATTTAACATACAACTGGGTCTCTCTCTCTCTCTCTCTCTGTCACCTCCTCAAAATTTCAGATTCCTCTCCCCGCTGGCATGGCTCAATGATTGCGTGTGGACCTGTGAACCAGGAGGTCACGGTTCCATTCCAGGTCAAGGGCACATGCCCGGGTTGTGGGCTCCATCCCCAGTAGGGGGCATGCAGGAGGCAGCCGATCCATGATTCTCTCTCATCATTGATGTCTCTCTCTCTCTCTCCCTCTCCCTCTCCCTTCCTCTCTGAAATCAATATATATTTAAAAATTTCAGATTCCTCTTGCATTTCATTCTGGACTTTGGGGCTGTCCGTTCCCACAGGATGAAATTCCATCATCAGGGTTAAAGTCAGGAGGGCTGGCGAGGGTCACACCGCTCCTGTTATAAATATGCCAGCCTAAAATCAGGGGTCACCGGGGCCCGCCGGCGCTCAGCGAATTCCTTCGTGTCCGCCGCACACATCAGCTGACCCGAGGCCTGGGCTTTTCGATAGCCACCCTGGTAAGCAGATTTTTCAAAAGTGATTTCGCTCCCTCTGTGGAAGGGCTGTATGGGCTGTCGAGATAGGCGAGGAGAAAGGGGGATTTTGTGTCGCAGCTTAGCCCGCAGACCAGCGTCGCTGCAGACGTCCTGAGCGGGCTAAGGGCCCTTGCGGCTCGCTGTTACTCTCCCGCTAATGCTGATGAGGCCGAGGAATGAGCCGGCAACTGCTTACTAGCGTCTGGATGCAGGTGACAGAGCAGGATCATCTTGAGAGTCAAGTCTCACTTGGAGAATCCTGCTTTTATCTACTTTGGTAACCGGTGGTATTCCTTTGATTAGTGTTGTTGATATCTCCATCCTTTCTCTTTTTTAAAATATTTTTTTAATTGATTTGAAAGCAAGAGGAAGGGAGAGGGAGAGAGAGAGATAGAACACCAATGATGAGAGAGAATCATGGATCGGTTGCCTCCTGCACGCCCCCCCCCCCCCCCCGACTGGGGATCGAGCCCGAAACCCTGTGCATGTGCCCTGAGCTGGACTCGAACCAGTGACCTCTTGGTGCATAGGTTGACGCTCAACCGCTGAGCCACGCCAGCCAGGCTGTAGTCCAGTGATGGCGAACCTTTTGAGCTCGCGGCGTGTCAGCATTTTGAAAAGCCCTAACTTAACTCTGCTGCCGTGTCACACACAGAAATTTTTTTGATATTTGCAACCCTAGTAAAACAAAGACTTATGTTTTTGATATTTATTTTATATATTTAAATGCCATTTAACAAAGAAAAATCAACCAAAAAAATGAGTTCGCGTGTCACCTCTGACACGCGTGTCATGGGTTCGCCATCACTGGTCTAGTCTTTTGTTTTTAAATACATTTTTGATTGATTTTTTACAGAGAGGAAGGGAGAGAGATAGAGAGTTAGAAACATTGATGAAAGAGAAACATCGATCAGCTGCCTCCTGCACACACAACCCCCCCCTCCCCCCACTGGGGATGTGCCCGCAAAAAAGGTACATGCCCTTGACCGGAATTGAACCTGGGACCTTTCAGTCCACAGGCCGACGCTCTATCCACTGAGCAAACTGGCCCACTGCTCTAGTCTTTCTTGCTTATGTTTCTTGGAGTGAAAACATGGGAAGTGTTAGCTTGGCCTGAGACACGAGTGGTGTGAAGTGAAAGCAACGTTAGACGGCACAAGGGAAAGGAAGGAGAGGTTGCTATCATAAGGGTTTTACGTTTTCCAGCTCATGCATGCGTGTTTTCTTTACCTCTCCTCCCATGATTTCTCCCACGGGCCCTGCCTCTGCACCCACAAAAGAACAAAAAGTTTTTAGAAGATTGAGCGAGACCGACATCCCAACACCCACAATGGTACATGGAACTCACTGGCTAAGTCAGCGGTTCTCAACCTGTGGGCCGCGACCCCTTTGGCGGTCCAACGACCCTTTCACAGGGGTCGCCTGAGACCATCCTGCATATCAGATATTTACATGATGATTCATCACAGTAGCAACATGACAGTTATGAAGTAGCCACGAAAATAATTTCATGGTTGGGTCACAACATGAGGAACTGTATTTAAAGGGCCAGAAGGTTGAGAACCACTGGCCTAATGCCTTTCCTCATTTCTTCCTCCTCATCTTTCAGGTCTCTGCTGGGAAGACACCTCCTCTGGGAAGTCTTCCAGGACTTGGAAAAACCTAGGTGACCTGCCCTGTGCGCCTAGACCTAGCACACACCAATCTTCATCACCATCCATCCAATCCGCACAGTAGGGCTGGCGCCTTTGGCCTTCATCATTCTTTGTTGATGTCCGACCTAATTCCTATGCCTATGAAAATAGGCTGCTCAAAAACTGACCACCATTCACCATCGGTGAATGTACAACACCCTCCTTGCTTCTGGACACTGTGCTTCTATGAATACATCCTAACGTGGCATTCTACTTTTAAAAAATTTGCAGCCCTAGCTGGTTTGGCTCAGTGGATAGAGCATCGGCCTGTGGACTGAAGGGTCCTGGGTTCGATTCCGGTCAAGGTCACATGCCCAGGTTGCGGGCTCCATCCCCAGTGTGGGGCGTGCAGGAGGCGGCCGATCCATGATTCTCTCTCATCATCGATGGTTCTATCTCTCTCTCCCTTTCCCTTCCTCTCTGAAACCGATTTTAAAAAATCATTTAAAAAAAAAAAAGAATGTTATAGAGTTTGGCCTTAGTTAGAACTCCCATGTGGCCACTGAGGACATCTCCTGTCATAAATTGCCTCCCTCAGACCCAGGGTCTGTTCACCAGTTCTTCGTTCCCTTGCCCACTCCTCCAGCAGGAGTATACGCCTAGCTGGGCCCTGGAGACACTGTGTGGATTCACTGCCGGTTGGATGGAAGGGGTGATGGACAGCACACAAAGGAAGCTGGTCATTACCAGGCAGGTGACACCTGCAATGAAGGAACAGGGACCAGAGGTGGGACTGTGCAGAAGAGTCACGTGATGAGCTATGACAGAAGGAGGCTTAGGGTGGGGTTTCCGGAGGGGCGGCCTGGCAAGGGATGTAGGTAATATCCTTCGCTTGTCTGCTTGATCCCTGGAGGCTGGCCCTTGTCTATTTCCTGTCTATTTCATGTCTGGTATGGGATCTCACAGACCCTGGAAGGGATGACCCAGCGATGACTAATTAGAGCTGATCCTGATCTCATCGGTCCTCCCTTTTGTCTAATGGGACACCTGCCGCCTCCTCTTTCTGCCTGGCCTCGCTGTCACCTTTGATCAGCGCCGGCCATTCATATTCAGGAAGAACAAGAAAGCCGTTGCTTTCACTCGGATGCCCTCAGGTAGCCAATCGGTGTTCAGGAAGCGCCCCTGGAAGGAGCGAGCAGGTGGCTGAGTGAACACCTCGCGTGTAATTCATCGTCTTCGAAGGAGTCGCGTGTCTCTTCATCTTGGTGTCTCCATCTTGTCCCCGGGGAGCTCTGGGTAACCTGATCGTTGTGACCCTTTACGAAAATTAACTCACCAAGGATCACAGGCCGAAATGTAAAAAAAGGCAAACCTATAAACCGCCTAGAAGATAACAGAGGAGGCAACCCAGAATGACCTCAGGGAGGGCGATGAATTTTTCAGCTACAACAGCAAAGGCCACAGAACATGAAAGAAATAATTGATAAGCCGGACTTCATTAAAATTAAAAACTTCTGCCCTGGGAAAGACAATGTCGAGAGAACGAGACGCCGAGCCACAGCCCGGGAGAAAAGACTCGCAAAAGACACCTCTGATACAGGACTGTTATTTGACATAGATGAAGAGTTCTTACAACTCCGCAATAAGAAAGCAAGAGACCTGATTAAAAGATAGGCTGATAACCGAATAGGAAATTCACCAAAGAAGAGAGTGGGATGGCAAATTAGCATGGGAAAATGCTGCCTACCATATGTCATCAGGGAAAATGCAAGTAAAACAAAATCAGATACAACTGCATGCCTGTTGGAATGGCCAAAATCTGGGACTCTGACAACACCAAGTGCTGGCAAGGAGGTGGAGCAACAGGGACTCTCCTTCATCGCTGGTGGGGATGCGAAGTGGTGCAGCCCCTTCGGAAGGCAATCTGGCAGTTCCTTATAAACTACACATACATGCCGAAACCGGTTTGGCTCAGTGGATAGAGCGTTGGCCTGTGGACTGAAAGGTCCCAGGTTCGATTCCGGTCAAGGGCATGTACCTGGGTTGCAGGCACATCCCCAGTGGGAGATGTGCAGGAGGCAGCTGATCGATGTTTCTCTCTCATCGATGTTTCTAACTCTCTATCTCTCTCCCTTCCTCTCTGTAAAAAATCAATAAAATATATTTTTTTAAAAAAACTGCACATACTCTTCGCCCCTGGCCCACCCATCCCATTCCCTGGTATTTACCCAAAGGAGTTGAAAAGTAACGCCCAGTCCTAGCCGGTGTGGCTCAGTGGATAGAGCGTCAGCCTGCAGACTGAAGGGTCCAGGGTTTGATTCTGGTCAAGGGCACATGGCCGGGTTGCGGGCTCGATCCCCTTTGCGGGGCATGCAGGAGGCAGCCGATCCATGATTCTCTCTCATCATTGATGTTTCTGTCTCTCTCTCCCTCTCCCTTCCTCTCTGAAATAAAAATCCTATATAATAAGAGCCTAATATGCTAAGTGTCCAGTTGTCCCGTCAGCTATTCAACCAATCAAAGCGTAATATGCTAATTATATGCTAAGGCCCTTCAACCCCTCACTATGACGTGCACTGACCACCAGTAGGTTAGCTTGCTGCTTGGGGCTGGCCAATTGGGACTGAGTGAGATGGGCCGGATATGCCCTAGAGCCTTCCCGTGGTCCCTCCCCAGCTGGCCAACCTCCTGCATCCCTCCCCAGCCCAATTGCAACCCGGGACCCCTCGGGGGATGTCAGAGAGCCGGTTTCAGACCGATCCCGCAGGGCAGGCCGAGGGACCCCACTGGCGCATGAATTCGTGCACCGGGCCTCTAGTAAGTATATAAATAAATAAGAATAGTAAACGCCCACAAAAACCTGCACATGGATGTTTAGAGCAGCACTTGGAAGCAGCCAAGATGTCCTTCCGCCATAAACTGAGGCCCATCCAGATGTGGACTACTCCTCAGCAGGAAGAAGAAATGAGCTACCGAGCCAGGAAGAGACATGGAAGGAGCTTCCACGCAGGCTCAGTGAGGGAAGCCATTGTATAAAGGCTACTGACTACATGATTGCAGCTACAGGACGTTCTGGAAAAAGCAAAACCACCCTGACACTGAAAAGATCAGTGCTTAGGGGCGAGGGGGGACCGAGCAAGCAGTGGAGACAGTGAGGCAAACACAAGTCCCCTTCAGAGTTCTTCACCTACGCGAGTTCATCGCTTTGCTGGGCACCGAAGACAGAACCCGAGGCGGCTCTGAGCCCGTGCCCCCTAGAAAGGCAGGGGCAAGTGCTGGTCGCCTGGAAGGGGCGTGTGGTCTCTTGACATTCCCGAGCCCCTCTGAGGACTCCGGGTTCTGTGAGGAGCGCAGATCAAAGTCTGCTCTTGGAGGTATTTATCTGCCGTCATTTTAATCTCTGACTTTCACGCCAGCCCTCCCCGCGGAGGAGGAGTCAGGGGCCTCCCACTGAATTCTCTTTAGCCACCGGGCCACTCTTTGATGAGTTCGGCGTTGCCCAGCTCCAGTAAATGTGATTCGTGCTTTATTTGAAAACAGCAAAAATAGATATTGACTTTTTTTTTTTTTTTTTTTTTTGCTTGCTTGCTTGCTTTCTTTTGGGCTTTTAGATCCCCAATAGATCTTGATGTATTTGTTGTTGTGTTTCTTTGCTGCTCGCTGCCGTTCCCGAGTGCATGCTCATGGGGCAAAGTTAAGAGGAAAGGAACCGGAGGGGGGTTTTGAAAAGAATCACTTAGTCGGATGGCTTTCAGCTCAGACGAATCAATATTCATGCGCCCCTGGTGCGGGGGGGACCCGTTTTCCCCGGGATGCGGGATGCGAGCGCACGGCTTTTCTTTCAAGAAGGGACACTGGTTGGATGGGGGACCCTGGCTCCTTGCCTGGATCCAGCTGTTTGCCTCTGCGCAACTGCAAAGGCCATACGGATGCTCTGGGTGGACGCAGACAGGAGATGCTTTCAGTGCAGCCGGTGGCAATGGCGGTTCTGCAGATGGAGCAGGAGCCAGCGTGTCTAGAACTCCGAGCTCCCTGACACTCTGGCTTTTAAGTGCAGCCGCTGGCTTCCCTCAGCGGGTAACCCCGGGGACTTGCTCACTAACAGCGTCGTCGGACACCGGTGCCCTGTGTTCGGGGTGTCACAGGAGGGCGAAATGAAGCGGCAAGGGCCCTCGTGCCTTAGGTCTGCTTTGGGGTATCAGCACAGAGGTGCGCCCACCCGCAAAAGCCCCCTGGCTAGGCAGAGGTCAATCAAGGGCAAGGTCTATACCAGATTGACTACTTATAGAAGGGCATCGACTACACGGGTATCAATTAGAGTATTATTCATCGGTAATAAATAAATCGGTACCATTTGGAAGCTTAGATTGACACTAATTTTTAAAATATATATATTTTTATTGATTTCAGAGAGGAAGGTAGAGGGAGAGAGAAAGAGAGAGAGAGAGAGAGAGAGAGAGAGAGAGAGAAACATCAATGATGAGAGGGAATCATGGTTTGGCTGCCTCCTGCACACCCCACACTGGGGATGGAGCCTGCAACCCGGGCATGTGCCCTGACCGGGAATGGAACCGTGACCTCCTGGTTCATAGGTAGATTGACATTAATTTTAACGAGGGATTTATCAATCAAACATTAGCCCATAGGCACTTACTATTGATTTCGAAGGTAGGCATCTTTAATAAATTATAATACAAACAGGTATTGGTACCTTAAGAGAAAGTTAGCATTTTTTTTAGAGTAAAATTAATATCTTTTTGGCTTTTGCAACTTTGTATTTGCATACTTTTTTGTGTGATGATAAGAGACAGTGGCCCAGCCGGCATGGCTCAGTGGTTGAGCGTCGACCTATGAACCAGGAGGTCACGGTTTGATTCCCAGTCAGGGCACATGCCCAGGTTGTGGGCTCCATTCTCAGTATGGGGCGTGTAGGAGGCAGCCAATTGGTGAGTCTCTCATCATTGATGCTTCTATCTCTCTCTTTCCCTCTCCCTTCCTCTCTGAAATCAATAAAAAATATATTTTAATAAAGAAAAAAAGAAAGAGAGAGTGGACTGGAAAACATCTGTAAGAATCACTCTGCTCCCCCTGGCGCTGACATCAATATGATGTCATAACATACTAGAGGCCCAGTGCATGAAATTCATGCACGGGTAGGGTCCCTAGTGGCTGCCAGATGGGGCCTCCCTTCCCCCAGCTGCCTGCCACCGCTGATGGCCGGGGTAGGGCCGGTGGGGAGGAGGGGCCACAGGTGGTTGGCTAGCCGGCCCCGCCCCCTGGTCGAACTCCTGGTTGAGGGGATAATTTGCATATTAGGCTTTTATTATATAGGATAGCGTGAACATACTTAACATACTATGGAACGTAGTACGCTCAGGGAAGATTTTTCATGAATAACTTACCACCCAAAAGCACAAGGGAGCTACTATGCAAAGAATCTATGTGCAAAGGGGAAGAATTGCATGTCATGGGAAATACCTCCTGCATGCAGTCCACCCAAGTGGTGTGACACCCTAATGCGTGGACCAATACCTCCCCTTCACCCCCATCTATGTATGGGGCTCCCATGAGTGAAGTATGGGTAGACCAGGGTTTCCCGGACCACGGAATCCACCCCCCTGTTCTACCAACTTTCCATTTCCTGTTTGATTTTCTTACACTGACCACGACAGGACAATGGATTATATATTCATCTGTTGCTTTGTTTTGTTTTTCCGTCCATCCTTCGTTTTCCTCAAACTACAATGAATTGGAACGGCAGGCCGGGAAGTCAGGAAGCCCCTCGTATTTTTTCATGGTTGTAGCTCCACTGCCTAGGCCGCAGTAAACACTCAATAATAAGTGTTTTTTGAATGGATCAATGGGGGTCTTGCTGAGGTTAAGTGGATAGGTGGTACCACTCATGCATCAAACTGAAACCGGTGATATTGAAAATGTATTTTCATTGATTTCAGAGAGGAAGGGAGAGGGAGAGGAGATAGAAACATCCATGATGAGAAAGAATCATGGATCAGCTGCCTCCTGCACGCCCCCTACTGGGGATCTACCCTGCAACCCGGGCATGTGCCCTGACTGGCAATCGAACAGTGACCTCCTGGTTCATAGGTCGTTGCTCAACTACTGAGCCACGCAGGCTGGGCTCAGTGATTTAACATATAATGGTATTTATAGACAAAAGTCTTTATTTGCTGCAAGCCAGACACTCTGACCAGGTCTCTCAGCTGG
Source organism: Myotis yumanensis (assembly GCF_028538775.1). Taxonomy (NCBI): domain Eukaryota; kingdom Metazoa; phylum Chordata; class Mammalia; order Chiroptera; family Vespertilionidae; genus Myotis; species Myotis yumanensis. The sequence goes on along the minus strand of NW_027223771.1, from coordinate 3,376,159 downwards.
CAACATGAAAGAGTCAAGAACGAGAGGCCGGCCTTAGCCGGTGTGGCTCAGTGGATAGAGCATCGGCCTGGAGACTTAGGGTCCTGGGTTCGATTCCAGTCAAGGGCACATGCCCGAGCTGCGGGCTCGATCCCCAGTAATGGGCGTGCAGGAGGCAGCCAATGATTCTCTCTCATCAGCGATGTTTCTCTCTCTCTCTCTCTCCCTGTCCCTTCCTCTTGAAGTCAGTAAAAACGTAAAAAGAGAAAGAAAGAAAAGAAAAGAACGAGAGGCCAGAACTCAGGCCCTGAAACTGAACAGCAACGCGGAAACGGCGGCCCTCACTTGGGACCCTGCGAGGCTGTGCTGAACCTGAAGCCGTTTCTACCGTCACAGAATCTTGCTTAATGGAAACCACCACGGAGAGGCCAACGCTACCTACTTCCAGGGGCGTATTCACCGGAGCTATTAAGGGCCCGTCGGTGGGAAGCGTGTGTAATTGCAGGTGGTGCGCCCGCGACCGCTGACGGTGAGGCTGCCGACCAAGGAGGCACACGCCGCCCTCAGGGGACCTGCGCCCAGGAGGAGGATTAAAAGATTCTGGAAGGGTTGATAGATGGGTGGGAGCTCATGAAACCAAGTCTGAGCGTTTCCTCTGACCACAGCCTCGGCAGATGGACCGCCGTGGGGAGCCCGAGAAGTGGGAAATGCATTCCCCCCCCCCCCCCCCCCAGGGCTGCGTGGTGGGGCCTGCGCCATGTGGACACTCGGGAGAGCAGCTAACAGCCATCAAAGCTAATGTGGGCAAAGGCCCCTCCCATACGCCCGGCAGTATTCTGGGCGCTTTACACAGATACCGGCCAATCCTCGCAGAAAACCCCTGAGATTTCTGTCTCTTTGTCTTGGCTGCGGAAGTTGGCCACAGGTAACAGACTATTAAAGACTGCCTTTTCCCCTACACGATTCACAGGGTGTCCAAATCTTCTCATGCCACTTTTTAAAAAAAATATAGTTTTATTGACTTCAGAGAGGAAGGGAGAAGGAGAGAGAGATAGAAACATCGATGATGAGAGAGAATCATGGATCGGCTGCCTCCGGCACGGCCCACAATTTGGGGGGCTTGCTGAGATGCTGGCGTGCTGTTACATTTCGGCACATGTCCCTCAATGAAGACAGATTGGGGACGGAGGGTGGAGGAGGTTCATAAAGTATTTTCCCCGGGAAGTAACACTTGATCAGAGTTTCCAAAGTAGGAAGAATTGCCTGCCCTAGCTGGATTGGCTCAGTGGATAGAGCGTCGGCCTGCAGACCGAAGGGTCCAGGGTTCGATTCCGGTCAAGGGCATGGACTTCAATTGCAGGCTCCTCCCAGGCCCGGGCCCTGGGTGGGGCTTGTGCAGGAGGCAACTAATTGGTGTGTTTCTCTCACATCAATGTTTCTCTCTGTCTTTCTTTCTCTCTTCCACTCTCCCTAAAAATCAATGGAAAAACAAACAAATAAACAAACAAACAAAGAATTGCCAGTAGAGAAGGAGCAGGGAACAGTGTGCTAGGTGGAGGGAACAGCATGTGGGGCGGCACTGAGGCAGGAACTGAGAACACACATTTGGGGTCTTGTAATTCATTGTGGCTGGGACTAAATGATGGACAGCAGCCGAAGCGAGAGGTAACAGCTCCAAAACAGAAGTGCCCATTAGCAGAGAGCAGTGCTTGCTGTTAAAGAAATATACGGCCCCCAGTCAGCACAAATCGGTCCTTCACACAAAGTGGGTAATCACCGGCCAATGAGAAAGCAGATCACTGGTCACCTTAGATGATCCACAAAATCTATCTCCCCACCCCTGTGTCTTCTGGACATTCCTGCTACAATGCCGCCTGTGTGCGGGCAGTTGTCGGCCACATATTCCCATTCCCTTAACCCAGCGGGTCTCAACCTGTGGGTTGCAACCCCTTTGGCGGTCGAACTACCCTTTCACAGGGGTCGCCTGAGACCATCCTGCATATCAGATATTTACATGACGATTCATCACAGTAGCAACATGACAGTGATGAAGTAGCCACGAAAATAATGTTACGGTTGGGTCACAACGTGAGGAACTGTATTTAAAGGGCCAGAAGGTTGAGAACCACTGACTTAACTGCTTTCCCATCTTCCCCTGTCGCAGTGACCACGTTCTCTCGGCCCAAGGGAGAGAGAGGTACAGGGTTCTCCGGAAACAATGAAGACGACGCTATGTCGGAACCAGCGCTCCCAGTCGCCGACCTGGTACAATTCATATTGCAAACCCGGTATTCGAACGGCGGGGCCTCTTCCATGTTTTATTTATGCCGGCTCCGTCCCCGGCGATGCCATTTCCCACCCGCATTCCCAGGGAGCTCGAAATTTGGCAATAGGCAGGTGACATACAGGGTGTCCCAAAATTCACGCAAGATTTGAATTTTGCGTGAGCATTAACAAAAACAACAACAAAAGATAAAAGCCTAATGTTACTTGGTTTATTGAATCAGATTCTAATATCTGTTGCCCTTTGATTTCAATCCCTTCAATTTGATAAGCATGACCAAGTACCAGTGATGGCCCAGGAGCAGGGACAATGAAGACCCATGAAGACCACGGCTTTGTGTCTGTGCCAGCAAAGCCGTGGAGGCCATTGACCCGATGTGCTATTCCATCCATAACCCTAGACTGTATCCTTTAGGAATCAATAAAAAATGTACAATGTTTAATTATAAACCTGTGTTTTCTATCAAAATTACTTCTTGCGTGAATTTTGGGACACCCTATACAATCCCCATTAACCCTCATTCACCGGCAGCATCCTGTGTGGGGGGAGGTGTGTCCCGGTGCGATGGGAAGATTGTCAGTTGCGATGAGAAGGCGGCCTGTGTTGGAAGGACTCTCAGTCCCAATCCAGACAGGGGAGGAGGAAAAAGGGATGCTAAGTTTGAAGCAAAGGTGAGTGTATTGCGACCTTCAGGAAAACAGGGGCAAACATCTGCTCCTCAATTGCTTGGCTGACCTCAGGGATGAGGGAGGAGAGCAAAGTCTAAGGGAAATGCACGGCCTTCTCCAGACAGGGCCCAGCCCTGCCCCCAGGGGCCTTGGCCGTGGGGCTGGGTCCCCTGGGGCTTCTGTGCTTCTGAGCAGGGAGAGTGCAGCTGCTTTAATAGCCCAGCAGAAAGTGCTGCAGGAGGGGATCTGCAGAGAGCGGGGTCCAGGCCGCAGCCTGTCTCCCCACCAGGCCCCACATATCGAACCTTCCAGTAACTACAATTACCAGCCAAACCACAAAATGCAGATTTTACGGGGGGTTTTCAGCAAGCGCCCATTCCGATTTACTTATATTTACACTAGAAAAATTAGGGTAAGTGCTCCTGTGACCAGGGACGCAGACCAGGATCAATAACCAACCAATTCTTGGCGAATAAAGCACTTCTCTAAGGTCTCCGGGTGCTCCGCGCTGGCTCTGAGGTTGGCCTTTAATGTCTCAGCCATTGACTCTTCCCGTAAATCCGTCCAACGGAGGCCATGCAGGGCCCGAAAGAGACATGGGCCCGGCGGTTTGGTAAGAATTGCTAATTAACCAAGTATGTAAAACCTGTAGCTGCTACAGCTCGGCTCGCGGTGGTTCCACTGGGGGGAAACGGACACGTGACAGGGACCTAAAAGGAAAATATGAACGTCCATTGTAGGTATAGTTCGTGTGTGTGTGTGTGTGTGTGTGTGTGTGTGTTAATACTCCCTCTTCCAAAAATCATCTTTAAGGAAAGAATTTTAAAAATATATATAGCCTGCCCGAGCTGGTTTGGCTCGGTATATAGAGTGTCAGCCTGAGGACGGAAGGGTCTTGGGTTCGATTCAGGTCAAGGGCATAGGTCTGGGTTGCGGGTTCGATCCCATGCAGGAAGCAGCTGGTCAATGATTCTCTCTTATTATTGACTAGAGGCCTGTTGCACGAAGAGATTCGTGCAATAGGTGTTCCATTCCCCTGGCTGCTGGCACCAGTTTTCCTACGGCACCTGCCACCCAGGCCTTCGCTCTGGCCGGGCTCCAGCCGGAAGCGGCCCCAGGGCCGTGAGGCTTCGCTCCACCTCTTGGATCCTACTTACGCAAATCAACCGCCATCTTTGTTAGGTTAATTTGCATACTCTCCTGATTGGCTGGTTGGTGTAGCGAAGGTATGGTCAATTTACATGTTTGTCTATTATTAGGTAAGATGTGTCTATCTCTCTGTCCCCCTCTCCCTTCCTCTCTGAAATCAATATATATACAGTAGGTCCTCAGGTTATGTCAGAGATCCATTCCTGCGACGAGACATAACACAATTTTTGCTGTAAGTCAGTACTCACCTACATAAGCACCTACATCACTCACGTGGAGCACATACATAGCAGTAATGAAGTGAAACAGTAAAAAAAAAAAAAATTTAAAAGAAAGATAACAATTCCTGACCTTTATTTGTGGTAAATAAATAATAAAAAACATAAAGCACATATGTACATATGTTGAAAGGACTGAACTTTTTTTTTTATAAATAAATAGGAGATGGCAAAGTAACCATGAAACAACGTACATCAAGTCCAACGTAACCCAGGGACTGCCTGTGTGTGTGTGTGTGTGTGTGTGTGTATCTCCTATATAACAAAAGCCTAATATGCTAAGTGTCCAGTTGTCTGGTCATCTGTTCAACCAATCAAAGAGTAATATGCTAATGATATGCTAAGGCCGCTCAACCACTCGCTATGATGTGCACTGACCACCGGGGGCAGATGCTCCAACCAGTAGATTAGCTTGGACTGAGCAAGATGGGCCGGACATGCCCTGGAGCCCTCCTGTAGTCCCTCCCCAGCTGGCCAACCTCCCATATCCCTCCCTGGACCCCCATCGTTTTCCTTGGGGTCCCTCGGCCTGGATTGCACCCTCTCACAATCCGGGACCCCTCGGGGGATGTAGGAGAGCCAGTTTCAGCCTGATCCTGCAGGCCAGGCCAAGGGACCCCACTGGTGCATGAATTCGTGTACCAGGCCTCTAATATATATATATATTATGGCCTGGCTGGTGTGGCTCAGTGGTTGAGCATCAGTCCATGAACCAGGAGATCACGGTTCAATTCCCCATCAGGGCACATGCCCGGGTTGTGTGCTTGATCCCCATTAGGGGGCATGCAAGAGGCAGCCAATTGATGATTCTTTCTCATCATTAATGTTTCTATCTCTCTCCCCCTCCCTTCCTCTCTCGGAAACCCATAAAAACATATTTTAAAAAATAAACAGTAAAAACATGTACATATCTGTAACAGTATTTCCTGATGTCATAAAGCCGTTCGCCAGGAACACAGCGTGCGGGATGTGTCCTTGTTGCTCAGGGATCCTTTCATCATGCTTAACTTCCGTTTGTACAAAGTTCTCTGCTTTATAGCCACCCTTCATATTCGAAAGGTCAAGAGAGATTAATTGGGCTCCTCGTGCACTGGAATCATTAATTTGGTTCTGGTAACAGCGCAGGGTCTTTAATCAAACCGAGAGGAAATAAAATAATGCTCGACGAGGGAAGGAAAGGAGGGAGAGATCTGGGAAGGACTGAAGAATACTGGATCCTGGGCGTGCCTCGCCACGATGCCTGTGCTTGCAAAGGCCTTAGGAATCAGCCTGGGGAGCTGGCTTCATGCATCCAGGCCACTCCCAGAGAGGAAGGGAGAGGGAGAGAGAGAGAGACAGAAACATCAATGAGGAGAGAGCATCATGGATCGACTGCCTCTTGCACGTTCCACACTGGGGATTGAGCCCACAACCCGGGCATGTGCCCTTGACCGGGAATCTAACTGTGACCTCCTGGTTCATAGGCCATGCAGGAGGCAGCCAATCAATGATTCTCTTTCATCATGGATGTTTGTATCTCTCTCTCCCTCTCCCTTCTTCTCTGAAATCAATAAAAATATATTTTCAAAAATGGTTTTTAAAATGCAGCCCATCACCTGGCAAGGCCAGGGCACCTCCTCCTCCTCCTCCTCCGTCGAATCATTTAAAGAAACAGTAACTGTCTGTCTGTTAGGAGTTGCTCAGTCTTAGTTGGAGTGGAGAACAGAACAGGTGTCCTGAGATTCCTAGCAATTACATGCTCCCAAACTGAGGGGCAAAATGAAAAGTGGTGACGATTTTAGGAAAGCTCATGTTCTCAGAAGCTTCTCATAATACATCTTTCACCAAATTTCCCCAGGACTCATCAACGTATCTCTGTCTTAGAGCCTTGGGACCACTAAGACAAAACTACTGTGGACTGGGTGGCTAAGACAACAGGAATTTCTTTCTTTCTTTTTTTTTAATTGTATCTATTGGGGTGACATTGGTTAATAGAATTATACAGGTTTCAGGTGTACAATTCTACAACATATCATCTGTATATTGTCTTGTGTGTTCACCACCCCTTAGTCAAGTCTCCTTCCATCACCATCTATCCGCCCTCTACCCTCTTCTAACAGGGGGAATAGAAGAAATATTTATTTCTTACAGTTCTGGGGGCTGGAAGTCCAAGATCAAGGCACTAACAGATTCAGGTTCGGATGAAGGCCCACTTCCTGGTTCCCAGAAGGCCTCCCAGAGAGCTCTCTGGGTCTCTCTTCTAAGGGCGCTAATCCCATTCATGAGGGCCCCACCCTCATGACCTAGTCCCCCCCCACCCCCCCCAAAGGCCCTGCCTTCTAATGCCATCATAGTCAGGATTAGATTTCATGTATGAATTCTGGAAGACACACACACACACACACACATACATTCAGTTCACAGCAATCTCCATTACCTCCGGGTGAAATAAAAACATGCTCTCCTTACCAACACCCTGGCCCAGTCTAGTCCCAACCCCCCTCTGTACCGAAGTCTTTGCTCCAATCTGGCTAATTTATCATTTCCCTTCCCTCTCAGAAATATCTCTCCCTTCATACTAATCTCCCCAATTCAGATGGACTTGCCTTTCTTTTTATTCCCCCTTAAGCCTCTTTAAGACCCTACTCAAGTCCCAAAGATACCATAGGAGTTAAAGAAATATAATCTCTTCGAACCACCTTTAATAACACATTGCACTATGTCAAGTAAAATAGGTACTTTGCCCACGACCAGTTCTTCCCAGAGTGTATATTACCACAAAAAGGATGATTTTTCATTTTGATTGATTCTCCTATCCTCGGCTATAGCGCATAACCAAGGTTGGCTAATTCACCACGGAGGGAGTATGGCAACATTTGGAATTTTCAGTATTTGTTTGTTCGCCGAGTACTTTAAATCCTGAATTATTTACATGCTAAGGGGATTGTCCGGCGTAAATATTACATACAACACGGACAGCAGGCCTCGGGCTTCCCTCAGATAATTATTCCTTTTGGCAGGAATTGGACATAACACTTAGACCTTAAAGAACCACTGTGCTTTTTAAAAGGTCATATTCGGCCAGACTTCATTTATTCTACGGGTCTTGCAGAAACGGACAAGACTGATTCAGTGGACAGAACTCAGTTATTTTTCCCCCCATAAAACACTCCACAGATGTTCATAAGGAGGTATAATTTCTTCCCAGACCAGGAAGAAGAGAAAAATCAATCAGACAAATTGAAAAAAAGAAAAAGTCACAAACTTGAGAAGTTAAACCCGCTCAGAAGATCAAAACCAAATAGCAGTAAATATACATTTACCTAATTCTCAATTGAAATAGCTTAAGAGTTTGAAAAGCATGTGATGTTCTCTCTACCTTCATATTTGTGAATGAATAACTTTAGGAAGTAGAATTATCTATAATAACAAAAGGGTAATATGCTTATTAGACTGGACGCCCTTCCGTACAAAGCCAGGGCCAGAGGGAAGCCCGGGTCCCGGGTGCCAGAGGGAAGCCGGTGCTGGCAGCCAGGGGAAGGAAGGCCTACTCTTGCATGATTTTCGTGCACCGGGCCTCTAGTACTTAATAAGACATTTAGAGATAGTGAAGTATTAAAGAACTTTATTTAGGTGTTCGATCAAACCAAATTATTTAAAGATAGAAAGTAAATATACTTATCCATTACTGAAAACAGTCGAGAATAACAAAGAACATTTTCCTGAAATATGAAAATAAATTGACAACATTAGGGTAGTTGAACATTTTTCCTGTTTTTATTACTCACATTTTTTCCTCCAAAAAACTTGAGCTAAGGTCTCTAAAGCATATATAAAAGTTTATAGAGAGCTTTAGTACAATCCACGTTTTCTGGGTTGAAAATGTGATATTTATCCTTGGCATTTTGTGAAGATTGGGGATTATGTCTGTGGTTCAGAAAATCATGCATCATTGCTTTTATATTCCCAGTGAACTGAGGCTGCCTTTTAAAAAATGAATCTATACGCCCTGACCGGTTTGGCTCAGGGGATAGAGCATCAGCCTGCGGACTGAAGGGTCCCAGGTTCGATTCCGGTCAAGGGCATGTACCTTGGTTGCAGGCACATCCCCAGTAGGGGGTGTGCAGGAGGCAGCTGATCCATGTTTCTGTCTCATGAATTTTTCTAACTCTCTATCCCTCTCTTTTCCTCTCTATAAAAATCAATAAAATATATTTTTAAAATAAATAAAATAAATAAAAATGAATCTATAATGCAAACACTGAAAATCTTATACTTTAATTGCACATGTGGCCAAATTTTCACAAACTGGACACACTGGCACCCAGTTAGGGGCTGACGATCCAGTGGGAAGAGACCATAATCAATGTGATCTCTTTTATGTGCCCCAACGTTTGGATCAGAAAACTCCCAAGTGACTCAGGGATCTCCCACTGCAGGGCACTCAATGGAGGGGAGGCCAAGAAACAGACCATAAATTTATTGAATCCTGCAAATGACTTTTTATAAGGATTCAGACCCGCATGTTTCTTCAAATGCCATATTTGAAGTTAAAAATGCATTGTTCTTTGCACATGATTATTAAAGGCAGCTGTGCGATTCTTTTCCACTCAATGTCTTTATTTATTTTTTTATTGATTGCAGAGAGGAAGGGAGAGGGAGATAGAAACATCCATGATGAGAGGGGTTCATTGATCGGCTGCCTCCTGCACGCCCCCTACTGGGGATGGAGCCCACAACCTGGGCATATGCCCTTGACCGGAATCAAACCCGGGACCCTTCAGTCCGCAGGCCGACGCTCTATCCACTGAGCCAAACCAGCCAGGGATCCACTCAATATCTTTAAATCATAGAACCCAGGCCTACATGTCCTGTTTATGTGACGTAGGCCTCAAGGGACAGTTTTCGCACATAAAAATTAAGCACGGAGCTTTAATAATGCTTTGAATCTTTGCCGATATTATTAACACGAATATCATCGCTCTGTCGGACTGTCCATGAGGTTGAAGCTACTGGGCACTTGTTAGCCATGTGACTTTCCTCATTCATAAATCGCCTCTTTACCCACCTTCTCCTTGGACTTCTCTGCCCCCTCGATTGTTATTTATTGCACACTTCGTTCCATCCTGTGGCTTGTGTGTCAATGCTGGTTTTGCCGTGCTGCGGAGAAGTTCGCCTGGTTTGGTTTTCACGGGAGGTAGCCAAAGGTGTCAGCTGCTGCCTCCTGTGCCTTCCGATCTTTCCAGCACACCTGGAAAAGCCCTCGCCAACCACACGGGCCAACTTGCACCTTTCGCTTTTGCTGCTCTTCAAATGCTGCCTTAGATTATTGGTTATTTTTTAAAATTACTTATTATCCTCACCTGAGGATATGTTTATTGATTTTAGAGACAGAGAGAGGGAGAGAGAAACACTGATGTGAGAGACACAACCATCTGCTGTATGTGCCCTGTATGTGCCCTGACCAGGAATTGAACCGGCAACCTTTCCATGCATGGAACGATGCTCAACCAACTGAGCCTCATGGACCAGGGCCGTGCAAAATAAAGCATCACTGAGCTCATCGAACACTGCATTCTTTCTTTTTTTTAAATATATTTTTATTGATTTCAGAGAGGAAGGGAGAGGGAAAGGGAGACAGAAACATCATTGATGAGAGAGAATCATTGATCGGCTGCCTCCTGCAAGCCTCACACCCGGGATCAAGCCTGCAAACCGGGCATGCGCCCTTGACTGGAATTGTACCTGGGACCCTTCAGTCCACAGGCTGATGCTCTATCCACTGAGCCAAACCATCCAGGGCAACACTGCATTCTTTCAATGCTAGTGCCTGGCAGGCCACCAGAGCCCAGTTCTGCCCTTTCTCCTTTTGAATCCCAACTAGTTAGCAGCCCCCAACCCCCCCCCCCCCCCCGCCACCTCCCTTTATGTTGGCAAGACGGTTAGAAAAGGGGGGACGAGTTACAGCTTATCGGAGGGGTCGCACGCGTAGGCGTCTCATAAAGTGGAGTGACAAACAAAGTTCCTCTTACCCAGGAGAGGATGACGGTGATGGTCCCTTCCCCCCCGGGAAGGAGAAAAGCCAATGGACCAGAAGCCGAATCTGAGTGTGTTTGCCAATCTGGCATCTTCGGTTCCCTCTCCTCTTCTCTGCTGAGGGCAGCCTTTCAGAAGCCTGTGGTGATGACACTTTGTCATCCAGTTCCTCTCAGGCATCCCCTGTACACACAGAGATGCTTGGTCCCCAAATGGGTGTTCACAGCAATGGAATCAGATGCATCTAAAACTCCAGCTTTATATATATTCTAGAGGCCCAGTGCACAAATTCGTGCAGGGGTAGGGTTGGCCGAGGGGAGGGGATGCGGGCGGTTGGGGGAGGGGAGCGATTGGTTCCCAGATCAGGCCGGTTGGCTGCCATAGTGCATGTCATAGCAACTGGTCGTTCTGGTCATTCCACTCTTCTGGTTGCTGGGCTTTGATTTAGATACTAGACGACCAATGCATGAAATTCATGCAAGAGTAGGCCTTCCTTCCCTCAGCTGCTGGCACCGGCTTCCCTCACAGGCCAGGTTTTGTCCGGAAGGTTGTCCAGAAGGACATCTGGTCTAATTAGCATATTAGCCTTTTATTATTATAGATAGATATAGATATAGATATAGATATATAGATATATATAGATATATAGATATAGATATAAATATTTTATTGATTTCAGAGAGGAAGGGAGAGGGAGAGAGAGATAGAAACATCAATGATGAGAGAGAATCATTGACCAGCTGCCTCCTGCATGTTCTCTACTGGGGATTGAGCCCTCAACCCTGGCATGTGCCCTTGACCGGAATCGAACCCGGGACCCTTCAGTCCACAGGCTGACACTCTATCCACTGAGCCACACCAGCCAGGGTTAAAACTCCAGCTTTCGATGATGTTTTCTTACCAGGATCATCCCTCACCTTTCTGAATGCAAGTGAGCAATCTGAGGGTCACTGGTTTCCAGGTGAAGAGAACAGGCCCTTCTTTCAAAGCCTTTGTGAAAGGGACCAGTTTAAGCAGCCAGACACTTTGTTCGGATGTTGAAGACTTGAAAATGGGTTTTGCTCCTTTAAAACTGGAAATGAGCCCTAGCCGGTTTGGCTCAGTGGATAGAGTGTCAGCCTGCGGGACTGAAGGGTCCTGGGTTCGATCCTGGTCAAGGGCACATGCCCAGGTTGTGGGCTCGATCCCCAGTGTGGGGTGTGCAGGAGGCAGCTGATACATGATTCTCTCTCACCATGGATGTTTCTAACTCTCTCTCCCTCTCCCTTCCTCTCTGAAATCAATAAAAATATATTTTAAAAAAATAAAATAAAAAACTGGGAATGCTTGCCACAATGTAGAGAACTCTTCCCACAATAAACAAAGCAATTAATGTGTCTTTAATTTGAACCTCACCAAACCCGGGGGGGGGCGGGCGCGGCGTGTGCATTCCTCCCATGTGACATGTAGACAAATTTTTCTTTAAAAACCAAGTTTCACGCTGTGACTACAATTAGCGTAATTGTCAGCTCTTCTCTCAAAACAAATATGTATTAAGAGAAACGCCAGCGCGGTGCCCTCCTCTGGTGTGAAAATGAGACAATCAAAATCTATTGTAATTACCTCCGTGATATTATAATTAGCCACGATTAAGTTATTCCATGCTGTTTTTCTCCTCTTGGCTACAATTAAAAAAGTATATATCTTCCCATTGCACATTACAGCTGATCATTTTACCTCCATGCATGTCTGGTAAGTGGATAAATTAGAAGTAATTTTAAAGCACAACTCCGTTAAAACATATATCTTTCTATTAACTGCCTTAACCCTGTAGGTTCACCTGTGTTCCTTGCTGTCTGGTGCAAAAAGCACATTTCCCCCTTGTCCCTTGGTCAGAAATAAACCATATTTTTCAAAAGACAGGCTAGTGAATTGTTTTAATTACAGATATCTGACTGATATGATTAATCGTTCAGTTCTTGCCAGGGATGCCCACCCGGCTCCAAACCTCTGCAAAATTGGCAAGGACCAGTTCTGCAAATCCGTGGCTGAAAAGCCAGCCAGCTGCACCGCCACAGCAAGGAAAGGCCTGGGTTAGACGAATGTCTTTCTACTCGGTTTAGAAGAAAACGTGAATTGCACTGTAAGTATATAATGTATAAACATCATTATAAGCCCTAGGCCAGTGATGGCGAACCTTTTGAGCTCGGCGTGTCAGCATTTTGAAAAACCCTAACTTAACTCTGGGGCCGTGTCACACATAGAAATTTTTTGATCTTTGCAACCATAGTAAAACAAAGACTTATATTTTTGATATTTATTTTATATATTTAAATGCCATTTAACAAAGAAAAAATCAACCAAAAAACGAGTTCGCGTGTCACCTCTGACATGCGTGTCATAGGTTCGCCATCACTGCCCTAGGCGGTTTGGATCAGTGGATAGAGAGTTGACCTGCAGACTGAAGGGTCCCAGGTTCGATTCCAGTCAAGGGCATGTGTGTCGCTTGTAGGCTGGATCCCCAGCCCTGGTCAGAGCGCATGCAGGTTGCAACCAATCAATGTGTCTCTCTCACATTGATGTTTCTCTCTGTCCCTCCCAGTCCCTGTAACTCTCTAGAAAATCAATGGAAAAATATTCTCTGGTGAAGATTAATATATATATATTAATTCATGTCAAGCCTACATTTACCAAGATTCTGTGCAGGGAGAATATCCTATATAATAAAACCCTGATATGCAAATTGACCAAACGGCAGAACAACCGGTCGCTATGACACACACTGACCACCAGGGGGCAGACGCTCAGCGCAGGAGCTGCCCCCTGGTGGTCAGTGCACTCCCACAGGGGGAGCACTGCTCAGCCAGAAGCTGGGCTCACAGCTGGCGAGTGCAGTGGTGGTGGCGGGAAGTGGGCTTAAGCCAGCAGTTGCACATCCCCTGAGGAGTCCAGGACTACAAGAGGGTGCAGGCCTGGCTGAGGGACCCCTCCCCAGCCCAGTGCACGAATGTCGTGCACCAGGCCTCTAATATATATATATATATATATATATATATATATATATATATATATATTTCATTACAATAACAATTATGTCATAATATATAAATGTATCAAAGTTATAGGATGTATACCTGAAATGTATATGTTACATGTCAGATTTATCCAATGCAAAAGGAAAATGTATTCAAATAAAATAGTGGAAATAAAATAAAAACATATCCTGAAAAGAAAAGAAAGCTCCCAATTAGCAATCTCCCCTTTCATATTCTGGGGGAATTTTTCAGATCACTGACCCCACCGATTTCTCAAAATAGGTTAGCCCGTGAGAAGGAGACTGGAGAATTCGAGCTTCTTTCTTGCTAATAACCATCGCTCTCAGTTTAAGAGCTGTTAGCCAAACCTGCCTGCAGCAGAAATCAATGCGAAGGGAGAAGAAAAGGCACACAGCAAGGAGGAAAAATTACAGTAACATTTTCTGGCTCCGACTCTCATAGTCAGCTCCCCCACCCCCCTTTCCTTGCATCCTCTCCCCCGGGACTAGAACGTGTTTCTTCTAATCAAGTTTTATGTTACAAGTTGTTCTTAGGTCCTTAAAGAAGCTCGATGGAAGGAGTAGAATCTTTCTACTTTCAAGCCCAGAAGCACAAACTTCCTTATTTGTTTTTTTTTTAAGTCTATGTATAGGAATGCCTCCGGATGGGAATATGTTTACGATTATCGATTATCGGTACTCTGTGCGTCGCTGTGGGGAGGCACCTATCACCCCGCCTGTCAGAGGGTTATTTATGGTCTGTCTCACCATCTACATGATCAGCTCCACGGGGGCTGGATCATTTTCTGTTTCATTTTTTTAATTCCTTTTTACTTCCTATAGTGTGCTTCCTCGACTAGCAGTTTCACCATCAACCAGAAGTTTGTAAGAAACACTGAAACTTGGCCCCATCTCAAGCCCGCATTTACCAAGATTTTGGGCAGGGAGCATACATGGAGAAGCAATATATATATATACATACATGGAGAAGCAATATATATATATATATGTGTGTGTGTGTGTGTGTGTGTGTATACATATATGTGTGTGTGTGTGTGTATACATATATATGTGTGTGTGTGTATACATATGTGTGTGTATACATATATATGTGTGTGTGTGTATACATATATATGTGTGTGTGTGTGTATACATATATATGTATATATATATGTATACACACACACACACACACACACACACACACACACACACACTCTAGAGGCCCAGTGCACAAAATTCGTGCATGGGTAGGGTCCCTAGGCCTGGCTGGCAATCAGGGCCGATCAGGGCCTTCTGGCTGCAGGCCACGGCCTCCCTTCTCCAGCTGCTGGCTGCCTGCCAGAGCCTTCCTTCATTCCATGCGACCCCCTGGTGGTCAACGCATGTCATAGTGAGCGATCGGTCTTTGGTTGAACATCTGCGGGGACAATTTGCATATTAGGCTTTTATATATATATATATATATATATATATATATATATATATATATATATATTATTTTATTTTTTGTTAATCCTCACCCAAGGATTTTCCCCCCCTCTTTGATTTTTAAAGAGAGTGGGAGGTAGAGGGAGAGACAGAGAGAAACATCGATGTGGGAGAGACACATCAACTGGTTGCCTCCTGCATGGGCCCTGACCGTGGCCAGGGAACCTGCAACCAAGGTATGTGCCCTTGATGGGAATCGAACCCGGGACCCTTCAGTCCACAGACCAATGCTCTATCCACTGAGCCAAACCAAACTAGGGCTATATGTATTGATTTTAGAGAGGAAGAGAGAGAGAGAGAAACATCAATCAGCTGCCTCCAAATAGCACACGCTTTCTATCACATCAGACGACTGCACACATGTTCCTTTTACCTCAGATGGTCACCAATCACTCTACATGTAAACATGGACACATGTGGTGTGCATGTTTCACGTATGTTATATATTCAATAGATCTTTCTCTGCTATCCTGGAGACTTAAATCAGTATGTACGAGCCTGTAAGGAGATACAATGGACTTAATACAAAAGCTTTAGAAACTCTGCCTATTCATGAAAAGAGCAAAACAACTCGATTACTCCTTTAAATGCCTATTTGGACTTCTCGCTAAGAAAGCATAGAAAACATCACTATAAAAGACAATCCTACTTATTTCATGCCCAAGAAAAGAGAGCTTGCCAAAAGTGGCGATGCTGGGTTGTGCTTTAATTTGGAAAGGAATGTGGGGCAGTCAAATGAGATTTTTTTTTTCCTTATCAATTAGAATAAAAATTAACCTTATGTTGACGGGGAACAGATTTCTTCTGTTTTGCTTTTGTTACACATGCTGGGAACTCCAATGGAGATGAAATTGCACTGCCTCGCTATTCTATCGCAGGAAGAATTTACCCATATTTGGACTAGTGGATACATTTCAAGTAGCATTTCACCAAATCTCTGCTTTTCTCTAGTATTACGGGAATTTTGGTATAACTGGCAACTTTAGGATAGAGAATTGCAACCTCTTATTTCTGATCCTTGTAGTGAAAAGGTAAAAGTCTCAAACTATTCATGTCCCACTAAAATTATTTTCAAAACTGGCTGGTGTGGCTCAGAGGTTGAGCATCGACCTATGAACCAGGAGGTCACGGTTCGATTCCCGGTCAGAGCACATGCCTGGGTTTCGGGCTCAATCCTCAGTGTGGGACATGCAGGAGGCAGCCGATCAATGATCCTCTCTCATCATTGCTGTTTCTATTTCTCTCTCCCTCTCCCTTCCTCTCTGAAACCAATACAAATATATTTTTAAAAAACCACCTAAATCATTATTGAAAATTTGATTTAACTAAAAATAGACATGGGCGTTTTACATGTTTCTCATTCTATTTTCATTTTATGAACATTTTGAGATTATCAATATGGTGGACAAGTCAATTCTTTGGAATAAAACTTGTTCGTTCTCTATGATGTAGTTTCTGATTTGTTTTTGGAGACTAACAAGGTATAAACATGTTTTACAGAGTGGATGGGTGGGGGCGGGCGGAGAACTTTATTAAAGTATTTGCAGAGCCAGTAAACTTCTGTGTGTTCTGGCTTTGACTTGATGTTTGATATTTGTCAAAACCTAGAGGAAAATGCCAGTACGAAATACACATTTTGAGAAGAAAACCATGCTTTGGCTAACGACTATCCTTCATTATTTACCTTATTCGTTTTGAAATGACTCACCTTATTATTTTTATTATTTTATTTTTTTTTAAGTTTTTCATATTATTATTATTTTCAATTCTTGGAATTTCTACATTAGAAAATGGGCACCTAGTTCTTTACCTATATTGAGGGTTTAGCTGTGAGAAATTAGGGCAAACTCCTCTACGGGAGCCATAAGAATTTATTTATTTAAATCAAGGTCTTCAAAGAGGGGTGCAAGGGCCACAGGGTGCCAAGAAAATCTACTGTGAAAAAATACATTAGTGTGAATACATCTAATGTGAAAATCTGTGAAAAAGATATTAGTGTGAATATATCTAGTGTGAAAAATACATTAAAATGCATGATTATTTTTATTCAACACAGTAAGAGAATTAAACATTTTATTATTTAATAGGTGGGTTATCACTAGGGTCCTCACTGTTTATCAGTATATCAATATACACTCACCAGGTAAGGTAAGTGAGCAACGATTTTCAACCAGTGTGTGGTAAGAATTGCACTGATTGACAAAAAAGAGATACACATTTTTTGAATTTCACTAACAATTTCTGTATAATTGGTGGACAAGACTGACAGAATGTGGGGAATTATGAGATATTTTTCAACTATGATAACCATTAGAACCAGATAATTGGGATAAATTGAACTGAGGACAAGACATTCACATTTCTGTAGGCTTTGAAAGAGAAGGAATATTTATGCTTTAGATATTATAGTCATAATTTTAGTGCATGCAAAAAGCTGTTCAGACTTATAATACAAAATAAATCTTTTTTTTCATGATTTTCTTGCTTCCTATTCCTCTGTTAGTTCCTTTGTATATATAACCATATATAACGTGCATATGTAATAGATAAAAAATTCCCATGCATGTTGGGAGATCGAGTGAGTTTGTAAGTTACTGGGATGTCTCAAGGGCATCAATATTTAACCCTATGCTGGTTTCATCTCTCCTTATTTGCTAGCACATGATATGCCTTCTGTGTAGGGTGGCACAGTATTATAAAATACTAGAGGCCTGGTGCACGGAATTCATGCAAGGGGCTCGGCCCTGGCAGCTGGCTTCATCCAGAAGGTCGTTCGGCTGTCCGGTCTAATTAGCATATTATGCTTCTATTATTATAGATAATTTATTGATGGTGTTTTAAAAAAAGTTACATTAGAAACATTTGGTCCTGAAAACGTAGTATGATTTTTTTTTTTTCTTGTGTGGAGATGTATGTTGCTAATTTGCTTAGAGAATATTATATCACCAATGCAAAATATTGTAAAACTACACTAATTGAGATTAATTAAGAAGAAAAGCCTATCTACTTTAATAATTACAACAGAGTTACTTTTTTTTTTTTTAAGCAAGGCAGTGTCTACTATTTTCGGATATAGATAGTGATTTAAGAAGGCTCTGAAAAGAGAGTCAGCTTTCGGGGATTTCATTTGCATATGCAAATAACTCCATTATTCTATGCAAATACATGCCTCTTGAGTGTTTGCCACTTTTCCCTTAGGAAAATATTCTTGCCTACCATTTTGTGCACATTGATAATGTGTCCAGCAAATTATTTTATGCAAAGATTTGTTTCAGTCCCGCCTCGGTCTTATTTATTATAAATTCTAGATTAGGGAGGTACATACTACTTAGACCTGGTTGAATTTCCCTCTTTAGTCTAAGAGTCAGAAGATTTAAATCTTACATTTGTTTCCTGCATAAATGTGGCCATTCTTGTGATACCCGTTCCCCCTACCATTCTACACGTGGGAGCGCTAGCTCTATTTTTGAACAAAACTGTCTCTCTCTCTCTCTTTTTTTTCTTGACGAAGATTGGTAGCCATGAAGTCAGGAAATGTAGCTTCTAAAAGGTCCCCACAGGCAACAGATGTTGAGGAAGCTGCTGGATATGAGAATTGGGAGCCCTTTGTCATCATTCTGGGAGTACATTGATGGATGGGAGCAGGCCTAGCTGTTGGTTTTCGATAAACAAGACAGGGGCAAAGATGGAGAGTAACTGTTGAGGCTAAGGTTTAGACAAGGCGGTTTAAGAAAAAAAAAAGTCAACAAAAATGACAAGGAACTTTGCTGTTTCTCTATGCCTTTCTTTACGTTCAAGTTCACATCACGTTCGCTGCCCGCTGAATTGTTCCACGGGCAAATCCTGCCGGTGTGTGGCATCACCTTCCTTGCTATGGAAGGAAGAAGACATAACATTACCTCCTACAGCAAGTCTGTCAGACTCAAAGGCTAACAGGGCCCAAATAAACGAGGCATGCGGCCCTCGGGCCATGAGTTTGACATGCTGACAGGGTGACAGGAGGCAAAAAAATACCAAATGAGCCCTAACCGGTTTGGTTCAGTGGATAGTGTGTCCACCCTCGGATTGGAGGGTCCCAGGCTTGATCTGGTCAAGGGCATATACCTCGATCCCCGGAGGTAACCAATCGATGTGTCTCTCTCACATCAATGTTTCTCTCTCTCTGTCTCTCCCCCTCCCTTCCATTCTCTCTGAAAAAAAAAAAAAAATCAATGGAAAGATAGTCTCGGGTGAGGATTAAAAAGAACCACAACAAATACCAAACAAGCTGTCCACACTTAGAATGTGAGTGTGTTTCTGTGGGTAGAAGGCTACCAGCTCCCTCAAACGCAGGCAAGTCCACCTTGGACAATTCTACAGAAAACAGGTGTTGGAATCACAGGGACACATTGCTGGAATCTCAACAGAAGTTTCTCCACACCTCAGAGTATGGGTCTTATAAAAAGAACCTTCTTTTTTTAAAAAAAATATATTTTATTGATTTTTTACAGAGAGGAAGGGAGAGAGATAGATAGTTAGAAACATTGATGGGAGAGAACCATCGACCAGCTGCCTCCTGCACACTCCTACTGGGGATGTGCCTGCAACCTGGGTACATGCCCTTGACCGGAATCGAACCTGGGACCTTTCAGTCCGCAGGCTGACGCTCTATCCACTGAGCCAAACCGGTTTCGGCAAGAACCTTCTTTTTATTTGGTATAATCTGACCTGTCCCAGTACAATTCATGGCACCCCAGGCTCCTGTTTGGAGTTCAGCTAAATGGAAGTAAGATCCCTCAACTTCAAAAATGGCCAAGGATGACTAAGACCGTAGTCAGTCCAGGACCAGCGAAATCCTTCTTCATTTCTGGGTGCTCATCTCATCTTTCTCTGGATGTTTCCTGCGATGAGTGACGGGTCCCTCACCTGGGAAGCCTGCCAGATGACAGGTGACAGGAAGTCCTCGGTCACTGCTGTTAACACGCATTCCTCCTATGCCGGAAGCCAATGCCCGCATGTCATAATTGCAAGAGTTTCATCCAAAGGTTGATGGAACCGGGGGACTCAACAGGGTTGAGTCACACATGGAGTCACCTGTTGGGAATGGCTGCGGGCATTTCCCCAAACCTGAATAGGATACCTTAAATTGATAGTTGGCTGCCAGACAGCTCAGGGCATCTTAATCTATATGTTATTGCCTCCTACTGGCCAAACACCTGAACAGCCGTAGGCTAATTCCCCCAATCTAACAATGCCTGTGTATACCCTTTGAAGTGTATATCTCTGCCTCGCCTCAGGACAATTTGTGTTAATAAAAAGCATGGGGTCCTTATAATCCACAAATGAGTGAGAGCATGTGATATTTATCTTTCTCCGACTGACTTATTTCACTTAGCACAATGCTCTCCAGCTCCATCCAAGCTATTGCAAATGGTAGGAGTTCCTAATGAACAACATAAACCGATGAACAAAAACAGATGTAGAGACAGAGAAGTATCGATCAGATGCTCAAAACTCAGAGGGGCCCTAACTGGTTTGGTTCAGGGGATAGAGCGTCGGCCTGCAGACTGAAGGGTCCCAGGTTCGATTCCAGTCAAGGGCATGTACCTTGGTTTCGAGCACATTCCTAGTAGGGGGTGTGCAGGAGGCAGCTGATCGATGTTTCTCTCTCATGGATGTTTCTAACTCTCTATCCCTCTCCCTTCCTCTCTGTAAAAAATCAATAACATATATTTTTAAAAAAACTCAGAGGGAAGGTAGAGGAGGGTGGGGGTGAGGGGGAGAGATCAACCAAAGGACTTGTATGCATGCATATAAGCATAAGCGATGGATGTGGACAACAGGGGGTGAGGGTGAGGGCAGGATTGGGGGGATGAGGGGACATTGGGGGGATAAGGACACATTTGTAATATCTTAATCAATAAAGGGGGAAAAAAACCCATGGGGTCCTGAGACGAAAAAAACTTAGATCTTAGTTTCCTTTAAACTAGGCTCCTCTGACCCCCAAATGCCTTTCAAAATGATGCTTCGTCTCTGGACTCCTATTTAACCTGTGCACAGCCTTCCCCAGATTCCTGAACCCTTCTTGATGCCGGAACAAGAACCCGGGCACTCCTAAAGTATTAGCAGGAGCCCATCCTCAGACCTGCATTTGATGGAATGATCGCCCCACCAGACGCTATGTACCCCAAGTGCGTGGAAGCTCCTGCTTGGGAATGAAGCAGGTTGGACGCCCCATGAATCTGGATGTTGTTTGGGGATCTGCCTCACAGTAACTTGGAGCATGTACCTATACCGGCCTCCTCAATGAAATTCTTCTTTGTTGTTGTTAATCCTCACCGAGGATATTTTTCCATTGATTTTTTTAGAGAGAAACATCGCTGTGAGAGAGACACATCGACTGGTTGTCTCCCACATGGGCCCGACCAGGGCTAGGGATTGAGCCTGCCACTGAGGTACATGCCCTTGACCGGAACCGAACCCGGGACTCTTCAGTCCACAGTCCAACGCACTATTCACTGAGCCAACCCTGCTAGGGCTGAAATTCTTAGTTAGAAAATTCAATCTTCAAAAAAAGTAACCAAAATGCATCTTCAACATAAGATAGAAGCCGCATAAAAACATTACTGATTAACGAGAATATGGTTAAATACCAGGTTCATATTTGTGTACAACAAGTCTGGTCTCTAATACCTTTACGTTGAGGAAAGTTCATCAGGAAGAAATGTTATCTTTTAGAGGCTGGGAAAAAATCCAAGTCCATGCTTATGTTTCCTTGCCTGAATGCTTTCAACAAAAAAAATCTGAAAAGAAAGCAGTCAATATCCTGCCTTGTTTATTCCCTTAGGCGCTTCCCCCGGTGCCTCCCCCTTCTGACCTCATTTTCTGCCCTTCTGCTTCGGGCTCCCAGGTCTCCGCTGAGGTTACTTCGCAAAGCCCAGCTCTGGCCTCCACTGGACCTGAAAACACTGCTTGCTGGGAATTTGATGTTTAGCTTCTCAAGGAAATGAAACAAATGTCAGTCTGAAATCACTGAATGTGCTATAGAGGGATATCAAAGGAATCAAATTTGGAGTCTTCTTACTGTTAAAACTGGAGGCCCAGTGCACAAAATTCGTGCACTGGTAGGTTCCCTAATGGCTGCCAGCTGCCGGCCAGTTACTCCCTTCCCCAGGCTGCCTGCCTGCTGCCGCCGCCAGCAAGAGCCTCCCTCCCTATCCCCCACCAACCCTGCCCGCTGGTCGAACTCCCAGATAAACTCCCAGTCAAGGGGACAATTTGCATACTATGCTTTTTATTATATAGGATTAGAGTTAGTTTTGCTCAATATTCATGATTTAGTTTATATGTTGCTAAGGACACCGCTCTGCAGGATCTGACATACAGTAATAGGAAGGTGGGCTTCAGGTACAGCTTGATTTATATTTAATCCTCACCCGAGGATATTTTTCCATTGAGTTTTAGTGAGAGGGAAAGACAGAGAGAGAAATATTGATGTGAGAGAAACACAACAATTGGTTGCCTCCTGTACGTGCCCAGACCAGAGCCCAGGCCAGGGAGAAGCCTGCAACCGAGGTACGTGCCCTTGACCGGAATCGAACCTGGGACCCTTTGGTCTACAGTCGCACTCTATCCACTGAGCCAAACCGGCTAGGACTGGCTCTATTTATATTTACATCATCGTGTTTTATGCTCAGTATCTGTGTGACCTTGAGTCACTTACATAACCTCTTTTTAAAAAATATATATATTTTATTGATTTTTTACAGAGAAGAAGGGAGAAGGATAGAGAGTTAGAAACATCGATGAGAGAGAAACATCGATCAGCTGCCTCCTGCACGCTTCCTACTGGGGATGTGTCCGCAACCCAGGTACATGCCCTTGACTGGAATCGAACCTGGGACCCTTCAGTCCCCAGGCCGACACTCTATTCACTGAGCCAAACCGGTTAGGGCTCACATAACCTCTTTAATCCTTAGTTCTCTCATCTATGAAATGAGGGTCACATACCCTCATTTTGATGTGAAGATTCATCGGGACACTTAGTGTAAAGCCATGAACACGTTACCTGGAGTAGAGAACTATTGCTTTGAGACCCTGGTAAAGGTCTGGAAGGTGAGCATTAGTTCTTCTGGTCACTGATACACTCACGACTCTATCCATTCATTCTGTAATCCATCCATTCAATATTCACAGGTTTATGAATGAACCCTGGTGGACTGCCCATGATTTCATTATGACTCTTGTGTACCGGATCCTGATGGGTACTGGCAACAAAAGCAACTAGAAGATTGCTAGGAATGGAATTGTTTTTTCCCAAATTCATAGGTTCAGGCTCTCATCCCCAATATCCCGATGTTCCTATATCAGAGATGTAAATGAGGCTGTCAGAGTAGAGAGCTCATCTCTCCCTGTGTACACACGGAGGGAAGGCAGGACAGGGTCTGCCCAAAAGGCGGTCATGTACAAGCTAAGAGAGAAACTGAATCAGTCATCCCCTTGATCTCAGACTTCCAGCCTCCAGAACTCTGAGAAAATGCATTTTTATTGTTTAAGTTGCCGAGTCTGGCCCTGGCTGGTTTGGCTCAGTGGATAGAGCATTGGTCTGCGGACTGAAGGGTCCCAGGTTCGATTCCAGTCAAGGTCCCATGCCTGGGTTGCAGGCTCAATCCCTCTGAGGGGTGTGCAGGAGGCAATAGGTCAATAATTCTCTCTCATCATTGATGTTTCTACCTCTCTTTCCTTCTCCCTTCCTCTCTGGAATGAATAAAAATATATATATATTTTTAAATCACTAAGTCTGTGCTGTGATTTCATGGCAGACTGAGCAAACGAATACAAAGAAAATCTCTAATTTCCTACAAACTAAAGAAAATGCTAAGAAATTTATACTTTTTTCGTATTGATGAGACACTGCAGAAAGTTTGATGATTTAGAAGTGGATAAAGTAGAATCACCATATTGTGAAAGACAAATACCATATGATTTCACTTATATATGGAATAGGAAAGACAAAATAAATGAACAAACAAAAACAAAACAAACTCATAGATACACAGAACTGATTGATGGTTGCCAGATGGGGTGGGGTTGGGAGGATTGGTGAAAAAGGAGAAAAGATTAAGAATTGCAAATTTCCAGTTATTGAAATAGTCACAGGGGATGTTAAGTACAGCCTAGGGAATCTATAATAATAAAAGCGTAATATGCTAATTAGACCGGACAGCCGAACAACCTTCCAGACGACCCCTTCCAGACGACCTTCCGGATGAAGCTGGGAATGCGAGGGCGGAGCCCCTTGCACGAATTTTGTGCACCGGGCCTCTAGTATCGTCAATAATATTATACGAACTATACATGGCATCAGAATGGGAATGACTTATCGGGTGATCAGCTGGTAAGGTATAAAAATGTCTAATCATTATGTCGTACACCCAAAACTAATACGATATTGTCCATATGCCAACTGTAATTGAAAAATAAATTTAAAATAAGAAAAAAAAAGTCCCAGAAGGTTACATACTTTATGATTCAATTTATATAACATTTTTGAAATGAGAAATTCTACAGGAAGAGAAAAGGTTAGTGGTTACTAGAGGGAAGGAAAGAGTATGGACTAGAGGGAAGTGGGTGGGTGTGGCTATCAAAAGAGAACCTTAAAGATATTTGTGGTGCTGCTAGAGTCTGCATCTTCACAGTATCAGGTAAATATCTTGGCTGCGATATTGTAATCTAGTTTTGTCAGTTTCCTCACTGGGGAAACCAGGTTACTTTTTACAACTGTATGTGAACTTTTTTATTTTTATGTTTTGTTAACCCTCACCTGAGGATATTTTTCCATTGATTTTTCGGGAGAGTAGAAGAGAGAGGGAGAGACGGAGAGAAACATCGATGTGAAAGAAACACATCGATTGGTTGCCTCCTGCATGAGCCTGACCAGGGCCCTGGCCGGGGAGGAGCCTGCAACTGAGGTACGTGCCCTTGACTGGAATCGAACCCAGGACCCTCTGGTCCGCAGGCTGACGCTCTATCCACTGAGTCAAACCGGCTAGGGCTATATGTGAATTTTTAATCATCCCCAAACAAAATGCTTAGTTGGAAAACATGAATAACATGAAAAAATCATCCAGGACTTGGCGGAGAAACAATGAGTTGTGCAGTGTACTCCGGTAATCTCTAGGTGCACTGTACTGACTCAGTGTTTTATTTTTTATTTATTTTATTTTATTTTTTTAAAATATATTTTATTGATTTTTTACAGAGAGGAAGAGAGAGAGATAGAGAGTTAGAAACATCGATCAGCTGCCTCCTGCACATCTCCCACTGGGGATGTGCCCGCAACCCAGGTACATGCCCTTGACCGGAATCGAACCCGGGACCTTTCAGTCCACAGGCCGACGCTCTACCCACTGAGCCAAACCGGTTTCGGCCTGACTCAGTGTTTTAAACCTCCCATTACCGTAAAGGCATTAGACACCGATTATTAATGAAATCAATCACAATTCATTCCTTCAGTGTTCACACACTCACAGTTTATATTTCCTGAGGAGTTTCAGTCTAGTTTGACATTAATGGAGATGGAAAATAGTGAAATGATTCTGAATTTATCAAGTAATGTACACCAATCCTACATAATAAGGTGTTTTGGGTCACTGAGAGGTACTTGTGGCTTTATAAAGCAAGATCATGATGACTTTTATATGAATTGCATATAAATCCTCTGTATGATGCCGTAATAATGGATACAGGTCATTATCCATTTGCCCCAAACCGTAGAATGTACAACAGTAAGACTGAACCCTGAGATAAACTATGGACATTGAGTGATTACGACGTGTTACTGTCAGTTCATCCTGATATTATAACAAAAATATGCCATTCTGGGAAATGATGTTGATAATGGGGGGGGTTATGAATATGGGGGCAGAGGATACAGTGAAATCTCTGCACCTTTCCCTCAATTTTGCTGAGAATCTAAAACTTCTCTTTGAAAAAATAAAGTTTTTATTTAAAAATATTTTTTAACCCGTATGAAGAGTCCAGAAATAAACTCTTGCTTTTGTAGTCATTCCTTTTTAAAAAAATATATATTTTCAAATATATTTTTATTGATTTCAGTGAAGGGAGAGGGAGAGAGAGGTAGAAACATCAATGAGGAGAGAAAATCGTGGATCGGCTGCCTCCTGCCCGCCCCACACTGGGGATGGAGCCTACAACCCAGGCATGTGTCCTTGACTAGGAATCCAACCGTGGACCCTTCAGTCCACAGGCCGGAGCTCCAGTTATTTTTCTTAAAAACAATTAGAAATAATTAAAATAGCTCCTGCTCCATAGGATGGTTGTGAATTCTCAGCATAGCATGCATGCAGTACAGTGACCAGTGAGGGGCTGGTACTCCATAGCGCGCTCTCTCTCTCTCTCTCTCTGTGTGTGTGTGTGTGTGTGTGTGTGTGTGTGTGTGTGTGTGTGAGAGAGAGAGAGAGAGAGAAGAGATGAGACTCAAGGAAATCTTCAAATATAAGAATTACGTCTCAAAACACTGTTAATGTAACTATGGGGCTTAGTGAAATCAAATACATAAGAAAAACACTCAAGTGTTAAGTGAGTTATATTGAAAACCAAACTACCAACAAATTAGCCCAGATGAAAAGCCTGTAGTACAATGTAAAATGACACACTTTTTAGGGGGAAAAGGAGAATATCTTTAAGATGAATCTCTTAGATTTGATACCCACAGCATTAACCATAACAGGAAACAGTTATTTCTAAGAAATGAGTATTAGCACACGCAGAGAGCATGTATTCAGCGTTCCCAGAGTACAAGGAACGCATAATGGTATTCAGAGTACAATTCATCATCCGGAATATTGCCTTTCTGTTTTTAAAACACACACAAGGACAGGATGAATACAGCCCTTCTTTCTGAGCCTACGCACTTTGAAATGAAACACACAGGAAAACAAAGGACAGAAAAGAAAACAAAAACAAAAAAATCCCCACCTTCTACCCTCTCTCCTGTCTTGGCTTTGAATTTCATGGAGGATCCTTCATTTCTCAAGGCCCTGGCTCTGGGATGGGGCCGAGGGTGGAGTGCCTGCAATTGTTGGCTATTTCCCCGAGGCCACGCCTGAGCCCCAGGCATTGTGGGGCCTTTCACGCAGCCTCTGAGGGGACTGCCTGGAAGTCTGTTTAATGACAACCCAATGCCCACTCTTGGAGAAATTCATCATTGTTAGAGAGAAAACAATGACAGCGCACTCTTCTCTGTGTCAAGTAAAACCCATACTTCACAGGAAAATGGAAACCCTCTGATCCTTTCTACTTCTCTCTCTCTTTGCTCTTATCATCTCCCCTCTCCCCCTCATCCCATCCCTCTCCCATTCTAGCAGGGCCAACAGAAGCAGTTTTCAGCAAGAGGGAAGAATTTTAGGTTATGGAGATTCTAGAGGCCCAGTGCACGAAATCCGTGCACTGCGGGGGGGGGGGGGGGATCCCTCTGCTTGGCCTGTGCCCTCTCCCAGTCCAGGAGCCCTCAGGGGATGTCCAACTGCCTCAGAGGCAGGAGAGGCTCCCGCCACCACCTCTGTGCTTGCCAGCTGGCTCAGGGCTTCTGGCTGAGCGGTACTCCCCCTGTGGGAATGCACTGACCACCAGCGGGCAGCTCCTGCATTGAGCGTCTGCCCCCTAGTGGTCAGTGTGCGTCACAGCAATTGGTCATTCTGCCGTAAGGGGCGATTTGCATATTAGCTTTTTATTATATAGGATGAGAATGCAGGTGATCTTTGGAAACTGACAACACTGGCCCATGATAACAGAGGAGTCACCCCAAGAATCCATTCATTCATTCCCAGGTCTTTTTTTCTTTTTTAATCTTCACCCGAAGATATTTTTCCATTGATTTTTTTTTTTAGGGAGAGTAGAAGAGAGAGGGAGAGACAGAAATATCCACATGAGAGAAACACATTGATGGGTTGCTTCCTGTATGAACCCAACCAAGGATCCGGCCGGGGATGTGCCTGCCACCGAGGTACGTGCCCTTGACTGGAATCAAACCCGGGACCCTTCAGTCCACAGGTGGACGCTCTATCCACTGAGCCACACCGGCCAGGGCTCAGTCCAATGTCTTATGTGGAGAAGGGGGTCGTGCGGCTCCAGCTGCACCCAATTCTGTTCTCACCGGAGTGGCATTTCACTCTTAGAGTCATAACCATCTGCTACTCTCCCAGGATCCTGCTCTGTCTTCCCTTTAAATTCTCTTGTTTTCATCTTTGGAGAGAATAGTAAATGGGGAGAAAGTGAGTCCAAGACTGAATTTGATGATACCAGTTTATGCTGCGTTGTCCTTTCTTGTATCTTTTATGGCAGTAGGTGCCCTGGAAGGTTCTATAATACGTGGAAAAGTCCTGTTCGCCTGCCGCTCAGGTTTGAGCTGGGCTTTGAATATGCATTTTGGCATGCGGGTTGATCATAGTTCGGATGATTTCTTTAATGGGGAATGTAGACAGAGTGTAAAGCTGTATCCTATCTCCACGGATACCCTCACTCCCTTGGCTCTGGACCGGATCCTGGCCCTCACCTGAAGGCTCCCCCATCACCTGTCTGTTCTGCCCCATCACAGAACCTCCCTGCATCTTTTCTCTCCCCTCGGGGCCATTCGTTCAACTCTTGCCAACTGTGACCCCCAGTCTTACCATTTGATAGTCTTCAATCCATTTCCAAAGAGTGGATCTTTACAAAAGCATTTTTAATATGTTTTGAATGCTGTTGTTTTTTTTAGATTTTCATTCAAATAACCTGGGTTCATCTAACTGATTTCATCTGTGATTGATAATATGTTTGTTCTGCGTAATACTAAGAACTAAATTACATATATGTAAGCCTCACTTTCAGGGTAAATTCGATAAATTTTCATTTCAACTCTCCCTGATGGCTGTTTTTATTGTTACTTTTAGTGTTTTATGAATACCACTAGAGGCCCAGCGCGAGAAATCACCTGAGACCCAGAAACCTGCCTCGCCGCGAGACCCATCAATGCACCTTCTGGTGACCGGTCGTTTGGTTGTTCCGGCGTTACAGCATTACGGTCACTGGCTTTTTATAACATAGATATGAGATTAAAATGCTAGTGATTATAAATTATTTTAACAGATACATTTACATTACAGCTTTAAAACAATTTTATAAGGGAAACAAAAAGTATGTTATTTCTATTATATTGATGAAGAGATTGAGCTACTCAGTATTTAGCACTATTCAGATATGATATGAATATAAAGGCAATTATTTTGCAGGAAGAAGCTTTGTTCTTCTAAAAAGAAAAGTTTTGCTAGCTCTCCATAAATATTGTGATTCTCTACATGAGGTCAAAAATCTTAATGATTCAAATATACCCTTCTAGGTTTAGTTACTTAATTTATTTTAATTGATAAAATCATGCTTAGCTGAGTGGTACCATGGAATTGATTAATAAATTACATTGGACTGTCAATGTTATAAGGTTCCCTAAGTAGTAATATTTGAAGCAAAGTTGACAGTAATTAAATAATTCCGTCACCAATAACAATTGAATATATTCAACTGAGTTGGTCACTTATGCAACTTGCTGAAAATCAGATTCTTATGGTATCACCTTGCTTGGTGGATGGATGAAGCGGACAGACACTTTTTAAAAAAGAAACTATGGATTATAATGGTCCTTCTACTATAAAGATATTAAAATAAAACCTGGTTTGTTTGAAGTGGGAAACTCTTCTATCAATTTGACTAATTTGGTGTTCACCTGGGATACTAGCAATAAAATAGAGTTTGGGGAACACAAAATAAATGAAAGTCTCATTAATATTAAGACTTGCATTTTGTTCACATTGTTAGGCATCCTACGACTGGGTCATAAATTAATGGGTGGCACCTTTTTTCTTTGTCACACTCTTTCTCCCTTTTCACTGTCCCAGTACCTTTGTCAAAAAGTAGCCCTGGCTGGTTTGGCTCAGTGGATAGAGCGTTGGCCTGCGGACTGAAGGATCCCGGGTTTTATTCTGGTCAAGGGCACATGCCTGGGTTGTGGGCTCGATCCCCAGTGTGAGGCGTGTAGAAGGCAGCCGATCAATATTCTCTCTCATCATTGATGTTTCTATCTCTCACTCCCTCTCCCATCCTCTCTGAAATCAATTATATATATATAATTGATTATAGAGGTTATAGAGATTATATATATATATATAATTGATTATAGAGGTTATAGAGATTATATATATATATATAATTGATTATAGAGGTTATAGAGATTATATATATATATATATATATATATATATATATATATATAATTGATTATAGAGGTTATAGAGATTCTAGAGGCCCAGTGCACGAAATCCATGCACTGCAGGGGAGGGGGGATCCCTCAGCTTGGCCTGTGCCCTCTCACAGTCCGGAAGCCCTAAGGGGATGTCCAACTGCCTCAGAGAGAGAGAGAGAGAAACACTGAGCAAGCAACCCAATCCCAACAAAGACCCACACAGACACACAGAGCTGCTTCGGCTAGCTGGAGTGAATGCGTGCCTTCTCCCTGGGTCACGAGTACAGTCGAGTCTGAAATACATTTCTGCTGCCTCTGGCCCTGGTCCCGTCTTTTCTCAAAACCCCTTCTGTATATTTCCTCCCATCTGACCACTGGCTCATCAGCATTGTAAGGTATAGTGCATCTTTAGATATCACCCTGGACTCCAAGCCCTGCATGAGGGTAAGTTACTAAGCATCCAATGTGCCTACTTCCTTTTCCCAGGCAGCAGGCTTTCCTCCTGAATTTTGCAAGAAGCCAAACAGACTCCCTCCCCCTGATGGGAGGCAGTAACGCTAAATCTCCCCTGAAGATTCCCCATGGCTTCTTACAGCTGGGTGTTAGTACCTTTTTATATGCAATTTTACTTCATTTAGTCTTTAAGGTTGTGCCTGAGGTTAGTTTAAAAGGTTAGTTAAATGTTAATGGATGTTAATGCTGCAATTAAATTGTTAAATCAATTGAAAACTGTGTCTCAGGCTCTCTCTGCCTTCGCGCTGGGCCGGAGCTGCATCGGAGTATAAATTAAGAGCTGTAAATCCACTACCGTCTAATTAGAGACCAAATTTCTCATTTATCTTATTTTCACAGGACTGTAAGCACTGATAGATAATCAACGAAGGGCTCAAAGTTTTTAACATTAAAAAACTATTTTATCTATTCCAGGATGCAGGTGACTGATTATAATTCAGATCCAATTACTGTAAAAGGTCAGATGGGAAATGAAGTTCCTTTCAGACACTCCAAGTTTTATTGCACAAGTTTGCATACAACCCTTCCCCATCCCCATCCCCATCCCTAGCCCCAAAAGCAAATATAAATACATGCTTCTAGACCGACTTTAATAGCATGTCAGAGTAACCTCTGGGCGAAACACTGTGTTTAATAGACTGCTTGGATTCTTTTTTTTTTTTTAAAGCTCTAATAAAACATTTTTATTTTGCAATAATTTCAGAAAAAAAGGAACAAAGAATTCCCATGTAAGTTTGACTCTAATCCCACAAAGATTGACATGTTACCAACAGCACGGATGGACCTGGGGAGCACTAAGGTAAGACTATTTGGATTCTTTGCGGCAGATTCGTCAGGGAGCAAAATTTAGCCTTGAAGGATGTGTAAGGGGAGAATTTTTCACTGTTGCCTCAAATTGGCTGTTGTTATCTTGCTTCACCCAAAGTCTGAGGACCCTTATGTATCCAAGAGTCCAAATGAAAGGATTCGTCCAGCTTAATGGCCCTCAGTTCACCGTTGTAGAACAACTCTGTTGAAATTGAAATTACTGTGTGACTCAAACTCAGACCATACATACACACACACACACACACACACACACACACACACACACTAGAGGCCTGGTGCACAAAATTCATGCACTTGGGGGGGTGTCCCTCAGCCTGGCTTCTAGCACCCTCTCACAGTCCAGGAGCAATTAGGGGATGTCCAACTGACGGCTTAGGCCTGCACACCATGGGCCTAAGCCAGAAGTCGGACATCCTTAGCACTGCCACGGAGGTGGGAGAGGCTCCTGCCACCGCTGCTGCGCTCGCCAGCTGTGAGCCCAGCTTCTGGCTGAGCGGTGCTCCTCTGCACTGAGCGTCTGCCCCCTGGTGGTCAGTGCACATCATAGCGACTGGTTATTCTGCCGTTTGGTCGATTTGCATATTAGCCTTTTATTATATAGGATAGTCTACACACACACACACACACACACACACACACACACACTACTGGAGATTAAGCCCACAACCTGGGCATGTGCCCTGACCAGTAATCAAACCGTGACCTCCTGGTTCATAGGTCAATGCTCAACCACTGAGCCATGCTGATCCACTATATTTGATAATATTAAAAAAATATTCTCTTCACTATTCTCTCCATTATGGCACTTTAAGCAGCTGATCCAACCATAGCTCCTGATAGACAAATACTGACACGAAAACATGTCAATTCACACCGAAACGGCAAAGTCAAACATTGCCTTCCCACAAAATAGAAACACTCAAAGGTTTTGATTTGCAACGCTATTCCTTTTATTATTATTATTATTATTATTTATTATTTTAAATATCTGATGAAAAATTATCTTTTCCTTAAATGCTGATGTCTTTAATAAAAATCTGTCCAGAAAAATACTACTTTGGGAGAACAGGCGATAAATGGCTATTCAGCTAGACGACCTCCTCGCGCTAATGAAGACGTGAGCCACACCCTCCCTGTGTTAGGAGTGGAGTGTCAGCCAGTGGTCGCCAACCGGGGGTCCCTAAGGTGCGAAAGGTTGGCGACTGCTGGATTCAACCTCAGAAGGACCCCTGAGAGCCAATCGCTGAGCAGATCCACTGTCCGGAACTTTTTGCTTTGTTATTTTTGACATGAATTCAGATCTGCTAAAACTCTTCATCACAGACTCTAGGAAAAATGCCACAGTAGGTTGCTTATCCCCTGAGCAAATGAAAAAGTTCCCCTTTTTTTTTTACTCCCTTAAAGGCACACTGATTTCCTACCAGCATGTTTGTTTCTTGTTTGAAAGCATTCCAAACTTACAGCACTTCATGTCAAGCACAGAGCCTCTCTCTCTCTCTCTCTCTCTCTCTCTCTCTCTCTCTCTCAAAAGCAACAGGAAAGCTCCATTTTGGCCTTTTTATGAAGGGTGGAATTTCAACTATCAACTCTTTTCAATTACAGATATTTTTCCCCATTGCAAATGCCAACATGTGCCAAGTCCTACAAGCCACTCCCAGTCACTGATGTGACCCTGTGAAGCTGTGTAGATCAGGCTCAGAGCTGGTGAGGGCGTAGATGAGGGATTTCAGGTATGACAACTATAAGGCAGGCCACGCATCTTATCTCTACACGCCCTGTAGGGGCCAGAAAAAGAAAAAGCCGCGTATACAGTAGATGTTCAGCGAAAGCCGCCTGCAGCGGAATCCAGTCCTGCTTCTGTGAATGAACACAGTCCTCCCTCCTCTGAGGAGGAAAAGATGGATCAATCAGAACCAAGGGCCAAGGCCACAGATAGGCGATGTGCTGGGTGTGTGAGGAGATGTGCTGGAGAAGGGACCAAGCTGGAGAGGAAAATCAGGAGCAAAAGTGCTAGAAATGAATCACACTAAATAATGCAGTTCTTATTAGCGCCTGAGGAATAAATGAAGAACGCTAATGTCACCGCAGGCATACCAGAGACCCACCCACTCCAGGATGCTTGGTTAGATAGCCGCGCACAATCAACTAAAGGCCAATATTCGACAAGATCCCACCAACTGTACATCTAAGGAAAATCTTTACATCAGGTATGGTTTTATTTTATTTTATGTATTTTGTTTTTTAAATATATTTTTATTGATTTCAGAGAGGAAAGGAGAGGGAGAGAAAGAGATAGAAACATCAATGATAAGAATCATTGATCAACTGCCCCCTGCACACCCCCTACTGAGGATCCAGCTCAAAACCCAGGCATGTGCCCTGACCAGGAATGGAACCGTGACCTCCTGGTTCATAGGTTGATGTTCAACCACTGAGCCACACTGGCCAGGCTGGTTTGATTTTTATGTAGTGATATTGTTGTTTCCCAATTTTATGTGGTAATATAGTTGTTCCCCTTTAACTTGGGTGATGATGGAAGGATTGGTGGAGAAGACGCTGATGTGTGTTTAAAAACATTGTACAGTGGCCACATCTTTTCAACAGTGAACTTGAGATAAAATAACTACACACCTACGAGTGGTCATCTTTCTACTGTGTAACAAAACATCCAGGAGAGAGGACTTTGCTATCTCTGTGACTTTTGAACAGAGATAGAAACATAAAACATAATCGCAACAGACTTTGCTAGTTGGAAATATTACACACAGTCTGGCCAGGGTGGCTCCGTGATTGAACATCGACCTATGAATCAGGAGGTCAAGGTTCAATCCTCAGCCAGGGCACATATCCAGGGTGTGGGCTCGATCCCCAGTGTGAGGCTGTGAGGCGAGCAGGAGGCAGCTGATCCATGATTCTCTCTCATCATGGTGGTTTCTATCTCAGTGGTTCTCAACCTTTCTAATGCCACGACCCTTTAATACAGTTCCTCATGTTGTGGTGACCCCCAACCATAAAATTATTTTCGTTGCTACTTCATAACTATAATTTTGCTGCTGTTATGAATCGTCATGTAAATATCTGATATGCAGGATGTATTTTCATTGCTACAAAATGAACATAATGAAAGCATAGTGATGAATCACAAAAACAATATGTAATTATCTATGTGTTTTCCGATGGTCTTAGGCGACCCCTGTGAAAGGGTCGTTTGACCCCCAAAGGGGTCGCAACCCACAGGTTGGCGACCCACAGGTTGAGAACCACTGTTCTATCTCTTCCTCTCCTTTCCTCTCTGAAATCAGTAAGAATCTATTTTTAAAAATAGAAATATTACACACATACTTCCTTCCAGGGAAGAGAACGAAAGGGTGTTTGAGTGGTTCTGGCCTTGCCTTCCATCAGGCTCGACCTCGGGCATCAGTAGATTCTCTCCTATGTTTGCCATCTCTCCTGAATATTCATTTGCTGCAAATTCAGCGGAAGAACCTACATTTCCTCAGACCACTTCAGGAGAGGCAGGAACGTGGTCTGAAAAAACCCAAAACACATAAGGAGCCACCTCAGACTGCCCTGAGAGAGGTGATGGGAAGAACCCGTTACTTTTATGAGCCTGACCTGCTCCCTCATAAAACCTTCCTCGGTGATTTCTCAGCACAATATGGACCCCGAAGACACCCCAAAAGGAAATGAACCCCTTCCGGCTTGCATTTAAACTTGACCCCAACGCATATATGTTTATTGGCCTCATAAACCCAATGCAATGGTAGCACTGACGAATCAGGACCGTGGTCTGTGACAGAGGCTAACTTGTCACCGGCGATGACATCACTGTTATCACCTACGTCATCACTGACTATCTCTGAACATCTCTCTGTGGGTGCAGCCACACGCCTGCCACTCCAGGGGGCAGCAGACACGGAGACCGCATCACAGAGCAAAGATAAAACCATTCAGAGTTCCTAGCGCCAATTAGCTGAGGAGGAATGCCTTGAGCAACCAAAAGACAGGGCTATTAGAAATCAAGCCTCATTTCCCATCCAGCAGACCTATCCTAAGATGAGAGAGTGGTTTATGGGTTTGATTTGGGAAACTGAATCCTATATAATAAAAGCCCAGTGACCATAATGGTGTAACGGCCGGAACGACCATTTGACCAGTTGCTATGAGGTGCATTGACCACCTCTCGGTCCCTCCCTCGTCCCCCCCAACCCCCTCTACCCTGGCCCGCAGGCTCCAATTGCAGGATGGCAAATGGGGAACTGGGGTGGGTGGGGGGGGGGGCGGAACTGGGGACTGGTGAGCGGGCAGAAGATGACCCTGATCACAGGCTAGGCCTAGGGGCCCTACCGGTGCACGATTTCATGCACTGGGCTTCTAGTTTAGTTTATCTGTAATATCACAGCACTTGTTTTCTTTCTTTTTTCCTCCCTCCACCCCTAACCCATGGTTTTATAGAAAAATATGTCTACAAGGAGGTTGGGGGGATGGAGAGTCTTAGAAAACTGCCACAGGGAGACTAGCTGACTACATTCAGGGTCTCATCATTGGCTCCCCACCCCAATGCCAGGATACAGGGGGGCACCATGGGCATCAGATGGAGAGAGGAGCCTCGAGCAGCACCACTTTAAAAAAATATGTTTTAAAGGAAGAGAGAGAGAGAAATATCAATGATGAGAGAGAATCATGGATCAGCTGCCTCCTGCACGCCCCACACTGGGGATGTGCCTGCAACCCAGGCATGTGCCCTGGACCGGAATCGAACCTGGGACCCTTCAGTCCGCAGGCCAACGCTCTATCCACTGAGCCAAATCGGTTCAGGCAAGGGACCACTTTTTTAAAAAAGTTAATCAGCCCACCCACCTGCTATCAAGGCAGCCCATCGGGGGCGCCCCCCTCAGAGAGATTCCTGACGTGAGGTAGTTAGCGATTCCCCTTCCTTCCTGCCTGGTACCGACCTGCCCCAACCCCGCCCCACTCACAAGCCACCCAGGCCGCCCAGGCCGAGCGTGTTGCTTGCAATGGAAAGCACCGTTTCAAACGGGGCCTGCTACCCCCCACCCCCACCCCCCAAACCTCCCCCCCCAGCTGTGACTAACAGCCAGAGAATGGGGAAGAGGCTCCCCGAGCCTGCAGGCCTCAGACAGGCAGGCTCTGGGGGAAACAGGAGAAAGCCATTAACTGACCACAGCGTTATCTTGATTCTCTGGGAGGCACCGGCTGGGGACGCACAGTTTGCAGGCCGGGACGAGAACAAACAGTGTGAGGGATGGATGCCCGGTGCCTGCAGTCGGAGAAAAGGCTATTCGCGCCTCTGAGGACTGAGGGGACCCATGTCTCTCTAAGATCTCCCTTCTCTCCTATAAAAATGGTACCTTTTCCGCGTCCCTTCGGGTCGAGGAGCGGGCAGTGGACAGGAGGGCTCAGGGGTGTGCAGGAGCTTGCTCACGATGCTGGCTTTCAAGTCCATTGACAGAACATGCTGCCCAGAGGCCCACGTAAGAGGGTTTCTCTGTAGACTTTCTAAGTCACGGCTCCATTTTCCTGCGCTGGTCGCTGCACGCCAGTTGGCGATTTCAGATGAAATCATCCGGCCTCCGATTCCTTATGCTTCTGACCGAGACGGGGGTCAAAGGGCAGGCGGGCAGCGCCCGGCTTGTCAGCTCAGAAATGCCCACGTGGCCGCCAGCCCGAGGTTTTCGGAAGGTGACTGGGTTTCTCAGCCCCATCCTCCAGACTGTTCATGTTTGAGGGGGCTTCGCTGCGTCAGTTAGCGTTTGGGAGAATTTCTTGATGTGGAGTGATCGCAGAATATAAAATCCTCTTCGGGTCCCTTGGTAATGACCGAGATTGGAGTGTTACCCTTGTTGGTGGCCAAGGGACTGCCAAGTGTCCCCTGTACAAAACTGCTCTTGAATTTCCAGAAAAAGAAAGAATGAAAGAACGAAAGAAAAGAAAAGGGAGAAAGAGAAAGAATGGAAGGTTTGAGTCCATACCCCAATTCAGTGAACTTGTCGTTTCGATCAGATTCAGCCTGGAGTCTCCGTAGCTTTATTTTCACAGAAGACTTTCATTTGAATAAGTTCACAGAATTTATTTTTATTATTATTATTTTTTGGTGCTAATTTCCAACCAGCGTGAATCCTCATATCGTGGCAATTTGGCAATTTGGCTATAATCCGCAGAAGTGCGAAAGCAAGCTGTCTGGCCTCCCTGTAGCTCCATCCCCAGAATTCCAAGTGTTCTGTGGAATCACAGCCTAAGCAGAGTTCCTTTTTTTTTAAAAAAAAAAATTATTTCAGAGAGGAAGGGAGAGGGAGAGGGAGATAGAAACATCAATGATGAGAGAGAATCATTGATCGGCCGCCTCCTGCATGCCCCCTACTGGGGATCGAGCCTGCAACCCAGCATGTGCCCCAACCGGGAATCGAACTGTGACCTCCTGGTTCATAGGTTGAATCTCAATCTCTGAGCCACACCAGCTGGGCCCAAGCAGAGTTACTCACTGTGGGAAGGATTTGCAAAGAACAGTCAGTTTCACTGCCTCTTAATCACCAACACGCCAGCCTCCTGTGCAAAGCTAATCCCAGAAAAATAGTGTGACATGCAGTTCATATTTCTGTGAAAATTCATTCCTCCTAAACCTTACAATGTCCATGGTTTCACCCAGCAATGCCAATTTTTCTGAGAAAATAGTCAAAGGTGGTTGTCAAACTTCACTTATAAGAATATTTACTGCAGCGCCCAACCAGGAGGTCACAGCTCACTTCCTGGTCAGGTCCCGGGTTGCAGGCTTGATCTTCAGTAAGGTGTGTGCAGGAGGCAGCCAATCGATGCTTCTCTCTCATCATGGATGTTTCTCTCCCTCTCTCCCTCTCCCTTCCTCTCTCTGAAATCAAATGAAAAATATGTATTTAAAAAAGAACATTTATTACAGCAACTATCACGTTATGCCCCTATCTGTGTTAGAGAATCACAGTCTTGCAAAGTTTCCTTTTTCTTTTATTGAAGACCATGAACTTGCTAAGTCAACAAGTTCTTGTTATTAAGTAAAAAAATGAGCAATTTGGGTACATTCCTTGAGTCACTGTAGTGCACTAGGTCTGCTTAGTCTGCCGTAACAACACACCACAGTCTGGGTGGCGTAAACAGCACATCTGTCTCACAGGTCTGGAGGTCGGGAAGTCCAAGGTCAAGGTTTGGGCAAGGTCATTTCCATTCTGAGGCCTCTTGGCTAATAGGTGGCCACCACCTTGCTATGCATTCATATCACCTCTTCTTTGTGTGTTTCTAAGGAGAGGGGAGAAGAGAGAAAAGGGAGAAGGGGAGAGGTAGAGAGGGAGAGGGACACAGAGAGAGAATCCTACCTAATAAAAGAGTAATATGCAAATTAATTGTCACTCTGACACAAATATGGTGGTGCCCAGTCCTCTCAGCTCCGCTGGAGTCCTCCAGTCCCGGAGCGTGGCCGCTGAGAGCAGGGCCCGCTTGGCCATTGCCACGGTGACCCAGGAGCGACCAAGCGGGCCCCGCAGACAGCAGAGAACCACTGTTAGCGGGCCTAAGCCGTCAGTAGGACATCCCCTGAGAGCTCCCAGATTGGAGAGGGTGCAGGTCGGGCTGAGGGGTCCCCTCCCTGCCCCCCTCTGTGCACGAATTTTGTGCACCAGGCCTCTAGTCTACTATAAGTGTCTGTGTGTGTGTGTGAGAGAGAGAGAGAGAGAGCCAGAAAGAGACAGAGAGAGGAAATTTTCTTTGGCTTCCCTTCTTAAAAAGACACTAATGCTATCAGGTCAGGGCCCCACCCTCATGACCTCATTGAACCTTAATTACTTCCTTTGACCCTCCTTCTCCAAATATAGCCACATTGGGGTTAGGGCTTCATCATTTGATTTGGGGGGGGTGGGCACAAACATTCAATCCATACTATACAGTTCCCTGGTGGGAGGAAGTTTTTCTTAATGAGATAGTGTTTGAAAAAATAGTTCATTGAGCCTCAAATAAGAGCCAAAAGCCTGAAGAAAGTTCTCCTTGTTGCTTTTCTTGTGACCGGAAGCAAGGCCCGTAAACTTTCTGAATCTTGATTCCTACATCTTTTTTTTTTTTTTTTTAAAAAGAGGAGATTAAATGAGATGTCTTCTCAAGTTTCTTTGAGCTCTAAATTTCACACATCTGGGATCGTTTCTCATAGCTCAGTGTTCTCACACCTGTGATACAACTGTCAGAAATTTCATAATAAAATAACATATTTTACAAAATTTATAGGTATAAAAGTTGCATGGGCAGATAATTTACGCATGGGTACTTATTTCCTCAAAGGCTCATTTATACAAATTCTTCTGGGTTATTGTTATATTCCACAGAATCAACTAGTACGTATAATTCTTTTGAGTTCTGTCCTTGAAGTTGGGAGCCAATGGAATGAAATATAACTCAAATTTAAAGGAGAAATTGGATCCATATTTGGAATTTCAGCAAAAACAGGAACCAGGAGGAGCATTCCAGGAAAATAATGTAATTCATTTTTATGAGTAGAATATTAGCAAACATATTTCAAAATCGGAGCCTTCTTAATACTCTCTGTGTTTATATTTATTGCCTAGCAATTTCCTCCTTCTATGCCATAAAACAAAGACAGTTTTGTCCGGCGAGCTCCGAGGACCAATTATATAAACAAGTTGGTAAGGACATGAAAGGACAAAGGGAAAAATATAAATATCGGACTTTGTGTCAACAGGTCTGTAAAAATCTCAAAGGTTAGAGGTTATCGATTTCAGTTGGACTCTCCGGTTATTCTTCAGCCAGCTAGAGTTTAAAAAGAACAAACTGCTGATGGGTTTGTTGGAAGAGTTGAAACACAGCCTCGGAAGGGGCCATAATTCAGTTGTGAGCAAAATCATCCCTTGAGTCGAGTTTAGAAAACACTCCAAGATTCTTAGAGACCAAAGTTTCAATTCAAGTGTTTAGTGTTTCAATAGGTAATTACTTTAAAAGACACTCATTAAACAATTTCCACTAATAGGACCCACTGGGCATAGATGGCTCAACTCTCCAAGGCTTTCTGGGTGTGTCTTTCCATGTATTTTTTTTTTTTAAATCGTCACTCAAAAGAGTGAGGATATTTTTTTTCCATTGATTTTTAGGCAGTAGAAGGGAGATGGAGGGGAGGAGAGAGAGAGAGTAAGAGAAATATTGACATAAGAGAGACACATGGATTGGTTGCCTCCCACACAAGCCCAGCAGGAGGCCAGGATCGAACCTGCAACCCAGGTACATGCTCTTGACCTGGAATCAAACCTGAGACCCTCCAGGGCACAAGCCAACGCTCTAACCACTGAGAAACACTGGCCAGGGTTTCCATGTAGTATTTTATGATGTTTTATAAATCTCTTTTCCATCCTCTCCTTACTGCATCCCCTCGTTGGCATGAATATAATCAAATTTCTGGTCTCAACATACTTCATGCTGGAGCCCGTGTAAATTCAAGCCACATGAGACTAAGTTGGATTTTAAGGGAGTGAGAGCCAGAACCAATGACAAAGCAAACAAAAAACCAGCACCCTCATCAATGGAGAAATACGTTAATTTTATGGATGGGAAAACATCACGAAACCATGCTCTCATTGTTTCTAAAAGAAGTTTAACCTGGGCAATTATCTGAAGAAGAAATTATCTGGAGAAATGAGCCTGGATAGGTCACTGATTTGGAGAGGCCCGAGATGAAACAGAAAATCTGAAACTTAATTATATGATTGCTAGAGGCCCAGTGCACAAAATTCGTGCATGGGTATGGTCCCTAGGCCTGGCTGGTGATGAGGGCTGATTGGGGCCTTCAGGGTGCCAGCAGGGGCCTTCCTTCGTTCAGCGCTGCCCCCTGGTGGTCAGTGCACATTATAGCGAGTGATCGAACTCCTGGTCTCCGGGTCCAACTCCCAAGGGGACACTTGCATATTAGCCTTTTATATAGAGAGATGCTATCTCCATAGCTTCCATTTGACATATAACTACCAGCTCTCCTTTTTATTTTAGAGTCTATAAAACTAGTCATATATTTCATGATAACCGTATAATGTGGAGATTGGGAGAAAGATCCTGACACCACAACCTTAAATGACTTCCCATCTCTCTTTATATTGTCCTACTTTATTTTTATCCCTGGTATTTATTACTAGCTGATATTTTCTGGTTTTGACCACTTAAGTGTGAATTTTGTGAAAGCAAGGTTCTTTTCTGCCTGGTTTACCTCTACTCCCAAGGCCTACTGCTACACCCTGGTATCCAGTAGTTTCTCAGAACAACCCTGATACAGGAATGAATGAATGAATGAATGAATGAATGAGTTTTAGTTGCCTCATCTCATCTGGGGAAGCATTGCCTACCTCAGAGCTGTCTAGTGCACACAGTAGGGAAATCCAATTTTATTTTATTTTATTTTATTTTATTTTTTTTTAAATGGATATTTTTTATTGATTTCAGAGAGGAGGGAAGAGGGAGAAAGACAGAAACATCCATGATGAGTGAGAATCATGGACTGGCTGCCTCCTGCACACCCCCACACTGGGGATCGAGCCTGCCACCCAGGCATATGCCCTTGACCGGCAATCGAACCCGGGACCCTTCAGTCCACAGGCTGACGCTCTACCCACTGAGCCAAACCAGCTGGGGCAGGAAGTCCAATTTTAAATGGCTTTCCCAAGAAGCACCCAAGAAATACTCATCTTTTCCCTTCCCCCTTGACTTTATGTATTTTCCATGGCAATTAATGAGACAAGCAAAAGTTCTCATGACTTCGACTTTTGACATCTCCTGCCCTTTTCCTTAACATGAAGAGATGAAGCACATCTCCAGGAAATAGATGTGCCCCGAAGCCCCTGCTTTTAACAACCCTCCCGCCCACTTCCTTTCCAGGAAACGCTCGTTGGGACTCTGTGAGTTTTCTTCTGTCCGGTGTGTGTCTATTTCTCGTTGGTGGCCCTGTTTATGCGAGAGACCTTTTTAGTTCATGTTTATGTGTGTTGTTTTTCTTAGTCTTTCCTCCTCCTCCTTTTTTTTTCTCTCTAAGAGAAGATAATCAGGTTCTCACATTACTCCTAAGTGTTCTAGCGGATGGAAAAATGTTGCCACATGAGGTCATGGCTGGGGGGATGAACTTGTAGGCGGGGACTTATCAGCGAGCATCTCAGGGAAATATTAGAGGGGCCATCAAGGCCGCCTCGAATTTCCTGATGGCATATATTCAAACAGGATAAGCTCCGGTTACCGGAGTCCTCGCTTCAGCATAATGGAGAATTGGAGCTGCGTGGGGATTCTGATCTCTCTGAGAAGCCGAGTGGACCTGAAAATATGAAAATACAGTTCGCTATCGAGAGCTGGAAGATCGGCGGAGCTAAGGAGCCAGGCTGGATCATTGAGGGAGAGAGAGAGAGAGAGAAAGAGAGAGAGAGAGAGAGAGAGAGAGAGAGAAAAGGGTTTTCAGAGTTCAATTCAGGTTTGGAGCTTTTCACCCAATACAGACTTGAAATGCATCGCTTCGGATTTCTTCTTCCCGGTGATGTGTCAGATAAGATACGGAAACCGACCCTAATGGCTCTCACCCTTTCTATCCGTGGCCATAAAAGTGACCATTTACAAATGGGATTGCTTCTCTGGCCTCAGACCCCGTGGCTTCTGGCCCTGACCCAGCGAGTGGGACTTCCAGCTCTAACAACAGCCAACTTCTGGCCCTGGCTGGTGTGGCTCAGTGGATAGAGCGTCAACCTGCGGACTGAAGGGTCCTGGGCTCGATTCCAGTCAAGGGCACATGCCCCGGTTGCAGGCTTGATGCCCAGTGGGGAGCGTGCAGAAGGCAGCCGATCCATAATTCTCTCTCATCATTGATGTTTTTCCCTCTCCCTTCCTCTCTGAAATCAATAAACATATATTTAAAAAATTAAAAAGCAAACCATCAGCCAACTCGTGCACAAAGTTCCCCACCATCTGCATGTGATGAGGGGCGTTGCACCAAAGACAGCTGCCTAGAACAGCTGTCTGATTCCACGACCATCTTGGGGGAGAGTGATTAATGAACTCACTTGGGCAGCGAGGAGCCTGGTTCGCTGATCCGTGGTCACAGCACAGGTATTGATGTGAAACTAATGAGAAATGTGATGCTCAAATTTGAATGTTTATTCCAATTACCAACCAGCAGATCCAAATTTTTTTTTAAAGCTTAAGTCATTAACCTTTTGCTAAGAGCAGGCAACATCAAACCGTGGGTTTAGAGCGTGCTTTAGAACTTGTAGGCTGAAGTGATGGGGGAGGGGTTTGGGGTAGAGAGAGGGTGTTTTGACAAATGGTCCACCTCCCATGCACTTATGTCACTTTTTTAAAATGTCATTTTGGGTTTCTACCTAAGGAAGGAAGGGAAAAAGAAAGGGCCCCTTCTGTGCCTGTCACATGGCAGCTACTTAGTACTGAACCCCTGAATATGATGAAAAGTCCCCCAAACCAAACTGATACGACCCTACCCTGAATATGGCTCAGTATAGAGTCCAACCAGGGTCTTGAGATGCTAGGTCTTCTTTACTCCGGTGAAAGGGCCCATGGAGCAAAGATTGACAAAAGCATAAAATAAAAAAATTTACTTAAAAGAATGGAGCTATGCAAGCCAGAG
Organism: Myotis yumanensis; assembly: GCF_028538775.1. NCBI lineage: Eukaryota > Metazoa > Chordata > Mammalia > Chiroptera > Vespertilionidae > Myotis > Myotis yumanensis. The sequence continues at coordinate 3,332,018 of NW_027223771.1, read as the reverse complement.
AAGAGGAGACCAAGAAGGGGTTAGAGCAGTGGTCGGCAAACCACGGCTCGCGAGCCACATGCAGCTCTTTGGCCCCTTGAGTGTGGCTCTTCCACAAAATACCTATTTCTGCGCATGGGCCACGAAGTTTCAATCGCACTGTATGTGCGTGCCCCCACGTGGTATTTTGTGGAAGAGCCACACTCAAGGGGCCAAAGAGCTGCATGTGGCTCACAAGCCGCGGTTTGCCAACCACGGGGTTAGAGCAAGTATATTGCAGATCAACAATCTGCATACATTGGCTATTCACTGTCCATGCCCGGCCAGTGTGGCTCAGTGGTTGAGCATGATTCGTGGAGAAAGAGGTCACCGGTTGATTCCAGGTCAGAGCACATGCCCCGGATACCGGCTTGGTGCCCATTAGGGGACGTGCCGGAGGCGGCGGATGGATGTTTCTCTCTCATTGATGTTTCTATCTCCCTCCCTTCCTCTCTCTCTAGAAATCAATCCAAACATATTTTAAAAATTAGAAAAAAAATATATTTACTGCCCACCCCTGTCTGGCATCCATTTCAGATACTGTTAATCCAACAAAGCCTTTTATAGTAACCAGGACAAGACCCATGTCCCAGCCGTCACTGTGGAGAGCTAGAAGGCGCTACCCACCAATGGGTATCCATAGAAGCAGAGCGGATGGGATCAGGGTCCTTGACCTCTCTCCTCCCGGCGCCCTCCCCCAGGTCTCTGCTCACCTGGAAGCTTGCAAGGGGGGCCCAGGCCTTCCCTGAGCACCTGACCCCCGAGACAAACTCGCAGCTCCCTCCTCACCCCGTGTGCCCAGCATTCTCCTCTGCCCAATTCTTCTCCCCCTGCCTTTGTACATTGTTACATTTTTCATTTGCAATCAACACGGAACATCTTACATCCGACATAGTGATGAGATGTTTGTAGAACTCACAAGATGAGCCCCTGGGTAAGCCCACCACCCACCTGGCCCCGTCCGTAGTTAGCGCAATATTGGTGACTATGCTGTACTTTACGTCCTGACAGTTTGCATTTCCACTTATTTGTTTGCCTCCCTCCTCCCCACCTTAAAAAATGAGTCCCACAGGGGAATGACTGTCACTTCTGTTGATTGCTGTATCCCCAGCAACCAGATGGGTGCCTGACTCACCGTGGGTGCCCGGTAAACGGCTGAATCAATAAAAGAACGATTTAATTAAAATATTAGTAGGAGTGTCCTGGGGGAAATAATTAGCTTTCCTCTCTGAGGCCCTTTAGCAGGCAATACCTCAAGTGGTTAGAGATTTGGAGGGTTGCCCAGCCGGCGTGGCTCAGTGGTTGAGCGTCAATCTATGAACCAGGAGGTCATGGTTCGATTCCCAGTCAGGGCACATGCCCGGGGTTGCCGGCTCCATCCCCAGTAGGGGGCGTACAGGAGGCAGCCCATCAATGATTCTCTCATCATTGATGTTTCTATCTCTCTCTCTCCCTCTCCCTTCTTCTCTGAAATCAATAAAAAATATATTAATCAATAAAAAAGATCTGGAGGGTTGATTATGGCAAATTATAAGAAAGAGATGTCAATTAGACGTGTCAAACACAGTAAGTACTAGGCTGCTTTCTGGAGTCTTCTGAGAGCAAAGGCCTCAGAGTCCTCGCATCCATCAGGCCGCAGAACGATAGGAGGGTTCATGAGTCCTACCGAGAACAGACTTGACCACTTCTGAGTGATCAAGACAAATTTCTGCGGAGGTTGAAAGTCACGGTTAAAGATTCATGCTGCTTCATTAAACCCACCATGCAATGCCCACGGGCTGCCAGAAGGTCCAAGCCACTGTGCCTTTGGGGATAATGCTAAGAATATTCTTATTGCCCTAGCTGCGTGGCTCAGTGGTTGAGCATTGACCTATGAACCAGGAGGTCATGGTTCGTTTGCCTGGTCAGGGCACATGCCCGGGCTGCCGGCTCCATCCCCAGTCGGGGGCATGCAGGAGGCAGCCGATCCATGATTCCCTCTTATCATCAATGTTCCTACCTCTCTCTCCCTCTCTGAAATCAATAAAAATATATTTCAAAAGAAGAATCTCATTCAGGAGGTGGGAACCGCAGCAGGAAGGGAGGCTACGGTGCGCACAAGGAGTTAACTGCTCTCGGAAGAGCCTGTCGCTAAGCCAGGATATGGCATTAAAGCAGAGAGAAAATTGGGCCCAGTAATCTCCACAGACTCTCGGAGGTGCTGAGCTGACATTTGGATATGCAGCACGTTGGCAAGCCGGCGTTTCCGACTTTATCTGCAGATCCCACATTTGCAAAGTCGAGTTTCCCACTTCCGAAAAGACCGCGCCTGCAGACACCTCCGGCCGTATCTACTCCATAAAGGCAGACTTTCATAAACCCAATTTTGTGGGAAAAGGAAGCTCCTTTCTGCGTAAAACCAATGCCTAGAATTTCAGAAGTCCCCACATATCAGAAAAACAATAAGTGGTGGAATGATAGCGAGGTGTAAGGTATTACAGAGCCAGTGCTTTTGAAAATAAAGTTAGGACACGCTTGAAGTGTGAGTTTTAAAATCAGTGGGGGCTCTTTTATGTGGTTTGGCCATCATATCAAAGTACAATTCTTTTTTTATTCTTCAGCAGTCAGGTTGCTGAGATGGACTCCCTACTGGGATTTCCAAATTTAATTGAAAGAGGATTTCCTCTTCTAACTACTGTGTTGTGATAGCTCAAGAGAGGTAAGTCAGGGTGGGGTTGGAAGGGAGAGAGTGGGTCTGAAAGTTACTGTAGGTAGATGTGGTAATCACAACAGAATCAGTGAAATCAGATCTATAAGTTCCTTTCCATTGATTCTTTCTGCTCATCATGTGAACATCCTGTTTCCCAGAAAGGCTTCCCCATTCCTTAGCCCAAGTTTGCTTCACTTATCATGTGACTCATCACTTCTTCACTTGACTCAACGCACGAAGAATGACCTGACCTACGTCACCATCCTTCCTACAGGCATGGGTTCCAGGGGGGCTAGGCTGTGTGTGTGACATTTAATGATCTCCACAGCCTGGAATAAAGCAGGATCTCAGTAACATCTGCTGAAGGTAGAATTATCCTTGAGTCTCCTTTTAAAAAAAAAAATTTAAAAAATATTTTTATTGATTTCAGAGAGGAAGGGAGAGGGAAAAAGACAGAAACATCAATGATGAGAGAGAATCATTGATTGGCTGCCTCTTGCACACCCCACACTGGGGATCGAGCCCTCAACCTGGGCATATGCCCTTGACTGGAATCGAACCCGGGATCCTTCAGTCCACACGCCAGTGCTCTATCCACTGAGCCAAACTGGCTAGGGCGGGCAGGACATTTTTTAAGTTATTGCACATTTCTACCTTTGTAGGTCGGGAATCTTGTCCACACATGTTATTTTTGAATGTCATCCTCCCCCCCCCCCCACCCCAAAGGAAGATGACTAAAATGATTTTTCTTCTCATTTTTGATGCCACACATTTTTTTTCCATTACAGTTAACATACTGATCTATAAGTTCCTGGTGTATAAACCAGTGATCGGACATGATATAACTTACTAATTGATCAGTAAACATGACTTTTCTATTATGGACACACTAGAGGCTCAGTGCACGAAATTCGTGCACTGGTAAGGTCCCTAGTGGCTGCCGGCCAGCCGGGTACTCCCTCCCTTCCCCCGGCCGGCCCGGCCCCCTGGTCGAACTCCCGGATGAACTCCCGGTCGAGGGGACAATTTGCATACTACGCTTTTACTACATAGGATTTCAGAAAGTCAATGATCTTCATTATGGCCCTTTGCGTGGTGATGACACATCAGGGCAGGACTGAGCAAGGGTGTCTCTAACTTGAAGCTCTATACGTAAAGTTTTTCATAAAGCAAATACATACTTGGTGTTAATTTACTGGGCTTTCCAAATACTATGGGAGCTTCAAAGAGACCTCTCGGACGCTTTAAAACAGCGGTTCTCAACCTGTGGGTCACGACCCCTTTGGCGGTCCAACGACCCTCTCACAGGGGTCGCCTAAGACCATCCTGCATATCAGATATGTACATGACGATTCATCACAGTAGCAACATGACAGTGATGAAGTAGCCACGAAAATAATTTGATGGTTGGGTCGCCACATGAGGAACTGTATTTAAAGGGCCAGAAGCTTGAGAACCACTGCTTTAAAGGCTGAAAGATTAGCCTGGAGCCGATGGAGCAAATTATCTTGCACTTCACACAGCCCAGGGATGGGCCACATCTGCCCTGAATGATTTGGAGAGACGCAATGAGTGTGGAAGGGAAGTGCTCCCTGGGAACCGGCCCGCACAAAGGCCAGTCTGTCGACTGGAGGACCGGCCCAGGGGACTTCTGCTCCCAGAGATGAAATGATTGCGGTGAAATCAAACCGCCGTGTTGCCTCTCTCCCGGGCGTTCTCCTTTCGCCTGGGAAAAAGCCGGGGGCCGTGGTCAAGCAGAGGTGGATCAAATGAAGCCGGCAAATGCGCACGCCCACCTCTGGGGGCCTCCAGGACAACAAAAGAAATGGGTCATGTGCTTTGAGCATTGCGAGATGTCCCTGTTGTCACCAGGATGATCTTTTCCTCCGTCAGGACTGTTGGTGGTGAGTTTGCTTCACTTCCCCATGCTCAGGGGTGGACTCGCCTCTCACCCGCCTGCGGCTTTTGAGGTTCAATGTCAAAATCACAGATTCGTTTGTTGTTGTTTTTGTTAATCCTCAAACAAGGATATTTTCCCATTGATTTTTAGGGAGCGAGGAAGAGAGAGGGAAAGACAGAGAGAAACATCGATGTGAGAGAGACACATTGATTGGTCGCCTCCTAAGGGCCCCTGACCAGGGCCCGGGCGGGGAGGCACCTGCAACCGAGATATGTGCCCTTGACCGGAATCGAACCCGGGACCCTCCCATCCAGGCCGATGCTCTATCCACTGAGCCAAACCGGCGAAGGCACAAATTCCTTTTTGTTTAAATAGCCCGAGAGAAGTGGCTGTTTATACAACACACTCGATTCAGAAATTGATGAAACTATTACGTTACAGCTGCAATAAATGGATACTGATTTAGAAGGAAAAAACACATAGGCCATCAGGAGCCTTTTTTTATATATACGACCCGTGAAGTCTTGGCTGCCAGGGACGTAGGATACAGCCCATTTTACCCACAACATACTCCAGAGCAGTGGTTCTCAACCTGTGGGTCGTGACCCCTTTGGCGGTCGAACGACCCTTTCACAGGGGTCGCCTAAGACCATCCTGCATATCAGATATGTACATGACGATTCATCACAGTAGCAACATGACAGTTATGAAGTAGCCACGAAAATAATTTTATGGTTGGGTCACAACATAAGGGCCAGAAGGTTGAGAACCACTGCTCTAGAGAGACGCTGCTGCCCCTCTAGGCTGGGGGGAGAGGGGGGGGAGCCAGGTTTTACAAGTCTGCGGCAGAATTATCGGGCCAGCTTGCCCAAACGAGTGACAGTATTACAGCCACCTTCCCTGGCACAGGAAGATCCTTAACACGGGGCAAAAATGAAGTTGTTGTGGCCGTACATCGTAGCCCAAGGAAATCTGTGTTTGGAGCTGGTTCCGCACCAGAATGAATCCCCAGCGAACCGCCCTGTTCCCCCCTCCACTTCGCAGTCACATCTGGCCGATTCCAACTTGCGGCTGGAGCTGGAAACCGTGCGAAATCCTGTGGTTACAGTCATTGCCACCAGGAAGCGGAGCCACCGAGTGGTATGCAAATAAAGACTTTCCCTTTGGGTTTATTTTCATTTTCGAGGTGGCCCCGGAGGTTCGGTAACGCACAGGGACTCAAGTGACAAATGAGTCCTGTCCACAGCTCTGGACGTGAGCATTTTGAACGTTATTCTTTCCCTGAAAAATATTCTTTTTTTTTTTTTTTTTTAATTTATGGAATTTAGTGCCTGGGAGACTTGCCTTTCCAAGAGAAAGCAGTGAGAAGGCGATGGCTCACTTCCTCCCAAAATGATTATTTCCATTTCAAGGGTGAGATTCCAGAGAGCATCGGCCTGCGGACTGAAGGGTCCCAAGTTCAATTCTGGTCAAGGGCACATGCCCCGGTTGCAGGCTCGACCTCCAGTAGGGGGTGTGCAAGAGGCAGCCGATCAATGATTCTCTCTCGTCATTCATGCTTGTTTCTATATCTCTCTCCCTCTCCCTTCCTCTCTGAAAAAATATAATAAAATAAAAAGAAGGATGAGCCCTGGCTGGTGTGGCTCAGTGGCTAGAGCATCAGCCTGTGGACTGAAGGGTTCCTGGTTTGATTCCAGTCAAGGGCACATGTCCGGGTTGTGGGCTCCATCCCCAGTGTGGAGCATGCAGGAGGCAGCCGATCCATGATTCTCTCTCATCATTGATGTTTCTATCTCTCCCTCTCCCTTCTTCTCTGAAATGCATAAAAAATATATTTTAAAAAAGATATAAAAGAAGGATGAGATTCAAACAAAGATACAAAACTTCAGAAACTCCTATCTTTCTTCCTCAATACAGCTCCACACACGGGACTTCAGTTGTGCCCTCCCTGCCTCCCCGCTCAGGATGCTGTTGTAACAGTTGCCGAGTTCGGAGAGGCTGGCGGGAGGGAGAAAACACGTGGCCAGCGCCTAATCGCCACCCTCCCAACATCAGCTCGGGTGCTGGCCGCCGGGCCAAGGGGTGTCTTTGCAACAGCCCGTCCTCCAGTGGGGGCGTATCTGTAAGTTACTTCTCAGGAACGGAGGCCGGATCGATAGCGTCTCCTTTCAGGCCTCTCTGAGCCCAGCGGGGGAGGCAATCACCAGAGTGCGACTCCCTGCACCTTCTGCAGCAGATCAATACCCCGACAGCGCGAAGCTTTGTTCCTGCCCCAGCCCTAAGATGTTCTGCTTGCTCTACATGATTGCTTAAAGGCCCGCACCCCCTGGCCCCGATGACAACACGGCGCCCGCCTGCACCCTCCCTGACAGCATCTCTGTAATGGCATCGACAAGAAATAGCTCAGACCCGGGGTCTGGGCTTCGAGGCGCTTCTTCTATTTTGAATGTGTCTATTAGTAAAAGGCGTCGATGGGGATTTAATATGGAATCGGGGCTATCGTGGGAACCTACACTTAATTCCACGGGTTTGCAAACCCCTCGGCGATGATTGTTACCTCTGGGGATTGTGTGTGTGGGGGAAAGGGGGGTGGCTGTTTCAGGGGAGAGGGAGATATAAACGCCCAGGCATGAGATTATTAACTTAAACTTTATGCGGCTTGAGGCCCGTTCTATCTACCCCATACTGTCACAGCAATTGTCTTAGGAGGGCTCTGTGTCTTATTTACTTTTTAAAGCCATGCCAGGTAAGATGAAATATTTATTTTACTGTTTTCAGCCAGTGTTCCATTAAGTGATAAATAGCACAAAACCTCAGCAGATCCCATTTTCTCAATTTCTTTTCCTTTTTTTTTTTTTTTTGGTTGTTGCTGCCTGCCAAGCAAAGCTACTGATATGATCTGAAGGTTTCTCATGCACAGTTTGCCTCATACTTCTCATCTCCCTCCAAAAAAAACCAAATAACAACAACAAAAGCAGTTAAAATATATCTTAAAACATGTATTACATAATAGCATTAAAAATAAAAAAAAAGTATAGTCCGCCCAGCGTGGCTCAGTGGTTGAGAATCAACCTATGAACTAGGAGGTCATGGTTTGATTCCCTGTCATGGCACATGCCCGGGTTTTGGGCTGGATCCCCAGTAGGGGGCGTGCAGGAGGCAGCCCATCCATGATTCTCTCTCACCATTGATTTTTCTAGCTCTTTCTTCCTCTCCCTTCCTCTCTGAAATCAATAAAAATATATTTTTAAAAAATAGAAAAGTATAAATGAAGACCCACTACTTGGCCTAAAGAATAAGTTTAGCCCTTTCATAGCATTTAACTGGCTTCAAGCTCATCACTTCTACCTCTTCAAGCTCGTGTCTCTGTCCAGGGTCCTGAACTCACGATTCTCTTTTGTAGCTCCAGCCTTCTGTGTACTGTTCCCCTTGCTGTTCCCCTCAGACACACCTCTCTCTACATCCACCCCACCCTTCAAGGTTGGTGTCAATCTCAGCCTCTCTAGGAGCCTTTGAAAACAGTCTGACCCAGTGGTTACAATAGAGTCAGATTATAGGACAGGAGCAGCCAAAAGCAGATGAACTTCCTAAGTTGGCCAACAATTTGCTTTCTAAAATGATAAATATAGATATTTGTTGATTGATCAATCGAACCGTGCTTGTTCAAGGTCATCCTTAATTATCTTATTCTCTCCCTGGCACGCTGTTATGTTTCTAATAATAATAGAGAGGGGTAAGCCTGTACCCCCTGGCTTGTACTTTTCTTTTAAAAAAAAAATATTTTATTGATTTTTTTACAGAGAGGAATGGAGAGGGATAGAGAGTTAGAAACATCGATGAGAGAGAAACATCGATCAGCTGCCTCCTGCACACCCCCTACTGGGGATGTGCCCACAACCAAGATACATGCCCTTGACTGGAATCGAACCTGGGACCCTTGACTCCGCAGGCCAACGCTCTATCCACTGAGCCAAACTGGTTAGGGCTGTACTTTTCTTAAAGCTTGTCTTATAGAATGCATAGGTCACTTTTGGCCAACTGCTGCGTGGTGGTATCTAAGACTTGTTATAACATTCCCAAATAGATGATTTGTATTTTTTTGGGTCATCCACAGCCTCAATACTATACCTTATACATATGATTAGGCACAGAACAAATACTTATTAAAGTGTTGGCTGGTGAAAATTACCCTTTAATAGAAACCAAGTATGTCCTATGGACCATACACACACCATGACTATGAAAAACACACACACACACACACACACACACACACAAAAAAAACTACCCAGAAACATAGCAAAGGGAAGTAATTCACAACGCCTCCAGTATTACAAGCTAATTAGATAAATTGTCACTTCTTATGGCAGACACATCAGGCAAAGTTGCTTTAGCTAGTGGCTCACTTTAATTTAATACTCAGTCCTCTTCAGGTTGACTGTTTAAGTACAGCTCCTGAATACACTGGGTTGCTAAGATATATAATTAAAAAGTCCAGCGGAAATATTCTGATGCTTTAAGCTGTTACATATAGCGGAGAAGAGGAATCAGCTTGTCAGACACTTGACTATCTTAAGGGAGGGAAATTGGTTTCACTCGCTGAAAACCTTCAGGATGACAACCACATAACAATGTAATGATGAGAGAGGGAGAGGCACAGCATGAGACAGAGGGAATTATTTCTCCTGCATTCATGTGATTTGGTTGCGACTGAATTAATATGCATTTTCAAGTCCATTGCGTTACAACTATAGGAGCTACAAGCCAACACATACACGGGTTTATGAAATTTATTTTCGAAGCATTTGCCCGAGATATGGACGTCGACAAAGAAACCAAAGGGAGGACAGGAACTCATTATAAGGGACAGAACAGGTTGCTGATGACCGAAGCCACGGCAGTGTGGAACGTTGAAAGAAAGGAAAATTGAAGTTCTGTTTCTAATTGTTAATGTAATATATTTTAAACAAAGAAAGGGCTCGGTCTCATCCTTCCTGCCTGCCTCCTCTCCTTCCCTCCTCCCTCCTCCCTCCTCTCCTTCCCTCCTCCCTCCTTTCTCTTCTTTCTTTCTTTCTTTCTTTCTTTCTTTCTTTCTTTCTTTCTTTCTTCCTTCCTTCCTTCCTTCCTTCCTTCCTTCCTTCCTTCCTTCCTTCCTTTCCGCCCTTCCTTCCTTCCTTCCTTCCTTTCCGCCCTTCCTTCCTTCCTTCCTTCCTTCCTTCCTTCCTTCCTTTTCCTCATGTTTCCTCTCTCAATTTTTTTCTGCATCTTCAAAATTAAAAGAAATATTTTTTGATTAGTTTATATTCAATATTATTTTGTATTCATTTCAGGTGTCTCAATTTCTATAAGAGTTATCAAACTCCTCAATTTGGTCTCCTCTGTGACATGGTATGTCAACGGACAGCTGCCCAGTCCTTTGCTGGTACCTTTTGAATATATTCAATGTGATACAATCATTTTCTCTTTAATATCACAGTGGTCAGTGGAACTGCCCACCCAGAAACCCACTCCACCCTGATGAGAATACACTGCATAAACATTTTTATTTTAAAAAGTGCTGCCCTGACCAGTTTGGCTCAGTGGATAAAGCGTCGGCCTGTGGACTGAAGGGTCCCAGGTTCGATTCCGGTCAAGGGCATGTACCTTGGTTGTGGGCACATCCCCAGTGGGGGGTATGCAGGAGGCAGCTGATCGATGTTTCTCTCTCATCGATGTTTCTAACTCTCTATCCTTCTCCCTTCCTCTCTGTAAAAAAAAAAATCAATAAGACGTATTTTTAAAAAATAAAAAGTGCTATACCAAAGGAAAGGATTATTGAAATCATCATTTCATCAAGCCTTCAGAATTCTTGGCTGCTACTAGTATTTATTGCTATTATTATTCATTGAGTATCCACTATTTGCCATGCACAGAGTTTGAAAAAGCCATTTAGATGGCTAAATACCTCTACTGGTTGACTATACTTTCTTGCTTAGAATACTGTTTTCAGCGTGGTCTTAAGGTTTTCATTTTTTCCAAGTCTACCAGGTAAAATGTATTCATTCTCATGCTAATAAGGGCACAAGTTTAGCATCTAATATTTAGTCCTTGGCATTTTTTTTTAAAGCCCATTAAACTCAAGCTGGCTTAAAACAAACTTTATCAATCCAAACTACCTAACTTCTGGAGAAAAATTAATATAACAATAGAATTGTTCACTTAACTGGACACAACTCAGTGTTTGATAGGAAATGACCATGGAGGTAATACAAGCAGTCTCTTGAATACTGTTTTCTGGTTATTTTTCCGACTTCCTGAAGGTACGTAAGAGCTATACACATTCTTAACAAATTTCTGTTTTGAGAAAAAAATTGAAGTTACAGAAATTTGTAAAAAATAGTGCAATGAATCTACAGTGACTACTACCCAGGGTGAGGTCACACCTCGCAGGCTAAGGGCACAGCTCCTCACAACTGTGTTCTCACTTGTGATACCGGACATACGTTGAGGAGTCCCTAGTCCACCCCCACTTCTCAACTGTCCTCCAATTTGGGGGTTCCCATAAGCTGCCCAGTTTGCTAATCTACTAGACCCGTGGTCGGCAAACTGCGGCTCGCGAGCCACATGTGGCTCTTTGGCCCCTTCAGTGTGGCTCTTCCACAAAATACCATGTGCAGGCGCGCATATACAGTGCAATTGAAACTTCGTGGCCCATGCGCAGAAATCGGTATTTTGTGGAAGAGCCACACTCAAGGGGCCAAAGAGCCGCATGTGGCTCGCGAGCCGTGGTTTGCCAAGCCGCAGTTTGCCGACCACTGCCCTGTGGGTTTCCCATTGGCTGTTTCTGATTGTGTCCTTTTGCCATAATAAAACTCTCATCATAAGAATAGAACTCACTTGACTTCTGTTCGTCTAACAGTGGTCGGCAAACTGTGGCTCGGCAAACCGCGGTTCGTGAGCCACATGTGGCTCTTTGGCCCCTTGAGTGTGGCTCTTCCACAAAATACCGACTTCTGCGCATGGGCCACAAAGTTCCAATCGCACTGTACGTGCGCGCCCGTACATGATATTTTGTGGAAGAGCCACACTCAGGGGGCCAAAGAGCCGCATGTGGCTCACGAGCCGTGGTTTGCTAACCACGGCCATAGGGCAATGTACGGGAGAGTCCCAAAAATGGAACTGCCATTGTCTTTGGGGACATGTCACCCTCTGGCACATCAATGCATGGTAAATACACAGAGTACCGCCAATCAGGGAAGCTCACCCAAGGTTAATGCCCATAGTTTTTTTGTTGTGTGTGTGTGTGTGTGTGTGTGTGTGTGTTTGGGGGGGTGGGAGTTAATCCTCACCTGAGGACATTTTTCCATTCATTTTTAGAGCAACTGGAAGGGAGAGACAGAGACAGAGAGAAACATTTTTTGTGAGAGACACATCAATTGGTTACCTCCTGCACATGCCCCAACCAGGGCTGGGGATCGAGCCCGCAACCTGGATACATGCCCTTGACCTGGAATCGAACCTGGGACCCTTCAGTCCGCAGGCCAACACTCTATCCACTGAGCCCAATCGGCTAGGGCGATGCCCATCATTTATATTGGGCCTTCATTAGGTTGGCACGGTCCACTGAATCATTGGCTCTATGACTCGATATTCACTCCCCCGCCCCCATCCCCAGAATTTGGGCAGATACCAAGTGGCTCAAAGCCTCAACTCTTTAATCACATGGTTGATTTTCCTGGCATGACCATTTTCCATCTCGAGTAATTTCATTAGCATAAACTATCTAGGGGTCCACCACGAGTCACCTCGTTAGCATAAAGTATCCGATGAGGTTCAAGAGGCCCACCGTGCATAACAAAGACAGATCCTCCCGAAGACAGGAAATTCCACGTGCTTAAAGCCTATTCCCTACCCAGGGACAAAGGCCAGCCACGTTCTTCATTATACACAACGGCTGTTATTGTGCGAAACCATCTCACACGAGACACAAGCTTTTAAGCGTTTCCACATGAATCTCTTATTAAAACAAGGATATGCTCCTTAGAAAAATACGCCATCCACAATGCAATGACTCAAGGAAGGAAACTGAACACAAATATAACCGCATTATCTAATCTGGAGTCTAAATTCAATTTTCTGTAGTCGTCTTACTTTGTCTTCCCTTTCGATTTAAGTTCCAATCTCGAATCACACATTTCACTGAGATGTTATGTCTCGCTACTCTCTTTAAACGGAAATTGTTCCTTCGTTTCATCCTTTCTCCTGTGACATTGACATTCGGGAAGGGGGTAGACCAGTTGTTTTATTTAAAACATCCCCCGGCGTGGGGTGGTCTAACTGTTTCCTCATGATCTCATTCTGGCTGTGCATTTTCTGGCAGGAACACGACGTTAAGTTTTGTGGTGTCCTCAACTGAACCGTAGCAGGAAGCACGTGATCATGTGACTTCGGTTTTAGACACACCACTTTTCTATTGTAAAGATCTCTTTGTTACCCTTGGAATTAATAAGAAATCTCTGTGGCACTACTTTGAGATTATGTGGATACACCATTCTTTTTTGTTGTTGTTAATCCTCACCCGAGGATATTTTCCCACTGATTTTTAGAGAGAGTGGGAGAGAGAGGGAAAGATGGAGAGAAACATGGATGTGAGAGAGACACATCCATTGGTTGCCTCCTGCACGTGCCCTGACGAGGGCCAGGCCCAGGGAGGAGCCTGTAACCAAGGTATGTGCCCTTGACCGGAATCGAACCTGGGACCCTTTGGTCCACGGGCCGATGCTCTATCTGCTAAGCCAAACCGGCCAGGGCTGGACACACCATTCTTTAACAACATTTCCTACACTAGTTTCAGTGTCTAAGGATGATTCTTGCCTATATCACTTATGACTATGGTAGTTGCAAAGGGGTGATTTCCAACTGTATTATTCCTCCTATATTTGTAATTTATTATTCTACCATAAAAAAGCTTTCCTTTCCTTCCCGTCTTCCAACGGCCCAGCCCAAATGTACCGTCTGTGTCCTCTGGAAGCTTGATTGACACAGGTACCAATGCAGGTGTCAGCTCAGCTAATGTGATGATATGATGTCACCAAGTAATTAAGTAGCCCAGGCAGTTTGCAAACACATGAGGACATGCCTTCAAAACCCGCGATCCTTTGAACACACTGTCCTATTTCCACACGCCCGGCGAATGGGGATGTGGAGCGTAGGCAGCCGAATCAATGCGCAGGCCCGGGAGCGACTCCAACACGGTTCGGTGAGCAAGTCTGTCAGGCCAGGCTTTCCTAGGCCCAGGTGACGAGGATTATGAGTGATTTCCTAGGACTTCTGCATCATGACTTTTTCTTTCACTCCAGAAACAGGGACATGTAGGACTCAGCAGCTTTGACCACGGAGTGAAGACAATTTACTTGTGTTGGAGATTTTAAAAAGAAAAAGGAAGTGGGGAGTTTTAAGGGAGAAGGAATTAATGAAGAGGCAGGACTTATAGGTAATAGAAAAAAGTGAACGATCCCAGACTTAGCAGACAGGAGGGGCTGCGGGGGGGAGCAGAGCCACCCACTCCTGTGAGCACCCCGAATGCCATGACGTGTAAGCTGAGGCATAAAGGGTCACGAGGTAGGAACGGACAGCAAACAGCCGCTGGGAATAACTGGAGACCACAGAAGACATGTCCCAGTGCTCTCTACACATGCAGACACACGCCACACACGCACAGGCACACAGCTACACACACAGCTACATACACACAGCTACACACACACAGCCACACACACAGCTACACACACAGGCACACAGCTACACACACAGGCACACAGCTACACACACACAGCTACACACACACGCACACAGCTACACACACACAGGCACACAGCTACACACACACAGGCACACAGCTACACACATGCAGGCACATAGCTATACACACGTAGGCACACAGCTACACACACACAGGCACTCAGCTACACACATGCAGGCACATAGCTATACACACGTAGGCACACAGCTACACACACACAGCTACACACACGCACACAGCTACACACACACACAGGCACACAGCTACACACGTGCAGGCACATAGCTATACACATGTAGGCACACAGCTACACACACACAGGCACACAGCTACACACATGCAGGCACATAGCTACACACACACACATACACACACAAAGCTACACATACACAGGCACACAGCTACACACGTGCAGGCACATAGCTATACACATGTAGGCACACAGCTACACACACACAGGCACTCAGCTACACACATGCAGGCACACAGCCACCCACACAGACAGCCACCAAGGACCCTGGGGACACGTAGCTGAGGCAGAGTTCAAAGGCCACGAGGGAGCCAGGGCAGCACCAGCTACATGAGCTGCGCTGTGACATGGAGGGGACAGCTGTGTGTTCAGGAGGCTTCTGGCCCCCACACTGACCCAGCTTTCCCCTTTCCTGAAGCTGTGGTGACATTAATGTAATGAGTGACACTCAACCTTTTTTCCTGGAGATGTATTTATAGTTCTCAGGTGACGGAAGGAAGGAAGCCCTGGTACAACCAGTATAACTCTAGCCCTGGCCAGTTTGGCTCAGTGGATAGAGCGTTGGTCTATGGACGCAAGAATCCTGGGCTCAATTCCTGTCAAGGGCACATGCCCAGGCTGCGGGCTCGATCCCCAGTGTGGGGCGTGCAGGAGGCAGCCGATCCACGATTCTCTCTCATCATTGATGTTTCTCTCTCTCTCTTCCTTCCTCTCTGAAATCAATAAAAAAATATTTTTAACTATTTGTAAACCTACTGGAAATGGTCAGCCTTCCCTTTTCCAAAGATGTACCCCAGAGGTTAACGAGTCCAGGGAGCTCTGGAAGAAGGGACAACTGTGTTTAACACTAAACTGTCCCCCAGGGAAGTGTCTCCTTGCTAACAATACACCTAAGCAAAGACCCTCTGGATCGAATGCATCATGTCAGGTAAGCCCTTGGCAAACCAGCCTCCTGGGTCTCCTCATTGGAAGCCCAGGCTGTCAAACTTCCCACGGGTGTCAGACAAGGTGAGCAATCGCGTAACCTGTTAATTTGCTCGAAATAATGACAGCTATAATCTGATCAGGTGTGGCAGACTGTCTCCGTGGGAAGTGGACAGTGGCTCCTCCTGTTAAGACGGTGACACGTGAAGACAAGGGTGCGATTACTCTCTCCAGCGATGGCTCTCGGGGAACTAGAGACAGCCCACGGCTGTGTGAGCGACCCCTTTCTCACCCTCCCCCTCCATTTGCGGTGACTGGCACGTTGGTGTGCTTGAACCTGTCTCCAGGTCCCTTCTATCCTTCTGGGATGACATCCGTCACAGGTTCCTTCAGCTGGACTCAAGTGCACTTATCAATACATTAACCCCTCTCCACAGACATCCCAATGGGGGTTATTTCTGGGTGGTAGTGAGAAAGCTACTTGAACTCTGTAACGAAGGAGAACAAAGACACATATACACCAGAGTGTTGGAGAAGGGTTATATTTAGACTTTTTTGAGAGAGTAGAAATTGGATCTTTGTGTCTGTCTAGTACACAAGCCAGTTTTAAATTCCTCTTAAATTCTGTAGACATACCATCCAGTCCTCCTTGACACCCAAACCTGAGTTCTGAGGACAGACATTTTGAGAATATTAAGAGAGTAAAATCATTTCAATTTGGGTAAATCTATTTGGACAATAGTTCATATACCCACTTGCTTAAATATCTACCCTGTTTAAGTCTGAGAATATTAAAAGAGTAAAATTATTTCAATCTGGGTAAAACTATTTGGACAATAGTTCATATACCCACTTGCTCAAATATCTATTGTTGTCTAATCAATGACAATTTGGGGAATGTCATGGGAACTCTCCATGATAGTATATGCCAAGATCAATAATTGCAAAGAAGTTGTCATGAGATTTTTTTTTTTTCTTCCAATAGATTCCTTTCCTATGAAGTAACTTACACAATTATTCCAACTTAATTAGGGTCAGGGTTGGGATATAGTCCCTTGATGTAAGGCCAACCTTACTAAGCTGTTTTACAGTCTTAATCTTTTTCTCTTTTATTTTTTTTTTTTAAAGAGGAGAGACAAAACTTTTGATCCAACAGGCAGGTACACACTGGTACAAGAGAATTGAAATCCGATTACTGTAAGATAATTTTCCGATGATCCTCATTAAAAATTTTTCAAACACCATATTTTCTAAAATTTAAATTTCAAATCTCCGGTCCAGATAAATAAGAGTCAAGGTTGTGTGAGAACTGGTTGATCAACTTAGAGAAAGCTGGGTAGGTGCTGGCCTTCATGAAGATATGAAGCAATCACACCAATGTACAAAAATAAATATAGGAAGAGGAAGAATCTGCCCAGCCCAGAGGAGTTGGTGTCACTGCTCAGAAACATTCTGGAAGCAGTTATTAGAAGGGAAGCAATAATCATAAATGTCAAAGAAATGAGTCATGGTGGGTAAATTTCATTTACTTGACAGATTATTTTTTTAGTTCCTTCTTGTCTAGTTTTCTTCCTTTATACCCCACCAGAAACCCAGTGCACGACATTCATACACTGGAGGGAGTTCCCTCAGCCCAGCCTGCGCTCTCTTGCAGGGAGCGGGCCTAAGCCAGCAGGTGGACATCCCCCGAGGGGTCCTTAGCGCTGCTGCAGAGGCAGGAGAGGTTCCTGCCACCGCTGCTGCACTCACCAGCTGTGAGCCCAGCTTCTGGCTGAGCAGCACTCCCCCTGTGGGAGCACACTGACCACCAGGGGGCAGCTCCTGCATTGAGCATCTGTCCCCTGGTGGTCAGTGCACGTCATAGTGACCGGTCATGCTGCTGTTCGGTCGATTTGCATATTACCCTTTTATTATATAGGATTCTATCTTTGCTCGCTACGTTGAATTTGTCTTCTAACTCTGATCACATAGGTCCTCTGTGTTATATGAATAAATTTCCATACTCCTTTGCATAGAATACACATTCTCCATGATTTGGCCACTTACCATAACTCCAAGCCACTCCCAATCCCTACAACCACCTCTGTCATGTGTCACTTGTTGCTAAATTCCTGCTGTCCTTCAACATCGGCCTTTGGTCATCTTTCCTGCAACGTTTCTCTGACTGTCACCTCTCCTTTCTCTACTACAAGGTAGAGTTGGTCACCCCCAACCCTTGTGCCCACATAGCGTGTGCACATACCTTTATTCAGAGTTAAGATCTCACATTGCAGTTCAATTTTTAGTTTGCATTTCTGATGTCCCTCAATAGACGATTAGCTCCCTAGAGAAGACACAGTGTTACCACCCTGTTGTTATCACCAGACCACCTAGTAGGCAAAAGAGAAATAAACATGATTGTGTGACACCATTAAGGTTCTGGAGTTATAAAATCATTACATAAATCAACTCTCCACGTTGATCTATGGACTCAGTATATTCCCTATCAAAATGACAGCATCTATTTATAAAAATTGAAAAATCTTTCCTAAAATGTATATGCAAATGTGAGGGACCCAGAAGACAAAATGAGCTTTGGAAAAGAAGAACAGAATTAGAGGACTTATCATTTCTAATTTACAGCATATTGTAAAGACACAATAATCAATGCAATCTGTTTCTGAAATGAGTATATAAATAGAGTTCAATGTAAGGGAATTGAAAATATGGACATTTATTCTTATGATTTTTGACAAAAATGTCCAGGAAGTTCAATGGGGAAACATAGTGTTTCAACAAATAATATTTAAAAAAATATATTTTACTGATTTCAGAGAAGAAGGGAGATGGTGACAGAGATAGACACATCAGTGATGAGAGAGAATCACTGATTGGCTGCCTCCTGCATGCCCCACACTGGGGATCGAGCCTGCAACCCGGGCATGTGCCCTGACCAGAAATGGAACCATGACTTCCTGGTTCACAGGTTGACGTTCAACCACTGAGCCATGCTGGTTAGGCTCAACAAATAATTTTGAAACAATTGGGTACTTCTATGCAAGGGAATGAATGTAGTCCCATACTTCATGACATACACAAAAGGAGACTCAAGATGAATCCAAGACCTAAACGTAAGTGCTAAAAATGACAGAAATTCTAGAAGAAAATACAGGAGAAAAATCTTAGTGACTTTGAGGACAGAGAAGGCTCCTACAACTGATTCTTTCTGCTCAGAACTCCCGTCCAGCCCAAGATGTGGGCTTTGTATGGGCCGCAGCAATGGCTGCTGCTTTTAGGGACGTGGACTTTTCCTCTGGAGAATGAAACGCCCAACCATTTATGAACGCGAGCACACTTTTCCAAAAATCTTTCGTTCGCTCCATGAAAATTGGCACCAGGGGAAGGAATAAAAGCCAACTCATTATCGTTCAGGCCCTAAGTCTAATTCTATGAAAATCCTCCGTGATGCACATAATCTGTATGAATAATTTCATGGTTCTTTCACTTTGACCATTGGCTACATTGAGCAAAGCAGTCGTAAGATTTACAAGTGAGAGACATAAGAAATACATAACGATTAACATCTAAAACACGTAACGCAACCTTCCGTCATCAACATGCATGTTCTGGTCATGGGATCTCAAAAGGATATTGATAAATGCATGTTATGACTAAGAAATATAGGGAAATCTAATTAATATGCGTGCCTGAATGAAAATAGTCATCACAATGAACTCTGGGTCATCCAGGTTAATGCATTCTAGAGAATTCTTCAACACTCCTAGTAATGGGGTCTCATCATTAGCAAACATTCTAAACGCTATTCTCCACAGTTGTTTGTACAAACATTTATATCTGCCATGTGAAGCATTTTTCATTGTTTTTCTCTATGCAGATACATTTATAATAACTTTTTTTCACACTTCAGTGTCTTAATCATGGATGCTGATGGTGTTATTCTTACTGTCAGAGATGTGGATTTTGCGAAGGACCTAACGTGAGTGCTGGAACTAAACAGATGTGCAATGCAAAACATGTAACCAACTAAAAACTCTTCAATGACATTTTACTACTCTCTGGGATCTTTAGGAATGTTTAGAGCATCTTCTATGTTTTGGTATTCCCAGCACCTGGACCATAGTAGGCACTCAATAAATTTCAAAACACATTAATGGGCCACTTAATCATTTATAACATGAATCTACAGTTTTAACTTATTTATATCATTTAATTTTTATCACTTATAAAACAACTGCAGTATCAGTGAAAGGACTTTTGAAAATGCCAATAGGTACATATTTATATATATCCTATATAATAACAGGCTAATATGCAAATTGACAGAACAGCAAAACGACCGGTCGCTATGACGCACACTGACCACCAGGGGGCAGACGCTCAACGTAGGAGCTGCCCTATGGTGGTCAGTGTGCTCCCACAGGGAAAGCCGAGCTCATGGCTGGCGAGCGCAGTGGCAGTGGTGGGAGCCTCTCCCGCAACTGTGGCAGTGCTAAGGATGTCTGACTGCTGGGAGACCACGGGTAGTGGGCCTAAGCTGGCAGTTGGACATCCCCCGAGGGCTCCTGAACTGTGAGAGGGCGCAGGCCGGGCTGAGGGACACTCTCGAGTGCACAAATTTTGTGCACTGGGCCTCTAGTATATACCTATTTATACATACATATATAATAAAACAGACCTAAGCTAAGTTTATATAATTATAGGGTACATGTTTTATGAGGAATTTATAGATAACCCTCCTATTAAAGATAACTAAAATGGTATTATTTGACTTTCCCTAATCATTCAAATATGAGCAAAATTAGGTCTTTGATTCTGTACAGCGAGTAAGGCAAAGTTTTCTGAGTGCCCAAAGGCCAGTCTTATGAAGGATGGCTGTTTCAATGGCACCGTGCGTTGGGTATGCTCAGGGCTCCAACACTGTTTCCCAGGAAGACACACACACTTCCTATTCAGAAAATCCGCGGGAGATTAACTGAAGAATTATCATCAGAGCAATAATGGCTCCTCCCAGAGAAAGTGATGCCCAAATATTGTCACCCACACATATTTTGGCTTTTTTTTTTTTTTTAACTTGCAAGAGCATCAGGGCATAAGAAAGAATGAGTTTCCTCAGAGCTGTGTCTGGGTGGAGACAGGCCCAGATGTCTTTATTAGGCAGGCCCCCTGGGGGTGACCCTGGCAGGGGTATCACTCACAGGCGGATGCCTAATCCGTGAGCGTCTCTGTGCTCATTAAGGTGCTCATTAGCGGTGGGTGACCTCCCAAGGAGGGACCTGGTACTGCGCCTGCTCGGACTCTTCCTCCAGGGATAAGTAGGCACGCCAGCCTCACAGACACACACACAATCAGGACGAGCCATTGTTCACACACATCCTGAGCACAAATCCACTGAACATCTCTCTTCCACACGCAGGGGCCATATCATGAGAACAATTAAAAGGGGTTTTCATAGACGTCATTTAAAAAATTTTAAAAATATATGTATATATTTTTATTGATTTCAGAAATAAAGGGAGAGGTAGAGGGAGATAGAAACATCAATGATGAGAGAGACTCATTAATCGGCCGTCCCTGCACGCCACACACGGGGGATCGAGGCCACAACCCGGGCATGTGCCCTTGATCAGAATCGAACCCAGGACCCCTCAGTCTATAGGCTGACACTCTATCCACTGAGCCAAACCAGCTAGGGCTAGATGTCATTTTTATTCATTCATTCATTCATTTATTTATTTACTTACTTATTATTATTATTATTATTAAATATATTTTATTGATTTTTTACAGAGAGGAAGGGAGAGGAATAGAGAGTTAGAAACATCTATGAGAGAGAAACATCGATCCGCTGCCTCCTGCACACTCCCTACTGGGGATGTGCCCGCAACCAAGATACATGCCCTTGACTGGAATCGAACCTGGGACCCTTGAGTCCGCAGGCCAACACTCTATCCGCTGAGCCAAATCAGCTAGGGCGAGATGTCATTTTTATTAGCCTATTGTGGCTTTCCCTGAACCACTTCCCCAGTTAAAAATGCTGGATCTGTGCACAGAAATGTTCGAGTTGTGAATTTCATTTCTGTCTTTATTGTAACAAAAAAAAAGTTATACAGTTTTTTTATTCCTGCAATTTCACTTGTGAAAAGCTGTTGTAGGTGAACATAGTGGTGGGATTTTTATTCTTTTTTTTTTTTTAATGTGAGAATTGAGTCTATGTACAAGGTGGGGCAAAAAGACTTTGTCAGGAAAACAATACAATAACTAATACATAATAATAGCAAAATAAATTGGTTTCACATACAACTGTAAACCTATTTTTGCCCCCCTCTCTCTTTCTCTCTCTCTGTCTCTCTCTCTCTGTCTCTCTCTCTCTCTCTCTCTCTATATATATATACACACACACACACATACACACACTAGAGGCCCAATGCCTAAAATTTGTGCAAGGGGCTCAGCCATGCCAGTCACGGCGGCTTGCCTCGTCCGGAAGGTCGTCCGGAAGGACATCCGGAAGGATGTCCAGAAAGTCGTTCAGCTGTCCAGTCTAATTTGCATATTACCCTTTTATTATTATAGATATGTTGAAATAGCCCTAAGTCTTTCTTAAATTTTAATCCGCACCCAAGGCTACATTTTTATTGATTTTAGAGAGAAAGGAAGAGAGGGAGAGACACATTGATGTGAGAAACTTTGATTAGTTGCCGCCCATACAAGGATCGAACCCGCAACCTAGGCATGTGCCCTGACCGGGAACTGAACCTGCCCCCTTTCGATGCATGGGACGACACTCCAACCCACCGAGCCACCTGGCCAGGGCGCTTTCTGTCTTCCTTTTTCCTTCTTTCTTTTCTTACAACAGCCCTGGGTCTTCCCTTATGAGTGATCATATCAATTTCTTACCCAAAAAGCCCAGGCTGCCCAAGGAAACATTGACTGTTTTCGTGCCGTCTCCCACTGAAGGAAACGCTAGCTCTTTTCATGGAAGCGCACTGTGCGTGTTAGCACTTAAAACGGAGGTGAGCACCGGGAACTCAAGTTCGCTGTTTGATCTCTGCGTGGGTGACAAGCATCGTCAGGGACCGTCCAAGGGTTAGGCTTTCTTCCAATCTATGACTCTCTCACCATTTCCTCCCACAATCGGCTGGGAAATTAAAAAGAGAAAACTCATTTTAAAGCCCCCCTTTTCCAGAGAGAGAGAGAGCGAGAGAGAGAGAGAGAGAGAGAGAGAGAGAGAGAGACTCTATTACAGACTCAGTGACTTCGCACATTCTCAGGGGTTTTATGCTGCCTACACAGCACAGCACTTTCTCTGAGTCACTTGGGGGCAAAAAACCAGAGCTTTCACCCTCACCTTGACTCGCTTGCTTTATAGGAATTGGCTGAGGAACCCTGCAAGTGTGGCTCAGCCGCAAGTTAATTCTGTCTGACACCGTCTCTGGGAGCTGGCGAGGGTGAAAAGAGAATTACATATAAAGTTAGTGCTCCGATAGTAGGGAGATGGCTTTTTTTTTTTTTTTTTGCCGGAAAATATATAGTAAACGTTGTAACCTTCCATTAGGGAATTAGTTGACATGGAACTGAGAGAGGCTGGTTTACAATCTTCGTCCACACCTCGCCGATCTTCTGTACACATTCTCTGTGCCATCATTCCCTGACCCTTTGCGTCAAAAACAAATATTTAAAAAGACGGACACACCCCACACACTCCACAGAGCAATGGACCAAGGGGAGAGGGCCCGGATCTTAACTGGCAGATGCTGCAACACGTCCTCACGCGGGCGGAGAGCTGCCCCCCGCACAGACTCATCACTCAAATCCCATGATGAGGCAGCGTGCTGTGGCTCAGCTCAGTGGGGTGGGGTCTGTCCTCTATCAACCAGGTTCGCTGCAGTCCGACAGTCCTAAAATCGCGGAGGCCTGTACAACTAAGAACTAAGGTCAAATCCTGGCCAAGGTCTCTCTACGGTGATTCAGATGCATTTTGGGGGGAGGGACGTGGGGGGGTTACTCCTCACCAGAGGATATTTTTCCCATTGATTTTTAGAGTGGGTGAGGGTTGGAGGGAGGGGGAGAGACAGAGACAGAGAAACATCGATGTGAGAGAGACACAGCAATGGATTGCCCCCTGCATGCACCCCGACCAAGGCCAGGGATCAAGCCTGCCACTGAGGTACGTGCCCTTGACCGGAATCGAACCCAGGACCCTTCAGTCTGCAGGCCGATGCTCTATCCACTGAGCCAAAGTAGCTAGGCCAGATGCTCTACTCTTTTTTTTTTTTTTTTAATATATTTTAATGATTTTTTACAGAGAGGAAGGGAGAGAGATAGAGAGTTAGAAACATCGATGAGAGAGAAACATCGATCAGCTGCCTCCTGCACATCTCCTACTGGGGATGTGCCCGCAACCCAGGTACATGCCCTTGACCGGAATCGAACCCGGGACCTTTCAGTCTGCAGGCCGATGCTCTATCCACTGAGCCAAACCAGTTTCAGCAATGATCTTCTCTTATATATAGTTTTAAAAATTTTTTTATTGATGGCAGAGAGGGAGAGAGAGACAGAAACATCAATGATGAGAGAGAATCATTGATTGGCTGCCTCCTGCACACCCCACACTGGGGATCGAGCCTGCAACCCGGGCATGTGCCTTGAAGGAGAGAACTGAACCGTGACCTCTTGGTTCATGGGTCGACGCTCAACCACTGAGCCACACTGGCTTGGCTGGATGCTCTCCTCTTAGAGTCACCTGCCACCTTAACTGTGGTCAGTTCTCACACCAGAGTGAAGAGCCGCCTGGAAGGTCTTCCCCTGGCCGTGACGGGCATGATCCACGGGTGACACACATCACCTTGCTCACAGCTCATTGGCCGGAACTTTGCACTTGACCCACCCACTCACCTGGGGCGGGGGGGGGGCGCAAGGGTTTCCCTCCCACCATAGGCCTGGGAGGCAAAGACCTGCGTGTCCCCTTTTCACCTCCCTCTTTTCCCACATTATATTCCGTTTTTCTCCAAGGACTTTTTCCTCCTTAAGTTCACGGTCATTGCTACCCATCTGGACCTCAGTGCAGTCCCGGGACCACGGTGGCACCCGTGCACCCAATTCCGAGATGAAAGCAATTTAGCCAGAGTGCTCTGGCATCCTCACTTCCTGTTAGATAAAGGGCTATTAGGGATCAGCCTTGTCATCATAAAAATCTACTATTATGATGCATTTTCTTCCCTTCATTATCCAGGGCCAGTGGTCTTTCTTAATTACCCATTTCTGTAGAAAGTCAACGGGCAGCGATTCTTTGGGGATGGTGATTATTTTGCTGTAATACATCTGCGAGGGTCTGAAACTATTTTCCGAGCAGCAGTGAGAGAGATCTATCCATTTAGCCAAGAAGGAAAACATCACCCTGAAATGAAAACACCTCTTTTCATTGCGTTTTGCGTAAGTCGGTTTATAATACGTGTATTTCGCAACACTTTCCCTGGACTCCCGTCTTTTTGCATTTGGGACTGGGCCGTATGCTCACTGCTGGATTCTCTCAACGTGGCTTTCTTCCTTTTTATTTATTTTTTTTCCTGAGGAGAGCATCCCCCTCAAATCAATCAAAAATGTATCAGATGTAAGAAGAAATCCTACCACAAAGGAGAAAAAGACGGATCTTTCTACTTCCTACTACAACTCCCAATTTCCCAGCTCTCTTCCTTTCCCACCATCACAGTCTTTTATTAATGCAAAAAAAAAAAAAAAATTAAGAGCCAAAAAGAAATAATTCACACGGGTCATCTACCCTCTGATTAGCAACTCCGGGACAAAGTCCTCACATAATATACTGAGGTTACTCCGTTATTTTATTTTTTTTAATCCTCACCGGAGGATATTTTTTTCCCATTGATTTTTAGAGAGAGTGGGAGCGAGAGGGAAAGACAGAGAGAAAAATCTATGCGAGAGAAACACACAGCGATTAGCTGCCTTCCGGAGCCTGCAACCGAGGTACGAGCCCTTGCTGGGAATCAGAGAAGGCGGGGCCCCTTCGGTGCACAGGCCAAACTCTATCCACTGAGCCAAACCGGCGAGAGCTTATTCCGTTATTTTAAAATCAGCTTAGATATTTGGGCAAGTGGCTATATCCCCAACCTGCTCCGTTCAAAGCCAGCCTGCTTTTAGCCAGATTCCGGACAGATCACATACGCAGGAGGGTGCTTAAAACTCTCATGTCAGCGGGAAAAGCTTGTAGAATGTCATGGCTACAAATAACGCTTCGCTATCCAAGCGATCGCAAGAAAGAGGGGGACGCAACATTCCGAGAGGCTTTTTGGTCAAGTTCCTGGGGCCCTGGCGGGCCTGGTGACCAGCCACTGGCTCGGCAGGGCCCCTCCTTGGGGAGCCTGTCAAGCGCCAGCAGCTCGCGGGGCTGAGCGAAGTCATTCCATGGGGCTCACCATGGGAACGAGGGTGGGGGGCGCTTCGCCTGGGGGACCCCCACCGCTGTGATGTCACCGTGACAAAGACAAGCATCCCATGCGGCCAGGGTGGTGTCGGCTACACCTGGGCGCCTTTGTCTCCCGTCCCCCTCCTCCGATCATTTTGTATCCTTGTGCGAAGCGCCTCATTAGGGGGAGAGACTGAAAATTGGGGTCAGGGTATTTAAAGCTGACCCGCGCGCAGGCCAGACAAGGCCGGGACCCCGGCGGCTTTCACCGAGGAGCCCAGACCACCCCTGAGGTGACACCAATTCAAGGCCGGTTTCAGCAAAGCTTTATTAATTATTGTCCTCGGGAGAGAGGGAGACGCGGCCTGAGAAAGCCAGTGTCATTCTCCGAGGAGGAGTGGGCCGGCAAGAAAAGGAAGGGAGAGAGAGGGAGAGGGGAGAGGGAGAGAGAAAGAAACAGAAGATCAAAAGGAAGCTGTTTCTCTTCCCCCCTCGGCAACCCCCCCCCCCCTTTTGCTTTTCATGCCTCCGAACCTCAAAGGAGGTGGGGGAACAATCAGGCCAGGGTCTCCCTGTGCTTTCTGGCAATTAGACTCAGCTGATGGGCTGAACGGCATGAATGGCAGAGTTCAAGGCCCTTCTCCCGCGCCTCAGACAACAGGCTTTTCCGAGCAGCCGGGGCCGCAGACACCATCGAAATCATTTCAAACCGAGACTTAGAGGGAGGATTCATTAATTCACTCGCCGAGACAATGACGGGCGGACTGATAACGTCTCTATAAACACTCGGAGAGAGACTGTCATCTCAGGCCGGCCTGTTCCCGTCTCGTGAATGCCGCGTTCCGGAGGCATCTTTTATTTCTCCAGGGGACAGAATTAGAAACCCTTGGGCTGAAAAGCCGTCCCCCCCCCAAATACCTGGATATTTCATTTTTAACATGAGGCAGAAAGAAAAAAAAAAAAACCTGAAAAAATATATATAAAACTTCCACCCTTGAATCTGCAACACTCAGGCTGCCTTCTGCCTTGCAAAGAGCAATGAGCTCTCTGGTTTCAGAATTCCTCCATATCTCCTTGATAGTCCTCCGTGTCCCTGTATTAATTTAATTTTTAATCAATTCATTGAGAGAAAAAAAATTTTTTTTTTTGTAACTTTGTCCAGCTGGCTAACTAGAGGGGAGGCGAATGCAATAATCTAGCATGGTGGGTACAGGGGGTGCTCGCTGATTTTGTTTGTATTTGGGGCATTACCTCGATTTGAATGAAAAAGAAACAAAGATAAGCCGGTGAGCGCTTTGGTCTTAGGTGGCGGCTAGACATGTAGAAGCCCGGAGAAAATCCAAGGATGGGGGCTCCCTCTCGGGCAGCGAGAAAGAACGAGGCTGAATTTCAAGGCCTCTAATTCCGGAGCCGAAGAGGATTAAATGGTTGCGATCAAATGGTTGAGATCAGTTTGGTCACTTTTACCCCAGTGAGTGCTGATTTGCAAAAGTGAGGCCAGTTTTTATTTTATTTTATTTCTGTGTGCTTCTTTAAAATAGGTTTTGATTGATTTCAGAGAAGGGAGAGAGAGAGATAAACATCAATGATGAGAGAGAATCATGGATCGGCTGCCTCCTGCACGCCCCACACTGGGGATCGAGCCCACAACCCAGGCATGTGCCCTGACCGGGAATCGAACCGTGACCTCCTGGTTCGTAGGTTGACGCTCAACCACTGAGCCACGTCGGCCAGGCACGGGGCCAGTTTTCAAAATCCTCTGTGATCTGAGGTCAGCTCTGGACTCCCCATATGTGTTCTCCCTCGTGTCTTGCACCTGGAATACCTGTTAGGCTCCGATTTGGAGATGGAGTTCGCACTGGTACCGCACCCGAGAGCAGAAATTACCCATATGGAGAACATGTTTCTACGTGTGTGTGTGTGTGTGTGTGTATGTGTGTGTGTGACCATGCTGGGCTGCTCAGGAGGGCCAGGGTTAACCACTGACATATTGTTGACCCCTTGCTGTGTCTAGGCCACGCATCTAGCACTGGAGGGCTGCTGGGGACCACTGATGACAAAGTGATAAAAAAAAAAAAAAAAGAAAGAAATATGGCCCAGCCGGCGTGGCTCAGTGGTTGAGCATCGACCTATGAACCAGGAGGCCAAGGTTCGATTCCCGGTCAGGGCACGTGCCTGGGGTTGCGGGCTCGATCCCCAGTGTGGGGCATGCAGGACGTAGCCGATCCATGATTCTCTCTCATCATAAATGTTTCTCTCTCTCTCTCCCTCTTCCTTCCTCTTGGAAATGAATAAAAATATAATTTTAAAAAAATAAAGAATCGTTACTTTCTTTAAAAAAAAGCAATACTTCAATGTCCTTTATATTTATCTCTTAATTTCTCCTAAATTCTTCTGTGATCTACATAGATTCTTGCTTTTGTTTAGTGCCAATTAAATGTGGAGCTAGCCTCGGGGCGGTGGCTCGGTCCCCCTTCCTGGTGAGGCCTCTCGGGGAGCCAGCGCTGGCGGGCAGGGGCGGAGCGGGCTGCTCTCTGGCTGTGAGACAGGCCAATCCCTCCCCAGCATCTGAAATATTAATGCCCAGTGTCAGGTAGCACATGACCCAGAGAAGCAGCGGCCCAGAGATGTGAATCAGCTTCCTCCCTCCTCTCTCCTAAGAGGTTTTGTGGTTGTCGATGTTTTTTTTTGCTCAAATGCACATATTTTGAAACCTGCCAGGAAGAATCAAGAATTCAATTTTTAAAAATGCCAAGCGGTGAATTCAAACCTGATTGTCTTTGCAGCAGAGAGGTTTAAATTCTTCAATCACTCCCAGCCAGTTTGATGATCTGTTTTGTTTTTTTTAATCTTTTTTTGTGGGTGTGTGTTTGTTTGCTATTCCTTGCCCGAGGATATTTTTCCATTGGTTTTGAGGGAGAGTGGCAGAGAGAGGGAAAGACAGAGAGAAACATCGATGTGAGAGAAGCACATCGACCGGTTGCCTCCTGCAGGAGCCCCGACCACGGCCGGGACCTGGGAGGAGCCTGCAACCGAGGTACGTGCCCGGGACCAGAATCGAACCCAGGACCCTTTGGTCCACAGGCCGACACTCTATCCACTGAGCCACACCGGCTAGGGCTCCCTCCAAAGCTTTTCTCTCCATTTTTCTTCCAAAGAACAGCCACCCATTTGTGTAGCACGCCCTTCCCGCCTCCCCCTCCCCCCTGCCCCCATCCCTGGATTCCGGGTCCACGCCCACTGCCTTTCTCCATCCTGATAACTAATCCGCATTCCTCTTACAGCTGCTCACTTAACACTCGAAACCCCGAAGCAGGTACTACTTTGACAATGAATGGCCACCCTGCCTTGGCCTCATCCTCAATGTACACGATGCATGCCTGGCCCTTTCTTGTTCCTCGCAAAACACTATGGAGAACCCTAGCCGGTGTGGCTCAGTGGCTAGAGCGTCGTCCTGCGGACTGAAGGGTCCCAGGTTCGATTCCGGTCAAGGGCACATGCCTGGGTTGCGGGCTCGATCCCCAGTAGGGGGCGTGCAGGAGGCAACGGAACAATGATTCTCTCTCATCATTGATGTTTCTTTCTCTCCCTCTCTCTTCCTCTCTGAAATCAATAAAAATATATATTTTTAAAAACAACACCATGGAGACACCCCTTAGAAAGCCAGCGTCCGTTCGATACCCATTCGCTGCGTCCCTGCCTGGGGGCCGGCGGAGATGAATCTGTCACCCTCTGCTTTGAGAGCCTTGCAGAACAGTAAGGGGTAAGATGTATATACATCCACGTAAGGGCAAGAGGAGGATGAGAACAGAATAATATGAATCGAGGGCCTGCTGAGTGCCAGGCCTTTTCCTTCCATTGTGGTGCTGAGTCATTACTGCGGGCTGGTTAAAATTTTATTTTATGTTCCTTTTGTATTTTTTTTAATCCTCACCAGAGGATATTTTTCCATTGCTTTTCTTTTTTTCAGAGAGAGCGGAAGAGAGAGGGAGAGACAGAGAGAAACATCGATGTGAGAGAAGCCCCTCAACTGGTTGCCTCCTGTACACGTGCCCTGGCCAGGGCCCGGGCCAGGGAGGAGCCTGCAACCGAGATACATGCCCTTGACCGGAATCGAACCCGGGATCCTTCAGTCCGCAGGCCGACGGTCTATCCACTGAGCCACACCGGCGGGGGCTATCTTCATTTTGAACTTAACTGAATCAAATCTGATGTCAAAGACTAAGCTCCTCCCACGCTGGTCCATCACCTGAGTGCCACTCATCAAAGCTCATTGGGGCCCGGATGTCCCAGGTGACAGCCCAGATGATGACAGAGCAGAGGTCTCCCTAACCACGGAGCTGCCCTGGTCTCGCCCCTACATTTCATGGTTCAAAGCATCCAGGTCAATGACACCGTCAGCTCCGCACTCTACTCGCCAGGCAACTACCAACAGGCCAGACGGTGGCTTCAGTGAAAGTGAAATGAAATCCGTGGCACAGTTGTTGTTTTTTAATCCAAATCCGCCGCTTGGAGGTCCCCGGGGCCGAGTTCAAGTCCTCCCGGCCCACGTGTGGGGAAGAACCTACTCTTTGCTTTCGAATGAACCGGCCTCTTTACCTGGAAAAGTCATTCAAACGCTTAGGCTTCAGGATCAAGGAGTGGGGGGGGGGGGGTGTGAAAAACCTTAACATGTCGTCCATACTAACCACTGATTTACGATCCAAAAGGAAGACAGTGAAGACACGAAGACTGATCCGTCTCCTGCGAACAGCGTCCGGGAGAATTCCTGTCACGTGAGGCCTGTGCCAGACCTTTTGTGAGAGGCACTGTGTTTATGGCTGACATTCAGAAATCCCCAGGCGCGGTGGGTGGGAGGTGCTGGCAGGGAGGGAGCGCAGCGAACGTGCCCCACAGCCATCCGGAATGTTCAACTGGGGAGGGTGCCGGCTCTGCTGTGAACCCCAATTAAAGATAAAACCCTCGCTGGGCGAGCCCGCCCCGCCCTGAGGATAAACAGGACTGGATTCAGGGGTAGAGTAACACAGGGTATGCGCCTCTTTTAGGGAGGCACAAAAGAGGCGCCTTAATTATCATCTGGCCAGAAGGAGGGGGCCTAGTTAACACCTTTCTGGGTGGGCTGAAATGAATGACCCCCTCCCCCCCGCCGCGACGGCCCACCTCCAAGCCCCATTCTAAACGACTATACAACCCAGTCCTTGGTATTCAGATCACAGGAGAGGCATTTAAAAGAAGCATTCGTCCGCGGGGTTTGATCTCTCTTTGATTTTGTTCCGATGTACAACTGTGTTCGAAAATGAGATAACTGGGCTCCACGGGGCGGGGACCACGGCCGTCCCCACCCAAGTCCGAACATCTGACGTTAACATTCGTTTGTGAGGCCGGGCAGCGTGTTGTTACCTAAGTGTTTTCACAGGCGGCTTGCCCGGAGCCAGGCAGGGGGGTGTGTACGGTCGGGGGTGCCCACTTCAGGCAACGGGAGGGGCTTTGGGGACAAAAAGACTGGACTTGAGAAGTGTGTCTCTGCAGGGTGAGAAGAGATCAGCCAATGAACTTGTATGCATATGTGCCTAACCCGTGGGGCGGTGAGGGCCTGGGTGGGAGGGGGTGGGAGCGGGCTGGAAGAGGTTAATGGAGGAAAAAGGAGGACCTATGGAATACTTTCAGCAATAATGATTAAAAATATATAAAAATAAAACGCACCGATGGTCAAATGGGTGGGAACTTTACTCCCTTTGGGCACAGGGGGAACTGTGCCAGAGGTAATAATGATATCCAACTGTAAGGTAGCATTTTGTTCTTCCAATAGGGGTATAGGAAATGTGTAGATGGAGTTATAGAAGCCTATGTAAAAATAAATGGCATTTTCCTGCCGAAACCGGTTTGGCTCAGTGGATAGAGCATCGGCCTGTGGACTGAAAGGTCCCAGGTTCGATTCCGGTCAAGGGCATGTACCTGGGTTGCGGACACATCCCCAGTGGGGGGCGTGCAGGAGGCAGCTGATTGATGTTTCTCTCTCATCGATGTTTCTAGCTCTCTATCTCTCTCCCTTCCTCTCTGTAAAAAATCAATAAAATATATTTTTTAAAAATAAATAAATGGCATTTTCCTGAAATCACACTGTGTGGTTCACAAAGCAACGAGTGCAAGAGCTGGTGATGAGCCCTGGCTGGTTTGGCTCAGTGGATAGAGCGTCAGCCTGCGGACTGAAGGGTCCCAGGTTCGATTCCGGTCAAGGGCACATGCCCAGGTTGCAGGTTCAATCCCCAGTAGGGGGCGTGCAGGAGGCAGCCGAGCAATGATTCTCTCTCATCATTGATGTTTCTCTCTCTCTCTCTCCCTTCTTCTCTGAAATCAATAAGAACATATTTTTTTAAAAAAAAGAATTGTAATCCTTACTATTAAAAAAAAATCTGGTGATGTCACAGATGTCACGTGATGTCACAGATGTCACGTGATGTCATCAGGTCATGTGGCAATCCACACGACAGGACATTCGTGAAGTGAGGACACCATTAGCTCCATTTTGCATGCGGAAAAGTGACCTTCCAAGCCTAAGTGATTCATTCCAAGCTAATGAGGATCAGAGGGAAGACGCAACCCCATTTCTTCCCGACTCTAAACTAGGTGGCATTCAATGGAGTGGCTCTGCATTTTCTGGGAGCCAAGCCCTAGGGGAACGCAGAGGGAGAGGGAGGGTTAGAGAAAGAAGAACAAACAAACGTATAAAATCTGATGGTGGGAAAAAGAACATCATACGAGAGCCCTGGCTGGGCAGCTCAGTTGGTTAGAGTATCGTCCCGATACCCCAAGGTTGTGGATTCGATCTGAAGCTGAGAGTCGGTGGGGAAAACGGGTGCATTTGTATTGAATGTCTCCACGTTTGCAAGGCCCCTCTGAGCAATAGGATTGCCACATGACCTAACGCATTCACAGTTCCGTGTAGGTAGAAAAGAAACGGCACCAGCCCTGACTGGTTTGGCTCAGTGGATAGAGCGTTGGCCTGCGGACTGAAGGGTCCCAGGTTCGATTCCGGTCAAGGGCATGTACCTTGGTTGCGGGTACATCCCCAGTAGGGGGTGTGCAGGAGGCAGCTGATCGATGTTTCTAGCTCTCTATCCCTCTCCCTTCCTCTCTGTAAAAAAATCAATAAAATATATTTTTTTTAAAAGAAAAGAAATGGCCCCATTTTGACTTCCAAGTGGTACCCCACTTTCCTTCAAGGGACATAGGTACGTCTCTCCTTGGATAACGTCTTCCCATTGCAAGAAGGCAGTAAGCAAATTTCTACACCTGGCTCGCGGCAGCCTCATCTTCCTTTTCTTTGGATTCAGAAACTGTCACTTCTGGGTTTCCTTTGTGAGAAGCAGTTCCCATAACAACATGGGAAGCCAGACCTCCTGGGGGACCCCTGCGGAGCTCTGGAATGTTCTCTGCCTCCAACACAGGGAGGAGGATGCCAGCAATCCCCCAGCCTCCCTTGTTGATGGGCACTTGCCTGTGGAAATGGGCCAATCCCTGAACGCCAAGGGCAAACCTACTCTTCTGGCAATCGCGCAGCATCTCAAGTGGCAAAGCTACATTTGTTAATACATCAACTGGCGACTAAAAGACGGAATTACTGTAAAATATTCCCATAGATTGAAAAATACATGTGTGTCTCCGGTATTTTAAATACTGATGTTAATCAATACTCTATACAATTCAAAGATATTGTATACATCCGTGTGGACAAAACATTCCTGTACATAGTCAATATATGTGTATTCGTTATCAGAGATTATCCATTACGTTTTCTAAAGAACATTGTTTTGGGGAAAAAAGGAATGACGATAGAATGTAGGCTAATTAGCTTCTTTGTATCTGTACCTAATTGCTAGTGTGGGCCCGAACCCAAACACGTTTAGAATGAACTTCCAATTCCGACAGGAAGCTACTGAATTACATGGTAACACGTAGAAATAGCCTAGTTTAAAAAGTGCCTGTTGCAGTTGCTTTTTAAAGAATTTCTGTTATGGCCCCAGCCAGTTTGGCTCAGTGGATAGAGCGCTGGCCTGTCGACTGAATGGTCTCGGGTTTGATGCCGGTCAAGGGCATGTACCTCAGTTGCAGGATCCTCCCCGGCCGCCGGAGCCCTGGTCAGTCGGGGCTCGTGCAGGAGGCAACCAATCCATGTGTTTCTCTCACATCGATGTTTCTCTCTGTCTTTCCCTCTCTCTAAATCATTGGAAAAATATCCTCGGGTGAGGATTAAAACAAAATAATAACAATTTTCATTATGATTATTAATCTATTGTGATTAATGAATATATAACCTATAATTCATTATTTAAATTTAGCTAGACCTTAAAGAATTAGCTGGGGTTCAGTACTTTCTCCATAATGTAAGGCTGCAACAATAGATCACTTTCTCTTCACATTATTTTATATTTCTAGACCTATGATAATAGCCCAAATGATTCCATTATACAGGTAGTTTTCATAATAATATTAAACTACCTTTACCTCGTCCATAAATTGTACATAGTGATTCGTGCTATAGCCATCTTCTTTTTCGGTGCTAGTTGAAATGAGAATTTTTAACCCCAGCTCTCCCAAGTGCACCCATCCTATGTTTGAAAAAGTTAACAAAATAACAGGCAAAAAAAAAAAAAAAAAAAAAGATGGTATTGGTAATTGACCGACAACCAAGATACAACTAAAAGGATTCTGCTAAATAAAAGGGTCTTGATTTAATTTTTCCCTTTTGTATATTTAAGTTGATTGGATTTGTAACATCACAACATAATATCATGAAATTTTTCATGCAGTAAAACTCTAAGAATCAGTCTTTATCAGTCTATACTCTTTCCTGTAATGTGACCCGGGATGAAGTCTAATTTAACTTTATCCTATCTTTACTGGAGGAAGAAAGTACCTCAATAAAATTATTAGAAGGTTTATGGCTTAATTTTCCTGTCTACTATGATATTGGCATTTGGGGGGAATAGAATATTTTGCATTTGGGGTTTGTATGACGTTTCCTTCTGGTCAACTTCAGGTTATGTGTTTCCATTCAGAATATGACATACGAGCCACTGTGTTCTCAGCACATCATATCTGGATGCAGACAATATCCATCACCCAGTCAAGGTATTATCTGACTCCCCCACAGTATAGACATTATTCTTTCTCTCACTAATAGGTAATTTCAAAAATATTCAATAATCCCTTTCTTCATCAATATCCCCTTAAATTGTTTTTCTCTTTGTTTCATTTAAAGCAGTGGTTCCCAAACTTATTTGGCCTACTGCCCCCTTTCCAGAAAAAATATTACTCAGCCCCTGGAAATTAATTTTTTTTAAATTTTAATAGCAGTTACTCATCGCCCCCAAATGCACCTGTGGCCATCACCGCCCCCCTGGATCGCTGCAGTGCCCACCGGGGGGCGGTAGCGCCCACTTTGGGAATCACTGATTTAAAGAGCCACTATTGCCCAGCCAGCGTGGCTCAGTGGTTGAGCATCAACCTATGAACCAGGGGGTCATGGTTCGATTCCAGGACATGGCCTATGCCCGGGTTGTAGGCTCGATCTCCAATGCAGGTGACAGCCAATTGATGATTCTCTCATCATTGATGTTTCTATTGCTTTCTCCCCTTCACTTCCTCTCTGAAATCAATAAAAATATTCTTTAAAAAAATAGTCACTATTGCTTTACTTGGCACCCCGATCTCTCAGCAGGGATCTTCATCTCCCTGGGCTTTGAAATGGCCATTTGTTGACCATGGACGTGACCTCAGTGACCAGATGGATTCTTGAAAAGTTGGTCATCTGTTCCCTAACAGGTTTGGGGTTCTCTACTGTGTCTGAGTTTAAATAAGTTGGGCATTTAAACGTTTAACACACCTGGGGCCAAGTCTTGTGTATGAAACAAACGTTAGTTGACTTCTTTCTTTATACTCTTGTTCTTTGGTGTTTATTCTTATTCTAGAGGCCCAATACACGAAATTAGTGCATGGGTAGGGTCCCTAGGCATGGCCAGCGATCAGGGCCATCTGTGGGGTGACCATAGGGCAGCAGGATGGGGGGCCCCCCACTGGCACCTGCTTGCTGGCCGGCCCCGCCCCCCGACCGCTGCTGCAGGTTGCCTCCCACTGCGTCTTCCCCCTGGTGGTCAGTGCGCGTCATAGCGACCGGGCCTCTAGTGCTCATATAGAGGTCATAATACTTTATGCATCAAAGCTGTGCAGTTACTCTGTAAAATGGGAATAAAAAGTTCATTTTCTTACATTCTTAAAATATAGTTTTATTGATTTCAGAGAGGAAGGGAGAGGGAGAGAGAGATAGAAACATTGATGATAAGAGAGAATCACTGATCATCTGCCTCCTGCACACCCTACACTGGGTATCGGGCCCACAACCCGGGCAAGTGCCCTGACAGGGAATCCAACCATGACCTCTTGGTTCATAGGTCGATGCTCAACCACTCAGCCACACTGGTCAGGCAGGAATAAAAAGTTTTTAAAAGCATCTTGCCAAGCAGTGTTTTAGCTCGAACGCAATCCCATGCACCAGAATCTAGTCAGACTTTCAGCACGGATTTCAGTAAATGTATTTATATGCCCCGGACAACACCCCACATCAGGCCAATACGCTACTCAGCTGATTTATAACATCCATACCCGACTGCCTTCTTAAGAAACCATTTAATTTTAAAAATTACACGCATAGAGTTTTTGTCCTTGACCTTCTTACAGATATTACTGAAAAATCAAGCTAAAAACTCTCCCAAATCCCATAAATTACCTCACTCCTCCAGCTTACCTCACCCTGCTTCTTCCCTGACAGCTGGATTAATTTCCAGGAGTCCCATGGAGTCATCTTCAGCCATCCATTATCCGAGCACTGCAGCGGAGGCCCGGGTAGGCATTTACCAACGCGTCCTTTTAATCGTCTCCTAATGATGAATTGGCCTTGAGTGAGTCTGTGTTCTGTCCCTGCTCCTTTCCTGACTCCCTTTTCTCTTGTTGGCCATTGTTCCCTCCCCTGGGGACATTATTGGAAGCCACAGCATCGCAGCAGAAACAAAGACATACTTCCTGACTCCCTCTGCCGCCCCCCACCGGGCCTTCCTTCCGCACACAATTCCAACTTTATCAAGTGAGTCGACACCTCACTCTGTTCCTTGCTTCCATTTCCTGTTCGAGTTGGTACCTGGGGGACTGGATCCATCGGATTTGACTCCTGAGCCATAACCCGAAATGGGGACACTAGCCCCACAATTTCTTGTCCCAATCATGACCTTGGCTTGACCCTCCCCTTCCATTCCTCCCTCAAACTTTCTCTCCCATGAGCCTTTGCATCTCTTTCATCATAGAGCTGACATTTCACACATGCTTTGGGCATTGCCTTATATCACTCAGCATCCAGTTAATAAAACAAAGACCCCCCCCCCCCCCACTAGATACTGCAACAGACAGACTTGAATATCGGTTACATGGGTGCTGGGAAGCTGGAGAAGAAGAAAGAAAGCAAGAGATGACATGGAGATGCTAACTGCAAGGAGAAACTACCACCCATAGGAAAAGATGCCACTGTCCTCACCGAGGAGCAAAGAAGGTCCAACAGACTCGGAATGCAGTCTTCTGAGAAGGGGTTCCCTGCAGCATGGCTGGTGGTGGGTGTGGAGGTAGCTGGGGCGAGGACCGGATGGTTCTGCTATGATGAAGGGTCACTGATGGGCTGACCCTGACAAGCAGAGGAAGGAGGAAGGCCCTTTTTTGCTCTCCTGCCCCTCTGTCTCCCTCCAGTGTCCCCATATCACAACCGAACAGGAAGTCGGCTGACAAAGGACAATCGCACTGTCCTCTCCATCTTCACAGAGCAGACACAGGAAGGTGAATTTGAAACAAAGAGAAAACAGACTGATAATTACCTCACCAAGCTCCTTACATTGGCTTCATCTCAACGAACCACAGTCTTTTAAATATATATATAT
This sequence comes from Myotis yumanensis, assembly GCF_028538775.1. NCBI lineage: Eukaryota > Metazoa > Chordata > Mammalia > Chiroptera > Vespertilionidae > Myotis > Myotis yumanensis. The sequence goes on along the minus strand of NW_027223771.1, from coordinate 3,294,058 downwards.
ATTTATTGATTTCAGAGAAGAAGGGAGAGTGAGAGAGAGAGACAGAAACATCAATGATGAGAGAGGACCACCAATTGGCTGCCCTCCGCATGCCCCACACTGGGGATGGAGCCCACAACTTGGGCATGTGCCCCTGACTGGGAATCGAACTGCGACCTCCTGGTCCCAGGTTGACGCTCAACTACGGAGCCATGGTGAGCCAGGCTACCCGACCCTTTCATAGGGGTCGCCTAAGACCATCCTGCATATCAGATATTTCCATGATGATTCATCACAGTAGCAACATTACAGTTATGAAGTAGCAACGAAAATAATTTTATGGTTGGGTCACAACATGAGGAACTGTATTTAAAGGGCCAGAAGGTTGAGAACCACTAGTCTAGAGTTAGGAGATATGTCTGTTTACAAGGGAGTTGGAGCTCCTTGAGGTTGGGGTGGGCATATCCAACTATCTATTCATAGAGTCCGGCTCAAAATGAATGGTTCAATCTGTGCTCTAATAGTGACTGGGTTGCAAGTGAGAAATGGTGCATCTCATTTCTTTCCAAGTTCACTGGCCAGAACCCAACAGTATGACCCAACCCAACTGCCAGGGAGGTTAGAAAATATAGTCATCACATGTCCCCTCGGAGGATGGAGGGGATAAAGGTTAGTGATCACCAAGACAGCCCCTCTCATACTCTCCACCTTCATGTATATCTCACCCAGCAAGTAACGTCACGTGATGCAATACCACACACATTGGCATATGCTTGGACACACATTACAAGGGATAGCATCATTCTCAATCAACCCTAGTTATGGAAAGATGAAAAGCTGATCACATCAGAGCAACAACTTGATGTTACTTTGATACATTTTCATAGAACTCATTGAGTTAGGAAATATGACAGCAACTAGACTATGTATCTATAGAAAGAGACTAAGCCATCTAGCTCTGCAAATATTGCTTCATAGGATTTTTTTTAAACTTTTATTATTTTGTTAATCCTCAGCCAAGGTTATTTTTCCATTGATTGTTAGAGAGAGTGGAAGAGAGAGGGAAAGACAGAGAGAAACATCGATGTGAGAGGAAACACATCGATTGGTTGCCTCCTGCATGCTCCCCAACCACCTGGGTTGGGGAGAAGCCTACAACCAAGGTACGTGACCTTGACCAGGATCAAACCCAGGACCCTTTGGTCCACAGGCTGATGCTCTATCCAATGAGCCAAACTGGCTAGGGCGAATTTTAAATAAATGAAGCATCCTGTCATTTACATTTTCCTTCTATAGGTAGAGGAAAAGCTAATACAATGAAAAAGTATTATAATCAACTCAGATTTCATTATTGGAGGGGGGAGGGGAGAAGCATTTTATCCAGTAGTCTATTTCACCAGTATTAATGATGTTTTCATAAATTTTCACCTCTCAAATCTTGGTACTACCCAAATGCCCAAAATATGAGTAGGGATAAATAAATTGTGACACGCTCACACAAAGCGCACTCTAAGCCAGTGGTTCTCAACCTTCCTAATGCCGTGACCCTCTAATACAGTTCCTCATGTTGTGGTGACCCCCAACCATAAAATTATTTTCGTTGCTACTTCATCATGTTGCTACTGTTATGAATTGTCATGTAAATATGTGACATGCAGGATGTATTTTCATTGTTACAAATTGAACATAATTAAAGCATAGTGATTCATCACAAAAACAATATGCAATTATTTATGTGTTTCCCGATGGTCTTAGGCGACCCCTGTGAAAGGGTCGTTCGACCCCCAAAGGGGTTGCGACCCACAGGTTGAGAACCGCTGCTCTAAGCCATGAGAATGCATGGTCCACAGCCCTACGCAACAATAGGTATGAATCTCATAGACATAAGGCTGGTGCGGGAAGCCAGCCACCAAAGAACAGGTGATGGAGGATTCCGCTGGCGTTCACTGCCGGAAGCCAATGCCAGCATGTCATAATTGCAAGAGTTGCATCAAAAAGTTGATGGAACTTGGGGACTCAACAAGGGCTGAGTCACCTATGTTGTCACCTGTTGGGAACAGCTAAGGGCATTTCCCCAAACCTGCAAAGGGATGATTGTTTGCTGCCAGACAGCTCAGGGCATCTTAATGTTATTGCCTCCTACTGGCCGAACACCTGAACAGCCGTAGGCTGTGTATACGAAACCTGACGCTCAGGACAATTTGTGTTAATAAAAAGCATGGGGTCCTGAGAGGAGGAGAAGTTAGTTTCTTTAACGAGGCTCCTCTGACCCCCCAAATGCCTTTCAAAATTATATTTCGTCACTGGACTCTTTACTAAGTTACACACAGCCTTTCTCCAGCTTGCTGAACCCTTCTTAATGCGGGAACAAGAACCCGGCATTAATGGAGACCCAAACAGGGACTTCCTGAACCTGTAGCAGCAACAGTTCACAAACACCCCAGAGTCATCTGTGCTTGCCGACGTCTAGACAGAGACAGACTTCCGTGAGCAGGAGGGTGGCTTCTAGCATGCTCTCTCCCTCTGCTTCTTTTTAAAAATATATATTTGTATTGATTTCAGAGAGGAAGGGAGAGGGAGTGAGAGTAGAAACATCCATGATGAGAGAGAATCACTGATGGGCTGCCTCCTGCACGCAACCCGTGCATGTGCCCTGCCTGGGAACCGAATCGAACCGTGACCTCCTGGTTCGTAGGTCGACGCTCAGCCACTGAGCCACGCCGGCGGGCTCCCGTTCCTTCTGGCTCTGGGTGCGTTTAGCTTATACACGATGCCTGCACACCCTCCTTCGAAGCGGAGCAAGAGAAAAGCAGGAGTGAAAAAAGGCTTCCTTTGCCCATGGCGCTCTCTCGCCCTCTGAGATGATGCAGAGAAATGAAGATCCAGCTGGGATGCAGAAGGCGGGCTTAGTAGGACAGCTCACGCAGAAAGCAGGGTCACACAGTAGGCACTTTCCACAAGTGGAACCTCAAGTCCAAGACAACCAGGATCCTCACGTCCAGCGGTCAGCAACCGGGGGTCCACGGGCCACTGGTGGTCCGTGAGGTCTGAAAGGTGGGCGACCGCTGCTCACGATGACAGTGACATAGCATCGTGATGCATATTCGGGGACCAACAGGGGTAGGTGTCATTTCAGCGCCAGAGAGAAACGGCGCTGTGACAGTCAGCTCTTTGGACAAATTTTAGATTTCGGCGGGTCCCCTGCTCTCCTCGCATTCTTTTTTTTTCAAACACACAAAACCCTCACCTGAACAGATGCTTTTCTTGACTTAGAGAGAGGGGATGGGAGAAGGAGAAAAAGAGAAACATCAAATCCATGACCTGGGGATGTGCCCTGATTTGGAATCAAATCCGTGACCTTCAGGTGCATGGAATGACACTCCAACCACTGAGCCACCCAGCCAGGGCGCTGTCCTTCCATTCTAGTAGCAGTGCCTTTCCAGTGGCAGTAGGCTTTTCTCACCCATGGCTGCATTGCTCTGATGCTGCCCGTGTGGTCTGATGCCCACAGAGAAGGAGGGCGGGCGGGTGTCCCTGCAGATCGGCACACCACGGCTCGCGAGCCACATGCGGCTCTTTGGCCCCTTGAGTGTGGCTCTTCCACAAAATACCAACTTCTGTGCATGGGCCACGAAGTTTCAATCATACTATACGTGCGCGCCTGCCTGTGGTATTTTGTGGAAGAGCCCCACTGAAGGGGCCAAAGAGCCGCATGTGGCTCGCGAGCCGCGGTTTGCCGACCACGGAGTCCTAGCACAAGCGCTTGGCGAGCTTTCCAATGCTTCCCTGTCTTTTGTGAACAAACAGAGCAGTTCTTTGCAAATAGGCCACAGCCCTGGACAGTTTGCTCAGTGGGTAGAGCATGGGCCCTTGGACGGAAGGGTCCCGGGTTCTATTCCGGTCTCCGGTGCAGGTTCGATCCCTGGCCCTGGTCGGGGTGTGTGCGGGAGGCAACCAATGGATGTGTCTCTCTCACCTCGATGTTTCTCTCTCTCTCTGTCTCTCCCCCTTCCTTTCACTCTCTCTCTCTCTCTCTAAACAATAAAATAAGCCCAGATTTCTTTGGGGCTTGTCTACCCATCACAGGTGAGTTGTCTGAGGCCAGCACCCTCTCCCCTCCTGGGAAAAGAACTGGAGGTGTCCAGGGCCCAGGGCCCTGCAGACCCCGGGTGGGCAGACAGGCAGCCTGGCCGGGGAGACCGGGGCAGGAAGGGCCAAGAATTAGGAGGTAGGAGAGGTTGGTGCCAACAAGCCGAGTTGCCCCTTCCCCAGCATCAGCGAGGGAAACGACCCCAGCCCCTAGCAGAACCGCTCTGGGCCTCAGACTCCGCCCTGCGCTCAAGTTCTCATCAACTCCCCTCTCCTTCCCTGCTCGCTGGTGTTCCCCATGTTTTTCGACATCGCATTAACTCCCCTCCCAGCACAATGATCGGCTCCAATCTGCTATTATCACGGAAATAGAAGAGGTAAAGTGCCTGTAATAGGATCCAAATCAAATCACTTTCACTTCAGCCGCTTTGGCTGTGCAGCCAAAGGGTCCCCCAGGGAGATTCAATACAGAGAAACACCTGCAGACGCAGGCTGAGGCCCGGGGCGGAGATGGAACACGACAGGCCCGGCTCGCCTGTACCCTCTGCTTAGCGACAAGGCGGGCACCTCGGGAGTAATGGCCCCAGGCAGGCTCCCGGGGACTCGCCGCTCAGAGGCCAAGCCAGGGCCTGACTCCCCCTCCCTCCCTCTGCCCCAGAACACCGTGTTGGTGGACAATTCACAGCGCTGGGCTGCAGTCCTGCATCCTTTCCTGAAGTATTTGCTTTCCTAGGGGGTGGCTCTGTCCTGGCTTCCAGCTGGTTCTCTGAGCGGCCCACCCTCCAGGTTAGAAAGGTGCTGGAATGGAACATGGCTCCGGCCTGGCGGCGGGGGTAGGGGAGGGGAAGGGGGAGGGAAGCCCCAATCTTTCCTTTGGGCACTTCTGCACAAATGTTACGCACTTGACATTCACCGTGCGCTTCCCCGATGGTCGCAGGCTCAGATTTTTTGTATTTTAATAGCCGAAGCCGGTTTGGCTCAGTGGATAGAGCGTCCGCCTGCGGACTGAGGGGTCCCGGGTTCGATTCCAGTCAAGGGCATGTACCTGGGTTTCGGGCACATCCCCAGTGGGAGATGTGCAGGGGGCGGCTGGTCGATGTTTCTCTCTCATCGATGTTTCTGACTCTTTATCTCTCTTCCTTTCTCTCTGTAAAAAATCAATAAAATATATGGAAAAATATATATATATATATATTTATTGATTTCAGAGAGGATGAGAAAGGGGGAGAGAGAAACATCAACGATGAGAGAGAATCATGGATCGGCTGCCTCCTGCACACCCCCCTACACAGATATTAGTATATGGATATGTCGAGGAATTGCACGGTCCAGTTTGAGATTTGAAAATTAAGATCTCTTTATCCTGTCCGGTTTTTTTTTGGTATGTTGAGTGCACAGAGCCTGAGGACACACAGCGCAAGGCATTCTGGTTTCCCTGCTGTGTGTGTCCAGGGATGGGGAGACATGAGGGCAACTAGGTTACAGTGGTCGATGTGCTATAAGGCCCCTGGTGAAGAAGAGAGTAGGGCAAGCATGTCAAACTCGCAGCCCGCGGGCAGCATGTGGCCCACAAGGAATATTTTTGCGGCCCAGCCAATATAACGGAATGTAAGAACGTTTCAATAAAAATTCCGTCACTTAATTTTGACAATATTATCCTGTTATACATTATTAATAACGAACTACAACGTTCACTAATGACTGATTACTGTCATCGTGTTGCATTCATTTCCCTTATGTGCCTTATGTACGCGCAGGCGCACCATTTCTGTGCACTAATACCAGCAGCGAATATTTTAGCAGCCGATGGCCACGTCGTTAGTCTTGGACTGACTTGTTTGGTGTGCGCAACAGGAAATATTTCGCTCTCGGAGAACCAGAAAAATAGGTTTATTTGCGTGACGCTTATTCATTTGTGCAGTTATTCAGTGTCTGGTAAGTTCATGTTCAAGGAAAAAAATATTAATTTTTATTAAAATGTTCTATGATTTTATGTTAACGATGACTCGTTTATCTCAGCCCTTTGTGTTCAGCACGTCTTTATCGAAATAAACCTACGTTTCTATGAAAATGGAAGCGTTTGTTGCTTTGCGGCCCGCATACACGTAAACCGTGTTTATTGGGCCCGTGTGAGCCTGTGAGTTTGACATGCTTGGAGGAGGGGAAGCGGACCAGATCCCCACTGGAAGAACTGGGAATGCCGGCCTCGGAGAAGAGGCGATGCTCGAGTGGAGAAGTGGAGGCAGAGGAGAAAGTTGCCCGATGGAGGAGATTATGGGGGTGAGAAAGCCTGCAACGAACACCCACTGTGTGTGCACACCGGTGAGCCCCCCCCGCCCCCCCCCCGGAAGTGCCTACACCGATGGGCACACACACATTCTATCACAGCACTAACTTAAGTGCACAAACTCTAGTAGCCTGCGCCTTTAAAATGGCTAAGGTGTGTGTGTGGGGGGGGGTCACATGGAACAGTGGACATAGGTGGGCTGCCTGAGGACCCCTTTATGCCTGTTTTCCCTCCTCTGTCCCCCATCTCTCCCATTTTCTCAGGACTCTCCAGTCTTTATGCCATCTCTTTAAATGGTTCGAGCTGTTTTATACAGAATTTTAAATATATATATATATATATATATACACACACACACACACACACACACACACACACACTGAGTGGCCAGATTATTATGACCGGCCAGATTATTATGACCACCCTATCAGTACTTCATTGACACTTCCAAAAATACTGAATATTGAAAACTTCCTAAGCAAATACTCTCAAGGTTTTATTATTATTATAATTTGCATAACTAATTCACTTCATTGTACTGATCTGTGTATACACACACACACACACACACACACACACACACACACACTAGTAGAGGCCCGGTGCACGAATTCATGCACAGGTGGGATCCGGCTGGCCCACCCTGATCAGGCTGATTGGTGGGCTGCAGTGCGCATCATAGTGACTGGTCATTCCAGTCATTCTGGTCACTTGACTTTTATATATATGTATACACACACACACATAATTTTAAAAAATATCTGGACAAAACTTTGTAAACTTTTAAAAAGCAAGTGACAGTCTGTTCGCTGCTTCTATGTCTCTGGGTCTATTTTGGTTCATCACTTTATGTTGTTCATTAGATTCCACCCACATATGAGTGAGATCCCGTGAGACTGTCCAACCTCAGAGGGAAGGCAGGGGAGGGTGGGGGAGGGGGAAGAGATCAACCAATGGACTCACATGCGTACATGCATAACCCGTGGACACAGACAATGGGGGAGGGGGGTGAAGGCCTGGGGGAGGGGGCAGGGGTGGGGTGGGAGAGATCAATGGGGGGAAAGGGGACATCAATGTGACACTTTCAACAATAAAGATTAAACATAAAATAAAATAAATGAAATAAAATGAAAAGCAAGTGGGAGCTGATAGAATTTCGAAATGTGAGTGCCGAAAGTGATCCTCTGCCATCTCTCATTCCTATTATGACATATTATATAGGAGAGTCCATTGGTGTCTGTTATCTATCCATATATATATGCTTACATGCTCCATTAGATATTTCTGGAGCGATCTGATATATCGATGACTATAAAATAGCTACCATTGCCGAAACCGGTTTGGCTCAGTGGATAGAGCGTCGGCCTGCGGACTGAGGGGTTCCAGGTTCGATTCCGGTCAAGGGCATGTACCTGGGTTTCGGGCACATCCCCAGTGGGGGGTGTGCAGGAGGCAGCGGATCGATGTTTCTCTCTCATCGATGTTTCTAGCTCTCTAGCTCTCTCCCTTCCTCTCTGTAAAAAATCAATAAAATATATTTTAAAAAAATAAAATAAAATAGCTACCATTTATTGAACACTTATAACTGTCAGGGATTCGACTAAGCTCCTGACGCGAAGCATCTCAATTAATACTGAATGTGTTCATGTGTTGGGTAAGACACCATTGTCAGTCCACGGATCGCACACATTCCCCTCTTTCTAATTTGACTTCCAAAGAAAATAATTACGTTTGAATGTAGAATTATCCTGACAGAAACTGCTTCCTTCATTCCAATAAACATGTAGATAATATCCATATACCGATACTGTATTCGTCCTTTTTCCCACAGAAATACTGGCATTATTTTCACCGTTTTGTACGTCTAGAGAATAAAGCTATTCAATTTGAACTTGATCTTGGACCTTCCTTTTTTTCAGAAATGGAGGTGTAACGATTCTCAGGGGTCAGTTGAGCAGTTTCATTTATAAAAAGCTTAAGGATTGAGCACAGGAGAGAAAGAGAGAGAGAGAGAGGGAGAGAGAGAGAGATTTTCCAAGCCCACTAAGAAAATTGTAATTGTCATTTTCTTGGGTTTTTATAATCTTTTGGCTAAAAGCTTAATCTTTGGCTGAAAGAGACGGCTAGCTAAGGAGGGATTTTGTATTTTGTTCCACGGTAGCCAGGTGGACCACTTCAAAGAAAACATCATTAAATCCCCCAAAATAATGAGGTATACCCGTGCGCGGTGATATTTCCGGAGAAACAGTTCCATATTGTGGTCTTTTTTCAGGGATAAACAGAAACATTCCACGCACACACCCCAATACCCGCTGCAGCACTTACACGGCTCGAAAATGATAGCGGCGACCGAGAATTTTTGAGTAATTAGGTTTCTCGGATAATAAGAGCTTTTTAATAAGGTACATATCATTTACAATATTGCTAATGAAATGTGAAAGCGAGTCAGTCCCCGGTAAGATAATGGCTAACTTGTTTTAATTGTTCACGTTTTTTCTTGCTTGCAATGACACCGTCATTATTTCACAGTCACCACTTATCATGAAATCCAAGAGGATTAATGGTTTCACTTATACCGGCGAAAATGTTTAAGCTGTCCCGATTATCAGCGCCGTTGGAAAGAATAATGGTTATTTGTCATCGCGTTGAGCAGGAGAACGAATTGTCTCCGGAACGCTGGTGCCATTAACCCTTTGAGGCAGCGGTAATAGAGTTGGCGGGCTGAGCCGGGGAACGCCAAGATCTAGGATCGGGTGTTTATGTGGGTATGGCTTTTTCTCACCCACAACCCCCTAAAAAGGATTGTCTCTTCTCCTGGCAGAAGTGGAGACAAACAGCTTAGCTGGCTACACCTTTCTGGATCTCTGAAATGAAAATGAGATAGTGACCCATCTAGTCGTGTGATGAATGAGCAAACCGCTACATGAGAATCAAGAGAAATGGGAATTCTGGAAAAGGAAGAAAAATAATTATTTGTAGATTTCTTGCTCCTTTTTTTTGTTTTTAAAGAAACAGAGAAAAATGTGCAAAAACAGTCCCGCGTGGTTTCTCACTCCAGTCTTCATTATATTTTAATTCAAATACTACATTTTAATAAATCCCATGTCTGCTTCAAAAATGCTCATCAGACCTACCTTGCTTAGCCATAACAAATAATAATTAAGGGCCCTGGCTGGTTTGGCTCAGTGGATGGGAGCGTTGGCCTGTGGACTGAAGGGTCCCGGGTTTGATTCTGGTCAGGGACACATGCCGGGGTTGCGGGCTCGGTCCCCAGTAGGGGGCGTGCAAGAGACGGCCGATCAATGATTCTCTCTCATCATTGATGTTTCTATCTCTTTCCTCCCCCTTCCTCTTTGAAATCAATAAAAATATATTTTTAAAAAGACAACAAGCCCTAACGGGTTTGGTTCAGTGGATAGAGCATTGGCCTGTGGACTCAAGGGTCCAGGTTCGATTCCGGTCAAGGGCATGTACCTTGGTTGCGGGCACATCCCCAGTGGGGAGTGTGCAGGAGGCAGCTGATCGATGTTTCTCTCTCACCGATGTTTCTAACTCTCTATCCCTCTCCCTTCCTCTCTGTAAAAAATCAATAAAGTATATTTTTTTAAAAAGACAACAAATAATAATTAAGGAAACTACATTTTTAAAGGAAAGCATAGCATAGGAAATATAGTCAATGACATTTTATAACTATGTATGGTGCCAGAGGGGTACTAGACATAGTGGGGGATCACTTTGTAAGTTAAGTAAATGTGTAATCACTATGCTGTACACCTGAAACTAATATAACATTGAATGTCAACTGCAATTAAAAACTTAAAAAATTTTTAATTAAAAAGTTAAAACATCACGTGATCTGCGAAAACCTTTTTAAAAATTTATTTTTTATTTTTATTGATTTCAGACAGGAAGGGAAAAGGAGAGACAGAGAGAGAAACATCAATGATGAGAGACAATCACTGATCGACTGCCTTCTGCAGGAGCCCTTCTGGGGATCACGTCTGCAACCCGGGCAGGTGCCCTGACTGGGAATTGAACCAAGGCCTCCTGGTTCATAGGTCAATGCTCAACCACTGAGCCACACCAGCCGGGTGCAAAAACCTTTTTTTTAATGAACACTAAAATGATGCTAGCCGAGGAGCAAGACTGAGAAAGGTCTGTATTCAGGAATCAAGCCTTCGAGGAATAAAAAATGTAAGTGGACTAATGCCCATCTGCTGTGTTATGTTAAACCCCTGGCTTTGGAGGACGGTTTGATGAGTAAAACCAAATTTCAGCATCTAAAGCAACGTAGGACCTCATTCAGAACATCAATACCGATTGGCCTGCAGTGAAAAGAACAGAAGCTGCCCTTTCCGGGTGCTGGCACGGGTTGGCGTGGCATGAACGGCCTCTCCACCCGGGCCCCTGGCAGGCTGACCACAGCAGGAAGTGGGCTGGCGGCCTCTGGGCCCCTCCCTGGCTCTCCGGTGGCCCAGGCCTCGGGGCAGCTGTAATTCACAAAAAGTCCAGCCATTAAGCACGTGTGCTTCTCAGGAGGGCATGCGGGGCAGACCTGGGCGATCGGGTGGGCAGGGAGCAGGCAGCAGCAGGAAAAATGAAGTGATGTTTACAGAAGCTTAGAAAGGCAGCCAACAGCCATGCGGAGTAGAGAGTATGGAGAGGGAAGGGATGGTTGCTACGGACGGACGGACGGACGGACGGAGGTGAATTTGGAGGGCCTAGGGCTGGGGCCGGAGCCGCTCGCCTCCCCTGGATGGCTGGCTGCATTACCCCCGCTTTTATTTCTCTCAATTACAGACACTTCTGCCGCGCCAGCTGGAACCCGATCTCCTGATTTCCCCCCTGTATTTACGATCCTGGAACCAGTGCTCCCTCTCCTCCGAGGGCCCCGGTTTTAATGAACATATTCCTGGAAAGAGATGAGGTCAATTTCGCTCAGAAGGTGCCAAATGTTTGTGAAATGGTAATTCTTCCAAAAAAAAAAAAAAAAAAAGGCTTCTTAAAATGAGTGCGTTTTACATGTTCATCGTTGCTCAGGCTTGGGTCCCAAGTTACCTGCACACACACACACACACACACACACACACTCTCTCTCTCTCTCTCTCTCTCTCTCTCTCTCTCTCTCTCTCTCCTATCGTTTAGTAATTGAATTTCACAAGTTCTTATCGTGTCTCGTTCCCCGGACAGCTAAGCAGGACACGTTAGGTGTCCTTAACGTGACTGCGTTCTGAAGTGGGGTCATCATTTCGCTGAAAATCACAGTCGGTCTGGTTTGCGCAGCTGCGTTAATGGAAAACCGGGGCCTGACACCCCCCTCCAATCACAGGCTCCCCCGGTAATGGAAATGATTGCACCGGGCCACTAGGGCGCCATCGAGTGCCCTGATTAAGGCGACAGGTCAGTTATTACCTTGGTGCCTTCAGAGACAGAACACACACGCCCTGTCTCTCATAGCTGGCTGATAATAGTCAAAACTATTCCAAAAAAACTGTTTCTGCCCACCTGGTAAAATCACCAGATGATACATCAAGAAAGAAAGAAAAAAAAAAACCTGCCCTGGCCCGGTTGCTCAGTTGGTTGGAGCATCATCATACACACCAAAAGGTTGTGGGTTCGATTCCCGGTCAGGGCACATACCTAGATTGCGGGTGCGATCCCCTGTTGGGGAGCATACGGGAGGCAACCAATCCATGTTTCTCTCTCTTTTCCTCTCTCTCTCAAATCAATAAAAAACATATCATAGGGCAGTGATGGCGAACCTATGGCACGCGTGTCAGAGGTGATACGCAAACTCATTTTTTTGGTTGATTTTCCTTTGTTAAATGGCATTTAAATATATAAAATAAATATCAAAAATATAAGTCTTTGTTTGACTATGGTTGCAAATATCAAAAATTTCTCTATGTGACACGGCACCAGAGTTAAGTTAGGGTTTTTCAAAATGCTGGCACGCCGAGCTCAAAAGGTTCGCCATCACTGTCATAGGGTGAGGATTACAGAAAAAAAGCAACCCTAAAAGATCTGTAGAAGAAGTCATGAGCACTCAGAAGGTAGAGAATAAGATGCAAATACTGAGATGGGAATGTTGCAGGCATATCGATCCTAATTTGTTCAACTGTTGATATCCTGTAATTTTATCTGACACTGATGGAGTACTGACTGTGTGTGTATGAGTTCAACTCATCCAGTCTATCTATCTATATAAAAGCCTAATATGCAACGTGTCCCTTCAGGAGTTCGAGCGACTGGGAATTTGATCGCTCACTATGATGTGTGCTGACTACCAGGGGGTGTCACAGAATGAAAGAAGGCCCCGGCTGGCGGCCGGCAGCCAGAGAAGGGAGGCCCGGCCGACAGCTGGCAGCCACTAGGGACCCTACATGTGCACAAATTTCATGCACTGGGCCTCTGGTCTGAGTAATAATCCTATAGGGTAAGAATGATGCTGACCAACATTTTACAGATACTGTGGCCAAGCACCTAGCAGTTAAGTAAGATTCCCAGTGTGACCCAGCTGGTAAGTGGTAGGACCAACAATTAAACTAAGATCATCTAAATCCAGTGCCTACAGGCCTACACATTCGTCAGAACAGCCTCATTAACACATCTGATGTGGCGAAGAGCCATAATGCACCACGCTTTTCACGCTCTGGAGCTGGGGAGACACCAGTAAGATTAACTAGAGGTGGTCCCTGGACCATACATTTTATTTATTTGCTTTTTCAGAGAAACAAATTATCCGACTGGTTTTTAGATACACAGGAGGCATGTTCTGAGGATAGGATTAATGAACAGATAGCGTGGGCTTGGAATGAGCAAGACGAATTCTTTCTCCTAAACGTACTGGTCACACTACCTTGGGGAAGGAGTTACTCCTCCCTACCTCCAGTTTCTTCATCTGTAAAAAACAAAACGCTCACTTTTTAGAGTTGCTGTGACAAGGTGGGGGCTCCAAGCCAGTTCTCATATATACATGGTGGTTGTTTTTGTCACTGCTGTTGTTTCTGCCATTGAATTACTGGCTTCCATGAACTCAGGACGAGGTGCTCAGCTTAATTCAGAACACGAGTTATTCTCCATGTCTTTGTTCTGTGGACTTACAAAATATATGGCTGCGTTTTCGATGTTCAAAATGGTCATGATGCCTTTAAGAAAGCATTTTTGAAATTGTTTTTAGCTCGTTTTAAATGTCTAAGGCAACCGTAAAGGAGCAGTAAGCCTAGAGAATTAACTGCAATATATTTGAGATACTGCTTTACTATTTAAAAAATTTCATAGTGTTTTAACTAGAGAGTTTTTTTTTTTTGGTTGCTTATTTATTTTTTTACCCATCATAAAGCTCCTAAGAACTGTGTTAAGTCTGGGAGACAGAAACTAAAGCAAGAGATGAAGCAGCAGGTTACTGCAAATTAAAATTCAGATATGTTTTATATATTTTGCCTATACTCAGTTCAGCCAGAAAGTGGAGAAGATGGTTATTAAAATGCTAGAGGCCTGGTGCACAAATTTGTGCACATTGAAAGGAAATTAATTAGAAGGAATATTTTAGAGGCCGGGGAGGGACTGCGGGAGGTTGGCTCCCGGGCGTGTCCGGCCTGTCTCGCCCAGTCCCGATCGGCCGGACACCACCAGCAAGCTAACCTACTGGTCGGAGTGTCTGCCCCCTGGTGGTCAGTGTACATCATAGCGACTGGTTGAGCGGTTGACTGAACGGTCAATCAAACGGTCAGACACTTAGCATATTAGGCTTTTATATATATAGATACCAATCCAATTCAAATGCCATGATTACATACATACCTTTTGAAATTTAATGGCGATAACTTTTGTGTTTAGTTACAAGGCACTTCACCACACACTTGACGGATGCAGAAACTATAGCTCTTAACTAACCTTCCTTCTGAGTTCTGTGGAAATGAACACCAACACATTATTCCTTGTGTGCGCCCAACGCAGACCTACAGCTGGTGCCATGCTCCGCTAGCACTGTCTTGGGGGAAAACTTCAAATGACAGATCAGCAAAGCCAAAAAAAGTTCATTCAGCCTGATCTTCGGTCCCCCAGACTGGGGGAAAGAACAAGGTCACACACTTATTTCCTTCTGAGACCGAGTGAGAAAAAAATCGCTGTGGTTTTCTTCTGTTTATTAGTACTAAAATGATGGCATTGTCCCTGGTTCAGCTCAAACTATTAGATAAATTCTACCCCGAGATGAACAGATGAGCACACCAGAAATAGCATCTCCACCACTCATCCATTTACCCGGCTGACCCAGTTAGTTACCTACTCAGAATCATAAACCTCCACAAACTGAGTAAGTGATGGCTTCCAATCACTAGTATCGGTTCTCAATCGATCATTGAAATTCAGTTCGCAAATGGGATCTTTCCCATGGAGACTAGATTACCCAATTAATTTTTAAAAGATATGCCAGGAGTTGGTATATATTTTACCATGATTTAACTGGTTATTTTTGGACACTATGCTTTAGGGCAGAGGGGCTTAATCTCTTTTAAAAAAATGAAATGAAGAACGTAATGAATGTTAGTGCAAAAATAACCCAAAAGCCATCCAAGCATGGCTGGTGTGGCTCAGTGTTTGAGCATCGACCTAGGAACCAGGAGGTCACATTTCGATTCCTGGTCAAGGGCACATGCCCAGATTGTGGGCTCGATCCCCAGTGTAGGTGTGCAGGAGGCAGCCGATCCATGATTCTCTCTCATCATTGATGTTTCTATATCTCTCCCTCTCCCTTCCTCTCTGAAGTCAATAAAAATATATTAAAAAAGAAAAAAAAGCCATCAAAGTTTTAAACTACAATATGCTTCTTGGAGAATCTGTGTGACACAGTAGTACAATAATATGATTGATTTAGACAGATCTGGGTTCAAAATCTAATGCCAGGTGCTCTAGGGCCAACGAATGAATCCCTCAGATCTCCAATTTCTTGTGTATTATGGTGACCATTACTGCTTGCTTGGGCTTTGCTATTGGGTGAGGGAGGGGAAGTGAGATAATTTGCAAAACATGTCCTGTTCACAGTTTGGATAAATTAGGTAAATTTATTTTTTTAAAATATATTTTATTGATTTTTTACAGAGAGGAAGGGAGAGGGATAGAGAGTTAGAAACATCGATCAGCTGCCTCCTGCACACTCCCTACTGGGTATGTGCCTGCAACCAAGGTACATGCCCTTGACCGGAATCGAACCTGGGACCCTTTAGTCCATGAGCTGACGCTCTATCCACTGAGGCAAACCAGTTAGTGCTAAATATATTTTTATTGATTTCAGAGAGGAAGGGAGCGGGGGGAGAGAGAGAGAGACATCCATGATGAGAGAGAATCATGGATTGGCTGCCTCCTGCACGCCCCCTACTGGGGATCGAGCCTGCAACCTGTGCATGTGCCCCAACCTGGCATTGAACTGTGACCTCCTGGTTCCTAGGCCGATGCTCAACTATTGAGCCACGCCAGTTGGGCTGTGGCCTGACTATTATTCACTGTGTAGCTCTGGCCACACGCACTGGTGCACGACCGCCGGCATCTAGCCTATTCCCGTTGATGTCATTGTTCCGTAAAGGGCTCAGGGAGGCAGGGTCTGGCATGTCCCAGAGCCCTCGCTCCAGTGCAATTCAATTTCCTCAGCCATCAGCCATCCACACGGCGCAAATGGAACACGAGGAGAGAACCCGGTCCAACCGCCTACTGGTGTAATTGACTCGGCAGAGCCAGCCAGTGCCATTAGCCCCATAAACAGTTGCATTTACAACCATAAAACTGAAAAGCATGGAAATTAAAAGCCGTTAGGATTTTTCTCTGGTGTGTGGTTATCTTTGAAGGCGTGTGTGCGCTCTCTAAACACATTTTTTGTCATCGCTTCGGGTAAACGGGCAGCAGAGGCACCTGTGATCAGATTTGAAATGAGTGAACTGA
The DNA here is from genome assembly GCF_028538775.1 of Myotis yumanensis. Taxonomy (NCBI): domain Eukaryota; kingdom Metazoa; phylum Chordata; class Mammalia; order Chiroptera; family Vespertilionidae; genus Myotis; species Myotis yumanensis. The sequence goes on along the minus strand of NW_027223771.1, from coordinate 3,277,767 downwards.
GGGCGGGATCCGGGGGGTGATGATGGACTGGCTTCAGGGTCCAGGGCACGGATTCCGTGTTAATTTAACGGCGGGGCGTCCAGTTTCTGAACACTCGGCGAGGGTTATATCTGGCAGCTATCTGGGGGGACACTGTAAATCACATGATCATTGACATCCAGAATGATGCAGCTTAAAGAACTATTAGGCTGACAGTTCAATCTGTGCTTTCTGAATGGTATTTCTCCTCGGTGACTGTTGGATGGACAACTGCCCCCCCCCCCCCCCCCCGCCCCAGCCATAGCATTAGGTTGATTAGCGGGACCCTGTGAAGCAAGCAGACAGCGGTCTGTAGAGGTGACCTTTTTCCTCACCACTCCCACTCCCATCGCCATTAAAATGAGGCTTTGAGGGTATCTTCTGGGCACCTCCACGTCAACGATAAGGCACTGGTGTCTTTCTGTCTCTGGTGCCACGCCACCAGAGCACATAACCAAAAATGGAGACAGCGAAAGAGCAGAGTTCAGAGGTCACGATAGTTCTCATCAGGAGATGTTTCCGTGCACTGACTATCGGTGCATTAATCGATGTTTCTGTCTGGAGATGATCAGGCTTCGTCAAGACAGCTTTAATTGGGCAGAGCTATGCACTGAGAGGGAGCTTTTATGGGTGGTCCTGGTGGCAATCGTCAAAGGTTACGTGGTTTACAGCAAGGCGGGCTGTGACAACTGAGATGACGTAGTCATTGACATTCCAGGCCTCCCTAGAGCGAGCAGCCCGGAGAATCCGTAGGATTGGTCCAGAGCTCCTCAACTCCCTAAGTGGGCCTGTGGTTGGATCCACAGATACGTAGAGAAGTATTACTCATTCGAGGGTTGCCCGGGTTGCTTTAATGTCACATCCGTCTTGAGGAAAGGGAACAGACCCTATGGGTTTTCCACTACATCCCAGGAACTTTCTACCTATGACTCAAAGGCCATTTTTGCAGACTCCTGCTCAATCACGGAATCACAAGCGAGGAAGATAAAAAGAAAAGGTTTAAATAATGATAAACTTCACTGCTATCCAGAGAGGGGAATGAAAGATTCCAACACACTTGGCTTTTCCTGGAATTTTTACTACCAAAGGTTATCTTATTTATTTATTTCTTATTTTTTAATTGATTATTTTAGAGAGAGGAAGAGAGGAAGGGGGAGAGAGAGAGAGAGAGAAAACATCGATCGGTTGTTCCCCGCACACAGGGACGATGTTCCAACCAACTAAGCCACACCAGCCAGGGTCCAAACATTATCTTAAATCACATTTCTATGAAGAGTGTGTCAATACATTCAAAGGGTCAGCATCATATAATCTCTCAATTATAATTGCATAAATCTATATTGACTAAAACTAAATATAATGAGAAGATGATCATAAACACTTTGAAAAACATTAATGACTTAGAAGATCCAGGTGTCATATTAAGATTGATTTTCAAATCCTGACTTTGTAAACAGAAGAGAAACTGTGACCTTCCGAATGTACCCAAACTCAGTATGTATGGCATTCAGTTAAAAAGCCACCAATTTGGTTTGGGTTGAAAAGTGTAAAAATTTAAATAATAAGCAATAACATTGCTTATTGAGACCTTGACTCAATTCATCACTAGGGTCCCAAAAAGGCTGGGAAAAAAATCCTTGTATGAGATACTTTGCTGGGAAATGCTGGTACCAAGCACCTCTACAGTGGCTTACAGCTCATTGGGTATTTGAACCCAAAAATCATGATTCTGTGTTCACATTGCTTAGTTAATAATTCAGGAAGTATGTATGGCATGGCATTTCCTTTATTTTCCATCCATCCTCCCTCCCCCTTCCCTTTGGCAACCATCAGCTTTTTCTCTATAACTGTGGGTCTCTTTCACTTTCGTTTATTCATTTTTTTAGGTTCCCCATAGAAATGAAATCATACAGTATTTTTTTTCTCTGTATGACTTATTTCACTTAGCACAATACCCTGTAGGTCCAACCAAGTGTGGCAAATGGTCAAATTTCACTCTTTTTATGGCTCAGTAATATTCCATTACACACAAGGGACCCCTGTAAGCTACCCATGATCTGCCTGGATTGTGGGCTCCATCCCCAGTAGGGGGCGTGCAGGAGGCAGCCGATCAATGTTTCTCTCTCATCATCGATGTTTCTATCTCTCTCTCCCTCTCCCTTCCTCTCTGAAATCAATAAACATATACTTTTAAAAAATACGATATTGTGTGTCAACTGTAATTAAAATTTTTAAAAAGGCTAAATCCTATGCAACATGAAACACAATACTCCATAGAGAAGCACTCTGCCCGTCTTCCCGCGCTGTTGCTCCGTTAGGAAGACACCAGCCCAGCTGTGCATTGCTTCTGGGGCCCCCTCAGTCCTCAGTGTGAAGGCGAGGGCTTCCTACAAGGATCTGAAAGTCACAGGGACTGTGAGCTGCCTCCACCCACTGCAGGTCACAATGGTCCTATTGGTGGTTCTTATGAGTAGCCAGGAGGTTTATTATATTTACTAGAGCCCTGAAGCACGAAATACGCGCAAGGGGCTCGTCTCTAGGAAGGTCATCTGGACGGTCGTCCGGAAGGTCGTCCAGACGGTCGGTCGTTCTGCTGTTCGGTCTAATGAGCATATTAGCTCTCTATTATACAGGATATGGAGCAGTTGATTCTGATAAATCTCATGCCCGTGAGGACTACGTGTAGGAATGGAATTTGCCCACCACCAACCAGTGGGGTAGTGTGTTTCATAATCACCACCGGCATTGCCATGGTTGCCTAGTAATTCGTGTTGCTGAAAATACATCAAACTACTTTTCAAATATTTTGTGTTTGGCAAAACCCAAGACCGGTTTTGCCAAACACTAGCTCTCTTAATTCTCGAGCTCATGTGTACTTTAAGGAACATGCAATCCATATGTTTCTGATGTGCTCGCATTTAACTCACCCAACTGTTGTCTTACAGGAATTATGTTGATGTCCAAAAGGCCTTTACACATAATTTTCCAAGTGCTTTCCCTTTTAAAATGCTATTTTCCAACAAGAGTCCATGGAACAGAAGAAAACATTAGATGTTGTAAGTGTAGGCCACACTATCAGAACACTACAATGAACCTCAAACTTGGCCATGTCTCCCTCCATTATCAATCAGAGTTATTATTATGATTGAAATCAGAAATGCTGCCCTGTATTGGAATAAAGAAATGCCTTTTAAAATGGCATATTGCCCTAGCCGGTTTGGTTCAGTGGATAGAGCATCGGCTTGTGGACTGAAGGGTCCCGGGTTCGATTCCGGTCAAGGGCATGTACCTTGGTTGCAGGCTTCTCCCCAGCCCAGGCCCTGGCCCTGGCGGGTACAGGAGGCAATCAATCGATGTATTTCTCTCACATTGATGTTTCTCTATGTCTTTCCCTCTCTCTTCTACTCTCTCTAAAAATTAATGGAAAATACACTGAGTGGCCAGATTATTATGACCACCCCATCAGTACTTCATTGGGCCACCTTTTGCCTTCAATACTGGGGCAATTCTTCTTGGCATTGACTCCACGAGATGTTGAAAGGTGATGCGAGGAATCTGACACCATGCCTGATGAATAGCACTGCCCAGTTCTGTGAGATTTGATGGTTGTGGAACCAGCTGCCTGATGGCTCTTTTAACTTCGTCCCACAAATGCTCAATTGGATTGAGATCTGGTGATTGTGGGGGCCACCTAAGCAAGGTAAAGTCTCCCTCATGTTCTTGAAACCACTCCTGCACAATATGAGTACCGTGGCATAACGCATTGTCTTGTTGGAAAAAGCCATCTCCATTGGGATACGCCATCGACATGATAGGATGAACTTGATCAGCAACGATACTTAGGTATGTTGTGCTATTCAGATGTTGTTCCACACAAATTAAAGGGCCCAAATCATGCTGGGAAAACATGCCCCAAACCATAACACTGCCCCCACCAGCTTGAGGGGTTGTATTCATGCATGTGGGGTGCATGCTTTCATGCTGTTTCCGCCAAATTCTCACTCTGCCATCTGCATGATGCAACTGGAAACGTGATTCATCGGACCACATGACTTTTTTCCAATGCTCGACTATCCAATCCTTGTGTTCCTGTGCGAATTGGAGATGTTTTATCTTGGTAACTGCAGACAGCAAAGGTGTTCGAACAGGCCTTCGGCTTCCATATCCCATACGATGCAGTGTATGGCTGATTTGCCTACAAACGGCAGGTGGTCATAATAATCTGGCCACTCAGTGTATATCCTCAGGTGAGGATTAACAAAATAAATAAGTATATCAACAAGCAAACACACATATAAATAAAATGGCATATTCACAATTCTGGCATATTATTCTTTAAACATAACATTGGCAGCAGAAGAGAAAAACACAGTGTACCTTTATGAAATCAACAAAGCTACAGTCCTTCCAATTCGCTCTCAGCAAAACTAGATCTAAGCAAAAAAACAGAGAAAAATGGATGCACGCCCAATTCAGTACATTGTCTTACTCCCGTGACACGCCCAGATCTGTGCTTGCCTTTCATCGGCCTCAACGTCATTCTTATTCATACACGGGGCAGAGTTGAACTATTTGGTTTTTCAGGAAAATGCCTTTACCCTGGTACAAGTTTTTTAAAAGTGAACATGTTAAAGCAGCCACAGCACTTCCAACCCGCAAGAAAGCGATTCATTTATGGCCTCGTGGGCTGGAACACAGCCTTCTGTCGCCCTTAGGAGGGGAGGGGGATCTTCGAGAATACATGATCTATTAGAGAGGGAATGAGTATTCACAGCCAGGAGGCCAGCCCATGTTTCAATAAGACAAATGGCCCTGGAGAGTTCTGGTGGCAAGCCGTGATAGTCCGTGATCCCCAGACAGAGTGGGGAAAATTACAGAGAATTGATGAAAATCGGGCGGGAGGACAAATGGTTGTAAAGAGAAGAATCTGTGATGATTATTTCTGAAGCCTTCGGTCTGATGGAGCTTGAATCTATTGCCTTTGAAGAATCCATGGAGCCGCAGACACTCTATGTCAGCGTGGAAATGGCTGTATTTGCTTCTTGCCGATGGGGAGTGATGAACTCCTCAGTGTGGGCGTAGCGATCAGCCCCCGAGGGAAGACGCATTTCTGAGGAGATGGCTCCTGTGGCTTACAGTCTTCCCATGGGTCAAGTTCACACTCAGATACCTGAGGGCTCTGTTTGCTTCAGTCCTTCCTACACTATTGTCGACATAGCAATTGGGTTCCGTATGGTTTAAAGAAACACATTTGTTTCAGAGCCAGGGATGATGTATTAAATCTATATTAATCAAAGGGTAATATGCTAATTAGACTGGGAGACCTTCTGGACGTCCTTCTGGACAAAGCCATGGTGGCGGGGCCAAGGCAGAATTGGTTAGGGGCAATCAGGCCAGGAGGGGAGGGCAGTTGGGGGTGATCAGGCTGGCAGGCAGAGTGGTTAGGGGTGATCAGGCAGGCAGGCAGGTGAGCAGTTAGGAGCCAGCAGTCCCAGATTGCAAGAGGGATGTCCAACTGCCAGTTTAAACCGGCAGTTGGACATCTCCCGAGGGGTCCCAGATTGGAGAGAGTGCTGGCCAGGCTGAGGGACAACCCCCCGTGCACAAATTTTGTGAACCAGGCCACTAGTAATAGCATAATTGTTATTTTATTTATTGTTTCCTTTTGTTATTATTGTTAATTCTCACCCGAGAATATTTTTCCATCGATTTTTAGAGAGAGTGGAAGAGAGAGGGAAAGACAGAGAGAAATGCTGACCTGAGAGAAACATATCGATCGGTTGTCTCCTGCACGTGCCCCGACCAGGGTCCAACTTGGGGAGGAGCCTGAAACTGGAATCGAACCCGGGACCCTTCTGTCTGCAGGCCGACCCTCTATCCACTGAGCCCAACTGGCCAGGGTATAAATGCTATTTTAGAACCACTTTGTATTTGTTATTGCCATGAATTGATAAAGGACACTGAGAACTGAGGTAGGATTCATGGTCCCCTGCTGTGCACACTGTGTATGTACATGAGGAGTCTTTAAAAGCCACTGAAAATAGTGCAGAAGGCTTGGGATCATGGGTAGCTTACAGGGGTCCCTTGTGTGTAATACAGGCATGTTCTCTGGAACAGTGGTCGGCAAACCGCGGCTCGCAAGCCACATGCGGCTCTTTGGCCCCTTGAGTGTGGCTCTTCCACAAAATACTGACTTCTGCCCATGGGCCACGAAGTTTCAATCGCACTGTACGTGTGCGCCCGCATGTGGTATTTTGTGGAAGAGCCACACTCAAGGGGCCAAAGAGCCGCATGTGGCTCGCGAGCAGCAGTTTGCCAACCACTGCTCTGGAATTGCCTAAAAACTGTATTAGGTAGCAAGGTACTTCCTGCAATAGGTTACTGGGTCACCTCATTCTGTCTCAACATTAATCCTCAGTGTCACTGTCGCCTTAGGCACATTTCTATGCCTCCATTATTCTTCCTTAAACATAGGAATGCCAAACACCATGCCCCTCTTAATATTTTTAAAATATAATTTTAGTACTTTCAGAGAGGAAGGGAGAGGGAGAGAGAGGTAGAAACATCAATGATGAGAGACATTGATTGGCTGCCTCCTGCACGCCCCCTGCTGAGGATGGAGCCCGCAACCCAGGCATGTGCCCTTGACCGGAATCAAACCCGGGACCCTTCAGTCCACAGGGCGACGCTCTATCCACTGAGCCAAAGCGGCTGGCTAGGGCACCTCCCTAATTTTTAAAGGATTGAAGGAAGTACTTCATTTAGCTCTAATTACATTAGAATCTGAAAAAAAAAACAAAACCCACCATATTTCATCTGGTGGTATGTGATAGCCACACACTGTCATTCTGGAATTTATCTGTACTCATGGTCCTTTAAATAACGCGGGAAATAACAATTTATGTTTCCTTTCCAAATGGACTCACAGTGTAAAGCTACATCATCCATGATAGGCATCCCTAACTCAGTCCTTCATCCAGGAGGTGTAAATGATCTTAGATAATTCATCGGAGAAGTTGGCTTTTTTTAAAAAAAAAATACATTTTATTGATTTTTTTTACAGAGAGGAAGGGAGAGGGATAGAGAGCTAGAAACATCGATGAGAGAGAAACATCGATCAGCTGCCTCCTGCACACCCGCTACTCGGGATGTGCCTGCAACCAAGGTACATGCCCTTGACGGGAATCGAACCTGGTATCCTGCAGTCCGCAGGCCGACGCCCTATCCACTGAGCCAAACCAGCCAGGGCGAAGTTGGCTTTAATGTAAGAATGTGAGCGCTCCATTTGAAAATGTTAGCACTTCTTCAATATCATTTGCATTCACCTTTTGGAAAAGTAACGAGTAAGCCACCCTGGGAATTTTTTTGAGGAAAAGCTAAAACTTTTTGGAAAATCATAACATGAAACAGTGTCGACTGCCCTTGTCTCTACATGACAGAACCCGTGTCCACTGTTTTGCAAATATTTCTTCAAGCCTTTACCACTGACGCCTCTTTTGGAGTTTTGTTTGTTTGTGTGTTTTGCCTGAGCAGAATTTTTTAAAAACTGTGGTGAAATCTAACTTGGGATTGTTTTCTTTCACATCTATTGCTTTCTGGGTCCTCTTGAAGAAAATTCTGCCTGCCCCCAAGTCACAGGTAAAGATGTAAAAGTGCTATCCACGAGAAAGGTATCCTAGATAATAAAAGGCTAATATGCAAATTGTCCCCTCGACTGGGAGTTCCACCTGGGAGTTCGACCAGGGGGCGGGGCCGGCCAGCTAACTGCCCATGGCCCCGCCCCCTGGCCAGCCCCATCCCCGACTGGCCCCCCACACCAATCTGGTGCGGGACCAGCCGGACCCCACTTGTGCATGAATTCGTGCACTGGGCCTCTAGTAACAATCATAAACATATAAGGACCTAACAAGAGAGACCCCAAACGCAGGAAGCAAAACTGACCAGATTGAAGGGCGAGATTGACAACTGAACATTCATTAGTTGGAAACGAAAACACCCTACTTCTAATAACGGATTGAACAATTTGCAGCAGATAAACAAAAATGAAAACTTGAGCGACTATAAGCCAAGCAGATCCAGCAGACATCTACAGCGTAAAACGAAATGCTCACCCAAGCAATTGGCCCTGAAACTTACGTTTCTTTAGCTTCATGGCAAATCCACCCCCTCCCCCATCATTTTATCTTTTGGTGCCCAATACGTTTTCAATCTGATTAGGGAAACCAAGACAGCATTCGTTAATATGCTCATTAAAGCCTGCTTGATATACAAGGGAATTAATTAATAAGTGAATAAAGTTTAGGTATGTCTTATAGTTTTCATGCAATCAAATTCTACTTATTGAGACTTTTACCTTCAGTAAATTTTTTTGAAAATATATCTGTATTGATTTCAGAGGGGTCGGGAAAAGGAGAGAGCGATAGAAACCTCAATGATGAGAGAGAATCATGGATCGGCTGCCTCCTGCACGCCCCCTACTGGGGATTGAGCCCGCAACCCGGGCATGTGCCCTTGACCGGTATCGAACCTGGGACCCTTCAGTCCGCAGGCTGATGCTCTATCCACTGAACCACACCGGCTAGGGCACCTTCAGTCAATTTTACAGTTTTCCTTTCTGGCTAAGAACAATGAGAAATCAGCAAGGGAGCGGGCCCCGTATCATCTTCTGCGTTTCTGTGCATCACTCCTCTCACTCATCACTCTGTTTAAAAGTTCTCGCCCAGCCAGGGGGACCTCAGCAAGCAAAGTGATTTCATCTAAGCTCTCACAGCGGCTCCGCCTCGCATGTGTGCCCACATCCCATCTTGTGCGGAGCGGTGCCTGTTGGGCTGAAATAAGATCTGTGTGTTTTACCCACTTTTCCAACTTAACTCCATGGTGAGCACAGAAGCCTCCCTCCTCGCGTGTCTGATCAAAGCGCGCGCGCGCTTCCGAGGGGAGGGAGTGACTCCCACTGGGGCAGAGGAGCCACAGAGATTGCTGCTAAATTACCACCATTTTCACCGAATCACCTTCCAGATACCGGCTGGCCAGCATGCCACCCGGAGAAGATAATAGGTGAGGAGGCGGAATGAGCCCCCGCATCGCCTTGGGGGCCGGCTGGCCAGGCCTGACGCAGGGAACTGAGAGTATCACTCGCCTGATGCCTTTCTGGACGGCGTTGCTTTGAACGGAGCTAATATCTTAAATCCAGGCTCGAGGAGTGTACACCATGCGCTTCCCTGTGGGGGATGCGAATAAGTCACTTCGATGAGATGACTCGCATGGCGCTCATCATTTTTCTGGCGCCTTCAAAGTAGGAGGAATACACATGACAAGGTTTTCAAGGACACGCTAGTGGAGGGGGAACGCTATGTGGTGGGCTTACCTAGAACCAACCAGCCTGACTTCGAGGCCAATTCGTAAATCTAAAAGCTTAAGAAAACCGTTCATTCCATCCAGATATTATGCGCCCATATTACAAAGCATCGGATAGCTAATTAAAAAGTAGGGCCTCACCGGTTGGGGCACGTGCCCGGGTTGTGGGCTCACCCTCAGTGTGGGGCGTGCAGGAGGCAGCCGATCCATGATTCTCTCTCATCACTGATGTTTCTCTCTCTCTCTCCCTCTCCCTTCCTTCTCTGAACTCTATCTATCTATCTATCTATCTATCTATCTATAAAAATTAGGGCCTCATTGCAAAAATTATTCAAAATGAGACCAGTTTAGGGGACCAACACTGTAGCTCATACATGAAAGTCTAGTTTTAGTACTCAGCAGTATTCAAATACAAGGAGGTTACATGTCTTATTCCGCATTAGCTAATTAATAACTATTCTTTTTTAAAAAAAGATGTTTGTGGATTTTTCTTAGAAAGAGAGGAAGAGAGAGGGAGAGAGAGAGAGAAACATTGATGAGAGAGGAACATCAATCGGCTGCCTCCTGCATGCTCCCTACATATGGGGAATTGAGCTAGCAACCCAGGCATCTTATCTGCCTTGACTGGGAATCAAACTGGCAACCTTTTGGTTCATGGGGTGATGCTCAACCGAGCCACACTGGCCACGGCAGTAACCATTCTTTTTGAGTGAACAGATGCTATCTTCTAAATGTGTACTCACTTGGATGTGGTATTAAGTATATAAATATGTCCTATTTAGCACAAGGGCAATCAAACATAGGAATGTGACCCTCTGTGAACATTCTAATATTCAAATTACTTTAAAGCAGTAAGAATCTTATAAGCAAAAGTGGCAAAAGACAGACTTGGGCTCTAGATAAAAGCTGGTTTCTAATCAAGCCATGTTCCCTTCGTAGTATTTTATCAGAACCTCTCTGCTTCTCAGATCTCTCATCTTGAAAATGGGATAATAAGCCCTAGCCAGCTTGGCTCAGTGGATAGATGTCGGCCTGTGGACTGAAAGGTCCCGGGTTCGATTCCAGTCAAGGGCACATGCCCAGGTTGCAGGCTTGTTCCCCAGTGTGGGGTGTGCAGGAGGCAGCCGATCCATGATTCTCTCTCATCCTTGATGTTTCTATCTCTCTCTCCCTCTCCCTTCCTCTCTGAAATCAGCAAATAATATATATATATATTAAAAAGAGTGTAAGTTCTAGTTCTCCCACTTACTACCTATTTGACCTTGAGCAAGTTTAATTAACTTTTCCATGGCTGAATTTTCTCTGTCCTTACAGAGAATAATAATAGTACCTACCCTTCAGGGTTGTTTGAAGATTAAATGAGATGGTGATATAAAGAGCTTAGGATAGGGCCCTGGCTAAATTTGTTAGCTGTTCCTCAAGTTATTTCTATACCACTTCCTGTAAAAAACTATTAATATTTCCTCTTAGACACCTCAGTACTCCCGAACCAACCAACAAACAGAATGGAGTCAATAATTTGAAAGGTAAAATTTGGTCCTCCAAGATTTTGTTTTGTTAGAACAAATCCTTTTACTCTACATTCAAGATGATGGCAGAATGTAGAAAAATAACTTAAAACTCTTTAAAAAAGTGTAATGTGAATAAATGCAACTCAAATTTACTGACAGATATTAAAGGGCACACTAACTTAGATGATTAAATAAGCATTTAACTATGATTTAGGTTTAATCAAACAATTATGTATATTAGCTTATAATTGATGATTATTAAATGTATAATTAGTGAGCTTGAATAACCCAGGAAAAGATAAAAATCTATCATTAATCTATTGTTCACTCTCCATATGTAAAATCCTAATAATCATTGTCATATAATATAATTATGATGTTATAAATATAAATCAGATTACTTGAAAGATGGATTTTAAATCCTTATTCACTTTATCTAATTACTATAAATTTGATTATAGATATATAGCTAAACTATAATATTGTATTTGAGAGTAAAGCTTTTCTGACTCAATCCTTGAGCACTGATCTCAAACTGTTTAATTTTATAATGCTTGGGCAGTGGATGGCAAAAAAATAGAGAATAAGACAAAAATGTAATTAATAGATTATAGCAAAGTTTGAATTTACCTGCACAAAAATAAGAACTTGGGGAAGATCAGATTTGCTGTCAGATTAAAATAGTCTTATGAAGTTAAAGTAACTTTTATTTCTATTATTATTATTTTTTAATCCTCACCCAAGGATATTTTTCCATTGATTTTTAGAGAGAGTGGAAGAGAGAGGGAAAGACAGAGAGAAATATCCATGTGAGAGAAACACATCGATTGGTTGCCTCCTGCAGGAGCCCAAACCAGGGCCCAGGCCGGGAGGAGCCGAGGTACATGCCCTTGACCAGAATCGAACCCGGGACCCTTTGGTCCGCAGGACGACGCTCTATCCACTGAACCAAACCGGCTAGGGCTGAAGTTAAAGTATCTTTTATTTTTATGAGCTCTCCTGATAGATTATTCCTTTAGATCTGAGCAACCTCCTTCTTATAATTAAACTGATGATATTCCTGGTCACAAATAAGGCAGTGCGACCCAGAATGCAACCCACACCATAGCAAATACAGAAGCAATTTTCCTATCTCCTCCTCGTCGAAGGGCTCCCAAAATAAATGTACTTTCCCCTTCTGTACTGAAACCCTCATTTTTTTTAGTGCCCAAGGAGAACTTCTAAGAAACTGTAATTAAAGAGAAAAACTTCATATTAATTTACTTCAAATATTGGTTTCTATTTCATGCAGAGGAAGAAATGGAACATGTGTGCTGGGTGAGTAATCTAACTCATAGTGGAGACCTATATCGGAATAGGAATATTTTAGCGGGGAAGTTCCCATTCTCCACCTTGTAAAACTGTCAACTACTCAAAGGGAAGTGGTTGAATCTGAGCAGGGGCCCTGACTCGCCCGCTACATGGATCAACCCACTAAGACAGTGGTTCTCAACCTTCCTAATGCCGCGACCCTTTAATACAGTTCCTCATGTTGTGGTGACCCCCAATTTCATTGTTACAAATAGAACATAATTAAAGCATAGTGATTCATCACAAAAACAATATGTAACTATATACGTGTTTTCCGATGGTCTTAGGCGACGCCTGTGAAAGGGTCGTTCGACCCCCCAAAGGGGTCGCGGCCCACAGGTTGAGAACCGCTGCTCTAGGTACAGGCAACAGAAGGCCACACTTTGGATGTGCGTGGCTTCACCTGTCTTTCATTCATTGTTCTATCTAGTTTATTGTTCCAACTGGGACACTTTTGAGAGTGAAAGGGGGTGCTGTTATAATTATTCTGAAGCAACCTGGATCACCCTGCCCACCCCTAACCATGTACTTCACACATATGACACATATGAGGTCTGGGGTTGCTCTTAAACTAGTAGGATCCTATATAATAAAAGCCTAATAGGCAAATTGTCCCCTCGACTGGGAGTTTGACCAGGAGTTCGACCAGGGGGCGGGGCTGGCCGGCCAACCACCCATGGACCCTCCCCCTGGCTGGCCTGGCCCTGCCCCGGCCGGAGGTGGCAGCAGGCAGCTGGGGGAAGGGAAGCCCCAGCTGGTAGCCGGCGGACCCTACCCTGTGTGCACTCATTTCGTGCACTGGGCCTCTAGTGGTAATATAACAACAACAATAACAGTAATCATAAGAAGAGCTACTTAGGAGAAAATTGCCAAGATGTCTTGTTTGGATGGATGGGGTTAATTTCAAAATTGGGTCATCATTTTCAAAGGCATTTTTTCCCATCAACTGGACCCAGACACATGTGCACAGTGCATGACTGCACACACGTGTATATGTCTGTGCAACCATGCTCAATGGGTGGAGCCATGTATTTTTCATGCATTCCATGGGGGATCGATTTTCTGACCATCCCATACCCTCTCCTGCCCGCTTTCCTGCCCACAGGGTCTTTTTTAAAATATATATATATTTTATTGATTTTTTACAGAGGGGAAGGAAGAGGGTTAGAGAGTTAGAAACATCCATGAGAAACATCGATCAGCTGCCTCTTCCACGCCCCCTACTGGGGATGTGCCCGCAACCAAGGTACATGCCCTTGACCGGAATCGAACCCTGGACCCTTGAGTTCGCAGGCTGACACTCTATCCACTGAGCCAAACCGGTTAGGGCCCACATGGTCTTTTTTAAGGAGACTTTGTGCAGCTCCTGTGTAAGCTGTGTGTTTCTGGAGATTCGTGAGGGAACACCATTGCTTTGCGGGGCTCCTCACTCCCCACACTCAGTTCCCTGGATTCGCTCCACACTCTGATCCGATGGATCGAGCGACTTCACGCTTCTTCATTAGAGAAGCAAGAATTCCCGGTCTCCTGTGGCCACTGTGAGTTTTAGCTCACAAGAGCGATTATTAGAAAAGGAAAAAAGCAAGCATCCACGTTGTAAGACTGTTCCCCGCCCAGTGCTAACCTTGAACTTCAGCTTGTGGCCTCACTCACAGGTGCCCTGGGGCGGTTTTGGAACCCGTCCCCGACTTTAAAATTATCGAACCTAATTTCGGTGGAGACATTTCCTTAATGCGCTCCGTTAAGAAGGAAAGATGAGCCTGAGTGTCCCTATAGGCAAAGATACAATATGTATCACCCCGAGCACTATAATATCTGACCTCTCGGTTCTTTTCTTAGAGACGATCCCCCTAAAATGGACATAAGTAATAAGAAGCACATAACTAAAAACATCTAGACACAAATATATTTTAGGAGCCTATACTCTTAGGAAGAAAGAAAAGAAGAAAAAGAAAGAAGGTGCGGAGAGAGGAAGGGAGGGAGGGAGGGGAGGAGGGAGTGAGAGAGGGAGACAGGGTGAGCACATTTAATAATCCTATGATAATAATAATAAAAAAGCAAAAGTACTGTTAAAAGGGAAACCGAAACAAGCAGAATAAACCTTTCTCTGTCTTTTTTAAAAATATATTTTTATTGCCTTAGCCGGTTTGGCTCAGTGGATAGAGCATTGGCCTGCGGACTGAAGGGTCCCAGGTTCAATTCCAGTCAAGGGCACATGGCCGGGTTGTGGGCTCGATCCCCAGTAGGGAGCATGCAGGAGGCAGCCAATCAATGATTCTCTTTCATCACTGATGTTTCTTTCTCTCTCTCCCTCCCTTTGAAATTAATAAATACATATATCTTTAAATATATTTTTATTGATTTCAGAGAGGAAGGGAGAGAGAGAGATAGAAACATGACGAGAGAGAATCATTGATCAGCTGCCTCCTGCACGCCCCCCACTAAAAATCAAGCCCACGCCCCAGGCCTGTGCTCTGACGGGGAATCGAACCGTGACCTTCTGCTTCATAGGTCAACCACTGAGCCACACCGGCCGGGCCCTGTCTCAGTCTTTACATAGCTCCCTGTCGGGCTAGCTTAGCCCATGCTGTGGTCCCGAGGCCATTGGGATCCACAGAGAGGTCACGTGGTCTATGAGAACTTCAGCTCCTTCATTTCTAGACAGAGTCCAAGCTGGGGGCGTTCATAACCCCGCGTGTGATTCTCCTTAAACGCTGAGACGCTCTCCTGCAAGCCATGCTCCCTCCAGCAATCCCCCTCAGGCGCCCATGTAAGAAGACAATGTGTGGACAGCATCCCCCCCGCCCCCCCAATTGTATCCGCTTAAAACGGCCCGCCCTGCGCCTGCTGGCTGACCAACGTTCCCCCTGCGTCCCTGCGATGATCAATAATTCAGGCCGGTGCTCCAGAGGCCCCAGAATGAGGCTCCTATCTTGTCCCAGCAAAGATCCACCCTGCCTCAGTTTAGAGACGTCTGAAAAGATCCTTGAAATATGTTTCTGTGTCATCTTGAAGCTAAAGGAGGATCCCTGTGAGCGTGTGTCTTGCACGATCAACCTTCCGTGAGATAGGAATAGAGGCGTTTAATTTGCTGTTTGGGGTGCATTATACATGTTGGGCGGCTTTGCATGAAAACCATACATGTCTAAAGCGTGTGGTTGCACAGAAACATGGGTAAAGCTGCCTGGCTGTATTTTCCCTTCACCTCACTAAGGGGCGTCTGGAACAAAATACAGGCCACTTTGGCTATCAGGCAAATGACGGCCCTTTTATCAATTTGCGGGGGGGGGGGGGCTCCCCACTCCTGGACACCTTAAAACCTGCCCTGAAGCCTAGACATACTGTTCCTATTCTCTTTCAGAAAACAACTCCCCGGAGATCAAGTGGGAGGGAGAAACGGAGCTGCTCCTATGTGAGCCCCCGGCAGCATCACAACCCCCCCCACCCCCCCCCCCCCCGTCCCGTGTGGGGACACTGAGCCAGGATAGCAAACGAGCTGGCGTCCACGCGAGGAGGGCCTGGGTCGCCCCGCGCGCCCCGGGAAATGTAATTGCAAGTAAAATGTTTAATGAAAACGGACATTTCTGAGGCTGCTTCTGGCAGCAGCCATCTTGCTGAGAAATTATATTTGTTCCACCGGCAACCTGGGAGGGAGCGGTTCGAGAGCCTGTGAGCCACGGCCTCCATCCCGGAGCCCACGGGGTGAACATGGGGAAGAGCCGGAATGCCCATCCCTTCGTCGCTGGGCATGGCCCCGACACATGGGACACGCCAGCCACGACATGGCACTGGCGCTGTGTCCATATTAATTACAGCCAAGCACACCCCCCACCCTCCCTCCAAACCCTTGTCTCTCTCACTCCTGTCACTGAGTTTTCTTAACAATCGGACGCTCAGAAGCCGCGGGCTTTTTTTTGTCCAGGCTGAGATGCACGGGGATGCGTCGTCTCTAAAGTTATTTCTCGGCTGAGGCCTCGGAGATCTTTTTTCTCCCCCTCATAAAAGTCCTGATCCCAGTTAATCCCCAGCCTGGAGCGGGGCCTCGCTCATGGTCAGTCTGGCTTTGCTGGCTGCACGGGCGACTGGCTGCCCGGGGCAGGTTGGGTCAGCCCATCAGTGTCGCCGGGCTCAGAAAATCTCCTGCGAGGAGGAGCATGTCTCTGGCATTTTCTAAAGGGCAAGGGCAATGAAGTTCTGCAGCTGCCAACGCAACAGGGTTGGAGGATCCCGCCATGAAAGGCAGAAGTTCCAATTTTTATCCATTTTTCCATCCCCCCCCCCCCCCCCCCCCGCCGCAATGTTGCTTAGGCTCAACCTGCGCTGTGTGTCCACCTGCTCTGAAATCGAGTCACCGTCCCTAACAGTGAAGGCACAAACCCAGAAAGAAATCCATACATTAAATCCCCGGATGTGTAAAACCCATGAAAGATACGAACAGCAAAGCATTGGGGGGTAGGGAAGTGGAGGGGGACAGGATGCGGGGGGGCCCCAGAAGATCCGATCGCTATTCTGAAATCCATGATTTGGGCGATTCAGAGCCTGTCATTGTCTAGGCTCAGCGACCATGACACTGACCACCTTTCCCTACCTGACCTTGTTAAGTGGGCGCCTGCCTCTAATCCAGTGGTTCTCAACCTTGGCTGCACATTAGAATCGCCTGGGAGTCTTGTAAAAATCCTGATTTCTGGGCCTCATCCTCCGGAAATTCTGTTTCTTTGTTACTCATGTTGTGGCCTCACCCCATAACAAAGAAACAGCATTTCTGGAGGATGAGGCCCAGAAATCAGGATTTTAAAAAGTTTCCCAGGTGATTCTAATGTGCAGCCAAGGTTGAGAACCACTGCTCTAATACAGCGGTTCTCAACCTGTGGGTCGTGACCCCTTCGGGGGTCGAACGACCCTTTCACAGGGGTCGCCTAAGACCATCGGAAAACACATATATAATTACATATTGTTTTGGGGATTAATCACTATGCTCTAATTATGTTCAATTTGTAACAATGAAAATACATAAATACATCCTGCCTATCAGATATTGACATGACGATTCATAACAGTAGCAACATTACAGTTATGAAGTAGCAATGAGAATAATTTTATGGTTGGGGGCCACAACATGAGGAAGTGTATGAAAGGGTCACGGCATTAGGGAGGTTGAGAACCACTGCTCTAATATGTTCTTTATGGCCCACGGGATGCTGTTTGAATGCACTTTCTTGACGGCGTGATGATAAATCTTCATGGCGTCCCTAACGCGTCATCTCCTCTGGCACTGGGCAGAGGGATCGCCATTTCCCTAACGCACACATTTCATTGGAGGGGAGACCAGAGGAGATTTCTCCATCGGAGTGGGGGTCCCAGACATCCGTGAGCTCTGTCCCCGTTCCTGTCCCCATGTCCCCGTCCCCATAAACACACTGAATTGGGGTACACTTTCCGCCTTACACGACCCATGATCCCTCACATCAGAGGTTGTGTTTAATTTGTGCATGATCGAAGCCACCGTGCTATTCTTCCACTGAGGACCAGACGTAAATTTTCATCCTCAGTCACAGGGAAAGATGGAGTTCTTGTTGAAACGGCCACCGGATTACTTATTTCATGTCTCTGAAATCAAAGGGGTTATTTATTCCGAACTCTGATTCTGGTTGTGTGGGTTTTGCCACTGATCATTAAACACGAACAGGGGAAATAATTCAGAGGCGCTGAGATGAGAGTGAGCCTCCTTCTAATTTGGGGGTTCAGGCAGCAAGCCACCAGGATAGATGTTACTCTTAGTTCAGCATCCAACAAGGCGTTCCTCACGTACGGCAAATCCCCGGATCTCACGCGTTAAATACCTCCCCGAAAATGTTTCTGGGATTGAAATCTCCACCCCCATATGATTTTTGTAAATCAATGGTGTTTGCTCCGGTCAAGTGTTCCATCTCAATCAAGTGTTCATTTCACATTTGTGAAAACGAGAGCTACATGAACAGATTACAAGGCCGTACAAGAGAGGCCAACAACAGGGAGAAAGGAGGAAAAAAAAAAACCAAAAATCCTTCTGGAAAAATACTTTTCAACTTCAGAACACCAGACACAAGCTCGGTCCACGGAGCTGGAAGAAATGAAAGATTTTCTTTCTCTCTCTCTCTCTCTCTCTCTCTCTCCCTCCCTCTTTTTTTTTTTTTTTTTTTAAACAGACATATGTAGGTCATTTGTTTCCGTTTTATTTCTGCTGTCATAATAGGATGGTTTTAGCCAGTCTCTAAACACGCTTCAGCTGGAAACGCTACATCTTTAAAATCAGGCAGCCCTGGCGCCCCTGTGAATTCCCTGGCTGCTCTCGCTCACCTTACCCAGGTGCATGATAAATCAGTATTAATGACAATATCATCCTTGCGCAGTCATCTCCCGCCTGCAATTTGGTTTTAATTACCCGCCACGTTGTCTGTCCCCCTCACTGACAGCCATTAAATAGGGAATGACACCATAGCCCCAGTCCCCGGGAATATTCACAGGCGCCAGATTGCACGCCCTCATAAAGCAGGCTGCAGTGCCTCCTAGTGGCGGAGGTCAGAAAGGGCTGGAGTTGAAATTGCAGATTTTCCTATGCTTTTTTTTTTTTTTTAGGTTGATTTGCAGACCCTGGGCAGTTTGGAGCTTGTGTTGACTATTTTGAAAGGGGATTTCATTTTTTTTTTAAAAAAAAAAAAAAAGGAAAAATGTCAGATAGGACCAAGAGATGAAGGAACAATTGTGATTTGGCAAAGTGTGTTTGTATGGAAATAAAACAATTAATCGACACGCTCTGTAAGCGTTGCCCGACTGACCGCTTGAAATGGTGGCTCAGAAACAGCGAACTTGTGCCATTCAAGGTCGCCGAACAAAGTTCTGGAAGGAAATTGCTCAGCAGCGGTGAGCTGCGGGTCCTCAATGAATCAGTGACAACCTCAGATTTTTTTTTTGAACATCTGAGATCAGATTTTAACGGGATCAAGGCATTGTTTTCTCTTCTGCAAAAGAAAGCGTCTTGTCTTTCTTTTTCTTTTTATCTTTCCCTCTGTTCTCTCTGTTATTTTTTTTCTTTTCTTTTCTTTTTAATTTTATTTTACAAACTCCTTTTATTTTGCTGTGGGTTCGACACATTCTTCTAAGCTATGAGTGCATAAGTACACAGAAACACTATCTTTCTGTACAACGATGGAATTCTTCAGTGTGTGTGTGTGTGTGTTTTAAACAAAGTGCTCCCTTCTGCGGCGTTTCCCATTGGTGTTGTTTGTCCAAATGTTCATGTTAGACACTATACAGACGCCCTGAATTGGAGATGTCCACACAATGGCGATCGCATCTCGCATTAAGCATTTTTTTTTTCTTGGTGACAAGGAACATGGAGCCGGCGCATTTCTGAGGAGGCACCCCGGACCTCTTGCCCTAGAAATTAAAAACATCGCTCACCAGCACCGCAGCAGAGCGCGCTCGCGAGGAGTCAGCCGGGTTTTTACTTTCAGATTTTCCAGGTTATGCCCAACGTCTTGTCCCAGGTTGGATGATGGTGGGTCCAGGAGTTGGTCTTTGTGGTTGTTTGCTAGCGTCCTTCAACAGGCGGAAGGGCTCATTCTACTACTCATTCTAAATATGCCAGATGAGAGCCACAGCTAACAGCTTTCATTAGAATGCGAAGCATTTGCAGCATATGCAGTGATTTGTACATACGTTTATCATGTGTGTCTGCGCGTGTACGTTCGTGTGTCTACAAACCTGAGCATCACATAGAGATGCGGATCTTTCAAGTGTCTCTCCCTCCTCCTCCTCCTCCTCCATTCTGCAAACCAGCACCGACTGCGATATGATGTGTAAAAATTCCTTTGTGGTCACTGCTCCTTTTTTTGAAGAGGAACTCTTTATTTACGTTTTTAAGTTAATATGAAACTCGGCATTTCCTTGAAAAAAAAAAGGGACTGATGAGTACATTGCAGTAATATTAAAATTACACTGGTCAGGCCCTAGCCGGTTTGGCTCAGCGGACAGAGCGTCGGCCTGCCCACCAAAGGGTCCCGGGTTCGATTCCGGTCAAGGGCACGTACCTTGATTGCAGGCTCCTCCCTGGCCCAGGCCCTGGTCAGGGCATGAGCAGGAGGCAACCAATCGATGTGTTTCTCTCTGTCTTTCCCTCTCTCTCCTACTCTCCCTAAAAATCAATGGGAAAATACCCTCGGATGAGGATTTAAAGAAAATTTAAAAAAAAAATTATATTGGTTAAAACTTGATCTCAAATTTTCAAAAAGACCTTGATCTGAGGACTTTTTTTGCTGAAGGGGAAACTTCAAGTGGCCTCCGAAAGTCCCGGTGTTTAGTGTTCCTGATCGCATCACCAACAGTCTAAAAACACCACTGCCTTTAACATCTAGAGAGCTCACCTCCATTTCCAAAGGCAAAGTGCGCCTGCTTGATTCCTGCTTGTCTTCCGAGAGAAGGTTTGATCTTTCGCATGTTGCCTGAATGAATGTGACTTATTACTTTCAGGACTATTTCGCATCATTAAATAACGGTGAGAGAAACGGGTATTCCTTCCAGACTAAGACGCCAAGCTTATGAACAAGGCTTGATGTCAGATACGGCTCACGCATATTGGTTTACAGTTCAGCACGGAGCCCCCTTGGGCCGCCTCTTCCGTCCCGAATATGAAACGGGAAGCTGGGCCATCTGATAAGTGAGTTTCATTTCCCTGGAAATGTATTGCTTCTAGATCCCAGCGCAAAGACCCCGCGCGAGGAAGAACAATGAGGGGTCTGTACGCCGGGCATTAATGAGGGCTGCCGCTTCCTCACGCGGGTCCTGCATTGGGAAGGGAGGGATGCGAGTTATTCAAATGACAAGGCGGGTTTCTCCCGTCTAGGATCGATCTTCATTCCCTCCGCCTGGTGGGTGTGATATGAAATCGGCGTGTCCAGTGGGCATTTCAGATCAACAGGAGGAAGCACTGGAAAGACCAGAGGGTGTCTGTGTGCCATGTTCCTGGCTCTTGGGCAGAGCAGCGGCCCAGTGCCCTGTGGAGCGGGCAGATGCCAAGCGCTCGGAGCTCTCGCGGGGGCGACCCCACCTCCCCCGGGCCTCCCCTCGCACCCCTCCTGTCTCCCCCTGCAACAGGCTCTGCACATTCTCGTCTCCACTCAACGCCTGTTGCTCGAAACCTTACAGATGGGCTGACAGAAGCTGAAGAACTTTGCAGAGAGCAAACAGTACCCCTCCATTCATTAAACCCACGACGCAAAGTGGTCCCTGAAGGAGCAGGCCCAGAGATGGGCGTATGAAGGATGTCTGCTGAGGGGCCTCTGTCTGCCAGGTGCACACAGGACCTACTCTGTCCCCAGGATGGCACTGGGCCCCGGGGGGCGGGGCGGGCAGGGGGAGGATCGTCTAAAGCTGGACCAACGGGAAGAACAGAATTGGGTTGCAGGGCCTCATCCATCTGCCTGACTTTAAAGCTGCTACATTGTGTTTTTTTGTGGGGTTTTTTTCCCACTAAATAGTGATTTTGGCCAAAACCGGTTTGGCTCAGTGGATAGAGCGTCGGCCTGCGGAATGAAGGGTCCCGGGTTCGATTCCGGTCAAGGGCATGTACCTGGGTTGCGGGCACATCCCCAGTAGGAGATGTGCAGGAGGCAGCTGATCGATGTTTCTCTCTCATCGGTGTTTCTAACTCTCTATCTCTCTCCCTTCCTCTCTGTAAAAAATCAATAAAATATGTTTAAAAAAATAGTGATTCTGATTTCAAGAAACTTACACTCCCAATTTGGATCTGTACAAGAGCTTACACAGGGTGATCCCAGCTGTAACTGGCAGGTGATTATACACATGCAGGAGCCAAAGCCACCTTGATCAGGGGGAGGTCATTGTGGGCTAAGACAGGGGGAGAGGATAGGGGGCACTGTGCTGGGCAGAGCCTTCCGGGGGGCAGGAGGTCAACATGAGAAAACACACACACACACAACACACACACAAACACACAGATGGAACATGGGGGGTAGGTGCGTGTTATCAGGCAGGACAAAATAGAAACCATTGCCCTAGCTCGGTGGTTGGCAAACTGCGGCTCGCGAGCCACATGCCGGCTCTTTGGGCCCCTTGAGTGTGGCTCTTCCTAAGCCTGAGGAGGACCCTCATTAAGTGAATAACAATGTACCTACCTATATAGTTTAAGTTTAAAAAATTTGGCTCTCAAAAGAAATTTCAATCATTGTGCTGTTGATATTTGGCTCTGTCAACTAATGAGTTTGCCGAACACTGCCTAGATGGTTTGGCTCATTGAATAGAGCAGCGGTCACCAACCTTTCAGATCTCACAGACCACCGGTTGGTGACCGCTGGGATAGAGCGTCGGCCTGCGGACTGAAGGGTCCTGGGTTCAATTCTGGTCAATGGCACATGCCTGGGTTGTAGATACAAACCCTAGTGTGGGGCGTGCAGGAGGCAGCTGATCCATGATTCTCTCTCATCACTGACGTTTCTATTTCTCTCCCTTTCTCTCCCTCCCTCTCTAATATCAATAAAAAATATATATATTAAAAATAGAAACCATTTTTATTGATTGTGGTTCAAAGGGCTTGGAATGCTCGAGCTAAAATCAGGCAGCTTTCTTGACTGCAGGACTTTTCAGAGCATTGAACGGGTTAAAGTACAATATGAAAAACCTAGAGAAACTCAGAATATGCTGTTTCTTTTTTTAAAGTATATTTTTATTGATTTCAGAGAGGAAGAGAGAGGGAGATAGAGAGAGAAACATCAATGATGAGAGAGAATCATGGATCGGCTGCCTCCTGCATGCCCCCCACTGGGGATGGAGCCCGCAACACAGGCACATGCCCTTGACTGGAATTGAACCCAGGACTCTTCAGTCCGCAGGCCGATGCTCTATCCACTGAGCCAAACCAGCCAGGGCGACAGTTTTCTAAACACTGCCAATTTTCACACAGATCTCTAATAGCAACCATGAGTCTTTTATCGATACACGTTACCATATATCGAACCACAGTAGAACTTCTTGATGTAAGTGAATGATGAAAGCTAATGTTTATAGAGTGGTTGCCAGTGCCTGACAATGCATACCTTTATGTATACCTTTAACTCTCATAACAGCCTCCAAACCAATACTATCATTGTCCCTGCTTTACTAATTAGAAAACTACCCCAGAGGGAAGTTACACAGATTTTCAAGACCATGCAACCTGATTCCATAGTTAGTCAGCTGGAGTTAGTTAGGCTCAGAGGGGTGGATGTGTTCGTGAGCATTAAACTCAGTCAGTCTGATCAGACCCCTTGCTCTTAACTTCTCTGTTGTTCAGATCTGTTCTGATCGAGGGTGTGGCATACAAAGACCTCTGGGGCCCTCACAGTTCAGTAATCCTATATAATAAAAGGGTAACATGCAAATTGACCCTAACAGTGGAATGACCGGTCGTTATGACATGCACTGACCACCAGGGGGCAGTCGCTCAACACAGGAACTTCCCCCTCATGGTCAGTGTGCTCCCACAGGGGGAGCTCCGCTCAGCTACAAGCCAGGCTGGTGGCTGCAAGTGCCAGAGGGATGTCTGGCTGCCTGCTTAGGCCTGATCCCACGGGGAGCGGGCCTAAGCTGGCAGGTGGACATCCCCCGAGGGCTCCCAGACTGCAAGAGGGAGCAGGCTGGGCTGAGGGACCCCCCTGAGTGCACGAATTTTCATGCACTGGGCCTCTACTATAGCAATACTAATAGCTAACAGATTGAACTATGCACCAGGTACCATGTGAAACCATTTATGGTGTGTATCTCCTTTAATTCATGAAACTATTCTATTAGATAGGCACACTTATTAACCCATTACACAGATAAGAAAACTGAGCCACAGACAGGAAGGGTCTTATGGTTAAGCTCACAAAGGACCCATCGTATTAGCTTATTACTTACAGCTAATAAGAGGTTAAGTCCGATTCCAGAGACAGTTGTCATACCCGTTTATTCTAATGAGACATACCCTCTGGACATTGGTAAAGTGAAATATATTGCAGATGAAAATCACAGTTCAGATCTCCTATATCCCTGCTTGTTATTCTCTCCCCTCCATTAAAGAAGATATGGAAAATATTGATTACGCTCAGATCCCAGTGCGTCTGTGAGCTGTATTCATTTCACACAGGCTGCGGTATGTATTACGCACCCAGCAGACACGTGCTGGCTCTTCAAAATCGCTGTTTTCATTCTCTTCTCTCAAAAATAACACAAAACAAAAAAAACGCCCTAAACAAACAAAAATCATTCACGAGT
Organism: Myotis yumanensis; assembly: GCF_028538775.1. Classification (NCBI taxonomy): domain Eukaryota; kingdom Metazoa; phylum Chordata; class Mammalia; order Chiroptera; family Vespertilionidae; genus Myotis; species Myotis yumanensis. The sequence goes on along the minus strand of NW_027223771.1, from coordinate 3,253,243 downwards.
TGTTTTTTTCCCCCCTGAGAGTCAAACCCTAACAAAGCTCAATTGCCCTATTTGTAGCATTTTTTCTCTGTATTGATGAAGTCAATGGGAAGAAAGTGGGTGTGCAAGAATGGCAGGTTATCTATAATAATAAAAGTGTACTATGCAAATTGACCGAATGGCCGAACAGCAGAACGACCGTCCAGACGACCATGCTATGACATGCACAGGTGCAAGGCCAGCCAAGGTGGTTGCGATGCAATTGCCCTCTGCAGGGCGATTGATCCGGGGGGGGGCTCTGCAATCAATTGCCCCAAAGAGGGAGACCCAGGCCACCAACTGGTGGGCTGCAGCGGGTGGGCGGGGCCTGCCTCTGCGGGGCTATCAATCACAGGGCTCCCAGACTGGAGAGGTTGTAGGCCAGGCTGAGCGAACCCTCCCTCTCGCCCCCCGCTGAGTGCACGAATTTTGTGCACTGGGTCTCTAGTATATAATAATATGCTACTTCTAGGTGAATACTCTAAATAATTGAGAGTTGGAAACACCAAAATGGAAGAATCTTGCCCTAGGCCAGTGATGGCAAACCTTTTGATCTCAGCGTGTCTACATTTTGAAAAACCCTAACTTAACTCTGATGCCGTGTCACATATAGTAATTTTTTGATATTTGCAACCATAGTAAACAAAGACTTATATTTTTGATATTTATTTTATATATTTAAATGCCATTTAACAAAGAAAAATCAACCAAAAAAATGAGTTCACGTGTCACCTCTGACATGCGTGTCATAGGTTCGCCATCACTGCCCTAGCCAGTTTGGCTCAGTGGACAGACTGTCAGCCTGTGGACTGAAGGATTCAGGGTTTGATTCCGGTCAAGGGCATGTACCTCAGTTGCAGGCTCAACCAATCAATGTGTCTCTCTCACATTGGTGTTTTTCTCTCCCTGTCTCTCCCCTTCCATTCTCTCTAAAAAAATATCAATGGAAAAATATCTTCAGCTGAGGATTAACAAAAAATCAAAAAACAAAGGAAAGAGCCTTACACCCAAATGATTTGGTATTTTGTCATCTTTCTCTGAAGAAATCAATTGAATATTTTTGATGAACTCTTTGTGGGGGGGAAAGGAATGGCTTATGAGTAAATATCATGTATAATCTCTTTTTTGATTTAAATACTTAAACATGTTACAATGAGTTCTCTGATGTTCTTTCCATCCTTGACAACATTTTCTCTGAATCATTGTACATACTGGCACGTGGTTCCCGGATTCTGATTTTTCTTGCTTATGATAAGGATACAGCCCTAAGTCATTATTTCCCAATAAAACACTATCATGAAGTGAAATGTTAATCAATATTCTGCTCCTCAAACTTTGTACTTTCAAGTATGTTTGGAAAGGTGTTGAATACCAGGAGAGACCTTTCTGAACTGCAGATTTCAGAGTTATTGATCCTTGTGATTCTGTGACGGGGGCTGTAGGACCTGCTTTTTGAGACGTATCCCTGGAACATTTTTTATTTTAAGTCTCTCTCTCTCTCTCCTTGTAGACTCTGGTGTGGGTATTAATAAGAGAATTCTGAGGACTCTGGTTGTTACAAATGTGATGGTATTTCTCCTGTAGAAAATGGGGAGCCATCAATGAATTTGGGGCAGAAAATTACCATGATTATGCTGTTGTGTTAGAAAAACTGTCCTTTTTAAAAAACATATTTTTATTGATTTCATAGAGGAAGGGACAGGGAGAGATGACAGAAACATCAATGATGAGAGAGAATCACTGATCGGCTGCCTCCTGCAGGCCCCACATTGGGGATCGAGCCCACAACCCCGGGCATGGGCTCTGACCGGGAATCGAACCGTGACCTCCTGGTTCATAGGTCGATGCTCAACCACTGAGCCACGCTGGCTGGGCTCTCCTAATATTATTAAGTTTCTTCCACTGACAGCCATAAGTCAACACCATAGACAAACGGAAACTGAATGAGAACATCATTGGAAGGTTCCTCTACTTATTTTTTATTCCTCAAGTCATTTGGATGGTCTTCTGAAGAGTTCATATTCCCACTGACGGTCTTTACAAGGGTGGATGAGTGGATTTAAGATGTTGTTTATTTATTTCCAATGGTCAGGCTGAGTTTCTTCCCTCTGAAGATCTTTCTTCCTCTAGCATTAAAGAGCTCATGTTTAGGTGACGTATCCCTTTTTTTTTTTTTTAAATCCTCACCCGAGGATATTTTTCCATTAATTTTTAGAGAGTGGAAGAGAGAGGGAAAGACAGAGAGAAATAGCCAATGTAAGAGAAACACATCGATGGGTTGCCTCCTGCACGAGCCCTGACCAGGGCCTGGGCAGGGGAGGAGCCTGCAACCAAGGTACGTGCCCTTGACGGGAATCGAACCTGGGACCCTTCGGTCCACAGGCCGAAACTCTATCCACTGAGCCAAACTGGCTAGGGCCTGACCAATGTAATTTTAGTATTACTTATCCTCATTTTCATTTTGCTGCTGAGATGGTCTTGGAGATGAATGTAGACTCTAATTCTTAGCATCGCTTTGAAAAAGCACTTCTAGAACGGTATTCAGGCTTGGGATCCCATGTCCACAAAATATAAAATTGCATTCTGTGCTTTTCATTTTTCACTCAAATATGAGTTTCAAATGGAAATGAAAAAACAGCCCGCGTTCCACCAGAGGCCTCCTCCTCCAGGAACTGCAGGTCCGCCAGGGTGTGCGAGGCGTGTTGATTTTGTGAGGTCAGCAGAGTCTTCCAGAAGGTGGGCAATATCCCCTTCACTCCCTGTTCCTCCTGTCGGTGTTCAGAGATTGAATTGCTTTAACGTTTCTATTCCAAACACTTGCTTAAATGACTTTATTTCTTGAATGCCACTTTTTTTTTTTAGGTGCTTGCTAGTGTCTCTTAATTAGACAACATCATTCTAATCTCCCCTTCATGTTCTATCTGGAAGAACAAACAAGCCCGTTACCTCGCCATTTTTCCTTAGTTGTATTGCTTTATCTCACCAATATGTATGCACCAAAAGTCAACCGAATCTATATATATAAAAGCCTAAGCGACTGTTACCACCTGTCGACCGAACGACCAGTCGACCGGTCACTATGATGCGCACTGACCAGCAGGGGGCAGACGCTCAACTCAGGACCTGCCCCCTGATGCTCAGTGTGCTCCCAAGGCCAACCTCCCGTGGTGGGCCAACCTCCTGCAGTCTCGGCCCCAGTCGCCCCGATCGCTGGCCAGGCCGAGGGACCCCACCCGTGTAAGAATTTGTACACTGGGCCTCTAGTTGATAATACTAACACAGGAAGGATGCTTAGGGAGATCCTGACAGAGGGGTGTACAGGAACCAGTGGGGTGAGGAGGGCCCTCAGCATCCCGACACCTGCCTTTATTAATCTTTCTCTCCCCATGTGGTTTCCATCTGTCACCTGGGAGAGGTTCCACGGGGTTGCAGTTCACAGGAGGGCGAGCTGAGCTGTTTCGACGAGCCTGACCCTCCGCTCAGCGCTCGGGTCTAAGGTGTGAGTCTCGGATCCCATTACGTCTCCCAGCCTGGCCCAGTTCAGGAAATTAGAGCCCGGCCAGCTGTGTTTCCCAGTTTGCAGGGTGTTACCTGGGTCTCGGGCCCCCTGTTTGCTATCTTTTCCGGGGGGGAGGGGGGAGGAGGAAGGAGACACAGATGTCTCTCCTAGCCCAGCATTCCCCAGAGTTCAGTCATGATTCCGCCCCATCAAGTACCCCCGACATTCTTAACCGTCTGCATGTGTGATACCGAGTCACTCTTTAAAATATTTAGAGATGCTTTAGCCCTAGCCGGTTTGGCTCAGTGGATAGAGCGTCAGCCTGCAGACTGAAGGGTCCCGGGTTCGATTCTGGTCAAGGGCACTTGCCCAGGTTGCGGGCTCCATCCCCAGTAAGGGGCGTGTAGGAAGCAGCCGGTCAATGATTTTCTCTCATCATTGATGTTTCTATCTCTCCCTCCCCCCTTCCTCTCTGAAATCAATAAAAATATATTTAAAAAATAAAGATGCTTTGGATACAATTTGGAGTGACTAATGAAACGGAAAACTATTATTGTCTGGACTGGAAAGCAGGTAGGCACAAAAAAGGGGCATGAAATCAGAGTTCTAAATGCGAAGCATATATATTCGGGCAGGCCAAAGCTCTGAGCTCTGTGCTCGAGGTTTTCATTCATTAAAAAAGAGGAAATAAGTGATGAAATATTTCAAAGACAAAATCAAATGGAACCTTCCTTCTTGCGATAGCCAGAGAGGTACAAACATCTTTGAAAAGGGAATCCCCTTTTGACCTAGTCATGTCATTTATTGAAGGTTTGATTGGAGTGCCATTTCTCATCGCTTTAAAAAATATATATTTTATTGATTTCAGAGAGGAAGGGCGAAGAAGAGAGAGAAACATCAATGATGAGAGAGAATCATCCATCGACTGCCTCTTGCACGCCCCACACTGGGGATGGAGCCCGCAATCGGGGCATGTGCCCTGACCAGGAATCTAACTGTGACCTCCTGGTTCATAGGTCAATGCTCAACCACTGAGCCACGCCGGCCGGGCTCTCACCACTTTCTGTGGCTGCAATATCTGCCTTCTGCATTTCTGGGAGGTACTATGTTATTCAAACCCCAGCCCAAGAAGGTAACAGTGGATTTAGCTGGTGATGCCCGGCGTCCTATGGGAAAGGGAGGTATCCAGTTCTGTCCCCATCAGACAACGTCCAATCACAGATTCCTATGTCTTCTTTCCCATCGCTGTTTTTTCTTTAATATATTTTTATTGATACTAAAGCCAGAGGAAGGGAGAGGGAGAGAGAGAGAAACATCCATGAGAGAGAGAAACATTGATCAGCCGCCCCACACACACACCCGGATCTGAGATCAAACCCACAACCTGGGTACGTGCCCTGCTTGGCAATTGAACCAGCAACCCCTCAGGGCATGGGGCGATGCTCAACCAACTGAGCCACACCAGCCAGGGCTCCTGCCACTATTTTTATTTGGCGCCTTCTCCTGGACCTTGATCCCAACCCAAAGACATTTCCTTCTTTATGAACCAGTTCGGACGCTGGCTTCTCGTACGTTCTTGAAGGTGACTAATCTGGCTCGGAGAGGGTAGGAACTGGTGAGAAACAACGTACACAGCGTCTGGTGAGGAATAAAGTGCCGATTAATTTGTGAGCGAGGCCACCTCCACCTTTCTTCTTGCACCCTAAGGTTTATCTAGAATTCACGAAGCTATGTCCGCACGAGAAAGCTTCGCGCCATGAAAGAGAATTGTTTAACAAAATTTCTAAAAACACCAGTGCCAATGGGTTTGTCTCCAAGTTCAGATGCTTTGTTATGTTGCCACCAAGAAGGAAAAAAAAAAGCTTGAGGGGGAATATGAGTGTCATAAATATTCCATTCCCGCCGCACATCGGCATCGCTCCGCGGGTTCAGGCCTGGCCAGCGGTCAGCACAGTAGTAAATTCCAGCACCTGTGGGCCCGTCGGGGTAATTTATGATTTCCATTAGATTTCCATTAGGGATGGGCTGCCTCGGTTCAGCCAGTTCACGCACCCCGGCCATGAGCAAGGGGGACCTGTGGGATTGTCTGCATGTGGGTGTTTGGCCTCATGGATGCTCTCCGTTGCCTTTTTGTATTGATGCTTATCATTTGGAGGCTGCTCAGAACTCAGACAGATGTGGCAGACAGATACCATCTAGGGTTCTTCTTTTACCATGACCTGCACTGGTTTTATCCCTTCATTTCGCAGATGTTTAGTGAGCACTTGTTAAGTGCAGTGTCCTGTGTCCCTGGGGGTCCGCAGATGAGGATATGGGCCCTGTTTTTTTTTTTCTTATTATATATTTTATTGATTTTTTACAGAGAGGAAGGGAGAGGGATAGAGAGTTAGAAATAGTGATGAGAGAGAAACCGATCAGCTGTCTCCTGCACACCTCCCACTGGGGATGTGCCCGCAACCAAGGTATATGCCCCCGACCAGAATCGAACCTGGGACCCTTCAGTCCGCAGGCTGACGCTCTATTCACTGTGCCAAACCGGTTTCGGCAAGATGGGCCCTGTTATCACAAGATTTCTACAGGAACAATTCTTTTTTGTCGTTGTTAATCCTCACCCAAGGATATTTTTCCCATTGATACTTAGAGAATGTGGAAGGGAGAGGGAGAGACAGAGAGAGAGAGAAACATTGATGTGAGAGAGACACATCGATTGGTTGCCTCCCGCACGGGACCTGACCAGGGCTAGGGATCGAGCCTGCAACTGAGGTACGTGCCCTTGACTGGAATCGAACCTGGGATCCTTCAGTCTGTGGGCCGACGCTCTATCCACTGAGCCAAACCGGCCAGGGCCAGGAACAACAATTCTAAAAAAATGAATGGAACCCAGTATCCCATCGTGGTAGTAAGTACAACTAAACAGATTGAATAAATGGCAAGCACAACCGGAGCCTGCTGGGGAGAAGTCTTAGAAGAAATACCAAGTAGACAGGAAGACAGGAGGAGGGCAGGGTATTCCTGGCAGGCACACGGTGTTAGAAGCCACTCAGGCCCGGCCGGCGTGGCTCAGTGGTTGAGCGTCCACCTATGAACCAGGAGGTCATGGTTCGATTCCCGGTCAGGGCACATGCCCTGGTTCTGGGCTTGATCCCCAGTGTGGGGCGCGCAGGAGGCAGCCAATCAGTGATTCTCGCTCATCATCGATGTTTCTATCTCACTCCCTCTCCCTGCCTCTCTGAAATTAAAAAAAAAAAAATGTATTAAAAAAGAAAAGAGAAGAAGATCCTTAGGAGGCAGGGGATTTTGAACAAGGATCAGAGAGGTAAGCTGGGAGCTTCGGGAGCCATGAGCATCCCTAGTGAGCCCTTGAGGGGCCGACCCTAATGCTGCTAATTTTCTAAACATCATAATGGGATTTTCCTCCCAGCGGTTTTGTGGACTTTCCCTTTTCCCTGATCTGTCCCAGCGAGCTGTCTGCCTGGCCGTGAGAGGGAATTAGAATCATCACGGCAGAAATGAGGAGAAAAAGAAAGTGTTCGTGCTCACGCTTTGACATTGAAAATGGGACGTGGGCCACCGTAACAAGACAGGGAGGAGATGGTATGAAGAAGGCATGAAGAAAGGGAGAAGATGGCATGAAGAGAAGGAGGAGATGGTATGAAGATGGCATGAAGACAGACGGGGAGGAGATAGTATGAAGATGGCATGAAGAGAGGGAGAAGATGACATGACGATGGCATGAAGACAGGGAGGAGATAGTATGAAGATGGAATAAAGATGGCATAGAGAGAGGGAGAAGATGACATGACAATGGCATGAAGACAGAGAGGGAGGAGATAGTATGAAGATGGCAGGAAGATGGCATGAAGGGAGAAGATGGCATGAAGACAGACAGGGAGGAGATGGTATGAAGATGGCATAAAGACAGACGGGGAGGAGATAGTATGAACATGGCATGAAGACAGATGGGGAGGAGGTAGTATGAAGATGGCAGGAAGACAGACGGGGAGGAGATGGTATGAAGATGGCATGAAGACAGACGGGAGGAGGTAGTATGAACATGGCATGAAGACAGATGGGGAGGAGGTAGTATGAAGATGGCAGGAAGACAGACTGGGAGGAGGTAGTATGAACATGGCATGAAGACAGACAGGGAGGAGATGGTATGAAGATGGCAGGAAGATGACATGACAATGGCATGAAGACAGACAGGGAGAAGATGCCCAAGTGGCTGGACAGACGCATCGACCAGCTAAGAAACTCCAAAGATCGCTGGCCAACCCCAGAAAGTAGGATGATTCAGAGACGGATTTACCAAGAGAGTCAAAGGAGCCGTGTCCCTTCCGACACTTTCATGTTGGGGTTCTGGCCCCCGGAACCCAGACAATACATTTCTGTCGTTCTGAGCCTCCCAATCTGCGGTCCTTTGATACGGAAGTCCTAGGAAACGGATGCACTATGATGCGTATCGGTACCTATAGCTACCTACAGCTCACTTCTTGCTGTTTGATTTATTTGAGGACATACCAGTATATGGAATAACGATTTGTCCTCCAATGCTGTGGCACCGGAATTCACGCCAAGCCACTTCAACCTGTTCCTGAAAACACGCAGGAAGACACACACACACAAGCACACACCACCTTACCCTGCATCTGCGGCGAGTGGTGCCCTCGGAGGGCGGTAGCTCCCCCTCGCTGCCTCCCTGGGCTCCCAGCCCTCGGGGCTAAGCGTAGCTTTCAACTCCGTCTACACCAGTGGTTCTCAACCTTCCTAATGCCGCGACCCTTTCATACAGATCCTCCTGTTGTGGTGACCCCCAATTTCATTGTTACAAACTGAACATCATGAAAGCGTAGTGATTCATCGCAAAAACAATACGTAATGATATAGGTGTTTTCCGATGGTCTTAGGCGACCCCTGTGAAAGGGTCGTTCGACCCCCAAAGGGGTCGCGACCCACAGGTTGAGAACCGCTGGTCTACACGGAGCTGCTGGGCGAGGCAACAGGAGGAAATTCCACTGAGATAAGACCCTCTTCAGGTTGCGGAAAGTCACGGTCACATGCACTTGTGCTGAGGCGCCGTGTCAGCAGGACACCTGCCCTGGCGAGGCCCACAGCCCGAGGGACGGAGGATGCGGGGAGCGTGCGGGGAGCAGCACTCGCACGTAGACATGGCGACGCCCGGCCTGCGGTGCTGTTGGGAGTTTTGCTCTTGAGACTCTGCTGGGACCGAGTGCATTGTCCTCAAACACTCTCATGTCTGTTTGCCCAGAGAGCAGCACAGAAGTTAAAAATACACGAAGGAAGTCACACATTAATGCTGATTTTTTTTTTTTTTTTTTTTTTAGCAAGTCCCATGTCCCAAAGTACAAATCTGTGAAATAGAATCACTGACGGTTCGAGGGAAGTAAATGCACATGATAAAAATATTTTTATTGATTTCAGAGAGGAAGGGAGAGGGAGAGAGAGAAACATCAATGATGACAGAGAATCATTGACCGGCTGCCTCCTGCACGCCCCACACAGGGGATCGGGCCCGCAACCCGGGCACGTGCCCTGATCGGGAATCGAACCGTGACCTCCTGGTTCACAGGTCGACGCTCAACCACTGAGCCACGCTGGCCTGGTGATAAATATTTTTATAGATAAAAGTCCACAACTGGCCCGAAATAGGACAAAAAAACACCTCAATTGAGTCATAGAAGTGCAATACCCTAAGACAGCGGTTCTCAACCTGTGGGTCGTGACCCCTTTGGCGGTCAAATGACCCTTTCACAGGGGTCACCTAAGACCATCCTGCATATCAGATATTTACATTATGATTCATAACATTAGCAACATTACAGTGATGAAGTAGCCACGAAAATAACTTTATGGTTGGGTCACAGCATGAGGAACTGTATTTAAAGGGCCAGAAGGTTGAGAACCACTGGCCTAAGAGGCCACCTCATTTGGGGGTTTGCTGTGTGATAGCGGAAGATGCAAACCTCACACCCTGTCAATCACTGTCTTGCCCTGAAGATAGGCAATCAGCAACGCTGTTCATTACTGTGCTACACACTAAGACGGCGGTTCTCAACCTGTGGGTCGCGGCCCCTTTGGGGGTCGAACAACCCTTTCACAGGGGTCGCCTAAGACCATCGTAAAACACATATATTACATATTGTTTTTGTGATGAATCACTATGCTTTAATTATGTGCAATTTGTAACAATGAAATTGGGGGTCACCACAACAGGAGGAACTGTATTAAAGGGTCGCAGCTTTAGGAAGGTTGAGAACCGCTGCTCTAAGACATGGTATGCGTGTCTGTGTGTCTCCGCATGTGTGTAGACATATCTGACTTCCTCTCTTCATCCTTTCCACCAGACCCCCATATATGAAAAGCCATCCACGCTAGGGGACGTATGGCTTACCGTTGACAGGGACAGACTCAGGGAAGCCATCTGACCTTGAACGACAGCGGGGTTTGCTCGGAGCACAGCAAGCATGCAAGGCTATGATCCACCATCGGTCTATCGCACTGTGTGGTTGCCGCCCAAAGGAGAGGAGAGGATGAGAAAATCGTTCCTTTTTCCTCCTTTTCCTTCCCTCCCTGTGCTGTTGTCTCGTTCAGAATGAACGCGCGAGTTCCTCACGCTCTGATCAGCCCTTTCACCAACTTTGGTTTTTGTCTCTAGCAGGAAAGTGCTTTAACACCTCTGAGGCCGGCGTAAGCCACAGGTGTGAAAACAAGACAGCATTTTGGACGCTCTCCCTTGAGCTGAAAATTCAATTAGAACGAAGCTATTCTGGCTGATGGGGTTTTTGTCATAATAACAACCGGCAGAAAGCCTGACCTTGAATCTCCAGGACGCCTTTGCTTTCCTGAGCTCCCAATGCCACCTCGAAGCGGAGCTCACACGCCCGCCACGGGCCTCAGAGTCTGTCGCCAGCAACACCTGTTCAGGGAGTGCTGGGCCCGCCACTGACTCATTTTTAAAAAAATATATTTTCGTGTTGATTGATTTCAGAGAGGAAGGGAGAGGGAGACAGAGATAGAAACATCAATGCTGAGAGAGAATCATGGATCGGCTGCCTCCTGCACGCCCCCCACTGGGGATCAAGCCCGCAACCTGGGCAAGTGCCCTTGACCGGAACTGAACCTGGGACCCTCTGATCTGCAGGCCGACGCTCTATCCACTGAGTCAAACCAGCTCGGGCTGACTCATTTTTTTTAAATTTTATTGGAATGACATTGATTAATAACAATTATATAGGTTTCGAGTGTGCAAATCTAGGATACATCAGCTGTCTATTGCATTGGGTGGTTACCACCCAAAGTCGCCTCTCCTCCTGCCACCATGTATTTGACCCCCTCTATCTTTTATTTTTTTATTTTTTTAAAAATATATATTTTTTGATTTCAGAGAAGAAGGAAGAGGGAGAGAGAAATAGAAACATCCATGATGTGAGAGAATCATAGATTGGCTGCCTCCTGCACGTCCCCCACTGGGGATCGAGCCCACAACCTGGGCATGTGCCCCTGACTGGAATCGAACCTGGGACCCCTCAGTTCGCAGGCCAATGCTCTATCCACTGAGCCAAACCAGCTAGGGCCCCTCTACCTTGTATACAAGATAAATGATGAGTTTGCCTGAGGCCCATTTGTGAGCACGCTCAGTAGCAACCTTCCTCTTAAAGCATTGAATTCATGCAGTATTCTAACTCTGTCATATACTGCACCTGCTTTCATTCCATCCACGATTTTTAAAAAAATATATATTATTGATTTTTTTTCAGAGAAGAAGGGAGAGGGCTAGAGAGTTAGAAACATCCATGAGAGAGAAACATCGATCAGCTGCCTCCTGCACACCCCCTACTGGGGATATGCCCGCAACCAAGGTACATGCCCTTGACCGGAATCGAACCTGGGACCCTTCAGTCCACAGGCCGATGCTCTATCCACTGAGCCACACCGGTCAGGGCTCATCCACTATTTTATAAACCCTACACTGAGCCTCCTTTGCCCACCAATGTGCTATAACTATCAAAGACAACCCTGTTTTTGTGGTGCACAAGTTAGACCTCAATGTTGCGGTTAGGAAATAATATTTAGAGACCGAAATGCTTCATTTGCTAAGGGGAACCTTGTTCCCGGAGATGCTAAATGAAGGTAAACTTCTGTAACCACTCAACGAAGTCTTCTTTCCCCAAATTCTGACCAGGACAGCCTATGGATTACTTTAATTCATCCTAAGTTAATGCCTATGAAACAAAAAAGAGTCATGGATACAGAAAACGACGGATGGACAGCTGTCAGAGGGAAGGGGGTGAGGGCTGGGTGAGAAGGGTGAAGGGATAAAGCAAAACAAAAAAAAAAGCAAGACTCATGGACACAGACTACCAATATGGTGATTGTCAGAGGAAAGGGGGGTGGGGGAAGGTAGGAGAAGGAAAAGGAGGGAGGGGAATAAATGGTGATGGAAGGAGACTTGAACTTGGGGTGATGAACACACACTACAATGTACAGATGATGCATTGTGGCATCGGGCACCTGAAACCCGTGTAATTTTATTAGCCGATGTCGCCCCAATCAATTCAATTAAAAAAAATCATACTGAACCGACTTTTGTCCAGCAAATGGAACTTATCTTTCAAGTCTTTCCAAGAAGGAGATTCTCACCCTCTCCTTCGCTGAGGACAGAAATGCTTTGATGCGGAGGGGAGGCCCTGGCGTAACGAGCACATTGTGTCCGTGGACCTGGTCGGTCAGCGGAACAGTCCTGCTCATTCATCGGGCAGAAAGGAACTCCCCCCGAACTCGGGCCACAGCGGGCTCCGAGCACCAGCAACCTGGCCTCTGCGAGGGGGTTTCAGATGGTTTGTTCTTTGCTGCCATTTCATTTCTACTTTGGAGGTCAAGTCCTGAGTCAATTCAATTACTTCTGCAAAGTCACAGAAAGTGCAGGGATTTTTTTTTCAAGATTCAAGATACTGTCAATTACGGAGGAGCTAAATAGAAAGTAAGTTGTATTAACAAGTTGAGGGCGGAGTGAAGGGGATGAGAGAGAGATACAACTGGATAATCGTGTATTCAGGCCACCATTAAAATGTCAAGTTGTACGGTCAGTTTACATTCTCATTTCATTCTGTTTTATTACTTCCACTAAATATACTCCCATGAAATATGTACCACATGGAAGAAAACATGTATAGACATTTAAATGTATGACATGTTCTAAATAAAATTAAATAAGGTCTGGATACAAAAATGGACTTAAAATGTACTTTATGCCGGAACCGGTTTGGCTCAGTGGATAGAGCGTCGGCCTGCGGACTGAAAGGTCCCAGGTTCGATTCCGGTCAAGGGCATGTACCTGGGTTGCAGACACATCCCCAGTAGGGGATGTGCAGGAGGCAGCTGATCGATGTTTCTCTCTCATCGATGTTTCTAACTCTCTATCTCTCTTCCTTCCTCTCTGTGAAAAAATCAATAAAATATATTTTTAAAAAAATAAAATAAAATAAAATAAAATGTACTTTATTACCTGGCTGGTGTTGCTCAGTGGTGGAGCATCGACCCATGAACCAAGAAGTCCCAGGTTTGCCCTGACCGGTTTGGCTCAGTGGATAGAGCGTCGGCCTGTGGACTCAAGGGTCCCAGGTTCGATTCCGGTCAAGGGCATATACCTTGGTTGCAGGCACATCCCCAGTAGGGGGTGTGCAGGAGGCAGCTGATCGATGTTTCTCTCTCATCGATGTTTCTAACTCTCTAGCCCTCTCCCTTCCTCTCTGTAAAAAATCAATAAAATATATATATTTTTTTAAAAAGATTAAACCCAATTCTTTTTAAAAAAAGAAGAAGTCCTTACATTCCCAGTAAGGAAACATGCCCGGGTTGCAGGCTCTATCCCAGTAGGGGGCATGCAGGAGGCAGCCGATTGATGTTTCTCTCTCATCGATGTCTCTATCTCCCTACCTTTTTCTATTTCCCTTCCTCTTTCTCTAAAATCAATAAAAGCAAATATTTTTAAAATATGTGCTTTATTTATCATTCTCAGACCCTGACATCCTACTATTCTCTGAAATGGTGCAGCTACTTACACAGACATGTCGTGTGTGTGTGTGTGTGTGTGTGTGTGTCTTTTTTTGTTAACCCTCACCTGAGGGATATTTTTCCATTGACTTTTAGAGAGAGTGGAAGGGAGAGGGAGAGACAAATAGAAAGAAATATCAATGTGAGAGAGACACATCCATTGGTTGCCTCCTGCATGCACTCCAACCAGGGCCAGGGAACTTGCAAACAAGGTATGTGGCCTTGACCGGAATCGAACCCAGGACCCTTCGGTCTGAAGGCCAATGCTGTATCCATTGAGCCAAACCGGCTAGGGCTACACAAGAAATGTTGTACCAAATTGTATAGTAAGGGTCAAAGTGAACAGATGTTCCTTATGATCAACTTCATAGGAAAAGAGGGGGAGCCTCTTCATGGTAGAAAGAGGCAGAGGGAAGAAGTAAACTAGAAGACTGGTCAGATTAAAGAGCCACTGGGCCCTGACCAGTTTGGCTCAGTGGATAGAGCGTCGGCCTGCGGACTCAAGGGTCCCAGGTTCGATTCCAGTCAAGGGCATGTACCTTGGTTGCGGGCACATCCCCAGTGGGGGGTGTGCAGGAAGCAGCTGATCGATGTTTCTAACTCTCTATCCCTCTCCCTTCCTCTCTGTAAAAAATCAATAAAATATATATATTTTTTAAAAAGAGCCATTGAAGATTTCCAAAGGACAGGATGAGAAAAGACCAACATAGTCCTCTCCTATTGACTTGACAGTCATGAAGTTATAAAGTCCCTTGAGAAGATAAATGCAGTTAACTGTATGGCCATACCATTAAAAACAACTATGAAATTTTAGAATCATAAATACTTTCCCCATCACAATTAGACGGCGACAAAGAATTGTTACTCTGCACCATCCTATTTATGACACCACCACCTTATCTTAACTAAGTAAATTGAGTTGGATTCCTCTCCTCCTCCTCCTTCTCTCTCTCTCCTCCTCCCCCTCCCCCTCCTTCCCTTCCTCCCCTCCTCCTCCTTCTCCTCCTCATCTTCCCCCTCCTCCTCCTCCCCCTCCTCCTCCTCCTCCCTCTCCCCCTCGTCCCCTTCCTCCCCCTCCTCCCTTTCCTCCTCCTCTTCCTCCTCCTCCTCCTCCTCCTCCTCCTCCTCCTCCTCCTTCTATTTGTAGCACATTTTGCTGCTGTGGTGGTTAGTCAAGGGTTTTGGTGAAGGGTGATTTGGTTGTCCTCCAGCACTTGAGTGTCTGGTATTTACCGCACAATCAAGGCATCGGTGGTGTCACATGAAGGCGATTCTCATATAATCAAAGTCCTCATGTTGGACTCGCCTTCAGACGAAGCAAACTAATGCAATGCATTGACCCTCCTCACACACGTCTCCGTGCGGAGACGTGAAACACATGGGCATCGATCGTGGAGTCTGTGTCTCTCAGACACACGGGTGGCTGATTAAAGTGTCACGCTGACAACAGAGCCCCCTTTGAACAGGAAATTAATACCAGCTTTGGTGGCAAAGAGAATCTTCCTCCACAAGGCAACTCGGATCGTCTTTGATCCTTCTTAGGAAAAAAAAAAAGGGCCTCACCTTTTACCCTAGAACAGCCTGGGGTTTTCTTGTTATGACAGAATAATCAGAGGCGTCATCTGTGTAATTATTTTTTTTAAATAGGACGCCTATGATATTTCATGCTTATTTTGGTTATGAATAACTCAACAATAAGGGGACAAGAAAGGGAGAGGAAGAAATGTTTGAACCTTTCATTAACTCAGTTGAATGAGCATTTAGCTTACACAGTGACAGGTTAAAATATTGCTAATATTAGATAAGTATTTAGCATCATTTATCTCCTGGACATAACATAAGAAAAGAAACAGCATTATTCTGAAATCGTATTTGATAATACACCCGAACATTTCATTCCATCGCCAGTAGGTTTCTCTTTGTAGAAGATATGTGTCACCGTTACAGGATTCAAAACACAAAAGAGCCTACGAGATAAAGGACCAAGGCCTGGCCGGCGTGGCTCAGTGGTTGAGCTTCGGCCGAGCCATGAACCAAGAGGTCACTAGTTCGATTCCCAGTCAGGGCACGTGCCTGGGTTTCGGGCTCGATTCCCAGTGTGGGGCATGCAGGAGGCAGCCGATCCATGATTCTCTCTCATCTTTGATGTTTCTATCTCTTTCTCCCTCTTCCTTCCCCTCTTAAATCTATATATATATATATATATATATATATATATATATATATATATATATATTTAAAGATAAAGGATCAATGTGTATTCACACTTGATTTGCCAGCCCCCTTTAAGGGAAATATTGCTCTAAATGTCAGATGTTTCCATTGCTTTCATTGCTTTATTAATTTCCCTTCTAACCTTGCTTCATAATTCACTCAATAGACACGACAATGTTCACATTCTTTACCTTAACAGATGAGTAACTAGTGCTTTTATGCAAGAGGCGCTTCAGAAGGCTTCCTCCAGCAGAAGGGGTATGGAAGGAATGAGATGGGAAAGAAGGCAGGGAAGAGGTGGGTATGTGTCTATGACTCTCTCTCTCTTTTTTTTAAAGCAGTTTACTTTCAATATTATTCACCTCTATGTTCACTGCAGCATTATTTACAACAGCCAAGATATGGAAGCAACTCAAGTGTTCATCAATAGATAAACGGATTAAAAAAAAGGTCATGGTACGTATATACAATGGAGTATTACACAGCCATAAAAAAGGATGAAGTCTTGCTATTTGCAACAGCATGGATGGACTTAGAGGATGTTTTGCTCAGTGAAATGAGTCAGTCCAGGGTTATCTTTTTACATGTCCATCCATGGCCACATCAAGCGTATGGTCTTTGCAGACCTGAGTTCTTGCTGAGTGCAGAACCGAGGTCAGCACTGTCCTCACATGACTGCCCATGCCCCTAATGCGAGCTTTCACTCCCACTGTGCTCCCCACAAAGCTGGACAGTGATTTCCTTCTGTGGCTCTTCTCCTCTTCCCCCCCTTTACTGCACAAACTTCTTTGGTTTGATATTAACAGCTTTTTGTGGACAAAGACTTGAATAGATATTTCTCCAATGAAGACATACAAATGGCCGGAAAGCGTATGAAAATACGTTCAATATTACTGATCACGAGGAAAATGCAAATTAAAACCGCAATGAGATACTAATTCCCAGGTGCTAGGACAGCGATTAGCAAAGCAAACAAACAGATAATAGCAATCATGGGCAGGAATTCGGAGCAATTGTACCTATTGTGCATGGCTGGTGGGAATACAAAATGGTGCAGCTTCTATATAGAAAACAGTATGGTAGCTCCCCCCAAATTTAAAATCATATAAATTACTATATGATCTAGAAATTTCCCTCCTGGGCATACATATATCAAAAGAATGTGATGTAGGGAAAGAAAGATATATTTGGACATCGTTCATAGCAGCATTATTAACAACAGCCAAAGTATGGAAGCAACCCAAGTGTCCATCAATGGGTGAGTGGATAGAAAAAAAAAAAGATCGTATACTCACAATGAAATATTAGTCTTAAAAAACAAATTCTGGTACATGCTATAACATGGATGAGTTTTGAAGACATGAGGCTAAGTGAAATAAGCCAGTCACAAAAGGACAAATACTGTATGATTTCACTTCAATGAAGTACTTAGAATAGTAACTTTCAGAGACTGAGCATTGAATGATGGTGGCCAGGGGTTGGCAGAAGGGAAAATGGGGAGTATGTTTAATGCAGACAGAGTTTCAGTTCTGCAAGATGAACAATGCTGTGTGGGTGGATCATGATGATGGTTCCAGAATGTGAAAGTACTTAACGTCACTGAATGATACACTTAAAAAGAGTTAGAATGGACCTGCCCAGAGTGGCCAACATGACTCAGTGGTTGTGCATCAACCTATGAACCAGGAGGTCAGAGTTCTATTCCTAGCACATGCCCAGGCTGCGGGCTCAATCCCCAGTGTGTGGGGCGTGCAGGATTCTCTCACTGATGTTTCTGTCTGTCCCTCTCCCTTCCTCTCTGAAATCAACAAAAATATATTTTAAAAAACATAGTTAGAATGGTAAACTTATTGTCATGTATATGGACCACAATTTTAAAAGAAACTAATTTTACAACGCAATTTAAATGGTCACAAATCCTAGAGCAGGAAAAGGCTGATATATCTGGCTACTCAACCAATTCATTCATTCCACACTCACGTACTTAAGTTTCCAGAAACTCTCAAGTCAGAGAATTGAAAGAATAATTGAAAGGATCTTACAGGTCGACGCAGAATCCTACAGAGAAGCAGTTATTAAATGTAGAAAGCTAAGACCTGGATTTCTTTCATATTGACCTCAACTCCTGTGCACAGGGGAGCCACTGGACACTTTGAGGCTAGGAATGGCACTGTTTAAATTTTTTTTTTAAATGATCACCACAAAGACAGTATAAAGTTTCCTCAAAAATCTAAAAATGGAACTCCCGCTTGACCCAGTAATCCCACTTCCAGGACTATATATCCCAAGAAACCAGAAACACCAATCAGAAAGGACATATGCACCCCTATGTTAATAGCAACACAATTTACAATAGCTAAGATTTGGAAACAACCTAAGTGCCCATCAGCAGAAGAGTGGATTAGAAAACTGTGTACATCTACACAATGAAATACTATGCCGCTATAAAAAAGAAGGAACTTTTACCATTTGCAACAGCATGGATGGACCTGAAGATCATTATGCTAAGAGAAATAAGCCAGTCAGAGAAAGATAATTCTCACATGATCTCACTCATATGTGGGATATAATGATCAACATAATTTGATGAACAAAAATAGATCCAGAGACAAATGGCAGGGGAGGTGGGGTGGTTAGAGAGCAACCAAAGGACTTGTATGCATGCAAATTCGCATAACCAATGGACACAGACACTGGGGTAGTGGGGGCTTGCCCGGGGTTAGAATGGCTGGGAGGCGGGGGGAGGGTCAATCGGGGGAAAAAGGAGACATACATAAAACTTTAGACAATAATAAAAAAAAAAAAGAATATCCATTTTTAAAAAAATGATCCCCACAACTATTTCAAAATAATATTTTCAACCGGTATTTTTGTTTGCCTTTTTTGAAAAGACACAATTATTGCCTGTGTATAGCACGAAGTAATTCTGTGGTCCAAGGCAATATTTGTGAAATATTCACATTAATGTCGAACGTCAAACCCTGGGATTGACATGACGAGGTGACTGAACTTTGCTATATGGCTTCTTGCTGTTTATAACAGTCCCGAAATGGTGGCTGTTTCATCCATGAGCCTCCACTGATTACAATGGTCAAGTTTTAAGGAAGGGGGTCTGCTCACATCCCCCAGTAGCTCTTGTAAGCAATGCTGGGATCAACAGATCTTTTGTAGTTCTCTTTAATGGAGTCCGAGTGATGAATTTACATCTATATATCACAAACATTGTCTTCTGCCTGACATTACTAATGTCAAAAAATTGTCTCTATATAATTCATCAAAGTATTTCTATAGACTCCCTGCTTTATCATCTTTTTTCTTGCAAACTGTATAATTCCCCTTCATTCCACGTCAGGGAAGACCTTTCATCTTTCTTGGCTGCATTTAGGGGGGGTTGGGGGTGTCTTTTTGCATTCAAGGGCCTTAGCAGGTACCACTGTAGGCAGTGAGATGGGAACCTACAGTGACGGGAATAGTCCTATGGCCGTGACTTGAAAAAATGGTGAGACAGAAAACACTGTCCAATAGATCACAACCTAAAAACTTGTCTTACATGTCAGTGTGACCAAAATTAAGATATCACTCCTGTTTATGCATCACTTTATCTTTCCTTCGTAATTCTCACCCTATCACATTGACTCAGCTTCCTGGCCAATCCCCAATACCTTCATTCTTTGTCCTCTGTAATAACAGAGACAAAAAAGGAGTGAAAGGCCAGCAATACAGCCAGTAGTTTTCCATCCCAGTGTTCTAATGGGAATGACAGGCAAGTTTATATGATTCACACCCCAAAGCCTTAGACGTCTCAATGCTTATTCCATTCCTCTCTTGGCGTCTGCTGCCAGGATGCGTGGTGGGAAAGTACAGCTGAAGGAGACGGAGCCTTCCCTCAAGGGCCAACGTACCAGTGACAAGTGAATTAGGAACCATGACTTAATACTGAGAAACACGCTGACAGGAAAAAATCAATGAGTTTTTAGATGAAATAAAAACACAGAGGTTGCAGCTCTGAGTTGAAATCTCCTGCAAAGACTTCAAAGTGTGGGTTAGATGCACCGTGGGAAGTTTCATTCCTTGGTCTGGCGAATGCGCCGGGCGTGAGAAGGAAAAGATCGCCGGTTTATTGATGTCCTCAAACCATGATGGCTAGGCTCAACAGGAATAGAGATTTTTCTGACAAGGGCACAGAAGATTTGCCTGTAGCTCTGAAGAGTCGTGAAGTAAATTGTCCAAAGAACAACTGAGAAACATACAGGACTGTATTAGAGCGGACTTGTCTTCATCTTGGTCTCCCGAAGTTACTCATCAAAACGCCTGATAGTTACTAGCTGCTCAGTAAATGAATTTGGGATGGAGAGGGGCCTTGTGCAAGTCACTGGATTTCTCTGAGCTTTAAACTCCTCGACTATAAATTGGGTGTTCAGTGAGGGTTAAGAACTCAGGCTGTGGACTCACATGGTGGAAGGAACGGATTTTAACTGCCCTATCCATCTATAAAATACAAGTGTAGTAGGGTGGGGTGTTCTAGAGGTCTCTTCCCCAGATGGGGCTGGGTTCCACTTGGTCTTTGGAGATTTCTGCCTGAGATCTAGAGAACAGAAGTGAAAATCAGCCAACACTTGTGGGAATTCAATGCAGGGTCCAGAAGAATCCCATGGTACCAGCATTACCTTAGCTTAGTATTCCAGGTCACATTCCTTGAGCTGGTGTTACAATGAGAAAGAGTACGGTTTCTGGAGCCTGGTACTGTGATGAGCCTCTGGTAGAGCCTTGAAACAGAACCCACCACCTTTGCCCAGGTTGGGTTCTACAGAAATCCATTTCCGGTTCTATTCTTACATCCTCTCAATGTTCCGTTTTGTACAGGAAGAGAGGACTGAGTTTTGAGAACGAATGCAGGAAAAAAAAAAAAAAAGTCTGGGGTAAAGATTGCATTTAACGAAATACAGGCGCCTGCCATTAGAAACCATTAGACTTTTGCCCCCATTTTTATTTGTTTTCTATTATTTTGCACTAATTTCCACGTTCGAACACTGATGTCTCATCAGCACAAGCTGCTGTGGAACCTGAGAGGGATCCTTTATTTTCCCAGCTCTCTCTTTTTTTAAAAAATTCTTTTTTTATTGATTTCAGAGAGGAAGGGACAGGGAGAGACAGGCACATCAATGATGACAGAGAATCTGTGATCAGCTGCCTCCTGCACGCCCCACACTGGAGGTCGAGCCTGCAACCGGGCATGTGCCCTGACCGGGGATCAAACCATGACCTCCTGGTTCATAGGTGGACACTCAACCACTGAGCCATGCTGGCCAGGCCCAACTCTCTTTAACTGACCCAACAATGGATCTCTACATTCCTATGAGAAGCCCACATGGGCTAGGCTGGGGTCCTCCATCATTAGTGTGGGCCTTACTTCTCCTTTAGGACTCAGCTCACGTGTTAGGAAGGATGGAAAAGTCACCTGCGACCACATGGAGACGGTTTCACTTCTTAACTTGGGAGCCACAAGAGGAAGGTAGGGGTTCTCTGAGGCCTCCAGATCATATGTAAAATGATACTTATCATTGCATATATGATCCGACTGGCGCAGAAGGTCCATATCGCTGATCAGATTTCCAATAGGGCGCCCAGGTCAAAACTCTTTACAACTGTGGCTTGGCCTGAATCTGTGTTTAACTACCAAGAGCCAGTGGATACAATGAATGACTATTTAGGGTGTCACCGTTTTTCTCCTAAAGCTGTGTCCTCCCCAATGTATTATTGCTCATTGCTTCATTATAAATGATTTAAAACACTGCAACCACCAATAGCACTAAAATGAATAGGATCCTTATTTGTCACCGAAAAGTATGCAAATAATTTAAATGGAATGGATTGTTATGAAATGTAGCAAGGCAAGTTCACGCTAGACCTGCAGAGAAGCACAGATGAAATACAGACAGACAGAACTCTTCTTGGGCTGAAATGTTGCCCTTAAATGATTTTATTCACCTCTGGGGCTTTCTATATATATATGTGTGTGTGTGTGTATATATATATATATATATATATATATAATTTTTTTTTTCAGAGAGAGAAAGGGAGAGGGGGAGAGAGATGTAGAAACATCAATGATGAGAGTGAATCATTGATCAGCTGCCTCCTGCACGCCCCCTACTGGGGATCAAGCTCGCAACCCGGGCCTGTGCTCTTGACGGGGAATCAAATCCTGACCTCCTGGTTCACAGGTCAGCACTCAACCACTGAGCCATCTCCATGGCTTCACCCACAGCTCAGACAGTCTTATCTCCAGGTTCGTGGGGATTCTGTGCGGATGTTCCCTGACAGGCGAGCCCCCCAGCCTGTGCTGAGAGAGGTGGCTTATTCACAGGGGGCCACAGCGAGAGAACAAACGGCTGTCGGAGACAGAGGCCCGCACACAGTGTTGGCATGAACCGCCTTCCAGGGCTTCCAGCACAGCCCTTGGGGACCACCATGAAGAGATGACAGATGCATCGCATAGTTCCCAGTAGTCAGGTCCTCCTTCACCACCAAGAGCCCTTCTGTGCCTTGGTGTAAGGCAGTGGTTCTCAACCTTCTGGCCCTTTAAATACAGTCCCTCATGTTGTGACCCGACCATAAAATTATTTTCATTGCTACTTCCTAACTGTAATGTTGCTGCTGTGATGAATTGTCATGTAAATATCTGATATGCAGGATGGTCTTAGGCGACCCCTGTGAAAGGGTCGTTTGACCGCCAAAGGGGTCTCGACCCACAGGTTGAGAACCACTGGTGTAAGGGAACACTACGCCCTCGCTTTGCCTGCAGGGAAATATGATTTTTTTTTCTTTAAAAAAAACAAAACACACCAACTAGTCAGAATAAAAGTGCTCTGGGCTCATGCACAAAATACTTGAAAGTAAAAAAAAAAAAAAAAAATTAAAAAGGATGAGAGCTTTTCAATCAATTGGATACAAAATTTAAGTTAATTAACAGAAGACTCTCTTTCTCCCTAGAAGGCCACACTGATCTTGATTATTAATGCAAGCTGGTGTTCCATCGCTGTGCATAATGAAGGCGGCAACGCGGGGACCAGTTTTAGCCGGAGCCTAATTTGTTATGAGATCTTGTCTAGTATCGGTAAGGGCGGCCCCTGCCACCGCCTCCTCCCACTCCCGGGCTGGCTCTGACCTAGGAGAACGCCGCGTCTCCCTTCCCGCCTCCACCTGAGAATTAATCTGCAAGATTGTTTTGAGCTTGAGAGCAGGTTCTCAACCTCCCGAAACAAATCATTCATGGGATTTTCACTTTGCGTTCATATTTTTCCCCCTTCGTGTTCTATTAATAGCAACTCTGGACAAAACATCACACACATGCTATCTTTTCTTCCTCAGCCGAGAGATAGGAGAATAAAGGGGGTCGCATTTTATTGTTCTTGTTGTTAATCCTCACCCGAGGATATTTTTCTATTGATTATTAGAAGGAATGGAAGGGAGAGGGAGAGACAGAGAGAAACATCGACGTGAGAGAGACACGTCGATGGGTTGCCTCCTGCACACACCCTGACCAGGGCCGGGGAACCTGCAACCAAAGTATGTGCCCTTGACCGGAATTGTACCCGGAACCCTTTGGTCCAGAGGTCAACCCTCTATCCACTGAGCCAAACCGGCTGGGGCTAAAAAACATTTCATTACATTTATTGGGGTGACATCTACACTAATAAAAGAGAAACATGCAAATTGGTGTCACTCTGCTACTCCCACCAGCCAAAGAGAGTGACTATGCAAATTAACCTAACAAAATGGCGGTTAATTTGCATACGCAGGCTCGGAGCGAAGACTGAAGACTGAAGACTAAAGACTGAAGAGGCTTGGCTTCCCCCCTGCAACCGGACCAAAGGCCTGGGTTCCAGGTGCTGGAGGAAAACCGGTGCCAGCAACCAGGAGAAGGAAGGCCTATTGCACAAATCTTTGTGCAACAGTCTTCTAGTTGGTTAATAAAATTACATAGGTTGCAAGCGGACAATTCTATGATACATCATCTGTACATTGCACGGTGTGTTTATCACCCCAAGTCATATCTCCTTCCATCACCATTGATCCCTCCTTTACCCTCTGGCCATCACCATACTGTAGTCTGTGTGTATCATTTTGATATTTTATGCACTGAAAATAGTTGAGCTGTCTCCTTGCTAGACGTACCTAAATTATCAGCATATCAAAGACGGCATGATGAGATTCCTCTGTGTGTTTCATTGTTAATTTGGTTCCCTATATCGTGACGGTGTTTGACATGCTTTTGCAGTAACTTTCATGTTCTTTCAGCCCAGGAATAAATCAGAAGAATGTGAAGGTCACAGAACACACTCCCTTTATTTTGCCGATGTGCATTCATCAAGTCATCGTCCCTCCCACCTGCCAGCCGAGAGTGGCCTCAGCAGCTAGTGGTGCCATGGGACTTATTCACGTCCAACAGGCTGGTTTGAATCCAACCGAGGTCCAGAGGACCATTTTTGATACTTAAAACCATAAGCCTCTACTTAGAATTTATTGCCTATGCATTAGTGCCTTTCTCTTAAAAAGAAAAAAAAAGCAGCACAGAAAAGAAACACATATGTGCATGTGAAGATAAAAGCTAGATCACGGTTACCCATCCTATGGGAACCCATCTCCCGAGCCACAAATCAAGACGCTGGCAAAGACTTCGGTGCCACTGCTGAGTGTCAGAGGATGTATGTGATGTGCAGGTGACATCACAAGAGGCTGCAACTTCAGGGCAGGGCGGTGACTAGCGGAGCTGAGGCCTAACCAGAGTCAGCACAGCCCCGGAGAATCCCACAGCACACGACCCCAGCGGTGACGCATTTCAATCCACGCATGGAGACCTCTACCACGGCGCCATGAGGACTTGAGCTTCCTAACATTTGGGAGGCACCTTGTCCCCGGTGCAGACCTGGGGGCACGCAGGCAGGGCTGGCCTTCCACAGCGGGCACCAGTGTGGTCAAAGCAATGGCTGAGTCCCAGCCGGTTTATTTCAGCGGATAGAGTGTCGGCCTGCGGACTGAAGGGTCCCAGGTTCGATTCTGGTCGAGGGCACGTGCCTGGGTTGTGGGCTCGATCCTCAGTGGGGGCGTGCAGGAGGCAGCTGATCCATGATTCTCTCTCATCACTGATGTTTCTATCTCTCTCTCCCTCTCGCTTCCTCTCTGAAATCAATGAAAAAAATATATATTTTTTTAAAAAGCAATGCCTGAGCTCCATCCATTCTGACAGTCAGTGCCCATAGCTGTCAGTTGCTAAATATATTTACAATTCATTCTCTCCGTCTCTCCCTCTCCCTCTCTCTCTCTCTCCTCCTCCTCACAAAGGAGGGTGCTTTATTGTAGAGCACAGATTTTTCCTAAAGGGAGATATATTTTTGCACACTGGCACAATGTGTTTTTCTATATGTTATATATATATATATATATATATATATATATATATATATATATATATATACATCTACACACACACACACACACACACCTATTTATATATATATATAAATATATATGGCATGTATATGCATATGTGTATGTTATACACATCTACATATACTATCTAGAGTGTATGCATGCACATACATAACATGCATACATGCAAATGTACATATACATATTATATATTACCTCCCTATAAAATATGGGAGAAACACGGAGAGTTGGTGCGCAAAAATACTACCCGGTCTTGCCTCCCGTCTGTGGTGTATTCCATTCCCGCTGGTGAGGATCTGTGCTCTAAAATAAGACACTCACCTCTGCTGTTGGGCATATGGGTGCCAATAACAGAAACACAGGTAGAAGCTCATCGCACCTGAGGAGACAGCTCCGCACACTTTAAACCCCCTGTGCCAGCTCGCACAAATGGGACTTGGGTAGGGGTGGGGGTGAGGGGGGGCGGGGCGGGGGGGCGGGGGAGTCCTGAGTCATTTATCCAGATGCTGGATTTCGTACTGAGACACAGAAGGGTGAGTTAAGGGCACTGAGTAGAAAGCTTCCGGTGCCCATAGAGATGCCAGGAAAGAAACCAGCAGACATGGGAGGAAGGGGGGAGGGTCAGGCAGAGGTGAGAGTGAGTCTCAGCTCCCCAGCGGTGCACCCCACGGACCTCGCTCGGTGCCCACAACACTGCCTCGTGCTCTGACCCGGTGTGTTTCTAGGAAGCAGACTTGGGGCTTTTAACTAGGACTAGACCCGTGGTTGGCAAACTGTGGCTCGCGAGCCACATGCGGCTCTTTGGCCCCTTGAGTGTGGCTCTTCCACAAAATACCATGTGTGGGCGCGCACGTACAGTGCGATTGAAACTTCGTGGCCCATGCGCAGAAGTCGGTATTTTGTGGAAGAGCCACTCTCAAGGGGCCAAAGAGCCGCATGCGGCTCGCGAGCCGCAGTTTGCCAAGCCGCCGTTTGCCGACCACGGGACTAGACAATATCAAATGCTTCCCATTGCAACCCCCAACTCATCCCTGTGACTCTAGTCCAGCCGTGGGCAAACTACGGCCCGCGGGCCGGATCCGGCTCATTTGAAATGAATAAAATTAAAAAAAAAAAAAAAGACCGTACCCTTTGATGTAATGATGTTTACTTTGAATTTATATTAGTTCACACAAACCCTCCATCCATGCTTTTGTTCCGGCCCTCCGGTCCAGTTTAAGAACCCATTGTGGCCCTCGAGTCAAAAAGTTTGCCCACCCCTGTTCTAGTCCATTTCTGTGGATGGAAGCATCTCATTCTTTGAGCATACCCCAAGTCTTTCCCGTTTTTCTGTGGATGGATGCGATCTTATTTTGTTTTTTTAAAATATTTTTTATTATATTAGAGAGAGAGGGAGAGAGGGAGAGAAACATCAGTGATGAGAGAGAATCATTAACTGGCTGCCTCTGACTTACCCTACACTGAGAACCAAGCCCACAACCCGGGCATGGGCCCTGACCTGGAATCGAGCCGTGACCTCCTGGTTCATAGGTCCATGCTCAACCACTGAGCCACGCTGGCCGGGCTATTTTCAAGTTTATGGTTTTATAAGCACTGCTTCTCTGAACATCTTTCTCATGTCTTCTGGTGCGTAAGTGTAGGAGTTTCTCCAGGAATATGTTGACGAATGAAATCGCCGGGTGATAAAATACAGGTGTCTTTAATTTTACTGGATATCGATCAACTAGTTCTCAAATAACTTAAATCAAGTATCACCGGCAATGGGTAAGATTTCCTTTGCTTCCCCATCTTTAACCAACACTTGGCTATTGTCAAACTTCTTAACATTTGGGAGCAAAACGTATCTCGTTGATTAGTGCACTATAGTGCCTCGATTAGTCACGTGACAGAAAATATTTCCTTCCATTCATTGTTCATGTACGTGTCCTCCTCTGTGAGTTCATTGGTCAAATCTGGCCAATTCCACATGAAGCTATTGTTTCCTTTCTCAGAAGATTCTTCTTTCTCCAAGATCAGGCCAACACACAATCACTGAAAGGATGTTTCTTCCTCCAAGAGGACAGAATCTATCCCGTGAGCATGAACTTGGCCACTGGATACTTTCCATTCTTTGCAAACATGAAAAGGAGGAAGACCAAGGTCAGGTTCATCACTTGCCCATATTAGGACTTCAGAATCTTGTTGCCCGCTGGGCTTTGAGAAGAACTTCTCTCCTGGCAGTAACTGTCCTGGAGGGCTTGATCGGGATGGTCTTCTGGTCCAGAGAGCAACCCAAACCAGGGATGGGCAGAGCCTTGGCCGTGTCCAGGGATGCACTGGGCAGGGCCCGAGCTCCTTACTTTGACTTATGTCACTGATGAATGCCTGAGGCTGCTGCCAAACCCCACCGGCTCACCCCAGCAGACGTGTGCAGGTGGCCTGCAATCTCCAATGCGTCTCTATAAATAACGTTTATTAGGGGATTAAGCGATCACTTGTGAGTCTTGAGAGGAGAAGATAGGATCCCTGAGCCTGAGCATTCAGAGACCCAGGGTTGCCCTGTCCACGGAGGTTCTCCTTCCCACATCTGTCAGTGTCTCTGTACCTCTAGAGATTGCTGACTTTTTCAAAATGTAACATACACGGCCCGTAAGCAATGCATTGTAGTAGATTATATCGAGCATGATAAAGCGACTTTGTTTTTTCCCCCTCGACAGATAGAAAACAGATGTGCTTCTGAAACAGCTCAGAAAGGGAAGGTGTAAGGAAGGAAAAATCATATTTTTGCAGCTAAGAAAATGAAAGAGCTGTATTTCCAGACCAGGGTCAGATGGGCCCAGCTCCACACCTGGGGAAGGCCATTTATCAACAGGAAAAAGCAGAAAAAGTGAGTGATCCGCTTGAGTGCAGGTTAGCTGTGCCTGGTACCCATGGCGACATGGAGACGAACATACATTATCCTATATAATAAAAGGCTAATATGCAAATCGACCGAACGGCAGAATAACCTGTTGCTGTGACACGCACTGACCACCGGGGGGCAGAGGCTCAACCCAGGAGCTGCCCCTTGGTGGTCAGTGCGCTCCCACAGGGGGAGCACTGCTCAGCCAGAAGCCGGGCTCACAGGCTGGCAAGCACAGTGGTGGTGGCAGGAGCCTCTCCCGCCTCCACAGCAGCGCTAAGGATGTTTGACTGACAGCTTAGACCCGTTCTGCTCCCCGCCATCAGTCAGACATCCCCCAAGGGCTCCTGGACTGCAAAAGGGCACAGGCCAGGCTGAGGGACCTCGCAAGTGCACGAATTTCATGCACCAAGCCTCTAGTTATTAATGATAATAAGAATGAGGGGGAAACCTCTTCAACAGATTGAAGGTTCATCACATTGAGTGCAGTTGAATCAAGTGAGTTCTCTTCTGTGGATTTTACAGACCACATTTGAGGGGGAAACGGAATTCACATATTTGAGTGTTAGTCTCCTGGTGTGTCACCTGGGGAGGCTGCCGTACTGTTTGGCCTCAAGTACTAGGCCTAGGACTAAAGTAAGAAAAAGCATTGTTGTTCACCGTCATTTAACAATAAAACACCAGTAAAACCCAGGATGTGTGCCTGCCTTTCCCAGGGTCATACAGCCAACAAGTGAGGTCAGATTTAACCCAGAACCCAAGTCCAGTGTTACTTCTGTTAATAGACTTTCCCCCTCCTCTTGGTGCAGCGAAGTTTGATGATGAAATGAACTAAGGGTTATGAATCTATTTTGAAAATCTAAGCATGCAGTCAGCTATATGACTTATGGTACTAATCTCAGAGAGAGAGAGAGAGAGAGAGAGAGAGAGAGAGAGGAGAGAGAAAAGAGAAAGAGAGAGAGAAAGAGGGAGAGAGGAAGGGGGGAGAAAAAGGGAGGGGACCAGAGGAGTCATATTCAAGTTCAGCCTCTGTCAATCACTTAAAAATAAATTGCACAGAAAATCCTTATTCTGGGCGCTCAGGGTACACAGCAGGATTTCCCAACTTGGCACTATTTTGAGTTGGATGAATCTTTGTTGAGATGGTCCAGTGCATTGCAGACTGTTGAGCAGCATCCCTGGCATCACCGTTTCTGAGTTCTGTTTGTGTGTGTGTGTGTGTGTGTGTGTGTGTGTGTGTTTGTTTGTGGTAAGGTTCCGCATATAAGTGAGATCATAGCGTAGCTATCTTCCTCTGTCTGCCATCCCTGCCTTTCCCTGATAACATCATCACCTCCTTTTAACCGACAGGAGACCCAGGTCCAGGGAGTAGGAAAGACTTGCCCCCAACCGACACGTCTGCTGAGCTCGGTGTGTGGAGGCACAGCGGCGACAGGCCACCTTAGCAGAGGATGCTCCCTTCTGGAGTCACCCGAGGTTTTGCCAAACACTGAAGACGCCGCAGGGCCACGGCTCAAGTCGCTGCGAGGGACAGGCTTCTGCCGGGTTTGCCTGAGCTAGCAGAGTCTCTGCGTGAGGCCTGGGAATCTCTGAGGCTCTGGTAGGAGGTCCCCTGTCAGAGGGAGGGTGGCAGGTAGGGGCCTTGGGTGGTCGGCTGCCAGAGTGCCTCCAGGTGGGCACGGCATCCTAAACACAGCCCTGGGAGCGCTGGCATTGCCAGGAGGGGCTGCCAAAATACCCCTCCCCTCCCACAAATATAGACGGCAGAGCTTTCGTTAAGTAGCCTACAGTCTCTCCTTGGGCCAATTAAATAAGCCCACCGCGCCCTAGCCAGTTTGGCTCAGTGGACAGAGCATCGGCCTGTGGACTGAAGGGTCCCAGGTTCGATTCCCCATCAGGGCACATGCCCGGGTTGCGGGCTCAATCCCCAGTAGGGGGCGTGCAGGAGGCAGCGGATCAATGATTCTCATCATTGATGTTTCTCTCTCTCTCCTTACCTCTCTGAAATCAATAAAAACATATTTTTAAAATTCATTCATTTCCTGGATTTAGGAAGGAAAATCTAACGGCATTAGCTTGTCCAGGGAACAGCATTACCGGCTGTAATTTATTTCCGAATGTTGAAAGTGTTGGGGGGCGGGGAGGCACCCCGGGCGGACAATTTGCAGAATTCTGCCCCCGGCTGAAGACCCTTTGCATAGGGACTTGAGCGGACTCCGCGGGGACCGTATAT
The DNA here is from genome assembly GCF_028538775.1 of Myotis yumanensis. Lineage (NCBI taxonomy): Eukaryota > Metazoa > Chordata > Mammalia > Chiroptera > Vespertilionidae > Myotis > Myotis yumanensis. Next base: position 3,222,871 of record NW_027223771.1, on the reverse strand, counting down.
TTCCAGTGTCCCCGGCGGGTCGGGCCTAATTGATATCATTAGCGCCCCAGCCGCTCCCGCGTGGCCTTGGAGATGGTGGCGTGACCAAGAAAGCTGCGTTTGATTTATTTCGCTTTTCTTCTTCCTTCTTTCCCTCTTCCCTCACTTCCTTTCTCAAGTTCTGCTCAAAGGCCACACTTGTGAAGCTCACAAACCTCCGATCCTACAGCAGGGTTGGCACATCCCGGCTTGCAAATCCGTTCCCCACGTCGGAGCATCTAAGGAGACGCCCCTGGCACATCTAATGGGGACCGAGGGAGTCTTTTTTTTTTTTTTTTTTTTTAAAGGGGGTAAGTCTATGTGTGAGACACGCTCAAACGTTTCAGTCACTTCTCAGATGTTTCTTGTTCTCGTTAGAAGAAAAGTGTCGGCTCGCTTCCGCCGAGGTCGCTGGGCGACCTTCTCCAACTTTTCTCTTTGTTCAGGTTCAAGCTCTGGGTCCTCGTAGCTGGGAGACAAGTTTGCATTCTCAGCCGCAAACTCATAGCGGAACCTTGACAGCGACGGGCGCTTGTAGGACGCCCTGAGGTTGGGCCTTTTCATGGAAGCTAAAACAATCCAATAAATATGGGGAAATGCATCGTGGTAGGAAAGCTGACGTGTTTTAGATTATGTTCAAATCCCTTCTCTAACATGCTTCTCTCTGCCTGGAATATTCTTCTTAGTAGACTGATATTTATTCTCCAGGGGGAAATAAGGTTACATTCCCCAATCTACAATAATAAAAAGGGTAATATGCTAATTAGACTGCCTCCTGCACGCCCCACACTGGGGATCGAGCCTGCAACCCAGGCAAGTGCCCTGATAGGGAATCAAACTGGTGACCTCTTTGTTCATGGGGCGATGCTCAACCACTGAGCCACCCCGGCCGGGCAGTAACAATGCTCTCTACTGTAGGACCACTCAGAGTCCTTAAAATGCTAGTAAGTGTTGCCAATGTCCAGGAGGCAGAGGGGCTAGGCCGAGTTTGCCAAACTTAAATAATCATGGGAGGTAAGTGATTTGCCCAAAAAAAACGTACAGTGACTCCGCTATATGAGCCGCTGGGTCTCTGTCCTTTGGTCAAAATAGAGAACTGATTGGGAGTAAGGAAGTCAGAGAAAGCAGCTGACACTGCAAAAGAATTGCTATTTTATAAGGAAACCCAGTCTCTCCCGGCGTCCGTATCCAGCCCGTAATTGAAAGTGAGAGCTGTCTGAAGCAGAGAGGGTTTAAGCAAATCTTCAACTTGGTAGCAGCCTCCTCAGATGCCGGCTGTGGTGGGGGTGGGGGTGAGGAATCCTTTTAACTGCTCTCCAAATCAGTAGCCATGGCTGGCTTCCATCCCACCAAAGGCTGGTCCCACAGAAAACATTCTAATCAAGCAGATTAAAACAGAAACAGCCCAGCCCGCACAGGGATCCCGCAGGAGCCGCCGCGGGGCCACGTGTTTCTCTCCTGATGACACATTTTGAAGAACATCCGTACCTCCTGTGTTTTAGAAATTGGCACAGTCTGACTACCGCTGAATTTCAGGGCACGGAGATACCTGGGAAAAGACCAGCTACTGGGAGAGATGACAGGGGAGAGAGATGCTAGCGGCAAAGCCAATACACCTGACATTTCCGGGCCGGCCGTTGCCTGCAGACCGGGCAGGCCCTGGCCACACTGTACCTTCATGCAAATGAGAAAAAGAGACAAAGGGGGCAGAGGCGACCCCATAGCTAAGGCGCTGCTGCATCCAGGAAAGCCCGGCCCTCCTCAGGGCTGAGGCCTGGTGAGCAGAACTCAGGCGCGTCCAGTTCCCAGCTGCCCCCGTGGCTGGAGGCCTCAGGCAGTAAACGCCCTGCACAGAGACACAGAAAGCTGTGGCTGCAAACAATCCAACCCCCATCCCACCCCCCGCCCCCGACCCCCCAACCCTTCCCTCTCCAGTCTCCTTCAAAATATGGCGTGTCACGGTGGGTAGAGAGCACCCCACCATTAAGGACCATCACCACCTAATACATTGTTACGGGCAGAAAGTGTTGTTCTATAGACGTGTCCCCCACTTCCCCCCGGGGTGCAGATCGGATAGCTATCAATTTCCCTGGCGGCTCCCAATTTCTTTGTTCGGATGCTACATCGCCGCGGCACCCCATCGATCCCCTTCTCCGGCACCCTCTTCCTGATGCATCGGGCTCCCCTCCGCCCCGCCTCCCATGTGGCACCTGCTCCCCGACCTCCGCAACCCCGCACATATGTGAGGCCCCGAGAGTTCCCCAGCCGGGATCCAGGCACAGACATCCCAGCGGCCGCATTGAATTACACCCATTTCATTTCCACCCGCGGCCGCCGCTGCCCTCCCCCTCCCTCTCGCAGGGAGAAGAGCCTAGATCAGTGGTTCTCAACCTTCTAGCCTTTTCAATACAGTTCCTCATGTTGTGACCCAACCGTGAAATGATTTTCGTGGCTACTTCATCACTGTCATGATGCTCCTGTGATGAATCGTCATGTAAATGTCTGATATACAGGATGGTCTTAGGCGACCCCTGTGAAAGGGTCGTTCGACCGCCCAAGGGGTGAATGGGTTCGGTTCGCAGAGACTGTTTCTCGTGCTGTTTCTTTGGGGGATCCGAGGGCTCCCCAAAAAGTAGCCTCTCCTTTAGGTCAAACAGGGGCACGCTAGCTTTTCTGCTTTCAAAAAGTAGCATTGCCCGGCCGGTGTGGCTCAGTGGTTGAGCGTCGACCTATGAACCAGGAGGTCACAGTTCGATTCCCAGGTCAGGGCACATGCCCGGGTTGAGGGCTCGATCCCCAGTAGGGGGTGTGCAGGAGGCAGCCGATCCATGATTCTCTCTCATCATGGATGTTTCTATCTCTCTCTCCCTCTCCCTTCCTCTCTGAAATCAGTAACTTTTTTTAAAGGTATTGTTGAGAGCTAATCAAAATGCAACACAGGTCTGCACCTTCCAGGGGAAAGGAGACATTGTGAAGTGAGGTCGCCCAGAGACTAAATCTTGGTTGGAATATTATTACATTGTTTGCGGGTAGTTTTTATTGCGCGCTAACAGGTGGCTCTGCTTCTTACAGTCAACGTAAAACATATAAATACGTTTGCCACATACAATGTGTTATTAACTGCAGGAGCCTGGGTCCAGCAGTTCAGGCTGTCTCTGTTTTTGATTCTGCAAGACGGGACTGACAGCGCCTCCTACTGGCCAGGCCGTGGGAAGAAATGGACACAGTGTCTCTTGGGAGGATGTTCGATTCCTCCCTCCGCTCTGCCCTGAGTCGCTCTCAGTCTGTTAGTATTTCTTCCTCTTCGATGTTCCCTCTTTCCCAATGGTGCTTCCTTCCTTGGTTCACTCCTTTTCTTTCTCTTCCTCATCCCCCCAAAAAGTGGTCTCTTTTTTTCACTTTGTTTTTGCTTTTTTTCTTAATCCTCACCCATGGATATTTTTCCACTGATTTTGAGAGAGAGTGGAAGGGAGAGGGAGAGACAGAGAGAGACACATCGATGTGAGAGAAACACATCGATCGCTTGCCTCCTGCACGAGCCCTGACTAGGGCCGGGGAACCTGCAACCAAGGTATGTGCCCTTGACTGGAATCGAACCCGGGATCCTTCAGTTCACAGGTTGATGCTCTATCCACTGAGCCAAACAGGCTAAGGCAATATGTCCAACTTGTTAAGACTCAGAGCTGAAGGGAAATGCCTGGTCGAAGTTAAGATGAGGGGTTGTCAGGATGACGCTGAGCAGCACCGCAGTATCAACTAGCGGGATTGAGTCTTTCTATGATAGGAAGACCATCCGCATCGCACCTCCCAGAGGGCCGTGATCTAGAAAGTCTCAGGCTTTAATCCTTTACTCCCTAGGTTTTAAGGGGAGCACTTCCTATTCTGATTTAATTGAGTTATTTTTTTTTTTAAATAATAGATATTTTTATTGATTTCAGAGAGGAAAGGAGAGGGAGAGAGAGAGAGAAACATCATGGATGAGAGAGAATCATTGATTAGCCACCTTCTGCACACCCCACACTGGGATCTAGCCCACAACCAGGCATGTGCCCTGACCAGGAATCGAACCTGTGACCTCCTGGTTCACCAGTCAATGCTCAGCCACGGAGCCAGACCAGCCGGGCTGTTTTATTTTTAAACGCAGGGTCAACCGCGCTCACCGGTCAGCATTCAGCGGCCTTGCTTCCCTTTCTGTGTGGACACTCATTTCAGCCCATCCCTGTGGACTCTGCAAACCCTCCTACGATGCTGCTACGACCGAGGTGCCCTACTCTCCATTTCCACTTGACAGAACAGCATTCAGAAAGGCTGACATGAGAATGATCGGACAGGCCAGGCCTCTACCCAAACCCTCCCTTTGGGTTCACAACACGGTTTGATAAAAATTAAAAATAAAAATGTATTAAAACAATATACTCTTGGCAGCCAGTGAATCCAACCCTTAGAGTCCCAACTGCACCATTTCAAATGACAGCGGTGGGAATTCTTTCTACACAAGAGGCCAATGCAATCGGGCCGGGCCCGGTTCTGGGGCACCGGCATTCGGCCGCACCCCCACATCTGCATCCGAAGGGGCCGGCTCTTCCCCCAGGGCCCCCCTCAGCTCATCCTTTCAGCCCAAGTCCCTCTTCTCCTGATCTCAGAGTAAGGAGCTCAGGGCCCACGCTCCATCTTGCGGGGCTGATTAGCTGGCTAATGGGCCGTCTCTCCGTGCCTGTAGATTTCTCATATTTCATTACATGCGCAGGATTCGGAATTGCCGGTCGCTCTCCGGAGAACAGTTGTTTCTGAGTTTTTCCTTGAACATAAACGTGTTCACATCTCTTCTCTGTTTGCCAGAAGTGGCGGCATTCTTGAGTCCCCTAGTCACGGACAAAGGTCAAGTCCGTCCAAATCAGGACTGCAGCCCGGCCAGCGTGCCTCAGTGGTTGAGCGTCAACCTATGGGCCAGGAGGTTATGGTTCGATTCCCGGTCAGGGCACAGGCCCGGGTTGTGGACTCCATCCTCAGTGTGGGGCGTGCAGGAGGCGGCCGATCTATGATTCTCTCTCATCATTGATGTTTCTCTCTCTCTCCCTCTCTCTTCCTCTCTGAAATCAATATATATATTTTTTTAAATCAGGACTGCACTTTACCTCCAGTTCCCCCCACATCCTCCGTGGGGCCCAGGTCAGTGTCAGGGCCACTGGGGCATCATGTGTCTGAAGCTGCAGGTCTCCCTGGTCTCAGCGACTCTGTCTTCTGCGTTGCCAGAGGGAGGAACATTGTTCTGACGTGTGAATGGGAACCTCCTTCGAGGTCCCATTGGCCCCAGTCACTCCATGTTGTAAGGAACGTGTATTGAATCAAGGGTCAGGGAAGACAGAACAGTTTCCTCTTTCTCAGATACACCCTGATGCTCATTGAGTTCATTATTATGACTGGGAATTGGGGTGTTTTGGGAATTTGTCGGAAAATCGGTAAAAATGAAAAATGTCACCCTGGCTGGTGCTGGTCAGCGGTTAGAGTGTCAGCCCGTGAACCCAAAGGTCGCAGGTTCGATTCTAGTCAAGGGCACGAACCTGGGTTGCCGGTTCCCCGCCCTGGTTGGGGTGCACGCGGGAGGCAACCAACTGATGTGGTTCTCTCACATCAATGTTTCTCTCTCTCTTCTCTCCTCCTCCCCACTCCCTTCCATTCACTCTAAACTCAAAGGAAAAAAATCCCCCAGTGAGGATGAACCCAAACAAAACAAAACAAAAAACAAAAATGTCAAGACCAAAAAAAGAAAAAATGTCAAGATCAACAAAAAACATCGGTACATGTCTTTTTGATTTTCTTTTGATTCAGTATTTTTTTTAACTCAATGAATTTTAAAGATATAAGAACTGTTGATAAGTACCACACAACGCATGCCCTACTTTCAAAGCCCCATGAAAAGAAATATAACGGAATAACACCTATGCATTTACCTCATAGCAAATCCTCCCATGGAGACAGGTCCACTAAACACAGTTCAGAGAACCCAAGAAAAGTTAGTGTAATCTGTGCCCTGTAATGCTGACTTCCATCTGAGCAATGCAGGGGAGTTGGGGTTTCTGTTTTTGTTAACCCCTGTAATCATCCTTTGTGGGATTTTTAAATAACATATGAAAGGGAAACTCGAGGAAAAACATAAAATCAGGGTCACTGAAGTGGACAATGACACATTGCGCAACCATGATGGTATAACTAGTTTATTTTATTACTAACAAGGTTTTACCTCTGGCCCCCAAACCCAAGGTAGACCCCACCCCCGGTCTCCATTCCAGGGCTGAGGGTCTCTGAGGCCCAGTCAGATGGGGACGCACATAACACTGTAGATGCTAATGTGGTATTTTTATCATCACATGCCCACACTCTAAATATATTATAACACACACACACACACACACACACACACATATGTATATCCTATATAAATAAAAGCCTAATATGCAAATGGACCAAATGGCAGAATGACCCGGTGGAACAACCAGTCACTATGACACGCACTGACCACCAGGGGGAAGATGTTCAACGCAGGAGCTGCCCCCAGCCCGCAGGCCCCAGGCCAGCCAAGGCAGGTGCCAGTGGGGGTCCCCCGATCACCCTGCTGGTCGCCCCACAGATTGGCCCTGATTGCCGGCCAGGCTTAGGGACCGTACCCATGCATGGATTTCATGCACTGGGCCTCTGGTACACATATAAAATATATAGTATATAGTTTACATACATAAATATAAATAAATGTAAATATACATACATATATATATATATATATATATATATATATATATAGTTTACATCGAGGTATAGTTTCTAGTGAGTAAACTATTTCAATGACTCCTCTATTTAATTTTTTTTTTTAAATATGTTTCTTTATTAATTTCAGAGAGGAAGGGAGAAGGAGAGAGAGACAGAAACATCTATGAGGAGAAAGAATCATGGATCGGCTGCCTCCTGCACGCCCCCACTGGGGATGGAGCCTGCAACCGGGGTATGTGCCCTTGGCCGGAATCGAACCCGGGACCCTTCTGTCCACAGGCCGATGCTCTATCCACTGAGCCAAGCCGGCCAGGGCATGACTCCTCTATTTAAAGATGCTTTTACTTTATCAGGTCTCTAGATTCTAAAAAGAAGCCACTTTATTTAAAGTAAGTATTTTAAAAGCTGGGAAGTACAAGAATTGTTAAAAACGAAGGGTTCTGAGAACCACTTGTTCTGCTTCACTGGGACACGGGAGATGTGAGCCACAGGACGACGAAGCCCAGGACAGATTCCCCTCAGAGCCTCCCTGGCCGCACCTTGACCTTGAACGTCTACCTCCCACTCTGCAAGAGAACCCATTTCTGCTTTTCTGAGCCGCCAAGTTGGTTGTACTTTGTTACAGTAGCCCTAGGACAGTGATGGCGAACCTTTTGAGCCCAGCGTGTCAGCATTTTGGAAAACCCTAACTGAACTCTGGTGCCGTGTCACATAGAGAAATTTTTTGATATTTGCAACCATAATAAAACAAATACTTATATTTTTATATTAATTTTATATATTTAAATGCCATTTAACAAAGAAAAATCAACCAAAAAAATGAGTTCACGTATCACCTCTGACACGCGTGTCATAGGTTCGCCATCACTGCCCTAGGAAGCTAATACACTAAATAATCTCAATTAAGATTTCATATTTCTTCTGATACTCTATTAAAAAAAAATCCCTAAAAACAAAAATGGCCAGGGCACCTCAATTTCTTTTTATTTATCTCAAATAAAATCCAGTGAGCCGCATGTTGTCAAATAGAAACGTGTCTTTGCGTCAACATAATCATTCCTTTTATGAGATCCAGCTAAAGAGTAATTTGTGCGTTTGGACAAGCCACGCTTTGATTTTCTGAGCCTGGGTGTCTCTGGGGAATTTGGAAACGGTCAGGAAATCAATGAAAGCGTAGGTCCACACGTTTGGAAGGGTAATGCATAGAGCAATAAGATTTCAAACAAAATATCTAATACCAGGACTCGAACACTCTATCTGGAAGCAGTTAAGCAGGTCAGCTGAGAAGATGTCTACAGGGTGGAGCCGCTAAGATTAGGGGTCTTGGGAGACTTTAGAATCCTTCTATCTGAATTGGAATCTGTACGCCCTGATTTTAGCCATGAGAACCTGGACAAGTCCACTCGCCTCGCCAAGGTTCAATTCCCATCTGGATCAATATGGAAACGATTCCTGTCTTGTTGGGCGACAGGGAGGATTAAATGAGTCCGTCCACGTAAAGCACTTAAGAACAGGGTCCAGCCTGGATTGAGCTCTGAACACGTGTTTACGATTATTAATGCGACTACGTAACGTACCTTGTCCATCTGGAGAATTAGGGATGTAAATGGGGCTCCATTATAATTAGCCCGGATAACAGTGTAATTTAAAAGTTACCAGAGGGGAAGGGGGCAGGGGAGGTAGAAGAGGGTACAGGGGGGAAATGGTGATGGAAGGAGACTTGGCTTTGGGGAGTGGACATTACAATATGACATACACATGACGTATTATAGAATTGTACACCTGGAACCTATATAATTTTGTTAACCAATGTCACTAATAAATTCAATAACATTTTTTAAAGTGTCTAGGGCAACCTGAAGTGTATGATAACCGAAGTTTTAATAGTTTTCTGAACTGAACAAGTTCATGTCAAAGGGCCGGATATAATTCTGGGTAAAGTTTTATTAACTTCTTTAGAAAGTCCTCGGAGGAGGAGGAGGAGGAGGAGGAGGAGGAGGAGGAGGAGGAGAAGCAGGAGGAGGAGGAGGAGGAGGGAGAGGAGGAGGAGGAGAAGTAGCAGGAGGAGGAAGAGGAGGAGGAGGAGAAGGAGGAGGAGGAGAAGGAGAAGGAGGAGGAGAAGGAGGAGGAGGAAGAGGGAGAGGAGGAGAAGGAGCAGGAGGAGGAGGAGGAAGAACAGGAGAAGTAGCAGGAGGAGGAGGAAGAGGAGGGTGAAAGATGGGAAGACACAGGCATAGCCAGGGCCTCCTGTTTGCTTTGTGCTACAGGCCCCAGTGCCAGGACAAACAAACGAGCAGGCCTCAGAGTGAACGCCCAGTCCCCACAGAGGATGCCTTCAGTGAGCGGTGGTGATGCCCTGTTGGCCTCAGTGGTCCAGGGTGTGATTCATGAGCCTGCTCTGTCTCTGATGGGGTGGGAACGGCACCTCTACAACTTCATGGAGGCCACCCTACTAAAATCTGTTAGGGATCCTCCTTGCTGGGGGGCGAGGGGGCGGTAGGAGATGATACAAAGGAAGTACCAGGGGAGAAGCACCAGTTCACCAGCTGAAGCCGTGGAGATCAGACCAAGAAGGCGAGGTCTCATGAAACCAAAGGGCCTTTTGCTCCTCAGTTTGTCTCCTTAACAATGAACAAGCCTGGATGCCCCCTCTTTCCACAGAGACATGTGCTTAATAAGCACCATCACATATGTGCAAGTATGTATGTTTGTGTGAACCGCTACTTGTATGGGTAAAAGACAAAAATCAAAATGAGATCACATTTGCTATTGAGTCTATTTTTGTTTTAAAGTGTAACTGTCGCCTTGACCAGTTTGGCTCAGTGGATAGAGCGTCGGCCTGCAGACCGAAGGGTCCCAGGTCGATTCCGGTCAAGGGCATGGACCTTGGTTGCGGGCACATCCCCAGTAGGGGGCATGCAGGAGGCAGCTGATCCATGTTTCTCTCTCATCAATGTGTCTAACTCTCTATCCCTCTCCCTTCCGCTCTGTAAAAAATCAATAAAATATATTTTTAAAAAATGTAACTGTCAGGTTTGAAAAAAAACCAACACAAAATAAAGGAGCAACAGAGAGGGGGGTCAATCTTTGGTCTCCTAGCAGATGTGTTTAACATTTAGGTACCAGAGCCAGGGTTTTATGTGACACAAAATGAAAATACATTCTCTTCTGACAGTATATCTCTCATCACCGGTAGAGAACAATAAAACTGTGCACTGGGAAGGAGGAGACATTTGAAAAGTTGGGTGAGGCTGTGTCAGAGACGAAGAGTTAGCATCTGAGAGCTGTGTTTCTGGTTAAGCAGGGGTCAGGAAACTTAAGAAGGGGGAGAACACCCCTTTGTCTGCCTCAAAAATGGGGGTGCGTGCTTCTAAAAGCAAAGGCAACTGTGCACATTGATACTGGCCACATTGACAGCAGGCAGGGGAGGCGGGGCTTGCGAGGGTAATTACTGATCAATTACCTTGTATGATCGATGGGGACTCATCAATACTGTATTGAGGAATGTCAATACTATTTCAGCACCATCACAGCCTCGGGAGGGTGGCCGGGGCTTGCAGAACGAAACCTTTAGTGATCACATTATCATCCATAATGAGCATTTCCAATAGATGTTCCTCGTTTATTGAATGGCGCTAACGCCTCATAAGCATGCATGAATAAATGTTAAAAACGAAACAACAAAACCACCATCTCTAATTGAACCAAAGGAATACTAATCAAAAAGGGCCCCTGCAAATACATGGTTATCTATATATATAAAAGGCTAATATGCAAAGAGTCCCCTCGGGAGTTGGACTGGGAGTCCGGGAGATCAATCGCTCGCTATGATGTGCGCTGATCACCAGGGAGTGGTGCAGAACAAAGGAAGGCCCCAGTCGGCAGCCGGAAGGCCCCTATCGGTCCTGATCACTGGCCAGGCCTAGGGACTCTAACCCGTGCACGAATTTCGTGCACCAGGCCTCTAGTTCATCATACTTCAGCCACCCCCCATTCAGAAAGTTTTATATGGTGCAACAAGTGGTAGAACTTATTATTATGTTCTTGACTCTAATTTTTAGCAAGATACATTTCTTCTCATTGAATCACATAATTCTTGGTGTGTTGTTTTTTTTTTAATCCTCACCCTAGGATATTTTCCATTGATTTTTAGAAAGGAAAAGACAAAAGTATCGATTTGAGAGAAACACATTGAGTGGTTTCCTTCTGTACACAACCGGACCAAGGCCAGGGAGGAGCCCTTGACTGGAATCGAACCCGGGACCCTTCAGTCCGCAGGCCTGCGCCCTATCCACTGAGCCAAACCAGCTAGGGCTGCATCACATAATTCTATTCATTATGTCTGATTTCATTGAACATAGATGGAGCTGCTGTTTGTCAGATCTCTTAAGTCTTTGTTTTGCTGTTGCTGCTCTGAGATATGAGAGGCTCCGGTGGTCAGAGCTGTTTTCTTAATGCCTATAAAGGAATGACTAATGGTTCTGTGAGAATGGCAGCCACCCCGTGGAAATAGTATGTGCAGTTCTGCATGTCCCGACTTTTCTCCATCCATGTCAGCAATAGGATGGCCGGACCGCGCCTTCTACATCGGACCGGCCTGGGCAGAATCAGAATTCAGATGTAAAAGACTTGGCCCCTGGCTGGTGTGGCTCAGTGGATAGAGCATCGGCCTGTGGACTGAAGGGTCCCGGGTTTGATTCCGGTCAAGGGAATGTAGCTCAGTTGCAGGCCTGATCCCTGGCCCTGGTCAGGGTGGGTGTGGAAGGCAACCAATCTGTCTCTCCCTCTGTCTCTCCCTCTCCCTTCCATTTCTCTAAAAACCAATGGAAAAATATCCTTGGGTGAGGATTAACAACAAAAACAACAAAATTATGATGTGAAAACCTTGGCTTTTTAGTCCCTTCTATTTTTGTAGTTGTTTCAATCATTACAGTTAAAGATTTTTTATTTTATTTATTTATTTATTTATTTATTTATTTATTTTGTGGAAGAGCCATATTGAGGTCACAGTAACTAATTTCAAATTTCGTATATGGCTATGTGGGACACCACGAAATTAATTATTTCCTGTAACAGTTCCCATTGGTTTTCCTCTTGCCAAACTCAAGTCTGGATAAGTTTTGTTTCTTTTGTTTTTTTTTATATTGATACTAGAGGCCCAGTGCATGAAATTCATGGATGGGTAGGGTCCCTTAGGCCCGGCCCGTGAACATGGCCAATCTGTGGGGCAACCAGCAGGGTGATCGGGACTGGCCTGGGCCCTGCGGGCTGGGGGCAGCTTCTGCATTGAGCGTCTGCCTCCTGGTGGTCAGTGCATGTCATAGCCACCGGTCGTTCCGCCATTCAGTCGACTTGCATATTAGGCTTTTATTATATAGGATATTTTTAAAATATATTTTTATTGATTTCAGAGAGGGAGAGAGAAATAGAAACACCAATGATGAGAGAGAATCGTTGATTGGTTGCCTCCTGCACGCCCCCTACGGGGGATTGAGCCTGCAACCTGGGCATGTGCCCTTGACTGGAATCAAACCCAGGACCCTTCAAGCTACAGACTGACGCTCTATCCACTGAGCCACACCAGCTGGCAAGCCTGGTAAGGTTGGATCTGAAGTGGAAATACTCCTCCCAGTCTCACTGGAAAGGGGTGTTTGTAATCAACAGGCCACGGCCTTGCTTCTGGGCCTGTGGACTGTATGTGTGGAGTCTCCCCAGGGGTTCACTTTGTTCAAAGAAAAGAGGTCACTTTTCATCTTCTTTGCCGAGGCCAGGCCGCCTCTCACTCTGGACCAACTGTGTTTATTGTTCCTTCTTGATATTACCCAGTACCAGGAATTTTCAGCAAAAGAAAAAAAAATACAACGGTAATTAACACCGACTTAAAAAAAAAATCTGTCAAAATGTACATGAATCATTCCTGAAGGATTAACTAGGGACAGCCATGGGCCAAAAGAAATTGAATTAAAAAGGAAGGAGGGGCCCTGGCCGCTTTGGCTCAGTGGATAGAGTGTTGGCCCGCAGACTGAAAGGTCCCAGGTTCAATTCCGATCAAGGGCACGTCCTTTAGTTGAGGCTCCTCCCCCGCCCAGGCCCTGGTCAGGGCTCCTGCAGGAGGCAACCAATCAATGTGTTTCTCTCATGTTGACGTTTCTCTCTATCTTTCCCTCTCTCTTCCACTCTCTCTAAAATCAATGGAAAAATATCCTAATATCCTCGGGTGAGGATTAGCAACAACAACAAAATAAAAATAAAAAGGAAGAAGGGGTTCCGGAATGGTCCATAGTTTGGTTAAGACAAAGATATACAGGAAAAAAAGGAGGAAAAAGCTGTTATGTCCATGAGTTGCAGAGAGTGAAATTAAGCAAGAAGAGAGTGTTACTCTAGCACTTTCTCAGGTATGTTCAACAGCCCCAGTAGCCAGTCTTAAATGATTAGGAAGAGTATTGCTGGCTTACAAAGCTATTGGTAAATAATCCAGCTGTCCCAGCCACCTCGGATATGAATACATGATGTGCAGGTTGTCTAATCGGGTAAAAAAAAAAAAAATCCAAAATTATGCCCAGCTGGTGTGGCTCAGTGGTTGAGCATGGACCTATGAACCAGTAGGTCAGGGTTCGATTCCTGGTCAGGGCACATGCCTGGGTTGTGGGCTCGATCCCCAGTGTGGGGTGTGCAGGAGGCAGCCGATCTATGATTCTCTCTCATCATTGATGTTTCTATCTCTCTCTTCCTCTCCCTGCCTCTCTGAAATCAATAAAAATATATTTTTAAATGCAAAAATCATAGACTAATGGATATTTTCCTTGTTTCTCGCTGCTTTCCAAATGCGTTGTTTTGGCTACTGCTCGTGTGTATGTGTGATAATCATCTGCCCGCACAGAAATGACATCAATTTCTAGGATAAGCACTCACACAGTCACATCTGTCATGAGAGGAGACAGCTTTGGGCAGGGGGACCCAGTGTCACCACCCTGGAGTGGCTAGGACCTTTGACCAGCCTCCCATGGCTGTGTTATCTTGCTCTCTCTTCTCTCTCTCTCCTACACACGCTGCCTCTGGGGAGCGAGACCACACAGAGTGGTACTGGCTTTGGGAAACAGAAATCAAGGACCTATTATTCACTTGGTCAGAGCAGGGGATGCTGTGCTGGCCATCAGCACAGTGGGAGGTGGAGAGAGGAAGCTGAAATACAAGGATGCTGTAATGTCCCAAGAGATGGGGGTATCATTTCGCTCGCAGAAAAGGACGTACCATAAGCAGGCTGCCGGGGAGTGGCGGAGCCCCGCGTTTCGTAAATATGATCTTGGAGTTGGGTTGGAAAACGAGGACCCTGGAGCTCTTTCTCAGAGTAACGGGGTCAGGAAGGCATGAGAATAGGGGTTCTCCCCAGCCCCCTGCTGCCTGCCATTTGTGGGTCCCCTAAGTGCACCTGGTCGGGGGACCACAGCCAGAGTCCTTCAAGGTGCTGGAAGCCTGGGAGGCTTCTGTAGATTCATGTGCTTTGTTTTAGTTTTGATTTTGGACGTGCAACTGATTTTTAGGGAAGAGAGGAAGGGAGGGAGGGAGGGTCAGAGGGAGGACAAGAGGGAGAGACGGAGGGAGGAAGAGAGAAGAGGTGGAAAGGAAGGGGAAGAGAGGATAAAGGCATGGAAGGAAGGAAGGAAGGAAGGAAGGAAGGAAGGAAGGAAGGAAGGAAGGAAGGAAGGAAGGAAGGAAGGGAGGGAGGGAGGGAAGAAGGGAGGGAGAGAGGAGAGATGGAAAGGAGGGGGAATAGAGAACAAAGGGATGGAAGAAAAGAAGGAAGGGAGGGAGGGAGGGAGGAAGAGAGGAGGAAGGGATGGAAGAAAAGAAGGCCAAGGAGAAAGACTAAAGACAGAGAGAGAGCAGACAGGCTGTGTGTGTGCGCGTGTGAGGCCTCGCACATCTGGAGGAGCCCAGCTCTGGGAACCGGGCCACGCCCCTCTGGCCATTACAGAAAGCCACCTGCCAAGATGAGAAATGAGCGCAGGCAGGGCCGGGTATTAGGATTAATTGTCTCGAACCAGAGCACTGCAGCAGGTATGCAAGGCATATCGAGGCGGAGATAATGAGGCCAATGAGCGGTCCTCATGTTCTGTTGGTGTCTCCCCATCCTCTCCCCTCCCCCCCTCCACACCCCGCCATAAGGAAAAAGCAGAGATTTAAGTAACGGTACCAATATTTCCACCACAATCTAACTCATTTCAGAAACAGGGAGGAAGACCAGACGATGGCTTTTCCCTGTGTTAAAGATCTGCATTGCAGGAACACGCATCCCCCAGCAATTGGAAATCTGTGATTTAACTTCTGGGCCACCTTCCCTTTTTCCTTCCCCTTGACCCCAAAGAAACTGGTTTTACTTTTTGATATTTATACTGACTGAGACCTATTCCTTTATATAAATGTAGGTCCCTTTACATTACTCTAACCCAGCGGTCGCCAACCTTTCGGACCTCACGGACCACCAGTGGCCCAGGGACCACCGTTTGGCAACCGCTGCTCTAACCAGTAACTCCAGGAAATTAACTATGAACCAAGGGATAGTTCAGAGTCATCCATATGAAGGCTGAGAGATGAGTCTGAATGTGTGTATCTGTGAAATGTTACTCAGTTGCAAATCATGAGTTTAAAAATGATATAACGGCCCCCTGTAATTAAACCAAAAGAAACAAGGAGGTCAGGTGACCCATGCACTTGGTTGTGGTATCTGTTGTTACACAGGGTCATTACAAAAAATTCAGATTTTATTATTTTATGAACTAGAGGCCTGGTGCACGAAATCCATGCACGGGTAGAGTCCCTAGGCCTGGCCGGCAATCAGGACTGATAGGGGCCTTCCGGCTGCCGGCTGGGGGCTTCCTATCCCAGCTGCCGGCTGCTGGCTGGGGCCTTCCTTCATTCCATGCCGCCCCATGGTGGTCAGCGCATGTCATAGTGAGCGATCAAACTCCCAGTCTCCTGGTCGAACTCCCAAGGGGACAATTTGCATATTAGGCTTTTATACACATAGATTATGGGCAATGCTTTTCAACCTTTGCATATGGCTAATTCTTTCCTGGAAGGCTAATGGAAATTACATGTTTGTGGATGAAACTCTGAATACCGGTGTCAGTTTCCTATGGCTGCTCTAAGAAATTGTCACACTTAGTCGATCACAGCTAAACAAGTTCATTGCTTTACAGGTCTGAAGATTCGACCCTAAAATAAGGTGGAGGGCTGTGTCTTTCTGGGTGGAAGAATTGAGTCCTTGCCTTTTTAATTTTTTAAATTGATTTGAGAGAGAGAGAGAGGTGGTTGGGGGGGATTGATTTTGTTGTTCCACTTATTCACGCATTCATTGGTTGATTCTTGTAAGTGCCCTGCCCTGACTGAGCTGGGGATCAAACCTGCAACCTTGGTGCATCAGGACGACGCTCTAACCAACTGAGCTACCCAGCCAGGGCTCAGACCCTGCCTTTTGCACCTTCTACAGGCTGCCCTCATTCCTTGGCTCAGGGCCCCGCACCCTTTGACCCTCTGACCTTGACCTCCTGCTTCCATCCCCAAGAACCCTTTGAATGCAGTGGGCCCTCCCAGATAATACAGGATCATCAAGTAGATTTAATGTAATCGTATCTGCTAAACTCCTTTTCCCATGGAACACATGGTGGGTTAGCACGTGGACATCTTTGGGGGGTTGAGCTATTCTGCCTAGCACGGTGCTCGATATTCAAGTAAATGAGTTAACTTTTCTGAGTTTGCCATGTTCTGTTAGAAAGAGAGCGAGCAAGAGAGACTTTTCCTTTTAAGTCCACATAAAACATATTTTAGTTCACTTTGGTGGAGTTTGTTAAAAATAGGAATGGGACTTCGCTGAAGACATTCCTTTCAGGATATCAGAAGCCGTTCCTTTAGCGCCTCCGACGTGCCCCAAGGGCTCAAGACGGGGGCCAGGCCTGGTTTAGTCCCCCGGTGTCTCTGTGGTTGCCCAGGGCTTTGATTTTTTTTAAGCTTTTTGTAGGGCTTATTAAAATTTAAATAAAAACGATGGAAAAATACTGTTTTATCTTATTCTAGGGGCCGTCTGAGCAACTGACTGCTTGTTGCTGTGTTTCCACTGTTCACTGCAGTATCTGTGGTTTCATGAATCCATTCATGGTTGAATTGCTGTTGCCCTGGCTCAGTTCCCTGATGGTCGCCCCAAATCCCATTTCCATGATTGAAGAGAAAGAGGGCAAGGCCTGCGAATTGCCGGTGGGTAGCTGGGGAGAAGAATGCCAGGCTTTGCCAACAGGTAACTCTGGGGAGTGGCAACCCCCCCAGGGAGGTAGGCGTGGCCAGTTGGGTCCATCGCAACAGATCAGTACCTAGGATTGGACACAAGAGGAAGGAGCTAAATGCTGATGGGGAAGGCAAGGCTGGGGCTCAGCGGGGTTGAAGGGAGCAATATTGTGAGTGGAAGGGAAGGTGATATCGCCGTGAGCAGCAGGTAGCAGGAGGGATCTATTGAAGTTGCAGGTTGAATCTCTGCACAAAACCCAGACCAGCTGTGGAAGGCAGGAGTTGACACAACTCTCTTAGACAGCGTCTGTCCATTGCTGCCATGACCTTCGAAGAAACTGCGCCTTCATCTCATTGGAAAGGGTGCCTTCGAAATAGAATAACCTGGAAAGAACTGATGCAGCTGGATGGGTAGTCTTGCAAGTAGACGGTGAGAATGCCCTGAGGACACATTGGGTTCGCCCAAAGCCTTGGTTTCCCGAGGCGGGGATGAGGTGGGAGGTGGGAAAACGTGATTTGTCCGCGTCCTCAGAGTCTTGTCCTGGATCCTAAAGAAAGTCGCTGTTTCTTTAAACAGGCCGCATGGGCTTGGGTTGTGCCGGACAGCGAGCAGAGGCCCGTCTCATTTACAAGAGTGCAGATGCCCTTGTCAAAGCCGGGAGAAGCTCCAATCGGCGTCGACGAGGGGGCCTGACCCCATCCATCAGTGTGGCCTGTGGCCACAATTTTCTAGGAAATGAGGAACATCATCACCCAGAGTAAATCCGCAGCCAAAGGGGCCTTCAAGTTGTCTCTATTTTATTTCAAAGTGTGGCTCACCTCTTCTATCCCTCTTGTATCTTTAAATTTGGGTGTGGCAATGTTTAGTTCAAGAGTAGCCCAGTTGACTATGGCTGGAAACTCCCATAAGGAATCATGATTTTTTTAAAAATATATATTTTTTTATTGATTTCAGAGAGGAAAGGAGAGGGAGAGAGAGACAGAAACATCCATGATGAGAGAGGATCATGGATCGGCTGCCTCCTGCACGCCCCCTACTGGGGATCAAGCCCACAACCCAGGCATGTGCCCTTGTCTGGAATCAAACCCAGAACCCTTCATTCTGCAGGCCGATGCTCTATCCACTGAGCCAAACCAGCTGGGGCCATGATTTTTTTTTTATTCATTTTTATGTATTTTGAGTGAAGATGCTCGGAGTAAGCCATTCCTGTGATGATCAAAAAACCTCACATGTGCAAGGCGCTTACTGTGACAATGGCAGCCACGGAGACAGGACGCTGGCTGGCCTCAAGGGTCTCTTGGTATTGCTGACGAGACAGTCAAGTTCCTGAAAATATATCTAGGGTTTGACAAGAAGAGATATTCCAAGGACCGAGGGAGAAGCAGCTCTCCAGGCATAGGTCATGGAGGATAGAGAAGATATGGCCTCTTTTTACATGGACAGGTAGCATGATGTGGTTTCACCCAGGAATGCCAGTGAGCAGGCGACAGCATATGAGACTAAGAATGTAGGTTGGAGCCAGATGGTGTAGATCAGTGGTTGGCAAACCGCGGCTTGCGAGCCACATGCGGCTCTTTGGCCCCTTGAGTGTGGCTCTTCCACAAAATACCAGGTGTGGGCGGGCATGTACAGTGCGAAGTTGACTTAAAACTTTAAGTAAAGTTTATTAAGTTAATTTTAGGGAACGTTGTGGAGTGAAAGAAGATGTAGTGTCGAGGATGGAGAAAGGTATGTGGAGATGGTTTGGACATACAGAGAGGATGAACGAAAGGAGACAGACGAAACAAGTATACAAGACGCGTGTGGATGGGAGAGTTGGAAGGGGTCAACCTCAGCGAACGTACCTCCATCAGATTGAGGACGTTTTTAGCAAAGGCCAGCTCAGGAGCACCCTAATGAAGTCAATAACAATGTACCTACCTATATAGTTTCAGTTTAAAAAATTTGGCTCTCAAAAGAAATTTCCATCGTTGTACTGTTGATATTTGGCTCTGTTGACTAATGAGTTTGCCGACCACTGGTGCCGATGGATTCAGTGATGGAGGAGAGAGGCCTTAGTGACAAACAGACTTTGGGATAACTAGAGAATGAGGAGGTGACAATGTCCCATGGCTACTACCTCGTTAGACTTGAGTAGACCTCTACCTCTTGAAAAGGAAAACACTTTTAAGTTATGTGATCCACATGGTATTAAAAACAACTCTTAGGACACAGCTCCATAGATATCAAATTACCCAGCTCACCATCATTCAGACCACTATCTCTACCGTGTCCCGACCACAGAGCTAGCCGGCCCCTGTCTGAACAGATGCACTTCATAGCACCCCGTAATTCAGCAGCTGGATTATGATTAAGTTCTTCCTTATGTTGAGCCAAATCTGCCCTAGAATTTCCGCACCCCAGTCTCAGTCCTCCTCTCTGGGATCACCTGAGTAGTTCTACATTCTCTCAGGCATTACGGATCTGCAATGGTTTTATAAATCCGCCTATTGTTTTGATGTATTCTTTACTCCATTGCCGTGGCTCACAGGACATAATTTAGATTTCCTACACTCGTCTGGTCCATTTGCTCATCTGTCAAAGTCCCTTTTCTTAGAGAGAGGGCCCTAGAAGTGAAAAAATATATATACCTAGGTGTGATCCGATGAGAGAGAGTAGAACGTAACCAATTCTCTTTCTCCCCACCCTGCAGAGATCTCTATTTCTATAAGAACTCAACAACTATAAGTGACTGAGCAGACACCCAAGGACAGGCACAGAATCAGGCGTTTACTAATATGAATATCTCACCCGCTTAGCAAGTGATGGAGCAAAATCTTAAGTCTAAGCCAACCTCACTTCAGGATCTACCTCTTGTCAGGATGCCCTGACGTCTCTCATTTATTTACTTGCCAAGGTCCATCATCCGCAAGTCTCTGAGAAATGAATGGGGCCACATCTAAGCGAACACTATTCAACTGCAAATACAAAGGCATCATCAACACCTCTCAGTCTAGTTCAGTGGTTCCCAAACTCTCTTTGACCAAGCCCCACCTAAGCATCTCTAACATCCTGATGCCCCCCTCCTCCTTGACATATAATTCTTATTATTCAAAAAGTGAACTCCTATTCACATGGAGGAAGCCTAAAAGGCCATGAACTTGGTCCAAGCAAACTTCCAAAGAACATGGCATCCATGAAAGAGAAAAATAAAAGAACGAAAGGACAGTTGAAGGACTAAGGAAGAAATCACAAAGAAATTGTTAAAAAATAATAATGGGCCGAAACCGGTTTGGCTCAGTGGATAGAGTGTCGGTCTGTGGACTGAAGGGTCCCGGGTTCGATTCCGGTCAAGGGCATGTACCTGGGTTGTGGGCACATCCCCAGTAGGAGATGTGCAGGAGGCAGCTGATCGATGTTTCTAACTCTCTATCTCTCTCCCTTCCTCTCTGTAAAAAATCAATAAAATATATTTTTTAAAAAATAATAATTGCATGAAGTGATATGAAAAAATAGCATATTACGCTTTTATTATTATAGATAATTTGTTTAAGGCACTGTGAAGAATAACCTTTGACCTGTGACCTCTCCTGTGACCTAGCATTTTTCTCAGCTACGTGGCCCATAAAGACCAACACAATCTAGCACATCTGTTTGTTTGTTTTTGCCCAACTTCTACTTAGAGTTTCAGAAAACACTATTGTGCATATCCTCAATATTGCACAATATTGGCCGGATGCATCGGACCAAAAAAAAAGAGGGCTGGACAGAGATAGGGGGAAGATTAGGGGCTCTGACCAGCTGTGCTGACCAGACGAGGAAGGGTCAAAACAGAGTAACCCATGCTGAGGTCCATGAGGAAGTTTAGTGGGAATGAGGTCATGGGAAAAATGACACCCGGTTCTTGGACTGGAACTGGCTACTGAAATTTAAAGTTTGGCGATGCATCTGCAGTAGGATATGACAAAATTGACAAGGTGGCCCCGGTAGCAGGGAGGGGAAATGTGATACAATGGTGGGGCAGGTATCTGGAGTTAGGAAACCCAATACATTAAATAAATCATGAGGCCAAAGGTAAATGTATTCATGCAGACATATTTTACTAATTTGATGGGTTAGTCAGATTCATCAACCAATTAGAAAGACGACAGGTAGACAGGTGGCTAGAGAGCTAAATCTGAGGAAAGAATGAAGTGACTCCTTTTCTCCAGCAGACCGGAAGTGTGTTTCTAGCACTTTCTGTCTACACAGGTGGACACAAATATTTAGTGATTGCGTCTGCGTGTTGTCGGCCATCATCTGGATAGTACTGGCCTCTGAGTGGACTTGTACCCCAAAAAGCCATGAGATCCCCTCTTTTGTAACCCTCATGTCCATTTGTTATTTTCTAAACTCTAGGCCGGTGATGGCGGACCTATGACACGCGTGTCAGAGGTGACACGCGAACTCATTTTTTGGGTTGATTTTTCTTTGTTAGATGGCATTTAAATATATAAAATAAACATAAAAAATATAAGTCTTTGTTTTACTATGGTTGCAAAGATCAAAAAATTTCTACATGTGACACGGCACCAGAGTTAAGTTAGGGTTTTTCAAAATGCTGACACGCCGAGCTCAAAAGGTTCGCCATCACTGCTCTAGACCCTTAATACTTTTTCACGATGACAAATGCCTGACTGCTTCCCCTTAGTATTATCGTCCTGAGGCAGTGTATATGGAACAGCCTGTTAGCTTTAGGAATCCTTCCCAGCTGCTTCGTTAGCTTCTGGGGTTCACAATGAGTCTGTGATGAGAGCTATGTTAGCCTCAGGAGATATGCCCCCAGATTATGCTCCACATTTTTCCTCCCTTTAAAGAACACTGGTCAGGCCCTGGCCGGGTAGCTTAGTTGGTTAGAGCGTCGTCCCGAAATGCCAAGGTTGTGGGTTCAATTCCTGGTCAGGGCTCATACAAGAAGCAACCCATGAATGCGTCAGTAAGAGGAACAGCAAACATTTTTAAAAATATATATTTTATTGATTTTTTACAGTGGGAAGGGAGAGGGATAAGAGAGTTAGAAACATTGATGAGAGAGAAACATGGATCAGCTGCCTCCTGCACTTCCCCTCCTGGGGATGTGCCCGCAACCCAGGTACATGCCCTTGACCGGAATCGAACCTGGGACCCTTCAGTCCGCAGGCCAACGCTCTATCCACTGAGCCAAACTGGTTAGGGGAACAGCAAACATTTTTACTAGACAAATGTGACCCAACAAAGGCGAACATTTCGTAAGGAGACTGGGAAAGGACTTAGCCAGCAAACACATGGATAGCTTTGACTCTGTATCTTCTACTTCTATCATTTAAGTCAGTCAGTGGTTGGCAAACCGCGGCTCGCGAGCCACATGCGGCTCTTTGGCCCCTTGAGTGTGGCTCTTCCACAAAATACCGACTTCTGCGCATGGGCCACGAAGTTTCAATCGCCCTGTACGTGCGCGCCCGCATGTGGTATTTTGTGGAAGAGCCACACTCAAGGGGCCAAAGAGCCGCATGTGGCTCGAGAGCCACGGTTTGCCGACCACGGATTTAAGTCCTTTCCCACTCTCTTCTGAGCGATGTCAGTCATTAGGGTTGGAGGGAGGTCCCAGGCCACGTCTCTCAGAAAGCAGTTGAATGAGACTCGTGCCACGCTTGCCACCTGACCTTAGGGGTGCCCCGAAATCTAACACTGCCGTTCCCGCCAGCCACATGGGTGGGGGCTTTGTGGAAAGGGGATCAGGAAGACTCTCCTGGCTTGGGTGCCCTTTGTCTGGGAGGAAGGTGAGCTGCAGCATCTGGACACGATGGGCCGCGTGAATCACATTACCACCGGGATGATTAATATCTTCTTAACGCATCCACTTCCAGATTATCCATCATTTCATTAGAGCGCAAAAAAGTTTCCTGTGAAAAGGGGCGGGCCCTCTGAACCGTGAATAACTCAGCCACCTCCTGACATGTTTACTAATTGAGTAGCAGAGCGGGCTTAATACTTTAATGTATTTATACTGGGCAAATTATGACTTTTTCCCCCAATGCTCAGGGCGAGTTCGGGATTGCAGCGAAATAACAGAGTGCTTTTGTTTGGCAATTAAAGGTCACTTTATGATTAATACTAAACTTAACCCTTGTTCTTGACAGAAAACATTAATTTTTTTGTCATAAGCCATTGACCGGATTTCTTGCTAGGGGTTTTTGTTATGCAATATTGGTTCATTTGCCCTGTGGATGTGACATTTTAAAAAGTCCTCATTAACTGAGGGCCTTTGAAAGCATCTAGTTTTAGCGTGGGTCCTGGGTCCATGAATTTATTTAGTGTTTTACTCGAAGAGAGATTACGTATCAGGAGAAATATGGGATGATGTCAGATTTTTTTTCACCCCCACCACGGAATAAAACATCTCCTTAGCACCGTAGTGTCGCCTGCAAAACTGAGTCTTAAAAAATATAATATTCAAACTGTGCTGAAAGTCATTTCAATTCATCTGACTTAAACAGAGACTCAAGAAAAGAATTGGTACAGGTCAAATAATGGGTCACTATTCTAACTGAACTCAAAGTATTTATTTCTGACTTTAGTTGAATAACTTGCATAATAGGCTTCTTCGTCTCAATTGGGTAAAAATTGTGGGAAAATGTCAACTTGCTATTTATCTTTCGGGACTACCTCCATCCGGCCCCATTCCCAACATTTTGGGTTGGGTTATGATTTTACTTTCCAATCAGCACTTCTGGGTTATAAAATCCCATCAAAGCATATTGGGAAATGGCCATAGTAAGAAGTCTCTGAGGAGAGTCAGAAACTGGTCAGTGTGGGCA
Source organism: Myotis yumanensis (assembly GCF_028538775.1). Taxonomy (NCBI): domain Eukaryota; kingdom Metazoa; phylum Chordata; class Mammalia; order Chiroptera; family Vespertilionidae; genus Myotis; species Myotis yumanensis. The sequence continues at coordinate 3,198,994 of NW_027223771.1, read as the reverse complement.
GCCTTGTGTTCTTAAAAATTGAGGCTAAAGAGTCAGGAAGTAGTTACTGTGCCTGAAGTTAAAGCATCAAAACACCTAAAGGTAAGAGTCTAGGCCAGCGGTTCTCAACCTGTGGGTCGAGACCCCTTTGGCAGTCGAACGACCCTTTCACAGGGGTCGCCTAAGACCATCCTGCATATCAGATATTTACATGACGATTCATCACAGTAGCGACATGACAGTGATGAAGTAGCAACGAAAATAATTTTATGGTTGGGTCACAACATGAGGAACTGGATTTAAAGGGCCAGAAGGTTGAGAACCACTGGTCTAGGCCGATGTGTGACTCTGAGGGTGCCACTTCCAGTCTCCTTGCACACCTATAAGCTAAAAGCTTCGGCTTAGTCGTCACTTGGTTAATCACTGAAAAATTTTGATGATCCTATATAATAAAAGGCTAATATGCAAATTGTCCCTTCAACCAGCGGCACGCAGCCCCTCCCCCTGGCTGGTCCCGCCCCTGATCAGCCAGATCAGGGCAGCCTGCCCTACCTGTGCATGAATTCATGCACTGGGCCTCTAGTTTTAACATAATTTCCTTATGTTAAATTGCATGTCATAATAAATTCTTCTTACGTTTCCGAAAGTGGTAACTCATTTCGTTACCATGCTAAATAAATATTGTGATGTGCACGTGGATATATCCATATCATGCAACCTCAAATCCCAGAAACTAAATCGCCTACCCCTTTCATTAAAATAGCTCTTATGCTAAGTGAAATAAGCCAGTCAATGAAGGAAAAATACCACATGATCTCACTCATGCATGGATAATAAAGACCATTATAAACTTATGAATAATAATAGATACAGAGGCAGAGCTGCCTCAAACAGATTGTCAAACTGCAGTGGGAAGGCCGGGGAGGGTTGGGGGGGCAGGAGGGAGGGGGGTAAGAGATCAACCAAAGGACTTGTATGCATGCATATAAGCATAACCAATGGACATAAGACACTGGGGGTAGGGGAGGCCAGGGGATTGTCAAGGGCGGGGGGAAAAAAAGGAGACATATGTAATACTTTTTGTAATACTTTAAGCAATAAAACAATAAAAAAAATAGCTCTTAAATATTGTGGGTATTTTTGTCGAAAAGAACCAACTGATTACAAACACGTTTATTTCAGGGAAGGTCCAAAAAAAAAAAAAAAGAGAGAAAGAGCTAGAGGACACCATTTATCTCTCACGTCTATGAATAACATGCTTTGTTGCTGCAATGACCTAAGATGCTTAAAACCAAATTCAGGTGTGTCCACTCTCCCGCACCACACCCACCAGAAATGGAAACAGATCCGATGACGTAAGACCTATATCCTAAGCAATGGTCTACGGGACGCTATTCTGAGGGTCTTTTAGAAACACGAATGTGAAACACACTCAAATCCTCGCTAGGAATGCAAGCTGAATGAAGTGAAATCCATTTCTTCACCGTAAGAGTTTTCCGATTCCTGTGAATTTTCAAGAAGCCAACTGGGTGTGTGATACTTCCCCAAGCAATGGGGGAATAAAACCTATTCAATGACTTCTTCAGATTAATATGAAGTGGAAATGATTGCATGTACAGAATATGCATAAATGTATGTATACATATTACTATATGTCTCTTTCTATAGTGATCGATAATAACCCATCATATTTAAAAATTGAGGCTAGAGAGGCAGGAAATACTTGTTGTTAATGTGATAGATATGAAATCCAACAAGAATTACTGTGATAGATATGAAATGTGGCAATGTACAAATAATTCAGGGTTAACAGAATGATTCACTATTTTTTTAAAATATATTTTTATTGATTTCAGGAGGAAGGGAGAGGGAGAGAGAGAGAGAGAGAAACATCAATGATGAGAGAGAATCAATTACTGGCTGCTTCCTGCACGCCCCCTACTGGGGATTGAGCCCGCAACCAGTCATGTGCCCTGGCCCGGAATCGAACTTGGGATCCTTCAGTCCGCAGGCCAACGCTCTATCCACTGAGCCAAACCAGCCAGGGCTATAGCTACATCTTTTAATTGTTAACTGAACACAGATCTGCTGAGTCTAGGATAAGAAAATGGTGTGGGATTCTGGCAGCTGGCTTTACCTACAGTGAACATCACCCAGTAACCTGGGTAGAGTGGTAGCCTTAGAGTCATGTCAACACAAACCTCTTCTCATGTTTCCGCAAAGCATGAGAAGACCATGGGAAGGTTCTGTGATACCATCTTTAGAAGCTGAGCACGTGGATTAGGCGGCCTTACCACCAGGCCCTAGAAGGTGCCAATGCACACGTTCAGTCTATGCATCCGGGCCTGTGGCCGGGAGCAGCCACCCTGACGTTTAGTGGCTGGTCCTACTGGCTAGTCCAGTGGTTCTCAACCTTCTGGCCCTTTAAATACAGTTCCTCATGTGGTGACCCAACCATAAAATTATTTTCGTGGCTACTTCATCACTGTCATGTTGCTACTGTGATGAATCGTCATGCAAATATCTGATATGCGGGATGGTCTTAGGCGAACCCTGTGAAAGGGTCTTTCGACCGCCAAAGGGGTCGCGACCCACAGGTTGAGAACCGCTGGGATAGTCCTACCCAGCTGCTTCTACCTATAACCACGGTGCCACATCTCTGCAAAGGCACAGTGTCCCAATATGAGTCTGGACACCCTTCCCATCCCCCCCCCACCCGAACACAACTTCGAACACGTCACTTAGCATCTCTGACCTCAGTCTTCCCATACGAAGAAATACCCCTCCACCCATTACAGCATCCTGATCTCTGAGAATGAAATCCAGTTCTGAAGGAACAGTATTAGTCACACAAGCATCAGGCTATCGATACCACCGAACTTCCAGATCACTCCCTGCCTCCGGAGTGGCCTGTGGAGAGCGTCCCTCCAAGATCCAACCTCCGCGTGTCTTCCCCCCTCAAGGTCATGACTCTGGGAGCAGGTGCACGCGCCCGGGAGGCCTGAGCGTTACTTCAGCTGCAGATGAAGCCGAGTTTGGGGGGGTCCCCAGCCCTCCCCGCGCGTCAGGCCTCAGCACTCCGACTCCCCTGGCTTTCTGTCCTCCTCTTTGCCCTCTCTGCTCCGCTGCCACCGTCCCGGATTCTCCCTCTATGCAACTGCTGTCCACAACAGCTGCACCCGCTACGACTTCAGCACTGGACCGAGGAGGGGATTAATCATATTTTTGAGGAGGACACTCTGCTATTTATCTCCCTGACACTTCCCGCGACGGGCCGCCCGGGCCGGCCCACAGCCCATTGACTGGGGAGATTACATGTCCCCTTGCTCCATTGCCTTTCCTGCCCTCCCCATTGACCGGCCGCTCAACGGTGGACTTGTGTTTGCTCAATCGGACAGAATGGAGACCTTTTTTTTATTGTTCTTCCGGGAGAGGGCATGTTAATTTCTTAGGGAGCCGCATCCGCGGGCTAATTGAGGGTTGAACAACACTGGGATGAAAGATGCTAAAAAAATAGGTCCTGCATCCCAGGGACCACGGGGAGGGTGGGGACACGTAGCTTCGTCAGCAACTGCAGTCACTGAGGGTGTCACCAGGTGACCGAGCTCCCACGTTTTGTTTAAACTGTGGACAGAGGTGCATCTATCTGTACGCAGCCTCCGCCTCCCAGTAGATTCTCCAGGAAGAAGTAGCCCATCCTTGCCCTGACCGGTTTGGCTCAGTGGATAGAGCGTCGCCCTGCAGACTGAAGGGTCCCAGGTTTGATTCCGGTCAAGGGCATGTACCTTGGTTGCGGGCACATCCCCAGTAGGGAGTGTGCAGGAGGCAGCTGATCCATGTTTCTCTCTCATCGATGTTTCTAACTCTCTATCCCTTTCCCTTCCTCTCTGTAAAAAAATCAATAAAATATATTTTAAAAAAAGAAGTCGCCCATCCGCTCACTTCCACCTAACACCGTTCTCCCTTCATGGGTCATCTCTCTCTTCAGTCCTTCGTGTCTGTTGGCCTTCTGCATCTCATAGCTCCCTTGGCCCCTTATCTCCTCACCTCACTTCTTAACCCTCTGATTTTATTTTAAAGTGCACAGGAAAGGGGCGGGGAGCAGGGCTGCCTAATGACGGCGGCAACCCCACAATGTAAGTGGCATTAATAATTAAATTAATGACCGGTTAGCTCATCGGTCAGCTCCCTAATAAACCGGCTGCGGAGGACGCACAAAAGGCTGGACCACGGCGCACCAAAGTGACTTGGCTCTTTGTTTCCAAACGCATTGTTCTTTGCAAGTGTTTCTAGCGTCAACATTAATAATTGGCTCAAAATCTGCCCGATGCTGCTGAATGGGCAAGTTCAAGGGAAGAAAGGACGCATTCAATCAAGACTTCTCTGGATGGTCCCTGCGTTTTTTCAGCAAGTAATTATGATGTCCCTACTGTGTGCCAAGTGCTGTGTGGGCAGCTTAATTTCTTCTGGTTACACACACACACACACACACAATTTCGCCGACTTATTTATTTAGTGATAGTAAAATGGCACTATGAGGCCAATATTTTTTTAAAAATATTTTTATTGATTTCAGAGAGGAACAAAGTAGGAGAGAGAGAGAAATAGCAATGATAAGAGAGAATCTTTGATCAGTTGCTTCCTGCAGGCCCCCCCACTGGAGATTCGAGCCTGCAACCCTGGTATGTGCCCCGACCAGGAATCGAACCTTGACCTCCTGGTTCCTAGGTTGATGTTCCACCACTGAGCTATGCCAGCTGGGTTTAATATAAATCTAGAAATGCAGCTTACAAATTGACTCCTCATTATATTGGGTAGCTTGAATATTCTACTTAGGAAGGTGGACACTTTCATCACCTGGCTAGGGCTTATTAGTAGCCAGGAAAATAGTTGAGTAACAGCAGAAAGAACACTGGGTTGGCAGTGGCTGAGAAAGATTTTATTCCAATATTTATCTATATCTATATCTATATCTATATCTATATCTATATCTATATCTATATCTTATCTATATCTATATCTATATCTATATCTATATCTATATCTATATCTATATCTATATCTATCTGTCTCTCTCTGTCTTGGTTTTGAATTGCATTACCCTAATGATTAGAGAATCATTTCATGTAGTTGTTGGCCATCTCTATGTCTTGTTTTGAGAAATGTCTCTTCAGGTCCCTTGTCCATTTTTTAAATTAATTAATTAACTAGTTGGTTAATTAATTAATTTTGTTGTTAATCCTCACCCAAGGATATTTTTCCATTGATTTTTAGGGAGAGTGGAAGAGAGAGGGAAAGGCAGAGAGAACGCGCGCCTGGCTGTGCACACAGACCTGCCCACCCATGCCAGTCTTTGGTCGTTATGGCATTAGGGCCACAGGCCTCTTATAATAATAGATTATGTATAACAGGATATTGTAAAAATTAAGTTACAAAATTTTTATTAAAACGATATGTTTCTTACATACTGTTATATTGGCTGGGCCAATATATTGGCAAAAATATTCATTGCTGGCCACATGCAACCCGTGGGCCGAGAGTTTGACATGTTTGATCTAGACCAGGGGTGGGCAACCTTTTTGTGAGTGCGTGCCAAAACCAGCAAAATCTCCGACTCAAAATTCTTCTGCGTGCCAACCCTAATTTTTTGAGAACATGTTACGCCTACTTGATAACTCTTAAGGTGTACGTATGTGAAGAACCTTGAAGAAATAATAAAATTCATTTGAGCGACAAAAACAGTATATGATGATGAAAAATACATTTATTTTTTAATGTATACATGTACACTGATAGTCCGACAGAAAACTTCATGCCTCCGTTTGATATTACCAGTGGGACTTTTGCTGCTGCATCGCTGATGACAGAGATTTTACATCACGTTTATATTTTATGACCTTCAGAGATATGCACGAGCTACTACTTTCATCCATCAGGCTACTCCTATTATGAGACTTAACAAAATTCATCACTGAGAACAAAGATTCACAAGTGTATGTGGATGAAACCAAAACACTGGTCGGATCTAGGAAGGCAGGGAGAGTTAAGGCAGAGGCATAGAAATTGCTCTTCCCCTCTCTCGTCCATCCATGTCTATGGTCTTTAAGATAACTTGTTATGTAAAATTATTTATTTATCTAAGATGCACCTACACTGAATTTATCTGAAAAATAAAAAGACTCTATATTAAGAAAAAATTTGTAAATGGAAGATTATAAGAGAGGGTTTCACGTGCCAGCAAAAGTTACTGGCGTGCCATGTTTGGCACGCGTGCCAGGGGTTGCCCACCCCTGGTCTAGACTGAATCAACCCAATGTGAGCACACACACATCAGACACAAAGCAAAACTTCGCTGGAAGAGAGCAGGGAGGCTCCGGGTTCTGGGTGGGCTGCAGTGTGCGGGGCGGGAGCTGTATCTCACTTTAGCACCTTCATCCCTACCGCGCCTTGCAACCCAACCTGCTCATCCTTCAAAATGTCAGACTGCTCAGCTAAAACCACACAGAACGTCACTAACAAATACACATCTTAAACTCTGCAGGGCACGAATGGAAGCAGTTCTATAGGCCATATTATGGAAAACGTTATACTAAGGAAGAATAACACAGTTCTCCCCAATGCTAAGCTTGCCTGGTTGGCGTGGCTCAGTGGTTGAGCATCGACCTATGAACCAGGAGGTCAATGGTTTGACTCCCGGTCAGGGCACATGCCCAAGTTGGGGGCTCCGTCTCTGGTGTGGGGCGCGCAGGAGGCAGCTGATTGATGATTCTCTCTCATCATTGATGTTTCTTTTTTTAATATATTTTATTGATTTTTTTACAGAGAGGAAGGGAGAGAGATAGTCAGAAACATCGATGAGAGAGAAACATCGACCAGCTGCCTCCTGCACATCTCCTACTGGGGATGTGCCCGCAACCCAGGTACATGCCCTTGACCGGAATCGAACCTGGGACCTTTCAGTCCGCAGGCTGACATTCTATCCACTGAGCCAAACCGGTTTTGGCCATTGGTGTCTCTATCTCTCTCTCCCTTCCTCTCTGAAATCAATAGAAATATATATTTTTTTAAAAAAACAACAAATGCATAGCTTATCAGTACATCCAGATACCCCTATCTTGTCTAATTGCTCTGATTAGATAGTGGGGCATATTTACATAGAGCGTGTATACTGTCACACGCTGTCGATGGACCAGTGACTGTATGCACACACATGGAGCGTGTGTGTACACACCCATGTCATACAGTATGGCACTGTATTCTCAGATCCCACCATCACTCAACGCCTTGCCAAAGAGCATTACAGGCGGAGCGCCAGCTCTTTTCTCGTCCCTCCTTGAAGCCACTTGGAACCCATCGGAACGCGGCTGCGAACTCCATTTGCCAAGTTATGCGCATAAAAAACACACACACACCAACCCATCCTTTGATCTTTCTGAGTCATAAATACGTAATAAACTACGCGATGGCCCCGCTGATCTGTCCAACATCAATCTTACCTCCCCGCTTTACGGCTTCATCAAAGTAAGATATGACCGAGGGACAAAAGAGTTAAAGAAGCTGTTTATCTTAATGTTTCCTCGGAGAGCACGCTGGTTCTTGTGAGGACAAATTATATCTGTAATATTTCATGAGTGATGGGGAAGCATTAAAAATCACCTCTGCTTGGAGTTAACACGGCGCTCTGGCTCCCTGCCAATGTTGCCTCATCCCCTCCTGGCCTCCTATAAGATATAGTGTCATTCTTCCATGATAATACTGCAGTGCTGCTCAAAATTCTATTTTCGAGTCATAGATTAGGTCCTTCACATAATCCTTTTTATTTTTATTTTGTTTAAAGTCCAAGAAATTGCACCCTACGCAGCTATTTGGCTTGAGCTAAAGAGTGCTAACCAAAATTAGAGCTTATTCAAATGTTAACCCACAGTCAAAATAAGGTTATGGAGAATAAAATAAAAAGAGTAGGGATCACGGGCCGGGATTATGTTGGCAAAGGACAAGACATGTTGTTGGTGAACCATTAAAGGGGCAAAACCCTGGCTACCATGCCCACTTGTGGTTTATTGAGTGTTTTTGCCAGCAAGCTGCAAACATAGGTTACACCAGGCGATGAAATCTTTAAATCGACTCCTGTGAAATATTGTAGGAAAGCAGGAAAATTATGCCAGCCATAAACTGAGTGAGTGATGGGCTGGGTAGTAAAATCTACATTTTTTTTTCCCCAAAAAGGACAAATAAGGTTGAACTAAGTGTTTCCATCATTAGAAGGATGTAAATGTTACCTTATAACGGAACAAAATACTTACTGGAGTTTATTCTGATATATTTAGTGCAGTGAAAGGGAACGATTTATGTCAATGGACACATTTTCATAAGTGTGAGCTGTGGACTGTGTACCTTCTTCATGGTAGCATGAAACGGACTGGGTGTTGGTGTATGGATAGCAATAAACCAGAGAATTTTCTCCAGTGTGCATCATTATTCTACTAGAGGCCTGGTGCATGAAATTTGTGCATGGGGAGGGGTTCCCTCAGCCCGGCCTGCACCCTCTCGCAATTTGGGACCCCTCGGGGGATGTCTGGCTGCTGGTTTAGGCCCGATCCCTAAACCGGCAGTCAGACATCCCTCTCATAATCCAGGACCGCTGGCTCCTAACAGCTGGCCTGCCTGCCTGATCGCCCCTAACCACTCTGCCTGCCTGCCTGATCACCCATAACTGCTCATCTGCCTGCCTGATCACCCCTAACTGTTTCTGCCTTGACCCTGCCACTGCAGCTTCATCTGGAAGGATGTCCAGAATGAGGTCCAGAAGGTCGTTCGGCTGTCCAGTCTAATTAGCATATTACGCTTTTATTATTATAGATTAGGGAAAGGGAAAAAAAAAAAACCTCTCAACAGCTCAATGGGCTTTGATAAGGTGGAAATACACCACAAAATTTTAATCTCACTCTCAGTTGTGCAAATAATTCATAATACAAATTTGGTCAAAAAAAAAAAAAAAAAAAAAGAATGAGAGAATTTTTCATTCTGATATATTATCCGAGGCAGATTAAAAAAAATGAGAACACCTTAAAGAAATTTCTGAAATGGGAGTATTTTTTCCATTGGCAAAAAAACCCAAAAACAAAACAAACAAACAAACAAACAAAAAACCAGTAGGTCACACTTGGTTTACTGGTGAATTTGTGCAAGGAAAAGGTCATGAACTGTCATGAATTCTATCTCAAACACATTGATGGTTTACAGTGGTCTTACTGTAACTTTCTGTTTTAGAAAAATGCCTAGAACACTGGTCCCTGCTTTGCACCAAAAAACTTCTGCGATAGACTCTTTACTTAAAAAACAGAGATCACCAGATTGGATTTAAAAAAATAAAAAATGAATAAATACTATAACCCCTACAAGATACACACTTTAGAATCAAAGATAAAAATATGTTGGAACATTTTAAAAGAGATCTAAAGAAAAAGATGCATACATAATAATTATAAGATTATTTTAAATTCTAATACATACTGATTAGAAATGCATATACATATTCAGAAACAGAATCCCAAATATATGAAATAAAAAAAACTGAATCGAAAGGAAATATCAAGCACTCAATAATAATTGCAGAAGATATCAAGTGCTCATTTCCACCTACTGGTGGGACAAATAGATAGAAATTCAGAAAGTGTCCAGCAGACCTGAACAAGACTGTCACCCATTTAACCTAACTGATATATACAAGCATTTTGCTCAATTACTGCCGAATAGACATTCTGTTCAAGCACAGAGAGAATATTCTCTATGATTGACTATATGATGGGCCACCACATAAGTCTCAATGGATTTTTCAAATATATATTGTTACCATACAAATATATTCTCTGACCACAATGGAATTAAATTAGGGATCATCCACAAATTGAAAACTTGGAAAGCCCTTCCCCTAACCCCAGAATGTTTGGAAATTAGCACACTTCTAAATAACCCATGAACAGACATCATGAAACTTGAGAATTTAAAGGTTTAAAGAAGAAAGCAAATAACTTGTACCATTCTACACAGAATTCTGTTAAAACGTTTTAAACATTATTTTTTAATCCACAAATACTTCTCCCTACCCCTTCCCCTGTTACTAACCATTACTATCACAATTATTCCAGATACAAATCTGATGATTATTCTTACATTTGATTCCCTGGCTTGGGGGCAAGAGACATAAATTTTTTAAAGATCTTTGTATATATTATCAAAGCACTTTTCAAAGAGTTTCTGTTACTTTTAAAGCTTAGCAGAAGTCAACAGAAATGTCCAATTTGCCGAAACCGGTTTGGCTCAGTGGATAGAGCGTCGCCCTGCGGACTGAAGGGTCCCAGGTTCGATTCCGGTCAAGGGCATGTACCTGGGTTGTGGGCACATCCCCAGTGGGAGATGTGCAGGAGGCAGCTGATCGATGTTTCTCTCTCATTGATGTTTCTAACTCTCTATCTCTCTCCCTTCCTCTCTGTAAAAAATCAATAAAATATATTTTAAAAAAAAAAGAAAAAAGAAATGTCCAATTTATCACCTTATTCTGACTCTTGTGTTTTTATTTTTTAATCCTCACCTAAGGATATTTTTCCATTGGTTTTTAGGGAGAGTAGAAGAGAGGGGGAGAGACAGAAAGAAACATCGATGTGAGAGAAACACATCGATTAGTTGCCTCCTGCAGGAGCTCCGTCCAGGGCCCGGGCCAGGGAGAAGCCCGCAACCCTTGACGGGAATCGAACCCGGGACCCTTTGGTCCACAGGCCCATGTTCTATCTACTGAGCCAATCTGGCTAAGGCCTGACTCTTGTATTTTAAACCATCACCATGATTCCTTCAATGGGAGAGAAAGGACAGCTTCATGTTTTAATCTGCATGCTTCCAAAGAGTATTTGCTGTGTCCCTACCATGTGTCGGGCATGGTGCTAGACTCAGATTAGAAGTGTTGACAAAGATTCTCATATTATAAAGATAAACATCAACCTGTGAAATTAGCAACAGAAACCAGGAATAAGAGACTCCTCCCGTAAAACAGAAAACACAGAGTTATAAGTGATGCAATAAAATAGTAAGATCGTAAGCATAAGAAGTTTTGGACGCATTTAGCAGAAACCTGAAATGCCAAAGAAAAACCATCAATGACAAGGCTTGTTCATATTACTTTTTTTAAATTTTGATTTTTCACTCATTTGCCAAATGACCTTTTATCCCTGAATTCGTTACTAGAATGCATATTCACAGCATGCACATGTCTAAATGCCCCACGAAATAACTGGATATTATACTGTAGTTAATATGCCGTTACTCATACTGAGAGCCTTACGCTATAACTAGAAGAATTACGAATAACAACAACAACAAAAATGGGCCTTTACGATTCACCTGTTGTATTAGCTTCCCATGGCTGTTGTAATGAGTTACCACAGACGTAACAACTTAAAGCAACACACACTTTTCGTTTTTTAAAATTGCTTTCAGAGAGAGAGGAAGGGAGAGGGAGAGAGAGAGAGAAACATAGATGTGAGTGAGAGAGAAACAGCAATCGGTTGTCTCTCAGATATGCCCGACCAGGGATTGAACCCACAACCTGGGCATGTGAGAATCAAACCGGCAATTTTTCGGTGCACAGGGTGGTACTCAACCAACTGAGCTATACTGGAACAGGGTGCGATATACATTTCTTATCTCACAATTCTGGGGGTCAGAAAAATGGAAATGGGTTTCACTGGGTCAGACTCAAGGTCTGGGCTTTGCTGCATGCCTTGTGAAAGCTCCAGGGGAGAATTTATCCCCTTGTTTTTTTCTTTTTAATTTAAATTCTTTATTGTTCAAAGTATTATATATGTCTCCTCCCCCCCCCCATTGACCTCTCCCCAGCCACCCCACCCTCCAGCACAAGTCCTCACCTTCCTACTGTCTGTGTCCATGGGTTATGCTCATTTGCATGCATACAAGTCCTTTGGTTGATCTCTTAGCCCCTCACCCCCTGCCTTCCCTCAGAGTTTGGACAGTCTGTTCGATGCTTCTATGTCTCTGGTTCTATTTTTGTTCATCAGTTTATGTTCATTATATTCCACTCATCAGTGAGATCATGTGGTATTTTTCTTTCATTGACTGGCTTATTTCACTTAGCATAATGCTCTCCGGGTCCATCCATGCTGTTGCAAATGGTAAGAGTTCCTTCTTTTTTACCACAGCATAGTATTCCATGGTGTAGATGGACCACCGTTTTCTAATCCATTCATCTGCTGATGGGCACTTAGGCTGTTTCCAGATCTTAGCTATGGTAAATTGTGCTGCTGTGAACCTAGGGATGCATAGATCCTTTCTGATTGGTGTTTCTGGTTTCTTGGGACATATTCCTAGAAGTGGGATCACTGGGTCAAATGGGAGTTCCATTTTTAATTTTTTGAGGAAACTCCATACTGTTCTCCACAGTGGCTGCAGCAGTCTGCATTCCCACCAGCAGTGCAGAAGTGTTCCTTTTTCTCCGCATCCTCCCAGCACTTGTCGTTTGTTGATATCCCCTTGTTTTTTCGACAGCTTCTAACTTGCCTGGCTCAAAGCCATTCCCTCCATCTCCAAAGCCAGCAGCTTCCTCAACTCTCTCTCTCTCTCTCTCTCTCTCTCTCTCTCTGACTCTGCTTCCCTTGGCACATTTCCTCTGACTTCTAAGAACCTTCATGATGTCATTGGGGCCACCAGGCAACCCAGGATAGTCTCCTCATTTGCACGCCCTTAACTTCATCACTTCTGCAAAGTCTCTTAAGCCCGTGGTCAGCAAACCACGGCTCAGGAGCCACATTCGGCTCTTTGGCCCCTTCAATGTGGCCACAAAGTTTCAATTGCACTGTACGTGCATGCCCACACGTGGTATTTTGTGGAAGAGCCACACTCAAGGGGCCGCAGTTTGACAACTACTGCCTTAAGCCATGTTTGGTGACATATTCATAGGTTGCCTGAATTAGGTATATTCTACAACAAACGTACGGTTTTGTGACAAGGTGTAAATAAGATGTGATCACTGCCACTGAGTTTACTTTGCAAACATTCACTGAATTCTGCTATGGTGTGTGATGGAGTCGAAATATACTCTGTCGTGATGGTCTGTGGGAAAACGGTACTTTCTCCTTTCCTGAATCACTCGTTACTGCCATTTTCTCATTCCGGACTAAAATTAGTGGGTACACAAAACACACTTGTCAGCTGATGAGAAGAGGAAAGCCAGGCTATTTTCTCTATTAATAACTTTGCATTACACATAATGTATTTTATGCCACAGGGCAAAAGGGACTTCACATATGAGAAAACTCAGTACCCACGTTCAATATACACCCAGAAGATTAGATGGCTAGGGTTTGCTCTCTATAAGAAAACATGCATTGCCGAAGCCGGTTTGGCTCAGTGGATAGAGCGTCGGCCTGCGGACTGAAAGGTCCCAGGTTCGATTCCGGTCAAGGGCATGTACCTGGGTTGCGGCCACATCCCCAGTGGGGGGTGTGCAGGAGGCGGCTGGTGGATGTTTCTCTCTCATCGATGTTTCTAACTCTCTATCCTTCTCCCTTCCTCTCTGTAAAAAAATCAATAAATATTTATAAAAAAAAAAAAAAAGAAAACATGCATTTTAATGCTCTCATTGCCCCCTCTTACTATGTGACTTTAATAAAACATCAGCATGGAAGTAGCTAAGGGCTTTGGGATCAGGCCAATCAGAGTTCAAGTTGTGGCTTTTCTGCCTACTGGATATTTGCATGTAGGTTACTTACTTAATGTTTCTGAGCCTTTGTAAATTGGCATTGTGATACTTACCACACTGGGATATTGTGAAGATTCGATAAAAAAAGGGATGAAAATGATATAGCATGTAACTTATCCCCCAAAAATGTGAGCTAACTTCGCTCTACTATCCTGACTTTTAAAAGTGTTGCATTCCATTTCTTTTAAAAATATATAATATTGATTGATGTCAGAGAGGAAGGGAGAGGGTGAGAGAGAGAAACATCAATGATGAGAGAGAATCACTGATTGGCTGTCTTCTGCACACCCAACATTGGGGATCGAGCCCGTAACCCGGGCATGTGCCCTGAGCGGGAATCAAACCGTGACCTCCTGGTTCCTAGGTCGATGCTCAGCCACTGAGCCACACTGGTCGGCTGCATTCCATTTCTTATGTAGATATTTTCAAAAGAATTGACAATGATTCTCTATTGTTGATGTTTCTCTCTCTCTCTCTCTCTCTCCCTCTCCATTCCTCTCTGAAATTAATAAAAATACATTTAAAAAAGATAAAAGATCTGACAATATTTTATTCTATTGATTGAAAAAAATCAAGACAACTGATTTCCCTTCTACTAAAATCTGACTGTTCATATATGTCCGTCTGCATTCTATTTGTTCTCAGGTACTTTTGTGATAGAAAGATTTGTTTCAGATTATATTCCGAATAAGTTATTAGATGTGTAGGCTTTCATTCATAGGTGTTCAGCAATCAAGAGCTTGATTTGGAAATAGATATTACTGATAAAGGATGAACATTCTACATGGAATTTTGTGTTCTGTGTACCTATGCAATGGAACGCCCAACTTTGAAATGCCACTACAACTTTCCAAACAAGTAAAGCTACTTGCTAGCGTCTAGGAACCTTCCTGAAAAAGAACTGATCCTACACGGAACAATTTCCTTGCACATCTTCAGCAAATGCAGCTCTTGCAGAAAACATCCTCCCAGGAGAACATATGGGACCGTGAATATGAAATGACTATATTAATTGAATTATTAAATACTCGCTATAAGTTTAATATTAGCATTGTATTTATTTTATAACATCAAAGTTTATAACATTTTATTTATGTGTATAACCCTGGCTCATCACACTGCATCTTTTGTGTACAAGTTTGATGTGTGCGACTAACCATATAACTATCATTCAGGTGGATAAAAAGCCATGAATTGCCTAAACTTCAGAGATTTATATGGTATATGAGTCATATGGTATACAGTCATACGGTGCACAGGAATGGGCAGCAAGATATTTTAATAGAAATTAAACTATTCCTATAATTGCAATATCTAAAATCATTGTAAAGATGGGAAGCAGGTATGTGATAAAATGGAATAACCAATTAAAACTGGAGGCATGCAAAACAATACACTGAATTATATTTCAACTTTTCCAGCATTCCACTTTGAGTTTTTGGCAGATGTCTGAATAAATACTTTTCCTCATTTGAATGTGTGTTTTTATCATTTAAATGAACCATAATTAGGAATCAATTGTCTATATTCCCATTGCATTCAATTTCATTTCATCTGTTGTGTTTTTTTTAATGTTGAAAGAATAAAAAGAAGTAGACAGAAATCAATGACAAAGAAAAGAAATCACCCTCTTATAATCATCAACCATTCTTAAAATTAACAGAGATAACCCCAGGGCCTGGCAAGACTACCAAGCCTTAGAGCTTCTGCAGAGAGAAAAAGATAATTATAAATATGTTTTTCTACTGATTTTTTTTTTTTTTTTTAGAAAGAGGAAGGGAGAGGGACAGAGAGATAGAAACATCAATCAGCTGCCTCCTGCACGCTCCTTATTGGGGATGGAGCCCACAACACGGGCATGTGCCCTGACTGGGAATCGAACCAGCAACCTCTTGGTTCATGGGTCGACACTCAACCACTGAGCCACACCGGCTGGGGAGAAAAAGATAACTGTAGATTTCTAGCCAATCCCTTATTCAATGCTTCCTCATAGTAGCTATCAGAATCTTCTTATATATAAGTGAAAATTATTTTCACTGCAAATCATTCCTTGAGTCTGTCGCCAAGAGATTTGCAAGGAAAATATTGTGCAAAATCAGAGGAGAAGTTGAACAATCCAACTTGAGTCCATTGAAGAGCCGGAGTAAACCCAGAAACCGCGGTCATGGGCTGCTATGGGCGTTCCTTCTGTCTGACAGAGAGGTGGGCTGATGCTCGGCTCCCTGACACCTACTGCGACCTGATTGGCTCAGACCGAGGTAGGTGTCTGAGGTGTCCAATCCTGGACCAGCTCACCAGGAGCCAAGGTCTTCCAACAGCAATGGCTTGGGAAAGCCCACTTTGCTGGGGGAACTTGGGACATCAGAGAAATGACGTTGGAAAACCAACCCAATAGGTGTCTTCTGATTGGTGCCATTGGAATGGAGGTCACAGGACTCTGCATATCTCCTAAATTCTTGCTGTTGCCAAGACTATACTTTCCACATTTTGAGTTACTAACATGATTACTGTCTATAGCAGCAGTTCTCAACCTGTGGGTCGCGACCCCTTTGGCGGTCGAATGACCCTTTCACAGGGGTCGCCTAAGACCATCCTGCATATCAGATATTTACATTATGATTCATAACAGTAGCAACTTTACAGTTATGAAGTAGCAACAAAAATAATTTTATGGTTGGGTCACAACATGAGGAACTGTATTTAAAGGGCCAGAAGGTTGAGAACCACTGGTCGATAGGTTTTAATAAATTAGTGGCTAGTTATGATAATTGTAGGCTACGGGTGATAAATAATTTAGGTCCCAGATGACAATAGAGAAATCTGCCTAAAACAAACACAGAAAGAGAAAGAAAATAAGAGAGAAGGAGTGAAGGAAGAAGGGAGAGAAGAAGAGAGAGAGAAAAAAGAGATAAAAGAGAGAGTTTTTCTTTACAAAAAATTGGGGGATGTTTTTAAACTACTGAGAATTTGAAGATTGACCTGGAAGATTATTGTGTTAGTTCCAATTAAGCTTATTTCTAAGGTTGGGCTTGAACTACAAAAGTTATCAATGCATAATAGCAGTTGTCTTTTCTTGCTTGCTAAGGGGCCTCCTTAAATAGCAAGGACTTCCATATACATTTGGTGTAAGAAAATTCAAGGTCATTAATAAATTCTCTGCTAAAGACTGCGCCCTAGACTCTGTGTGTGGACCTATATTAGAACTCCCTAATCTTTATCAGAACCAACCAAGGCTGAACATTCTCCATCCAGGAAAATAGGATTGAAACATCACAAAACTTCCGGATGTTGAGACCTGTAGGTTCCTTCTTTCATGGGGAGCTCAACATGTCTTCATTGTCCCCCAGAGACCAGGCAGTCCCCGAGGACACCACTGAGGCCCAGGGACAGAGTGCTCCCCAGTGGGTTCGAAAGCCCAAGAGGGGAGCATTCATCACCCTGATTCCACCCGACACATGACCGAAAGCATTTTGCTCTAATTTGCTCTGTGCCTGCCCAGACGATCTAAGAGAGAATAAGGGAGCAATAGGTGTCTATTAAACAGACGCACACAGCCTTTGGCAAATGAAGACATTTTGAACACTTGTGGGTTTTGGAGGGATGGCTGAGGGATGAGGAGAAGGGAAATGGAGGAAGGATGAAGGATTAGCACCCAGCAGCCCAGAAGGCCTCTCTCTCCCCATCTCAGGTCACGGGGTCACCGTGGCCTCCGCCACCGGAGCCTGGCCACTCACAGCCACCGTACAGAAGTGAGCCAGTGCTCACTGCTAGGCATGCAATTATTCCAAACTGGTGTACAACCCCCTTGGCAATTGCTTCCAAAGCTCTGAGGAAACAGATTTGAGTTTCTTTGCCTGGACTGTATTTGAATATTTTAACTCTATATAAATGCAACTGCTCTAAGTTGGTTTCGGCCTCTGCTGCGGTGCAATTAAAAATGCACACGAAAGCCTGGAGCTTGTTGTTAACAGTGTCCAACTTTGCTGATAGCATCAAGCAAGACCCGCTCTGAGCTCTGTGATTGGCTCCTGTTTGGAGTGGAAGAGTCGGGGAGAAGGCCCAGGAGAGAGAAGATCTAATAAAAAACACATGTTCTCTTCAAAGGTAAACACAGCTGGGCCCCGACCATGGTCCCTTCACTGTCCTCGCCTAAGGCCTCTTCAGGGCGGCATTATCGTTGCTGGTATTTGCCATTATCTGTTTGGATTATCGGTAGGAAACGGGAAAATTCAAGGAAGAATAGATATGGAATCCAACTTCTGGGGCTGCGGTTAATCAAAAAGTCAATCATATTTTACCAAGACCGAAACAATGGGTTTTCTTCATAATCCTAGTTTCTTGAGCTCTGCTAAGTCATTGGATGGGTTCTAAGCTGTTTGTGCTCTGACCTTTAACCCATTTGACTTTCTAAATAAATGACACGTGATTCCAGGATTCTTTAGCGCTCCTGGACACCTGGGAAGATTCTAATCCTGGTTATTCAACTCATAGCCCTTTTTGTTGGCAAAAGGGACGTGGGATTTGAGGAGGATCGTGGTGTATTTTATGTCCATAAACATTTTCCTCCTTTGCTGTGTAGCATCATCACTACTTTGCAAAGGGAGTGACACAGTGTTTTCTAAGCAAGTGTTACATGTGGGACAATAGGTTAGAGAGTAATGACTTCAAATATTCTTAGGGCTTATGCATGATGAGTTCATTCATATTTTTGTCTGGGAAATAATTTTACTTGTTTATTATTTGAACAGAAGCAATAAATCTATATATATAAAAGCCTAAGCGATCATTACGACTGGTCAAACGAATGTTGACCAGTCGCTATGATGTGCACTGACCACCAGAGGGCAGACGCTCAACGTAGTAGGTGCTCTCTGGTGGTCAGTGCACTCCCACAGCCAACCTTCTGTGGCCGGCCAACCTTCTGTGGCCGGCCAACCTCCCGCAGTCCCTCCCCTCCGGCTGGCTGGCCCCGCCCCTATCAGGACTGGGCAAGATGGCCTGATTGGCCCAGATCGCTGACCAAGCCAAGGGACCCCATCTGTGCATGAATTCGTGCACTGGGCCTTTAGTATCATATAACAAAAAAAGAAAAGGGTAATTTTAAAAATCCACCTACATAGAAACAACTATTGTGGACATTAGAAAAATGCTACACCATACATTTAAATTCATATGTATACATCTAAATATAAATATGCATTTTAATGTAAATATGAATATGAATGAATATAAACCAACAGAGAGAGAGAGAGAGACTAAATGAGTAGAAAAATGGATAGATATGTGTGTGGATGAGTGAATATGAATAATGTCATAAATTGCATTTGGGCAATTTTTAAGTTTGAGAGCATTTCATTTTAATGAAGTTAGCTGAGTAAATAGAATCACTCAACTTTAGGTTAAAGTTCTATCACCTCATGAACTATCAGCTCCTAAAAAAACATTAACAATTGCAGAAGTAGATAACCATAAAAATTAAATATACTGGAATGATTCCGTCCTTCTGAAAGAAAGTATTTCAATTTCAGCCAATACCTGTGGACACAAACTATGACAAAATTTAAACTTAGCATATTTTCTTCCATATCTAATCCCCTTGCTTCAACATCTATGTTGAAGATGCATGGTGTCCTTATGTTATGTTCTACAATGCTATTGGATTTCTTTCAATAACTGGGGTGACACTGGTTCACAACTCAACAAAACATCATCTGCTCACTGCATCATGCACCCAACACCCCAAGCAAAGTGTCTTTTGTCCCCATTCTCCTCAACTTTGCCCACTTCCACCTACTCCTACCCCTTCTTCACTCTGGCTATCACCACACTATTGTCTGTGCGTGTGTGTGTGTGTGTGTGTGTGTGTGTTTGCTTAATTCCTTCACCTTCTTTCATCCAGCCTTCTAAATTAGTTGCGTAGAGTTCTCGTCTCCATTAATCAACATGGAATACTAGTCAAGAAAAACCCAGCATAACCATCACTGCTTACTAAGCTAAGAAATGAAGCTACAGCCCTGACCGGTTTGGCTCAGTGGATAGAGCGTCGGCCTGCGGACTCAAGAGTCCCAGGTTCGATTCTGGTCAAGGGCATGTACCTGGGTTGCGGGCACATCCCCAGTAGGGGGCGTGCAGGAGGCCGCTGATCGATGTTTCTCTCTCATCGATGTTTCTAACTCTCTATCCCTCTCCCTTCCTCTCTGTAAAAAGTAAATAAAAATATATATAAAAAAAGAAAGAAATGAAGCTACATACATGTACTAGGACCAGCGACATCAAAATGGTTTTTATCTTTCAAGCATGGCAGCCGAGTAGCCAAGTCCCACATGAAAGGCTCGCGCCCCTGGAAAATGGAGCTGAGAGCTAATGCTGCTATTACGAGGGCCGCGGCTCTGGGGTAGGGTGGGGGGACTTCAAACGCTCGAGCTGCCGTGGTCCTAGAAGCCTTTTCTGGGAAACCTGGGCCCAAGCCTCATTTTCTTGCCTTTGAAGAGTTCTAATTGGGGAAGGAAAAATCAAGCATTTCCGACGAGACCCCTGCCGAAGAAAATGACGGGAGGCAGAGATGAAAAAGAATGTGTCCTGATTGGCCTCATCTTTAAAAGTCCCCCAAACAGTAAGATGCTGAAAAGGTTCATCGGGGATGATTCCTGAGGGTGACCGACTGAACTTGGAGGAAATGGGTGCTCTTCCCCAAGGAAAATGGACCAGGTACTTATGGGAGATGACATTACAATTTTTTTTTAAAAAAAGGTTCAAAAGAACTGAAGATAAGTTTGTTGTCGTACAATCTAAACCAGTGGTTCCCAACGTGGGGTACACGCCACAGGGGGGCAATTTGATGTTTTAGGGGGACAATTTGAGAATGAGTTATTAACAGTGAATTTTTTTGCATCTCTTATGGTTCTAGGAGCCTCAAATACAGTCTATAAGTATATATTGTAACATATTTAGGCATTTCGGGTCTCTATTATATGTTTTGAAACTTTATTTGCTATGTTTGCGTATCACTTCATGTTATTTTTTTAACAATTTCTTAGTGATTTCTTCCTCAGTCCTTCCACTGTCCTTTCGTTCTTGTATTTTTCTCTCTCATGGATGCCATGTTCTTTGCAGCTTGTTTAGACCAAGTTCATGGCCTTTGAGGCTTCCTCCATGTGAATAGGAGCTCACTTTTTGAATAATAAGAATTGTACGTCACGGGGTGGGGGGGCATCAGGATGTTAGAGATGCTTAGGTGGGGCGTGGCCAAAGGAAGGTTGGGAACCACTGATCTAAACAGTTACTTTTTTGGATACTAGGAGATTAATACCGTAATCCTAGGGTTGGTCTGTGATGTCTCTGAAGTTTAACACTTAGAGATGGTGGTGTGTGCCCCTAATTTTCCTGAAATCATTTTACCACCTCAAATGTCACTTGCTATATTAGTTTAGAAGTGAATGAGCTTCTGTGCACAAGACAAACAGAAAACAAATCATTATAAATAACAAACAAATAGAAGGGAAAACACACCATCCCTCATAGCTCTGCCCTCGAAATCTCTCATATCCCTTTCTGCCCTCAATCTAGATAATGTCACAAGCTAAAATGATTTAAGTCACTATTTATATATTAACTAGAGGCCCGGTGCACGAATTCGTGCATGCAAGAGGGCCCCTAGGCCTGGCCGGTGGTCAGGGCCAATCATGGCCAGGCCGATCAGGGCCTGCTGGCCGGGGTGAAGGACAGGGCACAGGAGGTTGGCCGCCGGCCCCGAGGAGGGAAAGGGGCCACTTCCGCTGCCATCCACCCCCAGTTCCCTGTCCCAGTCTGGGACCCGAAGGCCCCAGCAGGGTCTGGAGAGGAGGCAATGGTCGCTGGGCCCGGCACAGAAGGAACAGCCACCAGCTGCTGCTGGCCAGCTGTGGGAGGTTGGCTGTGGGAGCACACTGACCACCAGGGGGCAGCTCGGTCATTCCAGTTGTTCGGTTGTAACAGGCTTTTATCTATATAGATGACTCCTAAATCAACCTATGACCTCTTCCTAGACCAAGCGTCCTCAAACTACGGCCCGTGGGCCACATGCGGCCCGCCGAAAACATTTATCCAGCCCGCCGAGTGTTTTTGCCACCGCTTCCTGTGCAGCCGACTCGTCCCGGGCCCACAGTGCACATGTGTGGAATGTCTGAGGGACAGTGAACTGACCCCCTGTTTAAAAAGTTTGAGGACCTCTGTCCTAGACACTAGCCCAAATTATCTAAGTACTATCTAAATGAGTTCGATGTCTATAAGACCTCTATATTCAACATGTTCAGAAAGAGGAAACCTAGAACCAAACTGCCTGGATTTCAATGCTAGATCTGCACGTGGGAAACTATGGAGTCATTCCATGTTCCTCCATCTCACTGTGCATCTTCTTTAGGTCTAAAATGAAGAATAAGACACACACATGCACACTGTTTTTATGAGGATTAAAGGAGGTACTATATGAAAACTCTTTCCAAAATGCAATCTGACCAGGCTGCTGCCCTGCTAAAATCTCTCTAACCCTTCCCTTAACTCCGGATAAAACCCAACCAGCCCATACAGTCCTCTGTTATCTGAGCTCAATCTCCATCATTGTTCTCTCTGCTGACCAAATTAGATAGGTCCACTGAGAATTCTTCACACCCACTAAACCACCTGCTTACTTTCCTGATTCATTTGTCCTTTCATTCATTCTCTTATTTAGCTCTACATGTCGTCTCACAAAAAGCAAACGGGGTGTCTCTCTGTCTTGGCACAGGCTGACTCTTCTCCCTGTTACGTCTTTCTCATTATCTTTCCTCTGAATACTTAAGTTGCTTCTCTCCCACAAGATATGGCTGACTCATCCCCTCCTCAAGAGTCCTCCCAGGTCTTGGGGGTCCTCCTTTTCCTTGCTCTGTTCATTTTCCCTGTTCTTACATCAAATTGTTGTGACTGTCTGTTTTTCTGTCTCTTCTCAC
This sequence comes from Myotis yumanensis, assembly GCF_028538775.1. NCBI lineage: Eukaryota > Metazoa > Chordata > Mammalia > Chiroptera > Vespertilionidae > Myotis > Myotis yumanensis. The sequence continues at coordinate 3,176,284 of NW_027223771.1, read as the reverse complement.
CACCACTCTATAAACTCACTAAGGACAAGGACCTGTATTGTCTTAGTCTTAGCTCAATATTTGCTTTGTCACAGGACTCAGCCATCATCTGCTGAATGAATGAATGAATGAATGACTAAATGACCAAATCATAATTATGAAGGATCATAATTAATAAAGGATAGGTTGTCCTTCATTATGCTCAACAATGAAACATCCACATTAGTACTATTCGAAGGAGGGGGAAGTAGCTTCGGACAATGGCGGGCTATGGAGACTTAATGCACTGAAATAAAGATACTGGTATATAAAGGGGCCCTGGCTGGTTTAGCTCAGTGGATAGAGCACCAGCCTGCGGACTGAAGGGTCCCAGGTTCGATTCCAGTCAAGAGCACATGCCGGGGTTGTGGGCTCGATCCCCAGTAGGGGGCCTGCAGGAGGCAGCCGATCAGTGATTCTCTCCCATCATTGATGTTTCTCTCTCTTCCTCTCCCTTCCTCACTGAAATCAATAAAAAAAATATTTAAAGAAAGATAATTAGAGGGGCCTCCCAAGCAAGAAGAACTGGATGTGAGGTAGTATGGAAGCATGACACTCAGATGTAAAAAAACAGGGAGAGCCAGACTGGGCTGAAAGGTACGTGAGGGAAAATGAGGATTTCATCTCTACCCCTAGATTCTGCTGTCTTTCCTGCTGGTTTCATTCTTGGTCCAGGGATCCTCCCACTGGGGCCAGACCAGCAGCAGGAAGCTGATATCCTATCAGATCCACACCCCACAGAAAGGAAAAGTGTTCTTTGCTCCTTTACCAATGGTTCACTTGCAAGTCTCAGGATTAACTCTTGTTTTGGACCAAGGATGGATGGTGTCCCCATGACTAATCGTCATGTGACGAGGCCAAGGTCGAATCCTAAGAGCAAGGTCAGATGAGGACTAAGACCAGCACCTCTGCTGCCCAGAACCACTGCCCTGAGGAGGTAAGATAGTTTCTCAAACTAAATATAAAGTGCTCTTACCACACACTGGGCATCAAATATATTGTTTTTCTGAACTTTCAAATGTCCATTACGCACAGTCCCAAAACAAACTACTTTCTGGACTTTTGAACTTCGTGGAAACTCATTGAGGCCACTGTGTCTAGTACAGTTTTAACACTCCGGTGTGGGGTGAATTTCCCGCCAAAATATAAGATGGCGCGGGCAATTATTTAGGTTTCCCGCGCAAAATCAGGGATTTTTATGATACCTATTACCCCAATGGGTATGAAACGGTTCGCATACGCAGGTAGGTATCTTTGTGAACGGCAAACAAACAAATATTTGGTAATACGCAGTTACAATCGGCCCGAGTTTACACGTTTCCCGCACTCCACCGCAAATCTATATGAACCGAGTTAAGACGGCTCCCGCGGAGTACGCGCAATTCACGCGAGCCCACTTAACTCGTTTCCCCCACTCCAAGTGTTAAAAAATTATAATTGCCAAAGGACCCGTATGTATGCATATAAGCATGACCAATGGCCACAGACAGCAGGGTGGTGAGGGCATGAGCGGAGGGGTAGGGTTGGTAGGAGCAATGGAGGGATAAGGACACATATGTAATACCTTAATCAATAAAGAAAAAAATTTATAATAGCATGTTGGTACCTGTTCTTTCTAATCAGCACAGCGATACATTTTAAACACAAACAACTTCAGTATCTCTAGGAACATCCCAGCAAGGTGCCGAGATAACGTAGCTTCGTCTCTTGAATTATTTAAAAGGTAGGCTCTATCAAGTGTCCCTGCTGCCGCGTTTTTTTAATGCTATCCTCTTGAACTTGAACTAGCTTTTGCAAGCTCATCAGGAAAGTTCTCCTAAGCTTTCCTGGCTCGCCAAGTTCAAAGCTACACTCCGGGTCGATGTTATTTAAAGTCTACTGACAACGTGCAGTGGGGAAACGTTAAGTACCACTTAGATGTGCCCCTGAATCCCTCGTCAGGAATGTACTGGAAGAAGAAGCAGTCTGACTTCATCGCCATCCATTACAAACTCCCCTTTGGCCCTGTTCTCACACAGGTGCCTCGCTGCCACACGAAAACTCCTAAGCTTTTAAGACAACGAGGAGGCATTCTTCTTTCTGGTCCCCATCAATTAGCATTCAAGTCGAAAACAAGAAAGTATTAAGTGTGTCAGGCCGTAGTTTAAAGCTGACTGTTCCTAGCTCTTTGGCATAAAAGGAGAAGACAAGCCCTGGCTGGTTTGGCTCAGTGGGTAGAGCGCTGGCCTGCGGACTGAAGGTCCCAGGTTTGATTTCTGTCAAGGGCACATGCCTGGGTGGCAGGCTCCTCCCCGGCCCGGGCCCTGTTCGGGGCGTGTGTAGGAGGCAACCAATCAATGTGTGTCTCTCACATGGATGCTTCTCTCTGTCTTTGCCTCTCTCTTCCACTCTCTCTAAAAATCAATGGAAAAATATCCTCAGGTGAGGATGAACAACAATAACAAAAAACAAAACAAAAAAAGTAGAAGACAAGGCTGAAGGAAACCCGAGAGGAACTTCTAGAACGCATGTCCCTCTGCAGGGGTTCTCAACCTGTGGGTCGCGAACAATGAAAATACATCCTGCATATCAGATATTTACATGACGATTCATAACAGTAGCAAAATGACAGTTATGAAGTAGCAACGAAAATAATTTTATGGTCGGGGGTCACCACAACATGAGGAACTGTATGAAAGGGTCGCAGCATTAGGAAGGTTGAGAACCACTGCTTTAGAGGGTATTAACATTGATATTTGATATGAGGTCGGTTTAAGCGAAGATGTAAGCACCTAAGGCAAAAACTCCTCTAGGTTTGGCCCAAAATGCAATACTCCGAAAACTGCTCCACATGAAAATGTTAATATTCTCTAACAGATCTTGAGTCAGTCTCCAATTTCTAACAATCTAATACACCCAATTCTTCCCAGCAAAAGTGGTGAGCACACAGTCCCACTTACTCCCCTGTGCCTACCACCATTAGAAGCGTGAGCTACCTATGCTCACACAGCTGCCTGGCTCTAAACCACAGCTGGGCCAGGGGACATTTTTCCCATTTCTCCAACTCCATTTCTGATCAGCAGAACGGGATTACGATGATGCTACCTGTCGCCCAGGGTTAACGCAAGAACTGAGTGAGAAAATGCAACGTAAGCCTTCATCCCAGAGCCCTGGCCTTGCTCAAGCTCTCAACAGATCCAAGTGCTATTTATGAAAACAGAGAATTAAGAGTGGACATAGGCCTGGCTGGTGTAGCTGAGTGGTTGAGGGTCGATCTATGAACCAGGCGATCATGGTTCGATTCCCGGTCAGGGCACATGCCCGGGTTGCAGGCTCGATCCCCAGTGTGGGGCGTGCAGGAGGCAGCTGATCAATGATTCTCTCTCATCATTGATGTTTCCATCTCCTTCTCACTCTCCCTTCCTCTCTGAAATCAACCAATAAATATATATCTATATAATAAAAGGGTAATATGGTAATTAGACCGGACATCCTTCCGGACAAAGTCACTGTGGAAGGGGCTGAGGCAGAGGCAGTTAGGGGATCCAGGCTGGCAGGACAGAGCAGTAAGGGGTGACCAGGCCGGCAGGGAAGGGCAGTTAGGGGAGACCAGGCCGGCAGGCAGGTGAGCAGTTAGGAGCCAGCAGTCCAGGATTATGAGAGGGATGTTGGGATCGGGCCTAAACTGGTAGTCGTACATCTCCTGTGGGGTCCCAGAATGGAGAGGGTGCAGGTTGGGCTGAGGGACCTGCACCCCCGCCCCATGCACAAATTTCGTGCACCGGCCTCTAGTATATATATAAAGTGGACACAGGTTACAAAATTGTCCTACATGAAATGTTTGTGTGTGACCACTCTTCCTTAGATATAGAAATTACTGTATGTCTACTGCAGAGAAAGAAAATCTCACCTCTATGCTGATTCAAACAGGGCCAAAGTCCTCTCTTCTTGATGTCTTCCTTCCATTTTTTTTTTTCTGAGCTATTCCCTCCTACCCCACCTGAGCTATTTCCGGATGATTAGGTGAGATTTCATCTGAAGGCCTGCAAATTTTTCATTTCAGTCGCAGCTAAGTACTACCTACCCCTTATCATTTTAGTAGCTAATTTTCCTCATCACAATAATGGGATCTACCCTCTCACCAGGACTCACACACTGGCAGTGACGAGTCTACAAATTCTATCCCAAAGCATTATTTCTGTTCTGACACTCGTGTGTGAAAGTATTGGCTAACCCAGTCCAATCTGTGAAACCCACAAAAACAAGGCTGAACACAGCAGAAAAACACAAGGAACTGTGGCACATCTATAATAATAAAAGCGTAATATGCAAATCGACCGAATGGCCAAATAACGGAATAACCATCCAGGCGACCACACTATGACACCCACTGGTGCCAGGCCAGCCAAGTAGGGTGTGATGCGATTGGTCGGGGGGCCCCGCCATCGCCACATGATCGCCTCACAGAGGCAGGTTGGTGGGGTGATCAACTGGGGGGCTCCACGATCACCCCAAAGAGGGAGGCCCAGGCTACCCGGCAGCAGTGTTGTGGCGGGTGGGCAGGGCCTCTCTCTGGGGGTCGATCAATCGCAGGCCAGGCTGAGGGAACCCCTCCCCCCACCAGTGCACATTTCATGCACCGGGCCTCTAGTGAGGAAAAAAAGAAAATAGCTCCACAATGGATAGCTAAGGAAGAAATGCATTTATTTCGTTTTAGGCTAGGGTTTTTAAACATATATAAAATTCCTAATCAACAAACCTATGGAAATCTTTTCAGGCTGGAGACATTTATTTTCTCAATGTGCTTTAGACTTTTTAAATCAGCGAGTCCCCACCCTGGCAGTTGGTTAGAGCATCTTCCTGATACGCCAACGTTTGCAGGTTCGATCCCTGGTCAGGGCACATCCAAGACTCAACCAATACAAAAAATCAACATTTCTCTCTCTCTGTTACTGTCCCTCGAATCAATAAAAAAATAAATAAAAAGAAGCATCCAGCCATTCTTGTTTTCAGAAAAGGAAAATATTTATTGTGGCGAGTATATATATAATGACAAAGCATGGATGGAAATTGTAGAATGGAATCTGTAGCTGTATCTTGGGATGCTGGTAACGAGGAAGCAATGCCTCATCTATTCCACAATCTGGAGCCTGAGGACAGATAGACATGGAAAGGCAATTCGTAGTAAATTGTCACACAAGTGTGAAAACGCCGCTCGCCCGAAGCAAAGCTCTCCATGAGCACACAGGAGGAGCAGCAGCCAGCTAGAAGCTCCTGCCCCAGAATTATTCTGGAAACCTAACTCATTTTGTTGCTGCAGTCTCCTATATAAATGGGTCTTTTCTTTACATGTTTTGTGTGTGTGTGTGTGTGTGTGGTTTCTTTTTAATTCTATTTTTATTGATTTAGAAAGGAAGGGAGAGGGAGAGAGAGAGACAGAAACATCAATGATGAGAGAAAATCTTTGATCGGCTGCCTCCTGCACGCCTCACATTGAGGAATGAGCCCGCAACCTGGGCACGTGCCCTGACCGGGAATCGAACCTTGACCTCCTGGTTCACAGGTCGAAGCTCAACCGCCGAGCCACCCCAGTTGGGCTTTTCCCTAAATGGTTGGGACTCGGAGGCCAGCATTTGAAATCCGCTCCAGGCTTCTGGCTCCAACCCAAGGCCTCTCCTCAGTCAACGGGCAGAATTCATTCAAATGAATTCTCCGCATCCGAGTAAAGGTGAGGAAAGACAGAAAGGCCAGGGACGGAAAGGAAAGCAACGCTACCCGGAGAATGCTTTCATAATTGTAATAGCTCGTTTTAATCACCGCGATTGTTTGATATGGTGTGAATACAGAGCTGTAAGGACAAGAACTGTCTTATCAGTCCAGATCTCTCTGTTACCGCCAGCGCTCATTTGGGGATTTAGCATCTATACTCCCACTCCCCGCACCTCCCTCGCGTATCAAGTGGCCTTAATTGCGTGGGCAGTCAGAGCTCTCTGGAGACAAAGCCAGGGGTGGGCTTAACATCAGGTAAGAGAGATGCTCGCTCTTCCTTCTTTGTCTCTGCTCAGGCCCCTGTAGCTGAAGCCGCGCACGTGGCTTTGTCTCCATGTTTGAGGCACTTTAAATGTGAAACGCGTAATTTAGCTGAAAAATTCCAGTTATTTTTTTTTTTGTTCCCCTCTCGCACGCCTCATATGCTGGGTTAAAACCATTAGCATAGAACAAAAATCTGAGCAGATGCAACGCAACAGATTCCTTAAGGGAATCCATATTTTTACATATTTTGTAATAAGGAGACTGTCACTCCCAGATGGTATCGAGCTAATACCGGTGCTTTGCTTGCTGATAACATACTAAAAACTAAAATTAATTGTATTCTACGGGGTGACAATGAAGGCATTACCATAGATACTGCGCTCGTAAAGGGAAGGGTGCAGAGAGATCGGCTTTCTGGGAGACCAGGGTTAGAGAGCTCTTCGGCCTGGCCGGGAAAAAAAGCAACAGCAGTCCAACTTGGAGCCTGAAGTTGGAATTCCCTTGCACCTGGCATCAAAACGCGCTACGGTTTATAAATGTGGTGCAGAAGGAGAAAAAAAAATGCTGTGCTGAATCGCTAACAATATTAGGGAGAAGCCGGATGGTATAAATATAATACGTCAGAGACTTCCAATCCACCTCCCAGAAGAGATCTGTGAGCTACTGAGATTTTTTGCCGCTAATTCATGGGGAAGACATCACCCACATTCCAAGTCCTTTATTGCAAGCCATGCTTATCTGGAAATACGTACAATAAACTGTAAGACGAAAACCTAATATTGGTACATATTATGGTATATGCGTAGCTGTTTTTCATAATAAAGCAGTGCCTTTTCTTGGTGTGTTTGTTGTTCTTTTTTTACCTGCAATCAACTATATAATATCACACATAACTTCCTATGTCGGACTTACAACAATCCTATATAATAAAAGCCTAATATGCTAAGTGTCCGGTCGTCCATTCAACCAATCAAAGAGTAATATGCTAACGATATGCTAAAGCTGCTCAACCGCTCACTATGATGGGCACTGACCACTAGAAGGCAGAGAGTCAACTGATCAACCAGTGGCTATGATGTGCACTGGCCGCCAGGGGGCAGACCCTCCGACCGGTAGGTTAGCTTGCTGCTGGGGTCCGGCTGATCAGGACTGAACGAGTGGGGCTGGACATGCACTGGAGCCCTCCTGCGCCTCCCCCCCGCCGGCTGGCCAACCTCCCGCGTCTCTCCCTGGCCCTAATTGTGCACCCATGGGGTCCCAAGGCCTGGCCTGCACCCTCTCATAATCCAGGACCCCTCGGGGGATGTCAGAGAGCCAGTTTCAGCCCGAAACCGCATGGCCAGGCCAAGGGACCCCACTGGTGCATGAATTTGTGCACCAGGCCTCTAAGTTATACAATAAAATATATCTTTCCTTAGCAGTCTCCCATATTGATCACTACTCTTTCTAGAACTACCTGGAAAATCACTGTCATAGGCAGTATGTTTTTGACTTGTATTTTTAAAGTTGCATCCTTTTATCTAAAGGAAACAAAAGGTAAAAGAAAGCCTCTCTCTCTCTCTCTCTCTCTCTCTATCTCTATCTCTATCTCTCTCTATCTCTATCTCCTCCTTCCCCTATCTAAGATTTTCATTCTGCCCCAAATCAATGTACTATGCTGAGATATTTTTGTTAGTGTTGAGCTGAGAATATAATACCACTTGCTATGAGATACTGGTTATGGTATTATTTTTCAAGTTTGAACTTATTCCTTGTATAATAACATACAGAGAGGGGTCCCCTCATTGGACAGGAATCGATTGTACCATAATGTCAAAAAATAACCATAGTAAATACGGCTCATTCTTTGGAAGGGTTGAATGCTTAGAAATCACCTGAATAGGCCGTCAGAATCATGAGCAAAATAAAAAAGAATTATTTTAAAAAATCTATGAGCAGTATTAAGTATATGAATAATAGAACAGATTGTATACATTAAATCTATGTCATAAATGTTTTAACAGAAAGGCAATTTTTAACTCTGAATCAATACTATTTTTGATGGTCAGAGGTTACTTAGTTAACAAGCAGCTATTTAGCTTGTCACAAGCTAAACTTCAGAAGATGATAAGGACTATGTAAATATCTATATGTCTATAAGGTATCCATACAGGTTAGAATTCATTGGAAAGTTATTGGTGGTGACGGAAATAGAGCTGACTGTTCTTTGAGATCACATGGATGTCATCTCTTACAGAAGATTCCCTGAGTGAGTAATGCGTGGGTTACATTAGCATTTTACACACTGAGTTTGCTGGTCTACAAAATAGCCACAGGTGAGCGGTGGTGTCCGACAGAAGTCACGGACATGTACGATTAGAGCAACCTTAGAGATCGTCGCTCAAACTTTTCCTTTTGCAGATACGGAACTCAAGGCACAGATCACAAAACTGGGACAAAGAGGGTCTACAGGTTTCATTAAAGTGGTTGAAATGTATATAGCTGTGAATTTCAATAGCAGATAAGAAAAACAAAAAAAGGTCCGTTAAGATGTGATTCACAAAGCAACAAATTAACTACCAGGTCAAAACGGATTCCGAAAGTTCAACTGATTTTGATCTGTGCAACTCACAGCAAGGTGGTTATTGTAGGAGGAGTGATGATTTCAAGGTGACTTCTCTCCATTCTGGGACTTTCAGAAGGTGGTTTGTTCTGTTTTTTCAAAATCACCAACAGATACAAGAGGCACAGAGAAAGTGGATCAAACAGAAATAACGGAATTGGTCATGTGATTTTATATATGATATTTTGTATGTGTAATGTAAAGGCTGCCCTGATAGAAAATGAGATCTGAAATTTTTGTGGGATATTGCAATGATTCAGATCACACTCTGAAGGCTTTTCATTGCCTTTGCCTCCATCGACTAATATGAATTTGGAGGCCCAGGCACTGCAGTAATGACACAGTCCTGGATTCAACTCCAACACCAGGGCTATTTATAGTAGCTCAGCTTAATGGGCAAGACCGTCAATGTCCAGGAGCCTCCGTTTTCCCAACTGTTAGATGGAAATTTTTTAAAATATCTATTTTTAGCCCTAGCCGGTTTGGCTCAGTGGATAGAGCATCGGCCTGTGAACTGAAGGGCTCTGGGTTCGATTCACGTCAAGGGCATGTACCTCGGTTGCAGGCTCCCAGCCCTGGTTGGGGGCATGCAGAAGGCAACCAATCGATGTGTCTCTCTCACATTGGTGTTTCTCTCTGTCTCTCCTCCCTTCCACTTTCTCTAGAAATCAAATGGAAAAAATATCCTTCGGTGAGGATTAAAAATAAATACATAAATATGTATGTATGTATGTATTTACTAGAGGCCCAGTGCATGAAATTATGCACTTGGGGGGGAGTGTCCCTCAGCCTGGCCTGCGCCCTCTTGCAGTCCAGGAGCCCTCGGGGGATTAGGCCTGGGAAGTGGGCCTAAGCCGTCAGTCAGACATTCCTAGTGCTGCCGCAGAGGCAGGAGAGGCTCCCACCACCACCGCTGCACTCGCCAGCCGTGAGCCCGGCTTCTGGCTGAGCAACGCTACCCCTGTGGGAGCACACTGACCACCATGGGGACAGCTCCTGTGTTGAGCGTCTGCCCCCTGGTGGTCAGTGCGCATCATAGCAACCGGTCATTCCGCTGTTCGGTCGATTTGCATATTAGCCTTTTATTATATAGGATTAGCTTTTCTGGGCTATAATCCAATGAGATAACCTGCATGAAATTATCCAATGAGAGAATTTAGAGTAACCTTCCAAAGTGCCTCTTATGAGCTTTCCTGGCCAATAGACCTGATTAATTTCAAAAAGAAAAGGAAAATAATTTATATTGAAAAAAGTTGCTTGAAAGGAATAACCATTTGCCTAGCAGTCGTTGGGTCATGCTTAAAAGGCACAAATTCCAATTCCTCATAAAGCTTATGATACAAGTTTCTTAACTTCTCAATGCCTCATCATCTTAAAGAGGACACTGTTAGGAAAAAATTGTATCATACATACTCATTGTATAAGAATTCAATACTACGCATTTGTTAAAAGGGGAGGAAAAGAGGAAAATAATTTATTACAAGAATGATTCCATCTGCCATTTCACTCAATGGATATTTCCCCCGGTAAACATGAAATGGGAAGTATGAATTTGCCCTCCTTTATTTGGTCTTAATCCCTGAGGTTCTCATAGGATGTGAGCATCTCAATAAACCTACTACTTACACTAAAAAAAAAAAAAAAAAAAAAAAAAAAAAAATTATCCAATGAGGTAATTTGCATGAAAGTGATTAGAACACTGTTAACTTTCTACAGATATGTTAGGATTTCTGAAAGTTACAAGTCCACGGGTCTGATGGGGATGCTCGGGGGTTCATGATAACCGCATGCAGCTCCATCCAGGCCCCAGAAGGCAGCTCTTCCTCCCCGGCCATGGGAAGCAGCTGCTCACATTCCCCGGCTCGCAGTGCACAGGCCTGGGAAGCAAGACGGGAACAGACTGCTTGGCACGGAGCAGAATTCTGCCGAAGCGAAGCCCTGGCAGGGGAACCAGCTGAAGTAGTCAGATCCTCATCAAGACAAATGCTGATTGGAGTTGCAAACAAATGAGGCTTTGCCTGTGTCATGCTAGGAAGACAGCAAGGGTGCCTTCTGGGTTTGATTGACATGAGCTCGACCATGCCTTCCTGAGGCATGAATATCAGAGCTGCACCTGCGCAGGAACCTGATAGAGCTCCCCCCCCCCCCCCCCCCGAAGGCAGGCTCCTCCCACCCAGGAGGCAGGCTCCTCCCACCCGGAAGGCAGGCTCCTCAGGTAGGATTGGATGACCTTGGAAGCAAAAAAAAACATCCTGAAGGTCATTCCACATCACAATTCAATGCAGCGGCGTCCAATTCCAGTGTCACAGTTTTTATTCAGGACACTCTTGGTTAGGAACACTATTTCGTTTAAATATATTTGTATTGATTTCAGAGAGGCAGGGAGAGGGGGAAAGAGAGAGAGAGAAACATCAATGATGAGAAAGAACCATTGACCGGCTGCCTCCTACACGCCCCCTACTGGGGATGGAGCCCACAACCGGGCATGTGTCCTGACCAGGAATCGAACCGTGACCTCCTGGTCATAGGTTGACGCTCAATCACTGAGCCACGCCGGCTGGGCTAGGAACACTATTTCATGCTTAACCATTTCTGTCGGTCGCTAAATCCCATGAGACCTACTCTGTAGCACTTATTAGGCACTCAGTAGCTGTGAAATAAACCGCCAAGTCCCTAAACTCATTCATTTGCTTAGGAAATATTCAGCGCCATTGAGCCAGCTGGATGGATTCAGGAAGAAGCATTTTAACACTGAATTATGTTATTCGCTGTGTGAGCACCGAGTTTCCAATGTACCTCCAGTCCTGCTTCCTGGTCTGCCCTTTGCAAGGCCTGAGCTTCTTGTCAGAAAGCGCATTTCAGGAGGAGCTTGAGAAGGGCAAAGGCGGAAAGGCCACAAGTCCGGACTCGCTGTTATAAAGTTTAAGTATCACGTGGCACCCCGGCTCGGCCAGCAACATCCAGAAGGAACGTGTAGGTCTTTAACTGGCAATGCACAGGCATTCCTGGGAGAGGCGGGGGAGAGCCTGGCTTGATCCATCATAGTCGCTTGAATACCTCCACCACCTGACAATTGCTCATCTCAGTACTTAGTCTTTTTTTTTTTTTTTAATATATTTTATTGATTTTTTACAGAGAGGAAGGGAGAGAGAGATAGAGAGTTAGAAACATCGATGAGAGAGAAACATCGACCAGCTGCCTCCTGCACATCTCCTACTGGGGATGTGCCCGCAACCCAGGTTCATGCCCTTGACCGGAATCGAACCTGGGACCTTTCAGTCTGCAGGCCGACGCTCTATCCACTGAGCCAAACCGGTTTCGGCCAGTACTTAGTCTTATAAATGGAATTTAAGGCCCCTGGATCGGTGGGTGATGCAGTTGGTAACGTCTTGCGAGAGGAAGTATTGGTGTTCTGTATAAAATGAGTTGAGTGCCTTAGAGGTTTAAAAATACACGCTTCATCCTACGAAAACTTAATTTGGAAAGGAGAGTTTCTTGTTCGAGCCAGCGCATTATGCAATTTGTCTAAGTAAACGCGTCTCAGGAATGTTTGCTTCGACGATTGGGAGTTGGCATTCAATGGCTCCCTGAGAATTTGCCAAGACCCCATGAATAACTGCGCAGAAACGTGAGATGTGGTACATGGCCACAATCCTCGGGGCAGATGTTCTTTAAATATATGCACAGCTGCAGTTAAAAGGGTGCCCCAGCCTACGGGGGTTCTTGCTTTAACCAGGAAGTTAAGAAAATTAAGTACTGTTTCCTTTCATAAATCTCCCCTCTAATGGGTACGTTTACCTGCTGTAAAGAATTTTTGTGTTTATTTGAGCCAAACTGTCGACATATGCCGGGAAGCAGAACCTCAACGGATTGAGATCATGCTTCAGAGAATGGCGGGTTACATCTGTATTTATACATTGCAATCAAAGGAAAGGGACGTAGGTGGGTTACATGAAATCCATTGGTGATAGATTAAGGAGGAGGGATAAAGCAAAGCAGGGAAACCCCTGGGATTGGATAAAAAGTAAAATGATGGACACATACTTAGGTGGGTGCGGGAACAATTAACATAGCAATGAAGGAATCTGTGGGATCTGTCCTGGTGCCCAGGAACATTAGGCTGTGCCCCAAGGGGTCCGGAAAAAGGGAAGTTACAAGTTACCCAGACATTTCAGGGATGTGTTATTATAGAGGCAAAAAGACAGATAGGCTCCGTTAAGGTAAAGGTTGACCTTGTCAGGGAAGATACCGGCCTAGGACATAACTGCCCACCACAACTGCTTTAGTTCAAGTTTAATTTCAGACCATCCTTTGTGATGACTTTAGGTCTCTGAGTTTGCAAGACCGCCATGCAGGCCTCCCCTGAGCCTGTCAGGTCAGCATGTGGCCCCTTCCGTCCACACTGCACAAACCAGAGTTGGGTGAAAGTATCAGACTTCAGAAAGGAAAAGGACTGTGGAAAAAGGCTCACAAATTCAAAATGATGCAGCCTTTTTGTCTGTTCCAAGGTGATTTGACATGCAGTCTCACGCTTCAGATTTCACAAGGACCAGATACTAAACCGAAGGAAGAAAGTTATAGGTGTTTGTTTTAGATGGGATATAGTCTCTGGGCTTTAAGATCACTCACTGCTTCTCGGTATATACTTCACAGCACTAAGCCACGCCCATAGCAACAGCAGTTTGGAGTAAAATCTCTCTGCCTAACTCCAGTTTCCTGGCTCTCCTCTCTCATTCTGGCAGCTCAAGCATGAGGGTTTTTTTTTTTGTTCGTTTTTTAATATATTTTATTGATTTTTCACAGAGGGGAAGGGAGAGGAATAGAGAGTTAGAAACATCAATGAGAGAGAAACATCCATCAGCTGCCTCCTGCACGCCCCCTACTGGGGATGTGCCCACAATCAAGGTACATGCCCTTGACTGGAATCGAACCCGGGACTCTTCAGTCTGCAGGCCAACGCTCTATCCACTGAGCCAAACCGGTTACGGCGCAAGCAGGAGTTTTATTTGCAATTTGGGTTGTGGGTTTTCCCTTTGTAACAGTGGTTTAGCTCAGTGGATAGAGCTTCAACCTGTAGACGAAAGGGTCCCGGGTTCGATTCTGGTCAAGGGCACGTACCTTGGTTGCAGGCTCCCTCCCTGGCCCAGGCCCTGGTTGGGGCTCGTGCAGGAGACAACCAGTCGATGTGTTTCTCTCACATCGATGTTTCTGTCTTTCCCTGTCTCTTCCACTCTCCCCAAAAATCAATGGGAAAATATCCTCAGGGGAGGATGAACAAAAAAGAAAAGAAAAAAAGAGCAGATCAGCCTGACAGGTTGTGAGGTTTTTCCAAAAATTATTACGAATGCGTTTCAATAGGTACTTGAAGGCCATGGGCACCAGTGATGTGAGGAGGGCAGGGCCTGCTTCTCCCTGACTTGTTTGCTGCCGAATCCAGAGTTCTCAGCACTGAGTGGTGGACAGTCAACAACAGTGATGGCGAACCTTTTGAGCAAGGCGTGTCAGCATTTTGAAAAACCCCAACTCAACTCTGGTGCCGTGTCACACATAGAAATTTTTTGATATTTGCAACCATAGTAAAACAAAGATTTATATTTTTTGATATTTATCTTATATATTTAAATGCCATTGAACAAAGAAAAATCAACCAAAAAAATGAGTTCGTGTGTCACCTCTGACACGCGTGTCATAGGTTCGCCATCACTGGTTAACACACTGCTCCTGAAATTAAGGATAAAAGACCCAACTCTGGACCCGCTGGGAAATGGTGGGGGTATTTTTTGAGCCACTGGGTTGGCTCCTGCCAACTTGCGACTTTTCTTCCCTGCTTATTTACAGCGCTGGCGCTGAATCAAGGGAGTTTATCAATAAATAATTTGCATTTATCTTGTTTTCGCTAGGTGACCGACCGCGTAAATCTTCTCCACGTTGGAGGCTTTGCCTTCGAGTGGTGATAATTCATTCTCACCGGGCTTCTGAATCTTGCACGTTTCTAGCTGCGCAAGTTTGTGGGGAAAACAGGGAGACATGAATACATGGGGCTCGTCCGGAAGCATGTCCTGGGTTACATTCAAAGAAGCGTGTGTGTTTTTCATTAGCCGTTATCTTGGCTCTCACTCCCCAACATGCAAAGTGCAGATAAAAAAACATGCTGGGCAGGAATATTGCATGGGCTAGCACTGTTGTCTCCTAGAAAATTCAATGCTGGTTTATTTGAAGCACCGCGGTGTTATTATGAGCTCACAGAATAGTCTAGCTTCCTTTTAAAATAATACATTTTGCCCTGGCTGGTGTGGCTCAGTGGATACAGCATCAACCTGTGGACTGAAGGGTTCTGGGTTCAATTCCAGTCAAGGGCACATGCCCGGGTTGTGGGCTCGATCCCCAGTGTGGGGCGTGCAGGAGGCAGCCGATCCATGATTCTTTCGCATCATTGATGTTTCTGTCCCTCTCTCCCTCTCCCTTCCTCTCTGAAATCAATAAAAATATACTTTTCAAAAATTACATTTTTATAAATCCTGTCGCTTTGGTTTATTTGTATTTCTGTCAATGATAATATGTAGTTCATTCTCCTACAAATAGTATGTAAATCTCTTTGTAAAAATATTAAAAATTGCAAATAATACTCAAGTGCCCTTCCTGTAACCCCAGAACCACCTCCCCCTCCCCAGGCACCACTTTCCTTCTAAAGAAGCAACTACAGGTACCAATGGAACAAATGTATCCATCGTGCCTTTTTTTTTCTTAAATATTTATTTCTTTATTGATTTCAAAGAGGAAGGTAGAGGGAGGGAGAGAGAGAAACATCAATGATGGAGAGAATCATTGATCGGCTACCTCCTGCACATACCACACTGGGGATCGAGCCCACAACCCGGGCATGTGCCCTTGACTGGAATCGAACCTGGGACCCTTCAGTCTGCAGGCCGACGCTCTATCCATTGAGCCAAACCAGCTAGGGTCATCATGCCTTTTGTTATATGTAAGCATGCAATAAATGTGGGCTCATGGGAAATGCATAATATTGTTTTATGGCTGAGATTTATCCTTAATGGGTTTTTAGCTGTAAAACATCCTGATGATTTTGTCCATGATCCAGCCTACAGTACAACCTCATTCTTTTTCATTGCTTCATAATATTTCATGGTATGAGATATGCAATCTATGCCATATATTCATTCTGCTGCTGAGAAATATTTAGATTACTGTCAACTCTTCTTGTTATCTTGTTATCTATAACAAGTGCTGTTGGCAAGGATGTGGAGAAAAGAAAAGTCTTGAACAATGTTGATGAGAGAGAGAGAGAAACACCAATCTGCTGCTCTACCCATTCAGGCATTCATTCATCAGTTGATCCTTGTATGTGCCCTAACCAGCCAGCCAATATGGTGGCTCCTTATAAAATTAAAACTAGGTCTACCAGATGATCCAGCAATTTCATCTCTGTGTATAGACCCAAAGGAAATGAAAACAAGATAGCAAAGAGATATTTTTCACTCCTATGTTTACCGCAGCATTATTCCAAACTAAAGGCCCAGTGCATGAAATTTGTGCCCTCCGGGAGGGGGCATCCCTCAGCCCAGTCTACACCCTCAGGGGATGTCATTCGGACATCCTTAGCACTGCTGCGGAGGTGGGAGAGGCTCCCGCCACTGCCACTGTGCTCGCCAGCCGTGAGCCTGGCTTCTGACTGAGCAGCGCTCCCCCTGTGGGAGCACACTGACCACCAGGCGGCAGCTCCTGCATTAAGCATCTGCCCCCTGGTGGTCAGTGCAGTCACAGTGACCAGTCATTCCGCCATTCAGTCGATTTGCATATTAGCCTTTTATAATATAGGATACCCAGCAGATGGAAAATGCCAGTCAACAGATGATACAATGGAATATTATTCAGCCATGAAGAAGAATGAAATCCTGCCATTTGTGACAACATGGGTGGGCCCTGGGGACATTATACGAAGTTAAATGAGTCAGACAGAGAAAGACATGGTGTATGATATCACAGAGAGCCAAATGGTGGTACCCGAGGCTAAGGGTGGAGGGATAGGTGAGATGTTGTTTAAAGGTAGATACTTTCAATGAGTAGTAAGTCCTAGAGAGCTAATGCACAGTATAATGACTATAGACAACTTTATTGTGTTATAATCATCAATCTCCCTAAGAGACTACATCTTAATTATCCCAACCACAAAAGAGAAATTGTAATTATGCAATATGATAAAAGATGCTAATTACTGCTACATTGGCAATCATATTACAATATATAAATGTATGGATCAACACGTGTGTACCTTAAATTTACACAATGTTATATGTGAAATAGTTTCCAATAAAAATGTGTTTACCAGTGTTTGGTGTTTTGGCTTCGTCCTTATTTTGTTTTGGTTTTTTTGCCATTTTTTGAAGGCAGTAGGCAAGATATAAAACTTGCTGCACTATTTCACTTTAAATTAATGGTTCTTATTTGATATTAACTCTAGCACTGTGTTTAACGAGCTCAGCGTTTCAGGATCTGAGACCAATGATATAAAATGCTCACATTGGAGCCCTGGCTGGTTTGGCTCAGTGGATAGAGTGTCGGCCTGCGGACTGAAGGGTCCCAGGTTCGATTCCGGTCAAGGGCACACGCCGGGGTTGCAGGCTCGATCCCCTGTGGGGGGCGTGCAGGAGGCAGCCGATCAATGATTCTCTCTCATCATTGATATTTCTAGCTCTCTCTCCCTCTCTTCCTTCCTCTCTGACATCAATAAAAATATATTTTAAAAAAATAAAAATAAAAATGCCTCCATTCTCTCGTGTAGGGACCTATGGCTTCTGGTTGCTGCAGGCTTAAGTTCGATCTCTATGTCAAGCAACTCGGAATCAAGAGAGAAGACCGATGCCGCTTTCACTAATCCGAACCATGACTGAACGTTGCCAGGGCCTGGCTGCCCTTCGATGTCACTGTGCGCTGGTTCCAGAGCAGGATTCAATGACATCCTGTGGAATACTGTGTCCTGCTCATGGCTGGCTGCACCCAAAGCTGGTTTCGGCGAAAGCTGATAAACACGGCGCTAGGAATGGCTTGGATCGCCACCGCCAAATCCCGCAGTAGAGAGCTTGCTTCTGGCAGCGTGTCCTTATCAAGATGGGAGCCAGACAAATGTAGGGCAGCGTGAAGGCTTCATTCGTTTGAGGCGCAGGTCAAAACGTGACTTGTTAAATACAGGTTCTTTCTTTGTTGGTTTACATGGGGTGGGGAAGGGGCGGGAGGGGGAGGAGAGAACAGCAAAATTCCCCGGATGTGGATGTTGCTGATGGAAATGTGTGACTACGCCTAGGCCCGTGGTCGGCAAACTGTGGCTCGCGAGCCACATGCGGCTCTTTGGCCCCTTGAGTGTGGCTCTTCCTAAGCCTGAGGAGGACCCTAATTAAGTGAATAACAATGTACCTACCTGTATAGTTTAAGTTCAAAAAATGTGGCTCTCAAAAGAAATTTCAATCGTTGTACTGTTGATATTTGGCTCTGTTGACTAAAGAGTTTGCCGACCACTGGCCATGTGGCTTTACATGTAAGGATCAAATTGGAAGCTTTTCTAATGCATCATAGCTTTGTTTATGGTGGACTAAAAACTAGAAATGCCTTTATAATTCTCAACTCACTCTCTCTCTCACACACACACACACACACACACACTCACACACACACACACACACTCACACACACACACACACTCACACACACACACACACACACACACAGACCACATCATCAGCAACTTTAGACTGTGACTGCAGTCTCTTTAAAATGTAGTTTCTTTGGCCCTGGCCAGCGTGGCTCAGTTGGTTGAGCACCATCCCATGGACCAAAAGGTCGCCAGTTTGATACCTGGTCAGGGCACATGCCCAGGTTGTAGGCTTGATCCCCAGTAGGGGGCTTGCAGGAGGCAGCAGATCAATGTTTCCATCTCTCTATCTCTCTATCTATCTATCTATCATTTATCTATAACTATCTATCTATCTATAACTATCCATCTATCTATTTTAAAAACATCAGTAAGAGCATATTTTTTAAAAACTTAGTTTCTTTAGTGAATTCATGGTCCTTCAAGCAGCACTGGAACATTAATGTGATAAGCCCAGTATATGTAATATCCTTGGGTATCTAATGACTTTGCTAATTATTTACTTGCTGAACAGCCTAAAATGCCTTCCTCTTGCGGAGTCCATTTGACGGCTGCAAATCAATCAAACAATACACGCAAACTTGCTTTTCAATTTGATGGACCCACGGAGAGTGGGGAACGCCCCTTAAAGACGCACGCACCCCCTAATCAGCGGCGGTATCCGACAGCATTGGTGTAGATGTTGGTGTCATTAATTATCTTTTTTTCACAACAGCCAATTGGCTGGAGAACCATAGATCTTCATTTCTGAGACAGAGTGGGATAACAACGTTACATGAAATAGCATGATTTATTGAACTTGGGAATTTCAGTAAAAGGCTTGAATGGCTTTCAGATCCAGTAAGAACTGCCGCTTTGATGATCACATTTAATCTAGTGGGAACTGTCACTGCTTCCTGCCAAGAAAAATATGTAACGTGGCTTCTACGAAGCCTCCGTGACTTCCTGTCCATCACCGAGCGCTGCGGGTCCTTTATTCCCACTCTGTCCTTGAAAACGTTTGCGAACCGGGAGGCGTCCCCGGGCTTCCCGACTGGCTGCCCAGGAAGCAAAATAAAGGGAGACTTAAACTTCACAATTGCCAATAATGAGCAATCATTACTCAAATTACTTCGAGCACTGATTAAGTTTAAAGTGATGAAGAAACCAGCATAATCAATCATCATCAACGCAAAGGAAGTCAGTCAGTCTGTGCGGGAGGGACCTAGGAATTAGCACAGGGTTCCACCTACAGGGTCCCAGGGACGCAAGCCTGGCAGGCTGGCTTGAGGCCACGGGGACCCCGCACTTCTGAATGCTGGTCACCCCACTGCCTGCCCAGAGGTCGGAGAGGAGGAAAGCTAAACTCAAAATCTCTTTCCAACGGGGCTCTTTCCAAACAAGCAGTCATGATGGAAACACAATTTATACTGTGGAGGTGTTCATAGGGCATGGCTAAAAGAAATAAATGAAAGTATTAAGGCAATCACATCTACACACAGTAAGGATTAGATAGATAGATAGATAGATAGATAGACAGACAGACAGATTGATAGGTAGTCGAGAGATAATAAAACAATGGCCCAGCCAGCGTGGCTCAGTGGTTGAGCATCGACCTATGAACCAGGAGGTCATGGTTCGATTCCCAGTCATGGCACATGCCCTGGTAGGGGGGGGGGGGCTTTGTCCCCAGTAGGGGGCGTGCAGGAGGCAGCCAATCCATGATTCTCTCTCATCATTGATGTTTCTCTCTCTCTCTCCCTCTCCCTTCCTTTCTGAAATCAATAAAAATATTTTTTTTAAAAAAAGACACTTCCAGCTATGCTGTAGGATAACCAATTGTTCTGGTCTAACAGGATTGAGGTAGGTTTTCCTGGGATATGGAATTCTCTGTTTTGAAAACAGGCAGTCCTGCCCAGCTGGCACGGCTCAGTGGTTGAGCATCAACCTATGAACCAGGAGGTCACGGTTCCATTCCCAGTCAAGGCACATGCCTGGGTAGGGGGCTCTGTCCCCAGTAGGGGGCGTACAGGAGGCAGCCAATCCATGATTCTCTCTCATCATTGATGTTTCTCTCTCTCTCTCTCTCTCTCTCTCTCTCTCTCCCTTCTTCTCTAAAATCAATAAAAAAAATATTTTTTTAAGAAAACAGGATGGTCCTGGCAAATGAGATTAAATTAGTCACCCTATTACAGTATTGCTTTCCAAGAAGGTGATGTTTTAAAATTCAATTGATATTCATTACGATAGCAATGTTGTGGGGAACTGGAATCTGATAAGCAGCAAAGTTTAAGGAAATCCCTTTTGGATACTCATTTACTGCCAAAGAGAACAACTTTTTCAGTGAGCGGAAGATGTGCTCCGTGGGTACCTGTGCAACATTTGGTTTCTGCCACTGAATCAGGAAGACGGTAGAGCCAAGAAATGGTTCCTTGCCACGTGTTTTAATTTTTGCTACGCTCGCCAGCTGATTGGGATTCTGCGTATCTGAGAAAGGAGTCTACGGATACCATTAAATAGGAGAATGAGTCAGCTCAGCAGGCCCCAGAAAGGTCACCTAGAAAGGAAGTTAAAGTGGCTGACCACACCCAGAAAATTTGCGATCACAGATGGATAGACACACACAGTGTTGGGGGGAAACACAGACCGTTTTGAACGTGGCTCTTTGTTGGTCCATTTGGAAGATAACTGGTTGCATTCCGTCCAATACTATTTTAATAAGCAGCTCTTATTCCAAAGATAAGTCAACTGCCTACCTGCTTTACATGTGTGTGTATATGTGTGAGTGTGTGCGTGGCTATGGTCTGACTTAGAGCGTCTAATGCAAATAACATAAAATCTGCACCATCTTTTCCTAGCTTTTTTTTTTTTTTTTTTGCAAATAGAAAGGCAGGGAGTTTCAAAAAGATGGATTCGATTTTAAAGTCTTTTTGAAACGATTTCTGGAAGGTTCATGCTAATGGCGTCCATAATTGAACTGCTATGTCATGGGCTGCCTCCGAGAGCGAGGTTCTCAGAGACGGTGACAGAGCCAGTCTTCTTATATGAAAAGTTCCTGCATTACCCTTATTTAAAATGTATGTGGCCCATCTATCTTTGACAACAATAATAAATTATTTCCATGGTAACCAGAGATAGAACCACGTGGATGCCATCTCCCTCTGCACAGCGACAAAGGGGACTAACAGAGGAAGTTCCTTGTCATTGTTCTGGTCAACATTTTAGAACGAAATTATCGGGCCTGTGACGGAAGGTTATCGGGCTATTAGAAAATGAATTGCCAGAGGAGAGGAAAATTATCTTCTTGGCAAAATGAGAAATTACAAGGCCGGGAACGAAAATACCACCTACCTAGGTTTTTCGGACAAGACCCAGAAACTGGTTTGGGCTCTTCACAGTAGATGAATAATGAAAACTATATTAATAATATGATTTTTAAATTAATAATGATCTTATGTCAAAATGTCAGATCCCAGTGAGGCGTTTGTGCTGAGAGATGCTGTTAAGGTATAGATCCCATTCCCACGTCAGCAATAGCATTCTGTCAACAATGGTGTGCACTTGTGTTAACCTTGAATTTCAGAATATTCCATAATTCGGTCAATCCGTTCTTGTTTATTTTCTTTTACTCAAGTAGACCTATTCTTGACTGTACAACAGTCAGCTGATGCATCCATATACTTAAAACGTTTACCCCCAAATGGGGTTACTTAAAACTTAACAATATACATAGTGGCTATTTGGTTTCCATGATGTCACCAGCAATGGTGAAGACCTGCCCTTTCTCATACATAAACAAAATTATCTTTCAAGTTCAGGTATCAATCAGTGTAAATAGTGCCAAATTCCAAAAAGATCGCATACATTAATAACTTATTGCTAGAACTGCCAAAAACACGGCGCAGGTCAGTAAAAGAACTATTTTATGAATTTACCCATTTTTTTCCCTATCAATTGTTAGATTAACTGAATTCAAACCTTTGAGTAACCAGGAATAATGAGGTCAGTGAGAAAAGATGAAGTAATCTATCAGTCCAGATGGCCATATCATATTCAAGTCCAATACCAGCTTCTGCTAGTCACTTCCCAGCTCTAACCCCATCTAATCCCAGCTAGTTGTGTGTTTTTTAAGAAAATAAACAAATATCCACATCCCTAATCCAGTGCTCACAAATCCACCTCACAGATTATAACTGTGAAATATGTACTCATGGCGGTGAATCATAGTACGTTCCTTTAAATTCAAATTCCCATCTTATATAAACTTTGCACGTGACCAGAAGCTTGAGGAAATTGCCTGGGTTTCTTTTTTTAATCCTCACCTGAGGATATTTTTCCACTGATTTTTAGAGAGAGTGAAAGGGAGAGAGAAAGACAGAGAGAAAGATCAATGTGAGAGAAACACATGGATTGGTTGCCTCCGGCATGAGCTCAACCAGGGTCCGTGCCAGGGAGGAGCCTACAAGCGAGGTACAGCCCTTGATGGGAATTGAACCTGGGACCCTTCAGTCCGCAGGTGGACGCCCTATCCACTGAGCCAAACCAGCTAGCGCCCAGTTTCTTACGCTGGCCTAAAAGATGGCCTTTAGACCACCATTCATTCTACTCTTACATAAGCTTCTGTTTTTCCAAGCTCTGGTCCATTTTAGCAAAACTGTGATCATACTAAAGGTGCCCACCAGCCCATTATCGATTAATGATGCCTCATTAGACCAGTCACTTGGATCGCTGATAAGGTGTCCCTGAACACAAAGGCCAGCCTGATCAATCGCCGGCCCACCTGTGGCTCTTGAGTGAACAGCCAAAGGTGAGCCCCGTTCTTGGGGGGCCTCCATCGTGTCAGCAAAAACTAGCGAGAAGGTGGCCAAATTGTCAATAGAGCACAGAGACAATTACTTAATGATTAGGGAGCCAGGGGTTGGGGAATTGATAACAGAATGGGCCATCTCGGATACATTTGCATGCATTTAGAAAATCTATAGTGCAGTAAAAAGTATATTACCACAGAGAGGAAAATGATGCGCTTGAAGCCAAATTAAACAAGAGAACTTAATGGTGAGCAAAAATACGATGAGCAGACCTGGAAGAAGGTCATGGCTATGTCAGAATAATGCAGTAGCACCAACTAAAGAGATTAATTATGTACCCACAACTATGCATTTTCCCTGAATTTCACAGGCCTTCCCTCTAAATTTGGATCCATTGATTGATTGATTCATTCATTCATTCATTCATTCATTCAGCATATGTTTATCGAGCACCCTGATGAGCCAGACACAATGTCCAGTGAAATAGGCCACGTCCCTGCTCTTTGAGGGGTGAAATTCCGGCAAGGAAGTCAGATTTTAGAAGGAAAAAGTAATCCAATAAATACAAATTACTGTGCAGTGTGTTGAAACTATCCTGGGGAGGGGAAGAGAGAGGCCCTTCAGATTGTTAGCATAGGGGATTCTGAGGAAATCGAAAGTAGCTGTTCTATTTTTCTTCTTAGAGCAAGCCAGCTCTCGGGCGTCCCTGGGCAGGCAGCGTGGCGTTCCTACCCGAACAAGGACTGGAGCGAAGCTGACGGGGCCCGAGCTGTTGGAAGTGTCAGAGCTGGAGAAGCTCGTCCGCTTGGATCTATCCCGCTTCATTTAAAATTCTGCTGTGGCTTTAGCCTAAGGGGGTATCCACCGTCGCTGGAAATGACGGGGTTGTCTGAGGTCATTTTTCTGACAGTTTGCAAATCACTGGAACCTGCTGTTCTCGCTTAAATGGCAGCCGTGGGAAATGGTGCAAATTCAAAGTGGTAGCGCCGCATGCACGCTGGGCAAAGAGCTTCAGATGTTGGGAGGGGCTCCCCACGCAGAGCTGTCAAGGCCCTTCCTGTCACCTTGCAGGAGACGCCTCCATCCTACACCTGACACTGGGACACTTGTCAGAAAGGCGCAGTCGTGACATCTGGGGGACAGAGAATCCTAGAGCTAGAAAGAGTATTCATTCTGGAAGCGTGTTCATCCATTCACAGTCAAGTCGCCAGGCCAGCTTCTCAGGGGAAAGATCACCCATAACCCATCAGGTGCTCCTGCCTCTGGTCTGACCAGGCCCAAGCCAGAGTCCAAGGCCAGGTGTGGTAGCCCAAGAAGATGCCATTTCAAAGTTCCCAGCTAAATGTAAGCCCGTTACGCCCTGGCTGGCGTGGCTCAGTGGCTGAGCATTGACCTATGAACCAGGAGGTCACGGTTTGATTCCTGGTCAGGGCACATGTGCAGGCTGTGGGCTCCATCCCCAGTAGGGGGCGTGCAGGAGACCATGGATCCATGATTCTCTCTCATCACTGGATGTTTCTCTCTCTCTCTCCCTCTCCCTTCTTCTCTGAAATCAATAACAAAATATTAAAAAAAGAAAAAAAGAATGGACCTTGAGCCATTTTGACAAATGGACCCCTTGCCTCCATGATTCTCTCTCATCATTGATGGTTCTATCCCTCTCGCCCTCTCCCTTCCTCTCTGACATCAATAAAAAATATTTTTAAAATAATAAATGTACACCTCTCAGGTCCACAGACTTCAACATGTTTAATTCATCTCTTACCAACATTGTTTCTCCCCCTGACATACCTCAGCCCCTGAGTAAAATATACTTCTGTCAAATTTACTTTTACTTTGTTACAGGCCCGTTTATCTACAATTGAATTGATTACCCAGCCAATTCTCCCCTTAGGAATGCAGAAAACTGATTGAGCGGGTGGTTTTCATGTGTTAATTGGATTCTTCGTGTAAAGACACATCTTACTTTTTCTTTTTCATTTGGAGGACATTTGAGAAAAGGTAATTTTTGAAATTAAAATCCCAACTCATTCTCCTTACAATGAAGCTTTTGGGTATTCCTGTAAACTCGGAGTCTCTAGCTATGAATCTATAAGAATTTCTCTTCACTGTTTTCTAAGCTTCTTTACGGACAGGGCTAATAATGACACAAATAAAGTCAGCCACCACTTGGATTATAAATAAAGTATGTAATTCCCTTCAGGCTCATTTTACCTGATGCCAAATCAACTGATCCACAGTCACTCGCTCAAATTAGTACACTGGATCAAGGAGTAATTTGGTTCTAGAGAGATAAAAACTATACTTCCCTTTGAAATGAACATTTGTTATAACCCCACCAAAACGTTTGACTTCATTCAAATAGCAGGGGCAGAAGATGGGAGGGACGTAGAGTTTAGAGTTATGAATGTGAAATACATGAGTGAGAGTGTGTGTGAAATCATTATTCATTGCCCGGGATCTGTAATGTTTCAATACAAGACTTCAGTGTCGTGAGAAGCCTAGAATGAAAGTGAAGAGTCAACATACAATAATACATTCATCTTCATAATACATTCATCCCTCGAGGAAGTTGTTAAGTCAAATGCTACACTCCTTGCAAAATCTATCGAATGCTGATTTTAAAATAACTCAATGCGATGTCAAGAAATGATGTGCTCTGATTTCAGGATCTTTTGGAAAGTAAGCCTTGGGTGAAATTTAGCGGGGTTTTTCCTCCCTTCTTTTGTGAGAACCGCTTGCACAAATTTGTAATCCAGTTACCACATCAAAGTGGCTGATGTGTGCTTTGGTCCAACCATTCTCTCTGCCTCCCTGTTAGCTTAGAAAAGTTCCTTACGCTCAGAGACTCGCTTTAGGAATATTTTCAAATGTCTTCTTTTATAGCGGAGGGATTTGTGAAGGTCGATTTCAGGTTTTTACATTCTTCCTGGCCTTCAAAGAGGACGTCTTCCCATTTCAGGGGTCTTGACTGAATTGCCTGTCCAGCACTATTAACATACTATAATCAGAGGCTGGGCTTCATTGGGTTACAAGAGAACACCATGGATTCTAAAAAGAGCCTTTAGAAGATGGAGGTACAGAGGGATGCAGAGATACAGGCTACCTTCTGACCCACTTGCCTTCGCATTGATGTGCGGATCCTTCGCTTGATGTGGCTCAGCGCTTTGACACGCGAGCGTCCAATTATTTTCCATTGAGACAGAGTGGTCAGCACCTTCGCTTCCCGACCCTGAGCAAGGGTTTCCCACGTTTCAAAAGGAAGAAGAATACGTTTCAAAAGAATGAGAAGAGGTTTGTAGGTGTCTGACTCCTTTCCTTCTTCTCCCACAGATTACAGGAGCTTCCATTCTGATCAGGCCGGTCCATCGGGATAGAAAGAAAGTTTGTCGCTGAAACGTGGCACGGGTGTTATGGGGTATTGGAGAATGGCTAGGGCAGTGGTCGGCAAACTCATTAGTCAACGGAGCCAAATATCAACAGTACAACGATGGAAATTTCTTTTGAGAGCCTAATTTTTTAAACTGAAATTATATAGGTAGGTACATGGCTATTAACTTAATTAGGGTACTCCTAAGCTGGCCTTTGCTAAAAACGTCCTCAATCTGATGGAGGTACGTTCGCTGAGGTCGACCCCTTCAAACTCTCCCATCCACACTCGTCTTGTATACTTGTTTCGTCTGTCTCCTTTCGTTCATCCTCTCTTATGTCCAAACCATCTCCACACACCTTTCTCCATCCTCGACACTACATCTTCTTTCACTCCACAACGTTCCCTAAAATTAACTTAATAAACTTTACTTAAAGTTTTAAGTCAACTTCGCACTGTACGTGCGTGCCCGCACGTGGTATTTTGTGGAAGAGCCACACTCAAGGGGCCAAAGAGCCGCATGTGGCTCGTGAGCCGCAGTTTGCCGACCACTGGGCTAGGGTAATGGGCCTCCTCAATCCCTTCCTCCCTCTGATATCCCACGCCTGGCAAACATCACATCCTATTGACTTCATCTCAGAAACAGAATTCTAATTTCCTTCCAACTCTTCAATGCCACTGAATTTGCCCAGACATTTCCATCATAATTCTTTTCAGAGTGTGTGGTCTGTCTAGTTGGTCGGTGTTCAGATAGTTCATATCAGCTTTGTTAGGGTTGCCGAAGGAGAAGGTCAGGAATTATAAATGTATTAGGTCATCTGGATACCAGATGGGCTGAGCCCCAAAATGGCGCCAGCACCCCAAAGACGGGAGTCAGAGGGTTTTTTTTGTTTTGTTTTGTTTTTTTAAATATATTTTATTGATTTTTTGCAGAGAGGAAGGGAGAGAGATAGAGAGTCAGAAACATCGATGAGAGAGAAACATCGACCAGCTGCCTCCTGCACATCCCCCACTGGGGATGTGCCCGCAACCCAGGTACATGCCCTTGACCGGAATCGAACCTGGGACCCTTCAGTCCGCAGGCCGACGCTCTATCCACTGAGCCAAACCAGTTTAGGTGAGTCAGAGGTTTCTAAAGGACTCTAGGTGAGCTTTTTCTGGGCAGAGAATTCTCTATGCAGGTCCGGATCCTGGGAAAGTCCGGAGGGGAGAGATAATGGTCTTAGCAAGTGGGTGTGGTCTAAGCAAGAGGAATGTCCTTGTGAAGTGGCCTGAAGGTCAGTTGCCGGGGAGGGGTATCGATTCAATTATTTGATCAAACCTAACAAGTTCGGCTTGACTAGCCAAGCCAATCTTCTCTGACCAACATGCCTGGCTTACATGAGCTAATATGTTTAGCTCTGTAGAGTATGGTGTGAAAGTGTTAAAGTCTGGTTGTCGGCTTTGAGTCTATTCACAGAGGAGTTCAAATTTTATCGAAACCTATATTTTAATGGTCCAATTAGCAAAAATCATAATATTTTCACGTAAGTAGCTTGCATACTGTCGTGCTGCGTCTTATGAGCCCTCCCCAAGGAGTACTGGAAAAGTTCAAGTATGCTTAAGGGAGAGATTTAGTGGTCTTCTACAGGACTGCGCTACTATCTCAGAAATGCTCTTTGATTTAGAACTGACAGCTCGAGTGTGATGATAAATTATAGAGTAAATCATGATGGGCAAGGGGAATAAATATTATACCGGAGGGTTTGCGAGACATTCTGTGGACACAGGAGGGCTTTAAATCAGCTAGTCTGCTTACTTTCTGTTCTCTGTAGAATATTGGCCCACACGATGGGTTTTTGATGGGGTAACATCTTAGATGAAAAATTAGATTGCATCACTCTTGCTACTCGAAAAGATCACTTCAATTTTAAGAAGTTCTAAATACTTATGATTATTTAAGATAAATCAATTTTTCAAGCCTTGCGAAAGTTAAGGGATGCAAATTAACCCAGTCATTAACATTCAAAGAATATAATGTGCTAAAGAAGATGCCTTAGGCCTGTGGTGGGCAAACCGCGGCTCGCTAGCTACATGCGGCTCTTTGGCCCCTTGAGTGTGGATCTTCCACAAAATACCAAGGGCAGGGGCGCACATACAGTGCGACTGAAACTTCGTGGCCCATGCACAGAAGTCGGTATTTTGTGGTCGCTATTTATTTGCTTTGCTGGTTCTCTAAATGCTATACAATCTGTTATTGTGAAATATCTTTTAGGAGTTGGGTAGTTCGGGTGCCCTCAGGCAATTCATGACTCATGTACCCGGAGTTTGTGGAGGGTTTTTTAACTCTAGGGCCTAGTGCAGGGCCCGACTCATAGTAGGACCGCAATAATGATCCATAAATCAAGATACTGGTAGTCTCGGCCAATATGAATGAGCTGTCATGTTTCCCCACTGCAAAATAAGCCCATTAGAGACCTCCTCCGATGAAATATTTGGAGAATCTGTATATTCCTCTTCAGAATTCTGATATAAGTACTGGAATAAAATCTCTAAGACTTGGAAGGGAACAAAGAATGGCCCAAAAATAATCAGCTGCAGGTGACCTGGTTCTCATCAATACACATAGTTTTATAGACCTTGACTCTAAAAAGCACACCTTCCACCTTAATAAACAAAATATTGTAAATTAGAAGAGTATTTTTTTAAACAAACTGATATCAAGTCATGAATGATATGGACTCTGTGATGGGATGAGTCTGAGAGGTACTTTGGGATCAAAGTTATGGAACTGATTTTTTATTTATTTGTGTATTTATTTTCTTTTATACAAAATGAGTTTCTGGGACTTGAGACATACCACAAATTTAAAAGGCATGCAAACTCCTCTCCTCTTTCTCACATATTCTTTTAAAGTTTGTAAGAAACACTTTTCTTTTTAAAAAAAAAAAATGTTTTCATTGATTTTTAGAGAGAGGAAAGGAGAAGGAGAAAGAGGGAAACATCGATGTGAGAAACATCGATTGGCTGCATCCCTCCTGTATGTACCCCAACCCTGGGGATCAAACCCGCAACCTGGGCATGGGCCCTGACTGGGAATCGAACTGGTGATCTTTTGGTGCACGGGATGACCCTCAACCAACTGAGCCACACCAGCCAGGGCAGGAACATATTTCAAATGCATGGTATAGTCCCCAGAATTATCTATCATAATAAAAGAGTAATATGCTAATTAGACAGACATCTTTCCTTCCAGACATAGCCATGGTGGGCAGAGGCCGAGGCAGGGGCAGCGGCGGGGGCCAAGGCCCTTGCACAAATTTCGTGCATCAGGCCTCGAGTTCATCTACTAATGCAGTGTGCCCAACATGTCCCTGGTTAAGAGCCCAAAAGGCTGGGATGAGGGTTTACTTATAGGCTCTGTCGTGAAATTGACTTGATTTTGACTAAAAGCTTTTCTTTGTAGACATTTTCTATGACTGCGGAACTTGAGAAGCATCAACCCTGCGTAGTTGCTGTTTACTTGCTGTGCTGCGGTGATGTTGTGAAAGAGGCTATTTGTTACACCATATATCCTCTTTAGAAAGATAAACAAACGGACATATTCCGTGGCCTCAATAACAATGATAAGTATACCTTTTTTGAATAAAGGATTTATGTTTTCTTAGAGACAAAAGCCAAAATATGAATTCTGGAGTTCTTTCTAGGGGCATAAGTACTCATATTTGCGTATCAATTCTATTCCTATAGAGTGCTCTATTAATAAAAACTTTCACACATATTCTCATTCATATATTTAGTGTTTCAGCACCATTTTAGGACAACTTTATTTGTTCTATTTTAGATATAATAATGACACAGAGTGAGTACATAAGTTGCCCAAGAAAACTCAATTAGCAAGTGGGAGACGTGAATGACCACCTAAATGTTCTGGCCCCAAGAATATCTGGGACCCTTCCATTCTTAAAATCAGCGAAGTCGTTGCTCACAACTAAATTCTTTGTCTTCCTTGACAGTTAAGTCGGAACTGAACTAAAACATGAAACCTGTGGGTGTGAGCTGGAGGTTGGCCCTTGTTCCTCCCATGGCCGGGTCCCCTGTGCTGCTCCGCCAGCATCCATTGTTTTGAGTAGAATGCTGTAAATTCACGTTAAAAGTTGGCATTTCCTACAGAAAAAAAGCACATTCCCTCCTCACTGGCTAAATTACATTATTCAACCTGGAGGCAACCAACAGGTTAAGTTGTTGACTTAGGAAAACTGGCCATGATTTTGCTTCCTACTAGGGATAATAGGAGTTGCTGGAACTCGACGTAGTTGATGTAACAGGCAACAAAATGCCTTAACCAGCATTGACGCCGTTGTCTGCCAACATAAACAGTACCCCTAAGGCAGCACCGAAAGATGCTGTTATCAGAAGCAGGCCAGACAGACATGAAACCCAACAGGAGAAATATATTCTGGAGAGACGGAATTGTCACATCGGTGAGTCACGGTCTTCTGATCTCATTGTGAAATGACACGGTGACTCAGAGCTGTCGAGACACCAAACTCCGAACTGGATTTAGCTTTCCAACATCTACTGTCACGGGAGGCCTCGCCCTGCTCGCAGGGTGATGCGTCTGAAAACCAAACCCACCTTTGTTTTTGTCTTTTGCCCCCGCAGTTCATTCTCCACGGAACCCAGAAAATTGAGTTAAAAATTAAAATGAGTGTATGTCGCTCTTCTGCTCACGACCCTCCAGGGCCGCCCACCACACTCAGAGCATATTCCAGACCCATCTGATCGGGGCCTGCCTACTAGTATGAACCCACCCACCGCATTCACCAGACCTTGCTCCTCCAGATGACCACTTGTTCCAATCCACGGCCCACACACTTTCTGAGCAGCACTTCAAAACGTACGAAGAAGTGGGAAATTGGGTCTCTGAATGGTCTGCCTCAAAACAAGAAAAGTTCTATTGGGACGGTCTCCACAAATTCCCTGAAAGATGGGAGGAAAGTGCGGCTAGCGATGGACATGACTTTGAATAAAGCACTTTTGATGTTTCTGTTGAAAGGATCGTGTTTTCTTTGATGACAAAATCCGCATTTTTAACCGGTACACCTAGTACTCTGACTTCCTATTTCCTGCTCCCGTTCTAGCTCATGGGCCTCTCTGGTCTGCAACCAATGAAGCTGGGTCCCACTCCTGTGGCCTGTGCATTG
The DNA here is from genome assembly GCF_028538775.1 of Myotis yumanensis. Lineage (NCBI taxonomy): Eukaryota > Metazoa > Chordata > Mammalia > Chiroptera > Vespertilionidae > Myotis > Myotis yumanensis. Next base: position 3,144,645 of record NW_027223771.1, on the reverse strand, counting down.
AGTGTTTCCTCCGTCAGGAATACCAGCCATCTTCTCCCCACCCCTTCCTTTCTACTTACACCTCATCTCCAGTTAAACAGCAGCTCCCAGAGGGAACATTGCTAATCATTCTATCAAAAACATCTTCCGGCCCAGCCAGCATGGCTCAGTGGTTGAGCATCAACCTATGAACCAGGAGGTCACAGTTTGATCCTAGTCAGGGCACATGCCCAGGTTTTGGGCTCGATCCCCAGTGTGGGGCGTGCAGGAGGCAGCCGATCAATGATTCTCTCTCATCATGGATGTTTCTATCTCTCTCTCCCACTTCCTTCCTCTCTGAAATCAATAAAAAGATAGTTTTTAAAAAGAACATCCTCCAACTAATACTTTAATACATATAACTTTCATCGTAGGATTTATCACCCTTTGAAGGCATTTTATTTTGGAACGTACATACGCGTTTATTCGTTTATGTTTTGGTCTCCATACTCCGTGTATGTCCTCAGAGAAGGGAGCACATCTATCAGGATTAAGTCTACACTCCCTGCCTCAGAACCACACAGAGAATGAGAAGCGATGGACAGCAAAAGCTGGTCAGATTGATGCATGTAGGAGCCCGTGGGTTATTAGAAGAACGAAGGGAGGCTCGGAGGCGATCCAGAACCCTGACGCATTGGACAGACCCCTGTCTCCCTCCTCAGCATGGGAAGGTTTACCTTGTCACCCATTAGAAGGAATCCTATTCTACCTCTACTTCTCCTGTGTCATTCCTGAAGAAGCCAACACCCCCAGGTCATCCATCAATGCCAGACTCTAACTCCTGACATTATCCCATAGGACTCAAGCTTCCAACTCTCCCCAGCATTCCCGACTCTTTCTCTGAGCCTTTTGGAATATATGACCCATCGTGAGTAAAACTCCTTTGATGTATAGAGGTACAGTGGGGCCTTGACTTACGAGTTTAATTGGTTCCGTGACAGAGCTCGTAACTCAAATTACTCGTATGTCAAATCAAAAAGTGAACGAGTGAGACACGTGATGCTGGGCTGATGTTGTGGCGTTCACTGTGACATTCGCTGCGCCAACTAGCGGTGGGGTATCTGAAGCTGGCTCGCAACCCGAATTTTAGCTCGCAACTCAAAGCGAAAAATCGGCCGATAGACGGCTGGTATCTCGAAAAACTCATTAGTCGGGACGGGACACTCGTAAGTCAAGGCCCCACTGTAGATTCTCTGTGCTTACCTGATTCACTATCGCTTTCTTACACTCTACTTCTATTAAAATTCCCAGTAATGCCAATATCAAGATACAGTGTCAAGGTCAATATACCTTGGCCTCCTGGTTCCTTAAGCGGGTCACTTCCAAGGATCTTGTTGTATATCTCTGTCTCCCACTATGAGGTTACACCTTACTCCCTGTCATCAGCAACAATTTATACATCTCATCTTTTTCTTTTTAATTTTTAAAAAAATATATTTTTATTGATTTCAGAGTGGAAAGGAGAGGGAAAGAGAGAGAAACATCAATGATGAGAGAGAATCATGGATCGGCTGTCTCCTACACGCCCCACACTGGAGATTGAACCTGCAACCAGGGCATGTGCCCTGACCAGGAATCGAACCGGGACCTCCTGGTTCATAGGTCGATGCTCAACCATGGAACCATGCCAAACGGGTTCCATTACCTTTATTCAATGCCTCTGATCCCTCCTTCTCACTTCTCCTAACCCAGAGCCTTCTCCAATGCCTCAAACTTGCCCCGGTCTACTGTGCAACCCACCTTGCTCCTCTCTTTCTCTTTGTCCAGCCTACCTGGGACAGTGCAATACCATGGTTCTCAAAGTGTGATCCTCTGAGGGGCAGCATGGCTATCCCCAAGGAAAATCCATGGGCCCCACACCATCTATTGATTCAGAATCTCCAGGAAACTGTGTGTTATCAAGCTCTCCGGCTGATTCTTTGTTGTTGTTGCTGTTGTTGTGTTAATCCTCATCCGAGGACATTTTCCCACTGATTTTTAGAGCAAGTGGAAGGAAGAGGGTGAGACAGAGAGAAACATGGATGTGAGAGAGGCACACGTCGATTGGTTGCCTCCTGCATGCACCCCAAGCAGGGCTGGGGATCCTGCAACCAAGGTACGTGCCCTTGACCAGAATGGAACCAGGACCCTTCCGTCCATGGGCTGACGCTCTATCCACTGAGCCCAACCGGCCAGGGCTCTCCAGCTGATTCTGACGCACGTTTAAGTCTGAGGACCACGGGTGTAACGTAATCACTTTCTAGGTTCCTTAATTCCATGCTCCTCTTTCCCTTCACATATGCACCAGGAAAACGCCCAACCATGTGAAATCCAACTCTGAGATAATCCAGAGCCCACTCCGGCGGCTCCACGCGGCTGGAGGACTCACTACCAGGATGATGGGCCATGTTCAGTGGTCATGACCTAGGGCTGCTCCCGGTGCTGACTCAGTCACCTCTCCCTCTGCCTCATCTCCTCTGTTCCCTTGTGTCCGCAAACCTCCAACACACCCCCTCTCCTTTACTCTCAACCAGCAATCTCGTTTCCTACGTCAATGAGAGAACAGAAATGATCAGAATTTCCATAAGCTCACCAGCTACATGTGTCACCAGTAGACGTACGTTTTTGCCTGGCCTGTCTGCTTTTCCGGGATGAACCAGCTCTCTGATAACTTCTGGATCCTGTTCCCTTTCAAGACCAACTCAACAGGCATGGACTTTGGTAACTGTCCCCTCACTCGCCAGCAGTATTTAAAAGTCACTGTTTCAGACAATGGGGTGGTAAGGGCCTGTGGTGGGGGGCGGGGGCGGGCTGGAGGGGATCAATGAGGGGGAATAAAGAGTGCATATGTAATACTTTCAACAATAAAAAATTATTTAAAAAAGTAAATAAAATAAAAATTGTTAAAACAGAAAAAAAACATAAAAGTTACTGTTTCATTCAGCTCACTTTTTTTTTTTAAATAGCAAAATCCCAGCTCCCTGTCAGCCCTCAATGAAGGAAGCAGTGCGTTGATTTCTTCTCCGGTGCAAATTTCTTAATCTAGGTAACAGCTCAACGATATTTTCCCAGTAGCACAGCTGTGACATCAGATAAATATATTCCTACACAAACTACGATGCTCCCATTAAGATAGTGTACATCAGTGGTTCCCAAACTTATTTGGCCTACCGCCCCCTTTCCAGAAAAAATATTACTCAGCGCCCCCTGGAAATTAATTTTTTTTTATTTTAATAGCAATTAAACAGAAAGATATATGTATTAATGTTTCTACCTTTTTCGTAAAATATAGTAAAGAAAGGTGTAAATTAGAAACATTGAAGTTTGAAATTATGAAACTATTTATTGAACTCAGAATAGAAAGGTAATACAAAAAAAATTAAAACAAATGCACCTGTGGCCATCACCGCCCCCCTGGATCGCTGCAGCACCCACCAGGGGGCGGTAGTGCCCACTTTGGGAATCACTGGTGTACATAGATCTACCCAGATGGCTAGGCAAGACCTCAAAGTTCAGAGACTTCTTTCAAAACTATGAATAGTAAACAAATAAAGAGATAAACCTGAAGGAAAAGCAACAAACTCACATAGCTGATGGTTCAAGAGTTATTTCCACCAACACCGTCCAATGAAACATATATTCAAGGATTCAAGAGAGTCAATACTGGTGCAAAAAAAATCAAAGAATTCAGTCAAGACAGTGGCGGGTGGGAGGGGGATCTGTTGACTAAAGGAGAGACCTGCACACAAATCCAGGTAAATTCATTAAAATCAAATACGAGAAAGATTATAACATTAGCTTTTATTTCCTTGCAGTTTCTTTTCATCCCCTTTCCTCCCCCTTTCTCACTAACCCCTCCATCATTAATCACCAATCTGAAATCACCAATCAATTTCTGCCATTGGAAAGAGTGGAGGCTTTGGCACACCTGAAGACTCATTTCTAAAATCACCTAAATTGACAGTTCTGTTCTGGAGTATAACTAACCGAACGATGCAGGTCTTCTCGAAGGAAGTCCATGTACTCAGTGAACACTGCACACCAGCCTGGTGACAATGTAGGTGAGGCATCAAAGTTCATCTTAGAAACAGAAGCCATTTCTTTTCTTTTCTTTTTATCCTCACCTAAGAATATGCTTATTCGTTTTATTTTTTTAAACATATTTTATTGATTTTTTTTTTTTTTACAGAGAGGAAGGGAGAGGGATCGAGAGTTAGAAACATCAATCAGCTGCCTCCTGCACACTCCCTACTGGGCATGTGCCCGCAACCAAGGTACATGCCCTTGACCGGTATCGAACCTGGGACCCTTGAGTCTGCAGGCTGACGCTCTATCCACTGAGCCAAACCGGTTAGAGCAGCTTATTCATTTTTGATAGAGAGGGAGGGAGGGAGAAAGAGATAGAGATAGGGATAGAGATAGAGAGAGAGATAGAGATAGAGATAGAGAGAGAGAGAGAGAGAGAAACATCAATGTGAGAAATACCAATCGGATGCCTCTCACACCCTCCCTCCCCGACTGGGGATTGAACCCACAACCTTTTGGTATATGAGACAAGGCTCCAATCAACTGAGCGACCCAGCCAGGGCAGCAGCCGTTTCTCTTTAGTCTGTAGGATTCTGATGACTCTAGTACTTGCGATGACCTCTTTGCGTTATTACTGCAGGTGATAGAAATCCCAGCTCCCTGTCAGCTCTCAGACCAAATCACCCCAAATGATCCCCATGGTAATCTTTCCTTTTTTTGGTTAGAGCAGTGGTTCTCAACCTTCCTAATGCCGCAACCCTTTAATACAGTTCCTCATGTTGTGGTGAGCCCCAATTTCATTGTTACAAATTGAACATAATGAAAGCATAGTGATTCATCACAAAAACAATATGTCATTATATATGTGTTTTCCGATGGTCTTAGACGACCCCTGTGAAAGGGTCTTTTGACCCACAGAGGGGTCGAGACCCACAGGTTGAGAACCACTGGGTTAGAGCATCGTGGGTTCAATCCCCCATCAGGGCACATACAAGAATCAACCAATGAATGCACTGCTAAATGGAACAACAACTCGATGTTTCTCTCTCTCTCTCTCTCTCTTCCTCTCTCCTTGCCTTGCTTTCTCGCCCTAAAATCAATCAATTGAAAAAAAGAAAGATGGTTTATAGTTGCAGCTACTTCAGTGGCTGGTTTTTTGGGAAGCAAGTAAGTCTCATTTTAACTCATCACCGTGCGAAGGACACTCCTGCGTGCAGTCCCTGTCGCTCATGGAGAGATCGGGACGCCAGTGAATCAGGAGTGCGTACGGCAGGGAACACAACACGGGGCAGGCCGTCCGCACGCTCCCAGGGAAGGCAGCCTATCTCAGCACAAAGTGGGTCATCTCGGGAAATATAAAAGCATCATTCCTCCCTCCGAGATTCGGGGGGAAAAGAAAAAAAAAAAAAGTAATTACTTCTTCCACCAAGCAGGATTCTTTTCAATCACCTTCATTTTCGTCCCCGGGAAATGAAAAGAGGTTTATATTAAAAAGGCATTTCCTCTGACTCCCTGTCCTTGAGCCGAACAAAAAAATGTAAACGCGGCCCTCCCTGCGGCTTTGAGGGGAGCAGGGCTGCCATCTCTCCCTGTGAGCGGCGGCCCATTTAAATAAGGAGATGGAGGCCCCTCTTTCCGATCAGCCCCATTGTTTTACTTGTCAGCAATAGCACTTGAGCTGAGATGGCACAGGCGCCCGGCTCATTTAGTAATTATTGACACGGCACGGAGCGGGGACAGACAGCAAACAGAAGGAACCGCGCAGGAGAAATGAAATCAGAGGTGTTCGGATCACGGTGCGATAATGGGGGAGATCGTCTGCAGCTGGGAGGGGGCCCGAGACACCTTTTCCATCTTCCTGACACATTTATAATTTATGCTTTGTAATAGTTCCAAATATTTTAGGACACGGGACTTTGCTGGAGAACATGGCCGGAATGAATGAGAATCACAGCGTACAGGGCTTCCCTTTAAAGTGACAGCCCCTCCCCTCCAGCCTGCCTCTGCTCAAGCTCTAAGCCCTTCTCCTGTTTAGGTCGAATTTCTATTTATTGTCTTCTGACCTCTCTCGAAGATCTTTGTTGCCAGGATAGGCGATGCACAACCCATGGAGTTACATGTCTGGGTGGTGTCTTTATTAATCTTTTAAATCTGGAGCTTTGGCGTAGTTCTAAGAACTTCCCTAAAGTTTGATAAGCATGGATTTGAATGGCTCGTTTTTTAGAAAATGTATTTTTATTGATTTCAGAGAGGAAGGGAGAGGGAGAGAGAGAGAGAAACATCAATGATGAGAGAGAACCATAGATCGGCTGCCTCCTGCACGCCCCCTGCTGGGGATTGAGCCTGCAACCCAGGCATGTGCCCTGACTGGGAATTGAACCCGGGAATCTTTAGTCTACAGGCCAAAGCTTTATCCACTGAGCCAAACCGGTCAGGACTGAATGGCTCATCTTTTTTAAAAAGGTGCATATTTGTGCACTGATGCAACTGTGCTAGATTAATGCATGTGAGTGTGATGATAATGCACATAGGTAATGATAAACTGATATACAAATTAGAAAATTAACTGCTAAAACAGTGGTTCTCAACCTGTGGGTCGCCAACCTGTGGGTCGCGACCCCTTTGGGGGTCGAATGACCCTTTCACAGGGGTCGCCTAAGACCATCGGAAAACACATATATAATCACATATTGTTTTTGTGATTAATCACTATGCTTTAATTATGTTCAATCTGTAACAATGAAAATACATCCTGCATATCAGATATTTACATTACGATTCATAACAGTAGCAAAATTACTGTTATGAAGTAGCAACGAAAATAATTTTATGGTTGGGTCACAACATGAGGAACTGTATTAAAGGGTCGCGGCATTAGGAAGGTTGAGAATCACTGTGCTAGAAGAACATAAAAATTGACTCTGAGAAAACACAGTCTATCTTTTCATAACCCTGATATTGGAAGGAGAGAAGGACACCTTTTATTTGGGGCAAACACATTACATTTCATTTACTATTTTGTAATGATTATGTATCAGAACCTAACTTGTCAGTGCGAGCAGATAAAGACTTTCTGGCATCAAAAGACATGTGACAAGAAAGTTGCACGGTATTACATTTTTCTTAATGGATCCTGTAGTCAAATCCTCACAGTGTTAAAAAGAACTGGAAACTCTGATTTTAAAACATAGTATTATTCGCTTTTAAAACACTTCACCGAAAGGGGTTTACATACACAAGTGGTCAAAGTATAGAAGACAGCCCGGCTGCTGCGGCTCAGTGGTTGAGCATCAAGAACCAGGAGTTCACGGTTGATTCCCAGTCAGGACACATGCCTGGGTTGTGGGCTCGATCCCCAGTAAGGGGCGTGTAGGACGCAGCCGATCAACGATTCTCTCTCATCATTGATGTTTCTCTCTCTCTCTTCCTCTCCCTTCCTCTCTGAAAACAATGACAAAATATATGTATATTTTAAAAAGTATGGAAGACAGATAAGCATAGAAGAAAGAATGGGAAAGAAGTCAACCTTCATGTCTGGGAGGGCTGGGTTGGGGGGACTATGATGAAAATCACAATAATAATGTTAATTCAGGGGGTGGGGGCGGCCGGGGAGAGGTCAATGGTGGAAAAAGGAGACGTATGTAATACTTTAAACAGTACAGAATTTAAATTAAATTTAAGTACCAGAATATAGCAGGTACAAAATAAACGAATTTTATTGTAAAAAAAAAAAAATAATGTCATTCACATTGAGAGAGCAGTGAAGATTTGGTGACTACTCTTGGGTCAGGTGTCATCTGTAGAGTTTAGCACAAACTCGCTTATCTGTTCCTTCAACAAAATGTATTTTTCAGCCCTAACCGGTTTGGCTCAGTGGATAGAGCATCGGCCCGTGGACTGAAGGATCCCAGGTTCAATTCTGGTCAAGGGAATGTACCTTGTTGCAGGCTCCATCCCAAGTAGGGGTTGTGCAGGAGGCAGCTGATCGATGTTTCTCTCTCATTGATGTTTCTAACTCTCTATCCCTCTCTCTTCCTCTCTGTGAAAAATCAATAAAAAATATTTTTAAAAAAGAAAGAAAGAATAGAAGGAAAATACCTTTATAAAAAATGTATTTTTCATATTTTTCCTTGTGGTAAACTGGCCCTCAGAGGGGAGGTTCCTAATGTTGCCCAAAGTCATGGCTACGTTCTTGGTGATTATTACCTTACCTCTGATTCCTGAGCCAACGTGCTCAAACACTACACTATTTTGCTCTTTCTAATGCTCTTTTCATCTTTGCCGGAAGCCAGTTCCAGCATGTCGTAATTGCAAGAGTTTCATCCAAAGGCTGATGGGACTTGGGGACTCGACAAGGGCTGAGTCACATAGGTTGTCACCTGTTGGGAATGGCTGATGGCATTTCCCCAAACCTGAAAAGGGATGATTGTTTGCTGCCACACAGCTCAGGGCGTCTTAATCTACATGTTATTGCCTCCTACTGGCCAAACACCTGAACAGCCGTAGGCGAATTCCCCCAATCTGACAATGCCTTTGAAGTGTATATCTCTGCCTCGCCTCAGGACAATTTGTGTTCATAAAAAGCATGGGGTCCTGAGATAAGGGGATCTTAGTTCCTTTTAGCTAAGCTCCTCTGCCCCCCAAATGCCTTTCAAAATTCTGCTTCGTCTCCGGACTCTTTAAGTTACACACAGCCTTTCTCCAGATTCCTGAACCCTTCTTCATGCCGGAACAAGAACCCTGGCGCATCTTCATTCTTCTAGTTTTCTATAGTTAACATCATTACTATAAAGATTAAACAAAACATAGACAATTTAAAAAGAGCACTCAGCACGGCTGGTGTGGCTCAGTGGTTGAGCCAAGTTGACCTATGAATCAGGAGGTCACAGTTCGATTCCAGGTCAGGGCACGTGCCCGGGTTGCAGCCTCGATCCCCAGTGGGGAGAGTGCAGGAGGCAGCCAATCGATGATTCTCTCTCATCATTGATGTTTCTATCTCTCCCACCCTCTCCCTTCCTCTCTGAAATCAATAAAAATATATTTTTTTAAAAAAGAGGACTCAGCGGAGCATGGATTTAGACAACGGGTCACACAGTGTTTTACAGCTCTTGTCTCGCTCCGTGGACTATGAGTATCATTATTTCCCGTGGCCTCCACAGTTTTAGAAACTCCATCGTGTGTCTAACTGTGATAAAACTGGGGAAAGCGTTCAATGGCTAGAGTACAAAATCAATGGGGAGCTACCAGGGATGAACACACCAAGGATGTGGCTGAGAACATCTGAGAAAAACATCTGCCCTTTCAAAAAGGAAAAGGTTACCAGCTACGTGTTTTCTTGGAAGAATCATGACATACTCGCACACAGATCATCTTAAAGTTCACATTCCGGTGAAAAACGCATACTCAACGTTCCTTTTGGGTTGCATCACAGAATAACCTCCGTCCTGCGTCTGTGTTGGCCGGCAGTCGAGGGAGGACCCGCACAAGAGGACAGCACTCTTGGTTTCGTTTGTCTACCAGGGGTCCTCAAACTACGGCCCTCGGGCCACATGCAAATACAAATATTGTATTTGTTCCCGTTTTGTTTTTTTACTTCAAAATAAGAGTGCAGTGGGCATAGGAATTTGTTCATAGTTTTTTTTTTTAAACTATAGTCCGGCCCTCCAACGGTCTGAGGGACAGTGAACTGGCCCCCTGTTTAAAAAGTTTGAGGACCCCTGGTAGACAAAGGAAACCATTGCAATGTGGATACATTTCTGAGCTGGACTGTGTTCTAGCTGTCGTCAGAACAGTCTTTAAAAAAAATTATATATATATATATATATATTTCAGAGAGGAAGGGAGAGAGAGAGAGAGAGAAACATCAATGATGAGAGACAGTCATTGATCGGCTGCCTCCTGCACGCCCTACACTGGGGACTGAGCCCGCAACCCCGGATGTGCCCTGACTGGGAATCAAACCCATGACTTTCTGGGTTCATAGGCTGACAGTCAACCATTGAGCCACGCCAACGGGGCTTGTGCTCTCTCCTTTAGATAACGTCCCTTCTCCTCACCTCCCAATCCTATATAATAAAAGCCTAATATGCAAATTGCCCGAACGGCTGAATGACCCACGGAACAACCAGTCGCTATGACGTGCACTGACCACCAGGGGGCAGACGCTCAGGCCGGCCAAGGTGGGTACCAGCAGGGCCCCCGATCACCCCGCCGGTCGCCCCACAGATCAGCCCTGATCATCAGCCAGGCCTTGGGACCCTACCCATGCATGAATTTCGTGCACCAGGCCTCTAGTATCACTATAATGCTGCATCAGATATTTAGAAATATTTTGTTTCTGTGTTTGTTTTTAAATATATTTTATTGATTTTTTACAAAGAGGAAGGAAGAGGGATAGAGAGTTAGAAACATCAATGAGGGAGAAACATCAATCAGCTGCCTCCTGCACACCCCCCACTGGGGATGTGCCAGCAACCAAGGTACATGCCCTTGACCGTAATTGAACCTGGGACCCTTCAGTCCGCAGGCCGGCGCCCTATCCACTGAGCCAAACGAATCAGGGCTAGAAATATTTTGTTTAATGCCACCTGATTTTATCGTTTCTGTATCTGTTTCGTAACTGAGCCCACATTCCAAGGCGACACGCAGAACATGGCTTTGTTACTGAAGTGGGAACAAAAGGTGTGGTGGAGGAGCATATTAAACCGTTCAGAAAAATCCTAAACTGAAATCTGTTTCCTAAGCCACCAGCTGTCACCTCCTCTCCTGGCTACCAGAACGGCCTCCAGACCATGGTCCTTACTCTATGCTCTCTCTGATGTTTTGGTTTTTTTTTTTTTTAAAGGATCTACTGGAAAAATACCACATTAACTCACTCACTTATGGATAATAAAGAACATTATAACCTGCTGAACAAAAAGATAGGTACGAGGCAGAGAACAGACTGTCAACGTACAGCAGGAAGGCTGGGGAGTGTGTGTGGGGGGAGGTGGGTAAGAGATCAACCAAAGGACTTGTATGCATGCATATAAGCATAACCAATAGACACAAGACACGGGGGGGGGGGGGGGGGGGGGGGGGCTAGGCATGTGCCCGGGGGTAGGGGACACCAGGGGAAGGCCAATGGGGGGAAAAAAGGAGACATATGTACTACTATTTGTAATACTTTAAACAATAAAATAAATTTTTTTTAAAAAAGGATTTACTGGAGAAAAAATTGTATCTAACCATACTGTACAATTGCTCTCATTATCAATTAAATTCAATGGGGTCCCTTTCAACCTGACTTTGAAATGAATGCTTGCAAGGGAGGCATGCCATCTCCAATCTATGAGTATGCTGACCTGACACTTGAGTTCAATGGTGAATGTCAAAGAATTAAAAATTGGCGTTTGCAGTTATGCATCCGGGTCCAAATTCTAACAGGCGATTTCAGGCACACTGGACTTATTCCCCAATCTTAATGGGAGGTTACGGCAGACAAAGCGTGGATACGGGAAACCACAGCTGGGCTCCCCATCACAAGCCCACTCCTCGCCATCACTTCGGAATCAGCAACATCTGACACCCCTTTTGGCAAACTCAGGAGGGGAGCCGAGGGTCGAACGGGCCCAGGAGACTGGATCCCTTTTCTCCCCAGCTCAGGGCGAAGCGAATGTGCTTTGGGGATTCCTGTGTCCGGTGACGATGCCTCGGGGATTGAGCTGAGCCTCACTCAGTTTGGAGAAAGAGAAACATCTGTCTCCAAATCTGCCAACCTTGCTTCTTCCAGAACCACTATGCTCCGCCCTGTTCCATCTCTATGTGCTTCCTATTAAAACCCTACTTTTTTTTAAATGTATTTTATTGATATTTTACAGAGAGGAAGGGAGAGGAACAGAAAGTTAGAAACATCGATGAGAGAAACATCGGATCAGTTGCCTCCTGTACACTCCCCACTGGGGATGTGCCCGCAACCAAGGTACATGCCCTTGACCGGAATCGAACCTGGGACCCTTGAACCTGCAGGCCGACGCTCTATCCACTGAGCCAAACCGGTTAGGGCAAAACCCTACTTTCTTAGAGCAACAAGGGTCGCCCAGCCAGTGTTGCTCAGTGGTTGAGCATCGACCTATGAACCAGGAGGTCACGGTTCGATTCCAGGTTGCGGGCTCCATCCCCAGTGTGGGGCGTGCAGGAGGCAGCCGATCCATGATTCTCTCTCATCGTTGATATTTCCATCTCTCTCTCCCTCTCCCTTCCTCTCTGAAATCAATAAAAATATATTAAAGAAAAGCAACAAGGGTCTCAGCCTAGAGAGCAGGCTAACCCTAACCTTGGGAACCCCTGAGCTCTCAACGTTAGATATACCCGCTGCATCGCCCACCGGCAAACGGGCCCTATTGGCCAAGGAGAGGGCTGGGCAACGTGGAGCCGCATTAATCAAACGCGAAACGTTATTCTTAAGGTGTCACCAAATCCGCGCTGACTGACTGGTCCCTTTAATCTTAATTCTGAACAGTTGCTACTCCAATTAAATTCTCCCACCTAGGCATTTTCCAACAGCTCCTGGTCGTCTCCACCAGCTCTGCTCATGGACAGCTGTTTCCGACAGCCCCCCCCCCCCGCCCCCCACCCCCGATTTGCCAGGGCTGCCTGTCTGCTGCTGGCACGGGGATATGCAAATGAACTCATGAATCAGTTGTCACCACCGCAGACCACAGACGCCCTGCCTGCGTGCTGGGGAGAAGCTCAGAGATCAGAATGTGTGGGGAGCTCAGTTGGCTTCAAGTGAGGCTGAGGACGGGAGGCACAAAAAGCTTAGATTTCTTGAAGTGAGGTTTGTTGTTTTTTTTCCTCCTTTTTTCAAGTGTCTCCAGATGATTTTCGCTCTGTGGCATTCATGAGACTTCAGGTCAGACGAGCCCAATCTGCTCCCTGCCAATCAGCGGCAGACACGGGCCAGTTTGGGAATGAGAGGAACAGCTCAGGTGCCCACACCGTCAGACCCCTGTAACAGAGACAGACTCTCGTATGCACGTCCGAGTTTCACGTGTTTCCCCATCCGCGGGAGCAGGGGACATAGACAACTTTTCTTTCCCATGAGGAGGCACTTAAGACAATTTTGCTTCGAGTCCAAAGCCTGGTGGTAAGTGTCCTGAATTATTTGCAACGAGAAATTCTCTGAGCCCTTCCACCAGTTGGATCAAATGCTCAGCACACGGTGGGGGAAAGTTCCTTAAAGAATGAGTGACAGCCCTAACGGGTTTGGCTCAGTGGATAGAGCGTCGGCCTGCAGACTCAAGGGTCCCAGGTTCGATTCCGGTCAAGGGCATGTACCTTGGTTGCGGGCACATCCCCAGTGGGGAGTGTGCAGGAGGCAGCTGATCGATGTTTCTCTCTCATTGATGTTTCTAGCTCTCTATCCCTCTCCCTTCCTCTCTGTAAAAAATCAGTGAAATATATTTTGGAAAAAAAAAAGAATGAGTGACAGCCGGGCCGCATGGCTCAGTGGTTGAGCATTGACCTATGAACCAGTGTGGGGTGTGCAGGAGGCAGCCAATCAATGGCTCTATCTCATCATTGATCTTTCTTTCTCCTCCCCCCCTCTCTCTCCTTCCTCCCTGAAACCAATAAAGAAAAGATTGAGGGGCACCATCTCCAGGGACCCCACTCCCCATTATGTCCCTTCCTGCAACAAATGTTTTGGCCATTGTAATATTTAGGGCTCGCTCATGGAAGTCCAACCTTGATGAGTGATACAGAATGAGGACATCGTCACAGGGAGGGGACCTTACGATTTCACAGTAAGAGTCAAAGAATGGAACTAAATACCCGGTGAAGATCTGCAGGTCAGCTGACGATGACCAGGAACCAGGAATGGGGGGATGACTATGCTGACCTGCTACTTGAGTTCAGGCGTGAATGTCAATTTGTTAAAAACCGGGGTTTGCGGTGATGAATCCTGTTCCAAACTATAACTGGCGATTTCAGGCACACTGGACTTATTCTCTAACCTCAATGAAAGGTTAAAGTTGAGGTTGCTCAGGAGGCAAAAAGTGGTTTCAGAAACCACTGGTAGTCTCCCCCCACTGTTGCGCCCACCATACCTGAAAAAGTCAAAGATGCCATTCTTCAGCTCTGCGTGGCATTGCCAACAATGACCCCCCCCCACCCCAGCCACAAAACCACATTAGGAATTTGGTTCCTGGCCACAATGAAGTTTCCAGAAACAACTATTTAGGTACACGGCCCCATGTGCATCTAATAACTAATACAGTTGCACAATGAAGAGCGCTCAGCTCTCGCCATGTCTACAGGAAACTCTAGTCTGTATTTTTCACGTCTAGATTTTTCACATGAATCTCCCTTTATGCTCAAAGGGGCCCCAGCTCCTGGCCAGAATACCCGTTCCTGGGCAAACACCTCGCAGGACAAGATTAAAACAGACACTTGGCAGCCGGGAGTCCATGTGTCTCTTGTCTGAACTCATTGTGTCAGATTGGACTTACTCTCTTTTTAATCAATTAACGATCAATGCTAATGGCAGAATCATTTGTTTCTCATCAGCAGGTCTCCCTTCGGTTTTCGTACTTTATCGTGTCTTGGTCATGTTCTCCTTGAGGCTTGAGAAATCAGAACTTTGGATCGATGGGTTGCTTAGCATTACACGGGCCCGAGTCAGTTCTGCTTGGAAAGCTAGATAGGGTACACCAGGCGATCCTTCCCTCTGTTCCCATATTGAGTGCACTGCCCTTCTGGGAGCTTTGCTTTCTACCAGATCCCACGGATTATTGGATATAAAAATGCAGTAACCATCCAAGGAATGCCTACAGTCATCTTGCAAAAACAAGCCTACCAATCTCAAGAATGCCACTTTTTAAAATATATATATATTTTTTATTGATTTCAGAGAAGAAGGGAGAGGGGGAGGGAGATAGAAACATCCATGATGAGAGAGAATCATTGATCGGCTGCCTCCTGCACGCCCCACACTGGGGATCGAGCCTGCAACCCGGGTATATGCACTGACCAGGAATCGAACCGTGACCTCCTGGTTCATAGGTAGACAGATGCTCAACCACTGAGCCACGCCGGCCGGGCAAGAATGCCACTTGATTGGAGCGACATTCTTCTACCCCCTCATCCTTATTTCTTATTTTCATCACTTTCTTTTTTTCTGGAATAACAGTGTTCATCGCGTCAGAGTTGGTCTTGTTTGTCTGTTTGCCACTCTACATAGATTGTAAGCTACTTGCTGATCCCCTATATCCTAGACCAGTGGTTCTCAACCTTCCTAATGCCGCAACCCTTTAATACAGTTCCTCATGTTGTGGTGACTGCCAATTTCATTGTTACAAATGGAACATAATGAAAGCATAGTAATTAATCACAAAAACAATATGTAATTATATATGTGTTTTCCGAAGGTCTTAGGCGACCCCTGTGAAAGGGTTGTTCGATCCCCAAAGGGGTCTCGACCCACAGGTTGAGAACCACTGTCCTAGATGATGACAAAGGAAAAACAGAAAGGAAGGAGGAGAGGAAGAAGAGAAGAAGGAGGTAAAAAAGAAAGGAAGGAAGGAAGGAAGGAAGGAAGGAAGGAAGGAAGGAAGGGAGGGAGGGAGGGAGGGAGGGAGGGAGGGAGGGAGGGAGGGAGGGAGGGAGGAAGGGAGGGAGGGAGGAAGGAAGACTTTCAAGACAGCATGCTATGGAAAATTAGGACGTGAATAAAAAATCTAATGAGGTAATTATAGACTTGAATATACCAACAATTCTACCAACATGCAAGCTATTAATACTACACATTCTATGCCCAATGCAAGGGTTGCACAGAATAGTAAATACTCCTCAAGAGTCCGGATGGTTTGTGATACCTCAGACTTACCCAACCAAGAAAGGCAGCTCCTTAATCTTGCACCTAATTTGGTGCCTTCACCTGGTAGGTTTTCAGTAGATATTTAGAGAATAAATGCTTCGGTCAACAAATTCTTAGGTCAAAGCCTCTACTTCCTACCCACTATTTTTTAAAATATATTTTATTGATTTCTTACAGAGAGGAAGGGAGAGGGATAGAGAGTTAGAAACATCAATGAGAGAGAAACATGGATCAGCTGCCTCCATGGGGATGTGCCCGCAACCAAGGTACATGCCCTTGACTGGAATCGAACCTGGGACCTTTCAGTCCGCAGGCCGAAGCTCTATCCACTGAGCCAAACCAGTTAGGGCTACTCACTATTTTTTAACAATATACAGAACTCAGCGTAATATAAGACAAGCAAAAGCAAAAGAGAGCCAGAGTGCTGGGTGAGATTAGATTGGTCCACAAGGGCTAGACCAGTGATGGCGAATCTTTGGAGCTCGGCGTGTCAGCATTTTGAAAAACCCTAACTTAACTCTGGTGCCGTGTCACATATAGAAATTTTTTGATCTTTGCAACCATAGTAAAACAAAGACTTCTATTTTTGATATTTATTTTATATATTTAAATGCCATTTAACAAAGAAAAATCAACCAAAAAAATGAGTTCGCATGCCATAGGTTCACCATCACTGGGCCAGACGATGCTGAGCTTTGCATCTGGGCCACTTGAATTTATCCACATTCTATTCTTTCAGCATCCTTTATTCTTTTTACGCATGTTTGCTTGAGTTCCCAGTCTTCTAGCTTTTCCCATGTTTCTTTTAATTTCCTTTAAAATATGAATGTGATGAAAGACCGGAGTCATGAATGCCTTTAGCTCTCCATGTCCAACTACCACAGGACAAGATATGCATAGAAGACACTCAAACATGTGAGTCTCTTTAGGAGTAAGTGGCTGGTATATCCATCCGGCTGGCTCATTTGTATACAGAGTTGGTGTCTGCAGCGCCCCGCTCAGGAAATATTCCGCTGGGTGGCGTCTGCTTATTCGCACAGCTGAGAGGGTGCTCGTGTCGCAGGCTGCTTCCTCTCATTTCTGTGTTTCGTGTTGCCAACTAGAATGGTGTACACGTGCCTTTATTCCCTGATAATCTGGAAGGTCATGCTCCAATAATGTCATTTCCCATTGATGTTAAGGAAAAGGCCATATGGCTGTGTGTGTGTGTGTGTGTGTGTGTGTGTGTGGTGTTCTGTCCTCTTTTTTTTTCCTATTTATTTATTTTTATAATTCTTTATTGTTGAAAGTATTACATATATCTGCCTCCCCCCGCCCTTGATCCCCTCCAGCACCCCTCTGCTCCAGGCCTTCAGCACCCCACTGTCTTGACCATGGGTTATGCATCTATGCATACAAGGTCTTTGGTTGATTACCTCCCAGGCACCCACCCTCCCCTGCCTTCCCTCCGACATTCTGTCCTCTGTTCCATGCTTCCATATCTCTGGATCCACTCCGTTCATCAGTTCATTTTGTTACTTAGATCCCACATGAGAACATGGGATACTTGTCTTCCTCTGACTGACTTATTTCACTTAGCGTGATAGTCTCCAGGTCCCTCCATGCTGTCTCAGAGGGTAAGAGGTTCTTCTTTTCCACTGCTGCATAGTATTCCACGGTATACATTTTTGTTGTTGTTGTTGTTGTTCCATTTCCATATCAAACCTGATATGATTCTTATTTTTCTCAGAAAGAGATTTTGGAACTGCCTGAGTACCTGAGAGTGTAAATAAAAACACGGTACATTCCAAATCCTAATGGAGGCGCTTTGGAGGTGCCACCGATGCGTTATATTCTCTGAGAGATAAAGTAAAACAGAGCCATCAGCCCCCATGGCTTCTTGGTCCGTGAGCACCTTTTCAACCACAAGGAAGCAATGTCCTGGCGGCAAACAGAGAGGGGAGAGACTTGACATGGATGAGATTCCACCACTTCACACCTGCGAATTTCTGCTCCAACGGGCATAATAATATTTTCCTCTTAGAGTTGTATGGAGATTAAGTAAAAGAACATCTTCAGAGAATCTGTTTAACGTCACAGCTATCAGGCACACGGTATCATAAATGATGCCTGATCTCTGGATTCATAAGGACATCAAACACTAAGATTAAAATGATGCTTCTCTTTCCATGGGTGAGGTGGGCCCTTCATGAATGCCTTTCTCTGGGTGCCAAGCCTGGTATGTACGGACAGAAACCCAAAGCAGACGAGGAAGGGCTGACCTTTCACACACACAGAATAGCTGAGCAATCACAGGAGCTCAATCCACACAACAGTGGAAAGCGTCTCTGTTGTGACTGGCTACGTTTTCTATTAAAAATGGGAAGAAAAGGGCTGAGTTGTTGTTGTTGTTTTTTATAGGAAGTTATTTTGTTTCATTCTCATTTCAGTCCGGGTATTATCATGCTGATTTTACAAAGAACTTGACGCTCAGAGAGTTTAAGCCACCCCAAGACACACAGGGAGAGCCCTGGCCGGTTTGGCTCAGTGGCTAGAGCAGCGGTTCTCAACCTTGGGTCGCGACCCCTTTGGGGGTCGAATGACCCTTTCACAGGGGTCGCCTAAGACCGTCGGAAAACACATATTGAATATATAATTACATATTGTTTTTGTGATGAACCACTATGCTTTAATTATGTTCAATTTGTAACCATGAAAATACATCCTGCATATCAGATATTTACGTGACGATTCATAACAGTAGCAACATGACAGTGATGAAGTAGCAACGAAAATCATTTTATGGTTGGGGGTCACCACAACATGAGGAACTGTATGAAAGGGTCGCGGCGTTAGGAAGGTTGAGAACCACTGGGCTAGAGCATCGGCCTGCGGACCGAGAGTCCTGGGTTCGATTCCAGTCAAGGGCACGTACCTCGGTTGCAGGCTCCTCCCCGGCCTAGGCCCTGGTCAGGGCTCGTGCAGGAGGCAACCGATCGATGTGTTTCTCTCACATGGATGTTTCTCTCTGTCTTTCCCTCTCTCTTCCACTCTCCCTAAAAAATATCCTCAGGTGAGGATTAACAGCAACAAAAAGACTCACAGGGCGAGTGTGGGTATTGCTCGCTGTCTCCCATGCTATAAGCTCTCATCTTCAAATCCTACAGATGAGGAAACCCAGGCCCAGGGCAGGGAAAGGTACAGGTCTGGCCTTTGAGTCTGAAGTCTCTGCCTTCCCATCCTGCCTCTGCCCTTTGCTGGCAGTGTGGGCTCTGGCAGAAAGCAATTAACCTCTCTCAACCCCCTCCACCCCCCCCAAGAGTCTAAACAGTGTATTTTTAATTGAGTTGTTTAGCGTTTCCTAAAATACACCCCTTTGGGACATTGTTCCAGCAGATGTTTAAAAGTATTAAATAAAAAAAATTTTATTTCAGTGGACCCCGCAGGTCTCAGAAACTCTGGTTTAAAACAAAGCTATGCAGGGGGCTCTTACGCGGAATCCTTAGGGCCTCGAAAATGCTAATTGCATGGACATCTCTGAGGGAGGAGAGAGCAGGCAGGAAGCACAAATGAATCCCAGAAATTAACGTGGCCAGTCCAGTTCCTTGGATTGCATTCTGGGCTATTGCATCCGCAGGCTTCCAAAGCGTCCTTTTTATTTCTATTGCCATTTAAACGCCGTGTTAGAATTTTACTCTGCTTTGCTCTCTCGACTGTGCAAAGAACACCCCCTCCTTTTCGGGGGGGAATGACTGTGAGGGGGCAGACGGGAAAATTCTCAGGGCAGAGTATTCTCGACTCGGGTCACTAGGATGGTTACAGCGATCCTCGTTCACTAGGGAGTCAAGGGGAGATTGGATAAGATTCATCGTTTTGTTTTCGCTGTTGTTTGGCTTTGGAGAATAAGGAGAGAACTGCTCCATGAAAATGAGAGGAAGGGCCTCCCTGGCGAGAGGAACAGTACACGTGGAAGCTCAGAGGAGTGAACAGAAGGATGAGCACAGAGTTCCCATTTCTTTCTTTTTTTTAGTATATTTATTGATTTTTTACAGAGAGGAAGGGAGAGGGATAGAGAGTTAGAAACATCAATGAGAGAGAAACATCGATCAGCTGCCTCCTGCACGCCCCCTACTGGGGATGTGCCTGCAACCAAGGTACATGCCCTTGACCAGAATCAAACCTGGGACCCCTCAGTCTGCAGGCCGATGCTCTATCCACTGAGCCAAACCAGTTAGGGTCCATTTCTTTCTTTTTAAAAAAATACATTTTTATTGATTTCAGAGAGGAAGGGAGAGGGAGACAGAGAGAGAAACATCAATGAGGAGAGAGAACCATGGACCGGCTGCCTCCTGCACACCCCCTACTGGGGATCGGGCCCACAACCCAGGCATGTGCCCTTGAGTGGAATCAAACCCAGGACCCTTCAGTCCTCAGGCCGACGCTCTATCCACTGAGCCACACCAGCTAGAGCCAGAGTCCCTATTTCTTCAGGGTCCTATGCATGTGGGCGGGGCTGCAGACGAGGCCAGAGGGCTCCAGGGGGGACACAGCGATGCCCCTGAAACCAAGGGGCGTTTCCAGGAGCCTGAGGAACACAATGACACAAGGTCGGATCTGCAGCTCACAGCGGTCGCCAACCTTTCGGACCTCACGGACCACCAGTGTCCGCGGACCACCGGGGTGGCGACCGCTGGTTTGGGAAGCTTCCTGGGGCCCAGTGTGTGGGTTCGTTTTAAGGGCCTTGCTAGAGAAAATGAGTCAAGTTGGGAGGTAGCCCAGCCATACAGGTGAGCGACGCTGCGAGTCTGAATGGAGATAATGGTTAAAGGAGTAGATAAGGTGATGCAAAGGAGATGCTTAGGAAAGCGAACCTGCAAGGCTTGGTGACTGACTGTTTTGTGGGTTGAATAGAAGGAGGGAAGGTAGGGTTATACCCAGATGTCCAGCCTGGACACGCTGCCCTAGACCAGCCATGGGCAAACTATGGCCCGCGGGCCAGATCCGGCCCGTTTGAAATGAATAAAACTAAAAAAAAAAAAGACCGTACCCTTTTATGTAATGATGTTTACTTTGAATTTATATTAGTTCACACAAACACTCCATCCATGCTTTTGTTCCGGCCCTCCGGTCCAGTTTAAGAACCCATTGTGGCCCTCGAGTCAAAAAGTTTGCCAACCCCTGCCCTAGACCCTTCCTGTTACAACCTGATTTATAATTGATCCTAAGCCAATCACGGTTCCCTCAGTCCCCTGAGTCAGTAGTTTATAAATGGATCCATAATTCAGGGAATCAGAATTGTACTCTGTTTTTGCTATAATGACTGTGCAAAGAAATGCATGCAGCCCTAGCCGGTTTGGCTCAATGAATAGAGCATCGGCCCATGGACTGAAGGGTCCAGGGTTTGATTCCGGTTAAGGGCACGTACCTCGGTTGCAGGCTTCACCCCAGCCCTGGTCAGGGCACGTGGGGGAGGCAACCAATCGATGTGTCTCTCTCACATCGATGTTTCTCTCTCTCGCTCTCTGTCTCTCCCCCTCCCTTCCACTCTCTCGAAAAATCAATGGGAAAATACCCCCAGGTGAGGATTAACAACAAGAAGAAAAGAATGCATAGATGCACCCATACTGTTTTTCTTTCTTTCCCCGGAAATAGGTTCTAAGGGTGTTTTCGAGTCTGTAAGAGTGAAGAAAAGAAATAGGCTGTGATCAGGGTAAGGCCATCTATACTACCTGCGCTTAGGATATGCATTGCCAAAGTACTGAAGTTTCTCACCATGTGGCTGTTATTATTTTTCGGAGGGGGTGGGGGTTGGGAGAAGTCTGTATGCATCACATGGCTTCCACTGCTATTTGCTATTCAATGTCTAGCAAAAGCCCTTACTTCATGAATATATGGATTCTCTCCAGGCGTGGCTACTCCGTCCTATGTCAGTCGGATGGGTATGTGCTCGGCCAAGGTGGGCTTGTGGGGATAAGTACGAGAGGGCAGGGGAGGGGTCGGAGGAACCAGGGATCAGCATGCATTAGCGAGACTGGCAGATACACTGAGTTATATTATCTTGGTTTTTCATATTTTATTTTCTTTTTAAATATATTTTTATTGATCTCAGAGAGGAAGGGAGAGGGAGACAGAAACATCAATGATGAGAGTGGAATCATTGATCGGCTGCCTCTGCACGCCCCCCTATTGAGGACTGAGCCCACAACCAGGGCATGTGCCCTTGACCGGAATCGAACCCGGGACCCTTCAGTCCACAGGCCGACGCTCAATCCACTGAGCCAAACCGGCGGGGGCTCATATTTCCCATTGCAATAAAAACAAACCAAGCAAACCAACAACAACAACAAAAAGAATGTTTCCATCAGCCAGAAAGATGCATTGACATGCAAAGAAATAGACTTTAAATGTCAAAAAGAAAATGGAGAATGAGGGCTAGTGGACCCTTGGTACCCTCCCTGCATAGAAAGAGAATCGCTGTTCCCGTCTGGCCTTGGGGAAAGCAGCCAGCGTTCATTGCTAAGGAACAGGAAAGATGTGCCCCTATCAAAATGCATTTCCGGTCTTCTAGATGCTGGTTATTTTGTTCCTTTGTTTGTTTTTTAAATATATTTTTATTGATTTCAGAGAGGAAGGGAGAGGGAGAGAGAGAAACATCAATGATGAGAGAGAATCATTGATTGGCTGCCTCCTGCATCCCCCAACCCCCGACCCCCCACTGGGGATTGAGCCCGCAACCCGGGCATGTGCCCTTGATCCAAATCGAACTGGGGACCCTACAGTCTGCAGGCTGAGGCTCTATCCACTGAGCCACACCAGCCAGGGCCAGATGCTGGTTTTGATTGTGTTTTCACATTGCAACAGTGAGCACCGCCCGTCTCCCCACCCAGGGCCGCTGAAAGAGGAGAGAGGCTGCCCTCCCTACAGACATCGTGGCTCCCAGAACGATGGAAAAAAAAAAAAAAGAAATAGAAAAAACGAAACCCAAGGCATTGAAGTCACAACTACAAAGAAATATAAAAGAATAGGCAGGCATTAGAAAACTCTCGGCAGGGGGTGGCAAGCGGGGGAGAGGGGGACAGAAATCCATTACAACAAAATAATAAAGTCTTTTTTGAAAGTTTAAGGGGGGAAATCATCTTGTTTTGTGCAAAGATGGCGAGACGCGATCATTGATCATTTTAAGAGACAACAGAAAAAATTGGCCGCGGACGGAATGAAAGAAAATGAAGTTCCATTAATACAATGTGTCGAAAGACAACTTCGGATAAATTGATCAATGCAGCACAAATCATTTCTAACCTTTTCCCCCTGTTTGGAGAGGATGTTTTTCAAGACCGCCAACAACAGACATCATCAACTTCGAGTGCTTTTTAGATGGCTCTTCCAGCAAATAATGGACATGGAGAATTTCTGGAACTAGGCACAGAATGCTTTTTTTAATTATTATGATCGGCCCGATGAATATTGATACATTTGGAGATATTTGGACATAATCTGTCTTCTTCTTTTTTTTTTTTCATAACTTTTGTGTTGCAGTGTTTCCCTTGACTTCTCCTTTCGACTGCTTTTTAGAAAATAATGGATAAACAGTAGCGTTTCCATGATTGCGTCCAGAACCCAACATTAAAGGGACAGAACCCAGCATTAAAGGACAGTCACCTTGAAAAGATAATTGCATTGTTTATAGATTTCTGCACTAAAACTTTGAAGGGCAGCCGTTTTTCTTCTCAACGTTTTCGTCCTCAGCTTGAGGAAAGAGAAAGAGTAAAAGGAATATTTTCATTCGTTTCTCCTATCTCCCTCCCATCAAATGAATAACTTAAACACATTCCCTAATTAAGGGGGAAAAATACGTAAAATATACACTATAGCGTTTCTAAGATACCTTTCTGATAGCTGATAGTAAAATTGTTTTCTTTTAATACATGGCACTGATTCTGTAGAGTTTATTGAAAACTACAAAATTTCAGCAGCTCAATGATGATACGGAAATCTACTTGGTACAATGCATCTCACTTTAGTAATTTTTTTAAAAGGAGTGTCAGAGACTGTGGACTAATATTAAAACTGTACTTATAGAATACTCATTCCTATTTTTTATTTTTTTAAATGTACCTTTATTGATTTCAGAGAGGAAGGGAGAGGGAGAGAGAGAGAGAAACATCAATGATGAGAGAGAATCATGGACCGGCTGCCTCCTGCACGCCCCACACTGGGGATGGAGCCCGCAACCCGGGCATGTGCCCTGACTGGGAATCAAACCGTGACCTCCTGGTTCATAGGTCAATGCTCAACCACTGAGCCACACCAGCAGGGCCTGATGTACTTTTTCTTTCTTCCGTGTGTCGCACTTCCCTGTTTCCTTGTTGTTGAAAACTGAACATTTAAATTATATACTCTAGCACAGTGGTTCTCAACCTTCTGGCCCTTTCAATACAGCTCCTCATGTTGTGACCCAACCATAAAATTATTTTCGTGGCTACTTCATCACTGTGATGTTGCTACTGTGATGAATCGTCATGTAAATATCTGATATGCAGGATGGTCTTAGGCGACCCCTGTGAAAGGGTCCTTTGACCGCCAAAGGGGTCGCGACCCACAGGTTGAGAACCGCTGCTCTAGCAACTCCGTATACTGATTTCCCTCCCCCACATAAGTCAGGAGCTGTTTGTTTATTTGTTTAATTAGTTTTTTCCTTATTTGGTTTATGAAGCTGGCTCCCAGGAGCTCTGGGAGAATTGTTTCAATCAAGGTCATTGCTGACTTCTAAGAAGAGCCCTAACCAGTACTACTCTGAACCAGTCGCTCCTTCTTGAGCTAAATATCTTAACAGAAATCAAACCTTGTACCTAGCAACCAGTACATGAGCACCCTGAGCTATTTTCCTTTTTTATTACTGTTATTTTTTTTAATCCTCACCTGAGGATATATTTCCATTGATTTTTAGAGAGAGTGGAAGAGAGAGGGAAAGACAGAGAGAAACATCGATGTGAGAGAGACACATTGATTGGTTGCCTCCCGAACGCACCCTGACCAGGGCCTGGGCCAGGGAGGCGCCTGCAACCGAGGTACGTGCCCTTGACCGGAATCGAACCCGGGACCCTTGGGTCCGCAGGCCGACGCTCTATCCACTGAGCCACACCGGCTAGGACCCAGCTATGTATTTTTACACGAAATCTTCTTCCCGTTCCATGACGCTCGCAGTACTTCTGATTCTTTGAAGCAGCGAAGCCCAGAGGAGCTATGAGACAACATTTCTTGCTGCATTACATCTTGGTGTCTCCTTGCAATAAACACCAGTTACCGAAGGCAATCTGTGTGTCTCTCTTTCTTGGAACCTTCCAGAGCCTGGCTGTATATCTTGCATTCGCTGCAGAGAATTATCCACCAACATCTACGCCGGTTTGAACAAGATGAAGTTTCCATTGTAACCACAAATGAATGGGCATTGTTCAGGTGGCATAGCTGCCTTATGGCTCCGCGACTCGCGCTTTTGAAGGTGTTTTTTGTTTCATTTAATAGGAAATCCAATTATTATGTAAATATAAACACGGTATAATTGCCACAAACAAGCGAGCATAACAATGAACTAGGGGAGTTGCCGGAGTTAGGGGAACCTATGATTTATGAGTATCTCTCCAGTATGATTGATACAGAGTTCACAGAAATGGTTTTAACCATTTCCGCCCAACACAAGGATAACGTTCTCCCGTTCTCGTCCTCCGAGTCCGCGCATGCCGATGAGGAGAAGTTGCTTTTGGAACAACTGCCAAGGGCCATGCCAAGGGCATTTGCTGGTTTCATTTTCCGTCTATTTCCAACTTATTGAAGACAAGCAGCTACAAACATCGTTATTGAAAATGCCTCCCTGCAAAGTGTTCCCAGCAGATGTTTATGGAGAGAAAATGCTGGATCCTCTCTTGGCGAGACACGGAAGTGACATTTCTTGGGGGGTTCTACTTGAGAATGTTCTCCTTGGCATGATGCCTTTAAACATCTGCAAAAGCCAAATAATCTTTACTATCGTGCTAACTTGGAGAAATGCAAAGTACACAGCCCCCTTGATGTTTAGAACATGCATCCATGGAGGGCTAACGCAGGGGTGGGCAAACTTTTTTGACCCGAGGGCCACAATGGGTTCTTACACTGGACCGGAGGGCCGGAACAAAAGCATGGATGGAGTGTTTGTGTGAACTAATATAAATTCAAAGTAAACATCATTACATAAAAGGGTATGGTCTTTTTTTTTTTTTTTTAAGTTTTATTCATTTTAAATGGGCCAGATCCGGCCCAAGGGCCGTAGTTTGCCCACGGCTGGACTAACGTAAAGATTCTAGCCCTGGCCGGTGTGGTCCAGTGGATAGAGTGTCATCCTGCAGACTGAAGGGTCCTGGGTTTGATTCCGGTCAAGGGCACATGTCCGGCCGCTGGCTCGATCCCCAGTGTGGGGCGTGCAGGAGGCAGCCGACCCATGATTCTCTCTCATCATTGATGTTTCTCTCTCTCTCTCCCTCTCTCTTCCTCTTGGAAATCAATAAAAACGTATTAAAGAGAAAGGATTCTAGAGCAACTAATTGCCAAAAACCCCAGATAAAATAAAAATTCCTGGTGCGAACTGACCTTCTGCCATATTCCCTGTTACTTTGCAATCAAGGCTGTGTCACTATGCATTTAACTGCATGATGGACGTAACAATATCCAGTCCACGTTAATGTGATGTTACTCTACATAACAATCCACCAGGCAGAAAGTGTTCATGTTTGAATTTTCTTTTGTGAAATTGCCAAGCAAAAATATTTTTAAAAATTCATAAACTGACTCAGGTCTCCTTTCCGCTGGCTGCCGCCTGCCTCTCCCTGCATCTCTCCTCTTGGCCCCTTGTCGAAAGTCTGCTATGTCCTGGTCCCTGTGTGCACGGCGGTCTATGCAGTGACAGGTACCACACAGAAGATTACTGTCAGGGTTCCTCCGCTCTCTGAATTTTTTTTTAAATATATTTCATTGATTTTTTTTTTTTTTACAGAGAAGAAGGGAGAGGAATAGAGAGTTAGAAACATCGATGAGAGAGAAACATCGATCAGCTGCCTCTTGCACACTCCCTACTGGGGATGTGCCCACAACCAAAGTACATGCCCTTGACTGGAATCGAACCTGGGACCCTTCAGTCTGCAGGCTGACGCTCTATCCACTGAGCTAAACCGGTTAGGGCTCTCTGAATTTTTATGATGTCAAATCTAGAGTCGGAAGAAGACAAAACCACAACAACAACAACAAACTCTGGGGGAAGGAACAGAAAACACCTCGGACCATACGCTGTGAAGTAATGAGAGTTGCAGGAGGAGGAAGATGGAGAAAGGAGGATTGTGTTGGATGGAGGAGGTGAAGAGAGAAAGAAGACTGTTTTAGAGAAACGTGGTACTTGAGTCTAAAGTACATGGATCGTGGAGGAGAGGGGATTTGACAAAGCGTTTCCAAGTCCTTCAGCTGCGGATCTGCTGTGAGGAAAACAGTTTCTTCTGAATGAGGTTGTGTTGTTGAACTTGGCCCCTCACACACGGCACAGCTCTGACACGGACGGTACTGATCTAAGAATGCACAGAAGACACAGCTGTGAAGGGTGTCAGATGGGTACGGATTTAGCGGGATGATCCCTCGGTGTGTCATCGAATGTCCATTCACTGGCGTGTACACTGAAAGCTAATATAATACCGTATGTCAACTGCAACTGAAAATGAAAAATAAATATAAAAGCAAAATGAATGAATGAATGAATAAACCCATAACAATAAAGAATTTATATATAAACAAAAAAAAAGAGAAAGGGGAAAAACGTATCTGGGTAGTTTATGCCATATACTATCTATACTAGTCTATAAATCAGCCGTGGGCAAACTACGAACCGCGGGCCGGATCCGGCCCGTTTGAAATGAATAAAACTAAAAAAAAAAAAAGAAAGACCATACCCTTTTATGTAATGATGTTCACTTTGAATTTATATTAGTTCACACAAACACTCCATCCATGCTTTTGTTCCAGCCCTCCGGTCCAGTTTAAGAACCCATTGTGGCCCTCGAGTCAAAAAGTTTGCCCACCCCTGCTATAAATCTTCTCAAACAAATATATTACAATAAATCATATCATCAATTGCTTGAAATATTTGCAGAATCTTCATTTATTTTTAACAGAATGCTGATAAATTTTGTGTGCCTTCTTATATCAAATTGTGCAACATATTTTGAATTTCAATTCCCCAAATTTATAAATGTGTATGTCTGTATGTGTGTGTGTGTGAGAGAGAGAGAGAGAGAGAGAGAGAGAGAGAGAACAAACTTATATGAACGCAATTCTAGTCATGATAACTTTATGACAAATTACTTTGCATCAGCCCATAACGGAGAAGTATACCTCAACTCCTTCCTTAACAGACAATAAAATAACATTCAAAGTTTTCCCCCTCCCCTTACCCTTATTTTTCCTAAGGCTTCTTTGCAAAACAAGACAAAAATGAAACAAAAACCAAAACCCAGCTGACTTCACCTCCACCGTCTACCTCTCTGCTTTCCCCTTCTCTAGTCCCAATTGCCACTTCCCTTTACGGCCAACAGGAACGGACCTGGAGAGCATTATGCTGAGCGAAATAGGCCAGTCTGGGAAAGAGAACTATCACCTGATCTCACTCATTTGTGGAATTTAACGAACAACATAAACTGATGAACGAAAATAGATCCAGAGACATAGAAGCATCGAACAGACCATCCAACCTCAGAGGGAAGGCAGGGGAGGGAGTGGGGCGTAAGAGATCAACCAAAGGACTTGCATGCAGGCATATGAGCATAACCCATGGACACAGACAGTAGGGGGGTAAGGGCATGTGCTGGGAGGTGGGAACGGCTGTGGAGAGGTCAGTGGCGGGGGGGGGGGGGGGGAGGAGACATGTGTAATACTCTAAATAAATAATTTAAATTAAAAAAAAATTCTTAGGAGCAAAGGCAAGATGGACAAACCCAAACCCACACGTGAGGAGTGTCCGGTACCCCTTGAACCCAGGCCATGGGGATACCTCCTGCGCCTCTACTTCCGCCTCCTCTGGGGACAAGGACCGCTGTTCAGTGCGGGGACTGTATTCCTGTCCTGAATCATAGAAGACGCGAGTCCTCTCAACCTGGACGGGGGTCCCCACAAGCGCAGAGGGCGGGGCGGGGGGGGGGGGTGCTTCCATCAAGGCCAGCACCCTCCTTCCTGGGCAGCGGGTTGAGAACAAAGGTGCTTTTCAAAGGTGCAAAGGTCTGGCAGGGGGAGCCAGCGAGGGGCCAGGAAGGGCGATAGTGAAAACAATGCATTTTCCCTTCCCTGTCAATCACTGCGCCCTGAGGTTTCTCACCCATGGGATCAATGGCTTGCATTGTTCCCGAGGGGTGCAGGGGGCCCAAATGCCGAGTAGCACAAAGCAGTCATTGCTCAGCTTGCATCTCACACTCCCACCCCCGCTTTTTTTTTAAGTTCTTGGTCTTAAAAGCCTAGCTTTGTTGAGCCAATAAAAGATTTCTCAATTCCAATAATGTCCTTGTACACGTCCCTAGCAGAGCTGGGCGGGTGAGGGGCGGGGGGGTCTGGTCGCAAAGATTCCCTGGAAACAGTGGGAACCTGAAGGCAGTCCTTGGAAAATGGAAAGGGAGCCCAGCCAGTGTGGCTCAGTGGTTGAGCGTCAACCTAGGAACCAGGAGGTCACGGTTCAATTCCTGGTCACGGTTCAATTCCTGGTCAGGGCCCATGCCCGGGTCGCAGGCTCAATCCCCAGTGAGGGGTGTGCAGGAGGCAGCCAATCCATGATTCTCTATCATCATTGATGTCTCTCTCTCTCTCTCTATCGTCATTGATGCCTCTCTCTCTCTCTCTCTCTCTCTCTCTCTCTCTCTCTCTGGTTCTCTATCATCATTGATGTTTCTCTCACTCTCTCTCCCTCTGAAATCAATAAAAATATATATTTATATTTTAAGTGGAAAGGGAGAGGTTTCCTGGCGGGGAGGAACTTAGAGCAATGACGAGGGCGCCAATCTCACGCTCAGATACTATCTGAGTCCTTTCGGGGAGAAGGGAGCCCATGTCCGGGGTGTTAGGTTCCAAATCTGCAGGAGAATGGGAATTCCAGATGTGGGGAGGAGGCAGCCCACACCGGAAGGAGCAGGCCATTCACTTCCTGTTAGGAGCTTTGACCTTCCTCACTGTTCCTTTAGACCAGGGGTGGGGAACATCCTGTATAAAGTGCTAGAAACCATTCAGTCTGGGCCTGCATAGGCATTAGGGGTGAACTGATTAAATGTTTGACCAAATATAGCAAGCTATGTGTTTTTTTTCTGTTCTTAAAGAGCTAAGGTGGCTTGGTGGTTTTTTGTTTGTGGGTGTTTGTTTTGTTTTGTTTTAGTTTGGTTTTGTGAATCCTCACCCGAGAATATTTTCCCACTGATTTTTAGAGAGAGTGGAAGAGAGAGGGAGAGAGAGAGAGAGAGAGAAACATCGATGTGAGAGAGACACATGGATTGGTTGCCTCCCGCACATGCCCGGACCAGGGCCGGGGATCCAACCTATAGCAGGCTAATTTTTTTTTTATGTTTTTATTGATTTCAGAGAGGAAGGGAGAGGGAGAGAGAGAGAGAAATATCAACGATGAGAGAGAATCATGGATCAGCTGCCTCCTGCAGCATGTGCCTTTTCAGTCCGCAGACCGACGCTCTATCCACTGAGTCACACCGGCTAGCCCAGTGGTCGGCAAACTCATTAGTCAACAGAGCCAAATATCAACAGTACAATGATTGAAATTTCTTCTGAGAGCCAAATTTTTTAAACTTAAACTATATAGGTAGGTACATTGTTATTAACTTAATTAGGGTACTCGTAAGGCATAGAAAGAGCCACACTCAAGGGGCCAAAGAGCCGCATGTGGCTCGCGAGCCGCAGTTTGCCGACTAGGGCAAGCAGGCTAATTTTTAAGTGGATAATTTTATATGGCCCTCGAATGATGTTATACACACCCACATGGCCCTTGGCAGAAAAAGGTCGCCCACCCCTGCTTTAGATCGAGCAAGGCTTCTGGAGAAACCCTAAACTAAGAACAGAGAGAGACACGTGGCATAAGGGGGCATGTCTTCAGCTTTGACGACTAAATGTAGAAAATGACGGAGAGACAGGTGTGTGGCATTATTTACCAGGCGGGGGATGACAGTCACCCAATGAGCCAATGAACGCCCGGGGACAAACCGCCTCGGGGTGTCTTGCACATGATGAGCCTGAGTGACATGAGCGTTGTCAGGGAGCCAGATGGCCATGCCTGGGACCGAAGGGAGAGGTCAAAACTAAAGGGACACATCCCTATGTGCTTTGGCAGCGTATGTGATGCCCGCGGGTTACCACCTAGGTTCCCAGGCCCAGCACACCTGGAAGGTTGTGAAAGCAGATTCCTGGGCTCAGCCTCGAGAGATTCTTACTCAGGAGGTCAGGTGCAGTGGCCAGGAATCCACATGTTTAAAATGCACCCTTTTTATTTTATTTACTAGTAAATAAAATTTACTAGTGCATGAAATTCGTGCATGGGTAGGGTCCCTAGGGATGATCTGTGGGGCAATCGGCAGGACGATCGGGGGGGCCCCCATTGATACCAGTGTTGAAGCCTGGGACCTGCAGGCTGGGAGCAACTCCTGCATTGAGCATCTGCCCCCTGGTGGTCAGTGCACGTCATAGCGACCAGTCATTCCGCCAGTCATTCTGCCGTTCAGTTGATTTGCATATTAGGCTTTTATTATATAGAATTTTTTTTAAATATATTTTATTGATTTCTTACAGAGAGGAAGGGAGAGAGATAGAGAGTTAGAAACATCAATGAGAGAAACATCGATCAGCTGCCTCCTGCACATCTCCTACTGGGGATGTGCCTGCAACCAAGGTACATGCCCTTGACCAGAATCGAACCTGGGACCTTTCAGTCCGCAGGCCGACGCTCTATCCACTGAGCCAAACCGGTTTCAGCTATTATATATAATTTTATTTCTTTATCCTTGCCTGAGGATATTTTTGTATTGATTATTTTAGAGAGAGTGGAAGAGAGAGGGAAAGACAGAGAGAAGCATCCATGTCAAAGACACATCGATTGGTTGCCTCCTGCACGTGCCCAGACGAGGGCCCAGGCCGGGGAGGAGCCTGCAATCAAGGTGCATGCCCTTGACCGGAATCGACCTCGGAACCCTTCGTTCCGCAGGCTGACGCTCTATCCATTGAGCCAAACCGGCCAGGACTCTGTGTCTAGATTTTGAAACCAATGGATTGGACCACCTTGGGGACGGGGTGAAAAGTGAGAACAGAAAATGGCAAAGTGCTGGTGTTTGGGGAACCCAGCAGTCAGTGAGCAGGGCTTGGCAAAGAGGAGGCCATAGGGGAGCTTCGAAGGGAATGATCCAACAGGTGGAAGGAAAAGCAACAGCGACAGACGTGCGAGAAGGAGCCTTTTCCCCCCCTTTTGCGCCCTGAGTCACCACTACATTATCATGTTCCCGGTATTATTTCCTCCAAGATAAAAATGTTCCTTTTCTATAGACTCCTTCTCTATAGACGTGGGATTTTTTTTTTTACAGTGTCCTATTGAGTGGGGGGAAAAAAAGCATTTTATTAAAAGCAGTAATTTGTTACTGCTCTAAATGATCTTTTATGGTTCCTAAAACACAGTGTCTTCTTGATAAAGCTGGTCCGCGCGTGAATTATTAGGCTGCTGGAAGGCCTCACCGATGAACAAAGACATAAAACATAATGTGCCTGAGCCGGGTAATTAGCATGCTGCCGTAAGAGCCCTTCACCTTTTCTTTGTTTCTTTTGAAAGTTTTCTTCTCGGGAGGGAAAAAAATGATAAATTACTTGCAAAGAGAGATTTTTTGAGACTGAAAGCACATCCCCGTGAGCAGGCAAAAGTTTCCACAATGGGGTGCGGAGCTATGTTCACTGACCCCCGGCGAGGAGGTGCCCAGTGAGTGAACCTGAGGCTAACGTCACAGGCGCAATCAGGGTGCGTGAGTGATGAGACGTTTTATTTATTTATTTTTATTTTTTAATATATTTTTATTGATTTCAGAGAGGAAAGAAGAGGAAGACAGAGAGAGAAACATCATTGATGAGAGGGAATCATTGATCGGCTGCCTCCTGCACGTCAGAACAAGCCTGCAACCCAGGCATGTGCCCTTGACCGGAATCGAACCCGGGACCCTTCAGTCCGCAGGCTGATGCTCTATCCACTGAGCCACACTGGCTAGGGTCAATGACACGTTTTATTTTTCCAACTTTCCCACTTTCTTTGGCCATATTTGTGGGCTGTCCTGGCTCATGGGATTGGGAAGCAAGGAAATGATAGCTCTGGCCATCAATCCCCAGCCACCCCCACACCTGGGTTTGCACACACCTGAGTGGGGTTCTCACATCTCTGTCCTTCCTGTTAAGGACACCTGGCAGTCACCTTGAGGACCGCAAAAGCCTCCGATATGTTGTCACTGAAAAGCGTTTAGGCCCCAGCCGGTTTGGCTCAGTGGATAGAGCATCGGCCTGCAGACTGAAGGGTCTCGGGTTTGATTCTGGCCAAGGGCACATGCCCAGGCTGTGGGCTTGATCCCCTGAGAGGGCCGTGCAGGAGGCAGCCAATCAATGACTTTCTCTCTCATCAATGTTTCTATCCCTCTCTCTCTCTCTCTCTCTCTCTCCCTCTCCCTTCCTCTCTGAAATCAATAAAAATATATTTTAAAAAAAAAAAAAAGCTGTTAGGGCCCTGGCTGGGTAGCTCAGTTGGAGCATCGTCAGAATACCCCAAGTTTGTGGGTTCGAACCCCATCAGGGCACACACAAGAAGCCACCAATGAATGCATCAATAAGTGGAACAACAAATCGATAGTTCTCTCTCCCTCTAAAATCGGTCAATAGAAATAATAAACAGAGAAAGAATAGCTGGTAGCAATTTCACAGCTGACAACGGTGCATCTCATTACTGAATTATGAAACGGGAGGCCCGGCCTAGAAAAGCAACATGCTGTCACTTGTCAAGATAAATTCAAGTGAAAAGCTGAGGTACGATTAGGTCGCCTCACTCCGTTCTGCAGCTAAATTTGAAATAGTCAAACTCGACGGGCAAGGAGACGTAATTGCCTCTGGTACCTGCTTGAAGTTGGACTTGAAACATGAAGGCGCGTGTGTGTTTGGTTTCTGCACTGGTTGCTGGGAACGACAGTGTCACCCTTCTGCTATTTTGCAGATCTGGTTCAGGCCCAAAGACTCTTTTCTGAACTTGGATTGTCACCCCACAGATATCACATCTGTGAGATCTCAGTAGAGGAAATAGGTAAGAGGGGGTGGGGTCCAGGTTAGGGAGCAAAGCTGTCTAGAATGTCTACCTTTTTAATTCTCTGCACCTGGCACAGAGTAGATGCTCAGTAAATTTCTGTTGAATTAATTTTGATTTTTTTTTTTGGCAAAAGTTTGGTGCATCATGGGAAAATACCAAAATTCTAAAGAAATCCTATATAATAAAAGGCTAATATGCAAATCGACTGAATGGCGGAACGACCGGTCGCTATGACGCGCACTGACCACCAGGGGGCAGACATTCAAAGCAGGAGCTGCCCCCTGGTGTCAGTGTGCTCCCACAGGGGGAGCGCCGCTCAGTCAGAAGCCGGGCTCACAGCTGGCGAGCGCAGCGGCGGTGGCGGGAGCCTCTCCTGCCTCCAAGGCAGCGCTAAGAATGTCCGATTGCCGGCTTAGGTCTCCCGGACTGTAAGAGGGCGCAGGCTGGGCTGAGGGACTCCCAGGAGTGCGTGAATTTTGTGCACCAGGCCTCTAGTAATATCAATATTATCAGACAGCCCTATAGGCAAGGTGGTTTCCAATGGCCATGAGAAAAGCTCACCTATTAAAAAACTGCACTTTCTTACAATATCACTGAAGAAAAGCATACAATGTCTTGCTGAGGGTCACTTGAAGACCAGAGGCCTACACACACGTGAGAAATGTTAACATCACATTTTTAGGCTTATTAGAAACAGGCTAAATAATTACGCCATTCCAATGACTAGTGTCTTTGGCTCGTGTCCAGGAGTTCGGTCAGGACCCAACATAGCGGAATGCTGCATGGCACCAGTGATTGACAGGAGGAGGAAGCAGACTGATACCTTTCCCATGGGAATCACAGATTGCTGCAAATATAAGCAGAATGCATATCTGGATTTTTGTGGGGAAAGTTCATTGTGCTCTGATTCAAATTCTTTGTTCCCAAATTTGTGGGTTTTTTTAAAATTGTGATTTATTTACGTGCCTGCGATAAAACAGCTGTGCACCCTAATAAAATGCAGGTCAGTATCTATTGGATATTGGCAGCAGGCTACATTCTGCTTCCAGGTTTGGTAGGGATGGCATTTGGAAGCTATTTGGCTGCATGGCAGAAATGATCAACCTGTATATTAGATGCCCCTTGAGAGCTTTTAAAAAACCCAGCCCACCTCCGACCAACTGGGCGGGGCCCAGGCATTAGTATATTATAGAACTTCGGGGTGATTCCACTGTCCTCCAACACTGAGCACTATTATTAGGTCATAATCCTTTAGACCCGCAGACTAACAGTGTGTACACCTTAAGCATTGTTTGGGGGTGATCTTTGTTGATGACTTTAGACATTTTAAAAACCAAACATTCTTTTGCTATTAAAGACTAAAGATTTCCATTTCTACTTGAAGTGTACAAATCTGAACCAAATTCCATTTCAGGCCTCCTTCGAATACAGAAAAAAACTAATCATAATGATATCCATATTGTGAACTATTTTATTCAATATATTGATATTTTAATATGTTCTTATACTACATGAGAGCAAACCATTTGAGGAGCCCATTAGAATATGTGCTACTGGGTCTTTCCATTCA
Source organism: Myotis yumanensis (assembly GCF_028538775.1). Lineage (NCBI taxonomy): Eukaryota > Metazoa > Chordata > Mammalia > Chiroptera > Vespertilionidae > Myotis > Myotis yumanensis. The sequence goes on along the minus strand of NW_027223771.1, from coordinate 3,108,849 downwards.
GTTCAATGGAATAAACATTTTTTGAATGTTTATTACATTCTAGGGACACCTGAATAGTGTCCATACCACTAAAGCATTCATGATCAGTGGGAAATCCAGTTATGTGTGCAAATAACTACAATCCTTTGAAATAATTTCAGTAGATGAGCTGCTATATTTTGAGATATTTTGAGATACGGTCAAGGGGTGATCAGGAGGTCACAGGGAGGCATCAACTTTGTGCTGGAACAAGATAGAGGAGCCCTAGCCAGTTTGGCTCAGCAGATAGAGCGTCAGCCTTCGGACTGAAGGGTCCCAGGTTTGATTCTGGTCAAGGGCACATGCCAGGGTTGCTGGCTCGATCCCCAGTTGGAGGCGTGCAGGACACAGTCAATCAATGATTCTCTCTCATCATTGATGTTTCTATCTCTCTCTCCCTCTCCCTTCCTTTCTGAAATCAATACAAATCCTATATAATAAAAGGCTAATATACAAATTGACCAAATGGCGGAACGACTAGTCGCTTTGATGTTCACTGACCACCAAGGGGTAGATGATCAACATAGGAGCTGCCCCCTGGTGGTCAGTGTGCTCCCACAGGGGGAACACTGCTCTGCCAGAAGCCGGGCTCATGGCTGGTGAGCGTAGCAGTGGTAGTGGGAGCCTCTCCTGTTTCCATGGCAGTTGGACATCCCCCAAGGGCGATCCGTACTGCGAGGGACTGAAGGACCCTGCCCACCCCCACCCCCTGTGCACGAATTTTGTGCACTGGGCCTCTAGTATTTATATAAAAAGAAAGATAGAGGAGGATGCATGGGGGTAAAAGGAAGATGGCATTCTGAACAGGGAACAACAAGCTCCTAGACAAGTGAGTTCATATTGTTTTTGGAATTGGGAAGCAGTCTGGTGGGACAGTCATGAGGTTTTATACCCCCTTGCCCAGTGATGGCGAACCTATAATACGCGTGTCAGAGGTGACACGTGAACTCATTTTTTTGGTTGATTTTTCTTTGTTAAATGGCATTTAAATATATAAAATAAATATCAAAAATATAAATCTTTGTTTTACTATGGTTGCAAATATCAAAAAATTCCTATATGTGACAGGGCACCAGAGTTAAGTTAGGGTTTTCAAAATGCTGACACGCCGAGTTCAAAAGGTTCGCCATCACTGCACTAGCCCTATTGTGAAAAAAGAGTTTTCCCTAGTGTCTCAAAAAAAAAGAAAGAAAAGGAAAGAAAAGGAAAAAAGAAGGAAGGAAACACTCTAATTTTTTGTAAAAAGCTTTTCAAGCGAAAGTACTAAGGATTGGCCAAGTTCAGAATTTCTGCTGGATATATATATACATATATATTCATTCTCCATATTTTTCTTTATATTATAAAATAAGGCAAAAGCTTTTTTGAATTACTCTTCCGAGCACTTTTCTCTAATGTGATGATCATGTAACAACAGTTAGATTTTCCCCAAAGGAATACATCAACGAGGGGAGGGCCAGCGGCCCCAGCGGACATGCACAAGTACAGTATTCGTGAGACCACCAGACCAAGTGGAAACAATTGCTTTCAGTTATTTCTGCTTAATTGCATGCACAGGTGTTTTTGTTTCCAAGAGGAAACTTTAGGTAAAAAAGTATGATTAATTCTCATGCCCTTCCCGAGCGCCAGATGAAAAGAAGTTTTCCCCAATTTCGGAGAGAGTGGAGCACGCAGATGTTCAGGTCGTGGGGACGTCAAGAAAGCGTGTCTGACCCTCCGTGGCTTCCCTTCCTCCAGGTTGCCACAGTCCCTCTCCGTGGATCCCAGTGTGGACGCCAATCGGAGCATCCTCTGCATTTATTTCTATTTAGTCCTGGCCCTGTAGGTAGACCCCACATTCAGTGTGTTGTCACCAAAAACCCCATCCCAGCTATGTTACTGTTATGCCTCCTAGAATTATTCATGACTGTGGACTTGGAACCCAGAAGGGGGTTTCGGATTACCCGCCCAACAGAAATCACCTACATCAGTGGTCAGCAAACTGCGGCTCTCGAGCCACATGCGGCTCTTTGGCCCCTTGAGTGTGGCTCTTCCACAAAATGCCATGTGCGGGCGCACATGTACAGTGCAATTGAAACTTCGTGGCCCATGCCCAGAAGTCGGTATTTTGTGGAAGAGCCACACTCAAGGGGCCAAAGAGCCACGTGTGGCTCTCGAGCCGCAGTTGCCGACGACTGGCCTACATTGACGTCTCCAACCAAGAAATTATACACTTTACACAAAGGAAAGAAACATCTTTGCCGAGTGGAGGGGACACTGACCTAGAACCCAAGACACAAGCACTGAGGTCCTACCACATTCTAAGCTAATGTCCTTGGTGCAATCACTCAACGTGATCGTCACATGTTGACCCTCGTGGTCCTTAACTCAAGATGGAGAAAGTAATGCTTTCTTTGTCATACTCTCAGGACTAGAGGAACCTAATCAAGACAGGAGAATTTTTTGTTTGTTTTTTTTAATCCTCGCCCAAGGATATTTTCCCATTGATTTTTAGGGAGAGTGGAAGAGAGAGGGAGAGACAGAGAGAAACATCGATGTGAGAGAAACACATCGACTGGTTGCCTCCTGCATGAGCCCCGACCAGGGCCCGGGCCGGGGAGGAGCCTGCAACCGAGGACAAGGTGGGGGGATTTTAAAGCCTGTAATGTGTTCACACAGGTGAAGCACAGATATTTTGAGCTATTGTTCTTGTTTGGATTTGACAGTTGGTCAAAGCAGACTCTCCTTAAGATAAAAAATGTGGGAAACAGAAGAAAAAGACAGGTAAGCAAATAGAAATTCCTAGAGAGAAGCCACAGAAAAATGTTACATGAAGACTCTCTGAATTATCTTTTCCATAATGAGGTGGTCGTTTAGAAGAAAAAAAAATTATATCTGTATTTTTCACTTCCTAGTTATAAAAATAGCTCTTCTCTGTCTTTAAAAAGTTTTCAAAAAGGCTCCATACTCTTCCAATTTATAGATGCCTATTGTTTATCATTTTAGCTCTATGCATAAAATTGTCTCTGGATGGAAATTTCCTAAATCAAAGATATGCAGGAAGGATGTTGTTGGATCAAAATATATAAGCTTTTGATTCATGAGTCCAAATTGATTTCTGAAAAGTGACACTAATTTATAGCTCATCATCAAGATGGGAGTGTATCCGTTTCAGCAAAACCCTTGTCAGCATTGCATATTTCGATGTTTAAAAATAAATGCTGTCATTGTTTGGTTTTGCATTTCTTCAGTAACTTGTGAATCTGGGTTTTATTTTAATTGCTTATCTTCTCCTTTGACTAGTCTCTTTATTCCCTTTCCCACACACTCATCATGCATTCCTACAGATTTTTATGGCTTCCTGAAATATTAAGACCATTCCATTTTAAATGTTTGCGTGAAATGCTTTCTCCCAGATTTTAAAAATCTTTTAATTTGCTTTCTTTCCCACTGTAGAGAGAAATCTTCCTCTTCATTTTGTCATAACGATGGTACTTTTTCTTTGTGATTTTTTTTTTCCCTTTGGAAAGCAATGTTGTTATTCTTGTTTGGCGCCGAGACAAAGCCTTCACTCTCCACACATACAGTTCTTTCCTAATTTCATCCAGTCAATAGATACTCATTAAAAGACCGATACATGCCAGATATCAAAGTAGATCTTGGCTGACCCGAGCACAAATAATGTATTCCTTCTTCCCAGGAGGAATTTTGCAGCAAATTCAAAATTGGAAGGAGAGGCAGCTTTAGGGCTGGCGTTGGATTTCTTTATTTATAAACTCCTCATTATAGCCAGCACTTTCCAAACCGAGTCTCCTTCTTTCACTCTGCAAACTCACAATTACGACTGTATGAAGCTAAGGAACTTACTAAAAGTCACACTGACAGATTCAAAGTGAGTCTTATGTAGAGATGCTTATGTTATTATTTCTGAAGCGTGTAGACCATAATAATAAAATTGAAGGGGAGGGTGGGTGGGTGGGAAGAGATCAACCAATGAACTTGTATGCATACTAGTATATGCATAACCCATGGACACAGACAGCGGGGTAGTGAGGGGGGTGGGAGCAGGCTGGAAAAGGTTAATTGGGAAAAAGGAGGACCTATGGAATACTTTCAACAATATTTTTTTAAAAGAAAATAAAGTGAAGCCATTTTGATTATTTCTAAATCTAGGATTTTAAGAAACTAGGTAAGAGTGTCCAACATGGCAGATGCTTTGTTTATCCAGAATCCAGAGACCCCTGCTTTCCCTTAAGAAGAACTTGGTGGCCTCAAGAACCTCCTCTCGTAAGAACTGCCATCTTTCCCTAATCAGGATCCTGGTGGGAAGATGAAATACTTAGATAGCTAGCATCATGAGCAATGACTGGAGGAAACACTGACCTATCCTCCTATCTAATAAAGAGGAAATATGCTAATTGACTGTCACACACTCACAAGGTGGCGGCGCCCAGTCCCCTCAGCCCCGTCTCATCCAGCCAGAGTCCCCCAGTCCCCTCAGCCCCGCCTCATCCAACCTCAGTCCCCCAGTTCACTCAGCCCCGCCTCATCCAGCTTCAGTCCCCCAGCCCCGCAGGGGAAGGCAGTTAGGGGCGATTGGGCCAGTGGAAGAGGGCAGTTGGAGGCGATTGGGCCGGCAGGGGAGGGCAGTTAGGGACGATCATGCCAGCAGGGGAGCAGTTAGGCATCAATCAGGCCAGCAGGGGAGCAGTTAGGGAGCTATCAGGCTGGCAGGCAGAGTAGTTAGGGGCAATCAGGCAGGCAGGCAGGCAAGTGGTTAGGAGCCAGCAGTCACAGATTGTGAGAGGGTGCAGGCTGGGCTGAGGGACATCCCCCTCCCCATGCACAAATTTCCTGCACCAGGCCTCTAGTCCTATATAATAAAAGGCTAATATGCAAATCGACTGAACGGCGGAACAATCAGTTGCTATGATGCACACTGACCAGCTGCCCCCTGGTGGTCAGTGTTCTCCCACAGGGGGAGCACCGCTCAGCCAGAAGCCGGGCTCACAGCTGGCAAGTGCAGCGGCGACAGCAGGAGCCTCTCCTGCCTCTGCAGCAGTGCTAGGGATGTCCGACTGCCGGTTTAGGCCTGCTCCCCACGGGGACTGCAAGAGAGCACAGGCTGGGCTGAGGAACCCCCTGAGTGCACGGATTTTGTGCACCGGGCCTCTAGTAATCCAATCATAAGAGAATCCTAGAAGCACACAAAATCAGTGGGTTCTGCACCAATGGCGGGACTGCCTACTGCCAAGGGTGTGCCCAGCCCCTTGTGGTTTTAAGATACGAAAGGTTGATTCATACAATCAATAAAGAAAATATGAACAAGATATATAAAATTAACCAATCAACTAAGTATAAAAACCTAATATGGTATATACTTCCAAAGCAACAGGGAACTCACAGCGAACACAGAGCCGTGAGCCACCACGTAAAGAAGAAAGTAGGCAGCAAGCCACAGCGGTAAGAGGAAGTCCCCATGGACAGGAAACGCGCAGACGTGTGTGACAAAGGTGGTGGCAGAATCAAGACCCGTCACACACCTGAGGAAGGCCCTTATTCTCCTCTCATTGTGATCCGATCAGAATGACTGAAAATCTTGGTAGACTTCTGTACTTGCCATTATCACATTAGGGTGCATTTCCGTATCACCTACTTTTACCATAGAAATTTCCGTTTTATGAATGGGTATCATTTCCTGGTTCTCCTGTTGTTTCAGAACTCCTCAATGGAGTGGGCCATACTAGCTGTCTCTACTCCACGTTTCGTCTAGAACACAATCCTTTGGGGCTTGTGCCCTCCATGGGGATTCAAACACGTCTAAGTCACCGACAACCCCTCGTGGTCAGCTCCAAGTTCTGAGCCTGCCTTACCAGGTGGCCCTGCAGCATTTGGTACAGACACATGAAGGACTCCCAATTTTGTTATCCAGCCTTATCTCTGACCTGAACATGTGCATAGAGCTCCCTCCGCTGAATGTCCATATGGGCACCTGTTAACCACATCGAATTGAATGTATTTGAAACCAGCCTCGTGATTTCTACCCCCTAAAACCAATCCTCCCTTCGCTGTACCTATCTCACTCAGTCAAGGGCAAACTCCATTCACCCAACTAACTGCTCAGGACAAAAGCCTTGTAGTTCTGACCACTCCCCTCTCTCACACCCGCCTCCTGAATCCAACTCTCCTGGACGCCATGACCAACACCAATCTGAGTCCCTGTCATCTCTAGACATGCAGGCTGCAAGACAACCGGCTCTCCCTGCTTCTCTTTCTGTCGCCTGAATTGATTTTCCACACAGCACAGCGGCCATCTTACCAAGAAAATATCATGTCACCCCCACCCTCTGCTAAAAATCCTCTATGAATGAACTTGTACGCATATATGCATAACCCACGGTCACAGACAATGGGGTGGTGAAGGCATGGGTGGGAGGGGACAGGAGCGGGCTGGGAGAGGTTAATGAGGGGGGTGGGCTGGGAGGAGGACTCGTGTAATGCTTTCAGCAATAAAGATTTTAAAAATTCCTCTAATGGCTTTGAATACCCCAATCCAAGACCTTTCTCTTGGTTCTAAGCCCACCTAGGACATGGCCCAGACTACCTACCTCCCTGTCTCACTCACTGGCTACCCCCTGTGCCTAGGATGCTCTTTGCCGGATCATTGCATGGCTCCCTCCACCTCCCTCTTTGGCCTCTTGTCCAAATGCCGCATTCTCATCATCCCTTCCCTGACTCCTGGATCTCAAACTAGCCACCTAGACACTCTGATTCCTTACCTTGATTTTTGTTCATAGAGTTCAGGACTCTTAACACTGTGATGGTCTCTAGTTCTTCCCTCAAACAGAGAATGCTATCTATTTTACAGATGAAAAAAAATGAAGGCTTTGATGTGATGGGTTGAGTCTCTGAGGTGTGGGGCTGACACCCAATGTTTTGAAATCTACAGGTGCTCTTTTGATTAGACTATGATGCTCTGATACTGCACGTAGGAGGGAGGGAGGGAGGAGAGTTCAATGGGTAATTTCTTTTTAATATTGGAAAGTGGAGAACAAAGAACTCTTCCTTCAAACCGTGGCTGTGTCCAGTGAGGAGTGAAGCGTTTGAATGCCGCTGAGCAGCTGGTACCAGGACTTGGCCACAGAGCTTGGTGACACTGTTTTAAATGCCTGCAGGTGTGGCTTAAAGGCCCCAGAGGAGCCCGAACAGGGTGGAGGTCACCCTTTGGATGCCACAGGCTATTAAGATAATTTGGGCGCTGAGTCGAGAAAGATGTGGTCTGTTGAACCACAAGTGCAAAGGGAAAGGGAAAGCCTTTGAAAGCGGGGGAGGGTAAGTATTCCTTTGTCCCTTTTTCGGGGGGGAAAGGGCAAAGGTCACCCAGCTGGCCACAATTACGTCTGCGAAAGGTCCAGGGGGCCAGGGGCGAGAGGGAGGACCAGGTAAACGCTGACCTCTACGCCAACTCTGACACAAACCAGCCAGGGCAAAGAATGTGTGGTCGATTTGCATACTTCCAGACCAATGTTAATGGAGCCATATGTCTACAGGCTCATCTGGAATAGCATAGGACTGTGGCCGGCAAACCGCGGCTCGCGAGCCACATGCGGCTCTTTGGCCCCTTGAGTGTGGCTCTTCCACAAAATACCACGTGCGGGCGCGCACGTACAGTGCGATTGAAATTTTGTGGCCCGTGCGCAGAAGTTGGTATTTTGTGGAAGAGCCGGTATTTTGTGGAAGAGCCACACTCGAGGGGCCAAAGAGCCGCATGTGGCTCGTGAGCCGCAATTTGCCGAGCCGCAGTTTGCCAAACACTGGCATAGGACCCTCACTGTGGACACGCTGGTGGCACATACAGAATGGGGGCCACAGTCCCTAACAGGCTCCCCCACCCCAAGCTGATCTCAAAGTTCAAGCTCAGTACCCCTCCTCGGTGTTCTCCATTGTCCCGCCCACATCTCCTTCAGACCAATGGCTACGCTCTCTTCACCTCTGGTTTTATTGCTTTCTCCCCAGCCCTTGTGAATTTCTCTCCCCGGGGCAGAAATCTGTCTTGCTCATCCCCATTTCCCTCAGATCCTTGCATGGATTTTAGCTTATAATGTCTTCAAAAAAATGTGATCAAGGGATTGTGAATGAATGGGAAAAAACAACAACAACCAGTTCCCATTCTGGAACCAACTCTTTGGCTCTCGCCGTTGGAATGAGACCTAAAGGCCGACCATGGAGGAGCAGCGCGCCCAGGGCTGCAGGCAGGACCCTGTTCTCTCTGCCCAGCACACATCTCACATCAGTAACAGGGTGGGCCTCATGCACTCAGTAGAAAGGCCGTCGGAGCAAAGCTGGGGGCGCCCTGAGGAAGAAAGACGTGCAGCCGGGGGACTGCGGAGTCGGCCCCCAGGAGAGTTCCCGGCCTGCACACCTGCCTGCAGGCTTCAGCTCTGCCTCCCCAGCCCCACAATCAAACACACCGATTCCTTTTGCTAAAACCTCGCTGTGTCTCTGTCTCTGTCTATCTATCTATCATCTATCCTCTATCATCTACCTCTCAGTTATCCATTTATCTATTATCTATCCTCTACCTCTAGTTATCTATCCTTTATCATCTACCTCTCAGTTATCTATCTACCTATCTATTTATCTATCTGTTATCTATCCTCTACCTCTGTTATCTATCTATTATCTATCCTTTATCATCTACCTCTAAGTTTATCTATCTATCTATCTATCTACCTACCTATCTATGCATCTATCTATTATCTCCCCTCTATTATCTACCTCTCAGGTATCTATCTGTCTATATATCTATTTATTTATTATGTATCCTCTACCTCTGTTATCTATCTATCTATCTATCTATCTATTTATCATCTATCCTCTATCATCTACCTCTCAGTTATCTATCTATCTATCTATCTATCATCTATTTTCTATCATCTACGTCTCAGTTATCTATCGATTTATCTATCTATTATCTATCCTCTACCTCTGTTATCTATCTATCTATCTATCTACCTATCTATGTATCTATCTATTATCTATCCTCTATCATCTACCTCTCAGGTATCTATCCATCATCTGTCTATCTATAGACATGAAGGTTCTGTTTCTCTATTAGACTTGATACAATCGATGCCCATAGGCACCAAGCACACTTGCAAGGGCACATGCCTGTACCCGTCTGCAGTGACTTTTCGCCCACCGTGATCTTGCACATGAATTCCGGCCAAGAGCACAAGAGCGATAAGGTCTTTCAAAAGAGAATTCTGAAGTCTGAGGCACCCTATTACCTTCTACTTGTGGATTAGTCGGTTACCATAGAAACTTGGGGTCCTTCCCCCAACCACCTGCAGCTGCCGGTCCCCAAACCCTGACTTGATCACAATAGGCAGGAAGAAGGAAGCCTTTGTTGTTAGTTCTCCTGTGGATAAGACGTTTCGATGTTGGGGGTACTGAAAAATGGGGCGAAATGGAGAAAGGTGGTCAGGAACGAGGGAATTTAGGACATCGTCTTTGTTATCAACCTTGGTTTAATTTTGTTGTTCGCTGGTGCGCTTCTAAGAGAGGAGGACCAGGGGGCAGAATGAAGTAGTGACTCTGTACCCACGGGCATCGACCGCCACCAGCTAACTGTGCCTCTGATGTCTTCCCTGGTGTTTTCATCTACTCGAGAGTATCGCTATGGTGCCTGTAGATACGCACAGCAATATTTCAATTTCTAATCAGATGTGAAAGCCACTCTAAGAAGTCTAACGTGCGATGTTTTATTAATGATTGGAGGTAGCCTTTGGTCTATTCTTTAACGTTCCCAAGCAATTACCCAATTGATGCCCACCTCCCAAAAGAAACACAAGTGTCTGCCTGTGCCTTTGTATAGTGAAACTATCTATATATATAAAAGCCTAAGCAACCGTCCGACAGTTCGACTATCTAACCGGTAGCTATGATGTGCAATGACCACCAGGGGGCAGACGCTCAAGGCAGGAGCTGCCGAGCTGCAGTGACTTGGAGCTGCAGTTCTCGGGTGACACACCTGGAACCAGAGAGGAAAGAGCCCGATTCTGGGGTGCATCACCCGAGAACCGCCCTTTTGCAATCTGGGACCCATCGGGGGATGTTGGAGAGCTGGTTTCAGCCTGATCCCCACAGGCCAGGCCAAGGGACCCCACCGGTGCACGAATCTGTGCACCAGGCCTCTAGTCCTATATAATAAAAACATAGTATGCAAATTGTCCCCTCAACCGGGAGTTCATCCGGGAGTTCAACCAGGGGGTGGGACCGGCCGGGGGAAGGGAGAGACGCCCCCGATGTCAGCCTGCAGCCGGCAGCCACTAGGGACCCTACTAGTTCATGAATTTCATGCACTGGGCCTCTAGTTATCACACAGTTATTCATTGTGCATGTACTCCAGCACTTTCGATATTGTCATCTCTTGATTCTCCAGCCACACTGCGAGGCAGGTATCAGCAGGACCTATGTTAGCCTTTATATCAGTGGTTCTCAACCTTCTGGCCCTTTAAATACAGTTCCTCATGTTGTGACCCAACCATAAAATTATTTTCGTTGCTACTTCATAACTGCAATGTTGCTACTGTTATGAATCGTCATGTAAATATCTGATATGCAGGATGGTCTTCGGCAACACCTGTGAAAGGGTCGTTCGACCGCCAAAGGGGTCGAGACCCACAGGTTGAGAACCGCTGCTTTATATGGAAGGAGTTAGGCTCAGAGGCATGGAGTGGCTGATTCAAGGTCAGACAGCTGCCAAAGGTCAGAGGCAACATTCAAAGTAAATTCTCTTTGATGTCAAATGTTTATAATCTTGAATATTTCAAACGCCGAGTCTCCTGATCACTGGGCTCTCTGGTAGGACTGAAATCTTGACCCAACTCCTTCTGAAGCCGGCGCTCGCCGCCATGCCCTTGTCCCACAGGTAAATGTCTGAGATCTTAAGGCGAGATGGGTCTCCAGCAAAGCAGTGGGTTTGCAGGCCCTTAGAAAAGAGCACTGGGCCCTGGCTGGGTAGTGAAAGGACAGAACGGGGCTGATAACCGTATTCCTAACTCCTCTTCAAGCAAAAGCCATAGAATGTATCAGTTGCTCAGCCAGCCCTTATCTCAGCCAATAGGAACGCAAGGAAACTAGCCCAAGGCCAAAAGTATGCTAGCCACCTCCTGTCTTTGTGTAACCAGACCCTAGCTGCACCCTACCCTTGCGTCATTAGCCCCCGGCCATCACTCAACCAACCAGAATCGGCCAAATCAGTGGTCCGAGTGAGCCCCCACCCCCTGACCCAAGCCCTATAAATTCTTTGTTCTCCCAAAACTCTGGGCTCTCTTGCTTCCTGTCACTCCACTGTGTCAGTGGGGGAGGCAGAGGGACCAAACTAGCTAGTTTGAATAAATGACTCTTTGCTTTTGCATCGGACTCGGCTCCCTGGTGGTCTGTCTTTGGGGATTTTGAAATCTGGGCATAACAGTAGCTCAGCTGCTTAGAGCATCTTCCCTATGTGCCAAGGTTGCAGGTTCGATCCCCAGTCAGGGCAGATACAAGAATCAACCAATGACCCTAGCCCAGTGGTTGACAAACTGCGGCTCGCGAGCCACATGCGGCTCTTTGGCCCCTTGAGTGTGGCTCTTCCACAAAATACCACATGCGGGAGCGCACGTACAGTGCGATTGAAACTTCGTGGCCCATGTGCAGAAGATGGTTTTCGGCCTGGGCGAGTCTATTTTGAAGAAGTGGCGTTATGAGAAGTGGGGGGTGTCGGTCGGGCGACGGGAGACTCAGCGTCGGTGGGCCGCGGGATACATTGTTTTGAGGTACGTTCGCTGAGGTCGACCCCTTCCAACTCTCCCATCCACACTTGTCTATCTGAAACAAGTATACAAGACGAGTGTGGATGGGAGAGTTGGAAGGGGTCGACCTCAGCGAACGTACCTCAAGCAGATTGAGGACGTTTTTAGCAAAGGCCAGCTTAGGAGGACCCTAATGAAATGAATAACAATGTCCCTACCTATATAGTTTCAGTTTTAAAAATTTGGCTCTCAAAAGAAATTTCAATCGTTGTACTGTTGATATTTGGCTCTGTTGACTAATGAGTTTGCCGACCACTGCCCTAGCCGATTTGGCTCAGTGGACAGAGCATCAGCCTCCAGACTGAAGGGTCCCGGGTTCGATTCCGGCCAAGAGCACGTACCTCAGTTGCAGGCTTGATCCCCAGCCCTGGTCAGGGCTCGTGCAGTAGACAACCAATCTGAGTGTCTCTCTCATATCGATATTTCTCTCTCCGCTCCCCCCCTATTTCTACTCCCTAAAAATCAATGGAAAAATATCCTCGGGTGAGGATTAACAAAAAAGAGAAAGAATCAACCAATGAATGCATAAACAACTGGAACAACAAATCCATGTTTCTCTCTCTCTCTTCCTCTCTCTCATCAGTAAACAAAGCCTCCAGTGAGGATTAAGAAAAGAAAAAGAGAAACCTTTGCCTTCCACTGCCCTTAAATCAGTGATGCTTCCCTCTCCCGTGACGTCAGCTCGCAGCTTGCCTGCTGCGAGGCGCTCTGCCCTCCGTATTTTCTTTCCCGTCTGAAGGCGGCTTCGGGCCTCACCTCGGCACTTTGAGGCATAATCGTCCCTGACAAGAGGGCGCCTCACTGACAGCGAGTTGATAAGCATTACGCACAGATGACAGGAGCCGGGACATCTCGGATTACTGCTGTGAATATAATAAAAGAGACTAAACACGCCGGCAGCTCAAACACCAGCCATCTCATAAGTCTCTAGAGGGGCCATTATCTTCCATTTACCGCCGCTGATAACCAGGTGGCGGCGGCCGCCCCGCCATCGCGTGGCGGTTCACTTAACACGTTGCTGACCGGACGTGATGGAGGAGGCAGGGGCGGCCATCAGGACTTTGGGGGCATTTATTTTTAACGTTTATCTTCTGTACCCGCTTTGGGATGGTGGGGGCCCTACCGGAGGGGCCGTGAAGCCTTCCTGGAGGAGAAGGCTGCATGGAGCCACGGGCCCTCTCATCTGCGATTCCTTTGCGCATTTGAAGCTGCGCTGTCCAGCCGGGGAAGTGACAATGGACTTTTTCTCCACGACCTGGGCCTCAAAGCCGGGAGCAACGAGCGGTCAGGCTATTTTTACATCCCGAAGCTCTGAGAAAATACGATTATTATTTCTTCTGAGCTAGTCTGACCCACCTGAAGGGACGGATCCAGGGCTGTGTTGGCGGGCGGTATAGACAGCCAGCCTCGGTGAGGACGTGGCGACGGGCAGCAAGGTCTCGGGCCCTGGACCCAGGGGCCCATCTCCATCTCTCTGGAGGGGAGGGGATGGTATGAGAGCGCAGAACCGAAGGTTTACATACACAGACTGGCAGGGGCGCCCTCCCCACAGACACTCAGCCTGCAGGAATGAATGGAGGCAGGCTCCTCTCCTAGACTTAGGGCACGTGCTGGGTTGCCAGGGGGGGCTCCCTAAGGTGAGGGTGACAAGGCCAGGAAGTGCATTCAATGCGGAACCGTCTAAGTGAGTGACTTTGTGTCTCTGATGTCCCTCCAAGACACGACAGGCCCCAGCACTTGGGTTGTACCTAAAGGTGAAGGCCCTGGGAAAGCCAGATCATTGTACGGGGATGAGGGGGACGAAGGTCGATGGAACTGGTTTCCGGGGATCTTCGTGGGCCTTCCATCTCCTATCTGGGCCCCCAGTGCTTAGAGGCCATCAACGGCACCTGATATTCGGAGATGCTGTGAATTCCCTGAAGTGGGTGGCACCTAGGAGGACTATTTCTGCTCCCTTTAGGTATGAGGACCTGATTTGAAAAGCCAAACATCCATTTACACAGGAATTTAAGGACAGTTTCTGTAAAAAAAAAAAAAAAAAGGATGGTGGTGTGATGGGAGGTCAAGAACTTCAGCTCTAGAGCAGGTCAGTCTCGTTATACCTGCCCCGCCTCCCCGGGACCTCTCAGTGTCTTCTCATATTAACTGGAGAGAGTGATCAAGTTGTTATGCAATTAAATTACTTTCAAATTCCATTTAAAGTTGGGCTCATAGTGCCCGGCCAGTGTGGCCCAGTGGTTGAGCATCGACCTATGAACCAGGAGGTCACGGTTCGATTCCCGGTCAGGGCACATGCCTGGGTTGTGGGCTCCATCCCCAATAGGGATGGTGCAGGAGGCAGCCGATCAATCATTCTCTCTCATCATTGATATTTCTGTCTTTCTCTCTCCCCCTTCCTCTCTGATAGCAATAAAAATATATTTAAAAAATAAAATTAAGTCGGGCTCATAGTAAACTCAGTAAAGGCAGCTATGATGATGACATTCATTATTATAATTACTCTGAATGCCCAACGATGGAATTTCTGGAGCCCTCCCCACTGATTTTAAAGTCAAGGAGATGAATATTTAGAAGAGGCTCAAAAAAAAAAAAAAAAAGGATGAAGTTATAGAACTTGAACATCAAGTTTTCCCATACTATTTCTAAATGTACTTTTGTTTTCTTGTTCCTGAAATGTAAAGCTTTTTAAATTCTAGTTGACATACAATATTATATTAGTTTCACGACATAGTGAGATTTCACATGTATACATCTAACAAAGTGATCACCACAAAAGGTCCACTATCTGTCACCGTACAGTTATTGTGATAGCATTGATTGTATCCCCTACTCTGTACTTTACAGCTCCGTGATTTATTTATGTTATAACTAAAAGTTTGTACCTCTTAATCCCCTTCATCTTTTTGCCCATAACTCCATTACCCAACCCTTTGGCAACTATCAGCTTTTCTGTATCTCTGAGTCTATTTGTTTTGTTTGTTCATTTGTTTAGTTTTTTGTTTGTTTGTTTTTTAAATTCCACACATCAGTGAAATGCTGCAGAAATGCTTGTTATTCTCTGATTTCTTTCATTTGGCATAATACCCTCTAGGGCTATCCATTTCTTTTTTTTAATATTTCTTTATTGATTTCAGAGAGGAAGGGAGGAGAGAGAGATAGAAACATCAATGATGAGAGAGAATCATGATCGGCTGCCCCCTGCACGCCCCACAGTGGGGATCGAGCCTGCAACCCAGGCATGTGCTCTTGACCGGAATTGAACCTGGGACCCTTCAGTCCGCGGGCTGACGCTCTATCCACTGAGCCAAACCGGCCAGGGCTATCCACTTCTTCTTTATCCATTCATCTATTGGTGGACATCTGGGTTGCTTCCATATACGGGCTACTGTCAATAAGCTACAGCGGACATAGGGGGGCACCTTTTAAGCAGAAAACTACTGTCCTACAACATGGTATGGACATCATGGATTAGCCCTTTCAGTGTGGCCTTCTTTCTCGAAGGTGTTACCAGCAGAAATACTCCTAATTTAGTCATAGGAAGTAAAGTCACCTGACAAAATTTTTTAACGTTTGATCATCAAGAAAATGTTCATTGGGGGATGATTCAAAAAAAAAAAAAAAAAAGATACAATTTGTGGAATTAGTTTCTGACCTGTAAAACCACTGATTTCACAAAATAAAAGAATTTCCAGTCTTGCAAATACACTGGTTCCTCCATCTTTGAAAATACCCCTTTGCAAACGCTAAAAGTTAGAAATTGTTCTATTGGGGGGGGGGGGGGGGTGGGGGGGGGGGAGAAAGAAAGCCAGGAATGAATGAAAAGGACTCGTGATTATTTTTAGAAATGCTTACTTACTAACTTTGGAATCAGGTTCCATCCATCAAAGGTAAGTGGATTGGGGTGGAAATAGTTAATAGGATGGTCATTATGCCACAACTGTGAAAGGATCTCTGCTCTCTGAAAACCATTTTCTTAATTATTTTAGGTTAATGCTTATGTCCATGGCAGGGGGGAGGGGAGGAGACATGTGTAATCTGAGCCCCCCGATATGGTGCCTGGCCTGCACGGAGATAACATTAAAGATTTTATTGCTGATACATTATAAATTATTTCTATTACTGCGGTCCTGTGGGTATTGCATTATCAGTGCACTTTGCCTATTACCTCACTTAATGTTATTAACACACTTTGGAGTCTAAAATTACAGTTTTATCATGGAAACCTTAAACACACAATCCAAAGTACTGAATGAAGTTATTATCTTGACTGACCAGACCCGTTTTATTGTCATCTTATCACTCATAAAATCTGAGATTCGATTTGATGTAACTATTAACTGAAGCTCCGTCCGCAGGAGGAGCAGCCCAGCTGTAATATTAATATACTAATATATAAGATGACTTCATTTTATTAAAGGTGAGGTAACTTAGAGAAACCTCTTTTAATGTCTTTCTGCGGCTAAGAGATTGAGCCTGACCTGTTTGCACTTCTGCTCCACCAGCAGCGACAAAAAGTTAAGAGGACCTGCTCGCAGTGTGTCGAGCGCCGTCCCTAACCTGCTTCTGGCCTTTATCAAGGGCCTGCGACGCATTTTTCAGCCACAAAGTTGAGTCGCCCGTCCAAGTGTCAAGACGCGGTGTCCAGTCTTAAAACAAAAGGCCTGAAGGATTCACCATCATTAAAGAGACGTGGTCCGCCCGTCAGAGATGTGGACTGGAGACACGTGAGCGTGTCATTTCAACAGCTTCTAAACTAAGAGCATGGGGTCATCTCGCCAGATCACGCCAGCATTCAGACAACCACAGGTCAGAGCAGTGATGGCGAACCTTTTGAGCTCGGCGTGCCAGCATTTTGAGAAACCCTAACTGAACTCTGGTGCCGTGTCACATATAGAAATTTTTAGATCTTTGCAACCATAGTAAAACACTTATATTTTTGATATTTATTTTATATATTTAAATGCCATTTAACAAAGAAAAATCAACCAAAAAAATGAGTTCGCGTGCCACCTCTGACACGCGTGCCATAGGTTCTCCATCACTGTCCTACAGGGACCCCCTTCTGGGCTTGGCCCTGTGTCTATAGGATAGAAAGAAAGTTCTCGTCGGGGGGCTGATTTCGTTTTTAAAAAGCAATGCTTTTCTTGTCGTGTTCAATGCCATCTTGATATCCATTAAAAACCCTTTCCAAAAAAATAATGTTGGGACTATGCTACAGTCAATGGCCAGCAACCATATAAGAGGGTAAAGAATGTGGGTGCCGCTACCCCAAGAATGATCATGGTGGGACACACTGCAGTTCGGTAGTATGTAGTAATCCTCGCTTGACTTTGCATACCTTTGGCCAAGGTTGGACTCAGTTAGGATGGGGCAACCAAGAAAGCATAACAGACTCTCAAAAAACCAGCTTCTCGAGGCTCCGGAGAGGCTGGCTGGGGAGAGATTTGGGCTGGCCAAATGTCGGTTACTCTAACCTTTCATGTTAGCACCGATAAAGAAGAAATATCACCTGCCTCACTATGCAATCATTCCATCATTTCCTCTATCCCTGTCCTATCACATCAACATGAAATACAGCCCTTGGAGATAGCATAGCACTGAACCTCTACACCTCTTCTCTAATCTCACACAATGAAAGTGTGTTTATTGAGCATCTACTATATGCAGGACACTACACCACAGGGTATATAGAAAAGCAACTCTTGCCCTAGCCGGTTTGGCTTGTGGACCAAAGGGCCCGGGTTTGATTCGATTGCACGCTCCTCCCCGGCCTGGGCCCTGGTCAGGGCCCTGGTCAGGGCTCATGGAGGCAACCAATCGATGTGTTTCTCTCACATCAATGTTTCTCTCTGTCTTTCCCTCTCCCTTCCACTCTCCCTAAAAATCAATGGAAAAATATCCTCGAGTGAAAATTAACAACAACAACAAAAAAAATAGAAGCAACTCTTATTGCCAATGAGATGGCAACCTGGCCACAAAATGACGTCAAGTATAAAGTCCATCATGTTCTTACTCCCCAGCAGTTTATTCGGAGTTCTGTCTTAATTGGTTTGTTCAGCTAAAGGACAGAATGGACCGGGTAACAGATATTAAAACGGTGTTATTTGAGCAGCACCCTCGAAACCCACAGGGACTCATTTCACTGTGGGATGTGCAAGACATAAACCTCATTCAGTTTTGATTTGCAGATTGAAAACAAGCCCAGGCCAAATGAAGAAGACTATCGGTTCGTGAGGGTAGCCACTTGCTACTTTGAATTACGCAAGTCTATAGGAGAAGGCAGGAGCTTGGAGCTCAAAGCCTGGGTCCATTGAATATAATGCTCATTGAATGAATCCATTCATTCAGCAAAGGTCTTTCCCAAGCCTTCTGGTATACCAGATGTGTGCCAAGAGCTAGATCTGTGAGGTTTAACTCTTGAATTATGTTCTAGGAGGCTCATTGCTATAGGGCAAGCCCATGCATCTCGAAGTATCTGCTCTCGCACGGGTGATAAAAGACGTGCACTCGCTTGACTTGGCATATCTTTGAACAAGGTTGTGATCAATTATGATGGGGCAACCAAAGAAGTATAATAGACACGATCTCAAAAAAACAGATTCTTGAGTCTTGGATTCTCTTTGTCCTGAAAGCTTGAGCTGATTCATGGGGATCTTGACTGGTTTCAGAAAAAGGGATCAGGAGTCCTCGACCCCGGGTGGATTCAGTAGAGAAGATGGCGCCCCTTTTAGAACCCCGGGAGATGCACAACATTAACAGAGATTCCATAGACCAGCCCCAGCGATAGGATGAGTATATTCAAGTAACTGGCCCCGCACTGGCACGCACACAAAACCCTCATAGCAACAGAGATGACAGCTTGGTAACAGCAGCTGCTGCTTAATTGAAAACATTAGAAAAATATTACATTATATCTGTATCCCCTGTTTTTATGTTTATTTTCATCCCAAGTGAGAAAATAACCCAGGAAAAAAATACAAAAAGAAACATGAAACAAAGGTTCAGGACTCGCCATGGCAAATGGATAAAGTGTGGCTTGGAATTTAATATCCTGGGGACTCATCCCACTCTTCATGGGACTGGGCAGTCCATTTTTTGTGGGTTCCCAGGGCCAAAAAATGCCACCCATGATGTTGGATTTAGTTCCTGGTCAACCGTACACATTTGATTAACTTGGAGGAGAAATGGCACGTGTGTGGGTCCTCACGTATGTCTGGGTTTGCGTGTTAGGGAAGCGGTGTTAAGATGGGAAAGCGTGTCTACATATGCAGGGATAGAGTTGATACCCAGCATCTCACTAACGTGAAGCTCATGACACGAGCCCCGCCCTAGTAGAGTGGCCCATTCGCCTCAAAACCAACACCAAAATCTGGGGCCCCATTAGAAGAGGGTTAGTAAGAAAAGAAGAGTAGCCATGAGGTTTTAGGCAAGAAAAGTAGACCACGTACAAGTTTACATCTCAAAATAGGAAGCAAGAAAGGAATTAAGTTTCACGTGGCCTCTCTACTCATTCAGATCAGACGCTTGAAATGTACATTGGTGACACAGAAAGCCACGCAAAGACAAGAGATGGGGTTGATTCAATGGACCTTTGCCCCCTAAAATCATGCCAAAGGCACAGCCCTAATACATCTCATGGGCCTTACACATTCCTTGGCGTGAGGTCAGGATCCATCTGGCCACTGGACACCAGGCGGCCACGTGTGCCAATGACATTTCCAAATGCGGGTGACACCTCAAAATAAGCATTGAAAGTTCTACTTGATGGAGGTGCGCCCACCAAGGGAGCGCGCTGTGAACGCATCCGTCCAGCGACTCTAGCCTACAGTTACACCTGCTGTGATATGGTTCCAGAACTCAAGTCTTTGAAAGATTGACGACAGCGGACAAAAGAAGAAATGCTATCCTGTGAGCCCCTTGGAGTCAAGAATTGTGTCTTTCCAATGTCTACTCTGGCGTATAGCTGGGGTATAATTTTTGTTTGAATTTTCTGTTTATTTTTGTTTTTAATCCTCACCCGAGGATATTTTTCCATTGATCTTTAGAAAGAGGGGAAGAGAGAGAAAAAGACAGAGAGAAATATCCGATGTGCGAGAAAACACATTGATTGGTTGCCTCCTGCATGTGCTCCAACCAGACCTGGGTCAGGGAGGAGCCTGCAACCGAGGTACGTGCCCTTGACCGGAATCTAACCGGGGACCCTTCAGTCCGTAGGCTGACGCTCTATCCACTGAGCCAAACTGCCCAGGACTGGTGGTATAACTTCTGATCACATATGCCCATGAGAGAGGAATACTGATCAATAAGCCAGTTCCAGCACAGAGCAAAAAGGTTCTGTTCATGTCTGGCATCTCCAGGGGTTTCAGGGATTTAGCAAGAAATTGTATTCTAGAGCCGGCAGAGCCTCAGACAAAAAACCTGAAGAGAGAAAAGATACACAGGCTTCGTGTGAAAAGGCTGCCAACTATATGATTGCCGCTAAATGACATTCTAGGAAAGGCTACACTATGGAGACAATATAAAGATCAGTGATTGCCAGGGGACAGGGGGCGGGGGGCAGGGAGAGAGAATAGATGAAAAGGAGAGAATGTTTAGTGCAGTAACAGTTCTCTGTATGATACTCTATAACAGCCTACTCTATAATGGTGAGTGCGTGTCATGACATATTTGTCCAAATCAATAGAATGTGCGGCAGCAAGAGCGAGCCCTACTGTCAACTATGGACTTTGGGTGATTATGTGTCAAAGTAGGTTCGTCTCTTGTAATAACTGTCCCCCGCCCTGATGGGGATGTTGACAGTGGGGGAAGCTACTACACAGGAACAGGGGTGTATGGGAACGCTCTGCGCTTTCTGCTCAATTTTGCTAAGAACCTAAAACTGCTCTTAAAAAATAGTCTTGCCCTAGCTCAGCGGTTCTCAACCTGTGGGTTGCGACCCCTTTGGGGGTCGAACGACCCTTTCACAGGGGTCGCCTAAGACCATCGGAAAACACATACTGAATATATAATTACATATTGTTTTGTGATTAATCACTATGCTTTAATTATGTTCAATTTGTAACAATGAAAATACATCCTGCATATCAGATATTTACATGACGATTCATAACAGTAGCAAAATCACAGTTATGAAGTAGCAACGAAAATAATTTTATGGTTGGGGGTCACCACAACATGAGGAACTGTATTAAAGGGTCGTGGCATTAGGAAGGTTGAGAACCACTGCCCTAACTGGTTGGCTCAGTGGACAGAGCATCGGCCTGCGGACTGAAGGGTCCCTGTTTCAATTCACAGTCAAGGCACATGCCCAGGTTGCGGGCTCAATCCCAGTGTGACGCATACAGGAGGCAGCCAACCAATGATTCTCTCTCATCATTGATGTTTCTAGCTCTTTCTCTCCCACTCCCTTCTTCTCTGAAATCAATAAAAATCTATTTTAAAAATATCTTTAAAATATTCTACAGGCTTTAGAAAGCCTAAAATTTCATGAAAAGTAAAATTATATATATACATATAATTTTATTTATATATAATTTTATTTATATGTTTATTTATATATAAATTTATTTTATATATAATTTTATATATAAAATTGCTGGACCTCTGGGCTTTTGTACGGAGCAGAGAGAGCCCAGTCATGATGGCTAATTACTCAAGAAAAAATCAGAAAGGAGCTCTGTTGACAAGTATGAACACAGAGGTGTGTGGTCAGGAGGGTGAGCTCAGGTGCCTACCTCCCCTGCAAGCCGCATGCAGGCAAGTTTCTTAAAGTCTCTGAGCCGAGTTTAAACATCTGCAAAATGGGAATTGGAGCATTCACTTTTCATGGTTGTGAAGCATCTATAATAATAAAAGCATAATATGCTAATTAGACCGGAGTTCCTTCTGGACGACCTTCCGGACGAAGCCAGAGCTACGAGGGAAGCCTGGGTCCCACGGGTGCCAGAGGGAAGCCGGTGCCAGCAGTCGGGGGAAGGAAGGTCTACTCCTGCACAAATTTTGTGCATCGAGCCTCTAGTATTTGAGATAAAACTTGTGACAGTGCTTAGAATCATTCAATGATTGATACATAATTGAAACTCCAAAATCCGCCCATTGAATGCAACTGAATGCTTGAGGTCTCACTGGTGTCCTCTTGTATGAATAGAATTAACAGAAAGGAAATGACCTGTTAATATGGAAATTTTAATTGACTATGATAAAATATCTCTACAAACAATGAGGTATGTGAAAATTAATTCATATTTATGAAGTTTTCTTCTCCAGTGATATTCATAATTTCTATCTGCCAAGCATGGTTAAATTATATTTCTGAGATCAAATGAAAGACTCCTTAGGTTTCCATCAATTGCTCACTCTAAACCCATCATTGCCTATTATGTATCATAATGTAATTAAAATACTGAATAGCCCATAAAATAAAAATATAAGCATATCTAATGAAAACTGTAAAGCTTTAGAAAATAAATTTTAAAATGCATATTGTAAGAATTTACATAAATTTATATTAATTAGATGCTAATCACACTATATAAATCCTAAAATTCTTATGTAGTGCATGAAACATTTCTTAAAAAAAAAAAAAAAGAAGCCAGCACAGAGAATACTGTATGTATATTATAGTATACTATAGTTAGCATAGTGTATAATATATTATTATATTATGTTATTTTATATTGTATTATAATATATTATATCACATTACTTTGGAACATGATTTTGCATTGAAAATCAGAAATGCTAAGGCACTATAACTTAGTACACTTAGTCAAACTGTATTTTTGTTTCTATAATACAACCTTGCCATTTTCGTATCACCTTGACAGACAATTTATTTATTAAGCCCTAGATCTGAATTAATTTTCAGTTGATAATAGATTGAAACACTGCAAAATTTCGTAGCAAAATAAGGCTATTAAAGGTTTGATACGCTAAATGATGTTATTTCTGGGTATTAAAAATCTACCAAGTTTTTATTGAAAATCAGAATTTCTCTTAATCCTACTGATTATAATTTCTCCAATCTAAATATATAACAAATAATCTCACATGGACATAGTAAGCCTCTTTCAGATGAATTATGCATGGGAAATATGATCAGATATCTTAGGAACTGAGAATGTTTGATTGGCCTGTAATCTCTCCAGACTCGTGTCTAATAAAGGGGTAATTCCATTTCATGCCGTGATCCTTTCCAGTTTGAGATCTGAGTTCGATATCTCAGTGTTTGTATAATCTCAACGTTTATGTGCAAGCATATTGATCCATCGTGCGGCGGCTCTGTTAGCGGCTATAGGGGGCTCTTACATCAATCCCATAAAAAAAAAAAAAAAACCAACACAGGTCTAGGAAAATGACCACAAATATTGTTGCTAACATGCCATTTCCATTTCCTTTGGAGATTAGAGCCAAAAGGGCATTTAAAAAGACAATCTCCATTCCTGTGAGCATTTTAACATTCTGCGCTGCGACATCCTGAAGATTGTAGAGGACTTGAGAGGAGGTTAAATTAATCTGAAAAGCTTTGGCAAACTTTCGACTGTAATTCACGGTCACTGTGGCAAGCTGAATGAAAGTATTTTTGGAGTTCGCCTCATCACACGTCTGACACATTTGCCGTCTTTGGAATTTTGGAACTATGGCTCGGGCCTTTCCCAAAGGTGGGGGGAGGCAAGAAAAGGGGGAAGGTCAAGGGCAGGTGGAAAGGGAGGTGGGGGAGAGAAAGCACAGGCAGCGGGAGGAGGGAACATCCCTTTGCTAATCACACATCACAAGCAATGAAATTTCTCAG
This sequence comes from Myotis yumanensis, assembly GCF_028538775.1. Lineage (NCBI taxonomy): Eukaryota > Metazoa > Chordata > Mammalia > Chiroptera > Vespertilionidae > Myotis > Myotis yumanensis. The sequence continues at coordinate 3,085,203 of NW_027223771.1, read as the reverse complement.
GCGAGGAGCCTGCCAGGTGCATTTCAAAGGGAAGCGTTGGGGGGAGTAGGTGTCACTCAAGGCAGATATTTATGAAAGATGACAGTTTGCAAATATCTCAATCTTGGACAAGCCTGCACCGGTGACACGGAGGAGCGCGGCCAAATTGGACGAGTCAGCAGCCAACATTTATTTCATCAGGACCTGTCCAGTCCCCACGGACGGCTTGATCGTCTGAGGAGAATGGGGAGCAGAGGGGCTCACTCTGCCGGTTACGCTCAGTCCATCTGCACGGAGCAGCCCCCAAAGGGTCTAATGAATATGCAAAGCAGGATCCCCAGAAGCGAGGAAAGCTGTGTTTGCAGAGCTAGCCCGCCGCTGGATCTCAGCGATGCCAAAGACGAAGCGTAGTCGTTACAGAAATATTGATGGCTGCTCCTGCCAGCGGGCGGGGACAGAGCAGGGAGTCTAGCCGGGAAGGAGACCTTCATCCCCATACAGACAGCCTGTGGGTCCAGAGGACGCAGAAGTGACCAGGGTGGACACCGTTCCCCTGGCACCTGTCCGAGGTCCCTGATACGCCGAGCAGGTGAACTTGTTAACAACAGAAGTCTATATCCGCCCCCCCCCCCCACCCCACCACCACCCTCTGCAGGGGATGAAACATTAGACATGGGCCTGAACGAATGCTAAGATAAATGCCAAGGGGGGGATTTTTTTAAAAAAATATATTCCATTGACTTTTCACAGAGAGAAAGGAAGAGGGATAGAGAGTTAGAAACATTGATGAGAGAGAAAGATCGACCAGCTGCCTCCTGCACACTCCCCACTGGGGATGTGCCTGCAACCAAGGTACATGCCCTTGACCGGAATCGAACCTGGTACTCTTCAGTCCACAGGCCGACGCTCTAGCCACTGAGCCAAACTGGTCAGGGCCAGGGTGGGGGGGGGGGGATTTTGATAGTATTTCTTTGTTGGTTGGTTGGTTAATCCATTTATGCCCACTGGGAGGGCAGCCCCTTTATGTATATACTAGAGGCCCGACGCACAAAATTTGCATCTGCCCCTCTGTCTCAGCCCCTGCCCACCGCGGCGGCCACCTCGGCCCTCGCAGCCCCGGCTTTGTCCGGAAGGATGTCCGGAAGGTGATCCAGAAGGACATCCAGTCTAATTAGCCTATTATGCTTTTATTATTATAGACTAGTGTCCCGGTGCACGAATTTGTGCACATTGAAAGCAAATTAATTAGAAGAAATATTTTAATATCGCTTTTTGCCCTTTCTCTATAATAGAAGTGTCAACCAAATTCACGATCGACAATGACAGACTGAAACACACCAGTGTGACTGGCGCGAGAGCTTGACTAGTATATGTATCGCACATGTGCAAGTCAACTTAGCCTTTTATAGATATAGAATAAACTTGCTTAATTAGACCTGCTTTCTGATTTAGCTAAATTTTTTCCAGCCCAGTGAAGCACCCCAACTTCTCTTTCAGGTCATTGTCAGCAACACAGCAGTAAATATCAACACGAAGCAGATGATTATTGTAGATCAGGCAGGGAGAACAAAGGGTAAAAATATTTAACTGCAGCAGTGTTTGACTATATTCTGCGCAGTGAAAAAACCTGAAGTCATTTTCAAGGTCCACCATTTCTTACTTCTTTTCAGTCGGGTCAAGTTTCTAAACTTTCTAAATCTCTGTTTTCCGGCTAATGAAAAGAAAATAGGATTCCACCGAGTCTCCTATCTACCTACTCCAGGACTTCTGTGAGGACCAAATGAGATGAGGCACAGGAAAACGCTTCACAGACAGTTGGTTAAAGTGTAAAATGTGTGCACCTGGCCATAAAGCAAGTCATGTTCCTGGGCTGAAGAAACTCTAAGAAGGCTAGTCGCTAGGGAAAGGAAGCCGGGCATTGCTGCATGACATCATTACCCAGCGCCCACAGTGACTGTGTCTGGGCTGGGCTGGGGGCCGCATTTTGTGCCATGGGGTCTTGGCTGCGATTTGGTGGGGTGTCACTCCGGGGTGGTGGTGGGGCCTGTGTCCCACTTGGGGGGGGAGCTGAGTGTTGGTTTGTCAGCCACACTGCCAGGGCTGTAGTGCCGTTTATTTTTAAATGGCCAGTGCACGCCATGGCAGCTCCTGCAGTGAGTGTCTGCTCCCTAGTGGTCAGTGTGTGTCATAGCTACCGGTCAGACACTTAGCCTTTTATATCTACATTAATAAAAGAGAAAGACGCAAATTGACCATACCTTCACAACGCCCACCAACCAATCAGGAGTGAGTATGCAAATTAACCTCATTGCCTCCATGGAGACTGACAGCAGGGAGGAGGCAGCTCCCAGCACAGCCTGCTTGGCCGTCGCCGCAGCAACCTGGGAGCAGTCAAGCGCAGCTCGCAGGCAGCTCCCAGCACGGCCGGCTTGGCTGTCCCTGCGGTGTGGAGCAGGCAGGCCCCACAGAGAACCATGAGGAGTGGGTCTAAGCCATCAGTAGGGCTCCGGGATTGGAGAGGTTGCAGGTCAGGCTGAGGGACACCCCCTCCCCCCGCATGAATTTTGTGCACTGGGCCTCTAGTATATGGATAAAAGAGTAATTGCCACAGGGAAGACATGGAGAGGTATTGTTTTTTGCAGAGATGAGGAGGAGCAGCGACTTGAATGCACTGAGAAGCCAGGACACTTGCAGCTCCTTTAAAGGGGACAGGCCCACAGGAGTAAAGGGACACACACAGTGGGAGGTGCTGGAGCTATTTATAGCAGCGTTTCCTCCTCTCTTCCGTAAACATAAACAAAAAGGGAAGTCACAGCACCCATTGGCTTCCTCCCCAGCATCTGGGATGAATTATGCCTAATGAGAGGTTTTAAGGCACATTGTCACCCCTGGGCGCACGGATGCTGCGTGTAACGGAGTCACGGTTGCCAGTGCCGCCGCCCCAGGCTCCCAAATTCCCTGGAACCGCACAGACAGAGTGGGGGAGTGCGGGCGGCCAGGCTGGCTAATTGAAAAGGGAGAACATTACATGAAATGTGAGGAGTGTGTTACGTGCTGGGGCGCAGGCAGCACCTGCTGTCGGCGGCTAATTGTGCCATTCCCTGGCGTGTTGGACCTGTGCGTCCCTCCCTGGAACCGAGCTGCCCATGTGCTTCGCAGGCGCCCGGCCGGGTCCTCTGGCTCAGGGCTTGGATTACAGGATGGACCAGTTGGGTGACAGCATCCCCCGTGGACTCGCATTTCATTTCAGTGAACGCTCGCACACGTGACCCGCCTTGATCGAACCCTGGCTGGGCTGGGACCGGAGTCATTGCTGCCACTTAACACAGAGACCTCTGGTTAAAGAGGAAAAGTGAATGCAAAGAGGGTATGGGGTTTTAGTACATTTGAAAAAAAAAAAAGAAAAGAATAAAAAGGAGAGAAAGAAAAGCAGGAGAGATAGAGGGAGGTTGGGAAAGAGAAAAGGACAACAACAACAAAAAAGGAAAAAGCAATCAAGCAAAAATAAGAGCTTCGAATACAGGAGAATTTTTAAAAATCAGAGCCAGTGCTCCATAAAAGATGGCAATATTCATAAATGTGCCTCCTCCTTTGCTGTTATTGTTGCAAACAGGCATCCGAAAAGACAGACTTCCTTGTAAAAATTAATTATATTGTCAGCGAACAGTGGCCCTAATAGTGCATTGATTCCAAACCCTAATAGAAGATGCACGTGCCCCAGTTTATCCTGCTTCCTTACGGAAGCATTAGCATTCAGCCAAAAATTTACATTTAGAGAAAATGACCCATGCAATCGTTTTCATGGAATCTTCAGTTAGCAGCTGATCGTCGGTGACAGACATCTATACTAATAAAAGGGTAATATGCTAATTACACTGGGAGGCCTTCCAGGAGATGTTCCGTAAGTCCTTCCGGTCAAAGTCATGGTGGTGGGGCCGAGGCAGAGGCGGTTAGGGGCGATCAGACCAGCAGAGGGGGGCAGTTGGGGGTAATCAGGCTGGCGAGGGGGCAGTTGAGGGCGATCAGTCTAGCAGGGCCGGGCAGTTAGGGGTGATCAGGCCGGAAGGGGGGGCAGTTGGGGTTGATCAGGCCAGCAGCAGAGTGGTTAGGGGCAATCAGGCAGGCAGGCAGGTAAGCGCTTGGGAGCCAGCGGTCCTGGATTGCAAGAGGGATGTCCCCCAAGGGGTCCCAGATTGGAGAGGGTGCAGGCTGGGCTGAGACACCCTCCCCCCGCCCCCCGTGCACAAATTTCATGCACTGGACCACTAGTCCTATATAATAAAGAGCTAATATGCTAATTAAACCAAACAGCAGAATGACCGTCCGGACGACCTTCCGGACAAAGCCAGGGCTGCGAGGGCTGAGGCAGCTGGGGCTGCAAGGGCCAAGCCCCCTTGCACGAATTTCGTGCATCAGGCCCCTAGCACTGTAATAAACTAACAAAAGTCTAAATAATTTCCTAAGAGGTCAAACATGAGAATTTTGCATGCCACAGATCTTGGCTAGTTCTGTTTTTTTAATCACCCGGATCCTGGGAATGTTTTCCGAAAAGAACTTTACAAATTCTGGCAAGTTTGTTTCCGGATTTACATCTAAAGACGCATTGTGAAACCTGAAGTGGCTTCCATGGACGTGAGAGGCGGTGCGGTTAAGGGTGAGGGGTTTGGGAGTGAGACAATCTAAGCCTGCAGTGCATTGGCAATAACATATGAGCTGAGTGACCAAGCAAGAAACATGAACTCTCTGAGACCCCCTGCCTTCATCTGTAAGTTATAATCGAGCCTGTCTATTTAGCAAGGCAGGACGAGGACCAGCGAAAAGATGTAGGAGACGTATTTTCAGGATTTAGGCGGAAACCAGTGGCTATCTTCTGCTTATTAACTAGTCATTAAAACAAGACCCCCTGCCTAACCAGTTTGGCTCGGTGGGTATAGCGTCAGCTCAGGGACTGAAGGGTCCCGGGTTCGATCCCGGTCAAGGGCATATACCTGAGTTGCCGGCTTGATCCCCAGTAAGGGATGTGCAGGAGGGAGCCAATCAAGGATTCTCTCTCATCATTGATGTTTCTGTCTCTCTCTCTCTCCCTCTCCCTTCCTCTCTGAAATCAATAAAAATATATATTGCCGTAACCAGTTTGGCTCAGTGGATAGAGCGTTGGCCTGTGGACTGAAGGGTCCCAGGTTCGATTCCGGTCAAGGGCATGTACCTTGGCTGCGGGCATATCCCCAGTGGGGGGTGTGCAGGAGACAGTTGATTGATGTTTCTCGCTCATCGATGTTTCTAACTCTCTACCCCTCTCCCTTCCTCTCTGTAAAAAATCAATAAAATATATTTTAAATATATATATATACATATATACATATATATATATATATATATATATATTTAAAAATAATAAAATAAAAAATAAAACAAGACACCCCCCCAACGTGCTAAATGCATTAATATAGTCTTCTGAGCTTCACGCAGCAACTACAAATGACAGACAGTCTCTCTCCTCTGCCTGGCGATCATGTTAATTCTGTACGCAGATACGAGCCTTCCCCCAAAGTGGATCTGTATTGAGTGCTTCCCCCCGGGGACACACTGTATACGTAACTCGATGCGTCTGTTACTGTTGTAATTGGGAAGCAGGAAAGCCATGGCTGCGGAGAGAGAGCAGTGCCCAGGCCCTCCGCGATGACAGTGAGAGAGGATCCGAATGACATCTCCAGCGTCATGTTCGCCAATTAGGTGTTGGGAATATGTGCGCACTGCTCCGGCCACCTGTCACGCGCCCGGCTTCCTAACGGGGCGCGGGAAGACCAGCAAAAGTCAGGGGAAGAAAACAAACAGACAAAGATGAGGGCGAAGGCGAGACTGGCCGAAAACCACAGATTTCAGGATGCAACTCCCCGAGACGGTGGCTGTGGGATCATTTTCATGGAGAACTGCAATGGTTGCCCAGGCCTGTTTTGGTGCAAATTTCATGGACGCCCCTGGCTGGCAGCTTAAGGAAGCTATGATCCTATGGATCAGGGGTCCTCAAACTACGGCCCGCGGGCCACATGCAAATACAACTATTGTATTTGTTCCCATTTTGTTTTTTTACTTCAAAATAAGATCTGTGCAGTGTGCATAGGAATTTGTTCATCGTTTTTTTTTTTTTAAACTATAGTCCGGCCCTCCAACGGTCTGAGGGACAGTGAACTGGCCCCCTGTTTAAAAAGTTTGAGGACCCCTGCTATGAATCATCTCAGAAGCAACAAAAGGTGCTACGAGTTGCCCCTTGCTAGGGCACCACCAAAGAAAAAGAAAGAAAAGAAAAGAAAAGAAAGGAAAAAGGTGCCCATGTTCTCCCAATGAGGTTTTTTCAAAAATGAATTACGCCATTAAGTGCCAAGAAGAAAATTAGCTATGAGCGTTTAAATTTCAAATGATCCCCCTTCTAATTGTAAAACAGTGGCACTTAACTGCTATTGATCCTTCGGAGACACATCAGGGAGCGGGGTCACCATAACTGTTAATATTCACGGCCTCCTGAAAGAGCATCAAAGGACATTTTAATGTCACCGACTTTCTCGGGGAGTTTTTAAGGAAGCTCTGCCTCCGCCAGCCTATGACTGAAAAGGACATGAGGTAGACAAATGTAGAAACAAATGTGACGGCAATTTTCCGCTAATCAAATCATAACTCAAGATTGATTCTTTTTTTTTTTTTTTTTTTTGGCAAAAGCGGATGTCATATAGATTTCCAAAGCTGGGCGACATTTAAAAGTCAGAGCAGTGTATATGTTTTCTATAGACTGGGACGTTCCAGAAGATGGGCCGATGGGGAGTTTGTTTGTTTATTTTTTGTTTATTTTTGAACTCGGAGCTGTAAGAGAGAGCGTCCGGGAGTGAGGGCTGTCAACCGTCAGGGGCATTTCATTCAAGGCTCCGTCTGCCTGGGTTTTTTTGAAATGTTTATTAGATGAGACAATAAACCCCACATGGGTCCTCTGTTTTTTTAAAAAAAAAGGTAGAAATTACATTTAGAGACACATCCGGGTGAGCTTTCCTCCCTCTGCTGGGATCCTACAGTGAAAATATTGAATTTGTGGCATTGTCAACGTCCACAATGCTGAACTTAGCCAAGCTAGGAAGCAGGACGACGGTGCTTCCTGTTAAAATTAACAACTCTTGCCCGGCCAGCGTGGCTCAGTGGTTGAGTGTCAACCTAGAAACCAGAAGGTCAGGGTTCAATTCCTGGTCAGGGTACAACCCCAGGTTGCGGGCTCCATCCCTGGTGTGGGGCGTGCAGGAGGCAGCCCTTCGATGATTCTCTCTCATCATTGATGTTTCTCTCTCTCTCTCTCTCTCTCTCTCTCTCTCTCTCTCTCCTCTCCCTTCCTCTCTGAAATCAATACAAATATATTATACAAATATATTTAAAATTAAAAACTCTTATTCCAAATCCCTCTGTTGCAGCCCAAGAGAAATGTTCAAATTTAACATTGTATTGGACGTCCCCCAAAAAAGCAAACTTGTGTTAATCTTTATTTCCGACCAAATCAAATCTTTACCTCGTTCCTAAGGGTATTGCTCACTATGCCAGTTGATTCTTGCTAAAAGAATATTATTGTTATTTTGGTTCCTAACTCAAATATGTATCTTCATTGCCTACAGAAACACATTTTTAGGGTGTAAATTTTGGCAAATACAATCTTGTAGGAATTTGCTAAATAAAAAGGGAGTTAGCAAAAGGGAGTAAATAATGTCTTTGGGTGGTTTCAATTCTTATTGCTTAAAAGAATTTTATTTTTATGAGAGAGAGAGAGGGGGAGAGAGAGAGAGAGAGAGAGAGAGAGAGAGAGAGAGAGGTGTTGCTCTACCCATCTACGCACTCATTGGTTGATTCTTATATCTGCCCTGACCAGGGATTGAACCCCCAACCTTGGTATATCAGGATGATCCTCTAACCAACTGAGCCACCATTCTTTATGGCATCACTGAGGGTTTTTGGGGAGCACCTGGGAACAGGTAGAGACCCACTGGTGTACAGAATGTATTTACTCTTAGACTCAGCTATTTACCAACTGGGAACTAAGCAATATTATTTCTTGTGTGTCTGAAATTTAAACTTACTGCAGAGTCCAGTACGTTCACTGGCTAGGTCTGGGAACACTAGGTGGAAAGCCAAAGACAAAGGAGATGCTGAACGGGCCAGGACCATTTAGTGCAAAGAAATACGAAGCCATGCCCAACCACTTAAAGCAAACACAAAACTAAATGTGCAAATACACGGCCAATTGGCTATTCATGATGGTGCAAATACAACTCGTTTGGACAAGGAAAAGATGCCGGACCGCCCGCATATGTTTATATGGGGAGAGAAAAAAAACAACTCGACCCCTATCTTACATCATGCACGATAATTAATTCGAAGGAGATCATATACCCAAATGGAAATGTTAAAAAGATAAAGGCCCTAAAGGCAAACACAGGAGAGTATCTTTACAACATGATAAAGTCCCTGAAGGCAAAAAAAAAACAGAGATTTCCACTGCATTGTTGGAGCAATAGGGACAGGGACCTGAAGCAAACACACAAGGTGCAGTCCCTCCTTCCTCCTCCAGCCATGCGGTCTCTCTATCGCCCCCTATTGGCAGAGCCTATCACAGAGGCGGACAGGGGCAACTGGCAAAGCAGAAATGTGGACCGAGTCTTTCGTCAGTATCCCAGACGGCAGGGTGGCGTGGCTGGGAGACAATATGAAAATGACTGTCATTGGTTAGTTTCCTGCCCCCCTCAGTCTCCAATAATATATACCCAGGGAAACAATGGTTCTAACTAGAAGTCAATCCAGAAACATACTGAGAAAGTAAGTTATATATATATACTAGATGCACGAAGATTCGTGCAAGAATGGGCCTTCCTTCCCCTGGCTGCCGGCACCACCTTCACTCTGGCCGGAGCCGCCTTTCTGCCTTCCCACCTTCCCATGCTGCCCAGAGGCCTGGAGCGGCTGGAGCGGTGCAGAATGCCTGTGTCGTCGCCTGACCACTGGGCGCCTGTGTATGCAAATTAACCCTCAATCTTTGTTGGGTTAATTTGCATGCTCACTCCTGATTGGCTGGTGGCCGTCATGAAGGTCTGGTCAATTTGCATCTTTCTCTTTTATTAATGTAGGCTAGAGGCCCAGTGCATGAAATTCATGCATGGGTACGGTCCATAGGCCTGGCCGGTGGTCAGGGCTGATCTGTGGAGGGACCAGTCGGGTGGCTGGCCTGGGGCCTGCAGGCTGGGGGCAGCTCCTGCGCCGAGCATCTTCCCCCTGGTGGTCAGTGTGCATCATAGCGACCGATCGTTCCACCATGTCACTCTGCCATTCCGTCAATTTGCATATTAGGCTTTTATTATATAGGATTTGCTCTGAGTGTATTAAGCAAGGAGTGTTACAAGAAGAATAGAAAAGAAAAGGGAAAGTAAATAGAAAAGGAAAAGAAAGGGGGAAACAAAGCTAATATAAACAACATTCTAAGAAACAGAAGAGTGTCGGTCTAACCATTACTCTTATATAGGCAGTCTAAATTATTACCTCTTCATTCACTCAGAAATATAATTCATTCCTTTTTGGTACATGTGATATCAGTTTATATCTGACTTAAAAAGACCACACCTTTGGCTCTACATCTCAGACCAGTCTATGGACAGAAACAACACAATTCTGAACCCGAAAGACAGGAAAACTAAGTGAGTACACATCACATTTCGGAAAATTCTAGTCGTGGGTCTAGTTGTCGAATTTTTTGAACACTGTTTCCTACACGTGTGATCTGAGTCTTTCTGTCATTGAAAAGGTGAGTATTTTCTATTCAGTAACAATATCTGTAAGGGCTCCTCCTGTTCGGGTGTGAAAACACAGTGGGAAGACAGTTGTTACCAAAGCAAATGAACTTTATTAGCATCCCAACTCTGAACAATGGAAAGCCTGCTCATGCACTGTCAGCAAATGAGACACCGTGGAGTCTGAAGCGGATTTCATCTTCCAACTCTGCTGTTTACTTATCAGCTTTTAGAGAGGATGTGGGAGAAACGATACTGACTACATCGCTGCACATCACGGTCTTTGTCGCTGGGATGCTGACCCTCTTCTTTTTTTTTTCATCATTTAAAAAGATTTTATTAAAGGTTTTTATAGAGCAACATCCAGACTCCAGCTCCAGCTGCCGAGGAGACCCTGTGATGCTGTGGGTACGGGCTGGGGCCTGGCAGGCGGCCCTGGCTTCCCACCCTTCTGCTCCGAGATGGAGGTGCTGGGCAGGATCTCATCTTTGGGTTCCACGATGCTCACATGGTCAGGCAGGGGCTTCTTAGGGCCTATCTTACCACCTGGGTCCCAAGGAAGCGTGATCTTCACTTTGATGCCCAGCCCACCTCGCCTGGGCAGCCCATGGTGCACTGCAGTGTCCACGCAGTAGTTAACAGGGTCCCCGCTGCGGATCATCAGACCATCGACAACCTTCACGGATGTAGCCAGCTGTCCTCGGAGTTTCCCAGACACCACAACCTCGCAGCCGTAGGCCCTACTCTCCATGATGAACCGCGGCACAACACAGCAGGCCCCTGCACAGCAAGGCCTCCTAGGCCAGTGGTCGGCAAACTCATTAGTCAACAGAGCCAAATATCAACAGTACAACGATGGAAATTTCTTTTGAGAGCCAATTTCTTTAAACTGAAACCATATAGGTAGGTACATTGTTATTCACTTAATTAGGGTCCTCCTAAGGCTTAGGAAGAGCCACACTCAAGGGGCCAAAGAGCCGCAGGTGGCTCGCGAGCCGCAGTTTGCCGACCACGGTCCTAGGAGTGTGTCACGCAGAGACTGTGCCTGGGCAACGGCCCACAGACCACTCGGGGCCACCTCCTCAGCACAGAGCTCTCCGCTACCCTCAGGGAAGCCAAGCCTCTTCCGAACCACAGCAGTCCATTCCCAGATCCGTGGGCCCTGCTCACCAAGAACATTCTGGTGGCCCAATCATTTCTGTCCTGTCCGGTGTCACTCGGACCTCAACTCCAGAGTAGCCATCGTCAGCCAGCTCCCGGGGGAGAAACTCGTTCGGTTCAGCTCTGAAGATGCCATCAGCAACCAACTGGCTCAGGCCCCTGCACTCAGTCCACCACCGTCCGCAGCCCGCGGGGATGCCTCGTGGCCCAAGCCACCTCCCGGGGCAGGGCAGGGAGCGGGCACGGAGCTGCGGGTCCCGCCACGGCATCTCGAGAAGGCCCTGACCCGCACTGCGCTGCCATCCCCGGGGCCCCAGGCCCAGGATCTCTCATCTTCCTCCTGAGGCTCCTCTTTTAAAGATCCACACAGAGCCCCTTTCACAGGAACCACAACCAAAGAGAGACGCTCATAACTAAAAGGGAAGATGACTAGACTGGTTCTTTTTACCCTAGGAATCGATTTCCTACTCTTACTTATCACAATGCTATGAAAGAATAGGAACCAGAGATCTATAATAATAAAAGCGTAATATGCTAATTAGACCGGATGTCCTTCCGGACGACCTTTCAGACGAAGCCGAAGCTGCCTGGGTCTTGGGTGCCTGCTGGCAGCCGGAGGGAAGCCCGGGTCCCGGGTGCCAGAGGGAAGCCGGTGCTAGCGGCTGGGGGAAAGGAAAGCCTACTTTTGCCTGAATTTTGTGCATCGAGCCTCTAGTATTAGCAGAAAAATAGAGAGAGAAATAAAACACTAATCTATCAGACTCTTTTACAATGTTGAAGTATTTATTTATTTTTCTCAAGTATCAAACTAAAAAGAGAAAAGGACATTGCTTGTAACCCACCCAGTGCCTCATGAACAGTCCTAGCCGGTTTGGCTCAGTGGATAGAGCATCAGCCTGTGGACTGTGGACGAAAGGGCCCTGGGTTCTATTCTGGTTAAGGGTACGTACCTCAGTTGCAGGCTCATGCAGGAGGCAACCAATCGATGTGTCTCTCACATCGGCATTCCTCTCTGTCTCTCCCTCTTCCTTCCACTCTCTCTAAAAATCAATGGGAAAATACCCTCAGATGAGGATTAACAAATAAATAAACAAAAAGTCCATATCGAGGAAGGCCCATGCCTTGGGGTTCAGATATGGAAACCCAGTCCCCCCAAAAGCCAGCATGAAGGAAGTTGCCCTGCCCCGCTCTCAGATCTGCAATTTATTACCCGCTTCTCTAGGCTCAGAGCCCTGCCACCAAGACCACAGGACACCCAGCTCCTGTTCTCTACGTGGGGAGACGAGCTATTTATAGCTGCAAGCCACCAGGCTCCCATGCACTGAGCAGCAAACAAGCCCAGGAAGTCCCACTGCTATTCCAGCTCCCACACCCCACCCTCCTCAGGGGCGGGGGAGTGAGAAGAAGAGGAAGACTGTAATTTGGGTTTGTGCGTTTGATTATTCTTTCTTTTTTTTTTTTAACCTGGGATGCCATTTAGAAATCTTAAAGGGGCCCTGGTCCTCGGTGCCCACCCAGCTGTCCTGATTAGTGGCTCTGCGTATGCAGGTCAGATCCGGGGATTAATGACGGCTAATTTGCCCGAGGTTGGTGCAGCCCAGGCAGCAGGCTCTGCAGGCCCAGCTTTCGCTGCCATATGGGCGGAAGCAGCTGTTTCAATTACTTTCAATGCCCAGATGTGTCAGGCGAGCCACCCGTCCTCGGTGGGGTACATCAGCCGCGCGGCAGCTAATTGCTTCAATCGCCGAGGAAGCGTGGTGCCGGGGACCCCGAGAGGGGCTTGGGGACAGCCGAGTGCCAGCTGTCCTCGCCGCTCACCAGGCCGGCAAGTGGACGGGCCTCGAGGAGTCTCCGGCCTCCGCCAGCAGGGCCCGCGTGACACCCGAGCGGCCTGTCTCCGTCAGGTGCACATCACACGAGGACAGACCGAGGCGGGTGACACGCCTGTGACCTTGGCGTGTCTCCCTCCCAGGCGGCTGTATCTGCCAGGAGCCGATGGGATGCGGGGCTGGCGCTCCGGGCCCGCCAAGGAAATCAACATCCCGTGATGCCAATTAACATGCAGCGCAGATTGGCCATTTGAATCCGAAGCTTCCAGGCACCTTTTGAAAGGTTAGCCTCCCGCTCCTGGCGCCCAGGCGGCCGGGGATCAATGAATCGATGTGTGTGTTATGTTTTCTGGTGAATCCGATGGAGGCGCCAGGGGAAGAGGAAAGGACGGTCGGCTACCACCCACTCCCCTGCGCTCTGCATGGTTCTGGGGGGGGGGGGGGGGGGGGGGTAGTGGGGAGATCAGAAGAACCAAATATCAGGCAAAGCCATGTGCTCCCCTTGTGTGGACTGGGAATGACGAGGAGCAAACCTGGGGAAAATCGGAAGCTGTTATCATCATCATAATACAGCCATTTAGGAAAAGAATAAACATTTGTTTTGTGCTAATTCCGCAGTAATCAGGGTGATTGATTGTACTGTACTTGGCTACCGTGTTGCCATGGTTATTGCAAGCAGCCTGGTTATTAACGGCCTGGACTCCACCGCAGCGCTCAGTTTGAGACCATTCATCAGAAACGCGAGTCTGAACTTCACGGTGGCATCCCAGCCACTTCGCAGCCCAAAAGAAGTGAGCTCTTTCGCGGTTTTGTATTCTGTCGCGTTCCATCTGTTATGGCGCGGTCTGTCCCCTCCTCTAGTTGCATTGCTTCTCTTTAAAAAAAAACGGCACCAACAGGTCTCCCATGTAAGTCACAGGGTCAGCCTTTTTCAGATGGGTCTGCTGGTGAGGATATATTAATGCAACTGAGGCAGAAATTGTCTTGAAGAAACAGATGTGGGTTCTGAGTGTGGGAGCGATTTGGGAGGGCCAGGGCCCAGAGCCTGGGAACTAGAGATCTCAGGCAGAATAGACCAGAGTTTAAACCCACGTTTCAACCCGGCCCTCCCTGTCCAAGTGACATCTGAGTTGAGTCTTCTTTTTTAAAGAAAAAAATATGTGTCTTTTTTTATTTTAGAGAGAGAGAGATCAATGAGAAAATCATTGATTGGCTGCCTCCTGCACGCCCCCTACTGGGGATCCAGCCTGCAACCTGGGCACATGCCCTGACGGGGAATCGAACCAGCAACCGCTTGGTGCACGGGACGATGCTCAACCACTGAGCCACACCGGCCAGGGCCTGAGTTGAGTCTTCTTGATCCCAGGATTACAGATTCCTCTCCTCAAGCCGGCCACTCCCAGCTAGTCACAGTCTGCTTCCTTTGTTCTCCTTACCAGTGGTGGTGGGGGCAGGGTGTGTTCCTGTGTGTTTAAGTTGATAACCATCAAAAACCACATTTTTCGGGAAGAACCTCAGAATTCTCGGAGACTGGGTGCGCACGCGCGCTCACGGACTTATCTGTGACCCCTACAAAGAACCAGGCAGACTGCATCTGCGTTCTGAAGTCACAGCCTGCCTGAGCCTTCCTAACAGATGACTTTAAAGCTTAATGGTGTAGCCCTGACTAGTTTGGCTCAGTGGATAGAGCGTCGGCCTGCGGACTGAAGGGTCCCAGGTTCGATTCCGGTTAAGGGCATGTACCTTGGTTGCAGGGCCCTGGTCGGAGCTCATGCAGGAGGCAACCAATCGATGTGTCTCTCTCACATAGATGTTTCTCTCTGTCTTTCCCTCTCTCTTCCACTCTCCCTAAAAAATAATGGAAAAATATCCTAGGGGTGAAGATTAAAAAATATCTATAGAATAATGTTACATGCAATAAACATTAATCTTTCAAGGAAAACAATTTTAAATATAATAATATTACCAAAACTATACTAACATAGTATAACATCACAAAAGTTATAGGAAATATTAAAAATCTGCATATCACAGGATTACTTCTATTAGATTCTAAAATATTCTTTTTCCCTGGATCTATTTTTGTCCATCCGTTTATGTTGTTCATTAGATTCCACCAATGAGTGAGATCATGTGATATTTATCTTTCTCTGACTGGCTTATTTCACTTAGCATAATGCTCTCCAGGTCCATCCATGCTGCTGCAAGGATGGTTAAGAGTTCCTTCTTTTTTACAGCAGCGTAGTATTCCATTGTGTAGATGTACCACAGTTTTCTAATCCACTCATCTGCTGATGGGCACTTAGGCCATTTCCAGATCTTAGCTATGGTGAATTGTGCTGCTGTGAACATAGGGGTGCATATCTCCTTTCTGATTCGTGTTTCCGATTTCTTGGGATATCGTCCTAGAAGTGGGATCACTGGGTCAAATGGGACTGCTCTCATGTTTTTAAAAGCCTGTCATATGCACGTGGTTTCTACTTTTTCTGTGTACTCTGGAGCATAGAGCTCTGGCAAGAAGTTGTGCGTTTTAGTTCAAAAAAAGAAAGAAGAAGAAGAAAAAACAGATTGAAAGCATAAATGGACTGCAGAGTAGTGAGCAACTTTCTCCACAGTTGTTTTTTTTCCAAGAAAATCTTGCCTTTCTCCTTCCCAGAGATAATGGCAAGAATTCATGCCCTGGCTGGTGTGGTTCAGTGGATAGAGCATCATCCTGCAGACTCAAAGGTTCAGGATTCAATTCCTGTCAAGGGCACATGCCCGGGTTGTAGGCTCCATCCCCAGTAGGGGGTGTGCAGGAGGCAGCTGATCAATGATTCTCTCTCATCATTGATGTTTCTCTCCCTCTCCCTTTCTCTCTGAAATCAATAAAAGCATATTTTTAAAAAAGAATTCATGAGTCAGTGGAAGGTTAGGGATCCAAGATGATGACGGAGGAGGTGGAAGCTACACTCACCTCCTCCCAAGACCAACCTGGAATTAGAACTAAAATGCAGAACAATCTACCCGAGTAACCAACTGAAGGTTAGCTTAGGGCAGTGATGGCGAACCTTTTGAGCTCGGCGTGTCAGCATTTTGAAAAACCCTAACTTAACTCTGGTGCCGTGTCACATATAGAAATTTTTAGATCTTTGCAACCATAGTAAAACAAAGACGTATATTTTTGATGTTTATTGTATATATTTAAATGCCATTTAACAAAGAAAAGTCAACCAAAAGAATGAGTTCGCGTGTCACCTCTGACACGCGTGTCATAGGTTCGCCATCGCTGGTTTAGACTCACAGGAGCCTGGCTGCTGGGGGAGCGAGCATGGCCTTGAGGAGACACGAGTACCAAGGACAGAATGAGAAGCAGGGCAGCTCCGGCTCCCAGGGTAGGAATACGATTTCACAACAAAAATCTGTCAAGCTTCCTGAAACCAGGTGGCCACGGGAGATTGTCACTAAAAAAGGATTCAGATGACAGCAGAGCCTTTTCTAGTGCCACTGCCTGGGGACGCGAGAGGCGGGCTTTGCTGCGAGGGGGGGCCTTGTCCACAGGCGGCCAACGGCTCGGAGAGCGTCTCCTCCCGGAAAGAATAATGTTTGATGGAATGTCATCTTTTTTAAAATGTATTTTTTTTATTATTGATTTCAGAGAGAGAGGGAGAGAGAAATAGAAACATCCATGATGAGCGAGAATCACGGATCGGCGGCCTCCCGCACGCCCCGCACTGGGGATGGAGCCCACAACTTA
The DNA here is from genome assembly GCF_028538775.1 of Myotis yumanensis. Taxonomy (NCBI): domain Eukaryota; kingdom Metazoa; phylum Chordata; class Mammalia; order Chiroptera; family Vespertilionidae; genus Myotis; species Myotis yumanensis. The sequence continues at coordinate 3,068,692 of NW_027223771.1, read as the reverse complement.
GGCCTGTGCCCTGACCGGGAATCGAGCTGGGACCTTCTGGTTCCTAGGTCAACGCTCAACAACTGAGCCACGCCAGCCTGGCTGGCATGTAATTTTATTTTAAATTTTTTTCAGAAGACCTCTCAGATAAATACACTTACAAACCGAGAGGGAGGGGACACCCACCTTGCTAGATCCTGGTGGCAAAGGGGGCTATTTCGTGTGTGGTCAGTGCGCATCATAGTGACTGGTCGTTCTGGTCCTTCTCCCGTAAGGGTCGCTGAGGCTTTTATTGGATAGATTACTAGACAAGGCACAGGGCGGTCCCTCTCTGGAGGGTTGCTGGTTGTCCCGGGTCGTCCGTTTTGCCGTCTGCCCCAATGACCACTTACTTGATGCCTTGGAGCAGGGGTCCTCAAGCTATTTAAACAGGGGGCCAGTTCACTGTCCCTCAGACCGTTGGAGGGCCGGACTTTAGTTTAAAAAAAAAAAAACTATGAACAAATTCCTATGCGCACTGCACATATCTTATTTTGAAGTAAAAGAACAAAACGGGGACAAACACAATATTTGTATTTGCATGTGGCCCGCGGGCCGTAGTTTGAGGACCCCTGGTCTAAGGAATGTCGTAAAGGACTGGCAGGAAGTGAGGCCCGGGCATGCAGTGCTATGCAGAAGCCAGATGCAACCCTTCATTTGATTCATTCATCGCCGTTCACCGCACATCTACCCTGAGCGAGACACTGTGCCGTGATGAAGAGACAGACAGATATTTCAGTCTCTGCTCTGAAGAGATATACAGTTTACCAGACAATAGATAAATGAGAAAAACAAAGAGGGAAAGGAAGAGGACCATCGGAAGGCCAAAGCCAAGCCAGTGAGACCCCCTGGCTACAGGCACTCCAGGGACTAAGCAGGAAACATGAGCAAAAGTTAGCAAAGATTTTTTTTTTTTATCCTCACTCGAGGATATGTGTATCGCTTTTTAGAGAGAGGAAGGGGGAGAGAGAGAGAGAGAAACATCGATGTGAGAGAGAAACATCCATCAATGGCTCCTGTACGTGCCCCTGACCAGAAATCGAACCCGAAACCTTTTGGCGCACAGGGCGATGCTCCAACCAACTGAACCACCCGGCCAGGCTAGCAAAGATGTTCGATGAAGCTTAATACCAAGGCGGGGATAAACAACGGAAAATCTATGAGTTCTAGAAGGAAAGGGATATTTTAATTGGGTGCATAAATGTAGCAGTTATGTTACGCCATTTACACAGGGGAAGTTAAACTCTGAATTTTGATATTCTCCTGTGTGGAATGACGACAGCAATAGAATATCAAAACGGTTAAATAAACTGTTATGTAAAAACATATGAGACCTTCAAACCCTTGTACCGTTCCCACAGCCTCAACTTACATTGTCTGCTTCCAAGTTTGAGTATAAGCCTTTTTGCACAATCTCTACATCAGTGGTTCTCAACGTTCTGGCCCTTTAAATACAGTTCCTCATGTTGTGACCCAACCATAAAATTATTTTCGTGGCTACTTCATCACTGTCATGTTGCTACTGTGATGAATCGTCATGTAAATATCTGATATGCAGGATGGTCTTAGGCGACCCCTGTGAAAGGGTCGTTTGACCGCCAAAGGGGTTGCGACCCACAGGTTGAGAACCGCTGCTCTATATGGACTTAAATTTCGTCTCGGTGCAAGGAGAAGAAATTCAGTTTCTCTTTGCTGATAAACGGCTCCTTTAATGAACGGAAACCTTCAGGAAGCACACGTAAGTGGCGCCATGGACCTCGGTCGGCAGGATTCTGTCCCCTCCCTTCGCCCTCTGCTTATTGACAGGCCGTCAAAGAATGAGAATTTCCTTTCAATCTACTGAGAGCAAAGGGAAATGACTCCTTTCCATCGGAAGAAAACCTACTGGCAGCGGTAACATACACTTTCCTTTAAGCTTTTGGACAGACTTGATATAAATTTCAGTGCCTGGGGAGGCAGGCGGGGGCCACCTGACAAGATAAATGTCATCACTTATGCCTGATGATTGTCTATCTGTCCAGAAGTCCCCTTTTTTTAAGAGAGAGGGAAACAAAGGTTCAAGTTAGCCCGTCAGCCATGTGGTTTCATTCTCTTATGCATATTGAAATACTTCCGAGAGATTTATCACCCTGGTTCATACGGTCAGAGTTCCAGTAAGCGAGGCCCTTTTCTGAAGGTTAAATATTTATGCTCCTACTTTCCTGCCCAAAACGGACGCGAGTAAACCCACACTAGCCACGGAGCCGTGGGGACAGGCCGGGTCAGGGCAAGAAATGGCAGTTGGACCAACACCCGGAGCATCATCTGCTCTCTTAATGTCTTAGAATGAATGAAACAAAGAAATAATGCATGAATAAAGGATGGATGGATGGATGGATGGATGGGTGGATAGATGAATGGATGAATGAGTGAATGAATGAAACAAAGAAATAATGCATGAATAAAGGATGGATGGATGGATGGATGGATGAATGAGTGAATGAATGAAACAAAGAAATAATGCACGAATAAAGGATGGATGGATGGATGGATGGATGAATGAGTGAATGAATGAAACAAAGAAATAATGCATGAATAAAGGATGGATGGATGGATGAATAGATGAATGAGTGAATGAATGAAGCAAAGAAATAATGCACGAATAAAGGATGGATGGATGGATGGATGGATGAATGAGTGAATGAACGGAACCAAGAAATAATGAAGAAATAATGCATGAATAAAGGATGGATGGATGGATGAGTGAATGAATGAAACCAAGAAATAATGAAGAAATAACGCATGGATGGATGGATGGATGGATGGATGAATGAGTGAGTAAATGAATGAAACCTCCTAGGTGACCAGTCCCAGGAAGCAGAAGTAAATCTCTCTAGAAAATCCAAGTCTAAGTTAGTCTACAACTCCCCCCATATCCAGCCTTGTGAGACAGATCTTAGACAAAATAATTATTATCCTTTAGAACAGAGGTTCTCAACCTGTGGGTCTCGACCCCTTTGGGAGTTGAACAACCCTTTCACAGGGGTCACCTAAGACCATCGGAAAACACATATATAATCGCATATTGTTTTTGTGATTAATCACGATGCTTTAATTATGTTCAATTTGTAACCATGAAAATACATCCTGCATATCAGATATTTACATGACGACTCATAACAGTAGCAACATTACAGTGATGAAGTAGCAACGAAAATAATTTTATGGTTGGGGGTCACCACAACATGAGGAACTGTATGAGAGGGTTGCGGCATTAGGAAGGTTGAGAACCGCTGCTTTAGAAGAACAGCTATTATAGTGAATCAAATCCTTCTACAAACAGTCGAGCTTCACAGAACTCCATGGAGTAGACAGAGAGAAATGATTATTTTATTTTATGGATGACTACATGGCATTTTAAGTGCATGAAGCTGTGTCTACCAGTGGTTAAGGGCGGGACTATGACAATTATGGTGATCTTATCGGGTTTGCTTCTAATTATGACAACAGTAACAAAACAATAAATATGTATAAGTCAGTTACAGTTCAGCAAGAGTATACCAGGTTTCCACACTTGATCTTCAGAGCTATCCTTTGAGCATTTTTTATTTCAGTTTGGTTTCCACCTAATATTTATTGGTAGGAAAGCAAAATGGATGGGTTTTTTGAAGCCCAATAAAATGACTCATTGCGCCACAACCCACTCCCTGAGAATAAGCCATGTTTAGCTCTCTCACTTACTGTTTCTACTACTTATCCTCATGTTTAAAATGGCATTTTTGCATTGGTGTTTCTCGACTGTTCCATTTTGGACATTACGTATTGACTTCCACTATGGGAAATAAAAATCAAGTACTGAACTTCCTCCCCCAACACACACTAATACATACTCCCCCCCCCCCCCCATCAATTTCTCAATAGCCTTATAACAAAGTTTTGTTAAATCAATATTTAACGAGTGTATCACCATGACCACTTAAATGCTGTTTAAAGTTATGACACAACGTACTAAATTTCCCTTATTTCTCAGTTTTGCTCTTCTTCCTTTAATTTATTTTTTTCCCATGAAGTTAATAAAGTCCATATTTTTTTCTTAGTTTCCTATGTACCTATCAAAAGATTTTAATCCAAAATCCTCTCAATATGAGGAAAATATGTTATCGGGTAATATCATCATTTAGAAAAAAACATAAACATTCCGGAATCTTTAGGCTTGTTGTCCCGAATTCAAAAACAAATAGGAAAACCAAAGCAAATTAAAACAAAAGTAGGAAGAAGAAAGAAAATAATAAAGATCAAAGTGGAAGTCAATGAAATATATAACACACAGAAAATCAATGAAACCAAACATGATCCTGAAGAGATTTATAAAATCGACAAGCTTCTAGCCAGCTTATCAGTAAAGACAAAGAGAGAAGAACTAAATTATAAACATCACGACTGTGAGAAGCAGTATCACTTAGGATTCTACGGATATTACAGAGATAATATGGCAATATCATAAACAACATCATGCCAATACATTCAACAACTTAGATGGATTTGGTAAATTTCTCGAAAGACACAAACGACCAAAGCTCATTGAAGAAGAAACAGGTCATCAGAATGGCCCTGTCTCTGACGCAAAAATTAAATTTATGGTTAAAAACTTCTGCAAAGAAAACCCCAGGCCTACACAGCTTCAGAGTTGAGCATTACCAAACATTTAAGAGAGAGAGAGAAAACACCAATTCCTCACAACCCCTTCCAGAAAACTGAATAGAAAATAACATTTCCCAACCTGTTTGATGAGGCTAGCATTACCAAAAGACCAAATTCTGACAAACAAATTCCCCAAAAATAGTCTCCTCAACCAAAGAAGCAAAAATTCTAGGTAATATCTTAACAGACTGGAACCAACAATTTATACAACTGGTAACACATCATCATGACCAAGTGGGATTTAAGGTTGCTTTGTAAAACTTCAAAGATCAATCAATGTGATTTACTACAATAACAAACTCCAAACTGTACATTATGTAATCATTTCAGCACATGGAAAAATAAGCATTTAGCAACCTCCATTTCTGATAGAAATTTTTCAGCAAACAAAGAATTAAAGGGGACTTGCTCAACCTGATAATGAACATCTATAAAAACGTATAGCTAACATCATATTTAATGGTGGACTAAACATTTTCCCCTTAAGAACAGGAGTAAGACAAGAATGTCTACTCTGACAATATTAATTCAACATCATACGAGGGATCCAGCCAACCGAATAAGGCAAGAAAAAGGTATAGATGGCGCCCAGATTGGAAAGGAAAAAATAAAACTGGATTTACTCACAGATCACGTAGGAATCTGATGCAAGCTACAAAAAAAGAGAGAGATACAAGAGTTAGTCAGTGAGTTATAAAGACTGCAGGATATACGATTAGTAGACAAAATTTATAACTAGAAATAAATTAGCAATGAGTAAACAGAAACTGAAATTTACCAAACGATACCTTTACAAATACATGTGAAAGACCTTATGCTAAAAATGATGTTCACGCAAGTATACATGTGTCAAAATTGAACAAATTGTATGCTTTTAATGCATTCAACTTATTGTCTGTTATTAGACCCCAAGAAAATGTTTTAAAAAAAGTTATGGTAAAACCATCTGTTGCATATTATCCTATCATATCATTTAGCCTTCACATGTTACAAATACATGACTCGTCTCCATATTAAATCCTTCCCTGTTATTTGTTTTATTACCCCATAAAAATTAAAGAGCGTACAACTGCAACCAATATGGATGCGTTATTTCTCCAGAGGACAGTTCCTCACAGTGTGAGGAAGAAAACCGCTCTAATCATCACCTCATCACAAAACAAAGGGAAGAGAATTCCGTCTTTTGAATCACCCCTTAAAGCAAATAAAACTTAACAGACTGCGACTCAGCAAAGAGACTTTCCTTTAATCAATTTTTAATATGCTTTTATTTTTTATTTTAGAGAGCGAGGAAGGGAGAAGGATAGAGAGATAGAAACATCGATGAGAGAGAAGCATCGATCAGCTGCCTCCTGCATGCCCCCTACGTGGGATTGAACCTACAACCCCGGCATGTGCCCTGACCGGGAATCAAACCAGTGACCTCTTGGTTCCTAGGTCGATGCTCAACCACTGAGCCACACCGGCCTCACAGGAAAGAGACTTTCTTGACCAGAATTGCTCATATGCCCATCCCAAAACTCTACCAGAAGGACAGATCCCCATGCCTGACTTATGGTAAGCAAAGTTACCTGGGGAACAACCTAACTTTCCCCTGAGGGGTCCCGGATTGCGAGAGGGCGCAGACCAGGCTGAGGGACCCCACCGGTGCGTGGATGCACTGGGCCTCTAGTAAAAATATATTTTAAACGGAAGCAAGGGGAGGGAGGGAGGAAAAGAGAGAGGAAGAGAGACAGGAAGGGAGGGAGGGAAAAAGGAAAGGGAAAAAAAAACTCTTTGCACCACGCCGTCTTTTCTGTCTTACACCCCATCCCCTCCTCCATCACTGATAAATCAATCGATACACCTTCCCAATAGAGATGTGTGGAATGGCTCTACAGTAAACCGTAACCATCATCTACTCTTTCCATTCAGCTCCTAGTTTGGTCCTTCCAATGCATAGGCGGGGATCCCTTTGGGACAACTAAACGGCAGCCCTCCCCCTCTCCACCCCCTCCCACCCCCCCTTGCATTGCAGCTCTTGGGGACCCAGGACACCAGCACCCAGGATGGTTCTGATAACCCAGAAGTTTTCACGAAACTCTGGAGCTTCCTATCGACCGGGGAGCCTGATTGTATCTCTCGTGGCGCCATGAAACGTGTTCAAGAGTAAGGAGGCCGCCCTAACCGGTGTGGCTCAGTGGATAGAGCGTCAGCCTGCGGATTCAGGGGTCCTGGGTTCGATTCCGGTCAAGGGCATGTACCTGGGTTGAGGGCACATCCCCAATAGGGAGTGTGCAGGAGGCAGCTGATGGATGTTTCTCTCTCATCGATGTTTCTAACCCTCTATCCCTCTCCCTTCTTCTCTGTAAAAAAATCAATAAAATACATATATTTTTTTAAAAAAGAGTAAGGAGGCCTGGGGTCGCGGACTCTGAGTATCGGCCGCATTGCTGGTGAAGGAGCTGTTTGGAGAGAGTGAGGCTAAAACCCGCCTCCCATGTTTACACAGTGAGCGCCCCGCACCAGCACTCCTTCGCTTACTGACTCCTTCAGCGGGGAGATTCAGGATGAATAAGGGTCTCCCAACGGCCCTTCCCCGCCATGATTCAGCCCGAAGAGTTAATCAGCCACCTTCAAACCCCCTCCTGCCCTGAACAGACATTTTTTCCATTTTTCCACATGGGTGAACACGAAGAAATAATCCGATAGATTTTTCTTCTCAATTAGGCCTCTTGTTTGTAAACGGAAAGAGTGCTCAGGCCGCTCAAGCTCGCTGTGCACCGCACATGGCCATTCTGCCCGGGCGTATTGGCCTGGGAGAGAACGGATGGTTTTGTTCTATTCCTCAGGCTCCTGGTGTGTGCGGGGCCATTCAAGCAATTGAAGCAATTGGGTACCTCCCTTTCTTTTCTTTTCTTTTCTTTTCTTTTCTTTTCTTTTCTTTCTTTTTTTCTTTTTCTTCTTTCTTTCTTTCCTTTCTTCCTTCCTTCCTTCCTTTCTTTCCTTTCTTTCTTTCTTTCTTTCCTTTTCTTTCTTTCCTTCCTTCCTTCCTTCCGTTCGTCCTTCCTTCCTTCCTTCCTCTTCTCTTCTCTTCTCTTCTCTTCTCTTCTCTTCTCTTCTCTTCTCTTCTTTCTCTCTCTCTCTCTCTCTCTCTCTCTCTCTCTCTCTCTCTCTCTCTCTCTCTCTTTCTCTCTGATGTGGGCCTCCCACTACCAGACCTGCCCAGGTGGGTGAGTAGCCCGAGCAGTGAGGGCATGTGAGTGAAGAGGAGGATGAGGGGAGGGACGGGCTGATGGTCCTAGAGACAGATTCCCGCCTGTTCGCTTAGATTCTGCAGGAAGAAAAACGCCCAGCCTTGTGACCACAGAGGTTGTGAACCACTGGGACTTCAGAAATGACCATGGAAAGATCTGTGTAACATAAAGAATCAAAGTACTGTTCAAGCTTCTGGCAAAAGAGAGAGAGAGAAGGGAGAGAGGGAGAGTGGGAGGGAGGGAGGGAGGGAAGAAAGGAAGAAAAGGAAGAAAAGGAAGAAAAGGAAGAAAAGGAAGAAAAGGAAGAAAAGGAAGGACCCACCCACTGGTGTAGCTCAGTGGTTGAGCGTCAACCTATGAACCAGGAGATCACAGATCACAGTTCGATTCCCAGTCAGGGCACATGCCCGGGTTGCAGGCTTGATCCCCCCCAGGGGAGGGGGGGCATGCAGGAGGCAGCCAATCAATGATTCTCTCTCATCATTGATGTTTCTGATCTCTCTCTCCCTCTCTGAAATCAATAAAAATATTTTTTTAAAGAAGAAAGGAAGGGAGGGAGGGAGAGAGAGAGAGAGAGAGAGAGAGAGAGAGAGAGAGAGAGAGAAAGAAAGAAAGAAAGAAAGAAAGAAAGAAAGAAAGAAAGAAAGAAAGAGAGAGAGAGAAAACAGAGCCAGAGAGATAAGGGCATTCAGATTACATTCTAAGGAGGCTGGTTGTCAAGGCTGCAAGGAACCCCAGGCCCAGACAGGGTCTGAGGGACAGCCTTAGGCACACTCCTGCCTTCCACCTTCAGGCGAGATTGTGTTGGATTTGGGCCAGAGATCAGGTGAGGTTACAGGTATGACACAGGCAGGCAACACATGAGAACATCACATTAGCAGTCTACCCTGATCTCCATGGACCAACATGGCAAGGGACACCCCAAAAGTGTGATCCCACCAGGGAGCTATGCCCTGTGTGAATTCTCGGCATTCAAGGCTCCCTTTGGTCAGATCTGTGGCATTTTCGTGGCTCTGTCTGGATTAAATGGCTTTTCATTGCCAGGGGGTAGGAACAGATCGGACCTCATTCTCCTGTGACCAACCCCTTTCCTCCTCCCTCGGCCACCTGTTTTGTGGGTCCCACCCCATCAAGGAATGAGAGTCTGTCCTCATCACCAATTTCCCAACATCCAGTGTCAACCCTGTCCAGCAAATCTGCAACAGTGAAATGAGGCAGAGAGATTCGACACGAAATCCTTTCTCTTTTTTAAAAATACATTCTTATTGATTTCAGAGAGGAAGGAAGAGGGAGAGAGAGATAGAAGCATCAATGATGACAGAGAATCACTGACCGGCTGCCTCCTGCACGCCCCACACTGGAGATCGAGCCCACAACCCAGGCATGTGCCCTGACAGGGAATTGAACCATGACCTCCTGGTTCACAGGTCAACTCTCAACCACTGAGCCACACTGGCCAGGCTCCTTTCTCTTTTTCCTTTTTTTACTTCATTGACTCCTAGAGGATGCGTTTACTGAGCAAGAGTTTACTGAAGTCCTACTATGTGCAAGATCCATGGGAAAGACCTCTGCCATTCAGAAGTTGAAAGAAAACTGATCTCGCTCTACATTCAACCTGGAACCAAATGAGTCTCCGACTGTGAAAATAAGATCTTGCTTTTTAGGAGGTTTGTTGGACAAGGACCAGAAGTCCTATGTGTTCCCCACCACCTCTTCTCCTTGACTCTCCGTCTGCACGCGTGAACCTGGCCTGAGACCAGACAGATGGCCACGTGTGCGTGTGTGCACGCTGGCCAGAGCATTCGTGGGAGCTATTTGCTTGGGAACAAATTCTGGTCGTCGTCAGGAGCTAAATCAACTGTTTGCTGCCAGTCCAGGCGTCACTGAAACAAGACCCTGTTCATTCCCTTCGAGAGGGACTGGCCACAGCTGGTCCCAGAGGAGAGGCAAGTAGATGGTCTTAGCAGGAACGCCTCCGCTCACAGCAAAACACCCTTATGCGGGGGGGAGGGGTCTCAATGTCCAGTTTACCCAAACCCAACAGCTCCTGGGCTGTGGCCTGGGCTCAGGGGGTCAAAGTGCTTGCTTTCCATTGCTCTCAAATGACAAAACCCAGAGAGATCGATGAGGGTTAAAACCATACCATTTTTTGTTTGTTTTTTTGGGTGTGTTTTTTTTTTTAATCTTCACCCAAGGATATTTTTATATCGCTATTTTTCAATTTATTTTTTAATTGATTTCAGAGAGGAAGGGATAGGAGACAAGAGAGATAGAAACATCAACGATGAGAGAGAATCATTGATCGGCTGCCTCCTGCACGACCCACACTGGGAATCGAGCCTGCAACCCAGGCAGGTGCCCTTGACCGGAATCGAACCTGAGACCCTTCAGTCCCCAGGCCGATGCTCTATCCACTGAGCCAAACCAGTTAGGGCTCCATTGATTTTCAGAGAGAGTGGAATAAAGAGGAGAAGACAGAGAGAAACATCAATGTGAGAGAAACACTGATTGGTTGCCTCCTGCACAAACCCTGACCAGGGCCCAGGCCGGGGAGGAGCCTACAACCAAGGTACAGGCCCTTGACCGGAATCGAACCCGAGACCCTTCAGGCTACAGACTGACACACAATCCACTGGGCCAAACCGGCTCCGCTGGTACCATTTGTTTTAAAGGATGAATGTACCCTTCAGTGATGGCGTACGTATTACGGGTTAACTATGCACATTTTGCATCTCAGTGTTTTTTGTGTTTTTAAACTGCACCCTGATGTGGACTCCTACCTCTGTCCAAATCACCAAAAACAAATAAAACAATAAAATACAATAAAGCAGGAGAACTGCATGGGCGGCTGCCTCCCAGCCCCGGGAGACACTCCGCCCACCCCTCGCACAGCAGGTCCTCTTTGGTGACTTCCCCGGGCTCCTCCCCTCTACCCCTCAATTATGAAATCCACCAAACTCTCCAGGGAGGACGACCCAGAAAGAACAAACCTGGCAGCCAGAGACAGAGGGATCAATACCTTCCGAGTCCAAGGGCGTAATGGGCCCTGTAGGTCCGTTAATTATCAAACAGAAATTCTGTTTCAAGAAGGGGAGACTGCATTTTAATAGAAGCTCTATAATTAGCCGGTTCTGTCCCTGGCTTCCTCGTCGTTTTCATGTCTGTCTCCCTTCACCTTTCTTTCCTTTAACAACGTTCGCGTGTAAAATGGCTCACGGAATCGCTCTGCTTCTAATTATTTACCGGAACAGCCAACGAACGGAGAGAAAGATGACGAAGTAACACAGATGGTTGCAGGGGCTGGGTGGCCTCACCGCTGTGTCCTTCTCACACCTGTGTACGTTTTGTTTCTTTTCTAGTGTATAATTTGTAAGTATGCACAAAACACTGGCCTGGGTTTTATTTTATGATGATGTTAGATGTTTGGTCTGTGAGTTTGCTTTGATATAGACACACAGCCCGGCCGGTGTGGCTCAGTGGTTGACCTATGAACCAGGAGGTAACCTTTCGATTCCTGGTCAGGGCACATGCCCAGGTTGCGGGCTCGATCCCCAGTGTGGGGTGTGCAGGAGGCAGCCGATCCATGATTCTCTCTCATCATTGGTATTTCTATCTCTCTCTCCCTCTCCCTTCCTCTCTAAATTATATATACATATATATATGTATATATGTATATATATGTGTGTGTGTATATATATATATATTTTTTTTTTTTTTTTAAGTTAACATAGACACACACTTTGCTCAGCCCTCAGTAAAAAGTGGTTCCACGCTGGCCCAGAAGTCACCATTTGCCTAGATGGAGCTGGTGTGACTTGTGTTGGTTGGGGGTGGGGGTGGGGGTGGGGGATGGGGAGTGTCTGGTAATCAAAATGTAAAACCAAGAGGAGGTGGGAGTTTGGATGCCGACTCTACAGCAGGGAATAATTGAGAAGGAAAAAAAAAAGTCCGATTCTGGGGCAGCAAATGAGAAATGAAATCCTCAGTTGGGCCAAAATAAGAGGCAAAATTCCCCAGGATAAATCAGGGTCAAGGCCAGTACAATCTAATGAAAGCAGAATATTCACAGTGAGGGAAATCACCACTCATGTGTCATGTCCTCAAAGCTGAAATTGTTAGGCCCTGGCCGGTTTGGTTCAGTGGATAGAGCGTCGGCCTGCAGACTGAAGGGTCCTGGGTTTGATTCTGGTCAAGGGCACATGCCCGGGTTGTGGGCTCGATCTCCAGTAGGGGGCGTGCAGGAGGCAGCCGATCCATGATCCTCTCTCATCATCACTGATATTCCTCTCTCTCTCTCTCCCTCTCCCTTCTTTTCTGAAAGCAATAAAAATATATTTTTTTTAAAAAACAAACTGAAATTGTTGACTCCCCTTTCTGAAAGCCGGTCTTACTGATGTGAGATCCGGAGTTCAGCATCAGACACCACAAACCTTGTACCATGAATAACAGGAGCTCCATACTCTGTAGACACCTGACCTCCTAGAGTGTATGAAAAGTCTCCTTTTTAATAACGGAGAGAGAGCATGGTCTGGTGTCCGAGCGAAGGGAGGGGAGGCAGCAGGTCCCCCCATGGTCCCCCCATCTCCTCGGAGCCACACCAATGACCATTCCCATCGAGTCGCCATGACTTAGTGATCAAAACAGGATTATGGGTGACATGGTGTGGTGGAACCTGAAGACATGACGAGGGACCAAAAATAAATGTTTGAGGGGTGACCATTTCCTCGTCACTAAAGGAGCCCAGCCAGTGGCTTCCGTGGTTAGGGAAAGACCAAAGAACCCCAGGGCCTCGTCAGAGCCGGGGAACGACATGTCAACCATCTCCCAGGGGTTCCCTTTAACGGTAACACCAAGCGTAGATGCGACCCACTGGCCGCTGCCGCATATCCTAATACGTTTTCGACAGAAACAAGCCAGCCCCCACTTTGACGGGACACATTTCCGATGTGATGCTGTAGGAAACGGAGCTCGGTGACCCATCTCCAGCACGGTCAGCTTTGGATGGAATTTGCTGAATTTCCCCAGGGCAAGCAGAACGTAGGCAGGAGGGAAGAGGATGTAGGAACAAAGAACTGTGCACCTGGGCCAGCATCTTGGTGGAAACCCCCTTCCCCCACCCCCCAAGGCGTCTGCCTCAGCTAGACACGGGGAGGGGGAGGCAGCTAGAAAGGGCATAGCCCCATTTTATATTTTTTTAAATATATTTTATTGATTTTTTTACAGAGAGGAAGGGAGAGGGATAGAAAGTTAGAAACATCGATGAGAGAGAAACATCGACCAGCTGCCTCCTGCACACCCCCTACTGGGGATGTGCCCGCAACCAAGGTGCATGCCCTTGAGGGAATCGAACCTGGGACCCTTCAGTCCGCAGGCCGACGCTCTATCTATCCACTGAGCCAAACCAGTTAGGGCACAGCCCCATTTTTTAAATGGCCCAATGGGAGACAGCAAGACCCAGGTGACGTTATAAGGAAACAGGTGACCGAATAGAAGTCAGCCAATGAGGAACCTGAGGAGGGACTCTCGCGTACTAGGATACATACTGCCTGTGCTGGCTCGCTCAAGAGTATATTAAAAGTCTCCTTTTTGCCATACTTCCGTCTCCGAGTCCATAATTTGAATCCAGGCAGGTGAGCTATTTCTCACAAGGGGAGGGGGCCCTTTCTCTAGGAGTCCAGGGCTTGCATGGGGCAGGCATGGGACAGCTTCCTTTCGGTACAAGCAAAGGGCAAAGTCCAAGGTCGCCTGTGTCAGGCTAGAGCAGCGGTTCTCAACCTGTGGGTCTCGACCCCTTTGGGGGTCGAAAGACCCTTTCACAGGGGTCGCCTAAGACCATCGGAAAACACCTATATGATTACATATTGTTTTTGCGATTCATCACTATGCTTTAAATATGTTCCATTTGTAGCAATGAAATTGGGGGGTCACCACAACATGAGGGACTGTATTAAAGGATCGCGGCACTAGGAAGGTTGAGAACCACAGGGCTAGAGATTCAGAACAAGATGAATGTCTGTTCTCCGAGCAGCAATGGTTCCTGGGAATAGACGCCGGCGTGGTTTACTGGCCCATCTTGGAGTTTATTAGGGCTCAGCCCGTGTCAGGACTTCCGCTGTAAGAAACTCATATTTTCTGGGTGGAGGGATCGACCATAAAATTAGGCTGTTCTTGAACCTGAATCTTTGATAGCCCGTCCCTGTTCAAGGTCACAAGAGGAGAAACTAAAGAGAGAAGGACAGAGATAAAGAGATGGAAAGACCACCCCATGGCTTTGGGATCAGAATTCCAATATTTACGCATTTATCTCAGCAGGTTTTTCTTATTATAAAGCTCACCTTTTTTTCATAGTTTTATTGATTTTTAGTGAGAGAGGGAAGAAAAAAGAGAGAGAGGGGGAAGCACTGATGAGAGAGTGACATTGACTGCTGCCTCCTGCACGCCCCTTACAGGGGATCTAGCCCCGAAACCTGGGCATACGCCCCGATGCGGCACTGAACTGGCAACCTTTCGGTGCCCAACCAACTGAGCCACACCAGCCAGAGCGTTAAGCTTCTGTTTACTATGGGACATATATGACAGAGAAATTACAGGTAAAGTCAAATTCACTTTTCCTCTCTACAGCGGCCACACCCATATGTCTACAAAATGACCGGGTCTTCACCTTTTCATTTGCTACTCAAGTCACCTGAGGAACATGAGGGCGAAGGCTGCATAAAACAGCTGTCACCAACCCGTGGTCCACGGCCCACGGGTGGCCCGTGAGGTCCAAAGGTTGGCGAACGCTGGCATAAAAGCCAAGAGAGAAAAAGGTGATGGTAGCCCTGCCCGGCTTGGCTCAGTGGATAGAGAGTCAGCCTGCGGATTGAAGGGTCCCAGGTTCGATTCCGGCCAAGGGCACGCGCCCGGGTTTCAGGCTTGATCCCCTAGTGGGGGGCATGCAGGAGGCAGCCAATCAATGATTCTCTCTCATCATTGATGTTTCTATCTCTCTCTCCTCCCTTCCTCTCTGAAATCAATAAAGAAATATATATATATTTTAAAAGTAATGGTATTCTTACTTGTTGAATTTCTCACCATTCTTTTTACCCCCCTTTGGGTGATCATGAGCCATTGGGAGACTTGCGTTAAGGGAAATTTGGATGCTTTTCTCCAGTTAAATAAAATAAAATAAAAATACCAATGATTTTGTTTGCTTGCTTTACTCAGACCAGCCTCAAGAAAATGGTTTAAATGTGTTAAAAGTGCTTCCAGGGCCCTAACCGGTTTGGCTCAGTGGATAGAGCGACGGCCTGCGGACTGAAAGGTCCCAGGTTCGATTCGGGTCAAGGGCATGTACCTTGGTTGCGGGCACATCCCCAGTGGGGGGCGTGCAGGAGGCAACTGATCGATGTTTCTCTCTCATCGATGTTTCTAACACTCTATCCCTCTCCCTTCCTCTCTGTAAAAAATCAATAAAATATATATTTTTTTTTAAAAAAAGTGCTTCCGGGGCCGCGAGGGCTCACAGAACATCGTTTGTGAGGGACCCGTCGGAAAAGGCCCCGTCTTGCCGGAACGCCCCTGACAGAGAGAAACCCTCGCTGAAATGACACCACGGCTCTTTTAAATGGATTTTCAAATTCTCCACCTTTGCATTTCATCATGAGTGTTTCAGGGAAATTATCCTGAGATGGTGCCAACCAATGGCTGCAGACTTCAGGTTGATAATTGCTCTTACTCATGTCGGGTTCCCAGAAGGCCAGACGGGGAAGTCGATGCCTGGCAAGTCGGGGTTGGTGATATACAGGAACCGGCGTTTTCTTGTTCAACACGCACCCACACAGGCGTGCGTCTGCAAGCAGCGATGGTCATTAAGCGGACCATGATGGAAAGTGGAATCTTTGCATTTTAAGAACTGGATCTGGATCTGGTCCCGTTGGCTAAAGGACTATGGTTTCTTTTTCCTAGAAAATTGGCACAGCTCTGTGTGGCTCTGCGGATAGAGCATCAGCCTGCAGACTGAAGGGTCCCGGGTTCGATTCCGGTCAAGGGCACAGACCTTGGTTGCAGGTTCCCCGGCCCTGGGCGGGGCGTGAGCAGGAGGCAACCAATCAATGTGTCTCTCTCACATCAATGTTTCTCTCGGTCTCTCCCTCTCCCTTCTACTCTCTCTAAAATGCAATGGGGAAAAAAAAACATCCTTTGGGTGAGGATTAGCAGAAGGAAGGAAGGAAGGAAGGAAGGAAGGAAGGAAGGAAGGAAGGAAGAAAATTGGCATGATCTAACCTTAATTTTATTTTTGCAAATGCCTCTCCCATTTTTTTTCAATTCCTCTCTCCAAATAAGAGGCTCGCTTCTAGCCACAGAGTGCATATATGATTAGGGTAAAAACGTGCATACCCATACCTACACACAACCCCATGGGCGTAAATATACTCACTTCTTAAACAAATAGGGCCCTAACCGGTGTGGCTCAGTGGATAGAGCGTCGGCCTGCGGACTGAAGGGTCCCAGGTTCGATTCCAGTCAAGGGCATGCACCTTGGTTGCAGGCACATCCCCAGTAGGGAGTGTGCAGGAGGCAGCTGATCGATGTTTCTCTCTCATCGATGTTTCTAGCTCTCTATCCTTCTCCCTTCCTCTCTGTAAAAAATCAATAAAGTATAATAATAATAATATATATATATATATATATATATATATATATACACATACACACACACACACACACACACACACACACTCACTTCTGTCTTCATTAAGCGATGTGGTTTCAGAGCTGCAAGAGATCTCAGGAAAACGTTACCAAAGGACCCTCCACTATCTTATGTGGAAGAACAGAAGGCTTTGGAGCTAATGAGTTTGCTTTAGTTGAGCCTGAATTACACGAGCCTCTTGAGGAAAATGGCTCAAAAAAAGAATCATGCCTCCACCCCCCTACACACACCCAAAAATAATACCTGTTACAGATGCTACCTGTGGCATGTGTTGATGAACCTGACTTTTTAAAATAAGAAGAAAAAAAAACACCTCACCTGAGGATATTTTTCCATTGATTCTCAGAGAGAGTGGGAGAGAGAGGGAAAGACAGAGAGAAACATCAGTTGGTTGCCTCCTGCACGCGCCCCCGACAGGGGCCCGGGCAGAGGAGGAGCCTGCAACCGAGGTACATGCCCTTAACTGGAATCGAACCCGGGACCCTTCCGTCTTCAGGCTAATGCTCCATGCACTAAGCCCAACTGGCCAGGGCGAGCCTGACTTTTTTTTAACTCATCTAGTCAACAGAAATGATTAATTGCTGTGGACGACAAAAGTGTTCACGCTGAAATTTTATCAGAATATTGCTTGGAAGGACCATTACCATAAGATTATCTTGTGCCATACTGTAAGGATCTTTAGTACTCTGCCTAAATGTATATATAAAATTTGATAACTTATTGGGCAGGAGCCTAAATAAATTTACCATGTCTTCTATATCAATGGTGATGAGATGCCACAAGAATAATAACATTTGGAGATCATTCTACAATCCACCAAGAACCTTTACCTGTGGTATTTCTTTTTTAAAAAAATATATTTTATTGATTTTTTACAGAGAGGAAAGGAGAGGGATAGAGAATTAGAAACATCGATGAGAGAGAAACATCAATCAACCGCCTCCTGCACACCTCCCACCGGGGATGTGCCCACAACCAAGGTACATGCCCCTGATCAGAACCAAACCCAGGACCCCTCAGTCCACAGGCCGATGCTCCATCCACTGAGCCAAACCAGCCAGGGCTATAGTATTTCTTTAATTACAGTTATCTTCACCCAACACCAAAGATGCAAAGTTCAAGAGCAAGAAATTTAGATATCCCAGTGTTATCATCCCCACTTCATTGTTTGGAAAATCAGAGCATTTCATTTTCTTAAGAGAAAAAAATCCAGATTTTCAAAGCATAAATCAGTGTATCCTTGCCTATGCTATCCTGTCTTCCTGTTAGCAAACATTCTCATTGATAATATATTTTCAGTAGAAAAAGTGACTGTGGTTCAGCAATCTATAATAATAAAAGCGTAATATGCAAATCAACCGAACGGCCCAACAGCGGAACGACCATCCCGACGACCACGCTATGACACCCAATGGTGCCAGGCCAGCCAAGGCAGGTGCGATGCGATTGGTGGGGGGCCCTGTCATCGCTCTATGATCGCCCCAATGAGGGAGGCCCAGGCTACCCCGCAGCAGCCCTTGTGGTGGGTGGGCGGGGCCTCCCTCTGTGGGGGCAATCCATCGTGGAGCCCTGGCTGAGTGGGCAGGGCCTACCTCTTTGGGGAGATCGATGGCGGGGCTCCCGGACTGTGAGAGGGCACCGGCCAGGCTGAGGGACCCACCCCCCCCTCCAATGCACGAATTTCATGCACCGGGCCTCTAGTTATGGTTATCATTGTTGTGGTAAGCCACTATTACACAGCTCTGGGCCACATCTGCTATGTACAGGATGTGAAAATCTGCATGGTAGGTACCATCACACCACGTTCGGTGTCAAGCGACCAGAGACTCAGGACAGTCAGACGATGTCTCTAGAGTCACAGAGTCTGTCAGCGGCAGAAGCAGGATTGGAACCTGGGTAGCTCGACCCCAACTCAATTGTTCTTAGCTCTTTGCTGTGCTAACTTCATGATAAGACAAGGCACATGTCCCCATAAGATCCTAGCACATTGGAAACAGAAGCAAAAACAGAAATCAATGCTCAAACCCCCCAAGGTTCAGTTAGTATAGAAGAAAATCTATTTTAAAATATATTTTGATTTCAGAGAGGAAGGGAGAGGGGTAGAAACATCAATGATGAGAGAATCATGGATCGGCTGCCTCCTGCACGCCCCCTACTGGGGATCAAGCCTGCAACCCAGGCATGTGCCCTTGACCAGAATCGAACCTGGGACCCTTCAGTCTGCAGGCCGATGCTCTATCCACTGAGGCAAACCAGCTGGGGCAAGGAAGAAAAAAGAAAAGTTCACGAGGAGTGTGTGTGAGTGTGTGCGTACGTGTGTGTGTGTGTGTGTGTAAGTGTGTGTGTGAGAGAAAGAGAGAGAGCGGGGGAGGTAGGTATGTGTATATATAAAAGATATACCATTTACATATAAATAATACATATGTGTTATATCTATATTTTATTTCTGGATATGTTGAAAATAACATGGAGAAATATTAAATATCTATTAAAACTTTTTTTCAAAAGAGAAATAACAGATAATATTAGTAAGATCTTTCGCAAAACCCTACAAAACAGGAATTAGAATTTATTTGATAAGTTTGATGCAAGAGACAGATTGCCACCAGCGTTCCAGGCGACTTTTTATCAGGATTTAATAGTTAGAGTTGCTTCATTTCAAGGAAAATGACTTCGCCCCCGGGATATGCAGATTGCTAGAATAATAAGCAACGTTTCCTAACGAGGGGAGGGCCTCTGGCGATTCTTGCAAGAGCAAAAAAATTTCCAGGAATTATCCTTGCTGCTATTATAAATTAATAAATTTTCGCGGTGCCACGCCGCAAATCTTTGGCGCTGACCTCTGTGGGGCCATTAATATCTTATGATATTGATTTCAAAGACCAAGTCCAGAACCTGATGGTAAACCTAGAGGAAGTGTGTCTCTCATGATAGATGCTGGCGTGAGAGTCACCGAATAATATCCAAGTACGTCACCGCGCCCACTGGGGCTCTAGGTGGGCTCAGAGATCACATATGTCCTGTCCAGGCATCTCTGGGCACAGTTCCTATAACCTACCACCTAAAAAATCACTGCTTCCTGAGCCTCTGTACCTGTCACGGGTGAATTAAGTGAAAATCTAGCTTAGCGCCGTTCTGATAGCAAAGATGACTGCCACCGTGCAAATGATTCTTCTCATCAGAAATATTGCAAAGACACTGGGATGCCCTAGCTGGTTTGGCTCAGTGGATACAGCGTCAGCCTGGGGACTGAAGGTTCCTGGGTTTGATTCCTGGTCAAGGGCACATGCCCGGGTTGCGGGCTTGATCCCCCAGTGGGGGGGTGGGGGGGGGGCGTGTAGGAGGCAGCCGATCCATGATTCTCTCTCATCATTGATGTTCCTCTCTCTCTCTCTCCCTCTTCCTCTCTGAAATCAATAAAAATATATTTTAGAAAAAATGACAACAGCTCTTGCTGGTTAGGCTCAGTGGATAGAGCATCAGCCTGGGGACTGAAGGGTCCCGGGTTCGATTCCCGGTCAAGGGCACATGCCCGGGTTGTGGGCTCGATCCCCAGTGGAGGGCGTGCAGGAGGCAGCCGATCCATGATTCTCTCTCATCATTGATGTTTCTCTCCCTCTCCCTCTCCTTCCTCTCTGAAATCAATAAAAATAAAAATAAAAAAGCAGTGGTCCCCTTTCTGCCTCCCCCGCACCCTCCCCTGCCCCCAGTTTACTGCCTTGAACTATGACTTTCATTCACAGGCTGCTAGCTGTGTTTTGCAACCCTGATCCTTTCGGAGCAGCGGTTCTCAACCTGTGGGTCGTGACCCCTTTGGGGGTCGAACCACCGCTGTTTCACAGGGGTCGCCTCCGACCATCGGAAAACACATCTATAATTACATATTGTTTTGTGATTAATCACCGTGCTTTAATTCTGTTCCATTTGTAACAATGAAAATACATCCTGCCTATCAGATATTTACATGACGATTCATAACAGTAGCAACATGACAGTTATGAAGTAGCAACGAAAATAATTTTATGGTTGAGGGTCACCACAACATGAGGAACTGTATGAAAGGGTCGCGGCATGAGGAAGGTTGAGAATCACTGAGTATCAAAACTAGACAGCAGTAGATATAAATAGCCAGAAGCATGCTTAGGAACGGGCCGGTCAGTAAGCCGCCTCCTCAATCCTCTCAATGTCAGGGGGAGACGGGGACTTGTCTTCCCTTTCTCATCGTGGCTATCAGCCCCCCCAGGCCACTCTCCCCAAGGGGCCAGCCTGGGTCAGCATGGGAGACACACGTCCTCCCGCCTGCTCATCTTTTTTTTCTGTCACTTTTACTCATCCTCTCTGCTCTCCCTGCAGGCTGACCTTTCACCAATGTTGCTTCTGCTTCAGAGACGTCCTGTGGTAAAGAAGAGGGCAGAGGGCGGAGCGCAAAGGCCAGCGGAGCCGGAAGGCCGTGTGGGGACCCGGGAGCCCTGTGCCACCTGCCCGAGGCGAGAGTTCACCTGCCCTTGGCCGTGGGAGGCGCAGGGGGTCAGCCCCCACCTCCCATGGCTGCGGCTACACTGAGTTTCTTACTATTCCCCCAGGAGAGCACAGCGAACAGTAAGAACATGGTTGACTCATCTGTTTGCCGTGGGATATTTTGGGGAATAAGGATCAGCAACTATCTGGGTAACTTGGAGGGAGATGGGGGGACACAAATCAACTAATTGACAGGGCTGGTGTTGGTCGTTGGAAAATGTTCTGTCCAAGATTCGTATTTGCCGTGTTGGTGCAATCTCTCAGGTCGGCATCGATGGAGGAGCAGGACTGAATGGGCCCCGTCATGGAGTTTGTTTGAATGAAAATCATTGCGGTGTCTGTCCACAATGCCGTTCCTAGGAGACAAGGGATTCTGGGTGGGTGAATGACTCCCCTGAGCCATTTTTTAAAGAATCAGCAATAAAATAAGCATACGAGGCCCTCTCCACGTGCTTCTAAAGGTTGTTGTGGGAACACAAGTGAGATCATGCAGATCCAGGCACCTCAGAAAAACTGCAAAAACGCTTACAGAGGGCACATGGGAATTGGGTGGACATCATTCACCAATTCTTTTTGTTTGTTTAAGTTTCAGATGATCAGCCCTAGCCGGTTTGGCTCAGTGGATAGGGCGCCGGTCTGCAGACGGAAGGGGACCAAGTTCGATTCCCTGGTCAAGGGCCGGTACCTCGATTGCAGGCTCCTGCCCTAGTCAGGGGGGTGCGGGGGGGAGGCAACCAATTGATGTGTCTCTCTCAAATCAGTGTTTCTTTCTGTCACTCCCTCTCCCCTCTGCTCTCCCTAAAAATCATAGGAAAAAAATATCCTCGGGTGAGGATTAAAAAAAAAAGTTTCAGATGATCAAAAACAGAGGGGATTCCAAAATGAGGAGAGGGCCAATAAGGACTGATTTCTGGGGCCTAACACAGTGAGAGAAGCTGGCCCAGCGGGCGATGGAGAACTCGGTGTTTGTGGCGTCTTGAGTGAACCTGAAGTCTCTGAGCAGGCATGTCTGCTTGCTCGTGTCTCTGAACAGCAAGCAATCTTCAGAGGCAATGAGCTGGCTCACAGCCCACAGGGGCAGCCCCGGGGACTATGAGGGGTGACACCTCTCAGGCCCTGATCACTCACTGACAGGTCTCAGGGGACTCTACGTTCAGCTGTGATCTTGGCATCGTCTTTGAATGAGAGCAACAGGCATCATCAAGCTTCTGCATGGCCATCGAAGAATGCAGCAGAGAAAGAGAGAGAGAGAGAGAGAGAGAGAGAGAGAGAGAGAAGGAACTTCTCACTCGGTTGTGGGAACACCCAGCTCACGCTCTGAGTTGGGCTTAGCTCAGAATGCTGCACGTGGAGTCGGCCAGGAGACCCGGGGGTTGCGTCTTAGGACTGGCTTAGGCAGGAGAGCTTGGAGAAGGCTCCATCCCACCTCCCCTCAGTGCCTCCTGCTTACTACTTTTTAGATAGATAGATAGATAGATAGATAGATAGACAGACAGATAGATTTCAGAGAGGAAGGGAGAGGGAGAGAGAGAGAGAAACATCAATGATGAGAGAGAATCATTGCTAGGCTGCCTCCTGCAAGCCCCCTACTGGGGACCGAGCCCATAACCGGGGCCAGTGCCCTGACCGGGAATCGAACCGTGACCTCCTGGTTCATAGGTTGATGCTCAACCACGGAGCCACGCCGGCCAGGCATGCATACTTCTTTTCTGCACCACGTCACTGGCCTTCCCATGACGGGTGTTGAGTCTGCGATCGCTGGCATTCTGGCATTCTGGCATGTGTCCTGTTACCATTTTTGCTTTGCAGTGCTTTCCTTTTGTAGAAGAACCTCTTTAAGGAAGAAAATGGAAACAGCTCTTCAAACCGCCCTACATTGTGCTGCCACCCCAAACATTTGCTACGTGAAGACACCTGCATTGGAGTCTATCTCAGAAGTGTGCCCTGCAACCCACTGATGTATTTTATTGATTCCCATATCACGTGCCTTTCTAGATTACTGCCAGTTGAAAAAAATGATTTAATATTTCCTAGGGCAGTGGTCAGCAAACTGTGGCTTGCGAGGCACATGCAGCTCTTTGGCCCCTTGAGTGTGGCTCTTCCACAAAATACCAATCTCTGCACATGGGCCAAGGAGTTTCAATCGCACTGTACGTGTGCGCCCGCACGTGGTATTTTGTGGAAGAGCCACACTCAAGGGGCCAACGAGCCACATGTGGCTCGCCAGCTGCGGTTTGCCGACCACTGTACTAGGGCAAGTCCTCCTTAAGTATGCTTTTCTCGGTGCGTTGGGTTATTCCCACTCTTCATTCATCCAATGAACTTTCTAATCACATAAAGAAGCATCATAGCCCTGGCCGGTTTGGCTCAGTGGATAGAGCGTTGGCCTGCAGACTAGAGGGTCCCAGGTTCGATTCCAGTCCAGGGCACATGCCCAGGGTTGTGGGCTCAATCCCTAGTAGGGGGCGTGCAGGAGGCAGTCAATCAATGATTCTCTCTCATCATTAATGTTTCTATCTCTCTCTCTCTCCCATCCTCTCTGAAATCAATAATAGATTTTAAAATAATAAAAAAATAAATGCTGTCTGATCCCATTTCTTTGTCTTCTAGGCTTTTTCTTGATGTGTTAGTTTTTCTTTCTCTTTTTATTTTATGATATTAGCACACCCGGGTTATTTACCCACCTGGAGTTAACAGAATTCTATAAGCTTCTGAAAAAGACAATTAGTAATTGTAATGAATGCTTCATTTTATTTAACATAAATTTATAGAGAGAGGTCTTATAATTTCTATCTCTACCCTTGTCATTAGGCCGTGTCTCAATTCTAATTTTATTTGTACTATGGATTTGATTATCTCGGGAGAATTCTAGAGGCATGTCTGGAATTGTTTCCCTTATAATCTCTGAATGATGAACTCATTTCTTTTGTCTTATTTAATAACTAGAGGCGCGTTGCATGAAGAGATTCGTGCAATAGACCTTCCTTCCCCTGGCTGCCGGCACCGGTTTTCCTCCGGCACCCGGGACCCAGGCCTTCGCTCCGGCCGCAGCGGAGAAGCCTAGCCTCTTTAGTCTTCAGTCATCTTCAGTCTTCAGTCTTCACTCCGTGCCTGCATATGCAAATTAACTGCCATCTTTGTTGGGTTAATTTGCATACTCATCCTGGTTGGCTGGTGGGCGTAGAGGAGTGACACCAATTTGCATGTTTCTCTTTTATTAGTGTAGATGCTATTAATTTGCTTTTTACTGCAGTTTTGGAAGCATCCAATAACTTTCATGAGTAGCTTTTCATTTTTGCTTTTAAGATCATTATATTTATAACTTCGTTCTTGACTTCACAGATACTTAGAATAGTAATTGAAATTTCTAAATAGACTGATTTAATTTTCATCACCCATGTAAGTTTTTTTAAATGGGGGAGGGGGTATTTTATGACTCAGAATATGATTCTTTTATCCCCCTTTAATTTTTCAATAGATGCCTGAAAAGCAAGTATTTTTTTATAAGCAGGGTATGAACATTGTGTTTGAGTTACTTTTCATGTTATCCCTAATGATCCTGTGAGCCTCGTAGGGCTAAATGATTAGCAATAGAATCATCGTAAGGGGTTTGTTTGGACACTGTGCATACCCAGGTAGCTTTATTTCTTTTTTTCCTTCTCAATTTGTATTTCTCTTTAATTCCAGATACAAACACTGGCGATTCGTGGTTAGTGGAATAGTGGTGTTTCTGTTTTCATACACAGCTCTATTTTGTGGGAACCCATATTCATACATGGCAAGTCACATATTCACTCTAGACTCCCTAGTTCAACCAGAGACCTAAAGGACCCTCGTTAGCACCACTCCCACCTAGTGGCCATTCTCAGAATCACAAGCAGAGGTTCTCTGCATTAAAATCACCATCTGTAGGTTTTGGGTCTTTAAAATGTAGTAATCTGATTCATAAATGGAAAGAATCATAATAATATCCTAGAAAAATATTTCACTACAACAGAAGGATAATAGTCGTTTCACCCTGTTGTATTACATTTTAGACTGAATTAAATTCCAACACTTAAGTTCCAGAATACTGTTTGTTTGTTTATTTTCCTTGAAGGGTTGAGAGAAGTAAAATCGAACTGAAACTAGATGTGTCATCTATTCTGCACAGACAATAAAACACCGAGGATGAGCTCAAATGCCTGTATAGAAATCCTTAGGAATAAGCCCTTTTGGTTTTGGGGGGGGGGGGGGGGGGGGGGTTAGATTATTCTTCTGCATTTCAGTAAACTTCTCCACTCAGCTTCTCCTGATCACCAGGTTACGTTTGATAACATGACACCTTCGGTGATGCATATGACAGCCGCAGTGGCCCCGTTACGTGGTTCTCATGTGAAAAAAACAGGGAGGAGACAGCAGCCTTTATGCACTGCAGCATCTATCGGCACAATAACCCATTCCACTTACGAGACTGATGGTGATACCACAGGGCATCGGTCTAAGGACCGAGTGAAAGGAACATTTTTATCTTTAAGAAGTGCTTTAGCTACATCCCGAGTGGGTGCCCAATAGAAGAAACAGCTCAAACGTGTATTTCCAGTTCATTTGTACAATCAGCTCAACCGCTCACAAAGCTAGACACCCTTCCCGGGGCCTTCTCGCATCTGCCTGCCCATACGTTAACTTTCCAACTGAGAACATCATTCCTCACACCATCATGCTGGCAGGGGTCAAATCGCCCAATATTTTAATCTCTCCTACGGATTCCGAAATAACCGGGCTTGTATTGCAAGGCCCGCCGATGAACAGGAAGCTTTTCACCAAGATAACACGACGTATTTACCAACAGTAGCGTTTTCTCATCTGAGCTGGGGCCCGCCTTCAGAATTCTCCTCCAAAGGAAGGCGGCAAAGCCTGCCCCAGTTGCATCTTAAAGGTGTAAATAAAAGCAAAAACGTGGCGGAGTTATGGCCCCGAAATGAAAAGATTGTAACACAAACAATTTTTTAGTTGCTTTGCATGTTGAGCCTTTTAATGTTTTTGGTTTTGTTTTCTAGGTTTCTTTTGTAGTTGAAGAAATGTAGTTTGGGGCTAAGCAAAATATATATATATATATATATATATATATATATATGAAATACATAATATATATAATATATATTCATGTATATATAAAATATATTTTATATATAAAATATATATCTATAATAATAAAAGCTTAATATGCTAATTAGACCAGAAGTCCTTCCAGATGAAGCCAGAGCTGTGAGGGAAGCCCGGGTCCAGGGTGCCAGAGGGAAGCCGGTGCCAGCAGCCGGGGGAAGGAAGGCCTACTCTTGCACGAATTTCGTGTATCAGGCTTCTAGTATTCATATATATATATATGAAACAAGACATATGCCCAAAGAATCACTTTTAAAATAGAAAGCAACAAATAGTAGCAGAAAAAGGGGAGGGGGAGAGAATGACTGGATGGGGGGGGAATTACTAAATTAATCGCATTAATTTATAAAATGGACAGAGCTGGTCCCGCTGAGGAGGCGGCCCCTCCCCTAGCCAGCTCTTGCCACCAAACTCCAAGGCATTCTCTCGTACCCCCCCCCCATCCCAGCCACAGCAAATCGCTAGAAATAAAGATATTCAATTAGCCGTATAACAACAGAAAATGAGAGGCATCCGATTCACTGTCTTTTATGGAGGCATCTCATAACATAAAACGATGATAAAGACTCGGGTGGAGGCGGATCTGTGCGCACATCTATAAATTAATAAAACATTAACTACAGCGAAGACGCGGCGGCGGCAGCTGGCATTTGGAGCGCCTCGCGGTGCCTTCCTGCTCAGAGACCCGGGGAAGTGCTGGCTGGCGGGCCTGAGACCCAGCAGCTGCAGACAGTGGGGTCCTCCCCCGACGCAGGCAACCCCCCCCCCCCCCCCCCCCGGCGGCCTCATGGGCACTGGGATCGGGCCTCTGCTCCGTGGACAAGGGCAGCCTTGGCGGGGCCACATGCAGGCGGCGGAAAACAGGCCATACGCCCAACTTTAAATGCGTCGAAGGCGCCCGAGGGATGAGGGCAGCAGCCCCTGGTGGGTTGTGGCTATTTTACTGGTGCCTCTTCAAGGGAAGGAGCATCTTTAAGACCGGAACCAGACCCAGGAGGCTGCACACCCACCCCCCAGCCAATGAGAACTTATTCCAAAAGCCTATGCAGCAGCCGCATGATTCTGATGCTGATTAGTCGTTCTCTCTCACCTGCAAATAATCACATTTCAAGAGTGTGCACCCTGCACATGAGACACCACAGAGAGCGAGGATTTTGTGAAATGTTCAACTCGCCTGAAGGCCCACGTGACAAATTCTTAAGGGACCTCAGACCTCCTACCTCCCAGATCAAGCAGTGAAGTGTTTCCAAGCATTTAGCATGAGCACCAAGTGGTGTCGGGTGGAACCAGAATGAGCCAGGCACTGTTTTGCCTTTAAAGTCTTAAAGGTTCAAGAAAAAGAGGCACACAAGCCAGGAGCAAGCCACCCACGGAAGGAGGTGGAGGAGGAGGAGGCCGGCGGTGCCCCGGCCCCTGCCCCCGGCTGTCACACACAGCGCTGTCCTGGGGAGCCCTCTCGGTGACATCCTTGCCCCCGACCCCGGCTGCGGCCCTCCCCCTCGTCCCATTGAATAGAAACAGATTGTTTGGGGCTACAATACCGCGGGGCCTCGCTCTGACCTGCGTGATACGGCGACACGGCGCGGCTCCAGTTTTTACATACAGCTGCATAAAGCAATTTTCATGGAAATCTCTAGGTGACGCAGCCCGCAGTTGGTCTATGCCAGGGACACGTACGCAGGAACCCTTACGTTGGACAGAAGATGAGACGCGGGTCTTGTTTTTCGGAGGCCTCTCCCGGCGCCTGGGATGGCGTCTGGGTTAGAAAAGCAGCCGCGTCTGTGCACCTCCCCCCCGGGGAGAATGCCCATCTTTGCCTGCATATCACCTGGGCTGCACAGCCTGGAATCAGAAAAGACCTGCCTGGCAAAGAAAGGAAGTTTAGCATGAAAACCAACCCTCAGCCCAGGCCGGTTCGGCTCAGTGCATAGAGCGTCAGGCCTGCACACCAAAGGGTCCCGGGTTCGATTCCGGTCAAGGGCATGTACCTCGGGCGCAGGCTCCTCCCGGCCCGGGCCCTGGTCGGAGCTCGTGCAGGAGGCAATCAATTCACCGTGTTTCTCTCACATGGATATTTCTCTCTGTCTTTCCCCTCTCTCTTCTACTCTCTGTGAAAAAAAAAAAAAGCAATGGAAAAATATCCTCGGGTGAGAATTTAAAAAAAAAAAATCTCTCCTACATATGTAATACCCTTTGTAATATTTTAAGCAATAAAAAAAAAGGAAAAAAAATTTTTAAAAATAAAATCTAAAAAAAAACTGCCCTAACCGGCTTGGCTCAGTGGATAGAGCGTCGGCCTGCGGACTCAAGGGTCCCAGGTTCAATTCCGGTCAAGGGCATGTACCTTGGTTGCGGGCACATCCCCAGTAGGAGGTGTACAGGAGGCAGCTGATCATTGTTTCTCTCTCATCGATGTTTCTAACTATCTATCCCTCTCCCTTCCTCTCTGTAAAAAAATCAATAAAAAATATATATATTTTTAAATCAACCCTCAGATGAGCAGGGGGAGTCAGACTCCGGTACCCTGACTCCTGGAAGGTGCAGGGGATGCGAGCGCACAGCCCCGGTGGCCCCAGCGGCCCCACCACTCCCATCGGGGCAGCCAGGCCGGATCACCAAACCCTCAGCAGGTGGAGAGGTTTCCAGACATCAGTTCTGCAAGAGGCACCTTCCCCTGAGAGCTGGGAGCAGGCAGCCGGGAGCGGGGAGCCCGGGAGCCCGCGCCCAGACAGTGACAGGACTTAGCATCCACCTGCAGCAGTATCCCAGGCTCTCCTCTCCATCGAAATGCATCCCTACCCCAAGGAGGCTCCTTCCTCCGACATGTTCTCTTAAGGTGACCGGGTCCACACGGCTCAGGGCGCAAGAGGTCACCCCAACCTGGCCCGGGATGTTTGCTTATGCAATCTTTCAATAGCTCGCCCTTATCCCTTGCGGCGTGGTGTCAGCAATACAGGTGCCGCCTGCCTCGGCCTACTGTTTGCCGCGGAGGCCTGTCGAGCGGGCGGGAAATATTACAGGGACGCGGGGAGATACACGCAGGAGTGCGACCTTTCGAGGCACTCCCCACAACCAATCTCATCAAATTAAAGCGCTGTGTATTTCCTTAATAATCTCTGATTAGGCCGAGGCGATGAGTGGGCACGGACAGCCGCCATTGCTATGCAGCCGGATGCGTGCTCCGCCACCAGCCCGGCGTCTGGGAATAAGTGAGCAAAATGCTTTAATTTGATAGGGTTAGAATCCTGCAGGCTCCGGGGTCAGAGGGCCCCCACAGCTCCCCGCGCGCGGAATATGCAGAAATAAAAAAGTAAATTGCTTGCATCTGCTGCGGGCGGCGGGGAAAGCGATCTGATTGGGCCGGCCGAGGGCTCTCCATCTCTTTTGGGTTAGAGAGAGGGTTTTAGAGCATCAAAAGCTTGTAATTGGAGTAATTCCGAATTAATGGACACGCGCGAGCACACGCACACACACGCACACAGGACATTTGGAGGCAGCTGTTGGCAGACGCCTGCCTGTTTAGGAATGCTTACAGATTGCAAAGAAAGCGACTTTAAAAATAATCTCTTCCCCTCCACTCCCCTCCCCCACCCCCACCCCCCCCAACGTGGATCCTAACTACGGGTTTGAATTTGACAACAGGTAACAGGTATGACATTCTTATCCGGCTCATCCTCCTGCCACAAAGGACCTACATCTCTACTCGCCCGCATCTTCCGGAAATGGACATGCCCTGCATTCTTCCTGCATAAAAAGAGGGTTGGGGACCCGCTTCCCCGGGGTCCCTGGGTCCCGCCCTGGTGTGTGAAGTGGGATTTAATCTGCGAATCTGATCAATGAGACTCAAAGGTGGGACGGACAGGCGGGGGGGCGCAAGGTCTCTGGGGCACAAGCCCGTTCAGTTTCACGCAGGGTGTCTGTCGCCTCGATGGGTGCCCGGGACCCTGTTTGGGAACCGGCCTCACGGATCGCGTGCGGCCTGGCTTCTATTTGCTGTTTTTTTGTCTGGCGTTCTCCGCCAGCGAGGCCCAGGTTGCGTTTGGACTTTGCTTTCATTTTATTTTACTGGATTGGCTGACAACAGCCTGCAGATCTCAATCACACCGCCTCGCCCCATTGTCCGCAGGCTCTGTCCTGCACTAAAAGCAATGGGGGGGGGGGGGGCTCCCCTGGCCGAGAGTAAGCCCCCCAAGGAGGGAGAGATACAAGTACTGAAACCCAAAGAGGGCCGAGGGGATCCATCCCGCAAGGCCAAATTTCAAGAGCTCTCTCTCAGCTGGGCAGTGGTCCAGGCAGACAGTCTTGGACAGACAGACGGGATCTGAGCAGAAGGTTCCCAAACCTCTTGGATGCGGTCACCTTAAAGGGACAGTCCCCCCCCTCCCCCCGCCCCAGGCTCCCCTGACATCTCGTTAGTAAACAATGGCCAAATGCAAACTATTTCCCCATGTTCTTACTGCTGCCCGAGCCTCTCTGACCACATCCCAACAGCCGTTCCGTGCAAGCATCCGGCCGAAAGAGTTGCTACTGCCATTAACAAGCTAAACATATTTTACATGTCTGATTTTATTTATGCATACACAGACGCGCGCACAAACTCGGACACACACACACACACACACACACACACGTGTAATTTTATTTTAATGTGGGCAAATCGATCGATTTGATACCAGGCCACACAAAAAGAACTCTGCGTTCACTGCTCCCCGGTTCCTGCCGTGACACACGGACACAATGAGTCTTTTTAATTTCCCCGATTCAGGCGGGGTCCCTCGGGGCTGGCGATGGGGGTGCCCTGACTTGGTTTCTCTATTTGCACGACGAGGCCTTTCCTCCTCCGTAAGGTTCTGCCCCTGGCCGAATGGCTGGGCCCGGTCTCTACCGTCCTGACACCTCCTTTGTCTGCCGGGCACTGCCGCAGTCTATCGGAAGGTATTTGTCAACCATTATATGTCTATTAAGAAGTAGTCAATCACCCTGGGCCCCCACAGCCGGGCCTCCGGGGCCCGACTATTGACGGGGAGCTGTCGATATGCCATCCAGCCCTGCTTCTCAGCAAAACACACAGTCACCTGGGCCGGGTGATTGTCTGCGAGCCGGTGCAGGCCCGCTTACAGCCCTGCCTCTGATGGCGCCGCTCTCTGAGCTGAGGTTCGCTTGGAATGAATGAACGCCTTTTTTTGAAAAATCCGAATAAAGGATCCTTATTAAGATGCTATTGAAACTGGGCGGGGAGGTCGAGAGTTCATATAATTAAGAATCTTAGGGGAGGACGGTGCATGGAGGTGGGTGGCAATTACTCCTGGGGAAAAAAAATATGGTAAAGGCGGAAGCTGTACGATCGGAAGGGACACTTCACATTATCGGGGTGGTCATTCGTACCTGGAAACGCTCTCCTGCCCACCGCCTCGGAGCCTGGAGGTATTCGCCTCATTCAGGACAAAAGGGCGAGGTGTTCACCCACACTTTCCCATGCACGGTGCGTTTACAACTCTTACTGTGGGTTTTGTCATTATAAGCATGAAGGGCTTGTCTTTTCTGAAGAGAAGAAAGACTGGGACGTGTGAATGTCTTAAACTGAAACCTACCCCCCCCCCCAACCCCCGGCAAAAACCACAATGTGGGGGGTGGGGGGTGGGGGAAGGGAGAAGCAAAGAAAGAAAGGAAACCCCAAGAAGGAAGGCTGCCCCCTTTGAACTGGGACCCTCCTGAATCACAAAATACACGCGTTTTCCGACAACAAAAGACGCATCAAACCCTCTCCCACAAAGGCCTCCGACACCTGACAGTATTCAAAGCAGATGCAGCAAGGGAGGGTTTCTTTACGCGGCGAGACGCACTCTTAAGATCCGAGACAGCCAGGGTTGGTGAAATTTACCACAACAAACACTTTCTCCTTCCTTCCTTTCAAAGGCGCCCCTGCGATTCGGACAGACGGACAGATAGACAGCTCCATCGGATGGAGAAATAAACATGAGTCAGGCGAGATGGCTCAGGGTCCAGGTTAACAGGCAAAGAGAGCCAGGGATCAGCCACGGCCGGCCTCAGCCCTCTGGCTCCAGCCGTCTTTCATTCTCCCCCATATACTTTCCCTAAAACCAGGCAACCCCGATATCGGGGTACGACAAAGGAAGATCAGAAAGAAACCCAGAGGTCCGGTAAAACCTGTTTGGGGCGAGCGCAAAAATACAAAATGAAAGTTGGAACATGCTGAAATGAACCGCAGGTCTCGGGCAGGGAGTTTCTGCGCGCCTCGTCCCCTCGGATCAAACAATAACCAGAAGACGGTTACGCGCGTGAAACCACCTGTCTCCGGTCTAAAGGGTAGATTCCCCACCCCCCAGGACCCCCGGGTCCCTTCTGGCATTCTGTGACCACAAGCTACTGGCTTTGGAGGCCTCTTCCGTTTTGCATGGGGCCGTGGATGTTC
Source organism: Myotis yumanensis (assembly GCF_028538775.1). NCBI lineage: Eukaryota > Metazoa > Chordata > Mammalia > Chiroptera > Vespertilionidae > Myotis > Myotis yumanensis. The sequence goes on along the minus strand of NW_027223771.1, from coordinate 3,035,967 downwards.
AAATTCACGTACAGAGAGTCACATCGCCTCGGCCACACAGATTTAAAGGAGACCTGAGGTTCACTGTAGGGGATTGCTCGGGGGAATTAGGAGCGGCCTTAAGGAAATGCCCCGAGAGCGTCAACAGGGACAGGGACCGGGGCAGGAGCCCACCCACTGACAGTCCCCGAGTTGTTCCTTGTGCCTCAGACCGTCTTGCTGCAAAGGCCAGCTGATCTTCTCTTTTGAAAGTAGCATGAGGTGCATTTACCAAACAAACAATGTGTGCAAGTTCGTGGTTGCCGTCATTAGTAACACGCATGGCTCTGGCTGGGCTTGGCTCAGTGGCTAGAGCGTCGGCCTGCGGACCAAAGGGTCCCGGGTTCGACTCCGGGCAAGGGCACGGGCCTCGGTTGCAGGTTCCCCAGCCCCGGGTGGGGCACGGGAAGGAGGCAACCCATCGATGTGTTTCTCTCACATCAATATTTCTCTCTTTCTCTCTCTCTTCCCAGTCTCTCTAAAAAAGCCAAGGAGCCCTAGCTGGTTTGGCTCGGTGGATGGAGCATCGGCCTGCGGACTGAAGGGTCCCGGGTTCGATTCCGGTCAAGGGCACATGCCCGGGGTTGTGGGCTCGATCCCCAGTGGCGGGCGTGCGGGAGGCGGCCGATCAATGACTCTCTCTCTCATCGTTGATGTTTCTGTCTCTCTCTCCCTCTTCCTTCTTCTCTGAGATCAATAAAAATATATTTTAAAAAAAAGAAAACAAGAAAAAGAAATAAAAATAAAAAATAAAAAAGCCATGGAAAAATATCCTCGGGTGAGGATTAAAAGAACAAACACGCATTACCGCGAGCCCTTACGTAGATATCCGTGCCCTAGACGCTGCCCGGCCTGCTGCACCTCTTCGCTATATCAGATCCAAGGCATCGTCGTCTTTGCTGTGTTTAAAAAAAAAAAATCACTCGTCAGGAGGCAGCCGCCAACAAAAAGGAAATCCTTACTCGAAAGAACTCGCCACTGCGCGGCTGCTCTGATGTGAAGTCAGATAAGTCAGCGCGTGCAGCGCCGGGGCGAGAACCCTGTCTCATTAGACGCAGGTTGGCGAGGAGCAGCAGCAGACCGGGGTGCTCAGCTCTCCACGCTCCGATAATTAACTCTCTCCCACAGGAGACGACAAACAAACAAACAAATAGCACCAGCTCCTCCGAGTTCAGGCTGATGGGAAATGCTTCTTCCATGGCGGCGTGCTCCTAAAACTGCATTTTCGGAGCCATCTTCGCTCCCTGACATGTTCTTCCCCATCAGGGTCGGTTTGAAAACTGATGGGACCAAGGTCTGAGCAAGGCCCTTGGGTGAAAGCAAGTCTCTAACATTTTTTTAACGACGTACTTTTTAAAGTCTGTATTCACTCCAGCCTCCCTCCCGTTAAGGAATACACCCTTCAAAAAAACAGAAAGAAAGAAAAAAAGGAATTTCCTTAAAGCAATACTCAAATTAGTGAAGAATTAAATATTTAGAAAATAAAAAAGAAATGAATGCTTATAAGAGCTTAAATTTTACTTAAGATTTTCAGTTGATTTTTTTAACACACACCAACAAACACATCGAAGCAGGGAAAAAATGTGGTGTGTTATTTATACATTATCTACACGTATAGGTGGAACGTGTATTGCCTGGGGGGGGGGGGGGGGGAGACAAATAAAAACATGAGCTTTATTTGCCAGAATAAAGACCATTTCGTTCCTGTGATTTTCTCCTTTCAAGGGGCAGCATGAGGCTTTGTGGGGACAACGCGTAGCTGGCCATTCACTCTGATGATTTTATGGGATGAAAAGCAACGTGCTGACAGTTGTAGGTATAAGTGGGAGTTCCTTTCTTTTTGCATCGAGCCTTTTGTTGATCGGGTCACAACAAAACTTTCCAGACATTGATTTCGTCAAATCTTTGTCATATTTCCATCAGCAGGAGACCAAGCACGCGGAGGCTGGGCTGGCTCAGAAAGTCCAGGGATCTGGCAAAAAGTCGTAGCTCTCTGTGATGCGGGCCGGCCTCGCAGCCTCCACGCGCCTCACCGAGGGGAAGACTTCGCTCACGTTTAAAATCAATTAAAATAAAAACGAGAAAGAGAGAGTGGGGGTGAGACAGGAGAGAGGATGCATAGGAATGAACATGTGAGCAGGGCAGGTGGCGAGCCTATGCAGAAATTAATTTTTTGCTTGGTTTTGGTTCAAAGAGTCTTAGAAAATGCCCCACTAAGACTCTAGCAATGGCCTCTCTCTGCTTTGGGGATAGTTCTCCCAGAACTGGGGAGGCCCACATGTGGGCAAATGAAACTATTTGTCTCCCCCGAACGCCGGGGCTACTTCCGATGGAGGAGGGACAGGGAACCCACCCGTGCCTCTGGGACCCAGCGCTCTGCACTGACAACTTTGTTTTTGTATAGAAGCCGCCTAGAACACGTAAAACGGAAGCAGAGTATAAACTCGCTGGCTCGGAGGGAGACGGTTATGGGGTGCTGCTGTGTTAAATGCATAGGAACCCGACGGGCATGCATGCCCTGCTATGCTTTCGGCAAACAGAACAACAAAACAAAAAAGAGGGGATGAAACAATGGAAGGTCCCCTTTCCAAACTAAATACCGACCTGCTTTATTTTCCACATGTTTCAGACACATACCCGTTGTAAAGACTGTTTCTCTGGTTTGCTACAGACACAGGCCCTGCTCTGATACAGAGCTGCTGCTGGTGGTGGTGTCCAGAGGGCGTGCAAATCCACAGATGGAAATCTGCCACACCGAGAATTCCCTAACAAAATGTGCTTTTTAAAAAAAAAAAAAATGCTGGGAAAACAGCACCAGCTCAGTGTGTGCAGGGAGGACACATACTTTCATTTTAAAATGCAAAGGTGCCTACGTACAAATACGTGCTTGTGTAAGGAAGACTATATTTCTCATTCAGTGGCTTTGTGGAAATATTTCTTATTCGATTCAGTAAGGTTCTTTTAAAGTTTGACACACATTCAGGAGATGGTTAAATTTTGAATTTTTAAAAAAACAAACCCGACCCCTTTCATCCTTTCTCTCTCTCTCTCTCCCTCTCTCTCTCTCTCTCTCTCACACACACACACACACACACACACACACACACACACACACACACCGTGAATTCTTGAGGCCAATAAAGAAACATCGAGTCATCTCTATCATACAAGGAAAGTGTTCCCTAATTACTCTTGTCCGTTTAATTAGAAAGTATTACTTCCTGCTTTCAAATCCGAGATTTCTCTCTGAACAATAGATGAGGACACACCTTCAAATAATAATTAGGGAGGAAAAAAATCATCTACTTCCAGAATATTTAAGGGTGACATGCTTTATGCTCCTGGCAAAATTCATGGTGTCTTACTGCCACCTACTGACCAATGTTTAAATGTCATGACTTAAAGGTACAGGCTTAAATTTATAGAACTACATCTTAAGAACCAAAACACTTTGAAAGCTCTCCTGGAACGGCTCATTACTTTGAAGGTTGCTCCAAATGTTTGAAAATACTTCCTTAAACTGAGATGAACTCTGTCCACCTGTAGCTACCACCTCCTGGGCTGGACTTGGCTTTCTGTGGCTTCAACATTCTGAGGGCAGGACTCGAATCCTCACCAGCACAACACACACACACACACACACACACACACACACACACACACGTCTTTTCTCCAAGCTAAGCAGGCATCTTTCCAGCACATCTCACATGGTTTGCTGACTATCCTCTAAACCTACTTCACTTGCTTTTCTGTTAAATGTTGACTCTGAAAGAAAACACTTTGCAGAATGGGTTGATCACCTCCCTTGTTCTGTGTGTTCTACCTTTGTTAATGCAACCAAAAGATCATGGTAGATACTTTTGGCAGTCACAAGTACAACTTAATGATTTTCACTCAAGAAATCTTCCAGGTTTTTTTTTTTTTTTGCTGCTTACTGCTAAGCTATATCCTCCTAATAAATTTATACAGTTTTTTTTAATCTAAGAAACTATCATTATATTGGGTTGTGTGACATAAATTCTTGTTAGAGATGGCTCACGATTCCAGCCAAAGCATTTTTGGGATCATAATCCTACTATCTTTTCCCATTTTGTATGTAGCCATGCATTTGTTATTTAACAATTATTATGATTTCATTGGCATACCATCAACTAACTGCTCCCTCCAAACCACATTTCTGTATTTCTACCGACATCTTCCAGTTTGATCAGCTACCTTATGGAAAAGTTCCAAAGCTGTCACTTATGGTCTCAGCACCTCATAAAAGCACAACACAGGACAGCTATTCTTACAATTATCATTATTATCATTAAGAAAAACAATCAGTACAGATGCATGATATAAGCATAATCAATGACATAATTTGCCATTATGCTACTGTCTGTTCTATTCATAAAGGCTTTCTATCAATTACAAGTCCTTACTCAAAACCAAGCGTTTTCCTTTCTCCCTCTTCCCTGTCCCTCGCTCACAAGCCAGCAGTCTCGTGATCTTCTCCAGCAGGATTCTTAGCTTCTAGAGCAGCGGTTCTCAACCTGTGGGTCGCGACCCCTTTGGGGGACGAACGACCCTTTCACAGGGGTCGCCTAAGACCATCGGAAAACACATATATAATTACATATTGTTTTTGTGATTAATCGCTATGCTTTCATTATGTTCGATGTGTAACCATGAAAATACATCCTGCCCATCAGATATTTACATGACGATTCATAACAGTAGCAACATTACAGTTATGAAGTAGCAACAAAAATAATTTTATGGTTGGGGGTCACCACAACATGAGGAACTGTATGAAAGGGTCGCGGCATTAGGAAGGTTGAGAACCACTGTTCTAGAGGGATAATTCCCTACATTCAAGAGCCTCGGCTCTGTAGGCCAACTGGGGATTCACTTGCAGAAATCCCCATCCCACTGCACCCCGCCTTGGTTTCCAATTCTCTCCTAATATATGTCTTTTTTTTTATCCCAATGAGGAAAAAACAACACTCTGAATAAAGAGAGAGGGTAGAAGGAAAAGACAGACAGCCTTTGTCTTCTCCTATGTCAATTGTTGGAGGCCACCACACTGAGCCACAGCCTGGCCTTCTCCTGGGTCCCCATTCTTTACTTAGAATACATTTTTTAAAATATATTTTTATTGAATTCAGAGAGGAAGAGAGAGGGAGAGAGATAAAAACACCAACGATGAGAATCATTGATAGATTGCCTCCTACACGCGCCCCACGAGGGATCGAGCCCAAAACCCGGTCATGTGCCCCTGACTGGAATCGAACCCGGGACCGCTCAGTCCACAGGCCAACTCTCTAACCACTGAGCCAAACCAGCTAGGGCACTTATACTTTTTTATTTTTTTATTATATTTTTATTGATTTCAGAGAGGAAGGAAGAGGGAGAGAGATAGAAACATCAATGATGAGAGAGAACCTGGGACCTTTCAGTTCGAAGGCCGATGCTCTATCCACTGAGCCAAACAGGCCAAGGCCACTTATACATTTTTACTGAATTTTAGATAGAGGGTGAAGAAGGGAGAGTGAGAAAAAGAGAGAGAAAAAGATCAATGTGAGAGTGAAACATAGATCGGCTGGCTCCTGCACCCTGCCCCCACCGGGGATGGAGCCTGCAACCCAGGCATGTGCCAGGATAGGAAATGAACCGGCAACCTTTCGGTGCACAGGACAATGCTCAACCAACTGAACCCCACGGGCCAGTTCCCATTCTTTTTTAAAAAATATATTTTATTGATTTTTTTACAGAGATAGAGAATTAGAAACATCAATGAGAGAGAAACATCGATCAGCTGCCTCCTGCACACTCCCTACTGGGGATGTGCCCGCAACCCAGGTACATGCCCTTGACCGGAATCGAACCTGGGACCTTTCAGTCCGCAGGCCGACGCTCTATCCACTGAGCCAAACCGGTCAGGGCCAGTTCCCATTTGTGCTCTGAGCGTAACCAGAGGGTAACATCCGGGTCCCTGAGCCTTGAAAGTGGCCGGTCACCTGGGACAGTTCCAGCGTCCACCTCCTGCTCCCTGCTCTGTGGAATGACCCAGAATGGATGTACGCAGCCCAGAGTTGCTCCATCCTAATAGGGCCCTGTATGTATTGGGATCTGACAGCCCACTTTTTTACTCTCACAAACTGGGTTAAAATTGATAGCGTTCATTCAATCCACCCCATCTCTCAAGGGTTTATTGTGGAGGAAGTGAATGGCTTTCCCACCAGGAAAGACAACTATCAAATGCCTCACCAAAATGTTAACCTTGTAGATTCCTTTTTTTAAAACATATTTTTATTGATTTTTAGAGAAGAAGGGAGAAGGAGAGAGAGAGGGGGAGAGAAATATCAATGATGAGAATCATGGATTGGCTGCCTCCTGCACGCCCCCCACTGGGGATCGAGCCCACAACCTGGGCACATGCCCTGACTGGGAACCCACCCGGCAACCTTTCGGTGCACAGGACGATGCTCAACCAACTGAGCCACACCGGCCAGGGCACCAGTGACATGCTTTAAGTCAACATCTTGTTTGTGGATGTTGCCAGTGACTTGATGTCCTCATGTGTCGTGTCAGTATGAAGCATGACTTCCTGGGATCTGGGAACGAGGCAAGAGGGGCAAAACTCAATGTCACAGGACGTTCAAAGAGTTTATTGCGTCCGTTAGAAATAAACAAAGGTCAGGTCATCTGGAATCAAGGCAGAGATTTTAAAGCGGATGCTGGGTGGAGTCGATGATTTTTTTTTAACTTCGCTGACCCCACGAGTCATGTCTGATGTCTCCCTCTTCCAGAGGAGGAAATGGGGGGGCGGATTTCTGCTCATTCACCATGACTCAGCTGCTGAGCCAGAGGAGGCCAGGAGGACAGAGAAAGATCAAGAAGACCTTGTTCAGCCCTAGCCGGTTTGGCTCAGTGGATAGAGCATTGGCCTGTGGACTGGAGAGTCATGGGTTTGATTCCGGTCAAGGGCACATACCTGGGTTGCAGGTTCACCCCCAGTGCCCAGTTGGGGCGAGTGTAGGAGGCAACCAATCAATGTGTCTCTCTCACATTGATGTCTCTCTCTCCTTCCCTCCCTCCCTCCCACTCTCTCTAAAAATCAATGGAAAAAATATCCTCAGATGAGGAGTAACAAAAAATAAAATAAAAATAAGAGAATTCTATGGTATATTGTTGAGCAAGAATGGGGTATTACAGATAGTATATCCCGTATGATTTCCGTTTTGTTGAAAAATAATTTGGATAATATATATTTATAACAACCAAAATGTAACCCTTGCACGTAGGATTCAAGGGTTTGTTTGTTTTTTTTTCCCTCTCTTTTGGTACATGTCCTAGATCTTCTCTGACAAATTAATGTAATTTCTAATCTGGGAACTATAACTAAAGAAAAAATATAAATACACAGGGTCGAGGCTAAGAAGTTGATTGCGAGCCAGCATCGGTGCTATGTGGGGCTAAGACTTCTCCTTAGCCCGGCCGGCATGGCTCAGGAATTGAGCATAGACCTATGAACCAGGAGGCCACGGTTCAATTCCCAGTCAGGGCACATGCCCTGGTTGCAGCTCGATCCCCAGTGGGGGGCGTGCAGGAGGCAGCCGCTCCATGATTCTCTCTCATCATTGATGTCTCTCTCTCTCTCTCCCTTCCTCTCTGAAATCAATAAAAAATATTTTTTTTTTAAAGACTTATCTTTAGACGTTTGGAATAAAGCCAACAGCTAAAGTTAGGGCCACATTTTAAGAGCACCCTATTCTTTTCCATCTCTCTCCCTCCCCAGCCTGCGGCCGTCTTCACACAACCCAGGAGTGATCAGAACATGGCCCGTGGACAAGCTTCCGCATTTGGATGGATGCCTGCTGATAAAAGTCAGACTTGGGGGAAAGGGATCCGTGTTTCTTGTGAAAATAACCCTCCCCAAATCGGCTCTAGCGTTTCCCTGTACCTCCGAGTTTATGGTGGATTGCTAATAGACTTTTGATGAAGAACAATATTTGCATCATATATCATCCACTTACAAGAAAGAAAAAAAAAAAAGGTCTGGCTCCAGCCGGCGAAGCTTAATGGGAAGCTTGGCCTTGACCTTGGTTCGCTGGACACGGATACCCCGTGTCCCACCACTGGGCAGGAGCCAGTGAGGCTCCCTAGTGGCACCAAATGCTATGGTTTCTAACACATTTCGAACCACAGCGCCTCCAACTCAGTCACTATTTTAGCCCGGGCAACCCCTGTGAAGTCAGTCTCCAAATTATGAAGGTAAAGAAGGCATAGATGCCATAGCGAAGTTGAACTTAACCAAACTTGCCTTCAATGCATAGATTTCTTGAGGTCCAAGAGGTGCTGAGAATGGTGAGCAAAGAGCATTTCTAAAAAAAAATAATACATTTTTATTGGTTTTTAAAGAGAGAGGAAGAAAGAGGGAGAGAGAGAAATAGCCATTCGCTGCCTCCTGCACGCCCTCTACTGGGGATCAAGCCTGAAACCCAAGCATGTCTCCTGACCGGGAATCGAACCTACAGCCTTGGTGTTATCTGGAGGATGCTCTAACCCAGCGGTCGCCAACCGGTGGTCCCTGAGGTCCGAAAAGTTGGCAACCGCTGCTAACCAACTGAGCTACCCGACCAGGGCAGGCCAGATGCGGCCGCCCTTCAAGAAGAAACAGCCACATTCTGAACTAAGGGGAGGGCGACAGGGCAAGCCACACCGTGGTCCTTCCTGCCTCTTGACCACAAGCTTGGTTGGTTCTCTTTGATGGGACCCAGGGACTCCAGTTCTCTTAAAGCGACGCACCTGCCTGGCTAGTTTCATTGCCAAGAGAAGCACCGATCGTTAACCATGAAGCAGCACGAGACGGGGAAATACTATACAAAGCGAGAGCCGTGTGATGAGTGGTGCCCTCCAGAAAAAAAAAAAAAGAGAGAGAAAAGTTCTTCCGATGTTTATTAATCCGATTTCTGTCCACTTTGATCATGGGTGATATGGAAGAGAGACGCGCCTTAGCAGGTGACCCGAGGGCTATAAATCCTCCTGCCGCTGATAATGGGCGGACCGTGGTTTCATGTCCCCATCAGATGTTGTCTGTAGAGCTTAATCCACCAGCGACAGCCAAAGCCCCATTCATTTAGATACCCTTGTTGTTAGGGATGAAAGCCTTAAAGCTGAAAATAAAATCAATTGCTGGTAGTTACAGAGCCTCCTCGCTGTTCCGGCAGAGTACGGGTTGGCCGGTCTCTCTGTGGCCAAGCCCCCTGCCTCTCTGTCTCCAAGTCTGCAACTCGCCCATAGAAACTCACACGCTGAGGAAGCCTGGCCCGGCGGCCCGCACGTGGGGTCGAAGCGAAGAGGAAGCGGGCTCGTTTCTACAACCTCGGAAACACGTTCCTTAGGCAGGTCACCCTTTCTGGGCACAGCAAAGCTGCCTCTGCCATGAAGATTTCCTTTTGCTTTTTTCTCAAACAATTTCTATTCGCCAAAAAAATCCCATTGAACCCTAACCGGTTTGGCTCAGGGGATAGAGCGTCGGCCTGAGGACTCAAGGGTCCCAGGTTCGATTCCGGTCAAGGGCATGTACCTTGGTTGCGGGCACATCCCCAGTAGGGGGTGTGCAGGAGGCAGCTGATCGATGTTTCTCTCTCATCAATGTTTCTAACTATCCCTCTCCCTTCTTCTCTGTAAAAAAAAAAAAAAAAATCAATAAAAAAAAATCCCATTGAGCCATTTGGGGACAGGGGGTACTTAGAAATAGCACAGCTTGTAAAAGGGTAGAAACACAACAATGACATGGACATCCTAACCAGAAAAAAAGGGTTTGTTTGCTTCAGACCTATCTTATAATCACCCTCAGCGTCAAAATGATCTGCATTCCAGCCCTAGCTGGTGTGGCTCAGTGGATAGAACGTCGCCCTGCGAACTGAAGGGTCCCGGGTTCAATTCCGGTCAAGGGCACATGCCCAGGTTGTGGGCTCAAACCCCAGTGTGGGACATGTAGGAGGCAGCCGATGAATGCTTCTCATCATTGATGTTTCTCTCTCTCACCCTCTCCCTTCTTCTCTGAAATCAATAAATATATATATTAAAAAAAAAAAAAAGAATGAGCTGCATCTCGAAGCCTAGGTCCCTCCCAGCAAAGTTGATGTGTGTTTGGACTGTAATAGCCAAGCACTTTATATTCAATAAACACCAGATAAATGATGAAAACTCACGAATGGTACCTTGACTATTTGCAAGTCCAAGAAAATAGGGTCTTTCATGTATGTCCTAGTTGGTAGCTCGCTGCTGTGAGGAAAGAGGGGCTTATCTGAAATCCAGAGAACGTGATACAATCTGAGGGAATTTCTAGTAAAAGCGCCCAGAGGGCCACAACTCCACAGCTCGCATGGAGTGCATCCAGCCAGCTTCCTCACGCTGTGGTCTTCTTCAAATGAAACTGCTAAGTCCAGAAACAGCCACCCGCAGTCCCATGACGAGGAGCCGGGTCACAGAGAACAGGCCCGGACAGGGGGCAGCCTGGTGTCCACACGGACATCCCACAGGTGGACAAAGAGTCCTTGGTGCGAAGTTGCTATGATCACAGCACAAGACCACACTCCTTCTCAGCAGAGGGCACCCAACACCTCCACTGGGTAGGAATGGACTCTCTGAGCTTTGACTGAAGCACCTGGAGCCATGATGAGTGCAGAGGAAGGTACATCGGGGGTGGGGGGGGAGGTGTTAGGTGGGCCCCCAAATCCAAGCCCAAATCCACAGAGAAACAATCCTTCCCTGGGGGAAGTGACATGAAATCCTCGCCAACAGGAGACCATTTGCTGCCTAGCAGGAAAGGAAAGACAAAGTAGGTTGTGAAATACACTCAACCACTGAATCCTGTATTGGCTGTTCTCCCTGGCTTTCTTGATGATAGACAGATGACAAATAGACAGATGATATAGATAGGTAGGTAGGTAGATAGATAGATAGATAATAGATATATAGATGATTGATAAATACATAGATGGACAGACAGATGATACACAGATAGATATAGACAGATGATAGATGATAGACAGAAAGATAGATGATAAATAGGTAGATAGATAAACAGATGGATGGATGGATAGATGATATATAGATAGGCAGATAAATAGATAATAGATGATAGATAGATAGATAGATAGATAGATCCATCTACCTACTTCTTAAAGAATAGGCACAAACTTAAAAATAGTTCCCATCTTTAGGTAGCGGAATTACTTTTTCAATCATTCAATGTTGCAATGACTCAATGTTGTAGTTGTTGGGAAGGTGGCAGTAAACAGGAGACAAGATCCTGACAAAACGCGTTCATTAGCTAACTAGACCCCCCCTCCCCCGTCTGCAAGGTGCTGGGAGGTCAGGCTGGGAGCCACGCCTTGTACATCACCCTCCTGGCCCCTGGCACCAGGTCTGCCCGTGAATGTCTGTGGGCCAATGACTGAGCAAAGAGTAGTAACTGTGAGCCGTGGGGGTCGGTGTCTCGTCTTCCCTAAATGCTGTGGCTCAGAGAGCTGGCTCTTCTCCAGCCAGAATGGAGTCCTTCCTGCTTGGTCAGCGCCTCGCCTGGCTCCGCTGGGCTGTTCCCAGGATGACATTTAGCCTCAGGTGGAAGGAGGTAAAAAAAAATACGGCATGTCGATTCTGGAAAACATCAGTGACCACGAGTGGTGGAAGTTTATAACCGTGTGAGGTGCTATTCGATTGCCAGGACTTGGGAAAGAAGCGAGAAAACAAAGGCACGGAACGAGGTGCGGTGTGAGGAGAGGCACGGCATTGCTGAGAAAGAGACAGCTGGGAAGGGGGAGCAGGCAGGCGGAGCGGCGCCCAGGGAAGGTCGCCTTGACCTGGGGGAGGAGGCTTGGCTCTCCGTCAAAAAGGCATTCTGGCCCTAACCAGTTTGGCTCAGTGGATACAGCGTCGGCCTGCGGACTGAAGGGTCCCGGGTTCGATTCCGGTCAAGGGCATGTACCTGGATTGCGGGGGGTTGTGCAGGAAGCAGCTGATCAATGTTTCTCTCTCATTAATGTTTCGAACTCTCTATCCCTCTCCCTTCCTCTCTGTGAAAATCAATAAAATATATCTTTTTTTAAAAAAAGGCATTCTGATGAGATGAGGTGAGCTCCACAGATAGGGGAGGGGTGCTGGCCACACACAGAACAAAGCAACCACCACAACTGGTCTGTCCAGAACAAGGGAGAGGGAGAGAGGACAGGAGCTAGGGGGCCAGGACTGCTGATGTCAGGAAGGCCAGCAGGCACACAGCCATCGTTTGAGTGGCAGTCTCATCTACTGGACAAAACCAGGAGACATGGCGAGAGGTTCATTGTTGCTCCTACAGAGACAAGGGGGAAAAGGTGAGGGTATCTATCTATCTATCAATCATCTGTCTGTCTACATCTATCTATCTATCTATCATCTGTCTGTATCTATTTATCTATCATCTGTCTGTCTATATCTATCATCTGTCTGTCTATATCTATCATCTGTCTATCTATATCTATTTATCTATCAATCATCTGTCTGTCTATATCTATCATCTGTCTGTCTATATCTATCATCTGTCTGTCTATATCTATCATCTGTCTATCTATATCTATTTATCTATCAATCATCTGTCTGTCTATATCTATCTATCATCTGTCTGTCTATATCTATCTTTCTATCATTCATCTGTCTGTCTATATCAATCATCTATCTGTCTATATCTATCTATCTTTCTATCAATCATCTGTCTATATCTTTCTATCAATCATCTGTTTGTCTATACCTATCATCTGTCTGTCTATATCAGGGGTGGGCAAACTTTTTGACTCGAGGGCCACAATGGGTTCTTAAACTGGACCGGAGGGCCGGAACAAAAGCATGGATGGAGTGTTTGTGTGAACTAATATAAATTCAAAGTAAACATCATTACATAAAAGGGTACGGTCTTTTTTTTTTTAGTTTTATTCATTTCAAGCGGGCCGTAGTTTGCCTACGGCTGGTCTATATCTATATATCATCTGTCTATATCTAACTATCAATCATTTGTCTATGTCTATCTATCTTTCTATCAATCATCTCTCTCTATCTATCTATCTACCTATCTATCTATCTATCTATCTTCCTATCTATCCTTACTAAGATAAGTAGGGAGACCACAATGGAGTGGAGCTCAGGGCTGGCTTGCACCCCAGCTCCACCACTTACTAGCTGTGGGTCTTGGGCAGCTTGCCTGATCTCTCTGGCCTCAGTTTCATCGCCTGGAAAACAGCCTGGCCTGCTCGCCACCGGGTAACGTACAAGGTGGGCGTGGTGTGAACACATTTTCTAGATCAAACTCCGAACTAAACACATGTGTGAAGACTGCACAGACGTGTTGAAAAGACAGATGCACATTCATGATGGGGCAAAAAATTCTCCAAGAATTATAAAACCAGCATTGATCTAAATGCATGAGAGAGGAAGAGCAAGAAAAAGAGGGAGGGCACGATGGAATGACGGGCAGGGTTGGGATAGGAAAGGGGCATTCTGGGCCTGGGAATGGGGGCGGATGAAATAGCCAGGCTTTTCTACAGACTTCTGACCCAGCCCTGGCCGGTGTGGCTCAATGGATAGAGCATCGGCCTGTAGACTGAAGGATCCCGGGTTCCATTCCGGTCAAGGGCACATGCCCAGGTTGCGGGCTCGATCCCCAGTAAGGGGCGTGCAAGAGGCAGCCAATCAATGATTCTCTCCCATCATTGATGTTTCTCTTTCTCCCTCTCCCTTCCTCTCTGAAATCAATAAAAATATATTAAAAATCGATTGTTCTTTAAAAAGAAAAAAAAGAGAGACTTCAGACCCAGGCCTGAGGCAGACACTCCTGAACACCATTTCAGATGTGTTTGCTCAGCAGGCGAGAACAGTCCACAGAACATGGTTGTACTTCCCTGCCCCTGAGGCTCGGGCCCCCATCTCAACAGCAGCACCAACGAACAACTTCATGAGGGTATCGACCCTGAAATACCGAGCACATCAGCAAGGCCTTCCAGGCAACCCCTGTGTTATCGCTCGACCCTCTGAGCCGACCCTAACGGCTGGGACTCAACACCAGCTTCTTTCTAACCCCAAACTTCTCTTCTTTCCCGCAAACCTAGGTCCTCACCCGGAGGGTCATTACCCACCAACCCCTGGGCACATCTGACGTAAGCAGAGAGTGTAACCCAGAGGCCTCGGCTATAGGTCAACCCGGGTAGAACTGCAGTCTGTCGACCACGGTCCTTCCTTGCAAGGAGAGTCATGACGGCCGCACGGACACTCCCTCCCACCCCGGAGAAAAGTAACTACCCTCCCTGGGGTCTCGGCCAAATAAATGCCAGCTCTGGGCCTCTGGCTCCCATGCACCCGGACAAGGGCTTTTCCAGGAGGTCGGGCAGCGGGGCTGCTTCATGTTTCCGGGGTCACAGGTTCAAATCCTGCGGAGGGGCTCCTTTCAATGAGACCTCTGTTAACCCCGGGGGTGGGGGGCGGGGGACGGATCTGGGGGTGCTTTGCTTTGCTCGCCGTCTTTCCTTTGCCTCCACAATGGTCCCGCTGGGAACGGGAACGGCGGGTTACCTTTCATTTCCCTTCCTAATATGGGGTTAGCGCCCAGAGCCAAGCTGGCCCTCCACCGTCCCATAAGGCATCTGGCTCCATTTCTCCGTTCAGCTGCCTGGGGTGAGGGTCGGGGGTGTGGGGGAAAGACCTTCATTTCCTATTCAGGCTTGTGATTTATGCCGCAGCGTCAGTTGCTACGCTTCAATAAAGTACAGTTGTATAACAAGTACATTAAACTCAGGTGCTCTCTAGATGAAATCATATACCACGTCCGATCGACACATTTCTGCCGCGGCGGCTAAAGCTGGGAAACCTTTAGCGCGTGCGTGCATTCGCACAGCTCGTCACAGAGGGGAGCGAGCCCCACGCAAACAAGTCAGTGGTGGGCGCTGCACATAGCAAATGTGCTAACATGTGCCAGGCACCGGGTGGCACGAATGACCACCTCATGGTCCTCAATGCCCCTTTATTTATTCTTTTTATATATGTTTATTGATTTCAGAGAGGAAGGGAGAGGGGGAGAGAGAGAGAGAAACATTGATGATGGCAGAGAATCATGGATCGGCCGCCTCCTCCACGACCCACACTGGGGATCGAGCCCACAACCTGGGCATGTGCCCTGACCGGGAATCAAACCTCAACTTCCTGGTTCATAGGTTGACGCTCAACTACTGAGCCACAAAGGCTGGGCACGACGCCCCCTTTAAAATCATCACTAACATGCTCCCCATGGTACAGACGAGCAAACTGCCCCGGGTCACACAGCATGTAAACAGTGGTGCTATTTCTCCCGAAATACAGTTTGGCAACAGCAACCCTGGAGAGGTGAGTCCGTGGAACAATTTTAGTTTCTCATTTATGCTTTTCTTGGTGGTCGGCTTCTCAATGGATATATTACATTTCTTTTTATTTAATATATTTTTATTGACTTCAGCGAGGAAGGGAGAGGAAGAGAAAGATAGAAACATCAGTGATGAGAGAGAATCATGGATCGGCTGCCTCCTGCACGCCCCCTCCTGGGGATCGAGCCCACAACTTGGGCATGTGCCCTTATCCGGAATCAAAGCCAAGGACCCTTCTGTCCGCAGTCCGATGCTCTATCCCAGGGGTCCTCAAACTTTTTAAACAGGGGGCCAGTTCACTGTCCCTCAGACCGTTGGAGGGCCGGACTATAGTTTAAAAAAAACTATGAACAAATTCCTATGCACACTGCACATATCTTATTTTGAAGTAAAAAAACAAAATGGGAACAAATACAATATTTGTACTTGCATGTGGCCCGCGGGCCGTAGTTTGAGGACCCCTGCTCTATCCACTGAGCCAACCCAGCTAGGGCTATGACATCTCTAATGAGAACCAAATATGTTGAAGTCCTCCCTTTTCCACACTGTCCGCACTTCAGACAAAGATATAAAACTGTATTCTCAGTACCAAGGAGCTTTTTCATAACATTCTTTTTAAAAGATATAGTGTTATTGATATCATAGAGGAAGGGAGAGGAAGAGATAGAAACACCAATGATGAGAGAGAATCATTGATCAGCTGTCTCCTGCACGCCCTCCACCGGGGATGGAGCCATAACCCGGGAATGTGCCCTTGACTGGAATTGAACCTGGGACCCTTCAGTCTGCAGGCCGACGCTCTATCCACTGAACCATACTACCGAGGGCTCATAACGTTCTTTTTTGGAGTTTCCTGGACCAGAGAAGAGATTTAGAACAAGACAATTGGGCAAGTTTCTCCAAAGAACATCATCTCTATAAACCCACTTCCACTCCTCCCTAACCACCGTGTCTCCTTTCTCTCCCTCGAATAAACGGCCTCTTGACCCGCAGACCGAAGAAGGCACTAGACATTAAGGGGCGAAATGTCGTTCCTACAGGCCCACCCCTTCCCCACTTCACGGGGGGCGAACTTGGCCTCCGGGCACAGCGATGGCGAGGGCTTCTGAAACGCCGCAGCATGTCAATAGCAGGAGATAATTCCCCATCGAGACCGTGAGAAGTGTGGGCTCGAGATCAATGCGGGGTGAATTAGTGCTCGACAGCGATCAAGCAGCACAGGGGAAATAGGATTCATTTCTGAGGAGGGCTCGGCGGTCCGGCAGTTTATTGAGACTCATGGGGAGACCGGGACCTGGAGCTTTAATTTAGCGACAAGTGGGTTTGTGGAGGAGGCTGAGCCACTCCAAGGCTTCTGGGACTTTCTCTCCATATCTCTCTCTGTGTGTCTGTTTCTCTCTCCTCCTCCTCCTCTTCCTCCTCCTCTTCCTCCTCCTCTTTCTCCTCCTCCTCCTCTTCTTCTCTCATCTCTCTTCTCTCTCCTGTGTCTGCCGTAATAAACTATGGCTGTACTTCTTCCTACAGGAAAAAGCAGCTGACCTCACACCTTACTGCATGAAAATGAAGTTTCCAGTTCAACATTGGGGGAGGCGGTAATTAGTCGAATTAACATTTGCTCCGTGGCCATGGAGTTAAGAATGTCACACCTTGCGGCATACTTTTCATTTCAGAAGGAGATTTAGAAGATTTCCCGTGACATTTAACTGCCTTGCCGCATGTCTTCTCTCTTGCAGGGAAAGACGATTTCCGCATCGAGGACGCAATCTTGCTTTCCTGGGATGCTGGGGGTGGGAACCAAAGCCCGTTACCTTAACATGAAGAGCAATGGCCCTGGGCGTCGGCCGGCACGTGACCGTCGCAAGGAATGGAGAAGGCATTCGGCTTGGTGCGTTTCGCTATTAATTCTGGATCTAAGCAAAGAGCTGGATCTAAGCTTCACTGATACTAGACAGCATCGTCGTAAATAAACACTGATTTTTAAATCATTTTCAATGGTGCTTAGCAAATAAATGCACCCTATATGAGTGTCCCTGGGCATGTGCGGGAGAGGATGGGCGCTTATACCTGGAGCACCGATAAGTCCACGGCAGGCCCTTCTCGGCCATCTGAGCAGTCGAGCGATGGAAGGGATGGGGCCTCAGTCACTGCAGAACTTTCTAGGGTTTTTCTGTGATGGATCTGGAAGAGGCATGTGAAATCCATGTGCTTCCCCCCAGGGAGTATTTTTGTGTCCCGTGCCTTTGCAATCAGTCCCCAAGTGCAAAACTAAACTCTAATTCATTCGGATATGCCATCCTCCAAATGCTAGCTACCACATCCTCAAATGTTTCCGAGGGGGCAGTGCGTTCTTTGCTAAAGAGAAGCGGGGTTTGGGGGGCTGGAGAGAGAATTCCTCGAGCATACGGAGGAAGGACGGACAGATCCCAACGTAGCCGTGAAGTCGCCCCAGACTCTGCTGCCTCGGAGAGTTGAGAGCCGCCCACAAGTTGACATGAGGGAAGTTGTACAGAAAAGCACCCAAGTGAGGGACAGCCGATTCTAGGGGTACCTGAATGCTCCGCTCTCCCCCTGAAAGCTTCACCCTTCCTTGGAGAATCTATAGAAAGAATAAACGGTCCCCAAATGGCTCGGTCGCTGACAAGTTACACAGCGTTAGAGTATTTGGGGACCAGGAACCCGGTGCCCGCAGGTGAGCTATTCCGTGTCTGGCCACTTTTCACCTGCACACCGGCCGGGGGAGACCAGATGACTATAACACACGCTGATTCTAGGAAAGACACATCGACCCCTTTTAAAGAGACAGGAACTGAGTTTCAGACAAGTTCAATGTCTAGGAACCCAACTGGCACGTGGTCAAGACAGGATTCTAAGCCAAGTGTGGAGCACAAGTCCTTTCTACTTCACCCAGGCTCATGCCATCGACATAAACTCGCCTTGAGCGTCACCTTGAACTCTTCTGATCTTTGTGGTTGTGTCGGTCGCCGCTCAGTTATTCAAAATGTTCAGGAAGTGGGCCATTCTGGTGAACTGAAATGCCACCCGAGCAAACAAGAGTCAGTGGAAAGAGACTGTTGACATCCCTCTATCGTGCAAAGAGTATCGGCCCCCACTCCACAATCTGTGTCCTACTTGCAACCCGCATTTCCCTTGATCATAACAATTAACACGCTTGCTTGTGATTGTTGGTGTCTCTCATCTTCCCAGTCCTACTGGAAGCTCAGTCCCACAGGACAGGGTCTTCTCGCCACATGTTAGCCCCAGAGCATGCATAAAGTCCTCCGCACATATATGTACATACATGTGCAAGTACTTTTATATTTATATGTATACATGCATGCATATTATGCGCTATATGGTGTAATAAATCATCAGTAAATGTATAATATATGTCATCTATATATATAAAAGGCTAAGTGACCGGCCAACCAGCCGGTAGGTATGACGTGCACTGACCACCAGGGGGCAGGTGCTCAACACAGGAGCTGCCGAGCTGCGGTGACTTGGCAGCGGCGGTTCTTGGGTGACGCAACCGGGAACCGGAGAGGAGGGAGCCCAATTCCTCATGGGGCCGCATGATTCCACCAGGCCGCAGGACCCCACCTGCCAGAGGGACTCTGCTCGTTCCACAGACGCCCTTCGAGCCTCACCCCCACCCCAGGTGTGGGGGCGGGGCAGGGCTGCGGGAGGTTGGCTCCAGGGCGTGTCCGGCCCAGCTCACCCAGTCCCCCCCCACTGGCCACCTTCTAATTAATTCCCTTTCAATGTGCACGAATCTGTGCACTGGGTCACTAGTATGTAACAGAATACATGATGCATAATACAAAATATATTTACCTTATAATACCTACTATAGTAATGTTTTAGTATATATAGTAGGTACATATATTACATACATAATATAATAATGTTCTATATAGTATGTACATATATTACATATAAAATATATTTCATATTATGTAGAATGGATCATATATAACGTATTATAAATTTACCATATAATTTAATCATGTTTTATATCACAATTGGCTATAATTTACGTATACATATATATATGTGTGTGTGTGTGTACATACATATATACCAGGCCACATATTATAGACTATAGATATAGAAGATGCATATGGATATAGAACAATGACAGAATGAATGAATGAATGAATGCGATGAAAGTGGTGAAGGTCCCTAGACACAGGTGTCACCCAGGGTTGGAATCCAGGCTCTCCCCCTAACCCAGTGGTTGGCAAACCACGGCTCCAGAGCCACATGCAGCTCTTTGGCCCCTTGAGTGTGGCTCTTCCACAAAATACCACGTGCGGGCACGCACGTACAGTGCGAAGTTGACTTAAAACTTAAAGTTTATTAAGTTAATTTTAGGGAACGTTGTGGAGTGAAAGAAGATGTAGAGTCGAGGATTGAGAAAGGTATGTGGAGATGGTTTGGACATATAGAGAGGATGAACGAAAGGAGACAGACGAAACAAGTATACAAGACGAATGTGGATGGGAGAGTTGGAAGGGGTCGACCTCAGCGAACGTACCTCCATCAGATTGAGGATGTTTTTAGCAAAGGCCAGCTTAGGAGGACCCTAATTAAGTGAATAACAATGGACCTACCTATATAGTTTCAGTTTTAAAAATTTGGCTCTCAAAAGAAATTTCAATCGTTGTACTGTTGATATTTGGCTCAGTTGACTAATGAGTTTGCCGACCACTGCCCTAACCAGCTCATGTACTTATGGGCACATCCCTTAGATACCTGCGCCCAGGTAAAATGAGAACAGCTCTACTAGAAGTTAGCATGTATGGATACTCTCCATGCCCAGGCACAGTGCTAAGCTCTTCGCATGTCCGACTCCATGAGCTTCCCCAGAATCCTGTGGGTTGGGAGCTATCATTGGCCTCATTAACAGGTGAGACGATTAAGGCAGAGTGAGGGTGGGTATCTGGCCAAGGTCACGCTCAAGGTCATGCAGCATTCTGGGCCCAGGGCCTGCTAGAGCAGGGACTCGATGAGACAGCCCGCACAAACCATGCTGCACAGCCCGCAGCACATACTAAGCACTCGCCACATGCTCGCCAGCTATTTCCTGCCCCTTTTAACGGCGACAACCTCTGGCCGAGCATGTGCGCTGCTAAAACTTGACAATGTATTTATTTGCCTTGTAAAGAATGGAAGACGCCATCGGCCTGCATGGGTTTTATTTTCCAACTATCTATAAATAATAAGTTAAGGGAAACTTGCCTTTCTTATTTAAAGGTCTAATTTGGATTCTTTATCAACATGATTTAAAACGCCTTTCACTCGGAAGCCGTATTTCAAAGACTTTATTTATTAGACTTCTCGAAAGTGTGTTTTTAATGCACGTTCTGACTTTTTGCCAACGCTCTTCTCTGAAACAGTAAAACCGGAGCGGCCCCCTCTTTTAAAGAGTTACATTTATGAGATTTTTACATATTGCCACGGCCCAATTCATCAAAATAAATCTAACTGGGAACTGGCACATAAATCTTTCACTCTCCCAGCATGCCTCATGTCCAGGGCCTCGACCGTAACTCTCCTCTGATAAACGGACCGAGGGTCCCCTAGCAGGAACGCCCTTCGAAAGACTCAGAGCCGCTGTGGCTGCGCCACTCCCGTCAGCGCTGGGGCCCCGCGCGGGCCCGGCTGGCTGGGTGCGTGGTACCTGACGCTGGTAATTCAGCGGGACTGCATTTTAAACCTAAACAGCTGTGAGCGCCGCAGAATGTGCGGGACCCGTGAGGCCCAGTCCTAAAACCATGCTGCACCTCTTGGGGACACGCCGGGAAAGTCCCCATTTTGTCTCTGTTCCTGTGGCCAGCCAGGGACTCTGGGCACACGCTGAGCCCAATGTGACAGTCTGCTCTCCAAAGAGCAAGCACGCTAAGATAGATCGATAGATAAATAGACAGACAGATGTAGATAGACAGGTAGATAGATAGATAGATAATAAATACATGAATAGATGGCTGATAGATTGATAGATTAATAGATTAATAGATGATAGATAATAGATGATAAATGATAGAAGATAGATATAGATAAAGAGATAGATGATAGATGGTAGATAAATGATAGATGATAAATGATAGATGATAAATAGATAAATAGATGATAGATTAATAGATGATAAATGATAGATGGTAAATAGATAAATAGATGATAGATTAATAGATGATAGATAATAGATGATAAATGATAGAAGATAGATATAGCCGAAACCGGTTTGGCTCAGTGGATAGAGCGTCGGCCTGCGGACTGAAAGGTCCCAGGTTCGATTCTGGTCAAGGGCATGTACCTGGGTTGCGGGCACATCCCCAGTAGGAGATGTGGAGGTTGCGGGCACATCCCCAGTAGGAGATGTGGAGGAGGCAGCTGATCGATGTTTCTCTCCCATCAATGTTTCTAACTCTCTATCTCTCTCCCTTCCTCTCTGTAAAAAATCAATAAAATATATTTTAAAAAAAGAAGATAGATATAAAGAGATAGCTGATAGATGGTAGATAAATGATAGATGATAAATGATAGATGATAAATAGATAAATAGATGATAGATTAATAGATGATAGATAATAGATGATAAATGATAGAAGATAGATATAGATAAAGAGATAGATGATAGGGAGATAGATGTTAGATAAATGATAGATGATAAATAGATAGATGATAGATAGCTTGATAGATGATAAATGATAGAAGACATAGATAAAGAGATAGATGATAGATAGATGGTAGATAAATGATAGATGACAGATTATAGATAAATAGATGATAGATTGATAGATAATAGATAGATGATAAATGATAGAAGATACAGATAAATAGATAGATGATAGTAAGATAGATGATAGATAAATGATAGATGATAGAGAGATAGATAGACAGACAGACAGAACACACCCAAAATAGAAGCCACAGTCCTTTTATAACCTAATGTTGGAAGTGACCTGGAAGAGGCCTCCGTTACTTCTACCACAAGCTGTTCGTCGGAAGCAAGTCAGAACAGGTAGCCCACACGCAGGGGAAAGGACATGAGCTGCGCTTTTTGAGGGGAGAAATGTCAAAGAATCTGTGGGCTTAAAACTTACCCGAGAGCCCCTCTGATGGTTAGCAGGAAATTCTGCCATTATCCGGGCCGCCCTGGAGCCCCCTGCCCTCCCTCTCCGGGACCCTGAGCACCACATTTTGATGAGTTTCTCTCCGCCCTGCCTCTCTGCCCAGGCCGCCTGCCTGGAGGAGAGGGAGACACAGGGAGGACTCCCACCTGTCACAGGCATTCTGTCACGTGACTGACATTTCAGGGCGCCTTGTAAGAGTTACACTCTGAAGCATATGGGGGGGAGGGGAACAGTATGTTGTAAGTAGTTGAAAATGTTTAAAAGTGTTGATTTCCCCTTAATGGGGAAGAAGGCGTATGGGACGGCTTGACGCACCTGCACAGGTGCCCCAAGTTCACCTGGAGCCCTGGCCTGTTCACAAACGCTGTCGCCTCAATGTCACTACAAATCGGTCCCCAGAGCATCCCTTTGCACAGAGCTCTGGCTTTCTGCAGTGAAAGAGCTCATAAAACACAGAGTCAGGTAGACTGGGAATTTATTCCAAAATCACTCGATGCACAGGGCCCAGGAGGAGAAAATGAAGACCTATTCCACCGGGTCAGACCCCGGAAGCGCCTCTCTCTCTCTCTCTCTCTCTCTCTCTCTCTCTCTCGTACAGACGTAAGAAATCTGTCTTCCTTTCCACTCCCCTCTGCTTCCTTAAGCCTCCTCCAAGAAAGGTTAAGTACACGCCGTATCTGTCTCAAAGGCTCTACGATGATATTTTAAAGGGCAATTAGCCAATTATTATTTTAAAGCACATCCTTTCTTGGAGAAATATCAGTGCGTGGAGCATTTTCTCTACGAAACATGCACATGAAGGAAGACTCCCGCACGCCCCCCCAGCCTTGAAACCTCTCAAAGCCTTTGGAGACAAAGCCGATACCAGACACGTGGTCTGCGAATCGAGCGCTGCTGGTCCCGGCTTGGCGGTGGCTGGCCTGGATGTGATGAACTTGAACTTCCCTACGGGCAGGCGCGTCATTCACTGGGGTTTCCGTCTGAGCTGCAAACCCAGACTTCTGGGGTCCAGTCCTTAGACACTAGCTCGGGCTGTCCCTGGAGCCGCCGAGAAAGCTAAGCCAGACATGCAACCCGCGGGCTTTGAGCCGAGGGAAGGGAGGGTCCTTTTCCAGTTATGGCGGCTGCATGCAAAGGTCAGGAAGGGGACGGAGGGTTAGCTGATTGCAGTGATACCACAGGCACATCCTCCGTGGTCCGTGTGCCAATGAATTCCCACGACATCGCCTTTCTCACACGGATGTGCACCCCGGCAGAATACCCACCTTCATCCTCAGTTTACTTTTTCTATTTTTTAATACAGTTTTCAGAGAGGAAGGGAGAGGGAGAGAGAGATAGAAACATCAATGATGAGAGGGAATCGTGGACCGGCTGCCTCCTGCACGCCCCCCACTGGGGATGGAGCCCGCAACCCGGGAACGTGCCCTTGACCGGAATCAAACCCGGGACCCTTCAGTCTGCAGCTGTTTATTTACCATCTATCTATCATCTATCCCAGGGGTCCTCAAACTACGGCCCGCGGGCCACATGCAAATACAAAGATTGTATTTGTTCCCGTTTTGTTTTTTTACTTCAAAATAAGATCTGTGCAGTGTGCATAGGAATTTGTTCATAGTTTTTTTTTTAAACTATAGTCTGGCCTTCCAACGGTCTGAGGGACAGTGAACTGGCCCCCTGTTTAAAAAGTTGAGGACCCCTGATCTATCTCTTTATCTCTATCTACCGACTGAGCCCAGCCGGCGAGGGCGCTTTTTCACTTGGAACTTACCGGCTTTAGATGGGCTCAGACGAGCCCCCCAAGTAGCTTCTGAACAACTAGAAAAGGTACTCGGGCTTCCCCCGTAGGCGAGTAAGACATTACTGGATACTTTAAAGAGACACCCGAGCAAAAGAACCCGAACTAGACGGACGGCTTTTTCATTATGGGATGGACTAAATTATCCATTATATAGGAGCCACACATAAAAGGCTTTCTCCACATCAAGCGAGAGATCAAAGGCAGGGAGGCTGAGCGGGCCACAGGCACGAGCCACACCTCCCGGATTCTGAGGCCGGGGAGTGAACGGTCTGCATTTTAACTGCCTCCCGTTGACATGAAACAGCGAGCACGTGCCTCCCACTGAGGCGAGGCAGGTAGGCCCGGCTACAGAGATCCTCCTCCAAGCTCCCCCCCTCCTCCTTCCGTTCCCTCCAAAGGATGACAGGTCCCTGACGGGGCTCAGGTGAATCTAATTTAAAACCTGGCCCTGGCGTGCATCCCTCCCTCCCTCCCATCGGAGCCTGGCAGAAAGGGCATCTGTCAGCGTCCCAGCCCGGGTCCCTGGCATGTTTACGGCTCCTGGGACAGGACAGCCAGCTCATTCCCACGCCAGCGGCCCCTGCTCCCCGGCCCCACCCCCATCAGCACGGAAACGGCCCCACCAGACCCTTGGCTCCCAGTGACAGATGAAAGCATGCATCCCCCTGCCATCGGCTGTCCCTGTGTCCCCCCCCCCCCCCCCCAGAGCGGCGAGGGGCCATCAGCCGTTCCCACAGTCGTCTCGCAACGGCGCCACGAGTTTACCAATATTCGAAAGAAGCCATTGATCCATTCCCTCCCTCGTCCAGCTGACATGAGCAAGGGTCTCCCACAGGCCGGCCACTCGCCCAGCCAGTGAAAACGGTCACAGGCACGCCGGCCCGGCCCCTGACCGCATGAGCTCATTCCTCTCTCGCTTCCCATTTCGGCAGCTTCCGGACCGGTGAGCAGCCTGCTGTGTCCATTCATGTCCTAGGATGGGGATGGCAGCTACGTCTCCAGGAGGATTTCTCTTGGAGAGATGCTCAAGGCCTAAGACAGCGGTTCTCAACCTGTGGGCCGCGACCCCTTTGGTGGTCAAACGACCCTTTCACAGGGGTCGCCTAAGACCATCCTGATCATGCCTGCATATCAGATATGTACATGACGATCCATAACAGTAGCAACATGACAGTGATGAAGTAGCCAAGAAAATAATCTTATGGTTGGGTCACAACATGAGGAACTGTATTTAAAGGGCCAGAAGGTTGAGAACCACTGGCCTAAGAGGTAGAGAGGGCCATGCCTTGGGGACTTGTCCGGGGTTCACGCACCACCCCCAACGGGGCGGGAGGTAGTGGACCCAGTGAGACCTCTGGCGTAGGAGCCGAGAGAGGCCCTGGACACACCACTCCCTGGGCACCTCCAGTGACGTGCCTGCAAAGCCCGCGTCCTTCAAAGCTGCATCCAGGAGGCAGGGGTCTGCTCTGTGCTTAGGCCACATGTGCCGACACAGAGAATGAATGAATGAATGAATGAAAGAAAGAAAGAAAGAAAGAAACAACGTTCTCAGAGGATATGTGTACATCCTCTGATATCTTCTCTCTCTCTCTCTCTCTCTCTCTCTCTCTCTCTCATATATTCTAGTACAGGGGTGGGCAACCTTTTTGTGAGTGCGTGCCAAAACCAGCAAAATCTCTGACTCAAAATTCTTCTGCGTGCCAACCCTAATTCTTTGAGAACATGTTACTCCTACTTGATATCTCTTAAGGTGTACGCCTGTGCAGAACCTTGAAGAAATAATAAAATTCATTCGAGCGACAAAAAACACAGTATATGATGATGAAAAATACATTTTTTAAATATAGTTCATTGATTTTTTACAGAGAGGAAGGGAGAGGGATAGAGAGGTAGAAACATCCATGAGAGAGAAACATTGATCAGCTGCCTCCTGCACACCTCCTCCTGGGCTGGGGCCACAACATGAGTAACAAAGAAACAGAATTTCCCGAGGATGAGGCCCAGAAATCAGGATTTTTTAAAAAAAGATTCCCAGGTGATTCTAATGTGCAGCCAAGGTTGAGAACCACTGTGACCTAAAGCATTTAAGGCCGCTAAGCAGCTTGTAGAGCAGGCCTGGTACTAGAGAAAGATTTTATGCCTGGAGGATGGGGGTGGGGGGCCCAAGCTACTCCAGGGGCAGCGACGGACCCGAGGCAGCACAGCCGGCCCGTAAACTCTGGGTAACCTGGTGGAAGAAACCAGAAACCAGACGGGGCCCGGAGCTGGAAGTCGCCTGACGGCCAGGTGATCCGGCTTATGAAGAAAGAGGCCAAGAGGCCAGACCATGGGAAATGAAATGGGCGCGCGGCGGGTCAGGGAGCAGGAGGAGCCGTAAAACTTGAGTGATTTCTTGTGTGATTAAGGGGCTTATTTGGCGTTATCTGGAGGGAGAGGGAAATCCGACCGGGGAGCCCGGTGTCGAGGCCTCTGCCTACGCCTTCCCCAGTTTGATAGGAAACAAAACAAAACAAAAAAAATGCTCCAAACAGGTTGTATGTAGAGACTTATGGTAACCTTTGGATCGCCCCCCCCCCCCAAAAATAATAAAAGAAACCTCTTCTACACTCACTCTCTGAATCACACGTAGCACTTTGGGGAACTCTGTTGCTTAAATCTTCTCAGAGAGATATAGAAAAACGGCCATTTCCCACTGAAACGTTCCGGATAAAGTTTCAGATTTTTATAAAGTCATCGGAGGGTGTTCTGAGACTTCAAACGTTTCCAGGCTGTCCTCCTTTTTATTATAAGCTGTCGTTTATTTCCAATAATCAATCACACACATACACTCAGTCCAGAATCCACACACTTTTTCCCCCTGTGGAACAGGTTTTGATTGCTCATTTCATTCATGGAAGAAAGATACGAGTTTGGAAAATAGATATAGGGGAGAAGGATTTCATGCAAAAAGGCAGAACAACATTAGCCACTTACTCATCCTGTAATAAATGCAGCTGGACTTCCCCCAATTAAACATGGATAGACTTATTATTTCTCCAATAGCCTTGCAATTCTTCTAGAGTCTCGGGTTTTCAAACAAACGTAATCGGATTCAAAAGCCTCAACTCTGACCCTTTAAATCAGTGGTTCTCAACCTTCTGGGCCTTTAAATACAGGTCCTCATGTTGTGACCCAACCATAAAATTATTTTCATGGCTACTTCGTCACTGTCATGTTGCTACTGTGATGAATCATCATGTAAATATCTGATGTGCAGGATGGTCTTAGGCGACCCCTGTGAAAGGGTCATTCGACCGGCGAAGGGGTCGCGACCCACAGGTTGAGAACCGCTGCTTTACGTGTTTAGTTGTACCTTTTCTTAGATCATTCACTAACTTTTTTGACCAGCAGTGCAGGGATGTGAATGTCTATGCCAGCATGACGAAACAGCCACGGATTTTGTTTTAACATCACAGAAACTATTCAAAAAACTTTTCCGTTTATCCTTACAAACTCACTCACAAATAAGAGTTAACATTAGGGACTGTTCCCCATTAGCTTCCAACATCAAGATCGGAAACTCTAAGTGCCATAGATTTCCAAAGTCTTACGAACCAAACTATTTTGGGTTTTTTTTTTTTGTCTGCAAAACAACATCAACGAAAACTAAAGAAGAGAAACCTAAGATAGTAACGAAACTCACAGTAGAATAGAAGCCCATATCCCCTACTTCCTCCCATTCAAAGGATGGCCTCCAGGCTGGGCAAAGAAAACAAAACTGATACTTTAAAGGAAAAAGAAAGAAAGAAAGAAAAAAAAAAAAAGCTGAGTGCCTCTCCTGCATTGGGGAGCAGGTGTCCAGGCCGCCGGCCGGAACTCTGGGGTCAACGGGAAGGAATGTCAAAGGCGAGTTATTAAGTTGAAGCAGAAAATACGGCCTGAACGTTTCGCTTCGAAGGAATTAAGGATGTCCCGGGAAATGAGTGAAATATTTTCTCTCTCGAGTCACCGGGGCTCGCAGGTTGGGATCCGGCATCTGGGGCTGATTATGTGTGTTTTAAAGGGGACAGGTGGCTTTCGGAGACGGAGCTTTTAAAATATTTCCCCGGGAAGGGTCAATAATTGGATGCTTCCCTGCCTTCCCTCCTGCAGGCTTTTGTTTGAAAATACAAAAAAAAAACAAAAAAAAAACACACATCTTGAGCCACATCAAAGGTGTTTCACATGCAGACGACATCCTTCACTCTGACAATGGGCCACCTCGGCCTCGCTTCCGGCCGCAGTCTGTCCCGTATGAGATCAGTTTCCAAATCCTATCGCTCACGTTCTAACACTGATATTTATCGGCCCGTCTTTTTTTTTTTTTTTTTTTTTTATACTTGATTTTCCCGAGGCTGAAAACTTTTATGGCCCGATGAGTTCCTAGGAGTAGCCACAGATGTTGAGCCAGAGAAACGAACCTCAGATTTGGCACCAAAAAAAGAAAAGAAAGAAAAAAAAAATCACATGATGAGGAATCATTTTAACTTTGACAAATACAAGCAATGCTGTCTTGAGTGCCTGCCAAGTGCAGGGTCACTGCGCCGAGATCAAAGATGATGGATGATTTACGCGTAAGTGTCGTCCCTTGCCTGTATTTATAGTTTTTTAACTGGCTTGCTTGTTGCCGTTTGCTTCGCTTTCTGCTTCTCCTGGCATCTGGTTCAAAACGATGCTTAGTTTGATGTTATAAACCACCTAGAAGCTCTGCTGTGCCCTATGGACTGCATCTCAGAGAGGGACTCGGTACCTCGAACACTACGCA
This sequence comes from Myotis yumanensis, assembly GCF_028538775.1. Classification (NCBI taxonomy): domain Eukaryota; kingdom Metazoa; phylum Chordata; class Mammalia; order Chiroptera; family Vespertilionidae; genus Myotis; species Myotis yumanensis. Next base: position 3,006,816 of record NW_027223771.1, on the reverse strand, counting down.
TTATATTCCAAAGATTTGTTCTGTATCTATAGTCATAGCACCATAAAGATGTTACATTGGGCATTAAAATTCAACTCAAAGGCCCTAGCTGGTTTGGCTCAGTGGCTAGAGCGTCGGCCTGCGGACTGAAGCGTCCCAGGTTCGATTCTGGTCAAGGGCTCGAATCCCAGTGTGGGGCGTGCAGGAGGCAGCTGATCCACGATTCTCTCTCATCATTGATGTTTTTATCTCTCTCTCCCTCTCCCTTCCTCTCTGAAATCAGTAAAAATATATTTTAAAAAATTTCAACTCCAAGGAATCTGATTATTTTAATTGTAACATCTTTTATAAAAAGACGGAATTCTTAAGTATACGACCCAACAGATTTTTACATATATACGGACTCCTGGAACCACCACCATTGCATTCAAGGTAGAGGGTGTTTCTGGCGCCCCAAATATAAATAGCCAAGATTTTTTTTTTAACTTCTCCTATAACTGACATTTTCTTTTTAATAAAAAGTGACATTTAAAAAAAAGAGTTTTAAAAATGAGCTTTTCCACATGATGGATCAACCTTTTTCTGTGTTATTTTAGCCTGGTCCTCCAGGCTACTCCTGTTGGCAACACCAAGTCATTCTTCTTCATTTGGGAGAGATAGGGAGAGAGAGGGAGAGAGAGGGAGAAAGAGAGAGAGAGCGCGAGAGAGCCCTCCGAGGTCCTGGCTTTGTCTCTGGCTTCAACAGTGTTTGGACGGACTAGACCAGGGGTCCTCAAACTACGGCCCACGGGCCACATGCAAATACAAATATTGTATTTGTTCCCGTTTTGTTTTTTTACTTCAAAATAAGATATGTGCAGTGTGCATAGGAATTAGTTCATAGTTTTTTTTTAAACTATAGTCCGGCCCTCCAACGGTCTGAGGGACAGTGAACTGGCCCCCTGTTTAAAAAGTTTGAGGACCCCTGGACTAGACCCAGGGACACCCCCACTTCCAGCCTCCGACCCCTCTCCTGCGTCTCATCCAGCCACCACCTTCGGAGCCACCTCCGGGACCAGCCAACACACGGTTGGTTTGTTTTTCGACCTTAACTCCTTATTGCCGAACAACCACGGGCTCCCAAATTCGTCAGAATTATTCCCCGAGGTGGAGGCACCGTCACCGCCTGGTCGCCTGCCCCTTCGGGCCTCGCACACCTACCTCTCTCGGGGCTTCTATTTCGACCCATGACGATTTGGCTCGAGGGGCAGGGGCAGCGGGCGCCACTTCTCCCTGGAGGCGGCGGAGAACCCCAAGGCCCGAGCGTCTCCTAAAGTTGCAAACCTCGAGCGGTAGCCGCAGTCTCTCCAGGACGAGCTGCCACCTCCCCAGGGGACGCGGGGGGGGGGGGGGGGGGTGGCACTCGGGACCCCATGGGGCCCCCTGGCCTTGGCGAGGACCCAGACCCGGGCCCTGGTGGAGCGGCAGGCCCTGGTGCCGCCCGCGCAGAACCGGGGCCCTGTGACTTCCGGGAGAACCACTTCCGGGTGAGAGGGGAGCCTCATCAGGAGGGTGGGCAGCACCTGGCTCGCCCCAGGCGGCCCCCAGGCGGGCGGGCGAGTGTCTGTCGGAAAGGCTCCCCCTCAAGCACGACCAGGAGCCTGAGGGGCCCCTCTGCACCCCCTGGCGTCTGAATTTTGCCTGAGCTTCTCCCCGGAACCCCTAGCCCAGTGGTTCTCAACCTTCTGGTCCTTTAAATACAGTTCCTCATGTTGTGACCCAACCATAACATTATTCTCGTTGCTACTTCATAATGTTGTAATGTTGCTACTGTGATGAATCGTCATGTAAATTTCTGATAGGCAGGATGGTCTTAGGCGACCCCTGTGAAAGGGTCGTTCGACCGCCAAAGGGGTCGCGACCCACAGGTTGAGAACCGCTGCATTAGACCAAGTGAAACGATAAAGTGATTTTACAGCAAAAAAAAAAGAAAGAAAGAAAGAAAGAAAGAAAGAAAGAAAGATAGATAATAACTAGCTAGCTATCCTATATAAAGGGTAATATGCAAATCAACCGAACAGCAGAAAGACCGGTTGCTATGACGCGCACTGACCACCAGGGGGCAGACGCTCAACACAGGAGCTGCCCCCTGGTGATCAATACGCTCCCACACGGGGAGCACCACTCAGCCAGAAGCCCTGAGCCAGGCTCACAGCTGGCGAGTGCAGTGCCGGTGGTGGGAGCCTCTCTCGCCTCCGCAGCAGCGCTAAGGATGTCCCCCAAGAGCTCCTGGACTCCGAGAGGGCGCAGGCGGGGTTGAGGGACGCCCCCACCAGTGCACAAATGTTGTGCACCAGGCCTCTAATAAATATATAAATTTATATATTAAAATATGTAATATATTTATATATTATCTATATTATGCTAATTAGACCGGACGTTCTTCCGGACAAAGCTAGGGCTACAAGGGAAGCTCGGGTCCCTTGTTTTTTTGTTATTATTGTTTTTTGTCTTTTTTGCATATCTCCAATGCATCCTACATTTACAAGTTTTTAAATCAGAATCGGGACATGTGATATGGATTTCTTTTATTCTTTTTTTTATTATTATTCCCATGAACTTATTGCTCTGTCTTGTTGGAACATCATGGTTTGTAATTATATCTGCATAGCAGGTTCATGATCCAGTGGCTTCAGTTTTACAATTTGTGCAGATATGTCTGTACTTTTTTTTTTTTTAATTCAGATGCTTGAGGACTGTTTTGTTTTTTGTTTTTTGTTTTTTTTGGGGGGGGGGTCATTTTTGTGTGCCTTAATTTGAATGCAGTTCTATACAAGAAGCAGGTGCTTTAATAAATATTGGTGAGCGTCAAAGAGGCTCAAAGCTGTGAGGGCTCCTGAAGGTCACCTGAACCAGAGATTTTCAAAGGCAGGTCCTTGGACCAGTTGCAGCAAAATCACCTGGGACTGCCCAGCTGTTATGGCTCAGTGGTTGAGCGTCAACCTATGAACCAGGAGGCTATGGTTTCATTCCTGGTCAGGGCACATGCCCGGGTTTCAGGTCCCATCCCCAATGGGGGGTGTGGAGGAGGCACAGATCAATGATTCTCTCTCATCATGGATATTTCTATCTCTTTCTTCCTCTCCCTTCCTTTCTGAAATCAATGAAAATATACTTTTTTAAATGTCACCTGGAACTGTTTTAAGATACAGCTTCCTGGGCATAATTTAGCATAAGTGGGCGGGGCTTGGGAAACTCATTTTTTTAAAATTGTCCAGGTATTCCCCTTGCAGCCATGTTTTTGGTTTTGGTTTTTTTTTATGTTTTATTGATTTTTTACAGAGAGGAAGAGGGATAGAGAGTTAGAAACGTCGATGAGAGAGAAACATCGATCAGCTGCTTCCTACACACTCCCCACTGGGGATGTGCCCGCAACCAAGGTACATGCCCTTGACCGGAATCGAACCTGGGACCCTTGAGTCCGCAGGCCGACGCTCTATCCACTGAGCCAAACCGCTTAGGGCTGCAGCCATGTTTAAGAGTTACTGACTTCAGCTCCCCTCTACCTGGTAGGAACACTGACTTGCTTTGATTTTCAGCAGAGAAAACCCCGCAAAACATCTGCAGGTTACATTCTTTACCTCTTAGAAGTAGACGCGCCCTCAGAAATGACTGTATTCATTCCCTTTACTTTTGTACCCAAAGAACAAAATTCTTTTTAAATTTCTCAAATGTATGGGGCCAATTAGCAGCAAAGTCAAGAACAGAACTTAGATCCTGTGCCGGGAAATTCCAGGACCTCCCTCTTGGCTTCGCCTGTGGGTCCCAGTCAAAACCAGCCCAGAGCCTGCAGCATCCTTAGGACAAATAAAATCAGCTCAGGAGCCACAGCTGGTTTGGCTCAGTTGATAGAGCATTGGCCTGGGGACTGGAAGGTCCAGGGTTCGATTCTGGTCAGGGGCACATGTCCAAGTTGTGGGCTCAATCCCCAGCAGGGGGTGTGCAGGAGGCAGCCGATCCATGATTCTCTCTCATCACTGATGTTTCCATCTCTCTCTTCCTCTCTGGAATTAATTTTTTAAAATCTTATTAAAATCTTCTCAGGGACCAAAAACAGGATCTCCCAAATCATGCCCCTGTTTTCTAAACAGCATGCACTGTGATTTCAGGGAATCTGTTGTGAACTATATGGTCAGAAACCTGGGTCATCCTCGAAGTGAGGTAAACACAAAACATTACATACTGATATGGGTTTTATAACATTCAAAAGCATCGAGTACCCAAGCACGCTCCACCTGAAGACATCGTTAAGTAAACGTTAAATAATGCTCATTATAATTATTTCAGCACCAAAGGAAACCCGTGTGTTCATGTAAATTAAGAAAAAAATGAATAGCATAGCTAAAGAAATAATTATTGGAAATTAGAAAGTTCAGGGAATTCCGTAGCAATATAAAAGAATCCCAGGGAGCATTAACCGGTTTGGCTAGGTAGATAGAGCGTCGGCCTGCGGACTGAAGGGTCCCAGGTTCGATTCCGGGACTCCCCCCACATAGTCTGAAAGCTCCTGAATCGAGACCTCTCCAGACCTTACCTATACCAATACCCCATGACTCTACTATGTTCTTCCCTTCACGTGAATTAGGACCCAAAAGAGCAGCGTTCGCTTTAAGAAGTCTGAGTTCCATACCAGCTATGCTTATCACCTACACCCAAGCCGGTCTAGCCTGTCTAGGTCAGTGGGTCTGTTGTCAGCAGAGGCTGTTTAAAAATGCAAAGGACTCGTGGCAAAGCAGCGAGATGACACTGCACCTCCGCTGCCTACAGCCTCTTCCTCCTCCACCATCGTCCGTGTTCCTGAATTGCAGAGCCCAGGCACCCTCGTTCGTGTGTCTATCAAAGGAGTTGGCCTTGAAGCAGATGGCGAATCTCGGAGGTGGGGGGGGGGGGGGAGGAAGGGTGGCGAGAAGCCCTGATCAGAGGGACCCTGAGCCCCAGGACTGCTGATGGCGCTCATGACAAAGGCCCCAGCCTGTCAAATTCTAAAGCAGGAAGTGCATGGAGCACCCAGAGATATTCCAGTCAACCACACGGGGGTGGACTCCAGAGGCAAAACCAAGTCACCCCAGTGAGATATTTTTTTAAATACATCTTTTATTGATTTTTTTACAGCCGAGGAAGGGAGAGGGATAGAGAGTTAGAAACATCGATGAGAGAGAAACATCGATTCCTGCCTCCTGCACGCCCCCGACTGGGGATTGAGCCCACAAGCAAGGTGCATGCCCTTGACTGGAATCGAACCCGGGACCTTTCAGTCCGCGGGCCGATGCTCTGTCCACTGAACCAAACCCAGCCGGTAGGGGTGCTCCCAGTGAGATTTTAACATAGGTAAGCTGTCTCTAACCAGTCACTGAGTCTGCACAAATTTGAGACTGGATCAAGTTCATCTGGGTTTCTCTAGTGTATGGCTTACTTTATGAGAAGGTAATGCAAATAAGAATAAGCAGGAGGATAATCATCCTAATATAAACCAAAATAAAATTGAAAAAGGAAAAAAGCTGCCCTAACTGGTTTGGCTCAGTGGATGGAGTGCTGGTCTGTGGATTGAAGGGTCCCAGGTTCAATTCTTGGTCAAGGCACATGCCCGGGTTGCAGGCTCAATCCCCAGTAGGGGACGTGCAGGAGACAGCCGATCAAGGATTCTCTCTCATTGTTGATGTTTCTATCTCTCTCTCCCTCTCCCTTTCTCTCTGAAATCAATACAAATATACTTTTAAAAAAAGAAAAAGGAAGAAAGCTAGCCTACAGAGTTGATCTCATTCCAAGAATATCTATCTTCTGGTCATTTCAAAAATGCACCAAGCCCTGACCAGTTTGGCTCAGTGGATAGAGCGTCAGCCTGTGGACTGAAGGGTCCGGGGTTCGATTCCGGTCAAGGGCACATGCCCGGTTTGCGGGCTCCATCCTCAGTGTGGGGCATGCAGGAGGCAGCCAGTCAATGATGCTCTCTCATCATCGATGTTTCTATCTCTCTCTCCCTCTCCCTTCCTCTCTGGAATCAATAAAAATCTCTACTTAAAGAATGCACCAGCTCCCACCAAAGCCACCCTGAGCGCAGGCCAAACCCGCTCCCTCCCTGCCGCATCCTCTGCGTTAGGAATTCTGCAAATGAGTGTTCCTGGTTCGCAGGGGAGGTTCAATTACATGGAACTGGCTGTTGATCTCTGGATGCCTGCAGGCCTGCAATCTGTTCTACAAGTTCATCCCACCCAGAAAGAAAAAAAAAAAAAGCGAGAAAAGGAAGGACAAGATAAGAGGATGGAACCAATGGAAGCATCTGTAGCAAGCTAATTGGACTCTGTGGGCCACAAAATTAAAACAAACACAGCCTGGCCCTGCGCGCTGGCAGGACCCGCCCCGCCCTGGGTCTAAGGGCTTTTCCCCTGCCTCCCGCCCCGGGCCCCCATGTTTAAAGGACCTAATTAGGGGTCTCTCTGAAGGATCACAAGCCAGTTTCCATCTCAGAAGAATACGGTGTTTTGCCCCCGAACCGGAGACGCGGTTAGAAGTTGGTAATTAGTAGGACTTGTTAATGGAGTATGGCTGTGATGAAGCGGTGATTGAATGGGAGTTCGGTGCCTGTCAGTGGGTGCGCCTGGGAGGGGGAGAAACGTTTAATGAGACACCTGTTGTGGGGGGCCCGCTGGGGTTTGTTGCCGCTGATTGGCACTTGGACGGTGTGCTCCGTGACGGGGGCTGGGCTGAGCCTGGCTGGTGGTTGGCATCCGGGCAGAGCCCACGGCTCCCAGCAAGTCAGGGCTGGCTGAGCTCCCTGGGCACTCTGCCCACGGCTGCCGTCCCACGTTCCCGCGTGAACTGGGCGGAATGGCACTGTGCTCCAACTCCCCGGGGGCACTGCAAAGCCCCTGCAGGAGGAAGACGCCCAGGTGGGGTCTCCCGTGACCCCTGCACCCCACAAAACACCGGACTGGGCATTGGGCCCTTCCCCTCCCCATCTTGTCCCCAGTGTTTAGATAAGGAAACTGAGGCAAGGAGGTTAAATAGTTTGCCACCTTGGGCCGGATGCTCTGTATCGGAGATACCACCCCTCAAACCTTCAAAGGACCCCTGGAATGCGTGTTAAAATGCAGATTCTGACTGAGTAGGTCTGGCGGGGGGGAGCCAGCGGGGGTCTGCTTTCTCAGACTATGCGTGCAAGTCATAGGAAACTTGTACTGGAGGCAAACAGAACCCATAAAAGACAGGCTTGCTGTGCATTTCAATGTTATGCTTAAAATCACATTCTGCTTTTTATTTATTTTTTTTAAATATATTTTTATTGATTTCAGAGAGGAAGGGAGAAGGAGAGAGAAAGAAACATCCATGATGAGAGAGAATCATGGATCGGCTCCCTCCTGCACACCCCCTACTGGGGATGGAGCCCACAACCCGGGCATGTGCCCTGACCGGGAATCGAACCGTGACCTCCTGGTTCATAGGTCGGCCCTCAACCACTGAGCCACGCCGGCCGGGCCTCATCATGCTTTTTAAAGAAGAGAGAAGGGAAATACATAATACTACAATACCTCATCTTTGCCCCAATATAAAGCCTGATGCTGAGAATGTTTGGGAATTTCATAGCTAAGCAGGTGGTGGAGGGGGTAGGTGGACACAGCACAGATGTGTCTGAAAAATGAGAGGAGGCCCACACTCCACACTAATGCATCCGTAGAACATTTCCAGGAGGGACAGAGAGTCCTGTCCCTGGGACACTACTTTTTCTTTTTTTTTTCTTTTCTTTTTAAAATATATTTTATTGATTTTTTACAGAGAGGAAGGGAGAGAGATAGAGAGTTAGAAACAGCAATGAGAGAGAAACATCCATCAGCTGCCTCCTGTACACTCCCCACTGGGGATGTGCTCGCAACCAAGGTACATGCCCTTGACCAGAATCGAACCCAGGACCCTTCAGTCCGCAGGCTGACGCTCTATCCACTGAGCCAAACCGGACAGGGTGGGGGCACTGCTCTCTCAAGATATTGGGGATCCAGCCATAAGCATCTACCCTTACCCCTGAGCCTGCGCCGCCTGCAGGTCCTCTGGCCAAATGCACTTGACCAACACCACCCTTTCCAGGTCATCAGCCAGGGCCCTGGGAGAAAACAGCGCTTTGTTCTCTCCAACAGTGGAGTCAAAACACACGTGGGAAGTCCCAGAGGCACACGCAGCGTCCTGGGCTGGGTTAGGCTTGGGTTCAAGGGCAGGGGCGTCAGGCCTCCCCCAGAACTTCCCAGCGACTCTGCTTACAGCTCAGGCCACATTGTTTCAGCCTTTCTGAGCTCAATAAAAAAGACACACAGCCTGTAGCACAGTGGTTCTCAACCTTCTGGCCCTTTAAATACAGTTCCTCATGTTGTGATCCAGCCATAAAATTATTTTCTTTGCTACTTCATAACTGTCATGTTGCTACTGTGATGAATCGTCATGTCAATATCTGATAGGCAGGATGGTCTGAGGCAACCCCTGTGAAAGGGTCGTTCGATCGTCAAAGGAGTCGCGACCCACAGGTTGAGAACCGCTGCTCTAGCAGAAGTGAGGGCGAACTTGGATAGAATTTGGGGAGCACAGAAATACCTGAAGACCAAGACAATCTCAGATGCCTTTGAGTCCCAACACGAATATTAAAAACAGAGAAAACTGCTCTAGCTAGTGTGGCTCAGTGGATAGAGCATCAGCCTGGAGACTGAAGGGTCCTGGGTTCGATTCCTGTCAACGGCACATGCCCAGGTGGCGAGTTCAATCCCCAGTAGGGGGGCATGCAGGAGGCAGTTAATCAATGATTCCCTCTCATCATTGATGTTTCTATCTCTCTCTCCCTCTCCCTTTCTCTCTGAAATCAATTAAAAAATGCTTTCTTAAAAAAGCAGATAAAACTGCATTGGTAATTCACACATCAGAAATAACACAAATTTTTTTAAAAAACCCTCCCACTTTGTCTTAAATTCCATAGATTACTGAGGGTAAAAATGGTTTGTCCTGATTATCTGGATAATTATCTCATTTCTGGGCTTCTGGTGACGTGGGGAGACCGGGTCAGAAAGGCCTCTCTCCTTGGCTTGCAGACGGCCACCTTCTCTCCACGTCCTCACATGGTCTTTCCCCTGTGTGTCCCTGCGGTCACTCTGTGTCTTTGTTGGAAGACAGGTTACGCCACAGCCCATTCCACAGGGCATTTGAACTTCACCACCTTTTCTTTTTTTCTTTTTCTTTTTTAAATATATTTTATTGATTTTTTACAGAGAGGAAGGGAGAGAGATAGAGAGTTAGAAACATCGATCAGCTGCCTCCTGCACACCCCTGGGATGTGCCTGCAACCCAGGTACATGCCCTTGACCGGAATCGAACCTGGGACCCTTCAGTCTGCAGGCCGACGCTCTATCCACTGAGCCAAACCCGTTTCGGCATCACCACCTTTTCTAAGTCCCTGTCTACAGGTACAGTTACATTCCAAGGTACAGAGGGTTAGGCCTCCATCCTATGAATTTGGGTGGGGGACACGGTTCAGACCCCAGCAGCAGCCATCACACTGCGGTTGGCGTGGGACCCTCAGTATAAGCTCGCTACCCCGTGGTCATCAGCTCCCTGTACTCTTAGCACCGCCCCCATGGGAATGATCGATTCTCTGCTCACTGTACCATCACAGCGGGATTTCTTCAACCATCTCAAGAAAAGAACAGTCCTGACTGGTTTGGCTCAGTGGATAGAGCGTCGGCCTTTGGACTCAGGGGGTCCCAGGTTCGATCCCGGTCAAGGGCATGTACCTTGGTTGTGGGCACATCCCCAGTGGGGAGTGTGCAGGAGGCGGCTGATCGATGTTTCTCTCTCATCAATGTTTCTGGCTCTCTATCCCTCACCCTTCCTCTCTGTAAAAAAAATCGATAAAATATATATTTTTTAAAAAGAACAGATGGAGTTTCAACTCTGCGGGACTCCCCACGTCGGCCGGCCTCTCCCTCCTGCTCTCGAACATTCCCTCTGTAGAAGCATGTGGTTCCCCCCCCCCCCCCCATTCCCCCAGGGAACCGTGCTGAGCCCCTGCTTTGCAGGATCCGGGTACAGCAGCCACTGGGTAGGCGACATGCGCGGTACACGGCCGGATGCAGCATTGCAGAAACGCAGCGTGGCTTGTTCGGATGAACACGGGCAGATGGGGCCTCCCTTCCCTCCCTCGCTCCTCAAGTTCATGTTGGCTGACCACGCTTCACTGCTGTTCTTTTGTTCCGATTGGAAGAACCTTCTTTGCTTCCAAATCGAAGAAGGAAAGCGCGGGCGGGAGTCCAGGAGGACGCCACGCGAGCACCTGAGCAGTCGTGGGGGTGCTCCCGCCTGGTGCCAGGCCTCTGCTGCTGTTTACTGCGTCCCCGTCCCCCTGGGAGGGCCGGCAGCATATGGTCCTTCTGCCAGCTCCCCAGCACCTTCGATGGCATATGCATCGGGCACTCCCTCCTGGGGGGCGTGTGCAGGCCCCTCGCTGGGCCTGCGACTGTACCGTCTGACAATGTACAGGTGGCATATTGCTGGACGCCGCCTCCGCTGGGAGCCAGCTCAGCCTTTTAAGGGTTCATTCAGCAGAGAAGGAGAGATAAGCGAGCACTCCATGACCGTGAACTTGATGGGTCTCTTCCAGGGCGGGAAGGAGGGACAACTCCGGGGAAAAATGCACAGATTCGACAGGCGGGCCAAACTGCGATGAGGTGACCCATTCGCTTCCAATTTATCAGAATAAAATGAAGGTCGTGCCCACCTCCTCCACACGGTGGGTGCTCGCCATGTGCTAGGCCTCGGGCCAAGACGTGGAACACCACATTCTAATCCAGCGGTTCTCAACCTGCGGGTCGCGACCCCTTTGGGGGTCGAACGACCCTTTCACAGGGGTCGCCTGAGACCATCGGAAAACACATAGATAATTACATATTGTTTTTGTAATTAGTCACCATGCTTTAATTATGTTCAATGTGTAACCATGAAAAGACATCCTGCCTATCAGATATTTACATGACGCAGATATTTACATGACGATTCATAACAGTAGCAACATGACAGTGATGAAGGAGCAACGAAAATCATTTTATGGTTGGGGGTCACCACAACGTGAGGAACTGTATTAAAGGGTCGTGGCATGAGGAAGGTTGAGAACTGCTGCTCTAATCAGCCCGTTCCAACAAACCGCGCAGTATGCTTCCCAGGAAGTCAGAGGCAAAGTTCACCTCGTGCCTAAAAGGAGGAGAACAGGATTCTAAGATTTAACTGAAGGAATTTTTTCCAAAAACCATCCTATCTAATAATTCGGTAATATGCAAATTGACCATCACTCCAACACAAAGATGGCTGCCACAAGATGGCCGGCAGAGGAGGGCAGTTGGGGGCGACCAGGCCTACAGGGGAAGTAGTTGGGAGGGACCAGGCCTGCAAGGAAGGGCACTTGCGGGGGACCAGGCCTGAAAGGGAAGGCAGTTGGGGGTGACCAGGCCGGCAGGGGAGGGCAGTTAGGGGCAATCGGGCCGGCAGGGGAGCAGTTAAGCATTGATCAGGCTGCAGGGGAGTGGTTAAGGGGTGATCAGGCTGGCAGGTAGCTAAGTAGTTGGGAGCCAGCAGTCCTGGATTGTGAGAGGGATGTCTGACCGGTGGGCTCGGGCCTAAACCAGCAGTCGGACATCCCTCGAGGGGTCTCAGATTGGAGAGGGTGCAGGCTGGGCTGAGGGGCACATTTTCAATGTGTTTCCACCGAATCTCCATTTCTTTTCTTTTTTTAAAAATACATTCTATTGATTTTTAACAGAGAGGAAGGGAGAGGGATAGAGAGTTAGAAACATCAATGAAAGAGAAACATCAATCAGCTGTCTCCTGCACACCCCCTACTGGGGATGTGCCCACAACCAAGGTACATGCCCTTGACCGGAATCGAACCTGGGACCCTTCAGTCCCCAGGCCGATGCTCTATCCACTGAACCAAACCAGTCAGGGCAGAGTCTCCCATTTCTAGGATATTGAAGACTGCACAGGTGGGAGTTAGAAAGCCAATGTGTTCTTATTCTTCCCTGGTGATATTTCTCTGTATTTTCTCATGCTTGTCTACATGGAATTGGTTATTTGTGTGTGTGTGGTGTGGTGTGTTTTTTTGGGGGGAGGGGGTTATATATTTTTAAAAACTGATTTCAGGGAGGAAGGGGAGAGGGAGAGATAGAAACATCAATGCTGAGAGAGAACCATGGATCGGCTGCCTCCTGCACGCCCCCCACTGGGGATCAAGCCCGCAACCCGGGTATGTGCCTTGACTGGGAATTGAACCGTGGCCTCCCTGGTTCATAGGTCACCACCCAACCACTGTGCCAACACCAGCCGGGCTGGAACTGGTTATTTGGATATATTTCTTGCTACCTAAACTACAAACTTCAGGAGAGGAGACACCATCTTTTTAGCTGCAAAGATGTACCCTGTGGTTTTATAGCCCAGCAGCACTTTGCATGCAGTAGTTACTCAATCAAAATAAATGGAAGGCAGGACTAGAATTTACCGCCTGGGAATGCCTTGTGCAGAAATGTTGGCATGGTGTGTAGGCAGAAACTCGTTCTCAACCATGAAAATTAGGATCTACATCAAATGCCCACCAAGAGAGGAAGGGTGAGACAGACGTCCATACCATGCAAACTATGGGTCACAACATACAAAAAAATATATAGAACATACACACCGGCGCTTCATGCAGCAAGAGCGCGTTAGGTCAGTAAGGTATGGAAAAATAATAATATCATGTGAACAAGTTAAAAAGGAAAGTTGCACAAACTATGTGGAATAGGCTCCCACTTTTAAGAAGCACACACATCTATATTTTGAACTATACCTGACCCCAGCCAGTGTGGCCCAGTGGTTGAGCGTCAACCTATGAACCTGGAGGTCACGGTTCAATTCGGGTCAGGGCACCTGCCCAGATTGCGGGCTCGATCTCCAGTGGGGGGGCGTGCAGGAGGAGGCCGATCAATGATTCTCCCTCATCACTGATGTTTCTGTCTCTCTCTCCCTCTCCCTTCCTCTCTGAAATCAATAAAAATATTTTTTTCAAAAACATATCATTTTAGACACCATAAATGTAAGAAAGGGCGTGCAGGATGCTCTCATGAGCTATTAATATCTCTGGGTAGTGGAATATGGCAGCGAGAAGAGGAATGCTGCTCCTTTCTCTACTTTCCTGCTTCTCCTCTTCTCTTTCTGCTGAGGATGTGTATATTCACAATAAAGGGTGAAGGAAAATAAATATGATCTCAAGAAATGAATGAATGAAACTGAATGAATGAGATCCACGCCATCAATAGGTTCAGTCCGTATGCCTGTTCCGGTTATGAGGACACTTGGAGGAAACCGGTCCTCATTACAGGAGTGAAAACATTGCAGGAGAAGCAGGTGCTGACGGAAAGGCAAGAGCGCATCATGCAAATCATCCTTCCCCAACGGGGAGTCCATAGACCACATTCCTGGCTCATCCGCTGCGGAGGAGCTGGGCAGCTGCACAGCTTCCCATATCTTACTTGTCTGCTTTAACCTAACGTGCACTTGGGTGGACTGAAGGATTCCAAAATCCCTTTGAATCCTAAACGTCTTGCCCACTTTCTTGAGAGCGTTAACGTAAGAAACATTCAAACCTGTAAACAATTTTTTTGCGAGTTTATTTGAGCCAAACGGTGGACCGTGGCCAGGAAGCAAAATCTGAACGCGTTGAGACAATGCTCCGGAGAATGGCGGGTTTTCACCCGTTTTTCTAAATTACCATCCAAGGAGGAGACCTAAGTGGGTTGCATCAAGTTCATTGGTGATAGATTGGGGAGGTGGGAGACAGCAAAGTGGGGAAACGTCTTGGATCGCATAAAAAGTAAAAAGATAGCCCTAACCGGTGTTGCTCAGTGGATAGAGCGGATTGAAGGGTCCCGGGTTCGATTCCAGTCAAGGGCATGTACCTTGGTTGTGGGCACATCCCCAGTAGGGGGTGTGCAGGAGGCAGCTGATCGATGTTTCTCTCTCATCGATGTTTCTAACTCTCTATCCCTCTCCCTTCCTCTCTGTAAAAAAACAATAAAATATATATATTTTTTTAAAAAAGTAAAATGATAGGCACAAACTTCTTTTACATCCGCGGTTCTCAACCTGTGGGTCGCGACCCCTTTGGGGATCGAACGACCCTTTCACAGGGGTCGCCTAAGACCATCAGAAAACACATATATAATTACATATTGTTTACAGTAGCAAAATGACAGTTATGAAGTAGCAACGAAAATAATGTTATGGTTGGGGGGTCACCACAACATGAGGAACTGTATTAAAGGGTCGCAGCATGAGGAAGGTTGAGAACCAGTGTTTTACATAGCGAGGGTGCAGGATAGCTCACAGTCAACCAGTAACCAATTACCAGGATAACAATCACAATGAGGGAATGTGTGTTTCTCCCCCCCACCCCCCATTTGTTGTGCCCTGAGGGGTCTGGGGAAAAAAGGGAAGTTGCAAGTTACCCTGACATTCCACAGGGGTGTTATCCTAGACCAGGGGTGGGCAAACTTTTTGACTCGAGGGCCACAATGGGTTCTTAAACTGGACCGGAGGGCCGGAACAAAAGCATGGATGGAGTGTTTGTGTGAACTAATATAAATTCAAAGTAAACATCATTACATAAAAGGGTACGGTCTTTTTTTTTTTTTTTTAGTTTTATTCATTTCAAACAGGCCGGATTGGCCAGCGGGCCGTAGTTTGCCCACGGCTGTCGGCTGTCGTAGATGCAGAAAGACAATGGGCTCAGTTCAGATGAAAGCTGATCTTTGTCAGGGAAGATACCAGCCTAGGACAGGACTACCCACCATAACTGCTCTTAGTTCAGCTTTTCATTTCAGACCATCCTGTGGTTACTCTAGAACAGCCGTGGGCAAACTACGGCCCGCTGGCCAATCCGGCCCATTTGAAATGAATAAAACTAAAAAAAAAAAAAAAGACCGTACCCTTTTTTGCAATGATGTTTACTTTGAATTTATATTAGTTCACACAAACACTCCATCCATGCTTTTGTTCCGGCCCTCCGGTCCAGTTTAAGAACCCACTGTGGCCCTCGAGTCAAAAAGTTTGCCCACTCCTGCTAGGGCAGTGGTCGGCAAACTCATTAGTCAACAGAGCCAAATATCAACAGTACAACAACTGAAATTTCTTTTGAGAGCCAAATTTTTTAAACTTAAACTATACAAATAGGTACATTGTTATTAACTTAATTAGGGCACTCCTAAGGCTTAGGAAGAGCCACACTCAAGGGGCCAAAGAGCCGCATGTGGCTCGAGAGCCACAGTTTGCTGACCACAGCTCTAGATCTTTGAGTTTGCAAGGCTGCCACGCAGGCCTTCCCTGAGTTAGTCGGGTTAGCATGTGGCCCCTTTTCACTAGAGAGAGAGAGAGAGAGAGAGAGAGAGCGAGGCCTGGAGGAGATGATGGGGGTCAGGAGATGATGGACAAAGCGTTAAAGATGCGAGCGGCACTGTAATTTGGAGACAGGCAGTTAGCAGAGCCCGACAGTGGGGGGATAAAGGAGCACTTAGGAGGTAATGTTCACTTCATAGTTAGCTTCACGATACGAATGTAGGCTTTCATCTGCACTCAACCCTACATAACCTCCCGGGGGCGAGGGAGCCCTGTGTACAGCATGACGTTTCCAATAGCCAGATGACGGTCCATTTGGGATGCATTACAAGTCTGCTCTCTGTCAGCAAGCATTCCCGAGCCCATATTGCATCCATATGGAGCCTGGACCCCTTGTCCGTCCAGTTCTCTCCCATTTGGAGAAAAAATGGGGAAAACGGGGAGGGGGGGAGGAGGGGACAATTTCGCATGGAAGTCTTCCTTCACATTCTCTTTCTTCTCACGTTTCTAGATTGGAAACCAAAAGTGTATACGATGGTGGATCAGCCAGGAAAGACTGTTAATCATCCCAGAGCAGAAGTGAACCTGAGTCTCATTCATTTGATATGCAATCTCCTGTCTCCGAAACCATATTGATCCCTGAATTTCCCTCCAAATAGGTTACAGATATAAGACCAGGAGGGTCACTCCGGTATAGTCTAATGAGAGAAGAGCTTCTTCTTTTTTTTTCCCAGCCTCAGCTAAAAAAAAAAAAAAAAGGCAACTTCTTTGAATCATGACATTCCATTAAGTGCAAAAGGGGCCCATGGTTTTCATTGTCCCCAGTGATGGTATATGGTTCTTTTTGATGATTTCTGACAGAGGATCCTCATTAGACCTCAGAAAGGATGAGCTCATTGTTTTCGTCCAAGTCTGAAAGACAGTCCCCTGCCCCCAACCTAATTCTACCTGGAAATCAAAAACTATAGCTTTGCCTTTCGCAGCTCCCCCAGTGCCATCCACCAGGGGCCATCCCAGGCCACCTGCATCTCATTTCCATCCTCCAGCTATTTCTTTGTTCCTAAGAGTTCCAAAGAAAGACCTGGTTGGAATGCATTGGGAACATAGGGGACGGGGGGGGGGGGGGGGGGGGGGGGGGGGGGGGGCTGGGAGGGGAGATGATGGAAACAGTGGTTCTCAACCTTCCTAATGCCGCAACCCCTTAATACAGTTCCTCCTGTTGTGGTGACCCCCAACCACAAAATTATTTTCGTTGCTACTTCATCACTGACCTTTTGCTACTGTTATGAATCGTCACGTAAACATCTGATGTGCAGGGTGTATTTTCCTTGTTCGAGACCCACAGGTTGAGAACCGCTGGTTTAGAAGAACGATGGAAGTGAGCTTTCTTCTTGAACGGGGGAGTGAACACTTTCAGCATCGATTGTGAGGGTGATGGAACCAGGCAGGCGAAAGGGTGGCCATGCGAGTCCTTCGCTTTGCACCTGCCTCCCACAGACTCTCTCCTCGTCTGCCTTCAGGCTGCCCCCCGCAATCGACCAGGAGCCCCATCTTCCCCGTTGCAGAACCTCAAACTGGTGGACCCGTCTTCTCCACCAGGGTCCAGCAGTGGGATCTCTTCTTCCAATCCTACCCTCGCCTGCCCGCCCTGTGGGGACCCTGCTCATCTGTGGGGACGACAACCATGACACGGTTCACGTTGGAACTGCAGTGCAACCACCGTGACAGGGGCTTCTGGGAGTTAAACCCCCAAGACATCATCGCTTCCCAACGCCTGTCTGACAGACCCTGTCCTCACTTCCTTGAAACCCAGGCACAAGCTTACAGACCTAACTGCTGGGTCCTAGGCAGCAATGGACTCCCGCTGGCCTGGAAGGTGCAAACTGGCATCACTGTCTTACCTTCTAAGAGCAGACATGACAGTGGTGGAGGGTCTGCCTAGGAACCAGGAGGTCACAGTTCGATTCCCGGTCAGGGCACATGCCCAGGTTGTGGGCTCCATCCCCAGTGTGGGGTGTGCAGGAGGCAGCGGATCGATGATTCTCTCTTATCACTGACTAGAGGCCCAGTGCATGAAATTTGTGCACGGGAAGGTTCCCTAGTGGCTGCCAGCTGCCAGCCAGGGCCTCCCTTCCCACAGCTGCCTGCCTCTGTGTCGCCAACACCCACCATGGTCCACGCTGCCCCCTGGTGGTCAGCCCACATCCAACTCCTGGTCGGTCCAACTCCCACCTGTGGGGACAATTTGCATATTAGCCTTTTATTATACAGGATGTTTCTTTCTCTCCTTCTCCCTTCTTCTCTGAAATTAATAAAAATATTTAAAAAGAAAAATAAATAAAAGTAGACACTGCCATGGCGAACACAAGCATGGGTAGCTGCCAAAGAATGTGGGTGAGGTAAGCACCCTATCACAGGTAAGGTGGATCTTTCAGTGAACCTATGAGGACACCCTATCACTTACCTATGGAACTGACCCTACTCTAACACACCCCCTTCTGACTCAGGGCTGTAAGGATAGAAGTGTCCTTTGTCTGTCTGTAACATGCCCTGTGAAGACACTGCCCATTTCTTTTTTTTTTAATATATATTTTTATTGATTTCAGAGAGGAAAGGAAAGGAAGAGAGATAGGAACGTCAATGATGAGAGAGAATCATTGATTGGTTGCCTCCTGCACGCCCCCTACTAGGGATGGAGCCTGCAACCCCAGCATGTGCCCTGATCAGGAATCAAACCTTGACCTCCTGGTTCATAGGTCAACGCTCAACCACTGAGCCACACTGGCTGGGAAGTATTGCCCATTTCTTAAGTCATTCAACTTTGTTATATATTTAAATGCAGTGGAGAAAAATAAATCACCACTGATCTTGAATACCATACTCATTCCAGTTTGGCCCTCTTCACAGGATTCTGAACATGTGAGCATTTATTCAGGTGTACGGCAGATGCGTATAGTGTCCATTTACAATGAAAAACTGCCCACCTACACATTCTACTCAGCAAATTCCATTATTCCAGTTAAACGTGGGAAAAGCTTTCTGATTTTGTTCAGTCCCTCTCAATCACCAGGCGGTTGTTCTGAATTCACACATGTCCTTTATCTTGTCTTTTTCTTTTTTCTTTTTTTAATCCTCACCCGAGAATATTTTTCCATTGATTTTTAGGGAGAGTGGAAGAGAGAGGGAAAGACAGAGAGAAACATCGATGTCAGAGAAACACATCCATTGGTTGCCTCCTGCATGTGTCCTGACCAGGGTCTGGGCCAGGGAGGAGCCTGCAATCAAGGTACGTGCTCTTGACCGGAATCGAACCCGGGATTCTTACACGTGCATTATGGGCCTCCCATATACAAAGGGGCCCTCTGAATCAATAACATACGTGGGGCCTCCATTATCTGATTTGTGATAAACAAGCCAATAGTTTGACATTCGTACAGAAGCGTCATTCCGTTCTAATGGCTCGGGTTTTCGGGAGAAATTCCCCACCCACACATGTCCATTAATATGGGAATCAGATCACCCTTCTTTTAGTCACATCCGGGTCCTTCACCACCTGTTAGATAACCAGAAACCTCATTCGTAGTCACACTGCGCCTCAGCCTTCCCACACGATTTCTACACGTTTCTCCAACCTGTTTGGTATTCTCCTCCTGCCCCGTTTCTGACATGAGCCTTAGCTTTCTCTCACATGAAAACTGCCTGATATACGGGGTGACGCTTATCTATATTATAAAAGGCCTGTGGCCCTAACGCCGTTAATGACCAACGACCGGACAGGGAACCGGTGGGTGGTGGCGGTGGCCAGAGTGAAGCAGCCCAGGTCCCAGGTGCCTGGCGGCCGGCGGGCCGGTGGGCAGGGCCGCATTATTTCACGCGCTGGACTTCTAGTTAATAATGAACTTGGAGCCCGAGCCAGTTTGGCTCAGTAGATAGAGCATTGGCCTGCAGACTGAAGGGTCCCAGGTTCGATTCCGGTCAAGGGCACATGCCCGGGTTGCAGGCTCCATCCCCAGTTGGGGGTGGGCAGGAAGCAGCGGATCCATGATTCTCTCTCATCACTGGTGTTTCTATCTCTCCATCCCTCTCCCTTCCTCTCTGAAATCAATAAAAATAAAAATTAAAAATAAGAAGAATGAACTTTGACCCATCTAATCAACTGCTGTACAATCACTGACATGGGAAAAAAACACAGCAGCTTGTCGACTGACCACACGGCTGACGGCACCCTGTTCAAGATGAAATCCTTCGCAGGTTTGCTGCTTCTTGCTCCTTCGCCAGCTCATCAAGCTTTTATTCACTTTTCCACAAACCGGATTTAATACCAGTGGTGAGACTTGGCAAATAGTCTGGGAACGTTAGGACCCCGGGGACCTGCTTAAACGCAGTGACGACTCCCGGCGGCTACTTTTTTGTTTCCTATTAGGAGATCTTAACACGATAACAATTTCGAGCTCCATGTTTATTGCATTCACCAGGAGTTGGACCCTAGTCTCTCCAAGTAATTTGGGGCCATTTGGACTTAGTTCTCGGCTGGAGATGAAACATTTCTCAACCATGAGGACCTGAATTTTTCATACTAGGGAATAACATCACGCTGCGTGCAATCGTTTTATAAATGCGCGTGGTTTCCCAAAAGACTACATTTTATGTGGAAATAAACAAAGGAACCGCCCCCCCCCCCCCGCCCCCCGCATGGGAACAAGCAGGGGCTCTCTAGTCTGAGTTTGCCACAGCGAGGGCCTCAGCCACCAGCACCTGCATTTGTCAGAGAAGCAAAGAGAGACAGGCAGACGGCAACAGCGCCTTATAGTGGGGAAGGCGAAGACTAAGATGCATCCTGATTGGATGCTGTTGATGGAGAAGCTGGACGCCCGCTACCTAGAAGGGGGCGGGGCAGGGGGCGTCCTATGTGATTGGTTACCGGGTCACATTTGGCTTTTTCCACTTGATCCTGATTGGAAACAGGGGCAAACGTTAGGGAAGGTGTCAGCCACTGATCAAATCCTGGCCATTCGGGGCTCCCTGTTCCAAGGGTGGCTGTCTGATTTCTTTATCTGGTTCCTGCAGGTCGAGGGTCAGAATTCTGGTTTTTTGTTTGTCTGTTTGTTTTTTAATATATTTTATTGATTTTTTACAGAGAGGAAGGGAGAGGGATAGAGAGTTAGAAACATCGGTCAGCTGCCTCCTGCACACCCCCCACTGGGGATGTGCCCACAACCAAGCAACATGCCCTTGACCGGAATCGAACCTGGGACCCTTGAGTCTGCAGGCCGACGCTCTATCCACTGAGCCAAACCGGTCAGGGCCAGAATTCTGTTTTTATTCCTGGTCAGACTGCAGTCCCATGAGGAGGGGGGGAGAGTGCATTATGTTCCAAACTCCGTGCTTCTCAGATGTTAATGCCAGTTCCTCCTTTTCTATTTCGCAGTCACACAAAACGGTACCTGCTCCTGAGCTCTCCAATCACGTCGGGAGAGAGCGAAAGCGAAGAAACACTCGCATGGCCTGTAGTGCTGAGGCTTTGAGCTCAGAGCGGCATCTGCGTGCAAATGATGAGAGCGACCTGCTGCTGCCGCCGCTATGGAAACCAGGGCCCGAGGAAGAGGGGGGACGGAGCCGGGGATGAGCAGTAGGGGCTGAGAAAAGGGGAAAATCCCCGGAAAAAAGATGCTGGGCATCCCTGAACAAGAGCGCGCGCATGCGTGCACGCAACACACACACACACACACACACACACACACACACACCTGGCTGGTACCTACAATGATGCAACTCCCACCTTCCGGTTATGTTGCTGGGTATCTACCTGTGATGCCAGCTTTCCACCCTGGGTGGGGATCCCCTCCCCATTCCTCCGCCTTTCCAGGTGGTACCAACTAAGAGGAAGGCCTTTGTCCTAACACAGCGCTTCTCAACCTGTGGGTCACGACCCCTTTGGGGGGTCGAACAACCCTTTCACTGGGGTCGCCTAAGACCATCAGAAAACACATATATGATTACATATTGTTTTTGTGATTCATCACTATGCTTTAATGATGCTCAATTTGTAACAATGAAATTGGGGGTCACCACAACATGAGGCACTGTATTAAAGGGTCGCAGCATCAGGAAGGTTGAGAACCACTGTCCTAACAGATGTTAACCAAATAAACCCAATCCGAGGCTTTCGTGAACAAAACTAGTCACACTGGCTAGAGCCAGGGGTGGGCAAACTTTTTGACTCGAGGGCCACAATGGGTTCTTAAACTGGACCGGAGGGCCGGAACAAAAGCATGGATGGAGTGTTTGTGTGAACTAATATAAATTCAAAGTAAACATCATTACATAAAAGGGTACGGTCTTTTTTTTTTTAGTTTTATTCATTTCAAACGGGCCATAGTTTGCCCACAGCTGGGCTAGACCCAAGAGAAGCGAAAATAAGTATCACGCATATCTATATGGGGGGCCGAGTGGGTGAACGTGTGCGATCGGTGCTGTGAGCTGTGGCTGGGATTACCGCCAGCAGTTCCCGCGCGTGTGTCATTAGCACAGCGAAGGCTGGGGGAGTGGTTAACACAGTCCTAACCTTGGAACCCATCCGCTCACTTGGTTTTGGCTCCGTTATTGTTTGGAGAAGCAATTTCCACCTGTAAAGTACTTTTCACGGCTGCCAGTGAAATGGGAAATGTGGCTTCTTAAGAGTCTCGATCAGTCATGTGACGCTTGCTCTCTGTCAAGAGGTGCGTCATGCCCTCGCTGGTGTGGCTCAGTGGATAGAGCGTCGGCCTGCCGACTGAAAGGGTCCTGGGTTCGAGTCCCATCAAGGGCACATGCCTGGGTTGCGGGCTCAATCCCCAGTAGGGGGGTTGCAGGAGGAAGCCGATCAATGATTTGCTCTCATCGTTGATGTTTCTCTCTCTCTCCCCCTTCCTCTCTGAAATCAATAAAAAAATAAAAACTAAAGAGGTATGTCACTTTTCCAGCTCTCTGGGCGGGGGGGGGGAGAGAAGGGGGGGGATTTGAGCACCTAACATCACCCCCAGTATCTCAGCCTCAGAGACTCCGGGTAGGGTGGCCTGGAAGGACAAGACACCCCCTCTTCAAGCCCTTCCCGGAACTGGCTGAGCACTAACATGCTCCTGAGCAACAGGGGGCAGCAGAGAGACACACAGAGAGGCGCTCATTAAAGAGGTGTATGTTTTCCCACGGGGTTGTACCCAACGCTGCTCATAGGAAAGGACTGGAGAGCAAATAAAACGCAACCTGGTCCAAGTTTCTTTGCCTGCCCTGTTCTGTGTCTACTTGTCACACCGAGCTCGGCTATCGTCTCCCACCACCTCCTTCTCTTATGTAAAGAGCTCACCTTGGGCCCTAGCCAGTCTGGCTCAGTGGATAGAGCGTCGGCCTGCGGACTGAAGGGTCCCAGGTTTGATTCCCATCAAGGGCACATGCCCAGGTTGTGGGCTCGATCCCCAGTAGGGGGCTTGCAAGTGGCAGCCGATCAATGATTCTCTCTCATCATTGATGTTTCCATCTCTCCCTCTCCCTTTCTCTCTGAAATCAATAAAAAAAAAAGTTTTAGAAAAAAATTTTAATGAAATAAAGAGCTCACCTTGGGATAAAAATAGTTTCTTCACTGTGGAGACCTCCAGCTTCTGCAATTAACAGACCCCCAACACCAACACTCCCTCTCTCTCTCTCTGTCTCTCTCACACACACACACACACACACACACACACACACACACAGGAGCGCTTGAGCTCATGGAAAGCACAGATTCTAAAGCGACAAAGCCAGAGGGTGCTCTGGGAGGCAGCTGCCATACGATGGGAACATTTGGTTTCTGAACTGCCTTAAAACGCTGACCTTTTTCCCGTTGCCAAATAAACACGCCGCAAGCTGCACTCGTGCGGAACAAAGGGCTCCTCCGCGCGCCGAGCACGCCGATCAAAGCGGTGACACTTAGGTCCTGTCGTCCTTTTGACCGGAACAGGCACTTGTGTGAGTTCTGGAGCAGAGACCGGACCACTTTTAATGCATATCTCACATTTAAAAAAAAAAAAAAAAAAACATCTTGCAGGAGTGCACAGCGCCTGTGTGTGCGCGCGCGCACACACACACACACACACACACACAGTTAGACAGAGATGAACGAGAGAGAATAAAACACAAAGTCCCAGGGAACCCGCATGACTAATTCTGTATTTTAAAAAAAAATGCCAAAGACGTCTGTTCCAGTGGGAACTGTCCCCAACTATTAGCAATTGCAAACGTGAGTCATGAAGACACGGAAAATACAGCCTGTAGCTCATCTAGTACATTTGCCCCAAAATACCATCTATGGAATCTCTGCATCATCCATTTGGTTGCAGCGTGTCGCCCAGCGACGCCCAGTTCAATTCCGCGGGCAAATCTGCCAGTTTTACTGATTCCTCGAGTTCTCGGGGCAGCTCCCTCTACAACGAGTGGGACTCATGGACCACCCTCTATCCATCCTATTCCATTTGCTATACCCATTCTATTTAGCCTGCAGCCACACACACACACACACGGCCTACTTCTGTTACTATAGATTCAAATGGAAGCAAAGGAAACCTTCAGAATTAAGGTCAATACCGGACATAAGAGTCTTCGAGCCCTAGCTGGTTTGGCTCAGTGGATAGAGCGTCGGCCTGCGGACCGAAGGGTCCCAGGTTCGATTCCAGTCAAGGGCATGTACCTGGGTTGCGGGCGCATCCCCAGTGGGGGGTGTGCAGGAGGCGGCTGGTCGATGTTTCTCTCTCATTGATGTTTCTAACTCTCTATCCCTCTCCCCTCCTCTCTGTAAAAAATCAATAAAATATATATATTTTTAAAAAGAGTCGTCGATAGCTCAGTCGGCCACTCTGCACAGCGGTGTCTTGGTGACCAGAGTGAAGAGGTGACTTTTTTTTCATTGATTAACGTCAACACTCCCAAGCTCATGGGTTGACCATTTTGAAGCTGTCCCGACGTCCACTGTGGTGGGGTCACTCACTTCTAAAAGTGGCTGCTTTGCCCTGGCCGGTTTGGCTCAGTGGATAGAGCATCGGCCTGAGGACTGAAGGGTCCCAGGTTCGACTCTGGTTAAGGGCACCTGCCAGGTTGTAGGCTCTATCCCCAGTAGGGGGTGTGTAGGAGGCAGGCAATCAATGATTCTCTCTCATCATTGATGTTTCTATCTCTCCCTCTCCCTTCCTCTCTGAAATCAATAAAAAATATATTTTTTAAAAAATGAAACAAATAAAAGCAGCTGCTTCGCCCTAGCCGGTTTGGCTCAGTGGATAGAGCGTCGGCCTGCAGATTTAAGGGTCCTGGGTTCGATTCCAGTCAAGGGCATATACCTTGTTTACAGGCTCCTCCCCAGCCCGGGCCCTGGTCGGGCTCATGCAGGAGGCAACCAATCGATGTGTTTCTCTTACATCGATGTTTCTCTGTCTTTCCCTCTCTCTTCCACTCTCCCTAAAAATAAATGGAAAAATGTCCTCAAGTGAGGATTAACCAAAAAGAAGAAGAAGAAGAAGAAGAAGAAGAAGAAGAAGAACAAGAAGAAAAGTGGCTGCTTTGAGGTACAAGCCTAGTCTCTCCTGCTGCATCCAACGAGGCAGTGGCCACGCCAGAAATCTACAAATCACTTTCCATTCCTTCTCCCACTGCTCCCCCGTATTCTCTACCCAACGGCCAACCTCCTACGTCTATCACCTGGCTACGTAACCCACACTCTTTTTCCCAGGTTCACCAAAAGCGTCAGTTCCTCCTGAAAACTGGCCCCCTCCCTCTCCTGACTCTAATTAAGCCCTGCCTCTGAGTATTTCCACAATCCCCCGTGCCCACCTCTATCCCAGCAAAGTCATAATTTATGATCCTCCTCTAGTTACAAGACTGTCTGCTCTAAGAGGCTCTGAGCTCCTTGAAGAAGAATTGCATCCTTTTTCTCTCTCTTGACTCCATATGTGCCCACCCCAGGTGCTGGGCAGATGGACGGACGGATGGCCATGTGGGTGGAGGGACAGTTAGGCCCCAACAAGAGGCCATTGGCTTCCCCTGGTCTTGCAGACTTGCCATGGATGCCAGCCCGGGTCACATCCGTCACCAGGACTTCCTCAGCCACACAGCTTGGACTATTCTTAAAAACAAACTATTCTTTTTTAAAAATATATATATTTATTTATTTCAGAGAGGAATGGAGAGGGAGAGAGAGAGGTGGAAACATCACTGATGAGAGAGAATCATGGATAGGCTGCCTCCTGCACGCCCCCTACTGGGGACCGAGCCCGAAACCCGGGCATGTGCCCCTGATCAAAATTGAACCCGGGACCTTTCAGTCCGCAGGCCGACGCTCTATCCACTGAGCCCAACCGGCGAGGGCAGAACAAACTATTCTTAAAAGGAAATGTCATCTACACTCAAAGACAGTCCTGGAACGTGTGGGCTGATGCATTCTCCCCGAATTCTCCGGAAACCATCATCTGAAAACGAAATTCATGACACGGATCCTGCACACAGCTGTGCGGATGGAGACACCTCAGGGAAATGAGGCACCACCAGGTTTTATGGTAGCGGTTCAAGCAAGATATCCCCCACGCCTACTTCCTTCTCTTTGGCCCCAAGTGCAAGTGTAAGGGTCTGGGCCATGGGGAAGGCTAGAGAGGCACATAGGGGACACGGTTTAAGGGGGCACAGAGTTTGACAAAAGTGCCAGTGCGGAGTCAGCACCTGAGAGCAGGGGCCTCCTTCAATTTTGCCTCTCGGGTGTCTTACTGCCTCTCCTTAGTCCTGACCCTGCAAATACAGGTACTTCTCCTTGGGAGACAAGCATTGAACTTTCCCAATACACACATCATAGTCATCTCTAGGTGGGAGCAATCCGGAATTATGAGGAAAGAGATTGCCATCGTTTTAGCAAATGCACGGCACAGTGCCTCACCAGCAGAGACGGACATCGCCATGGGAGCGACGCCCTTTGCCTGGGGGCTTGTCCCTGCCTTCATCGACCCCGTGAGCACAGAGAGCATGTGTTCCTACCACAGACTTGGGGGCATAAACAACAGAAACACGGCGCCTCGCCATTCTGGTGGCGACCTGGCCTTCTCCAGCAACCTCGGCTTCTTAAAGCACCCACCACCCCAATCTCTGCTCCCCCTGTCACGTGGTGCCTTCTCTGCACCCACATCCGTCTCCTACTTTCCTCTTTTCATATAACACCAGTCATATCGGATTCAAACCTGTCCCAATGACTTCATGTTACCCTGGCAACCTCCGCAAAGACCCCCATCTCTGACTAAGGTCACCTTCTGAGGTGCTGGGGGGGTTAGGACTTCAGCATATGCATTTGAGGGGGACACAATTCCACCCATAAAAGAGCACCCGTACCTGACAGGTCAAGGACACACGTGTGAACGCTCAAGGTCCCTCAGACCGGTGACTGTGTCCCTCGAATTTCATTTTTGTCTGTGGATATCTTCCCACCCTCCCTCCAGCCCCAAACCAACGCCTTCAGCCAATCGTGTTATATATTGCACATCCCCTAGGGACACCCGTGTGGCCCTCTCCACATGGGGACAGGCCCTGGACAGCAGGGGGCATGGGAACCCACCGAGGCTCTGCTATCCCCACCACGAAACCACGCTGAACATGCCCCTGAGACACCCCCTGCCTCCCTCGTTATCCTGTAGCACCGGGTCTATGAGAATTCCAAGGACGCTTCCTGATCTAAAAAAATTTTTTCTACTTGCTTCACTTTCTGAGAAAATGGAGATAAAGTGCCAAAGCACCTCAAATCCCATAACGCTGTCCTTCCCCCCCCCTCCGCCCCCCAAGCAAAGAGCCCCAGGTCACAGGGGCGATTGGACGGGGCCTCTCTCGGACACTCAGGACAGTTGGGTGGGTGACAAGGGCCCGTCCCTAGAGGCCAACCGGACTCCCTTCCAACCACGTGACATGTGGCATCTCAAGCAGGAGTGATGGCGGTTTATACGCATCCAGGGGAGTGGGACAAGATGTGACGGGGGAAGCGAGATGGGGGGAAACATCGATGATGAGAGAGAAACATCGATCAGCTGCCTCCTGCACACCCCCTACTAGGGATGTGCCAACAACCAAGGTACATGCCCTTGGCCGGAATCGAACCTGGGACCCTTGAGTTCACAGGCTGAGGCTCTATCCACTGAGCCAAACTGGCCAGGGCCCTGGAGGACTTTTTAAATGAAACTCCAGCCTGGCCCTCGTTGTCAGTGGTTGAACGTCGACCTATGAACCAGGAGATCATGGGTTCAATTCCCGGTCAGGACTCATGACCTGGTTGTGGGCTCGATTCCCAGTAGGGGGCAGGCAAGAGGCAGCAGATCAATGATTCTCTCATCATTGATGTTTCTCTCTCTCTCCCTCTCCCTTCCTCTCTGAAATCAATAAAAATATATTTTTAAAAAATAAATAGATGAAACTCCATTCTTGTAGAGAATGAGGCCCATGGATGAGGCCTCATCCATGAGGCCCAGTGGAGGGGCAGGGAGAAGGGCTGAAAGGAGGGGGGGGGACGCGCAGAAGCGCAGTCCTGGCTGCTGTCCATGGTACCGATTCTGTTGGGATCCGTGGTTGGGGCGCCTCTGGGTACAGAGAGGAGGACCAGGATGCGAGAGGCTCACTCAGGGGCCCTTTCCAGAGAGGGGTCGGGAATGATACACGATTAGACCCAAGGATGCTGAGAAATGCACTTCGTTTTTTGGCAAAAGATGCTGGTGGTTTCATAAACCAAGAAGAAACGCGGGGCTGCATGTGTAAGCTCGGCACCGCGCTCGGCCGCCGCTAGGTGGCGCCGCTTAGCAAGGCAGCCGGAGGCGGCTGCCCGGCTCTGGGAAGGGGGCGGTTCTCGCATGACCAGCTCTGCCTGGTCCTTGCCTTCCCATGACTGTCTGCTGGGTAAACCACCACCTTCTACTTTTTTAACACTTCTATCTTTCTAACCTGCAGCAACGACGCACGGGCAACACTGGGTGAACACAAGACTCTGATGCATTTGTCAGTTCCTCCTCAGTTACAATGGGGTTTGAAGAACTGGTCACCAGGAAACCAAAGGATAGGACATTATTCCAAATTTTGTGACTCTTGGCTGTGGGCAATGCCTGAGTTGAACAATTAACACTTACAAAGCGCAATAAAATTCGTTAAGAACTAGCTAAAATTGCCCTGGCTGGTTTGGCGCAGTGGCTAGAGCGTCGGCCTACGGACCGAAGGGTCCCGGGTTCAATTCCACTCAAGGGCACATGCCGGGGTTGCGGGCTCGATCCCCAGTAGGGGGCGTGCAGGAGGCATCCAATCCATGATTCCCTCTCACCATTGGTGTTTCTTTCTCTCCCTCCCTCTCTATTAAAAAATATGCCAAAAAAAATCTTTTTAGAGAACTATAAAATTTCTTATATCACTTGCCAATGCAATTCGACAGCCCCCACCCTGGGGGCCAGGAATTCTGTTCCCCGGGAGGTGCATGTCCACAAATGTGGATGCGATCAGAATGCTCACGGCAGCCTCATTCATAGCAGCCCAGAGCTGGCAGTAATCCAAACCCCTATCAACAGGAGGAAGGGTGAACAAAGTGCGGCGTGTTCATAACATGGGCTCGCTCTCAGCGGTAACGAGGGCTGGCGCGCTGATCTGGACAACGGCGTGGCTTTATGTTGAGTGAAGGCAGCCAGACACCAAGCACTACGTACGCTAGGATCCCATGCATAGGACGTTCTAGAACAGGCAAAGTCACCTGCAGTGACAGGAAGAAGATCAGCGGTTGCCTCTGGGGGTGCTGATCGCCTGGAAAGGAGCAGGTGGAACCGACTAGAATAATGGAAACGTTCTTGGTTGTTGTTTTTTAATATATTTTATTGATTTTTTTTTACAGAGAGGAAGGAAGAGGAATAGAGAGTTAGAAACATTGATGAGAGAGAAACATCCATCAGCTGCCTCCTGCACACCCCCCCACTGGGGATGTGCCCGCAGCCAAGGTATATGCCCTTGACCGGAATCGAACCTGAGACCCTTCAGTCCGCAGGCCAATGCTCTATCCACTGAGCCAAACCGGTTACGGCTTGGTTTGTTTTTTTTTAATATATTTTTATTGATTTAAGAGAGGAAAAGAGAGGGAGAGAGAGATATAGAAACGTCAATGATGAGAGAGAATCACTGATTGGCTGCCTCCTGCACACCTCCTACTGGGGATGGAGTCCAGGGCATGTGCCCTTGACCGGAATCAAACCCGGGACCCTTCCGTCCATAGGCCGACGCTCTAGCAACTGAGCCAAACCAGCTAGGGTGAAATGTCCTTGTTCCTGATTTGAGGTAGCTACACAGGTGTGTACATATGTGTTCCTAGGCATGGAGCTGTATGCTTTGATTGGTAAAATATGTGCATTTTACTGTAGGAGACTGTACCTCAATTCAAAGAAAGAGACAGACAGAAGAAGGGGGGTAGAGAGGTGACCTCCAACTCCTGCATTTCCTGTGTCGGTTTCCACTGTTTCTAAAATGTCCCTCCAGAGAAATGTACCTGGGCTGTTGGGAGCGGCTAGGTGGACAGGTGGGAAGATGGATATTGGGTCAGTTAGCTGGGCATCTCTGGACAAGTGGCTCTACCTCTCTGATCCTCCCCAGCTGAGCAGCACCCACCTAACCAATGGGGGTATAGTGAGGCCAACAGAAGCTGCCTCCTGGTAGAACTATGTGGTGGAGATTGAACCATCCAGTGATGGCAAGATTTCCAACCATCCTGACTCTCTGTTCTTACACCCTGTTTACGTCTTGCTCTCAGCACATTCCCCGCCCCCCCACCAATGTGAAGAAAATGGCCTATTTCTGGCATCTGCCCCTCCCCTCCAATTTTTTGTTTAGTTTTGAATAATTTAGCTCAAGTCTTCATCTGTTTTCTAAACTAATGCTTCCAACAAATGAACTGTCCCAATACCCATCATGTCACTCACTAGAACCTTAACTGTCAAGCAGCTGAAATGACTCTTCTTGTTTATTCTACTAGTAACCGCTGTTAGGAAGGAGTGCCAGAATGAGGCATCAGTTATTAGTCCCATGAATGTAACAAGGGGCAAGTCAGGTTATTCTCCCTGAAATTATTCTCAAGGTACAGGGAGGGGCAGCTGACGCACGGCTGCTCTGGGCATCCCTGGCAGGAGAGGCTTATCTCTGGGCATCTCGACTTGCCTTTCTGATCATCAAAGTCTCTCTTGTCCCACCCCCTTCAAGGCACTTGGGGCTTTCCGGGGTTGCTCCCTGTTGCCTTCGTCAAAACACACTCTTGGGTCTTGGCCAGTGTTTCTCAGTGGTTAGAGCAACACAGGGTCTCAGGTTTGATTCCCAGTCAAGGTCACGGACCTGGGGTGCAAGTCTGACCCCCAGCCCCAGTCAGGGCATGTGGGGGAGGCAACCAATCCGTGTGTCTCTCTCACATCAATATTTCTCTCTCTCTCTCTTTCTCTCCCTCCCTCTCTCCTCCACCCTTCCCACCCTCCCTTCCACTCTCTCTAAAACAGTGGTTCTCAACCTTCCTAAAGCCGCGACCCTTTCATACAGTTCCTCATGTTGTGGTGACCCCAACCATAAAATTATTTTCGTTGCTACTTCAAACTGTCATTTTGCTACTGTTATGAATCGTCATGTAAATATCTGATATGCAGGATGTATTTTCATTGTTACAAACGGAACATAATTAAAGCATAGTGATTAATCACAAAAACAATATGTAACATAGATGTGTTTTCCGACGGTCTTAGGCGACCCCTGTGAAAGGGTCGTTCGACCCCCAAAGGGGTCGCGACCCACAGGTTGAGAACCGCTGCTCTAAAAACCAATGGGGAAAAGTATCCCCAGGTGAGGATTAACAATAGCAACAACAAACAAACAAAAATCTTAGAAGGATCTGGTGTTGGTCTTCATCTCTCTGTGCCAATGGGGTCCCCACTTGCTCTTCTTCCCCAACGTCAGGGATCCAAGTGTAAGAGCGATGAGGTCACTGTGTTCAGGGATCAGGAACCTGGAGCTCATAACCTAGCCCAGTGATGGCAAACCTTTTGAGCTCGGCGTGTCAGCATTTTGGAAAACCCTAACTTAACTCTGGTGCCGTGTCACATAGAGAAATGTTTTGATCTTTGCAACCATAGTAAAACAAAGACTTATATTTTTGATATTTATTTTCTATATTTAAATGCCATTTAGCAAAGAAAAATCAACCCAAAAAATGAGTTCGCGTGTCACCTCTGACACGCGTGTCATAGGTTCGCCATCACTGACCTAGGCCTTCTAAGAGGTAGAAGCACCTAGTGGCTGCGGTGATGCCAAGCAAGAGGAAAGTGGGGACGGAGCCCAAAGCCACAGACCCCAGAACAGCAGGGTCTAGGCTGGGTACCTTTTCCTCCACCCAGAGGGAGGTACCTGCCACCCACACTCAGAGTCTGAGAGAGATGTTGAGAGAGGGAAGGAGGGAGAAGGAGGGAGGGAGGGAGGGAGGAGAGAGAGAGAGAGAGAGAGAGAGAGAGAGAGAGAGGGCTTTACCCAGACTCCAATCAGGCCCCCTGGGCACGCCAGCTTACATTCCCATCAGAAAATACCTACAACTGAGCTGACTTTGTTAACACCCATTGGGCAATCGCTTGAAGAGAAATTATTCCAGGTTTTGCGTGAAAGTAAAAAGAGGTAGGTACATTTTATGGCAGTTATAGAAAAGCGATCCCAGTTATTCTTAGAGTCCAAATTCCATGGTTCTCTTAAAGCAATGTTGCTAGTCTCAACTCCCAGGGAAATGTTCTGAGAAGATCCTGGGAATAAAGAAAAGCCCACCTCACTACACGGAGAGCTATTTCTCTCTCTCTGAGCACCAGGTGCCATTCTGGCCACTAAGGTTAATGGGGCAGAAGCAACTGGAGGACAATTAAAACGCGGGTGCAGTTAACGTGGCCGCCACGAGAGGGCAGTCTAACACGATTCCTGCAAGAGTCCGGGATGCTCAGGGCTCAGGGGTCTCAATCGCCTACCAGCGGTTCTCAACCTGTGGGTCGCGACCCCTTTGGCGGTCGAACGACCCTTTCCAAGGGGTCGCCTAAGACCATCCTGCATATCAGATATTTACATGACGATTCATCACAGTACCAACATTACAGTTAGGAAGTAGCCACGAAAATAATTTTATGGTTGGGCCACAGCATGAGGAACTATATTTAAAGGGCCAGAAGGTTGGGAACCACTGCTTCAGAAACACAAACATTCACAATCCCACATAGTGGGCTCCCTTATGGCAAAAGTAATGCAACATGTGGGGTTGGGGCTATATCCTTAAAAGCAGTGATTACAGCGAAGATTCAAGAGAGGAAAACTGGAAGCCTTCAGAACATCCAACGATGAAGGAATAGCCAAGTAAATTATGATATACGTAAAGTCCTAGGCTTGCTTTCATCACTCACATTAAGGAACAAAATGATCGTGTTTAGTTTTTGTTGTCGTTGCTGCTAATCCTTACCTGGGGTCATTTTTTTTTATTTTTATTTTTTTTTATTTTTTTAAAATATATTTTATTGATTTTTTTACAGAGAGGAAGGGAGAGAGATAGAGAGTTAGAAACATCGATGAGAGAGAAACATCGATCAGCTGCCTCTTGCACATCTCCTACTGGGGATGTGCCCGAAACCAAGGTACATGCCCTTGACCGGAATCAAACCTGGGACCTTTCAGTCTGCAGGCCAACGCTCTATCCACTGAGCCAAACTGGTTTTGGCTCCATTGATTTTTAGAGAGAGTGGGTGGGAAGGGGAGAGAGAGACACGTGGAACTTTCTCCCTCAGTATATAAAGTATGACCAGTTGACAGGGACAATAGTGCTGAGTATGAGAAATCCTGATTTTATAGAATTTGATGGTGAGTCATGGGGCTGCCCACATGTTGCTCCATATCACTGAGCTCATCAGAGGGACATGAGCAGACGGCAGCAGCCTCCTGAGCTGCTGAGAAAAGACCAGTCATCACAGTGGGGTGGACCATTCATTGCTTTTTCCAATGAAAACTGAATCAAACTAGCCCTAACCGGTTTGGCTCAGTGGATAGAGCATCGGCCTGCGGACTCAAGGGTCCCAGGTTCGATTCCGGTCAAGGGCATGTACCTTGGTTGCAGGCACATCCCCAGTGGGGGGTATGCAGGAGGCAGCTGGTCAATGTTTCTCTCTCATCGATGTTTCTAACTCTCTATCCCTCTCCCTTCCTCTCTGTAAAAAATCAATAACATATATTTAAAATAAAAACAAAACTGAATCAAACTGGCCCTGGCTGGGTGGCTCAGTAGGCTGGAGCTTCGTGCCATACCCCAAAAGGTTGCAGGTTCATTTCCCAGTCACGGCACATATCTAGGTTTTGGGTTCAATTTTGGATTTGAAAGGCAACCAATTGATGTTTTCCTCTCGCCCTTCCTCTCTTTCTAATAATAATAATAATAATAATAATAATAATAAAATAGAAAAGCATATCCTTGGGTGAGGATTTTTTAAAAAGTATTAAAACTGAATCAAACTGTATTGATTAAAGCAGCGTAATAATGCCATGTAATACAGGTGGTTCCCTGTATGCCAGTGATTTTCAACTGGGATGCCACAAGGATTTTTAAAAGATGCAATTGCTGACTAGTTAGCCAGGGCACTGACCTCTTTTCCCTAAGATTTCTAAATAAAAAAATGACTAGAGCCAACGCAACAATAGCTGTCCAGGACAAATGAATAAAAATTATACTTTTTTTGTCAGATTGCGTATATATATATATATATATATATATATATACACACAATCTGACAAAGGTGCAACAGTCAGGGCATATATATATATATATATATATATATATATATACACACAGTATTTAATAACAGTCAGGGCACTATATACACACACACGGTATATAATAAAAGGGTAATATGCTAATTAGACCAGAAGTCATTCCGGACGTCCTTCCTGACGAAGCCAGGGCCAGAGGGAGCCAGCTGGGGTCCCGGGTGCCTGCTGGCGGTGGCTGGAGGAGGGAAGCCGGGGTTCCCGGGTGCCGGAGGGAAGCCGGTGCCGGCAGCCAGGGGAAGGAAGGCCTACTCTTGCACGAATTTTCGTGCATTAGGCCTGTAGTATATACAGAGTGCACAGCAGAATTTTAGTAGTTTATGTGGGCTGGGGGGTTAAAAGGGTTGAAAACCCCAGCTTTATGCATTGAAATCCCTCGAACAAGATTCTCTCTGCAATAAATATTTGCTTCATCAGTGAATGAAGAAACAAAGCCCATCACACAGGGTTCAAATGCATTTCTTTGACAATGAGGTTGCCTGGAGATGGAGCATTAAATAGAAGAACCCCTGGGTTTATTAGCTTTCAAAAAAATTTTTTAAATATATTTTATTGATTTTTAAAAAAATATATTTTATTGATTTTTTTACAGAGAGGAAGAGAGAGAGATAGAGAGTTAGAAACATCGATGAGAGAGAAACATCGATCAGCTGCCTCCTGCACATCTCCCACTGGGGATGTGCCTGCAACCCAGGTACATGCCCTTGACCGGAATCAAACCTGGGACCTTACAGTCCAAGTCCGCAGGCCGACGCTCTATCCACTGAGCCAAAGCGGTTTTGGCTATTGGTTTGTTTTTTTTTTAACAGAGAGGAAGGGAGAGGGATAGAGAGTCAGAAACATTGATGAGAGAGAAACGTTGATCAGTTGCCTCCTGCACATCTCCTACTGGGGATGTGCCCGCAACCAAGGTACATGCCCTTGACCGGAATCGAACCTGGGACCCTTCAGTCCGCAGGCCAACGCTCTATCCACTGAGCCAAACCGGTCAGGGCAGCTTTCAAAAATTTAAGCCCGCCCAGCCAGCGTGGCTCAGTGGCTGAGCATCGACTATGAGCCAGGAGGTCACGGTTCTATTCCCGGTCAGGGCACATGCCAGGGTTGCAGGCTCGATCCCCAGTTGGGGGATGTGCAGGAGGCAGCTGATCCATGATTCTATCTCTCCCTCTCCCTCTGTAATCAATAAAGATATATTTAAAATTAAAAAAACAAAAAACAAAAGAAAGGCAAGCTTTGCATGGAACAACAAATTCGGAAAACCGTGGTAAAGGTCACGTTTACTATTTCATTCTAAAGGAACTCCATGCCAAGAATAACAGTGTGCTTCCAAAGTAGACTGACTTCTTAGGAAAACTTTTTTAAAAATCATAATGAGCGACAACGGATTCCGCCTTTGTAAAGAATGGCGTTCAGACCACAGATGGGATACGGAGAACTGTGCTCAATCACAGATGGTATATTTTTCCCTATATTTCACAAAACAGGCCATTTCTACCGCTCTTTTTTTTTTTCTTTTACATTTTGCTCTTGGTAATCCTGTAGATGGAAAAAAAACAAACACCTAAACTGAATGGAAACGTGAATACATTTACTTTTAGTGCTGTTTATAATCTTTCTCTCTGGTGGGTAGAAACATCACTGAATATTCTAGCTGTCATTTCCTTTGAAAAAATAAACTTAGCGTGTAATTCATTTCAGGTGGGCAATTTGTTTTATGAGCCGTGCATGTTTATTCGGGGTTGCGCTG
Source organism: Myotis yumanensis (assembly GCF_028538775.1). Classification (NCBI taxonomy): domain Eukaryota; kingdom Metazoa; phylum Chordata; class Mammalia; order Chiroptera; family Vespertilionidae; genus Myotis; species Myotis yumanensis. The sequence goes on along the minus strand of NW_027223771.1, from coordinate 2,970,809 downwards.
TTTGGGGTTTTGTGTTTTTTTATTGCGCGCCATAAAGACACTTCTTATCAATTGATTTGTTGTATCAGCAACGGGCCTCTTTCCAGGCGGAGACATGGCAGCTTTTCCGAGGACATTACCCGGCTCGTAATTCCACCGCCGACAGGAATCCGGGTTCAGCCGGGCCCACTCGCCCGGCCTGTGCGGATCTCATTTCGAGGATTCCTGCTTGATGCTGGCGCTGTCTTTTCCGGCACACGGCGCGTCGCACGGCTATCAAATGGCTTCTCTCTTTTTTGATGGTTCGTCACAGACAGGGTTTCGAATGGTGCCAACGTTCGTGCCAAACTGGTAAAATCGGAAGTTCAAAAGTTCACGTCTAATCCCACGTGACGTGGAAACTTCAAATACTGTAGAGCTTACACCTTTAATAAATAGCTAATGGCAGCCCTGGCCAGGAGGCTCAGTTGGCTGGATCGTCATCCTATAGACCAGCGGTTCTCAACCTGTGGGTCGAGACCCCTTTGGCGGTCGAACGACCCTTTCACAGGGGTCGCCGAAGACCATCCTGCATATCAGATATTTACATGACGATTCATCACAGTAGCAACATTCCAGTTAGGAAGTAGCCATGAAAATAATTTTATGGTTGGGGTCACCACATGAGGAACTGTATTTAAAGGGCCAGGAGGTTGAGAACCACGGCTATACACCAAAAGGTGCCAACGGTCAGGGCACATACCTAGGTTGTGGGCTCAAGCGGGGAGGCAACCAGTGATGTTTCTCTCTCTTGCTTTCTCTAACCTTCCTCTATGTTTAAAATCAATGAAAACAGATCTCAGATGAGGATAAAAATAATAATAATTCATTTCGATGCAGGGCAGAAATTGAAGGAACTAGTTTATTATTTTGAGGGTGTTTTAAAAAAAACCTATCAGGAGGAGTTCTTTTTCAAAAAAAATGTATTGATTTCAGAGAGGGAGGGAGAGGGAGAGATAGAAACATCAACGATGAGAGAGAATCACTAATCGTCTGCCTCCTGCACGCCCCCTACTGGGGATCGAGCCTTGCAACACCTGGAATCCAACCGTGACCTCCTGGTTCATAGGTTGATGCTCAACCACTGAGCCACACCAGCCAGGCCAGAGGAGTTCTTAACTCAAATGTGGATTCGTACATTTCAGCTATACCTTACAGCAACCTTCTATCTAGCCTGGGTACGATGAATACCGTCCTTTTGGGCCCATGTGCATGTGGGCACGGGATCACACTAATGCGTGTGTTTGCAGAGTGAGGAGATCATGCCATGGTGCAGATCGCCCAGAAATGCCCATCACACATCCTGGGGAACATCCTCTGGCCCTTAAGTCCCGCCTGGCATGAAGCAGGACATGGGGATGGGGGGAGGAGGGGGGAGGAACGGACATACACCCGCAGGAAGGGGAGCAGCTGTGCGCACCGGCTCCGAACGTCGTCGAACCAGGACGCTGTGTCTTCAGTGAAGCATTTCTTTTAAATCCCCGAATATCGCATCTGGCTGCATCCCGTTGTCGTGATGACAGAGGATTTAAGATGATTTAATGGGTCGTTGCGGAAGAATGTTGGCGCTGACTTAACTACTGTGCGTTTAAGAGGATGGAGCCATTGAGAGCAACGTTCTGGCACCGCAGATAGAGCGCTGTTCTTGGTGCTGAACGGCTTCCTCTGCACTTTGGTTCCTGCGGTCGGTGCAAATGTAGGTGATCAAACGTAAACAGAATACACGTAGGGAGAGAAGAGTGGAAGGAGGCGCCGCGATAGACATCCGAAGCGAGCAGCAAACGGCAAAGCACAGAAAACGATCCCCCGTGGAAAATGAATGGGGGTGCTGAGCATGTGAAGCAAGATGCCAATGTCCCAATGCAAAGGGATCGCTTTTTTATTTTATTTTTTTAAAATAGAGGCCCGATGCACGAAGATTCAGCACCAGCTTCCCTCTGGCACCTGGGACCCGGGCCTTCACTCCGGCCCTGCCGCCCTCCTGTAGCTCCCTCCACCCCCAGCCCCTCCCCTCATAGCAGGCGTGCACCCCACCCCGTCCGCTCTGTGCCTGCGTGCACACGCTGTCCAGAGGCGCAGAGTGTCCCAGCCCGGCCACCGCCATCTTTGTTGCATCAATTTGCATATTCTCTCCTTATTGGCTGTAGGCACCGCCATCTTTGTTGCAGAATGACAGTCAATTTGCATATTCTATCTCTATTAGATAGGATATATTTTTATTGATGACAGGGAGAGAGACTGAGAGAGAAACGTCAATGATGAGAGAGAATCATTGATCGACTGCCTCCTGTATGCCCCACAACCCAGGCATGTGCCCTGACTGGGAATCAAACCATGACCTCCTGGTTCATAGGTCGACCCTCAACCACTGAGCCACCCCAGCCAGGCTGAAGAGGTATCACTTATCTGCTGTCCCTTCTTAGCAAGTCCCCCAGCTGGGCCTCTGCCAGCAAACAGGTCCATCCCCCGCTTCATGGCGGGTGGCTTGGATCTGGCTGCCTCCATCCCATGACCAGAAACTTGCCCCTGCAGCCACATCCAGCCACAAAGAATAGGCTGGGTAGTTTGCTTTTACGCCGAGGAGCCACGTTCCCAGGCACAGTCCTACCGCTAGGAAAGAATACACGTTAACCCAAGCAGTATACGCATTCAGGCACTGTTCCCATCCCAACGGCTCTCTTAGGAGATAACAGAGTATTTCTGTGACCTCTAACGGGGCAGGGAAGAGGTGAAGTTGTAAGTAGAACAGCAGGCTTCCACCGAGGTCGCCTAATGATAAATGGCAGATCCAGAACCTGGGTTTAGTCTGTTCAGCAACAATGAAGTGCTCTTTTCACTCCCCTGCACTATAACAGCACAGGAAGGAAGGAAGGAAGGAAGGAAGGAAGGAAGGAAGGGAGGGAGGGAGGGAGGGAGGGAGGGAGGGAGGAAGGGAGGGAGGAAGGGAGGGAGGGAGGGAGGGAAGAGGGAGGGAGGGAGGGAGGAAGGAAGGAGGGAAGGGAGGGAGGGAGGAAGGAAGGGAGGGAGGGAGGGAGGGAGGGAGGAAGGAAGGACGGAAGGAAGGAGGGAAGGAAGGAAGGGAGGGAGGGAGGGAGGGAGGAAGGAAGGAGGGAAGGAAGGAAGGAAGGAAGGGAGGGAGGGAGGGAGGGAGGGAGGGAGGAAGGAAGGAGGGAAGGAAGGAAGGTGGGAAGGAAGGAAGGAAGGAAGGAAGGATGGGAGGGAGGGAGGGAGGGAGGGAGGGAGGAAGGAAGGAGGGAAGGAAGGAAGGTGGGAAGGAAGGAAGGAAGGAAGGAAGGAAGGAAAAAAGAGGAGGGAGGGAAGAGGGAGGGAGGGGAGAGGGAGGGAGGGGAGGGAAGGGAAAGAAAGGGAAAGGAAAAGGGAAGGGAAAGAAGGAAGGGAGGGAGGAGGGAGGAAAGGAGGGAGAGAGGGAGGGAGGGAGGGAGGAGGGAGAGAAGGAAAAAGAAAGAGAAGGGAAAGAAGGAAGGGAGGGAGGGAGAGAGGAAGGGAAGGAGGGAGGGAACGAGGGGAGAAAATAAGAATTGTTCTCTTATAGGCTTTCTTGGATCTTTAGAATATTCTGGTGCAATGTGCTTAACAAAAAGAAGAAGAAGAAGAAAGAAGGCAAAGCAACTGCGTATTATCTACTGACAAATCTCTCTTCCATTTCTGAGTCTTCCCTGCTAATAAATTTCTCACGGTACCCATACAAGCCCCAATGACACATTCATTCCACCAGCCTAAAATTCAAATGAAACGTTGACTAACAAGAGGCCCACTGGGAACTGGGCTACAAGTTGGAATAAAAAAAAAAAATTCTTTTCTGACTACAGGCAGCTTACAAGCACGTAGTCAAGTAAGGGAGCCGCATGTGGGAAGAACTGTGGCAGGGCCAAGTTCAAGGAGCCGTGGTGGCCAGGAGCCAACAGCCACCAGACTGCGTGTGAGCAGGCAGGGCAGGGCAAAGCAGCAACAAGTCTCTAAGCAGAAAAAGGGGCGGTAACTTGGTCACAAGGCAAATGTGGAAAGAAAAATCTACATCAGTTGTTCTCAACCTCTACAGGGTCACAGGCCCCAACCCCCAGAACCTTGGAGAGGTTGCTGAGTATGACAGACCTCCTACAAAAACAACTCACACAGGCCCTAGCTGGTGTGGCTCAGGGGATAGAGCCTCGGCCTGAGGACTAAAGGGTCCCAGGTTCGATTCCAGTCAATGGGCACAGGCCGGGTTGCGGGCTCGATCCCCAGTAGGGGGCGTGCAAGAGGCAGCCGATCAATGATTCCCTCTCATCATTGATATTTCTTTCTCTCCCTCTCCCTTCCTCTCTGAAATCAATAAAAATACATTTTGAAAAAATAACAATTCACACGGGTATTATCCCCCCAGATTTTAATTTTGATTTTGGGCCTCCACGTTAGCTGTCTTTCAGTGCCCTGTAGCAGCGGTTACCTTGCCAACAGAAAGCACACATATCCAAAGGCAAATCTATCTGCTTTAGCCTTCCTTCCCATCAAACTCCTTCTGAAATGTGCTTCGATTTCCTTTTCTAGTTTTCTTGTTATGTGTTTCCCAGAGATGTGCCCTTGACCAGAATCGAACCCAGGACCCTTTGGTCCGCAGGCTGACGCTCTATCCACTGACCTAAACTGGCTAGGACTCTGCTGTATTTGTCTTTAACGTCTCATAGTCTAGCATCAAACATTGACACGACCTGAAAAATATCCACAGGCAACATCAGAACCGAAATAATTGCTTGCATCTTCTTCATCCTTGACATTCTCATTGTTTTTCCAATTTGCTTCTACACAGACTATTATATTAACCTGACAGGACACTCACGTAAGTTTTGTTTTACACCAAACTTGTTAAAAAGAAACTCGAACATAAAGATAATTAAAAAGGCATTTTGCTCAGCTGGTGTGGCTCAGTGGTTGAGCATCGACCTATGAACCAGGAGGTCAGGGTTCGATTCCCGGTCAGGGCACATGCCTGGGTTGCAAGCTCAGTCCCCAGTAGGGGGCGTGCAGGAGGCAGCCGATCCATGATTCTGTCTCATCATTGATATTTCTATCTCTCTCTTTCTCCCTTCCTTTCTGAAATCAATATATATATATATATATATATATATATATATATATATATATTTATTTATTTATTTAAAAAGGACATATAGCCCTGGCTGGGTAGGCTCAGTGGATAGAGCATCGGCCTGCAGAATGAAGGGTCCCAGGTTCCAGTCAAGGGCACATGCCTGGGTTGCAGGCTCGATCCCCAGTGGGGGGTGTGCAGGAGGCAGACAATCAATAATTCTCTCTCATATTTGATGATTCTATCTCTCTCTCCCTCTCCCTTCCACTCTGAAATCAATAAAAATATATTTTTTAAAAAGGACATGTATGCACGGTGTCCCAGAACATGTATACACACTGTGGACTCAGATGGACCACTCTGCAGGCTCCATGAAGAGCAATTTTAATCTCTGGCCTAAGTTCAAAGTGGGCAACATACGTTAACATACATGTGTGACCTCCGACCTCCCACACAGGTATGTTCGTAGGCAATTGTGCATAGGATAGCAAGAGGTTCACAGAAGCCCTCCAGCCAAGAACATGGGTGGGACCCTGGACCCCAGCCTCAGAGCCCCCGTTCTCGGTAACTCCCCTTTCCCGCAACAGAAATTCTGAGACCATTGTTTTCACCGCCATTGGCCCGACTGATGTTTACATTATCTGGTTTTTATTGATCCCGTCCACTCTGCAATTAACCTCACGTGTCCTGCACGCACGCCGCCTCCATCAGCTATAGCATCACAAAGTCCACAACGAGAGCGATTCCAGGGTCCACTCAATCCAAACCAGTGCCCAGATGGCACACAAAGTCCCTAGTGGGTTTCTGGGCCTAGACTAGACTAGAACACACTGGGCTATAGTCAAGCTTCGTAAAAATTTCTCCCCCTCTTAGAACTGGTACCTGTATTTGAATCCTGGTCTCGTGTGTGTGTGTGTGTGTGTGTGTGTGTGTGTGTTTTCTTTTTTTTATATAATATACTTTATTGATTTTTTACAGAGAAGAAGGGAGAGGGATAGAGAGTTAGAAACATCGATGAGAGAGAAACATCGATCAGCTGCCTCCTGCACACCCCCTACTGGGGATGTGCCCACAACCAAGGTACATGCCCTTGACCGGAATCGAACCTGGGACCCTTCAGTCCGCAGGCTGACGCTCTATCCCCTGAGCCAAACCGGTTAGGGCGTGTGTGTGTTTTCTTTAACATTCCATACACTACAAAGCAAATTATATAAACTTTCAAAATAAATTGAGCCCTAGCTCAGTGGTTTGCTCAGTGGTTAGAGCGTCAGCCCACAGACTGAAGGGTCACGGGTTTGATTCCAATCAAGGGCACGTACCTCGGTTGCAGGCTTGATCCCGGCCCTGGTCGGGGCAGGTGCAGGAGGCAACCCATTGATGTGTCTCTCTCACATCGATGTTTCTCTCTCTCTGTCCCCCTCCCCTCCCCTCTCTCTAAAAAATATATATCTATATATCAATGGAAAAAATATCCTCGGGTGAGCATTAATGAAAATAAATTTTAGCCCTGACCAGTTTGGCTCAGCGGATGGAGCGTCAGCCTGCGGACCGAAGGGTCCCAGGTTCGATTCCGGTCAAGGGCATGTACCTTGGTTGCGGGCACATCCCCAGTGGGGGGCGTGCAGGAGGCAGCTGATCGATGTTTCTCTCTCATCGATGTTTCTAACTCTCTATTCCTCTCCCTGCCTCTCTGTGAAAAATCAATAAAATATATTTTTAAAAAATTTTTTTAATAAATTTTTAAAAAGTTGAAACTCACCAATGACCTTAAATTTTTAATAGATTAGGGAAAAGGATGATTTGAAGGAGAAATGACAGCAAGTTCTCTATTGCTTCTCTTTCACTCATCGCAGTTACGGAAAACCTTCGATCAGACTTCTGACCAAGACCATGCACTCGATAATTTGAAGCAAAAGGTTAATGGTGTTGTCACAACTCCCTCCCCCCACCCCCCCCCCCCTCCGCTTTTAACATCATTATCCTCGTGGCTTTTATGGCGATATTACCTTCACCTTTGCATGAACCCACTTCGCCAGCTGTTCCCCTCCGTCATAAAGTTGGCTGAGCAGCCTCGTCAGAGCAGGAGAAATGCCAGGTTTTACCCACCAAGCCTAAGGGGCTCTGAAGCTTCTCCGAACCACAACTGTAAGGGGAGTTTATTGCAAGTTTCGGTTTTGATTTGTAAATTGTCCTGAAGTCAAATACATACCTGGTGCCAAGGTAGAGAATGTAGAAACGCAAGGCAGCATAAGCGCAGAAATCTGCATCGTAAACTTTGATGGGTTGACAGATGAGAAAGCTAAAGGCTCCTGAGGAAGGAAGGCACAGGCACGCGGGCTGGGCTCCCTTCCTCCATGAGCTCACACCTTGGGCACCTCTGAGCCTACGCGCCCCGAATTCCCGCTCCTTCCCTCCACACCGCCCCAGCACGCCAAGGAATTGAGGAGACAAATGACAAATGCTTTTCACTTACACAGCGCTACACAGGAAGTCTCCACACAGTTCCAAATCTGACAAAGTGAAGACATTATTTAATCACGGGGCAATAAAATAAAAAATTTAGCCCGGCCAGCGTGGCTCAGTAGTTGAACATCGATTTATGAACCAGGAGGTCAAGGTTCAATTCCTGGTCAAGGGCACATGCCCGAGTTGCGGCTGGATCCCCAGTAGGGGGCGTGCAAGAGGCAGCTGATAAATGATTCTCATCATTGATGTTTCTACCTCTCCCTCTTTCTTCCTCTCTGAAATCAATAAAATATATATATATTTTAAAAATCTGTAATAATAGGTCTAAAATACCACCATACAATGGGGACTAAGAAACATATAAGACATTATAAAATATTTATAGCTAAATGGCAGCAAATATCAAACATGTAGTTTACCGGAAATGGGTATTTTGAAGCAATTCTGCAGCATTAATAAGCATGTTAAAAGACTGAAAGTAAATTAATGATATATTCAGCCAAAGACGACATAACAAGGGCAAGAGAACAAGTCCAAATAAGGTAGTGGAAAGTAAAATGAGAGTGAAAAGTCATACTTTAAGAAAAAAATAGAGATGAACAACAAAACTGAAATTTAGTTTCCTGGAAAGATGAATACTATTTACAAATCTCTAGCAAGACTAATCCAGCCCTAGCCGGTTTGGCTCAGTGGATGGAGCGTTGGCCTGGGGACTGAAGGGTCCCAGGTTCAATTTCCATCAAGGGCATGTACCTTGGTTTCGGGCACATCCCCAGTGAGGGGTGTGCGGGAGGCAGCTGATCGATGCTTCTCTCTCATCAATGTTTCTAACTCTCCCTCTCCCTTCCTCTCTGTAAAAAATCAATAAAATATATATATTTTTTAAAAAGACTAATCAAGAAAAAAAGAGAGAGAGAGAAACCCAAATTACCAAAATTAGGAACAGGAAAGAAACATAACTACAGATAAGTCATATGTTATACTTATAGGAATACACTATAACTTATGCATAACTATAGCTAGGCAGTAAGTTAATACTCTACACTGTTTTGCACCAATACATTAGGAAACAGATAAACTTTCTAAAAAATATCTTAACCACCAAAATGATTCATTTAAAAAATACTTTAGCCAACTGGCATGGCTCAGTGGTTGAGTGTCGACCTATGAACCAGGAGGTCACAGTTCGATTCCCGGTCAGGGCACATGCCCGGGTTGCAGGCTCCATCCCCAGTGTGGGGCGTGCAGGAGGCAGCTGATCAATGATTCTCTCTCATCATGATGTTTCTATCTCTCTCTCCCTCTCCCTTCCTCTCTGAAATTAATTAAAAAGATATATTTTAGAAAAACTTTAAAAACTCGTTAAACATCCTAACGGACAAACGTAATACAACCACAGAACAAGAACAACGAATGCTGTAGAAACAACTCCGAAATGTTATTTTCGGCAAAAGCTGAATTGTCCAGCAACATGGCCATGTGGAGGTCTGCGTATGCCAGTGCTCTTGAATGCCAGGAGAGGCCTAAGTTTCTGGCAATTGGGCCAAATATTCACATTCAGGCTATGAAGGCAACTGCCTCGTGTTCCCTGCTTTCCACTGACATATGGCGGCCTCGGCCGCCATTCTATTCGCTCCTCGATGGCACTGCCGTTTACAATCATGCCGGCATGGAATATTTAACGACTGCTATTTCCTGCTGGTCACATTCCCTTACTAATTCACTATGCCAGTTGGGGAGGACAGAAGGCGCCAACTCCCTTTTCGGGCATTTAAACAGCTAGCAGTCATCTATATGCACAAAGTGGGCCCACAAACTTTGGAGAATGCAGAGTCCAGACGAATCAGACGCCTCCCCCCAAAATATTCACCCAACTGCCGCTCAGCGGCTCCTAAAAGGAACGCACTCGTGGCTTTTTAGGTTGAAGTTCCAGCCGTTGTCAAGCAGGGATGAGCTTGAGCACACGGCAGCCGAGACAGTGTGGCTAGTGCTTGGGAGCACAGCCTTTGAATCAGAAAACTGTGAGGTCCAATTTTTTTTAATCTATATATATAAAAGGCTAATACGCAAAATGTCCATCAGGAGTTCAACTGGGAGACTGGGATTTCGATCACTTGCTATGACGCGCACTGACCACCAGGGGGCTGGCAGCCGGGAGGCCCTGATCAACCCTGATAGCTGACCAGGCCTACAGACTCTACCCATGCACAAATTTTGTGCACCGGGCCTCTAGTATATATATATATATTTTTGTTATTGATTTCAGAAAGGAAGGGAGAGAGAGAGATAGAAACATCAATGACGAGAGAGAATCATTGATCGGCTGCCTCCTGCACACCCCCTACTGGGGATGAAGCCTGCAACCCAGGCATGTGCCCTTGACTGGAATCAAACCCGAGACCCTTCAGTCTGCAAGCCGACGCTCTAGCCAGTGAGCCAAACCAGCTAGGGCAGCTCCACCTCTGAGGGTCCGAGTGATCATGCACAAGTTACTTATTAACCTTTCTGGGCCTCAGCTTCCCCATTGGAAAAACTGTGTCTAAAATACTAACTATCCCATAGGGTGCTTCCAAGACTTAAATGTAACAATATATGCAATACACCTGATCCAGAGCTCCCAACATAGAAAGCACTCAATACAGGCTCATTGTTACTGCTACTAATAAGGTAACATGCCCGCACCTCCCAGGACCGGAACAGCAAGGCCGAGCAATGTTTGACTCGCCAAGTCGAAGTAGCAGAGCTAATGCTGGTCCAGGCGGGGTTGCATCAACCCCCCAGGGCAGCCATGTGGGAAGGTGGGGAAGACGCCATGGCTCAGAGTCCAAGTCCCATTGCTGGCCTCTGTCAGCGTCTCCCTCACCTTCACACACCAACCGGTTTGAAGCAGCAATAACAGCAGCCAAGACAGACTTCAGCACGAAGAAGGCAAGCACAGAGCTGGGCTGCAGATCCCGGCAGATGCCTGGACAGGGGCCAAAAGACAAAACAGCCAGAAGGGCCCTGACCAGTTTGGCTCAGTGGATAGAGCGTTGGCCTGCGGACTGAAGGGTCCCAGGTTCGATTCTGGTCAAGGGCATGTACCTTGGTTGCGGGCACATCCCCAGGAAGAGGGTGTGCAGGAGGCAGCTGATCGATGTTTCTAACTCTCTACCCCTCTCCCTTCTTCTCTGTAAAAAAAATTAATAAAATAGATTTTAAAAACAGCCAGAAGGGCTGCAGACTGATGCCCAAGGAACACGCAGGGCTCAGGTCACACTGCACTGGCTGGGGCAGGAGGAACGCTCCAGACCCATCAAGAATCAGCAGAAGAGAGCGAGCTGGCACCATGCAGCCCAGACCCGCTCCCCACAGACTGAAGGCAGTGCTGTACTGAAGCTGTCCCTGGATTGTGGGGACATTCCCATCTCCCTCTCTGAGCGAAAGGAAGGAATAAAGACCTCCATGAAGGGGCAGCACAGAGTGCACCTCAGAAACAGCAGTTATCATCTGGAATGTCCAATTCGAGGCACCCCTTTTTTTTTTTATCTATCCTATATAATAAAAGCCGAATATGCAAATTGACCGAACAGTAGAACCACTGGTGGAACGACTGGTTGCTATGACACGCACTGACCACCAGGGGGCAGATGTTCAACGCAGGAGCTGCCCTCAGCCCACAGGCTCCAGGCCAGCCAATGCGGGTGCCAGCAGGGGCCCCACTGGTTGCCCCACAGATCAGCCCTGATTGCCAGCCAGGCCTAGGGACTCTACCAGTGCATGAATTTCATGCACTGGGCCTCTAGTCTATATATAAAAGGCTAATATGCAAAATGTCCCCTTGAGAGTTAGACTGGGAGACCGGGATTTCGATCACTTGCTATGACGTGCGCTGACCACCAGGGGGCTGGCAGCCGGAAGGCCCCGATCTGCCCTGATAGCGGACCAGGCCGAGGGACCCGACCCATGCACATGGCCCAAGGATCCCAGCCTCAGAGCCATTCTCAGCAGAAATCCCTAAAGACCCTGCCACTCCCAGCGGCTCCCCGAGGGAGACGGAATCTGCATTGCTGCCAGATGCTATGGATTCAGACGCATGGTTCAGTTTAAGAAACTCTGCTAGGATGCCCTTAGCCGTCCAGGGATCTTGCATGGGTGTGTTCAGACCTATTTGCTCTCTCAAGTTGAGGAGGGCTGAAGGCCTGAAGGATGACCCTCGTTGCAGAAACTGTAACCGTCTCTTCGTGGTCTGCCACAGGCTTTTGGCTCATTAGATTGTCCGTATGTAACTGGAGCTAAGACGGTCCCAGCCACGTGGAGACGGAGTGTTGAGTGAAAGCCAGTTGAGGAAAATGGAACAGAAATTTGGGGTAGGGGTAGAGGACGAATTTTAAGACTCTCCATCTGATCCAGAGGGAACACCAATGCTGAGAAAAATTTCTGCGTTTCAAGTGGGGGTGATGGACAATCTGCAAATAAATACCTCAGGTCCCTTGGTAAGAGGCAGAGTAAGCGCATGTTAGAGGCTAGTCTAGAAGAACAGCTATTTCTGAACTTTACGCAGGACTGGTTGTCCGACCTGTTCCACTTTCTTGAAGAGGAGATAAGAAAACCTGGAACTTGTGAAATCTTAGTAAAGTCTCACATTAATCATCTAAACTCAGAGAGAACAGTAGAGCAACCCTTAGTTTGGGAGAAAAAAAGAAAAGAAAAGAGAAAAGGAAAGAAGAGAAAAGGAAAGAAAAGAAAAAAGAAAAGTAAGAAAAGAACCCTAACTGGTTTGGCTCAGTGGATAGAGCATCAGCCTGCGGACTGAAGGGTCCCAGGTTCGATTCCGGTCAAGGGCATGTATCTTGGTTTCAGGCACGTCCCCAGTAGGGGGTGTGCAGGACGCAGCTGATTGATGTTTCTCTCTCATCGATGTTTCTGACTCTCTGTCCCTCTCCCTTCCTCTCTGTGTAGAAAATCAATAAAATATATTTAAAAATAAATAAATAAAAAGAAAAAAAGAAAAAGAAAAAAATTTTTTAAAAAGAAAAGAAAAGAAGTAGCTATATCAGGCAAGGTCGTAAATCTCAATATGAGGTTAAGCAATCATCATCAGCTCACTGACTTGGAATTTTTGTAAGGGACGCGTTTAAAGGGGTTAGATAATGATGCCAGATAGTGGTGGCTATGCCAGATGGAACGGATAAGGAATGGAAGAGAAAGGAAAACAAGAGAAGCAAGGACAGCGGGAACGAGCTCTGGGTGTGGGCAAGTCATCAAAACCACTGGACATGCTTTGGGGCCTACAATACCGAAGTCACGGAATGCTTTCGGGTGGAGCAGAAACTGGGGTGGCTGGTTTAGAAACAACCTGTGATTCATGACCTGACCTTATTGCCAGCAGGAAGAATGACCCATCCAGCCATTCCATCATAGAGAGGCTGCAAGCCCAGAAGCAGAACTGGTTCCAGCGGTGCCAGGCTGGGAGCCAGGGCTCCATTCCCACCCTAGGAAAGAGGGCGAATTCTGAATCTGCAGAGAAGCGGGGCTCGGGAACCTGGAGGCGACTCCATGCCAACTTGCCCATGAAAGTTCCCAACTCTCATAAGGAAATGTTACTGAGTTCCACTTTTCCAGGACATCAATGCGCTCTCGAAAACTGCAGAAGTCATCATAACCGCAGCCAGTTCTGCCACAACTTCTCCTTCCAGTAGGAACCCAGTGACTCCAGCAAAAAACGCTCCCCATGCTGCCAGAAACCCCGCCCCCGCCCGTAACCATAGGAACGCTGACAAGCCCCAAGCCCCGGGATTCCGGGTCCCGCCCCCTCCCTCCCGAATATTGTTTCTCACTCTCTGTCCACATGGGCGCACCACCTCCCTATTGGTCAGTGCCCCTGGGCTGTGCCTCGCCCCAGCCAATAAGCGGCCTGTGCACGTGCACAGCTGCGTATTCCGATAGGTCACTACGGGCCGATCACGCACTGCCTACCTGCGCCAGCGAACCGTGTGGGGCGCCAATGAAATGACTCAGTAGCCACTTCCAACCAATCGACACCAGGCGGGGTTCGCCGCCGGCCTATGGGCGCGCGCCGGGGGCGGGCTGTCCCGGCCCGGTCTCCAGTCCCAGCGGGGTTTGTTAAAGCGACAGGCCCCACGGCGCGCCAGGTCCTCCACGGGGCATCGCACCGCGGCCACTGCGGCCCTCCGTGTGCGGCTGGCGCCCGTGACAGCGGCGCCGCTCTGCTCCCGACCCCGGATCCCGGGCGCTGCCGATCTGTTCGGCGAGATGGGCGGGGAAGCGGGGTCGGCAGCGGCCCTGGGCTCCGAGGGTCGCATCAAGAGCCTGGGTCTGGTGTTCCAGGACGAGCACAAGGGCTGCTATGCGAGCGGCGAGACGGTGGCGGGGCACGTGCTGCTGGAGGCGGCCGAGCCCGTGGCCCTGAGCGCGCTGCGCCTGGAGGCCCTCGGCCGCGCCACTGCCGCCTGGGGCCCGAGCGCCGGCTCCGCAGCCCCGGCCTCCGCCTCGGAGGTGGAATACCTGAACGTGCGGCTGAACCTGCGCGAGGCTCCAGCTGGTGAGCGAGGGGACACAGCCCCGAGGTCCGGGTGCCAGCAGGGATGCTTGGGAGGAGGGGGCGCGCCAGGAGATGCCCACCTGCCCGGTGGGCGGCGGCAGGCTCCGGGGGGTGGGGTCCCCGTCGCCGGTCATGCGCAGGTAACAATGCCCGCACCCCGCAACCTCACAGCACCGGGGAGATCCCGCGCGCAGGGGGTGCATCCCCCCACCTGGCATCCCAGACCTTCTAGGACCGCTCTGGGCGTGAGCCAGTTGTCATGGAAACCTGGGATGCGCGGTCAGAACCCAGCATCTGGGACTGCAGCTCTTGTGTCCCCTGCAGGCCTGGGGGAGGGAGGGCGCAACCAGAGGCTGTGCGGCGCCATGCCCTCTGACGCCCCGTGTTTTATGGGTCTCCCCTTCTTCCAGCCCCGAATCTGGATGCTGGTTCGTGGTGAATTGGCCAAACCTGTCTGGCGGGGTGGTGATAGTTCAAAGAAAAGTGTTTCTTGGCCTTCATCCTTGGTGTCCCTCTCTGGGGAGCGCGGGTCACTGGAGAGTTCTGCCTCAGCCTTTCATTCTTTCTCTTTATTATTTTTGCTTCTTTTGTTTCCTTTTCACGCCGTCCACCCCACCCCTTTAGAGACAGTAGGGTATGGACATGGTAAGATTCTCAGGAGGGCCCTAGCTGGTGTGGCTCAGTGGATAGAGCGTCAGCCTGCGGGCTGAAGGGTCCCGGGTTCCATTCCCATCAAGGGCACATGCGTGGGTTGTGGGCTGGATCCCCAGTAGGGGGCGTGCAGGAGGCAGCCGATCCATGATTCTCTCTCATCATTGATGTTTCTCTCTCTCTCTCCCCTTTCCCTTCCTCTCTGAAATCAATAAAAGTATAATTTTAAAAAATTAGCTGGAGGAAAGATCACCCTTCTTTTCCACTCTTGTGAAAGTCCAGTTTAATAGTCTAGGCTTTTCCAGAAGTCTCCATGTGGGAACCCACTATCATCGGTTCTCAACCTGTGGGTCGCGACCCCTTTGGGGATCAAACGACCCTTTCACAGGAGTCGCCTAAGACCATGGGAAAACACATATATAATTACATATTGTTTTTGTGATTAATCACTATGCTTTAATTATGTTCAATTGGTAACAATGAAATTGGGGGTCACCAAAACATGAGGAACTATAATAAAGGGTCGCGGCATTCGGAAGGTTGAGAACCATCTAGTGACTAGCATTACGTGCAAACACTGATTTCCTTCAATCATGAAATGACTAGGAACATTGCGTCTTAGTCTTCTTTTAGTTGGTAGAAGCTATCTTACTTTTTTTCCCCTGCCTCATCAGCTTCAGCTTTTAGCTATTAAATAATGGTACAAGTCCCCCTCTCTCCCTCCCTAAAAGTAAGATGCATTGTATCTTTGCTTGACTCTTGCTATGTCTTATACAAAATCAATAGAATGTGCAGTTTTGCCTGGTCCTACTATGGAAAAGTGGACCACCCACAGGTGAATCCTCAGGTGTGTCAGAATGGAGAGGTCCCCAAAATTGTAGTGAGGAAAAACATATTTGGAACCAAAGCCCTCTTTTGTTTTATGTTTTTGTTTGTTTATTTTTAAATTTATTTTTATTCATTTCAGAGAGGAAGGGCGAGGGAGAGAGAAACATCAATGATGAGAGAGAATCATGGATCTGCTGCCTCCTGCACGCCCCCTACTAAGGATCGAGCCCACAACCCGGGCTTGTGCCCTTGACCGGGAATCAAACCCGGGACCCTTCAGTCAGCAGGCCGACGCTCTACCCACTGAGCCAAATGGGCCAGGGCCGAAGCTGTCCTTTGGATGACCAAGAGCAGTGTGCTAGGTGACAGCTGTTACCTGCCTTTGTGCCCTTTCACCATGAATATGGTTTCCGGGGGCAGTCAGCTCCCACCTGCCTCCCCCAAAGGTAAGAGACCACAGATTCTCAGGATGGCTGACAGGGCCGTGGAGAGAGAAGTAAGTTGTTTTTGTCCAGGACTTTGAACTCTGTCTCTAGTCCCATGACGACTGAGTCAATAGATGTAAGATTAACAGCAATTAGACCTACCTAGCAGAAAAAAAAAAAAAAAAAAAACCAGCAAAAACAATACTTTGCTAAAACCTGGGCTAACCAATAACATTATGATTTACAAGTCAAATTTTGTGTTTTCACTCCAATGGAATGGAATGTCCAAATCTAAACAACCTGACTCGCTTGTTTTCAGAATGCATCCTAACAAACATTGGCAAAAATATGTTCTACTTAAAAAACAAACAAACATAGTTTTAGTTGCTTTCATACAGAAATAAAGAGAGATCACTCCCGTTTCTAGAAGAAGCTCGGAAGAAGTCAGCAACTTTACATGGTCACAGATCCTCAGGGTCACTGAATTCCAACACATAATGGATTGAAATCACCCGAACAGATTTACAGAAATATTGAGATTTTGGGGAAGGGTGGCTGTGGGATCTATTTTCCGAAAAACTCCTCAGCTCATTCTTGGGCATTGCTCATCTGACCCAAATACTTATTTTCATGGTGACTGATTTTCTTCAGAATTTTATTGCGAAATTGTGGTAGAGAGACAAGACGGGCCAGAGAGATGGTTTCAGTTCTTGGTCACCCACCGGCAGGGTGACCTTATGTGCACCCCTCATCCTTCCTGAGCCCCCCTCTAAACTCTGGAAAGGGCTTCTAGCTCCCACAGCTCAGCAGTGCCTGAGTTATGGGCTCTGGCTGTAAGACCATTAGCAAATGGAACATCTCCCCGTGACATATGGGAAAGGACGCATGAGTCAGCCTGGGAAAGTTTTTAATTCTAAACAAATGAGAAAGAGAAAGAGAAAGAGGACGAAAACAAATATTGGAGTCCAAATACTGTCACCCACACATTTATCAACTTCAATTGTTTTTCCTGTTTATGTTTTGAGGTGATTATGTGTCTCTTTTAAAGATTCCTTTTTAAAATATACATATATATATACTTTTATCAGTTTCCAAGAGGAAGGGAAAGGGAAAGAAAAACATCAATGAGGAGAGAGAATCATTGACCAGCTGCCTCCTGCACGCCCCCTACTGGGGACCGAGCCCGCAACCTGGGCATGTGCCCTTGACCGGAATCGAACCCAGGACCTTTCAGTCTGCAGGCCGAAGTTCTAACCACTGACAGTTCCTACGTTGGTTAGTTTTGTCTTGAAAAGAGAACTTCAGCTCCCTCTTACCCTCTTTTGAAACCCTGGACCACTGTCCCCCACACGTCTACCATGCCCTGCTTCCTACTGTTCCCTTCATCTGAGCCCCCTCCCACTCATCTCCATGCCAACCCCAACATGCGATGGGTGTGGTCCCCAGGGTGCCCATCCCCGGCCCCTCAAGCTCCAGCACTCCGTGGTCACTGCTTGGGTACAGGTGTCCAGCTTCCCTTCCTCCCAAGCCCCTGTTTGAGGATTCAAGTTGTTCATCCTTATAGCGAACTGCCTGACATCTGAGCACTATCAATTTTGACCTCAAATGAAACCCACCATTTTAAACATTTTATAGTACATTAAGTTGTCATATTCAGCCCTGGCTGGTTTGGTTCAGTGAATAGAGCATCGGCCTGTGGACTGGAGGGTCCCGGGTTCAATTCTGGTCAAGGGTGCACTCGGGGTTGCAGGCTCGATCCCCAGTAGGGGGCGTGCAGGAGGCAGCCAATCATTGATTCTCTCTCATCATTGATGTTTCTATCTCTCTCCCTCTCCCTTCCTCTTTGAAATCAATAATATATATTATTATGTATACATATATTATTATTTAATATATAATATATATTATATATTATATTATATATATTATTATTTAATATATATATTAAAGTTGTCATATTCAGTAACCTAGTGGTTACAAATTAGAACTCTAGCCCAGCTCGCCGGAGCATTGGGCCTGCTCTGAGCCTTCCCTTGCTGGCTGCGCAGTGAGTGGGGTGGCTTCGTTGCTCAGGGTCACGGGCACAGCTGGGCACACTGCTCCGTCTCCCACTGTCACTTACCATGGCTCACATCCCCATGACCTGTCCCTTTAGCCTGTGGGTTTAGTTGAATGACCTTAAGTGGCAAACCTTTTGTTGACTTCCCCCAAAACCAGTGTATCACGCATTGAAAACTGGGGACAGATTCAAGAGACAATGGGCCAAGACGGTGTTCCTGTTTCCCAAAAGTACAAGGTTGAAATGTTAACCGAGCTGTCTACGGTCTGAGGACTCCAGGGAAAAACGATGCCGTCTCACTGGTGACTTCTGCCTTCTAACTGCTTTACGTGAACGGACGCAGTCGTATCAAGCAGAGAGAGCGTTCTCAGTCTCTGCGGCCCTTTCTTCGTCGTAGTCACCCCACCCCGGAGGGAATTTCACTGTAAACTTGAACCTGTGAGCGTGGGAAGAAGGGAACGTTTACAAGGTTCTCTGGAGGGCCCCCGACCAGCACTGCCAGCGTGGAGCTGGCCTTGGACCTGAACGACACAGGTGCTGTCTGCGCGTTCATCCAAGCGCCCACGGGGCCTGCGGCCTGGCGCGGTCCGTCCACACCTTGCATCTCGGCCTTCCCACAACAGGGCTAAGCCTCGGTGTGAAATCAAATGGAGCTGGCTGACCCCGAGCAGGAGGAAGGGTCATGGCCGTGCGAGGCAAAGCCCCTGTCTATATCCCAAGCTAACCCCCAAACACCCACTCATCGGCAGACCTGCATTATAATCGATACGGGGTTCTCGCTTAATAACCGGTCCTGTTGGCTGTGCAGTATTATACTCAATATGCATAACAGTCGAAGTTAATTTTTCACCTCTTTTCCCACCTCTGCCCAAGGAGTACACAGCCTGACTTTTGTGATATACCCAAAATAGATGGATGTATTTTTTGATTAGTTCGTTTTCAGTCAGATTTAATATTGGTGTCTGATGTTAGCATAATAGTGTACTGATGTTAGTCTACCCACGCTAGTATAAGAGTGGGTGGTATCCATACAAATGTTTATGTATATACATATATAAGTGTGTGTACACGTGTTTACATATAAATATATATGTGTGTATCCAAATGTTTATGTACATACGCATAAGTGTGTACACATGTTTATGTATATGCATACATGTATGTATCCAAATGTTTGTGCATATACACATAAGTGTGTGTACACGTTTATGTATAAACATATAAGTGCATACAAATGTTTATGTACATACACATAAGTGTGTGTACATATGTTTATGTGTATACATGTGTGTATACAAATGTTTATGTATATACACATAAGTGTGTATATACGTTTATGTATATACACATATGTGTGTTTACTAGTGGTTCTCAACCTTCCTAATGCCACGGCCCTTTAATACAGTTCCTCATGTTGTGTTGACCCCCAACCATAAAATTATTTTCTTTGCTACTGCATAACTGTCATGTTGCTACTGTTATGAATCGTCATGTAAATATCTGATATGCAGGATGTATTTTCATTGTTACAAATTGAACATAATTAAAGCATAGTGATTAATCACAAAAACAATATGTAATTATATATGTGTTTTCCAATGGTCTTAGGTGACCCCTGTGAAAGGGTCGTTCGACCCCCAAAGGGGTCGCTACCCACAGGTTGAGAACCGCTGGTGTATACAAATGTTTATGTACATACACATAAGTGTGTACACATT
The DNA here is from genome assembly GCF_028538775.1 of Myotis yumanensis. NCBI lineage: Eukaryota > Metazoa > Chordata > Mammalia > Chiroptera > Vespertilionidae > Myotis > Myotis yumanensis. The sequence continues at coordinate 2,951,014 of NW_027223771.1, read as the reverse complement.
TATGTATATACATATATGTGTGTGTACAAATGTTTATGGATACACATGTACGTGTGTGTGCACACGTTTATGCATATGGGAGCACTGGGCTCTCACTTTCTGCTGGGTACTTGTGTAATTGTCTATTTGAAGACAGAAGCTATATACGTGGTGAAACTTGGTACAAACTGACTCAAATTTTAATTCTCGCAATCTCCATTCAGTGAACTCTCTGGCGTACACCAGCTATTACAGCCAGGGAAACCTCCTTTTTAAAAAAACTTCTGATTTAGGTGGTGATACTTCTTGACCGAGTCCTAACCTTCGTCAAAATCAAATGTCTTCTCTTTCTTAGGTGAAGGCACCCTCCTACTGCAGCCCGGAAAACACGAATTCCCATTTAGCTTTCAACTTCCATCCGAGTAAGTGCGACAACGGTAACTTTTTAAAATTTTCTTCCCTGCCCCATGTCCATCCACGCGTGAGGGTACAGTCCCTTCCAGCTCTCGGGTGTGCTTGCTTATCCTGAAGAGCCCCCAGACAGACCCGCCCCGGCTCAGGCTCACGGGCACGCCCGGGCACACCTGGGCCCGTCCCTGCTCTCACTCATTTTTCTTTTAACCAAACCAACATGCTAAGAGCTTTGCCTGGCGTGTGTGTGTGTGTGTGTGTGTGTGTGTGTGTGTTTTAAATCTTTATTGTTGAATGTATTACATAGGTCCTCCCCCACCCCCACCCCCCCCACCTTAACCTCCTCCAGCCCAGTCCGTTCTGGTGTTGTTACCTGAGCAATAAGCTTAGACATTCACCTCTTTGGCTGCGCTCAGGCTCTTAGTCACGTCCTTCAGCGGGAAGTACGGAGGCATTCAGTACTGCGTGAGGGCCGTCTTGGAGAGGCCCAAGCTTCCCGAGCAGAGTGTCAGGCGGGAACTCCAGGTGATCAGTCACATCGATGTCAACACGCCCGCATTACTCGTAAGTCCTTCCTCCTTCCTTCCCGCCCCTGCCCTCCCTTCCTCCTTCCTCTCGTGGTGGAATCCACGCCGAGCCAGTTTAAGGCTCGTCTGCCCTGTCCCTTTCCCCGATACGATCTCGTAACCCCGTGGTCGGCAAACTGCGGCTCGCGAGCCACATGCGGCTCTTTGGCCCCTTGAGTGTGGCTCTTCCTAAGCCTTAGGACCGTGATGGCAAACCTATGACACGCGTGCCAGAGGCGACACGCAAACTCATTTTTTTGGTTGATTTTTCTTTGTTAAATGGCATTTAAATATACAAAATAAATATCAAAAATAGAAGTCTTTGTTTTACTATGGTTGCAAATATCAAAAAATTTCTATGTGACATGGCACCAGAGTTAAGTTAGGGTTTTTCAATATGCTGGCACGCCGAGCTCAAAACGTTCGCCATCACTGTCTCAGGAGTTACCCTAATTAAGTTCATAACAATGTACCTACCTATATAGTTTCAGTTTAAAAAATTTGGCTCTCAAAAGAAATTTCAACCGTTGTACTGTTGATATTTGGTTCTGTTGACTAATGAGTTTGCCGACCACTGTACCCATAGGCATTCATCTTACACCTGTGCTCCGAGGTTGAGCAAATGACAAATCGCGTGTGTGAACGCTATGGGCCGCTTCTGCCAACCGGTGACGCAGGCCGGGGACGCACGCATAAGGCTTATTAATAATAATAACGCGGACCCGGAGAGCCGTCACTTCCCCCAGAGCCGCCACACGCATGGGGCTCCACCCTCCCGTAATAGCAGGTTGGGGAGCAGCAATTACGCAAGAGTATTAATCATGCACAGCCTGAGATTGAGGCCCGGGCCATTATGCTGTGCACCCGGCCCTCTCGCGTGCCATTTTCTAACACGAAGTACGCGCATGCAGCTGTGTGGGGATCCTTTCACTGATCATCTCCTTCTGACAGATCTGGCCGCATGACAGCATTGAACTTCTAATAACCACCCGGAATACCGCAGCCCGAGGAGAAAGATTGGGCCATAAGTAACAAGGGAATGGCCGAGACGGGGGCTAATGAGCGAGGTTCTTTTATCTAAACCCACATTATCAAAATCATATAAAATTATACCTTGTGCTTTCATGATAGCTGCTGGGACCTAATGGTTCTTCATTTCAATATGAATGATTTTTTTTTTTAACTTCATAAAACATACTGGGGTAATTCAAACTTTTCATCATGACACTGGGCACAAAGATCTTATTTTAATATGGGAGGTTTCTTTTTTTTTTTTTAGCTAATGCTTTTAAAGATAAGGGAAAAAGCCAGGAGTTAGAGGAGTTGTTTAACTCTATTTTTGCATGAAAATGGAATAGAATTTACTCTAATATTCACCTTTAGATTGTGAAAATATTAACAGATATGCCCTGTTTGCACATTTGAGACCCAAATCATAAACGAACCGGCACCCAGCGATCCGGTTTATGGCTATGGCTTACCCCCGGCTTAACACCTTTGAAAACTGACAATGCTACGTGTCTTGTATTTTTAAAAACTAATTCGAATTGGGAGATAAACTGTGTATGGGGCCATTGTGGCAAATGATTTAAAGAGCTTTTCTTTTTTGCCAAAAAAAAGAGATACTATTATCCTTTATTATTCTTTCTTTTTAAAAAATATATTTTTATTGGTTTCAGAGAGGAAGGGAGAGTTAGAAACATCAGTGATGAGAGAGAATCATTGACTAGCTGCCTCCTGCACACCCCCTACCAGGAATGGAGCCCTCAACCCAGGCATGTGCCCTTGGCTGGAATCGAACCTGGGACCCTTCAGGCCGCAGGCTGACGCTCCACTGAGCCAAGCCGGCTAGGGCTACTATTCTTTCTATAAACAAAGAAGAAAAACATTGTAACGTTGGGCTTTACAATGAACTTGTGATCTGAGCATCTTGTAACCCGAGCCTTTTGAGTCTCGTATCATTTCCTTGGCCACTTGTGGACTGGAAAGGGCGGTGGTGTGTTCATAACCATTTGGATCCTTAACCCTGGGTATGTTTTCCTGCCATTACACCAAAACCACAAGCCATTCTATGTTAAAAACACTGGAAATATCTGCCTAACAAAGCATTTTGAAGGAAGTGGGGAGGAAAAAAGGGCAGTTGGCTTATCCCACAGTGTCCACGCAAAAACACATAGAACATGATGATGATTGATTTTTCTGCCATTTCTCCTTTGACCTGATCTCCGTATAAAGTCTTAAAATAAAATAGTAGTTCTCACATGTTAACAGGGGTGACTAGAGGTGCTGGTTGCTTTTGTAAGGGATGGTATAGCATTTCCCGGAAACATAATGACTAACGTGAATCTGAACATTCACCTGAGTTTTCCTAAAAAGGGAATGATTTTCAGTGCTTCCTGTTTCAGTGAGTATTCTACCTAAAATGTCACGGGAGATCAGAGAGGTTGATCTGTCTTTTGGAAGACATTCCTTTACTACTCCGTCAGGAAGAATAACATCATTTTCTAAGTTTTGTGAATTTCCTGGACTGGTGTAATTAAAGCTGTTTTATTATTTGGAATTTCCAAGAGCCCCGTATTGAGAACTCAAGAGAAAATGGTTGGCTGCTGGTTTTTCACGTCGGGCCCCGTCTCGCTGAGTGCCAAAATCGAAAGGAAGGGATATTGTAACGGTAAGCACGATGTTTTGAAAGTTCAAAAGGCAGATGCATTCATTTTATTCACTAATTTTACATAGTGTGTTTTGTCATTTCTGAAGTATACACTATTTTAAAACATGAATAATAAATATTGCTGTTTTTAATGTAAATAATTGATATGTAGCCCGGCCGGCGTGGCTCAGTGTTGAGCGTCAACCTATGAACCAGGAGGTCACGGTTCGATTCCCGGTCCAGGGCACATGCCTGGGTTGCAGGCTCGATTCCCCAGTAGGGGGAGTGCAGGAGGCAGCCGGTCAATGATTCTCTCTCATCATTGATGTTTCTTTCTATCTCTCCTTCTCCCTTCCTCTCTGAAGTCAATAAAAATATATATTTTTTAAAAGTAAATAACTGATATTTAAATATTTTTGAGTGGACAAGTAGATTCCAAAAAAAATGCCAGATATTCCTGACCTCAGTCCCGTTACTCTTACGCCAGGGAAAGTGGGTAAATACTGGTGTCTTGTTTTCATGTGAAAGAATGTCCACAGCAGTGTTGCTCAGAGGAGAGCTCTTGTACGAAAGCACTGCTGGGCATTCTGATTCCACGCTGGGAATGCAAACACTCGGGACTGGAATGTAGAACACGGGCTAGCTTAACTGTCCGCTGATATCAGAGCTCCCATGTGAAGGGCCCCATTCCGTTCCAGGGATCTGGCCCCCACCCCGGGGTCCCGGCTTATCGGAAATGAAGGGGGGATGGTAGGTAGGATGGTGGGCGTACATGTGCATGGAAAACTTGCCCACCATGCATTGTTTTATTCGTGCCTGACCATCCAGTCCTTAAATAAGGCTCAGTTCTTGGGGCGGGGGGGGGGGGGGGGGGGGCAGATTTAATTGGGGGGCACTGAGCTTGCCAGTGATCTTTTGTACTTAATACGGCATTCAATCATTAACTTGTATGTCTTATCTTAATTTTTAAAGATATTAGTCATTTACATCACTTTAGAACTGATAACCTAATATCACAACATTAGAAAGTGAATGATCTATAATAATAAAAGCGTAATATGCTAATTAGACCAGAGGACCTTCCATCGAAGCTAGGGCTTCAAGGGAAGCCCAGGTCCCGGGTGCTAGAGGGAAGCCAGTGCTGGTAGCCGGGGGAAGGAAGGCCTACTCTTGCACAAATTTCATGCACCGGGCCTCTAGTCCTATATAATCCAAGGCTAATATGCAAATTGTCCCCTTGATGGGGAGTTCTATCAGGAGTTCAACCAGGGAACGGATGGCTGGCCAACCACCCACAGCCCCTCCTCCCCGGCTGGCCCCGCCCTCAATCCCCCCCCCCCCCCGCAACCTGTGCATGAATTCGTGCACCAGTCCTCGAGTGCAATAATAAAACAGCGTCCACCACAACCTGTAGTGAATTTTCATTCCTCTGACTCAGATTTACAGTAAGTTTTCCATCAGGGCTTCTCAAAACTTGTTGGAGTTTTGTTGAGGATCTTCCAGCTTTCCTTGGTAACAGCTCTACTCCACCGCGGGGAGAACTTCCTGCAAGGTCTCTGAAGGTTTTGTGTGGTTTTTTTTTCCATTTTAGGAGAAGCTATTCCAATCTACGCAGAAATAGAGAACTGTTCCTCCCGCCTGGTCGTCCCCAAAGCTGCTATTTTCCAAACCCAGACGTACATGGCCAGCGGGAAAACGAAGACCGTCCGGCACATGGTCGCCAACGTGCGAGGAAACCACATCGCTTCTGGGAGCACCGACACGTGGAACGGGAAGATGCTGAAAATCCCGCCCCTCCCGCCGTCCATCCTGGACTGCTGCATCATCAGAGTGGAATACTCCCTGGCGGTAAGCAGAGCTCTCGGCAAAACCAGCAGCCGAATGGAGCAGTGCCGGCGCCGTGGTCCTGGGACTGTGCACACTTGATACCTAGGGAACTGGCATTTCAGGGCAGCAGCACTGCACCAAACTGTGGACCCAACAAGCAAAACTATCCCCCTACAGCAGCGGTTCTCAACCTGTGGGTCGCGACCCCTTTGGGGGTCGAACGACCCTTTCACAGGGGTCGCCTAAGACCATCGGAAAACACATCGATAATTACATATTGTTTTTGTGATTAATCACTATGCTTTAATGATGTTCAATTTGTAATAATGAAAATACATCCTGCATATCAGATATTTACATGACGATTCATAACAGTAGCAAAATGACAGTTATGCAGTAGCAACGAAAATAATTTTATGGTTGGGGGTCACCACCACATGAGGAACTGTATGAAAGGGTCGCGGCATGAGGAAGGTTGAGAACCACTGCCCTACGGGATTTAATTAAATGACACGAAAGAATTCAGGTGCGTGGCGGGTGCTTGTTGTATTGAAGGACACGAACTTCCTCTTCCATGGTTATTACGTAAGCCACGCTCACTAGCAGTGAAGTGTGTTAAGGCCACAGTTCCCCGTCCCTGAGTGCTCGCAGTAGGTGGGGCACTCCTCCTGTGGTCTGGTCTGTCCTTCCGTTTTTTGGGTCTGGACAATGGACAATTGTATGGTGGGGCAGTGGCAGGCGACAAAGGCATTTGTTTCTATGAAAAAATAAATGAATCAGCTGTTTCTGTAAGGTTTAACTTTGTTGGTGCCTTTTCTTTTTTAAAAAAATATATTTTTATTGATTTCAAAGAGGAAGGAAGAGGGAGAGAGAAACACCAATGAGGAGAAACACTGATAGGCTGCCTCCTGCATGCCCCCTACTGGGGATGGAGCCCGCAACCCGGGCATGTGCCCTTGACCGGAATCGAACTCAGGACCCTTCAGTCTCTAGGTCGATGCTCTATCCACTGAGCCAAACAGGCTAGGGTTGTTGGTGCCTTTCTGTTTCTTTCATTTCCTTTTTCTTCTTTTCTTTTTGGCATAATAGGTGTATATTCACATCCCTGGTGCTAAAAAACTGATGCTGGAGCTGCCCCTGGTGATCGGGACGGTCCCGTACAACGGCTTTGCCAGCAGGAACTGCAGCATGGCCAGCCAGTTCAGCGTGGACATGAGCTGGTGGGCGCTGGCGCTGCCGGAACAGCCCGAAGGTAAAGGGCCTGCGGTTCTCGCAGGATGAAGCTTTGCACTCGAAGTGCCTAAGCACAGGACGGGGAACAGAGTGAGGCCTCGGATGGGAATTCTTGCTGCCCCCAGAGCTACGCTTTCTCTTCCTCTTACTAAACCCATCAGACAGTTTTACAAGAAGCCACTGAGAGTTCAGCTTGCCCGGGAATAAAGTCTACGTTTCCTGATTCTGGTGTAGAATAGTAAAGCAACGAAAGGGAGTCAGCATGAAAGTACAGGGTCATATATTTTCTGTGGCCACAGTTCTTTTTTTGTTTTCAAATATATTTTTATTGGTTTCAGAGAGGACGAGAGAGGGGGAGAGAGAGAGAAACATCAATGATGAGAGAGAATCATGGATCGGCTGCCTCCTGCACGCCCCACATTGGGGATCGAGCCCACAACCCGGGCATGTGTCTTTTTTTTTTTTTTAATATATTTTTATTGATTTTTTTTTTTACAGAGAGGAAGGGAGAGGGATAAAGAGTTAGAAACATCGATGAGAGAGAAACATCGACCAGCTGCCTCCTACACACCCCCTACTGGGGATGTGCCCGCAACCAAGGTACATGCCCTTGACCGGAATCGAACCTGGGACCCTTCAGTCCACAGGCCAACGCTCTATCCACTGAGCCAAACCGGTTAGGGCCCAGGCATGTGTCTTGATGGGGAATTGAACTGTGACCTCCTGGTTCATAGGTTGACGCTCAACCACTGAGCCACGCCGGCCAGGCTATAGCCACATTTCAGTGATTTTTTTTTTTTTAAAACCTAGACTATAATACACACCTCAAAAGAATAGAGTATCATCAATGCTAGTCATTTCATCCAAGCAGACTCTCCTAAATGCTTTTTGTGCAATGTGCATAAAAACTTGCTGATCAGAGGGAAGGGCACCACTGCTTCATCATCAGCTTGAGAGAGACTTCTTGTTTCCCTAAGAGTTCAGAGGGGCTCGTGGAGTTGGGTTTTGCAGGGGTGTCTTAGTCCCGCCCCTTTCCGCTTCAGCCCCCCCAGATTACACGGACGTGGTGTCAGAAGAAGAAGTCTCCAGGCACTGCGCTCCTTACCTGCGGCCGCCCAGCTGGGAGGGAGAGGCCCGTTGCCCCGCCTTCGCCTGCATCCAGGACTTCCGGCTTCAGCCCCCACCTCTTTATTCCGAGGTAAACAGAGCGAAAGCAGGTCCGTTCGACCTGCGCTGTGCTCTCTGTGCATGAGCCTTGGTCTGTGGCTAACGCCTAGGTCAGTGGTTCTCAACCTTCCTAATGCCGCGACCCTTTCATACAGTTCCTCATGTTGTGGTGACCCCCAACCATAAAATGATTTCCGTTGCTACTTCATCACTGTCATGTTGCTCCTGTTATGAATCGCCATGTAAATATCTGATATGCAGGATGTATTTTCATTGTTACAAATTGAACATCATTGAAGCATAGCGATGAATCACAAAAACAATATGTAATTATAGATGTGTTTTCCGACGGTCTTAGGCGACCCCTGTGAAAGGGTCGTTCGACCCCCAAAGGGGTCGCGACCCACAGGTTGAGAAACGCTGGTCTAGGTAGTAGGGGATCCATATTTAAAACAAGTTCGTGTGTTTGTTTACGGTGACGACAGATGACCACCGTGTCACCGGCCACCTTCTCCAATGGAGGACTTCCCTTGTGCTCCGTTAGCGCGTGGGACGTGGCCGAGGACCATGGAGCATGAAAGTGCCTCCCGGGACTTCGTGGTCGCCCCCCTCGCGTCCTTAGAAACAGGTCCCGGAGTCGCTGTCAGGTAGTCACCGGGCTGCTCTCTCTCTTGCAGGTCGATCCGCACCCCAGTCGCATCGGGGAGACCCAGCCTGTCTCCTTCATCCTCTGAACTCGCCTCAGAAATCACTGTGACCCGCACCAGAGAGCGCCGGCTCGCTCTCCGCCGCCTTTCCTGGACGGAGGGAGGGACGATTCGCTTAAGAACATTAATAGGTCGACACCAAGGAATTAAAAACTACGTGAACTTTACAGGGCCCGACGGGACTGTTGCCCGAGCTGATGGCAGGGCCGAGTGTCCCCGAGGAAGAGTGGGCGACCTTGGGAAGCCGCAGCAGCGTGTCACGGGAGTCCCGCTGGGGACCCAGTAAGCGAAGGGGCCTGGAAGGTGTGTGACCGGGGCAGCGTGCCTCCCGAGGGAGCTCAGAGAGGAGCAAAGGGATGCTGAGCTTCCGGGCTATGTGGGCGCGCTGGGAAGGCACTTGATTTGGGAGAAGTTGGCGGCGCAGGGATGTGCAGGCTAGGGGTTGCCTGATTCCTCCCCGACCCCCTAGGACTCAAGTCCAGGAAAGACTTTTCCTGAGGTCGCGGTCCTGGGAGGTGATTGGGCGTTCACTCGCCCCCGGGGCTGGTTCGGGGTTTGTAAGTGGGCGGTGGAGTAGGATGCAACGCAGCAAGCGTCCCTCCCAGGCCCCTCAGTTCCAAGGGGAAAGATGAACTTCAACCCGGAAACCCGTCTGTGTTAGGCTGGGGTTTTTACCCTCTTGAAGCACCTGGACAGGATACGTGTTTGGTTTCCCTCATGACTTATTTATAGGAGCATGTCAGGAAGAGAAGGGGAGGGTGGGACGTTGCATCCTTAGAAGGCCTTGATAACTATTCCAGAAAGAGAGGAAAAGAAGGTCTTTCCTAACCTACCTCTAGGGGCGATCGGATTGGTTTGAAACCTCGGTCTGACAAGTTTTTGGAGGGTCTACACGTTGCAGTGGGGTCTTCGCCGCATCTGAAACCGCACCAGGGAAGAGGCCATACAGTTAGCGTTGGAGGGAAGTTCGCGGATAAACATATATACCAAAGGGCATTTCAAAATAAATACAGAGTCAAAGAGGGTAGACATGCCATTTTTTTTTTAAAGGCGTGGATTTCATTCCTGGCGGGAAGACTTGGTGGCTCCTGATGACCGGCACCGCCTTGTACCGCGTTAGTCCAGTTCTTCAGCGATTCTGTTTCAACTGTGATCTCGCTTATTGTTTTGGTGCAATATCTGATTAGCATTGAACCTCAGGATAGTGAGACCAGCAGGCTAGTGCCGCTGCTAAAATTCTGAGGAGTGTTTTCCCTCTCCCCCTGGGCCCTCGCAGTCATGGTCTCAGGGTCCCGTGCTCTGTCCTCCCGTCTGTCGGTTCTGTGGACTGGGAGCGAGTTTGGACAGGAGGGGACGGGAGGTGGGGTTCCTGCGATGGAGATTTGGGACCAGTCGAGGCCTTGGGTCTCCCCCACGTCCTAGGATTTGATCTAGAAAGCCGGTGCTTCATTCAACAGAACCGTTTACCCTTCAATCAGTGTGTTCGGTGAGGAATAGAAAAAAAAATTCTCTCCGGTTAAATTCTGAGTTAAAAAATGAGTCGGCCACCTGATCAGGGATTTTTCTACGGACATTAGATACATGTATGTTTTTTTTTTCACCCCTCTCTTCTCCGTGGTCACGGAAGCCTCACACACACGCCTTTCCGTGGGAGCCACTGTTTAAAAACCGCCACGCAAGACGGTTACACGAACATGCGTGCGTGGGCCTGAAATTGTCCCTGCCTGGGTTTCCGACTGCTCGTTTTGGTGTTCGCTGTGAAACAGGGATATGCGTCTAAGCAGGGTCGAAACTGTTTCGGTTCTACTTTTAAAGAGATCACCTTCCGCTGCTGGTTGAATTCTAAATTAGTTCACGCGCCTTGTCCAGACTTGGTCCGTCTCCACGACACCCAGACACAGTGAAGAATGAAGTGGAACTGGGAGGAGGACGAGAAGGTCTGAGTGTTTGGCTCCCGATCGAAAAGCCACGACTTCCTCTCCCCCCGGGGTTGCTTTCTCCGCTTGGTTGGAGGAATCATGACGCGAACCCAGAAAAACGGAAGCACAGCTGACATAGCCCTGAAGACCTCACAAGTGGGGTTCGCCCTTTTCATTCCTATCAGTATGTCTGCCCTTCAGTGGGTACAAACAGCATTCCTTTCCATATCGAGAGTGTATGAGTGTAGTTCATTCTACACGGGAACAGAGAATACTTGGCAATGAAGGGAAAAAGTTAGCTAGCTGCTGTATTTGCTTGCATAGCTCCTTGTTTAGTTTCCAAAGAAACCATGGCCTTAGAATTTTCTTTCTGATGCAAACATTTTGCAGTTGAAAATGTGAAACTTTTGGCATACAAAAAATCTTCTGTGGGTAGAACTTTTTTTTTCTTCAATAAGAAACTCAATAGGCTGGGGGTTGTGTTTTTGATAAGTTGACGATGACCGCTTTTTTATTTTTATTATTAAAAATGTAGCAATTTTACCCACAGGAAAAAAAAACACAATGAAAATTGTATTTTGTACTCTTGTTTGAACCCCATGGGTTCCTTTTGTTAATAAAATGGTCACACTGATGCTGGGAGTCGCTGGTTTTGTTTTGTTCTGTTCTGTTTGGGTGTGACTCTGACATAAACTGTTACAGACTTAAGGGGAATCGGTACCATAAAACCAACACGCACTGCAGTTAGGATGCCTTTGTGTCCAGAGGGTCCACCCTGTTTATTTTTTATTTTATTTTTTGTTGTTGTTCATCCTCACCCGAGGATATATTTCCACTGATTTTTAGGGAGAGGGAGAGGGAGAAACAGACAATCGATGTGAGAGAAACACATCGATTGGTTGCCTCCTACATGAGCCCTGACCAGAGAGCCCAGGCCAGGGAGAAGGCTGCAACCGAGGTACCTGCCCTTGACCGGAATCGAACCCGGGACCCTTTGGTCCGCAGGCCAACGCTCTATCCACGGAGCCAAACCAGCTGCTAGGGCTTCTGAGCCTGTTTTTACAAAGGGCTCGGTTTCCCCAACATCAGTGTAAGAGAAGCAGTTAAGAGGAATAATACGTATAAGCTCTATGGGTGGATAACAGAGCATTATCTGCCTTTATCCCCAAATGTAGTGGCCACTTTTCAAAGCCCTGGATTGATTTAGTGGGTCTGGTGGGCAGCTGATGGGCACCCCCACACTAGGGACACAGGCCTAAATAAATCTCCCCTTTCCACTGAATACTCACATAGACAAAAGCCATATGTGTTTTGGGTTTTTTTTCGGGGGGGGGTGTGGTGTTGTTTTTTAAAATATATTTTTATCGATTTCAGAAAGGAAGGGAGAAGGAGAGAGAGAAACATCAGTGATGAGAGAGAATCACTGACCGGCTGCCTCCTGCACGCCCCCTACTGGGGATGGAGCCCACAACCTGGGCCTGTGCCCTGACCGTGACCTCCTGGTTCATGGGTCGACGCTCAACCACTGAGCCACGCCAGCCGGGCAAGCCATATGTTTTAATACAAGGAATTAGAAACCTGCCCAGACCCTCAGTCCTGGAAAATTAACCTTAGCCAAGAGGTAAAAATTAGCCCAGGCGTTTACTCCTCAAGCGTTGATACTGTGTGAGATGGTGTTCAATAAACCAATAATAAATAGAGTTCGCATCTGCATTTGCAGTCACCATAAATGAAAACATTTGTCACAGCACTATTCTCACATCATTAGCGTTTCTGTAGTTCATATCGGAAAGTCGTGGGCTGTGAAATGTAGAACGGAGGCAGGACAGTCCAAAGAATCTAGGACAACGCCCTCAGGTTACAAATGAGAATACAGAACCCTGAGGTGTAACCGGGAGGTTTGACCTACATTCCCTGCAAGAGCCTTGCTCCCTCTAAAATTTCCTGATGCCACGGCTTCCACAGAAGCTATAGAAGCAGTGGCTGCTCTAAACCACACGGTTGAAGCCTCACAGACCTGGTTACTAACTAAGCCCAGGCCGAGTCAAGTCTTTGGAGTTTGTATCTGAAAGCTTCTTAATGAGTAGCTGGAACCCTTCCTTCAGCAGAGGGATTGGTTTCTAACTCTTATTTTGAAATCATTATAGACTCCCAAGAACAGCGGTTCTCAACCTGTGGGTCGCGACCCCTTTGGCGGTTGAACAACCCTTTCACAGGGGTCGCCTAAGACCATCCTGCATATCAGATATTTACATGACGATTCATCACAGTAGCAACATTACAGTGATGAAGTAGCCACGAAAAGAATTTTATGGTTGGGTCACAACATGAGGAACTGTATTTAAAGGGCCAGAAGGTTGAGAACCACTGTAATAACACAAGAGAAATTGGCAGGCCACAGGGCAGCATTTGCAGGAGAATTAGAGTCACATATACGGGAATTTCTGGGGACCACTGGCATCGCTCACAGAAGGGCCCACAACCCCGGTGTACTTATGGACTGTTCGTGAAAACAAACTATGCCTTTCACCCCACTGCAGCATCGCATCGTTGAGTCACGCATTCCTCCCCCTGCTGACTCTGAAGGTTTCTGAAACATTAAGTTGAGGAATTCGCTGGCACGTAAACTCCCTGGGAATTCCCACAGCGCTCCGGGCGCCTGCATTCACGGGAAATTTCCCATCCAGTCTGGCTGGGAAGAGGGTGCCATCTTCCCAGCCATATGGCACCAAGAAGTTGCCATAACAGGAGAGTGATCCTATGTATCCATCACCCAGTCCCGCCCAAAGGGAACCCCTTACGTAACTGTAATACATTCTCAAAACCAGGAAACGGTGTTGACACAATACATATGATCAACCAGAGCTCAGGCCTTACTGGGATTTCATCGGATTCTGAATGCACTCGATCGTTCTTGTGTTGGTCTGTGTGCATGGTTCTGTGACATTTCATGACACGTGCAGCTTCGTATCAACAACACAGTCAAGATAAGAACCTCCTTCCTACCAGGGAACTCCACCGCCCTGGGCAGTCACACCCGCCACTTCCCAACCCCTCATCGTCCGGTCCCCGTCCCTATAATTTCATCATTTGGAGAATGCTACCTAAAAGGAGTCATTCCGTATGTACCTTCTCAGTTGGCTTCTTCACTCAGCATAACACCCTTAAGATCTAGGCAATAGATCAGTAATTTGTGCCTTTACGTTTCTTTTTTTTTATTATTGATTTTTTACAGAGAGGAAGGGAGAGGGATAGAGAGCTAGAAACATCGATGAGAGAGAAACATCGATCAGCTGCCTCTTGCACACCCCCTACTGGGGATGTGCCTGCAACCAAGGTACATGCCCTGGACCGGAATCGAACCTGGGACCTTTCAGTCCACAGGCTGACGCTCTATCCACTGAGCCAAACAGGTTAGGGCTGTGCCTTTAGGTTTCAGGGGAGACATTTTAAAAGACACTAATTGACATTTATATTTTCATTTTGCAACTTGCAAAGAAGAAATGGAACATTTATGCACACGTGACAGCTCAGTAAATAGTTTGGTTCTGAATTTGGGAAGTAGTTTTGAAAAATATATAAGTACAGGTTTACACAAACTTTTAGGGGCTCATTTTTAGCTCGCCTAAGCACTTGAAGTATCTTTCCTCTAAATAGCAAACTATCTATAATAATAAAAGCGTAATATGCTAATTAGACCGGACAACCGAACGACCTTCCGGGCATCCTTCCGGACGACCTTCTGGATGCAGCCTGGGCTGCGAGGGCCGAGGCAAGCCGCCACAGCTGCAAGGGATGAGCCCCTTGCACGAATTTCGTGCATCAGGCCTCTAGTTGCATTATAAATGAGCAAGATACACTTGTGATGAGAATAAACCAAGGAAAAACTATCTTGGACTGTTTCTCCTATCCGCTTCTGAACATGCTAAATGTACTGCAAATTACACAGAAAAACTACATTTGCCTGTGTTTTTCTATTAAATTTTGTTATTCTTTTTTTTTCTTTTTTTCTGTCTGTTCTTTAATTCCCTTTTTCCCAGTCCGACCTCCTAATATCTGAGATGAAAGCCCACGAGGAAGCTGAGAAAAACTAACTGTAGAATACAGTTATATTTATTCTTTTTTTTTTTAATTTTTTTTAAAATATATTTTATTGATTTTTTTACAGAGAGGAAGGAAGAGAGATAGAGAGTTAGAAACATCGATGAGAGAGAAACATCAATCAGCTGCCTCCTGCACATCTCCTACTGGGGATGTGCCAGCAACCCAGGTACATGCCCCTGACCGGAATCGAACCTGGGACCCTTGAGTCCGCAGGCCGACGCTCTATCCACTGAGCCAAACCGGTTTTGGCAGTTATATTTATTCTTAAGGAAGCAATATCACAGAATAGGGACTGGCTCATTCAGAGTATTAAGTCTTTCTCGACAGGAGAACTCATGTTATAGAAGCCACTACGTAGGAATCTAAGGGGCCTTTCCCTAAGACCAGGCATGGATCTGGCGTTGATGGAACGGAGCAGCAAACAGACACACTGTGAATGGGGTGAGGGCATTGGTAAAAAGGGGTGACAGGGGCCAGTTTCCAGAATGCCACTATAACCGAATGCACCAGGACATATTTCTTAGGTGGAGCTGTTTTTCCTGCCTCACCCAGCCACAGATCCCGGGCCTTCCGCTTCATGGAGCTGGTGGGAGCTGGGAAGGGTCCCAGGAGCCCAAGTCCGGTCTGAGCCCGGGCACCTGAGCACCCACTGGCTCAGCCACTGCCTCCCACTGGTTGCTTGCAGACGCTCCCCAACCACTTCCCAGGTATCTACATCCATCAGGGAGCTCCAGCTGGGGTCATGTCGGGGTCATTCATACCACAATGGGTGGAGTCACAGAAAAGCAGGCTGTGTCAGAGTGTGACCACAGGAGGGACCACCAGACACTCAATGGCCCCTCTGAATGAGAGACTGGGCAGACAAGAACGCCCAGTTCGTGCTAAATTTACACGGCGTCTTTCTGAAACGCCCAAACCCCGTAGGGAATCGGGGGACAGAGGACTAACATATCTTTAGCAGGAGGAGGTGCTTCTGAGCACATGGCTCACAGTCCCATGAGGTCAAGTTCAGGGGCGCCCAGGCCGCTAAGGGAAAGCAGAAGGTCACCTGCCTGGGTGTCTTTTTCTGTTGTTGTTAATCCTCACCCAAGGATATTTTTCCATTGATTTTTAGAGAGAGTGGAAGGGAGAGGGAACGACAGAGAGAAACACATTGATTGGTTGTCTCCTGCACGAGCCCCGACCAGGACCTGGGCCAGGGAGGAGCCTGCATCTGAGGTCCGTGCCCTTGACCAGAATCAAACCCGGAACCCTTTGATCCGCAGGCCGACACTATATCCTCTGAGCCAAACTGGCTAGGGCTCTGGGTGTCTTATAGGAAGGAACTGGGCCCCATGTACCCTTATACCCATGCCCTGGCTTTGCACTGCACCTTGGTCCTCGCTGCCTATTCCCAAGCAGCCTTGCATCTCTGGGGAAGCATCCAGTGTGCACAGACCTACATTAGGCCTGGGGCGCTTATAGCATATCTGGCCGATGTAACATTGTTTCTCTCTCCTTTTCACCTATTTGCTTGGGGTTGAGGGGTTCAGTCTCTCCTACGACTTGCGTCTGCAGGAGGGCTCCCCCTGTGCACTGGCGCAGACCCCGGAGCCCAAGGAATTTTTATATTTATTACAGAGAGAGACAAGCATCCCCTCCGCCTGTTTCCATAAACACAGACGGGCAATTAATGTGTTTGGTTCAAAAGCCTGCAAACATTCGTACACCCATTTGCACGTTTAAATGGCTCCGTATAACAGTCAAGCAGGTGGTTAACTATATGTATATTAAATTCATAGAGAAGCTGGTAATTTTCCGTTATAATTGTCAGTTCACAGTTTACATGGTAAGAATTTTTTGAATAGACCCATTAGCTGAGTGAGTTAGTCGGGGTTTTTTTTTAATAAATCATGTTTTATTCGCTTGTGCTACTTTAAAAAGAGGAATTTTCAGTGTTCTCCCACGAATCAATAAATATTTACTTTGGTCTTTATTCTGCCCAAATGCCAGGTTTGGCAATGGATGAAATATCATCGGGTTTTCCTAAACAGCTGTTTGAATGCGGCTGTTTTATTCGTTGTTTTGTTTAGTATTATTACTCAGCTAATGGCTTAAAAGTCTTATTCATTTGCTATTAATTCGTTTTTATAAATAAAATCAAAATAGGGCTGCATCGCAGTCCCTTGGAATTTTACAACGTATTGTACTTCCCTGGCAATTAGCTTTTGACGATGCAAACTTCTGAGCCAATGAAAAGCTGTCCCCTTTCTCTAAATGATACCCTTTAAGAGCCAAACTCCGAAATAGACAGCACGGACTTAGGCATAATAAGATTTGAAGATTTTGTCACCGTGGATAATATCTCTCGTTCCCAAAAGGCACGAGGCATCATTCGGCTTTTATAGCACAACAGGCAACACGGGACGCCAGGCCTGTGGGGAGAACTCGGCTCTGGTGTTGAGATGCTGGGAGCCACTCGGAGAAGTGGTTCCAACATTCTCTATGCTTGTCATGCCCTCAGGTCGCTCCCGGATTTCTCCTTGAAAACAGGATCAGACAGGAACGTCTCATCCCCAAGGGATGTCAAGGCGGCTGGCGGAGAGTTTTCAGGTCGTTTCCAAACACTTGGAACCGCAAACTCTCTCCTCCCAGTTCATGTATCTATAGCTGCGTGCTCCCATCTCGACATCTCCCTCCTGAATTCCTCCGGCCCATCCATCTGAGCTTGCACAGTCTAAGAAACAGGAGGCTCATGTTGTATCCTGTGAATCCAGTCAGGTTTTTATTATTATTACTAGAGGCCCAGTGCACAAAATTTGTGCATGGCGGGGCAGGGGTCGCTCAGCCCAGCCTGCATCCTATCCCATCTGGGACTGCTGGCTCCTAACCACTCACCTGCCTGCCTACCTGATCGCCCCTAACCACTCTGCATGCCAGCCTGATTGCCCCTTAACTGCCCTCCCCTGCCAGCTTGATCACCCCTTAATTGCCCTCCCTTGCTGGCCTGGTTGCCCCTAACTGCCCTGCCCTGCTGGCCTGATCGCCCCTAACTGCCCTCCCCTGCCAGCTTGATCACCCCTTAACTGCCCTCCCCTGCTGGCCTGGTTGCCCCTAATTGCCCTCCCTGCTGGCCTGATCGCCCCTAACTGCTCTTCCCTGCCCCCACCACTGTGGCTTTGTCTGGAAGAGTGTCTGGAAGATGTCTGGTCTAATTAGCATATTACTCTTTTACTAGTATAGATTATTATTGATTTCAGAGAGGAAGGGAGAGAGAGAGAGAGAGAAACATCAATGATGAGAGAGAATCATTGATCGGCTGCCTCCTACACGCTCCCTTCTGGGGATCGAGCCCACAACCCAAGCATGTGCCCTTGACCGGAATCCAACCCGAAACCCTTCAATCCACAGGTTGATGCTCTATCCACTGAGCCAAAAGAGCAAGGGCCCGGGTATATATATTTTTAATACTAAACAGAAGGACCATGTCAGTGGACATGGCCAGCCAACTATGATGACTGATGCCTTCAAGACGGGCACCAGCGGCAAGGCTCGGAGAAGAACAGTTGAGTTACTCAGATAGGGATGAACAGACAATGAACACAAACATTCAAAGGAAGTACTGGATCTCCGATCCCTGGGAGACGTCTCAGATCGCTCGGCACCCCTTAAGCTGCTATCTACGTGGAACAAACACAAACTGGTTATTCTCCTTGAAAAGGAAACTTCGAACGGCTCTCTCCTGCTGGTCCCTGAGGGAAGCGTTCACTGTGGGCAACACGAGCTCCACTCCGACCACAGCTCTGTGTCTGCTCCACTCGCAAGGGTTTTCCATCTAAAGTCCTCTCTTCCCTCGAGTCCCTTGAGATTCCTGAGTGGGGAACTGTAGGCAAAATGTAATGCTGTTCTCAAAACACAGGTTTACCGGCAGAGCAAAAAAAGCAAGTCAGGCCTGGCTGTGTGGCTCAGCTGGTTGAAGCATCATCCATGCACCAAAGGTGGCAGATTCTATTCCCTGTCAAGGCGCCTACCCAGGTTGCAACTTGGATCCCCAGTCAGGGTGCGTGCAGGAAGCAAATGATCTCTCTCTCTCTCGCTCTCTCACTCTCTCTCTCTCTCTCTCTCCTCTCTCTCTCCCCCTTCCTCTTTCTAAAATCAACAATCCTATATAATAAAAGCCTAATATGCAAATTGTCCCCTTGACCGGGAGTTTGACCATGAGTTTGTCCAGGGGGCAGGGCTGGACGGCCACCCACAGGAAGGGAGGCCTCGGCTGGTAGCCGCTAGGGACCCCACCTGTGCACAAATTCGTGCACCAGGGCTCTAGTGTTTCTATAAAAGACCTCAGCACTCAGCCTTGAAGGTCGAGGCATAATCAGCCGCCGATATGCTATCAGGGTTGGGTAGAAAGTGAGGGGGAAAAAAATAACACAATGTCACCTCATATGAGGAAGTATACCTACAGCAGAAATTACAGCTTCTTAAGCCATAATTTTAATAACACATCTGGATTTTTTCAAGATCCTTTCAGGTGTGATTCTGGAGAGGTCGACAAAGCCCCCAGCACATTCCTCCTGCGCCTAAGGCCGGAACATTCTGGAAATAAACACCTGGGCCCAGGTCAAACTTCTGGGCAGGTTGGTGCTTGAACCAACAGGGTTCAGTCAGGGCATCTACCTGGAGGAGACCTCGTGAGCAGCTATCAATCCTTTTTTTTTTTTTTTTTGAGCCAACGGTTGATATATTTTATCTCACTTCAGCCTTAAGATAATGCTATCTACGTGGTGATTCGATCATTGTCCTTGCACACACGGGAAACCCACAGTTCAGGGAATGTAGGAGATGTTTTCAAAGGTCACAACAGTAGGGAGAGCTGGGACTTCATGTGAAAGCCAGGTTTCCTGGATTTGGGGGCCGTGTGTCTGTCCCCCGACCCTGGCACTGCCCAGTGACGCCAGGCCCCAGGAGAGAAACTTGCCTGAGAGGCCTCAGGCCAGCGGGCAGAGCTGCTGCCTGCTGCTGCCTGGGCACGCGGGAGTCCAGGAGGGAGGGGACAGCGGGCCAGAGGGTGAGGGGTGTGGGTGGTGGCACAGGGGCACTGCTCCTCTGCCATCGGCCGGACAAAGGCAAGGGACCCTGGGAGAGTTCTCACCGTCTGTCCCTGGGACAGGCTGTGTGGCTGATCGGAAACCACTGTCGTTTTGAAAGTGAAAGTTCAGCTCAGACTGGACAGAGGAGCGCACAGAGGAGGCCAGTGCAACTGGACCTCCTCCGCAAAAAGGGGCCGGATGAGCACAGGATTGAAGGAAGGGGGAGCATAAAGGTGTATGCAGACCCTAGAGCCAGTTCGGCTCAGTGGGTAGAGCATCAGCCTGCGGACCAAGGGGTCCCGGGTTCAATTCCGGTCAAGGGCACGTACTTCCGTTGCAGGCTCCTCCCCAGCCAGAGCCCTGGTCGGGGCACGTGCAGGAGGCAACCAATCGATGTGTTTCTCTCACATCGATGTTTCTCTCTGTCTTTCCCTCTCTCTTTTCTGCTCTCTCTAGTGAACAGAAAAATATGCTTGGGTGAGGATTAACAACAAAAAAAGGAAGATGTAGGCAGGACAGGGGGAGGCAGCCGAGCCAAGGGCACTGGGGCAGCTGTCACAACAACATTCCTTCCCGTGACTGTGTACCTTTCATATCTGTATTGTGGGAAGGGATCCAAAGGGCCACGACCTTGACTTTCCTTCTGTTATTACGACCTTGGGCCTCTTCCCATACACCCTCCGTGCATTAAACAGAGCTCCCCTACCTCCTGCAGGGGGTTCCCAAGCTCAGGTAGAAGGCACCCAAGAAATCACGGAAACCAACCAATTTACCCATTTCTGGGCGAGGACACCAAGGCTGGAGACGGTGAGGAACATGACCAAGGTCGCCGGGCACTCCCTCCTCCCTGGCATTTTCCACTGCTAAGACTAGAGCTGACCTTTCGTGTTTTTTTTTAGACTTGAGATACTGGCTGTGCATATATTGAGGGGGGGAAAAAGCATAGTCAAGAAATGGGCTGCCCTAGCTGGTGTGGCTCAGTGGATAGAGCGTCGGCCCACGGACTCAAGGGTCCTGGGTTCGATTCCAGTCAAAGGCACATACTCGGTTGCAGGTTCCCCGGCCCTGGTCGGGGTGTGCAGGAGGCAACCAATCGATGTGTCTCTCTCACATCGATGTTTCTCTCTGCCTCTCCCTCCCCCTTCCACTCTCTCGGAAAATATCCTCGAGTGAGGAGGAACAACAACAACAACAAAAAAAAGCAAGTCTCTCTCTTAGCTCTGGGACACGGATCCTATCTCAGCGACCCCGAGACTGAGCAGGGATGGGAGTGGAAACTTGGACTGATTTAAGTCGAGGAAACGTACAACAATCCCTGACGTCGATTCAGGAAATGACAAAGCCGACATTGTCTCAGCGGCCACGGCACCGTGTCCTGGAGGCATCCTTGCCCTTTAGAGACGCGTTCAGGAAACCCACAGAGAGGGGACAGTGCACGAGTGACACACCGATTAGAGCTCAGGTCTCCTCTTGCCTCCTCTCGGCTCCCTCCGGCCCCCTTTTCCCCTCAATGGTCCACACGGTCTCCTTCGTGCACAATCAGGCCCCTGTCTGGAACCTCGAACCCTCGTCGCTAGCAACAGGAACTGTCAAAGAATCATCCCTGTGGCTCTCCAGTCTTTGTAGATAAAACCTTCTCTTCCTACCCGGCCGGCGAGGCTCAGTGGTTGAGCGCCGACCTATGAACCAGGAGATCACAGTTCCATTCCTGGTCAGAGCACATGCCTGGATTGTGGGCTCGATCCCCACTAGGGGGCGTCCAGGAGGCAGAGGATCGGGGATTCTCTCTCCTCATTGATATTTCTCTCTCTCTCTCTCCCTCTCTCTTCGTCTCTGAAATCTATAAAAATAAAACCGTCTCTTCTTCTTATCATTTAAGATGCCAACTCTTACAAAGGTAAGCACAGATTTCTGGTAGGCACCGCAGGAAACATCACACAAGAGGGACCTTTTCAGTCAAGTCGAATTCAGCCAGAGAACGCTCACACGGATGTGCCATGGAGGGGGGAGGGGTCTTGTGCTGTGAGAGTCTCATCCACTATTTCAGAGCAGAAAGCTTCTTGGCTTGGTGACGTGAGGGGGAGCCCTCGCCCCCAGCCCTCAGGACCCAGACACCCTCCGTCCTTGTATGGAAATAGTGTCTCCGTGAAGACAGCTACGCCTAGCTCATCACAAGGACATTTCCACAGCCGAAAGCAGTGTGGCTCATCAAAAATACTTGCTATGGCCCTAGCCGGTGTGGCTCAGTGGATAGAGTCTTGGACTGCGGACAGAAGGGTCCCGGGTTCGATTCTGATCAAGAGCACACATACCTCGGTTGTAGGCTCCTCCCCGACCTGGGCCCTGGTCGGGGCTCGTGCAGGAGGCAACCCATGGATGTGTCTCTCTCACATCCATGTTTCTCTCTGTCTCTCCCTCTCTCTCCCACTCTCCCTAAAAATCAATAGAAAAATATCCTCGGGTGAGGATGAACAGCAACAACAACAAAATACTTGCTATGCTGTTGTTGCTTAGAGAGGAGTTTTCGAATAGAAGAAGTGGAGAGTTTAATCCAAAGTTTATCTGATCTCTCCTTAGAGTTTAACAGGTCAGCGAGGACAGTAGCAGCAACACCAAAGCAAGCAGAAATGAACGTGTCCTCGAGGACGGGCCTACCGACCTCTGGGGCTCACTTGTTTGGATAGACCAGCGGTTCTCAACCTGTGGGTCACGATCCCTGTGGGGGTTGAACGACCCTTTCACAGGGGTCGCCTAAGACCATCGGAAAACACATATATAATCACATATTGTTTTTGTGATTAATACCTATGCTTTCATTATGTTCAATTTATAACAATGAAAATACATCCTGCATATCAGATATTTACATGACGATTCATAACAGTAGCAAAATGACAGTTATGAAGTAGCAATGAAAATAATTTTATGGTTGGGGGTCAACACAACACGAGGAACTGTATGAAAGGGTCTCGGCTTTAGGAAGGTTGAGAACCACTGCCTTCGAGTTTAACAGGTCAGCGAGGACAGTAGCAGCAACACCAAAGCAAGCAGAAATAAATGTGTCCGCGAGGACGGGCCTAGCGACCTCTGGGGCTCACTTGTTTAGATGGACCTTCCTGTCTTTTGGGGGGACACACCGCCTCCTAGGAATTCACACCATCACCAGCTTTGGAAGAACGCACCCCTTGTCCTCAGACTCGCTTCTCTCTGGCTGTTTTTTCAGAACCCAGGTCCGCTTCTATCTCCAGATCTTCCCAGCACTGGTGACCGGATTTCAGCTCTGGTTTCCTCCCCGGGGCACAGCCCAAACATTGCGTGGTCATCGGTCCGCCCTCTCACTTCAAGCCCTTCTTGTCTCCTTGGGAAAGGTACCCGGTTTGACTTTCACCACACAAGGGACTGGTGTCAAGTCCGGAAACCTGAGCAAATTCCCAGGGATCCGATCCTTGGGAAATGGTTTCAGGTCTTTAAAGAGGAGAACAAAGCGAGGGCCACACGCGGACCTGACCAGCTCAGGGGAGGCCTGCACGGCGGTCTTGCAAACTCAGAGACCTAAAGTCACCACAAAGGATGGTCTGGAATTAAACTTTAACTAAAAGCAGTTGTGGTGGGTAGTTACATCCTAGGCCGGTATCTTCCCTGACAAGGTCAACCTTTACCTTAACGGAGCCTATCTGTCTTTTTGCATCTATGATAACACCCGCTTGAAATGTCTGGGTAACTTGTAACTTCCCTTTTGCTGGACCCCTTAGGGCACAGCGGAATGTGCCTGGGCGCCAGGACAGATACCACAGATTCCTTCATTATCATGTTAATTGCTCCTGCACCCACCTAAGTATGTGTCCATCCTTTCACTTTTTATCCAATCCCAGAGGTTTCCCCTGCTTTGCTTTATCCCTCCTCCTTAATCTATCGCCGATGAATTTCATGTCACCCACCTACATCCCTTCCTTTGATTGCAAATGTATAAATACAGATGTCACCCGCCATTCTCCAGAGCATTGTCTCAATCCATTGAGGTTCTGCTTCTGGGCAATTGTCTACAGTTTGGCTCAAATAAACTCACAAAAATTCTTGACAGGTTTGAGTGTTTTTAATGTTATAACACAGCGGTTCTCAACCTGTGGGTCGAGATCCCTTTGGCGGTCGAACGAACCTTTCACAGGGGTCGCCTAAGACCATCCTGCATAGCAGATATTTACATGATGATTCATCACAGTAGCAACATGACAGTTCTGAAGTAGCCACGAAAATAATTTTATGGTTGGGGGTCACAACATGAGGAACTGTATTTAAAGGGCCAGAAGGTTGAGAACCACTGGAATGACACAAGAGAAATTGGCAGGCCACAGGGCAGCGTTTGCAGGAGAATTCGAGTCACATATACGGGAATTTCTGGGGACCACTGACATCGCTCACAGAAGGTCCCACAACCCCCGTGTTGGAATTACTGTCCGAGCAACTTACGGACTGTTTGTGAAAACAAACGATGCCTTTCACCCCGCCGCAGCATCGCACCGTTGAGTCACGCATTCCTCCCCCTGCTGACTCTGGTGGTTTCTGAAACATTAAGTTGAGGAATTTGCTGGCACATAAACTCTCTGGGAATTCCCACAGCGCTCCGGGCGCCTGCGTTCACGGGAAATTTCCCATCCAGTCTGGCTGGGAAGGAGTCCAGGTGACTAAAATAGGCGGAAGGGTTGCTGGTCGCCTCAGGCCCATGCAACTTTTGCCTGCAACTTCCAAACTGACTTCTCCCTTCCCTGAACCCACCCACTGCGAGCTTCCACCTGCCTGCTCACACGCAAAAGCAGGGGTTCTCAACCTGTGGGTCGCGACCCCTTTGGCGGTCGAAGGACCCTTTCCCAGGGGTCGCCTAGGACCATCCTGCATATCAGATATTTACATGACGATTCATCACAGTAGCAACATTACAGTTATGAAGTAGCCACGAAAATAATTTCATGGTTGGGGGTCACAACATGAGGAACTGTATTTAAAGGGCCAGAAGGTTGAGAACCACTGTTCTAAAGCAGGAAAGAGTTTAATGGGCGGTTGCCGCCGTGACACTCGGCCCAGGGCCACCCTGGGAAAGGGAGACGGACCCATTGCCCCTAATGACACCCCTGGAGAGGGAGTCGGGAAATCCCCCCAGAAAAAGAGCGACTCTGGAAGTGGCTTCTAGGTGTTTTGTTTGCGCAGAAAAAAAATGCCTGTGCCTCTTTAATGGGAAGCTTCTTTACGTTTGATAACAACAAAGTCTTGAACAAAATCCCAGGGAAGGAAGAATTTAAGTACCAGCCCCTCTGAACCGCGTGTCTGGGCAATAAAAGCGAGAAAACAGCCATTGGAGGCCCCAACGCGTGAAAACAACACACAGCACCGGCCAGGTTGCATCTGAGTCACCTCCTCCTTTTAAAGGGATCATCAACCCGGTGGCCACGCTCCTCAGACATCCCAGGAACAGAGTGTGACCCCGACACCCTGTGTGGGAGGGTGCTGGCACCCCCAGGCCTGGTGCCCAAGGGCCATTCAAGTCTGAGGCTGTGCACTTGAAACCCACGCTGGGTCCAGACCTCCACCCACAGGGAGGAGGAACGTGCTCTTCCCTGCAACGCCCAGCGTGAGCATGAAGAACGTCACGGAAGAAATAGGTCAGCCCGGCCGGTGTGGCTCAATGGTTAGGCATCGACCGATGAACCAGGAGGTCAGGGTTTGATTCCCAGGTCAGGGCACATGCCCGGGTTGGGGGCTGGATCTCTAGTAGGGAGCCTGTAGGAGGCAGCTGATCCATGATTCTCTCTCGTCATTGATGTTGCTGTCTCTCTCCCTCTCCTTTCCTCTCTGAAAGCAAGAAAAATATATTAAAAAGAAAAAGAGCCGAAACCGGTTTGGCTCAGTGGATAGAGCGTCGGCCTGGGGACCGGGGGGTCCCGGGTTCGATTCCGGTCAAGGGCATGTACCTGGGTTGCGGGCACATCTCCAGTGGGGAGTGTGCAGGAGGCAGCTGATCGATGTTTCTCTCTCATCGATGTTTCTAGCTCTCTATCTCTCTCCCTTCCTCTCTGTAAAAAATCAATAAAATATTTTAAAAAAAAAAAAAAAAAAGAAAAAGAAAAAGAGAGAGAGAAAAACAAATATTCCAAATCAATCATATCATGGTTTCCCCCAACCAGCACCCCTATTCGCCATCGTAAGGATGGAACTCCAAGGGGCAGTGCAACCCCCAAAGAGAATGCCCATTACGCCTGCATCTTTCCGCCCCTTCTCTCCGGGCTCATCAGCTTTTATTCAAAGACAAAATAAACGTGAAGATGTGGCAGCCAGAGGCACCTCACAGCACAAGAGTCACTTTGAAAATTCATCTCATGCCCAGATCTCGCTGACCTAAAGCTATACCTCATTCCTGCAACCAAGCGGCCAATGGGGATGAAAATCATTCTCTTGATTGTCTAAGGGGCTAGGCATGAGAGAGTGTCCAAGGAGTGGGGCTGCCAAAGAATTTAAAATGTGTGTGGGTAGCCCTGGCCGGTTTGGTTCAGTGGCTAGAGCGTCAACCCGCAGACTGAAGGGTCCCGGGTTTGATTCCGGTCAAGGGCATGTACCTGGGTTTCAGGTTCCCTGGCCCTGGTTGGAGTGCATGCAGGAGGCAACCCATCCATGTTGTCTCTCTCACATCGATGTTTCTCTCGGTCTCTCCCTCTCCCTTCCACTTTCTGTAAAAATCAATGGAGCCCTGGCCGGTTTCGCTCAGTGGATGGAGCCTCTGCCTGTGGACTGAAGGGTCCCGGGTTCAATTCTGGTCGGGGGCATATGCCTGGGTTGTGGGTTCGGTCCCCAGTGGGGGGCGTGCAGGAGGCAGCTGAACAATGGTTCTCTCTCATCATTGATGTTTCTCTTTCTCTCTCCTTCGCCCTTCCTCTCTGAAATCCATAAAAAAATATTTTTTAAAATAATAATAATAAATAAATAAATAAAAATCAATGGAAAAATATCCTCGAGTGAGGATTAACAAATAAAAAAATGTGTGTGTGTGTGTGCGCGCACGTGCACATGAGGGCATCGGGGTGGCTCCCTTGCCCTGTTCCAGGGCACCCTTTGGGCTGTTTAAGGTCCCCTTGCTAATGGGATCTGCAAACCCAGCTGCTTTGGGCAACTGCCTGGTTTCTGCAGCAGCCCCTCACTGTCCATCAGCCGGGAAGTGGGAAGCGTAAGACAGAAGGACAAAGGGGGGGGGGGAGAGGGGGGGGCGGGAGAAGGGGGGAGGGCTAATGTGTAGCTCATCTCTGTGTGTCCCGGGTGCACACGGCAGCCAGCTCCCATCCAGTGCCCTGTGTGGCCGGAAGGCACAGGGGACCGAGGGGCATAGGAATGGATGGAACAAGAGAAAGCCATCTGTCCACAGCCAGCCAGGAAGAGGACACCAAGTTCAAGTATTTTGCTCACCCTCTCCAAGACCAGAGGTTATTCTCGCTTCCCTGTGCTGGGGACAGGCGCTGTGCTCTAGAAGGAGGCTGTCAGTCATCTCACCTCTAAACCCCAGGTCCTGTCCCACTTGGCCTCATCAAGACCAAGGGCTGGGCAAGCAGACGGGAGGGACTTGCCGACAAGGATCCGGTCAGAGCCCTAGCCGGTTTGGCTCAGTGGAGAGAGCGTCAGCCTGCAGACTCAAGGGTCCCAGGTTCGATTCACGGTCAGGGCACATGCCTGGGTTGCGGGCTCAATCCCCAGTAGGGGGCGTGCAGGAGGCAGCCAATCAATGATTCTCTCTCATCACTGATGTTTCTATCTCTCTCTCTCCTTCTCCATTCCTCTCTTAAATCAATAAAGAAATATATATATATTTTTAAAAAAGGATCTCGTCAGAATGTAGGATGGAGCCCCACAAGTCAGAAACCAGGGCAGGTCAGCGTTCACGGAGCGTCATCTGAGCATCAGGCCTCATGCTGGGAGTTAGCGACTCAGAGATCACGAGGCCAGGGCCCTGCTCAGGGAGATTTCAGAGTTTCGTCCTGCAGGCGGGCACACGGTCTCTCGATGACGGCTGCCGTGGAACCATGCCCAGGGTGCCCGGGGAATCACCCAGGTGTGTCTGGAAAGCGTTCTGCCTGGTGTCATGCCTGAGTGTATTCCTGGAAGATGAGTAAGAACCGGCCTGGTGATGACAAGTGGGTGGAGCATTGGGGGAAGAGGCAGGATCCTGAAGAAAAGGGATGGCAACCCCCAGAGCACTGGGGGCGGCCTGCTTTCTGGGCACAGAGCCCATGCGGTGAGGCAATGCGGGGCCGGGAGGTGGACAGACAGGTCAGACCGAGGGAGGCGGGGTCCGACCTGCAGTTCAGGTTGTTGCTGAGCTTGAATGGCAGCAGAGGCCAAAAGGAAAGAGCAGGCAGGCAACTATGGGGGCACCCCAGGTGGCCAAGGTAGCAAACTTAACTGGGCCACCTGGACACACACCATTTTCCCCGGGGCTTGTATGTTTCTAGGGCAGGGGTGGGCAACCTTTTTGTGAGTGCGTGCCCAAACCAGCAAAATCTCTGACTCAAAATTCTCCTGCGTGCCAACCCTAATTTTTGGAGAACATGTTACGCCTACTTGATATCTCTTAAGGTGTACGTATGTGAAGAACCTCGAAGAAAAAATAAAATTCATTCGAGTGACAAAAACACAGTATACGATGATGAAAAATACACTTATTTTTTAATGTATACATGTACACTGATAGTCCGACAGAAAACCTTATGACTCCGTTTGATATTATCAGTGGGACTTTTGCTGCCGCATCACTGATGACAGAGATTTTACATCAGGTTTCTATTTCGTGACCTTCAGAGATATGCACGAGCTACTACTGTTATCCGTCAGGCTACTCCTATTATGAGACTTAACAAAATTCATCACTGAGAACAAAGATTCACAATTATAAATGGAAGATTATAAGAGAGGATTTCGTGTGCCAGCAAAAGTTACTGGCGTTGCCATGTTTGGCACGCGTGCCAGGGGTTGCCCACCGCTGTTCTAGGATAAGAGATCAAGTGAGTGGGTGTGGCCACTGCCTGGGGAAAGAAACTATCTGACTGGCATGACGTGGCCCTTTAATGGTACGGGATTTAGCCACCTCCATCACTCACCCACAAAGACTCAACTACTGTGTCGGAGAATGACTGGCTCCTGAGGCCTCCTGGTGATTAACCAACAGAGCCAGCAGAGGCATCACCCACACTGAGGCGAGACAGCAGGGAAGTCTACTTTACTTTCTTTTCCCCCCTTAAATATAGTTTTATTGACTTCAGAGAGGAAGGGAAAGGGAGAGAGAGATAGAAACACCAATGATGAGAGAGAATCATGGATCGGCTGCCTCCTGCATGCCCCCTATTGGGATCAAGCCCGCAATCCGGGCATGTGCCCTGACCGGGAATGGAACCGTGACCTCCTGGTTCATAGGTCAGTGCTCAACCACTGAGCCACACAGGCCGAGCTTCGTTGTTGATTTTAACGAACGAAAGGAGTGATTCAGATGAAGTACATTTGTCTCCTTGTGTTGGTGTGCCTATTTCTTTACCAAATGAACCAAATGCTAGAACCAAAGCTCAGCTGGCGTGGCCCAGAGGTTGAGCGTCGGGGGACTGAAGGGTCCCGGGTGCGCACACTGTCTCGTGATGACAGCTGCCGTGGGGGAATAATGCCCAGGGTGACCGGTGTCATGCCTTTTTTACACCAGGCAGAAAGCTTTCCTGAAACACCTGGGTGATTCCCCGGGCACCACGAACCCGGGACCCTTCGCTAGAATGGCTCTGTGTCCATAAGAGCATAACCCATGGACACAGACAACACGGTTCGATTCCGGGTTGCGGGCTGGATCCCCAGTGTGGGGCGTGCAGGAGGCAACCGATCAATGATTCTCTCTCATCATTGATGCCTTTCTCTCTCTCTCCCTCTCCCTTCCTCTCTGAAATCAATAAAAATATATTTAAAAAAATTATAATCCCAGCAGTTATCTACCTGAACCAAACAGTGACTTAACTCATGAGTCTAGTTCAATGGCGAGCCACCATGTGCCCAGGGCCTGTGCCCGCGCGTAGCACGAACAGTCCTCTTTGCCAGGATGCCTCAGTGGCCTTCAACGGAAGACCAAAGCCTGGGCCACAGGAGACACGGGCAGAGAGTCCCAGGGATGATGCCAATGACAGAGTGGGGAGGGACCGGGTGAGTCACCGAGAACGCCGCCACTGAAAACCCTTCCGGAAGCTTCCTGTCATCACGGCCAAGGTGCCAGTTCCTGCTGCCCAGCCTCGGCCTCGCCCTTCATCCTTTGATCCTCTGGGTGTGGCTGTCAGAGACTCGGGGAGGGAGCAACAGGGGTTTCCAGTCCTGGGATCTTGAATGTCAGGCCTTGCGTCATTTAAACGCTCAGTGTATCACTTAGAGCAGCGGTTCTCAGCCTGTGGGTCGCGACCCCTTTGGCAGTCGAACGACCCTTTCACAGGGGTCGCCTAAGACCATCCTGCATATCAGATATTTACATGACGATTCATCACAGTAGCAACATTACAGTTACGAAGTAGCAACGAAAATAATTTTATGGTTGGGTCACAGCATGAGGAACTGTATTTAAAGGGCCACAAGGTTGAGAACCACTGGCTTAGAAACTCAAGCAGATGTTCTCTCTCTCTTTTGTTTTTTAATCTTTATTGTTCATATTACAGTTGTTCCTTTTTTTCCCCCCCATAGCTCCCCTCCACCCGGTTCCCACCCCACCCTCTGCCCTTACCCCCCGCCCCCCCCGCACTGTCCTCATCCATAGGTGCACGATTTTTGCCCAGTCTCTTCCCGCACCCCCCACACCCCTTTCCCCGAGAATTGTCAATCCACTCCCTTTCTAGGCCCCTGATTTTACTATATTCACCAGTTTATTCTGGTCATCAGATTTTTTATTCACTTGATTTTTAGATTCACTTGTTGATAGATATGTATTTGTTGTTCATAATTTTTAAGTTCATCACCACCAAACCAGTATTATAAAGGGTGTCCCAAAATTCATGCAAGAAGTACTTTTGATAGAAAACACAGGTTTATAATTAAAAATTGTAAATTTTTTATTGACCCATAAAGTATACAGTATAGGGTTATGGATGGAACAGCACATCGGGTGAATGGCCTCCACAGCTTTGCTGGCACATACGCAAAGCCGTGGTCTTCATTGGTCTTCATTGTCCCTGCTCCTGGGCCATAAGTGGTACTTGGTAATGCTTATCAAATTGAAGGGATTGAAATCAAAGGCCAACAGATATTAGAATCTGATTCAATAAACCAAGTAAAATTAGGCTTTTATTTTTGTTGTTGTTAATGCTCACGCAAAATTAAAATCTTGCGTGAATTTTGGGACACCCTTTATGAAATGCTGAAAGGTATTCTTTATAAAGAGGAAGATGTTCTCTCTTTTCTTTTTCTTTTTTTTAAATATATTTTTATTGATTTCAGAGAGGAAGGGAGAGGGAGAGGGAGAGAAACATCAATGATGAGAGGGAATCATGGATCAGCTGCCTCCTGCACGCCCCCCACTGGGGATCGAGCCTGCAACCCGGCACGTGCCCTGACCGGGAATCAAACCGTGACCTCCTGGTTCATAGGTTGATGCTCAACCACTGAGCCACGCCGGCTGGGCAGACCAGTCTCTTTATCTTCATTCTTGCCATAGCCTCAACCTGGCCCTCTTGCCTCCGCCCTTTCTCTGCAGCCAGAATGCAATTCTTGGAAAAGCACGTCACATCATGTCATTGCTCTGGGAATGGCTCCCCCGGTGGCTCCATCCAACTAGGTCAAGAGCCCAAGTCCTTGGTCCAGCCCAGTGATGGCGAACCTATGACACGCGTGTCAGAGGTGACACGCGAACTCATTTTTTTGGTTGATTTTTCTTTGTTAAATGGCATTTTAATATATAAAATAAATATCAAAAATATAAGTTTTTGTTTTATTATGGTTGCAAATATCAAAAAATTTCTATATGTGACACGGCACCAGAGTTAAGTTAGGGTTTTTCAAAATGCTGACACGCCGAGCTCAAAAGGTTCGCCATCACTGGTCTAGCCTCTGGGCTCTAAGACCCGATCGCCACCTCTCTGACCACATCTCCTGCCTCCTGCCCCTGCTCTCTCCACTTCGACCTCACGGGCTCCTTAAACACGTCCAAGGTCATTCTGCAACAGCTCCCTTTCTCGGGAACGCTCTCCCTGGGAATCCGAAGGGCTGGCCCCCCACTTCCCCATCTCGGCTCACTGTCTCCCGCAGGACGTATACCAGGTGCGCTCCACGTTGAGGACTGATCCCCTTGCTCATTCATTCCATGGCGGCCGCATCCCCGGCACATCCCCAGATGCTGCCTGAACGCCAGAAAGTGCTGGTTCCGCTTATCTCGACCCAACGGAGATGCATTTCAATTTCATCGCTGGGATAGATGCCCGAGCTCCTGGGCGCTGGTTCCAGCTGGACATGGACCAGGGAGCCCAGTATCCCCTCCTGTCTGCAAGGGAGGGCGTCGCTGGCTTTGACACGCATCCCTCTAGCCCCGTGGTCGGCAAACTCATTAGTCAACAGAGCCAAATATCAACAGTACAGCGATTGAAATTTCTTTTGAGAGCCAAATTTTTTAAACTTAAATTATATACGTAGGTACATTGTTATGAACTAAATTGGGGTCCTCCTAAGGCTTAGGAAGAGCCACACTCAAGGGGCCAAAGAGCCGCATGTGGCTCATGAGCTGCAGTTTGCCGACCATGGCTCTAGGTCATCCAAAGGGTTAGAAGTCAAGGTCCCAGTGCCAACATCCATTAGTTGGTGAGCTCTAGGAGCTGAAGCCGAGCCCCTCAGAGCAACCTGCGCCCCAGAGCCCCGAAGAGTGCCCCCCGATTTCATTATCTTCCAAAAGGAGCCACACACTCAGTTGGGCTATTAACTCAAATGAACGGTTTCAGATTCATTTCGTCGGCAGATGGAAATGAAGTTGCAAAGACCCAACCGGCCCAGGCTGGACAGTCTATTCATTTTTAATTACACAGGAACACACGAGTATTGTCACGTTTAAAATGGAAACAAGCCGAAACCGGTTTGGCTCAGTGGATGGAGCGTCGGCCTGCGGACTGAAGGGTCCCGGGTTCGATTCCGGTCAAGTGCATGTACCTGGGTTGCGGGCACATCCCCAGTAGGAGATGTGCAGGAGGCAGCTGATCGATGTTTCTCTCTCATCGATGTGTCTGACTCTCTATCTCTCTCCCTTCCTCTCTGTAAAAAATCAATAAAATATATTTTTAAAAAATAAATAAAATAAAATAAAATAAAATAAAATAAAATGGAAACAATACAGAGAGAGTCGAAGGCCTCTTAACCACTCACTGATGGACTCATGTCCCCCTCCCTGGGAGTTACCGCTGTGATCAGTGGGAAGTGTGTCCTCAGATACGTGCGGGTGCGTACATACGTGTGTGTGTGTGTGTGTGTGTGTGTGTGTGTGTACACATAGTCAGATGAAACTATTTAGCCTTGGCAGTGGCCCAGGAGAGCAGACGCTGTATTCCAAAGTGAGTACAAGATGGTTATGAAGGACATCAGCGGTTTCTGAGCATGGGCCATGTCCCGGGCACAGAGGGATTTGGGGACTGGTATGAGGAGGGGAGAGAAGGCAGGGGATGAACGCTGTCCGCCCCCACATCCATGGGGTCGAGAGAGGTGACATGACTCTGTTCACCTCGAATCAAGGAAGAGGCTCCCCTGGAGCTCAGCTGAGAGTTTGGTTTGTGTCCCTGACACGGTTCCATGTAGCATCTTTCTCTGTGCTGCTTTCGCGTTTTTGTTTCTGACATCATCCTTTTCCTACTCTGCGGGTTAGAAATGTATTCGACGTTTCCACTAATACTTCTGATGATGCTTTCATTGCTTGGGCACTTGATTTGTCGAGAATTTGCAAATTCTCCTCAAACTTCCACCCCACCCCACCCCGCCCAAAAAAATGGATTAATTTAATTTGGACAACACTCTGGTTTGAAAGGCCACCTTTATCCTGCACGAAAGTCGCAACTATTTGCTGGTTACTTTCTGACTTGCGTTCTGCAGCGAGAATTGATACGTACGGGTCTTTCCCCCCCGTCCATTGATGAGAATCCAATATCGCTTCGGGGAGAATGAAGGAAGGCCCATTGTAAGAGCTCAATGGGTGCCTCTTCGCTTCCTCCCCGCCTAAATCAGGCCAACACACAGGTGAAGCGCCCCTCCTTGCCGGGAGCCGGTACATCCTTGCTGCTTGACACAGTCGCTGCAGGGAAGAAACATCTGTACAGCATATGTTTCAAGGGATCTGACGTATAGTTGCTGGAGTCCAATCCCAGCAGGTCCAAGGGTCCCCAATGGTGTCAACGGAGTCGGCGAAGAAGGAATGACACGAAGACAGCCTTCAGTTGATCAGCAGCCTAGTCAGGACCTCTAGCCAGGGTCTCCAGCCAAAGTTCTGGTCGGAGTTCTGGTTAGGAGCTGATGAGGATCTGATGAGGATCTGATGTTTATTGTCTTGTTACATGCGTATTTATACCAGCCGATTTTAATCCTGTCAATTTCTATTACAAAGGTTAAGGCGTTTCTTATCTCCATTCCAGGGAGTAAAGATTATGTAGCTTAACTACCCACCTGGCACTTAATTAAGGGGTTTCACTTGCTCCCTAACTTCAGGGGAAAATCCCCACCTGGGGAAACAACCTTTCTCAGAGAGGTGACCTTAGCCAAAACACATAGTGCCAAGAAGGGGAGCAAACATATTAAGAACAGTATGCCATATACGCCAGGTCCCTTGAAACATATGCTGTGCAGATGTTTCTTCCCTGCAGCGACTGTGTCAAGCAGCAAGGATGTACCGGCTTCCGGCACCTCCTCTCTGACGCTCATCCACTATACTAGTAGTCATGGCGCTAATCCACCATGGCTCCATAGAGACCTTTTGTTTGTGTGTTTGCTTGTTTGTTAAGCCTCCCCAAGGATATTTTTCCATGGCTTTTCAGAGAGAGTGGAAAGGAGGGAGGGGCGGGGGAGAGAGCCAGAGAGAAACATCAATGGGAGAGAGACACATCCATTGGTTGCCTCCTGCACACACCCTGATCTGGGCCAGGGATCAAACCTGCCACCTAGGTTTGATCGAACCTGCGACCCCTAGGTGCACAGACTGATGCTCTAACCACTGAGCAACACTGTCCAGGCTCCATATAGACTTTTATTGGTTTCTAGCCTTTTATTTTTTTCTTCTAGGAAAGACTCTTATTTTTGGACAACAGAGAGTTAAGTGACAGTATCCTAGACTCTGTCTTAGCTACAAAACCGTCTATGGCAGCGGTTCTCAACCTGTGGGTCGCGACCCCTTTGGGGGTCGAACGACCCTTTCACAGGGGTCGCCTAAGACCATCGGAAAACACATATATAATTACATATTGTTTTTGTGATGAATCACTATGCTTTAATTATGTTCAATTTGTAACAATGAAATTGGGGGTCACCACAACATGAGGAACTGTATTAAAGGGTCACAGCATTAGGAAGGTTGAGAACCACTGGTCTATGGGAACTGGAACACTCCAGAAGGCTGGCCCTGGACTGTATTTCACAGCTTCATCTATCTATATAAAACCCTAATATGCAAATAAACCAAATGGCAGAACTACAGGTCGCTATGACGCGCACTGACCACCAGGGGGCAGATGCTTAACACAGGAGATGCCCCCTGGTGGTCAGTGCACTCCCACAGTAGGAGCGCCGCTCAGCCAGAAGTTGGGCTCACAGTTGGTGAGCGCAGCAACGGTGGCGGGAGCCTCTCCTGCCTCCACGGCAGTGATAAGGAGCAGCAAGCCAAGCAGTAAGGAATGAGCAGGCAGGCAGTTAGGAGCAAGGGGTCCCAGATTGCAAGAGGGATGTCCGACTGCCGGTTTAGGCCCAATCAGACCTAAACCGGCAGTTGGACATCTCCCAAGGGGTCCCAGATTTCGAGAGGGTGCAGGCTGGGCAGAGAGACCCCCCACCATGCATGAATTTCATGCACCGGGCCTCCAGTTTAATTATAACCATCAAAGTTAATGACAGTCATAAAGTGTTGCCAACATACCAATGAGCAGTATCATTGGAGGGGAACCCAGACATCTCATTATAAAACCGGCAGGCTAGTGAAGGCACAACTAAACACAACCTTCCTTCCAGGTACTTAAAGACAAAGAAACATGTAAGTTGATTAAATGTTTGCACGTGGTAGAATTAATGTTCCATCAAAGAACACTGGGGTTATTCACTTTGTTTTCTGATTAAATGTTTACTTCCCATGGGATAAGCGATGATGCTTGCCATGACGTGAGAGACTGCTTGAAGTCAAGTCACAGACACAGGGATTTCAGTAAAAAGACAAATGAAAGAAAGCTCAGAAAGCAAATGAAAAGAGGAACAGTTATATCAGGATCTTGGTAAACTGGTGTATGAGAGTTGGCCGGAGGAAGAGAACCAATTGAATAGAAAGGTAGAGGAATGGAAGGATGGCTAGATGGATGGATGGATGGATGGATGGATGGATGGACAGAAGACCAAAGGACAGAGACACATGACCCAGGGACAGCATATCAGGTTTCCCCAGAAGCATGGCATTAACTTGTCATTTTTTTTAAATGTGCTCCAAAGCGTATGGTTCAAATTAATTTTTTTAATATATGTTTATTGATTCCAGAGAGGAAGGGAGAGGGGGAGAGAGGTAAAACAACAATGAAGAGAGAGAATCACTGATCGGCTGCCTCCTGCACGCCCCTTACTGGGGATCGAGCCCCCAACCCGGGCATGTGCCCTGAATGGGAATTGAACCCGGGATTCTTCAGTCTGCAGGCCGACGCTCTATCCACTGAGCCAAACTGGCTAGAGCTCCATTGATTTTTAGAGAGAGTGGAAAAGAGGGAGGGAGAGGAGAGGGGAGAGAGAGAAAAACATCAAGGTGAGAGAGACACATCTATTGGTTGCCTCCTGCTCTCGCCCCGACTGGGGCCGGGGATCGAATGTGCAACCAAGGTACGTGCCCTTGACCGGGAATTGAACCCAAGGGCCGACGCTCTAACCCCTGAGCGCTCTGTTGGTGCTCTGGGCCCTGGGCCTGGAAAAATGCCACATGGTGAATTGCTGCCTCCCCCTATGCCAGTGGTTCTCAACCTTCCTCATGCTGCGACCCTTTAATACAGTTCCTCATGTTGTGGTGACCCCCAACCATAAGATTATTTTTGTTGCTACTTCATCACTGTCATTTTGCTACTGTTATGCATCGTCATGTAAACATCTGATATGCAGGATGTATTTAGGCGAACCCTGTGAAAGGGCCGATCGACCCCCAAAGGGGTCGCGACCCACAGGTTGAGAACCGCTGCTCTATGCCAAAAGCAAGGGGCTTCCAATGGTGCGGACCGTACCCCCAGGGGGTGGCACACACTCAAGAAAAACCCAGCCCGACACATTATTCCAAACCCATGCTTATGTTCACAGCGTAGGAAGCACCTCGGGGCGTTCTGGGGTGACAAAAGCTGGTGAATCTAAGCAGTTATCGTTCACCAGGTTTACCTGGGGCTGCTGCAGAGCGCGAGCCCACTGGCGGAGGGCGGATTATTTGCTGCAATCTCCACCACGTGTGTTTTGGAGAGTCTCTCACCGAACCCCTGGCCTGCCCTAGTGGCGCCCGCCATCCTGTTGCTATAGCTACAACAATTAATTACATGCTCAACTAGCCTTACCGGCGCGTTGCAGCCATTCAATTAAAATCTGACTTTATTCTTCCTGTCTTTTCGAGGGTTTTTTGTGGGGGTTTTTTTCCCGGCCCTCAGCTCTGGAAACTGCCCATCCTGTGGATGAAAAGGGCCCCGGATGTTGTCATGTCCATTTCCCAGGGGGCATCTTTGGTTTCAAAGTGGATGGGACGAGGCTCTGTGGCCCTGAAACAGACCTCGTACCAGAGCCAAACGTTTGGGGGATGCGGCCCCAACAGCTGAGCAAATCATAAAAGGAAGGCGCAGTGGGGGCAAGGCCGCCAGGAAGAGGTGGTTTTGCCTGCTTAATGTTAATAACGGATTTAAATGGCCATGAGGACACACAGGATCCCTGAATTCGTGGCCGGGCCCAATCGCTGATGGGACATCTAGAGATGCACCTACTTTCAACTTTCAGTGAAATTAAGTTGTTCACACTATCCTCTCATTATTTTTGTTACATATTTTATTTTTTATCAAATCCTGATTGTGGAAAGTATTACATATGGTTAGGGCACGTGCAGGAGGCAACCAATCGATGTGTTTCTCTCACATCGATATTTCTCTGTCTTTCCATCTCCCTTCCACTCTCTCTAAAAATCAGCGGAGCCCTAGCCGGTGTTGCTCAGTGGATAGAGCATCTGCCTGCGGACTGAAGGGTCCCAGGTTTGATTCTGGCCAAGGGCACATGCCTGGGTTACGGGCTCGATCCCCAGTAGGGGGAGTGCAGGAGGCAGCCGAGCAATGATTCTCTCTCATCATTGACGTTCCTATCTCTCCCTCTCCCTTCCTCTCTGAAATCAATAAAAATATATTTTAAAAAAACTGGAAACAAGCACAAAATCTAACATTAAGTATATGGTTAATTAAATGATGGCACATCCATACAGTGGAGTACCGTGAAAACACTTAAATCACGTTGAGGAAGAATTTTTAGTAAAGAAAAATATTTATATCATTATTACACGTGGAGGGAACACGATGCCAATTTCTATATATTGTGAGGTTATGGGCCAAACAGCAAAGTTGTTTAAAAGAGCTAAAAGGAAATACATAACTCAGTTAACTCTCTTCGTCCATAAAAACAAATCATGGGTGGTTCCTTTTCCGTAATTGAAATAAATAATTTCCATATGAGACTTTTTTTTTTTCTTTTCTGTTCCATTTAAATGTATTAATAGGATGGATGCTACCCATGGCAGCTCAGGCAAGGACACTTCATTTAAGAGCTGAACGCTGTCCTATTTGTCTTCCACACACGGGATTTCCCATGAAGGAGAAACATGGACGCATTCCAAAGAGACCCCTTCCGACTGTCATAAGTGGTTCCAAGTCTCAAATCACTGAGAGACACGGCCCTCCTACAAGTCGCCATATGTGGAGAGCGGCTACAGTGTTTGGACAGGTTCAGGCCTTGGACTAATGAGAGGGCACAGTCCTCTCATGGCCACATGCAAGTCCCAGCTTGGAGGGCTGGGCCCTCCCAGCACAATTATAGCCAACAGCTATAGCTGTAAGCTGGAACCTATGGTCTGAACACGTGGCCCCACGTGTCTGAGTGATGTGGGCTTGGTAGAGTTCAGGTGCATGTAATTGAGTAGGATCGAAACCCACGAGAATGTTGTAAACATCTTGACCACGCCCTTACTTTGCCTCGTGGCATCTGCTATAAAATAAAGACACAGCTTGTGGGCGCTGGCGCTGTCTCTCCATCTGGGTCCGACCCAGACTCAGCTTTCATTCTCTTGTCTGTCTTTTCTCAATCCTTCACCGCCCCCTCTCAGGTTCACCCTTGGCCGTGCTGGCTCAGCACAGCCATAAACACCCGATCCTGAGCGCAGAGCTTTGTGTGCGAAACGGCATCCCACACGTACTTCATCCGGGGGTAGACGAGGGTCTGCCCCCCTCCACACACAGTCCGCGTTGCTTCCTAAACCTCATTAGATGGGTTATCATGCTTCGCCACAGGAATTAATTTCATGCTAATCACACATGGCAGGGACTCTCCAGGCCGCCCCACAGAAGCAAGGGTCTTGCAAATGAGTAGCTCTTCCTCTTTGGCGAAGGTGTGGGAGAGGCCAGACGCGAAGGCATCGCTGGGCCCCCCGGTGATGTGTTCGGACTTGCTAATGAGCTCAGAAGTCTGGTTTTATCATTTCATCGGAAGATGGTTTGGGGGCATAAGCCGTCCGGGGGGTCATCCATTCTGACTCAGCTGATTAACGCTGGGCTTGTCAGAT
Organism: Myotis yumanensis; assembly: GCF_028538775.1. NCBI lineage: Eukaryota > Metazoa > Chordata > Mammalia > Chiroptera > Vespertilionidae > Myotis > Myotis yumanensis. The sequence goes on along the minus strand of NW_027223771.1, from coordinate 2,911,350 downwards.
AATTGGGGAGGTCGAAAACACAGTGTCGCGTCTTTCCTCCTCGAGCTAGAATTAGTGTCAGAAAAAACGTCTGAGAGATGTTCCCGGGGCGTCTTCCTGGAATCTGGCGTATCTGAATTTGGATCGGTGGGTGGTGCGCGCCCTGGCTGTGCGGCCCCGGGAAAGAGCTTATCTTTGTGGATCTAAAGTTCCTTCTCTGTGAAAATTGAAAGAAAAATGCCTCTCTCCAGGGGAAGAACCAGGCAGCACACACACGCGTTGAGGTTACAGACCACGGAGGAAGGAAGACCTCAAGCAAATGGAACCAGAAATGAAATGGGCTGCCCAGCACGCAGCAAGGGGACAAGACCAAGACTCAATGTCTAAACTAACTGGATGCTTTTTTTAAAAAAAAATTTTTTTTTAATCGATTTCAGAGAGGAAGGGAGAGGGAGAGAGAAACATCAATGATGAGAGAGAATCATGGATCGGCTGCCCCCTGCACACCCCTTACCGGGGATCGAGCCCACAACCCTGGCATGTGCCCTGACCGGGAATCGAACCTGGGACCCTTCAGTCCACAGGCTGACGCTCTACCCACTGAACCACACCAGCTAGGGCTAACTGGGATACTGGCATGGGAGCCGGGAGTGGGTGGGAATGGTCCAGGGAGAGAGGACGATTCGATGGGCAGTCAGGATTCAGGCAAACTCCAACAACCTGACAAGAAGTCCAATGAAGACATGGTGCGCGTTGGTTTTATTTCTTCAAGTGACTAGTATTTATTGAGCACCTACTATGTGATGGGCACAGAGTTCGTTTCAGAGTTTACAGTGGGGAACAAGAGAGCTTACGCACAACTGGGGGGCGGCAGGTGGGGAGACGGGACGGCACCGGCTATAGCATGAGACGACCTGGTGGGCTTGCCTGTTACCAGGAGGGTCTTGGGTTGGAAGAACTTTGGAGGGAAAAAAGGGGAATCAAGCCCGACCGGTGTGGCTCAGTGGTTGAGCATCAACCTACGAACCAGGAGGTCACGGTTCGATTCCCGGTCGGGGCACATGCCCGGGGTTGCGGGCTCCATCCCCAGTGTGGGACATGCAGGAGGCAGCCGACCGATGAATCTCTCTCATCATTGACGTTTCTATCTCTCTCCCTCCCTCTCCCTTCAATAAAAATATATTTTTTAAACAAAGGCGGGGTGGTGGCAATCAACTGCTTCTTTTCTAGGACAAGAGCAAATTAGCTGCCACCTGCCCTGTGTGGCCTCACCAAGGTCACAGGTCTGGCTGGCGGCCAGCAACTGTCTCGATGTTCCTGTCTGGCCAAAGCAGGAAATCAGAGAGAGATCTTTCTGGCCCTAGATCCTCCTCTAGAGATTAGAGAATTCCTCATGCCATTCTGTCCTTTCTGCCGCGGTCAGAGCTTTCTCTTTGCCAGCGAAAGCCTCGGGGCTGTGTGCGGGCCACCCACAAGCAGGCGGGGACAGGTCACGGATGTGGGGACGTGCCTTTCTCAACAGCCCCTCCTGACACCGCCGTGGCATTCTGTGGGAATGCACATTTAAAATTCTCTCTGCGTTCATCCGTACAAAATGGCAAGACCGCCCCAGCCGGTGTGGCTCAGTGGATAGAGCGTCGGCCTGTGGACCAAAGGGTCCTAGGTTCGATTCCGGTCCAGGGCATGTACCTCGGTTGCAGGCTCCTCCCCGGCCCGGGACCTGGTCGGGGCGAATGCAGGAGGCAACCAATCGATGTGTTTCTCTCCCTAAAAAAAAAAAAAAAAAAAAAAATCAATGGAAAATTATCCTCGGGTGAGGATTCACAACAACAGCTGCAAAAACACAGAATGGCAGAAGAAAAGTAATGGACTCTGACGAAGATGGCGATTATTGAATTTAAGATGCACAGACTGGAACTTAATGGAACAATTCCAGGACAGATAATACTTGGCAGTTAAGATCTGATTGAATGTTCACTTGTTTATTGTTTATACACCTTTAGAAACAGAAACTTGTTATGTAAAAGAAAAAAAAACACATAATGGCAATATCAAAACTGTTACTGAAGCAAAGCTCCCCCCCCCCCCCCCCAACAGAGGTTTCAGAAGGTCAAAGGAGGGGCGCGGTCAGAGGATCACAGATGGGAAGGTGGGGGTCGGGGGAGTTTTTGAATTACCACAGACCCTCATCATGGGTGCGATGACGTCACACTGGGGAGGTGAATGGTGAAGTGCTCATTCCACTGAGGTGTTCACTCTTTCTCCCCAACCCCCCCCCCCCCCCTTCCTGCAGACAACCAGCCTTGCTCTCATCTCTCAGGGAGGGTCCTGGGCAGGGCAAAGGCGGGGTCTTCCTGTGGGGCCTGCTGGCATTGGTTACCCAAGGGAGCTGGGAGAGTCCGAAATATCAACCTCTTCAACAGCAACGCATGAAAGGAGACTTTTCTGGAAACTGAGGGGGGGAGGAGGGGGAGGAAGGGGTGGCGTGGGGGAGGGGGAGTGCCTTTTGTTTTCTCAACAGCACAGGCCAGAGGAAGGGAGACTGGGGGTTCCTGGGGGCACACAGGGCCCAGGCAGCGGGGAGCCGGCCCAGGGTTCGAAGGTCGGCGGGGAAGGCAGGCAGAGGCTGGGGCCCGAGGCCCTGTGTAGACCAGGAGGCAGACAGCTCCGCGGAGCCGGAGTTTCTGGAGTCTTGGTGCCACTGGGAAGGGCCGGATGCTTGGGGAGGAGGGGTCAGCATGCCAACTGCTATGTTCAAAGACGGCTGCTTCTCCCCTGGGCTCGTGGCCTACGGTTCGCTGGGGACCCCGGGGACCTGGCCGTGTGCCCCCGTGGGTCCCGACAGCACCCTGGGAGGGGGTCACACCATCAGGAGGAGGAAGAGTGGGCCCTAGGGTCACATGGGACACCACACCCATGCGTGTCATTGTGTCATTCCGCCCCGGTGGCCCTGCCTTCCTGCCGGGGTGACGGATGGATCACGCCCCAGAGAGCCCCGAGGAAGCAGGCCCTGGTCAACGCCTGTGAGCAAAGAAACGCGCCAGGTTTCCGCCTTTCCTCCTCTGTCCAGGCCCTGCTCCTCCGCCGGGAAGAGAGAGAACAGATCGCTGCCTCTGTAACAGCCGGCTCAGCCCTCCCTCGCTCACTTCCTCCGCATCTGCATGTGAAAATGACCTTTCCCGGCTCCCAAACTGCTGTGTGCACAGGCAAGCAGACAGGCCCCAACTCTGGGGCTGGAGCAGACACCGGCATAAAAGGCAATTACCATTTCCGGGCCGACGCTCTCCCGGTGGCCCTGTGCCTCGCACATCAGAGTGAGCCGCCCAGAAACCACAGGCCAGAAACCACAGGCTGGCAAAGCGTTCATTTCACCTCTAGCTCGGGCCCTGGGCGAGAAGCAGGTACTGCTGCCCTCGGACGCATCCGCCCAGACCTCCACCCGCCACTCCATGCCCCGTGTCTGCCTGGCTCACACCATGGTCTGGCATCAGCTCGGGCAGGATCCCACCATCTACAGAGCCTCCCCCACAGCGGGACCCCGGGCCCACCCTCTGGCTGAATGGCTGTGTCCTCCCTGGTCAGCCCCTGGGAGTTCCCATTCCAGGAGCCGCTTCTCAGAACCCGACTCTCTTCCCCCACAGAGAGTTCTGGATCTCACTCATTCCCTCACACCTCCAGCCTCTGGCTAGGATGACGACAGTGGGGAGTTACTATAGGGCAGGGATGGCGAACCTTTTGAGCTCCGCGTGTCGGCATTTTGAAAAACCCTAACTTAACTCTGGTGCCGTGTCACATAGAGAAATTTTTTGACCTTTGCAACCCTAGTAAAACAAAGACTTATATTTTTGACATTTATTTTATATATTTAAATGCCATTTAACAAAGAAAAATCAACCAAAAAAATGAGTTCGCGTGTCACTTATATTTTATTGATTTTTTTACAGAGAGGAGGGGAGAGGGATAGAGAGTTAGAGACATCGATGAGAGAGAAACATCCATCAGCTGCCTCCTGCACACCTCCTACTGGGGATGTGCCCGCAACCCAGGTACATGCCCTTGACCAGAATCGAACCTGGGACCTTTCAGTCCACAGGTCGACGCTCTATCCACTGAGCCAAACCGGTTTCGGCAATAAAAATATATTTTTAAAGGGTAATAAAAAAAACCACACGCATTTAATCTCAGGCAACTGTGCCACTGCTGCCTGGAACACACCTCGCCATCTCCCTTCCAAGATGTTGTCGTCTCTACAAACTCGGAAGAGCCCTGGCGCAAGGACACTGCCCACAGGGAAAAGCATTTCGTCGCGTGATCCACCCCAAATGCCACGTGACGATATTCTCGTTCCCCACGGGATGCAGAGCTTTCACGTATGGGTGTCTTACAAAAAATAATGACTTTTAAACAAACATTCTTATTGACCTCAGAGAAGAAGGGAGAGGGAGAGAGAGACAGAAGCATCAATGATGAGAGAGAATCATGGATCGCCTGCCTCCTGCACGCCCCCTACTGGGGATCAAGCCCGCAACCAGGGCATGTGCCCTTGACCGGGAATCAAACCCGGGACCCTTCAGTCTGCAGGCTGATGCTCTCTCTATCCACTGAGCCAAACCGGCCAGGGCCCCAAAAATAATTATTTTAAATGATTCATTTGAAGTTCAATGTTAACACATTGCGGGACGGATCACGAGGATTCTCACTTCATATTACAGTGTTTTACAAAGTATCCTACTTTAAAAAGATAGTAGCTTGTAAGAACATGTCATAACTTCAAGATGCAATGGGTATTTAACGTTAAGGCATGCCTTTAACATTTATGTAAAACGTTTTTCGTACTCGTTCCATAGAAACTTACCTGGCCACTGGGTAAAGCTAGCAATGAAACTACTGGTCCGCAATGTGTTAAAATAGGAGCTTGAAACACGCACACCCCTAATCCCATGCCCTGCTACATACATTGCTCTGCTCCAGAAACCCTGAATCACTAGCGCCCCCTGGCGGTGGGTTGCATTATTCCAGCGGCGAAATTAACACGTTCATGGTTTGCCTCAGTCTTGCCTGTGTGGGTTGGCAGAAGAACAGGCAGGCTACCATGGCCTTTTCTAAATGAACTCGAGTCCCACGTCCGTCTATAGCTTCCCGCGTGTTACCTGAGGGGGTGACAGGCCCATGCCCAAGGTTCCGCCTAACTGGGTGTCACTGTCATGGGAAGCCAGGTGCCACCCTCCCTCCACCTCCCAGGAATGTAAACGAATGAAATAATTTAATCTTCTGAGACAGATTCAATGAATCTGTTCTACCCAGAAAAGGATAAATTGGAACAGAAAGTACCAAAAAAAAAAAAAAAAAAAAAAGGAATCCCTTTGCTCAGCATGCTATATTTGCCTCTGGACCAGCGGTTCTCAACCTGTGGGTCGCGACCCCTTTGGGGGTCGAGCGACCCTTTCACAGGGGTCGCCTAAGACCAAACTGCATATCAGATATTTACATGACGATTCATCACAGTAGCAACATGACAGTTATGAAGTAGCCACGAAAATAATTTTATGGTTGGGTCACAACATGAGGAACTGTATTTAAAGGGCCAGAAGGTTGAGAACCACTGCTCTGGACCAAGCATGTCAAACTCGCGGCCCACAATGAGTATTTTTGCGGCCCAGCCAATATAATGGTGTGAGCAGTTATTTACAATCGTGAAAAGAAATAAGTCTGTCAGATCTGGAATTACTGACATTCACTGTGGGTCAGTTTTTTGTTTGTTTGTTTTTTAATATATTTTATTGATTTTTTTACAGAGAGGAAGGGAGAGAGAGAGAGAGAGTTAGAAACATTGATGAGAGAGAAACATCGATCAGCTGCCTCCTGCACATCCCCTACTGGGGATGTGCCCGCAACCAAGGTACATGCCCTTGACCGGAATCGAACCTGGGACCCTTCAGTCTGCAGGCCGACGCTCTATCCACTGAGCCAAACCACTGAGCAAAACCAGTCAGGGCTGTGGGTCAGTTTTGAAAGTGATCACTGCGAACAACACTTCCCCCGAAGTAGGAAAGATGGTAGCAGAGAGGAGATGCCAAGTGCCAGGAAGAAAACATGCATTTTATCATTGCTCCTGTGCTGCTTTTTATATATACTATACTTTTCGAAATAAACCTACGTTTCTATGAGAATGAAAGCTTTTGGGGTTTTTTTTGCGGCCACGTAAACTTAAGCCTTGTTTATTGGGCCCGTGTTAGCCTTTGGACATGCTTGTTCTAGACTGAAACCAGAGAGCAGACTGAAAACTGGCTGTTAACACGTTACAGTTGGAAACTGTGGACAAGGAGGAAGAGGAGGCCAAGGGAGAGGTTGTTGTGGCTGAAGTTGGTGGTGGTTTTCAAAACCTCGATCCCGTGGCTATTTCAGCAACACTTCCTCGGAACCCACGAGTCTTCCCGGGAAGAGCGGGGCGGGGGGGGGGGGGGGGGGGGGGCGCCCCCAGGGGCCCTGTGGTTCATTCCCTCCCAAACTGAACTCAACCTCTGGGACAATCTGGGGAACCGGAAATTCTTTTCTTTAATCCATTTGATAAAAGAAAAGGCAAATTCCAATAAAACAAGTTCCTGTGAGAGATGGTGGGATTGGTGGATTGAACCACTGAAATGGTAGAAAAGAAATTTTTAAAAATAAATCTTTATTGTTGAAAAGTATGACCTATGTCCCTTCCCCCCCACCCCCCCATTGGCTCCCTCCAGCCCACCCCTGCCCCCCACCCCAGGCCTTCACCACCCTATTGTCCGTGTCCATGGGCCATGCATCTATGCACACAAGGTCTTTGTTTGATCACCTCCCAGCCACCACCCTCCCTCGCCTTCCCTCTGAGATTCCGCACTCTGTTCCATGCTTCCATGTCTCTGGATCCACTCCATTCATCAGTTTACTTTGTTCATTGGATTCCACATATGAGTGCGATCATGGGATACTTGTCTTTCTCTGACTGACCTATTTCACTTAGCGTGATACCCTCCAGGTCCCTCCATGCTGCCTCAGAGGGTAAGAGATTCTCCAAAAAGGAATGTTTAAGGAGGCTGAATGACAAGGATAAAGAGAAGGAGAGCGAGTCACCGTGGAGACAGAGGTCGGATGGAGGGGTCGGGCTGGCCCAGCAGAATCCTGGGACCTTGGACAGCAGGACAGGCACCCCAGCTGGGAGGGGGAGGCAGACGCCTGGACGTTCTCTCTGGTCCTGAAAGGAAGGGGCTTTGGACCCCAGGGCCCCACCCAACCCCACACAGCCACTGCCACTCTCTGACTCCTCAAGGTCTGAGATCATTCTGGAAAAACGGAAGCACAGAAACCCTGGCTCAGGGCACTGGTCACAGCAGTGTCAGGTAGAGCCCTGGAATCAGGGACCAGAGAACAGGCTGCACCTGAAAAGTGGGGAGACTGCCTGCCAGCCCTGCAGGTTGCCATGCCCCCCCCGCCCCCCCTCCCCGCCCCCCTGTGCCACTGGCACCTGCGGCCAGGCGAGCAGAAAACCCACACAAGGGATTTCCTCCTCCAAACGCCTTTCTCGGTATTTAGCTTTTTTCCTAATTTAGGTAAATATTTATGAAAAGTATCACGATATGCCCAGCTGGTGTGGCTCAGTGGTTGAGCGTCAAGCTCTGAACCAGGAGGTCACGGTTCAATTCCCAGTCAGGGCACATGCCTGGGTTGCGGGCTGGTCCCCAGTAGGCGGCGTGCAGGAGGCAGCCAATCCATGATTCTCTCATCGTTGATGTTTCTATCTCTTTCTCCCTTTCCCTTCCTCTCGGAAATCAATAAAAAAATATATTTTAAAAGGATCATGATGTGCATGGAGGAGGTGGCTGTTCAGAATATGTAATACCTGATAGTATATAAAGAGATACCGTGTGTATCAGAGTTAAAATTTCATAATCGTGAAATGGGACCCCTTAGTCGTCCTCCCCCCCCCCCCCCCCCGCCCACCTCTTGGTGGGGATGATAAGACAATTGAAAGTATAGGCTTATATAGTCTGAGGTTAAGAAAAGAGAAAACACAAAACGTATTCATATTAATCAGAAGCTAGATCAATGTATCCCTAAATCGCTTAGTTCAAACTTGCCCCTGACAAAATCCGGCCACGTCGAAGTTGTATCTCTTTTATATATATACATATATGTATATATATAATTGATTTTTACAGAGAGGAAGGGAGGGGGATAGAGAGCCAGAAACATCGATGAGCAAGAAACATCGATCAGCCGCCTCCTGCACGCCCCCTACTGGGGATGTGCCCGAAGCCAAGGTACATGCCCTTGACCGGAATCGAACCTGGGACCCTTGAGTCCACAGGCCGACGCTCTATCCACTGAGCCAAACCGGTTAGGACTGAAGTTGTATCTCTTTAGAAAAAGGTTCTTTCGTTGTCTAAAACTGCAACACATACACACACACACACACACACACACACACACACACACACCGTACAGGGGATAACATAATAAGCTCGCGTGTACTCTCCATCCACAAGTAAGCGAGTATTGTTTCTGCCTCTAAACCCAACAGATTTGCTAATTTCTAATTCTCCAAAGGGGCCTTCTGAGACATGTTTTCAACGGCGCCACCTGGTGGCGCCAGCCAGGAAGTGCTCTCTTTTCTCGCTATTAAAACTGACTCCAGGACAAACTCTAGGACAGCGGAGGCATTGGGCCCCTCACCTCCCTCCTTTGCTTTATCTTCTCGCTGGCACCCTCAGCCCCCTTTCTTCCCCACGACAATCGGCGGGTCCTTGAAACTCCCCCGTTTCACTTCCTGGCCATTCTGCTCACGACAGCCATTTTACGGCAAGACTTACAGCAACGCCAGGAAGAAAGGAAACTTGTAAAATAAACTTGGGAAGCATTATACACTGGCAACCGAATCGGCCGTGATGCACAGCGGGCATCGATGCAGGCCACCCGTTCCACGGTCAGCCGCTCGCGATGGCCGCTTTCGCCCGTTCCCTGTGCTTTGAGAGACCTTTCCCTTGCCCCTCCTCCCCCGAAAGGTCTTCAGAAGTGACGGTACTTTCCAGAAGGTGCTGAGGACTCACATCAAGCTAACCTTGCTGGCCATGTAGCCACAACCTGGAGGCCCATCGAGGCCGACCCTTGCTCTGAGTCTTTGAGTTCTGCCAAAACCCAGGTATCAGACACAGAGAAGTTTTACCAGAACTCACAGGCCGGCTACAAGATACCTCTGAATCCAAACACACATCTATATATATAAAAGCCAAGTGATCAGAACAATGAATGACCGGGAAGACTGGTCGCTATGACATGCACTGCGGCAGCCAACCGGCCCGATCGGCTCCCCTCAAACCCTGATCGGGGACCAACCTCTCGCGTCCCCTCTTCCCCACTGGCCTGGCCCAATCGGTCCCCATTGGGGCTGGCCGGCCGGACCCCACCCGTGCACGAATCCGTGCACCAGGCCTCTAGTATTCTTATTTAAAAAAATGAAATGAAATCTTCAAGGAAGCTATGGACTGTGCACCATTGTGGAGAAGATACCAGAGCCATAATTAGTAGGAGTACTTCCCATTTAATGAGCACCTAATCGGCACGAGCTCAAAGTCTTACATTAATTATCTCTAATCCTGCAAGGTTGGCTGAATCAACCACTCTGCACCTCCGTGACTTCAGTAAATATTTCTCTCAACATCACTTTAGAAGTTGCCCTACTAACCGCTCAGGAATGTGGTGAGAGTCCAAAGGGACGGTAGTAACAGCTAAGATGCACCAAATCCTTATTCCGTGCTAAGCATCCTCACACCTTAATTCATTTTATATCAGTGGCGAACCTTTTGAGCTCGGCGTGTCAGCATTTTGAAAAACCCTAACTTAACTCTGGTGCTGTGTCACATATAGAAATGTTTTGATCTTTGCAACCATAGTAAAACAAAGACGTATATTTTTTATATTTATTTTATATATTTAAATGCCATTTAACAAAGAAAAATCAACCAAAAAACTGAGTTCGCGTGTCACCTCTGACACGCGTGTCATAGGTTCGCCATCACTGTCTTATATGGTCACGACCCACCGATGAAGCGAGTATTATCAATATGCCCCATTCGTAAGTGAATGCTGAGATACAAAGATATTGAGTAACTTGCCAAAGGCCACAGTCAGCAAGTGGACCCAAAAAGTCACACGCCAGAACTATGTTCTTTTGGCAACTCATCGTGACTACTGTTTTGATGACTAATTTTTTTAAAAAAATGATGAGTAAAGTCGGCAGTAAAGACTTCCAAAAATTCTCTTTTCCATAGAAGGAATGAGAACGTTGACAAAAACCGACAGTGTCAATCAACTGTTTTCAAAACTCCAGAAATTCATCCAAGGCTCCCAGCCACTGGCAAAGCATGTATTTTAAAAAAAAAAAACAGCCAAGAGCAGTGAGCGTGGTGGTTTTTCACTTGCATTAGTGCCATGGCTCACTCTCCAGTTCTGCAATGGCCTTGAGAAGTGACAACCCACCTTCCCAGGGAAGCCTAGGAGCCACCAGGGGGAGCTACGCCAAAGCCTCCTTTTCCAGGAACTGTTGGTCCCTGGCCTGTCTGGTGCTTTTTTTTTTTTGGGGGGGGGGGAAGACTCTACTTAAAAGGCTATTTTGTATTTAAACCTTCTTAGAGATTTACTGGCTTCAGGCACTAGAGGAAATCTGCCCCCTCAGCTGACCACCAAGCAAACCACGTAGAGACTTCAGTGGCCAGAAGACTAACAGCTGATTTCTCATCAGAAGCCGTGGAGGCCAGAAGACATTGGATGACATATTCCAAGGGCCAACAGGAAAAAAAAATGCTGACCAAGAATTCTATAGCCAACAAAATTATCCTTCAACAATGAAGAGAAATTAAGACATTTCCACACCAGCAAAACCTGAATTTGTTGCTAGACTTGCTCTATAAGGTATCCTTCAGACTGAAATGAAAGGACATTAGGAAATAATTCTTTATCTCCGGATTAAAAAAATAAAGTATATCAGGAAAGGTAACTATAGACATACCTCAGAGATATTTTGGCTTTGGGTCCAAACCATCACCATAAAGCAAATATCACAATAAAGTAAGTCACGCATTTTTTGGTCTCCCAGTGTACATAAAAGGTATGTTTACACTCCACCATAGTCTATTATGTCTGCAACAGCATTAAAAAATATATATATACATACACTAATTAAAAACTGTTACTATAAAATTCTTACCAGTATCTGAGCCATCAGCAGGTTGTAGGGTCTTGCCTGGTGGAGGGTCTTGCCTCGATGTCGATGAAATATCTGCAAAGCACAATAAGGCAAAAGTCAGTGAAAGAAGGTACACCTGTCCATAGGTAAATATAAAGAACAATGTAAATTTAATTCGGTTTATAACGCTCTGTTTCTCCTATCTGATTTAAAACAATAACTACATAGTCATAAGGATAAGTCTGCATTGATGGACACACACATGTAAAGTTGTCATTTTTATGGTAATAACAGCAAAAAGGAGGAGCGAGGGATCACAGCTACATAGGAGAGAAATCTTTGTGCAACTTTCAACAAGTCTTTTCATGAGAAAGGCACGTCCCTCCTTTCTCCATCGTCTTGCTAACCGGTACCAGGATGTGATGGCCGGAGCCTTGGCAGCCATTCTGGGCCATGAGGAAGCAGCCTGGGAGGCAGACAACTTCATGGAGCTGCCACCCCTGCCCAGGAACACACACCTCTGAGCTTTCGAAAGAGTGGAAAGTATTTGATGGAGGAGTTTTGTCCTCCTATGAGCCACCAAACCTAATTTGAACCTAATATGGAAGCTTTGCCTCCTACTGTACAAACCTATTCCTATAGAAGGCCTTGTCACACCCACTCTCTTGTTTGATCCTCGCGACAACCTTAGCGACAACCTTAGCGATATGCGCGTAAAATCCTTTTGTAAAACACAGATGGAAAGACGGTAAGGGGCCCACCGCTGGCTGAAGGCCAGAGGCAGGGGTGAGGACTCAGATGTCTGGCCCTGAGCCCACGTCCCAGCTCAAACTCAGTATTGAACAGCCCCAAGCTGGCGAGGCTCAGCCCTGACCTGACTGCTCCCCAGCCCCTGAGACGACCTGCATTCTCCAAGCACCATCTGTACACCATTAGAGGAAGCCCCCCCACCCCCCGATCCCGCTGCAGCCCACACGTGTGCACGCACACACGCACACAGGCCTTCCCTGCGTCACAGCCGAAAGCCATGCTCTCTGCTTTCATTCAGTGTTGGAGTAAGAAGGTGCCCAGGGCAGCCTTTCACCATTGGTTATTACAGATCCACAGTGGCCCCTCGTACCAGCCACGGGGTCGTGAAGACGCCTGCGTCCTGGTGCCTGGGAGCATTTCAAGGGTGTGGGGTGTGGGGTGAGGCCATGCCTGCTGGTGTAGGTCTCGGTCAGCCCAAGACGACACAGTCTGGACAGAGCAAGACCCTCCTAGCATCCTCTGTGCTGTGTCTTTTTTTAAATTATTTAAAATATTTTTTTATTGATTTCAGACAGGAAGGGAGAGGGATAGAGAGGGAGAAACATCAGTGATGTGAGAGAATCACTGATTGGCTGCCTCTTGCACGCCCCCCACTGGGGATCGAGCCCACAACCCAGGCATGTGCCCTTGGCTGGAATCGAACCTGGGACCCTTCAGTCCATAGGCCGATGCTCCATCCACTGAACCACACCAGCTAGGGCTTTTTAAAAATTTATTTTAAATCCTCACCTGAAGATATTTTTCCATTGATTTTTAGAGAGAGTGGAAGAGAGAGGGAAAGACAGAGAGAAATATCGATGTGAGAGACACACATCGACTGGTTGCCTCCTGCACGCACCCTGACCAGGGCCCAGCCTGGGGAGGACCCTGCAACCATGGTACCTGCCCTTGACCGGAATCAAACCCGGGACCCTTCATTCTGCAGGCCCACGCTCTATCCACTGCGCCAAACCGGTTAGGGCCGTACAGTGTCTTGAGGCAACCACACCCCCACCCAGCTTCTTTGAGTCCATTTGCTTACGAGCTGAAGTCCTAGGGAGTCTGCAGGATGTTCAGTGAGATTCAATTCCAGGCAAGATTTAGAATAAAAGAGCTCTACTCGAAGCAGATGGAGACACTGGGGAAGGTAGCCTGAGCAGGAGCAAAGGCCAAACCACGGAGGTAGGAGTGGGGCACGGTGGGCCGGGGAGTGGTGCAGCGAAGAAAGGACCGAGGGTCAGGGAGGACCCCGGTCTGGACACGAGGGAGCTTCCCGGACGTGCCTGGAGAAGCTGGGATGAATTAGCCGCCTATGCAGGGGCCAGGAATTAATCCTCCTAATGGACTCCACATTATTCCTCTCCTCATTAGCGTTCTTTACCCAGTTTGTGGCCTCTTCATTTTAAGAGAAATGTCAAGACCTGGAGATGCTCCAGGGAAAAGCCATAAAAATGATGAAAGGGCAGGGAAGCGGGTCTCAGAGAAGGTGAGCGGCGTGGGAGCGACCGGAGAACACCAGGCCGCGCGTGACTCTCGCCGTGGCCTTTGTCTGAACAGAAAGGCCAGGAGCATGCGAGCCCCAGGACACGCACCCCACGCCCGTGGCCCCGCTGGCCCCCAATGTCAGCGTATTTCGAAAGAGCCTCTTTTAAAAGCTCTTTTTTTTTTTTTTTTTTGCTTTTTCCCCCACGTCCATGCAGGCGGTGTTGTGTGAGCCCAGCCTGAGTCTAAATCAAGCGCAGACATTCGCCACCTCCTGCAAGTGCTCTCTCCCATGTGTTGGCCCCTGGCTTGGGGTTCCATCCACTGAAATGAACACAGAGACTGGCTGAGTCTAACATTTTAGGTAAAAAGAGGGTGAAAGAGACATCAGAATTCCCAGATTGGTTTCTGTGGGGTGGGGGGGGAGACAAAAGGAGGGGGAGGAAGGAGAGGAGAGCACAGCTTTCTGCACCCGCTATGGTCCATGTCTTAGGTGGGCAGGGCCCCCCCCAGGGGAGTAGACATAGAATTCCATGAAGCTGATAAAAACCTATGCTAGCCCTGGCCGGTGTTGCTCAGTGGATAGAGCATCCGGCTGCAGACCAAAGGGTCCCGGGTTCAATTCCGGTCAAGGGCACGTACCTCGGTTGCAGGCTCCTCCCTGGCCTGGGCTCTAGTCGGAGCTCATGCAGGAGGCAACCAATCGATGTGTTTCTCTCACATCGATGTTTCTGTCTGTTTTTCCCTCTCTCTCCCCCTCTCCCTAAAAATCAATGGGAAAATATCCTCAGGCGAGGATTAACATAAAAATAAAAGCAAGCCCTAACCAGTTTGGCTCAGTGGACAGAGTGTCGACCTGCGGACTGAAGGGTCCCAGGTTCAATTCCAGTCAAGGGCATGCACCTTGGTTGCGGGCACATCCCCAGTAGGGGGATGTGTGCGAGGCAGCTGATCGATGTTTCTCTCTCTCATCGATGTTTCTAACTCTCTATCCTTCTCCCTTCCTCTTTGTAAGAAATCAATAAAATATATTTTTAAAAAAGAATAAAAGTAAGTAGAAACCTATGCTACAATATGAGCATACGCAGAGAGACAGCTCAGAGCTGCAAGAGGAAAGAGGAATAAAAAATAATGGCATCGAGCACAAAACATCTGTCCCAGAGATGCTGCACATCCATGAACCATGAGCCCTAAGCTCTACCAGATGCTTCTCGGCGACCACCACCAGCAAGAGGAAATCTGAGCATCTCTGAGACTCACAGAAGCCACAAGACGAGAAAGCCCCACACCCTCAGAGCAGGCTTGTCAAACTCAGGGCCCGCGGGCCGCATGCGGCCCACGAGGAATATTTCTGCGGCCCAGCCAATATAACGGTATGTCAGAAACATTTTAATAAAAATTCCGTCACTTAATTTTTACAATATCCTGTTATACATCATTATTAATAACACACTACCATGTTCGCTGATGACTGGTTACTATCTTCGAGCTGCATTCATTTCCCTTACACGCCTTATGCGCAGGCACACCATTTCTCCCCACTGATACCAGCAGCGAATATTTTAGCAGCCGAGGGCCACGTCATTAGTCCTGGACTGACTTGTTTGGTGTGCGCCACAGGAAATAGGTCGCTTTCGGAGACCAAGAAAAATAGGTTTATTTGCGTGACGCTTATTCATTTGTGCCGTTACTCGGTGTCTGGTGAGTTGATGTTCAAGAAAAAAATATTAATTTTTATTAAACTGTTCTGGCCCCTTGCTCATAAGTGAGTGATGGTTAACTGTTTATGTTAACCATCACTCACTTATCTCAGCCCTTTGCACTAAGCATGTCTCTGTGGAAACAAACCTACGTTTCTATGAACATGGAAGCTTTTGCTTTTTTGCGGCCACATACACGAAAACCTTGTTTATTGGGCCCGTGTGAGCCTTTGACATGCTTGGTCAAGGGCATGGCTGCTTCTGTTGGTGGGGAGGCCCCGAAGGGTGTTTCACCCCCCTCCTTGCCCACCCCCACCAGGTCCTGACAGAGGACGGGCCTTGTGAAATGGACAAGATTTCTGGGGGACGTGGGAAGCTCACCCCAGGCCCACAGCGCACGGCAGAAGCAGGCTGAGAGTCTGCACTTTCTCCGAACAGCCCGGCTGCACCTGGAACTCATCCCTGTGGAGCCGTCCCACCTCCAGCTACCCCTCCGCGGAGAAAAACGCCCGAGAACGTTCTCAGAACACCTGCCCACCGGCTGGTAAACGCTTTCGGAAAAACAGCTACAGTCCTTGCGATCACCTGTTGCCTTTTCAAAACGTTGGTTCGGCCAACGGTCTTTTAAAAAGTGCATCGTTTTCACTGGGCTGCGAGGCCTGGCCGGTCGTAAATCAAGCCTTTCGTGCCCATAGTCAGTGTGCTGTGTGTGTGTGTGCTTTTGGGGGAGCGGGGGGTTCATTTCCCCATGTCCCCCCGTCGGCGTTCAGAGAGGCGTATTTACAGAGAAAGCAAAACAGATGATGCGGCTAGGAGGGGCGCTGCAGGAGAGCCACATCTGTGTCCAAGTCCCGCCAGCCCCCAACCCAAGATGGGTCTCCCTGCCCCCGGGAGAGCACCGGGCACTCCCAGCTCCCAGCTCCGGCCCCACATGGACACATCCCCGCACTGGACTGTGGTCCCAGCCCCCCGCGCCCCCCGCCCCCCCAGTGGCTCCCAGCATCTTGCAACCCCGGTCCCCTTCCCCCTGGAGAGTCACCCCCATCTGTTCTTCCCTTCGGGCCTCAGCGCACCCACAGTCCTTTCCAACTAGGGGAGGTCGGGTTCCTCCTCTCGAGCATGGCTCTCATGATATTTTGCTGCTTTCCAAGTTCTTTCATTTTTGTTTTTATTATCTCCCTTTCCGAAGGGCTCCGACTGCTCCCATGAGCCACAGCGTCGATGGTGACCTGTGACGTGGTTTCTGCTCATCTGCCTTCCAGCCTTCAAGTAGGATGACAGGAGCGCTCAGGGGAGGAGGTGGAGCCCAGCCAGTCCCGCCCCCACGCTCTCAAAGGCAAGGGCAAGGCCTCCCACTCCCACCTCCCACGTCATGGAACAGAAAAGCCCTCTCCAGAGGAAGTCCTCCTGCGGCCCGCCACAGGCCACGTAGGTGAGGCCACGTCGTGGGGGAGGGAGGGAGGGAGGGGCGGGGTGGGGAGGAGCAGGGGGCCAGGCTCTGGACAAAGCCACGTGCAAAGTCCCCTCGCCTCTCTCATCCTGGGCTCCACTGTGCTAGCCTGGTCACGACGAGAGGTGAGTGTGGGAGCGCTCATCAGAGTACGCATGATGGTCAAGGCCCACGCGCCAGACACATGTGCAAGGGCAAGGACATGGCAGTTTTGCTGTACGTGACGCTCAGTCAGGCGTACCTTTGTATAACCCAGATATTGACATCGCTCTTTGGCAAGATGCCTCTTGTGTCTGAGTTGGTATGCAGATGTGTTGCTGACCTGCTTTGTGGGGCTCCTGTGAAGAACTGTTTAGTCTGATGGCTCCTTATTCCCAATGGCTACTTGGTCTGCAATTAAGTCTCTCCTATATGCCTACGGCTGCTCGTATCTCCTTCCAGTACCCGGCGTCCATGGAGGTGCAGTCCCTGGCAGGGGAACTGAGGCCCAACAGCGTTTCCCAGGAGGATGAAAGGGGTCCCTGTCTTTGTGGTCTTGAAAAAGAAAAATTGAGGGGTCGGAGGGGCAGCTTGCAACCTAGTTCAGTAGCTGGTTAAAACTGTAGTCTTACCTCCCCACTCTGACGGACTAGGCCGGAGCTGCAGAGCCTAACCCCAGGGCCCCACCACAGCTGACTTGGGCAGAGCTGCAGGGACCCTCAGGGGCCCGCCAGGAGGAGATGTAGAGGCCAGAGCCTCCCCATGAGTTCAATTCAGGCTTTGGGTCCGGAATTCCCCTGGGCTAGGAGAGCTGCGAAATAAAGGTTAAACTTCCCTCCCTCGGAGTGCTGGCTGATGGTTCTCCCGTGCGTTCTGCCACAGCATTCTGGGTTCCTGCTTCATGGACCGTGAGATGCAGGTCCAGGGCCAAGGAATCTGACAGACAACAGGAATCAAACCGCCAGATGAGTTGCCTCCAATCACTGAGCCAAACTAGCTGAGGCCCCCCAATGAGGAGCAGAGCAGCCACCCTACTCTGTCTGTCTGGATCCCTGGCCCACAAACTCCTGGTCGTAACAGCAGTGGCTTTAGGCAGCTACGTTCCGGGCATAGATTTTGCTGCAACACATACAAGAGGCACTGGGAAAATCCTTCACCTTTCCAGGCCTCTATTTCTTCATCTATAAAATGGGGCCAAGGGTAGCATCCATCTATACTAATAAAAGGGTAATATGCTAATTAGACCGGGTCAACCGGACATCTTCCAGACATCCGACTTCCTTCTGGACAAAGGCACGGTGGCGGGGGCCGAGGCAGAGGTGGTTAGGGACGAGCAGGGTGGCAGGGGAGCAAGCAGTTAGGGGCGATCAGGCTGTCAGGGGAGGCAGTTGGGGGCGATCAGCCGGCAGGGGAATGGTTAGGGGGCGATCAGGATGGCAAGCAGGCGAGCAGTTAGGAGCCAGCGGTCACAGATTGGAGAGGGTACAGGCCGGGCTGAGGGACACACCCCACCCCCCATGCATGAATTTCGTGCACCAGACCTCTAGTTTATCGATATTACCTCTCTCAGATGGAATAAATAAAATAATGGTCCCAAAGAACAGCCCAGCGCTCAGGACAAGGTAGGCAATGGGTCCACATGGGTTTTCTTGATAGAAAATAAAATCTATTCGTGGCAGCCATGTGTTAAGCTCCTAATTAAGAGGCTGTCAATCATGGCTGAAGCCTCCTTTATCCCTGGGAGCTGAGCTGAAGTCAAGAGGCTTGAGTGTCTCCCTTGTCAAGCTGGAAAAGGGGGGGAAACATTCACCCCGGAAGCTTCTAGAAAGAGACGCAGCTCCTCCGACACCTTAATCTCAGCCCGGTGAGACCGCACGGCACTTCTGACCCCCGGGACTGTCAGATACCAAATCCGTGTGTTAAGCCACGGAGTTTGTGGGGCCGTGTTACAGCGGCAATATTAAACGCACGCACCTAGGGACATCAAAAATGGAAAATTATCACAAATCGCTCTGCGGCTCTCTCTGTTCGGCCTGTAATCGGTTTCCCATTTAGGCTGGAATTGTTTTTCCTCGCTGCAGAGCGGAGAGTGGCTGCTCACAGACTCATTAATATGCATAAAGGGTGGCATAATTAGTTGCCACAGGTAACCCCACTCTGGCAGTGTGAACTGAGCTAATGCATGCCGCCCGGTGAGCGGGGCAGGGTGAGTAAAAGTCCCCATTTCATACCAGGAAATATTTGAATAATATGGAAATACACTAGATGTTATTAGCAGGGTGTCAGGTTTGACAGTCCGTGTTATTGTGAAAATAAATGAGTTTTGACACAAATAACTTAGGTATGCATTGATTTTTTTTTTTTTTAAGCAAATCCTGGAACAAGATGTTATGTGTTGTGCGGTAGGTTTACAAAGATTTTGATGGCTATTAGGGGAAAATGACGGCGAAGGTTTGCTGATTCGTGTACTCATTAAGCTGCTCTAAGGTGTAACAACCATTACTTTCCCCTGAAATGTATGCTGTGCCTCTTGTATATTTAATTGACTCTAGCAACCCATATTTATGACAATGACGGAAGCTGTCAGCAAGGGGAAGACGGTAAAAGGGAGAACTCAAACCAACATTATCGGTACCAAAAACGGCACATTCTGGCCCGGCCAGCATGGCCCTGTGGTTGAACATCAACCTACAAACCTGGAGGTGATGGTTCGATTCCCAATCAGGGCACATGCCCGGGATGCGGGCTCAATCCCCAGTAGAGAGCGTGCAGGAGGCAGCCAATCCATGATTCTCATCATCGATGTTTCTATCTCCCTCTCCTTCTCCCTTCCTCTCTGAAATCCATCCTATATAATAAAAGCCCAGCAACCAAAAGGCAGAAGAACCGGTTGACCAGTCACTATGACGTGAACTGACCACCAGGGGGCAGACACTCAATGCAGGAGGTGCCCCCTGGTGGTCAGTGCACTCCCACAGTGGGCCAATTCCCACAGGCCACGCCCCCGACCTGTGCACAGGACTTCTAAGTAAAAATATATATATTTTTTAAAAAGTCAACAATTTTTCTAGACCCTCTTTATCGATAATCAATCTGCCTGAAGAAATTTCTTTGCCCTATTTCATTTTCTTTCTTTCGGGACTTTCTCTTTTTGATTTTTTCTTCTGAGACTCTGGTGGCCAGGCAGGATCCAGCGTCCTGGTGGGCACTTCCTGTCACTGGTCAGGGTCCTGGGACTCTCTGCTCAGACACCTCTGGCCTCGGTCCTTGAGAGGCCAAGGAGGGAGGTGATCGGGAGGCATGTCTGCGAAGGTCACTTCTCTGTGGAGAACCTTGACCTCAGCCACCTGCACTCCTCAGACCCCTGGCCAGCATCTCCCGTCCTATTTCATTCACCGCTCATTTCAGCAGCGTGAGGTCGGCGCTCTGCTGGATCCAACTGACAGATGAGGAAACCGAGGGTCAGGGTGCTTGCATCCAGTCCAGTCCAAGGGAGCGTGAATGGCAGCAGGGGATCTGAAGCAGGGCTGTCTGAGCCCCCCAACTCTGCTGCCTCCCAGGATGCGGAACAAATTCCCTATGAAGAGGTCCCTTTATCTTGATCATCTCAAGAGGTTTCTCGCCAAACAGGTTTGGCTCAGTGGATAGAGCGTCGGCCTGCGGACTCAAGGGTCCCAGGTTCGATTCCGGTCAAGGGCATGTACCTTGGTTGCAGGCACATCCCCAGTAGGGGGTGTGCAGGAGGCAGCTGATCGATGTTTCTCTCTCATTGATGTTTCTAACTCTCTATCCCTCTCCCTTCCTCTCTGTAAAAAAACCAATGAAGTACATTTAAAAAAAAAAAGAAAAGAAAATCATCAAAATTGATAAAAGCAAAGCAAGGGCTAATCCATCACACAGATGAACATATACCAGGAATAATATCTTTCATCTCACAGGTAATTAGAATTGCCAGCGGGGGACCTCATGCCTTCAGATTGGTAGGAGTGAGACTCTCTGGGGTGAAAAAGAGTTGACCTAAATATTTCGCTGATGGTTTTCAGGTTAGCCTTGGGCTGTCTGGTCTCTGAGAGGAGGTACCAGGGATCCAAGACAAATGAAAACCTTAGGATTTACCAGCTCCACCCCCACCCCCACCCCCCCACTCCTCCCACCCCCACCCTCCATTGAATGCATGGAGAATGTCTCCAGGCAAAACCCAGGAAGAAAGGAACAAAGGAAATTAGGGGAAGTGTTGGCCACTCCATATTTGCAGCGATTATGCTTGAGATTGACCCCGTGGGGGGAAAAATTTTGCTGATAATATATCCTTGGCATCTCTACCTATGTTTTTTTTTTTTTTTAATTTTTTTTATTGATTTCCGGGAGGAAGGGAGAGAAAGAGAGAGCTAGAAACATCAATGATGAGAGGGAATCATTGATTGGCTGCCTCCCGCACGCCCCCCACTGGGGAACAAGCCCGCAACCTAGGCATGTACCCTTGACCGGAATCGAACCCGGGACCCCTCAGTCCGCAGCCCGACGCTCTATCCACTAAGCCAAACCGGCCAGGGCAACTACCTATGTTTTTATCCTGTCCTGTTCAAGAAGTCCACAGCCCTGGCCGGTTTGGCTCAATGGATAGAGCATCCGCCTGTGGACTGAAAGGTCCCAGGTTCAATGCCAGTCAAGGGCACATGCCTGGGTTGCAGGCTGATCCCCAGTGTGGGGCCTGTAGGAGGCAGCTGATCAATGATTCTCTCTCATCAATGATGTTTCTATCCCTTTCTTCCTCTCCCTTCCTCTCTGAAATCAACAACAAAAAATATATTTTAAAAAAAGAAGTCCACGGGTTTTTTATTGTGTGGTTTTTTTTTTATTGTTGTTAATCCTCACCTGAGGATATTTTTCCATTCGTTTTTAGAGAGAGTGGGAGAGAGAGGGAAAGACAGAGAAACATGGATGTGAGAGAAACACATCGAAGGGTTGCCTCCTGCACGAGCCCCGACCAGGGCCCGGGCCGGGGAGGAGCCTGCAACCATGGTACGTACCCTTGACCAGAATCGAACCCGGGACCCTTTGGTCCGCAGGCGGACGCTCTATCCACTGAGCCAAACTGCCTAGAGGGCAAGAAGTCCACAGCTTCCTTCCCAGCCCTGCTCAGTTTTGGAGTCTGTCTCCCCACCAGCCTGCGGGGTCGGCACACATGAAGTTATGACAAGAGCTTGCCCTAGAACCAGGCTGCCCGGCCCAAGCACAAAGCCACGTGCACCACACTGACAGGCTCATTTAGAAACAAATTAGAGGTTAAGTAAAAAGTGCATGACAGAGGCAAAACCGACTTTCCCTCTCCCCCTTCCTGTCGGTTAGCATTAGAAAGTGCCTCGGAGCCGCGTGTGTCAAGAATATGAACGCGAGATGTCACTTGGGCTGCCTCTAATTGAAGCCAGGATAAATGGAGTGGAAAGGCAGCGTCTAATCCAATCAAAACATGAAAAAGGTATTTTGACATGTAAATTGCCAACTTCCTGTGTATTTTGTCTCCCCAATTACACCCTCCCCTGTCATGTTGTTTTTTTTAAAAAAAATTGTATCTTAATCTCCCAGCCTCCTAATAATTATGTCATCATTCTTGGGGCCTAAGCGCTGTGTAATGGTATTTTATGGGATATGTCACTCATTATTAGCTGAACTCACTCGCTGTCCCCAGTGATACCATATCTCATGGTGTTCAAATATGCCTGGTGTCAGCTCCCGCTCTGCACACGCTGTAGCCGGCCGCGCTCTGCTTGGCGGTTACGGGGGAGTGCGTGCGTAGAGCACTTTTGGACAGTTAATCCGGCTCATCAGCATTTTACATGGGGGCTACCCGACACCTTTTTTTCTTTAATGGGATGGGCGACTGGTCTCAAATACAAATCGCTCGTCGCTGCTGCGCATTGGGAAAACGCCACGCACGGAGATTTTACTGCTGCTGTGGAGATCACAAAAAAAGTCAGATAGTGAAAAAAAAGAAAAAGAAAAAAAACAGTCAGTTTGATATGCAGAGAGCGGTCACCCGTACTGGTGGGAAGCACGAGTAAATAATATGACCAGTTGTTTCCAAGCCAGAGAAAAGCTTAAAGATCAGCTGTCCTAGGCCCCTGGATTCACAGGTGAGAAATACGACAGCTCCCAGGTAAGAGAACTTCTCTAGGTCTCTCTGTTCCTTAGAGGCAGAAACAGAACGAGGTTCCCCAGAGCACCAACTGGGCTCCACCAGGTCCTGTCAGCCTCTGCCCAGAGCCCCATTCTAGAGCCACTTACATTCTAGAGCCCCCTTGCGTCCTAGAGCCAAGTACATTCTAGAACCCCCTTGCACCAATCGCATTCTAGAGTCCGATTGCATGCTAGAGCCAATTACATTCTAGAGTCCCCTTGCGTTCTAGAGCTAATTACATTCTAAAGCCTCATTGCGTTCTAGAGCTAATTACATTCCAAAGCCCCATTGCATTCTAGAGAATATTTTTATTCACTGTTGTTGACAAATATGCCAGGAGATAAGCAGCATGGTCGAGTCTTACATCTGAATTTATTACATATTAGCTATGCTAGAATAATATTTTAACTAGCACCAAAACAATACTTTAAATGGCACCTGATTTCCTTCCCAAGAATGTAGACTGTCCTAGAAATGTTATGACTCCATTTCCTCCCATACTTAGAGGGGAAAGTATGACAGTCAGACACTCCATCGGAACATTGACAGCCACTTTTAAAATGTTTAGTTACACTTCACGCCACTCCAAAAAGGCTACAGAGGTCACTGACGCTACAGGAAAGAGGGGGGAAGAAGATGAGAAGAGAGGAATCAGGAAAAGAACACACAGCAGGGCAGTGAGAAATAAACCTAGACATGAGCATGTTATCATTTCTTCACCAAATTAAAGTGCAAAATAAAATGCACAACTTGGCCGGAAACACGGCACCCTGAGCTGGCCTGTCAGTCCTGGGGTCTCCCAGGTCCCAGGGATCGGACTGTCCATCGCATCTGATTCACAGCCTCTGGACTACATTTCCTTTCTCCCCTGGGCTGACTCATAAAGAAGTATGCGCGCCAGGGCTTGGGGACGCGGAGGCCGGCTGCCGGCTGGCTCCATCTGCGTTCCTCTACTCCCATCTACTGATAACAGGCTGCTACTTCCCGGCTGCTCCTCCTCTGCCCTTTCCACGTCCGCATGGACCAGAGCATGAGGCCCCCGGCTGCAGTAAGTCACTTCCCCTGGGAGATTTTTCCCATCAAAGCAGGCGTGTGTGTGTGTGTGTGTGTGTGTGTGTGTGTGTGTGTGTGCGTGTGTGTTTTCTGAGAATAATGAACAGTATTCTAGTTTACCGCCTGGTGAATTACTGCTTTCCTGTTATTTATTTCACTTTTGACAATCAGAGAAAAGACAATCATCACTTAGATTTGTTTTCTTTCTTTTGTGGTTGTTATTAATCCTCACCCCAGGATATTTTTCCATTGATTTTTAGAGAGAGTGGATGAGAGAGGGGAAGACAGAGAGAAACATCGATGTGAGAGAAACACATCCATTGGTTGCCTCCTGCGTGCACCCCGCCCAGGACCCGGGCCGGTGAGGAGCCTGTAACCAAGGTACGTGCCCTTGACCGGAATCGAACCTGGGACCCTTTGGCCCACGGGCAACGCTCTAACCATTGAGCAAAACCAGCTAAGACATGTTTCCTTTTTTTTAAAGAGGATGTCAGCTTAATTAGGGGAGGTGGGAATCACACTTTTTGTGTTGGTTTTCAGAGCACATTTGTTACTCTATGTATGTTGCTATCTATCAAGCTTTCTCCTTGTTTTGTTTTGTGTTTGGGTGTTTTGGTTTTGGTTTTAATTACAAAGAGGCATTTTCCCACTGGCTTAAGGGTGAGCACAGCAGTAAATGAGCTTAAGGGGAGGTCAGGATCCACCATGGACATGGACGGGGCTCCCCAGAGGAAAGCCACAGTGCAAGGACTCAACGTGTTACTGAACCTGGGAGGAAGTATGGGCGGGGGTTGCGGGGGGGCGTGCTGTTAGGATGAAAACCTGGGAAAGGATTGTAAGTCCACTAAGTCATCTCACGAATCCATGTCCGATGAAATATTCATGACTTGAGAGAGAAAGTATAGCAAATTTTTTCAGGGCTACCATTTCCATTGTGGGGACCACTTCCTCTCCCCCTGCCCGACCAACCAAATGAGAAGACAATTCACCTTCAAGTTTGGGCCACAAGATGAGCTTGTCTGGAAGAAATGAACTGTCAGTTTTTATCTCGATTCATCACAGGTCTTTAATCAAAGTCGATGTGTCACCTCCCTGATCCCCCCTCCATCAAATGCTGCCCTGAAAATCGCACCAAGCTTCCCTGGGCCCGCGGCTAATTAAAACTCAGCGGGCCCTGGCCAGTGTAGCTCAGTGGATAGAGCCTCAGCTTGCGGACAGAAGTGTCCCGGGTTCGATTCCAGTCAAGGGCACAAGCCCGGGTTGCAGGCTCCTCCTTGGCCTGGGCCCTGGTCAGGGCTCGTGCAGGAGGCAACCAATCGATGTGTTGCTCTCACATCAATATTTCTGTCTTTCCCTCCCCCTTCCACTCTCTCTGAAATCAATGGAAAAATATCCTCGGGTGGGGATTAAAAAATCAACATTCAACAAGTATTTCTGGAGGGAAGCACTCTTTAAGTCAACCTCCGTTCTTTTTAAAATTCAGAAAGGAATTTGCCTCTTCCCGTGTGGCATTCTCTCGACCCTGTTGTAGTTTCTGCCTACCCACTGTTCTTGAATGCCTTTAGCCATTCTTCAAATAGCCATTGCTTTGCTAGATCATCATAACTCACACGGAATAGCCAGGTGTCCTCTGAGCCATTTGTCCTAAATGATGGTACTATTTTATGAAGGACATTGACAAGCAACATGTCTCTGAATTTTGTTTAGCATATTGAACTTAAACCATAAGAACTGGGGGTCCGGTGTCCTCCAAGGTGACCCAAGGGGAAAGGAGACTAGTGGCTATATGCTGAGGACTTACTAAGTGCTAGAGACAGCAACAGACACTTCCCATAAGTTACCCATTCATTTATTTAAAAAGACAAGCATGGACACAATGGTATTCAAAAATAGCCCCCAGGTATGTAAAATTATAGGCAATGCCATGTGATAAACACCAAAATCTGGGTAAACATAGGCTACTTTTGTCATTGAACACTGGAGGAACTAAAATAGGAAGAATAATTTAGAGTAAGAGATGGGGAAATGAGTGCATTCCAGGCAACAAATTGAAAAGATAAATATCCATCTATCTATCTATATAAAACCCTAATATGCAAATCAACCGAACAGCAGAACAACCGGTTGCTATGACATGCACTGACCACCAGAGGGCAGATGTTCAATGTAGAAGCTGCCCCCTGCCCCCTGCTTGCAGGCCCTGACAGGCGGCAGCAGCGAAGGGTGGGGCCGGTGAGCAGGCAGCTCCAGGCCAGCCAAGGCGGGTGCAAGCAGGAGCCCTCCAATCGCCCTGCTGGTCACCCTGCAGATCAGCCCTGATTGCCGGCCAGGCCTAGGGACCCTACCCGTTCATGAATTTTGTGCACCGGGCCTCTAGTTTTTAAATAAATGTCTGATGTGATTGAACAATTGGTTAAGTATTCATCTTTGCCACTGGACTTCCAAAACTTCACAATCACTTCTGCTCAAATACTGCTACGTCTTTTAATTGTGCTGACAGACTATTCTTTTAACATGTATAATAGTCACTTTTCTATACATTTTCACATTCAATCCTACAGGAGAAGAGGAAGGGAACAAGCTTTTGGGTTTTTTATTATATGCCCACCATACAGGGGCTTTGCAGACCTTATTTCATTTCATGGAATCCTCAATTCGACTTTTAAAAAGGGTAATCATATTCCCACGTGTGCAGAAGGGGAAACAGACACAGCCACGTGAGCTATAGCACCAGGGCCACATAACCAAACACAGAAGAGGAGACCAAGTCCCAGACACTCGGGCTGTCAGAGGCTTTAACCAAGTGCACAAAGACGGCCCACAGCACGATGGCCTCCCTGCAAAGCAGTGAGGGCCCCTCCCCGGCAACGTTCCCGCCAGGATGAGCATGGGGAGGGGTCCAAGAACTGCAGAAAAGGTGTCTCCCTTAGGAAGAAGTCCAGAGCAGATGGCCTCTTAGGAGCTTTACAACTTTCCAGTGTATTGGACTCATGGCCATGCGGTCATCTGGGCTGTTCACAAACATTCTTACCTCCTCCCTCGGGTCACTGGGAAGGTATTTCGTAAGCCTCATTTTGACCAATGAAATGTCAACTGATGTCTGTGTGTCCGCTGTGGGTCTCCTAGGGCAGTGGTCGGCAAACCGCGGCTTGGCAAACGGCGGCTCTCGAGCCACATGCGGCTCTTTGGCCCCTTGAGTGTGGCTCTTCCACAAAATACCAGCTCTTTCACAAAATACCGACTTCTGCGCATGGGCCATGTAGTTTCAATCGCACTGTACGTGCACACCCGCACGTGGTATTTTGTGGAAGAGTCACACTCAAGGGGCCAAAGAGCCGCATGTGGCTCACGAGCCGCGGTTTGCCGACCACTGCACTGGGGCATACGTTTTACTGTGAGAAGAGGTGACCTGGAAGCTTGGATGGACCTAATTGTTCTTCTCAAGTGTCTAGCCCAGTGGTTCCCGACCTTTCTGTGGCCACGCCCCACCTAAGCATCTCTAACATCCTGATGCCTTCCCCGACATAGAATTCTTATTATTCAAAAAGTGAGCTCCCAATCACGTGGAGGAAGCCTAAAAGGCCATGAACTTGGTCTAAACAAGCTTCCAAAGAACATGGCACCCCTGAGAGAGAGAAATAAAAGAAGGAAAGGACAGCGGAAGGACTGAGGAAGAAATCGCTAAGAAATGGTTTAAAAAATAATAATAGGAAGTGATATGCAAAAATAGCAAATAAAGCTTCAAAATGTATAATAGAGAACTGAAATGCATAAATATGTCACAGTATATATTTATAGACTGTATATGAGGCCCCTAGAACCAGAAGAAATGCAAAAGATTCACTGTTAAAAACTCATTCTCAAATTGCCCCCCTTAAACACCAAATTGCCCCCCTGTGGGGCGTGTGCCCCACGTTGGGAACCACTGGCCTAGCATAACCATTCGGCTTCCTGTACACAGCCCAACAGTTCCGCTTCCTGTTCACAGGCCAACAATTCGGCTCCCTGTTCACAGCCCAACAATTCGGCTCCCTGTACACGGTCCAACAATTCGGCTCCCTGTACACGGCCCAACAGTTCGGCTCCCTGTACACGGCCCAACAGTTCGGCTCCCTGTACACGGCCCAACAGTTCGGCTCCCTGTACACGGCCCAACAGTTCGGCTCCCTGTACACGGCCCAACAGTTCGGCTCCCTGTACACGGCCCAACAGTTCGGCTCCCTGTTCACGGCCCAACAGTTCGGCTTCATGTACACGGCCCAACAGTTCCGCTTCCTGTTCACGGGCCAACAATTCAGCTTCCTGTTCACAGTCCAACAATTCGGCTCCCTGTTCACAGCCCAACAATTCAGCTTCCTGTTCACGGTCCAACAATTTGGCTCCCTGTTCACAGCCCAACAATTCAGCTTCCTGTTCATGGCCCAACAATTCGGCTCTCTGTACTCAGCCCAACAATTCGGCTTCCTGTTCACAGCCGATTATGAGGGCAGCAGAGGCAGAGATCCCTGTGGCCGGGGAAGAGTTCAAGTGCAAACGGTGCATCCAGAGGACAGAGGGAGACCAACTGCCTGCCCCCTGCTCTAGTCCATGCAGACAAACTCCAGTAAAGAATCGGCTCCAAAATAGCAGAAAGTCATTTATGATCTTACCACTTGCCCGGCCACACTAACATTAACTGGAATCTTTTAAAAACAGTTCAGGTGGTTACTCACCTTTAATATATATATATATATATATATATATATATATATATATATATTCTCTAGGACAGCGGTTCTCACCCTGTGGGTCGCGACCCCTTTGGCGGTCGAATGACCCTTTCACAGGGGTCACCTAAGACCATCCTGCATATCAGATATTTACATGACGATTCATCACAGTAGCAATATTACAGTTATGAAGTAGCAACGAAAATAATTTTATGGTTGGGTCACAACATGAGGAACTGTGTTTAAAGGGCCAGAAGGTTGAGAACCACTGCTCTAGGACGAGCCTGCAAGCTCTTTGTAGAGGCTCAATAAATGCATGATGAAGGAATGAAATACAGAACAAAAATGTATAGAAAAAGCTAGCCATTCACTCAGAAATCCAACACATTTTTAAGGGCTGTCTCCTTTGTTCCAATCCCCGGGGCTTCAGAAGTATTACATTGTGCCCTTACACAGCTAAGGGGGATCCTGCCAATTTGCCAGCACTAACTAGCTCTCATGTAGGGGACATGTTATTCAGTAATTTCTTTCAACACGTGTTTGAGTCCCAGGCTCAGCCCTGAGCAGAAACTCTCTGACCTCCCCAGGAGAATTAACTGTCCCTTCCGTGTGTCTCCACACATCCATCATACTGCATGATATCCACTGGCTGGCCTTGACGTTCCTAAGACCCAGGACCATCCCCAATGCATCTCCATACCCCCAGTACCTAGTGCCCATGTTGCCCAGAACAAAACAGGTGCCCAGCAAGTGCCGGATGGATACCTGGATAATAAACCAATGGATACCTTTCCGACCAGGGGCCTCCCACAGAGTGGAAGATGAGAAGGAGATGGGCAAGGAGAGACTAGCAGTGGTTTTCAAACTCGAGTGGTGTCACAAGTCCCCGGATGGCTTGTGAAGACGCAGAGTGCTGGCTCCAATCCAAACCCAGTCCCTGGTTCCGTGGCCCGGGGAGAGGCCTGGGAATGTGCATGCCCAGGTCATGCTGATGCTACAGGCCCAGCGGCCACACCGAGAACTACTGGTCCAAAGGGAGAATTCAATGTGGCTCGCCTGATGTCAAGGGGCTAGCTCACTGGGACCACGTGCTTACACAGAGGAGACCAGCAGAAAGAACAGGAAAGAAGGGCGAGATGCTGGACAATAACCAGCTCAGCTACAGCCCCAAACAGCGGGGTGGAGACACAATAGAGAGCGGATATCGAGGCGGATTTCATTACCATTTTTCAAAGAGGAGGAAATAGATCCGGAGACGCTGAATGACTTGTCAGAGGCCAAATCGCAAGTCAGCGGGACAAGTATACAATAGAAATGCTTGCCCGTGCGTATTAAGTGACACGTACAAGAATGTCCACTTCTTTCTTCATAATGGGCTCGAACTGGACACAACGGATTTCCATCAGCAGTAAAATAGTAGATAAACTGGTATGTATTCACATGAAGGAATGCTACATGGCGATTTTAATAAAAGAACGACAGCTATAGGCAGCCACGTTGATGAATCTCACCAATGGTGAGTGAAAGAAGTCAGGCGCAAAAGAGCATTTACTTTGGGGGAACAAGGAAAGTGATTCAGGGGACCCTACAGCAGTTTCTGGGGTGCTGTTGATTTCCTACTTCTTGACATAGGTGAGGGTTAACAAAGTGTGCTCACGTTAATATTTTTGCATTTTTCTGCATGTATAGGACATTTCAAAACACAGGGATTTTTTTTAAGTTCTTGAAAGGAAGATAAGAGAAATGGAGCTAAATCTGAATCAAGCTCCTATACTGGGAACTGGCACCAAACCCCCAGACAGGAAGGTGTGGTGATCTTTCCGAGGGGCCAAACAGAGCAGGGTCACTGCAGAGCGCTCATTCCAGACCCACGTCTCAAGCCCAGTGAATGAAATGCTCAGATAACCTTGGACGCGACATACCTAATGAGTCTTTTACCTGAGAATCACGGAGCTGGAACATACCTGGGGGATCATTCAAGTTCTGAAGATTTTAAATCAAAACTAGAGGCCCGGTGCATGAAAATTCGTGCACTTGGGGGAGGGTTCCTTAGCCTGGCCTGTACCCTCTCACAGTCCGGGACCCCTCGGGGGATGTCTACCTGCTGGCTTAGGCCCACTCCCCAGGGGACCGGGCCTAAGCTGGCAGTCAGACATCCTTCTGGCAGCCCAGAAGCCCTTGGAGGATGTCAAGGAGGTGGGAGAGGCTCCTGCCACTGCCGCTATGCTCACAGCCATCAGCCCAACTTGTGGCTGAGCAGAGCTCCCCCTGTGGGAGTGCATTGACCACCAGGGGCAGCTCCTGCATTGAGCGTCTGCCCCCTGGTGGTCAGTGTGTGTCACAGTGACCGGTTGTTCCCAGTTGTTCTGCCATTAGGGTCAATTTGCATATTACCCTTTTATTATATAGGATGACTGGGAAGGTGGGCTGGGGCAGCTGTCTATGGGCTGAACTTCCTCTCCTATAAAAATGTTTCCTCGCCCAGAAGGCGTGGCTCAGTGGTTGAGTGTCGACCCATGAACCAAAAGGTCACTGATTCGATTCCCAGTCAGAGCACATGTCGGGATTTACAGGCTCTATCCCCAGTAGGGGGCATGCAGGAGGCAGCCAATCAATGTTTCTCTCTGATCGATGTTTCTCTCTGTCTCTCTTGCTCTCTCTCCCCTCCTCTCTGAAATCAACAAATATCTATATATATATATAAAAGGCTAATATGCAAATTGCCCCCACGGGAGTTTGACTGGGAGACCCGGAGTTCAATCACTCACTATGACATGCACTGACCACCAGGGGGCGGCACGGAACAAAGGAAGGCCCCAGCTGGCAGCCGGCAACCAGGGAAGGAAGGTCCCGATCAGCCCTGATTGCAGCCAGGCCTAGGGACCCTACCCATGCACAAATTTCGTGCACTGGGCCTCTAGTGTGTGAATATATATATATTTTTTTTTTCAATGTTTTCTCATTGGATCTGTAACCTTTCTCACCATTTGGGAAGATTTAGGTCTCAACTCAGAAGGTAACACACACATTCTTTTTCTGACCATTTCCACAAGCTAGGAAGGAAGAAGCCCGAGTGACCCCGAGTGTGGCTACCAAATCCATTGTGGGGAGACACTGTGCTTGTCCCCAACATTTCTGTGCGCCCAGCAGCCCAGCAGCTCCGCAGGCCGTTGCAAACATCTGGCTGGTGCTGAAACCCCAGCCGCCTAACTGGCCTATTACGGTGACCGGTCTAGTCACGGCAGGACTAGAACCCTTCGCGTTTTCACACGTCATAAACCTGCATCTGAGCGCAGGTGAAGGCCGTCGTAAATATAAAAGCCACCCGGGCGGAGTGGCCTTTGATTCTTTGTTGATCGCGGGCTAATTAAAACACAAGCTGCACGTAACTCAGTCCTTTAATGGGGGTTACCAGATGTGTTATTACGCGACCCGGCTCGGTCTGAAGCCCGGGCAAGTAATCACTATAATTTTTTATTTAGCACAGCGGCCCTGCTATAGTGAAGGGTGTGTCTTTCTTTTGATTACAAGGCCCAGGGTGTAAGGAGGGGAGAGAGGATGGTTAACGACTGAGAACCTGCTCTCTGGGCATTGAAACTATGATTAATATAGGCCCTGTCCAGGAGTGAATTCTTGGGAGCCCTGTACACTATAGTTACGCTCCCTGCCAAAGACACATTTTTTTCCGCTGCAAGTATAATTACTGACTTTTTAAAAGTCACCTTTCATCCCAACAAACGCCGGCCCCCCCTCTAAGGCCTTCGAGAGCCCTTACAAATCACAGCGAGAGTCATGGCTTTGACCATTCAGCCGTGTCTTAAGAAGCACTTTGGGGCCTGGAGCAGGGAGGTCAGCCTTGCAGGGGCCACCCCTCCTTAGCCGGGAAGCCGCGGCGATCTTTCTCCAAGAGGGTGGCCGGCCCTCGTCAGTGGCCCGGGAACTCTGAGCCTCGGGCATCAGCCACACACTCCTGTATCACTTTAGCAAGTACCGCGTACGCTCGGGCACCTGATATGCACAGCTCCACACACAATGCTATCGGTGGGGCGGAGAGGGGCATCACTGGCTACAGGACAACTGCCCTCAAATGGCCCCCCAACTCCGGAGCCTTGCAAGGCTCACCTGAGCCTTAGACTCATTCCCATGAGATACCCCCTTGGACGACCGCCCCTACCCACCCCGCCCCAGGCCCTTTCGACTCAGCCCTTCCAAACTGAAACTGATCATGTTCCCTGGAAAACCACTGTTCGGCCCGCCACTCAGGGGTCACACCACCCACCGCTTCTATTTGCCAAATCGAACGTGAGCTTCCCCTTCCCGTCCCCTCCCTCTTCATAGTCACCTTACACCCATGATCTGCCCATTCTACCTGCCACCCTCCGGCCCACACGTCTACCTTTATCTTCCATGCAGTTCAAGCTATCCTATTATCTCATTTCCTAAAACAAGGGTTCTCAATCAAGGTCAAGTTCACACACACACACACACACACACACACCAGGGGACATTTACTCTGGAGACTGCCGGCGACCAATGGCCAGCATGTCATAATTTCAAGAGTTTCATCAAAAGGTTGATGAGACTTGGGACTCAACAGGGTTGAGTCACACATGGAGTCACCTGTTGGGAATGGCTGAGGGCATTTCCCCAAACCTGAAAAGGGATAATTGCTTGGCTGCCAGGCAGCCAGAAGGCATCTTAATCTACATGTTATTGCCTCCTACTGGCCAAACACCTGAACAGCCCGTAGGCTAATTCCCCCATTCTGACAATGTTTCTGTATACCCTTTGAAGTGTATATCTCTGCCTGCCTCAGGACAAGTTGTGTTAATAAAAAGCATGGGGTCCTGGGGACGAGGAGAAAACCTAAGGCCTTAGACTTGAGACCTTAAAACTTAGCTCCTTTAGCTAAGCTTTTCTGACCCCCAATGCCTTACAAAATTATATTTTGTCTCCGGACTCTTTATTAATCTCTGGATTCCTATTTAACATCTACGCACAGCCTTCTCCAGATTCCTGAACCCTTCTAGATGCTGGGACAGAACCCCGGCATAGGAGACAACTTGTGGTTGTGACAACTGGAAGCCGGGATGGTACTACTGACAGCTAGTTGGGAGAGACGAAGGATGCTGTAATATCAACATCCCGCAAGGCACAGGACAGCCTCCGCAACAAAGAATCGTGAGTCCAAAATATCCGTAGCGCCAAGATTGAGATGCCCTGACCTAACACATCTCACCGTGTATGTGCGAGGGTGAGCTCCATAAAACATAAATCTTAGCATGGAACTCTCCTGCTCAAAGCCCTTCGAATATCATGGCTCCTAGAACAGCCCTGAGCTACATCCCTCTCAATCTAGGCCCTCATGCCTCACAGTCTCAGGAGGAAAACCCACTCTTATACATAAAAAGGGGGACTCGAGATTCAGCTCCCCATGAATCCTACCATCTTAAACCCTATGGCCCCTGATTCTACGATCTTCGTCATCTCGGCTGCATGCACTAGGGCTGGTCACATGGTGTCTTTCCGGGAACAAGATTGAAGCAGATCGGTATTTAACAGACAACTGTTTACCAGCCAGAATTCAGCTTTTCAATATTGTTTGGGGGACGTGAACCTATGGTTTCATTTGTCAGATAATCGGAGTTTCCAAAAACTTCAATTTAACTGCCCGTCATTTTTATTTTTATTTTCCAGATGAAAATGAGTCATTCCTCCAGGGAGGTTCTTAAAGGCCTGTCTGTTCTTCAACTCTACCCCTCTCCCGGTGCTGGGGCTGCGGGGGTAGAGGGAAGATAAGGCATAGCTCCGGATCTTCTCAAGCTCACACTGTGATAGTGAAGGCAAAACTCTCCCAGAAATAACCAAAGAACTTATATACACAGGACATGGGCCAACCATCCACAACACTTCTAGCTCTACTGGGAAATCAGAAAGATATTTATTTTTTTAAATACATTTTTTTGATATTTTACAGAGAGGAAGGGAAAGGGATAGAGAGTCAGAAGCATCGATGAGAGAGAAACATTGATCAGCTGCCTCCTGCACACCTCCCACTGGGGATGTGCCCACAACCAAGGTACATGCCCTTGACCGGAATCTAACCTGGGACCTTTAAGTCCACAGGCCAATGCTCTATCCACCGAGCCAAACCAGTTAGGGCCAGAAAGATATTTAAATGTCTACCTAATGAGGTCAATATCGCATGTCCAGCAGACAAGGTACTCAAGATCCTCTTTTTGGTAAATAAGCCAATGAATGAATGAATGAATGAATGAATGAATGACGCCCATCACAGAAGCACCAGCATCACCCTAATGATGCTCCCAGGTCATGAAAACATCTGCCATTTAACCCAGTGATCCCACTTCTAGGAATATATCCTAAGAATCCCGAAACACCAACCAGAAAGAATGTATGCACCCCTATGTTCATAGCGGCACAATTTATAATAGCTAAGATCTGGAAACAGCCCAAGTGCCCATCGGTAGATGAGTGGGTAAAAAAAGATGTGGTACATTTACACCAGGGAATACTATGCAGCAGTGAAAAAGGAGGATCTCTTACCCTTTGGGGCAGCACAGAGGGACCTGGAGAGCATGATGCTAAGCAAAATCAACCAGTCGGAGGAAGACAAGTATCACAGGATCTCATTCCTATGTGGAATCTAATGGAAAAAATAAACTGATGAACAAAAGAGATCCAGAGATATGGAAGCATGGAACAGACTGATGAATCTCAGAGGGAAGAGGGTAAGAGCGGGTGAGAAGAGATTAACCAAAAAATTATTTGCATATATGCATAACCCATGGACACAGACAACAGTGCAGCAGGCCTAGGTGGGGGTGAGGTGGAGGGGGGTCATGGGAAAAAAGACATCTGTACCGCTTTCAACAATAGATAAATTATTTTTAAAAAGGATGGCATGAGAATAAAGTATGGACCCCGCATCTCCTACGTTGACTCATAAATTAACGTGAGGGACCTGGGATAGAAACATCACCCCTTCCATCTACAGAAAGTCTCCTAATGGGAGAAATTTAGCTTTGATTTTAAGTTTAAGTTTAAAGTTGAGCTGGAACCCAGCCCGCCCCCTGGGGGCGTTAGCTGGTATGGATTTAAAGGCTGGATTTTCCTAGGATATAATTATCACTTCTCTAATATTTCTTCTGGTCCGGTTGGTTCGCTACTGGCAAGAACTTTTTTTTTTTTTTTTTTTTTTAACCCGTAGGCTTTGAAAACCCGGCCGGCCGCATCATCTCGCGTACCCGTGTGCCTCTCGGGAGCGGACGGGCCAGCAGTCTGAGGGTTAAGCCGTCTTCCTGTCATGTCTGCCCTGAACTTGCCCAGTTGAATTGCAACAGCATGGGTCTCCATAATTACCTAATTGTTAGTGTTGTGCCTGTACGTAATTTATGATGTAGCATTAAAGTCTGACCTGGGCTGCAGATGAAGTGCAATACTGCGCTGACATCCAAGCTCAAATTAGTAGGTAAGCGCCCAGTTAACGATTCTGCTCCATTTCCACCTGACCACACTGCTACGCTCATCAGTTTTCTACGCCTCTCACCTTCCCCACCACGAACAAGCATTTCTTCAGCTTTTCACGTCTGCGGGGGCCCTGCACAGCTCCCCGGGGCCGCTGTGTGTAAGGAGGCTGCCCACCCCGGAGGTCAGCTTAACGGGTTCCCACGGTCTCGTCTGAAAAGTGCTCTCTGAGCAGGCCCAGGTCCCACGCACGGCTGCTGTGGGCTGCTGGCCTCGGTGAAGGACGGAGCCATTCGGAGGTTTAGGTCATGGAGTCCGTGAATACTCTGGGGCCAGGGGCCTCAGCAAGACCCCCGCTGTCCATCTGACAACTGGGAATGCAGAAGCAAAGCAAACATAGGGGCATTCGTCCCTTTTCCAACGTCACGCCCCCTTCGTTCTTCTGGAACAACTCTCCCCAGTCCCTCCGCCCACTGGCATCTCTGCCTAAACAGCAGCAACTGGCCCTCGCTGGTGTGGCTCAGTGGATAGAGCATCGGCCTGCGGACTGAAGAGTCCCAGGTTCGATTCCAGTCAAGGGCACATGCCCGGGTTGCAGGCTCGATCCCCAGTAGGGGGCGTGCAGGAGGCAGCCGATCAATGATTCTTTATCATCATTGATGTCTCTCTCCCCTTCCTCTCTGAAATCAACAAAAATATATTTAAAAAAAATAAATAAATAAACAGCGGCAACTGAGCATAAAACATGAGAATATTTTTAGAGACTCAAGAGGTCATTACTTTGACCTCAGTGCTGTATGTAAAAGACACTGAATATGTGAAATGCTTGACTGAGCATCTTCATGGGGGAAGTGACTTGCTAATTAGCATATGTGGGTGCAATGGCTGGGCCAGACTCCTGCCTCCTGTCTTCCGGTCACTGTCCTCGCTCAGGATTCCACGTTACCTGAGCCCCTCCAGCCCCACCTCCTACAGTCAGATACGAGCTGCTGATGCATGGACAGCCCCTGCCACACACACACAATTAAACCCAACGTGGACTCCTCATAACTACTTTCCCTAATATATGCGCTAATTATACACCTAGACTTGCCTTCTATACCAGATTCATCAACCTTTGGACATGACATAGGTTAGTTATACGATGTCCAACTCATTTTGGTTCTAGTCATAAGAAGCCATCAAGACCCTCTGCCGCATCTGTGGCTTTCAAATTTGAGTATCAGATGCTTGTTTTTGATTTTTTATTTCTAATCAAATTTACTCATCAAATCATTATACAACTGAGAGGCCCTATCCATGAAATTCATGCAAGAGTAGGCCTTCCTTCCCCCAGCTGCCGGCACCGGCTTCCCTCTGGCACCCGGGACCCGGGCTTCCCTCACAGCCCTAGCTTTGCCCGGAAGGTCGTCTGGAAGGATGTCTGGAAGGACGTCCAGAAGGATGTTTGGTCTAATTAGCATATTGCCTTTTTATTGTTACAGATTCTCATTAAGAGGAGGGGAGAAAACGATGAATAGACCGAGCACGGAGGATTTTTAGGATGGTAAAAATACTCTGTGTGATCTTGTAATGGTGGATACATGTCATTACACATTTGTAGAAATCCATAGAATGTACAACCCCAAGAGTGAATCCTAACATGAACTATGGACTCTGGGTGATTATGATGGACCAGTGAAGGTCCACCAGTTGTAGCCCAGACACCGCTCTGATAGGGGATGTTGATAATGGGGGAGGATGTGGGAAATCCTTCCTCTCAATTTTGCTGTGAATATTAAAGTTCTCAAAATAAAGTCTTAATTTCAAAATCTCAGGATGAAAATGTGTATAAAGCACAGGGGACGTAACAAATACTCCACCAACGCCAGTTCCTTTCCTTCTACACAAAGATCTCGGTTGCATAGCCAGTTTCATGCTCCTAGAGTTGGGGGGGATAGAGCAGGAGACTCCCAATCCTACAGATTAGAAACTAGAGCTTAGCCCTGGCTGGTCTGACTCAGTGGATAGAGCATCAACCTGCGAGCTGGAGGTTCCTGGGTTCGATTCCCATCAAGGTCACATGCCCGGGCTGCAGGCTCGATCCCCCAGTGTGGGGTGTGCAGGAGGCAGCCGATCGGTGAATTCTCTCTCATCATTGATGTTTTTACCTCTCCCTTCCTCTCTGAAATCAATACAAATGTATTTATAAAAAGAAAAGAAAAAAGAAACTAGAGATCATTCTCCATAAAACTAACTGGTTTCTCTGGATTAAGAGGAGTGGCTACCCCCACCAACTCTTGAAGGCAGAAAAAAAGGATGATCCCCCCAAAGACTTTCAAGTGTTATAGGAAGAGGGGCAGTTACTCTTGAGGCTGTGGTCAAAGGCAGTGACAATGGGCAGGCTGTAGTCCACCTCTGCCGGCCGCCCTACCAGCATCTCTCCATTCCAGCAGCCCTCATCACTGTACAGAGGATGAAGATAACTCACTCTGGTTGGACTTAGATTGTTCCAGAGCCTGAAGCTAAAGGGAAGCTAGCACTTAAGAGGGCAAACACCACCACCAACGTTGCAATCATACACCCAGAAGTCGCTCCACTGCATATCACCCCCACACCCCACCCCACACCCCGCTCCTGGTCCGCTGGCCAACGCACACCTGGCAGGCTCCCTCATTTCTCTCCATCCAAGCCCCTCATCATTCCCAACACTTCCTTATCCAAACCCCCAGCATCCCACACTCCTGCCTCCTGCTGACCCACATCTGGTTAACCTGCCAGCATGGTAAATCGGAACATGTCCTTTATTTACACGGTCACATACTGCAGTGCGAATGGATGACACCGCCCTCCCCGCCACCCGCCCGTGGACCTGTCATCTCTTTGCCCTGCTCCTCCCACTCCTGACGGAGAGGGTAATTTCATCTGAATTGCTCTTTAATCCCTGGGCATCTTTTGACTGCCTCACTGTCGAAAGAAAGTGCCTTTGGTTCGGCCGCCTGGTCTACCAGGCTTCCATTAATCCACTGTGTTTTAATATCCATTAATGAGCATTCATCTGAAAGGATGGATTTGGGGCAGAGATCCCATTCCTCTTGTCTTTTCTCATTTCCTATCATCAGAGGAAGGTTCCCCCCACCCCCCAACCCCCTCACCCCCGTGAAGCTTCAAAGGGGATAAAATGAACTAAAGAGTGTTGGTCTCTCTGTCCACACGGACGGGTTGCTATTTGTGCCACTCCAGCCGGATTTGACATTTTTCTCAGATTGTTCTTGCCACGTGCACAGTACCAGTGTGACCTCATTGTGTAACTAACGAGGTCAGAGACCCCGTCCTCCATCACTGACCACCACCACACGCCCCTTGTGCGTGAGCCTGCTCCCTCTCCATGTGTTCTTTCTGGTCCCTACGCTTCTGCTCAGCACCACAGCCCTGGCCCCTGCAAGGGCCTGGGAATCCAGCTTGCAGAAGCAAAGCGCCTGAATCTGAAGTCATCCTGGAATCACTGGAATTCAACGTGATTATAAAATGGGGGGTGGAATTGGACGGGAGCACCCTAGCTGATGTTGCTCAGTGGATAGAGCGTCGGCCTGTGGACCGAAGGGTCAAGGGTTCAATTCCGGTCAAGGACACGTATCTCGGTTGCAGGCTCCTCCCTGGACCAGGCCCTGGTCGGGACTCCTGCAGGAGGCAACCAATCGATGTGTTTCTCTCACATCGATGTTTCTCACTGTCTCTCCCTCTCTCTTCCACTCTCCCTAAAAATCAATGGAAAAATAGCAAATGAGGATTAACAACAACAACAACAAAGGTATTTTATTAGACAGAAAGTTCCTTAAAAACAAGATCTGGGACTGATTCATCCATGTAGCTCTCCACAAGCATCGTGCAGAGCCCTCTGCATAATAGAAACATCATAAAAGTTAGTTCAAAGAGAGAAATAACAAATACTCCTCTTCTTTTTCCTGGGTGCCTGGGGCACCCTTCGGCAACACCTCCACGTTCATCCAGAAAGAGGACGCCTTTGCACTCGAATCCTTTCATCACGACGGTTAGCGCCAAAGCAAGCAAAACATATTGGGCTGCCGGCACCTTCTGCGGGACGAATCGTATATAAAATGCTGGTGAAACACAGCATATGCCTTTGATAACTAGGAAACACATTATAGGCAAGAACCGGGAAGGAATGCACATGCTGAATATGCATGCCCTTCGAGTCTTCTTTAAATAAAACACTGATCTTTGATGTGACTTGATTCTTTCCCTAACATGACGGATGACCTCTTTGAGGATCTCTCTTGCGTGGGCTGCGAGGGTGAGAAGTCGGCTTTGTTCCCTCCTAGTGCCCCAGGGGTCGGGGTCAAGGCGCCAACACTCTGTTTTGAAAGTGACATGAGTTAGAAAAGAAGTCAAGCCAAGATGCAAGGGGATGCGGTGCCCTGTGGTCCTGCCACACTGTGTGCCACAGACACAGGTCCCTGCCACACTGTGGGCCACAGACACAGGTCCCTGCCACACTGTGTGCCACAGACACAGGTCCCTGACACACTGTGGGCCACAGACACAGGTCCCTGCCACACTGTGGGCCACAGACACAGGTCCCTGCCACGCTGTGGGCCACAGACACAGGTCCCTGCCACGCTGTGGGCCACAGACACAGGTCCCTGCCACGCTGTGGGCCACAGACACAGGTCCCTGCCACGCTGTGTGCCACAGACACAGGTCCCTGTGCCACACTGCTGGCCACAGACACAGGTCCCTGCCACACTGTGGGCCACAGACACAGCCCGTGGCTCAGCACACACGTTCACTTAGCAGTGGGACTTCCCTGCAGGGAAGCAGAGAGCATCTGTGAAGGGTCTATCTCGGCTTGGCTCCTGCCCTTTCCCACTCCCCTAGGTCCGTGGTCAGCAAACCGCGGCTCGCGAGCCACATGCGGCTCTTTGGCCCCTTGAGTATGACTCTTCCACAAAATACCATGTGCAGGCACACGTACAGTGTGATTGAAACTTCGTGGCCCATGCGCAGAAGTCGGTTTTCGGCCTGGGCGAGTCTATTCTGAAGAAGTACTGTTGATATTTGGCTCTGTTGACTAATGAGTTTGCCGACCACTGGCCTAGCCCATGGCTCTGCTCACTTCAGCAAACATGAGTTCCTGAGGCACCAGAGGGTGCACCCTGATATCCAGGGGGCGTCACCTCACTTCCTAGTTGTTAGCAGATCATTGCCTGGTAGACTAAGAAGCAGGAAAGCAAAGTCTCCATAGTCCCAGAGCATGGCGTGGCCTGCAAACGGCACGAACCACGCAAGCAGCACACACAGACACGGTCATAAACATGCCTGGCGCCTGCCCCGCTGTGGTCTCTCCTCCAGCGCCCCTCAGCTGCGAAAGACCTCGAAATCTCAGCTCGAGGACGAGCGGCCTTCTTTCTGTCTGTTTGGCAAGGACAAACGTGACAGAAATGAAGGACCCGAGGAGATATTTCAACGGCCCGGGTGTCAGGGAAAGCCTTCAGCGCGGTCATGAAGGACAAGACGGGAGGACAGCATCCGCTATACAGATGAGCCCTCAAATTAGTGCGGGAGCTGAGAGTCCTCGGGCTCCGAGGAGAGAGGCGCCCGCCACGCCGCCTCCGCCACCGGCCAGGCCGCCCGCCGGGGCATCCATCACCGTAAGTGCCAAGGCAACGCCACCTCTGATACCTCGTCATTGGGCCACCTGCAAATGAGGCACTAGATTAGGGCTGACACGGGCACAGCACCAGCCAAGCTCCGCCGGGTGTAATTAATTGGCACCTCGCCAGCTTGACAAATTGGGGATGATGAATCTATCTCGTATGAATAGGGAAAAAAAATGCATAATCAGTCAAAGATTCCGTTCCGACAGCTCGCCTCTGCCTCCTGCCACAGCGAAACCCATTAAGGCAAGGAGACATCACTTTCAGAAAAGGCAGCGTCCTTCCGATGCTCAATTTATACCCTTCTGTTCCGGAATTTATGGGAGAAGTCAACCCAGGTTTGCTCGACGTTCAGGGGAGAGGAGGCTTCGCTTGTGGGTTTAAAAAGGAATCTGTGTCTCATATTCTTTCGTTCAGTTGGAAATATGTGCAAATAGACTTTGGGGGGGGATACTTTCTTATTAAGGCATTTTAAAAAATAAATTTGTATTGATTTCAGACAGGAAAGGAGAGGAAGAGAGAGATGGAAACATCAATGATGAGAGAGAATCATTAATCAGCTGCCTCCTGCACGGCCCCTGCTGGGGATCAAGCCCACAACCCGGGCATGTGCCCTGACCAGGAATCGAACCCTGACCTCCTGGTTCATAGGTCGAAGCTCAACCACTGAGCCACACTGGCCGGGCTCTTGAAGGCATTTTAATAGGAGTTGACCCAAACAGGCCGCCTCGCCTCTGTGGAGGTGAATTTATGTCCAATATAAAAAGAACACAGAAACCCTCCCATCCCCATTTGTAGACTGAGCGATTCAGCCGTAGGTGAATGAGGTCTGCTTTCTTTCGTAATTGGCAGGAGAAATCGTTTTATAATTTCTTCTACATTCAAGTTGGGTCAGCGTGCGAA
Source organism: Myotis yumanensis (assembly GCF_028538775.1). NCBI lineage: Eukaryota > Metazoa > Chordata > Mammalia > Chiroptera > Vespertilionidae > Myotis > Myotis yumanensis. The sequence continues at coordinate 2,868,771 of NW_027223771.1, read as the reverse complement.
GTGAAAAGTATCCATTAGGTGATTATCCGGCTAATTTGACAAACGATAAAAAAAAAAAAAATCAAGCAAGCTCTCCCATAAATAAATAAAAAAACTCTTTTGAATTATGGGCCAGGTTAACTAAACGGTTATGCTCTGGGCAAGACGACACTGCTTCCAAGAACAAAGAGAGCAGTTCACACGCTCCCACTGTGCGACCTGCAGGTGTTAATTACTTCGTGGCTCTTAAATCTCTGGGATTTTTAAAAAAAATATTCTTATTGATTTCTGAGAGGAAGGGAACGGGAGAGAGAGATAGAAGCATCCACAATGAGAGAGCATCATGGATTGGCTGCCTCCTGCACGCCCCCTTCTGGGGATCGAGCCTGCAACCCGGGCATGTGCCCTTGACCAGAATCCAACCCGGGACTGGCTGATGCTCTAACCACTGAGCAAGACCAGCTGGGACTCTGGGATTTATTAAAATCTCGAATCTGGGTGTCAGTAATACTGCTTACCCTTTCTACTGAATAACCAAGCAATTCTGTTTGTTCCTATTGTTTGGAAAAGAGAAGCTGTCTGCAGCTTTTGCAAGCAAAGCCTTGCAAACATTGACAGTGGTCTCTAGCTCAACCGGTCCCTGGTCCCTTTTCACTGGACGTAGAACGAAATGCTAAGGCCATACTTCGATTAAAAGGTCATGAATGTCCAAATGTCGCGGATGACCCCACAGACAACTGAACTTGAACACGGCATTCACACACTGAGGTAAGCCCTTCTGGGCATCCACCCATCCCAGTCACCTGTACGTGCCCAGGTGGGAGCTTCGACAGGTAAGCGGCCCGCAGCCCATTCGTGGAGTTTTCAGTAAGGCACGAAGGAGAGGGATCGGAGGGAAGAATGGACCAGGCTGCGCTGTGAAGGGGGTTGAGGTACAAAGGCAGTGAGCAGAGAGCTTCCCGATCTGTCCCTTTTTCTGCCGCTTTAGCCCAGCGGTTCTCAACCTGTGGGCCGCGACCCCTTTGGGGGTCGAACGACCCTTTCGCAGGGGTCGCCTAAGACCGTCCTGCATATCAGATATTTACATGACGATTCATCACAGTAGCAACATGACAGTTATGAAGTAGCCACGAAAATAATTTTATGGTTGGGTCACAACATGAGGAACTGTATTGAAAGGGCCAGGAGGTTGAGAACCACTGCTCTAGAGGACCTGCTCTATAAACAAAGATACCTGTGAAACTCGATAAACACCACCTTGGAAATGGATGTGCCATCCTGTAATTTGAATCACACCTCAGCTTCACGTGGCAAGATGCCCTTCCTCGTTTCATCTGTAAATCACCTGCCTTTGAAGAAAGTAACTGAGTAATTCAAACTTCGGAATCATCTGTTATTGGAAGGCCTTGTAGAGCCCCAATGGAATGATTTATAAATCTTCCCAACCCCTAAATACACCCTCCCCCAAACACACACACACACTCAGACACACTCTCCCTCTCATCCCAGCACAGTGCCTGTTCCTTGAGATGATGCCAGAACTTGGCAAGGAATTAGAGAAACAGCAACAACAAAAAAGACTACAAGACTTCCAACCTTAATTCCTCTCCTTCGTAATGGGGCAAAATCAGACACATTCAAGTGTTGAAGAAAAGATACTGACCACTATATCTGGCAATATTTCTGAGTCGAAGCCCAAAAATTCATACTTATCTATATATATAAAAGCCTAAGTGACCGTTGTGACCAGATGACAGGACGACCGGCCAGTAGCTGTGACATGCACTGACACTAGGGGACAGACACTCAATGCAGGAGCTGCCCCCTGGTGGTCAATGCACTCCCACAGCCAACCTCCCATGGCTGGCCATCCTCCCACAGACCCTCCCCCCAGCTGGAGGGCCCCAATCAGCCCCGATCTCCAGCTAGGCCGAGGGACCCCACCCGTGTAAAAATTTGTGCACCGGGCCTCTAGTATATACAATTAACTATGATTCTTTACTGCTGTAAACATATTTCTTTTGAGCAGACTCTAGAGGTGATGGCATTTTATGGGCCACTCTTTTTTTAAAAAATATATTTTTATTGGTTTCAGAGAGGAAGGGAGAGGGAGAGAGAGAGAGAGAAACATCAATGATGGGAGAGAATCATTGATTAGCTGCCTCCTGCACGCCCCCTACTGGGGATCGAGCCCACAACCCAGGCATGTGCCCTTGACCAGAATCGAACCCGGGACCCTTCAGTCCACAGGCCAACGCTCTATCCATTGAGCCAAACCAGCTAGGGCTATGAGGCCACTCTTAAGGAATAATACCAAGAGTTGGAAACAAATGCCCCTCCCCCACCTCCTCCTTCCAGTCTCATTTCCATGTACCTTTATGCAGCCTCCAAACTTTGGAAACCAGGCTCTCTTGCCTGGTTGCTCAGTTGGTTAGAGCATTGTCCCGCTAAGCCAAGGTTGCAGGTTCGATCCCAGTCAGGGCACATAAAAACATCAACTGGTGAATGCATACATAAGCAGAAGAGCCTGGCCTGTGTGTCAACCTATGAACCAGGAGGTCACGGTTCCATTCCCTGTCAGGGCACATGCCCGGGTTGCAAGTTTGATCCCCAGTGGGGGGCGTGCAGGAGGCAGCCAATCAATGATTCTCTTTCATCATTGATGTTTTTATCTCTCCCTCCCTTTCTCTTACTCTCTGAAATCAATTGAAAACACATTTTTTTAAAAAAGCAGAACTAATCAATGTTTCTCTCTCTCTCAAATCAATCAATTAATCAATACAATTTGAAAAAAATGGGGAGACGAGCTCTCTCAGCACTTCCTGCTGCCTCGTGCTATACCAGGAGGCATCACTTCCCTCAGACAGTGTGTGTTTTGTGTAATTCAGCAACCTTGCTTCCACCCACCCGTCCGCTAATTACCCAAGCCTGCATGTCCCTACGCAAGCTCAGAACCAACCCATAAACCTTTTTAAAAATATATATTTTTTTATTGATTTTTTTACAGAGAGGAAGGGAGAGGGAGAGAGAGTTGGAAACATTGATGAGAGAGAAACATCGGTCAGCTGCCTCCTGCACACTCCCTACTGGGGATGTGCCCGCAACCAAGGTACATGCCCTTGACCAGAATTGAACCTGGGACCCTTCAGTCCGCAGGCTGATGCTCCATCCACTGAGCCAAACCGGTTAGGGCTCAAACCACAGATTTCGACGGCCTCGCGTTCGAAGTGAAAGGCCGGCCACCGCGAGGGAAGCGGCTGTCGGGCTTCCTACACAATTTAACGCCTGACCGTCGCCCTGTTAGCCAGCCACGGGCTGTGTTTTATTGCTGGCCATTGAGAAGACTTCGCTGGTGACCCAGAAAACTGATATATAAGGTCCTTTTAATCACCAATATGGCTTTCAATTATCCAGCGTAAACTTATTAACCTCTTTACTGCGGAGACCTGATGGATGGCACGTATCTACGTGAGGCTCCGAGCGGAGAGGAGGGTGTAGTGTCTGAGGTGTCGGATGGACGGCCGAGCCCCACTGCTCCCTAGAGGCCCATCTGTACCGACCGCCACTCAGGACTGGCTGGCGGAGGACCTGCTGCCTGTCTGTGTGACTCTGTGCCTTGACAGGGCGGGGACCACACACCTCAGCACGGCCCCAACCCCCACTCTTCCAGCTTCTGCTCCTGAACAGTCACCACCCCCCAGTGCGCTGTGCTGGTCACTGCTCCACCCCTAGCCACGTGATTTTCTGTCTTACGGGACTCGCTCACGCCCATCAATGGCCACCCACACCCCCCCACACACCCTTACACACTCACAGCCCCTCACACATAACCCCAAACACCCCTTATACACAAACCCACACCCTTACACACTCACAGCCCCTCACACATAAACCCCCCAAGTACCCCTAATACACACACAACCACACCCTTACACACTCACAGCCCCTCACACATAACCCCCCAAACACCCCTTATACACAAACCCACACCCTTACACACTCACAGCCCCTCACACATAAACCCCCAAACACCCCTTATACACAAACCCACACCCTTACACACTCACAGCCCCTCACACATAAACCCACCCAAGAACACCCACACACAGTTCCTTATACACAAACCCACAACCCTACTCATACTCACCCAGCCCCTCAAACATAAACCCCCAAAACACCCATACACAGTCCATTATACACAAACTCACAACTCTACACAGTCACCCAGGCCCTCACACATAAACCCCCCCAAACACCCACACTCAATCCCTTATACACAAATCCACACCCTTACACACTCACCCAGCCCTTTACACATAAACCCCTCGAAACACCCACACACAATCCCATACATACCCACCCACAACCCTTACACACTCACACACAGACTCCTTCACAACATTCCCCACATCACTACACCCACACCCCACCACACACACCCACAATTACTCCATACGCACCACAATCCTCACACACATAAGACAACATAACAACACACAGATAACACCCCCCAAAAAACAAAACATACACATCCCCCTTCACATATCCAATGCACACAACCTTCCCACACTCATTCTCTCTCTCTCTCTCTCTCTCTCTCTCTCTCTCTCACACACACACACACACACACACACACACACACACACACGCCCCTTCTCTGCCTGTGATATGTCTCCAGTTCGGGGAGGGGGGGTGTCACTGCCTCCTTTCTGCTGCTTCCGTCGCTCAGGGAGCTCCCCGGGGCTCAGGCACGTGTCTCCCCGGAGACTGCACCCCCCTGGAGGTTAGGGCTGCACGGCTGACTCATCCTCCACGCCCATCACTCCCTGGATTGGTGTAAACCAAGAGCACAAGGGAGTGAGCAACACGGTTCCCCTCCCACGAGACCAAAAGCACATGCCACCCACATACACCCACCACCTAGACACACGCGGCCCCTCACACAGGAATCCACAGCTTCTCCGTGCACGTGGAGCAACGTTAAAACAACAACCAACTAGAAAACACGGTTTAGGTAACATTATATGGGAGACAGAGAGGGGGGAATCCCAAGGGTTATAAAATACAATTTTCGGCTTCGATAGGATGTGTGGTGCTGGCCCAGAGCGGAGAAATGGCCGAGGACTGAGCCAGCGAGGCGGGCACCTGAGTGATGGGCCAGGAGGAGGGCCCGCGTGGTGAGAAAGGAGGCCACGGGTGAGCAAGCACCGGGCAGAGAAGCAGAGCTTCCATCATCAGACGCTCAGTCCCCAGTGCTCTCAACATGAAAGCAGACCAATCGCTCGGGTGTGCTCTGCCTCCAGATATGGCGGGACAGAAGCTGAGTTAGCAGGAGCTTTAGGGAGCAGCTAGTCCAGAAGTTTTCTACACAAGTCCAGGGACAGCTATGGGGGCCTCGGGTGGCTCCCAAGGAGGTCCAAAGAGTTTCCAAATGGAGAGGAGGTGCCTACTTCAAGGAGAGATGGTCTGGCCCGGCCAGCGTGGCTCAGTGGTTGAGTGTCGACTTATGAACCAGGAGGTCATGGCTCAATTCTCAGTCAGGGCACAAGCCCGGGTTACGGGCTCAATCCCCAGTAGGGGGCGTGCAGGAGGCAGCCGATCCATGATTCTCTCTCATCATTGATGTTTCTCTCTCTCCCCCTCTCCCTTCCTCTCTGAAATCAATCTATAATAATAAAAGCATAATATGCTAATTAGACCGGACATCCTTCTGGACGAAGCTGGGGTTTCGAGGGAAGCCCGGGTCCCAGGTGCCAGAGGGAAGCCGGTGCCGGCAGCCAGGGGAAGAAGGCCTACTCTTGCACAAATTTCGTGCATCAGACCTCTAGTACAAATATATTATATATTTTTTTAAAAAATAAGTAGAAGAGATGGTCTGCTTTTGTCTATTCCACATAGTAGGATTCTGCATTCTCAGCAAGACAATTGAAATGCATTTCCAAGTCTTGAATTCAACCCAACCCCTTCATTTAGCACATGAGAAAAGTCAGCATGCTTCGTCAAGGTCACAGGCTGGTTTGCATCAGAGCTGAGCTGGCCCCTTCCTTGGGGGGTCCCACAGCCAGCAACGGAGCATGAGGACTGTGGACCACATGTTCAAACCCCTGCCACACACTCGAACCCCGGGGTTAACCAACCACCGCTGCATGTCTGCTGAAACTTCTACGCAAACAAACACAGAAGTGCAATTTATTTGGTTTACAGGCTATTCGCTTCGTGGAATCATGCTGTGTCTAGTTTTCGGGTAGTATTTCCCCTAACCATCCGCTCCCACCATCCCTGAGCTTAAAGGAAGAACATATAACTATGCCTTAATCATGGAGATTGCTTGTGAGGTCTCTTAATAAGACGACCTGCTTGTGGTAAAGAAACACACAGGCATTTCTCACCAGCTCAGGGTCCATGGCTTCTCCATCCACTTACTAGTACAGGCATCCCACGGCACCAGCCGTCCGGTTCGGTGGCTGAAAGTCCAGACCTTGAGGCCTGAGCCCGGAGGATCGGAATTCAACCCCAACTCTGCCTCTCTTCAGCCGGACAAATCCCCTAACCTCTGTTGCCCAGCTCACTGGACTAGAATACACATGGTCACCGGATCTATTCCATTACCGCGAGGTCAACAAGATCATGAATGTAACGTGTCAGCATTCATGGGGTGTTTACTACACACTAAGCACTCAGTGAGATCTTGCTGTTACTGTAACGATCCAAGTCGTTCCCCTTATAATTCTACCGCCATTCATAACGACACCAACAAGGCCCTAGCCGGTTTGGCTCAGTGGATAGAGCATCGGCCTGTGGACCAGAGGATCCCGGGTTGGATTCCGGTCAAGGGCACGTACCTTGGATGCAGGCTCTTCCCCGGGTCCAAGGCCTGGTCGGGGCTCATGCAGGAGGCAACCAATCAATGTGTTTCTCTCACACTGATGTTTCTCTCTGTCTTCCACTCTCCCTAAAAATCAGTGGAAAAAATATCCTCAAGTGAGGATTCAAAACAAAAGATGACACCAACAGGGATGATTGGGATGATTTTTGAAGTTATTTTGCAGATCAACAGCAGTAAAAATAATCAATCACCTCCGTAAAGCAGTGTCTTGCTTCACTCACAAATAAATCATCGTTTGTTCAGCACGGGGAAATTATGAACTGACTGGAAATAATACAGTAAAGACAGTTGATGCCAATTAGAGCATGAGGAGTCTCATATAGACTTGGAGATAAATCTGGGATCTCCTATTCTACTAAAACCCATTTGTTCCAAAAAAAAAAAAAAAAATCCCAGAACCACTTTGCCATAAGTGGACATCATTTAGTGCTCAATTACAATGAAATTCCACTGCAAGTATAGATGGCATGCAGAACGCCTGCCTTAACACCAGGAGAATCGGGCACGACTGATGTTATTGCAACGAAGAGCGGATGAATATTACGTATCTCACTTAAACATGCCGTGTTCTTGGGCGCAGGCCCAGCCATCCCCTTGCTCCTGTCCTGGCCATTTCTGGGCACTTTCCACAGGGCAGGAGTGAGACACAACTTCTGTTTATACTGACTTGTCATCTAGCTTAGAGCTGCATAGCTGATTCATGAAGACACATCCTAAATAATAAAAGGCTAATATGCAAATTGACTGAACGGCAGAATGACTGGTCGCTATGATGTGCACTGACCACCAGGGGGCAAATGCTCAATGCAGGCGCTGCCCCCGATGGTCAGTGCACTCCCACAGGGGGAGCGGCACTCAGCCAGAAGCCAGGCTCATGGCTGGTGAGTGCAGCGGCCTAAGCCATCAGTCGGACATCCCCCGAGGGCTCCCAGACTGTGAGAGGGCACAGGCCAGGCTGAGGGACACCCGGCCCCCCCGCCTGCCGCCCCCAAGTGCACGAATTTCATGCACCGGGCCTCTAGTTGTATAATATTAAAATCACAGAAGCTCCACCGCCACCACGAAAAAGCAGTTCATTTTCCAAAGGGCTATAGATCTATGTAACGGGGGAGATGTGTGAAAGGAGGTAATTTTAGACTAAGCACTAAAGACATTTTAATAGCTCCAACATGGATTGAACTTAGTGGAGCGAAGAATTCTCAGTTGAAGAATTAGGACCGGCCCCATCCAAACCCGGGGGCTGTTAATGACTCAGGAGTGGGCTGTGCAGGCCAAAGGAGTTTCCTGTTAACATCCTGCTGCAACACGGGTTACTGGAGCCGGAAATGAACTCCTCCTGGGGTCACTTTCTATGCTAATCAAGAAAATAAAGTGCTTCCTGTGTAGGAATACGTGCAAATATAAGACTCAATTCCCACTGTAAAATTTGGGGCCATAAAGAATAGGTGAGCCCATAAAATTTGGCTCAGTGGCTAGAGCTTCGGCCTGCGGGCTGAAGGATCCCGGGTTCGATTCCAGTCAAGGGCACATGTCCAGGTTGCAGGCTCAGTCCCCAGTAGGGGGCGTGCAGGAGGCAGCCGATCCATGATTCTCTCTCATCATTGATGTTTCTATCTCCCTCTCCCTTCCTCTCTGAAATCAATAATTTTTTTAAAAAAGAATAGATGAAAGCCCTGGTCTGCTTGCTACTTGTCATGCTTTGTGGGCAGGGGCAGCAGTACATTCGCCTGAGCCCAGGGTCACGTGCCTTCCCAGCAGGGGATCCAGATGTAGGTCCCCGCCCACGCACTGGCGGACTGACCGCAGAAACTCTCGGACCGTCAGCATCATCATCGCCAAATGGCCATACAACCGCCTAGCGTTGCCCTGTGGATTCGATGAGACGCAGCCTGTGGACGCTCCTGGGACAAGGGTCCTCCTCTCAGGGGGCCATGGCCAGGCAGCCTGGTCCACACTCCTCAGCTGTGGGCTGCAGGCGCCTGCCCTGTCGGGTTCCACCACTGCCTCGACATACACAGAAAGCGCGCCAGCCCCCACCGCCATGGAGGGCTACACCCTTTCCTAGTCGGAGAGTGAGACTCATCGCACATCACCTGTACACAGACACCTCCCTTCCAGTTCCCCACTAGGGTTTTGACTCAGCATGTCCCCAGCTGGCCAGCCCCCTGCCTGGGGCTTTTCCCCCAGGACCCAAGGCCTCCTCTGGACTAGGAGGAGTAACTAGAAAAGTTGACAGAAACTACAGGAAGTCTGTGCGTCTGTAATAAACCTGTCTACCCGCTGGGGAGGAGAGGGGATTAGATTGGATGCCAGAGGTTACACACTGGCATGCTGAGGGCGGTCTGTCTCACTGAATCGTGCCTCTATTTTGAAATACGGAAACGTCCCGTTTTTAAAACTCTGGATTGGGGGCTCATCTTCTAAAACTCGAAGTTCTGGCCCTAGCCGGTGTGGCTCAGTGGATAGAGCGTCAGCCTGCAGAATGAAGGGTCTCAGGTTCGATTCCGGTCAAGGGCACATGCCCGGGTTGCAGGCTCAATCCCCAGTAGGGAGCGTGCAGGAGGCAGCCGATCCATGAGTCTCTCTCATCATTGAAGTTTCTATCTCTCTCTCTCCCTCTGCCTTCCTCTCTGAAACCAATAAAAATCTATTTTTAAAAAAATAAAAACCTGAAGTTCTGGTTTCCAGGTGAGTCTGTCCCTCTCAATGGGTCCCTTCCCCCGCTCCCGCCCCGACTGTCTGTGCCATCTCAGGACGCCCCTGAGGCCTCCGAAGTTGGCCCATAATCTCCCCCCAAACACGGGTCCGATTCCTGTCGTCACTCACAGAAACTTGGTTACTTTGGCGAATATTAATCCCCGCCCGACCCTCCGGGCTCAGCGATGCAAAATGAAGCCACATCCGTGGGAATGTGACAAGGGAAAACCACCGTGCTAAACAATGAAATATGTGTTAAGTCCCCAAAGAACTTCATTACCTGAAGGACACATTATCCCCTTCTCTTCCCATGAGTCAGCACGGGCAGCAGTCACTCCTAATTGGTTGAAAGCTGGAGTATGAAATATTGGGATGCCACCGTTTGTGATGACACAGCTGTATTCCTGCGGGGACCCGGGCTGAGACGAATCTGCGTGGCGGGAGACAGGTGGGGACAAAGGGTGCAGGTGGACGTGGGTTGTAAATACGCCATCACTTCACAAATAATGGGGCCTTTCTCCCTACAGGTTTCCGGCGCTTCGTCACTAATTAACTGTTGAAATTACAACAGGAGAAATAGCGTGGGGTGGCTCTTCGGAATCGGGGCATAAATGGAAATATTTCGAACCGTTAACTGCAATTCGTTTGAAAAACACACGCCTGTTTTGGGAGCCGTGAGCTGCAGGCATCTGAGCGGAGAAGGGGGTAGATTTAAGGACAATATTATCAGCTAATGGTGACATTCGTTTTCCTTTAGGCCATGAGGGGGTTGAGGGAGGGGGTGCAATCCAGGGCAGTAATTTTCCAGTTTAGAAAACTGAAGAGCCTCTTAAACAAAATAGTGCATTCCCTGTGATAAGCATCGCAGTCAAAATCGCACCCCGCTGAGCGGGCAGGCTGCTGCCAAAGGCAGGAAATCAACAGGCACATCGCTTGGAATTCTTGGGTGATTCACACCATAGAGCGGTCCCTGAATCATTTATGGTCTCCGTTCTCCCGGCGTGCGAGGGGGAGGCACTCATTCTGGATCGTGGCTTTCGACGAGGGTGAGCTATCCTTCCACGAAAAGTAGCAAGAAACTTCTGGGACCACGAGAGTCGTGGGCACTTGAGGTGCTTGGCCATCTTCCCGCCGCGACTGACGGCGCCCAGACTCACCTCCTCACCACAGCTCACAGGGTCCCGGCGGACCTCGGACCTCGTGGGCAGCTGTTATATGAGTGCATTCTTCCTGTGTGTTCACCCCAAAACCTGCCTCTCAACAACATCCCCTGTGGTTCTGCGCTGCTTTAGGATAACACGAGAAAGTGTCTTCTGTGTCCCTTCCACATGTCTCCTAAAGATCAAATGACTAGCCCGGCCGGTGTGGCTCAGTGGTTGAGCATCGGCCCATGAGCCAGGAGGTCACAGGTTCGATTCCCGGTCAGAGCACATGCCCAGGTTGCGGGCTCAATCCCCAGTAGGGGGCGTGCAGGCGGCAGCCGATCAATGATTCTGTCTCATCATTGATGTTTCTATCTTTCCCTTCCTCTCCCTTCCTCTCTGAAATTAAGAAAAAATATATATATTTTTAAATATATTTTATTGATTTTTTACAGAGAGGAAGGGAGAGGGATAGAGAGTTAGAAACATCAATGAGAGAGAGAAACATCGATCAGCTGCCTCCTGCACACCCCCCACTGGGTATGTGCCCACAACCAAGGTACATGCCCTTGACCGGAATCGAACCTGGGACCCTTGAGTCCGCAGGCTGACGCTCTATCCACTGAGCCAAACCGGTTAGGGCAAGAAAAAACATATTTAAAAAAAGGTCAAATGACTAGCCTACTTCACCCTTCACGTTGGTGTGTTACTCACCCAGCCTCATTGTGTGTTCCCTACCCTCCCCGTGCCCACGGACTGCAGCCAGGCTGGCCGATCCCCACCCCTCACTCCAGGCCTCGGCGCACATGCTATCGCCTCCCTGGGACATGCTGCTCAAAAGCTTTCCTGGAAAAAAAATCAGGCTCAATAGCAGAGACCTTGGTTTGAGAGGTGGGGTAACAGATCCCTTTCTTTTTTTCTTTTTCTTTCCCTTTTTCTTAAATATATTTTTATTGATTTCAGAGAGGAAGAGACAGGGAGAGAGAGCGAGAAACATCAATGATGAGAGAGAATCACGGATCGACTGCCTCCTGCACGCCCCACACTGGGGATCGAGCCCGCAACCCGGGCATGTGCCCTTGACCCGAATCAAACCATGACCTCCTGGTTCATAGGTTGACGCTCAACCACTGAGCCATGCCAGCCGGGCGACAGATCCTTTATTTCCCAATACTCCACGGACTATCATCAGCTGTACAACCTCAGAAAATGGATGGCTCTCTCTGAGCCGCAATGCCCACATCTGTACAATGGGAGAAACATCCAAAGCCTCCTGGGAGGGCTAACTAGGTACTGGGTTTTTATTTTTATTTATTTACTAAATTTATTTATTTACGAAATTTGTGCATGGGTAGGGTCCCTAGGCCTAGTAGGCAGTCAAGGCCAATCAGGGCCTTCCGGCTGCCAGCCAGGGCCTTCCTTTGTTCCGGGCCGCCCCCTGGTGGTCAGAGCATGTCATAGTGAGCAATCGATTTCCCCGTCAAACTCGCGTGGGGACAATTTGCATATTAGGCTTTTATATATATAGATTTTTGGTATTGTGTTTTTAAATACCTGCCTTTACAGAATTTGTGCCTGCCTTCTTTATTCTACAGCAAATCACCCAACAAGGGGCAGTCTTTCAGTAAGACTGGCTTTCATTTCTATGGCAATGGTCCCTGTCCCTTTTCTCAACAGTTTGGCCTCCCCCATCAGATATGTTCTGAGACATTGTAATGACACATCAACATTCCCATCTCAGGAAGAACCATCCCCCCACATAAGGCCAGGAATATGCTCCTGTTACAAGAGCTTTTTGTTTTGTTTTGTTTTGAAGAAACAAGAAAAATAAATCCTTAGGAGCAAGCATGTCTTCTATATTTTAAACTAGAGGCCTGGTGCCTGACATTCGTGCACAGTCGAGGGGTCCCTCAGCTCGGCCTGCACCCTCTCACAGGGAGTGGGCCTAAGCCGTCAGGTGGACATCCCCCAAGGGGTCCTTAGCTCTGCAGCGGAGGCAGGAGAGGCTCCTGCCACTGCCTCACCAGCCATGAGCCAGCTTCCGGCTGAGCGGCACTCCTCCTGTGGGAGCACACTGACCACCAGGGGGCAGCTTCTGCATTGAGCATCTGCCCCCTGGTGGTCAGTGCGTGTCATAGCGACTGGTCATTTGATTTGCATATTAGCCTTTTATTATATAGGATCTCCTAATCCTTGACTAACAGCAGTGTGACTCCAATTGCTTTTTCTTTCTCGTGTTTTGCATCCACCGTGTGGGTCCACTGTTTGAGCATAACTTCCGATAAACGTGGGCCAGCAAAAAGGCATCTCTGGACCCTTATACCCCAGCTGTGAACTTTAGACTTAATCCTCAAGGACACTCTTGTCTGGTGAGGTTGACTTCACATTAAATTCTCTCGAGGGATCGGCAGAATGGTCAAGGCGAGAGAGCGAGACAGACAAGAGTCTGCCTTTCATAAATTAATAAGCATCACTGACCATCTTTCTTGACCCTTCAAACTCTGAAATTAATCTAAGTAGACCCCGAAGACCCGCCGGCCCACCCCAGAGCCTTGCAAGTTCACTTAAGCCATCCAATTTCCCTAAAGTTTTATAAGCCGGCTTTCACGGCAGGCCCTCTGTGCTTACTGCTGGTGACAGAGAGCGTCAGGGCAGCCGGTGAACCCTGCTGACCTATGACCCCAATATGGTCGAGCGCTGTTATCCAGGGAAATATCAGAACCAAGGCTTGTATATTACTGGGAGGTCCTGGCCTCTGAAAAAAGCCCTTGTACACCCTTCACGATATGTCAGCGAAATAGACAGTTAACACCCTGAGACAGTCCATTGACCATGGTCCGAAAATGTCATTTATTTAACCACTTTTCAACCCTCCCTGCCCTTCCACGGGGTGTGTATTCCCCAAAGAAAGAAGCCAACAAATGTTCATGCCCCCAGTTCTTTCTCAAGTGCTAGCGGGTATGGTATTGCTGTGGGAAGCAGGGAACACCTTGTCCTCTTCCTCCTCAATGAATGGGCTGCGTTTCTGTTGTTGTTCATCCTCCCCCAAGGATATTTTTCCATTGATTTTTAGGGAGAGTAGAAGAGAGAGGGAGAGACAGAGAGAAGCATGGTTGTGAGAGAAACACATGGACTGGTTGCCTCTTTCACAAGCCCCAAACAGGGCCCGGGCCAGGGAGGAGCCTGCAACCGAGGTTCATGCCCTTGACCGGAATTGAACCCGGGACCTTTTGGTCCACAGACCGATGCTCTATCCACTGAGCCAACCGGCTAGGGCTGGGCTGCATGATTAAACAGCTAGGCCAGTGGTTCTCAACCTTCCTAATGCCGCGACCCTTTAATACGGTTCCTCATGTGGTTGTGACCTCCAACCATAAAATATTTTTGTTGCTACTTCATAACTGTCATGTTGCTACTGTTATGAATCGTCATGTAAATATCTGATAGGCAGGATGTATTTTCATGGTTCCAAATTGAACATAATTAAAGCATAGCGATTCATCACCAAAACAATATGTAATTGTATATGTGTTTTCCGATGGTCTTAGGCGACCCCTGTGAAAGGGTCGTCGACCCCCAGGTTGAGAACCGCTAAGCTAGGCCCATGTCTTTTCTACCTTGCACCCACCGCGTGAGTGTCCTTCCCAGCCAGCATTTTCAGGAGGCAGGCTGGACTCACAGTCCCCCCTCACCTACTCGAATTAATCATGTCCCTGCTTCAACAGGAACCCCTCCCGGGCATGCGATCGCCGACCCTGTGCATGGAATTTTATGTCACTTTAAAAAATTTTTCACTTCAGTCATGTGTAGATTTTCATTACTCAGATGCTCTACCAGGCATGGAAGGATGAGCTATAATTATTGTGATCATCAGAGGGTAAGTTTTTAGGGTGTGTGTTTTTTTTCTATTACAGATGGTCAAAGTACTAAAAAAATATCTTACTGGTAGAGCAAAAATGAGTATGCAAGGAACTTCACCTGTAAAAAAAATACACCCCTTTCTTTCTGGGTGATAAGAGAGTAAACTTGAAGACTTCTGGAGTCCTTTAAATGTCAGGATTCTCTCCTTTATATTTATTTAGTTAGTTAGTTATTTAGTTAGTTACTCCTTGTCCAGGGAAATTTTTCCATTGATTTTTAGGGAGAGTGGAAGAGAGAGGGAAAGACAGAGAAACATCAATGGGAGAGAAACATGATCGATCGGTTGCCTCCTGCACACACCCCGACTGGACCCAGGGACCAGGCCTATAACCAAGGTATGTGCTCTTGACTGGAATCGAACCCAGGACCCTTTGGTCCGCAGGCCAATGCTCTATCCACTGAGCCACACCGGCTAGGGCTCCCCTTTATTTTTTATTTCATTCTTTTCCCCCCTCAGTCACTGTGCCCTGAGCCATTCAAATGTTCCCACCTGTTCGAGTGCCAGTTCCCGAGGCCTGGCAGACTGCGGGAACCGCTCATAACCTTCAGGCCCTGGCATCACGCTGGATCTGAGCTAACCTGCCCAGAATGGGATCCAAAAGCCAGAACTGCCGAGGGGACTCCGCAGAAGATCAAAGGTCCTGCTCCCCCCTCTGCGGCCCCCATCATCTTATTTTTGGCCAAAAGTAAATCGTATCAATTTGACATTTTATTGGGGAGCAGGCACTAGTTCATGTTTCTCCAAGGGACCTGTCTGGACCAGTGTAACAGCTGTCTTGCTTCAGGCATTTTCTGAAGAGATTATGGCCTTTGGATGCCAAAGATGACACCTGGGAGTGGGGCACGGGCTGACCCCAGAGGGAAGGGAGAGGTGGCGGGCGTGGCGTCCGGCTCCAAGCGCCCAGATGTAACAGCAGAACAAGGTCATGCCCTCATCCTGGCTTATCCTGAAGCCAGAACAATGTCTGGCATATAACAGGGCCTCAGCATCCGCTCAATGAAGGAATGAACGGCCAAGTGAATGGTTCATTCTCGAAGAAGAGTTCCTTCACTGTTAGACCTGAGCCGTCTGTTTGTCACAGAAGACCAGCACTCACCCCCACATTTTCTCCCTTTCCCGCATTTTGACAAATGAAAGAAAAATGTTTTGCTACACAATTTCACACACACACACACACACACACACACGTGCACGGATTTATCTGCTTTGAAATGACAGTAGATGCCTGTGGAAGCCCCTGGGGTCTAGAAGGATATTGATCGCTTCCATGGCAGGAGCCAGCGCCCTTTCTTTAGGGGAAACTTTATGTACTGAGCAGATGTGTGTTTTGGGCACACACTAGAGGCCCAGTGCATGAATTTGTGCATGGGTGGGGTCCCTCGGCCTGGCCGGCAATCAGGGCCACGGCAGGTTGGCCAGTGGTGGGGGGGGGGGAGGGGTCCCCGTGGGAGGTTGGCTGTGGGAGCACACTGACCACCAAGGGGCAACTCCTGCATTGAGCATCTGCCCCCTGGTGGTCAGTGTGCATCATAGCAACCAGTCGACCAGTCATTCGGTTGCTTGGGCTTTTATATAGATAGATATTTTATTTCAGAGAGGAAGAGAGAGATAGAAACATCAATGATAAGAGAGAATCATTGATTAGCTGCCTCCTGCATGCCCTCTACTGGGAATCGAGCCTGCAACCCGGGCATGTGCCCTTGACCGGAATCCAACCTGGGACCCTTCAGTCCACAGGCCGATGCTCTACCCACTGAGCAACACCAGCTAGGGCAAGCAGAATGTGTTTTGAAGAGAGGTGGGCGCAAGCAAGAGCCAGCACCATCCCCTGGTCTTTTGTGTCTCCTTTTCTCCCCCCGAACTGTCTGTCTTCCAGTTCCTTCTAAATTTGCGGAGGAGTCAGGAAAACGCTGTGAATCCAGCTCCTAACAAGCCCCTGGGTGAGAGGTTCCCAGTGATTTCCTTGTCCCTCCTAAGGCCCAAAATACTGAGTTCAACTGTCAACACAAAGGAGAGGTAGACATCATTTGTAAATTAGTGAGCATTCTAAAAGAAGGCTAGTCTTACTTCTAATGGAGAAAGATTCACAAATCAGGAGAGTCCCTTGGGAAAAGTTTGGGGATGCTACCATGTTTAAGCATCAACGTCATCATTACCATCTGAGAGCTATTTCACTCTAGACCAGCGGTTCTCAACCTGTGGGTCGCGACCCCCATTGGCAGTCGAACGACCCTTTCACAAGGGTCACCTAAGACCATCCCGCATATCAGATATTTTACATTACGATTCATAACAGTAGCAACATTACAGTTATGAAGTAGCAACAAAAATAATTTTATGGTTGGGTCACGACATGAGGAACTGTATTTAAAGGGCCAGAAGGTTGAGAACCACTGTTCTAGACGAAATGGTGTCAGTTCCCAAGGTTATGTCTAGAGACGATGGGGCCACAGCCTCCTTTGGCAGATACAGAATCCACTGATAGGAGCCAGACACTGAGAGCTGGGCCCTCGGCCTTCCTCCGTACTGTTACCCTGGCTGGTGTTAGCCACGGACACATTCCCTCGATGGGAAAAGGACCCTCAGACCTGTCAGAAGTCGCTTGCACATAACCAAGAGCAGAGTCCTTGTGGGTCAGGTGGATCCTGATTTGAATCCCAGTTTCTCCTTTACTAGCTAAGTTTCAATGTCTGCATACGGATCTCTCACTTGTGAGTCATAAGAAGAGGATCAACTGGTATTAGAATATCTATTCCATTATATGACTTATACTAGAGGTCCGATGCATGAAATTCATGCAAGCATAGGCCTTCCTTCCCCTGGCTGCCAGTACCAGCTTCCCTCTGGCATCTGGGACCTGCCCAGGTTTCACTCCGGCCCCAGCTTCGTCAGGAAGGATGTACAGAATGATGTCAGGAATGACATCCGGTCTAATTAGCATATTACCCTTTTATTATTATAGATACTAAATAAAGGCCATTAAATCCAAAAGTAATCCTGAAATTTTTATACCCATTAGTTTTATCCAACACATCTTGAAAATCCCAGTAGTCCACAGAACATTTCTGTTATTTTTCAAAAGAATACTGTTCGTTGCTATCTTACACAACTTCTCCTTGTCTGAATTTGGAACATCCTAACTTTTTCAACATGCTGTTTCTAACACTTTCAACAAATTTTCTAATTAAATGAAAAATCTTGTGTTCTGAGGTTTGGTGAAATATCTATAAGGAACCTTTAAAATACCAGTTTTCACCCAAATGTTTCCAAATCCAAGGAAGAAAGTGAAAAAAAGCCATCATCTAAGTGTTTTTATTTCTTTATTCCAAAGACTGAATTCTCTCCCAGCATTTCTGCTTTAAAATAAGCAACTGTGATATGCCACTAATGGTCTGGAGAAGAAGAACCAAAAAACAGTTTCATCATCTCTAAGGACTGGCATAACTAGAAACAAAGAAAACTTGATGTTCAACCTTGTAGGAGGACATCCTCTTGAAAACAGGATGTTTTCAGGCCCCAGTGCATGAATTCGTGCACCAGTGGGGTCCCTCGGCCTGGCCTGCGGGATTGGGCCAAAACCAGCTCTCCAACATCCCCCAAGAGGTTCTGGATTGCGAGTGGGCATAGGACAGGCTGAGGGACCCCACCGGTGCATGATTGGGGCTGAGGAGGGATGCGGGAGGTTGGACAGCTGGGGAGACCCCGTGGGATGGCTCCAGGGCATGTCCGGCCCATCTCGCTCAGTCCCGATCAGCCAGATCCCAGCAGCAAGCTAACCTACCAGTCAGAACATCTGCCCCCTGCTGGTCAGTGCACATCATAGTGACTGGTCAACCGGTCGACTGTCTGCCCCCTGGTGGTCAGTGCACATCATAGCGAGCGGTTGAGCGGCCTTAGCATGTCATTAGCATATTACACTTTGATTGGTTGAACGGACGACTGGACCACTGGACACCTGGCATATTAGGCTTTTATTATATAGGATGCTAGAGTATTATACTTTATCAAAAACAATATTATTATAACTAGAAACTGGAAGGAAAGGGGGGAAACTTTCTCTCTCCTTCTCTCCCTCTCTCTCTCTCTCTCTCTCTCTCTCTCACACACACACACACACACACACACACTGTAAACAGCTTTACTGCCTGATTCTTCTGGCTGCCCCCGAAACACTAACGATTCTTTTAGACATCATGCTTTTCTCTAGAAACTGTTCTTAAGTATTTGACACATGCTAATGCTTATTTGCTCACACGGACAGATGATAAAATGAAGGAATCAGCAGCCAATTAATTTAACAGAGAAACCCGGAAATACTAATTCTTACACTGTGTAGGATGTCAGAGTCTCTACATGCACTTCTGGCTGACTTGCATTCTCTGATACAATCGCTTCCCGTTGGCTGGGGTCACACGTTAATATTAAAGCGCATTCTGCCCCCTCAGCCTGGAGAAGTTGGAAATTCACTGATGCAGGCAGCATCTCTACCTGAAAACTGGTAGGATACTCCTCCTCCCTTCCCATCTGGCCCCGGTGTGGCCACAGGGCTGAGCTCAAGAGGAGAGGAGAAATAAAGATGGTGCCGGGAAACAAGCAGATGCCCTACGCTCTTGACCCATATCCTCCATTCTTCCCCCACCCCATCTGGCAGTGGGTGCAGGAAGAGACCAGTGGACAGAGAGTGATGCTGGGCCTGGGGTGGGGGGAGGGGGGAGGACACACCTGTTTGGGTCCTGACTCGCCATGCAGCCCGGCACAGGGAGCATGCCCAGCCCTGCCGTATATCACATCTCGGTTTTAGTTCTGCTTTGATGGAGTCTTCTGCCCTCATCTTTATGCCAACATCTCGTAAAATTGAATTTATAACCCAAGAAAATGAAAATCAATCACTGAATGCGAAACCTCGCTTGACTACACTATTCTAGTCTACTTAACTTAATGCGCACCATATTTTCATGAGAAAAACCAGACTACGTATTAAAATGACGTACAGATCTAAAGGGCATTAAAATACAGTGCGGCATTGGATTTGTTTTATTTCAGCTTCCCAGTTGGAATTTGTTTTTCACTGGAAAAGGAAGAAAAATCTTATAGACATACATCCTATATAATAAAAGCCTAATATGCTAAGTCTCCGGTCAACCGGTCGGCCTTTCAACCAATCAAAGTGTAATATGCTAATGATATGCTAAGGCCGCTCGACCACTTGCTGTGACATGCACTGACCACCAGGGGGCAGACAGCCTACCAGTTGCTATTATGTGCACTGACCACCAGGGGGCAGACGCTCCGAACAGTAGGTTAGCTTGCTGCTGGGGTCTGGCCAATTGGGACTGAGCGAGATGGGCTGGACACGCCCTGGAGCCCTCCCACAGTCCATTCCCAGCTGGCCAACTTCCCATGTCCCTCCCCAGCCCTGATAGTGCACCAGTGGGGTCCCTGGGCCTGATCTGCATCTTCTCCCAATCCAGGACCCCTCAGGGGGATGTCGGAGAGCCCATTTCGGCCGGATCCCACAGGCCAGGCTAAGGGACCCCACTGGTGCACAATTTCGTACACCAGGCCTCTAGTATATACTAGTATATACATATATATGCACACATATACACTTGTATACATATACATGCTTATCACATGCACATCTCAAAACACATGAAAACTTTAAAGACCTAGAAAGCAGTGTGATGGAATCTCACACCATCCCACCCCATCCTGACTCATTCCTTTGTCCAGCGCATCCACACTGCACATGCTCCCCTCCCATTAGCCGCCTAGTAGCCTTCTAGGTCATCAGATCCATCGTCCTGGTATCACAGTGCTTGTGTGCAAATGGCCCTTATTTGACCCTACAATGGCCCCAAAGCTCAAGAGGAGTGATGCTGGCCATTCGGATCTTCCACAGAGATGCCGTAAAGGGCTTCCTTTGAGTGAACAGGTGGGTACAATATAATACAGTATTTTGAGAGAGAGACCACTTACCATAACCTTTATCCTATATAATACAAGGCTAATATGCAAATTGTCCCCTCGGGAGTTCGACCCCTTGCTACGACGTGCACTGACCACTAGGGGGTAGCGCGGAATGAAGGAAGGCCCCAGCTGGCAGCCAGGGGAAGGAAGGCCCCCATCAGCCCTGATTGCCGGCCAGGCCTAGGGACCCTACCCGTGCATGAATTTCGTGCACCGGGCCTCTAGTTACAATATAATGTTGTAACTATTCTATTTTATTACTAGTTATTGATGTTAATACCTTACTGTGCCAATATATAAATTAAGTTTTATCACAGATATGTACGGACAGGAAAGAACACAGTATATGCAGGGTTTGGTTATATCCATGAGGGTCTTGGAACATATCCCCCATGGATAAGCGGGGCCACTGTCGTCTATTTTCTGGAACAATAATTAGAGAACCCTGAATTGCTTGAGGTGTTGACAGAAATGGGAGCATCTGACCACTGAGTCAGTATTTTGATGTCCCCAAAGCCATCAGGGACGTCATCCAGGCCACCTGTGCTCTCAGCCAAGAATCAGACAGGATGATGGGAAGTAATCTATACTAATAAACAGGTAATATGCTAATTAGACCGGATAGACTGGACATCTTCCAGATGTCCTTCTGGACAAAGCCATGGTGGCAGGGGCAGACGCAGAGTAGGTTAGGGGCAATCAGGCAGGCAGGCATAGAGGTTAGGGGCGATCAGGCTGGCAGGGGAGAGCAGTTAGGAGCGATCAGGCAGGCAAGGGAGCAATTAGGGGCATCAGGCAGGCAGGTGGAGGTGGTTAGGGGCGATCAGGCAGGCAAGCAGGTGAGCAGATAGGAGCCAGCAGTCCCAGATTGCGAGAGGGATGTCTGACTGCCGACAATCGGACATCCCCCGAGGGGTTCCGAATTGGAGAGGGTGCAGGCCAGACTGTGGGGCCCCCCACCCCTGTGCACAAATTTTGTGCACTGGGCCTCTAGTGTTTCTCATAAGCTCCCTGGGAAACGGTCTGGGTAGGGATGCAAACAGCCTGGTGTGGACTCCCGCACACTGCAGGGGCGTGGCCACAGCCACAGCCGGCTCCGGATGGCCGCACGGCCACCTCTCCCATCTGCACCCTCACAGATGACGAGAGAGGAGACACCGGCTGATGCCAATACAATGAGGAGGGTTCCAGGGGGTTTCAACACAGACCCGATGTGTGTCCGAGAGGGGACACAGCGGCCTGTCCCAGGGCTCCACGGGGCTCAACGCACTTATCAACCCAGAACGAGCCCGAGGAGACACACAGCAAAGCCGAGGAGAGCTGGGAGAGAGAGTAGATACGTCAGGGGACAGAATCCAAAATCCCAAAACAAACACCCACTCAGACTGTCCTCACTGAATGCGAAGAGGTTAAAAATGTGCATAAACACAGAAATCTCCGCTGGAACATGGGAAGTTGGGTCACAATCCCAGGAAGTAGGAGAAGGAACGGGGTTTCCCTGAGGCCTGGGAGGGTTTGGACTCAACACAGCCTCCTGGGAACCCTACAAAAACCAAAGCTTTGAGGACATCCACGTGAGAGGCCTGGTGGCAGAAGCCTGGAACGTTCTTCTGAAAGCACGGGAACTATCCTTGCAGGCTCCCTCACCACTTTTGCACCAGAAGTCATATTCCTATTTTTTTAAAATATATTTTTAATTGATTTTATGGATTTCAGAGAGGAAGGGAGAAGGAGAGAGAGACAGACACATCAATGATGAGAGAGAATCATAGATCGGCTGCCTCCTGCACGCCCCCTCCTGGGCATCAAGCCTGCAACCCGGGCATGTGCCCGGACCGGGCATCAAACCATGACTTCCTGGTTCATAGGTCGATAGACAACCACTGATCCACACCGGCCGGGCCCTATTTCAATCTTAGAGCTACATCCCCTCCAGAAATCAGCGTTTTCCTCTCCCCAGAACGCCAGCCTCCACTTAAACCCTCGAGATGTTAATCTCTCAGCTTTGCCTTGCAGGCCAAGCTCGGGGCCAGCCTTCCTAAAAGCCCTCGCACCTGACCCGGGATATTTCCTCACTCTCTCCCCTCCCTCTCTCTCTCTCTCTCTCTCTGACGTGTTAAAAGGCGACCGTCTGCTCTAAGACCCATTTCTCTTTTTTTCCCCCCACCAAGGACTTTCATGCCCATTTGTAACAGCCCCTAATATGCGCCTGCATTCGATTTTCCTGGCCCAGCTTGAAATCCTCTCATTCTAATTACCGGTTCAGTTTTCTTCTATCCCTCCCTGGAGATGTCTCAATTAGTGTACTTTTTCATCCTGCCTGTCACCTCTGAGCCGCAAGGTGGGCCCACCCCCAATCGAAACCACGCGGAAAATAAATGAGGAGCCGTTCTGGGCGGCCGGGCCGAAGGTTGCGGTTCCTTTACAAACTAGCGCACCTTTAATTGATGATAAATGGCCGGGAAAGTAGCCTTATTAATCCGGCATCCCCGATTCGGTCGCCGTACGCTGTCCCTTCATCACTCAAAGGTACAGGGGAGGCCGGCCGGGCTTGGTCCCGGGCGCAGAACTTCCATTCAGAGAAAGAGAGCGTGCAGCTCATTAACATCGTTCTGGTCGACGTCGGAAATTAACTCCCCTCCTCCTTAAGACCACAGCGAAAAGTGCCATTTGTCTTTTAGGTAATTATGCCTGGAGGTAATTACACCCTATTGCGCATGCAGCGTACAGTTAAGTGAAGGTACGGCTTTCTCCCCGGTCCCATGACCCTTCCCCTTCCAGCCCCGAGATCAGACGGGGCACCATGACAGGCGGCTGCCACCACCGTGTGTTTCCTGCATCGGTGAGAGCTGTGGTGCCGTGGAGCCTCCCTAAAAAGCAGCAACTGTGCGGCGTTGACTCCTGCGCTGCCCCGCAATCCAGGGTCCTTCCCGAGCCCCTAGGAATGTACAGGGTTTCCACTTCAAATGCACCCTTTTGCAAAGCTGATTCACCCTAAACGTTTACCAAAGGGTGAATTCGCTTTGCAAAAGGGTGCGTTTGAAGTGCAAGAGCGGTGGAAACACACAGAGGGCACATGGGACTTCAAACCATTGCCCACCCACTAAGATCCGCTTTGGTCTACAAGGAACGCGTCAAGGAGGAGGCCCAAGAGGTCCCCAGCCCCCTTGCTCCGCGACTGCAGCCACATTCACTCTCTAACTGAAGCCACATGTGACCTCTTCCTGTCGCCTTCACTCTCTTCTATTGCAATGAACTTTTAAAATATATATATGCTAGTGGCCCAGTACACGAAATTTGTGCAGGGAGGGGGGGGGGGGTGTCCCTCAGCCCAGCTGCACTCTCTCGCAATCCGGGACCGCTGGCTCCTAACTGCTCACCTGCCTGCCTGCCTGATCGCCCCTAACCACTCTGCCTGTTATGGGTTGGCTCAACGAGTTAGACCACAGACTCCGAATTTAAATTTGAAAGCCTTTTTATTAAGCTGGCCAGCTGACCACAGCCCGTACCTTCCCCCTCTGGGAAGCCTCGCGGCATGTGGCAAAGAGCAAGTGTGCATTATGATTTTTATAGCAAAACAGTGTTACCTTAGAAGCTCACAGAAAGTTCATAAGCACAAAGGGGGGGTAAACAGAGTCACACCTGACTGGTCTAAGACAATCTAGCAATTTTTCTTCCATGGTTCCTAACCCTGCAACTCCCCTCCATTCGACAGTCCCTCCTCCCAGCACATACACAATCCTCATATCCTGGCAACACAATCCTTCTCCATAAGTCAGTCCCCTCTCCCAGCACATTCTGTAACATTCTGTAACCCTTCCATGCCGCAGTCCCTCCCCCTAGCACATGCCTACCGGCCTGCTTGACCCCAACTGACCACCCCCCGCCGTGCTTCTCAGCCCCAACTGCCCCCCCAGCCAGCCTGCTTGCCCCCAAGTGCCCCCCTGCCAGCCTGCTCGCCCCCAACTGCCCCCCCCCAGCCAGCCTGCTTGCCCCCCCTGCCGGCCTGATTACCCCCAACTGCCCTCCCCTCCTGGCCTGATTGCCCCTAACCACCTCTATCTCAGCCCCACCACCATGGCTTTGTCCAGAAGGGCGTCCAGAAGGCCTCCTAGAAAGTCTCCAGGTCTAATTAGCATATTACCCTTTAATTAGTATAGATTATTAGTATAGATATATTTTGTATTGATTTCAGTGAGGAAGGGAGAGGGAGGGGGAGATAGAAACATCGATGATGAGAGGGAATCACTAATCGGCTGCCTCCTGCACGCCCCCCACTGGGGATCAAGCCCGCAACCCAGGCACGTGCCTTTGACTAGTATCGAACCCGGGACCCTTTGGTCCGAAGCCTGACACTCTATCCACTGAGCCAAGCTGGCTAGGGCTAGGACTCAGTGGTGGCGAACCTTCTGAGCTCGGCGTGTCAGCATTTTGAAAAACCCTAACTTAACTCTGGTGCCGTGTCACATATAGAAATTGTTTGATATTTGCAACCATAGTAAGACAAAAACTTATACTTTTGATATTTATTTTATATATTTAAATGCCATTTAACAAAGAAAAATCAACCAAAAAAATGAGTTTGCGTGTCATAGGTTCGCCATCACTGGGCTAGGTCATCATTGATGTTTCTGTCTCTCCCTCTCCCTTCCTCTCTGAAATCAATAAGCTATACTTTAAAATAAATAAATAAAAATAAACGCTGCTCTGAAGCCACGCTGCAGCCCCGAGGTAGCATGCTTCCGGCCCTGACTCCCAGCCTGCCCAGCGCAGCGCTTCCCATAAAGAAACGCAGAATTAAAAAGTAATCACCTCCCGTCGCTCCGCGGCTGGAGAACCGCCCGTACAGCCCTCTCGTGAAGCGATTTGGCAACGGGCGCTGAGAGCCATAAAAATACTGACTGTGAAACTTTCATGAAGAAGCGATCTTAAATTCAGAAAAAAACATTCAA
The DNA here is from genome assembly GCF_028538775.1 of Myotis yumanensis. Taxonomy (NCBI): domain Eukaryota; kingdom Metazoa; phylum Chordata; class Mammalia; order Chiroptera; family Vespertilionidae; genus Myotis; species Myotis yumanensis. The sequence continues at coordinate 2,843,223 of NW_027223771.1, read as the reverse complement.
CACCGTGTAATCACATTACATAAAACAGCAGTGACAAAAGGGAAAAGAACCTAAGTGTTTAAAACTGGAGGATGTTCAAATTAATAAGCGGCCCAATTCATTTGACGGATTAGTGTGTGGCCGTTAAAAGGGGATGGTTAGGGAGACTGCGCAAGATCTGAACAACTGGTTATGGTTATTAGGTTTAAAAATTCAGAATGTGAATCAAAGAAAATAAACGTGGCCACAAAAGCCACCCTGAAATGCCAACAGTGACTGGGTTAACAGGAAGAGATGAGGGTTTATCATTTCCTTTTCTCTGTTTTTCAAATTTTCTGCAATGCATTTATATTCTTTCTAATAAAAAAATATGCATTAATCTGGTATGAAAAAGAAAAATAGTAACTCTTGTAAACGCGAGCCTATCAAATGGCCCGGCCAGCATGCCTCAGTGGTTGAGTGTTGACCTATGAACCGGGAGGTCACGGTTCGATTCCCGGACAGGGCACATGCCTGGGTTTCGGGCTTGATCCCCAGTAGGGGGCGTGCAGGGGGCAGCCGATCCATGATTCTCTCTCATCATTAATGTATCTCTCTCTCTTCCTCTTCTTTCCTCTCCGAAATCAATAAAAATATTTTTTAAAAATAAATAAACCGAGAAAGGCTCCCTCGGGAACTCTTACCATGCAAAGGGTTCATCGGGTCCTTCGAATGCGATCGACCTCCTACCATCGCCAGGAGGCAGAGTCTTGCGGCAAAGGCACAGGCTCTGAATCCAGGCAGACCTGTGTTCAGAGGCGCTACCTGTATGACTTTGGGCAAGTTACTGAACCTCGCTGAGCCTCGGTTTGTCATCTGTAAAATGGGCACAATATCCACTGCAACGTTTCGAGGAGGAGACTGAACACGACAGGCACTGATCTGTCACAGAGCCAGGGACACGGCGGGGCAATAAAAGGCAGCTCTCGACATTGCCCACCCTGTGCTAAATCTTTTTTTTTTTCTTTCTTCTCTTTCCTTTCAGAAAACAGAAGGGAAGACTGAGATGAGACTTTTCCAACTGCAGCACCTCTGGCTTTCGGGGCCTGACCATTCTTCAACCTGGGGGACGGGGGAGAGAGGGAGGCCAGGCTGTCTGTCCTGGGCATTCCAGGCTGTCCCCTCTGGGGACATCGGAACTCAGAGGTTCCTGTTCTTGGATTCCCACGCAGGACGGCTGAGCCTAATTATTCTAAGAAGCGTTACCGTCACCCACTGCACGGGGAAATATCAGTACAAATGGTGTCAAGCTTTGCAAATGCTGCTGGCATGAGAGAGGAAAATCAATTCTTTTTTATGACTGCTTCCCACTTACCTCCCTCCTCTTTTCCTCTTTTCGCCTAATTGGCCAAAAAAGAAATGAAAACGAGCCCACTTTTTCAGGCTGCTCAGTCGTGATGACTTTCTGGCGATTCCCTGCTTTTTTGAGGGCTTTTCCCAGACTTGACCCTGATCATTCTTTAGGTCCTTCTGGAATACATTTCTGCTCACAGAGCTCTAACTATTGGGGTCAGGGGGGGGGGTGTTGTTTGTTTTTTATTTGTTTTCCTAGGAGTCCTTCTTAGGAAACTCCTCACAGTCACTTGCATCTGGGAGAGAGACTTTGTCTGAAGATCGACTGTCCCTTCACCTCAGGCCCAGGGCGTTCCGCTCCCAGACCCCCGTCCAGTTCCACATGGCGTAAGAGTGAGCCCTTTCCCCGTGACTCTCTCCCGGAACTGGGGGTTCTCGGAGATGAGTTTCCCCGCAGGCCCCTCGGAGTCTCAGAGCCACGGACGAGTCTGACACGTGGAAAGGACGCACAAGTGGTGAAACAAACAAATGATCACACGGAGAGAGCGCCTAGATTCTTTATTGGAAACGGAAGCCATTTACAAACAACAATGCCCGGGTTGCGGGCTTGATCCCCAGTGTGGGGTGTGCAGGAGGCAGCCCGTCAATGAATCTCATCATTGATGTTTCTCTCTCTCTCCCTCTCCCTGCCTCTCTGAAATCAATAAAAAAATATATTTTTAAAAACGTACTTATAACAACAGTGTATAAAGTTACATCATAAAGCTACTGCAAACCAGCATATAGGACAGGATCCCCTATGTGGAAATCCGTTTTATGTTTCTAGGCATTTTCAGAGAAAGGAGAATGCATGTTACCAGTAGGAGAATGTATGTTACCTGTAGTTTCTCTCAATGACTCCAGAACAGCGGTTCTCAACCTGTGGGTCTCGACCCCTTTGGGGGTCGAACGACCCTTTCACAGGGGTCGCCTAAGACCATCGGAAAACACATAGATAATGACATATTGTTTTTGTGATGAATCACTATGCTTTAATGATGTTCCATTTGTAACAATGAAATTGGGGGTCACCACAACATGAGGAACTGTATTAAAGGGTCACGGCATTAGGAAGGTTGAGAACCACTGCTCTAGAACCTCACGGCTAAAAATGCAGGTTCCAGAGCCAGACTGACGCCATCCCTCCTGAAGGTATTTAACGGGAGAAGTTATTTGATCTCCCTGTGCCTCAGTTTCCTCCTATGAGCATGTGGTTGGTAGTGGTTCCCACTCCATGGAAGGTTTCATTCATGTGCTAAGAGTCAATGGATCTAGATAAGAGTATGGCGCCTACCCAGAAGCCCCTGCAAATGTTACCTATTGTTATGAATTATCATTATAATTAGGGGTGGATGACGGGCGATTTCAAGTCTCCGCTTCATTCTTCTTTATAATTTCTACCTAAAACTGTACGACTCATAATCATGACGAAACGAAATAATGTTCTAACCCCCTGCAGCCGACGAGATGAATTCAATGAGGAGATCAGTGAGAACGACTTGGCGGTAATGGACACAATCCGCTACTGCTTGAACGAAATCAAATAAAATGCGGTCCGCTCCCGATTCTACAGCAGGCAGGGCCATTTGTCTGCGGCTAATCGCGCCTTCCCGTTTTTACTGGCCTCATTAAGCACGGGATTCAGCATCGTACGTTACAGCTCTGTCTCGCTGCTCTTTGCTTTCTCTCCTGCAGTCAACAGCTCAGCAAGAGTCTTGTAAACGGATTCCCCTAATGATATTTCCAGTGGCGGGAAGTGCGAATCGATGATACAGGGAACTCGGGGGCGAGGCCGGTGGCTCTAACTCAGAGGGGGCCACCGTGAGGCCAACACACGCGGTTAGGACCCAAGGCTGAAAATGGCGTTCTGTGTGCCGTTTGGGCCCCTCCTGGGCACCTCAGTGCCCTCTGTCCGAGCCATCGGGTCCTCGTCCGCCTGTCCACACGTAACAGGGCCTGGAGGTGAGGGGTCCTTAACTCAGTGCTCCATGGAGATACAAGGTGTTTTTTTTCTTTAAATATATTTTATTGATTTTTTTTTACAGAGAGGAAGGGAGAGGGATAGAGAGTTAGAAACATCTATGCAAGAGAAACATGGATCAGCTGCCTCCTGCACACCCCCTACTGGGGATGTGCCCGCAACCAAGGTTCATGCCCTTGACAGGAATCGAACCTGGGACCCTTCAGTCCGCAGGCCAACGCTCTATCCCCTGAGCCAAACTGGTTAGGGCTAAGTTTTTTTTTTAATGTATTGATTTCAGAGCGGAAGGGAGAGGGAAAGAGAGACAGAAACATCAAATGATGAGACGGAATCATGGATCGGCTGCCTCCTGCACGCCCCACACTGGGGATCGAGCCTGCAACCTGGGCGTGTGCCCTGACCGGGAATCGAACTGCGACCCCCTGGTTCGTAAGTCGATGCTCAACCACTGAGCCACACAGGCTGGGGGGAGGTACAAGTTTTATGGGGAATGGCTGACCCCATAACCCGTGACAAGGGTCTACGCTACTTATGCACAGAAATGTTATGACAGTTGTGTTGTAATGTGCGCTCTCCAGTGATTGTCTAAAATCAGCTCTCCATCTCCCTCGTTTCCTTTGCCCTAGGGCAGTGATGGCAGAGGTGACACACGAACTCAGTTTTTTGGTTGATTTATTTTTGTTAAATGGCATTTAAATATATAAAATAAATATCAAAAATATAAGTTTTTGTCTTACTATGGTTGCAAATATCAAAAAATTTCTATATGTGACACGGCACCAGAGTTAAGTTAGGGCTTTTCAAAATGCTGACACGCCGAGCTCAAAAGGTTCGCCATCACTGCCCTAGGAGCTGTGTCGGTAAACATATCGCTTCGAGAGATGTCTGAGACTTCCCTGCCTACGATTTCTTCTAGGATTTTTATGGTTTCTCGACTTACATTTAAGTCTTTGATGCATTTTGAGTTTATTCTTGTGTACGGTATAAACTGGTGGTCTAGTTTCATTTTTTTTGCATGTATCTGTCCAATTTTCCTTACGCCATTTATTGAAGAGACTGTCTTGACTCCATTGTATGCTCTTGCCTCCTTTGTCAGCTATGAATTGAGTTTAATGGCTTGGGTCGATTTCTGGGGTCTCAGTTCTATTCCATTGATCCATGTCCCTGTTCATGTGCCAGTACCAGGCTGTTTTGATGATGGTGGCTTTGCAGTATAACCTGCTATCTGATATTCTGATTCCTCCAACTTTGATCTTCTTTCTCAAGACTGCTGCAGCCGTTCAGGGACTTTTTTGGTTCCATATAAATTTTTGGAGTATTTGTTCTAGGTCTGTGAGGTATGCCGTTAGATCCCTGGAGAGAGGAAGTGGTTGCTTCTCATTTCAGAGCCAGTGCTACCGGGTTTTCCGTCTCTGTATCATCCACAATCAACATCCCGCTCAAAAAGGAGTCTGCAAAGCTCTGCTCCCCTCCTTCCCAGGTGTTCTGCTCCCGGGAGAAGTTCCACGATGGTACTCCGGTCCGTCCATCTCTCTCTGGTGTAAGAGGCTTGCCCATCGCCTAGGCCCCCGGGGTTGGTCTCTGTGCTGTGGAGACAGGGAGGCGCCCAAGGCTCCGAGTGATGGACACTCCACACTCTCCTCGGAGTCACCGTGCACCTCCTCCAGGCTGCAGCCATCTTGCAGGATTAGCTACCCTCCCCCGAAGAGCTGGGCTGCAGCATCGCTCTTGAAAAGCAACAGGGAGCAGGAGAAACATCTCCCCAAGGGGCAAGGGCTCTTGAGACAAAGAGACTCACTGGACCTTGGATTCCTGCGTTTGGTGACTGGTCATTCACGTGAGCCAAGTCATTTATACAAGGACTATGGTCATGGCCACACCTGTGTCTGTGGTGCTGCTTGAAATGATACATGTGAGAGCCCAGTGCCTGGCTGTGGTGGACATTCTAAAGAAACATATTGTTGCCCTGGCTGGTTTGGCCCTGTGGATAGAGCGTCAGCCTGGGGACTGAAGGGTTCCCGGTTCGATTCCGGTCAACGGCACATGCCCGTGTTGCGGGCTCAATCCCCAGTGTGGTGTGTGCAGGAGGCGGCCAATCGATGATTCTCTCTCATCATTAATGTTTCTATCTATCTCTCCCTCTCCCTTCCTCTCTGAAATCAATAAAATTATATTTTAAAAAAATGTCTTATTCTTCTCAGCTCCTTCCGAGTCAGCTTCTCACCATGAGGTTGCATGTAAGAGTGTAATCGTTGTGAACAACTCAGCTACAAGGAACAGATAACCTATCGGCGGCTTACACTCATAGGGCTCACTTGTCCCCTGTAATAAAAAGGCCTAGAAGCAAGTCACTCCTGAGGTTGACGTGTTTGAACCCAGGTCTCTCCTTTTCTCCCGGCCTTGCCCTCATGGTTGCAAGATAGCTGCGTGAGTTCCGGGCATCACATCCGCATCCACTGTCTCTTTTGATAGAAAAAAAAAAAAGGCTTTCCCAGAAACACCCAACAGAGGACTCTTTCTTACATTATATTGACCAGCCCTGTGTCACGTGGGCACCCACGGCATTAAGAGAGGTTGAGAAGTCACGTGCTTACTTCATGTCTCCGTGAAGTCTCTGTACTTGTAGGGATCAAGGCCTGGGAATAGCTGTCAGGCCAGGCAACCTACAAGGTCTTCCCAGAGGATCGGACACTTTCACATGAGAACTACCCAAGTCCATGGTAAGTGAAATAAAAACAAACCCGTAAATAACAAACATCTCAAAACCAAGCAGGCAAGGTTTACCACCAACCATGACGCTTTGTCAGTTCTTGTCCTGGCTACATATTAGAATCGCCCGGGAGACCTTGTAAAAGGCACCCACAGCCCTAGCCAGTTTGGCTCAGTGGATAGAGCGTCAGCCTGTGGACTGAAGGGCCCTGGGTTCAATTCTGGTCGAGGGCACATGCTCGATCCCCTGTGGGGGGCGTGCAGGAGGCAGCCAATTAATGACTCTCTCATCATTGATGTTTCTATCTCTCTCTCCTTCTCTCTTTATCTCTGAAATCAATACAAATAAATGAATGAGCAAATGAATAAATGAGTGAGTGAATGAATGAATGAATGAATGAAATGCTCCCATACCTGGGTCTCTTAGACCAACAAACCTGGGGCCTGAGGATTGTTAACTCAATGAAAGCTCAGGACCACTAGGTTAGACGTCCAAGGACAGTGCGCAGGTAGAACCACCAGAGGGCGCAAGAGATCACCGAGCCCTGAGGCTGCAGCAGAACAGTGACGAGGTCCCGGGCTTCCCATTCACCCGAGGCCACTACTGACGGCATAAAGGGCACCGTAACCTCCATCAATGCATCCACCTCCCAGGAACCCTCACTCGGTCTCACCGACGCCTGGCCATGGGGAGGACACTGCATTGCTATCGGTGTTGCATTGCGATCTGGTCCTTCCGGTAATTTGGTAAATTAATCCCGGAGAGGCTCAGATCTGCCATGAGCTGGCCCTGCAGCAGGGCTGCAAACGGCAGGCATCCTGCCCCCGTGCCTTCCCTCCCTCACCCAGTCACACCCGCCACAGCCTGTCCTGGGCCACCCCTGGGTGACAGGTGGCTCTCCTCTCTCTTCAGAGGCACCCCGTTTCCTGCCGTCGTTCTAGGGACCAGAGAGGAACAGGGTGGTAATGAGCCTCGCACAGCACACAGCACCCATTCTGATATGCAGGCGGCCCCAAAAAACCGTCCGTTTCCAGTGGTTCTTAACCTTCCTAAAGCCGAGACCCTTTCATACAGTTCCTCATGTTGTGGTGACGCCCAATTTCATTGTTACAAATTGAACATAATTAAAGCATCGTGATTAATCACAAAAACAATATGTAATTATCTATGTGTTTTCCGATGGTCTTAGGCGACCCCTGTGAAAGGGTCGTTCGACTCCCAAAGGGGTTGCGACCCACAGGTTGAGAACCGCTGGTTTACCCAAAGCCACAAAGCCAGCATGAGGAGAGCTCATGGCCGCATGAATTATTTTTTTGACATAAAATAGAAAACAGATGTGAGGTCTCCAGAAATGTCTGGAGTGCCTGGTGCATGGCCATGATGCACAGGGATACTGTCACATGCTGGAGGCCACGGCTGGCTCAGGCGCAGTCCAGCCCCAAAAAGTTGTGTCCACAGAGGCCTGCCCCCCGCCCCTGGCCCCGGTCCTGTCCCGCGAAAGAGCCTAGAGCGGTCCACCAGCGGCCCATGAACAGTCTGACCAACGTGAACTCCCGTTACCAACAACAAGCGCTGCCCACACACTCTGTGGGGAAGTGTTCGTGGCTAATCAATTCGATCGATCGCCATTGATTAAGTAAAAACCTGCTTTCTAAACAGTTCCTCCCTAAACGGTGTTTTTGCCGGCTGCTAGAAAACAGGACACGAATTAGAGCTTTTCCTTTAAATCCAAGGGCGGGGGTGAGGGGGGAGATGCAAGAGTGCACATGTGTAAAGGCATTAGGAGGGTATGGACACGAGGAGCCCTCTCCCCGTCCCCCCCCCACCCCCGAATCCAGCTGGCACGTTCCCTCGGAGACCTCCCCACACCTCCTGTCATTCCTCCGATCCACAAGCCGCTGGGACCCGGTCAGAGGCGACCACTGATGGCAGAGATTATGGGATGTCTGCGTCCCCCCCGCTGTGAAATTGATCGGCTCCATTCAGCACCTCGGATGGGAAATCAATGGCTGACAGGCGGGTCAGGTGCCGAGATAAGTGACCACAGAGTATATGCCTGTTGTCTCTTTAGGGAGAACAATGCTCTCAACCGCCCCGAGTGCTCTAAGTCTGAGCAAACGGCGCACCGAAAATCCCATCCGGCCCTGGGACGGCATGGAGGGGTCGGTGCCCTTATGTGACTGTGGTGGCATCCACGGAGGGTGGGTCTGGCCTACTCAGGGTGAAAGTCGTTCTCAAGGCGGCCACCCGGCCCTAGCCAGTTTGGCTCAGTGGATAAAGCATCAGTCTTCGGACTGAAGGGTCCCGGGTTTGATTCCAATCAGGGGCCCATGCCCGGGTTGTGGGCTCACTCCCCAGCAGGGGGCGTGCAGGAGGCAGCCGATCAATAATTCTCTCTCATCATTGATGTTTCTAGCTCTCCCTCGCCCTTCCTCTCTGAATCAATAAAAATATAATTTTTTTAAAAAAGAAAAGAAATATAAACAGTGTGGGTCAGTGGTTGAGCGTCGACCTATGAACCAGGAGGTCACAGTTCCATTCCCGGTCAGGGCACATGCCCGGGTTGCGGGCTCAATCGCCAGAAGGGGATATGCAGGAGGCAGCTGATCAATGATTCTCTCTCACCGTGGATTTTCTATCTCTCTCTTCTTCTCCCTTTCTCTCTAAAATCAATAAAAATATTTTTAAAAAAGGAATATAAACCAAGGTATCACCATTGGACACCAAAGAAACAGGCGTTTTTCTCCACCTGGAAAATGGGCCTCGGAGTCCGGAGGGCAGGGAGGTGAATGTTCCTGGTGACAGTGCCCGAAAGGAAGCCGCTAGGCTGGGAAACAGTGGGGCTGGAGGTGAAATAGCTACACGTCACAGCATCAAAGCCGTGCAGGGAAGAGGGAAACTTTAATAGGAGCGGCTCCATCAAAGCAACTCGTAATGAGATACAAATTGGGCACCTGGCTCAGCGCTTTATACAGATGAGCGGCCCCAGGGTGCTCCTGTCACATATGTGGTCCCAGAGTGACCCCTAGTGTTAAAAGGGAAGGAACTTATTTTAAAAATAACATCAAAAATTAGCATCTCTTATGAAGCCTTCCTACCCCTAAGGCAGTGGTTCTCAACCTTCTGGCCCTTTAAATACAGTTCCTCATGTTGTGACCCAAACAAAATTATTTTCGTGGCTACTTCATAACTGTCATGTTGCTACTGTGATGAATCATAATGTAAATATCTGATATGCAGGATGGTCTTAGGCGACCCCTGGGAAAGGGTCGTTCGACCGCCAAAGGCGTCGCGACCCACAGGTTGAGAACCACTGCCCTAAGTCATCTTCATCATGTGATGAGATACAGATGTGATCCTTATACATATATTTTTTTATTGATTTCAGAGAGGGCGAGAGAGAGATAGAAATATCAATGACGAGAGAGAATCATGGATCGGCTGCCTCCCGAACGCCCCACACAGGGGATGGAGCCCACAACCCGGGCATGTGCCCTTGACTGGAATCGAACTGTGACCTCCTGGTTCATAGCTGACATCCAACCACATAGCCACACCAGCCGGGCAAGGATTTATCTTCCTTGTGGCTTAAACACCCACAGACTCCCCCAGGACACAGGGAAAACTGATATTGGCAAAGCCTCCATTCAAAGCCATGGCCTCCACACTTCCTAGAAGGGGAGGAGAGGGGAGGGGAGGAAAGGAAGGGAAGGGGAGGGGAGGGAGGGGAGAGGAGCAGAGGGGAAGGGGGGAGGGGACACGGTTACCAGGGCTTTCCACTTGCAAACTGGAGCTGCAGTCCCTTCACCGGAGGGTTAAGGAACCCGCTGTGAGCTAAGGGCCAGGTTGGGGCTCAGGTCTCCCAGACCCTGACCCCTAAGTCTCTGGCAACAGCATCGGATTTTCTACCCCGTTCAGTGAACTTCTGAGGGAGAGCAGCGTGGCGTTTTATGAAGTGGGTGTTGTTTTATGTGTTACAAACAGTAGGCACTTGACCCAGAACCTCAGAGGGGCTCAAAGATTCCCACCACTGTCTCATCCAACTCCTAGGGTTGGGAGGTTACAGCCACCCATTAACTGGTTCTGTGAGCTTTACGGGGTCACTTAACCCCGTCCGCTGAGTTTCCAATTCCATAATAAAACCGCTCTCCGTCCAATAACGCGCAGCCTCGGGCCCTAGCCTCTTGGTCAGCACGAGACATGTTTTCAAAAGCTCACCTACACGCCCACCTGCAGATCCCACCCACCCCCAGAATTCTCAGTGCTGCAGGTCTAGGTGAGGCCTGGCGACTGCATTTTTATAGGGAGCATCTCTTGCAAGGGTGGGTGCAGGTGGTCAGAGAACTTCATGCAAAACACACACACACACACACACACACACACACACACACACCAGTTTATGCCTTTTCTCACCCAGCATTCTATCAACCAACAAATTCGTAAACTACGGAAAAGAGAAAGTAAGAGTGAGTAGTAACAACGAATCAAGCGGAGTAGACAGAAGAATCCAGAGTGTCCTCAAAAACTCGCCCTGGCCAGTTTGGCTCAGTGGATAGAGCGTCGACCCGTGGACTGAAGGGTCCCAGGTTCGATTCTGGTCAAGAGCATGTACCTGGGTTGCGGGCACATACCCAGTAGGGAGTGTGCAGGAGGCAGCTGATCGATGTTTCTCTCTCTCATTGATGTTTCTAACTCTCTATCCCTCTCCCTTCCTCTCTGTAAAAAATCAATAAAATATATTTTAAAAAAACCAAAAACTCCCCCTGGCCGGTTTGACTCAGCGGCTAGAGCAGGGGTGGGCAAACTTTTTGACTCGAGGGCCACAATGGGTTCTTAAACTGGACCGGAGGGCCAGAACAAAAGCATGGATGGAGTGTTTGTGTGAACTAATATAAATTCAAAGTAAACATCATTACATAAAAGGGTACGGTCTTTTTCTTTTTTAGTTTTACTCATTTCAAACGGGCCGGATTCGGCCCGTAGTTTGCCCACGGCTGGGCTAGAGCGACGGCCCACGGACTGAAGGGTCCCGGGTTCGATTCTGCTCCAGGGCACATACCTCGGTTGCAGGCTCGATCCCCAGCCCTGGTAACGGGGCGCGTGCAGGAGGCAACCAACCGATGTGTCTCTCTCACATCGATGTTTCTCTCTCTAAAAATCATCAGGTGAGGATTTTAAAAAAAGAATGATTTGTGCTGCACATGCTGTCGCCTCTCCACAGCCAGCTTTCCTTTCTCCTTGAAGAGAAACATCCCTCACCGCCCTGACCGGAGGGAGGCCCCACTTTTCGCGATGTCACAGTCTGCTGACCGAACGCCAGACCCCCGGTCCCCCGTCAGCGGCACCAGAAGCGTCATTTGACATTGACCCCCACACATCTCGGCGTCCACCGAGTGTGTCGCCCGCCAAAAATCAATCCAAAGCCCGCTCCGCACGGGTAGACACCAAGACTAATACATCACTGGCCCGCACTCAGCCCGTGGATGGTAAGTGTGGTTCCCTGCAGGTAATTATTTTTTTTTAATGACTTTGGGAGCAAAAAAAAAAAAAAAATCAAAACCCGGGAGTATGTGTCTAATGGAAAAGGCCTGCCGGGAGGTTTGGGAGCGCTAATGCCTCCAGGAGCCGGTGAGAGGCCGCGGAGCCTGACGGGGGCCTGATGGACAGAATCGATCTCTTCTCCTTGTGACGTCACTGGGCCCTGGACCCGTCCCCTCGGTCCTGTGCCAGGTGGCGGAGTGGCGGGGCCGGAGCACCCCTCCAGCTCTAATGTGTTTGCAGAAAGAGCCCCCCGGGCCCATCAATTACCAGGCCTGTCAGCCCCGAGAAGGTGTGAGACCGGGGCAGGGCTCGGGAAAGCCGGTGGATGGAAGAAAGGCCATGCGACCCGCTCAGGGGAGTCCTGGGGGGGCGGGTCTGAGAACTCAAAGGCCTAAAGTCACCACGAAGGACGGTCTGGAATTAAAATTTTAACTGAAAGCAGTGTATGATGGCTAGGTACATCCTAGGCCGGTATCTTCTCTGACAAAGGCCCATCTTTACCTTAACTGAGCCTATTGTCTGTTTGCACCTACGACAACATATCGTTGGAATGTCGAAGTCAAGTCCCTTTTTCAGGACCCCTCAAAGCACAGGCACCCCTCGGATTTGAGACCACAAACCCCCTCATTGTTACTGAGTTACTGGCTGACCGTGAACGATCCTGCTCCCACCCAAGTAAAAGAAGGGTGTGTCTGTCATTGTACTTCTGATCCAATCCCAGAGATGTCCCCGCTTTGCTTCCTCCCGCCTCCCTCATCTAGCGCCAATGGATTTCAGGTAACCCACTAACGTCTCCTCCTTTGATTGTAATGCATAAAACAAGGTGAAAAACCGCCAGGGCTCAACACACACACACACAGAGTTCAACACACACACACACACACAATTCAACACACACACAGGGTTCAACACACACACACACACACACATACACACATACACTGGGTTCAACACACACACACACGGTTTAACACACACACACAGTTCAACACACATACAGGGTTCAACACACACACACACACACACACACACACAGTTCAACACACACACCCAGAGTCCAACACACACTCATACACACACACACACACACTCTCACACACACACACACACACACACACACACACACGAGCTCACCCAGGGCTGTGGCTTCCTGCAGCCACAGGGGCAACAAGTCAACAGCTACAGCTCACTTAGCGCCTTTTCACACCACAGCCTGCCCAGGGGAGGTGCAAATGAGGCCATAATCACTGACCCGCCCAGCCAGTGGCGCCACATGGAGAAGGAAGGAAAGGGAAAAGGCTGCACGGCCCTTGCCCACAGGCCCAGTGATGCACAAATATCCAGGGGACCTTGAGTGTTTGTCAGGGCCGCACCACGCGAGCGCCATCACAGAAAGAAACAAAATGTAATAAAAGATACCAACAAGAAAACGGCATCCGGCACAGACCCATAAAACAATCTTAGGCAACAGCGGTCTGAAAATGTCCTCACGTTCCTTCCTGGCCACCATCCGAACTCACCTGGGAGAGAGACCCGCGTATGGGAACACGGTTGGGATTCAGCCCAGTAATGAAAAGAGGCCATTTCATTTGTTCATATTGCACATCGCACCCTGTGTGTGTGCATGCGGGGCACCGGGGGGGGGGGGGGGGGCGCTAGTTCAAGACCCCGAGTGGGACTCCAGGTCACACCCAGGGAGAGTCCTTCTCTCACCTCCCTGACCATCCAGGTGGAAATTAAAGATCCCAAGATGCTTTTCAAAATTGCACAGGGCACCACCCCGCTGCCTGGCACCAGTTTCAATAAAATCGAGCTTAACGTTCCCAGCTGGGAAGCAGCCCTTCCCTAATATACAGGGGAGGGTCTGTGCGCGAGTCCACAATCCTGAGACTGTCCGCGGAGCCCTGGAAGTACTTTACAACCCACAGAGGACCCTAGATACACGGAGGGTACGCGGTGCTAGGAAAAAGCCCATTCCACCGCAATTTATAACGGAATTTATCCAGAGAGAAGCAAGCGGTCGCTCAACAAAGGTGTCCCCTAGGGAGCAAACTTGCAGGTGTAGTTCCTATCCGGGTACTGAGATCCACGAAAACTCAAATTCCAAAACAATAACTTGTTTATTTTTTATTTTTGTTAATCCTCATCTGAGAATATTTTTTCATTGCTTTTATTTTTTTTTAAATATATCTTGCCCTAACTGGTTTGGCTCAGTGGATAGAGGGTTGGCTTGCAGACTGAAAGGTCCCAGGTTTGATTCCGGTCAAGGGCACGTACCTTGGTTGCGGGCACATCCCCGGTAGGGGGCGTGCAAGAGGCAGCTGATCGATGTTTCTCTCTCCCTTCCTCACTGTAAAAAAATCGATAAAATATATTTAAAATTTTATATATAGATAGATAGATAGATATAGATAGATAGATATATAGATTTCATAGAGAAAGGGAGAGGAAGAGAGAGATAGAAGCATCAATGATGAGAGAGAATCATGGATCGGCTGCCTCCTGCACGCCCCCTACTGGGGATCGAGCCCACAACCCGGGCATGTTCCCTGACCATGAATTGAACCGTGACCTCCTGGTTCACAGGTTGACGCTCAGCCACTGAGCCATGCAGGCTGGGCTCATTTGCTTTTAGCTAGAGATGAACGGAAGGAGGGAGGGAGGGAGCGAGATGTATGCCTCAGACAACTAATCCTAGAGACACTGGCGTTAAAATTAGCCCTCACATGCCTCCTATCCTTGCAGGCCTTCTGAAGGTGCACCAGGTTTTTTTGGTGAAAAGACTGCTTCAGAGATCAGGCCATTGTTGGAGAACGGTTTCCCGGTCCCTCTAGGTCAGGGACACTGACAGTGCTGGGAGCGCTCCCTACCTGCACGCAGAACTGGCAATGGGTGCGCAGTGAGCGGAGGTTCTGCAGGTCTTACTTGGTTCTCAGGGAATCTGGGACTTCACTCCACTGGTGTCCACGCTCCAACCTCAGAGCGGCGGGTGTCTGCTGCAGGGCTTAGAGAAAGGGCCTGTGACAAGGCTCCAGCTGCCCAGCGAGGGGCGTCTCCTCCCAGCCTCCCGTGCGGGCAGGTGTGGCCATCTCACTGGGCTTTAGCCGAGGGAATACGCAAAGGAAGACGGCCACGGCGCTGGCCAAGGCTTTTAAGAAGCGGTCGTCCCCCCTACACACCCTTTCTCCTCCCAGCAGCGCGTGCAAAGGATGGGAACGGTGTAGAACAAGCATGTCAAACTCAAAGGCTCACACGGGCCAAACAAACAAGGTTTAAGTGTATGTGGCCACAAACAAAGCAAAAGCTTCCATTTTCCTAGAAACGTAGGTTTATTTCGCTAGAGACGCGCTGAACACAAAGGGCTGAAATAAAGGAGTCATCGTTAACATAAACTCATAGGACATTTTAATAAAAATTAATATTTTTTTCTTAAACATCCACTTACCAGACACTGAATAACGGCACAAACGAATAAGCGTCACGCAAATAAACCTATTTTTCTTGGTCTCCGAAAGCGACATATTTCCTGTGGCGCACACCAAACACATCAGTCCAAGACGAATGACATGGCCATCGGCTGCTAAAATATTCGCTGCTGGTATTAGTGGAGAGAAATGGTGCGCCTGCACGTAAGGCAGGTAAGGGACATGAATGCAACACGAAGATAGTAATCAGTCATTAGCGAGCGTTGTAGTTCGTTATTAATGACTAGAGGCCCAGTGCATGAATTCATGCACAGGTGGGGTCCCTCGGCCTGGCAGGCAATCAGGGCCATTTGGGGCCGTCTCGCCCAGTCCTGATTGGGGCCAGCCAGCCCCGGGGGAGGAACCCTGGGAGGTTGGCTGGCTGGCCCTCCGATCAGGGCCTATCAGAGGGGCCAGCCGGCAGGGGGGAGGGACCACAGGAAGTTGGCCAGCCAGGGTGGGGGGGGGGGGGAGTGGTCATGGGAGCTTGGCTGGCTGGGGGGAGGGGCCGAGGCAGGTTGGCCAGTCATGGGAGGTTGGCTGTGGGAGCACACTGACCACCAGGGGGCAGCTCCTGGTCAGTGCACATCACAGTGACTAGTCAACTGGTTGTTAGGCTTTTATATATATAGATTATATATAACAGGATATTGCAAAAAAATTAAGTCACGAAATTTTTATTAAAATGTTCCTTACATACCGTTATATTGGCTGGGCTGCAAAAACATTCATTGTGGGCTGCATGCGGCCCGCGGGCCGCGAGTTTGACATGCTGGGTGCAGGGCATGGTAGAACCAGAAGGGTGACAAGAAACCTGGGTTCCACAGTCGGGGTGTGGAAGAAACCTTCCCACCAGCCGGGAACAGCTGCCTCAGACGTCACCGCAAAACATGAAGTTCAGGTCCACACCCAGAGCATGTGCTTCCCAGCATGGCACCTTCTCGCTCTTTAGAAAACCTGATCACGCTTACAGTCCGAGTCCCAAACCAGTGATGCTCGCCTCAGAAGCCGTGGGCAAGTCCAACCAACAAGCAGAAAGAAAAAAAAAAGAGCTAAAAAAAAAAAAGGGTGTCTCTGGCCCTAACCGGTTTGGCTCAGTGGATAGAACATCGGCCTGCGAACTGAAGGGTCCCAGGTTCGATTCTGGTCAAGGGCATGTACCTTGGTTGCGGGCACATCCCTAGTAGGGGGCGTGCAGGAGGCAGCTGATCAACATTTCTCTCTCATCGATGTTTCTAACTCTCTATCCCTCTCCCTTCCTCTCTGTAAAAAAATCAATAAAATATATATTTAAAAAATAAAAAAATAGCCCTAACTGGTTTGGCTCAATGGATAGAACGTCGGCCTGTGGACTCAAGGGTCCCAGGTTCGATTCCAGTCAAGGGCATGTACCTTGGTTGCAGGCACATCCCCAGCAGGGGGCGTGCAGGAGGCAGCTGATCACCATTTCTCTCTCATCGATGTTTCTAACTCTCTATCTTTTCCCTTCCTCTCTGTAAAAAATCAATAAAATATATTTTAAAAATAGATAATAAAATTAAAAATAGAAAAGGGGGTCTCTGATTAGGGAAATGCTTTTATGGAGCACGTTCGATCGGGTCCACTACCCTTGCAAAGACTCCGCACAAGATCTGCAGCTCTCACGTTTTTAGCAGGAAAGTCTTGCTCGCGGGCACGCGGAAAATACACTTGAAATGTGAACAGTAACCTGATTTTTCAGCAGAGACTTGGGTGGGGGTAAGAGGCCTGGTGTGCAATTCACAGGATGCCTCTTGCCTTCATCGCTGACGAGAGAACGCACCATCCCGAGCTAGCCGGACGCAGGTTAATTGCGTGGGTATCGCATAGCCTGAGTTCCCCGGAGCATAAACATACGCAAGCATCGCTCCCACACTCCCTTGCTCTACTTAAAGCTTGGAGTGATGGATAGGGGCGCCAAGGGGGCTCACGGGAGCTGTGAGATATGCTCCCGATAGATCGCAAAATACTTTGAGCAAAAATTAGAAAATGTAATCACTACTTTATCATAGAAAACGGGCTCTCACTGCTGGAGGCTGAGTTTTGTAGGTTTAATACACGGCAGGTTATGTTTTATGGATCTGTCCGGAGAAACGCTTTGCTGGGCGTTTCCATCAAGGAGAGCTCAGCAACAAGAAGGTTAGGGGGCCTGGGAAGGGGGGGTGGCTGTCCTTGGTACTGAGCTGGACATTCATAATTCTTTCTTCTTTTAATATGTTTTTATTGATCCCACAGAGAGGAAGGGAGAGAGACAGAGAGAGAGAGAGAGAGAGAGAAACATCAATGAGAGATCATCATTCATCGGCTGCCTCCTGCACACCCCCTACTGGAGATCAAGCTTGCAAGGCAGGCATGTGCCCTGAGTGGGAATCAAACTGGCAACCTCCTGGTGTATAGGACGATGCTCAACCAATTGAGCCACACTGGCCGGGCCTGGAAGATCATAATTCTGAGAAGACTCAACTTTGGAGATGCCTCTGGCAGAGAAGTCCTACAGGCCCTGCTTTCTGTAGGTAAGTCCATAAAGTTAATAAAATCAACAAGGAATGGAAAGACCACACGGAGCCAGAGTTACCCTTGAAATTCTGTCAAGTAGCATAGTGAGTGGGGTAATACTACTACTAATAATAATAATACCTAACACTGCCCGGCCGGTGTGGCTCAGTAGCTGAGTGTCGACCTATGAACCAGGAGGACACAGTTCGATTCCCGGTCAGGGCACTTGCCCGGGTTGCAGGCTCCATCCCCAGTGTGGGGCGTGCAGGAGGCAGCCGATCCATGATTCTCTCTCATCACTGATGTTTCTCTCTCTCTCCTCCTCTCCCTTCTTCTCTAAAAATCAATAAAAATATATTTTTTAAAAAATATATTTTCCACCCAAACACGCTGCATGACAGTTTGAGGTAAAGGACTCTTCCTGCCCCAATCACCCCAAAATGGACCAAAAGAGGTTTAAGTGCCCGATCTTGCCTGAATACAGTGTCACTTGAAGAGTCTCTATTGCCGAGGCATCGACCGTTCATCACCCAAACACAGCAGCACTAAATAAAAACAGTTCTGGGAACACAGCCCGGATTATGCAGGCCTCGAATTGCATTTTATCTTATTCCCCAAAGTGATAAAGAATAAAACGGTCAAAATTTTCTCCGAGTGAGAAGAATACAGACAACAGGAGCCCAATCGCACGCAGAGCTTCGCGCACTTCCTGGATGATTTACGGGGGCATAAATCTACTGTGCACTTTATGTCGGTGTCTGAACTCTTGGAACGTAGGAAGAAAAGAATTTGAAGCTTGGGAACGAGGAGGAGACAGAAAAACAGACCGAACGATAACCATAAATCCTGACGCGTGTGGATAATGGAATGCGGGTGCATGGAAATAAAAAGCCCCGAGAATGCGGTGTTAAAACAAATACACCCGCCTCCATAATCGAAAAGGGTCCTCGAGGTTCCATTCCTGGCAACGGATCCGCCGATTTCGGCTCCGTGATAATAACTGTTATTGTTATTTATTAAGCACTTATCATATAATGGATGCCTGAGGCACCATCCATAAATGAAAAAGGAAAGAATCTTTTTAAAAAAAAAAAAACAGCGCTGAAAACCTTATGAAATAGGCAGAGTCTACGTCTAATTTAGCAAAGATAGTCAGGGACCAACGGGCTTTGCCTTGAGCTGCATTTAATGGTTCCAATCAATGCCAAAGGAAGCTTCTCATTCCGCTAGGCCTTGGGGGAAAGAATCAGTCACCAGAGCCCGGCCTGTGTTGCTCAGTGATTGAGCATCGACCTATGAACCAGGAGGTCATGGTTTGATTCCCTGTCAGGGCACATGCCAGATTGCAGGCTTGATCCCCAGTAGGGGTCGTGCAGGAGGCAGCCAATCAATGATTCTCTCCCATCACTGATGTTTCTGCCTCTCTCTCCCTCTCCCCTCCTCTCTGAATTCAATAAAAATATACTTTTTTAAAAAAAGAATCAGTCATAAGAGCCCACAAGAACCTGGGACCATGAGGCAATGCTCAAGGACCCCTGGAACTCTATCACAGAAGCTCTACCTGCATTAATAATATTAATAATAATAATAATATCATTAATATTCATGATAATAAATATTAGGAATGAATCACATCAAAAATGGAACTATCAGCAAACAGATCCCACTTACTTTTTTTAAAAATATATTTTATTGATTTTTTTACAGAGAGGAAGGGAGAGGGATAGAGAGCCAGAAACATCGATAAGAGAGAAACATCGATCAGCTGCCTCCTGCATACCTCCCCCTGGGGATGTGCCCGCAACCAAGGTACATGCCCGGAATTGAACCTGGGACCCTTCAGTCCGCAGGCTGACGCTCTATCCACTGAGCCAAACCGGTTTGACCGGCTTACTTTTTTAAAAAAACATTGGGATAGTGTGTTAGTATTTTCGCTGGGTCTATATAACAGAAACAATTGATTGATATGGTCATGCCATTGAAAAACCAGTAGAGTTAAATAAATAACTTGTTTTGTAGATGAAAAGATATGACAGCATGCAATAAAGATGGAGGATGGATGGATGGATAGATGGATAAATGATGATGGATAGGATGGATGCATGCATGGATGGATGCATGGATGGGATGGATGGATGGATGGATGGATGGATGGATGGATGGATAGGATGGATGATGAATAGACGGATAGGTAATAGATGGATGGGATGGATGATGGATGGATGGATGGATGGATGGATGGATGGAATGCATGAATGATGGATGGAGTGCATGGATGATGGATGGATGGATGGATGGATGGATAGGATGGATGATGAATAGACAGATAGGTAATAGATGGATGGGATGGATGATGGATGGATGGATGGATGGATGGATGGATGGGATGCATGAATGATGGATGGAGTGCACGGATGATGGATGGATGGATGGATGGATGGATGATGAACTGATATAAGAACAGAGAATGAGAGAGAGGAGTGAGAGCTTTCTTGAGAGAGAGAATTTCTTGCTGCTTAAATCTTCTCCAGGTGCCTAAAGGAATATGGAGACAGCCTCAGGCATCCCCCCAAAACACATGTGAGCCACCTCCCAATGTGCCAAAGAATTAGCCAAGCGGACAGATCTCAGACTGCCCTTCCTGCCACACCGTACAACGCAGATCTTGGTCTGTTCAGACAAACCTCACCGACTGATTGCTTTCATTCCGTGGGTCTCCATGTCCCCAACCCGTCACAGGAAAATCAAGACTACACAGGATTTCCAAACCGCCCTCCGCTCTCCCAGAAGTTCTGAACCCTTTGAATTAGCATCTGTCAATGTGTCTTTTCAGATAATGAAGAAAAAGAAATGACTGAAGAGGGAATAAAGACATAGAAGAAGCCCAACAACACTCTTGCATTCTCTCTCCTCAGTTTTGATCGTATGTCACTAGCCGTTGGATTGTTCTCCACCTTCTCACTTCAAAGTTATCCCGGGAAGAAAGGAGTGTTTTTCAGCAGCTGAAGACGGAGATCGCAGATGTACTTGTGAATTTCTCTAATGAAAGGCAATTACTTTATGTTGCCTCCGGCTCTTTCCACTCAACAAAATGTCAACGTCAATTTCTCCAATTAAAGGGGACATTTTTGAAAAAGACAACGGATGAGGACTTGAAAGGAGGAGGTTGTTTAGCCCATGAGCTGGACACTGGGATTTCTTACCAACCAGCACGGCAGCCGCTGCCAGGAAAGGGAAACACGCTGACAGGTCCCGGGGCCTGGGTCCGAATCCCGGACCTGCTACCTAAGCTGTGCGATTCGACAAAGCACCTACCGCACCCGGCTTGAGCTGCCTCGCCTTCCAGAACATGGGTTTCCAGACACTTTGGGCGCACATTTCTTTTTCCAACACATTTTATCCAGAGCTTCTGTCTATGGAGAGGATCTGTTACAAGGTGAGTAGTGTCCCCCCAAAAATATATATTGAGTCCTAATCTCCACTACCTCTGAATATGACCTTATTTGGAGACAGGGTCATTACAGGGGTAACCAAGTTAAAATGAGATCATTAGAGGGCCCTAACCCAGTCGTTGGCAAACTGCAGCTCTTTGGCCCCTTGAGTGTGGCTCTTCCTAAGCCTTAGGAGGACCCCAATTAAGTGAATAACAATATACCTACCTATATAGTTTAAGTTTAAAAAATGTGGCTCTCAAAAGAAATTTCAATCGTTGTCCTGTTGATATTTGGCTCTGTTGACTAATGAGTTTGCCGACCACTGCCCTAACCCAATAGGACTCATCCTTACAAAAGGGGAAATTTGGCCAAAACCGGTTTGGCTCAGTGGATAGAGCGTCGGCCTGCGGACTGAAAGGTCCCAGGTTCGATTCCGGTCAAGGGCATGTACCTGGGTTGCAGGCACATCCCCAGTAGGAGATGTGCAGGAGGCAGCTGGTCGATGTTTCTCTCTCATCGATGTTTCTAACTCTCTATCTCTCTCCCTTCCTCCCTGTAAAAAATCAATAAAATATATTTAAGAAAAAAAAAGGGGGGGGGAAATTTGGACACAGAGATATGCACCCGGGGAAGACAAAGTGGAGACACGCATCGTGTCTACAAGCCCAGGGCTGAGAGGTGCTAGGAGAGAGGCCATGACCAGGTCCTCCCTCCCTCACCCGTCCCCCCCAACCCCCGCCCCGGACCTTCATCCAGGGTCAGGAATAGCAACAAGATGCAAGGAGAAACCCTGGCAGGTGTTGCTAAGTGGTTAGAACGTCTGCCTGGGAACTGAAGGTCACAGGTTTGATTCCCGGTCAAGGGCACATACCTCAGTTGCAGGCTGGATCCCTGGCCCTGGTCAGGGTGCATGTGGGTGGCAACCTATTGATGTGTCTCTCTCACATCGATGTTTCTCTCTCTCTTTCTCCCTCCCCTTCACTCTCTCTAAAAACCAATGGGGAAAAAATATCCTCGCTCCTCAAGTGAGAATTAAAAAAGAAAAGAAAAGAAAATGCAAGAAGAATAGAGCAACACCCTTCATCGGAGACGCCAACGCTGCCCGCCCTAAGTGCAGGACTCAGCGTCTGATTTCCCACTTGAGTGAGTGGAATGTGAACCCAAGAGCTCACGAAGCTGTTGGCTAACTCAGATAAAGAACCCGCCCTCGCCCAGCCCGGGTGGCTCAGTGGTTGAGCATCCACCTATGAACCAGGAGGTCACGGTTCAATTCCCGGTCAGGGCACATGCCCAAGTTGCGGGCTCCATCCTCATCCTCAGTGTGGGGCGTGCAGGAGGCAGCCGATCCATGATTCTCTCTCATCTTTGATCTCTCTCTCTCTCTCTCTCTCTCCCTTCTTCTCTGAAATCAATGAAAATATATTTAAAAGAAAAAGAAAAACAAAAAACCCGTCCTCGCCAATGAACAGCAGTCGGGTCAGACAGCCTGGGCTGCTCGCCAAACTCATCTGTTTCCAGGCCTTCCTCTTGCCAACCGACGTGGTGGAGAATGAATAGGCCCCCCAAATATTTCCCAAGATGCATCACATAAGAGCTGCCAAGTCTGGCCACTGCCCGTGGCGGCGGAAGAAGCAGAGACACAAGCAAAGAAAGGAGTAGAAAGGGAGGCAGCCCAGGCGACGGCGAGTCCAGAGGCTGCGTCCACGGAGAGGAATGTTTATCCTCAGAGCAGCTCTGTCCTTGTGTCCACAGCCTGCAGCTGAGAGGGTGAGGACGGAAGCCTCCTGCTTTCAGCAGAACTAATACTAAATAAGCGTTCAAATGTGCAGGACTTCTCCCTTAAAATAAGCCACAGGGCACCATCCTCACCTGCCTTGTTTGGAAAACGATAGAAAGCAGATTTTAGCCTGGCCGGCGTGGCTCAGTGGTTGAGCGTCAACCTAGGAACCAGGAGGTCACGGTTCGATTCCCAGTCAGGGCACATGCCCGGGTTGCGGGCTCAACTCCCAGTAGGGGGCGTGCAGGAGGCAGCCCATCGTTGATGTTTCTATTTCTCTCTCCCTCTCCCCTCCTCTCTAAATCCTTTTTTTTTTAAAAGGCCCACAGAACTTGACTTAGGAAAATAATCCTTCAGGAGTTGGGACTAAGGCGGGTCCGGGGCCCTGGTTAGCATCCTCTCCTGGGACAAGACAACGGAAACATCACCCGCCCGACGCCCACCAGCTCCAAACACGTGCGTCTCCCCATAACTCCGGGTTCCTCCACAGACTTCCCATCTCAGTTTATCTTCACTTTAATCCGATTTCGTGCCTGGAGCGGAGCGAGTCCAGCAGAAGGTCTTTCTTAACCTTCTGCTACCATTAATTACGGCTACGCTGGGAGTTCCGGCATGCAACAGGCGGGATTTTAAATAGAAATCATTTGTCTCTCAGCAGGGACACCAACGGCTTTTTTTCCGAAGACTCAATCGGCCTCACTTGAGTAGGAGCCGAGTTGCTGGTGTCCACCTCGGAGCAGGAGAAATCCTTCCTCTTTGCTTCCCAGAGCAGCCCCATTTGCCACCTGTAGCGGGACAGCATCAGTTCCTCCTCCTCTTTTTGTTGCTGACTGGGGTTTTCTAGCAGAAAAGGCCAGCCTTCCCCCGAGCTCTGGGCATTGGGTCATGCTTCCTGGTGATTTTCTGTTAGAGGAAATCCCCTAACTCATTAAAACACACACACACACACCCCCGAAAAAATAGATTAATGGACCGGTTCAGTAACAAGCCGCCCCAGGACCCAATAAACTTTGCAAAGAATACATTTCAATTACAACTGTGCTCCGTGGGAACCCAGCGGGGAAGCCAGCCTCATCTTCCTTCAGCGTGCAGGAATGTTTATATTTTCTTCTCCATTTACGACACTTTTTTGCCTCAGTGGGGGCCCGGGGTCCATCTGAAGTCCCCTCACCCCATCCCCTCACTCTACAGCAAGCATGTCAAACTCGCGGCCCGCAGGCCGCACGGGACCCACAACGAATATTTTGGGGGCCCAGCCAATATAAGGGTATGTGAGAAATGTTTTAATTAAAATTACGCCACTCGGCCGGCGTGGCTCAGTGGTTGAGGGCCGACCTATGAATCAGGAGGTCAGGGTTCGATTCCTGGTCAGGGCACATGCCCAGGTTGCGGGCTCGGTCCCCAGTGTGGGGCGTGCAGGAGGCAGCTGATCCGTGATTCTCTCTCATCATTGATGTTTCTCTCTCTCTCCTCCTCCTTTCCTCCCTGAAGTCAATAAAGATATATATATTTTTAAAAAATTTCACAACGTAATTTTTACAATATCCTGTTATACACAACTAGAGGCCCAATGCACAAAAAATTGTGCAAGAGTAGGCCTTCCTTCTCCCTACTGGCGGCACCAGCTTCCCTCCGACACCCAGGACACGGGGTGGCTTCCCTCTGGCCCCGGCTTCGTCAGGAAGGACGTCTGGAATGACGGCCTGAAGACGTACGGTCTAATTAGCATATTACCTTTTTATTATTATAAATTATTAATAATGAACTACAACGCTCGCTAATGACTGATTACTATCATCGTCTTGCATTCATTTCCCTTACACACCTTACATGCAGGCGCACCATTTCTCTCCACTAATACCAGCAGCGAATATTTCAGCAGCCGATGGCCACGTCATTCGTCTTGGACTGACGTGTTTGGTGTGCGCCACAGGAAATATGTCGCTTTCGGAGACCAAGAAAAATAGGTTTATTTGCGTGACGCTTATTCATTCGTGCCGTTATTCAGTGTCTGGTAAGTGAATGTTCAAAAAAAAGGTATTTTTCCCCCCAGTCCAACTTCCCCATCACCGGGCTCCCTTTTAAAGCAGGCCCAGAGAGCTGGCCCAGCACGGAAGGAAGGCTTGTTTTCCAGAAGGAAAGACCGAGCCATCATCTTGGTCCACGCACAGACTCAGGGACGTGTTCCCGTTTCTAGAAACCCACAGCGCACAGACCTTCTGTGAACTCGAGCTCGGTGCCGCCAAGCGGTTTTCAACCGGTGTGCCGCAAGAATTTTCAAAACATGCCATCCCTGACTATTCGATCAGGGACACGGACCTCTTTTTCCTTAGGTCCGTGGTCGGCAAACCGCGGCTTGCAAGCCACATGCGGTTCTTTGGCCCCTTGAGTGTGGCTCTTCCACAAAATACCACGTGCGGGCGCACGTACAGTGCGATTGAAACTTCGTGGCCCATGTGCAGAAGTCAGTTTTCAGCCTGGGCAAGTCTATTTTGAAGAAGTACTATTGATATTTGGCTCTGTTGACTAATGAGTTTGCCGACCACTGCCTTAGGTCATCAAATTAAAATATGTCAACAACCAACACAACAATAGCTGTCCGGTGTGAATAAATGAAACTTATACCTTTTTTTTCAGATCGGCAAAGATATACTTCTGGTATGCTGCGGAATTTTAGTCATTAGTTTACGCTATGTGCACTGTGAGATGATAAAGGTTGGAAATCACTGCTCTCCATCACCAGCTCCTCAAGGTCATCTTCAAGTCTAAGTTAGGTCAGTACTCCCAGGGACTGATTGGCACAATGTCAGAAGCAGGTCGGCACTAAATCAGGGTTTTTCAGTCTCTGCACGATTCACATTTGGGGCCCAATGATTCCTGGTTGTGGGGACCGACCGTTCTGGGCGCTGTAGGGTGACTTACTCCGGTGGTCGATGGGTCACTGTCTATTCAACAGGCTTTCGGGGAGTTGGCGTTCTAAGCTGGCATCGATACTATAGCTCAGGAGCGGTCACCGTGCCTGGATCCCCTGCCAAGGCCCCTCCGGCTGAGGCCCACAGTCCTCACTCAGCGTGACTGCAAGTTTTCCCATGAGCTCCAGTCCCTGCGTCCTCGCCAGCTTCACTCTCCAGCGCCCCCTACGGGCCCCTCACCTGCCAGACGCCAAGCCAGCCTCCGGGCATCCCTGAGCCTGCTGTCTTTTTCCTTCTGCCTGGACCTGCTGGCCCCCTGGCGCCCTGCAGGGACTGTGAGCTGAGCACCCATTTGGGGCAGGGGGAGTACCTCTCCTGAGCACCACCTGCTGCCTGCTGCAAACACCTGCAGGGTGCGGAATGCACATGCTCCATGGACTATATCATACCTTCCTCCTGGGATTAAAGCTCCTCACAGCTGCCACGCCCTTGCCCACATGATGCCACATTGAAGGAGTGACCGACCCCCTCTTTGCTCTGAGACAGTAACACAAAGTCAACTCTGTTTTGTTTTATTTTACATCATTTAGAGAAAAAATAACAACCAGTTGATTAACTGAATTTTGGGGTTTTTTTTTTTACTGGTTATTTGGCACTGGGAACACACAAGCAGAATTCTTGGTTCTCAAGACCTGACAGTAATAGTCTAAGCTACAGATATTCAAAATTGCATGCTGCACGGGGAGGTATTTTTTTAAAAACAAAAATTAGTAACGTTGGATCTACAGCACCAAGTGTTAGCGATGGTTTTAAAATATTAATGGGGGTTGGCTGCCAGGCTATTTTGGAGGCTCAGCCAGACTTGTATTTGGCAGGAACAGTTCCCATACGCAATTAGGTACACGTGCAAACATTTAACTGTAAGTTGCTGCTTGATCAGTTGAATACAGAGGTGCAGCCACCAGCCAGCTGGTTAGAGGGCCTAGCAAGGATGTGCCCATATGACAAGGAGACCCTCCCTACCTTTTCAAACCCGCCCGCACTCTCGGCATTCTGGGAAAACAAACAAGTGAGCTAATTACAGGAGGAAGTTCAGAAAGGTGGAAAGAGATCTCTGATTTCTGGAGGGATGCCCAGGGCTGGAACTCTGCCAGCTGTGCACACCTAGCCACCCATCCCTGCTCCTGTTGCCTGAGACAGCCGGAGCCTCTGAGGTGGCTAAACACACTCAAACTCACTCTTCGGTTAGGGTGGATTTTCAACAATCGCACACTTCATGTGAAAAGATAAACATTTTCAAAAAATGAATTAGCATATAGAAGATTGAGTTTCATTACATATTAAACCAGAGGCCAGGTGCATGGATTCATGCACATTGAAAAGAAATTAATTAGAAGGTGGCCGGCGGGGCGGGGCGGGGCGGGACTGGGCCAGAAGGGCCAGACACGCCCTGGAGCCAACCTCCCACAGTCCCTTCCCTGCCGGCCGCACCTGGGACGGCACCGGGGCTCAAAGGGCGTCTGCAGAGTGAGCAGGATCCCTCCAGCAGGTGGGGTCCCTCAGCCTGGCCTGTGGAAATCGAGCCGAAACCGGCAGTCTGACATCCCCCAAGAGGTCCCGGTGTTCGAGAGAACACTCTGCAAAGTTGCTGTCATTCAGCAGCTCCTGCTTTGAGCGTCTGCCCCCTGGTGGTCAGTGCGCATCATACCTATCAGCTTGTCAGCTGGTCACTTAGTCAGATAGATAGATAGACTAGAGGCCCAGTGCACGAAATTCATGCATGGGCAGGGTCCCTAGCAGCTGCGGGCTGCCGGCCAGAGTCTCCCTTCACACTCACCTTGGCCTGGTGCCTCCCGCTCACCTGCTCCACCATCCTGCCAGCAGTGCCTCCACTGCCAACACCATGTTGCTGAAGTCTGCTATGTTCCACACTGCCCCCTAGCGGTCAGTGCACATATAACTCCTGGTCAATCGAACTCCCGCCCGTGGGGACAATTTGCATATTAGCCTTTTATTATATAGGATAGTAAGTACTAATGTGTATATAAACATATATAGAGAGTGGGGCAAATGTAGGTTGAAGGTTGTTCACTAAATAATACAATAATTAATAAATAATAATACAAGAACAAACTGTTTTGTGTACTCAAAACTTTAAACCAGCTTTTGCCCCACCCTGTATATATTCCATATTAGTTAAGTATTATATCTGTAATGTATGATATGTTGCATATACATAGTATTCCACTGTATAATGGAATATTACTCGACCTTGAAAAGGAAGGGAATTCTGACACAGGCTACGCATAGAGGACATTCTGCTCAATGAAATAAGCCAGTCACAAACCAACAACTCCTGTACGCGGTTCCACTCACATGAGGCTCCCAGAGGCGTCACATTCATGGAGAAAGACAGGAGGATGGGGGTTGTCAGGGTTTGGGGGAGGTGGGGAAGGTGGGGGGAGGGGTTGCTTAATGGGTACAGAGGTTGAGCTTTGCAAGACGAAAAGCTCTGGGGATTGGTTGTACAACCCCATGAAGACACTTAGCAGCACTGAATTGTACACCTAACAGGGGCTAAGACGGTCAGTTGGATATTATATGTATTTCCCCATGATTGAGAATAAACATGGAAACAAAAGTGATTGGCTATGTGGGTCTGCAGGCCCTCCGGGTGCACCCCGGTGCCATCTGAGGAGGGCGAAGCAGGGCACAGCCCTGGCATCAGGGGGGCCTGGGTTCAAATCCCAGCCGGGGATGTCTCCTCGAGGCATGGCTTTCATGAGGCACCGATCCGAGCTGTGCCTCCATCTCCCCACCTGGAAATGGCAATGATCACAGAATATACCTCACAGGGGGTTTTGTTGGTTTGTTTGTTTTCTTAAAATATCACTTTTTAAAAATACATTTTTACTGATTTCAGAGGGGAAGGGAGAGAGAGAGAGAAACATCAATGATGAGACAGAATCATGGATCAGCTGCCTCTTGCACGCCCCCTACTGGGGATGGAGCCCGCAACCTGGGCATGTGCCCTGACCGGGAATTGAACCTGCGACCCTTCAGTCTGCAGGCCGACCCTCTATGCACTGCGCCAAACCAGCCAGGGCCCTCAGAGGGTTTTTATGAAGATTAAACAAGGTGAAGTTTTTCGAAGGCGCCAGGCCTGTGTGTCACGCTAAATGAATGAACGACCCTGGCCGATTAAGGCTACGGCCCTTCTGCGGGCACCATGCCTATCCCGGAAGCTGGGACCTGGGGGGTGATTCGGAAAGGGGTCCAGGCAAGGAGGGAAAGCCCAAGCAGAGTTGGCCCCCTGTTCCCATGAACCCCAACTCACCCCGAGAGCGCTCCGACGGCTCACCCACCCCCCTGCCGTTTTATCCCATTTCTACTGATTTCGAAGTCAAAACAGTTTTGCGGGGTCTGAAAACTGCATTCTGAAATCCCACTTGCCCCACGGTGGCAGCTTTAGGAAATGTGAGAGGTCAAAGAAAATATAGGCCAGTGAAAATAACATTTGCGGCAAGAAATTAATTGCAACGCCCGCTTAATAGGACAGGGGACTCCCTAACACCCTATCACGCCGCCCGGCTCGCCTCCGCCGCACGCTCCGGTTCTGGGCACCAAGGCCGGGGCGGGCTCCCCCGGGCATCGCTGCATTCATTTGACATTTCTGGCTCCAATTAACCTTCCGTTTCAGCTATTTTCCGAAGATTCTTCTTTTAATTTGCAATGAGGTTCTTTTCTTCCTATTGGCGTCCACCGGCTTGTGCGTAAACGGCCTGTTGTGGAAACTCCAGCCCCGTTTCGACCTGTTTCAAGGTAACATCTTCGTCTGTGCTTTGCCTGTTTGTGAGCAGAAGGTTGGGAAAGAGACGGTGTCCTGCCCTGACCAGTGTGGCTCAGTGGATAGAGCATCGGCCTGCGGACTGAAGGGTCCCAGGTTCGATTCCAGTCAAGGGCATGTACCTTGGTTGTGGGGACATCCCTAGTAGGGGTCATTCCTCAGTTGGCCACCACACGAGGTGATACCTTCATATAACATCATCCTCAGTTAATGCCTGATGCTCCCTGGGACGTTAAGAAAAAAACATTCCACCCTGACCAGTTTGGCTCAGTGGATAGAGCGTTGGCCTGCGGGACTGAAAGGTCCCAGGTTCAATTCCAGAAGAGGGCATGTACCTTAGTTGCTGGCACATCCCCAGTGGGAGGTGTGCAGGAGGCAGCTGATCAATATTTCTCTCTCATCGATGTTTCTAACTCTCTATCCCTCTCCCTTCCTCTCTGTAAAAAAATCAATAAAATATATATTTTTTAAAAAAACAAATAAAACATTCCCAGCTTTCAGTTCACACCACAAGGATTAAAAAGATTTTTTTGACCCGGTCAGTATGGCTCAGTGGTTGAGCATCGACCTATGAACCAGGAGGTCACAGTTTGATTCCCGGTCAGGGCACATGCCCGGGTTGCGGGCTCGATCCCCAGTGTGGGGCGTGCAGGAGGCAGCTGATCAATGATTCCCTCTCATCATTGATGTGTCTATCTCTCCCTCTCGTTTGCCTCTCTGAAACCAATAAAAAAATTAAAAACTGTGTTTCACACTTCAGGCATCAGACACTGGGTTTTAAAATAACCCGGCACGGTGTGAACGTAGTTTTCAGCATTGATGCAGCTTTTCCAAGTCTGAAACCAAGCGGCTGAGAAATAAAGACATGAGCAGCCACAGGCGCGGGGCCGAGCCAGCACCATGCCGTTAAAGCAACGGTATGGGCAAGTGAGCCCTTCACACCCTGACATCGAGGGGCCTTAAAGAGATTCTGGATCCCCCACTGCAGTGGGCACACACACACACACACACACACACGCGTAATATTTCAATTTAATAATATTGCATTAAGATGCAGACTCGCCAAGGGAAAGCTCTGTCTTCTGCATTAAGGTGGAATTCCATTTGTATTTAACACAGCAGTTCTTTGTTTTCCAGATTTGGAATGAGACTTCCGGACCTTCTGAGAAAAAGTCTTGTTTGCTGGGACAGGGCCGTGAGACCATATCTCAAGGCCTGGCCTGGTACCAGCACTGACAATTCTGCCTGGGGCATAGTCTATGGCCTCTCTGGAACGGGGAGTGGTCTTACTTTCCCTATTATTTAAGCAAGCAAATGTTTACAGAAGCCAGAATAGCAGGGTTAAAATTTTAAACAGCAGTTTTTACCCAAGATGGAGGTTACTAGGCTTCACAGTAAGGAGGTGACGTGGACCCATTTTCCAGATGAGATATTGAGGCTCCCTGGGGACGGAGCCGTGACTGGCGGTTCTTCCTGTTACATTTCCCACGCCGAGGTGTAGCAGGTCAACAGCCGCAGGACATGCCCACCACAAAGGCTAAACTTGGAAACGTGGAACGAATACGGAGACCAAGGACACACATCACCGTGGCATCACCCCCTGGTGCCCTCCAGGCAGCCAACCAGGCCCAGAGCCTACAGATGCTCAGCTGATACTTCGTACTGAAACCGCTCTTAGCTCCTCTCGGTCGTCAGATATAGCGAATTCGAATGATACACCATCATCCCGATGATCCGGGCCTGAGGCTGTTTCCTTTTCAAAGAGGAAGATGAGCAACTTTGGTTTCCTCATCTCCTTCTTGCAGGTGTTAAATCAGTGGTTCTCAACCTTCCTAATGCTGTGACCCTTGAATACAGTTCCTCATGTTGTGGTGACCCCCAACCATAAAATTATTTTCGTTGCTACTTCATAATTGTCATGTTGCTACTGTTATGAATCGTCATGTAAATATCTGATAGGCAGGATGTATTTTCGTGGTTACAAATTGAACATAATGAAAGCATCGTGATGAATCACAAAAACAATATGTAATCATATATGTGTTTTCCGATGGTCTTAGGCGACCCCTATGAAAGGGTCGTTCGACCCCCAAAGGGGTCGGGACCCACAGGTTGAGAACCGCTGGATTAAGGCATCCTCTGATTTACAATATAACAACTGAAGCAAAGATTCAAGGAGTGAAGGCGGAATGGCTTATCAACAGCACAGGGACAGACAGACTGAGGTGCCTTCACAGAGCACATGGCTGTCACCAGGGAAGCACAGACCAGGGCCTGGCCGGTTCTGAGAACGTTCAGGAACCCCAAGGCCTTTCCTAGACTCGCTCCTGCAAAGCTCAGTCTTTGGTGGGGGGACAGACTCCTAGCTTGGGTTGTTTTTCAGCCTGATCCAATTCATCATTTCAGAACTTTGAATCACAATTCTGCCACAGCTACACTTGCCAGTGTTCACGAGGTGCTAGGAAATGCTAGTAAACGCTCTATCATATTCTTTTCTTTTTTAATATATTTGTATTGATGGCAGAGAGGAAGGGAGAGGGAGAGAGAGAGAAGCATCAATGATGAGAGAGAATCATTAATCGGCTGCCTCCTGCA
This sequence comes from Myotis yumanensis, assembly GCF_028538775.1. Lineage (NCBI taxonomy): Eukaryota > Metazoa > Chordata > Mammalia > Chiroptera > Vespertilionidae > Myotis > Myotis yumanensis. The sequence continues at coordinate 2,811,098 of NW_027223771.1, read as the reverse complement.
CGCCCCTCTACTGGGGATCGATCCCACAACCCGGGCATGTGCCCTGACGGGGAATCGAACCCGGGACTCTTCAGTCCACAGGCTGACGCTCTATCCACTGAGCCAAACCAAGTAGGGCTACCATACTCTTCAACCTTCACAACAATCCCTATTTTACAGATGAGGGAAGACAAGGCACAGGAGGCGAATAGGTGGCTTTAGGTCGGTCACAGAGCTAACAAGTGGTGACACCGAGATCCAAACGGAGGACGGTGACAGGCCAGCTCGTGTCCCCTGGACGCTGAGCTCTCTCCTGCCCCCAGGCCCTTCTTCCGACCACCCCCTCCCCAGCACTGCTGTTTACACATTTTAGAGCCATAGGACTCCTTAGGGGAGCACCTGGAGCAAACAGGGGGACAGTGAAGTCAGAGGCCAGGAAAGACGAGGCCATGGTGACACTGGGGTGCCGTTTCCTGAGAAACCGCTCCTGACAGCCCCACCCCGCCTGTGGTCCCAGCCCCACTATTCCTAGCTCCTCCTTTTACCCTGGTAAGCGGCCAGATGGCGACAATAAACCCAAGGTCACCGGAGGTTTCAGACTTTTGCAAAGATATATAGACACTAAGTGACTATAAAAGGAATTCCAAGAGGCAGCGCTTATGTAGACTAGTGTTCCTCCACACACACACACACACACACACACACACACACACAAAACAGCCCAGCCAGTGTGCTCAGTGGTTAGCGCTGGCCTATGAACCAGCTAGATCACGGTTTGAATACCCATCAGGGCACATGCCCGGGTTGTGGGCTTGGTCCCCAGTAGGGGGAGTGCAGGAGGCAGCCGGTCCATGATTCTCTCTAATCATGGATGTTTCTATCTCTCCCTCTCCCTTCTTGTCTGAAATCAATAAAAATAAAAAAATAAAATTTAAAACCAACAAAAATGCCCTGGCAGAATTCCTCTCATGCTTTAAGACTCTCAGATCCAAAGTCCTTACCCCTAAGATGGATTATAAATTCGACTATTTCTCTAGAATTGAAGTACCCACTATCTTAATAGGCAACATCACAAATCCACGGGTCCTGGGAGTGGAGGGTCATTCGAAATTGTTTTAAAACCTTGTCACTTCCTGTGCGTTTGTTTTTATTGATTTTTGAGAAAGAGGAAAGAAAAGAGAAAGCAAGAAAAACAGAGACAGGCACACTGACTGATTTGTTGTTCCACTTATTTATGCACTCATTGGTCGATTCTTCTATGTGCCCTGACGGGGAATTGAACTCGCAACCTTCGTGTATAGGGAAGGTACTCTAACCAACTGAGCTACCTGGCCAGGGCCGCCACTTCCTGTTTTAAAGTATGACTTTGTGTATGTGTGGTTCTGTTTGTTTTGCTTTTCAGTTACGTTCCGCCTTCCACTTACCTGTCTCTTTCTAATTTATCCCATGAGTGCAGCCAGTAAATAAAGGAGACAATTATCTAAATCTCATTCTAATTGCATAGTTTATTCTAAGACTGTGTTTACACTAAAACTGATTAATGCTTATGTTTAATCGAGTTAATAAAGAGCTCCATTTTATAGGATTATTTCCAGTTACCTCTGGATGCTGTAGCCAGCAGGTGAGGAACGCTGAACATAAATCCTACCTAGATAAATACAGTATTGGGGTTAATAATAATTACAGCATCTCGGCTTATCAGGGTGCTGAAGATTTCTGTTTAAAGGCCTGGTACATAGGTCTGTGCTAACCACTTAGCAACACTGGCCGGGCTGTTTTTTGTTTGTGTGTGTGTGTGTGTGTGTGTGTGTGAACACTAATCTACATAAGGGCTGTCTCTTGTAATTCTTTTTACATTCACACTATGCCCTAGCCAGTTTGGCTCAGTGGAGAGCACGTCCACCTGCAGACCAAATGGTCCCGGGTTCGATTCCGGTCAAGGGCACGTCCCTTGGTTGCAGGCTCCTCCCCAGCCTGGGCCCTGTTTGGAGCTCATGCAGGAGGCACCCAATCAATGTGTTTCTCACCCACTGATGTTTCTTTCTGTCTCTCCCTTTCTCTCCCTTTCTCCCAAAAAATCAATGAAAAAATATCCTCGGGGGAAGATTAACAAAAAATTTAAAAAAATAAAGGCACACTTTTGTGGGACAACCTGCTAATGGTGCCAGGACAACCACGCCTGGGACCTTTGCATGAGGGGTCAGAGTTCATCCTGTAGCTGAGAGGTGCCCGGGCGGAAATGAAGAAGCTTCCGGGTGCAAACCTTATAAAGCAAACAGCAGGAGCCCCAGAGGACAGAATGGTCTCCAGGGGCCTATGGGTTTGCTCCCTGGGCCCTGGGGGACAAGCAGTGCCCACCCATTTCCGGGGATAAGCACCCTGGGCCCTGGGAGAGGAGCAGACGGCACCCATTTCCGGGGATCAGCACCATGGGCCTAGGGAGACAAGCAGTGCCCACCCATTTCCGGGGATAAGCACCCTGGGCCCTGGGAGAGGAGCAGTCGGCACCCATTTCCGGGGATCAGCACCATGGGCCTAGGTGGTGAACCTTTTGAGCTCAGTGTGTCAGCATTTTGAAAAACCCTAACTTAACTCTGGTGCCATGTCACATATAGAAATTTTTTGATATTTTCAACCATACTAAAACAAAGATTTATATTTTTGATATTTATTTTATATATTTAAATGCCATTTAACAGAGAAAAATCAACCAAAAAAATGAATTCGCGTGTCACCTCTGACACGCGTGTCATAGGTTCACCAGCCATCACTGGCCTAGGGAGACAAGCAGTGCCCACCCACTTCTGGGGATCAGCTCCCTGAGCCCTGGGGGACAAGAAGTGCCCACCCATTTCCAGGGATCAACACAGGACGTGTGGCCGCAGGGCAGGGCCCCTCTGCGCACCTCCCTCACCATAATGTCCACTTGTCTAGGAGGGCAGACAGTCCAAAGCCTTGATGAGAGAGCTCCAAGCTCATCAACCTTAAATAAAGCATCCATTTCCCAGGATTCTTCTAAGCTGCCCTTTGCCTAGCAATGAGCCACATTCGAGCTCTTTGCTCACGGCCCCAGGGCTGAGCACTCCTTTCCTGTAAAACTGGGACCTCTGACCCCGCCCACGTGCACGTGTCTCCCCGGTTGGAGCTACAGAGGATCTCATTTTCATTTTAGCAACTTTCACTCGAAGGACAGCCCATGCAGGCCTTGACCCTCCTGAAAATATTTAACAGCTGAATTAAACCGCCGGGCCTCGCCGAAGGAGCACTTCTCGCTTCCTGTCTGCGGCTGGTTTCCCCCCAGCGCTGAATCACTAACCATGAGCATGCCAGGACCGTTGGCTACGCGGCGTCCCCTGACCTGAAGGCCATCCAGCCACTTCGTGACTCTCCCGTTTTCCCAGCAAAGGTTATGTACCGTGCCCTCCGCCCTCCATGTCCCTGCCGGGTTCAATTATTCTGGAAGTAAACATCCTTGTTGAACGGGAAGATCTGGGGGCTATTAGCGGGATCCAGCGGCTGGACTAGGGGTGAACCCAGAAGCAATGAGGCAGAGACACACGGACGGAGGCGAGGCAGGCAGCCGTGATGGAGGGTGAGAGACAATAAAATTACACAGCCTCCTCTCTTTACTGCCCTTTCGGGATTGCTGCCAAAAGGCCCGTTCCAGGACAATGGACTGCAAAGAAAACGCACAATGGGGCTTATTGGGCATTTCCAGAGGGCACAACTGTACCACTCTCCCCAGTGAATCAGTTGACAATATTTACTAACCACCCCCATCATGTAAAATATGCTGCAATGTCCTAGCTAGTTTGGCTCAGTGGATAGAGCAATGGCCTATGGACTGAAGGGTCCCAGGTTCGATTCTGGCCAAGGGCATGTTTTTTTGTTTTGTTGTTTTTTTAAATATATTTTTATTGATGTCAGAGAGGAAGGGAGAGAGAGATAGAAACATTGATGATGAGAATCATTGATTGGCTGCCTCCTGCACGCCCCCTACTGGGGATCGAGCAGACAACCCTGGCATGTGCCCTTGATTGGAATCAAACCCGGGACCCTTCAGTCTGCAGGCCAAGGCTCTATCCACTGAGCCAAAGCAGCCAGGGCTCATCATTGATGTTTCGATCTCTCTCTCCCTTTCCCTTCCTCTCTGAAGTCAATAAATAAATATATATATATATATATATATATATATATATATACACACACACACACACACATATATATACACAAAGCCACCATGGCTTTGTCTGGAAGGATGTCCAGAAGGTCTCCCAGTCTAATTAGCATATTACCTGTTTATTAGTATAGATATTAAAAAAACATGTTGCAAGGTATTAGGGGGATAGGGAAGGAACAAAGAAAGTGTGGTGTCTTTCTGAAGAAAGTTAAACAGCCCTGGCCGGTGTGCTCAGTGGTTAGAGCGTCAGCCCATGAACAGAAGGGCTGAGGGTTCGATCCCGGTCAAGGTCTCTTGCCCATGCTGTGCAGTCCCGTTCTGAGGCAGCGGGGCCAGGACTCCACCTATGAATGTGGTGAGGGACACGGTCCATCCCACACAGGCACCGCGTCCAAGGTTAAAGGGTTCGAGGGACCCATCAGAGCCGGGGGAAGGCCCCTCCGTGTCCCCAGCCAGCACTCGTAGTCTGACACCCAGCACAGGTGCAGGCTCCCCAACTCCATCCGCACTGTCCCCCACAGCTCCCCCCACCCGCAGGCACCCAGGACCCTGGGCACAGGCACCCTCTCCGGCCACACTCAGGGTGTGTACCCTGCGGAGCACCAGGCCCATGCACGGCATCAGCAGCTCCTCCTTCAGTTTCAAAGAAGAGCCATAGTTAGCAGCTGGGGCAGGACCAAGGGCTGACACTGAGCACACTGCAAGGGTTATTGGGAGTTCATTGAGTTGAATCCTACAATGATTTCATCGTTAGTCACCGTGTTCCTGTTTCTACTCGGCTTGGGCCCGGCTCTACGAGAAAGGCCCGCATCAGGCAGGGCAGGAGCCAGGCGGCAGGTTGCACAGGTGGGCGGGAGGCAGGCTGCTCTTATTCTGCACCAGAGAAAACCCTCCTCTTGCCGTGGGCTCTGGAACTTTCCACGTGGGAGACCTCCGAACTCCTCTGGACACAGCTCTGCCACCAGGGGGGGGACCGATGGTTACCTGCCGGCTCCCCAGTTGCAGTTCCACCTGCCAACGGCAGAGGGCGCACTTAACCACATCAGGGCCCCTTGGGATGCAGGAGGGGGACTGGCTGCTGGGAGGTGATCACAAGAGCCAGGGCAGCTGTTAGGACATCAGCTCCTCTCAACAGGAACCCTGGACCCCCAACTCCCCCCACCCCCGCCCCTGCCCTGGCAGACACACAATGAGAAGCGGCCCTTGCTCTGCATGGCGCCTCCCCCCAGAAAGAAAGCCATCCATGTGGGGAGCGTCATTTGCGGATCCAAGCAGAGCTGGCCTCCTCCCTCACCCGTCCTTCATCCATCACGTGGATTTTGCAGGAGTTTAAGTGCTTTGCTCTGAGCACCTGATTGCACATTAGCCAAAGGTAAAGGCTGTGGCACTAGGGACTTCCTTCCCTGGGGAAGATGCTACGGCTCGGAATTTGGTGAGGGACACGCACACGCACACACCTGTGTGTCCCATGTCTGTTTAAGGCCTGGGGACCAAGCGGACACACTGCCTTGGGTTCCCTTACGGGGTCATCTCCAAAGCCTCAGCTTGGGGTGTGGGGGGGGGGGTGGCGCTGCCAGAATTCGGGGCGTCTGCGGCTCTACTTTGGAGAGTGCTGCTTCCCTGCAAAGCACTTACAGACCCAAGAGCGCGCAGGGGAGGGTGCGCATGACGGGGTTTCTGCTCTCAAGGCCACCTTTCCTGTAGGTTGGTGTTATTGATTACCCACACCTCGGGCCCTGACAGGTAATCGATAGCCCCTCTGACCCAGAAATGTGGCGTGGCCTGTGGGGGCTTTCAAAAACAAGCAGCGGACACGGCAACCCTGGTCCGCGCTTTTCATACACTGGAATTACATGTTCCCCCCGGAGCCGCCACGCCGGCTCTGCGCCCATCAGCCCAGCCGAGCGCGGAGTGTGTGATCACAGGGCTCTGTCTGCTGTTCCTGCTGGACAACCGCCCCCGAGCCATTCAGGATGAGGGGCAGGCCAAACTTTGGGGAAATCTATGTATGCCCCCAAAGAGCCAGGATTCAATGCTGTCATTCTTTTCATATATATATATATATATATATATATATATATATATATATACACACACACTAATAAAAGGGTAATGTGCTAATTAGACCGGGAGACCTTCCCAGAGACCTTCCAGATGTCCTTCCGGACAAAGTCATGGTGGCGGGGCCAAGGCAGAGGTGGTTAGGGGTGATCAGGCCGGCTGGGGAGGGCAGTTGGGGGCGATCAGGCTGGCAGGGGGGATGGCAGTTGGGGGTGAGGTTGGCAGGGGGGCAGTTGGGGGCGAGCAAGCCAGTGGGGGGGGGCATTTGGGGGCAATCAGGCCGGCAGGTAGAGTGGTTAGGGGCGATCAGGTAGGCAAGCAGGTGAGCAGTTAGAAGCCAACGGTCCCGGATTGCGAGAGGGATGTCTGATTGCCGGTTTAGGGATCGGGCCTAAACCGCAGTCAGACATCCCCTGACGGGTTCCAGATTGGAGAGGGTACAGGCAGGGCTGAGGGACAACCCTCCCCTCATGTGTAAATTTCGTGCACCGGGCCACTAGTATATATGTATTCACACACACACACATACATACACACAAACACTAGAGGCTCGGTGCACAAAAATTCATGCACTCGGGAGAGGGGGGCGTCCCTCAGCTGGGCCCGCGCCCTCTTGCAGTCCAGGAACCCTTGGAGGATGTCCACCTGCAGGCTTAGGCCCAGGAGCAGGCCTAAGCCGCAGTTGGACATCCTTAGAGCTGCCTGGGACATCCTTAAATCCCAGCCCCAAAGAGCCTCTCCCGCCACCACCGCTGCGCTCGCAACCATCAGCCCAGCTTATGGCTGAGCAGAGCTCCCCCTGTGGGAGCGCACTGACCACCAGGCGACAGCTCCTGCATTGAGCACCTGCCCTCAGGTGGTCAGTGCATGTCATAGTGACCGGGTTGTTCCCATCATTCCACCTTTAGGGTCAATTTGCATATTACCCTTTTATTACATAGGATTTCTTATTGATTTCAGACAGGAAGGGAGAGGGAGAGAGAGACAGAAACAACAATGATGAAAGAGAATCATTGATCAGCTGCCTCCTGCACGCCCCCTACTGGGGATCGAGACTGCAACCCGGGCATGTGCCCTTGGCTGGAATTGAACCCGGGACCCTTCAGTTCACAGGCTGACTGACGCTCTATCCACTGAGCCAAACCGGCTAGGGCACCAACACTGCCTGTCTTGATTGAGCAAGAAGAGGACGGAGGGGCTCCAAGAATTTGGATTCACGCACGGGGCGGAAAAATGCTTCTCTCCCTAATTTGGAAACGCGTTTGAAAATGCGCAGAGCAGCAGGAACTCCTCCCAGGACACTTCCTCTGGCGGGCGGCTGGGTGTTGTTAGCAGTGGCACCCCCCACTCGCCCCTGCACCCCCCTCCGCCCCAGCTCCTCCAGGCTTATAGGAGACTCAGGAAAGGACCTCCTTTTCCAGGTCAAGATCATTAGGGAGTCTAATTAGCAAGCTGGGTTCAGCACCAATATGTCCCGGTCCTCGGAGGCCTACATAAACCTGCCTGCAGACTCCTGTTCCTGGCCAGGGGGCAACTCCGGTGCCCCTAGAGCTGTCTGTGGGCTCTTGGGGCTCACATTCACAGAGGCCCCTACGGCGCTGCTTCCCTTCTCCTCGGTCCCCCCCCCCCCCCCCCCCCGCACTCCGCCGCCTGCCAGACTGGAGCATGAGCAACGTGCCAAGGCCCGGAGCTGCCTGGTGTGAGGATTACAGCAAGAGGCATGTTTCCTTCTAGAATAGGGGTGGGCAAACTTTTTGACTCGAGGGCCACAATGGGTTCTTAAACTGGACCGGAGGGCCAGAACAAAAGCATGGATGGAGTGTTTTTGTGAACTAATATAAATTCAAAGTAAATATCATTACATAAAAGGGTATGGTCTTTTTTTTTTTTTTTTTTTTAGTTTTATTCATTTCAAACGGGCCGGATTCGGCCCGCGGGCCGTAGTTTGCCCACGGCTGTTCTAGAACGAGGCGCGGGAGTGAGAGCAGCCAGAGAAGCGGGCTGGGTGGGGGCTAGTCCCAGAGGGTCAGGGGTGTCACAGAAGGAAGCTGGACTCTACCAGCCCTTGGTGGGAAGACAGGGATGGGTTTTTTGTTTTGTTTTGTTTTTAACATTTTTTATTGATTTCAGAGAGGAAGGGAGAGGGATAGAGAGTTAGAAACATCGATGAGAGAGGGAATCATCAATCGGCTGCCTCCTGCACACCCCCTACTGGGGATTGAGCCCACAACCCAGGCATGTGCCCTTGACTGGAATCGAACCCGGGACCCTTCAGTCTGCAGGCCGATGCTCTATCCACTGAGCCACACCAGCTAGGGCAGTGATGGCGAACCTATGACACGCGTGTCAGAGGTGACACGCGAACTCATTTTTTTGGTGGATTTTTCTTTGTTAAATGGCATTTAAATATATAAAATAAATATCAAAAATAGAAGTCTTTGTTTTACTATGGTTGCAAATATCTAAACATTTCTATATGTGACACGGCACCAGAGTTAAGTTAGGGTTTTTCCAAATGCTGACACGCCGAGCTCAAAAGGTTCGCCATCACTGAGCAAGGGCTTGGGGTGGGTTTTAAGCCAGGAGTGAACGTGGTCAGGGTTGTTCTTTCGATGCCTCACGGGGCAACTGTATCTCTAGAAGCCGGTGAGGAAATAAACAGAATCCCCAGCCCAGGTAAACCGCATGGACTGACCCATCAGCACGCTGGAGCTGAGGAGAGAGCTGATTCCTCAAAACCCTCAGGCTGCTCTCTCTCTCTCTCTGTCTGGGATCCTTCTGCAGGTCCCCAGCCAAGCCTGGTGTTTCCTTCTCCTTAGCTGCCATGGCTGAACTGATCCACAGACACACAAAAGAGCAAGAGGAGCCCTGGCCGGTGTGGCTCAGTGGATAGAGCATCGGCCTGCAGACTAAAGGGTGCCGGGTTCGATTCCAGCTAAGGGCACATGCCCAGAGTTCCGGCTACATCCTCAGTAGGGGGTGTGCAGGAGGCAGCAGATCCATGATTCTCTCTCATCACTGACCTTTCTATCTCTCTGCTCTCTGAAGACAATAAAAATATACTTTTTAAAAAGAGCAAGATGAATGCAAGCAGATTAGAGGTGCCCCCAAGAAGAAATGCCTGCTGCCACCCAACTGATATGAGGACCTGTGATGGGAATTCTGCCTTGGGGAGGGAGTAGGTGGAGGGGAGGGGGCAGTGCCCTGGGAGGGAGCCATGTGAGAGTCCTACTGGGCTTTCCTGCTACAATCCCAGTCAGCATTCCCTCTGGTCACAGCCTCCCAGCTTGCATCTCATTTCCCAGACACCTCAGTGAACGAGGCCTGGGCTCACAATGGGGACTCTGGTGGGACCCCTAGAAGCAGGGAGGCAGGAACCTGCACACCCCATAGCGGAGCCCGCAGGAAAGTGCAACAGCGCCATCTAGTGGCCGCGCGGGGCGGCTGCAGGGATGCGCTTGCCACCGGGACCCAGGATCTTCCATCCCCAGGAAAACGTGGTCCCCCCACCTCCTCCGGGGTCACTGCGCAGGGACGCGGCTTCCGAGCTGCCCAGCTAACACGAGCGGCTACCGCTGCCGCATCGTTAAGAAAAACAAAGGCCACCCTAACCAGTTTGGCTCAGCGGATAGAGCGTCGGCCTGTGAACTGAAGGGTCCCAGGTTCGATTCCCGTCAAGGGCATGTACCTTGGTTGCGGTCACATCCCCAGTGGGGAGTGTGCAGGAGGCAGCTGATCGATGTTTCTCTCTCATCGATGTTTTTAACTCTCTATCCCTCTCCCTTCCTCTCTGTAAAAAATCAATAAAATATATTTTTTTTAAAAAAGAAAGAAAAACAAAGGCCAAAATCCGGACAGAGTTTGAGCCTATTCGGCTTGAGTGTCGATGAGGGGCCCTAGACCCTTCGGGGCTCAGGACCTGACCCTAGGAGGGGCCTGGGAGTGAGCAAGCCCCAAGGCCCCACTATAACAGCAGCAAATGGAGACGCAGTGCATTTTAGCAGATTCTGGATTTTGTCTTGTTTTGATTTATTTCGGAGAAGAAGGGAGAAACAGAGATAGGAACATCAATGATGAGAGAGAATCACTGATGGGATGCCTCCTGCACACCCCCCACTGGGGATCAAATCCGGGCATGTGCCCTTGACCAGAATCGAACCCAGGACCCTTCCATCCGCAGGCCGACGCTCTCTAACCACTGAGCCACACCAGCTAGGACTGCTTTGTTTTGCTTTACTGGGAAGCCTATGGGGTTGAAGAAATTAGGGGCATTTCGAATCTGTCTGAACGTCTGGACTTGCAGTGAAAGCCAAATGTTTTTTTCCCTTCAAAAGAGAGGCAGACCGACATCTGCGACCCTCTTAAGAATGTGTGTCAACTGTGTTATCTGCCTTCTCACGTCACTGAAATTCCGGGGCTGGAGTGGCAAACTAGTCCCACAGTGAAAACAATCAACACACAGACAGGCATGAGCCGTCTGCACGGCCGGGTCTTTCCCTTGCAAAGCCCAGTTTCCAGCCGCAATCAAAAGCCCCCACCCAGCAGGCCTCCCCGGGGTTTTTGCAGGAAGACCTAAGAGCCCACCGCTGGGGACACCCACCTGGGGCTGCTGGCCTGGGACACAGGGCTTTGGTTTGGGCAAGGCTGCCATCGTGTGGCCGCCTTGGGTATTTGCCTCAGAAAAATGCCTAGACCGGCGGTTCTCAACCTGTGGGTCGCGGCCCCTTTGGCGGTCGAACGACCCTTTCACAGGGGTCGCCTAAGACCATCCTGCATATCAGATATGTACATGACGATTCATCACAGTAGCAACATCACAGTGATGAAGTAGCCTCGGAAATAATTTTATGGTTGGGGTCACAACATGAGGAACTGTACTGAAAGGGCCAGAAGGTTGAGAACCACTGGCCTAGAGCAAGGGTCCACGCTCCCCGCGAGTCAATATATACGAAGACCTCTGTTTTCTGCCACCAGCCAGAATGGGGGCTCAAGATCTAGATTAAGAGGAAAATGAAGCTTTCGTGTTGCCATGCAGGTCAGTCTTTTCCAAGGCATCTCTGGGCCCAACCAGCGGCCTACCCAGGCCTGCAGTGATGTCTCCTCTAAACTAAGAACTTTCTTACCAGTCAGGAGAGTTGAAGGGTCTGGGACTCGAAGCCCCCAGGCACCGGCCAGGTCTCCGCTGGCTCACCTTCAAAGTCCCACCCCGGTTTCAGAGTTGGACACAGGCCTGGGAGCTCCTGGGACCCTCTTTGTGTAGGAGCCCCATCGGCGCAAAACACGTGCTCCCTGAATATCAGTTTAAAGTGTTTCGTTGCCCGACCAGCGTGGCTCAGTGGCAGAGCATTGACCTGTGAACCAGGAGGTCACGGTTTGATTCCCCATCAGGGCACATGCCCGGGGTGTGGGCTCGATCCCCAGTAGGGCGCGTGCAGGAGGCAGCCGATCCATGAGTCTCTCTCGTCACGGATGTTTCTATCGCTCACTCTCCTTCTCCCTTCCTCTCTGAAATCGATAAAGACATATTTAAAGATAATAACAAAGTGTTTCATTGGAAGATGAAATGAGACCCGAGCTCCCAGCTTGCTCTGAAGCCACAAGCAAAGGAGGTTGGGACGGACCGAACCTGCACACACCTAGAACTTGAGGCACCTGTTAGTCCGGAGCGAGGTTTCTCAATCTTGGCAGGACGCAGCCGGCTGGGTAGTTCATGGGGCTGGGGGGACAGTCCTGGCACCGTGGCAGGCTGAGCAGCATGCCTGGGCTCCGGCCACTGGATGGCACCCCTCGCCCAACTGTGACAACCCACAGTGTCTCTAGACGGGGCCACAGGAACCCCGGTTACCCGAACACCAGAGGAGTCCTCGGCTCAGTGGCCACCTGGTAGAGCGTGCACAGGCCACCCACCGGGGAGGGGACGCCGTGAGTCATGGATGATCAAGGTCACAGAAGCTCAGAACTCCGCAGCCGTCTCCACACGGTCAGGGCCCCCGCTGGGGAAGTTGCCTTCCGGAAAGCCTGAAGATAACTTGTTTGGTGGGAAGGAGGCTGCATAAGATGAGCCAATTCCATTCCACAGAGTCTATGGGCATGAAAACGCATTCATGAGAGCATTTCCGTGGCTGTGGACATTATATAGGATGTTTCTGACACGAGAAGAAATTACTCTTTCTGATTTTTATTTGATGCTGAAAAAGACAGAAAGCCGGGCTCCCTGGATACTGGGTTGGGCATGGGGCTTGCAGACCTCCCGGGACCCTGTCCTTCCGTGGCGTGGCCGTGGTGAGACTGCGTGCCCTGCGTGAAATGACGGAGGCAAAGGTAGGAGAGAGGTGGGCAGGGAAAGCCACAGCTTCCCCAGTCTCCATGGAAACTCGCCCACCTAACCCTCACACTTTCGGATGCTGGGCATTCTCTGCCCCAAAGAGAACAAAATCCACATCAGGGATTGGATATCACTTCTCAGAGGAAATGAGGGTTTTAGAAACCGTCTCCTGATCTGTTGGTCCCTAAGGTTTCTGCCAGGAGCCAACCGGTCGGATGCATTGCTCCCTGAAAGAACATCTCGTGGGCAGCCCAGTGTGTGGCAGCGAACGTCAGCACCACCGCCGGCCGGGCCGGACCGCGAGCCCGGGAGGCAGTTTCCAGGGGACCACAACCCCCGAGCTCTCTGCTGCCACCCTGACTCCGTCCCTGAGCACCGGCCGGGGCCGCCCTCGGGGACAGATGTCTCCGCAGTCAGGATTCCTTTGTGGACTTTTCTATATTCACTTTGGTCAGATGAGTTTCCCCCAATAACTCCCTTCCCATGGGAATCACAGGACGGGCACGTATGAAACAGGCGCAACTACTGCGACACCAACAGCACAAGCGACCGACCGAAGAAAAAAGAGAGATACGTGGACCTCGTCAACATTGAAAACGTTGCTTGTCAAACGACGCCATCGGGAAAGCATCAAGACCACCCACAGAGTGGGAGGGAACAGCTGCAATTGACATATGGGACAAGAACATAGAAAGAACGCTCAGTGACCTTCAAAAGGTCAAACCCAGTGGACGTTCCGGTGCTTATCCTATGGACTCTTCTGCACCATTTACCAATACTGACCGCACCCTCCTGGAGAGAGAGAGAGAGAGACCGAGGAGCGAGAGAGAAACATCGACTGGTCGCCTCCCGTACACGCCTTGACCAGGAATTGAGCCCACAACCTAGGTCTGTGCCCTGACCGGGAATCAAACCCATAACTTTCTGGTGGGCACGGGGCTTGCGGACCTCCCGGGACCCTGCCTTTCCTTGGCGTGGGCGCGGTGAGACTGCGTGCCCTGCGTGAAATGACGGAGGCAAAGGTAGGAGAGAGAGGCGGGCAGGGAACGCCACAGCTTCCCCAGTCTCCATGGAAACTCGCCCACCTAACGCTCACACATTGGACGATGCTCCAACCAACTGAGCCTCCTGCCCAGGGCTCTATTGTAGAGTGCGCCTGGGAAGGCACATGAGCATTTCTTTGATTATTGTTAGCTGAGTCCAGTGGTGTTGGCAGAGCCACGTCCTGGAAACATACCGTGCCAGAAGCAGGTAGGTTGTCAGCCTGACCCTTAGCTTGGGTGCAAAGGGGGTGGGTTTCATTATCTAAGTTCAGCCAGACGCCAGGAACAGACACAATTATCCGGGCTCAGCCAGGAGTGACAATGACCAAGAAGCCACAAGAATGAAGAATTGCAGCTTGATCTTTAACCATGATTTCACATAATTTCCTTTGCCTTAAACTCTAGTAAAACTCCCTGGAATCATACTGCATAAAATAAACGCGCCGCACCAGCTCTGGGTCCCTGTCTCTCCATCAGAGGGCCAGCTGTCCCACCGGTCCCAGCTTTCCCTACTGTCTCTGTGTCTGTCCCTTTCTTTTTCTCAATCCCCCGTCGCCCCTACTCAGGACTCGTCGTCCGCTCTCTAGCCGTGCTGGTGTTGGTCCAAGAGAGAAATACTTATACTCTATTTTTTTATTGTTAATGACATGAACCGCTTCTGATTCCTTCCACCTCGCTGTCAACTTCTCTGTAGGTGCCTCTCCTGCCTGCATTCCCTCAGCTCTTCCTGCTCAGCCACCTCTGCCTCTCACCCTGGGAGGTGCACTTACGTCCCTCAATTCAATGACCCCATTAGGGGATGACTCACTGGCCTCCTTCTTAAACTCTAAACCAGCCCAGCGGGACTGCCCCGAGGCCCTGAAAACTCTGCACGTCCCCAAGTCCCACCCGGCGTCTCCTTTCCGTTCACTTTCCTCACGGGTTCCCAGCTTTTCCTGGAAATAGCACTTGGGTATTTCTTTCTTTTTTTTTAATATATATTTTTATTGACTTCAGAAAGGAAGAGGGAGAGAGAGGCAGAAACATCAACAATGAGAGAGAATCATTGATTGGCTGCCTCCTGCATGCCCCGTAGTGGGGATTGAGCCCGCAACCCCCAGCGTGTGCCCTTGATCGGAATCGAACCCGGGACCCTTCGGTCCACAGGCCGATGCTCTATCCACTGAGCCACGCCTGTTAGGGCTGAATCCCTTTTCTGATGAAATTAGCCAAAGTCTACTTCTATTGCTTACAACTGGGAAGCCTGTCCCCAAATCCAAACTCCTGCTCAAGGCAGGCCAGGCCCCTCCGGAGGTGGCTGCCGCCTCTTCCTCAGGCGTCCCTGTCATGGTCTCCCTGCACCTTTGCTCCAGCTGCCAGGAGAACAGGCCATACCTACCACACCTGGACCACTCCTCCTCCTCAAACCTCAGCTCGTGCAGTTTCTGTGAAGCCTTCCCCCCCCGCTGACCCCAGGCACCCCCCCTCCCACGGCCCCCTGTCCACAGCCCGGCACACAGTGGTACTGCACTTAGTACTCCCAGCCTCCGTGTCCTCATCTAGAACATCGAGAGGACAGCCTCTAATTTGAGATACCGAGGAACTCTCTCTGGCAACGGAAGCAGAGAACAACTGTGCCAGGAGGATGCTGGGTAGTTCGGACACATGCCCGGGAGGGACCGCGCTCAGAACATGGGCGGGAAGGAGGGGAGCAGGACGCAGCCAAAGGAAGGCTGGCCCGGGCACCACGGCCATGGGCAGCACACAATGCGGTCCCTGCAGGTCCCAGCGGAATGAATCCCAACCTGACCTTGTACCTGTGTGTCGCCTGCTCTGCAGGTGTGTGTCCAGACCCCACCTGTGGGGGCAGGTGAGACTTTTTTCTGGTCTTTTAAGCCTCTTGCTGAGAGTGAGGCCCAGGCTCCCCCCAAGATTCACACGACAAAGACGGACTCAAATGTGGGGGAGGAATCCACACGCTGAATAAAGACGCCCATCCCATAATGCCACTGTGTTGTCAGGATGATTCAATGACACAGTGTGTGACCCTGATATTCCCAAACATTTCCCCTGGAGCAGTGGTTCCCAACCTTTCTGTGGCCACGCCCCACCTAAGCATCTCTAACATCCTGATGACCCCCTCCCCCACGTGAGCTCCTATTGACGTGTAGGAAGCCTAAAAGGCCATGAACTTGGTCTAAACAAGCTTCCAAAGAACATGGCACCCCTGAGAGAGAAAAATAAAAGAATGAAAGGACAGTTGAAGGACTGAGGAAGAAATCACTAAGAAACTGTTAAAATAATAATAATATGAAGTGATATAAAAAGTAGCAAATAAAACTTCAAAACATAATAGAGAACTGAAACGCATAAATACGTCACCATATATATCTACAGACTGTATGTGAGTCCCCTGGAACCGTATGAAATGCAAAAAATTCTCGATTAATAACTCATCCTCGAATTGCCCCCCTTAAACATCAAATTGGCCCTGGACGGTTTGGCTCAGTAGATAGAGCGGCCTGCGGATTGAAGGGTCCCGGGTTCGATTCCAGCCAAGGGCATATGCCTGGGTTGCGGGCTCAATCCCCAGTGTGGGGTGTGCAGGAGGCAGCCAATCAGTGATTCTCTCTCATCATTGATGTTTCTCTCTCTCCCTCTCCCTTCCCCTCTGAAATCAATAAAAATATATTTAAAAAAAAAGCAAGGCCGCCCGGAGCAGGGTCTGCGTGTCAGCGGGGGTGGGGCAGGGGCACAGGCAGTGATAAGGGCCCTTGGCAGCTGTCCCTTCAGGCACTTTGACCGATAATCACCGTGTTGGCTGGGTTTTCCCCAAATTTCTTTTTCTTTTTTTTTAGAATTATTATTTTTTTTATATATTTTATTGATTCTCCACAGAGAGGAGGGGAGAGGGACAGAGAGTTAGAAACATCGATGAGAGAGAAACATCGATCAGCTGCCTCCTGCACGCCCCCTACTGGGGATGTGCCTGTAACCAAGGTACATGCCCTTGACCGGAATCGAACCTGGGACCCTTGAGCCCGCAGGCCGAGGCTCTATCCACTGAGCCAAACCCGTTAGGGCTTTTCTCCAAATTTCACCCCCCAACCGTTTTCTTGTTCCCTAAGGGGGCGATTTGGGGGACTGTGGTCACCAAAAGCTCAGGTCATACGGACCTTTGAGCCCCTTCGTTGCTTGTCCCTGTCACTTCGTAGCTTTGAGACCTTAGGCAGCTGTGTGGCTTCTTTCTGGAGCCTAGTCCCGCACCTGTCACATGGGGACAATGGTACGACCTACCTCAGGGTGGTTATGAGGATGGAATGCCCGCACGAAGCACGGTGCCCGGCACACGCAGGCCCTGGTCCATGTGAGCGGCTGTTTTCCCTGAAGGATCCGTTTCAGCCTCTTCAGGGTGTCGCCTGAACACGCCCCCAGTGGCAGGACTTTGGCCTCGCTTGGCTGCTCCCGCAGGTGGGGCAGGGCCCGCCCTTGGCGAGGGCACCGCGTGGAGGTTCAGGGTTCTCGCCGCTCTCCACGGCCGGGTGACTCGCGTGTCATCTGCGTCCCTCTGCTGTGTGCGGAGGTGACGGTGGTTGCTCATATGGGTCTGAGCAGAGCCGCAGGGCCAGGAGGGAGACACTGAAACCACACTACGGTGACCGGGGCTGCAGGGCAATCCGTCACCATCTCCTTTCCTGTCGGCAGCGCAGGGAGCGGCTGAGTCACGGACCCGGCTGGCCCGGCTCCAGCACTGTGTTCTGGATTCCTCAAAAGTCTAGACGCACAGCTGGGCAGTAGCTTCTGTTCCTTTGCCTGTGGGTAGAGGGAGAGGGAGCCGTTACTGGTGTTCTAGAAATGGACTGGGTTCTGAGTCAGCATGGCTGCAACACTGCTCTGGAAAAAACCTCAACTGGAAACGCGGGTGAAAAGACCTTTTTTCTTTAAAATCCATTTCAGAGAGGAAAGGAGAGGAAGAGAAAGATAGAAACATCAATGATGAGAGAGAATCATGGATCGGCTGCTTCCTGCATGTCCCGCACTGGGGATTGAGCCCACAACCCGGGCATGTGCCCTGACAGGGAATTGAACCCGGGACCCTTTAGTCCACAGGCCAATGCTCTTTCCACTGAGCCAAATTGGCAAGGGCAAGAGGCCTTCTCTGAGACTCCTCAAGTGAGCATGGGGGAGGCCTGGTGGAGGGATCGGGGTGCTGGGACACCCAGTCTTGCTGGGAGCTTTGGCCTTCATGGTGGGCGGCTTTGCAGATAATGCTTTGGAAGGTGGTGGGTGGCAAGAACATATCTGAGCTACGGAATTTATACTGTATACATACTTTAAACATTTTATAACGGCCCTATTACAGAGCCCCAGTTTATTTAACTTGTTTCTCCCCAAAGCTACATATTCCCTTTTGTTTGAGCTTTAAAAGTACCTTCTAGTTTTCATTGTAAAGGACACAGCATAACATCTATCACCCGAACGATTTTTGAGCGCCGAGTTCAGCAGGACTCAGTGCATCCACACAGATTTCCAGAACCGTTTCATCTTGCAGAACTGAAACTCTATCCTCATTCAACAATAGTTCTCCATTCCTCCCTCCCTTCAGCCCCTGGCAACACCATTCTGCTTTCTGTTTCTATGAGTTTGACTAGGGACCTCATGTAAGTAGAATCCTATAAGATTTGCTTTTTGTGTGCCTGGCTTATTTCACTTCTCATAATGTCCTGAAAGTTAAATCCATGCTGTATATGTCAGCCTTTCCTTCCTTTGAAAGCCTGAAGAAGATTCATTGGGACGACTCTGCCGCATTTTGTGTATCTACTCATCCCCTGATGGACACCTGGGTTGCTGCCCCCTCTTGGATATTGTGAATTAGTGGCCCTGTGCATGAATTCGTGCACATTGAAAGGAAATTAATTAGAATAGTTTAATATCGCTATTCGCCCTTTCTCTCTAATGGAAGTGTCAATCAAATTCACAATCGACAACGACAGATCGAAACACACACGTGTGACTAGCACCAGTGAGAGCTTTATATGTATCACACATGTGCAGAGTCAATGTTTATTTTTAGATTGCCAGTGTGCGTCATATGTACCAGTAGGTCGGTTGGACGGTTGGTCACTTAGCCTTTTATATCTATAACTAGAGGCCCGGTGCACGACAATCATGCACTGGGGAGTTGGGGGGGGGGGGGGGGCAGGGGTCCCTCAGCCCAGCCTGAACCCTCTCGCAGTCCAGGACCCCTCGGGGAATGTCTGACTGCTGGCTTAGGCCTGCTCTAGCTAGAGCCTAAGCCAGCAGTTGAATATCCCCCGAGGGGTCCTTAGAACTGCCATGGTGGCGCTGCGCTCGCCAGCTGTGAGCCCGGCTTCTGGCTGAGCAGTGCTCCTCCTGTGGGAGCACACTGACCACCAGGGGGCAGCTCCTGTGTTGAGCATCTGCCCCCTGGTGGTCAGTGTGTATCATAGCAACCGGTCATTCCTCCATTCGGTCGATTTGCATATTAGCCTTTGATTATATAGAATAATAAAATCATAATATGCTAATTAGACCTGACAGCCAGATGACCTTCCGGATGAAGCCAGGGCTGCAAGGACCGAGCCCCTCGCACGAATTTCGTGCATCATGCCTCTAGTATATAGATAAGGCTACTATGAACATGGGTGTGCAAATATCCCGCTGGGACCCTGCTTTCAATTCTTTTGGGTAACTCTCCCCTTACCCGAGATTTCATTCCATTCAACTGTGGTCTGAAAATAGGAAACAGGAAAATCCCAGAAAGAAATAATCACACACACGTTTTAAGTTGCAGGCCTTGCTGAGTGCTGTGATGAAACCTCACGCTGTCCTGCTCGGTCCCACCTGGGATGTGACTCACATCGCTGTCTCCAGCAGCGTCTCCGCCCGGAGGCTCACCCCTCCTGTTAATCACGTAGGAGCCTCTGTTCTGAGCCCGGCTGTCTCGGTGTCACAGTGCCTGCGATCGGATAACCCTTATTTTCCTTAATCACGGCCCCAAAGTGCAAGAGTGGTGATGCTGGCAATTCAGAGAGGACAGGGAGACGCCATAAAGTGCTTCCTTGTAAGTGGAAAGGTGAAAGTCCTCGACTTAATGAGGGGAGAAAAAAAATGTATGCTGAGGCTGCCAAGGCCTACGGTAAGAATGACTCTTCCCTCCGTGAGACTGTGAAGAAGGAAAAAGAAAGTTGTGCTTGTTTTTTTGTTGTTGTTGTTTTGTTTTGTGTTTTTTTTCAATATATTTTATTGATTTTTTACAGAGAGGAAGGGAGAGGGATAGAGAGTTAGAAACATCGATGAGAGAGAAACATCCATCAGCTGCCTCCTGCACACACCCTACTGGGGCTGTGCCCGCAACCAAGGTACATGCCCTTGACCGGAATCGAACCTGGGACCCTTCAGTCCTCAGGCCGGTGCTCTATCCACTGAGCCACACCGGTCAGGGCTTGTTTTTTGTTTTGTTTTAAGATTTTTTATATTGATTTTTAGAAAGAGAGAAAGGGAGAGGGAAGGAGAGAGAAACAGCGATGCGAGAGTGAACCATTGATCGGCTGCCTCCTACAAGCTCCCTACTGCACGCCCCCCTGTTGGGGATTGAGCTGGCAACCCGGGCATGTGCCCTGACCAGGAATGGAATCAGCAACCTTACAGTGAACAGGATGACACCCACCCAACTGAGACACATCACCAGGGCAGAGGTGCAGTAGTTTTGTTTTGAATCTATTTGTATTGATTGCAGAGTGGAAGGGAGGGAGAGACAGAGAGATAGAAACATCAACGCCCCCTACCGGGGATCGAGCCCACAGCCCTGGCATGTGCCCTTGACCGGAATCAAACCTGGGACCCTTCCGTCCACAGGCCGACGCTCTATCCACTGAGTCACACCAGCCAGGGCCCAAACTCTACTCTTTTTTAAAAAATATATTTTATTGAATTTTTACAGAGAGGAAAGGAGAGGGACAAAGAATTAGAAACATCGATGAGCGAGAAACATCGATCAGCTGCCTCCTGCACACCCCCCCACTGGGGATGTGCCCACAACCAAGGTACATGCCCTTGACCGGAATCGAACCCGGGACCCTTCAGTCCGCAGGCCAACGCTCTACCCACTGAGCAACACCAGTCAGGGCCCAAACTCTACTCTTTTGCACTGTTTGTCACAGCGACTTGGCTCAAGAACCTTACAATGATTTCCCATTATCCCCTTCCCCCGCCCCTCCCCCCAAATCCAACCTCGCTTCCTGTGCAGTTTCCGAGATCCCCTTTCCATCTGTCCCCACGGGCCTTTCCAGGCTCCTCCTGGATGGCTCTCCCACCCAAGGCCTCTCCGTTAGGTTCAAACCCTGAATGGGTGGCCTTTGTGTGTGCACAGGGTGACCCCTCCCAAACCATCCCTCCTCCTTCAGGGTGACGGTGTCCTCCCTGCATCCCCATTCCCGGAGTGCTGGGCCCCAGCGCCTGAGGGGAAGGGCCAGGTCTCGGCGCTCCGTGGAAGAGAGTCCGTGGTCAGTGCCTCTCCCACACTCCCACTGACCTCTCTGCTCGCCTCCTTCCACAGCAGTGGCTGTTTCTCCGTCCCCCGGGGCCTGGGCACTTGCTCTCCGTCTGGGAAGCTCTTATCCAGGTTATCTGGTCCCTCTGCCTCTGGTCTCCCACTGAGGCCCTTCCCGGCCTTTATTGAAACTGCACCTCCACCCTGGCTGGTGTGGCTCAGTGGTTGAGCATCCACCTATGAACCAGGAGGTCATGGTTTGATTCCCGGTCAAGGCACATGCCCTGGGTTGGGGGCTCAATTCCCAGTGTGGGGCGTGCAGGAAGCAGCCAATCCATGATTCTCTCTCATCATTGATGTTTCTCTCTCTCTCTCTCCCTTCCTCTCTGAAATCAATAAAAATATATATATTTTTTTAAATGATTAGGTTTTGGGGAACGTCATGTGTTAGGATTTGAAGGACGGTTTCGAGCAGGACATGAAGACGGAGTGCCGACTGGGGCAGGTGAGGGTGGGGATGCCGGTGTGGGGAGCAAAGGAGAAAAGCAGGGAAGACTTAAAGATGCAAATGTGCCCCTGACCAGTTTGGCTCGGTGAATAGAGCGTCATCCTGCGGACTGAAGGGTCCCAGGTTCGATTCCGGTCAAGGGCATGTACCTTGGTTGCGGGCACATCCCCAGGAGGGGGTGTGCAGGAGGCAGCTGATCAATGTTTCTAGCTCTCTATCCCTCTCCCTTCCTCTCTGTAAAAAAATCAATAAAATATACTTTAAAAAAAAAGATGCAAATGTGGAACGCAGCACGGAGCAGGCTCGGGAACTGTGGGGACAAGAACTGGAGGAGCGGGAGATGTTCTCTCTAGGACAGAGGAGGTGCCCTGGCCGGAGCTCAGTTGGATAGAGCGTCGTCCTGATACGCCAAGGTTGCGGGTTCGATCTCTGGTCAGGGAACCTACAAGCATGAACCAGTGAGTGCGTCAACAAGCGGAACAACAAATCTATGTTTCTCTTTCCTTCCTTCCCTCCCTCCCTCCCTCTCTCTCTAAAATCAATTGTTTAGCCCTAGCTGGTTTGGCTCAGTGGATAAGAGCGTCCAGTGGTCGGCAAACTCATTGGTCAACAGAGTCAAATATCAACAATACAACGATTGAAATTTCTTTTAAGAGCCAAGTTTTTTAAACTTAAACTATATAGATTGGTATATTGTCATTAACTTAATTAGGGTCCTCCTAAGGCTTAGGAAGAGCCACACTCAAGGGGCCAGAGAGCTGAATGTGGCTCTCGAGCCGCAGTTTGCCGACCACTGGTCTAGCCCCAGGTGTGATTCCCATCAAGGGCACATGTCCGGGGTTTCAGGCTCAATCCCCAGTAGGGGGCGTGCAGGAGGCAGCCAATCAGTGATTCTCTCTCATCGTTGATGTTTCTCTCTCTCCTCTTCCTCTCTGAAATCAATAAAAATATTTTTTAAAATAATTTTAAAATAAAATCAAATTTAAAAAAACTGAGGAGATGAGTGGGGTGGGGAGTGTCCTGGCAGGATCCCCAGCGGGCACGAGGTCCTAAGGAGATGGTAGAAACAAAAGCCTCCCTCAGAGCTGTGGGGCAGGAATATTGCCTCATCTTCCCCCACACCAGGGTAGCAAACCTTTATATGCTTGCAAAACAAAAAGTCCCCAAAGATGCCCTACCCGGTGTGGCTCAGTGGATAGAGCGTCGGCCTGTGGACTGAAGGGTCCCAGGTTCGATTCTGGTCAGGGGCATGTACCTTGGTTGCGGGCTCATCCCCAGTAGGGGGTGTGCAGGAGGCAGCTGATCGATGTTTCTCTCTCATCGATGTTTCTAACTCTCTATCCCTCTCCCTTCCTCTCTGTAAAAAATCAATAAAAATTTATTTTTTTAAAAAAGTCCCCAAAGAGTCTGAATGCCAGGAAAATGTGCCCCTACAGGATGGGAACCTCTAGTGATCTGTGTGGCCTCAAATTTGAACAACCCAACAGAGCAATGCCTGATCGTCTGGACACATTTCCGAATCCGGGTTTATTTTCGGGGTCTGACACAGTCAGATGTTTCTTATATGAAAACCCCATGGACTTGGGGAAATTCCCTTCCCAGCCACCCACCTCCATGACCCCCGGGGGCAAAGAGATGGGGGTGGGGGGGCTGTGCTTATTCTGTACGGATCTGGGGAGGACGCTCCGGTAGAGGGAGGGGGGGGGGGGTGTCAACCCCGCCGAACCTCACACAGCCTATGAAAGCTGGCTCTGGTTTTGCCCTTACTTGCAACTCATTCATGTCTTCCTGGGCCAGGCAGCACTCTGAGGAGTTAAAGGTCCAGCTTGAAAGAGAATAACCAGGAGGAAATATGGCCGGGCAGGTAGGGGCTCCCTCCAAGCCTGCTCCCCCTTGTCCCCAAACTGCCAGCCCCGCTGGGAGACAGAGCCTGTAGCAGGGCGGACTGAGCCGTTTCTGGGACACCCTGGACCAACGGAGGCTGTGAGGGCTCTGTTCCTGCATCCCTGCCTTCGCGGGCTGGGCTGGGCTGGGCTGGGCTGGGGGCTGGCCCCCTCTCCCCTCGCCTTCTGCCCTTCCCAATTAAGAGCCTCCCAGTCCCTCAGGCCAACTTCCCCCGCCCCCTCCCCCTCAACACAAAAACCCTAGAGTGCCAGGCCGGTAGCAGCCCAGAAGCTGGGGCACATTCCCGGAGTTCCGATCGCCCCGAGATGTTTACTCTCTGGGCGGAGGGTGAGAAAGGAAAGCGAGATGTTGCAATCCACTCCCTCCACGTCAGCCAGCGGCGTCAGCTGAGCGATTAGCTGGCGGACATGGGTGGGGCAGAGGCAGGGCAGTGGGGCATGGAGCCTGGCCGCTCTGCCAGCCCTGACTCAGGTGCCGGCCGGCCGAGCTGCATCTCCCGGCAGGAGATGGCCACGTGCTCACTCGAAAACGAACCTGAAACCGAAGCCGCGCCAGGCCAGCGGGGTCAGGATTCCCCGCTTGAAATCAGAGGTGAGTCACCGCTGAGAGGGACGGACCTCGGCAGCTGACAAGTGGCCACAGAGAGGCAGAGGCGCGAGACGAGAGCACAGGAAGCAGGCAGGTGAGGGTGGGCGCCGCAGGGATGGCGGGGTCAGGGCCTGTCTCGGGGGTAGCAGGTCAGGGGAGGTGGCCTCCTGGTCCTGTGTCCGTCAAGCAGGATCGCAAGCCCTGGCACTGCCAGGCCAGGACGCCGGCAGGGTGGCAAGAGGCCAACTTCCCTTTGCCAGGTGGCGTTCGTGATAAGGGCAGGGCACAGAGCGCAGGCTGGCTGGGTGGTGGCCGGGGACGCCTGGGCCCCACTTGGCCCCCGGGTGACGATGTCCTTAATGCCTCCTGTTCTCCGGCGCAGCTGAGCGTCCGGGGCAAGCATGGCGAGCAGCATGGAGGTGGTGGCCATGGACTGTGAGATGGTGGGGCTGGGGCCCAACAACGAGAGCGGCTTGGCCCGGTGCAGCCTCGTGGACATCGAGGGCGCCGTGGTCTACGACAAGTTCATCCGGCCCGAGGGGGAGATCACCAATTACAGAACCGCGGTCAGCGGGGTCACGGCCCGGCACATGGAGAAGGCCACACCCTTCGCCGTGGCCAGGCTGGAGGTGAGTGAAGGGCGGTGTGCCAGCCGGGCCAAGGGGGGTGGGGGGTGGGGGTGCAGACACCATCGCCCAACACAGACACACTTCCCTGGCGCCTTCCCCAAGTGGGGGATCCCCGACCTGTGCTACTCATCCTGTGTCCCCATGCTGACTTCCACCTGTGCTCTGGCCCTCCTGCTGGTCTGTGATGATGATGAACTACGGTCCCACCTGATGTTCCTCGCACTGATTGGGGATCTGAATTCCCCATTCTTTCCTCTATACCCGGCCGGCCCCCACCGGTGAGCCCCGTGTGGCGATATGGGCGGGTCCGGGGCGGAGGCCTTCACTGGCCGGGCCCTGGCAGGGTGCCCTCCGGGTCCCTAAACACTGGCCCGAGGGGAGGGCTTGCTCCCGGACCCCCGCTGCAGCGGCAGGCAGGCTGGGCCGGCTGTCAGTCTGTCAGCTGTCAGTCTGTGGTCCCGAGACCCACCCCCTCCTGCAGCTGCTCCAGGTTTAACTTTCTGTTTCTCAGAATCACCAAACAGAAAACAAACTCAAGCACTTACTTCACAGGGGGCCCCAGGTTAGTCACTTCTGGGAAGGTGTTGAAGGGCAAACGAACGCACGCATTGGTTTCTGCGCCGCTGGGGCTTGGGGATGTCCAAGTCGAACAGGGGGAAGTGAGGTTTGTCTCAACTTCCCACACGCTCTCAACTTCCCACACCTCCCACGCCAGGCTCAGGTGCTAGAGATAAAACCGCTATTGTGTTTGGGGTTATTGTTTGTTTTTTAATCCTCACCCAAAGGACACGTTTTCATTGGTGAGAAAGAGAGAGAGAGAGAGAGAGAGAGAGAGAGAGAGAGAGAGAAGGAATTTTTTTTAATGTTTCCATCTTTACTTTGTTAATGTAAAGAAACCATTGAAACTTGTAAAGAATTTCTGTGAGTTTATTTGACCCAAACTGTCGACAAATGCTGGGAAGCTGAACCTCAATGGATTGAGATAATGCTCGGGAGAATGGCCGGTTACATCTGTATTTATACATGGCAATCAAAGGTTACATGAAATTGATTGGTGGTAGATTAAGGAGGTGGGATCAAGCAAAGGGGGGCAGGGGGGAGGGGAGACACCCCTGGGATTGCATAAAAAGTAACATAATGGACACGTACTTAGGTGGGTGCGGGAACAATTAACATGATAATGAAGGAATCTGTGGTCTCTGTCCTGGCGCCCAGCACATTTGGTGGTGCCCCAGGGGCTCCAGAAAAAAGGGAAGTTACAAGTTACCCAGACACTTCAAGGGTATGTTATCATCGATGCAAAAAGACAGATAGGCTCGGTTAAGGGAAAGGTTGACCTTGTCAGGGAAGATACCAGCCCAGGAAGTAACTGCCCACCACAACTGCTTTTAGTCAAAGTTTAATTTCAGACCATCCTTTGTGGTGACTTTAGGTCTCTGAGTTTGCAAGACCGCCATGCAGGCCTCCCCTGAGCTGGTCAGGTCCGCATGTGGCCCCTTTCGTCCACAAGAGAGAGAGAATTTGGTGAGAGAGAAACATCCATCGGTTGCCTCCTGCAGGCACCCTGACCGGGGATCACACCTGTAACCTTTTGGTGTACAGGAGGGCGCTCCTGCCAACACCAACGGAGCCGCCGGCCAGGGCGCGTAGCTACTACGTACTGGTGTAGGGTTTCCTGACTCTGTCTCCAGCGCATTCATGCCTCACCGAACAACCTGCCAAGGTGGGCTCCCAGGAGGGTTCCCGGAGGTAGCTCAGGTCTGAATCCCGGCAGGTCAGTCCACCTCTCTGCACCCAGTTTCCACACCCAGAGGTGACAACGAAGCAATGTCATAGGATGCTTGTGGGGACTGAGAAAAGTGCCAGGGGAGGGTGCCTCTCGGGCAGGGATGGAGAACCTTCTGAGCTCGGCGTGTCAGCATTTTGAAAGACCCTAACTTAACTCTGGTGCCGTGTCACATATAGAAATGTTTTGATATTTGCAACCATAGTAAAACAAAGACTTATATTTTTGATATTTATTTTATATAGTTAAATGCCATTTAACAAAGAAAAAATCAACCAAAAAAAAAAAATGAGTTCGCATGTCACCTCTGACACGCGTGTCATAGGTTCGCCATCACTGCTCTAGGGACTCACTCTAGCTACCCTGATTGTCCGCCCTGTAACCCCATGTCACAGATAAGGAAACAGGCTGACCTGGACCAGTGGATGTACTGCCTGGCTAGGGCCACTGTAACGAAGGACCGCAACTGGGGGGCGTAAGCAGCGGAAGTGTGTGTCTCTCAGTTCTGGAGGCTAGAAGTCCAAGATCAAAAGGTGTGAGCCAGCCCTAGCCCGTTTGGCTCAGTGGCTAGAGTGTCAGCCTGCGGACTGGAGGGTCCCGGGTTCGATTCCAGCCAAGGGCACATGCCTGGGTTGTGGGCTTGATCCCCAGTGGGGCATGTGCAGGAGGAGGCCAATCAATGATTCTCTCCCATCATTGATGTTTCTCTCTCTCTTTCCCTCTCCCTTCCTCTCTGATATTTAAAAAAAAAAAAAAAAAGTGTGAGCCAGTGGAGTTTCGCTCTTTCTTCTTCTTTTAAATTTATTTATTTGAGAGAGAGGTGGGAAGGAAAATGGAGGAGAGAGAGAGAAAGAGAGAGAGAGAGAGATGGATTTGTTGGTCTACCTATTGACGCACTCATTGGTTAATTCTTTTTTTTTTTTAATATAGTTTATTGATTTTTTTACAGAGAGGAAGGGAGAGGGATAGAGAGTTAAAAACATCGATGAGAGAGGAACATCGATCAGCTGCCTCCTGCACACTCCCTATTGGGGATGTGCCCACAACTAAGGTACATGCCCTTGACCAGAATCGAACCTGGGACCCTTGAGTCCGCAGGCCGACGCTCTATCCACTGAGTCAAACCAGTTAGGGCTCATTGGTTAATTCTTGTCTGTGACTGGGAATCGAACGCACAACCTTGGTGTATTGGGATGGACACTCTGACCACTGAGCGGCCCGGCCAGCGCCCGGGGTTGGTTCTCTCTGAGGGCTGAGGGGGAGAATGTTTCTAGGTCTCTCCCAGCTCCCAGGCGTGGGCTGGCAATCTTTGGTGTTCGTCGGCTTGTAGACATGTCACCTCAACCTCTGCCTTCGCGTTCACGTGGCGTTCTCCCCGTGCGCGTCTCTGTGCCCAGATTCCCCCTTTTTATCAAAGCTCCCGTTATTTGGACTCGGGGCTCCCCCTAACTCCGTCTGCACAGATCCTACTTCCACATAAACCACGTTTTGAGGAACTAGGGATTTCAACAAGTGAATCTGGCCGGCCTGGGGTGGACAGAGTTGGCACAATTCAGCCCATAACACTGAATAACGGGCCCAAATCCATAAAACAGAATGGGAAGGGCTGGTCAGGATTCGAACTCGGGCTCGAAACCTCTAGGGCTGTGTGTCCCATAGGGTGGGGTGCCCACGTGGCCGGTGAGCCCCCGGAAAGCAGCTGGTCTGAACCGCCAAGTGCTGTGAGTGTACCCTGCATTTCAAAGACTTGTTTGTTTAAAAAAAAAATCATAAAATACCTGGGTAACTTTCTATAGCGATGACCTGTTGACATGGTAGTATTTTGGGTCTATTCGGTTAAATAAAACATATCAAAACTAACCTGACCTATTTCCTTTGAACCTTTTCCAATATGGCTACTAGATGATGTAAATGCCATAATGTGGCTCCTGGTCTATTTCTCTTGGTCAGCACTGACCTAGAGGTGCTAAGAGGGTGCTGGGGAGCCCTGGCGGGGGGGGGGGGGGGCACTATATATCATGGTGGTTCTGGAGAGACTCCAGGAGGCTGGTGGCATGTGCAAGAGGTGGGAGGAGTTTGCGCATGCAGCTGAGTAGGCCATAGGGAGCCACTGAAGATTCTTGAGCAAGAGCATGACAGGATCAGAGCCAGTTTCAGAAAAACTACAATGGGGTGGGGGAGGAATGCTGTGGAGGAGAGATGGGAGTGAGGGAGAGAGGACAATGGGAGAGAATCAGAGTCCCTAAGGAGCAGCTATGGGGGAGTGGTGAGGGGGAGCTGAGACATAAGTAGCAGAGGACTAGAAAGAAGGAAATGTTAGGACAGAGGAGACCAAAGGCGACTCACCAAGAAGGGGAGAGCAGCATAAAAAAGGGACAGGCCCTGGCTGGTGTGGCTCAGTGGATAGAGCATCGGCCTGCGGACTGGAGGGTCCTGGGTTCGATTCCCTGTCAGGGCACATGCCCGGGTTGCAGGCTCGATCCCCAGCAGGGGGCGTGCAGGAGGCAGCCGATCCATGATCCCCTCTCATCATTGATGTTTCTCTTTGAAGTCAATAAAAATATATTTAAAAAAAAAAGAAGAAGAGGTGGGTCAGTTCAGGCGCCAGCGAGAGGCCAAGGGCACTGAGAGGAGCTCCCCACACTCAGATCCCCGCTGAGCAGTCAGGTGGACGGCGGGACCCCATCCTTCCTCCGCCTCCCCAGCCTCCCTCCCATCAGAGCGGCAGAAAGCGAAAGAGCCCGGAGCAGGGGGACAGGAGGCAGCAAAGACACACTTGTGGCACCTCTGGGCGTGGACATTCGGGCCGTTCCCTGGGCGCCCTTAGCACTGCCCTGGAAGGCAGGACACCTCAGCCTCGTCCAGCCTGGGTGCAGAAATGCTTTGGTTCTCAGGTAGAGGTGATGCCAGGCCCAGTGCTTCTTGAGAGTGGCACGAAGCCCTGCCCAGAGCAGGCACCGAGCCACCCCAGGAGCGAGGCGAGACTCTGAAATGGGTCTTTGGACCCACAGCTGGGGTTCCCGCTTCCTGCTTCCATCACTGACTGGCCCGTGTGACCTTGAGCAAGTGAGAAACCCTTTCTTTTTTATGTATATACGAGAGGCCCAGTGCACAAAAATTCATGCACTCGGTGGGGGTGGGGGGGCCTCAGCCTGGCCTGCGCCCTCTCGCAGTCTGGGACCCCTCGAGAGATGTTCGCCTGCCAGCTTAGGCCTACTCCCCGGGGGATCAGGCCTACGGTGGCAGTCAGACATCCCTCTGGAAGCCCAGGAGCCCTCAGGGGATGTCCGACTGATGGCTTAGGACCTCAGGGAGTGGGCCTAAGCTGTCAGTCAGACATCCTTAGTGCTGCCGAGGCTCCCACCACCGCCGTTGTGCTTGCAGCCAGTCAGCCCAGCCTGTGGCTGAGTGGAGCTCCCCCTGTGGGAGAGCACTGACCACCAGCGGGCAGCTCCTGCATTGAATGTCTGCCCGCTGGTGGTCAGTGTGCGTCATAGCAACCAGTCGTTCC
Organism: Myotis yumanensis; assembly: GCF_028538775.1. Lineage (NCBI taxonomy): Eukaryota > Metazoa > Chordata > Mammalia > Chiroptera > Vespertilionidae > Myotis > Myotis yumanensis. The sequence continues at coordinate 2,781,091 of NW_027223771.1, read as the reverse complement.
CGGTCATTCCACTGTTAGGGTCAATTTGCATATTACCCTTTTATTATATAGAGATATGGACCTTTCTGAGCCTGTTTTCTCACCGGAGAAAGGGGAGTACTGGTTTTTCCTTCCAACACAGGGGAGTCTGGAAGCGGTGATGGCCTATAGCAGAGGTCGGAAAACTGCGGCTCGCGAGCCACATAGGGCTCTTTGGCCCCTTGAGTGTGGCTCTTCCACAAAATACCGACTTCTGGGCATGGGCCACAAAGTTTTAGTCGCACTGTACATGCGCGCCCGCATGTGGTATTTTGTGGAAGAGCCCCACTCAAGGGGCCAAAGAGCCGCATGTGGCTCGCGAGCCGCAGTTTGCTGACCACTGGCCTATAGCCTTAGCTCAGTGCCCAGTTCATGGCGCATGGCCACTAATGTGCCCGTGGGGAAAAGACAGAAATCTTGATTTTTCATCTGAGTCGCCTCTCTGACTCCCCTAGAGAATGCAGCCTTAGACTCTGGCCCTCATTTTCTGCCTGCTTGTTGCCTACCCTGCTGCCTGAGAGGCTTCCCCAGGCCTGGCTCAGATCACAGCCTCCCAGGGCCCCCCTGGCCTAAATTCCTCTGAGCCTCAACGTACCTGCCTTCTCTCACAGCTCAGCCACCACCCACCTGTGCTTCAGACAAACCTCTACTTGTCCCGAGTCCCTGCCCCTAGAAATCCTACCATCCTGGCAGGCCCAAGCCAGAGGAGTCCCCACAATTCAAACTGTCAGCACAAGAAGGAACTCATGAGGAGACTGAGGTCCAGAGAGGGGCAGTGACTTGCCTAAGGACACACAGCAACTTGGGATGCAACTTAGTGCACAGACTCAGGGCTCTCACCTGCAGATTAATTACCCTTTTATTTTCTTTCTTTCTTTTTTTTAACTAACAGTACTTCTTAATAGCTTGTAACTCACTTCTATAAGTTAATGCTCTTTTAATGTTAGCCCAGTATGGGGAGTAGCATCTACCCCATGATGGGGATTGGAGGGATAATTGCATTTTTACTTTGCAAACAAGGGAACCGAATCCTGTGGAGCATCGTGGTTTAGGAGGGACACACGGAGGACACGAGGGAGGCCGCGGTAGCTTGTGGACCAGAAGCTATTTCATATGGAACCAGCACAGCAGCCCTCGCCCTGGTGGGGTGCCTTGTTGGGGGGCCACCGTTGGGCAGGTGCCTATGGGCTCAGCCAGATGGAGGACGAATTCAGTATCCAGGTTCCCCCAGGGTTAGCTGCCTCGTGAGGAGAAGACACAAGCAGGGGACAGGAAAGAGGAGGACCGGGCCCCTCCTGAAGATGAGAGTAAAGGACCCGGGCCTCCACAAGGAAAACATCCTTACAGGCCCTGACAGCCACCTGTCCTGGCAGCCGGGAATGGATGAATGGATACACGAATCAATGGAGAGATGGAAGAATGGATACAGGTATTAATGAAGGAATGAATGAATGGGTACAGGAACTAATGAAGGAATGGATGAATGGACACAGGAACCAAGGAAGAAATGGAGGAATGGATACAGGAACTAATGAAGGAATGGATGAATGGACACAGGAACCAATGAAGGAATGGAGGAAAGGATACAGGAACTAATGAAGGAATGGATACAGGAATTAGTGAAGGAATCAATGAATGGATACAGGAACTAGTGAAGGAATGAATGGATGGATACAAGAACCAATGAAGGGATGGAGGAATGGATATAGGAACTAATAAAGGAATAGGTGAATGGATACAGGAACCAATGAAGGAATGGATGAGTGGATATAGGAACTAATGAAGGAATGGATACAGGAACCAATGAAGGAATGGAAGAATGGATACAGGAACCAATGAAGGAATGGATGAGTGGGTATAGGAACTAATGAAGGAATGGAGTGGATACAGGAACCAATGAAAGAATGAATACAGGAATTAATGAAGGAATCATGAATGGATACAGAAACTAATGAAGAAATGGATGAGTGGATACAGGAACTAATGAAGGAATGGATACAGGAATTAGTGAAGGAATCAATGAATGGATACAGGAACTAATGAAGGAATGAATGGATGGATACAAGAACCAATGAAGGGATGGAGGAATGGATATAGGAACTAATAAAGGAATAGGTGAATGGATACAGGAACCAATGAAGGAATGGAAGAGTAGATACAGGAACTAATGAAGGAATGGAGGAGTGGATACAGGAACAAATGGAGGAGTGGATACAGGAACCAATGAAGGAATGGATGAGTGGATATAGGAACTAATGAAGGAATGGAGTGGATACAGGAACCAATGAAGGAATGAATACAGGAATTAGTGAAGGAATCATGAATGGATACAGGAACTAATGAAGGAATGGATACAGGAACTAATGAAGGAATGGAGGAATGGATACAGGAACCAATGAAGGAATGGATACAGGAATTAGTGAAGGAATCATGAATGGATACAGGAACTAATGAAAGAATGGATACAGGAACTAATGAAGGAATGGATACAGGAATTAGTGAAGGAATCAATGAATTGATACAGGAAGTAATGAAGGAATGAATGGATGGATACAGGAACTAATGAAGGGATGGAGGAATGGATATAGGAACTAATAAAGGAATGGAAGAATGGATACAGGAACCAATGAAGGAATGGATGAGTGGATACAGGAACCAATGAAGGAATGGAAGAATGGATACAGGAACCAATGAAGGAATGAACACAGGAATTAGTGAAGGAATCATGAATGGATACAGGAACTAATGAAGGAATAGAAGAGTGGGTACAGGAACGAATGGAGGAGTGGATACAGGAACAAATGGAGGAGTGGATACAGGAACGAATGGAGGAATAGGTGAATGGATGATGGAAGCAGCAGCTCTGAGCTGCTGCACAGTCTTCAGTGCAGAGATGTCCACACTCGTGCAAGGCAGACAACGCCCTGAACGCTGGCGAGGGCCCCTCCCCCGCTGTGTGAGTCAGTGGATTCTGGGGTAGAGACCGCCCTCTGGATGTTCAACAAGGGTGACTTTTGATCTGGGAAATACTTGGAACGAGAGTGAAACTCGGTGGAGGGAGAATATACGGGCAGACACCTGGGCCAGCCCCTCCCTGTCTCTGCGACCTGGGTACACACGGCTCTGCAGCCCTGCTCTCTGTTGGTCACATGGTATGTCGATCCCTGCCTCCCAGAAGCCGTCTTCCTGGTTCCAGAAACCTTCACGGAGTGCTCTCTGCTCTGAGATGAATGGCGTTAATACAGCCCCTGCGTTCTTCGTAGTGGTGACCATCACAACCACAATCACAGTGACAGGCTCAGGTGCATCCCAGCTCTCAACTCGCCAGCTGTGTGACCTGAGCAAGCGTCTTAACCTCTCTGATCCCTGGGCCCCACCCTCGGTAAAATGGAACTAAAAATACTCTTGCTGAGAGGCCGCATGACGGGGTGCGGAAAGTACCTGGCCGGGTGCCAGGATAACGAAGGCAGACAGATTGATGTCCCTTCCCCCCACCCCTCTCCAGTTCTTTCCCCGAGTTTGAGCAACTCCACCTCCTGTGTGTGATACACCTGCCTCATTACACTGACTCGGGGCAGATCCCACGGCCCTGAGGTCCTGCGGGCTGGTACCTCCCCACCTGCCTGGGCTTCAGAAGGTCCCCCTTCCCCTCCCCAGCCCTGCCTCAGAAAGCCAGGGGAGCCCTGGCTGCCAGCTGGCCCCTGGAGGCTCACCTGACACATGGGGAACAGAAGCCCAGAGATGCTCTTTAAGCTCCCTGAGGCCACACAGCACGTCCCAGCCAGCTCTCCCTGCCCATGCTCAGCATTTCTGGCCTGAAGGGTTGTGGCTCTCCCCTTTGCCCTGCTTCCTTGTCCTTCCTCTGCGTGTCCACCCCCACACCCCCTTGTCTCATGATGAGTCCTGGGCCCCCCCCCCCCGCCCCAGGACCCTCAGGCTCGGGAAGTGATGAATTTCCCAGGAATGCACCCCACCATGACTTGGCCCTACAAGATCTGGGACCCCCGTGGCTGCCTCTGGAATGGGAGATCGCTCCCTCAGGGCGTGTGTGAGCTGTGTGTGAGCTGGGCCCGAGCCAGCCCCCAGCCGGGAAAACAGGCCACATTGTTTGCAAACACAGGATGTGAGCAAGGGAAGGGGTGTGACCCACAGCCGCAGGCACACTTCCCCACTCTCCCAGGGGTGCCTGGGTGCTTTCTCTGCTTTCTCTACGCGCTGGCCAGCGCCCTTTCCTTGAGCACACGTCCTGGGCCCTCGCCTGCTAGAAATGCAGAATCCAGGTTTCAGTGAGAAGCCCCAAGGGCACCCTGAGCCCCAGGGTGAGGAGGCACTGGTGTCCATCAAGAACTGGCAGCTTTGCTCCTCAAACGAGCTTGCCCTGGTCCCAGTGCCCAGCACGCTGCGTCCAGGGAAGGCCCCAACCAAACCACGAGAATGGCGGGCAGGCCGGCCACCCTGCCTGCGGATGCCTCCAGCGCTGGGACGGGACGGTGGACAAGTCCCCTCACCTCTCTGAGCCTCAGCTTTCTCTTCTGTAAAGTGGGCATATTGGTCCTCTGGTCTCCAAGGGAGAGTCAATCAGAGGCCCCCCGTGAAGTCTCAGGAGGCCACTCAGGGCAGAAGCAGGATGCGGGGGGGGGGGGGCACAGACTGGGGTCCTGGGCTACGCACGGAAGAAGCGATGCAGGCTGTCTGCGAGCTTCCAAAGGCGGCCCCAAGAGGGCCCTGAGCTGCCCCTTCCACCGGGGTGCATCCGGCTCACCCTTCCCTTCCTCTCTAACGCAGCCCAGGAAAAGGAAGGCGACCGGCCTGTGAGGCCAGAGGCAGGCTCTGCAGAGCCACCACGGGAGGAGAGAGAACGGAGGCTTGGGTGCGTGTGCAGGGCTCCGGCCGGAAGCACTCTCAGGGGCTCAGGGTTGCTCCCTGCAGCTTGGCCGCTAGGCTGCAGGGAGGTGGTGGTGTGTGTGTGTGTGGGGGGGGGGGGGGGTCCCCTGCTCTTTCCCCAAAGGATGGTGCCGGCTTTGAAGGCTGCTCTGCCAGGAGCCGTGTGATTGCCCCATTTCTCTAATGATGCTTAGCAAGTCACCCCCAAACCTGCCGGTTCAAATAACGTCAATACTTATTTCTCTCATGTACCCGCAATCTGGGCAGGGCTTGGCGGACGGGGACAGCTGGTACGTGGGGGCGGAGGGAGGGGCCGAGGGCTGGAATCATTGCCAGGTGTGCTGGCCCACCACCCACCCACCGGTGCGTCGTCTGGCAGGGGGCTCCTCCGGCCTGCATATCTGTCTCTGTGTGGTCTCCCCAGGCCTCAGGGGAGCTCAGGGACCCAGGGATACTGGCCCCACAGAGAAGTCAGAAGTCACGCAGGCTGGCCCCTGTGGGAGGCGGTGGGGAGTCAGACCCCAGATGCTGCGAGAGGAGCGTCATGAAATCTACAAACTCCTTTTGGAAATCATCAGAGCAACCTCGGGCAAATGGCTTCGCTTCTTGGTGCTCCCATTTTTTTCCATTTGCAAGAGCTAGCGAGCTACAGCCCCTCCCCGTCGCTCTATACGTGCTGTGACGAAACCATCAACTTCATGGCTTAACGCCACACTGACCGATCATTTAGTCTTCGGTTCTGAAGTCCTCCCAAGAGAACGAGAGGAGGGGCTGAAAAGGCCAAGCTTCTGATCACGGCTCGGTCTTTCTGGTGACCAGCCCCCACCCAGAGCTGCCTCCGTAGAACAAAAGACACACCTGTCGCCCAGGAAAGCCCAAGGGTTTCAGGGGCTCTAGGTCAGGAACCGGCGACAGAGACCGATCGATATTTTTCTATTAGCTCACGCATTGCTACTCCACACTGAAACCACTGAAGGCATCGTATGGGCCTTGAACACAGACAGACCTACACTGCTAAGCGTGAGGAGGGACTTGGTCCACACTCCTCTCATTTTGGATATGATATGTCTGAAGTTCAGAGAGGGACAGTGCTTTGCCCAAGGTCACACAGCAGGTCAAGGGGGGGCTGCTCCCACCTTCCTTGCCAGCTCAGGACAGCACCCAGTGGCCCACCCTGGAGGCCCTGGGTGATGCGTGTGGGGGTGCGTGTCTTCCCGGCCAGATCCTGCAGCTCCTGAGAGGCAAGCTGGTGGTGGGTCACGACCTGAAGCACGACTTCGACGCTCTGAAAGAGGACATGAGCAAGTACGCCATCTACGACACGGCCAGCGATAGGCTGCTGTGGCGGGAGGCCGACCTGCACCGCTGCAAGCGTGTCTCCCTCCGCGTGCTCAGCGAGCGGCTCCTGGGGAGGCGCATCCAGGTGAGGCGCCCCCTCCCCTCCCAGGCTGGGGGCCGAAGAGCCGGCCTCGGGGCAGCCCGTCCGAGGCACCCCTAGGAGGGTCCGGTCTGGGGGGGGCCTGGCCCTTCCCTCCAAGACACTAAACCCCAGCAGGGGCAACCGAGCAAATAAAGGGTGTCCCAAAATTCACGCAAGAAGTAATTTTGATAGAAAACACAGGCTTATAATTAAAAATTGTAAATTTTTTATTGATTCATAAAGTATACAGTATGGGGTTATGTATGGAAGGGCATATCGTGAGAATACGCTGTAGAGAGCTTCTTGAAATGTCCAATTCTTGACCACGGTGCCGAATTGATGTCCCTGGACCCTCAGCAACACTCTCACGAACTGCTTCGATGTCTTGTGTTGAACGGCTTGTTCAAGGACGGCCAGAGTGTTTAAGATCACTAATTTGTCCAGTCTCCCTAAATTTTTTAATTAATCTCTTCACAGGTGATGAAGTTAAATCACTATCCCGACCATATTTTGCACGAAAATTGTGAACTGTAGCTGCCAAACCTTCATTATTTTTAAAATATTGCTCAACAATGATAACGCGTTGGTCTTTCGTGTGGCGCTCCATTTTTAATAACCCTGAACTGTCAGCTGTCACACTATCTTTTTTTTTCCGTTGGCAACACTTTACAGCACAAATGGCGTAAAATTCAAATCTTGCGTGAATTTTGGGACACCCTTTAGTTGGCCCCGGAGACACTCTGAGTCCCTTTAGTCCTGAGGGGCTGTGCACCTTTCAGAGGGGCCGTGTCTCCCGGGGCAACAGGTGTTGATCACGCACCTACTGACCCAGAGGCTGGGGACGTCAGGTGAGCAAGGCTGTGTCCTGGAGGAACTGTTGGTTCCGTGGAGGGCGGCCCCTAGCTGGATCATCAGCACACACTGTGGGGAGTGTCCCGTGGAGGGCAGGGCAGGGCAGGCGTCCTGGGGGCACGGGTGGTAGGTGGGTGGCAGGACAGGAGACCAGATCTGGATGGAGTCTGAAAGGCGGCTGTCAGTGGGGGCAGGCAGGAGACGGGGTGCAGGAGGGGACCACAGGAGCCCCAGCCTGCTTGGCTGGGGAGCGGGGCTCATGCGGAAGCAGGAGAGCGGGCTGGGTTTGGGCTCCGCCGTCAGCCTTGAGGCACACGGGGCCAAGGACAGAAGGGCCAGCACAGCGGTTCACTGGACAGCACCTTCTCAACCGGCTGAGCGAGGGACACTGTGGAATCTCTCGGTGACATATTCTGGGGTGCCCGAGAGCGCCCTGCAGAGCTGCTCCGGCCCCTGTGTCCTGTGGCAAGTCTGCAGTGCCATCAGTCACCGGGTGTGAGCGCCCTGAGGGCCACTGGTTGCCAGGATGCTGCTGAGGTGCCCAGCCATGTCCCGGTCCCAGGCCTTCGTGCCCCGGTCCCACGGCTAACGGGGGAAGCCAGGCCTGGTCCAGCTACCTGTAAAGTCCAGGGTGTCAGAGTCCTGGGGAGACCCCCCCCCCCACCGACTCACCTTGGGGCCTGGAAGTCGGGGTGTGAGCAGGGAAGGGCGGGTCACACCAGGCCTGTGGATGGGGCCCGCCCGCAAGTCCCCACTCTGTCCGTGTGTCTGCAGAACAGCCTGTCGGGCCACAGCTCGGTGGAAGACGCCAGGGCAACCATGGAGCTCTATCAGATCTCCCGAAGAATCCGCGCCCACTGAGGGCCGCCCGCCCGGTGGTGCCCGCTGGACTCAGCCCCTCCCCCAGGGGCCACAGGGGCCTTCAGAACTGTGACGCCTTTGCTCTTGGAAAATGCATCTTTGGTAGTAAAACGCCTCTATATTTTCTCTACGCCACCCCGGGTCCTCTTCTTGTCTTTTCCTTTCTTCTCTCCGAGCCGGGGAACGGCGGGCGGGACCCGGTCTGTGTGATGCTGAGAGGGCCGCGGAGACTTGAGCCGGGATGTGGGGGGACAAGTGTCCGTTTCCTTCATATCCTGAATCCTGGGGGTTGTGTGACTTCATTACCAACTCCTGCCACTCCCTCCCTTTTCCAGTTGCTTCCACGCCCCGAGAGGTGGCATTATTTCCCGGGGGTGGCTCCCGGCTCACAGGTCCATCCATGCCATCCTGAAGTTGGTGTCACGGCCACGGTGAGGTTTGAAGCGAAGGCACAGGCGGGGTGACGGGTGTCACCCCTGGCGACCTCCTCTTATCCGTGAAGTAGGGAGTAGAGCCAGTGGACGCGCTGGAGTCCTGGCTCTGCCACTGGGCAGCGGCGTGACACAGGGCGAGTTACTGAACCTCCCGTGCCTCAGTTTCTCCATCTGTAAAATGGGGAACTCTTCACAATTCATAGGATTCTTGGGAGATGCTGCCTACGAAACCTCGTCACCGCACCTGTCGGAGCTCAGGCACCCACCACGTGTCATGACTGGCGCTCAGTCTCCGGGCCACCTGAGGGTCAGGGGACCCCGGGGAGAGCAGCGGCACCCAGCCTGGCCCCCTGAAGGAAGGGTCAGGTGGGGGGAGAAGGGTCTACCCCAGAGCGCTGACTGCCCATTAGAATCGGCTACAGAGCTGCTATTTCCATCCGTGCCTGGGTCTCACGTTAGACCCACTAAGCATGCATGGCTGTTCTTTTTTTTTTTTTTAATATGTTTTTATTGATTTCAGAGAGGAAGGGAGAGGGAGAGAGAGGCAGAAACATCAATGAGGAGAGAGAATCATGGATCGGCTGCCTCCTGCACGCCCCACACTGGGGGATCGAGCCGACAACCCGGGCATGTGCCCTGACCGGGAATCGAACTGTGACCTCCTGGTTCATGGGTTGATGCTCAACCCCTGAGCCATGCTGGCGGGGCAAGAATGGCTGTTCTCTCTAGGATATTTGAATCGTGCCCAGGGGCTTTGTTAAGCAGCCCCAGTATCTGGAGGGTGCTGGGCCCACCCCCAGTTTCTGACTCAGCAGGTCTAGGTGGAGCCCCAGGATCTGAATTCCTACCAAGTTCCCTGCCGCAGCCGATCCTGCTGGCCCAGGACCAGGCTTCGAGAGGCACCTCCTAAGCGCCAGGTGACTGTAAAGTGCAGCCACAGTTCAGAGTCACTGCCCTAGGCGCTGAGGGCCACCAGGCCGGACTCCTGTCACTGGCCCAGCCTCGTCCCCTGCCACCCCCTTGCTGCCTGCTCATGCAGAGAAAGAGGGCCATATCCTACGTAGCACCGCTACAGGTAAGGTTGAGGGCATAAAGGATTCGAATCCAGGCCCGTTGGACCCCCAACTGGAGTGCTTCCCACTACCACTGCTTTGCAATGGCTGTACCTCCCCGTTCGCACCCTAACCTCTGTGAACCAGGAAGGCTCCCTCCCAGGTGAGGGAACGGGGCGGGGGAGGAGGGAGGGGGGGAAGGAGGGGGGGGAGGGAGGGGGGGAAGGAGGGGGGGAGGGAGGAGGAGGGAGAGGTGCAGTTTGCGTCCTCAGGGCTCTCTGCTGCCCTCTGCTGTTGTATGATTTTTGTAAACCTCCAAAGCGGCCAGCTGCAGCTGCCTTGCCTGGCCACCAGGTGGTGCCCTTGGTCCGTCTATCAGCCAGGCTGGCTGCAGTGCAGGCAGAACCAGCCCAAGGAGGAACGCAGGCGACGGGGGTGGTGAGGTGTGAGGGGCTGTGTCTGCAGAAACCGGTGGAGGGCTGCTCCAGAGAGGGGCTGGGCCGTGATGCAGCCTGGCCTGCAAGGTGGCCCCAGCCTCCCCACTCCCAGGAAGTTTCCTTCCACGGTCCCAGGCTTCTGTGAAAGGAGAAATGAACCCGGGTTCCCCAAGGAAATCTAACCCGACTTCCTGGTTCTGGCTGTGGTGCTCGGATGCCCTCAGGGGAGAGAAAACACAGACGCTGGGTGCCCTACAGAGATCACCAGCTTTAGAGTCAGGGCAACCTGGCTCCAGTCTCACCTCTGAGGGGCTCAGTGTTCCCATCCATCAAATGGGCTGAGAGGAGACTTGAGATCTCACACACAGTAGGGCCCCATAAGCTGCACCCACCACTACTCATCTTAAAAGCAGAGAGCTGCCTCTGGGCCACCCCTCGAGACCACTGACCTAGCTTGGTCCGAACAGAAATAAAGTCTATCCGCTGAGGTTGCAAAGGATGGAGGAGGGGAAGGTGACGCTTGTGAGTGGTGGCTTTGTGCCTGATCCGTCATCCCTCAGTTCCGGAAAGTGCCGATCAGGGTCCGCCCCAGGCACCCAGGGAGGAGGCAGAGCCAAGCCCTTTAGCTGCCCCACTCGCCTTCCCCAGATCAGCCTCCAGCCCCACCGCCCCCCACCCACCCTCAGACCCACAGCTGCTGGACCAGGGGTGTCTCCATTCTCAGAGCATCTGCTGGGGTGCCCTTCCCAGGCCCGAGACACCCCAGGGGCCTAGCTCCACTCCTGAGCAGGAAAGCACAGTGAATGACGAAGCTGTTCTGGTGGCGTCTCCCTGGAGACCATGGTGGACCCCTGTGCATGACGGCGGCATGAGGAGGGGGAGGAAGCGGGTGCCCTGGTGGCCTGCAGCCAGGCGGGAGCTCTACCTGCCTGCACCCCAGTTCATGCCATGTGGTCTCACCTGGACCCATGGGAATCTGAAGGGGGAGAAAGGTGGTATGGCCGGGGCCTCAGCTCCAAGGCTCACAGACCTAAATGCTGTGCAGAACCGGGAGTGAGCGCCTGACCCCGCTGGGCTGGGCAGGGGGCACTCAGCCCCAGGGGAGTGTGCCCGGCAGACACGCTGGCCAGTGGGCACACCTTCAGGGCTGGGCCCAGCTCACGGGCCACTTGGAGACCTAAGCTCTGGTCCCCCTGACTCCTGACCCCTTCCGGCTGGGGGGCCATCCACCCTCGGCCTGGAAGTGTCCAGTGGCAGAGAATGAGCTCACTGTCTCACAAGCACTCCTCCGAGGGTGGGGGTCCCGGCGTATGCACGCAGGGCTGGAAGCTCCCACCCAGGACAAAGCCACGCCCACGCCGACACGGTGGCCTGTCACCATCTTCAGATCATTGTCATGTCTCTCATCTCTGCCCCCAGGTGCCTGCTTACATGTCCCCGATTTCTGCAAAGTTTTCCCCTGATGCAGAGCCCCTCCCATTCCCCCTCACCCTAGGAACGGCCCCAGCGCCCTTGCCTTCCCTGCTCACTCCCTGGCCCAGTGGTCGGCAAACTCATTAGTCAACAGAGCCAAATATCAACAGTACTTCTTCAAAACAGACTCCCCCAGGCCGAAAACCGACTTCTGCGCATGGGCCACGAAGTTGCAATGGCACTGTACTCGCGCTCCCCCACGTGGTATTTTGTGGAAGAGCCACACTGAAGGGGCAAAGAACCGCGTGCGGCTCGCGAGTCACAGTTTGCCAACCACGGCCCCAGCCCCATTCCAGCGGATCTGTAGCAGGTGGAGAAGTGGTGGGAGGAACAGCAGGGCTCAGTTAAGCTAAGGGCATGAGCAGCGTCCCCCAGTCCGAGACCCATACGGTCATGCGGCTTTGGCAGAATGGACCAAGGCCCAGGATCGCCGCCTGTCACCTTACTCTGAAGGCATCAGGAAGAATTGGGGGAGAGACACGGGGAAATGACAGTCTAAATATAGCCCTGACTCAGGCCAGGGTGCGGCCTACAGAGCGAGGGGCTTGGAAAGATGGCCTGCTCCTCGCTAACCCCTTAGCCTCCCCGCCTCTACCAGCCCGTCCGGAATGGGGAAAGGCGCTCCTATTCGGGGACAGGCCTCTGGACTCTGACCTGCCCAGCCTCTTCAGGCCCCGCCCCCCACTGTCCCCCACCCCATCTGAAGGCCACTGTCCCCAGGGTGAGTCCCGCCGGCCCCGTCGGGTTCCCAGGGCGCTAAGGGACGCTGCCCGCTTCCTGCCAGGCTCCGCGGCCAAGCGTCTTAGTCACTGGCGGAACAATTCCTCCTCTATACGGAAAGAATATATGCTTTCCCTGCTGGGGGAAGGGTGGGGGTCTGAGTAGCTTTACCGAGACATGGAGGAAAAGGCAACCTTTTGGGCTGGTCCCGGCACGCCGATTCCCAGCGAGGCGCTGTGTGATCTTTGGCGGAACCTCAGGCCTCTGTTCCCAGGTGCGGGGTGGGGGGGGGGGGGGGGGGGCAGGGGAGGGGGACCTTGGCTTTAAGGGCAGTGAGCTGGTCCCTTGCTCAGGGCTGGATGTCCTTCTATCTTCATTTTCACATTCCATTCCCCAGGGCAGTGGTCGGCAAACCGCGGCTCGAAAGCCACATGCGGCTCTTCGGCCCCTTGAGTGTGGCTCTTCCACAAAATACCACGGGCGGGCGCGCACGTACAGTGCGAAGTTAACTTGAAACTTTAAGTAAAGTTTATTAATTTTAGGGAACGTGTGGAGTGAAAGAAGATGTAGTGTCGAGGATGGAGAAAGGTGTGTGGAGATGGTTTGGACATACAGAGAGGAGGAAGGAAAGGAGACAGACGAAACAAGTATACAAGACGCGTGTGGATGGGAGAGTTGGAAGGGGTCGACCTCAGCAAACGTACCTCCATCAGATTGAGGACATTTTTAGCAAAGGCCAGCTCAGGAGCACCCTAATTAAGTGAATAACAATGTACCTACCTATATAGCTTAAGTTTCAAAAATTTGGCTCTCAAAAGAGATTTCAGTCGTTGTACTGTTGATATTTGGCTCTGCTGACTAATGAGTTTGCCGACCACTGCCCCAGGGTTTAGGGCCCTCCACCTTGATGGCTTAAAATAACAGGAGTTCATTTTCTCCCAGTTCTGGGGGACAGATGTCTTCAGGGATGGTGTCCCCGGTTCCTCTGCAGGCCCCGAGAAAGCACCTCCCCGCCCTCCTCCAGCTTCCGGTAGCTGCTGGCATCCCATGGGTTCCAGGCTATGGCAGGTCGCTCCGACCTCTGCCCCCCACCTTCACGCAGCCTCCTCCTTGCTGTGGGGTGGCCTGCGGTCTCCCCCGGCCTCTCTGTTCTGAGGACACTTGTCATAGCACTCAGGGGCCACCCAGGTGACCCATGCTTAGCTCCTTATCTCGGGATCTTTAACTTCAGCACACCTGTGTCAGGTGACATCCTCAGGATTGGACCTGGATATGTTTGGGGAGAATATGTTTTTGCCTGCCAGAGGAAGTGGTTGGGTTTAAGGAAGTGGGAATTTGGGGGGCTACTGCCCAGGGGAAATTCAGTAAAGGGACCAACAAGAGCAGAAAGGGATTGCCAAAAAAACAATGAAATGGACCCGAATCGACCAGCATGCATTTTTTTTGTGTGTGGGGGCGCTTTTCAACAAAGCGGATAGGCTCAATTTTGTGCCCCAAAATCCTATCTTCTGTGATTCCCTTATCACTTTGATTAGCAAGAAGAAAATTTTTTTAAAAAAGAAACATCTGTGTCGATTGTATAGATTTCAGGGGTGGCAAGGAATAAAAAGACACAGAGACACATACTTCGGGGAAATTCAAGTCAAACCTGAGTTACACATTTAAACTCTGACCAACAAGATTTGAGATAACACACATCGTAAGAGGCAAAGAGAGAGTTTACGGATTGATCAAGGAACCAAAAGAAGACGCACAAACACAAAGCTTCGAATGTATGTAGCAGGCATTCCACTGGGACTTGACACAAGATAGACGTGGTTGCCCTGGCCGGCTTGGCTCAGTGGATAGAGCTTCAGCCTGCGGACTGAAGGGTCCCGGGTTCGATTCCGGCCAAGGACACATGCCTGGGTTGCAGGCTCGATCCCCAGTGGAGGGCGTGCAGGAGGCAGCCGATCAATGATTCTCTCTCATCATTGATGTTTCTATCTCTCTCTCTCCTCCCTTCCTCTCTGAAATCAATAAAGAAAAAAAAAAAAGATAGACATGGTCTATACTGTCCTAGAGCTGCCACTAACATGTGTCCACTGAGCACCGGAAATGTGGCTAGTGCATCTGAAGGCTTGAATTTTTAAATCTATTTCGTTGTTTAAAATATGTTTTTATTGATTTCGGAGAGAGGAAGGAAGAGGGAGAGAGAGATAGAAACACCAATGGATGGGAGAGAATCACTGATCGGCTGCCTCCTGCAAGCCCCCTAGTGGGGATGGAGCCCTCAACCCGAGCATGTGCTGCAACCAGGAATCGAACCGGCGACCTCTCCTGGTGTATGGATGATGCTCAACCAAGTGAGCCACAGCCACGGGGCTAGAAAACGGCCTGTATGTGCCTATAGTTAACCAAGCTCTAGTGCACACCAAGAACAGAGCTAAGCTGAGTTTGTGGGAGGGGAGAGAGAAAACTGGGGGGCCAGGCCCCCTGGGAACGGGACAAGCAGTGAGAGAGATGATGGAGGGACCCAGGGCCTTGCCAGCCTCTTGCCGTAAGTCCCTCCCTCTGCCTGAAACGCCACAAAGAACCACCCGCCCTTTCTTCCCAGGGGTGCGTGTAAAGGGCAGTCCCAGACTGGGGACCTCGGTTCCGGGTGGATGGCAGCAGGTCCCCGGCTCAGCACGGGCTCGGACCACAGACCACGGCGGTCATCAGGTGGCCTGGGGAAGGCTGTGTCGCTGGCAGCAGCGGGAATCCAGGAGCCGGGGGGGGGGGGGGGGGGGGGGGCAGGCAGGCTGCCGCTGGGGCAGGGCCGTGATGTCGCCTGGCAGTGCGGAGGATGGGAAGGGGGCCCAGAAAGGTCCGCCCGCCCCGTGAGCAGCCTGGATGCCCAGATGGGTGTTTCTAGGGCAGTGATGGCGAACGTATGACACGCGTGTCAGAGGTGACACGCGAACTCAATTTTTGGGTTGATTTTCCTTTGTTAAATGGCATTTAAATATATAAAATAGATATCAAAAATATAAATCTTTGTTTTACTAGGGTTGCAAAGATCAAAAAATTTCTCTATGTGACACGGCACCAGAGTTAAGTTAGGGTTTTTCAAAATGCTGACACGCCAAGCTCAAAAGGTTCGCCATCACTGTTCTAGAGGGTTCTGTTGCCTAAGGAAACTCGCTCTCCCTCCCGCACCAACCGCTGGAGCGATTTATGAAAAACAGATGCTGGACGGAGTCGGGATGAGGGGATGGGGTTAAACGGAGCATCTCCCCCCCCTTCCCCGGCTCGCCCTCACCCCCACCTCTCCACCAACCAGCCCTGGTCAGATGCGGACCCAACCTGGCTACGGAAGAGGCCCTCGGATTACAGCGCACACGTTTTAAAGGGCCCACGAGGACTTTGGCGGCAGCGGGCAGCGGCTGACGTAACAATCCCAAGGCGTAGCACACCAAGTGCTCACTGCATGCCGGGCATTGCTCTACACTCCTTTGTTCCCCCTGCAGTCCTGTGAACTCTGCACACGTTGTCCCCGTTTGCACAGGCTCAGAGAGGTTAAGCAACTGGCCCGAGGTCACACAGACAGTAGGTGGCAGAGCTGGGATCTGAACCCAAGCACCTGGGCTCAGTCTCTTAAACCCTCTGCCTGGCCTAGGCCTTGCACTTTAGCCCTGGAAAGGAGCGGGCAAGCCCATATTTCTTCAGCACCGGCTGCCCGATGAGGTCACTGATGACCTTCGTTCCATTTTCGGAGATAGTGTCATCATCTCTGTTTTACAGAGGACGAGACTGAGGCTCAGAGAGCACAGTATGAAACTTGCTCAAGGTCGCAGAGTGACTCTACAAACAGAGCCTGGCTTTGAAGAGAAGCCTGCCTCGCTGCAAAACTCGGCACATAGTAGCACCTCAATAAACGCTGAGACCCTTCTGCCTACTCCGAGTCCAGGAGTCATCTCCTATACTCATGTCGGCCCTGGCCTGGTTGCAGTCTCTCCCCGCTCCCCCCCTCCCCCCTGCCACCACCCCCCCCACACCATCTCAGCCAGACCACTTACTGTTGGCAAGCCAGCCAGAAAAAAAGCCAGAGAGAGCGTGGAGACCTTAGTCAGGGGCTGACGGGAGCCTCACCACCCTCCCCTCGGCCCACCCACCTCCCTGCAGGGACCTCAGGACAGGAGCCAGCGGCACAGACAAGGGCCGCATGGATCGGCAGCCGGCGGCTGGCCCCCGGGGCCGGCCGCCAGGTGCCCGCGGCCGCAGGAGAGAAGGGGCCCTCTTCTCTCCGCTCAAAGGTGGATTGAGGAAGGCTGGCTCCGTGATTTTTCCAAGAAGCTCGTCTCGAGCCAGAGAATGGGAACATCTGTGCCGTAAGCTCGGTGCTGGATGCGGCTCAGGCCACAGTCTGGGGCTGGCGTCAGCTGGGCCGCTGGCCGGCTGGTGGGGCCCGCTGGCTGGCCTGCTGCTGAGGGCAGCCGCTGGCCTCCTCCCCGGAGACGGGGAGCCCAGGCCAGGAAGGGGGGCAAGGAAAAGCCTGAGGCTCGGGTGCCAGTGGCCTTCTCCATCCACTGTTTGTGCTCAGGAGCTGGAGAAGGCCCCGGCCACCCAGCAGGCGGGCCAGGGGGCTACGGCTCCCTGTTCCGGGCCCAAGCACCTCCCTTTTCCCTCTGCCTCTCAGGCAGGCATCTGTGGGCATCTCTCAGTTCCTCCACCCGCCCGCTCACCACGGCTCCGGGGGACTGCAGACCTCATCTTCCCGTGACCCTTTTTACCCATTTGATTTTACCCATTTGATATATATTTCATTTTATTTTATTGATTTCAGAGAGGAAGGGAGAGAGAGAGAGAGAGAGACAGGAACATCAATGATGAGAGAGAATCATGAATTGGCTGCCTCCTCCACGCCCCCTACTGAGGGGGATCGAGCCCGCAACCCGGGTATGTGCCCTTGGCCGGAATCGAACCCGGGACCCTTTAGTCTGCAGGCCGATGCTCTATCCACTGAGCCAAACTGGCGAGGGCGCTCTATACGTGAAATGTACATTTTATGTTCTTGAAAAGGTAATGTGTTTACATGGTTCAAAGTCAAAATGCTATATAGAGTGCGATCCATTGAGAAAAGTCTTCTTTCAGGCCCTGGCCTAGGGCAGCTCCATCAGTCAGAGCGTCGCCCCAGTATGCCAAAGTTGCAGGTTCGAGCCCCCCCGCCCCAGTCAGGGCACATATTAAGAATCAACCAATGAATGCATAAATAAGTGGAACAACAAACCAATATCTCTCTCCACACCCCCGCTGCCCCCGCCGTTCCTCTCTTTCGAAAAAAAATCAATAAAAACATATTCTCGGGTATTAAAAATAAATAAAAGGAAGCGGGTGAGGCTAATGTCCTACTTGTAGCCTGCACCACCCCTGCCAGGCCGTAGGAAACCTCTCCAGACCCTCGGGACCTAAGGAGCACAGCTTAAAAGCCACCACTTCACCAACGGGAGACTGAGGCTCAGAACCAGGGCAAGGCAGGACTGCGGCCACAAGTCATCCTGTGGCGGAACCGGAGCTAGAAACCCCATCTCTTGGGTTCTGTTCGCCACGCTACTCATGCTGCATCCCCGGGGGGTCCCCGACTAGGATTCTGGGGCCACTGAATGGGATCAGAGGCAGAGGTTACGGTGAGCCCAGTGTGGACACAGACATAGATCCAGCTGTGGCCCCAGCACAGACACAGCTGTGAGCACAGCCATGGACACAGATGTAGATCTAGCTGGGGCCCCAGCACGGACACAGCTGTGGGCACAGCCATGGACCCAGCTGTGGCCCCAGCACGGACACAGCCATGGATCGCATATTTGCGTCTCTCTCACTCTGGGCTTCCACGTCCTGGCCCATCGCTCAGGGTCAGCCCCTTTGTGCTCCCAGGATAAAGGGGCTTTGAGTTCATGGAAGGAAGGAACGATGAGCTACCCGCATAGCGAAAATCCAGGCGGCGGCGGCGGCGGCGCTGGACCCTTTAAGAAGTGGAAAGCCAAGCTTGTGCAGGAACAAGGAAGCCCGGGAGCCCGGGCCTTTGGAGGCCCATGTGGGCAATTCACACCTTTGAAGAGAATCACTGGAGAGTTTTACAACCAGCAAGTGACGGGGAAACACGTTTTATGAAGGAGCAATACGGTTACCGCCAAGCAAAGGCCAAGGGGAGGGAGGGAGGGTCTGTCTGATCGGGAAGGAGTTAAGCAATAAACAGGATCGCGGTGGGCCAACAGGAAAAGTGGACAGAGGGAGGGAGGCCAGCCTACATCCCAAAGGCTCCGTCTGCCGGAGACCAATGCCAGCGTGTCATAATTTCAAGAGTTTCATCAAAAGGTTGATGGGACTTGGGGACTCAACAGGGTTGAGTCACACATGGAGTCACCTATTGGGAATGGCTGAGGGCATTTCCCCAAACCTGAATAGGAAACCGATTGTGGCCGCCAGACAGTTAAAGGGCGTCTACATGTTATTGCCTCCTACTGGCCAAACACCTGAACAGCCGTAGGCTATTCCCCAAACTGACAATGGACTCTGTACCCTTTAAAACCTTACCCATTGAAGTGTATTATCTCCACCTCGCCTTGGGACAAATGGTGTTAATAAAAGCAAGGGTCCTAGACAAGGAGGGAGTCTTCAGTTCCTTTAGCTGAAGGTCCTCTGACCCCCAATGCCTTTCAAAATTATATCTCGGCTCGGGGCTCTTTATTAGTCTCTGGATTCCTATGTCATCTAAGCGCAGCCCCTTTTCCAGATTCCTGAACCCTTCAAGAGTGAGACTGTCCAGAGCACGAGGAAGAGGCGGGGTTTGTGGGAGCCACCACCTCCTCCCCCACCCCCCACCCTCCCCTCCACCCCTGTCTTGTAGGTGAGGAAGGTGACTCAGCCGGCCCAGAAGTTGGAAAACCTGGCTCCTATCTTGGACTCTGGCACACACGGGTCCCCCTGGACCAACCAGCCACCTCCCCTCTTGATGTACCATCTCGATGATGAGAGGGTTGGACTCAGCAGGGGGGTGGGGAGGGGAGCTGTTAAACTCTTTTCAGCTCCAGAGTGAGGGGACTGGACCTTGCCTTGGACAGATGACCCTCAGGCCCCATGAGACAGGGAGGGAGGGAGGGAGGGAGCAGCCACCCTCATGAACCCGGAGGGCTTGGTCAGTGAGCAGCCCAGACAGTACCCATTTCTCAGCTGTCCTTTTGCTAAACCACAGGGGATGGTCTCTCAGGGGGAATCTCTCGTCATCCTGAGAAGCGAGATCCCAGGGTTTTATTCCATGTGATTTAGAATAAGAGGAGACGATGCGATTCCTTGCACCCAGACTAGCGGAGTACAGATAGTACAAACGCACGCACCACCTCCCGCGAGCCCTGCCCCCAGCCCTGGCCCCGGTGACACAGGGAGGCTGTGGCTGGGGGTAAGACAGGAAGGAGGCTGCGGTGCCTTTCCGGAAGGAAGCTGCTCCCCCCGTTACTGGAAAGGGCCTCCGGTGTCGATACACGTGGGTAGATGGAGACACACACACACACACACACACACACACACACACTGCACCTGCAGCCAACACACTACTTAAAAGAGAGACATCCTGGCCCTTGTCGGTTTGGCTCAGTGGACAGAGCATCGGCCTGTGGACCAAAGGGCCCCAGGTTCGATTCCGGTCCAGGGGCACGTACCTTACTTGCAGGCTCCGCCCCAGCCTGGGCCCTAGTCGGGGTTTATGCAGGAGGCAACCAATTGATGTGAGACACACCGGTGTTTCTCTCTGTCTTTCTCTCTTCCACTCTCCCTAAAAATCAATGGGAAAATATCCTCGAGTGAGGATTAACCAAAAGACTGTGTGTGGGGGGAGGGGGGGGGGGTGGAGCGAGAGAGAAGGAGGAGGAGGAGGAGAAGAGAGACAGACAGACAGACAGACATTCAGATGCTGGCAGGTCCCCTTGAGGAGCCAAGGAAGGGACAGGTGCTGGACATCCAGGTGGAGCCCAACTACTGGTCCCCAGGACAGGCCATCCCCTAGGGCCTAGGCCAGCCGTGGGCAAACTACGGACCGAGGGCCGGTTTGAAATGAATAAAACTAAAAAAAAAAAAAAGACCGTACCCTTTTATGTAATGATGTTTACTTTGAATTTATATTAGTCCACACAAACACTCCATCCATGCTTTTGTTCCGGCCCTCCGGTCCAGTTTAAGAACCCATTGTGGCCCTCGAGTCAAAAAGTTTGCCCACCCCTGGCTAGGCTGAGGCAGGGGAGGGGCTCAGAGATGAGGTGTGGGTGAGGATGGCAGACCAGCCACCTGCCGGGCAGCCTCTGAGCTCTAAGCAACTGGGGAACAATCAGGATCTGCTGACCTGGATCCACGGCTCAGACCCTCGGGTAACGGCACAGCCACTCCAGAGCAGTCCTCCCACCCCCACCCTTGGCCTTGTCAGGCATCTCTGCTTAAACCTCACAGTTGGGTGTGGCCCGGCCTCAGAGCCACGAACGTTTTGCATTTTGCATCTCGTTAATGTGCAGGGCCCTTACCTACAACCCCGAACCTGCCAGGCTCTGAAAACAATTTCCAAACAACTCATTTGGTCACATAATTTGACCTGAACGGACATGGAACAATGTATGGTCTTCATTGAGAGTGAATGTTTAAACGTTCGGTTATGGCCCTAGCCAGTTTGGCTCAGTGGATAGAGCATTGGCCTGCAGACCAAAGGGTCCCGGGTTCAATTCCGGTCAATGGCATGGACCTCGGTTGCAGGCTCCTCCCCAGCCAGGGCCCTGGTCAGGGCTCATGCAGGAGGCAACCAATCGATATGTTTCTCCCACATCGATGTTTCTCTCTGTCTTTCCCTCTCCCAGTCTCCCTAAAAATCAATGGAAAAATATCCTCCCTGACCAGTTTGGCTCAGTGGATAGAGCATTGGCCTGCGGACTCAAGGGTCCCAAGTTTGATTCCGGTCAAGGGCATGTACCTTG
This sequence comes from Myotis yumanensis, assembly GCF_028538775.1. NCBI lineage: Eukaryota > Metazoa > Chordata > Mammalia > Chiroptera > Vespertilionidae > Myotis > Myotis yumanensis. The sequence goes on along the minus strand of NW_027223771.1, from coordinate 2,759,968 downwards.
GTTGCTGGCACATCCCCAGTAGGGAGTGTGCAGGAGGCAACTGATCCATGTTTCTCTCTCATCGAGAGAGAAACTCTCTATCTCTCTATCTCTCACTCTCTATCTCTCTCCCTTCCTCTCTGTAAAAAATCAATAAAAATATATATAGATGTTTCTAATTTCTAACTCTCTATCCTTCTCCCTTCCTCTCTGTAAAAAAATTAATAAAATATAGATTTTTTTTAAAAAAGAAAGAAAAATATCCTCAGGTGAGGATTTAAATAAATAAATAAAATCCTATATAATAAAAGGGTCATATGCAAATTGACCATAACGACCAAAACAACTGCTGGACCAGTCACTATGAGGCGCCCTGACCACCTCTTGGTTCCTTTCCCCGGCCATCAGGCACCGATCACCCGATAGCAAATGGGGAACCAGGGGTGGGTGGTGGCAGGGGTTGGGGCTGGCTGCAGGCAGCTGGGGAAGATGGCCCTGATCGCAGGCCAGGCCTAGGGACCGTACCCACACCCAAATTTCGTGCGCCAGGCCTCTAGTAATAAATAAAAGTTCAGCTATGGAAATGCTCATGTGTGTGATTACAAGGTGCTTTCAAAGCCCACTGGGTGTTATCCTATATAATAAAAGGCTAATATGCAAATTGTCCCCTCAGGAGTTCGACTGCCCGGGAGTTTGACCGCTCGCTATGATGTGCGCTGACCACCAGGGGGCGGCACTGAACGAAGGAAGGCCCCGGCCGGTGGCCAGCAGCCGGCAGCAGGAGAAGGAAGGCCCTAATTGGCCCTGATCACCGGCCAGGCCTAGGGACCCTACCTGTGCACGAGTTTCATGCACTGGGCCTCTAGTGTTGTATAAAGCGGACCACTGCTGGTCCATGAGGTCTGAAAGGTTGGCAACCACTGGTCTAGAGTATATGCCCATGTCTGGAGCTTTTCAAGTCTCCATCCTGAGGCATCACTGACCCCAAGGGGCTCAGAAAGGGGACTGTGGATTGTGCTGCTAACCCCCATCTGCAGACAAGGACACCAAATGCCTTCCCTGAGGCCACACAGCTGGGAAGTGGGGATGCAGAATTTAAAATGCCAAATCTGTGGCTTTGCACCCCGTGCTCAGCCCAGCGATTCAGGGGGGCCCGTGCGTGGGAGCCCAGGACTGAAGTGAGGTTCCCAGGAACCCAGCACCCCGAAGAGACACAGGTCCAGCCTTTCCTCCCCGCAGCCATGGGAGGTGGCACAGCCCCACCTGGAGGAGGGCAGGTTCAAAGGTGAACAGGAGGTAAGAGCAGCGCAGGGGGAGGATTTATGAAATATTTAGGGAGCGAACATCAAGCCTTTTTTTTCTCTCTTTTTTTTAAAATATATTTTTATTGATTTGAGAGAGGAAGGGAGAGGGAGAGAGAAATAGAAACATGCACGAGGAGAGAGAATCATGGATCGGCTGCCTCCTGCATGCCCCACACGGGGGATCGAACCCGAAACCTGGACATGTGCCCTGACCAGGAATCGAACCCAGGACCCTTCAGTCCGCAGGCTGACGCTCTATCCACTGAGCCACACCAGTAGGGCCATCAAGCAAGTCCTGATGATGTGGACGGGGTCAGCAGTATCAGATGTGTGACGCTTCAAAGGGTTGCTGAGACCTCACCTCACTCTCCTGCTCCCTTAACCATCGCAGACCCATCCCAGGAGCTCCCAGGACCCCCTTCCTTTTTAAAAAAAAATATATTTTATTGATTTTTTACAGAGAAGAAGGGAGAGGAATAGAGAGTTAGAAACATCGATGAGAGAGAAACATCGGTCAGCTGCCTCCTGCACACCCCCTGCTGGGGATGTGCCTGCAACCAAGGTACATGCCCTTGACTGGAATCGAACCTGGGACCCTTCAGTCCACAGGCCGACACTCCATCCACTGAGCCAAACCGGTCAGGGCTCCCCAGCCCCCCTTCCTGCCTCTCCCACCCTCTGAGCACCGGGACACTGAGTTCTTTGGGTAGGAAATCTAAGAAAGGGGCACACAAGCCAGGGCTTCAGAGAGGCAGCCGGGGTCCCCACCTCCTGTGGTCTCCTCGGGCGGGAAGCCTCCGGAATAAAGGCATTCATGCTGCTCCTACCTGCACCTGGGCGCTTGGCCTGCGTGTTCCGAGATGGTCTGAATTATTTTCAAAAAATTAAAATTCTCTGCCAGGCAAGCCCGCCCCGGTAAACGACCACACAGTGAAACGTGACAAGGGGCTCTTTCACAGGCCCCGACGGCCCGGGCTGGCCAGGCGGCCGGAGGCAGCGCTGGATGAATCAGCCTATGTTCGAGGGGCCATGACTCAGAGCCTTGCTCTGCCCGGGATTCTGGCCGCACAGTGGCAGATACGTGGAAGGCCAGTCTGTGTTGTCATGGTTCCCCCATGATCAATTTTTTTTTTTAGTAATACCAGCAGGCCTTTCTCTCTTTTTAAAAATTATTTTGTTAATCCTTACCTGAGGATATTTTTCCCCTGAGGATATTTTTTCCATTGACTATTTTTTATATTTTATTGATTTTTTTTTTTTTTTTTTTTTTTTTTTTTACAGAGCGGAAAGGAGAGGGATAGAGAGCTAGAAACATCGATGAGAAAGAAACATCGATCAGCTGCCTCCTGCACACTCCCTACTGGGGATGTGCCTGCAACCAAGGTACATGCCCTTGACCAGAATCGAACCTGGTACCCTTCAGTCCGCAGGCCAATGCTCTATCCAGTGAGCCAAACCGGTCAGGGCTGATTTTTTTTTTTAGAGAGAGTGGAAGGTAGTGAGGGAGGAGCATGAGGAGGAGGAGGAGGAGTGGGGGGAGAGAGAGAGAGAGAGAAACATCAATGTGATAGTGATGCATCGATGGGTTGCCTCCCACACCCCCCAAAACTGGGGCCAGGGATTGAACATGCAACCCAGGTACATGCCCTTAACTGAGAATTGAACCTTCAACCCTTTGGTGCGCTGGCCAACGCTCCAACCACTGGTCCACACTGGCCAGAGCTACACAGATATTTCTTTATGTCCACATAAAACGTATTTTCACATTATCACCGTGATAATGTATAATTTTGTCTTTTTAAACGTAATCACTTTTCCATGTAGGGCTCCTAATTACCTTTTGATTTTTTAAGCCAATTTCTTGAGGTGTAATTGACATGTGAAAAAGCTGTAAATACTTAATGTATACAACTCAGTGAACTTGGGAAAAACACACACCTGTGAAATCATTCCCACCATCAAGGCCACAAATATATACATTATCCTCAAGGGTTTCCCCCAGCCCCCTTTATTGTAATTCCTAGAGGTCCGGTGCACAAAAATTTGTGCACTCGGGGGTGAGGGTCCCTCAGCCCAGCCTGCGCCCATTTGCAGTCCAGGACCCCTTGGGGGATGTCCACCTGTCGACTTAGGCCCACTCCCCGGGGGATCAGGCCTAAGCTTGCAGTCAAACATCCTTCTGGCAGCCAGGGAGCCCTCAGGGGATGTCTGGCTAAAGGCTTAGGCCCCCAAGGGAGCTGTGATGAGGAAGCTGGGGTGACAGAGGAGCCACACTGTCCCGCCCCACCGCCCTGGGTCAGGTCGCACACGGGACGCCCGGGCGGGCAGGCCGATCGCTGTTGCCCTGCCCGGCCGCCCTGGGTCGGGTCACACACGGGACGCCCGCCACCCTTGGTTGCAGATAGCAGGCCGGGATGGCGGCAGGGCAGGCGGGATGGCACTGACCCGCCCTGCCTGCAGTATGCAAAGTAGCCGCCATCTTTGTTGGTGGTTAATTTGCATATCACACTGATTAGCCAATGGGAGGCGAAGCGAAGGTACGGTCAATTACCATGTTTGTCTATTATTAGATAGGACTAGAGGCCCGAAGCATGAAATTCATGCAAGGGGCTCGGCCCTCGAAGCCCTGGCTTCATCTGGAAGGTCATCCGGACGGTCGTTCTGCTGTTCAGTCTGATTAGCATATTAGCTCTTTATTATACAGGATTATGATTATTTTGTATGCAAATGGTGATAAGAACATTTCCTTCTCCCCAGGAATACTGATGCTGGTTGTTCATGCAACCAAATCTACTGTGTCCAAGCCGTATTGTGACCATGCTGTGCCAGAGAGGATTCTGGGTCCGGAGACCCAGTGGTGACCACAGAGGCCACAGACCCTGTCCTCAAGGAGCTCCCCCCTACTCGAGTGGGGTGTCAGACGATGAGCTCACAAACTTGGTAACCCCTTTTACAAGACAACTCCAAAGACTGACCAGCCCTAGGAAGCAAGCAGGCTCGCAGGCTGGTGCTTTTGGGAGATGTTGCTACGCAGGTGACATTTCTGCTGAGACCTGAAGGACAGGAAGCAGGTGGCTGTGTCCCTGGCAGAGAGCACAGCTTCTGCGAAGGCCTTGAGCAGGAACACGCTGGCCACAAGTGATTATGTGTGCGAGAATCTTGGGCTCTGGGAGTCAGGGGTGTCCCAGGCACAATGAGCATCTGAGGTTTAAGGCCACAAGAAATGCAGGAGCCAACGTGCATGGCCACCAGGACGGGGGGGGGGGGGGGGGGCCTGGAGTGGGGGGTGAATGCGGGTGTGCGTGAGAGAACAGTGGGACACTCTATTCATTTGTGAACCAAGCAGCTACTTGACTATTTACCTAGAGGAGCTACTGGCTTGAACGCAGAGACTTTTGGTCTGGAGCACGTGAGGCGAGCAGACCCCGGACACACCAGAACGTTTCAGCGGACTCTCCAGCAGCTCGGGCCTGGGTCCGTTCTGTGCAGCTCTGGAGAGCAGGTGGGCCCTGCACCCCCTCGGGGATTGAAGCAGCGCCCCCCCCCCCCCCAAATGAGAAGGGCCGCCGTGGGAAGTGACTTTGAGGCCTTCCAAGCCAACATCAGGGGACCACTCGGGGGGGGGGGGGGGGGCGGGGCGGGGAGGGTGCCCAGAGAGGCCACCAGATGTTTCTGGACGCACTTCCCCTGGAGCTAAGGGGGTCACTGCTCCCGCTGGCCCCTCAGAGAGAACCTGAAAGCCGCGCGCCCTGACCTGCTCCCTTTGGTTCAACGATATCAGGAAATGCGACTCCTTGGGAGCTCTTAACCTGTGGTGGCTCACAAACCCCTCTGAGGACCCTCACTCAGGAGGTTGCATCCGTGTGCACCCACAACACCACGTTCCAACACAGGCCTTTATAGATACCCCCCTCCCTCCACCCCCACCCCCCGTCATCCATCCCCGGACATTCAGGGACCCGGACTCAGGTTAGGAAGCTTGTCTTTGGGGAATGTCTGTCGGTTCCTGTACTACCTTCCTCTCGGGGGTGAGTCTACAATCCTGGGATCATTCTCAGGGCCTCCCCACCCCTTGTGGTGTCCCCCAAGGGCCCGAGGTCTCCAACTAAGCAAGAGCGCCCTCTTGAGGCATGGCCAGGACTCTGAGTCCTAAGAGCGATGTCCCACTTCCATCCTCTCGGCCTGCTTTTCCTTATGGGACCCGGGGAGTTTGGGGAACCCCATCAGCACCCTTGGGGAAAGTGGATTGCTGCTGTGCTCCTCGATATTTGGATTTAAGCCCTTTCTGGGGTGTGCACCCAGAGGAAATAAGGGTCTCTCTCTCTCTGAACAGTGGGCTCTGCTGGGGGCCGCTTGCCACAACAGGCAGCAGAAGCAAAAGAAAAGGAAAAACTGAGCAATATGTATGAGAGGAAGAAGGGGGAGGGGGAGAGGGAGGAGGTGGGGAGGGGGAGGGGGAAGGGGAGGAAAAGGGGAGTGTGGGAGGGGGATCTGACAGGGACAGGCCATCCACAGCCCAATGCGCCCCAGTAAGCATTTGGGACGTGGTGGGAAGCCGCTGGTGAGTTACAATCAGGGCGGTCACACCCACTTAGAGAGAAGCCTCAGGGATTTCCCCCCAGAATAGAAAGCGGAGGGTTTCCAAGAGGAGTCTCCCAAGAAGCAGGAGAGGGACCCTGCGCTCCAGCACGTCTGCTGCAGCCACACTGTGTCTCTGTCGCCAGCAGGTACAACCCGAGAAGCAAGAGTGAGCCGTTTTAACGTCACGGCTACTATGAGGCAGAGACGAGGGCGCCCGGAGGGATTCTTAGCCTGTGTGAGTGTGTACTCGTGTGTGTGTGTGTGTGTGTGTGTGTGTGTTGTGTGTGTGTGTGTGTTTTCTAGCAAAAGCGGAAGTTCCCTTGGCCGCCCCTGGGAGATCATCTGCGATACAATGTCTGGAGGGGACAAGCTAGGGCTCCCTGGGAAGAACCAGGGGACGCGGGGTGAGGACAGTGGCTGAAGATCCTGCCCCCTGGAGAGCCGTTTCAAGAGTCAGGAGGGAAAAGGAACTGAGCCCTGGTGTCGGGGTCCCCAGGGAAGGCGGGGCTGGAGGGATTCCCCGAGCTCCCAGCACCCTACCCGGGGAAGGGGTGCTTGGGTGGACTCTGCCCGCATGGGTGTCATGACCCCTGGCTACCAGGTCACACTCTGCGGTGTTTGAAGACAAAGCCGAGTCCTGCCCCCATCTTTCCAAGGGGATTGAGTGACCTGCTCAGGAGCACAGAGTCACGAAGGGCAGAGTCGAGGCCAGACCGGTACCTCCAATATCCAGCCCGCTACTCCTCCTACTTTTTTAAAAAATATCTTTTTATTGATTTCAGGGAGGAAGGGAGAGGGAGATAGAAACATCCATGATGAGAGAGAATCATGGAACAGCTGCCTCCTGCACGCCCCCCACTGGAGATCAAGCCTGCAACCCGGGCATGTGCCCTGACCGGGAATCGAACCGTGACCTCCTGGTTCATAGGTTGATGCTCAACCACTGAGCCACACCAGCTGGACACTCCTCCTACTTTTGCAGCTCTGGGAGCCCAGGAAAAGACCCTCCCTGCTCTCAGGGAGCTGATACCCTGGCATGGTAGGGAAGAGGTGCCTGAGCAAATTATGGCTGCAAATGCAACCACAGCCCAAACACGTGCAAAGACAAAGCACACCTTTGTCAACCCCTTTGCAAGTATAATTGGCAGAGTAGACAATCGGGGGTCCTGGAAACACCCAGCATCTGGGTCAAAGCCCATACACTGGATGCAAGATGAGAGCACCCCCAGATGACACGGATATTTGTAGCCTCTTTCTATGCACTGAGCTCCGGTGGGGTAATCAGGTCAGCATCTGCACGGTGGAGAGTTCACACCTCGGAGAAGGCCCCCCTGGAAAATCTCTACGTGTCTGGAGGCTGCAAGTCCTGAGCCCACAGACATGACCCATGACCCTGGACAGTAAGGTGCTACCTTCACCACCTCGCCCTCCGGACAGCCCCACACACCCTGGGGATAGCCCTGCAGACATGACAGAGCCAGCCTGGCCTCCGGGACAAAGTGTGGTGTCAGGGACTCGTGCCAGAGCTATTACTCAAACAAACCGCCAATCCGGGGGCCGGAATAGGAGCAATTATTTAAGTATTCTTGGAAACCCTGAAATTTTCTTTCTCTTAGCCTGGGCTCATTTTTTCCTCTGGGCTTCAGAACAGACTCGCGATTGTCGGCACAACCTCCCCTCATTCCACCCTCCCTCTCCCCAACACACACACACACACACACACACACACACACGAAAAACCCATGGAGGCAGGGTCTTCTGTGGCTTTGTAGAGAGCCCAGGATCGCAGGGCACTCGGGATTCTGCGTGCTAAGACCTAGCTTCCCTGCTAGAGGCAGCAGGTGGAGGAAGCAAGGTTGGTGGGGGGCCTGGGGTTGGGGGGACACTGTTAGGGACGTGGCTGGAGAAAAGACTCCTGTTCGAAGGGCTCAGACCCCTGGAGAAGTAACCCGGCAAACTTAGCTAGACACTGTTTCTTTGCCCACAGTGCATCCAAACAGGAAGCCCCTTGACCTCCCCGGCCAGTAGGTGGCACCCTTGTGTCTGCTACCCAGCTTGCTGGAGCCACAAGTTCCCACCACTGCTACCTGAGCTGTGTCACGCCTGTGCCTCTCCCATCCTGGCCCCTGATGACCAGCAGCTGCCACCTACGCCCCCTTGCTCCCTCCATCACCAGCCACACAAGGGCGGGCTCTGCTGACCACGGGCATCACGTCACCGGCGGCTACCTGGGGTCCCCAGTGACATCACTTCCTGCCCCTCGCGCACGCTCATTTTCCAGTCGTCGTGCCCAGAGCACCGGGGCTGACTGAGACGAGCCGTGGCCGTTCACGCCGAAGGGGCCTTGGGCTGGGAGGCCAGGGCTGCTTCTGGAAGATGTTAGCGCTTTCCTGTTGGACGCCAACCCTGCTTGGAACCGAGCTTCAAAGGAAACCTCATCTGTAAAATGAGGGGGTGGGACGATCCCGGAGAGCCACTCTGGCTCTCACAGTTTCTGCTACTATGAAAGGAAAACCCCACAGAGCCGGGGGCGGGGGAGCCAAGAGCCGGCGCTGCTGGTTGCGAATCACCAGCGGTGGTGAATCAGTTTTTATTTTGGGCCTCACAGCTGATAGATTCATTTGTATTTTACGGGCCATCCTCTGCACGATTCCAAGAAAAATCACTCCCTCAGAGGCTCCACTGACATCACCAGCCACCGCAGAGGAGGCCCGGGGAGTGCAAACCTCAGGCCCAGTCCCTGTGCGAGAGAGAGGACTGGGCTCCAGGTGAAAAAGAGGCTGTTATGGATGGGGGCCCCTTGTCGCCACGGAGACCGAGTTGCTCCCTCTCCATCCACTTTTCAGGAGGGTTTTCCCATGTGCTCATCCCCAGATTTGAATGTGACGGGTCCAGTGTGGGTCAAGCAAATCCATCCTCTCTGAAGAGATCAGACAGACAGACGAACGGACAGGCAGACAGACTGGAGAGCTCTACTTTCCGGACAGCCCAGCAAACTGAACTTGGAGGGGTTTGGCCTTCACTGCCATAGAGTTTGGGCTTGGGGGGTTTATTATTTATTTATTTTCTTGTTTGTTTGTTTAATTATTCCTAATGGAATTTCTCCATTTGGGTACAGTTTTCCTGAGCTCTTGACTTTTGGGTCCCCCCCCCCGCCCCATTTTATTGGTTTATAACTGCCATACAACACTGTTTAAGTTTCGAGTACTCAGCATAATAATTGGACATAATAATCTGCAGTAAAATGACTGCCGCAATGTTTAATTAACATCCATTCTAAGCTCTTTATTTGGAAAAGAAAAGCAAATCCTTTTCTTCTTTTTAAGACAATGAGGAGAGAGGTTTTATTGTCTTTTCTGTTGAAGGCCAAAACCACTGAATAAAAAAATGCACATAGAGGAGACCAGGCAGGAATGAGATGAACCACAGCGAAGACCAACAGACTGTTTCTAAACTGAGGACGGTTTCTAAATTGACCAAGCAAGGAGCATTCTCTTTGTCCAGCGCTCGAGTCTTTAGAATCCTGGAATCTTCTCCCTGGGAGACACCCTGCCTACAGCAATCCCCTTTCCTTTATCCTTGGCAATGGCACCCCTTCCCTGCTTCAATGGACACACAAGTCTGTCTATATACATAAAAGACTAATATGCAAAGTGTCCCCACAGGAGTTCGACCGGAAGACCAGGAGTTCGATCACTCGCTACGACGTTCACTGATCACTAGGGGGCGGCGCAGAACGAAGGAAGGCCCCGGCCGGCAGCCAGAAGGCCCCAATAGGCCCTGATTGCCAGCCAGGCCTAGGAACCCTACCGGTGCATAAATTTCATGCACCAGGCCTCTAGTATTTTTATAACTTGGGTGTTATTGTTGTTGTTTTTTAATCTTTTAAAGTCCTTAGGTTGAGCGGAAATCGGCCTCCCTGCAACTCATATTGACAAGCGGCAGTTCTGTCCTCGGAAAGCCCATAGAGGGAAGAAGGCCAACTCTAGTCCGAGTTAGTCTGGACAACAGCCTCTGCAGCATCCCTTCCTGCACTCACCCCAGCAGTCAGGCCTCCCTCTCTTCTGGCTAAAACCACCCCCCCACCCCGCCAATTCCATTCTTGAAACCACTCCTCATTCAAGGTCATTTCCAGACCCTTCACCTGGCGACTCACCTCTGGACACTGAGCAAGTTGTCAGCTGCCCTTTTACACCATGGCTGGGGTCTGATGTCCATGGTGTTTCCTGATTCTGTGTTGATGGGCTGGTAGATGTAGGGACAAGCCCAAACCTGAGGTTGCAAAGCCTCATGCAGATGTCACACCCAACACTGGCCACAGGGGTACATCCTGGCCTGTTACGAGGATAATCTTTGAGCAGCTGGCGGATACTACGGCATGTTGTCTGCCATGAAAACCACATGCTACATACTCTGAAATGTGTCTCTAGAGAATCAGAAGGTGGTTGGAAGTGATTCGCTTTTCATTCAATGAACACTGAGTGTTCACGTCTTAGATCTCATCACTGATCACAGAAGAAAGGCTATCGCGCTGTGACAATAAATGACCCAGTCTTCACCCTCAAGGAGATTCAATCCAACAGCTCGCAAGACCTAACTGGCCCAGGTGTGCTGGCTCTAAGCAACTTTGGAAGAACTCTGCTTGTGATACAGAAAGAACAGGCATACCAGGGGTGGGGAACCTTTTCTCTGCCAAGGACCATTTGGATATTTATAACATCACTAGAGGTCCAGTGCACGAATTCATGCATGGGTGGGGTCCCTCGAAATGGCCGATCGGGGCTGGCTGGAGGGGGGAGGGACTGTGGGAGGTTGGCTGGTTGCGGGAGATTGGCCGTGGGAGTGCACTGACCACCGGGGGCAGCTCCTGCATTGAGCATCTGCCCCTGGTGATCAATGTGCGTCATAGCTACCGGCTGGTCTTCCGGTCGTCCGGTCATAACGGTCGCTTAGACTTTTATCCTATATAATAAAAGCCTAATATGTAAATTGACCTAACAGTGGAACAACCAGCAGAACAACCAGTGGCACAACCAGCAGAATGACCGGACGCTATGACACGCACTGACCTTCAGGGGGCAGACACTCAACACAGGAGCTTCCCGCAGGCCCCAGGTCAGCCAAGGTGGGTGCCAGGAGGGGCCCCCCGATCGCCCCACCGGACACCCCCCAGAGGGAGGCGACCAGTGGTGGCAGCGGGGAGCAGGGCCAGCGAGCGGGCGGCACCAGGTTGGCCAAGGCGGGTGCCAGCAGGGGCCCCCCAATCATCCCGCTGGTTGCCCCACAGGTCGGCCCTTATTGTTGGCCAGGCCTAGGGACCCTACCTGTGCACAAATTTCATGCATCGGGCCTCTAAAATACACACACACACACACACACACACACACACACACACACACATATATATTATTCTCGTACCATACAAAATTATCAGCTTAAAAATTAGGCTGCTCTATTTGGTCAAACATTTAATTAATTCACCTCTAATGCCAAGCGATTTCACGAGCCTTATATGGCCCGTGGGCTGGAGGTTCCCTACCCCTATATAGATGATTGCCGACGAAAGGAATCTTAGGAAGCTTGGAGTCATATCCCTTGGTTTATGGATGGGCAGACTGAGCTCCAGAACTCGTCATTCGCCCACCTGGCCCTTTGTCCATCCATCCACGCAGCAAACGCATTTAGTGAGCAGTCGCAATGAACAAGGTAATATATTTGGGGGGACTCCAATGTGAACAGCGATAAGGAGTGGCAAGTAACTTTGAAGGGCGTATAGATAGAGCTCTGGCTGAAGGATCTGGCCAAGGAAATGCAGTTGGTTGGCGTCAGAGCCAGAATCAGAAACCAGATCCCTTAACCTCTGACACAGGGCTCATCCCAAGGCACTATGGAGTCACTCATAAATGACCAGATGATAGATATATGACAACATATACACAATAGATACACAGATCTGTAGACTATAACGTGTAGGCCCTATGTCAGGGGACTCTGTCCTTAGGGAACCCTATTTAGATACTCGGGCAAGGTGTCTGTAATTGGCGAGTATGCCGGCCATCTATAATAATAAAAGCATAATATGCTAATTGGACTGGACAGCCAAATGACCTTCCGGACGTCCATCCAGACGACCTTCTGGACAAAGCCAGGGCTGCAAGGGCCGAGGCAAGCCGCAGCTGCAAGGGCTGAGCCCCTTGCACGAATTTCGTGCATCGGGTCTCTAGTACAGAAATAACTAAGGATTCAGGAGTTCCCAACAAACCATTCCATCGCCTCCCAGGAGCAGAGCAATATGACTTCCCCTTGCCAACAGTCTATCCAAGCTCGCCCCCAGGACCGCCAGAGAGCAATCCAACCTGTCCTGCTGTTCTTTCAGCTCCACGGGATTGGGTGTTACTGACTTTCCTGAAACCCCCACCCCCACCCCCCGGTTCCAGGAGGCTGTAGGCTTCTCCCTCCTTGCTGACTGCCCCTCAGCAGTCCCTTTAACCTCGAACATCCACAGGGACCTGTCCTCATTCTTCGTCTCTCACGTCAGTGCCTCCCCTTTGAAGACTCCTGCATTCAGAGAACCTCCACCATCATCTCTGTGCGTGACATTTCCAAATCTGTGTCCCCACCTTGACAGGGTCCCCTGTGTACGTGACTCTCCCTCCATTGCCTCAAACTCAACAGGTCTCAAACCAAGTCTTCCTCGCTCCATCCCCACACTCCTGCCTGCCAAACCTACATCGCCTTTCCACAACCCCAGCTTCCAGACTCATTCTCTTAGTCCATCAGGCTTACACACTGAGATAAAATTTCATTTTTCCCCCTTGTGTATGTAAGTCAATCCTGACTAAGTCATTAGAGAGTCTTCCCTCAGATCAGCTTAATTTTATCCATCCACCTATCCATCCATCCACCCACCTATCCATCCATCCATCCATCCATCCATCCACCTATCCATCCATCCATCCACCCACCCATCCATCCACAAATCCTTCCCTCCATCCTTCGAGGACACTCCAGCTTACCCCGGGATGACGAGGTCACGCTCCAAGAAGCCCTGGTCCCCAAGCCCGAGGTAACGTCACATCTCAGCTAGGACTGCTGGCATATGCACTCACCAGACACCATGCCAGCTTGGGCTATCCTGGCCTCTCACAGATGCCCCCACCCCACCCCCACACCTTCCTTTCTCCCTGAGTACAAGATCAAAGCCAAGAGTAGGCGCTGGCCATCCTGTCCCACAGAGCTGTCCCCCCCATCAGGAGGCCTTGCTGGAGAGCAAGTGGAGGGACGTCTCTCTCGCTGTGGCACCCAGGCCCACCTCCTAAAATCAGAGACCCTATTTCAGGACAGGTAGCTGGGAGCTCAGGGATCCTTAGAACTGAGCAGTGCCCGCTCCAGTGCAGCCCACTCCCACCCCCCCCTACCCCCCCATCCCCCCCACCCCCCCACCCCCCGCCATCCTCAGGCTCATCCCACCACCCACCAATGCTGAAAAGCCAGCAGCAAGTCTTCCTCTACGGTTCTTTTCAAAGACAGGAGGGGCTATATATTAACCCTTTGAGTGCCAACCAATATCCTACAATTGCCAAGGCATTCTTTGCTGATTTTACAGCAGTTTAGGAAAAAAATTATGAATCGCAAGTAAATGAAGTTACATATTCAAAAACTTAAGGAAACCTTTACTACATGGACATATTTAGCAATATCATCATCACTAATAAAAGCCGACTTAGAACTGGACGCCATTTCAAAGCTTTGATAGCGCTCCCGGCACTTTTGGCGAAAGACAGGAAGAGTGCGATCGCGCTCCCCAGCACTCTAGGGGTAACTAAGCATCTTTTCTTTTCTAATACATTTTTATTGATTTCAGAGAAGGAGAGAGAGAGAGAGAATCATTGATCAGCTTCCTCCTGCACGCCCCCTACTGGGGACTGAGCCCACAACCAGGGCATGTGCCCTGACCGGGAATCGAACCGTGACCTCCTGGTTCATAGGTCGACGCTCAACCACTGAGCCACATCGGCCGGGCTTAACCAAGCATCTTTAACCTCCCCAAGAACATAGGGGCAAAAGTCCAGGAGACAACCCCTCCCAGGCCGTGCTGGGGCACATGGAGCTGCCAGCATCCCAGCGCGACCTCCCAGGTACCCGCGAAAAGACTGTCAGTCTGATCCCAATTATATCTGCAACCAGATTCCAGGACGCACAGAAAATCAAGAGCTGAGAGCGCCTTCAGAGACCAACCAGTGCCATGCCCCATAGCGCAGATGGAAAACTCAAGGCTCGGGGACGCCCTGCGGTCACTCAGTGAGGCGGAAGCAGGGGGCCAGGCCAATGGGCAGGACAGAGGCAGTGAGCTGCCCTCTCACTGAGACGAGACCCCACGGCAGCCGGGGGCTCTGGGGCTTCGAAACCCCTGAAACTTGGGGTCAGACAGGCTGTGCTAGCAAAGCCAGGAAGACAGTGTGAGCACAGAATGGTGGAGAGTGGGGGGACAGGGGGGCTGAGCAGGTGCGGGGGGCACGTCCAGTGAAAGGCAGTCGTGCTAGCCCTGGGAGCCTGGCACCCCAGGAAAGGTAGGGAACAGCCCAGCAAGGACTTGATCTTCATGTTCCCTACCAGGGGCCTGAGGATCTGGGGAGCCAGCCAAGTGGGAGGAAGGACCCCCATCCTGGCCTCTGTGCCGACTCCCACAGCTGCCGGGCACTCGGCAGCACCGGGCCTGCTTACCTCACCCGTCGGTCAAGTCCAGACGGCGCAGGACAGGATGTGGGCTGCTCCCTTTGCCAGGGGCCCGTGCAGGGCCAGACAATCCAGGGCCACTTCCAAGGACTGGGGCTCCCAGTTCACTAAAACATAAAAAGGTGCCAAGACAGGGTTAGCAAAATTGGGGTTTCAGACATTTCCTGTGAGCAAACACCCTTTTTACACACACACACACACACACACACACACACCCCAAAAGAAACATAAGGCAACACAATCGTGCTGTTCACAAAATAATCACAGAAAGTATGTAAATATGAATTCAGAGGCCCCCCTAGGCCATGGGGCCCAGCAATGACATGAATTCAAAGTGGTACGATGGCCCTAGCCCAGTGGTCGGCAAACCGCGGCTCGAGAGCCACATGCGGCTCTTTGGCCCCTTCAGTGTGGCTCTTCCACAAAATACCACGTGCGGGCGCGCGCGTACAGTGCGATTGAAACTTCATGGCCCATGCGCAGAAGTCAGTTTTTGGCCTGGGCGAGTCTATTTTGAAGATGTACTGTTGATGTTTGGCTCTGTTGACTAATGAGTTTGCCAACGACTGCCCTAGCCGGTTTGGCTCAGTGGATAGAGGGTCGGCCTGCAGACCAAAGGGTCCCGGGTTCGATTTCCATCAAGGACACGTACCTCGGTTGCAGGCTCCTCCCCAGCCTGGGCCCCAGTCGGGGCACGTGCAGGAGGCAACCGATCGATGTGTTTCTCTCACGTCGATGTTTCTCTCTGTCTTTCCCTCTCTCTTCCACTCTCTCTAAAAGACAATGGAAAAATATCCTTGGGTGAGGATTAAAAATTAAATTAAATTTTTAAAAAATGAAGTAGTATGATGGAGGTCTTCGCTAATTTCTGTGCCTGGGCATGAAAACCTCCCTCGAAGGTAACATCTCAAGTTGAAATTCAAGGCCCTCGGAGACAGGAACAGCATCTTTCTCTTGGGTCCCACCCCACCCCCTTGGTCAGCTCCACCCCTTAGGTGTTGAGAGACCCTACCTGTAGGTGGGCGCAGCCCCTAAGGGACTGGGTTTAAGAAGACACTTCCCACCCCACATGGACAACCAGCCCCAAGCCGTATCTGAGGGAGAAGGGCGGAAACGAGGCTGCCCCCAGGAACAGCACCGGAGCTGAATGGGGCCTTTTCATAATCACACTACCCAGGAGGCGGGCGTAATCCCTCCCCTGCCACACAGAGCGCCCTCGAT
The DNA here is from genome assembly GCF_028538775.1 of Myotis yumanensis. Taxonomy (NCBI): domain Eukaryota; kingdom Metazoa; phylum Chordata; class Mammalia; order Chiroptera; family Vespertilionidae; genus Myotis; species Myotis yumanensis. The sequence continues at coordinate 2,744,147 of NW_027223771.1, read as the reverse complement.
CCAGGCGGCACAATGCACTGTTCACACGGCTCAGGAAACAAAATAAATATATCCTCCCCTAAAGACCCCACAATGGGGCTTTTTCATGGCAGGGACTCAGAACCAGCCCCCCGCCGCCCCCCCCCTCCACCTGGCAGAGGGGCTGCTCAGCCCTGCAGTCTTTGCCCAACCTGTCCTGGGATTCAACAGTCCACCTGGCCTGGCCTGGCCCCGCCTGCCCACTTTCTGGTCATGGCCGAGTATGGACAGTGAGTGGCCTTGTGGGTGGGGATTGGGCAGAGCCTGTGAGTCGGGGGGGGCGGGGGGGGGGCGGGGAGGCAAGCGAGGAACCGGACATTTACTGATTGCCTACTGTGTGTCAGGCAGGTTGAAACCCAGTGAGGACCTCCTTCTTATGGACAAAAGCCACCCACAATTAGATTCCACAGGGCTCAGGACGGGGGCACCACTCAAGGTGGCACTCGAGACTCCAGGTCAACCCTGCAAAGCTCTAGGCCGAATGGCATCGTTGGGGGAGACTCCCAGTGTTCGCTGACACCCTCGATCACACCTGGCTGGAATCGTCCCATGCCCTCAGAACCTTTAAGGAGCTTGCTTTCGCCCGGCCACCATGGCTCAGCGGTTGAGCATCGACCTAGGAACCAGGAGGTCACGGGTGGATTCCTGGTCAGAGCAGCAGATCCATGATTCTCTCTCATCATTGACATTTTTTAAAAATATATTTTGTTGATTTTTTTTACAGAGAAGAAGGGAGAGGGATAGAGAGTTAGAAACATTGATGAGAGAGAAACATCCATCAGCTGCCTCCTGCACACCCCCTACTGGGGATGTGCCCGCAACCAAGGTACATGCCCTTGACCGGAATCGAACCTGGGACCCTTCAGTCTGCAGGCCGACACTCTAGCCACTGAGCCAAACCGGTCAGGGCTCATCACTGACATTTCTATCTCTCCCTCTCCCTTCCTCTCTGAAATCAATAAAAATAAAAAGAAGCCTGCTTTCGGGGAGGTGTCAACCAGCCTTGGAAAGACACCCTCTGGACTTTGCCCCACTTTTCGGTCAAAGCCAAACCAAACCCCCTGTGGCTCTCCAACACGCCCAGCTGTCCTGCGTGGAGCAGCTCCCTCTGCCCTCTCCCTGTCCGCTCGCCTCTGAGATCAGTGACAGTAAAAGCACTGGGAGCTCAGTTCACGCCACTGTGCGTGTCGGTCTCCAGCACGAGGCCAGTGTTCCTTCAGGGCAGGGACTGGGTCTGTGAGGTCCCCAGGGCCCAGCTTAAGGTGCTTTTTTCAATAAATGTGCCCATTGAGCACATGATGGAGCCTCCCAGGAGCCATCTCCAGGCTGTAATGCGAGGCGCTGAGCTGTGGCGATGACGTGGGAGAAAGCTCCCTGCCCGCTGAGGCTGAGCTGCCATGGCTGCCCCTCTGCCCAGAGGAGGATGGGGGGGAAGGAGGGAGGAGGAAGAGGAAGAGCAGTATGGGGCAGAGGGGGAGGAGGAGGGGGAGAACAAGGAGGAAGAGGAGGAGGAGGAGGAGGAGAACAAGAAGGAGGAGGAGAAGAATGAGGAGGAGGAGGAGAAGGAGAAGAAGAAGGAGGAGGAGGAGGAGAATGAGGAGGAGGAGGAGAAGGAGAAGAAGGAGAATGAGGAGGAGGAGGAGGAGAATGAGGAGGAGGAGGAAGAGGAGGAGGAGGGGGAAGAGGAGAACGAGGAGGAGGGGGAGGGGGAAGAGGAGAACGAGGAGAAGGAGGAGGAGGAAGTGGAGAGGAAGAACCGAGCCCCAACCCCTTGTGGCTGCTGGAGCCGCCCTCTGGTTCTGGTTGGCCTGGGAGGGCGCTGATGGGCCACAGGGAGCCCAGAGCCGTCTTTTCGGGCAGTGGGGGCAGAAGCTCCTGGCCGCCTCCCGCCTCAGCACCTGGCTAATGCGCCACCGCCTGCCCTTCCAACGCCAGCCCTCCGCCTGCAGAGCTTCCCGCTGGGCAGACACTGGGGCGCCCACCTTCCCTGGCAAACGGTACTGCTTTGCCAGAGGGTTCCAGAGCCCCTCTAGACTCCCACTCAGAGCTTCCGTCCAACCCCTCCCTCCATCCTCTTGAGCCTGAGGACCGGGGAGAAGCAATTGGTCCAAGGCCAGATGGTGAATGAGGAACAGTCGGCACTAGGCTGTAACCCCAAATCCGGGTCCTCCCTTGCTTCTGCCCTGGGTCCAAAGCCCAGGCAATCCACCCAGTGATGCCTCCCAAATCCTGTAGGACCCCCCCCTTTTCCTCTGCTGCTCTGAGTAAAATGGCTGGGTCCCGTGCATCAGTGTCACCTGGAGGTTGGCACTAGACCAGCCGTGGGCAAACTACGAAAAAAAAAAAAAAAAAAGACCGTACCCTTTTATGTAATGATGTTTACATTGAATTTATATTAGTTCACACAAACACTCCATCCATGCTTTTGTTCCGGCCCTCCGGGCCCTCGAGTCAAAAAGTTTGCCCACCCCTGCACTAGACCCTCAGGGGTGAGTCACGTGCCTTCCCTCTTGCCCCCCTAACATCCCCTTCTCCAGCCAGCAGCCAAATGCATCTGTTATCCTATCAATCTGCTCACCACACCCCCTGCTTTAAAGTCCAGCGGCTGCCAGCACACTGGGAATGCAGATTTAAACCAGCCCAAGTCCCAGGCCCCTCCATCCACTGAGCTCAGCCCTCCAACCTGCCAAGTCCATTTGCACTCGAGAAACTTTTCGCTGGCTGCTCCCTCTTCCCCAAACACTCCTTCCCTAGGGGTTCCCAACGGGGGGGGGGGGGGGGGGGGGGGGGGGAGGGAGGGCGGGGGTTGGTCCATGGATTGAGCTGGATTTCAGCTTCGTCGTTTTCCTATGACACGCTGTGTGTATTCCATTCTGCAGGTAAGAGCATCATTTGGGGAAGAGTTGCACGGGCGTCACCAGACTCCCCAGGGCACTTGATCCCTTCGCTATCGGTTATCACCGTCCAACCAAGGAAAGCTGGGACCCGGGGCCTGAAGCGGGGAGGACCCTGGGGACAGAGGTGGAAGGGGGGCCGGCTGAGTGAGCCACAGCTACATTAGACCCACAGCCCACAGCGGGCCGGCTGTGTCTTGAGAAAGGTGCGCAGGTGGAATTCGGCCAGAGCAGGGCTTGGAGGGGCTGGTATTCCGTCTCCTGCTGGCTGTCCCTCCTCGGCATGAGCGTGAGAGGAGAGGAAGGTCCACATTCCTATTCATGCGGCAGGAGAGGCGTCTGCATCGCCTCGGGCACTCCCACCGCAGCCCTGGGCTGAACGCGAACCAGAGTCCTGAGGTCCCATGTGCGACCAGCCACCGTCGCTCCCAGAATCAAACCAGTCTGGTCTCCTCGCCTCTGCCCCGCTGGCCACAGGAAGTTCCAGGGCAATCCCAGGGCCCTCCCAACCTGAGCTGTTTCCTGTGCATTTTCCAGAAGGGCCAGATGTTTCTGCAACCTGAGCCTGAGCCTGAGCCCGTCCTCCGGACTGGGGAGCCGTTCCCTGGGAGCTGCCTGCCGCTGCCTGCAGACGGCTCGGCTCGGCGCAGCCTGCAGCCTCTGGCTTTGGTTGTAAAATGGGATTCATGGCCCTGTTCCTGTTGGCCACTGGGCTCTGGCCTCCGTGCAATTCCCAGGCCCCCGGGGTGGGAGGGGTGGGGGGGAGGGGAGAGAACCAGACACTTTTAATTGACTTCCCCAACCTGATGATAGAGTATTAGGTATCAATAGACCGCAGGCAAGCTATTTTCATCCATGATTTCAGACGGGGGCAGAAGTCCAGGCTGCCGCCACGTTCCTGCCACACCACCTCAGCGGATGAGCTCACCCCCGTCTGCTAGCACAGCAGCATTTGCTGGGACCGGGCAGTCTCATTCAAGACCTCCCAGGGAAAAGTGCTAGCAAGGCGGGGGGGGGGGCGATCACAGCCGTGTGCCCGCACCAGACCCAGCCGGAGACCAGCCTGGAGGCAGGAGACCTCTTCCTCGCTGGGGAACTCTGGGCAGATGACTTGACTAATCTATGCCTCAGTTTCCCCGCCTGTTAAGAGGAGGCTGAAGTAGCCGGAGAAACGTTGGTCCTAGAACTCCGCAGGGAGGTCTGAGTGCTTTTCTTGCCCTTTTTTTATGTTAAGAGTCCTGAGCCTTGCTGATTCGGTGGGCAGTTGTCAAGGTAGGAATCGCCAGCTCGATACCATTCAGGGCCCCCGGGTGGGGTTCCAGAATCTCCATTTGAGTACCCTTCTGGGCACAGGATTGGAGGGGTCATCCCCAAAGTGTGTAGGGCACCTCACAGGCATATGTCTACATTTTGGGGTCCAGTGTGAGCAAGCATAAATTGAGGGGGTAGAGACAGGTCCAGGAGATAGGCCCCCTGCCAGACCCTTGCCCGAGACCAGTGGTTCTCAACCTTCTGGCCCTTTAAATACAGTTCCTCATGTTGTGACCCAACCGTAAAATTATTTTCGTGGCTACTTCATCACTGTCATGTTGCTACTGTGATGAATCGTCATGTCAATATCTGATATGCGGGATGGTCTTAGGCGACCCCTGTGAAAGGGTCGTTCGACCGCCAAAGGGGTCATGACCCACAGGTCGAGAACCGCTGTCCTAGACCTTTCCCTTAGCATTGTCCTGTCTGACCTAGAGCGGCTCCTCCCCCACCAATCTGTGAGTTCAAAGGCAAGGAGGCGATCCGGTCCCATCGATGTGTCTACAGGACCGAGTTTGAGCTCAATGAATGACTCATGGAACAAATGAATGAATAAGTGGACGAACAGATGGATGGATGCGTGGATGAATGGATGGATGGATGAATGAAAGAAGGAAGGAAAGCCAGAGGAGGCGTGCTTGCTTGATACCGTGTGTGTATGTGTGTGCCGTTGCTAGGTGGAGGAGAAGACCAGATTACTCACCCCAGCTAGGAGGGGGCTGGATGGCTCTGCCTGGAAATACCAAAGCTCTACTTAGATCAAGCTACCCCCCTCTACCAACCCCCCCCCCCCCCCCCCCCCCCGCAACCTCCGCGCCTGTCAGTCACGGTCTGCAGACTCAGGAGCAGGGAGAAGCTTTCCTCCAGGAGAAAAACCATAGAATCACAGAATGTTGGCTCTGAGGGAAAACCACAGGTCACTTCATCGGCACCCCTCCGCTGGGGAAGCAAAGGCCCAGACAGGTTCAGTTCCTGCCTCTGCTCTGACATCATCATGGAAAACTGTTGTTTTTCCACGGAAAAGGAGAGGGGGGAGGGTGGGCGGCGGGGGGGGCGGGGGAGAGAAGGGGCACGGGACAGAGTTGGTATTAAGTAGACAAATGTTAATCACAGAGAAAGCCTGTGCCTTCCCAAGGGCAGCGGGATCACAGAGGAAAGGGGGTTCGCCAGCCTCGAGGGGTGCCAGCGGGGCCGGGCCGGGCCATCGGGCATTACATAACCAAGCCAGAAGCTCCAAGGAACACCTAAGCTGGCCCTGTGCTCGTCCCGGAACGCGGTTTCCAGCTATTTCCTACCGAGGGAGGTTTTGCTGAGCGCAGGGCTTTCTGCATTTTCCATCCGTTTGCTCTTAAAGAGAAGCACGGGGCAAAGTATAAAATCCTTCCCCGAGGTTGCCAGGAGTCTCCCAGTTCTGAAGAAGGGAGATGTTAATCTTCATCCCGTGGTCCTTACGGGCCTCGTGCCTCTGAGGCATCTGGGGCTGATCCCAAAGAGAGATCTGCTGCATCCAATAGGCTACTCCCCGCTGGCCTGGTTTGGGGGGCGGGGGAGGGGGGGCTGCGCTGAGCCCTGCGGCTGCGGCTGCTGCGGACACCTGAGCTCACACTGCTCCCAGAGCAGAGAAGGTGAGCTCGGGGATCAGCCAGGAGCTTCAAGGACTCTGGAGGATAAAGCTCTACTTAGATCAAGCATGTCAAACTCATGGCCCCCGGGCCGCATGCCTCATTTATTTGGCCCGTGTTAGCCTTGGAGTTTGACATGCTTGACTTAGATGGTTTAAGTCAGCTTTGGGAAGTTGATACAAGGCTCTACTTGTGGAGAGCGGCTACAGTGTTTGGACAGGTTCAAGCCTCGGACTAATGAGAGGGCACAGTCCTCTCATGGCCACGTGCAAGTCCCACGTGCTCTGCCCTCCCAGCACAATTATAGCCAACAGCTATAGCTGTAAGCTGGAACCTATGGTCCGAACACGTGGTTCCACGTGTCTGAGTGATGTGAGCTTGGTAGAGTTCAGGTGCATGTGACTGAGTAGGAGCGAAACCCACGAGAATGTTGTAAACATCTTGACCACGCCCTTACTTTGCCTCGTGGAATCTGGCTATAAAATAAAGACACAGCTGGTGGTCCGTGGTGCTGTCACTAGCTCTCCATCAGAGTGGACAGCGTCCCACCCAGACCCAGCTTTCTTCTCTTGTCTGTCTTTTCTCAATCCTTCACCGCCCTCTCTCAGGCTCACCGAACCTGGCTGAGCTGGCACCGCACATAAGGTGCCCAATGTAGGGCTGAGTATGCCACGGCCATGCCAGCTCGCCACACCTACTAAATTTCACCCCAAGAAAATCATCACTAAAAGTCCCATCTCTGCCTTAATGCCGTGTCCACAGACAGCCTCACACAGGAAAGAAGGAGAGGTGTCTAACGAGTTCCCATGGGGTGAGGCTGTGGGTGTGGGAAAGAGTGGGCAAGGTGCCCCTCAGCTCCCTACAGTTCAACATCCCACTGGAACCACCGTCCTCAGCTTGACCGTGGACTTAGGGTGGGGCCAAGCCCACCAGCTCTGGGTGAGGCTGCTCTGGGTTTGCACCCCGCCTCCACCATCAACTAGCTGTGTGACCTTGGGCAAGTCACATGACGCCTGCAAGCCTCGGGCCCTTGTCTCTAATTCGGGGATAGTAATAACTGATGATTCGCCACGACCCAGGCACTGTCCTAACGGCTTTGCAAACACCACCTTGCTTCATCCTTGCCACAACCCCATGACTTAGTTCTTTTCTTATCTTCTTTTACAAGCGGGGAAGCGGAGGCTCAGGCAGATAAGAAGCTCTGGGTGCAGAACCAGAGCCCCGGGAGACACCCAGAGCCTGACACCTGGCACCGCCCCACCCCTGCCATCGCCAGTTCCTTCCCCACGAGTGGCCGGATGGAAGGGGAGTACTTCGGGCCCAGGGGTCATTATGCTCTTGTTCAAAAATTCTTTCTGGCCCTACCGGGTGTGGCTCAGTGGATCGAGCGTCGGCCTGGCGACTGAAGGGTCCCGGGTTCCATTCTGGTTAAGGGCACATGCCCAGGTTGCAGGCTCAACACCCAGTAAGGGGCGTGCAGGAGGCAGCCGATCCATGATTCTCTCTCATCACAGATGTTTCCATCTCTCTCTCCCTTCCTCTCTGAAGTCAATAAAAATATATTTTTAAAAAATTCTTTCTACCCAGACAGCAATCATCGTGGGCTCCACATTTGTAGGTAGGTGGCCCATATCTCACATCCTGTACCTCCTCTACCTACCCCCCCCCCAAAAAAAAAACAAAAAAAGAAACAATTTCTTTGCTACTTTGTGACATCCAGCCAATTAAACATGCATAACTGACCTAAGCTCAGCCCACTAAGAGGGACCTGGCTACACCAGAAAGAAAAATTGAAAAAACAAACAAAAAAAACCCTCATAGACTAAGTTGTTTGTTTGTTTTAATGAAAACACCCGAAAATGGCTGGGGATGGGTGGGGTGGTGGGGAGGTTATTTGGGGTCAACAGAGAAGTGGAGAACCCCAGAGGGCCACGTGGACGGTCAGAAATAAACCCATCTGTGCCGATTCCAGTGGGCAGGTCTTTAAATAGAGCCCCGGGTGCGTGGCTGCGCATGTCGGACGAGGTGTCCCCTCTGCAGGCTGTTTTTGGGACCCGCCAGTTCCGGCCTTCAATAGGCTGCTTTGTTGTGTTGTCGGCTCGCGCAGCCGCAGCCAGACCGTGAGTGGCTCCGAGGCCCACGCTCCTTCTCCCTTGAACAAACTGCAGAAGCCATGGGCAGTCTGGGAGCAAGGCTTGCGAAAGAGAGGATGGGGCAACCAAAGGACTTGTATGCATGCAAATCAGCATCACCAATGGACACAGACACTGGGGCGGTGGGGGCTTGCCTGGGGTGGGAATGGCTGGGGTTGAGGGTGTCAATCCAGGAAAAAGGAGACATATGTAAAACTTTACATAATAAAAAGAGAGAGAGAGAGAGAGAGAGAGAAGATGGGGCCCAGGCTGTGGCACCAGGGACATCCCTCCTGGGCCTCCTCGGGAAAATTCCAGAGCTGCTCAGGAGGGACCCACCGATAAAGCTGGGACCTCCTTGGTCCCTCCGTCCCCTGCCCTGAGGGGCTAACCTTGCTCCTTGACCCCTAACACAGTGCGGGGAGCAGGGGGCCTGGACAGAAAGAGGTGATGAGTCCAGCCCTGCCAGCCGGGGGCCAGGCAAACGTCCCTTGGTTCAGTCTTTGTCGTGCCGTGAGCCACCACACTCTAAGCTCCCTCCGTGTGTCAGACCCGGTTCCATAACCGCCATCACAGTGGCTGCATGGCCTGGGCGCTCACTGCATACCTGGCCCCACGTGCCTTCCTCCTTTCGTCCTCACAACCAGCCTGAGCGTTACTAGCCTCGCGGCGTTGTTCCCATTTTACAGATGAGGGACTGAGACTCCGGGAGGCCAAGTCCCTGCGGCGAGTCGAGAGCAGCCCAGAACGCTCTCCCAGGCGTGTTCGGTGAGTTGGGAATACGTGTGCTTGCCCGCAAACCTCCCACCTTGATGATGCAGCAAGCACCACCCCTGCCCCCCAGAAGGGAAGGATAAGCAAGAAAACAGCCCATTAGGGACGTGCTCCTGGAGGAAATACCAGCTCGGGAGAGAGGGGACTCAGGGAGCCCGAACAGAGCAAGTAGGTCACGAAGAACAGAGAAGACATGGTCTTTGAGTTCAGTCTTTTTTTTTTTTAATATGTTTCTTTATTGATTTCAGAGAGGACAGGAGAAGGAGAGAGAGAGAGAAACATCAATGATGAGAGAGAATCATGGAAAGGCTGCCTCCTGCACACCCCCGCCTGGGGATCGAGCCCGCAACCCGGGCAGGTGCCCTTGACCGGAATCGAACCCGGGACCTTTCAACCTGCAGGCCAATGTTCTATCCAATGAGCCAAACCGACTAGAGCAGCGGTTCTCAACCTGTGGGTTGCGACCCCTTTGGGGGTTGAACGACCCTTTCACAGGGGTCGCCTAAGACCATCGGAAAACACATATATGACAAATTGTTTTTGTGATTCATCACTATGCTTTAATTATGTTCAATTTGTAACAATGAAATTGGGGGTCACCACAACATGAGGAACTGCATTAAAGGGTCGCAGCATTAGGAAGGTTGAGAACCACTGGACTAGAGCAAGTTCAGTCTTTTTTAAAAAGTAAGTTAGCCGGATGGAGGAAGCAGATCTGCTCCCTGACTACACTGGAAACCTCTTCGGGTTGGGGGAAGTGTGTGTGTGTGAGTGTGTGAGTGAGTGTGTGAGTGTCGGTGTGGGTGTGTGTGTGTCTGTGTGTGTGCGCGCACGCGTGCATGGAGCCTGACTGTTGACACAGGGAACAAGGAGACATGCTTCCACACTGGACACTCGTGGGCCTTCACTAGATAATGGGGTCCTGCCATTGGTACCTTCAACGACCGACCCTGATAATGTCATAGCCGCACACGTTTAGTAAGAACCTAGGTCAGTGGTGGGCAAACTGCGGCTCGCGAGCCACATGCGGCTCTTTGGCCCCTTGAGTGTGGCTCTTCCTAAGCCTTAGGAGTACCCTAATGAAGTTAATAACAATGTACCTACCTATGTAGTTTCAGTTTAAAAAATGTGGCTCTCAAAAGAAATTTCAATCATTGTACTGTTGATATTTGGCTCTGTTGACTAATGAGTTTGCCGACCACTGACCTAGGTCATCCATACCTTACACGTCAGTACAGCCTCGAGGGTGTCAAAGCTCACGTGGCCCTCACTATGGTGTGACCTGGGCAAGTTTGGTTTTTCAGATGGGGAAACGGAGGCTCGGTGTGATCGAGACACTTGCCAACGTGCGTGTCCCTGACACACGCACAGCACCGAAAGTCTCTCCGGGCAGGGCGAGCCCTTAGAGCAGTGGTTCTCAACCTTCTGGCCCTTTAAATACAGTTCCTCATGTTGTGACCCAACCGTAAAATTATTTTCGTGGCTACTTCATCACTGTCATGTTGCTACTGTGATGAATCGTCATGTCAATATCTGATAGGCAGGATGGTCTTAGGCGACCCCTGGGAAAGGGTCGTTCGACCGCCAAAGGGGTCGCGACCCACAGGTTGAGAACTGCTGCCTTAGAGAGTATCTATTATAGTCATCCATCCAATTCAGGGGTGGCCAGACCCTTTGGGCAAACACATTCCCGGGAAGATGAACTCATTATCTCCTAAAACACATCGTGTGTCCGCTGAGAGATGCCACAGTTACTGACAAGGTTGCCCTTATCTCGAGAGTAACTGCCTCCGGGGGCCACAGAGAGCAGCATCACCCCTTCCAGAGGCCAGCCCTCAAAAATTCGGAAAACACACGTGGGTCTTGGCCAGGAGGCCGCAGACATTCGGCGAGGTCCCACTGTCCCATCCCTGCAGACCTACCCCGTGCATCGGCCTAGCACCAGGCCAGTGCGTGTCTGCCTCCAGCACTCATGGGGCGGGGGCGGGGGGGGCGGGGGGGGCCCTACCGCGACACCGGAGTTTCTGCCTAGTGACCTCACCCAGGGGCATTTGCCCAACCAGGTCCGTAGATGAGCCCCAGCCCCGTGTGGTCCTTCCCGGGGCCAACTCTGCGGCCAGGTCTGCTCTCCTCTCTCTCCCTGGGCTGGTGAGAGAGGCTTAGGAGCGAGGCAGCAGCAAAATGCCCTACTGTTCGCGCCGGCCACCGCCGCCCCGCCCGTGACTCTCTCCCAGGACGTGCGGCCCCTGACTCACCGGCCCGCCCTGGGTAAACGTCCCGTGCCCACTCGGCGCGTACATTTCCATGAGGCCCAGGTTTGACTCCCAGAACCGCACCAGAGGGGGACCCACACCTTCTCCCGTCCCTGTCCCCCGCCCTCGCTCAGGCCCGTGTTGACACAGGAGTGAGTAAGGCAGGGGCCTGGGTCAGAGCAGAAGGGCAGGGTCCCCTCCCTGGTGGTCACCTGGGACAAAGCCCGGCGCTGTCCACATGCTGCTCCCTGCTGTCCGTGTGGGACCATAACCTTGGGTTACTAGGCTGGGTCCTCCTTGCCACCCGCCCCCAACCATGGCCTGCCCCCAGGACACAGCCCCTGCTGGGCCCAGGAGGCAGCAGGTAGATAACAGCCCGCCCTGGAACCTTCCCTCCCGCCCCGCAGCCGCAGCCGCAGCCGCCAGGGTCAGACCACGGTGGGGATGGGAGGCCCAGGCCTCTGGAATCTTCCAGCCCTCCTGCTCCCCTGGCTGCGTGTATTTGTCTTGGCTGCCTCCACCTGCACTTTTTAAAGCACATTTTCTTTCCTCTGTGTCCCCAGCAGCTGGCCTCCTGCATGGCCCACAGAGCAAGGCCTGTTTCCAGGGGCCGCAGGACCCCGCTCTGGGCAGCAACCCACCGGGGGGTCTGAGCCCAGGTCCCTCTGGGACCACAGAGAGCAGCCATGGGGGGCGGGGTGCCTGGGACCACAGTGCCGGGAGGGGGCACTGGGAGGCCAAGGAGGGCTGGGCAGGGAGAGGCGAAGGAAAACGCGGATCCAAGAAAGCAAGTCAAAACCAAGTGGAGAGCCCTGACCGGTTTGGCTCAGTGGATGGAGCGTCGGCCTGAGGACTGAAGGATCCCGGGTTCGATTCCGGTCAAGGGCATGTACCTTGGTTTCGGGCACATCCCTAGTAGGGGGTGTGCAGGAGGCAGCTGATTTTTCTCTCTCATCGATGTTTCTAACTCTCTATCCCTCTCCCTTCCTCTCTGTAAAATATCAATAAACTATATTAAAAAAAAAAAGTGGAGAGAAGGAAAAAGGAGGACCCTAGCATGTCTAGAGCTAGACCCTAGGAAGGGGGGGTGCTGCATTTAAGCCCCACTCTGTCCCCTTATTACCCACCCGCTTCGGGCCTCAGTGCCCTTCGCCTAATCTGCACTGCGGGCATAATAATATTTTGCTTGCTCCAAGGTGAGGAACTGGACTTCTGGAGGTTCTTTCCTATGAAAACCTATGACTTCACAGTTTTGTTTTTCTTTAATGGCAATAAAAGGTTATTTGTTTGCAAACAGAACATTGACACAGTGTGCCTGGGGTAGGTAGGGGTGGGGCGCAGCTTTCTGCCCGGTGACTTTCAGATCGATGGTAAGCGTCGAGACAGTTCTAAATTTCAGCCAGTCTTCCTGGGTGGGTGGGGGGGGGGTGGTTTCTGAATGGAGGGGCCTTCGTGCTTCCGTCTCCGCTGCCCCTTGCAAGAACATAGGGCAGACGTTCCCCGAGTAGCCCCAGCCTTGGCCGGGCATTCTGCCCGCTCCCCTTGCTCTGCTAAGGCCCCCGGCCCCCACGCTGCCCACGGCCAGTTGGCGCACGGGGCCGGCCCAGTGCCCAGCGCAGCCCTCCTCTGCCTCGAGGGTAATTTGGGGCACACGCTCAGAGACATGTGGCTTCACAAGTGCCGAAACCTGGGGTTCAGGAAGTCTGGGACCCGCTGGAAGGTCCTGGCCATTCTGTCTCCCCTTGGGATGCTCTCCTGGTCAAGTTCCCTCTGCGTGTGCTGGTGCCCCTGGTCCCCCCACATCCCAGCTGAGTTGTGTGGGTTTTTTTCATAGTTTAAGGATTTGTTTCTAATATTTTTTATTGATTTCAGAGAGGAAGGGAGAGGGAGAGACAGACAGAAACATCCATGATGAGAGAGAATCATTGATTGCTGCCTCCTGCATCCCCCCTACTGGGGATCGAATCTCAACCTAGGCATGTGCCCTTCACTGAATTGAACCCGGGACCCTTCAGTCCGCAGGCCGACGCTCTATCCACTGAGCCACACCAGCCAGGGCCAGGATTTTTTTCACATAAACTTTTTACAAAGAACAACAGCAAAAGGGATGTGTTCCCCACACAAACCTAGCTCTCCGCACTCCCCGCCATTTCGGTCACTGGTGGCACCTCCATCCATCCAGTTACTAAGGTCTAAGACCTTGCGTGCGTGACTGCCTTTTCCTCCCTCTCCTTCTACCCTCCAACAAGTCCATCAGGAGCCTCCAAAGCTCACCCCTCCCTCCAAGACTTACCCCCCCTCCCACTGCATACTCCGTCCAACCTCTGTCATGTCTGAGGACAGCTGAGCACCTCACATCCCGAGTCACCTTTTCTTTCTTTTTTTAAAAAATATATTTTATTGATTTTTTTACAGAGAGGAAGGGAGAGGGATAGAGAGTTAGAAACATCGATGAGAGAGAAGTACCGATCAGCCGCCTCCTGCACACTCCCTACTAGGGATGTGCCCGCAACCAAGGTACATGCCCTTGACCGGAATCGAACCTGGGACCCTTGAGTCCGCAGGCCGACGCTCTATCCACTGAGCCAAACTGGCCAGGGCTCACCCTTCCTTATCTCCCACTGCATCTCTACAGGACCAGGCCTTTCTCTCCCTCCAGACTTGTGTTCCTTGCCACTTGACCTACGGTCCAATCTCATTATTCTAGGGGAAGACAAGACCGCCCAACCGAGGCCATTACCAACACAAAGCTATGACTTCCTAGGGAAGGAGGGGATACAGGGCAGTGGGCCAAGTGAGCCAAAAGGAACATTAATTCCCAGCCCCTTCCCCCCGCCCCGAAATCCCACAGCACAGATCCGCCTCTATGGTTAAAGGCAGCCCCAATCCTGGAGCCCCGTGGCTCTGACCCCATGCACGTACGTGTGCGCGCACGCACGTACAAACACAGCCTCACAGTCTTCAGGGCGGAAAAAGAATCTCACGTTGGCGTAGGGTCTCTTCTCGACATGTCGCTTTCATCTGTCAGGTCTCCACCCAAGAAGGAAAGACTGAGAGAGAGAATCGGGGACGTGGAGTCCGGGGCTCGGGGGCGGAGAGGGACGGTGGGTCGGTGTGACGGTGAGTCATCCCTCACACTTGCTCATGAACCTTCCTCGGGTCCAGGCAAAATGCAGCCTCGCTCCGTCCTTCAAGGCGGGGCTCCAGGAGGGGAGCCCAAAGGGAACTGGCCCCACACCGCAGAGAGGACAGAAACCCTAAAAGGCAGAGAGGACGGGAGGGGAGCACCATGGAGCAAGCTCTGGGCGGGCGCCCTCCACACCTGCACCTCTGGAGGCAGCTCCCATGTGAATGCGGCCTCAGCAAGCAGAGCAGACAGGGGGGGTGCGAGGGAGGGCCCATGAGGATGCCAAGGGCTCCAGACCCTGCTGACACCGAAGGCCAGGACCACGCCAAGGCCACCTGAGCACTGAGGTCTACAACAACCAAGTGTCTGCGAAATGGAAGCTCTGGATGGGGCCAGAGTCAGGCCGGCGTAGCTGTGTGACCGGGCCTGTGAGAGCTCCGAACTCTTCGCTGTGCCATGGATGGCACTAGTACCCGCCCCCTCCCCCCCCACAGGCTTGTTGGGAGGGTTAACTAGATAAGGCTTAGCGCCGTGCTTGGCAGGTAATAAGTCTGCAAAACCTCAGCAGCCATGATGCCAACGATGACAGGGATGATGACGGAATCCCGTTAGCTCTTGGGAATAAAGGTGCACATGAATCGAAGCTTTCACTGCTACGGACCCTTTCTTGCCTCGCCTACAAAATGAGATGGCTCGGCCAAATGAGTCCTAAGATGGCCGCTAGAGCTTAAGATTTAGACCCTCGGAGTTCGCAAATGCTGGCAGTCTACAAGCCAGAAAGAGCGAGGCCTCTGAGATCCCTTAATTGTGTCATAGTAGGCACCTACGATCCAATGAGACTCTTCCCACACCCCCCAATATTCTAGTTTTATTATAGATTGGTTGTAGCTTTATGTATGTTTTATATATTGTCAACTAAGCATACATAATTCAGGAGGCTTTGGCTAGAAAAAAGGTAATACAGATTTATTCAAGGGTCTTAGGGTTCGCAAACCATAAAAACAATTCGGCAATACCTAGAGCAGCGGTTCTCAACCTGTGGGTCGAGACCCCTTTGGGTGTCGAATGACCCTTTCACAGGGGTCGCCTAAGACCATCGGAAAACACATATATAATTACATATTGTTTTTGTGATTCATCACTATGCTTTAATTATGTTCAATTTGTAACAATGAAATTGGGGGTCACCACAACATGAGGAACTGTATTAAAGGGTCATGGCATTAGGAAGGTTGAGAACCACTGACCTAGAGTGTTCGAAGAAGAGAAAAACTGAGGGTTCTTAGAGTAAAAAAATACATTCTTGAGAGGAATCAGTTCTGCATTCTTAGCCCCTGGATGGGTCCGAGATGGTGTTGCTCTAAATCAGCGGTCGCCAACCGGTGGCCCATGAGGTCCGAAAGGTTGGCAAACGCTGCTCTGAATCACGGGTGGTCTGGATGCTCAAACATTCTTTCCTTACTCTATCTGGAGGTTTGATGTATATCCAGGATTTTCGGCAGGGCAAGTAAACCAATCATTCTCCTTATATCCTTTGTCCCAGCTCCAGGTAGGGTCCCACCCTCCCTGGGCTTCCGTTTCCACCTCGAAGATGCGGCCATGGCCCTAACCGGTTTGGCTCAGTGGACAGAGCGTCGGCCTGCGGACTGAAGGGTCCCGGGTTCGATTCCGGTCAAGGGCATGTACCTCGGTTGTGGGCACATCCCCAGTAGGGGGTGTGCAGGAGGCAGCTGATTGATGTTTCTCTCCCGTCAATGTTTCTAAGTCTCTATCCCTCTCCCTTCCTCTCTGTAAAAAATCAATAAAAAATATATATATTTTTTAAAAAAAGGATGTGGCCATGGAGGGCAGAGGCCGCTTCTTCCGTGAGTTGGCTCCGAAGAAGCGCGAGGGCGCTGAGCATTTCTTAAAGATGCAAAACCCGCTCAGTGTGGCCGCATTCTCTCCAGGACGTGCTGAAGCCTCCCCAAGGTGAATGGGGCAAAACTCAGGCTGCCATGGAAGCCGCCTTGGCCTTGAAGAGGAACCTGAACCAGGCCCTTATGGAGCTGCAGGCCCTGGTTCTGCCCGCACGGACCCTCAACTCCGTGTCCCATGAGACTCTTAAACACCGGGATCCAGTTCACTGGTCCCGAAGCCGCAACGGAGCTGGTTTGCCCTCCAGAGAGCTGGACCGTCCGCCCCCAACCTGCCCATCCATACTACTGCCCAGTGCTTCTCCTCCCACAGACACAGCAGGGAAGGGAGGTGTGGGATGGGGGTCCTGGAAATGCCTGGGCCGAGAGCGCCACATCCACCCACATTGGCTGTGCGCTGCCCACATGACATCTTCTCTGACAGTAGAAATAACCTCACGCAAACACAGAACGGAAGAGCTGTTTGACCAGGCGACACCCAGGCTTTACCGAGGACCGGCACGACTGTTTCAGAACCCACTGGGAAAGGACACACACACACACACACACACACACACAGCACTTGGTCCTAAGCAGTGACCTGGGTATTACAGAGGAAATAGTTGGGTAACCCTCCAACCTTCACACACACACTTGATTAAATTCCACCTCCTGGTGATAGAGGGAGAAACAAACAAATCCGTCATTTTTAGCAAGAGGAACTACTGGAAAATATTGTTAGGGAGAAACATGAATAAATAGAATATTTTCCTGTTTTACAAGTAAATAGGGGACAGGAAGCCACAAGTCTATTTCAAAATCCCATCCTGAAAGTCCAGAAAAAAGATGTGAGCTGGGCCTCCAAAGAGGCAGCTGCTAAAAAGCGAAGCTGTCTGGCAGGGCTGGTGAAAGCACAGGTCATCGTAGCGGAAAAGGTGTCTTTTCAAAAATGGGAAGTGGGGCTGAGCAAGCACGGGAACCCAGAAGCCCCCGCCGAGAGGGGGCCGGTGCCCCCTCGGCCAGCGTGCTAAGCCCCACTTCCTGATCCGTCCAAGCTTCCCGCGTGCCCCTTCTCTGTGCACCCTGAGATGCACGCCCCTCTCTGTTCTGGGCAGCCCTGAATTCTCTCATCCACACGCCTCTCTCTGGAGGGCCGGCTTGATAAGGTTTATAGGTCAAAGCGTGATTCAGGGAACGTCTGAGACGAGCTATTTCAAGTGAGAGATGAAGTCATGGGGGCAGACGATCCAGCCAGATGGGGGAACTAGACTGACAGTTACTGTGTTGAATGCTCTGAGCGAGGGAGCACAGGGCTCTGGGAGCCCAGAGGAGGGTGGGGACATCAGAGAAGGCTTTAGGGGACCCAGTGCCTGGGCTGGGTCTCGAACTAGAAGAAGGAGAGAAGGGCATTTTAGGAGGGGAAGCCCCGAGTGCCAAGGCAGACAGGTGAGGGGTTAGCAGATGGCAGGGGACGCAGGGGCACACAGTAGGTGTAGGATCCGCATAGGTTTCATGAGGGGAAGTCCTGTCCTTCTGTCCATCCGTTCCCCAGTGATGGAGGCATTTCAGCACAAGGGGAGGTTTGGGGAAGAGCAATGTCATCTGTCAGAGTAAGATGGACTTACACTGAGAATAGGTTTAAATATCTGTCTTGCTTCTTCTCAAGAGAATTGAGAAGAGAGTGTTCATGTCATGAAGAATATGGAGAAGGGCCCTAGCTGGTTTGGCTCAGTGGATAGAGCATTGGCCTGTGGACTGAAGGGTCCCAGGTTCAATTCCAGTCAAGGACACATGCCCGGGTTGTAGGCTCGATCCCCAGTAGGAGGCGTGCAGGAGGCAGCCGATCAATGATTCTCTCTCGTCATTGATGTTTCTCTCTCTCTCCCTCTTCCTTCCTCTCTGAAATCAATACAAATTCCCTACCTACAGATCCACATAACCTGTGCATGGGACTGACCGCCAGACCCATGCAGTTGTGCGCTAAGGATCCCCTTATCGGCCCTGACCGGTTTGGCTCAGTGGATAGAGCGTCAGCCTGCGAACTCAAGGGTCCCAGGTTCGATTCCGGTCAAGGGCATGTACCTTGGTTGCGGGCACATCCCCAGTAGGGAGTGTGCAGGAGGCAGCTGATCAATGTTTCTCTCTCATCAATGTTTCTAACTCTCTGTCCCTCTCCCTTCCTCTCTGTAAAAAAATCAATAAAATATGTTTAAAAAAGAAAAGAATATAGAGAAGGTTCAGCACTTCACAAGGGTGGAAGCAGGAAGTACCCACAACAAGCTTAGGAAGGGATGCCCTGGGAGAAATAACAGGAATCCGTACTTTACCCCAGAAACATCTGGAATTAATCCGCCCTAGAGACGATGGGGAGGCAGACAAAAGTCGGCCGGAGGAGGGTTTGGACCATTTCAGGGATAGGAGAGTCACAGTGATTATTAAGGGAAGCTGGGATGTTTGGGACTCATGCCTGACCACTTGAGGTTGGCGTGTTGGAACGCCAGCACGCCTTCCCAGCAAGCCTCGCAGACACAGCCGACCAAGGGATGGGCCGGACTGACCACTCGTCCACCCCGCCTGGCCCTGCTCCTTCTTCCTGCGTCGCTGGGCTCCAGCCCGGCTGCCCCTGGCTCTGATAATGATGGAGAGGCAGCACACAGGGCAGGCCCTGTGGAGCCTGTGGACCCACCCACGACGGGCTGCGAATGCCCTTGTCCACGGGCTCTGAGCAATATCTGAGGTTACAGACTGCAGACAGGTCTCCTTATCTCAACAGGGAGAGGCTCTGCTTTTAGATCAGCGGTTCTCTACCTGTGGGTCGCAACCCTTTCACAGGGGTCGCCTAAGACCATCGGAAAACACATATATCATTACATATTGTTTTTGTGATTCATCACTATGCTTTCATTATGTTCAATTTGTAACAATGAAAATACATCCTGCCTATCAGATATTTACATGACGATTCATCACAGTAGCAACATGACAGTTATGAAGTAGCAACGAAAATAATTTTATGGTTGGGGGTCGCCACCACATGAGGAACTGTATTAAAGGGTCGCGGCATTAGGAAGGTTGAGAACCACTGCTTTAGACAGACACCACCTATGAGTTAAGGGCCAGGTAGAAGGTTTCTAGTGTCAGGGCTAGGGATCTGGAGAGTGTTAAGAAAAATCTGATGACAATAAGGAGGAGCTAAGGATAGAGGACGAAGAGGTGATGACAGGACTATTGGTACGAGGAGCAGCGGCCGAGATGGTGGAGTTGACGGTGGAGAGTAAGCCACGGAAGTAAAGATGGAGAAGACGGAAGTGGAGGCAATGACGACGGAGGCCGAGGTGGTGGAAGTGGTAGTGAGGATAACGGAGCAGGAGCAGGGGAGGTGATGAAGGACATGGAGGAGGTAGAGGTAAAATTGGAGGTGATGGTAACTGTACTGGAGGAAGTGAGCGTGCAGGGAACAGAGCACTGGTGGTGGGGGTGATGGTGGGAGTAGCGTACTGGAGATGGGAGAGGTGATGTCGGAAGATGAAACCAGTGAAGGTCAAGGTGAAGATGATGGTGATGGGAGTGAAAATAAAGAAAGAGCAATGGTGGAGGTGATGAAGGAGATGAAGGCACTGGCGGCGGTGGTGGAGGTGAGTGGTTGCAGTGGAGGTGGTGAATGAAGAAGGAAGTTCATTGTGAACTACATCGGTCCGGGAAGGATGCCTGGAATGTGTGGGAATTTGCAGACTGGGAGAATTTAGACGGGGGGCAGGGGGAGGGGAGGGTACAGCAGGACATTCCAAGCCAGGGAACCGTTAGTGAGAATTTGCAGGGATAGAATAAGTAGGCTGTATTTATGGGGCAGCAGGAACAGCACCCTGGAGGAGGGGAGGGTGCACATGGGACCGGCATGGGAAATGAGCAGGAACAAGGAACTAAACCCTGGCCTAAGAGCTTAGATGCTGGGTGGTAGCATGGTGAGGCCCCTGGGAGCCTTGAGGCAGGATGGACTGTTAGGAAAGGTGGGCTGTGGGCAGCTGGAAATGGCGAGCAGCGAGCTGAGAGATAGTGGAACCCACGGGGCGGGCAGTGATGACAGCCAGGTCCCTGGTAGTGACTGGGTTAGCTCAAGCTCTGAGGCTCATTTAACCCTAAGACTTAGCCGATTTGCTCCTTCGTTCCTGGGGTCCAGGTTCCAACCACCACCACCACCCCCCTACCTTAACCCTAATTCAGTGACCCCCAAGAAATCAGGATGCATTTAGTCTGGTCCGACCCTTTGTCAGGCTGGATCCCAGAGATGTGCTGTAGCCAACTCGCGTGGGACCACGAGAGATGATAACCCCGATGTCTCCCCAACTCCCAATCCAATGGCATCGCGCTGGTTGTCTGAAATGCACCATGGTGGGAGTGATTCTACCACAGAGATTGGCAAATTGGCTTTTCTGTTCCTGGAGATCCCGTTGTTAAACATTTAACTACACACCACTGACTGCACCCCAGGGACCCCAACAGGAAGAGCAATGGGTTGTTGGGTGTTCTGATTGGGTTGTTTATGGTGTGTGCTGATTGGGTTGACTGTTTATGGTGTGTTCTGATTAGGTAGATTTATAGTTTGTTCTGATTGGGTTGTTCATGGTTGTTCTGATTGGGATGATTATGGTTTGTTCTGATTGGGTTGTTTAAAGTGTGTTCTGATTGGGTAGATTGTTTATGGTGTTTTCTGATTGGGTTCATTATGGTTTGTTCTGATTGGGTAGATTATGGGTTGTTCTGATTGGGTTGATTATGGGTTGTTCTGATTGGGTTGATTATGGTTTGTTCTGATTGGGTTGTTTAAAGTGTGTTCTGATTGGGTAGATTGTTTATGGTGTGTTCTGATTGGGTAGGTTGTTTGTGGTGTGTTCTGATTGGGTAGGTTGTTTATGGTGTGTTCTGATTGGGTAGATTGTTTGTGGTGTGTTCTGATTGGATAGGGTGTTTGTGGTGTGTTCTGATTGGGTAGGTTGTTTGTGGTGTGTTCTGATTGGGTAGATTGTTTGTGGTGTGTTCTGATTGGGTAGGGTGTTTATGGTGTGTTCTGATTGGGTAGGTTGTTTGTGGTGTGTTCTGATTGGGTAGGGTGTTTATGGTGTGTTCTGATGGGGTTTATTCTTTGGGAAAGGAAAAAGGAAAAAGGCCAAAAGTCAGTAGCACTTCCTCATCTGTGTGCTATAGATCTCAGGCCACTTCTGTCCCTCCCCAGGCCAAGAAATTGGCCCAAATTAGATGTGTGGACATCCAGGGGCTCCTGATGGTGATGGTTATCACACCTCCTCCTCCCATGAGCCCGGGCTCAGGTCTCTCCGCAGGCGGGGCTTGTACAGAGGCTGTGAAATTCCTCCTGAGCTCAGCAGGACGTGGCATTTGGACTCCGGGTGAGCAGAGCATTCCAGACGCCGCCCAGAATGAGGCATGAGGGAGGCCAGTCATGAGCAGGGAGGGGGCAGGACCCTGAGTCAGTCTTTCTGAGTTGGACCCTTGCTGACTCACCCAGCCTGTGGGGCGCTCCTGAACCTGGGAGGACAGAAAAACACCAGAGAATCCAATTCTAGGACTTCGGAGGAGTCAGCTCTCCCAGCTGCCTCCCTTTGGGTGCACAATATGAAGACTAATATTTTAATGGATAAGTGTTACTACATACTGGCACTTAGAAAGCTCACAGTTTGAACTGTAAGAAATTTCCATCGTTGTGGGCCAAGAATAGTTGCAGATCGGCAATTT
Organism: Myotis yumanensis; assembly: GCF_028538775.1. Lineage (NCBI taxonomy): Eukaryota > Metazoa > Chordata > Mammalia > Chiroptera > Vespertilionidae > Myotis > Myotis yumanensis. The sequence continues at coordinate 2,722,374 of NW_027223771.1, read as the reverse complement.
CATATGGCTCACTCCCAAATGGGCCAGAAATGCTCCAAGCGCTTTTATATATCATCTCATTGGATTCTCACAACTCTACAAGGTAGATACTCATCTGAGGAAACTGAGGCTCAGAGAGTTGTATGACACTGTCAGCGCCTGCCTCCTCTCTCCTTATCTGTCTGAGGGATCTGTCACAGACCAGAGCCATTCACTGCCAGGAATTAACATCCCCAGAGGCAACCCTCAACCAACAGGGGACTGGGGTTGGTAGATTCATGCTCCAGCCTGCTGTCCTGTGTAGCAGAGACAGAGACAAATCTGAGGCATGTTCCATATGGTTTCTCAGAGGGCTCCCAGCAGGATGGAGCCTCAGTTGCCCAATCTGTAACCTGCCCATTCATGTACCCTTTATGGGCAGATTCCCCTCTGTTCCCTGACTCACTTTTCCCCACTCCCTCACTAGGATGACCTATCAAAGAAAGGACTTTTCTTCATTTCATTTCTTTTATAGAGAGGAAGGAGGAGAGATGGAGATGGAGATGGAGATGGAGATGGAGAGGGAGAGGGAGAGGGAGAGGGAGAGGGAGAGGGAGAGAGAGAGGGAGAAGGGGGAGAGGGAGAGGGAGGGAGGGGGAGAGGGAGAGGGAGAGGAAGAGGAAGAGAGGGAGGGAGAGGAGGAGGGAGAGGGGGAAGAGGGGGAGTGGAGGGGAGAGGAAGGGGGAGAGGGAGAGGGAGAGGAAGAGAGAAACATCAGATTGTTGTTCTACTTATTTATGCGTTCATTGGTTAATTCTTGTATGTGCCCTGACCGGGGATCGAACCCACAACCTTGGTGTACTGGGTCCAACGACCCTTTCACAGGGGTCGCTAAGACCATCCTGCATATCAGATATTGACATGATGATTCATAACAGTAGCAACATTACAGTTGTGAAGTAGCAACGAAAATAATTTTATGGTTGGGTCACAACACGAGGAACTGTATTTAAAGGGCCAGAAGGTTGAGAACCACTGCCTTAATCAATAAAGAAAATTAAAAAAAAAGAATTAAAAAAAATAGTTTTACTTTATAGGTGAGGACACCAATGCCCAGTGGTTAGTGCCTAAGGTCACTCAGCAAGAAGTGGGACAGCCAGGCTGCAAACCCAGGTCTGCCCACTTTCCCAAGCCCGCGTCCCTCCAAGCTTCTACAGCTCCCGCTCAAAAGGCCGAGCTCTGTGTGCAGCAACCCTGCCATTGGCTCATAAATCCTCTTTAGAAATTGTCCTCAGAGCCAAAGAAAACTAGACTCACTCACATCTGGTTGTAATGTATCGGCTAGCTCAGTGGTTCTCAACCTTCCTAATGCCGCGACCCTTTCATACAGTTCCTCATGTTGTGGTGACCCCCAATTTCATGGTTACAAATTGAACATAATTAAAACATAGCGATTAATCACAAAAACAATACGTAATTATATATGTGTTTTCTGATGGTCTTAGGCGACCCCTGTGAAAGGGTCGTTCGACCCCCAAAGGGGTCGCGGCCCACAGGTTGAGAACCGCTGGTAGCTGTTTGCCTTCTCCCCTTCTCCCTGGAAGCCGCACAGGGTGGAGGTTAAACAGGTGGACTTGCGTGTCAAACCAACTGGGTTTGAACCTGCTTCTCTGCTGTGTGATCTTAGGCAAGTGACTTGAACTCTCTGTGCCTCCGCTTCCTCAGATGTAAACTGTGGACCAGGGAGTCCTAGTGTATCCCGCTGGAAAGGCCGTGACCATAGAGCAAGACTGTTAATCCACGTAAAGTGTTCAGCGCCACGTCTAGTACGTAAAGAGTGCTCGGTCCACATTGGCAAGTGCTGTCCTTTCCAGGAAAGCCCTGGCGGATTCCCGCCCCCTCTGTGTGTGTTTGGGGCCCTCCTCGCTCTGCCTCCCCAGTGCCCCAGGCTCCCTGTCATTGCAACTCCTGGGAGTAGCCGCTGCCCCCCCGCCCCCCACCTTCTACCAGGCATGAGCTGTGCTCTCTGAAGGCTGGATCATTCCCAGACCAGGTGGGCCGGGGGGGGGGGGGGGGGGGGCGGTTCTTAGAAGGATGACCAGCTGGTCACCGACTGGCCAACCTGCTGATCACACCTAGCCAACCATAAACACTTCCAGTATGTTCTACCCTCCGCACAACAAGAACAATGTTTGGCTCACAGTCGGCGATCGATGAATGAGCTCCGAAGGACTTTTAGTTATTTTTAATTTTAAAACAACCACCGTCCCCACTGAGAATATCCAAGATAGCTTGGAGTCCGTTCCTCAAATAGCGGCCGCCTCCCTGGCTATGCGGGTATCCAGCCTCGGCGGGGGGGGGGGGGGGGGGCGCGGAGGTGGAGGGGGGAGCACACTCATTTGCATGGACAAATTCTGATGTGCGGTTTCTGCAGGTCAGTGCTTCTTTGTGTCCCTCACAGGGCTGTGCACACAGTAGGAGCTCAATAAATAGGTGTTTATTTATCGAAGGGCTCCGGGGCCCCTGAACTCACAAACACGGCCCAGAATTGGAGTCTCCGCCCTTGCAGGCCAGGCCTCGGTCCATCTGGGCAGACAGATGACCATTCACTGGCCCGTTTCCTCTGGGAATACTGTCCCCGCTCCAAGCAGGGCTGCTGAAAGGGGGCCATTCTCTCGTCTCAGAAGGGCCTCAGACACTTCACAGCGAGGGTTTTTTTTCCTCAACTGTCTCACCTGACCTTTGGGCCCACCGGGCAGTTGGGCGAAGCCCCGGAAAGGCCTGAGACAAATGGCCTGCCACCAGCCCACGGCTCACTCTGCTCTCCTGGACTTCCCATTCGGTGCTCTTTGGGGCTCCCTTGGACCTTGGGAAGAGCACAGAAGGCCGTACTTCCCTCCTTTCCACTGGACTGGGTGCCGGTCTCCACCGGAAGTTGAGACCAGCTCCTTTCGGTGGCCACAGCATCTGGGCCACCACTCTCTCCCTTTCCCTGCCTCCCTCCATCATAGCCGGGGGTCATGGGATTTTGGTCATCTTAAATTGTAACAAAAGTACTGACCGGCCGGTATGAGGGTTTCAGAGAGCCGGGCAGCCACGGCTCACCTCCCCCTGCACCATGGCTCCATCTCTGAAGGCTGGCGTGCCTGGGGAGAGAAGGTGCCGCTGGTCATGGCCCCAGACACTCATGCTCCATGGAATCATGAGGGAGCTGGTGGGAGTGTATGGCGTAGGAGCGTGTGTTGGGGTAAGAGAAAAAGATCTAACAGGATATACTCTGGGGTCTCCTGAGGCAGTGGTCAGCAAACTCATTAGTCAACAGAGCCAAATAACAGTACAACGATTGAAATTTCTTTTGAGAGCCACATTTTTTAAACTTAAACTATATAGGTAGGTACATTGTTATTAACTTAATTAGCGTACTCCTAAGGCTTAGGAAGAGCCACACTCAAGGGGCCGAAGAGCCGCATGTGGCTCACAAGCCGCAGTTTGCCGACCACGGTCCTGAGGGATCGGGTCGACGACTCTCATCTCTAGTTTGCTGTATCTCACCCCAAACTTCCAGCACTTTCATAAGATCATTTGCTGGAGACCACACAAGCAGGACACAGCACCATGATTGCACCAAAGATCTATGTCATGGTCAAGGGCTTAGGTTCTGGGAACACAGATACTGTATGATTCCACTGATATCAGGGAACTAGAGGAGGCCAATTTGCAGAGAGAGAAAACGGAACTGTGGCTGCAAGGGCTTGAGGAAAGGGGAGACCAGAGAATTTGTAGTTAATAGGCACAGAGATTCATTTAGGGGAAGACGAAAACGTTCGAGAGATGGATGGTGGTGATCGGGGCAGAAATGAGGTGAATATATTTAATGCCACTGAACTAAACACTTAAATATGACTAAAATGGTACATTTTATGCTGAGCATATTTTACCACAATAAAAATTACTTTCTCTAGATTAAAAAAAAAAAAAAAGTTTTGGTTCTGGGGAATGAGAGGCCTGTGTTCAGATTCCCACTTACCAGGTGACCTTGCACAAGTCCGGTACTATTCTTTTTTTCTTTTTTATTTTATATTTTTATTGATTTCAGAGAGGAAGGGAGAAGAAGAGAGAGACAGAAATATCAATGATGAGAGAGAATCATGATCGGCTGCCTCCTGCACGCCCCACACAGGGGATCGAGTCACAACCCGGGCATGTGCCCTGACCAGGAATCAAACCGTCACCTCCTGGTTCATAGGACGATGCTCAACCACTGAGCCAGGCCGGCTGGGCAAGTCGGGTACCATTCTGAGTGTCAGTTTCCTCATCGGTCAAAAAGCGGGTAATAATCCTTGCTACCTGGTAGCACTGGGAAAGCTCAGGACCCAGCACACACTGAGAGCTAACGTGATTATCAAGTGCAAAGACGGAGGGCTACGCAGGCAGCAACAAGCTGACCCATTTGGCTGGAGCTAGGGGGCAGGTGCGAAACATCATGTGAGAAGACAGATGGGAGGCCATGCTACAGCTGTGCCTGGTGGGAAGAGTTTATAGTTGATGCAATATTCGTGGGGAGCCATCAAAGCTATGAGCAGGGGGGAAATGCAAACAGAACTGGTATCAGGGAAGGAGGTGTGAATGGAGAGCTTACAACCAGAGCAAGAATCAGCCTGTGTCTTGTCACCAATGCCCCTGCGTTCAGATCATGCCAACGCCATGCCCCCTAAACCCCCCACTCCCAGCCGAACTCAGCAAACAGGGTCAGCCTTGACATTGAGGATCACAGCTTTCTAATTCCCCTGCCCTCTGGATGTGGGCGTGAATTCTTGCTCGAATCTGCTGAGTGAAAATAACAGGACTGAGCGAGAAACGGCAGGTCCGCCCTGACTGCTAACCAGGCCCTGGTATGATTTAACGCTGATCTGGCACGACTGCCCAGTCCTCACATCTTTCTTCTCACTTCCCTGGGATTCCTCTTCCCTCTGCAGTGCTCTCTGCCAGTCTCTGATAAGGGGATCCTTTTTTTAATATATATATAAATATTATTGATTTTTTACAGAGAGGAAGGGAGAGGGATAGTTAGAAACATCGATGAGAGAGACACATCCATCAGCTGCCTCCTGCACGCTCCCTACTGGGGATGTGCCCGCAACCAAGGTACATGCCCTTGACCGGAATCGAACCTGGGACCCTTCAGTCCGCAGGCCGACGCTCTATCCACTGAGCCAAACCGGTCAGGGCTGATAAGGGGATCCTTAGTGCACAACTGCATGGGTCCGGCGGTCAGTCCCGTGCACCGGTTATGTGGATCTGTAGGTAGGGAATGCGGCGGCCGGTGGGGAGTCATCTGCCAAATGGAACAGCAGCGGAGAACAGGCACTGGAGTCAGGCCATGGGCACCCGAAGGCAGAGACTGATGACCTCCCAGCGCCTGGAACAGTGCCTGGCACACTGCAGGCACTCAATAAATGGGTGCTAAGTGGAGTGAGGGAGGATGGCTGCCCATCACCATGAGCCGTGCAGGTGTACCAAATGCCCTGGGGGTCAGCAGGGCCTTGCTGATATTAACGTAAAAACCACTGAAACCTGTAAAGAGTTTTTATGAGTTTATTTGAGCCAAACTGTCGACATATGCCGGGAAGCAGAACCTCAAGGGATTGAGATAATGATCCAGAGATTGGCGGGTTACATCTAAAGGGTGTCCCAAAATTCACGCAAGAAGTAATTTTGATAGAAAACACAGGTTTATAATTAAAAATTGTAAATGTTTTATTGATTCATAAAGTATACAGCATAGGGTTATGGATGGAATAGCACATCGGGTAAATGGCCTCCACGGCTTTGCTGGCACAGACGCAAAGCCGTGGTCTTCATTGTCCCTGCTCCTGGGCCATCATTGGTACTTGGTCATGCTTATCAAATTGAAGGGATTGAAATCAAAGGGCAACAGATATTAGAATCTGATTCAATAAACCAAGTAAAATTAGGCTTTTATTTTGTTGTTGTTGTTGTTGTTAATGCTCACGCAAAATTCAAATCTTGCATGAATTTTGCGACACCCTTTGTATTTATACATTGCAATCAAAGGAAAGGGACATAGGTGGGTGACATGAAATCCACTGGTGATAGACTAGAGAGGCGGGAGAAAGCAAAGTGGGGAGGAGGGAAACCCCTGGGATTGGATAAAAAGTGAAATGATGGACAGATGCTTCTTTTACATAGATAGATAGAGGATAGTTTAACATAATTAACAGTTGATAACAATAACCATGAGGGAATGTCCTGGTGCCATTTGTGGTGCCCTGAGGGGTCCGGAAAAAAAGGGAAGTTACAAGTTACCCACACGTCTCGAAGATATGTTATCTTAGAACAGCGGTTCTCAATCTGTGTGTCACGACCCTTTTGGAAAACACATATATCATTACATATTGTTTTTGTGATTAATCACTATGCTTTCATTATGCTCCATTTGTAACAATGAAATTGGGGGGTCACCACAACACGAGGAACTGTATTAAAGGGTGCGGCATTAGGAAGGTTGAGAACCACTGTCTTAGAGGCAAAAAGACAAATGGGCTCAGTAAAGATCTACGTTGACCTTTGTCAGGGAAAATACTGGCCTAGGACATGACTACCCACTGTAACCTGTTTGCAGTTAAATATTTAATTTTCAGACCATCTTTTGTGGTGACTGTAGGTCTCTGAGTTTGCAAGACTGCCATGCAGGTCTCCCCTGAGCTGGTCAGGTCCGCATGTGGCCCCTTTCGTCCACACTGCCATGTGCCAGGCTTTGGAAAGGGGCCACTATCCATGGCGTATGGTGAGCGGGTATGTGAGGAAGGGGCAGCTGGCAGGGGTGTGCTGGCAGGTCCACTCTGAGGATGAGACTGGCTGAGGCGCGCTCAGGGTGGGATACTAAGTCAGCACAGGTATAAAGACCCAGGCTCCACCCCCACCCCAGCACCCCAATCCGTGCCCACTGCAGAGGTAACCAGTGACAAGGGCAAGTTTACTGCCTCTCTAGGGGGCGGATGCCCATGACCCACAACTCGAGAAACCCAGCGGCTAAGGGCCAAGCAATCAGGCCTGGCCTTCTGACCAGAGCCCAAGGCAGGGCCCCTGGAGCTCTGGCAGAGCCCACACCCCCCAACCCGCCCAGACCAGGAGTTCACAGCAGACCGCACGTCCGTTCCCAGCGTGGTCAGGACTCGGCTCCACGCACACACAGGGGTCAGAGGGGACCCCGGGAGGTCTGGGCCCAGGACACACGTCCGAGGCCCCCAAACAAGGACAGGCTTTGTGCAGCAGACGGGCAGTAGGACAGCCAGGCCCTGGGCCCCTCCTGGCAGGTCCCTGCTGATTCGCTGCCTGTGAATTCCTGAGGCTGCAGCTGGGTCCTGGCTGTGTGAAGGCAGCAGGCAGGCCGGCAGCCTGGGGTCTTGGCCTCGGCCCTCAACCTGCCCTCCCTCTCCCGGAGAAGCGCCCAGACCTCCGAGGGATGCAAATCATCCATCGAGTCAACAGAGATTTCAGCACAAGTTTGCTTTTCAGGGGAGTGGCTCAAAGGCACATGCAGGGTCCCTGGGCTGCTCTCCCCACAGAAGGGGCCAAATGCACTTCCAATATGGATGGGGGGGGGGGCGCTAGGGGTTCCTTCCTCCTGGCCCCGCCTCCCCATGGCCCTCAGGAGCGAGGGGCTGTGCACACCTGAGACACCTGAGTGTCTTGCACTCTCTGAGTCCTCCGCAGGGACAAGCAGGTAGGAGCCTGAGGAGGGTATCTCAGGTTCTCACCCCAAGATCCCAATTCCCAAGCCACACCCATCCAGCGCTCCCTGGAACCCTGGCGGCCTACCTGATCCCACTCTCTTCAACCCACTCCCACATCCCGCCCCCTTCTCCTGGACCTAACTCGGTTCTGCCTGAAAACAGACCCACAGGGGCCAACGTGACCTTGGGAAGGGACTTGCTGGGCTGTTCTCTGGGGGGTGAAGTCACACTCCGCTGGGAAATGCCCATACAAAGAGGAGTGTGACATTGCAGGAGGCACCCTGACAATGGTCTTCCTTCTAAGCAGTGATTTCAAGGAATTTATCCTTGGGGACAGGAATTAGCACCGTGCACAAAGATGTCCACCTGGCATTGCTATAATAACGAAGCAATTAGAAACAAAGCCATGGCCATCCATAGACTAGTATATAGAATTAACAAGGCATGGGCATGGGGGGAAAATGTCATGATATAGCATTAGAGGGGAAAAGTAAAATACAAGCTGTATATTTTCAGAGTAAGAGCTCTGATAGGCCAGGGTCTGAGTGTACAGAAGCCGAGAGCTAAAACAAAGAGGAACCAGGGTTTGCAAATGCACGTCCATGCCTCATAACACAGAGCACAATGTTTTCCTAGCCAAATGAAATCATAACAGCCAGCAGTCACTAAGTACTTAGGATACAGAGGGGAATTTCTAAAAAACTAGATAAAAGACAATAGAAGAAGCAGAATGGGAGGTAAAAGATACATAGGAAAAGCAAGATAAATAGAAAGCGCACCATAAGAGGGTAAAACTAATAACTCCCTATCAGCAATTATTACAAACGAGAGGCCCGGTGCACAGGTGGAGTCCCTCGGCCTGGCCGGCGATCGAGGCCTATCGGGGGTCGGGGCAGGGCAGCCAGCAGGGAGAGGGACTGCAGGGGGTTGGCTGTGGGAGCACACTGACCATCAGGGACCAGCTCCTGCATTGAGCACCTGCCCCCTGGTGGTCAGTGCTCATCATAACGGCTGGTCGACCGGTGGTTCCGGTCGTTCAGCGTAATTGTCGCTTAGGCCAGGGGTCCTCAAACTACGGCCCGCGGGCCACATGCAAATGCAAATATTGTATTTGTTCCCGTTTTGTTTTTTTACTTCAAAATAAGATATGTGCAGTGTGCATAGGAATTTGTTCATAGTTTTTTTAAAAACTATAGTCTGGCCCTCCAACGGTCTGAGGGACAGTGAACTGGCCCCCTGTTTAAAAAGTTTGAGGACCCCTGGCTTAGGCTTTTATATATATAGATGGTAAAAGTCTAAACTCAACTCTTAAAAGTTAGCCAGATTTGCTTTAAAAAATATGTGCACAAATCAAAAAGTGATAGAATTACTTTATAAAGGAGAAATTTATAAATTCACAACCATGTGTGTAATATTTACGAGAGAAATTCAAAACATGAAAGAGAAGGGTTGAAAATAAGACTGAAAAAGAAGTACCAAGAAATACTACTACATTCATTCCCCCCGCCCAAAAATAAATAAATAAATAACTGCTATGGCTATATTAAACTTTAAAAAAAAGCATTATGGAGAATATCAACAACTACATAATTCTAAAAGGAGTCATTCACCAGGAAGCTATAGCAATTATAATAACATAAAAGTTTAGTATCCGAGCTTGTAAGACAAGTAGTGAGAAAATTACGAGAGAACTATAAATCCTCAGTCATAATGGAAGATTTTTATTACACTTCTCTCAATAACTGCTATATTGAACAGATAAAAATTTAGGAAGGACAGCATATTTGAATAACACAATGAAGTTTTGCTTATGGACATGTATAGAACCATGCACCCAGCATTTAGAAGTACTTTTCAAGAACACGTAACAACACATTTGCAAAAATGTATTATTTACTAAGCACAAAGACACCCTTCCTACCGGCTTGGTCTCTGATACTTCTCTGCACTTTACTTGAAATTCTTCCTGGTACTTTACTTAAAAAAAAAAAATACCTTTTTTTACACTTGAGACTTTTCTGTAAGTTAAAGATAATGTTTTTTTAACCGAAGGACTTGTATGCATGCATATAAGGATAACCAATGGACACAGACACTGGAGAGAGGGGGGTGGGTATGTGCCGGGGGGGGGGGGGGGTAGGGGAGGCGGGAGGGGGAGGTCAAAGGGGGGAAAAGGAGACATATGTACTACTATCTGTAATACTTTAAACAATACAAAAAAAAAAGATTATGTTCTTTAAGATTTCATTTTAAAACCTTACAGGATGCAGCCAAAGCAGTGACTAGACATTTTATAGCCTTAAATGCTTGGATTCCAAAAGAAGGCTGAGAATTAATCAGCAAAGGACCCGAGACATTTGAGGAAGAAAAACAGAGTTAAACCTAAGAAAGCAGAAGGAAGGAAATACTAAAGATAAGTGATGGCGAAGTCCTACGGTCATGTCAACGCTTCCACAGCGATGCAGAGGGTGTAATTTGATCCAACCAATCTGGAAAACTATTTCCCTAACCTAGTAAAGTTCAGACTCGCACAACCTAGGACTTAACAATCCCACCTGCAGCGGCTTCTCCGAGTGCCCCCAGGAGATAGTACAAGAATGCTTTTTCAGGATTGTAAGAGCCAAAAAAATGAAAACAAACGAAACGTCCATTTATGGAATGGAAAAGAAATCACGATCTATTCATACAATGGAACACTGTGGATCACAGTAAAACGGAACGCACCACAGCCACACTCATCACCACAGAATGAATTTCAAAATCATCATGACAAGCGACCGTCACTGGTGACAGAAGAATTCATATTCTGGAACTACGTCAAGAAAGCAGAGGCATGTATGTCCTTAGGGCTGGGAAGAATGTCTTAAGTAAAACGTAAAAAGGCATGCAAACCATAATGTGTGAAAGAATGATAAAATTGGTAATATGAAAATTAGAACTTCCTGCATGACAAGCCACAGGCTGGGAGAAGAGATTTGCAGCAGATTGAACTGACAACGGACTAGTCCAGTGATGGCGAACCTTTTGAGCTCAGCGTGTCAGCATTTTGAAAATCCCTAACTTAACTCTGGTGCTGTGTCACATATAGAAATTTTTTGATCTTTGCAACCATAGTAAAACAAAGACTAATATTTTTGATATCTATTTTATATATTTAAATGCCATTTAACAAAGAAAAATCAACCAAAAAAATGAGTTCGCGTGTCACCTCTGACATGCGTGTCATAGGTTCGCCATCACTGGACTAGTCCCTAGAATTTATAAAGGAACTAGAGGCCTGGTGCACGAGATTCATGCACTGGAGGGGGCGTTGAGGAGGGCGTCCCTCAGCCTGGCCAGCGCCCTCTAGCAGACTGGGAGCCCTCAGGGGATGTCTGACTGGTGGCTTAGGCCCGTGAGGCTCCTGCTATCCCGCTATGCTCGCCAGCCGCTCGCCAGCCCTGAGCCGGCTTCTGGCTGAGCGGTGCTCCCCCTGTGGCAGCGCAATGACCACCAGGGAACAGCTCCTGCGATGAGTGTCTGCCCCTGGTGGTCACTGCATGTCATAGCAACCGGTTATTCTGCCGTTCGGTCGATTTGCATATTACCCTTTTATTATATAGGATTATTAAATGTCAACAAAAGTCAACCTCAACAGCAAAAAAATGGGCAAAGCTTATGAAGATCCAAGTCAAAGAAAAGGAAAGTGGAATGACTGACAAACTTGAGAAGATGCTCTGGAGAAAGTGGAATGCAAATTAAAACTCTGATGCTTGACCTCAGCTCCCCGCCCAGGCACTCAACACCACGCTTACCCACCCGCAGCTGTCACTCATCCGGGAAAGGCACCTTCAGGCCATGGGCTGCTGACCACACCCCGGCGCTCTATGACCCTCCTAGGTGTCAAAGCTCACCTGTGTCCTGCCTGTGGTACACTGTTAGTTGCAGGCTCCTCCCCAGCCCAGGCCCTGGTCAGGGCTTGTGCAGGAGGCAACCGATGTGTTTCTCTCACATCGATGTTTCTCTCTGTCTTTCCCTCTCTCTTCTACTCTCTCTAAAAATCAATGGAAAAATATCCTCCGGTGAGAATTAACAAATACAAAATAAAATAAAATGTTGGTCATCTTCAACACTCAACCCTATTGCTGAGTCAGTTTCACCGTGGCTTGTCCTCCTTTCTCTGTGGTGGATTTTCCTTCACGTCCTCAAATATTCATCTGCCTTGCCATTAAGTGTCTGTCAGCTCCTGCACCCATTCCCGTGTGTCTGAACCCCTGAGGGTGGATACAGTTTGGGACTGTTCCCGGAAGGCTACCCAGTCCCTATCACTATGGATGGAGGCCAAACATCATTCGTGGCTCGAGTCTTTTTTCTGAGATAAGTTAAACTTGCTCATTTTTTCATCAAGGTAGAAAGTGAAAACAAAGAACTTCGGAGTAACCGAGGTCTGATGACACCTCTGGCGTGCCATTGTGCTGGGGGACCTAACACTTGACTTCGGCCAGCCATGGGACCACCATGGCATCCCAGGCACTCGTGCATGACGCCTCTAGTAAGAAATTCAGGAGTAAGGATAAACGCTCAAGAAATACAGGCTTCTTAGCTCCAACCAGCGTGGCTCAGTGGTTGAGCATCAACCTATGAACCCGGAGGTCGTGGTTCAATTCCCAGTCAGGGCACAGGCCCGGGTTGCGGGCTCGATCCCCAGTGTGGGGCGTGCAGGCGGCAGCCGATCAATGATTCTCGTTCATCACTGATGTTCCGTTCCTCCCCTCCCTCCCTCTACAAAGTCCCAAGGACAGAGAGGTGAAGTCTGACAATACTAAGCACCCAGCACCCAGCACCCAGCAGGAGACATGGCGAACCACTGAAGTCCATCAGTCTCTGCTGAGCAAATAAGTGGATTTTTTCGTTTACTGAAATATTTATTAACAGCTTCATTTGAATGTGGTCTTTGACCTATTAGCAGCTTTATTTCGTGACTTGGAACGACATTTCTGTATTTTTACACGAGGGTTACATTTAGAATCTAACCACCCTCAGAAAATAGCTTTTTTGCGAATCTAAAAATTCTCAAGCTTGTTGTTTCAACGAGACTGGAAGCAACATTGCTCTAAATGGTTCCTTTAAAAGCAGACGTAAATCAGCCCCCACTTCGCTGGTACAAAAATACCGATGCAACTAACGAATTAGAAGTTATTTGCAGATTGCAGCATGCTAAATTTGTCCTAAAAAAATCTACTCATGCCACCAAATATGGGTTTCTCTATAGTACCAAAAAATAAAAGTTATTTTTAAATGTAATGTAACCCAAATGTCAACAATCCCCTCTTCCCTCCTCATTCTTTACTTTCCTAGGCCCTCCTCAGCAGTGCCTGAGAATAAAAGTTCTTCACGTCGTTACATAACATTGCATAAAACTCAAAAAAGAAAAGGAAAGTTACCAAAGAAATGTAAGCGTTTCTATGACCTTCCTTCTTTCCTTCCTTCCTCCCCCCTGCTCCATCCCTCCCTCTCTCTCTTTTCGTTTTTGCTATTGTTCATTCACATTCTATGCACTTTGACATACGTTATCACATCCCAATCCTCACTGCACCTTGAAGTCAGCAGGTCAGGCTGCATTTGGCATTTCCCAAAAGGGAAACCTATGTATATAAAAGCCTAAGAGACCATTATGACCAGATGACTGGATGACCAGCTGGTAGCTATGAGATGTACTGACCACCAGGGGGCAGACGCTCAATGCAGGAGCTGCCCCCTTGTGGTCAGTGCGCTCCCACAGCCAACCTTCCACAGCCAGCCAACCTCCTGCGGCCAGCCAACCTCTCACAGTCCCTCCCCGCCGCCGGCTGGCCCCAATTGGCCTGATGGGTACTGGCGAGATGGCCCCTATCGGCCCTGATCGCCGGCCAGACCGAGGGACCCCACCGGTGCACAATTTCATGCACCGGGCATCTAGTTATTTAATGTTTACAAAAGTGAAGTGAGTTGCCCCAGGGCTGCGGTTCCTGAGTCAGGCTAAGCCGGGCCACAGGCTCGGCCACAGGAAGGTAAGGAGACCTCAGAGTTCCTTCAGAATCTGTGTGTCGGGAGATTAAGTCCAAGGGGATTCCGAGGAAAGGGCCTCCTTCCCGAGAAGGAGCATCCTGGAGAACCGGGTGGCTGGATGGAGTCGGAGCATAACTAGGAAGCAGATCACCTGGTTCTAGATCCAGGTCTGCCTCCAGCAGTGCGATCCTGGGCCAATCCCTCCCCTGTCCCAGCCCAGGCCACCTGTTCCACTCGACACAGGAAGAACGGCGTGGCTGGCCGCCAGCGTGCAGGCTGTCTCTAGGATATCGATTTTACGTCCGCCTTCATTCTATTTAGCGTTCTCTGGCTTATGCTTTCTGAAAGCAAATCAATTTGATTTCTCATTATGAATACTTCATCTTCCGTCACATAAACGCTGGCGAATGTGAAGTTGTACTTCCCCAGAGGGACTTTATTTTCCACGCCAGACCGCACTACCTGTTACGGGACGGAAAAAAGTGGAAGCTCTCATCTCCTGATGGCAGCTATTCAGAGATAAACGCAGAGGCCCGGGGAGGCACTAAGCCAGACACGATCAGGACAGCACTGCAAACCTCCACCAGGCTGTGAACCATCTTCCCAAGCAGGTTTCCAAGTCTCCAACTGAGCCCAAGGGCCTGATGCCCCACAATAATCATGTTGGTTGAGCGCTTATTATGAGCTTATTGTGTTCTCCCAGCTTTTCATATATTTAGCTATTTAATTTCCATATATTTAACTATTTAATCCTTATAACTAAAGGGTGAAAAAATGAAAAAAAAATCCTTATAACAACTCAATCCAGTTCTTATTATTTGCATTTTACACGTGAGGAAAATGAGGCACAGAGAGGGTAGGTAACTTGTCCCAGGTCACACAGCAATTAAGTGGTAGAGCCGGGATTCAAACTCAAGCATTCTGCCTCCAGGCTGATTGATTCATCACAACACATGTGGTCACAATTTATAATCAATAGAATCAAGACATTTTACTAGGGAGCCCGGCCAGTGTGGCTCAGGGGCTGAGCATGGACCTATGAACCAGGAGGTATGGGTTCGGTTTTCCCAGTCAGGACACATACACGGGCTGCGGGCTCAATCCCCAGTCGGGGGCGTGCAGAAGGCAGCCAATCAATGATTCTCTCTCATCAATGATGTTTCTATCTCGCTCTTCCTCTCTGAAATTAATAAAAATATTTTTAAAAGAAATTTTACTAAGGGATGAGCATATTGCCACTGTGGTATTTTAAAATGTTAACTATGGTGTGTGTGTTTTTTCCTTTAAATCTTGTACTTCTTTGTACCCCATGACCCTTTCCCTATTCCAGTAAACACAGCATGTGGCACCTCTTATAAAGCAGAACTTTAGTAAAGCAGAACTTTCCCTCATGGAGCTTACATTCTGATGCGTGTACCAGGGGAAGGAAGAGTGTCTACTGCAGCATGTCTAACTCGCAGGCCACAGGTGGCCCACAACGAATATTCTTGTGGACCAGCCAATATAATGGTATGTAAGAAACGTTTTAATAAAAATTTCGTAACTTAATTTTTTACAGTATCCTGTTATACATAATCTATAATAATGAAAGTGTAACATGCTAATTAGACCAGATGTCCTTCCAGACAACCTTCTGGACGAAGCTGGGGCTGCGAGGGAAGCCCGGGTCCCGGGTGCCAGAGGTAAGCTGGTGCCAGCAGCCGGGGGAAGGAAGGCCTACTCTTGCACAAATTTCATGCATCGGGCCTCTTGTTATTAATAACGAACTACAACATTTGCTAATGATGATTACTATAATCCTGTTGCATTCATTTCCCTTACGTGCCTTACATGCAGGCACACCATTTCTCTCCACTGATACTAGCAGTGAATATTTTAGAAGCCGATGGCCACGTCATTCCTCTTGGATTGATTTGTTTGGTGTGCACAACAGGAAATATTTTGCTTTCGAAGAACAAGAAAAAATAGGTTTATTTGCATGACCCTTATTCATTTGTACAGTTATTCGGCGTCTGGTACGTTAATGTTCAAGAAAAAAATATTAATTTGTATTCAAATGTTCTATTATTTTATGTGAACGATGACTCATTTATCTCAGCCCTTTGTGTTCAGCATGTATCGAAATAAACCTACGTTTCTATGAAAATGGAAGCCTTTGTTGTTTTGCGGCCCACATACACTTAAACCTTGTTTATTGGGCCCGTGTTAGCCTTTGAGTTTGACACGCTTGGCCTAGTGTCGCTCAGTGCAATGGAGAAACAGAGAGAGGGAGAAGAAATGTCAGCGTGGGACTGGGCAGCGTGGACAGGGGACTCGGGGAAGCCTCACGGAGAAGGTAGCAGATGAGCAAGGACCTGGAGGGGAGGAGGGAGGGAGGGAGGCTGTGTGTATCTGTGTGTATTTGGTGCGACGGTGACCCGGGAAGAGGAACCAGCAGGTGCAAAGGCCCTGAGGTAGGAGCACGGTTGAGAAGAAACACAGTCATATTCACAGAATCTGGTCCTAGACGGGCCCCTGCTCCGAAACCGGACTGAAGACAAGTTGTTTGTACAGGAGAGCAGCGACCCTCCGCAGGCTGAGCAGACTCCGCGCCCCGGATCGGCTGGAAATGTACCCACTGGAGAAATGTCCTCCTGGACTGCGCTCCCCTCAGTCCATGTCAGGGCTCCTCTCCTGAGGCCGGCCCTACGGAGGTGAGTGCTGGCCACTGCTTTTTCGGGACTCCTGGCTTTGGCCTTGAATTTGCCCAAAGGTCACTGCCTTGAGCAGTGGGCACACCCAGAGCACAGGCCCTGTCCCAGGTGCCAGCAAGTGCCCACAATGGAGAGAAGCCGGTTCCACAGCCATCTGGCTGCTGTGTCGCACACAGTGTTTAACCCAGCCTTCGCGGCCTCAGCCGAAGCCAGCCACGGAGCCTTTAGGGAAGAGCCAGGTCCATGCAGGTGAGTCTTGCCTCCCCAGGCCCATCTTCAACCTCACCTCTCCATTCTTTCTGCCCTCCCCTCACCCTCAGGATCCCATGGGCACGCCACCCCCTCCAGGAAGGCCCCTCCTGGTCAAGGAAGCTTCCCTCTTCTTTGGATTGACAGAGCAATTGCTCTGTATGCTGAAGCTACAGCCCATTATACTCCAGTTGGTTGGGCATGTTTCCCCATGAAATGAAGGCTCCTTGAGGCTGGAATTGGACTTAGAGTCTAATTCTCACCACACCCAGCACAGGGCTGTAACTCAATAAAGGCATATACACATACATATACACACACACACACACACATACATGTATATGTATATATATACATATATATGTGCCATATTTTTCCGTGTATAAGACACTCCCATGTATAAGACGCCCCCCACTTCTCCAACCCCAAATTAAGAAATCAATATTTTAAACATTTTGCTGGTTTTCCTCTTTTTTTTGGCATCTTAAGAAGTTTTTCTTCCTGTTTTCTCCACTGTCTGGAGGTCCAAATTATCTCTCTGCAGCTCTATTGCAGAGCTGATTACATTCAGTTTGAATTTTTCAGAGTAAGACAATCGCTTACCAGTATTTATCTTTTTATTTTTTGACACCTTTATGGGCTCAGAATGCTCGGTCCCTGTTGCATCTGCACTGTCCACCTCCACCTCCAATTATGGCATCAGCTGAAGTCAGTAACAGGCAGGCTTGTGACTGGAGGAAGCCTGTTTGACAAGGTATGGGCAGCTACGCATCGTTGCGGCTCCCTCCTTGGCTGACTTCTGTGTATAAGATGCCCCTCGGTTTTCAGTCTAATGATTTTAGAAAAAAAATAGTGTCTTATACACGAAAAAATATGGTATATTTTAGAGAGGGAGGGAGGAGATAGAAACATCAATGATGAGAGAGAATCACTGATCGGCTGCTTCCTGCACGCCCCCTACTGGGGATCGGGCCCGCAACCTGGGCATGTGCCCTTGACCGGAATCGAACCTGGGACCCTTCAGTCCGCAGGCCGATGCTCTATTCACTGAGCAAATCCAGCTAGGGCAATAAAGGCTTCTTGATTGTCTCAAAGATGCTCCTTGTAACTGGCTGCTTTAATAACTACCTCCCGAGCGCCTCATTCCTCAAAACCCAATACCCAACCTCTACCCAGTGGCTAAGACCTGCAGGGCAGCCCAGGGCATAGAGGCCCACTCTCCTGGGGAAAACCTACAGAAGATGTACAGGTTTCCGAGGCCCGGGGCGCTGCGGGTCAGAGAATGAGGCCGCAGCTTTAAAAACTGTATCTAGGCTGTAATCACGACAAGATGACACATGAACGTTTTCTCTCCAAACACTAGACTTGGGTCACCTTCGGCATCAAAGCCCATCTGAGCTGTTCCCCAGCGCGGACTGGGCTGAGCTCAGGAGGGGCCGCGTGTTTTACAACTGTTTACAGGCAAAGGGAGAAGCTCAAAGGAGCCAAAGAAAGACCTACTGTTGGGAGACCAGATGGGGAAGGTCAGCGTGTCTGGTCAGCTCCGGGCCGGGGCGACAAGGTCACAGAGAGGAGCTTGTTCTGGGGTAAACAATACGGGGCATTTGCGGCTGAAGGGGGACTTGTGTAACCCATGCTATTCCAATGCTAACCCTGTCATCAGGAGGTGGCTGGCATGGGGAACTCTGGTGCAGCAACAAGGGTCCTCTGGGTTGGTCTTTACAACATGCTTCAAACGAAGACCTGTGACATTCTCCCCCAATGCGGCTCAAATACCCGCTGCCAGGATGGATGGAAGAGGACCATAGCTTCAATGCCCAGGACAAAACCACGGAGCACTATGAGAGAATACGATCTTATAAGCCCGTCATTCTTGGTGAAGAGCGTGATTCTACTATGTTGTATTTTTATATTAAACTAGAGGCCGATGCATGAAAATTCGTGCAAGAGTAGGCCTTCCTTCCCCCGGCTGCCAGCACCGGCACCCAGGACCTGGGCTGGCTTCCCCCTGGGCCGCCCGCAGGCACCCGGGACCCCGGCTGGCTTCCCTCCAGCCCTGGCTTCGTCAGGAAGGACGTCCGGAATGACGTCTGGAAGACGTCCAGTCTAATTAGCATATTACCCTTCTATTATTATAAAGGGTGTCCCAAAATTCACGCAAGAAGTAATTTTGATAGAAAACACAGGTTTATAATTAAAAATTGTAAATGTTTTATTGATCCATAAAGTATACAGTATAGGGTTATGGATGAAATAGCACATCGGGTAAATGGCCTCCACAGCTTTGCTGGCACATACGCAAAGCCGTGGTCTTCATTGGTCTTCATTGTCCCTGCTCCTGGGCCATCATTGGTACTTGGTAATGCTTATCAAATTGAAGGGATTGAAATCAAAGGGCAACAGATATTAGAATCTGATTCAATAAATCAAGTAAAATTAGGCTTTTATTTGTTGTTGTTGTTGTTGTTAATGCTCACGCAAAATTCAAATCTTGCATGAATTTTGGGACACCCTTTAGATATGCCACAATTCCAAGAAGCAAAGGCACCCCAGTAGCAATGAGCACACCTAGTGCTGAGGGTTTGGTCTCTTCACTGAAAGGAACCAAGGTGCCTTAACCCGTTGTACGCCACGCGCATCTATAGCCGCAAACCTGGCACATCAACTCTGGCCGCCCAATTTTAAGATCAGACTTGTTAGTGACATCTCTGGGCTTGTAAAGAAAATCGTGGTACCTTAAATTGGTAAATATTCCAGCGCATATGGAAGCAATGGGGATGGTTTCTGTTTTGGACGCGTGGCAGTTAACTGGTTACAGAAAAATCTGGTCCCAGTCCTGGGGCCTGGTTGGCTACGAGATTAGCTTGGAACATCTTGCTATGCCAGAAAGTAAGTGCTCAAGAAATGATGGGCACAGATCATAAGGACACAGGGACCAGCTTGAAGGGACAGCCACTGACTGAGCCTAGAGCAACAAAGTAATTAATTAAGCACAGTCATGAATTAGAAATCCTTGGGAAAAATAGGAACTTAAGAGCCCATACCGATAAAATAAATTGGTACGTAAACAAACAGGGGACAGGAAGGACCCGGGGTTAAAACAGAATATTGAGAGTTGACTATTAAATTTGTTGGGAGGGTTGGAGCTACGAAATCCTCATTTCTGTTTTTTTGTTTTTGGATGGATGTTTTTATTTGTCTTAATATGTTTTTATTATTGATTTTAGAGAGAGAGAGACGAAGGGAGAGGGAGAGAAACATCAATGTGAGAGGGTAACATTGATCTGCTGCTTTCTACACACCCCACCCGCCAGCTACTGGGGATACCTGGGTATGTGCCCTGACCAGGAATCAAACCAGCAATCTCCCATGGGATGACCTTCAACCACTGAGCCACACCGGCCACGGCAAATCCTCATTGTGTAACTATCATAGTAAAGAGTGGACCAGGCAAGAAGCATTCATGGATGGTAAATCTAGGGTGAAAATGTAATAAAAAGCAAGATATATATATTTTTTAAATATATTTTTACTGATTTCAGAGAGGAAGGGAGAGGGAGAGAGAGATAGAAACATCAATGATGAGAGAGAATCATTGATTGGCTGCCTCCTGCACATCCCCTACTGGGGATCGAGCCCGCAACCCAGGCATGTGCCCTTGACCAGAATCGAACCCGGGACCCTTCAGTCTGCAGGCCGACGCTCTATCCACTGAGCCAAAGCGGCCAGGGCTTGTAAAGGTTCTGAAGCTGAGAAGGTGTTAACTTAGAATTCTTACGAATCACCCGGCACCTCCTCACTCTCCCGTCCTTTCTCCTCTCTCTGTACCCTTCCCCTGGGCAAAGCCGTCCTCTCCACAGCTTCCCTTGATAAGGTGCTCACTGCACTGCTTATGTATTTGGCCCGAGCCTTTTCCCTGAATCCCAGGCCCTTATATCCAACTACCTCCTTGACAACCGGCTCAGAGGTAGCTGACCCTGGCCCTTCCCCAGGGTTCCCTCTGACGGAGAAAGCACAATGCTGTCGCCAACGCCAGGCCCTGTCTCCGACATGTCTGCCCCAGGCCATCCATCCCCAGGGATGACAAGGTGAGTTTCCATCACTGCGTCAACACCAAGATCACCTCCCAGCGGTCTCTCTTCACACCGTGTCCACTCGCCAGCTATGACAGAGGTGTCTTTTCAAACTGAAAATCATCATCAAGTCCCATTCCTCTCTGAAACTCTCCTGGTTACTCTTACGATAAAACGCAAGAGCTTCAGAGAGAACGATTCGACCCAAGTCTTCAACCAAGACCCCGAATGGTTTATTCTGAGAGCTGCATCTCACATCTCTGCACCAGAGTCCTCCACCCCCCAACCTCAGACCGTGTTGAAATGCCTGGAGTTCGCCTTCTTCCTTGTTACCTCAGCATCTTTCCCTACACTTGGAAGTTGCTCCCCCTCAAACCTCCCCGTCACCTAGCTAACCTCTATCCCAGCGGTCGCCAACTGTGGTCCATGGACCACTGGTGGTCTGTGAGGTCCGAAAGGTTGGCGGCCGCTGCTCTATTCATCCTTCAACTCGAAGACGATTTCTCGTGTGCTCAGTAGTCTCTCTCAAGTAATTAACCGGCATAAAGGATGCTGATCACTAAGGCTGTATCCGGGTGGATGGATTCAGAAGAAGATAATTCTGTGGGAAAGGACATGCATTTAGAAGTGGAGCAAACTGGATAAAGTATAAGGGGTGGCCAGGGAGAGCTGGCCTCCCCTAAGCAGAGAGGAGGCAGACCTTCGACAAGAGGTTGGTCAATTCTAGAAAGAAAGGAACAGTCAACCCAAAGAGATTTCAGAATCTGAGCAACAAAGAGATGGTGGGTCGCACTGGCTTTCTATAGCCTGTGATGCTCTAAGGGGCATGGGGGGCGGGGGGGGGGGCACATGGCCAGGGAGGAGCAAGGCCAGGGGCAGCATGGAGGTGCTTGGAAGTGGCCGTTTGGGCCTGAGTGTGAGAGAGAGAATAGGGGTGTGGGACCCAGAGGACGGAGTCCTGGTGGAATGTCAGATTTCAGAACGCCCTTAGACATCCTCAGAGCTTTACCATACCATTTCTCAGTGTGTCACACTGTATCGTCCAACAATGACGACAATCTCTCCCATCCCATGTGCTCTCCTTCATGTGGCTTTGACACCCAAAGCTAAGTCATAAAAGGCCAATAACAGCCCATCCGGCGTGGCTCAGCGGTTGAGCGGTTGACCTAGGAACCAGGAGGTCGCGGTTTGATTCCCAGTTGGGGCGGGTTGCGGGCTCCATCCCAGTGTGGGGCGTGCAGGAGGCAGCCGATCCATGATTCTCTCTCATCGTTGATGTTCCTATCTCTATTCCTCTCCCTTCCTCTCTGAAATCAATACAAATATATATATATATATTTAAAAAGGCCAATAATAGCTTCTCCCTGGGTGTCTTGGAACACAGCCTTGGGGTCCTGAGCCACCAAGTACAGTGTCCGACGACCCAGAGGCTGCTAAACCTGAGGCACATGGACAGGCCACACGGCGATGTTCCCGCTCACAGCCCAGCTAAGGCCCCAACCACACCCAGCATCACCTGCCGGGCACGTGCGTGAAGACTGTTTCCAACCTTAAAGAGCTCCCCCCCCCCCCGCCTCGCCGCCCCCCCCGCCCCCCGCCACCTAGTCTTCAAGTCATTTCAGATGAGGCCCCGAACAGCTTGCAGTGGAGACAAACCATCCCCTCTGTGTCCTGTTCGGATGTCTGACCCAGCGAATCGGTGAGCATGTTTGTTTAATGCCACTGGGTTCTGGATGGTTTCTTATGCAGCCGTCGCCCTGGAACACACAAGGCGTTAATAGATATTATGCAAAAAAGGGAGGGGGAGGTTTGTTCCTGTAATTAAATGTTTTGGAACGCATTTCGCTACCCAAATTCCAAGGAAAACAGTTTGGTTTTACTGCGGCCTTTTCACATACAATGTGCACTGTGCATCTCCAAGAGGAAGAGAGAGTATCTGGTGTTCCCCAAACCGTTTATTTTTTCCCCCGATGGACTATATCAGTGGTCGGCAAACTCATTAGTCAACAGAGCCAAATATCAACAGTACAACGATGGAAATTTCTTTTGAGAGCCAAATTTTTTAAACTTGGACTATATAGGTAGGTACATTGTTATTCACTTCATCAGGGTGCTCCTGAGCTGGCCTTTGCTAAGAACGTTCTCCATCTGATGGAGGTACGTGCGCTGAGGTCGACCCCTTCCAACTCTCCCATCCACACGCGTCTTGTAGACTTGTTTCGTCTGTCTCCTTTCGTTCATCCTCTCTGTATGTCCAAACCATCTCCACATACCTTTCTCCATCCTCGACACTACATCTTCTTTCACTCCACAACGTTCCCTAAAATTAACTTAATAAACTTTACTTAAAGTTTTAAGTCAACTTCGCACTGTATGTGCACGCCCACACGTGGTATCTTGTGGAAGAGCCACACTCAAGGGGCCAAAGAGCCACATGTGGCTCGCGAGCCGCGGTTTGCCGACCACTGCACTATACCATTCTGCAAAGGCTGCTGTTACAGCCCGAGTCTCATGGACTCTAACAAGATGCCCAGAGAGGCCCAGAGACCTGCTGGGATACATCCAGAGTCAGGACTAGAACCCGGGTCCCCTGAGGCCCGGCTGAGGGCTGCTCCCGTGGGCCAGCTCCCCGTGCAGACACGGGTGGACGTGTGCGCTGGCTCCCTCCTGCCACGTCGCATCCCCCAGCCCTCAGCCTCCCCTGTGGCCTGCATGTCTCCCCCTGCCTCCTTCTTCACCCTTTACCTGCTCCCCCCAACTCTTCTTTCTCTGAGGACGCCTGGAGACAGGGAGAAGCGGAGGGAGGCGTGGGTAGCAGTCCCCACCTCTCCCTCTCCCCCACTACCCTCCCCCAGTGCACACCCCACACACTGCCCACCTCCACAGCCAACCTCAGCCCCGCACACACAGCTGGGCCGGCCTGCCTGAGAGCTGCTCCCCTGGCCTGAACACTGCCTGTTGTCCCGGCCCCTGGAGCCGCTGGGCTCCTCCTCCTCCTCCCTCCAGCCCCAGCGGCGGGGAGAGGAACACAGCCCTCCCTTGTCCCTCCTCTTGATATTTCCAGTAAAAGCACCTCGAACACAATCTCGCTGCCACAGCCCTAATTATGTGTGAAATCATTTTTTTTTTAGCCTGAAACCAAAGCAAACAAGCGCACACAGAGAAGCCCATTCTCCCCGGCCCGGGAGGAGCGCCCCGCTCCTGTTGGGCTACCTCAGGCCTGCACAGAGACCCCGCTGTGTCTCTCGAGCAGCCCGCCTGGCCGAGGTGCCTCCCGGACCGGACCAGGGAAGCGGGCCACCCCCTGGTGGGGGGGGGAAGAGTGGGTTTCAGTCTGTTCTGTCCTCCCCACGCAGGCTCACAGAGCCTCACACACGCCTGGTACCCTGTGAGGCCACAGGCAAGTGCCTCTTTGTGAGAAGAAAAAAAAAGTGGGGTACCCAGGAGTCTCCCCAGAAGACAAGGGAACTATGTTCTGGATCCAGTCAAGTACGTTTGCACCTTGGTGAAATCTCTATCCTTTTTTTTATTTTTTTAAAATATATTTTATTGATTTTTTACAGAGAGGAAGGGAGAGGAATAGAGAGTTAGAAACATCGATGAGAGAGAAGCATCGACCAGCTGCCTCCTGCACATCTCCCACTGGGGATGTGCCCGCAACCAAGGTACATGCCCTTGACCGGAATCAAACCTGGGACTCTTCAGTCCACAGGCCGACGCTCTAGCCACTGAGCCAAACTGGTCAGGGCAATCTCTATCCTTTTATTTTATTCTATTTTTATGTTTGGATTTCAGGTCCCCCCAAAGGAGAGGTCATACATAGCATTGTTCATACAGGGCCCCCTTCTCCTCCTCCTCTTCCTTTCCCTCCCCAATCCACTCCTGTTCGTTCACATTGACAACCACACGCAAATGTGTTTAAAACGCGTTCTTCGACATACGTGTGCCTTTGAGAAACTATGAAGGCAGCGGTTCTCAACCTGTGGGTCGCGGCCCCTTTGGGGATCGAACGACCCTTTCACAGGGGTCGCCTAAGACCATCGGAAAACACATATATAATTACCTATTGTTTTTGTGATTAATCACGATGCTTTCATTATGTTCAATTTGTAACAATGAAATTGGGGGTCACCACAACATGAGGAACTGTACTAAAGGGTCGTGGCATTAGGAAGGTTAGGAGAACCACTGTATTAAGGTGAGTATATGTGATTTTCCTTTTTTAAAATATATATTTTCTGATTTCAGAGAGGAAGGGAGAGGGAGAGGGAGAGAGACAGGGAATCATCAATGATGAGAGAGAATCATGGATCGGCTGCCTCCTGCACGCCCCCTACTAGGGATCGAGTCCACAACCCAGGCATGTGCCCTTGACTGGAATCGAACCCGGGACCCTTCAGTCCACAGGCCGGTGCTCTATCCACTGAGCCACACCTGCTAGGGCTGTGATTTTCACTTATATAGGTTGCCCCTCAAAATGTATACACACATTTTGAATAATTGTAAAGGCAGTGTTTATTAAAATACAATTCATTTTCAGAATTGAGCTATCAGCCGTTCAAGTGTGTATACATGTTGGGGAGATACCCTATATCCGTGCTCCTGTGAAAGGTTCAACGTATTTCTAACTTTTTTGGAAGGTGTCTCCATGTTGCCATACAGCCCTTCTATACAGGACCCTGCACAGCAGTCCCGCACTCACCCCCACAACACGGGTCCGTTTGCCTGGTGATGGACACCTGGGAGTCTCCGCCTCCTACGACCACAATAATGTAGTGACAGGCACCCATGTACGTACCCTTTCATGGATCTTTGCAAGAAATTCTTGGGCTCATAGGTCTGGGATTTGGATTGACCTGCAAGATACTCACCTGGTTCCACTCCGTATCATCAACTGGTTTCCAGAATGCCCGTAACCCATTCACACTTTCACCAACAGGACATGGGGGATCCCATTCCTCACCATCTTACCAGCACTTGATGTTACCCAACTTGCTAACAATGGCCAGTATTTGAGGATAAAATGCTACTACTTTTTGGTTTATTTACTTTTCTTATGTCTATTGAGGTAAAGTACCTCTTCAAGTTCTTAGGCATTCAGGTTTCACCTCTGTACACTGCCCATCTCAGAGACTTTTATTTTACCACTAGAGGCCTGGTGCACGAATTCATGCACGGGTGGGGTCCCTTGGCCTGGCAGGTTGTTGAGGCCTATCAGGGGGGCCGGCCTGCCAGAGGGAGGGGCCCCAGGAGGTTGGCCGGCTGACCCCCAATCAGGGCCTTATGTGGGGGGAGGGCTGGGTGGCAGGGGGGAGGGGCCATGGGGGAGTTGGCTATGGGAGCACACTGACCACCAGGGGGCAGCTCCTGTGTTGAGCATCTGTCCCCTGGTGGTCAGTGCGCGTCATAGCGACCGGTCAACGGGTTGTTCCAGTCGTTCAGTCATAACGGTCATTTAGGCTTTTATATATACAGATTTTTCTAAGTTACATGCACACAACACACACACACCCCCCGTGTGATTGAAATTGCACTGGCTACAGATTAAAGGACAGTTTATCTCCTTTCATTGTTAAGCTATCCCAGCCAAACTCAAGGTCTTCCACTTGATTTCTGTGGAACAGAAATAGGATGTGAACCACATATGAAATTTTAAAAATTTAGTGGCAACATTTTTTTTCGAAAGTAAAAAGAAATAGGGGGAACTAAAATAGTACATTTTACTTAACTGAATAATATCATCATTTTAATATCTGATCAATGTAAAAAACTTTAAGGACATCCTTACATTCTTTTGTTATGCATAGTTAGGTCTTCAAAGTGCAGTGTTTACTTTATACTTAGGCCACATTTCGATTTGAACGAGCCACACTGCCAACTGCTATGGATTGAAGAACCCAGGTCTCTCTCTTCATTTATTCGTGGATTTATAGAAACTAACTATTTACCTTATTGGGTCTTATGGGACAAAATGTTTCTATAGTTTTATGGTGCCCAGGCAGAGGACTAGAGGGAGACAAGGGAGGCATGCAGGGGGTCAATTTAAGGCGGCGTTCACTCTCAGGGTGGCGAAGTGAGCGCCCCCTTAAATCCTGTGCCCTTTGCACTTGTTTCACCCCTGCAGCCCTGATGGGGCCATTTAACTAGTGCTTTCTTAAAGGAAAAGGAGCCAGCTGTTTAAAAGGTACACATTATGCCCCGGCTGGTGTGGCTCAGTGGATAGAGCATCAGCCTGCAGACTGAAGGGTCCCAGGTTTGATTCTGGCCAAGGGCACATGCCGGGGTTGTGGGCTCGATCCCCAGTAAGGCGCGTGCGGGAGGCAGCCAATCCATGATTCTCTCTCATCATTGATGTTTCTATCTCTTTCCCCCTCTCCCTTCCTCTCTAAAGTCAATAAAACATATTTAAAAAATAAAATGTACACATTATGCCCTTAGCCGGTTTGGCTCAGTGGAAAAAGCGTCAGCCTTTGGACCAAAGGGTCCCGGGTTCCATTCCAGTCAAGGGCATGTACCTCGGTTGCAGGCTCCTCCCTGGCCCATGTCCTGACTGGGGTGCGTGCCGGAGGCAACCAATCAATGTGTTTCTCTCACATCAATGTTTCTCTCTGCCTTTAACTCTCTCTCCCACTCTCCCTAAAATTCAATGGAAAAAAATATATCCTCGGATGACGATTAACAAAAATAAATAAATAAATATTTTAAAATGTACATATTATAAGCTCTTAAAAAGCCAAAAAATCGGTTGCTACAGCTCTTCAAACTAAAAATGAGGCCCTAATCGGTTTGGCTCAGTGGATAGAGCATTGGCCTGCGGACTGAAGGGTCCCAGGTTCGATTCCGGTCAAGGGCATGTACTTTGGTTGCGGGCACATCCCCAGTGGGGAGTGTGCAGGAGGCAGCTGATCGATGTTTCTCTCTCATCGATGTTTCTAACTCTCTATCCCTCTCCCTTCCTCTCTGTAAAAAATCAATAAAATATATTTTAAAAAATAAATAAATAAAAATAAAAATGAGAAAGCCACAGACACACACCTGACAGTCATCAGATTGCATTCATTGAAAGAGTAACCATGTCTCGTAGAGCTGACACTGCTGAAGGGACACTCAGTAAGAGATGTAGCAGCGCCGCCGCCACTTTCCGTGATACAGCCACTTGTCACATGAAAGGCTTGGCTGCAACCATGACAACTGCGCTGAGCTCTCATCGGCAGAATTGAGCTCCTGCCCTGCAAATGGAGGGATGCGCAGGTGTGGCTGGGCCGCCGTGCTGCTTGTATCTGTCCAGAATCACACTAACGCAGCGGTTCTCAACCTGTGGGTCGAGACCCCTTTGGGGGTCGAACGACCCCTTCACAGGGGTCGCCTAAGACCATCGGAAAACACATATATAATTACATATTGTTTTGTGATTAATCACTATGCTTTCATTATGTTCAATTTGTAACAATGAAATTGGGGGTCACCACAACATGAGGAACTGTATTAAAGGGTCGCGGCATTAGGAAGGTTGAGAACCACTGCACTAACGCATCACTGGCAACCCACCCAAGTGGTGCTGAAATATTCAGAGCGTTGAAGAACGTTATTGACACCCTAGTCTAGGGATGTCTACGGTTAACGGTTCCTGAGCAAAGAAAAAGGAGACGGGGGTAGAGAGGCAGAGAGCAGAGATGCAGAAGGAAAGCTGGAGACAGCCAAGGGCGGGGTGTGGTCAACTATGCCTCATGCTGCCGAGAGGTCAGGAAGACGGCAAAATTCACCAGATTTGGAAACGCGGGAGCTACAGGTAAAACCCGCCAGGGCTACTTCTACAGAAGAGAGAAGGGATCAGCAGTGTGAGGTCGTGAGAAGATGTGGGGGGAAGGCATGGGTGCCCCAAGTGAGAAGACGGGGAGGGAGGCGCCTCAATAACACTGAGAAGGCCCAGGAGAGGATGAGAGGGGATGCCGGTGGATTTGGGAGTTGCAGAATTTCAATGGAAGGCTTCCATTTTCTCTGTGAAACATGGTGAGGGTGCAGGAGTGTAGTGGGCTGGCATAAGCGTTGCCGAAATGACAGGCTGAGTAAGAGGGAATGAGCGGGAAACGGCGGAGAACCCAGGGAGTGTGTAGAGATGGGCTGAAGGTAGGCGGGAGGAGAGGGCCCTGGGGCCAGAGAGCAGGATGCCTGATTCCGGGACCTGTGGGAATGACAAGCTCAAGGTGAGAATGAGGTTGTGAGTGGGTGAGGTGGGCAAAGGTGAAGCTAGAGAGTGCTGCCACCCGGTGAACCAGCTCCCCTGAGTCTCAGTCCAACTTACCGGCCTGCACCGCCCGTCATCACCGCCCGAGACATCACAGCAGCACGCTGGTGACTAAGACCACAGCCGGGCAAACCCTCCTCCACCCTCCGCACCCTGTTCCCTGGCCAGAGAAGGTATATCTTACACCCACAAGGTGATCTTAGAACTGGACACTGGGAGAATATGAATCAAGCCTGGAATAGCAATTTCAAGAAAGAGGGGTGATACCCCTATAATTTTCATCAAAAACGAAACAGAACAGAGAGCGTTGGCCAGAGAGGTGAATCAGGTTCGTTGCAGACCCTCGCGCTCAGCCTCACCTCGTCTCACTGGTTATTGGTCCCTTTTTGTTGGAAATTTTAAGAATATTTCTCCACTGATTTTTAGAGAGCGTGGAAGGGAGGGAGAGAGACAGAGATGTAGAAACATCAAAGTGAGAGAGACACATCGATTTGGTTGCCTCCTGCACACGCCCAGGGCTGGGGATCGAGCCTGCAACCAAGGTACATGCCCTTGACCGGAATCGAACCCGGGACCCTTCAGTCTACAGGTGATGCTCTATCCACTGTGCCATACTGGCTAGGGTGTATTGGTCCCTTTAGAGCAGCAGCTTTCACACATAGGAGTATGCACGAATCACCTGGGGAACTTAAAAAATACCGCTGCTGCCCTAGCCAGTTTGGCTCAGTGGATAGAGCATTGGCCTGTGGACCCAAGGGTCCTGGGTTCCATTCCGGTCAAGGGCACATGCCCAGGTTGCGGGCCCGATCCCCAGTAGAGGGCGTGCAGGAGGTGGCCAATCCATGATTCTCTCTCATCATTGATGTTTCTCTCTCCCCCTCTCCCACTCCCTTCCTCTCTGAAATCAATAAAAATATATATTTTAAAAAAAATACCGCTGCCCTGTTCCCACCTCCAGAGATGTTGGTTGAATTGGAATTGGTCTGGATGCAGCCTGGGCACCAGGTGCTCCCCAAGTCCTGCAGGTGACCCTCAGGGGCAGCCAGGGCTAAGAACCACCGCTTTCGAGCCATTCCAGACCCAGCACAGCTGCCTCCCCACAACACGCAGACCGTATCCAGGTCCAGGGGCAACCATCCTGTCCATTCTGGAGAAGGACACACAGGTTCTCCTGCCCTGCAGACTTCCAAGGCTCTCGCGTAGGCCAGGACACCGCGTCAAGCTGAGCGTGGTCAGTGTCACCGGGGCCTGGCTGCCCTGCCTGTTTAGCTGGGTTTGCACATCTTGAGCAATCGGGCTGCACAATCTCCCCAGGAGCCCTGCTCGGGTGGGAGGAGGTGGGGAGGGCAGGGGAGGAAGGCCAAGGGCTTCAGGTGTGGTGTGAAACTTGGGCGGGAGGGACAGTTCGTCTGACGAAGAGGAGCAACCCAGACGGCAAACAAACAGGGCAGGGTGGACCGAGCCCAAGTGAGGCGGACAGCTTGGCGGTCACGGGGCGCCAACAGGGGCCAACGGAGCAGCCTTGCCCCTGCACCTCCAGAGACCGGAACTTTCCACTAGGGCAGGGCGTGTGGAGACGGCGTGATGTGGCCGCCCCAAGACAAAGCCAGAGAGTCCAGGTCCATGAGGAACGTGACATGATGTCGTAAGCTCAAGAAGAAGCCTCCCGCTCAGACTCTAACCAGCATGGCGGGGGGCGGGGGTGAGAGTCATTGTAGGACAGGGGTGGGCAACCTTTTTGTGAGTGTGTGCTAAAAAGAGCAAAATCTCTGGCTCAAAATTCTTCTGCGTGCCAACCCTAATTTTTTGAGAACATGTTACGCCTACCTGATATCTCTTAAGGTGTACGTATGTGAAGAACCTTGAAGAAATAATAAATTTCATTCAGGCGACAAAAACACAGTATATGATGGTGAAAAATACATTTATTTTTTAATGTATACATGTACACTGATAGTCCGACAGAAAACTTTATGACTCCGTTTGATATTATCAGTGGGACTTTTGCTGCCACATCACTGATGACAGAGATTTTACATCAGGTTTATATTTCGTGACCTTCAGAGATATGCACGAGCTACTACTTTCATCCGTCAGGCTACTCCTATTACAAGACTTAACGAAATTCATCACTGAGAACAAAGATTCACAATTGTAAAATGGAAGATTATAAGAGGGTTTCGAGTGCCAGCAAAAGTTACTGGTGTGCCATGTTTGGCACTCTTGCCAGGGGTTGCCCACCTCTGTTGTAGGACAAAGAGGGGTCCTCAAACTGCAGCATCCACAGGGGCACCCAGGACCACCAGATGCACCCACTCTTCCCACAGGCTCTGTAGACCCCCATCTGCACCCCACACATGGGGCTGTACCCACACATGGGGCTGCACTGGCCGGTTTGGGCATCTCTGCCTCCACCAAACCTTGTTCACTGTGGCACCTCACTGTTCACTAGAAGACTCAGTTGTTTGGTGTCTAATGAACACTTGAATGAAAAGGAGGGGATGTACCCACTGTTTTTAAGCAAAGAATCACCAGCCCTTAGTTGGGGGAAGACCTTGGGGGGAGGGGAGGCCTTACTCCAAACCTGTTAAATCAGGCCTTTTGGGCCTGGCTGGCATGGCTCAGTGGTTGAGTGTTGACCTATGAACCAGGAGGTCACGGTTCGATTCCTGGTCAGGGCACATGCCCAGGTTGTGGGCTCGATCCCCAGTGTGGGGCTTGCAGGAGGCAGCCAATCTATGATTCTCTCTCATCACTGATGTTTCCCTCTCCCTCTCCCTTTCTCCCTCTGAAAATACGTTTTACAGAGAGACAAAGGAACGACATATAAAACTGTTGTTGTTTTTTTTTCAAATCAGGCCTTTTGGGGGTGGGGCTCCAGCAATGAATGGTCATTACCCACAATCCTGATTAGGCACCGCTGCCCTACAATCTAAGGGTCTCATGCTCTAGTGGGTGTAAGAATCTCCAGAGGTGCTGCCCTGGCCGGGTAGTTCAGTTGGTTGGAGCGTTGTCCCAATTCACCAAGCTTGTGGGTTTGATCCCTGGTCAGGGCACTTACAAGAATCAACCAATGAATATATGAATGAGTGGAGCAACAAATTGATGTTTCTCTCTCACTTGCTCTCTCTCTCACACTCTCTTAAATAAATAAAATAAAAAAGAATCAGCAGAGATCCTAGGTAAAAATGCAGACTTGAGCCACCAATCATTTGGGAAAAGAAATCTAAAAAGTAGTATCATCCAGTAGCATCAAAAAGCCTGATCCGTCCACGATGAGTGGACGATCTCCATGTTGATTTTCAACCAAGGTAACTCAGTAGGGAAAAACTAATCTCTTCAACAAATAGCACTGGAAATCTGAATATTGGAAAGAAAAAAAAATAGCATTAACTCTTACTTCATACAATACACACAAGTAACTCAAGATGTATCAAGACCACGGCCCAAACCGGTTTGGTTCAGTGACTAGAGCGTTGGCCTGTGGACTGAAGAGTCCCGGGTTCGATTCCGGCCAAGGGCACATGCCTGGGTTGTGGGCTCGATCCCCAGTGTAGGGTGTGCAGGAGGCAGCCAATCAATGATTTTCTCTCATCATTGATGTTTCTATCTCTCTCCCTCTCCCTTCCTCTCTAAAATCAATAAATATATGTCTAAAAAAAAAAAGATGTATCAAGACCCAAACATAAAAGTTAACACTATAAAACTTCTAGGAGAAAATCTTTGTAACATTGATAGGCAAAGTTATCTTTGGACACACTGAAAATCACTGTATGGGGGGAATTGAAAATTTAAACTTTAACAAAGGTAAAGACTTCTGCTCTTTGAAATTCATTATTAAGGAAAAGAAAAGGAAAGCCACAGACTGGAGAAACATCTGTAATACTTATATTCAACAGAAGACTTGTATCCAGACTATATAAAAAATGCTTTTTGTTGTTGTTAATACTCATCCGAGGATATTTTTCCATTGATTTTTAGGGAGAGTGGAAGGGAGGGGGAGAGACAGAGAGAGGGAAACATCGATGTGAGAGAGACACACTCACTGGTTGCCTCCCACATGCACCCTGACCAGGGCCAGGGATCCAGCCTGCAACCGAGGTACATGCCCTTGACCAGAATCGAATCCTTGACCCTTCAGTCCGTGGGCCGACGCTCTATCCACTGAGCCAAACCAGCTAGGACTATAAAGAATGCTTAAGGTTAACAAGAAGTTAACACCCGCTGCACACACACACTAGGCAAAATTTTTGAACAAGCATCTCCTATAAGAAGATATACAAATGGCCGATACGCACACCAAAAAATGTTCAACGTTATAGTCATTAGGGAAATGCAAACTGAAACCACAGAGAGGTACCTCTATACACTCATTTAAATAACTAAAATGTAAAAGACTGACCATGCAGCCCTAGCTGGGGTGGTTTGGTTGGTTGGGCATCATTGACCCTTGCACTGAAAGGTTTCTAGTTCCATTCCTGGTCAGAGCACATGCCTGGGTTGAGGGCTCGATCCCTAAAGCTTCACATCAATGTTTCTCTCTCCCTCCCCGTCTCCTTTCCTCTCTCAATAAAAATCTAGTTTAAAAACTTTAAAAATAAAATTTAAAAAAGGCTAACAGTGTACATACAGTAAAACTTGAATGATACAGAGATTAACATGGCCCTGTGCAATGCTGACATGTGAATTCACGAAGTGTTCAGTATTTTCCAATGACAAGACTTTGGCTGCTAGGAACTGTTCGGTAACATTGGAAGAATTATGTTTGGTTTTTAACGCTTAAAAGTGAAGAAAACAGTCCTGACCGGTTTGGCTCAGTGGATGGAGCATCGGCCTGCGGACTGAAGGGTCCCAGGTTCGATTCCGGTCAAGGGCATGTACCTTGGTTGCAGGCACATCTCCAGTGGGCGGTGTGCAGGAGGCAGCTGATCGATGTTTCTAACTCTCTATCCCTCTCCCTTCCTCTCTGTAAAAAGTCAATAAAATATATATTTTTTTAAAAAAGTGAAGAAAATAAACATGGAGGATGTCAGTAAGTCGACAACCTTCCGCCTGACTGATCTACACTTTACACTAAATACAATTCGGTTCCTATTTAGATAGTTCGAGAAATAAAGTGACTCGCTGTACTTGCTGATCCTCCGCTGATATTAGGGTGTCATCTTTGTGTATCACTTGTCATGAACTGGGGTCACTGGAACCTGTGGACTCCCGGAATGCCTCCCAGCGTCCTTGCTCTCGCCACACGAGACGCTCCATCCTTCGCTTGTATCACCGTTAGGGAGCGATCAGAGCTCCCCACTAACAAGAAGAGCAGGTAAGCCTGCGAGGGGTCCCGGGATAGAACGTTTGCATCTGCAGGGCCACAGCCATGTTCGGAAAGCTCAGCGGCCTCCAAGATCTGGTCCCAGGAGGCGAGGAATGAGGAAGCCACGGGCCTTGGGCCCAAAACATGTTGTAAGTGGGACCTCTGGGTCCTGCACACCTGGTGAGGAAGAGTCAGAAGGAGGAGGCTGCCCTTCCCTCTTTCCAGAAGATCACAGGCTAACTGGACATGGCGAACCTACCCTCTATAGTGCATTTCCCAAGGACTGTAATGTTGAGGGTAGGGATGCAGAGAGAGAGAGAGAGACAGAGAAGCTCGCAGTCTGGTGAGAGAGGAAGGTGGACAGTACACAAGTAAACAGATAAAACTATACACCAGCAGGCTGTGGACCAGGCTAGGCCGCAGTGGTCAGCAAACCGCGGCTCTCGAGCCACATGCGGCTCTTTGGCCCCTTGAGTGTGTCTCTTCCACAAAATACCGACATCTGCGCACGGGCCATGAAGTTTCAATCGCATTGTACATGTGCGCCCGCACGTGGTATTTTGTGGAAGAGCCACACTCAAGGGGCCAAAGAGCCGCATGTGGCTCACAAGCCGCAGTTTGCCGACCACGGGGCTAGGGAGAGAAGGAACAAGGTGCTGTAAGAGAGACAGAGGAAGACGGAGAAGTTGGGGTGCTCACGGACAGGCTGCTCTGATAATTAAGGTGCAAACTGAAGATGAGCTCAAAGGGTAAGCGGAAGGGAGCCCGTGGGAAGAGGGGAGGTGGAGGGGAGGGAGTCGGGTGTTCTGGGTGCGACCAGAAGGCATTGGGTGGCTGTTAGCAAAGCAGCAGCAGGTCCCACGTTTACTGAGGGGGAAACTGAGGCCCGGGGTCACATCGCCGGTGGATGGTGCATGTGGAACCCCAACTGGCCTCACAGGCCCATACTGAGTGGACTTGCCAGTTGGACCCCGTCCTTCTCGCTCACCCCTGCTCCTTCACCACTAACACCTCGTTGCCTCCAAAGGCCCTTCACCTGCGCACGGAGGGATGGTGCCCGTCTCGATTTAAACTCACGCCACACCCAGGACTCCGCCACGTGCAACCAGGTGACCCGCGAACGTTTTCACGCCCCATGGCCTCTGCAAATGAGCTGCTCCCCCACCGCTTTTTCCATTCCCCGCCGCCGCCGCCAGAGTTTGGGCACCCACGCCCAAGCCAACGACCGCAGGTAAACGTGTTTCTCCCCGGGACACCGAGTTAAACACACAACCGCAGAGCTGTGTCCTGGGCCCGGAATGGCAGGGGCCAAGGTGCCAGGGATGACAAACCCCCTTGAGAATCCAGCTCGACGCTCCCCGGAGAGACACCCCTCCTCAAAATAGACAGAGAGGGTGAGGAACACCCATGCCAAACAGCTCATCCACAAGCCCCCCACTGTGCCCCTGGCTCTCCCCCACCTCGGCCCTTTCTATTTTTATCAGGGGAGCGAGAGGGGGTTGCCAGGTGGGGCCACGCTGCTGTTTATGTCTGAAATTTGAAAAGATGCACAGTGTACTGGCGAGAAGGCGTTTGCCTGCCGTTAGAGGAATTTCGGAGGAGAATTTCAAACCCAGCAGGGTGAATAGGTGCCTTGTGCTCTGGCTTTTGACTCTGGAAAAGCCATGGTTTCCAAGCGAGGCCTGCGGAGGGGCCGGGGATGGGGAGAAAACGCACGGGTGTGAGACTGGGACAGGCAGTGGGACCCAGCGCCCCTGGGCACAGGGGAGAACCAGCTCCCAGATTTGGGGGTGCGAGGGGAGAAAGCCCTTTTGCCCTCTGGTGTAAGTTGTATTTATTCATCTCCCCCCAATTAATTCCTAGGCTTCCCTTATCCCCTTAGTCTTGCCTGCTTGGTCCCACTCAATTCTAGCCCTTCTCTACTATGCATCTGTCATCTATCGCCTCTTGATCAGTGAGTTTTACTGAGTATTCATTTTCTCAGATAGTCCCTGGCCGGGCAACTCAGTTGGTTACAGCATCGTCTCAATACACCAAGGTTGGAGGTTCAATCCCCGGTTAGGGCACATACAAAAATGAAGCAATGCATGCACAAATAAGAGAAACAACAAATCAATGTTTCTCTCTCTCTCTCTCTCAAAATCAATCAATAAATTTCTTTAAATTTTGCTTGTTAAGGCTTTAAGTCACTCTAATGTGTCAATGTTCTGTTTGCTCATTCAATTGGAAGTATTCCTTGGATAGCTACTGTCTTTGATACACAACTTAGAAACTGGCTGAGCATTTTACTCTAGACCAGTGGTTCTCAAGCTTCCTAATGCTGCGACCCTTTAATACAGTTCCTCATGTTGTGGTGACCCCCAACCATAAAATCATTTTCGTTGCTACTTCATAACTGTCATTTTGCTACTTTTATGAATCATCATGTAAATATCTGATATGCAGGATGTAGTTTCATTGTTACAAATTGAACATAATGAAAGCATAGCGATTAATCACAAAAACAACATGTCATTATATATGTGTTTTCCGATGGTCTTAGGCGACCCCTGTGAAAGGGTCGTTTGACCTCCAAAGGGGTCGTGACCCACAGGTTGAGAACCGCTGCTCTAGACACACACTACAGTGAGACTGGATGGTCCTATTCTTTCAACTGCGGAAAACGGGAAGTCAGAAAGAGCAACAGTGAAGTAACCCACACGCCCCAAAGGTGAACGGATTTCATCATGCCTTTCTCCTCGCCCCCTTCATCCTTCGAAGCTTAAACGGGCTCTGACACAGCTCTGGAGAGAATGTTCTAGCCCGAACTACACTTGGTCCTTATCGAGCCACGAGTCCTCGAGAATGCTGGGGTGACTCTGAGGGGGCTGGATTTCTGACTTGATCCGGGATCTAAATCGCACCTGGGGGCGGAGTTCAGTGGTGAAATGTGGCCTGTGTCTAGATGAGCATCTCTGTTTATCTCATTTCCTGGGGCCGAGGGGTAATTGCCAAGAAGCAATGAGCCTCATTTGTGCCTATAGCTGCAAACATGCAAGTTTAAAAAAATCATTAGTATTTACTGAGAAAACGTCCTAAAACCCACAAGAGGCTGTTGCCACACAGTTGAACGCCAGCTCAAGTTCATCGCTCCGCATCTGTCTATATTTATTTTTCTCTAGAACCCCCTGATATGTATCTCTCTTCCATGAATGTCAGGGTCTCTGGCATTCCCTCCCTACATTTCTGGGTCTCTCTCTGTTTCTCTTAGTATTCCTGTATCCAGAAGCCCCTCTTTCTCCACCTTTTCCGCCCTTCTATTTTCTCCCTTAATTAGAGTGTGCAATTAAAGAGGACTGTGGCATCTTTTGAATAGGATTTAATGTTCCCTGTGC
The DNA here is from genome assembly GCF_028538775.1 of Myotis yumanensis. Lineage (NCBI taxonomy): Eukaryota > Metazoa > Chordata > Mammalia > Chiroptera > Vespertilionidae > Myotis > Myotis yumanensis. Next base: position 2,684,690 of record NW_027223771.1, on the reverse strand, counting down.
TTATTCGCAAACCAGATGTGTGGAAACTCAGGCTGAGCATTTCCTCAGGCCCCAGGCCCACGTTTCTGTCTGCCTGCTGGCCTCCTCCCCGAGGACGTCCCTCCACTTCTGAAAACCCAGATTTGTCTACAACAGAACCGGATGTCTCTTCTCCCCTTCCCGGCTGTGACAGCCACAGGGACGCCCCATCTCCCAGCCATCCAGGTTCGGAAGTCGGAGGCCATCACTGGTTCGTTCCTCTCCCCCCTCAATAAGACCCAGTGTCTTCGATTCTTCCTTGCAAACGTCCTTTCTATTCATTCACCATGGTTTATCCCTCCACGCGAAGATGCATTTTGCTTATCCTGAATGTGTGGACACACCCTAGATTTTAAATTTTTTAATTAGTCATCATCTGGTCTTACATAAAAACCCAGATATTTGGCTTCTCAAGGAAAACAATAACAATAACTATTACTATTACTACTACTACTACATGATCCGGCAGCAATGAGCCTGCATTCCTAAATGGCGACATTCAGTTGGATCTGGGAAGTGGCTAACCCTTTGCGTGGGGCATATACACTGAGTGGCCAGATTATTATGACTGGCCAGATTATTACGACCACCCCATCAGTACTTCGTTGGGCCACCTTTTGCCTTCAATACTAAGGCAATTCTTCTTGACATTGACTCCAGGAGATGTTGAAAGGTGATGCGAGGAATCTGACACCGTGCCTGATGAATAGCACTGTCCAGTTCTGTGAGATGTGATGGTTGTGGAACCAGCTGCCTGATGGCTCTTTTAACTTCGTCCCACAAATGCTCCATTGGATTGAGATCTGATGATTGTGGGGGCCACCTAAGCAAGGTAAAGTCTCCCTCATGTTCTTGAAACCACTCCTGCACAATACGAGCACCGTGGCATGGCGCATTGTCTTGTGGCAAGAAGCCATCTCCATTGGGATACGCCATCAACATGATAGGATGAACTTGATCAGCAACGATACTTAGGTATGTTGTGCTATTCAGATGTTTATAATGATCTGGCCCTCTAGCAACTTCAGCGCGAAATTATAGGTGGTCATAATAATCTGGCCACTCAGTGTACTCTCTAGTGTGAGTGACAGAAGCCAGATACAATGTGAATGTACCTTATAACACTGAACTGTATACTTAAAATGATAAGATGATCAATTTTATGGTATGTATATTATACAATAATAAGCAAACAAGCAAATATGGCCAAAGAATAGCCCAAAAGAAACTGACATTCCATTTTTTTAAACCTGAGATTTTGAGACTAAACAGGGCACTCTCCAGCATTTTGGTAATGCCTATTTCTATGACAATTTCAAGATGAGAATACTAACAAGTAAATGCCCGAAGAACAAAAGATAACCTAGTTAAACACTGCTTATTTCCCTTTTATAGTCTGGGTTTTCTCCCCTTAAAGGAATACACATGAAGAAACCAAATAGATCAAGAGCAACGAGTAAAATGTCAAGATCACTGTTTTCCACCGCTGTGCTATCAAACAAGGGCCAAGTTTTATGGGGAAAAGTCGTGCCATGTCTTAGCGGGTCATGTTCAAATGACCAAGTTGCTGTCTGTCCATCCTGTACTTCATCTCTAGCAAGCATTTGAGGGAGAACGTATTTGTTCATTTTGTACATATGTGTTGTCTACATAGACTACATTGTGTAAAAATATGGGATGAAAATTTTTCAGAAAGATCCAATGTTTATCACTCAAAGAAAAAAAACATCCAGTGTAATGTGACAAGGGTGGGGTGCTCAATCCCAAAAGACTCTGCTGGCTGGACTAAAGAAGGGGACAGAGGAGGGACAGCTTGGTCGGGTTATGGGAAGCAGCTACTTAAGATTCAAGGTCGGAGAGGAGAAGGTGAGCAGGCTCCCAGGAATCTCCGGGACTTGGACGCCTGGAAGCATCCTCCGCCCTCCTCTTACTCCACACCTGGTTGGAAAATGTTACAGATGGTGGTGGTGGTGATGATAGTGATGATGGTGGTGATGGTGGTGGTGGTGGTGGTGGTGGTGGTGATGGCAGCGATGGTGGTGGTAGTGGTGGTGGTGGTGGTGGGGATGGTGGTAGTGATGGTGGTGGTGGTGGTAGTGGTAATGGTGGTAATGATGATAGTGGTGTTAGTGGTGATGGTGCTGCTGGTGGTGGTGGTAGTAATGGTGATGGTGATAGCGATGGTGGTGGGGATGGTGGTGGTGGTGGTGGTAGCGATGGTGGTGGGGATGGTGGCAGTGATGGTGACGGTGGCAGTGGTGGTGGTGACGGTGGTGGTGATGATGGTAGTGATGACAGTGATGGTGGTGATGGTGGTGGTAGTGGTGGTGGTGGTGATGGTGCTTGTGACGGTGGTAGTGATGACAGTGATGGTGGGAACAGTGATGGTGGTGATGATGGTGATGCTGCTGATTATATACATCAACCCAGTAACACCCCACTCACCATCATTCCCACCGTATTCTCAGTAGTAAAAACACCAATGAATAAAGTGCTTACTATAATTTTTCCTTTCATAAATGGCAGGGTTGTACTGACAATAGAATCTGCTGTGAACTCAGGGGGGAAAGTCAAACTGCATCTTTAAGAAATGGGAGTTTTGCCCTGACCGGTTTGGTTCAGTGGATGGAGCGTCGGCCTGCAGACTGAAGGGTCCCAGGTTCAATTCCAGTCAAGGGCATGTACCTTGGTTGCGAGCACATCCCTAGTAGGGGGTGTGCAGGAGGCAGCTGATTGATGTTTCTCTCTCATCGATGTTTCTAACTCTCTGTCCCTCTTCCTTCCTCTCTGTAAAAACTCAATGAAATATATTTTAAAAAAAGAAAGAAAAGAAATGAGAGTTTCCTAAAATCTGACCTTCTATGGCAAGTGACACACTACCTTCCTATTAGCGTACGTCACTATTCCGCACAGACCTAAGAGAATTGTAAGTGTTTCATTAACTTATCCCACGTTCTTTATTATTAGAACATTTCCCTCTGAGTTTGTCACCAGCATAGTGTTAAGCTAATAAAACTGCACTTTTCAAATGTTCCACTCGTGCCCAGAAGGCTCCACTCCCTGGCCCAGTTTTGCAAGAAGAAGGCTTTTCTTTATTCTGTTTCTATGGCCCTTCACTACCAGAGAGGCCCACAATGTTCTCCACACACATTACATATAGTATTTATCATCGCCGCACTCATACGAGGTGAGTATTTTTAGCTTCTTTTACAAACCCAGAAAGCAGCACACAGAAGAAAATGTACTCGCTCCGAGACAACAAACGGCGGTGGAAGGGGGAGGAAAGGCAATTAATCATCTCGAGCCAGATCATTTGCCAGGTGCTGACATCCATCTCTTACTCCGATTCCCACAGCCATGCCACGGATTGCTCCATTTTACAGGTGAGAAAACCAAGACCCAAGACCCTTGCCCAAGGTCCCCGTGCCAGAACCGGGGTTCACTTCCCACGCTACTGAATACAGAGGGATCTTCCCCCTGCTCAACTGTTTCATTGCTTGAGAGGAACAGGAAGAAGACCTTTCTTGGTGGCCATCATGAAAACAGCCTGGTGGCTTGAATTGTGCGTAAGTTTCGACATCAACCAAAAGTGTGATGTAGCTCTGAAACCCAACAATTTTTGGTCACATGGGTAGGATTCTTCCCACATGGTGAGAGGGAAGAGCTGAAGGGTCTGCAAGCATTCCACTGTGACAAGAGACACAGAAGGGTGACATGAGAACCTTCTTAGACTAAATAAATGCTGTTCTATAAAAATTGGGAGACACTTCTAAGGCTATATCTCAAGAAACCAGAAACACCAATCAGAAAGGATGTATGCACCCCTATGTTCATAGCAGCACAATTTGCCATAGCTAAGATCTGGAAACAGCCTAAGTGCCCATCAGCAGATGAGTGGATTAAAAACTGTGGTACATCTACACAATGGAATACTACGCCGCTATAAAAAATAAAAAAAATAAAAAGAAGGAACTTTTACCATTTGCAACAGCATGGATAGAACTGGAGAGCATTATGCTAAGCGAAATCAGCCAGTCGAAAAAAGATAAATATCACATGACCTCACTCATATGTGGGATATAATGATCAATATAATTTGATGAACAAGAATAGATCCAGAGACAAATGGTAGGGGACGTGGGGGTTAGAGAGCAACCAAAGGACTTGTATGCATGCAAATTAGCATAACGAATGGACACAGACACTGGGGTGGTGGGGGCTTGCCCGGGTGGGAATGGCTGGGGAAGGGGGGGGTCAATTGGGGAAAAAGGAGACATATATAAAACTTTAGACCAGTGGTCGGCAAACCGCAGCTTGAGAGCCACATGCGGCTCTTTGGCCCCTTGAGTACGGCTCTTCCACAAAATACCACGTGCGGGCGCACACGTACAGTGCAATTGAAACTTTGTGGCCCATGTGCAGAAGTCGGTATTTTGTGGAAGAGCCATACTGAAGGGGCCAAAGAGCCACATGTGGCTCTCGAGCCACAGTTTGCCGAGCCGCAGTGTGCCGACCACTGCTTTAGACAATAAACATATTTTTTTTAAAAATTGGGAGAGAAGTGTTGTCCCAGAGAGCAGGCTAGACTTCTTGCTTATACAGGGATATTGGATGGATGCTCCGAGGAATTCTGAAAATACCTTCCACTGAGCTTAACAAGGCACTTACATGGTGTCCCACCTAAGGGACCGTAACAAGCACTCTGTGATGACACAATTAGATGGACTGGGAGACTGGCCATCCTTCCTCTAAGCGTCGGTTTAGTGCCATATGGAAGTCGGCCTCCAAGATGCCCCCCAGCTATCTCCCTCCCCTGATGGCCTTGTGTGTCGCCTCCCACACTCATCCAGGGCTGGCCGTGTGACCAATAGCATATAGTGAAGGTGACAGTGTGTGACTTCCAACGCTAGGCCATGAAAGCACAGTAGCTTCCACTTGGCCTCTTGTATCACCCGCTGTGACCGCAGCCAGCACCACGTCATGAGGCGGCTCCCCTGGCAGGCCCGTGTGGAGGACTGAGGCCACTGGCCAGCGGCCAACACCAACTTGCCAGCCATGTGAGTGAGTTCCCTGAGACCTGGATCCTCAAGGCACAGTTAATCCTTCAGCTGACTGAAGCTGTCGCTGACATCTGAATGCAACCCCATGAGCTAACCCAAGCCACAACGGGCTGACCAAACTTCTCCCAAATTCTTGACCCAGAAAAACCATGAGGTACAGTAAATGACTCATGTTCAGCCACTACGTTTTGGGGTGATGTGTTAAACCCCAGCATAATGACCGGAATATGGAGCCATGCACCCCTGGGAAGGCTGTCTCTACCACCCTGCTCACAGAACTCAGCCCCAGGCTGAGTGAAGACACAGAAGCTACACACTAGTCAGTTTGGTAGAAGGTCTGCTGCTGAGAGGAAAAGCAAACACATGTTCTATATAATAAAAGCCTAATATGCAAATTGTCCCCTTGACCAGGATTTTGACCAGGGTGCGGGGCCGGAAAGCCCGGGGGGAAGGGAGGCGCCCCCGGCTGGCAGCCGCTTAGGGGCCCTACCTGTGCACAAATTTCGTGCACTGGGCCTCTAGTAGTGATAGCATCGGGATCCAAGATGGTCGGGAGTGGTGAGTTGAATGTATGAGGGTAATTTTTAAGAGGGGCAAAGATAAAGTCCCACACTTGGATTAGAAAAACCAATTTTACCAGGACAAGCCAGGGGAGACCACGGCAAGGAAGTGGCAAGGAGCTTCTACCAAAGCTGAGAGCTGCCTAAACAGAACCACATGAAAATGGAACGCAGCCTCCGAAGGGAGTCAAACCCAAGGGCATGTCCAAGTAGAGCCGGATAGTCTCCAGTCAGGGGGAACGTTGTGGAGAGGATGGCATGCTATAGAAAGAGTTGTTCTCACTATCCCAGTGGTTCTCAACCTTCTGGCCCTTTAAATATAGTTCCTCATGTTGTGACCCAGCCATAAAATTATTTTCGTGGCTACTTCATAACTGTAATGTTGCTACTGTGATGAATCGTTATGTAAATATCTGATATGCAGGATGGTCTTAGGCGACCCCTGTGAAAGGGTCGTTCGACCACCAAAGGGGTCTCGACCCACAGGTTGAGAACTGCTGCACTATCCTCTAAGAACCCTTCCCAGTTCTGAGGTCCGCTTTTCCGAAATTTGGTGATAGAAGGGGTTGAACCTGCTGGGTGATGCCAGCACCGTGCTTCTCAAACTTCAGCAGGCATAGGCAACACCTGGCGGATCTTATTATAAGGCAGTTTCTGAGTCGATAGGTCTGGGGTGGGCGTGAGGTTCTGCATTGTGAACAAGTTCCCGGATGACACTGCTCACCTGCAGACCACACGCTGAGCAGAAAGAGGTTAGAAGTTGCCCATGAAAGCAAATCGAGTCAGGCAGCCTGGAAAAGGCATTAGGCAACTGTAAAATCTTTGAGCAGAGGAGGGATGGCCAGCATCAGAAATTTCTTTTTTTTTTTTTTAAATATACCCCATTGATTCTTTACAGAGAGGAAGGGAGAGAGATAGAGAGTTAGAAACATCGATGAGAGAGAAACATCGACCAGCCGCCTCCTGCACACTCCCCACTGGGGATGTGCCCGCAACCCAGGTACATGCCCTTGACCGGAATCGAACCTGGGACCCTTCAGTCCACAGGCCGACGCTCCATCCACTGAGCCAAACCGGTCTCGGCCAGCATCAGAAATTTCACATAAGGAACAGGACTCCTGCCTGCATTGAATAGGGTGGCACCTGGGTGCTACCCTGTCGGAGGGGCCCGGGAGGGCTGCACCCGCACAGCTGCCCCAGTGGGCCCCTCCACCACAGCTGGACGGGGTTCCCAGGTGTTCTGTGCTGGGTCTGCAGCTGAGGCTGCCACACCCGATTTGCAAGGAACCTCCTGAGGAGGTGGCTGAAAGTTTGAAAGATGGGGTGTGCCGCATTGATTCTCTGAACTTGGTCTCTGAAGTGTCCAAACACTTTTCCCTCATCTTGGGTTTTCTGTAAGGGCAGGCGGTGTGGAGTCATATCTACCTACCTGCACTCAACCACTACCTGGGAGGCCTCCCAGACTCAGTTTGTTAGTGAGTGTAATGGGAATAAAACCCACCTGCTAGGAAACGGCATCAAGCAGTGTCTGGCACATAACAGGTGCCCGTTATATATTTCTTAGCCCCATTACAAAACCAGATGGGTGGTCGATAAACATTCATTCCTTTCATAACAAAGATCAATTACCTAACTAATCTCTTGTCCTTGAATTAAATGTCCTTCACTAGCCCTGACCTGCTTGGCTCAGTGGATGGAGTGTCGGCCTGCTGAAAGGTCCCAGGTTCGATTCCGGTCAAGGGCACATCCCCAGTAGGGGGTGTGCAGGAGGCGGCTGATTGATGTTTCTCTCCCATCAATGTTTCTGGCTCTCTACCCCTCTCCCTTCCTCTCTGTAAAAAAACAATAAAATATATTTTAAAAAAATAAATTTTAAAAAACTGTCCTTCACTAATCCCCCATGTCCTGGGATGTATGTCAGATATGATCCCATTTTACAGATGGCATGGTTTGTTCTCATCAGGCAAATATACTAGCATGAGAATTCATGACCCCTCTTGTTGGAATGTTAAGGATTCTATTTTTCTAGAATGAACATTTCCCCTGGGCCAGGCATTGGGGTCAGGAAATAATAAGATTTCCTCCCATTTCTTTGTCCAAGAGGGAAGACTCTGTTTCCCCCAAAGGGACTCTTAGTCACTACTAGAGGCCCGATGCACAGAATTTGTGCCAGGGGCTCAGCCCTCGCAGCCCGGGCTTCATCCGAAGGTCGTCCGGAAGGACGCCCGGTCTAATTAGCATATTGTGCTTTTATTATTATAGCTAGATCATGTCAGCACTGCAAGTTTGAGACCTGACCAGAGAAACAACAGACTCGGGTAGAAAAGGGGTGAAACCAAGAACTGCCAACCAATGGAACACCTTAGCCACAGTCCCAGGGCCTGGCAGGTGAAGTAGGCACCATGCCCTCCCCAGGCCTCACTGCCCTGTGCAGGGAAGGTGGGGGCGGTTGGGGGGACAGGGGCACGCTGAGCCAGGGCTAGTCCTGCCCCCCTAGCAGAGATGGCCAGTAAAATATCCACGCAATTCCAGAGAAGCCACCGTGGGGAAACTGAGGCACTGCAGATCCTTTTAATCGGGGAAAAACTTGGTGTATTCTCTCTGTAGTGCACAGCCCACAGAGACCGCAATTCGTGTCCTTCATTCGGTTCTCACCCAATGAGGGGGTCAAGCAGTTTCTACCACACTGAACAAGGCCACTAAATCTTGGGCACCACCAGCTTCCTCCACAGGGACCCTGAAAACCACCAGCCGGCCTGGGTCCCCCCAAAAGTGCTGCGGCTGAGCCAGCAGCCTGCGGAGCACAGAGAGCATGACCTTGGGTTTGGAAACCGCCTCCCCCCCCCCCCCCCTTGAGAAAGTAACACCATCACCCTCTGAGCCTCAGTTCCCACATCTTGGAAGAGGGGGCATCTATAATAATCTATAAACAATAAAAGCATAATATGCTAACTAGACCGGACGTCCTTCCTGACGACCTTCCGGACGAAGCCCGGCTGTAGGGAAGCCCGGGTCCCAGGTGCCAGCAGGCGGGGGAAGGAAGGCTTACTCTTCCACGAATTTCATGCATCGGGCCTCTAGTTATAATATATTGAGCTCTTTGGGAAAAGTAAGTGAGGTATTCATGTACGTGAAGCAACGAGCTCACAGAAGGCGCTCAAAGGCTGTTGGTTCTTTTCTTCTTTTGCCCGGAAACAAAATGAGGAGGGTGGTCTCCGGAGCTCCCTCCCGTTGTACTGGAGAATCCCTGCTTCCTTGGAGGTGTCCTTGGTCTCTCCCGGGGGGGGCTGAAGCCCTGAGGTTCCCACCCCAAGTCACCTCCCACGGCCGCCTAACCTCCTCCTCTCGCCGCTCTCCCCTGCCAGGCGGCGCCCCCCATCTCCCAAACTTTCAGCGGGGTCCCTGCAAACCGGGGCCCGCGAGTAGGGGCCCGCGTCTGCCCGGCTCCAGCCGGCAGACCGCGCGCGGGACGCCCGGGAACCCGGTCCGGCCGCCGGGGCAGCGGTGCGGGTGCAGCCCTCCCGGGCCCCTCCGACTGCGGAGCTGCCGACCGCATTGCAGACACCGGCCCTCGGCCCTTCCCGCGCCGCCAGCCTCCTGCGGGCCGGGAGCTGCGGCTCGGCGCCGCGGCGGGAGCGCTCCTCCCGCGCCCTGCGCGCCCGGCGGCTTCCCCAGCGACGCGCCCGCCTGGAGCCGGGGTCCAGCGCGCGCCAGACGCCTCCGCCCGCCCCTCCCCCGCCGGGTCCCCGGGGGTGGGGTTTCCCCGGGCGCGCGCCCCCTCCCCGCCCTCCCGCCCCGGGTATATGTGTCACGGCGCGCCATGCCCGCCCGCCCGCCCACCTACCTACCTCCCCGCCGCTCCTGACGGGCTCGCAGAGCGGAGGACGCGCGCGCCGCTCCAGGTCTCTCTCCGCACCTCGCCGGCAGCTCCTGACGCGGGGCCACGGGACTCCGGGCACCTTTCCGTGTCCCTTCTTCCCTCGGCCGACCGGGACTCCGCCGCCAGCCGCCGCCGCCGCGCCGCCGCCTGAGGGACCTGCGGGCAGGACGCGGGCAGGAGCCGGAGCGCGGCGCCCGCGCAGAGCGTCTCCCCGCCGCGCCGCCCCGCGAGCCCGAGACCGGGCCTCGGGGCCCAGGAGCCCCGCTGCGGCGCCAGGTGTACGGGACCCAAGTTCTCTCCGAAGGAAGCGCAACTCTTCAAGGTAACGGTCTCCGGCCCTCGGAGAGGGGCTCGCCCGGGACGCCGCTCCGCGCTAGCGGCGGCGCTGCCTCAGTCTCCCCTGAGGGACGGGGGGGCGCGGGGGCCGCCCCCTCACCGCTGCGGCGTCGAGCAAACTTTCCGGCGGGTGCAGACTCGGCGCGAGTGGGACGGAGGAGCGCGCGAGGCCCCCAGAGTTCAGGGAGTGTGAACGGGGAGCTTGGGCGCCAAGTCCCGGGTGTTTAGTCCCGGGTCTGAGAGGAGACATCGCTGGCGGAGCCGGCTTCGCGGACTGGAAAGCGCGGGGTCAACTCTCGCGGTTACTTGCGGGCGGTGCGTGGCTTCGCCCCGGCCCTGCGTGCGCGCCGTCAGTGGGGAGGGGTCTCCCTGGCACGTGGCTTCGCCCCCGACCCTGCGCGTGCGCAGTCAGTGGGGAGGGGGTCTCCCTGGCACGTGGCTTCGCCCCCGACCCTGCGCGTGCGCCGTCCGTGGGGAGGGGGCTCCCTGGCACGTGGCTTCGCCCCCGGCCCTGCGCGTGCGCTGTCAGTGGGGAGGGGGGCTTCCCGGCACGTGGCTGGGGGATGCACGAGGGAGCCGAGGTGGCGGGTCAGGTATACAGCAGGTGCCTAAGAGAGGCGGCTGGAACCCCTCGGTCCCACTTCCTTGGCCACTTCGCCTAATCCGGGAGCCACAGGGCACCTGGAAAGCGGGGAGGAATTGGCCGAACCTGTGAGCGGCCAAAGCTGCCCCCAAGAAGGTGCATTTGGGAAGGAAGAGGAGGGAAGATGAGAACACAGGGCCCTGGGCAGTGTTTCCGTCTCTGGGTTCCTCCGCAGGTGAAGCCAGTGATGGCGCAGCAGGCACCCTGGGGTAACCTTGGCGCGGGGTGGGTGGTGGTCAGTGTCAATGCCACCCCCATTCTAGGCCACAGCAAACTGTGGCGGTGGGCTTGTCTCCTGCTGGGAGGTAGGATGCACCCCAAACTTTTCCATCGTTCTCCTCCTCGCAGTCGTGAGCGGGATTCTGATGGGATCCTTCTAGCGTTTCCTCCCAGGTCCCCCGAATTTGGGTGGGTGGGTAAATTCCAGCTCTATTGGGGTGGCTGGCAGGGGGAAAAGAAGGGAGGTGCAAAGCTGAATTGGTTGAGGGTGGGGTTCCTGGTCCTGGACGCTGCAGGGGGTGGGTGTCCCACAGTGTGAGGGATCCGGGACCTTGGAAACGCACCCATCTCGTGTCCTGCTGAGGGAAAGTGAACCCAGAAATGTGCGATGACTCGGTGACAGTCGCCCAGTGGCTTAGGGGCAGTCCTGATTTAAGAGTGCAGCAGTCTGGGCTCGAATCCTTGTGTCCTTTCCTTGCTCTGTAGGTTGCCAAGGAGAAGGAACAATCGGGCTGCCTGTGCCCCTGAGTGAGGGGTTTAGGAAGCCCCATGAAGGCCCCTATAGGCGTGTTGGCCTGTGAATCACTGAGCCGGGGAAGAGACTGCCCAGGAATGGAAGGGCAATGAGGGAGGAAGCTCAAAGGCTTGCTGGAACGGGAGTCGTGGAGTGAGATCGGGGAGAATGTTTCTAACCCGAAAGAAAAAGTTACGGATCAAAAGATCTCTCAAGTTTAAAAAGTGTCGGATGAAGGGATGATCAAAAGGAAGAAAATAGCTCTCAGAGAAATGTTGGGATTCCTCCAGTTGCATTGAGTTGTGTTTAAAGGAGATGGGTTTAGGTGCAGTTTCTAGAGCAGTGGTTCTCAACCTTCCTAATGCCACGACCCTTTCATGCAGTTCCTCATGTTGTGGTGACCCCCAATTTCATTGTTACAAATTGAACATAGTGAAAGCATAGTGATTAATCACAAAAACAGTATGTAATTATATATGTGTTTTCCGATGGTCTTAGGCGACTCCTGTGAAAGGGTCGTTCGACCCCCAAAGGGGTCGCGACCCACAGGTTGAGAACCGCTGTTCTAGAGGGACACTGGTAGGTTCATTCATTCTCCCGTATCTACTGAGCACCACCTAGGAGCCAGGCCCACAGTGACATGACCCCACGCAAAGCACATAGCATAGTGCTCAATAATTGTTTGATATTTATGATTATTTAAAAGATTTTCTTTTCCTAGAATTTTCAATGAAAGTCATACTTACATTGAGATTCTTTCGTATTTAAAAGCCCTCTGGTCAATACAGGAGTAAAGAATTGGGGGATGGCCCTAGCGGGTTTGGCTCAGTGGATAGAGTGACAGCCTGCTGACCCAAAGGGTCCCGGGTTCCATTCCGGTCAAGGGCACGTACCTCAGTTGCAGGCTCCTCCCTGGCCCGGGGCCCTGGTTGGGGCACGTGCAAGGAGGCAACTAATCGATGTGTTTCTCTCACATTGTTATTTCTCTCTGTCTTTCCCTCTCTCCCTCTCTCTAAAAATCAATGAAAAAATATCCTCAGGTGAGGATTTAAGAATCAGGTGGGGAGTGATGGAAATACTATTACTCATTTGGTGGCAATCTGTGTGCTTGAGTGGTGAGATCCGCGCTATCTGGTCTGAGCCACACCTGACCCCCTATTTTGCCCTTGCTCACTATGTCTCTCTCTCTCTCACTCACACACACACACCGTCCCAGGCAGCCCACACCCCTGCATGTTGAAATGGGGTGATCTCCGTCCTCACATGCCCAGAATAGCCGGTCCAACTGCCCAGTCAGAGAGGGGGCTCCAAAAGAGAACTCACCTCCCTGGATTGGGGGAGAGGAGCCCCAAGAATGAGCAGCCTGCCAGGCAGGTCAGCTTCGGGTTAGAATCCCAGCTGGGCCACTTACCTGCTCCATGGCTTTGATGATGTTACTTAGCTACATCTGACTCAGTTTCCTCTTCTCTAAAAAGGGGAGGAGCCCTGGCCGGCTTGGCTCAGTGGATGGAGGGTCGGCCTGCGAACTGAAGGGTCGCAGGTTTGATTCTGGTCAAGGGCATAGGCCTGGTTTGCAGGCTCGATCCCCAGTAGGGGGTGTGCAGGAGGCAGCTGGTCAATGATTCTCCCTCATCATTGATGTTTCTATCTCTCTCTCCCTCTCTCTGAAATCAATAAAAATATTTTTTTTAAAAAAAAAAAAAAAAAAGAAGGGAAGGAAAACCGAGGATTGAAAGACATAATGTGGGTGCCTTGTCCAGCACTCAGCAGGAACCACAAATCTTAATTCCTGTCTTCTAACGGTTCCTCTCCTAACGGTTACAAACCGTAAATTCAGGATAGTGCCAATTTTGAATATTCTCCCAGTAAAAGACTGTGTGTCCTAACCGTTGGTGTGGGTTTTTTTAATGATGCCTGCTAGTACCTGGTCCCTTCCAGGGCCCTTCTTGTTGGGCACTAGTATGACCACAGCTGAGTCAGGGGAAGCCCGCAGGCCCCTGATTGGGGTGTGTGTTTTAGACCATCTCTGCTCCCCCAGTAACTTCTAACACCAGGTTTGTCCCATTGTAGGTTCTGAAACCAAATTAGTGGGGTTTTACGACACAGGAGAGCATAATCTCATAGTACTACCCATATAAGGATAAATATTGTTTCTGGAAACTCTTTTTTGTCTGTTTGTTTGTTAATCCTCATGAGGATATTTTTCCATTGACCCTTCAGAGAGAGGGAAAGAGAGAAGGAAAGACAGAGGGAAACATCGATGTGAGGGAAACACATCGATGGGTTGCCTCCTGCATGAGCCCTGACCAAGGCCCCAGTCGGGGTGGAGCCTGCAATCGAGGTTCATGCCCTTGACTGGTATTGAACTTGGGGACCCTTTGGTTCACAAGGCTGACGTCTGTCCACTGAGCCAAACTGGGTAAGGCTGGAAACTCTTATTTTTGTTATATATTTTACAGTCCTATGTGAATGTATGTGTGTTTATAATATACTAGAGGCCCAGTGCACGACATTCGTGCACTGGGGGTGGGGAGGTGTCCCTCAGCCCAGCCTGTGTTCTCTTCCAGTCTGGGACCCCTTGGGGGATGTCTGTCCGCCGGCAGTCAGACATCCCTCACACAGTCTGGGGCTCTTGCAGTCAGGGACTTACCGCCCGCCTGCAGCAGAGGCGGCGGGAGAGGCTCCCGCCACCGCTGCTGCGCTCACCAGCCATGAGCCCGGCTTCTGGCTGATCAGCGCTCCCCCTGGTGGTCAGTGCGTGTCATAGCGACCGGTCGTTGAGCCGTTTGGTCAATTTGCATATTAGTGTTTTATTATATAGGCTATGTATATACGCTGCACAAATATATGCAGACTTGATATTTGTATAATGTATTTCTCACTGTGGTCAAGAAAGTTTAAAAGACATTGATGCCAATAGTGTGTCTCTGAGAAATTCCTGCCTCCGGGGTCCAGGTGGCAGGCACAGTCCCAACACTGGGACTGGGAGGGAAGGCAGTGAGGGGTGGAAGCTGCAGGTGGGAGTGAAAGGGGAGCTGGAGGGAGAGGGCCCAGAAGCAGGGAAGAAGGGAGGAGGCGTGGAGGACAGGCCTGCTTGCAAGTGGCGGGGACAGGCTCACGGGCTACCCTTGGCCGTGCTCTGGGCGCTGGTGGGAGTCTCACTGAGTGCTTTCTCCATGGCATCTCCCCTGGGGGTGGTTGCTCTCCATCCCCCAGACCTGGACCCCACAGGACACCCCCATCCCTGCGAGGGGGTCTGGACCCCTGGGCATGGTCGAAGCTGGGTGGAGATGGTAGAGAAGGGGCTTTTGGAGGGGTGGAGCAAGGGGAGGGCCAGCGAGGGGGGGAATGTGTAGGGAACGGTAAAACGCTTCCTTTCTTCAAAAGTTGAATCCAGGGCAAGAACGGAAGCGGTGGAGTTTACTTTTAAAAACTCAGAGCCTCCTTGTAAGCAGCCGAGAGAGTGAGTGTGTGTGTGTGTGTGTGTGTGTGTGTGTGCGTGCTGGGAGGGCGGGCCCTGCGGGCTAGCCTGGGCCTGTGAGAGGTGACTTTTCTCCCTGTCAAAGGCCTTACAGTGTATCCCAAAGAAGCTTTTTGTGAGGCTCATGAATAGGTGAATTCGGGGTGTGCGGTGCTGGGCATCGCGATTTGGATATTTGGTTACCTTTGAGGTTACATGTTTTTAAGACACACACACCCAAAAAAGAAGCCACTTCTCCTGCATAGGGTTGCTTTTCTGGGGAGTGCCTGTCTCCCGGTCATTGCCTTTTTTTTTTTTTTTTCTATTGATGTCAGAGAGGAAGAGAGAGATAGAAACATCAATGATGAGAGAGAATCATTGATCTGCTGCCTCCTGCACGCCCCCTACTGGGGATTGAGCCCGCAACCTGGGCATGTGCCCCTGACTGGAATCGAACCCGGGACCCTTCAGTCCCCAGGCCGATGCTCTATCCACTGAGCCAAACCTGCTAGGGCCAAGTGACTTGCCTTGAAGGGCAAGAGCAAGGAGAAACTCGGGACTGGGCAGGTCTGCCATGTCTGGCCTGGGGGGCAGCCCCTTCTCAGCCCCTGAACTCTGGGTCTCTGAGGTACAACATGGCCATTCCCAGGCCACAGATGTCCAGGGCTGTCAGGAGCTGTGATGACTCTCATTTAAGAGAGCGCGAAGGGGACCAAGGCCCAGAGAGGAGAAGGTGCATGATTCATGCCAGCCCAGAGCAGGTTGGTGAGAATCTGAATGAGAACCGAAGCCTTCAGGCCCTCGTCCTGAAACATACCATGTCCATGGAAACCATTCATTCATTCATTCATTAACTGTCAGTGACACTTGCTACATCCCAGGCACTGTACTAGGTGTGCAGTGAATACAGCAATTCACTCTTCCTGCCCTTTAGCTGTTCCCACTCTCATGGGACAGGCTGTAATCAACTTGACCCTGACACCTCATTTCTATAAAGCACTGGTTCTCAACTGGGGAGCTAGTCCCCCCACTCAAGGAACATTTGGCCACGTGTAGAGATATTTTTATTGTCACCAGGGGAGAGGGGCGATACTACTGGCATCTTGTGGGCAGAAACCAGGGGTGCTGCTAAATATTTTTTTTCTTTTTTGTTGCTGCTAAATATTTTTAATGCATTGGACAGCACCTTTCCCTCCCCCAACTCTAGAGAATCATTTGGCCCCAAATATCAATAGTGCCAAGTTGAGAAACCCTGCTTCAAACCTTCATTTAGTTATTGGGCCAGGCCACGCAGCGAAGAGTGGACCACGCGAAAAGAAAGAAAAAAGCTGCCCTGGCTGGGTTGGCTCAGTGGATAGAGCGTCGGCCTGCGGACTGAAGGGTCCCGGGTGTGATTCTGATCAAGGGCACATGCCCGGGTTAAGGGCTCGGATCCCCAGTAGGGGCGTGCAGGAGGCAGCCGATCAATGATTCTCTCTCATCATTGATGTTTCTCTCTCTCTCTCTCTCCCTCTCTCCCTCTCTCCCTCTCTCCCTCTCCCTTCCTCTCTAAAATCAATAAAAATATTTTTTAAAAAGAAAGAAAAAAGCTGACATGACAAGGGTCAAGTAGAAAGAACTTGGACTCTGGCAGCCCAAATATAGGGTGAAATCCCAGCTGTGAGCTCTTGGGCAAGTCCCTTACCCTCTCTACACCTCCATCTCTTCATCTACAAGATGGGGCTCCTGGGATGATTGAGAGGGTTCAAGACAAAGCAAAGGCTACCATAAAAGAGCAGATATTATTATTTTTGAAGCTTTTCAAGGTCTCGCGGTGGAAAATTACAGCATCAGCAGGTGTGATCACATGCGATGACGAGGCCAAAGAAGGTTGCTGTTTGGGGCATGGTTGCCATAGGAATGCCATCTGTTTGGGAGGCTGCAGGTCAGCATCTCCTCATACACACAGCTCCCAGCAAGGGGGGAGGAGAGGGGGAAGGGTTTGCTCAACGCGCGTGCACTGGGAGGAGCACCGGGCTTGGAGCCGCATGAACTGGCACTGAAGGCTGTGTGACTTGGGGAAATTGCTTCACTTCTCTGAGCCTTGGGTTCCTTAGCAGTAAGAGGGAGGTGCTGCCCTGGCCGGCTTGGCTCAGTGGATAGAGCGTCAGCCTGCGGACTGAAGGGTCCCAGGTTAGATTCCGGCCAAGGGCACATGCCTGGGTTTCGGGCTCAATCCCCAGTGGAGGGTGTGCAGGAGGCAGCCAATCAATGATTCTCTCTCATCATTGATGTTTCTATCTCTCCCTCCTTCTCCCTTCCTCTCTGAAATCAATAAAGAAATATATTTTTAAAAAAAAAAGAGGGAGATGCTAAGGCAGTGGTTCTCAACCTTCCTAATGCCACGACCCTTTAATACAGTTCCTCATGTTGTGGTGACCCCTAATTTCATTGTTACAAATTGAACATAATGAAAGCATAGTGATTCATCACAAGAACAATATGTCATTATAGATGTGTTTTCCGATGGTCTTAGGCGACCCCTGTGAAAAGGTCGTTCGACCCCCAAAGGGGTCTCGACCCACAGGTTGAGAACCACTGTGCTAAGGTGAGCCCGCACAGGTCTAGATCTATAGTAGGAAATGACTGTCCGGGAAGGTGCCTTGTGAGGGCATCCATGAAGACTAAGCAGGGACCTTTTGTATCTTGAGTGCCCTATACCTAATCCAGTATGTGGCATACACAATGAATGAATGAATGAATGAATGAATGGTTTCTCTGGTAGCTTCATCTGTCATGAGTGAATGAATGACCAAATGAATGGACCATCACACCATACATTCCTTTCTATTCTTGACAAGGCGAGTTCCAACAATACCCAGATGGGCCGTTCTCCACTTTGCCCCTCCTCCAGCACAAGCACACAAGCAGCAGCCAGAACCTCTAGTTCCCACTGTGTGCCCAGGCCAGGTTACAGCACCCTCTACAGGTCACTGCAGACACAGCAATTAAGTTATGACGGCCCCAAGGTCGGATTCCTGGGGAGTAAGAGGTACAGGTAGGGGATCAGAACCAAGGAAGGCCAAGCTGCTGAAAAGAGGACCAAATCAGGATCAGGAACCCAGAGACTTAACTCAATGGAGGCACATCCTCAAGTACCTCCATTTTCCTATCTGTAAAATGGGCCCATTGCTCCATCACATGGAGTTGAAGTCACAATAAATTAAGGCCTAACTGAAAGCCACTAACCAGAGGGGTGGATTTGGGAAGTTGATTCTAATTTCCTTAGAATCATGAAGCATTGGAGCAGAAAGGGTCACATTCAGACCAGTAAAAGGAGGCACCAGGCCTGGCCGGTGTGGCTCAGTGGTTGAGCGTTGATCTATGAACCAGGAGGTCAGGGTTCAATTCCCGGTCAGGGCACTTGCCTAGGTTGCGGGCTCGATCCCCAGGTAGGGGAGTGCAGGAGACAGTCAATCAGTGATTCTCTCTCATCATTGATGTTTCTCTTTCTCCCTCTCCCTTCCTCTCTGACATGAATAAAAAATATTTTTTTAAAAAGGACGCACCAGATCACGGTGCCATCCCATCAGAACAACTGTGGGCAGATTTTTTTCCTGGGGCCACCCACTGTCCCCCCCCTTAGCCACCTTCCAGCTCTGTTCCTTCCAGTTCCTTGCTGGTTTCAGGGATGATTTGGGTAAGAAATCCTTTATAAGAAAAACGTCCAAGGTCAGGAGGAGGCCAGTGCCCCATCTCCCTCAGAAAACTAGGGCTTCCTTGTCCCAGCCTCCACTCTGGGCCTTGTAACCAGCAAAACCTGGACCTTGGTCTGACCTCCCACCATCACTTCCTTCCCCAACCAGGTGCTCCCTTCCTCCGCCATCCAATCCCGTCCCCTTGACCTCCTATCTGGGCGGCTCAGGGGAACACCTGGATTTTAGGGTGACTCGGGGATACAGTGGATGTTTGTTAGCTTTCCGAGACTGAAAAGGGGGCCTAGAGGCCGTCTAAACAGGTTCCCTTCAGTCCCTAGAACCAGAAGCATGTGAGGAGCTTTTGAAAAACAGGGGTGCCTGAGCCCAAATGTGCCCCCGCCCCCAGGGTGCTCGATTGGGGGCAGGGGTGGGACTCAGCATTCGAAGCACCCCAGGTGTTTCAAATGCAGTTCAGTTTCTGAGCCCCTCGTTGAAAGCCCAAAGCTGTTCCTCTGGGCGCAGTTGGTTCTAAGCCCCTCCCTCCAGCCCTGCCTCTGGAGGTCACTCGCCACTTTTCTCTGCAAGCAGAACTCCAGCCGCCACCACCCATGTGTCCTTTTCAGCTAGTGAGAAGGTCAAGCTTCCCTCTCTCCTCTCTCCGGCCTGAGACCGGGCTCCTGCTTCCTTCATAGACTTGTCCTTGACCCTGGATTCAAGTGCATTTGTCCCAAGAGGCAGATGAAGCCAGGCCAGGGTTCCCCAACGTGGGTGCCACACGACATTCCTCAAAAAGACAGGGTCCATAGGCAGGACATGACAAAAGGGTCTCATCCCCAAGGGTTAAACAGAATAAAACGGGTCCCTTTCCCACAGGGCATCTCAGGATGCTGATGGATATCTACCTCTCCATCCGGCGTCTCACATTGAACTTGACCAAGGGACTCTCCTTCCTAGAGCAGAGTGAGGGACTCCCTGAGCCTATAGAGGTGCCGATCGAGGCAATCAGCCAGGTCTGATCCTGCAGCAGGAAGGAGGCTCTGCACCAGGGCCCGTGAGCCCTTCAGGGGAAGAGGGACCCCACCAGGTAGGGCTCATAACCCCACATTGCAAGCACAGTCACTGCCCCAGCAAGCCCTCTCCCTCCCAGTGCAAGGCTGGGCCCAGCCGCTCCTTTTCCACCTCCGACCTGCCACCTTCCCTTTCAAGGTTGGCCTGCTGGATGCAGAGGGCCTGGGGCCTGACCCCATGTGTTCCATTGTTTCCTGGATTGCTTTTTTTAAGTTCTTTTTTTAATTATATTTTATTGATTTCAGAGAGAAAGGGAGAGGGAGAGATAGAAACATCAATATATGTAATCTATATATATAAAAGTCTAATATGCAAAGTGTCCTTGTGGGAGTTTGACCGGGAGACCGAGAGTTCAGTCGCTCGCTATGACATGTGCTGACCACCAGGGGGCAACACGGATCAAAGGAAGACCCAGGCAGGCAGCTGGATTGGGGCGGCCCTAATCGCCGGCCAGGCCTAGGGACCCTACCCGTACATGAATTTTGTGCACTGGGTCTCTAGTCAATGATAAGAGAGAATCATTGATTAGCTGCCTCCTGCACACCCTCTGCTGGAGATCAAGCCCACAACTCGGGCATGTGCCCTGACTGGGAATCGAACCGTGACCTCCTGGTTCATAGGCTGATGCTCAACTGCTGAGCCACACTGGCCAGGCTCCTGGATATTTTTTTAGTGGGGAGAAGTGGAGCACTCAGTGTGGTTTATGGGGGTGGGGAGTACTCCTCAGCTGAGTCCTGCCTCTGGACAAGTTCTCTCTCTAAGCCTGGCTGCACCCCACCCCACCACCACCACACAACCCTCCACACCCTGCAGAAGGCCTGGGGCCTCGCCCCATATGCTCTCCTTGTGCTGGTCCCTGGAAGTCCGTATGAATGGCACACCATGGAGTGAAGGCTGCCCTTGGAGCCGTGTGCCCTGTCTATGCTTGTCTCTGTGTCCCCTCCTCACCACTCCATCCAGGGCATCACCCCCACCCGAGGTGCACACAGTCAGCCTGGAACTTCCTTCATCCCTTTCCTCGGGCCATCCATTCTCCCTAAGGCAGCCTCACTCGGGGATTCCATCACTTCCTGAGCCCACCCTGCAGCGGCTTCTGCTGTCACTTGCTGCGTTAATGTTTTAGCAGAACAGGTCTCCATGCCGTGGGGAACCCGATCGCTTAGATCAGCGGTTCTCAACCTTCTGGCCCTTTAAATACAGTTCCTCATGTTGTGACCCAACCATAAAATTATTTTTGTGGCTACTTCATAACTGTAATGTTGCTACTGTTATAAATCGTTATGTGAATATCTGATATGCAGGATGGTCTTAGGCGATCCCTGTGAAAGGGTCGTTTGACCGCCAAAGGGGTCACGACCCACAGGTTGAGAACCGCTGGCTTAGATCGTCTTCACACCCACTCCTGAGGGCGAGGAGAGCTAGGTAGAGCCACGGTTGGGGTAGGAGCCCCTTCGTTAGCCAGGGAAGGTCCTAGCCCTGGCTTAGAGCCTCGGCCCCCTTGGCCCACCTAGGTCTTCCCACCCACTCTTCTCTCTGGTCACTTCATCTGTCATGGATTAAGAGGGTACATTTTACCCGGCCGGCGTGGCTCAGTGGTTGCGCGTTGACCTATGAACCAGGAGGTCACGGTTCGATTCCCGGTCAGGGCACATGCCCGGGGTTGTGGGCTCCATCCCCAGGGTGGGGTGTGCAGGAGGCAGCCGATCAATGATTCTTCTTTCCCTCTCCCTTTCTCTCTAAAATCAATTAAAATTGTTTTTTTTTTAAAAGATGGTAAATTTTGGCCGAAACCGGTTTGGCTCAGTGGATAGAGCGTCGGTCTGCGGACTGAGGGGTCCCGGGTTCGATTCCGGTCAAGGGCATGTACCTTGGTTGCGGGCACATCCCCAGTGGGAGATGTGCAGGAGGCAGCTGATCGATGTTTCTCACTCATCGATGTTTCTAACTCTCTATCTCTCTCCCTTCCTCTCTGTAAAAAATCAATAAAATATATTTTTTTTTAAAAAAAAAAAGATGGTAAATTTTGTTATGTCTATTTTACCACACTTTTTTTATTGATTTATTTAAGAAAGAGAGAATAAGAAACATTGATTTGTTGTTCCACTCATTTATGCACTCATTGGTTGATTCCTGTAACATAAAGGGGCCTTAGGGGTGCCGGGTGGGGGGGACGGGGGTCCCCCACACCAGGTGAGGTTCTGGCATCAGTTCGGTGGCTGGAAAATGGTAACTAAGTCCCACTGTCCTTCCTCACTGCAAGTACGAACTAGAATGACCAGCCCTATGGCATACCGCGGTCAATGAAGGTCATTTGCATCTCCCTTCTCAGCCCTCTGGGACTGCAGAGATGAGGTCCTGGACTCTTAGAATAAAGCCCCATCTCCTTTGTCCCCTTCGTTGGCCCAGAGCCCTCAGGAGCTGGTCTCCCCTGCCCTCGGCACCCACAGTTCACCCTCCCCTCCCCCACCACCCGCAGCCACTGGCTTTCCACTGCATTCCCGCCTCAGGGCCTCCCGGGCCAGGATGCTCTTCCCACGGGGTTCTGCATGGCTGGCTCGCTCTGGTCCTTCAGGTCCAGATGTCACCTCCTGGGAGGCAGCTGATCAATGATTCTCTCTCGTCATGGATGTTCCTATCTCTCTTTCCGTCTTCCTTCCTCTCTCTAAAATCAATCAAAATATATATTTTTTAAAAGTTCAAATGTCGCCAAAACTAGTTTGGCTCAGTGGATAGAGCGTCGGCCTGCGGGCTGAAAGGTCCCAGGTTCGATTCCGGTGAAGGGCATGTACCTTGGTTGCGAGCACATCCCCAGTAGGAGATGTGTGTGAGGCAGCTGATCGATGTTTCTCTCTCATCGATGTTTCTAACTCTCTATCTCTCTCCCTTCCTCTCTGTAAAAAATCAATAAAATATATTTAAAAAATAAAAAAATAAAAAAAAAATAAAATAAAAGTTCAAATGTCACCTCCTGGGGAAGGCCTTTCTTGACCACCCAATTTTAGAGAAGATAAAACACCCCAACGCCCATGGCCCAGCAGCATTTTGTTGCATTTTCTTTGTAGCTTGTCTCTCTCTTTTTTATTATTATTGATTGATTTTAAGAGAGAGGAAGAGAGAGAGAGAGAAACATCACTTTTCTTGTTCCACTTATTTTATGCATTCAGTGCTTGATTCTTGTGTGTGTCCAGACTGGGAATGGAACCCATAACCTTGGCATGGCGGGACAGCTCTCTAACCAGCTGAGGCACCCGGCCAGGGCTCCCAAAGCTCATTTCATTTCAGATGTTGCGTCCTTTGGATTGACACATCTTTGGACTTTACTTTACAAATAGATTTAATCTTGAGATTTGATTTTCTTTTTCCCTGGGAATTTGATTGAATGGGATTCATATTCAAATTTGGGGCACCTTTGCCCGGCCAGTGTGGCTCAGTGGTTCGGTGTCAACCTATGAACCAAGAGGTCACGGTACGATTCCCAGTCAGGGCACATGCCCAGGTTGCGGGCTCGATCCCCAGTAGAGGGCGTGCAGGAGGCAGCCGACCCACGATTCTCTCTTATCATGGATGTTTCTATCTCTCTCTCCCTTTCCCTTCCTCTCTGAAATCAATAAAAATTATATATTTTTTAAAATGGGGTGCCCTGGGTCAGTAAATAAATAAATACAAAAATAATTTCTGTGACGAGATCAAATGATCACATAAAGATGCTCCACATAGTCCAGGACAGCAAGCCCAGCTTCCCTTCATAGCCCCTGGTGCTTCACTGGGTCATCATGGAGGAGCAGCTGCTTTGAGGAATAAATGTCTATTCTTAGGGTCTACCACTTTGGGAACCTCGAGTTCTACCCCTCGAGTTCTATCGAGTTCTGTCTCTCCTGGCGTCTGGGAGTGGCTGTCAGTCTTTGGCGCCCTTGGCAGTCGCCGCCTCACTCTGACCCCTGCCTCCATCCTCACTCCGCGTTCTCCCTGGGCGTCCATGTGTTCACGGGGCTGTCTTCCCCTCTCCCAGGGACGCCCGTCAGACTGAGCTAAGGACCCCTCCTCATGGCCTCATATTCACTTGATTACATCTGCGAAAGCCCTTTTTCCCACTAAGGTCCCATTCACGGGTGCTGGGGACTAGGGCTTCAACGTGTCTTTTGTGAGGGACACAGCTGAACTCATAACCTCCTTTGTGGACTTAATACTGTGTTTCAGCCCCATGCCTCATCTGTGAGATATACAGCAAGTTCTATCAGGGGCACAAATTAAATAAATGATATATTCTCTCCTATACGTCACTGTTTATGCTAACCAAGGATGGAATAAGATGGTAAATATTGTTATGTCTATTTTACCATTATTTTTTAAATATTTTATTGGTTTTTTACAGAGAGGAAGGGAGAGGGATAGAGAGTTAGAAACATCAATGAGAGAAACATCGACCAGCTGCCTCCTGCACACTCCCTACTGGGGATGTACCCGCAACCAAGGTACATGCCCTTGACTGGAATCGAACCTGGGACCTTTCAGTCCGCAGGCCGACACTCTATCCTCTGAGCCAAACCAGTTAGGGCTACCACTATTTTTTTATTGATTGATTTGAGAGAGAGAGTGAGAGAGAAACATTGATTTGTTGTTCCACTCATGTATGCATTCATTGGTTGATTCTTTTTTTAAAATATATTTTTATTAATTTCAGAGAGGAAGGGAGAGGGAGAGAGAGATAAAAACATCAATGGTGAGAGAGAATCATGGATCGGCTGCCTCCTGCACACCCCGCTCTGGGGATCGAGCCTGCAACCCGGGCATGTGCCCTGACCAGGAATCGAACCGTGACCTCCTAGTTCATAGGTGGATGCTCAACCACTGAGTCACACTGGCCGGACTCAAACCTCATTCATTTGACCCTCATTTGCATGTCCTGATCCCAGATCTAGGAAAGGCGTCATAGAGAACGTCCACTCAGCAACTTGTGGGTCAGGCTCCTCTTGAGAGCCGATGGGAGCTGGATCCGGCTTCCAGAGGTCACTTCTAAGTCCTCTGTGTGCGCTGTCACACCAGTAAGCGCTGTCCTCAGGGCTCCCCTGGGAAAGCAGAACCGGGGGCTCCCGGCCCGGGATCCCTCGGACCTGCCCTGAGCGCCTCTTTCCTTTGCAGACTTTGAGCTGCATCCCTTTTCTGTAATGAACCGTAGCGGTGAGCGGAGCAGCTTTGCTGAGCTCTTGAGTCCCACAGATGACTGAGCCAGAGGTGGAGCTTGGAGGTGACATGGCCCCCTCCCTGCTCTCTCAGGTCAGCTTGTCCTGCCCGGGACGGCTCAGGGCCGGCTTAGTGGACAGTGGGCATGACCTCTTCACCCCGTGGCCACCCCGCAGGGACGCGGCCTCCCCTTCTGGCCTTCGTGGGGAAGGAGTGACAGCCTGTCATTGGGAGAAGCTCCCAGCACTTCATGGCTTTCCTCCCTCCCTCCTTTCCTCTTTCCAACTCCCCCCACGTGGGAAACGCTGCAGTCGGTGTGGGGAAGGATCCCAGGGTGGGCCCGTGTGATCCACCCTGGGGCTCACGGTGTGGGACAGGCGCTGAGATGGGTGACTAAATCCTCCAACACAAGAGGGAGGGCCTCTGTCCATGACAGGATTCCCGAAGCCGAGAGGATGTAGGATCGCTCCTGCTGGGGGCCCCTGGGAGAGCTTCAAAGAGGGGGTGGCATTTGATCTGAGCCTCGGCAGACAGGGACACGCCGGGCATTCTAGGAGGAAGGGGTCGCATGAACAGAGGCAGGGAGAAAGGAGCAGATTCTGTAGGATCCAAGAAAGGCAGACACGGAGCTGGGCCAGATTTTGAGGGGCCCCCACGATGAGGCGAAGGAGTCTGGCTTTGTTTTCGAGGCGATGGGGAAACTCTCCTGGCTTCAGAGAATGACACGAGGTGTGTGTCAGGAGGAAACCGCATCTCCACTAGTGCTGCCGGCTGCCGCCTCCTCCAGGAAGCCCCCCTGGTGCCCCATCCCAAGCGCGTGCACCCCCCTCATCACAGCAGGAGCACCCGCTGCCCGTAGCATCTGTCGGCCTCTGCAAGGCGACTGCACCCACCGTGTGCATTGGCCTGTTCATCCCTGGTCTCCCTTATCCATGAGCACCCATCACACTACTTCCTCTAAAAACTGCTGTCGCGTATTGCCTGGTGGGCATGGTTCAGTGGTTGAGTGTTGACCTATGAACCAGGAGGCTCAATCTCCAGTAAGGGGCGTGCAGGAGGCACCCGATCGATGATTCTCTCTCCTCATTGATATTTCTCTCTCTCTCTCCCTCTCTGAAATCAATTAAAAAAATATATTAAAAAGAAATAGGTTTAACTCCAAATAACCCATTTTCTTTCTTCCTTTTGACTGGCCCTGGACCAGGGGTGGGGAACATCTGGCCCGTGGGCTGTACAAGGCCCTCAAAATCATTTGGTCTGGTCCTGGCAAGGCATGAGGAGCGAGTTAATGAAATGTTTGACCAAATATAGCAGGCTCATTTTTAGGTTGATAATATTGTTTGACCCACAGATGATGTTATAAATCTCCAAATGGCCCTTGGCAGAAAATAGGTTCCCCACCCCTGCCCTCGACTAAACTCCAAGAACCTGACCATCTGCCCCAAAAGTGTTAAGAGATTGGGCCAGTCACCCCTTGTCGGTTCTCAGTTGCATCCCAGGCACCTGGCTCGTCCACTTTGCCCAGGAATTCAGCTGTGACCCTCAGCTCCCCATGGCCCTTTCTGGCAAACGGTGGTTTCCACCAGGACTCTTGACTCCCATAAACCTTTGCCAAAGGTTGTTTGTTTTGTTTTTTATTTATTTTAGAGATAGTGGAAGGGACAGGGAGAGGCAAAGAGAGAGAGAGAAACATCGATGTGAGAAAGACACATAGATTGGTTGCCTCCTCCCCAACCAACCCCCCTCCCGAGACTGAGGTACATGCCCTTGGCCGCAATCGAACCCGGGACCCTTCAGTCTGCGGGCCGACGCTCTATCCACTGAGCCAAACCAGCTAGGGCACCAAAGGTCATTTTTTTTATTGATTTTTTTTTTTACAGAGAGGAAGGGAGAGGGATAGAGAATTAGAAACATCCATGAGAGAGAAACATCCATCAGCTGCCTCCTGCACACCCCCTACTGGGGATTGCCCGCAATCCAGGTACATGCCCTTGACCGGAGTCGAACCCAGGATCCTTCAGTCCGCAGGCCGACGCTCTATCCACTGAGCCAAACGGGCCAGGGCGCCAAAGGTCATTTTTGAAACCTGGGCTCAATTCCTACCCAGGGAGGCCACCGAGGAGTCCCGCTGGGCCCCCAGCCCCTCCCCAAATCCCTGCAGGAAGGAGCTCTCTGCCCGGCTAGGCCCGCGGTCAGCGCCGAGTAGGAGAACTCGGCTCTTGGCCCAAGATCCCCGCCCCAGGAAAGGTGCTTGCGCCTGATGGAAAGTTTGGGCTGAAAGACACCCCTTTCCAAAATCCCAGGTCCAATATTTACACAACGTCTGAAATTAATGCGAGAAAATCTCCAAGTGCCTGGGCTGGAACGGATGGCTGAGAACAGGAAGGGGCCGGTCCCAGGACCAGGGTTTTTTCCACAAAGAGAACAGGGCAAAGCTAACGTCCCCGGTGAGTGACTCAGGAGCCATTCATCGTGCCACGTATCCCTCCACTTATTTTTATTTTAATATATTTTTATTGACTTCAGAGAGGGAGGGAGAGGGAGAGAGAACTAGAAACATCCATGATGAGAGAGAATCAGGGATCGGCTGCCTCCTGCGTGCCCCCCACTGGGGATGGAGCCCGCCACCCTGGCATATGCCCCAACCGAGAATCGAACCATGACCTCCTGGTTCATAGGTCAATGCTCAACCACTGAGCCACACCGGCCCGGCCATACCTCTCCACTTTAAACTGGTTTTACTGGGAATTTGCCATGGAGGGAAGGGAGAGGTGGGATTCTTGGCGAAAGGCTGGTGATATTGAGCTGAATTCTTTTTTTTTTTAAATATATATATATTTTTTTAAATATATATTTTATTGATTTCTTTACAGAGAAGAAGGGAGAGGGACAGAGAGCCAGAAACATTGACGAGAGAGAAACACCGATCAGCTGCCTCCTGCACGCCCCCCAGTGGGGGTGTGCCCGCAACCAAGGCACATGCCCCGGACTGGAATCGAACCTGGGACCCCTCAGTCCGCAGGCTGACGCTCTATCCACTGAGCCAAACCGGTTCGGCTAAAATATATTTTTATTGATTTTTTACAGAGAGGAAGGGAGAGGGATAAAGAGTTACAAACATCAATGAGAGAGAAACATCAATCAGCTGCCTCCTGCACACCCCCTACTGGGGATGTGCCCGCAACCAAGGTACATGCCCTTGACCGGAATCGAACCCGGGACCCTTCAGTTCACAGGCCGACATTCTATCCACTGAGCCAAACCAGTTAGGGCTGAATTCTTTTTTTAAAAAAAAAAAATACTTTTATTGAGTTTATTTATTTCAGACAGGAAGGGAGAGGGAGAGAGAGCTAGAAACATCAATGATGAGAGAGAATCATGGATCGGCTGCCTCCTGCACACCCCACACTGGGACTCAATCCCACAACCCGGACATGTGCCCTGACTGGGAATTGAACCTGTGACCTCCTGGTTCATAGGTGGACGCTCAACCACTGAGCCACGCCAGACGGGCTTGAGCGTCCAGGCACATACTTCCGGCCTGGAATGGCTGCAGCCACCACACCCTTAAGAAGCACTCCCCGTGGTCAGCCCGTCTTCCTAGCTCCTGGGCTCACCTCACTCCCAGCCCCTTGGACATGCATCCTTCCTCAGGGGCCAGCGTGGCTCTGAGTCTGTGTTTCCCCTGGACGCTGACTCTGGAGTTACCCACTGCTCCCTGCTTTGCCCATCCTGCCCACTCCTGGTCCATGAAACCACTGTATTAAGTTGATTCTGGTGGTAAGATGCTCATTGTTGCCAAAGGGTAGAGAGGGGGTGGCTGTCCCCACTCAGTGACACCAGAGATACTCTGAGAGGGACAAGCCTTGTGTCCCTGGGGAGGTCAGGGGGTATCATTAGGATCTTACCTTCCAGGCCACAGTTTTGTTTGAACCCACGGGCTATGTACACATAGACTTGGGGGGCAAATGCCAAAGTGAGCCCTAGGTTAACCAAGGTGGGGGTGCTGGTTGTTTGCTATTCTTGTAGAGCAAATGACCATCCAAGAGGGAAGCATTTAAGTTAGATCTAGGAGACATAGAAGTGTCGAACAGACGGTCAAACCTCAGAGGGAAGGCAGGAGGCGAGGGGTGGGGGAGGGGAGGTAAGAGATCAACCAAAGGACTTGTATGCATTCATATAAGCATAACCATGGATTGGGACGATTGCGGGGTGAGGCCTGTGCTGGGGTGCTGGAGCCGGCTGGGAGAGGTCAATGGGGGAAAGGAGACATACGTAATACTTTCAACGATAAAGAACTAGCAAATAAATAAGTAAATCATTTTTTAAATAAATAAATTAGATCTAGGAGCAATTAGCCTGGCTGGTATGGCTCAGTGGTTGAGTGTCGACCCGTGAACCAAGAGATCACCAGTTCGAATCCCTGTCAGGGCACATGCCCTGGTCTCGGGCTCCATCC
Organism: Myotis yumanensis; assembly: GCF_028538775.1. Taxonomy (NCBI): domain Eukaryota; kingdom Metazoa; phylum Chordata; class Mammalia; order Chiroptera; family Vespertilionidae; genus Myotis; species Myotis yumanensis. Next base: position 2,655,615 of record NW_027223771.1, on the reverse strand, counting down.
TCAGTAGGGGGCATGCAGGAGGCAGCTAATCCCTTTTTATCTTTCATTGATGTTTCTCTCTCTTTCTCCCTCTTCCTTCCTCTCTCTCTCTCTCGAAAAAAAATCAATAAAAACATATTTTAAAAAATTAGATCTAGGAGCAATTAATAAAATAGGAGTAAGGAAATCAATTATATGAAAACAGACACAGAGAGAGGGCGGTGATCAGAGGAGGAAGGGAGAGAGAAGAGAAAGGGGGAGGAGATAGAAAAAAGAGGATTGGCATCCACAGACCTGCCCTTCACTCTTTTCTTGGGGGGTGAAGCTGGCACTGTGGTTCCAGTTTACAGATGGGAAAAATGAAGGCTTCCATGCGGATCCCTGTGAGTTAGGACAGAGAGAGAATTGGAATCAGCTTCCTGGCTCCCCATTTCCACACCATCCCTGCTAATGGGAAATTAGCAGGTGCAGTTGGCGCCACTCTGGCCAGCTGTGCCCTTGGTGGGATTCCGTGTGCACTTCCCTGTGCTGGATTTCAAACCCCATCTCGGGTGCATAGGCCACGGCTTTCATGCACAGATGTAGGATGGTCTTGTCTCTGAGAGACCAGAGGAGAGACACATTTGGGAGTGTGGCCCGAAAAGAAGTGATGTGCTGAGGGCTGACGCTGGGGGAATGGGTGACCCTGGTCCTTTCCAATCCCTGCCCCCAAAACTGAAGTCACGAACACAGAGCCACTGGTGACTGGCAAATCTTACTGGTCGGCCAATTCCAAGATCCACCCACTCATCCAATGCATAGATGTCTAATACCACTTTTTGTTGTTCCTGGCAAGATGTTGTTCAATGTAAATTAACACAGAAGGGTTTGTTGTTTTTTCTTCAACTTAAGGATTAACTTTCAGCTGTAAGGAGGTCATGTTCCACATGGTGAAGCTAGCTTATATTAAACAATAGGCCGTAGATGCCCTAGCCCAGCGGTTCTCAACCTGTGGGTCGAGACCCCTTTGGCGGTCGAACGACCCTTTCACAGGGGTCGCCTAAGACCATCCTGCATATCAGATATTTACATGACGATTCATAACAGTAGCAACATGACAGTGATGAAGTAGCCACGAAAATAATTTTATGGTTGGGTCACCACATGAGGACCTGTATTTAAAGGGCCAGAAGGTTGAGAACCGCCGGTTTGGCTCAGTGGATAGAGCATCAGTCTGCATACTGAAGGGTCCCGGGTTCGATTGTGGTCAAGGGCACAAGCCCAGGTTATGGGCTCAATCCCCAGCAGGGGGCGTGCAGGAGGCAGCCGATCGATGATTCTCTCTCATCATGGATGTGTCTATCTCTCTCTCCCTCTCCCTTCCTCTCTGAAATCAATGAAAATATATATTATAAAAAAAAAAAATCGGTGGTAGAAGCAGTCAGAACCCAGAGGCAGGACCTGCTAAGGACACAGGAGCCCTGCAGGGTCAGGGCAGGGGGGCGCTTCTGTTCACTTCTCAGCAAACATTGGCTGCGTCTGCACTGCCGGGCCACATGCGTGATGTGGAGACGAACATGGCCCTGCCCTGCCCCGCCCGGCTCTGAGACTAGCAAACCGGCCTTGGTTTCAGGGTCAGTTCCAGTGACCCCTGGGACTCGTGTAGGACAACACGGCCACTGGAAAGTGAGGCTGCATCGGCAGAAAAAGAGGGGTACCCAGGGCCCTTCCCCCAGGCAGTTTCTTTACTTAAGTGCTAGTTCCTCCCAGTAGTGTACGGTGAGCCACACCATGCAGCTTACCACTGAGCAACACCACCTGGGCTGAGGTCGCCCCTTCTTGTGCTGCATTAAATACATCTCAGCTGGAGATACAAGTATACCGCTTGCTTGTGACGCTGTGCACGGCTGTACTGATTCGTGCCAGCGCACCAGCCCCGCATGTGACTGTGGGAAGGTCACGGTCCATGTGCAGCCTTATTATTATTTTAAAATGTCTTTTTATGGATTCAGAGAAGAAGGGAGAGAGGGAGAGAGATAGAAACATCAGTGATGAGAGGGAATCATGGATCAGCTGCCTCCTACTAGGGATGGAGCCCACAACCCAAGCATGTGCCCTGATCAGGAATCGAACTGTGACTTCCTGGTTCATAGGTGGACGCTCAGCCACTGGGCCATGCCGGCCGGGCAATCTTGGAAAACCTTGAGCACAGTGAGAGCTGCCCAACCATGGCACGGGCCACCCTGGGCAGGAAGGACCACCTTTCTCTCAATCAGAGGCTAAGCCTCATGGGCAGGATCCCTGGCAGGGAGGTCGTGACTGTAAAACCCCATAGTCATCACTCCTGAAGGAACAGAGAAAAAGCCGTTTAGCCCTGGCCGGTGTGGCTCAGTGGATAGAGCGTCGGCCTGCGGACCAAAGGGTCCCGGGTTTGATTCCAGTCAAGGGCACGTACCTCGGTTGTAGGCTCCTCCCTGGCCCGGGTCCTGGTCAGGGCGCGTGCAGGAGGCAACCAATCGATGTGTTTCTCTCACATCTATGTTTCTCTCTGTCTTTCCCTCTCTCTTCCACTCTCCCTAAAAATCAATGGGAAAATATCCTCGGTTGAGAATTTAAAAAATAAAAAAAGTCATTTGATCCACTGTGTTAATGTGGGAAAAGCAAACAGGACACCAGCAGGTGACACCTCCTTAAAACACAGGTGAATGCCGTAGGAAAAAGGGGTTGGGGGCTATGGTGATAGGTGCTCGCTGCTTCCCCGATGTATAGTGATGTTGTTTCTGAAACAAAGGCAGTTTGCTTCTTTATGGAAAGAACCTAGTCCGGCCTTAGCCGGTTTGGCTCAGTGGATAGAGCGTCGGCCTGCGGACTGAAGGGTCCCAGGTTCGATTCTGGTCGAGGGCATGTACCTTGGTTGCGGGCACATCCCCAGTAGGAGATGTGCAGGAGGCAGCTGATGGATGTTTCTCTCTCATCGATGTTTCTAACTCTCTATCCTTCTCCCTTCCTCTCTGTAAAAAATCAATAAAATATATATTTTTTAAAAGAGCCTAGTCCAGCCCTCATCCCAGGACAAGAGGCCTCCGGACAACTGCTCACCTCTCTCCTGATCCCCACCTTCTGAGAGGCGAGGCTCCCCCAGGCCTGCCATCAGGGAGCGGGGAGGAACCGGGCATTGAGGGATGCCTGCTGAGCGCCAGACCCCATGCTGGGGACCGAGCCAGACTCAGTCCCTACCCTCAGAGAGGGCCCCTGCCTGGCCCAGCATCTCACTCAGCCTTTGGGGACGGGTCTGGTGTTATTACAGCAGTGAGTGGCCCAGCCGGCGCGGCTCAGTGGCTCAGCATTGACCGGTGAACCAGGAGGTCACGGTTTGACTCCTGGTTCGATTCCCGGTCAGGGCGCATGCCTGGGTTGCAGGCTCAATCCCCGGGGGCATGGGGCGTGCAGGAGGGAGCCGGTCAATGATTCTCTCATCATTGATGTTTCACTCTCTCTCTCTCTCCCTCTCCTTTTCTCTCCAAAATCAATAAAAATATATTTAAAAAATAAAGCAGTGAGTGGCTGAGCCAAAACTAGGTCTGGAGGTCTCCCCTACCCTTTGAGGGGTTCAAGGCGAGACGGTGAGCCGCCCATTCAGTCCCATAATTTTTTTTTAACAATCCACAATAAATACGTTTGTTTATTTGCTTGTTTTTCCACTGATTTTTTTTTTTTTTTTAGAGATAGTAGAAAGGAGGGGGGGAGAGAGAGAGAGAGAGAGAAACATCAATGTGAAAGAGACACATCTATTGGCTGCCTCCCACACATGCCTGGACCAGGGCCAGGGAAGGGGCTTGCAACTGAGGTCCGTGCCCTTGACCGGAATTGAACCCAGGACTCTTCAGTCCATGGGCCGACGCTCTATCCACTGAACCAAACCGGCCAGGGCCAGTCCCATAATTTGATGGAGTAAAGGCCAAGACTCGGGCCAGGTTGCCAATTATGGCACAGAGTCTACTGATGAGGGGAAGGGTTTCCCTGTTTCTAACTATGGGTCTCGGTCTCTCTCTCTCTCTCTCTCTCTCTCTCTCACCAGCCTTCATGCAGCAGCATTCTGACCCCCAGCAGCATTCTGACTTCCTGACCCCCAAGCCCTTCCTTCGCTTCATTTCAGGCGCCCCCTCTCCCCCTCCTCCGCCCCAGGTACGCCATCCCCTCCCCACCTCCCGCGGAGAATGGCCTCCCTGTTGATGGCCTGGCAGAGTCCCCGTCTTCCCATAAAAGCCCAAGTGAGGCCCGGACACTTGGAACCCAGACAGAATGGAATGTCTCCCTATTTTCTTTGCAGCGAAGAAAACACACACAAACCCAGGAGCATATTTATCGGCGATATTTCTATCCCAAAGTTTGTCTTTTTAAAAAAAGAAGAAATAAAATTAGTTTTACGGCCCACCCCACACCCACCCACCTCCCCCCCCTGCACCCCCCCCAAATCCCCACCCTTTTCATTGCTGATCGAGGAGACCGGGGAGGAGCACAGAGCGGGCCCAAGCCCCCCCTAGAGAACCACAGCATCCCGGACAATGCCTGGCTTGTTCGGAGTCAGGGAGGAAACACAGCTCCGAAAACATACTCGCTACGGCCCAGGGAAGGGTGTTCCGAGGGAGGACGGACAGGCGGGCCTTGTGTCTGGTCATGGATCCCTGAGGCTGGGGGAAAGGCGGGAGCCACACGTCTCACCCCCTCCCCAGAGTGGAGGGGACCCCTTACCCTTGGAGCCCCCCGGGGGGGCTATTTCCCAGCCGTGACTGGTCCCACTGGGCCTGGAGGACACCACTGCAACCCCTCACGGAGCCAGAACCTGGAGCCCCAGTTTTTTGGGGGTTTTTTTGAGGGCAGCATCTAAAGCAGCGGTTCTCAACCTGTGGGTCGCGACCCCTTTGGCGGTCGAACAACCCTTTCACAGGGGTCGCCTAAGACCATCCTGCCTATCAGATATTGACATGACGATTCATCACAGTAGCAACATTACAGTGATGAAGTAGCCACGACAATGATTTTATGGTTGGGTCACAACATGAGGGAACTGTATTTAACCCTTTGCGGCCCAATTTTATTTTTGGAATTCAAACAGTCTGGTCCAAATTAATTGACGGGATTGAATGTTGAACCGGTTTGCGGTGTCGACCTCAGCCTCGACGTTGGACCTGCTCCCAGCGCCTGGTCTGTCGAGTCAGCCTCGACGTTGGACCAAAAAGGGTTAAAGGGCCAGAAGGTTGCGAACCACTGAAAGGGATAAAGTCCTGGGGAGAAGCAAGGGGCTGTTTCTTAGGCCTTGAGGGTTTTCCAGACTTCCTGCCGTGTGAGGGAGACACGCCTCCCACATTCATCTCAGTGCCCCCTTCCCCCCCCCCCCCCCCCCCCCCCCCGTAGAACCTGGAGCATGAAGGAAAGATCGCTCAAATGACAGGCCCGCCTGGCTGGTGAGCTCAGTGGTTAGCGTAGACCTATGAACCAGAAGGTCACAGTTCGATTCCCAGTCAGGGCACATGCCCAGGTTGCAGGCTCAATACCCAGTAGGGGGCATGCAGGAAACAACAAATCAATGAGTCTTTCTCGTCATGGATGTTTCTGTCTCTCTCTCCCTCTCCCTTCCTCTCTGAGATCAATAAATAATTTTTTTAAGCCCTAACCGGTTTAGCTCAGTGGATAGAGCGTCAGCCCGCAGACTGAAGGGTTCCGGATTCTGTTCCAGCCAATGGCATGTGCCTTGGTTGCAGCCTCGATCCCCAGTAGCCGATTCTCTCTCATCATTGATGTTTCTACCTCTATCTTCCTCTCCCTTCCTCTGAAACCAATAAAAATATATTGGCAAGACAGGTCGACACTCAAGAGGGTCTCTCAGAGTCCTAAGCTCCATCCACTGCTCCCCATATATTCCTGGGATGGGGGAACCCAGGCTAGAGGGGAACCCCAGTGGATAGTGGCTGAGCCAACAGTGACACCTGCTGGGCCATTAGATTCTGAAGGGGAAGCGGGGGCCACAGGCTCAGCTGAGTGTTACTCCATCCTTGTCTTTCCTTGCAGACCCGCCATCCCCTCCAAGGCTTCCTCCCTCCTCCCTGGGGATTACCTGTGATGCAAACATGTCTTTTTTTAAATATATTTTTATTGATTTCAGAGAGGAAGAGAGAGGGGGAGAGAGAGAAAGAGAAACATCAATGATGAGAGAGAATCACTGATCAGCTGCCTCCTGCACGCCACCTACCAGGGATCGAGCCCACAACCAGAGCATGTGCCCTTGACTGGAGTCGATCCCGGGACCCTTCAGTCCACAGGCTGACGCTCTATCTACTGAGCCACACCAGCCAGGGCATGTGATACAAACACGTCTTAAACCAAGACCAACCGTCCACGGACTGGAGAGGAGGGCGGGGCAGGTGCCAACGCGGGTCCATGCAAGGGAGTGACCAGCAAGCAGCCTTGGGCACATGTGAAGTTTATCATCCTGTATCGTTTGACCTCCCTGCGTCTGACCCCCCCAAATAACACTTCCTCCTCCCCTCTTCCAGGTGAACTATGACCACTTTACTCCTCGTGTTTGTGACTCTGCGGGTCATCGCCGCCACCGTCTCCATAGAAGTCTCAGGTGAGGACATTCCCACGCCGGTCTCATTCATCCAGAGGGACCAGAGCCTGGGCTCTGGGTCTTGAACCTGGTGCTGCTGGTCCCGGGGATAGAACCTCCCGCGTCCTGGCCTTTTCCCCGGCCCTTCCCCTTTTCTGTGGAAATTGAGCCTAACCGCGGTGACAGAGCATCTGTACATGTGAGCGCACGCATGTGTCCAGGTGCCCTCTGGGATGGACAGCTGATGGGGGAGCGGGCGGGGGGGGGGACCGTCCAGGCAGGTGCCCACCTTCCCAGGACCCCCTCCAGGGGTCTCACCTAGAACGGTTTGCACACTGAGCTTGGGATCGGGGCCAGACATAGAGGAGCCCAAAGAGAAAAGGCTGCCGGGAAGCATCGGCTGGAGCAGCTGAGAAAACTGCCTGAGAAACAGTCAGGGGGGAGCCCCGGGTGATCACACGGGTCTTTGTCTTTCTTGGCAAACCCTCACCCTCTCCCCCGCCCCCGCCCGCCACCTGGTCTCTTGCGTGTGGCAGGCGCCTGGTCGGTTTCTGATCATCAAGCCCTGAGCCAAGTCAGCAAAGTGTCCACTGACCCGGGAACCGGCTCGCCCCAAAGTGAGACGGATCTCGCTTAGATCCCGCCAGAGACCCCGCTGCTCTGGCCTCTGCTCTGGCCCATGCACTTCATTTTTTATTTATTTTGTTGTTGTGAATCCTCGCCTTGATCTTTTCGAGCAGCGGTTCTCAACCTGTGGGTCGCGACCCCTTTGGGGGCCGAACGACCCTTTCACAGGGGTTGCCTGAATGCATCCTGCAGATCAGATATTTACACGACGATTCATAACAGTATCAACATGACAGTTATGCAGTAGCCACGAAAATAATTTTATGGTTGGGGGTCACCACAGAATGAGGAGCTGTATGAAAGGGTCTCGGCATTAGGAAGGTTGAGAACCACTGTTTTAGAGAGCGTGGAAGAGAGAGGGAAAGACAGAGAGAAACATCGATGTAAGAGAAACACATGGATGGGTTGCCTCCTGCACGAGCCCCGACCAGGGCCCGGGCCGGGGAGGAGCCTGCCACCAAGGTACGTGCCCTTGACCGGAATCGAACCCGGGACCCTGCGGTCTGCAGGCTGACGCTCTATTCACTGAGCCTCGCCGGCCAGGGCCTGGGCCATGCACTTTAGAGCTCCTCCCCGCGACCCCTTCGCATGACCCTCCCCCAGCCCCAGTGCTCCCTAAAGGGTGAGGAGTCTGTCCTGCCATCGACACATGGCCATCCAGATCGATGCCCCCCTGTAGGCCATGCCCTCGGTACCAGGATGCCCAGAATTCCCTGCCCAAGTGGACCCACGCCACTTCCGGGACCGCTCGGTCTCTCCTCTGTCAGGGATCACGCCCCTGGTGTGAGCCACCCCGAGGCTCGAGGGAGAGGTTAAGGGGTGGCTGATGCGTGGGGTGTAGACAGAGCTGGGGTGTGAGGCTGGGAAGAACACAGTCCCCTCACAGAGCAAAGCAGCGGTGGGAAAAGAAGGGGTCCCGATACCGATGCCACACGCTGAGGGATCCGAGAAGTCTGCATTGGAACCCGGCTTTTCACTGTGAAAGGTGTCCCTGTCCCACGGGAAGCTAGAACGTAGTATTCTATTGCGCAACCTGTCCGCTTGATTTGTAACTCTTAAATATTTAGACCAGGGGTCCTCAAACTTTTTAAACAGGGGCCAGTTCACTGTCCCTCAGACCGTTGGAAGGCCGGACTATAGTTTAAAAAAAAAACTATGAACAAATTCCTATGCACACTGCACATATCTTATTTTGAAGTTAAAAAACAAAACGGGAACAAATACAATATTTGTATTTGCATGTGGCCCGCGGGCCGTAGTTTGAGGACCCCTGATTTAGACCGAGGGTCTCCACGTGTCCCCTTGCCCTGAGACCCACGGGTACGCAGTCCCTGGCTGGAACCCGTGGGGGAGGGGGGGTTGCCCACACAGGCACACGCCCGTTGCCCGGGAGCGGTTGAGAGCTTTAAAAAGTGCAGCACTGGGCACCATTCTCCCTCCCGGCCTTTCGCCTCTCAAACCACGCTGTGCTGTGGAGCATTCAAAGGGAGAATTGTGCGGAGGGGCCTGGTGGTGACTCCCCAGGACATGCAAAGGTTAGGGCTGGACCCCGGACATTCCTGGCTGCCCCGTGCCTGGCCCTGGCATGTGCCTGTCACCCACAAGCATCTGAAGCATGTTTATGTTCAACCTGCAGCCTGTCCCGGGGAAAGGCTCCCCTGAAGCTCCGATTCGGCATGAAAGGGGCCGTTTTTCCAAAAGCTGTTTTCTGTCCTGTTCCAGGGTGACCTTTACTTCTAACAGGATTGGGTGAACCACAGCAGCTTCCCTATGAAATCTCTCTATGATTTTTTTTAAATATGTTTTTCCTGATTTGGGGCAGAGAGAGAGCGAGAGATGAGAATCCGCTGCCTCCTGCACGCCCCCTACTGGGGATGGAGCCCGAAACCCGGGCCTGTACCCTGCCTGGGAATCGAACCAGCGACCTCTCTGTACATGAGATGGCGCTCAACCATCTGAGCCCTGTTGTCCAGGGCTTTATGATTTTTTTAAGGATCTGGTCATATCTCACCCCTACCCCCGCCTGCCTCTTTGTAGACCTAAATGTCAGGTCTTCTCTGATGCTTCCCCAACAGCAGAAGAGAATCACTTGTCCGCCGGCAAAGCCGGGATAAAGCCCAAGGCTGACCTCATCCTGGGAGGCACAGCTCTGAAATTTTGTGGATTTTTTTTTTCTTCCCCATAACGATGTTCCTACCCCCAAATAACTTTTCCCCACGTCTTGGAGTCAAGCTGTCACTCCAGGAAGTTGGTTCCTGTTTATCCGGTGGCTTGGCATCCCCTAAGGCACCTTAGTTTGAGAAACAAAGAGGTGGTCCTTTTTTTTTAAATACACTTTTATTGATTTCAGAGAGGAAGGGAGACGGGGAGAGAGATAGAAACATCAATGATGAGAGAGAATCGTTGATCGGCTGCCTCGTGCACGCCCCACACTGGGGATCAAGCCCACAACCCGGTGCCCTTGACCGGAATCGAACCCGGGACCCTTTGGTCCACAGGCGGACGCTCTGTCCACTGAGCCAAACCGGCCAGGGCCAGAGAGGTGGTCTTGACCCTGAAGTCCCCCATGCCCTCCTCGGCAACCCCTTTTCTGGCTCCATAGTTCCTGTCCTGAGGTGCAGACACCTGGGGTCTTGAGGAATGCTGCTCTGGGAGGGGTGTTGCAAGGATTTCTGGGAATTCCGTATGGCACAGGTGTGTCCCCAACACGGGCTCACTGGGTTCTGCCAGGGAAGGCTGGGTGGTCCTCTTGGGCACTAACAGGCCTCTCTCCCCCACAGACCCTGACAGCTCGCTGAGCGTCAGCATCCCCGAGCCGTCCCCTCTGCGGGTCCTCCTGGGGACCTCCCTCACCATCCCCTGCTACTTCATCGACCCCATGCACCCCGTGACCACCGCCCCCGCCACCGCGCCCCTCACCCCGAGAATCAAATGGAGCCGCATCTCCAAGGAGAAGGAGATGGTCCTGCTGGTGGCCACGGACGGGCAGGTGCGGGTCAGCGCCGCCTACCAGGACAAGGTCTCGCTGCCCAACTACCCGGCCATTCCCAGCGACGCCACCTTGGAAATTCAGAACCTGCGCTCCAACGACTCCGGGATCTACCGCTGTGAGGTCATGCATGGCATCGAGGACAGCGAGGCCACCGTGGAGGTCGTGGTGAAAGGTGAGAGTTGTCCCCGTCCCCAGGCTCCCTCCCAGGGATCCTGGTTCACCTGCAAAAAGAACCAAACACTGTCCTCCCCATGTGGACCCAGACAGGCTGGCTCTCAAACCCCAGCTCCTCCCCAAGCCCGTTTGCACCTCAGTCAACTGGACTTGGAGGGGAGTCCCTATTTCCTGGCTACCGTCTCATGGAAGTGGTGCTTTGCCACGATCCTGTGATTCCGTGGGCCGTGGGAGCATACCCATTGTACAGATAGGCTAACTGAGGTTGAGAGACTTGCCTCATGTCTCCCTGGACGTGAGCCGGAGCAGACTCCTGGCTCTTCATCCAGCTGTCTTTTCCCTCCCCCACCTCCCCACCCAGACCCCCACTCTCAGTCCCAGAAGCCAAAGAAAGGGTTGAAGACGCCCGGGTGCCCTGTCTCTCCATGGCACAGGGAGCATGGTCGTGTCCTTGGTTGGCTTCGATTGGCACCAGATGTTTCCTGTTGGGAGGCCCAGTCAAAGACAGTCCACTCCTGGGGGGTGTCACACACAGGGTTCCCACCAGGAATCCGCTGGGCTGAGGGTACCTGGGCCCTAAGGGTCTTTTCCCTGAAGCAAATGTGGGGCGGGGGGGATATAAGGAGACAGCTTTTATAGTTTCACGTAAAGAACTTTCTAGATGACTTCACTAGTCAGCTTAAGCAGACTAAAGTGTGTATGTGTCCAAAAAATGTAAGTGATCTTAACTCCACCGTGCAGTGCCTTTTAGATGATCCCCTTTCTATAAAGTCTTCACATTTTTGCATATGTATCATCTATATGATATAATGCTATGGAAATATACGTATATTATACGTGTTTTTCAAGGGGTATCTGATAGCTCTGTATTTTGTTATGGGAGTTGAAAGGAAAGAAGGTATTTTCCCTCAGAAATGAAAGTTACATAAAAAAAATACTTTTAAAGAATAAAATAAAATAAAAATTTTAAACAAAGAACTTTCTGATGATTAGATTTATCATGGGTGTTCATAGGTGTGAGGTAGTGAGTTCCCCGTGGCTGGGGGAGTCCCAGCAGAGGCAGAAAGACCACATGTGGAAAGGGGAGTCACGCATCAGCTAGAGCAGTGGTCAGCAAACCGCGGCTCGCGAGCCACATGCGGCTCTTTGGCCCCTCGAGTGTGGCTCTTCCACAAAATACCGACTTCTGCGCATGGGCCACGAAGTTTCAATCGCACTGTATGTGCTCGCCCGCACGTGGTATTTTATGGAAGAGCCACACTCCAGTGGCCAAAGAGCCGCATGTGACTCGCGAGCCGCAGTTTGCCGACCACTGAGCTAGAGGGTGGACCAGCTGACTGTGAGGCCCCTTTGACCACGGCCGTCCTTCTGTGAGGGCTTCGGTTTCGGGAAGCTGTGCCTGACCTGCTCTCCGGCCCCCGTCTGTCCCGCAGGCATCGTGTTCCATTACAGAGCCATCTCCACGCGCTACACCCTGGACTTCGACAGGGCGCAGCGGGCCTGCCTGCAGAACAGCGCCATCATCGCCACGCCCGAGCAGCTGCAGGCCGCCTACGAGGACGGCTTCCACCAGTGCGACGCTGGCTGGCTGGCCGACCAGACTGTCAGGTGAGCCCGCGGCCGCCGGCGGAGTGGGGTGGACAATGGCCTGGAACGGTGACCAGCCCTGAGCTGGTGCAACACCATGGCCAGCCGAGGGTGGGGGTGCCTTGGCCAACTCTACAGCAAGCAGCCGATGATCAACCCCGGGTCTTCGTTATTGTGTCCTGCACGGAGGGCGTGGCTGCGAGCAGCTCTGTCCTATGGGAGCATTCTCTCCAAGCAAATGACATGCACATCATCGTTCCCCACCAAAACTTAAACTATTTGGCCCGGCCGGTGTGGCTCAGTGTGGAGCACTGACCCATGAACCAAGAGGTCACGGGCTCGATTGCTGGTCAGGACACATGCCCAGGTTGCTGGCTTGAGCCCCAGTAGAGGGCATGCAGGAAGCAACCAGTCGATGTTTCTTTCCCTCTCCCTTCCTCTCTCTCTCAAATCAATCAAAATATTTTTTGGCCCTAGCTGGTTTGGCTCAGTGGCTAGAGCATCAGCCTGCGGACTGACGGGTCCCGGGTTCGATTCTGGTCAAGGGCACATGTCCGGGTTGCAGGCTCGATCCCCAGTGTGGGGCATGCAGGAGGCAGCCAGTCGATGATTCTCTCTCATCATTGATGTTTTCCTCTCCCTCTCCCTTCCTCTCTGAAATCGATAAAAATATATTTTTTAAAAATAATAAAATGAAATAAAAACTTTTTTTAAATTTAAAATAGTTGCTCTCTGGCCTTTTACAGAAAAGGTTTGCAGGCCCCTGATAGAATGTGTTTGGTGTCCATAAGTATTCAGTAAAGGGGCTGAATCTAATCACCAATAGCTATGAAAATACACAGTTCGGTAAAGCGGACGAAAAACCTATAAAAACAAACAGTCCACACATCCAGGGCGGACACGGGGAACACGCCTCAATGAGTCACCACTCCCTCCCTCACGGGAGGAGCCTGCAAGGGCACAGCCCCCCTCTGTCTCCTAGTGAATCACCCCACTTTGGGCTCCTGGCAGGTACCCCATCCACGTTCCCCGGGAAGGCTGCTACGGGGACAAGGACGAGTTTCCCGGAGTGAGAACCTATGGCATCCGCGACACCAACGAGACGTATGACGTGTACTGCTTCGCCGAGGAGATGGAGGGTGAGGCCGCCTGCCCCCTTCCCAGGGGCCCCCTTCGTGTCCCCCCTTCACCCTGCTGACACTCGGGATCTCACCCAGGGCACCCCCCACTTGACCCCCTCTGCCATGGGGAATAGAGGAAGGGGGACGGGAGAATGGGGACTCCAGGCCTCAGTCACCCCAGGCTCCTGCAAACTGGTGCCACCCCTGAGCCAAAGAGTGGTGGTCGCTGATCCCTCACCTAGGACTTCCCCTCCCAGCCAGGCCCCTCGCTGCTCTGACCAGCCACCACTGTCCGGCGTGGCTCAGTGGTTGAGTGTCCACCTAGGAACCAGGAGATCTAGGTTCGATTCCCAGTCAGGGCACATGTCCGGGTTGTAGGCTCCATCCCCAGTGTGGGGCGTGCAGGAGGCAGCCGATCCATGATTCTCTCTCATCATTGATGTTTCTATCTCTCTCTCCCTTTCCCTTCCTCTCTGAAATCAACAAAAAATGTATTTTTTTTTTTTTTTTAAAAAAGAATGCTCTGCCGAACCGGTTTGGCTCAATGGATAGAGCATTGGCCTTCGGACTGAAGGGTCCCAGGTTCGATTCCGGTCAGGGGCATGTGCCTTGGTTGCGGGCACATCCACAGTGGGGGGTGTGCAGGAGGCAGCTGATCGATGTTTCTCTCTCATCGACGTTTCTGACTCTCTATCCCTCTCCCTTCCTCTCTGTGAAAAATCAATAAAATATATTTTTAAAAATAAAAAATAAAATTAAATTAAAAAAAGAATGCTCTGGAGACCTGGAGGCACCACGGGCCAGGGGTGGGAGGGAGATCCTCACCCTGCCTCTGTGTCCTTCACAGGCGAGGTCTTCTATTCGACGTCTCCAGAGAAGTTCACCTTCCAGGAGGCTGCCAGCGAGTGCCGACGGCTGGGCGCCCGGCTGGCCACCACGGGCCAGCTGTACCTGGCCTGGCAGGGCGGCATGGACATGTGCAGCGCCGGCTGGCTGGCCGACCGCAGCGTGCGCTACCCCATCTCCAAGGCCCGGCCCAACTGCGGCGGCAACCTCCTCGGCGTCAGGACCGTGTACCTGCACGCCAACCAGACGGGCTACCCCGACCCCTCATCCCGCTACGACGCCATCTGCTACACAGGTGCGGTGGGGGGTGGGGGCCGGGGGCCGGGACGGGGGGGTCATGCCAGCAAAAGCGGGGCCCAGAGGAAGAGATCTGGGAACAGGGGGGTTGGTTTGTACCCCTTCAAGGGGTCACTGGGCACCTGAACCTCATGGTTTAGCAGCGCCCATTTCCACAGGCTCCTAGGAGAGCGAAGGTGCAGTGGCTGGAGGCTGCGGGGTATCCGGCCTGTCTCATGAGCCCAGAATGGGTTAAAAGCATGGGGTGGGGGCCGGGGGCCGGGACGGGGGGGTCATGCCAGCAAAAGCGGGGCCCAGAGGAAGAGATCTGGGAACAGGGGGGTTGGTTTGTACCCCTTCAAGGGGTCACTGGGCACCTGAACCTCATGGTTTAGCAGTGCCCATTTCCACAGGCTCCTAGGAGAGCGAAGGTGCAGTGGCTGGAGGCTGCGGGGTATCCGGCCTGTCTCATGAGCCCAGAATGGGTTAAAAGCATGGGTTTTAGAGTCTGCCACCTGCTACTGTGCAACCGTGGGAAAGCCAAGGCCTTGAGCCTCAGTTGTCTCATCCGTCTAATGCAGCGGTTCTCAACCTGTGGGTCGAGACCCCTTTGGGGGGTCGAACGACCCTTTCACAGGGGTCACCTAAGCCCATCGGAAAACACATATATAATTACATATTGTTTTTGTGATGAACCACTATGCTTTAATTATGTTTAATTTGTAGCAATGAAATTAGGGGTCACCACAACATGAGGAGCTGTATTAAAGGGTCGCGGCATTAGGAAGGTTGAGAACCACTGGTAATGGGAAGATGGTGGCACCACATAGAAGGTGGTGGGGCCTGACATTGAGACCGTGTCCCCACAGGGCGGTTCTGTAATCTGCCTTTGCAATGGGGTTCATTTAAAAGGGGGGCCAAAGTGTTGCTGAAAAGTGTGGGGGGATCCAGTATGACCCCCAATAAATTCAATAAAAAGGGAAAAAATAAATGGATTGTGTCAAAAAAAAAAAAAAAAAGAGTGGGGGAAAGTTTTGGCTATATTTTGAAAATTTAGACAAAAATATTTTTATCTTATATTGTACATCATCTAGGTAATAATTACTACTAAACGCTAATTCTTAGAGGGACAGAAAAAATGAATGACACAGAGTTGCATCCATTTTATGGCAACAGTGACATAGCTCCTTTCACGTTGCCCTCCACGGCCCAATCTTCCATGAAAAGCATTAGTTTTGCAAAAATGGTTAGGGTCTCCCCCAAAGCCTCTCTCGACCTTTCCATATCCTGACCACCCTTCTCGAAGTCGCCGCACGCTCATGGGTGGTCTCTTCATGAATGATTAGCTGGCTCGTTGCTGCCAGAAGCAGTAGTTCTCCCGTGTTTCATCCGTTTCCCGAGCTCCCGCATCTTCCGAGAGATTTCCCAGTTTCCCTTTACGGCAGATTTACATTGTCCCCATTAGCTGGTCAGCAAGGTGCTCAGCCAGTAGGTGAGCAGGCGGCTGGCATTGACCCGGAAGAGATGCTGGAGCTGTGAGAGGATTGGTTAATATCTTGTGCTATGACAGCTTTGCATTCTTTCGCAATCTGAAAACTGCGTGGTCTCCTATCCTATATAATAAAAGCGTAATATGCTAAGTGTCCGACCGTTTGGTCAACCGCTCGACCAGTCGCTATGATGTGCACTGACCACCAGGGGGCAGATGCTCCAACCGGTAGGGTAGCTTGCTGCTGGGGTCCTGCCAATTGGGACTGGGTGAGAGGGCCAGCCCTCCTGGGATCCCTCCCCGGCTGACAGCCAACCTCCTACCATCCTCCCCAACCCACTGACCCCCATGGGCCCTGATCGCGGGCCAGGCTGAGGGACCCTACCCGTGCACGAATTCGTGCACTGGGCCTCTAGTCATGAGGTAATCACATAGACGAGGACCCCAAAATGGACCCAGCAAGGTGCCAGGCACACAGTGGGTGCTTTCCTTCCCTTAGTGGAGAAGGAGATGGCGCCGATGCTCACCTCCCACCTCTCAGGCTCAGGATGAGCGGCTAACGCTTGCCTTTGTCCCTGTGCCCAGGTGAAGACTTTATCGATATCCCAGAAAACTTCTTCGGGGTGGGTGGCGAAGAGGACATCACCGTGCAGACGGTGACCTGGCCCGACGTGGAGCTGCCCTTGCCCAGGAACATGACGGAGGGCGAAGCCCGCGGCAACGTGATCCTCACGGTGAAGCCCATCTTCGGCGGCTCCCCCACGGCCCTGGAGCCCGAGGAACCCCTCACCTTGGCCCCCGACATAGAGGCCACCGCCTACCCTGAAGCTGAGAACGGCACTGGAGAGGCCACCAGGCCCTGGGCCTTTCCTGGGGCGTCCACGCCTGGCCTGGGCCCCTTCACCGGCGAGGACCTGGTGGTGCAGGTGACCGCAGCCCCGGGTGAAACCCAGGTCCCCGGGCAGCCACGATTGCCAGGGGGTAAGTGCCCACTCCTCAGGAGGCTGAAGGGGGGCCAGGTGGGAAGAACTTGGCCTGGGGGTGTCTTCCTTCAACAGGACCTAGGACAAGCCTCTCCTCTATGATTCGGTCCTTCTTATTTGTCAGATAAAGAAATAGGCCAGCCCTAGCTGGTTTGGCTCAGGGGATAGAGCATCAGCCTGTGGACCGAAGGGTCCCGGGTTCGATTCCAGTCAAGGGCACATGCCCAGGTTGCGGACTCAATCCCCAGTCGGGGGCATGCAGGAGGCAGCCGATCAATGATTTTCTCTCATCATTGATGTTTCTATCTCTCTCTCTCTCTCCCTCTCTCTCTGAAATCAATTTAAAAAAATTTTAAATAAGAATAAAATAGAACTTGAATTTCACTGTCCACATGGCCTGGGAATAGGATCAGAAGGCGGGGGTGAAGGGAGGCCATTCCTCAAGAAGTCAGGGCTCCCTCCACCCCCACGGAGAACCAGGCACCGTGGGCCACCGGCATTGTGGCACCCGGTCCATGCCCTGAGCCCGCTCTGTCTCTCCTTCTCTCCCTGTCCTCCCCGCCCAGGGGTCGTGTTCCACTACCGCCCCGGCTCTGCCCGCTACTCACTGACCTTCGAGGAGGCACAGCAGGCCTGCCTGCGCACCGGGGCGGTCATCGCCTCGCCCGAGCAGCTCCAGGCCGCCTACGAAGCAGGCTACGAGCAGTGTGACGCCGGCTGGCTGCAGGACCAGACCGTGAGGTGAAGGCCCGGCCGGGCTCCCCTCCCAGCCCCTGCCCAACCTGGAGCGGTCAGGCTAGGGGAGCCAGAGCCTGGCCCTGCACCCAGGGCAGAGAGGGCACCTTAATTAATTAACCAGTGACTCCTGGCTGCTCCCTTAATTGCTCCCCCAGAATCGAAGCATATTCAGAGAGTGTGGCATTAAGTCCTAGGTCAGCATCAGCCTGGGGACTGAAGGGTCCTGGGTTCGATTCCTGGTTGGGGCACATGCCCGGATTGTGGGCTTGATCCCCCGTAGGGGGCGTACAGGAGGCAGCCAATCAGTGATTCACTCTCATCATTGCTGTTTCTATGTCTCTCTCCCTCTCCCTTCCTCTCTGAAATCAATAAAAATATATTTTTTTGAAGTCTTAGGTCAGTGGTCGGCAAACCGTGGCTCGCGAGCCACATGCGGCTCTTTGGCCCCTGGAGTGTGACTCTTCCACAAAATACCACGTGCGGGCACGCATGTACAGTGCGATTGAAACTTTGTGGCCCAGGCGCAGAAGTCGGTATTTTGTGGAAGAGCCACACTGAAGGGGCCAAAGAGCCGCATGTGGCTGGTGAGCTGCAGTTTGCCGACCACTGTCCTAGGTCATTTCCCCCATCCTCAAGCCCCCCAGTCCCTTCCAGCTTGACCCAATGCTATTCCATGCAGTGGGCTCCCTTCTGAAGCCAGGAATCCCCCAGCGGTCCCCAAACCTTGCGCCTAGTATAAGGGGCTTCTTCATGGTTTGAATCCCTCCGAAGACCTTCCCTGCCCGAGTTCCCAGCCAGCCTCACCCAGCAGCCCCCAACTCTCCTCGCACCTTCCTTTGCAGATACCCCATTGTGAGCCCGAGAACCCCGTGTGTGGGTGACAAGGACAGCAGCCCGGGGGTCCGGACCTACGGTGTGCGCCCACCATCAGAAACCTATGATGTCTACTGCTACGTGGACAAGCTCGAAGGTACAGGCCGTATTCTCATATTTTGGGCCCCAGATGGGCAGAGGGGCTGTTGGGGAGACGCAAAAAAGAAGGGGGAAAGCCATCATCCTCCCACCCCCACATTTGTGGATAAATAAATCCATTTTTTAAAATATCTACCTACCATCTGCCTCCTGGAGAGTCCCAATGCCCACGACCAAATCAAAGGCTCTGAGAAGTCCTGCAGTGAAACAAACAACAACAAAAAACTAGCTGGTGTGGCTCAGTGGATAGAGCGTCAGCCTGTACAGACTGAAGGGTCCCGGGTTCGATCCGGTCGAGGGCACATGCCCAGGTCGCGGACTCATCCCCAGTCGGGGGCGTGCAGGAGGCAGCCGATCCATGATTCTCTCTCATCATTGGTGTTTCTATCTCTCCCTCTCCCTTCCTCTCTGAAATCAATAAAGATATATTTTTTAAAAATAAATACATACATACATACATAAGCAAGCTAGGAAGGAGGCCCAGAGGTAGTGTAAGTGACCAACCCTTCCCAGTTTGGCTGCAACTTTGCCGGTTTCAGCACTGAAAGTTCCCAACTCCTAGGACACCCCAGTGGCACCCTATTCCCCAGTGTCCCGGAAGATCTAAGGGGGGAGTGGTCAAAAATTTCGACTGGACAGGGTGTTTAACCGGTGCCTGCCATGGCAGGTGTCCCACCCCTGCTGGGGGGCGGGTGTGGGCAGAGGTAGCCCCGCCCGTGGGTGAGCAGGGCCCGCCCTGGCTGTGGGCGTGAAGGGTCACCCTTGCCCCCGGCCTCTACCCCCAGGGGAGGTGTTCTTTGTCACGCGCCCGGAGCAGTTCACCTTCCAGGAAGCCCTGGAGTTCTGTGAATCCCAGAACGCCACGCTCGCCTCCACCGGCCAGCTGTACGCCGCCTGGAGCCTCGGCCTGGACAAGTGCTACGCCGGCTGGCTGGCCGACAGCAGCCTCCGCTACCCCATCGTCACCCCTCGGCCGGCCTGTGGCGGGGACAAGCCAGGCGTGAGGACTGTCTACCTCTACCCCAACCAGACAGGCCTCCTGGACCCACTGTCCCGGCACCACGCCTTCTGCTTCCGAGGTAGGTGTTCTCCCCGCTCCTCCTGCCCCCACTTCTGCCTGGGGGGTGACTCCCCGGGGCTGAGCCCTCTTGGCCCTGTCCACTCCCCCTGTCCATCTAAACAAGAAAGAAAACGTCAGTCTGCCTAGGGGAGGGGCAGCTCGGGAGCTAGCGTGACCTTGGGCTTTGACCCCAAGGCAAATGCATCCTGCAGCGGTTCTCAACCTGTGGGTCTCGACCCCTTTGGGGGTCGAAGGACCCTTTCACAGGGGTCGCCTAAGACCATCGGAAAACACATATGTAATTACATATTGTTTTTGTGATTAATCACTATGCTTTCATTATGTTCATTGTAACAATGAAATTGGGGGTCACCACAACATGAGGAACTGTATGAAAGGGTCGCGGCATTAGGAAGGTTGAGAACCACTGTGCTAAGGCAAGCATGTCAAACTCACAGGCTCACACGGGCCAAATAAATATGGTTTAAGTGTACGTGGGCCACAAAACAGCAAAAGCTTCCATTTTCATAGAAACGTAGGTTTATTTCGATAGAGACATGCTGAATACAAAGGGCTGAAACAAATGAGTCATCGTTAACATAAAATCATAGAACATTTTAATAAAAATTAATATTTTTTCTTGAACATTCACTTACCAGACACTGAATAACTGCACAAATGAATAAGCGTAATGCAAATAAACCTATTTTTCTTGTTCTCCGAAAGCAAAATATTTCCTGTGGCGCACACCAAACACGTCAGTCCAAGATGAATGACGTGGCCATCAGCTGCTAAAATATTTATTCGCTGCCGGTACTAGTAGAGAGAAATGGTGCGCCTGTGCATAAGGCGTGTAAGGGAAATGAATGCAACACGATGACAGTAATCAGTGATTAGTGAACATTGTAGTTCGTTATTAATGAGTGGAGGCCCAGTGCACGAAATTCATGCGCTGGGGGCGGGAGTCCCTCAGCCCAGCCTGTGCCCCCTTGCAGTCCAGGACCCCTCGCACCTTACTGTCCACCTGCAGCGGAGGCAGGAGAGGCTCCCGCTGTGAGCCCGGTTTCTGGCTGAACAGAGCTCCCCCTGTTGGAGCACACTGACCACCAGGGGGCAGCTCCTGCATTGAGCGTCTGCCCCCTGGTGGTCAGTGCATGTCATAGCGACCGGTCGTTCTGCAGGTCATTCCGCCATTTGGTCAGTTTGAATATTAGGGTTTTATTATATAGGATTATGTATAACAGGACATTGTAAAAATTAAGTTACAAAATTTTTATTAAAACGTTTCTTACATACCGTCCTATTGGCTGGGCCACAAAAATATTTGTTGTGGGCCACATGTGGCCCATGGGCCAAGAGTTTGACATGCTTGCTCTAAGGTTTCCCAGAGATAAGGAGAGAGAAGTGAGTAAGAACCTGGGCTCTGAATTCAGGCTGACCTGAATTTTAATTATGATTCTGCTGCTTAGTAGCTGTGTGACTCTGGGCAAGTCACTTAACTTCTCAGTTCCTCTGTTTCATCTTTAAAATCATGATATGGCTGAGGATTAACTGAGATAGTGCACTGAAAACACTTGACAGAGTGCCTGGGACATAGTAAATGCTCAATAAATGGTAGCTTTGCTGTCATAAATAATTTGTACACAAATCAAATTCTCTCCTGCTTGAAAGTATTTTCATGATGAGTTTAGTCAAATTATTCTATTGCCTAAACATCAACAACTTATTTTTTTAATATGTTTTCATTGATTTCAGAGAGGGAGAGGGAGAGAGAGCTAGAAACATCAATGATGAGAGAGAATCATGGATCCGCTGCCTCGTGCACGCCCCACACTGGGGATCGAGCCCACAACCCAGGCATGTGCCCTGACCGGGAATCGAACCATGACCTCCTGGTTCATAGGTGGACACTCAACCACTGAGCCACGCCAGCCGGGCAGCAATTCATGCTTTTAATTGACCCATGACACTGAGGGCATGCTGCCAGATACGTGGTTGGGTTCAAACTTCTGCCACTTAAAAGCCATTGACTCTGGGCAAGTCACTTAATTCTGTGTCTTCGTTTCCTCATCTGTAAGTGACATAGAGTATCTCTCTCTTATGGTGATTATGAGATAAAATGCTCTGGTATACATAATACCTTTAAACCATGCCTGGCATCCTATATAATAAAGGGTAATATGCAGCCCTAACCGGTGTGTCTCAGTGGATAGAGTGTCAGCCTGTGGACTGAAGGGTCCCAGGTTCGATTCCAGTCAAGGGCGCATGTACCTTGGTTGTGGGCACATCCCCAGTAGAAGGTATGCAGGAGGCAGCTGATCGATGTTTCTCTCTCATCAATGTTTCTAACTCTCTATCCCTCTCCCTCCCTCTCTGTAAAAAATCAATAAAAATATATTTAAAAAATAAATAAATAAAAATAAAAGGGTAATATGCAAATTATCCCATCAACCAGGAATTCAACCCGAGTTCGACCAGGGGGTGGGGCCGGCCCACCAACTGCCCGGGACCCCTCCCCGCTGGCCAGTCCAGCCCAATGGGGGCCCGATCAGGGCGGGCCCACTGGACCCCACCAGTGCACGAATTCATGCACCAGGCCTCTAGTGTATAATAAATTCTGTAGGAGAGATGCCCCATACCACCCTGAAATAAAGTGCCAGTGGCATGTGCATATTGAGAGTGTAGTTGCTGCAAAACAGCTCTTATTAATTGAGGAGGTCAAAAGTGATCTCTCCACCCCAGCCACAGGGGCTCAGTGGTTGAACATTGACCTATGAACCAGGAGGTCACGGTTCAATTCCCAGTCAGGGCACATGGCCTGGTTGCAGGCTTGATCCTGGATCGTGCAGGAAGCAGCCAATCAATGATTCTCTCTCATCATTGATGTTTCTATCTCTCTCTCCCTCTCCTTTCCTCTCTGAAATCAATAGAAAATATATATTTTTTAAACTGATCTCTCTGGATTGCTAGGTGGAAGTGGGGGGTCGAGGCCCAAAAAGGCGCGTGCACAGGCCTGGCTCACCTCAGACTCCCCTGGTTGCCCTCGAGAAGGACCAGCTGGGGTGGGGCACTGGTGAGAAGGAACCCTCACCCCCACATCTCTTCTAGGTGTCTCAGCTGCACCCTCTCCCGGAGAAGATCGGGGTGGCACGCCCACACCCCCCTCAGACGTGGAGGACTGGATCACCCCCCAAGTGGGACCCGGCGTGGCTGCTGTCCCCTCAGGGGAGGAGACCACTGCAGTCCCAGACTTCACCATGGAGCCGGAAAACCACACGGAATGGGAACGGGCCTACACCCCCGCGGGCACCTTGCCGCTGCCAGGTCTGTGTGGCCTTCCCGGCCTCGGGGGGCTGGGTTCAGAGGAATGATTCTCACACCCCATCGAGCAGCAGCATCGTGGGGGTGCTGGGCCCGCCCCGGAGTCTGATTCCGTGGGGCTGGGGTGGGGTCTGAGAATTGGCTTTTCTACCAAGCTGTCCGGTGGCGCTGGTGCTTCTGGTCCAGGGACCACACTTGGAGAACCACGGGTTTAGATACGGATGTGCAAGTACTTGAAGGGTGACCTTGATTGCCCTCCGGGAAAGCCAGGCCCCCACACCCAGTGGGTTGTGTGGATGGCACCCCCTAAGTTAGGGAGGTTCTCAACCTCCCTAATGCCGCGACCCTTTAATACAGTTCCTCATGTTGTGGTGACCCCCAACCATAAGATTATTTTCGCTGCTACTTCATACCTGTTGGACCACGTGCTACTGTTATGAATCGTAATGTCAATATCTGATATGTAGGGTGTATTTTCATTGTTCGCGACCCATAGGTTGAGAACCGCTGCAAATCTCACAAAGCCAGGCCCCCCACACCCAGTGGGTTGTGTGGATGGCACCCCCCAAAATCCCGCAAAGCACAGCCTGAGGGCGCTGGGGAGTTTCTCGGTCTCCCTCTTTCCCCCCTTTCCCCTTTCTTTCCAGAGACACTGTGCAAGGTTCCATTAGAAAATGTCTGAACACATCTCTGAGCTCTTGAAATAAAATAAAAAAATTTTTTAATATTTTTATTGATTTCAGGGAGGAAGGCAGAGGGAGAGAGAGATGGAAATATCAATGATGAGAGAGAATCATGGATCGGCTGCCTCCTGCGTGCCCCACACTGGAGATCAAGCCCGCAACTCAGGCATGTGCCCTTGACCGGAATCGAACCCGGGACCCTTCAGTCCGCAGGCCGACGCTCTACCCACTGAGCCAAACCAGCCGGGGCAAAGAAAAATTTTACTGTGAAGGGAATGGAATTGGGCTGCTCTGCATGAGCTTAAAATGGGCAGAGTTACTAAATCCCCACCTTGTCTTTCTTCCTCTCGTCCTCCAGGGGTCCCTCCTACGTGGCCTCCCACTAGCACAGCCACAGAGGAGAGCACAGAAGGCCCTTCTGCTACAGAAGTGCCCTTGGCCTCGGAGGAGCCAGCCCCCTCAGAAGAGCCATCCCCTTCAGAGACGCCATCCCCCTCGGAGATGCCAGCCCCCTCCCAGGAGCCGCTGTTCACACCTTCACCCCCAGTGCCCAGTGGGACGGAGCTGCCGGGCTCCGAGGAGGCATCCGGGGCACCGGAAGTCAGTGGTGACTTCTCAGCCAGTGGAGAAGCTTCAGGACACCCGGACGCCAGTGGGCAGCCCTCGGAAGACCTTGACTCCAGTGGTGTCACCTCGGCCGCGGGCTCAGGCCTACCTGTGGGAAGTGGACTGGCCTCGGGGGAGGAAGATAGAGTTACGTGGTCCAACACTTCTCACGTTGGGGGGCTGCCTTCCGGGGGGGAGGGTCTAGAAGGCTCTGCCTCCGGAGTAGAGGACCTGGGTGGACTTCCTTCTGGAGGTGAGACTCATCCAGAAGGTTCTGCCTCTGGAGTAGAGGACCTGGGTGGACTTCCTAGTGGAGGTGAGAGTCATCTGGAGACGTCTACCTCTGGAGTAGACCTGGGTGGACTTCCTTCTGGAGGTGAGCCTCATCCAGAAAGTTCTACCTCTGGAGTAGACCTCGGTGGACTTCCTTCTGGAGGTGAGACTCATCTAGAAAGTTCTACCTCTGGAATAGACCTGGGTGGACTTCCTTCTGGAGGTGAGACTCATCTAGAAGGTTCTGCCTCTGGAATAGAGGACCTGGGTGGACTTCCTTCTGGAGGTGAGACTCATCCAGAAAGTTCTACCTCTGGAGTAGACCTGAGTGGACTTCCTTCTGGAGGAGAGATTCATCCAGAAAGTTCTACCTCTGGAGTAGACCTGAGTGGACTTCCTTCTGGAGGAGAGATTCATCCAGAAAGTTCTACCTCTGGAGTAGACCTCGGTGGACTTCCTTCTGGAGGTGAGACTCATCTAGAAGGTTCTGCCTCTGGAATAGAGGACCTGGGTGGACTTCCTTCTGGAGGTGAGCCTCATCCAGAAAGTTCTACCTCTGGAGTAGACCTGAGTGGACTTCCTTCTGGAGGAGAGATTCATCCAGAAAGTTCTGCCTCTGGAGTAGAGGACCTGGGTGGACTTCCTTCTGGAGGAGAGATTCATCCAGAAAGTTCTGCCTCCGGAGTAGAGGACCTCGGTGGACTTCCTTCTGGAGGAGAGGGTCTAGAGACTTCTGGTTCTGGACCCGAGGACCTCAGCGGGTTGCCTTCTGGAAAAGAAGACTCGATCGGGTCAGCTTCTGGAGACTCGGGCCTGGGCGGGATACCTTCTGGAGCTCTCGGAAGCGGGCAGGCTCCGGAAGCCAGTGGCCTTCCCTCTGGGTTCAGCGGTGAGTATTCTGGCACGGACCTCGGAAGCGGCCCCTCCTCTGGCTCTCCGGACTTCAGTGGGCTTCCCTCGGGGCTCCCGACGGTCTCCCTGGTGGATACCACGCTGGTGGAAGTGGTCACAGCCGCCACAGCGAGTGAGCTGGAGGGGCGAGGCACCGTCGGCGTGAGCGGCGCTGGCGAGGTATCCGGGCTGCCCTTCAGCGAGCCGGACGTGAGCGGGGGCTTGAGCGGGTTCCCTTCGGGAGCTGAACTCAGCGGCCAGCCATCGGGATCCCCCGACATCAGCGGGGAAACATCTGGATTCTTTGGTGTCAGTGGGCAGCCATCGGGATTCCCTGACCTTGGCGGGGGGACATCCGGGCTCTTCGAGCTCAGTGGGCAGCCGTCGGGGTTTCCGGAGGAGACGTCTGGAATGGCCGAGCTTAGTGGGCAGTCCTCCGGACAGCCAGGTGTCAGCGGAGAAGCTTCTGGAGATCTTGGCAGCGGCCCCCCGTTTGGCATGACCGACCCGAGTGGAGAAACGTCTGGGGTCCCTGACCTCAGTGGGCAGCCCTCGGGGTGGCCCGGGTTCAGCGGGGCCCCCTCGGGGATCCCCGACCTGGTTTCTGGCGCCGCGAGTGGCAGCGGGGACGCTTCTGGCGTTACGTTCGTGGACAGCACCTTTGTGGAGGTGACCCCAACTCCGTTTAGGGAAGAAGAAGAAGGCTTGGGGTCCGTGGAACTCAGCGGCCTCCCTTCTGGGGAGACGGATCTCTCGGGCACCTCCGGGACGGTGGATGTCAGCGGACAGTCATCCGGGGCCATCGCCTCCAGCGGGTTTCCGTCGCAGCTTCCAGAATTCAGCGGCCTGCCCAGCGGAGCCGCCGAGGTCAGTGGGGAGGCCTCCGGCGCCGAGGTGGGGAGCGGCCTGCCCTCCGGAGCCTACGACGGCAGCGGACTTCCATGGAGCTTCCCCACCGTCTCACTCGTCGACAGGACTTTGGTGGAATCTGTAACCCAGCCTCCGACGGCCCAAGAAGCAGGGGAGGGGCCTTCGGGCATTCTGGAACTCAGCGGCGCCCATTCCGGAGCGCAGGACGTGTCTGGAGACCATTCTGGACTGTCGGACCTCAGCGGGCTGCAGTCCGGGCTGGGGGAGCCCAGCGGTGAGCCTTCGAGTACCCCGTATTTCAGTGGGGACTTTTACGGCTCCACGGATGCCAGTGGGGCGTCTTCTGCAGCCACGGGCACCAGCGGGGAAGCCTCGGGACTGCCCGAGGTCACTCTGATCACTTCTGAATTCGTGGAGGGTGTCACGGAACCAACTGTTTCCCAGGAACTCGGCCAGAGACCGCCTTTGACACACACCCCCCAGGTTTTTGAGTCCAGCGGAGAAGCCTCGACATCGGGGGACCTCAGTGGAGCCACGCCAAGCTTCCTCGGGTCTGGGGTCGAGGCATCATCGGTCCCAGAATCCAGCAGCGAAACGTCTGCCTCTCCTGAGGCTGGGGTGGAGGCGTCTGCTGCTCCTGAGGCCAGCGGGGTGGCCTCGGGGACCCCTGATCTGGGTGAAACCACCTCCGCCTTCCACGAAGCTGACCTGGAGGGAGCCTCAGGCCTGGGAGTGAGCGGCCGCCCCTCCACCTTCCAGGAAGGGCCCACGGAGGGCTCCACCCCGTCGGGAATGAGTGGAGAGTCGGCCACCACCTACGGTGTGGCCACAGAGACCTCGGGCTGGCCTTCGGCCACTCCCGGGGCTTCTGGAGACGGGCCAGAAATCAGCGGGGACCCATCTGGTCACCCCTCGGGGCTGGGTGTTGTCGTGGGCACCAGCGTCCCGGAGTTTGAATGGACCCAGCAGCCCCAGCGCCCTGCAGAGGCGAATCTGGAAATGGAGTCCTCAAGCCCCGTGCACTCGGGAGAAGAGGCCCAAACGGCCGAAACAGCCGTCTTCCCAACGGACGCTTCTTCCATCCCAGCTCCGACAGAAGGGACCGAAGGATCGGAGGCAACCACTGCAGGTATGGCTGACATCTCTTTTTCCTTTCGATGTGTTTGGCTAGTTCAGATGGTAGCAGAGTAGGAGGCGGTGTAGATTCAAGTCTCTGAGCACAGCTCCCCAAGAGATGAGCTGTGCAGCCTCAGGCAAGTTTCTTAACCTCTCTGGTCCTCACCCGTGAAATGGGAATAGGACCAGGGAAGATGAAACAGCATGTAACTATATATAAAACAAGCACTGAGCATCAGAGTAGGCACACAGGACACACTCATAGAGGTCAGTGATTGTGCCCTGGCCAGTTTGCTTCAATGGATAGAGCGTCGGCCTGTGGACGGAAGGGTCCCAGTTTCAATTCTGGTCAAGGGCACGTACCTCGGTTGCAGGCTTGATCTCCGGCCCTGGTGGGAGCATGTGCAGAGGCAACCAATGGATGTGTCTCTCTCACATCGATGTTTCTCTCTGTGTGTGTCTCCCTCCTCCTCTCTGTAAAAATCAATGGGAAAATATCCTCAGGTGAGGATTAACAACAAAAAAAGATTAGTGATGGTTACCATTAGAGTGAAGTTACATCTTGAGAACATTGATGTATGAACCTGATTATGTGTCTTTGGCACAGAGAGAGGGAACGATGGCTATGGGTCAAGCATGTCAAACTCGCGGCTGGCGGGCTGCAGACTTCAATAAAGCAAGTTTGACGTGCTTGAATAGTGCTGGAAATTGTGCTCCTGGCCCCTTCCCATGAGTGAGTGTGGGATGACAGAATGAACCCCCTGGTGGCCTTTATGCCCAAATATTTACTTTGTGCAGGGTTCAAACCAGCACAATTTAAGGAATGATGAGGTGTCCTTTGGGCTGAGTCCTGACTTGAGCCCCGGGGTCCCCACCCCGACCCCAGTCCAAGGGACTCCTCCGGACTGTAGTGACTGTCGCACCTTAGCAGCATCCCAGCACCGGGCACCCGCAGCTGAGCCTTCCCCCCACTTTTGTTCTGGGGTCCCTTGCACATTGCTGTGTGCCCAGGCCCGGGTACCAGGGCCAGGTGTCCAAGAGGCGCCCCAGAAACACGCTGACCCCAAGTCAGCCTCATGAGCTTACAGGACCTCATGCCCCAACCTCGGGGTCTCAGAGGCTGCACCGCACCCCACGCGGCCAGCTGCTGGGTGCTTAGCCTCTGCCCGGGGGGTGCAGCCCGGGCCAGGTCCTGCGGCGAGGATCCCTGTGGCCCTGGGACCTGCCAGGAGACACAGGGGCACGTCCTATGCCTGTGCCCCCCTGGCCACACTGGCAAGCACTGCGATGTAAGTGAGACCCTCATGGCGCGGGGAATACAGGCAGGGGAGGGTGGGGACCACCGAGGTCACCTGAGGCTCAGGCTGCTCAGACTACCTGAGACTAGAAGCCACATCTTTCTAGAGCAGCGGTTCTCAACCTGTGGGTCGCGACCCCTTTGGGGGTCGAACGACCCTTTCACAGGGGTCGCCTAAGACCATCGGAAAACACATATATCATTACATATTGTTTTTGTGATGAATCACTATGCTTTCATTATGTTCAATTTGTAACTGAAAATACATCCTGTATATCAGATATTTACATGACGATTCATAACAGTAGCAACATGACAGTTATGAAGTAGCAACGAAAATAATTTTATGGTTGGGGGTCACCACAACATGAGGAACTGTATTAAAGGGTCACAGCATTAGGAAGGTTGAGAACCACTGTTCTAGGGCATCGTTCTACATGGCGGTTTAGGAGAAAAAAGTCAAGCTAAGTAATGAAATGGAGAAGTATATAGTTAGTGTAGCCCATGGTGGTTTGAGGAGCGGAATGCGAAATGTACTTGAATTGGTTTTTTTTTTCCTTTTAAAATATATTTTTATTGATTTTAGAGAGGAAGGGAGAGGGAGAGAGAGAGAGAGAAACATCAATGATGCGAGAGAATCATTAACTGGCTGCCTCCTGCATGCCTCACACTGGGGATGGGGCTTGCAACCCGGGCATGTGCCCTTGACTGGAATCGAACCCGGGACCCTTTAGTCCTCAGTCCAGTGCTCTGCCCGCTGAGCCAAACCAACTAGGACATGTGCTTGAATTTTGAAGATAGAAGTTGAGACTTCAAAGAAATGTTGAATGAGGGTGTGTGTTGGGGATCGCCGGTCACGCCCCGTGGTCCCTGTGGGGACACTCGGAAGGCGTATTGCGCATCATGGAGGGCAGACCTCTCCGAGGAAAGTCCCTGCGCGCGTGGGTCTGGGTGGGGTTGGGGTCCCCTTCGTGCCCTGCAGGAAATGACGCAGAGCTTGTCCCCGAGCTCCGGGATGCACGGCTGGCTTCAGGTCCGGTGTGATCCAGCACCTCATTCTTAGCAGCCCCTTCCCCAACCTGATACTGAAAGCAAACGTGTGACCCTGGTATCAGAAGTCACAGCGCGCGTCCCCGAGCCCCTGACATTAGAAGTAGGTGACAGTGGACCTTAACTAATCTCATGTAAGGACAGCCTTTCTCTAATCACGTCTTTTATTTGTTTATATATATTTTCAATTGATTTCAGAGAGGACGAGAGAGAGAGAGAGAAAAGAAGAGAGAGATAGAAACATCAATGATGAGAGAGTCATGGATCGGCTGCCTCCTGCATACCCCCTCCTGGGGATGGAGCCCACCACCCGGGCATGTGCCCTGACCGGGAATCGACCCGTGACCTCCTGGTTCATAGGTCGATGCTCTACCCCCTGAGCCACACCGGCTGGGCTCTGACCATGTCTTTTAAAAAGGCTTTCTTCCCAGACAGCTTTGTGAGTAGCGTGGTCACTTCACCTGTCCCCTTACCTGGTCACATGACGCAGTGACCTTCCTGCCACAGGCCTGTTGGGGGGATCATGTGTGTGAGATGTAGCATGTGTCTCAGGGGAGATTCCTGAGACATCATGGGTCCCTCTCTTTCCTCTCTTCCTTCAAGTCATCTGCCCGTTGCCCACAGCCCTCCCCGTCCCCACCCGCCGCCACCTTGTCTGGGGCCCCCTCTCTGCGCTCGCTCACAGCGGGGCCGGCCCCACTCCTTCTCATGGTTCCAGAAGATGAGCAATGTCCTAACTGCCCTTCACAGAATGAGGTGGCCATGCAGGGCCAGGGCAGCCGTAAAAAGCTCCGCCCGGGGCTATCGGCCCTCTTCCTCGGGCCGGGGATGCTGACTCGCAGCCTCCCTGAACCCCCCACCCCCCCCGAGACACCCACAGGCTGTCTGGGCTCCAGGACGGTCGCCCTTCCTTCCCTCCTCGTGTGTGAACCCAGGGGCCTTGCACAAGGCCCTCTGAGCCCTGGAACCGGCTCCTTGAGTTGTACAGCCCCCCCTTCGCCCCCCCCCCCTAATTTCTCAGATGTTGTGTTCTGGCCGCACACAGACGACAAAACAAAACTGCTCCCCGAAACCTCAGGCCATGTGGGAGTGGGCGGAGGGGGGGGGGCGGGGAGGATGAGGATAGAAGCTGCCAGAATACCTGGAAGCCACCTGGCCGGGCCTCCCCAGGGCCTCTGCCCCTCCTGCCCCCTCCTCCGTGGTCTGGGCACAGGCCCCGGGGCTGACGTCTGGCTCTTCCCCCCACAGGCCACCCCTGTCCCCCCCACCCCGCTCTGTACAACTGCTTTAGCGCCTACATTTGCTTCATCCCCCCCCTCGCCCAGTGCTCCCCGTCTCCCGCAATGACGCCGCTACTGGACAGAGGAGAGCGGTCGCCCCCAGCTTCCGCCGGCCCACCAGCCTGACCTATTGCTGCTCCTGCTGCTGCTGGGAACCCAAGTGCATGCTGGGATTGCAGTCCGTCCCTCATGCATTTGGGTTTTGCTTGGAACAGTTCCAGACTCGGAACTGTCGGTGCCTAGTCCGCGGCGTGCACTCCCCCCGACGTGAAGTTAAGAAGTTCCAGGGAAGAGGCAGAGGCCCGCAGGCCACCCATTCGCTGCACAGACCCAACCCTCATCTAGGCGGCAGGGAGAAGGGTCCAGAAGAAAGTGCGTTTGCCTTCTAATCGGAGGACTGGCTGTAAGGCGTCGTCTGCCCTTGTGAGAGGCGAGAACTAATCCCTGCTCATTTAGAGGCCCCCCGAGACACGGCGGGTCCTGAAGGTTGTAGGACCACGGACGCACATACCGAGGCCGAACCACGTATCCGGGTGCCCCCTGAGCCCGCGGAACCCATTCATCGCAGACTTTCATTGATCTCCTGGAAAGAGGAGCTTCGCAGTCCCTTGCAACATGTTCCCAGGGGAAGTCGCCCGGGAAAGAACCAGCCAAATACCAAGGTCTCCCGCTTCTCAGAAAGACGAGATTAGGAGATGCTATGCTCACCTCGGCCAGTGGAGAAAACCTCGAGGCAAAGGCCAACGACGTACCGATTCAAGTCCTGCGAAGAAGTGGGGTCAGAAAGAACATCTTGGACCGGAAGAACGGAAGGGAAGAGAGGGCCTGGGAAGGAGAGGCTGATGGGGACCTGCCTGTGTCCCACCTGCTGGTGTTGGCGGGCGGCCACTTACTAAGTGCCTCACCGACCGGCTTCAAACGCGGGTCTCCCACCGGCCAGGAGGGACCCCCTCTGAAGTTGTGAGTCACTGGAGTTGTGCACGTCATCGGAACCCTTAGACACTAACAAGATTGCCTGGGGGAGGGTTGGGCTGGGTTTCTGGCTCTCCCCCCGCCCCCCAAGAGAACAATGCTGGCTTCATCTTCAGAAGATGCTCCAAAAACTTATTTACGGAAGACAAGAACGGTGTCCGCAACCCTCAGATGTGCGTGGTTCCCACACACGCATCCCATCCTGCCATATTTTCATGGTTTCCTACTCCGCAGACCTCTTCTTCACTCGAGCGTTGCATGGCCTTGCCTTCCGCCCCTGGCGCACAACTACAGAGGAAGCGAAGAAAAAGGAAGAGCTTAGCCAAGCGTCAAGAACTTGACCTTCAAGGTCCTTGCTCAACACCAGGTCAGACCCTATGGCTTCTTTTTTTATTAATTTTAGGAAAGGGAGGGAGAGAGAGAGAGAGAAACATCAGTGATGAGAGAGAACCATTGGTCAGCCGCCTCCTGCACGCCCCCTACTGGAGATCGAGCCCACAACCCGGGCATGTGCCCTGACCGGGAATCGAACCGTGACCTCCTGGTTCATAGGTCGACGCTCAACCACTGAGCCACGCCTGCCGGGCCCCACGGCTTCTTGAAATAGTCTCAAGAGAAGGCATCTCGGAGATACTCGGCACTCACTCTCCGCAATAGGCATTTGGCTTTCGAAGCGCCAACTCTCTCACGCACTTGGAAATCGGGCTCCACGCTCAGCTTGCCAATCAAGAACCACATGCACCCAGGAGACCCCTCGCTGGATCTTCGGCTCAGCTCCAGGATGGCGGCGGCAGCAGCAGCAGCAGCAGCAGCAGCAACAGTTCTCAGGAAACCCAGCCACCCCTCCCAGGGCTCAGGAGAGCCGCAGGGCCGGCCACCCAGAAAGAGGCCGCAGTGCTCGCGAAGCCGCGGCGCCGGGCCGGCGGGCGTCCTAATGGTGGCCCTTGGTTTCTTTCAGACATTGATGAGTGCCTCTCAAGCCCTTGTGCGAATGGAGCCACCTGCGTGGACGCCATCGACTCTTTCACATGCTTATGCCTTCCCAGCTACCGAGGGGACCTGTGTGAGATCGGTACGGCCGGCCGTCTCGGCTTCAGCTAATGTTGCTAACCGCTGCACCCCCTCCTCCTCCCTCACCCTCCCCTGCTAACCACAGGCTCCGGGCCCTGGCCGGGGGGGGCCCCCCCCGAGGTCCATCCAGAGAGCTGGTGCGGGAGCCACAGCGAGAAGGCCACCCCGACTCACCCCCACTCCTTCTGTTGCTGTCCCACCTCCGGGGCAGCGGCTGATCTAAGAACAGGAGAGACGCGCAGGCTGGACCAGCCGGCACTTGGGAATGTGGGGCTCTGGGTGACCTTTATTTTATTTTAATGTATTTTTATTTCAGAGAGGAAGGGAGAGGGAGAGAGAGAGAGAAACATCAGTGGTGAGAGAATCATTGATCGGCTGCCTCCTGCACTCCCCACATTGGGGATCGAGCCTGCCACCCGGGCATGTGCCCTGACCGGGAATTGAACCCTGACCTCCTGGTTCACAGGTCGACACTCAACCACTGAGCCATACTGGCCAGGCTATTTTAATATATTTTTATTGATTTCAGAGAGGAAGGGAGAGAGAGAGAGAGAAACATCAATGGTGAGAGAGAATCATTGATCATCTGCCTCCTGCACGCCCCACACTAGGGATCAAGCCTGCAACCCTGGGCATGTGCCCTGATCGGGAATCGAACCGTGACCTCCTGGTTTATAGGTCCACACTCAACCACTGAGCCACGCTGGCTGGGCTCTGGGAGACCTTTAAAACACTAATCTTTCCCTAGTTGGTTTGGCTCAGTGGATAGAGAGTCAGCCTGCAGACTGAAGGGTCCCAGGTTCCATTCTGGGCAGGGACACATGCCCGGGTTGCAGGCTCGAACCCCGGTAGGCGGCATGCAGGAGGCAACCGATCAATGATTCTCTGTCATTGTTGATGTTTCTCTCTCTCTCTCTCCCCCTCTCCCTTCCTCTCTGAAAGCAATAAAAATATGTTTTAAATAAATAGTAAGTAAATAAAATGCTAACCTCCTCAGGGCTTCCAGGCCCACAGATGGTGCCACCGTCAAGGACGGTGCACGCATCAGACTAGGAGGACAGAGCCGACTCCACGCGTTGGCCTTGAAGGAAGCCGTGGGCGGGAGTCACTGACTCTCACTCGGGCTGACAGCCAGGGACCTTCCTCGCGTGGGCACGCGCATGAGCATGCGTCGGCTGCTCATGGCCGGTGGGACCTCGGGGGCCCCTCCGTGGCACCTCGGCGGCCCCTCCGTGGCACTGGGAGCCACTGTGCCTCCCAGGCCAAGCTGCCTTCCCCTTCTTCTCTGGCCAGAGCTGCGGTTTGCCTGCCGGAGAGCTCCCGCGTCACCCGCATGCCCCGGTCATGCATGAGCAGGGACGGCTGCATGTCACCCTCTCCTCTTCACCACGGTGACCGATGCCACGACAGTGCCACTCCGGCCCACACTTCCTTTCTCCCTCCCCCGTGCAAGGCAGAGGGCTGGCTAGAGAGAACAGGGCCTCCGTGCAAAGGTCAGGGGCTGAGTTTCATCTCTTGGGCCTTGCCTGTCTCTCTGCTTCTGCACCTGAGCCAGGCTCTGCAGGGCAGCTGTGTGCCAGGCTCTGCCAGGGAACCTGCGTGGCAGGCCGAGCCCCCCGCTCCCTCACCAGGAGCCCCATGCCCCGGCTCTCAGGGCCATCCCAGCTCAGAATGGAGGAGATAAGCATTACGGTTGCTAGTAGCAACGGCCCATAGAGAACTGGAAGTGTTCAGGGGCTTAAAACCATCTTTTTAATTTAATTTTATTTTTTTTAATATATTTTATTGATTTTTTACAGAGAGGAAGGGAGAGGGATAGAGAGTTAGAAACATCAATCAGCTGCCTCCTGCACACTCCCTACTGGGGATGTGTCCGCAACCAAGGTACATGCCCTTGACCGGAATCGAACCTGGGACCTTTCAGTCCGCAGGCCGACGCTCTATCCACTGAGCCAAACCGGTTAGGGCAAAACCATCTTTTTAAATATATTTTTATTGATTTCAGAGAGGAAGGGAGAGAGAGAGAGAGAAACACCAATGATGAGAGAGAATCATGGATCGACTGTCTCCTGCACGCCCCCTACTGGGGATTAAGCCTGCAACCTGGGCATGTGCCCTTGACCAGCAATCGAGCAGTAACCTCCCGGTTCATAGGTCGACGCCCAACCACTGAGCCACGCCAGCTGGGCAAAAACCACTTGTAACGCAGTCTCAGGTTGGACATCCCAGAAACTTCTAGAAAGCAGCGGAGCTCCTGGGCAGTCCCCCTTTGGTCCTAAGCAGTGCGGGAGGCAGGAGGATCGCATGTTCCTGGAGGCATTGCCAAGGTCACAGGTTGGCGGGGGAACTTCAGGTGCCTGCAAGCAAAGGCCCAAGTGCTCCTCCTCCTCCTCCCTGCAGCCTCCCATCCTCCACTCTCACCCCAAGACATCGGTGCATGGGGGTCCTGGCTGGGGTGGGAGGACAGAGGTATAAGCATTTTCTCCACAGGATGCCAACATCTTTGTCATGGGAGAGAAGGGTCAGGAAGGTCCGTATGGACCACAGCTCTCGGGCGCCAGGCTGGGAGCGGGGGTGTCCTGTGGGCATGGACGTGGGGCCCTGACAGGACATTGGATGGAGCCAGAGCCGCCCCGCTGGGCCCTGGGCGCGGGCACCCAGCTAAGCAGGGCTGCGTCTCCTCTCCCGTCCCATCCTGAGCCCGCACCACCCCCAGGCCCTCCTGCCTGGGCTCTGGTCCCCCTGCTTCTCCCATTCCCAGCTCCCCTGGAATGCTGTGGCTGCTTCCTCCTCCCCTCCCCCCCCCCCCCCCCCCCCCAGGCCTCCATCCTGCATGCATGGCCCTGCCTCTCCGGGAGCAGCTGCCTGCTCCAGCTGGGCCCTCAGACACTGAGGTGGCCCAAGAATGGACCGCACAGCCAGCCCTGGGTGGTGTGGGTGCCGCTCCAGCTCTGAGGCCTCCCGCCTTCTTTCCAGACCTTGCCCGAAGGCATTGCCCTCGGGAGCAGCACCCTCCTCAGCTCCCCTGCTGCTCTGCCTCTTTCTTCTCAGCCTGCTGGCCTCCCACTCTCCCCACTCCTCCCACCAGCCACGCCTGCACCCCTCCAGCCGGAGTTCCTTCCCCTCGGAGTTCCTTCCCCTCGGAACTGGTCCTCTCTCCCTGGGAGGCTCCTGGGCAGAAGGGACGAAGGGGTCTGGGAATTCCCTCCGCCCAGCGCCGTGCCCACAAATGTTTAACAGCGGGCTGGGCTCTCGGAGCCGAAGGGGGAGCCCTCACGTGCAGCAGCCGCCAGTTCCCGAGGGAGAATGCTCCCACCCGGGCCCATTGCAAGCTGCCGCTGTGATGCGGCCAGAGGCAGAGTTGGGAAGACGCACATCAGGGCTCTCCCACCCATACCTGAGAGCCAGCGTCAGTGCCCCCCGGCCTGTCCGACCCCAGGCTGCCCCGGGAGCTCCACTCCCTCACCAGGAGCCCCATGCCCAGCCCCTCCTCCGCAGCTCAGAACCCGTGACCCATAGAGCTTTGTGGGAGGGACGCTCCTCCCCGCTCCTCACCTGCCACCGAGAGAAAAATCAAAAGCCAGGACCCCCGTCTTGGCTGCTTGGCCCTTTAAGAGGGAGACACAGTGCACTGAGCTAGAGCCAGCTCGGACGGACGGACGGACGGACGGACAGGCGGACGGAGGGACTTGCAGCTCTGCATCCTCTTTGGACCCAAAGCAGACTTATTTCTGCTCCTCTGCCCCCACCCCAGGGTCCCTCCCTGCCCCCAGCTCTGCCTGCTGCTGCCGCCTTCACACCCTCCCCGCAACCCCCTCTCCCCCTAGAGACCCTCAGGGCCTCAAAGCTTCAAGCCTCCCACCTTCCCACCTCCCCCAGAGCAGGCAGAGACAGGAGAGAAGCTGGGGAGGTGGGGGGGGGGGGGGGGCGCCAAGAGAGGGAAGGATCCTGGGCTTTTCTCGGAGGGTGGGAACCTACACACAGGGCCGGGGGCCAGGGCCAGGCCTCCCTGGCTTCCACCTGAGCCCCCACCCAGCTGGGTCTCCCCCTCCTCGAATGGGGTGACATGGAAGGCAGGACGAACACAGGAGTCCGTGCTGCGAGGGTGGTGGCCTCGGCCCCTCCCATCAAGGCCTCCCCCCCACACCTGTGTTGCAGACCAGGCGCTGTGCGAGGAGGGCTGGACCAAGTTCCAGGGCCACTGCTACCGCCACTTCCCGGAGCGCGAGAGCTGGGTGGACGCCGAGAGCCGCTGCCGGAAGCACCAGTCCCACCTGAGCAGCATCCTCACCCCCGAGGAGCAGGAGTTCGTCAACAGTGAGTGTGGTGGGGTCTCGGGGCCTGAGGGGAACCGGAAGCCGGCAGACTGGGACCCAGCCAGGCTGTAGGGGTGGGGGGCAGGGAGGGAGGGGTGAGAGCAGGGAGGGCGGGAAGGGCTTCCCCAGCCTGAGAGAGGAGAGGAGTCTTTGGGACCAGTGGCTCCTGCTGCACCCAGGACAGCCCAGCATCTATCAGAATGAGCCCCCTGCCCTGGCCGGTGTGGCTCAGTGGATAGAGCATCGGCTTGCGAACTGAGGGGTCCCAGGTTTGATTCCGGTCAAGGGCATATGCCCGGGTTGCGGGCTTGGTCCCCAGTAGGGGGCGTGCAGGAGGCAGCCGATCAATGATTCTCTCTCATTGATGTTTCTGACTCTCTCTCCCTTCCTCTCAGAAATCAATACATATATACTTTAAAAAAAAATCAGCCCTAACCGGTTTGGCTCAGTGGCTAGAGTGTCGGCCTGTGGACTGAAGAGTCCCAGGTTCGATTCCTGGTCAAGGGCATGTACCTCGGTTGTGGGCACATCCCCAGTAGGAGATGTGCAGGAGGCAGCTGATCGATGTTTCTCTCTCATCGATGTTTCTAACTCTCTATGCCTCTCCCTTCCTCTCTGTAAAAAATCAATAAAATATATAATAATAACAATAAATCGGCCCCAGAGTAACCCCGTGGCTGTCACCAGCCCGTGCCAGCTGGGGGCGGTGGGCGCAGGCACTCCCGTCACGCATGTGCCCCTGTCCGGACCTCAGAAGCGGGTGGCGTGCTCCTGGGAGCGCACCCCCCTCCCGCCACCAATCCTGCCCCCCCCCCCCCAACCCGTCCCCTCCGCCTCTGTGAGCTCCAGTGTCTGAGACATCCCCAGGGTGTTTCCCCCCGCCCAACACCTTCATCCTCTCCGCAGACAATGCTCAAAACTACCAGTGGATCGGCCTGAACGACAGGAGCATCGAAGGGGACTTCCGCTGGTCAGATGGACACTCCCTGGTGAGTTCTGCCAGGGGCCCCGGGCAAAGTGGGCGACCCTGAGGAGGAGGATAGAGACCCCAGAGAGAGACGCATCCCAGCCACATCCAGAGCAGCTGCCGCTCCAGGCACTCAGGGCAGGGGGTCTCTCTCATCTCGCCTTCCAACACCAGCCCAGGGCTGGACACGGTGAGCAAATGACCCCGTGAGGGAAGGAGGGGAAGGAGAACGCAATGAATGAATGAAGGCAAACCACCCTGAGAGTCGTCCGGAAGCTTTAGAGGGTGCCTTGGCCCACGAAGGACTGGCGTGGACTCAAGGACACAGACAGACAGCGCCATGGTCGCCTAATGAACAACACACATAGTAAATGCTCCGCCTCTAGGAGCTCAAGTTGCCCGGCCCGGCTGGTGCGGCTCAGTGGTTGAGCGTCAACCTATGAACCAGGGGGTCACGGTTCAATCCCCGGTCAGGGCACATGCCCGGGTTGTGGGCTCGATCCCCAGGAGGGGGCGTGCAGGAGGCAGCGTATCCATGATTCTCTCTCATCATTGATGTTTCTGTCCCTCTCTCCCTCTCCCTTCCTCTCTGAAATCAATAAAGAAATAAAAATATTTTAAAAAGCCCTAGCCAGTTTGGCTCAGTGATAGAGCATCAGCCTGCAGACTGAAGGGTCCCAGGTTCGATTCCAGCCAGGGCCACATGCCCCGGTTGTGGGCTCAATCCCCAGGAGGGGGCATGAAGGAGGCAGCCCATCAATGGTTCTCTCTCATCATTGATGTTTCTATCTCCCTCTCCCTTCCTCTCTGAAATCAATATATATTTTTTTTTATTTTTATTTTTAAAGCCCTAGCCAGTTTGGCTCAGTGGATGGAGCGTCAGCCTGTGGACCCAAGGGTCCTGGGTTCGATTCCGGTCAAGGGCATGTAGCTTGGTTGCAGGCTCCTCCTAGGTGGTGCGAGCCCTGGTTGGGGCACGTGCAGGAGGCAACCAATCGATGTGTTTCTCTCACATCAATGTTTCTCTCTCTGTGTCTCCCCCTCCCTTCCACTCTCTCTAAAAATCAACGGGAAAAATATCCTCGGGTGAGGATTAACAAAAAAGGGAGGGGGGGGGAGGGGGAGATGCCGCTGGGGCCTGACGGGAGAGAAAGTGGGGGTCAGGCCAGACAAGCCACGTGGCTCCTGTGCCCGCCTCAGCCCTGCCCCGCTCCCACCCACAGCAATTTGAGAACTGGCGCCCGAACCAGCCCGACAACTTCTTTGCCTCCGGAGAGGACTGCGTGGTGATGATC
This sequence comes from Myotis yumanensis, assembly GCF_028538775.1. Classification (NCBI taxonomy): domain Eukaryota; kingdom Metazoa; phylum Chordata; class Mammalia; order Chiroptera; family Vespertilionidae; genus Myotis; species Myotis yumanensis. The sequence goes on along the minus strand of NW_027223771.1, from coordinate 2,616,174 downwards.
TGGCACGAGAAGGGCGAGTGGAACGACGTGCCCTGCAATTACCACCTGCCCTTCACGTGTAAGAAGGGCACAGGTAAGCCGGCCTGGGCGGGCCCAGGCGGGAGGAAGCAGGGCTTCAGGGGCCAGCCCTGGCCGGTTTGGCTCCGTGGATAGAGCGTCAGTCTGCTGATTGAAGGGTCCCGGGTTCGATTCCGGTCAAGGGCGTGGACCTCGGTGGCTCCATCCCCAGGCCTGGTCGAGGCGCGTTGGGGAGGCAACCGATCGATGTGTCTCTCTCACATCGATGTTTCTCTCTCTGTGTGTCTCTCCCCCTCCCTCCCGCTCTCTCTAAAAATCAATGGGAAAATATCCTCTGGTGAGGATTAACAACAACAAAAAGACTTTAGGTTCCTTGTGTCTTGGCTGCTGCTGTCACCTCATCGCCACCAGCCAGATTGGAACTGTCCTGGGGCCACTCCCAGCATCAGCATCCCAGAGCCAAGGGCAGGAGCGAGTCCACTGCTAGGGAACGTTTCGGCCCCACTTTCCCGGCACCAGGATGATTTCATGAACAGCTCCAGCCGGTCTGCCAGCTCTCACCCTCTTCCTCTCCCTTTCTCCCACCCTCCATCTTCTCCTTGTCCCCCAAAGACCCTCCTTTTATTCCCTCCCTGCTCGCTCTAAACCACCGGGGAGCCCAGACGGTGGCCAGATTCTGAGCGCTGCATGAAAACACCCTTAGCAGCCCGGGTTCGAGGCTGGGTGTGCGGGCTCCACGCCCCTGCCTCGTGCCGTGGGCTCCAGGCTGTCTCGTCACAGCCAGAGGGGGCCACGCTGGCTCATCGTGGGCAGGGGTCTTCGCAAGAGCCCCCCCCCCTAAGACCTGGAGGATATCACGCTAAGTGAAACAAGCCAGTCAGAGACAGCCAAGTTTCCGGTGATCTCACACGTGCGAGGAATCTAATTAGCAAAATAAACTGATGAACCGAGTGGATCCAGAGACATGGAAGCATGGAACAGAGGGCGGGATCTCAGAGGGAAGGCGAGGGAGGGTGGGGGGGAGGTAATCAACCAAAGAATTTGGATGCATAGATGCATAACCCGTGGACACAGACAATGGGGCCCTGAGGAGTGGGGGGGAGGGGGCTGGAGGGAGTCGATGGGGGAAAAGGGGACATATGTAATACTTTCAACAATGAAGATTTTAAAAAAAACCAGATCCCCCCTGAGGTCCCCCCCTGACGGGTGTTTGCCCCCCAGTGGCCTGCGGAGAGCCCCCCGTGGTGGAGCACGCCAGGACGTTCGGCCAGAAGAAGGACCGCTACGAGATCAACGCGCTGGTGCGGTACCAGTGCGCCGAGGGCTTTGTCCAGCGCCACGTGCCCACCATCCGGTGCCTGCCCAGCGGGCACTGGGAGGAGCCTCGCATCACCTGCACAGACCGTGAGCACCGCCCCTCCCGCCCCTCCCGCCCCTGGCTGGGCACCGCGCTGCCGCCCACCCCCGAGTCCCCCTTTCTGGTCCCCCAGCACCAAAGCACTGGCCCTCTCCTGGGGACCCCACACCCTCACGGGCAGCACCATCTGTGGGCAAGGTCACCTGTCCCTGACCCCCCTCCTCTCCTCCCCTCCCCTGGTCCCAGGGACAGAGGAGAAAGCAGGCAGCCTGCTCCCCCTTTCAACCCCAGCCAAAGCCCCTTAGCCCAAGTTGGTTCAAGAAAACTCACAAGGGCCCTAGCTGGTGTGGCTCAGTGGGTAGAGCATCGGCCTGCAGACTGAAGGGTACCGGGTTCAATTCCAGGTCAGGGCACATGCTGGGTTGTGGGCTCGATCCCCAGTAGGGGGTGTGCAGGAGGCAGCCAATTAATGATTCTCATTATTGATGTTTCTCTCCTTTCCTCTCTGAAATCAATAACAATATATATTTTTTACAAAAAGAAAACTCAGAAGGGCCCTAGCTGGTGTGGCTCAGTGGGTAGAGCACTGGCCTGCAGACTGCAGGGTACCGAGTTCGATTCCCGGTCAGGGCACATGCCCGGGTTGCGGGCTCCATCCCCAATAGGGGGCGTGCAGGAGGCAGCCAATCCATGATGCTCTCTCATCATTGATGTTTCCATCTCTCTTTCCCTCTGCCTTCCTCTCTGAAATCAATAAAAATATATTTTAAAAAAGAAAACTCAAAAGGTAGAAAAAACCTCAGGCTGCCTTCACTAGCCTGGGTTTCTGCAGGGAGGGGGGGGGCAGGCCGGGGAGGGGCTGGGCTGGGCCCCTCCCGCCCCCTCCCCCCCCAGAGTTCACCAAGACTGTCCCCTCTCCCTTCCCACAGCCGCCACCTACAAGCGCAGACTACAGAAGCGGAGCTCCCGGGCCCCACGGAGGAGCCGCCCCAGCACGGCCCACTGAGCGGAGCCCCAGGCCGCGCCCAGGATGCTGAGCCCAGAGCCTTGCAGGCTGACGCGCCCCCTCGGACGGTGTCCTCTTGTCGCTTTCTGCCATATAAGGAATCCCATTAAAGAAGGAAGAAAGGAAGTCCCACAGTGTGTATGCACCCCCCCACCCACCCCCGAACGGCCAAAAAAAAACGCATTTGACTCCCCCCACCCCCCCCCCAAAAAAAAATGCCAAAGCAAAGCAGACGTATTGTAACCCATGGACGTTTCTTTATCCTCCCGTTGTGCCTTTCCGGGGACCAGTGCAGGGACAGGGAGCAGGGAGGGGTTAAGTTAAATAAAGAAGATTATTTTTTGTTTGCTGACTTTATCCAAGAGCAGTGCAATCGTTGGTTCTTTGACCTCCAGGGAGAGCTAGGGAGGAGGGAGGAGGGGCAGGGGGAGCTGGAGGGGCAGAGGCCCAGGGCGTGAAGAACCGGGAGCCACAGCTGAATGTACGGACAGGACGGACAGGACGAGGGCTGAGGGCAGCTCCGTCCCTGGGGGGAGCCAGCCAGGAGCCTTCTGCTGCGTGAGAGTCAGGTTCCCTCCAAGGGTCCCTCTTCCGTCCGTCCGTCTGGCGTCCCCTCCCCTGGTCTGCCACCCTAGCAGGTGTCATCTCTCTCGGCAGGGCTGGGTGGGGGCACCTCCTTCCCAGTGGGAGCGCCCCCGCCCCTCCCCCTCCCTCCCCCACCCCCGGGACCGTGCAGGCACCAGGGTTCCGCGCACCTATTTATATTTTTGAAAATTGAAGATTATGATAATTATAATAATAAAGACATTGGAAGAGATCTATTTCTTTTCCCTTCTTTTTTTTTTTTTTAATTTAAAGAGGTAACCGTGGTCTAGGGTCTATGGAAGGGGGCCTTAGGACGGGTGGTCCTGGGGACAGGTTTTGATCAAATAACTCCACATGGGCCCTAGCCGATTTGGCTCAGTGGATAGAGCGTCGGCCTGGGGACTGAAGGGTCCCAGATTCGATTCCGGTCAAGGGCATGTACCTTGGTTGCGGGCACATCCCCAGTAGGGGGTGTGCCGGAGGCAGCTGATTGATGTTTCTCTCTCATTGATGTTTCTAACTCTCTATCCCTCTCCCTTTCTCTCTGTAAAAAAATCAATAAAATATATTTAAAACACACACACACACCAAATTGGGGGGAAATGAGAACAAAACACAGACTCTGAACTGAGAGAGGGGTTGGGGGGGGCATCGCTCCCTTCCCTGGGACCTCACTGGGGAGCCTGGGGCCCCGTCCAGCCCTAGCCCCTCACAGGGACAGGAGGCTGCAAGGGTCAAAGCCCAGCTCGGAGCCCCTGGGTGCCCCCCACCCCCCAGGCTGAAGCGGAGGGAGAGCGGCAGCCACCACACCCTGGTCCCCGTGTCACTGCCCACTCTGGGCATCAGAGTCCTCATTAGCCACGGACCTCATGTCCCAGAGAAAAGGGGTACAGGAGCCTTGGGTGTCCACCTGAGCAAAAGGAGGATTGGGGATCTGTTGGCTTTACAAAAACAGTAATTTTTTTTTTTAATTTAAGTTGAGCCCAGCCAGCGTGGCTCAGTTGGTTGTGTGCTGACCCAGAAACCAGGAGGTCACTGGTTCGATTCCCGGTTGGGGCACATGCCCGGGTTGCAGGCTGGGTCCCCAGTAGGGGGCGTGCAGGAGGCAGCCGATCCATGATTCTCTCTCATCATTGATGTTTCTTTCTCTCTCTCTCTTCCTCTCTGAAATCAATAAAAATATATATATAATTTTTTTTATTTAAGTTGAGAAGTATAAAAACAATAGGGAACATGATCCACTTAGTAAATACAGCCGTGAGGGGGGTGGGGGGAAGGGCCAGGCAGGCACAGAGCTGTGGCCGGCTCTAGCGAGGAGGACGGTAACAGTAGACGCCATACTTGCGGCTCTGCGGGTCTGGGAAGCCGAAGCTTCGGACCCCTGGCTCCAGGGGCCCGCAGGTGGGTCGCGGGTGAGCCACGGGGTAGCGGGCGCTGCCATCTGCCAGCCAGCCGGCATCGCAGCGGTCCAGGCCGCGGAACTTCCAGGCGGCAAAGAGCTGGCCCACCTTGGCGATCTGGGCGCCGTCTTCCCGGCAGGCCGCCTTGGCCTCTGAGAGTGTCAGCTTCTCGGGGTGCTCCAGGTAGTACACCCGCCCTGTGGGAAAGTGGGGTGTGAGGGCCGGGCAGCGGAGGGGACAGCCGGACCTGCAGCACCGTCCGCCAGTCCAGACATCACTACCCAGCCCCCAAAGATGTGTCTACTCTCTGAGCCCAGGGAGCCTCATGGGCTCTGACCTCTCTGTGCCTCAGTTTACTGATCTGTAAAATGGGGGTAATGTCCTAGCTGGTTTTGCTCAGAGGTTAGAGCATCAGCCTGCACACTGAAGGGTCCTGGATTCGGCTCCAGTCAAGAGCTTGTACCTCGGTTGCTATGGGCATCTACTTAGACATTTTGGGGGTCACCTGCCCAGTCCTCCCTCTCTCTTAGAGCTTCACCCCACCTGCTATGGGCTGGGGTCCCTCCTGTCATATCTATACTCCCCCAATGCTCCCCTAACTGCACCCTGGGTGGGCACCCCACCTGGGCTGGACTAATCAGAGTCTCTCGCTGGCTCAGTTGTTTAGTGAGCACCTACTATGTGCCAGCCACTTTTCTAGATGCCTGGGGTATAGCGCTGAGTCAGCTTCTGTCTTCCCATGAAACAAACCACTCTGTTTGTGATGCCCAGAGCCTAGTCCAGGCCCCAGCCCGTTGTGGGCACTCGGGCAATGCTTGATGAATAAATAAACAAATGATTGGCGTGAACAGCTGCATCAAAGCCCTCAAACTCTCATCATCGATGTTTCTATCTCTCTTTTCCTCTTCCTTTCTCTCTGAAATCAATAACAATACATTTTTTAATATATTTTTATTGATATAGAGGAAGGGAGAGGGAGAGAGAGAAACACCAATGATGAGAGAGAATCATGGATCAGCTGCCTCCTGCACGATCCCCACTGGGGATCAAGCCCACAACCTGGGCATGTGACCTTGACCGGAATCGAACCCAGGACCCTTCAGTCAGCAGGCCTATGCTCTATCCACTGAGCCAAACCGGCTAGGGCAATTGTTGGCCAACTGCAGCTCGGCAAACCGCGGCTCGCGAGCCACATGCGGCTCTTTGGCCCCTTGAGTGTGGCTCTTCTACAAAATACCAACTTCTGCGCATGGGCCACGAAGTTTCAATCGCACTGTACGTGCGCGCCCGCACGTGGTATTTTGTGGAAGAGCCACACTCAAGGGGCCAAAGCGCTGCATGTGGCTCGAGAGCCACGGTTTGCCGACCACAGGGCTAGGGCAATAAAAATACATTTTTTTAAAAAAAAGATACGGTTTGGCTTAGTGGATGGAGTGTCAGCCTGTGGACTGAAGGGTCCCAGGTTCAATTTCGGTCAAGGGCACATGCCCAGGTTTCAGGCTCGGTCCCCTGTGGGGGACGTGCAGGAGGCAGCCGATCAGTGATCCCCTCTCATCATTGATGTTTCTATCTTTCTCTCTTCCTCTCTGAAATCAATTAAAATTTTTAAAAAAATTTTTTAAAGATACAGTACTTGCAATTACAATTAGGACTCGTCTGGAAAATCCTGTCTACACACACCCTCTTTCTCAAGATCCATCATGCAGTCACATCTACAAAGTTGTGTTGCCGTATGAGGCCACACTCAGGGATTAGGACCTGGATGTTTGGGGGAGCCATTCCTTAGCCTACACACCCCTTTTCTCCGGAGTTTATGTGCTGCCCAAGCACTACTTGAATGAGGTTTAAGGAAACTTCTGAATCATCACAAACATAGGGGCTTAAGATGTTTACTTTGCTTGTGATTCCACGGGTGGGCAGTTTGGCCTGGATCACGCATGTGCCTGCAAAGCCACAGTGGCTACGGGGAGGGGTGCAGCACTGTGGCCATTCTCACCAGGTGGAGGTACCCCAGGGCGGGCAGAGGGGCCCCCCCCGCAGTGCCCAGGTGCTCCCCGCCACCCACAGGCTGTGCAGGGCCACCCCACTCACCCCTGAGGGCAGCGGCGAAGCAGAACACGTCATAGCGGTGCAAGCGGCGGTGGCGGGGCCCGTAGCTGCGCACGCCGGGCGCCAGGCCCAGACCGCCGCAGGGCCCCCGGGCCAGCGTGATGGGGTACTGCACCGAGGCGTCCTGCAGCCAGCCCGCGTTGCACCAGTGCAGGCCCTCCTCCCAGGCCCGGAACAGCTGCTCGAAGGAGGCCACGGCCGCCTCCTGGGCCTCGCAGGCCTGCTGCGCCTCCTGGAAGTTGAGCTGGTAGCGCCCCTGGGGGGGCTGGTAGGGAAACACCACACCTGGGAGGGAGGGAGGAGGGCTTGGAGGGGTGGGCCTGACCCTGCTGGCGCTGGTGAGAGACCCAGTCCCCTGCCCCCACACCTCCATGGGGACAGGTGCCCCACCCCTACCCCCCCAGGACACACACAGTCCCTCGGAGAATCTCAGCAAAGCTGTCCCCGCCCCGTGTCGCTGTCTAAGCCCAAGGGAGACGCTCCATGACAGCTCCTTCCAGAGCCAGCCGGCAAACAGCGGCTCTCCCCACACACCTACTGTGTGTTTAAGCAGCTACTGTCAACCTTTTCCGTCTCGTGGCACACATAAACTAGTTACTAAATTTCTGCAGCACACCGAAAACTATGTTCTATTTTTTACTGATCTGACAAAAAAAATGACGTATAATTTTGATTGATTTATTACTAGTAATAATAATAATTGCCTACCCTTTTTTTTAATATACTTTATTGATTTTTTACAGAGAGGAAGGGAGAGGGAAAGGAGAGGGATAGAGAGTTAGAAACATCGATGAGAGAGAAACATCGATCAGCTGCCTCCTGCACACCCCCCCACTGGGGATGTGCCCGCAACCAAGGTACATGCCCTTGACCGGAATCGAACCTGGGACCCTTGAGTCCGCAGGCCGACGCTTTATCCATTGGGCCAAACCGGTTAGGGCATGCCTACCCTTTTTGCTCCAAAGTGACTTTTTAAAAAATCAGGTGCCTATCCTGGCCGATATGGCTCAGTGGTTGAGCGTTGACCTATGAACCAGGAGGTCACGGTTCAATTCCCAGTCAGGGCACATGCCCAGGTTGCAGGCTCGATCCCCAGTGTGGGGCGTGCAGGAGGCAGATGATCCATGATTCTCTCTCATCATTGACGTTTCTATCTTTCTCTCTCCCTTCCTCTCTGAAATCAATAAAAATATATTTTTCTTAAAAATGTTTATCTGCCCCTAGCTGGTTTGGCTCAGTGGATATAGAGCATCGGCCTATGGATTGAAAGGTCCCGGGTTCAATTCCGGTCAAGGGCACATGCCCGGGTTGTGGGCTCGATCCCCAGTAGGGGTCATGCAGGAGGCAGCCGATCCATGATTCTCTCTCATCCTTGATGTTTCTCTCTCTTCCTCTATATCAGCGGTTCTCAACCTGTGGGTCGCGACCCCTTTGGGGGTCGAACGACCCTTTCACAGGGGTCGCCTAAGACCATCAGAAAACACATATATAATTACATATTGTTTTTGTGATGAATCACTATGCTTTCATTATGTTCAATTTGTAACAATGAAAATACATCCTGCATATCATATATTTACATGACGATTCATAACAGGAGCAACATCACAGTTATGAAGTAGCAACGAAAATAATTTTATGGTTGGGGGTCACCACAACATGAGGAACTGTATTCAAGGATCACGGCATTAGGAAGGTTGAGAACCACTGCTCTATATCAATAAAAATATATATATTTTTAAAATGTTTATCTGCCTAAAGCACCAAGTTCCGGCTGCTTTCTCAGGGCCACCCCCCCCCGCCCCCGCATCACGCAGCCCCACTCGGGGTCTCACCCCGCAGCTCCAGCTCCACCACGCCGCTCTCGTCCTCCAGCCCGTCGATGACCTCACAGCGGTAGCGCCCGGAGTCCTCCAGCCGCAGGTCCCGGATCTCCAGCGACACGTCCCTCTCCCCCGCCGGCCGCAGGTGCACGCGGCCCCGGTAGTCCCCGAAGGAGCGGTGCCTGGGCCCGACGGCCACCAGCACGTCCTGCTCCGGGGCCCCGTTCTCCGACAGCTTCCACCACTTGATGCGCACGGGCCTGTGGGAGGCCAGGGCCGGCTCGTAGTGGTACCGGCAGGGCAGGGTCACGCTGGCCCCCCGGTGGGACAGCAGGGTGTCCTCGGGCGTCTCCACCACCAGCTTCACGCCGTTGAAGAGGCCTGGGGGAGAGGTGGGTGGGCGCAGAGGGGGACCCGCTGCAGATCATCTGTACCACCCCCTGCAAGGGCCACCCCACCCTCGTCCCAGCTCCCGCCCCCCCTCCTTACCCGCCACACACACACACACACACACACACACACACACACACGACAAGAATGGCCACCGTGCTGCACCCCTCCCCTAGCCACTGTGGCTTTGCAGGCACATAAGTGATTCAGGCCAAACTGCCCACCCGTGGAATCACGAACAAAATAAGCATCTAAAGTCCCTAAGTTTGTGATGATTCAGAAGTTTCCATAAACCTCATTCAAGTAGAGCTTGGGCAGCACAATAAATTCCAGAGAAAAGGGGTGTGTAGGCTAAGGAATGGCTCCCCAAAATATCCAGGTCCTAATCCCTGAGTGTGGCCTTATACGGCAACATGAACTTGCAAATTGATTCCATGAAGGATCTTGAGAAAGGGGGTGTGTTTAGACTGGATTTCCCAAATGAGTCCTAACTGCAATTGTAAGTACTGATCTTTTTTTTATAATGTATTTTGATTGCTTTCATAGAGGAAGGGAGAGGGATAGAGAAACATCAATGATAAGAGAGAATCACCAATTGGCTGCCTCCTGCACGCCCCCTACTGGGGATCGAGCCCGCAACCCAGGCATGTGCTTTGACCGGGAATCGAACCCTGACCTCCTGGTTCATAGGTTGATTCCCAACCACGGAGCCATGCAGTTGGACCTCCCCAGGTCACCTTTTTAAGCTGGATCTTGACAAATTGGCAGGACTTTGGGAAAGTACAAAAAGCAGAAGTGACCGTCCTTAAGTGCATCTGAGGGGCTCCAAGCACAGAGTCACTGAACCGTCTCTTCTTCTGGTCTTAGAAACGAGGCTGGTGCCAAACCACCACGGCTCTGTGGTCGAGCCTTGACCTATGAACCAGGAGGCCACGGTTCGATTCCCAGTCGGGGCACATGCCCTGGTTGCAGGCTCGGTCCCCAGCAGGGGGTGTGCAGGAGACAGCCCATCAATGATTCTCTCTCATCATTGATGTTTCTCTCTCTCTCTCTCTCCTTTCCTCTCTGAAATCAATAAAAATATTTTTTTTAAAAAGAAACAAGGCTGGTCAGCTGCAAGGGCCCAGGCTCCTGGCTCCATACCCAGTCCTCCATCCCAGCCTGGAACCTGCACTTCACAGCAAAGCCAGGGGAGGTCTTGCTCATCCTTCGGAGCAAAAAGCCGGGCCCAGGACGCCACCCACCTCCGCCGAGGCCCGGGTCCCAGCCGTGGGCACTGTTGGAGTAGTAGAAGCCGTTGTAGAAAGGCAGGCCGGGGACGCAGGGCAGCGGAAGCAGCAGGACCAGGAGCAGCAGGCGGCCCATGGTGGCGTGCATGGCGGCAGCGCCAGCGTGTCCTGGGCAAGGCTGTGGCCAGGCAAATGGGAAAGAAGAGAAAAGCAAGCCAGTTAAAGGCGCCCCTCTTCAGAGAGCCGGGACCCCTGGTTCCCAGCACCCACTCATTCTCCCGCTTAATAGGTATTTGAGGAGCATCGTCCACGGGCTAAGCACTGTTCTCAGAGCCTGGGTCTTATTGGTTGGGGGATTCCGGGCAGGTTTCCTGGTTTGTGAAACTCACCTGGGGCCCTAGCCGGTTTGGCTCGGTGGATAGAGCGTCGGCCTTCGGACCAGAGGGTCTGGGCTTCAGTTCCGGTCAAGGGCACATTCCTCAGTTGCAGGCTCCTCTCTAGCCCCGGTCCTGGTCGGGGTGCAGGCAGGAGGCAATCAATCGATGTGTTTCTCTCACATCGATGTTTCTCTCTGTCTCTCCCTCTCCCTTCCACTCTCTAAAAATCAATGGAAAGCCCTGGCTGGTTTGGCTCAGTGGATAGAGCGTCGGCCTGCGGACTGAAGGGTCCCGGGTTCAATTCCGGTCCAGGGCATGTACCTTGGTTGCGGGCACATCCCCAGTAGGGGGTGTGCAGGAGGCGGCTGCTCGATGTTTCTCTCTCATCGATGTTTCTGACTTTCTATCCCTCTCCCTTCTTCTCTGTTAAAAATCAATAAAATATATTTTTAATAAAATAAATAAAAATCAATGGAAAAATATCCTCGGGTGAGGATTAACAACAGCAACAAAAGAAGATTAAGGCAGAGCGCTAGAATGCTGCCTCGCAGGGAGAAGTGCCCCGAAATATTGGTTATTATGACATTCTGTGAACGGTTGACAAAGAGACGTCTTACATTATTTCAGGGGCTCTTTCTCCTCTCTACTTGCCTGGGAGAGAGAGCAGCCACCACTGTCTTCTCTTTCCCGCTGGGGAAACTGAGGCCGGGATTTTATCTTTGGGGAGCAGGTAGAGCTCAGGGGAAAAATTCAGGTCTCCTGACGGCCCCGCCTTGGCTTTTCCCCAGCACTGCTCGCCTGGGGACCCCTCCACACGCTAGAATAACCTGAACCCCGACTTGGAAGGCAGATGGAGCCCACCAGAGTGCGAGTCCCCCAGACACCAGCAGGGGGCAGCATTGCCCTGCGGGTCTCCAGCATCCCGCCGCCGGGAGGAATCTGACTTCGGTGCCCCCAGCCCCAGTTCAGACAAGGCTTGCAAATGCCTTTGAGACCTGCGGCCCGGGAAAGTGGGGGCCGGGGGTGATTCCTACTAGCAATCCCAGCCCTGGGGCCCAGGCAGGGCCCGGGAGAGGAGCCGGGGCGCCTCTCCATCACCTCCCCTTGCGGCAGGGAGCAGGGGCACGCCCGAGGGTCAGCGCTGGCCACCTCCGTCCACAGGCTGTTGACGGAACTGGGTGAGTCCCAGGCCCCTGCTGTTTCCTTCCTGGGCGCTCATCAGCCCCGAATTCCCCCCTAGAGCGCCCCATCTCCCACCAGGACTCCCCCCTGCGCCCTCCCTGCCCTTTCGGGTCTCAGGGCAGAAACCCCAGGGAAGTGAGGCCTGAAACCGACGGGCATCCTTCGCGTTTGCCCTGGGGCTGCAGGTCCGCCCGCCCGCCCGCGGGGTGTCTCCACCCGCACCCCCGGGTTCCCGTGGCCCCGCACCGCGCGTGGGGCAGATGCCCCGAGGCTGACCGGGCGCGTGGCGCGCTGTGCTGGCGGCTGCGGGGTGGGAAGGAGTGGGGCGGCCCCCCACGGGGAGGGGGCTGGGCCCGGGCGGCGGTCCCGGAGGCCCCGGGGTGCGCCCTGATGGTGCCCTCTTCGGGGCGCGCACGCGGGTCCCGCGCAGTCGGCCTGCGCCCCGCGCGCTCTCACCTCCCTGGCGCCCCGAGCGCCCCGCGCCCGGGTTCACAGCCCAGCCGGCGGGCCCCGACCCCGGAGGCGTGGGGGCCGCGGGAGCCCCGGAGCCCCGAGGGAGGAACGCACCGTCCTCCGCGGCTCCTCGACGGCCCGCGCACTCGCGGGGTGCGGGCTCTCCGGGTCCGAGGACACAGGCGGATCGGGGGACCTGGAGTGGCCAGAAAGGAAGCGGCTGCGGGCAAACCCCCGCGCTCCTGCCGGGCCTGCCCCTTAAAGGAATACACGCCCCTTTCCCTCCGAGAGGAGGTGGCCTGCGCTCCAGACGCCCACACGTGGGTGGGGGGGCTGCTGGCCCGGCTGTGAAGGGGGTGCCCTGAAGGCATACACGCCCCTTTCCCTCCGAGAGGAGGTGGCCTGCGCTCCAGACGCCCACACGTGGGTGGGGGCGCTGCTGGCCGGGCTGTGAAGGGGGTGCCCTGAAGGCATACACGCCCCTTTCCATCCGAGAGGAGGTGGCCTGCGCTCCAGACGCCGCTGGGGACCTCCCCACACGTGGGGGGGCGGGCAGGCTGCTGGCCGGGCTGTGAAGGGGGTGTCCTGAGCGGAGGCCTTGGGGCAGGTGAGTGGGGGGTGGAGAAGCATTTGTAGAGGGGCGTCCCATTAGGACGCTCTCTTTACCCCAAACAGTGCGACTAAGCGGGGAGGGGGACCCCTCCCCAGCCCTCTGCACCTGGGCTATGGCCGCCCCCACCTTCGGGAGGGTGTTTTCCTTCCTGTCCCAACCAGCAGGGGGCGTGGGCTGACAGTTTGCTCAGCCGAAAAGCCTTTAGGCCCCCCAGCGGTTCTCAACCTGTGGGTCGCGACCCCTTTGGGGGTCAAACGACCCTTTCACAGGGGTCGCCTAAGACCATCGGAAAACACATATATAATGACATACTGTTTTTGTGATGAATCACGATGCTTTCATTGTGTTCGATTTGTAACAATGGCATTGGGGGTCACCACAACAGGAGGAACTGTATTAAACGGTCGCGGCATTAGGAAGGTTGAGAACCACTGCGGGGGGGTGGGCTACGGGGTCTCCGAGCCCAGAGCCTCTTCCTAAACACGCCAAGACCGCTTGGGTGCACACGCGTGCATGCCTGCCTGTGTGTGTTACACACGAGGGCTGGGAGCACAGCCGAGCAGAGCTGCAGTGACTGGGGAGGCCTGCTCCGGAGGGAGGGCCAGGCCTGATGTGCAAAAGGGAGCCATTGACGGTTCCTCTGTGAGGAAGAGATGGCTGACCACAGTGTGCAGGATGGGTTGGAGGGGAGATACGGAGAACACGGGTACCAATCAGGACACTCTTGCAAGCTTCTCTGACAAGGATGCCCAGGGTCTGAGGCCTCCCATGGGCCCCGCTTTGCATGGGTGCCCTCCCTCCCTTAGTCCCCAGGAGGCCATGGAGTCGGCCCTGTTATTGCTAAGGCCCAGAGATTTCATTATTGAACATTCCTCGGGGCCAGGCTGTCCAGCCTCAGACCCGAGGCTCCTCATCACTTCATTATGTTTAAACAAGGACCAGCCCTAGCCGGTTTGGCTCAGTGGATAGAGCATCGGCCTGTGAACTGACGGGCCCCGGGTTCGATTCCGGTCAAGGGCACGTACTTTGGTTGCAGGCTCTGGCCCCAGGTTGGGGCAGGTGCAGGAGGCAACCACTCGATGTGTCTCTCTCACATGGATGTTTCTCTCTGTCTCTCCCTCTCCCTTCCACTCTCTCTAAAATGTCAATGGAAAAATATCCTCAGGTGAGGATTAACAAAAAAATAAATAACATAAATAAGGACCATAAAGGAGACCAGGCTCCTGGGAGAGGCAGGCCCACAGGCCCGGGTGCTGACAGCCACAGGTGTGGGGATGGACCGCAGGGAAGGCCAGTTTGGTGACAGCAAAGTGAGTTTAAGGCCCCCGGGCGGGGCAGGGCTGACCAGCAGGTGGGAGCTGGGGGCAGGAAATGCTCCCTGGAGGGAGGCCCGTGGCCAGCAACCATTCGGAAAGACTGGCTCCAGGCCGACTGGGGTGGCTCTGAAGTTGAGCGTCGGCCCATGAACCAGGAGATCAGGGTTTGATTCCTGGTCAGGGCACATGCCCGGGTTGCGGGCTCGATCCCCAGCGGGGAGCATGCAGGGGGCAGCCCATCCATGATTCTCTCTCATCACTGATGATTGTCTCTCTTCCCCTCCCTCTTCTCTGAAATCAGTGGCTCCAAACTCAATCGGAGAGTGACACAGGAAGGAGTGGGTGGGCCAGGGGACCCCCAGCAGAGGGGAGCCCCACAACCCCCGTTCATCTGGAGCCCTCGACCTCCGCCGTTTATTCTGTCCCTGCCCAGCCAACGAGCCCCGGCGAGGCCAGTTCCAAGAAGGAGCCACTTCTAGATGAATTTCCCTGGTGAGGCCCCAGCACAGCCACACCCTCCCTCTGGCAGCTGCGTGGCCAGACCTGCCGCCCAGGGGCGAGGCGCCTCCTCTGTGGACCGCAGCCTGGCTCCCCGATTTTGTGCTGGAAAATTCCTCCAGTGCCCCGCGGCCTCCAACACTAGGGTGGTTTCATCCACCCCGTTTTTCCAGCCAGCCCGGTCCCTCCCTCCTCTGTGGCCGGCCCCTTTCCCAGATCACCAGGCGCTGGCCTGCGCTGCCCCCACTGGCCACTTCCTGATGGCCCCTGCCCAGGGAGCCGATGCGCCAGCGCCTCCTAGAAACCAGTGCCCTCAGCCAGGAGGCCCTGCGCCCACTTGGCGGCGTCCTGGCCCCCTGTGGGCCCCCGGCAGCCTCCTCCTTCCTCCGGCTGGGAAGCAGCGTGGAGTCGGGCAGGTGGGGAGCACGCTGAGGCTCTGGGGAAACTGAGGCTGAGGGTGGGGACCGGCACGAGGACGAAGAACCACGCAGCAAGAGCTCCAGGCAGTGACATAAATATATTTTGGAAGTTGCCTGTGCATTCGGGGGGGCCGCCCAGGCCCGCCCACCTCCTCCCCGTCTGTCCACAGACCCACCCCACCCCCTGCTGTCTTTCTAGGCTGCAGCTCAAGGGTCAAGAGGGGTCTCCAGGGAGGTTGTGGGAGTGTCAGAGGGCTGGGTGGCGGCATCGGGAATGGCAGCATCATGCCTCCAGGCTGAGCGGCAGGCAACCGTTAGCTCCAGCCTGGCGCCTCGGGGGGGCCCTTCCTCCAGGGCCATGGGAATGTGGGGGGTGGGAGGCGGGCTATGGGCAAGAGAGCCTGGAATCCCAGACCTACTCAACTCCCACAGCGCCTAAGAATATGGGATGGGTTGGCTCTCGGCCTTTTGGCAAGATCACGTGTAGAAAAGGGAGTCCTGGCAGGGCCAGGAATTGCCTGGGGCTCACCTGGCGTGAGGGCCGGGCGCCAGGGGCAGGTGGGAGGTGGGGCAGGCGTGTGGGAGGTGAGGTGGGAGGAGGACAGAGGGAGGGAGAGGTGACTGACATCTTCACCCCCCTCCCCGCCCCCCACGGCACTACAATCAGGCGGGCGGTGGGTGGAGGAGGCAGCAGGACCACAGAAGGTCAGGAGAACCAGGCCATCCGGTCCGGTCAGCTGGACCTACGAGCATCCCAGCAGCTCCACCCGGAGGGTGATGCGGTTGTGCCAGGCCACGGGCAGGACGCGCACAAAACGAGCCATAAAGGGCGTCTCGAACATGTTCCTCTTGTGGGAATTATTGTCAAAGTTGCCTGGGAAGATCTAGAGACAGGGAAGGTGTCAGGAAGGACCCCGGGCTGGCCCCCGTCCCCTCAGAGCCCCAGAGGCCCAACTTGCAGGAAACCGCGGAGCGGCGAGGGGCGGGCGGCTGACACGCTCACCTTGCTGCCCTCGGCCCCCGGGTCCTTATACTCGGTCCATCTCTGGCCGTCATTACTGTGGGCCACCTTGTACGCAGCCACGTACTGGATGTTGCCGAAGTCTCGGGCGCCCTGTGTGATGATGCCGGTCACCTGTTTCTGAGAGCCCAAGTCAATCTACAGGGGGAAAAAAAAAAAACAAAATAAAATAAAATCAACCGCATTTTCTTCGCTTGCACCCTTTCCAGCAAAGTGGGAAAGGGCAGACACCCTGAGACAGGAAGCGCAGTTTGGGGAAAGCTGCTCATCAGGGAGGATGTTGGCCTCGGAGCCTCAGTTTCCTCATCTGTAAAATGGGCATAAATATGCCCGGCCGGTGTGGCTCAGTGGTTGAGCGTCGACCTATGAACCGGGAGGTCACGGTTCGATTCCCAGTCAGGGCACATGCCCGGGTTGCGGGCTCGATTCCCAGTATGGGATGTGCAGAAGGCAGCCGATCCATGATTCTCTCTCATCATTGAGGTTTCTATCTCTCTCTCTCCATTCCTCTCTGAAATCAATAAAAATATAAAAAATAAAAAGTAAGTACCACCAACTTTGTCAATGAGGCAATTCACTGCAACGGAGCTCACATTTCAGAGTCGGGGCCCTGGCCAACCCCTCGGCATGAAGTGCTCGCGGGGACCCTGGCAGGGCTGACCACAGCCGGACCTTGGTTCTGAGGAGCCCAAAGGCAGGCAGCGCCTCACAGAACCCGGCTCCACAGGCTAATGTGCTCCTTGGGGCCCAGAGACAGGCCTGATCCAGGCCCTGACCATCCTGGGGAGCCGGCCACCTGCCCCCGCACAGGCAGCCCCAGGCACCAGGGTGCAAACTCAACTCACTGCCAGTCAGCAGGGGAGCCCCAGGCAATTCCTGACCCTGCCAGGACCCCGCTTCTGCATCTGTGATGTGAGCAGATGCTCTGGTGTTCGCGATTCTCATGTTTCCCAATTTCACTGAAATCCGAGGGCTGCCCTGTGGTCTGTTCTCAGACACCGTGTCAGAGAGCAGTGCTCTGTGCTCAGGCAGGGAAGCTCCAAGGTGCCTGTCTTGGGGCGCCTCCTCCACCCTGCCCTGCCGTCCATGGGCTCAGCCTGGTTTCCCTGGGGCAGTCAGTGGAGGTGACTCTCCCCTTATCGACACACCCCCATCCCACCCTCACCCCCACACACATACACAGACACAAATACAAATAGGCAGACACACAGACAGACACACACAGTCAGATATACAGATATGCACAGACACACACACAGACACACACACACACCCTCTGCATATACATATAGACACAGACACACATACAGATAGAAAGACACACAGGTATACACAGACTCGTACACATACACACACTTATACAGACACACAGATATACACACACACAGATATACACACACAGAGATATACACACACACACAGATATACACACACACACAAATATACACACACAGATATACACAGACACACACACAGATATACACACACACACAAATATACACACACACAGATATACACACAGATATACACAAATATACATGGACACACAGATATAGACACACAGATATACAGACACACACATATATACACACACAGAGATACACAGACACACACACAGATATAGACGCACAGATATACAGACACACACACACATATATACACACACAGAGATACACAGACACACACACACAGAGATATACACAGACACACACACACAGAGATATACACAGACACACAGACATACACAAAGACACACACACACAGATACACACACACAGAGACACACAGACAGACATATACACAGACACACACACACACAGAGATACAGACACACACACACAGAGATACACAGACACACACACACAGAGATACACAGACACACACACACACAGAGATACACACACAGACATACACACAGACACACACACAGATACACACACACACACCCTTTCTACCCCAGGGCTGCAGGTCTCCGTTGAAGCAGCAGCAAGCTCCCCTGCTCTCCCCCCTGATCTTACGGAATCAGGAGGAAGGTGGAGTGCATGGCAGGAGAAAACAGCAAACAAACAAGACTTTTCAGAAATTCCCTCTTGGGGAGCGGAAGCCTGGGCCGTGAGGAGGTGGGAGACCTGGCAGCGCCCCCCCATCCCCCCGCCTGATCCCACCCCCCGAGCCGGGCCCACCTGCAGCCACTCGGAGGCAGAGTTTTTCTCCGCGGTCCAGGCGTTGAACTTGCCCTGCTGGTCCAGCCGCGCATAGTAGGGATACCAGCTGAAGGAACTCAGGCCCCAGGTCCTGTAGATGCTGGAGGCCGTGATCTGCTTGTCAGGGATGGTTCTGTCCTTCATGCCCAGGGGTTCATCGCATCCTGCTAACAAGGGGGGGCTGGTAGATCTAGGGTCCCCAGGCTCCCAGGGGTGTGAGCACCAGGCAATGAGGTGGGGAGAAGTGTGTGGATCCCACCAGCCACTGACATCCTCTCGGACAGAAGCTCCTTCTGCCTTTTAGAATCAACCGTCCTGCCCAGCCCGTGTGGCTCAGTGGTTGAGCATCGACCTGTGAACTGGGAGGTCACGGTTCAATTCCCAATCGGGACGCCTGGCTGGGGTGCGGGCTCGGTCCCCAGCATAGAGCGTGCGGGAGGCAGCCGATCGATGATTCTCTCATCATTGATGTTTCTATCTCTCTCCCTCTCCCTTCCTCTCTGAAATCAATAAAAATATTTTTAAAAATTAAATTAACCATCCTTCGTTCTCACTGCCTGCCCACCCACTCCTCCCTCAGCCACCTGCCCTCAGCTCGCACCCCTACCCGACTTGCCCTTCACCGATCACCTCCTACTCTTCCTTCTCTGCATCAGGGCAGGCCCTGATAGATCCGCCACTTCCCACCCTCCTTCAAGGCCTGCCTGTGAGACACCTCCTCCAAGAAGCCTGCCCTGACCACCTCACCGGGGCAGGACTTGTCCCTCCTCTGGACTCTCAGCACTTCCTATATCACTCCTACGTACTGCTGAATCCTGGGCTGATCATCCAGGACACGAGTAACAACCATCTCATTGATTCAGTGCTCACTTCGGTCAATTCATCTCCCACACAGAAACCTGAAGGTATTAGCCACCCCATTTGACAGGTGAGAAAACTGAGTACTAGAGACAAACACTGTACCAAGCCACACACACAAACCCCTGGATTGCCACGCCAGGCTGTGACATCGTCTCCACCACCCACACGCCCACCCAGAGCCGTGAACAGGACTTCCAGCCGGTGGAAGTCAGAGAATCAGAACTCCTGGGGCTCAGGGACCAACCTTGATCCTTGCCCAGCAGACCCTCTGTCAGCGTCTAGAACAGTGATGGCGAACCTATGACACGCGTGTCACCTCTGAACTCATTTTTTGGGTTGATTTTTCTCTGTTAAATGGCATTTAAATATATAAAATCAATATCAAAAATAGAAGTCTTTGTTTTACTAGGGTTGCAGAGATCAAAAAATTTCTATAGGTGACACGGCACCAGAGTTAAGTGAGGGTTTTTCAAAATGCTGGCACGCCGAGCTCAAACGGTTCGCCATCACTGGTCTAGAAGATTCCACACCCAACAGCTGGCATACTGTCAGACAGGCCTGGGTTTCATTCCGGCCTGCCCCAAACACTCAGGAATGTGCCGGGCTGTTTGGTACTAGTCACGGGCACCTTCAGGTGGCCTTCAGAACAGCTGAAGACTCCCAGGGGAGGGATGGGTGTGTCTCACATCTGGCGGAATCCCCAGTCCACAGCTGGCCTCCCTTGGGGTAACTGGCAGGGAGTGGGGGGGCAGTGGGCCTAGAGGGCCAGCCGACTGGAATGTCTAGCAGGACAAGGAGATGGCCCAGCCCTCAGGGAAGGAGACAGGGCATCCTCGCTTGTTAGGCTCGCCAGGCTCAGCCTGTCTCGGCCTCGGAGGGAGCCGGTTGAGACGGGACCACGCAGGCAACTGTAACCGCTTAAGGCAGTGGTCCCCAACCTCTCTTTGGCCATCCCCCACCTCAGCATCTCTAACATCCTGATGCCCCCTGGGACCTATAATTCTTTTTTTTTCCCCCCTGTAATTCTTATTATTAAAAAGTGAGCTCCTATTCACGTGGAGGAAGCCTCAAAGGCCATGAACTTGGTCTAAACAAGCTTCCAAAGAACATGGCATCCATGAGAGAGAAAAATAAAAGAACGAAAGGACAGTGGAAGGACTGAGGAAGAAATCACTAAGAAATGGTTAAAAAAATAGTAATAGGAAGTGACAGGAAAAAATAGCAAATCCAGTTTCAAAACATAGAATAGAGAACTGAAATGTATAAATATGCCACCATATCTATGTATAGACTGTCTATGAGGCCCTTAGAACCAGAAGAAATGCAAAACATTCACTGTTTATAACTCATTCTCGGCCCTGCTGGTTTGGCTCAGTGGATAGAGCGTCAGCCTGCGGACTGAAGGGTCCCAGGTTCGATTCCAGCCAAGGGCACGTGCCTGTGCCTGGGTTGCAGGCTTGATCCCCCATGGGGGGCGTGCAGGAGGCAGCCAATCAATGACTCTTTCTCATCATTGATGTTTCTATCTCTCTATCCCTCTCCCTTCCTCTCTGAAATCAATAAAAATATGTTTAAAAAGAAACTCATTCTGGAATTGCCCCCCTCCCTTAAAAATCAGATTGCCCGCCCCCTGCGGACGTGTGCCCCACGTGGGGAGCCGCTGGCCTGAGGCTTCAGACGAGGACAGCGAGTAGGAAGGGACTCCAAGGACGGGACCCAGAGTCGGGACCCCCAGGAACTGCCTCTTCCCTTTGCCAACGGCCA
This sequence comes from Myotis yumanensis, assembly GCF_028538775.1. NCBI lineage: Eukaryota > Metazoa > Chordata > Mammalia > Chiroptera > Vespertilionidae > Myotis > Myotis yumanensis. The sequence continues at coordinate 2,595,549 of NW_027223771.1, read as the reverse complement.
AATTTTCCTTTGGGCAGAAGCCAACGTCTTCTTCTCTTTTAATTTGTATTGAATTTGTTGGGGTGACGCTGGTTAATAAATTTAGGTTGCAAGTGTACGATCCTATATTACAGCATCTGCATATCGTACTGTATGTTCACCAACCACAGCCAAGTCTCCTCCCAGCACCATCTAACCCCCCTTCACCCTCCTCTACCTCTGCCCACCCCCCTCTCACTCCGGTAATCACCATACTGTTGTCTGTGTCTAGGAGTGTTTCATTTAGTTTTCTTTTTAACTTAATCCCTTCACCTTTTGCACCCAGAAGGCAATTTTTTAACTCCCCTTACACCATTAGGCTCAAAAGGTAGTGGCCCTGGGAACAGAGACTTAAGTTCACACTTAAAAAAAAACAAAAAAAAAAAACTAGCCCTGGCTGGTTTGGCTCAGTGGATAGAGTGTCGCCCTGCGGACTCAAGGGTCCCGGGTTCGATTCCGGTCAAGGGCATGTACCTTGGTTGCAGGCACATCCCCAGTGGGGGGTGTGCAGGAGGCAGCTGATCGATGTTTCTCTCTCATCGATGTTTCTAACTCTCTATCCCTCTCCCTTCCTCTCTGTAAAAAACCAATAAAATACATTTAAAAAAAAACTAAACCCAGCCAGGCACACAGACGTCAGCTCTGAATGGTACTGGGTGGTATCTGAAATGGGGGAACAGGAAGAAGTGCCACGGAGGGGAAAGGGGGCGCAAAGGGTGGGTCTTGGGGTAACAGGAGAAAGGCCGCCAGCCTTACAAGCCCTACAGTTCCGCCAGTGGCCAGCAGGTGGCACTGTGGCTGCAAAAAAGCGGGACCCGCTACCTGGATCTCAGAGAAAACAGCTGAGCTGAGACAGGGAAGCTGGGCGGCCCAACCCCCTGCACCCTGACCTCCCCCAATGGCGCGTTTTTTCCTGGCTCAGAGGAAACCCGTCCCTTTCTTGTCCCCATTCCTCTGTCTGGGACTGTCCCTGGAAATGGCAGCAGGAAGCACCAGCTACCCTAGAAGCCTCGTGTTTCTCTTAAATTCAGACAAACAGGAGTTTTTTGCAGGGCGGGGGAGGGGGGGTGTTGGGGGGGAGTAAAAGTACTGGATGGGTAGGTGTCAGAAGCCCAGGGATCTGGACCAAGTTTTCATGCCTGCCAGCTGTATGCCCTTGATAAATAATTTATCTGGGCCCTAGCCTGTTTGGCTCAGCAGATAGAGCGTCAGCCTGCGGACTAAAGGGTCCCAGGTTCGATTCCAGTCAAGGGCACATGCCCAGGTTGCGGGCTCGACCCCCAGTAAGTAGGCATGCAGTGAGGCAGCCAGTCCATGATTCTCTCTCATCATTGATGTTTCTAACTCTCTCTCCCTCTCTGAAATAAATAATATATTTTTTAAAAAAATACTAACAATTGCCCTGGCTGGTTTGGCTCAGTGGATAGAGTGTCAGCCTGCGGACTGAAGGGTCCCAGGTTCCATTCTGGTCAAGGGCATGTACCTTGGTTTCGGGCACATCCCCAGTAGGGGGTGTGCAGGGGGCAGCTGATCGATGTTTCTCTCTCACCGATATTTCTGACTCTCTATCCCTCTCCCTTCCTCTCTGTAAAAAATCAATAAAATATATATATTTTTTAAAATACTAACAATTTATCAGGGCCTCACTTTCCTCATTCACTTACTCCTTCAACAATTATTTATCCAGGCACCGTTCTAGGCACTGGGAATCAGCAGTGAACAAATCAGACAAATTCCCCACAGACGGGAGCTGACATCTGCAGCACAGAACGGATGCTACGAGTCTAGAAGCTCAAGGAGCCCATCAGAATAAGCGACAACACTTTGAGAACGGAAGTGGCGTCTCTTTTGTCCTCTCCCCACCAGAATGCCATGGGTTGGCACAGAGAGGACCATACCCGGGCAGGGCTGCTGACGGCCGGGTGACCCCTCTCGTGTGCCTCTGCTGAGCGAGCCGGGGCCCTGGGCCTTGCTGCCGCCCTCCCTGCCCGGCTCAGCTTGGCTGAGAAGAAAGGCCAGCCCCTGGGACGGACCCCAGCCGCCAGCACTCACCATTCAACTCGCAGCCAAGGAGCTCAAAGCGCAGGGTGCAGCCCCGGTGGCAGCCGACGGGCATCAGCCTCACGTACTGCAACTCTTGAGGGACGTCAAACATGTTGACCTTCAGGCCACTGTTGTCCACGTTCCCTGTAAATATCTAAGAGAGAGAGAGAGAGAGAGATATGGAGTAGAGCAGCGGTTCTCAACCTGTGGGTCGCGACCCCTTTGGCGGTCGGACGACCCTTTCACAGGGGTCGCCTAAGACCATCCTGCATATCAGATATTTACATGACGATTCATCACAGTAGCAACATGACAGTGATGAAGTAGCCACGAAAATAATGTTATGGTTGGGTCACAACATGAGGAACTGTATTTAAAGGGCCCGAAGGTTGAGAACCACTGGAGTAGAGGGATGGTCAATGGTCAATCCCAGTCCCCCTTCCTGGGTTTGCCCCTTTCCTCCTCAGGCCTAGGGGGCGGGCAGGTGGGCCTAGCAGGGACTCGGCCCTTCCCCTGGCCACCCCCGCCCCCAAGATTCCCCTTGTCGCACCTTCCTTGGTCATCACGGTGCCTGGGCATGAACCCCCGTCTTGCACACAGGGCCACCTATCAATCTACAGGCTGCCTGTGCGAGTTCGGAAAAGGCCGTTTTATTGTAACAGTTTTCCCACAGGTAGAAGCGCACAAACATCTGTCCCCGTGGCGAATGGGCTCGCCGGCTAGTGATATCCTTGAGCATGCCACCTGCCCGGCTGTATGTGGTGGCCCTGAAGGCTCGGAGTGCACCCCAGCTCCCCTACCCCCCTCATCACCCCCCACAACAGGTCACTGTTGAGTCTCACTATTCTCATCTATAAAGTGGGGCTATTGCCCTAGCTGGTTTGGCTCAGTGGATAGAGCATCGGCCTGTGGACTGAAAGGTCCCAGGTTCGATTCCGGTCAAGGGCATGTGCCTTGGTTGCGGGCACATCCCCAATAGGAGGTGTGCAGGAGGCAGCTGGTCGATGTTTCTCTCTCATCGATGTTTCTAACTCTCTATCTCTCTCCCTTCCTCTCTGTAAAAAATCAATAAAATATATTTTTTAAAAATAATAATAATAAAAAATAAAATAAAATATCAACGGACAAATATCCTTGAGTGAGAATTAACAACAACAACAAAATAACAAAGAAAAGATAAAAAAACCTTTAAAAAAATTAGCAATAGAACTATCATACGCTCCATCAATCCCACTTCTGGGTATATATCCAAAGGATAAGAAAAAAAAATAATAATAATAATAATAAATAAAGTGAGGTGATTTACTTGTAACCACAAAACATGGAAATAATCTGGGTTTCCCAATTTCTGGGAGCAAAGATGCACTTGAAGACCCCGCTCCCCTCATGGCCAATCACCCAGGCTACCCCCCCTCGCCTCAATGGAGGCCCTCGAACAATGCTGGAGCCCCGGGCTGCGACCACAGCCCTTCCTTCCGGCCCAGGCCGCCTCACCTTGTCTCCTGAGTTCCCGTCGTCCTGGATGAACTTGAACTTTTTCCCGTCGAGGCTGTACGCCACCTTGAACGCCTTCACGTACTCGGCTCTGCCTGCGCGGCTGGCGCCCTGCGTCACCACGCCCGACACCTGCATCCTCCGCAGCAGGTTCACCTGGACCCAGGGTGGGCAGGACGGGACACTTACAACTCCTGCATCCCTTCTACCTCCTCCACTCCCCCCACCCAGAGCAGGGGCAGTGCAAGCAGGATAAGTGTTGGATGGAGTCTCTCTCGTCTCACCTTCTCAGGACTGGGGACCCAGTGCTCTGGGAAGCCCAAAAGGATGGACAAGGCCCCCAGAGACCTCATCCAGAGCAAACAGCCCCTCCACAGCCTGGGCTCGGCTCCCCCTCACCCCGCCCACCTACTCCAAGCCCCCCAAGGCTGCTCCCCACTTACGGACACTTCATCTGGAGCAGTGGTCGGCAAACTGCGGCTCGCGAGCCACATGCGGCTCTTTGGCCCCTGGAGGGTGGCTCTTCCACAAAATACCACGTGCGGTGCGATTGAAACTTCGTGGCCCATGTGCAGAAGTCGGTATTTTGTGGAAGAGCCACACTCCAGGGGCCAAAGAGCCGCATGTGGCTCGCGAGCCGCAGTTTGCTGACCACTGATCTGGAGGAACCTGCTACCTTGATACCTGGACCCCCTGATGAACCCTCCCACGGTGACCCCCAAATGCACACACTCATCTCACCTTTTCTCTTCCCATCATGCCCCCCCCCCCCCCCCCCGCCCCGGGCCCCCCGCTTCCATACCTGGATCCAGGGCTTCCTATCGTAGTTGCTGGCTGTCCAGGCATTGACAATGCCGGAGCGGTGCAGGCGGGCCAGCTCCGGGGCCCAGCGCTGCAAAGCCATGAAGCCCAAGTGCACGGACGAGGCGGAGATCTGCCGGTCGGCGATGGCCCCGGTCTCCATGCCCAGCGGCATGGCGCACCCTGCAGGGAGGGAGACGGCAGTCGGGTGGCCACCCTCGCAGGCGGGACCCAGGGGACGAGAGAATAAGAAGACAGACGGTGTGGCCTCTGGCCAGGACCCAGAGCAGAGACCACAGGGGACAGCGAGGCCCAAGAGGAGGTACCGGGAAAGGGTGCGGGGTGAGGAAGCAAGCACAACACCCAGGTCTGTACGCCTGAGGCTGCCGTGATTGACAGCTGGAGGCTCCTATCAGGAGGACCACTGCACCCAGCCCCGCCCCTGGCTCCCCGAGGACGGCTTTGGGAGAAGGGGCACCTCAGATGGCAGTGGGCTGCCCACAAAGCAATAAGCACACCCATAAGCAAATCCGTGTGGAGTCTTCTAGAACCCCATACGGCACGAGTTTACTGGTGGTACGTGAGTGAAGGCCGTTCTGATTTCTCTTGGACCCTCTGTCCTTTCCAACTGCTGGTCCTGCCCCAGCCACCTGCCCAACCATCCCTGGCCGGGCCCCATCACCTTCACCATCACCCCAGCAAAGTGGTCAAGGGGTGAGCCATTCTCCTGGCTCCCAGCAGGGAACCCAGGTTCAGGCCACCCTACCGCTGCACCCCAGGCTCACGCAGGGAGAATGGGGTTCAAAGTGGGGCTCCAGGATCAGAGCCGCCAGTGGCTGAGCCTATCCTCACACCCCATGTGCCTGCCCCCTTAAGGGCTCAAACATGCATTCTTGAGGCTTGTGGGATCCTTGTAGGCTCCCAGGCAACATAGCATATAACAAGGAGGGGGCTGCAGCCCTAGCCGGTTTGGCTCAGTGGATAGAGCATTGGCCTGTGGACCAAAGGGTCCCGGGTTCGATTCCAGTCAAGGGCATGTACCTTGGTTGCAGGCTCCTCCCTGGCCCGGGCCCTGGCCCGGGCATGAGCAAGAGGCAACCAATCCATGTGTTTCTCTCACATCGATGTTTCTCTCTGTCTTTCCCTCTCTCTAAAATCAATGGAAAAATAGCCTCGGGTGAGGATTAACAAAAAAAAAAAATAGGGGGGCTGCAAAGGTCCCTCTGGGGGGCTGCTCGGCCTCTGTAGACGCCTCCTGCCTCGCCCAGGTGCCACCCGTCTAGGGCAGACCCCAGGCCAGAAGCACAGGAGGCTAGGGGGGTAATTCCAACTCAGGCGCACACCCGTGGTTACCTCGGCGCCCAGCACAGTAATTAGTGGGCCCACCTGTCCCCCACCCAGGGCTGTCTGCATGGCGAGCCCTCACCCCCCCCCCCCCCCACACACACACACTCCTGCACCCAGGATGTCAAACACATTGGCCTCGGCCCAGGGCCCACGCCTGTGAGGTGAAGGGCATCAATTAACCTGCTCCCCCGACAGGGCCCCAGCAAACTTCACGTGTCCCCTCGTCTGTCTGAGGACAACATCCTGCCCCCTGCCCAGGATGCTCAGGGACAGACACAAAGGACTGCAGAAGTCCGCCCCACCCCCGCGCCCATCTTTGAGCCTGGGTGTGGACTTTTCACACCTGGACCAGGAGGGAGGACATGAGGGCCATGGTGGGGGATGTCAGCTGGAACCACCCCAGGCCATTCTGCCGCTGCCGGGTAAGCAAGCAGGCCAGCAGGCCATGCTGGGCCTCTGACTGTGAAGGGACAGCCCAGCCTCCCCAGGCCCCGCCCTCCTCACCTCCATAATGAGGCCGAAGATCAAACATGGGCAGGGAGCTGTCAGACCCTGAGGCCCAAGCCTTATTGACTGACCTCCCAGGCTCCAAAAGATTAAAAATGTGTTTGTTTTCCCCTCTTGGTAGAAAAACCCCAACACTTGCCCTAGCCGGGTTGCTCAGTGGTTAGAGCATCGGCCTGCAGACTGAAGGCTCCCAGGTTGGGTTCCGGACAAGGGCCCATGCCCAGGTTCCGGGCTCGATCCCCAGTGGGGGGTGTGCAGGAGACAACCAAGCAATCATTCTCTCTCATCATTGATGCTTCTATCCTTCTCTCTTTCTCCCTTCCCCTCTGAAATCAATAAAAGTCTATTAACAAAAATAAAAAACAAAAAAGAAAGAAAAACCCCAACACTTAACCCTGATGCTCTTTATCTGGTTCATGGGGACCCAGGAAACAGCGCTCGCATGATTCAGGGGCCACCATCCCCCCTCACTCCCCCTGCAGGGACATCTGGCCTGGCCTGCAGCCCCAGGAAAGAGGCCAGGGGAGGAGCATCCAAACCCCGCCCCCATCCTATGGCCTCACGTAGGCTCTGACCCACCCTCAATCTACCCAGAGGAGGCCCTGACACAGGGGCTAATAAGACCAGACATGGCCCGGGTGCCAGGACTGTGGCTCAGGGTCTGCCCCCCACCCCCCTTTCCTCCCCGCCCCACACCCCCCTCCCCCCAGCGGGGCAGGCCCCAGATACTCACTGCTCTCACAATGGACGCCCGAGTAGCCTTGCTTGCACTCACAGACATACTGTTTGAAGACATCGCCTCGGTGTGCCTCCTCGTCAAGCGCCTGGCATTCGGCATCGTTGCGGCAGGGGTTTGGGAAACAGGGACCTGGGTAGGAGGAGGCAGTTAGATGGGCAGGTGATCGGGAAAGAGGGGGAGGGGACGGGGGGGCACAGGGGGGTGGCAGAGACAGCAGCCCTTGGACCTAGCCCAAAGGGACCCTCTGCCTAAGCTCCGCCCACTGCCCACCTCCCTCTCCCAGGCCTTCCCTCCCTCCCCCACCCTGCCTGGTGGGGCCTGGGCCAGCCTGGCGCCAGGGAGGGTCATGTGTGGGTGGATCAGCCCAAATCAAGGAATCAAGGAAGCACCCAGCTCTGCAAGGGGCTTTGGGGCGGGGCGGGGGGGGGGGGGGCGGGCGGGGGGGGGGCGGGTTCCAGGGAAATGCTGGCTGACAACCGACAGGTGCGGGGGACACTGCCCACTGCAACACAGACCGGCTCACCCCAGCAGCCTGGGCTGCGACTGGGAGCGAGGGGAGGCGGAGGGAGGCAGGTGCCGCCCAGGGCAGGTACCTTTCTCAGTCTCGTTGCAAATGGGCCCCGCAAAGCCTTCGGGGCAGAGGCAATAGAAGGGGAGCTCGTCCTGTGACAGGCAGGTCCCACCGTTCAGGCACTCGATGGAGTCACAGAAGTCACCTGCAGCGGCAGCTCCAGCTCAGGAACAAATTCCTTCGCACCGTAAATGCTTGGGGGGCCCACTACCATGTACGTATGTGCTGGGCCCCCGAGACAGAGAAATCAGGCGTAGCCCAGGCCTCGAGGAGTCACGGGGACCAGTGAATGGGGGTGACAGGCTCCGTGAGCCTACACAAGGGGCCACTTTCCAGTGGTTTCTGCCAGGGAGACTGCGGTTCTAAAAGACGGGGTGGGGGGTGCACCAAGCAGGGGAATGAGGAGAGAACATGCTAAAGAAAGGCAGGCCTGGCCGGCATGGATCAGTGATTGAGCATTGAGCTATGAACCAGGAGGTCACGGTTCGATTCCCGGTCAGGGCACATGCCCGGGTGGCAGCCTTGATCCCCAGTAGGGGGCGTGCAGGAGGCAGCTGATCCATGATTCTCTCTCATCATTGATGTTTCTCTCTCTCTCTCTCTCTCTCTCTCTCCTTCTCCTTTCCTCTCTGAAATCAATAAAAATTTATTTATTAAAACAAAAAACAAAAAAGGCAGAAGCACAGAGAGAGCCGGGTACACTGGGAGACCAGTAAGACAGCTAACCAGGTGGGCTGGGACCAGACTGGAAGGGACAATAAGAATGACAACGTTAGCCCTGACCAGTTTGGCTCAGTGGATAGAGCGTCAGCCTGCGGACTCAAGGGTCCCAGGTTCGATTCCAGTCAAGGGCATGTACCTTGGTTGCGGACACATCCCCAGTTGGGAGTGTGCAGGGGGCAGCTGATCGATGTTTCTAACTCTCTATCCCTCTCCCTTCCTCTCTGCAAAAAATCAATAAAATATATTTAAAAAAAAAAAAAGAATGACAACTTTAGACTTTTCTACCTGCACACCAAGGGCTCACCACCTTCCTTCAGCCTCCCTACCACGACCCCCATGAAAAAGCAAATCAGAGATCCTCACTCGGGACGGGGTGGGGATGGGGACCCTGGTTCCAATTCGGAGAAGGGAACTGTTATCTGCCGAGATGGGCTGGCCTCGCCTGGGCTGGGGAGGCGCTTGGGAGGGACACAAGATCCCTCTGGCTGCTGGGTGGACAGGCGACAGGATCGGGGAATCTAGGGGACCAGGAGAGCATCGGGGACGCTGCCCCAGGCCTCCAGGTAAGAAAGGAAGGCAGAGGGGGTGAGGAGGGCAGGCGGATGTGAGACACACTGGACGAGGACTTCAGACATGGGAGGAGGGCTGGCGAGGGCATCACAGCCTCCGCTGGGGGCCTGCCTGGGTGGCCGATGTGCACGATTACCCAGACTCCCTTGGCTCTGGAGAACGGGGTGAGCCAGGCCTGGAGGAGGGGCTTCTGACCTTAGCGTCCCAGAGGGCTCCCCAGGGCCCCACACCTGCTCGGGGTAAGACACGTGAAACATTTGTTCCTCCCCGAAAGTCTGGCCATGCCAGGCTGGAGGGCCCTCCTCCCGGAACCCCAAAGTCCCCGAGAGCCGGGCCCGGGCTGCAGGGAAGGGAATACCGTTAATGAGCTATGGAGCCCTCAGAACTCCACCTTTGCACGGGCCTCGGGAGCTTAGGCGGCTCCCCACGCAGCTATTAGTCACTGGCTTTAAATAGCAGGTTAATCCCCTCCCCTGACCTGGCGGGCGGTGGCCGGCGGCTTGGGCACAGACAGGGCCTTGGTAATGGCCAGAGTCCTGGGCTCCGGTCCCAGCAAAGTCCAACTGCACTTCCTCGCCCTCCCAAGTGGCTACCGGGCCACGTGGTCCAGGGGGGAAAAGGGAAAGGGAAGGGGACAAGGTGCCTCCTTCCCCTGGGGGCCCTAGACTGACTCACCTGGGGCACAGCAGCCTGAGGACTTCCCGGTCCCAGGAAAAGCCAGATCACCGCCCCCCACCCCAACCCCCCCACTAACTTAACCACCTTTGGGAGTTCAGGGTCCTGCCCTTTTGGTACATTTCTCCAGGCTGCGGGGACTGAGAGGAACGGGAAGGGACAAGACCCAGGTCTCTAAGGGTTACTGAGGGCAGCCACCAGCTCCCCAGTGCGTGGGAGCCTGGCGTGGCCTCAAAGACTTCTTGCTGCAGGCCCGGGGTCAGGGGTCAGAGCCAGGCCTCCGCTGTGATCCGCCCACCCCCTGGCTTCATTCAGTCCTGGAAGTGATGGAGGGGGCGCCTGAAGGGGTCGCCCACCCACCTCCTTTCCCCAGTCCTGGAGGAGGAGGACTGCGGGCCCCCGCCGCCAAGGGGATGGGGCATCCCAGCACCCGCCTGCGGGAGGCCCCGCTGGTGGAGGGAGGCCTCCTGGGCGGGGGAGGAGGACCAGGGAAGATACAACAGCAGACCAAGGCCACGGAAGGAGTCCGGAGAGGAAGCCAGCCTGGCCGGCCGCAGCAGGACGCAGCCCTTTTCCGAGGCCTTCCCCAGCCTGGGAATCCTCTCCCGGGCCCCACCTAGAGCCCTGGCATCCCACCCACTTCCCCGCCCTCCCTCCCTCTTATCGCTGGTGAGCGCCGCGCCACGCCACGCGCGCGCGCGCGGAAATCTGCAAGGATCGGACCAGCGGCCAGGGCTTGGGAGGGAGTTCGCTGCCCGGGAGGGAAGTTAGTTGGCCGGAGACTGATCAGGACCGGAGTCCGAGAAACTTGCAGCGGGAAGGCGCGCGCGGGGCGGTCACGGTGCAATGGCCTCATGATACAGATGGGGAAAGAGAGGCCCCTCCACAGCGGATTCCTTTGTTATGTTGCAGCCACCTCCCCGGGGATGGCAGGGCTGTCACCCAGTGTCCCGAGCCACCGCCCGGCGCCCCAGCCTCTCTCGCCGACCAAAACTCCCCAGTGCGGAGACGGCGGGAGAGGCCGAGCGCGGCGCGGCCGCCAGCAGGGGCGCAGCGGGGGCGCAGCCGGGGAGGTCGCCCCTCGGCCCCGCCGAGGCTCCCTGCCCAAGTTTGTCAATAGTGGAGGTGGAGGGAGGGCGCCGCGCCGAACTTCCGAGCGGAGAGGAGGGGCGAGGGCGGCGCGATCACTCACCGGAGCCGGCGAAGAGGCCGGAGGCGCAGAGCAGCGCGCCGCAGAGCGCGGCCAGCAGGCGGGGGCCCGGCATGCTGCGCACAAGTGGGGGACCCGGCGCGGGACTGAAGATCCGGCGGTGCAGACGGACCGCGGGCTCTCACTCCTGCTCCGGGACCGGAATAAATCAGGCAGCGCTGCACCTCCCACTGGCCCGCGAGCTCCGCCCAGGCCCGCCAGGGGCGGACTCGGGGCGGGGCTCCGCAGCAGGGAGTGACGAGGGGGTCGGAGGCGGAGGGACCCAAGGGTCCTCGCCTCCCACCTCCTGCCCGGCCACGCCCGCCCGGCCTCTGGGTTGGGGCTAGTGTGACCTGGCGCCCGGTCTAAATAGACTGGACAGGAAAGAGCGCAGATGGAATTGTTTGGGTTTTAGCTGTATTTTTTTTTTTTTTTTACTTTAGACTTAAATAGCTAAACCCTACGCATCATACTAACGAAAACGGCAAGCACACTGAATTCCAACTTCCCTTATCAGATTGGCAATGGCACGGAGCAAGTGAGGAGCCCGCTGTGAGCAGGAGGCTGTGGCGAACAGGCCCCAGCAGGCACTGTCGGAGGGCGTGCCAATTGGTTCAGCTTCTCCAGGGAGCGACCGGGTAATCCCCGTCAAAGTGACAGGCGCGGAGCCCAGGAGGCTTAGCAATTCCACGTGTAGGAATCCATCCTACGCAGGTGGTCCTGGCTGGTGTAGCTCAGTGGATAGAGCCCCCGCCTGCGGACTGCAAGGTCCTGGTTGGGTTCCGGTCACGGGCAGGTGCCCCGGTTGCCAGCTGCGTCCCCAGTAGGGGGCATGCAGGAGGCAGCCCATCCATGATTCTCTCTCATCGTTGAGGTTTCCATCTGTCTCCCTTCTCCCTTCCTCTCTGAAGTCAATAAAAATATATCGGAAAAAGAAAAAAAAAGAAACTCACATGATGTGCATTCAAAGGAAGCATCATAGCACATCCTAGCAGCATCCTTTGACATGGAATTGACAGGCAGCGGCTCCCTCCCAACCTCCCTTCCCCTCCCCTAGACCCTTTTCCCTTCCCTCCCCGCACCCCTAGACGCCAGGAAAACACGAGCCATCGCTGCGCTGCCTCCACGGCCGCCTGCCTACGGCGAACTGGCCCCAACGGCAGTCCCCTCGCTCCTCTCCTAAGGCTGCCCCGAGCGCCACGGGCGCCTGCCCGCCCCCCACCCCGCACGCTCCCGGCTCGCGGGCACCTGGCTGCTGCGAGGCGCCACGCATCAGTCCTCCCGGTCCCCGCAGTGCCGCCCGCAGGCCGTTTCCGATGCATTTGCATCCTTGAAGAGCAACTGTAGAAGAGGAAGGAAAAGATGGGTGAGGAAACATATACTCGTAGCTCTTCTTCCCACAGTCAGAAAATGCTTCGAAAGCTAAGCCATGTCTGTGATCGCACCATTCGTGTCCGGGACAAAATTTGCCAGGTACTAGCAGTTTGCAGTGATTTTTTTCTCCGCACCAAACCTGTAGGCCAAGCAGAGGATGAGGACAAGACTGTGTTGGAGACCTAGCTGGTTTGGCTCAATGGATAGAGCATCTTCCTGCGGACTGAAAGGTCCTGGGTTCGATTCCGGTCAAGGGCACATGCCCGGGTTGTGGGCTCCATCCCCAGTAGGGGGCGTGCAGGAGGCAGCTGATCAATGATTCTCATCACTGTTTCTAACTCTCTTCCTCTCCCTTCCTCTCTGAAATATATATATATATATATATATATATATATATATATATACACATTTAAGGAATGTGTTTGATTTGCATCATGTTACAGTGACTGGTTTTATCCCCTTTCTAGAATATGCTTACACGGCCACTCTGGCAATTAACACAGAAAATATTGATGTGCTGGCTGCAGCCAGCTACTTGCAAATGTGTAGTATTTGCTAGCACCTGCTCAGTGCTCATGAAATCAAGCATTTTATGGAATACAGCCAACAGCCAACCGGAAAAGGGTCTCAGGCTGGACAAGAAAATAACTACCTGAAATTTCACTTCTGGAGACGGACGCCTTTCACCAGTGTCCTCGGAGTGCAGCGTGGTAGAAAGAACCATCCCAGCCATGGCCGGTTTGGCTCAGTGGATAGAGTGTCGGCCTGCGGACTGAAGGATCCTGGGTTCCATTCCGGTCAAGGACACATGCCCGGGTTGTGGGCTCGATCCCCAGTAGGGGCCTGCAGGAGGCAGCCGATCAATGATTCTCATCATTGATGTTTCTATCTTTCTCTTCCTCTCTGAAATCAATAAAAATATATATTCTTTAAAAAAAAAACAACTATCTTGCCCTAACCGGTTTGGCTCAGTGGATACAGCGTCTGCCTGTAGACTGAAAGGTCCCAGGTTCGATTCCGGTCAAGGGCATATACCTTGGTTGCGGGCACATCCCCAGTAGGAGGTGTGCAGGAGGCAGCTGATCGATGTTTCTCTCTCATTGATGTTTCTATCTCTCTATCCCTCTCCCTTCCTCTCTGTAAAAAAAAAAAAAAATCAATAAAATATATATTAAAAAAATAAAACAACTATCTCTAAGAGGCTGGTTTACAATTATTGGTCAACACTATCCACCTCCATCAATGTAAAGAGGAGAGAAGCGGCCGCCCGGCCGCCCTCCCTCCTCTGCTTTCCAGCATTTGGGAGCGCAGACGTCACATGAGCTTGAGCAGAATAGCACAGCGGCCCCACACTCACGGCCTTTACGCTCACGGCCTGCAAACGCACACCCTCCTTCCCAAAGCCACTGATGGGCGCACTCATGCTCTGTGAGCAAACACCCCTGCCCAGGGACCAAACAGCCCGCTTTTGTTGCCAACCCAAAGGCCAAGGGCCAGGGGCTAATGCTGGGGAATAAATACACTCTCAGTTTCAAAAACGCAAACGTGTTTTCTCGCTGAAACCAGAAAGGTGGGTGGCATTCTGAGGTTCCTTTATGGGAGTTTTCTGGCTTCGGCTGGGGCTTCAATTAACCACTGTCCTCCCTGATGTCTCTGGCAACTACCCCACCCTGATTTCCCCTCCTCTGACGCCTGAAGCCGGACACTCAGAAGCAGCCAAAGGGCCCCTCTTCACAGCTGAGCGGCCTCCAGACGTATCTTCTCACCGACCGGCTGCTGCACGGGGGTTAGAGCTGGATCCAAGCCCCCGCTTCATGTCTTACCTGTCTGATGACCCCTGCCCAGCTGCTCCTCAGGCGCCTTCCTTTTCTTTTTATTTACTTTTTACTTTTTTTAAAGTATATTTTATTGATTTTTTACAGAGAGGAAGGGAGAGGGATAGAGAGTTAGAAACACCGATGAGAGAGAAATATGGATCAGCTGCCTCCTGCACGCCTCCTGCTGGGGATGTGCTCGCAATCCAGGTACATGCCCTTGACGGGAATCGAACCCGGGACCCTTCAGTCTGCAGGCCGAAGCTCTATCTGCTGAGCCAAACCGGTCAGGGCCTTTTTACTTTTTTAAAAATATATTTTTATTGATTTCAGAAAGGAAGGAAGAGGGATATAGAAATATCAATGATGAGAATCATTGATCAGCTGCCTCCTGCATGCCCCCTACTGGGAATCGAGCCCGCAACCCGGGCATGTGCCCTTGACTGGAATTGAACCCAGGACCCTTCAGACTGTAGGCCGATGCTCTATCCACTGAGCAAAACTGGTTAGGGCTTCTTTTTATTTATTTTTTTAAATATATTTTTATTGATTTTAGAAAGAAAGGGAGAGGGAGAGAGAAATAGAAACATCCATGATGAGAGAGAATCCTTGATCGGCTGCCTCCTGCAAGCCCCCTCCTGCAAGACCCACCCGGTGTTAGGTATGATCAAATAATTGAATTAATACCCCTCCCCTGGGAACTGACACTTAGGCCACTTCACAACGGACATTCCCCTTCACTTAGACCACATTCCACTTGCTAAGACCATGATCTCTCCCCTCTGTACCTTCCCAGGATCCAGACCTGCACAGAGAATTCTCCGTCTGGCAAAAGTCCGCCTAGAGCCCTAACCAGTTTGGGTCAGTGGAAAGAGCGTCAGCCTGCGGACTCAAGGGTCCCAGGTTCGATTCCAGTCAAGGGCATGTACCTTAGTTCTGGGCACATCCCCAGTAGGGAGAGTGCAGGAGGCAGCTGATCAATATTTCTAACTCTCTATCCCTCTCCCTTCCTCTCTGTAAAAAATCAATAAAATATATTTAAAAAAAAAAAAAAAAAAAAAAAAGCCTGCCTAGAGTCCTTTAAAAACCTCTGACTCCCCTTCTTTGGGGGCTAGTGCCATTTTGGGGTTCAGCCCATGTGGTTTTCCAGGTGACCTAATAAATGCATAATTCTTTACCCCTTTTGGCCTCGTGTGTTCCTCCTTCAGCGACCCTAACATGTGCCCTGACCGGGAATCGAACCATGACCACCTGGTTCATGGTTAGACGCTCAATCACTGAGCCACAACGGCTGGGCAGGCACCTTTATTTGCTTCCTTCAGAGTCTGTCTCCTTTCTTCCTTCCCAAGGGGTTAATGGCACCAAGGGGAGTGGCCTCGCTGGCCCAGAACGGTTCTAGCAGCCTGCATCTGCGGCGGACAAGAAACACGCCCACACCTGGGTTGGGTGGGTATTCGCTCTGCTGAGTAGAGAGGAAGTGAAAGAAAGGCCTTAGAAAGATCTATTTTTATAGGGCCCTGATCAAAGCCTTTCTAACTGGGCCAGCTGGACATCTGGACACCCCATCATCTCACGCCTGAGTCCAGAGCAAGGCCATTGCCAGAAGAACATCAAGTCCTTTCCTGGAAGTGGAATTCAGGAAGGCCAGGGGCAAGGGCCCAGGCTGGGCAGGGTGGCGGGCGAGGTGTCAGTAAAATCCAGGCCAGGAGAGCTGGTCACTGGCTAACCCAGTGGTTCTCAACCTTCCTCATGCCGCGACCTTTTAATACAGTTCCTCATGTTGTGGTGGCCCCCAACCATAACATTATTTTCGTTGCTACTTCATAACTGTAGTTTTGCTACTGTTATGAACCGTCATGTAAATATCTGATATGCAGGATGTATTTTCACTGTTACAAATTGAACATAATGAAAGCATAGTGATTAATCAAAAAAACAATATGTAATGATATATGCGTTTTCCGATGGTCTTAGGCGACCCCTGTGAAAGGGTCATTCAACCCCCAAAGGCGTCGGGACACACAGGTTGAGAACCGCTGGGCTAACCCCATCAGCACCACCATTGCCAGCACCAGCCTGTCCAGTTCCTCCCCTCTTCTCATCCCCCAGCCAGACATGAGGCAGGGTAGTAAGAAGCTAGGAGGGCCCTAGCCGGTGTGGCTCAGTGGATAGAGCGCCAGCCTGAGGACTGAAGGGTCCCAGGTTCGAATCCGGTCAAGGGCACATGCCCAGGTTGTGGGCTTGATCCCCGGTGTGGGGTGTGCCGGAAGCAGCCGATCAATGATTCTCTCTCATTATTGATGTTTCTATCTCTCTCTCCCTCTCCCTTCCTCTCTGAAATCAATAAAAATATCTTTAAAAAAAAATTCACTGAGCATCTGCCAAACTGTGTGGTGCGAGGACCCATTTAGAAGCCCAGAGTTGGTACAAAGAAGATTTTAAGCCGGAGACATTTGAAATTCAACAGATACAAAAAGAAGCCTCTGGTGACTTGCCTGACAACAAACAGAAACTTCTGAGAAATTAGGACAGCCATCAATTCCCTCTTCGGGGTGGGTGTACTCCCAAGAAGGGGAGTGAGAGTAACCCTACTATAAATCCGGTCCTTAGTTTCATGGCCCTGAAGGAGACAGAAAGCTTTTTGTTTGTTTTAATCCTCACCGAGGATATTTTTTCATTGTTATTTAGAGAGAATAGAAGAGAGAGGGAGGGACAGATAGAAATATCTATGTGAGAGGAACATATCGATTGGTTGCCTCCTGCAAGAGCCCCGACCAGGGCTGAGGCCAGGGAGGAGCCTGCAACCGAGGTACATGCCCTTGACCACAATCGAACCCGGCACCCTTCAGTCCGCAGGCCGAGGCTCTATCCATTGAGCCACACCGGCCAGGGCCCATAGAAGCTTTTTATTCCCCTTCCCTTTTCCCCGGCTAAATTAGACAGATAAGCCCCTAATTCTCACCCCACCTTGGAGTTAGTCATCACTGAGCAAGCCTGTGTGTAAATAAAGTCTACTCTCTTGTTAATCTGTCTTTTGTAAATTTAATTCACAGGCCCTCAGGTACAGAACCCAAGAGGGTAGAGAAAATGTTTTTATTCTTCCTTCCTAACAATGCTTTGTACTAAATCTTGTTTTACCCTCCAGTTCTCAGCAGGTCCTGGAGCCCCTAATGACGTCACCTAGCATTCCCAACCTTTTGACCCTAAGACATGAAACCCTTCTCACAGGACCCTTGGGGGGGGTGTCTCTGTGGACAAAAGGGGCCACATGCTAACCTGACAAGCTCAGGGGAGGCCTGCATGGCGGTCTTGAAAACTCAGAGACGTAAAGTCACCACAACGGATGGTCTGAAAATTAAATATTTAACTGCAAACAGGTTATAGTGGGTAGTCATTTGCTAGGCCAGTATTTTCCCTGACAAAGGTCAACGTAGATCTTTACTGAGCCCATTTGTCTTTTTTGCCTCTAAGATAACATATCTGGGAAATGTCTGGGTAACTTGTAACTTCCTTTTTTCCGGACCCCACAGGGCCCAACAAAGGGAACCAGGACATTCCCTCATGGTTATTGTTATCAACTGTTAATTATGTTAAACTATCCTCTATCTATCTATGTAAAAGAAGCATCTGTCCATCATTTTCCTTTTTATCCAATCCCAGGTGTTTCCCTCCTCCCCCCTTTGCTTTCTGTTATGCCCAGATTTCAGGATCCCCAATAGACCACCAGGGAGCCAGCCGAGTCCGATGCAAGACGCAAAAGAGTCTTTATTCGAGCTAGCTCGGACTCCCTGTCTACCCCATTCGCCGACGCAGCGGCAGGAAGCAGAGAGCCAGCTAGCTCTGTGGGGAGAGGGGTTTTATGGTAAGGGGAGGAGAGAGGACTGTGGGCCCTGCCGATTGGCCAGGCGCAAGTCTGGGTCTTGTTACACAGGGTGTGGTTGTGTCTATGGCGCGCACTTCCCTTGATTATCATTGGTTAGTTTAAAGAAATCCTAGGTGTGGCTAGCAGAGGCTTGGGCTTCCGGGAAGAAGTTCCTTGCTGAGCACATGGCTGCTGCCCAAAAATGGAGGATTCGGGGGCAAGATGGAGGGCGTAGCCCTCGCCCTTTCACTTTCTCCTACTTCTTTAATCTATCACCAGTGGATTTCATGTAACCCACCTACATCCCTTTCCTTTGACTGCCATGTATAAATACAGATGTAACCCACCAATCTCCGGAGCATTATCTCAATCCATTGAGCTTCTGCTTCCCAGCATAGGTCGACAGTTTGGCTCAAATAAACTCACAAAAATTCTTTACAGGTTTCAATGGTTTTTTACGTTAACATCTCCTTTCCCAGCCTTGCTCCCCGCTGTGCTGTCCAAGGTTCTACCAACCTCAGCAGAGGAATTCCCTGGGACAGGGGCCTTCAGCCAGAATCCACTCCTTTCTCAGCACATCCACAGGTCAAAGCTATTTGCCTTCTCTTTTTCTTTTAATACATTTTATTGATTTCAGAGAGGAAGGGAGAGGGCGAGAGAGAGAGAGAGAGAGAGAGAGAGAGAGAGAGAAACATCAATGATGAAAGAGAATCATGGATCGGCTGCCTCCTGCACGCCTCCTACTGGGGATCCAGCCCGGAACCCAGGCATGTGCCCTTGACCGGGAATCAAATTATGAGCCCTTGTTTCATACGTCTGTTGCGGAAGACCAAAGAAAAACCAAGCGACGCTTTTAGAGAAAAGGAGGGACACTGTTTAATACGCCGGCGGACTCAGGGAATAACTTTCCAAATCTGAGTAAAGTAACATGCAGGGGGCTTCTCCTTTATATCTCCCTGTGGTCTTTGTCCTGCAAATATGGATTATGCTTCCGGTCCTTTTTTTGGGCCTTGCAAGAAAGGCACCAGGTTATTGGGGGTCTCCAGGCCATATCTGATGGTTTGGCCTGGTGCCAGCGTTAATAACCCTCCCTCCGGGAAAGTGCACTGTTCACAGTTTTATGGCCTCTGCAACAGGTTCTGCAAGACCAGTTTCTGGAAAAGAAGTAATGACTTCATTACAGGTTATCAAGAATGTACACTGGGCTGGCTGGCATGGATTCTGATTGCTAGCCCCCCAAATATCAGGGTTACATTGGAATTAGCTTTTTAGCCTCCTTAGGTTGACACTCAACCACTGAGCCACACCTACTGGGCAAAGATATTTGTCTTTTTTTAAGAATTTCATTCCTAGCCCTGACCGGTTTGGCTCAGTGGATAGAGCGTCAGCCTGAGGACTCAAGGGTCCCGGGTTCAATTCCAGTCAAGGGCATTTGCCGTGGTTGCGGGCACATCCCCGGTGGGGGGTATGTGGGAGGCAGTTGATTGTTGTTTCTCTCTCAGCGATGTGTTGTTGTTTTTTTTTAAATGTTCCCAGTAGGCTGAATGCTATGCTACCAACATAGCAGAAAAAAAAACCTATTGGGGAAATGTTTTGTGGTCATGTCCACAGCAAATGAGAAACTGCATTCTAAAAGCCTTGGTAATGACCATTCTCATCGATGTTTTTAACTCTCTATCTCTCTCCCTTCCTCTCGGTAAAAAATCAATAAAATATATTTTTCTAAAAAAGAATTTCATTTCTAGAGTCCATAGTTGTCTTTCTAGAATCTAGAATGCTGATTAACGCTCTGGGGCAAGCATGTCAAACTCAAAGGCTAACACGGGCCAAATAAGTGAAGCATGTGGCCTGAGGGCTGTGAGTTTGACATGCTTGCCCTGGGGGCTTCCGCCAGACAGGGCTGGTCTTTGGCCAGGGAGCTCTGGCACACCAAGTCCAGAACCTTCCAAGTCTCCCCAGCAAGGTACCTGACTTGCAGAAAAGACTCATTTCTCCAATAACCCAGCTCAGCCAGCATTGCTGAATCAGATACAGAGTTCAGCCGAACCGGTTTGGCTCAGTGGATAGAGCGTCGGCCTGCGGACTCAAGGGTCCCAGGTTCGATTCCAGTCAAGGGCATGTACCTTGGTTGTGGGCACATCCCCACTGGGGGGCGTGCAGGAGGCAGCTGATCGATGTTTCTCTCTCATCGATGTTTCTAGCTCTCTGTCCCTCTCCCTTCTTCTCTGTAAAAAAATCAATAAAATATATTTAAAAAAAAAAAAAAAGATACAGAGTTCATACTTCACACCCTGCTCCCCAGCCCCAAGGGCCTGCCAGGCACCAGACAGGGTCCTAACCAGCCAGACCCTTCAAGGCTGCTTCTCTCCGGCACACACACACACACACACACACACACTCCCGGCAGAAGCTTTGAAATGACCACTTGTAAAGGCCGATCAAATTCCTAGCAATTCTTAGCCGAGGGCGGTCTTCTTCTTTCTCTGCCCGTGTTTAGCTGGGGGAGGAGTAGCGGACATTCTTCCGGGATCTTTGTGTTTGGGGATGTAGAGTTGAGATGTGGGAGCAAGTTGATGCACACAGATAGGTAGATAAACGTGAAAATCCTCCCAGGCCGCGGGAATGGGGGCGCTCCTTTAGGGGCAGAATCCAGGAGAAGGCAGAAGGTCTGTGTTTGCACCTATGGCAGTGATGGCGAACCTTTTGAGCTCGGCGTGCCAGCATTTGGAAAAACCCTAACTTAACTCTGGTGCCGTGTCACATATAGAAATTTTTTTGATCTTTGCAACCGTAGTAAAACAAAGACTTCTATTTTTGATACTTATTTTATATATTTAAGTGCCATTTAACAAAGAAAAATCAACCCAAAAAATGAGTTCGAGTGTCACCTCTGACACACGTGTCTAGGTTCGCCATCACTGATACGGGCTCTGTGAAGGTGCCCTCTGTTAGGGTCACCTTCCTCCTTCCGTGACCCTAACACCCTCCCTCACCTCTGCCCTGCTGCCTCGACTACTGAAAGGTCAAAGGGCAGGAAGGAACTACCAGCGGAAAGAACTTCCAAACCTGTAAGAATCTTGATGAGTTCATTTGAACCAAACTGACCATTGCTGGGCAGCAAAATCTCAACGGATTGGGAAAGTTTCGCCATTCTCTGGCGTATTTTACACATTATAATCAAAAGAGAAAGCAGAAGGGGGTTACAGGATATCCATTGGAGATAGATTTGGGAGGGGGGAGAGAGAAAGGGGAGTGGTGAGGAGAATTGGGGATTGCATAAAAAGTAAAAAAAAAAAGCCGAAACCGGTTTGGCTCAGTGGATAGAGCGTCAGCTTGCGGACTGAAGGGTCCCAGGTTCGATTCCGTCAGGCGCATGTACCTGGGTTGCGGCCACATCCCCAGTGGGGGAGATGGGCAGGAGGCAGCTGATCGATGTTTGTCTCTCATCGATGTTTCTAACTCTCTATCTCTCTCCCTTCCTCTCTGTAAAAAATCAATAAAATATATTTAAAAAAAAAAAGTAAAAAGAAAACAAGTAGATACTTCTTCTACATAACAATGAGAGGCTTGTGCCCCAGGGGTCTGGAAACAGGAAATTACCTCAACATTCCACAGGCAGTTATTTTAGATGCAAAAAGACAACAGGCTCAATTAAGGTAAAGATCAACCTTTAGGTCCAGCCTGGTGTGGCTCAGCGGTTGAGCGTGGACCCAGGAACCAAGAGGTCACCGGTTCAATTCCTGGTCAGGGCACATCCCCGGGCTGTGGGGCTCGATCCCCAGTGTGGGGCCTGCAGAGGCCGCCAATCAATGATTCTCTCTTACCATTGATATTTCTAGCTCTCTCTCCCTCTCCCTTCCTCTCTGAAATCAATAATATATATTTGAGCCATAACCGGTTTGGCTCAGTGGATAGAGCATCAGCCTGCAGACTGAAAGGTCCCAGGTTCAATTCCGGTCAAGGGCATGTACCTTGGTTGCGGGCACATCCCCAGTAGGGTGCATGCAAGAGGCAGCCAATCAATGATTCTCTCATCAATGAAGTTTCTATCTCCCTCTCCCTTCCTCTCTGAAATCAATAAAAATACATTTTAAAATAAGAGAGAAAGTTTTAATTTCAGACCATCCTATGTGATTACTTTGAGTCTCTGTGTTTGTAAGGCCCACCATGCAGGCCTCCCTCCCCTGAGCTTATCAAGTGTAGCCCTGCCCTTTGACCTTAAGTATTCCAGGCACCTTCCAAGAGCCTGCAACTTGCCCTAACCGGTTTGGCCCAGTGGATAGTCAGCCTGCGGACTGAAGGGTCCCGGGTTCGATTCCAGTCAAGGGCATGTACCTAGGTTGCAGGCACATCCCTAGTGGGGGATGTGCAGGAGGCAGCTGATCGATGTTTCTCTCTCATCGATGTTTCTAACTCTCTATCCCTCTCCCCTTCTCTCTGTAAAAAATCAATAAAATATATATTTTTTTAAAACCCACAAATTACACCTCTCAAATTACAAGCCACAGTGGATCCAGATGACTTACCTGTACTTGCAAAGTGGCCCCGGAAAGTACAGGAGAGTTAACAATTAACTAGTTAGCAATGGACCGAGATGCATGAAATTCTCCATCCTCACTCGGGCTGGGCATATAGTATCTGCCAGGCCTTGGGTGGGATGCCACAGGTGCATCCAGGTGACATGACCAGAAGGCGCTGGAAGTCCAGCAGGGCAGCGACCTCATCCAGGGGCTCAGGAGGCAGAGGTGATAAGGGCGCCTTGAGGCGTCCTAGCTAAGACCACTGGCTCTCAGAGACAGTGCAAACGCCTGGAGTTGCATGCCTCGCACTCCATGCATCTCTGCATGTGCCTTCCTGCGGCAACACTCATGCTTTCCAATGCGGGCGTCTCGGTCTGAAAACCCATGTCCTCCCTGAAGTAGCCAATGGAGGCCCTCTTGTTGCCTAACTTCCCTGATGAATGTGGGGAGAGGGGGGTCCCCCAAAGCCCTCTGCCTTAGAATGGCAGCCTCCTGCTTGCTTCCCCAGCACCTCCCAACTACTGCCCTGGACGCACCCCTCTAGTGCCAGGTTTAGGGGCTTACTTCTCCCAGTCATCACGAAGCCTCTTCTCACCCCGCAGCAGGCCCCTCTATTTTTTTTTTTTAATTTAAATTCTTTATTGTTTAAAGCAGCGGTTCTCAACCTTCCTAATGCCGCGACCCTTTCATACAGTTCCTCATGTTGTGGTGACCCCCAACCATAAAATTATTTTTGTTGCTACTTCATCACTGTCATGTTGCTACTGTTATGAATCGTCATGTAAATATCTGATAGGCAGGATGTATTTTCATTGTTACAAATGGAACATAATTAAAACATAGTGATTCATCACAAAAACAATATGTAATGATATATGTGTTTTCCGATGGTCTTAGGTGACCCCTGTGAAAGGGTCGTTCGACCCCCAAAGGGGTTGTGACCCACAGGTTGAGAACCACTGGTTTAAAGTATTACATATGTCTCCTTTTCCCCCATTGATCTTTCCCTGGCCGCTCTCTTCCCCACTCCCCCACCCCTACCCCCCCACACCCCTCAGGCCCCTCTCTTTCTGCTCTTCCAGCAAAATTTCTCCGATTGGAGACCTGGCTGTAGCCTTGTTCTCTCCCTGCTTCGTTTGGGCGCCCTCACCTTCAAGTCACTTTATTCTGTTGTGAACCCCGAGAAAACAGATTCATTTGACGTGAACCTCCAGGCGGAACTGACCCGCTGAGATGGACTCCTCCATGGTCAACGGAGGGCCCAAGTTTTAGAAATAATGAGAACCTGGACAGGGGCTTCTTACCTATTATTCTGTGACGGAGCTCTGGCTTCCCGCGCGTTGTCTGCTTGCTCGTGTCCCTTTAAGTCAACTCACATGGGAAGGTTCCTGGTCCTGTCATTTTTTTTTCTTTTTATCCTCACCCAGGGATATTTTTCCATTGATTTTTAGAGAAAGGGAAAGACAGAGAGAAATATCGATGAGCCTGCAATGGAGTTATGTGTCCTTGACGGGAATCAAACCCGGGACCCTGCCGGCCGCAGGTCAAGGCTCTATCCACTGAGCCAAACCGGCTAGGACTTTGGTTCTGTCTTTTGACCAATGGACTTTGACCTGCCATGTCCAATCAGAGCTGCTCTACTACATCCTCATTTGCATCTAAAACGGACCAATCCTAACTGCTCCATCTGACCAATCAGATCGCGTCATGCTGACCAACCGGGGCTGCGCAATGGCCCCTTTACGTGCCTACGTAAACCGGAACCTGGGTGGGAAGTTTCTGTATAAATGGCAGCCACCCCTTGCAGTGAGGGAGTTCATTTTCGGTTCCTATCAGAGGCGCTGTTTTCTGGTTTTGCAAACTGTTCAGCGGAATAAGAAGGCCTCAGTCATTTAATATTCTTTTTGGGAATTTTTGGTGGCGGTGCCCATGTCACAGTGGGAAGGCGAGGCGCAGAGAAACCTCCCGCTTGCTGTCTGCTCAGGGAGCCTTGGCCTGGAGGCCAGGCCCTGAGAGCGAACCGAGTGACCGAGTGAGTCCTGGTTTGGGACCCGGTTCTCCTGGGAAGAAATTTCGGCAGAGCTATCAGCCGAGGGCAGCTCCCGGGCTGCCTCCCCGCATTCCCCTCAGCCAGCGAGCTTAGCCCGGGAGAAGACACCCAGGGCAAGCACCGGAAGCGGGAGCCACCGAGCTTGGACTCAGAGAAGGCACCCAGGGGAAACACCGGAAGCGGAAGTAGAAACTGCTTGCACCCTCCCGCCACCTTGCAGACTGAGAGGTTCGGAGACCAGGCCCTGGAGGAGAGCAGGTGACAGGTAGGCCGCAAATGGCGCCCTCTATAGGGAAAAGCAAAAATACACATTTAACCACAGGGGATGGGGGGCTGTCAAATGTTTACCTATCCCTTAAAGAATTTAAATTCGGGGTTTTGCCCATAATAAGACTTATGACCAGGCCCCCTCTGTTTTTTTATTTAAATATTTTTATTGATTTTTAGAGAGAGAGGAAGGGAGAGAGAGATAGAAACATCAATGATGAGAGAGAATCATTGACTGGTTGCCTCCTGCACGCCCCCTACTGGGAATGGAGCCCGAAATCTGGGCGTGTGCCCTTGACCGGAAGGAATCGAACCCAGGACCCTTCAGTCCGCAGGCCAACACTCTATCCACTGAGCTAAACCAGCCAGCCCCCCCCCCCCTTTTTTTTTAACCTATTACTGGACATCTGATTTAATTAATTAATTTATTTTTGGTTAATCCTCCCCCGAGGATATTTTTCCATTGATTTTTAGGGAGAGTGGAAGAGAGAGGGAAAGACAGAGAAGCATCCATGTGAGAGAAACACATGGATTGGTTGCCTCCTGCATGAGTCCGGACCAGGGCCCAGGCCAGGGAGGAGCCTGCAACCGAGGTACGTGCCCTTAACCAGAATCGAACCCAGGACCCTTCAGTCCACAGGCCGACTCTCTATCCACTGAGCCAAACTGGCTAGGGCTTAATTTTCTTTATTGGTTTTAGAAAGAGAGAGAGAGAGAGAGAAACATTGACTTGCCTTTCACTTATTTATGCATTCATTGATTGATTGATTCTTGAAGGTGCCCTGATTGTTGATTAAACCGGCAACCTCCGCTTATCGGGAGGAAGCTCTAACCAACTGAGCTACCCCACCAGCGTGAACATCTGCTCTTATTGAGCAGAGAGAGAAAGACCTTCCCATCCCACTCCCCACTCCCACCCCCGACCCCTGTAGCCCTAGGCACTTTCCCGCATCCTTAGTTCCAAATGTGGGGTAGACCTCACTTTCCTTCTGTATGAGCCTCTCTCAGGTACGTGGGCTTCCTGTGTGCACGTCTGTAGTTAAAGTTGGTTGTTTTGTCTCCTTCATCTGCCTCCCGTCATTTTAATCATTAGACCAGCGGAGAGAGCCTTGGAAGGTGCAGCGAAGTTTCTTCCTTCTCATACTACCAGCGACATTTCCTCATTAGCCCAGCTGGCCAGATCTCCCTGGCCCTGCCCCCACGCCAAGCCCAGAGAGCCAGTTGGCATGGGACTCGGGCACCAAGAGTTCCTTCCCAGGTGGCAATTAGATCCAGACATGGGAGCAGATGCACATTGTCAGGGGGGGGCAGGTCCCAAGGCCTTGGCAGGCGCCACGGCAGCTGCCCATCGCCAGCCAGGCCGTCAAAGGGAAGTGAGGCGTGGGAGCCGGGCCCTTTGGAGGGGCCACCACAGGACCCGCCGGGGGGCTGCCACCAGGTCTTGGCAGGAAGAGAAAACTTTTCTGCTCTTACAGAGAGTCATGCCAATGGCAGCATGGCCGGGCAAGCCAACTTCTGCCAGTCTGCAGGGGGCGGAGAACAAAACCCTTTTTTCTCCAGGTCCTCGAACCCTCTGCCAGGCCCAGCCATTGGTTGGTTCTTTCCCAGCTTTCTTGGCACTGGGAGGTGTGGCGATGGGAGCTGCCCGGAGCCCATTGAGGAAAGGCCCTGAATTGGCACATTCAGGAAACCCAGGCCAGCGGATGCTCCCTCCTGGAGTCCAAGCCTCATGGGCTCTGCATTCTGAGAGACCTGCATTCACCATCCAGGCTCCATAACCCCTGGGAATCTCAGGGTCCGCTTATTTAAAATAATGACTGTACCCCTGGCTGGTGTGGCTCAGTGGATAGAGGGTCGGCCTGTAGACTGAGGGATCCCGGGTTCGATTCTGGTCAAGGGCACATGCCCGGGTTGCAGGCTCGATCCCCAATGGGGGGCGTGCAGGAAGCAGCTGATCAATGATTCTCATCCTTGACGTTTCTCCCTTTACCTTTCTCTCTGAAATCAATAAAATATATTAAAATAAATAAATATAAATAAATAAATAAATAATGACCATAGAGCCTGTTGTGAAGTTAAAAAGAAAGGCAAGGTGCAGAGTGCATGTATAGCGTGCCCAGTATTTATACTCGTTTGCTCCTGTGTGCAGAAAGTGTTTCTGGAACGATAAACAAAAAAAATGGGCAGTTTGGGTGGCCTCCAGGAAGGGGGAGGAGAGAAACTTTTTTTTTATTTTGTGTTAATCCTCACCCGGGGATATTTTTCCCATAGACTTTTAGAGAAAGTGGAAGGGAGGGTGAGGGAGAGAAAAACATCAATGTGAGAGAGACACATCAATTGGTTGCCTCCCAAACCTTCCCCAACCGGAGCTGGGGAACCAAACCCACAGTCCTTTGGTATAAGGGCAGATGCTCTACCATTGAGCCACACCGGCCAGAGCAAGAGAAACTTTTGAGAGTGTACCTTTTGGAGCTTTAAAATTTTGAAAATTTGGTTACTATCTATTAAGAAATAGAATTTGAGTTAGGCAAACAAAAGACAAGGGTAACAGTGAATACTTCACTGGATTGCTGTGAGTATAAACTCACCACCCTATATCTTTAGGGTAAAAGGTATCCAGTCTTAAGTGCTGGTTCTGTGTAGCAGATTTTTTGACATAAAGTCAGGCTGTGAGCCAGGGATTTGGCTGGGGTTAGAGGTTAAGATCTTAGAGATGCCATAAAGCATGAGTTCCGGTTCAGTTTTCTTCACAAGAACACTGGGTACTGAAGGAGTCTGAGGGTGTACCTTCTAGGTTCTGTTTACTACAAACTCAAACTCTAGGTCTTGGCAAACCAGTTCTTCTCACTCACTGTCTCAGGGTTCCCATTTGCTGCTGTGTGACTTTGGGCAAGTTACTTAACCTCTTTGTGCTTCAATGTCCTCTTATATAAAAGTGAGGTGTAAAGCCCTAACCGGTTTGGCTCAGTGGATAGAGCGTCGGCCTGCGGACTCAAGGGTCCCAGGTTCGATTCCAGTCAAGGGCATGTACCTTGGTTGCGGGCATATCCCCAGTAGGGAGTGTGCAGGAGGCAGTCAATCAATGATTCTCTCTCATCATTAGTGTTTCCCTCTCCCCCCTTTCTGAAATCAATTTAAAAAATACTTTAAAAAATACTTAAAAAAATAAAATATGTGAAATGTTTAGGACAGAACTGGCATCTAGTCAGTGCTCCCTGTGTGCATTCTCATTCTTAGAGAGGGGTAGTATGGTGAATTGGGCAGACGGATTTAAGTTCTCCCTCCCCTCTTATAAGCTGTGTGACCTTAGATAAATGGCTTAGCCTCTCAGGGACTTGGTTTCTGCATCTGCAGACCAGGCCATGAAGCCAGTTTGGCTCAGTGGATAGAGCGTCGGCCTGCGGACTAAAGGGTCAATGATTCTCTCTCATCATTGATGTTTTTATCTCTCTCTCCCTCTCCCTTCCTCTCTGAAATCAGTAAAAATATATGTAAAACGAAACAAAAAACCTGAATCCATCCCTAAGAAGGGGGATAAAATAATAGTATTTGCCATGCGGGGTGGTTGTAAAGATTAAATGAGATAACATATTTAATGGCTTAAGATAGTGCCTGGCGCACAGAAAACCCTGACCAGTATATAGCAGCAATTCCTTTGGGAGATATGAAGAGTTGAGCTTGCTTTCCTCCTTTTATTCTTCTATATATATAACCACTTCAGAAAATTCAGTTGACAAACCCCTCCAATTTTTTTTTAAGATTTTTATTGATGTCACAGAGGAAGGGAGAGGGAGAGAGAGAGAGAAACATCAATAATGAGAGAGAATCATTGATCGGCTGTCTCCTGCACGCCCCACACTGGGGATCGAGCCCGCCACCTGGGCCTGTGCCCTGACCGAGAATCAAACCGTGACCTCCTGGTTCATAGGTCGACGCTCAACCACTGAGCCATGCCAGCCGGGCACAAAACCCCGCATTTTGAAAGAGAAGATGAATCCGAGGAAGAAGATTCTAGTTATAAAACAACTCACTGACTGGATCAGGGATTTTATGTGTTTGGCTAATGGCTGAAAAGCAGAGATCAAGCAGAGAACAGACATAGTCATTGACACCATAAGTGCCCTGAAAACCTGAGGACAGTACCTGCAGGAATTAGAGCATTGGTTCTCAACCTTCTGGCCCTTTAAGTACAGTTCCTCATGTTGTGACCCAACCATAACATTATTGTCGTGGCTACTTCATAACTGTCATGTTGCTACTGTTCTGAATCGTCATGTCAATATCTGATATGGAGGATGGTCTTAGGCAACTCCTGTGAAAGGGTCGTTCGACCGCCAAAGGGGTCGCGACCCACAGGTTGAGAACCGCTGAATTAGGGGACTAGCCATGCCTTCGGCATCCTGAGCTGTTGCTGAAGAGCTCCTTGCTCTCAGAGCCGAGGGCTTCACAGCGGCTTCCCACATAGACCCCAGCTCTCCTCTTCCCTTCCCTTCGTCTTAACCCAGGCCAGCTTTAGCCTGATCCTCCCCTAAGAACAAAGCCACACACAACTGGCCACAGCTGGAGACAGCACCTTCTGCTCCAGCCTCCTGGCCTGGCAAGGAGCCGAGCTGGCTGTGGACAAGCCGAGGGCCTGGAGTCAGACAGCCTCGGGGCATACTAGGCAGGACTTACACTCGGCCCATGGGCAGGGTGGGATGGGTGTCCCCACTGCCCCGGAAGTCCCCTTCCTGGACCTCTTCTCTGTCCCTCCCTGACTGTGGCCCCCGCCTCTACTTTTCTCCTCCCCTTGCTCATGAATCCAGCCTAAACCAGCGCCCAAGTGAAGAGCCCATCTCTCCTGTCCGGGGGCATTTCACGCCCAGCTTGGTCCTCCCCTCCTGTGTGTGTGGTCCCCTCTGAACGTGCCCACATGATCTTAGGCCACACCCACATTCTGTAGACTAAACAGACCCTCCAAGAGTAAAGATACCAACCCCCAGTGATTCCGGGTGACAGAGAGGCATTGGCACTGACATCCTGGGCTTCCGTCCCAGTCTCCCTTGTTTGGCCTTGATCGTGTGACCTCAGAGAGTCACGCAAATTCTTTCCTCGGTGCCATAAAGTGGGGGGAGTGATAGCCACACGACCCATCTTGCTTGGGTGTGGAGAGGATGAAGTGAGTTGCTACGAGGGAAAGTATCTTGTAAACAGGAAGGCATGTAAGAAAGAGAAATGATGATAATATGTTTGCAAAATTTCAAATACCAGCCTGATCTGGCACAATCTCCTTCTGTCCACTGCAGTGACCTCAGGCGCTGCATGGACCCCTTCTTCCCCTTGCGTGTCCCGCTGCTCGGAGAGGTTTCCTCCGCACCTGGTTGGACGGTGCCTGGGACCTCGTGAGCGTGTCGCTCTGACCCCCTTCTCCTGGGACACCACTCACCCCTCATCCCAGCTCCCTGCTGATGCCCAGGCCCAGGACAAGCCCAGGCCCAGGACAACCCACTCGGCCGAGTGAGGTAATAAATCAGCTTCCCCCGACAAAGCTCTCAGACTCCCTGTCTCATTAAAACGCTTCTAAGAAAACAAAAGGGATTCTGTGGTTGAAAAAGTTTGGGAAATTTGCTGACCCACAACTAACCTTTCCCACTCCCCCACTCATCAAGGAAGGGGGCAGCCAGCTGAGTTGGGACAGCGCAATAGGGTGTTTTTCTGTTGTTGTTTTTTAATACATTTTATTGATTTTTTACAGAGAGGAAGGGAGAGGAATAGAGAGTTTGAAACATCAATGAGAGAGAAACATCAATCAGCTGCCTCCTGCACACTCCCCACTGGGGATGTGCCCGCAACCAAGGTACGTGCCCTTGACCGGAATCGAACCCGGGACCCTTGAGTCCGCCGGGCGATGCTCTATCCACTGAGCCAAACCGGTTAGGGCTGTGTTTTTGTTTTTGTGTTTTTTTTTAATATATTTTATTGATTTTTTACAGAGAGGAAGGGAGAGGGATAGAGAGTTAGAAACATCGATGAGAGAGAAACATCGATTCAGCTGCCTCCTGCACGCCCCCGACTGGGGATGTGCCCGCAACCAAGGTACATGCCCTTGACCGGAATCGAACCCGGGACCCCTCAGTCCGCAGGCAGACGCTCTATCCACTAAGCCAAACCGGCTAGGGTGGGCTGTGTTTTTTTTAATATATTTTTTTTATTGATTTCAAAGAGGAAGGGAAAGGGAAAGAGAAATAGAAACATCAACGATGACAGAGAATCATTGATCGGCTGCCTCCTGCACACCCCACACAGGGATCAAATCGTGACCTCTTGGTTCATAGGTTGACACTCAATCACTGAGCCGTGCCAGTTGGGCGTAATGGGGTTTTTTAAGGCAAATTTTCAAATACACACAAACACAGTGAAGGGTAAAATGAACCCTTGGGTGTGTCATTCACCTTCAGCAATCATCAGCATTTAAGAACAAGGGAGACTGAGGGTTTGGGAAGCATCCTGATGTCGGAATTCCAGTCCCACCACTTAGTGTGGGACCCTGCACAAGTTGTTCAGTCTCTGAGTCTGTGTTCTCCTGTATTAAGTGGAAATGTTACCTCAAACCGAAAGGGACTGTTCTAGAGTCAATGAAATAAGTCAGTTCTGAGGCACTAGCTGAATGTCCCAAGGTGAGTGCTCAGTAATAGTAACAGTCATTGCCCTAACCCAGTGGTCAGCAAACTCATTAGTCAACAGAGCCAAATATCAACAGTACAACGATTGAAATTTCTTTTGAGAGCCAAATTTTTTAAACTTAAACTATATAGGTAGGTACATTGTTATGAACTTAATTGGGGTCCTCCTAAGGCTTAGGAAGAGCCACACTCAAGGGGCCAAAGAGCCACATGTGGCTCGAGAGCCGCAGTTTGCCGACCACTGCCCTAACTGGTTTGGCTCAATGGATAGAGCGTTGGCCTGCGGACTGAAGGGTCCCAGGTTCGATTCCCATCAAGGGCATGTACCTTGGTTGCAGACACATCCCCAGTTAGGGGGTGTGCAGGAGGCAGCTGATCGATGTTTCTAACTCTCTATCCCTCTCCCTTCCTCTCTGTAAAAAAATCAATAAAATATATTTGAAAAAAATAGTAACAATCCTTGCTAGAAGCAAGGTGGTCCAGGCTGAATGTGTGGGTTCTGGCTCCAGATTTCCTGGGTTCGAATCCCAGCTCACTCACACTGTTTCCTAGCCGGGTAACCTTGGACAAGTTGCTGATCCTCTCTGTTCCCCAGTGTTTTCATAGCAGTGC
This sequence comes from Myotis yumanensis, assembly GCF_028538775.1. Taxonomy (NCBI): domain Eukaryota; kingdom Metazoa; phylum Chordata; class Mammalia; order Chiroptera; family Vespertilionidae; genus Myotis; species Myotis yumanensis. The sequence continues at coordinate 2,563,711 of NW_027223771.1, read as the reverse complement.
CTACCTCCTGAGTGTTTTGTTAGGAAAACTTTTCCCCTCTTCCCGTCTCTCGGTTGTTTAGCTGGTCTAATAATGACATTGACACAAAACAGATTAACGGGAAAAACATTTAACTTAGCACATAAAGAGATGAGTCATCATATCTTTGTCATCAAAACAGGCGCCTTTTAGACCATTTAAATAAGAAAATAAATTTGTGAAGATTTGACAAAGCAAAGGGTTTAGGTTTGCTTATCGTCTTTTCAGCCTAAATTTTCTGTCTCTGGTGATAAGGATGCCTTCGGCCTGCCTCGTACAGGGAGGGTACCTTCACGGGAGAGATTGACTTCCTGCTTTCAGGATGCTAAAGGGAGGATTCCTTCTCTCTAAAGCCCCCAATTGCCTTCCATCACCCTTAGCTCAGCGTGTCCTTCTTGCACAGGCCGTTTCTCAAGAACGTTAACTCAGAATAACAAACCAAAGTGGCACATTTGGGGCTGGTATAATTTGCTCCCCTTTAGCCATGAAGAGCAGTGGGGCTCGGCCTTGGTGGCTCCGTGGTTGAGTGTTGACCTATGAACCAGGAGGTCACGGTTCAGTTCCCAGTCAGGGACATACCTGGGTTTCTGGCTCAATGCCCAGTAGGGGGCGTACAGGCAGCAGCTGATCCATGATTCTCATTGATGTATCTCTCTCTCTCTCTCTCTCTCTCTCTCTCTCTGAGATCAATGAAAATATATTTTTAAAAAAAGAGCAGTGGGAACAGTGCTTGACAGGTAGTGGGGGCTCAGTACAGGTTTGTTTTGTTACTGTTAACACAAGCTACTGAATTTAATTTGGCATTTTGTAAATCCCATTTACACCTGTAAGCATCTTCCTTCTGAAGTGGAATCTCAGAGCCCCTGTTTGGGGAAATGAAGAAATAAAGTCTGAGGCCCTAACTGGTTTGGCTCAGTGGGTAGAGTGTCAGCCTGCGGACTGAAGGGTCCTGGGTTCGATTCCAGTCAAGGGCACGTGCCTGGGTTGCGGGCTTAATCCCCATTAGGGGAAGTGCAGGAGGCAGCCAATCAATAACTCTCTCTCATCATTGATGTTTCTATCTCTATCTCCCTCTCCCTTCCTCTCTGAAATCAATAAGGATACATATATTTAAAAAAATAAAGAAAGTCTGAGGAGTCCCACTCGCACCACCGATGCTCCTGCCATGATCTCAGCAGAAATGTCAGACCTGTGGCCCCAAGAGTTATGTGCCCTGATTTGCTGGCTCAGTGTGTGGGTCATAGGTTATTCACAGGACACCCAGAAGTTGATGCAACCCTGATAAGCTGGAGTCACAAACCAGGCGGGAGGGTCACGGTGCTCCTCCCCCACCTCTAGCTGAACAAAGAGAATCCCAAATCTTGAAGACCTTTGAACCCATGTCTGACCCTTCACCAGGAGCCCTGCCACCTGGAAATCCTGGAATGGGGCTCCCGGTTGAGTCCATTCCATTATTCTTCGCTTGTGGAGTGAACATAACATGCTGGCACTGTGATGGCAGGATGCAGCCTGCCCAGTTTTCTCTGGAGCTCCTTGGCGGATCACATGACACATCTGGGCTTGCTTTCTTTCTTTTCTGTTTTTTTAATATATATTTTTATTGATTTCATAGAGGAAGAGGGACAAAAACATCAATGATGAGAGAGAATCATTGATCGGTTGCGTCCTGCACGCTCCCTACTGGGGATCGAGCCTCCAACCCAGGCATGTGCCCTTGACCGGAATCGAACCCGGGACCCTTTAGTCCTCAGGCCGATGCTCTATCCACTGAGCCAAACCAGCTAGGGCTAGTCTTTCTTTCTTTATTTATTTTTTTAAATCGTCACCACCCAGATGATTTCCAGAGTCTCTTTCAAATCTTGCCTTTTGTGTTTATATAATTCTATTTTTTTAAATCTGAAATTCTACTATTCTAATAATCCAGTTCTTTTGTCCAAATGAGGGAGCAAGAGAGAAATCGGGGGCCTGTATCTTCCAAAGAGGAGCGTGGTTCCCCTCTCCGCCTGCATCTGCCCACCTTCTACATCCAGATGTTTACAGCAGCCGAAACCACAGCACTTCCTTAGCTTTCAGGCAGTGTGGCCAGCTCATCCCAGCTGACCTTTTGCTTTGTTTATTAGGAAGAAAAACACCCCAAAATCCCAACTGTCTAAGTCCCAGACAGGCTGAACCTATAACCTCATGGAGGGCAAATGCCCTGAGGCGGTGCCAAGGGGAAATCCCAGTAGCCCCAAGGACAGTTGACCTCCTTTCGACACCCTGGCGACATGATCAGGAAGAGGAAAGAGCCCCTATTGCCCAGGTTCTGAGCTATTCACACCAGAGTCCAGATACTGAGTTTAAAGTATCTGTGTGGACAGGCTGAGCAGGTAGAAGGAAATTTGGGTCTGAAGCCCATGAGACTTAAAGAGAAAGGCATTGTGGTTTGGACAGGCCTCAGAATACAGGAGAGAAGTAAGACTGTAGGAGTGGAGGCGGTCATCCAGAGAGGAAGCAGTACGTGACAATCAGTGCTCTGTCTGGCTGCTGGGGAAATTCCAGCACTGAAAGGACTAGCAAATAAAAAAAAAGAGAAAAAAAGAAGGGACATGAGGGACAGTTCATCTGCAAGTTCCAGAAATGGAGAAGAAAAGGAGACAGAGAGGATGGAACCAATAGAAGAAAATATCTATGCATTGAAGAAAGGAATGACTTCATATTGAAAGGGCTCAAGTGTCAAGCAAGATCAACAACAGAACAAAACACCCCAACAAAACTAGACACAGTCTGATGATACTACAGTACTCTAAGGGTAATCTTTAAAACAGCGGTTCTCAACCTGTGGGTCGCGACCCCCTTGGCGGTCGAACGACCCTTTCACAGGGGTCGCCTAAGACCATCCTGCATATTAGATATTTACATGACAATTCATAACAGTAGCAACTTTACAGTTATGAAGTAGCAACGAAAATAATTTTATGGTTGGGTCACAACACGAGGAACTGTATTTAAAGAACCACTGCTTTAAAAAGGAAGTCCTAAAAGTTTCTGGAGAAGGAAAAACAAGTCACCTGCCAAAGAAGAAACACCCAACTAGCCTCAAACTTCTTATCAGCTATATTGGATTCTACAAGATATTGAAACAATGGCTTTCAAGTACCCAGTGGATATAGTTTTGATCTATAATTGTATGCCCACCCGAAGGATCAAATAAAATTTTTTTGAACATTGATTTCCCATATGCTCCTTTGGGAGGATTCAAGGACATAAACTTTCAAAATGAAAAGGGAATTCAGGAAAAAGAAATAATGAAAATAAGTGAGGAACACAACGGGGGGGAAAATCCCAGAATGGCACTTGTCCACAGATCTGTAAATTAGTGGCTCAACAGTAGGAAGTCAAGGAGTTTCATGAAGAATGCTTTCAAGGAGGAAGTGAATTCCAATCAACAGATAATATTTTTTTACTTTAAATAATTTTTATTTTTCCATTACAGTTGGCATACAATATTAGTTTCAGGTGTACAACCCAATGATTAGATAGTATGTAACTTACTAAGTGATCACCTTGACAAATCTGACACCATATATAGTTATTACAGTATTATTGACTATATTTCCTATGCTGTACTTTACCTCCCTGTGACTATTCTATAATTGCCAATTTGTACTTCTTCTTTTTTTTAATATATATTTTATTTTTTTAGAGAGTGTGAGACTTCCCCTTTTCTTTACAGAGTTTTTTTTTTTTAATATATTTTATTGATATTTTACAGAGAGGAAGGGAGAGAGATAGAGAGTTAGAAACATCGATGAGAGAGAAACATCGATCAGCTGCCTCCTGCACACCTCCTACTGGGGATGTGCCTGCCACCAAGGTACATGCCCTTGACCAGAATCGAACCTGGGACCTTTCAGTCCACAGGCCGACGCTCTATCCACTGAGCCACACTGGTTAGGGCTTGTACGTCTTAATCCCTTCATCTTAACCCTCCTCCCATCTGGCAACCATCAAAATGTTTTCTGTATCTATGAGTCTGTTTCTGTTCTGCTTTTTAGAGTCCACATACAAGTGAAATCATATGGCATTTATCTTTCTGTGTCAATGTCACTCAGCACAGTACCCTCTAGGTCCATCCATGTTCTTTCAGATGACAAGATTTCATCATTTAAAGTAAAGATTGATATGTATTTATTGCCATTTTATTCATTTGTTTTTCCTTCTTAAAGAAGACCCTTTAACATTTCTTGTAATGCTTGTTTGGCGGTAATGAATTTCTTCATCTTTTTCTTGTCTAGGAAGCTCTTTATCTGTCCTTCAATTCTAAATGATAGCTTTGCTGGGTTGTAGGTCCTTGTTTTTCATCACTTTGAGTATTTCTTGCCAATCCCTTCTGGCCTGAAAAGTTTCTGTTGAGAAACCAACTGCCAATCTTATGGAAGCTCCCTTGTAGATAAATAACCGCTTTTGTCTTGATGCATTTAAGATACTCTCTTTGTCTTTAATCTTTTTCACCCATCCCCTTAACCCTCCTCCCATCTGGCAACCAACCATTAAAATGTTTTCTATATCTATGAGTCTGTTTCTGTTCTGTTTGTTTATTTTGTGTTTTAAGATCCACATGCAAGTGAAATCATATGGCACTTGTCTTTCTATGTCTGACTTATTTCACTCAGCACAATACCAGTTGAGAAATCAACTGGCATTCTTATGGGAGCTCCCTTGTAGATAACTAACCATTTTAGTCTTGCTGCTTTTAAGATTCTCTCTTTGTCTTTATCCTTTTCAACAGATAATATTTATACCAGAGGACTGTCTTTGTCTCCCCTGCTATAAAAAAGGGGGAACCAATAAAAACAAACAAACAAACTAGGAAAAACAGCCTAGCTGGCATGGCTCAGTGGTTGAGTGTTGAACTATGAACTAGGAGGTCACGGTTCAATTCCTGGTCAGGGGACATGCCTGGGTTGCAGGCTTGATCCCCAGTAGGGGGCATGCAGGAGGCAGTCAATCAATGATTCTCTCTCATCATTGATGTTTCTATCTCTCTCTCCCTCTCCTTTCCTCTCTGAAATCAATAAAAATACATTTTAAAATAAATAAATAAAATGGTACAGCCACTTTGGAAAAAGTCTGGAAGTTCCTCAAAAGATCAAGCATAGAGTTACCATATGACCCAGTAAATCCACTCTTACTTTATACCCTAGAAAAATGAAAACATGTTTACACAAAAACCTGCACACGAATGTTAATAACATTATTCATAATGGCCAAAAAGTGGAAACGACCCAAATGCCCATCAGCTGGTAAGTGGATAAACAAAGTGGAATATCACACAATGGAACACTATGCATTAATAAAAAGGAATAAATAATATATGCTGCAATGTGGATGAGCCTTGAAAACCTTATATTAAATTAAGAAGTCAGCCACATGTTACATATATGATTCCATTTATATGAAATATCCTATATAATAAAAGCCTAATATGCTAAGTGTCCGGTCGTCCAGCGTCTGTTCAATCAATCAAAGCGTAATATGCTAATGATATGCTAAGGATGCTCAACCGCTTGCTACGATGTGCACTGACCACCAGGGGGCAGACAGTCGACCAATAGGTTAGCTTGCTGCTGGGGTCCGGCTGATCGGGACTGAGTGAGACGGGCCAGACACACCTTGGAGCCCTCCCGGGTCCCTCCCTAGCCCTGATCGTGCATCGGTGGGGTTCCTTGGCCTGGCCTGCACCCTCTCGCAATCCGGGCTGAGGGACTCCTCCCGCACCTGCCCCCCCTCCGCCCAGTGCACTAATTTCGTGCACCGGGCCTCTAGTCTAGAATAAGAAACCTATAGAGACAGAAAGGAGATGATAGTTCCTAGGAGCTGAAGGGAGGGAGGAGTGGAGAGTGATTCCTCATGGTTATAGGGTTTCTTTTTGGGGTGATGAAAATATTCTGGAACTAGTGCTGATGGTTGGACAACTCTATATTAAAAGCTGCTGAATTGTACACTTTAGAAGGGTTAATTTTATGGTATGTGGGAAAGGAAGAAAAGAAGAGAAAGGGAAAGGAACAAAATGAACGAGAAAGAAAAATACAAAGAAAAAGTTTGAGGGAGAAGGGAAAGAAATTCTGGACTTAACTAGGCCCTTTATTTTCTCATAGAAACATTCATTCCACAGGATGAGTGACGTGCGGAGCACCTAATAAATGCTTCTCGACCCAGCAGAGGCTCTGTAGCTGATCGTTTAACAAGAAGGCAACAGGTTCTGCTGATGTAGGAGGAGTGGGGTTGAGGATTTAAAGGGGGAGGGGTCCCCTTGACCCTTCCTAGTGCCGGGTAGCACCCTTGATGTCTTAACCATCCTGGGCCATGGTCTCTTTGCCCAGAAGGCTTTTAAAGGGGCAGGCATCCTTTTCTTGGCTTCTGCAGTGAGTCACCTTGCCAGTGACAACATCGGGGACGCAGTGGGAAAGGACATATTTCCAGTTCCTGGGTAAAAGGACATATTTTTAGTCTCCATGGTTCTGGCAAAGAAGTTCTCGTTGCCATTTTCCCCACAAGTGACTCATTCTCCTGGAGGCAATTCCGTGCCACTTCCTGGACACCCACTCACCTGGAAAAACTGAGGTCGCTCCTGCTGTTACCTGTGGAAGAGACAAGCAGCCCATTGTAGGTAGAAGTGGCTGCCTTCGCTCTCCTCCACGACCACCTCACCCCCACATGGTCTGGGGGCCTTGCCCTCAGTGCCAGAGTGAGCAGAAGGGACGTAGATTTGTCTTAGGGGCTGGAGGCCTGGTTAGGACAAAGAAGGCCACCTTAGTCTGTTAATGACGCGAAGAGACATCGTTCCATGGCTGCTGAAGCTTAACCACAGAGGTGGCACTTCCCTGGCCTTTCCTGGTAGCGAAGCCAGGAAATGCCCCAAAGCATAAGACAGCTTTGTTCTCACTCGATCACTGCTGGCCACGTTCCTTGGTTCCTGTCTGCAAAAGTGGCCCCACCTTTGGCCTTCTTTTCTTTTGTTTAACATATTTTTATTGATTTCAGAGAGGAAGGGAGAGAGAGAGAAATATCAATGATGAGAGAGAATCATTGATCGGCTGCCTCCTGCACACCCCGCCATCCCCCCCCCCCCTCCCCCCCCAGGATTGAGCCTGCAACCCGGGGCGGGACCCTCCAGTCCTCAGGCTGACATTCTATACACTGAGCCAAACCAGCTAGGGCCCTTTGGGTTTCTTTGTGAGGATGCAGTGAGCAAAATGACACCCCAGTTTGAGCTGTCTCACTCCCCAGTGCCCTCTGGTGACCAATCGGACCCACTGCTTTCTCGCCTCCCTTCAACCACCGCACCTCTGGTTCTGGGATCTGAAGGATCCTTTTTTTTTTTTTTTTTTTTTTTTTTTTTTTTTTTAATTTTTCTCTTAAAGTATTACAAAGGGTATTACATAAGTATCCTTTCCCCCCCCCCCTTGACAAACCCCTACCCTCCCTTACCCCCCAGTGTCTTATGTCCATTAGTTATGCTTATATGCATGCATACAAGTCCTTCGGTTGATCTCTTACTCCCCTCCCTCCTGTCCCCCAACTCTCTCTGGCCTTCCCACTGCAGTTTGACAATCAGTTTGAGGCAGCTCTGCCTCTGTATCTATTATTGTTCAAAAGTTTGTAATGGTCTTTATTATCCATGAATGAGTGAGATCATGTGGTATTTTTCCTTCATTGACTGGCTTGTTTCACTTAGCATAATGCTCTCCAGTTCCATCCATGATGTTGCAAATGAAGGATCCTTTTGTAAGTCAGAACGCCTCCCTGACCACATCACACCCTCACACATCCAATGACACGTCGCCAAATACTCAGACAGTAAATGGGCTGTTAATATCCATTGCTTGTGGAAATGTTTTTGAAAAACTGGCAGTTACATAAGTAGACAAAGCATGTTATCTGTCTACTAGCAAAGTCCTTTTGGCATGTGTACTTGTGTCGTATGTCGTGTGTGCGTTCCCTGTATTTTCAGGAGCTTCCCAGAGCCCTAGGAGAGGGACCCAATAGCCAGGCTAGGCCACTCTGGCCCTAGTGTTAAAAACAGACTATGGCCCAGCTGACGTGGCTCAGTGGTTGAGCATCAACCTATGAACCAGGAGATTACGGTTCGATTCCTGGTCAGGGCACATGCCGGGTTGCGGGCTAGATCCCCGGTGTGGGGTATACAGGAGGCAGCCGATCAATGATTCTCTCTCAATCATTGATGTTTCTATCTCTCTCTCCCTCTCCCTTCCTCTCTGAAATCAATAAAAAAAATATATATATATTTAAAAAAAACAACAGACTATGGCTGTAGCCACTGCTGTCAGTGTATAGGCTCTCACGGCCCATTGCTCCATTCACTGGGGAAGTTCCAGAAGCTTCCTCCTCTTTAGCCAGGGCTGACTGAAATTCCTGGGGGAGGGGGAGTGCTGTGGGGAGTCAAGTATGCTCTCAGCTTCCAGGCTGGGCCTCAGGCATCTGCAGAAGGGTCTCTTGTCACCTGACCTTGTCTTCGAGTGATTCATGGTCTGTAGGTGGCGCCAGCATTGACAACGTGTCTATGATGTTACAGTAGGTGAGGTCAGCGGGCTCCTCTCGTGATGTGGTCATTACTATTACCACAATCCCCAGCATTTTGTGGGTCCCTATGTGCAGAGCACTTTCCAGAAACTTTTAAAAAGTTGAAAACAGTATCGTTGTCTTCCAAAAATATGGTCTTTTTAAAAAAATATATATATATTTTATTGATTTTTTTACAGAGAGGAAGGGAGAGGGATAGAGAGTTAGAAACATCGATGAGAGAGAAACATCAGTCAGCTGCCTCCTGCACACCCACTACTGGGGATGTGCCCGCAACCAAGGTACATGCCCTTGACCAGAATCGAACCTGGGACCCTTCAGTCCGCAGGCCGACGCTCTATTCACTGAGCCCAACCGGTTAGGGCTGGTCTTTTTTTAAATAATATATTTTTATTGATTTCAGAGAGAAAGAGATAGATACATCAATGATGAGAGAGAATCATTGATCAGCTGCCTCCTGTATGCCCCCTACTGGGGATCAAGCCCACAACCTGGGCATGTGCCCTTGACCAGAATTGAACCTGGGACCCTTCCATCCACAGGCTGATGCTCTATCCACTGAGCCAAACCGGCCAGGGCAAAACCATATGGTCTTATGGGGTGAGGGGCAGTGATAACATGAGTACATAAGAGAAAATAAAATTCTGTTCAAGTCCATCAAAACCAGTTGAGCACTTGTGTAAGAACTTGCATAAGGCATTTTAAAGTTACCTTAAAAGAAAACTGTGACTCTTAGTATCTTCTGAGGACAATAAGAATGAGGAATGGGACATTATTAAAATATAACCATCAATGTGCAAAGTAGAGTAAGTTCATACCTGTACTAACCAGGACTTTCTACGGTAAATACCAGTTAGTTAGCTCAAACTCACATAAACAAACAAACAAACAAACAAAAAAGCCTTTATTGGTTCATTGAAAGGAGAGAAAGGTAGGAATGGGCTAGCTTCAGGAACCGCTGGATCCAGGACAGAAATACCAGGAGGACTCTAGCCCAGCCGTGGGCAAACTACGATGCAGCCCGTTTGAAATGAATAAAACTAAAAAAAAAAAAAAAAAAAAGACCATACCCTTTTATGTAATGATGTTTACTTTGAATTTATATTAGTTCACACAACACTCCATCCATGCTTTTGTTCCAGCCCTCCGGTCCAGTTTAAGAACCCATTGTGGCCCTCGAGTCAAAAAGTTTGCCCACCCCTGCTCTAGCCCCTTCCCACCAACCCGGAATCTGCAGGCTTCTCTTCCCGTGGCTCACACAGAAGGGCTTTCTCAGCAAACAGGAAAGGGGCCCCGGGCAGATCTGGACCTACACCGTGGCTGTCTACCAAAGAAGAAATGAAATCTTCCCTTTGGGTTCCATTCAAAAGAAGAGAGACGGAAACCAGAAAAAGACTTGATGTGCTTACCCTTCTGGGAAGGGTGGGGTGGGGTGCTTTTATTGGTAGCCCATCTAGAGCCAAATAGTTGGAGTGGGAGAAATATCCCCCCAAATCAAGGGGAATGGTGGTCTTGGTAGACAAAGCAAGGTAAACCAGTGAGAGTCACGTGATTGCTTTTCTGGAATGAGGGTCCATCGTTGTTGTTGTTGTTTTTTAAATATATTTTGATTGATTTCAGGGAGGAAAGGAGAGAGAGAAAGTGATAGAAACATCAGTGATGAGAGAGAATCACTGACTGGCTGTCTCCTGCACGCATCCTACTGGGGATCGAGCCCGAAACCCAGGCATGTGCCCTGACCGGGAATCGAACTGTGGCTTCCTGGTTCATAGGTTGACGCTCAACCATTGAGCCACACTGGCCAGGCAGGGTCCATAGTTTTAACCAATGGTCAAAGGGATCCCTAACCCAAAATCTTAGGTCTAGAAGTAACCTTGGTGACCACTGGGTCTCACTCCCCCATTTTATAGAAGGGAATACTGGGGTGCAGAGGGTTTAGGTGGTTTGCCTAAGATCACACAAGTATGATGGGTTCCCATATTGATCTCATGTAGGTTGAGGAAGGGGATATATAAGAAGTAAGGGTCAAAACCTGATCTGAAGGTTAGAGTCAAGGCAAACATTTAAAAAATGGTAGAGTACCATAAAAAGAGAATGTGGGGAGCCTGGTCAGCATGTTGGGGGAAAATAAAGCATAGAATGAGGTGGGGCTTATTTAAAAAAACAAAATAAAAATAAGACCTTGCCCTGGCCAAGTAGCTCAGTTGGTTAGAACATTGTCCCAATATACCAGAATTTGGTCCCTGGTCAGGGCGCATACAAGAACCAACCAAAGAATCCTATATAATAAAAGCGAAGTATGCAAATTGTCCCCTTGACCAGGAGTTCATTTGGGAGTTTCACCAGGGGGCGGGGCCAGCTGGGGAAAGGGGGAGTACCTGGCCAGCAGCCAGCAGCCGCTAGGGACCCTTCCAGTGCATGAATTTCATGCACTGGGCCTCTAGGGCATAAATAAATGGGACAACAAATTGACGTCCCTCCCTCCGCCCCTACCGCCCTTCCTCCCTTCCTACCTCCCTCCTTCCCTTCTCTCTCTAAAAACATCCTCTAAAGTCAACAAGGGCGGCTTTGGTTTAGTTTCAAGGCTTCATCAGTGTTTTTTATCTTAGGAATTTTTAAGAATGAGTGAGGCACCACCTGACTAGAAATGGGCAAATGTTGATCTGATCTTCCAAGAGGAACAAGCTGATTCTAAGAGTTCCAGGCTGGTGACCTGGGCAAGGTTCCAGTGTGGGTTTAAGAACAGATCGTGCCAGACAGGCCTCATTTCTCTTTTTGAGAACGTTCTCTCCCTGGCAGGTTACTTGGGAGGAATATGCTACACTCTAATCCCTCTAGGAATTAAAAAACCAGAGGAGCCAAACTAGTGACTTCCACCTGAATCCAGTCCTCAGACATCTTCTATAGTAATAAAAGAGTAATATGCTAATTAGACTGGGAGACCTTCCATGGTGGCAGGGCCGAGGCAGAGGCAGTTAGGGGCAATCAGGCCAGCAGGGGAGAGCAGTTAGGGGGGTCATGCCAGCAGGGGAGGGCAGTTGGGGGCAATCAGGCCAGCAGGGGGGCAGTTAGGAGGCGACCAGGCCGGCAGGCAAGTGGTTAGGGGCGATGAGGCAGGCAGGCAGGCGAGTGGTTAGAAGCCAGCGGTCCTAGATTTTGAGAAGCATGTCCGACTGCCGGCAGTTGGACATCCCCCAAGGCGTCCCGGATTGGAGATGGTGCAGGCTGGGCTGAGTCTCCCCACTCCCCCTTAAATAAATGAGGACATTTTCCATAAAGTCTGCCTTTCTGGCTTCATGATGACATTGGTCTACATTCCTGCCTGCCAGGGGGTATCACTGCCCTCAGTAGGTAAAGCATGCCCATGAACACGCCACTTCACCGCAGACCCCACCGTTCCCTATTGCCTCACCATTAGCCAGCTTCACTCATTAGTGTTGGCCTGTGAGTGTATGCCCCTGATCTAATCTACCCTTTATTGTTTTATAGAGACTCAGGAACGAAGTGGGGTTGGAAGCACTTCTCATTTCCCCAGAAGATGGCAATCTAACGTGGGCTACAGCTCCTACCTACGGAACCAACTCTGGAGAAACCATAGAAGCTTGGATCTGAGAACCAAACCTCAAACTGTGAGTGCTCCCAGGAAAACCATTATGAACTAGTGTGTGGTGTTAGTTTGGAGCGTGGGGGCTGGGCATCCACCTGGGGGCATCCACAGCAGTGGGAGGATGGGCTGCAAGAGATATTTTTTCCTTTAAAAAAAATAATATATTTTTATTCATTTCAGAGAGGAAGGGAGAGAGAGAGAGAGATAGAAACATCAATGATGAGAAAGAATCCTTGATCGGCTGCCCCCCTATACACCCCCTACTGGGGATTGAGCCTGCAACCCAGGCATGTGCCCTGATGGGGAATCAAATCATGACCTCCTGGTTCATAGGTTGATGCTCACCTACTGAGCCCTGCCAGCCAGGCCAAAATTTTAAGTCTTTCTCTTGCTTCTTCCTCTCATTGATTGGGACATTCTGTGTGGCAGAAGCCAGGAGTGACAGCTCAGGTTTCAGGTGTTGGTGGGGTAATATCAGGGGTGAGAAGCTGGGGAAACAGATGTGAGCTTCCCTCAGACATTCACTGGAGAAGACAAAATGTCTTGGAGAAAGTGAAGGGGGCTGGGCCTGGGAGGAGGGAGGGGTCAGGGGTCCCAGCAGCAGTGCAGACCTGGCCCGGCTCCCTGACAGACCCCAGAAGCCACACACTCACCCCGAGGGAAGAATGGCAGGAGAGTGTGTCCAGATGGGGGGCTAGTTTAGATGAAATTTGCAGAGTTTCTGGGCCTAGGTTCTGGGGACCAGGATTATGGACCTTTTGGCAGTAACCAAGTAGACATTTATCCAACAGGATGGCTTGACACATCTAGGATTTGGGGACTGAGGAGCAACCATGGGGTGGGGTAGGGGAGTAAGCAGCCCATCTCCTTGGAAACCAGGGTTAAGTGCCCCCAGGTTAGCAGAGTAACTGACTTTTGAAAAGCAGAGTTAAAGCTCATGTGCATCTGAGTTTGCAGACAGATTTCCACCCAGTGCACCTTCTCACATTGTGAGCGCTGGGGACCCAACCTGGTCCTGTCCCAGCCATCTCACTGGGTTCCAGCTGCTGGGGTAGGAGGTGGAGAAGAGAGGGCAGGCGCCAGATAACAGTTCCCCAGGGGGTGCAGCCCCGAGGGCGGCAAGGGCAGCATGAGGGACATCCATGGGTCAGTGAGCTTGGGGATCGCACTCCAGGGTCCAGGAAAAGAGTGAGGGAAAGGAAGCTGCATGAAGATGTCATAGCAGGGGATTTTCAGTCCATTTTAGAATTACCTTACTGGCCACTTCCCCTGTGCCAGGTCCTAGCTGGGCGCTGGGGGGTAAGTAAAAGAAAGAATGCCAGAGCTTGGCTGGTGTGGCTCAGTGGTTGAGCATCAACCTATGCACCAGGAGGTCACGTTTCAATTTCCGGTCAGGACACATGCGCAAGTTGCGGACTCAGTAGGGGGTGTGCAGGAGGTAGCCGATCAATGATTCTCTCTCATCATTGATGTTTCTCTCTCTCTCTCTCCCCCTCCCCCACCCCTCTTCTCTGAAAGCAATAGAATTTTGTTTTTTTAAAGAAAGAATGCCAGAAACCACGCGTCAGAGCTTGGCCCTTAGTAAGCGCTTCATTAAAATGCCTGTACTCCTCCTAAAAGGTTACAGAAATGAAGAAAACAGCTTACCCTCCAGGGTCTTAAGGTCCTATAAGAGGTTGACCCTTGCACACAGCTGGGCCCAAAGTTCCAGGGGTTGAAGGGAGGGCCGGAGACATGGTTGAGGCATCCCAGGAGAGGTACCAAGTGAGGGCTGAGTGTGTGTCCAAGGGAGGTGGGAGATGAGGAGGGAGCCAGGGGACCAGACTCGTGGGAAGCTATGGGAAGACTGAGCTGCAAGAGAACACATTCCGGCAGCCCCTAACCTCCCGAGGGAAAGTTCATGTGCAAATCAGTCCTTTGGAATTTGGAATGCATTTGCCCATGGGAACAATACCGTACATGGAGGCTCGGTTCTTAGGTCAGCGGGTGGAAATGGATTTACCCCACGTTACTCAGCTCCATTACTCAGAGCTGTTCCCTAGATCAGGGTTCAGAGAGAACAGAGCTCCGTGGCGTAACTCCTTCCTGGGGAGCTGGGCCTGTCAAAGGCCAAAGTCTTTTTTTTTTTTTTTAAATATATTTTTATTGATTTCAGAGAGGAAGGCAGAGGGAGAGGTAGAAACATCAATGATGAGAGAGAATCATTGATTAGCTGCGTCCTGCACGCCCCCCACTGGGGATCAAGCCTGCAACCCAGGCATGTGCCCTTGACCGGGAATCGAACCAGGACCCTTCAGTCCACAGGCTGATGCTCTATCCACTGAGCTAAACCAGCCAGGGCCCAAAGGGGGTTTGGTATGGTTTAGAAGGGGATTGAACTTGAGTCTAGTTTAAAAATTTTTTTTCATATGTTGATTTTAGAGACAGAGGAAAGAATAGGGATGGAGAGGTAGAAACATCAATGAGAGAGATACATCATCAGCTGCCTCCTGCACGCCCCCTGCTGGGGATTGAGCCCGCAGTCTGGGCATGTGCCCTGACCGGGAATCTAACCAGTGAGCTCTGGGTTCATGGGTCAATGCTCAACCACTGAGTCACACAGGCTGGACCATAAGGCTAGTTTTAAGTGTATTTAATAACAAAGCTATCAGCTGACATACATTTATAATTACATATGAAAGGGGTAGTTAACTTGCAGGAGGTAAGAGATGACTGCATTGCTATCAGATCAGCAGGCAAGCTGGTTTTAGAATTTCACAGTGGCCCAAGCAGTTCTGTTTGATATAAATGCCTTTGAGTCCCTAATCCAGTATGGCAGGTGTTATTTTTTAAAAAATATATTTTATTGATATTTTACAGAGAGGAAGGGAGAGGGATAGAGAGTTAGAAACATTGATGAGAGAAACATCGATCAGCTGCCTCCTGCACTCTCCCTACTGGGGATGTGCCCACAACCAAGGTACATGCCCTTGACCGGAATCGAACCTGGGGCCCTTGAGTCTACAGGCCGACGCTCTATCCGCTGAGCCAAACGGCTAGGGCAAGGCAGGTGTTCTTATGAAAAGGGGGAATTTGAACGCAGACACCCACACAGGGAGAAAAGAAAAAGTAGGAACTCATGTAGCTGTGGCCATGGAAGCAGAGACGGGGCCTGTCGGCTGCATCAGGTGCTCAGAGGCAGGCCCCTTGGAGTCAACGCTTCCTGCTGCCATTCCCATTCTGGCCTCAGGGTGGCACTGCTCCCTCTTCAACAATGGCCCTTGATGGCTGCTGTACAGCTCAACTCTAAACCCAGTCTGAACTCCTCAGCAAGATGGTCGTAAAGGCTGAAGAATAACAAAACAAAACAAAAATAGACTCAGGGTACCAGGAGTTAAAACTCCAACTCACCAGGTCTAGCTTATTCCCTGCTGCTCACAGCCCTTTCCCTGACCACCAGGGACCCCAGGACTAAGAATCCCAGGACTAGGCCGTCTTTTCTGCTGTCAACCCCCCTGATGTCCAATGATTGACACCGTAAAGACCTCACCTGTAGGCAAGATCACAGTGGCTGATGCTAAAGTCTTCCTCTCTGAGCCCTCAACAATATCTCAATAAAAACAGCAACCCGACGTTCATCTGACCATTAGAGGTCTACAGTAATGAGGGGTGGGGGTAGGAGCTATCCTTTCAAGAGAACAGAGTGCCCTTCCTCTCTCAGGGGACAGATAATTCCTGCCTTAATGCGGCTCTTCATCTGCCCAGTCTCCAGCTGATGGGAAATCAGGCTCCTGAAGCAGCCCCGGTGAGAGATAAGGGCTCTTCGCCTGAAATGAAAAATTCATGAAGGAAGACGAGGGATCGGGCACTCGGATAGCTGCCAAGTGGCTGTGCTCTGGGGATGTGGCAAGGAGATGGAAAAGCCAAATGGAAATTTTCTCTCCTGTCCGGCACCTCCCATCATGCTCTCCTTCCATGTTCGGGAGGCGGGGTGGCTCCCTTCTTGGCTACACCAGGTCATGCCTCCTCAGTCTCAGGGCATCAGGAAGAGGCCAGTAAAGTCTTCATCTCAGTTAATGCCTTCCTCTTAGCTTCCTCCTTATGCAGATCAGGTACCCACCAGCAACCTCAACAAGATGTGAATTGTTGCTAGAGCTCTCTGGAACAGTCTGACCACCTGGCACCCCCAAACCTGGAAGAGCCCCAAACAAAGAATTATTTGTCCCTGGGAGGACCCCCTACAGATTACTTCCTGTTCCAATTCCCTGACCCACACATGTGATCACTTTCCATGTGGTTGGTCAGATGGTCAGAACTCACATCTTGGGAAGGAAGCCTGGGATCTCTTGTCACCATACTGGACAGACAACAGTTTGGATACAGTTAAAGGGGTATAAACCCTCAAAGTGTAAGAGTTGAATAATTTTTTTTAAAAAAACAACCTTCTACATTATTTAAAAAAATATTTTTACTGATTTCAGAGAGGAAGGGAGAGGGAGATAGAAACATCAGTGATGAGAAAGAATCATTGATTGGCTGCCTTCTGCAGCACCCTGCCACCCCCCCCCATCCCCCTTCCCCGCTACTGGGGATTGAGCCTGCAAGCCGGACAGTATGCCCTGGCCAGGAATCAAACCGAGACCTTCTGGTTCATAGGTCAACGCTCAACCACTGAGCCACGCCAGCTGGGCAGAGCTGGATAATTTTACTTTAATGTTGGGATGGGCTTGAGCAGTGGTCGACAAACCGTGGCTCGCAAGCCACATGCGGCTCTTTGGCCCCTTAAGTGTGGCTCTTCCACAAAATACCACGTGTGGGCGCGCACATACAGTGTGAAGTTGACTTAAAACTTTAAGCAAAGTTTATTAAGTTAATTTTAGGGAACACTGTGGAGTGAAAGAAGATGTAGTGTCGAGGATTGAGAAAGGTGTGTTGAGATGGTTTGGACGTATAGAGAGGAGGAACGAAAGGAGACAGACGAAACAGGTATACAAGACAAGTGTGGATGGGAGAGTTGGAAGGGGTCAACCTCAGCGAACGTACCTCCATCAGATTGAGGACGTTTTTAGCAAAGGCCAGCTTAGGAGCACCCTAATGAAGTGAATAACAATGTACCTACCTGTATAGTTTCAGTTTAAAAAATTTGGCTCTCGAAAGAAATTTCAATCGTTGTACTCTTGATATTTGGCTCTGTTGACTAATGAGTTTGCCGACCACTGGGCTTGAGAATTGTGACTGGCTAGCCTGCAATAGGCAAGATGGCAAAAGCGTTGCGGATGCCAGTCCAGAGGTGGTGAGCAGTGAGTGGGGCAGTGGCGGGTCCTCAGAAGTCAGGTAGGAGGGCAGGCTGCCCTCCCAGAGGAATCTGCCACAAAGCAAGTCTCTCAATGGGAAGTGGGGGACTGGAGTCTCCTGCTGCAGAGCTGCAGTACCTCCTCCCACCCACAGGGGCCGCTGGTCCATGGCTGTAGGAAAATCTCACTGCACTGTCCCCGGCCCAGGCCAGCCCAGCCCTCAAAGAAACACACCTTCCTCCTTGAGCTTGGGGCCCCTCTCAGGCGCCCAGTGCCTTTGACTGTTGGTTCTCAGTTCTTTCAAGCGTTTGCACAGCTTTTCTTCAAAGAGGAACCTGGGCTCAAGCAACTGCCTCTCATTGAATCCCAGCCCTTATCCCTCCTTCTCATCTCTGAGAACCTGTTTTTCAGCACCAGCGCCTCCAAACAAAGGATTTGTTCAGCCATTTCCTTTACGTGAGAGCTCCATCAAGAGAACACGGACCTCAGAAACCTGAAGGCTGATCTGCTCGCCATCCCACCCCTACACGGACAGGAACCTCTCACACAACATCAACAAAACACAAATTAAGTTCTCATGGATATGTACCTGGGAACTTAGCAGTTCAGACTAGGGCACCAGATGCACAATTGTGATCAGCAGTGTTTTTCTATGGCATTAATAATAACTTCACAAACATAATGGCTGAATTACTGCCCGTAATATGCATATACCATCATTTGGCTGGTGAATCCTCTGCTCTTGGACATCTAGGTTGCTTCTGTTGCTTGCTAATTTAAATTATGTGATTCCTATCTCTGCATAAATCCTTGTCTATCAGCTTAGACCAGCGGTCGCCAACCTTTCGGACCTCACGGACCACCAGTGGTCCACGGACCACCGGTTGGCGACCGCTGGCTTAGACTGTGTCCTTAGGATAGACTCCTGGAAATGGAATTATAAGGTCAGAGTCTTAAAGACTCTTAGTCTTTTCAGGACCTTCTTTCATATTGTGTAGTGGCTTTCCTGGAAGGTTGTACATACCGGCACTGCAAGATTCAGTTCTAAGGTCACTGGGTTATAGGCCGAAGGTACACCAGTTAGAAGTGACTGGGGTGCAACTGAGCTTGAGGTTAGGGAACTGTACCCCCAGACAGGGGAGCTGGGTCAGGCAGAGTGAGTAAAGTCCAGGCTCACAGAGATCACCAAAGCTGGAGGACACTTTAAGACATGAATTCTGGCCATCGCCAATTTGGCTCAGTGGATAGAGTGTCAGCCTACGTACTGAAAGGTCCCGGGTTCGATTCCAGTCAAGGGCACATGCCGGGGTTGCAGGCTTGATCCCCAATAGGGGGCATGCAGGAGGCAGCCAATCAATGATTCTCTCTCATCATTGATGTTTGTATCTCTCTCTCCCTGTACCTTCCTCTCTGAAAGCAATAAAAAAATACGTTTTAAAAAAAGAGACATGAATTCTGGAGGATACAGCCTCAGATGGAAAGAGAGAAGCCTTTTGGACCCTGGGGCTGAAAGGACAGATGGAGTCCTGAGGCCATGCTAGGTCCAAGAAAAGGCACAGCAAGTGGAGAAGGGTGTTGGGGGCCCCAGTGCTGTTGTTTGTTCCAGAATATGAAGGTTGTTTGGGTATTTGGGCATGATGTGCACTAGGGGTAAGTCTGGAGGAGGTCACTGAATTGAGTTTTAAAAAAGACATTTAGGAATGGACTAGGGGTGGTGGTTCTAAGGCAGGCGAGAAGAAAGGAGGAGTAGTTTCAGAGGATGTTCTATTGTAAAAGGGGCATGAATATGTCAAAGAAGAGATCTACAGCTGGCTCCTCTCACCTTGTTGGTTTCTCCTGCTTACTGAATGAGTCACTTTTGTTGGAGAACAATTTATTATTTACTTTATTATATTTTTTTTATTGATTCCAGAGAAGAAGGAAGAGGGAGAGATAGATAGAAACATCCATGATGAGAGAGAATCATTGACCAGCTGCCTCCTGCAAGTCCCCCACTGGGAATCGAGCCCACAACCTGGGCATATGCCCTTGACCGGAATCGAACCTGGGACCTTTCAGTTCGCAGGCCGACGCTCTATGCACTGAGCCAAACCGGCTAGGGCCAATGTATTTTTTTTTAAATCTTGCTCATTTGACTATGTCACGTCTCTTTCAATAATCACAATGGCTGCTTCTTGATAGAACACGGAATGCCTTTCTTTTGAAACTGGGTTTATTTTTTTCTGATCACACATCTAAAACCATCTGCTGTGTCACGCCAGCAGCAGCCTCATGCATCCTGTGTTTACTGCCTCTCTTGATTGCATCATTTTCTCTTCAGCTTGATTTAATCTCGTGGTTGTTTTTTGTTTGTTTGTTTTAATCTCAACTTAAACTAAATTTAGTGTGGCCTCTGCATGCAGTGTTTATAAAGTCTACAATTGTGTGCACTAATGTCCTTCATATTCACTCACCACTCACTCACTGACTCACGCATAGCAACTTCCAGTCTTGCAAGCTCCAGTATTCAGTACAGTCATTGGCCTTATCAGCTTGTAGCCTATGAGCAACAGGCTGTATCATAGAGCCTAGGTATGCAGTAGGCGGTACCGTCTAGGTCTGTGTATGTACACTCTATGATGTTCGCACAAGGATGGCATTGCCTAAATCACCTATTTCTCAGAACACATCATTAAGTAGCACGTGACCATAACAAGAAGGTAGTAAAGAGATAGGGTCAAAATTCTGGAGTTGAGGACGCCTGGAGCCTGCTGTGCACTGTGCTAGGATAGCCAAATAGGTAAGAGGAAGCCATTGACTTAGGGAGCATTAACTGGCCTCTCTCACTGCCCTGGCTGCCTTCCCATCTTCTCTCCTACTGAGTCTGCACTTGGACTCTACTCTGAACAAACCAGCTTGTGTTCTTCCACTTGGAGCCTGTGTTCCTGGGGTCCTATCCCCTGGACGGCCGTGCCAGCCCCACCCCAATTCCAGCCCCAGGAATCGTAATCAGAAAACATTATTCCCTCCTCTGAGTAATTCTTCATAACACTGATTACTCTCGATCGCTTACTGTTCAGTTCTCTTAGTTATCTCTCACAGTATGTCCTCTTTGTCCTATACAGGAATGGGACTTTGCTTTATGGCTCTGTTTACTTCTCTAGTATTATGTGTCTGGTGCAGTAAATATATTTACTCTTGTTAGTTAATTCAAATATATGGTAAAACAATACAGGGATCTCTGGTACGACATAAACAGCTTTAAAATAATAGCTCAGGCCCTCGCTGGTTTGGCTCAGTGGATAGAGCGTCAGCCTGCGGACTGAAGGGTCCCAGGTTTGATTCCAGTCAAGGGCACGTGCCCGGGTTGTGGGCTTGATCCCCGGTTGGGGGCATGCAGGAGGCAGCTGATCAATGATTCTCACTCATCATTGATGTTTCCATCTCTCTCTCCTTCTCCCTTCCTCTCTGAAATCAATAAAAATATTTAAAAAATAAAATAAAATAAAAGCTCAGTAACATGAAATTATGCAGGAAAAGGTATGTGTTGCCCTTATTTAACACGCAAGTTTTATTGACTCCTTTTGAGTGAACAGCATGAGGAACTCAACTTTTATTACTGTAATTAAGGATGATGTCAGGAGGTGGAATGCGTGGTGACTCAGAAGGCATCTATAGCCAACCACCAGCCCGACAGCACGTATGTATCTGATTATAAGGCTGGAACAGCTTTTCACCGTGTGTGTGTGTGAGAGAGAGAGAGAGAGAGAGAGAGAGGAGCATTTTCAGTGTAAGTATATGTGTGTAAGTATAAGTATTCCATATATTTTGTCATCCAAACTCTGAGACTATTTGAGAATGAAAAGGGGACACTATTAAAAATTTGCCAAGGCAATAAGCATAAACCAAGACTGTCCTGGGCATGAAAGCACCCTATGATTTTATCATAGACAACTTCACCCAGAGGTTTAAGGAAGCAACGCAAATCATAGCCAAGGGGATTATTCGTCACTGTTTTTGAATAGCCAGCAGGAAGCTTTCCCAATAACTAAAGACATCATAGAACCATTGCATGCTGGGACTTAAAGCTTCCAAACTTTATCTCCATCATCAATAGGACTGGCCTGGAGGCCTGGCATCAGGCATTCTGAACTCACTGCCTAGTCACACACAGGCAGCACTGGCTGTGGCAGTCAAGTGACAGTTCTGGACTTCTCAGCGCCTGTGCCATCCTGGCCTTCAAGAGAATTTCATGAACATCCAGGCTGCAGCTTCTAGTACTGTTCTCTCAGCTACGTCCTTTCCCATTTCCCTCACAGTGACTAAGTTGATGAGGTCCAGGCTCAAAAATCTTATTTCAGTCCTTAGAACCCTCTTTTGGTGAGGATATTCTGAAGGAAAAGTTTCTCTGTCCGGGTGGTAGATGTTGCTGGTTTAAAAAAAAAATCTGCCCTAGCCGATTTGGCTCAGTGGATAGAGCATCAGCCTGTGGACTGAAGGGTACCAGGTTCGATTCCGGTCAAGGGCATGTACCTCGGTTGCAGGCTCCTCCCTGGCCTGGGCTTCGTTTGGGGCTCGTGCAGGAGGCAACCAATCGATGTTTCTCTCACATCGATGTTTCGCTCTGTCTTTCCCTCTTTCTTCTACTCTCCCTAAAGATCAATGGAAAAATAACCTCGAGTGAGGATTAAAAACAAAAAAATCCCTCATGTTTTGGGGGGATGGGTAAATAGGAACTTTGTGTCCAATTTTGCTGTTAATCTAAAACTATTTTAAAAAGAAAGTCTATATGAAAACTTTAGAAAATGAGTTAGTGCCTTAGAGAAAGGGTCTTAAGTGGGCTCCTGGAATAACTAGGCAAAGACTAAGAACTAAGTGTGTACCAGGCTCTGTCTGATGCACTTGAACTCATTTGCTCCTCACAGCACCCCATCATCCGAATTTTACAGAGGAAAGTGGGGCACAGAGAGGTGAGCACTTGCCCAAAATCACAAGGCTGGGAAGGGCGGAGGCAGGATTCAAGCCCAACAGCAGAGGCGCCAGAGCTGGTTGCTCTCAACCATCCCTTAAGGATACAGAAAAAGCAATCACTGATTTTGCATAAAGAGAATAAACAGAGCACACCACCTGCTGTGGCCACTGCTGCCTGCTGCCTCCCCTGGGAACTCGAGGACTTTCCAAAGGGCTGGGAAATCCTGCTGAGAGGCCCCAGGAGAGTGGAGAGCCAGTTCCACTTTAGTCAATCCCCTTGTTGTCTTTATAACAGGGCACTCACATGCTTTCAGAAGAGCACTTCACAAGCCTCATCCTAACTCCTAGTCATCCCAGGCCGAGCCTCACTAACTTGAAGGCAAAAAGGAGTCCATTCTGTCTCTTAAATGGCCTCCCAAGGAAAAACTTTACGGAATGAAATAATACGAATCAGCAGACTATGGCAAGAGCCAAAGCAGAAGAGAGGAAATAGACCCCATGGACAAATAAGAAAGCAGTTCTAAGTGCTGCAGGGGGTTAGGGGTCGTTACTGAAGCCAGCTGGGGCTGCAAAGAAGATGCGTGTGTCCTTTCCTTCTTGCTCGGCCTGGGCTCATTCTGTGTTTCTTTTTCAGCCTCTGTGACGCTATCGTGGCTTAGAATTCCTGAACTGGGTGGACCCGTCCCTTTCTGGCAGTGCTGGCTGAACCTATGTTCCTGACCTGGGGGGAAAAAGTCAGTCCGCACCCTGGTAAGTCCATCTGGGGTTTACTCCTCACAGCTGCTTTCTGTGGCTTTGAATCAAGCTGGAGAAATCTTCCCAGATATCAGGAGCTCACTTCCATCCTTTCACGACCAAACAAGACATCTCAGTCTCCTTTTGCCAACAGAAGCAGAGACAACCCTGTATTGCACCAGGCCTGTTTCCCCAGCACGTGTGCAGACATATGTGTGGCCACCAAGCAGAACTATTTAAAGACACAGAACTAGAAAACAGTGGAGCAGAACCAAGTGCGTGTGGACACACACACACACACACAAACACACACACACACACACATATCCAAACACATCCAACTGGCAAACAGATCTAAGGCTCTTTTCTGGAACCCCAAATTGCTTTAACACAGAGTCAGAGCTAGAGGGGTCCCTCACTTAAAATCCTTTGCTATGGAAGCCTGGATTTTTCCTTCCCAAGATGGAATAAATAAATGCTGAGGTGAACTTTTTTTAGGTAAACATGACAACTGGATGAAAAGTAGAGCAATGGCAAAGGATTCTCTCTCCTCTCATCCTGGAACACCATGGCTGTGGGTTCTCTCAAAGGCAGACCTAGCGGGTCTGGGGCTAAATTCAGGCCTGAGAGACTGTTTCTGTTCAGGACTTTCACACTTTTAGAATGGGAATGGCTTCAGAAGTCCCTGGCTGATAGATTTTTATGCAGTGAGTTCTGGTCCAGGGCTGATCGGCCTTCTAAGGGTTATTGAAACCTGAGCCGTGGGACACTTGGATGGGTGAACAGGATATAGGAAGCTCCATTTATCCTTGTCATAATTCTAAAATATGTTGGGGAAAAATTAACATTGCTACAAATACCACTTCCCTTCTCTGGCTAAATGGCTCCTCCCATCTTTTCCAGCCCTATTGTCCCCTGGTAGGGTGGTGCTGTCGGGAGTTGCATTTCAAGTCAGTCAAGTGTTCTATTCTTGGTAAAGCACATGCCATTGTAGAAGCTGTTTTCAGGCTCATAGAATTTTAGCACTGGGCCGAGTTCCCTAGACCTCTGGGGGTGAGTGGGTGGGGAGCCAGTGTGGACTGAATGCCTGCGGAGCCAGGCATGTTACTGTTTACCTCTGCATTATTTCATCTTATTAATTGCTATTGTTATTCCCAGTTGCTAGATGAAATCAGGGTGCGTGCACAGAGGTTCAAGTGACTAGCTCAAGGCTATGCAACAGCGGCTCAATTCTAGCTTCGACTCCAAAGCCTACATTCTTTCTGGCAGCCTCCGACTCAGCGAGGGTCGAGGGTGGTCTTAAGGGCTGCAAGAACAGTGGGACCTACTCAGTTGCCCAGCTTCCCTAGCAGGAAGGGGCTGAGGCGGCTGCCCCCACATCCTTCCCTCTTCTTGCGGTTTGGGCACTCACTTTCCTCCCTCCTCTCCCCCCTGGCCGGCCCCCCTATTCCACCCCCTGTGTCCTGGGCTACAGGTGAGTCAGTCGTTCGGCCTGGAGCCATCAGCTCCCGCAGCTGAGCTACCAGATGGTCTCCCTCCTCTCCTCCCAACCCTTGATGACACCAGACCCTCCACAGTCCTCCCTAACCAGCTGGAGATCACAATTGCCTCCCTCTCTGCACCCGCCCCCAGCAACATCAAACGCGACCCGTGTTTTAGCCCTCCTCCCTCTTCCCGCCCCCTCCGGGCTGGCCTTACCCAATCAGGGCTTGGCCCACGGGCCAGAGACGTCAAAAGTAACCAATTGTTTGCCTTAAGGTCCCCGCCTTTACGCTGAGGAGCAGCTCCGTCGACCAATGGTCTGTCTCCTGGGTGCAGTGAGCGCGCGGGGCTTGTAGAGCGACGGCTGAGCCGCCCAATGAGCCGCGGGTTTCCGTGGTTAGGGGCGTGGGAGCAGCGGTCGTCAGGGGCGTGGCGGCAGTTGCTGGGGCGGGCCCGGTAGCCGCGGGAGCTGCACTGGCCAGGGGTTCCGGCTGCTGTTCCATGAGAGCCGCGGAGCTGCCAGGAACCGGATTGGGGACGAGCTGGGCCGCTGTAGTCCACCACGCACAGGTAAAGCCAGGGCCGAGCGAACCCCGCTAAGCCGGGATCGCGCCCCGAATGGGTCGGGTCAAACCCCTGAAACCTCGCGGTCCTCATCGTGGCTCGGCCCATCGCACCGCTGCCTGCGCGTCCGGGATCTTCGGGGCCTGTCACCTGGCGCCACGGAGTCCCGAGGGCCGATTCGCAAAGTGGCGGGGAGGGAGGCTGCTTGGCCCGCAGCGGGTACGCGCTCCTGAGAGCCCTTTGTCCCCCCTGCCCCGGGTACCGAGGTTGGGGACATCCCGGACTGGAGCCTCCCTGCCGGCCATCGCTCCATCGGTGCGCACGCTTGGGACCTCCGGGGAGGGTGGGTATGCCGGCTCTGGCTTGGCGACGGGGGTCCAGGATCCGCACCTGGAAAGAGAGGGCCAAGGGGCCTGATTGTAGCCCCGGGTATTCGAGGGGCCTCTGCTTTTCGGGGCTCCAGGGGTACACCTAGGACCGCTGGGTTCAAGTTGTCGGAAGGCAGCTTTTGAGCCACTTGGAGACGCATTGATGGAGCTCGCCTCGGCTCCGAGCACTGTCCTAGGCGCTTTGTGGGCTTTCCCACAAGGAGAGCTGTCCAGCAGGGCCAGGTGGCTGCCTGCCAGGGGAGGCCGCCAGCGCCCCGACCTTGGAAGGGTCCGGGCAGAGGTCAGGTTACAGCCACCTGTCAGGGATGCTTAGACAGGACTGCCCGGGAGGACTGCGTGACCCACCTGTAAAGCCTTTCTCCACTCGCAGGCGCTCCGGGTGACTTTCACACCAGCCAGGGAAGGGTACTTCTGGGGCAGTTGGGAAGGGGATGTTGCATTCATCCATAATGAATTTTGTGGTCTCAGCTCTCAAGAGTGGGTGTTAGTTAGCAAAGAGAATAGACTAGACCAAAAATACATGGTTTATTTAGTCATTATGGGACTCCTTAATGCGAACTGTGGACTGCCTCTCTTCATCTTCCCATTCCTCTCATTCAGCGTGTCAGTTTCACCTACATTCCATTAACAGGATTTGATCCGGCTCATGAGAAGGATCTGGGGAGCCTGTAGGTTGGACAGAGTTAATGTGACCTGCGGCCAGAGCGTTTTGAGGGCCATTTTGTTAAAACCACATTAAGTAGAGTCCAAAAGAGAAACCATAGAGTATCGGTTGACTGCCCTCTGTCATATGAGATGACATAATAATCTCCTGAAGGTCAGGAGGCAGGGAACTTTGACACCACTTGCTGCCTGTTTTAGGAAGAATTAACCGTTGAATAACCAGTCAGAAAGCAATCAGTCGATACAGCTTGGACTTGTGGCATTTTTTTTATTTTTTATTTTTTGTTAATCCTCACCCGAGGATATTTTTCATTGATTTTTAGAGAGAGCGAAAGAGAGAGAGAGAGAGATAGAAACATCGATGTGAGAGAGACACATCAATTGGTTGCCTCCTGCACGCACCCCGACCAGGCTGGGGAACCTGCAACCAAGGCATGTGCCCTTGACCGGAATCGAACCCGGGACCCTTCAATCTGTGGGCTGATGCTCTATCCACTGAGCCAAATCGGCTAGGGTTGGACTTGTGGCATTTTAGAGCTGAAAGCAGCTTAGATAGAGCTCATCTAATCTTTCTCCTCAATGCACAGGGGAGGAAACGAAGGCCCGGGGAGGTCGCTGGTCATCCCAGAGCCAGGGGTAGAGGGTGCTCTGTTGACTCTGGATCCGTCAAGTTCATGACTTGTGTTTCACTCCCAGCCTATTCATCTCACGCTGGGTGTTTAAATGCTAGGGGAGTCCAGAGAGGTTAGGACCACAGATTTTGGTGTCATAGTGCCTGGACTTGAATCCTAGCCTTGCTTCTTTCTAGCTGTAACTTTGGGCAAGTTACCTAACCTCTCCAGGCCTCTGTTTGCTCATCTATAAAACAGGAATAATAATGGTACTTAAATTAAAAGGGTTTTTTGAGTGGTACACGAGTTACTATATCTGAAGCACTTAGTATAGTGCCTGGCACATAATAACCATTCTAGATTTGCTGAATACAATGTTCTGTTGCCCTTTCATACAGTTTTCTTCGTGTCTGCACCCATTATTTTCAGCCAGGAATTTATTTCTCCCCCTGCCTTCTCCCCTGCAGTTCATTAAACATATTCCAGGTTGTATTGTAGCATCTGTGAGGTTTTCCAAGTCACCCTGCATTTTGCTTATTTGTCTGTCTTTTATTAAATTAGGGCAGTCATTTTTCTCTGTTAGATTTTTTCCTTGTAATTTACACTCCTTTTTTAGACTCCAAATCTGTTTTATTCTTTTTAAAAAGGAGGGAAGTCCCTCCAAGTGCTGGTCTCCGATGATAGCAATTTCCACGCATTCTTCCAAATATCTCTTCCCTCTCCTTGGCCCGCCTTCCCAGTCGTCAGTGTGATGCAGCCCGATTATAAATGGATGAACATTTTTAGATTAAGATTTCATGAGCCACTGTATTAAGTGCTTTTCGGAAGTTCAGGGATCGTGTGTCAGATGCATTTAAGCCAGTTACTTAGTCATTCGAGCAGCGGCAGCGCCTGCCTTGCCGGGCAGGCACATAAGTGTGTGACTGGTCTGTACTGCTAAGCTTGTTCACTGGTTTTTCTGTGTTTCTCCTGTTCTTTCCTTGAGCTTGAAATAAACCAGATGGCAAGTACCATGGAACAGCAATCCTTTCCTCTCGTTTTAGTTGGGGAAGTTCCCTCTCTTTCCTTTTTATTCTCACCTTCATTTCCTTTATCACCTTTGCAGTTTTGATAGATACCTACTCTGTTTGCCAGCTAATTTTTTTAAGAAAATAGATTTTTATAGATTTCAGAGAGGAAGGGAGAGGGAGAGAGAGATAGGAACATCAATGATGAGAGAGAGTCATTGATCGGGTGCCTTCTGTACAACCCCTCCCCCCCACACACACACACACACACTGGGGATCCAGCCTGAAACCGGGCAGGATTTGAACCCAGGACTCTTCAGTTTGCAGGCTGACACTGTTCACTGAGCCAAACCAGCTGGGGCATGTTTGCCAGCTAATTTAATTCCTTTTTATTTAAGAGATGCCTGTCACCTTTATTTCTTGCAGGAATCTGGTCACCTTTGGTTTTCCCTTCTCTGTGTTTACGAGTGTTCTAGAATAAACCAAAGATGATCACTGTTCATTAGTTGGCACCTTCTAAAGAGTTGTTTCTGAGGTTTGTTTTTTCATTTGGGACATTCCAGAGCTCGGCCATCTTAGAATAATTGCTTTAGTTCCATTGTTTGTGTGTTAATAATGGGCCCCTTTCTTTCTCTCTGGCTCTCTTTTCTCATAACGTCCTGGTGAAAGGGCTTCTCATTTATTGTTATTCTTTTGTTTGTTAGTTGTTTTGTTTTTTGTTAATCCTCACCCAAGGATGAACAAAATCCTTTTGTATTTTCCCACTGATTTTTACAAAGAGCGGAAGGGAGAGGGAGAAACATTGATGTGAGAGAGACACATTGATTGGTTGCGTCCTGCACGTACCCCAACCAGGGCGGGAAACCTGGAACCAAGGTACATGCCCTTGACCGGAATTGAACCCAGGACCCTTCAGTCCACGGGCCAACACTCTATCCACTAAACCAAACCAGCTAGAGTTATTCTTTCATTCTTTACTCATGCCTTCCTCCTGGTAATCTCTGGCAGGGCCCACAAGGAGTATAGGGGTTCCCACTGCCCTTGTCCAGAGCACATAACATTTCTTTGGTCCCATGGAAGACAGGGTCAGAGCCTGTCTTATTTTTTGCCTAAAACCTGGCTCTTTGAAAAACCATAGCAAAGAGAGAGACTTCCACTGTAATGACACACCATGTGCAGAACTCTGCTCTGACCTACTACTTGCAACATTCCGGTCTTATCACTGTGCGGGATCACTTTCATATCTGCACGTTTATTTTTGTTGTCCTGGTTCCAGGGCATCGTGTTTCTATATTAAACGTTTTCTGTTTATAAAATGCCTGGTGTGGACGGGCGGCCAGACCTGCTGTTGCCTTTGAAGCTTGGGCCCTGGACCCAGTTGGATGACGCACTTACACAGGACCCATTCTCCGATCTTTTTTTTAATAATATATTTTTATTGGTTTTAGAGAGGAAGGGAGAGAGAGAGAAACATCAATGACAAGAGAGAATCATTGATCGGCTGCCTCCTGCTCACCCCACACTGGGGATGGAGCCCACAACCTGGGCATGTGCCCTGACCGGGAATCGAACTGTGACCTCCTGGTTCATAGGTCGATGCTCAACCACTGAGCCACACCGGCCGGGCCATTCTCCGATCTTTTATAGTAAAGTAGCATCTAGGCAAAGAGCTTAGGAGAGAATTGGAGCACTGAGACCGTTGTGTTTGCCTGGTTTCTGATTCTCTTTTGTTCTCTGTACGTGAAGGTCCATTAAGTTCCGCAAACTGAGCATCTGGTGTGTGCCCGCGGCACAGCTGTCCGGATTAACAAGTGTGTTTGGTTTGCTGCATGAAGATTATTTTACTTGTATTGTACATTAAAAACGTTTTAATGTTTTTAATTAAAAATAATTTTTCAAATAGGGAGTACATTTATGTGATGAAAGGAAATATTCGAAAAGCACAAAAGGTTGGATGGTAAATATGTCTCTGTCCACCCGATTCTGCTACCTAGTTTTTTTAAAAAAAGATACTTCGTTTTCCTTAAAAAAATTTTTTATTTTTAATATATATTTTTATTGATTTCAGAGAGGAAGGGAGAGAGAGAGAGAGAGAGAAACATCAATGATGAGAGAGAGTCATTGATTGGCTGCCTCCTGCACGCCCCCCCACTGGGGATCGAGCCCACAACCCGGGCACGGGCCCTTGACCAGAATCGAACCTGGGACCCTTCAGTCCGCAGGCTGATGCTCTGTCCACTGAGCCGCACCAGCCAGGGCCCAGCATGGTCGTAATGGTTTCTGTGGCTCTCAGAATCTCGCCTCTGTTGTGTTTCTCTCGTTCCTTTAATGTGCCTTAATCTGCTTTTCTTTACCTCTGAGTCTAATTGAGTCACCTTGAAATCGAATTGAATCTTCAAGATATTAGTCGGCCAATCTAATCTAGGGCTGTGACTTTCTGGTCTTTGCTCATTGCTGGGTGTGCACATTACTGGTCAGTTGTACCACAGATACCGTGTTATGTAATATGAGGGGAGGGACACTCTGTCCAGTCTCTCTGGGGTATAAAAGAGAGAGAAGCTTATAAAAATTTCCCCATTTCTTTTCAGTTCCTCTGATATATACTCCTCTATGTGCTGGTTACTTAGTCATGTCAGGGAGAACAGTAAATAACAAGCAGGAAGTCCTATATAGACTTGTCAAATTTTAATTTTTTCAAATAAGGAAAAAAACAACCCTCTCTCCCATTGTTACCATCATTTGAGAAAATATATTTTAACACCCGAAATGAGGGAAGGTCACTGTGCCAGAATAGAGAGCAACCTTCTAAACAGAACGTATTGTGATTGAGTCAATGGGACTAAAGTGGTCGGGATCCACCCAGCTCTTTGCAGGGCCTTTAAGACAAACAGGTGCCTCACTTCTCTGTCTTCCTAGAGCAGCGGTTCTCAACCTGTGGGTCGCGACCCCTTTGGTGGTCAAACGACCCTTTCACAGGGGTCGCCTAAGACCATCCTGCATATCAGATATTTACATGACGATTCATCACGGTAGCAACATTACAGTTATGAAGTAGCCACGAAAATAATTTCCTGGTTGGGTCACAACATGAGGAACTGTATTTAAAGGGCCAGAAGGTTGAGAACCACTGTCCTAGAGCAGCCGTGGGCAAACTAGGGCCCGCGGGCCGGATCCGGCCCGTTTGAAATGAATAAAACTAAAAAAAAAAAAAGACCGTACCCTTTTATGTAATGATGTTTACGTTGAATTTATATTAGTTCACACAAACACTCCATCCATGCTTTTGTTCCGGCCCTCCGGTCCAGTTTAAGAACCCATTGTGGCCCTCGAGTCAAAAAGTTTGCCCACCCCTGGTCCTAGAGCCTTACCCAGGGCCTGGCACAGAGAGAGTTCTGGGGCCTCAATTTCCTCTTTTGCACGAATAATAACTCACAGAATTGCGGTGAGGAGCAAATGAGGTAGTGTCTGAGGATGTTCTTTGTAAACAGTAAATTCTGTAATTGGTCTCAACTGTCAACACCAGTGCATGTTGTGACACGTTTGAGGATAACTGAGGTCATATCTTAAAATCACAAGCATTTGATAAATGTGGAGATATACAAATAAGAATGTTTATCATCGTCTAGTTCTGCTCTGTCATTTTAAAAGATAGAGTGACTTGTGCCCTGCCGGTGTGGCTCAGTGGTTGAGCATCGACCTATGAACCAGGCGGTCACGGTTAGATTCATGGTCCCGGTGCATGCCTGGGTTGCGGGCTTGATCCCCGGTGGGGGACATATAGAGGGCGGCCCATTGGTGATTCTTTCTCATCATTGATGTTTCTATCTCTCTCTCCCTTCCTCTCTCTGAAATCAATAAAAATATATATATATTTTAAAAAGATATAGTGACCTACTAGTATCAGCCAGAGAATCCTCATGTGTGGTTCACAGACTTAATATTCTCTCTGGGTGCCGATAGGGAAGCTCATGGTCTGGAATGAGACGGGGGTGCGTGTGCTCATAGGCAGGGCCAGGCTGGACTGAGTGGGCTTGAAGACCCAGACTTTGGCTGTAGATCCAGTCCTCTGGCCTTGTTGGATAAAGCAGACCCCACCTTTGCCTTCTCTGGCGAGCACACCACTGCCTAGTTAGCACTGTGTCTGTGTGTTTAATTTTTATCATAATAGCAGGACACTTACTATTCCCATGTAACAGGGTAGGGAACTGAGGTGCAAAGAGGTTAAACTTGCCCGAAGTCCCACAACCAGTAAATGGTAGAGTCGGGCTTCGGGCCAGACCTGACCTTTTCCCAAGCCTGGGGATGTATCCACCCTGTTGTGAGCGGCCTCGCGACCCCAGCGTCGGTGCACACCCACAGAAAGCATCTCCGTGAAGCAGAAATCTTCGTAACGCCAACTGCCCTGCCCTATTTCCACAGACCTGTTTCAGATACCGCAGATATTTGAGAAAGAATTTCTCTGTTTTCCTTGGATGTTGAAAAGGATTCCTATTTTATAGTGACACATACATCTCAGTCTAGGTTAACCTAGGATTAGTTCTAACCAAATTTATATTTTCCGGCCCGGACGGCGTGGCTTAGTGGTTGAGCACTGACCTATGAACCAGGAGGTCAGGGTTCGATTCCCAATCAGGGCACATGCCCAGGTTGCAGGCTTGATCCCCCAGTAGGAGGCGTTCGGGAGGCAGCCGCTCAATGATTCTCATCATTGATGTTTCTATCTCTCTCATCTTCTCCCTTCCTCTCTGAAATCAATAAAAAACATATTTTTAAAAAATTTTATATTTTCTGGATCTTATAAGTTCATGTCGGATGGAAAATACCATGGACAGTTTTGTTGCATTGGATGTGTTGGAGTGAGTAGCAGAAAGCATGAGTCGTCCAGTGGTATTTCCAGGTTTATCTGAACGCCAACAATCAATGGGTGAGTCCCGTCTCCCTTCTCTTTGGAGCCTCAAACAAACCATTTCTATCTTGACCATGGTTCCATGTTTTTGCTCTGAATTCTCTTTATTCATGAACAGTTTCTGAAGTAGATTGATAATTCTTTGAACCTAGTAAGAGGTGCTTTGAACAAACAGAGAAAAGGGGAAAAGAAATACTGCATTGGACCTTAGTTTCTACAAGTGATAGAAAATGGAAAGCTTTCATTTTGATGGATAGTGTTTGCCTGAACTTTGACATGTTCTTTAAACTATCCAAAAGCCGCTGACAGCCCAGGTCACGCTGAGCTTTCATGAAGGCCTGTACCTCTCAGCTCAGCCCAGTGCAATAATCTCAGAAGAAAATTTTGCTCAAGAGACCAGAGTAATGATACGTTAGGCCTTTCCCACAGACTCAATAAATATTTACAGAGTGCCCACTGCGTGCTCAAGACCATAAATTTAAACTTGTGTAGAATTTACACATGAGGCCCTAGCTGTTTTGGCTCAGTGGATGAGTGTTGGCCTGTGGACTGAAGGGTCCTGGGTTCGATTCCAGTCAAGGGCATGTACCTTGGTTGCAGGCTCCTCCCCGGCCCGGGCCCTGGTCAGGGCACATGCAGGAGGCAACCAATCAATGTATGTCTCTCACATCGATGTTTCTCTCTGTCTCTCCCTCTCCCATCCACTCTTTCTAAAAATCAATAGAAAAATATCCTCAGATGGGGATCAACAACAACAAAAGAATTTACACCTGAGGATTGAATTAGACGGGCATAAACAGAATCCCCAACAGAGATGAAAGGGCTGTAACCCGCCACGGTCATGTGGAGATGAGACTCAGATCCTCTGGATATGAGAGGGTCTTTGCAAAATGCGAAGGTGGGAGCTGGTGTGATTGTCAGGGCCTGGAGGGGATGGGCTCCCACATGAAGGTCCCCGTGTAGTTCAGCAGGTTGAACAGAACCGTCTGGAAGCCGTTGAGGGCTTGCAGTGATGTTCAGATGGTGAATGATGGTGCTTGTCTAGCGTCCCATGGATCAGTTGCACCCACTCGCACCCACCGCCACACGTTCGTCCCTCAGGTTGCCAGCCCAGCATGTGTGTGACACACATGTAGTGCCATCTTCCCGGCTTCCCTCGGGCATTCCTTTGTAAGTAAAGCCCCGAAGCTTCGTTCCACAGTGACTCACTCCCTCTGCTCCCAAACCTGTCCCATCTGCCGTCTGCAGTCTCCTGACTGCCTCGCATTCCCGACCTCGCCTCAGCCTCTGAGCCCAGCCCAGCCTGCGCCCACCCCTCCTTCTCACCTTCTCCTCTGTTCCATGTCCTCCTATGGCTCCCCACTCTCTGAGGCCACCTCCTCCTCCTTCCTGTCTCCTTGGTTTGAATCCCTCTAGTATTTATAGGTGGTACTTCAGGATTTCATAATTATGCATAGATTTGCACTGTTTTCTAATTATTTTCTGAGTGCCCCGCATTATGCTTTGTAAAAAAAAATATTTTTGTGTTGATTTCAGAGAGGAAAGGAGAGGGGGGGAGAGAGATAAAAACATCAATGATGAGAGAGAATCATGGATTGGCTGCCTCCTGCACACCCCCCCACCAGGGATGTAGCCCACAACCCAGGCATGTGCCCTTGACCGGAATCGAACCCGGGACCCCACGATCCACAGGCTGACGGTCTGTCCACTGAGCCAAACCGGCCAGGGCCTGCATTATGCTTTTTTCATAGCCCCAGCAGAGCTCAGCATGAAGCTGATACTTCGGTACCCACGGGGAGTGGGATGAAATGTCAGAAAGGGGGTGTAGTTTTACAAAACATCCCCCCAATGATATTGACGCCCCTTTTTTGTGTGGGGGGGGTATCTGTCCTCTTTATGTATAAGCCACGGCATTATCCACCAAGGCCCTCCCAACTTCCACAGGTAAATCAGTTCTGGGGAAATGCGATCCCTCCCAATTATGGAGAAGCATTTACCTCATTTCTGATGAAATCATCTTCCTTGGTGGCTGGTCCCTCCCAGGACGCACGCCTACCTGGGGAAGGAGTCCCTGGGCGAGGAAGAGCTACTGGAAATGAGCTCCATGGGAAAGGAGGGGCCCTCGGCAGGAGAGGGGGATGTGTCGGGACTGTTCACTGCCAGGACCCCTGTTAGCACAGACACAGGGACACACCTTGACACTGTGCATGGAACTTGACAATGGACACTTATTACTCGGGGATTTACCAAGTCCATCATGGTTCCGTGTTACAAGAATCCAGAGTGTGTCCTGGGACTAATTTAAAACTTGCTGGAGGAGCCCGCGCAGCTAATCAGCTAGCTATTCCATCGTTCGTGAGGTCTCTGTGGGAGGAAGGAGTATCTTTTGCAGTAATTTCTATCTGTTGGATTGAGGAGTTTACTAAGGCAACATGGAGGAGAGCCCGGTAGTGGTGATGGTATAGCTAATATTTGGGCGCTTCGCTGAATCGCAGAGGCACAGAAACCAAGCCAGTAAACATCTGTGCACAGAAGACAGTTTGTATTGTGCTAACAAGCAGCTTGGGAGCGTTTGCCTCGTTAGCTGATTATGGTCTCTTGGTTGGAGCTCGCTGGGGAACAAGGGACCCTTTGAGAGGATGTGGCGCTTTTCTCCAATCCCTGCAGCTGGGGGTGCGGGACTGCTGAGTCACGGGAGGTCATCTGGGCTTGTCCTCTCACAGCACGGGGTCTGGGAGTCAGATCAGGGTCGGCAGGTCCGTCCCTCTCGAGGGCCTAAGTCTGTTGTGGCCTCTCCTACCGTCTGGGGGTTCCTGGGCTTAGAGACGCATCACCCCAATCACTGCTTCCATCTCCCTTCCGCTCTGTCTGTCTGCGTCTACGTCCGAATTCCCCTCTTCGTGTGAGGACGCCAGTCACGGGTTAGGGCTCCTCCAATCAGCATGACCCCATCGTAGCTTGCCTACATCGTCAGTGAGTCTCTTTTCAAACAAGGTCACGTTCACAGGTTCTACGTGGGCTTGAATTTTAGGGGGACACTTTTTTTTTTTTTTAATATATTTTATTGATTTTTTTTACAGAGAGGAAGGGAGAGGGATAGAGAGTTAGAAACATTGATCAGCTGCCTCCTGCACACCCCCCACTGGGGACGTGCCCGCAACCAAGGTACACGCCCTTGACTGGAACCGAACCTGGGACCCTTCAGCCCGCAGGCCGACGCTCTATCCACTGAGCCAAATCGGTTAGGGCAGGGGGGGACACTTTTTGTTTTTGTTTTGTTTTTAAATGTTTTTATTTTTATTTTTTTAATATATTTTATTGATTCTTTACAGAGAGGAAGGGAGAGGGACAAAGAGTTAGAAACATCAATGAGAGAGAAACATCGATCAGCTGCCCCCTGCTCACCCCCTACTGGGGATGAGCTTGCAACCAAGGTACATGCCCCCGACCGGAATTGAACTCGGGACCCTTGAGCCCACAGGCTGACGCTCTATCCACTGAGCCAAACCGGTCAGGGCGGGGACACTTTTTTTTAATACTAGAAGTCCAACACAAAATTCATGCAAGGGTAGGCCTTCGCAGCCCCAGTTGCCTCGAGGCCCCACCCCCCACCCACTGATCTTTCTGGAAGGTCGTTTCACTGTCCAGTCTAATTAGCATATTAGCTCTTTATTATATAGGATATTTTTATTGATTTCAGAAAGGAAGGGAGAGGGAGAGAGAGACAGAAACATCAATGATGAGAGAGAATCATGGATCGGCTGCCTCCTGCACGCCCCACACTGGGGATCGAGCCCACAACCCGGGCATGTGCCTTGACTGGGACTCAAACCGTGACCTCCTGGTTCACAGGTCAGTGCTCAACCACTGAGTCACGCCGGCCGGGCAGGGGGACAGTATTTACCCCACTAGTATTTACCCCACAAGGCAGTGAGTTTTTGGTGCTTAAAGTCTCTGCTCAGATTTTTCTGTCTTCGTGGCCAGTTTTGGGTTGTCAGGGAGCATTACTATTCCAAGGCCCAGGCAGTTGGAAGGAACATGATAGAATTTATTGGCCTCAGTGGCACAGCTGAAAATGATGACTGTGGAACTCATCTGAGGGAAGAAGAAAGGCCCCGAGGGCTGCAGTTCTTGTGGACTGTGTGGTGCAGTGGTCCCCAGTGGCTGGGCAGCGCTGTCTTCTGTTACCCAGCTCCGAGCTCCGGGAGTTGCTCCTGTGCTCTTTAGCCAAGGACTGCAATTCTATCCCTAGAATCTCAGAAATTTTGAGCTGCGAGAGGGCTTTGGTATTATCTGCTTCTCATGTAACCCTCTCGTTTTACAGATGAGGTCTTTAGGGCCCAGAAAGGTTAAGTGGCTTGGTCAAGGTCACCGGCGTGGAAGGGGCAGAGCAGGCACTGAGACCCAGGCCTCAGAACCCCTGGAGGAGAGCCTGCGCCCTCCCAGTGGTCCTGTCTCTCCCTGCGTCTGCGCCTCCATCGTAAAATGTCGCTCTTGGGCCAAAACCAGTTTGGCTCAGTGGATAGAGCGTCGGCCTGCGGACTGAAAGGTCCCAGGTTCGATTCTGGTCAAGGGCATGTACCTGGGGTTGCGGGCACATCCCCAGTAGGAGATGTACAGGAGGCGGCTGATCGATGTTTCTCTCTCATCGATGTTTCTAACTCTCTATCTCTCTCCCTTCCTCTCTGTAAAAAATCAATAAAGTATATTTTAAAAAATGTCGCTCTTGGCCATGAGACAGGAGCCCAGGCCCCACCCTGCTGGGAAGGCCCGTCCGGCAGGTCTCAGAGCCCGAGGGCCACCCTGAGAGCTCCTTTCCCGTTGGTGCTTGGCAGCACCTTGGGTTTCTTTTTTAATGTAGAGGCTACAAATGGAATTTTAACTATGACTTCCAGCATCTAAATTCCGCTCACAGCCCTGGCCGGTGTGGTTCAGTGGATAGAGCGTCGGCCTGCAGACCAAAGGGTTCGATTCCGGTCAAGGGCACATACTTGGTTGCAGGCTCCTCCCTGGCCCGGGCCCTTTGGGGCTCCTGCAGGAGGCAACCAATTGATGTGTTTCTCTCACGTCGATGTTTCTCTCTGTCTTTCCCTCTCTCTTCCACGCTCCCTAAAATCAATGGAAAAATATCCTCAGGTGAGGATTTAAAAATAAATAAATAAATAAATTCCATTCATAAAAGTGCCTGGGGTGGGAGCCGGGGAGGTGTGCGGCTGATGGTCTGAAGAAGGACTGATGAGGCAAGTACACGGGGTCAGGGGGCTGGAGCCATGCTGGGTGACTTCCCTGTCCACTGCCTGATGTTCATGTTAACTGGATTTCACCTGCTTGAAAAGGGGCCAGGGGCACACAAAATAGTGCCATGGAAGCTAAGTTTGTTATGTCTGGAACAAATTCAGAATATTAATATGCAGTGGCAGGTTGATCTTGGAAAGAAAGAACAACATAAAATGCAGCAAGATAAGTTTAAATTAATTTCAAGAGTTCTGTTCTTAAATTGCCAGCTACTTACTGGCTTAATACACATTCTCACACTTAAACGTACTTCTAAATCCTAAGGGCCAGTTTTAGATCTAGCTGCTCTGTAAGTCCTTCTATGGTTAATTATTTCCTGGACTAATTATTCCTGTCCCCACGTTTCTAAAGTATATGTAGCCTTAACAGAAACTTCTTTTCTCCCCCCATTAAGATGAGAATTTTACTTCATTACAGTCCCATACATTGCTTAGCATAGTGCTAGGCACACAGTAGGTCCTCAAGCCCACTGAAGTTCAAGGGCGGTGACCCTAGTGACTGTGGTAGAACTTCCCTTCTCTTCGGGAATTCAGGTTCGAGTCCTGAATCAAGGCTGCATATGTGGACCATAGTCATTACAAACCTCTCATAGGATTGCCTTCGCTGAATTGAATTCAATTTTAAACTCTTGTCATTTTTCAAGGGCTGAGTAAATTAATTCTCTATTGCATTTGCTATTTAAAAAGGTTGTAGGAGGACACTGCCTATCACTTCACTCAAGGTCCTCTTTTGTCAAATCCCACGGATTTTTTTTTTTTTTATAATTCCGTGCCTGAAAAGCCCTGCTTCCCCTGAGTGTCTGTCATGCTTTCTGGGGTAAGAACACAATACATGTTAGCTCTCTTTCCATTTTGGAGAACTGTGGGTCTAAATGGGTTTCCCTCCTTCCCCTGGCAGTCAGAAACCTCAAACGCGTTCTGGGTTTCATCACATAGGTCAGTGGTTCTCAACCTTCTGGCCCTTTAAATACAGTTCCTCATGTTGTGACCCAACCATAAAATTATTTTCGTTGCTACTTCATCACTGTCATGTTGCTACTGTTATGAATCGTCATGTAAATATCTGATATGCAGGATGGTCTTAGGCGACCCCTGTGAAAGGGTCGTTCAACCGCCAAAGGGGTCGCGACCCACAGGTTGAGAACCGCTGACATCGGTGCGTGTAGGATGGCATAGTTACTTTCCTTGTTCAGCGTTTCTTTTTGTTATTGTTGTTAATCCTCGCCTGAGGATATTTTTTCCACTGATTTTTAGAGAGAGTGGAAGGGAGGAGGAGAGACAGAGAGAGAGAAACATCGATGTGAGAGACACACTCAACCGGTTGCCTCCTGCATTTGGCCTGACGGGGGCCAGGGATCAAACCTGCAACCGAGGTACATGCCCTTGGAATCAAACCCGTGACCCTTCAGCCCATGGGCCAACGTTCTACCCACTGAGCCAAACTGGCTGGAGCCAGAGTTTCTTCATTTCTTCTTGGGTTTTGCTAGTTGCTATTTTAAAGTTCTTCTTTTCTAATAACAAAAATATTTGTAGTCATTAGGAATTTTGGAAAAGAAAAAAGAGAAAGAAAAATTGCCTATAATCTAATAAACCAGCAACTGTAACATCCATAACGATTTGGGGGTATAGTATTTCCTCCTGTGTCATTAGAAATTGCAGACTAAAGGAGTCTAGAAATAACAGTGGCTTACACATGCAAGAGTTTATTCTCTCACATAAAAGAAATCTTGAGGTAGGCAGTCTAGGTCTGATAGGATGGCTCCCTTAAACCAGCAGGGACCCTAAGCTTCTTTCTTTCGACTCTGCTGTCCTCTTAATGTGGCTCTGAGCGTGACCGCGAGGCCACTTCATGGCCCCAGATGACGG
Source organism: Myotis yumanensis (assembly GCF_028538775.1). Lineage (NCBI taxonomy): Eukaryota > Metazoa > Chordata > Mammalia > Chiroptera > Vespertilionidae > Myotis > Myotis yumanensis. The sequence continues at coordinate 2,523,760 of NW_027223771.1, read as the reverse complement.
CTGGGTTGCGGCCATGTTGTCTGCATCCCAGGGATGCAGCGAAGGAAAAGGGCCGAAGCGTTAACTCCCTGCCTTTTAAGAATTCTCCCCAGAAAGCAGGCCAGCCCCCCTAGACGTGGCCAGAATGTAGTCCCATGGACTCAGGACCCACCTACTGCTGGGGCGCTGGGGTCTGAAGTGTTTGTTTCCCAACAAGGCACATGCTCCAGGTTTTTGTTGCAAGGAAGGAGGAGAGATGTCTTCTGGGGAAGCAATCAGCAGACTGCCACAGTTCTTTCCGTATCACATAGCTCTTCAGTGTTTTATGGAAGCGATCTCAAGTAGTTTGTGGAATGAGTTAAGTTGTAAACAAACATCATTGTAACTATCAATAAGTAAAGTTACCACTACCATTTTGTTATTTATCACCCTGCCTTTCCATAATCCTTTTCTGTGAACTTATCACTTATACTGATAGTGTATGTTTTGTTCTGTTTTCTAATATGTTTTTACTAGAGGCCCGGTGCATGAGATTCATGCACTGGGGTGGGAGGGAGGGTCCCTCAGCCTGGCCTGCACCCTCTTGCAGTCCGGGAGCCCTCGGGGGATGTCTGACTGCTGGCTTCGGCCACCACTGCCTCTGTGCTTGCTAGCTGTGAGCCTAGCTTCTGGCTGAGTGTTGCTCCCCCTGGTGGTCAGTGAGTGTCATAGCGACTGGTCATTCCACCATTCAGTCTATTTGCATATTAACCTTTTATTATATAGCATTGGTTTTAGAGAGAGAGGACAGGAGAAGGATAAAGAGATAGAAACATCTATTGGCTACCTCCTGCATGTCCCCTCCTGGGGGATCGAGCTCACAACCTGGGCATGAGCCCTGACCAGGAATCGAACCAGTGACCTGCTGGTTCATGGGTCAGTGCTCAACCGTTGAGCCACAGCAGCTGGGCAATCTATGTTTTGAATTTCAGTCAGTACAAACTTATCCAGGGCTAGAAGGGACCTTAGGCAGGTTTCCCCAAGGGTTGCCTATTCAGATGCCTGTAGGACCCATTCAGGTACCATAATGATAAGGAGGCCAGGGGTCAGTGTTGAGGACCAGGATAGGGAGTGGTGGGGACTGTGGCAACCAGGAGCGAGCATGCCTTGTGCCAAAGGGGTAGCAGCCTCTCAGCTGCGTTCACTGTTGCTTTTTTTTCCTCAAGAGAAACCAGAAATCCAGATTTTTCTATGAAACCTGGCCCTTATAACTTAGCAGCTAATACATTGAAATTTAAAAATGCCAACCACATGCAGCACCACCCTGGGCTACCAGCTTAGGATCCACCCCTTGTTTTTCAGTTGGCAGCGAAGCCCTGAAGAGGTCCCGTGGCTTCTGACAGGGCCTGAGACTTTGCTGTTCCGTCCCCACCCGAACAAAGCCTGGTCTTCTGTGGCTAATTCATCTCAGAATACAAAGACGTAATAAAAATTTGCAGTTGAGCAAGACTACTCCAAAGGCTCATTGAATCTCCCCTTCAACTGGCTTTCATTTTCTGTGTAAATCTTTTTGGGGTGGCGGAATCCGAGAATATCGGGCTGGAACCAGCTCGACGGTTTCACAGCTGTGTGACTTGGGGCAAGCCTTTCATCTGTGACGCTTCTGTGTTTTCCGCACCATCCATTTTCTTGCTTGCTTCTCTCTCTCTCTCTCTCTCTCTCTCTCCTCTTCTGGCTTTCAAGTGGCACAGTGTGGTGAAGACAAGGATCTCTGGAGCCAGATAGGAATCTTGGCTTCTCTGTCTACTAGCTGTGTGGCCTCGGGCAACTTACTCAAGTTTTCTATGCCTCACAGGGTGTGGTAAGGAGTCAGTGTGTTAATATGTGTAAAATACAAAGAACAGAGCTTGGCACACAGGGATATATAAACACCGTTCTCTTTTTTTTTTTTTTTTTGTCTCCTCTGCTGCTTTGAAAGGCATGGAGCCCTGGCTGGTTTGGCTCAGTGGCTAGAGCGTCGGCCTACAGACTGAAGGGTCCTGGGTTTGATTCCGGTCAAGGGCACATGTCCAGGTTGCGGGCTCGATCCCCAGGTGGGGGTATGCAGGAGGCTGCCGATCAATGCTTCTCTCTCATCATTGATGTTTCTATTTCTCTTTCCCTCTCCCTTTCTGAAATTATTAAAAATTCATTATTATTTTTTTAAACTTGAGAAGTATCCTATGAGAAAGGTACTATTTTTAAAAAATATATATATTTTATTGATTTTTTTACAGAGAGGAAGGGAGAGGGATAGAGAGTTAGAAACATCGATTAGAGAGAAACATCGATCAGCTGCCTCCTGCACACCTCCTACTGGGGATGTGCCCACAACCAAGGTACATGCCCTTGACTGGAATCGAACCTGGGACCCTTAAGTCTGCAGGCCGTCACTCTATCCACTGAGCCAAACCGGTTAGGGCAAAATTTATTTTATTTTTTTAAATGAAAGGCATGGATCTCCAGCACAGTGGGCCTGGCTCTGGCTCTCCATCTCACGGGAGCACTTTTAGCTCCTGGTTCCTCTCCACAGCCAGCCTCCTGCCCCCAGTCTGGACCCAGACCCTTAGTCTGTGCGCGCTCCCTGCCCATTACTTCTAGTCTGTGCCCTTACTTTTCTTAGCTCAAATTTTTTCCATCATTGCTGTATGTTTGCAAGAGAAAGAGTCAACTGACTGCTGTCTTTTTAAAATCAAATCAAATTTATTTTATTTTTTCCATCACCATCTATCCCCGCTATGCCCTCTTCCACCTTCACCCACACCCCTGACAGCTGTGTTGACCTACCGCCTCATTAAGTTATGTCATTGGTTAGAGACAATACCTTTCTAGCGTTTCTGAAGATTACGTTACGAGATAAAGGGTAAAAGCAGGGCGAGTTTGCTTTAGCCAGAGTTCTGAGCGCAGCAGATAACTTGTCCTGGAAACCAGAGAGAGCCGCCACTCTGTGGGTTGCCAAAGGCTTCCCCCAGCAGGTTTGTTCAGCCGGCCAAGAGTGTGACACACATGTTAATTACAGAAATTGTCTTTTTCCCTAAAGACTTGAAATGCAGAGAAATGGAAATGTGCTTGTATTTGAATTAAATGGCTTCCTTCTTGTCCCCAATCTTTTCAGCTTTTAGGTAAATCTGAATCTGACCTGCCCGGCCCAGCTGCACAACATTTCAAGTTTATATTCCCACCTAGAGAGGAGCAGAGTACATAGGTATGTATTGGCCAGACTCTTGTCCCGTTTACTTCTTTTTTTTTTTTTTTAATATATTTTATTGATTTTTTACAGAGAGGAAGGGAGAGGGACAGAGAGTCAGAAACATCGATGAAAGAGAAACATCGATCAGCCGCCTCCTGCACACCTCCCACTGGGGATGTGCCTGCAACCACGGTACATGCCCCTGACCGGAACTGAACCCCGGACCCTTCAGTCCGAAGGCCGACGCTCTATCCACTGAGCCAAACCGGCCAGGGCCAGTTTACTTCTTTTTTAAAAAATAGATATTTTTATTGATTTCAGAGAGGAAGGAAGAGGGAGAGAGAGATAGAAACATCCATGATGAGAGAGAATCATTGATCTGCTGCCTCCTGCAAGTCCCCCACTGGGGATCGAGCCCACAACCCGGGCATATGCCCTTGACCTTAATCGAACCTGGGACCTTTCAGTTTGCAGGCCAACGCTCTATCCACTGAGCCAAACCGGCTAAGGCTTGTCCAGTTTTACTTCTGCCACCTCCCCATGTTAGTTAGTAGTGAGTGAAAGCGGGGAGGAAAGGACCTATTTTATTTTATTTTAATTTAATTTTTAAATATATTTGTATTGATTTCAGAGAGGAAGGGAGAGATAGAAACATCAATGATGAGAGAGAATCATTGATCAGCTATCACCTGCACGCCCCTCACTGGGGATCAAGCCCACAACCCGGTCATGTGCCCTTGACTGGAATCGAATCCGGGACCCTTCAGTCTGCAGGCTGACACTATCCACTTAAGCCAAACCAGCTAGGGCTATTTTATCTTTTTTATTTGATAAGTCTGCTCTGGACCAACTGGGAAACTGATGAAGCCATCTGCTGTTTTCTCTGTTCTCTTCCCGACAAAGGGAGCAAGAAAGCCCTTGTCTCAGGTCCATAGCGCCAGCGTCAGATCAGAGAAATTTTGGAGTTCCTGCTACACCTTGTTTTGAGCTCTTTCCTCACTAGACTTAAAGATCCATGTTAACAAGCTGAATCATCTTGGATGTTTGTTTCTCATTGGCTTGACTGGCCCAGGTGGCAGGGCTCTGATGAGGTGAAGGACCCTGGGCCATAGGTTGAACGCTGGCACTAACTGTAACCTTAGCCCTAACCCCTTGGAGAATTGATTAACCCTACAGATCCTCTCTCCAGAAAGTTGTGCATTACACAGACTGCCACAGGGTTCCTGGGCCCTAGAATCCTTTAGGGACCCACACACTCCAAATTAAGAATCCTGTTTTAGGCCTAGCTGGCATGGATCAATGGTTGAGCATTGACCTATGAACCAGGAGATCATGGTTTGATTCCTGGTTGGGGCACATGCCCAGGTTATGGGATCAATCCCCAGTGTGGGGTGTGCAGGAGGCAGCCGACCAATGATTCTCTCTCATCATTGATGCTTCTCTCTCTCTCCCTCTCCCTTCCTCTCTGAAATCAATAATATATATATATATATATATATATATATATATTTTTTTTTTTTTTTTTTTTTTTTCTTAAGAATCCTGTTTTAGGAATTCATAAGCAGCTAGTCTATAGGGGGGACATATCTCCAGAGGTTGAGTTTCAGGGAAACTGTCAGCTCTTAAAAGTTCAAAGGTGGCTGCACTGAACGTGTAGTTAGCGGTCTAGCCTGGATGGGAAATCGTGTCAGATACATTTTTCAAAGTTGTTTTCTTGCCCTGATGGTGGACAGTGGGTGAAGGAGCTGCAAAGTTTGGTTGCCGCCCTCACTGAGTCAGGACCCCTGCCAGAGAGCAGTGTGGGTAAGTCCTGCATTTGCCAACGTCACCCTGAATTTAGAACAGGGCTCCTGCATCCCCTCTGGCCTTGCTGTGGGTCTCGAGAGAGTTCCTTCTGTTATGCCCCCAACCTGTCTTTGGAGGTTGTTTTGTCCGGCCTGTCCTGTTCTGCCTGCACGGGTGGCCACCAGAGCTCTTGTGCTGTTTTTAGCAGAGGCTACTGGAAGCCGTTCCAGGGGAAGCCGTTGCCATGGCTACCTTGGCTGGGCGAGTTCCCGTTTTCTCCTTTTTTGTTAGCTTGTGGTTTCCCTGATTTTTAAGGTGCCGGCTGACGTTCTGTTTTTTTGCTAAGCAGCAAGGAAAAGACTGGATTTTTGTGGCTTTTGTTGTTGATGATGTTCGTTTTGTGTGTGGAGGTGTGTGTGCTCGCATGTGTGTCTTGGATATGAGCTAAAGCTACCTCAGAAGATGAACTATCAGGAGAGCTTGGGCAAAGCCAGATGTACATACGCAGATTTCTTATTCCAGTTTTTAATTTTGGCTTAGCGATTGAATGTGGTCCGCTTTTAGCCTCTTTTGTAACCGCAGGGGGCAAATTTGCTGAGCTTCCTTCCCCAGGAGCAGGGATCCCTGCCACTTGGGCTGGGTCTGAACTTTACACCGGTGCCCTGAGGAGCAGATGGCCAGTCAGGCCCAGGTGGCTTTATCTCATTCTGCTCTAAAAATAGAGAGGGGGGGCCAGCAGGCAGTACAGCCACACCTGGGGGCCGTCGCAGTCCCATTTCACATATGTGTCCCCGTTGTAAATGGGGCCCTTCACACACCTGACGCACCACCTGTGGGTTAAGGCTGCAGGGATCCGAGGCTCCTGTGCACAGACCTCGCGGTGCCCCTCTTCCCCTCCGGCGCCTTCTTTCTCCCACTCCCTGAAGGCTCCTATTCTCAGCATTTTCCAGTTTGCTTATCTTAGAAGGTTCATTAAATTTAAATAAAACAACACCCTACCCAGCTTATCAGTGCTCAGGACTGTTTGTGACTTGGGGTGTTGCCAGTCCATGGGAGGCCGCGGGGTGCTGATGGTGGGCCACCTGGGCGGGCCCGGTGGACACACCTGGATATGACATGCCACCGCGGGGTTTGTCGCCTCGCGTGAGGGCCCCACCCGCCTCCCTGAGCTCTGAAGCTAAGCCTGTGCCTCTGCTCCCAGGTCACGATGAATGCCATGCTGGAGACCCCCGAGCTCCCGGCCGTGTTTGACGGGGTGAAGCTCGCCGCGGTGGCCGCCGTGCTGTACGTGATCGTCCGCTGTCTGAACCTGAAGAGCCCCACCGCCCCGCCTGACCTCTACTTCCAGGACTCAGGGCTCTCGCGCTTTCTGCTCAAGTCCTGTCCTCTCCTGACCAAAGAGTGAGTAGACCTCTCGCCTGCCGTAGGCCCGCCTGCTGAGCTGTTTGGCTTGAGTGATGTTCAGAGAACCTTTTCCCATGTGTCTTCAAGGCCACCATGTAAAACGGTGTCGTAGCTGACAAAATAGCCACAGTCTCCATGGAAGTCTGTGTTTTGAATGCCGGAGGGTAGGCGACAGAATCCGACCTTGGTTGCCTGGAGTCATCATTCATGACAAGGACTTTGCAGAAAACGGCGGTCATTTATTTTTAGGGAGATACAGAAAACTTGGACAACATTCCAGACCTTTATCAAATGGTCTGTTGCCAGTTCTGTTGCTAGGACTGAAAAACTATCCTTACCCCAAATCTATAATAATAAAAGCATAGTATGCTAATTAGACCGGACAGCCGAACAGCGGAACGACCGTCTGGACGACCTTCCAGATGAAGCCGGGGCTGTGAGGGCCAAGGCAGCCGCTGGGGCTGCAAGGGCCGAGCCCCTTGCACAAATTTCGTGCACTGGGCCTCTAGTTAATAAATTAAAAAGCATAGATTTATGAGTTGGGTACTCTCCATCTCTCTTATTGAAAAGTGGGCTGACGTTGGCTAAGGGGATCCACCGCCTAAATAGAATGCCTTCATTCCAAATGAGCCAGGGGTCCCTGTAACAGGCCAGGTCTATATATTGGGTGAGCACTGCTTCTGGGACAGGAAACCAGACTTGTAAAGCGTGCATTTTATGTCACACAGACTGTTTTCTTTTTTTAATATATTTTTATTGATTTCAGAGAGGAAGGGAGAGGGGGAGAGAGAGAGAGAAACATCAATGATGAGAGAGTTTCATGGATCGGCTGCCTCCTGCCCGCCCCACACTGGGGATCCAGCCCACAACCCGGGCATGTGCCCTGACCAGGAATCGAACCATGACCTCCTGGTTCATAGCTCGACGCTCAACCATTGAGCCACGCCGCTGGGCACACGGACTGTTTCCAGGAGGCATGTGGTTAAATGTTTTCCTGTTGAGGTCTTCATAATAACCATGTCTTCCTTCAGGGCTCTGGCCAAGCCTCATGCATGAAGCATTTCATGTGCTCCCGGGTCTGGATGCCCCCCTTTCTCCTCATTGCTCTTCACTCTGGGCCTCTTTAAGCTGAATCCATCCTTCCGGGTGCACCTCATCAGGCGGAAGCTGCTGGAGGGGCTAAATATTCACACTGTGCCCCTCAGCGTGTGACCATATTCAGTGGAGTGCCTAGTGCTCAGCGGGTACTAGCAGCAGCTTTCTCTCTGTCCTGACATGATCTCTCCCACCTCGGTGGGGGTTGGTGACACTGAGTGAATGACTCTCCTCTAAGAGCAGGCAAATGGGTGACAGACACGTCGGAGAACTTGGACTCTTGCTTGTCTCGTTTGACCGTCCAGTTCATTTTCACGTGCTGTTCGCCACGGGTGAAGAGCCGTGTGGGCTTCGGGTGTTTTGTTCGTGTGCAATTTCCTCGTTGTCACAGTGATGTCATGACTCAAAAGTTACATTAAGGCCAGAACCGGTTTGGCTCAGTGGATAGAGCGTCGGCCTGCGGACTGAAGGGTCCCAGATTCAATTCCGGTCAAGGCCATGTACCTGGGTTGTGGGCACATCCCCAGTGGGGGGTGTGCAGGAGGCAGCTGATCGATGTTTCTCTCTCGTCGATGTTTCTAACTCTCTATCCCTCTCCCTTCCTCTCTGTAAAAAATCAATAAAATATATTTTTTAAAAAAAAGTTACATTAAGTCGAAAGAGATCTATACCTGATACTTGTGGAGTGCCACGTGCAATGTGATGTCACCATGCTGAGGGGACCCCATCCCAGTGACTCCACACCGGAAGGTGGTGCACAGAAATCTGTATGCTTTTCAAATTTTCCAGCTTTTTTTCTTTCCAATTCTTTTTTTTTTAAAATATATTTTATTGATTTTTCACAGAGAGGAAGGGAGAGGGATAGAGTGTTAGAAACATCATCGATCAGCTGCCTCCTGCACACCCCCTACTGTGGATGTGCCTCCAACTAAGGTACATGCCCTTGACCGGAATCGAACCTGGGACCCTTGAGTCTGCAGGCTGACGCTCTATCCACTGAGCCAAACCGGTTACGGCTCTTTCCAATTCTTAATGTAGATACTTCACTAATCTGGACTGGCAGCTAACATTTGCACCCACTTTCAGACTCAGTGGGACCCCAAAGCTAGACCCAGTTCCTTGGCCATCTCATGGGTAGAGCTTTTGGAAAGCAAGGTGTTCAATCCCTATAAGTTTATATCAAGGTGACTGTAAATTTCCACACACCATCGGGTCCTGGTGATCAGAGGGAACCGTGGACAAGCTGCTATTTGTCCAGGCTCCTGAGAAACATCACATAAAGTCTGATTCTATACTAGTAGCTCACAAAGCTGATTATGGCGGGATTTTGTGTGTGTTTTTATGCCTCCTTTTTAAAAATATATTTTCATTAACTTCAAAGAGGAAGGGAGAGGGAGAGAGAGAGAGAAACATCCATGATGAGAGAGAATCATTGATGGGCTGCCTCCTGCACACCCCCCACTGGGGATCGAGCCCGAAACCCCGGCATGTGCTCTGACCTGGAATCGAACCCAGGACCCTTCAGTCCACAGGCTGACACTCTATCCACTGAGCCAAACCAACGAGGGCGAACCTCTTTTCTTATTTTCCTTTAAAAAAAAAGAACCCAGAGTCATTACGCCTAATGATTTCCCTTTGCCTCGTAGGCATTATGTCTTTTAATCCTCTTAACAGCTTTAGGGTCAGATTCCTTTTTCCTTTCATACTTAAGGACAGGGAAACAGTAGCAGAGAGGAAAAGTGAACCCAAGTTTGTGACTCTGGACTTGGTTCCCTTCCTATCCATGGGGGAGGGGGACAGAGACTGCGGCGGCGGGCAGCCAGGGGCCATCCTTAATGCATCTTCCGAGTGACCCTCTTTCTATTTCACTCCCTCTGTTGGAAGCCACTGTCCTCCATGCTCTTTCTCAGTCTTGCGTTTCTGTCACAGCCTCCCCTCTATTTGAAGCCGAGGGCAGGAAGTACGTCTGTTAGGGGTAAAAGCGTTTCTCCGGCGACTTTGAAGATTTTTTTTTAGAGGAAACCTGTCTGCAGCCTGCACCAGCCATGGTCTGGTCTGGAAAGTGCAGCTAGCTGCCCTTGCTGGTGCTGCTCAGTGGTTAGAGCATCAGCCTGGGGACTGAAAGGTCCTGGGTTCGATTCCAGTCAAGGGCACATGCTGGGGTTGTAGGCTCGATCCCCAGTGTGGGGTGTGCAGGAGGCAGCCAATCAATGATTCTCACTCATCATTGATGTTTCTATCTCTCTCTCCCTCTCCCTTCCTCTCTGAAATCAAATATATATATATATCTATGTAAAGAAAGAGCCCTAACCGGTGTGGCTTAGTGGATAGAGCATCGGCCTTCGGACTGAAGGGTCCCAAGTTCGATTCCGGTCAAGGGCATGTACCTGGGTTGTGGGTATATCCCCAGTGGGGGGTGTGCAGGAGGCAGCCGATCGATGTTTCTCTCTCATCGATGTTTCTCTCTATCCCTCTCCCTCTCCCTTCCTCTCTGTAAAAAATCAATAAAATATATTTTAAAAAAAAAGAAAGAAAGAAAGAGCAGCTAGCTGGTTTACAACAGGCTGATGGCGTTACTCAGTAACCCTGACTGAAGCGGCCGTGGTTATGAGTTATGTGCGGAATCAGAACATTTCCGCTTGCTGTTCTGTAATAAAAATAAAAAAAAAAGACTGGATGAAAGGTGAACAGTAAAAACAGGAGAAAGGGTTGTTTTTTTCCCCCCTGTCAGCATTCTAGTCAGTTTTTAAACCTGCCGTAAGGTAATCTGTCCTTAGGAATGAACCTTTTTAATGTCTGGAGGAAAACTCGGCTTAGAGGGGCGACGTGTTTCTTGTTCACTTAGCAACAGATCAATATTTACCTAGTGATTCATTTCTTACTCTCAAGATGTGTTTGCTTTCAGCGAAAACCGCAGGCTAAAAGCTCAGTTCAGAATTAGGAGAAAATGTCGGTGACGATACGAATCTCCATTTTTCTTTTTCTGAATAAAAAATTGAATGCATATTCATTTTTTTGAGCCGTCACTATAGTGAAATGCACAGACCTGAAGTGGACAGCTCAGGGCCTTTTGATAGGTACTCGCCCGTGCAGCTACCATTCCCTTGGGTTTTTACAGGAGTTTCCCGAGTCACCCCCTCTGACCTCACCGGTCACAATGCCACCGGAGTGGCTTCCTCAAGTAGGCCAGCACCTAGGCACGCTACAGCCTGACCCCACCACCTACCCAGCCCCACAACCTGGCCTGCTCTCATTGCTGCTCTCATTGCCCTGAAGTGCCAGCCCCCTGGCCACCCCCAAACCCCTCCTTTCTCTCTGCACCAAAATACCACTTACTCTGTAATTGAACTTCAATAGCAGGACTTCTGAGAAACTTCCTATCAGGAGAGCACACATACCCCAAATCAAGAGCCACACTCTTTTTAAAAAACATATTTTATTCAGAGAAGGAGAGAGAAACATCAATGATGAGAGAGAATCACTGATCAGCTGCCTCCTGCATGCCCCCTACTGGGGATCGAGCCTGCGACCCAGGCATATACCTTGACTGGGAGTTGAACTGTGACCTCCTGGTTCATAGGTCAGTGCTCAACCACTGAGCCACACTGGCAAGAGCCACACTCTTGCCGAAACCGGTTTGGCTCAGTGGATAGAGCGTCGGCTTGCGGACTGAAAGGTCCCGGGTTCGATTCCGGTCAAGGGCATGTACCTGGGTTGCGGGCACATCCCCAGTAGGAGATGTGCAGGAGGCAGCTGATCGATGTTTCTCTCTCATCGATGTTTCTAGCTCTCTATCTCTCTCCCTTCCTCTCTGTAAAATCAATAAAATATATTTAAAAAAAAAAAAAAAAAAAAAGAGCCACACTCTTGATGAGACAGAACAGAATCCCTAGGGGTTCCAGATCCTAAGCGTAATGCTGTTCGTGTCGTATTTACATGGACAGATAGAGGTGAGGGATATATCTGTTTTGGCAAATTCCAGGTGTGCTCTGGGAAAAGAAACCACAGTCCCCAGCCTATGCAGTCAGTGCAGCTGGGGCACCTGAGAGTTTTGTTTATTGGGGAGTCACTACCTCGTCTCTGAAAAAACATGGGTTGGTTGTTTTTGGTCTTAAGTCAGGACAACCCCCAGGTATAAGCGGAAAAGCAGTTTCAGCCTCCGCCCTTCCCATGGGCACAGCTGAAATTTCCATTCACCAGGTCCTGGTCGAAAGCAAAGAGGAGGCAGGAACCCCATCTCTGGAAGTCTCCTCTGGCAGGTACCCCATCTCTGGAAGTCTCCTCTGGCAGGTACCCAATATTCCCTGTGGAAAGCTAGGCCTGGTGCAGCTAAAGATACAGGCATTTAGGAGGCGAGTGATGGAGGCTGAGCTAAGCCACAGCCTAGAAACAGATATCGGGGGAGTTTTTATCGCAATACCTAGGAACCCCTGCAGGGTCCGAGGAAGGGAAGCAATGTGATCAAAGCCACCGCCATGGCCCTAGCTGAATAGAGCGATGGCCTGCGGACTGAAGGGTCCCGGGTTCAATTGTGGCCAAGGGCACATGCCCAGGTTGTGGGCTCAATCCCCAGTAGGGGGCGTGCAGGAGGCAGCTGATCAGTGATTCTCTCTCATCATTGATGTTTCTATCTCTCTATCTTTGCATTGAGTTGACAGAGTAATTTGAGTTAACGAGCTTCTTAACAGCTCCTTAACACACTCGGTCTTGGAACGAATTAAACTCGTAAGTCAAGGCCCCACTGTATATTCCTAACAGTAAAGACTCGTTTTTCTTTTGTCTTCCCAAATAAAAACCTGGAAAATACCGTATTTGTCACAGATGTGTAAGACACACTGTTTTTGCCCTAATGTACGAAGGACATATGTAGTCATAGGAGTATTCTACGCCCAGCTGGAGTGGCTCAGTGGTTGAGCACTGGCCTGTGAACCAGGAGGTCACGGTTCGATTCCCAATCAGGGCACATGCCGGGGTTGTGGGCTCGATCCCCAGTGTGGGGCGTGCAGGAGGCAGCCGATCAATGACTCTCTCATCATTGATGTTTCTATCTCTTCCTCTTCCTTCCTCTCTGAAATCAATAAAAGTATATATATTTTTTTAAAAAGAAGTACTCTATAGGAAAGCACTATTAATTCGGAGGTCTGATTGTGCAATGTATCAATACATCCCCTTCTGGTCAGATGGCCACCCTAGACCGCTCCCCCCCCCCCCCCCGCCCCGGTAGAATTTTGGGAGCCAGTACAGTTTATTTATAGTGAGTTAAATGAAAAGGATTTCATTATCTTGGGCTTAAGTTCCTCCTAATTCCCTCTTGCTCACAGAGACATTCCAGATCAGATTTAGATCCTTTCCGCCTTGGCTGAACACTATAGCTTTGTCCTTTTTATAGGAGAAACTCGTAATTGACAAGAGTCTTAATACCATTGACCTGGCTTGGCCTGTTTTAAGAACTGTGCAAATATTTCCGTAGATGCGTGTGGTAAGCCATTAACCACTGATAAGCGGATCTGTGGCCCCTGGTGCACGGATTACAGGCACCAGACCTTCAGAACACATTTACCTGGGAACTTCCGTTGTAAGAGAGTTCTCGAAACATGAAAGACTCAAATATCATCTTTATCGAGACCAGGGATTGATGGTTAGCATCGGTGAGGTCGCATTCTCAAGTGACTTCATCCTGACATTGCTTGTGTTTCTGATGAAATAGCCCAAATCCATACTGTCAGGGGGAAAAGGTTGAGTTGCTAAATCTGGGCTACTGTCCCCTGGACCTAGACTAGCCAGATGCCCAGTTTTCCCAGGGCTGATAGGATCCCGGAATGGGGACTTTTCAGTGCTAAACCAAGGAAGTCCAGACAGGGATAAGTTGCTTACCTTCTCTCTCTCTCTCTCTCTCTCTCTCTCTCTCATCCTCACCCGAGGATATTTTTCCATTGATTTTTAGGGAGAGTGGAAGAGAGAGGGAAAGACAGAGAGAAACATCAATGTGAGAGAAATACATTGATTGGTCGCCTCTTGCACGAACCCCGACCAGGGCCCGGGCCAGGGAGGAGCCTGCAACCGAGGTATGTGCCCTTGACCGGAATCAATACATGTAGGCCGATGCTCTATCCACTGAGCCAAACCAGCTAGGGCTTGCTTGTTTGTTTGTTAATGCTTGCCTTCTCTATTATTCACTGTCTTCTGCTGTGCATTGGGGGGCGGGTGTTTAGGTTTGATTCGACTTCTGGATGTTGCCATCTGCACTGTCTCTGCACGAGCAGGTCACTCACCCCCGAGTCCATCCCAGCCAGAGAGGGAAGGGCCACCATCTTGGAGTCTGTTAGGGGGCTGGGCGGAGGAAAGCACCTCCCGGGTTCGTAAGGAAATCTGCCCCCTCTACAAAATTCTAGGAGGCGAAGCTGTCACTGATACAGAACGCTGTCATCCTTGACCCATTGATTTTTCCCAGGACCGTATGAGATGCCATCCCTGTTACCACCAACGACTGACTGCCTAGCAGTGCCCTCTCCCCAGGCCCGTGTGCTCCTCGGAGCTCTTCATCTGGCCCAGGCAGCCGCCTGCCATGCCGTGTCACCCCATGCCCTGTCACCGTGAGCCATGGAAATGAGTCACCCGAGTGGCAGCTTGTGAACCACCCCAAGGCCCTCCCTGTGTCAGCATCTAATCATAGAGTCTTGGCTCTAGGTCAGCGTGGGCACATGGCGTCAAGCCAGGCGGCTTAGCTTCCGAGGTGGCCATTAAGAGAGTCTACAATGCAGAGCAGTTGGGGAGGCCTCCCTGGAGGTCATGGTTCGTCCAGAACCCCCTGTGGCCTCCCAGGTAGGGAGAGGCCATGCAAAGCAGCAGCTGATATATTTTTCCATTTTTTTTATCGGTTACTGATACCATTGCCACAGTCAGCCTGCCTATCTGGTAACATGTAATACAGGTCTCCTGCCAGCGAGACCCTGGCCTGGTGTTTTCAGCCTGATCATAAAAGCTCGAACAGGAATTCCTCATTAACAGGAAGTGAGAAACTCCATATACGTTTTACAGTGTGAAATCTGCCACGCCATGACAGTACGGACTTTTCCTTGTTTGTTAATGCTTACCTTCTCTATTCATTGTCTTCTGCTGTGCATTTGGGGGCGAGTGTTTAGGTTTGATTCGACTCTTGGATGTTGCCCATCTGCACGTGGCATTTCATTAAAGTATTCTCAATGAAAAATAAATATGTATGCATATAAGTCAGTCCATTCACATTCAGTAACCTGTTCTGCTAGTCTGTCTACTGTCTGTATGCCACACTCAGTCACACACACACACACACACACACACACACAATCTATATATATAAAAAGCCAGCGACCGGACTGCCAGAACGAACAGAATGACCGGAAGGATTGCTCGTTATGACGCCCACTGTGGCCGGGCCAACCGGCCCTATCGGGGTGGGTCCAGCCGGCCAACCACCTACGGCCCCTCTCCCCAGCCAGCCCCACCCCTGGCTGGCCCTCCTACCATCAGGGGTGGGACTGATGAACCTCCCTCACCCCCCCTCAGCCAGCCCGGCCCGATCTGCCCCCATTGGGACAGGTCGGCCTGACCCCACCCGTGCACAAATTCGTGCACTGGGCCTCTAGTTCTTTCATATTTTCTTCCACCTTCTCTGTCCATCAAATTCCTACGTCCCTGAAGGCCTCCTGACATCCTCGCTCCTCCAGCATTTTATTTTACCCCTCGGCTGTCCTCTTGGCTCCTACAAGGGAATGTAACCATATCTCCCCATGCGTCTATCTGTCATCATCACCAACTGTATTCTGAGAGGCTTAAGGACAGACTCTTAAATTCTCTGTATTCACTATGGCCGCTGCTTCCCACAGGCAGTGCCCACCAATGTTGGTAGGTGGCTTTGGTAGGAACCTCTGTGAGTAAGTGTCAGAATGAGTAACTAAGCTGAGTGACAAGGAGTGTGGAGAAGGGGAGATGGTTCTGTGGAAGCTTCTGTGCTGAGGTCACTGGTGGGTGGTGTGGATAATGGAATGGCCTTGGGCTTGGGAGGAATGGGCTGAGTCACAGATGGCTGAGAGTTTCTGAGAGTTGAGAGAAGAATAGAGTCATTGACAGAAATAGAGAAGTCAAATGAGGAAGCTGTTTTCTCAGGGAAAGTTGTGTCGTTTGGGACGCTCTGGGATGGGCAGGTGGGCAGGTACAAACGGGGCAGTAGAACTTAGGTGTAGAACAGACTGTGCAGATTCCAAATCAGCAGCCGGCAGGGAGAGGACGGCAGGGTGGGGAGAGAAACTGGAGGACTGCTGGCTGCGGCAGGTGGGGTGGGAGGAGGAGCTAGCCAGTCAGCCAGAGACGGGCAGGAAGAACGGGGAGGAGGAGGACCAGGAGCCTCGAGCGTCATGGAAGGCAGAGAAGGAAGGCATTGAAGAGGAAGGTGCTAGAAACCACAAAAAGTTAGGACAAATGAGCACTGAGCAAAGAGAGGCCTTCGAGCTGTGTTCTCACTGCCCATTAGCGTCTTGCACATAGTAAGTGTCCGATCAATATTTATTGAGTGAATACACAGGTCATAAATAAAGGAGTAAAAACATTGATCCTACTACTATGAAGTTAACTCGAACAAATCGTTTTTTAAAATACATTTTTATTGATTTCAGAGAGGAAGGGAGAGGGAGAGAAAGATAGAAACATCAATGATGAGAATCATCAATTGGCTGCCTCCTGCATGCCCCACACTGGAGATCAAGCCTGCAACCCAGGCATGTGCCCTGACCAGGAATCGAACCGTGACCTCCTGGTTCATAGGTCAGCGTTCAACCACTGAGCCACACCGGCCGGGCTCAAGTCATTTAAACTAGGATAAAAGCTAAACTTTAAAAGTGGCAAATCAAGTATATTTTTTCTTCACTCCTTCCTGAGTCCCCACTAAAGTGATACTGTAGGATAAAGTCTCAAGAACATAGAATAGAAGAGGAGATGGGAGCAGATGAGTAGGAAACAGATGGACGAGTGGACACCGACCTAAAGACTAGAGCAGTGATGGCGAACCTTTTGAGCTCGGCGTGTCAGCATTTTGAAAAGCCCTAACTTAACTCTGGTGCCGTGACATATATAGAAATTTTTTTATCTTTGCAACCATAGTAAAACAAAGACTTATATTTTTGATATTTATTTTATATATTTAAATGCCATTTAACAAAGAAAAATCAACCAAAAAAATGAGTTCGCGCGTCACCTCTGACACGCGTGTCATAGGTTCACCATCACTGGGCTAGAGAAAGCGGACCCCCAGCCTGCGGAGGGGAGGCCCTCAGGTGTGAGGCTGATTTTGAAGGCTTGGGAATGGGGGGCTCCAGGGACCTCTGAAGATGGGGTGTGAATTGTGTCTGAAAGCGGGAAGATTGGTGTTAAGTTTCCCAGTCTCCCCCCCCATCTCTCACGGCCAGGTGACTGCCTACCTCTGCTCCTGCAGACGGAGGGTGGAGGCGAGGCACCAGGCCATAGAGCAGGGGTGGGCAAACTTTTTGACTCGAGGGCCACAATGGGTTCTTAAACTGGACCGGAGGGCCGGAACAAAAGCATGGATGGAGTGTTTGTGTGAACTAATATAAATTCAAAGTAAACATCATTACATAAAAGGGTACGGTCTTTTTTTTTTTTTTTTAGTTTTATTCATTTCAAACGGGCCGGATCCGGCCCGCGGGCCGTAGTTTGCTCACGGCTGCCATAGAGTTTGCCCATGTAGGGTCCCCAGCCACAACCAAGGAGATGGGGGGGTTTCCCCCCGGGGAAATGGACCAGCCAAGAGATTTTTTTGCGGGGGGCCCTCTAACACAGTGGCTGGAGCCGACAGATTGGCACTCCCTGCCTATGTGGGCAGACAGCTCTGCATCTGCGTCTTACTGCCTCACCCTGCAGTATGAGCAGAAAACCAGGAGTCACTGGACGTCTGAGGAAAGCCTCAACCATGAAAGACAAAAATACACAGCAGGCAGATGAAGTGGAGGACGCACAGTGAAAGGAACCAAACTCAGCTTGAGCAGGAAAACCTGCAATGAGCATGCTCAGAGAGATGCAGGGTCTGTGGCAAGAAGAGACCATAGAATGGGAACACTCCGAACAGGAGGCGCTTTTGGAGGAGAGAGGAAAAGATTTCCTAGAGGGATTAGAAAATAAGGAGGGTCCCTTCCAGAAAGTAGAAAACGAGGACAAAAGAGGAACGTGGAAGAGAAATTAGAGAATCAGTCCAAGAAATCCAATAAGTAACAGTAGTTCCAGAAAGGGGCTAGAGAAAGTGGAGGGACAGAAATGACCAAAGAAACATCCCTAAAAAAAAACAACCAAACAGAAATACCCCTTAGCTGTGCAGAGTGTAGGCCCAGAAACTCCAGGTTCCAAGGCTTTCTGAGACCCCAGCCAGGGTTTCGGTGAGCTGTTTCCAATTGATGTGAAGTCAAACAGAGGCCTCTGAATATGCATGTCATCCTTCATAGTTTTAAAAGTTGTATATCGTTTATTGCTAACTAGAGGCCCGGTGCACAAAATTCGTGCAAGAGTAGGCCTTCCTTCCCCTGGCTGCCAGCACCTGCTTCCCTCTGGCACCCGGAACCCAGGTTTCCCTTGCAGCCCCGGCTTCATCTGGAAGGTCATCCGGAAGGACGTCCGGAAGGATGTCCAGTCTAATTAGCATATTTGCTTTTATTATTATAGATAATAAGTATGAGCCCTGACATCAGCCACTGTCTTTTGCATTCGTCCCTCATGTGTAAAGAGAGATGGACTTTGCTTTTCCAGAACTTTCCAGAACCTGCTTGTTTCTGTGGTTTTGCAATGCTCTCCTGGGGTGTGGACAAGAATGGAGACGTGGTGCCTAAGCTGCTGTGAGTTTTCACGAGGGTGGGGTGGTTGACCGTTTGAGGAAATACTTTTCTGTGTTCTCATGCCACGGGCGAGGGCTGCTGCTGCGGCGGGGCTAACCCACCGCCATGGACAGTGGCTTCCTTCAGCATTCGGACCCGTGACAGCTCCAGGGCGGCTGCAGCATTTCCTTCCTCTGCCATTTCTGCTCAAGGCGCAGGCAGTAGCGGCTGCGTTTCCCCATAGCTCTCTCCGTCAAGGTCACCGTAGAATCTGCAACCTTGTTTTCTCCTTCAGTGTCGCCCTTGCTATCAGTAGGCTCCTGTGTCTATCAGAGTAAATTTAGAATAGTTATATATCTCCTAAGCATCCTTAACCCCTTTATTTTATAAAACAGGTCATACATTTACATTAAAACACTCCCCCAGCCACCATCCAGTTCCCTTCAACTCATGTTTCCAGTTTCATGATTGCAAAAACAGCAGTTACACACACACACACACACACACACACACACACACACGCCTTTTCCTTTTATTGCACAAATAGCGGTATGCTATATACTCTCACCTTGCTTTTCTTCATGAAATATCCCTGAGTCTTCCATAAGAATATAGGAATAGCTAGCTTCCTCCATTTATGTCTTGGCTACTTAGTGTTACATAATCGACTGTCATTTGCCCGGCCAGTATGGCTCAGTGGTTGAGCATTGACCTACGAACCAGGAGGTCACGGTTTGATTCCCGGTCAGGGCACATGCCCAGGTTGTGAGCTCGATCCCCAGTGTGGGGCGTGCAGGAGGCAGCCGATTAATGATTCTCTCTCATCATTGATGTTTCTCTCCCCCCCCCCCCTCTTTTTCTCTCTCCCTCCCTTCCTCTCTGAAATCAATAAAACTATATTACAAAAATAGACTGTCACTTGTCTAACCAGTTTCCTAATTGGAGGTTTTATTTATTTCCAACCTTTTGCTTCCTGATGCTGCACAATAGATAATTTTGTACTTAGATCACATATTCATGTGTCAGTGTAGGGTCAACTGGATGCTGGGCCAGAGGTTGTGTGCCTGGGAAATTTCGTTGCTCCGTCCCCTCAGGCGTTCTCTGTCCCCACAGGCACCGAATGAGTGCCTGTTTCCCCGAAACCTTGCCAACATGAGGGGTTCATCTACTTTTTGATATTTAATCTGGTAGGCAACATTTTTTTTTCTCACTATGGTTTTAATTTGTATGTCGCTGCCCTAACGGTTTGGCTCAGTGGATAGAGCGTCGCCCTGCGGACTAAAGGGTCCCAGGTTCGATTCCAGTCAAGGGCATGTACCTTGGTTGCGGGCACATCCCCAGTAGGGGGCGTGCAGGAGGCAGCTGATCGATGTTTCTCTCTCATCGATGTTTCTAGCTCTCTATCCCTCTCCCTTCCTCTCTGTAAAAAATCAATAAAATATATTTTTTTAAAAAATTTGTATGTCGCTTCTGAAAGAGGCTGTACCTCTTTTTTACATTTAAAAACTATATTTCCCTTTTTTGGTAACCCCACCCATTCTTTTGATGGTCACTGGTCTTTTCCCCAATCATTTGAGAGAGCCCTTTATGGACTAGGGAAATTCGCCTTTTGTGCTATGAGTTGCAAATATTTGTTTTCAGTTTGTCATTTGTTTTTTCACTTTGCCCGTGGTGGTATTTGCACTCCGAATTTTACAAAGTGTTTGCATCGTCAAACCTTTCGGTTCTTTCTTTTATGGCTTCTGGGATTTCTGTTTTATTCAGAAAGGTCTTCTTCATTGTAGGATTATGAAAAAAACTCTACACGTCTAGTATGGTTCCATTTTCTATGTTGACATGTTTGATCCCTCTGGAATTTATCTTGGTGTGAAGTGTGGCTCTAACTTAGTATTTTTCTAGATGCTACCCTTTGCCCAACGCCATTTATTAGAGAAGCCATCATTACCCCATTTATTGAAATGCCATCTTTTTCTTGTACTAAATTTCAGGATGTATTTATACATGTTTCAGCACATTCTGGTCTGTTGATAATCCTGAATATATAGACTATTAGCATATTTGTAGCTTTAAATGTGTTTTATTATGGACAGTGGGGGCAGTGCTAGTATCCCTTCAAGACTAACAAAACTGCCCTACCTGGTTTGGCTCAGTGGATAGAGCGTCGGTCTGCGGACTGAAGGGCCCCAGGTTGGATTCTGGTCAAGGGCATGTACCTTGGTTGCGGGCACATCCCCAGTAGGGGGTGTGCAGGAGGCAGCTGATAGATGTTTCTCTCTCATCGATGTTTCTAACTTTCTATCCCTCTCCCTTCCTCTCCGTAAAAAATCAATAAAATATATATTTTTTTAAAAAAAGACTAACGAAACAAACATTTTAAGAACCCATCTTTCTTCTAACATCATCGCTTGCCAGTTTCTGAATTCTTTTCTGGACATCAACGAAAGGGACATGTGCTCATTTGATCAGTAACTTAATCCTCATAGTCAACTCTTTTTTAAAAAAATATATTTTTATTGATTTCAGAGAGGAAGGGAGAAAAGGAAAGATGGATAGAATCATCAATGATGAGAGAAAATCATTGACTGGCTGCCTCCTGCACGCCCCCTACTGAGGATCGCCGAGCCCACAACCCAAGCATGTGTCCCTGATGGGAACTGAACCCAGGACCCTTCAGTCCGCAGGCTGACACTCTATCCGCTGACCCAAACCAGCCAGGGCCTCATAGTCAACTCTTGATTCCAGTGTTCTTTTTTTTTTTTTTTAAAATATATTTTATTGATTTTTTACAGAGAGGAAAGGAGAGGGGTAGAGAGTTAGAAACATCGATGAGAGAGAAACACCGATCAGCTGCCTCCTGCACACCCCCTACTGGGGATGTGCCCGCAACCCAGGTACATGCCCTTGACTGGAATCGAACCTGGGACCCTTCAGTCCACAGGCCGACACTCTGTCCACTGAGCCAAACCAGCTAGGGCTGATTCCAGTGTTCTTAAAGGGCATTCCATCTAGATAATATGGGAACTTCACAGGAGGTATTCAAGCTTCCCCGCACTAGAATAGTAGCAGATACGATGTGAGTTTTCAGCACTCATCTTCCCTCCTCCCCACCCCAGCATAGATTTTTGAGGTGGTCTTGTGTCGAGAAGGGACGAAGAGGCAGTCCTGGGTTAGCCTGAAGGGTAGACCATTGACATCTATGTGCATGTTCTCCAAACACTAGAGGAGTGAGCGGGGGAGACAGGGACAGATCAAAGGTGTCCTGTGTGCTGTGCGTCAGCGTACGCCCTGTTTGGTTAGCACTGGCGGTTTTCTCAAATCCTTAGTTAGCAATAGGGAAGGTGAGGGGTCTTCTGTGGACAGGCTGGGCAAGCAGGCCGAGGGGAGGAGCAACCAGTCAATGATTCTCTTTCATCATTGTGAGCGCCTGCTGTGGGCTCTGGGAGCCGCACTGCAGTCTCCTCGTTAGGCAACTAGCAGTTGACTGGCTCTTTGCAGGACTAGTTCTTCAGAGGATGGCATTTGTCGGCTGAACCCTGGAGACTCATAAACTCCAAGCCCATGTAGAGCATAGTGTCAAAACCAGGTTGAGCCTGGCCAGCGTGGCTCAGTGGTTGAGCGTGGACCGATGAGCCAGGAGGTCACGGTTCGATTCCCGGTCGGGCACATGCCTGGGTTGCAGGCTTGATCCCCAGTGTGGGGCATGTAGGAGGCGGCTGATCAATGACTCTCTCTCATCATTGATGTTTCTCTCACTCCCTCTTTCTTCCTCTCTGAAATCAATAAAAATATATTTAAAGAAAATAAAACACCAAGTTGAGACACAGGGAGAGAGGGCTGTGCTTCCAGGAGGAGTCTGGCCAGTCCTGAACGCTGTTTGTGGAACAGGTAGAGAATGGGATCAGATACGTTTACCCTGTGAATAGAATTCTGAGGCATTTTAACTGGTTTCCTCTGTACTTGAAAATGGAGTTTATTTTGTCTGGTGGTGGTTTTTTAAGCAGTTTTGTTGTAACTCACTTGTGCGCCTGTTCTTCCCACATTTGGGTTTCATAACGCACACAATGGGTCACCGAGGTGCCAGCTTGCCCCGCGGCCTCTGGCTCATATTTAGAAACCAGTTACAGGGACCGAAGATGTTTTCTTTCTTTGTCACACGGCCGCTTTTGGTCATTCCAGGCAAAAACAAAGCAGCCGCTGCGTTGGAATTTTTCTGTGCAGAAGCCTGCGATTCAGGCCGGGAACATCCAGCAACAGGGAAGTGTAATGTGTGACGGCTGCGAGGAAGTATTTGCCTCCGGTGGGGCGGTGCTGTGTTCACAGCGTGTTCCTGATGAGCCCATTAGTGAGCGCTTGGGAAGCTGAATGTGCCGCTGGCCAAGATAGCAGTTCCCGAAGCTAATGATGGAGCCGTTTCCCAGCCTCGGTCATGCCCCAGCAGGACTGGGCGGCCGGTGCAGGGTCCACTCCACATCTGCCTCCTGAGGAGGAGGGACTTCCGGGGGCTGTATCCCAGCGGAGCAGGGGGAGCCAATGGGGTGGGCTCACAAAAGACCTGCTGCTGCCCTCCTGGCTCAGGTCAGTCAGGCTGGATGGGGCACAGAGGCCACAGAGGGAGCCATAGGGGTCTGTGGTGGGAGCAGCAAGAGTCCTGGGTTCCAGGCCCGTGGAGGGGGGGTTCTGGCAGGTCAGGATCCAGGATAAGTGTCCACAGAATGTTCCCCTAAATCCTAAAGGGTTTTGCCCCCTCCCTGCTTCCTCGCCTCCCCTGTGTGCACACAAGCTTGTGTACACACACAGACATGTACACACACACACACACACGAGGCCTGGAGCTCAGTTTTCTGGCTTTTGGAGCTGCCACAAAGCTTTGCTCACAGGGTCTCCCCCGCCCCCACCCCACTGGTGCTCATCCTGATTAGTTTATTCTCCCTCGCTGAGTGGCATAAAAAAATTCCTCCCCAAATCAGACACCTCTCACCTTTCCTGAAGCACCTCCATCCTCTCGCTCTTACTGTCCCCCCTCTCCTGGGCCTCGTTCTCTTTGGGGACATATTCAGTGTGATTTTATTAACACTCCGGCCTCATCCTCATCGTAGGAATAATCAAGTGTGAATATTTGCATTAATTACCCCCAGATGGATCTCCTGCAGAAAAACTTCACTAACATCAAAAAGTTGGTTACAGCTGTACAAAAACATGTAAAATCAAAGAAATGTGTTTGGGGGTTTTTTGTTTGTTTAATATAGTACATGAATAACACCAAAGAGAAGTTCCAGCAAATTCAATTATCAACTTGGCTAAACAGGATTTAATATAACATTCTAACAGTTGATCAGACAGGAGAAAAACAGGCACAAAGATGTTCATTATTTTGCCCTAGCCGGTTTGGCTCAATAGATAGAGCAGGGGTCCTCAAACTACGGCCCGTGGGCCACATGTGGCCCACCGACAACATTTGTTTTTTTACTTCAAAATAAGATATGTACAGTGTGCATAGGAATTTGTCATAGTTTTTTTTTTAAATATATTTTATTGATTTTTTACAGAGAGGAAGGGAGAGAGATAGAGAGTCAGAAACATCGATGAGAGAGAAACATTGATCAGCTGCCTCCTGCACATCTCCCACTGGGGAAGTGCCCGCAACCCAGCCACATGCCCCTGACCGGAATCGAACCCGGGACCCCCCAGTCTGCAGGCCGACGCTCCATCCACTGAGCCAAACTGGTCTTGGCATAGTTTTTTTTTTAAACTATAGTCCAGCCCTCCAACAGTCTGAGGGACAGTGAACTGGCCCCCTGTTTAAAAAGTTTGAGGACCCCTGAGATAGAGCATCCCCCGGTGGACTGAAGGGTCCCAGGTTCGATTCCAGTCAAGGGCACGTTCCTGGGTTGCAGGCTCCTCTGGTCCAAGCCCTGGTCAGGGCGCTTGCAGGAGGCAGCCAATCTATGTGTTTCTCTCACATCGATGTTTCTCTCTGTCTCTCCCTCTCTCTTCCACTCTCTCTAAAAATCAATGGAAAAATAGCCTCAGGTGAGGATTAAAAAAAAACGAAAAGATGTTCATTATTTTGATTTCTCTTTAAAAAGTCTTGAGTGTGACCTAGAAAGAAAAGCTCTGGACAGAACTCAGAGACCTGGCCTTGAATCCGGTCTTTGTGAGACCAGGCAGGTCAAGACTCCGTTTTCCTCATCTGTAAAATGGGGGTGATACCATCGCTCAGAGTTGTTGTGGAGGCTAAATGAGGGACCTGACTAACCCAGGCCTCGCCTCAGAGATGAGCGCTCAGAAACGGCCTCTCTCTCTGAGGACCTAAGTCTGGATTCAACAGCCATAAAGTGGTTTGATCTTCAGCCAAGGGACCTGGGTCCCCTTAGGGAGAATTAGTCACCCACAGATTTAGGGCAAAGAAGAGCATGCGTCACCTTTGTTTTTTCAACTCTCTTTAAAACAGCCCACCAACCATCTGTCCTTGCTCATCATGTGAACTCTGTATGTGTCTGGTGGGAGGGAGTCTAGATTTTCCCTTGCAGTCTGTCCCAGGGGCAGTTCTGTTAGTATAGCCAGATGCTGATTATAAATAGGTCCAGAAGACAAGGGCAGGCTGGCCTCTGTATTGTGCTGTTGTCTAGCTGCTTGCTTAGTGACGAGCATTTACTAACCACTGGCCACAGTACAATATGACAAAACCCCATGTGGTTAGTAAACTAGAAGACATCGCCTCTGCTTTCAGACAATTCGGAATAAACAAGCCCAGCTGCTGACTCTAAGAATAGCTAAAAACAACAACAAACACACACACACACACACACACAACGTGAAGTACATGCAAATTAGTGTAGTAAAAACAGCATTGACACATGCAGCAAGCTGTAAAGTCTTACTGTAGGACATAAGTGCCCATGCTCTTGGGTGAGACAAGTCAAAATTGTATAGATGTCAGTTTTCCCCAAGGCAGATTGTGTTTCCAATTAAAAACCCCAAGATTTTCATAGAGCAAGCTGCTCCTATAGTTCACCTGGAAAATAAAATGCCAAAACTCTGCCAAGAAAGTTTGAAAAGGAGTGGAGGAGGCCTACACTATCAGCTCTCGAAATACTCCATGGAGCTGTGGTAATGAAAACAGTGTCATATGACACAAGAATAGACAAATAGATCAGTGGACCAGAATAGAGATATAGGAACAAATCTAAACATTTCATTGGAAACTTGACATATATATATATTTTTGTTTGTTTGTTTTTTTAGAGAGTGGAAAAGAGAGGGAGAGACAGAGAGAAACATCGATGTAAGAGAAACACATCAATTGGTTGCCTCCTGCATGCGCCCCGATCAGGGCTGGGGAGGAGCCTGCAACTGAGGTACATGCCCTTGACCAGAATTGAACCTGGGACCCTTCGGTCCACAGGCCGACATTCTATCCACTGAGCCAAACCAGGTAGGGTAGAAGCTTGATTTGTATTTAAAGTGACAGTTGAAATCAGCAGTGAAAGGATGGGCCATTTATGGTGGAAGGACAGGTAGATAACTGTTAGGGAAAAAATTTGCTGAAACTGGTTTGGCTCAGTGGATAGAGCATCGGCCTGCGGACTGAAGGGTCCCAGGTTCGATTCCGGTCAAGGGCATGTGCCTGGGTTGCGGGCACATCCCCAGTGGGAGATGTGCAGGAGGCAGCTGATCGATGTTTCTCTCTCATCGATGTTTCTAACTCTCTATCTCTCTCCCTTCCTCTCTGTAAAAAATCAATAAAATATATTTTTAAAAAAAAAAATTCATTTACTTCTCATCCTTTACGGAAATAAGTGGATTTAGGGCAATATATTTTTAAAGACGGCAGGAGTAATAGAAAAAAATGTTGGGGAATATATTTATAATTGGGTGTTAGGATAGCTCTTTTTAAAACAAAGTGCCGAACACAAAGGTTTTAATAGAAAAACACTAACAAATTTATTTTTTTTTAATATATTTTATTGATTTTTTTACAGAGAGGAAGGGAGAGAGATAGAGAGTTAGAAACATCGATGAGAGAGAAACATCGATCAGCTGCCTCCTGCACATCTCCTACTGGGGATGTGCCTGCAACCCAGGTACATGCCCTTGACCGGAATCGAACCTGGGACCTTTCAGTCCACAGGCCGACGCTCTATCCATTGAGCCAAACCGGTTTCGGCAACACTAACAAATTTAGACACTATCTAAAAGTTACATAAGACAAAAGATAAAAATGAAGATATATGATAGACTGGGCGGAAACCTTCGCAACATAATATATAATGACTTCCTGTAGAGGTGATAAAACAATACCTACAAATAAAAAGGAAAAAAATGGACAAAGTACATGGACAGACAATTCACAAAAGAAATACAAATAATTAATAAATAAATGAATCAGGGAAATGCAAATAAGAAACTGTTTTCACCATAGATTGGGTCAAACTTAAGAAATACAAATTGAAATAAAATACCCATTTTTTGGCTAATCAAAGCAGCCAAAAAGTAAAAGATTGATAACACCAATTATTGATGAGGGTGAAGAAAACAACAGGTACTTTCATGCATAATTGGTGGGAGTGTCGATTAGTGTATCTTTTTCTAAAAAAAATATTTTTATTGATTTCAGAGAGGAAGGGAGAGAGAGAGAGAGAGAAACATCAATGATGAGAGAGAATCACTGATTGGCTGCCTCCTGCACGCCCCACACTGGGGATCACGCCCACAACCCGGGCATGTGCCCTGACTGGGAATCGAACCGTGACCTCCTGGCTCATAGGTCGACACTAGTTACTGAGCCACACCAGCCAGGTGATTGCTCTGTCTTTTGAGAGAGGCGATTTCGTGGTCCTCTACAATGTGAAATGTACATAGCTCTCAGTTCCATTCACATGCTCCAGGCCCACTCCTTACTACTTCAGGGTAATGAGTCCCCGCCTCTTTCCAGCGTAGTGCCAGGCCCGGGAGGTATAAGAAGCCGCCAGGCCTCCAGGCCTGAGAAAGGCCAGGCCCAGATCTGACCGCATTCCTTCCACCACACACTCTGCGAGCCCAAACCAGTCACAGGCAGCCTGCACTCATGCAGGGTGGGGAGGTTTCTAGGTCCCGTGGGAACAAACAGCCTGTGGGGACAGGAATAGGTGGAACTTGGCAGCTATGTTTTCATACAACTACCACGCAGATAGTTAGAGTAAAGCATGTTCCTCCATGTACCTTTTCCGTGGCATCTCTTAAGTGCTTGTGTGTTTATATACATTTCTAAGTTTTCCATTGTTTTGGCCCATATTTCCTCCCTTAACTAGGCCAGGTGACTAGGCACCAATTCTTTTTTGTTTTGCAACTTTTTTGGTACGTGGATGAGTTACATAAACACCGAAAAACCCCACCACAGTAAAGGTTGCCCACAGTTTCAGTTTTGTAAACCCTGGTGGTGTGTTATTGGGAAGTCAGTTAAAAAGCAGTGTTTGATCAGTAGGTGGTAATTGTCATAAAACTAAAGATTGTTTAACTTCCACTGTGCACAGCTGAACTGAGAAGGTCTCAGGATCCCAAGGCAGCTGCTTAGACACACACACACACACACACACACACGCACATGTATACATATCTTGACAATTTTATCCCAGACTGAATTTTAATTCAGTCTGAAAATGATGCTAAATAGCCTGAAAGAACACAGTAGCCAGACTCCACTCATGCTACAGCCGAATTCACATTGTTAGGGTGCATATTATTTTGTCAGTATCTCTATATATAAAAGCCTAAGCAATTGTTAGGACCCGTCGACTGGTCGCTGTGATGCGCACTGACCACCAGGGGGCAGACGCTTAATGCAGAAGCTGCCCCCTGGTGGTCAGTTCTCTCCCAACCTCCTGTGGCTGACCAACCTCCCACTGTCCCTCGCCCCGGCTGGCCGGCCCCAGTCAGCCCCAATGGGGACTAGACGAGATGGCCCTGATGGCCCCAATCGCCAGCCAGGCCGAGGGACCCCACCATGCACGAATTCGTACACCAGGCCTCTAGTCTCTTATAAATGCCTTCATCTGCTTTCCTAACGCCATGGTTTCTGCTCTGAGATTTGGACCTGTGGTCAGTGGCTTCATGTTGGCAAGTGGCTTCATGTTCTTGGGTCTTAAAATACTCTTCCCTCTCCTCCCCATCCCCAAAGAGGAAGCTCCTCTGGGAACTGACTTGCTTCAGGTGATAGCTTCACATCTCTTAAGTTTGTGTAGATTTAATGAATTACCAAAAAAAAAAAAAAAAAAAGGAGCAAACCAGGTTTAATTTAAGAAAAGTTTCTAGGCCCAGCCAGCATGGTTCAGTGGTTGAACATCAACCTATGAACCAGGAGGTTACGGTTAGATTCCCGGTCAGGGCAGATGCCCAGGTTGCGGGCTCGATCACCAGTGGGGGATGTGCAGGAGGCAGCCGATCAGTGATTCTCTCTCATCATTGATGTTTTTCTCTCTCTGCCCCTCTCCCTTCCTCTCTGAAAATAATAAAATATATATATGTATATAAATACAATTTTTTTTAAAAGAAGGAATTCTGGGATCATCTGGCCTGATGGAAGTAATGGCATGAATTGACAAATAGGTTAAGGTAAACTGTTAATAGAATGCTCACCACTGGGATACAATGCAGAAATGAAGGATTGGTGTCATTACCATTTTATGATATAGGGATCTAGTTTATAGAGAACATAAACCCTGGCCAGCCATTGCGCTTGGGCTCAAAGCTGCAGAAGAGAACCAGTAGCCATTTCAGTAAATGGGATCCTCTTGCACTGTGGTTGTGAGATGTAAACATTTCCTAAATGCCATGTGGAGTGTCTCGTTTTCCCAGTCATTAGCTTGTGGGTTTTGAGCTTTCTACCCAAGGACCAGTCACTCCAAATTTTCATGAAGGACGGTTGTTAAGGTGGCGTCATGCCTTGCGAAGGCTCACCAGCCTTTATCCTTCAACAGTTCAACCAATATTTACTTTGCTCTGCTCTTCCAGCGCATTATGTGGAGCTTACAATGCCCTCCCACCCCCCACACAGACGCCCCAGGCACTCACAGGCTCTTAGAAGAGTTTGCAGCCCTTCCCAGTGTAACAGAGCAGGTTTGGTGAAAGGAGTAACCGCTGCAGCCGTGGACTATGGTGTTAGGGGAGCGAAGAAATGAGCATTAGTGAGTGTGGGCTCTGTGCTACTGCTTTTTGTACATTCGCTCACTTGATAAGGAGGCTGACCCTGTCACGTAGCACTTGTTTATAATGTATCAAATGTTCTTTTTATTCTTTTTATTCTACGTTATGGAAATAACATATGTTGAATTACTGAACACCCTAAATTTGAAATCCCGTCCAGATAAGCATGTCCTGGCTGATTTCTAAAGCTAATCTGATGCAGGATGTATTAATAAATGGGGGAGGGGGTAAATCATGGCATGGATGTAAGGTTTTAAAAAATCTCATTTATGTTTAGTGTACAGAATTTGTCCGGAAAAATCTTAAATCGTTTTAAAGACTTTTGCTCAAAGGTTTTTGAGAGCATTATTCAAGGAATGTGGAGAAAATTGACCTCTCGTCTCCTTCTTTCTTAGATACATTCCGCCGTTGATCTGGGGGAAAAGTGGACACATCCAAACAGCTTTGTATGGGAAGATGGGCAGGGTGAGGTCGCCACACCCGTATGGGCACCGGAAGTTCATCACCATGTCCGATGGCGCCACTTCGACCTTCGACCTCTTCGAGCCCTTGGCCGAGCATTGTGTTGGAGGTGAGCGAGTGTAGGTCGTAGGATCGGGCCATCACTCGGAGAAGGAGCACTCGTCAGTGAGGGAGCACAGTGCTACCGCTCTTACCAGGCATCGCAACCAGGGCCTGGTAAGAAATCTGCTGAGATACATCACGTGGGAGCACCTGGCAAGGCTTAGGTGCAGCCTGGAGCCGGTCACCATGTACAGCTCGCACTTTCTAATCCTCTTGTGAGAGACAGAAGCTTGGTGCAAAGGGATGAGGGAGAACTTGGAGCCCAGGCTCCCCAGGACCAGGCCTCTGGCTTGATGACAGCAGCAGAAGCCGAGCTGTCGTACGTGCTTTATATGTGCTATCATCTCATTTAATCCTCAGCTGGTGGGAGCCTTATTGTCCCTACGTTACTGATGCGTTACTGATGGCGGAGCTGAAGCTTAGAGACACAGTGTAGGCTGGTGGTGTTGGTTGGAAAGCAGCAGATAGAGGCTCCCAGGTACCCCTTAGGTTTCCATGCACAAAAAGACACATTAAGGTCTATGTATCAGGCAGGGGGCTGGGATGCCTGTTTCTCACAGACTCCTCTTATTTCCATTGCTCTGTCCAGCTGCACAATGAATACTCATAAAATGCTTCACGGTGAGGGCTTGGAGGAAGTGGGTTAGATGGCAGCCCCATCTGAACGCCATTCCGGCCAGAAGAGAACATGTCTTTTGAGTTCTGTAGTGTGCAGAGGCACCCAGTTTCGTTTTATAAAAGCGCGAGCAATACTTATGGGTGGCCTGGCAGGCGTGGCTCAGTGGTTGAGCATCAACCTATGAACCGGGAGATCACGGTTCGATTCCCGGTCAGGGCACATGTCCGGGTGGCGGGCTCGATCCCCAGTGTGGGGCGTGCAGGAGGCAGCCGATCCATGATTCTCATCATGGATGTTTCTCTTTCTCTCTCCCTCTCCCTTCCTCTCTGAAAACAATAAAAATATATTTTAAAAAAATTGATGGGTAGATTAAACACACTATAACTCTCAGTTACTTAAAGTAAAAGAACTGCTGAGTAGCTAGTGACGAAGGGTTACTTTGTGGTCCCTCTGTCTGGAAGGCTCGTCGCCAGACTTGCACGTGGCTGCCTCCTTTTGTCATTCAGGTCTCAGCTCCGATGCCCCCTCCTCCGAGGCACGGTCCCTGCCTCCCCTAACGAGTGTTTCCTTCCCAGGAAATCCCTCATGCCTTCCCGCGTCAGTGCTGGAGGACACCTGCCACTCTCTAAACTTATTTGTGTGGTTGTTTACTATCTGTCTGCCGGAACGTACGACGCCCCTGAGTGCAGATGGCAGGTTCCCAATAAACAGTCCCAGAAGGAATGAATAAATGATAGGTTAGGAGTTCCCCTTGTGTTTGTAAGTCTCCCAGCTGATCTTTCAAATATTTATGTCTCTGCCATGCCCGGTGACATATTTTTTCTCTTTTTTCTAATACTCCTACTTCTTCTACCAAGAAAGCACCAAATGTAATTTAACCAGCCTGCTCTTTCCCCCTGGACGGAGGTGGAAAGTGGAAAAGGGAAGCACTTAGATTCTTTGCTTTACTCATTCATGTCCTTCTATCACCCCCGTCCCCACAAAGGGTGGATGGTGGTGGGTCTGGGGAAGAGAGAATTCCCATCCAAGAAAGGCTCTAAGAAAAACAGCCCATTTTTCCTTTTATGATTTGTTTATGATTTTTATCTACAAAAGGAATAAATACTCATTTTAGAAAGTTTAGATAATACAGAAACTTTTTTTTTTTTTTGTGGAGAGATTGGGAGGGAAGGGGAGCAGACAGAGAGAAAAACATCAATGTGAGAGAGGCACATCAATTGGTTGGCTCCCACACGTGCCCCGACCAGAGCCAGGGATCAAGCCTGTAACCGAGGTATGTGCCCTTGACTGGGAATCGAACCCGTGACCCTCAGTCCAAGGGCTGATGCTCTTAATCACTGAGCAAAACCGACTAGAGCAATACAGAAACATTTTTTTTAATATATTTTATTGATTTTTTACAGAGAGGAAGGGAGAGAGATAGTTAGAAACATCGATGAGAGAGAAACATCGATCAGCTGCCTCCTGCACATCTCCCACTGGGGATGTGCCCGCAACCAAGTTACATGCCCTTGCCCGGAATCGAACCTTCGATCTTTCAGTCTGCAGGCCAACGCTCTATCCACTGAGCCAAACCGGTTTCGGCGAGAAACATTTTTGAAAGAGAGCACGAATCACCTATAATCCCACCACCCAGCATACCATTGTTAACATTTTTTTTAAATTTATTCCCATTCTGTACATTGTTTTTCCAAAATTTGAATTATTAGACATTATAAGTATTTTCCCTTGTCACTAGAAGTCTACACTGTACATTCATTGTTTGGCAAATGTACAAGTGTATGTTTTAGGATGAATACCTGCAAGAAAAGCTGTTGGATCAAAGAGGTCTGTGCAAACCATTCGATCATTTGTTCATTCATACAGAATTTCGTACAGAAATTAAGAGTAATGTTCAGCCCTAACTGGTTTGGCTCAGTGGATAGAGCGTTGGCTTGCGGACTGAAAGGTCCCAGGTTCGATTCCAGTCAAGGGCACATGCCCGGGCTGCAGGCTTGATCCCCAGTGTGGGTTGTGCAGGAGGCAGCCAATCAATGATTCTCTCTCATCATTGATGTTTCTCTCTCTCTCTCCCTCTCCCTTCCTCTCTGAAATCAATAAATATATATATATATATTTTTAAAAAGTAATGTTCAGAAACTTGTTTAGCAACTTGGCAGAATAGTTTTATATCTGTTGAGTCTAATAATAAAAAATTGAGATTTATATGTGGGGTTTTTCTCTCACTTCATTTTTCTAGTAAACAGTTTTTATTGTATATTTCAAAAGTGTCTGTCCATGACAGACTGGCCATTTTAAAAACTTGCCCTTCCCCAGAAACAGTTTGAGAGGCAGCTCCAGCTAGAAGGGAAAAATATCCTTTCCCAGAGAATTGAGGGAGAGGATGTGTGTTAAATTTCCTGCTACTGTTTTCTAAGCCAGTGACGTGTAATCGTGTCCTGATTTATTGTGTTGCTGATTATTTATGGATATACCGGGATCTCTTTCGCCACCCTGCAGATGACATCACCATGGTTATCTGTCCTGGGATCGCCAACCACAGCGAGAAGCAGTACATCCGAACCTTTGTTGACTACGCCCAGAAAAATGGCTACCGGTGCGCTGTGCTCAACCACCTGGGCGCCCTGCCCAACATTGAACTGACCTCGCCACGCATGTTCACCTACGGTGAGTAAGCAGGGGCACGGTCACGTGGGTCTCCTGGTTTCTGTCCCCACTGCGAGTGCGCTGTAACTCCCACCTGCCTCTTCTCAGTGTAGAATTTGTGCCAGTCTTCAAGAGACGGTGGCACAGCCCTGGCCAATTTGGTTCAGTGGATAGAGCGTCAGCCTGTGGACTGAAGGGTCCCGGGTTCGATTCCAGTCAAGGGCATGTACCTTGGTTGCGGGCACATCCCCAGTGGGGGGTGCTCAGGAGGCAGCTGATCGATGTTTCTCTCTCATCGATGTTTCTAACTCTCTATCCCTCTCCCTTCCTCTCTGTAAAAAAATCAATAAAATATATTTAAAAAAAAAGAGAGAGAGAGAGAGAGACGGTGGGACACACAAATGGGCCCTGAACCCCCCCATCTCACAGGGGCAGAAACTGAAGGCGGGGGGAGGGAGTCGGCTTTTGTTTCTGCACCTAATGTCATGATTAATTTTTTAAAATACATTTTTATTGATTTCAGAGAGGAAGGGAGAGGGAGAGAGAAACATCAATGATGAGAGAGAATCATTGATCAGCTGCCTCCTGCATGCCCCCCGGGCATGTGCCCTTGACTGGAATCAAACCTGGGACCCTTCAGTCCACAGGCCGACGCCCTGTCCACAACCAAACCAGCTAGGGCCTAATCTCTTCTTAAAAAGACACCAGTCATATTGGGTTAGGGCCCACCTAACAACCCCATTTTAACGTCATCATCTTAAAGGCCCTTTCTCCAAGCGCAGTCTCATTCCGAGGCCTTGGTGTGCTCTCACTCCCCATGATTCAGACGCCCCTCTTACCCAGCTCACGTTGGTGACACACCCCTGTGCCAGGCCCAGGCCTGGCGTGCAGGACACAGCGATGACTCAAAGTCTCCAGCCACACGGAACAGCCGTCTCCAGGTCCCTGCATCAGAACCTACTTAGTCATGTTAGTGACATTTGAAACAGTGGCTTTCGGGCAGCCGTAACTCTGCCTTTTTTTGGGGGGCGGGGGGGTGGCTTGAGGGAAAAGGACTTTCCTGTTCCCAGCAGGTTGCCTCTCCAAGGTGGCCCTGTCGCCCTCATCTCGCTCAGGCCAGGTCAGTGTCTCATATTTCATCGTGGCTTTAAGAAGCTGCAGCAAGATTAGAGCCCTAAATCTTGTTACTGGTGCTAATCCCATAGGGATTAGATACCTAGAACCTCATTAAAGTCCTCCTGGTATTCAAAACCAGATTGCCAAGGCTCTTAGTGAACCGGCCCAGGGAGGGGCCCGCAGACACTGAGGCTTCGGTAACTGGCATCAGGTGGAGACCCTGGGAAGACCCGGCCTCTACGAGAAGACTGATCCTGGGGCTGGGCAGACACATGTCCTTGCCAGTCCCTGGCCGGGGAGAGAGGCAGCTCTTCACCAAACACCAGCAGCTTGTCCGGCATCAGGCAGGGCTGGCCCTTGATCCAGATCAGACCGTTTGCATTTAATTACACCGAGCCTCCCAACGTGCCAACCCAATTAGCCGTAATTGCTCCTCAGCAGTGTGGCAAACCCGGGGTTTGTACCTGCCCCAGTGACATCCCCGAATCTGCTCCAGGTCTCAAATAATTAGTCTCAAACCCGAGTAAAGGAAGATGTGTCTAAAAGGAATCAGGTGGTGAGAAAGCAAGACTTTTATTTAAAAATGTATTTAAAAATAATCGTGTTACTTATTTTTAATAGCCAGTGCAAAAGTCCGAATACAGTGGGGCCTTGACTTATGAGTTTAATTCGTTCCGTGACCGAGCTCGTAACTCAAATTACTCGTATGTCAAATCAAAAAGTGAATGAGTGAGACACGTGCTGCTGGGCTGATGTTGTGGCGTTCACTGTGACGTTCGCTGCGCCAACTAGCGGTGGGGTATCTGAAGCTGGCTCGTAACCCGAATTTTAGCTCGCAACTCAAAGCAAAAACTCGGCCGAGAGACGGCTCGTATCTCGAAAAACTCGTTAGTCGGGACACTCGTAAGTCAAGGCCCCACTGTACAATGAGTAAAACTATGTCCCGTCCCACTCCAGTCCCCCCCCCCCGCCTCCTCCCCAGAAAATTAATGTCTGCTACAGTTGTTCAGCGATCATTCAACCAGACACGTGTGCACATATAATCCCTTTAGAGCCCAAGTACACACGTTCGATGGTGCCAGTCCTCCTCTGCCCTTGTTTTTGCCCCTCAGTAAGGTGGCACGGAGTTGTTCCACGTCAGCAGGTCAGACTCGGTGTCTTTTTCACAGCAATTTAGTCCTCTCTGGACGGAAATGTAGGTTGTTTCCAATCCTTTGCTGCTACAAACAGGGCTGGAGTGGACATTCCTGCTCTCATATCTTTGCACACGCATGTGCATCTTTACGTACATCTGCAGAGTAAAGTCCCAAAGATGTAATTGCTGGACCAACGATCTGTACTTTTCAAAACAGGCACAAAATCCAAACTCTCTGAACGCTGGTCTGTTGTGCACATGTTTCTTGCCACAGCCCCTAACGTTCCCTGTGAGGTTTTATTTTAGGCTGAGTCTGGGGTCGGTGCTTAGAAGGGTCCTATGCATCCCTTCACCCATGTCTGGCAACCAACCTGCTCCTCTAAACAGAGCTGCTGAGACCTAACATGGCTGCACCCGCTTCCCAGGGGGCCCCGTTGAGATCATTCCTTCTGGGCAAACTAGGCCTTTACGCCTCTCTGTCCATAAGTCTCCTGTGTGTGTGTCTGAATGGGCCACGTCCCTGGGCCCCCTGTCCTTACGTCACCAGGAGCACTTGATCCTACTCCCACAGAGCATCGGGCCATCCCTCTGGACTGAAGCTTGTCTTTCCTTCCCTCTCCCCAAGAAGATCCCGTTAATAACAGCCACCTGGCACTTTTCTTAACCCCACGGATCACTGTACAGATGGGTACAGCATCCCGTCCTATTTGTAGCTTAAGAAGCTGATCCCAGAGGGTTTGCTCTTGCGTTTGCCTTATCTGTGGGTGAACACGTGTGCTCCTGCACTCTCTGAACCTCTCTTGATTTCCATGCGCATCGCACAGCCTTCTCACAACCCGCCTTTGAAGGAGCATTACACGTGTGTGAACCTGGTACCTTCCTTCACGGGCACTGCTAACACCATGCTTCCTCTTATCCTGGGGGACCTGGGAACTTCTCTCCAGGGGCCAAAGAGACCTGTCTGTCTGAGTCTCTCTTCACACACACACACACACACACACACACACACACACACACATTCTCTCTCTGTTAATATCTTCGCACCCGACATGGCGCGTCCTCACCTTTCTGCCCACAGGCTGCACCTGGGAGTTCGGAGCCATGGTCAACTACATCAAGAAGACATACCCCCTGACCCAGCTGGTCGTCGTGGGCTTCAGCCTGGGCGGTAACATCGTGTGCAAATACCTGGGGGAGACACAGGCGAACCAAGACAAGGTCCTGTGCTGCGTCAGCGTGTGCCAGGGGTACAGCGCGCTGAGGTGAGCCACCCCACCCCGCGCCCCCACTCCTGTCTCCCGTCGGGCCCTTCCATTAGCACGTGTTTGCTGAGATGCCCCAGTGCACCTGACGCTGCTTCGCAAAGCCCCCGGGAGGTGCTGTGGCGGACCGAGCGGAGGTTTCTGGGTCGTTGCTTGCGCATCATGCACATGAGTGGCCCTATCAGACCCCTTCCGCCTGTCCATGCAGCTGTATTAGGACCAGGTCTGTAGCTGGACTCCCTGTGGAGTCTGTGGAAAGCCTCCCTCTGTTTGTGCTGCAGGAGTTTTGCACGACGGGGGGTTAGGAAAGGGCACAGGAGTCGGGCTAACCAGCGTCTGACGGCTGGGCCTTTCGAGCCCAGATCCCTCCTGCCCACGGAAGAGTCGGGTCTCGGGTGGCGTCTGGAAGGGATCTGTGGCAGTCATTTCAGCTGCGCCTCCGCCTCAAGCATTCCTCTCTCAGGTGTCCTAGGCAGCAGCACAAGGGGGTGACCTGCTGGGGAAAGGGTTGTCTCGCCCCTCGCTCTCCTGGCAGCAGAGCCCGGCAGGATGAGCCTGGGAGGGGTTACTGTCTGCTCAGAGTCCGTCCCCCCCGAACCCCAGATCGGTGGCGTCCCAGATCTCTCTCGAGTCACACACTCACACTCTCACACACACACACACACACACACACACACACAAACAAACACACACACACACACACACACACCTCCCAAGTCTTCAAATGCATGCATATTGTTTCCTGCACTCACTCTTCATTATAACGTCTCCTGTGTTACTGATGGGTACGACGGATAGAAAGTGAGTCAGCCACTGCTCACGATCATCATTATTCACTGTAAGATAAGAGTCGGTTCAGATCAGGGGCCACAAAGGCCAGTCTGGTGAACGGTGATGATCTCACTCCATGGAGACTTACTTGGGAGATTGTGTTAGAAGTAAATCCCCCCCTGGAGATTCTGACTCATGAATCTGGAGCCTGTGGCCAGGAATCCGCATGTGGACACATTTCACGGCGACTCCTGATATTTAGCCACGTGTGCAGTCACTGGGCTGGGACCTCCGTGGTCTCTCCAGCTCTAGTTGGCAGGACAAGGTGAGCCCCCTCTTCCTCCTGTTGGGGACCCTCCTCTCTGTCCCCTCTACTCTCTGGAGGGCCAGCTGAAAGGACCTGTGCCTTGGTCTTGGCTTGACTAGAAAGAACCAACTCCAAGTTCACAGCCATCTTGTAACCAGAGTAACCAGAGTCCCTCCTGCCCAGTCCCTGGGACAGCAGAGAGGCGAGCAGAGGCCTGCTCGGGGCTCAGGGGAGCAGGGCCTGGCCCAAGAGCTTCGGCTGCTCTCCCCGCCACGTGGTCCAGTTTTCGGCAAGCCTTCAGTCACCTGGAAAATCCTGAACCAGGCGCTGTGAAATCACTGTGAACACCGGCTTTGTGTTCAGAGAGCAATGGATTTGATACGTAGGGATGTGGGACGTTTCTTTTCCTGCGTTTTTCAATGAACAAAATCACCTCGACAGCCTTTTTGCATTTTGCGGCAGTAGCGCCACCTGCTGTTGGCAAGAGCACCCGATCAGCACATTTGGCAAAGGAAGGTGTTGGAACTGAGGCCAAGAAGGTTTAAGAAGCTGAGACTCTAACTCAGGGGTCCTCAAACTACGGCCCGTGGGCCACATGCAAATACAAACATTGTATTTGTTCCCGTTTTGTTTTTTTACTTCAAAATAAGATATGTGCAGTGTGCATAGGAATTAGTTCATAGTTTTTTTAAAACTATAGTCCGGCCCTCCAACGGTCTGAGGGACAGTGAACTGGCCTCCTGTTTAAAAAGTTTGAGGACCCCTGCTCTAACTGATGGCTGCCAGAGGAGGGTGGGGGGATGAGCAAAAACGGCGAAGGGAATCAGAGGTACAAACGTGCAGTTATAAAACGTAATTATGAGGATATAGGTGCAGCAAAGGAAATATGGTCAGCATTGTCATAATAACTTGTAGGGTGACAACAGACTTATTGCAGCATCACACAGTAAGGTATATAAATGTCAAGTAACTGCTGTACACCTGAAGCTCGTATAATGTATGTCAACTATACTTTAAATTTTTAAAAATACATTTTTTTATTGGTTTCAGAGAGGAAGGGAGAGGGAGAGAGAGAGAGAACATCAATGATGAGAGAGAATCATGGATTGACTGCCTCCTGCACACCGCACACTGGGGATCGAGCCCGCAACCTGGGCATGTGCACTGACTGGGAATCAAACCATGACCTCCAGGTTCATAGGTTGATGCTCAACCACTGAGCCACGCCAACTGTGCAACTATCCTTTAACTTCTTACAAAAAGATGTTTTTAAAAAAGAAGCTAGGGGCCCTAACCGGTTTGGCTCAGTGGATAGAGCGTTGGCCTGCGGACTGAAGGGTCCCAGGTTCAATTTTGGTCAAGGGCATGTACCTTGGTTGCGGGCACATCCCCAGTGGGGAGTGTGCAGGAGGTAGCTGATCGATGTTTCTCTCTCATCGATGTTTCTAACTCTCTATTCCTCTCCCTTCCTCTCTGTAAAAAGTCAATAAAATACATTTTTAAAAAAAAGAAGCTAGGGAACAAAAAAAAAAAAATGTGAGATGCTACAGAGATCTCCACACTTAGAATAGCTATTGTCACACAACTTCTCGCAATGAGCGGAGAAAGAGGCAACTGTATCCTAAGGTCCCGGGGCCCTGCACTCGGGGTCGAGGGGCAGGTCAGGGAGACACCAGGGTCCCGTGTGCCGGTGCTGCCCAGAGCTCAGCTCCCCGCAGCGTTAGCATGAGACCTCCTCACTGAAGGACAGAGCCTTACCTTAAACCAGTGTAACCTTTTTCCCCACCCTGGCCTGAGGGCAGTGAGCCTTCTCGGCCCTGGGATGGTGGCAGCCATGCTTCCCTCCTGCCAGGATGGAGCAGGGAAAGTTCGCCTGCCTCTCGGGGCCACACGGAAGGTCTTGCTTCTGGCAAATCCTTCCTGGCTGAGTGTATAGCCCCGCTTGTCAGCCATCCATCCCCTCCCTCAGGCTTTGCATCCCAGGAGCACCTCCCTTCTAGCTAGAGCCCTTCCAAGGCTCCAAAGCCAGCACCACTTGCTGTATTAGCAAAGTCTAGCTGCTGCCACCAGACAAGCTCACGTTGAGCTGTGCTGAGCCGGAGAGGGAGGGACACCGATGCCCTAAGTTGCTGGTATCTAGCGGATGCTACATGTTCCCTCGGCATGAATGGCGGCCCACTAGCCCTGGAAATGTGTGTGGTCAGGCTCCGTCTAACTCTCTGGTTTAATTCTTTTTTTAAAATATATTTTTACTAGAGGCCCAGTGCACGGATTGGTGCACCGGTGGGGTCCCTCAGCCTGGCCTGCGGGGATCGGGCTGAAACCAGCTCTCCGACTTCCCCTGAGGAATCCTGGATTGTGAGGGGGCGGTTCTCAGGTGATGCGCCCCAGAATCGGGCTTCCTCCTCTCTGGTTCCGGGTGCATCACCTGAGAACTGCAGCTGCCAAGTCACCATAGCTTGGCAGCTCCTGCGTTGAGCGTCTGTCCCCGGGTGGTCAGTGCACATCATAGCTACCGGTCTGACAGTCACTTAGGCTTTTATATATGTAGATTGATTTCAGAGAGGAAGGGAGAGATAGAAACATCCATGATGAGAGAGAATCATTGATTAGCTGCCTCCTGCACGCCCCCTATTGGAGATCAAGCCCACAACCTGGGCATGTGCCCTTGACCGGAATCGAATCCAGGACTCCAGTCCGCAGGCCGACGCTCTATCCACTGAGCCACACTGGCTAGGGCAGCAGTCGCCAACCAGTGGTCCGAGGACCACTAGTGGTCTGTGAGGTCCGAAAAGTTGGCGACCGCTGGGCTAGGGCACTCTCCAGTTTAATTCATCATTTGAACTCCATTATGACTATCGAGGCCAGGACAGACTCATTTCTAACACCACTAATCCTGGTCTACAGAATCCTGTCTACAGACTCCCCTCCACCATTAACAGAAGCAATGAAGACACCACTGGGGTCCCCCAGGCGGCCTCTGTCGGCCTGTGATGGGGCCAGCTATAGAGCAATCGGGTGTGAAAATGGATTCTCTAGCTCAGTGGTCGGCAAACTGCGGTTCTCGAGCCACATGCGGCTCTTTGGCCCCTTGAGTGTGGCTCTTCCACAAAATACCAACTTCTGCGCATGGGCCACGAAGTTTCAATCGCACTGTACATGCACGCCCGCACGTGGTATTTTGTGGAAGAGCCACACTCAAGGGGCCAAAGAGCCTCATGTGGCTCATGAGCCGCAGTTTGCCGATCACTGCTCTAGATCAAACCCCTGATTTGATGGATGAGGGAACTGAGGCGTGGCGGGTGAAGTGGCTCATGCAGGGCTTGGCAAACTACCCAGTCGGATCAGATGGGCCATAGTTCAAGTTCCTGCTCTCATTCACTGTGGCAGCCGCCTCGGGGCTCACACCAAACAGCAGCTAGAGTTGCTTTAGGTTTTTGCCTGCATTGTTCGTCCCCACACCCACCCACCCCTTACACACTCCCCTCAGTAAGCCCGAAAAATGTGTGCAAGGTAGGAAACCAAACAGAGAAAGGGGTCCCTGCCAGTGAAGCAGACTCTGCTGCAGGCAGGTTCTGTGACTACGAGGAGGCCTAGGTGCCGGAAGAGGTATCGGGAGTGTCACCAACATAGCCTGTGTCCCTGGAGAGGTCTCTCCTGGGTTCATGTTCTGCACGTCTCTGACGTTTTCCACGCAGAGAGCGTGAGTGCCATCGAGGCCCCCTGCCACCGTAGGGAGCAGCTGGCACTTGTCAGGGGCAAGAGCCCCCCAGCCTGCTCCCTCCCCCCCCATTTCCTCTCCAGGACGCACCCCATCACCCTCTTGTGGTTCTTTCAGGGCCCAGGAGACCTTCATGCAGTGGGACCAGTGCCGCCGCTTTTACAACTTCCTCATGGCCGACAACATGAAGAAGATCATCCTCTCGCACAGGTGGGTCCCCTCCCTCGGGGGACAGTCCTGCCTCGGCTCATTTGGGCGTCGCTGAAGGCCAGGACTCTGCTTTCTCCAGGGAACATGAAGGGGCGGGGGAGATGCACATGCCCTGCTGGCTGCTGTCATCATTCCCAGTGAATCCAGGCCGTCCTGGGGCGGCTGGTCAGTGTTCAGGAACCTCTCCCCGTAGGAGGCTTTGTGGTTGGGGGTCTTGGGCGTCTGGCCGAGCACCAGTGTGACAGGAGCCCAGCCCCTGGTGCCACCTGTGGGGTCCGGTCTCCGTGCTCCCCGGCCTCTCCTGCTCAGAAGCCGGGGGGCAAGGGGCAGGTGTAGGGGGGGGGGGTAGGGGGGTAGCCCTGGCCAATGCTCAGAGCAAGCCCGGCGTGCAGGAGCTCTCAGTAATATGAGCGTGACTCACTGTTAAGATGATCATCAATATCTTCTGAGTCCCAGAGGCTGGCACGTAATGGGCTCTCAACAATACATTTTTAGGGTGTTTTTAGCACCATCCGAGAAAAGGCAATTTGACTGCATGACCAGTTACTTACTCTCTTTTTTTTTTTCAAGGGCCAGCACTGTGGTGCTTGCCGTCCTGGCCACACACCCAGATGGGGCCCCTGTGGGTGGGTTCACGTGGCGCTGACCTTGACCCTT
This sequence comes from Myotis yumanensis, assembly GCF_028538775.1. Lineage (NCBI taxonomy): Eukaryota > Metazoa > Chordata > Mammalia > Chiroptera > Vespertilionidae > Myotis > Myotis yumanensis. The sequence goes on along the minus strand of NW_027223771.1, from coordinate 2,481,247 downwards.
CTTGTCATCCTGAACAGAAATGATTACTCTCCTGAGTACATATTAGCTTTGCAGCTCACACGTTGGAGAGCCTTAACCAGTTAACTGCCTCGCGTCCAAAACGGAAACCATCCCCACACGCCGCGATTTTTTTAATTTAATTTAAAAAACCAATTTGCAATGAAGATTATAAAAATAAATATATTCCTCCCAATTCGGTGTTCTTGAATATTTTCAGCTGAAAATTCTCATGAAAAATGATTTTAAAGTTGGTCAGGGCTGCCACTTAGGGAAAATTTTTTTTTATAGACGCACATGGCATGTGGAGAAGGTCCACTGCTTGCGTCTACAGACGCTGATGGCGTACACGGGGCTAATTTGGCCGCATGTTAAGTGGGTTAACTATTGTCTGCCTTGATAAGCACAGAAACAACTCGTAAAAGGAAAGGGGCTCTGGCAGGGGGGCACCATCACCGCCCATGTAAACACGAGGCCCCGCTGTTTGGTCCACTGCCCACCATTCACGGTGTGACTGCCCGCCCGGGACCTCCTCCCCCGCCAGGAAGGCCTGGTCATAGTCACCCGGGCTCAGCCCCGATCTGGAGTTTGTCTAGCGGCCCCTGAGAAGGAAAATGAGGTCTTGACACCCATCTTCTGCTAGTTATTCCCAAGTCAACAGCGCCAGCTCCTCCTCAGAGAATTCTGAGGGCTGGAGGCAGCTGTTCTAACTCCTCCAGATGCGCGCTGTCCCTGCACCCTGGCCACCTCCGGGCCAGGAAGCAGCTCAGCCATAGTTCTTGTCCGCTGTAGCATTTTTTTAAATTAAAAATGGTTTCCAGCTGCGCTGTGGAGCCCTGGCGATGAGATGGGAGGTGTTTCCAGTGTATGTGGGCATTTGCTTCGTTTCTCACCCGCGTGTCCTTCTCTGCCTTTGTGTCTCCCTCTAGACAAGCTCTGTTTGGGGACCATGTGAAGAAGCCCCAGACCCTGGAGGACTCGGACCTGAGCCGCCTCTACATGGCCACGTCCCTGATGCAGATCGATGACAACGTGATGAGGTGGGTCCTCCTGTGCTCCGGAACGGGCCAGGCGGGAGGCCGCAGATGGGCTGTCCAGCAGCGGGGGGTGGGGGAGGGGGGTTCTCTGCCCTCTTTAGTGCTTAGGGCTTTTTTTTCACCCCTGAATACATGTCCAGTGTTTAAAATCAACAGAAGAAGAGGGGGGAAAAAGACAAAAACAAACAAAACCCCTCACAGATTTCACAGAAAATGAACATTGTAGTTTCTCTTGGAAAGTAGGAAGAGGATGCCCCCTCATTCTGCATCCCTGCTGGAGCTGGGCTGGAACCGGGGCTGGAGCTGGGGCTGGAGCTGGGCTGGAACTGGGCTGGAACCGGGGCCTGGGGTCACACCCCAGCTGCCCGCAGTGCTCACCCCGCCCGTGTGCTCCACGCCGGGCTGGGCTCAGGCGCCACACACCTCCATCTGCAGTGGAGGGAACGGAAAAGGAAGTATTTCTTGTCCCTGCCTATGTCTCTATCAGAAGTAAAATAATAGACCAAGAGGGCTGTGTGTAGCAGAAAAATGACAGAGCCTCTTTCTTTGGGGCGTGGACACTCCTCCGAGTGTAATACACAAACCCGTCCACCTCACCCATCTCCCTCTCCCTGTCCGGCCCCTCCAGGCCCCGAGGTCGGCACCCTGACACTGTCCTCCTTCCTGGTACCAATAGTTTCCAGTTCGTCTTAACCGGAAAAGGTCAAGTTGATTTCTGACCTCGTCGTTCTCTCACTTTTTTAAGCCCCTCTTTTTTTTTTTTTTTTTTTAATATATTTTATTGATTTTTTACAGAGAGGAAGGGAGAGAGATAGAGAGTTAGAAACATCGATGAGAGAGAAACATCGACCAGCTGCCTCCTGCACATCTCCCACTGGGGATGTGCCCGCAACCCAGGTACATGCCCTTGACCGGAATCGAACCTGGGACCTTTCGGTCCGCAGGCCGACGCTCTATCCACTGAGCCAAACCGGTTTCGGCGAGCCCCTCTTTTTATTTAATGATCATTTGACACCTTTAGGCCTGGTCCAGAGCAAGCTTAGGTTCATTCAATAGATAGGCACTCGAGGTCGACCAAGATGGCGGCGTAGGTAAACACCGGAGACCGCTGCCGCAAACAACCATTTCAAAAATACAACTAAAAGACTGAACGGACATCACCCAGAACCACAGGAAGGCTGGCTGAAGAGAGACTCTACAACTAGAAGGAAAGAGAACAGCAAATCGAGGCTCAGAGGCGGCGCAGTGTGGAAAATACAAAGGTACCGAGGTGCGCGCGAAAGCGGGCTGGTGGCTGAGGGCGCGGTTGTCGTTTTCTGTCGGGAGTGAGTCTCAGACTCTGGGCTCCAGATCCGGGCGAGTCTCTAGGGACCCAGACTCAAACGGGAGAAGCGGGATTACCCGGCATCAGTTGGAACCTGAGGGCAGCTTTCTCTCCGAGGTTTGCAGCGGCTGCCGGGGTTCTGAGAAGCAGAGCCTCTGGGAACGGGACTGAGCGTGGCCATAACTGCTCCCTCCGCCCGCCCTGTTGATCCCGCCCCGCCCAAAGCCTGCGCACAGCCATTTGCTGATCGCCTCAGGCAAAGGCTGGATTAGCGCCTCCCCAGAAGACAGAGTTTTCCGCACAGCTGATTCCTATAGCCAGCAGGCCTGAGGGTCAAATCCCCCTAGTGTTAACTACAACAATTAAGGCTTGGCTAGAACAAGACTGCGCACAGAGACCACAAGGGGGTGCACCAAGAAAGCATAAAAGATGCGGAGACAAAAAAACATGACAGAAATGGAGGATATGGAGCTAAGAATCGCAATTTTGAGGGCTTGCCATAAATTTGTGCAGAACCTCACGAAAACTAATGAGACCCTCGATGCTACGATAAAGAAATTAGAAAGTAAGCATACACGGACTGAAATAAAGAATATTATACCCAATAGCAGACCAGAGGAGTACAATAATCAAACCAAAGATTCGACAAAAAACACCCAATTGGAAAAGCAAAATGAAAAAAGAATCCGAAAGTGTGAAGATAGTGTAAGGAGCCTCTGGGACAGCTTTAAGCGGTCTAATATCAGAGTCATTGGAGTGCCAGAAGATGAGAGACAGCAAGATATTGAAAACCTATTTCAAGAAATAATGGCAGAAAACTTCCCCCACCTGGTGAAAGAAATGGACTTACAGGTCCAAGAAGCGCAGAGAACCCCAAACAAAAGGAATCCAAAGAGGACCACACCAAGACACATCATCATTAAAATGCCAAGAGCAAAAGACAAAGAGAAAATCTTAAAAGCAGCAAGAGAAAGAGGCTCAATTACCTACAAGGGAATACCCATACGACTGTCAGCTGATTTCTCAACAGAAACTTTGCAGGCCAGAAGGGAATGGCAAGAAATTTTCAAAGTGCTGAATACCAAGAACCTACAACCAAGATTACTTTATCCAGCAAAGCTATCATTCAGAATTGAAGGTCAGATAAAGAGCTTCACAGATAAGGAAAAGCTAAAGGAGTTCATCACCGCCAAACCAGTATTATATGAAATGCTGAAAGGTATCCTTTAAGAAGAGGAAGAAGAAGAAAAAGGTAAAGATACAAATTATGAACAACAAACATGCATCTATCAACAAATGAATCTAAGAATCAAGTGAATAAATAACCTGATGTACAGAATGAACTGGTGATTATAATAGAATCAGGGACATAGAAAGGGAATAGACTGACTATTCTTGGGGGAAAAAGGGGTGTGGGAGATGCGGGAAGTGACTGGACAAAAATCATGCACCTATGGATGAACACAGTGGGTGGGGAGTGAGGGTGGAGGGTGGGGTGGGAGCTGGAAGGAGGGGAGTTATGGGGGGAAAAAAGAGGAACAAATGTAATAATCTGAACAATAAAGATTTAATTAAAAAAAAAAAAAAAAGAATTAAAATAATAGGAAAAAAAAAAAAAATAGATAGGCACTCTGTGGCCGGTGTGGCCCAGTGGATAGAGTGTCGGCCTGTGGACTGAAGGGTCCCAGGTTCGACTGGTCAAGGGCACGTGCCTTGGTTGCAGGTTCCCCGGCCCTGGTCAGAGCACATGCAGGAGGCAACCAATCGATGTGTCTCTCTCGCATCGATGTTTCTGTCTGTCTCTCCCTCTCCCTTCCACTCTCTCTAAAAATCAATGGGAAAATATCCTTGGGTGAGGATTGGCAAAAAAAAAAACAAAAAACGGAGATAAAAATAAAGACTTAAAAAAAGAAAAGATAGGCAGGTACTGACCCGAGCGTACGGGATCTGCACTTGCCTTTCTTAGTCACCTTCTTACACCAAGTAACCTTGAAAGAGGCCTGTTGAGAAACTAGGAAATAGCTGGTGTGTTAGAAGGCGAGAATGGATTCTACCCTCCCTCACTTCAGACGGGTGTGTCTAATGAGAAAAACAAACAAACCCCAGCTTATTTCAGTTCCCCTGTTCATCTTCTGAGTTTCGTGAAGCCCGAGAGAGAATGTTCGTCCGTCCGCTCTCCCTAAAGCGCCTCCGCCCTGACAGCGCTGGGCAGTGGCAGTTCTGCTGATGTTCCCATTGGGCAGCCTCCTCCTAAGCCCACACGAGTGACCCTGAGGCTGGGAGGGCTTCCGGCCCCTGAGACCACAGGGACTGGGGGAGGGCCCGGCGCCTCCCCTCCCTGGGGAGGGTCCTGATAGCCCAGCCTGAGCTGCCCGGGTCCTTCTGGGCAGAGATGTGCTCGCGTCCTGGTAGGGACAGAGATCCACCGCTTCGGGGGAGGAGGGATGTCGGGAAGACCCGTCAGAATAGAAGCACCAGGCGCCCTGATGTGTGTCAGGAAGAGCGGAGGTTTCCAGAGCCTCTGGCGGGCGGCCTGGCTGCGGGATCCGAGCTCTAGGCCGCTCGGAGCCGGGGCAGACCCGGCTGAAGGTTTGGTCAGCATCCGTTTCTGTCTGCCTGCCCCGTGGCGGCCGGAATCGGGGACTCTGACTCCCCCATGTCTCCTCGGCACCTACGTCATTTCAGTTCACAGTGGCCGGGGTTACTCTGCCACGAAGACTCTGTTATAAAGAAAGTTCTAGCAAATGCCTTTGAGTTTCAGTTTCTTAGTGTCTAGTGACATCGGGCTTTACACTGCCTCGGACGATGTGACATCTGCCAATAATCACTGTCGATAACACTTATTGAGTAGTTTCTCTGGGCCGGTAGCGGTGCTGGTACACACTTTAATGTCAGAAATCTCGCAGCGCCGTGAAGGCAGGCCCTGTGCTCAGCTCCATTTACAGAGGAGAAGCCAGAGCGGTTAAACCCTTTGCCTGAGGCCACACAGCCATGCCAGAGCCGGAGCTCTGAACCCGAACTCTGGTGCCACGTATTTCCACTGTGTGTCTGGCCAGTTCGTGCAGGAACCGGAGCCGGAGTCCAGTCCGCTCCGCATTCCCGTCTGATGACACGTGTTGTTTTGTCCTTTCCTCTGTGTGTGCCGCAGGAAGTTCCATGGCTACAACTCCCTGAAGGAGTATTACGAGGAGGAGAGCTGCATGCGGTACCTGCACAGGGTGAGTGGCCGCAGCGACATTCCTGCCCCTCATCCCACCCCCATCTCCACCGAGGGCAGCTCCCTCCTAACCGTCCCTGTTGGCAGCTCGGCCGGAGTCTGGCTCAGACTGTCCAGCCGTTAACTTGGGTTAATTATTGAACGGAACCCCGTCCCCCTGCGACCCTGCCCCCCTGTTACCCCGTCCCCCTGTGACCCCGTCCCTCTGTGACCCCGTCCCCCTGCGACCCTGTCCCTCTGCGGCCCCGTCCCTCTGCGACCCCGTCCCTCTGCGACCCTGCCCCTCTGAGACCCTGCCCCTCTGTGACCCCGTCCCTCTGTGACCCCGCCCCTCTGCGGCCCCGTCCCTCTGGGGCCCCGTCCCTCTGCGGCCCCGTCCCTCTGCGACCCCGTCCCTCTGCGGCCCCGTCCCTCTGCGGCCCCGTCCCCTGCGGTCCCATGTGTAATCCCTGTGCTGCCCCTTCGTGCAGGACAGGACCGGGCTGCGCCTGTGTCTGTAAAAGCTTACAGCCCATTCTTTCCTTAGTCGTCCCTGGACGGGGCAGCCCTGCCTGGTTCCTGCCTGTCCCTCACAGGCGATCCATGTAGACTTCCTACAGTCCTGGGCCCTTCTGTTGGCCCTTGTGTGTTTAGTCAGTGTGGTGCCTAGGGCTGAATTAAAAAGTCCTGCCGTGATCTGGTGATCACAGTAAAATAGGTGTATTTCTCTATCAAAACGAGGAGGAATATGTTGACGAAGAAACTAGGTTTATACTAATGCAGTTATAGCAGCTATAATGAACTTCATGCATATTAAATTAAGTTTGTGGCTATATTTTTATTGATTTCAGAGAGGAAGGTAGAGATAGAAACGTCAATGATGAGAGAGAATCACTGATCGCTGCCTCCTGCCCTCCCCCTACTGGGGGATCAAGCTCACAACCTGGGCATGTGCCCTGAGCGGGAATTGAACCCGGGACCCTTGAGCTCGCAGGCTGACGTTCTATCCACTGAGCCAAACCGGCTAGGGGAACCCCCACATGTTTTTTGCCTGAACCACCACCACCAACCGGTCTCTCTCATTCTGGGTTTGCACAATTGCTCTTTTGGCTCCAACGTGGGACTCCATTGACCCAGACTATGAGCACGTGTTGGTATGGCCCCCGCCCCAGCTGAAGCAGGGACTTGTGGCTGCAGTTCGGCCACGTGTCATGTCGGCCACTCCTCCTAGCTCAGCCTCAGCACCCAGGCTTCTGGTGTCTTCATCTGCACATTACAGCACCGTGGAGCCCCCCAGAGCCAAGGCCAGAGACCCCAGCTTAGCACACGCAGGCGTGAACTCCCGGCATGGCGGTCCAGGGGTGTCCGAGGGCCAGAGTCACAGCAGCAGCTGGCCACCCGGGGGACCAGGGTGTCCCTCACCCACCTGTTCAGCACACTGAGCAGTGGCCACCTTCCCTCTGATTCAGGGCCAGGTCGGGGAGTGAACTTGAACCTTGGATCAGTGGGGCCCACAAAAGGGAAACGATCACTTCATTCTTTTTCTTTTCTTGGTTCAGATCTACGTGCCCCTCATGCTGGTTAACGCAGCCGATGACCCGTTGGTACACGAAAGTCTCCTCAGCATTCCAAAGTCTCTCTCAGGTAAGTGTCTTCCTGCTGCTCCCTCAGGCGCTGGGCAGACCGCCGGTCCTTCTGTCCCCTTCGCGTGCTGTCCCTCCCGGCGGGGCTGTTGGTCAGACCCGACAGTCCCGGGCTGTGCGGGGGCCTGGGCAGAGCCTCCCCGTGTCCGTCCCGTGCCGGAGGCAGGCCCCTCCCTTACATCAGAGGCAAGAGCGCAGTCCCTGCTGCTCCGCAGTTGTCAGCTCAGGGTTATGGCTCCATTAAGTCTGAGAGTTTGCCGAACCGGTTTGGCTCAGTGGATAGAGCGTCGGCCTGCGGACTGAGGGGTCCCGGGTTCGATTCCGGTCAAGGGCATGTGCCTTGGTTGTGGGCGCATCCCCAGTGGGGGGTGTGCAGGAGGCAGCTGATCGATGCTTCTCTCTCATCGATGTTTCTGGCTCTCTATTTCTCTCCCTTCCTCTCTGTAGAAAATCAATAAAATATATTTAAAAAAAAAAAAAGTCTGAGAGTTTGACTGAAAGAGATATTTACTCTTCAGACTTGACCTGAAAAGCAAAAAATAAATAAAAATCCCCTCGTGACAGCCAGCCTCTCCATCTGCTTTGAGGATAAAAATATAAGCAACTGAGAAAGCAGGCTGTGGCCGTGGGAGTGTTACCCAGGGCAAGAAGGAGCTGGAGGAGAGCGAGGCGGGGCCGCAGGAGGAAACCTGGGACTGCTAGGGCCTCATTTCCCTGCACGTCCCCTGTAAGTGTCACATGTCACCCGGAGGAGGGGGGAATACCTCTGGTTCTCTCGTGACCCCAAGCGAGGAGGGTAGATCCTGCAGCAGACGGGGACCCACGCCCGCCTCCAGAGGGCTCCGGGCACCACGCAGAGTGCGTGCCGCGCGTGGCCTGGGGTAAAGTCTCTCCCCTGTCACCTGCCTTCCCCTCCAAACCTCAGGCCCCTGCACCGAAGTCGCCCACTCAGCCACGTGGGCAGCACCCAGAGAAAGCAGCACGTTTGCTTCCTTCCCTGCACCCAGCCATAGCGCTGCTGCCGTGGCACAGAAACGTGTGCAATAGTGACCGCAGGGACAGGGTATAAGGGCTCAGGCAAGAAAGGAGCGAGCCCGGAGCAATGTGCGCGTGCCAGGAAGTGTCGCCCGCCGAGGCCCGGGGCAGCCAGCAGGGGCGCTGTCAGTTACCTCCCAGGACAGTGGTCGGCAAACCGCGGCTCTCAAGCCACATGCGGCTCTTTGGTCCCTTGAGTGTGGCTCTTCCACAAAATACCGACTTCTGCGCATGGGCCACGAAGTTTCAGTCGCACTGTACGTGCGCACCCGCACGTGGTATTTTGTGGAAGAGCCACACTCAAGGAGCCCAAGAGCCGCATGTGCCTCGCGAGCCTCGGTTTGCCGACCACGGCCCCAGGAAGACAGCTGCTCCCGTAGCTGCCCATTCCGTGCTGGCTGTGCTAGCAACTAACCTCACTCATCAAGCCTCACGCCTCGTCTGTCCTGCTCAGCGTGCCCGCTCAGCGGGTGCCATGAGAGTGTGGGCATCTTTTTTTTTTAAAATATATTTTATTGATTTTTTACAGAGAGGAAGGGAGAGGGATAGAGTTAGAAACATCGATGAGAGAGAAACATCCATCAGCTGCCTCCTGCACAGCCCCTACTGGGGATGTGCCCGCAACCAAGGTACATGCCCTTGACCGGAATCGAACCTGGGACCCTTCAGTCCGCAGGCCGACACTCTATCCACTGAGCCAAACCGGTTAGGGCGAGAGTGTGGGCATCTTTAAGCACCACTGGCAGCTTTATGCTTCGGTCTTAGAAGATAAAGGGCATGAAAAACCATCGCCTCGCTGAGTTGCCTTGTTCTCCAGGAAATGACAGTGTAAACGCCGGGCTGGGAATCCTTCCCAGGACCCTCCCTCCACGCAGCAGCAGCACCGCCTGGGAAAGCAGCGCCTGCATTTTAAGGCGATATCCCAGGGGTTCCCATGCACAAAGTTGGGGCATGCCTGGCTGTTCAGCTGAGTCACTTGGGGAGCTTTAGCAGCTGCAGCGCCTGGTTCCCCATCCCACCCATCCCCCACACCCACAGAGATCCTGATGTAACTGGTCTGGACGCTGCACAGAGATCTTTTTTTTTTAATATATATTTTTATTGATTTCAGAGAGGAAGGGAGAGAGAGAGAGAGAGAGAGAGAGAGATAGAAATGATGAGAGAGACTCATTCATGGATCGGCTGCCTCCTGCACGCCCCCTACTGGGGATGTGCCCTTGACCGGAATCAACCCGGGGCCCTTCAGTCTGCAGGCCAACGTTCTATCCACTGAGCCAAACCAGCTAGGGTGCTGCACAGAGATCTTTCCAAACCCATGTGTGCTAACACGCAGCCGTGTTTGAGAACCACTTAGATGAGGGGTCCTCAAACTTTTTAAACAGGGGGCCAGTTCACTGTCCCTCAGACCCTTGGAGGGGCGGACTATAGTTTAAAAAAAAACTAGTTGGCTACTAAGGAACAGGCAGCGGCGGCAAAAACACCCGGCGGGCCGGATAAATGTTTTCGGCGGGCCGCATGTGGCCCGCGGGCCGTAGTTTGAGGACCCCTGGCTTAGATCTTAAAGGCTCTGCTCCAAGCCAGGCTGCTGTTCCCCAACCTGCTAGGTCCCACTGTTGTGCCTGCCCCACTGGTCTCCCTCCTACGGAGCTGAACGAGGCAGTGAGTGGAGGTCGGATGCCCTTGTAGGTGACCTTCACCTGTGGGGAACACCCGGGCCACCTGGCCAGCGTCTCCGCACCTCCTGCCGCGGAGCGACCCCGAGGACAGGGACTCACGGCTGCCTTTCCCCTGCAGAGAAGCGGGAGAACGTCATGTTTGTGCTGCCTCTGCACGGGGGCCACCTGGGCTTCTTCGAGGGCTCCATGCTGCTGCCCGAGCCGCTGACGTGGATGGACAAGCTGGTGGTGGAGTACGCCAACGCCATTTGCCAGTGGGAACGCAGCAAGTTGCAGTGCGCCGACGCGGAGCAGGTGGAGGCTGGCCTGGAGTGAGGCCCCCGGACTCTGGCGCTCCAGCTGCCCTCCTTGAACTGGCGTCCCTCACCGGCTGTTCAGGTCTCCCCCTTCCCCCGTGACCTGGATCTGACCTCACACCGTCAGCGGGGGCTACCACCGGGCACACCTGTCTCGGGGTGGGCGGCTACCCTGGGAGCTCCAGGCTATTTTTGTGCTTAGTTCCTTGTTTCCTCCATTGCATTGTTAGCCATGGCGACACGCGCCAGACAGCCCCTCACCCTCCTGTCCAGTTGAGCATCATATCATGATTGCTTTTAAGCCAATCGCATCTAGTTTCCCTATGAAAAACGTGTCGGGACAGCAGTTTTGCTTTGCCAATCAAAAGGCTCTCCCCCAGGAACAATGAAGGACGTCTGTTATTTGGCGGTGGCCCTCTGTGTCCTTGTGTAGACCCGGAAAAGCGCTCCCCAGCCCAGCCCCTGCCGGAGATGCAGGTCAGCTCCGAACCTGGGGTCCCCGGGCTCCCGGCCGCAGCGGGGCCTCTTAGGGCAGAGAAAACCCCCTTGATCAAAAGCCAAGCTTCCCCCTCGCTCTCTCCTAGGCAGTCTCCCAGCCCCTTGCTGGTGATGAGAGTGACCTGGGGCGCTTATTAAAAATTCAGCCTCCCGGGTCCCTCCCCAAGGGGAAGCCCATGCCGTGGGCAAGGGAAAGGGCCTGGGGATTTTAATTTTTGACAAGTGCCCCCGGTGATTCTCATCGCCAGGCAAATTGGGGAAACGCTGTCGGCAGGGCCTTTACATTAGCAGCATCTCGGTAGCTCTTTTCATTAAAATCCGTAGTCGGAGGGGTCACCCAGCTCCCAGGGGCCTCCAAGGCCTGCCCCCTGTGACCACACCTGATGCTGCTTCTCGCTGGCTATATGACCCTGGAAAAGCCCCCTTGAACTTGACGTCCCTCACCTGTAAAATGGGGCGCTTGGACCAGGTGGATTGCCGGCCGAGATCACTACCCGCCCTGAAGTTCAATGACAAACTCACCTTCCTGAGGTTTGAGAGACCATCCCTCCCGGGGGCCCTGGGAGCCGCCCTCCAGTCTAAACATGTAGATGTCATCATTTGCCTTTGTTTGTTCCTCGTGTCATATAAAGCCGTGTGTGGGGCCTTGCTTTATTATGCACTCATTTGTCATTTTATTTTTTAGCCCAGGTCTCTCCAACTCCGGCTTTTGATACCAAACAATTCAAAAGTTGGACCTGAGTTTGGAGAAAGACCTTCCCAACCTGAGGTGTTTCGCAAGCAGATTGTTAACGTCATAGCCTGTTATAGTCTGTAGCGGTCTCTCCGAAGGTGTCTTCCCCAATGAAAATGTCACTCTAAGTTTCAAGTACTGTTCTCCAATCCTGTGGTACTTGAATGTCTAAAAGCCCTGCGCTTGGAAAAATCTGCTGTTACTATCTGGAGCGAAATGGAACTATGAGAGAAATTGCCTGGATACTTCAAAATGTTCCCTGCTTCATCTCCTTTGCCCCGGGGCAGACAGGAATAGGAAAAGTGGGTCCGTGTGGATGTGGAAGTGGGGGAGGGAGTCACCTGTGGCCACAGGTGGTCACAGCTTGAGCATTGGTCCAAGTGACGGTGACAGTAACGTCTGTGACCTGGAGAAATTATTTGCTGACAATCACTAGATCGAACTAACAAATAACATCAAAAACAGCCATTATCTCAAAAAATGATGATTTCTGTGGTCCAGACTGTGCTGTGGTTTATACACACCCCAAGTTTGTCCTTGTGACTCCCTCCCCCCACTCCCCAAGTTGTTATTTTTCTAGTGCTTTTCCTCTTGGCGTTGTTGTAGCACAAAGTGGCACTTTACCATCTGACCCTCAATTTGGAAGCGTGTCCTTCTCCCCTGTTACTTCCCCGCTGCCTGACAGCCACCGCTGTCTCCCTTCACTGCTTAAGACTTTCTGTGACATTCGGTAAACGAAGCAATAACTTCATAGGTTTGTGTGACCATCCCAGGAAGCCAGCGGCTCTTGTCATTTGCCCCAGGCCCCCTCTCTTGCCCTGTTCTGAGGAAGTACTGGCCAGGTACCAGCTCCATCGGGAAGAGAAAAGACAGTGTTGTTGTCCCCCCCCGGGGTGCAGGGGACAGAAGTCCTTAGAGCCTGGTCTGCACGGCAGTCCGACCCAGGTGTCCCCCCCCCCCGCCCCCCCCGGAGGTGGGGGGGAGAGGCAGTTTGGGGCACCTCCTTTGTTGCCACCCAACCGGAATTCACCCCCCGGGGCTGCGAGGGTGGCGTCCCAGCTGAGCTCCTTTCAGTGTGTGACTCTGAATGGCGCTCACACGAAGTCCACTGAAGCTCTTTGTTCAGCGCCAGGCTCCCGGGCATGGAAATGAGAGGGTGGCTGTGGCCGCCTTAACAGGGACGTTCTTGTTTGCCCTGAATGGGCGCACAGGGCATTGAGTCTGCAGAGAGGCGAACTCGCCTGGTAAACAGGGGAGCGGCGTTTTCTATGTAGGTCAGCTTCCTCCTCCCTCCCGCTTCCCTTCGCTTTTCTTCGGAAGTCGTTCATTTCTGACGGTGATGGGAGCGCTCATCTGGCTATTAAGGCCCCACTTGGGCTAAAACTAGGGCTTTTGAACACTCTATTCTGAAGTCAGTGTAAGGATGTAAGTTGCATAGACCCAGACAGTTCAATCGCAGGAATAACACGTTAAAAACCAAGGGAAGGGGGGGGGGGGTACCCATGTTCCCTCTGGTTGTAGCCCCTGCCTCCTAAACCATTTGAAGGCATTGATGAGTAACCGATTTGAGGCAAATTAGGATTTTCTGAAAAATGGTGTCAGGTCTCCTTGATGCACTTCTGTTAGAGGGCGCTTAACAGCCTTGAAGAAAACCCCTTGCCCTGGCCAGTGTTGCTCAGTGACTAGGGCTTCGGCCTGCAGACTGAAGGGTCCCGGGTTCGATTCCGGTCAAGGGCACGTACCTCGATTGCAGGCTCCCGGCCTTGGTCAGGGGCAGGTGGGAGGCATCCCATCGATGTGTCTCTCTCACATCGGTGTTTCTCTCTGTCTCTCCTTCTCCCTTCCACTCTCTAAAAATCAGTGGAAAAAATATCCTCCAGTGAGGATTAAAAAAAAAGAAAGAAAGAAAGAAAACCCCTCACTTCTCTGCTGTGACTTTGCACCAGGGACTCCAGGGCGGCCTGGAGCGGAAGGTTGTTTGTGGTCACCCTCCTTGTAAGCTGTCAGTGGGCATTTCACACTTGGCGGGGGGTGGATGGGCCTTGTGACAGACCACATGAGGGGCAATGTGCCTGGAAGGGGAGCGCCCCTTTCTGGGCGCGGTGTTAGGAAGCAGGGTGCAGGGGACCTGGGTGCTGGTCCTACCTGTCCCGCATTCACCCTGGATGGGGGCAGTCTCTTCACCTCCCTGAGCCCCAGGGATCCTAGACCAAGCATGTCAAACTCGTGGCCGGCGGGCCACATGCCTCGAGGCGTGTGGCCCACCGGCGGGCGTGAGTTTGACATGCTTGTCCTAGACCGTCTCTAAAACCATTCATGTATGTACAGGTCATTCTCCCGAACACTCCCACTGGCCTTCTGCAGCTCTTGCTTTAGAATCCGGTGAGTCAGGGCCCCTGGCTCCCCTTGAGGGGCCTGGGGGAGGGAGCTGCTGCATCAGGCTTTGCGGTGAAGACCCTAGACCTTGCCCTTGCCCTTGCCCTGTGCCTTTGGCTTCTCTTCAGCGTCTCCATCTTTATCTCCATGTCCTTGCTGTCTTGCTGTCCCGAGGCTTGGCCGCGTGACCAGGGCAGGTGCAGCGTTGGCACGAGGCAGGTGGCCCATCTTTCTGTGTGACTCAGGCAGAGCACTGAGAGTTCCCAGGCAGACAGCCTTCCAGCTCCGGCTTTCATTCTCCAACCCCGTCTTCATTAAAGCCCGACTCCCCGGGTAGGGCTGCCGAGAATGAGAGCGCGCTTTGTCGCCGTGTGACTTGCGGGTCCTTTCACCAGCTCCAGGGGGACAATGCGAGTGTTCTTGTTGGTGTTTGCCAGGCAGGCAGATGTCTGGGATGTGAGGGGCCCTTTCTCTTCCCGGGGCCTCGGTCCTGGCTTGGAGGTGAAATAAAGATCACTGACACCTCACGTGGCGTTCCAAGTTGCTAAGAAGCCTTTGCCTGCAGCATCCGCTCACAATATCATCTGGAATCCCTTTCTTTGACCAGAAAGCCTTAACTTGAATATCCCTCCTCCCCAGTATCCCCCAGTATCGTGGCATCGCCATTCAAATCCTCCCGCTGAGGGAGTTAGAAGCGAAGCCACAAGCAAAACCAGAGCATTTCTCCTGTGGCCTGTACGCGCCTTCTTACGTTCGGCACCCCCACCCCTCGGCGCTGGGGGACCCAGAACCTGCCAAATGCCTCCTCTGACGCCTCTCTTCCTTCTTGGCCTCTTGTTCAAAGCCACTCTGGCTGACTTGGGTGCTCCCCAAGGCCGTGAAAAGGGGCCTGTCCGTGGCGGGCAGGGGCCCAGCGGTGGAGGGGAAGGTTAGAGAACCTCTGTTGTCTGTCAGCAGAGGGAGGCACCCCCCTCTTCCTAGAGTAGCATTGCTTTTGCCAAACTGTATCTGAGGCCGTGAGGCTGGGATGCTCCCCAAACAAAAGCCGCTTCCTCTGGCCCCGGATGCTGCCGCCGGGCCTCCTCGGAAGCAGGCTGCGGGGTCCAGCGCGCCAGCCATTCTCCACCACCAGACAGCGGACAGCTGCCCCTTTTGGAAGAGCTAGCTCCCCCCCTACCCCCTCCATGTTTCCTGAGCTGTTTTTCCCGGCACGTGTGTGGGTGTCTCTAATATAATAAGATGACATTCCTTTCTTAACTGGCAGATTAAGCCTTTTAACTCGACTCCTCTGTCCATTAGTAATGAAATCTATAGCCTACGTTCTCCCCCTCCTGGTCCCCATAAGCCAAGAAATCTACTACTATTGCCATAAGTTGGGGACCGTCGCTTACAGCACCTGCAGAAATACCCTCACCTCAATGGGCATTCTCCCGCCCCCCCACCCCGGACCACCCACGCTGAGCAGCCCCCAGGCCGCGGGTGTGGGTGCCCAGTTAGGTCCCGTTTGGTTTTTGCTTTGGCCTCATCAGCTACCCCGAAGCACACGTCCGCCTCTTGCCCTGTCACCTCTCCACCCCACTGCCTCAGGAAGACCGTCACTGTACCTGAGCTCCGACTCCTGCCACTGCAGCTGCCTTAGCGACACCCACCCACCGGGGCGGGGAGGGGCGGGAGCCAGTGCGCGCCCCCCTCCCTGGCCCGCTCAGACTCCCGTCAGCCTGGTTCTTCCCCTCACAGATCTGCTTCCAGATTGATTTTTGGGAACCATCGCGTTCACATTCCTGATCGCTGTTGTGTGTCGTTTTGTTTCGATTTCCCTGAAACGTAACGTTGCTGCCCTGAAAACCGTGTGTTTTTGCGTTTGTGTTCTGAAATCCTCTGTGCTGCTGGGTTTGGGGGGAGGGGGGGCGGGACACGGGACCCTCCAGCACCGAGGTGTTTAAGATCTGCAACTAGCAATGCAATTTTTTCTAAATAACGTGGAGATTTACCTTTATTAAGAAACTATACTAAACAGCGGTGTCCTTGATCGCTTTATGTTCTCATATTGCGTTGGGGTCCTATGTTGATTCCGTGTGGTGGTAAACAAAGATCATTACAAGCGAAAACTGTAATTTTGTTATCTTTGATTCAATGGAATTTCTTTACTTAAAAAAAAAATTAAAAGACTAAAAATGTGGCGAGGCTGCGTGTTTTCTGTATGGTGGGGGTTTTATATTTAAAAGGGTTCTTGGCTGTGTCTTCACCAAAGTGTGAGCTTGAAGGAAATGGGCCAAACACCAAGTTCTTGTGATGACTGGTTTTTTAAAATATATATATTTTTATTTCAGAGAGGAAGGGAGAGAGGGAGAGAGAGAGAAACATCAATGATGAGAGAGAATCATTGACTGGCTGCCTCCTCTACGCCCCCCCACTGGGGATCGAGCCCCCAACCCAGGCATGTGCCCTTGATAAGGATCGAACCTGGAACCTTTCAGTCCCCAGGCCGGCGCTCTATCCACTGAGCCAAACCAGCCAGGGCTCATGACGACTGATTTTAACCCAGCCTTGCAGATTCGGGGGAATGACCAGCCCAAGGTGTCTTTGCAAGCCCGTCTCTCCAGGCAAGAAAGCCAAGGCCTGAGATAAGTGAGAAATCAGCGCTTTCATCAGCACAGCGAACCGTGTAGGCAAAATGTGAGGTGCGAGGTAAGTGGGGGTTGCCATGGCTGATTCATGTGCTTTTCCAGTGGGGTTCTCTGAACAGAGTGGGCGGATAGGACCTGAATTGGGATTGTCTTGGGTTGGTTGGGCGATGGTGGTGTTCTCTTCTCCTTGGTATCTGTCTGAATCCAAGCCCAGCCCCCCCCAACCCCACCCCCTCCGGGCCAGGCACTGGAACAGCCAGGAGAGCTCGCCATGCTCCCCACCCCGGGAGCCTGCATGCAGAATGGTCTCCCCCCTTCGCCAGGCAAAACCTGGCGGCCCGTTTCCCTGCCAAGACCTCCACCCGCCTTAACCAGCTGCCTCCATCAGCTAACCCAGCCTCCCCCGAGGTCCACGTGGGGTGGCAGAGATGAATCCCTGCTTCATCCACGTGTCTCCAGAAAGGAAGCGGTCCTGGACAGCAAGTAGTTGTCGTTGAAGTCAAGTTGTGCGGGTGGCTTTCAAAAGGCTATCTTATTGTCCCTCTGCCTCTCTTTTTAAAATATATTTTTGTTGATTTCAGAGAGGGAGAGAGAGAAACATCAGTGATGACAATCATCCATCAGCTGCCTCCCGCACGCCCCCCACTGGGGACCGAGCCCTCAACCCAGGCATGTGCCCTGACCGGAAATCAAACCCTGACCTCCTGGTTCATAAACGGGTCGATGCTCAACCACTGAGCCGCGCCGGCCGGCTGGGCCCCGCTTCCTCTCTTACTATTATGGTGATGGTGGCCACTTGTAGGCACCCAGCGTGGAGGCAGCTGGGATTTTTGCAAGGCTGAGCATGTCAGATTTAACATTAACATTCATAGTCGCCCCGACCGGTTTGGCTCAGTGGATAGAGCGTCAGCCTGCGGACTGAAAGGTCCCAGGTTCGATTCCGGCCAAGGGCATGTACCTTGGTGGCTGGCACATCCCCAGTAGGTGTGCAAGAGGCAGCTGATCAATGTTTCTCTCTCATCGATGTTTCTAACTCTATCCCTCTCTCTTCCTCTCTGTAAAAAATCAATAAAATATATTTTTTTAAAAAAAACATTCATGGTCTTGGGACACATTCTCCCAAAGGGGACAGGGAAGGTCTGGCCCAGCGCGCCCACCTCTTTCCTGCTCAGCGGGTCTCTGAGCGGGGAGGGGCAGTACCAGGGCATGGCCAGCAGGGGGCGGTGCCCGCCCACAGTCAGCAAACTCACTTGTCAGCTCCTGGCCGCCTCAGCTCCAGATGTTGTAGGAAATCCCTCAGGATGAGGCTCTAGAGTAGCTCCACTCTTTTTGGCAGCTTTTGCTAGAGAGACCCCACAGACAGGAGGAGGGGGACACAACTGGCCATCGCTGCCCGCACCAGCCCGCACCTGACTGAGGGGAGCAGGCCACCCCAAAATGGAGCGGCTGCAAGCCTGCCTCCACGTGGAAGCCCTCACTGCCTGCTGGCTGCCGAGGTTCCGGTGCCCCCAGATCACTCACGCTTCCACCCCCTCCTGGCCTGTTTTCACAGCTCTAAAGTAGCAAAACTCTCTTGCAAAGGAAATCATTATGAAACGTAGAGTCTTGGAAACAACCTCACACGAGCCATTATCCCAAAGCTTCAAAGACAGTAAGAATGTAATTGTCCCCAGGTCATCATCGTCGTCTTTTTTTAAACAAGATATGTATTTATTATTATTATTATTATTATTATTATTCCTCACCCGAGGATATTTTCCCATTGACTTTTAGGGAGAGTGGAAGAGGGAGGGAAAGTCAGAGAGAAACATCGATGTGAGAGAAACACATCGATGATTTGCCTCCTGCATGCACCCCGACCAGGGCCCAGGCTGGGGAGGAGCCTGCAACCGAGGTACATGCCCTTGACCGGAATCGAACCCGGGATCCTTCTATCTGCAGGCTGACACTCTATCCACTGAGCCGAACCGGCTAGGGCCCCAATTCTTCTTGTTCAAGTGAATTCCCCCTGGCTTGTTGCCCCCGGACTTAGGAGGAGGGTGACGCCTGAGCTCACCCAAGCTCAGGGAGGGTCAGGGACCACAGCCCCCCCCTAGGCAGCCCTTTTCCCAGCTCTGGGTCCGGGGCACTGGGGAGAGGCCCAGGGATGCTAACTACGGGTCGGAGGCAGGAGTGTCCTCAGAAGGCCGTGCTCTCGGCGTGGGCCCGGGGCCCGAAGAGCTGCTCAGCCACCACCTTGCCATCGTACTTGGGCAGGGTGCCCCCAAAGTCGGTGGGCAGGATGTCCTTGTCGACCTCCTGGAAGAAGCCGGAGAGGTCATCTCCATGGACAAAGACCTGCAGGAAAGCAGAGACAGAGCTGAGCTGGGGGGCCCTAGGATGCCCTCAGCAAAAGTCACCAAACAGCCCTAGCCGGTGTGGCTCAGTGGATAGAGCATCGGGCTGTGAACTGAAAGATCCCAGGTTCAATTCCAGTCAAGGGCACATGCCCGGGTTGTGGACTCGATCTCCAGAAGGGGACGTGCAGGAGGCAGCCAGTCAATGAATCGCTCTTATCATCGATGTTTCTATCTCTCCCTCCCCATTCCTCTCTGAAATCAATAAAAATAAAATAAAAAACACCAAACAGCCAAACCAGTTTGGCTCAGTGGATAGAGCGTCGGCCTGTGGACTGAAGGGTCCCAGGTTCTATTCCGGTCAAGGGCATGTACCTTGGTTTCGGGCACATCCCCACTGGGGGGCGTGCAGGAGGCAGCTGATCGATCTCTCTCATCAATGTTTCTAACTCTCTATCCCTCTCCCTTCTTCTCTGTAAAAAAATCAATAAAATATATTGGGAAAAAAATAAAAAACACCAAACACATTGCCTGGCTGGCATGGCTCCGTGGTTGAGCATCGACCTATGAACCAGGAGATCGCGGTTTGATTCCAGTCAAGGGCACATGCCTGGGTTGTGGGCTCCATCCCCAGTGTGGGGCGTGCAGGAGGCAGCCAATCAATGGTTCTCTCTCATCCCTGATGTTTCTAACTCTCTCTCTCTCTTCCTCTCTGAAATCAATAAAAATATATTTTAATCCCTAACCGGTTTGGCTCAGTGGATAGAGTGTCGGCCTGCGGACTCAAGGGTCCCGGGTTCGATTCTGGTCAAGGGCATGTACCTTGGTTGCGGGCACATACCCAGTGGGGAGTGTGCAGGAGGCAGCTGATCGATGTTTCTTTCTCATCGATGTTTCTGATTCTCTATCCCTATCCCTTCCTCTCTGTAAAAAAACCAATAAAATATTTTTTAAAATATATATATATTTTTTTTAATAATAAAAAAATAAAAATTAATGGGAAAATATCCTCGGGTGAGGATTAACAAAATAAAATAAGAAGCCCCATTCTCTCACCCACTCAGCAGCCAATCGCTGTGCAGCACCCCTGCTCGCCCCGCCCCTGTGCGGCATCCGGCTGCCACTCACCCTCTGGAGCAGCTTGCTCTTCAGGAAGGGCCTCACCACGTTGTAGGTGGTGGTGAAGTACCAGGGCTGGTGGATGAAGTGGATGGCCTTGAACCGGGCTGGGAAGGAGTCCTGCGGGGACAGGGAGCGCCCCACGCCGCAGCGGCGATGGCCTCAGAGGTCCCCACTGACTCCCCCACTCCCTCTCCCTCCCCAAGGCACGGGGACAGCCCCCTGAAGGTTCCAGCCCCAGGCCACCAACTGGGGAGCCCTGGCTTCACACACACACACACACACACACACACACACAGGAAGCCCCAGAGGCCATGCAGCCCAGCCCTCTCCCCGAAACCTCGGGCTTCGGTGGAGTGAAGAAATGAAATGGTAGCCTCGCTGGGTTTGTAGGGGACCGGGCTTTCCAAACCCACTTGCCTGCTGAGTGACTGCAAACCATCATAGACCACGGGGACACCTCTGTCATGCTCACTGTCCCCCACCCATCCCGCCTTCCTTCCCCAGGTGCACGGACAGCAGACTTAAGATGAGCTCTAAGGAAGGACTCATGGTCCCGCCAGCGTGGCTCAGTGGTTGAGCGTCGACCTAGGAACCAGGAGGTCATGGTTCGATTCCCGGTCAGGCCATGTGCCCGGGTTTCGGGCTCGATCTCCAGTGCAGGGCGTGCAGGAGGCAGCTGATTAATGATTCTCTCTGATCATTGATGCTTCTATCTCTCCCTCTCCCTTCCTCTCTGAAATCAATACAAAATATATATTTTTTAACAAAAGGACTCATGACACTTATAGGAGTGAGTGTCATGGGCGTTAGTGATATCCTCTCAGGATAAATTCACATTCAAAGAGACATATGCAGACAGAGTGGGATTTGGGGTCAAAAGGTGTAAGTTCAAGTCCGGCTTCTGCCACTTTAGAGTTTTGTGACCTTGAGAAGTCACACCAATCTCTGAGCCTCGTTTTCCAGGTTTTAAAAATGAAGCAGGAACACCCTGGCCGTGTGGCTCAGTGGATAGAGCGTCGGCCTGCGGCCCGAATATGTCCCGGGTTCAATTCCGGTCAAGGGCATGTACCTCAGTTGCAGGCTCCTCCCTGGCCTGGGCCCTGGTCAAGGACGTGTGCAGGGGGCAACCAATCGATGTCTTTCTCTCACATCAATGTTTCTCTCGGTCTCTCCCTCTCTCTTCCACGCTCTCTCTAAGAATCAATGGAAAAATATCCTCAAGTGAGGATTAAAAAAATAGATAAAAATTTAAAAAATAAAAATAAAAAATGTGGAAAAAATGAAGCGGGAAGCAGCGAGAGGATGCTCTCTCCGGGTAGATGAGTTAATGAACGTGAATCCCTGTCCCACTGTCGATCACCACGCAAGTGTCTGTGGTTGGCGTTGCCCTTTGTGGCCCATTCTCAGCTCCCTGCCGGCACCAGGGCCGGCCGCCCCGCCTCCCGCCCTGTGCTGGGGTCCCCCCACCATCCCCCCCTCGGGCCAGCACGGAGGCCTCACCTGGAGCATGTCCACCATCTTCCTGAGGTCGGCGGCCCGCAGCCCCGCAGCCTGCTGCAGCGTGAAGCCCCGGAAGTTCTCCACGATGCAGAAGCCGTTGATCTGCGTCTCCTCGTTCTCCAGCAGCTTCTCCAGGATGAAGCAATAGGCCTGCAAGATCTGGGCACAGGGAACAGGCTGCCAGCCCCGGCCGCAGCGACCAGGTCCTGGCGGGGGAGCCGACTGGTGCACCCTTATCGGAAGTCACTTGTCACCCACCGTCACTGGCTTAGAGCTGGGACAATCCCCCCTCTGTGAATGGGTCCCAAGAAACAACCGCGAGTGTCCCAGCCATGGTGAGATGCCAGCATGCTTCTCTCTGTCCCCTTTAAACTTCATTGTATTTGCCAAGGCTTTTAAAAATATATATATATATATTTTTTGCCCTGGCTGGCTTGGCTCAGTGGATAGAGCGTCAGCCTGCGGACTGAAGGGCCCCGGGTTCGATCCCGGCCAGGGGCACATGCCTGGGTTGCAGGCTCGATCCCCAGTAGGGGCTGTGCAGGAGGCGGCCAATCAATGATTCTCTCTCATCATTGATGTTTCTCTCTCTCTCTCTTCTCTCCCTTCCTCTCTGAAATCAACAAAGAAATATATTAAAAAAATATATATATATTTTATTAATTTCAGAGAGGAAGGGAGAGGGAGAGAGAGAGAAACATCAATGATGAGAGAGAATCATGCATCAGCTGCCTCCTGCACGCCCCCTCCTGGGGATCGAGCCCGCAACCCGGGTAGGTGCCCTTGACCAGAATCAAACATAGGACCCTTCAGTCCGCAGGCTGATGCTCTATCCACTGAGTCAAATCGGCTACGGTGCCAAGACTTTTTTTTAAATGTATTTTTTGAATTGATTTCAGAGAGGAAGGGAGAGAGAAACATCCATGATGAGAGAGAATCATGGATCGGCTCCCTTCTGCACGCCCCTCACTGGGAATGGAGCCCACAACCGGGCATGTGCCCTGACCGGGAATCGAACCGTGACCTCCTGGCTCATAGGTCAACACTCAACCACTGAGCCACGCAGGCCGGGCAGGGCAGCTCCTACGTGTCAATGCCAAGACGTCAGGCTGCTAACGAGGCGGAACCTGCCTGTGCTCTCCAGAACCCCTCCCCGCTCTCCCTGTTCTTTGTGGCTCTCAGCTTCCAACCTTGGGCTGAGCCCAGCTCGTGGCCCACAGCTGTCACCCCGCTTGGCAGGGACACCGGGACCCTGGGCCAGCAGGCCCGGCCTGTAAAGCTGCCCTGGCCACCCTAGGAGTTAGTTCTCCCCCAGCTGGACAGGGCCTGGCGGCCCTGGCTGCCTGCCTCTCCCTCCCCCACCTCGCAGAGTGACAGCCCCACAGAGGCCAGGGCTGGGGGAGGGAGCCCAGCTCAGCGTGTGCGAGGGACTCGCTGACCTCGTCAAAGGTGATTTCTTCGCAGTCCCAGTTCTCGATGTTGAAGAGCATGACCACTCGGCCGTACTTGTCCCGACTGGAGAGGACGCCGGGGTAGCCGGCCTCGACGGTGCAGCGGACGGCCTCCAGGGACACGCTGTCGAAGAGCTCGGGGTACTGCAGCCGGAAGTGCACGTAGCCTGGCGCAGAGAGAACAGAGGGGCCCCTCAGGAAGCCAGCCCGTCCTGGGGAGAGGGGGGGATCCCGAGGCCTGCGTGGCACAGAGCAGGACACCCCCTCTCTGGGATAATTGCAGCGGGAATCAAGACTCTAGGCCGGAACATCATTGGTCAACTGCCCACAGGTGAGGTGGGACCCTAAATCTGAGGACGGCACCTACTGGGTCTTCCTCTCTCCCACGGGCAGGGGCTCAGGGTGAGCTGAGTGGGGTGAAGAGGGGATAAAATCAAACCCCAAGCCCTAGCTGGTGTGGCTCAGTGGATAGAGCATTGGCCTGCAGACTGAAGGCTCCCGGCTTCAATTCCGGTCAAGGGCTTGATCCCCAGTGTGGGGCATGCAGGAGGCAGCCAATCAGTGATTCTCTCTCATCATTGATGAGATGATGATGTCTCTCTCCACCCCCCTTTGCTTTCTCCCGCCTCTCTAGTCTATCACCAATTAATTTCTTTCTTTTTTTTTTAAATATATTTTATTGATTTTTTACAGAGAGGAAGGGAGAGAGATAGTTAGAAACATCGATGACAGAGAAACATCGACCAGCTGCCTCCTGCACATCTCCCACTGGGGATGTGCCCGCAACCCAGGTACATGCCCTTGACCGGAATCGAACCTGGGACCTTTCAGTCCGCAGGCCGACACTCTATCCACTGAGCCAAACCGGTCCCGGCGATCACCAATTAATTTCATGTAACTCACCTATGTCCCTCCTTTGATTGCCATGTATAATAAATACAGATGTAACCCGTCATTCTCCGGAGCATTATCTCAATCCATTGAGGTTCTGCTTCCCGGCATAGGTCAACAGTTTGGCTCAAATAAACTCACAAAATTCTTTACACGTTTGATTGTTTTTATGTTAACATGGTTCTACTCATTGAGTCCTAAGACTGGGAAGGAGAGGAGCCAGATCTCTAGGAATCTGGTCCTGCCCCATTCATTCATTCATTCATTCACCTGCCCCATTCATTCATTCATTCGTTCATTGTCACAGCTGAGCGGGATCGCCCACATCTGACAGTTTTAGGGGGAAAGATAAGGAGCCTTAGAGACGCGCCGGGCAGGGAATGGGAGGGACGCGAGGTGTCAGTGTGAGCTGTGGCTCCGTGAGCGTCAGCACCACCCTCCTCACCTCCTCTCCTCCCCCAGCTTCCCAGCGTGGCCTCACCTCTGAGCAGCTGGTAGGCGCGCTCCACGTGGAACTTTCGGGCTCGGATGAAGCGCAGGAAGAAGGCGCTGTCCCTCCCCCGCACCTTCTCGGCCACCGCGCGGGCCAGCTCCTGCCCGGAGGCCGCCTGCTCCCGCACCAGCTCCTGCAGCGCCCGCACCGCCTCCTCCCGTGTCTCCTCCCTCTCGTTCAGCTCGTCCTTGGCCTGGAACAAAGTGGGAGCAGGAAGTCGTGGGTAGGTGCTGTGCGGGGCGGGACACACGCACACAGGGTGAGACCTCGCTGCGGACACCTGGTTGTATTGGGAGAACATTAGGTCCATCTGTGCATCTGCTCATCCTGGCTTGTTGGCAGGACGTAGCCAAAGGTCTGAATGTCTGTCATCGTAACAGCCTGCACTTACGGGAGCCCCTGGTTAACCCTCTGCCCAGTCCTTGGAGTACATTGTGTTTTTCACCCATGAACCAGGTCACGGTTTGATTCCCGGTCAGGGCACATGCCTTGGTTGCAGGCTCGATGCCCAGCAGGGGGCGTACAGGAGGCAGTCGGTCCATGATTCTCATCATTGATGCTTCTCTCTCTCTCCCTCTCCCTTCCTCTCTGAAATCAATAAAAAAATATATTTTTTTAAAAATAGCCCCAGCTCTGACCAGTTTGGCTCAGTGGATAGAGCGTCAGCCTGAGGACTGAAGGGTCCCGGGTTCGATTCCGGTCAAGGGCATGTACCTTGGTTGCGGGCACATCCCCAGTAGGGGGTGTGCAGGAGGCAGCTGATTGATGTTTCTCTCTCATCGATGTTTCTAACTCGCTATCCCTCTCCCTTCCTCTCTGTAAAAGATCAATAAAATATATTTTTAAAGCCGAAACCGGTTTGGCTCAGTGGATAGAGCGTCGGCCTGCGGACTGAAGGGTCCCGGGGTTCGATTCCGGTCAAGGGCATGTACCTTGGTTGCGGGCACATCCCCAGTGGGAGATGTGCAGGAGGCAGCTGATCGATGTTTCTCTCTCATCGATGTTTCTAACTCTCTATCTCTCTCCCTTCCTCTCTGTAAAAAATAAATAAAATATATTTAAAAAATATATATATATATATATATATATATATATTTTTTAAAAGATAGCTCTAGCTGGTTTGGCTCAGTGGATAGAGCATCGGCCTGCGGACTGAAGGGTCCAGGGTTCGATTCCGGTCAAGGGCACATGCCCAGGTTGCAGGCTCGATCCCCACAAAGGGGCGTGCAAGAGGCAGCCAATCCATGATTCTCTCTCATCATTGATGTTTCTATCTCTCTACTTCTCCCTTTCTCTCTGAAATCAATAAAAATATTTTTTTAAAAATGCAACGTCCCTCATATCAGAGTCTGGCCGGAGGCCCCAGGTCCCGCATTAGTCTCAGGGAGCCCTGGGGGCTGTAGACTTGGATAGGCCGGCTGATGTCTGGCCAGCCCAGCGGCTGCCAGGCCTAACCTCCAGGAGGCCCCCTAGCACAGGCCAGCCCATGAGGTTCAGGACAACCGGGAGAGCTGGGGCAGGACGCTGCCTCCAGCAGCGAGGAGGCCATCAACATCCCCCCTTGCTGCCTCCCTCACCTGCCACCCCCCGCCCCCCGCACCCGGGACCACCTCACCTTCTGCAAGGTGTGTGGGGGCAGCTCGCTGCACTGGCCAAAGACAGGCCCGTGGTCCTTGGTTGTGAGCCGCTCCAGCTGGGCGCGCAGCTGCTGCTCCTCTTCAGGGACCTCGCGAAAGGTGCCGGCCTGCAGGCGTCAGGAAAAAGCAGTGACAGGTTCCCATCAGCCCGACCGAGCCGAGCCCATGGCCGGCTGGAACCCTACCCTAGGGCTCCAGCCATGACTGTGGGCAGGCCAGGTGTGGAGACTCAGGGACGGGGCAAGGCGGGGGGAAGGTGGGTGGAGGGGAGCCCCAGGGCGCAGGGGTACTCACCCCCCCTGACATGCTGCCTCCAGGAGCCTGAGTCCCCGGCCTCTGTCCTGGGAGAGGGGGTCGGGGCAGCAGTGGATGGAGAAATTGCAGATCTGGTCTCAGAACGGCGGCGGCTCTCAAACTTTCCCCCGCATCACAGTCACCTGGGGCATTGGTTGTCTTGGCTGAAATTCCTTATTTAAGTTCACATTCACATTTCATTGATACTTATGTGCTAAGTCTGCCAACAGGCCGGTCTGGCTCAGCCTGGAAAGTAGCTGGTTGGTTTCCGTTTTGCAGGCGTCTGTGCTGTGCGCGCCTCCCCCACTACCCCCCATCCCTGACTCTTCACCGTAGTCCTGGACTCCCCCCGCCTCCCCGCCCAGCTGGGCCCCTGGTGCTGACTTACCTGCTGGGCCCGCAGCTCCTCTTTGGGGCCACCTGGTGCCTGTGTCCTGGGGGAGCCCTCCGCCGGGGGCGTGGTCCCGTCAGCAGGCTGGGATTAGAATGTCACAAGGAACTTCTCAGGGCCATGATTTCCTGTTCAATCAGGCTCACGGGAGGCCCAGATTGGGACAAGCACAGCACCAGGGGGGTGAGGGGGTCGGCCCGGCCCGGCTGGAGCTGCCTCAAAGCCCTCCTTTGTGTGGTCTGCCCGGGAGTTCCTGCTCAGCCATGTGGAAGCCGGGCTTGGGGGGTGGGATGTGGGCCAGCCCCATTCCCCCCTCCCTGCCCTCTCCCTCCTCCCAGGGGGCCCCGGGAGCTCACACCCAGAGGAAGGCTTGCAGGAGGCACAGAGAGATTTTAAAGGTGATTGCTGATGCAATGGCAGCTTGGGGGAATCCAGACCTGCCACCCTCTCCCCTAGCCCCGCGGGGCCTGGCGAGGGAGTTGTCACCTCCACAGTGAATGGGGCCAGTGGGGAAAGGTAGCTGGTTAGGCTGAGGGGGAGACAAGACTAGATAGGCCGACCCCCCTGCTAGGCAGTTTGTGCTATGTTAGGACCACTTTTTTAAAAAAAATTGATTTCAGAGAGGAAGGGAGAGCGGGAGAGAGAAACATCAATGAGGAGAGAGAATCATGGATCGGCTGCGTCCTGCACGCCCAGCACTGGGGATGGAGCCCGCAACCCGGGCATGTGCCCTGATCGGGAATCGAACTGTGACCCCGAGGTTCATAGGTTGATGCTCAACCACTGAGCCACACCAGCCGGGCCATCTCCTCTTCTTATAAGGATACTAGTCTTATTGCATTAGGGCCTACCCTGATGACCTAAATTCAGGTAATTTACCTTAATTACCTTTAAAGACCCTACGGAAAGGGTCAAAGCAGCGGTTCTCAACCTGTGGGTCGCGACCCCTTCGGGGGTCGAACGACCCTTTCACAGGGGTCGCCTAAGACCATCGGAAAACACATATTTAATTACATATTGTTTTTGTGATTAATCACTATGCTTTAATTATGTTCAATTTGTAACAATGAAAATACATCCTGCATATCAGATATTTACATGATGATTCATAACAGCAGCAAAATTACAGTTATGAAGTAGCAACGAAAATCATTTTATGGTTGGGGGTCACCGCAACATGAGGAACTGTATGAAAGGGTCGCGGCATTAGGAAGGTTGAGAACCACTGGGTTAAAGAGAATAAAACGGGGCAGAGAAAACTTACTGTGCTTAGCAGATACCTTGCAGAAGGCTTGCAACCTTGAGCACGGCATAGGCCAGATAACCACCAGACACCTGGCATGGGGAGGAACCAAGGGACAACTGGGCCCTTATGTCAGCAGAGCAGCTTGCAGCCAGCCAGGATTAATAAAAACCTCTCTCTCCCTTCATTCTCCGCCGATCCCTTTCTCAGACTCGGTCCACCTGCACCCAGGTGTGTGAAATAGAAATCTCGTTTGGCTCAGTGGATAGACCCTCGGCCTGCAGACCGAAGGGTCCCGGGTTCGATTCCAGTCAAGGGCACGTGCCTCGGTTGCAGGCTGCTCCCCGGCCTGGGCCTTGGTTGGGGGCAAGAGGCAACCCATCGATGTGTCTCTCTCACATCGATGTTTCTCTCTGTCTCTCCCTCTCTCTTCCACTCTCTCTAAAGATCAATGGAAAAATATCCTCGGGTGAGGGTGAACAAAAATAAAATAAAATCTCTTTTGATTATGGCCGCATGTCATAGGTGCATGACCCCTGCTCACTCCTAACCTTTCACCTACCTCCAAACACAGCCACATTCTGAGGAACTAGGGGAGAGGACTGTGACACATGAATTTGGGGGGGCGGGGAGGGGGACACAATTAAGTGCATAACACCACTTTCAAGGAGGTCTCTGTCAGAGCTGGGTGATGGAATCCATCACCAAGTGGGCCGCTCGGGAGCTGTAATAAACGCCCCAGGGCTTAGGAACAATAGAAGGTTACAGTTAAATCAGGTCATCGCAGTCTCTGGCTCAGTGGCAAAGACCACAGCTCCCTCTGAACATTTTTTACAAGCGGGTCACGGTTTAGCCAGGGGTGAAGAGCCTAACCTTTCTTTTTTTTCTTTTTCTTTTTAAAAAAAATATATTTTATTGATTTTTTTACAGAGACGAAGGGAGAGATATAGTTAGAAACATTGATCAGCTGCCTCCTGCACACTCCCTACTGGAGATGTGCCCGCGACCAAGGTATGTGCCCTTGACCGGAATCAAACCTGGGACCCTTCAGTCCACAGGCCGACGCTCTATCCACTGAGCCAAACCGGTTATGGCAAGAGCCTAACCTTTCTAAGGTATGAGTCTGTGTAACCTGTGGCCTTTCAAAGGTATGAGCCTGTGACCTGTGTTGAGAAATGGAGTGACGAACTTTGTGTGTGTGTAGCCAACCGTTTTGTGGTTTTTGTGAATAAAAGCTCACTTCTACATCTGGTCGGGGCTGCAGTTCCGTCCCTGCTACGGCGGGTGCTGTAACTGCAGTCGCCGGCCAGCTAATCAAGGCTCCTAAATTCTACCCTTTGGCTCTGGTGGTCGCCCCATAACAGAGCTCTTCGGGAGGCCAACAGGCCACAAGGCCCTTGTCCGGGAGCGGGGCTTTCTCCGGCATCGACTTCTCTTCACAGCCCTTCTCCTGCCTCGGCCCTGCCCTTCCCCGTCTCAAGACTCACATTCACGTCTGGCTCCTCTGGCTGGAACAACAGCAGTGCCGTTGTTCAAGGAGAGACGCTGCCCTCATTGGCCCGGGCACCTGTGCCAGGCTGGAGGCAGGGACGGAGGGGGCCCGCATTTGCTGTACCCCGGTTCTGCACTGTGGCAGGGGCCTGAGGAGTGTTATCTCACTCCTAGTCCTTCCAGATGTGAGGCAGAGTATAACCCCCCTCCCCCATATATATATATTTTATTGATTTCAAAAGGAAGGGAGAGGGAGAGGGGGAGATAGAAACATCCATGATGAGAGAGAATCATTGACTGGCTGCCTCCTGCACACCCCCTACTGGGGATCAAACCCGAAACTCATTGGCCGGAATTGAACCCAGGACCCTTCAGTCTGCAGGCCGATGCTCTATCCTATGCCGGGGTTCATGTCCCAGCATCAAGAAGGGTTCTAGAGAAGATAAATCGAACCCTGGTTGCTCTTTATTATTTGGGCAAAAACACCAGCACTATCCACTGAGCCAAAGCCCTCCCATCATTGACCGGAATTGAACCCAGGACCCTTCAGTCTGCAGGCCGACGCTCTATCCTGTGCCGGGGTTCATGTCCCAGCATCAAGAAGGGTTCAGGAATCTGGAAAAGGCACTGCGCGTAGATGACATAGGAATCCATAGACTAATAAAGAGCCCCGAGCCGAGATATAATTTTGAAAGGCATTGGGGGTCAGAGGAGCTTCAGCTAAAGGAACTGAAGACTCCCTCCTTGTCTAGGACCCTTGCTTTTATTAACACCATTTGTCCCAAGGCAAGGTGGAGATAATACACTTCAATGGGTAAGGTTTTAAAGGGTACAGAGTCCATTGTCAGTTTGGGGAATAGCCTATGGCTGTTCAGGTGTTTGGCCAGTAGGAGGCAATAACATGTAGATTAAGACGCCCTTTAACTGTCTGGCGGCCACAATTGGTTTCCTATTCAGGTTTGGGGAAATGCCCTCAGCCATTCCCAACAGGTGACTCCTTGTGTGACTCAACCCTGTTGAGTCCCCAAGTCTCATCAACCTTTTGATGAAACTCTTGAAATTATGACATGCTGGCCATTGGTCTACAGCACTATCCACTGAGCCAAACCAGCTAGGGTACAATCCCCCTTTTTACAGAACAGGAAGCTGAGCTGATAGCCACCCAGCTGGTAAGGACTGGAGACCCAGTCACTCTAAAGCCCTCCCATCATTCAGCACACAAGGCTGCCCCCTCCTCTAGAAGTGAGAGCCACAGGGGTGTCACTGCCCCGGGAAGTCACACCTGCCCCCGCCCCCTCACCCCAGTCCTGGGGAAGGTGACATCACCTAGGTTTCCTGGGAGCACCTCAGGGGGCTAGAGTCTGGTCACTGCCTTTGGCTAGGAATAATTCTCCCAGGCCAGGGAGGGCTCGGAGGCACATGGTCCCATTGCTATGGGGGCTGAAGGAAGGAATTGGTGCTGATGACAGTGAGGTTATTTGCTAAGGGTTGAGGAGATGGAAAAATTTGAAATAATTCTCATTTTTCTTTTCTTTCTTTTTCTCTTTTTTGCAGCAAAGCAAGCAAGAATGTGTTGGCTGCGGCAAAAACACAATTAGGGCCCTAACTGGTTTGGCTCAGTGGGTAGAGCGTCGGCCTGCAGACTGAAGGGTCCCAGGTTCGATTCCGGTCAAGGGCATGTACCTTGGTTGTGGGCACATCCCCGGTGGGAGATGTGCAGGAGGCAGCTGATCGATGTTTCTCTCTCATGGATGTTTCTAACTCTCTATCCCTCTCCCTTCCTCTCTGTAAAAAAAATCAGTAAAATATATTTTAAAAAACCAACACAATTAGGACAGTGAAACAAGGCAGAGTGTAGAACAAGCATGTCAAACTGGCAGCCCACAGGGCACATGCCTCGTTTATTTGGCCGGTGTTAGCCTTTGAGTTTGACACGTTGGTGGGGAAGAAGCAACAGGAGAGCCCAGGCTGGGCTGCTTTGGCTCGCTGGGAACTCAGAGAAAAGGGGGCCGGGGACACAGGGTCGGGGGGTTGGCCCCAGATAAGCTGCCGCTGCCCACTGCTCCCCTGGTTGTAAGTCTCCTGGGGTCCCTTAGAGGGGAGGAAGGAGCAATGGCCGGGACATGCTCCCCTGGGGGGAAGGGGACACTGGGTCCTTTGCATTGAGGGTATTTATCTCTCTCTTGCACGTGGGGAATCTCAGGGGAGGGACTTAATAGAATATTCATCAGCTTGAAATAATCCTCATGAATAAAGGAATAGGCGATAGACTCTCTGCCCTCTCCCGCTTGCTCTTTGCTTTACTGCAAATATTTAAACATTTATTGAGCATTTACTGCTTTGCCAAACTATGCACTAAATGCTGGGGTTTCTTACGCGGAACAACCCAAAGCCTTGGGCTCCATATAGCTTAAAGCTGAGGGGTCACTGGCACCTCCAATAGCACACGGAGTGGGACCCCTCCCTCTGCCTTCCAGACCTTCGGATGCAAAGACCATCGCTTCATTCCTCCCTTCTCCCTGCCTCCCCAGCAGGACCCCAGCCCGCACTGCGCATGCTCACTCGGCGGTCCCGCGTTCGAGTTCACGGGCCGCGCCTCCCCCCCCCGCCCCGACTGTGCGTGGGCACGTCCGAGCACTCCCGACGGTTCCCCCACCCCATCGGCCTTCATGGTACAGTCCACCGCAGGCGCCCGGCGGCGGAAGCGCGCGGCGGGGGGGCGGGGCCTGTTGCTCCGGGCGACGGAAGTGCGGGGGCGTGCAGTTGCGCGGGAGTTTTGGAAGTTGGCGGCGGCGTCTGGGCTTGTTTGTCGGTGCGGACGGGCTCGGCGCGCGGCGCCTGCTGCGCGTTCGGCCCCCGGAGGACGGAGCGGGTCTGTGAGGACAGCAGGGTCGCGTCCGGAGTTCCTGTGGCCCGGAAGGTCGAGGTGCGCAGCTTTGTCCCGTGGGTTTTCGCGGTCCCCCCGCCCCCCCCCCCCCCCGGGGCGTGGGACGCTTCAGCCCTCGCGTTCGGCGCTTCCTCCGTCGAGATTCAGCGCCTCCGTCCCGTAATTAAAAATTAAATTTCCCTTAATGACCCCGAATTCGGGCCTCCGTCGCTGCCACCGCGATAGCCCCCGTCACCTCCCGGCCGCTGCGCTTTGCACGCCGATGCCGCACGTGCTGTCGCAGTCTTGTTAGACTCTCTGTGGCTCCAGAAATGTTGGTTGCTCTCTGTTATTTGCAGAATCAAACCCAGATTCCTGCAGCTGGCATTTAACATCTTGCAGCTTATTCCCGACCCTCCCCTCTTTACACGCAGTCCTCATGTCCCCCAAATCAGTGTCTCGGGTCCCCGGGGCTGTGCCGTCGTCGGTGGCGCTCTCCCTCCCGGGAATGGATCCCGACACCGTCTGTTTATCCACATTTAGGCTCTGAGCTCGAGTTCCCGCTTCCCGCTGCGGGGGAAGATGTGGACGTGTTTCTTTCTTCAGCCTAATTGCTCATGTCTCCTTTGTTTTTATACCGTTTAATTGGCCTTTGCGTTTACAGTGCAGTTTGTTTATTCTTTTACCAGATCTTACTTCGTATTATAATATATATTCTTGTCTATATATTTGTTTTTACACACACACACACACATACACACACACATATACATTTTATATATATATATATATATATGTATATATATTTTTTTTTCAGAGAGGAAGGGAGAGGGAGAGAGAGATAGAAACATCAATGATGAGAGAGAATCATTGATTGGCTGCCTCCTGCACGCCCCCACACTGGGGATCCAGCCTGCAACCTGGGCACGTGCC
Organism: Myotis yumanensis; assembly: GCF_028538775.1. NCBI lineage: Eukaryota > Metazoa > Chordata > Mammalia > Chiroptera > Vespertilionidae > Myotis > Myotis yumanensis. The sequence goes on along the minus strand of NW_027223771.1, from coordinate 2,448,161 downwards.
CTGACCAGGAATCAAACCCTGGACCCTTCAGTCTGAAGTCCAACGCTCTATCCCAGCCGTGGGCAAACTACGGATCCGGCCGGTTTGAAATGAATAAAACTAAAAAAAAAAAAAAGACCGTACGCTTTTATGTAATGATGTTTACTTTGAATTTATATTAGTTCACACAAACACTCCATCCATGCTTTTGTTCCGGCCCTCCGGTCCAGTGTAAGAACCCATTGTGGCCCTCGAGTCAAAAAGTTTGCCCACCCCTGCTCTATCCACTGAGCCAAACCAGCTAGGCACTATTTGTAATAATTTATTATATATTTGACATACTGTTAAATGAGTTTTGTTATGGGTAGATGCTAGAAAAACCTAAAAATGTGGGCAAAACCCTAGCCGGTGTCGCTCAGTGGATAGAGCGTCGGCCTGCGGACCAAAGGGTCCCGGGTTTGATTCCGGTCAAGGGCACGTACCTCAGTTGCAGGCTCCTCCCTGGGTCGGGCCCTGGTCGGGTTCGTGCAGGAGGCAACCAATCGATGTTTCTCTCTGTTTTTCTCTCTCTCTTCCACTCTCCCTAAAAATCAATGGAAAAATATCCGTGGGTGAGAATAAAAAAAAAAATAGAAAAATTAAATTTAAAAAAATGTGGGCAAAATGATGAATCCACTTAATTAGAATAAACGTTTCTAGTAAGGACAGTCGAGGGAATTAATTCTCGAGATGATTTTGTTTGGCTAAGAATCTCCTAATGGGTACGAGTTAGTAGTCCTTAGCCTGTTGCGTATCCTCTGTGTGTTGTCCATAATATCTGTGAAATACGCAGTTCACAGAGAGGGAAGGGGGGAAAAGAAAGAAACCTTGTTTGCTTCTGGAAGTTTCATCAGCGCTGACACGTTTGCCTTCCAGTGCCCTGACGTGTGCAGCGATGGACCAGAAAATTCTGTCTCTCGCAGCAGAAAAGACGACAGACAGACTGCAGGCCTTTCTTCAAACCCTGGAGGGAGACGAAGTGAGTACCGGGAAGCGTGTTCCCCCAAAATCAAAGGTCGTCCTGCCACTCCGTCTACTCCCCTCTTTCCTTAGGAGACGAGGATTTGTATGGTTACAGTTCATGGAGGTTAAGAAATGAGGGAGAGAACTGGACAACTGGAGGGCATTTGTGTACATTTATACAACGACATAACATGCAAATAATGTTTATGCAGCTGTGCGTATGATGAGCACATTAGTACACTTTTATGGTTCTTAGAACAATCTAATATGAAGATAATATCTGGACTGTAGTTATTAAGGTATTAGATTTGCCTATTGGTGCTCTTGTCTTTCCTTCCTTCCTTCCTTTTTATTTTTCTCTAGAGAAGATAAATTCATAAGCAGTAGCCCTGGCCGGTGTGGCTCAGTGGATAGAGCGTGGACCTGTGGACTGAAGGGTCCTAAGTTTGATTCCGGTCAAGGGCACATGCCCGGGTTGCGGGCTTGATCCCTAGTGTGGGGCGTGTAGGAGGCAGCCGATCAGCGATTCTCTCTCATCATTGATGTTTCTGTCTCTCTCTACCTCTCCCTTCCTCTCTGAAATAAATAAAAATATTTTTTTAAAAAAGATTAGCCTACTCTCTAGCTGAAATCGTCTCCCTTTTCTCAGTTATTGTCTATCTCAGCCTTCGATTTATTCCCTTTACAAATTTTTTTTCCAAAATTTTTTCTGTCACGCTTTTCCCTCCTGCTCTACTGTAACTCTTTGAGTCAAATGATCATGGCCATCTTGTTCATCCTTGTATCCCTAGTGCCTAGGGAAAAAAAATGCTCAAAATACCTGTTGAATGTGTATCCCCAAGAACATAGCTCAGTACCCAGTGCTGACTGAGTGCTCTATATATGTTTGTAGTATTGAAACCGGACACAGTGGGTCCGAGATCACCTGTCACTACTTGAGCCAAATTAAGCAGAGACAGGGTTGGCTCATATGCGCGTTTATTCCAATAATGCCTGCAGTATCGGGAGAGCACTCGGTCACCCTGGAAATTCTGCTCTGACCCCCTCGCCAGTTGGCTGGTTATATACACACGAGGGAGAAGATAGCTACATGCAGCTGGGAGCTGCAAGTGTAACATGGGAAGGGGAGGGGAGGGCCTGCAGTCCAGCCTTCAGGAGCTCAGAGTCCGATAACAAGGTGGCTAATCTATGGTGTTAGAAGCAGCTCAGCCCGTGCCTGGGACCGGAGAATGGTCAGCGTTCCTGAGAAAAACTCCTGGAGGGGGTCAGAGTCTGGGCACCGCAACCAAGTCAAAGCGTGTCCTGTCCTTGGTGTGTTCCCAAAATGTATTTCTTTTCTGAGTCATGGACCCATTGAGGCATCCTATCTTTTTACAGCCTGTTTCATCCAGGGTCTGTAAGAAAACTTGTCTGTAGTTAGAGAGGTGAATACTTATTAGACAACTGTGGCTCTATTCTAATTACATGCCCTTCCCCACTATCAGTATGAATAAAGTTCAGTCTTTTTATTTTTTTATTTTTATTGACTTCAGAGAGGAAGGAAGAGGGAGAGAGAGAGAGAGAGAAGTATTGATGATGAGAGAATCATGGATCGGCCGCCTCCTACATGCCCCCTCCTGGGGATTGAGGCCACAACCTGAGGATGTGCCTTTACTGGAATCGAACCCGGGACCCTTCAGTCCACAGGCCAACGCTCTACCCACTGAGCCAAACCGGCTAGGGCTAAGGTTCAGTCTTGACAACCCAGCGTCATGTGAAAGTCTACCCTGGTCTACCTACATGAATATGTCCTTTCTAACCGCTGGAGCCTCAGAAGAACTTGAACCTGACGGATGAATTCTTTCATAATGGGAGGTTAGGTCGTTGGGGTAAAGAAGTTGTTGCCAGAGACTTGTAGTCTTTTTTCTCTCTGATGGCAGCTCGCGAATCTCCTTCAGAACCAGGCGGTGAAAGGCAGAGCGGTTGGAGCCCTCCTGAGAGCCCTCTTCCGAGGTAACGATACGAATGCCCTCCCGTCTCCCTTGCTCTGTTGGTGGAGCTGTTTGCTTGGGGCGCATGTTGCTATTCTTCATGCTGTTTGCAGCCCCACTGAGACTTGGCTGTGTGTCTGGGGGATTTTACGGAATCAACTAAAGCAGCAGGTCTCTTGTCTTGTGGGTTTCAGTAATTTTACTGAAGGGGGTTGCAGTGGCTGCCTGAGGTGGGATGGCTGGTTTGGGGGCCTATACAGGGTGCATTTCATAAAATCAGCTTTGGTTGCCTTTTGCTTTTCTTTTTTTTTAAAAATATATTTTATTGATTTTTTAGAGAGGAAGGGAGAGAGAGAGAGAGTTAGAAACATCGATGAGAGACAAACTGATCAGCTGCCTCCTGCACACCTCCTACTGGGGATGTGCCTGCAACCAAGGTACATGCCCTTGACCGGAATCAAACCTGGGACCCTTGAGTCCGCAGGCCGACGCTTTATCCACAGAGCCAAACCGGTCAGGGCTCCTTGTGCTTTTCAAATGGTGGAGAAGACAGTAGCAGTGGTTAGTGCCTGGTCTGCTTAACGGGCTAAGAGTTGTGGGATTTAATGAAATGGGATATAGAGATTCCTCATTTCCAGCGGGGTATATTTGTTTCCATATTTTGAAAAAGGGCCAGTTCTACATTTTTTTTTTTTTGCAGATTGTGACTCAGAGTGACTTTTTAAATTGTGGTAGAATAATATGCTACAAGGCAAAAAAAAAAAAAAAGTGGCTTTATACTCTTAGCAGTGCATTTTAACTTGGTTTAGTTTTCAAGGGTCTAAAAACACATTTTCCTGCCCTGGCTGATTTGGCTCAGTGGATAGAGTCGGCCCACAGACTGAAGGGTCACGGGTTCGATTCTAGTCCAGGGCAGGTGCCTTGGTTGCAGGCTCAATCATTGGCCCTAGTCGGGGCAAGTGCAGGAGGCAACCAATTGATGTGTCTCTCTTACATCAATGTTTCTGTTTCTACCCCCTTCCACTCCAAAAATCAATGGGAAAATATCCTTGGGTGAGGATATAAAAGCTCCTATATAATAAAATCCTAATGTGCAAATAGACCAAACGGCGGAATGACTGGTCACTATCATGCGCACTGACAACCAGGGGACAGATGCTCAACATAGGAGCTGTGCCCTGGTGGTCGGTGTGCTCCCACAGGGGGAGTGCCACTGAGCCAGAAGCCGGGCTCACAGCTGGCAAGCGCAGCGGCAGTGGCGGGAGCCTCTCCCATTTCCACTGCAGGCGGGTGGTAAGGAGCGAGGGGCCCTGGACTGTGAGAGGGTTGTCTGACTGCCGGGGATTGAGCCTAAGCCAGCAGGCGGACATCCCCCGAGGGGTCCTGAACTGCAAGAGGGCGCAGGCTGGGCTGAGGGACACACACACACCAGTGCACGCATTTCGTGCACCAGGCCTCTAGTAAATAAATAAAGACACATCTTCCTGTGCATGAAAAAATTTTCAAGATTGGTTGAGTTGACCTTTATAGAAACTTGCTAAGTGACTATTTCGTAGAAATATCCAAGAAAAGGAGGTTAGGTGAAAGAAAGAAGAGTAATTTTTTTCCTGGACAGACAAACCTGGGGAATATTATTACAGCTCCCACCTATTTTCATCTTATTTAAAAATACAGACTTGGAAAGCCTGGTTTAAAAGTAGCATGAGTTATGGAGTACTTGTGGAAACTACCTCCTAATCATTTTAATTCATTGATTGTATAAAAGACCAGTAGTAGTTAAGACGACATTTTAAAAAAATTGAGATATATTCCACATACTAGAAAATTCACCCTTTAAAAATGTACAGTTTTTTTAATTGAGATATAATTGACATATCATACAATTTATCCATTTAAAATGTGCAATCAGTGGCTTTTAGTATAGTTACAGAGTTGCATGACCATCACCACAATACATTTTAGAGCATTTTTATAGTCCTGAACAGAAACTCTGTACCCCTTCACAGTCACCTCCCAGGGGTTGTTGGCTTTAAATTTTTAAAAAATATATTTTTACTGATTTCATAGTGGAAAGGAGAGGGAGAGAGAGATAGAACCATCAATGATGAGAGAGAATGATTGATCGGCTGCCTCTTGCACGCCCCATGCTGGGGATCGAGCCTGAAACCCAGGCATGTGTCCTGACCAGGAATCGAACCGTGACCTCCTGGTTCATAGGTCGATGCCCAGCCACTGAGCCACACCAGTCTGGCTGGGGCTACTGGCTAGTAACGTCTCCTGAGTAGCGGAAGCAGCGGGGTGGGATGAGTGGATGTTAAATGCCAAGCTCACCGTTCTCCCTGAGATTCTGCTGTTTTTCTTTTCTTTTTCTTTTTTTAGGTAGTTTTTTGTTTTTTTTAAAAATATATTTTATTGATTTATTACAGAGAGGAGGGGAGAGGGGTAGAGAGTTAGAGACATTGATGAGAGAGAAACATTGATCAGCTGCCTCCTGCACATCTCCTACTGGGGATGTGCCCGCAACCCAGGTACATGCCCTTGACCAGAATCGAACCCGGGACCTTTCAGTCCGCAGGCCGACGCTCCATCCACTGAGCCAAACCAGTTTCGGCTCTGCTGTTTTTCTTAAATACTCCCTGGATGGCTAGACATCTCTGGTTAATTTCCAGAGTTCTGAACAAGCTGGTTTTCACGGTTTTTGTCAGTGTTCTCTTTTTGCTTTTCTGGAGGAAAGAATCTTCCAAGATCTGTATTACTCAGACATCACCCAGTGCTGATACTTTGAAGTTTGTTAAAGACATTTAATTTGGGTTATGGACCCAAAAAAGCGTCCAGTAGTTTTTAATTCTTTTAAAAATGAATGACGTAGGTGGAAGAAGAAAAGATGACATTTTCAGCCGACTGCCTAAGTTACTTTTTCAAAACTTCTAAACACCACAGTCATCAGTATTTTGATCATTCTTTTTCTGTGTTAAACTACAAAGCTGTATGATTTTTTCCTGTTTACTTACCCTTCAACCTTGTAAGACTTGTCCTTTTGTTTCTGTATACCTTTTTAAAACAAGGCTCGCCTTGCTCTGAGGAAGCTGGAGCTCTTAGGAGACGCAAGATATACACCTGCTGTACCCAGCTGGTGGAGTCAGGGGACTTGCAGAAAGAAATAGCCTCTGAGATCATCGGATTGCTGATGCTGGAGGTGAGCTGGAAAGCAAACACACTTTTGGTTTTGGGTAGATTTGGGGGATGGGGTGGGCCTTTGTTGTAATTTGCTGAGGGAGGGAAAACAGATGTGCCAAACCTAGCACAGGTCCTCTTTATGAATGGGAACTATTAAAAGACAAAATAGTTGATGGTTGGGCCATAAACCATCTAGGTGGTTCTGTTACGTTTCTGGTGTCAAGGACGTGTATCTCTTTGAAAACGTAAGGAACTGGTGGAGGATTCTGACCTTTGCAATCCTTTTTTTTTTTAAAATATATTTTTATTGATTTTAGAGAGGAAGAGGGAGAGAGAAACATCCATGATGAGAGAGAATCATGGATCGGCTGCCTCCTGCAAGTCCCCTCCTGGGGATCGAGCCCATAACTCGGGCATGTGCCCTTGACCGGAATCAAACCTGGGACCTTTCAGTCCGCAGGCCGACGTTCTATCCACTGAACCAAACCCGCTAGGGCTTAAGTATATTTTTTTATTGATTTCAGAGAGGAAGGGAGAGGGAGAGAGAGAGAACATCAATGATGAGAGAGAATCATTGATTGGCTGCCTCCTGCACGCCCCCTACTGAGGATCAAGCCCACAACCCAGGTATGTGATCTTGACCCTTCAGTCTGCAGGCTGACGCTGTATCCACCAGTATTCTTTGGAGTCCTAAGACAAACCGGCTAGTGCAATCCTTTATCATGACAAGCTTGTACCAGAGAAAAAGGACGCCCTGAGTCCCTGATAGGGCCAGTTCTGGTCTCATTGCCAGTTCTATTAATTCAGCAAGACTCTGTTTCTTGGAAAGAGATAGCCAACATTTGGGTTTCTGTTCAATTTTTTTTTTTTTAATCCCATGAACTCTTAGGTCCACTGTTTGCCAGGACCATTGTTGGTTGAATTAGCCAATGAGTTTATCGGTGCAATCAAAGAGGGCAACCTAACGAATGGAAAATCTTTGGAGTTATTACCCATCATTCTCACGGCTCTTGTTACCAAAAAGGGCAGTCTGGCGTGTGGAAAAGGTAAGTTTCTTCCCACTTTAGTGGCTTTTCTCTATTCGCGTAATCAAATTTATTCTCACTATATTTGCATTTCTAGATGAACTGAGTGGGGAAGAATCTAAGAAGCAGTTGATCAGCACCCTCTGTTCTGGCAGGTGAGTCCTTCTCATTACTGTGTAGAACTTTCTCCTGACTGTAAGGGCCCAATGAAAGAATTCCTGTCATAGCCAGTTTGGCTCAGTGGATAGAGCATCCGCCTGCGGACTGAAGTCCCGGGTTCCATTCTGGTCAGGGGCACATGCCCGGGTTGTGGGCTCTAACCCCAGTGAGGGGTGTGCAGGAGGCAGCCAATGGATGATTCTCTCATCATTGATGTTTCTATCTCTCTCTCCCTCTCCCTTCCTCTCTGAAATCAGTGAAAATATATTGGAAGAAAGAAGAGAAAGGAAGGAAGAAGGAAGAATTCCCATTGGTTTTAGGAATTCATGTCACTGAATGTTCTAGTTCATTTATAATGTGCCACTTGTATAAAACCACTTAGGCTGTGATGCATTTTTGAGTGATTATTTACTACATTCTTTGTTCTAAGATTATACATATAATTTCTGTTTATTTGACTGTCCATCTTAACACAGCAATTTAGTCCACCAGTATTATTTGGAGTCGTAAGATCCCTAAGGCTGGGAAATCACCCTTCTGCTATATCTTTTATATTTTTTTGAGGGAGTGGAGTATGTAAGTGATGTTTATATCTTCAAACCCAGAAATATGGGAATTACCCTAAGAAAAGAGTCCAACATAAAAGAAAATTCTCATACATGGATATGTTCAACAAAGACATTGGTGATCAACTTAATCATAAAATAAGAGACATGAAATTTATACCCATTAAGAGTAAAATGTATAGCCGAAACCGGTTTGGCTCAGTGGATAGAGCGTCGGCCTGCGGACTGAAGGGTCCCGGGTTCGATTCCGGTCAAGGGCATGTACCTGGGTTGCAGGCACATCCCCAGTAGGGGGTGTGCAGGAGGCAGCTGATCAATGTTTCTAACTCTCTCTTTCCCTTCCTCTCTGTAAAAAAATCAATAAAATATATTAAAAAAAAAAAAGACATAAATCAAAGATGAAAAGCCTTCACTGTATAGTCAGTGAAATATAAAGAGAATAATACTGAGTTATAGAAAAATATGATTATAGTTAGGCATATTAAAAAGAATCAGAAGGAAATATCCAACATTATCTAAACCAAAGATGACCACTTTTTTAAAATATATTTTATTGATTTTTTACAGAGAGGAAGGGAGAGAGATAGAGAGCCAGAAACATCAATGAGAGAGAAACATCGATCAGCTGCCTCCTGCACACTCCCTACTGGGGATGTGCCCACAACCAAGGTACATGCCCTTGACCGGAATCGAACCCGGGACCCTTCAGTCAGGCCGACGCTCTATTTACTGAGCCAAACCAGTCAGGGCAAGATGACCACTTTTATAGTTTCTTATATAAGATCTTTTACATAAATGATATTAGGCATGTGTATCAGCAATATAAATTTATCCATTGATTCATTTGTTTTTAAATATATTTTTATTGATTTCAGAGAGGAAGGGAGAGGGAGAGAGAGAAACATCAATGATGAGAGAGAATCACTGATTGGCTGCCTCTGTACACCCCTGAACAAGAATTGAACTGTGACCTCCTCGTTCATAGGCTGACGCTCAACCACTGAGCCACGCCACTGGGCTGATTCATTTGTTTTTAATTACACAAAGGATCTTACTCAGTACACATTGTGTTATTCATATCCCACTTCTGTTCATGTGTGTGTATAAAACTACATCATTTTTTTTGCATCATTTTTTAATAGTTCTACAGTAGTCTATTTAGCTAATATCCAGTTGTTAGATTTTTCCCCCCCCAATAATATTTGATCAATACCGTTTTGCTATTATAACAAGTGCTGCAGTGAACATATATGTCTGGGTGACCTGTTACAAGCATGTAGAGGGGGTATCTTTCTAATAGAGACTTGGGTGGGTCTGTGCTTATGTGCATGTACGTATAAGTATATATATATATATATATATATATATTTTTTTTTTTTTTTAATCCTCACCGAGTATTATGTGCACCTTTAAAGTCGGGGAGTCTTGTCTTCCCAGGAGGTCTGTGTCAGTGTACACTCCCTAAAACAGCAGGTGAGCAGTGTTTCTTTCCCACAATCTCACCAGCATTGAATATCATCAGACTTTGATTACCTACCAGTCTGCTAGGTTAAAAGCATGTATTTTGTGGTTTTATATGTTATCTCTTGGATCTTGTTTCCCAGTGGTACCAAATCACACCTGAAATGGCCCTAATTTTCCCCCCTCCTTCCTCATTTTATAAGTTAAAATGCGATGAACTTACATCTTCTTCATCATTATCTTTAACCAGATGGGATCAGCGATACGTGATTCAGCTCACCTCCATGTTCAAGTAAGTATCATCCTGCCCTTTTCTCCTCTGTCCTGCATGTGAGCTCCCCTGCTACCAGCTGAAATGTAACAGCTCACACCCACTCTCTCCCCCATGAGAGTGTTGGTACCTCTATTTTCTGTTACAGGATTACCCCCCACTCTCTCTTTTTTGCTTTATTAGCTTTCTTAAAATATAAGTTTATGATTTTTTTCCAAGGCGACTTTGCTTAGGTCAGGTTCTTGGTTTCCTTTAAGGTTCTCTGTTGGAGAAAATGCAGAAGGGGCATTATACTATTCTAGTATCTCCCACATTAGGCTGTGGTGTGATTAGGCTCTGGCCCATAGCATCTTTGATCCACAGGGATGTGCCTCTGACTGCAGAAGAGATGGAACTCGTGATGGAAAAAGTGTTCAAGATGTTCTCCAAGCTGAACCTGCAGGAAATACCGCCTTTGGTCTATCAGCTGCTGATTCTCTCCTCCAAGGTAGGAGGACAGCATTGTTTCTTTTCGTTTCTTTTTTAAAAAATATTTTTATTGATTTCAGAGAGGAAAGGAGGAGGAGAGACAGAGAAACATCAGTGACGAGAGACAATCATGGATCGGCTGTCTCCTGCACACCCCACACGGGATGGAGCACACAACCCGGAAATGTGCCCTGACCGGGAATCGAACTAGTGACCTCCTGGTTCATAGGTCGATGCTCAACCACTGAGCCACACCGGCCGAGCTGCATTGTTTCTTTTTTAACTCCAGTGGGATGTCCAGCCAGGCCCCTTCAGCTTATTCTTACCCTGATGTACCTACTAGGCCAGTGATGGCGAACCTTTTGAGCTCGGCGTGTCAGCATTTTGAAAAACCCTAACTTAACTCTGGTGCCGTGTCACATATAGAAATTTTTTGATATCTGCAACTATAGTAAAGCAAAGATTTATATTTTTGATATTTATTTTATATATTTAAATGCCATTTAACAAAGAAAAATCAACCAAAAAAATGAGTTTGTGTGTCACCTCTGACACGCGTGTCATAGGCTTGCCATCGCTGTACTAGGCCATGGTTGCTTTCATGCCCTGTTTGGTGATTTGATCTAGTCAAAAGGTCCTCAGCCCAGGAAAACAGCTTGTCAGAATGTTTGGTGTGTGGTAGGAAAAGGAATACAGATCTCAGAAAGGGTGGGCTATAGGCCCCTTAAGTCTGGTATTAAGATGTATTTTAGCCCAGCCGGTGTGGTTCAGTGGTTGAGTGTCAACGCATGAACCAGAGGTCATGGTTCAATTCCTGGTCAGAGCACATGCCCAGGTTGTGGGCTCCATCCCCAGTGTGGGGCATGCAGGAGGCAGCTGATCAAATTCTCTCTCATCATTGATGTTTCTCTCTCTCTCTCCCTCTCTCTGAAATCAATAGAAACTTTATTTTTATTTATCTTTTTATTTATTTTTTTTATTAATTTCTTTATTGCTTAAAGCAGGGGTCGCCAACCTTTTGGGCCTCACGGACCACCAGTTAGTTGGCAACCGCTGGTTTAAAGTATTACATATGTCTCCTTTTTTCCCCATCGATCCCTCCCTGTCCACTCTCACCCCCCAGGACAAGCTCCCACTGCCTCAGTGTCTGTGACCATTGGTTACGCTAACATGCATGCATGCAAGTCCTTTGGTTGAACTCTAACCCTCCCCTCTCCTTCCCCGCCCTCCCCTGTTTTCCCTCTGAGGTTTGACAGTCTGGTGCTTCTGTCTTTGGATCCATTTTTATTCTTCAGTCTGTGTTGTTCATCATATTCCACAAATGAGTGAGATCATGTGATACTTATCTTTCTCCAACTGGCTTATTCTGCTTAGCATAATGCTCTCCAGGTCCATCCATGCTCTTGCAAATGGTAAAAGTTCCTTTTTTATAGCAGTGTAGTATTCCATTGTGTAGATGTACCAGTTTTTTAATCCACTCATCTGCTGATGGGCACTTAGGCTGTTTCAATGGAAATTTTTTTTTTAAAAGATGTATTTTAAACTCAATTTTTTTTTTTTTTTTTAAATATATTTTATTGATTTTTTACAGAGAGGAAGGGAGAGAGATAGAGAGAGTTAGAAACATCGATGACATCGATCAGCTGCCTCCTGCACATCTCCCACTGGGGATGTGCCTGCAACCCAGGCACATGCCCTTGACCGGAATCGAACCCGGGACCCTTAAGTCTGCAGGCCGACGCTCTATCCACTGAGCCAAACCGGTTTCGGCTAAACTCAATTTTAACATGAAAGTATTCCGTATTCATAAATTCTTACTGTGACTCTAGGATGTAATTTGTTTATTTAAATTTATCCTTGAGAAGCCTTTAAGCTGAAAAGTTCAACTTGCTGATCTTGCCTGTTCTGTGTTTTTTCAGGGGGGCAGAAAGAGGGTTCTGGAAGGCATCATAGCGTTTTTCAACGAGCTAGACAAGCAGCACAAAGAGGAACAGAGTGGTGACGAGTGAGTAATACAGTTTAGAAACAAAACCCCTTTTACAGATGTATCTCTTCATTGTGCATCGTAGTTACTTCACTGTTCTCTAACCTTCCGGTCCCTGCCTTCACCTCCGAGCCCAGAGCTTCCCTAACCCTCTCCTAGCCGCCCAGTGATAACGTTAATGAACCGTGCAGCCTCCTCAACTCTTTTCATTTGCCCCTTTCCGGGAAAATAGCAGTAACTGTTCTGTAAGTTGTAAGTTTAAAAGCTATTTATTGTTAAGTGTCTCCTCTGTGCCAGGAACTGTGTGGTCCTGGGTCTACAGCGGTGAGCCCGTCAGTCAGGCAAGGCCCCTGCTCTCGTGGAGCTTACATTTTAGTGAGAAAAGAACAGAAAATGAGGAAAACATTAGAGTGGAAAGTGCATGTAACTCAGATGAAAGATGTGATAGAGGCAGCATAGCCACTATCACAGCATTGTGTTGGGTAGTCAGGGAGCCCTCCCTCTCTGAGAAGCTGCTGTTTTAACTGAATGGTAAGAGCCACAATATGTAGATCAGGGAAAAGAACATTTTTTTATTATTATTTTTTTATATTTTTTATTGATTTTTTACAGAGAGGAAGGGAGAAGTATAGAGAATCAGAAACATCCATGAGAGAGAAACATCAATCAGCTGCCTCCTGCACACTCCCCACTGGGGATGTGCCCGCAACCAAGGTACATGCCCTTGACCGGAATCGAACCTGGGACCCTTGAGTCTGCAGGCCGACACCCTATCCACTGAGCCAAACCGGTCAGGACAGGGAAAAGAACATTTTAAGTTAGTGAAACAGTTAGTATAGAAAGGCAGGAGACAGCACGGAGATGGTCTGAAAAGGGATTTTTTTACAGCAAATATTTGTAAGTGCTTATCTGTGCCACGTGCTGTTTTAAGCACTTTAAACCTCACAACAACCTTATTTAGTTTCTATTTTTTGGGTGCAGAAACCAAGGCACCGTGAAATTGAGGAATTTCCCAAGATTCTCTAGCCAGGGCATGTTGGAGCGGGGTTTGAATCCAGACAGCTTGGCTGTAGAATTCACACTCTTTTTTTTTTTACTTGTTAATTTTAGAGAGAGAGAGGAAAGGAGAGAGAGAAAGAGAATATCAATTTATTCTTCCATTTATTTATACATTCATTAGTTGCTTCTTGTATGTGCCCTGGCTGGGGATCAAACTCCCAACCTTGGTATATCGGGACAATGCTGTATAACCAAGTGAGCTACCCACCCAGGGCTAGAATTCACACTCTTAGTCCTGTTGCAGCCTACTGCCTCTGCTCTGGAGTAACTTGTAGTTATTTGGCTGCGAAGGTGATCTTGTTACTCAGGAAAGACTGACAGGAAAGTGGGTTTCGGAGGAAATAAACCCAGCTGTGACCCTGTTGCGTTGAGGGGTGTGTTAGCATCCCATGCGGAGGTGTTCAGCAGGCAGTCTGGTGTTACAGGGAGAGGCCCGAGTGGAGATAGAGGTCGGAAGGGACCAGATGGGGTCACCTAGGGAAAGTGTGAGGAGAAGAGAAAGAAACCCAGTGCTGAACCCGGAGGCATCCCACCATTTAAAAGGAGGGTGAGCCCGGCCGGCGTGGCTCAGTGGTTGAGCATCCACCTGGGAACCAGGAGGTCACGGTTCGATTCCTGGTCAGGGCACATGCCCGGTTGCGGGCTCGATCCCCAGTGTGAGACGTGCAGGAGACAGCTGATCCATGATTCTCTCTCATCATTGATCTTTTTATCTCTCTCTTCCTCTCTGAAATCAATAAAAATATTTAATAAATAAATAAATAAATAAATGGAGGGTGAACCAGCAAAAAAAAAAAAGAGAATTGATTAGAGGCCTGTGACAGTGCCCCAGAACCTCAGAGAAGAAAGTACGTCAAGAAAAAAGTGGTTGGTTGTGTGGAATTGGCTGAGGCGTTAATATGGGACTTGATGATTGGTTTTGGCAGCAGAGGGATCATTTGGAACCCTTGCAATACTAGCCAGTGGCATTGGGGGTGAGAATTGGGAGGGGACGGAGCCTAAATGAATTGTATTTAACTGGGAAGAGGACAAGAAGTGGAAATAATGACTGTAGACACTTCAGGAAGTTTTGTTGCAAAAGGGAGCAGAGCACGAGGCGGTGGAATCGGTACTTGCTGCCTTCCTCCAGCGACCATGAGTTCAGCCCGCGTTGGTCCGCTTGTTCATCGGAGCATGTGCCCGGCTGTCTCTTCATACTTTTCTGCTGACTCTTTCAGGCTCTTGGATCTTATTACCGTGCCGTCAGGTGAACTTCGTCACGTGGAAGGCACCGTTATTCTCCACATTGTGTTTGCCATGACATTGGACTGTGAACTGGGCAGAGAACTCCTGAAACACTTAAAGGTAGGGGCAAGCTCTTGAGGTGACCCGGGATCTCTGTGAAGCAGGGATGTCTGAGCTCAGGCCCCGTCCATGCCAGTTCATGACAGGAAGGAAGCAAGGAGGAATATTGCAGAATGACCCTGGGTCTAGAGCAAGCATGTCAAACTCGTGGCCGGCGGGCCACAAGTTTGACATGCTTGGTAGAAGATCTCTTTTTTGACTTTGACGTCACCACATTGGTAAGCAAGTTCCATTTTAACCATTTGTATGCCATAAGCATCTATGACGCAAGTGGTGGATCTTTTTAAATTAAATTCAAAATATTGTGGCAGTTAACTGGTGAAAGCCATTCCTTAAATGTTCTAGTGTTTGAAAAGAAAAAGCCCGGCCAGTGTTGCTCAGTGGTTGAGCTTCGACCTATGAACCAGGAAGTCACGGGACGATTCTTGGTCAGGGCACATGCCTGGGTTGCAGGCTCGACCCCCAGTGTGGGGCATGCAGGAGGCAGCCGATCCATGATTCTCATCGTTGATGTTTCTATCCCTCTCTCCCTCTCTGAAATCAATAAAAAATATATTAAAACAAAAAAAAATTTAAAAAGGAAGATGAGAACTGTTCAGCAAGAAACTGAAATTTTAATCTTAATTCCACTAGTATCTTACGTTAACGTCAATACTGACCTGTTTGCCCATTTATGAATTAGGGATATTGCCTATTTCTAGTATATTATGAGGTTTTGTGAAACTAAGTCATTCATTAAATATTTGTGAAGTACTAAGATAAAAATCAGAAGGATTCCAAACTCTTTTAAAGAAAGGTAGTATACAGATAAAGGACCTATTTTTCCCTAATACTTTGTTTTGAAATGTTTAACCCACAGAAAAGTTGAAATATTTTAGCAGGACAAACATCTGTCTACCCTTCACCTAGATTTACACATAAATGAATGAGTATGTATGAGCCAGTGAAACTCTAAGGGCACTGAAATTTGAATTTTATTTAATTTTCATGCATCATGAAATATTCCTTTGATATTTTTCTCCCTCAACAATTTAAAAACGTAAAAACAACTTGTAGCTCATGGGCTGTACAGAAACGGTAGATTTTGGCCTGCAGGCTGTCGTTTGCCAGCCTCTGTGCCGTGGCATTACATCCGAAGGCTCATGGTTAGCCGCCTGTCTACTGCTGCTGATGCTAAATCTTCTGCTTAAGACAACGACCATCAGTTTTCTTCATTTGCAAAAATACATGTTTCCTTTTATAATTTGAAAGTCATCCATGGGAACATAATTTGAGATCATGTGACAGGCCTTGTCCTCAGTAGCCTTTCACATGTAGTTTTTGTCTTATGTACTGAGGATTCTTGGTCTCCATCAGTAATTATGCTGGGAGTTGCAAAATGGTAGAATGAAAATTAAAATGGTTTTTCTGCATTATTGATTGCCCTTTTTCTGTGAAAAGAGCCTTCCTTTTGCCTTCTAATTTTTTGGGAAATATCAGTACGTACCCATGAACCTTTTTAAATACAGTGTACGCAAAGCATTGCTCAAAGTGACCCATATTTGGCCACCTGGATCCTTCTAATTTGCTCATGTGTCCTGATCCCTTTAGTCCTTGGACATGTTTATGGCATAAACTATCCAAGGCTCACTTTGTACATTCCTTGCCCCATCCTGGTACCAGCCATTTCTTTTTTTCATTGGATGTCTTATTATTGAGTTTGAAGAATTCTTTGTGTATTCTGGGTATAAGCCCTTTATTATATATATATGTAGCACAAATTTTTCCTAGTCTATGGCTTGTCTTTAATTTTCTTAGTGGTGTCTTTTGAAGCACAAAAAAGTTCTGAATTTTGATAATGTCCAATATATCTATTTTTTTTCTTACATAATTTTGCTTTTGGTATTGTGTATAAGAAAGTATTTGCCTAATTCAGGTTCTTAAAGATTTTCTGCTGTTTTCTTCCAAAAGTTTTATATTTTAGCTCCGACATACAGGTTTCTGATGTATTTAAGGAACTTTTTTTAGACTGTGTTACACTTTTAAGATGTAAGTAATGACTCCTTTTTTGTTTATCTGTTCTAGGCAGGACAGCAAGGAGATTTCAGTAATAATTACATATGTCCCTTCAGCATTGCCCTCCTGCTCTCTGTAGCAAGAATACAAAGGTTTGAAGAGCAGGTATTTATTAATGACTTTTTGGTTCCTTCTATAGCTGATACAGAGTTCAAGAGCCTGTATTTTTTTCATTATTATTATCCTTTCCTAAACAATTCCACCTCAATCCTGCCAGCAGCAAATTCCTCTACAAGACATGTAGGGCCCTAGCCAGTTTGCCTTAGTGGGTAGAGCGTCGGCCCTCGGACTGAAGGGTCCTGGGTTCAATTCCAGTCAAGAGTCTGGATCCCAGGGCTTTGTGCAGGAGGCACCAGTTGATGTGTGTCTGTCTCTGTCCCTTCCACTTTCTCTATGGAAAAGTATCCTCGGGTGAGGATTAACAACAATAAAAAAGACACGTAGGCCCACACTGTTGTCTGGGGGTTGCTTGAAGACTTTTCTTCAGGTACTTGCTTTATACCTCTATTTCCTATTGTTTGGTAAGAGAGGTGAATAAAAATGGCAACATCACACAGTACAGGTAGCAAGGATGGGAAGTTTAGCTGGGTATTCAGCAGTTCTGTTATGGTCTATTATGTTCTACTAGAGGCCTGGTGCATGAATTTCGTGCACTGGGGTGGGGGGGGGGTGTCCCTCAGCCCAGCCTGCACCCTTGCCAATCTGGGACCCCTTGGGAGCTGTCCGACTGCCGTCAGACATCCCTCTCACAATCTGGGACTGCTGGTTGCCAACTGCTCACCTGCCTGCCTACCTGATTGCCCCTAACCACTTCTGCCTGCTGGCCTGAATGCCCCCAACTGCCCTCCCCTGCAGGCCTGGTCACCCACAGCTGCCCTCCCCTGCCAGCCGATTGCCCCAAACTGCCCTCCCTTGCAGACCATCTTGTGGTGGCCATCTTGTGCCAGTGTGTGATGGTCAATTTGCATATTACCTCTTTATTATATAGGATTAGCTTTCTAAGAAATTGTCCCTGATCACGTTGAAATAATGGTGAATAGGTTAGTTGCAAGGATGAAAGGATAAAATTCTTTGCCCTTTTTGCTCATGTGTTCTCTACTTGTGGGAAGGCCTGTCTCTTAAGTTCCCACTGAAAGTCATAATTTTTATGTCGTACTCATCTAGTGAGACAGTTGTCATGGGGATATGAGAGTAAAGCAGCAAGTAGGAACTATGACAAGGTTAAGATTCTGTGGCAGGGAACATCATTTTTTGCTTCATTTTCCTATTTCTTTCATTGTATTAGGTGTTTGATCTTTTAAAGGCTTCAGTTTTTAAAAGCTTTAAGGATCTTCAGCTTCTCCAAGGCTCAAAATTTCTTCAGAATCTAGTCCCTCATCGGTCCTGTGTTTCAACCATGGTCTTGGAAGTGGTAAAGAACAGGTGAGTTCATGAACCACACCCTAGTAGGTTCCTCAGGTGTTAGGTGTTAGAAAATGTGGTGCCATACCTATGGCCCATCAGAGAAAACTGCTGACATTTAATACAGTTCATGTTTGTGTAAGTTCCTTTTTAACCCTTTGAGTGCCAACCAATATCCTAGGGCAGTAATGGTGAACCTCTGACACGCGAACTCATTTTTTGGGTTGATTTTTCTTTGTTAAATGGCATTTAAATATATAAAATAAATATCAAAAATATAAGTCTTTGTTTTACTATGATTGCAAAGATCAAAAAATTTCTATATGTGACACAGCACCAGAGTTAAGTTAGGGTTTTTCAAAATGCTGTTACACCGAGCTCAAAAGGTTTGCCATCACTGTCCTAGGAACTATGGTAAAATTGCCAAGGCATTTTTGCTGATTTTACAGCAGTTTAGGAAAAAAATTATGAATCGCAAGTAAATGAAGTTACATATTCAAAAACTTAAGGAAACTTTTACTACATGGACATATTTAGCAATATCATCTTCACTAATAAAAGCAGACTTAGAACTAGACGCCATTTCAAAGCTTTGATAGTGCTCCCGGCACTCTAGGGGTTAACTTTTTTTTTTTTTTTTTTTTAAATATATTTTATTGATTTTTTACAGAGAGGAAGGGAGAGAGACAGAGAGTTAGAAACATCGATGAGAGAGAAACATCGATCAGCTGCCTCCTGCACACCTCCTACTGGGGATATGCCCGCAACCCAGGTACATGCCCTTAACCGGAATCGAACCTGGGACCTTTCAGTCTGCAGGCCGACGCTCTATCCACTGAGCCAAACCGGTTTTGGCTAGGGGTTAACTTATTACTGGCTGATACTGGTGTGCCCTTTCACTGTAAGAATTCCTGTCTCCCCTAAACGCTGACGTTTTTTCCTTTTATTTTCTTTGAGTAACCCCTTTCCCTTTTCTCTCTGTTCTCTCCCATTAGCCATTGGACTTTCTTGATCTCTGTGCCATATCTCAAGTTTTCTTTCATGCTTTTCATATTGTTGTCTTTTTATGTGAAGTTCTACAAAAATCCCTTAACTCTTTCTTCAAATTAATTTGTTCTTCAGCTCTCTCCATTTTACTCATCAGTCCATCAGTTGGGTTTTTCAGTCCAGCAATCATGTTTTTCATTTCCAAAATTTCCAGTTTCTTTTATAACAGTTTGTTTTTGTTTCATGCTATTGTATTCTTTTTTTTTTAAATCCTCACCCGAGGATATTTTTCCGTTGATTTTTAGGCAGAGTGGGAAAAACAGAGAGAAATATTGATGTGAGAGAAACACATCGATTGGTTGCCTCCTGCACGCACCCTGACCAGGGCTCTGGCCCAGGAGGAGCCTTGCAACCAAGGTACATGCCCTTGACCGGAATCGAACCTGGGACCCTTCAGTCCGCAGGCCGACGCTCTACCCACTGAGCAAAACCGGCTAGGGCCATGCTATTATATTCTTACTAGAGGCCCAGTGCACAAATTCGTGCACGAGAGGGGTCCCTCGGCCTGGCCGGTGATCAGGGCCGATTGGGACTGTCTTGCCCAGTCTCAATTGGGGCTGGCCAGCTGGTGGGAGGTTGGCTGGCCGGGGGGAGGGACCACAGGAGGTCGGCCGTCTGTGAAGGTTGGCTGTGGGAGCGCACTGACCACCAGGGGGCAGCTCCTGCGTTGAGCGTCTGCTCCCTGGGGGTCAGTGCGCGTCAGCAACCGGTTGTTCAGTTGCTTCGGTTTTAATATATCTATAGATTTCTCTGAGGATAATCATTATACTTTTAAAATCTCCCATGTGTTCCAGTAACCTTTTCCCTCAGATGTTAGTTCTATTCAGTGAGTTAGGTGCTTCTCTTTCAAGACAGCTTTTTTTTTTCTTGTATTTGGTGATTATTGGTTGTCTCCTTACTGTTTCTGGTGCTCCCCGTTAGTTCATCTCAGAGGGCCGCACCTACTTAACACAGTGTAGCTCTGATCTGATAGCGGTAGATGTGCTGAAGGCTGATCCTCTAGGCGTGTGGCCCCATATCCTCCCGCGTGTCGCCATCCTCCCCGAGAGCCGCTCTGCCGCTAGGCCCAGGATCCTCTACTCACGTGTCAGCTCAGGGCTGTCTTGTCAGGGCTCACTTGTTGGCATAAAGTGGGGACAGCGGGTCTTGGAGGAGAAGGTGGAGAAGGATGCTGTGCACCATAAGGATGCATGAGGAGGAACGGTTCAGGGAAGACGGGTGGTTATCGTTATCGGATCAAGTTTGGGAACTGTGTAACATGGCAGCGAAGATAAAGGTAAGGTGTTTCACTAGACTTCTTTTTTTTTTTTTTTTTTTAACTAAGCTTTGTTTTCTTGCAGTGTCCATAGTTGGGATCATGTTACCCAGGGCCTAGTCCAGTTTGGTTTCATTTTAATGGATTCATATGGGCCAAAGAAGATTGTAGATGGACAAGCTATTGAAAGCAGCCCCGGTCTTTCTAGAACACCAAACCAGCATGCATGTAAGCTGGGAGGTGACATCCTGTTGGAGGCTTTTAAGGTGAGACTCTAGTTTGGCGACCACTTCCTGATTTCATTAAATGATATCATGAATGGGGCATGGAGTTTGGAGGACAGGAAATTGAGTTTCGGGAACAGATTGGGGTGTAGTAATTGACCCATTACAGTTCTAGTTTAATGGAATACATACTTTCTCATCTTTTATTTGTATGAGTTTTTCATTCTGTTCTTTATTCATTCTGATAATTTCTTTTTTTAAATAAATCTTTATTGTTGAACATATTACATATGACCCATTTCCTCCCCCATTACTCCCTCCAGCCCGCCCCCACCCCTGATAATTTTTTAGAAGTATGAATATATGTTAGCTTTCCCATGGTTTCCTCCAGCAGTAAATCATTTCTGAATGTTTTTTAATGCTATTTCTTTATACAAAAAAATAATCTTTTACATTGCTGTAGAATATCAGACTTGAAGAATCATGCTTATTAGTTTGTTGTTGAAGAACCAAAATGGGGAATTTACCTTTTTTAAACTCGTTACGATATTTTATGACTATCATCTCAGTCTTAATTTCTGAATCAGCTCTGAAAAATACATTTTCTTTCAAGTAAAAAAAAGAACGCTAGATCTTATCTGAGGCTAGAAAAGTTGTTTTGCTAGTGATTCCTCTAAGTCATCTTCTTTGTTTTTCTTTTCTTTTTTTAATCTTCACCTTAGGATATTTTCCCATTGCTTTGTAGAGAGAGTGGAAGGGAGGAGGGATGGTAAGAGAGAAAAAGAGAGAAACTTTGATGTTAGAGAGACACATGGATTAATTGCCTCCTGCATTCGCCCCGACCAGGGTTGGGAATCAAGTCTATAGCTCAGGTTTGTGCTCTTGACTGGGAATTGAACCCCTGACCCTTTGGTGTGAGGGCTGGTACTCTAGCCACTGAGCAACACTGGCCAGGGCATCTAAGTCATCTTGACGTGCAGTTGTTAAATGTGGCTACATGCCAAAAGTGTGGGCTGAAATTATTTGATACTAAATTTTTTTTTTTCCAGAGAGGAAGGAAGAAGGAGAGAGAGAGAAACATCAATGATGAGAGAGAATCATGGATCGGCTGCCTCCTGCAAGGCCCCCACTGGGGATTGAGCCCACAACCCAGGCATGTGCCCTTGACCGGAATCGAACCTGGGTCCTTTCAGTTCGCAGGCCGACGCTCTGTCCACTGAGCCAAACCGGCTAGGGCTATTTGATACTAATTGAAATGTTAATCTAGTGTCCTGATCTGGAACTATGAAGTGAAAGTCATAGAATAGCCCTTGAGAGTTGTATGTTAGATTATATAAATGACTTATTAATAGTAATCAGATTACATGGCATTCTAAGAATAAGAGCCTTTAATAGTTTCCATTTTTAATCTTTTTTAAAACTAGGGAGGTTCCATTTGATTTCACACAGATAGATATTGGCTTTGTCAGGGCATCTCTAGAGCGTATAATTGACTGCTAATAATCTCATTATTACTATCTACCTCAAATAACCCAGTTCGGGGAAGAAATTTAACTAAAATTCTTAAGTCCTTTTTAAGGCAACTATTGTGCTTCCAGACACTGGTGAAGGTGTTTTTAGGTTTTCAGACACTTTATGGGCTTATGAATTTTACATTAAATGTGCGTACTGTCAGCAATGTGGGTGTCGGCATGTAATGGATACCCAGGTGCAGTCATTCCTGTTTGATGTTGAACGTTATATGTAGCGATGTTTTCATTGCGGGTTCATGTTCATTGTCGGGATCTCTGTAGGTTCCTGAACATGGTCGTTTGAGGGTGGGGTTGAGAGATCCTGTCTTTCAGGTGATTCTCATTGTATCTGTCTTTGAAATAAACACTGAGGTTTTACCCATATCTAAACTGCTCTTCATTCTGCCTAACATGCGTGGATGCAGTTATAAGCTGAAAGCCACCAAGGAATGTTTTACTGGTTCTTCTGTTCTTTTTAGATCCATGAGATGATCAGACAGGAAATTCTGGAGCAGGTCCTCAACAGGGTTGTTACCAGAGCATCCTCTCCCATCAGCCATTTCTTAGGTATGGAACTTGGAAAAGGTGGCTAAAGTGCTCAGGAATATTTTCATTTCAGTGTCATAATGGTTTGATCATGGGAAAAAATTAACGATAAAGAGAAATTAACAGTCCTGGCCGGTTTGGCTCAGTGGATAGAGCGTTGGCCTGCGGACCGAAGGGTCCTCAGTCCAGTCAAGGGCATGTACCTCAGTTGCAGGCTTCTCCCCAGCCCGGACCCTGGTCAGGGTGCCTGAGGGAGGCAACCAGTTGATGTGTTTCTCTCACATCCATGTTTCTCTCCCTCTCTCTTCCACTCTCTCTAAAATCAATGGGAAAATATCCTTGAGTGAGGGTTAAAAACACATATACATAAAAAAAGCAATTAAAAGTAGTTTCGTGCAGTCTTTTATTATAACGTCAGTAAAGCATTGAGTCCATTCATGTTGTCTGTGGTTGTCCAGAAAGGAAGGCGCATATAACCAAGGAGTGAAGCTCTTGCCTTGCATCAGCCCTGTCTGCTTTGTGTGGTAATTGTCACGAGTGCTGTCCTGCTGCCCCCAGGGACGCCCATTCTACCCTGCGCACTGGCACGTTTCCAGGCCTCACCCTGTGCAGCCCTCTCCCTCCGGTCCTCTGCCGTGAACTCCAGCTGCCTGGCCTTCCTGACCCTCAGCTCTGCTCCTGTCACTCAGGGAGACCTGGATCTGGGTTTCCCTCTCTGTGGGTGGGGCGGTGAGAAGGCTCACTGGTTACTTCCCTTTCTCAGGGGCCGCTGTCCTGTGCTGCTCTTGTCTAGTGTCTGAACATTGCTGTTTGATATAATTGGTCCTTTTTGTTGTTGTTGAAGTTGGAGGAAAAATCCGCTCACTATTGCTGCATCGTGGTGGGAAGCAGACGTCTGTTCCTCTTTTTACATATTCTTGCTTCTGCATGTCATTCCTGTTTCCTGATTTCAGTTGTTTTCACGGGTACGGCTCCCGAATCTTCATGTCTAGACTGCCCTCTTTCCGTAGTTCATTGCTTTCATTCCTGCTGGGTGTTTCCATTTAGTATTCTCCCTTATATCGCAAACGCAAGAGAGGTTCCTTCAAACAAATTCTCTTTTTTATTGCCACTATTTCTATTATGTGAGGCCTGGCTCTCCAAGTCCCAGAAGCTGGAATTCTTTTTTATCTTCTTAAATACACTTGTATCTAAATTCTCCCATTCTTTACACACACACACACACACACACACACACACACTAAGCGGCCAGATTATTATGACCACCCCATCAGTATTTCATTGACACTTCCAAAAATACTGAATATTGAAAACTTCCTAAGCAAATACTCTCAAGGTTTTATTATTATTTGCATAACGAATTCACGTCATTGTACTGATGGGGCCGTCATAATAATCTGGCTACTCAGTATATATATATTTCAGAGAGGAAGGGAGAGGGAAAGAGATAGAAACATCAGGGATAAGAGAGAATCATTGATTGCTGCCTCCTGCACACTCCCTACTAGGGATCGAGACTACAACCCAGGCATGTGCCCTGACCGGGAATCGAACTCCTGGTTCATAGGTCACAGCTCAACCACTGAGCCATGCCGGCTGGGCTAAATTCTCCCATCATTTCCCTCATACTGTTACTTCTCACCATCACCCCCATCCATCGCCTGGTTCCCACCTGGTGACCTTGCATGTAGACCGCTGCCTCAGCTTCCTAACCCGCATCCCCTGCTTTCTCTTCTCTCTATAGCAGTGCAGCCTGCACATTACCACCAGAGGGTAGTCCTACCGCACCCTCCATCACTTGGGAATCACTAATTCCCTCAGCAATAACTTGTCAGTTCTGTGTCCTGCAGTTAAAGTTCTTGACAATTTGATCCAACATTAACTTCAGTTATTCACTTATTTATTCGGAACCTTCTCCCCCATTGCACAGATGTGCGCACTGCCCACTGTCCATTCCTGCACCTCCCCCTGCTTTTCCCTTGTGAGTAGCAGGCCTTTGTGACTCGTGATGCGCTAATGTGGCCCATTGTCCAGAAGCCGGCTTCGCTTTCTCTTCTCTGCTGAAGCACGCCAACCGTGGTCTCTTTCTTTGAAATCCTGCGTGATCTCTTTTTTTTACAACTTTCTAGGCCAGTAGTCAGCAAACTGCGGCTCGGCAAACCGCGGCTCACGAGCCACATGCAGCTCTTTGGCCCCTTGAGTGTGGCTCTTCCACAAAATACCGGCTCTTCCACAAAATACCTACTTCTACGCATGGACCACGAAGT
This sequence comes from Myotis yumanensis, assembly GCF_028538775.1. Lineage (NCBI taxonomy): Eukaryota > Metazoa > Chordata > Mammalia > Chiroptera > Vespertilionidae > Myotis > Myotis yumanensis. Next base: position 2,423,390 of record NW_027223771.1, on the reverse strand, counting down.
TTCAATTGCACTGTACGTGCGCACCCGCACGTGGTATTTTGTGGAAGAGCCACACTCACAGGGCCAAAGAGCCACATGTGGCTGGCGAGCCGTAGTTTGCCGACCACGGTTCTAGACAATAAGCTATGTTAGGATTATTAGCTATTTGATATTTTGTTATTTACCTCTTCTTTTTTGAAAAAAAATATATTTTATTGATTTTTTTACAGAGAGGAAGGGAGAGGGATAGAGAGTTAGAAACATCAATGAGAGAGAAACATGGATCAGCTGCCTCCTGCACACCCCCTACTGGGGATGTGCCTGCAACCAAGGTACATGCCCTTGACCAGAATCGAACCTGGGACCTTTCAGTCCGCAGGCCGACGCTTTATCCACTGAGCCAGACCAGCTAGGGCACCTCTTTCATTCTTATAAAATATAGTTACTTGACTTCCAACCGAATTAAAATTCTTGAAGGGAGCGAGACCATGTTTTGAGCTTTTGTCTGTTCCGTATAGGATCATAATACGTATGCTTACAGATAATCAAAGTTCCTAGGTGTTTGTTGACTTAGCTTGGGAAGATGAAGATACTGTGTGCTACCTGTCATGCAGTACAATGGGTTTCTTTCTTAGGTAATTTTTCTAGTCTTGTACTGTTACAGCAGACAGTGACCATAGAAAAATAAGTAGCATCTGTAGAAATCTATATTGCAGCATATTTGACTTGAGAAAGGAAACAAACTTATTACCATTGCTTTCCCTGTTTTAATTTTCCTTTTATTTGAAATATCCTTAGTTATTTGAGTCAACTCATAACGGATTCTGTTTTTCAGAACTGCTTTCAAACATCATCATGTACTCGCCCTTAGTTCTTCAGAGCTGTTCTTCTAAAGTCACAGAGAGTTTTGACTATCTGTCCTTTCTGCCCCTTCAAACTGTGCAGGGGCTGCTGAAGGCGGTGCAGGTGAGTCTCCCCAGGGGAGAACCCAGGTGGGGGGAGTGGGAGTCCGATGTGTTTATGAATATAAATATGTCTGAGAAATCCTGTTTCTCTTGATTCTAAAACATTAAACTTTATATTAAAAGGGCAGGAGCCCCAGCCTAGCTGGTTTAGTTCAGTGGATAGAGCGTCGGCTTGTGGACTGAAAGATCCCAGGTTCGATCCCGGTCAAGGGCACATGCCTGAGTTTCGGGCTTGATCCCCAGTAGGGGGCGTGCAGGAGGCAGCCGATCCATGATTCTCGGTCATCATGTTTCTCTCTCCCTCTCTGAAATCAATAAAAATATATTTAAAAGCAGGGCGGGGGCAAGAGCCCCAAGCTCTAGACTCTGTTCTCCAAGTTTACCTGTCTTCACAGTGCTACTCTCTGACCTTTGACTCACTTTCAAGTTAGTGATGGAATCGAAAGGCTCTTACAAAATTGCCAATTGACAATAGAGTTAAAGGCTAGTTTCAATGTAGTATTTCAACTACAGTGTTGTCCTTATTACTAAGTGTGATATACACTGAAACATGTAGAAAAGCGCCTTAGAGCCCCGCTGGTGTGGTTCAGTGGTTGAGCATCAACCTATGAACCAGGAGGTCACCGTTCAATTCCTGGTCAGGGCACATGCCCGGGTTGTGGGCTTGATCCCCACTAGGGGTGTGCAGGAGGCAGCCAGTGGGTGATTCTCCCTCATCTTTGATGCTTCTATCTCTCTCTCCCTCTCCCTTCCTCTCTGTAATCAGTACAAACATTAAAAAAAAAAAAAGTGCCTTAGAAAAGCCAAACAGTCACAGCATTGGGTAGCAAGGAACTAAGGCCGATAAGCAAGCTCGTTCTGGTTTTACCCTCCATGCTTCCTCTTTCAGCCCCTTCTCAAAGTGAGCATGTCGATGAGAGACTCCCTGATACTGGTCCTCCGGAAAGCTATGTTCGCCAGGTACGTAGCGCCCCGTCTAATGTTCCTAGCAGCCCTCTCTGCCGCCTCCTCGTACAACCTGGTCACAGGGCCGTGCGAACGCCTCACCCAGCCGAACACGTTCACCAGACGGCATTGTGCGCAGTGCTCTATCTCACTGAGTCTCCAGGGCAGTCCTGCAGGGTTATTGCAGCTCCCATTTCACAGACCAGGGAACCTCGGCTTAGAGAAGGCCGTGACCTTCCAAGTCCAATAGGAGTTGGTGTTGGAGCCTGGATTCGAGCTTGTGATGAGGGTCCTCTGCTGTGCCCTAGAATAGCCCTGCAGAGGAGGGTCAGGTGCCGGCTGGCAGCAGTCTGAAGGGAAAACACCTTCATTAAGAAGTAAATATTAGCCAGGCCGGTGTGGCTCAGTGGTTGAGTATTGACCTATGAACCAAAAGATCATGGTTTGATTCCCAGTCAGGGCACATGCCCAGGTTGCGGGCTCAATCCCCAGTGTGGGGTGTGCAGGAGACAGCCAATCAAAGATTCTCTCTCATCATTGATGTTTCTGTATCTCTTTCCCTCTCCCTTCCTCTGAAATCAATAAAAAATGTAGTTAAAAAAATTTTTTTAAAGCTTATTTTAGTGAACATCAGAATTGTGGGCCAGTGACTGTAGACCAAATCAGTTTTTGAGGGTCTCGGTCTTTTGGTTTTTGGCTTAGCCAGTGCCTCCCGACCTCTCTTCCATTATTTCTTAGTATACAAACTATAGATGACAATACATCTCCTACAAAATACTCTGAGACAAGTACTAGGTGAAACCACTTGGGGCTTTAAGTATGAAATCACACAGGCAATATGCTGCCCTCATGGATGGCCATAGGAACAGCCAGTGCTATTGCCCCTGTTGTAGAATTGAGTTTTCTGTTGCTCCTTACCCAGATGCATGTCTGACTGCTAAGGTGAATGTTGTAGCGTCTATAACAGTGGTTCCCAAACTTATTTGGCCTACTGCCCCCTTTCCAGAAAAAATATTACTCAGCGCCCCCTGGAAATTAGTTTTTTTTAAATTCTAATAGCAATTAAACAGATATATATATTAATGTTTCTACCTTTTTCGTAAAATATAGTAAAAAAAGGTGTAAATTAGAAACATTGAAGTTTGAAATTATGAAACTATTTATTGAACTCAGAATAGAAAGGTAATACAAAAAAAGTTAAAACAAATGCACCTGTGGCCATCACCGCCCCCCTGGATCGCTGGAGCGCCCACCAGGGGGCGGTAGCGCCCACTTTGGGAATCACTGGTCTATAACATGAACTCATTCATCATGGAGCCTTGGGGAGATGGCTGGACCATTTTTCTGGGTGGAGGTTTTATCAGGCACCACACATGGCTCTCCTTTAGGCGCAGAGAAAATCAACCATTTCCTTTGTGATTCAGCACTTATAGCCTCGCTGCACACTTGTTCTCATTCCCCACGTAGATGTATCAGGATAGAAGGAAGTATAGGTGATGTCATGAGGTTAAGCAGATGATGAAAACATCAGCTGCTCATTGCTGTGAACAGCTGATTTCTTATTCGAGTACATAAATTCAATTCATTCTGCTCTGTCGTGTTTCACGGTGACACATATCCCTCTCTGTACAAAACTAACTGGATTTTTAAAATATGTATTTTTTTATTGATTTCGGAGAGGAAAGGAGAGGAAGAGAGAGAAAGAAACATCAGTGATGAGAGAGAATCATAGACCGGCTGCCTCCTGCACACCCTACACTGGGGATCAAGCCCACAACCCGAGCATGTGCCCTGACTGGGAATCGCACCGTGACCTCCTGGTTCATAGGTCAATGCTCAAACACTGAGCCACGCCGGCCGGGCATAACTGGATTTTTTTGACCCAGAAGCCTATTGCTATGAAATTAATACTGTTTGTTCCTTGCTCTCTGCCTGTCCCTGAGCTAGACAGCTTGATGCCCGGAAGTCGGCGGTGGCTGGGTTTTTGCTGCTTCTGAAGAACTTCAAGGTCTTGGGCAGCCTGTCGTCCTCCCAGTGCAGCCAGGCCATCGGCGTCAGCCAGGTGAGGTGGCTCAGCCGGCTTGTCGTGGGCGCTGCTGCGGGGCTTGGTGGCATGCGCACTGGCTTCTCTTCCTCCTGTTCTGGCCGTGCAGACAGTCCTGACACAGTGCTGCTCAGGTGCTGCTGGTGGCAGTGCAGTCAGCACTGCTGATGGCAGGTCTGCTGTGTGCTCAACGCTGTGCGGGATGGTAGCCCCTAGCCTCAGTGTGGCTATTCAGCTGGACACTTGACATGCGGCTAGTCCACATTCAGTGTGCGGTGCGTGTAAAATCCACTGGGTTTTAAAGACAGTGTGAAACAAAGGAATGTACAGTATCATTAATTTTTTATTTCGATGACACGTTGAGATAATATTTTGGATGTGTTGGGTTCAGTACAAAGTTAGAATTAATTTCATCAGTTCCTGTTCAAATTTGGTTACCAGGAAATTTTAAATTAGATACGTGAGTTGCATTTGTGGTTTGTCCTGTTAGACACTAGGCCAAGAGCCTTACATTCATTATTTCATTTATTCTTCACAGTAGTTCTCAGAGGCTAAATACATTTATGATCTCCATCTTTTATAGTTCATTTACTTGGCACATGAACCTGTATTAAACCCTGTAATCTGAGAAAACAAAATTGTAATTGCTGAATTTACTATGCACATTAAGGGGTGTTGTTGTCATCTGCATTTCTAAGCTAAAAACTGCCTGTAACCCTCTCAGGATTTGGTGGGAGCAAAAAGAGCTAGATTCTCCCAGCTCCTGAAGACATGTGAAGAAGTCTTGTAGGCCTTTTGAGTCAACCAGGTGTATCATGAGCTGCTGGGTTCCAGGGGCCTGAGCTCACCTGTGCCTTCCTCAGCAGGTCCACGTGGATGTCCACAGTCGGTACAATGCTGTGGCCAACGAGGCGTTCTGCCTGGAGATCATGGATAGTTTGAGGAGGTGCCTGGGCCAGCAGGCTGACGTGCGGCTCATGCTTTATGAGGTAACTCGGCAGAGTGGGAGGAAGGTCGCATCCCCCGGCTCGTCATCTTTTTTATGTTTTTAATGAATTAGGTACTTACTGTTGAATTTATTGGGGTACAGTTGAGGCAGTAACTTAAACTTTCTGAATTGTTTCTCTAGCAAATAATATATTCATCTTTTTCAAAGAACTGAGAATAGGATAAAGAAAGATAGTGTTGCCCTGGCCGGTTTGCCTCAGTGGATAGAGCGTCGGCTTGCAGATTGAGGGGTCCCAGGTTCGATTCCGGTCAGGGGCGCATGCCCAGGTTGCGGGCTCGATCCCCAGTGGGGGTGTGCAGGAGGCAGCTGATCAGTGATTCTCTCTCATCATTGATGTTTCTCTCTCTCTCTCCCCCCCCTCTGAAATCAATAAAAATATATTTAAAAGAAAGAAAGATAGTGTTATTTTGAAGTTATGATTGTCTGAATTGCTGGTATCTCTGTTAAAGAGTTTATTTGTTCTCTGATTCCTCTCAGGGGTTCTATGATGTCCTTCGAAGAAACTCTCAGCTGGCTAATTCGATCATGCAGACTCTGCTGTCACAGGTAAAAGCATTTATGGATATAGAAAACAGATAATGGGGCGGTGAGAGGCAGTGACATTTTCCAGACTTTTCACAACGTGAAATAATTCCCGAATAGTCACTGGCACGTTGACTCGGGTGTGTGATGCTATCTTGATGGTTTATTTACTTATTTATTTTAAATGTATAGTTCTCTTGATTTCAGAGAGGAAGGGAGAGGGAGATAGAACTATTAATGATGAGAGAAATCATCGATCCGCTGCCTCCTGCATGCCCCACACTGGGGATTGAGCCTGCAACCCGGGCATGTGCCCTGACCGGGAATCGAACCATGACCTCCTGGTTAATAAGTTGACACTCAACCACTGAGCCATGCCGGCTGGGCTGTGATGCGATCTTGATGTTTTATTTTAATTACCACTATGTACCTGCCATCTTCCCATTGTATAATAGTTACCCTCTCAGTTAACAGTCTGCATCTTAAGTGTGAAGGACATTTTGAAGAGCCATTTGTACAAGGATTGTCAGCAGCTATATCTATTGTTTTACTTCTAAAAGGAAAGAGACTGAGATCTGGAGCAAACACAGCAAAATACTGCCTTGTGTTAAGTCTAGGTAAACAGATACTTCAGTGTCTGTTAGGTTAAAGGGGGTTTTTAAATTATGAAATATTTCAAAAGGGCAATCGAGATTGGAAGAATTTAGCTGGAGAATATCTGGTATAAATAAGACCTTTTACCCTTAACACTTATTCATTCAGCATTTATTTGAATTTTTAAATAGCTTTATTGAGATATAATTCACATACCATGCAATTCACCCATCTTAAGTGTACAACTCCTTGGTCTTTAGTCTATTCAGAGAGTTATGCAACTTTTACCACATTGTTTGAACATTTCATCACCTAAGAATAGTGGTTCTCAACCTTCCTAATGCCGCGACCCTTTATTACAGTTCCTCATGTTGTGGTGACCCCCAATTTCATTGTTACAAATTGAACATAGTTAAAGCATAGTGATTAATCACAAAAACAATATGTAATTATATATGTCTTTTCCGATGGTCTTAGGCGACCCCTGTGAAAGGGTCGTTCGACCCCTAAAGGGGTCGCGACCCACAGGTTGAGAACTGCTGCCTTAGCAAGAGACTCCACCCCCTTTAGCTATCACCTCATTTTCTCATCTTTTCCCCACCCTCCCAGCTCTAAGAAACCACCAGTCTGCTTTCTGACTATAGATTTTGCCTCTTGTGGACATTTCATATCAATGGAGTCCTATCATGTGTGGTCTTTCACTTGACAGTGTTTTCAGGATTCACCCATGGTGTCCCAACTATCGTTACTTCATTTCTTTTTACGGCTAAATATGTCATTGTGTGGTACATGAATCTTTATATATTAAGAGAGTTCGGGGTGGGGGGGGTGAACACACAATACAGTGTGCAGATGATGTGTTGTGGAATTGTGCACCTGGAGCCTGTATAATTTTGTTAACTGGTGTCACCCCCAATAAATTCAGTAAAAAGGGGGCAACAATTTTAAAAGATGCTCTTATGTACTGATAGTAATAAGAATACCTATCTATGTTAAAATCCCAGCTAAATGGTGTTACAACTTTTGCTTTAAACAGTTATATCTTATGTCTTTTATAGTAATAGAAGAAAAAGTAAAGTACACAGGTGCACACACACACACAATTGTTTATATGTCTCCGCTTTTTACCATTGCCGATGCTCTTTATTCATTTCTGTGGATTCAATTTTTTCATCTTGAACAATGTCCCTCCTGCCTGAGGCCTCTAGGGCAGTGACGGCGAACCTTTTGAGCTCGGCGTGTCAGCATTTTGAAAAACCCTAACTTAACTCTGGTGCCGTGTCACAGATAGAAATTTTTTGATATCTGCAACCATAGTAAAACAAAGACTTATATTTTTGATATTTATTTTATATATTTAAATGCCATTTAACAAAGAAAAATCACCCAAAAAAATAAGTTCGCCTGTCACCTCTGACACGTGTGTCATAGGTTCGCCATCGCTGCTCTAGAGCCTATATGCTAATTGTAAAGCTCTACTGAAAATGCCTGTGGAAGTGTAGGAGTTGGCGTGAGAACGTAGCGTTTCGTAGGAGAGGTAATGGAAGTGGGATAGGAAAGATCTCAGTTAGTACGATGCCTCAAGCAGGGGCGAAGACTGTGGGGCAGCCAGTGCAGCACAGATGTCGCTGCATTCTTTGGACATTTGGACGTAGGTCTGAGAAGGTGCTACACATTAAAGGTGCCTTTATTTTTTTATTTATCTTTAAAATATATTTTATTGCTTTTCCACAGAGAGGAAGGGAGAGGGACAGAAAGTTAGAAATATCCATCACAGTGGTTCCCAAACTTATTTGGCCTACCGCCCCCTTTCCAGAAAAAATATTACTCAGCGCCCCCTGGAAATTAATTTTTTAAAATTTTAATAGCAGTTAAACAGAAAGATGTATGTATTAATGTTTCTACCTTTTTCGTAAAATATAGTAAAGAAAGGTGTAAATTAGAAACATTGAAGTTTGAAATTATGAAACTATTTATTGAACTCAGAATAGAAAGATAATACAAAAAAGTTAAAACAAATGCACCTGTGGCCATCACCGCCCCCCTGGATCGCTGGAGCGCCCACCAGGGAGCGGTAGCTCCCACTTTGGGAATCACTGATCCATCAGCTGCCTCCTGCACACCCTCCACTGGGAATGTGCCCGCAACCAAGGTACATGCTCTTGGCTGGAATCGAACCTGGGACCCTTCAGTCCGCAGGCCGACGCTCTATCCACTGAGCCAAACCAGCTAGGGCTAAAGGTGCCTTTAGCTTGACGCGTGTAAAGTGAAAAGCAGCGCTGAGCGCGGTGTCTCTGTTCCTTGCCTTCTGTAGCTGAAACAGTTCTACGAGCCCCAGTCCGATGTGCTGCCTCCTCTGAAGTTAGAAGCTTGTATTTTGACCCAAGGAGATCAGATCTCGCTACAGGAGCCACTGGTGAGACTGCTATTCTTCCTGTAACCGTTGTTTTTACTGTTAAGATATCAACCCTGTTGATAGAGTTGATGGTTCGAAAGAGACACCTTTCTCCCGTGAAGCTGTCTGCTCCTCCCGGCGAGCTCTTACTCTGAACGCTCCCTGCTTTTCTTTTCTGACCATCATCACCCGTGTCTGTTGGTAAGATGTCTTGTCGGCATCCGCCACTTCCCCGAGGAGCACTTTGTCTTCATCTGTGGCTCTTGGATTGTGGTACTAAATGAATGTGCTTTAGGATGGGGCGGGAGGGAGGCTAGGAGCAGATGACCCAGGGCACCTGCTTCATTTGTCTGGAGGGCGTGGATGATGTAGGCTGAGCTAGCATTGGCGCACTGTGGACCCCTCAGGGAAGCTAGGACAGGTTGGTCTTCTGTTCTTGCTTTCTAGGCTCAGAAAGACAGGGAAGCGAAGATAAAACTGAAACTCCACCCCATATTCTGCCTTCATGCACAGACCTTCTCTGCCACGCAGTGTCCTTAGCCTCGGAGATGCTGTGTTGGTCTCTGAGATTCCTTTAGCACAAACCCCCACCTTTAGAATAGCCTCTGGGACTCAGAGAAGCCAGAGACGAACGAGCTGCCCAGCCTGGCTCCATGGTGTTTGCACTGGATCAGAGGGAGCGTGTCCGCTGTTGCCTTGTGAGGTGCCAGCTTTTTGTGAAGCCAGTTCCTTAGGGGAGGGCAGGTCAGGAACCCAGGCCTCTGCTAGTGCAGCTTTTTACAGTGTTGTTAATTCGGGTCGACACAACTTGTGCTGCTAGTGCATAGCTTACTTTAGCCTGATAGGCAAGGATTAATTGTCGATTAGCAGCAGCTTCACACATTATCTCTGAACACTCAAGAATATTTCGTTCTTGTTTCTTCTACAGGACCATCTGCTGTGCTGCATTCAGCACTGCTTGGCCTGGTATAAGAGTAAAGTGATGCCCGCTCAGCAGGGAGACGAGGAGGAGGAGGAAGAAGGGTTCTACCAAGAGTTAGATGACATGTTGGAGTCTCTTACCAAGAGAATGATCAAGAGTGAACTAGAGGACTTTGAACTGGTAATTGCTAAATCTCTTATTTATTATTTACTAGATGCCTGGTGCACGAAATGCGTGCACGGGTAGCGTTCCTAGGCCTGGCTGGCGATCAGGGCCTTTAGGGGCCTTCTGGATGCTGGCCGGGCCTTCCTTCATTCCCCACCACCCCCTGGTGGTCAACGCTCATCATAGCAAGTGATAGAACTCTGGAGGGGACACTTTACGTATTAGCCTTTTATATATATAGATCATCAAGTTTTAGAAATTGATTTTGAGAAAGAGAGAAACATGGATGTGAGACAGAAACATCGACCAGTTGCCTCCCATATGCAATCGGACCAGGGATCGAACCCGCAGCCTGTTCCCTAACGGGACTCGAATCCACAGCCTTTCAGAATATGGGACAATGCTCCAACTGAGCCACACTGCCCAGGACCTCAGTTATGTTGTACAGTGGAAGTTTTTGGAAGCTTGTTTTTCTCTGGTGTCTTTCAGGATAAATCAGCAGATTTTTCTCAGAGCACTGGTATCGGCATCAAAAATAACATCTGTGCTTCTCTTGTGATGGGAGTTTGTGAGGTTCTAATGGAATATAATTTCTCCATCAGTAATTTCAGGTAAGCTATTGCTGTGACTCTAATTGCAGTTTGCCTAATTCTCCATTTTATGGGGGGTGGGGGGACGGGGAGTGTGTTTTTCCTTCGGTATGCTAGTTACTGAACATACCACAGACATCAGTGTATCTCTCTTTTTTTTAATCTGTTTTCATTGATTTTGAGAGAGAGGAAGGGAAAGGGATAGAGAGATAGAAACTTCAATGAGAGGGAAACATCCTTGATTGACTGCCTCCTGCACGCCCTCACTGGGGATTGAGCCTGAAACCTAGGCATGTGCCCCGACTGGAAATTGAACCAGTGACTCTTGGCTTATGGGTCGCCGCTCAACCCCTGAGCAACACCGGCTGGGCCATGACAGTATGTCTTGGGTGGACATCTAGCTGAAGACCAGGCACCGTGTTTCCTACCATGGAACACCCAAGCTTTGACGGACAGGCAGGCGAATGTCGTGCCTCTAGCTGGGTTTAATTCAGAATTCCTGGGCCCTGGAATCAAGAATTCCTCCTTTTGATTGGTGGTAGTGTGGGACCATCATGCTCTGTATTGCCTGGTTCCAATACAGGAGGAAACCATAGTTCAGCAGATCGCACGCCTGGGAGTTCATGGTAATGGGTCATTCCCGCATGGCAGTGTCTGGAATAGAGAAAGCTTCTGAAGAAGTGATGTGGTGTCCTACATGTGACAGGAAGCCACAGCCTCTGACGCTGTCCTTGGTGGTCTCTTCCCCTTGTCCACAGCAAGAACAAGTTCGAGGACATCCTGAGCTTATTTATGTGTTACAAGAAACTCTCTGACATCCTGACCGAGAAAGCTGGCAAAGGCAAAACCAAAGCGGCCAACAAAACCAACGACAGCTTTCTGTCCCTGAAGTTTGTGTCTGATCTCCTCACCGCCCTGTTCAGGTGAGGGGGTGATAGAGGCTGAAAGACAGCTGCGCTGTGACGACGCTGCCGGGAGCCTGGGAGGCACTGTCATCTGGGGGGCGTCATAGTTCTTCCCGTGCATGTGTGTTTCTGAGTCCCGGGAGAGCCATTCCAGCAGATTAACTGAACCCCAGGAGCGGGTGTGGGAATCTCGGATTTATAGCCAGCCGGTCAGAAGTGCAGACAGCAGCCTTCCGAGCTGGAGGAGGTCATTGGGAACTTCGATCTGTAGCCCGTTGGTCTTTCAGAACCTGAGACATAACTCGGGTGGTACCTAGGTTGGCGGCTGGTGTCTGAAGTGGGGGGTGGGCAGTCTGGTAGGACGACCCCCAGCCTGTGGCATCTGGTGCTCTCTGCAGCAGATAGTGTGCGAATGGCCTGCTTGGACACCTAGAGTCCATCATCCGAAGCTTGCTGGATGCTGCTACACTGAGCAGTCTCCAGAAAGCAGGAGGGACCTTCCTTCCCGCTCTCTATAGGGACAGTACCCAAAGCCACGAGGAAAGTCTGTCCGTGCTAAGGTCCAGCAATGAGTTCATGCGCTACGCCGTGGGCGTGGCCCTGCGGAAGGTGCAGCAGCTGAAGGAGACGGGCCACGTGAGCGGCCCCGATGGGCAAAACCCAGACAAGATCTTTCAGAACCTCTGTGACATAACCCGGTAAGTCACGCACGCTCACCCTCGGAAACCTGTCGCTCTGGCTGTGGAGTCTCCAGGTCTTTAATATATATTGATTCCAGAGAGGAAGGGAGAGGCAGAGAAAGATAGGAACATCAGTGATGAGAGAGAATCATTGATCAGCTGCCTCCTGCACACACACACCCACCCCCCATTGGGGATCGAGCCCACAACCTGGGCATGTGCCCTGACCAGGAATCGAATTGTGAGCTACTGGTTCATAGGTCGGTGCTCAACCACTGAGCCACACCAGCTGGGCTCAAGTCTTATGAAGTTGCTGTATTTAAGATAGTGTGTATTGGCAGAACCAGAGGAACAGAATAAACAGTTATAGGTTATTTGATTTAACAAAGGTGCCAACGTAATTTAATGGAGAAAGAAAGGTCTTTTCTACAAATGGTTTTGAAACAATTGGGCATTCTTTCTTTCTTTTTAAAAAAATATATTTTATTGATTTTTTACAGAGAGGAAGGGAGAGTGATAGAGAGTTAGAAACATCGATGAGAGAGAAACAGTGATCAGCTGCCTCCTGCACACCCCCCCCCCCCCCCCCCCACCACCCACTGGGATGTGCCTCCAACCAAGGTACATGCCCTTGGCCAGAATTGAACCCGGGACCCTTCAGTCCACAGGCGGATGCTCTATCCACTGAGCCAAACCAGTTAGGGCCAATTGAGCACTCTTATACAAAAAAAAAGAATCTGCCCTAGCGAGTTTGTCTCAGTGGATAGAGTGTCGGCCTGCGGACTGAATGGTCCAGGTTCGATTCTGGTCAGCGGCATGTATCTTGGTTGCGGGCACATCCCCAGTGGGAGGTGTGCAGGAGGCAGCTGATCGATGTTTCTCTCTCATCGATGTTTCTAACTCTATCCCTCTCCCTTCCTCTCTGTAAAAAATCAATAAAATATATTTAAAAAAAAAAAAAAGAACCTTTATCTGCTGGGGTCCAACCCCAGCAGGTCCAGGGGTCCCCAAAGGTGTGGCCGGAGTCGGCGAAGAAGGAATGGCACGGGGTCAGCGTTCAGTTGATCAGCATAGCGAGGTTCTCCCTCCAGGATCTCAAGCCAGGAACTCCAGCCAAGTTCTGGTCAGGATCTCCAGCGAAGTTCTGGTTAGGATCTCCAGCAAAGTTCTGGTCAGGATCCGGTCAAGTTCTGGTCAGGTTCTCCAACCAGGTTCTCCAGCCAGGTTCTGTCTAGGTTCTCCAGCTAAGTTCTGTAGCCAGGTTCTGTCCAGGATCTTTTGCCATGTTCTCTCTCTAGGTTCTGTCTCTAGGTTCTTCAGCCAGGTTCTCTCCCTAGGTTCTCTCTCTAGGTTCTCTCTCTAGGTTCTGTCTCTAGGTTCTTCAGCCAGGTTCTCTCGATAGGTTCTGTTTCTAGGTTCTTTGTAGGATCTCCAGCCAAGTCTTGTCTCTAGGTTCTGTCCAAGTTCTCCCGCTAGGTTCTGTTTCTAGGTTCTGTGTTTCTAGGTTCTGTGTTTCTAGGTTCTGTTTCTGTTGTCTTGTTACATCTGTATTTATACCAGTTGATTCCAATCCTATCAATCTCTATTCCAAAGGTTAGCACGTTTCTTATCTCCATTCCAGGGAGTAAAGATTATGTAGCTTAAGCGTGATTGTTTGTAGTTAAAGTGATTAACTACCCGCCTGGCACTTAGTTAAGGGGTTTCACTCCCTCCCTAACTTCAGGGGAAAATCCCTACCTGGGAAAACAACCTTTCTCGGAGAGGTGACCTTGGTTAAAACACATAGCGCCAAGAAGGGGAGCAAACATATTAAGAACAGTATGCCATATATGCCAGGTCCCTTGAAACAGCAAGGATGGACCAGCTCCCAGCATTTATCCATTCCTGATGTCATATACAAAATATTAACTTGAAGTGGATTTGCACATAGCTAGTTTTATTTACTTGACAGTAATAGTCAAATTTGGAACAACCCAGATGTCCACCAGCTGATGGATAAATTGGTGTAGAACAAGCTGTGGTCCGTCCGTGCAGTGGGAAACTGCTGAGCGACATGGGACCAACTGCCGACAGTTGTAGCCGCGTAGGTGAATCTCACAAGCATGTGCTAATTCGTAACAAAGCCAGACTCAAAAGGCTGCACGCTGAATGACACTATTTTTTGTTGTTAATCCTCACTCATGAATGTTTTTACATTGATTTTTTTTTTTTAGTGAAAGTGGAAGAGAGAGAAACATCGATGTGAGAGAAACACATCGATCGGTTGCCTCCTGCATGAGCCCCAACTGACCAGGGCCCGGGCTGGGGAGGAGCCTGCAACCAAGTTACATGCCCTCGACTGGAATTGAACCCAGGACTCTGGTCTTCAGGCGGATAGCTCTATCCACTGAGCCAAACCAATTCGTGCTGAGTGATACCATTTTTATGTGATATTTTGTAAATGGTAAAACCACAGGGACAGGAATCAGTGGTTGCTTAGAAAATGGGGGAAGAGCATTGACTACAGAGGAGCATGAAGGAGCTTTTGGGGAGATGGGACTACCTTGATGGGGGGATGATTGCACACTTGGTAACTTTGCTAAAATCCATAGAGCTGTACATCTGGAGGATGTGAGTGTTACTGTCTGTAAATGGCACCGCAGGGAAGCTGACTTTAAAAATAAAGTCTCTATGCCGAAACCGGTTTGGCTCAGTGGATAGAGCGTCGGCCTGTGGACTGAAAGGTCCCAGGTTCGATTCCGGTCAAGGGCATGTACCTGGGTTGCGGGCACATCCCCAGTGGGGGGTGTGCAGGAGACAGCTGATCGATGTTTCTCTCCCATCGATGTTTCTAACTATCTATCTCTCTCACTGCCTCTCTGTAAAAAATCAATAAAATATATTTTTAAAAAATAATAATAATTAAAAAATAAATAAAATAAAATAAAAATAAAGTCTCTGTTCCCCTTCAGGGTCTTGCTCTGGAGATACACGTCCATTCCGACGTCCGTGGAGGAGCCGGGGAAGAAGGAGAAGGGGAGGAGCATCTCGCTGCTGTGCTTGGAGGGCTTGCAGAGGATCTTCGGCACTGTGCAGCACTTCTTCCAGCCCCGGGTGCCCCAGTTCCTCCGCGCGCTGGGTGGGCACCTCTGTGAGACACGTGGCCTTGGTCTGGGTTTCTCTTTCTTTCTTTTTTTTTTTTTTAATATATTTTTTATTGATTTTAGAGAGGAAGGGAGAGGGAGAGAGAGATAGAAACATCAATGATGAGAGAGAATCATTGATCGGCTGCCTCCTGCATGCCCCCTACTGGGGATCGAGCCCACAACCTGGACATGTGCCCCCAACCAGAATTAAACCTGGGACCCCTCAGTCCACAGGCCAACGCTCTATCCACTGAGCCAAACCAGCCAGGGCTCTCTTTTTTTTAAATATATTTTTATTGATTTTAGAGAGAGAGAGAGATATAGAAACATCAGTGATGAGAGAGAATCATTGATCGCTGCCTCCTGCACGCCCCACACTGAGGACCAAGCCTGCAACCTGGGCATGTGCCCTTGACCAGACTCGAACCGTGACCTCCAGGTTCATAGGTCAACGCTCAACCACTGAGCAACACTGGCCGGGCAGGGGGACACTATTTACCCCACTACACAAGGTAGTAAGTTTTCGGTGTTTAAGGTTTCCGCTCAGGTTTCTCTCTCTTCGCAGTTGGTTGTCAGGGAACATTAATGTTCCAGGGCTGCAGTATCACTCGCCTATGCAGGTAGAATGAACAGGACGGAATTATTGGCATAAAGGGCACAGCTGAAAGTGCATTACTGCATGCTGGCCGGGCTGGGTTCTCTCTCTTAACCGGACCTCTTGATTCTGTTTGTTACCCTGTCATAGGCCATCTGAGCTCAGTCCTAAAGTTGCTAGGAAGTGACATGTAGTGGGTTCAGAATTGGCATGTACTGGACTGTGCTTAACCACGAATAGGAGCTGGAAAATGAGACATAGTATGAAGAAATTGCATAACGTTAGGAATATATTCAAATCTGCCTGTAGGACGTTTGTCTTTCTAAACTTTCAGCTACTAAAAGGCTAAAAGAGCATAGTTCATTTCAAGGAAGATAGAGTTCTCTCCCTTCCCTAGATGTCCCGGATAATGAGCAGGAAGAGGTGGAAGTCACGGTCACCCAGAGGGCAGCGTTCCAGATCCGGCAGTTCCAGGTGAGCAGCCGTGGGAAGCTGCTGGGCTGGCTGGGGCCTCCCAGAGGCGCTGTTAGCAGGGCCAGCCGGGGGGAACCAGGGACAGTGAGCAGGTAGGACGGGGTTTTCTCTGGGTCATCATCCAAACGAGCAGACATCACTCCTAGAGAGGAGGCACCGCACAGAAAGGGCTGGGCTGTGTGTGCTGAGCCAGCCGCCTGCCGCAGCCACTGCCCCGGGGGTCACTGTGTGAGCTGACACACACAGATGGCAGGAGCCTGTTAAGTGTGGAGCTTGTCTTTGTTTTGTGTCGCTGGCGTAATTGGGGTTTGTCAGGTTTCATAAAGGCTGCACAGTGCCTAACCGTCTGATTAGTTGTCATACTATCAGGATAAGTGTAAAGTTTCTGCTCTGCGCCAGGTTCTGTTCCAGGGCCTGGGAGATCCAGGAGGGAAGAAGGAAGACAGAGTCCCTCCCCCGGGTGCTCACCTGGAGTGGGGAGGAGACTCGCAGACTTGATTCAGGTGGTTGGAGAGGAACAGAGAAAAGGAAGACAGGGCAGGGGTGTAGGGAATGCTGGGGTGGGTGGGTATCTGAACCTGGGCGATGGAGGGGCGCAAGGAGCTGTAAACCGCCCGGAATGGGGTGCACAGTCCTTCCTACTGTACAGGGGGAGGGGTCTGTAGTGTTTAAGAGACGCTCACGTTGATGGTGGAAAACGGTAGGAAACTAGCTGTTCCGTCGAGTTTATCTTCAGATTTTGTCCTCTTTGAATCCTTGTTGGCCCAGCCTTGGGGGTGTCTGGTGAGATGTTTCTTCTCCCTGATACGAACATGTCTGCGTACTTTCCTTCCTCAGAGGTCCTTGTTGAACTTACTTAGCAGCCAGGAGGAGGAGTTTAACAGCAAGGAAGCCCTGCTCCTCGTCAGCGTCCTCACCAGCTTGGCCAGGCTGCTGGAGCCCACCTCCCCTCAGGTACGGCCCCTCCTTCAGTCCCACTTCTCATCCCACAGAAGGGCAGGGTACTGCATCTTAAAAGAACGTAGCTAGCCCTGGCCGGTTTGGCTCAGTGGATAGAGCGTCGGCCTGTGGACGGAAGGGTCCCAGGTTCGATTCCCGTCAAGGGCACGTGCCCGGGTTGCGGGGTCAATCCCCCGTAGGGGGCATGCAGGAGGCAGCCGATCAGTGATTCTCTCTCATCATTGATGTTTCTATCCCTTCCTCTGAAATCAATAAAAAACCTGTATTAAAAAGAACCGTATCTAAATATCCTCTCTAAGTCTAGCTTATTTTAGACTGTACCTTTAATTATGCTCCTGAGTTCGTTAACGTGAGACCCGTTAGGTTACCCTTCCTGCACGCCCCCTAGTGGATGGACCCAGGCATGTGCCCTTGACCGGAATCGAACCTGGGACCCTTCAGTCCACAGACTGACACTCTATCCACTGAGCCAAACCAGTTAGGGCAGGAAGTTGTTTGTTTTTTTTTAATCATCACTTCCCCCCATAATCCCAGGTAGTCACTTGTTTGGGTTTTTGGGTTTGTTTGTTTCTTTCTTTGGTTAATTCTCACCTGTGGATATTTTTCCATTGACTTTTAGAGAGAGTGGAAGGGAGGGGTAGAGACAGAGAGAGAGAAACATCGATGTGAGAGAGACACATTGATAGGTTGCCTCCCACCCACAGCCCAACCAGGGCCAGAATCAAGCCTGCAACCGAGGTGTGTGCCCTTGACCAGAACCGAACCCAGGACCCTTTAGTACGTGGGCTGATGCCACATCCACTGAGCCACACGGGCCAGGGCAGTCCCTTGTCTTGTAAATTTAATTTTGAACAGATAATAAGTCTTACGATTTGAAGACCAACAATTACAGAGACATTTATAGTCCGTGGCCGCCTCCTATCCTGTTCATGCCGCCCACCTGTCCAGCTCCTCTTCTCCCCGAAAGAAGTACATACCTGTTCTTAGCTTCTTATGCATCCTTCAAGTTTCCTTATTCCTGGAGAAGCACATACGAATGGAGCTCCTTTTCCCTTCCCCACCCCTCCTCACACCGAAGTGTGTTCTGCCTCCTGCTGGTTACATTCACACGGCACCTGCAGGCCTTTCTGCTTCCGTTCACAGAGCTTTCAGATGTAGGCTCTGAATTTACTATTCCCCCCAGTACAGCAAAAGGAGTTCCTACTGGCTGGCTTGCACTTAAGTATCACAGCCTGTCAGGGCCTTTGGGCTGCAGGCCATGGAAGGACCTACTGGGCAGGAAGCTCGGTGTGTCTCCTCTATCACATGAGAAAAATGCTGGGTTTTTGTCTTTTTAAATTTTATTTATTTAAATTGGCTTCAGAGAGGAAGAGGGAGAGAGAGAAAAAAAAAACATCAGTGATGAGAGAGAATCATGGATCGGCTGCTTCCTGCACACCCCCCACTGGGGATGGAGCCTGCAACCCGGGCATGTGCCCTTGACCGGAATTGAACCCGGGACCCTTCAGTCCGCAGGCCAAACCCACTAGGGCACCTCTTCTTCTTTTGTCTGCTTACTCCCTTCTAACCTCCTCTGGCCTCTCGTCTCCTAAAAGCGAATTCTGCTGTCTTTGTGGCCAGGACCTTACTCTCCTGCCCCTCTCCACTTGCCTGATGTCCTTGGAGATGCCTCAGGGCTGCGGGGCACGGGGAGGAAGGAACTCCAGCCCTGGACGTGGTTATGGGGCGGGGGAGGCTGGGGATGAGACCCAGACCGGGATCCCAGGACATTTGGCCCTTAATGAGGGCATAGATTTGGGGAATTAAGTTGTATGCGATCTTATAAGGAAAGCATCAGTAATTCTCATAATTTTGGGCCTACTCTCGTGCTGTTCCAAGTAGATGTTCCAGTAGGTCCGGGCACGTGTATTGGCGGATGGTTAGGCGGGGGAAGGTCTAGGCTTTTGTAGATGCGTCTCAGCCGTTTCTGTAACAGCTGAACGGTCTCTAGTTTGTGCAGATGCTATCCTGGACATCCAAGATCTGCAAGGAAAACGGCCGGGGTGAGTTTCCTGCCGCGCGTCCTGTCAGCTTTATTTAAAATCATCACTGAGTAGCATTTACGCATTCGGCAGAAGAGCCCACATGAGAAAGACACAGCACCACGTGTCGGGGGGCATAGAGCGGTGGGACCTCTGCTCACATCACTCTGGAACACTGGCACTGTCGACACAGAAGAGTGCTTGCTCCATGACCCCCTGTAGATCAAGTTCAAAATCAGACAAGACTGGATGTGAGGTCAGGGTAGCAGTTTCGTTGTTGGGGCGATCGAGGCAGAGGGTTTCTGGGTGCGGGTTACGCAGCGGTCGGGGTGACTGGTCTTGGGAACTGTCTCCCTCCTTTGGGCATGTGGAGATAAGGGCACATTTGTGGGTGAGCTGCTGGTCCAAGTGGGCAGCTGGGCGGGGTGTGGGGAGGGGCTTTGTGCCGGGACATGATGAGCTATGTGTCCTGGCCTGGCCTCCCCTCCCCTGAAGCACTGACAGGGTGATAACTCAGCTTCTGATTTCTTCCTCCCTGCCCTAGAGGATGCCTTGTTTTGCAAGGGCGCGATGAACTTGCTCTTCAGCCTCCACGTGGCGCATAAGAGCCCTGTCGCCCTGCTGCGTGACCTGTCCCAGGACATCCACGGGCACCTTGGGGACATAGACGAGGTAGAGGGGCAGCCTTCAGCACAGCACTGGGGGTGAGGGCCAGGGCACAGCCTACGCGGTTACAGCTCATTCTCTCGCTCCCCAGGATGTCGAAGTGGAGAAAACAAACCACTATGCGGTGGTGAATTTGCGAACAGCGGCCCCTACCGTCTGTGTAAGTCCTGATCCCGGAGCACGGGAAACAGCCCTGTCATCCTTCCCACTTTATGTCCCCCGAAGAGTGACTTACAGTGACTTACGTCCTGGGCCTGTGACCCACCGCAGGCGGCCATGGCTATTCTGTTTGGCCGCCGAGGCAGTGGCCATGGCAGGCGTCCCTTCCTTTCACAGCTGCTGGTTCTGAGTCAGGCCGAGAAGGTCCTGGAAGAAGTGGACTGGCTGATCACCAAGCTTAAGGGACAAATGAGCCAAGAAAACGTGTCAGGTGAGACGAGTTCAGGGTGGGGTGCCGGGAGTCGGGAGGAGAGCAGCGTCCACCAGGGTCCAGCCCGGACCACCGCCTGAGCTGTGTGTGTGAGCGAGGTCTCCCGGGGCTGCACGGTGGCTTCTGACAGCCTTGTCCCTTCACTGTGCGTGGCGAGTCACATGCTCATTTCCCGCAGACCTCCTAGTTAACAGTGTCGATTTCTGAGGCTCCTCCACTTTAACTAGAATGGAAGGCCATGCCCTGGCTGGTTTGGCTCAGTGGATAGAGCGTCAGCCTGTGGACTGAAGGGTCCCAGGTGCGATTCCGGTCAAGGACACATGCTGGGGTTACGGGCTTGACCCCCAGCAGGGGGTGTGCAGGAGGCAGCCGATCCATGATTCCCTCTCATCATTGATGTTTCTATCTTTCCCTCTCCCTTCCTCTCTGAAATAAAATAATATATATTTTAAAAAAAAAAAAAAGGAAGGAAGGCCAGCTGGGTTTGAACACGCCAATTTCATTTCCCCTCAGAAGAGGCCTCTTCCCAGGCAGCCCTCCCAAACCATCCCGTGGAGAAAGCCGTCATCATGCAGCTGGGCACGCTGCTCACCTTCTTCCACGAGCTGGTGCAGACCGCCCTGCCCTCGGGCAGCTGCGTGGACACCCTGCTAAGGGACTTGTGCAAGATGTACACCATTCTCACCGCACTTGTCAAATACGTAAGTATCTGAGCGAGGACCAGGGTCACCACCACTGTCCCCAGCGGGTCAGGAGACCGGCCACGTCCTGGTTTGGTCAGCAGGGGGCAGGCGTCCCCACAGGCCAGGAGGAAACAGTTGGTGGCCTCTATTTCCTTGGCATATGACTATGTGGCACCTGATTGAGAGTGAATGCCTTGCGCTAGCCTGTTTGGTTCAGTGGATAGAGCGTCAGCCTGCAAACCAAAGGATCCTGGGTTCAATTCCGGTCAAGTGCATGTACCTTGGTTCCAGGCTCCTCTCTGACCCGGGCCCATGCAGGAGGCAGCCAATCGATGTGTTTCTCTCACATCGATGTTTCTCTCTGTCTTTCCCTCTCTCTTCCAGTCTCTGAAAATCAATGGGAAAATATCCTCAGGTGAGGATTAAAAAAAAAAAAAGTGAGTGCCTCCTCAAACATCTTCTAAGTCTCAATCTGGATGTAGGGACTGTCCCTGAAGGGTTTTTGAAGCGATGAGCTGAACAAGTTCAAAACAAACCCTTCCTGTTGGGTCGGCGTGGCTCAGTGGTTGAGCACTGACCTATGAACCAGGAGGTCACGGTTCGATGCCCAGTCAGGGCACATGCCCGGGTTGCGGGCTCCATCCCCAGTGTGGGGTGTGTAGGAGGCAGCCAATCAGTGATTCTTCCTCATCATTGATGTTTCTATCTCCCTTTCCCTTCCTCTCTGAAATCAATATAAATATATGTATTTGGGGGACACCTGTCCTGTTGGTGGAGCTAGGAGCTCTGAGGAGGAAAAGGAAGCCTGTGAACCTTTAGCGTGTGGGACATTTGTATAGGATGACACACTAAATCCAGGAATCTTTTGTTAGTATATCCAGGTGTGTCGGAGCGCCAGAGGAATTCCCAAGATTATGGAGAAGCTGGTGAGTTGGGAATGCCTTCCTCAGGAGTGGGGGAAGCTATGTTATTCCTGCGCTTACATCGGCTTCCTCTTCCTTTACTGCAGGTGAAGCTGTCGGGTTCTCACCTGACCCCTGTGTGCTATTCCTTCATTTCTTACGTGCAGGTAAGTGGTTCAGAGGTCATGCCATAGTTGATCTCCATGTGAGAGAGGGCTCCCTGAGTTCCCTGGGGACTGCGTGGTCACCTGAGCCGAGTGTATGTAAAGTTTCTTACATGAGCCCAAGGTGCCCAGGTGAGACCAAGCCAAGGCCTGAGATCTGTGCAGCAAGGAAAAGGTGTGTCTGATTTGGTGAGAGACAGACACATGTAATAGGCTTGCATTTAGAGCCGGGAAGGAACGGGTGTGCTGGGCTCAGTGACTTGGTTTATTTCTGGGGGATTCCGATCCCATGGGCCTGCGAGTCGAGTAGCAGCGAGCCAGTGAAGAAGGGCCGAGCTCGGGCGGAGGAAAGAGCAGCCTCGTCAGGGAGAATCACAC
Source organism: Myotis yumanensis (assembly GCF_028538775.1). Classification (NCBI taxonomy): domain Eukaryota; kingdom Metazoa; phylum Chordata; class Mammalia; order Chiroptera; family Vespertilionidae; genus Myotis; species Myotis yumanensis. The sequence goes on along the minus strand of NW_027223771.1, from coordinate 2,401,277 downwards.
TAGGACTAGTTTGTGTATTCTAGGTCTTTCCCCCTTTCCCGTCCATATTTGACTTAAAGCCTTACAGGTCAGCTGACCCACAAGCAAACGCTGTTCTCTGACGGTGAGCACTTCATAGAAAAACCAGGCTTGTGTTGTGAGGAAGTTCAGGGCTTGGTTGGAAAGTCTGGAAGGGGGGTTCTCCCAAAGGTCGGGCGCCTCTTGGGGGACCTTGCCGAAAGCAGCAGCCTCTGCCTTGACTTTTCCAAACAAGTCGGATTCCCTGGGGTGTTTTACTGGAGTCTCTCTGTTTAGTCTTTAGACCTGACCGTGTAGAAGCATGTGCTTTCTCAAGGATACTTACCCTGCTGATTGTGTCTAGAGATTAATTTGAGTTCAAGCTGTTGTGACAGTAAAAGCCCAAGGAGGCAGGCAGTCGGGGCTGTTTTGGTGCCTCCTGCCAAACAGCCCTTTAGCCCTCTCTTTCACCAAAATGTGTGTCAGAGTAAACCATTCATCCGTCGCTCAGGGGCTGCTGGTCAGCCCCGGCATTGCGTTTGCACATCTTTAAGAGAACGGTTCCCTCTTACAGCCCCTCCCGCTCTCACGTGGCTCCTGCGCTGTAACTTCTGTCCGTTTCCAGGGCTGTTTCTCATCCTCTTCCCTGCCCCACAGGCCATGGTATGCCTGGGCCTAGGAGGCATAGGGCTCCCCTGGGGGTGAAGGCTCCTGTTTGTGTCCCTCACACGGAGGTGGTTTCTCTGCACCTCAGATCTGCCTTATCAGAACCCTGTACTTCCTGACCCCTTTATCACTTGCTACTTTCTCAGCTCCTTATTCTCCGATTAGCTACAGCATTGAGAAGTGTCCTGGGACTTGAAACCACATGGCTTAGAAGACACATCTGGTGGTTGCCTCTGGGCGGGAAGGCTGCAGGCCCGGGAACTGCCTCTCCACCTTCCTCTCCTTCAGGAAACCCTTTGAGCAACAGCTGAAACTCCTGCTGCCCCCTCCTCATCCCCCTTTAACTGGCCTCCTATGCCTCCCTGGCCTGGTGCAGGAACCTTGGTCCTGTCCTCGCCTCCATGTGCTGGTTCCGGGAGCCAGGCTGCAAACCTCACAGCAATAGAGTGAGGGCTGTGGGTGCCACACGCTTCCCATCCCCCACACCAGGCTGCAGGACGGTCCCCTTAGCCAGGCTCGGTCCCCCCGGGAGTCCCCATGCCCGGCTGTACCCACCGCCTAGAAAACGACCTGCTGGTCTTCGGGAGTAAGAGGATGGTTTCTGTTCTAGAACAAGAGGAGCAGGAGCCCGCAGTGCCCAGGAGGAAAGAAGAAGAGCGCTGCTGCTGGAGCCGTGGCCATGGTAAGCCGCGGGCGCGCTCGCCAGTGTGGCTGCTGGCGGAAGCGTCACAGAAATGAGACCGGGCAGGTCTAAGGGGACAGGAGGTGGCTAGTGGTTACCTGGAGCTGGGATCGGATTGGAGACTGGGAGGTGCCTGCTAAGGGGGCTGCAGGCTGCTTGGTGGGCATGAAGATGCTCAAGTATTTCTAAGGGGAGATGGTTGCACAATCTGAATATACTAACACACGGGACGGTACAGTGGAAAGGGGTGGATTGTGCGTATGTGAATTGTATCAGCGCTGCTACAGAACTGTGTGTGGCTGCTGCTCAGCTAATGGATGTTATGTTCAGATGGAGCATCCGTTTTCCTCTGAACCAAAAAACATACGCTTTATTCAGGAAGCTCCAGAAAATGTTGAACTCTTGTTTTAAAAATAGAAAACAGCTTGGGGTGCGCTCTGGGAGGGACCCTTTGAGGAAAAGTGGGTGAGAGCAGAAGGCACTGCTCCAACCTCGGGGGCAGGTAGGCATGAACCGCTGGGTTTTAGATCTAGACACTCACACTGCATGCAGTAATCCCACCTTTCGGGTGCTGTCACTAACAGGACTGGAAAATGGGTTTTAGTACATTTACACTGTAGAATACTGTGCTGACGTGAAAAAATAAAATACTGCTGCCATGATAGTATTTAAAAAAAAAAAATCATGAGAAGTGCCCTCATTTGTGGGGGGGTTAACTATATAGAAGCACATCTATATGCATAAGAAATGCCTGGAAGGATCCACAAGCTAGAATGCAAACGGGAACTTCATCTCAGTAGTGAAAATTCACGTGCAGACTAGAAAGAGGAGGTAGAGCCAGTGCAGTCTTAAAATATCGAGTCAGCCCTAGCCGGTGTGGTTCAGTGGGTAGTGTTGGCCTGCAGACTGAAGGGTCCCAGGTTTGATTCCGGTCAAGGGCACATGCCCGGGTTGCCGGGTTGATCCCTAGTGGGGGGTGTACAGGAGGCAGCCGATCCATGATTCTCTCTCAACATTGATGTTTCTGTCTCCTTCCCCTTCCTATCTGACATCAGTAAGAGAGGCAACCACAGTTCTCCCGATGGCCCTTCCCTGGCCAGCCTCTAGGTACCAGCAAGTACTTAGGGTAATAAGTGGAAGGACTCCGTGTGCTCTCTGCTGGCATTGAAGTCCTTTGATGAGATGGAACTGCCAAAGGTCTTAGGTGGCTGGAACCTCAGCAAAAGTGCGTTTGATTGGAAGATGGCACGGCGTTCCCCAAAGCCATGGCGGTTCTGACAGCTTTGGAGGACCTCAGGGACCCCTGAACCTGAACGTAGGGCTTCTCTCCTGCAGGCCAGAGTTCTTCGGGAAACCAAGCCAATCCCCAACCTCATCTTCGCCATCGAACAGTATGAGAAATTCCTCATCTTCCTCTCCAAGAGGTCCAAGGTAAACACACTCTGTTCTCTTCTACCCGTTCATTTACCTGGAGGGGACCTGCCACTGAGGTAGCCAGGCTGCGCGGGGAGGGCTGTGGCCCTTTCTGTGTCTGACCTGACAGCCTGAATCCAAACATCCAAACCTGTGGAGCCCTGCTGCTGTGGCTCGGGGGTTGAGCATTGACCTATGAACCAGGAGGTCACGGTTCGATTCCCATTCATGGCACATGCCTGGGTTGTGGGCTAAATCCCCAGTGTGGGGCATGCAGGAGGCAGCCGATCAATGAATCTCTCTCATCATTGATGTTTCTATTTCTCTCTCCCTCTCTGAAATCGAAAGAAAAAGAAACTGGTGGGAAAGCAGAGCCAGGGCGTGAGCTCGCTCTAAGTAGGACCTGAGGGGTGTAGGTGAGGCTGTGGGGCGGCCCTGCGTGTGCAACAGCAGCATGTGCCGCGCTTGCGTCCGTGCAGGTGAACCTGATGCAGCACATAAAGCTCAGCACCTCGCGGGACTTCAAGATCAAGGGGAACATCCTGGACATGCTTCTCCGGGAGGGGGAGGAGGAGGAAGAGGAAGAGGATGACGAGAACAAAGAGGTCAGTGTCTGCTTCCGACTGGGGGCAGGAGTCCTGCCACCCTTCCCAACAGGCTGCTGGGAGCCTGTCTGGGAGCAGCCGCAGGAAAATGGGGGGGGCAACAGCCAGACAGAGGATGGGCTGAAAGGGCGCCAGGCCAAGACACAACTAAACCCTCAAGAGGAGGAGGTTCAGAAGCTTTGAGCCACACCCAGGAGCCCACACTTACATTCATTTGGGACACACATTTCCAGACGGGGTGGTGACGAAACGAGGTCTGTCTGTGGGTGAAGCATTGGAGCTGACCGCCCGGCCCCAGCATTCTGGCTCAGGACCTGCTGTGCTGCCTCCTCCCTCCTCCCTCCTCCTTCCTCCCTGGGCCTGTTCCACTCCTTTGGTTTCAGTTGATAGCACACCCTGGGCCTGCAGCACCTTTGAAGCAGGGCCCAGAGTTGGGTAAATGCTCTAATTTCTGGCTTCTCAAAACTTCTGCCCCACACACTGTCCCACCCCAGGCCATGGTGTCCCTGCCCCGTCCACTCCCTCGACCCGCTTGGCGCTGGAGGTGAGCATTTTGGGGCTCCTCCTCTGCCATCTTGTCCCGTGCGTCTCCCTGGTTAACAAAGGTCCAGAGACACAGTGTCCACTGCCTGCCTCTGCCCGGAGGCCTCCCTCCCCCTTCGGGAGCGAGTGGGGTCGGGAGAAAGCACAGCTACCCAGGCTCCGATGAGAAGATAAAGGATCTGTTTATTTCCGGGCCTCTGAGCAGGGTGGTCCCCGTCTCCTTCTAGGACACCACGTCAGAGCACGGAGAACAGAACAAAGAACCCGCCAAGAAGAAAAGGAGAAAAGAAACGAAATGCCTGAGTTAATGTGCCCTTTGGGGCTTCTGCTTCCTGTTTACCCGACCAGCGGCACGGCCCCTGGTCCGACAGCCCGCACTGACGTCGGCCTCTTGTTTCTGAACCCGTTGAACTCAGCTGCACCTTCTGTGACAGGCGGGCCTCCCTGGCAGGGCCTGCTCCTGGCAACGCGCAGCCGAAAGCCTGAGTGTGGGCGCCGCGCACCCGGTGAGCTCCACGGGAGCGATGCCCGCCTCGGCGGCTACGGGCCCGGCCGGCCGCGCCTCTCCAGGGAGCCTTTGGTGAGTTCCAGGACCTGGTAGATATCCAGCGCTTCGCCTGGAAGAGAGCAGGTTGCTAATGACACTATCTGGGCATGGGGCTCAGGGCTCAGGCCCTGTGCTTCTGTATAAAATGTTTATCTTAGATACGCTTCCTATAGGAAGGAGGCTTTCTGGTTGTTTGGTGTTCAGGGCACAGCTTTTTTTCACTTAAGAATGCACTTTGACTTTGCACAATAAACCTTTAAACGTGGCCCGTGTGGTTGAAAGGGAGGTGCAGATGGAAGAACCGGAGCCGCCAAGGTGCCGTCACTCCTGTGAGCACACCCTGGAGGCGGCTCCTCGGGGTTCATGTCCCGCTCCCGGGGGCCCAGGGCCCGTTATAAACATGTAGCCGACCTGCTTGCTAAGAGGGGACTCGCCCTCCGGTGCCCGAGCTTCCTGTGGCGCAGAGCACTGCCCAGGGCCCCTCACCTCTCACCCGTAACGAGAGGCACAAAGGCGTGTGTGTGCTCACCCTGGGGAACCCCGTATCTCCTTTCCATCCCCGTCGGGTTGGAGGGGGTTTTACAATCCATGGTCACTTCCTTCCTGAGACACCGGTCAATGTCGACGGCACTGAAAAAGGCGACTGACTGGGGCAGGTCATTGAGGCCCAGCTTGTAGGCGAACATGCACCTGAAAGAGACCGGCCCCCTCAGCTGCTCCTGCCGCGCCACAGCCGTCACCGCGGAGGGACGGCCTGCATCCCGGGAGCAGGGCACTCGACCGGGAACCCCCGAGGCCAGTGCCCCCGCCTTCCCACGCCCCACAGGGAGCTCCTGAGAGGCAGGGATGGCACATGTCACTGATGTAAAAATTTCCCTCATCACTTGAGTATACAAGGACCTTGTTAGCTCGTTACGCAAAGCCCCCTGGGACACAGTGCAGAGGGCACTGGAGACAGGCTGCACATTGTAAACACTCGTTGTTTACCGTTAATCAGGACAGAGCGCGGCTCCCAGTGGTTCTAGTGGCAGATCAACACGGAACTGTGCTAGCATTTAATTCAACCATATAAGTGAAATTCTATGAGAAAATGCAACCCAATATATAAGGTATAAATTATTGTAAAATCACATGTGAATTTCCCCATTAGCCATGTATTACTCTGTTAGGAATCAGAATAACCAGCTTCTGGCACTGAAGGAAACGTTTACAGATAAAGGTGTGTTCGTAGGGGGCGCTATTTGAGAGCTACTGTTTGGGAAAATGCCCAACCCGCCAGCTCACCTCGGCAGTGATCTAATCTATGACACTTTCAGGCCAAGAAATCTTTAAAAGTTGAAGGCCAGCCTTAAGGCTTTAACCATATTTTAAAAAACTAGAGAGAAAAGCTAAAATACCCACTTCGGGGAGATGGAAGCTCAGATCCCACTCATCCTGGCCCAAGGCCCTGCCCACCTGGTCAGCAGGTTGGTGATCTGCAGGGCCAGGGCCGCGCGGGGTAGCGGTCCTCCTCGCGCACCAGGTAGCGGACCTCGTCGTGGATGCTGATGCAGAAGCGCCCGTCGATGGCGAACTCCTCGAACAGCCACTTCATGGCCACGAGCATGAGGTGCAGGTAGTCCACGGCGGAGCTCTGCACCACCCAGTTCACCCGGCTGGTCATGAACTGGGGGGGAGATGGGGGGCGCCGGTGAGGGATCCTGCCCGCATCTGTGCCTCCCTTCCTCCTGTGACCTCCCGTGTCCACGCAGTACCTCCCCCTGAGCCACTGAGGGCTCCAGGGCCCGGCTGATGCGGCAGCCCAGCACCGGGGTGCGTGGCTCGTCGGCCGTGGCGATGCTCTCCAGCTTGTTGAACATCTCTGACTCCGTGCCCCCTGTCCACATACGTTCCGAAACCACGTTCCACTTCTTCCCTCGGGATCTGGGGACCAGGAACAGACGGAATGAGCATTGTCTTTCCGTATCAGCTCATCCCAGCTCCCAGGGCCCGCCCGGACCCTCCATCCCTCCCTCCACACCCAGAGGGTTCTCACTTTCTCGAAGCTTCCCTCTGGACCTTGCGCAGATCCTGCAGGGAAACGCAGCCGTCCTCAGTCCTCTCCACGGGGATGTGCAGCTGCCTCACCAGCCACTCGCCCTCATCGGACAGCCGATACCTGGGGGCAGGTCACCACCATCATGCCCATGGGAGTGCCTGCTCTGTGCCAAGCCCCGGGCCCCTGCCTGTCCCCCACAGGCTCGCTTCAGAGGCAGAACTGGGCACGGAGAGGCTGGCAGAGCCCCGACAGAAATCCATGCTTTGGGTTATGCCAGGGTAGCTGCCTGTCCCAAAGCCTTAGACGCAACTGCCAAAGGACTGGCAGATTTTTAAAAATATATATTTTTTTTATTGATTTCAGAGAGGAAGGAAGAGGAGAAGAGAATCATTGATCGGCTGCCTTCTGCACGCCCCCTACTGGGGATCGAGCCTGCAACCTGGGAATGTGCCCTTGAACTGAATCGAACCCGGGACCCTTCAGTCTGTAGGCCGATGCTCTATCCACTGAGCAAAACTGGCTAGGGCAGGGCTGGCAAATGTAATTAACCCTCTAAGGCAGTGGTTCTCAATACAGTTCCTCATGTTGTGGTGACCCCCAACCATAAAATTTTCGTTGCTACTTCATAACTAATTTTGCTACCGTTATGAATCTTAATGTAAATATCTGATATGCAGGATGTATTTAGGCGACCCCCCATGAAAGGGTCGTTTGACCCCCAAAGGGGTCGCGACCCACAGGTTGAGAACCGCTGCTCTAAGGAAACCCGTTCAAGGCCGACTTAAATGTCACAACCCAGGGACGAGCCACACTGCAGCTCAGTCACGGGTGTGAAGGGACAGAGCCAGGTAATGGGAGGGAGGGCGGACGGGGGCAGTGGGGGGTAGTACAGCAGGCCTGAGGCCCGGGAAATGATGCAGGGGACCCTCACCTGCGCAGGCCCTTGGTGACGGCGTACATCTGCTGGGCCTTCTCGGCTGCCTCCTGGGAGGTGAGGCGGTGGTTGAACTGCATGAGCAGGCGCTCGGCGAAGGGCTGCCCGGCCCCATAGATGCGGCCGTAGTTGAAGACCTTGGCGTGCTCGCGGCTGATGCCCACGGTGGCGGCCGTCTTGCTGTGCAGGTCGGTGCCCCTGCTCTTGCGGCCCTGCAGGGTCATCCAGCCGAAGGCCGTGCAGCCTGGGGGCAGGACGGAGGGAGAGGGGCTCAGACACACCGGCCCCGTCTCGCAGCTGGCTCCCTCCCCGCGCCGGCCCCGCTCCTGCCCACCGTGCATGCCCGCGAAGTGGGCGTCTCCCAGCACCGCTGCGATCCACAGCTCCTGCGAGTCCACGTCGGCGCCCACCAGGACGTAGCCGGGCGGGGCCTGCACCATGGCCTTCAGCTCGCTGCCCACTCGGTCGGGCTGCAGGAAGAGACACCCCTGAGACGCCTACCCACTCCGGCCGGGGCGGCGGTGTAGCAGCAACAGGCTGGCAGGTAAGGGCCTCCCCACCCTGCGCCCGCCCCCTTTAACCACAACGGCTGTGGCTGTCACGCCTGGTCAGCGTCTGGCCGGCAGCAGGTGCCAGAACATGCGCGGTTCCTGAAAATGGCTGACTTGAGAAGCTAGATAAGACCCCGAGTCCTGCCTGACCCCGATCTCGGGGTCCTTTTCCTGCCCCTCACTGAAGGCCCTTGCAACCCCCGTTTCCAGCCACGTCGGAGAGGACGGGCAGGGACCCGGGCGCAGGGCCACGTACCCGGGCGTTGCTGGCGGTGAGCCACGTGGGCTCCACGGCCCGGCGGGTGATGGTGCCGGCGGTCACCACCTGGGGCAGGATGGCCCCGTAGCGGTTTTCCTCATCGTAATCTGGGTGCCTGGGGGCAGGGGAGAGCACGGGCCTCAGCAGCCTGCTTTGGTCCTAGGACCGCCCGCCCCCACTCCTGTCCCCCAACCACTGGGCAGGCCGTACCTGGTCACAGCACGGGGCAGAGCCGACCTGGGCAGCCACACCACCATCTGGGAGCTGGGGGACAGACAGGCCGAGGCTCAGCACGGCCCCCGGGGCAGAACCCAACCCTCCCACGGGGCCCTCACTGCCCACTTCAGGCTGCTTGCGGCCACCTGGGGCCCTAGAATCTACCAGGCAGGAGCCTGTGCCATCTGAGAACCGGCCAGCAGTGCCCTAATCCCAGAGCACCCATGCGGCGTCCACCCACATCCTGGTCCACGCTCAGGGCAGACGCGAGCCATCAGCACTCTTCCCGCCCTGGGCTGTGGGCAGCCCCCACCTGGACCCAGCCTTCAAGGTGAATCCATTTAGCATGCCCAGCCCCCAGCAGAGGACAGCCCTGGTGCTCAGCAGTTACACTGAGGGGTCCTTTTAGAGCTGGGGGATGGCGGGTGGGGGGGGGCATCGGGGTCCTACAATACCATTCTCTATATAAACAGGGCAGCTGAGGCTGGAGAGGGAGGGGGATTTGCCTGTGGACACACAGCACCAGGACTACAAGCAGCCGGGCCTCCCACCACAGCGGGGCTGTCCGCTCAGCACAGGCTGAGCCAGGGGCCCGGGGGGGAGGCGGGGAGAGAGCCCAGGCTGCAGGAACCTGCCAGGGGCAGATGGGCACGTCTGTCCCCCGCGGCGCCCACCTGATCCGTTTGTGGGCATTCCTCCAGAAAGAAATCATCTTGTTGATTTCCAAGGCCCGGGGCCCGCTGGCGCCTCCCGGGCCCGCCTGCAGGGTGCCGTCCTCCATCTTGGGCAGGAAGTCCTTGGCGAAGGGGCTGCCCACGTTGCAGCTGTTGCCGTCCTGCGGGGCAACGGAAGCAGGCGCTGGAGGCAGGCGGCAGGCCCCTGGCTGGGGCGCCGGTGCCCTGTGCGCTCGGGCGCTGCCTCAGCCCAGAGCCGAGAGCAGAGCAGGGGGGCAGCCCGCCCTGACGGCCGCACAGGCAGGCACTGAAGACAGCAAACCTGCCCCCTCGCAGGAGCAGCCGTCACTCAACACCCATCGTGGGGCAGACTCAGTGCCAGCACCTGGCATGTCCCTGCCCGCCCAGTTTCCACGGGAACACCGGCCCCGATGGTGCTATTTGTCCCGAGAGCACGCTGGGCCCCGGCACTGCCACCGCCGCTCCTGCGAGGGGACGGTTTCGCGGGCTGAGCCACCACCACGAGGACACGGACGGGCGCGAACCAGGACACACACCTTGTGCGGCAGCTTGAAGAACCAGCAGCCGGGGATGTCCACATCATGGTAGGGTCCGTTGCCGTGGTGATAGGCTGGCTGGCTGGCTTTGGGGCCGCCAGCCCCAGTCTGTGGGGCCACACACCTAGATCAGGCCCTGCCCCAGCGCCTGCATTCAGCGTGGGCCAGGGGTAGCCGGGGGTGGGAAAGGGGCCTGGATCGCTGAGCAGGGAAGGGGCAGGCCAGCCACCAGGTCTCCGGCTTCCTCCTGGGCCTGCCCACAAGTGTGGGGCCACCAAAGGCAGGCAGCACCTCCCAACCCCCAGGACCTTGGGGTGCTGGTGGAGAGCTGCTACTTGGGTGTAAGGAGGTCCCGGCCACCAGTACCCCCACCCCCACCCCCAGGAACTGAGCACGCGCCCTGCTCACCAGAGCTGGGGGCTGACCCGGAACTGCCGCCTCCGAGTTGTCCGCCTTGGCCTCATCCTGCACCTCCAAGCAGCCCAGCTCTTCCACCTGGATGGGCCCAGGTACCAAGGGAGTGAAGCAGGAGGCCGGTCGGCCGGAATCCACCAGCCCCTCCCTGCGGCACGCAGACAGCCCAGGCCGGCCTGGGTGAGAGCTGGGCACACCGTGTCCCACTCCCCGCTTCCCCGGAGGGCACGGCGACCCTCCCCGAGCTCAGGCTGGTGCCCGCCCTCACCATCTGCCACTGGGCGCTGCTCTCGCTGAGCAGGAACTCCTCGGCCAGGCGCGCCGCCTGCGGCTCCGGCTGCCGCTTCCCCTGCTCGGCGCAGTGCTTCCCGTACAGGGACTCGATGGCTCTGGACAAGAACAGCAGCAGCGGCCCTGGTGAGGGAGCCCGCTCGGGGCCGGGCAGGGGCGGGCCTCCCACAATTCCCCTGGTTTGGTCCTCAGAATCAGCCCTGAGCAGGAGCGGGCAGCCCGCCCCCGTTTTAGACAGCGAACAACACGTCGGAAGTGACCCAGCACCCTGGGGGCAGGCTGGGTCCGAGGCCTGGACTGACTATCGAAGCTGCTCTCAGGCCGCAGAGCTACGCCTCCCCAGGGAAAACTCAGAGAAGGGCGAGGGAGGTCAGCACCGCCCGCCCCAGGCTGGCTCCTGCCAACGCACCCACCCTCGCTCGCTCGCAGGAGCAGGGCGATCCCAGCCCCTTTTCTGAGACCCACGAGGGACCCCGGCTGCCCTGCTGAGCCAGGACTCTGGGCCACTGCAGTCTGAGGCTTCTCCCAGCCCCTGCCTCTCAAAGCCCTCGGCCTGTGACCTCCAAGCAACCGGCTGCCCTCGGCCTGTGACCTCCAACCAACCGGCTGCCCTCGGCCTGTGACCTCCAACCATTGGCTGCCCTCGCCTGTGACCTCCAACCATTGGCTGCCCTCGCCTGTGACCTCCAACCAACTGGCTGCCCTTGGCCTGTGACCTCCAACCAACTGGCTGCCCTCGCCTGTGACCTCCAAGCAACCGGCTGCCCTTGGCCTGTGACCTCCAAGCAACCGGCTGCCCTTGGCCTGTGACCTCCAACCAACAGGCTGCCCTCGCCTGTGCTTCGTCCACTCTGACGGGGATAACCTGTCTCGGCCGCCGCTTGGGACGCACAGGGAGAGCGCCGCCAAGGGGTCGTAGCCCAGATGGTGACTAGTGCTCGGTGAGTTACACTCAGAGAGAAAGCCCCCGCCCTCCGCACGTTCCTATGGAGGCAGCTGGGCCCTGGTCCGAGAGCGGGCCCTAGTCCTCCCCACTCCCCCTAGTCCTCCCCATCCCGAGCACCTGGCTCTGAAGCCCAGAGGGGGAGGGGCTGTGAAAAGGGAGCTAGAACCCAGCCTCAGGCCCTCGCCCTTTCCCAGCCTGAGCGGGCGGCGTTTCTCCAGCAGGAAGGGTCCTGGGAGCTCGGCTCCCTCCCCGGCCCCAGCCGGAGCCTCACCTGTAGGGGCAGGCCACCCCCGACGATGGCACCTTAGCCAGGTTGTCCCGCCGCCCGGGCACCAGGTACCCCCAGCCGTGGCGCTCTGAGAAGTGCAGGGGGAAGCCGTCCCAGGTCAGCGCCATGAGCTTGGGTGTGACACGCATCTGCAGGCTGAGGAGGCTGGGGCCCGGGGTCCACTCAGGGTCATCTAGCCGGGGACAGAGCTTCCGGTACCACCTGTGTCCCCGGAGGAGCAGTGTCACGGTGTGACCGCAAGGAAGGCTCTCTCCCCGTGACGGGCTCCACCCCCCCTCCAAGGCCCGGGACCTCGGCCTCCGCTGCCACTCTCTCCCTCTGGGACGTGGCCCGGAACCCCCGCGGAGCCCGCAGAATAACTGAAAGGTCCCACTGGACTAGACTGCAGACGGGCCAGGCATGCCCAGGGCAGTTCCCTTCCTGGAGGGACACTGGCCATAGCAACAAGCAGATCTGCCCCCCGCCTCCCCCCCGCCCCCAAACACCTCGGTTCTCATGACACTCCCGGGCCATCAGAGTTCTGTCTCTCACTTGCTGGTCACCCTGGCTGCCCTTATTCTCCCAACTGTGCCCTCTGTGAGGCTCCAGTGAAGGGCCACCTCCACAAGGAAGCCTTCCCTGATTACCCGGCAGTCAGGCTCTGACCCTGGATACAGACACCAGCTGCCCCTGGTCTGCGTGCCTGGCAACTCGGGGTGAGGGAGCTCCGGGAAGGAGGAGCTGTGATGCCATCTGCACCCCAAGGCCGCCGGGGCGGCACACAGCAGGTGCTCGGTGAGCCGGGCAGAGGGAACTAGCTGAGAGCAGGCACGGGAGGCAGCAGGAACCAAGAGCAGCACGCCACCCCGTGCAGGGCCCGGAACAGGGCATCCTGGGAGGGGAGGGACCAGGGCTCACCCAGGGTGTCCAGGAAGGTGCTGGGGCCGCTTGGGCAGGAGCTCCGTGGTCCCCTTCAGCTGCTCCAAGCAGGCGCGGGCCGTGACAGCGCGCTGGAGCTCCTCCTCCTCACTGGGGGGGCCGGGGTCTGGGGGGGTGGGTGTGGGGCAAAGAAGTGGGGGAGGGACACAGGATGGGAACCAGGGAAGGGTCTCTCAGACAGACCCGCCCAGCCTCCTGGCAGCGGAAGCGGCACCTTCCCAAGGCCCGCCTCTGCCCACCTCCCGCCCCAGCGCCCACCTTCCTGATCCTTGGCGTCTCCAGGGGCCCCGGCACCCTCAGTGGGCACATCGCTGGCGGCAGCCGGCTCGTTCCTCTTCACCCTCTTCACCTTCTTCTGCTTAAACTCTTGCAGATCCCACTCCAGGTCCCAGAGCCAGGGGTCGTCTTTGTACCTGCGCAGCCAGCCCGCCAGGGCAGCGCTGAGGCTGAGCCAAAAGCCAGCGCCCCCCGCCTCCCCCTGCCCGGCTCCCGCCGCCCAGGCCGGTACCTCTCTCCCGACAGCAGCTGGCAGGCATCGTTGGCCAGGTCCATCAGCGACTTCTTCATCTCCCGCTGCAGCTCCTCGTAGGTGCTCTGAGCCTCCGCCAGGTAGCGCTCCCAGTTCTGGTTGACGGGCAGGTAGGACACCCCCATCTCCAGCATGCCGGCCAGCGTCACCGGGTGGGGACACCTTGGGCGCAAACACCGGGGCTGCCGTCAGCGACCCCAGGAGGAGGGCTTTGGCCCGGTCCCCGCCCCGATCCCCACCCTGTGCCAAGCAGAGCTCTGCAGCCACAGACGGGGTTTAAACCCCAGCTTCGCTGCTCCGGCCACGGGGCTGGGAGTCGCTTTCCCTCTCTGAGCCTCAGTCCCTCCATCCGTAAAGTGGATTCAGCCATGTGCTGCTCACCAATGGGGCACGTTCTGAGAAAGGTGTCGCTAGGTGACTGCCTCTGTGCGGACACGGCAGAGACAGCGACACCCCTAGAGGGTCCAGCCCCCGCCCACCTGGGCTGTACATACGGCTACCGCTCCGGCTACAGAGCTGTACAGCGCCTCACCGCGCTGAATGCTGGAGGCAGCGCTAACACAGTGCAAGCGTTTGTGTGTCTGAGCGTCTAAACATAGAAAAGATACAGTGAAGCCGTAACCGGTGTGGCTCAGTGGATAGAGCGTTGGCCTGCGGAGAGGGTCCTGGGTTCGATTCTGGTCAAGGGCACGTACCTGGGTTGGAGGCTTGATCCTGACCCTGGCTGGGGCAGGTGCAAGAGGCAACCAATCAATGTCTCTCTCTCACATCGATATTTCTCTCTGTCTCTCCACTCCTTCTAAAAACCAATGGAAAAATAGCCTCCCGTGAGGATTAACAGAAAAAAAGATACAGTAAAAACACAATATAAAAGATAAAGCGTGTGTTTGTGCAGATGACAAGATACTACGTAGCGAGAACCCTAAAGACTCAACCCTCAAGCGGGGTCTGGCTGACCTGACTCCGACCGCACGGACCGGAAGCCCCGAGCGAGCGCTGATCTGGGTGGAGTGGCTGCTGAAAAAGCTGGGACCACGCACAGCCCCGGCCTCCCTGCAGGACCTGCAGAAACGCAGCGTCCAGGGCCCCCGCGGCCCCCACGGACAGAGCGGCGCCCATCTTTCAGCCCCGAAAGGCCAAGGCCCTGAGCCCTAGAACGGCCCCGCGCCCCCCCGACGGCAGTGGGCCGGGTGCTGGGAACGCACCGGCCCAGGCTCCCCTGGGGCTGCGCTCACCTCTCCAGGAAGAGGGGCAGCTGCTGCTGAAAGACCTCGTAGGTGGCCCACACGTCCTGGGCACAGTACTGCATCAGGGCCTGGCACAGGCGACAGGAAGGCGCTGGGTGGGCAGCCGTCCCACTACCACCGCCGGGCTCGGGGTCAGGTCTGGCGCGATGCTCCCGGGGTCGGCGAGGGCTCCGCCACCCCCGCTCCCCGGAGCCCTCTGCACCCCCATACCTGGAAGTTCTCGCGGACGTCCTTCATGCTGCCCTTGACAAAGAGCTCGCGGGGCTCCTTCTCTAAGGGCGGCCCCCCGACGTAGAGGCCGTGCACGTCCGCCAGGTTGTTGACGCTGCTGATGTCCAGCCAGTCCCAGGAGGAGATCTGAGGGGCCGGAGCAGGGGACACGGCGGCTCAGCTGGGCCTCAGGCCTGACCGGCGGGCGGTGAAGGGGTCCCCAGCCCCCCCTCAGGGGTCCTCACCGCTGGGCCGTTGCCTTTGCCCTGGGACTTCTGGGCTCGCTGTGTGAACTGCCGGGCCTTGTGCTTCCCCTGCTTGGCCGCCATCCACAGGCTGCGCTGGAAGCTGCTCAGCCCCGAGATGGCCATGTGCATGCTCATGGTGTCCAGGAAGCGCATGCGGGAGCCCTGAGGACAGGCTGCGGCTGAGGGGCCTGCCCGCCTGGGCTCCTCACCGCTCCCTCCCCATCACACCGCTTCCCACGCCTTCATGCCTGTGCACGCCTGAGCCCTGGACCTGTGAGGGGCCGGCCCCCCCAAATTCTAGCCACCCTGAAGGTGCGGACCTGGCTCCATCCCAACACACAAGTCCTCCCAGCATCCAGCACAGCTCGGAGGGCACCCTGGGCACAGAGTGGCCAAAGCAAGGCCTTCTGAGCTCTCAGGCGCAACCCCAGCCCCGCCACTCACAACCTCCATGGCCCTGGGCAAGTGGGCAAGGCTGGGCCTCCGCACCCTCAGCCACGGGGTAAAGCTGCGTCCCCTGTGCTGCCCTTCCCCCGGGCTGTCTGGAGAACACATGATAAAGCACGTTCATAAAGTTAAGAATTGTCACAACTAGCCTGGGCCGGTTTGGCTCAGTGAACAGAGCATCGGCCTACGGACTGAAGGGTCCCGGGTTCGATTCCAGTCAAGGGCACATGCCTGGGCTGCAGGCTCAATCCTCAGTAGGAGGTGTGCAGGAGGCAGCCAATCCATGATTCTTTCATCGTTGATGTTTCTCTCTCTCTCTCCCTCTCCCTTCCTCTCTGAAATCAATACAAAGTATGTTTTTAAAGAAAATAATTTTTTTAAAAATTGTCACAACTGTGCACCAGGCATGTATCTGACATGCACATTGGTGTGACCCTCCGAACAGGCCTGTGAGACAGCTGCTGTCCCCGCCCTCCTCTTACGAAGAAGGAAACTGAGGTTCAGGGAAGCTGAGGAGCTCACACCGCTCATCATGGCCGAGGCAGGATGGGACCCCGGCTGCAGGGCCCGGAGCCCGCAAAGACCCACACTGAGCTCTCACAGGCCACACAAGGAAGGGCCACTGTCCCGTGACAACCAGGTCCCGGAACAGGCTGGTCGACAGTGCGTTCCCCCGTCACCGAGACCAGGGCTCCCAGCCCGCCCGCACGGGCCCAGGCCCCTCACCTGGATCCGGTACTGCTCCCTGATGTGGGCGCGGTCAAAGGAAACGTTGTGCCCCACCACTAGCTGCTCCTGCCCGTCTCGCTGGGGGGGGCCGGCGCTGGCGGGGGCCTCCAGGGGGATGAGGTCAGCCGGCGACAGCTGGCTGGTCCAGGAGTAACGCTCTTCCACCAGCCGCCGGCTGCACCAGGAATACCTGAGGGAGGAGAGGCAGGTTCAGCCAAGAGGCTTCAACCTCCGAAGAGGTTCACCCCCTGCAGACCCGCCACCGTGGCCAGGCCACACTCGACGGAGGTCAAGGTTGGATTCTCTGTCCGGGCACATGCCTGGGGTTGTGCTCCATCCCCAGTAGGGGGACACCAGTGAGACCGATGGGTGCTCCTAACCCTCACAGAGCGAGGCCAGGTGGGGCGGGGCGGGGGTCTGTGTTGGCGGTGGTCACAAGAGCCCCTGCTCTCGCGCAGGTAAGGGGGTGCCAATGCCACAGCCTGGGGTCCGGGTCCGGCCCTAGCTCCGCCCAGGTGTGCACCGACCCCGAGCTCGGCTCTCAGGTGCCTTAGAATCAGGCCTCATCCCTCACGTCTGCAAACAGGACAGCTCGTGCCCCAAGTGCCCGTACGTGAGAGAAGCAATTCGAATAGAATCCAAACTGGAAATGATGGCGGTTTTTGTTTGTTTTGTTTTTAAATATATTTTTATTTTTATTTTTATTTTTATTTTTTTTTTACCAACTTGCAATTACCAATCAATTTATTCTACTACCAATTTGAGTTAATCTATTAGTCAAAAGTTTCATAACTAATACACAGACGATATTGTGGTAAATCTAAATTGCAATAGGAATTTGAGGAGAAGATATGCGACCTACACTACTGGTTCCAGTGCCAGGCCAAGGTAGAGCCAGGCCTATAGGTGCCGGAAGCTGGTCCATCCTTGCTGCTTGACACAGTCGCTGAAGGAAAGAAACATCTGCACAGCATATGTTTCAATGGACCTGGCATATATAGCATACTGTTCTTAATATCTAAATATATTTTTATTGACTTCAGAGAGGAAGGGAGAGGGAGAGATGGAAACATCAGTGATAAGAGAGAATCATTGATGGGCTGCCTCCTGCACGCCTCCTACTTGGGATCGAGCCTGCAACCTGGGCATGTGCCCTGACCAGGAATTGAACGTGACCTCCTGGTTCATAGGTCAACACTCAACCACTGAGCCACACCGGCCGGACTGTGAAAGTGGCAAAAAAAAAAAGACAAATGCTGCATTCATGTACAGGCTGAGTCATCCAAAGGCTGGAACGATTCTAAAGGACAAAGAGCAAACCACACACCTTAGAGCAGCGGTTCTCAACCTGTGGGTCGCGACCCCTTTGGCGGTCGAACGACCCTTTCCCAGGGGTCGCCTAAGACCATCCTGCATATCAGATACTTACATGACGATTCATCACAGTAGCAACATGACAGTTATGAAGTAGCAACGAAAATAATTTTATGGTTGGGTCACAGCCTGAGGAACTGTATTTAAAGGGCCAGAAGGTTGAGAACCACTGCCTTAGAGGGTCTGTGCCTCTGAGCAGCCTCGCTCAGTGAGAGCAGGGACAGTGCCCAGGAAATGCCCGCGCTGCGCGGGGTGGGGGAGGGACAGGGATGTCCGGACAGGGATTCGGAAACGGCTGGAGTCTGCTCAGGGGCCACGAGGCTGAGCATGCGCAGACGGCCGCGGAGGAAAAGCCCGCTGTGCACACAGGATGCCAAAGGGTCAAGGCCGGTCAGCATCAAAGTGAGTGACGAGGCCACATGTGTGGCCGCCACAGCTGCAAAAGCGCTCCCTGTACCGACGGGGAGGAGGAGGGGCAGCCTGCCGACAGCTCCAACAGACGTGAGTGTGTGGGCGGGGGTCAGCAGAAAGAGGTCCCCCGTGTTAAGCCTGGTAAAATCCAGCTCCCACTCCAAAGGGTGGGGAGACGCTCAGGGACTCAAGCTGGAAACCTCCCCCCCTTGCCATGGAGCGTGGGAAACAACACAGAGGAAAAGGCTGGAGAATGTCAAATGTGTGCGGCTACGGCGATGACAGGAACTTTAGTGGTAATAAAAAGTCATACTGGCCCGGCCGGTGTGGCTCAGTGGTTCAGCGTCGACCTATGAACCTGGAGATCAAGGTTGGACTGTCAGGGCACATGCCTGGGGTTGTGCTCAATCCCCAGGAGGGGGCGTGCAGGAGGCAGCCGATTAATGATTCTCATCATTGATGTTTCTATCTCTCCCTTCCTCTCTGAAATCAACAAAAAAATGTATATATATATTCTTTAAAAGTCATACTGGCGACAAGATCCAGGATGGCAGCTGTGCAGAGAGCCACCTGAATATGAATTTACTCGTGATTTTAAAAAAAGCCAAAACACAGACACCTTTGGTGAATGTAAGATGAGTCGGAACAAATGCCAGTAATACTGTGAGTCTTGGATGAGTGTTGGCGGCCTGCGGAAGCCCCTCTAGTCTGAAGACCAAAGCCCTGAGCGGCAGCCTTCGGGAAACTGCCCTGAAGGCTGCCCAAGGCTCCCCCGCCCCCCCACTGCAAACGGAGGGCTGGTCGGGTACCTGACGTTACTTGACCCGGCCATGCAGCAGGGATGGGCCCCGGTTAAGAGCTAGGATGGCCCCACGAAGCACCCCCACCCCCACCCCCACCACGCACACCCTCAGGAGGGGCGTCCCGGTGTCAGCCCAGACCTCTGTGCCCGCCACACATCCCCAGGAGGAAGGACCAGGCCTCAGTGCCCAAGCAAACGGAGCGATGCCCCCAGCCCCACTGGCTAGAATGAAGCGAGAATGAGAGGCCGGTGGGCAGCACAGGGAGAAACAAGTGAACCGTTTGGAAAGGAAAGAGGCGGAAGTGAAAAGGGGGCTCCAGTTAAATTATCAAAATAAAAGCCTTTCTTGCCAAGATTTTCCTAGTTTCCTTTCAGCAGCCGCGGCCTACGTCACCTTCTCGAACGAGGGACGGGACCCGCTCTGTGACCATCGAGTTACACGAGCGCTAGGGTCTCCTCTTAACTAGAGCTACATCCACGAGAAATCACCTAGTTCCTGCCACTAATGCCTCTCTTCGCCACTCAGCCACGTCGCCCCCATTTTCAGCTGCATATTTAACACTTCGCAGCTTTCTTCACAAAGAAGTCGCTTCCAGGAGAAATAAAGAAACTGCCAGCTTTTTTGCCGGCCAGGCCCGAAAGCATGAAGGCGGTACACAGTGTTTTCATCCTGGAATGAGGACTGAAAAGGGGAGGGACGGTGCTGCCATCATTGTATGGCACTTAGAAAGTTACTTAAAAAGAAAAGGAGACAAAATTGAAAATAAATAAGGGGGGGGAGGGGAATGCCTGCTTGGGAGGGTGAGGAAAGCAGCATGTCTCAACTGGGGGTGCTCAGGGGGACGCTACCTCCAGGGAACATTGGGAATGGGGGTGAGGGGGTGTCCGGCATTTAAGGGAGCAGCAGGGATGCTTAAAAATGTCTTAACCCGCCTAGGACAGTCCCCGAAACGGGAGCTCTCTCCTGCCCAAGATACCCCATAGCGTCCCCCGAATAGAAACACTGTTCACTTGTCTTAGGCCCGTGGTCGGCAAACCGAGGCTCGAGAGCCACATGCGGCTCTTGGGCCCCTTGAGTGTGGCTCTTCCACAAAATACCGGCTCTTCCACAAAATACCGACTTCTGTGCATGGGCCATGAAGTTTCAATGGCACTGTATGCGCACCCCACACGTGGTATTTTGTGAAAGGGCCACACTCAAGGGGCCAAAGAGCCGCATGTGGCTCGTTAGCCGCGGTTTGCCGAGCCACAGTTTGCCGGCCACTGTCTTAGGCTAACTTCTCAGGAAGCCATCAGGAGAGGGGAAGAGAGACCCCCGCAAAGGGGACCGGTCAGTCTCCCAGACAGCACTCAACTGTGATTCTCCACAAACCCCTGCCACCACCTGCCATCTGTGTGGGTGTGTGTCTGTGGCCTCTACCTTCTCTCCAGGAAAGCAGGGATCAAGCCTATCTCATTATTGTTTAAAAGTATTTTTATTGATTTCAGAGAAGAAGGAAGAAGGAGCGAGAGAAACACCAATGATGGATCGGCAGCCTCCTGCCCACAACGCAGCATGTGCCCTGACCGGGAATCGAACCACAACCTCCTGGTTCATAGATCAACGCTCAGGCACGGAGCTCACCGCGCATCCGCAGTCGCTACAAAAGCGCCCACCGGGGGACACCCCGGGGGAGCTCCGTAAATGCTCCCTGAACCCAACTGGTAAGGTGGGCGCCCCACGTGCGGTCAAGTCCCCCCGACCCCAGCCCAGCCCGCACTCACCAGGCCGAGGGGGATATGGCCACCGCCAGCGTGGGGCAGGTTCCCTCTGCCAAGCAGACCTCCACGTCGAACACCAGGGCCCGCTCCTCGGGGATGGCCACGGGTTCGGCCTCCCCCGCGGGGCCGTACCGGGTCCAGCCCTCCGCCCAGGCCCAGCTCGGGGGCCTGGGGGGCAGCTGGGCCTGCAAGAGCGAGTGGGCCGCCTCCAGGTAGGGCAGGCTCTGCTTCTGCGCCAGGAGGCGGAAGTGCTGGTCCAGGCTGCCCCCGTAGAGGGGCGGCAGGCGCAGCTCCACGTCGGGCAGGGGCGCGGCCGGCTGCCCCCAGAGCCCGTGCTTCTGCAGGTGCTCCACGCTGCGGCGCACCGCGGACTCGCCGGGCGTCTCCCCGCCGCCGGGCCCGAAGATCTGCTCGTGCAGCCCCCTCGAGAGCATCTGGATGTGCAAGGGGTTGTGCCGCAGCTGCGCGTCCTCCGAGGATGGCGCTGGCGGCGGCGGCCCGTCGCTGGGGCCGGGGATGGCGGCGGAGCTGGAGACCCAGCGCCCCGGAGCTGCTGGCCCCGGCCCGGGCCCGACGGCGGCGGAGCCCGCCACTTTCCTCCAGAGCAGGCGGCTCATGGTGGGTGCAGGGAGCTCCCCGCTGGGATTCGGGACCCCTGGCTTTGGGCTCCAGCTTGGCTGCTTTTACCGGCTGCAAGACGTGGGGAGAGACACGTCTCGTCTCTGTCTTCCCGTCAGTGCAATGGGCCTGACCATGCCTGCCTTCCACCCGCAATCCTGGAGGAGACAGACGACAGAAAGCGGTGTTACACACGCATCGCCCGTTCTCTCGGAAGCCCTCATTCCCGGAGCACTTATTGCGCCCCAGGCAGCGTGCCAAGCTAAGCCTCACACAACCCGGGGAGGTACCAATGCCCCCGCCGAGTAAACTGAGGTTCACACCGGCTCCTCGGTGAACTCGGGGGAGGCGCACACGCTGGTGAAAAAAGCCCAGACTCTGGAGGCGGACGCGGGTGTGAATCCCGGTCCTGGCTCCCAGCAGCTGCGTGACCTTGGGCGCGCGCCTTAGGCCCCGATGTCCTGCTCTGTAAAATGGGGTTCAGGACTCTGCCCTACGGGATGCTGTGCGGGTGACAAGGGGTAAGATGTCGCGGGGCCGGGGCCTCGGCAAATGGTGGCTGCCACGATCGCGAACGCCACGGCCCGAGGGCCTAGCGCCAGGAGGTGACAGCACTCGGATTCGAACCCGCTATTCCCCGGGGCCCCCACCCACGCCCGGCGCCCGCAGGTGCCCCGCGGCGGCCCGTGCTGCGCCCTGGGCCCCGCTCCCAGGCTGGAGAGGGAGGGGCCGCGCGGCCGCTCCGAGACCCGGCCTCCCTGGCGCCGAACCCGCGGAAACCTCGGTCCGCCTAGGGCCTCCGGGCCTGCCGCTCCCGACCCCAGGCCAGCGGCGCGGCTGCTCCCTCCGCGCGGCCTACGCAGCCTCGGGGTGGCGTGTGGCCTCCCCGCGCCCCGTGCGCTTCGCTGGCAGCCGCAACTTCCCGTCTGCGCCGCGCACGGTCCCGCGGCTTCCCCGAGAGGCGGGCGGGGAGACTCCCCGCGCGGCCAATAGGAGGCCCGCAAGTGGACCGGTCCACCCGCGGGGGGAGAAGGAGACTTCCGGGTGGGCGCACCCAGCAAAACCCTGGGAATCAGGGTCCAACCTCCCCTGCTCACGGAGCAGGTGGACCGGTCCCAGGCAAACGCGGTCATGAGACTGTTTAGCGGATCCAAACAACCACGGTTCTCGGGTGGCCGCGTGGCCTAATGGATAAGGCGTCTGACTTCGGATCAGAAGATTGCAGGTTCGAGTCCTGCCGCGGTCGCGGGAGTTTCAGTCATACTTTTTCGGTTTATTCCACGTCCCAGGACTGAAGCGCTCAGACAGCTCGGGATTTGTGCCAATTACCGCCCCGCTCTGAAGCCTGGTAACGGTTCCCACACTCCCCTCTCCGCACGTCCCTTGTGAAAGCGCCGTCTGCGTGCCCCAGGCCAACGGGGCGCAGCTCCAAAATGTACCCCAACGCGGAGGGAGGAGAGTGGAGAGGAAGCGCACCCCAAGCGGAAACCCCGATTCCGATTCAGTGGAACCACAGGGAAGGAAAGGAGTCAGCCCCGTGCGGCCTCCCCTGGTCTGGGCCACTCTGATGGGTAAAACTGTCGCCATTTGTGGAACCCCAGTCTGGCTCGCGGTTGTAAATACCTCCCCATCCCCCACCCCCATCCGGCCAAGCGCGTCCAGCTTCCTTCCGCCGGGGGCGCCTCCAGGGGGTGCTTTTCCGCCTTTGTGGTCCCTGCATCCGCCTCCTGTTGCTCCAGGTGCCCCCGCAGCCGGGCTCTCCGCGCTCCGCGGGGGAGGAGCTGCAGGGTGCCACGCGGAATGAGGCCCACGCGAGCAACGAGAGCGTGGGGACCCAGCTGCGCGACGGCGGAAAGTCGCTGAGCGCCAGCCCCCACCTTCCCGCCGTGCACGTGCCAGGACACCGTGATCGGGTGAGGGGCACTGGCCCTGGGGTTCTCCGGGGTTGGGGGGCCAAGCCTAGCCCCGCCCCCCAACCCCCGGCGCTGATCCCACCCCCGCCCCCCTCATTCCCTGAGAGGCAGAGAAAAGCCCCGCTGTTCTAGATGTGTTTAATATAACCCACGAATGTTTTGTTTATTTTTTCTTTTGGCAAAAAATGAAATGAACTGAAAATCCACCGTTTTATAATCCGTTTTCTTCTCCCCCACCTAACCTTGTGCCCTTGACATTTTTACCAAATACCGAGAGGAGAGGCTCATTGTACATCAGGGAGTCCCTGCGTGGGGAAGGCGCATTCACTACTTAGTCCTCCTGAAATGTAGCATTTCCTTCAATGAGGAGGTTAGGCGACCAGCCACGGTGGTCTTAGCAGCAGTACCCAATAGCGATCAAGTGTATTTTCACAGCATTACCGTTGCTGCAGATGTTCCAATGTATTGCTTTTTTAAAAGGGGATAATTAGCTTCTCAATTTTTTTATTTCAGAGAGGAAATGAGGAGAGATAGAAACATCAATGATGAGAAAGAGTTGATCAGCTGCCTCCTGCAAGGCCCACACGGGATCGAGCCGGCAACCCGGGCATGTGCCCTGGCCCGGAATCGAACTGGTACTTCCTGGTTCATAGGTCGACGCTCAACCACTGAACCACGCTGGCCAGACACTTCTCAATCTTTTATTTTATTTATATTATGATTTAAATCCTCACCCGGGGGTATTTTTCCATTGATTTTTAGAGAGAGTGGAAGAGAGAGGAAAAGACAGAAATATGGATGTGAGAGAAACACATCGATTGGTTGCCTCCTGCAGAGTCCCTGACCAGGGAGGAGCCTGCAACCAAGGTACATGCCCTTGACTGGAATCGAACCCAGGACCTTTCAGTTGGCAGGCCGACACTCTATCCACTGAGCCAAACCGGCTAGGGCTCATTGTATTGTTTACACTACTTGCACTTGAAAATAACAATGTTACTAGGCCACCGCCAGATCTCATTATTTAATAAGTTAACCAAAACGTACATACTCCCTTTTCTTTCTAATATTTCATTACCTTTGCTTTCCTGTGTAATGCTGGGTATTTTGTGCATTTAAAGGCATTATTCTAAGAAGGTGTCTGTCGTACAAAGAATGAAAGAACCTTTGGCCTGATTGAGTGTCACCTCCAGGGGAGGCTGTAGTTGGGCCTGCCTGATAGCCATTGGGAGAACAAGCCAGTGCCAGGCAACAACCATCAAGATACCTGCCCCTCTCACCAGGCAACTTCAGGCCAGGCAGGTGCCCTGCCCCTGGAATAAGAATACTCACCAAGGCCGAAACCGGTTTGGCTCAGTGGATAGAGCGTCGGCCTGCGGACTGAAAGGTCCCAGGTTCGATTCCGGTCAAGGGCACGTACCTGGGTTGCGGGCACATCCCCAGTAGGAGATGTGCAGGAGGCAGCTGGTCGATGTTTCTCTCTCATCGATGTTTCTGACTCTCTATCTCTCTCCCTTCCTCTCTGTAAAAAATCAATAAAATATATTTTTTAAAAAAAATCCTCAGCAAGGACAACAATGGTTGACACTTGCCCAGCCGGTGTGGCTCAGTGGTTTAGCATCAACCCATGAACCAGGAGGTCACGTTTCAATTCCCCATCAGGGAACATGCCTAGATTGTGGGTTTGATCCCCAGTGTGGGGTGTGCAGGAGGCAGCTGATCAATGATTCTCTCTCATCATTGATGTTTCCCTCTCTCTCTCCCTCTCCCATCCTCTCTGAAATCAGTGAAAGATATATATTTAAATATATTTTTATTGATTTCGGAGAGGGAGAGATAGAAACATCAATGATGAGAGAGAATCATTGATCGGCTGCCTCCTGCACACCCCACACTGGGGACCAAGCCTGCAACCGGGGCATATGGCCTTGTGGAACCCAGGACCCTCAGTCTGCAGGCCGATGCCCTATCCACCGGGCCAAACCGGCTAGGGCTAAAAGATATATTTCCTAAAATGTTTTAATTTTCAAAAGAAATGGTTGACACTGATTCCTGCTGAGGGAGGGTACCCGGGGACGTGAGCCCTCTCTGCCAAGTCTTACGAACGTTTCTCACGAGACTTCCTCCTCTGTGCTTGACTGATGGGACCCCCGAGAGACCCCCAGACCTCACGTGAAGGGACTTTTACTTCTTAATTTGCTGAGGTCCTACAGGCGTGAGAGGGACCCTGGCTGAAAGGGAAGCTGCTGAGACGGGAAGGGCCATGGGGACAAGGGACACAGCTGCCCGGCTGCAAGAAGCCTGGGGAAGAAGGCCCCAGCCTGCCCCTCCCACAGGGCCTTCCGGAAGGAGACCAGGACAGCAGAGCCCCAGTGAAAGTGGTGATGAGATTTAGGCCTGAAGCCGGCTGCCTCACCCACTGTGAGTGTCTGTTTCACCACCCGTGGGAGGGCCTCACACACGAGTGGGTGCCCTGCCTGCAGGCTGAGAGGTGGAGAGGAGCCAGGGGGAGGAAGAGGTGCCCAGCTCTACGTCCAGTGGTTCTCAACCTTCTGGCCCTTTAAGTACAGTTCCTCATGTTGTGACCCAACCATAACATTATTTTCGTGGCTACTTCATAACTGTAATGTTGCTACTGTGATGAATCGTCATGTAAATACCTGATATGCAGGATGGTCTTAGGCGACCCCTGTGAAAGGGTCGTTGGACCGCCAAAGGGGTCGCGACCCACAGGTTGAGAACCGCTGCATCAGACCTACACCCCCGAGGGTCCGGAGTCTCTCCCGCCCCGCCCACAGCAGCCTCGGCCGCGAGCGTCTGCACATCCCGGGAACCCCCGCCAGAGGGCGCGTATGCACAGCGCGGGGAGCCGCGACCTGGGGCCTGATATTGGCGAGGTCAGGACCGTCCAAGGAAGGACCCGGGCCCCGCAGGCAGGACGGAAGGAGTGGGACGTGGGGGGAGAAGGATCCTGGGAGACCCTGTGTCCTGCAAGAGCCTTGGCGTCGCCCGGCCAGGTCTTGGGGGTGAGGGGGTCGGGGGAAGACCGGGCTTCGGCCTCCCGGCTTCAGGTCTGCAACCCGGTGGGAAGGGGGACGGCCGGGCGGCATTGCACGCGCTCAGCGGAGACGCCAGGGGGCGCTGGTCGGACGGCCGCTACCCACCTAGGCCGCGGGGGGGGGGGGGGGGGGGGGGGTTCTGCCAAGTCTCTCCTCCTGTTCAGGTCCCGGTTCTTCCGCGGGTTCAAAGCTGCACTAAGCCACACTGGCTGGGCACCTGTAGGATTCTCCCCCGACTCTGTCCCAATCTGCACGCCCTCACTCAGGGCCCTGAGGACACCTTGCTGTTTTCTGCTGGGCTCTTGGAGCCGCTAGGCAGCCTTTAAGAAGGGGGAAGCCACCCTAACCAGTTTGGCTCAGTGGATGGAGCGTTGGCCTGCGGACTGAAGGGTCCCGGGTTCGATTTCGGTCAAGGGCATGTACCTTGGCTGCGGGCACATCCCCAGTAGGGTAGGTGTGCAGGAGGTCACAGGTTCGATCCCCAGTCAGGGCACATGTCCGGGTTGCGGGCTCCATCCCCAGTGGGGGGCGTGCAGGAGGCAGCCGATCCATGATTCCCTCTCATCATTGATGTTTCCATCTCTCTCTCCCTGAAATCAATTTAAAAACATTTTTTTTAAAAAAGAATCACATGAGGCCTGCACCGGTGCCCAGACAGGGTGGGACCCAGATAACACTGGCATGGACCTCAGCCTCCTGTCACTCCGGTGGGGGGATGGGGGAGGGGGAGCATCCAAAAAAGGCAGCAGCAGAAACGCTGGGGACAAGAAGGGGCCTCGGGCGCCTCCACGGGCCGCAGGGGCCGAGTGGCGGCCTAATGGATTCAGGCCCGCGGGCCCAAGCGCACCCGCCCTCCCGCCCTCCCGCCCTCCCGCCCGAGCTCTCAATAGTGGACAATGGAGTCCTGGGGTGACCCGAACAAAGAATTTGGAAGTAGTTAAACTGCAGAACACGTTCGGGGCCTGGGTGCCTCCTTTCAAAACAGAGCGCAGGGAGAAGAAAAGAAGGCGCTGGGGGCCTGGGGGGCGGGCGTGGGGGGGTGAGAAAGTGCCCAGGGGAAAAGTTGGTAGGTCGCCCTCGGCGCCGCCAGCTCCCAGACCCAGGAATTCAATGAGGAGTGGGGGGAGGGGGCGGGTGGCCCCAGGCGGCGGCCCCGCTGGGAGAGGCTGAGAAACTTCTCCTGGGGAGGCGGCAGGGGGTTCCCCCAAAGGGCGGAGCATTTGCCTGGCGCGGGGAGCCCCCCGCCCCCCGCCCCCACCGGAGGCTTCCACTCTGGGCCTGGTGGGAACTAGGCTGCCAGAGAGGGTGGGAGAGGCGTCTTCAGCGCTTGGGAGACTAGAATAGGGCCGATGGGTGGAGGAGGGAGGGAGTGCTGGGTCGCAGATTCTAAATTCATTCTCTCTCTCTATCTCTCTCTACCCCTGTCTAGCCTCTAGTCTAGCAGGATCTGTCTGGGTTTTGTTTTTCTTTCACCATCCAGGTCAGCCAGGTTGGGTGTGTGCCCACCCACCCCCTGCCCGCTCCTCCCCACACACAGCCAGCGCTAGACTCTTCCAATGAGACTATTTTTTTGTTTTTGGTTTGTTTGTTTCTTTTTTATATACAATATTTTATTGATTTTTTTACAGAGAGGAAGGGAGAGGGATAGAGAGTTAGAAACATTGATGAGAGAGAAACATCAATCAGCCGCCTTCTGCACACCCCCAACTGGGGATGTGCCTGCAACCAAGGTACATGCCCTTGACCTGAACCGAACCCGGGACCCTTCAGTCCGCAGGCTGACGCTCTATCCACTGAGCCAAACCAGCCAGGGCTGTTTGTTTTTTTTCTGTTAAAGTCAGTCCTCTCGGTGTAGCCATGAAGGCTAATTAATATTTTTTTTCTCTCTGACGTTTTTCGAAAACTTTCTCATTTTCCACACACCTTGGAGGAGGGAAAGACATTTACCAAAGCTGCCTGTTACCCTGGTGTCCAACTCATTTAGAAGAAAAGAAACCGGAGAGGTTATGAAGACAAAAGTGTAAATAAAATGACCAAAAAAAAAAAAAAAAAAGGCCAGAAAATGCACGTGATGGTGGTGGGGAGGGGGGTTTGCAAGTCCTCTATCCCTCTTCTTAGCCCTTTGCCCGCGTTGTTTGGGGAAGAAGAGAGAAGTAGAGGCGGCTACTGCCTCTGAAAGGTGGTGCCTCTGGGATCGGAGGGCGCGCGGCTCCCTCCTGTGGGCGGCGCTCGGTGTGCCGGGGGTTAACGGCGCTGCTCGTGAACTTGGCCTGTCTGTCTGCCCGGTGATGGATGTGGAGACCCCGGCTGACAAGTTCAGCCGGAAGGACGTCCCCTGCGGCGGCGGCGGGAGAAACGCCCTGGCGGAGGGGACCCAGGGCGAGCGGCCAGGGCGCACACGGAAGACGGCGGGCGAGGCGCGCTGCCGCTCCGCCTGCCTCCTCTGCTCCCACCTCCGCCGGGTCGCTCGCCTGCCGCCCTGGAGCCTCCAATCCCATCCCGAAGGAGCAAAGTTTCCCGGGCTCCGCGTCCTGTGTGCGGGGACCTGCAGTCAGTCGGCCCGGCGGGCGGGCCATGCGGAGCGCGGGGGAGCCTGGGGCACCCGCCCGCAGCGAGCCGCTCCCCAGGCCGAGTTCAGCATTTGGACAGCGGCTCGGGGACGCCGGCGGCCCGACGCGTGGAGTTGGCAGGTGCGCCGCCGGGTCTGGGAAAAGCAGGACCCAACCGGGAGGGCACCCCTGGCTCCGGGCGGGACACGCTTCCTTTGAGCTAAAATATCTTCCCGGAGCTCACACGGGGACCCCGAGATCTGCCACCCAGCGTAGGTGCCCTTAGCCTAACGGACACTTCTGCAGCCCAGCGAGTAGACCCCCGCCCCCCCAATCCCATCACCTCTCCATTCTCCCCAAAGCAGCCCGGATCCCTGAGCTGAGAGCGGCCGGCGAGGCTTCCAACCCGCCGCTCGCCTCTCGCCGCTCGCCGCCACCTCCCAGGCTGGTGGCGGTGGCCCCGGGTGATCCCGGCATCACGCGGGGAAGGAAGGGCTCCCATGGCGCCGCGACTCCCCGGGAAAGGCTGGAGGCGCGCGGGCTGGGGAAGGAAGCGCCGGGGAGCCGGGCTGAGCGCCCCGCGCTGCTCGCCTCCGCCCCCTCCTTTCCGCACTGGTTGGGGTGAGGAGAGGGGGGCGGGGGAGCCGCGCTGACGTCACTGCGGGCCGTGCCCGCCAGCGAAGGCGGCGCTGGGAGCAGCTCAGAGCCCAGCGAAGCCGCGAAGCAGCCACGAACCGCCCGGAGCGCCCGCGCCACCGCACCGCGCCCGCCTCCCGCGTCCCTCCGCGTGCGTCCGCCGGGGCAGGGGCGCCTGGAGAGCGGCCACCGCCGGGCCCGAGTCCCGAGACACTCCAGACCAGGGGCCGCGGAGCCGCGGTCCCCGCCGCCGCCCCACCCCCGCCGCTGCCTCGCGGGCCCCCGGCCCCCTTCCTGGTCCGTAAGTGCCGCGCCTGCCGCGTCTCTGATTTGGGGGAGCGGGTCGGGCGCGCGCGCTGTGGCCCGGGCTGGGGCATCCCTGCTCGGCTCCTGTGGGCTGCGGGGGTGGCTCGGGCATTCGCATCGCCACCCGGCGGGGTGAGGGGTGCGCTCCGACTGCGCGTGGAAGGCGGGGCTCAGCGTATGGGGCCGGACCCATCACCCCAACAAATGGTCAAGGCCAAGGCCGAGGGTCGTGGGGCAGTGGGACGCGCCCAGAGGTGAGGGCTCGAGGTTTGCAAAAAGGGAAGGGGAGCGGGGCCAGAGGGAAGTTGCGGGACTGCGGACGGGTTTAGCCAAAAGGATAGAATGTCCCCAAGTGAGGCTCTTCCGGGGGAGTTCCCGGGCGCCCCCTTCCTCCCCTCTGCCCCCACGTCCCCTCTGCCTTCTCATGCCCTCTCCCACGGGAATCATAGCGCAGAAAGTGGCTTCCTGACGCCAAAATAGTTTAAGAAACCATGCAACTCACGGCGCCCACTCTAGACAAGATTTACGGCATGCTGGGCCGCCTCTGTGATGGGAAATTGTTGGGAAATCCTTTCTGTCCTGCTCCCCCCTCCGTGCCCGGAACAGGCCTCTCAGATCTTTGGAGGGTGTCTCTTCCAGCCCAGCCCAGGCGCCAGAGTCTGGGAGGAATGAGAGCGATGGGGGAGGTGGAGGCTGTGGTGGGGGGCTTCTCTGGGAGAAGGCTGGGGAATGGGGGGATCAGGCTGGTCTCGAACAGGGCAGGGAGGTGGCAGAAGCTGGGGGAGACTCCAGGTCAGATCACGGGAGGAGAACTGGGCATGCACCCAGAAATAGCCAAGTCTTTGTAACTGGGGAGAAATGGGGTGCTGGGCTGAAAGGGGGCTCTGTTTTGAGTCCCTCCCCATATGCTGGAGGGGGTGGACTCTTCAGGTACAGAGAGGGAGAGGATGGAGTCTCAGGGTCTGGCATTCAATCAAGGGACAGAGGCCGGAGGGTAGGCTGGGGGTGAGGGAGGTCGTGCAAGGTCCCAGGGAAGGAGCCTCCATGGGCAACACCAGCAGCTGGAGACGCGGGGAGGGGTGCTGCTCCCCAAGTCTTTCCAGGAGGGCGTTTCTGGGTTCCTGCCCAGCCCGGGCCTCCCCAGAGCCCACAACCGCATGTGTAAGAGGAAAGAGAGGCCAGAAGTGGAGGCCGGAGAGGGCATCACAGCCCAGCTGAGCAGGTGTTGGTGAAGGTGGGTGTGGGGGCCCTAGGGACCCCGGTGCAGGACGCTGGGGGCTCTGAGCTAGTCCAGTGCTGGGCTTCTAGACTGGACAACAGGAGGAGCAGTTTCGTCAAAGCTCAGGCCTGAAGAAGGAGGGAGGAAGGGAGGGAGGGAGCAGTGGGCAAGGGCCCCTGGACTGAGCCTCGCTTGTGACTGCAGATTTATCTCCTGAAAAAGGCCCAGAGAGGCTGGGGGAGGAGCCTGGTTCCCCGGGGGGGCTGACTGTCAGGTCTGGGCTGGAGTTTGGGGAGCTCCCTGAGTCTCAGGCTCTGAGCCCTGGACCAGGGCGCCTGCAGAGGGCTGTTGTCCAAAGTCAGAACTGCCCACTCTCCTTCCACTTAACCTCTTACTTCACTACCGCATCCTGAAATGGGCGGGGGGGGGGGGGGGGCGGTCACACTCCAGCCGGTTTTCACGGCCCCTGCACCGAGTTGTGTAACCACCAGCAGGAAATAGGAACTGGGCCCAAGCCAGCCTGGAACCCTGGCAGCCGAGGCCGACAATGGGTACCAGAGCGCTAGTGTACACGTGTGTGTGTGTGTGTGTGTGTGTGTGTGTGCGCGCGCGCGCGCGCGCCCGCGCACCGGGCAAGTTGGGTGTTTGGGCCAAGTGTGTGCATACTATGCGAGGGGGTTTCGAGTTGTGGGAATCTGCAGGCTACAACAGGGGTGGGCATTTTTGTAGACACCTGGGAAGGAGCCGGATCCTTTTGGGGAGACTCCTGCCCCTTGGGGCTCCCTTGGCGCCTGTCCCTTTGCCCTGGTAGCTGCTGATTTCTCTGGAGCTCAGGTTTGGGACTGTGGGGTGGAAACCGGGGAAGTTCCGCCAACAGCAGCGCTGGAGAGCGAGGCCCGGCCGGTGGCGGTTCTCAGCACCATGGCCAGGGCCCGGCGCCGCCTCTGGGGTTGTGGTCTCCGCACCCAGCGCTCAGCCAGCCCCAGGGCCTGCTTTCCGGGGACCTTAGGGCCTGTAGGTCGAGGCTAGGGGGCTGGTGTGGGACGAATGGCATAGAACGAATCGCAGAGGGAAGGGTGATCAGAGCCGGGCCTGGAGTCAGCCTGCCAGCAGCCTGCCGCCCCCAGCGGGCGGTGCCCAGCCCACACCATGAGGCTCTGGCTCGCATCACCTGGCCCACTTCCTGTCTCGGCTGCGCGTGGAGGCCGGCCACCAGCCCACAGAGCAGCCTCCTCCCACAGCCTACACCCTCGAGCCCGGGTCTCCCCGTGGCCCCCCTCCGTGGACGTGGAGGGCTCGCTGATTCCAGCTCAGCCCAACAGCAGGACACGGGAGCCTCCCTGGCCAGCCTCGCCTGCTCTCCACCCAGGGACTCCGTTTCCCAAAGAGGGTGACAGAGCTGCAGCCCCAGGAGAGTGGCCTCCGGCATCGGAACTGAATCCAAATCAGGCTTCTCATTCTTTCTCCCAGAGCCCCCACCTCCCGCCTGCAGCCGCGGAGTTCCGGGAGCCTCGCTGCGGAGCCATTTTGTGCAGAATCCTGCTTAAATCGCACTCCCGGGGCCTCCTTCCTGCTCTCACCTCCTCTCCGTCCCCTCCTCCTCCCTCTCTCCCAGGTGAAGGCGCTTCTCAGCCCTTTCCCACCTCCGCATCCCCACCCTTCCCGCCGGGTGGCCCTAATGGGCCCGGGACTCTGGAGGCCACGCACAGAGCACATACAGGCCAAGAAGGGGAGTCAGCGGGTGGAGGAGTTGGGGGAGGAGGGGGAGCAAGGGGCGCCTCCCAATTATGTTAATCCTTTGAATTAACTGTGTCGGGCCCAAATTCGGGCGGTTCCTTCCCTAGGGCCTCTCTCGCCTTCCCCAGTGGCCGCTTTGTCTGGCTCCCTTCCCTCCTGGAAGGGGGATATATGTGTGTGTGCAAGGGGGTTTGGAGGGAGAGGTGTAAATGCCGGACCTGGCCTGGCACGAGCTGGCTGGGGAGGAAGTGGGTTTAGGATCAGGATGGAGATACAACAAAGCGGAGACCAGCAGGGTTCGGGGAGCAGCAGGCACCTGGCAACATCGGCAGCTTGGCAAAATGGAGATGTGTCGTTCTTAGGGGAGAAAGGGATATTTGGAAAAAATCACGAAACCCTTTCCGAGCCATCCTTTTCCTCCCACCCCCTCTTCTTTGGCCAGGGGGTGGCCTGGCTCTGAGCAGCTCAGCGCCCCAGGCCTTACGGAAATGGACCCTCATGGGTACTTCCGCTCAACCTCTTGGTGAGTCTGGGCACAGAAACCCCGTGCACTGACCACTGAAAGCCGGGAGTCCACCGCCTGCTTGTGCCGAATCTCCCCCCAGCTCTCACGGGACCCAGGAGGAAGGGGGTGATGGCTGGGGTGAGCAAGAAGGGGCGCCCGTGGGCCACTGGCCTCTGGGAGGCTTTCATGAGGCCTCCAGGTCTGCGGCCAGGCTCAGGCGGGGTGATTCTGGGGGATCCAGGTGGCAGCCCCTGTCCCCTGTGGAGCCTCTTTCATGTGAGGTCAGGTGTGTGTGGAGCGCCCTAGAAGGAGGCCAGAGGCTCGGCTTTGTGCGCTCTTGTGTGGCTGGAACGCGAATGTAACCAGTTGGGGCCTAGGGCATCTCCGAAGGTGCAGGCGCAATCGGTTGCACTTTCCTCGATGCGCTCCGAGGGGGAGGACCCAGCAGTCTGGACCGAGCGAGCGCCAGGGCCTGGCCCCAGTGGAGGGCGGCTCGGGAACCGCCGCCGCGCGCCAGGGACTGTGGGTGGGACCGTGCAACCAGGACACTTCGGCGCTCCCTCCGCTCCGTGTCTCCGCGCGTGGGCTGGGTCTACAGCAAGGTGCTGGGCGTGGGGAGAGGAAGAGGGAAGTTGAAGGTGGAACGGCTCCTATTCTCGGCTCTCGGCCTCCCCAGTGCGCACTGGGCCGCCCTGGAGAGCCCTTCACCACGCCCCAGCTGGCGCGTCCCCCCAACCTGGTCGCCGGAGCTCCCTCACTCCGAGGGTCCGCGGGGGTGGACGGGCTCCCCGGGCTTTAGGGGGAGGCAGAGGAGCTTGGGGAGAAGGCCAGACGGTGCGCACCCAGGCGCGCGGCCGGAGCCCTTTCGAGGGCAGAGGGGGCACTGCCCTGCTCCCGGGGAGGGGCGGCCGTGAACGCCGAGGCCATTGTAAGGCTGGGTGGTGCGGAGCGCGGGAAGGGGGCTGGGATTTGAATGGGAGCCCGTGATTGGCCGATCCCGGGGCTGACGTCACTTCCCCGCGGGGCGATTAGCCGGCGAGAGGAGGGCTGGCGGGCCAGTGCGCTGGGGGCGGCCGGGGCGCCC
The DNA here is from genome assembly GCF_028538775.1 of Myotis yumanensis. Classification (NCBI taxonomy): domain Eukaryota; kingdom Metazoa; phylum Chordata; class Mammalia; order Chiroptera; family Vespertilionidae; genus Myotis; species Myotis yumanensis. Next base: position 2,367,356 of record NW_027223771.1, on the reverse strand, counting down.
GAGGCTGCCGCGCGCACCGCACCGGCGCCCTGAGCGCGCCCGGGAGCCGTCGGAGCGGGCAGCCGGCGCGGGCGCCCGGGCGCACAGGACGGGGGGTCGCGGAGAGCGCGCAGGGAGGGCGCTGGAGGGAGGGAGGGAGGGAGGGAGGGAGGGGACTGGGCGGGGGCTGCCGGCCTCGGTGGTGGGAGTCAGGGTGTCTGTGTGTCTGTCGGTCTCCTCTGGCTCCCCGCGTGCCCCCCGGGGATCCGGGAGCGGCGCCCGCTCCGGTCCCCGCGCCCGGCGGGCGGCGGCACGTGGGGCCCACGGCGCGGCAGCGGCGGGGGCGAAGGGAGGCCCGTTTCTCTCTTTGGTTATCTAGCTGTATGAGTGCCACAGAGCCGTCATAAAGCTAGATAACCGAAAGTAGAAATGACTCCCACAACTTCTGCGTGCGAGCGCCCGCCCCGCCGGCCGCCCCGGCCCGCGCGAGCCACAGGAGCCCGCAGCAGCCCAGCGCCGGCCCAGCGGACTCAGCCCGGCGGAGCGGCCGCGCCCGGACCAGGTACCTGTCCTCGGCTCTCTCTCTCCGGGACACTTTCCGTCCCCGGAGGAACTTGCCAGCTGTCCCGCCCCCCCACGCCTCCTCCCTCGCCCCCACACATCCCCCAGCGCCGAAGCAGGAACCCCAAAGTGGAGCGGGCCGGGGGAGCGGAGGGGGGTGGGGTTGCAGAGGGGTCGCTGGCGGGGAAGGCGCCAGCCTTCGCCTTCACCCCATAAATCAGGCGGGAACAATCCTGTCCCGGAGCCTGGGACGGGGATTTGGGGATGCAAATGCGAAGGGAGAGAGAGGGGAGAGAGAGAGAGAGAGAGACAGCGGCCGGTCGGGGGTGGGGGTGGAGGGAGAGCAGGGGTGGACCGGGCTGCCCCGCCGCTAACAATGCGGCCTTTATGGAATTATTCGACGAGTCGGCCCGCGCGCCATTAGCATACGGCTTGGGGGTTGCCGGAGCTTCGCCCCTCGGTGAGGTCAAGTTCTTGATAATTTGATCACTTTTCACGGGCTCTGGCAGCTGCCTTTGTGTGCAGTTGGGGGGTCTGTGTGCAGCGTGAAGCGGAGCAGAACTGGCGAGGAGTGAGCTCAATGGCGAGGGGCCGGGCGGGGGCCTCCCTCCCGGACGGGCCGGCCCTGCCCTGCATACAAACCTCGCGCAGGCGGGTGGGCGGGAGGGACCGGCTCACCCCCGCGCCACCTCCGCACCCGCCTGGGCCGGGGCCCGCTCCCGCCCGCACCTCCCCAACTTCCCCGAGTGGTTAAGGTGCAGGCCAGCTCCCGACAGCCCCTGCCCCTCCTCCATTCGCCCCCCCACCCCTCACACACACCCAGTCGCAACATAAGATGTATTACAATGTCTAGCAAATAAAAAAGCAATTGGGGGAAATCTGCATTCCGTTTCCATGGCAACCCAAGCAGCACACCCGGCTACGAAGGCTCCCAGCCCCTCTGAGCGAGGCTTGGGGAGCGGGGCCCACACAGCACCGAGCGCGCTTGGGTCTGTCCCTCTTGAGGTCCTTGTCTGCCTCCATGTCACTCTCCTCCCTAACACCCCCCAAAAGACCCAAAGCCTGGCTCCTGGAAGCTTGGGGAACCCCCTGAGCATGAGGGGTCCTGCCCTGCCTCAGAGAAGAAGGGATCCGGGTGTGTTCAGAGCCCCCGAGGATATGGGGGGGCTTTCTGGCTATGCAGGTGTGTGGGTGCAATGACAGTCAAGCTTGGAGAGACTCAGGCCACCACTCAGACCCCACCCCCTGGCCCCTTTCCCTCATCGACACCAGGAAGCAGACCGATGGGGAGGCCTCAGCGACTCCTCCAGGTCACCCAGCTCAGGCGCGCGGAGGGCGGCCCAGTTACCTACATGGCCCATGTTCCCCGTCCCTCCCCAGCCTGCCCTGTGCAGACTTGGAGTGACACAAGTGTCTTCCCATTTTCATGCCTTCAAAAGCCTTTTTAAAAAATTTTTTTTGGCCTTTGCTTACCAAGATTATTTTGAAAATAGGTTAGACGTGGAAAAGCTGAACATTCAAACAGTCCGGGAGGGCAATCTGTCGCCCCTGGGGCCAGGAGCTGCCCGGCTCGGGTAGCCCGCTGGCAGAGGGACACTGTTCACCGTGTCACCTTTTGAATATGGAGCCACGAGAGTGTGTTAGCTGTCGAGAATAAAATTGAAACCGGAAGAAAAAAGAACAGGCCAGGAAAGTCAGCGGCCCTCCGCTCTCTCCCCAGAGATAACCGGCAGGTAGAAGGAGCTTTTCCTGGGGCCTGAGTGCACCCACTTCCCATTTGTAGAGGTCACGCTCCCCTTTTCTTGGCAAGCGGCTGGCGAAGGGTGACTCTCGGGGTTCAGGATCCGCCAGGCAGGCCGTGGGCAGCGTCCCTGCCCCCCCCCCCCCCCCCATCCTCCCTTCCTGGCGCACCTGGGAGCCTGTGCGCTGATCGTGACCTCATTTCGGAGGAAATGGAGCAGCTCTTCCCACCCCCTCACCCTGTGCGTCTGCTCCCTTCCCAGCTACTTGGCCCTGGGCCCCCGGCTGCCATCTTCTCTTCCCACCACCCCCATCCCTTTGCTATTTTGCAAGAACTAGTCCTACTAGGAGCTGGGTGGCTTTGCGGCCTGACAATTGTGTCTGCACGGTTCACATGAGTTGTTTTTTTCTTTGTGTTTTTTGTTTGTTTGTTTTGTTTTGTTTTTGACACCAGGGCCCCAAACCATGCGGGTAGTCCTTAAATCTGGGGCAGGGGATGGACGAGTGTAGGCCTGGGAGAAGGCGGCGTTCTTTCCGCTTTCTACGAAATCGAAATCGGTTCATGCGAACCTCCGGTGTGGGAGGGTGGCGAAGCTGGAATCCACTAGAAATGGCCCTGGAGAGAGACCATCCCCCCGATTTGGACCCGGGGAATAGGAATGACTGTCCCTAACGGAGCCACGTTCACATCCCCTCTGGGCCAGGAGGCTCAACATTGATGCCCCGTCCACCTGGGCCTCCGGCCTTCTCCCCGCTCCCCCGGGGAGCCCTCCCAACCTCTTCCCGCCTCGCACTCCCCGCGTTTGGGCCTCACTTTTGTGGCACGTTGGCACTACGCCCCAGGCCCCCCGGCACAACAAGGCTTGGGGGGTGGGGGAGCTGGCCAGGCGATGGGAGCTGCAGGGTGGAAGCCAGAATCGGTTGGGAATCTCAAAGATGTTCGCCCAACCCCGTTGCTTTGCCACCTGGACAGAGCGAGCTCAGTGAGGCGCAGGGTCGCCCGGGAAGCCGCTGGTGGGGCGCAGAGCTCGGCAGCCCCCGCGGTGGGGGAGGCGGCGAGGGCGTTTCTTCTCGCTGCTCCGGGAACTCCCAGCCCTGGCTGTTGGGCCAGGTAGGCCTCTGCCCCGGCGACTGACAAGCCGGCGTCACAGGCGCCTCGGACAATCAGGCCCGAGTCTGGGAGCTGTCCGCGGTCCGCTCCGACCGACCGCCGGGAGACGGGACCGGGGCGCGCGGGGAGCGAGGCGGGGAGGCCTCCCAGGGCCCGGCGGCGGCGCCTCTGAAAAGCATGAAGGGTCGGCATTAGGCGCTCATTTAGAGAGCGTTACTAATCCGAAGTTACAGCGCTAATTCCCTGATCCGGCCGCTCCCACACGCAGCGCCGCCGGGATTAGAGGCGCGGCCGCCGCCCCGCCCCGCGCTCACGCCCCAAACGCGCCGGCCCCGCGCGCCCTCGGGGCTGCGGGCTCCGCTAATCGCTAATCCGCAGCGCCGCGCTCGCCGGACCCGAACGTGCGGCTGGGCGGGTCCGGGGCGGGCAGGGAGAGGTCAGCCCTGAGCCGGGGAGCAGCCCCCCAGGGATGCGTGCGCCCTTCGAGGCCCCCGGAGACGCGGCGCGGACCAGAGAGCCGCCGGGATTTCTCCCACGCGGGTGTGCGCACCCACAGCTCGGCCCCTCGTTGGTCGCCGCGCCATTTTAATAGCCCCCCCACCCGATTCTCCCCTTGGCATCTCTGGCACCCGAGTGTGTCGGGGTATCTCTGTCCCCATCCCGCCCTGACTTTTGCCCCTCTCCATCAGCCTGGAGAGAGTGACCAATCAGCGCTGGCCTGGGGTGGGATGCTCGTCACCATGGTGACGGCCGGGCGCCCTGGCAGAGCTGCCCATCACCGAGGGCCAGTCTCCTCTCCGCCTGGACCTGGGTGTGAAGGGGAGATAGGGATGGACAGGGGGGGAGGTAAGGGGCGGGAGACAGAGGTGGCACCTGATCCCCTCTCCAACCTCATTGGGTTCAGCCTGGGTCAGGCAGGGGAGAGCACATGCACGGTGTGGACAAAGCCTGAGCTGGTAGGGGAATGGATTCCCCGAGGTGGGACCCCCTCCATATTTCTCATGTAGGTGCAGAGGTCTGTCCTGGTCTACCTCTCGCCCTCTCTCTCTTCAGGAGCTCCCAGAGCTCCCCCCACCCCCCAATCACCTTGCCGTAAGTGCTGTGCTTTTGGGCAAGTGACTGTCCCTCTCTGAGTCTCAGTTTTCTCATCCATAAGATGGGCTGGTCTGCAGGCTCATCGTGGAAAGCACCCAGCACACAGGAGGTGCTCCTTCTCCATTAGCAAGGAGGGAGAGACTATTGAGGGCAGAACTTGGGGGGGGGGTCCCTTCTTTCTGGGGAAGCCCAGTTTGGGTGTCTCGTGGTTTCCCAGAGCCAGCTTTTTAAATATATATATATATATTATTGATTTCAGAGAGGTAGGGAGAGGGAGAGAGAGAGAGATAGAAACATCAATGATGAGAGAGAATCATTGATCGACTGTCTCCTACTAGGGATCGAGCCCACGACCTGGGCATGTGCCCTTGACCGGAACCCGAGACCCCTCTGTCCAAACTGGCTAGGGCTAGAGCCAGCTTTCCATCTCTCCTCCAGACAGCTGGGAATCAGAGAGTTGGGGAGGGTTTTTAAAAAACGGAGCCAGGGCGGGGGCTGTGGCTGGAGCAAGACCTTGGTCAGTGGCTCTGAGAATGGGCCACCGCGGCTCCTACGGAGCCAGGCCCTTCCTGCCAGCCCGGGCCAGCTTAAGCGCCACTTTAAGTGGTCTGGGCATTCACTGGCCGGCCCCTCGCCGTAATTGAGCCGCAGGGGTTTGAAAAGAGGGCCAGGGCCTCAATGACAGGACCTTGGGCCAGGCTAATTGGTTTTGGTTCAAGGGGATCCTGGATTTGTGAAAAGCTCCAAACTGCCTTTCCCACGCCAGAGGCAGGTCAGGGCTCTCAGGAGACGGGTTCAAGGAGACGGGAACCAGGCGAGAGAGCTGGGAGCCAGGCGCCTGCGGCTGAGGCTCTTGCACCACCGGCCAAGGTTTCCCTGTGCTGGGAGCGTGGGAAGTCACTGTAAGGGACCTCCGGGGTGCAGGCAGGTTCTACCAACCTTCTCACACACACGTGAGGCCATGCGGAGAAACGGGCCACCTCCTCTGAGCCCCTGGCACCTCTTAGCTGGGGAGACGTGTCTCTTGTCCCCGCTGGAATCGTCGAGTAAGAGAAACCAAGCAACTGCTGTGTAGTTCATCCATCCTGCCCTGGCAGCTGGACCCAACCTGGGCTTTTATTTTATTTTAAATAGATTTTTATTGATTTCCGAGAGGAGGGGGGAGGGAGAGAGAGAGAGAGAAACATCAACGATGAGAGAGAATCATTGATCCATGAATGTGCCCTGACTGGGAATCGAACCCCGGACCCTTCAGTCCACAGGTAGACACTCTAGCCACTGAGCCAAACCGGTTAGGGTCACACCTAGGCTTTTAGGCTCTGGGAAAATCCTGGACTCTATCCTGATGCGGGAAGTACAGCTGGTCTCAGGATGACCCACTTCTGTCCCTTGAAATGTCCCCAAACCGCTGTGGGCAAGGGCAGACCAGGTGGAAATGAGAAAGGGAGACCTGTGGTACTTTAAAAAAAGAAAAAGATAAGGTGCCATCTATTTCTTTACATTCAGAAAGTAAGCACTAATTGTATGGCAGCTGAACTCTGTCCTTACTGTAGGTAATCTGAATGTTCATGCTTTGGAATATATAACTTCAGGTACACAGATAAACTATGTGTTTGGGCCTAAATGGTGACACATTTGTATATATTGGGCGTCCCCCCAAAATGTATACGCATTTTACAGCTGATAGCTCAGTGGATGTTTCTTCCTTTTCCCATTTAACCCATTGGAATGAATGATTATTCGAAGTGTCTATGCCTTTGGGGGGGACACCCTGTATGATATACCCCGGTCTTGTATATATTTGATTTACATACCGAATCGCCCCCTTATGTGACCATCAGTTTATGTTAAGGGTGGCGCCAGGGTGGGGTGGGAGCTAGAACAATATCCATGCCATTAACAATGACATTGACCGAGACCTGGGTTTCATGGCTCATTGTGTGTTGAAGGGAGCATCCTAAATACTCACCAGCTTAAAAAACAAACAAACAAACAACCCCCCCCCAAAAAAAATCCCTACCCTTTTGGTTACCGTCCAAATGTTTGCCACGTTGGCCCCTTGAGGCACCTGGTAAGTGGGAGAAAGGTCCTTGGACGGGAGGGAGAACTCTGTCTTCCCATTTTGATTTCAGTTTTTAATTGCCCGGAGCCCCGTTTCTCTGGGCCTCTGCTCATTTGCACACTGGAGATTCATGTGTAAACAGGCATGTGGCGTGTGCGCACGCCTGGGCCTCCTGGTCGCCGAGTGTGCCCTCCTGGCGTTTAAACACACACATCCACACATTACGGGCTTGCATATTTGCCTCCTTTCTAGAACCCGGTTAATTCCCCCTTCGCTAATCCCCAAACCCACTCCCTTCTCCACCCCGCAAACCCACAGACAAAAAACTCTCCAGGCCCCACTGACCAGTGGTCTCAGCCTCCTTCTCTGGCCGGCAGCTCTCCAGGCCCCGGCTGGAGTGAGGGCTCTTATTAGGCAGACCTCATCAATATCCCAACCACACCCCAGCACCTCTACTAGGAACTATTAGCATTGAGAATTAACATGAGCCCTGGCCGGTTTGGCTCAGTGGCTAGAGCTTCGGCCTGCAGACCGAAGGGTCCCAGGTTTGATTCCGGTCAAGGGCACATGCCTGGGTTGCAGGCTCGGTCCAACATGCAGGAGGCAGCTGATCAATGATTCCCTCTCATCATTGATGTTTCTATCTCTCCCTTCCTCCCTGAAATCAATAAAAAAATATTTTAAAAAAAGACCACCCCCCCCAAAAAAAGAATTCAAATTAAACGGCACTTGTCAAAATAAATGGACAAAGTAGAGTTAGCCATGTCTTCGCCTGGATTTCCTTGGCTTGGGTTTGCTTATTCACTGATTTGAAGACGAGAAGAAAGAGAGAGGGGGAGAGGAAGAACAGGCTGCCACGGGGAGAGGAGAGGAGATGGAGGGAGGGAGAGAGAAAGAGAGAGAGAAAGAGAGAGAGAGAGCCAGCCCTGAGCCCGTGTCCTGGGGTCCCAGCCATTAGGACTCTCCAGGGGACTGGAATGCAGTCTCTAACCTCAGCTCCTAATGAACGCCGAGGTGTGGACGAGGCCGCGGGGACGGCTTTGTTTACGGAGGAAGGGCCCTGGGAATGGGCGAGGGGATTGCTTTGGGGATTAAGGAGTGGGCTTTGTTTTTAGGAAGGGCCTCGCTTCTTTTCTGAAGTTCTCTGCCGCTAATTGATTCAATTCAGACATTCCTCCTCCCTCCTCCGCCGGCCGGGGCCCTGAGCGAGATGTGCTCCCCCGCCCGTTTCCCCAGCTGCTCCGGCCCCCTCTCTCCACGGTGACCCCTGAAAAGGGTGTGAACCTTCTGGCCCAGGGATCACGGGCGCCGGGGAACCCGGTCAGAGGCCGGGACCTCGGCGTGTCCGCCTGTGACACACAGCGACACGCACTGACCTGTGTGATTGCAAGTCCCATTGACATAGAGGAACAGATCCTGGGTGCACAGTTCCACGGGGTCTGACGGATGCGTTTACACCCACGGAGCCAACAGGGGGGCAGCCTTTCTGTCTTTCCAGAAACTTCCCTCCTGCCTCTGCCCATGGTTCCCCACCCTCCTGATTCCTCTCACCAAGCACCTAGCTAGGGTGTCATATATGTGGCGTGTACGCCAGGAGGTTGTTTGTTGTTGTTGTTGTTGTTGTTTTAATATATTTTTACTGATTTCGGAGAGGAAGGGAGAGGAGAGAGAGAGAAACATCAATGATGAGAGAGAATCATGGATCGGCCGCCTCCTGCACTCCCGCCCCACACTGGGGATGGAGCCTGCAACCCAGGCATGTGCCCTGACCAGGGAGGGAATCGAACCGTGACCTCCTGGTTCCTAGGTCGATGCTCAACCCCTGAGCCATGCCCGCTGGGCTGTTGTTTGTCAGGGAGCGCCGTCCTGGGAGGCAGGACTGAGCGACTGTCCAGCTTGCCTATGAAAGGTCACACTGGACTGTGTTCAGCTCTCTCCCTGGGACGGGCCCGGAAGTCAGGCCTGGAATTAGACTGGGGGTGGGGGCTGGTCTTCTGCCAGGACAGCCCTGTTCTCACCCCGGCCTGTTAATGAGCAGGGAGGGCGGGGCACAGGTGAGCCTCACACCTTCCCACTTGCCTCCCTCCTCGGCATCCGGAGCTGATGGAGAGCTATTAATGGAAGGTGCGGGCTTTGTGCTAATTAGAACGCCCCTTCAGCTCCCATCTGCACGGCACCCCCCTCCCTGGTCACCTCGCCACCCCCATTCGCTTGCCGACCTAGTTTTTGTCACCCCCATAAATTAGGGAGGGGAGCCGCTCCCCTGTTTCTGGTCAGACCCCCGTTCTTTGTGTGCTGCAGGGGTGTCCAGGGTGGCCTCGCCCCAGGCTTCTCTGTCTTACTTGGAGGAGAAGGACTGGGAGTTGGAAAGGGGGCTGGGCACCAGCGGCCGCGTTCAAGGCTAGGCTGCTCTTACACCAGCCATTTGGGGTTATTTTTTAAAAATATATCTTTGTTGATTTCAGAGAGGAAGGGAGAGACAGAAACATCAGTGATGAGAGAGAATCATGGATCGGCTGCCCCCTGCACGCCCCACACTGGGGATGGAGCCCACAACCCAGGCATGTGCCCTGACCGGGAATCGAACCCCGTGACCTCCTGGTTCATTGGTCGAGGCTCAACCACTGAGCCACACCAGCCACGCCAGCTGCCCAGGCCTTGGGGTTGTTTTGAAAAGGTCCCTCTCCTCTTCCTTCTGGAGAGCGAGGTTTCAGACACCATCGCCTCCGTTCCCCCATCCCTGGGTGCCTCCCCGTCTATTGTACCCCCCTCCACCCACAGCGTGCTCGCTGCCTCCCAGGCACCCTGGGGGGTGCGGGCTGGAGCCCTGGCTCTTTTCTGAAAAAAAAACAAAAAAAACAAAACAAAAACATTTCAAAATAACATTTAAATTTCATTTTGCTTTTTATTTCTTTCACCTCAAGCCCAATGGATATAGTTGTGTTTTGTTTTTTTTTTAAACAGAGGTTGTCTCTTATAGAGGCTTCATTGAAGGCGGAAAAAAACACATGAACGTCACACACAGACGTCATTTAAAGAGAAAGCGCCTCTCAGCTTAGAGGGTGGGGGAGTTCAGGCTTCCTGTCGAATTATCACTTGGGAGTCTCTCTCTCTCTCTCTGCCCCTCTTTTTTTAGCTCCTGAACCCCCTCTGGTCCCCATGGGGTTTGTGTGTAAAAATAGCTCGCCCTCCCCGCTCCCTCTTCTCATTTCTTCCTGCTGGAATTATCCGGATGGGAATGCAGGTCGCGCTTTCAGAACCAGGAGTGGGTCTTTGGCCAGAGCGCCAGGCGTTGCCAGTTCTCCCCAAGGTTGAGGGCCCAGCTAAAGGGGGGCGGGGTGTTCTGGGGTGGGGTTCAGCGGGAGGACGGGCTGCCCCTGTGGCCTTTCCTGCCTCCCGGGGTGACACTTCCTGAATTGAGGCAGGAGGGGAAGACCCAGGACTAACTCAGTCCGAGTGAATAAACCTGATCCAAACTCCAGAAGGGCTGGGGGGGTGGGCGGGGCGGGGAGCGATGCCGAGCTACGAGGGGGGTTTGGGAAGGATGTTTTGGCCATCACCACGCAGTCTCCTTGACAAGCCACCTCCCCTCTCTGGGCCTCTGTGTCTCTGTCTGTGAAGTGAGGTTCATGACTCCAGGGGTCCCGTGAGAACTGAAATATACAAATAAGGCGCCTGCATACAGTGGGCGCCTAATAAGTGACAGCTCTTTCTGCAGCTGGGCCCGGGTGCGCATGAGCGGCTGGGTCTGAAATTCTAACCTCCACTCGCTGGAGACAGTGAGAGCACCCGTGATGTCCTGCGTCTCAGGGAAGAAGTGATCGGTGCCCTCGTGCCCGCCAAAGCGCCCCCACTTTGGGAGATGAACCAGGGCGCCAAGGGGCACCCTGGGGTGGGGGGCATTGGGACACCTGGGAAGGTCCAAGCACGGCTGGCTTGGGAGGAGAAGGGTAAGGATGGACTCGCGAGGGCATCGCCTGGAGGCCCGTATCAACTCGGGGTTCAGCATTTCTAATAGGAGATCGTTGCTTCTGGGAAGTGGCCTGGGGTCCCCGGCTGGGCAGACGCCGCGTATCAGGGCAGGGTCGCCCTCCGCGCTACGCTGGGGGAGTCGCTCTCCGCGCTGCGCTGGGCCCCAGGCGCATCCCTACCTCGCGGGCCTGCGTCTTCCCGGCTCCAGCTCTCAGCGCGCAGGGGTTCGCTCCGAGCGCGGCCTCCCGCGGCAGCCTGGGGAATGGGGTGGCGGGGGCCCTGGCCTGCTGGCTGGCTGGAGCCGGGCGCGACCCCCTCAGCCAGACCCCCAACGGGCTTCCCTCGCGCATCCCCGGCTGGATGGGCTGTGGCTGTGACCTGGAGGACGCATGTCCCTGCCCGCTTTGAGCTGGAAGAGGAGCGCATCTGGGCGGGAGTGGGGGGCGCCTGAGGTCTCCCTCTGTTTTACAGCTACCGTCCTGCCTGCGCCTTCCTCCCCGCACCGTCCTGTTGCTCAGCGCCCTCCCTCTTCGTGGGCACGAACTCGCCGTGGGCACCGGCTCTCTCGTCCGAAGGCGACGGCAGAAAGGTGAGTGGCCCCGAGCGACCCGGAAAGCACGCTCGCGCGCGGCGCCTCGGAGCTTGGAAGACCGAGCCCGGCCGGCGGAGCGGGTGTGCTTTCCTGGGTCGCCAAGAAGGCGATCCTCGTCCCAAGCCCGGACCCAAGGCCCCCCCACACACACCCGTCCCCTCCTCCCGGCAAAACGGCGCGAACGACACACTCACCCGCTCGTTGTGTTTTGTGATTCAATCCGGCAGAGCTGGGCGCGGCGGCGCGGCGCACACAGTAGGCGCCTCGTAAGCGGCCGCTCTGAAGGTTCTGGCCTCCTGGCCTCCGACGCGGCCCCTGGGCCACCCGGGCCCTCGGGATCGGCGTCCTGAGGAGCCCGCGGCGCCCGGTGGCCTCGCCCCTCCGGTGGGGACGGAGCGCTGTGCCTGCCTCCGGGCTGCGACACCCCAAAGGCCGGCCGCGCGCCCACGGAGACGGAGTCACCCGCCCGGACCCGGGCGCAGCGTCCGCACCACCGGCGGCCCGGCGAGCACTCACTCCCCGCGGGCACCAGGGCGCGCACCCCGCTCCTGCCTGGGAACCCCAGGTGCCCGGCCCGGTGGGCGCCGCGGGCCGGAAGTCACCTTGAGAGCGCGACGCAGTGCGGCTGCGTGTGCGCCAGGACGGGCGCCATCGGACCCCGCGCCCCAGGAGCGCAGCGCGTGGGGAGCCCCGCCCGGCCGTGTCCACCGCCCGGCGCCCGGCAGGACCTCAGGTATTAACGAGCCCGGGAAGCCGCAGCGAGCGCCGTGGTCCCCCTTCCCGCCCGGACCCTCCGTCGCGGCTGCTGCCGCCCCCGGGTCGCTGCGTGCGCTCCCGGCCGGCCGTGCGCTCTCGCCGGGCTGCTGCGGAGACCGAGGCTTCGGTCCGGCCCGAGCCCGCTCGCTGGGGGCGCAGCCGGCCTCCCCGAGGGCGCACCGGGCTGGAGGGGGGTCCCCAGAAACCGCTGCGTCTCGAAGGACCGGGGCGCGTCCGCCCTGCCCTTCGGTTGTGTCCCAGCAAAATGGAAGGCGCGCGGCTGACGCCGCTGTTTCTTGGAACCGCGAGGCCTAAAGGGCGAGCAGACCGAGGCCGCCGGTCCCGGGTTGGGGGTGGCCCGTGGCCCAGGCGCAGAGGCCCGCGGAAAGGGCCGGGGGCTCGCGTCGCCCGCGTGGTTGGGGCCTGGAGGCTCCGTTCGCTCCTTCCGGGCTGGCTGCGGCCAGTCGGGGAGGAAGACCGCAGGGTTGACGCTGGAGCTCGACCCCAGCAACTTGGAGCTCGCCCCCTGCAGGCCGGGGTCCCTGCAGGTCAGAGCTGGGGGACGCAGAGTCCCCCCTCCACCTGGGGAGGAATTTACGCGCAGTCGCTGTTGTTCTGGCTGCTCGGGGTGCCCCACCGCTGCCCCGGGGCAGGTCCCACGCATGTGCGTTTGTACCGAGGGGGACTGGGGAGCTCCCGGAATGTTCCTTTGTGTTTATCGAGTAGTTCTTTGTGCCTGGCTTGGTCCTAAGCATTTCGCCTTGGGGCCTGTTTGGCAGGATGGTTTCTTGTCGGTGATTTTGGCATAGACAGAGCTGTCTGCCCCCAAAGCCTGACTTCTTTTTAATTTTTATTATTTTAATCCTCACCTGAGGATCGTTTTCCCCCATTGATTTCTAGAGAAAGTGGAAGAGAGGGAAAGGCAGAGAAATATCAATGTGAGAGAAACACATTGATTGGTTGCCTCCTGCACGTGCCCTGACCTGTGTCCTGGCCGGGGGAGGAGCCTGCAACCGAGGTATATGCCCTTGACCGGAATCGAACCCGGGACTTCGTCTACAGTCCGACACTCTATCCACTGAGCCAAACCGCCTAGGGCCCAGAGCCTGGCTTCTTAACCTCCCACACTCTTTGCTCTTCGTTGCACAAACACACGGGTTCGTCACCTTTGGGATGTTATCTGTCAAGTGCAAAGTCGCCCAGGGGACACAGCCCATCACTCCCCAACCTCCTGGCCTACAGCTCTGGCCTAAAAACAGATGAATATTGTGGTGCTTCTGAGCCTCCTGGCAGCCAAGACAAAGAAGAAAACAGGATGGTTAACACTCTTGTTTGAAAAAGAACGTTTAGAATGTCACCAGAATGTCTAGAGACGTGGACATTTTTTTTCCCCTCCATAAGATTTATAGAGTCCGGCCGGCGTGGCTCAGTGGCTGAGCGTCGACCTATGAACCAGGAGGTCACGGTTCGATTCCTGGTCAGGGCAAGATTTATAGAAACTTGGAGATTATGTAGGTCAAGTGCTCACGTCACAGACGAGGAACCAGGCCCAAAGGGGGGAAGGCCCGCCCCCCATCATAAAGGTCGCTAGGAGAGCAAGGACTGGGGCCCAGGAGTCCTGCTTCCCATCCTCTGAGGAGCAGGCTTCCGTGGGCTTGTTAACGGGGAAACGGTTTAGCTGTGTTATTGGTCCCTCTGTCCCTCAGATCTGTGTGCTGTCTTGTCCCTTTGCGCGCCCCCATTCCTCAGGCTGGGCTGGCTTTGGTGCACGTGTCTGCAAATATTTGATGAATGAGTGAGTGGTGCAAACGGCTAAACCTCTGGACTGAGGGATGGGGTGGGAGTGGAATTCTCAGAATGGACTTGTGTTTTGAATGTTGCATTTCTTTTTGTTGTCATTGTTACACCTCACCCGAGGATATTTTCCCATTGGTTTTGAGAGAGAGTAGAAGGGAGAGGGAGAGGCAGAGAGAAACATCGATGTGAGAGAGACACATGGATGGGTTGCCTCCTGCATGCAACCTTGACCGGAATCGAACCTGGGACCCTTCAGTCCATGGGCAGACGCTCTATCCACTGAGCCAAACCCGCCAGGGCTGCATGTTGCATTTCTGAGCCCAGGAATCCCTTAGACCCCTCTCAGCAAATGCTGTGAGCTGGGTGGTGTGTCCCTCCTCCTCCCACCCCCACTCCCCGCCCCTTTGGCAATGGTCTGGCTCCTAAATGCTCCATCACCACCTTGTTGGACCTCATGGGAGGAGGGATCATTTCTCTACCGAGGAAGCAGGTTGTCAGTGAGGCCTGTAGGTCCCTTTATGGGGACTAAGGATGGTCGCCTGCTGGCACCGTCACACGGTCGCCATGAGACCTGGGACACCCACCCATCCTTATGTCCTTTTGGGCGAGAGGCAGCCTTCTGCTGCCTGTCTGGGTTTGGTTCCGGCCGCTTCCGGACAAATCGCAGAAGGTGGCTCATCGGGTCCCCAGAGCTTGCACAGGTTAGGACATTTCCAGGGTGGCCTCTGAAACCCTCGCTTGCTGACTGCAGGCACCGAATAAATCTGTACCAGAAAGTTGTCCCCCTGGGTGTGTGTTGGGGGAGGGGGTTGGCTTATGGGTGAGAAGCCCCTATTGGCAGAAAGGCTCCACGGGCCAGATCCCGGCCAAATCCTGCCCCTTCTCTCTGAACTGGCTCTGCCCTGGCCAGGCAGGATGGACAGCCGAGGCCCCCTGGCAGCGAGAGCCCCAGCTGGGGAAGAGAACCAGGGTACAGCTCCCCAGATTAGTTACTGTCTACAAGGATTAAAGGCCCCAAATAATGGCTGGCCTCTCCCATCCTGCGTGCCCGGGGAAGCCATGTCAATTCAGCCGCACGCCAGCTTAGGCGGTGGATGTGTGTATAAATCGAATTTAGCAAATCAGATCATGGTTTAAATGCACTATTTAAAGCAGTCCTGCAGGGAAGCCTTTTACAAAGGGAATAATCATTTTGTGATGCTAATCGCCGGCCTCCAATTTATCTCCTTTGTAAGTTCAGATGTTGGCGCACCCGGGCCGCTCTGAAATTGGGGCGCTCGGGCGCGGGGCTGGGCGACGGCTGTCGGCCTGCCTTCTCTAACCTCTCGTTCGAAATGGGCGCATGTCCTCGCTCTCGCAGGGGGGCCTCAGGGTGCTTGTCACTTAGCCTGATCGTTCTCATCCATCCCACTCATCTTTTTTTTATAATCTGATAGAGCCCGCCTTTCAGCTGCTGCTGGCTCCTCTTCTGAGATTTGCGCCCATCCTGGGGGCGGGGTGTGTGGGGGGGGATAGAAGCCCTGCTGTTCCCAGGGTATTAGATGCAGCTCCGTCTCTGATCTGAACCCTCTTTTGTCTCCCTGAGCTTCTGGTACCCCTGGTGCCGCATCGTCAAGGAGATCTGAGTCCACCAGACACACATCCGCCCCTGGATGAGGTCGGCGCCCGATCGCTGAATGGGCAGCGTTCAAAATTATTCTTTCTCCCCATTCACCGCCCCAGAGCTGAGGCCTGGACGTTCCGGTGACTTTTCCCACAAGTTGAAATGGGGACTCAATGGAGAACCTGTCTCCTAATTGCTATAAAAGTGTTTTATACACGGAGCCGTCCTGCCTGGCTTTGCAGAGGGAATATAATCGGGGACCATCTGGGTGGGAGGGAGAGAATGGAGGGACAGAGATGGCTCGGAGCGGAATAAAGGAAGTGGGCAGGAAGCCGGGGGCGGCGCGGAGCTGACCTTGCCCGGCTCACAGGCCCCGATACAGTGTCTTTGTCAAGGCGGCCACTGTTGGCGCGCTCCTCGGTAATTATGACTGTGTGTTGGCATGGCGACTCGGAGCGAGAAGACGAGGAGCGCCGGGTAAATGCACGACTTGTTCTTGCCTCCCAGAGCAGAGAGGAGCTCTGGGGGTCCTTCCTCCGGGGAGACGTGGTAGAAAATTCACCGGGCCCAGGGCCGGGCCGCGGGCATTTAGAGCCATGGACCCAGGTGCTGGCACTCACGGAGGTCCCCAGCCAGACGCGCCTCCTGCTCCTTCCTGGGGGTCTTTGTTCCCCAGCTGCGATGCCAACCATACCCGTGTCTACTCCTCTCTGGGTTGTCTGTGTCTAACGGGTTTGGTATTTCTTTTCTTTTTTTTTTTAATGATGTTTTATTGATTTCAGAGAGGAAGGGAGAGGGAGAGAGAGATAGAAACATCAATGATGAGAGAGAATCATGGATCGGCTGCCTCCTGCACGCCCCACCCTGGCGATTGAGCCCGCAACCCGGGCAGGTGCCCTGGCCGGGAATTGAACCCTGACCTCCTGGTTCATAGGTCGATGCTCAACCACTGAGCCACGCCGGTTTATTTTATTTTTTTTAATATATTTTATTGATATTTTTACAGAGAGGAAGGGAAAGGGATAGAGAGTTAGAAACATCGATGAGAGAGAAACATCGATCAGCTGCCTCTTGCACACCCCCTACTGGGGATGTGTCCACAACCAAGGTACATGCCCTTGACCGGAATCGAACCTGGGACCCTTCGGTCCACAGGCCGACGCTCTATCCACTGAGCCAAACCAGTTAGGGCTGGCTTATTCTTAAAGGATCTATTTCATAGGCCGTGAGTGTGTGTTGGGAGGCTGAAAGGAATGACTGATGGGCCCAGCGGTTGGGGTGGATTTTGGGGGCTCCCCTTTCTACCCTGGTGCCCTGTCCTTAGATCCTTGAGCCACACCCTCACCAGAAAATGGGGGCAGTTGCTGGGGCCCAGAGCTGCGCTGCCCACGGTGCGAACCACGGTTGGTCTCATGCGATGTGGTCAGTGGGACGGGCTGCCGTGATAACACTGGGTTAAATAAAATACGCTGTTAGCACTTGGAGTGGGGGAAACGAGTTAAGTCGGCTCGCGTGAATTGCGCATACTCCGCAGGAGCCGTCTTAACTCGGTTCATATAGATTTGCGGTGGAGTGCGGGAAACGTGTAAACTCGGGCCGATTGTAACTGCGTATTACCAAATATTTGTTTGTTTGCCGTTCACAAAGATACCTACCTGCGTATGCGAACCGTTTCATACCCATTGGGGTAATAGGTATCATAAAAATCCCTGATTTTGCGCGGGAAACCTAAATAATTGCCCGCGCCATCTTATATTTTGGCGGGAAATTCACCCCACACCGGAGTGTTAGAATTAGTTTTACCTGTTTCTTACTTTTTAAAAATATATCTTTATTGATTTCAGAGAGGAAGGGAGAGGGAGCGAGAGATAGGAACATCAGTGATGAGAGAGAATCATGGATCGGCTGCCTCCTGCACGCCCCACACTGGGGATGGAGCCCGCAACCCGGGCATGTGCCCTGACCAGGAATGGAACCGTGACCTCTTGGTTCATAGGTCGACGCTCAACCACTGAGCCACACCGGCCGAGCTGTTTCTTACTTTTTTTTAAAAAATATATTTTATTGATTTTTTTACAGAGAGGAAGGGAGAGGGATAGAGAGTTAGAAACATCGATGAGAGAGAAACATCGATCAGCTGCCTCCTGCACACTCCCCACTGGGGATGTGCCCGCAACCAAGGTACATGCCCTTGACCGGAATCAAACCCGGGACCCTTCAGTCCACAGGCCGATGCTCTAGCCACTGAGCCAAACCGGTCAGGCTGTTTCTTACTTTTTAATGTGGCTCCTAGAACATTTAAAATGAAACATGTAGTTTATATCCTCATCGGCCCAGACTAACGAATCAAGACCTCTCCAGCCCTGGGCTCAGTAACTAAGCCTGGCCTCCCCCTGGGAGGTCTCGGGCCACAGAGGGCTCTGCGCATAGAGGGCCGTGGAAGAGCCAGACAGAGGGAGGCTCGGCCCTAATGGGGCTTTTAGGGGCCACCTAGTGCAGCCCCTTAAATGGGGTTCCCCCTCAATCCTTCGAGGCAGGAGCCCTGGCTCTGCAGGTAGGGTGGCGTGAGGAGAACCAGTAGGTAAGCCCACAGGAGTCTTGGGATCGGGGTTCAGGGGTGCCTCGTGGATTCTGCATGGGCACGGATGTAGATGACAGGAGGGTGGTCCCGGGGGGTGGGGGGAGAACTCCCACCTCCCCCTCCCCTTCCTCACGGTGGTTTCATCTCTCCCAGATGTGCCCAAGCACAGGGCGAGGGAAAGCAGCTGTGCCCGGGTCTCGGCCAGGCCCACGTGGAGCAGGTCTCCTTTGGCCCGAGGGCTCCCGATGCCCCTCTCCCGGCCCCCTCCGCCCCCGGCCTTTGCTGCTCTCTGCCCTGGAAGCTTCTGGGATGCGCCTTGGCCCGGAGCCAGCGTCTCCTTGGCCAGGCCTCCTGCCCTGGCTCCCGGCCAGGCCTGGGTCTTGGGAGAGATTTGCTGGGGAGGTGCTGGCTCACCCTGCTGTCGGGGGGCAGAGGGGCCGTCTCACTTCGGAGGACTCCTGGCTGCAGGTCCAGCCTCGCCTCCCGCCAGGCCCCCTATGTCCGCTCTCAGAAACCCCAGTTTCCTGCCCTGGAGTCTCGGGCTGGGTGAAGGGCCACCCAGTCCCAGGGAGCCCCACTGAGCCCCAGTGAGCCCCAGTGAGCCCCAATGAGCCCAGTGAGCCCAGTGAGCCCCAGTGAGCCCCAATGAGCCCAGTGAGCCCAGTGAGCCCCAGTGAGCCCCAGTGAGCCCCAATGAGTCCCAATGAGCCCAGTGAGCCCCAATGAGCCCAGTGAGCCCAGTGAGCCCCAGTGAGCCCCAATGAGCCCAATGAGCCCCAATGAGCCCCAATGAGCCCAGTGAGCCCCAATGAGCCCAGTGAGCCCAATGAGCCCAGTGAGCTCCAATGAGCCCCAGTGAGCCCAGTGAGCCCCAATGAGCCCCAATGAGCCCAATGAGCCCCAATGAGCTCCAATGAGCCCCAGTGAGCCCAGTGAGCCCCAATGAGCCCCAATGAGCCCCAATGAGCTCCAATGAGCCCAGTGAGCCCCAATGAGCCCAATGAGCCCAGTGAGCCCCAATGAGCCCCAGTGAGCCCCAGTGAGCCCCAATGAGCCCCAATGAGCCCAGTGAGCCCCAATGAGCCCCAATGAGCCCCAGTGAGCCCCAATGAGCCCCAGTGAGCCCCAGTGAGCCCCAGTGAGCCCCAATGAGCCCAGTGAGCCCAATGAGCCCAGTGAGCCCCAATGAGCCCAGTGAGCCCCAATGAGCCCCAGTGAGCCCCAATGAGCCCAGTGAGCCCAATGAGCCCAGTGAGCCCCAATGAGCCCCAATGAGCCCCAGTGAGCCCCAGTGAGCCCCAGTGAGCCCCAATGAGCCCAGTGAGCCCAATGAGCCCAGTGAGCCCCAGTGAGCCCCAGTGAGCCCCAGTGAGCCCCAATGAGCCCCAATGAGCCCAGTGAGCCCCAATGAGCCCCAATGAGCCCCAATGAGCCCAGTGAGCCCCAGTGAGCCCCAATGAGCCCAATGAGCCCCAATGAGCCCCAATGAGCCCCAATGAGCCCAATGAACCCCAATGAGCCCAGTGAGCCCCAATGAGCCCCAATGAGCCCAATGAGCCCCAATGAGCCCAGTGAGCCCCAATGAGCCCGAGTGAGCCCAGTGAGCCCCAATGAGCCCAGTGAGCCCCAATGAGCCCAGTGAGCCCCAGTGAGCCCCAATGAGCCCCAGTGAGCCCAATGAGCCCCAATGAGCCCAGTGAGCCCCAATGAGCCCAATGAGCCCCAATGAGCCCCAATGAGCCCCAATGAGCCCAATGAGCCCCAATGAGCCCAGTGAGCCCCAATGAGCCCCAGTGAGCCCAGTGAGCCCCAATGAGCCCAGTGAGCCCCAATGAGCCCCAGTGAGCCCCAATGAGCCCAGTGAGCCCCAATGAGCCCCAGTGAGCCCAGTGAGCCCCAATGAGCCCCAGTGAGCCCCAATGAGCCCCAGTGAGCCCAGTGAGCCCCAATGAGTCCAGTGAGCCCAGTGAGCCCCAATGAGCCCAGTGAGCCCAGTGAGCCCCAATGAGTCCAGTGAGCCCAGTGAGCCCCAATGAGCCCCAGTGAGCCCCAATGAGCCCCAGTGAGCCCCAGTGAGCCCCAATGAGTCCAGTGAGCCCAGTGAGCCCCAATGAGCCCCAGTGAGCCCAGTGAGCCCCAATGAGCCCCAGTGAGCCCAGTGAGCCCCAATGAGCCCCAGTGAGCCCCAATGAGCCCCAGTGAGCCCCAGTGAGCCCCAATGAGCCCCAGTGAGCCCAGTGAGCCCCAATGAGCCCCAGTGAGCCCCAATGAGCCCCAATGAGCCCCAATGAGGCCCAATGAGCCCCAGTGAGCCCCAATGAGCCCAGTGAGCCGCAATGAGCCCCAATGAGCCCCAGTGAGCCCCAATGAGCTCCAGTGAGCCCCAATGAGCCCAGTGAGCCTCAGTGAGCCCCAATGAGCCCAGTGAGCCCCAATGAGCTCCAGTGAGCCCCAGTGAGCCCCAGTGAGCTCCAGTGAGCCCCAGTGAGCCCCAATGAGCCCCAGTGAGCCCCAATGAGCTCCAGTGAGCCCCAGTGAGCCCCAATGAGCCCCAGTGAGCCCCAATGAGCTCCAGTGAGCCCCAATGAGCCCAGTGAGCCCAGTGAGCCTCAGTGAGCCCCAATGAGCCCCAGTGAGCCCCAGTGAGCCCCAGTGAGCTCCAGTGAGCCCCAGTGAGCCCCAATGAGCCCCAGTGAGCCCCAATGAGCTCCAGTGAGCCCCAGTGAGCCCCAGTGAGCTCCAGTGAGCCCAGTGAGCCCAGTGAGCCCCGAGTTTGTGAAAAGAAGGCTCCTCACGGGACCCTGGGAAGTGAGGGATGGGCAGCCAGGAACTCGTCAGGAGTCATGACCATGGCGACAGGCGTTTACCCAGTGCCCAGGCTGTGCCAAGTTCCGAGCTAGCGCTTGGCACGCTTATCTGCTTCCCGGCCCTCCCCCGCCCCGGGTTTGGAGGAGCAGAGAGAGTAGTGAAGGTAACCAGGGACCTGTTCTTCTTTTCTTTTTTCTGTATTTATTTTAAAAATATATTTTTTATTGATTTCAGAGAGGAAGGGAGAGGGAGAGAGAGATAAGAACATCAGTGATGAGAGTCATTGATCGGCTGCCTCCAGCATGCCCCCTACTGGGACTCGAGCCTGCAACCTGGGCATGTGCCCTTGACGGGAATCGAACCCGGGACCCTTCAGTCTGTAGGCTGACTCTCTAGCCACTGAGCCATACTTGCTAGGGCTACTTTTTTAATTTTTTAAAAAATATTTTTATTGATCTCAGAAGGTAAGGGAGAGAGAGCGGGAGATAGAAACATCCATGATGAGAGAGAATTGTTGATCGGCTGCCTCCTGCATGCCCCACACTGGGGATTGAGCCTACAACCCGGGCATGTGCCCTGACCGGGAATGGAACCGTGACCTCCTGGTTCATAGGTTGACGCTCTATCCACTGAGCCACACTGACCAGGCTGCTCTCCTTTTTTATATCAAAGGCCATTGGGTGATGGCTTGCGGCGCATCCCGGAAGCGCCAGCCCTGGGGCAGATGGAACTCTGAGTCCCTGGGGGTCCTGGTCCCCAGAGCTGGCCTGGGCTTGGGGAAGCAGCATGTGCTCGTTGGGGCTGCTAGGGGATGGCTTTGGAGCGCCTCTTGCTTTGGGCTGGCGATACACCTGGAGAAGTTGCAGGAGGGTGGGGGGTGGGAGACAGGGTTCAGGGCTGGGCCCCTGGGAGCCCTGGCGGGGTGCTTCAAGGGGTGAGAAGCATCCCAGCCCATCCTGGCCTCTCCTCATTGTCAGTGGCATCCACAGCCTGTCTGTGCCTCAGTCTACCCCTGGAGGGCGGGGTGCACCTGTCCGTGCAGCGGGACACCCCCCGGGGCAGCCCTGACTTCTGGAGGAGGGGCAGGGGTCCGCAGCCTCTGTCCAGCCTGGTGTGTGTGGTCCTTCCTTCCTATCCACGCAGCTTGGTGGCTCAGAGCTGGAGGGATGGGAAGTGCCTCTGGGGTGTGTCTTTCCGTGGCATGCTGGGTGGGTGGGGGGGCGGGGGGGGCGCGCAGAAACCAAGGTCTCAAGTTCATGGCCACCCCTTCCCTCTGGGACTGCAGCTTCCTTTACCCCAGGTTCAGTTGCTTCTAGTCTGCTCTTCTCTCTTCTGCTGTTGGATCACCGGCTTCAAGACCGTGGTGGTGTGAGGCAGGGGGCATGTGGCTCGGTGGGACCGGGGGTCCACCTGCCCTCGCTCACACCCCTTGGGCCCACGGTTTCCCCGTCTCCCTGAGCCGGTTTTCTCATCTGTAAAGTTGGGGACAGTGATTCTTACCTTGTGGCACCCAAAGAGTATCTGTTTGGTCCTAGCCGGTGTGGCTCAGTGGATAGAGCGTCGGCCTGCGGACCAAAGGGTCCCGGGTTTGATTCCGGTCAAGGGCACGAACCTCGGTTGCAGGCTCCTCCCCGGCCCGGGCCCTGGTTGGGGCTCGTGCAGGAGGCAACCAGTCGATGAGTTTCTCTCACATGGATGTTTCTCTCTGTCTTTCCCTCTCTCTCCCGCTCTCTAAAAATCAGCCCTGGCTGGTTTGGCTCAGTGGATAGAGCGTCGGACTGCGGACTGAAGGGTCCTCTGGTTCAATTCTGATCAAGGGCACATGCCTGGGTTTCAGGCTCGATCCCCAGAGGCAGCCAATCAATGATTCTCATCATTGATGTTTCTATCTCTCCCTCTCCCTTCCTCTCTGAAATCAATAAAAATATATTTTTAAAAAATTAATGGAAAAATATCCTTAGGTGAGAATTAACAACAAGAACAACAAAAGAAGATACATGGAAAAATACTTAACAAAAAAAGAAAAGAAAAAAAGATAAGTGGGAAAATACTTATTAAAAAAAAAAAGTACCAGTTTGTGCCCATCTGCTGCTCTAGAATGGGGGGCGGGGTTGGTGGAGGCCCTGTGATGGGTGACTGTCTCACTCTCGGCCACACATCATCTTCCCTCAGCCAGGGCACAGGGAAGGCGGCAGCCAGGGCCTGGGCTCAGCTCTCTGCCGGCCACTCTGCGCTAAGTCATGGTGTTTACTGATCACGCGTGAGCTCCCAGCTCCACGGTGCAGAGCCTAGGAGATCCGGACCGCTCCCTGTCCCCTTGGAGCAGAAGTCGCCTAAGGACACAGCATTCAAGGGGGGATGGTTTGACTCAGGCCACGGGCATAAGAGAGGAGGAATCCGTTTGGGGTGCAGTCGTCAGAGAAGGCTCACTGTACCCAAACAGGCCTCCCCGAATGGAGGGTTGGAAGTGGGGGGCGGGGGTAGGTAACGGCAGTACTGAGTCCTGCAGGCCTGGCCTGGGCCCCTCCAGGGTTGTGGCGGGGTGGGGGTGGGGCGGGTCCCTATCCCAGTTGCAAGGGAACCAGGAAGCTTGGGAATTGGAAGTCTGCCTGCGCCAGGCTGTATTTTTCTACTGCGTTCACCGCCCCCCCCTTTTTTTTAAAATATATTTTTATTGATTTCAGAGAGGAAAGAAGAGGGAGAGACAGAAACATCAATGATGAGAGAGAATCATGGATTAGCTGCCTCCTGCACACACCCTACTGGGGTTTGAGCCCGCAACCCAGGCATGTGCCCTGACCGGAATTGAACCCTGACCTCCAGGTTCATAGGTCGTCGCTCAACCTCTAAGCCACACAGCCATTCATTTCTTCATTCAACTGTTAGTGACCACACACTATGTGTTGGGCTCCGGGCAAGGCCGTGGGGGACAGGGAAGGAAAACACAGCCCTCGGCCAGCCCTTGAGGCCTGTGTGGTATGGAGTTTCATCCATCAGGGCGGGAAGGCCAGCGGGGGAGCGGGGGGTTTCAGGGGTGGGGGGCGGCTGGGTTGGCAGCACTGGGGTTTGACAGTTCTCACCAGTCAGCCACTTCCTGGCTGCCCTGCCCCTCTTCACGCCCCAAGGCCCCTGGGAGAACAGGTCAGAGGCCGTGGGACCTTTGTCCATGGTGACCTTGAGATGCCGTTTAGCTTGGGCTAGAACTTTAATTTCCCAGATTCCATTTGCTCTGTCTAGAACGGTGGCATCTCAATTGCCTTTTTCTTCATTGAGAAACCAAGTTTGACCTTGGGAATCTGCATAGCAGTAACCATCGAGATTTGGGTGTGAGATTGGTAGGGAACATCTTTTTTTTTGTAATATGTTTTTATTGATTTTCAGAGAGAGAGAAAAGGAGCAGGATAGAGAAACATCGATGAGAGAGGAACTTAATCTATTGGCTGCCTCTTGCACAGGATCGAGCCTGCAACCCGGGCATGTGCCCTGACCGGGAATCGAACCTGTGACCTCTTGATTCCTGGGTGGACGCTCAACTGCTGAGCCACACTGGCTGGGCTGCTAGGGAACATCTTAAATGCAATCAGACAATACATTTCATCTGGATGAATTCAGGTAGAGAGGTTTCTCCTCCTTGGAAGAAATCGGGCGCTGTTTGAGGGATCGAGGCCTGGATTCCATCCTGGTTCTGTTCCGACTGGATCCGGAGTTGGTGGTTGGCAGGGGAGCCTGCATGTGAGTTAGCAGCCGTGGGCACCCAGCTGCCTTCCCCCAGCACACCCCGAGCTTGGAAGAGCCATCCTTCGCTAGGGGGCTGCCCTGCAAATGGACCCAGCAGCCGGGCAAGACAGGTTTTGAAGTGCATGACAGTTATGATGACTTTTAAACACGCTTTCTTTGCATATATTAAAAAACAAAAAAAGCCCTAGCTGGTTTTACTCAGTGGATAGAGCGTCGGCCTGCGGACCAAAGGGTCCCGGGTTTGATTCCGGTCAAAGGCACGTACCTCGGTCGCAGGCTCCTCCCCGGCCCGGGCCCTGGTCGGGGCACGTGCAGGAGGCAACCCATCGATGTGTCTCTCTCACATCGATGTTTCTCTCTGTCTCTCCCTCTCTCTCCCACTCTCCCTAAAAATCAATGCAGGAATATCCTCAGGTGAGGGTTCACAAAACAAAACCAAAAAACCAACAAACAGAAAGTTTAAAAAAAAAAAAGGAAAGACATTCTCCAGGGCAGTGCAAACAGTCCTGACCAAGCGCTGAGTCCGGTTCCAGACTTTCGTGTCGCAGGATCAGCTGCTGTCTGGACGCCTGAGTCAGTCTTTCCTTCCCCTCCGGCTCTGGCTCCAGGAGGAGGGCATTCGGGGAGCTGCCTCGCAGCCTCCCCCCCCCCCCCCCCGCCCCCCGTGCTGGGCAACCCGAGGTGCCCTCCAGCCTGCACTCAGTACACCATTGTGAGTGTGTGTGCCTGGGCGGCCTCTGGGGTGCGTGTTTCTTTTTGTGTCTGCATTCAGTGTCAGGCTGTGGTGTGTTTATGTCGGCCTGTCTGGGCACGATCAGTGCTACAAGGCGCTGGGGGCGGGGGATGGTTAGGAGAGAGAACATTCCACAGCCCCAGATCTCACCCTCGGGGATTTCGGGAGATTATATATATTTGTGCGCAAAAGTAGGTGTATGGTTGTGAGTATGTGGAACACAGAGTTTAATCTTGTATTATTATTTATTAAACATTGTATTTCTTCTTCTTTTTTTTTAAATCCTCACCCGAGGATATTTTTCTATTGATTTTTAGGGAGAGTAGAAGGGAGAGGGAGAGACAGAGAGAAACATCGATGTGAGAGAGACACATCGATTGGTTGCCTTCTGCACACACCCCGACCAGGGCCCGGGAACCTGCACCCGAGGTACGTGCCCTCGACTGGAATCGAGCCCGGGACCCTTCTGTCCGCAGGCTGATGCTCTATCCACTGAGCCACACTGGCCAGGGTGAGTTTATTTTTGTATTATTTTTTTAAATTAATTATTGTATTTCTATACAAACAACTGTACACCTACGTGTGCCCGCCCCTGTGTGTATGTGTATATACATATATATGACAGGCTTGTTTTTTTAATGCTGCTCATTGTGTGAGGCGACATGCGAGGGTCTGGCCAGGTGTGGTGGGAGCCGCACCGGCTGGGGAGGGGGGGCCATCTGCCGAGAGCTCACACACTTCCCCGCCTGCCCGCCGCCCGTCCGCCCGTGGGGAGCCCGTCCCTCCGCAGCGCCGGTCTCCTCTCTAATTTATGAGCTGGGAAGGAGGAGAAAATGAAACGTTGGAAGACAATGGCCGAGGCAGCGCCTGACACCTCTCCCCGGGCCTGTCTCCTGAGCGGTCAGTACATTCCCCGGCTCCACCAAAGTGAGAAAAAAGAGAACCCCCAAACCGGCCAGTAAAAGCTGTGTCTGGCCCTGGGCCTGCGGGGACGGCCATAGACTGTGGATCGTGGGGGGCAGAAGGAAAGGAAGGCTTGTATCCGCCGCCCAGCCTCACCCACGCTGGCCCCCACCTCCATCCGAGTCCCGGGACCTCTCCCAGCCCCCGGGAGAGGGGAGGGGGCCGGGCAGCTGCAGGGCTGTGTTAGTAAACATTTTCATCACCCCCCTTCTCCACTCCCGATGCCCCCTTACACCCCACCCCCCCCGCCCCCCCAGCAGCCCCTTTTCTACGGCCTGCACAATGAGCTCATTGTCCTGGGTGTGATTTGAATGAGGGATCGGCAGGCCGGTTCCCAGCATTGTCCGCGGGGCTGGGAAAAAGCCCGGCGCAGGCAGGAGGACCAGAGCGGACAGAGACAGATGCCGAAATTAGCAACGAGGCTTTGTGCGCCGGCCCCCGGACAAGGGCTCGCCTTGTTTGCGTGGGCTCGAGGGTGTGGAGCTGCCGGCTGCTCGCATGTCCCCCCATGTTAATTAGTTTTGCATGCATGTCTGAGAAGGGGCCGGGGAGACGTGTTTGTCTTTCCCGGGGAGCCGTGCGTCGCGCCCGCCCCGGCTGGGCCTACCTGGAGCCCGGCTCCTCCCGGCCTGGCGGGAATCTCTGCTCAGCATCCTGCTTTTCTGTCTCTCTGCCCTTGGGGGGGCCTGGCTTTCCTCCGGGGCCCCCTCTTCCCCTCCCCGCCACCTCCCAGAGTTGGTTAGCTCTGACTACAGGGAGCTCATTGGCTTCTACCCAGACCCAGGCCCGTGCCTGTCCATCTGGCCGTCTGTCTCTTAACACAGGGCCCCCCCCACCCCCACCCCCGGGGACCGGGCAGCAGAAGCAGCCAGTCTGGACCCTCCTCGGTCCCCGAGCCAGATGGCCAGGCTGTTTATCGCATTATGCACCCCCCCTACCCTGCGCCTGGCCCCAGACCCCCGCCGCCCGTGCGGGGCCGGGATCCTGTTTGGGATCTGAGGGAGAAGCCCCCCCCGCCCCCCCAGCAGGGACAGGGTCTAGGAGGCAGGACTCGAAGTAGGTCCTTGTCGCTGGTCGCTGCATGACCTTAGGCCGCCCATCTCCCCTGCCTCGGACCTCAGTTACTCCCCAGTGGAATGAGTGAGTGGAGCCTTAGCTGGTGTGGCTCAGTGGATAGAGCGTCAGCCTGCGGACTGAAGGGTCCCAGGTTCGATTCCGGTCAAGGGCACGTACCTCGGTGGCAGGCTCCTCCCCGGCCGGGGCCCTGGTCTGGGCTCGTGCAGGAGGCAACCGATCGATGTGTCTCTCTCACATCGATGTTTCTCTCTGTCTCTCCCTCTCTCTCCCACGCTCCCTGAAAACCAATGGGAAAATATCCCCGGGGGAGGATGAACAAACAAGCAAAAAGAAATGAGTGAGTTGAACTCCGGGAATCTCTTGGGCTCAGAAAGTCTATGACGGTGGTGACACCACAAAGCTGTGTAGATTCAGAACCCACGGGGCGGGCGGGTTGGGAGGATTTCATCTCTGTGGACACTGGGGGATGGGCCTCCGTTTTAGGGGGGCAGAGGGGTCAGGAGCGGCAGAACCTCTCTTCCCAGGTTCTCACAGAAGCCCTTGGAGCCCAAGCCCCCTCCCCCCCACACCCCTGCAGTGGGAGGCAGACTCGGCCAGCAGAAGGGAGCGTGGCAGTGCAGCCAGGGAGAGGCCGGAGGGAGGGCAGCTGCCGCCTCCTGGGCCAGGGGCCTGGTCGCCCTCTGCAGGCCCTGGCATGGGGGCCGGCTCAGAAGGGGGCTCCGGGCAACTTTCAGCTTCCAGCTCTCACAGTAACCCCGGGAGGAGGGAGGGGTGCGGGGGCTTGGAGCGCGGCCCCTCTTGCTCAGCGCAGGGTCTCAGGACTCAGTGATCGTGAGCCGGGATCTGGCCCCCAGGCCCTTCCCAGGACGCCCCCCCTGCAGCCCCACTGGCCCGGGCCTGTTGTCACAGCTTCCGTGGAACTCAAAGACCAAGCCGGGGACACTCACCACTCACGTCCAAACAGCCCCGGGCCCAAACCTCTAGTTCCTTCCCGTTGTATCCATCCCGGCTCATTCTCACGGATCTGCTGACTCCACGTGGCCAGGAGGCAACTCCTCACCCTGAGTTTGCGTCCTACGGGGTTTGGGGTGCCTCTCGTTCAGGAAATGCTGGGGCCTCAGGGTGAAGCTGGGAATGACCAGATTCCTTCTCCTCCTCCCTCCCTTGTCAAGCCCCCCATCTCTGGTGCTCCCTCCCCCTCCCTCCTCCAGCTCGGAGGGACCCTCGGGGGCCTCTGGGATCACTCTTGGGTGCTCAGTCCAGACTGGGCCTGGGCCTGGCCGGTGTGGCTCAGTGGATAGAGCGTCGGCCTGCGGACTGAAGGGTCCCGGGTTCGATTCCGGTCAAGGGCACGAACCTCGGTTGCAGGCTCCCCGGCCCTGGTCATGCAGGTGGCCACCCATCGATGTGTTTCTCTCTGTCTTTCCCTCTCCCTGTCTAAAAAGCAATGGAAAAATATCCTCGGGTGAGTGTTTTAAAAAAAATAATAATAATAATAAAAAAATCCAGCCGAACCGGTTTGGCTCAGTGGATAGAGCATCAGCCTGCGGACTCAAGGGTCCCAGGTTCGATTCCGGTCAAGGGCATGTGCCTTGGTTGCGGGCTCCATCCCCAGTAGGGGGTGTGCAGGAGGCAGCTGATCGATGTTTCTCCCTCATCGATATTTCTAACTCTCTGTCCTTCTTCCTTCTTCTCTGTAAAAAATCAATAAAATATATTTTAAAAAATAATAATAATAAAAAATCCAGACTGGGCCTTCCCTCGAGGGCTCATCCACCTCCCTCACAGGACCCCTCCACCAGCCCCCACCCCAGTACACTCACACCTTCCATCCTGGCTGCCCCTTCCCCTCCCTCTCTCCCCTCCCCCCTCCACCTTCCACTCCCATGTCTGGGGCCAAAGGTACCTCACTCCCGCCTTGGAACTGGGTGAGTCCAAAGTTCAGTGAGGAAAAGAGTAGAAGTTAGAGCTAAAGGCAGGGGCGGAAAGCAGGGTGGACAGTCGGGGTGAGGGGGAGAGCAGCGGGTTGGGGGGGGCGAGGGGGGGAGGCGAGCAGGGCCTCGGGACAGCTGCCCACTGCTCGCCCAGCCCCTCCCCACGCCTCCCCCCGGGGTTTTAGCTGCCTCAGCTGTAGCCCTGAGCTCCTTAATCTGGTGATCAGCGTGGTGCTGGGGGGCGGGCAGACAGGGGCTTTAGGAGGTGACAGGGGATCTGGGGGCGTCGCACTCGGCTGACCGAGCGCGTGCAAAGCCAGGGAATCGCATTCCAAGCGCGCTCCCATCCCATCCGAGGCTGGACCGCTCAGCGCAGCACGGGTGGTGCCCAGTGGAGGGCTGGGGCCTGGCCCTCGCACGCAGCCCTCATCACAGCATCACGGCGCTTTGTTCCTCAGCAGGGAAGTTGCCAAGACCTCAGCCTCCCGCCCTCCTGCCTGGCGAAGGTGCTAGAAGGTGTTTATTGTGCTGTGGCTGAAGTCAGCATCATTTGCAGGTATTTCTCCCCCCTCCCCACCCCCCACCACCCCCCCTCCCCCCCGACAGCCAGGAAAATGCTGGTGGGGGTGGGGATCTGGGGTTTAGTTCTAGAACTGGGCAAGTGTGCTGGGAAGTGCGCCTCCCCTCTCCCTAGCCAGTTTGGCTCAGTGGATAGAGCATCGGCCTGCGGACTGAAGGGTCCCGGGTTCGATTCCGGTCAAGGGCACGTGCCCAGGTTGTGGGCTTGAGCCCCAGTGGGGGACGTGCAGGAGGCAGCTGATCCATGATTCTCTCTCATTGTTGATGTTTCTATTTCTTTCTCCCTCTCCCTTCCTCTCTGAAATCAATAAAAATGTATTTTTTAAATAAAAAGAGAGAGAGAGAACCCAGGGAGTTAGGGAACAGGCGTCATGCTGAACACAAAACCTGGTGTTTACCCTGGCTCAGTGGATAGAGCGTCGGCCTGCGGACTGAAAGGTCCCAGGTTCGATTCCGGTCAGGGGCATGTACCTTAGTTGCGGGCACATTCCCAGTAGGGGGTGTGCAGGAGGCAGCTGATCGATGTTTCTCTCTCATCGATGTTTCTAACTCTCTATCTCTCTCCCTTCCTCTCTGTAAAAAATCAATAAAATATATTTTTTAAGAAAACCTGGTGTTTGAGGCTTCTGGCCAGCCAGCTTGCTGGTGGCCCAGGCCCGGAGCGTGGAGGGAGGGAGGGATGGAGGGGAGACGCTGATGAAATCACTGAGCTGTAGACCCCTGACTGTCTTAGCCCCTATTTTTAAAAAAATTTATATTATTTATTTTTGACATATGTATTTTTAAAATATATATTATTGATTTTATTACAGAGAGGAAGGGACAGGGATAGAGAGTCAGAAACATCGATGAGAGAGAAACATCGATCAGCTGCCTCCTGCACACCCCCTACTGGGGATGTGCCCGCAACCAAGGTACATGCCCTTGACCGGAATCAAACCTGGGAACCTTGAGTCCGCAGGCTGACGCTGTATCCACTGAGCCAAACCGGTGAGGGCTGAAATATGTTTTTATTGAATTTTTAGAGAGAGAGGAAGGGAGAGGCATAGAGAGATGGAAACATCGATTAGAGAGAATCATTGATCGGCTGCCTCCTGCGCGCCCCCTACTGGGCGTTGAGCCTGCAACCTAGGCATGTGCCCTGAGCGGGAATCGCATTGGCAACCGCTTGGTTCATGGGTTGACACCCAACCACTGAGCCACACCGGCCTACAGGTGGGCAGAATAACCCATATTCTCGGAATGACACTCGAAAACAATAGGAAGGGTTGATTTTCCTCCTCCCTTTGCCGGTAGGAAGGTCGGTGGGGTCTTTGGCTGTGACTCGGGGGAGGAGGGCCGCAGGGACAGGCAGAAGAGCCGCCCATGGGCACCGCCACGCAGACTGGCAGCTGGCCCAGCCCTCAGCCCGGGGAGGAGGGACAGCTGGGCTGAAACCCGCTCATTTGTCTTTGTGTCTTTCGGCCCCACCGCAGCCATCAGCGAGCACGCAGCCCTCCCTCCGGGCGGTTCCGGGCGGGGCTCGCAGGAGGCGGCACCCCGGGTTTCCCCCTGCATTCTGAGCAGGTCAGTTCTGCCTGGCATGGGGCACCCAGGTGGCAGAGGACCCAGCAGCAGAGAGCAGCGAGCTGAGTCCTTCCCAGCTCCAGGCCCCGCCAGGGCTGTGGCCAGCGGCTCTGCTTCTGGGACCAGCCTGTGCTGGGGGCTTGTACCTCCCTCACGTCCCCGGGGGCTGCCCCTCCTTCCTGTCCCTTCCTCTCAGAAGCGTGTGGGTGAGGATTAGGGGGCCAGTCTGCCTTTTTGTTGTTGCTGTTCATCCTCCCGCTGGGATATTTTTCCATTGATTTAAAAATATATATATATTTCCTTATTGATTTCAGAGAGGAAGGGAGAGGGAGGGAGAGAGAGAAACATCAGTGATGAAAATCATTGATCGGCTGCCTTCAGCACATCCCCTACTGGGGATCGAGCCCGCAACCCAGGCATGTGCCCTTGGCCGGAATCGAACCTGGGACCCTTCAGTCCACAGGCCAGTGCTCTATCCACTGAGAAAAACCGGCTAGGGCTCCATTGATTTTTAGAGAGAGTGGAAGGGAGAGGGAGAGACAGAGAGAAACATCGATGTGAGAGAGACGCATTGATCGGTTGCCTCCTGTACACGCCCCGACCAGGGCCGGGGAACCTGCATCCACGGTAGGTGCCCTTGATCGGAATCCAACGCAGGACCCTTCAGTCCTCTGGCCGACGCTCTATCCACTGAGCAACACCGGCCAGGGCCTGTCTGCCTTCTGACCCTTCATCGCCAGAGGAGGCCCTGGTTCCTTCTGTCCGGCTGTGGAGGTGGGTGTGTGGTGTCGGGGGGCCGTGGGGAGCCCGGTCTGTCAGCCAGGAAGGCGTTGGCTTCGAGGCAGCATCTGCTCCCAGCCCCTAGCTCCCCAAAGCCTTCCCGGGACACGAGTGCTTTGCCAACGCGGCTTCGTTCCCCTGGCCCTGCTCCCTGCCTTTCACGGCGCCAAGTGGCCTGGGAGAGTGACAAGGGCCTGAGAAGACACAGCCCCCTCATAGGAAGCCAGAGATTAGATGCCACTCACTCCTGTTGCTGGGCAGACCCTCCCTTCCGGTCCTTAAATAGGAGCTGTGGGTGGGATGGCATCTTAAAATGTCCCTTTCGCTCTGGCATTTTAAAAAAATTATATTTTTATTGATTTCAGAGAGGAAGGGAGAGGGAGAGAGAGAGAGAGAAACATCAATGCTGAGAGAGAATCATTGATTGGCTGCCTCCTGCACGCCCCACACTGGGGGTCAAGCCTGCAACCCGGGCATGTGCCCTGGACTGGAATCAAACCGTGACCTCCTGGTTCCTAGGCCAACGCTTGACCACTGAGCCACGCCGGCCCGGCATCCCCAGCGTTTTATAATCTGGAAGTTCTTCCTGCTTTTTACCCCTCTGTCACCTGCCAGGAACCCCAGCCCCTGGCTCACAGAAAATCCATCCAGCCTTATCCCCTTCCCCCCGGGACATGGAGGCACCTTCCTTCCACCAGAGGCTAAAAAAGGAAACCCAGCTCACCGCTGGCCCCCCCTGCGTGAGGCTGGCCCATGGCCCGCCCCCAGAGCACAAGTCTCCCAGCCTCTGACCTGCAGCCTCCTCTCCTGTTCCCACTTGCCCTGCCTAGTGTTGCCCTGGTGGCTCTGTCTGGGGATCGAGCCCACAACCCAGGCTCGCCCAGTCCCGCTGCCCTGGGCCAGAGCCCTTACACTCGAGCTCCAAACCCCAAGATGCAGTCCCGGGGGAAGTGCTGTTCCTGGTGCCTGGGCCCCTCCCAGCACCCCCCCCCCGCCCCCCCTGACCGCCCCCTCCACCCCCCCCCCACCCCCCGCCAGGTGGCTCCGCCTGTGGAACAGCTGACACAGTTCAGGCCACGGAGGCAGGTGCACGTGGCTCAGCTCCTGGGATGACCAGTATGACCTTGGGCCAGCCCTGAACTCCTTTTTTTTGTTTTTGATCCTCACCCAAGGATATTTTTCCATTGATTTCTTAGAGCAAGTGGAAGAGAGAGGGAACGATAGAGAGAAACATTGATGTGAGAGAAACACATCGATGGGTTGCCTCCTGCATGCTCCCTGGCCAGGGCCCGGCCCGGGGAGGAGCCCGCAACCAGAAGTACGTGCCCTTGACCGGAATCGAACCCGGGACCCTTCGGTCTGCAGGCCGACGCTCTATCCACTGAGCCACACCGGCCAGGGCCTGTTTGCCTGTTTCCAAAATGAGGCTAACAAACCACACTGTCTCAGGACGCTGCAGCGAGGCACGGACATAACACAGGTCAAATCGCTTGAAGTTGCAGGGTGGCTGACTCTTCCCTCCTCCTCCCCCGCTGAACCCTGAGGCTGCAAAGGCCCCAGACAGATCCCACACCTCTTGCCTGTGAGTGTCCCGCCTGGGTAGGTTCTGAGACAGTGAGGTGGCTCCTCCCCCCCCCCCCCCTCCCTCACAGCCCTCCTTCCCCAGGGAGCAGCGGTACCTACTTTCGGCCCTAAGAATACCTGAATGAGATTTATAGGACACCTGCCTCCCCAGAGTGCCCGGCTCCTCCCGTCCTTTCTCTTTAGATCGCCCTGTGCTGTGCTGGGGGGTGGGGGTGGGGGCTCTTTTCTGAGGCTCCGAAAATGGAGAAAGAGACGGGGTGGGGGGTGGGAGTTGGGGGTGGGGTGGAGACTGTAGGTCTTGCCCAGGGCACAGGACAGGAGTACAGAGCCCCGCCCCCTCCCCCCAACCCCCCCCCCCCCCCCACACACACACACCCGGACATGCCAGGCCAGGTCATCAGGAGGGGAGAGCCAGGCCGGAGTTGCTGTCCTGAATCTCCGGGACTCAGGGGCCAGGATGGAGGAGCATCTGTGCAGTGCAAGCTCCACTCCCATCCCCCGCCACCTGGAACTCGGCCGGGGACCGAGGGAAACACGCCCAACGCACTCCACAGGGTTGGGGGGCTTTGCCTCTGGCCACCGTTTGTCCCCTTGTCACGGCATGCGCCCTGGCCAGGCCTCTGGGAGGATGCTCTTCCCCATCCGTCCGCATTTCCTCCCGGGGTGGGGGCGGCGCCCTCTCCCCAGCGCTCCTCCCTGGTGCTCCTCCCCTCCCTCCTCCGGCTCCGGGCCGCAGGGCCTGGACCTGGGAGCCAGGCTGCCTGTTGCCAGGGGAGCGGGGAGGCCGGTCTGAGCTATGCAGGGAACAGGCCCGGCCTGTCAAAGCGTCTGAGATGGACCGCCGCCGTCCCCGCGCAGCTGGGCTCAGACGTGTCTCGGCTCTTGTTCTGGGCCTGAGAACGGCGAAGCCCGGTGAGGTTCAAGGGCAAACTCACTATTCATCAGTCAGGGGTTCTTGACGTCCCTCTCCCCCAGGGACGGGTCCCCCCCCTTCCTCTCTCTGACTTCCTTGGGGCACATTCCTGGGTTCCTTTGGTGAGGACGGCACACCCTTCTCCTCCTCCGGCCCAGCCCCCTCTCCATAGGCTGTGAACACCCCTCACCCCCTCACCCCTCCCCCCCCCCCCAGAAGGCCAGGCTGGGAGAGACAATGGCCGCAGGAACCATTCAGGCGGGACCCGGCCACGCTGGCCTGCCCTCCACTCCCAGCGCCCCCGTGGGCCCATTCCCCTCTGACTCAGGGCACCCCTGGGCCACCAGCCTTTGTGTGTGTGTGTTTTTTAATATATATTTCTATTGATTTCAGAGAGGAAGGGAGAGGGAGAGAGAGAGAGATAGAAACATCAGTGATGAAGAGGGAATCATGGATCGGCTGCCTCCTGCACGCCCCCTACTGGGGATCGAGCCCTCAACCCGGGCATGTGCCCTGACTGGGCACAGAACTGTGACCTCCTGGTTCATAGGTGGACACCCAGGCGCTGAGCCACGCCGGCCAGCTGGGCCAGCATGTGTATTTTAAGACACTCCAACACTGTTGGTTGGAGAGTGTAGATTGTAGAATATTTCCTGGAATGTATACTCTTAGGTGAATAGACTAAATTGCAAAACAGGCAGTAGAATGTGATCTCATTTATGTGTGTTTATTTTTTTTTTAATATGTTTTTATTTATTTATTTTTATTTTATTGATTTTTTTACAGAGAGGAAAGGAGAGTGGCAATATCAGACTGTGAAATGCACACACACTTGGTCACAAAGGGCACTGCAAGGCATTTACTCCGTGGTTATAGATGGAAACATTCCCAGGCACCAGGATGTGCCTCAGAGCTTTTCTTCTTAGAATGTGAAGTATTGTCCTAGCCCAGTGGTCCGGCAAACTGCGGCTCTCGAGCCACATGCGGCTCTTTGGTCCCTCGCGTGCGGCCACGAAGTTTCAATCGCACTGTACGTGCACACCCGCACGTGGTATTTTGTGGAAGAGTCACACTCAAGGGGCCGCAGTTTGCCGACCACGGCCCTAGCTGGTTTAGCTCAGTGGATAGAGCGTTGGCCTCTGGACTGAAGGGTCCCGGGTTCGATTCCAGTCAAGGGCACATGCTTGGGCCCCTGGGGGCGTGCAGGAGGCAGCCGATCGGTGATTCTCTCTCATCATTGATGTTTCTCTCTCCCACTTCCTCTCTCTGAAATCAACAAAAATATATTAAAAAAAAAAAAAGAATTTGGCCATAACCGGTTTGGCTCAGTGGATAGAGCGTCCGCCTGTGGACTGAAGGGTCCCAGGTTCGATTCCGGTCAAAGGCATGTACCTTGGTTGCGGGCATATCCCCAGTAGGAGATGTGCAGGAGGCAGCTGATCGATGTTTCTGACTCTCTATCTCTCTCCCTTCCTCTCTGTAAAAAAATCAATAAGATATATAAAATAAAATAAAAGAAGGTGAAGTATTGGAAGCGAACCTGTGGGCCATCAGCATGTGGAATACTATGCAGCTATGAAAATGAGTGTGGTGGGTCTCTCTTTAAGCTGGTGGGGAAGGTTGGCTGGTATATAAGGGGTCCTTTGAATAATTATGAAGGCAGTGTTTATTAAAATACATTTCATTTTCAAAATTGAGCTACCAGTTGTTAAAGTGCATATACAGTTTTTGGGGACACCCTGTATACTCTTAGGTGAATAGACTAAATTGCAAAACAGGCAGTAGAATGTGATCTCATTTATGTGTGTTTATTTTTAAAAAATATGTTTTTGTTTTTTTTTACTTTATTGATTTTTTTACAGAGAGGAAAGGAGAGGGATAGAGAGTTAGAAACATCGATGAGAGAGAAACATCGATCAGCTGCCTCCTGCACGCCCCCTACTGGAGATGTACCCGCAACCAAGGTACATGCCCTTGACTGGAATCGAACCTGGGACCCTTGAGTCCGCAGGCCAATGCTCTATCCACTGAGCCAAACCAGTTAGGGCTAAATATGTTTTTTTTTTTATTGATTTCAGAGAGGAAGGGAGAGGGAGAGAGAGAGAGAGAGGAACATCAATGATGAGAGAGAACCATTGATCAGCTGCCTCTTGCACGCCCCCTAATGGGCATGGAACCCGCAACCCCGGGCATGTGCCCTGACCAGGAGTTGAACTATGACCTCCTGGTTCATAGGTCCAGGCTCAACCACTGAGCCATACCAGCTGGGCTGTGTGTCTATAGAAGTCAGCCCTGAGTATACTATATCTGAAGAGTTTCTGGAAATGCAGATGGATGTGAACTCTCTGTATTGCTGTATTTTCTTTCCATGCTTGTGGGTACTTTTACTGAGAAATTGAAAAAGGCCCGATGGGAGGGGGACAGGGGTGGTGAGCACACAATACAATATACGGATGATGTGCTATAGAATTGCACGCCTGGAACCTATATAATGTATGAAGCAATGTCACCCCAATCAATTCAATAAAAAAGTTTTTAAAAATTTTTTAAAAGAAAAAATTAAATAGGTTATTAAACATAAAAGGCATAATTTCTGTGTTTTTGAAAGTAATTAATTATTTAAATTTGCTTCTTCCCCCTTGTTTATTGTATTATTATTATTTTGTTGTTAATCGTCACCCAAGGGTATTTTTCCATTGATTTTTAGAAAGGGTGGAAAGGAGGAGAGACAGAGAGAGAGAGAGAGAGAGAGAGAGAGAGAAACATTGATGTGAGAGAGACACATCGATTGGTTGCCTCCCGCATGGGCCTCAACCAGGGCTGGGATAGAGCCTGCAACCAAGGCATGTGCCCTTGACCAGAATCAAACCAGGAACCCTTCAGTCTGTGGTCCGATGCTCTATCCACTGAGCCAAACGGGCCAGGGTGGTAACTTCTGTTAGCCACCTTGGGGTAGGAGCTCTGAGAGGATGCTGGGGATGTTGCAGGAAAAACACCCAGAAACCCCACCACAGCCCATTTTCTGCCTGCCAACCACACTTCAGCATCCTGGTTGCAATGGTGCATTTTAAAAAGCCTACTAAGTGCCAAGCTTAGTATCTCTGGGTCCAGCTTAGGTGGGTCTCAGTGTTCCAGTTTCACGGCTGTTCAGCCTGTTTGCTTGTCCGAGCTCCTGGGAGAGGCCTGGGAGGGGTTCCCTGTGTCTCTGTGAGCAGATGAGTAGGCGTTAAACTCTGCCTTCAGGAGCCCCCCGTTTTCTGGAGGGGCCCTTGGAAGCCTGGCCACGCCCCACTCCAGTTGCATGCTGGTCTGTGGGCCTGGTGGGCAGGGAAGTGTCCCCCACCCACCACAGCCCAGTAGAGGTGCTACTGTGCTGGGGGACTGGTGGGCAGGGTGGGTGGGGACTGTGAAGAGTCCTGTTTGCAGAAGCAGCGTGTGTCCCGAGAGAGAATCATCCTGCTGGTGAGGCTGATGTCTCCCCTGCCTACCTCACCCCCAAATAGGAAAGGAGCAGAGAGGCCAGCCCACAGCCCAGCTCAGGGCTCTCCACGGGGCCCCGATGGCCTGGGCGGAGTGGGGGCAGAGGCGCGCTGTCCACCTGGATCCAGGAGCCGCCTGGAGGGGCCTGGGAAATCCATGGGGTGCTCTTGGGGTCTGGGGAGAAGCTATTGTCACCCCAAATCAGCTGTGGGGCCTATGGAGAGGGGAGGGAAGAAGCATTAAGAACAACCACAGGCTAGGCCACCAAGCCGATGCTTTATAACCTCAGGCACTATGGGTCCCATTGGTACACCCATTTTACAGATGAGGAAACTGAGGCCCAAAATGTTACATTATAGGTCCCTAGTCACACAGCTTGCAAATGCCAGAACTGAGATTCAAAACCAAATCTCTCTAAGGTCCGTACTCCTAACCCCAAAGAGGTCCTGTTTTGGCTTGGCCACTGAGAGCAAGTCCCCAAGCTGCACCCCCTCTTCATCAGCCCCAAACATAGAGACAGTAACCCCTCCTTCACAAGGTCGCCCCAAACAGTCCCTTGCCCGGGGCCTCCCTCACTGTACCTAATGCCATCTATGGGCTGCACCGCGCCAGCTGGACTGGACAGCGGAGTTAGGCCTGGTTACTATTGCTTCTCCTCTGGGGTTGTCCAGATGGACTTCCTAGGGGTGTGCTGGCCTGGAGACAAGGCTGCAGCCCAGCTGATCAAGACAAGCCTGAGTGAGCGCTGGAGAGCGGGGGCTGGGTCCCGGGAAAGGCCTGGGTCTCCCCCTGGTGGGAGGGGGGCATGGGCAGGGTCCCCTGGCTGCTGGTTGTCTGCATTCCTGCAGATTCTGCTTTTTAAAATTTTTTTAAAAAATATATTCTATTTATTTTTTTACAGAGAGGAAGGGAGAGGGATAGAGAGTCAGAAACATCGATGAGAGAGAAACATCGATCAGCCGCCTCCTACACGCACCCCACCGGGGATGTGCCCGCAACCAAGGCACACGCCCCCCGACTGGAACCAAACCCGGGACCCCTCAGTCCGCAGGCCGACGCTCTATCCACTGAGCCAAACTGGTTTCGGCCAGATTCTGCTTTTTTAAAAAAAATTTTTTTTTATTGATTTCAGAGAGGAAGGGAGACAGAGAGAGAGAGAGAAACAGCAATGATGAGAGAGAATCATGGATCGGCTGCCTCCTGCACGCCTCCCACTGGAGATGGAGCCCGCAAGCCGGGCATGTGCCCTTAACCGGGAATGGAACTGTGACCTCCTGGCTCATAGGTCGATGCTCAACCACTGAACCACACCGGCTGGGCTCTGCTTCTTCTTTGGGGTCCCTGGCCTGAAGGGGTCTGGCAAGAAGATGAGGACACTCCGGGGCCTGCCCCAGCTTCCGAGGCTGGCCTGAGTGACAGGGGCACAGGGAAGGCTGACGCTGCAGAAGCAGAAGTGGGAGAGCGGAGACCCCACCCAGGCACCTGGAATCATCGGGTCTCTCCCAAGGCCAGTGGGTCCACCCTCCCCCCCTGTACTCCCTCCCAATGGTCCTGAGGGAGGGTTAGGCCGAGTCCCGGGAGAGAAACCCCTCCCAGTCCTGTGACCCCCCTGCCTCTCCCCAGCCCACAATGAATAAAGTTTCTTTGCAAAGCCACCTGCGTCTCTCATCAGTTTTTCTGGGAAGACATGGGTGAAGGAAGTGAGACTCAGCCACCAGCAAAGACAATTCATGGTGCATTGATGTGGTGCGGGCCCGGGTGTGGATGGGGAGGTAGAAGACACCACCCAAGGCCTTGGGGAGCCTGTCTCCCTGACCTGGGCGGGGGTCCTTTGGGTAAGAGGATGAAGGTTGCTGGCCGCCTTGAGGGTGGCAGCCAAGTGTCCTACCCTCAGGAGAGGGGCTCTGGAGGTTCTGGACTGTGTGAGGCAGCCTTCAAACTCCTCCTCAAGCTCCACTAAAAATCTTCTCATTTAATCTCACAACGACCTCATAAAGCCTAGTCCCATTCTACAGACTAGGAAGTGGAAGCTCAAACATATACGAAGCCACACCGCTGGGAAGCAGTGGAGTTGGGCTCAGCTCTCACCACGGACCAGGATGGGATGTACGAGCAAGTTTTTTTTTTAAATTTTTTTTAGCCGAACCGGTTTGGCTCAGTGGATAGAGCGTCGGCCTGTGGACTCAAGTGTCCCGGGTTCGATTCTAGTCAAGGGCATGTACCTTGGCTGCGGGCACATCCCCACTGGGGGGCGTGCAAGAGGCAGCTGATCGATCTCTCTCATCGATGTTTCTGGCTTTCTATCCCTCTCCCTTCTTCTCTGTAAAAAATCAATAAAATATATTTTAAAAATAAATAAATAAATAATAAAATTTTTTTAAAATATATTTTATTGATTTTTTACAGAGAGGAAGGGAGAGAGATAGAGAGTTAGAAACAT
Source organism: Myotis yumanensis (assembly GCF_028538775.1). Classification (NCBI taxonomy): domain Eukaryota; kingdom Metazoa; phylum Chordata; class Mammalia; order Chiroptera; family Vespertilionidae; genus Myotis; species Myotis yumanensis. Next base: position 2,326,912 of record NW_027223771.1, on the reverse strand, counting down.
CGATGAGAGAGAAGCATTGATCAGCCGCCTCCTGCACACCCCCTACTGGGGATGTGTCTGCTTAACCAAGGTACATGCCCTTGACCGGAATCGAACCTGGGACCATTCAGTCCCCAGGCTGACGCTCTATCCAGTGAGCCAAACCAGCCAGGGCTAAAAAATATTTTTATTGATTTCAGAGAAGAAAGGAGGGGGGAGAGAGAGATAGAAACATCAATGAAGAGAGAGAATCATGGATCGGCTGCCTCCTGCACGCCCCACACTGAGGGTGGAGCCCGCAACCCCGGGCATGTGCCCTGACCAGGAATCAAACCGTGACCTCCGGTTCATAGTTCGGTGCTCAACCACTGAGTCACGCTGGTTTTGTCATGCATGTGCAAAATCACAGCCTGGGTTCTCACAGGGCCCTGGGCCCCAGATTAATAATCTACACCTGCCCTGCCTGGGTATCTCAGTTGATTAGTGTTGTCCCGATATGCCAAGGTTGCAGGTTCAATTCCTGGTCAGGGCACATACAAAAATCAACCAATGAACGTGTAAATAAGTGGAACAACAAATCTCTCTCAAAAACCAATAAATAAAAAAATTTTTATTTATTTATTTATTTATTTTTTATTTTTTTATATTTTATTGATTTTTTACAGAGAGGAAGGCAGAGAGATAGAGAGTTAGAAACATCGATGAGAGAGAAACATCGATCAGCTGCCTCCTGCACATCTCCTACTGGGGATGTGCCCGCAACCCAGGTACATGCCCTTGACCGGAATCGAACCTGGGACCTTTCAGTCCGCAGGCCGACGCTCTATCCACTGAGCCAAACCGGTTTCGGCTAAAAAAATTTTTTAAATCTATATTTTCTGGTGCCAGGCGCTGTTCTAGGTGCTTGTTCGTGTCCTAAATAATGGTTTAACACTGAGACATCCGTATGCATAACTAGGCGCTATCCTATTGAACCAACGGAGAGGGTAGGCCCATGGGTATGGGTGTGGGTGCTGCCCGATGCCAACACAGGCACGTAACCCCTGCCCACTCGGCCTCCCCACTAGCCTCTCCCTGTCCCAGGACCCCAACTAGAGGTCCCTCACCCCCGCCCCATGGCATCCAGGCAGCGTTCGGCCTTAGGGTGGCGCGGCGGGGTTTGCACCCCCGGCCGGCAGGCGGCGCTGTCCGGGCGCCCGGCTCCCCTCGCGGGCCGCGCTCCTCCCGGCAGCGGGCTCGGGCCCCAGGATTCCGGGCAGGAGTGAGAGGACTGAGGCGCGCGCAGCACAAAGAGCTTTTTATTTAAATTTGTTTAGAGTTTCGCGCATTTGCATGAAAAATGTGTGAGAAGAGCCAGCTCCGGTGACCTCATCCGCACCTGCCATTAACGTTCAATTAGCGGCTGAATAGCGGCCGCCGACGCGACGTGCAGAGAATCCCGCCGGCCCCGGCGCAGGCTGGGCTGGGAGTGGGGGCTGGGGGCGAAGACTCCGCGGCCTCGACCGCACCCAGACTCTTCGTGGGGCCGCGGAGACCCCAGAACCCGGCAGCCCAAGGCAGTCTGGGGCGCACCTGGGGTCCCCTTTGCGCACAGGGCGCCCCCTCCCTGGCACCGGCGCTGGCCCTTGCGCCCCGTCCAAGCTCGGAGGGGTGCCCGCGCCACCTTCGGGACAAAGTGTCAAGTACAAGTTCAAGTTCAGGGCCTGACCCGGGGGGCGCCGAGCCTTCCCCGGCCGCCTTTGTTCTTCAAGATAATCGCTCCCCGGGCCCTAATGGACGGGGCCCCGCAGACGCCCCCGCCCCAGCGCGCCCCGCAGGAGCCGCCTCCTCCCGCCGGCGCGGCGCCTGTCCCAGATCCCAGCGCCCCCGCGCGCTCGGGGCCACCGAAGGGTCTGGGGGCGACCCGAGCCCGTGGGAGCCTCCCAAGCCCAGCAATCCCAGCGGCAAACCGAGCTCGGTTGGACGGACGGACGCGGGCGCGGAGGTAAGAAGCCCTGGCTGGTCCGCCCGCACCCCTCGTGCCCCGCCCACGGCCCCGCGCGCAGCGACCAGGGCCCGGGGCGGAGGGCGGCGCGCTGCTGGGGGCGGAGGGAGGCTGGGCAGCCCCGCCGGGCCTGCGGGGGGCGCGCTGCTGCTCCGGGCCTGGGGAGGGGCGCACCGGGCGGGGGCGCCGGGTGCCCGTCTTCCCCGCGGGCGTCTCGCTCCCCAGCTCTCCCTCGTGAGCCTCTGGGTCTCCATGTCTCCGTCGCAAAGTTTGGCCAGAAGGGACCCCAAGTAAGAATCTAGCTCCCCCCCCACCTCGGACCCCGAGAGCTGGAGATGTGTGGGTATCCTTCCCCTGCCACCATCCCCAGCACCTCCATTAAGGTCCTGGGACACATGGTGGTAGCTGAGGTGGGGGTGTCCGTGGTGTAATGGCCGGGCAGGGGCCTTAATGGGTCCTTGTTCCTGCCCATAGAACCTATTGCTGTTCCGCGGGGCTGGTTCTGTGTGGGGACGGGTGTTAGCTTGTAGCTCCCCCAACCAGCACACGGCCCCGCTGAAGGGGGCACAGACCTTCCGAGTGGCCCCAACCTTGTCTCCTATTCCCGCCTTTCATTCTGAGGTCATTCGTGTACACCCATGATATCTGCTTTCTAAATTCACAGCACATTAGAAGAAGCAAACGTAAAAGGAGGACATGGCCTTTTCCCTGAAGCCAGACTGCTCCCCTTCGACGTCCCTTCCCCTCTTTTGCGTGGTCCCCCAATTTCTCGTTTCTGGGGTTTCACTCTTGATGCAGTTTCTGCCTTCAAGAATACACTCCTCCCCATCTCCACGTGGCCAAACTGTAGCAAGTGTTTCCTCCTCCAGGAAGTCTGCCCAGATTCCCCCCACATCTCTTCCTCTCTTAACACTTTCAGCTGCACTGCCAACTGCTCCGGAGACAAGAAATGAAATAGTCTTTGGATGAAGTGATTAAAAAATCAAACATGCACATACATTTTAAAAACATTGAGGCTTGAGGGTTTATTATTATTTGTTATTATTAATAATCATTATTATTTTTAACATTGGTTGCCACATCTCCCAGGGCCTCCTCCCTCTGTTCCCAGGTCTCATTCACAAGCAAGAACCAGCAGGGAAAGGCTGGTTCCAGGTACTATGTTTTAAAAAGACAGGAGGCAAAGTTGGCAAGTTGCTTTAAAATTTTAAAAAGGAGAATGCCAGAACTGAGTCCCTCAGCCTCTCTTAGACTCCCTCGGGATCTGAGTGGGTCTTCAGGGGGCTTGGAGGGTTGAGCATTCAGGCGCTGCATCAAACCTAGCACCCCACCCCCCCCACCTCCCTGCAAGGCCTCAGGGCCGCCAGCAGGAAGTTGACTAGAAATGGAGCGGGTGACCTACCTAGCAGGTCTTTCTGCTGGAGATGATTCATCACTGACACACGGATGTCAGAAGAGCCAGGGAAGGTGTTTACATCTTTTTAAACAGGGAAACTGAAATGATTTTTTTTTTTTTTTCTGCAAAGCCATCTGCAAAGGATGCTCTAGAGAAGGGGTGGGCAACCCCTGGCACGTGTGCCAAACATGGCACGCCAGTAACGTTTGCTGGCACGGGAAACCCTCTCTTATAATCTTCCATTTACAATTTTTTTCTTAATATCAACTTTTTTATTTTTCAGATAAATTCAGTGTAGGTGCATCTTAGATAAATAAGTAATTTTACATAACATGTATACATTAAAAAATAAATGTGTTTTTCATCATCATATACTGTGTTTTTGTCGCTCGAATGAATTTTATTATTTCTTCAAGGTTCTTCACATACGTACACCTTAAGAGATATCAAGTAGGCGTAACATGTTCTCAAAAAATTAGGGTTGGCACGCAGAAGATTTTGAGTCAGAGATTTTGCTGGTTTTGGCACGCACTCACAAAAAGGTTGCCCACCCCTGCTCTAGAGTCTAGCCCTTTTCCCTCACCAGTGGGAAGATTCTCCCTGGGTTATTGTGATATTTTGCACAACTCATTATTTTTCATTCCAATGGCCGAAGTTCCCAACTCACGGATGGGTAGAAGGAGGAAATTTAACGCAGCAAAGGGCCATGTGAATACTACTCTGTAATAGACTGAGAGAAAAAACACACATGACTATATAGTAACTCATTTGGTCCTCCTAAAAGGAGATAGACCTTGTTATTAGCCCTCTTTTACAGAAGTGGAAATGGGTACAGAGAGGTTAAATAAAGCATCTTCTGTGTCAGCTAGAAAGGGGACCAGGCGGGCTTTGAACTTGGGCAGGCCGGTTTAGACTCCGTGGGCTTGACTGTACACATTATATCTTTGTTCCTAATCACATTTCATGTGGCTCCTCTTGCCTCCCTTACCAGCTGGAGACAGAAGGAGGAACCGGGTGGGGTGAGGAGCCCCGTCTTCGGAGTGTTCAAACCCTGGCTCCCTCCCTTACAAATCACGTGACTTTCGCCAAATCTCCACGGTCCTCCTCTGTTAAATGGGCTTGTAAATCAAGTTCATGGGCTTGTTGTGAAGATAAAATAAGATGTTGTGCTTGGCCCCGTGGCGGATCCTCGAATCCTCCAGTGAAAGCCATTATTATGATTTTAACAGTAACCACCTTTAATGACAATGTTACTGTCACTTTGCATTTTCAAAAAGCCAAAGCCCTTCCCCCCAAACAAAGAAAAACTGACACAGTTGGTCTCTGCATGCTTTAACCAAGCATATGGGGGGCGAGGGGGGGGGGGCGGGTAGGTGCCTGGATTGTGAATAACCCCCCCCCCCCCCCACCAGGCAGTAACATGGATCCCTAATGTATTTGAAGGAGATGAATTAAATGCAGGCTCTTGAACTCTTATCCACCCTGGAGCCCAGCCACTTAGAAGTATATGTGTGTGGCTCGGCCGGCGTGGCTCAGGGGTTGAGCATCAACCTATGAACCAGGAAGTCATGGTTCGATTCCCAGCCAGGACACATGCCCAGGTTGCAGACTCGATTCCCCAGGGAGGGGCGTGCAGGAGGCAGCGGATCCATGATTCTCTCTCATCATGGATGTTTCTACCTCTCTCTCTCCCTCTCCCTTCCTCTCTGAAATCAATAAGAATATCTTTTAAGACGTGTATGTGTGGGGTGGGGAGGGGGAGGGTTGGAAGAAGGACCCTGTAGCTCATTGAGGGTCAGAGATGTGTTGTGTTTTTTCTTAGCTATAAAGCCTGACCATCACCTTCTGAGGCGGAAAAGCCTGGACCACTGAGAGGCAGAGCTGGTGAGTGGACCTTTCCTTTCTCCTTCCATAGAGTTAACAGTTGTTTGCTGGGCACTGGTTCTATGCCAGGCATCGGTTTTTTAGGCTATTGGGGGGTGCGGGGGGCTGAACATCTGTGCGTGTGACATTCGTGCGGAGAGAGAAAGAAAACCGAAAAAGTCCAGAGTTCTTTGCACGGTAGCCCGCCCTGCCTCTGAGCAGGGTCCCTCATGGTGGGGATGGACCAGCTGGCCTCCATCACTCTCTTCCCCTTAAACGGAGGGCTCCTGTTTTCGCGAGTTCTCTCTGCCTGCGGGTGGGATTGAGGAGGGAGAAAGGGAGAGACGGACGGACTCAGCTTCCTTCCGTGTTAGAGAATAAGGGGAGGATTGAGGCAAGGACATCCCTCAGGCAAAGTGTTCATCAAGCAGACAGTACACAGGCGGTCAGTCTGCCCGCCTCGCCTCACGTCCTTCTTGGGGGACTAGGGCCCAGGGAGGGTGGAACCCCGGCCATGGTGCAGGGATGGGACGGGGTGAGGTTGCATCCAGGGGTCTGGGCAGCTGGAAGGAGCAGCTTGCCAGCTTCAGGTGCATTTCTAAGTGCTCTGCCTGCAGTGGCTCAGCTAATCCTCGCCAGGATCCTGGGAAGTGGGTACCGGTTAGTAATCTCTGTTCCAGAGATAATGAACTTGAGGCACGGGGAGACTGAGGGAGGTGGCCCCAGGCCACGTGGGTAGTCAGTGGCAGATCTGGGTCCCCTGTGAACCCAGGCGGCCTGGCTCCCGGGTCAGGGTCAGCCCTCCCAACTCCACTCCGACACTGTCCAGCAAAAGGGTGTTTCAGCGAGAAACAGGTTTCTAGGGGTGCAACCAGGTGTCCCCACGTATTGCCAGAAGCCTGGAGCCCCAGGTTAGAGCTGTTAGGAGCCTTCTTTATCACCCTCCCCCCTTGGCAGGTGAGGAAAGTGCAGGTGGGGAGGGACTTCCCCCAAGGTCATTGTCAAGGTGGACATCAGAACCGTAGTTGGGGCTGCGTGTCAAGGTCTTGGGGTAAAAAAAAAAACCCCAGTCCTTCCATCACAAACCCAGCGTGAGGATGGAGATGACCAGGGAGGGGCGGGCTGGCTTCCCTGAGCTCCCCACAAGGTTGCCCTTTGAGGGCTGTCTTTGTGCTGTCTTTGGGGGGGACTTACAGGGGTGGGGAGGAAGCTGGGGTGCAGGTGAGTTGGATAGGCCAGGGGGCCTGTCTTCCAGCTGGTGCCCTCTGAGCAGACATTGAATTTCAATGGAACCCACTTTCCCCCAGGCACTGGACTGGTGATGGGGCAGGTGCCAGGTTCATGAGACAGCTGTTCCCCGCTTTTCCAGAAGATTCGAGAGTCTATCACCAAACCGCTGAAATGCATGCCCGGGTGACCAAATAGCTGGAATAACAAAATTGGGGAGATTCCCACCCCAGTTCACTCCAAAATCAGATAAAGTCTTGATGGAAAAGATACCGCCCCTGGCGGGTGTGAGGTTGGAATTAGGGGCACCGGAAGGGCCAAACTCACCAGACCACCCGCCTTCGCCCTCAGGAGACGCACAAGTCAGAAACCAGGATGCCCACTCCCACCCCACATGCATGTGCCCAAATGGCTTCCTTAGAAAAGGTACAACTTTTAGCGGGGGGAAGCCCACCTGAGGGGCCCCAGGCCAAGGATCATGCCCAGGCTTAGCTGCTTTCCCAGGAATCTGTATTCATTATATTTTTATGATTTAGTCTGGATTTGTAAGGTCAAGAACATCAGCCACGGTGTGCGTATTGATAGTCCTCCTCCTGGCCTCCCCTGCCTCTTTGTGGTGTGGAAAATAGGAAATCTGCAGCCCTAGCTGGTGTGGCTCAGTGGATAGTGCGTGGGTCTGCGGACTGAAGGGTCCCGGGTTTGATTCCGGTCAAGGGCATGTGCCTTGGTTGCGGGCTTGATCCCTGGCCCTGGTCGGTGGGGCACATGTGGGAAGCAACCAGTGGGTGTGTCTCTCTCCCATCAATGTTTCTCTCTGTCTCTCCCTTCCACTCTCTTTAAAAATCAATGGAAATGTATCCAAAGAAAGGAAATATGGGCAATGCTTTGTGGATGCATTATCTGCCCCTTCCGATGCATCTTTCACTTCCCGCCTATAAATCTGCGGCTCCGTGGAGAGCTGTGGGGTGGGGACAGGGGAGGCCTCACCGGGTCAGTTCCAGGCCCACCACGTGCGCCTCCAGCTCTCCGCAGTCTCGGCTTTGTGCCTTTGGGGGTCTAGGGATTGGCGAGGCCCTGTCCCGCGCTCCTCAACCCTCTGGTGACATTTATCCACGGCTCTGGCGCTATGAGGCCATTTTCAAGGCGCTGGCAACTCCGCAGTGCGCGCGTGGAAGGCCGCGTCTGGCGTCTCAGCCTCGGTGGCTGGCCTTGTCCACTGACTTCTTGGTGTAGCGTCAGCCTCCATCCCTAACAGCTCCTGGCAGAAGACGCCAGGGGATGGCTCGCTTCCCCGGGGATCTTTATAAACTAATCTCGCCACCCACACTTCAGGCTCGGTGCGCCCTCCCTCCCCCCAACCCCCTAACCCCCTCCGGGGAAGGGCTGGGTTAGGTTTTGGATTTGCGCTGACATCCTGGAATCGGGATTTTTATATCTGCAATTTATCCTAACCCCAGGGTGCCAAGATCCACCATCTCCTTCCCACTCAGTCCGCAGGCAGCGGGGAGAGCCGTTGCGGTTTTGGCGGTGGCAATGGAAACGCCGCCTGCTATGGGTCTGGTCGGGTCCCCGCCCCTTCTGTGCCGTCCTCGCTCTCAAAGAATTTTCTCCCCAAAGGGAGTCGAACTTATTTGAAACGCAGATTTCTCCTCTGTGGTTCCGAGGACTGAAATGACCTTGGCGTGTGTGTGTGTGTGTGTGTGTGTGTGTGTGTGTGTGTGTGTTTTAAACAATTAAAAAGGAGAGACAGACAGACAACCTGGGCAGGCCCCCCAAATCAGGCCAAGAAAGCCCACACTGCTCCACGGGTTTCCCCGCGGGCCCCCAGAAAACCCTCCGCTTCTCCGCGCTCCTCTTCCCTGGTCGCTGGGAACCCCCGCCCCGGGCCCCCTCCACGGTCCCTGCGCGCCAGCTGCGCTCTCTCCGCGCCCAGCCCAGGCAGCCCAAGCTGGGGGTCCCTAGGGATTCTGGAGCCACTCTGAGGGTGACATGGGGTTTGTCCCACGACCTTGGCTCCAGGAAGCGGTGGAAGCAGACAGACCCCAATTTTCTCCCCTCGGAGTTGAAACAAAACCTGAAAGCACCCGGCTGCCCGCTCGGCCAGAGGTGGCGCCTCGGCGGCGGGGCCGGCCTTGCGCCGCGGGCCGCGCGGTTCCCAGGCCCGGTTCCTTTCCTCTCCTAGTGGATGAGTGAGTTAGTCCCCTGGCTGGTTAGCTCTTTTGCGCAAACGCGAGCCTGGCCACACGCTGAGTCCCCGCGCCTGCCAGACCCGGAGTTGACCGGCTGGGCTCCGGGAGGAGGGATGGAGCGGAATTCTTGGTGATTATTGGGGAGGTTTTTTCCCCCCCGGACCCTTCCCCCCCCCTCTTCGGGGAAGTGGCGTGGGCTTCAGGGGAGGAACAAAGGGCGAAGGTGCCCGCGAGCTGCGCGCCCTCGGGCCCCCGCACAGCCGCGCTCACGCCCCTCCCCGCGCCGCCGGCTTTGTGCGCCCGGCCGCGCGGCGCTGCACCTGCCCGGCTTCAAGTACCTTGGCGAGGCGGCGCGGGCGGCGTTCTCATCGCCGTCCCCGAAGTACCTGCTCATGAATAAACACCAGTCCCATTGATCAGGTACTTAGCGCGCATTGTGAAGGGGAAATTGGCCCCTTTCTGGAAAGTGTCTGTCCTCGACGCATCTGCACAGTCGTAGCTGCAGAATTCCGCCCCCCCCCCCCCGCCCCCATTGATTGAGTCGCCAGCGCGCTCGAGCACTCGAAACACGAGGCGCCTCCAGGCTAAAATAAACTCGCTTTTCTTCCGCCAAGTGCGCGATTGAACTGTCACAATAGCCGGCGAGACGGAGGCCGCTGGGTCAATAGCCCACGTCTCTCCCATTGATAGGAAAAGTCAGCAAGTGGAATGCCTGGTCCTTCGAAAGCCTTGTCCTGTATCCCGGCCACGGGGGCCTGTGGATGCTCTTGCACAAAGCCCCCTGGGTCCCCCAAACATTGCACAGAATGTTGGAAACGGTGGCCCCTGGTGCCTGCCAACCTTGCCCGGGGAGGTTCCTCCAATCCAGCCACACCCTCCACCCCAGCCCTCCCCTATCCTGGGCACCCTCTCTCCCCAGTTGGGTCCCACATCTGGGCCTAACTCTTAAGATCTGGGCATGCAGGACAAAGGGTCTAAGGCTCCGCAACGCAATTTGCAAAACCTCTGGCCAGGAAAAGTGGTTCCTCTGGGCCTGGCTGGGCCGAAGGGCACCTTCCCACGGGGCAGCTAAGGCCTCGGGGCGCTGGCGGGCAGAGAAGGGGTAGCTCATGGGGTGAGGTGGGGCCGGGTGGGGACACCGGGGTAAATTGGTTGATGCCCACGAAGTCACGGCAGTGAGTTTAAAGGCGTTTTCGTCCTGAGGGCTCCCTCGTTCGCCCGCCGCTCATCCGTTCCTTCCAACAGAGGTACTCGGGCGCGCGTTTCCAGGGTAGAATTTTCCTGGAAACATGGTCCGTTTTCTAGACCCGAGTAGGGAGGGCCACAGGCAGTTCTGAAAATGCAAGTGTTGCTACTCGTGGAGATTTTGCCAGTTGAATATTTTCCAGTGGCTTTGTCTTCTTTCCTCGATGTCTTTTCCTTCCTTCCTTCCTTCCTTCCTTCCTTCCTTCCTTCCTTCCTTCCTTTCTTCTCTCTCTTTTTCTTCTCTCTCTCTCTCTCTCTCTCTCTCTCTCTCTTTTTGACAAACAGAAGCCTGGAGGCCCTTTGAAAGTTTGGCTCTGCAGCCCCCCCCTTGCAAGGCTCCCGGCGGAGGCCCGGCAGGCTTCAGGAATCCGGGGTGTTTGGGACATGGCTGCATTTTGGGGTTTCCTGGCCTGTTTCCCTTTACACTGAAGGCAGGCGGCCTCAGAGAATCCCGCCTCCAATCTTTTGCCAACGACTGGGTTGGATCGCTGTACTGCTGGCGGAGGTGCCCGGCTGGTTTTGGGGGAGGCCTGGGGGGGGGGCTCTCTCCTGGAGGGCTGGCGGGGCGCAGGGACTCTGAGCCTGAGAACCTGAGACTGTTGCAGGGCGGCTGCGGTTTTCCCGGTGGCCGGGAGTCCCCCTCCCCAGACACACACCTTCGTCGCCACCGTGCAGGCGCCAGGCCCGAAGAGATCTTTCCTGAGCCCCGAGAGCACCGTCATGCCCCCCAAAACACAAGCTCAGTCCTGCTGGGATTCGCCCAAACACAGCTGCTCTTTTTTGGAATATTCTAGAAAAAACAACACTTAGATCCCGTTTTTTTCTTGGTGATTAAAGGGAAGGAATGGATGGGGTGAGCCATTTGCATTAGAACAGGGAGAATGACTTCCGTAGGAACGGCTGGGTCTTCCCTTTGCTGGCCTCTGGGGCTACACATCGGACGGGACTCAGTGGCTTTTTCGCGTGGCGGCTCCTGCGCCAACCTGGGCCCGCCTGTGGCAACCGGGTGTCTTACTCCCCGGAGACCAGGGCCACCAGGCCCGGAGGCCACTGGGTGGAGGGATCCCCTCCTGCCCCCCAAACACCCAACAAACCCCTTCTCCTCTGGTGCTTACTCCCCGCCCAGGGTCTAGACTAGAGGCTCAGCATTGCCTCCTGCGGTTTTATTTTATTTGGAGGAAATTCTGGAATTCGAATGTGTTGCTCTCGGCTGTGTTCAATGCCTGAGTAGCCTGGATGTCGGCGCCTCCACAGGAGCGAGTGGATTTCAGGGCGGCTGAGTGCCCAGGGTTGGAGGGGTAGGAGCAGTGGGCATCCTCTCCAAACACTGGAATCAGGGACCAGCCACCAGGCACAGCCGGCACTCTGGGCATCAGTAAGGGCCTCAGCCCCCTCCTGTGCGAGCCCCCACTTCCACTCTTCCCAGCCACGCCCTGGGTTCCGCCCCTGCTGTCCCTCTGGGGTTGGTTTGCTCACCCTCAGGGCAGGGCGCGTCCACGCTGAGGCCTGGATGAGGACCTGGAGCTAGACTGGGGCCCCCAATCTCTCCCTCTCCCTCCCTCCCTCCCTCCCATTTCATCTTGGTTCATTCCGAGGAGTGGCCCCACAGCAGTGGCCCCGTCCCTGTGCCAGGAGTGTGTGTGGGGGGCTTGTGGGGTTCAGCCTAGATTAGCCTGGGAAGGGGAGCTGGGGAGGGGGTCCAGCAGGGCTAGGGCTGGGGAGGGAGCCGCTCGAAGGCCTGGGTGAGGAGGGAGGGAGGGTAGCAGCGCACGAGAGAGGCCTTTTATCTCACCTCACTAGCAGGTGTCAGCTGACTGGTCCTCTCCCCTCCCCTCCCACCGTGGGAATTACTAATGGCCCCTGGATATTTCACCTTGCAGATGCCTGAGGCCCTTGGAGTGAGTGGGGAGGGATCTCCCTCAGTGTTTTGTGAAACCGCTCAGCTCAGCCTACAGACGTGCCTCCATCTTAAAGGGTGGGGGGGTGTGCCGTTGGTCCCCCAACCTGCCCCCACGATGCCCGCCACCAGTTAGCGTCTGGGTGCCAAGCCTGGAGGATTGCAGTTACACTCCCTTCCACAGGGCAGCCGGGGATCCGGCCCCCTGGTCGGCCCTGGCCTGGGCGCCACCCTCCAGGGACAAAGGTCAGATGCAGGCCCCAAGGGTGGTCTTCTGGGGATTCAGGGATCCCTGCCTTTTCTGCATGAGGTGGGGGGGAGGTTCCAGCTCTTGCTGGGGCTTCTTCCTGGCGGTTTTTCTCCCCATAACACAGATGGAAATGTTGAGGCTGACGGTCAGGTTGGCCAGCAGCCGGGTGTTGGTCCTAGGTGTGCCCACCCTGACACTGGCCCGCCCCCCACATCCGTACCCCGCCCCCCCTTGCTATCTGCACCCCCTGGCTGTCTGCACCCCCTGGCTATCTACAAGGTGCTGGGAGAGAGGGGAGTTCCTGGAGACTGAGAGAGTAAGGGACTTGCTGCTCCCACACTCACTCTGCCCAGTTTTCCCTCGCAGCCTCTGTTCCACCCTGCCAGCCAGCGGGTCCCTGAGTCTCCCTATGGCTGAGCTGAGCACCAGAGTACGGAGTACGTGTGTGTGTGTGTGTGGGGGGGGGGGGGGTCAGGGAGTAAGTTCCACTGCAACAGTGGTTCTCAACCTTCTGGCCCTTTAAATACAGTTCCTCATGTTGTGAGAACTCTTCAGTTCAGGTCCGAGGGTCACGTGGGTCAGGTCTGAGCGTCCCTGGCAACCATTCCCCGGGCCTCCGCGCACCTGGCCCCGGGCCCCTGGCCCAGATCCGCCGGCAGGGGGAGCGCTGGGCCGGGGAGGAGCGTGTTCCCGGCCTCTCTCGGGTTGGGGCGCCACACTGTGGGGCTCGGTGCTTCAGATCCACACCTGACTCCCCCGTGTCCCCAAAACCTGCAAAGTGGGGCCGACAGCGCCACGAATGCGCGCGGCTTAGGGAGGGGTCGGGGCGGAGGAGCCACCTCGGGACCCCAGCGGTTCCCACCTCCAGGCGGACCCTGAGGGGAGTCACTGCGCCTGCGCAGCGCCTGTGCGCACCCCTGTGTGTGAGGCAGGGACGGGGCGGGCGGGGGGTAGCCCCTGACACTTGGCTCCTAACTTCTAAGCTGGAAGGGGCTTTCTAGACCATTTAGTACAAGCACTTCATTTTTTAAAAATTTTTTATTGGCCCTGACCGATTTGGCTCAGTGGATAGAGCGTTGGCCTGCGGATTCAAGGGTCCCGGGTTCGATTCCGGTCAAGGGCATGTGCCTTGGTTGCGGGCGCATCCCCAGTGGGGAGTGTGCAGGAGGCAGCTGATCGATGTTTCTCTCTCATCGATGTTTCTAACTCTCTATCCCTCTTCCTTCCTCTCTATAAAAAATCAATAAAATATATATTAAAAAAATTTTTTTTAATTGATTTCAGAAAGAGAGGGAGAGATAGAAACATCCATGATGAGAGAGAGCCATGGATCGGCTGCCTCCTGCACGCCCCCTACTGGGGATCATGCCTGCAACCCGGACATGTGCCCTGACTGAAAATCGAACCTTAACCTCCTGGTTCATAGGCCGACACTCAACCATTGAGCCACACCGGCCAGGCCCAGCATTTTGTTTTAATAGTCGGAAACTGAGGCCCAGGTGGGCAGTTAGAGATGGGCTGGCTCTAGGGGGGAAGGGCTGGTCTCCCTGGTCTTCTCAGCCTGCTTCCTCTGCTGTCAGACATTGGACCTGCCCGAGATGGTGGCTGGGGGCACATCTGAAGGTTATGTTCGGGTGTGTGTTCATGTCTGGAAGTAGCATGAGGCCCCCCCCTCCCAGAAGGAATGTGTGGCCACGTGGGTGCCTGTGAAAGTGTGGGATGTCCACCCAGAAGTGCGAGTGGGTCTGCAAATTTTGTGCCTACAGCCCTAGCCGGTTTGGTTCAGTGGATAGACCATCAGCCTGTGGACTGAAGGGTCCCGGGTTCGATTCCAGTCAAGGGCACATGCCCGGGTTGCGGGCTCGATCCCCAGTGGGGGGCGTGCAAGAGGCAGCCCATTAATGACTCTCTCTCATCATTGATGTTTCTATCTCTCTCTCCCTCTCCCTTCCTCTCTGAAAGCAATAAAAATATATTGTAAAAAAAATGTGCCTACAAAAATATGTGCTTGTACCCTAGTCGGTTTGGCTCAGTGGATAGAGCATTGGGCCAAGGACTGAAGGGTCCCGGGTTCGATTCCGGTCAAGGGCACGTACCTTGGTTGCAGGCTCGCTCCCTGGCCCTGGTGTGGGCATATGTGGGAGGTTGCTTCTCTCTCTCTGTCGCTCCCCCTCCCTCCCACTCTGTCTACAAATCAATGGGAAAATGTCCTCGGGGGAGGATTAACAGAAACATTTAAAAAAAAAATGTATTTGTGAAGGGGTGTGTGGCGAAGGGAAGGGATATTTTGTGTCTGCGGATGCTGTGTGTACCCACCTAGAAAGGGGTAATTGCGGATAATTGCACCTTCACAAGAGGTGAGTGTGAGTGTGTGTGCACCCGTGTGGGTCCTGCACCCCCCTCTCCCTGCCCTGAACCCCCAAGGCCAGGCCCTGAAAGAGGAGGGAGGGGTGAGAAGGCCAAGGGACACAGGCCCCGGGGTGTGGGGGTGTATCCAGGTCCCCATGCCCAGCAGGCTCTAAGGGGTCACAATTAGGCGATACTTCTCCTGGGCTGGAGGGGAGGAGGGGAGGAGGGGAGGAGGGGAGGAGGGGAGGAGGGGGAGGATTATGGCAAATTCATTTCTATTTTCCAGCCCAGTAGGCCTGCAGTGTGTCCCGGGTGTTAGCATGAGAATGGGCCGGGGCTCCGCGCCCCCCCCTCCCAACCTCCTGACCCCTCCCCACCACGTGAATAGGGGGCTCCCAGCCTCTCCAACCCCTTTCTGCGAAGCCAAGCCTCCTCATCGGGTAATTTAATATATTGGAAGCCCCCGGTGCTCTATTTCCCCTCCCGGTCGGGTTTGTTTTAGGCATTCACGGCTCTCGCCCCGTCATTAGACGGCCTTGTTTGACGGATGGAAGGAGCCGCCATGAGCCCGCGGCCCTTTGTGTCGCCCACATAAGCTGCCTTTCCCTGTAATTAGAATGGTGTTCCCAGCCATTGAGGCCTTTCAGAGGCGGAACAAAAACTCCCCGAGATGAACATCCCCCAACTCTCAGAACCCCCCCCGCCCGCCCCCCCCCTCCCCAGCTGGGAAAGGGGCTGCGAGTTAAAGGGACTCCTTAGGGAAGGCCGTTTGGGGAAGGAAAGCCGGGGTCCTGCCAGGGTGGGGACTTTAGGGGCCATGGGGAGTGGGCACCAGACAAAGGCTCTGAGGTTGCCCGTCAACACCAGTGACTTATCCACACGCCCCGCGCGCTCAGCCAGCCTAGGACCTGCCTATGTCCTCGGGATCGAGGGAAATGTAGCCAGGCTGGGGGGTTGGGGGGGGTGGTGGTGGTACATGTGCAACACACACTCACACGCACACCGAGTCATCCAGACCCAGACTCAGATGAGGCTTCTAAACACCCCAAAACCACCGTCACTCACATAGGCTTGCATTACCCTGTCAACACGCATGCATGCGTGCACGCAGGCACGCTCAGACACAAGACCGCATGTCACAGAGCTCGGTTGGGCCATCCACAGCCGGGCGTGGCTCAGCGGTTGAGCGTTGACCCGGGAACCGAGAGGTCACTGGTTCGATTCCCGGTCAGGGCACATGCCCGGGTCGCAGGCAGCCGATCAATGGTTCTCTCTCACCATGGATGTTTCTCTCTCTCTCTTCCTCTCTCTGAAATCAATAAAAACACGTTTTTAAAAAAAAGATTTCGCCTCTGAAGGCAGGTCCCTGGCTCTCTGGTATATCTGTGGCTTTTTCCCGGTCCCAGAAAAGTGGCGATACTAGGTCTGAGCAGCTGCAGAAGAAAGATTCCAACCTACCACCTGATCCCCAGGGAGGCGAGCCCATGGAGCAGTGGTGAGGGCTCACTACCAGGAGGGTTCAGGTAGGGGCAGGGTGGTCACCAGCCAGGGATACTGCGGGGGAATTTATGTAATTCAGCCCCTCCGCTGTGTCAGATACAAGCCTTTCTTCAAAGGAACTTACAGTCTTTTTTATTTATTTATTTATTTATTTATTTAAATACATTTTTATTGATTTCAGAGAGGAAGGGAGAGGGAGATAGAAACATCAGTGATGAGAGAGAATCACTGATTGGCTGCTTCCTAGAGATTGAGCCCATAACCTAGGCATGTGCCTTTGACTGGAATCAAATCTGGAACCTTTCAGTCCGAAGGCCCACGCTCTATCCACTGAGCCAAACTGGTTAGGGCAGAGTATTTTTTTTTAATAGACATTTTTATTTCAGAGAAGAAGGGAGAGGGAGAGAGAGAAACATCAGTGATGAGAGGGAATCATTGATCGGCTGCCTCCTAGGGATCGAGCCCATAACCCAGGCATGTGCCCTTGACTGGAATCGAACCTGAGACCCTTCAGTCCACAGGCCAACGCTCTATCCACTGAGCCAAACTGGCTAGGACACTTTGAAGCCTCTTGCAATGTCTTTTTTGTTTGTTTGTTTGTTTAACCACAGTGTTGTATGGTGTAATGTAGGGGTTGAGGGTCTGGGCTCTGAATACACCCAAGTTCAAATCCACAAACAATAACAACAACAAAATTCCACATACGAGCTATGTGTGACCTTGAGCACCTCTCTTGGGGCCAGAGAGTCTTCAGCTGTAAAGAAATGATAACAGTCCCGCTCTGTGAGGGTTGTTGGGGGGTTAAGTGAGCTAAGACAAGCAGAAGAGCCCAGCAGTGCCTTGCATGCAGGAAGTGCTCAATCCGTGTTAGCTAAAGCGACGAATATCGGAGCACTACGTATTTGTTGGGTAAAGGAGTACGTTTTTCATTTTGTTTGCCTTTAGGATAAAGTTACAGGAAAATCTTATTTTCCTGGGAGCCTCTTGCGTGTAACTTTGGCAGGAGATGAGGGAGGGGTCAGTCCTCACAGTGTGGTTGGAGGGTCCCTACAGCTTCAACACAAGCTTTCCAGCATTCTGAGCTGGGGCTGGCTCCGGTTGTTACCCTGAGCGCCAGCAGGGGGAGCCCGAGCGGTCACAGCGTGGCTGGCTCCTGCAAGGGGCGTGGGAGGAAAAGAACACTTAACAGCACCTACTGTGTGCAGTGCACCTACTGTGTGCAGTGCACATACTGGGCAACGCAGCACCCTCAGGAAGTTGGGGGTGTGGATGGAGCAGTCAGTTGCCCTAGGGCCAACACAGATGTGGAGGTCAGACTTGGACTGGGGAAGCCCAGTTGGTGGGGACCTGCTTTCAAAGGGCCACCTGCCTCTCTGCTTCCCCACTGCACCCTCAGCACCCACCTCTGACCAATGGACTGAGACCTGCTCAGTCCAATCAGAGCTCTACAAATTGCACCTAATTTGCAATCTATACTGACCAATCAGAAACCTCATTTTCCTGTTTTTGTAATACTCTTTTGGGGAACTTTTTGTTGATAGAAGTTTCTAAAATGATGGGGCAAGGGGAGAAGGAGAGGCCTTTAAAGTCACTGGCTGAAGGCCAATGTCCCCTTTGGCCAGAGTCTGGGTCTGAGGAACTGAAGTGGGACCCTGGCAGGGGAGGTCACCTCACTTTTCCCATCTGTGTAATGGGTGTGAACATGTCCGCTCACCCATCCTCAGTGGAGGTGGCCAGTTGCTCTGGCACAGACATTTTAATGACATAATGACACCATGGGGGCTGTGATAAGAGGTTTAATTTGGCCCGAGCTGGTTTGGCTCAGTGGATAGAGCATTGGCCTGCGGACTGAAGGGTCCAGGGTTCGATTCTGGTCAAGGGCACATGCACGGGCTGTGGCCTCGATCCCCAGTAGGGAGGCAGCCGATCAATGATTCTCTCTCATCACGATGTTTCTCTCTCTCTCTCTCCCTCTCTCTTCCTCTCTGAAATCAATAAAAATACATTTTTTTTTTTTAAAAAAAAGAGGTTTAATTTGTCTCAGTGACCAAAAGGAACTACTTCCCACCCATTTCTCAGGTGGAGAAACTGAAGCTGGGAGCAGTAAAGTGCAAAGTGACTTGCCCAAGGTCACTTGGGGAGGGGAAGAGCTGGGGTTTGGAAGGCAGTCTGGGTCTGGCCACCCCTTCATGCCAGGAAACCGAGCCCCCCACTTGTTTGTCTGCCTCGTTGTCCCCTGCGGACCTGTCCTTGTTCAGGAACAAGTGGCTGTGGGGAGGTGCTGAGTCCTCCCCCCTGGAGGGTCTGAGAGAAGAGAAGGGAGAAGGCCAGGTAGGGCATGTGGGGTGGTCTAGGACCCAGACAGTGGTGGGGTACCCCAAACCCGGAATCATTTTATTTTATTTTTAAAAAATATTTTTATCGATTTCAGAGAGGAAGGGAGAGGAAAAGAGAGAGATAGAAACATCAATGAGCCCTAGCTGGATTGGCTCAGTGGATAGTGACAGCCTATGAACTGAAGGGTCCCAGGTTTGATTCCGGTCAAGGGCATATGCCCGGGTCGTGGGCTTGATCCCCAGTGTGTGGGGCGTGCAGGAGGCAGCCGATCCATGATTCTCTCATCATTGACGTTTCTAGCTCTCTCTCCCTCTCTCTTCTCCTCTCTGAAATCAATAAAAGTATTTATTTTAAACATTAATAAAGAGAGAGAATCATGGATCAGCTGACTCCCGCACGCGCCGCACTGGGGATGTGCCCTGATGGGAATCGAACCAGTGACCTCTTAGTTCCTGGGTCGATGCTCAACCGCTGACCCACACCAGCAGGGCTCCCCCTGCATGTTTAACTCGCCAAAATCGGGGCGATACAGTCGGGAACTGGGACGGAAACGATTTGAAAGGGGCCAGCCCCTCCCATCGGGGTCCCCAAGCCCGAGGTGGCGGGTTCCTCCGCGCGCACAGCGGCCTCGTGTGGCGGCGCGTGGCATTGCTACCTGGGCGGCCAACCCAGGTGTCGGAGGGAGGCGCTTCCCGGGCGGGGTTGCTATGGAGATGAGAAGCGAGAATGCGCGTCTAAAGAAAGCGCTTAGCACAGTGTCTACCCTTATTACTATTATTGTTGTCGTTGTTGTTGTTGTTGTTGCGTGGCTCTGAGAAGGGGCAGGTGACAGGGAGGCTGGGGCTGAGCGTTTTCTGCCCCAACCCCGGTGCCAGGGGCCGGCGGGCAGGGGAGGGGCCCCGTGCCTGCCCAGGCCGGAGAGCAATTTCCTGCTGGAGCTCGTTTGGTGCCTCTGATTCCAAGTTAATTAAACATGGCCGCTGGGGGTCGTTGCCATGGTGACAATTAGGCCGGGAAGGAGCCTCATTAAGGAGCAGTTTTAACGAGGCCTGTTGTTTTTACCCCGAGATCCGTGCGCGCCGAGAGGAATTCTTTGGGTGGATTCCTGTTCTCCTTTTGTGCATTTTTGAAAAAATATATATTTTTTTATTGATTTCAGAGAGGAAGGTAGAGAGAGAGAGAGAGAGAAACATTAATGATGAGAGAGAATCATGGATTGGCTGCCTCCTGTATGCCCCCTACTGGGGATGGAGCCCCCAACCCGTGCATGTGCCCTTGAAGGGAATCGGAACCGTGACCTCCTGGTTCATAGGTTGATGCTCAACCACTGAGCCACACTGGCTGGGCTCCCTTTGCTGCATTTTGGATCCATTTTTAGGGAGATGTTGAGTAAGAACGAGATAGAATTCCTGGTTGAGTCTCTCTGAAGAATCAACAGGGCAACAGATTATATATATATATATATTATTGATTTTTAGAGAGAGAAGGAGGACAGAAAGAAACATCAATGAGAGAGAAACATCATCAAGCAGCTGCCCCCTGCATGCCCCCTACTGGGGATCGATCCCCAGTAGGGGCATGTGGGAGACAGCCAATCAATGAGTCTCTCTCATCATTGATGTTATTTCTCTCTCCCTTCCTCTCTAATATATATATATATTTAATGTTCCAACTGTACAAAGGATAGATAGGAAAGGAAGTTGTAGTGGTGGCATGCCCGGGAATGGCACAGACCTGCAGAAGTCAGGGAGGAAGTGGACGGAGCAGCGTGTCAGGGCTTCAGGCCAAAGACCACGTATGACATACTCAGCGGGCAGAGCTGGGAGTCTTTGCGTATGAACAAGAGGTCGTCTTGAATATGCTTTCATGTCCGGCATCCGGCGTAGCGGCCACAGGTAGCGCTCCGTGGACGTTTCTGGATGAATGACTAAAGTATGGGATAGAGCCGAAACCGGTTTAGCTCAGTGGATAGAGCGTCGGCCTGCGGACTGAAGGGTCCCGGGTTCGATTCCGGTCAGGGGCATGTGCCTGGGTTGCCGGCACATCCCCAGTGGGAGATGTGCAGGAGGCGGCTGATCGATGTTTCTCTCTCATCGATGTTTCTAGCTCTCTATCTCTCTCCCTTCCTCTCTGTAAAAAATCAATAAAATATATTAAAAAAAAATAAAGTATGGGATAGAATAGATCAGTGGTTCTCAACCTTCCTAATGCCGCGACCCTTTCATACAGTTCCTCATGTTGTGGTGACCCCCAACCATAAAATTATTTTCATTACTACTGTTACATCACTGTAATGTTGCTACTGTTATGAATCGTCATGTAAATATCTGATATGCAGGATGTATTTTCATTGTTACAAATTGAACATAATGAAAGCATAGTGATTCATCACAAAAACAATGTGTAATTATATATGTGTTTTCCGATGGTCTTAGGCGACCCCTGTGAAAGGGTCATTCAACCCCCAAAGGGGTCGAGACCCACAGGTTGAGAACCGCTGCTCTAAAAGATCTATAAAAATATATTTTAAAAATAAATAAAATAAAGTGGGATTAGGTCCTAGGCTCAGATTTTTCCTAAAAGTCACACACAGGAATGTCTGAGTTTGTCTTTCTAGTGACTGCCAGTCCCCCCCTAGTCCCAGCTAGCCCTGTGCCCGTCCACTGACCACCCCCCACACACACGCGGACTGTCAGGAGTGGACAGCAGACAGCCCCAGCAGTGACCAGGCCCTCTTGCGGTCACCTCACTTCACCCCTTCCCCGGAGCTAGGAATGTGAGTCCTTAGAGCCACGGCCTGGGGAATGGTCCTTGGAGACCCATCCGTGCCCCCTTGGGGCTCCTCAGTCACTTCTTTTGATCTCAGTTCTGCTACCTTCAAAGTGCACACAGGCCCGGCCAGTGTGGCTTAGTGGATTGAACATCGTCCCATGCTGGTTCGATTCCCAGTCAAGGCACATGCCCAGGTTGCAGGCTCGATCCCTAGTAGGGGGCATGCAGGAGGCAGCCGATCAATGTTTCCATCTTCTTCTCTCCCTCTCCTTTCCTCTCTCTTTAAGAAATCAGTAACAACTTTTTTTTTTAGAAGTGAAAATTTTTTTTCAATAAAAACGATTTAAAATATACTAATGTTACATGCAATAAACATTAATATCTCCAGAAAATGATTTTAAATATAATGTTACATGCAATAAACACCAATTACTCAAGAAAAAACTATCTTAAATATGATAATACTAGAGGTCTGGTGCATGAAATTCATGCATGGCTAGAGTCCCTAGGCCTGGCCAGTAATCAGGGCCAATCTGTGGGGCGACCAGCAGGGTGATCAGGCTCCCCCTCCCCCCCCCCCCCCCCCCCCCCCCCCCACGAGCACCTGCCTTGGCTGGCCTGGGGCCTGCAGGCTGGGGGCAGCTCCTGCGTTGAGCATCTGCCCCCTGGTGGTCAGTGTGCCGGTCATTCCGCCATTCAGTCGATTTTCATATTAGGCTTTTATTATATAGGATTACATGCAATAAGCATTAATATTTCAAGAACAAAAGGATTTTAAGTATAATGTTATTATCCAAACTCTATTAACATAGTATATCACAAAAGTTGTAGGAAATATTAAAAATCTGCAAATAACAAGATTACTTCTTTTTTTTTAATATATTTTATTGATTTTTTACAGAGAGGAAGGGGGAGGGATAGTGAGAAGCATCAATGAGAGAGAAACATCGATCAGCTGCCTCCTGCACACCCGCTACTGGGGATGTGCCCGCAACCAAGGTACATGCCCTTGACCGGAATCGAACCTGGGACCTTTCAGTCCACAGGCCGACACTCTATCCACTGAGCCAAACCAGTCAGGGCAACTTCTTTTATATTCTAGAAAAACTTTTTTTTTTTTTTTAAAGTGTGCACTGCTCTAACCGGTTTAGCTCAGTGGATAGAGCGTCGACCTGTGGTCTAAAGGGTCCAGGTTTGATTCCAGTCAAGGGCATGTACCTTGGCTGTGGGCACATCCCCAGTAGGGGGTGTGCAGGAGGCAGCTGATTGATGTTTCTCTCTCATTGATGTTTCTAACTCTCTATCCCTCTCCCTCTCCCTTCCTCTCTGTAAAAAATCAATAAAATATATTTTTTAAAAAAAGTGTGCACAGCCCGGGTGGCGTGGCTCCGGGGTTGAGCGTCAGCCTATGAACCAGGAGGTCACGGTTTGATTCCCGGTCAGGGCACATGCTCGGGTTTTGGGCTCGATCCCCAGTGTGGGCCGTGCAGGAGGCAGCCGATCCATGATCCTCTCTCATCATTGATGTTTCTCTCTCTCTCCCTCTCCCTTCCTCTCTGAAATCAATAAAAATGTATTTTTTTTTAAAAAGTGTGCACAGTAACTCCAGTTAGACTCCCTCCCCCTCCAAGCACAGCCCTCCCTCCGTGGGCTGCAGTGCGATCCCCTTTCAAGGCCCACAGATGAGCCTGTGAAAGGTCCTCAGAGCCCGTCTGAATGGCGGGGGGGGGGGGGGGGGGGGGGCGGGGGGGAGGCGCTGGCGGTGCTGAACCAGGCGCTGGGAGTCCCGCAGCCCGAGTGAGCGGCCTTGAGTCACAAAGAGGGCGACAGTCACACTTCCTTCCCAGCTTGGAGGTTCCCAGGCCGAGGGGGGCGGGGGATGGGGGAGCCCCAGTTTCCTGAACGGAGGTCAGCTCCCCCAGCGGCTGGCGCTCCTTGGGGGGCCTTGGCTGTGGCGAGTAGGGGAGAAAGGCTCCTTTTCTCTGGGCTGCGCGGCCCAGACACAGCGTCCAGTGTGTGGCTCCAATGGGCATTCAGAAGCCAGGGCCTGGCAGGTTCCGCCAGTCAGCGGTTCTCAACCTTTTTCACGCCTAGACCCTTTAATGCAGTTCCTCGTGTTGTGGTGACCCCCAACCATAAGATTATTTTCGTTGCTATGCATCACTGTCATGTTGCTACTGTGATGAATCGTCATGTAAATATCTGATATGCAGGATGTATTTTCAGGGGTCGCGACCCACAGGTTGAGAACCACCGCTGCGCCAGATGGTAGCAAAGGGGGCGTTATCCCGTCCTCCCCGAGTCAACGGGGCCTCCCCTCTGCTGCTCCGGGGGCCCGCGGACGCCCTGACCCCGGGGTGGGTGGGACCCAGGGGTGCCCACGGTCAGGGGCAAGTCCTGGCTCTGAGCTTGGAAGTCTTAGTCTGAGCACTACTTTTTTTTTTTTAATATAATTTTATTGATTTCAGAGAGGAAGGGAGAGGGAGAGATAGAGAGAAACATCAGTGATGAGAGAATCATGGATCGGCTGCCTCCTGCACACCCCCCACTGGGGATCGAGCCTGCCACCCGGGCATGTGCCCTTGACTGGAATTGAACCCGGAACCTTTCAGTCCCCAGGCTGACGCTCTATCCACTGAGCCAGACCAGCCAGGGCTGAGCACTGCTTTTTACAACTAATGTAGAACCGATGATCACCCACGTTCAAACAGGGCCTGAGAGAGACGGCTGCTGTTTATAGAGCACAGCCTGAGTCAGAGGCCCGAGAGCCATCATCCCGTGTAAGGCACACCCCGTCCTGTCGTACAATCACTGTTTCTAACCCAGCCGGTGTGGCTCAGTGGTTGCATGCTGGTCGACCTATGAACCAGGAGGTCATGGTTCGATTCCCGGGTCAGGGCACACGCCCAGGTTGCGAGCTTGATCCCCAGTGGAGGGCGTGCAGGAGGCAGCCGATCCATGATGGATGTTTCTATCTCTCTCTCCCTCTTCCTTCCTCTCTGAAGTCAATAAAAATATATTAAAATGGAAAAGAAAGTGGCATTCTAGCTCCCCCACCTGCCCGGTCGGGGCTCTGCTGGTACTTCCCGGGGCCCGGGGCCAGCTGTGGGGGGCTCTCTCCGCTTTCATTAACTCAGCACAGCTGCCCGCGCCCTGAGTGGCTGCGGCCCAGCTGGCCCTCCTGGGGGGGGCAGGGGTGTCGGGAGGACGCCTGGGTGGGAGGGTGGGAGAGCCGGCTTCCTGGGCCTCCCCGGGCGCTGAGCAGTGTGGCCACTGCTGAAGGCCCCTTTGTTTGGCCCTTTATCCAGAAGAGCGGCTGCGATTGTGCAGGGCACAAAGCCCCCCGTGGCCCTGACTTCCCACCCCCCGCCTGTGGCCCGGCCGGGAGAGGGTTTCCCAGGCTCCCGTGAGGCGGCCTCCTGCCCCTCCCGGCCGCCCGACACCCGGTCCCTTCACGTGCAGAGCCAGGACCTGTCCGTCCAGCCCACGTCAGCTCCCCCCGCCCCCGGGACCCAGGCATTCGCATGGGCCCCCAGCTGGGCTCCCTGGTCCTCCCGGGCCCATCCCTGGACACACGGCCAGCGGCATCCACGCTAAATGCTGGGAGACTCCGGAAGGTGCCCTGAGCGCCACTCACAGGCTGCAAAGCCTTTTCCGGGGGTTGGCTGACATGCACGGCGGACAGAGTGGGAGCCACCCCAGGAAGCAGCTGGAAAGTGGGGAGAGGCTGGGGAGGGGGCAGG
This sequence comes from Myotis yumanensis, assembly GCF_028538775.1. NCBI lineage: Eukaryota > Metazoa > Chordata > Mammalia > Chiroptera > Vespertilionidae > Myotis > Myotis yumanensis. The sequence goes on along the minus strand of NW_027223771.1, from coordinate 2,302,181 downwards.
AGGGTACTTGGGGGTACTTGTGCCCAAGGAGGGAGGAGGGAGGAGGGAGGAGGGAAAAGGAAGCAGGGAGGAGCTCCTTCCCTCCACCCCCACCCCTTTCAGCTCTTTATTTTTTATTTATTTTTAAAAATATATTTCAGAGAGGAAGGGAGAGGGAGAGAGAGAGATGAAAATATCAATGATGAGAGAGAATCATGGATCGGCTGCCTCCTGCATGCCCCCTACTGGGGATCGAACCTGTAACCCGGGCATGTGCCCTTGACCGGAATCGACCCTGGGACCCTTCGGTCCACAGGCCGAGGCTCTGTCCACTGAGCCAAACCGGCTAGGGCAGTGGTCGGCAAACTCATTAGTCAACAGAGCCAAATATCAACATTACGACAATTGAAATTTCTTTTGAGAGCCACATTTTTTAAACTGAAACTATATAGGTAGGTACGTTGTTATTAACTTCATTAGGGGACTCCTAAGGCTTAGGAAGAGCCACACTCAAGGGGCCAAAGAGCCGCATGTGGCTCGCGAGCCGCAGTTTGCCGACCACTGGGCTAGGGCCCACCTCCTCCTTTTAAGCCCTGTAAACCGGAGGTGGGCTCAGCCCGGTGCCCACCGTGATGCGTTCACTGCTCCCAGCGTTACCCTGTCCTAAGGCGGAGGGAGGTGCCTGACTGTCTCAAGGCCTCACGGCTCACACGTGGAATCCAGGGCTGCGGGTCTCTGACCCCTAAGGCCGTGCTTCTAGCCCGTCTTTAGAAAGAGGGCAGCAGGCCCGGCGGGCGAGGCTCAGTGGTTGATCGTCGACCTAGGAACCAGGAGGTCACGGTTCGATTCCAGGTCAGAGCACATGCCCGGGTCTCAGGCTCAAGGTTAAGCCTCGGACTGACCTGTTGGCAAAGTCACAAACAAGTCCCAGCTTAGAGGGCACAGATCTCTTAGCATAATTAGTCTTGACCTTAGGAAGCTCCCTAGATCCTTCCTGGGCAGCGAATGGGCTGTGGGAAGTGCAGGAAGCGTAACTATGGTCAAAACCAGTGAAACTCACCAGAACTGGGTAACTATGGTGACCACTGCCTTGTTGACCTCTGACTATAAAAGGTTGGTGCGGCCTGAGCACCGGAGGCAGTCCTTCCTCCTGAGTTGGACTCACCCGCCTGGCCCCCCATATTCCCAAATTATCTCGTGTCTTTTCCCTTCCGTTTGTGTGCGGCTCCATGTCCAGATCCTGAACCCTGAACCACTCGGGACGTGGAGGGAAACACACACACAACATGGGGCGTGCAGGAGGCCGCCAATCGATGATTCTCTCTCATCATTGACATTTCTCTCTCTCCCTTCCTTTCTGAAATCAATAAAAACATATATATAAAAAAATAAAATAAAAAAGAAATAGGGCAGCAGACTGCAGGCCAGGCCCCTGCCAATGAGGGCAGGAAGCATCCTGGGAGAAGGCCGGTGGGGGGCCTGGAGCACCCCCCTCCCATCTGTCCGCCCACCCGGGAGCCTCCCTCTGAGATGTCACATGAATTCAGCGGTGACAAAAGCCGGGGGCAGAGGCGGGAGCGCAGCACAGCTGCAGGGACGAGATGGGAGGGAGGCGGCCAGCCAGGGATATTCCCAATCCCAGCCTCCCCTAAATTCACGATAGAGCATCGGCCTGCGGATTGAACGGTCCCGGGTTCAATTCCGGGCGCTGGGATGGACACAGGTCTTGTCAGGAGGGAGGACGCTGGCACCCCACACCTCCAGGGCTCCCTGAGGTTAGAGCACCTCCCCGGGCGTGGGCAGTCGGCAGGTCTCGGAGGCAGGCAGGGCAGGGGTGGCATCCCCGGGGCCCATGGGGAACCCGGGGGCGACCTGGGCGTGGAGGTGCGGGCCCTGGGCTGTGACCCACCCTCACCTGTGGTTGGGCGCCACCCGCTCCCGATGCCAGGCCTTCCTCCCGCACTCCAGCCCCACCCTCCTGGGAAGAATGAGGAACAGAATAAAGTTCTCATTTCCATCACATGTGCCATTTCCTGGTCTAAGTAACGTGTCAGGAGAGTGACCAGCTAGATTCCAGGGATGGCGAACCTTTTGAGCTCGGCGTGTCAGCATTTTGAAAAACCCTAACTTAACTCTGGTGCCGTGTCACATAGAGAAATGTTTCGATATTTGCAACCCTAGTAAAACAAAGACTTCTATTTTTTTATATTTGTTTTATATATTTAAATGCCATTTAACAAAGAAAAACCAACCAAAAAAATGAGTTCGCGTGTCACCTCTGACACGCGTGTCATAGGTTCGCCATCACTGAGCTAGAAGCTGCTGATGATCGTGGCTCCGAGGCAGCCGCCAGCGAAGAGAGCCAACATCAGACGTAACGTGGTCCAGCCCGTTTGGGGTGTCTAACCCCGCAGTTAATCAGCACTGGCGTGAGGGTGGTTGGGAGGGCTGTGTGCTCACCCCCAGAGGTAGGGAACCTGACAATTAAAGGGAAAGACACCCTCTCCTTTCTGGGGGATGGTGGTGAGGTGTGAGGATGCCTGGAGGGTGCAGGGACCAGGGCAGAGTCCCCAGGAAATCAGTCTGGTTACTTTGAATTCAAACACATAGTGGGCCCGAGCCAGGTTGGCTCAGTAGATAGAGCGTACGCCTGCGGATTGAAGGGTCCCGGGTTCGACTCCGGTCAAGGGCACATACCTGGGTTGCAGGCTCCTCCCTGGCCCCGGGCCCTGGTTGAGGCCCATGCAGGAGGCAACCAATCGATGTGTTTCTCTCACACTGATGTTTCTCTCTGTCTATCCTTCTCTCTGAAAATCAATGGGAAAATATCCTCGGGTGAGGATTAAAACACACACACACACACACACACACTCTCACACACACTCACACACATTCACACACTCAGATTCACACACACACATTCCCACACACACTCACACACGCACACTCACACACACACACTCACACACACACACACTCAGATTCACACACACACATTCACACACACACTCACACACGCACACTCACACACACACTCACACACACTCACACACACACTCAGATTCACACACACACTCACACGCACACTCACACACTCAGATTCACACACACATTCACACACACTCACATACACACACACTCACACACATTCATACACACACACGCACACTCACACACACACTCACACTCACACACACCCATAGTGTGAGTCTGTGGCTCCCACCATCCCCCAGAAATCCCTGGGATTACCATCCAATCCGATTGAGCAGCCTGCCCTCTGGGAGCCTAAATGTTAGAACAGAAGGGACTGATGGAGACACACACACACACACACACACACACACAGGGCATTTGATCAGTCTGGCAGGAGGGACTGTTTATGGAAGTGATTCTATTTATTTTGTTCCCGGGATTAAGCAGGCTTGGCAGGGACTACACCTCTCCCCTGGGTCGGCAGCTAAAGTCTGCAGCTTGTTTGCAAGTGTGTTTCAAGCATAAGGTACCAGCCCGGCCGGCGTGGCTCCGTGGCTGAGCGTCGACCTATGAACCAGGAGGCCACGGTTCGATTCCCAGTCAGGGCACGTGCCCGGGTTGCGGGCTGGATCCCCAGTGTGGGGCGTGCAGGAGGCAGCTAATCAATGATTCTCTCTCATCATGGATGTTTCTCTCTCTCTCTCCCTTCCTCTCTGAAATCAATAAAAATATATATATATTTTAAAAAGCATATGGCACCTTAGGAATAAGGGAGTCTTAGCCCTGGCTGCTGCTCACACTGACCAATTGGACTCGTCCGAGTTCTTCATGTCGATGGCACGTGTGATGTCAGGCACCACCGCCGGGATTCGGGGCTCGGGCATTCCCGCAGCCGCCCCGCACGCCTGGAGCCCCTGTGCGGCGGGGCTGTGCTCTGGGATTCAGGACCTGCCAGGGCCCAGGAGGAGGCTTGGAGGTCGGGCCAGGGGGGCCGCAGATCGGGCCATGGGGGCGGGCAGCGTGCCCTGCTCCGTGGTGGGACTGCGCCCGCGTTCTGGGTGGAGGAAAACCTTCCGATCTCTTGCCACAGAAGCTTCTGAGGCCATGGGCTCTTTTTTTTTTTTTTTTAAATTATTGATTTCAGAGAGGAAGGGAGAGGGAGAGAGAGAAACATCAATGATGAGAGAGAATCAACGATCGGCTGCCTCCTGCACACCCGCCCCACTGGGGATCGAGCCCGCAACCCGGGCATGTGCCCGTGACTGGAATCGAACCCGGGACCCTTCAGTCTGCTGGCCGATGCTCTATCCACTGAGCCACACCAGCCAGGGCCTGGCCTCAGGCTCTTCATCTCCTGATCTTTGCCCCCCGAGGATCAGTAAATTAATCCACTGAAGAGGCCTGGTTGTGTTTATCTCACTCCTAACACGCCCCCTGCCCACTCCTAGTCCCCTTTGTACATACACCCCGGGGCCTGAGAGACCGGACAAGGCTAAAACCCACAGAGGGGTCAGAGGGGAGCGCCTGGCAATTAACCCCACATCCTGAGCCGGGTGGGGTCAGGGGTCACTGGGGCGGGGGAAGGAGCTGGCCACCAGCTGCCATGCCCGGGAGGAGGCCTCCAGGGGCACCCACAGGTGGGGTTCCGGCCAGATCGTCCCCCCCACACCTCGCAGCTGGGCAGAGCGAGGGCAGGAAGTTCTTGCTCCGCCCCCCCCCCTCCCCCGCACCAGCCCCCAGCCCCCTGAGAAGCAGCCTCTTTGCTTTGCTCCAGCACCATGGCCAGGGCCCACCCTGCTCCTGGGGGGTGGGGTTGGGGGGGGTATCTTCCTGGGGTGGGACCCTGGTGGGACCCTGCCCCCCCATCTCTGAGCAGCAGCTGATTCCCCATCCCTCCCGGCTCTCTGCTTCTGGAGGAGCATAACCTGCGATAATTTTTTTCTTCTTCTTTCTGGCAATTAATGGCCTCCTTAAATAGCAGAAATTGCGGCCTGTAATTAAGATCTTGCTTTTTAAATGATTAATCATTGTAACCCCTTTGAGCAGCACCCTGGTTTCCACTCTTCGCACATTGAAATGCAGATCGCTGGCAAAGGGAGGGAGGCGCTCCCAAGCCACGGAGGAGCAATTAAACCTTCCCAGCTGTCACTTGTCCTCGGCTGCCTCCTGGCCTGTCCAGACGCCGCCAACACCGCCACCGTGGAGAGAGCACCACTGGTTCCCTGTTCTATGCCACACGCACCAGTGGCCTGGCCAGGAGGGAGGGTTGGGGTGGGTACCGGCAGGTCTGCCTCCCAACCTGACCCTGGCCCCTGGCTCTCAGAAACTCCTGGGAACGCAGATAACATTTCTTGAGCTCTTTCTCTCTCTTTTAAAAAAAAAAAATATTCATTGATTTCAGAGAAGAAGGGAGAGGGAGAGGGAGAGAGATAGAAACATTAATGATGAGAGAGAATCATGGATGGGCTGCCTCCTGCACGCCCCCTGCTGGGGACTGAGCTCACAACCAGGGCATGTGCCCTTGCCCGGAATCGAACCCGGGACCCTTCACTTCACAGGCCGACACTCCATCCACTGAGCCAAACCGGCCAGGGCTGTTGAGCACTTTCGTGTGTGTGTGTGTGTGTGTGTGTGTGTGTGTGTGCGCCCCCGGCACTTTAGCGATCAGATCTCTCCCAGTGTTCCCAGTAGCCACGGGCGAGAAGTGTGAGGGAGCCTCGTTTCTCCGAAGGGGTGGGTGGGAGGCTTCAATTCGCCAAATGAGCGAGCAGGTTTCAAACAAGGTTGGGCTGATCCCAAACCAAGACCCCCGCTGACTCATCTACGTGGTGGGTGGGAGGCCCCGGGCCACCTCGCTGACCGCGCAGGCGGGCATATATACCGGAACGAATTAAACTCGTAAGTCAAGGCCCCACTGTACACACAGTTCCTCACCAGCCCGCAGCGCCCCCTCTGGGCTGGTCGCCTGTAAGCCACCCTTGCAAACAAGGGCCAGCATTTACCAGCTCACAGAAGTGTTTTCCAAGCTTCTCCTCCCTTTGGGGCAGACATGGACTGGCAACGTGACTTTGGAATGAAACATCGTTAGAGCTAGGAGGGGACTGTGCCCCCAGTTTGGCTCAGGGGATAGAGTGTCGGCCTGAGGACCGAAGGGTCCCGGGTTCGAACCCGTCAAGGGCACGTCCCTCGGTTGCAGGCTCCTCCCTGACCTGGGCCCTGGTCGGGGCGCGTGCAAGAGGCAACCAATCGATGTGTTTCTCTCACACAGATATTTCTCTCTGTCTTTCCCTCTCTCTTCCCCTCTCTCTAAAAATCAATGGAAAAATATCTTGGGGTGAAAATTTTTAAAAAAATGACCTGACCGGTTTGGCTCAGTGGATAGAGCGTCAGCCTGCGGACTCAGGGGTCCTGGGTTCGATTCCGGTCAAGGGCATGTACCTTGGTTGCGGGCACATCCCCAGTGGGGTGTGTGCAGGAGGCAGCTGATCGATGTTTCTCTCTCATCGATGTTTCTAACTCTCTATCCCTCTCCCTTCCTCTCTGTAAAAAATCAATAAAATATATTAAAAAAAAGAAGAAGAAGAAAATTTTTAAAAAAAGAGAGAGAGAGAGAGAGAGGACACTGGGGCCCAGAGGTTAGGGGACTTGGCCAAGAGGACATATCACATACACAGCCCCGAGCGGGAGGCTGGCCAATCTTGGCTGCTGAACTATTCGTCGAATGAGCAAACCCAGGCCGACACACGTCTGCCCTCAGGGCCCCGCTCTGCATGTTTCGGAGGGATTTGTGTTCGAGGGGTGGCGGCGGTCGCAGGGGCACCCCCTTAGAAACTGTTCCAGAGGAAGAGGCAGGAGAGAGAACAGACTCGGGCGTGAGCAGGCCGCCCTGTGTGCGTGTGCGAGGTCCCTGCACAGGGGCCCTGGCCTGGGAAGGCTGAACGGCCCGGGCACTGCCGGCCAAGCCACGGTGTGTGCAACCAGCCAGGCAGGGACACGCCCTCGCTAAGAGCCTATACACCCTGTCCTGTGGGTGGGAGGCGGCACCTGCCCCACCACGGACCGTTTGGCAGCTTATCATCATGTCATGCCCTAGCCCAGTGGTCGGCAAACTGCGGCTCCCGAGCCACATGCGACTCTTTGGCCCCTTGAGTGTGGCGCTTCCACAAAATACCACGTGCGGGCGCGCACGTACAGTGCGAAGTTGACTTAAAACTTTAAGCAAAGTTTATTAAGTTAATTTTAGGGAACGTTGTGGAGTGAAAGAAGATGTAGTGTCGAGGATGGAGAAAGGTGTGTGGAGATGGTTTGGACATACAGAGAGGATGAACGAAAGGAGACAGACGAAACAAGTATACAAGACGCGTGTGGATGGGAGAGTTGGAAGGGGTTGACCTCAGCGAACGTACCTCCATCAGATTGAGGACGTTTTTAGCAAAGGCCAGCTTAGGAGGACCCTAATGAAGTGAATAGCAATGTACCTACCTATATAGTTTCAGTTTAAAAAATTTGGCTCTCAAAAGAAATTTCAGCCCTGACTGGTTTGGCTCAGTGGATAGAGCATCGGCCTGCGGACTGAAAGGTCCCAGGTTCGATTCCAGTCAAGGGCATGTACCTTGGTTGCGGGCACATCCCCAGTGGGAGGTGTGCAGGAGGCAGCTGATCGATGTTTCTCTCTCATCAATGTTTCTAACTCTCTATTCCTCTCCCTTCCTCTCTGTAAAAAATCAATAAAATATATTTTTTTAAAAAAAGAAATTTCAATCGTTGTACTGTTGATATTTGGCTCTGTTGACTAATGAGTTTGCCGACCACTGCCCTAGCCTGTTTGGCTCAGTGGATAGAGCGACGGCCCGCAGACTGAAGGGTCCTGGGTTCGATTCTGCTCAAGGGCACATACCGGTCGCAACCACGTGCGGAAGGCAACCAATCGATGTGTCTCTCTCACATCGATGTTTCTCTCTTTCTCTCCCCTTCCTTTCCACTCCCTCTAAAAATCAATGGAAAAAAATCCTTGGATGAGGATTAACAAAAAACAAACACACAAACAAACAAAACAAAAGTCACCAATTCCCCTAGGTTTGTCTCAGCAATCCCCCTCCTGGGAATGTATCCGACAGGTACACTCACGCTGCTGAGAACTGACTTCTGTTCACGGTTAGTTGGTTGCCATGACATTTGTAAAAGCCAAAGGTTGTGCCCGCTCCGGTTTGGCTCAGTGGCTAGAGCATCGGCCTGGGTTCGATTCCGGTCAAGAGCATGTACCTCGGTTGCAGGCTTCTTCCTGGCCCGGGCCCTGGTCGGGCTCATGCAGCAAGCAACCAATCCATGTGTCTCTCTCACATCGATGTTTCTCTCTGTCTCTCCCTCTCTCTTGCACTCCCTCTAAAAATCAATGGAAAAATATCCTTGGGTGAGAATTAAAAAAAAAAAAAAGGCAGAGGTTGAAGCAATACTATGAAGCTGAGTAAAAGGAGGGAGAAATCAGAACTCAAGTTTGCCCTGGCTTTTTTTTTTTTAAATATGTTTTATTGATTTTTTTACAGAGAGGAAGGGAGAGATATAGAGAGTTAGAAACATCGATGAGAGAGAAGCATTGATCAGCTGCCTCCTGCACATCTCCCACTGGGGATGTGCCCGCAACCAAGGTACATGCCCTTGACCGGAATCGAACCTGGGACCCTTGAGTCCGCAGGCCGACGCTCTATCCACTGAGCCAACCCGGTTAGGGCTGCACTGGCTTGTTGATGTATGAAGACACTCTACAGCGGTTCTCAACCTGTGGGTCGCGCCCCCTTTGGCGGTCGAACGACCCTTTCACAGGGGTCGCCTAAGACCATCCTGCATATCAGATATTTGTATGACGATTCATCACAGTAGCAACATGACAGTTATGAAGTAGCCACGAAAATAATTTTATGGCTGGGTCACTACGTGAGGAACTGTATTTAAAGGGCCAGAAGGTTGAGAACCACTGCTCTAGAGGATACCTGAGAGATGGGGAACAGTTAGTGTCTTTTTAGGGAGTCGTGAGAACAGATGGGGGACACGGACAGGAAGGAGACCTCCCTGCCGATGTGACTTTTGTCCTGGGTGAAAGTATTAGCTGTTCAGACAAGTTAAACACCGACGATCTTCAGTGGCTCCGGCGATGTGGTCCGTGCTTACATAGAGGCTCACACCAGGTCCTGCCCCGTCAGCTGGTCCTGGTTGGTTCAAGGGCACACGCCCACCCCAGTGGGCACACACTCTCGTACCCGGTGCCCACGAGACGGCACCACGGTGGCCTGTCTGTGGGAGCCGGGGCGCTGTCCCAGGTCCTCACACCCCCCGTGGCCATGTCCCCTCCCCTCACGGTGGCTCTGAGTGACACAACCCCTTCCTTGTGCCACTGTGGGGTGCAGGACCGGGAACGTGAGCCCCGGCTGTTCTGTGTCACGTGGGTTGTACCCGGCTGTACGGGAACCGAGGCCGGATGGCTGGGACCGGCTTAAACGGATACAGAGTCGTTCACCTCATAGGGCAGGAGGGCGGAGGGTGGTCCCCAGGTGGCCCCGAGGCTCAGTGACATCAGGGAATGGTTTGGCATCTCTGGTGGCCCTGGGACTTGAACTTCAGGCTTTCTCTTTGTTTTGTTATTTTAATATATTTTTGTTGATTTCAGAGAGGAAGGGAGAGGGAGAGAGAGACAGAAACATCCATGATGAGAGAGAATCATGGATCGGCTGCCTCCCGCACGGCCCCTATTGGGGATCGAGCCTGCAACCCTGGCACGTGCCCTTGACTGGAATCGAACCTGGGACCCTTCAGTCCGCAGGCTGACGCTCTATCCACTGAGCCACACCAGCTAGGGCTTAATTTTTTTTTTTTTAATCCTCACCCAAGTTTACGTTTATTGATTTGAGAGAGAGAGACAGACAGACAGACATCAATTTGAGAGAAACACCCACTGGCTGCCTCCCATGCACACCCCAAGTGGGGATGGAGACTGCAACCTTTTGGTGTTCAGGACGGGATGATGCTCCAACCCACTGAGCCACACCAGCCAGGCGAACCCTACGCTCTCTCTCTTTTTTAATTTATCTCTTTTCTCTCTCTTTTTTAAAAAAATATATTTTATTGATTTTTTTTACAGGGAGGAAGGGAGAGGGATAGAGCGTTAGAAACATCGATCAGCCACCTCCTGTATACTCCCCACTGGGGATGTGCCCGCAACCAAGGTACATGCCCTTGACTGGAATCGAACCTGGGACCCTTGAGTCCGCAGGCCAATGCTCTATCCACTGAGCCACACCGGTCAGGGCTTCTCTCTTTTTTTAAAAAAGAAAATACATTTTATTGATTTTTTACAGAGAGGAAGGGAGAGGGATAGAGAGTTAGAAACATCGATGAGAGAGAAACATCGATGAGAGAAACATCGATCAGCCGCCTCCTGCACGCCCCCCACTGGGGATGTGCCCACAACCAAGGTACATGCCCTTCACTGGAATCAAACCTGGGACCCTTCAGTCTGCAGGCCGGCGCTCTATCCACTGAGCCAAACCGGTCAGGGCGACCCCAGGCTCTCGTAATGCCATCCCCTCAACACGCTCACCCACTTCTTCAGGAGAAAGCACCAGTGACCCCTGACCCCGGCCACCCTGGCACCACACAGGCCTGGGAAGGAGGCCTGGCTGAGGCGGGGGACTGTGGCTCCCATGGCTCCCAGATGGCCTCCCCCTGCCGCCCCCCCCCCCCCCCCCGCAGCCTCGCCTGGAGGAGAAGGGAGGGGAACCCCTCCCCCCGCATTCCAGGACAGGGGTAGGAGGGGGGTCAGGCCCCCCAGCCCGTTCCCATCCTCCCCAGGAGTGATGAATGCAGGGCCGCTCAGAAGCACAATCGCCAAATGAGGCTACCGGAGGCCCCAGGCCCGGCCGGGAAACACCTCCCGGCTGAAAGGGGGCGTCTGGAGCAGCAGACATCTTCATTCACGGGGTCTGCAGCTCTGTCTGGAGGCGCACAAAGCGCCCGCGCTCAGCCGGCCGGGTAGCCTTTATGTTGTCCCCCTTTCATCTGGCAGCCAAAGTTTACCGGCCGCCCGGCGCCTCCCATCCCAGGGCCCCCACAGAGGCAGCACAGCACGCAGCGGCCTCCTGGGGGGCTTTACCTCCCAGGGCGGGGTGTCTAACCCAGCGCCAGCCCCTCCCCTCCTGCCAGCCTGGCTGGGACAGCCACTGGGGGTGGGGGGGTGGGGTCCCGGCTCACCCAGAGAGACAGGGTGGCCCCAGGCAGTCAGGTCTGAGCGGGTGGTTGCACCTGAGGCAGAAGAAGAGGGAAGCTTGCCCTGGCCAGTGTGGCTCAGTGGATAGAGCGTCTGCCTGTGGACTGAAGGGTCCCGGGTTCAATTCCGGTCAAGGGCATGTGCCCGGGTTGCGGGCTCGATCCCCAATAGGGGGCGTGCAGGCGGCAGCCGATCATTGATTCTCTCTCACCATTGATGTTTCTAACTCTCTCCCTCTTCCTTCCTCTCTGAAATCACTAAAAATATATTTTTTTAAAAGTAGGAAAAGAAAGAAAAATAGTGTACAGCCCTGGCTGGTGTGGCTCAGTGGATAGAGCGTCGGCCTGTGGACTGAAGAGTCCCGGGTTCGATTCTGGTCAAGGGCACATGCCCGGGGTTGCGGGCTCGATCACGTACAGCAGGCAGCTGATCAATGAGTCTCATCATTGATGTTTCTATTTCTCTCCCCCTCTCCCTTCCTTTCTCTCTAAAAATCAATAAAAAATATTTTAAAAAAATAGTGTACAGCCCTGACTGGTGTAGCTCTGTTGGTTGGAGCGTCATCTGATACTCCAAGGTTCAGGTTCAAACCGCGGTCAGGGCACATACAAGAATCCACCAATGAATGCATAAAAAAGTGGAACAACAAGTCTCTCTCTCTATCTCTCTCTCTCTCATCAAAAAAGCAATAAAAAAAGAAATAAGACTATCCCAAGAAGAATAAGGTGATCATATGCCTGACCCTTTGCAATTATGTTGTTAGTTTCATAAAATTCTCCTGCAATTGTTATAACTAGGATCATAACAAAGCCGGCCTAAATTATATGTAATTATGTGAATTATACCTAAAACCCCGCCGCGTTTCAGTATTTGATGGGAAGACTCGATACTGTCAAGATGTCAATCCTTTCTAAATTAAAACACCTAGTCGACGCCGTGCCGTTGAGACGGAATTCAGATGCCGATTGTAAAGTTCATTTGGAAGAGCAAACGTGAAAAGTTAACCAAGAACATTTTGAGAGGGAAGACGTGCTCTCAGGAGGCGCAAACACACAAATAAAAGGACGTATCGCCCTGGCCGGTTTGGCTCAGTGGATAGAGCATTGGCCTAAAGGGTCCCAGGTTCAATTCCAGCCCAGGGCACATGCCCCGGTTTCGGGCTAGATCCCCCCAGTAGGGGGGCGTGCAGGAGGCAGCCGATGATTCTATCTCATCATTGATGTTTCTATCTTTCTCCTTTCCTCTCTGAAATCAATATATATATATTTAAAGGACATATTGTAGCACACGTTTTTGTTGCTGTTTGTTTTTTAAATATTTTTAATTGATTTTAGAAAGAGAGGAAGGGAGAGGGAGAGAAACATCGATGTGAGAGAAAAACATCCATCCGTTGCTTCCTGTAACCGGGACCGAACCCAGAACCTGGGCATGTGCCCAGACTGAGAATTGAACCGGCAACCTTTCGGTGCACAGGGACCAACGGAGCCACATCGGCCAGGGCTGTAGCGCAGGTTTGAATGACACGGAATTGGAAACACCCTGAAGTTCCCTCCCCAGGCGAATTGTTAAGTAACACAGACGGATGGGTCTCAAACTGGAGCCAGCACAGGGGGCTGGGGAGGAAGGACTCCAGGGTTGTGCGTTTTTAACAAGTTGCCAAGGGATGGCGGTGCAGCTGGTCCGGATCACACTTTGGGAACCACTGAGTTAGAGCAAGCATGTCAGACTCAAAGGCTAACACAGGCCAAATCAACAAGGTGTAAGTTTACGTGGGCCGCCAAAAAACACAAGCTTCAATTTTCTTTTTTTTTTAAAATATATTTTATTGATTTTTAAAAAATATATATTTTATTGATTTTTTACAGAGAAGAAGGGAGAGGGATAGAGAGCCAGAAACATTGATGAGAGAGAAACATCGATCAGCTGCCTCCTACACACCTCCTACTGGGGATATGCCCACCACCAAGGTACATACCCCAGACCGGAATCGAACCCGGGACCCTTCAGTCTGCAGGCCAACGCTCTATCCACTGAGCCAAACCGGCTAGAGTTTCAATTTTCATAGAAACGTAGGTTTATTTCGAAAAGTATAGCATAAAATAGAACAAGAGCAATGATAAAATTCATGTTTTCTTTTTTTTTTTTACATTTTATTGATTTTTTACAGAGAGGAAGGGAGAGAGATAGAGAGCCAGAAACATCGATGAGAGAGACACATCGATCAGCTGCCTCCTGCTGATCGTACTGGAAATGTGCCCGCAACCAAGGTACATGCCCTTGACCGGAATCGAACCTGGGACCTTTCAGTCTGCAGGCCGACGCTCTATCCACTGACCCGAACCGGTCACGGCAAAATTCATGTTTTCTTACATACCATTATATTGGCTGGGCCGCAAAAATATTCGTTGTGGGCCGCATGCGGCCCGCGGCCCGCGAGTTTGACACGCTTGATTTAGAGATTCTGTTAGCACCTACTCTGAAGCCGATCCCAGGACAAGACGGATAAGCTGCAAGACCACAGTGTGCAGCCCTGAGGGTCCCCTCCCCGGGCCATCTGCATCCTCCGTGCCTCATGCACCCCGGGGCGGACTGTCCGCTTCCGTAGAGGAAGGGACCAACTTTCATGATGGGGGTGGGGCCCAGGCGGCGGAGGATCCGATAGAGCTGGATTCCTACTTCTGCTTCTCGCCAACATGCTGTGTGTCCTTGAGCAAGTCGCTGCGCCTCTCTGGGCCTTATTTTCTCCATCTGTGCCATGGGAAGCCCACTCCCCGCCGCCTCCCAGGGCTGCTGTCCAGCTTCGCCAGCTGCTGCCTGTGTACAAAGGACAAAGTATCGTGGCTGGGCCCGGTGCCTGCGGGGAGGTCAGGAAACTGGTGAGAACTTTCTCGCATCCCGAGTCCCCGCGGGCCGTGGCTCTTCACCCCCAGGACCCTGTCATTCCGGCACCTCCCAGGCTGCTCCCACACTGTCCCAGCTTCAGCCCGGCCCATGTGGGCCCAGGCACGGGGACAGAGAGTTGCCCACTTGACCCTGAAGGAGCCTGGCGGCCACCGCTCTGTCCTCTCTTGGGGTCCTCGCTTCCTTCCCCATCCTTCATCTTGTTCTGTTGTTGTTAAATCTCACCAGAGGGTATTTTTCCATTGATTCTAAGAGAGAGTGGAAGGGAGGGGAAAAGAGAGAAAGAGAACGAGAGAGAAATATCGATGTGTCCCACATCGATTGCTTGCCTCCCACACAAGGCCCAACCAGGGCCGGGGATGGAGCCTGCAACCGAGGTACATGCCCTTGACCGGACCCGAACCCTGGACCCTTCCGTCCACAGGCCGACGCTCTGTCCACTGAGCCAAACCGGCCAGGGTCCCGTCCTTTGTCTTAATAGGCCCTATAAGGACATCCCAGAGCACACCCCCCAGCTGGAACTTTCTGGAATGCTTGGGGAAAAGCCCCACACTGGGGAGAGGATTCCCAAGGCCTGGGCGCCCGCACCCCCGGCGCCTGCACCCCCGGCCTGCCTCCTCCGGGGAGAAAGGTCCTGGTACAGTCCCGTTTTCCCAGCCAGGAGGCCTGCGGTTCCCACATTATCACATGAATGGAGCACAAGCCTCCTGTCCACTCGAGCAAACAATTTGGCTAGCAAATTGACATAATTACGAGAGACAGAGAGGGGAGAGCGCCCCCCGCCCCGGCCCCCCCGCAGGCGGCTCCCCGCAGCGCTCCTCCCGGCCTTTGTGGGCCGGGCGCCCCGGCCGCTGAGCAGTCTTGTGGCCTTTTCAAGAGCCCTAAGTGAGGGGCCCCCTTAATCTGATTACAATTTGCAGAGCCCTTCCAGCCGGCGCTAAAGGGCCGCTCTCAAGCACCCCGCTCCGTGGTGTGTGCACAAGAGCGCGCGCACACACACACACACACACACACACACACACGGCACCCACTCAGCCTGCAGGTGGAGGCCTTCCTCTTTCCTCCACACGCCTGGGACTTCTGAGCGGCCCCCGTCGCTGCCCTAAGGCCCCGCGCCCCTCAAGGCGGGGGCCCTAGCCCAGCCGGTGTGGCTCAGTGGTTGAGCGTCGACCCAGGAACCAAGAGGTCACAGGTTCCATCCCCGTTCAGGGCACAGGTCCCAGTAGGGGGCGCGCAGGAGGCAGCCGATGTTTCTCTCTCGTCCATGTTTCTATCCCTCCATCCCTCTCCCTCTCTATCTAAAAAAATCAATAAAAACATTTTTTTAAACATATTTCATTGATTTTTTTACAGAGAGGAAGGGAGAGAGATAGAGAGCCAGAAACATCGATGAGAGAGAAACATCGATCAGCTGCCTCCCTGCACACCCCCCACTGGGGATGTGCCCGCAACTAAGGTACATGCCCTTGACCGGAATCGAACCCGGGACCCTTGAGTTCGCAGGCCGACGCTCTATCCACTGAGCCACACCGGTTCTGGCAATAAAAACATTTTTAAAGAAGGGAGGCTTTAAACCTCAGATACACGCAGGGGCTGACGCCGCCCCTCGAACCCTGGGTCACCCACGGAGGGAGACGCACCGCCCCAGCCAGGGGCCCAGGGTCACACTCACACCCCTGGGCATATCTCCCCGCCTCCCAGCCCTCCTCAGGGTCGCCTCCCTCAACACCCCAGCGCCCCCCCTGCCCCCCCCCCCCCCCGGGCAGCCCTCTCCCCACAGCAGCCTTATTTCAGGGGCCCCTCCGGCGGCAGCTCCCAGGGGATTAGGCCCGGCAGGCGGCCTGTTCCCAGCCCCCCTGGGAACGCACGCAAGGGCTGCCGTCCATGGCCCCCGCCTCCTCATCCACTTTGTAGCTCTTAATCCCCAGGATCAGCCGCAGTGGCCCTGTTTCCCATCCTGGCTTCTGGCGCGCAGGCCCCGGCCCGGCCCCCGCACCCCGAACGGAGCCCTTCAGCTCTGGATGAGAGTGGGGTAGGGGCAGATCTGGGGCAACGCACACACGGGGCAGAAGAGGGAGCTGTGCCCTTGTTAGCTAAGCACCCCCACCCCAGTGACCCCAGCCCGACCTGGGTGTGTATGATGCTCCCCCGAGGGGGGGCTGGGAGGTGAGGGCACAGGGCAGGGCAGGCACCCAGCGTGGTACCCAGCTCATCCTGTGAGTGGGGAACGGGAGGGGACTTGGCGGACAGCCGTCAAACACGCACACGGGGGGCAGTCTGGGGGTGCCCCCTGCAGCCCTGCGGGCAACTCCCAGCTCAGCAAGGCTCCGTGAGGCCCTTCACAGCTGCTTTGCCAAGACAAGCTTCCCAGTTGCCAGCATTTTAAAGACTTCATCCCCCACCCTGGCCGGGGTGACTCAGTGGTTGAGTGTGGACCTATGAACCAGGGGGTCACGGTTGCTGGCTTGACCCCCAGTAGGGGGCGTGCAGGAGGCAGCCCGTCAGCGATTCTCTCTCATCATGGATGTTTCTACCTCTCTCTCCCTCTCCCTTCCTCTCTGAAATCAATTAAAATATTTTTAAAAATAAATGAATAAAGACATCACCCCCGATCACGTGGCCCACATATAGTTTGGGCAACAGGGTGACCCCAGATCAGTCTCAACATAGTGGGGAGGTGACTGCTGGCCCTGCCCTGGGCCCCCTCCCTGCATGGCCCCCAGACCCAGGGCACATAATGGGGGGAAGGGGCCTCCCCCCCCCCCCCCCCCCGCCCCAAAGCCTGGTCTGAGGTTGAGCCCCCGTGCTGCTGCCAGGGAGACTGCTGGCTGCCCTGGCATGCGGGCTCGGGGCACCTCCTCCCCCCCTGCACCCCTCCTCCCCCTGGCCCACAGGCCCCTCCTCAGCCCTCCTGGGCATGCCCGGAGCCCCATCAGCTGAAATCAAAGCGCCGGCCCCTCCCCGGCGCGCGCACCCTCAGCGCACCCCGCTGCGCAAGGCGCACCTCCTCCTTTGTCACAATGTTTTTCACTCAGCGGAGCAAACTGTCCAATTAGAGCCGGGGCCCTCCGGCTTCCATCTTCGCTGACGTTTAATTAACATGCTCCTCTTGGCAGCTGCTGACAAGTTCCAGAAACAGGTTGTGAAGGGGTTTTGTCTTCCCCAGCGTGGAAAATGAGGGTGTTCCTCGCCGGAACATGAATAGGTTGCGTTGCGGCTCCCTCCTCTACTCCTCCTCCTCCTCCTCCTCCTCCTCCTCCTCCTCCTCTTCCTCCTCCTCCTCCTCCTCCTCCTCCACCCCTTTGGCAAGGGGAGTGAACACCTGAGTGTGTGTGTGTGTGTGTGAATTGTGATGGGGCGGTGAGGGCGGATTTGCAGGCGAGAGAGACCCTCTCCATCCTTTCCCCTCACCCCTTCTTCTCTGGGGTCTTTGCGCCTCAAAAGGATCTGGATTCTGCTTCTTAGTCGCCAGCTGCCATACTTTTGCCTCCCCTCTCTTTCCCTCCATTCCCATCCCTGAGTCTCTGCCCATGCTGTTGCTTTGCCAGCCTTCTGGTAAACTCCTATTCAGCCTCCAAAACCCTACTCAGGTGACCCACTCTGGGAAGCCACCTGGGCACAGGAGGCATGGCCGTTTCACATGGGATGGCTAATGTGAAGTAAGCAGAGGCCCTTGGGGAAATACCCAAGCCCCCAAGCTGAGCCTTGCCAGGGGGCTCCGGGCAGGGGCCGGCTCCAGCACCCCAAATTCTTCCCCCGGAAGCCTGGGGTAATTTCCCTTGCAGTGTGGATGGCAGCTTGGGGTGGGCGGTCACAGGACTGGGGCTGGAAGCCAGGTCTCTGCATCCTGTTCTCCCTCAAACTGTTCCAGTGTTCGCACCCGTGTTACAAAGAACGCCTAGAACTTTTATTCACAGAGGCCGCCATGGGCGTATGGCACAGAGAGGTCGGGGGTGGGGGTGGGAGGGGGGGCAGGGAGCTGGGTCGTGCAGGCCGAGAACCCAGCAGCTGGGGGCTGGCAGTCACGTTGTCGCCCGGGAGGCCTTGGGTCCCCTTCCAGGCTCAGCCCCGCTCCTGCCTGAGTGAGGCCACTGGGAGCCCTGGTGGCCGGCTTCCTGCAGCCGGAACCTGGCCTATCCGCCCACTTTGTCTGCTCCTCCTCCTTCTCCATGTCCAGGCAGCGAAGGGGAGCGAGGGTGGCGGCACCCTGGGCCATGCCAGCAGGCGGGGTGCTGCTCCCCTTGCTCTTACGTGCCCAGCTCGGCCAGCACCGGCTCCTCCTGGGCGCCGGGACTATCTGTGGAGCCTGCAGGGAGAGAGCCGAGAGCAGGGGCCGCGGTCAGGTCCTGCTTAGCCTCGTGGGGCACCTTTCCCTTTAGGGGTGGGGTGAGCACCGGAAGCCACTGGTCACAGCCTGGCCTTTCTCTTTCCTTAAAGCCCCACATCTTCTCCTGCCACGTCACTCAGCCTTTTGCCCCAGACCCAGCTCTTTCCAAGCTCTGGCCTCCAGGAGGGCAAGTGAGGATGACAGGAGCGATGATGATAACCCAGAAAGACCCCAAGTTCATCCACTTGTGAGCTGTGTGACCTGGAAACTCAGAACCTCTCTGAGCCTTAACTCCCTCGTCTATTCAAGGGAGGGGAGGCCCTGGCCGGTTTGGCTCAGTGGATAGAGCGTCGGCCTGCGGACCGAAGGATCCCAGGTTCGAGTCCGGTTGAGGGCAGGTACCATGGCTGCAGGTACCATGGCTGCAGGTACGTGCAGGAGGCAACTGGTCAATGTGTTTTTCTCCCATCGATGTTTCTCTCTGTCTTCCCCTCTCTCTTCCACGCTCTCTGAAAACCAATGGGAAAATATCCACAGGTGAGGAAAGATAAGTAAGTAAATAAAAGAATGGAGGGGAGTAATTGCACCCGTTTTGTGGGGGTCCCTGGAGCGTTGGATGCAGAAGGCTGGAGAAAGGGCTCGGTGCCTCCCCAGAGGGGCAAGGAAATGTGAGTTGACAGAAAGGAGGAAGGAAGGGAGGGTCTTGCTCCAGTTGATGGATTGAATAGAGCCAGTCCTGTCCTCCCCACTTTTATAAATGAGACTCAGGCCCAGCCGGCGTGGCTCAGTGGTTGAGCGTCGACCTATGAACCAGGAGGTCAAGTTCGACTCCCGGTCAGGGCACATGCCCGGGTTGTGGGCTCGATCCCCAGTAGGAGGTATAAGGAGGCAGCCGATCCATGATTCTCTCTCATCATTGATGTTTCTATTTCTCCCTTCCTCTCTGAAATCAATAAAAATATATTTAAAAATAAAAGTAGCCGTGGCCGGTTTGGCTCAGTGGATAGAGCGTCGGCCTTCGGACTGGAGGGTCCCAGGTTCGGTTCCGGTCGGGGCCATGTGCCTTGGTTGCGGGCACGTCCCCAGTGGGAGGTGTGCAGGAGGCGGCTGATCGATGTTTCCCTCTCATTGATGTTTCTGACTCTCTATCTCCCTACCTTCCTCTCTGTAATGAATCAATAAAATATATATTTTTAAAAAAATAAAATAAAAGTAAATAAAAGTAAATGAGACTGAGTCCCTGGAGAGAGGAGAGCCTCAAAGGCACTCGGCTCTGAAGCAGCAAAGCCATCATTCATTCCAGTCCCAGGCACCTCGCCCACATCCCTGTGTGCGCCACCCGGTCTGACCCCGGTCTGACCACCAACGCCAGCGTGCCCACTCCAGGCAGGAGGGCTCTATTCTATTTCTTTGATGCTTTCTCTTTGCCCCTTTGCTGGTGGTATCTGATTCCCAGGGCTGGGCCCCCACTTGGAGAACCTGCCCATCCATCCCCCACTGACAAGCCACGCTCCCCTTACCTGCTTCTCACCTGCCCTGGGAGCTCAGGGTTCTGGTGCCTTGAGGGTAGAGTCCTCATGATGCGAGGCAGCGTTCTTGGGCTCCTCGGGCACCTGCAGAGAGAGGAGGCAGCTCGGAGGAGGACCCGGAGGGCGGGTGTCCCTCATGGAACTAGAACAGCCTGGGCAAGTCGGGAGCCGCAAATGGTGTGTGGCGGGCGCCACCTAGTGGTCATCGTGTGGCGTGCACGCCGAGGAGCAGGGCAGTCTTTACTGTACATCACACCCCTAGTTCCTAGTTCCTGTCCGCCACTGTCCAGGGTGCTGGGCACTCCAGGACTGGACAGAGCGATGGGAAGGCATTCGAGTGTTCTAAATGCACACGAGAGGCTGATCACCCGGCCTGGGGGGATTCCGGTTGTGCCAAACCCACTTGTGTGCCCGGTGAGAGGCAAGACAAGCTCCCGGAACTGCAAGCAGCTCCAAAAGTGAGGTGAGGGCCCTAGCGGGTTTGGCTCAGTAGATAGATAGAGCGTCAGCCTGCAGACTGAAGGGTTCCAGGTTCGATTCCGGTCAAGGGCATGTAGCTTGGTTGCAGGCTCAATTCCTGGCCCCGGTCAGGGCATGTGTGGGAGGCAACCAATCGATGTGTCTCTCTCACATTGGTGTTTCTCTCTCTCCCACTCTCTCTCCCTTCCACTCTCTCTAAAAATCAATGGAAAAGTAAAATAAATATATAAATAAATATATAAATATATATATATACATATATATATTACTAAATAAATACAAATGAAATAAAATAATTCAATGGAAAAATATCCTTGGGTGAGGATTAACAAACAAACAACAACAAATAAAATAAGGTGGGGGAGGCCAGAAGTGGATCCGTCAGTTGTGTCCAGTGGAGAGGGTCAGCCCTGCCTTAGGATTTAATCCTAAAGACTGCTATCTTCCCCCTCTCTCTGGGAAGTCATCTTCTAGATTAACTTCCCAAAGTCCAGCCCAACAGTGGCTCACTTCCTCGGGCACAGGATTCTACTGAGTGTGGCTGAAGGGTATACAGCAGGGGAAAGGTGTGAACTTAGAATCCTATATAATAAAAGGCTAATATGCAAATCGACTGAATGGCAGAACAACCGGTTGCTCTGATGCACACTGAGCACCAGGGGGCAGACACTCAACGCAGGAGCTCCCCCCTGGTGGTCAGTGCACTCCCACAGGTTCATGGCTGTCTAGTGCAGCAGCAGTGGCGGGAGCCTCTCTTACCTCTGCAGCAGTCAGACATCCCCCGCGGGCTCCTGGACTGCGAGAGGGTGCGGCCTGAGCTGAGGGACACACCCCCCAGTGCACGAATTTCATGCACCAAGCCCCTAATAAATTATAAATATCAAAACAGAAACTGGAGCAAACATCTACATAAGGGAATTGATGGTGTTTTCTTAGTTTGTCTCATTAGCATTAAATCCATGTGGGTTGTAACTGTGGTGTCTAAAATAGTTTAAGTTCTGACTTTAAATATGAAGTGAAAATAATTATGCTGCTAAAACAGAGAGTTTAGTGAGAATGAATGAAACCGAACACTTCTGGTGAGAGATAAAGAGAAGGAGCAGGGGACCAAATTGGGTGTATAATACCATCTCGCCTGTGCAAGAAAAATCTAGGCAAATCATTAAAAAAGAAGAAGAAGAAGAAGAAAAAAGACTTGAGCCCTAGCCAGTTTGGCTCGGTGGCTAGAGCATCGGCCTGCGGACTGAAGGGTCCCGGGTTCGATTCCGGTCAAGAGCACATGCCTGGGTTGCGGGCTTGATCCCCAGTAGGGATTGTGCAGGAGGCAACTGATCAGTGATTCTCTTTTATCTTTGATGTTTCTCTCTCTCTCTCTCCCTCTCCCTTCTTCTCTGAAATCAATAAAAATATATTTTAAAAATACAGAACCAAAAGGAAGGCCATCATGGGCAGATCCTCATATCAGGGGCCACAGACACAGGCTAGGTCCCTGTCTGCCATCCTCATCATCTAACAAACACAGGTAAACACCTCCCATATGATTCCTGGGGAGGAAGGACTTCCCGAAGTCACAGGGAGCCCACACCATGGCATGTTTTAAAAGACATCCCACGACTTTCAGCTTCTAGAATGATGTTTGCAGGTTGGGTTTCTGCACAGGTACCCACAGCAGCCCTGGCAGGAGCTGGGAGGGAGCCTCCCCCGTAGAGGCAGCCCTGCTCTTTGGGGGGCGGGGGGCGGGGTCTGCCTTGGGGAACAGGCTCTGGAGGCAGACATGCTCCCCCTGAGTTTCAGATTCAGGAGGGACAAGTTCTCAGGGGCTGCTGATGGAGACCCCACTCTCAGATTCATTGCTCTAGACCAGTGGTCCCCAACCTTTCTGTGGCCACGCCCCACCTAAGCATCTCTAACATCCTGAAGCCCCCCCCCTCCCCCATGACATAGAATTCTTATTATTCAAAAAGTGAGCTCCTATTCATGTGGAGGAAGCCTCAAAGGCCATGAGCTTGGTCTAAACAAGCTTCCAAAGAACATGGCATCCATGACAGAGAAAAATGAAAGAACGGAAGGACAGTTGAAGTACCCAGGAAGAAATCGCTAAGAAATGGTTAAAATAAAATAAGAATAATATGAAGTGATATGAAAAACTAGCAAATAAAGTTTCAAAGCATAGAATAGAGAACTGAAATGCATAAATATGTCACCATGTATATTTATAGACTGTACATGAGGCCCCTAGAGCCAGAAGAAATGCAAAAAGTTCACTTTTTTAAAAATAATATATTTTTATTGATTTCAGAGAGGAAAGGAGAGGGAGAGAGAGATAGAAATATCAATGAAGAGAGAGAATCATTGATCAGCTGCCTCCTGCACGCCCCCTACTGGGGATTGATCACAATCCGGGCATGTGCCCTTGACCAGAATTGAACCCGGGACCCTTCAGTCCGCAGGCCTACGCTCTATCCACTGAGCCACACAGGCTAGGACTAAAGTTTCCTGTTAATAACTCATTCTCAAATTGCCCCTCCTTAAAAGTCAAATTGCCCCCCTACGGGGCATGTGCCCCACGTTGGCAACCATTGCTCTAGATCAGCGGTTCTCAATCTGTGGGTCACGACCCCTTTGGGGGTCAAACGACCCTTTCACAGGGGTCGCCTAGGACCATCAGAAAACACATATATAATTACATATTGTTTTTGTGATTAATCACTATGCTTTAATTATGTTCAATTTGTAACAATGAAAATACGTCCTGCATATCAGATATTTACATGACAATTCATAGCAGTAGCAAAATTGCAGTTATGAAGTAGCCATGAAAATAATTTTATGGTTGGGGGTCACCACAACATGAGGAACTGTATGAAAGGGTCGCGGCATTAGGAAGGTCGAGAACCACTGCTCTAGATTAAAGTCTTCAACCCCAGGAGACACAGCCTCCGGGAGGAAAGAGCAGGTGGTGTGGGCTCCATCCCCACCCCTCAGCGCCTGGCTCCCCAGGCCCCAGCTCAGGGGAGAGGGGGGACAGTGTCCTTGTGCCGGGCTTGGGGGGGACAAGTCCCTAGAACTCACCTCCCAGTAGACCGCATCCTCGAAGCAGTTCTCATCAGAAGCTTGGCCCCAGATGGGTAATTTCAAAATGCTTCCTAAGGAAAGTCAGAGGTCACAAGAGGTCAGAACCCACTTCCTCTCGGCCTAACCCAGCCCTTTCCCTCAGTGGGGACCGTCTCTCCAGGATCCCGGTGGCTCCGGGCTGACCTCTAATTTCTTGGCCCCCCCCCCCAAACCCCCCCCCCCACCACCACCAAGCATCACAACGGCCCCGCCTCCCCTGGCCCAGCCACTCCCACTCACCCACAATGAGGCCGCCCACCAGGGCCATGGCCAGGGACACGAAGATGCCTGCGGCCTGGAAACTGCCCTGCAGGCTCGGGGTCCACTCAGTCTTGAAACCGTCAAAGTTAAAGGCGTGGGCCAGCCTGGGGTGGAGACAGGAGGCAGGTCAGGGCCCCTCAGGGAGGCCACGGAACCCTGTGCTGCCACTCCACAGATGTGAGCGGGCGCCAGTGTTCCACAAGCCCCGGGCCTCAGCCTTGCCATCTGCGAAATGGGGGCATCGGAGCGATCAGACGGTCTCAGAAGTTTGTGGAAGGACAGAGCTTGGGGAGAGAGACCCATGAAAAAAGAGGCGTCCCGTTGGGGAAGGACCAGAAGAGAGACACAGTCTTGGTCCCCTGCATCTCCTCCATCTGTACCCTTCCTTATTTACAAATACATTTTTATTGATTTCAGAGAGGAAGGGAGAGGGAGAGAGATGGAAACATCAGTGATGAGAGAGAATCATGGATCGGCTGCCTCCTGCACGCCCCCTACTGGGGATCGAGCCCGCAACCCGGGCATGTGCCCTGACAGGGAATCTAACCGTGACCTCCTGGTTCATAGGTCGACGCTCAACCCCTGAGCCCCGCCGGCCGGGCCATACGTACCCTTCCTGTCCATAAACTTGAATGTTAGCGCAGGCCGCCGTCACAGCACCCACGATGCCGCCTATGACGCCAGGCATGCCATGAAGGTTGTGGATGCCGCATGTGTCCTGGATCCGTAGGCGGGACTCCAGGAATGGCTGGGGAGGGGGAGGGGTGCTGCTCAGGCCGAGAGCTAAGGCTGGGGGCGGGGAGGCCAGGATTCTGGAGGTCTCAATACAGAGACCCAGGATTCCCCATCCCCCCCTCCGCTCCGAGCCTCACCGTCAGGTACACAAAGCCCAGCGTGGAGACGATGCCGCAGATGAAGCCGACAATGAGGGAGCCGTAAGGCATGAGCATCATCTCGGCGGCGGTGCCCACGGCCACCCCTCCGGCCAGCGTGGCGTTCTGGATGTGCACCTGGGCGGGGCGGGCAGGGCGGGCGGGACGTCAGGCCTCCCGCACGCAGAGCTCTGCGGAAAACCAGCTATGCAATCGGGACAGCTCCTTTCTCTCTGAGCCTCAGTTTCTTCATCCGCGCAATGGGTACAACGATCCTTACGCCGCCTGCCTCACAGAGTCCTTGGAAGGGCCTGGGGATGTGTGTCCACCGGCTGAGCTGCAACCCTCCCCAGGTCCCCACTGCCCCCCCTCCCCCCCCCCCCCCCCCGGCCCCCTGCTCACCATGTCCAGCTTGCCCTTCTTGTGCAGGGCGCTGGACAGCGCCACTGCTGTCAGCACGCAGGCTGCCAAGGAGCAGTAGGTGTTGATGGCCGCTCGGTGCTGGGCGTCTCCGTGATTGGACACAGCCGAGTTGAAGCTGGGCCAGTACATCCAGAGGAAGAGGGTGCCTGGCCAGACCAGACGGGGCCGGGGGCGGGAGAAGAGGCGTTAGATGGGTGGGCCATGCCCAGCTGTCTCCTGTCCCTGTCCCTGTACTCATGCTGGGGGCTCTTCTTTTTTTTTAAATATATTTTTATTGATTTTTCACAGAGAGGAAGGGAGAGGGATAGAGTTAGAAACATCGATGAGAGAGAAACATCGATTCAGCTGCCTCCTGCACACCCCCCCACTGGGGATGGGCCCACAGCCAAGGTACATGCCCTTGACCGGAATCGAACCTGGGACCCTTCAGTCCGCAGGCCGACGCTCTATCCACTGAACCAAACCGGTCAGGGCCTGGGGGCTCTTCTTGAAGGCCGCCCCCCCTGCCTGGCTCACTACCTCACTTCCACTTACCTTCCTCTCTGCCCCAGGAAGTCTTACCCCACCCATGACTGAGCTATCTGCCCCCCACCTGCTCCCACCACACCACGGGGGAGTCTTTCTCTCCCGGGAGGGAGAGGTTATCTCTTCCATGACACTGTGAGTCACTCCCTGAATGCAGGGCTAGGTTTTTTGTTGTTGTTGCTAATCCTCACCCGAGGATATTTTCCCATTGATTTTTAGGGAGAGTGGAAGGGAAGGAGAGAGACAGAGAGAAAGATCGATGTGAGAGAAACACATCCATTGGTTGCCTCCTGTCTGAGCTCTGATGAGGGCCTGGGCGGGG
Source organism: Myotis yumanensis (assembly GCF_028538775.1). Lineage (NCBI taxonomy): Eukaryota > Metazoa > Chordata > Mammalia > Chiroptera > Vespertilionidae > Myotis > Myotis yumanensis. Next base: position 2,276,218 of record NW_027223771.1, on the reverse strand, counting down.
GGAGGAGCCTGCAACTGAGGTACATGCCCTTGACCGGAATCGAACCCAGGACCCTTCGGTCCGCAGGCCGACGCTCTATCCACTGAGCCACACCGGCTAGGCTTTAAGAGACCAGAGTGGGTGGTGGACATGTGCGTTCTCTGGAATGAATGGACACAGGGAGGAGATGGAGCACCCCGCCCTGGCCCCAGGATGGGAACCACAGTGTCGGCCCCGGGGCAGCCTGGGGAAAGCACAGGGTGGCTGCCCAAAGCATCGGAGATTCTGGAATGGTCCGTGAGCACCCCTCCCTCCCCCCACGGGGAACCGGCAGCGACCGCCATGTGGAGATCAGTGTGACCGCGGCGGCCCTCAGGCATCACGCGGGCCCTCGATCCCTGTGGCAGACTCACCGATCATGGCGAAGAGGTCCGAGTGGTACACAGCGCTCTGCCTGGCCTTGCTCTGGTACAGGTTGGGCCGGTAGAGGACCCAGGTCACTGTGAGCCCAAAGTAGGCGCCGAATGTGTGGATGGTCATGGAGCCCCCTGCGTCCTTCACCTTGGGTACAAGGGGCCAGTCACGCTCTGATGTCCTCCCCCCCACCCCCACGCCCTCGCCAAGCCACGCACAGACAATGCCCAGCTGTCTCTGACTTCACGAGCCTGGGACTCCCACAGACCAATGCACTGGGGAGGGGAGAACGTGGGGGTCCCTGAGCTCAGGCTGTACGCATGCCCAATATATGTCACGTGCCAAGGTTGAACGGAATCCAGCTGGCATGTCTCCCCAGCCCTCTCTCTCGCTACCCCTCTGGGGTCTCCCCAAGTGTCCCCTCCACCTTCACCCCCACTCCGACCCCTGCTCACATTGAGCAGGCTGAGGAGGATGAACTCATTCACTGAGAACAGGGTCACTTGGAAGAGAGTCATGATGAGCAGCTGGACAGGGCTGACCTTGCCCAGAATTGCCCCGAAGGCCACGCAGACTGAGCCCACGCAGAAGTCGGCGTTGATGAGGCTGTGGGGAGACAGGTCCGGGAGGGGCTCAGGGGCTGCGGTGTCTCAGGGCAATTTCCCTGTGTCAGGACGAAGGACCCAGTCCCCGCCCCTGGAAGGGAGCCGCTGAGCTGTCTGCAGCCTCAGACTTGCGGGGAGGGGGAGGGAGACACCCTTAGAACACCCAGCCATCCTGGAGACTCGCTGATCGGGAAGCGGAGTGTGTGTGTGTGTGTGCACGTGTGGTGTCTGTCACAGGCTCCAGGCTCGGGGTACCCAGGTTGGATGATGAGGAGTGGGCTCAAAGCCCCCAAACTCCGAGGCCCCGCCCCCGGGCCCACCCTCACCCTCACCCTCACCCTCACCCTCACCCTCACCTAGACACCGCCCCTGGACCTGCCTCTTACACAGGCCCCGCCCCATCCCGCCCCTCACTCAGGCCCCGCCCCCAGCCTGCCCCACCACCCCTGGGGCCGCCTTTAATACAGGCCCCGCCTCTCCCAGAGGCCCCGCCCCTCACCCAGCTCCACCACTCAGACCCCTGGACCTGCCTCTTACACAGGCCCCGCCCCTCACCCAGGCCCCGCCCCCAGCCTGCCCCACCACCCAGACACCACCCCTGGACCAGCCTTTAATACAGGCCCCGCCTCTCCCAGAGGCCCCGCCCCTCACCCAGCTCCACCACTCAGACCCCTGGGCCCGCCTTTCATATGGCCCCACCCACATCCGGCCCCTCACCCAGACCCCGCCCCCAATCTGCCCCACCACCCAGACACCACCCCTGAGCCCGCCTCTCGCCCAGGCCCCGCCCCTCGCGAGGCCCCGCCCCTCAGACACCGGGCCCCGCCCCCGCCGCACTCACTTCTCCACGCCGACGAGAATGTAGCCGTCGTGGAAGGAGTGAAACCAGCCCTGCATCAGCAGCGCCCACTGGATGCCGAAGGCCGCCAGCAGGAAGTTGAAGCCCACGGAGCTGTAGCCATAGCGCTGCAGGAAGGTCATGAGGAAGCCGAAGCCCACGAAGATCATCACGTGCACGTCCTGGAAGCCTGCGGGGAGAGTGCAGGCGCGGGTGATGCCAGTTCTCGCTCATCAGTGACGTTTTCTCTCTCCCTTCCTCTCAGAAATCAATAAAAATACATTTTTTAAAAATTAAGGCGGTTCTCTCTCTCAGGACATGCCTCTTCTTTCTTGTCTAGTTCTCATTACAGTTTGCAGGCCCACGCCTGCTGTGTTCACTCTGGTGTTGCCCAGCACGAAGTGCCACGAAGACTCTCCATAAATATCCATGAATGCCGGGCCGGCATGGCTCAGCGGTTGAGCATCGACCTCTGAACCAGCAGGTCCCGGTTCGATTCCAGGTCAGGGCAGGCGCCCCGGTTGCGGGCTCGCTCCCCAGTGTGTGGCGTGCAGGAGGCAGCCGATCCATGATTCTCATCATGGATGTTTTTGTCTCTCTCTCCTCCCTTCCTCTGAAATCAATATTTAAACAAATAAATAGGCCTAACCGGTTTGGCTCAGCGGATAGAGCGTCAGCCCGCAGACTCAAGGGTCCCAGGTTCGATTCCGGTCAAGGGCATGTACCTTGGTTGCGGGCACATCCCCAGTGGGGAGTGTGCAGGAGGCAGATGATTGATGTTTCTCTCTCGTCGATGTTTCTAACTCTCTATCCCTCTCCCTTCCTCTTTGTAAAAAATCAATAAAACATATTTTTAAAAAACTGAATAAATAAATATCCATGAATGAAGGAGTGGTTGTGGTGGGTCCCTCAGCAGCACCCAGATGTGCCCGCTGGGCAGCAGTCAGAGAAGCCCAGGTGGGAATTCACAGGCAGGTGAGGCAGCAGCCCCATAAAGGCGGAGAGGCCCTGGTGCCCACTGCAGCCTGGCCACGGCGGGGGGCAGCCACGGGGAACGGGCGCACTGCAGGGTAGGGGCAGGGGAGCGGGCACGCAAGCTGCTGCAGGAGAGCTGTGGGTCTCCTGAGCTCTCAGCTTCTGTGTGCAGACCTGTATGAGCTTTCACAGACGGCAGCTCGCCGGGCGTTCACAGCACCTGCCTCTGACTCCGTGTCTTACCGCATTTCATGGGTCATCATGTTTCCAACTGCGGTGGGGACACGGAGCTAATGGGTGTGAAGCAGCGTGCCTGGCACGGTGGTTATTCTTGGGAAGGACAGACGGGATGGGTGACAGACCGTAGGAGAGGTGTGAGGCAGCGGGAGGTGACATCTTCAGACCACAGCTCAGGGAGGGGAGCTGGCGGGGCTGTTGATAAACACAGGGAAGTGGGAAGAGGTTGCGGGGTGGGAGGGAGTGCTGGGTCTGGTGCTGGCTGGGGGGGGTTGGAGATGACCCCGGGCAGGGCCGGGGGTGGGGGTGGTGAGGGATGGGCAGGGTGGCATGAAGGAGTGGGGGTTGGCTGGCTGCGCGGGTGGGAGCTGGGGTCTGAGATTGGGCAGGCCTGCAAATAGAGCTGTGAGTCAGAAAGTGAAAGCGATGAGAGGGCGACAGAAGCTGAGAACTGGCAGGGAGGTGGGAGGAACAGAATCTGGGGGCCTTTGGAGGAGAGGGGTGTCAGCTGTCTTGTGGAATGAGGACCCTGGGGGCAGGGGCAAGGCTGAAAAGAGGATGGGGGGGGATGGGGAACCCCACTAGATACGTGTGTGGCTTGAGAGCAGGGACAGGGAGCCCTCTGCTTCCCATGCTGTCCCCCTCTCTCCTGTCCTTCTCCCTGCCTCTGTGGGTGCCCTGACCTCCCCCAGACCCTGTCTGGGGTTGTCTGTTCTCCCCTTCCCTCAGGCACATGGAGGCCAGCTCCCCTCCCCACTGCCTTGGGTACCTCCTCAATTCATTCTCTTGCTCCCTTTCTCTTTACCTCCCAAACTGGTCCTAATTTACAACCCAAACCTACAAGTTTATTAATGTATCTATACTAATAAAAGGGTAATATGCTAATTAGACCAGACATCTTCTGGATGTCCTTCTGGACAAAGCCTCGGTGGCCGGGGCTGAGGCAGAGGCGGTTAGGGGCAACCAGGCCGGCAGGGGAAAGCAGTTAGGGGTGACCAGACTGGCAGGGGAGGGCAGTTAGGGGTGACCAGGCAGACAGGCAGAGTGGTTAGGGGCGATCAGGCAGGTAGGCAGGTGAGTGGTTAGGAGCCAGCGGTCCCGGATTGTGAGACATCCGGGCCATCAGACATGCCTGAGAGGTCCTGGAATGGAGAGGGTGCAGGCCAGGCTGAGGGACCCCCCACCCCCATGCATGAATTTTGTGCACTGGGCCTCTAGTGTTTCATAAAGCTTGCTGCTACCTAAAATGCTTTTATTTTTGTTTAATATATATCTTTATTAATTTCAGAGAGGAAGAGAGAGGGAAAGAGATAGAAACATCAATGATGAGAGAGAATCATTGATTGGCTGCCTCCTCCGTGTCCCCTGCAGGGGATCAGCTGACAACCCAGGCATGTGCCCTTGACCGGAATTGAACCTGGGACCCTTCAGTCCGAAAGCTGACGCTCTATCCATTGAGCGAAACCTGTTAGGGCTAAAATGCTTTTAATAATAATGGTTTAAGCCCTGGCCTGTGTGGCTCAGTTGGTTGGGCATTGTCCTGTGCACTGAGAGGTTGCTGGTTCGATTCTGGTCAAGGGCACATGCCTGGTTGTGGGCTCCATCCCCAGTAAGGGGCGTGCAGGAGGCAGCTGACTGATGATGTTTCTCATTGATGTTTCTATCTCTCTCTCTCCCTTCCTCTCTCTCTCTCAAAAAAAAAAATCAGTTAAAAAATGGTTTGAAAGTTCAGACTGTACGACCTTCAAGGACATAACCTCTGATCTGTTGTGTCTTTCCCCGTAACATGGGGAGTCATGGCGGTGCTCAGGTAGGGCTCACTGCTAGGGTTTCAGGTGCACATTTAGTGAGGTGATCCAACCAGCGCCCAGACATAAGCCTGGCTCTTTAGCAATTGCTCAATCCTGTTAGCTACTGTTTCTCTTTTTCTCTTTCAGGACTGACCAGCTTTGCATCCATTGAGTTCGAGACTTGCTGAATGAAGGTCAGTGGAAGTTAGTAAGACACCCCTAATGCCCACTCTTTCCCCAGCCTGGGGGTGGAGGGGTGGCGGGAGACTCAAGCAGCCCCGCCCAGAACCAATTCTCTCAACCTGGGGTCCCTGTGGGGCAGGGTGGCACACTGGCTGCCATCCTGAGAGCTGCCACCAGGGGGCACCAGTACACAGCTGCTCTCACTCTCCGAGTCCGCACCTGCTTCCTAGCTCTCTCTTCCCTCCCGGGATAGTTCTCAGAAATCTCCAAAATCTGAAGACAAAGTTGCCCACCCCAATGGGCCACGGCAGCCCAGTGGTGCCCCAAAGCTCTGCAGGCCAGCCCAGCCTAAACTGCTCCCTTTGGGGACCGCTGGCCCATCCCTCAGTTCCCCAAGGCTCTGTGCTCATCTCTCCCACACTCAGGGCCACCCGCAGAATCATGCCATTGCTGCAAAATCTCTTGAGGACGTAGCCAGGGGCTGGCAATGCCACAGAGTATGGGGGGAGGGAAGCAGGTGGGCTGTGGGAGGGTGGGGGAGGGCGTGGCTCCATCCCTGCAGGTGCCACTGACCAGCTGAGAGCTTTGGGTAAATCTCTAAGCTCCGTTTCCTGCACCACAACACAGGAACAAATGCCACACCAGAGAGCATTTACAATGCAAAAGACCCTGGTAAGTGGGGACAGCCCAAAGGAAGTGCAGTGCTATGAGTTGAAACCAATATTCAGGGAGCTATGCCTTGGTTACCTATCGAAAGAAATGTTCAGCCTCCATTTAAATACAGTCATCGACGGAGCACTCACTCCCTTATGAGGAAACGCGATACCAGCATTTACTGTCCTCTCACTCGGTGCCAGGAGATGTGTCCTACCAGGCACCTGCCACCTTGCATCTTCCTAAAGGACCTGTGCATTCAATAACATGCCCATTTCACAGATGGGCATGCTGAGGCTCAGAGTGGCTCAGAGTGGCTGGGGAGTGGGCTCACTCCATTTAGTGATGGGCCCAGATCTGTTTCATTCCAAAGTGCAGGCCGTACTGCCCTCTGTTCGTGGGACAGCTTGAATGGGGGCCGTCCTCCCAACTCCTGTGTTGAGTGCTTTTCTAGTAATTTTCCATCGTGAAGTGAGGATTCCATGCCCGGCACTGTCCCTGATTTGTCATCCTCATTCCACAGGTGAGGACATTTGCCTAAAGCCACCCACCTGGGGAATGGCAGAGGCATTGAGCAGTGAGGTCTGGTGATGCCAAGGCAGGCTCTTAACCTCGGCACTTGGGTACCTGAGAATTTGGGGGTGCTCCCTCTCCCAGACAAAGCGGGTGGGGCCACGGACCCACACACCTCTCCTCTCTCCCAGCAGGAGGCCTGGCAGGCCAAGGAGCCATCCCTGTGGCCCTAGACAAGGACAGGATGGCACAGCTGGGCAAGGGAGCCAGGGTCACCCCCTGGCTGGTGACTAAGATGGGGGGCTTATGTCTTTTGGGGACACCAGGCAGGCCTCTCTAACAAGGAGGTTGGGGGGACACCTGGATGAGCTCACCCAGGTGAGTGAGAGTTCCCTATAGAGTGGAAGAGAGAGACATCCATGTGAGAGAAACACATGGATTGGTTGCCTCCTGCATGCACCCTGAACAGGGCCCCTCTGGGGAGGAGCCTGCAATCGAGGTATGTTCCCTTGACCAGGGAATCGAACCTGGGACTCTTCCATCCGCAGGCCGACGCTCTATCCACTGAGCCAAACCGGCTAGGGCCCCTATTACCTTTTCCACAGGGAAAAAAGGAGTTTGTGCACATCTGGCCAGTTCTCCAGCGAGATTCCTAGAGAGGAGCCCAGACTGTGAGCGGCATCTCCTGTGCGCTTGCCCTGGTTCCCAGCGCCCGAGCTCCGGGCCGGGTGGGGACCGGCCGGCCCGGATGCGCTGTCCCTGGGCCTCCAGGGCGGCGGCACTTACTAGGGTAGCGATAGTAGAAGTCGTTCTCCAGGTCGCTGGACCGGTTCCCGGGCTCCTTCCCCTCGATCCAATGGGCGTCAGCCTCGGGGCTGTAGCGCACGAACACGCCGAAGAGGACCACCATGGCCACCTGCAGCAGCAGGCAGGTGAGCGGCAGCCGCCAGCGCAGGTTGGTGTTCCAGGCCATGCTGCGGGGACCCCTGGGCGCTGCGGGAACCCCTGGCCGGGCGCTGCGGGGACCCCTGGCCGCTGCGGGGACTCGGGCAGGGCGCGCTCCGGCCGGAATCCGGCGCTCAGAGGCGGACGGGTTTATAAAACCCAGGCAGGGGCGGGGGCGGGGCGGCCCCAGCGAGTTGTGGAACTGCTGACCCAGGTGCCGCCCCGATCGCTGGCGCCCAGCCCGGGAGGGGACCCGCGGCCCGGATCCCGCCTTCCCCCAATCCCCACCCCCCGCCCCGGCCTCGTCACCGGGGGCCCAGAGGCGCCGGCGCTGGGAAAAGGAACAGCAGCGAAAGCAGGGCCCACAGGGCAATGGGTAGGGGCGCCCTGACCTCTGTGGAGACCCCTTCATATGCCTCCTGGGGTACCCCCCCTTTAAAATATATATATTTTTATTGACTTCAGAGAGGAAGGAAGAGGGAGAGAGAGATAGAAACATCAGTGATGGGAGAGAATCATTGATTGGCTGCTTCCCGCACGCCCCCAACTGGGGACCGAGCCAGCAACCCAGGCATGTGCCCTTGAGCCAGAATCCAACCTGGGACCCTTCAGTCTGCAGGCCGACGCTCTATCCACTGAGCCAAGCCGGCCAGGGCTACAACATCATTTTATTTTATTTTATTTTTTAACAATTTTAATTTTGTGTATGTTCTCTTTTGTCCCTTTTATTTATTTATTTTTAAAAATATATTTTATTGATTTTTTACAGAGAGGAAGGGAGAGGGATAGAGAGTTAGAAACATTGATCAGCTGCCTCTTGCACACCCCCTACTGGAGATGTGCCCGCAACCAAGTTACATGCCCTTGACTGGAATTGAACCTGGGACCCTTCAGTCCGCAGGCCGACGCTCTATCCACTGAGCCAAGCCGGCCAGGGCTACAACATCATTTTAAATGGCAGTATAGGCCATGCTCTATGGAGCCAATGCCTGGTATTGGACAGTGAGGTTGCTTTTCATTTGATTGGGATGATAAATGTTGCTGTCATGAACATCCGGGTACAAAAGTCTTTGCACAGGCTTCAGTGAATTCCCAGAGGCAGGCTTGTTTTGAGGCAAATTGTTACATGTCCCCCCAAACAAAGCACGCACCTCATGACTCAGGTATGAGAGTGGTACCCATGCCTCCTCCCTGATGCTGGATTTGGAAAAAAAAAAATTGTTGCCAGTTTGGATCCCAGATTTGTAAAAGCCACCAATGCCACATACAATGCCTGGAGCTGAGCGCCTGACCAGTGTGCTGGGGGCTGGACCGTGGCTCACTGCACCAGCACAGGGCACCGGGGTGTCCCCTCTCCCTTCCTAGGAGAAGCAGCCTGCTTCAAGACACAGCCAGCCCCAGCCAGTTTGGCTCAATGGATAGAGCATCGGCCTGGGGCCTGAGGGGTCCTGGGTTCGATTCCAGTCAGGGGCACAGGCCCGGGTTGTGGGCTCGATCCCCAGTGAGGAGGTGTGTAGGAAGCAGTTGATCCATGATTCTTTCTCATCATTGATGTTTCTCTCTCTCTCTCCCTCTTTCTTCCTCTCTGAAATCAATAACAATATATTATACTGGAGGCCCGGTGCACGAAATTTGTGCACTTGGGGGGGGGGGAGGCCAAGGGACCCCACCGGTGCATGATCAGGGCCGGGGAGGGACACGGGAGGTTGGCCAGCTGAGGAGGGACCACGGGAGGGCTCCAGGGCATGTCCGGCCCATCTCACTCAGTCCTGATCAGCCGGACTCCAGCAGCAAGCTAACCTACCAGTCAGAGCATCTGCCCACTGGTGGTCAGTGCAGGTCATAGCAACATGTCGACTGTCTGTCCCCTGGTAGTCAGTGCATGTCATAGTGAGCAGTTGAGTGGCAATAGCATATCATTAGCATATTACCCTTTGATTGGTTGAACGGCCCACCCGATGACTGGACACTTAGCATATTAGGCTTTTATTATATAGGACTAGAGGCCCGGTGCACAAAAATTTGTGCACTCAGGGGGCGTCCCTCAGCAGAAGCAAGCATTTTCCTAGGTAGTTGAGGGCTTGGGGGTCGGGGGGACATGGGGTGATCAAAGTGGGCTTCATGGAAGAGGTGAGTTGATCTGGGCTTTGCAGAGCAATTAAGAGGTCGACCTTCCCCCTTTGCCCTTTGCCCTCTGGCTTTGTTCTCTCTCATCCACCTCCCACTCGAGGATCCTAGGATTCTAGGCCACCCTCCCCACCCCAGCCCCATGATTCTCCTGACCATCAGGAGGCTGGAGTTCTAGGTTCGACCTCTGAGACCGGGGTTCAAGAAACAGGTTGCTCAGGTTGATGGGGCCAGGCAGGTGTTTCCCCGGGAAGCCAGCCACTTCCTCCCAAACGTGGGTGCCTAAATGAGCAGGGATGACAGGGAGGGTGACTGGGACCGGATGGTGCCCTCCCCAGGGGCGAGGGGCGGGGCATCACAGCCATATTGACAGACAAGGGGGTTGCGGGTGGGGGGCTGTGGGTTGAGAGTCAGGGGATTCAGATTATCATGTTTGAGGGGAGTCTTCCCGCTCCAGGCCTGGTGGCCATAGTGAAGGGGACACACAGGGACAGTCACTGTGTCATCCTCCCCTCTGTCCATCCCTCTTGTTAGATGACCCTTAGCATCCGTGGCCTCAGTCCTGGGAGCAGCTGGGGGTTGTGACAAGGGCTCTAGGCCAGGACTCACAAGTTTTAGGGGTGGCCCTAGCATCACAAATTTGGTCAGAATGCCTAGCCTCTCTAGGCCTTATTCCCTCTGTCTGCAAATGACTGTTCCTAGTGGGCCCTGCCCACTGCCCTGATCGGCCATGAGACTCCAAGGAGAACATGGGCCCTGGCCGATGTGGCTCAGAGGATAGAGCGTCGGCCTATGGACTGAAGGGTCCTTGGTTCGATTCCGGTCAAGGGCACATACCTCGGTTGCAGGCTCATCTCTGGCCCGGGCCCTGGTCGGGGTTTGTACAGGAGGCAACCAATTTATGTGTTTCTCTCACATCGATATTTCTCCCTGTCTCTCCCTTTCTCTTCCACTCTCCTTGGGTGATGACGATGAAGAAGGAGGAGGAGGAGGAGGAGGAGGAGGAGGAGGAGAACATGGTATGTAGTAATGTAGTACCTGGACACAGAGGCTCTAAGGAGCCAGGGTTCAAGTCCCAGCAGGGTGAGCTTGAGCCAGCTGCTTAACCTCTCTGGGCCTCCATTCCCTCATTCATACCATGGCGTGACAGTGGCGTCCCCACCTTAGGAGGGATGTGCAGGCTAGACGACTCTGAGGCAGCTTGTGGGCGTGACGCCCAGCTCATGGAATGGATGACTTCATCACCAGTGGGTGCTTTGAGGAATCGGCTGCTCTTATTTGCATGTGGGAATGAATGGGCAAGTCCTCGGGAAGATGTCATAAATAGAACTGGGCTGGCCTCCATGATGTAGACCAGAGGTTTTCAACCGGCGTGTCACGAGAACCTTTACAACGTGCAGTACCTGACTATTTAGTCAGGGGCACTGACCTCTTTGCCCTCAGTCAGGGGTGGGGAACGTCAGGCCCGCGGGCCGTATCATTTGGTCTGGCCCTGCCCAGGCAACTGCAGGCGGGACTCGAAATCCAATAAATCTGGGAGCTTTTTTCATAGCAACGTAATTTTAAAAGAATATGTTTTTATTGATTTCAGAGAGGAAGGGAGAGGGGGAAAGAGAGGTAGAAACATCAATGATGGAGAGAGATTCATTGATCGGCTGCTTCCTGCATGCCCCACATTGGGGATCGAGCCTGCAACCCGGCATGTGCCCTTGATGGGAATCGAACCCGGGACCTTTCAGTCCGCAAGCCAATGCTCTATCCACTGAGCCAAACCGGCTAGGGCCTCATTGATTTTTTAGAGAGAGTGGAAGGGAAGGGAGGGAGGAGGAGAGGGAGAGAGAGAAACATTGATGTGAGAGAGACACGTCGATTGGTTGCCTCCTGCACATGCCCAACCGGGCTGGGGAATCTAACATGCAACCCAGGTACGAGCCCTTGACCGGGAATTAGACCCAGGACGCTTGGTGCACAGCTGACACTCTAACCATCGAGGAACACTGGCCAGGGCCTAATCACAAATTTTTAGAAGAGACCAGTTTTCTCACCAGTTCTTTCTTCCTTCCTTCCTTCCTTCCTTCCTTCCTTCCTTCCTTCCTTCCTTCCTTCCTTCCTTCCTTTTTTAAATATATTTTTATTGATTTCAGAGAGGAAGGGAGAGGGGGAGAGAGAGGTTGAAACATCAATGATGAGAGACAGTCATGTATCGCTGCCTCCTGCACGCCCCCTACTGGGGATCAAGCCCGCAATCCGGGCATGTGCCCTTGACGGGGAATGGAACCCGGGACCCTTCAGTCTGCAGGCCAATGCTCTATCCACTGGACCAAACAGACTAGGGCCTCACCAGTTTTTGCAAACCTTGGGGAGAAAACCAAGGACACTGGGTGAAATGCAGCAGGAAGATCGGGGCTCCAAGGAAGGAAGAAATGAGGGTGAGAACCACGGAGCCTGGGCATGGCCTGGCAGGCACAGTTGGGTGAGCCCCTGCGGAAATCCTGAGCACAAACACAGACCCTGAATCAGCCGCGTCTGTGGGGTGGGCCCGAGCCCAGCCCTGCACTCGGGGCTGCTGCCCTTGTAGGACCAGGCAGGCTGGGCGGCCAGGGAGGCAGCGGCACACGATGGTCCGGGCGTCACCCCAGCCAAGGCCCATTTCCTGGGAGGGCTGGTTCTGAGGAGCAGGAGGGCCGGTCAGGACCTGCTGCAGCAACAGACTTGCCCCTGAGGATTGAGCTCTTGTCCATTTTCTGTTTTTCTTAAAATATATTTTGATTGATTTCAGAGAGGAAGGGAGAGGGAGAGAGAGACAGAAACAGTAATGATGAGAGAGAAACATGGATCAGCTGCCTCCTGCACGCCCCCCACTAGGGATGGAGCCCGCAACTTGGCCATGTGCCCTGACCAGGAAGCGAACCGAGACCTCCTGGTTCATAGGTCGATGCTCAGCCACTGAGCCACACCGGCCAGGCCGGGCTCTGCTCTTATGCTTCCTCCTTGGTGGGGGTACCTACTGCTCAGGCCTCCAGAACTTCTGGGTTCCAACCTGTTCTCCAATCCTGGCCTTCTAGGCTCTATCAGCTCTGTGAACCCTAAAAGCTTTTGACCCCACAAAGAATATACCTGTAGCAAGGACTGCTTGTGGGTAACTGGGCCCAAATTCATAATCAGAGTCTTATAGCTGTTGTTTACAAGGACCCCTCATGCACCCTGCACGGGGCTGCCAGGCCTCCTGCACCAGGTCCCTGCTGTCTGAGCTGACCCTTATAAAGGTGCTCCTGAGTCAGAACCGGTTTGGCTCAGTGGATAGAGCGTCGGCCTGCGGACTGAAGGGTCCCAGGTTCGATTCTGGTCAAGGGCATGTACCTGGGTTGCGGGCACATCCCCAGTGGGAGGTGTGCAGGAGGCAGCTGATCGATGTTTCTCTCTCATCGATGTTTCTAACTCTCTATCTCCCTTCCTCTCTGTAAAAAATCAATAAAATATATATATATATAAAAAAAAAAGGTGCTCCTGGGATTGTATTTCGACCAATGGGCTGAGACCTGCCTCATCCAATGGGAGCTGCACAGCTTCACCCTCATTTGCATCTTTACTGATCAATCAGAGCGACTCCATCACGACCAGTCAGGACTCAAGATTCTGACCAATCAGGACAGTGCGAATCGGACCAATCAAATGATGCAAATTTGGATCCTTCATTTGCATTTAAATGGACCAATCAGGGACCAGGGCAGACATGTGCTCTGTATTATCCGGCCTCCCCTTTGTCTCAGGGGAACACACTTTCAGTTTCCTGTGGAGGCTTCATTTCCTCGATTTGCAGACTGTTCACATGAATTAAGTCTCTCCAGATCGGGGACACCTGTTGGCTTGGTGGCAGTGACCTTTTGTGAACAAGGCCTTCCAAAAACGTTTGCTTAAGCCAGCGGTTCTCAACCTGTGGGTCGCGACCCCTTTGGGGGTCGAACGACCCTTTCACAGGGGTCGCCTAAGACCATCCTGCGTATCAGATATTTACATGACGATTCATCACAGTAGCAACACTACAGTGATGAAGTAGCCACGAAAATAATTTTAGGGTTGGGTCACCACATGAGGAACTGTATCTAAAGGGCCAGAAGGTTGAGAACCACTGGCTTAAGCTAACCAGAGCCAGCCTCTGGAGTTCATGAGCAAGAACCGTAACTGATAAAAGCCCCAATTTACATACAAATTTATGAAGGGGGGATGTCATGTTCTATTTCCCCAGGATGGCCTCGGTATCTTCCATCCCACCTGCTAATCTACATGGAAGCTACTCCTTCCATGGAGAAGTGGGTCTACATCCCCTCTCGGATCTGGGCAGGCTCCCAGAAATAGACTGGGGCAGAAGTGATGTTATGTGACTTCTAAAACCAGGCCTAGCCCTAACCGGTTTGGCTCAGTGGATAGAGTGTCGGCCTGCAGACTGAAAGGTCCCAGGTTCAATTCCGGTCAAGGGCATGTACCTTGGTTGCAGGCACATCCCCAGTGGGGGGTGTGCAGGAGGCAGCTGGTCAATGTTTTTCTCTCATTGATGTTTCTGACTCTCTATCCCTCTCCCCTCCTCTCTATAAAAAAAATCAATAAAATATATATTTTAAAAAATAAATAAAAACAAAACCAGGTCTAAGAGGCCATGAAGCTTGGGCCTGGCCCCTTGAGATGCTTGCTCTGGTGGGGAAGTCAGCCCCCACGTAAGAAATTCAAACGCCTCCATGCTGCGCAGGCACCTGTAGATGGTCCAGTTGACAGTCCCAGGCTCCGCCCAGCCGACAACCAGTATCAGCTGCCAGTCGAGTGAGTGCGTCTTCTTGGACATCCAGCCCAGTCGAGCCTTCGGATGATGGCAGCCCCACCCAACAACTGCCTGGGAAACCCCCAGCGAGACCTACCCAGGTAAGCCTTCCCAAATTTTCGACCCACAAAACCATGAACGAGAAACTGATTGTTTTAAGATGCTAAAATTTGGGATTACTTGTTACTTGGCAATAGAAACTAGACACTCTTGCTTGCTTACTTATCTTATCCCACAGAAAGTTATATTTTCTCAGCAAGAGGAAAAAAAACAGGTTAAAAGGCAATGAAACCTACATTTATTGAGGCCTACCCTGTACGGATCCTTTTCACGTACTACCTCATATAAAACCTTGATGAGTCTGTGACTTGGGGACAATTATCCCTTGGTTGAAAAGAGGAATTGGGTGGCCAGCTGGTGTGGCTCAGTGGTTGAGCACCGACCTATGAACCAGGAGGTCATGGTTCGATTCCGGTCAGGCCACGTGCCCAGGTTGTGGGCTCGATCCCCAGTTCGAGGCATGCAGGAGGCACCCCATCAATGATTCTCTCTCATCGTTGATGTTTCTATCTCACTCTCCCTCTCCATTCCTCTCTGAAATCAATGAAAACATATATTTAAAAAAAAAGAAAAGAGGAATTGCTGCCCAGTGGGAGACAGGCAGCTAGACAAGTGTCAGCCTGCAGAGCGGGCGCCTTTTCTGCTGGCACAAATCCCCCAAACGCAAGGCTAAAGGAGCAAGTGAGGGAAGAAAGTTTAACAACATGACGCTGTCGTGAGAGCCAAGATAACTGAGCCCTGGGATTAAAGTGTCCACATTGCTTCGCCCCAGCATTAGTCAGATGACAGGTGGATCATGTTGCCCGTGAGGTGGGGCTGAGGATTGGGAGCGTTCACAGAACCTTCCCGGTGCACAGTGTCACCGAGCGTGACCTAAGTGACCTTCGTGTGCTTATAACCCCCTCCTTTAATATATATTTTATTGATTTTTTTTTTTACAGAGAGGAAGGGAGAGGGAGAGAGAATTAGAAACATCGATGAGAGAGAAACATCGGTCAGCTGCCTCCTGCATACCCCCTACTGGGGATGTTGCCCGCAACCAAGGTACATGCCCTTGACCGGAATCGAACCTGGGACCCTTTAGTCCGCAGGCCGACGCTCTATCCACTGAGCCAAACCGGTCAGGGCAAACCCCCTCCTTTAGTTCCCCCGCCAGCCAGCAAGTGGTTCGCCTTGAGATGTAGAGGCAAAATGCATTCACATGAAGATGGGAACCAGGTGGCTTAGTAATACCGTGGGGCCCGGCCGGCTGGCGTGACACAATGGTTGAGCATCGACCTCTGAACCAGGAGGTCACAGTTTGATTCCCGGTCAGGGCACATGCCCAGGTTGTGGACTTGATCCCCAGTGTGGGGTGTGCAGGAGGCAGCTGATGGATGATTCTCTCTCATCATTGATGTTTCTCTCTCTCTCCCTCTCCCTTCCTCTCTGAAATCAATAAAAATATATATTTTAAAAAAAGAAAAGAAAAGAGGAATTGCGGCCCAGTGGGAGACAGGCAGCTAGACAAGTGTCAGCCTGCAGAGCGGGCGCCTTTTCTGCTGGCTGCAAATCCCCCAAACGCAAGGCTAATGGAGCAAGTGAGGGAAGAAAGTTTAACAACATGACTCTGTCGTGAGAGTCAAGATGGCTGAGCCCTGGGATTAAAGTGTCCACATTGCTTCGCCCCAGCATTAGTCAGATGACAGATGGATCATGTTGCCCGTGAGGTGGGGCTGAGGATTGGGAGCGTTCACAGAACCTTCCCGGTGCACAGTGTCACCGAGCGTGACATTCGTGACCTTCGGGTGCTTATAAACCCCCTCCTTTAGTTCCCACGCCAGCCAGCAGGTGGTTTGCCTTGAGATGCAGAGATAGGATGCATTCACATGAAGATGGGAAGCAGGTGGCTTAGTAATACCTTGGGGCGCGGCCGGCCGGTGTGGCTCAGTGGTTGAGCATCGACCTCTGAACCAGGAGGTCACGGTTCGATTCCTGGTCAGGGCACATGCCCGGGTTGTGGGCTTGATCCCCTGTAGGGGGCGTGCAGGAGGCGGCTGATCGATGATTCTCTCTCATCATTGATGTTTCTCTCTCTCTCTCTTCCTCTCTGAAGTCAATAAAAATATATTTTAAAAAAAGCAAACAAACAAGACAAAGTAATACCCCAGTGAGCTCCTGTTAGGAGCCAAGCACTGTATGACATGTCCCTGATCCTGCGAGATTGGCATTGCTGTCCCAGGGTGACAAGTGGTGACACAGTCGCAGGGTATGAAGTTATGTGTCTCCAACATCAGCCAGTGAGGAAGTGCGGGTTGAAGGAGGGTCCCTCTGGGGTGGAGAAGGCAGGGTGACAGGCGGGGACAGGCAGGGATTCAAGCCAAGGGCCCCCATGAGCTGTGGGCACAGAGACCAGGTCCTGGAAGAAGAACCAGCAGAAGGTGGGGTCCCCAGAGGCCACGGAGTCAAAGCCGCCGGGGAAGGGTCCATGTCCTCCCCCTCCCGTGTTCACCCCACAGACCCACATCTCACGTTCATTAATAGAAGGGCCCATCTATTCAACCTCTTTTTTTATAAGTTTTATTTTTTTAAATAAATTTGTATTGATTTCAGAGAGGAAGGGAGAAAGAGAGAGATAGAAACATCAATGATGAGAGAGAATCACTGATCGGCTGCCTCCTGCACGCCCCCTACTCGGGATCGAGCCTGCAACCCGGGCATGTGTCCTGACTGGGACTCGAACCGTGACCTTCTGGTTCATAGGCTGATGCTCAATCACTGAGCCACGCCGGCCGGGCCAACCTCTTTCATTGAGACGAGGCACCTGCTGCCAGAGAGGACTGGCCTAAGGCCCCAGGTGTCAGCTCCCAACTCCTGGGACAGTCCCCTTTAGAGTCACCTTCCTTTGGTTCTGGGGATCAAACTTGGGCTATCGCCAGGGTGACCCTTTAATGTGTCATCCAGACCAGAGCAAGAGGGGGCATTATTAATAATTACACCAGGACAGCAGGTGTACCCAGGGCTGCCCTGGGCTAATGGGACGGATGGTCACCCTAGCGTGACAGCCGAGTGCCACCTGCCTGCCCACCAGGAGGGCCTCTCTGTGGCTGAAGGGACCTGAGACCTCGTCAGCAGCCTCCATACCTGGTGAGGGGCCGGGGGACCCAGTAGCCGTGAGGGTCCCACCCTCCCCGGGGGGTTCAGGGTGCTCAGGACTGGCCGCTCTGTAACTGGGTTCCCTCCCCGCCTGGGGCTGTGTATACACAATAGAGCCTGTGTGTACGGTCCCCACCCATCAGGGGCCCCGTGTCCCGCCCGGCCCCGCAGAGCTCCGGTTTCGGGTGCTTCCCTCTGGTGCTGGCCACTGACCCGGAGCTGTCCCCACCACAGCGCTGTGACACGGGCCGGCCGTGGGCACAGGGCGTCGGTCTCTCCCGGCCTGGTAGCCGGGTCCCAGCAGAAGCTTCTAGGATGCCAGGGCGAGGATGCCGGGGCCTGGGCTAGCTGTGCCCTTTGCTCCCCCTCCCTCCCACCTCTGCCCTCTCCCAAGAGTCACAAGCACCGCAGACTTCAGGGGTCTTGTGAAATGGCAGGTCCCGTCCTAACCGGTTTGGCTCAGTGGATAGAGCATCAGCCTGTGGACTGAAAGGTCCCAGGTTCGATTCCAGTCAAGGGCATGTACCTTAGTTGCCCGCACATCTCCAGTAGGAGGTGTGCAGGAGGCAGCTGATCGATGTTTCTCTCTCATAGATGTTTCTAATTCTCTATCCCTCTCCCTTCCTCTCTGTAAAAAAATCAATAAATTCTTTTTTTTTTTTTTTTAAATGGCAGGTCCGGCTCCTGCAGGCCTGGATCGGGGCCCAGTGGCTGCCTTTCTAACGAGTCCCAGGCAATGCCAATGCCGCTGTTTCAGGGACCACTTTTCTTTTTTAAAACATTTTTAAAAAAATATATTTTATTGATTTTCTACAGAGAGGAAGGGAGAGGGATAGAGGGTTAGAAACATCCCTGAGAGAGAAACATCTATCAGCTGCCTCCTGCACACCCCCTACTGGGGATGTGCCTGCAACCAAGGTACATGCCCTTGACCAGAATCGAACCTGGGACTCTTCAGTCCACAGGCCGACGCTCTAGCCACTGAGCCAAACTGGTCAGGGCTTTAAAACATATTTTTATTGATTTTAGAGAGAAAGGAAGGGAGTGAGAGACAGAAATTTGTTGTTCCACTTATTGATGCATTTATTGGATGCTTTTTAAAAAAATATATTCTTATTGATTTCAGAGAGAAAGGGAGAGTGAGAGAGAGAGAGAAACATCAAGGATGAGAGAGAATCATGGATCGGCTGCCTCCTGCACGCCCCCTACTGGGGATCGAGCCAGCAACCCGGGCATGTGCCCTTGACCTCCTGGTTCATAGGTCGACGCTCAACCACTGAGCCACACCGGCCGGGCTGGTTGCTTCTTATATGTGCCCTGACCAGGCACCTAACCCGAAACCTTGGCGTACCGGGATGATCCTCTAACTAACTGAGCTGCCGGCCAGGGCCAAGACTTCCCATTTCAGAAGCTGTGGGATTCTGTGCCCTGTCAAAGCCAAACCCAGGGGTTCCTGCTCCCGCCTCCGATCTCTCTGTCTCTCCTCAGCTATTGGTTTCCTCTTGATCTTCTCTTCCTCCTCTCAGTGGAACGGTCAGTGGGACTCCTTCCTGGCTGGGGACAGGGCTGCCAGTATTTTTAAAAAAATATATTTCTCTATTGATTTTAGAGAGGAAGGGAGAAGGAGATAGAGATAGAAACATCAATGATGAGAGAGAATCATGGATCGGCTGCCTCCTGCACACCCCCTACTGGGGATCGAGCCCGCAACCCAGGCATGTGCCCTTGGCCGGAATCGAACTTGGGACCCTTCAGTCCGCAGGCTGACGCTCTATCCACTGAGCCAGGCTGGCCAGGGCCTGCCAGTATTTCTAATAAAAGAAAAAAGAAATGCTTACATAGACCCCTGTCACAAACCTGACACTCCAACCAGGACACCCCCTCCTAGAAGGCAAGGATCTCGGGGAGTGTCTGGCCCAGCCCCCCTCTTTCTAGATGAGGAATCTGAGGCCCAGAACAAGGGTGCGACTGGCCCAAGGTTCCCAGCGAATGAGGCTCAGAGCCTGGGACTGAACGTGCCCCTTCTGTTCCCAAGCCCATCATGGTCCCTTCCCCTTCCCCTTCCCCCTGACTCGGTTCCCTGGGGTGGGAAGGGGGGGACTCCAGGCAAGGACCTGGCTCTTTAAAACCCTCCCCCATGTCCAGGCCAAGCAGAAGGGGGCTGTGCAATGAGCCAGCCCTGGAGGTGACCTTGGTGGGGTGGGGGTGGGGGGAGGCATGGCTGCAGAGATTCGATGCCCAAGATAAGGGAGATCTGCGGGGGAGGGGAGGCAGCCAGCTGAGACTATCGCTGGGCACAGCAGCCAGCCCTGTTCCCAACCACCAACCCACCCGAGGGGGTAGAGAGAGGAGGGTGGGGTGGGGAGGGAAGGGGAAAGCATGGGGCAAGGACCAGCAAATACATATCGCCTTCCCGGGCCTCCGCACCGCAGGGGTCCTGGGCTCACAGAGAAGGTGACCAAGTGAAATCATAGTGCTGCCTGCCTCTGGCTCCCTCCCACCGCCCGGCCCCCCGGAATGACACCACCGCCTCCCCAAGATGCCTGTGGCCAGGAGGGCGAGTCATGCCATTTGCTGTGGTGTCTCTCAAACGTCAGCGTGTGTCCGTGTGTTCGAGTCCCTGGGGCTGGTATTAGACGCAGATTTCGATGTGGCAGGTGTGGGTGTGGGATAGGCCTGAGGGTCTGCCTTTGCCATGATTCCATGCTGCTGGGCCAAGGGCCACACTTGTACTTTTATTTTTAATTTTTTAAAAAATACAGTGGGGCCTTGACTTACGAGTGTCCCGACTAACAAGTTTTTCGAGATACGAGCCGTCTCTCTCGGCCGGTTTTTTTGCTTTGAGTTGCGAGCTAAAATTCGGGTGACGAGCCAGCTTCAGACACCCCACCGCTAGTTGGTGCAGCGAACGTCACAGTGAACGCCACAACATCAGCCCAGTATCACGTGTCTCACTCGTTCACTTTTGATTTGACATACGAGTAATTTGAGTTACGAGCTCCATCACGGAACAAATTAAACTCGTAAGTCAAGGCCCCACTGTATATTTTTATTGATTTCAGAGAGGAAGGGAGACAGAGAGAGAGAGATGGAAACATCCATGATGAGAGATAATGATTGATTGGCTGCCTTCTGCACGCCCCCTACTGGGAATTGAGCCCACAACCCGGGCATGGGCCCTTGACTGGAATCGAACCTGGGACCCTTCAGTCCTCAGGCTGACGCTCTATCCACTGAGCCACACCAGTGAGGGCTATACTTTATTTTATTACTAGGAACCCAGCACACGAAATCGAGTGAGACCCAGACCCGGCACGCTTCGGGACACAGTGTCAAATCCTCCCAGCGCCTGTGGGACCCAGCGTCCAGTCCCCGCCCACCCACTCCCGCCTCGCTGTGCACGCAGCCTCCTGGTGACCGGTCTTTGGTCGTTACGGCGTGACGGCGTCACAACCAAGGGGTTTTTATAACAGAGATTATGTGTTTTAAACATTTTTATGATTTCAGAGAGGAAGGGAAAGGGAGAGAGAGAAACATCAATGATGACAGAGAATCACTGATCAGCTGCCTCCTGCACACCCCACACTAGGGATCGAGCCCGCAACCGGGGCATGCGCCCTGAGCAGGAATCGAACCGTGACCTCCTGGTTCATAGGTTGGTGCTCAACCACTGAGCCACGCCGGCCGGGCAATCTATGCGTAATTCTTAGCACAGTGCTTAGCACATGGTAAGCACCATCTAAACTTCATTGACTGTTAACTAAGTTATTATTTTCTGCCTCTAAGCCACCGGGTGACACCTGAGTTTCAGGATGGCTGGCTGCTGAGCTCACATGTACCTGGACAGTCAAGTTCCTGGTTCAAGTCCAAGAGGAAGGCAGGAGCGTGGCCAGGTGGCTCAGGAGAAGGTTGGGCCAGGTGAGCCGGAACGCGTGGAGTCACCGGGCATGGACACCTTCCCCTTCCTCTCACCCTGTGCTCTGGGCGGATGGCGGGGCTCTAGGCCGCACACAGCTTTATCCCTTCAGTGTGATTCAGGGAGTGAGTCAGAGAGCAGTGTTTGGACAAGGCTGCTATATATCATTTGGCTCATTGATTGGGAGGACTCTGTGTGCTCTTTCTTAATATCCTGAGTCTACCTGTGGGTGTGTGTGACTTGTCTGTTTCCTCTCTCTCTTTCCTCGCCTATATCCACAGGACTTAGTCTCTGGGAATCTTGAGGATCAAAGAATCATGGGGTGAACCAGGAGGTCACGGTTCGATTCCCGGTCAGGGCACATGCCCGGGTTGCGGGCTCGATCCCCAGTAGGGGGGCGTGCAGGAGGCAGCCGATCCATGATTCTCTCTCATCATGGATGTTTATTTTTTAAAAATATGTATTTTTATTGAGTTCAGAGAGGAAGGGAGAGGGAGAGAGAGAGAGAAACATCCATGATGAGAGAGAATCATGGATCGGCTGCCTCCTGCACGCCACACTGGCTGGGCTCATCATTGATGTTTCTATCTATCTCTCTCCCTCTCTGAAATCAATAAAAATAGATTTTTTATTTTATTTATTTTTATTTATTTTAAATATATTTTATTGATTTTTTACAGAGAGGAAGGGAGAGAGAGATAGAGAGCTAGAAACATCGATGAGAGAGAAACATCGACCAGCTGCCTCCTGCACACCCCCCACTGGGGATGTGCCCGAAACCCAGGTACATGCCCTTGACCGGAATCGAACCTGGGACCCTTCATTCCGCAGGCTGACGCTCTATCCATTGAGCCAAACCGGTTTCGGCAAAAATATATATTTTTAAAAAGTCATGGGGGCTTGGGGCCAAAGGGATCCTACCCACTGAACTCTGGGAACATCGGAGAGAAATTTTCATCATCGGCGATTTTAAGTTTCGACCGGGCTCGAGGGAAGATCCGCTGGGCTGGCTTGGCAGAAGTCCAGCTCTCATTAGTCTGATCAGATTCATGCAAATAAGGCTTCCGTGAGTTTCAGGCAAACGCAGATGCCTTCAAGGGCCAGGCAGGTAAATTAGGGACTGAAGTGAGCGGATGGAAGGGCCCACAGGAGACAACGGATGGACGGACGGACAACCCGAGCAGCCACTGCACGGTCCCAGTGGCCAGCCAGACCCTCTGAGGGTTCCAGACAAGCCAGAAGTCAGGGTTTCTTTTCATGAAATCGCCAGATGTTACCATGGTTGCTCTCTGCCCTGCTCAGCGGCCGGCCGGGCCCCCATCTGCCTTTGCTCCAGCTCCTCCCGGGCTTCCTCAAGGAGCCTGGGCTGCCTCCCCGGGGGACCTTCCTTTTGTCCTTGGGTTCCTACGTCAGTGAATGGACCCAGTGTTCCAGGTCATGTCCCCAGGGCCCAGGTGAGGGGTTTCTGGGCTCTGTGTAGTCCTGATAAGGCAGGCCTGGGCCACGCCTCACTGGCTGCAGCCATAGCTCGGCTCTCCCAGGCAGAAAAGGGAGGGCAGTTCTGCTGGCTCTGGGGTTGCTGTGGCCCAGGGGTCGGCAGACTGTGGCTCGCGTGCCACGTGCGGCTCTTTGGCCCCTGGAGTGTGGCTCTTCCACAAAATACCACGTGCGGGCGCGCATGTACAGTGCGATTGAAACTTCGTGGCCCATGCGCAGAAGTCGGTGTTTTGTGGAAGAGCCACACTCCAGGGGCCAAAGAGCCGCAAGTGGCTCTCGAGCCGCCGAAGTCTGCCGACCTCTGCTCTGGCCTCAGACACGGGGAGCCCTGCTGGTGGGCGTGGAGTGGAGTAGGCTCCTAGGCCTCAGGCTAACAGGGTCAGAGATAAGGGGGGTGGTGGGGGGTGAGGGGGGTGGGGGGGAGGCAAGCACCGCCCAGCCTTCTCCCTACATTTTTTTCTTTTAAAGCTTAGAAGAGTCATAGCTCCTTTAAAAAAAAATTGTCATTGATGTCAGAGAGGAAGGAAGAGGGAAAGAGAAATAGAAAAATCAATGATAAGAGAGAATCTGGGCATGTGCCCTTGATGGGACTCGAACCCAAGACCCTTCAGTCTGCAGGCCGATGCTCGTATTCACTGAGCCAAACCGGCTAGGGCCTTCCTACATTTTTAAAAATGTTTTTAAAGATATATATTTGTATTTATTTCAGAGAGGAAGGGAGAGGTAGAAACATCAATGATGAGAGAGAATCATTGATCAGCTGCCTCCTGCACGCCCCCTAGTGGGGATCGAGCCCACAACCGGGCATGTGCCCTTGACAGGAATCGAACCCAGGACCCTTCAGTCCGCAGGCCGACGCTCTATCCACTGAGCCAAACTAGTTTGGTCCCTATCTCTGAACCTAGCCCTGCCCCTCCAGGGAGCAGAGGGATGTCCAGCAACTTAACCTCTCTGAGCTGTAAAAATGGGGATTTATGCCCTGGCTGGTTTTGCTCAGTGGATAGAGCGTCGGCCTGCAGACTGAAGGGTCCCAGGTTCGATTCTGGTCAAGGGCATGTACCTTTGTTGCGGGCACGTCCCCAGTGGGATTGATGTTTCTCTCTCATCAATGTTTCTAGCTCTCTATCCCTCTCCCTTCCTCTCTGTAAAAAATCAATAAAATATATTTTTTTAAGAAATGGGGATTTAAAAAACCAAAAGACCCAGAAGGGTTTGGGGAAGATTAAGTCTGGACGCTTTTACCGCCATGGGAGACCCCCAGACAGTGTGTGGTAAACATTCTCTCCCTTTCTGCTTGCTTCTCTGTGGCAGCTTCCTACACGTGGCTGCCAGCCGAGCGGGGAGTCCCCAGGTGGGCGGAGAAGCCACTCTTGTCTCTTTGTGCCCAGAAACCCTGCCCCACATGCATAGCTTCCCCCAGGGGCTTGGACTCCGGCTGTGGGCTCCCCAGTAGGGGGCGTGCAGGAGGCGGCTGATCCACGATTCTCTCTCATCATGGATGTTTCTATCTTTCCCTCTCCCTTCCTCTCTGAAATCGATAAAAAATACTATTATTTTAAAACAAAGGAGGGGAAGGAGATCTTCATTGTCATCGTCCCCTTCAAACTGTCGCCGGAGTCCTAGAACTGGAGGGAGTTGACTCATGTGCCCAACTGCTCCCCTCTCCCCCATCCAGTTCTGTTAGATCCTTGGGGGTGGGGCCAGCTTTGGGTGTTTATTTAAAGTCTCCCGATGCCTCTAATGTGTAACCAGGGTTAAGAACGACTGGTCTAGTCCAGCCTCCTCATTGTGGGGATGAAAACACACAGGGGGACAAACAACCCCAGGAAGATGGAAAGAAATGTTTAAAGAGACAGAGTCTAATGCAGAGTCTAAGTGCCCCAAGAGGGGAGCTATTGTGATGTCATTATTCATTATTTCTCTCATTGCTCTATTAGGGTCGATGCTCTGCAGGCATTTAACGTTTTTTTAAACAAGGGGTTCCATGTTTTCACTTTGCCCTGGGCCCTGCAAGTGATGGAGCTGGTCCTGGCCCTAAGCAGAGTGGGTTATCACCCCATTAAAGAAAGAGGAGGGGTGCCTGGCTGGTGTGGCTCAGTGGTTGAGCACTGACCTATGAACCAGAAGGTCATGGGCTCGAACCTCAGTGGGAAGCGTGCAGGAGGCAGCCAGTGATTCTCATAATTGATTTCTTTTTTCTTTTTAATATATTTTTATTGATTGCAGAGATGAAGGGAGAGGAAGAGAGAGAAAGAAACATCAGTGATGAGAGAGAATCATTGATTGGCTGCCTCCTGTAAGCCTCCTACTGGGGATCCAGCCTGCAACTCAGGCATGTGCCCTTGACAGGAATCGAACCCGGGACCCTTCAGTCTGCAGACTGACACTCTATCCACTGAGTCAAACCAGCCAGGGCGATGTTTCTTTCTTTCTTCCTTTCTCTCTTTCTCTCTTTCTTTCTTTCTTCCTTTCTTTCTTTCTTTCTTTCTTTCTTCCTTTCTTTTTTATTGATTTCAGAGAGGAAGGGTGAGTGAGAGATAGAAACATCATTGATGAGAGAATCATTGACCAGCTGCTTCCTGTACGCCCCCCACTGGGTTTCGAGCCCGAAACCCGGGCATGTGCCCTGACCGGGAATCAAACCCTGATCTCCTGGTTCATAGGTCGATGCTCAACCACTGAGCCATGCCGGCCGGCAGGCATCATCATCGATGTTTCTATCTCTCTTTCCCTCTCCCTTCCTCTCTGAAATCAATAAAAAAATATTTAAAAAAAGAATGGGACCCTTTGCTCCAGGTGCAGCCTTGTCAGCCACCCCAAGGACTTTGGTCTCCATGGGAGGCCCAGCTATAATAAGTTCCCAGACGTCTGCTTTTCTCACCTAAACTAAGGACAAGCAGTGCAGTGGGGGGGAAGGTTTCATTGTGAGTGGGACGTATAGGCATCAGAGCCCTTCAGTGCAGTGGCTGCTACTGCCCTCTGGTGGTAATTCACCTGTACCTGCACCAAGTCCTGAAATCCTTCTGGGGAAGAGATGCTGGATAACATAAGACAATTCGATTTTAAAAAATAATTTATGGCTACGCTGCTAGGCAGGAAGGATACAGAGACAGATAAAACACCGTTCTTGCCCTCTCGGAACTCACGGTTTAGAAAATAAAGCAAAAGTCTTAAAGAGGTGGCTTGAGTCCCGCACAACGTGCTAAGTTATACAAACAAAATGGAATGGATGCGCTTATGCCTGCTCTCCCCTCTAAGGAAAGCGACCCCCCCCCCCCCTGCCCCCCTCCACAAGTCTGTAAGGAGACTGGGAGGTTGAGGAGTCTTCACTTTGCAGCAAGATGATTCTTTTTATTCATTAAGGATACCCCCCCCTACTGTAAATGTAATATAGAAATACAGAATTGTAGAAAACTTAGAAAATTCAGAAAGTGTAAAATCAAAATTTAAAAAAAATCATCATCATCTTATCATCCAGAGATAATAGCAGACAAGTTTCGTGCACAGATTAACGTAGCAGTTTAGAAATATACAAATGGATAGAAAATCCGGAGATCTCACTGCATGTGCTGTTACATACAGTCTTTTTTTTAAAAATGTATCATTACGTATGAAAAAATATTATTTTAAAAAGCTACACCCGACGTTCTTTCTCCTAGGGTGCCATTCCCATTCGAGTTTCCAATTTTTCTCAAGTTAAAGCCACTCTATGGATCTGATTGCCTCATTCAAAGAAACTCAGCTCTAAGTTAACTTGGCCAAAGGGAGTGAACTTTTCTATTTTCATAACTTTACTTAAAATACAGAAAATTAAAGTCCTCGCATTTGATTCTACCCCATCGAAAGCCCAGGGTAGCTTCAACCCAGACGGATTCCCGGCGGGCCGGCCGCCGCGCACCTGCGCACAATCGCCCAAACGCACACCTCCTTCCCAGGAGGGAACTTTACAAGACGCCGTCCCAGCACCACCTCTTTAAATTTTAAAACGAAGGCCCTGGCCAATCAGCGTTAAGTTCTTCCCGGAACACAGGGCCCGCCCACAGGCACGCCCTCCACCAATCGAGCAGAGGATTTCCCCAACGCCCTTCCAATCAGCGCCGAGGAGGGCGGGCGCTCACGTGAATTACGTAAGGCCAGGGACCAATAAGAGCTGTGATTGGGAGCTGGCTCCGCCAATAGTGGTGTTTCCTGGAGAGCGCGGGAGCCTTTTGAGCAGGGTCCCCGGGAGCGTGAATGGCGCTGGTTCCCTGAAGCGGGGTCTGGGGGAGCCGGAGCCCCCCGGCGGCGGCGGCGGCCATGGCCTGTTGTCACAACGTCATGCTGCTGCTGGACATGGCGGGCGGCGCCGCTGGCCGGAGCCCGGTCCGGCGGGCCGCCCTGCGCCTGCTCCTCTACCTCAGCTGCCGGTTCGGCTTGGCGAGGGTCCGCTGGGCCTTCCGGTTCTTCGACTCTCAAGGGGCGCGGGGTCGGCCGTCCCGCGTGTCCGACTTCCGCGAGCTGGGCGCCCGCTCCTGGGAGGACTTCGAGGAGGAGCTGGAGGCCCGGCTCGGGGACGGCGCCGCCGGCGCCCACCTGCCCGGCCCGGCGCCCCGGGCGGCGCACACGCACGGCGCCCTGATGGAGACGCTGCTCGACTACCAGTGGGACCGGCCCGAGATCACGTCGCCCACCAAGCCGGCGCTGCGCCGCCGCGGGCGGCGGCTGCTGGACGCGGAGAGCGAGGCCGCGGAGGCCGGCGCGGCGCGCGGGGGCTTCGGCAACGCCGTCTTCCTGCTGGGCCCCTGCCCGCGCTCGCAGAGGGAGCTGGTGCAGTTCGTGTCCGGCTGCGAGGCCCAGGCCCAGGGCCCGCCGCCCACCCCGAAGCAGGTGATGGAGAAGTTGCTGCCCAGGAGGGTCCAGGAGGTCATGGTCACCCGGAAGGTCACCTTGTACTGGGTGGACACCACCGAGCGGTCCAAGGTGAGAGGGTCGGGAGCTCAGACTTAGGGCGCCGTGCCCTCGGGGTTCACCAGACGGGGCAGCCTACACCATACACTAGGCAGGGCCCCGGAACCTGCCAAGTCCAAGTGTGGGTTCCCAGACCCGCACCAGGTGTTACACCCTCGGAGTCGGACCTGACCCTGGTTCAGCAAACTCAGTAGGTACTTGAGTTCTGATAAGAAAAATTCAGCCCGGCCGGTGTGGTGCAGTGGTTGAGCATCGACCTGTGAACCAGGAGATCACGGTTCAATTCCGGGTCAGGGCACATGCGCAGGTTGTGGGCTCCATCCCCAGTAGGGGGCGTGCGGGAGTCAGGCGATCAATGATTCTCATCATTGATGTTTCTCCCTCTCCCTTCCTCTCTGAAGTCAATAAACATACGTTTAAGAAAGAAAGAGGGGGTGGGAAAAGAAAGAATTCAGAGCCAAGACTCGGGTTTATTTAGAAAGACACAGAGGTGGAAGAAGTGAGCGGAGAAGGGTACGGGTGTCCGGTCTGGGGGAGAGCATGTCAGGTCCTCTGTCCTCGGTGCTTTCAAGGGGGCGATTTTAGGGGCGGTCCCAGGGGGAGGACCTCAGAAGATTTGGCTGCGTTTCCAGGTGCGTCCTTTCAGGGTCCTGGTCTCCTCTTATTGGTGGGCGCCGGGGGTCATTATTCAGTGCAGCTGGTCCTGAGGTCAGCCATGGCATCGCTTGTCTGGTTTGGCTGCTTTTCTGGGCCTGGAGCTGAAACGCTACTGAGGCCTAGATCAATGGTTCTCAACCTTCTGGCCCTTTAAATACAGTTCCTCATGTGGTGACCCCCAACCATAAAATTATTTTCGTGGCTACTTCATAACTGTAATGTTGCTACTGTGATGAATCGTCATGTAAATATCTGATATGCAGGATGGTCTTAGGCGACCCCTGTGAAAGGGTCGTTCGACCGCCAAAGGGGTCGAGACCCACAGGTTGAGAACTGCTGGCCTAGATGTTAGCCCTAAGGGTTAATGGCTAAGGGAGTGGGGGGGGGGGGGGGCGCCCTTGTTCCTCCTCCAAGGGGTTCTACCCCAGGCCTACTGACATGCCAGGGGAGGAAAGGTCAGGGGGCATCCAACTAGCCATATGAAAGGTCAAGGGGTCAAACTTCCTGACCAGCGACATGCCAGGGGGAAGAAGATCAGAGGGCATCCAACTAGCCATGTGAAAGGTCAAGGGGTCAAGCTGCCTGACCAGCGACATGTCAGAGGAGGAAAGATTACCCTGGGGGGGAGGTCCTTGCTTTTCCAGTTTTGCCCATAGCTAGGCACCCGGGCCTTTCCACCCTGGCGACCTTCCGTGCCTGCCTGTGGCCCTGTCTCTGCTCGAGTCTGTCTGTCTGCCTACCACGAAGCGTTTAAGGTCCTTCACAATGTGGGCCCTGTCTGCCTTCCCCGACTTTACGTGTCCTACGCACGACCCGTATTCTGGCATATTGCAGCCCAGTCTAGCTGGTCAGCGGGTCCGGCTGCTTGTTTGTTGGTCACCAGGAATTCCAGTCCCAGCCTCACTCTGTAAGGCCCTGCCCCGATGGCAGCTACTCGGTGTCGGCGTCTGAGTTCCATACTTTTGCGGCACAACTCGTCCCTTCTCATCTGTGTTCTAGTTGTGTGGCCTCCACTCCCACGTGGTCTAGAAAAACCTTAATAAAGGCGGGCACAGGCATCTTTTATCCCCTGCAGATGTGTGTTGAGCACTGTGGTTGTTCAGTATTTGTTAGCTAAATTAATTCTGACGTACTTAGAATTCACCTTCCTAAAGGGTTAGTTTGGATTTTTGCTGAGGCAGTGGGGCCCTGGCCCCAGTTAAGTGCTATAATTTAAAAAAGTGTGTGTGGCCCTAACCGGTTTGGCTCAGTGGGTAGAGCATCGGCCTGCGGACTGAAGGGTCCCAGGTTTGATTCCAGGCAAGGGCATGTACCTTGGTTGCAGGCACATCCCCAGTAGGGGGCGTGCAGGAGGCAGCTGATCGATGTTTCTCTCTCATCGATGTTTCTAACTCTCTATCCCTCTCCCTTCCTCTCTGTAAAAAAATCAATAAAATATATTTTTAAAAAAAGAAAATGGTGCCCACCCACACACACACTTTTTATTAAATATATATTTTTATTGATTTTTTACAGAGAGGAAGGGAGAGGGATAGAGAGTTAGAAACATCGATGAGAGAGAAACATCGATCAGCTGCCTCCTGCACATCTACTGGTGATGTGCCCAAAACCAAGGTACATGCCCTTGCCTGGAATCGAACCTGGGACCCTTGTGTCCGCAGGCCGACGCTCTATCCACTGAGCCAAACCAGTCAGGGCCCATTTTCTTCCTGTCACTTAATTTAGACAATAAATAATTCCTGAGAAGCTACCAAATTGAGTACCTACTACACAGTTTTTGCTGCTGGGGACAAGGTGGCCAGCCAAAGTGGAATTTTCCTTGTAGGGCAGCAGTTCTCAACCTGTGGGTCACGACCCCTTTGGGGGTCAAACGACCCTTTCACAGGGGTCGCCTAAGACCATCAGAAAACATATATAATTACATATTGTTTTTGTGATTAATCACTATGCTTTAATTATGTTCAATTTGTAACAATGGAATTGGGGGTCACCACAGCATGAGGAACTGCATTAAAGGGTCGAGCATTAGGAAGGTTGAGAACCACTGTTCTAGGGGCAATTATATAGGTAAGACTGACAGATGATATAGCTGAGCAAGTAAGCCATAGGATTTGTGCTCTGAAGAAAATAAAGCTGGGGAAGGGGTGTGGCAGAGGATGTAGGAGTGTGTGTGGATGTTGTGCACAGTAGGGCGGCAGTCAGGGAAGGCCTCTTGGAACAGAATTGAATGGTGAAGGAGGAGAAATGTGAAGGTCGGGAAAGAACATTCCAGGCCGAGAGAAGAGCTGATGTACAGATCTGAGCGAGAGATGAGCTTAGTTGGTTTGTTGGGAGTCCGGAGAGGAAGTCAGGAAAGAGAAGAGGCTTATCTCTCTGTAGGCCCAAGGTCGGAAGGTCGGGTTTTGTTCTAATTGATGGGAAGATGTGGTTTAACCAGATGGACGGTGATTCCAGTTTGTGGAAACGCATGTTGCTAAACTAGCAGTGGGTTAAATTGTAAGATTACAGATGGAGAATGAGCCCTAGCCAGTTTGCCTCAGTGGATAGAGCGTCGGCCTGCGGGACTGAAGGGTTCCAGGTTCGATTCTGGCCAAGGGCACATGCCTGGGTTGCGGGCTCGATCCCCAGTAGGGGGAATGCAGGAGGCAGCTGGTCAATGATTCTCATCATTGATGTTTCTCTCTCTCTTCCTTTCTCTCTGAAATCAATAAAGAAATATTTTTTTTTTAAAAAAGGAGAATGAGCAGATATTTAAATAATGACATAGTATATTAAAATTTCCAACACCTTTCATATACAAAGCGTCGTCCCCCCGTCCGTCCCCCCCCCCCCCCCCCCCCCCAAGGTGTAGTAAAATGCAAAACAAGGCAGCAGGCTTGTCAAAGAAAAGGGAAGGACAGATGTGCGTAAGGGGATGGTAGACATTTGGTGGGGAAAATGGAAACCTAGGACTTAACATTTGTTCAGGCAGCAAAGCAAAAGTTGGGCACAGCACACAACACAGAAGCGCTTGATTTGGGATAATATCAAATCATATCAAATACCGACTAGAACTACATCTTTGCAGGTGGTGTCTGGAGATTCTTTTTCTCGCTTTTGGAATAGTATTGAAGTAACTAGGTTTAGGGGATCTTTTTTTTTTTATTTTGTTTTATTGCTTAAGGTATTACAAAGAGTATTACATATGTCTCTTTTTTCCCCCCCTGATCTTCCCCCAGCCTCCCCTACACGCCAATGTCTTGTGTCCATTGGTTATGCTTATATGCATGCATACAAGTCCTTTGGTTGATCTCTTACCCGCCCCTCCACAACCCTCCCCGGCCTTCCCACTGTAGTTTGATAGCTGGTTGGTTCTGCTCTGCCTCTGTATCTATTTTTGTTCATCAGTTTATAATGGTCTTTATTATCTATAAATGAGTGAGGTCATGTAGTATTTTTCTTTCATTGACTGGCTTATTTCACTTAGCATAATGCTCTCCAGTTCCATCCATGCTGTTGCAAATGGTAAGAGTTCCTCCTTTTTTACAGCAGCATAGTATTCCATGGTGTAGATGTACCACAGTTTTCTAATCCATTAATCTGCTGATGGGCACTTAGGCTGTTTCCAGATCTTAGCTATGGTAAATTGTGCTGCTGTGAACATAGGGGTGCATATATCCTTTCTGATTGGTGTTTCTGGTTTCTTGGGATATAGTCGTAGAAGTGGAATTACTGGGTCAAATGGGAGTTCCATTTTTAACTTTTTGAGGAAACTCCATACTGTCTTCCACAGTGGCTGCACCAGTCTGCATTCCCACCAGCAGTGCACGAGTGTTCCTTTTTCTCCTCATCCTCGCCAGCACTTGTCATTTGTTGATTTGTTGATGAAAGCCATTCTGACAGGTGTGAGATGGTACCTCATTGTCGTTTTGATTTGCATCTCTCCGATGATTAGTGACTTTGAGCATGTGTTCATGTCTCTTGGCTTTCTGAATGTCCTCTTTTGAAAAGTGTCTATTTAGGTCTTGCCCATTTTTTGATTGGATTGTTTATCTTCCTTTTGTTAAGTTGTATGAGTTCCCTATAAATGTTGGGGATTAAACCCTTATCAGTGATAACATTGGCAAATATGTTCTCCCATGCAGTGGGCTTTCTTATTGTTTTGTTGATGGTTTCTTTTGCTGTGCAGAAGCTTTTTTTTTTTTTAAATATATTTTATTGATATTTTACAGAGAGGAAGGGAGAGAGATAGAGAGTTAGAAACATCAATGAGAGAGAAACATCGACCAGCTGCCTCCTGCACACCTCCTACTGGGGATGTGCCCGCAACCAAGGTACATGCCCTTGACCGGAATCAAACCTGGGACCTGGGACCTTTAAGTCCGCAGGCCGACGCTCTATCCACTGAGCCAAACCGGTTTGGCAGAAGCTTTTTATTTTGATGTAGTCCCATTTGTTTATTTTCTCTTTAGTTTCCAATGCCCTAGGAGCTGTATCGGTGAAGAAATTGCTTCAGCATATGTCTGAGATTTTGTTGCCTTTGGATTCCTCTAGTATTTTTATGGTTTCCTGTCTTACGTTTAAGTCCTTTATCCATTTTGAGTTTATTTTTGTGTATGGTGTAAGTTGATGGTCTAGTTTTCATTTTTTTGCATGTATCTGTCCAATTTTCCCAACACCATTTATTGAAGAGACTGTCTTGACTCCATTGTATGTTCTTGCCTCCTTTGTCAAATATTAATTGAGCATATTGGTTTGGGTCGATTTCTGGGTTCTTTATTCTATTCCATTGATTTATATGTCTGTTCTTGTGCCAGTACCAGGCAGTTTTGAGAACAGTGGCATTGTAATACAGTTTGATATCTGGTATTGAGATCCCACCTACTTTGTTCTTCTTTCTCAGGATCGCTGTAGCTATTCGGGGTCTTTTTTTATTCCAGATGAATTTTTTGGAGAGTTCGTTCTGGGTCTGTGAAATAGTCCATTGGTATTTTAATGGGGAGTGTGTTGAATTTATAGATTGATTTGGATAGTATGGACATTTTAATGATGTTGATTCTACCAATCCATGAACATGGTATGTTCTTCCATCTGTTTATGTCTTCCTCTCTCTCTTTTTTCAACGTCCTGTAGTTTTCTGAGTAGAGGTCTTTTACTTCTTTAGTTAAGTTTATTCCTAGGTAGCTTAATTTTTTTGGTGTGATGGTAAATGGGATTGCTTTTTTAGTCTCTCTGTAAGTTCACTATTGGTGTATAGAAATGCCATAGATTTCTTGGTGTTAATTTTGTATCCTGCTTCATTGCCGAATTCATTTATTAAGTCTAATAGTTTTTTGATGGAGTCTTTTGGGTTTTTTATGTACAATATCATGTCATCTGCAAATAAGGACAGTTTTACTTATTTTCCAATTTGGATGCCTTTTATTTCTTCTTCTTGTCTGATCGCAATGGCTTATACTTCCAGTACTATGTTGAACAGGAGTGGTGAGAGTGGTCATTCCTGTCTTGTTCCTGTTCTTAGGGGAAATGGTTTTAGTTTTTGCCCATTGAGTATGATGTTGGCTGTGGGTTTGTCATATATGGCTTTTATTATGTTGAGGTATGATCCTTCTATTCCCACCTTGCTAAGAGTTTTTATCAAAAATGGGTGTTGGATTTTGTCAAATGCTTTCTCTGCATCAATTGATATGACTATGTGGTTTTTTCTCTCTCAATTTGTTTATGTGATGTATCACGTTTATTGATTTGCGGATATTGTACCATCCTTGAATCCCTGGGATAAATCCTACTTGGTCATGGTGTATGATCTTTCTGATGTACTGCTGGATCCGATTTGCTAGGATTTTGTTGAGGATTTTGGCATCTATGTTCATGAAGGATATTGGCCTATAATTCTCTTTCATTGTGTTGTCTTTATCTGGTTTTGGTATTAGGGTGATGCTGGCTTCATAGAATGAGCTTGGAAGTGTTCCTTCCTCTTGAATTTTTTGGAATAGTCTGAGGAGGATAGGTCTTAGTTCTTCCTTGAATGTTTGGTAAAACTCCCCTGTGAAGCCGTCTGGCCCCGGGTTTTTGTTTGCTGGAAGCTTTTTGATGACTGCTTCAATTTCTTCCATAGTTATTGGCCCATTGAGATTTTTAGATTCTTCCTGATTGAGTTTTGGAAGGTTGTATTTTTCTAGGAATATGTTCATTTCCTCCAGGTTGTCCAGTTTGTTGGAATAGAGTTGTTGTTCATGGTATTTTTTAACAATTCTTTGTATTTCTGTGGGGTCTGTTGTTGTTTCTCCTCTTTCATTTCTGATTTTGTTTATTTGGGTCCTCTCTCTTTGCTTCTTGGTG
Organism: Myotis yumanensis; assembly: GCF_028538775.1. Classification (NCBI taxonomy): domain Eukaryota; kingdom Metazoa; phylum Chordata; class Mammalia; order Chiroptera; family Vespertilionidae; genus Myotis; species Myotis yumanensis. Next base: position 2,241,612 of record NW_027223771.1, on the reverse strand, counting down.
AGCCTGGCTAGAGGTTCATCAATCTTGTTTATCCTTTCAAAGAACCAGCTCTTGGTTTTGTTGATCTTTTGTATTGTTTTTCTGGTCTCTATGTCGTTTATCTTTGCTCTGATCTTTATTATTTCCTTCCTTCTGCTTACACTGGGCTTTTCTTGTTGCTCTCTAACTCTTTGAGTTGTAGGGTTAGGTAACTTATTACCATTGTTTCTTGTTTTTTTGCAGTAGGCTTGTAGAGCTATGAACTTCCCTCTCAAGACTGCTTTCGCTGTGTCCCATAGGTTTTGGATTGTTGTGTTTTCATTGTCGTTTGTTGCCATGATGTTTTTTATTTCTTCTTTGATCTCTCTGGTAACCCAGTCATGGTTTAATAGCATGCTATTCAGCTTCCAAGTGTTTGAGTTTTTTGGATTGTTTTTATTGTGATTGATTTCCAGTTTTATGCCATTGTGATCTGAGAAGATGCTTGATATGATTTCTATCTTCTTGAATTTGAAGAGACTTTGCCTGTGACCCAATATATGGTCTATCTTTGAAAATGACCCATATGCTCTTGAGAAGAATGTATATTCTGTGGCTTTGGGGTGAAATGTTCTGAAGATGTCAATTAGTTCCATCTGATCTAGTGAGTCATTTAGGATTGATGTTTCTTTGCTGATTTTTTGTTTAGAGGGTTTGTCCAATGGTGATAGTGGGGTGTTAAAGTCCCCTACTATGATTATATTGCTGTCAATCTCTTTCTTGGTATCCTCCAGAAGTTTTTCTTATGTATTTGGGTGCTCCTGTATTGGGTGCGTATATGTTTACCAGAGTTATTGCTTCTTGTTGGATTGCTCCCTTTAGTATTATGAAGTGGCCTTCCTTATCTCTTTTTATGTCCTTCACTTTGAGATCTAATTTGTTAGATGTAAGTATTGCTGCCCCAGCCTTTTTTTTTCATTTCCATTCGCCTGAAAAACCTTTTTCCATCCCTTCACCATCAGTCTGTGTGTGTCTTTTTTTCTGAGGTGGGTTTCCTGTAGACAGCAGATATATGGGTCATGTTTTCTTATCTACTCAGTTACCCTAGGTCTTTTGATTGGGGCATTTAATCCATTTACATTTAAAGTTATTATTGATAGGTACCTGTTTGTCGTCATTTTTATTCTTTACCCCTGTGTTCCTCCTTCGCTTCCTATTTCTTCTTTTTACAGCAGACCCTTTAGCATTTCTTGCATTGCTGGTTTGGTGGTAATGAACTCCCTTAGTCCTTTTTTGTCTGTCAGGCTCCTGAATTCACCCTCAATTTTGATTGATAGCCTTGCTGGGTACAATATTCTTGGATTTAGACCCTTGCTTTGTATATTTCATTCCATTCCCTTCTTGCCTGATGTGTTTCTGTTGAGAAATTAGTCGCTAGTCTGATGGGGGATCCTTTGTAGGTAACTTTCTGTCTCTCTCTGGCCGCTTTTAAGATTCTTACTTTGTCGTTGGTGCTTGCCAATTATAATGTGCCTTGGCGTCGGTCTTTTGGGGTTCATTTTGTTTGGGACTCTGTGAGCTTCTTGATTTGTGTGAGTTTTTTCTTCCCTATATCAGGGAAGTTTTCTGTCATTATTTCTTCAAACAGGTTTTCTATTTCTTGCTCAGTTTCCTCTCCTTCTGGCACCCCTATTATGTGGATGTTGTTTCGTTTTGTATTGTCCCAAAGTTCTCTTAGGCTCTCCTCCTGCTTTTTAATTTTTTTTTTTCTAGAAGCTGCTCTGCTTGGGTATTTTTTCCTACCTTGTCTTCTAGCTCACTGATGCGGTCCTCTGCTTCCTCTAGTCTACTGTTGATGCTTTCTATTGAGTTCTTTATAGCAGTGATGTCATTTTTCATTTCTTCTTGGTTCTTCTTCATTTCCTCTCGGTTCTTACACATATTGTTGAATTTGTCTTCCATTCTTTTCATCCACCTTATGACCATTTCTCTGAATCCTTTTTCTGATAGGTTGCTTGCCTCCATTTCGTTTACTTCCTTTTCGGGTGATGCCTGTTTTTCCTTCAAATGTGAGCTGTTTCTTTGTCTCCCCATGATCTCTCTTCTCCAGGTGTCTGGTTATGTAGTTCTCTCCTTATCCCAGGCGAAATCGGACCTTTTCGTGCGGGGGTACAGAGCTCCTCCGAATCCACGTGGCTTCCGGCAACATCCACTCTCCCCTTCAAGATGGTGTGGTCTCTGTGTCAGAGCTGGTTGCTCCGGGAGGGATCCCAGCAGCAGTGGAAGCTGTCCGGTCAGGGGAACCCCATCCGGCAATCCCCCACAGTCCCCTGGAGTATAGCTGTCCCTCAACTCACAAACAAAAACTCCCCATGCGAGCACACAGTCTCCCTTCGTTCTCTCACTCACGCACTATCTTGCAGTCTGCCTTCCTGTAGGCAACCATCTTCCTTCTATCTCGACAGGATCTTTTATTTTACTTTATTTTTTTATTTTTTTAAATATATTTTATTGATTTTTTTACAGAGAGGAAGGGAGAGGGATAGAGAGTTAGAAACATCGATGAGAGAGAAACATCGATCAGCTGCCGCCTGCACACCTCCTACTGGGTATGTTCTTGCAACCAAGGTACATGCCCTTGACCGGAATTGAACCCGGGACCCTTGAGTCCTCAGGCCGGATGCTCTATCCACTGAGCCAAACCGGTTAGGGCTCGGCAGGATCTTTTTAAAGTTCCCTTCCAGTTCTGATATTCTACCACCTGAGGCTTCTCGCATCCGTTAGGTTGTTTCCTGTAAGAAAAGTTGAGTCAGATCTTCTTAAGCTTTTCTGGAAAATTTTTTTTTCTGCTGATGTTCTGTCTTTTCCCTGTTCAAAAGCCTCTGGCCAGCCGTACTGTGGAGGCAAAAGGGAGTCCTGGGCTCTGTCCTTGGGGCGTTCTCTCTACAGGGGTAGGAGAGGGACGAAGAGAAAAGGCAGAAAAGTCATACGGGGAAACACAACCTGGACTTACGGATGTGGTGGGGGAGGGGTGGTCCAAGCTCACAGAACTCTGTACAGATGGAGGATGCAGGGAAGTAGAGTGGACCCTGGCACATGATTATGCCTCTGTTTTATTCAGTACATATTATCACATACCTGCTTGGTGTGCTGGTGAGCCAGACAGGTTACCCTATCATATGCATAAAAATGAAAAATTTAACCATGCTCTATATCCTGTTTGTGGGTTTTTTATTTTTTTAAAAAATACTTTATTGATTTTTTTTACAGAGAGGAAGGGAGAGGGATAGAGAGTTAGAAACATCAATGAGAGAGAAACATCGATCAGCTGCCTCCTGCACACCCCCTACTGGGGATGTGCCTGCATCCAAGGTACATGCCCCTGACAGGAATCGAACCCGGGACCCTTCAGTCCGCAGGCTGACGTTCTACCCATTGAGCCAAACTGGTTAGGGCATGTCTGTGGGTTTTTTAAAACACACGTGCATATATTACTTCTGTTGTTGTTAATCCTCACCCTAGGATAGTCTTCCATTGATTTTTAGAGAGAATGGAAGGGAGAGGGAGAGATAGAGAGAAACATCGATGTGAGAGAGACACATTGATTGGTTGCCTCCTGCATGCACCCCAACCAGGGCAGGGGAACCTGCAATCAAGGTATGTGCCCTTGACCGGAATCGAACCTGGGACCCTTTAGTCTGCGGGCCGTTGCTCTATCCACTGAGCCAAACCATCCAGGCCCATATATTACTTTTTAATCAAAAGTTAATGTACTGCCCTAACCGGTTTGGCTCAGTGGATAGAGCGTCAGCCTGCGGACTGAAAGGTCCCAGGTTCGATTTGGTCAAGGGCATGTACCTTGGTTGCGGGCACATCCCCAGTAGGAGGTGTGCGGGAGGCAGCTGATCGATGTTTCTCTCTCATCGATGTTTCTCTCTCATCGATGTTTCTAACTCTCTATCCCTCTCCCTTCCTCTCTGTAAAAAATCAAAATATATTTTTAAAAAAAACTTAATGTTCTTTCAATGCTTATTGAAGTTTTACCTTTCATTTGATAAGCAGTCATGTGCCTCCCACCCCCACCCCGATACCTCTGGCTGAAACTATTTGAACATATTTTCTATTCAGGTTTTTTTTTCTTTAATGTTGATTATAAACCAGGCAACTGATTCATCAAAGGATCCATCTAAGACCATCAAAGGGCCCCACTTTCATTTTTAAAAGCACGATGCAAGATAGTCCTGGGTTTAGACTGGTCTTTCAGTGCCTTGCCGTGACCGTGGGCGCTCTTCTGCCCCCTTTGAACTTGAATGGAAAGTTTGGCGATGACCTAGAGGGCCTCACCTGCACCTGGCGATTTGTGGTCTCCAGTTGTCCCTGTGGAGTAGGAATCCAGGGTACATTTTCCTCCTTCCTGTTCCCTTCGTTCCTGAACATCATCATGTTCTATTGTGAAGCTGAGTTAAATATTACACGTTGTTGCTGTTTTACTCACCCTTATCCCGACTTGAAGATTCTAGAAGGCAGGGAATACGTCTTGCTAGATCTCGGCACATAAAGGCTACTCAGTAAAAGGTTGTTGAATGAAGAGTTCGCTCTGTGTGAAGGACTGAGGAACAGCTTTTACAGAGAAAGCAGGATTTGAGCTAGATGGAAGTACTGTAATTAACATCCAGTTGGTGAGCAAGGAAGGGGAAAGTACAGGAAACAGAATCAGCAGAAACATGGAAGCATTATAAAATATGACGTGTTCAGCAAACAGCAAACGATTCAGAAGGTAGGGATGGAGGTGGGAAAGATCATGTGTTTGAAAAGGATTAGGGTTAGGTTGTGAAGGGCTCTTCTTTTTTAAAAAAATTAACTTTAGAGAGAGAAAGAAGCATTGATTTGTTCCACTTATTGATGCATTCATTGGTTGCTTCTTGTATGTGCCCTGACGGGGAATGGAACCCGAAACCTTGGGGTGTGGGGACGATGCTCTAGCCCAGCGGTCGCCAACCTATCAGACGTCACAGACCACTGGTTGGCGACCGCTGCTCTGGCCAACTGAGCTCCTTAGCCAGGGCTTTATGGCTGCGCTGGAGTTACTTTATCATGGAGGCCGTGGGAAGAAGTTTTTAGAGAAGTAGCAGGCTCCAGATGTGTGCTCAGAAGAATACTTCTTAGAGCAACAGGGAGAGGAGATTAGAAGCAGGGCACAGGCTTTATAGGCTAGAGTCCAGGCGAAAGGGTGACGAGGGATTTGGTGAAGGTAGAATTAAAAGACCTATTTGGTCCCCACACAGTGCTGTGGGGTTGTGTGATCACCCTCCAGGAGGTTCACCTGCCTCATTCCCGTGATAACCTGGCCATTGTTGTGTGGGACAGAATTGTTATTAACGTATCGTAGTTTGTGTTCCTTCTGACTCTTAACATTTTATGATGTATCCCCAGTGATTTGCTCCATTTCTGTTTGACAGGAAACAGAATTGAAGTTGTCTTTTCAGTAAATGGACACTATCTTGAAGGCATATTATATAGTAACTAGAGGCCCGGTGCACAAAAATTCTTGCACTGGGAGGGGGAAGGGGTCCCTCAGCCTGGCCTGTGCCCTCCCACAGTCCAGGAGCCCTCAGGGGATGTCCGAGGAGTGGGCCTAAGCACAGTCTGGCCTCCTTCTTCGGGAGGCGACTGGCAGGCCCCGCCCCCGATCACCCCTCTGCCACCATCCCCTCTCTCTGCCCGCTGGCACCTTCTTTGGCTGGCCTGGTGCTGCCCGCTTGCTGGCCCTGCCCCCACCCACTGGTCGTTCCACCGTTCAGTCAATTTGCATATTAGGCTTTTATTATATAGGATTACATTCTTGGACTGTATGGTAATAGGAGGCTGGCCATTTTCTGTGTTGGGTCCAACAAATACATTATTGTGTCATTTGATCATTTAGTGTAGAAATCACCTTTCGTGCCTCCTGATTTCCCTTAGATTCGTTTCTGAATGCCTCCTTTAGAATAACTTAAGGTTCTTTGTCATTTCATTTTAGCTGTGGGAGTCCCCAGACCACCTTGGATACTGGACAGTATGTGAACTGCTCCAGCACCTGGGGGGCACCGTCTTGCCGTTGGAGACTTTGAGCCCCGATGGTACAAAAGCTGGGGAGACCCTGTTCTCACGTGAGCCCCACCTCTCCTTGTGGGTGTCAGCTCTGCCAACAGACTCCATCTTAAACTGTGTGCTCTATAATTCTCCTGAGTATGAAGCCTCATTTCCACGGACGGAAGGAACGTTATTTCTCCCTGTTGAAGGTAAGCAAATAATGTTGGGGGTGGTGGTGGTGTCAGTTATATTCATTTCTTCAAGGCAGGCCTATGCTTTCAAATTCTCTAGAATTTCCACAGCCCAGGCACTCAGTGTTTGTAATTAAAGTATGTCTGAGCCAAGTCAGAGGTGCCACAGGGAAGGATGGAACTCGGGTATGGTACACCTGCCAGCGTTGTATAAGAAGGCGAGCAAGTGACTTCAAAATTTCTCAGCTGTGTGCAAAGAAAATAATATCGCAGGTGCACAAGCAAATGGGTGGTGAGGTTTCATTGCCTCCTGGAAGAGACTGATGAAGTGGGAGACCACGGTGAGACTATGATTGATAACAAGTTAGTCAAAGGGAGCTGAAAGTGTTATCAGGAAGAGCCAGCATGTGGAATCTTCCTAACTCTCCTTTGCCGTATTATTCACTATATAGCGAGTCTCATTTTTGAATCATTCACACAGAAGTAATACTATATAGAGATGTATACATAAAACTACATTAGACATTATTTGCAGTTTAAGAAATTTTTTTAAAATATATTTTTATTGATTTCAGAGAGGAATGGCGAGAAAGAGAGAGAAAGAAAAATCAATGATGAGAGAGAATTATTGATCAGCTGCCTCTTGCATGCCTCTTACTGGAGATCAAGCCCACAACCCGGGCATGTGCCTTTGACTGGAATCAAACCCAGGACCCTTCAGTCCGCAGGCCAACACTCTGTCCACTGAGCCAAACCAGCTAGGGCTAAGGAAATTTCAAGAGTAGTTTTGTTTAAGCAGTTTCATCTTTAGAATTTAACCTCCTCATAAGATATGTTGTGTACTGTATTTTATGGATTTAAGAAGTGATGTCTTGTTCTAGCTGGTTTGGCTCAGTGGATAGAGTGTCAGCCTGTGGACTGAGGGTCCCAGGTTTGATTTCAGTCAAGGGCCCGCACCTCGGTTGCAGGCTTCCGGCCTTGGTCAGGGGGCGTGCGGGAGACAACCAATCGATGTGTCTTTCTCCCATCTGTGTTTCTGTGTCTTTCCCCCTGTCTTCCACTCTCTCTAAAAATCAATAGAAAAATATCCTTGGGTAAGGATTAAAAAATAAGTAAAATACTTACTATTAAGTTTACTTTTAGTAACTGTTTATTACATTCCGATTTTAATGTTCTTTATTTCTAACAGGCAAAGAGACTCAAGAAGCATGGACAGTCATCCTAGAGCCCTTGGCCATGCATCAGAGACATTTTCAGAAACCAGTCAGAATTTTCCTGAAAGGCACGGCCACGCAGTGGTCTCTCCCCATGAGTGGCACTTTGGGCACTGATAGCTGGATGCTCCAGAGTCCAGAGGAGAATAAGTCAGCCCACAGGGCGTTGTTTCAGCAGCTGGTCCACAGGCTCACTGCCGAAGAGTTACATCTGGTAGGTCTCTGCCACACGCTAGGTCATGCTTGTCTAATACAGCGGTCGCCAGCCGGTGGCCCTCAGACCACTGGAGGTCGGTGAGGTCCGAGAGGTTGGCAAACGCTGGTTTAAGGAAACCTTTGGAGCAGCGGTCACCAACCGGGGGTCCGTGGGCCACTGGTGGTCCGTAAGATCCAAAAGGTTGGTGACCGCCGGTCTAAATCATTGGTAAAGGGGAATAAGTGTGTTTGTGAAACACCCAGGATTGTCCTCTATAATATCATCTCAGTGAAACAGGTGATGCTTTTGTAAATAATATTAATATTGTCTACATTGTAGATCACGACAATGCTCATCAGTGAAGAAAGTTTATAACATTGCATGTACCTGGAATCCCATTAAGCTAAATTATATTCACATAAGAAAAAAGGGCGTGGGCCAAATGCAGTGACTGTATTAGGGTGGTGAAGTGACGGGACAGTAGCCCCCCTTATCCACGGCTTCACTTTCCACGGTCAAATGCAGTCTGAAATATTAAATGGAAAGTCCCAGAAATAAACAGTTCATCCAGTTTTTTCTTTTGCTTGTTTTGTTTTAATATATTATTGATTTCAGAGAGGAAGGGAAAGGCAGAGAGAGATAGAAACATCAATGATGAGAGAGAATCATTGATTGGCTGCCTCCTGCATACCCCCTATTGGGGATCGAGCTCGCAACCCAGGCATGTGCCCTTGACTGGAATCGAACCCAGGACTCTTCAGTTCACAGGCTGACACTCTATCCACTGAGCCAAACCGGCTAGGGCAATAGTTCATACGTTTTAAATTGTGTGCTGTTCTGAGTAACGTGATGAAGTCTCCAGAAGTCCTGCCTCAGACTCGAATCATCCCCTGTCCAGCGTCTCCATGCCGTGTACAGCCCCACCCATTAGTTTAGTAACCAGTTCGGTCATCAGATCGACGGTCTCATGTCACAGTGCTTGCGTTTTAGTGACCCTGATTTTAATAATGGTCCCAAAGTGTAAGGCTAGTGATGGCGGCAAATCAGAAATGCCAAAGAGAAGCTGAAAAGTGCTTCCTTCAAGTGAACAGGTGAGGACAGTACAGTGAGGTATTTTGATATAGAGAGAGAGCATTCACATAACTTTTATTGCAGTATATTGTTGTAAGTGTTCTATTTTATTGTTAGTTATTGCTGTTAATCTATTACTGTGCCTGATTTATAAATTAAACTTTATCAGAGTGGTTGGGAGGATCCAGTGGATTATAATCAATACATAATACATGCTCAATAGGCCTGGCTCGCGTGGCTCAGTGGTTGAGTGTGGACCTGTTAACCAGGAGGTCACGGCTCAATTCTCGGTCAAGGCCACATGCCTAGGTTGCGGGCTCGATCCCCAGTAGGGGGCGTGCAGGAGGCAGCCGATCAATGATTCTCATCATTGATGTTTTTATCTCTCTCTCCGCTCCCTTCCTCTCTGAAATCAATAAAATAAAATACATGCTCAATAAATATTCCTAGTATATTTAGCCTTTTCTTAGTTGTAAATCGAGGAGTTAGGATTACATAATCAATAAGTTCAATTCTTGCACTAATATCCACCAAGACTGTGTCTTCCGTAGGTTTTTATATTAATAAGCATCTGGGGAAACTGTCATTGCCTTTCCCTGCTGCATTCTCCTTTACGCATGTCAGCAAAGTTCTCAACCAGCTGGAACTTCTTCTGTAGGTCGCCAGTGTGGACCCCGGTGACGGCTGGCCCCCCGTCACAGGCGTTATTTCCCCGCTCTCTACCAACACTACGGTTCTCACCGTGTTCCGCACCGAGGAGGCTGCATTTCAGAGGCATTTTCTCCAAACAGCTGTGGCCGAGAACCCCCTGGACACCGCGTCCCTTTGTTCCGATGTTATGGGTGTCATATTGAGTCCGACCCCCTGTTTGTTGGAAGATCCTACCACCTCCGGTAAGTTTGCAACCAACAGCTGACACTCCAGGGCGGTGGCTGCAGGACTTTCCCCCTGCGCCCCATCTGCTCTCAGTAGAACCCCAGTATCTGTTATAAAACAGGTGAAGGCAAACTAGTACTTCAGGCAATTTAAATCGTCATTATTGATAGAATCCTGAAGCGGTCGGAGGAGGCCAAAGGCTCTGTGGAACCGCTTCGAAATTAGAGAATAAGATGAAACCTGGTTTTTAACATATTTACTAAAGACTGCACGTGAACCTGTCATGATTCTGTCTGCCTTCCGGTTCATGGCATTGTCACTTATGCTAGGTAGATGAAAATGCAATTACCTTGGTATTTCTTCCATTTGTTCATTTATTCAACAGATTTAGCGAGTGCCTGCTGCATGTCAGGCGCTGCTATGTATTGGGAATAACACACCAGTGAACAGAGTAGACAAAGCTCTCGTTCTCACAGAGTTTACCATTCAGTTGGAAGACAGGACAATAAACTAAATAAGGGAATTATATAGGATATTTGAAAGCGATAAGTGCTATATAATAAATAGGAAAAGGGGAATGGGGCAGTTATGGGGTAAGAGGGGTGCCATTTTAAGCAGGCCTGGTTGGAAAGCCATTGAGCACAGGCCTGCAGGGTGCGCCTGCTGTGTTTGAGGCGCAGCCAGGAAGCGTGCGCTCGTGCAGTCAGAGCAGCAGTTTTCATAGACACAGGCCGTGGGAGTGGGTGCAGATGAAGGAGGGTCGCTAATGCTGCGCTTTGTATGTCCTGGGTGAGAAGGCGGTCAGTCCTTGGCAGGCGCAAGAACGGGGATGTCCGCTTTGGTTCTCATGCCTCTTTTCCTTCCATCTCTGCTCCGTCCCTGCAGCTCCTCCCTGTCCAGAGTGGGCTCAGCAGGAGCTCGGCCGCACCGCGCCCTGGAGAGCTGCTGTTGCCGAGAGCTGGTTTCCCTGCTCCAACCTCAGTGGCGCCAGTTCGAATTTGATGGAGTCATTTTGGTAAAACTTTTGTTTCTCTGGGAATTGATCATTGAAATCAGCTCTCAGTTATCTTGATAGGAGTGGTTTTTTTTTATATAATAGACACATTTTATGAGTATAGTTCAATAACATTAAAAAGTAATTACATAACTATGTATGGTGCCAGGTGTGTACTAGACTTATTGGGGCTTCACTTTGTAAATCATATAAATGTCTAATTGCTATGCTGTACACCTGAAGCTAATATAAAATACTGAGTGTCAACTGTAATTGGGGGGAAAAAAAACAATTCTGAAAAGCAAATTTATTTATTTTATTTATTTATTTTAAATATATTTTATTGATTTTTTACAGAGAGGAAGGGAGAGAGATAGAGTTAGAAACATTGATGAGAGAGAAACATCAATCAGCTGCCTCCTGCACACACCCTACTGGGGATGTGCCCGCAACCCAGGTACATGCCCTTGACCGGAATCGAACCTGGGACCTTTCAGTCCGCAGGCCGACGCTCTATCCACTAAGCCAAACCGGTTTCGGCTGAAAAGCAAATTTAAAACCAGTAGGATCATATTAAAAACCACTTCTACTGAAATTAAATACATTTCATAGCTAAAAAAACAAATAAATGAAAACTAATTACAAACGGAGAGTGTTGTTTAATGGGTGTACAGTTTCAGTTTTACAAGATGAAGAGAGTTCTGAAGATGAATGGGGTGATGGTAGCACAACATGAATATACCTAATACCTATTTATTTGCACATGAAAGTATGTGGAGTACAATAAAAATTGCAAATATTTTAAAGTAATTTACAACATAAAATAGCAGTTTATGCTGGTTTTAATCCATATGTTGTATGTCTCTATAAATAAGACCCAAATCTAGGAATACCTGTGGGAGATAAGGCTGGGAAAAGATTGGGGCTTTCTCTGTGTCTATAATGCTAAATTTTATTAAAAACAAATGATCTGAAGCAGATATGGCAAACTGTTAACAAGTATTTAATCTTGGAGCGAGGTACATACTTACTATTTAATAATGCTTTTTCATCTCTTCTGTATATTTGACATGTCTAAAGCTTTAAAAAATTAACAGGAGAGTAAAAAAACAAAACAGGCAAACTCTCCCTATTGGTAAAGGAAAACACCAGCACACTTAGGGAGACTGAGTTTGCTGTAGACCTGCCAGCAGATTCAACTAATGGTACCGTAGCTTTTTTTTTTTTTAATCTTTATTGTTGAAAGTATTACAGATGTCCCCTCTTTTCCCCCATTGACCCGCTCCAGCCTGCCTCTGCCCCCTACCCCAGGCCTTCACCACCCTATTGTCTGTGTCCATGGGTTATGCATCTATGCATACAAGGTCTTTGGTTGATTACCTACCACACACCCACCCTCCCCTGCCTTCCTTCAAGGAGTCCGCCCTCTGTTCCATGCTTCTATATCTCTGGATCCACTCAGTTAATCAATTGATTTTATTCATTAGATTCCACATATGAGTGAGATCATGTGATAATTGTTTTTTCTCTGAGTGACTTATTTCACTTAGCATAATACTCTCTAGGTCCCTCCATGCTGCCTCAAAGGGTAAGAGATTCTTCTTTTTCACTGCTGCATAGTATTCCATGGTATAAATGTACCACAGTGTTGTTTTTTTAAATATATTTTTATTGATTTCAGAGAGGAAGGGAGAGGGAGAGAGAGAGATAGAAACATCAATGATGAGAGAGAATCATGTATCGGCTGCCTCCTGCACGCCCCCTACTAGGGATTGAGCCTGAAACCCGGGCATGTGCCCTTGAGCAGAATCGAACCCGGGACCCTTCAGTCCACAGACCGACACTCTACCCACTGAACCAAACCAGCTATGGCAATTTAATTTTTTGAGGACACTCCATTCTGTTTTCCATAATATACCAGTTTGCATTCCCACCATCAGTGTACCAGGGTTCCCTTTTCTCTACATCCTCGCCAGCACTTGTCATTTGTTGATGGTAGCCTTTCTGACAGTTGTGAGGTGATACCTCATTATTGTTTTAATTTGCATCTCTCTGATGATCAGTGACTTTGAGCATTGTTTCATATGTCTCTTGGTCACCTGTATGTCCACTTTGGAGAAATGTCTATTTAGAGCCTTTGCACATTTTTAAATTGGATTGTTTGTCTTCCTTTTGTTAAGTTGTATGAGTTTCTTATATATTTTGGATATTAACCCTTTATCAGTTGTATCATTACCAAATATGTTCTCCCATACAGTGGGCTCCCTTTTTGTTTTGTTGATGGTTTCTTTTGCTGTGCAGAAGCTTTTTATTTTGATGTGGTCCCATTTGTTTATTTTTCTCCTTAGTTTCATTTGCCCTAGGAGATGTATCCGTCAACATATTGCTACGAGAAATGTCTGAGATTTTGCTGGCTATGGTTTCTTCTAGGATTTTTATGGTTTCCTGACTTACATTTAATTTAAGTCTTTTATCCATTTTGAGTTTATTCTTATGTATGATATAAGTTGATGGTCTAGTTTCATTTTTTTGCATGTATCTGTCCAATATTCCTTGCACCATTTATTGAAGAGACTGTCTTGACTCCATTGTATGCTCTTGCCTCCTTTGTCAAATATTAATTGAGTGTAATAGCTTGGGTTGATTTCTGGGGTCTCAGTTCTGTTCCATTGGTCTATATGCCTGTTCTTGTGCCAGTACCAGGCTGTTTTGATTACAGTGGCTTTGTAGTATAACTTGATATTCTGGTATTGTGATTCCTCCAACTTTGTTTTTCTTTCTCAAGATTGTTACAGCTATTTGGGATCTTTTTTGGTTCTATATAAATTTTTGGAGTGTTTGTTCTAGATCTGTGAAATATGCTGTTGGTGGGTTAATAGGGAGTGCATGGATTCTGTAGATTGCCTTGGGTACTATGGACATTTTAATGATGTTGATTCTACCAATCCATGAACCGGATATATTCTTCCATCTGTTTATGTCTTCCTCTATCTCTTTTTTCAATGTCCTGTAGTTTCCGAATACAAGTCTTTTACCTCCTTGATTAAGTATCTTGCTACATTGCCAAATCCATTTATTAAATCTAGTAGTTTTTTGGTGGAGTCTTTAGGGTTTTCTATGTACGATATCATGTCATCTGCGAATAATGAGAGTTTTACTTCCCCTTTCCAGTTTGGATGCCTTTTATTTCTTCTTGTCTGATCGCTGTGGCTAGGACTTTCAATATTATGTTGAACAAGGGTGGTGAAAGCAGACATTCCTGTCTTGTTCCTGTTCTTAGGGGAAATGATTTTAGTTTTTGCTAATGGCATCATAACTTTCTCCTATTTTTAAATCAGATTATATCAGGTAATGGAAGATAGTGAAATACAAGTAATACATTTTGAAAGTTGTCCCATTTTTGTGATTTCCTTAGTGCCTGGTAGTTAGCTCCAGGTCAGTGGTCGGCAAACCGCAGCTCAAGAGCCACATGCGGCTCTTTGGCCCCTTGAGTGTGGCTCTTCCACAGAATACCACGTGCGGGCGCGCACGTACAGTGCGAAGTTGACTTAAAACTTTAAGTAAAGTTTATTAAGTTAATTTTAGGGAACGTTGTGGAGTGAAAGAAGATGTAGTGTCAAGGATTGAGAAAGGTATGTGGAGATGGTTTGGACATATAGAGAGGATGAACGAAAGGAGACAGACGAAACAAGTATACAAGACGCGTGTGGATGGGAGAGTTGGAAGGGGTCAACCTCGGCGAACGTACCTCCATCAGATTGAGGACATTTTTAGCAAAGGCCAGCTTAGGAGGACCCTAATTAAGTTAATAACAGTGTACCTACCTATATCGTTTAAGTTTAAAATATTTGGCTCTCAAAAGAAATTTCCATCGTTGTACTGTTGATATTTGGCTTTGTTGACTAATGAGTTTGCCGTCCACTGCTCTAGGTGGACAAGTGTTCCATAACTAATCACCCCTCACCCCCATTTCTCCTCATTCCCCATTTCTCCTCATTCCATCATCTTGCACTTGAATGCATGGACATTGAGCAAAAAATAACCAGGGAAGTGCAGAAGTGAAGTAGTTGCCGTAATCAAACATGTACCCTGGGACGTGAAGATCTTGTTAAAAAAAGTCAACACTGTGTGTAACGATTAATGGTTCTGTGAACAGGTAGCCTTTGCCTCTGAGTTTGTTCAAAGCGTGAGAAAAGGGACCATTTCCCTCTTGAGAAAGCATACTTTTGAAGGCATCTTGTGGGGCCATCTCTGATTAGCTTATAAAAAGAGGCATTTTGTTGTTATTGTCGTGTTGTCTTTAAAGCATTTGGGGAAATTAGACTTTCAGCTTTACACCAGCCTTCTTGACTTGTTCACAGGCTGCTGCAGGCTGCCTCGCCCACTAAGGAAGAGTCTTCCAAGACTGAGAGCGAGTTAACACGCCGCCTGGCCGAGCTCTACCTGAGAAGGTCTCGTGAAGAACCCGCTGTGGCTAACCAGGAAGACAGCAGAAAGAAACGTACGCTCATACCAAGGAGGTTCTTGAGTGTTTTTTGAGACTGTATGTTTTATAAAGAGTTAATACTCCCTAAAATGAGGTTGAAATGGTAACCGAATAAACAAGGACACGTTCTTCTATTTCAAATTTCAAAATAATTACGTTAGTACAATAGTGATTAAAATATCAGCCATAGCCCTGGCCTATGTGCTCAGTGGTTAGAGTGTTGGCCTGTGCACTGAAGGGTCTCAGGTTTGATTCTGGTGAGGCATGTACCTGGGTTGCAGGTTTGATTCCTGACCCTGGTTGGGTGTGTGCGGGAGGCAACCAACCAATCTTTCTCACGTTGATGTTTCTCTTTCTCTCCCTCCCTCCCACCCTCTCTTCCACTCTAAAACTCCATGGAAAAATTATACTTCAGTGAGGATTAACAAAATAATAAAAAATGAGCCACAATTTTACCTTCTTAATAAACCATTTTTATTTTTAGTTATAACAAATTTAAATACAACTTTGTGTGTCGCTTACAGAATTATTTGTTCATCTGCTACCTTGCCTTTTCAGTTACTATTCCACCTCACTGCTTAACAAAATTTACAGAATTCTTTTGTTGTTGAATATTTCGATTGATATCATTATAAATGATACTGTAGTGTACATATCATGCGTATGATTTGGTTTGTTCTTTAGTGATTTCATTAGCATAAGCTTCTAGGAAAAGTTTTTGCATTATAAAGTGGGAAAAGTAGCTCTTAGTGCAGAATTAAAGCAGTGGGGTTTTTTGGTTTTTTGGTAACTGAAGTAGTTCTTGGTCCACTGGGGTAAAATTTCTTTCACTTTCCCTCCCACGATGGTTGGTAGGAGGCGTCCCTCGCACGCCAGTGCGGCAGAAGATGAAGACCATGTGCCGCTCCTTAAAGATGTTGAACGTCGCGAGGCTGAACGTCAAGGCTCAGAAGCTGCATCCAGATGGCAGTCCAGAGGCCGCTGGGGACAGGGGGACCCAGCAGACAGCAGGTGGGAGAACAGCGGGTAGATTGGAGCCCAGAGGAAGGACACGAAGAAGCGCCAAACCTAAAGGTACTCCTCACTTCAGCATTCAGTGTCTGAGTGCAGGGGTACCTTTTACACCCTCATATTTGTGTACGTTTCAGTCCTATCCCTCAAGCAAGCACAGCCTTTACCCACTCGGCCATCTTTACTGGAAGTCCTCAGTTTAACTTTTTTTCTTTTTGTAACAGATTTTAAAACTGAAGAGGAGCTACAATCTTACATACATGAAAATTACCAAAAGACTGTGGCCACAGGAGAAACCGTGTTGTATTCATGTGCTCAGAACATGATCTCAACCATTAAAGCATTTCTCAAGTCCAAAGGCACCAAGGACTTAGAGGTAAGAGGGTCCCGATGAATGTCATCGTTGCTTATTGGCGGGTTTGGTTCACATGTTTGTATGCAGGGCATGATTCATACATGATGAGGGGAGCAGTGAGCACAGTTCCAGGTCTTTCTAACAAGGCAGAAACGAAGGGCATGGGTTAGGCCCGTAATGCCACGTGCTCTCCTCTGTCCTTATCTGAGCTGCGTGTGAGCCACATGAATTAAGCCAGTGGTCCTCAGTCCTGCCAGGACTGTAGAGTCACCTGCAACGTTTTTGCTTGTTTGTTTTTTTGTAAATCCTCACCTGAGGACATTTTTTCATTGGTTTTCAGAGAGAGGGAGAAAGAGAGAAACATAGGTGTGAGAGAGACACATCGGTGTGAGAGACACGTTGACTGGTTGCCTTCCACACACATCCCAACTGGGGAGCAAAGCTGCAACCCAGGTATGTGCCCTCGACTGGGACTCGAACCCGTGACCCTTTGGTGTGCGGGCCAACGCTCTAACCATTGATGAACACTGTCTGGGGCACGTGGGACAGTTTTTAGTACCTGATGCCTGCCTTCCTCCAGACGCAGTGAAGCAAATGTCTGCTTGGGACCTGGGTCCCTGTGTTGGGACCTGGGTATCTATATACCAACAGCTTCTTACGTGACCCTTATGCACAGGGATATTGTAAGCCACTGTTTTAGACCAGTTATTGCTTCTATTCAAGGCTAGTGAAGCCAGACTCTTCTTAAGTGAACAGGAGTTGTTTATAGTATGTAGACATCTCAGTCACTACTGTATGGAATCTTCCTTTTAAGAAAGGTCAAGCCCTGGCCGGTGTGGTTCAATGGTCAGAGCGTTGGCCTGCACACTGAAGGGTCATGGGTTCAATTCCTAGTCAAGAGTGCATTCCTGGGTTGCTTGTTTGGTCCCCATCCCTGGTTGGGGTCTGGGCTGGAAGCAGGTAGTCAATGTGTCTCTCTCACATCAGTATTTCTCTTTCTCTCCCTCCATCCCTTCCTCTCTCTCTGAAAAGCAGTGGAAAAAATATCTTCAGGTGGGGACTAAAAAAAAAAGTCAAATCTGCAGGCTTGAAGATAGAAAAGAAGAACATTCATTTCACCATTTTTTCATTAAAGTGAAAGAAGGGGCCCTGACCGGTTTGGCTCAGTGGATAGAGCGTCGGCCTGCGGACTGAAAGGTCCCAGGTTCGATTCCTGTCAAGGGCATGTACCTGGGTTGCGGGCACATCCCCAGTAGGAGGTGTGCAGGAGGCATCCGATCGATGTTTCTCTCTCATCGATGTTTCTGACTCTATCCCTCTCCCTCCCTCTCTATAAAAAATCAATAAAATATATTAAAAAAAAATAAAGTGAAAGAAGGGGGAGTGTGTAAAGGAATGTACTTCCCTTCTTTGGCACTTGTCAGCCGTGAAGAAATTAGAAATGATGACAAGGAATGTCACCTTTTCCTATGTGGTACTTTTGCATTTTCAGATGGACTGCCTGTATCAAGTCAAAAATAACCTCTTAAAAACTAGCAAAAGTCTTAGACAAGACATGGGAAAAAACCGGGATAAAGAGGACAAAATCAGAGAGTAAGTAACCTTTTTGTTGGTTTTTTTAACCATTGCTCCAAAACAAACTCTAAGCCTTGCTTGTAGCCATTTAGAACAGATGGCGAATTGCTCGGAGAGGCTTTTGTGGCTGATTCTTTATCATCTGATGCAGTTTGTCACCTGTTTACCTGATAACCATGTCGGTAGAGCAGTGGTCACCAACCTTTTGGACCTCATGGACCACCAGTGGTCGGCGGACCACCAGCCGACGACCGCTGATTTAGAGAAAGCCACGGTTCTCCGTTTTGTTGTTTTGTATATAAGTAGATCTATGACTGAGGAAGGGGGTCAAGTTTAGTGACCTTCAGAGTAGCTATAACCTAGTGCAGCGGTTCTCAACCTGTGGGTCGCGACCCCTTTGGGGGCCATCAAACCACCCTTTCACAGGGGTTGCCCAAGACCATCGGAAAATGCATACATAATTACATATTGTTTTTGTGATTCATCACTATGCTTTAATTATGTTTAATTTGTAACAATGAAATTGGGGGTCACCACAACATGAGGAACTGTATTAAAGGGTCGCGGCGTTAGGAAGGTTGAGAACCACTGACTAGTGTTTCTCTCTTTCAAGGTGCCAGCTGCAGGTGTTTCTCCGTTTGGAGATGTGTGTGCAGTGCCCGTCGATACGTGACAGCATAGATGACGTGGAGCAGCTGGTGGAGGAGGTAAGTATATCGCTCGGGGCCGCTGGGAACGTGCTAGAAGCTCTCAGGGTGTAGTCACCTCGGAATCTCCTTCAGGTGGCGGATTTGCTGCGCATGGTGTGTTTAACTGAGGACTCGGCATACCTGGCGACGTTTCTGGAAGAAATTCTGGGATTGTAAGTTTGAGTTCTCCCCTAACCTTAACACTGTTTCACCAAGGACTGCGTATGGCGTTGTTTCAGAATGCTGGAATTGGAGGGACCATTTCCCATGCAGGAGATGGAGGGGGGGATGGAGGGGCCACCGTGACGGCTCTTCCCCATGTAGCCGACCCTCCCACAGGTACATCAACTCCATCCCGAAGACGCTGGGGCAACTGTACGACAGCCTGGGCATTGTGGTTCCTCAGAAGCTGGCGGGGGTCCTGCCCACAGACTTCTTCAGCGACGACTCTGTGACACAGGAGGGCAAGTCGCCGCTTTCCTCCGTGCCCCTCATGGCCGGTGGCGGCAGGTCAGCGCCCGGCGGCACGGACTCCGACCAGCTGGAGGAGCTGCGAACCCGATCGGCTAAGAAGAGAAGGTAGGAGGGCGTTGGGAATTGAAGGCGTTCCTTGTATATTCCAGTTCTCACAGAGGGTGTGTTTAATTACTATTTTTTAAATCCTCACCCAAGGGTATTTTTCCCAGAGAGTGAAAGGGAGGGAGGGAGGAGGAGCGGGGAAAGTGGGAGAGAGAAACATCGATGTGAGAGAGACATCAACTGGTTGCCTCCTTCACAAACCCCAACCTGGGGTGGGGAGCGAACCCACAACCCAGTTACATGCCCTTGACCGGGAACTGAACCCGGGACTCTTCAGTCCGCAGGCCAACGCTCTGATCACTGAACAAAATTGGCTAGGGCCCGAGGGTGTGTTTAAACCACAGTCCAGTATGTGTGTTTGTCATCCATTGACTCCCTGTGCCCTCCTGTCTGAATCACAGAAGCCAGTCCCTGGAGTGTCTGCTCTGGTTCCTGGGTGTTCGGAAGCGTGTCAGGAGCAGGTGACGCTTACCTGGGGAACACACAGTATTTGCCACTGAGTCCCCAGAGCGCTTGACTGTCCGTGGGGTGTCCGGGAACTAGGAGCCTTGTAGGAGATGAGCGTAGGGTTTCAGCTTTTTAAGTTTTCCTTTGATGCTTTTCATTGTTTATAACTAGTTGAATTTATAATACTTACTTTTGGAAATTCTGGGATTGACTTGCTTTGCTTTAAATTCTGGCCAAGACCAAGATGGCTGACCTTTATCTAAAGAATGTTTTAGCCCTGGCCGGTTTGGTTCAGTGGATAGAGCGGTGGCCTGTGGACTGAAGGGTCCTGGGTTGGATTCCGGTCAAGGGCACATGCCTGGGTTGCAGGCTCAATCCCCAGTGGGGGGCGTGCAGGAGGCTGCTGAGCAATGATTCTCTCTCATCATTGATGTTTCTCTCTCTCTCCCCCTCTCCCTTCCTCTCTGAAATAAATAGAAATATATATTTTAAAAAAGAATGTTTTATTTTGCACTGTAGTTTCCTTCTAATTTAACTGCTATTGAGTGTACATTGACTGTTTCTTTCTCTTTCCAAAAGGAAAAATGCATTAATAAGACACAAAAGCATTGCGGAGGCCTCACAGAATCGTCGACAAATTGAAATCCCGAAAGTGTCCCAGAAACCCGCGAGAAACGTAAGTCATTTCCCAGAGACAGGAAATGGCGCCAGAGACCTAGTCCTGCTCGAGCCACGTGGGAGAGCAGAATGAAGGGCGGTGTCTGCGGTGGGGAGTGGGCGTGGGGCTCACAGAAGTCAAATCAGATGTTTTTTAATCCTCACCTGAGGCTATTTTTCCATTGATTTTTAGAGAGAGTGGAAGAGAGAGGGAAAGACAGAAATATTGATGTGAGAGAAACACACATGGATTGGTTGCCTCCTGCACTCGCCCTAACCAGGGCCTGGGAGGAGCCCTTGACTGGACTCGAACCCCGGACCCTTCGGTCCGCATGCCGATGCTCTATCCACTGAGCCAAACAGCCTAGGGCGAGATGTTTTTATGAATGTGTGTGCAACTATAATCCACGGACTAAAGAAATATACATGTGTTACATATTAACCCTTTTACCCAAAAGTGTGACAGAGGTAATGTAAATAAAACAGTAAGCCCAAGTTAGGAAGGAATGAGTTCATTTAAAATCTTTAATGTAGATGAGAATTCTCCTAAATACTGACTAACATAAGCAAAGAGGTCACTGAACAATGGTGTGCAAGCATAAAGGGGATCTGGCTGCGTGCCAATATGTATGTTTTCTTTCCATAAGAAGTTAAAGTGTGGGGTGGGTGGCTGGTGCTGTTGTCCGATGGTAACTTGATTATGGCAGATGTAAGGACTTGAGGCTTGTTGGCTGCAGAGAAAAA
This sequence comes from Myotis yumanensis, assembly GCF_028538775.1. Classification (NCBI taxonomy): domain Eukaryota; kingdom Metazoa; phylum Chordata; class Mammalia; order Chiroptera; family Vespertilionidae; genus Myotis; species Myotis yumanensis. The sequence goes on along the minus strand of NW_027223771.1, from coordinate 2,220,497 downwards.
GAAACCCAGGTGGAGTCTGTTTACCGAGTAGAATGAATGCCTTGCTAAGAATTCGGTGAAACTTGTGAACTGCACAGATTATTGAGAAGCATTAAAAATCTATGAGAACTTGCCCTGGCCAGTTTGGGTCAGTGGATAGCGCGTCAGCCTGTGGACCGAAGAGTTCCAGATTCAATTCCGGTCAAGGGCACATGCCTGGGTTTCAGGCTTGGTCCAACGTGCAGGAGGCAGCCAGTCAGTGATTACCTCTTGTCATTGATGTTTCTCTCTCTCTCTCCCTCTCATTTCCTCTCTGAAATCAATAAAAATATATTTTTTAAAAAGTGTATGAGAACTTGCCAAACCGGTTTGGCTCAGTGGATAGAGCGTCGGCCTGCGGACTCAAGGGTCCCAGGTTCGGTTCCGGTCAAGGGCATGTACCTTGGTTGTGGGCACATTCGCAGTGGGGGGTGTGCAGGAGGCAGCTGATCGATCTCTCTCATCGATGTTCCTAACTCTCTCTCCCTCTCCCTTCTTCTCTGTAAAAAATCAATAAAATATTTTTTAAAAAAGTGTATGAGAACTAGCTTTAGAAGCGCTAATCATTACAGTGGTGGTTTGCTGTCTGTTTATCGAGATTTGTAACTGTCCTTTGGAATCTGAAGTGGGATTTCTGTTAAAGAGTTAGCGTCTTCACTTTTTATCCTTACTCGAGGATATTTTTTCCATTGACTTTTTTTTTTTTAAGAGAGACTAGAAGGGGGGCGGAGAGAGAGACACATGCACATCCATTGATTGCCTCCCATACTTGCAGACCGGGGTGGGATGAACCTGCAACCAAGGTATGTGCCCTTGACCAGGAATCAAACTCTCGCCCCTTTGAGAGAAACTGGCCAGGGCTGTGTTCACTTTCTCAGTAGACCTTACTATGTGAATAAGATGCAAATCTGATGTATGTTGGCATCCTGATTGGAGAGGGGGGAATCCCAAAGTGGACGGCCCAGAGGTGTCAGGCTGCCCTCAATAGACCTGATGATGATTTGTCGTCATTCATCATTGTGTGTAACTCGTCCTTCTAAAGCTGGTGCTCATGGGACCGAAACTTCATTTCAGACCAGTCAGGAAAGCTTACTCCTTTAAAACTAGGTTTACTGACATTGTTTGTTTGTTTTCTATTCTGCATTTTGCCTTTTCCCATTGTGGACCTCTTTCTGTGTTAGAATATCCAGGTCTTGCTTCCTTCTCTATTCTTACAGACCTTCCTAATTCTGTTATTGTCCGAGTTGGATGGATGAGCCATCATTGATTTGTTTCCGTCTTTATGGATAGTTAGGGAGTTTCTTATTTTGTATTATTATTGCAGCCTTCAGTGTCCTTGGATCATGTATCTATTTTTGTGCATTTTGCAACCATTTGTTATGGATTCCCGTAAGGAGAACTGTCAGGATCAAAGCGTTCCATGTGGAATTTTATTCCTTTATTTTAAATGCATATCTGTTTTCTTACTGGGTCTTCTCATCTTTCAGGAGAACTCTCGCCCCACGCTCCCGCAGCCCTCACTCCCAGTGAAAGATCCAGTACAAGGTACGCTTCGTTCTCTCGGCACCTGTTCATTGACTAGAACGACACATTTATTCACTTGCATGTATTTAAGCAGCTGCCTAGTTATGGGCAGTTGTTGGTTAGTGACATATGTCCAGATAACATGTACTAGGAGAATGAGGTGTTCAGGTGGTCTCAAAATGCTGCATTCTGCAAAATAACTGGCCTGAATCTTTTTTTTTTTTTTGTAAAGCATTTCTTTTTAAAAAAATATATATTTTTATTGATTTCAGAGGAGAAGGGAGAGAGAGATAGAAACATCAGTGATGAGAGAGAATCATGGATCAGCTGCCTCCTGCACGCCCCACACAGGAGATGGGGCCCACCACCTGGGAATCGAATCGTGACTTCCTGGGTCATAGGCTAGAGAACGTGCCCTCGTACCCAGGAGACATGGGACTGAGGAGTCTCATGTCTGCCCTTCCTCTGCGGTGTGGGGGTGGGAAATATTACAAATGGGGGGGCACGAATGTCGACAGTGCGTGAATTTTAGCAACAACTGTTTATTGTGTTATTCTTTGAAGTTTTCTGTAGATACTAAACTTTTCAAAAACTGGGGCGAAACAGAAAGTAGCAAGTCCAGGTTAGCCGTCAGGTCGTAAATCAGGTTTGTAGACAGCCTCAGGCAGCAAGCAGGGCTCTTACGTGGAGCTGGAGGAACTTTTTTATTTTTTATTTTAATTTTATTTTTTTAATATATTTTATTATTTTTTACAGAGAGAGGAAGGGAGAGGGATAGAGAGTTAGAAACATCGATGAGAGAGAAACATCAGTCAGCTGCCTCCTGCACACCCCCTACTGGGGATGTGCCCACAACCAAGGTACATGCCCTTGACCGGAATCGAACCTAGGACCTTTCAGTCCGCAGGCTGACGCTCTATCCACTGAGCCAAACTGGTTAGGGCTGGAGGAACTCTTTTAAAACTTCGCTGTGTGATTGGGGTCCTTGGGTTAATGTGTATGTCACCGATGGGAAGACATCAGGGGCCTCCCAGTGTGTGGGCCTGTTTCCTTTGGTTTTCTTTCGATGACTGGCTCTTAGAAGACTTTACCGCAGGGCAATTATCACGTAGCCTCCAGGATGCCACCCTAAGATTAAGAAGCCGTTTTCCGCCGAAACCGGTTTGGCTCAGTGGATAGAGCGTCGGCCTGCGGACTGAAGGGTCCCAGGTTCGATTCCGGTCAAGGGCATGTACCTGGGTTGCGGGCACATCCCCAGTGGGGGAGGTGCAGGAGGCGGCTGATCGATGTTTCTCTCTCATCGATGTTTCTGACTCTCTATCTCTCTCCCTTCCTCTCTGTAAAAAATCAATAAAAAAATATATTTAAAAAAAAAAAAAAGAAGCCGTTTTCCTCGCCTTGCCAAGTGTTTCTTGACTCTTCAGCTTCCTCCCCTAACTCTGAGTCTCTAGATGGTCACAGCTTTCATGCTGTTGAGTGAGGAAGGGCATTTAAAATAACCCAGAAAATTAGTAAAATATTTGTAAGAAGATTAAAATCTTTGAAGTTGAAAGAACACTTTCTACCTGAGGCTGAGCTGAATACACAGCGGCGTAAAAGGGAGGACAGTCCTAACTCTGGGGTGTATGGAAAGGCCCGTCCTCTTACTCAGGGTTATGTCCATTCTTCAGCGAGCAAAGCTTCCAGGGTAAGTGTTGTGGGCCTTCCGTGTGTTCCTGGAAGGTTGAGTTTACATTGAATTTATAAAACTAAATGATTTTAGCCCTGGCCCGTGGGACTCAGTTGATTGGGCTTCGTCTGTGCACCAAAAGGTTGCCAGTTCCATTCCCAGTCAGGGCACATGCCCAGGTTTCCGGCTCAATTCCCAGTAGGAGGCGTGCAGGAGGCCGCTGATCAATGTTTTACTCTTACATTGATGTTTCTCTCTCCCTTTCCCTTCCTCTCTCTCTAAAAATCAACTTAAAATAACTTTAATGTACCATGTGAGTATAGTAGTTAAGGAAATTCCCCAGTGTCTACTAGCATATAGTAGTCAGTCTGTAGAATAGTTTCCTTAAGCAGCTTCTCTCGGTTGTGGATAACTTTCTTTTCCCAGATACGGCATCTATAAGTGATAATACTTGTCTTTTTTTATGTTTTCAGAAGTGACCAAAGTTCGAAGAAATCTCTTCACCCAGGAAATTTCTCCTTCAAAGAGACCGGCGAAGCGGGGGCTGCCGAGAAGCCACTCCGTGTCGGCCGTGGAAGGCCTGCGGCACCAGCTGGACAGCGGCGGCAGGACCAGAGGTAATCTCACCGCGACCTGGGCAAGGGCTGCTCACGCCAACCAGTCCCGAGACCCGCTTTACGGCAGGAGCTCATGGATCTCCCGTTTTCCCCTTCTCCCTGGTTGCCTCCAGTTACTTTTCCCCTCGGGGTCTCTCCAGCCGAGGTCCCTGCGGCCGAGGGACCGGCCGTGTCTGAGGGACCCTGTGCTGCTCGCCTTGCAGGGCATCCCAGGCTGCTGACCAGGACTGTGGCCGAGACCCCGGAGCACAAGCAGGTCTCCGGGCGGCTGCTGCACCGGCAGATCAAGGGCAGGTGAGTGACACCCGTGCGGCCGCCCCACCCCCCAGGCAGCTCTCCCTGCTCCATGGGCTTTGTGACTCAGATCCCGACTGTTTCTTACAGCCAGAGAGCACCCTGTCAGCTCCGAGGGCCGAGAACCCACGGGAGGGGCTCTGTCTGGCCTCGCGCACCTGGCGAGTGGTTTTGAGATTTACCCGTGTTGTTCACATGTCAGTTCATCCCTTTCTGTTACTGAGCAATATGCTGTTGAATGGATAATCCACATCTTTTTTATTGATTTCAGAGAGAAAGGGAGAGGGGGAGAGAGAGAGATGGAAACAGCAGTGATGAGAGAGAATCATTGGTCAGCTGCCTCCTGCCCACCCCACACTGGGGATCGAGCCCACAACCCAGGCATGTGCCTTGACCGGGAATCGAACCCTGATCTTCTGGTTCATGGGTTGACGCTCAACCATTGAGACACACCAGCTGGGCTGGCTATTTCACAATTTTAAAATCCATGTGCTGACATGGGGAAGGGAGAGGTGGGTCTTCATTATGGCCAGGCAGGGCTGGGGTCTAGAGTCCCAACTTCCTGTGCTGAGGGGCGGTTTCCATGGCAGCTGCCTGGGCAGAGCAGGTCTCCCCTGACAGTGTCTGTCCTTTGTGACCCCTGCCCCGGTTCTCGGAGGGCAGTTTTGGCCGCACCTCTGGGTGTGTTCAGGGTGTCGGCCTCTCCAGCACCCATGGGATCTGAGGAGCAAAGAGGAACTTCTGGGCGCTCACTGCCCTGTCTCTGGGTCCTGAGTCCCAGCCAGGCGGCCTCTGCTCTCCGCCCTTGTCCTCCTCACAGTTGCTGCATGTAATGTACAGGAAGACACTGCACGTGTTTAACATGACGCTAGGGAGGAGCACATGTGTGTCTTGTCAAGGCTCTGTCTTGTCATTACTGGTGTTAGGGTTTCACATAACTTGTGCCAGTTTTTCTACAGAATAAATGGTAAGAAGTGAAGTTTGTAGGTATTAGAGTGGAAGAGACGGGGGGAGAGATTACTTGCCTCCCACACATGCCACTAGGTGGGCCGGGGGGTCAAACCTGCAACCCAGGTACGCGCCATTGACCCTTCGGTGTGCGGGCTGACGCTTTAACCACAGAAACAGCGGCCAGGGCAGAAGTATACATCTGTAGTTAATTTTGAAGTTGTAAAGAAATGTTTGAAGTCCTAGCTGGTTTGGCTCAGTGGATAGAGCATCGGCCTGTGGACTGAAGGGTCCCAGGTTCTATTACGGTCAAGGGCACATGCGCGGGTTTTGGGCTCGGTCCCCAGTAGGGGGCATGCAGGAGGCAGCCAGTCAATGATTCTTATCATTGTGATTTCTCTCTCACTCCCTCTCTCAGAAATATATATTTTTAAAATGTTTTAACTCTGATAGTGAGAGAGGGCTGGCCAACGGCGGTGCTGTCAGACTCGTGGGGGGAGCGGCTGTATCTCCTCAGTGTGTTCACTGTGAATTAATTCGTGATTCTGATTAATCCTGGTGCTCTTGGTTCCTCAAGGTCCTCTGACCCTGGTCCTGAAATCGACGTGGTTGAGGAGTCCCCGGAGAAAGGTACCTACTACCTTTGTGTGGGAGTTTCACGTGCTTTCTGTGGAAACCTCACGCCCTGGTCCGCTCAGCCTCTCACCCTGAGACAGGGCTGGGGAAGGTCAGGCCCGTGAGATCATTTGGTTTGGCCCTGCCAAGGCCCTAGGGGTGATGTTGATAGTTTTGTATGGTCCCCACATGATAGTTATCATAAATATCCAAATGGCCCCTGGCAGGAAAAGGTTCCCCACCCCTATTCTAAGCTGTTCACAGGTAGGTGACAGTGCTGCACACACTGGCAATCTTGAGTGGTGAGTGGCTTTTTAAAGGTATATGTGGTGGAGTTTCCCAAGATTGACTTTTTTTTAAATCAAGATAGATGTTTATTGTTGAAAAATCAGAAAAAAATAGAAAAGTCAGAATTTTGATAATCACTTGGTAATCCCATAACTCTGAAATACTGTGAACAGTTTAATATATGTGATATACGCATAAACTGCAATTTTTAAATTTAAACATTTTTACAAGCGTGACTACTTTACACATGTTTCTCACTCCCCATCGTGCTTCATGGTGGCCGGTCATGACACTGAGGTGACAGGCTCGTAGGCCACCTTCTTTGCTACAACAATGAAGTCTCAGCCAATGGCGTGTCAGGCTCCTGTCTGTATTTGGTAACATGAAGTTGCTCACATGCACGTGGGAGAGGTCAGGTGGCGTGTCTCCCTGCTGACGGCTGTGGCTCTGCTTCTGCAGAGGTGAGTCTGAGAAGAAGCCCTCGCGTCAAGCAGCTGGCACTCGGCAGGACGAAATCTGGTCCCTTCTATTCTGCGTCTCAGCCGCAGCCTCGAAGTGTGCAGAGGGTTCACTCGTCTCAGCAAAGCCGGTCAGGTAACGTGCCTGCCCCACGTCCACGCTGACTTGGTGGGGAGTGTTTGTGGGAAAGGCAGTGAGATTTGGCCTCTTGCTTCTGGACATGGGAGCAGTAGAGCCGGTGAGTGTATTTGAGGTTCGGGTGATGAGCAATCCGGGGTCTTTCTGATCCGCATCATCCCTCCGGAGTCTGACAGCGGCCGCCCACACCATTCCCGTGAGGAATGCACCCCCTGCAGAGGGCGTGCCCTGTGATTCCAGCCTGTGCTCACGTCTTACACGCGTCCCAGGGGGAGGCGGTACCTGTGTGTCTCCTTCGCTCTTATAATTTACACATGACAATGTTTCCTACCATAGGGCCGGGGTTAAATGCAGTCTTATTCACACTCGGGGAGGCAGCATGATCGTAGTGGTGCTGACGTCATCCCCCTCCTGTTCTCTTTTGCACGGACTGGCTGTTCGACTGGTGGCGGAGGGAATGAGACGCTGTCACTGTTTTTGCCTCGCAGACCAGAGAGGATCTCCCATCCCGGGTATTCGGTCTCCGAAGACGCTGCTTTTCGGGGCCGTGTCCGAGGTGGTCAGGCCCTCGGAGGAGGGTGCGGCTCGACGTACAGGGCCTTCCGGAGACACCGTGGCCTCTGAGATGCGAACAGCTTACCAGGTAGGACATGTCTATCATGTTTAAAACCGTCTCGGGAGCAGACAGGCGGCCAGGGAAACACTGACAGTGACTGGGAGGCTCCCGGTGCTGAGTCGTCTTCCTCAGTGACCAGTTGAGGTGAAAATTCCAACAGGCAGCGTTAGCTTGGCAAAACGTTGGACCCGCCTTTAAAACTTTTATTTAAAGTTGGAGATTGTCCATATTTCATTGCCCCAGTGTTTAGTCCTGAGAGCAAGTCCGGTCAGTGAAGAGGTGAGCCTCAGTGCGTCAGGTGGGCTCCCACAGCGAGGCCTGCCGTGTAAGCAGCAGCCATGTGTGTCTGGAAAAACAAAAGGAACTTTAGCAATTACAGAAAGTAGATAAGGGACAGTGTGCAGAAGAAAGAATACAGACAGCGTAGAGGGAGAGGAGAGAGAGAAGAGGCAGGTCAAAGATAGAAGTGAGAAAAATGAAATCAGGGAGATAGAGAAGAGAAAATAGGGAGATCAAAGAGGAAAGTGAGTTCTGAAAAGGAGAGAGAGATCAGCATAAGAGATAATTCAGAGAGAAGAAGATTGGGAAGTTAGATTTTAGAAAGGGTTAAGAGAGGAGAGAAGGAAGAGATTGAGGTGATGAGAGAATTTATGAGAAAGAAGATAGAGTTCAGAGATCAGACAGAGGAGAGAGTAGAGTGGGATAACGGAGGGAGGTCAGTGAGGAGTGAGAAATGAAAGGCAGAAGACAGATCTCAGAGATGGAAATCGGGGACAAAAAATTAGAACAGAGAGAGATCCAAGAAGAATGAGTTCAGAGAGAGGAGTCAGAGAGAAAGAAGATTGAGAACTCAGAGAGACAAGAGACGGGGCAGGGAGAGGAAAGTGAGATGAGAGAGTAAGATCAAAGAGAGAAAATGAGTTCTGAGAAGGAGGAAGAAGAGTGGGGGCAAAGAAAGAGTAGCCAAGAGATCAGAGAGGGAGCTCAGAGAGAGGGAATGATGCAGATCAGAGGAAGAATGAAAGAAATGATTGAGAGAAGGGGGAGCAGACAGAAGGAGAAGAGAAGGGAGTAAGAAATAGAAGATAGAGTTCAAAGAAGACAGATCAGAGGGAGAGGCAGAGGCAGATTTGGGAGGGAAGAGTGGGAACTCAGAGTAGGGTGTTCAAAGAGAGAAGTAGACTCAGAGGGAAATGAGAGAAGAGATTGAGCTCTGAGAAATAGAGAAGACAGGGAGATGAGCAGAGGGGAGAGAATAGAGGGAAATTAGAGAAATGAAAGGCAGAAGATATATTTTAAAGAAGGGAGAGTTTAGACAGTAGGAGAGAGAGGAGTGGGATGAGAGAAGGAATTGAGAGAGAAATGAGAGACAGAAGATAGAGTTCAGGGGGGAGAGAGAGAGAATGTTCAGAGAGACAGAAGAGTGGGGAAAGAGCTGAGAGAGAGAAGAGAGATATCGAGTGGTCACAGAGAGAGTTCAGAGTAAATCAGGGGAGAGCTGGATGGAGCCAATTAGAGAGAGGAGAAAGTGAGATGTGAGGTGAGATAAGAAAATAGTAGAGGGAGCTCAGAGAGAGAAAAGACAGCTGAGCAACGGAGCTCAGAGAGAAAGAAGAGAGAGGATGAAGGGAGTAAGAAATGAGAAACAGATCACGGAGGACAGGGAAGAGATTGAAAACAGAGTGACAGAAGAGTGGGAGATGAGAGCCACCAGAGAGGTGATCAAAGGGAGCACGGGGAGATAGAGAAGAGAGAGTTTGGAAAGAGTGAGCGCAGAAAGATGAGAGAAAAGAGGCACATCAGACAGAAAATAGGGAGATGTGAGAGAGGAAGATCAAAGAGAGAGATGAGAGCCATACCAGAGAGAACACAGGGCGATACATGTGTAGAGATGGGGCAGGGAGAGATGAGAGTGAGTTCTGAGAAGGAGGAAGGGCACGAGATCGATCAGGGAGTGAAGAGGAGTTTAGAGGGAATTGAGAGAGAGTGGGAGATCGGAGTGTGGGAGAGAAAAGATAGGGAGATCAAGGATCAGAGTGGGGTAAGGGAAAGAGTAGAGGGAGCTCAGAGAGGGAGTGAAAGAAATGATTGAGAGAAGGGAGGACAGTGAAGAGTGGGAGGAAGGACATGAGGGAGAGATCAGAGACAGAAAAGAGGGAATGGAGGAGGTCAGAGTGAGGGAGAGATCAGAGCGAGAATTGATGGAAATTAGAGAAGGGAGTTCAAAGAGAGAAGAAGATGATAGGGGGCAAAGGGAGAGCTCAGAGAAGAGGAAGATCAGAGAAGAATGAGTCAGAGAGTAGGAGAAGAGATATATCAAGGTGAGATAGTTCAGGGAGAGAGATGAGAGGTCTCAGCGAGAAGAGCCTGAGATTGATCGGGAGAGAGTTCAGACATGGAGGGAGATCAGATAGAGAAGGGAGGAGAGAGAGAGGACAGACGGAAGAATGATTTCAGGGACGAGGGAGAGAGCAGGATCAAAGAGAAAATGAGTTCTGAGAAGGGGAGAGGAAGGGGAGTGGGGGAAAGAAAGAGGAGCAGAGATCAGGGGAATAGAGGGGAGTTAGAGGAGCATGAGCTCCACCAAGGAGTGAAGAGGGAGCGATCAAAAGGAGAAAAGGGTTCATGAGGAGAGAAGGAGGGAGCTCAGAGAGAAAGTGGATAGAGGAGAGAGACGACTGGGTAAGAGAAAGTAGAGGGAGCTCAGGGGGGGGGGAGTAAGAAATGAAAGACAGCATACAACTCAGAGAGAAATCAGGGAGTTCCGATAAAAGAGTCGGAGTGGAGAGAGGAGATGAGAGAATAGAGTGACATCAGAGAGAAGAGTGGGAGCTCATAGAGGAGGAGGAGAAAGAGTGTCAAGAGGTGATAAGAAAATTTATGAGAACGAAGGTAGAGTTCAGAGAGACAGATGGGGAGAGAAGTGAGAGTGAAGAGGCAGGTCAAATGAGAGAGAAAATAGTTCACAGAGAAGAGAGGGAGGTCAGTGAGAGAGTGAGGAGAGAGAAATAAAAGGCAGAAGATAGATCTCAGAGATGGAAATCAGGGTTCAGAGACAAGAAATTAGAAAAGAACATAGAAGAGAGGTCAGAGGGAGAAAGAAGTGACAAGAAGAAATCAGAGAAGAGTGGGAGCTCAGAGAGAAGGCAGGGCGGGGAAAGTGAGTTAAGAGGGAAAAAGAGTTCTGAGTAGGAGGAAGGAGAGAGGAGAGGAAGAAGAGTGGGGGCAAAGGAAGGGTAGCAAGAGATCAGAGAGCGAGAAATGAGAACAGGTAGGAGAGAAGAGCGTGAGCTTGATGAGGGAGTTGAGAGAGTTGGAGATCCCAGAGTGGGAGAGAAAAGATGGGGTGATGTGGGAGAAGAGTGGATAAGAGAAAGAAATGACTGAGAGAGAAGGGAGAGCAGACAGGAGGAGGAGAGAGGGCAGTAAGGAATGAGAGACAGAACAATGAGATCAGAGAGGGAGAGTTCAGAGGGAAGAGAGAAGAATGAGATTAGAGAGAAGCGAGTAAGATTACGGATAGAAAAGAAGGAATAGAGGGGGTCAGAGAGAGAATAGAGGGAAATTAGAGAAGAGAGTTCAAAGGGAGTAGAGATTGAGCTCAGAGAAATAGAGAAGAGTTAAGAAAAGAACATTCAGGGAAATGAGAGAAGAGAGGGAGATCAGAGGGAGAGCTCAGAGAGGAGGAAGAGTTCAGGAAGAATGAGCTCAGAGAGAGAAGAGATATATCGAGAAGTCACTGAGAGGTGAGAGTTCAGACAGAAAGAAGACAGAGTTAAGTAGAGAAGCAGATGAGAGAGGTCTCAGAGAGGGAGGGAGATCAGATAGAGGAGAGGAGAGTGGGGTCAGAGTGAGGGATGAGGAGAGAAAGGAAAGATGGAAATCAGAGTTCAGAGAAAAGGAAGGGAGGACTGGGCAGAGAGAAGAGATACAGTGAGAGGCCACAGAGAATTCAAGAGGGAGAGAGAGGTGAGAGGAACGAAATCAGAGACAGAAGAGGAGCAAGAGGACAGGGAAAGAGCAGGATCAAAGAGAAAATGAGTTCTGAGAGGGAGAAGAGTGGAAGAAAAAGTAACGAGAGATCAGAGAAATGAGAGAGCAGGGGAACAGGGCAGAGAGAAGAGCGTGAGCTCGATCCAGCAGTGAAGAAGGAGAGATCAGAGGGATCAAAAAGAGAAGAGTTCATGATGAGAGAAGGAGGGGGAATTGGATAGAGGAGAGATGATTGGGATAAGAAATGAACGAACATACAATTCAGAGAGAGATGAGGGAGTTCAGAGATGAGAGTGAGAGAAAGATGTTGAAGTAAAAGAGTAGGAGTGGAGAGAGCGAGAGAAGATATATCGAGAGAAAGTTCACAGAGGGAGGGGGATGAGAGAATAGACTGACATCAGAGAGAAAGAAGAGTGGGAGCTCAGAGAAAGTGGGGAGATGTGTGAGAAGAGTTGGGGGAGAGATATGAGGGAGGTCAGAGAGTCGGAGTTCAGAGAGGAGATGGGTGAGGAGAGAATTCAGAGACAATAAACGATGTGAGATTGAGCTCAGAGAAACAGAAGAACCGGAGATCAGAGCCAGAATAAGTGCAGAGAGGGAGATGCCCAGAGAGAAGAGGCGTCAGGGAGATGAGCAGAGAGAATAGAGGGAAATTAGAGAGAAATGAAAGGCCGAAGAGGGGTGAGTGGGATAAGGGAAAGAGTAGAGCGAGCTCAGAGATTAGAGAGGGAGTTGAGAGAGAAATGAGAGAAGAGAAAGTGTTCACAGATAGAGAAGAGATAGATCGAGGGAGATCAGAGGGGAGTGAGAGACAGAGATGTGAGGCCGATATAGACAGGTCACCAAGAGGTGAGAGAGGCAGAGTGAGAAAGAAGTGGTCAAAGAAGAGAAAAATGAGGGGGGAGAAATGGAGAGCAGAAAAAAAGAGAGAGAATAGAGGGATATTAGAAAACAACAAAGCAAGAGGAGAGAAGGGAGAGCTCAGAGAGATGGTCAAAGAGGAGGAAAGGGGAGGAAGAAGTGAGAGGGAGAAGAGATTGAGATCAGAGGAGGGGAAGAAAGTGTTAAAGGGAGATGATGAGAGAATTTATGAGAAAGAAGATAGAGTTCAGAGAGTCAGACGGGGAGAGAAGAGGCAGGTCAAATAAGAGAGAGGGCAGGAGTAGAGAGAAAATAGTTCACAGAGAAGAGGAGGTCAGTGAGGGAGTGAGGAGAGAGAAACGAAAGGGAGAAGATAGATCTCAGAGATGGAAATCGGGGTGCAGGGACAAGAAATTAAAAAAGAACATAGAAGAGAGTGAGGCCAACGAAGAATGAGTCCAGAGAGTAGAAGAAAGAGTGGAGAGAGGGTCAGAGGGAGAAAGAAGTGACAAGAATGAAATCAGAGACAAGAGTGGGAGCTGAGAGAGAGAAGCAGGGCAATATGTGAGAAGAGACGGGGCAGGGAGAGGAAAGTGAGTTAAGAGGGAAAGTGAGTCTGAGAAGGAGGAAGGAGAGGGGAGAGGAAGAAGAGTGGGGGCAAATAAAAGGTAGCATGAGATCAGAGGGAAGAGAGAAGAGCAGGAGTTTAGAGGGAATGAGGGAGTTGGAGATCAGAGGGCGGGAGAAGAGAAAGGGTAGAGGGAGCTCAGAGAGAGAAGCTTAATGAGGAACGTAGTTCAGAGAGGGAAAAGGGAAAGATGCAGATCAGAGGGAGAGCGAAAGAAACGATTGAGAGAGAAGGGGCAGCAGACAGAGGAGGAGAGAGGGGAGTAAGGAATAGAAGAGAGTGAGATTTCAGAGATGATCAGAGAAACAGGAGGAGGAGGATGAAGGGAGTAAAAAATGAGAAACAGATCACGGAGGACAGGGAAGAGATGGAAAGCAGAGCAGGAGAAGAAAGTGTGTAGAGAGAGAGTTCACAGAGGGAGAGAGAGGTGAGAAGAATGAAACCAGAGAGAAGAGTGGGAGTTCGGAGAGGTGATCAAAGGGAGCACGGGGAGGTAAGAGAAAGTTTGGAAAGAGAGTGAGCTCAGAGAGATGAGACAAAAGAGGCACATCAGACAGAAAATGGGGAGATAGAAGAGTTATACGTAGAGACGGAGAGAGAAGTGAGAAATCAGAGACAAAGAGTGGGAGCTCAGAAAGAGAGAGAGAGAGGACAGGGAGAGATGAGAGAGATCAGAGAGAAAATGAGTTCTGAGGGGGGGAGAGCAAGAAGAGTGGGTGCACAGAGAGTAGGAAGAGTGAAGAGCGTGAGATCGATCCAGGAGCGAAGAGGAGTTTAAAGGGAACGAGGGAATTGAGAGAGAGCTGGAGAATGGAGTGTGGGAGAGAAAAGATAGGGTGATATGGGAGAAGAGGAAGAACAGAGGGAGCTCAGAGAGAGAAGATTGATGAGGAACAGAGTTCAGAGAGAGGGAGAGTGAAAGAAATGATTGAGAGGAGAGTAAGGAATGAGACAGAAGAATGAGTTTAGAGAGAGAGAGGAGATTTATCGAGAGAGGTGAGAGTTCAGAAAGAAGATGCAAGTCAAACATAGAAGAGAGTGAAATGAGAAGAATGAGATTAGAGATAGAAAAGAGGGAATGGAGGAGGTCAGAGTGAGGGAGAGACCAGAGAGAGAATAGAGGGAAATCAAAGGGAGAAGAGATAGAGCTCAGAGAGGGCAATGAGCAGAGAGAAGGAGAAGCTAGGGAGATTAGAGAGATGAAAGGCAGAAGATAGATTTCAGAGCAGGATGAGAGAGAGGAGAGAGAGGAGAGAGGTCTCAGAGAGAGGTGGGAGTGAGGGGTGAGGAGAGAAAGGAAAGACAGAAGATAGATATTAGGGAGGGAGAACAGTAGGGAGAGAAGTGAGAAGAGTGGGAGCTCAGAGAAAGAGCAGAGGGAGCGTAAAAAGACAGGGAAAGAGCAGGATCAAAGAGAAAATGAGTTCTCAGAAGGGGAGAGGGAGAAGAAAGAATAGCAGAGATGAGGGGGATAGAGAGGAGTTAGAGGAGTGAAGGAGGAGAGAAGGAGGGAGCTCAGCGGGGAGGGGTAAGAAATGAAGGACAGCATACAATTCAGAGAGAGATCAGGGAGTGGAGAGAGTGAGAGAAAGATTGAGATAGAAGTGTAGGGAGTGGAGAGAGAAATTTCAGAGGAGAGAGATGAACTGAGAGAATAGAGTGACATCAGAGAGAAGAGGCAGGTCAAAGATAGTAGAGAAGTGAGAAGAATGAAATCAGAGAGAAGAGTGAGCGCTCAGAGAAAGGGGAGATGTGTGAGAAGAGACAGGAAAGAGAGGGAAGAGAGTAAGATCAAAGAGAAAAATGAGCTCTGAGGAGAGGAGAATGGGGGGAGAGGTAGGAGAGTGAGTTGGGAGAGAGTCAGAGTTCAGAGTGAAGGAGAGGAAAGGGAGACGTCAGAGAGGAGATGAGGGAGGAGAGAATTTAGAGACAGTAGAGGGAAGTGAGATTGAGCTCAGAAATAAAGAGCCGGAGATCAGAGAAAGAATAGTGCAGAGAGAAGAGGCGTCAGGGAGATGGGAGAGAATAGAGGGAAATTAGAGAAACGAAAGGCAGAAGATAGATTTCAGAGGGATGAGGGAGAAGAGTGGGATAAGGGAAAGTAGAGAAAGTTGAGAGGAGAGAGAAATGAGGGAAGATGGAGATGAAAAGATTTCAGAGAGAAGAGTGGGAAAGAGAGGGGGAGTGTAGGTATTGAGATTAGAGAGAAGAGAGGGCTGAGACATTGATGCTAGAGAGAGGAGAAAGGGTTCACAGATAGAGAAGACATATATCGAGGGAGCTCAGAGGGGGAGATGTGAGGCTGATTAGAGAGAGTCCATGGGAAGGAGAGAGAAGAGTGGGGTAAGAGAAAGAGCAGAGGGACCTCGGAAAGAAGAGAGTGGCATTACAGAGATGACAGATGGCGAGAGGGGAGTAAGAAGTAAGAGAGGAGATTTCGATCAGAGAGTAGAAGGAAGAACATATAGTGAGAAGAGCTATATTGACAGCGGTCACCCAGAGAGGTGAGAGACGAGTTCACAGAGGCAGAGAGAGCAAAGTGAGAAAGAAGTGATCAAAGAGACAGAGAAAGATGAGAGGGAGAGTGGGAAGGGTACAGGGAGAAATGAGTTCTGAGAAAGGAGAGGAAGGGGGAAATCCGAGAGGTCAGGGAGATGAGAGAATAGAGGGCAATTGGAGAAGGGATTTCTAAGCGAGAGGCCAGATCAGAAAAAGTTGAGAGAGAAGAAGTGAGTTCAGAGAGGGAGGTGAACAGAGAGAAGAGACATCAGAGAAGACAGGGAGATGGGAGAGAATAGAGGAAAGTTGGGAAGAGAAATGAGACAGAGGAGAGAGAGGAAGATCGAGTCAAGAGAGTCCAAAAGAGGGAGGGTGGGGGGGAGAGAATGTTTAGAGAGAAGACAGGAGATGTGCGATAGGAGTGAATTCATGGAGGGAGAGAGAGGAGAGAGAAGAATGAAATCAGACAGAGACTGCAGAGGGAGAAGATGGAAAAGAGACATCTGAGGTGATCGAAGAGAGAAAGATCAGAGCGGGGAGAGAAGGGGAAGGTTGGGTAGATGAAAGGGAGGTGAGAGATGTGTGAGGAGAGAATAGGGGGCTCAGAGCTGAGACAGACCAGAGGCCACTCACCTGCTTTCTGCTCACCTGCAGCGAGTGCATTTCCTTGTGTCCGCAGCGTAGATTTCAGATTTGGGGTGGCATTCACAGGTCACCATTTTTATTTCAAACTAGGCTGAGACCCAACATTAGAACATTTTCTTGCTTACCTGTCTTTTGTCTCTGAACCTCTTGGGGAGAAAGAGGGGGATGTTAAAGGTTTTTTGTGTGTGTGCTTTTTACCTTTACTCAAAATTTTTTATACCCACAGTTCCCTCCCAGCCCCCAACCCTTTTAAAAATTTTATCTTTATTGATTTCAGAGAGGAAGGTGAGGGAGGGAGAGAGAGAAACATCAATGTTGAGAATCATCCATTGACTGCCTCCTGCATGCCCCCTACTGGGGGTCGAGCCCACAACCCGGGCATGTGCCCTGACTGGGAATCCAACCTTGATCTCCTGGTTCATAGGTCGACGCTCAACCACTGAGCCACACCAGCTGGGCCCCCTTCACCTGTTGATACTCTTTCTTGGGTATCCCCCCAATCCCTTTCCGCTCCGGCCTCCATTGGTCTAACAGCGAGCTGTCCTGCAGCTCCCTCTGGCCCCATGCAGGCTCCTGACATTGCATTAGCCACACGCGCTGTCCCGTCCACCCCCGTGAGCACCTGACTAGCAGGCAGTGTTCCTGTCAGGGTGCAGCCGTGGGAGGCGTGTGGGCTCCTTACCTGTAGGTGTGCAGGCTCTTGGCATTCGGGGAGTCATTTCGTGTCTGGTGCCCTCTGTGTGTGTGTCCCATGCTCCCCCACCCCCCTACACACACGCGCGCGCGCATTGCCTGGCGCACAGTAGATGCTCAGTGATCCCATGGTGGCCGCGGGTGTGCGGCCAGTGGTGTGACAGCAGAGGCTGCCTCGGGGACCGGTGTCCTGTAGGAGGAAGGCCAGCTGAGCTGTGCCCGAGTGAGATATGCAAACACTGAGATGACTGGTCTCAGGGAGACGGGCTGGGTGTGCGCTCGGTGTTAGAAAACATGGCCACACAGCGGTGAGTCCTGCTGTGGCCGTGGACTCGCGTCATTGCCAAGATCGTGCCTTCGGCAGCCTGTCGGTCTCCCACTCGCCTTTCTAATCGCCCCAGAGGTTACAGGACCTCCATTCCTAGGGAGTGTGGGTTACCGTGTTCAACCACTAAACTCAGTTTTCCTTGCAGACGCCTAAGAAGAGTTCCTGGAAGCCTCCCTGCTCTCCAAGAGCTACGCCCCGAAGGCCCCCTCATGCCCCTCGCACGCCGCAGACTCCCCTGTGCTCCCCCCAGAGGCGGCAGAAGCCCTGTGCAGCCCGCACACCCGCCAGACAGGGGCTGTTTCAGTCCCCTAAGGACTCCGCGCCCCACGGCCGCCAATCACCTTCTCCGCCCCCAGCCTCTCCGCTCGGAAGCCCCCTGCCCGAAGGCGGCGCCTCTCCCCTGGGAACGAGCCCGAGAACTCCCCGAAGGCCGGGCGGCCAGCCCCTGCGGCTTCTGCAGAGCCCCCCCTGGCTGCCCTCAGTGGCTTCCAGTCCAGAAAGCACCCCGCGTCCGGCAGCCTGGGGGGCGCCCAGAGAAACTGCCCGCGTGGCTGCACCTCCGACTCAGAAGCCCCAGCACCCCCACCACCTCGGAGCCTCTTGGGGTGAGGAGCCGGCACAGAGAGGGAGCGTGAACGCTGGCAGAACCCCGACAAGACCAGGGGACACAGCCGAGCCCGCTTCCCCGCCGGCGTCTCCTCTCGCCTCCCCTGCGGGTGGCTTTCCCGAGAGTCCCCCCAGGACAGCCTCGGCCAAGTCCCCTCACCCTGGACAACTGGACGGGAGAGAGCCCCCCAGGACCTCAGGGCGAGCCAAGCCTGACGCCAGCCCCTGCTACCCCCCTGAAGGGGGGACGAGGCTGGGAAACCCCTCCAGTCCCAAGAGGGGCTCCCTGGAGGGCCAGCCCCATCCCTGCACCACTCCTGCCCACGGCACGGACACCAGGAGGCAGCAGCAGGAGGGGGGCCCCTCTCCGCCCTCTGAAGGGCACAGTGACCCGGGGCCTGGCTGCAGGACCGGCTGGCACATGTCCTGCCCTGTGCTCGCTGCAAGGGACACGGAGCCCCTCCCTGTCCCGGGCAAAGCTGAGGACGGGAACAGCCACATTGCTCCCGTGGGAGACGGCGAGGGGTTAAGGCCGGCGGTTGCCGGGGAGCAGCCTCCTGACCCTGGGACTCCTCCCTCCGCGCCCCACTCTCCCCGGACACCCCCCGGCGCCCTGCGCTGTGAGGCCCCGCTCGAGCGCCTGCCAGTGTCCGCTCAGCTGTCGGAGGCCCCTGCCCACCCCCAGGCCTACGAGATGGAGCTGGACGTGCAGGCTGGGGGGCTGCCCAAGCTTCAAATCAAGAAGGTGGACACCAGCCCGGGGTCAGACGCCGAGCCGCTGAGAAGGGACCCAAGTGTCCCCCCCGGCCTGGGCGTGCCCAGGGGCAGCAAGGCCTCGAGACCCGACACCTACACGTCCCCCCCCTGCCTTCGCCCTGCGCACAGCAGTCCCAGCAAGAACGGCGGACAGACCTACATCTGTCAGTCCTGCACCCCCACCCGCTGCCCCTCGAGCACCCCCAGCCCGTTCCAGGCAGACACTGGGGTTCCCTGGACACCATCTCCCAAGCACAGCGGGAAGACGACCCCGGACACGATCAGGGACTGGCCGCGGAGGAAGCGGGCGGTGGACGGCAGCCTGGGCACCCCTTCGGGCAGGGCCGACGCGGGCACAGACCTTGGTGCAGGCGGGTCGCTGCTGCGGCCGGAGGGCATGGACCTGGAGCTCGGCCTCCACAAGACTCGCATCCTGGGGGACTTTGAGCTCGAGGGGGTGTGTCAGCTGTCAGATCAGTCCCCTCCTGGAGCCGGAGATGGGGTGTCTGGGTCCGAGGATGCCTCCCCCTGGGGGCCGCCTGGGAGGGGCTCCAGGAAGAGGCTGCTCTCAGCTGAGGACGCCGAGTGTGAAGCCAAGAGAGCCTGTGGCCAGCAGAGAGAGGACCCAGAGCCTCGGGGCGAGGCCAGGTCTCCAGGGCCGGGCCTGCAGCAGCTCCTGTCCGCAGGCGATGACGAGCCGGGGGTCTCGGGTAAGTGGTGACCGCGCTGGGCCTGGCTTGGGCTTTGGGGCACCTCGGGCCGTGCTGACCGCCTGCCGTTGTTGTAGGATCCACGCCCCCTCCCGGCCGTGCCGTGCGCGGCGGCCTCTCTGCCCGCGGGCTCCAGGCCCTGACGCAGTCCCCTCTGCTGTTCCACGGGAAGACACCCGCCTCGCAGGGCCAGGACGCCCCGGGTAAGTCGTGGGAGGGCCCACACGTGGGGTGCCCTGGGGGGAGCGCAGGGCTGCCGGGCAGCTGCGTTTTGCAGGAGGCGTAGGGACAGTGACTTCGCGGTGCCCACCCAGGGAACCCACAGTCCCACCAAATGCTTGAGGTTCCTGAAAGCGGTGGCAGGCGTGGGCGCACGGGGCAGTCCCTGGAGGCTGAGCCGGTCCTCCCGTGTCTGCGCGGCCGTGACAGGGCCGCCCGCAGCCTCGGAAGCACTGGCTGAGCCTGAGATGCAGGTTAGGCGGTTCCTCCGCGATGGTCAGGGGAGCAGGAGGGGCCGCCCGTGTCCCTCCCCTCAAGGCCACGACAGCCTACGAACCCCGCAGACCTGAGACAAAGCAGAGCCGGTGCAGGAGGGGCAGCAGGGACTCGGAGTGGGGGAGGCCGGTGAAGCCTCGTGGCCAGGCCCGGCCTCTGCCGCGCCCTCAGCTGCCCGTCTGCCTGGCTCTAGATGAGGACGCGGATGTGTTTCCCGCCACGGAGGACTCTCCATTCAGCCGAGCCTTTTCCAGGACCCGCCCCGTCAGCAGGACGTACTCGCGGAAGAAGCTGATCAGCTAGAAGGGGGGCCGGCAGGGCCTCTAACCAGACACTACAGAGCTGCCCGGCCCCTCCCTGCACTCGGGCCGCTGCTCCCTGGGGCGGGAACGCTGTCTGCCCGGGGGCACCAAGGAGCTGGGGGCTGGGTCCCAGCCTCCACCTCCCGGGCCCTGGGCTGTCCCTGAGGCTGCCTGGGGCTCCGGAACCAGACGGGCCCTGTCAGGTCAGGAGCCCATTCCAGCCCCCCCAGCCCCGCGGCCTCCCTTGTGAAGGGGGAGGAAGGGCCCCAGGACAGGCCGGGGCGGGCGCATCCCTTCCCCCTGACAATAAAGTTACCTCTGTACTTGGTGCGGCTTCTGTGAATGTTCGCCGGCGCCTCACTGACCTGCCCTGAGCTTCCGGGGCAGCCACGCCGGGGTCTGCCCCAGAGCCGTCCCCGCGCCACTGGGGAGACGCACCGCACCGCCTCTTGGGCGCGCAGAGTCACAGCGTCCCGCGTCCGACTCCCTCCGAGCTGCTGTCCCAGGTCTGCTCCCTACTGCTGTCCATCACGCTCCGCGGGAACCCCCGGTTCTCAAGCGGTTGCTCTCATTTATTATAAAATCGTTTCACAAAATTCTACAAAACGTGTCCCCATTTTCCCAGGTCCGTGTGCCCATCTAGACACGGGCCGTCCTGTGGCCGGTGCAGGTCCCGAGCCCGGAACGCCCTGAACGGGCCAGAGGTGGCCGCGGGCCCCGCACTTGGAAGGAGGGGGTGGCGGGGATCGGCCTTAGAGGAACTGAGGCCAGTTCACGCGGCTGGTGGTCATGTGAGGCGGACGCACACGGCCGTACCTGTCAGGCCCGGCCCCCATCAAGGTGGCGGGACTACAGCGGGTGCCTCCGCACGTCGATGATGCCCGGGCTGGCCCTCCGCCGCTCCCGCCGGGGCCTGGCCAGGGGCCCGAGGTTCCAGGGCGGCCCCGCCTCCCCGCCAGGGAGCACTCGCCCCAGGGGGGGCTCCGCGGCCTCCGGGGCGCCCTGCTCCTCACCGCCCAGGCTGGAGCGCTTCCACGTCAGCGGGAGCGGGGCGTGCACCAGGTCCCGCGCCTCCTCCCGGGCTCGGGGGGCGCCCTCCGCGAGGGGGGGCTGCCAGAGCTCGTCTTCGTTTCCAGGCTGGCGGTTCTCCGGGCACAGGACCTTCTCCCCACCTGTCACGGAACGACACCCTCGTCAGAAAGGGGGTGGCAGCCCCTCCTCAGCCCCAGCTCCTGCGCCCAAAATGACCTGGGAGAGCTGGCACCAAAGCAGCGGGGGGCGGGGGGAGGGGGGACACGACCCGCCATGGGCAAGGCGCCCGAGCGCTCACCCCGGCTCTGGGCCGCGGCGCTGCCCCCGCTCAGCCTCTGCCTCAGCTCCTGGTTTGCCCACACGTGGCGGCCCAGCTCCCGCTCCAGGGCCTGGATCCTGCCCTCGTACTGCCGCCTGCTGTCGGCCAGCCCCTCGCCCAGGTGGTCTGGGGGGACAGAGGGGAGGGTGGCAGGTGGTGGGCAGCCGGGGCGCAGGGGCGCGGGGCTGGGAGGCGGCCTCACCTCGGCTCTGCTGCAGGAGCAGCTGCACGTTCTGCTCGTGCTCCTTCTGCTGCAGCGTCAGCTGGCGGTCGGTCTCCAGGCGCTGCCGCTCCAGCGCTGCCTCCAGCCAGAACACCAGCCGCTGCTGCTCCTCCAGCTGCATCTCCAGCTCCGAGAAGGCCACCTGCTGCTGGTGCTGCTCCTCGCGCAGCGTCACCACCTGCGCCGAGGCCGCCGCTCAGGATCGGCCGGGCCCAGGCTCAGACCCAGGCGCCCTCGCCCAGGGGCAGTGCCCACCGCTCCACAAATATTGGGAAACCACGGGGCCTCAGACGCCTTCTCACAGCGCTCCAGGCAGTGATTCCCAAGTTAGGAGTGTTACTGGCCGCCCCCACCTCCAACTTTAGGGCTTCAGGGGGGCCAGGATTTGGGCCTCGACATGGACATGTGAGCCTGTCCTGTGTGTGGCAGGAAGTTGAGCAGCGTCCCTGGCCGCTGCCCCTACTGTTGTGACAAAGGCCCCCCCCCCCAGACACCTGTTGGGGGGGGGGCGAACTCATCCCACTGAGAACCAATGACCAGCAAAGGCCACCCTGAAGGTGCCAATCAGGCGGGGAGGGGAGGAGAGGGGAGGGAAGGTGGAGATGGGGGTGGAGGAGACCTTCCGTCTTGCTAAGTAGAACAGGCTTTAGAGAGAGACTGAGGCGGCGGGGCTCCGGGAGGGGCGGGCTGGTGCTGACCCACCTTGTCGAAGTACTTGCAGAGGAGGGCCCTGGTCTCGGAGGACGAGAGGTAGCTGAGCTTGGCCATGAGGTTCATCTCGCATTGCGACAGCAGGGAGGCCGAGGCTCGCAGCACCCGCTGCCGGGAGGTGATGGCCTCGTTCTTGTACTCGATGGCTGCGTCCAGGGCCTCAATGGCCTCGTCCAGCTGGAACAGCGTCCGCTCCTCCTGCGGGGACGTGGCATACACGGGGTGGGGTGACCGCCGAAGATGTGGGCATGCACAGGGTGGGGTGACTGTCTGGGGTCGTGGCATGCACGGGTCGGGGGGTTCCCCATTTCCTAAACAACTAAGTCCTAGCACACAGCCACAACTGACCCCTAAGTGTCCCCTTGCCCTGGGCTGACACAGCCAGACCCCTGGGGAGGCTGGGGCTCTGCACTAAGGGAGCTGGGAGTACCCTACACTGAGGGAGGGCCTGGCAGGACCCCTCGGTCCCAACACTCATGCCCACAGGAGAGCTGAGATGTGGGCGGCTCAGTGCACACAGGATGCAGAGTCCGGTGCAGCTGGAGGGAACGAGGGGCGGCAGCCCCGGCCCGTCTGTCCCCGACCAGGGCTAGAGCAGGGCCCGTCCAACACGCGCTCCAGCCCCGCCTTGTGGGCTGCCACCCAGGGCGGGCCGTGTCCCACAGCAGCGCGGCCGGGCTGGGCGCACCTCGGGCGACAGCAGGCTGCCCTGCCGCAGCTTGCCGTCGATCTCCAGGCGCTGCTTCAGCAGCGAGTCCTTCTCCTGGCGCAGGGCGTCGATCTCCCCGCGGATCTGCTGCTGGCTCTGGGCACTGCCCTGGCGCAGCTGCCCGCTCTTCTCCGACAGCTCCCGCTCCAGGTGCTCCAGCCGGCTGGACACGCGCACGATGTCCTCGGTCAGGGCCTGGGCGGCACCGGGGTGTCAGGGGAGGGGCCGGCCCCACCTCGGGGTGACGGCCACCGGTCGGATGCTAAGCAGGCCTCTCGGTCCTGCAGAAGCTGGGGTGGGGGCGGGGGGTGATGGGGGGAGCAGAGATGGCCAGGAGGGTGCGGACGAGCGGAATACAAGGCCCTCCTGACGGGGACACATGGGCCGAGGCAGAGCAGGGGATGGGTGGCCCCTTACTGAGGTGACTTGAGTTTGTGATGGGAATTATGGGAAATTAGGGGCCAAACCCCAAAGGCCTTCCCGGGAGCCTGAAGTGGGAGGAAGCGAGGGCTCGAAGGACCACAAGACACGGATTATCCAGCAGCACCCTGGGCCCTGCACCGGGAGTGCCGCCTGCACCCGCTGCTGGGACAGGCTCGGGGCTCTGCGTCTGACACCCCTCAAATCCCACGGCAACGTGAAGGTGGCCCAGGAACATCCTACCCCACCCCACCCCCCGCCCCCCGGGAACAAGGAAGCCCCAAGCCAGGTGGGGCCAGGGCTCTGCCTCCTTGGGCCCCTCACCACCCACCCTGTCTATCTGCTGCTCCTTCTGCCTGCACAGTCCCGAGCAGGGGTTACAAAGGGGGAACAGCCCTAGCCGGTTTGGCTCAGTGGATAGAGCGTCAGCCTGCGGACTGAAGGGTCCCGGGTTCAATTCTGGTCAAGGGCACATGCCCAGGTTGTGGGCTCGTGCAGGGGTCGTGCAGGAGGCAACCAATCAATGATTCTCTCTCATCCTTGATATTTCTCTCTCTCTCTCTCTCTCTCTCTCTCTCTCTCTCTCTCCCCCTTCTTCTCTGAAATCAATTTAAAAAAATATTTTTAAAAAAGTTAAAAAAAGGCCCCAACCGGTTTGGCTCAGTGGGGGGATTCCCCATTTCCTAGACAGCTAAGTCCTAGCACACAGCCACAACTGACCCCTAAGTGTCCCCTTGCCCTGGGCTGTCACAGCCAGACCCCTGGGGAGGCTGAGACTCTGCACTAAGGGAGCTGGGAGTACCCTACACTGAGGGAGGGCCTGGCAGGACCCCTCAGTCCCGACACTCATGCCCACAGGGGAGCTAAGATGTGGGCGGCTCAGTGCACACAGGATGCAGAGTCCGGTGCAGCTGGAGGGAACGAGGGGCGGCAGCCTGCGGACTGAAGGGTCCCAGGTTTGATTCTGGTCAAGGGCATGTACCTGGGTTGCGGGCACATCCCCAGTGGGAAGTGTGAAGGAGGCAGCTGATCAATGTTTCTCTCTCATTGATGTTTCTAACTCTCTATCCCTCTCCCTTCCTCTCTGTAAAAAAATAAAATACATATATATTTTTAAAAGTTTAAAAAAGAAAAAGGAGGGGATGCCCTAGCCGGTTTGGCTTAGTGGATAGAGCATCTGCCTGCGGACTGAGGGGTCCCGGGTTCGATTCTGGTCAAGGGCATGTACCTTGGTTGCGGGCACATCCCCAGTCGGGGGAGTGCAGGAGGCAGCTGATGGATGTTTCTCTCTCTTCGATGTTTCTGACTCTATCCCTCTCCCTTCCTCTCTGTAAAAAATCAATAAAATATATTTAAAAAAAAAAAAAAAAAGAAAAAGGAGGGGAACAAATTGTGGGGAGGGTACTTGGAGAGGTTCCACCCTGGCAGCAGAACCTGTGGGATCCATAGACTTATAAAGCCCAGCAGGGCGGGTCCCCACCTACCTGGACCTCAGGGACCTCCGGCATGGCCCCCACCTGCCTGGACCTGGGGGGGGGGGTCCCCACCTGCCCGGACTCAGGGACCTCTGGCATGGCCCCCACCTGCCCGGACTCAGGGGCGGCCCCCCACCTGCCTGGACCTGGGGGGGGGGGGTCCCCACCTGCCCGGACTCAGGGACCTCCGGCATGGCCCCCACCTGCCTGGACCTGGGGGGGTGGGTCCCCACCTGCCCGGACTCAGGGGCGGCCCCCACCTGGCTGGACCGCAGGCGCTTGCTCTCCAGCCCCGTCTTCTCCTGCACCAGGGCCTCCTTCTTGGCCAGGATGGCCTCCCGCTTGCGCAGCTCCTCCCCCAGCTCCTCCAGCGCCCGCCGCTGCTGCAGCACCTTCTCCATCTCCTGGTCCAGCCACTTCTTCTGCTCCTCGATCTTCTGAGGGGAGTGGGGGGGCGGGGCGGGCGCTCAGTGCTCAGCGCTCACGCCTGCTGTGCGGGCAGCCCCTCCCCCTCCCCCAGGTGCGGCTGTGGGTGCCCGGCGCCCACCTGCTGCTGCTCCAGGGTGAACACCGAGCCGCTGCTGCCGCTGCGCCGCTTCCTCTGGAACGCCGCGATCTCCTCCGTCTTGATGCGCAGGATCTTCTGCTGCTGCTCGTGCTTCAGCTCCAGCTCCTGCGGGCGCGCAGGGGAGAGGCTGGGGGCGCGCAGGGGAGAGGCTGTGGGCGCGCAGGGGAGAGGCTAGGGGGCGCGCAGGGGAGAGGCTAGGGGGCGCGCTGGGGAGAGGTGCAGGGCCAAGGCGAATAGCGCCACCTTCTGGCCAGAGCCTAGGTGCGCCTGCCCCTCCGGACGCAGCCCAGCACAGCCCCCAGCCTCACACCCCCGGCCCCATGTCGCTGGGACCAGCGCACAGGAGCAAACACTGACGGGGCTCCTACAAGGTGAGGTGCCCGCCGCCTCACAGGGCTCGTGACACTGGCCTTGACTTTCCCCTAACCGCTCCCTTTCCAGTGAGAGACCCTCGGGAGGCCCCGGGCCGAGCCCGACCTTGACGCGGTGCTGCCGCTTGCTCATCTCCGTCTCCAGGCGCCGCTTCTGCTCCGTCTCCTCGCGCAGCCGCCGCTGCAGCTGGCCCTGCTGCTGCCGCATGAGCTGCACGTTGCGCTCCAGCTCCCGCAGCCGCTTCTCGCTCTGGGCCGACAGCGACGCCAGCCGCTCGGTCGCCTGCTTCTTCTCCCTCAGCACCTGCGACCAGCACAGCCTCCGTGGGCCCCAGAGCCCCGCTCAACAAAGGGGGCAGGACCCAAGGAGGGGAGCGGGCGGAGGGACAGACAGACAGGAAAGCAGGAGGATGGGCCCAGCCGGTGTGGCTCAGTGGATAGAGCGTCGGCCTGCGGACTGAAGGGTCCTGGGTTCGATTCCCGCCAAGGGCACATGCCCGGGTTGTGGGCTTGACCCCCAGTAGGGGGCATGCAGGAGGCAGTGGATCAATGATTCTCATCATTGATGTTTCTCTCTCTCTCTCCCTTCCTCTCTAAAATCACTTAAAATATTTTTTTAAAAAGGAACTCAGGAAAATAAAAACAGGAAGATGGATGTTTACTTCGTGCCAGCCTAAGTGCTCTGTGCACGCTCAGTGACTAACAATCCTACCGAGGAGCACGATTATCGTCAGCCCCGTGAACAGATTAGGGAACAGAGGCACAGAGAGGCCAGGAAACTTGGCCAAGGACACACAGCAAGTAACTGGCAGAGCTGGCATTCAGACCCGAACCCCTCCCAGAGCCCGTGCCCGTGCCCGCTCTACTGATGGTGTCCTGGACACCCGACTGAGCAAAGAAGGAATGAACGGTGGATGGACAGCTGCATCATGGAGGGACCGCAGGGTGGATGCACAGAAAGGTGGGTGGGACGGATCATGGAGAGATGAAAACCAGGATGCAGGGATGGATGGAAGGGAACAGAAAGACGGAAAGGTGAAGGGGTAAATGGACGGTTAGTCACATCAGCTGATAAGCACGGATTAGAGCAAGCATGTCAAACTCGTGGCCCGAGGGCCGCATGGGGCCCCCAACAAGTATTTTTGCTGCCCAGCCAATGTATGTAAGATATGATTTAATAAAAATTTCGCAACTAGCCCTGACCGGTTTGGCTCAGTGGATAGAGCATCGGCCTGCACACTCAAGGGTCCCAGGTTCGATCCCGGTCAAGGGCATGTACCTGGGTTGCGGGCACATCCCCAGTAGGGGGTGTGCAGGAGGCAGCTGATCGATGTTTCTCTCTCATCGATGTTTCTAACTCTCTATCCCTCTCCCTTCCTCTCTGTAAAAAATCAATAAAATATATTTTTAAAAAAATTTCACAACTTAATTTTCACAATATCCTGTTATAATTTTTAATGACGAACTACCCTAATGATTGGTTACTATTATCGTGTAGCATTCATGTCCCTTACGCGCCTTACGCAAGGTGCACCGTTTCTCTAGCAGCGAATATTTTAGCAGCCGATGGCCATGTCCTTCGTCTTGGACTGACGTGTTTGGTGTGCGCCACAGGAAATGTTTCGCTCTCGGAGAACAAGAAAAATAGGTTTATTTGCGTGACGCTTATTCATTTGTGCCGTTATTCCGTGTCTGGTAAGCTAATGTTCAAGAAAAATATTAATTTTTATTAAAATGTTCTATTTTACGTTACCGATGACTCATTTATCTCAGCCCTTTGCGTTCAGCATGTCTCTATCAAAACAAACCACGTTTCTATGAACATGGAAGCTTCTGTTGTTTTGTGGCCACATCCCCGTAAACCTTGTTTATTGGGCCCGTGTGAGCCTGTGAGTTTGAATTGCTTGGATTAGAGGGATGTAGGCTGCGGGGAGACAGAGGGAAGATGGGGGGAGAGGAAAGGGAATGGGAGCTGGAAGGACAGACAGACGGATGAGGGCGGGGAGGCTGCATGGGGAGGGTCCACGTCCTTCCCACGCCCACCGCTCACCCTCCTGGTGGGGGGGGGGGGGGTGTCAGCAGGACCCGCCTCCCCGCCTCCCCGCCTCCCCTCCTCGGCTCTGCCTAAAGCTGATCCGAACCCTGGCGGTGCGGCCCCGACAACACCAGCCTCAGCCTGGGGGCCCGCAGGGCGTCAGCACCGCAGCCCAGGACCCGCAGAGGCCTGGGCCCCCACAGCCGCCCCCCCGGGCCCGCACGGACCTGCACCTGGTTCTGGGCGGCGGCCACCCGCCGGCGGAACTCCTGCAGCCGCGACCGCTCGCCCGCGTCCTGGGGCTCCCTGCCCTCCAACTCCCGCAGCTGCCGCTGCCCTTCGCTCAGCTCGGCCCGCACCCGCTCGGCCTCCTGCTCCAGCTCCCGGATGCGCTGGCTGTGCTGGCGGTTCAGGGCCTGGGCCGCCTTCCCTGGGGGGGGGTGGGAGGGGGGCGGGTCAGGACGGGCCACCCCTCCCCCACGGACCGTCCGCTGGGTCCCCTGGGAGGCTTCCCGGACCCGTCAGCCACGGACACCCGGGGTTTGCCCAGCCTTTGTGCCACCAAAACCATGACTGACTCAGGATTTCGCTTTACATTGACTCGCCTTTAATTTTTTAAAAACATTTTTTATTGAATTCAGAGAGGAAGGGGGAGAGAGAGAAACATCAATGATGAGAGAGAATCATGGATCAGCTGCCTCCTGCACGCCCCGCACTGGGGATGGAGCCCACAACCCGGGCATGTGCCCTGACCGGGAATCGAACCATGACCTTCTGGTTCAGAGGTTGACACTCAACCACTGAGCCACACCAGCCCGGCTTGACTCACCCTTTAAATCAGCCTCAACCGTAACAGTGACCCGGGGACACTGTGGATGAACTAGCATTTTTGGCAAAAACGTGCTAAAATAAATACACACCGGAGCCTGCACATAATGAAGCCTCTAAAACGAACTTCATGGGCAGGGAGCGTGGAGGACAGAGGGCAGGGCAGGTGACACCACGAGGCCGCAATCACATCCCCGGGCTGAGCAGGCAAGAGGAAGGAGGTGTCAGAGGCCCGACCAGCAAACGGGGCGCGGGGGACGCGTCTGGAGCCGGAGCCAAGCTGGCCAGCGAGCCGCACAGACACGGCTGAATGATGGAGGACGTGTGCTTATGCCCCGGGCACCGAGGCCACGGCTGGGAACGATGTGCTCATGGCACTTCGGTCAGGAAAAAAGAAAACATCCCCCAGGAAGCTGAAAGGTGTGGCCTGAGATGACATGTCTGGGGTTGGCTTCCCGGTATTTCGGGGGATGACGTCAGCATGGCAGCGGAGTGAGAAGCCTCCAGGGTTTCTCCCTGAAATTTATTTTATTTTATAAAATTTATTTGTATTGCCCTAGCCAGTTTGGCTCAGTGGATAGAGCGTCAGCCTGCGGACTCAAGGGTCCCAGGTTCGATTCCGGCCAAGGGCATGCGCCTGGGTTGCGGACACATCCCCAGTAGGGGGTGTGCAGGAGGCAGCTGATCCATGTTTCTCTCTCATCGATGTTTCTAACTCTCTATCCCTCTCCCTTCCTCTCTGTAAAAAATCAATACAAAAATATATTTAAAAAATATATATATATATATTTATTGATTTCAGAGAGGAAGGGAGAGGGGGAGAGAGATAGAAACATCAATGATGAGGGAGAATCATGGCTCGGCTGCCTCCTGCACGCCCCCCACTGGGGATGGAGCCGGTAACCTGGGCACGTGCTCTGACCGGAAATCAAACCCAGGACCTCCTGGTTCATAGGTCAATGCTCAACCACTGAGCCACACCGGCCGGGCTCGCCCTTATATTTACAAGTTGGACAACTACAGCTCAACGAAGGACCCTCTGTTCAACACACGAGCGCGCCTGACACATCCCTGCGCTGGGACGTCGGAAGGTGGGCGTTGGGAACCAGCAGTGGGGGCGGGAAGGCCACAGCCCAGGGGCACCCACCGCGGCTCCCGCGGACAGGGAGCGGGGAGACACCAGGCTGCGCCCTCACACCACGGCCTGGAGCGTTAGTCGGACAGAGCAGTTTCCCCAGAGAAAAGGCATTGCCCTTCCCGCCTCCCATCTGCCCTCACAAGGAAAAGGAAAAAAATCACGCCTCCATCCGGCCCAAAGCACAACACAGGTTCCCGGCAATCCCTACAACTCCAGTCACAAACACCCCCTGGCGTTTTTCAAAGAAACAGAACAAAGAATCTGCAGATTCATATGGAACCACATGAGACCCGAAATAGCCAAAAAGAAAAAAAAAAACCCTGGAAAAGAGAAGAACATGGGCCCGGCAGGCGTGGCTCAGTGGTGGAGCATCGACCCAGGAACCAGGAGGTCGCGGTTGGATTCTCGGTCGGGGCACATGCCCAGGTTGCGGGCTCCATCCTGTGTGGGGCGTGCAGGAGGCAGCCGATCAATGATTCTCTCTCATCATTGATGTTTCTCTCTTTCTCTCTCCCATCCTCTCTGAAGTCAATAAAAATACATTTTTAAAAAAAGAAGAAGAAAGTGAAGTTATTAAACTCCTGACTTCAAACTACACTACAAAGTTATAGTCATTCAAACAGCATGGCATGGTAGAGAAACAGGCACACAGACCAACGGGACAGAACTGAGAGTCCAGCGGGAAACCCACATGGATACGGGCAACTGATTTCCCATGAAGGAGTCAAAAGCATGCAATGGGGCAAGGGAGGCATCTCCAGCAAACAGTGCTGGGAGACCTGAGAAACCACCCACAAAGGCATGAAGCCAGCCGGCGTCCGACACCACACACACATGGGCGCCCACATGGAGACCAGACGTGTTCAAAGAGAGAGGGCTGTGGTATGTGTGAAACTTCCTTTTTCATAAACGTAATGGGAACCACACACACGAAAACCAACACTGAGACACAGAGCTTAAAAAAAGAAGAAACAGAGGAGAGAAATGTGGAATACCACCCAACAGAAACGGGCGGGAACACACAGGAGAAGAACCTACGGAGCCCAGCCTGCGTGGCTCAGGGGTTGGGCGTTGACCAATGAACCAGGAGGTCACGATTCCATTCCCGGTCAGGACACATGCCCGGGTTGCGGGCTCGATCCCCAGTGGAGGGCGTGCAGGAGGCCGTTGATCAAGGATTCTCTCTCCTCATGGATGTTTCTATCCTCATTCCCTTTTCCCTCCCTCTCTGAAATCAATAAACCCTATATAATAAAAGGCTAATATGCAAATTGTCCCCTGGACCAGGAGTTCGACCAGGGGGCGGGGCTGGCCGGTCAATCTCCTGCGTCCCCTCCCCAGGGCTGGCCTGGCCCGATTGGCCCCAATCCGAACGGGGTGGGCCAGCAGGACCCCACCCGTGCACGAATTCATGCACTGGGCCTCTCGTGTGTCTATATAACAAAACACAAACAAACAAACAAAAAGAACCAATGGAGGCACCAAGCTTCCGGAAAACAAAGGATAAAATGGGTATAGCAAGTCCTCATACATCACTAATTACTCTAAATGTAAATGAACAATTCACCATAAAGAGGCAGAGAGTAGCAGAGTGGATCAAAAAACAAAACCCAACCATACGCTGCCTACAAGAGACGCCTCTCAGCTGCAAAGACGAAGGTAGAGCCAGATTGGAAGGGTGGGAAGCGATTTCCTAAGCCAGGGGTGGGGAACGTCCGGCCCGCGGGCCGGATGAGGCTCCGGATCTCATTTGGTCTGGCCCTGCCCAGGCGTTAGGGGCGAGTTCATTAAATGTTTGACCAAGTAGAGCAGGCTAATTTTTATGTTGATAATTCTGTATGGCCCACAAACGATGTTATCAATAGCCAAACAGCCCTTGGGAATAAGGTCTCCCACCCCTGCTATAAGCAAATAACATCCCCAGGAAAGCAGGTGCAGCCATACTTATATCTGACAAAATGGATTTCAAGGCAACAGGAGGCAAAGATGAATATCTATTTATATAAAAGGCTAATATGCAAAGTGTCCCCTCCGGAGTTCGACCGGGAGACCGGGAGTTTGATCGCTCGCTATGACGTGTGCTGACCACCAGGGGGAGGCACGGAACAAAGGAAGGTCCCGGCCGGCAGCTGGCAGCTGGGGAAGGAAGGCCCCGATCGGCCCTGATCGCTGCCCAGGCCTAGGAACCCTACCTGTGCACGAATTTCGTGCACCGGGCCTCTAGTTTTATAATGATAACAGGGACACTACAGCAAGAAAACATAACACTTCTTAACGTATATGCATCCCACCAGGGAGCATGGAAATATATGAAAAACTACTCACAGAACTAAAGGGAGAAGCAGATCAAGACACAACCATAGCTGGGGACCTTAACACCCCATTGGCAGCTCTACACAGATGATCCAAACAGAAAACCAGTAAGGAGATAGCAGCCTTTGATGACACCTTTCAGCCTCCATTACATCAAATGGACATATGTGACAGTTACAGAACCCTGCATCCCAGAACATCAGATTATACATTTCTCTCCAGCACACATGGGACATTCTCAAGGACAGACCATATGTTGGGTCACAAACTAGCCTCCACAAATTCAAGAAGATTGAAATTATACCTTGAGCCCTAGCCGGTTTGGCTCAGTGGATAGAACATTGATTCCGGTCAAGGGCACATGCCTGGGTTGTGGGCCGATCCCCAGTGTGGGGTGTGCAGGAGGCAGCCGATCAATGATTCTCTCTCATCACTTATGTTTCTCTCTCCCTCTCCCTTCCTTTCTGGAATCAATAAAAATATATTAAAAAAAGAAATTATACCTTAATCAAATGCAAAAAAGGAAGTAAAGAAACCCACAAATACGTGGAGATTAAACTCCATACGACTAAGAAGTGATTGGATCAAAGAAGGAAAAAAAAGGTGAGGTCAAAAGGTATACAGAGACAAATGAGCAGGCAACACAACATGTCAAAACCTCTGGGATGCAGCGAAAGCAGGCGTAAGGGGAAGGTTTATATCATTACAGGCTTCTCTCAAGAAACAACGGAAATCCCAAGGTAAGAACCAGCATTACATCTTAAAGAACTAGAAAAAGAAGAACAGTAGCAACCCAACGTCAGCAGAAGAAAGGGAATCATAAAAACTAGAGCAGAATTGTGCGAGAGAACAAAAGGACTATAGAAAACATTACTCCGACACAGAGCTGGTTCTTTGAAAAGATGAATAAAAATTGACAAACCCCTGGCTAGACTCACTGGGAAAAAGAGAAAAGATTCACATAAACAAAATCAGAAATAAACACGTTACCATAGACATTACAGATATACATCATATAAGAACACTAGGACAGACTAGATGCCACCAAATTCAATGACCTAGAAAAAATAGATACGTTCTTAGAAATACAGAACCTTCCTAAGCTGAATCATGAAGAACTGGAAAATCTAAATAGACCGATCAGCAGGGAGGAAATTGAAAAAAAAAAACAAAAAAAAACCACACACACATCAATAACATCCCAAAGCCCAGCCAATGTGGCTCAGTGGTTAAGCATCAACCCATGAACCAGGAGGTCACGGTTCGATTCCTGGTCAGAGCACATGCCCGGGTTGTGGGCATGTAGGGGGCGTGCAGGAGCCAGCCGATCCATGATTCTCTCTCATTACTGACACAGAGCAGATTAGCATGGCCCCTGTGCAAGGGTGACACGCAAATCCGTGAAGTGTTCCATCTATAATAATAAAAGCATAATATGCTAATTAGACCGGGCATCCTTCCGGACGTCCTTCCTTCCAGACAAAGCCATGGCAGGCGGGGGCCGAGGCAGAGGTGGCCACCGTGGCAGCGGGGGCCAAGGCCCTTGCACAAATTTCGTGCATCAGGCCTCTAGTATTTTAGAACTAACATCATTAAAATGCCCATACTACCCAAAGCAATCTACAGATTCAACTCAGCCCCTATTAAATACCAACGGCATATTTCACAGACCTGGAACCAAAGGACCCTGAACAGTTGCAGCAATCTTGAGAAAGAAGAACAAAGTTGGAAGGATCACAATACCGGGTATCAAACTATATGACAAAGCCATTATAATCAAAACAGCCTGGTCCTGGCACAAGAACAGGCATGTAGATCAATGGAACAGAACAGAGACCCCAGAAATCCCCCCACACCAATAGGGTCAATTAGTATTTGACAAAGGAGGCAAGAGCATACAATGGAGTCAAGACAGTCTCTTCAGTTCATGGCGCTGGGAAAATTGGACAGATACATGCAAAAAAATGCAACACCACCACCAACTGACACCATACACAAGAATAAACTCACAATGGATAAAAGAGTTCAATATAAGACATGAAACCATAAAAATCCTAGAATAAAACATAAGCAGTAAAATCTCAGGCATCTTACATAGCGGTCTTTTCACCAATACATCGCCTAGGGCCGTGGTCGGCAAACTGCGGCTCTCGAGCCACATGCGGCTCTTTGGCCCCTTGAGTGTGGCTCTTCCTAAGCCTTAGGAGGACCCTCATTACGTGAATAACAATGTACCTACCTATATAGTTTAAGTTTAAAAAATGTGGCTCTCAAGAGAAATTTCAATTGTCGTACTATTGATATTTGGCTCTGCTGACTAATGCATTTGCCGACCACTGGTCTAGAGCAAGAGAAACAAGGGAAGATAAACAAATGGGACCACATCAAACTAAATAGCTTCTGCAAAAGAAACCATCGACAAAATGAAAGAGAGCCCTCCCCCCTGTATGAGGGCACACACCCGCCAGTGACACATCTGATAAGGGGTGAACTTTGAAAATACAAAAAGAACTCATATAACTCAACACCAGGAAGACAACCCAATTAAAAATGGGCAAAGGAGCCCTGGCTGGTGTGGCTCCGTGGATAGAGCGTCGGCCTGTGGACTGAAGGGTCCTGGGTTCGATTCCGGTCAAGGGCACATGCCCCGGTTGTGGGCTCGATCCCCAGTAGGGGGCATGCAGGAGGCAGCCGATCAATGATTCTCTCTCATCACTGATGTTTCTATTTCTCTCTCTCCCTTTCCCTTCCTCTCTGAAATCAATAAAAAATATTTTTTAAAAATTCAACTGGTCACCACCTAAGTCACCCCCTACCCTGTCGCACACATCACCAACAGACACCGCACGATTTGGGGACGCTGTGGCCGCGACGCGACCGAGAGCTGTGTGCCCGCCCAGGGCAGCGCCCGCACACGACAAGCACTTGATAAATCACAACAGCAGGTAACGCTTCCCGGGAAGCAGTCTGAGCCCTTTGCCTGAATTAACTCATTTCATCCTCAGAACAAACCTAGAAGCAGGTACAACTGCTGCTCCCATTTCAGGAAGGAAAACGGCGGCACAGAGAGGTTACTCCACTTGCTCGAGACCACACAGCGCAAGGGGCTGAGCTGGGCACCACGCCGCCAGCGCCCGCCACTCACCGGTGCGGACCAGCTCCCCGATGAGCTCCTCCTTCATGCGGATGTTGATGGCCAGTTCCCGGATCTTCTGCTGGGCCTGGGCCAGCCGCCACTCGCAGGCCGCGGCCGCGGGGGCCTGGGCCTTGCTCCCCTGGACCACTGGACAAGGCCAGCTGTCAAGGCTGCGGCCCCGCGGACAGAGCGGGGAGGCAGGGGGTGGAGGGGAGGAAGGGGGTGCAGGGGGGAGTTTGGGGGTGGAGGGGAGGAAGGGGGTGGAGGAAGAGGCAGCAGGTTGGAGGGGAGGCAGGGGGATGGAGGGGAGAGGCAGGGGGTGGAGGGGAGGCAGGGGATGAAGGGAAGTGGTGGGGGGGATTGAGAAAGACAAGGGGGTGGAGGGGAGCGGCAGGGGGTGGGAGAGGCAGGGAGGTAGAGGAGAGGCAGGGGGTGGAGGGGGGAGTCTGGGGGTGGAGGAGGCAGGCAGGGGGTGGAGGAGGCAGGCAGGGGGGTGGAGGAGGCAGGCAGGGGGGTG